>NC_134139.1:190350000-195350000 GCF_033958435.1 Carettochelys insculpta
CATTGTGAGAACTGGATTTGGAGCTTTTAGATGTACTTCAGGAATTGTGATTGTGAAGCCGTCAGCCATTCTGTTCACATCTATAAGGAAAAAGTAACCATCTTCATTTTTTGTATAAACTACAGAAGCAGAAGTTTTTAAGTACTGCTTCATGTCAGCACTGGTAGTGAGATCCAGTTTCAAGATATCCCATAAACTCTTTTCATAAACTGGAAGCACAATGTCCTTGAGGAAATTAACATGTCCTCCCAAAGCTCCAGAAATGTCAAATTGCACCTTTGATTTTTCATTTGATAACTGCATAGCATGACTGAGAGATGATGACTGAATTTGGCCTTCACCCGTCCAGCCAAGTCTCTGGTTTTCGGTGTCGATGTTCATTAAAACTACCTGATTAACGGAAGCTATGTCCAGGAAAGAATTTGGTTGACTGGCTTGTATTTGAAGACGTGCTGACATACTCCAGGGAACCAGTTCCAAGGTTACTCTGCCACTCTGGGTCCCTCTGGTTTTCAGAAGAGGGGTATATTGTGCATAGTTTTCCCCATTGTGCTCCCAGATTGCATAAACATGACGTGTAGATGCTTCAACTGAAACTTTTTCTGTCATGTCCACATTCCAGATTCCATCTGCTTTAGAGTTCACCTCCAGCTTGACTGAGGAGCGAGCTCCATTAGAGTTCAGGTAGGTATTTGCCTCATGGGTTAACATCCCAGAAAATGGATTTTGGGTGTATAACATTCCATTGATGTTGCTTTTTGTTGATGTCTCTACAGAAAGGTAAGATGTAAGACCTTCGAGAGTAAGTTTGTGATCAACTGCACCTTTAGCACTGGCTCCATATTTCAGAGTATCAAAATCATAATTTAAATTAATTGCTGAGGACACAGTAGGCTTGGACTTAGTATTTCCTTTTAGCTCTTGGTTGAAATTAATTTTAAAAATGGGCACATTGATCTTTGCATTTGTTGTCACTGAAGCATCCATGTTTCTCTTTGTGAGGCTAACAGTGCTTTCATGCTTCCCTTCCACAAATTTATTATTAGTCATGGACAATGCTGTAGCCAGTTTCAAACCCCTTTTCCTTGTCAGGCTTGTGGTACCACCAAAATTGAACTGTAGTGCATCAATGACAGAAGAAGATGAGGAACTGAAGCGCGCAACAATATCTGACTGGTTGAAAAGCCCAATATTTGTATTCAAGGTAATCACACTGGATTTAAATGAAAAGTCATAGGTAATGTTTCCCAAGGCAGGAATCAAGATATGGGTTGATGGGCTGTGCAATGTAAACTTAGGAAGCTTAAGGGTGCGCAGATCTTTGGGAACATGAAGGACTGGTAGCTCCAGCGATGGTAGGACTAATGTGTATGATGGCACTGAAAACCCAGTAAGTGGGATGGTAAAGCCCACTGTGCTTATTTCCTTGGGGATCACATAACCAAATGCTGGCAGCTCTGCTGTAAAGGGAGAGACTTCAATGTTTACAATGGGAATGGTATACCCAGGAACCCTGAAAATCCGTGGTAGTTTGCTGAGTGAAGGTTCTACTTTATATTTGTCAAACTCTGTCTTGGCTTTGTTATATGAACTGGTGAGAAAATCTAATGCACTGTCCCTTCCTTTCTCAAAATGTCTATTGAAGAAGATGATGTATTGATTAATTGCTTCATGTACTGTTTTCAAGGGAAGCGGGAGTGAATGCATGTCTTTGTTCTTCTTATATTGGGCATTCAGATTTAATTCAAATGATTGCTTTGTAGTCTTCAATAAATCCTTCAGGCCTGTCTGTTCCCACAGGGAATACTCTTTCATCACCTGTGAAGTTTTGATTCCAACATAAGGAATGTGAAGTTCAGGAATTGATAGAGGAATGTTTAGGAAGTCCAGGTTGGCATCACCATTCATTCCCACATGAGCTTCAATCTTGTCTTCAGTGTTACCAGCAGACATGTTGTGGGAGTATTTGTACTGATTGAATCTGCCACTAGCTTGCCAGTGGACTTGCTGAACAGAGGAACTGAGCACAAGACCATAGTTATTCAGAAATTCAATCTTGCCAGTCAGCTTCAATGGAAAATTAACTTTTACATTCCCATCATTGTTTGTTGATACAGTAATTTCAAAGGGCTGCACCAAAAAGGCAATGTTATTATTTATGGTTCCAGCAACTTTCCCATTGAGCTTAGCCATATGATTGCCTTTTAATTCTACTTTCATTGTTGCAAGCTGCCCTGTGCCTTGTACGCTTAACGTGCTACGACCCACATGTTGCGACTCCATGTCAGACTGAAGGTGGAGGGTTACATAATTTAGCAGACCACATTCATAATTCACCTTTTGGTTGACTTTGAAGTATTTATCATTTATCCTGTTTTCAGCAACAAAGGCAATAATGGGCCCCTCAATTGTAAAAGTGGCCCGGGAGTTGTGCGTGCCTTCATCAGAGAAATCAGGAGAAGCCCATTTCCAGTTTCCTCTACCACTGGAAGTAAAGGATATGTGTCCTGCTTCTAATTCTGTTGTCATGTCATTCATCAGATCAGCCTGGCTGGAGAGATCAGCTTGTGGGATGTTCAGTCTGTGAGAGTATGTGGTCCTGCTCTGCATCAATATTTTCCTCTGCAGTTTGACTAGTAAGTTGTTATGTACTTCCATCAAATTCTTTGTAGTACGTAAGCTTGTAGTAGTTTCAGCTTTCCCCTGTACAGAAGTCCCTAAAAATATCACTTCACTGTTGTGATCAATTTTCAGTAGCATATGGGTGACCTTCATGGTTTCTTTAAGGATCAGTTGCTGCATTTCAGGGGCTGAGAGGCGTGCATCTGCATTCATAGTGAAAGCAAGGAAATCTAATCTTGATGTTGCTTCAGCAGAAACGGTGGCTACAAATTCTGGGCTGTTTACAGAGGCTGTAGTGTTATGAATGCCAGCAAGGGTAGACAGGGTGAAAAATGGAGAAGCTATTCTGAAAGCACCAGACAATTTGCCGAATGTAGGGATGGTGACTGTGTGTGGAATGCGTGGCAGCTGGTACTCTGGTATCTGAATGTTAGGAATCTGGAACTCACTTAGATTTAGTTTAGGGATCAAAAATGCAGGTATTTGTGGCTCAGGTATATAAATTTCTGGGAAAGAGATGTCAGAAAATAACATATCTTTCACTTTTAGATCTTTAAAAGACATGTCAGGTACTGGCAGCTGAAATTCGCCAGACGTTATTTGGTCTATTATTTTCAAAATCTTCAGTTTGATTTCATTTAGGTCAATTGTATACGAAGGAATCTTATAGGTATTTAGAATAGTAAATTCTCGGGTAGTAAACTTAACTGGAACTTGTATGTCTTTAAGTTTCTTTATGTGTATCTTATAAGAGGGGATATGCAGGTCAGTTAATGGAACTACAAAATCTGGTGTTTGAAATGTTGCTTCCCGGAGAGCTCTGAGACTGACTTCAAAGGCAGGTATATTGACAATACCAGTTCTGATTTCAGGAACAATGAAACCTGTTTCAACAAATACATTCATTTTTTCAGCCCAGTTTTTTATATCATACTTCTCAGCTAAAAGAGCAATCTTTTTAGAGGCAATGTTCCATTGGTCAGAAATATATGTTACAATTGTATTGTAGAATTGGCTTGCCTTTTGGAGATATCTCTGGCACTCTTTTGGAATGTCTATGTCATGAATCCTGTCTCTTAGATCTTCTAGGTTTTCATCTAGCTTCACTTTCAGATCAGCAAATGCTGTTGAACTGAGGAGGTCCCTGAACCAATCAATTACTGCTGTAAGTTTGGTGTCACTGAATTGTTCCATGAATTTTGAAATTGCAGCATTGACTTCCTTCATGTACTGTTTTAATGCTTCTGCTTTCTGTGGGAGTTCTAGAGTTCTGATTTCATCATTGATTTTGTGGGTAATTTCCTGTATTTTGTTGTTTGTTGCATCTACAAACTGATTATAGTCAAAAGATTTTAGCTGTTTTAGAACCATGTCAAGGAACTTGTTGACCTCATCTACTAATTTTTTATAATCAAATGTTTGCACTTGCTTGACAGCATCATCAATAACAGTAACAATTTTATCAAAGAATGATTTTATGTCAATTTTTTTCAGGGAGATAGTTAGCTTTTGGACAGTTTCTTGCACTTTATATTGGTCACACAACTGTATTAACCTGTCCATTAGAAACTGAGCCTGTTTGTCAATTTCATACTTCTTGATGATGTCAAGCATTTTGCCTCGGAAAGCACTGATCTTCTCAGACACTTCATAGTCCTCCATCAAATTTAAGAGGATATCTTTAATTTGGTCAATAATTTTAGTCATTTTCTCTATGGGTAGTGAATTCCTGATTTTTTCTAAAAGCTCTTCAATGTCAACAGCCTGAACCTGCTGTTTTAAATTTTCTGCAATACGTCTGACATCAATATCGTGAATCTGATTCTTGGCTTGTTCCAGCTTTTCTTGTACCTGAGCTATGATTTTGTACTCAGCCTCCATATTTTGAATCCAGGCACTGGCACTGCTTTCTATTTTGCTTGGTTCATACTGAGCAATAATGGACTGTAAGTCTTGAATTTTGTTAATCATCATTGTACTGATTTTATACTGTTGATCCAGATCTTTCATTTTTTCCACTATTTGGTCAATCAGTTTTTCAATTACTGTTCTGATGTCATACTGCTCATAATTATCTCTGATATGTTGCTTAATTTGTATCAGGTAAGTCTGCAGCTGAGTCAGTGCTTCCTGAAAGTTGATTTTGGCATTTTCCAGTGCATTTTGGAGATCATCCACTGTTATTCTGTAGTCATTTGTGAAAGCAATCAACTTCTCTTTCATGCTGCTAACCCTGTTTTTGAAATCTAATTTGTCCATGTAGTCATTAACCTGCCGTGGGAACTTATCCATAGTTGTTCTGTATTTTTTCATATAATAGTCTATATCTATGCTTTTAAAGTACCTTTGTAGAGACTGCAGTGTGGATAGAATGGCACCCCTGATTTGTTCAAAGTAAACAGGAAGATACTCTAGGAATGGCATGTTGATAACATGCTCATCTTTGTTCTTATCATATTTCACAGAACCAGAGATGCTGAATTCTTGAGGCTGTTCTGCCACATCCCTCAGACTTAAGACATCAATTAAATTAATTGGTTCAGGCATTAATGGTATTTGAATTGGTGAATCCATTATGGTGAGGTCTGCTAAAGCTTGTCCGCTAAGTTCCATACCAGTTTTTTCTGCATCATTGTAAGCACTGAGGTCTTGTGTGTACACATTATTGTTCAGTTGACTCTTCAATTTCCAGGCACTTAACTGTTCTGATGGAGTGAAAAGCATGTGTATTTTGTTATCCAATAATGTACTGTATGCTTTTCCAGTAGTTAGGCTGTGGCTGGTAGATCCTTTGTAGTCATGGGAGAAAGTAAAAGCTAGGGGCTCTGCTTTAAACAGGAATTTGCTGTATAGTTGTCCAATATGTTCTCCCATAGCAAATAGTCTCCCATCACCATTGGTGTACACATCAGCAGTGACAGTAAATGGAGCCATAGCAGAACGTATAACATTGGTGAAATGCAGTGATTTTCCATCACAGTTTGTATTGACTGTAATTGAGGAAGCCAGCCCTGCAACATCCATGTTAATTCTGTGGCTTAGAGCAGTGCCTTGAATTTTTGCAGCTGTGTCTGTTTTAAAATTTGCAGCCAAATCAGCGTAAGTGATGGTGTACGTATGTTTCACTTCATCTGTTCTGTAGGCTCCTCTCACATTACCAGCCAGCATCAGCTTTAGTGGCTCCAGGCGTAACTGGGCTTTGCTGACTACATCAGTTTCTCTGTATTTTAAGTCATTGTTCAGCGTAGCTGTAAGTAAATAGGGTTGCAACTGTAGGTCAAAATAATGTTTGTAGAACTTGTCAGAGCTGATGGTATTGTCTAGTTTTGAAACAAATGTTAAGGATACACCAGGAATGTTCAGTTCGTTCACGTACTCAAGCTTTATTTCCTTGTATGATTCTACCCAGTTATTTGAAAACTTGAGTCCTTCTTTATTAACTCTAAAATGTAAGACATTTTTGCTGTCCACACCCAGAATTGCACCCTGATATGCACTGTCTAGTGCTATTTCCATTAAGGTCATTCTTCCACCTACGCTGAATTGTGCGTTGTGTTTACCGTAGCGTCCCTTAGCAGACACTGTTAAGGTGCCTCCAGAAGCATCAATTGCAGCATTCATTTCATCTTGCAACATTAGTGGACTAAACTTCAGGTTTGTGGTTGCACTGCTGGTCAAACCGTTTTGGTTAATCCTTAATGTAGACTTATGTGCTGCTTGGTTTCTTTGAGCATTCACAGCAACATCACTATTTAGTTCAAGACCCTGGGAATTAAGGGACCCTGAAAGGACAGTGTAATATCTGTTTTCTTTGTAAGTTGCTTGATATTCAGAGCGAATTGCAGCCATCTGCTTTGCCAAAGTTAATTCAAACTTGTTGAGACCTGCAAGGTTTTGATATCTTCCATTTGTTTCTGAGGTCACAGTCAGCTGACTGTTTTCATACTTCAGTGAAGCTGTGTTTGTTATGAGACCATTCTGAATATTAGAGACTGAAGTGACTGACAGGACATCATTAGTATGTGTGCCCGTTATTTGGGTGGTACTGTGAAGATATGATGAGTCAAATGTCAGACTGGATTTCCCAGTGAACTCGTGGCTGTTTTTGTCATAGCTGCTTGAAAGAGTGTAAATTCCTTTAGCAAAAGCTGAAGCAACTTTCAGCTCCCCTTCCATTTGTACTGTCTTGATATTAACATTATTTTTATCTTTGAAATCTGTATTGGCAGAAAAGGAAAGCTGAGTGCCCAGAGTGCTAGATGCTGTAAATGAAATGGTATCTTTTACAGACTGAGTAGGTTCATATTTGTTTTTTCTGATATATGTAAAACTTGAATCTAGGAGTCTGTGATGTAGGGAACTTTCATATGTGCAATCAAGTGCATTATTATCATAAAATGCTTCTCCAGAACCTGCGACAGGAGTTAGAGAAGAGAGGAGACAAAAGACATAAGTTATAATAAGCATTTTACATTTTCAAGACAAAATAAAATACTATATATATTAGTAAGCTCTCAAAATTGCATATTATTTTGTTCAAAAAGCAAGCACTTTTAATCAAGTAAATATAGAACATTTCTAGAATACTGAATATTACTGTGATTTCTGGACTAAATTTATGAGAACAGCCTTTTATATTAACTTTTATTGTGATATTACACATAAATCTGTAAGATGAAATAGATCATCACATCATTATTTAAACTTGAAACAAACAATATGTAGGTCAAACATCTCATCAAAATCACAGTGTTCATGACACATCTCTCTGTGTCTGTTTTTTTTTTTGTGTTTCATACAGAGATTATTAAAAAAAATCTAAAGGTGCTAAGCAGCCAGTTTCCATTGGAATATAGATTTAGCTGCCTAGCTCCCTTTGAAAAATCCCAGTTTCATGATCTAATACATGAGGGGAGTGTCTAGAGCACCCATTGACTTCTCAATAGGAGTCTGAGTGAATTCATTATGGGTTTGTGGCCCCTTGCTACTTTCAAGATCAGCTCCTTTGTGATTTCCTCAGGGCATGATCTGTTTTTTCATATGGATATGTCTTTGTACATATACATATAGTCACACACACACACTGTGGTGCTATAGAAATAACAGCATTGATAGCAATACAACTGCACTTGCATATTTGCATGTAAATCAGTTTGTGCACACAACTGAATGTGATCTATCTACATGAATTGAATGCACAAATAATTGCAAATATAAATACAGGCCCTGACTCTGCAAGTATTTAGGACTTCTATTGAGCTTAATGGGACTATTTATCTGCTTAAGTATTTTCAGGATCAGGACTTCAGAAGCTGGATCAGGTCCCCTTGGAAAATTTGTGTCTGAAACTTCTATTAACCTTTCTGGATTTCTTTTTACAACCCCATTAAATTAACTTCAAATTACATATTTTTTTAAAAAAGAAAAGGTTTGCATTTACAAAATTACTTTTTATAGAAGCAGTTTGAAAAGATGCTTTTCTTTTATAAATAAAACACAGATATTTTAAAAGTAGATTTTAAAGTGTAACTCTATTGAACAAAATTCTTACCTTGCACACTATATGAAAGGAGGTCGAAAACAGAATCAGCTTTCATCAGATAGCTAGTTCTCATGCTGGAAACATTCTTTGTGGTGTTTGCCACTGTATAAGATGCAGACCAGTTGTAATAATTGCTGTATACATTTGTGGAGACGTCTAAAGTTCCCAGCAAAGGCACACGAAATTGGTAGGAGTCTGGAACAGTAAAGAGGGGAAGCTGGAACTCCTGAGATGGCACATTTATTCCAATTGATTCCATTACCAACTGAGGCGTTTTTATGGTCTTTGGCAGCCTTATATCATGAGATGATCTTCCGCCAAATGGCAATGGGATGTTAATTACAGCACTGTCCTTATTCCAAATATATTTGATCCGGCCAACACTGTAACACAAAAATTACCAGTGCTATCATTATATAAAACACACAAAATAGTAATTATTAGTAATAATGATAATGAAGTCATTCATAGATACATTAATTTTAAGGGCAGATTATGATCACCAAGTCAGACCTCAGACTCTTCAAAAACCTGCACTAATTAAACCTCTTATGCAGGTGGGTATATAAATGTTGTTATCCCTATTTTCTAGACAGGAAGATTGAAAGATTAAGTGGGCCAATAACACACAAAATGTCACTGGCACATCCTAGATCTTTTTGCCCAAAGATCAATTGTCTAGACCATGCTGGTTGTTTCTCTAATGATTTTTTCCAAGGGAATTAAACATGAGACTTATATTTATGAAAATTTTGCTCCTAGTTTTCTATTCTAGTTAATACTTTGCACCTGCCATTTGAAGATCTAAATCTGCTTTATGAACATTAATGAACAGAACTGTTGGTATGGGAATGGGTGACACAGATGGAGTGATGAAGGTATATGCATTTATGACCAGGCCCAAACCAGGGAATTTGTGGGACCAGGGGAGGTTAGTGCCAGCTCCTCTGCTGCCATTGGATGCAGGTCTCCATTCAGGTGGCAGCAGAAGGCCGGTATTGACAGACTGGGGACTGGGGCAGGGGCACTCAGACGAAGAGGTAGGATAGCTTTGGAGCACTGTCATCAAAAGCCAGGAGCACAGCCGTGAAGAACAAGTATCAGAGAGGTTGCCGTGTTAGTCTGTATCTTCGAGAACAGGAAGAAGTCCTGTGGCATCTTATAGCCTAACAGATATTTTGGAGCATAAGCTTTTGTGGGCAAAGACCCGCTTTGTCAGATACATCTGATGAAGTGGGTCTTTGAAAGCTTATGCTCCAAAATATCTGTTAGTCTATAGGGTGCCACAGGACTTCTTGTTCTAGCCCTGAAAGAGTGTACTAATGCCTGTGGCTGCCAGGCTACATTCCTGACCCAGAGCTGTGGGTATGGTCCTAAACAGCAGAGAGATGCCACAGCTGTGGGTGTAATACAAACTGCAAAACAAATGGATTACCTAGACAGAGTGTGTGCAACTGAGTGGAAGTTACTGTCAGAACCCCCCTTTGCTGAGAGCAAGATCTCATGCAGCTATACTAATGAGCCACGGGAATGTGCTACTGAGCGGCTATTTGCAATTATGAGACTGCTCATTAGCATGGAGCTGCCAGGAGAGAGTCTCCGTATAGACCCAGCCTACTATAATCATCAGCATAGCTAGTAAGACCATAGTTCCCCATCCATACTCGGCCCATGAACAGACTGAAAGCAATGAAGATGCTTGTGCCTAACAAGAGTTTTGTGATATGACAGCAAGGGAAAACAGAAAAGAAAATAATTCATTTTCCATAAAGGATGTGAAGTGCATGATACACTGATAGGTGATGAGCCAGATCCTCAGCTGGTCTAAATTGGTTTCAGTGGAGCTATGGCAAATAGCATTAGCTGAGGATCAGCTCCAACATATTTATTATGTATGCCTTTTAGTAAACAATTACATACCTCTGCTCTTACAATTCTTTGTTATGACCTTTATGTGCTATGTTTAAAACAAGGTCAAACTATATTTTAAATAAGAAATTCATGAGCAAGTTTTCAGTTTCAGTCCCCTGTGGTGGCTTCTCATTTCCTCATTTACCTTTTCAGGAAGAGTTCCTCTGGAATGGTAATAACAGGCAGCCCCATTGTCTGAATGTTCAGTTCCTGCAGTCCATTTATTTTGTCTTGTAAAGTCTGGGCATAAGGAACATCCTTGGATGCCTTCTGCAGCCACGTACGGGTTGCCTGCAATAACACATTAGATGTGTTTTACAGAGTATCTTTATGTCATCGGGACTACTCAGACGCTTACAGTTAAGTACATGATCGAGTGCTACTTTGGGGAGGGAGGGGATGGATCTGATAATGCAACTCCTAACCCCACTAGTGAGTGTTCACAGAAAGTAGTTCCAGTAAAATGTGTGGAACTGTTCACATAAGTGCTCTGCAGGGTTGTATGATCAAACTAATATTTTTAGAATAACTATTCACACTTACCACGATGAATTGTGAGACAATGTGCCGCAATGTCATATCTGTATTAGCTACTTTCCGGTCCAGCAGCTCATTGGCACGCTTCTGGAAAGCTTTTGGGTATTCAGCCAAGTCAACAGGGAAGATATCAGACATCTTTTTCACTGCAGTTCTGGTGCCTGAATTCCACTCTAGTTCAATCTTCTCATTATCTGAAATCATCAGTTCAAATGGGAGGGAAAAGGATAAAAATCAGGAAAATCATGTTACTTTTGTATGGCTCACTGGGTATGGAGAGGTATTGGATAACCAATGTAACAGGACATATATATATGGGCTTTCACATGTGGGTGAAGTATCTAAATCAGGCTAAATGACCATACCATATATGAAAAGGACTGTCTCTGAAATTGAGTTCCCGTAAGCTGTTGCAGAAGACTCCATCTGAAGAGAAACCCTATTCAGTGAACGATGAAGCACTGTTTCAGTTCTAAGTTCAGTCTGTAGGCGAGGGATAGAAATTACACCTCCCAGCATTGCATCTTTCTTCCCATCATATCTGTGAAAGCAAAATAGTGGAAAATGTGAACTTCCCTCTTTAGCTGCACCATGGCTGATACTTCCTCAGGGATAGTATTTACACCTGGAAAAAAGGGATTCTGGGAGCTCCAAAAATGGGTTTATTTGGACCTAGGAGCTTGATCCTTGAGCTGATGAGTATTCTGAAATCCCATTCATTTCCCTGGGACTTCAGTGACAAAAGAAAAGTATTATAATATTACTGTGGAATTCTGTCTGTCCAGATATATATGAGTTGGGGGCAAAGGGAGCTGGTGCCCCAGGGCCCCTTTGAAATGCCACGGCGGCACTATGCCTCCTCTCCACGTTCACCTCTGAGGGAACATAGTGTTGGGGGGAGAGCAGAACTCCCTGCCTACCCCTTCTGCCTTTGGCTCCTCCTCTTTTGTGAGCAGGGAGCAGGGCCCCCTCCCACCTTGTCCCTGGCCCAGGATGGCTGTTGACCCTGCTGCTATAAGAACATACTCCTGAAAAACCTACTGATAATAAAACATTCAGACACCTAGTTACACAAACTTTGGAAAGTCTGAAGAGCATTATAGGATTACCTTATGCGACCCGTAAGAGTAACTTCAGGAATCTTCTTGTTATTGATGTCTAAGATAAAAGTATATGCCTTCATTTCCAGAGTGGATTCATCATTGACTCTGAAGTTAGTACCAATGTCAATATCAAAATTTGGAATTTGTAAATCACTGGTCAAAGTCTTCTTGTCTCTATTGTAAGTGAAGGTCAGTGTGGCCTCACACTGTTTTACACCTGAAAAAATCCAACATTAAAATATGTCTTTTTAGGCTTTTATAATAGGAAGGATGAAAAACATGAACATCTGAAAATAGCATGATCTCCAATATCTGAAGCAGAGAGTGAAAAGCATAATTTGAGTTCTTAAATTGAAAATTGCTCTTCTTGTTCTTTCAAATTTCTAGGGATTTCATCCACCCTGCCAGAGAGGTAATTATTTCTCTGCTCCCTTGCTCTCTTTTTCTTGCCATACAGTTTGATATTGGTGCAATGCTTTTTTTCTGAAACAGATTTTCTGTGTTTCTGTGCATTGTTGATTAACCATTTATTTTAGTATTATACCTAGCAACTTGTCTTTTCTCTCGCTTACCTGGCTCTTTGAAATTGCCTTTCTTTATTGCTTTCATGTATCAGTGTAATTTTATTATTTAACACCCAAAACATTTTGAGATACAAAATATAGCCTTCAAACAATTATGTCTGGTACTATTATATATGTAAAACTGAGCACAGGTGTCTGCAGGTTTGAGTACTGTATGTTGTAAATAGCAATGCTAATTTTTATATCTAATTTTTCTTCACACCAATGTCATAATTCAAATCCGCTTTGTTCTTTAGATTCCTACCTTTTGCCTCAGTGGTAAATATCAAAGTGTCTACCAGATCATTTTCCTTTCTCTGGAGTTCATAGTTAGCATGTGCAGAGTACTCCTGTACTTCCCCTGTAGGCTGTATTTCAACTTCAATCCTAGAGAATTCAGAATGGGAAAAAGGTCACCTATATGTGGTAAACCCGGTGGTAGACCCTTACCTGGAAGCTTCCGGAGCCTTCTAGAAGGACAGGATACTGGGTCTATTTGGAGACCAGGGAGTGGGTGGGCACAGCCCGCCCACGACTAAAAGGCCCCTCTTAATAGAAGAGGGATCCCATTAAAAAAAAAACCCATGGCCCCAACAGAGTGCGGGGGACAACTGAAGAAAAAACAGGGACGGGAGTGGAGGTCAAAGGTTTCAAACGAGGGAACCAGAAGGGGACACCGAGCAGAGAACCCTGGACAGCGCCCACTGCCCCTCAAAGGTGTTGAGAGAGCCAGTGGACGCTGCCCAATGGAACTCTGCCCGGATTTGTGAGTGGAGAGCGGAGTGAAAATAGGCCCTACAGTCGCAGGCTTCCCCCGCTGCCAGCCTCCTCTCCCGAGTGTTATAAATGGCTACCTTGGCCATAGCCAGGAGGAGGCTGATGAGGAGGTCCCGCGACTTAGTGGGGCCACGGATGGGGTGTGCTAGAATGAGGAGGTGCGGGGAGAAGTGCAGCCAGAACCTCAGCAGGAGGTTCTGGAGGAGCCAGAAGAGGGGCTGCAACCTGACGCACTCGATGTAGATGTGTGCCAGGGTCTCCCTCGTGCCACAAAACAAACAAACAGGTATCCGGGTGGGGGGTGAACCACACCAGGTACATGCCCGTGCTCACCGCCCGATGCAGGATTCTCCAGCTGATGTCCCCGGCAGGCCGCGGGACCAGGGAAGAATAAAGGCTGGCCCACCGGGGCTCCCCACCCTCTGAAGATGGTAGAAGGTCCTGCCACTTGTGGTCTGGGCGGGACATGAGGGTGGGATAGTGGAGTGTGT
This sequence comes from Carettochelys insculpta, assembly GCF_033958435.1. Classification (NCBI taxonomy): domain Eukaryota; kingdom Metazoa; phylum Chordata; order Testudines; family Carettochelyidae; genus Carettochelys; species Carettochelys insculpta. The sequence goes on from NC_134139.1 coordinate 190,363,547, forward strand.
GAAGCACAAGCGTGTACCGATGATGTCTGGGCACGGTTCGAAAGGGGACTGGCTGCAAGGTGTGCAGCCAGCTGGGATGATGCAGGGGAGGGGGGTGGGAAGGCTCACAGAGCCGGGGGCCCATGGAGGGATCCGGAGGGCCAGGAGTGAGAGGAGGGTGGGGTGCACCCTCTCGCAAGACCCGGCACAGGTAGACATGAGCAGTGGGTGGCAAGGCGGCCTTCACCTCCTTGAGTACACGCCGGGGAGAAAGTGGGGTGGAGAGCCCCATGTGCCGGACGAGCGCCAGGGCCTCCATCCAGTCTCCCCGGCCATAGTCTGGGAGGTCTCCGACCCTGGTGATTCCATCAAGGACCAGCCTCCGGCACACTGTGGGGGACTCTGCTGCCTGCACACGGTGGTACGGGTTGTGTAGCAGCGGCTCCGCGAGGAGGTCTTCCCCCACGGCGGCCCCTAAAGACCTGGAGACTGAGAGCAGCCACCAGGTGCGGAGGAGGTCCTGGTGGAATGCGGGCAGCTCCAAGAGGTCTCACGGATGGCCTCTCAAAGGTAAATAAAGGAGTTGCTGGTCGTATCGGAGCCCTCAGAAGCGACGGAGGAAAGTGTGTGCCAGCATGCTTCACACCGGACTATCTGCACTATTGCTGTTAAGGAGTCCCTGCAGGGCCAGGAGGCGGAAGACATGGACCTGAGTGCATAGGCAGGTCAGGCCCTGCCCTCCCTCCTCCGGGGGGGAGATGAAGAACCCCTGCAGGGACCCAGTGCAGTCCTGGCCAAAAGAACTCCAGAACTACCTTCTGGAAGGCGCCCAGGAAACCCGGGGGTGGGACAAAGGTGTTGAGACAGTGCCAGAGCATGGACAGGATGAGTTGGTTAAGCACCAGTGCCCTCCCCCGTAGGGAGAGGCACTGGAGCAGCCCCGCCCACCTCCACAACTGCTGAGCCACCCTGCCCTCTAAACCCTGCCAGTTTTCTGGCAGAGAGGGATGCGTGGCAGATAGAAAGACGCCTAGATAGGATAGCGGACCCACACTCCACCGAATGGCCTGAAGTGCGGGTGGGAGGTGGCCCGCCTGCCACCCAGCCCCAACCACCAGGCCAGAACTCTTGACCCAATGGACCCGGGCGGAGGAGGCTGCCGAGTAGATGGCTTGGCAGGCCTCCAACCTCACCAGGTCTCCCGGGTCCTGGACCACGAGGAGTACGTCATCGGCGTACGCCGACAGGACCAGTCGCAGCTCCGGCTCATGGAGCACCAACCCAGTCAACCTTCGCTGAAGGAGACAGAGGAAGGGCTCAATGGCCAGAGCGTAGAGCTGGCCTGACAGCAGGCAGCCTTGACGCACCCCTCGCCCAAAGCTGACCGGGGCGGTCAGGGTCCAGTCCAGCTTGACTAGACACTCTGAGGCAGCGTACAGCACCTGGAGAAACCCGATGAAACGAGGTCCGAAGCCGAAGGCCCGCAGAGTGCCCAGGAGATACCCGTGGTCCACCCTGTCGAACGCCTTCTCCTGGTCCAAGGACAGGAGGGCGAACAACAGACCAGCCCTACACCCAAGCTCCAAGAGATCCCGGACCAGATAGAGGTTATTGAAGATGGTACGGCCCGGGACAGTGTAGGTCTGGTTGGGGTGGACCACGTCCTGCAGCACGGACCCCAAGTGACGGGAGATGGTTTTGGCGATTATCTTGTAGTCCGTGCCAAGGAGCGAGATGGGACGCCAGTTCCGGAGGTTGCGGGAGTCCCCCTTTTTGGGCAGCAGGGTGAGGATGGCCTGCCTGCACGACAGGGGGAGGACCCCGCTTTGCAAGGACTCGGCCCAGATGCTGAGCAGGTCTGGACCGAGGATGTCCCAAAACATGTGGTAGAACTCCACGGTCAGCCTGTCCATGCCCAGGGACTTGTTGGTGAGCATGAGACGGAGGACTTCCGAGAGCTCAGCCAGAGTGAGAGGAAGCTCTAGCCGGTCTCAGTCGCCTGTGCTGACCGAAGGGAGTTGGTCCCAAAGCACTCTGCAGGTGTCGGCGTCGGTCGGATCCAGGGAGAAAAGGGTGGCATAGAAGGCACGAGCCCTCTCGTGCATCTCCGCCGGATCCGTAAGAGGGGTGACATCCTCTGCAAGGAGGCAGAGGATATGTGTCTTGGCACCCCTCTTTTTCTCCAGGGCATAGAAGAAGCAGGAGCCGCAGTCCATCTCCCAAAGGAGCTGGATCCGCGACCTCACAAAGGCCCCCTGTGACTGAAGGGCGTCGAGGGCCCTGAGCTCGTCCTGCTTCTCCCAGTACGTGCTGCAGAGGGATGGATCTCCAAGGGCTGGTGGCCAGGCGCCTCTCCGGCTCAAGAACCTCCCACTCCAGCTGCCCTATCAACGCATCCCACCGCCGGCTGGCCCCCCGGGTATAGTCACGGCAGAAGAGCCGTGTGCGCACCTTTCCCAGATCCCACCACCGCCGCGCCAAGGGAAAGGCACACTGTTGCTCGTGCCAGGCCAGCTAGAACTCCTGGAAGGACTCCATGAAGCCCACATCCTCCAGTAGCTTGTTATTAAAATGCCAGTAGGCTGACTCCCGCTTCTCCGGCGAGAGGGAAGCCTTCACGGCCACGAAGTGGTGGTCCGAGAAGGGGGCTGACCGCACGCTGGAGGAGTGGGCCTGCAAGAGATGGTGGCGAGAGATGTAGATGCGGTCCAACTGGGAGTGCATGGATTTGTGGCCCACCACCCAGACGTAGGTAAAGATGGTGTCCTCATCTGGGTGGTGGCTGCGCCAGACGTCCACCAGGGAGCGATGATTGATAAGCTCCCTGAGGACGTCCGCAGCGGCCAGGGACTGCTTCGTCCCCGTACAGTCCCATTCATCGAGGGTGCAGTTGAAATCCCCGCCGAGGACCAGGCACTAGCGAGGATCGATGGAGTCAAGGAAGGCTGCTGCCTGCCGGAAGAAGGATGTTCTCTCTGGGCCGGATGTTAGGGCATAGACGTTGACGAGGTGGAGGGGCAGCCCCTCCACCCATACCTGGAGATACAGCAGGCAGCCTGGCACAACCTCGACACTCCCCAGCACCTTGGGCTGCAGGTCTGGGGAGAGCAGGGTTGCCACCCCGGCCCGATGGGCTGAGAGGTGACTAATGTGGACCCCATCTCCCCACTCCAGCCGCCAGCTGGCTTCGGCGGCTGGAGTAGTGTGGGTCTCCTGGAGAAAGGTGACTGAGTACCACCCCCTCAGAGGAAGGAGAGCACCCGGCACCTGCGGAGACCCAACCCTCAGCCCCTCGTGTTCAAGGTGGCAAAGATGATCAGTGGCATTTAGAGGGCTGGGGAGGATCCTCGCCGGAGGGAACGCCAGCGGTCCCTGTGGGGCTACGCAGCAAGCCATGGCCGACGCCATAGGTGATTAGGGCATCACAGAAGCCACAGGCCCATTGGTAGGTTGTGGCGTCCCTCCTCCCAGTCCCTTTGCCCTCCTTCAGAAGGGCCCTCACGGACTCAAGGATGAGATGGAAGTCACCCCAGCGCTGGAGGGCGAGAGCTACTTTGTTCTTGAAGCCGCGAATGTCCTCCAAGAACTTGCACATCTCGTCCACCAGCGCATGGGGTGCTGAGACCTTGGGGTCCTGAGTGCCCCTCGGCCTCATATCCTTTTGGGCTCCACGGCTGGCAGGGAAGGTCATGCAGTGGCTGGGGCTTGGTTTTGGGAGGACTAAGGGTGGCGGAGGGACAGCAACCCCAGAGGTGCTGGGAGAGGGCGAGACAAAGGGGCCCTCCCGAGGGACTGCGGCATCGGGGGCAGTTATGAGCAGATGAGGGTCGAGGGGAGGTGCAGGAAGAATGGGGATGGGGGCAAAGGTGATGAATGTATTGGGGGGAGGGTGAGTGTCGTGGAGAGAAGGGGAAGGCGGACGGAGGGGGGTGGGGGAGAGAGAGGAGGAGGAAGGGGCAGAGCAGGAGGAGGAGGGTCTGGAGGGGGTTTGGGCACAATTTCTGGGACGGGACTTTGACTGGAAGAGGGGGTGGAAGTGGGGGTATGAGTAAGATGGGTGTGGGTAGGGGGGGGCTTTTCCAGGCGGCAAGAGGGGAGTGGGAGGATAAGGGTGAGGTGCCATTGCGTCTAACAGCAGGCACCAGTGAGGTGGAGGGGTCAGTGTTGGGGTTTTTGATACCGGGGGGGCAGGGTACGAGGAGAACACAAATCCCTCCGGGATATCCGGGGGCAGGACAGCTACAGCTGGGAGGTGATCCTCAGCTGGGGGGGCGGTTGCACCCTGTGACGTCCCAGAACAAGGGAGGATAATGGTTGGGGGATTGCTGGCAGGTGAGGAGAGAGAAGGTGAGGGGGGCGGCTGGGTGTGGGTGGCTGGCCCACAGGCCTCTAGCAGCAGATCCCCTATGTCCAGAGCAGCTGGTGTAAGGCCTAGGGCCTCTACCTCCTGCGAGAAGAGGGTGAAGCCAAGGCTCATCTCCTTCGGGCACCCTGGGACAGTGGTCTAGGCAGCGGCCGGAGGGGAGTTGGAGGAGGGCATGGGCTCAGGACAAGCCCTCTCTGCCCCTTTGGGCTTGGGCTCCGGGACAGGAGGAGCGATATTCTCCATTGCCGCCACGGCAGCCTCAGTCACCCCCGGCAGATGGTCAGGAGCCAGGGGTTCAGCAGATGGATCAGGGCTGGTGGCTCTCTTTAATGCCTCATGTGGCACATCCACCCCGTTCTCCGACAGGGTGAAGTGCCGGGCACGTGCACTTCTTTTCTTGTGCTTCCCCCTTACCAATACCCAGTCCTCCAGAGAGGTGGGCTCAGTGGTAGAGGAGGAAGAACCAGGGGACGGAGGCAATGAGGAGGGAGGGAAGGAGAAAGAGGACGGGACAGAGAGGGAACGGGACGGCCCACCCTGCGGTGGGCCCTGTTTGGGTCCTGCCGCCAGCCCTGCCTCCCTCTCCTCCACAGACCTGGCTTGAATGTCCGCTCGGGCACCGGTGCCTGCTTCTTCTTGCCCCTCACCATGTGCCTGGGCATCCTCCGACACCCGGGCGGCGATGGTTCCATCTGGGGCGGGAAGAGGAGGGGCGGTCCCAGGGCTTGTCGCGGTCGGGGTGTTGCCAGTCGTGTGGCTGGCATCCCCCGGGTCGGAGGCAGTCCCGGGCTCTTCTCTTTCTTGCCAGGCCAGGGGGCAATCCCTCCGGACATGCCCCGCCGCCCGACACACAAAGCACCGGGCCTCCCCCAAGGTGTAAAAGACCCGGTACTGGGCCCTTTGATGAGGCACCAGTATAGTGCCCTCCTGGGCCACTCTGTGCTGCCGCCGGCGGCAGTTGGATTTGCTCCTGCCGGCGGAAGGACAGCACGTGCCGTAGGGCGGGGTCTTTGCAGCCAAGAGGGAGGGGACTCAGGACCGACAAGGGTTGGCCCAGGGAGGTGAGGAAAGGCAGAAGAGCGGAATTGGGAAGGAAGGGAGGGACAGAGGAGAAAACCACCTGCACGCCCAGGTCCTCAAGCAGCTCCAGGGGCACATAGATGGCCTCGACTGCCAAGCCCCTCTCCACTGCCTCCTGCGCTGTGGCCTCTGACGCCAGGAAGAAGATGATCTTCCCGAACATTGGAGAGGCCACCACCTTGGCCGCAGGCCCCACCACCCGCGCCAACGCCCGCACATAGGTCTCCATGTGGGGTGAGGCTGACACCATGAGGCAGCGGACTCCATGCCTCCTGGTGAGGGCAGGGAAGGGGCCGCGACCGTCGGGGATGGTATTCCGAGCAGAGGCGGAAGGAGCAGGGTGCAAGGTGGCCGCTGCCACCCGGGCGTACAACCTGGGGGCCGGGGGATCCAAGCCCTCAGGATCAGTGGTGGGAGCAGGGGGGAGGGAAAGAGGGGCTGCAGCATGTGCATCAGCAGCTGGGGTGGAGGGCCCAGCCATGGGAGGTTTGGCCTGCCGGGCAGCACTCTTGCCCTTTTTGATCCCCTGGCCCTTCCTGCCCTTTTGGGGGGCTGGATTGGGGCGGGGTCACCGGAGGAGGATGCCGCGGCGGGGGCAGCAGGAGCCCCACAGCCCATGCCCTCAACCATCACAGAGTTCCCGGCAGCCCTGGATGAGTTGGCTGCTGCTGCAGAGGTGGAAGGAGTGACAGTGGAGGGGGGCATCTATGGACAACCCCCCAGTAGGTGGGGAGGCCATTTTATAAGGTATAAGCGTTCGTGAAAAATTGGGAGTGGGTCCTTTAACTAGCGGGGGAGGGGAGAGGGGAAAAAGAAAGAGAAAATGAAAATGGCTGCCCCTCCCCTACCAGCCAGGCTGAGGACCTGGACAGGCGGGATGGGGGAGGAGGGTAAAATTAAAAAAACAAAGGAAAGGGAACACAAAAAGGCCACAACTCCCAACACAAGATGATAAGATGGCTCCTGTTTCTGCACTGGGATGTGGGGGGAATTCAAGATGTGTGTGTGGGGAGGTGAGTGCAAGGAAGGGGAAGGGGCTCAGGCACCTAACAAAAGAAGGGGGGGTTCGCGGGCACAAAGGGGAGGGAGAAGAAAGGGGGTGTCAGAGCCAACCAGAAAGGGGGGGGGGCAGGGGGTATAAAGGGAGGGATGTGCCCACGGGTGCCTGAGGGGTGGGCCCACAGCAGCTGCTGCAGAGCCTCACAGAAACAGAGGAAGGAGCAGATGGTGAGGGTGGGGCCCAGATGGAGAGGGCCCCAGCGGCAGCTGGGTGTGGGTGGGGCGGCAAAGGAGGCAGTGGCTGCAGGGGTGGGGCAGGGACCACACCCTAACACCCCACCCCCAACTACGCAGCCACCCCTGTGGAGCCCTGGTGGAGAGGGACCCCACCTAAACTCACCCCCCCACAGCAAGCTGTGGAGGGAAGGCCCGGCCACCACCCAAGAAAGCCCCTTACCTCCTCCGAAGCAGCGAGGATGCAGCAGCCAGTAGATGGAAAGAGTGGGCCCAAAGGGAGGGCCAGAAAATTCCCCCTCCAGAAGATGGAAAAAAAGGGGGGGGAAGGGTACCCCCTTCCCTGCCAAGAGGCAGGGCAGCAAGAGTCCCCCCACACACCACCCACCCAGCAGCTCCAGAGGAAACTAGCCAGGAAGGGTGGAGAGGGGGGAGGAAAGAAGCAACCTGCCCAAGGCAGGGAAAGGGAAGCTGGCCCAAGAAAGGGGCCAAAAGACAGTCCCAGATGGGGTTGAAGCAGCCAAAGGCTGCCTGTCCCCCAGTACTCACCTCCCAACTGCAGGGATCCCCACAGCCTGGAGGACAGAGCGTTTCTATTCCCTGTCTAGGCCCAGACCTTCATTGGTCAGATAGGCCCTGTGCTCCCTATAAAAGTCTCCCCATCTGGTAGCAGGGGGGAAGGTTTAGGGAGGTGCACCAGAGGAGCAGGAGCAGAAGCAGAGTGAAAAGGTACCATGGGAAGTGGTGGGTGACTCCCCCCACCCTTCCCCCGAGGGATCACTTTACTGGAGTGGGTGCGGGCCTGCAAGTGGACTGGTATTATTCTCCCTGTACTGCTCCTGCCTATGATGAGGATGGCTCGCTAAGCGGAGACCCCTGCCTTTGGAAGGGCCTGGGCAAAAGGGGGGCCTCCGTGAGTCTCTGAGGCAGCACAGATCTGCCAGGAAGGGCAGGGACCCACAGAGGCTGACAAGGGACTTTGTCACATATGTTAATAATTAACAAATCCAGTTAATACAGCAAAAGGAAAAGATCACATCAGTTCCAAAAAAACCTTGTTTCTGAGTTGATCCACCCTATCTGTTATTAAAGCACATGACAAAAACAATATATACACTGTAGACATAATACAAATGGTTGACTTTGGGAGACAGAAAAAAAAATAGATGCAGGGAAGGGTATGACTGACCTGGTTTCTCCAGTCAGTGGGTAGCGTGGTGCGGCATCTGTGTAGCTGGCATTAGAGTAAGCTACTTTAGTGCAGTAATTTAGACCAACAAAGAAAGGTTTGCAAGATGTCCATGATTCTCTGCTCTCAATCAGAGGTGGAATCAGTTCAGTTTTGGTTGGAGAGACCAAATGTAATGTATTACTGAGAAAGAAAAATAAGTGTAATGATACTCCAGATGTGAGAAAATGATAAAATTATTGAATTATTGTAATAACCCATGTGCATGCAAATCCTTTAATCTTAAAATCTCAATGTAATTATGATTGTTATTACCACATCACATCGATACGTATTTTTATTGCCAACATTGTACAAAAGGGGAAATTGAGGCATAAAAAAGTCATGTGTCTTGCCAGCTATTATGAAAGTTAGTACATATTGAACCTCTCTTGTCTGGAACTCTCTTATCTGGCAACATCTGTAATCTGGCATGATTTTCGTTAGCTGGATGCCCACTTATCATGGGTGTGGCCAAGTTTCACATACTCTTATAAAATTTTCTTAGAGACACCAGTCCTGGATCTCAGTGTTCTGTGCTGTTATTTAGCTGTAACTTACTCCTAAATGTCTTCTAAGAGCCCAGTAAGTAGTGAAAGTGTTGTTAATGCTGCTAGATAATGTTGACTTCCCATGGTTTGGAAAATCCTCTCATCGAGCACCAGTCAGGTCTGAGCATGCCAGATTAAAGAGGTTCAACCTGCTACAAATTCAGGAACCTCTCAGTCCTGACCCCCATGTCCTAGTCTGCTCTGATAACTACATTACATTGAGAAGGAAGTTATTCTAAGTTATCAGGGGCACGCATATTTCCAGAATAGCAAACAACACCCCCTGGAAAAAAAGCAAAAGAAAAACGAAAGAAGCTAACCTACATCAAAATAAATTCCAATAAAATATTTATCATTTGAAACCAAAAGCAAGAGGAGAGGGAGGATGCAGTATTGAAAGAGAAAATATTCTCATCCAAATCCAAATACCTGATACTGAAGAGCTTCGTAGGGGTCTTTGGAGCAGGAATGCTGATTTTTAACTGCCCAGCTCTCAAACCAACCTGGGCTTCAATTCCAGACTCATGGTATATTTTGGAAATCATCTCCACACCACTTCTAGCAAATGCAGGGATGTTTACTCCCACATGAGTAATAAACTCAACAGCCATTGAGGGCTTAAGGATCAGGTCTGCTTGCATCTGTGGGACAAAGACAAAGTTATATATTCCATTCCCTAAAAAACATTTAGTTTTTGTTATTCAGTAAAGTTTAATCTCTAGTATAAACATGGAGGAATCTAAAAGAAAAAGAAGTGATATTTGTGGGACTCAAATATGGGAGGGCATAGCTCAGGAACAGTGAACTTAGTTTGTAATGGAAGCTGTTCCCACCGTAGAAAGACTTTGAATAAAAAATGGCCCTTTGGAGTGATTCGTGCAATGTAAATCCAGTCAGGAAAGAGAGACTTTTTTCACAGTGAAGATTATATTAAGATGCAGTGAGCAAAAGATTTGACAAATAGGAATGGGCCCAAAGACCTCTCTATATTTTCCCAATGTATTAGAGTGCTCAGGCCCGAGGTTTTAATTTGTTTGATTGCTAAAATACAGACCAGATGCAAAATTTGGATGTAGATTCAATAATTAATAATCCCACATTTCAGATGTATTTGGGTTAGAAATTTTGTTTCAAACCCATTTCTTGCAACTCACAATCTCAGAGAAGCATGTTAACTTGTATGAATAATCTTAGATAGTTATCTAAAAACAGATTTATTTTAATGTTTGTTTTATTCAAATTGCTAGTTTAATATCGCCTACATACAAAGACAACTCTGGAAGCTTTGTAACTACTAACTAATTTTGTTTCTGGAATATTCCATATTGGCTTTGGCAACCTGCTGATATCTCTGGTTTAGTCCCAAAGGAGATGTTATATTTGTTAGATGAATATAGTATCGTGACAGGAATTAAGACTCACATTTCTTGGTTGAATCTTCACCCCAGCCTTGGCTCCAGGAGTTGCTATTCCAGAGAAAGCAAATTGAAGTTGAAGTCCTGCTCCAGTTGGGAGGTCAAATTCATTGTCCATAAAGATGTAGTGAACAAATAAGTCACTCCCTGCGCCTTTTGAGATGACCTGTGCAATCTGTGAATCAAATAAGGAAACATTAGATAATGAAGTGTGGGCTTTGTAACATTAGAGTAAATCATAGTATGCAATACAAAGGACCTTCTTAAAATATCTTTAAATCAAAACTACATCATCTAAGATCAGCGTTCTCATGCAGTGCGGGCACCAAGACTGCCCAAAAATACTACTTTATGGCTATGTCTACACTTAGGAAAAACTTTGAAATGGCCATGCTAATGGCCAAATTGAAGAATACTAATGAGGTGCTGAAATGAATATTCAGCACCTCATTGGCATGCTGCCAGCTGCGGCACTTTGACAGTGCCACATTTTGGTTGAATGCGGTTCATCTACGTGGAGGTCCTTTTTGAAAGGACCCTGAAAACATTGAAATCCCCTGACAGGAATATTCATTTCAGCACCTCATTACTATTCTTCGATTTGGACATTTGCATGGCCATTTCAAAATTTTGGCCAACTGTGGCCACAGCCTATAAGACAAAAGTAAAAACTGATACACAAAGGATGTTTATTAAAATCTGGCTTTTCAGAAAAATACAATACTTTCTCCACCTAAATCTGAAGAAACAATAGTGACCACCTGATTACATGGTGATAGATGTAATATAATTACCCAGGTGGATTGGGTTAGATAGAAGGGCAAAATCCTGGTATCACTGAAGTCCTTGGCAAAACTCCTGCTGACTTCAGTGAGGTCAGAATTTCATCCAGTGTTCCTAAAGTGCAATACATTCTCTTGACTTTTTAATATTATAAAACATTTAAAATATTTTTACATTCTGTTTCCATAATTAACATCTTAGCACTGCAAAATAACAAAAAACATTAAGGCTGTTTCTACACATTCCACTTTCTCTGAAAGTGGCATGCTAATAAATGGCCTGAAAGATGCTAATGAGGCAAGTATGTAAATTCCCAGCACCTCATAAGCATAAGGTCACATGGTTTGGAGTCCAGAAGATGCTCTTCTGGACTCCAAAATGGCATGTAGAAACACAGCCCCAGGGGGTCTTCTGGAAAGAATTCCTCCTTCCAGAGACCCCTTCTTCCCCAAAATTTTGGGGAAGAAGGGGCCTCCAGAAGGAGGACTTCCTTCTGGAAGACCCCCCTGGGGCCATGCTTCTACACACCATTTTGGAGTCCAGAAGAGCATCTTCTGGACTCCAAACCATGTGACCTTATGCTTATGAGGTGCTGGGAATTTACATACTTGCCTCATTAGCATATTTCAGGCCATTTATTAGCATGCCACTTTCTCTGAAAGAGCGTCTTCTGGACTCCAAATCATGTGACCGTATGCTAATGAGGCATCGGAATTTACATATGCACCTCATTAGCATAGTTTGGGCCATTTATTCGGAAATGGCATGTGTAGAAACAGCCTAAGATTTTAGGGATTACTTCCATGTGGATCTCAGTCCTGCAATGTGAATCTGTGGAGTCAGTAGGCTCCATTAGGTGCATCTTTGTGTCTCAACCAGCCCACAGTGGCTTCTTCTGGGCTCTTCATGGATTGTATCCAAAAGCATGTGAGGTCAAAAGGAATACAGGTATGGAGATAATCATCACATTAAAGACATTAATATGAATTTCTGAAATCGAAATAACTTTAATTACCCACACATTTCTTAACACATTCACTTTCTTCTGTTACCAAGATGTACGATATCTTAGGCACAAATTCTCAAAGGTATTTGAGCACCTAATTCCCATAAGGTGGATTTGTTCCAAAGGCAGTTTGATATTAAATAACTTTGAGGATAGGGCCGTAGTCTTTTTTTTGACATTTTAAGTATTTTTAAGTAATTAGTACTCCATTCAAATGCCTGTGTTTATTTGGAAGATAAATACATAAATATTTGATCGAAAAACTTAGTGTGAAATATATTCATTTTCTGCACTTCAGAAACATACCTTTTCTGGAATGGTCTGCAGACTTTTAATGCTCTTTAAAATCACATTTCCTAGTAACTTGAAATCAGTGAGTTTCATGTACCCGAGTTCTTCTCCTAGGATTCTGAGGTAGGCCCTAGCTTCAGGAATGTCTTTGTTTCCCATATCTTTCACGAGTTTTTCAAAGTTCAGCATTATTGCTTTCATCACATCCTGAGAATCCAGTAAAAAGTACCACAAAATGAGATCCCCTTGTAACAAACCTGAAAATCAATACACCTAGTACAGTTACATAATGGCTGTCAGCTGATCAGCACTCATACCCTTACTAGAGACAGAACTCAGGAACTTTGGTTTAAAAAACAAAGGGTTCTAAAAATGCAATAAAGGAAAAATCATCTTTAGCTGGGTGTAACTGGGGATTTTATGCTCGAGATATAAAGTACATTACTCATGCTGGAAAGCCCTGCAAAAAAAGGATGTGTGTGCTAAATATTAATAAAACGCCATCCAGAGAACTGTCTGAAAGTATACCTGATCCTGTTTGTCATCCTTGGAGTAACCAAAATAGTCAAAGAGCACCTTGGAAACAGGCTCTGGAACTCTGCCATCAACCCAATACAAAGCTTTACTGGCACTGTCAGGAAAGAACCCTTTCTGCCCAAACAAGGCTTCTAGTGTTGGCTCGAAACTCTTTCCATCCATGCCAATCTGAAACACAATAAAACAATGTCAGATTCCATACTTTCAGGGAGCTTTACAGCAAGAGTCACTCTGTTGAACATGGTTGTAATGGTACATTTTAAATAGTACACTGCAAGTACAGAAAGCTATAGAGACGGTATATACATGCAGCCAGGGAGCAGAGCATTTGATCTCTCTCTTTGGATGAAATTTACCCCATGCAGTTCATCAGCACAAGACCTACAAATTATTTATGTCCCTTCCAAATTGTAATGAATGCTCAAGTGTGACATTAATGGTGCGTGTACTTCAAGCAGAGTTATTGCATAGGCATGAATTTTATGCTAAATGAGATCTTCAAAAGCTCAACCCTGAGGCTGAAATGTTGACAGACAAGTTGGTAATGGGTGCCAAGAAAGGGTCAGTCTCATCCAAAGCCCACTGAAGTCAATGGAAACGTTCCGTTTGAATTCAGGGGGGTTTAAAGCAGGATCTTAGTGATTGTAAAATAAATGTATCCACTACAAGTCAATACAAGGAAAACAGAATAGATCTAAAAACTGAGTAATAGCGTAAGGATTTGATATCCATTGTACCTCAAAGATGTCCTCTGGGTTAAATCCATTCAACTGAAGAGTAGTTTTTAGCATGGTTTCTTTAGGAATGTAGGTGTTTGGATCGAATATCAGATTTCCTTCTACTTTGGCTGAGACAGGATCAGTCCCAGGCAGGGAAACACGTTTGGAAATCTGATAATTTTGTGAAAACCTTCTGAAGTCCTTAGCTGCTGGAATCTGAGACCCTTTAAGAGCTTCTTGTACTTTGCTTTTAAGACTTAAAAAAAAAGGGAAATTAATTATTATATACTTAGTTAACAGTACACAAATCATTTAGTTTTTGAACATTAGCAATTTCTTGTACAGTGTGTCTTGATCCTACTTCGTGAGTTCTCCCTGTTGACCTAAACTATGTAACTTCACCCAAAGTCGACATATTCAGTGGCAGCTGCTCTCCCCTCAACTTTGGCTATTCTTCTCCTCCTGTTGGAGTACCAGAGTCAATGGGAGAGCACTCAGAAATTGATTTATCATGTCTAAGGACATATAATAAATCAACCTCCTGGTGAATCGATTGCTGCAGCATCTTTTCACTGCATAGTAAAGACAAGCCCAAAAAAACAGAACCTCAGAGAAGATAAACAGGCACAGCTGTATTGAAGCTGCTGATTTATGCCAGCGGATCATCTGGCCCTCTCACTTTAAATTGTTTTAATGAGGCTATTTCAGTTCATCCTTGGAATTTGTGGGAAAAAAAGCACTGGAAATGATCATCTAAATTAAATCTAAGGTTAGAGCTTTGTTCCTATGACCACACTGTACAATATAATTCTACTTACTCTGTGATGCCTAGTTCCTCAGAGTCCAAGATATTGGCAATGTGGGTGGCAACAAAGCTTCTCACTTGTTCACTTTTGTCTTTTAGGAGAGCTCTAGTGATTTTGCTAAGATCAGATGGGGAAGGATCTTTCATCAGCATTAGATAGGCTGCCAGACGTTTGTCAACTGGAGAATCTGCATTTTGGAAAGCTTTAAGCAGCACAGCACGGTCCTGTACCAACAGCGAAAGGTACATTAGTACACTAATAATCTGTCTAGAAGATTATTTGGGACACCTTGAGTCAAATTGTTCCTTTAAGTGTAATCTTGTTGGAACTTTATTGGGTTTATAGAACAGTGAAACCTCTTCTTACTAAAGACTTGTAAAACATTAATTAAAACTTTTTTCATGGAAAATTTTCAGAACAAAATCTGCTTTTCTCAAAACTGAAATTCATTTTTGTTTCTGGAAGCTGGAAAGGAAACTCATTATTTTCTGGTTGTGGAAAACAAAAATATTTTTCACTTTTTTTTGTTTTTTGTCAGGAAAAGGCCAAAAACTTCGGAAAAAGTTTTTTGCTTGATATTTTTCTTTGGCAAAAAAGAAATTCTTTCACAACCTGCTTTATTTATTTCATATTTATTGCATAGTATTTCTGATTACAGTAAATCCCCGAAATGCATGTGTTCGAGTTGCGCTTAAATTGCGTTAATGTGAGTTGAGCACAACATGAAGCCATTCTGCAGCTGTCTGCCTGGTGCAGTTTCTCCCAGCTGGGGGAAGCCAGGCAGACAGCCACGGCAGCGTGGCTTTCCCCCAGCTCACCATGGATGGAGACAGTCTGGCTTATTTAATTATTAACTTAAAGCGTACAACTGAAAGGAGCTAAAACAATATAAATTATTGAAGACTGGTTTACCTCATCAGTAATAGTCATCCTTCTTAGTGCCTGGATGGCTGCTTTCTGAACAGAAAGTGATGAAACCTCACTTTTGATACATGTCTTCAGCACAGATTTCAGATTTGGATTAGCAACCTCCATTGCCTTGCCCATGTTTCCAATAACCTGTGAATTAGGAAAACAAGGTCATAAAATGTCTATCTTCCCCGTTAACAAGAACACTATGCTGCATGCTGTGATGTCAAAATAATAGTTGATACAGAGAAAAAGGCAAATTAAAATACCCTAAGTGTGAGGTAGGTTAACTCATCATTCCCAGAGCACTCACTGCCAATCATTGACTCCATAAACTTTGCAACATCTATTATTTCCTGTGTCACAGTTTTCTTTTCTTCATAGAATCTAAAGAAAGACAGAAATGAATCAGAAATCATGTGAAACACCTTACTTGTGTGTGTGTATAGGGAATCTTTTTTTAAAACTATATGCACATAGTAATCTTAAAGATTAAATCTCTAAATAATGACTCTCATATTTTCTCCTTTTTTTCTGTGCAAATATATACTCACTTGGTAACAGCATGGCTTAAAGCATAAAAAGTAGCTCGACTTTGCTGATACTGGGCCATATTAAGAATTTCCCGTATTGTTTTGGTACATGGAAAAGGCAGGAGTCCAAGGCTGTAAGTGACCACATCAGCCACAAGAGGGTCGACATTTCCAGTTCTTATTATCTGAAGTATAGCACTGAAGCAATCTGGAGTACCACACTGAACCAAACCCTGCACTGTTATGGAACTGAAAGGGAACAAGATTATTTACATTAGTCCAATGTTCTTAAGCATATTTCCAAGTTGCATCTTAGAAAGAAATAACCAACCACTGTGTTACAACTATATTCTAATGGAGATAGCTATGTTCTACAATTGAGAAATATTTTAGGTTTCTATGGAATTATGAAATACAGATTTAAGATTCAAATCAGAACTTCATGAAATCTGGAATGTCTCACGAGTTAGTTTAGTCAGGTCAACAGTAGAGATTGATACAAAATATGAGGTTCAAATCTACATCCAAACTTCCCAAAGTCCAGAAGGAGTTTTGGTGCAGGCATATCTTCCAGTCCTATGCGTATCATCAATATCTTTAATATTCTGCATCTATACCTAGATCTGTATGCGATCCAGTGTGACTGACATGTATATAAATCTGTCTGTAAATATATCACAAATATGGGCATAAAATCAGTTAACATAATATTATTTTTGCAAATTTTACAAATATCATATCCCGCTAAGGGCAACAAGAGGTTTATTACACTTATTATAGTGTTACATTTAGTTCAGTGTTATATTTATTCACTATGGGTGTGTCCACACTAGCTGGCTACTTCAAAGTAGCAGGTACGATGTCAAAATAGCACACGTCGCGTCTACACGCACCGTGCACTATTTCGACTTTGACATTAACGTATGGCAGTGAGACATCAAAATTGCTATTCCTATCCGAAGATGGGAACCTCAGCGTCAAAGTAGGGCGTGTGTAGATGATCTGTGTCCCGCTACATTGAAATAACAGGGTCCTCCATGGCAGCCATCAGCTGAGGGGTTGAGAGACACTCTGTCCAGCCCCTGTGGAGCTCTGTGGTCGCTGTGTGCAGCAGCCCTCCGCCCAGGGCTTCTGGCTGCTGCTGCTGCTGCTGCAGCTGGAGGTCCATGCTGTTGTGCATGAGGTCTGCAACCGGTTGTGGGCTCTGTGGACCTCATGCTGTGCAGGCCAAGTGTGTCTGGGAGGGGCCCTTTAAGGGAGCAGCTTGCTGTTGCCCCAGAAGGGCTAGTCCAGCCTGTGACCCTATTTGCAGGCTTTGCTGGCCCCTTATTTCAATGGGGAGCACTTGTGTGTGTGGACGTTCCTTATTTCCTTCTGGGGCAGTTCCTTTTGATATTCCCCGTTGCTACTTCAATGTTGAACGTCAATGGCACCAGCCCCGGAGGATGTGTAGATGATACGTGTCAAAGTAGCCTATTTCGATGTTCTTACTTCAAAATAGGCTACTTCGACATAGTGTGCTAGTATAGACGTAGCCTATGTGTATTACTGTAGCACTTAGAAGCAAAATTAGGGACTAGGAACCCATTGTGACAGGCACTGTAGAAACAGAACAATCAAGACACGAGTGTTGCATCTTTCTCTCTCTAACCATCTCACTGTCCTCGCACACAAAAACAAAACACAACCCTCAGTGATAAGGGATAATTTAATGTGTTAAATAGAGGCTGCTTTTTTCTGCAAATGTGTCAATGGATTAAAATGCAACCAGGAGGGATATGGCAGAGTAATGGATTTGTGCACTACTCCTGGACATCCCAAAATTTCATCTCTGCAAGTAGAGATTTGGTAGCACTAGCACATGGTAACATACATGTTTCCTGAATACCCCCCAGGTCCTACCCCAGGTCTTACCAGCTTTATGTCATAGTAGTAACCTAGATAGTTTGGAGGAAGGAAGGGGAGGTGTCAGAGGGGACTGCTGATATTTGTGGTAGAAATATTATACTGTTGTCCCTCAAATGGTTACATAATAAATACTGTACAATTGAAATAAATTCTGGATTTGATCCCATATAATATGGGACAGCATAGTTTACATTTAGGATTCTACTGCCTCAGCGTTACACTTGGATTTTTATTTTATATGTGTGTGTATATGTACACACACACACAGAGTACTTGTTTGTCAGTAGAATAACATTTAAATAAGTTTTGGTTTCTCCCTCAAATACACATACTTTTAGCAGTCTTTCCCAACATTCAACTTTTACAGCATTTAAGATATTATTTTAGGTTACGATTAAAACTGTTTGCAGGGGACCATCACATCTCTAATTCAGTTTGATTCCACATTGTCAGGTATTGTGTTTGCACAATGCAAGAACTACAGTTTTTATACATTACCTTGACGTTTCCATCATCTTCAATAAAAGGGACCCCAGAGTGTGATTGTGTAAGCCTCTAAGACCAGTTACAAATTTGTAAAAGAGGCTTGCTCTCTGCTGGTTCTGCTGGGAGGCTGACAGCTTCTGCAGTTCCTGGAGAACCTTCAATACAGCATCCCCATGCCGGAGCGATTTGGTATCGTCGCTTTCCAATGAAAGTCCTGTTTTCTCCAGTTTATCTAACAAATGGGAAAACACATTATTTCTTCTTGTAACCACTGTGATAGTCAGGCTCCTTTCCCACAGGAGGAATGGAGCTTCTCTGGGCTCAGCTAGCCCTGCCCTGCAAAACTTGCAAGCTTGGTACAGGCTGAAGGAGGAATTAAAGGGAGTACAAGTGCTCACTGCTCACAGACTAGGGAAGAGAGTGGACCTGCAACTTGCAGCTCCTGATTAAAAGGCTGAGGGAAGGCAGGTCCTTTCCCCACAACACCTTTTCTGGAGGGAAGGGAAGGAAAGGGAAAGAAGAACCTATTTCAAATGGATCCTGAGGCTACATCTACATTAGCGAGTTTTTTCTAGAAAGCCAGGGCTCTTTCGAAAAATCCCACAGAGCATCTACACACAAAATGCATTCTTTCGATACTAAATTGGAAGAACACAGCATTTTTTCTGGCAGCCCTCCTCCTCTTCCAGGTGAGGAAGAGTCCCTTTTCCAAAAGAGTCTTTCAGAAAAAAAAAATGTGTGTAGACACTCTGGGGTCCCTTTTTTCAAAAGAGCAGTCAGTCCTCGTGGTACCAGATTTTTCGATCCCTGGCCTGTTCTTTCATAAGAGCAGGGGATGTGTGGATGCCCTCTTTTGAAAGAGTGGATCAAAAAAAATCGATCCATTTATTTGTCTGTGGATGTGCTCTTTCGAAAAACGCTTTTTCAGAAGAGATCTTCTGGAAGAACTTTTTTCAAAGGACGGCTGTAGTGTAGACATAGCTTGAGAAGGAGGCATTTCCTCCTCTCGTTCATATGAACTCTGTTTGTTTGTGTTTATTCTTCTGGTGCTATATATATATTAACTTGATGGGCCAGAGACTGGGGACCGACCTGGCTGAGGGGACCAAGTCACAGGAGGAAGCAGCTGCTCTCCTGAGACAGAGAGCACAGCCATGAGGAGGCACAGCTATGAGGAGGTGCCCAGCGGTGAGCTGACCCACTTCACACCTTCTTGTAACAGGTTGCAAGCTTTGAATCTTAGTGGGGCAGTAGGAAGTTGCCCTGGGGCGGCAGCTTTAAGGGTTTCCTGGATGTCAGACTTTGATAGCCCTCACAGGTCCCTGAGCTGGAACCTCATGAGTGAGAGGACATAGGCTGCCCCACCTGCCCTTCTGTGTCTAAGAACCTAAATCCTGACAAAGCAGCATGGAAACATTTTAGCTTGTGACTTCTTGAAGCACCCTTCCTGTTTAAATAACAGAACTTTTATGAAGTTTTATATAGAGCCTGGTGTAGCTGAACAGTGCACTTGTTTCCCCAAAGCTGGAAGTATTTCACACAGAGGTGAATAAACACGGTTGTTATTTCCTGATGGTGATATGTTGCTTTTTTATCATAGGTGGTCATGCATTTCTTAACAAAGCTAATCTAATTGCATCAGTGGACATATTTTTGTGGGGAGCACATGCTGAGATGGAAGGGTAGAAATATGCCACTGGGAAACTGAAAAAAGTCTGTTTTGGGACTGCAGACGTACCTTCATCAAAGTTTCTATTGTTGGTTTTGGGGGTTTCATCAAGTTTCAGCATCTGGGTGACTTGTGCCATCATACCATACTGATTTCTAATGAACAACACAAAATGCAGTCCTTTAGTTGAGTCTGAATTAATTGTGTTTGAGTTGTGCTCAATCCTGCCTTGGCATTACATTTGCAGTAAGTCAGGGCAGAATTTAACACATTATCATTCATTATGACCCTTTACAAAGGAAGGGAAATTATATATGGCATGACACCTACTTGTATGAGGAAGGCAAAAACAAGTGTTTCTCTCTGCAGTCCACTTCAGACACATGTCTTTTCTTTGAATCAATAGTGTACTGACAGGACTGACTGCTGCTGAGCAGGGTGGCTAATGGGCTGTTCTGTAAAACATAGTTTGAGGAACATTGAGGATATTATATTTTAGTGAAATAAGCACATTTCTAATGGCTAGTGTTACTGAGCTGCAAAATTAACAGTTACAGCACATCGGAAGTGATGCTGCTATTTAGTGTATAACTAAAATCATAGCCTACTCTGAGGAAAAAATTGTGTCAATAGTGGTCCATATCAGCAGCCCCTTGATAGCCAACACTCCTGAGGGTATGTTGTCCCACGTGTTAGTGAAGTTAATATAGTCTTCACCTGAGTATTTACAGTAGGACTGAGCCCTCACAGAAGGGCTGGGCAAAATCAACCCCAGGGGCCGACCCACCAAGCTTTTCTCTCTAGCCCCCTCAGCTGGTTAGCACAGCGTGCATATTTACAGCCATCAGTATGTGTTCACCTGCCCCTCCCTTCACCTTGTCCCATCTGCAGCTGAGCTGCTCCAAGGATTCTCCTGCTAGTGGTGAAGAGGGGGAGTGGGTAGAGAGGAGAGGGTAGTGCTGAAGTCAGCGTATTCCCCTGCTCCTCTACCCCATGTCTGGAGATCAGGGATCAGGGCGCGGGAGACACTCCAGTATGAAGCATGGAGGGTAAGTGACACTCAGGAGTGCAGGGGGTGGGGAGAAGAGAAATGACAAAGCAAGACAGATTTCTCTTAAAGAGACAGAGGGTGACTTCTCTTCGAAACTTACCCAGCAGCAGCCAGCACACACATGCTGTGCTGATGTCACACACACCCAATCTGTGCCACACACACATAGTGTCACATAGACACTGCTACACAAGCTCACTCTGCGTCACAAAATCTGTAGCTCTGTTTCTCTTTCATACTCAAACACCCTCTGTCTCTCCCTGCTGGCCCAGCCCCAACCCTTCTGCTCAAGGTCCAACCCCTTCCAGGGGCCCCAGAACTGGCTTGCAAACAGTGCCAAAATTTGTGGAGCGGACCTTCTGTGAAAATTATTACCCACCCTGCCTCACAGCCCTTATCAGTGCTAATTTGTGATAGATTGCTGGAGCTCAAGCAATTCAGTGGTGCCTGAATGCCCCCAGATACCAGAAAGAGCGTCTGGGGCTATGAACAGCCAGGCCTGGCATTGCCAAGGCAATTCCTGGCACAAGCTGAGCACTGATGCTGATCAATATGAGCTAATAAGAAATGGTTAGAATAATTTAGACACTTTAAAACATTGAATGTACTTTATAGTCCTCATGTGAATGCCCTAGTTACAAATGGTTTTAAAATTTCCATTGCAAACATTAAAAAGAATAAGTGCAGGAACAGTTGGTACATGAACAAATCTTCCTCTGCATGTGTGTGCATTTGCATCTGGCTTACTTGCATGCACAGATAGCCAGAAGTGCCTCTGAAGATGGGGCTTGCCTTGGTTGATGCAGAAATCTTAGCATGGATGTGCAAAGTGGGGCTCACAGACACCGTGGACACTGTGGCAAAGTGGGAGGGGGTCCTGGCTCCATGATCCTGGTGGGGGTGGTGCCAAGGGCAAAAGGAGTGGAGTAGGGGCAGTCGCACAGCTGCATGGAGTGGTACCGCAGCATTATTGGCACTTCAAAGGGGCCAAGTGCTCCAGCTGCTCCTGCTGTCGAAGTGTTGGTGGCTGCTGCAGCCGGAACTCTAGGACTCCTTGAAAGGCCAGGCCTGGGGGTAACTGTCCCCATTTGCTCCCTCTACTTGGCAGGCCTGAATGCACATATCAAGACTACTTGCCTGTATATACTGGTTTTATAAAATACGTAGGTGCACATTGGAAGTCTGAGCTAATAAAGTCTAATGCGCTATCTAGAAAATCTTGGGCCTGATCATACAAGGTGCTGGAAAACTGACAGCTTTAAGCCCATGGAAAAGTGTGATGTTATATAACTAAAATTAGCTATTCCCAATTGTTCCGTTAAAGACAAAAGCAAACAAAACCCACACATCACATTGCAGTATTTGTGGGAACAAGGTAAAAGACATTGACATGATATTCATTTCCCAAATTTTATATTTTTCTATTGACTGCCACTAAGATCAGTGAGCAAAAACAGATGGTCAGATTCTGAAGAATGATAAAATAACTATGACAAAGCATATTCTCAAATAATAATACGGTCTGATATACTTACCAGCCCCTTTATGAGAGCAATGGGGCTGACATAGTTTCTGATGGGATTGAAGTTATCACAGGTTTTCAAATTTCTTTTAATTGAAATAACTGATGCTGTATTCTCTTTTCTATCCTTGACTTCCACTTCGCTGTCACACTTTCCATATATGGTATCCTGGAAAGTGGAAAAAATTAAGATAATTTTTCATGTTACCAGGAGTTCAAGTCTAGTCTGAAATTCCATTTTCTGAGAAACAACCTCAGGACACAGCCAACTTAGTGGATTTTGCTGATTTTTGTTAAAGTAGTAAATTATCTGTTGCTCAACTTCCTACCATGGATATTGTTTTTAAGTTGTCTTCTGTTTCCATTGGTACAATAAGCGCTGAGATGATCCCTCTCTTGATGTTAAGAATGTTCATTGGTTCATCCTTTTCTGAATACAGCTGTACCTTCTTCCCATTCTGAGTACTAAATTTCAGTTCATACCTGCCCCCCAAAAAAGACAGTAAGTGTGAGAGAAAAAATAAATATAAGCTCAACTTGATTTTTGCCAAATGCTCTATGTGCATGTAGATACAGGATTATTATTATTATTATTATTATTTATTATTTAGTATTCATTTGTAGTAATGTGACTTCTCCAGACCACCAAATAAATTTGGAGTCCATTGTGCTGAGGAGTGTACAAACACCCATATTCCAAATAATTTAAAACTCCATTTGAAATACAGGTTGCACCCCTATAATTCGGGACCCTCAGGACCTGACCAGTGCTGGATTACAGAATTTGCCAGACCACAGGATGTCAATGTTGTCTGACAGCATAACAAACATTTCCACTCCTTACTTGTCTCTTAGAAGACATTGTGGCAAATTACTGCAAAATAACAACATGGAACACTGAGAGCTAGGACTGGTGGCTGGCAGCAAAATTTATGGGGCCACAGGAAACTTGGCCACACCCTTGACAAGTGGTCATTCAGCTAATTAAAGTTACGATGGATTACAGATGTTGCTGGACAAGAGAGTTCCAGGTGAAAGAGGTTTAACCTGTATTCCATATAAACCACTTTTTATACTTCTCCTTCCCCCTTTTAATGAAGAATGCTAACCCTAACCTTGAGCTTACTGGGTTTTTTTATACTGCTTCTTTGTTTATTCTTTGCTATTTTGCTTGATACAAGAATCCCTGCATACAATTCTATTTCGTATGATGTTCAGGACAAGGTAATAGTTTTAGGGATTGCTTTAAGAAGGATGTTGCACAGATTTCTCATGTTCCAGGGGAACTTTCCTCTAGTAAAAGCTGTCAGTGGACTATTCTAACTTGTACACCAGACTCGCCCTCCACATTCCTGATATAAGGGAGAGAAAGGAGCAGACTGTGGACATTCCATTTTCAGAGTATGGAGGGACAGGAAACTGAGTTCTGCTACACCCAGCTGTT
This sequence comes from Carettochelys insculpta, assembly GCF_033958435.1. Lineage (NCBI taxonomy): Eukaryota > Metazoa > Chordata > Testudines > Carettochelyidae > Carettochelys > Carettochelys insculpta. Next base: position 190,387,063 of record NC_134139.1, read on the forward strand.
CAGTGATATAAATCATGGCTGTCTCCATGCAGCCCTAAATTGTACCACAGCCAGATTACTCAGGGAGCTGCCACTGGCTCTCTTCAGCTTCCTGCTCTCTCAGCATCCCAGTTCATTCCCAAGTCTGGGATGGTACTGCTATATGCTGTTCCTTATAAAGGACATATCTGGTTGTGAAGTCATAGTCTATCCCAGTTAAATAAGGACGTGTTTGTTAGCAAAGACACTAGTAAATTTTTGCTCACTGGGCCATGGCTCTGGCAAATTCATCTGAGTTCTTTGATTTTTTCAGAAGCGTCTTTCCCTCGGCGTCCACACCAAACATCTCTCGCAGGGTACACTGGCTTGTTCTCAGGGTGAAGCTACACAGCTGAGGAACCTCCAGCTCAACCTGAAAACATACATAGAACGTGTTTGATCCTTTTCTGTCACTGCTATAGAAGTGTGTGGTTCATGTTTTTAAAGAGACAAGAGGTTTTCCTAAATTTATTTTTAAAGTAACACTGTGTGCCCCATGCTCTTCTATAGCAGCTTCTGTGTGAAGATCAAAGAGTGGTTTGACTAGTCTTACAATACCAGGTAGAGTAAAAGTTATGTATATTTGCAGAACCCCTAGGTTGTAGGGGCCCTGGTCTTTGACTACAGCCCCTAAGAGTTATGGAAATACATATATTTAAAATATATTCCTTTTATAAATGATCGGTGAACTGAGAGAAAAGCACATTGGTTATGTCTACACAGCATTCCTCTCGCGAGAGAAGAATACAAATGAGGGAACCTGACATTGCAAATGAAGCACTGATTTACAAATCTCATATTTCATTTCACAATCTCGCGAGATCACCCTGTCAGGAGAAATTTTGGTGTTTAAAAAAAAAACAGCTAGGTAGATGGGGTTCTGTCGGTGAAAATCCCCTTCAGTGACAGACTCTTATACCTCATTCTTTACAACAAGAAAGTATCCACTTTCCATGGAAAACTGATTTTTCATTAAAAAAATGCATGCTCCAAACCCAAAAGCTTCTTATTTCTATATGCTCCTCAGGGGCACATAGTGTGATTAACTATTGTCAATACGTCTGTGGACTCTGCTCCTCATCAAGGTTTTATCTCATGAGATACATCATGGCCATGCAATTTCCATGAAATCAGCAGTATCAGAGATGTAGCCATGTTATTCAGTATATTCGACAACAACAAGAATTCCTGTGGCACCTTATCGACTCACAATAAGCTTTCGTGGGCAAAGACCCGCTTCATCAGATGCATCAGATGAAGCGGGTCTTTGCCCACGAAAGCTTATGCTCCAAAATATCTGTTAGTCTATAAGGTGCCACAGGAATTCTTGTTATTCCATGAGATGAGAGTTTTCCAGCCAGGAGGCCCAACTTGTGGAAGAAAAGGGAACTCAAACTGCAATTCTCATAACAACATTCTGGAATAGAAATATTTAGGATTTTGGCTAAAATAGTTTGGATTTTGGCCAAAGTATTACAGATTTATATTTTGTGCCAAAAAGTGCAAATTTGCCATAAGGTGGAAGGAACACTTATACCATCAGCTCTTTTTCCAGTTCTGCCTACACAAGCTGAGGATCCAGTCCTTGGACTTGCAAAGCTTTTAAAAGGATTCTCTCATGAACATAAGTACAATGGACCAAGTCCTTGCTCTATTCTGGTCCTGCTGCTATCAATATAAGTACACAGTTTAGGAAGGGAGTATGACATAGTCCAATATTATTATAAAGTCCAGAATTATTATTAATCAAATAATATTTATAGCTATAGTTGTTCAAAAATGTGACTTTTTTTGCAAAAAACTTTTTTGTCAGGAAATGTTAAAATTTAAAATGTTATGACAAGAGTAGCAGTTCAACCTTCCTGGTCCAGCACCCCTGTGATCTGACTCCTGAGGAGTTCTGGACCAGGGATTTTGCCGGACCAGGTGCAGTCTGTTCTCCCCACGCTGCTGACCCTCCATTCCCTGCTACTGGGCTCCCCTCCCAGCTGTCATCTGTGGCTTCCAACTCCATCCCACCATCTCCCCACAGGCTCCCGAGCTGCCAGCTCCTGCGATGGCTTACTGGAGCTGCAGCTTCCTGCCCAGCCCCTGCCGCAGCTTCCCAGGGCTGTGGCTTCCTGCCTGGCCCTGGGGATGAGCTCTGTGAGTCGCTGCTCCCCAGCCTGTGGCTTTGTGTCCAGCTTGACCATGGCTTCCCCGTCCTGTGGCTTCCAACGCAGCAAGCCCTGGCCACTGCGCCTGGCCCAGGGTGAGGGTCTTTCACTACAGCACCAGTTCCCAGGCTTCCTGACTGCTGCTGCACCTCCATCCCTTGCCACCAGACCAGCTGTGGCTGCCCTGCCCTGGGCTTCTTCCACTGCTCTGTCTGGCCCCTTGTTCTCCCAGCCCCAGGGCTCCCTCGTCCTGCAAGATCCATGGTCCTGCCAGAAGATGGATGTTACCAGAAAAGAGAGTGCCAGATCTGTGAGTTTCTACCTGTGTTTATAGGTATTCTTACAGTGAGGATAATAACGTGATTCTATTTCCATTGACTTTAATGGGAACTGAATCAGCCTTTAATTTACAAGTTTTGTTACATATGGCATGTGTCAAAACTGAGTACATTTCAAATACAAAAAGCTCAAAGGTGACTAAAGAGCAACACAGAAAGTTTGCTATGCAACATACTGCATGATAGATGCAAAATCCAGCAATATTCACTGTAAACAGCAGTTGGCAGTGTTTTGTGATGACACTGGCTTCCAAATTTGTCAAGACATTTTAAAAGCTATTTTTGCCTCATTCCCCAGTTAATGAAAAATGTTGTGAAATACATTTAGAGGAAATTGGAAGGAAAATGGGAAAGGTTATCAGCCTGGTATCAGTCTCTGAATTCTTTCATGACTAGGATACCAGAGCCTGACCCAGGAACATGATAACTGAGAGCTGTGACCACATGAGTGCCCTGCATGGAATCAAATGATCAGTTCATGGTCTCAGTCCAGGATCTAGTGGATAAATATCCAAACCCATTGGATACTTCTATTGGCAGACTTAGAGACTTGACTGAGTTACCAGCCCTGCTACCTCTTCTCCAGAAGTAGAAAAGCCTGGTCAGAGTTGAGATGCATTGGCAGAGTCGAATGAAGAAACTTTGCCAATCTTGTCACTGTCTTATCTGACGGAAAATAAAGGGCTTCAGACTGCAGTGCTGACAGATGTGTGCCTTTCCCCAAGCATTGCGTTCACTAAAGAAATAAATAAAATGAAGAGGAAAGGGAGATAGAGGGCACAGGAAAATATGGGGGAAGAGTTTCCAACCAATAATCCCCATGTTGACCATTATCTTTTTTTCTGATTTTAGTTGGTTATTTCTTCCTCTTTCCTTACCTTGCAGGTAATTTTAGAGCCACTTCTGGAATCTGCTGTTCCATTCACTCCACATGCTATTTCTGCTTCATAGTTGTAAACATATTTTCTGAGATGTTTAAATCTGGTTGCATCTTCTGCAATTAGAAAAATGCATACATTTTGTGACTAGCACAGACATATGCATATTTAGATAATCACAATACAGACACAGATAGCATTTTACAAATTGAAAATAAAGCCAGAAATGAAGGAAATATTAGCATATCCCTATGAATGGGTTCTTCTTTGATTTGTAACTAAGTTTTTTTAAAAGATAAATCTGCAGAAAGGATGTGATGAGTAGTCATCACTTGAAGCCTAAAAAGTCTAGAGAGGATATTTTTTCCAAATTATTTGCTGTAGCTCAAATAGAAGTTATGGCCTTGCTGCAGAAATTATTGGTTCCTTTGCCTTATGTTATGCATAATGATCCATTCTGGCTTTAAAGTCTATGCATCTCTGATTTTCTTCACATTAAAGTAAATGATAAGTACAGTTGGGAGCACAGACCCCACTGGAAGAAAATCTGAGGGATAAATGAAGCTACACAAAGAGAAGATAGCAAAAATGGACAATATAATTCTATGAGGAGCTCTCTAATTACATGAAAAACAAATAAATTATACAAAAAGTAGAAACAGGAGTAAATTATTAAGGAGGGGTAAAAAGAATACCACAAGCATGCAGGGAAAAATCAAAAAGACTAAGGCAGAGAATGAATTTTACCTAGCAAGGGACATAAAAAGCAATAAATAGAGGTCCTTTAAATACATTAGGAGAAAGAGAAAGAGGAAGAAAAGTGTAGGTCCTCTCCTTAGTGGGGAAGGAGAGCTAAAGCTCATAATATCAAGAAGGCTGAGGTGTTTAATACCTAGTTTGCTTCAGTATTCACTAAAGAGTTTAAGGGTGGCGACATACTTAACAGGGCTATTTTAATAAGGGGGAAAGGAATGCAAGCCAAAACATGGAAAGAAAAATATTAAAAAAATATTTAAACAAATTAGATGTATCCAAGTCAATTTTGCTTGATAAAAACTTGGAATGGTTAGCAATTGCATTTGAGAACTTGTGGGAGGATGTCTGAGGTCCCAGAGGACTAAGAAGGGCAAACTTTGTATATGACTTTAAAAAAAGGAGCAAAAAAAGGACATGGGAAATTATAGATCAGACAGCCCAACTTAATACCTGGAAAGATACTCGAACAAATTAGACAACAATATAATTGTAAACACCTAGAGAATATTAAGGTTATAAGGAATGGTCATCAGGGATTTGTCAAGAATAGATTACGGCAAAGCAACATAACTTCCTTTTTTGAGAGATTGTTGGCTTAGAGGATAGGGTAAAAGCAGTAAATGTGATACATCTTGATTTTTTTATACAGTCTCAGATAACATTCTTATGAGCAAATGTGGCATAGATGAAATTACTGAAGGGTTTAACCTCTCCAGTCTGGCACCCTTGGGACCTGACTGGCACTGAATGAAAGAATTTGCCTTACTATGGGAAGTCAATATTATCTAGCAGGTTTACCCACACTTCACTGCATCCTGAACTCTTAGAAGACATTTAGGGGAAAATTAGAACTAAGCAACTGCAGAGAACACTGTCAGTCAGAAATGGTGGCTATAAACAAACTTTATGGGACTACGGGAAACTTGGCCACACCCATGATAAAGTGGATATCCAGCTAACTAAAATTATGCAGCCTATGGATGTTGCCTGTTGAGAGACTGCCAGATTAGAGAGGTTCAACCTGTATAAGTTAAGAGCACAACTAGTTGAAATATCAAAGTCTATGAGTTATAATCAATGGTTTGCTGTCAAACTTGGAGGTTGTATAGAGTGTGTCCCCCAAAAGGGTAGTTGTGAGTCTAGCACTATTGAGTATTTTTAGTCCTGGCAGAAGTGATTTTTTTAAATAATTTTGATGGCTAGTATAAATAAATGTTCATTCATAAGCATTTTTAAAAAATCTGCAAAAATGAATGAGGTTCCATAGATGTAAATGAAAGCAGAATTTGATGCACCATCTGACAGAGATATGAGGTCTTTCTGTGGCAGGCATGGAAACTGTGGGTGAAATTCTATTTACAGATAACTGACATTGGCTACGTCTACACGTGAAGCCTACATCGAAATAGCTTATTTCGATGTAGCAACATCGAAATAGGCTATTTCAATGAATAACGTCTACACGTCCTCCAGGGCTGGCAACGTCGATGTTCAACTTCGACGTTGCGCAGCACAACATCGAAATAGGTGCTGCGAGGGAACGTCTACACGCCAAAGTAGCACACATCGAAATAAGGGTGCCAGGCACAGCTGCAGACAGGGTCACAGGGCGGACTCAACAGCAAGCCGCTCCCTTAAAGGGCCCCTCCCAGACACAGTTGCACTAAACAACACAAGATCCACAGAGCCGACAACTGGTTGCAGACCCTGTGCCTGCAGCATGGATCCCCAGCTGCCGCAGCAGCACCCAGAAGCCCTGGGCTAAGGGCTGCTGCCCACGGTGACCATAGAGCCCTGCAGGGGCTCGAGAGAGAGCGTCTCTCAACCCCTCAGCTGATGGCCGCCATGGCGGACCCCGCTATTTCGAAGTTGCGGGACGCGCAACGACTACACGGTCCCTACTTCGACGTTCAACGTCGAAGTAGGGCGCTATTCCCATCCCCTCGTGGGGTTAGCGGCTTTGACGTCTCGCTGCCTAACATCGAAGTTAACTTCGAAATAGTGCCCGACGCATGTAGCCGTGACGTGCGCTATTTCGAAGTTAGTGCTGCTACTTCGAAGTAGCGTGCACATGTAGACACGGCTATTGTGTCTACAGGTAGACTTGGAAACCAATCCTGACCCTCCCTTGGAGGAAGGAGAGACAACTTCATCATACCAAAAAAGCAGTCATGTAGTACTTTAAAAACTAACAAGACTGCTTTTTTGTTTTGTGAAGATACAAACTAAAATGGCTACCTCTCTGTTAGCTATGGACCTGCAAACGGAACAATATAGTCAGAAGGTCAAATTTTCAGCTGGTGTAACATGTAATAGACCTGTTTGATTTAAAGCTGTGCCAGTTTAGATCCCTAAGCATCACTGGGATTGTCAATGAGAACAGAATATTGCTTTAAGTGTCCTGTTGTTCCACTTGGATTTCCAGAGGCTTACCTATTTTTCCCTTGATGTCAAATATTTATATCAAACATCCTTGATTTAATTATTAATAAATATGAATGTTAGGAGTTAATGTTTCATATATTTCATATTATAAAGTTCTCTTCATCAACAATGATTTAACTAATGTGATCAAGCAGTTATATTAATTGCAATAAATTTTGAAGGATATCCATGTAAACTTCGAAAGCAACGAGGGGTCCTGTGGCACCTTACAGAATAACAGAAATGTATGAGCATCTGACGAAGTGGGTCTTTGCCCACGAAAACTTATGCTCATACATTTCTGTTAGTCTATAAAGTGCCACAGGACCCCTCGTTGCTTTTGCAGATCCAGACTAACACAGCTACCCCCTGATACATGTAAACTTCGGCTACTCCAGACTCTAAAATGCTTTAATTGCATGCTTTCGTTAGATCTTACAATATTGATCTCTGTTATATTAATTCTAAGAGACATAATTTCCCTCTAACTAATGCTTCATTCCAAGTTTTTAACATTAAACTTACGTACAATAAAATAAATGAACAAAGATGAAAATAATGAAAATGAAGTTGAGAAATTGACAGTAACCTGTAGATGGTGCTAGAGTGTCAAATAAGAAAGAGCAAAAGCTCATCAAGGACAAAGAGGTAAACAGCAACTGTTGGGACACTGACCTCCAGGGGAACATTATGTATCTAGTCAACCAGTCAGGGCCAACCTGGGTTCATTACAAAGGTTGTGCATAAAGTCAGCATTTCCTGTTTCTTGACTATGGTGGTTTAATAAATTATTATCCCAGCTGATAGAGATATTGACATAAAGTATTCGTTGGTTATTTGGTTAGCTATCTTGAGCTAAATACCTAAGTGTAGCAATAGCTGAGAGGATTAAATCAGAAGTGAGATCAGCAGTGTACACTGAAATTAAATGTACACAATTTCCTCATTAAATCTTCAGACTTAGAGAAAGGGAACTTCCAACATAATGGACTTGGAAAATAAACCAAGAAGTAAATGTGGTATTTCTTTATGGAAAGTTATTCAAAATTCAGAGGCACGATTGCTGCTTTTCAAGCTGAGGAAGTTTTAAAATCAATATGGCTAAGTTCCTGAGATCTTCTCGTTCCTAAAGTCAGGAGTTTTGACTGAGTGAGGACTACAGAATATGGCCCAACCCTTTTGTTGAAAATGCTTTACAGGGAAGGATATATGGAAATGGAAAACAAAAACAAAAGTCCTCAACCTTAGGAGATATTGAATTAAAACAGTGGAAAACAGAGGCAGAACACTTACTTGAGCAGGCTGGATTTCCACTTTCAGGTCCATCTTCTGTTTAAAAAAAGCATAAAATAAAACTTATATAAAGCATTAATATCAAGCAAATGACATAGAAATAGATATGTAAATTTTGCACCACAGTGTAGGGCTGGATGAGCAGACACAGTGGGACTATGCTAATTTCTACTAATAGCTGAGGCTTAGTTCTGCATACACGGAAGTAAATCACAAAATTCCCATCAACATAAATGGTACAGACCAGCCCTAACAAACACTGCAAATGACTGACCTGGGTGAATTAGTGAGTAAGGGCCTGATCCTCCGATCACCGAACATAGTAACAAAGTGTTGCTTGGTATTACTATTGGTATATGACTAAGCACTAAATACACAAGCATAACAAAAAAAGCATTGTGAGGGAGGAAGTAGTACAGTCAAAAGATGACAGATAAAGCATAGACTTTCTTTACTCTGTACAGCTCTCTGCTATTAAATCTTCACCAAGAAGCAGGGAGAGATCTTCATTTTTGTATCTGATTTATAAAATTTATGGTGTCAGCTATGCAGATGGTGGCGGTAAACATATTTGTTGAAAAATGTGTTTCATACAATATTTGGCTTGCATAAACCTATGCATTCACTTAAGGTTACTTTGAAAACTGAGACTTTGTGCTTTTTAAGGACATGGACCTTGACTAAAAGTCCAATGGCTTTTCTTTGACTTCACTGATCAGACTCATGTTGTTTTGCATTAGAAAAAAGGGCAACTAAACAGGATGTACAGGACCAAATACATTATTGATATAATTTCAGTAAAGTCAATAAAGGCACATTGTGGGTCAATATTATCATTGCCAGCATATAGGACCAGATTCTGCTGAACACCGATTTATTTCAGTGGAGAAGTTCAGACCCATATTTCATTCCTCCTGAAGGATTCTGAAACATTTTACAAATTACAGTACTAATGAGCAATTTAAACAGACACTCCGCAGACAGGAGGGAGTAAGCTGACAGCTCTACCACATTAATTTTTCTCCAAATTAAATAAGGTTTATATTTACTAAATTGACTCAAAATTACTACAGAGCTAGTGTCACCTTTAAATACAAATAGCTATTTCACACAAAGTGCTTCCTACCATACAAATCATGTTTTAGTACTCATATCCCATCACACTTTCAGTAAAATATGTTAGTAGTACCCATGCTAAATATGGAGTATAATATACAAGTTCTCCTTGCAGGTGACCAGTGGCCACTGTAAAGAAAAGCAGTGAGGCAACAATCAAGGTTGATACCCTTTAACTTGTAAAATAAATTAAAAATAAACTAGAGAAAGGATAAGATTTGCAACTTTTCCTTGTATGAATTCAATCTGGATCCTGCTAGTAGGAAACAATCCTATCCTTAAAGGGGCTAGGTAACATCTTTCCCATCCTTAGCTTCTCTGATTCTGTGCTCCATGTCCCACTGATTTTTAACCTCTCCCTGATATTTTAATAGTTGAAGAGTCTCACATTAAACAGCAAAAAAGCATTGGCATGCAAGATGCTACTTACGAGTGAGAACATCAGTGCTGAGCAGCAACAGCAGCAGCAGCCAGAGCTGCAGAGGGCCCATGGTGAGGACTGGACCCTGTTGCTGCTGTCCCCTCAGCTCTCCCTTCACCTCCTCCACCCAAGTTTCAGGGAGACAATGAAACTCCTCATTTGGCCCTGCATTTATATAGTCTGTTGCAAGCAGCTGAGCCGAATGATTTAGAAAGTTCAGAGCAAATTGCAAAAGGTCCAAAGGTTAGAGTCCTGGATCCTCTTTGCAATTTCTCAAAAGGCTCAGCCTGGGCTGCTGAGGTCTGAGAATGCAGATGAAGAATAAATACTTGTCTCTGCAGTAAGTGAGTGTGCTGCTCCAGTTGTATTTTGTTCCTTTAATAGAGTTTTACTACACAGGATAATATTCCCAAAAAAAGGGGTTCCTCCTTCTAGACAAAACAAAAGTAAATCTTGTAAATTATTGCTGGAAAAACATACCAGCATACTACCAGTTCCCTGCCACAACAACTTTAAATTGATGTGGATGCTGAGAGGCCTGAACGGTGCTTATATATGAGAGAGAGAGAAGATTGTTGTGTAATTTGGGCATCTTCTTGGTACTTAGTATGAACCTGCTCTGATGTGGCCAGAAGAGGCAGAACAATCCATGTTACGATGCCCTTTGTAGGGCCAAAATTTGCTTCATACTTTGCTAAAAAGCAAAAGCATTTCAGACAGGCTGGTGACATACAGGGACAACTGGTCATATCAACTTTTGGGGGTGAGAAAATTAAGAATTTTTGTTGGATTCAGTTAGGCCAGACTTTCAGAGTTCATCTCCTTAATTGGTAACAATTAAGAAACGAGAGGGAATGATTAGAAATTGGCATTTTTATTTAGCAAACTAAATAAAGGAAATCTTAGGTGGTGCATGTACACTAGAGGTTCATCTACACTAGAACGCAATGTCGAAGTAGCAAACCCAACTTTGAAATAGCGCGCACTGCGTCTACACACAGCACATGTTCCTTTGAAGCTGAAATCAAAGTTAGATGGCGAGACGTCAAAATCGCCATTCCTTGCTGCACCCTACATCAACATCTAACATCAATGTAGGATGAGTGTAGATGTTCTGCGTCCCACTACTTCGAAATAGCGGGGTCCACCATGGCGGCAGTCAGCTGTTAGGTGGAGACGTGCCATCCAGCCCCTGTGGGGCTCTATGATTTCTGCTCCCAGTACTTCTTAAAGCTGCACAGTCCCGGAAACCCTATAACAGGAAGCTGAGCCATGGCCACAAGGTGCCCCTGCATGGCCCAGAGGGAGACCATAGCAGCAAGCCAGCCCCCCGAGTGCCCCCAGGGATTCCCCCCCCTCCCGCCCCGGGCTATCCCAGGGCTCCCAGGCCTCCAGCCAGTGGGGCAGGAAGCGGGGCTGCTCCTGGACTGACTCTGAGCTCCGTGACCTGCTGGGGCTCTGCGGTAAGGAGAACGTGCTCCACATAATGGGGAGCAAGTGGTGGAACACAGAAGAGTTCACCCCGCTGGCTGAGGGCCTGACTGCCTGGGGTCACCCTGCACGCACACTTGACCATGTCAAGAGTAAGGTCAAGGAGTTGCAGCAAGGTTACATCTGGGCATGGGACTTGGCCAGCTGGTCTGGGGCTGTCCCCACTGCTTGCCTCTATTACTGGGTGCTCAGGGCCATCCTGGGCCCCTGAGACACCTCCTCCCCTCCCGGTCATCCTCAACACCATGGCCAAGGAGCCCCACCAGGCCTTGGAGCCGAAGTCGGGTCCGGAGTGCAGCCCTGAACCCCACGGCCAGAGCTGGGACCATCCACCCCAGCCACGGAGTGGTCCAGCAAGGATGGGGAGCTAATGCTGGACAGCCCCTCCCACAACTCCAGCTGGGCATCCACCTGACGGGCCTCCCCCGACCACGGTGGTGGACTGTCAGGTACATACCCCACAGGGCACACACCCCTAGGGCATGGGGTGGGGGCATCATATGTGACTGGGGGCCCCCCACATCCCCAGAAGACCCCAGCCTGCCAGGGCCTGGGTAGACCATGGCTTAGGGATGGTGCCACAGCTACCAGTGCCCGTCAGCACCCTCACCATGGACAGCGCCATGCCCTACCACTGGTGGGAGGCGGGAGGGGGTGGACCACGGGAAGGGACCACCCACAGGGCCACCACACACACCGATGGGGGACGGGGGATGGGGACCAGACACCCATGAGGAGATACGGGGCATGGACCATAGGGCAGGGCTCGGTACTCACAGCCTCCCTCTCCCCTCCCCCCGGTTTCTGCAGCTGCACCATCCGAGGGCCAGGAGATCATGGCACTGTCCATGGTCCCAGACAGCTCCCCGAGATCCCCGGACCATCAATGCCTGGCGGCACTGCCAGTGCCAGGATGGGACCTCTCCTGCTGGGGCCAAAGGGGCACCATCCACGACCCTGAGGTGGATGCTGCCCTCCGGCGCCAGGCAGATGTGATGGAGTGGAGGCTCCACTTCAAGGAATGGGAGGCTGCCTGGTGCTGAGAAGCCTGGCGGGACTTTATGTTGCCATCTGTGCTGGCCTCCCGGCTGCCCCACCTGATGTCCCACCTGCTGCCCTGCCTGACGTGCTGCCCTGCTTGTGCTCTCTGCAGGGCAGGAGCCCACTGGGGTTGACGACTGGGCCGAGGACCCACTCTGGCCGTACCTCCCTGTCCTCCTGGCCCCTAGCCCAGCCCTGCATGAAGGTATCCCCCTTGCTTTCCACCAGGTTGTGGACCATGCAGCAAGCACCCACAACCTGGGGGATGTTTGGAAGGCCCACATCCAGGCGAGCCGGGAAGCAGTGCCACTGGCCCTTCAGGCGCTCGAAGGCCCGCTCGACCACTTGGCGGGCGTGGTTCAGTCAGGCATTGTAGTGCTCCTGGCTGGCACTGAGGTGGCCTGTGTATGGCCACATAAGCCAGGGCTGGAGGGGGTAGGCTGCATCAGCCAGAAGGCAGAGGGGTACAGTGGTGTCCCCACAGAGGGATTTCCCTCTGGGGATGTAGGTCTCTGCCTGCAGCCAGCGGCATAGTCCCAAATTGTGGAACACACAAGCATCATGGGTACAGCTGGGCCAGCCTACATACGCATCCTGGAAATGGCCACAGCTGTCCACCATGGCCTGCAGGACCATGGAATGATAGCCCTTCCTGTTGATATAGTGCCTGCCACTGTGGCCCAGGGCATGGATGGGGGTGTGGGTCCCATCGAGGGCCCAGAAGCAGTTAGGGAACCCCATGGCGGCGAATCCCGCGATGGCCACATCCAGGTCCCTGACTCAGATGACCCTCTGCAGCAGCAGGGCATTGAGCGCGCTCACCACCAGCAGGGAGGGGACACGGGCACCCGTGAGAGTATGCAGAGTGCACCCTGCCCCTGCAACAAGGCCCTGTTCCCCAGGCCCCCCACTTGGGCCCCCCCGCCCCCCAGGCACCCCACCCAGTCCCCCCCCTCCCCAGGCTCCCCTCCCTGATCCCCCAGTGGGTGCAGCCTAGGCCTCCTTACCTCCATCACGACAGCCCTGACTATGGCCTTGCCAACACCAAACTGATGGCCCACAGAGCGGTAGCTGTCTGGTGTGGCCAGCTTCCAGACAGCTATTGCGACCCTCTTCTCAATGGTGTGGGCGCACCACATCTGTATGTCCTGGTGCCGTAGGGCTGGGGTGAGCCACTGGCAGCGCTCCATGAAGGTCTGGCGGCACATGGGGAAGTTCTGCAGCCCCTGGTCATCATCCCATTCCCCCATGACCAGGTGCTCCCACCACTCAGGGTTGGAGGGGTAGCTCCAGAGCCAGTGGGGCACCCAGTGGGAGGGCAAGCAGGAGGGCCTGATGGACTGGGGTGTCCCCTTGTGCGCCGGGGGGGAGGGCGCCCCTGCTAGGAGCTGCTGGGAGGCTGCCCGTGCAGCATCTAGCAGGGCACCTGCCATGCAGGAGGCAGCTTGGAGGGCTTCCAGCTGCTGCTGGACGTCCATGTCAGCGGACTCAAGGTCTGAGAGGCTTGTCACCAACCAGGGCTTGTGCAGTGCAGTCCAAGTGTGTCTGGGAGGGGCCCTTTAAGGGAGCAGCATGCTGTTGCCCTGGAAGGGCTAGTCTGCCCTGTGACCCCATCTGCGGGCTTTCTTCGCCCCTTATTTCAAAGGGGGACACTTGTACGTATGGATGCTCCCTTTCCGCATCCGGGGTGGCCCCTTTCGACGTAGTGTGGCACTACTTTGACATTCAATGTCGATGATGCCGGGCTCGGAGGATGTGTAGCCGCTACGCATCGACATAGCGTATTTCAATGTTGCTACTGTGAAATATGCTACTTTGTCAAAGCATAATAGTGTAGACACAGCCCTTAAGGAATTAACTTCAACGTTAACTTTGAAGTTAGGCACTACATCGAAGTAGCCAGCAGAGAGTCTACACACATTTTCCCTTACTTCAAAATTAACTTTGAAGTAGGGAGCCCACCTTCAAAGTCCTTACGCCATTTGCAGGAAGCGAGTAGTGTCCTACTTCAAAATTTAACTTTGAAGTAGGGTTTGTGTAGATGCGCTACTTCAAAGTTGTAAGCAACTTCAAAGTTATTTTTGTAGTCTAGACAGTTTGTGAACAGTTATGTGCGTATTCCAGGTGGTCGAAATTCAGGGTTTTCATCCCACAGGGAATCCCAATATTTGGAAAATAAATTTCCATATCAATATGAAAAGTTGAAATAGCATTTTTTCAGAATGTTCAGTTCAATAACATCAAATCATTTCATTTTGACATTTCTAACCATTGTGAAAAGTTTTGACATTCCCAAAGGAAAATATTTCTTTTTTCATTTTATTGAGCCAAATCTAAACATTAATTTAGATTGGCTTAATGGTAATCTTAGTTCCCCAAAACTGCTGCTGTGCCTCACGCTAGTTGTAATTAAGCATCTCATAACGCACTCCTTTTTGTGTGGTGGGATGCCTTGTTAGATTAGTCTTCAATGATGTAATCATATAACTTCCATGATGTACAGTGTCCATCCAACCAGAAGTTGAATCACAGCAGATATAGTTCAGCCACAGAGCCCAACCCTTTCTTCATTACCCTGGGGTTAGGATTTTATCTAAAGGCATTTGAATGGGCAAACCATTTTGGTCAGACCAGAAATCTCGCAAGAGAAGACTTTCTTAAGAGAATTCACTCTCCTTTCTTGATTTGGGTTGAAGTGCATTTCTTGAAAACTACTTCATTTCCATTGGTGACCTTGTCTAGTACTGGTCAGGTCTACCGAAATATTAGCGAAAAATGTTTGTTTTCTAAACAGCCCATTGTGACCATTGGTGCCCCAAAACACAGAACAGCCTGTTGAAGTCTTACTTTGAAAGGGGACTCTACCTAAAAAGAAACTGTGCAATAGTGTCAAACTTTTACTTATAATTTGTGTTTCCTGTGTGTTCATCCATTTCTGACATTAATGACACATATTATTACTTTTTACTCCACTTAACATGACAGGTAAGCAGAGCTCTGGAAGACTGAGAACTGGTTGGATGCTGGGCATTAACAAAATTGTTAATAAATTGTAATGGCAACTGTCTAACCTCATTGTCTTTAGTGAGGATGTTAGTTGTAAATTGGGGAGATTGTTTTAAACAATTAGTTGGATTGGTATAAATGAGGGCCAGATTTGTCCTGCAGATTATAAATATCCCACTCCAGAACAGAAGAATGTAGGTGACACAAAGGCTATGTCTACACTGCACTCTCCTTCTGGAAGGTACATGCTAAAGAGCACAGCAGAAGATGCAAATGAGGTGCGAATTAAAACAATCTCCTGCCTCATGTGCATAGTCCTGTGAGAGCTGGCATCCAGACGAGCCTCTTCTGGACTCGAAAACAAGTATGTGGAGGCGGTTGCCTCAGGGATTCTCTGGAAAGAACTCCCCCTTCTGGAAGACTCTTCTTCCTCAAACATTTGTTTCAATAGTATATACATAGGAAATTAATGGAACTGTGTGGTGCAGATGTTTAGAAAGCATCTAACTCTGGATAGCAAGAAACTCTGAACAGTAAGAAAAGGAAAATAGTCCCCCAAACAGAGAAGAAAAGTTAGCAAATAATTATTTGTAGCTGAAAGAAGCTGGCATGGCTTAAGGAGGAAGATGTACAATTAAGTGAGGTAAAATTTATTAGACAGAACGCTAGATCTCCAGTTGGTATGTGTATATGTCAGTGGAGTTAGGGCAATTTATACCTGAGGATCTGACTGTTGTGCTTCGTGGAAGACAGGCCTTAAACCCCCCATCTTTTGACATTTTAAAACTCTGTCCAAAAGTATCAAAAAATTGACTGGATAGACCCCAATGGTATATTTAGACTGAAGTCCTCTAATGTTTACAACCACATCTTAGCAAGGAGAGTACCAAACTGCTTCTGCTTCCTTTCCCACTCATGATTACATGGAACATCTATTTTAGGCACTTTCATAAACCAGGTTATCAGAGTACCACACACAGCTTTTGATGTAGCTATCCTCACATTAGCCCTAAGGGGCAAAGAAGTGCTATTGTCTTCATTTTACAGATGGGTACGTGAGGCTCAGCGTTATGTGATTTGTTCAAGGTCACACAGGAAGTGTGTAGCAAAGCATGGATTTGAATCTCTGTTTTCCAAGACCTAGTCTAACGACCTAGCCACTGGCCCATCTTCTCTACCTGTCATGCTCACATAACATGCCTGTGGCATCTTCTCCAATAGCTTATATGGAACAGTAATATCAGAAAAAGATTTGAAAGCTTTAGATACTCTTTAATATAATTTAATGATTAGAAACAAGAAGGAGGAACTAGCACCATGTAACCAGAGATGACAGAATACAGTTTGGGAGGAGCTGCATTAAAATTGCCTATTGTTTTTTACCTTAAAATAGGAGAAAGAGCTATTTTTAAATAACTTACTAATGAAATATATTGAAGAGAAGAAGAGAAGCTATTACCTTCTTCATGGCATTGCCAGAAATTATAGTAAAAACACATTAACATTAAGAGAAAAAAAGCAGATTTCAATGTTAGGTCAAAACTGAAATTTAAACAAAATATAGAAAAGGCCAAAAATACCTGTAGCTTTTACTGTTACTGGATGATGAACTTACTATGCTTGATGCGTAGAGGAACCAGAGAACAGCTAGTTAACGTAAGTTAACATCAATAACCTAGTTGATTTTTAAGAGTAACCTTAGTGGACAGTAGTCTCAAATCAGTTGCTAGAGGACAGAAGTTGACAGCCTAAAAACATTACTGTAACTAGCGCTACTTTGCATTCACACCAGCGTTCAAAGAGAGCTATCCTTTCAGCTCCTAGAGAGATCCCCAGCTAAACTGAAGACTTAAGTGTGGATTCAAGGAGGCTGTTGACTTTAGGCATGTAAAAGAGGAATGTGAGTCATCTTACTGGTCACAGGGCCTGCTCCTAAGCTTAAAGTTACTCATGCTTAAGGATTTTGCTTATTCAGTAATCCAGTTCCTTTCACCAAAATTACAAAACACATACCTTTGAAAAAAAAAGAAAGACAATTGTCCTACAAATCATGTCAATCAAAACTTCTTGAAAAAGTTCAAGGCGGTTGTAGATTACTTATCTAAAATAGGCTGAATACAGCCACATAGAACCCATTCAGTGTTTTTAATATCGTCATTAGAATGTATTTAATCATTAAATTATATTCATTATATCCAGACTTTATACATTGTAAATGTACATATTAGGAAAATGTAGCATTTTGTAGAATGTAATATGAATATGAATAAAGTGAGAGGCAATAGTAATATATATTTTCTTTGATGTAACCTATCTAAAATATGCCAAAATATTGTTTGGTATTTATTTACAGTGGGAGAAGTCTTATCATAGTGGCTTATTCACACTGCTTCAATGTTAAACAATAGAAGGACACTGAAGAAGTCGCCATCCAAAAATGCCTTTATTTGTAAGGTTCTCTCCTCCACCAAACCCTTCCTGAAGACCCTTTTATATCATGATGCCAACTAAAGATTATCCAGCCAAGGATGGCTCTATGCAGAGGCTGTGTCTACATGGGCACAAATCTTCGAAATAGCTATATTTCAAAGATTACTAATGAGGCACTGAACTGAATATTCAGCACCTCATTAGCATTAGGACACTTCCGGCCGTGGCACTTCGAAAGCCCTGCTTTCGAAAGCGCGCGGCTCTGTGTGGCTACACGGGGGTCCTTTTCGAAGGGACCCACCCCTTTTGAAATCACCTTATTCCAATCAGTGATTGGGATAAGGAGATTTTGAAAGGCATGGGGTCCTTTCAAATTCAGCGCCTCATTAGTAATCTTCGAAATGGCCATTAGCGTGGCTATTTCGAAGATTTGTGCCCATGTAGACACTCCCAGAGAGACCAGATTTAAACGCATTTTTAACAATCCTATTCAGTTCATTTTGAACCATCAAGTTGCTTGATATATTTTTTTTGTCACTGTTGATTCCCTTTCTTTTTTGAGCCCAATCCAGCACCTTTTGATGTCAGTGGAATTTCTTCATATCTTTTAAAGGTAGAAGGGGCCATCATGATCTAGTCTGATCTCCTACATAAGGCAGGCCATAGAATCTCACCCAGTAATTCCAGTATCAGGCCCATCTCTTGTAATTTAGCTATAAAATATCTTTTAGAAACACATTCACTCGATTTACAGATTTTGAGCAAGAGAAAGTCAGTCACAGTCCTTGGAAAATTGGTCCAATGGCTTAGTGCTCTCACTGTCTAAGTTCACTTTTCATTCAGCTGGATTTAGTTATGCCTTTTTTTCCTAAGGAATCATTTGCCATCAAAAATCTTGGTCCTCTGTATATGCTTATAGACTAGAAACAAGTAATTTCATATCTTTGATAAGAGTAATACACTGAGTTGCTGAAATATTTCACTAGAAGGAAGGTTTTCCAGATCTCACATACTTCTTGTAGCTCTTTTCTAAATCATTTCTCATTTTTCAACCTCCTTTCTGAAGTGTGGACACATTTCTGTAGTAGTCTCACTAACACTATATACAAAAGTAATAGCACATTCCTATTCCCATTCAGTATTCCCTTGCTTATGCAGCCGAGTAGCAGTATTAGCCTGCTTAGCTATCACCTCACACTGGGAGCGCATGTTTAGTTGGTCATCCACCATGACCCCTAAATCCTTTTCACAATTAGTACTTTGCAGAATGCTGACTCCCACCCTGCAAGTATGGTCTCCATTCTTTGCTCGTAGAGGTATGATGTTGCATTTGGGTGTCTAAATTACACATTGTTCAGCTGAACCTAGCTTACTTGGAGGTGCAACCTAGTGGAATGGCCATGGGACATAGGAAACTGGGGTCAGAGTATGGAACTGGGGCCTGAGTATGTTCCACCCCTCCGGGGCTTTGCCATGGTGCACACTTACCCAAGGTAGCCTCGAACAGGTTGGGTGATGCCCAGCTGGAGGGGGCCTGGCTGCTGGCAGCAGAGGGAAGCTTGATGACAAGCAAGCCGTCAGAGGACTTTCTGCCAGACGGGATGTTCATGGTGGCAGGGCCCTTCTCCCTCTACAGTGTGGCAGGGGGCTCCAGCACGGCTGTCTCCACAGTGACCCGAGGTAGCAAGCCGTCATCCGCAACTAGGAAGTCCCAGAGTTCCCTGTAGAAGGGGCAGCTGGCTGGGGCATGGCTGGACCTGCAGGCACTGTCCTAGGCCCACATGTACCCCTGGACCAGCTCCTTTACTTTACACCAGACCTGCTCATGGGTCCAGGAGGGGTGGCCTTGGACAGCCAGGCCCTGTGCAAGGTGGACAAATGTGGGGGCATTCTTCCAGTGCCCACTGGTGTTCCAGAGCACCTCTTTGTCATGCCAGAGCCCCAGGAAGTCCTTGAGCTCTGGCTTTGTCTATGAGATGGCTCGCCATTTGCAACTAAGTACTTGAGGATGAGGGGAAATTATTCATAAACTCAAAATGCAAAAAACTTGAAGTTTATAGGGTACTTTATGGAAAGTGAAGAATCTTATTGGACCCTGCATCCCATTATACAAATATACCTCATTATCAAATAGCTTTCTAATATTTAAATGACAAAAAAGCTGAAAGTGTTCACTGTGAACAATCAATAACATTTGCATATTTTAGTTTTGACTTTTCAAGATGCTATATCGTATGAAAGAATAAAAAAAATAAGTGGGTCAAAGGAACCTTATCAGCACTTTCTTATGAGTGGCTGTTTTGTGTTACATAATGCACAGCGAATAATCTATCTATGTTAGAGTGTTGCTGCATATATTTCTTGTGCACATCCCTATGGAAATATTTGATTATATCAAGTGCAAAAGTTCTTTGTTGCTTAGTATATTTTAGGGTTGTAAATCATATTTTGGACTTGAGGATAAACCAAGAGTGGCATTTTTCCATTTATGTGGACTATTGGTTTTCCAGATTTTGTTAGTAAATTTTAAAAATCAAGTGTAGTAAAGTTGTCTTGATAAGGATAACTGGGTTACTCAGTGTTATGGGGTGGAGCTATGCTCACCCATCCCTCATTTGCTTTATAGTTCATAGTAATTCCCCAGCCACTACTCTATTGTGGCACAGCTAAACAAAGCAGCAAGTTCTCAGACTAAAATACTGTTTGTTACTATATTTTGTTGCACTTAGCATATTGGATAGTTCCTCAGCATCACACACTTGGTCTCATCTTTGATTCATCCTTCTAATTCCTTTGATTCCTTCATCTAGACCACTATCAAGTCTTGCTGTGTCTTTTTTTATCATGTTGTGAAAATCCAACCATTCTTTTCTATCTCAATGGGCAAAACATACATCCTTCTAAACTGACTAGTAAAATGTCTTCAGTAATCTTTCCAAATGCCATACTACAGGAATGGGCAACTGGCAGCCTGAAAGCCACATATGATCTGTCAGATAATTTTATTACCTATCACAGCCCAGCATGCAGCAAGTAACCTGGTAGGGCTAAGTCTTAAGCATGGATGCATGAGGGCCCTTGCAGTGTGTGGATGTGTATGAGTCACCTGATCCTGTGGTAAGAGCCAACAGGCTGTAATAAGAATCTGGGCCCAGTTCCAGAGGATGGGAACCTCTTCTACAGAGTGAGTGCAGGGAAGGTTTCTTCTCCAACCACCCCCAACCTCAACACACATTCACCATGACCTCACACCTCCTGAGGGTAAGACCACATCATAAAACTTATGATCAGGATTCTACCCCTTCTTCCTGATGTCACAGACCCAGCCTGCCAAAGGTTTTTGATGGATGTTGTGACTGTCTCTTACTATATAGTTGTCCATCCCTTTCAGCCCACTTCCATTCAGCCCATCTCAAATAGTGCCACAAAATTGCCCTCTTCATTTATTGGTCTTATTACAACTGTCCAATCTTCAAACTGCCCTTCTTGTCTACCTTATTGTGTTCAAACATCTGGTTCTAGCCTTCCCTTGCCCCATTCTAAATATCAGTTCAGGATTCTTTTTCTGCAATCACCATGAGGGGGAAATGTAGGGTAGTGGTGTTTGGAGATTCTCTTTTCATGGGGATGGAGGGAACCATCTATTGCTCTGATATGATGTCCTGGGAGATATGCTACATGCCAGGGTTCCATATACAAGATGCTATGGAGGGATTGATGAGGGTCATCTGTCCCTCTGACTGCTACCCCATGCTTTGCGTACATGTGGGCACAAATGATACTGCAAGGTGTAACCTTGAACAGATCAAGAGTAACTACAGGACTCTGGGGGTATGAGGGAAAGAGTTTGGAGCTCAGGTGGTATTGTCTTCAGTCCTTCCAGTCAAAAGTAGGGGACCAGGCAGAGACAGGTGTATTGTAGAGGTGAATGCCTGGATGCATAGATGGTGTCACCAAGAGGGCTTTGACTTCCTTGACCATCTGCGAACATCTGGAAGATAAATAAGGTGATAGGTAATACTCAGCATGGATTTGTGAGGAACAAACTATGTCAAACCAACCTGATTATCTTTTTTCAATACGATAACAAGCTTTGTGGATAAAGGGGAGGTGGTGGACATGGTGTACCTAGACTGATCAAATAATAAATGAAAAATACAAGTTTTTACTAAATAAATATTACATTTTGCCATTGATCTCTGCCCACACCTCCCATTAACATCACTGAAAGATCTTCTGTGGATCAAAGGAAATTTGTTCTTCTAAATTTATCTTACCCTGTGGACTGTTATAAAAACTGGATTTGTTTCTCTCCATAGAGTAAATTTGGCCCCTTTTATTAAAACAATTTAGTTAGTCCACAGAAACTAATTTAGATAAAGATGAAGCAGTCATCTAATTAGGATAAACCAACTCTGCATAATTTGAAAAAATAAGGAGAAATTGGTTTCTGAAATCAAAACAGATAGCTACAAGAAATCTGTGGAAATAATCATGCAGTTGGTTTACAGATTACTGCCCTTCTGGATCTCACCTAAGATTTTCACATTGGCCCTGAGCTATTTTGAAAATCTTGCTATACTTGTGGATGCCGAGTGCTTGGCAAGTCAGTCTTTTGAAAATCTGATCCTTAATATCTCATCTACAAATATCATAGATACCTAATCTTATTGCCAGAAAAGCCAGAGCTCCTTGAGCTCAAGAGCTAGATACTATTGTTTTTGAGCTGAAGCAACAGCATGGTAGTTCACGTTCTGATGGGACATGGATGATTTGGTTGTCAGTCTATCTACAGCACAGCAATGTGTTACGTGGACTTTCTTTAACCATAAACAACATAATTAGATTTTATCTTGTGATAACTCCTAGGCTGTCAGAGGAGAAAAAAGAACATTCTGTTGCTCCAATGTTATTTAGTAACAGGAAAAAAACTGTCATCAGTTCATCCATTTTCAATTCTTTGAAAACAGGTTTACTAATCCATAAACAGAGGAGCTACATACTCAGTATGAAAGAGTCAAAACATTCAGAATTATATTGATTATATTTGCATATTGAAAATATACATGGATTATCATGTAACAAAGCTTATCTTGCCCTATTAAAACCTCTGTTATTTTTAGAGAAATTTGAACATTGTGAGACGAAGACTCTGCTAGAGCGAGTCGACTATGCTAGTGAGGTTCTAGCCTGATACTTTTTTCTTGACAGCAATATCAGCAAGTCTGAGATTTATGGATACAGGTTTTTCATATGCCTCTGTGCCCACAAAATTTGCAAGGTCATTCACTTTTCACTTGAAAAATCCAGTATTTGCACTGTCAAATTGATTATTATGTTTCTATGCTCTATTTTTTCCTCTGCTGCCAGCCCCTATTCACTTTCTAAACTTTCCCACTGTCTGCTCTCATTCAGTTCATTGGGTGTCATCCCTCCCCCTGCAAAAATATTACCTCTTGACAATAGAACTTTCATCACCCACCCTTTCACTCTTCTGCCCCCAGTCTCTCTAGTGTTTCCTCTTGGAAGTTTTGCTGATATGTTTATCAAAGTTTTTCAACTTTCAACTCATTTCTTCTCTTCTCCCTACTGCTATTCTCTGCTGTATCACACTACAGAATCCTTGTCAATGACTCTTACATGCTCAGTGCCAATTTTAACTCACCTCTTATTTTCTCATCCAGTATCTAAGATCCTACCAAATTCTGCATAGCTGCTACAGATCTGTATTCTCCTCCTTTTTACTAGGTTCCTTGTATATTAACAGTTCCATATTATGCAGAATTCGATTGCTAGGGATAGTCTCAGAGAGGAGGCTGTGTTAGTCTGTATCTTTACAAAACAAAACAATCAGTAGTCCTGGCAGACTCTAAAGACTTTCTTTTTTGGCAGTCAGTCAATAACGAGCAGGACACCTTCATGTCACCCTCCTATTTGTGAGTCCATTGATGGCTGCTCAGACCAATTCTGGAGCCACAGATCTCATCACAGATGGGGCAGGTGTTGGTAGCTGTTGGAGGAGCGTGGGATTATTTTTGATGCTGTTGTCTTCTTCTCCGCCAATTCTTATCTGCATTGTAGTAGGACCTCTCAAATTGGGGATGGTCTTGTGCAAGGTTCTCCCAAGTGTGCCTAACAGTATAATTTATTAGGTGATGAGTTTCCATGGGACAATTAACATATCCACTTCTTCAGATCTGGAAAATCATTCATCATTCATCAGTATTTTTTCAGATCTGAAGAAGTGGATATGCTCCATGAAAGCTCATCACCTAATAAATTATATTGTTAATCTTTGAAATGCTACAGGATTGCTTTTTTGTATTGCTAGGGATGTTTTGCATTCCATCTGCTCTCACTATAGACCTGCCTCCTATAAATGGCTTCTTATTCTGCATTAAGTACTAGGTGATTGAACTTGCCTTCAGAGCATTTCAGGAGTCTGTTCCCTGGGGAGCTCTCCTCCCAACTATGTCCCCACTTCTGAGCTCTGGTGTGATGAGATCCTAATGCCAGCTCAGCAGCTTTTAGGGGTGTAGCATGAGTGCAGTGATTCCTAAGCTAAGACCATCCCTACGTTGGTGAAGGTTTTCACACCCCATGGAAGGTGAGCATGTTCTTTTCACCCCTACATAGAGTTGTAGGGGCCAAGAATGTCAGAGGGAATGGATGATGTGGAACTGGAGACTTTTATCCACGTGGAAAACTTTTATGTGCTTAAGGTTCTATGCACAGAAAATTGTTAGGGTTCATGTTGTTAATGTGGGTTTAACTTGCCCTCAGAACATCCCTGGTTCCCTTATCCCATTCTTGACCCACGGTGAAGGGCATGGGGAAAGTGCAAAATGACTTTGAACCAACTTTGCACATCCTCAATCCTGGGTCCAGCTGCTCTCTGGGCCACCTCCTTTATTTCAAATTAAGCAAAGCAACAAAGGGAAATATAGAATCAGATATTCCCCTACTTAAGAACAACTTTGTGCTGATCCACCAGCATAGTTGCTTTAAATTCACTTCTATTAGTCACAGAAAGATAATCCCTATACAGGTGGAGGGATAGACCTGGTACATTGCTCCTTTGCCAGCACATGCTCCCAATCTCTCTAGGCAAAGTTGTGAGGACCTTCTGAGGGACTTAGTATAACTGAGTGTTTGGACAGTATTCTGGTAGATGAAATTCAATGGAGACAAATGCAAGGGTGTGCAAATTTGAAGGAATAATCTGAACTTTTCACTGGGTTCACTGTAAGATCTCAGGAAACAGACATGCTTATAACTGTATATGAACAGGTCAATGAATACCTTTGCTTAGTGTGCAGTGCAATGGAACATAGCACAGATGTTACTATAATGACATTATATTAACATAAACCAATGGTATGTCTTTATGAGGAATAGTCCCTCTCAAAATAAACATTGCAGGAATAGACAGGGGTAGGGAGACACCCTTTCTCACGCTAAGCGAAATTGAAAGTTGGCAGACAATTTGAATCTGACAACGACATACGATGACCAATTAGCCTTTTGAACTAGCTGTCAGAAGTCCTAGGGCTGGAAGGGACTCCAGAAGGTCATTGAATCCTAACATTACTAAGGCCAAGAGTAACAAAACTAACTAACTAGGTAAGTTAACTAACTAAATAAAAAAGACTGAATATTTACTGAGATAATAAAGACATCCAACCTTTGGAAAGGACATACATCTTCATGCACAAAAGATAAATGAGGATGAGGAAGGTTCTTCCATAAATGCCATCTTAAAGGTTCCTGGCATCCTTCTCTGAAACAGCGGGCATTGCCAGATACTGGGTTGCAGGAATCACTACTCTTTTCCTGCACAGCAATTTTTATGTTCCCATAATACTAATTTTTTTCTTTGAAATCATAAGGCATTGATCTAAGAGTGTTTGAATTTAGTTCAACTAGAGTAAAAAGCACTCCTCTAGTTCTCATATACTTGCTTTTTGGTAACTTAAGAGAAATTACTTGTGATTTACCTGAGTATGAGAACAGAGACAGGCCCTGGGCATGGGAGAAGGGAACATTTTAATATAGATATAGAAGAAGAACTTGATACTTTTCCAGTAGGATAGAAAATGAAGCTTGGAGAGGGAGATCAGCTTATAGATGAAGTAGTTAACATTTCAATTACTCATTTTGATGTATGCATTTTTCAGGGATTTGTATTAAGATGAATATTGAAACCTAATATTTTAAGACTTAAGTTTTGAAAGTAGGTGTTGACTTTTTCTGATAAATAAACATTTTTGTAAGGAATTGTTTTGAAATATGGTAAGAAATGGGTTTAATGTTCCCTTCATATTAGTACTTTAGTTTTTTGCAAAAAAGGTGGCACTTTGCTGTGCAGTGAGTTACTTAGGAGACTGCTGAAAATTCAGGGTTCTTATTCTTTTGTTCTCAGCTGTACCGTAGGTCCATGGATTCTTTACACAGAGATCTTTCTGTTTGACTAGTTTCTAGTTTACATTTATACCTAATGTCAAACATTAACCCAAAAGGTGAAGCCCCTTACTGCAACATTGTATGATAGTTTTCTTCAGAAAATCGTGGGTTGTTTTTTTAATATAACTCCCAGATATTTGAGGCATGCTGCATCTAAAATTAGAATTATGTCTGATTTCAAAAGCTAACAGCTAAATAATGCAGAACAACAGATTGTTCAGATAATAAGACACATAAATATGCAGGTCAGCCCTGCACCCATTTATTACTATTAAATGCATCATTTAAGGAAACGGACAAACACACAAGAAGATACAAAGGTAAGCTTTCAAAGGCACACACACCAGTTAGATTCATAATCTTTGCAAATCCACTCCAAAGTCTCTGCTGCAAGTATCTTGTAATCTAACTTGACATATGAGATTACTTGTGCGTGTAGGGTCTTACACAAATACTACTCCCACTGACTTCAGTGGAAGCTTTGCCTCAATTGTAGAATATAACTAGGGTTACTAACCCAAAGGTGTTTTCCATTGTACTTTGAGTCCTGCAATAACTATGATTAAGATAATTATGATACTGCAACTAACAAACATTGAAATCAGCTGTCATAACTGATGTACAACTGGGCTTGTTACTTCTCTGAATATTAAGTTAAAATCTATAGAGCCAGATTCTGTCACAGTTGCAGGAGATGGGCATTATCACACTCCAAACAGGCACATATGCACTGTATGATGCAAAGGAATGCCAGTAAGTAACTGATATTTATTTCATGATGAGTGGTCTAGACAAGAAGATTCAGGAGCAACCTAGTGCAGTGTAACACTTAGTTCTGTCACAATTTTAGATTAGTGGCAAGGCTGCTACTGCACACAATCAGGCCTCTCTGCTGGCCTCCATATATGCTCAATAGAGATCTCTTCCTGCCAATTTTGCTTGCCTGCTATATCACTCAAGGGCCACCACTACACTAGCAAGTTCTTTCAAAAAAGCCAGCAGATAGGTAAGATGAATGAACCTCTTCACCTCAGTGAAGAAAGCCTTGAGTTCAGAGTAATATCCTGTAAAGCTCATATTATGGTTTGAAAAGGAGGGTGAGTTGATCCTACACAGAAGTGATTGCAGCCACCATATGAAGCCACATGTGGGTCACTCATCCCCGTGAGTCCTATAAGTAGGATGCAAGTCACACTCTTTGGTTCAATGGCCACATCCATTTGACTCTTCTGTGACTTTTCCCTCATACAAGCCATGTCTACACGTGCATGCTACTTCGAAGTAGTGGCACTAACTTCGAAATAGCGCCCGTCACGGCTACACGTGTTGGGCGCTATTTTGATGTTAACATCGACGTTAGGCGGCGAGACGTCAAAGCCACTAACCCCATCAGGGGATGGGAATAGCGCCCTACTTCGAAGTTGAACATCGAAGTAGGGCACGTGTAGCCGATCCGCATCCCGTAACATCGAAATAGCGGGGTCCGCCATGGCGGCCATCAGCTGAGGGGTTGAGAGACGCTCTCTCTCCAGCCCCTGCGGGGCTCTATGGTCACCGTGTGCAGCAGCCTTTAGCCCAGGGCTTCTGGCTGCTGCTGCTGCAGCTGGGGATCCATGCTGCATGCACAGGATCTGCAACCAGTTGTCGGCTCTGTGTATCTTGTGTTGTTTAGTGCAACTGTGTCTGGGAGGGGCCCTTTAAGGGAGCGGCTTGCTGTTGAGTCCGCCCTGTGACCCTGTCTGCAGCTGTGCCTGGCACCCTTATTTCGATGTGTGCTACTTTGGCGTGTAGACGTTCCCTCGCAGCACCTATTTCGATGTGGTGCTGCGCAACGTCGATGTTGAACGTCGACGTTGCCAGCCCTGGAGGACGTGTAGACGTTATTAATCGAAATAGCCTATTTCGATGTCGCTACATCGAAATAAGCTACTTCGATGTAGGCTTCACGTGTAGACGTAGCCACAGACTGCCAAGGAGTTTTTCAATGGCAATGGGGTCATCACTGACATAGCCAGACTTATCTGTCACATTCCTACCCTAGTTGCAAATGTGCTGTCAAGTTACACAGCTTTCCCTCTATAATCTGTACCATTCTCTTGTGATACAAGAATTGCTAGGGATACAAGGCCGTTTCTATTGAATAACTGAGATTTTGTGAAAGAATCAGAGGCTCAGATTAGGTGCTTTTTGAAAGAGTAATGATTCCTTATCTGATGAAAAAGGGAACTCTCCATGTGCAATTGGTTCTGCCTGCTGCCCGGGTAAACAAGACTGGGATATATTTTTTTGAATATAAACAAATTACAGGAAGAAAAGAATCTGATTCTGTGTCACTGACTTCTTTTCCAAATGGAAAACTGATCTGTAAAGACCTGTATTTCATCTGTTGCTTGGTCAAGGAAGCAGTAATATATATAATTCATTAAACTCTTCTTAAGGCAAACTAAGATCTTAACTTGCTTTTTAAACCACTGTTACACATTGGGCACACTTCTACAGTGAGCTGTCCTAAATAACATCTAGATCTTTCCACTGAGCAGTTTAGTTCTTTCTATTGTGCATTATCTTGTGACTGTCTATCTTGTCTAATACTTGGTCAATATCAAAGTCTGCCATGGAATGAAGTACAGTAATTAACAGCTTTTCTTGTATTGCACACAGATGATAGCATAGAGTGGTATCAGTAAGTATGGGCTTTGCCCATCTTTAGTATTCTGTCTTGAACTTGCACTGATATTAATACAAAGTGCATTCTCAGCAAGTACACGTGTTTAAGCCAATGTCTTAATGTCTTTGGCTATTTTTGTTTCAGTACTATAGCTAAGTTTTTTGCAGTGCATTCAGAGATGTGATTCTGATTTTTTTATCAGTTGGAATACAAGTAATTACAGTTGTAATTATACTATTAAGTATCTTTTCGTAGGTGAAGCCAGAGATCCCAGTTTTGAGTTGTGTCCAAGTTGACCTCAGTAGAGCTCTGAAAGAAATAGTGGAACAAAGTGCAGGGGATAAAAAGATGATCAAAATAAAGAAATTCTCTATAATCCTGTTAGATACTAAAGGCATAAACAAGAATTACCAAATTTTGATAAGTTATGTACTTAAATCTGCCCATATTTTGCAAATGATAGAGCTAGATTGGACTGAACAATGAACCCCTTAGAGAAGCCATGCCAGGAATCATTACCATTAATAACGTCCCACACACAGCAACAAATCATATTAGTAGACTACTGGAGGGTCAGAAGCATGTTCCATGACTTGGAAAATCCAGCCAAATTTATTCTTAGTGTATTTATGAGAATAATCACTTTCACTTTTGTAAGTCCTTTTAAAACATGGAGTTTCATGACCCTTCTTTAAAGAATATATTGCCATATAACAGGGGTAAGCTAAGTACACAGACAAGTCAAGACCAACAAAAGTGGCCCGTTATGTTGGGTGCTTCAGAATCTGGGAGCTCAGTTTGAGATATCCTGGGCCCGATTTTCAGAAGCATGAAGCAATGAAAATTAATTAGAGTTCATTGGGAGGTACAGATGCTCACCACCTCTGAAAATCACAGCCAAGGTGTCTCAAGAGGCTCATCCAAATATCAATATTCTCAAAATCTCCAGCAACCCCAGCACAGAGATACTGTGTATAACTATTCACTGCTGAGTCATGTGAGTCATCCTGTGACAGCAACGAAGGGTCTTGTGGCACCTTATAGACTAACAGAAAAGTTTTGAGCATGAGATTTCGTGAGCAAAGACTCACTTCATCAGATGCTGGTCATGAAGTGAGTCTTTGCTCATGAAAGCTCATGCTCAAAACTTTTCTGTTAGTCTATAAGGTGCCAGAGGACCCTTTGTTGCTGTCACAGGTCCAGACTAACACGGGTACCCCTCTGATACGTGAGTCATCCTGTAACCCTAGGAATAGTTATTGGAGACACTTCAGGTGAAATCTTCAACAGTACCTAAGTGATTTAGGAGCCTAAGTCCCATTTTTTTTTTTCAATAGCAAAATAGTCAGAAACTCAGATTCTCAAAAATATTTAGGGTCCTAATTCCCAAGAGGCATTTTTAGGATCCTAACTCCCAACTGGCCTGGGCAATTTTGAAAAATCCTACCAGACACTTGTGGCTTTTGGTACCTAAATTCCTTTAAAATCTGCCCTGAGATCTTTTAAGAGTTTTTAAATAATAAATACCCCAAGAAAAATGATTTTGCTGACATCCTTTGTTCCCTGTACGCCCTACAATGACGAGTACTTGCTCTAGACTTGCTAACTCTTTCATTATGAGAAATGGCATGGGAAACTACTTGACAATGAAGATGTCTTCCTGGCTTTATACTGTAATAAGGCTGCCATCAACCTCTGGGCAGAGTCAGCAAACCACTGAAAAAAGAATAGAAAAAAATACAAAAGCAATATGACAAAGAACCTTCCCCACCCTTTGTTTATAGTGCATAGAACCCTTCCTGTGTACACAACAACAGCTCCTGGGCTCCCTGTAACAACAGCCATTAATGAGTAGCAAAGTGACCTACCTAACCACAGAGATATTCTTCTCACTTGGGTTCAGCTGAGGAGTTCAAGGCCTCTGTTGCACTGGAGAGAAAGCAAGGAACACTTCACCAAGACACATTAGAGTACACACTGAAATATGCCTCGGTAGTAAATCATGAAATCTTTGGAGGTCTGAATCTATTCACATAACATTGACAGAGTTCTATAAGGAACAATTAATAATTTTGTATATCTATCTGGAAAATGAGAAAAAAATCATTACAATTTTAACTTTTTTCACTTTTTTGTCATAATTTGGAAACTCTCTGTCCCTGCTAATCTTCAGACAGTTAGCTCCATTTGTTCTCTTCCACTTTCTCCTGGGAGAAGAAATGGAATCAGCCCTGTAACAAATGAAACCAGCTTTCCCTGATGTTACATACTGCTTTTAATGGCTATAAAATGTACTGCCATTACATAAATAACATCACTTTATCACTTTTTCCTTATTAATTAATTCTCTTTGAACTGTGATCAGTGAACCCAGATGTCTGAATGTGAAAAAATTTTGCAGTGATATTTGGATCTTTCATAGACTCCGAAAGCAAGTCTGCTATTGATATCACTCTCTTTTAAAGAACTAATACTGCTTTTGGCTTTCTCTGTTCTTTAAGGAGAAGCCCAATTGCTTACTTTTTAAATTAGGAATCCTCTATGAACTTTGGATGAAATCCTATCCTTACTGAAGTCAGTGGAAGTTTTGCCACTGATTTTAGCAGAGCAAGGATTTCATCCTATGTGCTTGTGGCTATGCTTACATTGCAAACAAAGATGTAATGTGCAGCACAGGTTGTCCAGGCCCTACTGGGGACCTTAGGTACATTACCACATTGCTAGACTTGCTGAAAACTCTGCTGTCAGGTCTTCATTACCATTGTTTGCTAGATTAAAGCTAGCACTGCTATGCCTGTTGAAGGTCCAATCACATTTCCAGTTACCGTGCAGGTCGGCTTTGCTCACAGGTACAAAACTGTAACAGGATCCTAGGCAAGCTGTACTCAAAGCTTTGAACTTGAGGTGCCTTTGATGCTCCTACACACAAACAAGCTAAAGGGGAGAGACTATGAGAAAAAAAAACTGGTTATTTTGGCCTTATCTTTTCTGCATTTTCCTGTATTAGATTGGGGCTGGCATCAGCACATGCAGAGCATGTGGCCATCAGACTGCACGTAGAATGAAAGACTGCACAGAAAAATGATATGAAATTCATGGATCCCAGTTCATAGATTGTAGTGAGGGATGTGCACAGAAATTTAACAATGTTTCTCCTCCATCCCAGCCTAGTGAAGAACTTGATTTAGATAATGGCTTGCTTTTCCCTCCCCCTACCTCCTACAACACCCCTCTCCCCCTCAGGAGCTCAGTTGTTCATCCATTCTCCTCCCACTCCTGCTCAGTTCTGGCAGGAGCTCACTCTTTCCTTCCTCCCCAGCTTGCAGGAGCTTGTACTTCCTGTCCTGCTGTCTAGCTCTGGCAGGAATTCACTATTCTTCCTCCTGCCCTGACCCAGCAGGAACTTGCTCCACTGCTCCTATCACCAAGACCCTGAGGCCAGAGGAGTCATGTGCCCTCAAAGATCTGGAGGGGGTAAGCCCGTGTTTACCCTCCCAATTTGTGCACATCCCTGGTTGTAATTGGTCTGGCACCATTTGGTCCCCTACCACACTTCATTTCTCTCGCTCAAAACACTGTCACTCATGCCATAAAGTTTGCACCTCTGAACCCTCTGATGATACGTGGGAGCCAACTATTTACAACCAAAGAGGCATTATTATAAAGAGAAAAATATTGGAGACAGATTGTGTTGGATTCTGAGTCACCATGTGAAGATTTAGCAGATGGCTGAAGCAAGACATGTGTTTTAGTACAGCCTTTGTGAAATGGATACATCAACAGTGTAAAATAACAAATAGTAAGTAAAGGGTAGTAAGTAATAAATAGTAAGTAAGGAGAAAATAAGGTGATAAATAACAGCACTGGTATGTCAAGAACCATTCATGTCAAACCAACCTAATAGCTTTCTTTGACAGGGTAAAAAAGGTTGGTGCATGGGCAGATCATGTAGTTGTGGTATAACTTAAATGTAATATGTCTTCTGATATTATCTTGCATGATCTTCTCAGAAACGAAATAGGGAAATGCAACCCAGGTGGAGCTACTATAAGTGGTGCATAACTCGTTGAAAAATGGTTTCCAGACAGTAGAGCATCAGTGGTTCACAGTCAGGCTGGAAGAACATAACAAGCGGGGTCCCACAGGGATCATTTCTGGATCCAGTTCTGTTTAATGTCTTCATCAGTGATTTAGATAATGGCATAGAAAGTACATTTATAAAATTTGTGGATGATACTGAGTTTGGGAGGGGGTGTTGCAAGTGCTTTGGAGGACAGGATTAAAATTAAAAATTCTCTGGATTCACTAGAGAAATGGTCTGAAGAGGATGAAATTCAATAGGGACAAATGTGAAGTACTGTATTTAGGAAAGAACAATCAGTTGCATACAGTAAAATTCCTTTAATCCAGCACACCTGGGACTGGACAGCTGCCCTGTGTGCATGGGGCCGAGCCGGTATGAGGGGACCAGGCCATGTGGTCGGTGTTTGCTGAGAAGGGGTGAAGTGGGCTGGTCTGTGCTACACTGAGGGAGGTGGAGTCCGCATTGGGCCTGGGCACCACAGGTTGGGTCTGGCCAAGGTCTTGCTTGTAACCTAGTGGCAGGTACTGGCTCCCTCCATGCCCGCATGCCCAAGGCTGTTCCAGTCTTCATGTCTCAATGCCTGTGTGCGGGGAGAGTGGGCAAAATGGAGAGCACTGTAGAGCCGGATTCTTCACCAACCCACTCTCCTCCAGTTTCCTCACCCCTCCCGCAACCCTCATGTATCTCGGGGCACTACACATGCTGGACCATCAGGATTTCCAGACCATCAGAGGCCGGATTAAAGGAGTTTTACTATACATATAAAATGGGAGATGACTGCCTAGGAAGGAAGAATCTGAAAAGGTATCTGGGGGGTCATAGTGGGTCACAAACTAAATATGAGTCAACAAAGTAACACTGTGGCAAAATATGTAAATATCATTCTTTGATTTATTAGCAGAAATGTTGTAAACAAGACACAACAAGTAATTCTTCAGCTCTCTCTGCCCTGATTAGGCTTCAGCTGTAGTACTGTGTCCAGTTCAGGGTACCGTATTTCAGGAAATAAATGGACAAATTGGACAATGTCCAGAATCCATGTCTGAGAGGGAAGATTGAAAAACATGGGGTTTGTTTAGTTGTGGAGAAGAGAAGATGGAGAGGGGATATGAATAAGAGTTTCCAAGTAGCTAAAAGATTATTAAAAGGAAGAGGGAGAAAAATTGTTCTCCTTAATCTCTGATGATAGCACAGGAAGCAATTGGCTCAAATTGCAGCAAAGGCAGTTAAGTTGAACACTAGGAAAAACTTTTTAATGAGAGCAGTGGTTAAGCATTGGAGTAAATTGCCCACAGAAGTTGTGGAATCTCTGGGGGTTTTAAAAGCAGGTTAGACAAACAATGTCAGAGATGATCTAGATAGAATTTAGTCCTGCCCTGAGTTCAAGGGACTGGACTGGAAGATCTCTCAAGGTCCTTTCCAGCCCCTTGTTTGAAAACAAAACAATTAAGATACTACACCTATTTTTCAATATTTTTCAGCCAGTGATTGACAGTAAGTAAGCACTGAATGCTGAGTTTACTTCTCTGCGCTTTTCAATGTCCTGGAAATTCAGTCAGGGAAACCTAGAGCAAATTTATTTTAGTTAAACATTGGTTTGGTTGTCTTTGTTTCTACACTAAATATTTTCTCTTCTCATCATTAACTATTTATTTCTCTAAACCTGAATAGCTGCAGCCTTAAACATCCTAAAAAATCATGGGATTACAGGTATAGGAAGTATGGAAGCATTGTCATTGTTGCTAGCTATAAAACTGAATTTCATTAGTGGTATTCAGGATTTTACTTAATTGACTCAGCACAGTTTAGGAGCATGGTTCAATTACCATCTCTCCATACAGAATCCTAAGCCACATCAACCTTCACTGATGGGTCACGATGATATGTAAAACAGTAATTCTTTGATTCCGTTTGCTCCCATAAGAACAGAAGTATGACCATACCAGGTTAGACCAAAGGCCAACTAGCCCAGTATTCTGTCTTGTGACAATGGCTAAAGCCAGGTGCCCCAGAGGGAGTGAACAGAACAGGTAATCATAAAATGATCCATCCATCCCCTGTTGCCCCTTTCCCAGCTTCTGACAGAGGCTAGAGAGACCATACCTGCCCATCCTCCCCTGTCCGAAAGACATCTACTTTCTCTTTCTGAGCCATTTGGAGATACCATGACAATATTTTGAATAAATTTTAAAGAAGACTCAGCAAATTTTGCTTTTGACAAGAAGGCAGCAACGTCAGCATACAGAGTGTTATCAGACTTAGACACAGTACAACATTCCCAGATCTCTTTGGCTTTTGTTTCAAACGTCTACCTCTTCTCTTCAGATCACATTTCTCTGGGTTGCACCTGGACCACTGTCTAACTCTACAACCCTAGACAATGGTTCTGCTCTTGTGGCAAAAGTCCTGGTAAAACCAGCTTTCACACACAAACCTTAGATCATTTGAGGAATCAAGTACACAAAATTCAGGAAATGAAGTCAGTATTGACTCAACCCTGTACATGTGTGCATGTGCCACTAATTATCTAATATGCATATTTATGCCAATGAATATATAAAATCATATTTTTTCTTTACAGAGTCAAGTTGTGCCACCCTTGGATCCTGCGTATCTAATATTGTAAAGACTGGAATGTCTGGTAGAGAATGTGACTCTGTGCACATGTTGCATGAACCATACTATATTACACACTTGTAATAAAGATTGTGTATCTAACCTGATAACATGGAAGTTCAGGAGATTAGAAATAGGTGAGAAGTTTAATTTGGTACACTATTTGGCAGAGCCTTTTCTGTAAAATAAATAAATAAATAAAGAGGAGACGGTACTGAGCTGGCTTCCTCCATCCCTCCCTCCGCCCTTTGCCCAGCCAATCCCATGGATAGGGCTGCTGAGGTGCAGTATCAGCAAGTAATGGCACAAAAAAAGCACTGCTCTTTCACTCATATAGCATTAAATAAGTAGAACCCACCTATATTTTCTATAGTGTGTTTTGCCCACTATCTTCCTGTTTCAAACATTAGCTCTTACATGGTGTTTGTTGTTTTACAGCCCCCAGAATTGTGTTGGGAACCTCTTAGCACATAAAACTGGTCTTTTAAGCTTTTCTGGGCAGTCTGAGTTTGTGATTATAGAAAGCCCTACCCACACCTTCAGTAATTGTGGTTAAGCACATGATTAATTTTAAGTACACAGTTATCTCCCACTGAGGTCAGTGTCACTTACATAAATGCTTAAGAACTTTCCTGTATCCAGGCCTAGGATCCCAGTCCTGCAAACATTTATGCATAAACTTAAACTTAAGCATATGTGTAAATATCTGTATGATTGGGCCCTAGAGTTCACATATGATGCAATGATGGGGGAAAGTGGGAAAGAGATGAGGAAGGAAAGACAGTGGTCTCTCAAGAGGATGGTTTAAAATTACAAAGATATTGGTTCAGTATTCATTTCCAAGGCAGTAGCTGAACAATTCCTCACCTCATTCTGCAACACTATGGCCATGTTCACACACCCCCTTCCTTTCAGAGGGGATATGTAAATCTGTGGGATTGAAATTGCAGATGAGGCGGGGATTTAAATATCCCATGCTTCATTTACATATTCCCATGAAATGGGGCCTTCGAAGTGGGGTCATTTTGAAAGTGAAAGGGCCTTGTAGAAGCCAGCACTTCAAAAGGAAACCCTAACTTCAAAATTCCCTTATTCCCAATTCATTTTGAGAATAAGGGAATTTTGAAGTCAGTTTTCTTTCAAAGTGCCATCAGCTACACAGCACTTTCACTTTCAAAATGACCCCACTTCAAAGGCTACATCACCTGGGAATATATAAAGGAGGCTCAGGATAGTTAAATCATCACCTCATCTGCAATTTTGATCCCACAGATTTACATATCCTCTCCGAAAGTGAGGGGGTATGTAGACACAGCCTATGAGTAGAATAAATAGCACATCTCTAGTTAAATGAAAAATTTGTTTTTGTAATAAGCAGGCACATGATGGAACATTTTCCCCAAAT
Organism: Carettochelys insculpta; assembly: GCF_033958435.1. NCBI lineage: Eukaryota > Metazoa > Chordata > Testudines > Carettochelyidae > Carettochelys > Carettochelys insculpta. The sequence goes on from NC_134139.1 coordinate 190,423,667, forward strand.
ATTAATTTGTTCAGAGATCTTTGTCCAAGGATTGTATTTTGGCCCAGTGATTAAAGCAGTGGTTTAGGACTAGGAAGATTTATGTTCTGCAACAGACTTCCTGTGTGACCTTGGACAAGCCATTTAGTGTCTTAGTTCCCAATTTGTAAATTGGGGCTAGCATCATTTTCATACCTTATGGGGTTTTTCAGGATAAATATATTAAAGACTGTGAAATGCACATAAGTGAAAAGGTCATGTAAATATTATATTATCCTTATTATATACTACATAAACCACATTAAGAATCTCCAAATCATCCCTTTTCTCTAACATGGAAAGCCTTAATCTCTCTGGATCATCATCATAACCAAACACTGTGTACTTTTGACCAATTTTGGTATCTCTTTTCTTTTGAATAGAGTAGCATGACCACATCTCTCCCCATTATCAAACAGCTCCACTGGCTCTCATGCACTTGAATATCCATACATTATTCCCTATTCCTATTATCTGCCTCATATCTACTCATCTATGTCTACAGTACAGCATTCTTTTCAAATGAGATCTTCTGGTCTTTTGAAAGAGCATGTTTACACACAAGAAGTGGATTGAGCTTTCAATACACTCTTTCAAAAGACCAGTCTGCTCTTTTAAAAGAGAGCATCTACACAGCCTTGCTGCTGTTTCGAAAGAACAGAGCAGGAAATGCCACGGATGGGGTTCCATGGCTGACAAGCCCTTGCACATGCTAAGGGCTGCCAGGCTGTCTACAGCACAACAGACCCCATGCATGGACTGGACCCATTGCAGAGACCCTCATGGATCCCCAGCAGCTACCCAACAGTGAATTCATCAAGGCCATGGTCCATTTGCTGGCCTCAGAGCTCCTTGCCTTCCTCCAGTGCCTCCAGAGGGCCACCTACCTAGCCACAGTTCTGCAGATCTCCTCCACAGAGCACCATCTATCGTCCCTCCTCAGGGGGATCTGGTGCCTTTGGAGCTGTCGCACAAGCTCCAAGTAATGGGACTGGCTCATCATGGGGGAGTGGGATGATGACCGCTGGCTCCAGAACTTTCACATGACCAAGTGGACATTTCTGGAACTGTGCCACTGGCTGCCCCCCCCCCCGCCAACCCTCCAGCACCAGGACACCTGCATGCAACCTGTGCTCCCCCTGTAGAAGTGAGTCATCATCACAATCTGGAAGCTGACCACCACAACCAGCCAGCTATCTGTGAGGCACCAGTTCAGGGTGGGCAAGGTGGCCACTGGAGCCTTCCTAATAGAGGTAAGGCATGCTGAGGTCACACATACCACTGGGTGGGGAAGGGGCTTCCAGTTCAGCTCCTTGTAGTGGGGGGCAGCTGGTGGGTGATACCCCTGAGTTGCCAGCCATGTTTCTGGCCCTGCAATAGGCTTGCCACAGTTCTTTGACTTTTGCATGCACCTGAGATATGGAGGGAGGTTCCCCATGGAAGTGAGGCCGATGGACAGGTGACTGAATGCTGTGGCATTCTGGTGCCGACTGCTCGTTTGTGGGAGGACTTCCTTGTCCTCCCCCCAGTGGCCAATGAGGTCCCTCAGCTCTGGCTCTGACCATGACAGGTCCCTCTTCTTTTTGCCATGGCTGGACTCCTGGGAACCCTCTGCCAGATTAGTGGGGGGCTCCTGGGGACTGCGGGTCTGCTGTCGATGGGGCATCCGGGTACATCAGGTGACTGCAGTTCATGGGAGAGAGTATGCTGCTGTGGGCTTTTGGCTGTGGTGCTTCTAGTATGCTCTCAGCTTCCTGCCATGAGGCTTCTGGGTCCCTGTGGCTTTAAATGTGGTTGGACACAGAAACCATAGAGCCCCATAGAACCAAATGGTGCTGGCAGCATATCTATACGCTCCAGCTGGACGGCACTTTTGAAAGAGCAGCCTGCAGAGTGTCTACACGTTTTCTTTTGAAAGTGTGTTTCGAAAGAAGGTGCTCTTTCTGAAATGAGAGGGGAGGAGTGTATTCAAAATGAGTGTTTTTGTGTATAGACACTCTGTGGGATGTTTCAAGACCCCCTTCTTTTGAAAAATATTTTGAAAGGACTTGCTAGTGTAGACGTAGCCAACTTCAATGTACATTCTTATTGCTAATGTTAGCACCTTCTCCTTTGCATCTCCTGCCTCTTGATCAAAACTCCTATGATTGCTCAGACCAGAAAAACGATGGGAGTATTCTTCAACCATATTGTGCATTGCTTAATGCACTGAATGTAGACTCGTGCGAGGAAGACTGGGAGGCACTCAAAATGAATTGAGAATAAGGGAATTTCAAAGTGAGCCACTTATTGCAAAGTTCCTGGGTCTATACAGCCAGTCTGCATTTCAAAAGCAGCACTTTTCAAGTACTGCTAGCTGCCATTATGCTAATGAGGTGCTGAATATGCATATCAGCACTTTATTAACCTGATCTGAAGTCCCTCATTAACACTCCCCTTACAAAAGGGAGGGGCATATGTAGAGACAGCCAAGCAGATATGTTGCAAGAGCATGATCAATAAATGCTCAGTGTACTACTTTTGCTGTCATCTTAGACGCTATGTTGATTTCATACACAATTTCACATGTGAAATCATGAAATTTTGAGTTGGGAATGGGTCTTGGGCCAAGCTTTAAACTGAATTCTGTTAGTTTTTGTTCAGTGATTAATAAAACACAGAGCTTAATAAAAAGTATCTTTATTTATATGAAAAATAGCTTTTTAGTTATGTAAGAAGACTCATTAATGCTTTGTAAATTTGCATAATATTTAAATAAAGAGTAACATTGAAATTGAAGAAATCATTTATGCTGGGTTTCAGAGAATGTTATTATTACATATTAGAAATATTTGAATAACTCAATTTTTAGTCTAACTGTTAAAATATTTAATTTTGTAGAAGTAGATGGTAGAAAACGTCATATACTTCTGTGCAAAAGTATAGGGTTTGATTCTGATCCCACACCAGTTTGACACTGCAGAACTCCATTTATATCAGTAAACATATTCCAGATTCACATGAGATTAAAATCAGGACATGGTAGTATGGTAGAGCTCAACTGTGGTTTTGCACAAACTTCACTCTGACTTGTGGGCTTTTGTTTGATCTTTGCTTTTTTTTTTTTTTTTTGGCTTTGGACTTGCTAGTTATATTGCAAAAGAGTAGGGTTTGTGTTGGCTTTTCCAAGAAGGAGGATGTAAGTTAATCATTGATTTTCAGAAAGGCATACACTAAACTGAGGATATTTCTAGAAAATGGGTTACTATTATTATTATTTCCCTCGAAATCAGAAACATATTTAAGGGAGAAGACAGCACAAAATGTTACACTTGGGGCCAGGCCCAGTATTCACTGCTCAGCTTAAACTCCTACTGGCTTCAGCTGAGTTCTGCTTACATATGAATTGTGGGATTGACCCCCCAGCTAACAGACCAGTGGAAAATGTAAACACAGAATTGATAGAGAGAAAAGTGATCACTTGTAAATGTTTTAACGTCCCATTAGGTAATGTTAAACTAGATGGTACAAATTTTTACGTTTACATTGCATAAATTTTACCACTCAAAATTTTTCTCCTTTCCATGTATCAAGAGTCTGAAATAAAAATCACTTACAAATACTTCTGTGGGCTTCACTTCACTTTTCTTTCACTTGTTATTTTTATTTCAGTTCAACCCTGGCATTCCTTGAATGGAACTTAAGAATCTGATTCTGTCATTTTTGCATGCAGAACTCTCATAGCCTTCATATTTTGAAGATGGAAAACACATGAAACAAAGTGAATACAGAAAAGTTATTAACTTATTCCCATAATATAAGAACTAGAGGACACCAAGGCTGGGTCTACACGTGCCCCTTCCTTTCGAAAGGGGCATGTTAATGAGCAGGTTCAAAATATGCTAATGAGGCACTGCAATGAATATGCAGCGCCTCACTAGCATAATGGTGGCCGTGGAGATTCGAAAGTGCGGCTTTTCAAATTGCACGCCACCCATAGAGATGGGACCTTCGGAAAGGAACCCCCCAGTTTTCAAAAGCCCTTCTTCCTATCTGTGATCGGAAGAAGGGCTTTCGAAAACTATGGGGGGTCCTTTCGGAAGGTCCCGTCTCCACGGGTGGAGCACGATTCGAAAAGCCACACTTTCTAATCTCTGCGGCCACCATTATGCTAATGAGGCACTGCCTATTCATTGCAGTGTCTCATTAGCATATTTTGAACCTGCTCATTAGCATGCCCTTTTCAAAAGGAAGGGGCATGTGTAGACCCAGCCCAAATAAGATTAATGGGTAGCAGGTTCAAAACTAATAAAAGAAAATTTTTCTTCACACAGCGCACAGTCAACCTGTGGAACTCCTTGCCAGAGGACACTGTGAAGGCCAGGACTCTAACAGAGTTCAAAAAAGAGCTCAATAAATGTTTGGAGGTTAGGTCCATAGATGGCTATTAGCAAGGGGTAAGGAATGGTGCCTAGCCTTTTGTCGAAGGCGGGAGATGGATGGCAGGAGACAAATCATTGTCTTCGTTTCACCTCCTCTGGGGCACCTGGCATTGGCTCCTGTTGGCAGACAGGATACTGAGCTAGATGGACCTTTGCTCTGACCTAGTATGGCCGTTCTTATGTTCTTATGTACATTATCAAACCTTCAATAAAACTGTTTTGGGATGAATTTCTGATCCCAGTGGAGTAAATGGGTGTTTTGCTATTGACTTCAATGGAGCCAGGACTTCCCCTATTGGTGCCCAATCCATACATCCCTTCTCAGAATCCCTTCCACTCCTGCTCTGAGGGCATGGCTCCACCTCCAAGTTAAATCAGGGTCTAACTTGAGTGTTTTCTCCATCTTGAGTCCCATCATCATCATCATCATCATCATCATCATCAATAACTGTGGACTCAGCGCCTGTTGGTCTCTGATACCTCTCTCACTACTTCCTTCCATCTTTCCCAGTCCAGTGCGGAGTGGCTGTTTCTGTAGACTAGCTCCACACGAATCTACTATATCATCTACCCATTTTCTGTGGGGTCTGCCTCTGCTATTCGAACCTTCTATTATGCCAAATACCAGGGTCTTGATTTTTTGTTTGTCATTTATTCTGCAAAAATGCCCAAATAGTTGCAGCTTCCATTTTATAGCCTTCTGCAGCAGGTTCTCTTTCAGTTGTATCTTTCTATATAATTCCTCATTGGTGACCTTCTGCATCCATCCTATTCTCAGAATCTTTCTACAACTCCTTTCGAACGCCAATATTCTTCTTTTTGAATCTTTCGTCATCACCCATGTCTCACGCGTACAACATGCTGCTGAATACACACTTTTTCAAGATGTTCAGCTTTGTTCTTAAGCTAATTGCTTTGCTTTTCCAGACCTTATCCGTCGCCTTCAAGCTCATTCGTTCTTTTGCTATTCTAGTCGCTATTTCCTTCTTACCGTCTAGATCGTATGTTATGTTCCTCCCCAGATATATGAACTTCTCTACATTTTCTAGTTCAATACCATTGACACTGATCTTCCTTCCTATTTCCTTATCTCCAAATACCATTATTTTTGTTTTATCGATGTTCATAATCAGTCCGTATTGCTTCCCTTCGTCGTTTAACACCTGCACTGTTTTTGCTAGCTTCTCCTCATCTTCTTCAATGATAACTATATCATTCGCGAACCTCAAGGTGTTAGTTCTTTTCCTGTGCACAGATAATCCTTATACCTCTTCCTTGATCTTGTCCGTTGCTTTCTCCAGATGTGCGATGAAGATACTTGGCAATAGTAGATCTCCTTGTCTCGTACCTCTACTTGTTTTAAACTAACTTCCCAACTCACCACATGTTGTCACCACTGCCTCCGCGTTGTCATTGATATCCTTCAACAACCTTACCAGTCTGCTATCCACTCCATGTGACTCCACCTCCAGCCAAATCACTTTCTGATTTATACTGTCAAATGCCTTTTGAAAATTGACAAAGCAAGTGTATACATTCTTGTTCTTTCATCAAGCTTTTTCCACTATCAGTCTTAGTGCCAATCTTTTCTGAACCCCACTTGCTCATCTGCTATATGTTCTTCTATCTGCAATCTTAGTTTCTCAGTCACTATCATCATCAGCACCTTGCCTAGATGACTCATTAGGGCAATCGTTCGGTAGTTCTTGCACTCCAATGTACTTCCTTTCTTGGGTATTGTCCCTCGCACAGATCTTGTCCATTCCTTAGGCACCTTCCCTTCTTTCCATGCTATACTACATAGTTGGTGTATTTCCTGAATCATGCTTTCTCTGACGTATTTGATCATCTGTCCCATGATTTTATCATTTCCAGGGCTCTTGTTGTTCTTTAGTCGTTTCACTGTTTTTTCTACTGGCTCCTTCGAAATATCAGTCTCAATCTTGATGCTCAGTGGAGATATCTCTTTCAGTTCTTCAATCAGTCTCTCTGAGATACTCGGGTTCAACTGTGCTTTGCATAGGATGGTACAATATCTCATCCATTGCTGCACAGTCTTCTCCCTGTTCATGAGCACTTCTTTATTCTCATCTTTGATTGCCATCTGCTTCGGTTGCCATTTCCTATTAATATTCCTAATTGTCTTATACACCTTCTTGGTCTTACATTTGCCATAATACCTCTCTATATCTTCACATTGCTCCTCTAACCATCTCTCCTTATCTTTTCTGGCCACTTTTCTTACCTCATTTCATTTCACCCTATATTGCTGTTCTGCCATCTCAGAAACATCTCTTCGGATCTTCAACGCTCTCTTCTCTTGAACCAGCTTCATTGTCTCCTGGGTAATCCACTTCTTATTGATCTTTTCTTCCTCTGGAACAGTCTGCTCAATTGCCTCTTCTATAGTGATGGCTATCCTTGCGATTCTTATCTAGGTCTTTCTCTGTGGCGATATTCTTAATCTTCTCTTTGAGCACTGCTCTGTATACATTCCCTGTTTCTTCCTCACATAGCCTCGCCATGTCTTCTCTTTTCTTAAACTGTGTCTTGCATTATCTTTTGAGTTTTATCTTGATGTTTGTGATCACTAGACTGTGGTCTGAGTCTATATCCGCTCCTTGGAAGGTTCGGCACTGCTGTCCTGATGTTATCCGTCTTATTATCAAAATCATATATGTCATGTTCTTGGACTTCCCATCATTTGATTGCCATGTCCACTTCCTACAGTCCTTTTGTTGGAATCCTGTGTTGCAGATCACCATCTCATACCCTGTAGCAAACTCTGCTAGTTTCTCACCTCATTTGTTTCTGTCTCCATATTCAAAGCTTTCCATGACTCTTTCCCAACTTTTGTTATCTGTTCCAACCTTTGCATTCCAATCTCTTCCAATGATCAACACAACTTTCTTTGGAATCTCCTCCACCACCTTTGTCAAGTCTTTATAGAATAGCCCAATCTCTTCCTCTGTACTGTCCGACATGGATGCATACACCTGATTGACTGAGATGTTGAACAATTTTCCTTCGAATCTCACTACATCATACTTGCACTCACTGGTTTGTAGCCTAATAACGCGCTTCTAGCTGTTTTGCTAAGAAGAAATCCAACTCCTGCTTTATGCTTCATTTCGTTTCCTGACCAAATGACTTCACAACCACATATCTCTTCTGATCCCGTCCAATGCATCTTTGCCAGTCCAAGTATATCACATTGGTATCTCTCCATCTCCTTCCAAAGCAGCTCTAATTTTCCAGTTGCCCATAGTGTTCGGATGTTCCATGTTCCAATGGATAGCATACGTGTTAGTTGTAATTTCCACACACAAAAATCCTTAATTCAAGTGTGATATTATTTTATTTGGGTAGACTGGTTTGAGAAGGGGTAGACATTTAAACTTGCATGAGAACTCAGCAGCTGCCAGCATGAATACCCTGCTGCATGACAGAAGGCTAGAATCCCTTGATTCCTTTCCATGAGCCCAGAATTCACCGGGAAAGAGTTAACATAGCAGATCATCTTACTGCACCTCAAGAACCATGGGAAGCCAGGACATCACCTTAAGTTATTGTGTCACACACAAATGGGCACAATCCCATGCTGACTCAGAAACTTGTTATATTTTTCAGCATTCCAGTGGTGGCATTAGATGGCGTCTGTGGGTACAACCACATCCACTGTGATCAAGCTAAGTCAGATCATGCTGGAGTGCTGCTGTGTTTGCCATGGGGATTGCAATGCCACTCACTCAGATTTGGTCTGCCCACCATGATGGATTGGCAGCCAAAGAAAATATGAGTGAGTGTCATTGTGACTCCATGCATCAGCTTTCAGAACCACTCAGATTTGGCACCCACCATCAATAGTGCAAGGAACAACTTACCCACCCAAGCCAGGCCCAGATCCTACCATCGCTATGGCTAGCATCATTACACTGAGGCAACTTGCTAGGATAAGGGCCCATAGATAGGCAGAGAATTGGGGGGCAGGGATACCACATACTTTGGCTGCATAGTTGGAGCTCAAAGAAAGGTGGGAGCAACTCCCTTGCCTCGTACAAAGCAGAATTCCCCCTTTCACAGTGCTGAGCCTTTTCTGCCCTCACCCCCTCATCATCTCCCTAGCACCTCTACACCATTCCCATTGAATCCACAGGATAATGCTGATCCTCCAGTGTGGCTGCTCTCACTTGAAAAACCTCAGGATGAGTAAGTGTTGATAATCTGAATTAAGTTTTCTATGAGGAAGTGCCCAGAGCCAACTCACATACACCAACATCTATCAGAGATTCATTTGCATTAGAAGGGTCCTCTCCTGATTCATTTTGTTTCCCCAGTATCATGGCATAGTGTGATTATTCCTGACCTAGCTGAGACATCTGTATCTTGTCTAGCATTAAATAACTCCACTGATGAGAATTCCAGTCCACACCTCTGCAGTTTGTTCCATGGCCGAAACATTTGTAAAGCTGCAAAATCTCACCTAAAATTTAAGAACCTCAGATCAAGACAAAACAACATAGATCCAAATATTGATGAGGCTGTTGACTTCAAAGCTTTCAGTACAGGTTGAATGTCTCTAGTCCAACACGTTTGGGATCTGACCGATGCTGAACAAGCGAATTTACCCGACCATGGGAGGTCAATATTGTCTAGCAGCATTACCAGCACTTTCACTGCTTAGACGACATTTAGGGGTAAATTACAGCTAAATAACAGCATAGAACACTGAGTCTGGACTAGTGGCTGTAAACAAACCTCAAGGGATCGTGGGAAACTTGGCCACACCTATAACAATTTTAAAATAAGGACAAGATGCTAATCTCAATCATACCAATGTGAATCTCAAGCAAACACCTGATGCCAATATCTGAATCTGTCCTGCAATTATTACCTCTGTTGCTTTTCATGGCCACATGTAGCCATCAATAATTAAAATGTCATATAATTTCTCTTTTAAGATTAGATTTTGGTAATTTATCTCAATGTTATAGATATATTTGGGTGTTCCCATACCATAATACACTATATCATAACTATTTTAATATGTTTTTGTCCAGGTCATTACATGAACCTTCCATCACTATAATAGCTGAGCACCTCCCAGTTACAGACATGAATGCATTTATACTCACAGCAGCCCCTGAAATGAGAAAGTACTAATATCCCAATTTTACAGTTGGGGAACTGAGTGTAGACAGACTTAGTTACTTGTTCACAGTTACACAGGAAGTCTGCAGCAACAATATGAATTGAATAAAGGTATCCTAAGTCTGAGGCCATTGCTTCAACCACAACACGATCATTGTTGAAAATAATGATGCTGATTTCTCATACACAGATTTGGACTTCAGTGAAGTTACTTCTGATTTACACTTGTGCAACCATGAAGCGATTCAGGAAAAATGGGTAAAATTCTGGCCTTGTTGATGGGGCTGTTGTAAACTAGCAAAGCTGTGCTTACTCGCTCTTCTGATGATTTTGGCCAAAGCGGAGTATCTTCTTTAACAATGCAAGGCTTGTTGCCACACAAAAAAATTACTGACTACAGTTCTGGGCACTGCTGCTCTTCTCAGTTACCCTGTCCCCCTATAGAGTATGTATATCCAAACTATTTGAAAATGAAACCTGGCAGTTCATAAAATATGGATGTGTCCGGGCTTCTTTTCAGTGCCCTCCTCTGTAATAAATCATACACATTTGCTCATAGTTTGTATTTATTTTTGCTAATCATGAAAAACATAAAGAAATCAGGGAGAAAGAACTAGCAGTTTATGCTTTACAAGGCAAAATTTCAAAGGCTTTAGTTGCCTAAGGATGCAGTCAGCTGCCATGTGGGATTCACAAAAGCACCTAGGAAAATAACTGCTATTGAAATCAGCTGGAGTTTGGCACCTGTGTGCTTCAGAAAAGTGCATTGGGGTGGACTGCTCAAAAGGGATTACAAGATCAATACAAGTTGGGAGCCTAACTAGAAGTTAAGCACCTTACTCCTGTGGAGTGTTTCACCCTAGTGTGTCTACACAGCAATGCTGGGTCTACATGTAGATATCCTGCTTGCAGCTTCATACTAATAAGCAGTTTCGCAATTGCAAATGGCTGCTCATTAGCATATTCCCAGAGCTCATTAACATAGCCGAGTGAGATCTCTCTGCTGGCAGATGGTGCTGCTGGCAGAAAACAGGCCATGTAGATGTACCTCTGCCGGCAAATCCCTCTCTTGCCAGCCTCTTATGCCTCAGTCTGGGCTGGTGGCAGAGGGGGTTTTTGCTGGCTGAGGCATGTCTACACAGCCTGTTTACTGCCAGCAGCACCCTCTGCTGGCAGCGAGATCTCGCTTGGCTATGTTAATGAACCATAGGAATATGCTAATGAGCAGCCATTTGCGATTGAGAGACAGCTCATTAGCATGAAGCTGCTGGCAGGACATCTCCATGTAGACCCAACCCAAAGTTATTTTGAAATTCAGCCGCTATTTTGAAATAACTATGCAAGCATCTACACAACACAACTGATATTTTAAAATAATTTTGCAATAGTGGATGCCTTATTTTGAAATTGGTAAACCTCACTGTATAAGGAATAGCACCTATTTTTGAAATAGGTGTTTCAAAATAGGGGCTGTGTAGACAGGGAATAGACCCTATTTCAAAATAAGCCATAGTGTTTCCAGTGGCTCTGTTTAAAAATAGGTTCTATTGTGTGTAGACACACTATTTCAACATAGCTAAGTACTCTATTAAAATGCATTTGTGTACAGCTGTGATATTTCATAATAAGCTATCCCAGAATACCTCTTCTGGAATAGCTTATTCAGGAATAACACTACTCTGTAGAAATAGCCTAGGTGACTATCTGTAACACCAAGTACCTAAATCCCTTTAAAAATTTGGTTATTGGTGCTATGGTTATTGTTATATTCCTCTGACTGAAAAAATGATACGGGGAAATTTGTAAAAATGTCCTGTACGTTTTCCCATATGAATTCAAAATGTTGGTGAAAAGCAAAATTCATGAACCTCATCTCTATTTATTCCAATAGTATATTTGAACAAATAATCAGTTCTAAGCACCATGTATTAAATCCTTTCTCTACCCTGAGAATAACTGTTTTTCTGCACCTAAATAAAACTTAGGCTGCTGCTAAACTACTATTGTCCTGTTGGAGGGGGCACGGTAATGAGGCAATTCAAAGCAGGCTAATGAGGTGCTTATGTGCATATTCTGTGCCTCATTTGATGGGGAGAGCTTCAAAATAAGTGCCTCGCTTCGATATTCCATTTCTCCTGCAGAACTAGATCAGAGTAAGAGAATGTCAAAGCAGGGTGCTTATTTTGAAGTTGCCACCATCTTCACTGTCAATCTGAAATGCAACATTTGTTCACACAGTTGCAATTATGCCAATGCCAATGAGGTGCTGAATATGCATGTCAGTGCCTCATTAGCCTGCTTCAAACTGCCTTATCATCTTGCCTGGTCTGACAGGACAATGGTAGTGTAGCAGCAGCCTTACTTACCGCTTTGTAAAGCTTACACAGAATCAACACTGTAAATTATGGATGGACAAAACACAGCCCTGATGTGTGGATATTTTACTTGATTAATATGGCTTCTGGTTTGAGATCAATCAGAGCATGAAATAGCTACAAAGTAGCTGTTTCTTCACCCTTAGAGAATATTTTACATGACTAACCAGTAGATGTTCTTTGCTCCGTAACTAAGCCAGTGATATCATTGCCACGCAGCAAACAGATTTATGATGTTGTGCAAAGGTTACAGCCAACAAAGATTTGTTTGGCGCAAAGTCCAGGTATCTGGGATCTTAGTAATAAAAGCAGGATATTTCTTGCTACTTCTGAATAATCAAAGGGTTTCAGATAAAACAACTTCTTTATAACTTCTCTGATAAGGGCTGGGAAAACAGGAGTTATAAGCAGACACTGGTTTCAGCCTCAGGTCTGTTCATTATTGACACCAGTTTTAACTTACACATGCATAATACTGATAAATGGGGTTGGAGTCAGCACTATTGCTAAGCCATTTGTGTATCTCCTAGCTTTGTACATGGAAGGTGTCTCACCACTGGAAAAATCCACACAGATTCTTGTGTGTGTATATATATATATATATATATATATATATACACACACACAGGCTACGTCTACACGTGAAGCCTCCATCGAAATAGCTTATTTCGATATAGTGACATCGAAAGAGTCTATTTCGATGAATAACGTCTACACGTCCTCCAGGGCCGGCAACGTCGATGTTCAACTTCGACGTTGCGCAGCACCACATCGAAATAGGCACAGCGAGGGAACGTCTACATGCCAAAGTAGCAGACATCGAAATAGGGATGCCAGGCACAGCTGCAGCCAGGGTCACAGGGCGGACTAGCGCATCCGGGGCAACAGCTAGCCGCTCCCTTAAAGGGCCCCTCCCAGACACACTCAGCCTGCACAGCACGCGGTCTGAGGAGCCATAGGCACACAGACCCCGGGCGCCGCAGTCATGGACCCCCAGCAGCAGCAGCAGCAGCAGCAGCAGCAGCAGCAGCAGCAGCAGCCAGAGGTCCACCCAGCCCTCCCGGCAGGAGCAGGGCTTGCCCTGCTCCATGCCATGCGGGAGGCAGCTGAGCACCTCCTTGCTACCCCGGAGGAGGAGCTGCCCCCAGGGCAGCAGGGCTCAACCCCCAACGCTGCAGCACCCCGCCCTCCCGCCCCCGCCTCACACGCCGGCGGCTGTGGGGCTACCCCACCAGCACCGACTGGTGGGAGCGGCTGGTGCTTGGGGAGTGGGACGACGACCGCTGGCTCAGGAACTTCAGGATGAGCCGGCAGACATTTATGGAGCTGTGCCAGTGGCTCACCCCCGCACTCAGGCACCAGGACACCGCCATGCGGCGTGCCCTCCCAGTGGAGAAACGGGTCGGCATCGCTGTCTGGAAGCTGGCCACTCCCGACAGCTACCGATGCGTGGGGCAGCAGTTTGGTGTCGGCAAGGCCACCGTCGGGGCTGTCCTCATGGAGGTAAGAGAACCCACGGGGGGAGGGCAGGGCAGGGGAGGGGGGCCCGGGCAGAGGAGGGCAGGGGAGGGGAGGGGAGGCCAGGGGAGGGGAGGGGAGGGGAGGGCAGGGTGGGGGAGGGCAGAAGAGGGCCAGGCAGGGGAGGGGGGCCCAGGCAGAGGAGGGCAGGGCAGGGCAGGGCCACGCACACCCTGCTCACCCCTCATTGGTGCTGTCCCATGTGCTTTCTCTGCAGGTTGTGCGTGCCATCAATGCCATGCTCCTGCACAGGCTCGTGAGGCTGGGGGACCCAGATGCCACCATCGCGGCCTTTGCCACCCTGGGCTTCCCCAACTGCTTCGGGGCTCTGGATGGGACTCACATCCCCATCTGCGCCCCACATCACAGTGGAGGACGATACCTGAATCGCAAGGGCTACCATTCTGTCGTCCTCCAGGCCTTGGTGGACAGCCGGGGACGTTTCCAGGACATTTATGTGGGCTGGCCTGGCAGCACCCACAACACCCGGGTTTTCCGGAACTCGGGCCTGTGCCGCCGGCTGGAGGCGGGGACCTACATCCCCCAGCGGGAGATCCCGCTGGGGGACACCACCATGCCCTTCTGCGTCATTGCAGATGCGGCATACCCCCTCCGGCCGTGGCTCATGCACCCGTACACGGGCCATCTCTCCGCTAGCCAGGAGCGCTTCAACGAGCACCTGAACCACGCGCGCCAGGTGGTGGAGTGTTCATTTGGCCGCCTGAAGGGACGCTGGAGATGTCTCCTGACCCGCCTGGATGCGGGCCCCAACAACATCCCCCTGATTGTGGGTGCCTGCTGCGCCCTGCACAATTTGGTGGAGAGCAAGGGGAAGACCTTTTTCCAGGGCTGGGCTGTGGAGGCCGGCAGGGCTGACGTCCAGCCACCTGCTGCCCCCAGTCGGCAGGTGGACCCCAAAGGGACCCGGGTCCGGGAGGCCCTGCGGGCCCACTTCGATGAAGAGGCCGCGGGGTGAACTCTGCCCAGGCCCCCCACTGCCCGCCCCTTCCTCCACCACACTCCTGCCCCAACGCCCACACCATGGAGCACCCAACCGCACCCCCCTCCCACTTTTCCTGGACAAATGACAGCACGCACTTGTGGCTGAACTTAAACTTCTTTTTCTTTGAGAACTTTTTTTTTTAACTATAAATATATAAAACAAGAACAAACTATATACAACATGTGGAAACAAAGTCATATGTGCAAATAAAACAATCGTCACAAACAAGTGTCCTCATTAATAAAAAGAAAACCAGGGAGGATAAAGGGGAGAACTATTTACATGGAGGGGATGGGGCAAACGGGGGCCACAAACAAATAAGTTTAAACTATATACAAGGGGGGGGCCACGTCCCGGGCCCTTCACCCCTACAGTCCGGCACTGGGTGTGGGTGGCCGGGAGCCCCGCCGCGGCTGCAGCCCTGTCCTGGGCTGGCTGGGGGAAGGCCGGACCGGAAGATATGCCCGGCGAGTCTCAGCTGGCTCCAGGGGTCCCTCGGCGCTCTGGCCCTCAGCGGTGGGTGGCGGGGTGACGGCGGACGGGACGGCAACGGGCGGAGCAGCTGGTGGTGCAGCTGGTGGAGCAGGCACGGCGGGCGCTGCGGCGGCCGGCGCGGCATGGGGGGCCAGGTAGTCCACCAGGCGGTTGAAAGTCTCCATGTAGGCCCCCCCATGCAGGCCCCCCATGCCTCTTGGCGCCACGGCAGCGCCCGCTCCTGCAGCTGCAGGTGCTGCTCCGCGACCTCCAGCTGCCATCGGTGGATGGCCAGCAGCTGGGGGTCCGTCGCCATCGGCTGGTGGTGGCGCGGGGTCCGCCGTCTAGCCCGCCGTGGGGCTGGTCGGTCCTCGGCCGAGGGGCTGGCCTGGAGCAATGGTCCCGGAGGGGTCTCCGGGACCACTGATGCCTCGCCGACACTCTCTTCCGGTCCTTCTGATGGTGCAGGTGCGGGACACAGGAGAGGAGGGGGAGAAGAAGAATGGAGACAGGCGTTAGTGTGGGCCCCGAGCCATGGCCTTTGTCCCCCCAGCCCTGTGCTGCAGGTTCCCCATCCCCGTCCCCGTCCCCGGGAGATGCTGCTGTGATGGATGGGGTTCAGCGGTCCCCCTCCCCTGCACCCTGTCCCGTGGTGGGAGCGACTCTCACTTCACCCCGCAGGGTCTGACAGCAGGAGAGGTTTCTTAGGCCACAGATGCCCAGTTTCTCCCAGGAGTGACAGCACCAGCTGTCAGAAGAGACAGTCCTTCCAACCCGTCGTGGGGAGAAGACCCCAAGGGGGGGCCCCTCTGGGATGCAGCTTTCCCCCTCCTCAGGCTGGCTGCCTTCCAGCTCTCCCTTCCCCTAGCCTCTACCTGTGGCCCCCGCCCTCCCCCCCAGTTCCAAGCCAGCTCGGCTCCTCCCTCCTCTTTGTTCAGGGCAGAGGTGTCACCTGCCAGCTGTAGCCCCAGGATCATCCTTTGCCCCTGGGAGCTATTCGGCTCTTGTTGCTCATATGTAGCCTGAGTCTCCCTTTTGCACTCCCCCCACTCCATCACATGCTGCTGCTGCTGCTGTTGCTGCTGCTGCTGCTGCGGGGTGTCCCACCCCCTCCTCCTGGGGGCCCCTCGAGGTTCCACTCCCCCCTGCCCCGGGGATGGGGCATGGCACTGTCGTGCGGGGTGGCGGGGGCCAGGGGCTGATGCACTGCTGTGAGGGCCATGGCCCTGCTGTCCTTGGGGCCATGGCCATGTGAGCATGTGGGGGGCCCTGGACACATATCTATTACCCCCTGCCCCTCAAGCCCAGGGGTGTACACCAGAGGAGGGTACCTACCTGTCGGTCCGCTCCCACGGTCTGGAGATCCTCGGGGGGCAGAGGCCCGGCTGCTGCTCCGGGATGGCAGGAGGAGGATCTGCAGCCCGGATTCTGCAGAGGATGAGCCCCCCTCCTCCTCCTCTTCCTCCTCCTGCTGCGATGTCCCGGGGGTGGGCTCCGGGGGGGGCCCCCGGGGTGCTGGGCTTACCTCCGGGGCGGACTCCGTCTGCAGGGCCTGCTGGGGCTCGTTGGCCGAGGTATCAAGGGTGGTCGGAGGGCAGGAGGTGTGCCGGGGGCCCAGGATGTCCCTGAGCTCCCTGTAAAAGGGGCAAGTGACGGGGGCGGCCCCAGATCGGCTGGCCGCATCCCGGGCCTGGGAGTAACCCTGCCGCAGCTCCTTCACCTTACTCCTGACGTGATCAGGAGTGCGGGCAGGGTGACCCCGGGCAGCCAGGCTGTCGGCCAGCCGAGTGAACGCATCCGCGTTCCGCCTCTTGCTCCCCATTACCTGGAGCACCTCCTCGCTCCAGAGCCCCAGCAGGTCCCGCAGCTCGGCCTCCGTCCAGGAGGGGCCCCGCTGCCGCTTGCCAGCCTGGCTGCCCTTCTGGCTGGGCTGGCTGCCCTGGCTCCCCTTGGGGGGGGTCCCCTGGGGGCGCTGGGGGGGCTGCCAGGCAGCCATCGCAGCTGGGTGGGTGGCTGAGGAACGTGCAGGCTGGCCGCGTGTCTGGGCTGCTGCCTGCACGTTCCCTCAGCTTCCTGCAGAGGCAGGGACGGGGAGGGGACCTTTAAGGGGCCGCTCCATGCGGCCACCATTGAGCTGAGGGGCTGGAGACAGCGTCTCTCAACCCCTCAGCTGATGGCCGCCATGGAGGACCTGGCAATTTCAACGTTGCGGGATGCGCAACGACTACACGGTCCCTACTTCGACGTTGAACGTCGAAGCAGGGCGCTATTCCTATCCCCTCATGGGGTTAGCAACTTCGACGTCTCGCCGCCTAACATCGAAGTTAACGTCGAAATAGCGCCCGATGCGTGTAGCCGTGACGGGCGCTATTTCGAAGTTAGTGCCGCTACTTCGAAGTAGTGTGCACATGTAGACACGGCTACACACACACACACACACACATATATATATATATATATATATATATATATATATATAGTATTTGAACTTACAGTTTCTCACTTCTCCATCTGTCTAAGACCTATATAATGAATAGACCATCCAGGAAACACCAAGAAATTATGATCTGTATAACATAATGAGAATAAATTTTCTTTGGGATTTCCACTTCTCATGCACTTTTACTCTTGTTGCAATCTGTGTCATGAGACTGTGATAACAGAAACTTAATGCCTATGGTCCTTTCGTTGTTACAGCAATGCCTAGTGGTCAGAAAGGCCTTCTGTCTTATTCTGCATTGAATAATTAAGATTTGAAGAGCAGAGAATTAGGAAGCAGCAGAACTCAGACCTGTAATTTATATACTGTAGTAGACTAGATAATAAAGTCATTATTACATATTTTACAAGGTTGCAAAGCCTAGGAAACTGACTTATACCCACTGTCAAGATAAAGACTGTCCTGAGAATGGGAAAGAGTGCCAGCCATTTATTCAGATACCATTAATATTTTGGCCACCTCTGGGGTTCCCATGTGTCACTGTGGTGCACACCACGGCCTCTGAGAACTTTACCAAGTAAGGCAGCGGAATTCAAATCCCACTGTTCTATAACTGTAAGTCCCTATCATTTTAGCCAACAAATAATTTCTGTTAATGGTATGTGGCCTATGACACACAGCTGAGCAGTTGCAGTTCCAGGAAGCAGAGGTCAGTGGCTCACATATGCGCAATATATATATATAGACTACTTCTACATGAGGGGCTTTTCCTGGCAAAACTGGGCTTTTGTTGGGAAAACCCACAGAGCGTCTAAATGCAAAATATGCTTTGTCACCAGTTTGTTTGGCATATCCGCCGGCAGTATTATTCCTCTACCCATTGAGATATAATGTCGTTCTCGTCTACTCTGCTGAGAAAACAGCTGTGTAGATGCTCTGGGCTCCTTTTCTGGATGGCGGGATCCTCCATGGTGCCAGCCAGGCGGAGCTGGGATGCATGCTCCCCACTGAAAGCAGGGCTTTACTGTCTGTGCCTCTGGCCACGTTTAAAGGGACAGGCAGTCCCAGAATACCTGTGTAGGAAGACAGAAGTGTGGCTCCAGGCTCACATCATGTGGCCAGCACACACCCTGACAGCCACTCCCTGCTCCATTTAAAGATGTCACAGGTTGCCCAAGACCCCCAGCCCCCCAGGATGCACCCCAGGGCAGCAGAAAGTAGCCTCCATCCTGGTCCAGGCCTGAGCTCTACGACCTGCATTCCCTGTGGGCTGATCATCTGGTCCTGTTGGACTCCAGTGCAAAGTATCAGAATGCCCCAGGCTATGCCCATGTCGCTGTGGCCCTGAAGGACCATGGCCACCCCTCCTGTAAACTTAAGCAGGTGCAGGTGAAGGGGGAAGAGCTCTACCAGGGCTACTTGTGGGCCTGGGATGCACTGCAGAGGTCAGAGGCAGGGACGGCCACCATTGCACCAAGCTCAACCACCTGCTCAGGGGTGACAATGGAGCACCCAGCTGAGCCATGACCAACATCAGGGAGGAGGCCCCCCAGATGCAGCCGGTGGCAGAGGAGCCGGAAATCCTGCCAGACCCAGCACATGACCCGCCCTCTGACCCCAAGTCCGGCAAGGGGATGTTTATCATAGCCCTGGACTCAGGCCCCTCCAGTGTCACCACATCTGCATGGTCATCCCCGGACTTTTTCCGGGGACTGTCTGGTGAGTACC
This sequence comes from Carettochelys insculpta, assembly GCF_033958435.1. Lineage (NCBI taxonomy): Eukaryota > Metazoa > Chordata > Testudines > Carettochelyidae > Carettochelys > Carettochelys insculpta. The sequence goes on from NC_134139.1 coordinate 190,442,795, forward strand.
CATTGGTCGCACACCCTCTTGCTGGTGGAGGTGGGGAGGGGACAGGAGGTGCATGCCACAAGGCTTGCCAGGATGGCTTGGGTGGGAACCCACACTGTGGGCCTGGCATGTACGCCCATGTACATGGCAGTGTGTCCCACCTGGACGCAACAGGCAGCCCACCCAGACATGGCTGCCAGCCCACTGCAAACTCCAGAGCGGGCCATACGAGCCCCAGGAACATGGAGGAGTGGGAGCCAGCTTTCCCCTGCCACAGCTGGGAGCAGGACATCTGCACAGGCGATGGCCTGACCCCAGACACATCACCAAAGAGTGCAGCTTTCAGGCACGGCTGCAGGCAACAGGCAGCACCTGCACCCATGGACAGCACTGCAATCTGCATGCATATATGCAGGGGGAGTGGGAGGGAGGGCATGGATACTCCCGGCTCACCCACCACTCATGTGGGACCCCTCTATGGCTGCACCTCTCCAGGCCACTAGACTGTTCAGCCGGGGGCAGTGGGACTTGCAGTCTGGCCAGTCCCAATGACATCTGCTGTGCAAGGGGCATGGGCATGTGCACCTGGGAGAGACCTGTTTCAAGGCCCAGGGATGGGATCCGCTGCTCACGGTTGGGGTGGGGAGGGCAAAATGGGAAGGGCCTCAGGGGGTGTGCTGTGGGAAGGACTAACCTTCTCTCCTTACAGCTGCACTGAGGGCCAGGCCAAGCCCTACTTACAACCAGGCAGCCCCAGGGAGAAGCCAGAGCCAGTAGAACCTGGAGTGGCACCCCAGCAACATGGCAGCCCACCACCTGTGGGGTGTGCCCGTGCCCAGTGGGAACAACACCGAGTGGAGGACGACACCCTTTGTGCCTACGTGGCCACCCTGTGGCAGCAGAATGACCTCCCCGCGCAGCGGCTGCAGCAGGAAAGAGGAGTGGCAGCAGGAGTGGTCCTCTGACCAGTGGCTTGCTCGGGTCAACAACCTGCTGGACCTTATGGAGGCCTGGCTGACCCAGACCACTGTGCCTGCAGCCCCTGCCACTCCCCTTCCCACTGCAGCTGGTGTTCCCCCTCCTGTCTCAGGTCCCCCTGACCCCATGTCCTCCTTCAGGCCCTGTGCTGGGTGATGGACATAGCCAGTACCCATGGCTTGCAGGGTCCTCGTGCATCCCAGGACCCACAGCAGCCCCCCCCAGCCTCCCTATGGTCCTGCCCCAACCCAGCCTCAAGGGGACCGAACCCTGGGGTAGGAAGGAATCGCATGGCTGACAGGGATCGCAGCCTTCCACCCCCACCATGGATTAAGGCCTCCCCAGCACTGGAATGTCCCCCAGTTTATTGGCCTCCTCACAGATGGTTTGCCCCCCACTTTGAGTGGCCCCCATGTCCCAACCTCCTCCCACCCTGGTACATAGCAGGCACATTGCTGTTTGTAAATACTTCCATCAGAAATGCTTATTTTTAAATAATATCTACTTTGTGGAGTAAAAGTTTATTTTTAAGCACCATCCCTGCATCCATCTTTTCTGGGTGAAGGTCAGGGGGATTGAAGGCTGAGGTAGTGGGGAGGAGGTACGGATGCCCCCTTGTGGGGGCCCTGGGGAGGGTCATTGGGGGCCATAGGCAAAGCTCTCTCATAGGGTATCTCAGATGCGCACCCCACCTCAGTGTCCCTCTTGGTTGGGGGCCATGCCCAACTGTTTGCATGAGTCTCCACCCTCAGTCACCCACCCTTGGAGAGAGTCCTCCCACTTCTGCTACACCAGGTTGTGGAGGGCAAAACAGGTGGCCACGACATAGGGGGTATTCTGCCCCACTACTTCCAGCCACGTTAGGAGGCAACAGAACCTCCCCTTCAAGCAGACGAAGGCACACGCCACTGGGTTCCTTGCCCAGGTGAGTTGAATAGGTCCTGTGTGGGGTCCATATGACAGGTGTAGGGCCCATCAGCCACAGCAGGAGTGGATAGGCTGCAACTCCCACTATGCACAAAGGTGGTCACAGGTGTCCACCTCCACACTCTGGAACAGGCCAGAGTTCTGGAACACCCTGGTGTAGTGGGTCTGGCCCAACCACCCAACATACACATCTGGATGTTGTCTTTGATGGTCCACCAGGGCCTGTATGACCACAGAGTGGTAGCCCTTCCTATTGATGTAGCACTGTGTTCCAGGGCCCAGATGGGGATGTGGGTCTTGTCCAGCACCCCAAAACAACTGGGGAAGCAGAGAAGGTCTCAGCCAGTAACAGAGGCATCCATGTCACTAATGCGCACAAGCCTCTGGAGCAGGATCTCGCTGATGGCCCACGCCACCTGCAAAGCAGAGAGACTGGACACGCTTGTGAAAGACCAGTGGTGATAATGTCCCTGGGCCCTGGTGCGTTCCACAGCTCCCCCTGCTCCCTCCCCTCCCCTGCTCACTCAACTCTCCTCCTTGTCCCCCTTCCCATCCTCTCCCTCCTCACTTGTACCCTTTCCCTCTCCCTCCTTCTGCTCTCCTTTCCCCTGTGCAGGGTCTGAAGCCCGGAAGCACCTTACCTGCATAAATATGGCCCCTATGGTGGACCTCCTGATGCCAAATTGGTGGATCATGGAGAGAGAGCTGTCAGGGGTGGCCAGTTTCCACAAAGTGATGGCAACCCGTTTCTTGAGGGGGAGGAGGGGCTGCATGTTGGTGTCCTGTTGTCAGAGGGCAGGGGTGAGTCAGGTGCACAGCTCAAGGAAGGTCTCCTTGCTCATCCTGAATTTCTGCATCCACTGCTGGTCACCCCATTGCACCATGACCAGCCAGTCCCACCAATTGGAGCTGGTGGGGTGCTGCCAGACTGGCCTGAGCACCTGAGGGGACAAGGGTAGGCAGGGCACCATGGGCATTCCCCACAGGCTGCATATCAGGGTTGTTCCTCTAGATGCGGTGGGACATACCAATCAAGATGAGAAGCAGGGCCAGCAGCAGCTTGTCCTTAGTCCAGGGCAAGCCCGGGGGCTGCTCTGGCATGTTAGCAGTCTGATTAGAACTGCTTCTCACACAAATGGCTAGGGAGTCTTGCACTCGCTTTTCTTTCCCTCCAGGAGGTATGCAAGCCTAGGCATGAGCAGGGAGCTTGGGTCAGAAGCACCCTTTTAGGGCGTGCAGGGCCAGTGGTCCTGGAAGAGCTTGCCCTCCATGGCCGTGTCTACACGTGCCCCAAACTTCGAAATGGCCACGCAAATGGCCATTTCGAAGTTTACTAATGAAGCGCTGAAATGCATATTCAGCGCTTCATTAGCATGCGGGCGGCAGCGGCGTTTCGAAATTGCCGCGGATTACCGCCGCGCGTCTCGTCCAGATGGGGCTCCTTTTCGAAAGGACCCTGCCTACTTCGAAGTCCCCTTATTCCCATGAGCTGATGGGAATAAGGGGACTTCGAAGTAGGCGGGGTCCTTTCGAAAAGGAGCCCCGTCTGGACGTGCCGCGCGGCAGCAAGGAGCGTCAATTTCGAAGTGCCGCTGCCGCCCGCATGCTAATGAAACGCTGAATATGCATTTCAGCGCTTCATTAGTAAACTTCGAAATGGCTATTTGCGTGGCCATTTCGAAGTTTGGGGCACGTGTAGACACGGCCCATGTGAGCCTCCCTTCCGGTGTTTCTGGGCCACTTCTGTTGACCATGTGGACCATGTGGCTGCTTTCTGGTGAGAGAGCAGATCAAAATATTGATCTACTTTTGTGTGTAGATGCAATCTGTCGACAGAAGTTTTGCTGGGAACAGGAAGCTCTTTACAAGGAGCCTCTCTGACAAAATGAGCTTTCTAAACAACTTTTGAAAGGACAAATGATCATATGAAACAGGTGAGAGGGAAGGGTTAACTCTCTTCCAGCATTGACTTGTGTCAACAGAGGCTTCCATGTAGACATAGCCATAGAGTCAGATTTTGGTCTGGCCTAATTGGACATAACATTGCGCCTCTCCACAAAACATTCGATCACTCGCAGAGATACACTGCTGCATCTCCGCTGCAGGTCCGAGGTAAAGAAGCAACTCATGTTTTTCTCACTTTACACCAGTGGGCAGGAGGTGGACAGGGAGAGGTGGAACTGAAACATTGATTAGTATTCTGCTATTGGGATGGGCCAGCAGCACATTACTTACCACCAGTTTTAGGCACAATTCATCTATGGCTGTTCCTGTACAGGTAACCCTATGAATTTCCAAGGTTTGTGTATTCTCCAGGATAGGTCTGGAGTCATCAGGAGTTAAGGATTATGCCACATGATAAAATTTCCAGGAATACATCCAAACATAACTGGCAAACTTAGCACTGCCTCTAACATTGTTAAAGGACAATTTAGCCCAAAAGCAGTATGGTATCAAGCAGGGTGCACCGCAAAATAGCTGCAATTGGATTTCATGTGGTTAAGATGGTATTTTCAGTTTAAATGCTTATTTATCCTGAAATATAAAATTCCCCAAAAATGGCAGGTTCTCGCTCTCCATTAACAAAGTTATTTGGTAAATTCCAGGTACTTTAAAAGTAGTGGAGATAGATGACAAAAAGAAAGAAAGCATATATGTGTGTGTGGGTGAGGGGGTGTGGGTTATGTAACCATGTAACATATTTTCCAGAAGATTTATCTTTTGTTCTTGGGCAGCTCAAAGACAAATTAGTTTAATAACTTGAGTTTGGTGTGGACTGAGGTCAAATTTTTTAAATGCGGACACACAAAGTTAGGCCCTAATGCTATATTTATTACAAATTGTACAGGCTTAACTGGACATCTACCTTTTGAGATGGCATAAGGTAAGCTCTCTTCCAGAGTATTGGCCTAGGACTAACATGTTCCTGACAGTTACTTTACAAACAAGGTTTATCTATCCTCCATAGCTGACTTTTGGATCCTCCTAGCGCTACATCGAAACTACAGAGATCTTTCGAAAGAAGCTCTTCCGGAAGATCTCTTCCAAAAGAACTTCTTTCAAAAGAGTGCATCCACACGCAAAAAAGCAGATTAAAAAAGTGATCTGCTCTTTCAAAAGAGAGTGTCCACACAGCCCCTGCTCTTTCGAAAGAAAGGGCCAGGGATTGAAAAATCAGGCCCCAACAGGACTGCTGTTTCCAAAAAAAAAAAAAAAAAAAGGCCTGCAGCACATCTACACGTTTTCTTTTGAAAGGGGGTGCTCTTCCTGAAATGGGAAAGGAAGAGCGATTTCAAAAGGAGCATCACATTGTTTCGATTACTTTTGAAGGAACATTTTTTTGTATGTAGACACTCTGTGAGATCTTTCGAAAGAGCCCCCTTCTTTCGAAAAATCTTGCTAGTGTATATGTCAGCCTAGGTGTATATCAAACAAAATGTTTTTGCTTTTGTTTTTGTTTTGTTTTTCTGTGTTGCATCTTCACCACTTCTTTCATCTGCATTTTTTCTAATATCAAAGCAAGAATATTTATATCAGTGTGACTGCTTGTGTGAGTAAGGAATACTCATGTATATTAAAGAAGTAAGATCAGGACTTTATTTTGTAAGTGTTGTGGTATACTCTCTGTATCTTTATGCACAGGGTGTATGCCATTTAATGATTTTCATCCTTAAGGCACTATAGAAATAACTAATAATAATTAATTTTAATTATTATTAGACTGGTCTGGAATACCACTCCTGGGATGTGAAGGACAAAGAGCAAATAATCCACATGGACATGGAAAATCATATAAATCTCTGTGTCAGTAAAACAGGAATTCAAAGCAGTGAGAACTCAGAAACCAAGCAAGTTAGCATGGTAGTGAGATTAATTGCAACATAGCAACTGGTTCTTTACAGAAGAAATTTTGGTGCATAATAACTGACATGATAACAAAGTATTCTAGCCTAATCCATAGGAAGTTGCACGTGTGTTCTTGATCACTGATAAGTATTAGTTCAGACCGATAGCAACTCATCCCCATTAATCTCTGTCAGTGCCTAAATCCTTAATCTTTCTTTTTTAGATTTTGGTGGGGACCACCATTGAAAGTAAACAAGTTTCCTGCATGTTGCAATCTATACAGTTTGACTACTCCATTAAATATTAATATAATTTAAAAGTGTTCTTCATCATGGTACAAAAAACAAAAGCAAAACAAAAAACAACAACACCGGCAACAACAAAAAACACCAGGGGGATGTTATTTCTTTAGAACAAACAAATTTAGATGGCCTGTGCAATGTGCAGGAAACTGATTAAAATAATATACAGTATTCTCAGTTTTCCCAAATTTACACCCACTGAGTGGCATCTAACTCAGCAAGGCATCTCACTGAAATAAATGCATGACAGGAGAGCTGTGTTGTGATCTCAGTTCTGTCTTTGATTTGATTTGTCTGTACCTATATATAATAACTAAGCGCCATTATTGCTCATGAAAATAAGATATTAACTGACATAAAGGTGACAGAATTCAACCTTGTGTTACTTATGCAGGTTACAGGATGTTTGTCTAAACCAAGTGGTAGCCTCCCTAATTTTATTGAACTGTTGCACATTTCATTTTGTATCAATTCATTTCACTCTATCATCGAACAAAGTCTGTGGTTTTATACTGAGTGCAATCCCAGAAGCTGGCGTACCTGGCTACATTGATCCTGAGGAAGGTTATATGCACTAACATCATTGCCCTCTAACCTACATTCTCTGGATTTGTTTGTGAAGCTCGTGAATCCCTTACATTTCTTTTAATGAAATTATCATTTCACCCTTGCCTCCCAAGTTGCTATGCTGTTTGCTAAACTAATTTCCCCAAGTCATTATTTTAGATATCAGGCATTAAACTGCTCTTGAAATTTGGCCTCAGTCCATCTGAACAAACAAACAAGTGGAATGTATTAAATTGTGTCATCTCCTATAGGGATTAAAAATAAAACAAACAGGTAAATATTCTTACTTCTTTCAAAATGGTTACCAAAGCTAAATCTTTTTTCATTTATGTTTTCCTTAAATAGTGGTAATTACAGAGGACAGAATCTCAAGTGTTTTTAAATTTGGGGGCTGGGAGAATGAAGGAGATTTAGATTTAATTCCCTGTATTCAAACTTAACCCTACAGCTTTGAGTTGGTTAGAGAACCAAGTGAGACAGTTTTCTGATTCTGATGGTTCTGAAATAACACAGGAAGAGCTGAAGATGGAAGTTTATCTCAAATTTCAGTACTCATAAAGACTGAACTCTTGTGCAGTGAGATGACTAAGAGAACAGTTGAGATCCAGCTTCTATCTCTGATTCTAATTTCAACCTGGATCCCAAACCTTCTAATTATAAGATTTAATTATAACAGGTTTCAACAGAAGTAAGCATGTCTGATATGGCATGGACTTTTCCTACATTTCCAGCAGATCTAGAGAAGATATTATTCTCCTCTGTTTGGCACTGGTGTGGCCACATCTGGAGTATAGCGTCCAGTTCTGGGCCGTTCCCCCTGCCCACCTGTATATAAAAGATGTGATGAACTGGAGTGGGTTCAGTGGAAGGTAATGGAAATGATTATTGGGCTGGAGCACATGACCTATAAGGAGAGGCTGAGGGATTTGGGGTCATTTAGTTTGCAGAAGAGAAGAGTGAGGGATGATTTGATAGCAGCCTTCAACTTCCTGAAGGAGGGCCCTAAAGAGGATGGGGAGAGGATATTCTCAGTAGTGAGGGATGGCGAACAAGGAGCAATGGTCTGAAGTTACAGAGGAAGAGGTGTACGTCAGATATTAGGAAAAAACTATTTCACCAGGAGTGCGGTGAAGCACTGGAATGCTTTACCTAGGAAGGCAGTGGAATCTGCATCCGTAGAGGTTGTTAAGTCCCAGCTTAACAAAGTCCTGGCTGTGATGATTTAGTTAGGGTTGACCCTGCTTGAGGCAGTGGGCTGGACTAAATGATCTCCTAAGGTCCTGTCCAGCCTTAGGATTCTATGATTGAAAAGGAAATCATGTGAACGAAATGGTTTCCACCATAGTGTCTTTCCAATTATGTATAGGATTAGCATGGTTTTGTCATATATTCAGTTGGAGGGAATGATTTAGTTTGATGCACAAGGGGGAGAGTGATAGTCAAGCACAACAAGAATTTTTTCAAATACAAATAGTAAGTTCCTCGAAATCAAGTGGCTATAATAGCACTATAGGCAGTGAAATGCTATGGTGATATCTTTGTATCTTTGCTAGCGGATGGAATATTAAGGTTCAATTGTTCATATAGATATTGCAAAAAAGACTTTCCACATTTCATTTTGCATATAGGATTTATCAGAAATGTTAAAGCTTGCAAAAATTTCTGGTCACAGTCAATAAACAATAGAAGCACCACAGAATTATACACTTTATAAGACAAATAATAGATCTATAGCTTTATTTGGGAAATTTAAAACTTCTTTCCCAAAATTTCCAGCCAATGTATGTTTACTTTTCAATGGGGGAAGAAACCCCAAGCCCACTTTTTAAGGCTTTGACAACTTTTTTTAATGCAAAAGCTGTGTTTTATTTTGTTTGTTTTGATAAACATTTTGTTTTCAAAAACTAAATAATATTTGATCAACCCCCACAACTTTTTATCACAAACTGAATTGTTTAGGATTTGTTAGTAACATATCCTGAATGTTGACCAGCGCTGATACTTCATTTTGTTTAAGACATTTTTTTTATTGAAATAAAAATGTATGGATGAGAAAAATTCAATCAGCTCCAACCTTAGCGATGAAATGCTCCCTGGGGTAGTTTCTTTGTGGTAACTCAAGGCAGTCGGTCTCTTAAAAGATGTAACACTCTGGTTAACTTCTATTGCCTAAATTTATTGAATGACTAAAAAGCTAGAAATGGTTAATGCATATATTTTGAAAAGTATTGCACGTTGTGTAACTGCTCAAAAATATTCAGAGCAAACATGTTAGGGCTCAGTTCAGCAGATAATACCTAACTCCAGAGCACACTGACCTATTAGGCTGAAAGATCAACCTGACACAGGGCATATCATGTGAAAGAAAAACTGCTAACATGCTCCCCAACTGTTTTGAATTAATTTTAACCCCCAACTCCAGTTTGCTGGCTCCTTTATTAGCTAGAATGCACAGTTGCTGTACCTGCCCATTTGATGAACTGCCAATTTATTTTTTTTGGGTGAAGGGAAACTAGTTGTGCTTCCAGTGTGGTTTGAAACTACAATATGCCCTTTGTAGAGTTAGAGAAGATCCTACCTTTTGCCTTTAATAATCTTTCCTTATGTCAGGCATGGCAAATCTAATCTCTGTTGAAACATCTAGGCCGCATCTACACTAGCAAGCACATTCAAAAGTAATGTCAAAAGAAGCCTGTCTTTCGAAATTCCCCACCTAGCGTCTACGCACAAACTGAGATCTTTCAAAATTAACTTGGAAAGAATAGGGGCCATTTCGTCAAAGTCAGTCCTCCAATCCCATGGTGGGAAAAGCACTCCCTCTTGAAAGACTTTTTCGAAAGACAGCAAGCGTAGACAGTCTGTGGATGGCTCTTTCGAAACAGGGAGTCCTCCATGGTGCTGATCAGCTGGGCTGCGTCTACACGTGCACGCTACTTCGAAGTAGCGGCAGTAACTTCGAAATAGCGCCCGTCACGTCTACACGTGTTGGGCGCTATTTCGAAGTTGAAATCGACGTTAGGCGGCGAGACGTCGAAGTCGCTAACCCCATGAGCGGATGGGAATAGCGCCCTACTTCGACGTTCAACATCGAAGTAGGGACGTGTAGACGATCCGCGTCCCGCAACATCGAAATAGCGGGGTCCTCCATGGCGGCCATCAGCTGGGGGGTTGAGAGATACTCTCTCTCCAGCCCTTGCGGGGCTCTGTGGTCACCGTGGGCAGCAGCCCTTAGCTCAGGGCTTCTGGCTGCTGCTGCTGCAGCTGGGGGTCCGTGCTGCATATACAGGGTCTGCAACTAGTTGTTGGCTCTGTGTATCTTGCACTGTTTAATGAAAGTGTGTCTGGGAGGGGCCCTTTAAGGGAGCGACTTGCTGTTGAGTCCGCCCCGTGACCCTGTCTGCAGCTGTGCCTGGCTCCCTTATTTCGATGTGTGCTACTTTGGCGTGTAGACGTTCCCTCGCTGTGCCTATTTCGATGTTGGGCTGAGCAACGTCGAAGTTGAACATCGACGTTGCCAGCCCTGGAGGACGTGTAGACGTTATTCATCGAAATAGCCTATTTCGATGTCGCAACATCGAAATAAGCTATTTCGAAGTTGGGTGCACGTGTAGACGTAGCCCTGGTGAGCAGCAGTGCCGCTCACAGCACAAGCGGAGCTCTATGGCTCCTGTGTCCACCCACGTTTAAAGACACAAGCTCTCACAAACACCCAGGCAGGAAGCTGAGAGAAGGCAGGCAGCAGGGAGCCCACACTGCTCTACAGCCCACTGCCTACCATGACGCTCCAGCCAGCCCTCTGTGCTCCCTGGCCCCATGGCCAGCCAGACAGACCCCAGCCCACCCTAGGGACCCCTCAAGGTGACTGAAAAGCCCTCCCAGGAGATGACATGACTGAAATGCCAGGCCCCCTCCTGGACAGCAGCCAAACTCCAGGACCTCTTGTCCCTATGGGAGGATGAAGAGGTCCTCCATCAAAAGGGAGGCCAGGGCTGCAATGCTGCGGCCTTGAAGCAGCTGTCAAAGGGCCACACCGGCTGGGGTCACCCCACCAGCACCCTGGACCAGGTGAGGTCCAAAGTAAAATTGAGGCAGGCTACTGCAAGGCCCGGTATGTGGCCAGATGGTCGGAGGCAGTGCCCACCAGCTGTCCCTACTATAAAGAACTCGACCGCCTCCTTGGACCCAAGGAGGCAGGACTCCCAGCCACCATCCTTTACACTCCAGAGCCTGAGACCAAGCTGGAGCTGGCGATGGGGATGGAGGGTGAGGACTGTCCAGGACCAGTGGCTGGCACCAGGCACCCATGGAGGGCATGGACACTGGACCCCATCAGCGATAACAAGGGCTTAAGAGAGGGGTCCCTCGTCTTTGATGTCCCATCCAGCTGGGCCCCACCACTCGTGTCTTGCCCGAGTTCCTGGAGGGACCCTCAGGGAGGTGTCATGCATGCCAGTTGCCCCATAGCCCAGGGAGGGGTGATTAGTCCTACTTGATGTGGCCACAGCCACTGGCCCTGATCCACAGCGAACAAGGACAGCCACCGTCCATGGGCCCCGGGTGACTGGCGTGCAGCACCAAGCACCACAGAGCCGGAACAGTACTGTGGGCTAAACAGCTATGGAGGGACCAGGGAAGGCAGAGGGAAGCCCGCGCCACCCATGTAGGGAACCCGAAAGACCACCAGGACAGGGAGGGGCGGGGACACAGGGGCCCTTGCATGGGACTAATGGCTCATTTTTCTATTCCTTTCTGTCTGCACAGCTCCAGTGGCAGGCAGCCAGACGAGTGCCATCCCCGGGCCAGGGAGCCCAACCACTGAGGGTGAGAGTGAGTGGCCTGGATCCTGACTGGGGACAGCATGGGGCCACTGCCAGGCCATCTGCTAGCACCACCAGGGAGGAGAGAAAGATGCGGGGGACCCTGCTCACACCACAGTCCTGCGGGACCTCACAGGCGTGCTGCAGGAGTGGCTCGCAATGGAGTGGCAGGCCTGGGACTGTGGCCCTGCCCACCCTGAACTGGTGGTCGATGGATCGGTGACTGTCCGGGATAGCCAATTTCCATAGGGCGATGGCCACCCATTTCTGGAGTGAGATTGTTGGCCTCACGAGGGTGTCACAGTGCTGGAGGGCTGGGGTGAGCCAGTGGTACAGCTCCAGGAATATTGCCTTGGTCATTCTGAAGTTCTGCTGCCACCAGTCATTGGCCCAGTCCTCCAGCACCAACTGGTCCCACCAGTTGCTGCAAGACCACGGCCAGCACCGTGGCCAGCACACTGGCCATGGCCTTGATGGGTGCGGGGCGAGCTGCTTTGGATCCATGGGCTAGCCCGGAGTGCCTCCTTCAGTTGCTCTCCCTCTGCCTGCCTGGGGACGACTAGCTGGTCCTCAGCTTGTACAGGCCGAGGCTCCTGTGGGGCACCCTTTACAGGTGTGGCTGGCAATGGCCCTGGAAGTGCTTGTCCGCCATAGGACTCTGCCTGTGGTGTTTCCTGGCCCTGTACTTTTGAAAGGGTGCCCTGGGATGTGTGGACACTGTCTTTGGAAAGAGCAGTGGGGCTTTTCATAGTGACTGATCGGGTCTTCAGGCCCCGTTTGCCTGTGTGGACGCTCCTTTTTGAAAGGCTGTCTTTTGATGTTTATTTTCAAAAGCTGTCCTTTTGAAAGAGCATTATAGTGTAGACGCTGCCCTCAAAGTTTGCCCTGCATTCCTTTTATGTGAGAGAAGTGGGTGGGGTGGGGGCTTGGGTGGAGGGTTTACCGGGTTGGGTGGTGTGAGGATTTCTCAAAAACTGAGAAGGGGTGCATGATGCTGAAAAGTTTGGGAACCACTGTTCTAAAGCATTGTTTGATTGTAACTGTCCTCAAAGGGAGAAAAGTTGTAGTTACTTGTGACAGAGACTAATAAAGGGGTAGTCCGGAGAGCGTATGAGCATAAATATAGTACAGTATATGGTGCTTCTATTAAACAGAAAACCAGAAGATCTCTTTTCATTTGCACACCTGTTTCTGACAAGAATGATCTTTTCTGCTTGCCTGGATGAGCTGGACCAGAGATCTTCAAGACTATTGGAAGACCCTTGTTACAATGTTGCCACCAAACTAAAGAGAGGACATGGATAATTACTCTGTTGTACCTCATCTCTGGACAAAGTTAAAATTCTGCTGTGGATTCCCTTATATCTGGAAATCAGAGAAATATTTCTCACATACGCCCTTTTTTGGTTTTGAAATTGATCAGATGGCACCAAATTACAGAGTTTATTTTATTAAGTAGCAGGAAGCGCTCTATCTCATCTAAAATTGTTTATTTGTTTGTATCTTCAGATTATCTAAGTACTCTTGTATTTTACCTGTACATTGAGTATACTTTCCAGGAACAAAATACAAGCATTTGAAGCAGCGTCTTATAAGTTTGTTGGTCAGATGTGACATTGCCTACTGCCTTGCTTACGAAATAAGCATTTTTACTTAAGTGAGTAAAAATCAAACAAATAGATTTTTCTGTATCATATCATACCTGTTCTTGAACACATCTGTGATCCAGGATCTATTATACAGTAAACAGAAAATATGTTTGAAGCTCATTTTTAAAATATAGCCAGCTTGCCTGGCCTTAAGCCTGCTTTAATATTCACAGGAGTCCACAACCATTAATCTCAATGGATATTTTAGAACAGTGGTGCACAACATTTTTTCAACCACAACCTCCATATTTTATTGCACTTGTGTTGTGACCCTCAAAATAGTGAGAAGAGCCATTTTTTCAAATTCAGTTACAAAATCAATATTTCAAGATCCGCAATTCACGTGACTACGAGACAGTCTTTAATGTCAAACAGTATTTTCTGTCACCCCTATTTTAAGAACAGCACATACACAATGATTTTTACCAGTTAGAAAGTTGTTACCCCCATCCCTAAGTTTTACCCTCCATCAGCCCCACTCCCCATCCCCAAGATTTATCCTCCATCAGCCCCAAGCCCACCCCGCATCCCCAGGTTTTACCTGACTGAAACAACAAGCTCTCCACGCTGCTCCTCCACAACCACTGCCCCCACCCCCCACTGCTCTCCCCTGCCACCTCCTTTTCAGTGTGGCTTTGGCAAGGGTTTTGGGAAGAAGGGGCTTTCGAAATCTATGGGCTCCTTTTCACAGGCCCCTGTCTACACGAACACCATGCGTTTCAAAAGCAGCATTTTCGAACTGTGCGTGGTCATCATTATGCTAATGAGGCACTCAATATTCATGGCAGGACCTCATTAGCATCTGCCGAAGTGGCTCATTAGCATACCCCTTTCGAAAGGCAGGGGCTAGCATAGGCACAGTTTATAAGGTGTCACAAGACTTCTTGTTGTTGTAGAAAGAGTGAATTACTGGTCTCACAAAATCATTCTCACTATAAATAGTATTATTCAGTCAAATAGTTATTTATCTAGAACTAAAGTATACAGATGTAAGTGGAATTGAGGGAAGTGTTTTCAGGTCAGGTACAATTTTTTAAATTATAATTTTCAGTGCTTATAACATTTTTCTTACTATTGCAGAAGTCCCGTAACTCCACTCCTTCCAAGCTGAAGTTACCAAAGCAGGTTTCATTTCACCTAAATATACCATCTCATTTGTAAATATCGTTAGTTATATGTTTTAGCTTACACTACCATTTCGTATAAAAATGGTTTTCTCCAACATGCAACTATGAGGATTAAATGTGCAAACAAGATCAACTGGTATAAATCTATTTTATTTATTAACAGAACATCTGCAAGGCTATATACGTAAGCAGCTTATTTTACTAATGTTGTTGTATTTTCCCTGCATAAGATGAAGCAGAGGAACGAAAGTTTCCCATAGAACCATGCAGATTAGTTTTTAAAGAGAAGCTTCTCTTACTGACTTAATCATCCACTTTGGTTTGTTTGTTGTAGATCTGTAAAGTTAGCAGGTCACATTATTGCCAAACAGTATACGGATTATCCTAAATACCAGTCTCAGCAGAGTTGGAAAGATGTCAAGGCAAGAATGTGCTTTACATAAAACATGAGTTAATCAGCTCACTAAAGTTAAGGGCTGTGCAGAGCAATTTGAGGCTAGCTCTTGAGAAGCATGTTGGCTTTCAAGATGGCTAGATCTCTGTCTTTGGAATCTATTTTCAACATGAAAATAAAGTATTTTGTTAACACTATCCAGTGCTACCTTTTGAATCTTCAAAAGAGAACCTTAACTGTTGCTATATAGACAGATATGCGGAGAAAAAAATATTACATTTTTTATAGCACTCAGCACAATACTACATGGAGCCTTGTGTACACTGAGATTTTAGCCAAATTTGTAGTTGTTTGAAACTAAAACAAGCTGTACTGTGTAAAACTCACACTGCCTTAGTGTAAATTGTGCACGCATTATGACTTTTATCTGGTGCAGCTGAACTGGTGGATAAAACCCGAACCTATGCAAGAGCGGAATGAAGTTTATGTGATTTAGATTCCAAGTAGTAGTAAGCTATATGGAGCAGAAATCTCCATCGGCTGAAAAATACCATTACTTTGCAAAAACTACAAGAAGTCCTGTGGCACCTTATAGACTAACAGATTTTTTGGCTGAAGACCTGCTTCATCAGATAAAAATCTGTTAATCTATAAGGTGCCACAAGACTTCCTGCTGTTTTTGCAGATACAGGCTAACATGGCTACCCCCTGATACTTATAACTTTGCAAGACATTGGTGAGGAAACTTAGACAACTGAGTGGATTCTGGGAATAGAGCTTAGCAGAAAGTCTGAACAAGAAGGTGTGATTTAGAGAATTTCCTAAATATAGCCAAAGTCTGGGTCAAATAGGAATTATTCCAAATGAGACGGCTTGCTGCTGAGCACACTTTGTCTCTTGGTAGCATTCTCCTCATCCTTGGAATTTTATAGGCCATGATCATGCAGTTAAATCTGCATGGGTGAACTAATTTCAAATTGGCTCTGCACAGGAACAGAGGTCCATCTGCACAGATTTGATTGAATCAATGCCTTTACGGGAACATTATTTATTATTGTTGCTCCAGCAGAAGTAAAATGCAAAAAAGTAACCCACAACACAAATGATCAAAACCAGTCAGATTTTAGAAATCTTTCCATTTTTATTTTCCACGTGCAATATTAGTAACCCCCCACTTTTTTTGTTATATATGGAAGTTTTGTCACTAACTTCAATAATGCCAGAATTTCATCCATGAAATTGTGCCTTTAACATAGATGATGACAACACTTCATTTCAAGATGGATCAGCACCCTTCAGGGAATTAAAACTGCTATAATATTACATGCTTTTCCTGAAGTACTGTGGTATATCATCTGCCCCATTATAGGACTATAGTGTAGACATATTAAATTTATGCTGCATTAAAAAAACCTGTTCAAGATGTGCTATAGAGCAAGTAAAGAGAATAATTTTAAAAACTTATTTCAAGTCCAATGAACAACTGATGAGTGCAATTAACCATCACATAAATTCACAGAGATCCCATTGATGGTACCCATCTGAAATCAGAATTGGGTCACATAAATTTAGAAACCTTGAGCTAAATGCCATAGGTAGCTGAAGAAATACAGTGCAAATCCATTAGCTCTGCTGCCAGTATGAAAAGCAAGTAGACATCGTATGACCATTGCCTTTGTTTGCATTGCATTTTCACGTTTCATAGAAATGACCAATGACAAATGTCCCAAAAGCAGTTCTAGGTCATATGTTCTGTTTGTAAACAGAAGAAATAAATGGTGAAATAGTTAACAACATGAACATAATGATTAACTCTGGAGCCCCACATTTCAAGGATTTTTGGGAGGGGAAACGCACACTCAGGTCTGGGTTGAGACAAGGCTTTTATGGTCTGATTTTCAAATAGGCTGAGCACTCATTTTGGTAGGAATTAAGATTGCTCCACCCCTGATAGGAACAGCATACCTGAACCTTCTGAGGGAGAGTTAATCAAGCAAAATCTTTTCCAGCTCCAATGTATTTTCTGTTGTATTTATACTAAAATGACACCCAGAGGGGGCCACAGACCGAGTAAAGAGTGGACCTACAAAGAGTTTAATCATTGCAATATCTAACTTTCAGGTACCTAGAAAATCACTGGAACAATGAGAGCCCCAAGGACTGAGTTAGGTACCTAGGCTGCTTATAATATAAATGGGGAAAGCTATGTGCTTAAGAATAGGATCTATAAAGGCCAGAAAATGAGTTGGGTGCTGCCTAAACTAGCCAGGAAAGCTGCTGATGAGAGGGGTGTGTCCTAACTCCCATCTCCTCGTTAGTTCAGCACCTGAAGACTGGGCTGGAGAGAAGCAGCTGCCTCAGCTTGTAAGCCACGACTAAGAATCCCTCTTCCGCTCTGTATCTACAGTTGCATTCCTCTTTCAAAAGAGGAATGCAAATGAGGGGAATCTAAAATGCAAATAAGGCAGTGATTTACATATCTCATGCCCCATTTGTATAATTTGTTTTTCATAAGAGATTCTTCAGAAAGAAAAAAAGCAGTGTAGACAGGGCTCTTTCAAAAATAAGCCCCATCTTTGAAAGAACCCTTCTTCCTGAAACAAAATAGGAAGAAAGGTGCTTTCAAAGATGGGGTTTGCTTTCGAAAGAGCCCTGTCTACACTGCTTTTCTTTTGAAAGAATCTCTTCTGAAAAGAGATTATGCAAATGAATAATGAATATGTAAATCACTGCCTTATTTGCACTTTTGATTCCCCTCATTTGCATTCCTCTTTCAAAAGAGGAATGCAAGCGTAGACATAGCTCTGGAGTCGGATGGATTGGCAACTACACCGTTTCTTGTGAGAATGACTGACACAGGCACCAAACTCCATGCAAAGTGTTCACGAGGGTGGGAGGAGAAAGATTTCTTCATAAACTTTAGGCTAGTGGTCAAGGTTCACCAGCCAGTAGGAGAATCTGGTTCACTCTCTCTTGTGTTTGACAAGAAGGGAGTTGAACAAGAATCACCTATCTCTGAAAAGAATACCCACGCAACTAGACTAAGGAATATTCTCATGTATCTCCTTTTTGGTCTCTCCTGTTAGAGTTGTTCCACTTTAATTAAATAATTGAAACATTAAAGAGTAATTGGGCAAAAGAAACAGTTGGTAGCTCTTTCAGTGGCCAGGACACTCTTGGGTGGGAGACCCCTGTATGAATCTAAAGATATGAGAGAGATCTACTCCTCCCTATGCCTCCTGCTACAGTGTTTTGTGTGGAGTTAAGCATGTTCAGAACACACCTAATATTTCAGGCCCTAAAATAACGTGAATGTCCCTATGCCTTGGTTCATGGTTTGTACTGGAACTAAAGTGGGAGATGGGCAGCAAGAGGCCAATAGTGAAGCAACAGTGTGCATGACCAGAAGATTGCAGATGCCTAAACTGGGGTTTAGTGGATGCTTAAAACTAGAGCGTCGGCCTCTAAATCTCTTTGTTGATCTGGCCTCATACGAAGATACTACCCAATCCAGAGCTTCCTGGAAAAAAATTACCTGAATTTTTTCTTTGCATTTGCAAAAGTGATACAGGTGAACTCTTTGGAACAGAATATATATTAAGGCCTTGAATGTTAAAGCAAATCTGCTCAGGCAGACTCCTCCCATGCATCGGCACCTATGGGGCTCTGTGTGAGCATAATTTTTTTTTCACATGGAGCAGTTTGCAGGTTTCAGCCCACACCTTGGTTAACTGATATGGATCATAGAAATGAAAGATGCTAAAGGCCTATTAGATCATCTACTCTGTCTCCTCTCCAAACAGTCTAAATGATTTAATAGAGGTCTTTTTCCATCTCTTAGTTTATATGATTCTATGACTCACATTTCTGTTAGATCACCCACCATGAATACATGAACTAAATTGCTTTGCCATTCATCTGAAATATCATTTACCTTTAAAACGACAAAGTTACCCTGTGCATGCACTCCCACATTTTCCCTTCAGAAATTTTGTTAGCGTATACTTCAAAATTTTACCTATTTGGGTGAGGAATATGATCTTTTTAAAACTAAAATAATTATTACTAGCAGACTTACCCAGCACTGCTTGGGTCCTTAACTCAGTTATGTTTTCAAAACAAAAAGCAGTCAAGTAGCACTTTAAAGACTAGCAAAATGGTTTATTAGGTGAGCTTTCGTGGGACAGACCCACTTCTTCAGACCATAGCCACACAAGAACAGACTCAATATTTAAGGCACAGAGAACCAAAAACAGTAAGCAAGGAGGACAAATCAGAAAAAGATAATCAAGGTGAGCAAATCAGAGAGTAGAGGGGTGGGGGGGAAGGTCAAGAATTAGATTGAGCCAAGTTATGTTTGTGGGAGGAAACAAAGGAAAATGTACATGCTTTATTTAAATAATTGTATTTTTCAAAGATACAGGATTATTTCATGAAACTAATTTTTATTTTGGATTTGTTAAAAAAGGGGATTGTTAAAATGTGTCCATTTAATATTTTAAGTAAGTTTTACATGGGAATTCCATCAGGTCTGTTTTTCTTCCTCCCTATAATCTCTTATCATTTGCTAAGTTTTAACAAACAAAAGATATAGTCAATTTAGTTTCCAATTTTTTTTTAAGTTTTCAAACCTTAAGAATTGATTTAGCAGTACAAAACAGAGCACTATGTCAAATTTCTCCATTTTGTCTCTTTCCTGTAAGGTTTGTTTAAAAGCTATTCCATTTCATGTTCATCCTATTTCTCTGGCTCATCTTGATGCAGTGTCTTTCAGCATTCACACAGTTATGCCAGTTTTGAAGGCTGTAATTGACTTATGATTCTCTCTGGTTTCTCTTTAGGATTTTGAGAAGCAAATCCATTCTGGGCACATCCTGTACTCCTGCTACAACCAACCCCTTACACTGCTTTAAATTATGACAAAAGGCAGCAACGTACTGAATTTCATGGTTGTAACTTTTATCATTTAGTTTTTGATCAAACACACAAACAAACTCTAAAATATATAGTAGATGGTAAATAACCTACTGTGAATGGAATTATACTGGTCCTCTTAGTAGTCACTTGATAATGAGTAGGCTGTCTTCACGTCACCCTATTTGTGAGTCCGCTGATGGCTGATCAGTCCAATTCTAGAGCCACAGATCTTATCACAGAAGAGGTAGGTGTTAGTAGCTGTTGGAGGGGTGTGAGGCAGTTTTTGATGCTCTTTTCATTTTCACTGCCTCTTCTTGTCTGCACTGCAGCAGGACCTCTCAAATTGCACCGCCCCCTCAGAGCTTACAGTTCTGCACTGGGGATGGAGTTGGGCAAGATTCTCCCAAGTGTCAACACCAATGCTACATCTTTTCATATGCGCCTTCAGGATGTCCTTATATCACTTCCACCGTCCCACAACACTCCCGTCCCTCCTCCAACTCAGAAAATAGAATCTCTTTTGAGAGGCACTGATCAGACATCTGAACCACATCATAATGATAATGGCTTCAATGCTCATCATATTCGACTCTTCCAGGATACTAGTACTCGTGCATTTATCCTTCAAAGACATATTTAAGATGCTTGAGGCAGCACTGATGATATTTTTCAAGTGTCTTCAGATGATGCTTATATGTTGTCCAGGTTTCACATGCATATAGTAGCATTGGAACAACCACTGCATGGTATACAAGGAGCTTTGTCTTGGGATAGATGCCTCAGTTCTCAAAGACCCTTTGTCTGAGGTGAGCACAAGCAGAACTTGCATGGTTCAAAGGATGCTGGACTTCTGCAACAATGTTGATTTTAGTGGAAAGATGACTCCCAAAGTATGCCAAGTACTCCACATTTTCCAGCAGCTCTCTGTTGACTTCAATAGAAGGTACAAGAGATTGTCCCACTGGTAAAGGCTGGTGGAGTATCTTCGTCTTTTTATGTCCAGGGTGAGGCCAAGATTCTCATATGCTTCAGTGAAGGCACTTAAGATGATCTTAAGGGCTGTGGGAGAAGGAGCAACAAACATACGCTCATCTGCATACTGGAGCTCCATGATCAAGGTTGTGGAAGTCTTGCTTTTAGCCTTCAGTCTCCTGAGATTGAAAAGCTTCCCATTTATTCTACAGACAATCTTCACACCATGTGGAAGTTTGTCATCAATGAGGTGAAGGGTCAAGGTGGTGAAGAGCTGATATCAACAAGTGTAGTTATTCTCCTTCCCATATACAAATAGCTATACTAATATAAAGCCTCTTTACTCCTGCATGTACATTTGGGGAAGCTATTGCACCACTTAAACTTTACCAATCTAGTTAAAACACATAACATGTGCATGTAAACAAGCTCTAAAGATAAAACAGAATAGTCTAAATAATAATCTTTCATATTAGAATTCCTTCCAATTACTCTCGCTATGGCCACCAACAAGTCACTTCACTCCTTTGTCTGCTTCCAAATCTATAAAATGGGGATAACAACACACATACCTGGTATGTTATGAGAAGCCATTAATTGCTTCAAAAGTGCTACATATACTTTAAGTAACAATAGAAGATATTCTCTTCTGTCATGATTTCTCACTTGTGACTTCCACTGACTGCTCTTTGATGTATGAAGTGCTGAATTTATAACTGTGCAATAATTCTTAAAATACTTATTATATAAAGGTAATTTGCAAAAACAGTGGCAATAAGAGTAGAGTATTACACAATAAAATATTTTCAAAGATAACTGCACTGTTCACACAGATCAAGAGGCTTTAAAGTTATCACAAGTTTTAGCAATTATCTGAAAACATTTCTAACTGCAAATATAATCAAATTGTCAAAATTCTGTGAGCACATTCACACTTGTATTTCAGGTAGCACAGGCTGACTTACTTGCTTCTTTATTCAAACTTTTGAAGCAATACTAGTTTATTGTCAAATATTATACTATGGGCAAACTTTAGTCATTTCTGCCACCTAGTGGCTCCAGCTCATTTATTAGTACAGTTGCAGTGGATCAGATTAGACCTTTTCAAAGAAAGTACTATAGCCTCAGTTCTGACATGGTTGTTTTATACTTTTTTCTCTTCCAAACCTATGCCTCTGGTATGTGATGTGTGAAATCCTTTCATGTATAGGTTTGGCTGTAGTACGCATATCCACACAACAAAAGAAAATAGTCTTCTCACAACAGCTACCTCCATATTTGGATCTATCGTTAAATGGATTTTTCCCATTCAAGGTTTTTGAATAAGAGCTTATTTTTATATCCCTGATTTCTTACACACACCAGACATTTGTTCTTATATCTATGAAACAGTATTGTAAGGAATAACAAAATCTGAGTAAAAAACAACAAGAAGTCTTGTGGCACCTTATAGACTAACAGATATTTTGGACCATAAGCTTTCATGGGAAAAGACCCGCTTCATCAGTTTATGCTCCAAAATTTCTGTTAGTCTATAAGGTGGCACAGGACTTCTTGTTGTTTTTGAAGATACAGACTAACTCAGCTACCTCTCTAAATCTGAGTAATTCACCCTGGACTAGATTCACAAAGAAACTTACGTGGCCAGATTTTTGAGCACTCAGCAATTGGTGGGATTCACAAAGCCTGAGTTCAATATGTAGACTCCCTAAACAATTAATGGAAAGAGAGAAGTGTCAAACTACAGAGTGTGTGCTAAGCCTCTTCCCTTTCTTTGACATATATACCTAAGTCCTTGGTGCAAGGAGAGAGTTCCCTAGAATCATAGAGTCATAGGGCTGGAAGGGACCTCACGAGATCATCCAGTCTAGCCCCCTGCTTCAGGCAGGATCAACCCCCACTAAGTCATCCCAGCCAGGACCTTGTCAAGCCGGGACTTAAAAACCTCAAGGGATGGAGAATTCACCACCTCTCTAGGCAACGCATTCCAATGCTTCACCACCCTCCTGGTGAAGTAGTTTTTCCTAATATCCAACCTACACCTCTCCCTCTACCATTACTCCTTGTTCTGCCATCTGACACCACTGAGAACATTTTTCACCCTCCTCTTCAGAGCTCCCCTTCAGGAAGTTGAAAGCTGCTATTAAATCACCCCTAAGTCTTCTCTTCTATAAACTAAACAAGCCCATATCCCTCACCCTATCCTCATAGGTCTTGTGCTCCAACCCCTTAAACATTTTTGTTGCCCTCTGCTGAACCTGCTCCAGCACATCCACATCTTTTTTATACTGGGGGGCCCAAAATTGGACACAATATTCCAGATGTGGCCTCAGCAGTGCTGAATCGAGGGTAACAACCACTTCTCTAGATCTGCTCGAAATGCTCCTCCTAATGCACCCTGGTATGCCGTTAGCTTTCTTGGCTACAAGGGCACACTGTCGACTCATATCCAGACTTTCATCCACCATAACCCCTAGGTCCTTTTCCGCTGTACTGCTGCTTAGTCATTCAGTCCCCAGCCTATAACAATGCTTGGGATTCTTCCGCCCCAGCTGCAGGACTCTACACTTCTCCTTGTTGAACTGCATCAGATTTCTTTTGGCCCAATCCTCCAATTCCTCCAGGTCACTCTGGATTCTCTCTCTATCCTCCAACGTATCTACCTCTCCCCCTAGTTTTGTGTCATCCGCAAACTTGCTGAGGGTGCAATCCAGTCCCTCATCCAGGTCATTAATAAAGATGTTGAACAAAACTTCTGGAAACCTTGTCTGGACCTTTAATTGCCTATGCCATTTTAACAGGAAGCTAGGAGAGAAGGCCTTCCCTCATAACTCTTAGCACAGTTGCCAGTGTAGGATACTCAGGTGGGATGTGGAAGACTCCCAGTTGAAATTCTCCTTCCATGTGGAGAGAGATGACTTGAATAGGGCTCTGCTGTTGCTCACATGCAGGCCCTACCCATTGGGCGATGCCATATTATGACATGAGACCCCCTCAGTCTCACCCACTGAAGCTGTTCTACTGTGGCTACATAATGACAGAATCTCATTAGACAGAGTGAAAGAGAAGGAAAGAGCCCCACAGAAGAGTGGCTCTGTAGTCGTGAGGTTCGAGCATTCAGCTAACAGGAAGCTGTGGTGGTAGAAAACCCAGAATCCAGTCCTGAGGTGCTCTCTAAAAACAAAATAAAAAAATAGTCAATTTGCAGTGGATCATATTCAAGTCAACCAGGGGAAAAAATAAGGAAGCGCTTCTGCATCAGCATGTCCCATAATCCTGTGGTTAGGGCACTCGTGAAAAGTGACAGAGACAACTTAAAACTTTGAACTTGGGTCCTTCCACATCATAGGTGATCACCCTAATCAGTGGCCTAAAAGGTTAGGAGGATAATCAGCACTTCTAGCTCTGTGCAAGTTTACCTATTGGGCCCACTCCAATAGCCATGATCTGAGAGCACTTAACAAGATTGCGGCCCATAGGTAAGTAGAGGAATGCTTATCTCTCCCCAGTGTGCGAATCACTTTGGGACTTAGGTGTCTGGTCATGTGGTGTGTGATTGCAAAACGCTTGTGCAGATGTGGAAAAATAAGATCCTAGAGAATTTTTCCTGCAAAAATATAAACAATGAGTGAGCATAGGTGCCCTCAGCATCAGGTGGTAGCTGAGTGGGGCTTTTGTGATGCTCAGAAGGTTCTGGGATTTAGCCACCCAAATTGACAACTGGGTGCCTAAGTCCATTTTGTGATTTTAGCCCAGACGTTTTAGTTTTATTTGAAAATGCTATTATTCATTTTCATCAGACCTTGGTACAGCTTTACAGCTTCTCTTGCCATTCACTCATGCAGACATTTTAAAAGAGTTCATGCCTTTCAAGATGCTTAAAAAAGCAACCACAGACCACATCAGGGATGCTACTGCAGTAGCTTCTTCGAAAGTAGCATGACTTCACACACCTAAATAATTGATATCTCCATGGCGGTACAAAGGCATAGGATTAGGGGGAGACTATTTCCAGGTTGGTACAAACCTAGAAGTAAATGAGGGCTAGAATTTAGTAGCAAGGCAAGAGTTAGTATGCTTCTCTATACTGAAAGATGAAATATAAACTTCTCCTTCCTGGACACTAATGCACCATGTACTACTAAGAAGACTGCAAAGGAGACATGTTGAAAGCATTTTGGTATGATGGACTGTCTTTCTTGCAAAATCAGGAAAAATATAGAAATGGGGCAAGTTTATTAATGATCATATAATGAGGCACATTTAATAAATGTCACATTATGACTTAATGCCAGACACATACGTTTCCATCCTTTTAGGCAGCTCAGTGATGAACATTTAGAAATACCTTTATTAAGGAACTGAACTACTGCTCCAAAATATTTGAACTTTATTAACGTGCACATTTGAACTATACTAACCATAGAGACCATGAGTTTTAAGAGAACTAACTGCAACTTGGCATGATCTTTCCACTGATTTGGACAAAACATACAACATCAAAACCAAATAGCCCCATGTCTTTCCTAATCTTGTATTAGTAGTGCTTTCCAAACATGAAAACTACCATTTATTGCACAGAAAGTTCTAATTACTCCCAAGCTTGCCAGGACCAGCTCTTGTTATCCACCAAGGTCCAGGTCTAGCAGTGACATTAAGACTCTGGAAAAGGTAAGGGCCACATGCTTCGAGACTGAGATTCCCAAATTAATTCATCCCATCTATTTTTTTGTACTTCAAGGACTTTGTGGCAGTCACTTGGCTGGGATGGGACACCTGGGTGGGGCCTGACTTCAGGTGGGCAGGCAATGATGAAGCCACATTTCACCCTCCTCCAGCTGGATTGACACAGGCAAGGGGCCCCATAAAAATGGGGGCCCCTTAAATATGTGTATGCCCCTCTATATGTGGGAGCCTCTAGCTGTTGCTGTGTGTGGCAATCTGGCTCTAGAGACTACAACTCCCATGAGACTTTGGGAAAGAGATGGGCAGCTTTGGGGAGTCTGAAAAAAGAAAATGGTGGTCTCCTGTTGGAAAAAGAATGCTGATTGAACAAACTGCTTCAGACCACGTGTGAAGCTTTCTCCCAGCCCGAAACTGTGTTAGGGAGCTGCAGCCTGCTGATGAGACCTTGATCTGCATGCGTGTTAGAGTGCTGCAGAGGCCAGCTCCAGGTCAGAGGGTTTATTCAGTTAGTTGCTTTGTCTCGATTGACATACAAAACCCTGACCAAGCTGTCTGCAAGACAGTGAACAACAGATGCATGCCAATGCAAGCAAGTAACTGGAACTTTGATAATTAAAGAGTGTACACTCTCAAGTGGGAGAACCGAGGACAGTGTACATGCTAGTTATGTTTCATTTATTTATGTGTATATTGTTAATTGATTTCATTCATGTTTAGTCTGTAACCCTGACTCCTTAAGTTGTTAAGTAAAAGTGTGTGTTGATTCTTATGTGGTCTATGAGACATGTACTATTTATATTGTTTGGGGTTTAAATCCAGATTATCACTGAAATAAATTTCCTGGAGGTTTGCAAAGGCACACCATTAAGTGTGTACAGATGCCAGCCAGGTGGAGGCACTGTCATTTTACAGAGCATTAGAAATCGGGTGGAAAGGAGATTCCCAACTATCCAATATCACCACTGGGACACGCAGGATCTCCTTTAATATTGAACCTATCAGGCGCACCGACACACAACTGAGTGCTGTCTGCTTGCGAGAAACCCAAGGAGAGAAAAGGGGTCACATATGTATGACTCACACTCACCACCTGGCATTCAGGGGTGACCCCACTCTGCCCGCAGTGCGCTCCTGCTGGGAGAGAGACTCGTGGCTTTTGGTGCTATGCCCTCCCAGTGTTCTGAGTGGGGATTAGGACCGGGATGTAGGGGCTTGCTCTGGTCCATCCCCCATTCTGGGTGCTCAGAGTGGGGTTAGGACACAGGGACTTGCCCTGTTTTGGCTGGTGCTCCCCACCGTGAGCAGGGTCAGAGTGCTGGTGCTTGCACACTCTCGGCTGTGGTCCCAGTGGGGAGCTTGCCCTGCTCTGCCCACCTAGCCCACTGTTCCTAGCAAGGAGCAGAATCTGGGATCCAGGGCTTGCCTTGCTTCAGCTGCCCAGTGCTCTCAGCGGGTACTGGGGTCAGGGTACCAGGGCTTGCCCCATTCTGGCCGCTTGCTGCTCCCAGCAAAGAGAGGGATCAGGGTGCCAGGACCTTCCCCAGCTCAGTTGTTCCCATTGCATAGTAAAATGGGGGGTTTACCCCACTTCACCTGCCTACAGGGTGGACAGCCAGGCCCACTCACCGCTCTGCCCAGCTTTGTTGGCTAGCTCACTGCTCCCACCTCGGGTTCCCTTGGTGTGAGCTGCTCCCTAGATGCTGGGAGCACCGGTGTGTTTGGGATGACCTTTGATTTGGGTCATTGCTGGGAAAAGGAGGAAGACACTGCCAACGCGAAGCCAAGGGGGGAGGCGGGCACTGCAGCCCTGGCTCTTGTGGGCCTGCAGGAGCAGGACAGAGCCTTTGACAAGCGGGTTTGGAGAGGCGCCGGGTTTGGGCCTGACCAGCCAGGGCCCCACGGCTCAGCATCAACCCAGCCCTACCCCAGCTGCAGCAACCGCCGCACGCCTCACGCGCACCCCGCTTCAGCCTCGCCACGCGCCCGGCGGCGCAGCCCATCGCGCATGCGTCCTGCGCAGCAGCGGCCACGGGTAATCGTGCCGCCATGTTGCTTACTCTGGGCGGCGGCCGCTGGCCGATCTCTTCTTACGGTCCGGGAGCCTACAGCAGCCGGCGGCGTTCGTCCGATCCCGAGTGACGGAGCAGCCGCCTCTGCGCGTCTCCGCTACAACTCCGGGGGAGGCAGCTCTCCCCGCTCCGAAGCCCCTGGGCGAGCGCGCAGCCCCTCGCGGCTGAGAGACAGCGCCGCGTGCCACCAGTTCCCGCCTTCCGCGCGCAGCAGGCGGGGCTGGTGGCGGGGAGGTTTTACTCACGCACCGCGCGTGGAGCCCCCGCGGGAGCTGTGTACTGGGTTCGTACCTCGGGGCCACCCGCGGGAACGAGTCCCGGGGGCCGCAGCCGCGCCTCGGCGAGCCCGTGGGGCGGGAGGGGCGAGCGGTGGGGCTCGGGGCTGGTGGCCGTGACTGATGTTCGGTTTGTTCCTCCCATCAGCGGTGCGCAGAGCGAGCCAGTTCCGCGTAGGCAGCGCTTCAGTTCGCGCAGCTCTCTGCCCGGACGGGAACGCGGCGATCGCGCCAAAGCCTCGAGAGGAATAGGGGTGAGGATTAAAACAATACACCCCCCCCCGGTAATTAATAACTCACCAAAAGAGAGTCCTCTGTTAAGTAATTTCACCCTCCACCTAACAGCAGTTACCCCTTTTTCGTTAGCGCCCTGTGCAGCGTGCTGGTATGCACAGGCGCTGGAAGTAGTGGTGCGGTGGGTGCTGGGGTGTTGTCCATTATACTCAAGGTTTGCAGTTTGATTCAATGGCTCTCATCAGCCCCCACTAGAAAAGTGTTTCCGCATCCCTCCTGCGATGTTCTGCACTTCTGGCTTTTGTATTTAGATGGTAAGTGTTTTGCTGTAGAGACTGTGTCTTGTTCTACGCAGTCAGGCTGTGCCTGTGTCACACTAATAAATCTCATAATCTGTTTATCATAAGCCCATTGAAATGAAGACATTTATCTCTGTAAAAACAGTAGGTGCTTGATTAGGAAACCACCTCTAAAGTGGATAAGCTTGCTTTGTCTACAGATCATGTTCAAAATAGTTGAAGTATGGAGTTCACTCATTGCCCCTGAAGTTTTTTTTTTTCTCTGCAGAAAGTATTCTGCCAGAGAGATCCTGTCACTTCCCCATTTGTTCACCAGGGTGGTGTGGATCCACAGCAGAGGGAAGCCCCCTCACTGGCCATATCAATCAGTTGCTGTTAGGGAGGAAGACAAGCTGCAGCCTTTTTAGCGCTCTACCCTGGGGCAGGTGAGAAGACAGAGCAGGTCACATGGGGCTGCTGGGGAGTGTGGTATCATAGACTGGGATTAAGAAGGGTTAGCGGGGAGACAGATTGGGGCTAGGGCACAGAATCTAGTTGAGTGACAGTACTGAGCCAGAGGATCAATGGAAGTAGGGACGCAGAGCCACTTGTGGGTGGGCGGGGGTGAGGGTTGTCTGAATGAGACCTCAGGTCCACAAAGAAACTGGGTGGGGTGGAGGGGGGAGAGAAGTGCAGGGACATGTAGATGTGGGTTTATGTGTACCTTACTGAACGGGAGAGGCTTGGGGTCAATCAAGCCTGTATGGGGGAGGCTCCTTAATTACCTAAGAGCTCCCCTGAGAAAAGCCTGTTACATAGTTTTCCTATCCAAAGCCAACAGCACTCTAGGCTCAGGGGAGGAGCTGACTCTTACAAGCCTTTGCACTGCTTCAGAGAGGTATGGGCAAAAACATTTTAGTATTGTGATTTAAATGAAGTATTACCCAAAGGTGGGTGTTAATATACCTACTAAGGAATCTGTTTGTCAAAAGACATCCCCTGAGTCGTCTTCGTTTCTGTTCCTGGACAAGTGCTTGTTTACAGGTATTGTGAAATAAATTACCAAAGTAATTGAAACTGGTATGTTTTTTTGACAAATAAAATTAGCAGAATGTTTCAGAATTCTAAAACATTGTTCACAACATTTTTATTGGTGCAGAATTACCTCAAAAGTAAGAGTTCTGGTATAAAGTTGTCTTTGTTCTAGGAGAAGGGAGTAAAAATGGTATAATAGTTTTCCTTCCCTCCCGTCTTCAGTTGCTGCTTATTCTGAAGCTTTCACCCTAACCCTTGTTTCGTTCACTGCAGACAGCTGTGGAGTTGCTGAAATGCATAGGTGAGGGGCTTCCACATGTGCATTTTGGTTGATCTATAAATGTAGGGCACAGAGACTGTACCGATGAGTTAAAAGTACTAAAAATTACTGGATTTTTATAAGAAGCAAAACAGATGTTTATTAATCTGTTTTTAGTTTTACCGATATTGGAGGTAACAGCATGGCAACACCTCTTCAGCCTTAGGATATACACACATGATTTCTGGAGCATTGGTTTCAAACAGTGCTTTCCTACTGTGCTATAGTGAGGTTATTAGGGAGAGGCCTAAGAATAGTCTCTTGTTAACTGAGTCTCCTGATCCAGTTGTTGAGATGGAAGCAGAAGGAGCAGGGAGGGTAGGGTGTATGTCCTGGGATGACTGGTGAGGGGGAACACGGGGACCACTACCCACTGCTAGCCTGGGGAAGGGCTGGTACAACCACCCTTCCACCCCAGGCTCCGCTTCTTCCCCAGTCTGGCTCCACTCTGCCTTTTCCTGCAAACTCTTCCCCCAGGCAGTGAGCTCAGGGAGCTAGTGGGGCTAGGAGTGTGGGGTTGTGGAGTGGGCAGCAGTTGTCTGTGCACCCATCTCTTTCCCACCCCCAGTATTTGCTGGTGGCACTGAGGAAATGGAGCAGTGCAACCCCAGCTCACTCAGCTCCCTGCTGCATTGCTCTCCTTCCTTCTGGTGAGTGTGGGTGGTTCTTTCTCTTCTTGAGTGGTATACTGGAAGAGCAGAGCAAGCAAGAGCCATATTGCTTTGATTCCCCCTGTTGCTGCAGGTGAATTTGGAGGGGCCAGACCAGTGCTGCTGGTGACAGACACCTACCCTGCTCTGCCCCCTGGATGCCCAGAGGCTTTGACCCCACCAGCTGCTGGCCTCTTGTCCCTCCCACTCATGGTGGTGGAGGCTCCCATGTGTCACCTCAAGGTGTGGCTTCTTCCATTGTAGGAGATAGGGGGATAAGGCATTCCAGCTTGATAGCATTTCCAGAGTCTTATATCCACACACTTGGTGGGAGGTGGCTTCTTTCTGCCCATTCAGGCTCTTGTGCCTACATTCAGGAGACCACATCAAGGCCAGAGGAGCCTGTGGAGTGTGCCTGGATGGTGGGTGCCCAGAGTTAGGTACAAGAGGAGAGAGGTGCAGCTGAAATCGTGTGGTCTTTCGGTCAACTCTCTGGAGCATGTCACAGGCAACGGATGTTGGCGGGCTGAGGTGCAGTTGGGTACCCCTTATATTTATTCCTAGACATCAGGTTTCTGCAGAAGTACTGTTTTTTAGAAGCTGGTGCACGGCCAAAAAATTGAAACCTCTGGTCAAAAGCTCTTAAATTATAATATTTCTGTTGGCAAAAAAGGATTGCTATACAAAAATATTTTGCTTCCTCCTCCAGGAACTGAGTGCATTGTCTCCATACTCCTGCACCCTGCTGCCCTGAGGGGCTGAGTTCTGTCTTGAATTCTTAATGCTGTTTTTAGGCCATAGAGATAGTTCAACTCAACCCTTTTAAAGTCTTCTGCACAGTTTGTTTTCCTCTCTCTTATTGAATCATTCCGTTGCTTGTTCCTGAATATTTCTGTTCCTTGCAGCAGAAAACTTTAAATGTAGATAAGGACAACAATCAGCATAGACAGTAATACAGATTATCTTTAAATGGTAATTAGGTAGTGCAAAAGGGAATAATGGAGTGGACTTTTTTTTCCCAAAAAAGGAGGGTATGGGGGGAAGGGGGCAAAAAGAAACCCCTGTCTACACCCCAAACACTTTATTTTTCCCCAACCTGTTCTCTCTTTTGGCTCGTGATGTCACTGAAAGCTGAAACCATGTAGAATTTTGCAGAATTAGTTCCTATAGGGTATTTCAATGAGTTGGAAAAGTCACTAACTGGATACCTAACCCATTTATGTCCCATTAAGCTGAATAGAGGCATGGCCAGACCTTCATTCTGTAGGCTGTATGCTGATTGAGGAACGCATTACTGCAATAATAGCATTCCTTCCTGAGTAACTCTGGATGTAAGATGAAATCAAGACACCATTGATGACTTTCTAAGAGCAGCTAATTCTGAAATCCACAAATAGGAAGCCATTTCTTATTACTAAATGGAGCACAGGATCTGGTGTAAGAAGAGGGTGAATGTAACTGAACTGCGAAGTAACAGTGACTATAATGTAGTTTAACATACTTGCAGGGAGGAAGATAACAAAGAAAGTGATCTCAGTAACATTTAACTTCAAAAAGGAAACTACAAGAATTTGAGGAAGCTAGTTAAATGGAAATTGAAAGGAACTATCATCAGAGTGAAATGTCTGCAAGTCCCATGGAAACTTTTAAAAAGATGTAATAGAGGCTCCAACTAATTGTATAGGGCAAATAATAAATACAGTAAGAAGACCAAAATAATACCACCATAGCTAAACAACAGAAAAAAAGTGTTATGTAGAAACAAAAATATATTCTTTAATATTGGAAGTCAGATACTACTGAGGAAAATAGAAAGGAGCATGAGCTTTGGCAAGTCAAGTGAAAGTGTAAATAGGCAAACCCAAATTACAAATCACAGATTAACAGTACTTTTAAAGTAATTTTGACTCAAGAAGTTTATCAAACCATCAGAGGGACCACAGGACAATCAAGATGCTAAAGTATCACCCCAGGAAGACACAGTTGTTACACAGAAGCCAAATGAATTTTTTGTACACCCATCCCTCGTTTAATGAGTACTTTACTTATGAGTACTTGCTAAAACAAGGAACATATATATACCTACCTTTATTCACTATAGGAGTGAACTCCCCCAACTTATATGAGCGGAGTCCCTAGCGAGGGAGTGGGGAGATCCTCAGCCCTGCAGCTCCTGGCTGGGGGTGGAGAGACCCGCAGCTGGATACTTCTCCCTCCTTTCCCTCAGACATGCAGCTGTCTGACAGCCCTTTGACTGGGGGAAGAGAGGGAGAAGGCTTTTAGCATGGTTCCCCCTCCTGCAGTGGTGGTGGGAATGTGAAACTGACTAGCCATGAGCTGATCAGTTTCCAGGACCTGCAAACCAGGGGAGACTGGAACCAGCCTGCCCGTGGTTCTGAGCTCCCACCTGTCTGGGAACCAGGAAACTGGCCAGCCTGGGTGGTTGCTGGCTCTCCTCCCCTTGCAGGAAAATTCAAATTATGCAGGGATTGCAGGAACAGCCCCTGGGTAACTCCAAGGTTACTGTATTAGACCCCTCTGCCTGCCCCACGGACCTCACCCTCGGCCAGGTTTCAACTGCCATCCCACACCACCTCCAGCCTTAAACCTGCCCAGCATCCACAAACCACCCCCAGCCTTAGACCCCACCTCCAGAAGCCCCAAAGTGCTCTCACCTTTACACCCCTCCCCAGCAGCCCCAGACCACCCCCAGTATTAGATTCTCCCTGCATCCCCAAATTTCCCCCAGTCTTAGGACCGCCCCCCGCATCTCTCAACAGCCCCACCCTTAGACACTCCTCCTTCTGCAGCCTCTTTGTTGGGGCTGCTAGGCTGGGTGGCTCCCCCAGACCTCCTGCTCCCAGCAATTAACTCAAGTGTTAAGGTTTGAGCACGTAGGCATGATGTAATTGCTATCTCTAGTGATAGAGAGAGCTGCCATCTCCCACAGTTATCTGTCTATCGCTATTGATAGATATCTGCCTGAGGCAGCAGTTAAATGGTAAATGGCTTCTTTGACAGCCACATGCAGCTGGAAACTGCCCAGCTGGCGACCTTTAACATATCTAATGGGATCCATATTTGGGTCGGGACCCATAGGTTGGAAATCCCTGCTCTACATACATACACTACATTCTATTTCTGGTGCCAAGCTATTCAAATATATCAGAATTGTACCTAAACTCAACTGGTTTATGTCAAGTTACAAGCCCTTGGAATGAATTGGAGACTTTTACATGTATTTTAATGGGAATTTAGTGTTGCTTTTATGAGTTTTCGCCTACATGCAGAAATTTGGGAACCAATTATGCTCGTATAGTGAGGGATGAGTGTATTAGTCTTCGCTCTAGAGGATGTGAGGGAGCTTCCCAAGCTTGAGCCATTATTTTTAGGGGATAAATTGGTAGAACTGTTGGATAGTGAGCTGTTGAATGGTGGGGATTTTGGAATGAATAGATAATTTAAGCAGTGATAAGTGTTTGGGGCCAGACGATATTTTCTCAAGAGTTCTGAAGTAACAACATGTGAAATTGCAGAAGTACAAACTAGAAAGTAGCCCATGACTTAAGTCTTTTTTCTAGATGACCAGAAGATTGTTAATGTAACGTTGCCCCCACCCCCAAAAGCTTCAGAAGTGATGTCAATTACAGGCTCAGAAGCTGAATTTCAGTACCACACAAGTGATCTGAAACTACAGTAAAGAATAGAATTATTAGATATATAAATGAACACATGTTGAGAGACAGTCGGTATAGATTCTGTAAAATGAAATCATGTTTCATCAGCCTTTTGGAGTTTTCTGAGTTGGTGAACAAGAATGTGAACAAGAGTAATACAATGGATATATGGTATGCTAGGACTTTCAGAAAGCCTTTGACAAGGTCCCTCATCAAAGGATCATAAGCAAATTAAGAATGACATGGGATGAAAGGTTGTGGATCAGTAATTGTTTAAAGGCTAAGAAATAAAAAGTAGGAAATGAATGGTTTTCACAGTGGAGAGAGGTAAATAGTGTAATCCGCCCTAAAATTTGTACCAGGACTTGCGCTATTCAGCATACTCCTAAGTGATCTGAAAGAAGGGGTGAATAATGAGGTGGCAAGTTTGCAATTGATACAAAATTCCTCAAGTTATTAAGAGTAAAACTTACTATGAAGGGGTCTCACAAAACTGGGTGAGTGGGCAACAAAATGTTATATGAGTTTGGGATTGATAAATGTGAAGTAATGTGCACTGGAAACCGTAATCCCAACTATATGTATAAAATGGCATGCTCTAAACTAGTTTTTATCCCTCAAAAAAGAGATCTTGGAGTCATTATGGTTAATTCTCTGAAAACATCCTCTCAGTAAACAGAAGGCTTCAAAAGAGCTAGCAGAATGTTTGGAACCACTAGAAAAGTGATAGTTAAGACAAAAATATCATGCCACCATAAAAATCTATGGTACATACAATTCTCTGTCACTGTCAACCCATGGAACTTTTTGCTGAGGATGCTGTGACCACCAGGAAAGTATAACAGGGTTTAAAAAAAATTGATAAATCAATGGAAGATAAATCTATAATGTCATTAGTTAGGGTGCTCTGTGTCCCTAAACCTCTCACTATCAGAAGCTAGGCCTCAATATCTCAATCTGAGATTGGCCACTATCAGGAGACAGCATGCAGGGCCAAATGAGTTACTGGTATAGGTATTCTTGTGTTCTTACATGACATTCCTCCATAAAGGCTAGAAATTCATTTTCTTTTTTTTTAATGTAAAACTTAGTTTCTCAGGAACTGTGTTTTTATCTGAGGGATTGATTCCTACCAATTTGCTCTTTGACAGCGGGCAAATGTATTTGACAGTGTGACTGTCAATTATTAACCAGAACATTATATTTAGTATGTAAATTTATAATGGTGTGGTGTGAAACTTCTGGACATGAAATTCAAAGAATGTGAAGTGAGGTCAGTTGCAGTAAATTTGAATAAAGGTCTAGTCAATCTGAACCTTGGAGACTTAGATAAATATAGGTGAAGACTTTTTGTTAAAAAGTGATGTGAAAATAGATTTTTTTTTTTTGTAATAAAATCCACTGTTATGGACAAGTAAGTACAATAAAAGGCATTATGCATATAATTAACATAAAATTTTTTTCTTCAGTAGAACTGTGAATTCCAGTTATTTCTCCAAACAGACGTGGAAGGTCCATTATAAAGACTAACACATTTGCAGTTCTGCTAAAAGCTATAATTCCTTCAAAAGAGGTGAGCATTACTGCACAGGGCCACAGATCAATCCTCCTGAAGGGGGAAGGAGAAGCACAGAGAGATGTGTCTTGGACACGCACATCTCTCAAATAAAAAGCAGTCCTCTAGCAATTTAGAGACTACAAATGTATTATATCATAAGCTTTTGTGGGTAAGACTCACTTTTTCAGATAATGTGAGTAGGAAACAAAAAGAGTCCAGGGGACAAGGAAAAGGGGAGGGGGGAAGGGTTACCTGCCATTAGTATGACCATTTGATGAAGCATGTAAGATTGGATGTGTCCCATTTGTGTGGATATCGAAGTCGTGGAAGTTGCCCTTGTCATGCATAAGATAGAGATTTTTTTTCTGTTCCAGTCATCTGAAGAAATGGGTCTTACACATGAAAGCTCTCGTGTCTAAGGTGCTACAGGATTTTGGGTTACTTGTGAAGCTACAGACTAACACAGCTACCTCTCTGAGATTGTCTCAAATAAAACTAATACCAGGAAGTGAAAGAGGATGAGGGACCCACACCTTAGTGACAATAAAAAATAATAAAATAAAATTTTAAAATAGAGAACTGAGTCTTTGCTGTTTTTCTTCTCAGCAGAGTCATATCTTCAGGTAAGATATCAGGTGTGTGGGGTTCAGCTCCTGAGTCCTATTGTTAAATTCCTAGAATGTCCCCAGATTACTTGCAGATTGAAAGGTGGTCCAGGATTAGTTGAGACAGCATGAATGGCAGAGAAATATCGCATCCACTTGTTTTGTGCAGAAATACTGAGTCTCCTATGTCCTTGTTTTGCAAACATGTCTACATAAACGGAATAGAGATGAAGGATACTTTGTGTATTTGAGGACCACCTTGGTTTGCTTTGCGTAAGGTGATAAAGCCAGTCAGAACGCTCAATACAGCAAACTCGCAATTTAACGGGTCCTGATTTAACTGACTGTGGAAATAACAGACATTATCCACCAGCCGCCACACACCCAAAATAAGTGCCCGTGACTCACCAGAGCCTCTGCCACTGCTGGACCCAGCAGGGCTGGAAAACCATAGCACTGAGCACACTGAGAGCTGTGGGAGGTGGAAGAGCCAGGCCAACATGCAGCTTCTCTCCCAATAATTGGGAGAGGGAGATGGAGAGGAGAAGGGAAGAGAAGAGAGGAGGCAGAGGAAAGGAGTGAGTGATGGGCTGGGAAGATTAGTCATACAGTGTAACTATACAGATTTAACAGACTTGCGGCATTAGTAGACATTCCTACCTCCTTGTTAGTCCGTTAAATCAAGGGTTTACTGTAGTAAGTTCAGGACACACTCTTTGTGTGTGAGGAGCACATGCAGATAGTATCTGAGGGAGACTGGTACCTGATGTAATCAGGGAAGTGGAAAAATTGGAATTATAATCAGTACAAAAATTATTGAACATTTTGTGGAAAGTACATACTGGATAGACATTGTTTAAGTTGAATACTGTTAATATAAAGGTTAATTGAAAACTGGATGATTAGCAAAATTTCCTATTCTTGTGTTGCAGACAATGGATTCTTTGTCTCCATCCCCAAAATTTTTAGACATGGATCTGAAAATAGCTCACATACAGTGCCACCCAAAGGAAGTGCTCGTGACATTTCAGGGAAAAAATAAGACACAAAGTGATTTTGATTACCACATATTGCAAAAGGAAATACAGCATGCGTCCAAAGTAAGGGACAGAGTTGGTGTTGGTGAGTTTTGTTTGGTGGAGGACGCAACTGGTGAATGGCATAGAGGAAGAATTCTGGAAAAGAGAGAAGAAATCTGTAAAGTGTTTCTCATAGACATTGGGGAAGTTCTAATGGTTAATGAAATACATGTTGCTTCTGCTTGTGGTGAATTGTTCCAGTTGCCCCCAAAGATGGTGTGTGGTGTTTTTGCAAACATACTTCCGCTTGGGGAAAATTGGGGACCAAAAGCTCGAAATTATTTTCTTTCTTTAATAGGATTACAGATTAAAGGTCATGTGCAAGCTATTTTACCATATCAATTGTTTCTCCTTGAAGTACCAAAAATCACTAGTGATATTCTTGGGCTGAAGTTAGGAAAACTTGTTGATGGAGATTCGTTTCGTCTTATTGTAGAAATGTTAAAGGAATTACCCCAAGAGCTTCTTTGCAAACAAATGCCAGATTTGCTGCAACAGAAATACAGAAGGCCAGAGACATCCTCTTTCAGCATTGCTGAAAATCTACCAATTCAGCCAGTTCTGGAGAGATTCCTGCCTTCTTTATCTATTGGCAGTATAGAGAAGGTAAAAATAACAGTTGCTATCAGTCCAACCAAATTTTACTGTCAGATACTAAAATGGCAGAAAGGACTAGAAGACTTGACTACAACAATGACTTTGCATTATGAAGCTGTCAGTAGGGAAAATACTTCCTCTTGTGATAGTTTTGGTGCTCTCTGTGCTGCAAAAAGAAAAGGACAGTGGCATCGAGGAGTGATACAGCAGCTCCTCTCTGGTGACCAAGTAAAGGTCTGGTTCATGGATTTTGGCAACAGCGAAGTTGTGCTTTCCAATCATGTTTTGAAACTTCAACCAGAATTCACTTCCTTACCAGTGATGTCCTTTCAGGGTGCGCTGTCGTGCTTCAGTGATCAGAGCAAAGCAGTGAGAAATTCTCAACTGAAAGAATTTAAACAGGCCTTGTTAGGGCAGAGTGCTGTGTATGCCAGCATTGATTTGTTCAATGCTGATGAGTGTTCATATTATGTTACATTATATAATCAGGAATCTGAAATTAATGCTAAATATCCACAACAGCATGGAGCTGAAGCAAGTTCCCTAGTTTCTGTTGCAGATATCACTAATACACTTGGAGACATCAGAGTTTATGAAGAGTTCTGTGTTTCACTTGAGAGCTGTGTTGGGCACACACAACAAGCAGGAAACTGCTTAATTGAACCGGACCCTTCTTTATCAATCTCTTGCAAAACGGTAGAAATGAAAATAGGTTCTGTTATCATTGCTTTTGTTGAGTATGTGTTGAATCCATCAAACTTCTGGATTCAGACTAATGATCACAACAGTGAGTTTCAAGCCTTGATGAAAAATATTGCAGAGGTGTACGCTAGATATGGAATTAATGATAGGATTGTTGAAAAACCGATGCCTGGGTTGCTCTGCTGTGCTCGTTATAGCAAAGACATGCAGTATTATCGGGGACTTATCACCGAAGTGGAAGGTGTAAACATTAATGTTTATTTTTTGGATTTTGGAAATACAGATACTGTACCATTTCATCATGTGAAAATCTTGCTTCCAGAGTTTTGTAAATTACCAGCACTTGCTGTACATTGTGCACTTGCTAATGCATTTCCCATTGAGGATGTATGGATTAAAAAAGAAACTGATTTCTTTAAAAAGATTGTGTTTGACAAACCACTCTTGCTTAATGTCATTGCAAAGCAAAATGGTAAGTACGTTGTTAATGCACAGATTATGGATGGCTTACAGCAAATAGATGTTGTCGTGCTTATGGTTCAAGCGGGATGTGCTGAGTACTGGGAAATGAAACCAGATTCCCTTTCAAAATTAGTGAAAAATTCTAAAGGCCTAAATTCCAAAGATAGTATAAAAAAATATATAAATACACGAGGTACATATGTTATACCTAAAAAGAAAGTATCCGCAATGACAAATATCTGTCAAAGCAAACAGTTGTTAAAAACGTCTTCTGCGGCAAGAGAGTCTCCTGAATCTTTTCCAAGATGGGAAAGTACTCTTTCTAAAAAGAATCATCTAATATCTGCGGGAAAAGATTCTGTGAGCTCTTACAAAGAGCTAACATTTAAACCAGGAGCAGTTCTTGATGTCATTTGTTGTCATATTGTTTCTCCATCTGATTTTTTATGTCAGTTGCAAAACAAATTACCAGAACTTAAGAATTTAATGGAGCAAATTCAGAGTTACTATGAAGTGCATACCAACCCCTATAAAACTGGGCACATTGCCTGTGTTGCTAAACATTCCAAGGATGGGAAGTGGTACAGAGCAGCTGTTCTGAAACAAGTATCCAAGAATGAAGTTGATGTTTTATTTGTAGACTATGGTAATCAGGAAAGAGTTTTTCTAAAGGATCTTCAAGCTGTTCTTCCAGATTTTTTAACTTTGGAAAGTCAAGCATTTAGATGTAGTCTAAAAAATATCAATGAATCTTCACTATTTTGCCCAGTCCTTTGGACTAAAGAGGCATGTAGAGATTTTGGAAACTTCATTTCTGCTTCCAGTGGGCTATTGACTTGTGTCATTTATGCTGTGGTTCTCATAAGGTCTAATTGCTTGTGTAACTTAGTTGATTTACAGAGTCCATCTATTGATGCACAGCAGTTTCTTATAGAGCATGGCCATGGCCAGTCCCAATTAATTAGACTGACAAAAGCACTTCAACCATCAGTTTCTTTATTTAGTTTTTGCTACTCATCTTTTAATATAGAAGTTGGAAGTGAAGAGAACATATATATAACGTATATATACAGCCCTGCAAAATTTTATTGCCAGCTTAATCGTAACACTGAAATTATAGATAAATTGATGAAAAAGATTGCAGAGATTAGTAACCTTCCAAAAAGCTCAGAATGTGATCTGAACAAAATGCGATTATGCTTAGCCAAATATTTTGGAGATGGTCTCTTTTACCGAGCTTTGGTTTCTTCCATGGGATCATCATCCTATTTACTAGCTTATTTTGTGGATTTTGGGAATAAACAGATGGTAGAGAGAGACAAATTGATGCCTATTCCAGACTATGCCAGGGATTTGCTATTGACACCCATGCAAGCCATTAAATGCTATATGTCTGATCTTAAACAGAGAGAAATTCCAGTAGAATTCAATAAATGGTTTGAGAAGAATTTCTTGGGTAAATCATTGAAGGCAGTAGTAGTATCCAGAGAGTCAGATGGCCAAATTGGTGTGGAGCTGTATGATGGCCCTATCCAGATAAATCAAGAAATTCTACAGTTGCTTCTTGAGAATGGGGAAAAGTACACAGAGGAATTGGAGATTACAAAAAGTTTTGCAGAACAATCTGTTAAAAATGTTAAGGTACAAAAAGCAAAACCTGAGCAAGATGGTAAGATAAAAGATGAAAATATTGAGAGACTTGTCTTGACAACTGCAATAACTCAAATACATGAGATATCTTTTCGTACTGGTGTTCAAGAGGATATTGAGGATAAAGGACAACCTTTGCCTGTTCCACAAAAATTGTACAATGCTCCCTTTGAACTGCCAACAATACATGGCAATAAAGAGCTAGTGTATAAAAATGTTGTGAAAGTGTCTTCAGAACACGCAGAGAAAAATGTGGATGGAAAATCTACTCCTGAATCCTTGCTTTGTCCTTTGTTCAATTTGCAGAAATTACCTGCAAACATTATGACTGAATATTGCACCAACCAACTAAGTCAGACAGGTCAGCAAGAAGGTGGAGTATATAGACCCAAATATATCAATCTTCTTCCTCCACGTAACATTGAGCTGAATTCTCAATTAGTAGGATACATTTCTAATATAAATAGCCCACATAGTTTCTATATTCAGCTTGCAGAGGATGAAAACACAATCATTCAACTTGCAGAAGAATTAAATGCAGGAAAAATACATGTAGACTGTGAAAATGATCTGAATGAACTTGTGGCAGGGGATCTTGTTTTAGCAGAATATGCAGTTGATTGTTTTTTATATAGAGCAGTTATTAAAACAGTTAGATCAAGAAAATTGTATGAGGTAGAATTCATTGATTATGGTAATACAGAAGTTGTGAGTCCATCAAAAATCTACAAAATTCAAGGCAAGTTCTTAACTTGGCCAAGGTTCAGTATCCATTGTTTCCTTAGTAGAGTAAAAAGTACTCATCCTGATGGAAGCTGGAGCAGTAGGGTTCTATCCTACTTTTACAGAAAAGTAAATAATAAAAAGATGTCTTGTGTGTTTTTGCAACAACATGAGAAACAGTGGGAGGTAGATATAATATGTGATGGAAAGTCTGTTAATGATTTAATGCGAAGATATGACAGCTTAGGGTCACAGAACATTCTAATGGTAAATATGGAAATTAATACAGAACAGGACATTTTAGTGATAAATGCAGATTCTGAAGATAAGGAACTAAGGAAGACGTCTAGAGATCGTGATAAACACAAGGCTATTGAGACTAGAAAAACCTCTGAAGTTCTCTCTAAAATCCCTAACCAAGATCTAAATCCTGGACAACTAGAAATGGCAAAAATAATTCATATTTCAAAATGTGGAAATTTTCACATAAAATTAATGAGAAATGTGCAAACATTTTCAGATTTAAATGTAATGGTTGCCAAAGAAGCAAAGCAAAATCGTTTGATTGCAGTAGAAAATATTCATGAAGGACTGGAGTGCTTGACAAAATCTAAAAAAACCTTGAAGTGGTACCGATCAGAAGTAATACAGCTTGTAAGTGAGGAAAAAATGCTAGTTTTCTTCATGGATAATGGTAAACATGAAATGGTATCATTACATAATACAAAAATTCTCAGTAATGAGATCAAGAATATTCCTAAACAAGCCATATCATGTAAATGGATTTGGATTGAAAATTTAGGTAATATGTCATATGACACTGTGGTAAATGCAGTTGGACATCATGAAATAAAACTTCTGTTTCTGAGATACTTGGAATCTTCTTGTATTTGGGAAGTAGATATCTTAGTAGATGAGATTCTGCTTTTGGAATATTTGAATCAGATTCCTGGGCATGGCAAAATCAACAAAATTAATTATTCACAAAGTACAAATAATGTGGGTTCTAATATGTATGTACGCTCATTTAGACTAAATTCAGTTACATGGATGTTCCTCCAAAATGGTAATAAGTACCCTGGATTTGCAACTACAGTTACTGATCCTTCAGATTTCTGTATTCAATTAGAAGATTTATTTGACACTATGAAGACCTTATTTTTGCTACTTTCTGACCTTCCCAGCAATTTGCCTACTATGCCACAGGACCTTGTGATTCCTGGCACAAGTTGTTTGGTCAAGTTTGGGTTGGAAGCACAGTGGAACAGAGTAGAAGTTTCTGAAGTTTCGAATCAATCTGTTTTTCTTACATTTATTGATTATGGCTTTCCTACGTGTATTCCCTACTCAGACATTGATAAACTGAAAGTTGTTCCAGAAGAACTTATTTGTTTACCACGGTTATCTTACTCTTGCTCCTTATCTGGTGTGATTCCTGCTACAGGGGAACACTGGACTGATGAAGCTAAGCTCTTGTTCCAGGAATTTCTAAGTAAACAAGACCTGATTTTCCAGTTTAAGCAATATGGTTCTGGAATGAAACTAGAGGTAGACATTTTGTGTGAGCAGAGTAATATAGCTGAGATTTTGGTTGCAGCTGGTCATGCTGTCTACAGCAAAAGTACATATTGCCTCTTTGGAATTGACACTACAAAACCAACTGAGCCATGTTCACAACTTCGAAGTAAAACACAACAGTCGTGTCTTCTGCAAATTCCTGAACAAAATCCTGGCTTTACTGAAAAAAGTTTTTTGGTAGCTGAAAAAGAGAGTGCACAGAGGCAAACACCAAATCGGCAACATAGAAATGTTGGTATGATTTCAAGAAGTAATTCTAGAAAACGATCCAGGAAGAAACCCAGTTCATATAGTAAAGGCAGAAATAGTGCAAAAGATGAAATTAAGTGTGACAAAAATGTATATATGCAATTTTCAGTTAAGAAATGTGACACCATTTTCGCAGAAGGACAGAATGAAGATCTTCTTCCAGAAACAGTGGCTGAAACATACGCCTCTGCTGATATGAACACCAGAATGCAGGAAATTAAGATTAGAGAAGAGAGGGCATCAAACTAGTGTTTCAGTAATAAGTAAGCTTCAGTTTTACAAGTACTTTTTTCAGGACATTAATAGAGATTGAACTTGAATCCG
Organism: Carettochelys insculpta; assembly: GCF_033958435.1. Classification (NCBI taxonomy): domain Eukaryota; kingdom Metazoa; phylum Chordata; order Testudines; family Carettochelyidae; genus Carettochelys; species Carettochelys insculpta. The sequence goes on from NC_134139.1 coordinate 190,486,020, forward strand.
AGCACTGTGATATAAATTGGCAAGAGTTTTGTTACCTTTAGTTACATTTAAAAGCTTTTAGGTCTCACTGTAATTTCAGGTAGGCTTTACGCTGATTTGAAATCAGTGATTTCAGTGGAGTTACTTTCCATTGATGCCAATGCAAATTGTGGCCTTTGTTTCTGGTTTTATGTACCCAGAAAGGTTCATCACAAAAAGGTACTCAGCTAAATTATTTTTGTTATGAAGGAAAGGAACATGATTCTCATGACTGACGTCTAATTTCTAGAATAAGGATCACTATATATTGGCTTGACCCAAAACATCGACTTTGTCTGGCTTGGGATGAGGTCTCAAGAATAAGATGGTGCTATTTAGGGCAAAGCTTGAGTTGGGCGGCAGAGTGAATTTGCACCATGACATGAGGTTCTGCCTACTCAACAAAGGAACAAGAATTCTAACCTGGCCCTTTTGCCCTTGGGATGGGAGGCACAGTCCATACTCCCACTTCTCAGTGCACTGTATGCACACAAGGGTAGATGGAATCCAGTCTAATTACTATCTTGTATATATTGCCATGGATTTAGATTTTTTTTTTTCCTGTGGGAAAACTGGTAGTTTAAGAAAATTGTTTTGTAATATCAGTCGTCATGTGAAGATGCTGAAAATGCTTTACAAATCGACATTACCAGTAATATAACTTTGATAAAAACTGTGTGTGTTTTTTGTTTATTTGGGACTTTTTTTAATGAACATGTTCTGCTAACTCCGGAAGAGTTGAAGAGACTGCTCAAATTTTCCTTGTTACATTTGAACAGAGACACAGCATAGAGAACTTGTAAATTGTAAATGTTCTCACAGTTATGAGCCTATGAATATGATATAGATGAATGGAAAATATTTTTCATCCTTAATAAACATTTCAAATAGTGCAGCAGATTTATTATACATATGTAAGAGTTAAGAAATATATATAAAATATGGACTTGATGTTATGAAATATACCTAACTTCATTAAAAAATTAAATACTGGAATTTTACTGATTTTTTTTTTTTCTAGATGCTAAAGGATTGCATGCTGTCCAGGCACCTGAGATAAAGGGCATAAAAGCTTTTCATTACAGCCACTGAGATTTAACTTACCTTTTGATACCATTGGTAAACTATTCAAAATGAGTCTAAAATATTAAAATCTATTTCAGTGCTCAGATTAAACTACAATATTTTGTTGATATAAAAACAAAAATACAAAATTGAAATTCCCCATTGTTAGTTTATGTAGCATGACAAAATGCCAGTAGTGTTACATTGGAGTTATAAAATACTTTGCATTTGCTTGTGAAAATTTTAAATATTTTTGTCTTACAGTAACAGGTTTTATCATTACTTTATAGTCATAATTCATTTTGTATTATATTTATTAGCGTTAGAGAAATTAGGACACTTTTTAAGTTTTATCTTAACAAAATAAGCTAATGGAACTTCTTCAAGGCTTTCCAGCAAGTTCTGTATCCTTTGCATTAGTGATAATATGGACATTAATGAGGAGACATTTGAGAGGGGAGTTTATTCCTTTGACAAGTACCGTATAATGATGTGTGCATTATTGCTCAGGGAGATAATTACCTCTTGCTGATTTTTGTGCTCATTTCAGGCTGACAGGAGAACCAGGTTCCAAGGGAACTTGTGTTCATTCCCTTTAGCCGGCATAAACAGTGGGCTCTCCATTGAAGATCCATAAGGAAGAAGAGAGAACGTGGACATAGGGATTTCATGGGAGAGGAATTCTGACACATAAAGGGTTTTGGAAGTGACAGTAATTTGTTCCATATTTGAATGAAGAAGGAAATGTTGAAACATTGGTTAATGTGGTATTTCCAAAATATGCAAGCAAAAGATAAATCAGAAAATGAAATATTTAAAGCTAAAGATAAGATAAAACTCCTTAAACTGCCAGTTCTCAACATATGTTATACAATAAATGTTTGGGATACAGGTATCTTTTTCTGACAGTCCTACTGTGGGTTTGTTTTTTCTTACACATGACTAATACCCACATCGGAAGTAACAATACCTTTAATATGCTCCAGATGACATTAGCCAAAAGCTATAAAAGGGTGAGATAAATAGGCAATCAAGTCATTTGTGTCATTACAGAAAGTCACCTTTAGTCTTTTATTCATCTGAAACCTAGAAACAAGAATTAAAATATCTAGGATTATCCAGCCCACGTACGATAACTCAGAACACTGCAGTTAAACAAGGCAACAGTAGGGGAGGGGTGAGCAAACTTTTTACGTCAGGTCCCACTTTTTGTCTCTGCAATTAGCAGGCCTTTCTCCTGACCTGTCTAATGTGATCCAAACCAACAATTTTTGGTTATGTTCATATGTGGGGGGGAACCCTTTGGCACATCTAAGAAAATAAATATGAAGAATGTAGAAACTTTATCAGTCTGTGTATGTATATGTAAATACACAAAATAAAATTATTTAAACATTTTAAATGAGATGGATGAGCCTTGGACCTAGTAGCCAGTCATGCTGCACCCCTATTTTGAAATTTCATACTCCCCCGGAGGGGTCCCCAATTTGCTTACTGCTGTTGCAGAGACTGTCCAGTGCATATGGGAGAAGGACATTAGTGGCACATAATAGCATATACCACATCAGTGGATATGCATTGGAACCCATGACTGTATGGCTGAACTGGCTAGGTCCAGTGATGGTGTCTCTAGTACAGATATGTGGACAGAGTTGACAATGGGGTTTGTTGCATGTTAGTGTTTTTGTGGTATGGGGTGTGGCTGCTAATGAGTATTTTCTTGAGGTTGGGTGGGTGGCTGTGGGAAAGAGCAAACCCGTCTCCCCAGGTCTGTGAGCGTGAAGGGATCATGTTCCAGTGTAAGTCGTAGATTGTCAATGCTGTGCTGGAGAGTTTTAAGCTGTGGGGTATAAGTGATGAGACATGGTGTTACGTTGTTTTTCCTTCTTGGATTTACGATGTGTTCTGAGTACCTGTCAATGGTTTTAAACTTCCCTTGCTGGTTAGTTAAGTTTTACAAATCTTTGATAAAGATCTTGTAGGTTTTTTTTTTCTTGTCTCTGGTGGGATTGGAGCAGATATGGCTGTATCTTAGGATTTGAATATAGACGATGGATTGTTTGATATGTCTTGGAAGCTGGAGGTATGTAGGTAAGAATAGCAGTCAGTGGATTTCTGGTATAGAGTGGTATTCATTTGATCGTAGTTGATTTGTATTGTGTCCAGATCTTTTTCCTGGAGTGATCAAGGCAGAGATTGATGGTATGGTGGAAGTTACTGAAATCCCTGTGAAATTCTGCAAGGGCCTCCTTACCTTGTGTCCATATAATGATGCCAAGCAAATAGTGGAGAAGTGCTAGGGATACCTACTCTCTGGATCGTCACTTTGTGATGAATGGACTTGTGTGTTCTGGTGAACCTGAGAGCGATGCTATATGGAGTCTTGTACTCCTGGTGGGGTCAAGGGGGAGGGTCCAACAAAGAGTGATCCTAAAAGTCCTCAATGGCAGAACAGAGGATAGCAAAGATAATGCTACAATGGCTGCGAAGGCAGATGAAGGTTGCAGTGGACAGGAAATCCTAAGCGTCCTGGATCCTATGACATTGGAGTGGGGCCTTCTGTCTATCAAGGATAGTGTAGTGGCTTGAGTGAAATCATCCCCCCACATTAATAGAAGTTGTACACAGACATTTTTCTCTGTGCATTACTCTCCTAACCTTAAGTCTTATGGGGACTGGCAACAGGAGCAGTATTGTGAAATTGAAGCAGTGGATGTATGTATCAGTCGTTCTGTTTCAAGAATTGAGGTAGTAGAAAAGTACAGCTGCTGTATCCATGATTGAGCAGCCCTATTTAGGATCTGCTCTGCTTACCTCACATGGGGAGGGGGTGAGAAAAGGTGCCGTCAACATAGTCCACCTCAGCCCCCTGACAGTATAACTGCGTCCAGTGGGTTCCCCTCTATGCAGTCAAAATCAAAGGGTAAAATTTGGAACATGGACTATTTGGACTTTATTAGACACCCCAGACAGTGAGCAACCCTAAAGACGTGAAGCAATTATCGCCTCCAAACTGCAACAATTTGACATTGATATCGCTGCTCTGGCAGAAGCATGTAGACCAGAAGATGGGCAGCTAAGAGAAGAATGTAGAGGGTACACCTTTTTCTGGAAGGGAACCCCAAAGGAAGAAAAAACAAATTCATGGAGTAGGATTTGCCATCCAGAATGAACTGACAAAGATCATATCTGAAGTCCCTATCAGCATCAACGAGTGTCTCATGATTCTCTGCTTGAAGCTTGCCAAAAAACCGACAGCCAACTGTCGTCATCCGTGGTTATGCTGGAACTCTAGATCTGAAGATGACATCAAGGTGAAGTTTTGCACACAGTCCTGAAAGACATCCCCATGGGATGGGATTATTCTCTTGGGGGTTTTCAATGATAGAGTTGGAAGAGATGTGCACCTGTGGCAGACATCATTGGGAGAGAAGAAATTGGCAACAGCAACTCCAATGGAGTGTTCGTCCTTTTGAAATGTGTGGAACACAAACTTGTGGTCAGGAACACCCTCTTCTGCCAGAAAAACAAATTTAAGACATCATAGCAACATCTTCAGTAAAAGCACTGGCACAATTTTATTTGATCTATGATAGCAATTCAGATTCTCACCAAATGGAGAACTAAGAGGAAACTGATCTGACAAAAGATCAACATAGAAGGCTCGAAGGATCCCCTCAGACAAATTGACTTCCAGATAGTGCCCCAAAGTGAGCTGCTGACAGTACACCCTGAAGATGTGGAAGAACACCAGTGTCAGTTGAAGAATGTCATCATTGCAGCTTGTGAAGAAACCGTTGGCTACCTGTCCAGCAAGCATCAGGACTGGTTTGATGAGAAAAATGTGGAAATTGAATGCTTGATTGAGGTGAAAATGAAAGCCTTTAGGGTCTGGCAAGGTGACAAACAGCATATTGAGGACTGAAGGGCATGCCAGGGCCAAAGCAGAAGTCCAGCTTAAAGCAAGGACTCTCAAAATCCTATGTTGGACTGAAGGCATGAGAACTCCAGCATCTTGCAGATATCAATATTACAAGATGAATTATCACTCTGTCCTGGAAAGTGAAACAGCCGAGCTGGCTTTTATATTCAAATTCCGCACATTAACACATGGTTTAAATCGTGATGGGAACTTTCTGAGTCACTGTAAGGGCTCATCTTCATACTTGGCTCAATCTAATTCTTGACCTTCCCCTCCACCCCTCCACTCTCTAATTTGCTCACCTTGATTATCTTTTTCTGATTTGTCCTCCTTGCTTACTGTTTTTGGTTCTCTGTGCCTTAAATATTGAGTCTGTTCTGGTCTGGCTATGGTCTGAAGAAGCGGGTCTGTCCCACGAAAGCTCACCTAATAAACTATTTTGCTAGTCTTTAAAGTGCTACTTGACTGCTTGTTGTTTTGGTTGCCAAGATGGCGTTGCCACTAGTTCTTTGGTTCCCTTGACTGCAGGATGCTATTCTAAGAAAAACTGATAAGAAGAGATGGAGTCCATGTACTGAAGAATGGGAAGAGAGTATTTGGACACAAACTGGCTAATCTAGTGAGGAGGGCTTTAAACTAGGTTTAATATGGGCAGGTGATCATAGACCACAGGTAAGTAAAAAATGCAGATACCTGAAATATGGATCACAAATTGGGGTTGGGGGGAGCATGGGCTGCAATAGCAAACATAGATACAAGATAGAACTGTGGGGGGGACATCAAAACAGTCTTAGTCATCTCTATAGTTATGCAAGAAGTACAAGAAATAAGCAGGAAGAACTTAAAATGCTAGTAAATAAACACAACTATGATGTAGTTGGAAGTGCAGAGTCCTGTTGGGATAATACACAACTGGCATAGCGATAGAGAGTATCTTATCTAGCACATTTTTGATTCATGATGAGATGTATGACACTGTTGATTTAGGCATGTTGAATAGTAACAGAGATGAGTTGTGCTAGTCTATATACTATGATTTAGACATGCTTGGTAGTTCATGTGTAATAATACTGCCATCTAGTGGCTCTAAGAACATGAAGTAAACCTTAATAGTGTGGCTTATGTGATTTTTTTGGTGTGCTGATTTTTTCTGCTTTTCTTAGGTAGATTTTGAATTCTATTCACTTTTTCTCTGTGGTGTTGGAAAACGGTGACATTGTGATGAAGAAGGAATGTAAGTGGAAAATCAAATCCCTTACAGACAGGTCGACCATTATGAAAGAACAATTAAAATGCAAATTATAAAACAAAGAAGATATTTGAATTAAAGCAAAAAACAAAGTTTGTGCCCTGAGAATTTGTCTTTCTTACTTTACAACAGACAAGAACAAATGATAGAGTGAGCTTGAGTGTTGGGGTGTTCCCAAAAAAGGGAAAATGCGAGGAATCTAGAGACTTTTAAGATTTGCAGTTATATTCACTAATTGAGAAAAGGTGGCTTACAAAATGTTTTGATTCCCATATACATACACAGAGGGGATGGAATTTTCAAAAAAACCTTGACTGACAACTGGCTTTCAATGGGATTTATGTTCCTAAGTTCTTAAGGTGCTTTTGAAAAATGTCATCCTCAGTTATTTCATTCCAGGAGGTATGTATGTCCAATATAATATATGTGACCGTAATTGTTCTCCAAAACCATCAGTGTGCTAATGTGTTAAGAGAGAAAAAAATAACTTCCAGATTTTGGATATGAACTTGTGGTATTTACCCAATTGACTTTTAAAGAAATTTGGTTTCAGTTAAGACCATAGGACCAAAATCTAGTTGCTGAAAGTTGGGGGGCACAATTTATTTAGCTTCCACAACAGTTTGAGCTATGTGCTTTCAGGTATGCTTACCCTCTTAACTCTTTCTTGCCCCACCCTGCAGTGGCCATCTGTTGGCTGCTGCCTCTCTTTCTCCATGGCCACATCTCCTAGCTTACTGGTTTAGCAGCCTCTGTACGGGGGAGAGGCCCTGATGTCACCATGTGACTAATCCAGGGCCATAAAACACTGGTAAAAAAACTTGGGGGAAAATGTGATGCCAAGAGCCACCATGCATTCTGTTGCTCCTGCCCACCAGGGACAGATTGTTGTGGCTTCAGTCCAGCAGGGCGTACTTGCCAAGGCACAAGGCACCCTCAGTAGTGGGACTGGAGTACCAATCCCAATAGTGTGTGGCTAGCTCTCAGACTTGTAAAGATTTGTCATATGTGATTTGGGTCACTTAAGTTCAGGCATTCCAATATAGAATCATTCTCATGCTTGTGCTCTCTTTGCTGGAGACTCTTCTACTATTTATCTATAGTGGAATAGCTTCAACAGGAGAGACTGAGGGAGGCCCATATTGGAATATTCCACGGACCAGTGCAATTTTCTGAGCAGTGGGAGGCCTACGTGGTCGTTTCCCTTCTCAGCAGAGGGAGGGCCAAACTGAAATTAGTTCTCATACCAAGATTACTGCTGTTATGAGTGGTACATGCAGTGGGTGGTGCCATTTTTCATGGAGTTTCCTAGAAACTGTTTAGGTGCCAAAGTTCCGCAGCTGTTTTGTGTGACCTTTTCTTGTGGGGCTTAACCTGCTATGTAATATGTTGTGCTGGACGCCTAGAGTGGAGCAATAGTATGTGTGTTCAGAAGCAAAAAATATAGGCACTTAGGGTTTCAGGAATAGTGGTGCCTGATCCTGGGATTTAGATGCCTCAACCATAACTAGTTCCATAAATCCACTTTTGAATCTATCAAGGCCAATATATAAACTTACATACAACCCTTTTTAATAATAGGATTGTGGCTTTGACTATCAATAATGACCTTGTAAAACTTTTAGTCTGTTTTTAGGAAGGCTTATTGTCCCTCCCATGCCTAAATTAGAGCCTCGGGTGATTTGCTGTTGTCTTGGTTAGGGGTATGTGTGTGAAAGAGAGAGAGAGACTAAAAAGAAGATTGGGCCTATTTTGCTCTCTTCTCTTTTTTAAAGGAAATATTGTCCTAATGGGATCCTCTGCTTCAAGAATATACAGTTGGCTCCAGCAAGCTCTTCTTTACCTTTGGCAGGGCTGCCCAGAAGCACAGCTCTTGACCTAAATTCTAGTGAAACAGCATTAGCAAAGTCTTGGGAAAGGTCTGGAGTTGATCATTTCATCAACAGCTGTTTCAGGTAGTGAGTATTTTGTTGCTTTTTCCTTCAGGACCCTTTTTAGAGAGTTTTTGGTTGAGCTTGACTTGCTTGGACTAAATTGGTTAGTGGCAAATATCCATTTCTTATTTGACTAGCCATAACAATATAATGCTAATTGGCACAATGAGTCAGCAATGATAGATTAAACCAAAACAGTCTTCTTACAATCCCTTTTTAAAAACGATCTAAAGCCCCCCACCAAGCTCATTTCCTAACTTTCCCCTAATCTACAGTTCTTTAAAAGCACTTTTTTTTTCCCTCCTAGCATGCCTCTCTAGAGATGAAGGTAGGGACTGGAAGTCTAAGATGTGGCTTAGCCAAACAGCTGCATCCTTACAGGGTCCATTTGTAAAATGTTTCTGCTTGTTGCATTTCCTTCCATTTTAGCTCGTAAATATTTTTAAATCCTGTAATATTTTTCCTGCTCACTTCTTCTCTCCAACAAATCTTCTTTTCTTGTATTCAAGGAAAGTCTCATTCTCAAATACAAATTAAAGGAGAAATGGGATTTAAGGGCTTGGAGACGAATCTTATCTGTCTCCCTTGTGGTAAAACCTAGTTCTTGGTTGGGTCACTTCTTGCACTGATATTTTAGCTGATCTGGGAATATAAAGAGAAGAGTTTGCTCTCCAGAACTCCTATTCTGGAAACATTCACCAGTATTAAATTCCTTTTTAAAAAAGAAAAACTTCTTTAAATAATGGAAACTCATTAATATAGGTAAAGTATTTAAAAATATTTATTGCATTTCAAATAAGTTTTTGTTGCATGAAATGTAATGTAATTTTTATAATGGGAGGAAATAGAAACTAATCTAAACTTCCTGGAAATGAGGGTCTATTAGAATTTAGAATAAGATCCCAAGGGAAGCTGTGGAAGCCTCATTATGTGACTTATTTAAAACTAGATTAGACTAAGTGCATGCCGGGAATAACCATGGGCTGATCTGTGGCAGCATAGCTGACTTCAGAGGTGTATTTTTGCTTCCGATTGCTTCTACTGAGCAACTCTGAGAAAATCTTCATGACTGAGAAAATCTCCATGGTTCTTTTTGCCTAGTGAATGACAACTGTGCTGATGTGGGGCATAATGCTTTGGGTCTTAGCTTTATGAGAGATGCATGACTATCACGAATTTTCAGAATTTTTGGTGGACTTCGTGTGTCATAAAGTTGACAGAAGTAGCTTGGAGAGACATCTTTGAATACCGAGATGTTTTATCTTCATGCTATTGAACTAAAGCAAGATAGGATTTTAGTTGGACTGGGACTCCTACTTCACAGTTTGTTTAAACTTGTTATTACTAAAGGGCCAGTTTCAGTTGGCCACTCCTATGTCTTGCTTGAACACTCTGGGAGGAAAAATTTGCTAAGAGTACTGTGATGTTACCCAGGGTACAATCTGGACTGATGGACAATTAATTGTGTTCCCTCACTTTTCCAATCTTGGACACTTTTACATTGCTTACTTGTGTGAGCAACCATGCCAGGTGTGCTCACACTCAGCCTCCAGCATGTAAATCAATCTCTGCTATACTGTAAAAAGTCTTGTGGCATCTTGTTGTTCTCAAAGCTACAGACTAACACGGCTACCTCTCTGATACTCTGCTATACTGGGTGAGTCCTGTAGCCAGCCATAGAGGGATTACTCCGCAGAACAACACCAGCAAACATCCAGTCCCAATCTTCTTCCGAGATATATTTACCTTGTGCTCACCAGCACTCTCCTGAACTACACAAAAACTCATAAATTCACTCATTTCATGAACAGAAAAATTATATGTGAAAATCCTGTTAACTACATAAAGATAGATTTTAAGTGATCACAGTCAGTCAGAATTGGTTACAAAGAAATAAGAACTACTGCACAATTTACAAAGCTTTTGAATTCAAAGCAAAATTACCTCACTCCAGCTTTCAACACTCTTACTGGCTGCATCAATCAGTGAGGATCTCTCCTTCATTTCAATGCTGCTTCTATTTAAGTGTTGTTGATGTCATTGGTAGAGAGAGGAGAGATTATTCAGGGCATGTATTGTCTCTTACTGCACAAGAATCATCTCCAGCAGATATTCAAGAGACAATGTTTGGACAGGGACTTCAACCTGCTCTTTTGTCAACATAGATGTTTGTCCGCACCTTCTCTCCTTGAAGAGTGGCCACTTAGTCAGGTCATAATCCATTTGATCTCATTACCATCTGGCTTGAGGCACTGGCTAGCCTGTTCCCTCTGGAGTACTGGGTTACTGCCCTCCAGAGCATGTTGGATCATGCCTAATAAGTACAACACAGTAGAATGTTATAACTTTATATGCAGTGTTGCCATGTGTCATTTACAAGAACATTAATGGTATGTGAATTACGTGGGTTTTCAGATAATATGTCCTAAAATGGGTCTGCAAGCTACTGCTCTTCAGCCATGTGTGGATCTTTAAGGATTTCTTTATGGCTCCCAACGCTACAATTGCAAACTAAAAAAACAAAAATACAAAAAAAAAAAAAACCCTTCTGATGATTTTTGATATTTTGGTGAACATCTAAAAGCTGAACAATGAACAGCTGATATCTATATAGCAAACAATGTGATTGCAAAACGTTGGAAAACTTCCCCCTTTAATAGGTGCAGTGCATTGTGGGTTATGTGTGTGTGAAGTACTTAAATTAGGGTTTACAAAAATATGGTTTGACATTTAGTAAGGACTGTCTCATATTCACATGCATTGTATGTCTTGAATTACAGATTTTTATTTTACCTAATTGGGGGTGGGGGGAATAAAAGGTGGTTCTTGCTCTGTTGGTTGGTGACTCCTGTCCTAAGACATACTTTGTACAAGATTTACCATAATCCAATGTAAAATGGGTGGAGATAGGAGTGCAGACTGTAACAAGTACATGTTTGTTGTATCTGGCTAAAAGTGAAAGCCAACTTACTCCTGGTTTCCCTGTTGGTGTTTGTTTCTGGAGGGGAGGGGCGGGGGGTGTGGAGACTGTAAACAGGTGTAATAGCAGCTTTTAATTGCTTAGGCTTGTCTACACTACCACCTTTCTTTGAAGGAACGATGGTAATTAAGGTGTTGAGAGTTTACTGATGAAGTGCTGCCATGCATAGGCAGCACTTCATTAAGCAAATCTCCCCCACCCCCTTAGCCTGCTGGTACTTCCAAGTGCTGGGGTAACTTCCAAGTCCCCTTACTCCTCAACATTTTGAGTTTAAAACTTCGAAGTTGCCACTGGGGGAGGGAATTTGCTTTATGGAAGTGCTGCCTGTGCGTGGCAGCACTTCATTTATAAACTCCCAACACCCTAATTACCTTCCCTCCTTCAAAGGAAGGTGGTAGTGTAGACACAACCTTGTGTTTCTAAGTTTAGAGTAGTATGAAAACATGGTCTCATTAATTGTGTGAGGCACATCTTAAAACAGGGACCACAGTCTTTCCCAAGCTGCTTGTGACCTGCACCTCTCCAGAAAGGATCATGAACTGTTTGCTTTTCTTCCCTGAGGTGGGAGCCCATTCCAATTTGTGGAATGGACAGTCAACGCTTACTCTCCTGATAGTAAAACTCCAAATCCCAATTATGCTTATTGCTATGATAATAAAATGAGTTAATCTGTTTGCTTATCTGCTTATTTCATTACTACTGGGTCAAATGCCGTAACTACAGAAAGAAATGTAAAGAAATATAAGTTATGAAAATTAGCACAGTAACCTTTCACATCAGTATCCATGTCTGTTTTGCTTAGCTTATTTCTTTCCGTCTTAGGCTGCTCTGGGAAGTGCAGTGTCCTTTGGTTTCTTAGGCATTCTCTGCCTGCTTTTTCAGCAGACACCGTCACGTACATGGAACCTTACCACTATTTTTCCCCTGGTACTAAGGGTTTTGTCCCTATGTTCTTTGTGTTTCCATGAACTCAGCATTCTTTTATTGGGCTGTATGGAAAGATTGCAGATTCACCTCACAATGACTTTAGAGCAGATTTCATGTTAAAACTGGGGTAGAGCTGGGAATATTAATTTTTCATGTGAGACTGTGTCCAAGTATTCAGTCAGGGTAAAAATGTTTGAAAGCACATAACTAATCTGGAAGCCAAAGTATCTATTTTGAAAGGTGAATGAGGTACTTTTGCTGCCTGATTCTTACAGACTTTCAGTGATACTTGGACTCCTAAGTCACTTAGCTAATTTTGAAAATTTTTCTTTGCCGAACCCACAGTGCTGGATGCTAACTCTGGCTTGCCCTGATTTGATGGGTTCCCCCCAACCACAGTGGGGAACTGGTGCTGATTCTCCAGTCCTGCAACGGGTTTCCAAGCCTTGGTACTTCTTGTCATCTGCCCCAATGGCTGGAGCATCAGCACCAGCTCACTTTGCTCTGAGGGCGGAGAGAAAGTCCTGAGCCTGGCAGGACAGGTCCAGCCCACAGGCCATCGACTTCCTATTTCTGCTTTAGAAAGCTTTACCTGTCAGATGATCAAAGCAGCAATTTTAACAGTAACTTTGGGGAAAGACAGTGTATTGTTACTGCCTGGGATCAAGAAGGAAGCAACTGTGCACACTGGCATTCCTCCCCACTCTGGTTGGGGGAACATCAATGCAGGGAAGTTCTATCCCTGGGCTTTGCTTGCAGGCTCCATCCTTGCCACTCCCACTGGCTGGGAATCGTGGCTTTTGGGAGCGGTGGAGTGGGGAGTGCCTGAAAGCACAGGGCAGCATGAAGCCACCTGTGCCTCCCCTGAAAGCTGGGCTAGATAAATTCCACAATCACCTGTCCCCTTCTGCACCTCCCCTCCTGCCCAGATCCTGCACCTCGAACCTGCTCCTGCACCTGCCCCAGACCCTGCACCACCACCCTATGTCCCATGCAGACCCTGCACTGCGATCTCCAGCCCACTCTCTACTAGCCCTCTCCAACACAAAGGCTTTTCATTTTGGCCCCCCAGATCCTAGGGGGTAAGCCTGGGGGTAAGCCTGAGCCTCAGCAACACCTCCATCTTCTGAGAGGGCACAGAGAGAGAGGTTGAGAGTGTCTCCTTGTTTCTACTTTTCAGTTGAGGGCCATGTATGAGGGTTTTTTTTACTTGACAAGTATTCCTGAAATCTGTCCATCTCAAACCAAATGTCTTGCATTCAGGACACTAGCAAGATTGGTACAGTATGTACTAGTTACCAAATCTGAAATGCATCTGTGAAGGTCTTTATTTCAACAACAAAATAGAAATTTTACTTTTTCCACAGCTCAGATTTTCAAATCTAATGTGTGATTCAAAGTATTTGGCATGTGTTACTTTGACTGGATTAAATGATTATTGAAAGTATGTGTTGAAAAAATGCCAACATACTTTGAAGTGACTGACGTATACTTGTCCATGAGGAAAACAAAAAAGCAGTCATGTAGCACTTTAAAGACTCACCTAAAAGTAAGTAAATAAATTTGTTAGTCTATAAACAAAATTATTTATTAATTTCTTAGGTGAGTCTTTGAAGTGCTACGTGACTGCTTTTTTATTTTGGTAGATTACAGGCTAACACAGTTCTCTCTCTGTCACTTGTCCACTAGGGGGAGACTTTGCATTAGTTTTCCTAAGCATAAGCTGTGGAAAAAAGGTAACATCATAAAGAACTATTTGGGCAAATCACAAGTGTTCTGTTAAAATTATTGTAATGGAGAGATATTACAACACCTGATTCCTAAGCTTGCCTTATGACAGTGGAAATTTTTATATGAAAAGAAAACAGGTGTAAAAATTAGGCCTTTATATAGATGAAATTCAAATAATTGTTGAATGTGTAGAATTCAGAATATTCAAATATAGTCTGTTTGCAATGTTTAAAATGGCAGCAATTTTTTTCATATAAATTAGAACCCATTAATAGTTGTGTTTTTTTGGTTTAATGGCTTGGAACTTATCTGGCCATTAAAATGTGCAGAAGATTTTAGTATAGCAAAGTTAAAACAACAACCAAAAAAAAATAATCATGGAATAGTCTATCCATGACAGTCCTGATATACAAATCTATACAGTGATATTTCAGTATCCTTTTGCTAACTTTTTGTTATATATACTGACAGTGGGCTTTCCAAACAAGCTACTTATTAAAGCACTAGGGCTTCACCTTCTTTTCTTTCCCATATTTAGGTAAAAGAGAAGCATTTACTGACTTAATTAGCTTTGTTTCAAGGTTTGAGCAAATCTCAGTCTACTTCAAGATATGAGAAATTTGAATTTAATTCAGTTAGCTTAATTTTACTACGTGACTGTCTTTACTGTAAAGACCATTAACTTGATTTTGTGTGCACTAATCTCAAGATTACAAAATCAGTTACCTGGTGGGTGTAGTGTCAAGCTCAAATTCAGAAGTTCGATTAAAGGGAAGTGTGGAAGTGCCATATCTTAAGTGAATTTATTAGCCTCCAGAGGTGCCCTCTATGTAACCCATAATGTCCCTCTGTGCTCTGCTCTGGCTGCTGTCCTTCAGTAACAGGAAGAACATGAATTTCCAAGCAGGAGCAGCAAATCTTTAGCTGTGAGCTCATGTTTGTATGACAGCCTGAGAAATGGCTTCTTTCTTTCTATGCTATTAGCACTGTAAGAGCATCTACCCTTTCAAATAGCCCCTGCAGGGAGTTCGCAGATCTGTCTGTACACTTCCTATTTTTTTCTGCAGTGACTGACACCACTCCTTGACGTGCCATACAATGTGTCAACAAAGCTGTGCTGGGGGTCATGCCTGCATAACATGCCGAGAAACTTCTCAGCGATTTACATTTGTTTGAGAACCCCCTGTCCTCACCCACAGGCACCACACAGTCTGGGTCTTTCCCACACTTAGCCATATCATGTGGGTAGCCCCCAACCTAACCCAATACAAGGATGTGCCTGCCATTTGGTGCTGACCATTCCTCCAGTCACGTGTTTAGGGCTCCAAGGTTAGGAAAGATATTCTGAGCTTTGCTGCTATTGTGGGGAAGTCTCCCCTGGCAGTTAAGATACTGGGGGCTTTGTTGCTGCTGTGGGGAAGTCTCCCCTGGTGGTGAAGATAGTGGGGGCTTTGCTGCTGTGGAGAAGTCTTCCCAGGCAGTTAAGATATTGGGGGCTTTGCTGCTACTGGGGTGAAAGACAACTTCAACTAGCCCCTCAACTACTGGCCCCCCTTCACCCATATTGGGCCTCAATGTCACAAGGAAAAAGTCTATCCAGGTGGTTAAAGGGCTTGCTGTTGCCATGGGGGAAGGACCACTTCAACTAGCCCACTGCTGCACTCCCCCACTTGGCCCATACCAGGGCTTGCTGATGCCAGGCAGGGAACCAAAAATTCTTTTTTCCTGCACTTTTCTATCCTCTTTCTTCTCACTTTAAAAAACAGTCCATGACCCCGCATTCTTTTCAGGGATCACATGCATGCAAAGATGGGAGGTGGGACACTCAGTGGATGGCCAGTTGAGACAGTCATTGCACCTGTGTTGGCAATATTTGAAAATGACTTGGGAAACCAAAAATTGTTTCTTCCTACACTTTTCTATCTTCCCACTGTCAGATACAGCCTGGGCTCCTGTAGTATTTTCAGGGATCACATGCATGCAATCATAGGATATGGGCTACTCAGTGGATGGCCAGTTGAGAACACAGTCATTACATGGAAGCCTTATGGTACACTGGAAAGCCAAATACCCTTTCCAATACCAACATAATGAACAAGGAAACCAAAAATTCTTTCTTCCTACACTTTTCTATCCTTTTTCTTCTCACTTTCAAATACAGTCATGGCTCCTGTATTACTTTCAGGGATCACATTCATGCAATGATGGGAGGTGGGATATTCAGTGGATGGCCAGTTAAAAAAAAAAACAGTGGTTGCATGGAAGCCTTACAAATCACTGGAAAGCCAAAGTCTCTCCCCAGTACCAGTATGTTGAATGGGGAAACCAAATATTTTTTCCTACACTTTCCTATCCTCTTTCTTCTCAATCTAAAAATCAGTCCGGGCCCCTGCATTATTGTCATGGTTCACATGCAGGCAATGATGGGAAGTGGAATAAGTGGTTGGGCAGTTGAGATTACAGTCACCGCACCCATGTTGGCAATGTAATGTGGGGGGACACCAAAATTTTTTTCTTCTAATTTTGAGTGTGTCTGCATTATTTCCAGGGATCAATATATTTCCAGGGACTGGGAAGAGAATGCGGAAAATGTAATGGGGGAAGATGACGCCAAGACCAGCGAGCATACCTAGAATGCTGTGGGGGTGAGGGAACTGTGGTGATAGCTTCCTGCAATGCACTACTTCAACAGTTCATGTCAGCCAATTTGTATGTGATAGCAAGGACTAGACTTTGGAGGGAGCACAGTGGAAGTGAGAATGGTCAAAATCAAACTTAAAAATTCCAGAATTAGAAGATTGGTATAAATAAATTCAGTTTATCTTGTATTGTAGACATAGTCTCAGAGTTGTGGCCAAGAGGAGAAGTTGCGTTTCTCATACTGACCACCAGTGAACATGCTCTCATACATACTGGATGGAGAATGCATTAGCTTAGCAGAGTTGAATGTGGGTGAATGTATGATTCAGTGTGAGTGAAGGGAATGAATGACTAAGACACAGTTGGGGATTCAGTGTATGTGAAGGACCAGTTGAAGAAAGAAGATGTTAGTATGAGTATGTGAACGTATGGGTGAACAAGAATGGGTGCTGAGAAGAGAGAGTATTGGGACACAGGAGAATACATTCTCATTACAGATGCATCAGTTACCCTTCTACACGAGGATGATGTCTGACAAGGGGGTTCATAGGTGAGTTTTTAGCTGACTGAGGAGCCCAATTCGTGCCTTGCAGATTTTTTCAGAGAGATGACAGGCGTGATTTTGGAGGAGACATAGTTTTTAGTTGGAGTGTTGTGCCTTCTCTGTCCTCCTTTGTTGCTTTTCTGTCTCAGGAGCATGTCTATCATCAAAGTGGGCTGTGGCTTAGTGTATAGCATAGGGCCTCTGTGTTCTGTTCCATGCCAAATTGTGATAGTTGGCCAAACTGATGCCTCTTATTTTAAGGCGTAAGTTCAGCATGTCTTTGAAGCACTTCCACTGGCCTTCACAATCACTTCTTCCCTGCTGTATCAGAGAAGGATACTTGCTTTGGAAGGCCAGTGTCAGACATACACACACAGTGGCCAGCTGAGTGGAGTTGGTGTCTTGTGACCTGCACTTCTACACTCCTGATGTTGGCTGTGGAGAGATCGCTGACATTAGCTTGTTGATCTTCCCAGCTGACAGTGAGAATCCTCCTGACATAAAAGAAATAAGCACTAGGGAACACTAAGGAATTCTCATAAGAGTTAATACATTTTCTTAATCAACTGTAACATTTTCCAGCTCTTCATTTTGGAGGGATCATTGTTACCATTTTCCTCATTGCTTCCCCATGACACCTCCCACTGTTAATGTCTCTGAAGATAAACATGGTGGCTGCATCTACACTAGCAAGTTCTTTTCAAAGGGGTTCTTTTGAAAGATCCAACAGACCGTCTGCACACCAAAAGCATTCTTTTGAAAGTAAATTGAAAGAATGGCACATTTCCGGAAGAGCACCCCCTTCTGAAAGCTTCTTTCGAAAGAAAATGCATGTAGATGCTCTACAGCCCCTTTTTTGAAAGAACAGTCCTCATGGGGTCTGATTTTTTGATCCCTGGCCTGTTCGTTCAAAAGAGCAGATCACTTTTGATCCCTTTTTTGTGTGTGGACTCACTTTTTTGAAAGAAGTTCTGTGGGAAGAGATCTTCCAGAAGGGCTTCTATCAAAAGATCTCTGTAATGTAAACATAGCCTGTGCCTCATTGGCTTCTGCTTTTCTACTGTTGTGATCCTGAAGTAACTCCGTAGAATTTTATGATCTTACACCAGTGAGGGGCAACCTAGGCTAGTGAGTGGAATGCTTGAGTGTCCCTCCATCTAAGTAGGTCACAAGATTGTCATAACTAAGATAGTCTTGTAGGATAGGGTAGTTTTGCTAATTGTATTTGTATACCTAGAATTTGCAGGCATGCCAGTTGAACAATAGCAGCACTTCAGGTGGATGCAGAGGGAGTGTGTGGCTCTCACAATGTTGTGTGCAGTCAGCACATACCCTTGCTTTATATGCATGTCACTTTTGTAATGCAGCTAGGAAAAAACTGCAGATGAAAACCAGCAGAATCTGGCAGCTCTGTGCATGAGCAATAATAAACAAAATGTCTCATGGGCCACACTTAGAACCCCAATGGGTCACATGCAGCCTTTGGGCCTCAGGTTGCCCCGCTACTGTTTTATGCCATTGGTAATGAGAGGAAAATCAGGCCCATAAAATCTACAGGATCCATTTTCTAATATTTTATTTTAAGGTACCTACTTCAATGGTCACTCATCCTTCAGGGATATAAGCGTCCTCCATAGATGGAAGAATATTATCCTAAATTCAGCTTAAAATAGGTCACTTCCTGTCATGCCCATAAAGGCAAAGTGTTGCACACTTTAAAACAAACAAAAACATACTTAAAAATTTTAAAGTGAATGTAAGATTGGTAGAGTTGATACAATAACGGGACCCTGTGGTTAACCTTAAAAAATACATTAATTACAGCAAGGAAATTAAATTTTTTCATTGAGATTATTTTTTTAAAAAAGCTTTTGAAATTTGTTGAAATCAGAATAATGCAGCCTGTCATAGATTATATTTGCATATAAATAATGCATGTGCTGGCCTAAGCCTGAGACCTATTAGAGCTGACTGTTTCTACCATTGTCCTGGTTCCTGTAGATATCACAGAGAAGATTAAGAGTATTTTAACTTTAGCAGAAAATTCTGAAATAATATAATAGGGAAAGATAGCCTATGTACAACAAAAGGTAAATTTGCATAGATTTACTTTATCCAAACATTTGTCCTGCAGCTTAGCTGGCTTAAATGAAAAAGAAGATAACCTATACCCATCTGACTTGGCACTGTAATCTGAAAGTTAATACATTGAGAAACACTTCTCGGAAGCTCTCAACTGTATTTGCCAATTAGGTTACTAATTAAAATCGGCATTCGTCAAACCACTGCAAGAAGATGTCCACCACAGAAAAGGAGTAATATTTTGCAATTATATAGCATTTTTCATCTAATGCTCTCCAGAAGCTATTTGTCTCATACATTTGACCATGTCACTGTGGGTCTTTCAAGAGGCTCCTTAAGCTCAGCATCAAGTTTAATTTGTCTTCAGGGCCTTCCACAGCTCTATTTCTGATTATGTATTGGATCCTGCATTATCACAAGTCCCCATCATGGCTCTACTAGTCTGTCAGCAAGAGCAGTCTTAAGCCTTGGCCATGTGCTCCCACTCTTCTGTATGTCACAGGCTGCCCTTTGTAAATGGAATGTTTGTCTCCTCACTAAGGTGACCATATTTGAGCTTTCAAAAGAGAGGACACCCCTGCATGGGTGGGTATCTGTTTCTACCAACGCACATTGTATTAACATACTACAGTGTATATATAGTAATACACATCCCTCTCAGGAGCGTCTTCTCTTTTGAATGTTCAAATATGGAAACTCTATTCATCACCATTTATCAAGCCACCATGTTCTCTTTTCATTTCCATCCGTCTTAAAAGTTCACTCGTTTATTATTTCTCTCAACAGTACCTGGGAGCCTTAACCAGGGACTGGGACACCCCTGAGCTAGGATCTACACAAATACAGAACTAAAAGAGTGCCTTGTACCCAAAAGAGATTGCAATCTGACACGTACCCAAGCATAGAGTTTAGAACCATATAAAATAAAGGGAAGGGGGAAAAGGCACACCAGGGCAATCCGTATATCAATTTCCAGCAAGTCCTTGTGTTCTGTGGGTCTGCCCTTTACAGTTTAAGCTCACAGAGGCAGGAACTACCTTTATTTTAATGTAAAGCAGCAGGTTCACTATTGCTGGCTGTGGAAGTCACTTTTACCAGTCCAAATCTTGCCACCACATGGAAATAACTTGTTCTATTTATGCATATTGTTTGGGCTTCCCCTTTGGAGTCTGACCTCTCTGTAGCAGTCAGTACTGGCACTGAAAGTCTTATTTCTGAGCAGTATATCTTCATAAGCAGGTCCCTTTGTTTATCTCTATCTTGAGCCAATGTTTTTCTGTCTGACAGTGAATTGGGCAGGTGGTGAGGCTCGGCTCATCGTGCACACATTTTCTTAATGGGGGGAGCTGGGTTGTTAATGTGTGGTCTTTTATTTGGCAGTTCACCATATTTGTCTATATTCTTTAAGGGTTTTAATTACCAGAGCTTTAGAAAGTAACAGTGGAATTAAACCTCTTTGGTTTTATAAGTAAGAATTTATGAAAGTATTCCCAGCCAGAAATTTTTCAATGCTAACCTGCTTTTTAAAGGAAGGATTGTGGTGTTGTCTTTTATCAGTTTTAAGCCCTTGCACTTATATATGCAATTACTATGTCCTTTTACACTGCAAGACATAAAAATATGATGTTCCAAAAATAAAGAATTAGGTTATTTCACAAGTCTGCTCTGGTTTGATATCATCATAGACTTGACAGACTTATTTTATCAACATGTCAGTATTTCCTCTATATAATATTATTCTACCTTTATTAGGTGGTATGGAATTGTCAGGTCTTCAGTATTGTTTCTCAAAAACTAAGACATAATCATCATGACCACCATGACTGATTGGTACAAGACATAATAAGATATAGATAAAAATAGAGGCCCTGATAATTGCAGTTAGATCCAGAAAGATGCACACTTAAATATAAACAGACCCCTATAGTGCACATCAATTTTCAAGATCGTGACCTCAGGTAAATTGCACATAACTAAAAATAATCAAGTAACCATTTTTCAACTAATTTTGCTTTCCAAAAAGTGGTCTCTGCAGGGATTTGAGTGTTCTTCATGAGTCTCATTCTCTTTTGCTTTGTTTATTATTTGTGTTTTATATATTTACTTTCTTATGAACAATAAGACATTAGAGTATGCATTGCAAATCCGAGGTTATAATAACAACCAACATAATTGAAAGCCATTCGATTTTCATTTTAACTAACTCTTTCTAATAAATGTCAGTATTTTGAATAGTCCTATTTATCAACAACACAAGCTTTGATGGTATTTTATTCCTGGCAAAAGTTTCTGTTTCTTGGAGAAGCTGGGGAAAAGGTAAAATGTTCCGAAACAGGCCAATTTATAAAACAAACCCTGGCTCATCTATTTTACTTAGTTAGGAAATTCTTAGTTAATTCACTTAAAATCAAGTAAACAAGTCAAAGAAATCAACTTCCCTTTTCAGTGTAGTTTACCACTAATGTTTCTCCCTTCCATCCGTATCCCCCTCAAGGGTCAGAGACAATAAACAGCTGTGCACCATGTGTTCATCAAATCACTGCTGCAGAACTGCTCAGCACACTGAAAACAGGATATTGATTCTTCTTGAGTGTAACAGGGACCTTTTTAAGTTTAACTTTTCCACTCTAATGTTTATTCTCAGTGCCTGCATTAAAAGAAAATTCCTGTGCAAGAATCAGCCAGAGGTGTTTTTATGTCAAGTGATACTTGCACCAATATCCCTTCAAAACACATATGTACTGGGCATTCTCACACAAATTTCATTACAACTGCTTTAAAGTGGGAGAAATGGAATTTGTCATCTGCCTGAGCTAATAAACATTGAAAATGCATATGACAAAATGTGTCTTGAAGGCTTTTTGTTTTTAATATTGAAGAAAACAAATTAAGCTCCACTTTGAGGCTGCATCTAGGTTGCCGAGAACTGTTAGCAAAAAGATATGCAAATTGTACAATGCATTTGCATATCTTTGGCTGACAGTTCTGTTGGGAGAGGCTTTTCTGATATTTGGCCCTAAAAAAAAACCCTCTTTTGAGTCATCCCTTCTTTCTTGTAGAATGAGGTGTACAGGGATGTCAACAGCATGCTCACAACTGGCAGATCTCTTCCAAGAGATTTGCAGTCTGAATGCGTGCTCTGTTGACAAAACTTCTGTTGACAGACATTTGATTGACAGGAGCCCTCAGTTTAAACACAGCCTAAGAGTACACATACACAACATGCATGAGACACAAATATATGGGTCTGTTTTAGCCGCTCAGCTATTATAATTATGTCTAATGTGCTTTGTCTGCCCAACCATCAATCTGCCATGAGTATTTTATCCCATTAAGATAAAAGCTTCAGAAGCAGGTACTTGTATGTACTACACAAGGTGTGTCATACTGTAGAGAAAACCTAACCCTTCCAAGTTCCATTACTTACAGACATGAACTGGTAAAAATAATTTTCATATTTTAAGCAGAAGTAAAATCACCTGTATGGCAGTATTAGCCCAATGCTTTTCAGGTGATCTAACACCTAAGGTTGCATAGCCACAAATCAAGAAGACCTGGTTGCATTTGAACAAAGTGATATGTTATTGTTTTTCAAGGTCTTGGCTTGCTTTAAAAGTGAGAGAGCTTTCTTATAACTCAATATTAAAAATACTTTATAACAGAACAACCAACTATGCTAATATTTTTTGTAGACAACTTCAATTCACATGGCATTGAGCATAAAAATGAGAAGTTATATTGCTGACTATTACTTTTTATCTTTAAGGGGAGCTAAAAACATTAACTGGGTGAGACATGGAAATATTAGTTGGGGTTGGTCTTGCTTTGAGCAGGTTAGACTTGCTGACCTCTTGAGGTCTTTTCCAACTGTAATCATCTATGAGTCTATGATGGTTATGCTCGGAAGGATAAGAATATTGAGTGTACACACACATTGATGAAAACATTTTCATACATATATAGGCACAGTAAGGAAAATACTGCTTAAGAACTTAGTGTTTGATTTAAGGATATTTATTTTGTATATTTTGGCATAATGCTGACAATTTCTTTATTAATGGTTATAAAGATTTAGCTTTTTGAATCTGAATGTCCAAAGTCCTTTATCGATTATATTTATCAAATTTATTAAAAAAAATTCTTCCAAGCCTAAATATTTTTCTCATTTTAGTCTTTGGCTTTGTCTAAATAAGATGCTTTTCCCTGCAGAACTGGGCTTTTGTCAGGAAAAAACAGGGAGCATCTACATGAAAAAACAGTTTGTCAGCAAAACCTGGCACATCTGCTGGCGGTATTATACGTCTCTCCGTTCAGGTATAATGCCATTCTCAACAGCGTTCTGTCAAAAAAAAAAACCAACTGTGTAGACGCTCCATGGCCCGTTTTTTGACAGACAGGCCTTCCAGGTCACTGGGCAGCACTGTTTGTAGAGCTTCCGGTAATCCATTCCGTCATGAGAGGACAGGACAGTCTGGCTGCTCTCTGTCGACAAAACGAATCGCTCTTTCAATCTGCTTTTATGTGTAGATGCAATCCATCAACAGAAATTTTTCAGGGAAATCCCTTCTGATAGTGACTTCTGTCGACAGAAGCTTCTTCTTTTGAGGTAGCCTTTGAGAATAAAGAGATCATTATTAGAAGACTGGCCCATAGAAATCAGACCTAAAATAAGTAGTCAGGATGTGACTCTAGATTGTTAGGGCTATGCAACGAAAAATTCCATTATTCATGTAAAGAAGGGAAAGGCTCCCTTCCAAAGTGCCAGACATTTCCATTGTATGGTAAGAGCTACAGAAGAAGACCAGGGGGAAGAATCTACCTGTAATGCCACATGGTAGGGACATAGCTGTATAAATAAGGATCCCTTCCACTACTGATACAGTGGGGCACAATATGGCCCAAAATATCATATCTGGATAGTTACTAATTCATATGTTGCTCTTAGTTCTTTATGGTCCTAATTTTGAAATGTGCATGCCCAAACTGGGTGCCTGTATTCAATTTTAGACACACAAATCAACAGTTATGTGCCCAGAACAGGCATTTTGGAGCCTACATATAAATATAGAATCTATTGTTTACAAATTAGGCTATAATATTCAATCTGTATGACAAAGATGATCAGTTTCATTGCTTTTTTAGCCCAAAAGAAGGTGAAAACCTTTGTGTGACTTGTCAGTGGATCACTAAGAAGCAGCAGGACTGCCTATGCTAGAACTGTCTACTTTCTAACAGTGTATGCTCAGGGACAGTTTTTTCCTCTGCGCTGACATTTTGACACATAATACTCTTTCGCCCCCCCCAGTCCTTAGAAGAAATGAGATGATTCCACAGACTTGCTAAATATGCCATTTCCAGGAGGTCCGTATTGTGAGTTTAATATTAAAATGTTCCTGCATCACAACACACAGGCATGTGTCACCTTACTTGATAGTCAAGGGGAATATGTGCAGGATTGACTGCACAATGACCTTAGGCTTAGAGTAGCAGCAAGTGCCACTGGGAAAGTCAAGAGATTTATCATAATGCAGTTTGTTTACGAGAGCCTTCAGGTAGAGCAGAGACTGACAGGCATTCTACCACACAGGTTATAAAGTAAAGAATTTAGCAATAACAAGGCAGAAGAACCAGTAGTCCAATATTTACAGAATATCCCCCCAGCTGCTGATATTTAAGGCTTCCTAGATTTGTTTAACTTGCTATGCTGATGTAAGTGTGCATATGGTGTAGCAAATTTTTTAGGGTTTTTATTTTTCTCTCTATTAATCCTCTAGGCTGGTCAAAGTGAGCAGACTACAGTAGTTTAAGGAAGTCCTTTTCATGTGCATCCATGTTAATCTAATGCAGGTAATTTCTGATTCTCTGCCATGGTACTGCGATATAAGGGCTCAGATCAGATTCTAAAAATGTATTAGCTATGATTTAGCTCTGGTGTCTAGCATGAAAAAGGGAAGGTGAAATCATCAATGGAAGTTGTTATGAGTAAGACTTGCTGATTTTCTTTGGCTTAAGCCATCTTTCTTAGCTACTGATAAGCTACACAGGGACGCTACATTGAAATAGCTTATTTTGATGTAGCGACATCGAAATAAGCTATTTTGATGAATACCGTCTACACGTCCTCCAGGGCTGGTGCCGTTGACATTCAACATCGATGTTGGGCAGCATCCCGTGCCCTCACGGTCGAGAAACGGTTCGGCATTGCTGTCTGGAAGCTGACCACTCCAGACAGCTACCGATCCATGGGGCAGCAGTTTGGCATGGGCAAGGCCACCATTGGGGCTGTCTTCATGGAGGTAAGAGGACCCGGGGGGGGCAGCCATGGAAGCGGGGAGCCCTGGGAGGGGGGAGCCCTGGGGTGGAGGGCCAGACACACCCTGCACACCCCGCACACCCCTCACTGGTGCTCTCTCATGTCCTTCCTCTGCAGGTTGTCTGTGCCATCAACGCCCTGCTCCTCCACAGGCTCGTGCGGCTTGGGGACCCGGGTGCCGCCATCGCAGGGTTTGCCAGCCTGGGCTTCCCAAATTGCTTTGGGGCTGTGGATGGGACCCATATCCCCATCTGTGCCCCGGAGCACAGCGGAGGACGCTTCCTCAAGAGGAAGGGCTACCATTCAGTAGTCCTCCAGGCCTTGGTGGACAGCCAGGGCCGCTTCCTGGACATTTATGTTGGCTGGCCTGGCAGCACCCACGATGCCCGGGTATTCAGAAATTCGGGCCTGTGCCGCCGGCTGGAGGCGGGGACCTACATCCCCCAGTGGGAGATCCCTGTGGGGGACACCACCATGCCCCTCTGCGTCATCGCAGACGCGGCATACCCCCTCCGGCCCTGGCTCATGCACCCTTACACGGGCCATCTCACAGCCAGCCAGGAGCGGTTCAACACGCGCTTGAACCATGCGCTCCAGGTGGTCGAGCGCACTTTTAGCCGCCTCAAAGGGCGCTGGAGGTGTCTCCTCACCCGCCTGGATGCAGGCCCCACCAACACCCCCCAGGTTGTGGGCGCGTGCAGCGCACTCCACAACCTGGTCAAGAGCAAGGGGGAGGCATTCTTCCAGGGCTGGGCTGTGGAGGCTGGCAGGGCTGACATGCAGCCACCCGCTGCCCCCAGTTGCCAGGTGGACCCCGAGGGGATCCAGGTCCGGGAGGCCCTGCGGGCCCATTTCGACCAGGCCGCGGGGTGAACGCTGGCAGGCCACCCACTGCACCCCCCCATCCTCCACAACACTCCCTGCTCCCATGCCCACACCACAGAGCACCCAAGAGCACACCCCCCTCTACTTCTCTTGCAAATAAATGGACCTGTTTTTTGAAACAAAAACAGTGAAATGTCTTATTATTAATACTATATATATATATATATATATATATATATATATAGAACAAAAGGGGGGAACTATTTACATGGGGGGGGGAGCAGGTACCATAACACAACAGGGGTCCAACACAAACTATATACAAATATAATGGGGGATATGTACAAAGGTGGGGCAGGCACGTCCTCAGCCCCGCACCCCTCTACTGTCCGGCACCTGGGGTTGAAGGGTGCAACCCTCGCCTCGCCTGAGTCCTGGCCAAGGCTGGGTGGGGGCAGGGCGATCCAGCAGGTATGGCCGGCGGGTGTCTGCAGGCCCCAGGCCCCCCTTGGTGGTAGGCCCCAGGGTGGTGGACGGTGGTGGGATGGCGGACAAAGCGGCGGGTGGAGCGGCGGGTGGCGCGGCATGGGGGGGCCAGTTATTCCGCTATGCGCTCGAATGTGTGCATGAAGGCCCCCCATGCCTTCTGGCGCCAGGCTGGCGCTCGCTCCTGGAGCTCTAGCTGCCGTTCCTCCACCTGCAGGCATCACTCTGACACCTCCAGCTGATGCCAGAGGGTCGCGAGCAGCTGGGGGTCCGTGGCTGTCCTTTGTTGGTGGTGGCTCCGCCGTTGGCCCCGTCCTGGGGCTGGTTGGTGCTCTGCCGAGGGGCTGGCCTGCTGCGATGGCCCCAGTGGGCTCTCCGGGACCACGGACACCTCACCGGCGCTCTCCGGGCCCTCCAATGGTGCAGCTGCAGAACACAGGGGGGAAGAAGAGTGGAGACAGTCGTAAGTGTGGGCCCCGACCCGTGGCCCTTGTCCCCCCACCCCTCTGCTGCTGCTGCTTCCCCATCGCCGTCCATGGGAGATGCTGCTGATGATGATGGGTGTCCCACCCTCCCCGGGGGGATCCTAGGTTCTGCTCCCCCCATCCCCAGGGATGGGGCATGGTGCTGTCCTGCTGGAGGGCTGGGGCTGATGCACTCTTCTGAGGGACATGCCACTGCTGTCCTTGACAGGGAGGGTACATACCTGATGGTCCGCTCCCACAGTCTGGGGACACCTGGTGGGCGGACACCCTGCTGGAGCTCTGGGACAAGATAGAGATCCGCAGCCCCCCATCGCTGGAGGAGGATTCCCCCTCCTCCTCCTCCAGCATCCCAGGGGTGGACTCCTGCGGGGGGACCCTGGGGTGCGGAGCTTACCTCCGGGGCAGATTCCATCTCCGGGGCCTGCTGGGGCTCGTCGGCCGAGGTGTCAAGAGTGGCCGGCGGGGAGGTGGTGTACCGGGGGCCCAGGATGGATCTGAGCTCCCTGTAAAAGGAGCAAGTGGGAGGGGCGGTCCCAGATCGGCTGGGTGCATCCCAGGCCTGGGCGTAACCCTGCCTCAGCTCCTTAACCTTACTCCTGACGTGGTCAGGAGTGTGGGCAGGTTGACCCCGGGCAGCCAGGCCCTCGGCCAGCCGAGTGAACACATCCGCGTTCCGCCTCTTGCTCACCATTACCTGGAGCACCTCCTCCTCACCCGAGAGCCCCAGCAGGTCCCGGATCTCAGCTTCCATCCAGGAGGGGCCCCGCTGCCTATTCCCAGGCTGGCTGGCTGCCTGGGAGCCCTGGCTCCCCTTGGGGGGGTGCCCTGGGGCACTTGGGGGGCTGCGTAGCAGCCATTGCTGTGGGTGCGCTGAAATGGGGCTGCTGCGGGAGTGCAGGCTGGCCGCGTGGCAGTGCTGCCGCCTGCATGCGCTCTCAGCTTCCTGCACAGGAATGCAGGGGGCGGGGAGGTTTAAGGGGCCACTTCACACAGCAACCATAGAGCTCAGGGGCTGGAGAGAGCGTCTCTCAACCCCTCAGCTGATGGCCGCCATGGCGGACCCCGTTCTTTCGATGTTGCGGGACGCGGATCAGCTACATGTGCCCTACTTCGATATTCAACATCGAAGTAGGGCGCTATTCCCATCTCCTGATGGGGATAGCGACTTCCACATCTCGCCACCTTATGTCGATTTCAACTTCAAAATAGCACTCGCCACGTGTAGACGTGGCGGGCGCTATTTCGAAGTTAGCGTGGCTACTTCGAAGTAGCTGGCACGTGTAGACGCGGCTATACAGCCATTACTTTAATATCTGAGCACCTTATAAACTTTAACCATTTCCTTCACAATACCCCTCTGAAGTAGTTATCCTCCTTTGAAAGAAAGAAAACTGAGAAACATAGAGACTAAACAACGTTACTATGGTCATATAGGAAATATATAGAAGGACAGGGACTTGAAGCTATGTCTCCTAAGCTCATGCTACTCCCCTACCCACAGTACCATCCTTCGTCAAAGGAGGACTTGAAGTCACTGTACATGTATGTAGCTGAGGGTTGTTGGCCACAGCATATCACCCTGAGTCACTGTAAACCTTTACAGAGAATGATTTAAAATATATTTGTAACCTTTCGTGAGTCCATGTACTTTACACATTTTATATGTCCTGGCCAAATTCCAGTTTAGGTACATACATTCTCCCTATCTAAATTTCTTCTTCAAGTCATCTGGTATTAGCATTCTGTTTCACTTGCTGCTCTTTAATATTAAACTGCTGCCATGTTCTCACCTAGGAGTGGCCTTATCTACAATGGTATTGAGAAAATTATTCACCGATTTATTTTCTTAAAAGAATTTTGGATGAGGTGTGTTGTGTCAGCGGAGCTTGTTACTAATTTTTAAAAATAAAATCAATCTAGAGTTAAACTGAAAAATCTCTGAAAAAAGTGTCTGCTTCCCAAGCAAATAAAAGTTTAAAGAAAAGACTTTCACATGCAATCCAGTGAATTACTATTGTAAGTAGCAACTTTTTCAGGACTAAAAAAACATTTTAATAACCAATATACAAAATCTACTGACAAACCATCCTTGAAATAAACCGCAATCCAAAAAAAAAACAAAAAGGGTGGCAGGGATGGAATGAGGGGACAGAGAAATTATTCCTTTTTAATAGTTTCTGAAGAACAAAAAAAGAAAAGAAAAGATAATAAGAATGGTGGCTGCTTAGCATCAGGACTGCAAACCACACTGGGTTTCACAATTCTCAAATCACATAAAGATGGCAAGTGTTTTAGCATCTGTTACTATGGACATTGACAGGGATATGAAAAGTGTAAAGGATAAACACTTTTAAAAGTCTTTCCAGAGGGCTATAGCTTCCAAAAAAATGTCCACTACCAATGAAGTTTAACTGGATTGCAAAAGAAAAAAAACGTTGTCTAATAATAAAATGTGAAGTTGAAGATTCAGTATGATAAAAAAAAAATCTGTGTGACAGTTTGTCCTACATAAGAGAGAACTGAATGCAGAATGATGCTTTATGTGGGCCACCCAGCCTTTACGAAAGATTGGGACATGGTTATTACAGTGATGGATGCCATTATAAAAAGCCTGGATGAATGCTTGTGTTTGCTGAAGCACAATGATGATAACACAGAGATAATACTGGTGGAGTGAGAGAAGCAACTGGAAAAATTGGTGACAGTAGCTCCCCTGATCAGTAAGAAGCATTCACCAATTGCTAGAAAGGCTTGTGGTTTAGGGCTTCATCTGATGATGGGAGTAAGACTTTTCTTTCATGTAGAGCTAGCTACACACATGTAAAAGAGCTGACTTTAACAAACTAAGGCTGCGGCTACACCATGAGATAAAATTGAATTTGTTAATATCAATTTTGGAACTCTGGAACTTACAGACTCGATTGACTATCCTCACCTCCCCACGTGCTCCTTACAAAGTCAATTTATTGCTGTCACACTCAATAGGCAAATATTGGCTGTTGCAGTAGTGCATTGTGGGAACCTATCCCACAGTTCCCTCATCCCTGTAGCATTCTGGGTATGCTGTTTGGTCTTTGACATCATCTTCCCACAATGCATTTTCCTCATTCCCCTTCTGTGTTAAGTAAACATCCATTTTTCCTGTCAGAAGGAAAAGCGGGGCATCCACAGAGATGGCAATCTTAACAGAAATATCTGTCTTCTGTAACTGATTTATCAAGGATTTCATAAAAATCAGCAAGAGTATGTCTTCTCAACTGGCCATCACCCGACTGTGCCCCCTCCCATGATTGCATCCAGCACCTGAAAATAACACATGGACAATGAAAAGCTTGAAAGAGTTGCTCAAGGGTGGGTATCTGGGTTCCCTGTTCCTTATACAGTTTCTGTGCACAGTCTGTGTTCTCAGCTGGCCATCCACTGATTGTCCCCCCTCTCGTGATTTCCTCTGAATCCTGCAAACAATACAGGTACCCTGAAAAGCTTGAAGAAGAGTTGATAGAAAACTTCTTGAAAAAAAAAAAAGAGTTGCTGAGGGGAGGGTATTTGGCTTCCCAGTTCACTATACATCTTCTGTGCACAGTCTGTTCTCAACTGGCTATCCACTGAGTGTCCCCACTCCCATGATTTCATCTGATCCCTGAAGATAACACAGGGACCCTGAAAAGCTTGAAAGAGTTGCTAAGGGGTGAGTATTTGGCTTTTCAGTGCACTACTCAGCTTCTATGCAAGGCTGTACTCTCAACTGAAAATAACACAGGGACAGACTGTATTCTAAACTGGTCATCCACCCATTCTTCCCTGCGTGAAGGGATGCAAAGTGAAAAGAAGAAGGGTATAAAAGTCTAGGAAAAGAGATTTTTGTCTTCCCTCTCCACTACGCAGACATTGCCAAAATGGGGGATGGCAGTGAAATATTATACACTGAACATATAATTGAAACAGGAATCTCAACTGGCCCTCCACTCTTTGTGTTTTTTTTTTTGAGCGGGGGTCAAAGCATGTAGAAAGATAGGAAATATTAGGAAAAAGATTTTATAACAGAACTATCACAGATTTTGCAAAAAGCAGCAGGTGTCTCCAATGGGCAGCAAGACCCTGACAATAGATTTGGTGGGTGGGTGGCTATGGTCTGTGGCTGCAGGGCCAGTTGAAATGTTCCACCACTCCTGAAAACCTTAGCCACCAGGGGAGACATCACCCTGGTGGCAGCTAACCCCAAGGGTCCATTGCTAGGGGTTTGGCGGGGATTCAGTGGGGGAGGGCAGTTGAAGTAGTCTCCCTGAATCTTAGCTGCCAAGGGGCTAAGATGACTACAGGGGCCATTTGTAATGGGTAGATGCACTCACAGAGCTAATAGTAAAGAAAGAAAGCCATTTCTCTGGCTCTTATGCAAACATGACGCCACAGCCACAGGCCTCCTTGTCCTGATTTGAAAGTCATGGTCTTCCTGTTACCTAATTCCTGTGCACCTGGAGAGCAGCAACCAGAGTGGAGCACTGAGGGACATAGTGGGTTACATACAGAACACCTCTGGAACCTAATACATTCAATTTTAAGATGCTTCCACACTGGTCTTTAACCAAACTTTTGAATTCAAGCTTGATGCTATACCCATCAGGTACTAACGATATTGGTATTTACAGTGAAGTCAGTCGTCTTAATATTGAGCTAACTTGCCTTAAATTCAAATTTATCTTGTAGTGTAGGCACTGCCTCAGAGTAATGGTAAGTAAAGTCCCTGAGAAGAAAATTTAAGGGAAAAAGTTGTTCAGGATAGCTGGCAATATTAAAGGAACAACTGTAAACTATCTGGATGCAAAAGAAACACAGGGGCTGGGTCTACACTAGCACCCCCCCAATGAATATGCAGTGCCTCTTTAGCATAATGGCAGCTGTGGCACTTTGAAAGTGCCGCTTTCGATCATGCGTGGCATGTCTACATGGAGTCCTTTTTGAAAGGACCCTGCATGCTTCAAAATCCACATAGCATTTTAGCAAATTTTCCAGGCTTTTGGTCACACAGCAAGAGTAGCTGTTCTTTCTCCATGTCTGTTAGTGTTAGGAGGGTGATGTCTTCTTTGGCAACCTGCTCAAGCATGGGAATTCACATCTGTTTTATTTTATTTTATTTTATTTTATTTTTTTAACATGCTTCCTGCCCCTTTACCTTGGCCTGCAGCAGCCAGTGGGTGTTCCATTTGCCACCACACAACGTGATTTGTAGGCTCTGGTGGGGTTCCCTCTGCATGTCCCTTTGCAACCAGCATTTCTTTGCATTTTTCATGACCACCTCCTACCCCGTGCCACGCTGCTGCCAGGCTCTGCTGGGCATTTTGCCTCCCTGTCCCGCTTCTCCCAGCATTTCTTTTCATTCTGCAAGACTCCCCAGTTGCTGCCAGGCTCTGCTGGGCATTTCCCCTCCCATGTCCCTTTCCAAGCACCATTTTTTTCAGTTCTCAGGAATCCCCCTGCACCACACAGGGGATTCTTTTACTGTGCTTTTTCCCTCCCATGTCCCTTTACATCCAGCCTTTCTTTGGGTATTTTTTTTCCCTTTACATTATTTTTATTGTGCATCAAGGCCCCACACACAGCTGTCCATTTGTCACTGGCAACTTCCCCTGCTTTGCAGATCTTCCCATTCCCACCAGAAGAGGACAACTGCTTATAGCTTACCATGTCCACAAAGCAACGTGCTGGAGAAGTGATGGCAAGTGAGGTATTGTGAAATGCACACTTACTGTCCCATCCTTAATAACCCATGTGTCCTTCAAAAGTATACTTTGTGATAGTACACAGGAAGACCCATTCATTGCACTTCAAAGCACATTATGTGAATTGTATCTTAATTTTGCCCTTCATTTTCAAGACTCAGTGCCCAGTGTTGCAGAGAAAACCAGGAGATGCAGGAAATGCAAACAAGATCTAATCCTGCAGCACAGGGAAACACTTAGGCAGAGTACAAGAACTTGACAAAGGGCACTGTTCCATGGCACCACAGTACAGCTGAGTGCCGTCAGAGTCAAGTAAACTTTAACAAGAGAATGCTTGACCTCCATCAGCAGCAATTGTCAAAAATGTATGAGGCCATGGCAAACCATATTGAGGTTGTGGCAAAGCAGACTGAGGTCATGACAAAGCTCATAAAGGCTCTTACTGAGCAGACGGAGGCCCTGTGCTCCCTGCTGCAGCTGCAGAGGAACTCCCAGACAAGCAGCGCATTAGCTGATACCCACTGTCCGGGGTCCCCTGAGAAAAGGGCAACCACCGCCTGTTGTCATGGTCCTTGCAATGAGTCTGTTGAGAAGAGGTCACCCACCCCCCATTGTCAGGGTCCCCACACAAGGGGAGGGAAAGCAAGCCTACCCTGCTGCTCCAGCCTCAAGGGCCACTGCAAAAGGCTATTCAAGCACCCTTGAGAAGGCTTCATTTCTCAGCCACTTAAACCTCTCCTACCCTCAAAATAAATCATTCCTTTGAGCTTGGTGTGATTTCCTGTTCTGCAGAAGTGTGCAGGGGGGAACACAAATTGAAATGTGCTAATGTGGGGGGTGAGTGCCACTGAAGGCACAGCTGGCCAGTGTAACTCCCTTATTCTCAGCAGGCACGCAGCTGAGGGAACCAGGTGGCGGGAAGGGTGAGTGCCGCTGAAGGCACAGCTAGCCAGTGAAACTCCCTTGTCCACAGCAGACGCGTGGCTGGAGGAACTGAGTGGATTGCAGGGGTGCTGAAGGCACAGCGTATGCTATTTACTGCAACTTAGTCCCCTCCCTGAAAGTAGGAAGTTGTAGAATTCACTTCATTAGGAGATTTTGAAAACATGTTGGACAAATATCCGTTAGCAAAGGCATAAGTTTTTTTTTTTTTGGGTCCTGGCACAACACAGAGGGCTGGACCTAATGACACCTCAAAGCTTCTTCCAGTCCAGTATTTCTATGATTCTATACATTTGCCTTCACATCTATTTTTGTGACGCTGTATAGAGTTCCAGACAACATGTAGTCCCTGACAAACAACTAACAAATCTGGAACTCATACTTTGAGAGAGCTTGTTTCTGTCTATCATTTCCAGTTTTCTTTAAAACAGCTCGGGTGTGTATACGCTAGGACCTAACTTCAAAGTTAACTTCAAAGTTAGGCACTACATCGAAGTAGCCAGCAAAGAGTCTACACACATTTTCGCTTACTTCAAAGTTAACTTCCAAGTAGGGAGCCCAACTTTGAAGTCCTTACTCCATTTCCAGGAATGGAGTAGTGCCCTATTTCAAAGTTTAACTTTGAAGTAGGGGCCGTGTCTACACTAGCCCCAAACTTCGAAATGGCCACTCAAATGGC
Organism: Carettochelys insculpta; assembly: GCF_033958435.1. NCBI lineage: Eukaryota > Metazoa > Chordata > Testudines > Carettochelyidae > Carettochelys > Carettochelys insculpta. The sequence continues at coordinate 190,520,559 of NC_134139.1, forward strand.
CATTTCGAAGTTTACTAATGAAACGCTGAAATATATATTCAGCGCCTCATTAGCATGCGGGCAGCCGCAGCACTTCGAAATTGATGCGGCTCGCTGCCACGTGGCTCGTCCTGACAGGGCTCCTTTTCGAAAGGACCCCGCCTACTTCAAAGTCTCCTTATTCCTATGAGCAGATGCATGGCCATTTCGAAGTTTGGGGCTAGTGTAGACACGTCCAGGGTGTGTGTAAATGGTCTACTTTGACGTTTCTTACTTCAAAGTTATTTTTGTAGTGTAGACACAGCCCTCCTGTTTAAAGTAACAGTGAATCCGTAGCTCACAAAACATTAGTAAAAGCTGAATTTCAGGCTGCTAGAGTTTCTGCTTTTGTCTCAGCAATGAAGGGTCCTGTGGCACCTTACAGACGAACAGAAAAGTTTTGAGCATGAGCTTTCGTGAGCACAGACTCACTTCATCAGATGCTCATGAAAGCTCATGCTCAAAACTTTTCTGTTAGTCTATAAGGTGCCACAGGACCCTTCGTTGCTGTTACAGATCCAGACTAACACGGCTACCCCTCCCATACTTGCTTTTGTCTCCTGGTTTCTGTAACTTTCATCTTTGGGCTGAAGCTTTTCAGACCATAGTATGTGAAACAATCAATCTTCTACCCAAATGATATTTTGACCCTTTTTCTGTCAAAGCCATGTTTACCTGGTATGCCTTTGCACATAGAAGTTCTGCCTGTAAGTGGTAGAACAGTTTGCTTTTCGAATTATGGTTGTTGCAAAATATATTAATTAGTAAAATCATGTATGATACATAATTAAAGGCTGTATCATAATGCATTTAGCAAAGAGACACATAGGAGTTCTGCACACATCCTTATTTTAGAAATTTTATTGTTTGGGTTCTCAGTCATGGTGTCTTTATGTTCCATAAGCATTTTTAATGGGATATATGTGTATGTGTTGTCTGCACATATGTGAGTGCATGTAGAACAGAGATATGTTTTTGAATGAATCTCTAAACCTGCACTGCCCGCCAGTGTAATTTCTCCTTCTATTTGCCAATTTCAATCTAAATTGCTTCCTTTCAGGCCTAAAACTAGCCTATCTAAATAATATATTAAACATGAAGAATCCAAATGAAGCCTGGCAGTTACTCAAGGTGAGGTTACAGGCTGTTTAAAACTAGTATGAGCCATTTCAGAGGGAGGTGTCCCAAAGGGAATCATCATCATCATCTCACTTGGATTATTCCAGAAATCACCGAGATGATTGTGTACTTCCATTAGCCTAGACAGCTGATGCCTGGATGACATACCAATCTTTGCCTGATATGTTACTTCTGGTTGACAGATGTGTTAGTGGAAGAAATACTGTGTTGAACCAGCTACTGGTTTCAGTGACTCCTTCAACATACAGGAAATGATAAAGAGAAGTTACTCACCGTAGTAACGATGGTTCTTCCAGATGTTTTCCCCGTGGGTGCTCCACAATAGGTGTCGGGCTCGCCCGGCGCCGCAGATCGGAAACTTTCCAGCAGTTTCTCCTGGATCGAGCATGCGCCGGCACGCGCCACTCCCTTGCGCGTCCCCAGCCACGTGCGTGATCCAGTCCCTGCCAGTTCCTTGACTAACTGCCTCGGATGCTCCTGAAAAACACTAAACAGAGATCTGAAGCGGGGAGGATGGGCGGGTGTTGGAGCACCCACGGGGACACGTCTCGAAGAACCATCGTTACTGCGGTGAGTAACTTCTCTTTCTTCTACGAGTGTCCCCGTGGGTGCTCCACAATAGGTGACTACCCAGCAGTAACCCAAGTAAGGAGGTGGGTAATCGGTTTATGTGCAGCTTGCCCCCGAAAGGACTGCTGTCGACAGACAGGTGTCCTCTTGGTATACCCAATGTAGTGCATAATGTTTGGCAAAGGTGTCATAGGATGACCAGGTCGCCGCTCTACAGATGTCTTTTAATGCGATGCCCTTCAAAAAGGCTGTTGACACCGCCACTGCCCTGGTGGAGTGAGCCCTAGGCGGGGCCAGCAAAGGAGTCTTTCAAAGTTCGTAGCACATTTTTATACAGGACACAATGTGCTTCGAGATTCTCTGTGAAGAGAGACCCTCTCCTTTTGACCTGGGAGCGAGAGAGACTAGAAGTCTGTCCTTTTTCCGGAAGGACTTAGTTCTGTCTATGTAGAAGGCCAACGCCCTCCTCACGTCCAGGGGATGTAGGCGTGCCTCCTTGCTGGAACTGTGAGGCTTCAGGTAAAACGAGGGTAAAACTATGGGTTCGTTAAGGTGGAACTCTGAAGAAACCTTCGGAACAAAGGCTGGGTGCAGCCGTAAAGTTACCACCTCCTTTGAGAATACTGTGCAGGGTGGCGTTGCCATAACTGCTGCGAGCTCACTCACCCTGCGAGCTGACGTAATTGCAAGGAGGAAGGTTGTTTTTATCGTAAGGAGATGTAGGGGAACTGTGGCTAATGGTTCAAAAGGTGGACCCGTCAGCATGCTGAGCACCAAGTCCAAGTTCCACAATGGTGGAAGCGGTTTCCGAGGGGGGTACAGGTTTACCAGCCCCTTCAGGAACCTGGTAACAATAGGATGGGCAAATACTGTGGGCCCTTCCTCTGCATGCCGAAAAGCAGATATAGCGGCGAGGTGGACTTTTAGCGAGGATAGGGAAAGCCCGCCCCTCTTGAGGTCCAATAAGTATTCTAGTATTACAGGTATAGGAACGTCAAGGGGAGCTAACTGCTTGGCAGAAACCATGCAGTGAATCGAGTCCATTTCTGCTTGTAGGTCTTCCTGGTGGAGGTCCTTCGGCTACTTTCCAGGACTTGTTGTACTCCCTCCGTACATGCACTTTCTAGGGAGCTGAGCCATGGATTAGCCATGCTTGTAGGCGCAGACCTTGGGGGTGTGGGTGCACTATGGACCCCTGGGCCTGCGTGAGTAGGTCCAGCGACACCGGAAGGGGGAGCGGTGGGCGGTCCGACATGCTCAGAAGCAAGGGGAACCATTGCTGTTGATCCCACGTTGGGACTACTAGAATCATGTGGACTCTTTCCCTTCTGGCTTTCTGCAAGACCTTGTGGATGAGCACTGTGGGGGGAAATGCATAAAGTAGGGGGCCCTGCCATGAAATCGCGAATGCGTCCCCCAGGGACCCCCGCACCAATCCTGCCCTGGAGCAGTACTGGGGGCTCTTCTTGTTGCGCTGAGTGGCAAACAGGTCAATCTGGGGAAACCCCCATGTGTGAAAGATCAGTCGTAGCAGATCGGAGCGGATCTGCCATTCGTGCGTGAGTGCGAAGCGCCTGCTCAGCTGGTCTGCTTTCACGTTGTGAGCACGCAGCAAATACGAGGCTTTCAACATTATATTGTTGGTGATGCACCAGTTCCACAGTCGGACTGCTTCCGCACATAGGGCAAGGGATCGGGCTCTTCCTTGTCGATTTATATAAAACATGGTGGAGATATTGTCTGTATTGATCCCGACTACTTTGCCCTGTATGAGGTCTCGAAAGTGTTTGCAGGCGTTGAACACTGCTCTGAACTCCAGTATATTTATGTGCAGTGACTGTTCCGAAGGGGACCATAGTCCCTGCGTCACCTTGTCGCCGATGTGTGCTCCCCATCCTATGTGGGAAGCGTCGGTAGTAAGAAAAATAGAGATTTGTGGTTGGTGAAAGAGTACCCCTGTTAGCAGGTTCTTGGGGTTTACCCACCACTGCAGGGATCTGCGCACCTCTGTTGTGGGCGACACCACCCTGTGGACAGTGTGGGATGCCGGCTTGTAGATGCTCGCCAGCCAATGTTGTAGGCTGCGCATATGCAATCTGGCATTCTGCACCACAAACGTCGCCACCGCCATGTGGCCTAGCAGCTGCAAGCATGTTAAGACCGGCACTGTGGGGCTGTATGTAATAACTTGCACCAGCAAACTGATGGCGTGAAAGTGGGCGTCGGGTAGATACACCCTTGCTGTAATAGAGTTTATACATGCCCCTATAAACTCTATGTCTTGTGTGGGGTCGGTCTGTGACTTCACTAGGTTGATGACTAGGCCCAGTGAAGAAAACGTGTCTGCTGTTACGCGTATCATGCGTAGGACTTCTGCCTTGGAGGCCCCTTTCAATAGGCAGTTGTCCAGGTATGGGAATATAAATACCCCCTGTCTGTGCAGGTAGGCTGACACCACTGCCAGGGTTTTGGTAAAGACTCTGGGGGCCGAGGAGAGGCCGAACGGAAGAACCTTGTACTGGAAATGCTCCTTGCCGACCATAAAACGGAGGAAGCGCCTGTGTGCCGGGTGGATCGTTATATGAAAGTAAGCATCTTGTAAGTTGAGGGCTGCAAACCAATCTCCATTGTCCAGTGCCGTGAGTATGGAGATGACTGTGATCATTCGAAAACGTTGTTTGCGCAAGTACCGGTTGAGGCCCCGAAGATCTAAGATGGGCCTCCAGCCTCCTGTTTTCTTCTCTGTAAGGAAGTAGCGTGAATAAAAGCCTTTCCCCTGGAATTGCTCCGGCACTCTTTCCACCGCCCCTATGAACATAAGATGGTCCACCTCCTGTTTGAGTCTCGCCTCGTGGGAAGCGCCCCTGAGGTGGGGCCTGGGCAGAGGTTTCGGCGGTGGGAGCGACTGGAAGGGGATCGCGTAACCCGTGGCTATGATCTCCAGTACCCATTTGTCTGCGGTGATCTTTTGCCATTGGGGGTGGAACGGTCAGAGGCGATGATGGAACATTAGCTGGGAATGGCATTGCGCGATGGTAGTGATAGTGCAGCCCTCGACCTGCCCGTCAAACTTGTTGCCTTTGGGCCTGCCCCGAGGATGCGCAGCTTTGTTGAGGACATCACCTGGGAGTTCCATACTGTTGCTGCTGTTGATGTCGCCCTTGGTTGTAGCCCCGTTGGTACTGAGCACGCTGTGGTTGGTCCGGGTATCGTCTTTGCTGAGGATAATACTTTTTCTTCCTATATGGCGGGGTATAAATACCCAGGGTTCTAAGTGTAGCTCTGGAGTCCTTACTGGAGTGGAGGACCGAGTCGGTTGAGTCTGCAAACAACTTCTGCGTGTCAAAGGGAAGATCCACAATCTTCGCCTGCAGATCCCTCGGGATACCCGATGTCTGGAGCCAGGATTCTCTGCACATGACCACTGCTGTAGCCGTTGAGCGTGCCGCTGTGTCCGCCACGTCCAGGGCGATCTGGACTCCCATCCTCGAAGCCACGTAGCCCTCTTGCACAATCGCCTTTAGCACCGGCTTCTTATCTTCCGGAAGCGAATCCATGAGAGAAGTAAGCCTGGAGTAATTATCAAAATTATGGTTCGCTAGATGTGCTGCATAGTTTGCCATTCTCAATAGCAGGGTGGAGGAGGAATATACCTTCCTACCAAACAGCTCTAGCTTCTTGGCATCTTTGTCTGAACCCCCCGATTTGTACTGAGAAGTCTTTGATCTCTGCTGAGACAATTCTACCACCAGTGAGTTTGGTTGTGGGTGACTAAAGAGGAACTCCATGCCCTTCGCTGGGACGAAGTACTTCTTATCCACTCTTTTGTTCATAGGCGGAGCGGAGGCCGGGGTCTGCCATATGGTAGTGGCGGACTCCATAATGGCTTCGTCAAGCAGGATAGCAATTTTGGATGAACCCGGGGGTCTCAAATTTTTCAGGAGTTTGTGATGTTTCTCCTGTACCTCTGCCGTTTGGATGCCTTGTGTGAAAGCCACCCTTTTAAACAGCTCCTGAAACTGTTTGAGGTCGTCCGGGGGAGCAACGTCCCCAGGGGCCATGGTCTCGTCAGGGGAGGACGAGGAGGAACCACTAGGGTAAACCTCCCTCAAACTCTCAGGTTCTTGCGGTCGATGGTACACCTGCTCACTGGAGGCTTGCAAAGGAAAGTCTCGGGGTTCTACTATTAACTCCCCTTGAGATAGCTGTGTTTCCATCCCCGGCCGGGAGTGACCACGGGGGTATTGGACGGCCGGGGGGGACCTGCCCCTAGGTGTATGCCTGGGGTGTCTGTGTCCAGCATGATAAGAACGACCATGGCAGCATGGACACGGGTCTGGGGAGGGAGACCTGGACCACTCTCGGGGTGCGTACCCCCAATGTCTGGGAGAGCGAGATCTCCGCGACGATTCAGATAACGGTGAAGCTGGTTTGTGATAGTACTCCAAGGGATCCAATCCCAGAAAGGGTGAAGGTGGCTCAAGCCATGGTGACGTTGGTTGGAGGAACGGAAAAGGAGGCTCTGGAAAGGCCGGTGGAGACCCAGATCGTCTGGGTGGCATGTGCAGCATAAGGGGGGAGGGCTTGTTGATAGCAGCATTGCAGCCCTGTCCAGAGAAGGGCTGCGGTGCTGGGTTTTCGCTCTCACCTTTCCCCTCCCCTGCGGGGCTGGCACCGCCCCCTCCCGTGCCGGGGATCTTGGCCCCGCTGTTGGCGCCGCGCTCGGCCCGCTCAGTTGCGGAGCTGCGCAGATAACGTCCTCCGGTGCCTGCAGGCTCCGTGCCTGTTGGCCCTGCACCGCTGGCGCCGCAGGGGCCGGTGCCGCCTGTGGCGGTGCCGCCAGTTCTGGCGCTTGCCTGGGCGGCCACCACTCTGAGTGCTGCGTGTGCCGGCTGTTTGGTAATCGGAGGCTCAGCCTCTGCCACGTGCGCTGCTGCGCTGCCGCTTGTTTGAGTATGCGGCTGGGGGCTGTGTGCTCCGCCCGTCCTGCTCGCTGAGACTGCCGGCAGGGATCAGGCTGGAGAGAGCTTCCTCCGTTTCTGCACTGAGGGGGTGAGGGAAGCCGCCTTCCTTTTGTGGAGCCCAGGGGGTCCCTCTGGTTGAGGCCTCTCCAGCAAGTCAGGCTGGAGAGCCTTATCAAACAGGAGCATTTTCAGCCGCATGTCTCTGTCTTTTCTGGCCCTGGCTGTGAGCTTAGCACAGTGGGAACACTTCTGGGTAACGTGTGATTCCCCCAGGCACCGAATGCATTCACTGTGCCCATCGGAGGCTGGCATAGCTTCGCGGCAGGACTCACACTTTTTAAAGCCTGAAGAGGACATTGCAGTGAGTCTTTTTGCTGTTAATAGGGCACTTAGCACTTAATTTGTGCCTGTTTAGCCGTCACGGACACCAGCCTGCAGCGGCGGGAGGCCTACTGGCCTTCACGTCCACGCGTCTTCTCAGCTCCTCTCTCCCTTTTTATTATATATATATATATATTTACTCTCTTGTTTTCTCTCTTTTCTCTCTTTTTTTTTTTTTTTTTTTTGAAAAAAAGAACAACAATTTACACGTAAAAACTCTGTCTAATCTGACTTTGGCCATAGCCTGAGCGGATTCCATCTGCAGCTGATGGCGGTTGAGTAGGAACTGGCGGGGACCAGATCGCGCACGTGGCTGGGGACGCGCAAGGGAGCAGCGCGCGCCGGCGCATGCGCAATCCAGGAGAAACTGCTGGAAAGTTTCCAATCTGTGGCGCTGGGCGAGCCCGACACTTACTGTGGAGCACCCACGGGGACACTCGTAGAAGAATCATGAATTGTTAAACCTGAAAGAAAAGACAATATCCAAGCAATTCATGGACACTTTGACATCCAGCCACTGCATATCACTTCTTAGCATATAGTTTGTCATAAGGAACAAGAAAAAGAGCATTCCTTTTTAGCTTATGTACTCTTCCTTTCTAACCACATTTCCTGGCTTGTAGTATACATAATCATTGTGCTAAGCCTTTTAAAAGCATACCTATGTATATCTATGGTCTGCAACCATATTATACCAGTGTCAAATTTAGAAGATATAAAATATAGTTCTTGCACAAAGAACAATAACCATGCTTAGGTGTTTCCAAGCTGTTTTGACTACTTAAACCCATATAAATGCTCTCTCTGCAATGTCAGCAACTTTGTTTTTTAATGCTGTTACTTTTGTTTCTCAGGACATTTCTTCCCTTTCTCAGAACCTTCCTACAGGTTGTAATTTCAACATCTATGTGACTTCCTTCAATATGCTGTTTTGATTTGGAGAAATTTGTGGTTTTTTGAACCCTTAATTTTGAATATTTTATATTTTTCATACACACAAACAAGTAAACATTATTGTCTACAATTCTGTAGTCCTCATTCTGGCAAAACTCTTACTGAAATAACTGCATAGTCTTAGCTCTGTATAATATCACCTGTTTTGCCAGATGGCTTCCTGGCTGCTGGTATGAATTTAGTGAATAACAGTTAATTGTCATAAAACCAACACTCTATTCCTTCAGCACAGGATTACACTACCAAAATATCTTACCAATGAGATTCCAACTTGTATATAAATCAAGGGAACAATAGAATGGTGTGGGACCCAGGAACCCTTAATGTTAAATTTCCTCTGTAAATGCTAAGTGGTGATACCATTAGGTTGGTCAAAATAGATAATTTTGGACATAAGAAGTTTTGAAGAAAAAATTCAAAATTTCCAGCAAATTTTTATTAAAATCCAAAAAAATTAACTTTAATTAAAATGTTCAGTTTTGTTTTTCCCCAAGCCAAATTGCTAAAGAGAAAGGAAAGCAAAAGGGAAGTGAAAAGAATAGAAAAGTGAGAAAAAATCTTTGTATTCAAAACAAAATGAAACATTGTTTCATTTAAAATTTTGGAAAGAAATGAAGTGGCAGTTTGGGTCAAAGCATTTAATGGAATGATTTTTATTTATATTTAGTTATCAACATTTAATATTCACAAAGCCAGAGCTTAGCAGGATCCAAGAAAGGATTGGGCATTTCAATGGGTAAGGAGAACACCCGGAGAAACATAAAGGAAGATTTTTTAAAATCTCTAGATACCTAAAACCATATATTTCAAATCATGAGCAGCCTTTCAGGGGCTTAACTTTGCTGCTGGGCAGATTATTCCGTCACTGCCTGCTCCCTCCAGGATTTTCTTACATCTTTCTCAGAAGAATCCTGTGCTGGCTACTGCTGGGGACAGAATCCTGAGCAGACTGGATTACCGCTTTGACTTGGCTTCAGAGGGGTAGCCCTGTTAAGCTGTAGCTTTGGGTCACAAAAGCTCATGATCTAATAACAGTGTTAGTCTCTGAAGTGCCACAGGACTGCTTGTTACTGTCCCTGATGTGGTTTGACAATTCGTGCCATCTTATTTTCCTGCTACTGAGAGAAAGTTTATAAGTGTACAAATGGTGGATAATTTGGCATGCACCACATGGCTGTACAGGTTGGCCCATTTTTCTTTCTACATTCTGGAATGGCTTGGGAGGATGTGAGGGGTTGTTCTTCATGTAGACAATTGTAATGAGAGGTGCTGAAAATGTTTTCTGTCCTCCATAGTTATTTCATACCCCCTTTAAACAAAGTCATTGATGGCCTTTATTTCTGACACAAGATGTTCACACATTTTCTCTCATTTATCTTTTTAATTCCTTAGAGAAAATCCCAAATATCCTCTAATCCTTTTAATTACTTAATCTATTAATAAGACAGTCCTGTGCTAACTGCTTGTAGAGGTCTTTAATCATTGCAAATTTTATAATCCAGTTACTGTAACTGTAATGCCCCACGTTAATTATTCTTGCTTTAGAAATCTCACCCACATGCATATTTACTGATCTAGTTTTCCCCTTATAAGAGGCTCTGCCATTTGGCTGGTATTTTTTTTTTCTTTTTCTTTTCTTTCATTTGAGGCTGAGAGGAAGATTGGCCGCCTTGTTAAAATCTGTATTTGCTTCTCAGCTATGGCATAGATTTCCTGTGTGATGTTGAACAAGTCACTATGGCTATGTCTACGTTACTAAGGTGTTGCTGGTGGGGAGGACCCCCCCCCCAGTAAAAATAGAAGGTAAACCAATAGAAGGAGCTTTCCTGTCAGCATACTAACACAACTGTGATGGCGTGTAGTCACAAAAGGCCCCTTGGGATGTTTCCTGGGGTGCTGATCATGCCACTGATACCCATCTTCTTGCTCTCTGGGGCTCTCCCACCACTTTGTGCTGTTGAGCCAGATCCTCTGATCTCCCCAGCCAAGGCACAGAGGTGGAGTTACTGCCCCACTGCAGAGCAATGCAGACACTGTTTAATCTTAGGTCTGGGTGGATGCAATTGTAGGCACAGCATCCAGGTGTACTACCCAGACACACTGAGACCTCATACTAGGGTGAGTGAAGTCTCTGCTCTACAGCCTCAGCTGAGGGCCAGCTGACCTTTAGCTCATGTGGTAGAGCACAGGGCTTTAGCCCCTATGATCACAGGTTCTATCCCTAGTGCTAGCAACCAAGGTCTTTTGGTGTTACACAGGGAATCAAACCCCTAAAGGGGTCAAACCCCCAAATATATCTGTCTCCCCTGTGGAAAAGATTTCCACAGGGAGGTCTCATTAGGTAAGCCCCCTTTATCAATGAAATGCAGATGTGCACAGCGATAGCTTTCCCCAGGTAATAACAATTTACACTGGGTTTGCTTATTAACAAAAGAGTTTTTAATCAAGCAAAACAGTAAGATTTATGTGGTTATAGATAAGGACAGACCAAAATTAGTTACTGTAGTGAGAGGTCATTTACTAGTGGTGTCTGAATGTCTTATCTGCTCCAGGCTGTGTTGCTAACCCTGGACTGCATGTGTGCTGCCTCGACTGCTACATTGGCTTCTGCAGTTAGCCAGTGCAACAGATGTATGGGAGCCCCCAAGAACCACAAATCAAGTGAGGTACAAAGGAGCTGGAACCAGGTTTATTGTCATTGACACATGGGCTTTAGCACCCTGGGTGTCCCCGATTGGACTCCAGCAGTTTTATATGAATACATGCATGCGTCCTGACAATGGACTCAACATGCTTCCAGGGGGCAGGAGTGCCCTAGTCTGTTCCCAGGTTGGTCAATGTGATCCTGGTGACATGCACTTTTATACAACATACAAATAATGTACGTGTACATTACATATCCCAGGTACAAACCCTTCGTTGTAATAAATTGATTCCCTTGATGTAACCAGATCTTACCCCTTAACTTGGTGATAGTGGTAGTTCCATCAAAACAACACTATCCATCATTCTGTAAAACTGACCCTGTCCTGAACCTGGGTCAGAATGTCCTTGTGCTAAGCTATAATAGCCCAAATCTTTGAAATGGCCATGCAAATGGCCATTTTGAAGATTACTAATATATATTCAGCGCCTCATTAGTATGCTGGCAGCCGTGGCTCTTTGAAATTGCTGCTTTTCACTGCTGTGTGGCTCATCCAGATGGTGGCCCTTTTCAAAGGACGCCAGGAACTTCAAAATCCCCTTATACCTATCAGCAGGTAGGCCATTTCGAAGATTTGGGCTAGTGTAGACATGGCCATACTGTTACAAAATCCACTTAATTGCTCACCACATGTGCCTCCATCTTTATTGTGCAGAGGACAGGAAGTGGGTAGGGGAAAAAACAGGGGTCATGTTGGGGATGGAGTAGGGCTGTGGGCCCGAGACCTCCACTGGGGAGCCCTGGGGAGGTTACTGGGGTCCTTGGGAGAAGCTTTCCCTCAGGGCCTCCCAGGTCTGCAGCCCCTCCTGATGCACCTGGCAGATGGCAGCTGTTCTCGGCCGCTTGTGTGCCCACCCCTTGTGGCTGGCGACTGCCCACCCTGGGAGGAAGGCCTCTCTCGTCCCTCCATGGACACAGCAAGTTCCCACAACCTGGTAGATGTTGTGCTCCCCAACATTGAGGCGGTTCAGTAGGCACCTGAACTGTCACTTGAGGTGGCCAAAGACGCACTTGGCCTGCATCTTGGGGCAGTTCAGGTGCTTGTTGGGGTGCAGCTGTCCAGTATATGGCTTCATCAGCCATGACATGAGGGGGTAGGCTGCATCCCCCACAGTGCAGGCTGGCTGGGACCCTGGAGAAAGACTCAGTCTATCATAGGGGATATAAGTAGAAATACTTTTTGTGAAAGTAAGACAGGAATAATTCATGTTTATAGAGAAAAAGCTTCTTAACAGGGAAATCTGTTGGGCTGCAGAACAGTTTCTTGGGGAAGTGGTGGAAATTCACACTACTTTGGGCTTTTACAATGAACGTGGACAGAGGACTATAAACTACTGTAGAAACTTCCCCTTTCCTGGGAATGGTTTATCTATTAGTATTCCCTTAGGCATGTGCTTCCCTTTTTGATGATTCTGTGCTCGATATTATAATAAAATGTGGGCTGCACAGTAAAGAGACAATTGGGCCTAGTCTGGAGGAGGTGTCAAAACCAGAGATTTCTATATTGCAAAATCAGCTTTCGGGCTCATATAAAATATTATTAGTATTGTTAGGCTATAGAGTGAGAACATGTGTCATATTGAGGGGGGAGAAGAAAATGATTAGATCATGAAAATGCTTATGAATGAAGAATGCTTATGTCAAGGGATAGGGTTTTCTGAAGCCCTCCCCCACAATGAATAACAATATTCCTTCTAGGTCCTTCTGTTGAAGTTGGTGCTCTGCTGATTTATATCATTTGGGGATTTCATATTTTATCTTGTTCTTAGATTATCTTGATAATAAATTTAGGACACAAAGTATCCAAATCAATAGGTCTGTTGGCACCAGACACCACCAACATCTGTGGTGAATGGGATGGTCGGCAGACTGTGGAGTGCATCCATAGCCTTTATTAGTATAATGGAATATTTGCATGAGAAAACAGGACTATGTACTTCTTTATAGCAAAAAGGGGGTCACTGTGAAGTCTACCAGATGTAGTAACTGTAGTTCTGTTCTCCAAAGGTGTGCAGCACCCTCAACTCCCATTATAAGAGAAAAGAAGTAATCGGAGTGGATCATTTAAGAGGGTTTACCCTGTGGGCAGGGGACTCTGAGGCTAAAATAAGATGGATTAAGGGATAAGCCCTATATCAGAGCAATGAGGTGGGTCCTGTGTAAACGGAGGCAGATATAAGTGCTGACAGGGCCCAGCTGGGAAGCTAAGCAGAGAGCAGGAATGCCATTGTGAGGCCTGAATCTGTAGTGAAAAAGTTCAGAGTTGGAAAGATAATCAGTATCATTTCCAGGCTAAGGAGGGAAGTGCTCTTTATGCAGGGAGGCCTAGGGAAAGGGCTTAGAGTCTTAGGTAGAAAGTATAAAGGGGAGGCAGGAAATGGCCCGAAGAAAACTGCAATATAGGTAAAGGAGCTAACCTAGCTGTGCAGTAGAATTTGGACTGGATAGCAGGAGAGACTGAGTTTCCCACTCAGTTCCATGAAGTGGGTGTACAAGCTCATTGTAGTGGTGGTTGTCAAATTTCCCTCTAATTTTTTCCATCTATGTGCAGAATAATTTTGATGTGTGTACAGAGGAATGCGTGGCTGTGCACCACCAGTAGAAACACAAGCTGCTGGCTGTGGGGAGCTGTGGGCACTCTGCTAATCAGCTGCGTAGCACCTGAATCTTTCCTAGGTTGCCACCCAAGCGCTTCACTTATAGGGAACACTGGCTATTGAGCCTGGCAAGGGGGCAGTGAGCAGAACCAAGGACTGGTTGAGGGAGAGCCCCAGGGAGAGATTGGAAGGATTTTTTTGTTTCTGCTAAAGACATATTTGAGTTTTTCTAATTTAGACAACTGTGAGCCCATGAGGTGGACTAAGTCACTGGACAAGTGATCAGGGTGGACAGAGCTGAGTCACTGGACAAGTGATCAGGTAGAGAAACCACCACAACAGTAAAAGGGGATGCTAGCCCAATAAAGAACAATTACACCAGATCTGGCAGTGAGGGGGAACCTAACAGTCAGTGTACACTGTTACAGAATATATATGTAGTTATATACAGAACCAATCCTGTGAGGGACTGGGAACCTGCTGAGAAGTGAAGCATGCACACTATTCTGATAGATGTCATATTAGTCAGTCACTTATTTACTGAATCTTCACCAAAAAGCACACAAGGCTGCTGTGCTTCTACACCAGGAATTTGTGGCTGTGTTTTGCCTCCAGAAAATTTTGTTTGACTTTGGTTTCAAAATATCTAATCTTAAAAACTCTAATCATTTAGGCTTTTTGCAAGTTATGGGACAAAATCAAAGCAATAGGTTTTATCTGACAGTATTCTCAAAGCACTGTTGTGAATTGTCTACTAGCATGAGACACTAATAGGTATATAGTGATTTCTCATTAACACTAAAACTTCAAAACTAATTCTTATTAGCTTGAAATAATTATTTAGCTGTTTGGTAGGTGATGAAATAAAAATAGAGCTATGTAATTTTTTGTTTTTAAAATAAGGGAGCCATTTGACATTATGATTTATTCCTTAACATCATTCATGTTGATTAATAGATCCACATATAGTTACTTTATGAAGATATTCCTGCAACCATGAACTGTGCAGTTCTTTAAAATGGAGATTGCTCATGAAGGAGAGCACAGCTGGGTGGAGCTACGAGCTCAAATTTAGAAGAAATAATTGGGGGGGAAATTGGCTTCAGATTTCAGAGGAAACAGAAAATGTTTGATTTGTATGTGTTTGGCAGAGATCTTTCCTCTTCTTCTATCGTACGGTTAATTCCAGACTACCTGTATTTAGAGCGTACTGTGCCATGAAGACAAAGAATAGTCGAAGGAAGTAGGACTGACACCAGCCTCAGGTAAATTTTAAAGCCAAAATCAACAGGATCTACTTTTAACATAAGGAATGGATGTTGAATGGGAAAGGAGGAAGGATGCTGACAAGTTGAGTTACCAGTGTGCAATAGACTTCACCATTCACCCCTCTCTGCTCCCATCCTGTGGAAACCAGATTATCAACTGACATAGTCATCAGTACCTTAGGAGGAGATGATCTTGACTACGAGGTGGTTTGGAAAGTTTTAGGTGGTTAGATGGCCTCTGCTATCTATGGCTATGTCTACACTATGAAATAAAATCGAATTTATTGACATTGACTTTTTACTGCTAGAATTTATAAAGTCAAAGATGAATGTCTGCAAATGTCCAGAAAGTTGACATAGCACGTCTCCACTGTCTTACCTGCGTTCCACTGCATCAGCAGTGCATTGTGGGTACCTATCCCACAGTGCTTGTTGCCCCATTTCATTCTGGGAATTTGTGCCAGTGGCTTATGGGAAAAAATATTCTGCAAGTGATTGTGGGTGACTAATGTCATCATCCCAGAATGCAATGCCCCCACTGCCATTGGAGAACAAATGACGGACCCAAGTAATTTTGTACCATTCTACTCACCATTTTCCCAAAGCCTGCTCATGGCTTACACCACTGCAGGCCACTAGCATGGATCCTGAACAGCTTAGAGTCATTGCACAGTGTGTTATGGCCACTTCCAAAAGTGGTATGCAGTATTTAATTAAACAAAGCCAGTGGGAGGATGAGATGGATGCAGCTAATTCGGATGATGAACAGGAATGCAGAGCTGTTGGCTGCCCTGGATGCATTGCTTGCAGTGGAGTGCCAGTTCTAGAGATGTGAAATTAGCACACATAGGTGGGACAGGATTGTTTTGGAGGTCTGGGACGACCAGCAGTGGCTGCAGAACTTCTGGATGTGCAAGGCCACTTTCATGGAACTTCATGATTTGCTGCCCCCCATCCTGAAGTGCAGTGATAAATGGAGGGCAATAAAATTGATTTAAAGTAATGCTGTTTCCACACTAGCATTAAATTCAACCTTTTAAATCTAAACTTGACATTATGCTACATTGGAGGGTCAATGCAAGAACTTAGCACCACTTAAAATTGACCTAGTGGTGTTTGCAGTGAAGACAGTCTCGTTGTTAAATTGAGCTAAGTGCCTTAAAATCGACTTTATGCTGTATTGTAGACATAGGCTGAGTCTATGTCCACACTTGGGAATAAAGTTGAATTTGTTGAAGTTGACTTTGTAACACTAGATTTTATAAAGCTGAAGATGAGTATCCACACATGCTCACAAAGTCATCTTAGCGTGTCCCCACTTAATTGCCTGAGTTCGACTGCAGCTGCAGTGCACCTATCCCACAGTTCCAGCAGCACTGTTGCATTTTGGGTTTCTGTGCCAGTGTCTTGTACGAAAAAGTCACTTCAGTTGGCTGTGAGTGTGTGATGTCATCATCCCAGCATGCATTGTTTTCACTCCCTCTGCCGTTGAAAACTAACAGACTTTTTTCTAAAGCCTACCCCTGCATCAGGATGCTTTGATGATTGCCACCATCAGAGCCGCCTATTTATTTGCCAATATGCCCGGAGCACAGCAGTGGCTCAGGTACTACCATTACTTCAAGTAATTTCAGAGGAGACTACTACTGGCCGAAGAGCCTCTTCCCCCACTGAAGTCCATGACACGCAAATGCCACTTGCAGCCGGGGTAGCTACCAATGGAATGGTCTGTAATGACCACATGGATCACTCACTATCTTCCCAAAAAAAAAGGTACAATGACATGTGTTCTCATCTCTCAAACATTCTGTGAGATAGAAGGCCTCCATGAGGCACCTTTGACCCTAAGTGCCCCATAGTTGCTCTCTGTGGGCCTGGCCCACCCCATAGTACTCAGTGCCCCAGGCCAGACCTCAGGGCCCTTCCCTTGTTGCCTGTCTGTCCCTGCTTCTCTGTTGTCCAGGTTATGGAAGCCAGGGCCATGGAGTTCTGGCAGTCAGCTTCTCTGATGATACATTCTGGGTTCTCTCCCCACTCTGGTGCAGTAGGATAGAGGGTGGGAGGGCTGGTAGCCAGGACTCCTACGTTCTCTCCCCAGCACTGAGAGGGCATTGGTGCCTGGTGGTTAGAGTGGGGGAAGGTGCCATTACACAGGTATCTCCAACCCACCAGAAGTAGTAGTGGTTCAAGCACTGTGATTACTTCAAGACTCATTATGGAATCCCAGACAAAAGAAAAGAGAAGAGAAGAAATGCAGGAAAACACTTTTTCATGGGAATTCAACAGCTGAGAATGGGCTGAAATATCTACATTCAGAAATGAAAATGTTAGCCACTTTGAATATACCTTTTTCTGAAGGACCTGCTTAATGAGCCAAAGATATGTGGAACACATAAATGCAACTGAAGAGAGAGAGGCTCAGATTTTAATTTGGGTTGAAGGAGCCAGGTTTGAAGTGGAGAGTTTAATAATTTTAATAGTGTATTAATCTTAAACAGTAGGACTGTGTCTACACAACCTCCTTTTTTTGAAGGGAGCATGGAAATGACATGGACCGGGGAATATCAATGAGGTGTTGCCATGCACATGCAGTGCCTCATTAGCATAATGGAAGCTGAACTGATTTCAAAGCTGCTAAAAGTTTTTCAAAACTTCAAAGTGCTGACAGGCAGTCTAGACATGGCACTTCAAAATACGTGCCCAACTTTGAAATTCCCTTACTCCCAAAATGAATTTAATCCCCTGAATATGTATATTTTATTTGTGTGTGTATCATTCTTGTATATAAAGTTTGAAATATGAACTGTAAACCTGTTTTATTGATTCTAGGTTTCTAGTAAGAGCCATCAGCGGTACTTATTGGCCTGGTGCTCAGAACAATGATCAGTAAATGGTTTTGTTTGTTCTGTAAGGCCAAACTATGGTTTGATCTACAGAGACATGTGACCAGGCCACTTGGTGCTGGAATCCATCCTGAATTTTGTATTCTTCCAGGGGATGCAGGAAAGGGAGACTTGAATAAAGTTTTCCTGCACTGGGGAAAATTCTGTGCAAGGGATGGGAAGCAGTTAAGGATTGTCTTCAGCAGGCCTTTGAAACACCCCCTATGCTCCCCAAGAGGATATTCCAGAACATCTGGGGAAAAAAAGGACAGTAACTATATGGGTGGAGGAGCATTGCTGGGCCAAAGGCAGAGAAAAATGTCAACTCTGACTTGTGAAAAACTGAATCTGACATAAGAATGAGGGCAAAAAATATGATTTGTAACATCTTCTTTTATTGTATTCATCTTAACTGTCATGTTTTGTTTTATATTTGCTTAGAAAACTTAGTTTGATCTGTCTGTTTTCACTTGAAATCACTTAAATCCTACTTTTTGTACATAATAAAATCACTCTTGTTTATTATTAAACTGTGTCTGCATTAGCAAGTTGTTTTGGAAAAACTGGGCCTTTTTTGAAAAAACACACAAAGTGTCTATGCACAAAGGCCTTATCTACACATGCCACTTTCTTTGAAAGTGGCCAGCTAAAAAATGGCCCAAAATATGCTAATGAAGCACAGATGCAAATTCTCCATGCCTCATTAGCATACAGTCACGTGATTTGAAGTCCGGAAAACGTTCTTGCAGATTCCAAAATGCTGTTTAGAAGCGCAGCCCCCTGGGGGGTCTTCCAGAAGGAAGTCCTTCTTCTGGAGGCCCCTTCTTCCTGAAAATTTTTGGGAAGAAGGGGCCTCCGAAAGAAGGACTTCCTTCCGGAAGACCCCCCTGGGGGACGCACTTCTAAACAGCATTTTGGAGTCTGGAAGAACGTCTTCCGGACTCCAAATCATGTGACCTTATGCTAATGAGGTGCAGGGAATTTTCATCCTTTCCTCATTAGCATATTTCAGGCCATTTATTAGCATGTTTCCGAAAGTGGCATGTGTAGAAATGGCCAAAATATGCTCTTTTGATCTGAAATCGAAAGAATGCAGCCCTTTTTCCAGCAGCACTCTTCTTCACCCAGATGAGGAGGAATACCTTTTTCCAAAAGAGTCTTTCAAAAAAAAGCATGTGTGAACATTCCATGAGCCCTTCTTTTGAAAGAACATCCTCATAGTGCGAGATTTTTTAATCCCTGACCCACTCTTTCAAAGAGCAGCGGCTGTGCAGATGTTCTCTATCAAAAGAGCACATTGACCTTTTGATAAGTTTTGTGTGTGGACAAGATCTTTTGAAATAGGTTTTCAGAAGAACTTCTTTCCAAAGATTGCTGTAGTGTAGACCCCACCTATGAGTTTTCTCTGCATAAAACTTTATATACAGTAAGGCCGTGTCTACACTTGGCCAAAATTTCGAAAGGGCCATGCTAATGGCCAAATCAAAGAATACTAATGAGGTGCTGAAATGAATATTCAGCGCCTCATTGGCTTGCTGTCGGCCACAGCACTTCGAAAGTGCTGCATTTTGATCGCATGTGGCTTGTCATGGGGCCCTTTTCGAAAGGACCCTGCAAATGTTGACATCCCTTTATTCCTAGTGGATAGGAATAAGGGGAGTTTGGTGTTTGTGGGGTCCTTTCGAAAAGGGCGCCATATAAATGAGCCCCGCGTGATCGAAATGCAGCATATTTGAAATGCCATGGCTGGCAGCATGCTAAGGAGGTGCTGAATATTCATTTCAGTGCCTCATTACTATTCTCCAATTTGGCCATTAGCATGGCCCTTTCGAAATTTTGGCCAAGTGTAGACATGGCCTAAGGGATTTGTTGGGGGTGGAGGTTGTTCCTATTTGGGCCTGTACTGACAATCCCTTTATCTAAGCTGTTCTCAGCATCTGTGCACAACTTTGTGCCCTTCCTGAGGGAGAGCACGCCATCTAGCCCATCAGGACAGGCTGGTGAGACACACCAGGGAGTATGTAGGTGAGCTTGGTATGATGATCCGCACAAACCATGACTGTCTCAAGGGGACCTCTTTGAGCCAACTTATCACAATATCCCTTAAGCTGGTCTCTATAGAAAGGAGGCTTTGAAAAGGCCAGAGACGTAAGAATAGGAAGCAAAAGACTATTGAAGCTCTGAAGATCAGGATTGCTGAAACCTAACCTCAGACAGGGAAGAGTCACACCTACGTTCAACATAGCAAATATGCAGACTTTCAGGAGGGAACAGTTTGAGGACCTTACAAAAAGTCATCTAGATCTGCAATTAAGCAGATTGAGGTATAGATGCATGTAGCCAACAAGCGGCCCTTGGGGAATGAAGCTTTACTCTGTTTAGCTGCTTCACATATCTTTCAGGTCATGAGACTCATTGATCATCAGTGGCCAAAGGCCCTGAGAAGCTGGTGTGTGGTGGTAGTGACAATGGAGAAAAGAAGTTCTTTGTGTGGTAGACACTATTTTGACTGATACACCAGACATCCTGAACTAAAAACATGCACATCAACAGAGAGCTAAAGCACTAAGACTCCCAAATGGGAAGCTCTAACGGATTCGTGTCCTCTGCAGATTGGGCACAGACCGCAAGACACCCTCATCAGTAAGGAATTTTCTCGTTTTGCTGCTTGACCCACTGCATTATAGGTCAATATTTGCTCTGTTTAACTTTTTTCACAACTTTGTTCCTCAAATATTTTTAATATATACTTGAAGCTCAGGAGTAGAGATGTTAACCAGTAAGTATGCCTGTCTGATGAGTGGTTAATTGGTCCTTCCCACTTAACTTTAGTGGCAGCCGGCCATGCAGTCTACAGTGGCTCCAGACATGGCAAAGCCAGGGGGCCATCTGGTGAGATCCCAGCCATGGTGTGGCCCTATAGCAATGTCAGGATCAGCATCAGGACCCGTCATCCATGATCATGGAAGAGTTAAAATGGGTTAACTAGTTAATCACTATAATTGAACTGGTTAACCATGTTAACATCTCTACTAGGCAGACAGGAAGATGGAAGGAATGAAGGAATATATATATATATATATATATATATATCTATATCTATATATATATATATATATCTATCAGATCCTGCGTGAAACACTTTACTACATACATAACACTAAATTAATGAAAATTCTATCCTTATAGCTTTGCTGACTCAGAGCTTAAATTCACAAATGAGGGTCAATGCAGTATCAGTTTATTCATTAGATGAAAATGATGTATAGCAGGAGAAGTATGAAGTGTCAGCTTTATGGTGCAATGCATGTTTCTGTAAGGTGACTGGGTTATTCTGTTTCTCAGGCATAGGATAGGAAGAGTCAATTTCCTGAGCAGCAAGTCATGTTTATATTGTAGTACAGGGTACACAATTGCACTCTAAACTCCTACAAATTGTGATATGTTAAGCTGGCTCCAAGGCAGCCCAATAAGAGTCTGCAGTCTGTATTGCCAGGGAGGTGACATTTTGGAGAAGTTAATATGTACCTCCACATATTTGTGAAGGGGCAGTTCACCTGAGAAAGGTCATAAAACCATCCTAGGCTTAATAACATCTGGCTGAGGTAAGCAATATTGAATAGTGTGGGGGAGAAGGGCCACTGCTAGGATTTAGTGGGGGAGTCAATGGAAGAGAACATGTTTTAAAAGGGAGGGTGAAATTTAACAGGGAATTTTTAAAAATGGAAAAATCAAAGGATGAGATTTCAAGCCTGTCAAAATATTTCATTCTTCCTGCTCAGACTGCAGATGCTTTGAGTCATCTTGTACCAAAATTAACTTGGTGACACAGTAACATAACCTTTCAAAAATATGTTCCCTATATTTTATTCATTGTTGCACTTTAGATGAACCTATTCTTTGGAAGAATAAGGTCTCTGTGATGAAATGCCCTCTTATACTTGCACAGTGGGGATTAAAATAAGACTTTTTAAGAATTAAGCCTGCTTATGAAATGAAAGCATGAGACATGGCTTTGGCTTTCTGTGTATGCTATGCACGCACACCTGTCGGTGCACAATAAATATGCAGTGTACTAAAAATGGAGCCATTGTGTCTACAGCAAGAAGTCTGATATGCTAGTTTCTTTGCTATAATATGCCTAGCTTCATCTATGAAAAAGAACAAATGCACTTTCCTATGTTTGGTTTGGTGACATATGGAGCTTCTACTGAGAAGGATCAGGTTGACAGTTTCCAAGGCTGCTCAGGTACCAAGGTAATGGGCAGGGTACTACCAAATTCATAGCCGTGAAAACCACATCGCAGACCATGAACTCTAACCCCACTCACCCCACCCCAGGTGAGATCTGCTCTTCTGTGTGCTTTTACCATATGCTACACAGATATCATGAGGAAACCATTGTTTCTCAGACTGCGGGTTCTGATCCAAAAAGGAGTTGCAAGGGGGATGGTCACAAAGTTATTTTAGGGAAGTTGCGGGATTGCTACGTTTACTTCTGTGCGGGGTTCAGAGCTGGGTGGCTGGAGAGTGGCAGCTGTTGGCTGAACATTCCTACCACCAGCAGCAAGGGTGGCAATACCACACCTTGCTACCCTTATGTCTGTGCTCCTGATGGTGGCAGCTCTGTCTTCAGAGCTGGACTCCTGCCTGCAGCTACTTCTCTCCAGCTGCCCAGCAGCAGCACAGAAGTAAGAGTATCAGTACCATAACCCCCTCCAATAAACTTGTGACCCCCAAGAACTCATTTTTTGGGTCAGGACTCCTGCAATCACAACACTGTGAAATTTAAGATTTAAAAAGCTGAAATCAGGACATTTACAATTTTTAAAATCCCATGGCTATGAAATTGACCTAAATGGCCTGTGAATTTGGCAGAGCCCTAGTAATACACCTGAGAACCAGAATTGAGAACCTGAGTGGTGTAGACCAGAAGAAAAGACAAAATGCAGCTTCCCATACATATCTCCGAGAATCAGACAATGTGTGATTGGCACTATCTTGGCTTCTCTTATTGTGCTTTTGATAGCTTATTTCCATTTCTTAGCGAAAAATATGCTCTCTCCTTTTGCCCAACTCTTTACAAACCATAACACCGTTCCATAACTTAAAATCCTGTACGTTAGTGACAGTAACTTCATTTACAGAAAAAGTCTGCATTCTAAAAATATGTTAATATTTAAAATATGAATGTTTGAAAATATCACTCCAACCCAGACTACTCTCACATTCAAGTGGTTTCACTTAAAAAAAGTTTCCTCTCATTTCGAATTTTAAATTGATTTCTCAACCTTTCAGTTTAAGACGTTCTCTGTGCTGCAAATGGAGGCTATTTTTGTAACTGGGGATAGCTGTTAGAATGGAAGATCACAGAAGTGCACCCCAGTAGCTTGCGTTTGCCTGGCCCAAGGCAGGTGATATATTTGACAGTGAATTATAAAAAAGTAATCTTGAAAGCTTTCTTACGACTACATATGGCTCAAGGCTTCCCTCTGATGTGGGTATTATCCTTTTTCTAAAGTCAAGTAAAATGAGGCTGAACGGAAAAGTGACACTCTGCAACTTTGGGAATCTGTCATTGAAGTGAAATGGGGGCTTTGCTCATCACACAAATCCAGCAATAGCTTTGCAAATTCTTGGAGAAATTACACAGAGAAGCCCAATGTGTTGCAGATTGTGAACAATCTGGTGGAGTGTTCATAACAAGTATAGAACAATTTACATATTTTTCAGTTACTATACATTCTGCTCCATGAACCAGCATAGCTGACTGAAGAGAGGAAAAATAAAATAAAATAAAAATCTGCTGTTGAACAACTATCCAAACAGGTTTTAGTTCAACAGAATTCTATGCTTTCTTTGTTCTCTGCTAGCTAACATTGTACAACCAAAGGTATGTTCATACAAATGTTCACAAGCCAAGGTTAGCTTAATCAACAAACAAAAATTTGAGCTGAAATAAAAGTACTTTGCTACGGTTTGGTTAACTAGTCAGGACATAGTAACAGTACTATGTAGTTCAGGAAAAATACTATGGAGCTTGAACAGGGAATTCTTAACACAGACTGATTTATTAAATACTTACTATCAGTGGTTCACAAAACATCCAGACCTCAAATATAAAATTATAGGAAAATAAATTACCAACATTTAGATTTTGTCTCCTTTACCCTGCTGTGCTGCAATCCAGAGGAGGCATTATGGTACAATTGCCTTTGCGTGGTGAGGCTAAGAGATGATTTCACGCCCCACTTTGCATAGCTTTTCCATATTGTGGGAAACCTTTTTTCCAAGCCAAGCTCCCAAGGTAGCATGTGGAATAATACAGGTATCACAAGGGAGTTCAGTGTCACATGCCCTGCTGAGTCTTGGTGTAACCCCCACCCCTCCTTGGTGTGGTTCACTGTCCCATCCAGTGACACTGAGCCTGCTCACATAAGGAATGGTGGGTCTTCTCTACTGCCTTAGCTAACAACCAGTGTAGAGGCTTATGCAGTAAGCTCCAGGGCTACAGTTACACTAGCTAATTTTGCTGACAAAACCCTGGTTTTGTTGACAAAAGGGGTGGAATGTCCATACACAAACTATTGATAAAACTCAGCACTTTTGCCGGCAGCATTTTGACTCTCAGCCATGAAGCATAACGCTGCTGTCAATGGGTTCTGTCAACAAAAAAGCTGTGTGGATGCTTGCGGGGGGTGCATCTCTTGAGAGACAGGGCTTCCAGAACAATGGGTGGCCCTGTCTGCTGTACTTCCGGGTGCCTGTTTTGTCAAAAAAGTGGTCGGGCAGTCCGGCCGCTCAATCAACAAAGCAGAGCACGCTTCTGATTGGCTTTTGTGTGTGGCTGCTCTCTGTCAACAGAAGTTTTGTCCAGAAATCTCTTCTGACAGGGACTTCTGTTGACAGATTGCTGTAGTGTAATCATAGCCTCGAGGTCTCAGGTTTGGTTCTGTCCACACATGATAGGGGTCTGTTGGTGTTACAATAGCAGCCATTACTTGCAGAAAGGCTAAGCTCTTACAGGCTGTTTTGTCTTTGTTCGATTATCCATTAGCACCGTTTAATTTCACCGTGTGGCTGTTTTCAAGAGTGAGTACATTTGAAATACAGATATGTGTCATTATTTATAATGTCAGATATAAAATTGATATGTATATAATTATGAAGAATATGGGGTGTAGTGTCACAGAATTATGTTGTTTCTGGGAAGCAAAATCCCATCCTTCCTCTTCACATGCATTGCCAATCTCCTTGATGCCCTGGCATCGTAACATTTTCCTGTGTCCAAAGTTTGTGTATGCAACCCATTAAGCACTGAAGAACAAATGGACAGTAACCTTTTTGACTGATGTACTCACTTGCTCCTTCCTCTGAGCAAAGTAGGGGATGTAAGTACCACCAATGACCCCTGCACAGCTCAGGAACGCTATTTTTAAAAAACAGCTGAAATTTTAGGGCTCTGGGGACAATAACCATACTACAAACCTGCACCACTTGGAGCCTAATAGTGGGCTGCCTGACCTCAAACTAGTTTGTGACTGACCCGTAGCTATCTGGCATTGCCAGCTTCAAGTGGGCAATGTTGTCCCAGTACTGAGCCATGGAGCCAAGTGCTCAGCCACGGTAGAGTTGGGACCAGCTTCCTACAGAGCCTGAGGAGTGTTTGTTTCTTTATTCTGAAGTTCTGCATCACCTGACTGTCATTGTCAAGTTCCCAAGCTAATATGATCTCACTATTCTGTTCTGGTACTCCTGGTCCAGAAGTAGCAGTCCTCCCATGGAGATACTGTCCCAATACCAGCATTCTCCTGCATATCTGTGTCACGGAGCAACAGTGGATCAGTGATTGCTCCAATCATCCCCTTCAGCTTGTCAAAAAGTTCTGAGTCCATTCTTCCAAGATTCTCACAGGTCTCATGCTCTAATGCACATATATTTTATGGTGCAAGAAGGAACAGAAGCAGAAACACATAGCTGGTCAATTACTTCATGTCCAGAGCAGGAAATATGTGTGAGCAAGAGACAAATGTGTGATGGCAGCAGACAGTCCTAACAAACATGCAGCAAGACAGTTCCTAGATATCTTCTGTGGCACACACTTCCCTGAGGTACGGCGCCTGAAATGCTAGAGCCAAGCAAGCATACGAAAAAGTGGCAGTGTGGATGCAGGTGTATATATTTGTATACAGGTTGTCTAACAACATAGCATTTATGGACATTCAGTGCAGGTCTGGGATCCATGTGCAAGTATATACACACACAGAAAAGCAGTCATGTAGCACTTTAAAGACTAACAAAATAATTACAATTATTTGACTGCTTTTTTGTTCTGGTAGAATACAGACTAACATGACTATCTCTCAGTTACTACGTACACATGTTAATACTTGATTAAGGGTTTGTCTGCACTTCTGCAAAGATTGACCCAGTCAGGGTCAATCTTCCAGAGTTTGATTTTTCTGGTCTGATAAAAATGTGCAAAATCGATCTCTCTAGGGTTGTCAGTCAACCCCTTGTACTTGTTTGCATCAAGAAGTACAAGGGAGGTTGATGGGGGAAACACTCCCATCGACCTCACTCAATGAGGACAGACCTTACAGTCGACTGCAGATATGTCGATTCTAGCTATGCAGTTGCTGTAGCTAGAATTGTGTATCTGCAATGAACTTTAAGTTCTAGTGTAGACCAAGCCTACGTGAGTGTAGATGTAGTCTCCAGGTATTTAAGGTGACTTTCTTGTGCTTTGTGCTCCTTTCATTGTGTGTGTACTGTTTTGTTAAGAAGGACAAAATGAGTGTGACCTTAAGAATGCATGTGCTTTTTATTGGAAGAATGTTGCCCTCTAGAAATTGAGTTCAATATGTTTATTGATTTCATGGAGGATAGGTACATCAATAGTTATTAAGGATGGCATCCCCAGACTCTGTTTGTCAGGGCTGGCAATGTCCTACAAAGGTTGTATCACTTGATGATTACCTGTTCTGTTCATTCTGTTTGGGGCACTTGCCTTTGGCCCTTGTCAGAAAACAGATTTAGATGGACCTTTAGTCTGACTCAGAATGGCCATTCTATTGTTCTTATGGCTTAGGGCTGGAGTCAGATAATTGTGTTTCCACAGAATCACCCAGCCCTAAGAAAGAATGTCTTGATGATTTAATTACTTTTCTCATCTGAGTGGATATTGTAATTCTGATTATGGAGGCAGAGGATGAACACTGTTAAAACTAATAAATACAAAGTGCTTTCAGCTGAAATGAACATCATTAGCACTCACAATGAAATTTCGTTTATGGGCATTGTTTCATTAAATGTAACCTCTGGGTTATTGCAGATGCATTATTTTTTAATATTATGCATGATGTCATTGCTTTATTTAAACAGACTGTGATTAATAATTTATAAAATCATTAAATGAATAAATAATAAATTGCTGATTTTAAAAACAATCTGTGAAAGAATCTGGCAAATTAAATGCAAACAAACCAACCAACCAAAAGGATGGATTCTGTTGCAATCTGTCAGAAATCCTCCTGGAATTTTATTTGTGATTTGGCCACAGCTACTCTGTTTTCTCACTCATATGGTCTATTAATATTAGAGATGTAAAACAGGAAAAACATGTCAACTATCTGAGAAAGAAATATCCTACTTCATTCTATATGCTCATTCTACCTTAAACTTTTAAAGGATGCTAATGTATTCTAGGCTTTTTTTTCTCCCTTAAAAGCTCTGTTTCATGTATTTAATTAGAGATTTTTAATTTTTAAGGCTTTGCTGTCTCACTGGCAAATGTTTTTAAACATCACATGTCCCGTATATTGAGGAAATTGTGAGAGAGGTCATTAAGGCTATGGTTACACTACAGCACTCTTTCAACGCCAGTCACTGTTTGGAGAATTTTCCCAACAAAACGTCCATTGACAGAGAGTGGCTGCACAAAAAAGCCAATTGGGAGAGTGCTCAACTCTGTCGACAAAGAAGCCAGACTGCCCGGCTGCTCTCTCCACAAAACAGGAACCTGGAAGCACAGAAGACAGGGCTGAACGTTGTTGTGGATGTTGTGTCTGTTGAGAGAAGGCCTGCCCCAGCTCAGAGTGTCCACATAGCTTTTTTGTTGACATACTTTGTCAATAGCAGCATTATGCCACACAACTTTGAGGCAGAACTCTGCTGGCAAAGGTGCTGAATTTTGTCCAGATACTGCTGATAAAACCCATTTTGTGCATGCACGCCCCATGAGTTTTGTTAACAAAACTGGGGTTTTGCCAGCAAAACTTGCTAGGGTAACTGTAGCCCACGTGTATGTGCCTGCTCAAAACTGTCATAATCCAGTCTCCAAGCACAGTTGTGTGGCTCACCGCAAAGGTCAGGATATAGATGCAAGGCTGATCTTGCTGCCTCCTGTGAGAGAATTCAGCAGTGTTCAGAATCTGCCTCTCTAACAATAGCAATTTATCTGAAAGTAAACATGCCAGCCTTTATTCAGGGGAAAATTGAGCATACAGAGAGCTTGATCCAGGTGTACTGAAATCGACTTGCATTGACTTCATACAGACCTGGACTGGGACATTAATTACTAAAGGCTAAAAGCTAAATCCCTGGGAGCGTTCAGCCCCTGGCAGAATCTAGTCCTAATCGAAAGGCTTTCAGATGGGGGCTTGCTTGAAAGACTGCTAGTTTGCTCCGATGGTTTCCAAATGTGGAGACTTGTTTCCATGCTAATGCATGACTGTCAGCTGTTATTTATCCATTTCCTTCTTGCAGAAGGTAGTAGCTTTGTCAAGGTCATGCTGCAAATAAACATTGTGTTTCAACAAGGTCTTTGTAAGGCAATAGCAATCAGGACCTTCTATAAATTAGTGTTTGTTTCTCAGGAACTGATTTGGAGTTCAAATGACCCCTGGGTGCACTTTTTTACATCTGAATGAGTTATAAACTTCTTTCATTTCAAGAACATAATTAAGAATGCTGATTATGTTGATATTCTCAATGATAAAGAATGTGAACAGGAACATTTATTGCTTTTTAAATACTATTGTACTCTTAACTATAAATAAATGTAATTAATGAGTTTGGGAAACATGTAGGGGGCACAATCTCTCCTTAAAGGATGGCATATTATAAGCATTGTCTTTCTGCATCGAGCAGAACAGATTAGCCTATAATATTTGGACTGCAAGAAAGAATAATGAATATTTTTGGCAAGGAGTTGGGCTAGATGAATGAAATGGATGCTATTCCAGTGCAGTGATTTCTTCAAATTATACAGTGATATCCTCTGAACATGTATCGTTGTATTCATTAATGCGAGTATTATGAATTATGGTGACCACACTCCATTAGTTTGATAAGAATGCTATTAATTATTAGCTGACCTGCCTTTAACCAGATATCATCTTTTACAGATACAGTAATCTGGTAACCTGGAAGACCAGTGCATAATTGATTATATTTTAAATGAATGCTCAAACAATGGTGCTGTATGGATTCAGTAATGGCAAGATAAAAAATTAGAATTTTGCTTTAATTAGTCTCACAGTAAAAAGGGGACTTCGAAGTAGCTGGGGTCCTTTAGAAAAGGAGCCCCGTCTGGACGAACTGCACGGTGGCGAGCTGTGTCAATTTTGAAGTGCCGTGGCCGCCCGCATGCTAATGAGACGCTGAATATGTATTTCAGCGCTTCATTAGTAAACTTCAAAATGGCCATTTGCATGGCCATTTCAAAGTTTTGGGCTCGTGTAAACATGGCCCATGGGTATATCTACACAGCAGCCTATTCAGAAATCAGCTATTCCAAAAAGCTATTCTGGAATACCTTATTTTGCAATAACATTACTACACACAAAAATGCATTTTAAAATAGCACATAGATCCTGTTTTGAAATAGAGCTTATTTCAAAATAGGCTCTATTCCCTGTCTTAAACGTACATATTTCAAAATAACTTTGCTGTATAGATCTACTCCATGTCAATTTGGGATATACCAGGTAAATTTAGACCCAACCTTGGCATAGATGCTGGAACTAAAGGGGCGGGGGGCAGTTTCCTTTCTGTAAAGGAGTTACAGTCTGGTTCAATGGCTGTCACAATTACCATTATATAAATTGTTGTAGCCCCCCCTCATCCTCAGTAAGAAAAGGGCTGTGAGGGTAAACAACTGTACTGCAGCTTTATGAAATATCAGTTTGAAAAGAGTAGCTAACTTTCAGAGCATGAAAAGTTGTAGTTTTTACATTGTCACCGATTTTCAATTTGTTTAGATTCTTGGTTTTGTCTGGTGTCTTTCATGGAACTTCTTCAAGGACTGGGGGTCTTTGTAATTGTGACAAGTAAGTGTTCCTATCATTAGATTAGATGTTCTCCACAGAAAACAAGAAAATGTCATATTAGCAAATATAATAGTGAAGAGTTGCCTACTTGGAATTAACAAAATACATTGTGGCATTCCATCTGAGGATTTTCTTTCATTGCTAATGTACCTTTTTATTGTGGACAGGAAAAGCAATTTTTATACAATTACTCCAATGGTGTTGTTCAGGTAAGAGCTTGCTTTTGTATTTTCTATCAAAAGCAGAACACATTTCTAACAATTGTCTAAGAAAGTGTTGGGTAAAGATTGTGAATTGGCAATATGCACATTTCACAATGGATAATGGTATACATTGCTCACTGTTTATTATTTAATTTTCTCACCCTAACAACTTGTCACTTTGGAATTGTACTTCATGCAGAAGAATAAAATCTTGAATTTCTTCTTATTTACTATGGGGTAGATTCTGTTACCTTTGTGTTGAATACTACATTCTTCTTCGAGTGGTCCCCATAGGTGCTCCACATTAGGTGTTGGGCTCACCCCGGTGCCACAGATCGGAGATTTCCAAGCTCTATCTCGTCGGGTCGTGCATGCACTGATCCGCGCCTGTCCTTCGTGTGCTTTCAGTCACGTGCACTATCTGGTCCACACCAGTTCCTCTAAACCACCAAAGGCTGAAGATGGAATTCACTTTGGCTCCAACACTTAAGACAGATAAATATGTTATCAATATAATAATTATTTTTTTCTAGTTCTCTTATAAACCATTAAGGTTCTTCTGTATATAGTTAAAAAAAAAAAAAAAGGAGGGGAAGAAGAGAAGGAAGAGGCAGCTGCCTCCGGAGGCCCGCTATCTCCACAGACCATGAACCTTATCTGTTTAGTAGCTATTAGTAGCTGTTAAGTATTTCATTAAACTTACAAGTTGTTAAGTACTTCTGAAAAATGTCTCCGCTGGGGTTTAAAAAACGCGAATCATGCCGCGAAGCTATGCCTGCCTCCAATGGCCATAGCAAGTGTATTCGCTGTTTGGGAGAGGCCCATGTCCCTCAAAAATGTCCAAACTGATGGCCAGAGTGAGGAAGGACAGGGAGATGAGGCTAAACAGGCCACCTAGGCGACGTCCCCAGCAAGGTCGTACGTTGGCAGCACAAACTCCAAGGCAGCAAGTTTGACGACTATGATGAGGACTGAGACACCACGAGCATCCCTCAGTGCCATTCACAGCATATGTTCCACCACTGACTCAGACCATTCTACCATCAATGGGAAAGCAAGGGACACACCATCCCTTTTCGATCCATGCCCCCACCAAAATCCCCTACCCGGTCCCTCTCCAGGGACCCCTCTCATGAGATGATGTTAAAGCAGGAGGCAGACCACCTCATATCTATAGGGGTGGTGGAGAGAGTCCTGGCGAGTTCCCAGGGAAAGGGTTTTACTCTCTATACTTTCTCACAGAGAAGAAGACAGGAGGCTGGAGGCCAATCCTGGACCTACGGGCTCTCAATCGCTATCTCCACAAACAGCATTTCAAGATGACTACAATCGCTTCCATAGTCACAGCACTGGATGATGGAGACTGGTTCGCAGCCCTTAACTTACAAGATGCGTACTTCCACATAACAATCCATCTGGCACCCAGGCTTTTTCTCTGCTTTACAGTGGGCACGGGACACTTTCAGTACAGAGTCCTCCCTTTTGGAGTCTCTTCAGCGCCCAGGGTCTTTACCAAGACACTTTCAGTAGTGTCAGCTTACCTGCATTGACAGGGGGTATTCATTTTTCAGCATCTGGACAGCTGCCTACTGAAGGGTGTCTCACGAGCAGATTTTCTGCGCATGATAGACATTACCACAAAGACCGTCCACTTTCCAAAAATCAACAATGGACCCCATGCAAAACATAGAATTTATAGGGGCATGTCTAGACTCCATTACATCGAGGGTATATCTGCCCGATGCATGGTTTCATGCCATCTGATCCTTGGTACAAGTGCTGACGTACAGCCCCACAGTGCCAGTCCTAACTTGCTTGCAGCTACTGGGACACGTGGCTGCCACCATGTTCATGGTGCAGAATGCCAGACTACATATTTGGGGCCTTCAGCACTGGTTGGCAACGGTGTACAGGCCAATGATACATACCACTTACAAAAAGATATCTCCCCCAATGGAGGTGCGACAATCTCTGGCATGGTGGGCAGACCCTGAGAACTTGCTCTCAGAGGTGCCCTTCCACCAATTGCAAATTGTGGTTTTTCTCACGACAGATGCCTCCCATATAGGATGGGGGGTGCACATGGGCAACAAAGCAACACAGGGGTGATGGTCCCCCACAGAGATGGCGATGCACATAAACTTAGTGGAGCTCAGGGCGGTGTTCAATGTATACAGTCACTTCCGCAAATACCTGCGGAACAAGGTAGTTGGAATCAATACCGACAACACTTCCACAATGTTCTATATCAATCACCAAGGCAGAGCTAGATCCCACGCATTATGCGCAGAGGCGGTCTGACTATGGAATTAGTGCATTGCAAACAACATAACCTTAAAAGCCTCATACTTACCTGGTGTCCCCAGTGCGAGGGCAGATCAGCTGTGCAGGCGTTTTGCTCTGATGCACGAGTGGCAGATCTGCTCTAATCTACTCCACAGCATATTCGACAGATGGGGGTTTCCTCACATCGACTTGTTTGCCACCTACGCCAACAAGAAATGCCCTCAATACTGCTCCAGAGCAGGCATTGGACAAGACTCATTGGGGGATGCCTTCCTGCTCTCATGGAAGGGCCCCTTGCTGTATGCATTCCCTCCCACGGTACTCATGCACAAGGTCCTGGAAAAAGCGACGAGGGAGAAGGTGCACCTCATACTTATAGCCCCAATGAGGGATCAAGAGCACTAGTTTCCTCTGCTGCTATGCATGTCATGCAGCCCACCAATCCACCTCCTGATTGTAACAGACCTCCTCACGCAGAATCAAGGGACCATAACGCACCCTCATCCTCAATTGTTCCGCCTCAAAGCATGGCTAATCCATGGCCCAGTGCCTTAGAGAGAACATGCTCAGAAGGAGTAAAAGAGGTCCTGGAATGCAGTCAACAGGCTTCTCCCAGGAAGACCTATGCATACAAGTGGAAACGTTTTACATCCTGGTGCCTGTCCAAACAATTAACTCCCTTAGAGGTTTCCATTCCCACAATCTTGGAGTACTTACTGGACCTGAAACAGGGCAGACTCATGATATCATCATCAAAGGTCCACCTTGCAGTCATATCAGCATTCCAACATATGGCGGATAGGTCAACTGTATTTGCACATCCCATTACCACATGGTTTCTAAAGGGCCTTGCAAACCTATACCCCCTGCAGAAACCATTATTGCCTTCATGGAGCTTAGACCTGGTCCTTGAAACACTGTCTAGACCACCCTTTGAACCCTTGGCCACTGTATCCCTCTGAATACTTACCATAAAAGCAATCTTTCTTCTTGCAATTACATCAGCCCACAGGGTGAGCGAGCTGGCGGTGATAATGGCAACGCTGCCCTATACAACTTTCTCAAATGAAGCAGTGGTCACCTGGCGTTCCTTCCAAAGATCTCCTCAGAGTTCCACATTAATGAACCAATAGTTCTACCATCCTTCTATCTGAGACTGCATACCTCAAGTAAGGAAGTACGGCTGCATTCATTCAATGCGAGGAGGGTTCTAGGCTTTTACATAGACAGAACTAAACCCTTCCAGGACACAGATAGGCTCCTGGTGTCTCTTGCACCCAGATCAAAAGGGGAAGGCCTATCATCACAAAGAATTTCAAATAACATTGTATCCTGCATAAAAATGTGCTATGAGCTCCGTAAGACCCCTCTGCTAGTTCTGCCCAGGGCTCATTCCACTAGAGCAATGGTGACCTCGACAGCCTTCTTGAAAAGATTCACATTAAAGGACATCTGCAGAGTGGTGACATGGTCATCCTATGACATCTTCGCCAGACACTATGTGATTCATCGGGTGTTGGACGAGGATACGCGTCTATTGACAGTAGTCCTTTCAAGGGCTAGCTGCACATAAATCCGGTACCCACCTCAATTTTTCTGGGGTCACCGCTGGGTAGTCACCTAATTTGGAGCACCCACAGGGACCACTTGAAGAAGAAAAAGTAGTTACTCACTTGTGTAGTAACGATGAGTTCTTCAAGATGTGTCCCTGTGGGTGCTCCACTACCCACCCTTCTTCCCCGCTTTGGAGTTCTGCTTTGTGTTTTTCAGGAGCACTTGGGGCAGCTGGTCGAGGAACTGGTCACCAGATTGCACACATGACCGAAAGCACGTGAAAGACCAGAGCGCATTGGTGCATGCATGACCCGACGAGATACAGTTTGGAAATCTCCGATCTGCAGTGGCGGGGCGAGCCCAACACCTAATGTGGAGCACCCACGGGGACACAACTCAAAGAACCATCGTTAGTACACAAGTGAGTAACTTCTTTTTATTCCATAACTGTAAGAGTGAAAGCCTCTGTGCTTCTTTAAACCACTTAACAATGCATCAGCTCAAAGTCAATGTGGAAAGGACGGATCATGCTTATTTTAATAGCTATTTGCAAAGCTATCAACAGGTGCAGTTTGCACTGATTGATTGATTGATTGATTTTTCAAATCATATAGTTTGCGGTGTCGTTTTTACTCAGATTTTTGGCAGAATCAAATGCAGCATGCCATAGCAATATTAATTTCCTTGGATTTTATAGATGGTTTCATCCTAACAGTGGCCTCCTATTGGTTTGTGTTACCGTCTTGTGGCACTCAGAGAGAATACGCTATCTTTCCATTTCCAAACATTTGTTTCTTTTTGCTCAGGATACAATTTTGTTCTCGTGTGCATTTGGGTAATCCCACCTCCCCAGAAATCATTAGAGCACTATTAAAGATTAGAACAAAATTTGACACTGCAGCCAGATATTTTTTTTTTCCTTCTCTGGAGGCCACATCCAGTTAATAGTTTGTCTACTTAAGAAAGAGATGCGAAAAATTGCCTTATACTGCCAGATTTGACATTATATTTGTCTTCTTCTAAAATGGACTCCAATCTTTGGGTCAGTACTGCTCTATTTGAATCAATGGAAACATAGCCATTCTCCGCAAAGGTGAAGAATAAAGCCGTAGACACTCCTTTGGCTATTGACCTCAAATTAAACTTCTTTTTTCATTTGCTTGTATTCTACCTAACTTGCCACAGTGGGAACTGTGAATGTGCAACAGGGAAGCACAATGGAGCTTCCTCATAATTGTTTGTTGTTGAGTTTTAACCACAGGAGCTCTTTTCACTTAATTTTTAAGAGTGAAACTTCTATTTTTTATGGCTGCATCTTAGTAGTCTGTTGTTTTTCTTCCCTGTAGTGAGTTCAAAGAAGGGGTACTGTCATCCTATAATGAATATTTTCCTCCCCTGTGGCTTTTGATTTGGAGCAGTATACCATGTTAGAGTGCTGTCTACAATATAATTGACAGCTCATATTTAAAAGTACTTCAGGATTTTGATCACATTGGGTCAGAATCTGATCTGTTGAAATGTGGCATTCCCTCAATATATTAGCCGGAAGAGTCAGAGCTGGTTCTTGGGGTACTGACAGTTCCTCCTGGGCATCTTCATCATCTCCAGATGATGCAGTTGCTCCGTTTTCACCTTTTCTTCTGGATGACCACCATCAGGATCTGAAGCTGCTCCATAGGGTAACTAATGATGTACACATCCACGTGGGTAAGGTTCAGGACTTTCAACAATGACTCCTGATCATTTTACAGCCACAAAGACAGATCAAGATAGCCCTTCCAATTAATACTCTGATTAATACTATTTCAAAAGATGGAAAAAGCTACACAGTTCTGTATTTGATTTTGACTGCCTTGGCTTAGCCAGAAGATCTTGTGTGATATCAAAATCAAAAAGGGGTCATAAAAAAGTAGAAATTAGGAGAAATTACAAATAATGAATATAAGCAAACAATACATGTATGCAGGGGCAATATTAGAAAGGCCAAGGTACAGAAAGAACTCAAACTAGCTAGAGACATTGGCTACATCGACATTATCCAAAAACTTCAAAATGGCCATGCAAATGGCCATTTTAAATTTTACTAATGAAGCACTGAAATACATATTCATCGCCTCATTAGAATGCGGGTGGCCACAGCACTTTGAAATTGACACAACTCGCCGCCGCGCAGCTTATCCAGACGGGGCTCCTTTTCGAAAGGACTCCAGGTACTTCGAAGTCCCCTTACTACTATGAGCAGATAGGAATAAGGAGACTTCGAAGTTGCTGGGGTCCTTTCAAAAAGGAGCCCTGTCTGGATGAGCCGCATCAATTTCAAAGTGCCGCGGGCATCCACATTCTAATGAGGCGCTGAATATGTATTTCAGTGCTTCATTAGTAAACTTCGAAATGGCCATTTGCATGGCCATTTCGAAGTATTTGGCTAGTGTAGACATGGCCATAAAGGGTAACAAGAAGTCATTCTATAAATATATTAGAAGCAAAAGGAAGACTAAGGACAGAGTAGGCCCACTACTCAGTGAGGAGGGAGAAACGATATCAGGAAACTTGGAAATGGCAGAGGTGCTTAATGATTTCTCTGTTTCAGTCTTCACTAAGAAGGCTGATGCAGAAATGCCTATCATAATGCATGTTAGTGGGAAGTGGGTAAGTTTGAGGATAAAATACAAAAAGAACAAGTTAAAAATTACTTAGAAAAATTAGATGTCTGCAAGTCACCAGGGCCTGATGAAACACATCCTAGAATACTTAAGAAGCTGATATAGAAGGTTTCTGAGACTTTAGGTATCATCTTTGAAAAGTCCTGCAAGTCAGGAGAGAGTCAAGAAGATGGGAAAAGGGCAAACATAGTGCCCATCTATAAAAAGGGAGAGAAAGAACAACCTAGGAAACTGCAGACCAGTCAGTTTAACTTCTGTGCCTGGAAAGATAATGGAGCAAATAATTAAGGAATTCATCTGCAAACATCTGGAACAAAGTAAGGTGATAGGTAACAGTCAGTGTAGATTTGTAAAGAGTAAATCATGCCAGACCAATCTGATAGCTTTTTTTGACAGGATAACAAATCTTGTGAATAAGGGAGAAGTGGTAGGTGTGGTATATCTAGACTTTAGTAAGACATTTCAGAGATTAAATTTCTTGATGCCTTAAATGACTGCTTCTTGGAGCAGCTAGTACAGGAACCCACAAGGGGAGAGTCAATTCTCGATCTAGCCCTGACTGGAACGCAGGAGCTGGTCCAAGAGGTAACTGTTACTGGACCACTTGGAAATAGTGACCACGATATAATAACTTTTAATATTCCTGTGTTGGGAAGAACACCGCAGCGGTCAAACACTCCGGCATTTAATTTCAAAAAGGGGAATTACACTAAAATGAGGAAGCTAGTTAAACAGAAACTAAAAGGTAGAGTAACTAAACTAAAATCCCTGGAAGCTGCATGGAAACTGTTTAAAGACACCATACTAGAGGCCCAACTTAAATGTATACCCCAAATAAAAAAACACAGTATGGCTATGTCTACACGTGCAGCCAACATCGAAATAGCTTATTTCGATGTTGCGACATCGAAATAGTCTATTTCGATGAATAACGTCTACACGTCCTCCAGGGCCGGCAACGTCGATGTCCAACTTCGACGTTGCTCAGCCCAACATCGAAATAGGCGCAGCGAGGGAACGTCTACACGTCAAAGTAGCACACATCGAAATAGGGATGCCAGGCACAGCTGCAGACAGGGTCACAGGGCGGACTCAACAGCCAGCCGCTCCCTTAAAGGGCCCCTCCCAGACACAGTTGCACTAAACAACACAAGATACACAGAGCTGACAACTGGTTGCAGACCCTGTGCCTGCAGCATATATCCCCAGCTGCCGCAGAAGCAGCCAGAAGCCCTGGGCTAAGGGCTGCTGCCCACGGTGACCATAGAGCCCCGCAGGGGCTGGAGAGAGAGCATCTCTCAACCCCCCAGCTGATGGCCGCCATGGAGGACCCGGCAATTTCGACGTTGCGGGACGCGGATCGTCTACACGGTCCCTACTTCGACGTTGAACGTCGAAGTAGGGCGCTATTCCTATCTCCTCATGAGGTTAGCGACTTCGACGTCTCGCCGCCTAACGTCGAAGTTAACTTCGAAATAGCGCCCGACGCGTGTAGACGTGACGGGCGCTATTTCGAAGTTGGTGCCGCTACTTCGAAGTAGCGTGCACGTGTAGACGCAGCTTATGAGACCTAACAAAGAACCACCATGGTTTAACAGCCATGTTAAAAAGGCAGTGAGAGAGAAAAGGGCAGCTTTTAAAAAGTGGAAGTCAAATCCTAGTGAGGAAAATAGAAAGGAACACAAACACTCCCAAATTAAGTGTCATAATGTAGTAAGAAAAGCCAAAAAAGATTTTGAGGAACAGCTAGCCAAAAATTCAAAAAATGATAGTAAAATGTTTTTTAAATACATTAGAAGCAGGAAGCCCGCTAAAAAAGCAGTGGGGCCCTTGGACGATAAAGATATAAAAGGAGCGATCAAGAAAGACAGTGCCATTGCGGAGCTATTAAATGATTTCTTTGCTTCAGTCTTCACGGCTGAGGATGTTACAGAGGTTCCTAAATCTGAGCCAGCCTTTTTAGGTGACAAATCTGAGGAACTCTCTCAGATTGAAGTGACATTAGAGGAGGTTTTGGAGTTAATTGATAAGCTGAATAGTAACAAGTCTCCAGGACCAGATGGTATTCACCCAAGGGTTCTGAAAGAACTCAAATGTGAAATTGCGGAGTTATTAATAGTGGTTTGTAACCTATCCTTTAAATCCGCTTCGGTACCCAATGACTGGAAGACGGCCAATATAACACCAATATTTAAAAAAGGCTCTAGAGGAGACCCTGGCAATTATAGACCAATAAGTCTAACATCAGTACCAGGCAAATTAGTAGAAACACTAGTAAAGAATAAAATTGCAAGGCACGTAGAAGAGCACGAATTGTTGGGCAAAAGTCAGCATGGTTTCTGCAGAGGGAAGTCGTGTCTAACTAATCTATTAGAATTCTTTGAAGGGGTTAATAAACATGCGGACAAGGGGCACCCAGTAGACATAATATACCTAGATTTCCAGAAAGCCTTTGACACAGTTCCACACCAAAGGCTTTTATGTAAATTAGGCGGTCATGGGATAAGAGGAAAGATCCTTTCATGGATCGGGAATTGGTTAAAAGACAGAAAACAAAGGGTTGGAATAAATGGTAAATTTTCACAATGGAGGGGGGTAACTAGTGGTGTTCCCCAGGGGTCAGTCCTGGGACCGATCCTGTTCAACTTGTTCATCAATGATCTAGAAAATGAGGTAAGCAGTGAGGTGGCAAAGTTTGCAGATGACACCAAGTTGTTCAGGACAGTCAAAAGCAAAAGGGATTGTGAAGAACTACAAAAAGATCTCAGCAAACTGAGTGATTGGGCAGCAAAATGGCAAATGAAATTTAATGTGGGTAAGTGTAAGGTAATGCACATTGGAAAAAATAACCCAAATTACACATACAACATGATGGGGTCGACTTTAGCTATGAGAGATCAGGAAAGGGATCTTGGAGTTATAGTGGATAGTTCTCTGAAGACATCCACGCAGTGTGCAGCGGCAGTTAGTAAGGCAAATAGGATGTTAGGAATTATTAAAAAAGGGATCGATAATAAGACAAAAGATATCATACTTCCCCTATATAAAACTATGGTACACCCACATCTTGAGTACTGCGTGCAGATGTGGTCTCCTCACCTCAAAAAAGATATATTGGCATTAGAAAAGGTTCAGAAAAGGGCGACTAAGATGATTAGGGGCTTGGAACGGTCCCATATGGGGAGAGGGTAGAGAGACTGGGACTTTTCAGTTTGGAAAAGAGGCGATTGAGGGGCGATATGATAGAGGTATATAAAATCATGAATGGTGTGGAGAAAGTGAATATAGAAAAATTAGTTACCTTTTCCCATAATACAAGAACTAGGGGGCACCAAATGAAGTTGATGGGTAGTAGGTTCAAAACTAATAAAAGGAAATTTTTCTTCACACAGCGCACAGTCAACCTGTGGAACTCCTTGCCCGAGGAGGCTGTGAAGGCCAGGACTCTATTAGGGTTTAAAAAAGAGCTTGGTAAATTTTTGCAGGTTAGGTCCATAAATGGCTATTAGCCAGGGGTAAAGTATGGTACCCTAGCCTCAGTACAAGGGCAGGAGATGGATGGCAGGAGATAAATCACTTGATCATTGTCTTCTGTTCTCCTTCTCTGGGGCACCTGGCATTGGCCACTGTCGGCAGACGGGATACTGGGCTGGATGGACCTTTGGTCTGACCCAGTATGGCCATTCTTATGTTCTTATTTGATACAGTCTTGCATGATCTTCTTATTAATAAACTAAGCAAATACAACCTGGATGGGACTGCTATAAGGTGGGTGTATAAATGGCTTGATGAACGTGCTCA
Source organism: Carettochelys insculpta (assembly GCF_033958435.1). Taxonomy (NCBI): domain Eukaryota; kingdom Metazoa; phylum Chordata; order Testudines; family Carettochelyidae; genus Carettochelys; species Carettochelys insculpta. Next base: position 190,560,876 of record NC_134139.1, read on the forward strand.
GAGAGTAGTTATTAATGGTTCACAGTCATGCTGGAGGGGCATAACAAGTGGGGTTCCACAGGGATCTGTTTTGGGACCAGTTCTATTCAGAATCTTCATCAATGGCTTAGATATTGGCATAGAGAGTGCACTTATTAAGTTTGCAGATAATACCACACTGGGAAGGGCTGCAACTGCTTTGAAGGATAGGCTCATAATTCAAAATGATCTAGACAAACTGGAGAAATTGTCTGACGCAAAAAGGATGAAGTTTAATACAGACAAATGCAAAGTACTCCATTTAAGAAGAAACAATCAGCTTCATACATACAAAAAGGGAAGTGACAGTGTAGGAAGGAATGATGTGGAAAGGGATTTAGGGGTCTTAGTGGACCACAAGCTAAATATGAGTCAACAGTGTGATGCTCTTGCAAAAAAAGCAAAAATGATTCTAGGATGCATTTACAGGAGTTTTGCGAGCAAAACATGAGAAGTCATTCTTCCACTCTATTCAGCGCTCATTCGGCCTCAACTGGAGTATTGTGTCAATTTCTGGGCACTACATTTCAAGAAAAATGTGGAGAAATTGGAGAAGGTCCAGAGAGGAGCAACAAGAATGATTAAAGGCCTAGAGAACATGAGCTATGAGGGAAGACTGAAAGAACTGACTTGTTTAGTTTAGAAAAGAGAAGACTTAAAGGGGACGTGATATCAGTTTTCAAGTACCTCAAAGAGGGTTACAAGGAGGAGTGAGAAAAATTGTTCTTGTTTGGCCTCCGAGGATAGGACAAGGAGCAATGGACGTAAGCAGCAGCCAGGGAAGTTTAGATTAGACATTAGGAAAAACTTTCTGTCAGGGTGGTTAAACACTAGAGTAAATTACCTAGGGAGGTTGCAGAATTTCCATAACTGGAGATATTTAAAAGCAGGTTAGTTAGAAACCTATCAGGAATGGTCTAGATCATTTGGTCCTGCAAATGGGGCATGAACTAGACTCCATTACCTCTTGAAGTCCCTCCAGTTCTAATGTTCTGTGATTCTATGATTCCTTGACACCAGATGTGGAATTCTACCTGCAAAGAAGATCTTTGAGACTCTTTGTTACCCTAGCAGAATCATTGCATGGATTAATTATATGCTCAGAGAAGATTTCTAAGTGGATTTCAGAATGCATGTTAAAATAATGCAAGAAAGCAAAGCTTCCCCCTCCTGGGGGTACAACAGCTAGAGTAAAAGTAAGTACAAGGACTTACCTGTACACAGCCTGGGATGGTTGGCATCCTGGGCAAGGTGTGTGTTTGGGGGGGTGGGTGGGGGCAGCTCTGGGACCTCATATGAGGTGGGGCACCTCCTACACTCTGAACACTGCTTACTAGTTACATATGTATGGAATTAATAGAGACCATCACCTGAATCAGAAATTGAGGTTACTGTAACGGGAGGTTTTTGGGATGTGCAATCTCTGTCTGCATTCCATTATTCTCTCTCATTTTCATTGCTGTGGATCCTATGTGACTGTAGTAAGAAGGGGAACTAGAGAAGTATCAACCCAAACCTCCTCTTCTACCCTTGGTGAATAGCACAAGGAGAGGTACAATGCAGGTTTGGGTCAACAGAGACTGCTTTGAAGAATTTTGGTCTTAGGTGTATGGTGTGGAATACAGATAAGGATCATGCATGTTGAAGATAAGTAATATCCAGTTCACTAGATGAGATCAAAATCTGGTTCCCTAATTTATTGAGCTGGGTATAAACAATTTATGAATTACTACATGGAATAGGTCTATATTCCAAGACCCAATGAAATTCATAAGATAAATGATCAAAACTTTGATTTTGTTTAAGATGACAACAAGGGCATGTTTTTAACCCATCCATTATAGGCAAGAATAAGAAAAGTAATTTACGGTTATTAATGATTCACTGCCAGGAACTAACGTTTCAAATTTCAGGTTAGTGATTTTGGGCTATTTGCTGAGCATGAGAGAGCGTCTTGTATGAAACAGCTGTCCTATTCTGGTGTCACAAAGAATTTATCACCTCCAGTAAGATACAGAAAGAATTGTTTTTCTAATATTAATGAAAGATGATGTCCATTTAAATGAGACTTTTCATTTATTTCTAATTGGTTTATAATGTGGTTTATCCACAGCTTTTTCACTCAGAACTTTAAAGGATTCTAATTCTCACAGATAGAAAGGCATCCTGATGTTTTTCATTTTCATCCACCATTAAGTTTCTTATGTCTGAGACTGTCAGTTGCACATTGCCTTTCCAATATACTGCCAACTGAAGAAGGAACTGGTTTGAAATTGGAAACATTTTATTCAAAGCCTTATCTGCCTTCCTCCCCACTTTCTTAAACACTGTTGAAGGTCAGATTGAAAAACCATCTCCAATTCTAACTGCAATCAAGCAGAAAATGGCTTTATTTTACCAAATAACCAACCTGGACTACAGTTTATAAAACAGTGTTTCCTATACACTGGTATGTTTGCTACATTGAGACCGTCCTAAATTTCTTATCTACCCTATCTTTCATTTCATTCCTTTAAGATTGCTTCATAAACTGCACTTTAGAATACAGTTTTATTTGTTTGTTTTTAATAATTTCATAGTGTTTGGAAATGAGACAAATTTCTACTTATTGAAAAGAAGGAAATAAATCTGTTTTAAAGCTGTGTAAAGATACTATAATGGATGAACTAAACAATAAAACCACTTGTTTACAATAGCTCCAAGCGCAGAGGGAAAATAATATACTGCCGTAGCTCCTAGAACTTTGATCCCAGCGCGTTATTTTCTGTTAGTAAAAAATTGAATGGACATGAGACTCAGAATTAAACATTCATTCTGATGTAATCTCTGAGGCTGTCCTTTTGTGTGTTCTCCTAGCAGAAGGGTTGGTCCTGGCACATCTGTAAGGTCCAGTGCCCACAAGGTTCAAGGGAAGGATTCAGACTGACTTTCCTGAGCCTGGAATCAGGGCTGTCAAATGTGACTTGTAATTCAAACTCTTTGGGGTATGTGAATTCCCCTCAGACACACTCTTGGTCTTTGACTGGGCCCTGCAGGCCTGCAAAATGGGGAGGTGGGGTGGCAAAGGGGGCAGTTGCACAGGGCCCCTTTGAAATGTTGCTGCAGCATTGCTCCTCTATTCCACAGGGCTCAGGGGGTGGGGAAGACGAAGCACCACAGTCTGAGTGGCTCTAAGGACTGAGAGTCCTAGGGGCCCCACCCCTTCCACCCTCAGCCAAGCCCTTTCCGAGGTCATGGAGCTAGGCCCCCTCCCAGCTTGCCCCAGGGCCTGTGCTGGCTGTTGTCCTGTGTGACTGCAGGGGACTGCCATTGCAGAGGAGCAACACCTGTGTTTGCTGCTTCCAGTCATGAGATAAGAGATAGCATGTGGCTGGAGATGTAGCTCTATTGGATGCTTTTAGCTCACATAAAAAGACCTATGTATTAGGAGTATTTTTACTCCTTTAAATCAGACTAGGGTTATGCTCCTAGGGTCAGATGGGTCTTTTTTACTATAATCTCCTTCTCATATAGTCAGCTAATTTTTTTGGAGCAACTTGAAGGAGAATATAAAGCAATTATGGTTTTATATAATGTATATTGCAGCTGTATCTACATAGTCAAGTCAAGCATGTTAATCAAAATATCTTACCGTTCCCTCAGCTACTGAATGGTTCTTATGCATGTGCATAAGGGAACAGGCTGTCCTTAGCAATATATTATATAGTCTATATCTTCTAACTGGTCAAAGTGGCAAAGGAGGAAGACACGAGAGCTCCACTTACAATTATTAGCAGTTGATCTAATCATGCCATATTTAAAGTGACAAAGCTTTTCCCAAAAATGACATGGGTGATCAAAACTAGGGGGATAGATTTTTGACACAAAATTAGGATCATCTTATTCTTGTTGCCTGGAAATAATACTGAGCTTCATTAGAGCAGGTGTTCTTTCCAGAGTACTGCATCTCATTCAGGAACCTGATTTGTCCTGTGTATTCCCAAGTTTCACCTCTCTTAAAAATTACTGCTTATAAAATCAGACATAAAAACACAAATGTATTCCTGACAAATAGCTGACTTTCTCATTTTTACCATATAAAAATAAAATAAATCAATTTGGAATATAAATATTGCACTTATATTTCAGTGTATGTAAAGAAAAGTATAAGCAATGTATTATTTCTATGAAATGTTAGTTTGGACTGACTTCACTAGCACTTTTTGTACTGTATGTTGTAAAACTAGTCAAATATGTAGTTCAAGTATTCCTTGGAATTCCTTTAAGTACCCTCCAGGGATATGTGTGTGTAACCCACAAACATAGGTGTGGTTCACTGTCCCAAGTAGTAGCACCTAGATCTTTTCGGAGAGAAAGAGTAAGTGTGTGTGACAGCCTAAGCTGAGAGCCGGCTGGCTTTTCACTCAAAATGTAGAGGTGGCTGCACTAAGCTCCAGAGGTCCCAGGTATGAGTCTGCCTGTGGGCAGTTACAGCTGTGTTTCAACTGGGTCTCTGAAGCTTGGGATGCGCTTCCTTAGCTAGGGGAACTAAGTAACTGACACACCTATGTGTGGTTCACTGTCCCATGTAGTGGCACCTAGACCACTTCACAGCAAAAGAATGAGAGTCCTCTACAGCCTAAGCTAAGTGCTGCCTGGCCCTAAGCTCAAACTGTGGAGGCACCTGTACTGAGCTCTACAAGTCCTAGGTTGGAGTCTGCCTGTGGGCAGTTACGTATACCCTTGGGTGTGAACAAATCTCTTAGCAGAATAGCCCAAACAGGGCAGCTTGAGCTCAGATAGTGGCTTGGTATACTAAACACATCTGTAAACATGGACAAATGCATGATGTCTTGTATCTTATGGCATGGATTCTGTATGGTAATCCCTTATCCTGATGCCAGCAGAGTCAACGTTAGATAGGACAAGCAGCCAGACCAGGTTAGTTGGCCTTAGTACCTGTTGTTGTACACATGGTTTCATTCAGCTGAGCGTCCACTCTTCTGTGCAAGACTTTGAGCCACGGAAAGGAGCAATACTTTGCTCCAGAATAGAATAAGGCAAGCCCAGACTTTCGTCATGCCTGTGCATTGGCTGCAAAGGCAGAACCAGCTGGTTTTGTGATTAGATTGTTTCTTGTCTTGTCTTGATAAGGTGCTCCTTGAAAAACAAGACAGGAGCCATTGGAGTACCTAGATGCTCAAGTTTTGTGTTGTGATCCAGCCTGTGTCCATTCAGAAGTATATTGAGCTATTTGTGAGTTTTTGGCTACGTCTACACGTGCACGCTACATCTAAATAGCTAATTTCGAAGTAGCGACATCGAAATAGGCTATTTCGATGAATAACGTCTACACGTCCGCCAGGGCCGGCAACGTCGATGTTCAACTTCGACGTTGCTCAGCCCAACATCGAAATAGGCGCAGCGAGGGAACGTCTACACGCCAAAGTAGCACACATCGAAATAAGGGAGCCAGGCACAGCTGCAGACAGGGTCACGGGGCGGACTCAACAGCAAGTCGCTCCCTTAAAGGGCCCCTCCCAGACACACTTTCATTAAACAGTGCAAGATACACAGAGCCAACAACTAGTTGCAGACCCTGTATATGCAGCATGGACCCCCAGCTGCAGCAGCAGCAGCCAGAAGCCCTGGGCTAAGGGCTGCTGCACACGGTGACCACAGAGCCCCGCAAGGGCTGGAGAGAGAGTATCGCTCAACCCCCCAGCTGATGGCCACCATGGAGGACCCCGCTATTTCGATGTTGCAGGACGCGGATCGTCTACACGTCCCTACTTCGATGTTGAACGTCGAAGTAGGGCGGTATTCCCATCCCCTCATGGGGTTAGCGACTTCGACGTCTCGCCGCCTAACGTCGATTTCAACTTCGAAATAGCGCCCAACATGTGTAGCCGCGACGGGCGCTATTTCGAAGTTACTGCCGCTACTTCGAAGTAGCGTGCACGTGTAGACGCAGCTTTTGTGTCAGAAATCAGGGCTGCTACCAATGGGGGCAACAGGATCAGCTGCCTCAGGGCCCAATAATGTTAAAGGCCCAGGAGCTCCTGGCCGTCACTACCATGGCATCAGTAGTGGCTGCAACTCCAGGCCCTTTAAATCAAGGCCAGAGCACTGGACCGTGTGGGATGGGCATTACTGAATGGCTACGTGGGGGAGGTTAGCCCTCATCCCCACCCCTGCCATCCTAGGCTCTGCCAATTCTGGAGGTCCTGAACTGTTACTTTCCAATTTGCCTATGGGCCTGGCAATTCTGTCAGCCACCGTTTGTGGGATACCTGGAAGCAGTTGGAAACTGTAGGTTTTGGTATTAGCTTTAAGTTTCTATTTTTTTGCAGTATGGGTTGTCTCTTTCCTGTCAGCATTCAGGATTCCTTGATGACAGAAATCCTGGTCCTGCACTTTTATACAGGTCCATCTAGTCCAATATCCTGTCTGTCCTCTGACAGTGGTGAATGGCAGGTGCCCTAGAGGGAATGAATGGAAGAGGAAATCATCAAGTTTCCCATTCCTTATGTCCACCTCCCAGTTTCTGTCTAAAAGAGGGTAGTGACACCATCCCTGCCCATCCTGACTCACAGCCATATATGGACCTCTCTCGCATGAATTTATCTAGTCCTTTTATTAACCCAGTTATAATCTTGTCCTTCACAACATCCTCTGGCAAGGAGTTCCACAGCTTGTCTATGTATTGTGTGAATGAAAACTTTCTTTTACTTGTTTTAAACCAGCTGCCTAATAATTTCATTTGGTGATCCCCAGTTCTTGTATGATGGGAAGGACTACATCGTTTTTCCTCCTTTATTTTCTTAACACCAGTCATGATTTTATAGACCTCTGTCATGTTCCCCTTTAGTCAACCCTTTTCCAAGTGAAAAAGGCCCAGTTTTATTAATTTTTCCTCATACAATAGCCATTCCATACACCTAATCATTTCAGTTGCCTTTTCCTGACTTTTTTCCAATACACAGACAGACACATGTATATATGTATGTATGTACTGGAAAAAGTCAGGAAAAGGCAACTAAAATGATTAGGTGTACGGAATGGCTATCAAATGAGGAAAAATTTGGTCCTCATATGATAGCCATTTAGTCCTATTTAGTCCTTCCCATCATACATATACATAAAGAGAGAGAAACAGGGAGAGATGGGGTGATCACATCTGCATGCCGTATTCAAGGTGGGTGTGTATTGTGAATTTATATAGTGGCAATATGACATTTTGTATCTTGCTATCTATCCCTTTCTTAGTGATTCCCAACATTCTGTTTTCTTGTTCGACTGCCTCTGAGCAGTGTGTGGATGTTTCAGAAAACTCCCAACAACTCCGAGATCTTTCTTGAGTGGTAGCATCTAATTTTGAAACCACCATTTTATATGTATAGTTGTGATTATGTTTTCCATTGTGCATTATTTTGCATTTATTGACATTAAATTTCATCTTCCATTCTGTTGCCCAGTCACCCAGGTTTCAAAGATCCCTTTGGAGGTCTTTGTAGTGGCCTGGGACTTAATTATCTTGAGTAATTTTGTATCATCAGCTCATTTTTGTATCATGTGCACTGTTTTTACCCCCTTTTTAAGATAATTTTTAACGGCTACGTCTACACGTGCCCCAAACTTCGAAATGGCCATGCAAATGGCCATTTCGAAGTTTACTAATGAAGCGCTGAAATGCATATTCAGCGCTTCATTAGCATGCGGGTGGCAGCAGCGCTTCGAAATTGACGCGCCTTGCCGCCGCGCGGCGCGTCCAGATGGGGCTCCTTTTCGAAAGGGCCCCGCCTATTTCGAAGTCCCCTTATTCCCATGAGCTCATGGGAATAAGGGGACTTCGAAGTAGGTGGCTTCCTTTCGAAAAGGAGCCCCGTCTGGACGCGCCGCGCGGCGGCAAGGCGCATCAATTTCGAAGCGCTGCTGCCGCCCGCATGCTAATGAAGCGCTGAATATGCATTTCAGCGCTTCATTAGTAAACTTGGAAATGGCCATTTGCATGGCCGTTTCGAAGTTTGGGGCACGTGTAGACACAGCCAACATGTTGAACAGGACCAGTCCCAGAATAGACCCCGGGGGACACCACTAGTTTTATCTTTCCATTCTAAAAATTAACAATTTATAATTACATTTTGGTTTGTATCTTTTAACGTGTTACAACTATATGAGAGGATCTTCCCTCTTGTGCCAGGACACCTTTGTGTAAGAGCCTTTAGTGAGGGAACTTGTCAAAGTTTTCCGAAAATCTACGTACACTATATCAACTGAATCACCCTTGTTCACATAGATGATGAACCCCTTTAACGAGTACTAGTAGATTGGTGAGGCATGATTTCACTTTACAGAAAAAACATATTGACTCTTCCACAACAAATTGTGTATATCTATATCTCTCACAAGATTATTCGTTAGTAGAGTTTCGATCAGGTTGCTTGGTACTAAAGAGAGACTTACCAGCCTGTCACTGCTGGGATCACCTTTTTAGCCCTTTTTAAAAATTGCATCACATTAGCTATTTCTCAGTCATTTGGCACAGAAGGTGATTTAAATGACAGGTTCCGGACTACAGTTCTGCAATTTCACATTTGAGTTCCTTCAGAGTTCCTGGGTGAATACCATTTGGTCCCAGTGACTTATTACTACTTAGTTTATCAGTTTGTTCCAAAACCTCCTCTTATGACACTTCAGTCTAAGAGAGTTCCTTAGATTTGTCACCTAAAAATGGCTTGGGTTTGGGAATCCCACAAACATCCTCAGCTGTGAAGACCAATACAAAGAATTAATTTAGTTTCTCTGCAATAGCCTTATCATGCTTGAGTGCTCCTTTATCATCTCAATGGTCTAATGGCCCCAATGGGTTATCAGGATTCCTGCTTCTTATGTACTTAATTTTTTTTTTTTGCTATTACTTTTTGAGTCTTTGGCTAGCTGTTCTTCAAATTCCCTTTCAAGCTTCCCAATTATATTATTCCACTTCATTTGCGAGCGTTTATATTCCTTTTCTATTTTCTTCACTAGGATTTAACTTCCACTTTTTAAATGATGCCTTTTGGTCACTAGGGATTTAACTTCCACTTTTTAAAGTGGGAGATATAATCAATCATGAATGGTGTGGAGAAAGTGAATATAGAAAAATTATTTACCTTTTCCCATAATACAAGAACTAGGGGACACCAAATGAAATTGATGGGTAGTAGGTTCAAAACTAATAAAAGGAAATTTTTCTTCACACAGCGCACAGTCAACCTGTGGAACTCCTTGCCCGAGGAGGCTGTGAAGGCCAGGACTCTATTAGGGTTTAAAAAAGAGCTTGATAAATTTTTGCAGGTTAGGTCCATAAATGGCTATTAGCCAGGGATAAAGTATGGTGCCCTAGCCTTCAGAACAAGGGCAGGAGATGGATGGCAGGAGATAAATCACTTGATCATTGTCTTCTGTTCTCCTTCTCTGGGGCACCTGGCATTGGCCACCGTCGGCAGATGGGATGCTGGGCTGGATGGACCTTTGGTCTGACCCAGTATGGCCATTCTTATGTTCTTATGTTCTTATGTAAGCTACGTTCTGACTGCATACCCTGGCAGGGCTCTTCTGCAGGGGAAACTAAAGTTGTAAACAGGAGGTCAAATCTTTCAGAAACTGGTCTGTGTAGATCTTCAAGCAAAGATGATCTTGATGATCTTGCACAAAACTTTCAAGATGGGGGATGCTAAAAAGGGATGGTATTGTCCTTACACCTGATAAACTGTAGGGACAATTCTCAAGTAACTATGTCATAGCTCATCCTCGCCTTAGTGATTTAGGGAAGGGGAGGGATCTAATTCCTCATGTAGAATTATCCCTTGGAGTTTTCCCTCTCACCTCCACTCCAGGGATGATAGAACCTCAGGGCCTGAAAAATGGTCTCCAAACTATCTGATCATTCTCTGCCCCACTCCTTTAACTCAATGAGTCAACTGCATTGACAGGCTTTCCCTGGCAGTGGCTGCTTCTGCCTTTGGTGTTCCTAAAAGGTGCTCAGAGATGTTTCCATAGTGCAGAGCAGAGACCAAGAGGAGTATTTAGGATGTGTGTCATATTGGATGCCATGCCAGGGACCTCCAGAGTTAAAAGCTAGAGTTGTTACAAGATGAGCTAACCAGATGGTTCTCTAACTGGGTGCAGTAACAGGCTCACATCCTCTGCAGATCACACAGTTGGGACCTGTAACGCATACTTGCCATTGACTTACATAGTTGCACCCGTAGGCTGAATTAATTCTTTTCTGAGTCTTCTGTTGGGCTGGGCTGGGCTGGGCTGGGAGAGGCATGATACACTTTTTCTTCTCTCCCTGGTCTTCCCTCATCCACCCATTCCTGGTTCTCACTAGGCATGGAATCTCAGCCATCTGCAGCAAGCTCCATGAGATGTGGGCCAGCAGATGCAGTGGCCAAGGAAAGGATGAATGAAACAAGTGATTGATATTTTTAAAGCATTTACTGTTACACTAGGGACAGTTCTTTGTTACACTGTAAGTTAGATATAACTCTGTATCACAAACTTGTGCATTATGGGTTTTAAAGAGGAATATGATCCTTTTACTCTTCCTTCTGATTTATTCATGTGAATTTCAGATTTTATATTGTGTGTCCTATGATGATTGAGTGTGCTTTTTGTATACTTGGTATTTATGGTATGGCTGTTGATAAGGTTAATGTGAAAAGAGCATCTCCTGACTGCCATCAAACTCATTGTCACCTTTTGTTCCTGGAGAGAAGAGAACAGAATTTTATTTCAGATAAAAAGGAAGAAAACTGTTACCTTTCAGGGAAAACACATATTTATGTTTCTAGATTTCTCTAAAATGACTTAGACAAGAAGACATACATTTGACTTATTGTTACTAGATTGTATTAGGTTGCAGCCTGGATGACTACACCATATTTTATTCTATAAAGCTTAGAGTTGTTCTGGAAGGTAAAAGAAGCAATTTTTTATCATCATGGTAGAAATGAAATTTAAATTCTAAGGGCTAAATTCAGACATGATGTTTATGGTGGTATAAGTTATGTTCCTTGGCATTTAGCTTCCTTTACAGTCAGACCCCCTTTCATCTCTCTTCCTCTGCTTGACTGAGTTATACCCGCTCTGCCAATGAGTAAGGTTATATTAGTACACTTGTATACCACTGGCTGTAGAAGGTATGCATGAAAACTGAATAGGGAGTCCTTTTAATTTGCATTTATTTTCTCCAGTCTCCTGACATGGAAGTTGCACCAATTCAGATTGCCTTACACATTGGTTGGATAGGTGCATGCAGATGTAAGGGAGTCAAGGGATAAAAGTGGAATGTACTGCTGTTCTAATTTACAGTGTCAGCTCTGAATTTGCTTTCCAGGCATAGATACACAGGGGTCTTAGGCTCAGCTTTGCAAACCCTAATGTTTAGGTGCCCTGCTCTCTTGGAATCCACAGCCCTGACTTAGGCCCTTATAACATACATGGGGAGAGTTAAGTACCTAAGAATTAGATCAAAAACTTCAGCTAGCTGAATGGGGATCCACCTAAGATAGTCATTAGGAAATGTCAGGGACAGGGGTGTGCCCAACCACTCAAAGGGTAGTAGTTGCCTAACTGCAGGCTAGACAAAAGTCAGTTCTTTCTTATCAGGAGGAAAAATGTGAAGAGGAGGAGGTGTCCTTGCTGCTCACACCCTGTAAAAGGTAAATTCATTGGAGAAGAAATTAGAACCTGGATTGACCTAATTACAGGGCTGCTGGGTCATTCTCTTTCTCTTTCTCTCTTTGACCCAGTGGCTACGTAAATATTTTATACAATGTATGATAATAGCATCCCCAGGAGAGACAAAGAGCACCTGCTCTGGGAAAGCCTACAGACCAGTGGTTAGGGCCTTCATGTGTGAGGATTGGATTCTTGTGCCTGCTTTGAATCAGTCACAATGGGGGTTTGAACGTGGGTCTCTTGCCTCTGGGTTGAAGGGTCTAACAGCTTGGTGCTAGGGTGGGAACACCACTGCCTCTATAGCTGAGTTTTGTGGAGTCCCTCTGAGTACTGGATAAAGCCCTGTTGGTGAGTTGAGCAAGGTGATGCCTAATTGAAGGACCTGCTAGAGATGGTACACCACATAGTCTGGTAGATGTGTGTACATCAGCTGGTACAAACATGAGGACTTCACTGGCAGAAGCATAGGCACAAAGGGAATTTAGGTATCTAGTAGGTTATGTGGCTGCTGACTGGTGGCTTTGGGGATCTGAAATTTGAATATAGGTGGCTACATTGCCACATTTGGTACCTAAATCCCTTTGTAGATGTAAACCTAAATCTCTAATGCTACCCACCTCCCCCGGATGGATAGCCAAAAGTTGATAGTAATGACTTAACTAAAAATTCCCTCCTACTAGAGTACTCATGGTTAAAATGTGAAAATGAGTGCAAAATATGAAAAATAACCCCCTTCCTTCCTTCCTTTTTCCTGTTGCAATGACATAACATCATGCATCTGTGACTGGTAATTCTCGTACTCAACAGAGAGGTTGGGTGCCATGTGACATCACAGACTGATGGACGTTGGTGTACAGCCTTTGCAGCCTACCATAACCTAAATTCATAACATTTGGAGAGGAAAAAACAGAATTCCAGTTCAACTATCTTAATATTCTCTTTTTACTTGATTTTTTCCTACAATCAATAATAAGAACACCATGAAAAATAGAGGTAATGATAGCACCACTTACTGGTTTATTGAATTATTTATACCAGAATCTTTTTTCCCCCGTATGGGAACAACAAAGTCACAGTATTATAGCACAAAATTGATAAAGATTTACATGAGATACTTTCACTATTGTTCTGCTTTGCAATTGAATACAAAAATATACAGCCTCCATTTTCAAAGGTGGAGAAGATGGCGGTTAGTGATGGGTTGCTTGTTGTTAATCATTATTTTTAATGAATTGAATCTATTCATTAAAGGTAGCAATGGTAAGGGTAAGAAATAATCTGTTAATCCCTTTGTTCATTTGCTTGGGATCCTGAAAGAGGAAGGAACCATTACCAAGAATAAATGTTCCCCATATGTATGAAGAACTGCAAGAGAGCAATATTGGATTTACAACTGAAGAACAAAACTCTTAGCTCTGACACTATCCAATTGTGTTTTCTATGTCAGAGGAAAAACTGACACTCTCACCTTTAGAGGAAAAATGATTGTTGAAACAGGTGAGCTGCAATTTGGTGGTGAAAATGTGGCATTCTTTTCACCTTTGCCCTCTGATTTCTACATTAGGAAGATATGATTTGCTTCTTTTTTGGGTGGATGGGTTTGAGTCTTTTAGAGGAAAAAAGCCTTTTCCATTAATTTATCTACTTCAGTGGTGGAGAATTAGAGGGGTGGGCATTTCATATGTGATGTTTTACCAAATCTACTGAGGCCTGCAGTTTGAAAACATTTTATCCTCAGCTCTGTCTATATCTTTGTTCACTGTAGTTTGCCAAGTATATGACAGGGGCGTATTCTCCACTTTATGGACCCAATTTTCTATTAGCATCGGTTTTACATTCAGGTAATTCCACTGATTTCAGTGGAGTTACTTCTAACTTACACCAGTACAGATGAGTGAAGAATCAAGATTAATGGATTTTTTTTCTTGTAAAGCCAGTGTAAGTGTGCTCTGAATCAGACTCTTATTGTGCTGCTTTGTCTCTGTTTTGTAAGTTGGAGTCTCTTTTCAAAAGAATATGTTTGGAGACCAGTCATGAAGCAAGTGCACCATGTATCCTATGATCCACTTTTACACAGTGGCCACTCATTTAACCTTGACCATTTTTGAAAACAAACAAAAACCACTATGATGACATTTTTAAGGTCATTAAATACTGGAACAAAAAAAGCACGATTTGTGAAAATATATGCTGGTGTTATTATTGCCAACTTCTGACATGACAACAACATTAGAATATTTGTGGTGTGGATGATTGTTTACAGTAACTTTAGTGATATGAATTCATTTATCTTGCAACATTCAACATTTGTCATTATCATGCAGTGTGATCAAAAGAATGGGTTTGATAGTGTAACCCACCAGTCTGTTTGTTTTGTACCACCAATCTGAGTCTGTTGCAGCTCTTGGTGAGAAATTCTGGCTCTTTGCGTCAAGCTGTAGCAACACTCATACTTTCTGCTCTAGAGGTGTCCAGTTTGATTATTGGTGTCTGCCAATATGGCAGCTGACAAAATAATAGCTATACTAATCGAACTCTTTACTCCAAATACTGTTAATTCCCACTCGCTGGGAGCACTCAGCACCTCGCAGGATCTGGCCCCTGAACATAGAGAAACAGATAAAAGCAAACGGTGCCCTTTAGAAAAGCTATCCGTGGAAGACTTTTGATCACGGCATGCATTGATTTAGATGAACCTCAGTGAGGAGAAGTGATCTAGAATTTCGAAAGGCTTTTTTTCCCTTTTGTGGACATTAATACTTTTATATACCACCTCAAATATTTAATTAGATATACTTCAAAATAGTATGGGTGAATTAAACTTTGTGTGGAGCTGCTAATAAATTCCTTTGTGAATACTCAGGTTTTGAAACATGAGGGTAAAAATAATATAATTTAGCATAGGGTCTTTTTTCGTAATAAAATAAAACTCCTCACTGCTTAATATGGCAAAGTCTTTTTTCTTATAGCCTTTTTATTTTCAGCTCTTTTATTATTTTAAATTCTCCATTTTCTACCAAAACATCCAGTAATGTATATGCCCTGGGATTTTGCTGAATATATTATTTCATGTTCCCTCAAGTTTCAGAGTTTAGATCAGAAAGTATGGAAATAGTATGCCTTGGTTATTTCCTACAGCAGCTCCCATGGCAGCTTCAATATTGCTGAGCTACATTATGCTGTAGAAAACAAATATGAATCAAAATCAGATAATAAGCCAAAAGCTACACTTCACACAGGGTCACAGATTCTTAGGCATTTAGCACTAGAATTGTTTTCCAGCACACAATACCCAAGGTTTTGTTAGTCTTTAAGGTGCTACAGGACTGCTTGTTTTTTGTGAAGCAGACTAACACAGCCACCCATCTGAGATGATTATCCAAGGTGCAAATTTGTCTCTACCGACTAGATGGCGCTGTGGCGTATGAAATTCTCAACCTCAGAACAAAACCTGTGTGTACTAGAGCTTTTGCTTCCTTCAGCTGTATGCTCTGGACCAAACAGACTGCTTTGCTTTTTTAAAAGAAACATCTTTTACTAAGTAAAGACCTTAATTCTTTATTTCTCTTGTTTAAATCATGGGTCCTATTTCCTCTTTCACCTTGTGCTTCTTGACTTGAAAGTTAGTACTGCAGGCTACTAGATGTGTGTGAGTAGTAGATACATATTTACATTTATATGCACATATTCTTGCATGACTTTATATCATACAACAAAATGAAACACGAGTGGCTTTCAGGAAGAATACTAATCAAGAACTAAGTCCTGTGCCCAAGGGTACCAGTTTACCCTTAAATTGCTATTCTGAAACAGCTCCACCTAGCAGGACAACAAGACAATGAACTTTCTCAAGGGTCAGTGTCCAAATCTGTATCTTCAGTTGGTGAAATAATTTTTTTCCTCCCTTTGTTCAGTTCTGCTGTTTTGGGGCAAATCTAGCTCTATCCTTTATTAAATGGCAAGGTGAGGGAAGGGACAAAGCAGGGGAATCAGGTGACAGAGCGAAGCAGTAACTGAGGCTCTGTCACAGATCCTTATGTGTAAGGGCTGGTGGGCTCTCTTTCCTTAAGGGGAAAGACTCCTTCCTCTTATGTCCATTCCTGTGTGCATCTATCAAGAGCCCATGTTGACTCTTCCGGTTCACTGATGTAGTTTGATATATTTCCGACTGAAAATAATGCAGCCAGGGAGTACCTCCATTCACTTATCAGAGTCCCACTGGGTTTAAACTGTCAAACAAAAAAGCAGTCCAGTAGCACTTTAAAGACTAACAACATAACTTATTAGGTGGTGAGCTTTCGTGGCACAGACCCATTTCTTCAGACCATAGCCACACCAGAACAGACTCAATATTTAAGGCACAGAGAACCCAAAATAGTTAAAGGTTGACAAATCAGAAAAATTGAAATCAAGGGGGAAAATCAGAAGAGCAGAAGGGTGGTGGGGGAGGAGGGAAGTCAAGAGTCAGATAAAACGAAGTATGTAAAAGAGTCCATATATTTAAACTGGCATAACTAGGCTATGTCTACTTTAAGCTAAGAAAGTCAACTGCAGATGCACAATTCTAGCTATGTCAATTGTGTAGCTAAAATTAATATATCTGCACTTAGCTAACATGGCTGTGTATACAGGCGAAGGTCGACAGGAGAGTTTTGTGAGGAGTCTCATGAGGAGTACCGGTGTCACCTGTGACCCCTGAGAGGTCAATTTCACACATCTCTATTAGACCCTGAGTGGGTTGTTCTTCTGGGTTAGTGTAGACCTGCTCTTGGTAGCAGGATTCCACCTCTAATGCTATTTGATGTAAAAATAATAGTACGTTTATAACAAAGTCCTGTGGCCCCTTCAAGACTAACAGATTTATTAGGGCGCATGCTTTCATGGGCTATAGCTCACTTTGTCCAAGGCATGAAGTGAAAGATTCATACAGCATGGATTTATGTATCCATACAGAGAAAGGCATGTTACACCTATGTTAATGAGGCTAATTCGAGCAGGGTGGTTGTGGCCCAATTCCAACAGTGATAAAAAGGTGAGAATACTTAAAGGGGAAGATTGCTTATTGTCATTAAGCCATTCTCAGTCCCTGTTCAAATGCACCAGAACCACCTAACACTCCCATCTCTCTATGATTGTATAAATCCTGCCATCAAAGCTTGCAAGCAACAGTGAAGCAAAATGATAATCGGCAGTTTTGGGGACAGATTAGTAAGTACAAATATCCAATAGGCGTGTGACCTATCAAGTGGCTCAGTGTTGTGCTGTACTTCTGGTGTGGCTGTGTAGGTTTGCAACTCTGACAAAGAAAGCATCGGATGTGCTCTTCCCACTGCAGAGCTGTAGGATCATCATTCTGCTATGTCATCCTACAGGGAATACACTCCATAGACAGGGGGATCAGCTAGAAGATCTAATAGGTCTTTTTTATTTCTAGGTCCTCTAATTCTCTGATACAGTGACAACAGAAGAAGCTATAACTGCTGCAGTGAAGGACTTTACATGACTAACAGTACGCTGAATTAGCTCAGACACAGCTGTCTGAAGCGTACGTGGGCTAATTACATTGACTCAGATCCCTTTTTACCCTAGGTATAACAAATCTGCACAGACTCATAGAATCTTAGTACACTGGAACTGGAAGGGACCTCGAGAGGTCATCCAGCCATACCCTCTCGGCAGGACCAAACACTGTCTAGACCATCCCCATAGGTATCTATCTAAAAAGTCTCCGGTGATGGAGATTCTACAACCTCCCTCCTGGTAATTTATTCCAGTGTTTAACTACCCTGACAGTTGCATACACAAGCATTGCACCTCAACATTTTCAGAGATTCTCACTCAGAACCCCCTCCAAAAATAAACAAAAGACAGAGCAAGTTGTTTTTACTTCCAATATGAATGGCTCATCAGACACTTACTTCTCTCTATTTCCTTGCTGTGTTCATGATAGATGATCTTTCCACCACTGCCAGATGTTTGTTTTATTGCTGCTTCTCTTTATTAATAGTGGTAGGGCAATGCCACAGCCAAGAGGAGGACACCATGCATGACATAGCATGGTGTATACATGCACTAAGAGATCATCCCTACCCCAAATCTAAACAGAAAAGACAAAGGTTGTTGGGGAAAGCACAGAAAGGTGAGAAATAACTTGCTTGAGAGATTGAAACTAGATCAGTGGCAAAGATGTGGATGAAATTCAGATCTTGGGCCTCTTAGTTTGGCTCATAGACTGCAGTGTTTGTTGACAGAAGTTTGTGTCACTTGCATCAAAACTCCTGTCAACAGATTGTGTCCAGACACCAAGGCACATCGAAAGAGCCATCAGCTCTGATGACTGAGAGTGGCCACCCAGCCCACCGCTCTGTCAGCAAAACAACCACCTGGAACCACATCAGCCAGGGTTGCATATCACTGATTCTTTCCCAGAGTGGGTAACATTGCCAGTCCCTGGGTGCCATGTTGCCAGAGCTGCCCCTGGAATTGCGATGGCCCCACACAGACATGCTGTGGCTGGTGCTGAACTTTCTGGCAGCTGCCCTCATGTTCCTCAGTGAGGTCATCCCTGAGATCACCTTCGGGCCAGCGTTCTGGCTGCAGGAGCTACACACTTGCATCCACCTCACAGTGCACAGGCGGCTCTGGAGGCACCACACCAGTTTGGACTGGTGGGACTAGGTGGTCATGGAGCAGTGAGATGACCAGCAGTGTTTCCAAAACGTCCAGATGTAGAAGTCTACCTTCTTGGATCTCTGGGCCTGGCTTGTCCCCACCCTCTGGAGACATGACACCCAGCTGCAGCCCACCAGTCCCATGGAGAAGTGGGTTACAATCGCCCTGTAGAAGCTCACCACCTCTGACAGCTGCCAGTCAGTAGGCAACCAGTTTGGCATGGGGAAGTCCACTGTCAGAGCCCTCATCATGGAGATAACATACCTTTGGGCAATGGCCCCTGCATGAGGGTACATCCTGCTAAAGGGGGACACTTGGGAAGCAGGGTTGGGATGTGTGAGGGGTGTAGGGGGGTGAGCAGGAAGCCCCATCCCCAGTGGACCATTCCATCCCTCCCTCACACAGCCCTGCTACTGGGGGATGGCCTCATGAGGGGGCTTCTGGGAGTTCAGGGGAGAGCAGCCGGGAGGGGGGTCGGGACCCCCTCCAAAGGGCGTAGGTACTCCTTTGTTCATTCCCTGTCATGTTTGTTCATTTGCCTCCCTCTGCAGATTGTGAGGGTCATCAACTCGATCCTTCTGTGGAGGGGCATCCATCTGGGAGACCTCGACCAGGTTGTGGCTGTATTCACTGCCTTGGAGTTCCCAAACTGTGTCAGAGCTATCGATGGGACCCACCTCCCAATCTGCACCCCGAAGCATCATGTGGCCAAGTTCATCAACAGAAAGGAGTACTCCTCCTGGGTGCTGCAGTCCCTGGTCAACCACCATGGACAGTTCACAGACATTTATGTCGGGTGGTTAGGCAGGGTGTTCAGCGCCCACATGTTCTGCATTTCTTGCTTGTGCCAGAAGCTGGAGGGGGTCACATTTGTTCCCTGTGTGAGCTGGTGGTTGGGGACATGCAGGTGCAAGTCTGCATCATAGGGGATGCAGTCTACCCTCTCGTGTTGTGGCTGATGAAGCCATATATTGGACAGCTGGATCCCAGAAGGAAACAACTCAATGAGCACCTGAATCACACCAGGATGCGGGCCAGGTACACCTTCGGCCCCCTCCAAGCATGGTTCAAGTGTCTGATTACACACACTGATGTGGGGAAGCTTGCTGAATCCAGAGCAACATCTAGGATGGGAAGGAAAAGGCCTTCCTCCTGCGATGCAGGGCAGAGTCTGGCTGCGAGGGGCCTGCCTATGAGCAGCTGAGCACAGCTGCCATCTGTCAGGCCCATCAGGATGGGGTGCAGATCTGGGAGGCCCTAAGGGAGAGCTTCTCACCAGAACCCTAGTAACCCTCCCTAGGGCCCCCTGCCATTGAGGCCCTTGGGCCCACAGCCCCACACCATCCCCAGCATTATCGCTCCCTTCCCCCGCATCCATCCCTGACCCCTGCGCAATAAAGATGGATGTATGTGTAGAGATCAATTAACTGGGTTTTAATGGTGTGAAAATATTAACAGAAAAACAACATGAAAGATGAACTGTGTCCATGCAAGCTATTAACAACAAAGTCATGTGGAGGATAAATGCTCATGTACAAACTATTTACAATGTGGGGGATGGTGGCTTGGACTGTGGGGTGATGGAAGGGCCTCAAAACTTCTACATGGGGGTGGGGCTTGGGATGGAGTGTTGTGGCGGTGGGGGGTCCTCAGAACATAGTGGAAGCTATGAACCTGAGGGGGAATTGGATCCTGAATGGAGTTAGCCTTGGGTGCTCCTCCCACCATGGGTTCAGGGCCCCCGTCAGGGCTGGCCTGGGGCTGGGACTGGAGGAAGTATGGACAAGAAGGGGTTGAGGCAGGGTCTGGGAGATCACTGGGTCCTGGGGGATAGGGGAAGTGGAGGAGCCTGGGCGCCAGGGGGATGGGGCATGGCCATCAGCCAGGGGAGCAGGCAGGGGTCCAGGGTGCCTTTCAGTAGTGCAGGAAGATGCAGGCTGGTGGGGGTGGCCGCAGGCAGCTGGGCCATCATGTCCCACCAGATGCTTGTAACAGCATCACAGTAGGACATTAACTACTCCCACAACTGCAAACGCTACTCCATGTCCACCTGGACACGCTATTCCAGGGTCCTCTGGATGTCCCTGAGGACAGTGACATGCTGCTGCATGAGCTCCTCATGGACCCTCCAGCATCTTCTGGGGCTCTGGGGGCGGTCTGGTGGCATCATGGGGTTGGCCTGGTCTTTGGTCAGTGCAGGTCCAGCTGTACAGAACACAAGGAGGCAAAGATGGTGAATCATTCCTGCAATGCAGCCCCCCTGAGGCTGTGTCCCCACCACAAGCAGCAACCAACACCCCTGGGACAAAGGGTGGGGATGTCTCAGGAGCAAAGCTAATTGTGGCCCGCACAGCAGGCCCTGCTGCTCCACTGCATGGGAGCTCTGCAGTGGCTGTGGCCACTCCAGCCCCGCTGCTTGACAGGCTAGCAGTGAACAGGGGTGTCTGGCCACAGAAGGGTCCAGTCATGAAAGGTGGATGAGCTGGGAGCAGCCTAACCTTCCCTGGGACACACTCGCATGCCTGTGGCTCGCAGTGCTGCTGCAGAAGTGGGTGCTTTCTCTTACGTGGGCATGCCCACGTGCGGGACCCCATACTCTCCAGTGTGTCCGGAGTCATGCTGGAGCCCTTGTAACTAGCCTGCTTCCAGACATGGCAGGTGTTAGGAGGGCCCCTGTCCTGCCCCTGTGGCCTGACACTCATCTGGCCTTCCATGAGCCTGTGCCCTGAGGCTGTCTGCTGGTTGCAGGTAGCGCCCACTACTGATGCACATGTTTTCACACGCTGGAACCCTAGCATGATATCCCACCTGACCCGGCCGAGTGATGGTGGCACCTCGCCCCATCTGCACCCACCTCCCATGCCTTGGGGTGTGTGACACAAGGGGTACTCATTGAAGGGTCCCTCTCTGAGCTCAGAGGAGGCCCAGGAGATGGCCTGGCTGCCAGGGACTGGGTCCAGGTGATGGTGAGGCTGCTGGATTCAGAGTCCAGCTCCTGCAGGTTTGGCCCTCCAGTGTCTGGTCCTCCTCCTCCTCCTCCTCCTCGGGATCCTGCTCCACCAGGGGTGGCCTGAAGCTCCCATCCAGCCTCAACCCAGGGGATGAAGGCCCCTCCTCCCCCGCAGGATACAGTGGAGCTCCTGACATTAACGTCAGGATGAGTGTTCTGCCTCCGAGCATCCTACCGAATCCTGGACCCTTACGTACCCCTGCCACAGCTCTTTCACTTTGCCCCTCACTTCCTCCAGCTGGTGGCGGGGGGTGACCCTGTTGTGCAAGGGCATCAGCCATGTAGCTGTAAATGTTTGCATTCCTGTGGCAAGTTTTGGGGTCCTGCAGCATTTCCTCTTCAGCCCAGAGATCCAGGAGGGCCTGGATCTCTGCCTGGCTCCAGGAGGGAAGAGTCTTTTGGACCCTGGGGGTGGATCCTGGGATCCCTGAGGCTGTTCCCATGAGGGCCCAGGTGGGTCTTGGGCTCCTTGCTGCTCAGCATGTCAGAGTCCAAGAAAAGGCATGACTGTGAGGGCGTGGGGGACTGCAGCGTGCAGCTTGGCTGCTTCCCCCGCTCAGCTTCCTTTCACGGGGTTCACCAGGCTCCCCGTGGCAGAGGTCTGGAGGCAGGAACCACAGAGTGATGACTGTTGTGGACAGAGTGCCCACCGGGGCACCTGCACAGTGTCCTGGAGGCCTTTTCTGTTGACAGAGGCCTCCTCTAGAACATCCAGACACACCTTATGTCAACAGCTCTCTCTTGACAGAGGCGTTCTTCCTCATGGCAAGTGGGATATGGCTGTCAGCAAAATCACTCCTTTCTGTCAACTTACTGTCAAGAGAAAACACTTCACAAGCTGGATACTCCTGGGATTTTGTAGACAAAACCCTGTGATCTAGACAGAGCCATATAGTTTACTACATTTTCTCCTAAGCATTTTTCCTTTCCTTTTTTAACTCCCTGTCCAATATGTTAGTCCTAAAAGATAATGAAGAAATTTGGGAGTCCAATCAGTGCCTTCGTAGAAAAATGTATATGCCAGGTAGTGTAGCATGAAACTATTTCCATTCATTGCTATCCTGTACAGCAGGGAGGGTAGCTCAATTGTTTGACCATGGGCTTGTTAAACCCACAGTTGGCAGTTCAGTCATTGAAGAGGCCATTTAAGAGCTTGGGGTAATTAGGTTTAAAAAAGGAAAAAAATCTATTAGGGACAGTGCTTGGTCCTGCCAAGAGGCTGGGGGACTGGACTTAATGACAACCTGAGGTTCCTTTTGGCTCTATGACGTGTATCTCCATAGATGTTTATACACACACATGAAAAGATGGCAAGTTACAGTTTTTTTCCTCTTTTGGCAAGGAACTTTATTACTCAGAGAAGAGTGAAACCTTGACCCTTTTCTTTTGACTCTTATGTGATAGAAGGACTGTACATGTTGGGTAAATTTTCATATATTCACAGATTTGTAAGCCTAGCAAAGATGACAAGGGCCATCTCGTCTGCCCTCCTGCCACAGATTATACCCAGTATATGCTACAACGAGCCCAAAATTTCCGATTGAGCTAGAACATGTCTTGTAGGACATTGTTCAGTCTCGATTCAATTCACTACCTTCGCCAGCAAATTCTTTCAATGGTTAATGCTCACTGTTAAAAATCAGCAACTTATTTATACTGTGCATTTGTCTAGCTTCATGTTTGCCCATTGGATTTTCAATTTTTGTCTGATAAATGAAAGCACTCTCCACTATCAAAAATATTTCCCCTGCACACAGTACAGTATGTGCTTATAGTCCATGATTGTCACATTATAGTAATAATAATAGCAATAACAATAACAATAATCTGACATACATGCATACAGAAGTGCAATGGATGTTTATTATGTCAAAAGGAAAGTGTATTAAGACTCCTTGTGCAAAAGGAACAGTTTAATTCCAGAACGAATTAGATTGGATCAAACATATCAAATACTGCATACTGTTTTATAATATTCCTGGACTATGGATATTGCACTTCCTAATTAGAACACAAAAAGTCTTTGGCTACATTCTACTAATGTCCGATCAGTGGTCTGAAAAGACAAAGCTGATGGCCAATGAACATATTTTGCACTCTCTGAAATTGCTTATCCCTAGCTAATTTCAATTCTTCCCTTTGACGGTAATTCTCAATAACCAGTGATAATATCCCGAGAAACAGTATTCTGATTGGAGCAAAATCCATCCTGGACTTGTTTGCATCCTTACATAGTTTCGTGCTTTTTTTGTTGTTGCTTTATTTCTTTCTCTTATAGGGATGTCAGTCTTTCTCCTCAATTGTTTGCAATGTTTTAAGCCATTCAGTAGTCATTTCTTCAGTGTTAGGGCTGGATCTGCTTACAGCACAGGGCAAACAGTATTTCCCAACCAAGTATAATGGCATGTCAAAGACAAGGAAGTGAGTGAGAACCCTGGTAGCAGTATGACTGCTCTGACCATCATGCCTAATTAATTTTGAGAGCTCCCTTTGGTTATTCAGTGGCCCTCCAAAAATCTCCGTCAATGTATATTTGGGTTTTGGAAAACCAAAATAAACTAAGTATTGGAGAAATCAATTAAACATAAAATTAACATTAAAAATAGAACTGGTCCTGACCTGCAAGATTTGAGTTCTCGTCTAAATACCCTCAAAGCTTGGAAAAATTTTCATACTGGATTTGAGTTCTGGCTCATCAGTAGCTCTTAAAATTTTAATCACAATGCTATTATAAAGGAACAGTTTTAAAGAGATTGGAGACAGTTAGGTTTACAACGTCAAACTATTTAAGAATCGAACAAATGATTTTATGTGGCTAGTCAGGCTCAAAATATTATGGGGTCATGGTAGTAAAAGAAAAGTTTTCTTACTCCCTCATCTCATTTCCTAATTGACATTCATTTGGCTACTTGAGGTTTGGCATGCCATTTCATTAAAATAAAACATTCACAGATAGAGAAAAAAGTTCTGAAAGTATAATTGGTTTTCATTGTCAATATAACTTAAAATCCCATTAGTCACAAAAATGCAGCATTGTTTTCCTAATGACTTGCATAATTGGATCATCAGATTTCTCTCTTTATGTAAAAAAGAAAAAAAATCAGTTGGTAATTCTAAAGGTCATTATTTGCATGAATTTTTTCCCCTTCAACGCTACAGTTCTATTTCTATGTCTACTACTGGAGAAAGGTCGGAGACCTGGAAAGTTAAATGAAATCATGTCAAGAACAGCTAATGGTGACCCCTCACTTGCTTTGAGATATTGACCTGTAAATACATAAATGGTTTCAATTTGATTTGAGAAGACTATTCATGTTAATCCATTAAAAATTGGTACATTATTCTGCTGCCATTCAGATTCTTTGCCCTCTGTACCCAATCCCAGTATGTTCCTGGCTCTGTCAGGTGAACCCCGATACATTTTCACTTAGCTTGAATGTTGTACACTTTGAAAACCTTATCAAGTAGGGTGTCTGTTTAGAAAGATGGGAAGGAGCTGAAAGACAGAGCCTGGGAAAGGGGTGGATGCAGTGAAACCAAGAAATTTAACAATAGTTTTACATGCTAAAGCAATCTTTTTAACCTGAATAGACATAGGACCTTGCACAGTGGAATAAATTAGGTGTGATTCCACTAAACTAAGCAATACTAGACCCATGTAATCATGTATCTGAGGGAAATAAGGCTGATCTTCAGTATTTGTTACTTTAAAGCTGACTTTCTACCCAAATTTCTCTGAAACTGTCGTCTCAATAGGATGTAAATGACTCTTTTCAGATTCTGCCCTTTTTATTTTGGCTAGCATGTCAACTAACACAATGAACAATTGCCCAGGGTGATTTCCTGAGGCTGGCAGCACCAGCATAAGAATTAAAACTTAGCTACAGAATAAAGTGCAAGAGAGTTTGAGTGGAATTTGACTTGCACCCGGAATGCATCTGTGGTTCATATAAATATGACAGAAGATGTTATCTGTTATCTCCTGTTATCGTGTCCTACAACCTGAGGGAACCTAGGATACTCTAAAAGGTGCTAGCACACAAGCGAAGTAGTGTATGCTTCATTTAGAATCAACTGAGAGCATTACTGTGACCCGATGTGACAGGTATTTGCTGGGAGAGTTCCCCATTTACTCTGGACCATCCTCCTATGTGAAGTTTTGCTCTCCATTGGCAGGATTTCTTGATGTTGCATGTCATCTCTGCTTTGATTGCTATGGGGTCTGTTAAGGATATAACTATACAATGGCCCTCACCATTAAGGTGAGGTTTTGAAATTCAGTCTTTATATTCAAAAAGCCAAAATCCATGCTTTACATAGGATTTTCGAATCCTTACATCTGTTCTGGAAATGTTACAGACTAATTAAACTTGTGACTGAATGTACAATGATGACAACAATGAAACAAGATATTTGGAGGCTGCAACTCATCAGAGAAGTTAAAAGCCACATACTTAAATTAAAACTCATTCACTGAAATCTGAGAATCTGGCCACTTCATGTCAGTATTTGGAAAAGGTTTTGTTAACATCTGGTGACAAGCATGTCATGACCATGATTAATTTTAAATTGACAGTTTGTGTGAGGTTTTTTGCATCAGAAAACATAAAGCTATGTGGTCTTAGACAAGTCCCAAATATTATGATTTTGTGCAGAACGTGGTACTAAGTACAAAAGCGCACAAGAGTTTTTGTATTGCCTTTTGATCAGGTATCTTTCACTATTTAAATAATTCCTTTTAGGCATGCAAAAATAAATAGATCAAAATGGTGTGTTAGTGTTATACAAAACTGAAAGCAAACAGCATGGGGAAATTTGTCATGATCTATTTCTCCATGGAGTAGCCTAACCGTGTGTCTCTAAAGACCCCCTGTATGCTAAGAACACTTTCTAGCCAGTTTTAAAATGACTTAAGTAAGGTAATTCTAAACATGATTAGTTTCATAATAGGGCCCTGCTTTAAGGGCAGCCTGATCTACTTCTTTCTATTTAACCTGTGTCAAAACCTTCCTAAAGCCTAACTTATAATATAACCTATAAGCCTAACTTATAATTCAAAATAGTTTTTAAACTAGTTAGAAAATTTGCCCCAATTTAGTCAGATCCTAAACCAATCAAATCTTATTCCTTCATCTTCACTGTTTCCTTGTGGTTATTTATCTTCACTGGTATTATTATATCCTCCCCCTTCCACTATCAACAGATATTATCTGCCTCCTATATTGTTTACTTGTATGGTAAATATAGACTTGTGAATCACTTGGATGCACTGGTTTTATGAAAGATGCCAAAGAAAATCAACAGCATTGTGTATGAGTCAGGGCCTACAGTGGCACTTTATTCATCTGTAAAGGGGATAATACTGTTTGTGGTCTCTTTAGGTCTCCTTTTTGCATAGCATTGTGGATTGTATATTTGTTAAATAATAACAGAGAGGTAGCTGCATTAGTCTGTATTCTAACAGAACAAACCAGCAGTCATGTAGCATCTTAAAGACTAGCAAAATAATTTATTAGGAGCTGAGAGTACATTTTGTTAGTTTTTAAGGAGCTACATGGCTGCCAGTTTGTTCTGTATATTTCTTAATTTGTACCAACCTAAACTTTCTTTCTTTCTTTCTTTCCATACTGTACATTTCATAGCTACCAACCGTGTAAAATTCAACTTTATTCTAGTCTTTATTTAATGTGACGTGCGTGTGAGACAAAATGTGCTTGTAATATGTGCCTGAAAAATAATAAAATAAAAGGAAAAAGAGAAAGAGGGAGGCTCTCCATCTATGCCAATTTGAATGATTGCCGTTTTCTTGATAAAGTCTGGCACATACCTTGGTGTTTCATATAAACTGTCACAATAACCTGACTATAATGTATACCTCTTCCCCAGCTTCCCGAGGTTTATAATATGTCTTCTCATTCTATTAGCACTTTGTCTTCGTCTCCCCTTATGCCTTTGTAATAAGAAGCAGGGGGTTTGGGTGAGTTGCTTGATAGTATTGAGAAGCGTCTTTGTATTGCTTTCTCTCTCTTTCTCTCAGTCCTCTCACCATTCAGAATGGGTAAAATACCTTTTTATATGCCTCTGCTTATCTCATCTTACCAATTGATGTATCACTCTGGCAACTTGTGCAGCCTTATTGTGGAGGCTTATGAATTCAAATATTTGTATGTTTTTGCACATGATACAGTATAATACTAAGCAAGTCTGTTATCTGATTATTGCTATGTAGTTCCTTAACCTTGTTTTCTAATAGGACACTTTCCCTCTCATGTGACAGTAGGAAAGGCCTGTACTAGTTTCCTTATGGGTTTGTGAAAGATGCTCACTGGTCTTTAGTGAGCTCAGATAAAGTAAAAAAAATCCGCTGGGGCTGAGAAGCCAATCCTGTGACTGCTCTGTTACAGCTGAGAACGTCCAATATTTCAGCCTGAGCACATGAGAAGTGGCAGCATTAGCTCCAGCGACAAGGGAGTAGCTAATTTTGTATTGCTTTCTGTAAAACAAATGTGAGTACCTGGGCTGGCTGGACAGTTAATGCACACTGAATCACCTGTGTTTGGTCATCTGTTTTTAGGTAAAATGTGTAACACATGTAAAGTCCCAGAAGGAAAAAGGGTTATCGAGAGTGGTGTCTTATGGGTAATTAGCCCCCACTTGCCCTTCTTTGTCCACATTTGGTACCATTAATAACCCCATCTCTTCAGTCAAAAATGTGAGTGGGCAAACAGATCTTGTTGCTGTACTGTAGAGAAGAATCATTCACTGCCTGGGGTGTACCCAAGAGATCAAAAAAGTCTTTTCTAGCTGTAATTTCTGTGTTTCTGTGCAGGAGGAAAGACACAAAATGCCTGTATTTTCCAACTGAAAATCACCATTACATATAGACTGTTGCCAGACTCTCTGTTTATGCTGGCCCCTAATTTTCTCATTATGTGTCACTGCAGCAACAAATGAATTCATTATTATTTTTCTGAAAGAACCTAATTCTGTCTGAGGGTGGGTAATACTTCATTCAAGGTGGTAACTAGCAAAACAATACATGTGACCATCTACAACTCTTATAGCAAGCCAGAGTTAAATTATTTGAAGAATTCTGTACCCACATCTCCAGATTATTGCTCAAGAAGTATTAGGGAGGTTGTACTGTGGTTTTCATTAGCAAACTGGGTGAAGACTTTGTTAAACAGGGAAACAAAACCCACAATCTTTATGCATATTGTCTTTTGAAAACTGATACATCCCATGTCTATAATTCTGACAAAAGATATTGAATATATCTTACGATGCTTTAATTAGGGTTGGCTTTGGTGGAGGAGGACAGGCAGGGCCTCAGCCTGGGGCAGGGGTGGGGGCAGGGCCTGCGTACACTTCATCTCCATAAAAATATTATGCGAAATTGACCTATTCAGATTAGGGCTACACTATTTTTTCCCATTTGGAGATCTGGACTAATATATGTAAAAACCATAACCTAAGAAAGGAGCAGCTACTGGTAGAACTCAAAAGTCAAAAGTTCCTCCTTTGTTTACATCCCTTCCTCTCAAGAGGGGACTAAAAGCCAATGAGTTGGGAAGAAGACACTATTTTATTCCCTTTCTCTAGCAGAGAAAATCAGCCACTAGCAGGATTCAGGAGTGGGAAGAGATGCTTGTTATCTACTTCTATGTTATAGTTCCAAATTCCCCAGGTTTTAACATTTTGTTGGATTATCTTTTCAATATAAGCAGGTCCTATAAATTAGAGAAACTCCCCTTTTAGTTTTGACCAGTTGTAGCCAACCAGGCTCGGGTTCCCCAGAGACCAGGCTGCACCCAGAAGGCGAGTGCTATATTTGGTTCATTGAAAGTGCGTGACACCCGCGACAGGAGCCCCGGCGACTCTGCAGTCACCCGTGGGGGAAAACCCAACGCGTCGGAGCTTCGCTCGGGGAGAGGCTCTGTAACAGGCCTCCTAACACTAGCTGATAAGCTGAGCTCATTAACATAAGATTGCCTAAAATTGCCCATGCATTCCTTATCACTATCTCTAGTGGCCTACTGCCAGCGTAGCCTTGGAGTTTTGGGAGGCGCGGCTTGTTTCGCAGGTGTTATGAGTCGTTTTGCAGCTTTTCACCTTGCACAGACCAGTTCTGGTATCTCTTGTTTATTGGCAGCATGCTTCTGTATATGATTCCTCTAAGAGTTCACAGAGGGGTCAGACTGCTCTCATGAGACCATTACAAAGTCTTCTCGCACCCTACACCGGTGTTTCCAGGAATTTATGTCCTGGGAATCTGGAAACTCAATGGCTACATCTACACTGCATTCTGCTTTCGAAAGCAAAATACAAATGACCAAGATCAAAAATGCAAATGAAATGCGGACTTACATATCTCACGCCTCACTTGCACGTTCTCATGAGATCACACTTCCAGAAGAGACTTTTCCGGAAGCAAAAAACAGCCATGTAGCTGGGGTTCCTTTGAAAACAAACCCCATTTTTGAAAGAATGCTTCTTCCTATTTTGTTTAAGCTTACATGGACAAAGACCGGCTTTGTCAGCTGCATGTAGTAGAGATTCCAGATGCAGGTCTAAATGTACAGGCTCTTGAAAAGAATTGAGTACCAATCAAAAAGAGGGCCAGAGCTGACAAAGTTAATTCAGTCAGGGAAGATGTGGCCCGCTTCCAGAAGCTGATGTGGAGGTGTGAATACCAAGAAAGGAGAAACTACTTTTGTGGTTCAGTTCTAGATTGATGGTGTCAAATTTGCAAATGAATTGTAATTCTGCTTTCAAGTGCAGACATAACCTTAAGGAATTGGTTTGTTTTGACATTGTTTTAAAATGGGATGAGGTTTATTTTTGGCTTATTGTGAAAGTCAGGTGCCTATTTACATGAGGTAAAAGTTAGCAATCCCACCTGTGGGTAGCATGAACTGCATTAATTTTTCTTAAATCAATTCGATAACATCTAATGTATGTTCTGAGTATTCCAAACCCATAATTCTGCAAAATCAGTATCTGACTATTTTGTTTTAAACTTCAATGTGTTGCTGCAGAGATTTCAAGAAAGCCATTTTATCTTACAGCTTCAATGGCACAGACACACAGTTCCAGTAGGGCAGCTTTTTGCTCACAATGCAGGGAGCATGAATGCAAAACAGGATCTATCATTTAATATCTGTGCAGAGTTAGCATCTTGTGACAGGCCTCAATATATTTTGTGGGTTTGCTTTCAAAAATATGGGACTTGATTCCTTCAGCATTGAGTGCTTCTGGGAGAGGTCTAAAAGGAAGCAAAGGAGGTCCAATATTAGCATGAGTGAGAATAAATAGCAACCTTATTGAAAAGATTTGACCTGCGAAAGGGAAAATGCAAAAATATTTAAAAATAAAAAATTTCTGTCCTCAGCCTTGAGCATTCATCTTCATTGCCATTTTTGGAATGCCACCCACTCTACAGGTTACATGGTGGCTCACATTCACTAGTACAGAATTTATTTTCTGACAATGCCATACACATTGGGGATTCCAAATTCAAATGGCTTATTATCCATCCACTAATTTAACAAAATCCCACTACTTTTGGAAGCTGTGCTTGCATGGGCAAAAATGTGTACATCTTGTTGATACTTTGGTCAAAGAAGATCAAGCCACGCAGATGGCATTTTTTGTTACAGAGCTTTCACCCTTAACTTCTGGAATGCTCTGTATTTTACTGTTCAGTGCCTTTGTGATCTGTGAAAATGAAAAGTTGTTTTGGACAACATATTTACAAATGCCACTTCTTCCCAACAAATCCTGAAAAATCAATCAGTACAGCAAATTACAGCATCTTTCATGCCAGAAGCCACATTCTTGTAACGTTACACAAAGTTGTGTTATTCACCATGGATACCTGCCACAGATGATACAAAAGTGGAACTTTTTCATGACTAAAGAAAGAAAGTTCTAAAGCAGGGTTTCCCAAACTTTATATAGTTGGGACCTGTTTTTTTCCACTACCTTTTTTGTAGCCCAAAAATATAAACACATATAAAAATGAAAAAATAATACATTTTCACTGTTTACTATTTATTCACAATAATAATAGTACATAGCAATAACTTGTATATTTTCTAAGGACTGGTATTTTTTTTTCCAAGGACTGGTACTGGGCCATGGACCACACTTTGGGAAATGCTATTTTAAGTATTAGGAAAATACCTCCTGTTGTGTTTCTGATCTATTTTCAGTCTGACTAGCTCTATTATTATAGAATTATAGGTCTGGAAGGGACCTCAAGAGATAATCCAGTTCAGCCCACTGCTTCAAACAGGATCAACCCCAACTTAGTCATCCCAGCCATGACTTTGTCAAGATGGGACTTAAAAACATCTAGACATGGAGATTCCACCACATCTCTAAGCAACGCATTCCAGTGCTTCGCCACCCTCCTGGTGAAGTAGTTTTTCCTAATATCCAGCCTACTCCTCTCCTTCTGTAATTTCAGACCACTGCTCCTTATTCTGCCATCTGTCACCACTGAGAACAGTTTCTTTCCATACTATTTAGAACTCCCAT
Organism: Carettochelys insculpta; assembly: GCF_033958435.1. Taxonomy (NCBI): domain Eukaryota; kingdom Metazoa; phylum Chordata; order Testudines; family Carettochelyidae; genus Carettochelys; species Carettochelys insculpta. The sequence goes on from NC_134139.1 coordinate 190,592,827, forward strand.
TCAGGAAGTTGAAAGCTGCTATTAAATCACCCCTTGGTCTTCTCTTCTGCAAACTAAATAAGCCCAAATCCCTCAGTCTCTCGTCACAGGGCATGTGCTCCAGCCCCTGAATAATTTTCGTTGCTCTCCACTGTACCTGCTCCAGCACTTCCACATCTTTTTTATACTGGGGGGGTGAAACTGGATGCAATACTCCAGATGTGGTCTTATCAGTGCTGAATAGTGGGGAACAACAAGTTCTCTAGATCTGCTCGAAGTGCTCCTCTTAATGCATCCCAATATGCCATTAGCCTTCTTGGCTACAGGAGCACACTGTTTGCTCATATCCAGCCTTTCATCCACTGTAATCCCTAGGTCCCTTTCCGCTGTACTGCTGCTTAGTCAGTCAGTCCCCAGCGTATAAATCCCAAGCACAGGACTCTACACTACTCCTTGTTGAACCACATCAGATTTCTTTTGGCCCAAACCTCCAATTTATCCATGTCTCTCTGAATCTTCTCTCTACCCTCCAGTGTATCTACCTTTCCCCTGAGCATGGTGTTATCTGCAAACCTACTGAGGGTGGAATCCAGTCCGTCATGCAGGTCATTAATAAAGATGTTGAGCAACACTGTCCCCACAACCCAAGCCTTGAGGCACTCTGTTTGAAACCAACCACCATCCAGATATTGAGCCATTGACTGCTACCCCTTGGGTCTGACTGTCAAGCCAGCTTTCTATCCATCTTATAGTCCATGTATCCAATCTATAATTCCTTGATTTATGGGCAAAAATGTTGTGGGAGACTGTATTAAAAGCTTTGGTGAAGTCAAGGTACATCACATCCATTGACTTCCCCATGTCCACAGACCATGTTACCTCATCATAGAAGCTAATCAGATTGGTCAGGAATGACTTGCCCTTGGTGAATCCATGTTGACTACTTTTGATCAATTTCCCCTCTTTCAAGTGCCCCAAATTGGATTCCTTGAGGATCCTTTTTATTATTTTCCCAGGGACTGAGGTAAGGCTGACCCATCTATAGTTCCCTAGTTTGTCTTTCTTTTCTTTTTTAAAGATGGGCACTACATTTGCCTGTTACCAGTTATGGGGATCTCTCCTGATCTCCAAGAATCTTCAAAGACAATGCCTAAGGGCTTGGCAATGACACCTGCCAATTCCCTCAGTACCCTTGGGTGCATTAAATTGAAACCCATGAATTTTGTACATCTAGTTTTTCCGAGTAGCTGTTAACTTGTGCCTTCCTCACTGAGGGCTGTGATCTACGTTCCTATAATGCATTGTCTAGCACCGGTGTCTAGAGTAGGAGCTGACCTTGTCCAGGAAGACGGAGGCAAAAAAAAGCATTGAGTACTTCAGCTTTTCTTACATCATCTGTCACTAAGTTGCCTCCCTCATCCAGTAATGGCCCCACACCTTCCTTGATAACCCTCTTATTGTTTACATGCCTGTAGAAGCCCTACTTGTTACTACCCTTCACATCCCTTGCCAGCTGCCAATTGTACTTTCATTTTCCTGATTGCTGCTCAGCATTCTCTAGCCATATATTTATACTCCTCCTTAGTCAAGTATCCACATTTCCACTTCTCATATGCATCCTTTTTGAGATTTCCCTGTTAATCCAAGGTGGTTGACTACTATATTTGCATTTCTTACTATGCAGTGAGATGGTTTATCCTCGTGCCTTCAGTAAGACTTCTTTAAAATACTGCCAGTTCTCCTGAACTCTTTTGCCCTTCATCTTAGTTCCCCAAAGGATCCTGCTCATCATTTCTCTCAGGTAGTTGAAGTCTTCTTTTTTGAAATCAAGTGTCTGTATTTTACTGCTCATCTCTCTTCCTTTTGTTAGGATCTTGATATCTACCACCTCATGGTCGCTACAACCCAGGTTGCCACCCACTTCTATGTCTGTACTAGTTCTTCCCTCTTTGTGAGCAGTAGGTCAAGTTGTGCATAGTCAGTTCCATCAGCACTTGTACCAAGAAGTTATCCCCAACATGCTTCAAGAGCTTCCTGGATTGTCTGGGTGCTGCTGTATTGGTCTCCCAACAAATGTCTGAATGACTAAAATCTCCCATGAGAACCAGGGCCTGTGATTTGGAAGCTTCTCTTAGCTGTCTGAAGAAATCTTCATCTTCCTCATCTCCTTGATCTGGCAGTCTACAGCAGACACCAACTACAACATCACCTCTGTTGCTTCCGCCTCTAAGCTTAACCAAAAGACACTCAACTTGTTTTTCTTCCTCCTTATGTTGGAGCTCTGAGCAATCATACTGCTCGGTTACATACAGTGCAACTCATCCTCCCTTTTTCCCCTGCCTGTCCTTCCTAAACAGTTTATACTCTTCCATGGCTGTGCTCCAGTTATGTGAACTCTATTCATATCATTGATCTAAAGAGATTTTCCCTGAGTGCCATATCTAAACTGAAAAAATAAGGAGGAAAAATAAATTAAAATAAGAAATCAAGACAAGGGGGAAATTAATTTCTGTCATAAGGGGTTAGATTCTAAGAAAATATGGACATTTTTTTTCTCCTCCTTCTATAGCACTATTATAATATCACAAATTGATGAGGAGAGTGTGGGTATACACTCAGTTCTACCAGACAATATTAAAAGGTGAGGACCACCTGATGACACATCGCAGAAAAATTGGATGCAATGCTGTTTACCATAAATATTATAGCTAGTGGGAACACAAAATGATAAGGGAAGAACTGCAGCTAATGTCTGAATTGGCTGAAGAAACCCCCTTAGGATTCCAGCCAGTCTTTGAAAGGCAGCTGAAAGAGGGTGAGTTCAAAACCACGTTATCTCAATTCTGGAGCCTTTCCACAACTCAGATTAAATCTGTAACAAAGACATAAAAAGTACAGTGATGGACAACCAGAAAGTGCTATTCTACTTATGCAGAGTCTATGTGCAATATCATACAAACCAAAGGGGCTAGCCTTACTATAACACTGAATTCAGAGCTGAGCAAAAAGGATTATTGTTTTGGTTAGGGTCAAGTGACTTTTTTTAAATTTTTGATTGATCAAAGAGTCAGAATATATTTTGAGGTTAAAAAAAAAACATTTTGTTAGCTCCTAAACAAAATGTTTTGTTCTGATTTTGGGTATTTTTTAACAAAATCAAAGAGCTGGATTCACCGGGGAACCTGAGTGCTGATGGCATTCAACCAAGGAGAGGCTGGCACACCTTTTTAGGTTGTATCCCCAAGGTTGGCACACTCAAAATGTGATAGACACTGGTTGGAATCCCACTGCCCAATTAGTACCCTAAGCATTAGGGAATAGAATCATTCTCCCTCTGGGCCAACGAATATTTAAGAATTTCATACAAAGTGGAACAGCATCAACAAGATGGACTGAGAGGACCATGCCAGGTAACCCAATTGCTGGGGTGTCTGGGTGTCTAGGGCTAGTTCAAAGGTGCTTTGTGTGGCAGTAATACAAGAAATGTACAGGCTTGCTCCCTATATTTAGCTTAAGTAATAACAAAGCTTTGCAACACATGAGCTTTACCATAAGTGAGCTAGACAACAGTTACCCCAGGTTATGGGGGAACTGGGAATATTGCAATTAGGAGATTTTTGTATACAATGATCCAGGTATCCAGAGGAATATGAACTGATACCAGCTTTTGGGTATTTTACAACAGCACAGATTTCTCTTGGCAATGAACTGACCTACGTGATAATAAGTTGAGATCATTAATGTATTAACATATAAGATAAACATCTCACAACATTGTAATTTGAGGCAGTTAATTGTGAATAAAGGAGACTTGGTGTTTCTGTGAATAGGCCAGATAACCATGTTAGCCAGAGAGCCTGACCTTTTGAACTCATTTAACAAGGCAGAGGCAGATACGAGCCTCCTGGGACACTGCCTGTCTCTCACCCTTACTTGTCCATTAGAATGAAGTGGGTATATGCCACAGATGATGCTAGAACAGTGGTTCCCAACCTTTTCACTAGTGCAGACCTCCAATCACACGCCCCCACCCCAAACCATTCATGGAACCGCATCAAAGCCAATTCTAGTCACACAAAGGTGCCACAACATAGATTTTTGGACAGCAATTAATAACATTATCAGAAGATATTTAATTTTAAAATAATAATTAATTCTAACTTTCAATTTCATTTTCTATGATCATTTCTATTTAGCTTTTATTTTTTTTCCTGGACACTTTGCAATACCTTTGTGGACCTTCAGGGACATGACATGCATCTGACGAAGTGGGTCTGCCCATGAAAGCTTATGCTCCAAAAAATCTGTTCATCTATAAGGTGCCACAGGACTTCTCATTAATAGTCAGACACCAAAATATGTTTAGATTGACTTAAATCCATACAATTAGGCTGTTTCTACACAGGCCACTTCCTTTGGAAGTGGCATGCTAATACACTGATCGAAAGACGCTAATAAGGCGTGGATGCAAATTCTCTGCACCTCATTAGCATAACATCACGTGATTTGGAGTCCAGAAGACCGTTCTTCCAGACTCCAAAACGTTGTGTAGAAGCGTGGCCCCTTGGGGCCTTCCAAAAGGAAGTCCTCCTTCCAGAGGCCCCTTCTTCCCAAAAATTTTTGGGAAGAAGGGGTGTCCGGAAGAAGGACTTCCTTCCGGAAGCCCCCCCGGGGCCACGCTTCTACAGGACGTTTTGGAGTCCAGAAGAAGGCTGTTCTGGACTCCATATCACGTGACATTATGCTAATGTGGCGCGGGGAATTTGGATCCGCGTCTCATTAGCATCTTTCGCTCTGTGTATTAGCATGCCACTTCCAAAGGAAGTGGCCTGTGGAGAAACGGCCTTGGTTTTTAATTGCTGTTTCTTTTAGTTTGATCTTTTTGGAGCATTTCATGTTAATATTTTTAAGTTTTTCTTTGTAACTCTACCCGTTAACTGAGATTCTCACATATATGATGAGACTTGTGATAAAATTGTGAATGCTGCTAACATCACTACCCATTCGAAGGATCTCACTGGCGTACCTTTTGCTCACATCAGGCCAGATTTCCAAAGAGCTCCACAACCTATGTGCTATGCTATTTTGAAAATATCACCACTTTATTTAGGTATCTATGCAGAAGCTGAGCTCTTATGATCGACCATCCATCGGCACGCCTGCTGACTGGGAGAGGGGAAGGAACAAAATGGAAAGGGGGCTGTTGCTCTGGGACCTTGTCATTCAAAAGTGCCTGGAACTCCCACTACCACAGGAGCAGTGAAAGCCAGAGCCCTGGGCTCCTTAAATTGCTGCTGTAGCTCTGCACTATAAATGCAAGGCAGCTATCAGGGCTGGCTAGGAGTATGGAGGGCAGAATTCTTTGTGTGGCGCTGAGGATTGATTTCCCAGCGCACTCTTTCAACCCAAGGCCCTGTGCCTCTGGGAGTATGAAGCTGGCCTACCCCCACCTTGCCCACAGTATTTTGAGTGCCCTGATGTCAGACGTGCTGGACCCCATGACACTATTTTCACTTCTGCTGGATTCTTAGGCATGTGCTCCCATCAATCAAGTTCAATCTGAAACTGTATATGCCCTCTGACTCATGTAAACAGTGCCCCAATAGGTATATCAAAAGGGTCTTTTAAGTGACAGCTGACAAACCCTTTGGTTGGATGTTACATGCTACTGACCCCTGTGGTACTGCTAGAAATGATGAGTATCTTTTTAAGAGTGAATAGACTATACTGACATAGAGACTAGGCCACCAGGGATTTGCTCAAAAGATAGGGGCACAAAAGAAGCTAAGGTTTATAAAGTATACAGATTAAGAAGAAAAGGATAAGATTAAGGGGAGACACACTGTTACAAATCAGTACAGTTCAGTGGAACTGCCACATTCTCCTCACAGAAAAGCTCAATCTCCCTTTATTCAGTAATGTTCAAAGGTAATAAACACTTCCTTGAACTCTGCCAGCCTCCTGGCTTTTATCCATATCCCTCTAGTATATTCTGTGTTACAGCTGTCAGGAAAATCTTTGATTTTTTTTCAAATCCAAGTAACTCAATTAGAAAACAAGCAGCCCTTGCCATATAGCCCACTTACTACAGGCAGCCTCCTTCACTCTGAACTAATGGGAAGGCATTTATACAGATCATCACAATAAAAATGGGGCATTGATAACCTGAAGGGGATAATCCTTCAATGGAGCTTCAGTGCTGGAACCCAGGTGCTCAGCTGCAAAAAGTGTGGTGGTATTTTCAAAAGGTGCAAGCGCTCATTGGCTCCAGTTGAGATCTCTCCAGGGCCGTTTCTACACATGCCACAAACAGCCTGAAATATGCTAATGAGGTGTGGATGTAAATTCCTCGTGCCTCGTTAGCATAAGGTCACATGATTTGGAGTCCAGAAGATGCTCTTCCAGATTCCAAAATAGTGTGTAGAAGTGAGGCCTCTGGGGGGTCTTCTGGAAGTCCTCCTTCCGGAGGCCCCTTCTTCCCTAAAATTTTCAGGAAGAAGGGGCCTCCAGAAGGAGGACTTCCTTCTGGAAATCCCTCCAGGGCCCGTGCTTCTACATGCTGTTTTGGAGTCCAGAAGAGCATCTTCCAGACTCCAAATCATGTGACCTTATGCTAATGAGGCCTAAGGAATTTACATCTGCACCTTATTAGCCTATTTTGGGGTGTTTATTAGCATGCCACTTTTGGAGAAAATGGCGTGTGTAGAAACAGCCCAGTTTTTCTATGGAGATCAACATCTAAGGTGCTATGCTGTGTTGCACAGCAGGACTCCAAAATGCGGGCATTGAATGCTTCTGAAGACTCTGGTGGAGGGGCAGTCATTAATATTAGTAGCTCTAATTTGATCAGGACAGGAATAATGAAACATACTCCCCACATTTAGATCACAACCTGAACATCTATGTTCCGCCAGAGAGAAAGGCAATGAGTCTAAAATGCCATCTTAAGTAATTTTATTATTACTCTCTTGTCTCCTAATAAATCCCTCTCTATTGTGCCAATGGACTGATGACTTCACTCAGCAATGGTGAAAACTTATTGCTGTAAAGCCATGTTGCCTTCTTGTCCCCTCCTCGTCACTTAGTATTCCCAATGTACATAGAGTCCTGACTGCTGTAGAAGAATCCAAGGGCTTCACAATTTACCACAAACTCTTTTGCTGTGCTAAACTCTATGGCCAACTTTTTGACTGGAGTTCATCACAGTCCTATTTTTAATTTACATATATTGAGGAATATCTAAGTCAAACAAATATTATATTTAGATCTGGTCATGATCATCTTAGTTGACATTATGTCCTCAGGTCATGTGACCTATAGCCTAGACAATATTCCTTCTGTGCTCACAAGTCTTCACCTGTTGGTTAAGAGTATAATGATAGTCTCATTGTTTCACTGTCATGACTAAATTACTTTGCAATCCCTTTTGGGCAAGAGCTATATCTTCTATTCAGAATTGGTAACAATTTTGGAACAGCAAAATTTAAAAACAAATGGCAAAAATAATTAACAAAAATCTGTAAAATCTACTCTTCTTCCTCAATATGACATTCAAAGATAGACTTAGTAAAAATATTTTGTTTTTAATAATCCAATTTTTAAATTTTCAGTTTTGAAGAAAAAAATATTTTAAAAATTTTGTTAGGACTACTCCATCTGCTTTAATCTTTATATTCGTATTGTGATGCTGCAAGCCCACTTCTGGGTGATGTAAAATAATAAATAATAATTCTTACCTGAGGCTATGACGAAGCATGAAGGATAAATGATATCCCTCAAATGGCTTGTTCTTGCTGTAATAATCTCTAACATTAATGTGTGTGTGTGTGTATATATATATATATATCATACAGTTGTGCTAGTTCTATGCCTTCTTCATCATTGGCCTGTCTGGTAAGGATGCATACTAGTGCTTGAGTGATCAGATACTGTGATTTTATAGGAACAGTCCCAGTATTCAGGACTTAGTTTTATACAGATATCTAATATCCCCCATCCCACCCCCGATATTTCACACTTGCTATATGGTCACCCTCAGTAATGCCAATATGATTGGTAATGTTTTTTGCACGGACATCTATCTTTGGGGACCAAAAAGATCATTTCACATTGATTTCCCATGAGAGTCTGGGTTTGTACTAATGAAAATCCGCACCTTGATTATCAACTTTTGAAAAGAGAGTTTAGCTTCAGTAACTCACATGGCTGAAGCAATTGGTAAGAGGATACAGATCTTCTTTAGGTAAAGCTAAAGCAGAAGTTGTGGGCATGATGAAACTACTAGGAGGACTGTGTGGCTTGTAATTTGCAGAAATCAAGATTAGATGATCATAATGGTCTACTCTGCCCTTAAAATCTTTGACTTTGTTTATTTTTCACGCAAGAATAAAAAAAGAGTGTTCATCAGACTTAATGATCTAAACAGGGCTGGAGGAAATTATTAGGGCAAGGGTTAAAGAAAGGAAAGGAAAGAAATACCCTTTTGTAAATTTTTCAACAACATGAAATGAAATGAAAGCTTTTATTTAATTTGGTGTTTTTCATCAAAAATATCTGATTTCATTTTCCTCTTCTCCTTTTTCTCCCCTATTTCCCTCCACCTCTACACTGGAAAAATAGTGTTGGAAAAAGATAAAAGAAATGAAGAGAGGAGTCAAAGAATCTTTGACATTTTACAGTGTTTGAAAACCGAACCAAAATAAAATAGGTGATATCACATACAATTTCTCATTTTGCTTGATTTAATTGGAAAATAAAAGTACCTGTGATTCTCTGAAGGAAATGGAAATTTTTCAGAAGAAAATATTTAAATAATTTTTTTAAATGTAAAAGAATACCCTTATCAGTGAAAAAATTTGGATCAACCCTATAAATTATTCATATGCGTGTATCTTTGAATGATTAGACATAAGAGGACTCTCCTTGGTACCTGGGTGTTTCTGCCATGTTTCAGGGCTCAGAAAATTGTAAACACACAAAATCAATTTTTTTCTTTAATTAATTATTCAGCTGCAGCTGCAGAAAGTTTTGGTGTTTTTATAAAAATAGAACACTTTTAACATGGTATTTTATGAAAGAGGTTGTTCTATTTAGTTGAAAGTGAAATAGGCCTTAGATCATATGTTATCCATAGAACCTTTATAAAATGTGTTGTGGTTGCTGTTTACTGCCTTTTTATTAGTTTGCCTCTTTTCAGTGCATCAGGTTCAAGAAGCAAACAGCTGTTCATTTGTTTTGTCAGTAATGGAAAGAAGACTTGAACAACTGATGACAGGTAATTTGGGCTGATGTCGAACTTCTTATAATAGAAACAGTGAGGAAAGCTATCACTTTATCTTGTAGTTTCTGCATATATGTGACAAGACTCTCTGAACAGAAGAAAAAAAATCTATGCTTCACTGCATAAATAATCAATATGAACACACAGGAGTGTTAAGAATGGTATGCAAGTCACTTGCAGTGCACTACTACAAGATCTGGGTGCACTCAAAAACGTGATCTCACAGAAGACAGCAGCTATCTATTGGCACCTTATCTATTAACTACTTACAGTCATAGAACATGCTTGTAATTTTTTTCTTCCTACATTGGAAACTGAATAATTTCAATTATATAGTCTTTGTAAGAATTAGATATCTTTATGGCATGTTTATTTTGTATAGTTTTATTTGAATCACTTACTTCTCTTGCAATTCACTGCAGGAAATTTCTGCATTGCTAGACTTTCTGGCATCCCCTTTTCCAACTCCTGGTGGTTTCCAGTGACTCCATCCCTCTCAGTTACCACCAGTCTTTATTGCATCTACATCCATCTGGGGATTATCCCTCATTTGGTTTATCCCTTGATGATAATTGTTCCTGTGCTGTTCATTGGAACTTACAGCAGTTATCCTCATATTTGCAACATCTCTGACCTTGATCCCACTGTTTATATCTATATATCTATATCTATATCTATATCTATATATATATATATATATATATATAATTCCTATGTGATCAGCAGGAGGTGATTTATATATATATCCCTGCCCTCCATCTCTGTCACTGACCTTTTACTCTTACTGGCTACCCTATCTGGAGTTCAGGGAGCAGACTGATAGCTCCTTCATAGTAGAATTTAAAACAAAAAGCAGTCAAGTAGCACTTTAAAGACTAGCACAACAGTTTATTAGGTGAGCTTTCGTGGGACAGACCCACTTCTTCAGACCTCACCACTGTTCAATTTGTTTTGTCACCTTTTCTTCTACTCTTGGCTTCAAAGTTCATTTGCTACAGTTATTTCACATGTGAAATGCATTAAGATGCTGTCATGGGCTGATGGCAATTTTTTTTTTTGTTAACATGTGTCTGTCTGGCAGCCATGTCATAATTTATGCATGAAACCCTCACACATACTGACTCACCACCATGGCACCTCCTGCTGATCACACAGGAATTAGCTCTTCCAGCACGTGGAGCGCCATCTTCTGACCGTTGTTCACCTGCTGTTACCTCTTTGTTTTGCACGACCTTTTATCAGGGCTTACATCGCGCCCAGAACATGGTGCCCTCCCTCAGGCTACTGCCCTGCCATAGTGCCTCCCCCCTCTGTGGGGCACTCCCCTCCCAGGGAACCCCAAATTCAGATACATCAGAGACCTGCCACCAGTCATCATCTAGCCCCTTACTTCAGGGGTAAACTGCAGTCTGAAGTTGCCACTCATCATTGGCAAGTGGCTTTGGACCTGCTGCTTTCTCCTGCCCTGGCTCATTCCCTGGAGCCCTAGTATCCTTAGGCTTTGTCACAGATCCTGCAGACTGGGAGCTTGCCTGACCAAAGCTCCCCCAGCTCTGCCTGCCTTTCCCCCAGCCCTGCTCTGTGTTAGGAAACCCTGGTAGCTTCCCTGTCAGCTAAGCCCCTCCTGCTCCACTGCTGGAACAAGAGTTCTCCCTCCTCCAGAAGGTCTCATTTATATAGCCCCAGCTAAGCTCTAACTGGAAAGAAATGTCCAAGCTGCTGGATCCCCAGCCTCAGCTGTCTTCCAGGACTGGGGTTTAGCCCTTTTCTCTCCCAGAATGGGGCAGTTGCCCCACTACAGGCCCCCCCACACCACCCCAACTTCTTTGAAACACTGAGGTGAGCTGACAAGCTCACCAAGCCCCTGGGCAAGGTGCGGGCAGGGGATGGTTATGTGCCCAGAAGAGGCATGACCTTCAGTAGAAGGGGCGAGGCTGGGGAAGCTGGCCCTTGTCACTACTCACACTGGGGCCCCTTGCCTCAGTGTTGTTCAGAGTCTGCTGCAGCACCTCATGGGACTCTGGTGGCAATTTAAAGGGCCTGGCTCTCCATCCGCCACTGCTACTGCCATAGTACTGTGGCCAACCTGGATCCTTGGGCCTTTTTCCATTGCTGAGCCCCAAGGCAGTTGCTTTCACTGGTCCTCCTCACCTCCCTTTGGTGGTCCTGGAACCACAGCAGGAAGCAGGATGTTGCTCATAGCCACTGGTGAAGCGAATCAGTGCTGGTAGTCTCACAAAGTATTTAAACAATAAAAACTGTCATTATGTTCAGAGTTCACTATAAAGAACTGCACACAAGAAGCCATGTGTAATGTACAAGAACGTCACAGCATTCAAAGAAGGATTGGGCATTTACATGGAGAACAAGAATATCCAAGGATATAATAAAAATTACTAAACAAGAAGCTTGGGAGTGGGGCCTAAGAAAATCTCTAGCTCTTGGGGATTAGGAGGAAACATTTCCAGAGACCAGGTTTATCTCATAAATAACTATATCATTGATTATCATATTGGGCTCCAGTGTTTCCCCTCAGCTGAGAACTTTGGTGACCACCCAGAAGAAATTCAAATGCTGCCCAGGTGATTGTCAGAGTACCTACAGTATCCACAGCCACCAGCCTGTGTCTGTATTGGTGGTGCACATGTGCACATTCATTGGCACATAACATTTATTCCACACGTGGATGGAAAAACTTAGAGGTTACATTGCTCAATACCCCATTATTTTGTACAAAAAAAAAAAAGGAACAAAAGGATAGTGCCCTCCCCAGCTTGCAATCTAAGTATAAGGCACAAGAGTGCCTGGAATCAAGGAAGCAGTATTAACCACCTCGACAGGCAGTGGTCTCACACACCAACTGGCTAACCACTATTAAGCTTCTGCATGAGTTTTTGTCTTTTTCAGCACCCAATACTGGCCATTGATGGAAACAAGACGTTTCCCCGGAAAGATCATGAATCTGTCTAAGTAAGACTGACAATTGCAAGGATAGCAATGAGCTCCGCTAGTTCCTGGTTAAATAACGTCAATATTTACAAAGTTCAGGGTGTTTCCTACCAGAAGTCTGAGAAAATAGGACAGAATACTGAAGATATCATGATGCATTTATTTTTGTCTTAGATCACGTGAGATGATATGAAAGACATTGGGAGACATTTATTTCTATCAAAAACTGGGAATGTTGAAGGGCTACTAACACACTGCATTTATAATGAAAACCCCAAAACATTTGATTGGATATGAAATAAATTTTAAAATAGCTTAAAATGAATCAGTTTTGAGTTTCAGTGCCTATATGTTGGACTATTCAGTTAGGCTGGGTCTACACGAGCCCCTTTCTTTCGAAAGGGGCATGTTAATGAGGGGGTTCAAAAGATGCTAATGAAGCGCTGCAATGAATATGCAGTGCCTCATTAGCATAATGGCAGCCGCAGCTATTTGAAAGTGGGGCTTTTTGACTTTCGCACCACCCCTGGAGACGGGACCTTCTGAAAGGACCTCCCCCCGAGTTTTTGAAAGACCTTCTTCCTAGCTGGTGTTTGCCTATGTACAGGGTGTGGGAGTGGCTTGCGATGGGGTGGTGGCTGGGTCTAGGTGGCCCACCATGGCCTGGGTCAGGGCATCCATGTTTACCGCAACCCAGTGTCAGGCCTGCCACTCCATGGCAAGCCACTCCCGCAGCATGTCAGTAAGGTCCCAGAGAGCTGGGGTATAGGCCATGCCCCCCGCCTCCTCATTGCCTCCCTGTTGGTGCCAGTGGATGGCCCGGCAGTGGCCCCGCGCGGTCACTGCTCGGGATCCGGGCTGCTCCCCCTTGCCATCTGTGGTGGGGATGGTCCAGCCACTGGCTGCAGGAGCTTTGGAGACAGAAGGGGAGGGGACAATGGGCCATTAGTCCCAGGCTCAGGTCTCCGTGTCCTGCCCATCCCCCCTACCGGGGTCCATGCCCCTGGGTGCCCCGCAGGGGTACTGAGGATGCCCCCCCCCCGCTGCTCCCTGGTCCCTCCAAGTCTGGCCAGACACAGTGCTGTCCCATATATGTGATGCTGAATGCTGCACATCGTCTCCCTGAGCCCGGGGAGCATAGCCATCCAGGGGCCACAGGCACCTGGGCTGGTGGCTGTGTGGAATGCCTGTGACCACCCCAGGTGGGACCTGACACTCCCTTCCTGGGCACTAGGGAGGCTGGTGTGCATGCCACCTACCTATGGCTCCCTCTGGGAAGGCAGGTAAGGCACAGTCAGATGGGGCCTGGCCGGATGGCCTGGATGGGATGTCACTGATGAGAGCCCCCTCGCTTGAGCCCTCGTCATAGCTGGTGGGGTCGAGTCGCCATGTTGTCCGCAGTTGCCTGGAGCTGGCTGATAGTCCTGCGTGCTCTTTGCCCTCTGTCGCCGTCTTCGGCTTGGTGTCAACCACAGATGTGTCAAGGAGGATGGAGGGGGGTCCAGCCTCCTTCAGCCCCAGGAGCTGGTGGAGCTCCTTGTACTAGTGGCAGCTTGTGGGGGCTGCCCCAGACTGCCCAGCTGCGTCCCAGGCCCTTCAATACTCCTGTTGCAGTTCTTTCACCTTCAACCAGACCTGGTTCGGTGTGCAGGTGGGGTGGCCGTGGCCAAGCAGCCCCTTTGCCAGCCATTCAAAGGCTACGGCATTGCGGTGACAGACCCATGTTTGTTGGAGGACCTCCTCATGCTCCCATAGGGAGAGGAGGTCCTAGATCTTGGCCTCTGTCCAGGAGGGGGCTTGACGCTTCGGGGCCTGGCCCGACTCGTGGGACGACTCCCACTGTCTTTGGAAGGCCCCTGGGGTGGGCGGGGGTCCGGGTGGCTGGCCATGTGTCCAGGTGGTGTGAGGGACTGGCTGGCCATCGTGGTGGCTGGTGAGCTGGAGAGCAGCATAGCCTCACTGCTGCCTGCACACTCTCAGCTTCCTGCCTGAGGGTTTCTGGGAGCCTGCGTCCTTAAGAGCAGCTGGACGCTGGGGCCATAGAGCTCCTTCTGTGTTGTGAGCGATGCCACTGCCTGCCAGCTGATCGCCACCATGGAGGACTCTCTCTTTTGAAAGAGCAGGCCATGGAGCATGTGCACTTGCTGTCTTTTGCAATTCTCTTTCGAAGGAGGGTGCTCTTCCCATCCCGGGAACGGAGGAAGAATGTGGGAGTTCTTTCAAAGTTACTTTCGAACGAGCACGGTGTGTGTGAGGATGCGCTGCAGGTTCTTTCGAAAGAGCTCGGTCTTCTGATCTGTATTTCAATGTATTTGCTAGTGTAGACACAGCTGTGTAGACACTGCTCTTTCGAATATAAAGCCCATCTTCAAAAGAATCCTTCTTCCCATTAAAAAAAGAGGAAGATGGATTCTTTCGAAGATGAGGTTTACTTTCGAAAGAGCAGTGTCTATATCGGTTTTCTTCTTTCGAAAGAAGCTATTTCGAAATAAGAATATGCAAATGAGGTGTCTGATATGCAAATTTGCACATCATTTGCATACCTCTTTTGAAAGAGGAATGCAAGTGTAGACACAGCACCTGTGTTAGTGAAAGTGTTATAACTGGGAATTCAACAAAGAAATGAAATCCAAAAGAAGTTATTTGGCAGTAACTAGAGAGAGTTCTTGTTTTATAAGCTGCAGACTGGACAGATGGAATTAAAAGCTGTGCACTTCAGAGAAGGATCAAAAAAAGAGCAACCACCTCCTTGAAAGCAGGGGAGAGAAAGAAACAACAAAGCCTTCAATTCAGCATGTGCTGAGGGGGTAGATCAGTAAATGGAGCTCAGGAAAACAGCTGAGCCACAGTGAAATAAACTGGGGTTGGAAGAAGAGGAAAACACATGGACACACTGAAAATTTGCAGCCAGCCAGTTGAAATGGGGAGTTGCCAGCTTTCATTATTTGTACCCTGAGTCTCAAGATCTCTTGTGTTTTATCTGAAAGTCATGTGATGATGAAAGACTCACAACTTACATGTCTTTTTTAAAGGAATGGTATAGAGAAAAGTGTTGCGTGCAAGAAGATAAAAAAACAGAAGGCACCCCCCAGCCCCAAAAGAGCCAGCACTGATTACTTTTTAAACATCTGCTGGGATATTTTGAGACATAATTTTTTGTGACCTGACTTGATTTGTGAATGCTAGGGCTTGCTAACATTGTTACAGTCTCTATTATGGTTCCTTATAGCTCCCTCTCTTGATTTAAGAGCTGGAATGTATATAAGAAGTTGGTGGACTGGCAATCAGTAATTATATCAACAAACAATTCATGTGTGGGGAACATGAAACTTTGAGGCCAGTCCTGGAAGCTGCTGAGTATTCTAGCGCTGACATTGCAAAGCATTTTAAGCATGCCTATAACTTTAAGCATGTGGATAGTCTATGCTACTACCTGAATACTTCAAGTCAGGTATGTGTTTTCCAAGTCAGGGCCATTGAGCTCAGCAACTTGCAGAATGAAGTTGTTTGTAAGGTTTCATCATGGAATCCCCTAAACATTCCCTAACTGTGAGGCAGAGAAGCAGTTTCAATTACCAGGATCCACATAGTCTGTCACCCCGTTATAGCTGGAAGTGGTGAACTTCCAAGGCTGATTAGAACTGATCTGCAATGAGCTATTTGCTGTAGTTGTGTATTTGAACAAAACGCTATTTATTGTATATTGTTTGTTTTTCATTCCCTGGTAGAGATGCTGCAGGGAAGACAGACTAATGGACAGGGTCAGATTACTACATGTGTGCCAGAAATGTTTTTTCAGGGGTAAACTAAAAAAAAAAAAAAATAGTGAAATAAGCCAATGTCATAAAACCTGTATCAGAGGAGGGAGGAAGAGAGATCAAAAGGAATATGAACTATAATGCTCTTTCTGTTGCACCACTAAAAGGACCTATATGAAGCACCATATCCCTTTCTCACGTTTTTTTTTCCCACTTTTCTCTTCTCCTTCGAAGCGTCATTTATAGCCAGCATAGACCCCAAATATTTTCTATAGTCATTCATTGTACATTTAATTATTGTTTGCATTTTCATGGCTATGTTTTTGTTTGTTTTTGGAATTTTTGATGTTAAGTATTTTAACTTTCTTTAGCCTGGAAACAAATATTATGCACTCATAAATAGAAATGCATTTTACAGTGTAAAACATGCTCCTCTCTGCTAGTGCTTCCTTACAAATGACTCACAAATTCTTTTGGAAAAATAATAATTATCTCTAAAGAATTAAAAATAATCCTTGCTGATTGTCTCTGCTGTAGAGTCATGCTGGATAACAGGGTAAGTAAAAATGAACATCTTTCTCTCTTGCTAATTTAGAGCTAAAATTATGTTTCTGCAGCTTTCTGCTTCTATGGCTAAGGAATTCTGACATTTATTTCTGCCTCCCATGCTGCCTTCCATAGCCACCCATGCCGAGACTTCTTAAGTAAATGAATGTAATACACATATAAACTAATAACAATTTGTTCAAGGACTGTCAGCTCCTTGGATGAAATGCACCAACCAACACTGAAAGCAATGAGAAGATTTTAATTTACTTAATTTGGAGATGATTCAGACTGTAATAATAAAAGTGTCATCTGTAGGTGTGTCTAGAATCTCCACATGCATGCTTGACTCCTATGGACAATAAAGGATGTCATAAGTTTATCTAAAGAGACTGCTAGATTCATGTTGGCTGCAATTTGCAAACTGCTTCCCCAAAACAATGTGTGTTGGGAAATATAGCTCCCATGCAGATAAAGATTGCAGATACCAAAATGTTTCTGCATATTTGGACCTTTGCTTTAGCATATTATAATGATTGGTGCTGGCTGCCCATGTAGGTCTGGATCCAGGTATGGAGTCCAGCCTACTCATTGAAGTCATGAGATTCAGTTCTGCTTCTGTGGATTGATTTTATGCCTTCTTCTTAGTAGTAGTAGTAGTATGCGTATTGCGTCAGGCTAGGGTCTCCACACATATTGGCAGGATATCGGTTTCTTTATGTCTGAAACCAGGAACTATGTAGCTGAACAAGAGTAAACTCAGTCTGTTTTCTCACCTACATTTTGCCCAATAGTAGATCCCCTCCTGGGCAAAATGTAGGTGAGAGCTTTGAAATGGCTGCCTTCCATTATTTTCTATTTATTCTGCTTTTGGGAACTTGTGCCAAAAAGTTTTCTTTCCCACAGAAAGTTTCAGTTCTTTCCCACAGGGATTCAAATTAAACTGCAGTAAATTTGAGGACTAGAAATCCTTAATCAGATGTATGTAGTATGTACTTCAGGCATGAAACAACAGTGAGATAGTGTTCTAATGTCACATTTCTAACTTGTGATTCACTGGTGGAATATATTGTCATTCAGAATCCTTTTGGAAATACTGTGTGAGTAGAGTTTGATGGCAGTGGTTTAACATGAAATGGTTTAATTCTCTATCTTCTATTTGTAGGTTGAACTGAGATTTTAATAAATCAGTTATTATTTTTCTAACTTGCCTTTGGACTTTTAGCTCAAATACAAGTAGGTAGAACATCTGCTGCAAGCAGTGGAATTTAAAGCTTTTAACGAAAACTGTAGCAATGGTAGGTGGACACTGCCCAAAGTTATGTGTGAAATGCTGTCAAATGTGACCCTGAGATCATTCAGACAAGCAATTTTATTTTTCTTCAACAAATGTTGATACTGAAAATCAATTATAAGTAGATTGGCTTTGAAAAGGACAAGCTGTTCAGCTGACTGACTGGATTTAGACATGACCTGTGTGGTGATGCTTAATCTCTTTCTGTATTAAATAATATTTCAAATTACATGTTAATGGGAAGACATCCAAAATCTTTAATAGGCAAATGCATGAACAGGAGCCAAATAGTTTATTTGGATTTTAAATAATCCCCAAAGGATCAGAATGGGAATTTATTTAGGATTCAGTAAGTTACAATATGCAGTTACTCACATTAAATTGTGTTGTAAAACCTTGCATGCAATGTGGGGAGAGAAAAAAGGTAAATTATCTCACAGTTCCTTGAGCTACTTTTTGGCCCAGTTGATTTTTTTGGGTCAGGCAGACTTCTTCACATTCCATTTTTTTTTTTTTTTTGCTAATGACCAAAATGTGTAACTGAAAGACGCAAGATGGAAGATGTATTTTAAAAAATCTTGTCTAATTATGTTTTCAGCAAAAGGAAATTTATTTTGGAATATCTGCTCATTACTTGACTCTTGCAGCAAAATAAGAATTACTAATAAAACTTGGCACAGGTTTACTATTCCTTAGTTCTGCAGTAGTCTGGTCAAATCTGGCCGCTGAATATTCAAAGGCTTTCTTTCCATATGGACTGGAACCGGGACCACGACCCAAATATTTTATATTTATATGTAGGGTGACTTTCCTCCATGATATTCTCTAATATACAAATTTCTGTACAAAAGGGCTAATCAGACACCACCTTCTTCCAGTTAAGGCCTTCTGGCTTGCTTTAAAATATTTCCCTACAAGCACAGAGGGGAAGGACATGAAGAACAGACTAGGAAGAGAGGCTAGAGAACTGAGGTTTTGGAAGACAGAAGCAGCTCAGGCAAGCACAGGGGGAAGGTGCTACACAGAAGTGGCCCAGAGAAAATTTGTTGAGTTTGGAGACAGGAGAAAAAACCCATCAGCTGCCTCCCATTTTCAGTCCCTGGGCTGGAATCCAGAGTAGGGGGTAGGCCTGGGCTCACCTCACCCTTTCCCCTAGAGCCACCCTAGTGGAAGGACAAGGGTGTCTGAACCTTCTGAATGGGGCTGACTCCCCCACTTGTGACTTACCTATGATGAGAATGGGTTGGTAAAGGGATAATCTTGCCTCTGGAAAGACCCAACACAGTGAAAGGGTCACTGTGAGTCTATGAGATACCCATTAAAATCCACCAAGAAGCACAGAACCCCTATGGTCTGACAAGGGACTTCTCACAGTTTGTATACAAAAGGAAGAGAGAAGAGCAACAGAATACAGACCCTGAACTTCAGAAAAGCAGGCTTTGACTTCCTTAGACAGCAAATGGGCAGGATCCCACGGGAAGCTAATATGCAGAGGAAAGCAGTCCAGGAAAGCTGCCTGTTTTTGAAGAAGACTTATGGAGGGCACAGGAACAAACCATCTCAAGCTGCAGAAAGAACAGCAAATGTGGCATGACACCTGCTTGACTTAGCAGAGAAATCTTTGCTGAGCTATGCACACAAAAGGAAATTTACAAGAAGTGGAAACATGGACAAATGACTAGGAGGAATGTAAAAATATTGCTTGAGCATGCAGGGGTGTAATGAGGAAGACCAAAGCACAACTGGAGTTGCAGCAAGCAAGGGATGTGCAGGACAACCATAAGGGTTTCTACAAGTATGTTAGAAGCAAAAAGAACATCAGGCAAGGTGTGGAGCCCTTTCTGAATGAGGGAAGTAACAATGACAGATGATGTGGAAAACAGCAAAATACTCAATGCTTTTTTTGTATCGTTCTTCACAGTCAAGGTCAGCTTCTTGACTGCTGCACAAGGCCTCACAGTGCTGTGGGGAGGACAACCCTCAATGGTGAAAGAAGAGGTTAATGACTGGTTAAGAAAAGCTGGACATGTACATATCCATGTGGACAGATCCAGTTCATCCAAGGGTGCTGAGGGAGTTGGGTGGTGTGATTTCAGAGCCATTGGCCACTTCTTCTGAAAACTTGTGGTGGTTGCGGGAAGGTCCAGAATGATTGGAAAAAGACAAATGTGGCACCCATATTTAAAGAAAAGGGAAGAAGGAGAATTTGAGGAACTAGAAACTGTTTAGTCTTCCCTCATTCCCTGGAAAAATCATGGAGCAGGTCCTCAAGGAATCAATTTTGAAACACCTGGAGGAGGGGAAGGTGATCAGGAACAGTCAATGTGGATTCACCATGGACAAATCATGCCTGCCCATACAGATAACTGGTTCTGTGGATATGGGGACACAGTGGACATGACATATCTTGACTTTAGCAAAACTTCTGATACGGTCTCCCACAGTATTCTTGCCATCAACTTAACTAAGTCTGGCTGGGATGAATGGACTATAAAGTGTTCTAGTCCCTTGTAGGGTATTAGCCTGTCCCTCTCCAGATTCATGGGTGGCCAATCCACTTCACTACATTGCTACCACTGTCCAGGCATGGGAAATCAGTAGGGAAACAGGAACTGTGAGCATGGGACTCTGGTCAGGGCTAAACAAACAAGACAGTCATGAAGACCTTATCAGAGTGGAACAGCAAAGAGAGTTTAGGGGCTCAGGCTCAGTAATACATAGTCACCCCAGGCCCTGGCCCATAGCAGGGCAGCAAAGGGCCAAGGGATCAACCCTGCACTTAGGCCGAGCTGTAGGCTCTGATGAGCCCAGTCTTGGGTTCAGAGCAGAGCCAATTGACTCAGGCTTTCCTTCACACTGTCTGAGGGATGGGGACACTGCAACCCATGAGCTGGGTGGCACAGGGGATACAGGCCCACCCACTCCACAACTGGAGTTGCAGCAAGCAAAGGTTTCTACAAGTGTGTTACCAACAAGAAGAACATCAGGCAAGGTGTGGAACCCTTTCTGAATGAGGGAGGTAACCTTGGCGGGGACACAGGCCCACCGACTCCACTGCCTCCTGCTGAGGAGCTCTAACATAGTGGTGCACCACTGAATCAGTGGGGACCTAGGCCAAAACATGCTGAGTCACCCTCTGTCAGTGTTGGCTCCTAACAGGGGTCTACTATCCCTTGGACACTTCCACCCACTCTCTCCCAGAGTGGTTGTGGGTCCAGAGGAGTGAGGCTTTGGTGGGGGCCTACATTACCAGATCTTCCTATGTTGGGTTAGACAGTGGCCTGGGAAGTCCAGGCAAGTTGTTAGTGTCCTCAGAGTTGGGTCAGCCGGTGGTCTGGACAAGTTATCAGCATCCTTCAGGGTTGGCCACATCAGATGCAGTCCACTGCCCCATCTTCCCCTGCTCCCTGCTCCACCTCCCAACCACATTGGACCCAATCCCTCAGTTTCCTGTTCTGCCTCCAGCTCTGTCAACTCCAATACCCCAAATCCTGGTCTTCCCACCCCAATCCTCCACCCCCCCAACAGCTTCCCTGCCCTCCTCCTGCCCACCCCCACACAGCTCCTGCCCTCACAGCCCAGAACACAGCCCTGTTCCAAAGAGTGGCCTTCTCACTCCCCCCTCACACCACTGCTGCCGCCTGCTGGTGTTGGAGGGTGCAGGAGCTTGGCTGCCCAGGGCACCAAAAATCTTAAGAATGGCACTGTGGGAGTGGTTTCTTTAAACAAAAGTGCATTTCCTAACTCCCACTGCAGTACAGCCTCGTTTGATGCAGAGTTCCAGTTTCCTGCCACACTCCATTCTAGGCAGTGGGAATCAAGGCCCCTCCCTCTGAAAATGGAAATAAGCCCAACTTTCCGCTAATAATGCAAAACAAGATTTTATGTAAGTGAAGCCTTTCCCCCTTGCTGCATGCAACTTGTCCACAGCCTGCTTCACATCCTCTTACCTCCTTTCTCTTTTTTGTGGCACAGCAGCCTTATCATACATGGCTGTAAAGCTGAGTTTCTAAGAGATACATTTGAATTTATTAATATCGATTTTGTAATTGAGGAATTTATAAGTTCAAATTTGACTATCCTCACCTCCCCACGTACTCCTCACAAAATCAACATTGCTGCCACACTCAACTGGCAAACATTGACTGTTGCAGTAGCGCATTGTGGGAACCTATCCCACAGTGCCCTCATCCCTGTAGCATTCTGGGTATGCTCGCTGGTCTTTGACATCATCTTCCCACCATGCATTTTCCTCATTCCCCTCCTGTGTTAAGCAAATGTCCAATTTTCCTGTTGGAAGGAATGAAAAGTTAGGTGTCCACAGAGATGTCAAAAAAGCTTACAGAAATTTCTTTCTTCTGTAGCTGAATTCTCAGTTGGTCATCCACTGGCCATCCACTGACTGTCCCCCCTCCCGTGATTGCATCCAATCCCTGAAAATAACACAGGGACCAGGCCTGTCTTCTCAAAGTTAGAAGAAAGAGGATAGAAAAGGCTGGGAAAAAAGATTTTTTACTTTCCCCTTCACTACACAGATATTGCCAACATGGGGGATGGCAGTGAGCTATCATACACTGAACTTATAACAGAAACAGGAATCTCATCTAGCCCCCTTCTGACCCCATGTTTCTGAGGGGGTCAAAGCATGAAGACAGGTAGAAGATGTTAGCAAAAAGATTTTAGAACAGGAATATCAAACCGGCAGGTGTCTGCGATGGACAGCAGGCGCCTGAAAATATTTTGGGGGATGCTGTGGTCTGCAGCTGCAGAGCCACTTGGAATGTTGAAGTAGCTGAAATAGTCCCCCCGACTATCTTAGGCAATGAGGGTGTCTCTCTCCCCCAGCTGCTGCAAGCACCACTGGTCCCTTGCTAGAAGAGTGGGAGGGTTCAGTGGGGGGGGCAGTTGAAGTGGTCTCCCCTGACTATCTTAGCCAACAGGGGGAGTCTTCCTCCCAGCGGCAGCCAACCCCCAAATATCTTAGTCACTGGGGAAGTCATCACCTGGTGGCTGCAAGGTCCCGAAATTCTTTCTCGGCCTTGGAGTACTAAATGTGTGCAAGCTAGGACATGGTGCTGCTTGGCAGCATGGTCAGCACCGAATGGCAGGCATGTCCTTTTATTGGGTCGGGGCTACCCATGTGATGTGGCTGAGTGTGGAAAAGACTCCAACTGCATGGCACCTGTGGGGGAGGGAGGAGGGTTCACTCACAAATATAAACCGCTGAGAAGAAGTGTCTTGGAGGCTTATGCAAACACAATCTCTACAACAGCCTTGTTGCCACAGGGTGCAGTGAGGGCAGCGGCTGGTGCCAGGCAGCACAGAAAAAAATAAGTGTAGCGACAGGACAACGAACTCCCTGCAGGGGAGTTTTGTAATGAGTAGATGCACTCACAGCGCTAATTGCAAAGAAAGAACTCAGGCTCTCATACAAACATCAGCTCACAGTCACAGCTTGCTGCTCTCGCTTTGAAATTCATGGTCTTCCTGCTACCTAATTCTGGTGCACCTGGACAGCATTGGCCAGAACAGAGCACTGAAGGGCATTGTGGGTTACATTGATGGGCGGTGGAGGTGGGAAAGCTACAGCATAGGTGTCACCCACTTTCCTAACAAGTTATTACAACAAAACAGATAGACAATAACATATTTATGTCTGATAGGATAGATGATGTGTCTACAAGGGTAATGATGGCGCCTCCATACTGGCACATTCAGGGGAGCTTATCTAGAAGGTTGAAACAAAAGACGTTAACAGCATAAAGCACTAATATATTTGTGTTGAGTACCAGTCTGGGAGGGCAGAGGAGAAAACACCTTAATTAGGTTCTCATATGCTGGGCCTCTCTTTGGAATGTGAATGCTGAGGCAATTATCCTTCCCTTCAGACTGCAAGGTCATCTCTGGGTCTGGTAAGTGGGGCGGGGAGGGGGGGAAGGGGCAGCGAGGTATCTCTCCACTCATGCTAACTGGATTTCTGAACCGTAGGTTTACAGGCCTTCTCCAGACTTCAGGATTTGAATAGGGTTTTTTTAGCAACATACCATAATCTGCCTCAGAAATTTCCATCCCACAATATGGGATACTTCTGGAAGCTAATAAATGCTATTTTAAGACATGGCACTTTGACACTGGCCTTTAATCGAACTTCAGAATTCAAACTTGACATTATACCCATTGGATAACGGTGGTATTGTAATCTCGATATTAGTGCCCCTGAAATTGAGCTAACGGTATTTAAAGTGAAGACAGTGACGTGGTAATATCAGGCTAACTGCCTCAAATATGAATTTATCACATAGTGTAGATACAGCCTTTGTCTAGTATTTTTAAGGAAATGGGCGAAGACTTTATTTTTTTTTTTTCACTTCCCTATTTCCTGGATATTTTAACTAATTCCCTTAGAGAAAAAAAATCTTAATTCCAAGCCAATTCAGTTTCTCATAAAGATACTTTCTTTACATCTAAGGTGACTGTCCCATTTTGGCCAGGACAGCCCTGTATTTCAGGTACCAGGAAGATGTCCTGATTTATTTTAACAAAGGGGCTAATTGCCCCACATTTGGCTGCCGATGGCTCTTGGTTCCCTGTGGCTGGGGAAGACGGCAGGAGCACCAGCATGCCTGCTGCTGGTTGCCAGCTCCCTGTGGCTGGTGGGGGGCACATCGGCACGGCTGCTGTTGGTTCCTGGCTCCCCGCAGTTGGGGGAGCCAGAAGCTAGACCAGCACAGCTACTGCCTGGCTCCACAGAGCTTGGGGGAGCTAGGAGCCAGACCGGTATGGCTGCCACCCAGCTCCAGGCTCTTGCAGCTTGGCGAAGCCAGGAGCTTCACCAGTAGGGTTGCAGGCCCATTCCTGATGCCTCAAGCATGGGGCAGCCTGGATCCATAGTTGTCCTGCACAGCAAGGGAACACCCCCAACAGCCACAGAGCAGCCATCATTTGAGTAGGGTGATTATCTGTCCCTTTTGGCCAGGACAGTTGTATTTCAGGTGCCAGGAAGGCATCCTCCTCCTCCACCGCTCCCTTCCCATATTTGCCCTAGGGAGATATGGTCACCTTATTTACATCAAATGTTGCGCACATGTCATAAAACGTGATCACCAGTTGCTTTCGTTTCGCACCCATTAGACAATGCATCTTTATGACTTTTTAATAAGTTAACTTGTCATTGATGGCATAATGACTTGTTAACACTCTAAAAATGACTACAGTTTGAACCTCTCTAATAAGGAACTATCTCATCCAGTGAACTCTGTAATCCAGCAGGATTTTACGTTGCTGGACGACCACTTATCATGGATGTGGCCAAGTTTCCAGTGGTTACTTGAAGTTTGTTTACAGCCAGTGCTCTGTGCTGTTATTTAAGCTGTAATTTACCCTTCAATGTCTTCTACAAACCCAGTAAACAGTGAAAGTGTTGATCATGCTGCTAGACAATATTGACCTCGCATCATCCGGCAAATTCTCTCATCCAGCACTGGTCAGGTCCCGAGGGTGCCGAATGAGAGAGGGTCAACCTATAGTTCACTTTTTCTATTATGACTATGGAGTATAGCACTAACTTTAATTTTTGGATCCTTGTCTTTTTGTTTCCTTAGTGCTTAGTTCTTTCCATTCCTTTGCAAGCTCCTTTGTGACTCCACTTTTAAATTCTTTACTTTGAAGTATATTGAAATTCACCACTTCATTTTTAGAGCACATGTTGCTGCTTTGTCAGCCCTCTCATTTCTAGGTAATCTGATATGCTCCAGAATTCATGCTGTTGTTACACATATATTGGCCTGCATGGTTTCTGTAGTTGAGGACATTTTTTCATTTATGTCATTTCTGCTTCCAGAAGTCTGTGTTCTGATCGTGCTTAGACCTGACAAATTTTCAGCTAAAATTACAGCTGCTGCTAATCACATCTCTCTTTTCCAGGCTAGAGCCAATGTTATCCCCATTAGATCAGCCCATCAGTACACTCACAAAATTTGATAACTTTCAAGATTTCTGCATTCTCGGATGAGGAACACAGAAGGCTCTAATATATGTTTTGATCCACCTGCATGAATTCAGTAAAGGTGTCCCCATTTTTCATAAATCAATTTAGAAATTTCATTGGTCAAAATGTTTGGGTATTTTTTTTCTTCCCTCATTTTTGCATACAACTCCAAAAGCACTAATGAGGGCATAACTGTCTAGCTGCTAATCAATTTGACATGATTCAATTTTTTAGTACTGTACTCTGAATTTTTCTTTTTTTTCCATCTCCTCTTTACTCGTTTTTGATCCTGATAGTATGAGAAAGGCTGTGAAAAGCTGTGTCATTTTGTCCACTAACATCCTAGCAATTCTCATAAATTGGTTGTGTACATCTGTTTCCATAACTCCTTTTGCCGTTGTCCAAAATATTGGTTCTAATACCAGAATTCTTAGATATACGCATGCTTCTCCAGTAGCTATTTACAGCACACACATATATAATATAGTAAAGCTCATTGCCTAATAAATAAATTTGTTAGTCTTTAAGGTGCTACAGGACTTGTTGTTTTTGTGATGCTACAGACTAACTATCTGTCTGAAATCATGAATCTCTCTCTCTCTGTACCCTGTTTGGTTCCAGCAACACTTTTAAGTTAATCCTCTATTTATGCTTTTTATGTGACTTTCCAAGGTTAGTTTTCAAATAGTATATCTAGACACATAAACTTCTGAACTGTCTGAATTTTTCAACAATAAAGAAATAAATCTCATCCTTACATAATATAGTTCCTAGTTCAAAGAATTTCCTTTGTTTTTTGTAAGTGTGAATTTAAATCCCCAAACATTTCCCCACTTTGAAATTCATTGGAGTACCTCATTTTTCTTTTTTCCATGGCTACTTGAAGTCTTCCATGGTTAGTCCACAAAACACAGCAATCTATACAAAGGGAAATATATATTCCCATCTGCATATTTTCCAGGAGTTTGTTTATCTTGAAGGAAAATAAAGTTGGGCTGATAATACTTATGTGTCATGCTGCATTTAAGCTTGTGGGTTTTTGAAAGAGAGTTCAAACTTTGAATTACATAACTTTGTCCCTTAAGTCCCTCATCAACCAATACATTCTTCCATTTAATGTTGGCTTGCTTACATGGGATGCTCTCCCTCCATAACATTTCTCTATTCTTTATGAATTTCCCAGCTACATTATTTGTTGCAATTCTTGGATTCATCCACTGATGTAATTTAGTAGATACTCTTGTGTTCATTATTACTAGGTTGTGTGTAATGCCAACAGATCCTGGTCATTGCAAGCCAGGATTCAACCTGGAACCTAACACGACTCACTACTGCGTAAGATAAAAGAAATGTATGCCTTAAGTAAGGCCGTAACAGGCTCATGAATTTTTAGCTACTCTAGCTGCCACTAGGCAGGGACAGAGTGCAAAATCAAAGAGGCATAGGTTTCATAAGCATATTAGTAAAATTATTTAGGTCAGTATTCTTACTTCCCCCTACCTAATTATGACCATTAATGTTTCTCTGCATTATAAATGGGTTTTGACTTCATTAACTAATTTCTCTAGTTCTAAAATGACTGTTTTGCATGAATTATAAATGTTATAAATTCAGATACATGTGCAAAAATTAAATATTGAAGATAATGCTATTGAGGACAAAAAAACCATCCATTTCAATTTTTCTAAGTTCCTCTGTTATAAGTATACAAACACCCTCCCATTCTTGGAATGGCTTCTCAATTCCTCCAGAGCATATCATGTCCCAGTATGAGACATGCATTTGCATAAACTTTACATCAGACTTTTTCCCCAGTTCAAAGATGGCTTTCTTAAATTCCTTTCCATGCATTATTAAACTATGCACTTTCCAGCTAAGGACCATTAAGATCATGTTATTTAAGTGGTGTTACTGCCTTCATTTAAAATCGTGTGACTGTGGTCTATTGAGAGATTGTCTATCTTTAGATATTTTTCTACTGCTTTTGCCACTATTTTAATCCTTTTTTGGTTTGTCCCCATCTGCAAGGTTCAGTCAATTATTTCTGTAATGAGTGCTATAAACTTCTCTTAGGCTATGTCTATGCTACATCATGAAGTTGATTTTAAGGCAGTTAGCTCAATTTTACAATGTCACTGTCTTCACTGTGAATGCCATTATGTCAATTTTAATGAGCGCTAAGACTGATATTATTACATCCACAAAGTGAGTCACCATAGCACCAAATTTGAATTTAAAAGGTTGGATTAATGCTAGTGTGCAAATGGTAATTATTTATATCACCTTTATTGGCCTCCAGAAGTTTACTATATGTATTCCACTATGCCCCACCATTGTCCACTCTGGCTGCTTCCATCTCTGCTGCTCTCCAGTGCACAGAAAGTAGGTAACAGGAAGCCTGTGAATTTGAATTTGGCACCAGGAAGCCTGGGAAATTGAAGTGGGCACTTGGGGACATTTTGAATTCATTTATTATCAGCATGGTGATCATATCTACCCATGAAAAAATAGCCCCAACATGGGGAGGTGGCTTCTTTCCTGCACATGATATAGCAGTAGAGGCTAAGATTTTTTTTTTCAGCATTGGTGCCAGCCCCCACCACACTGCACCACATGGCAGCTAGGCTGTGGGAGTCATGCTTGCATGAGAGGCTGAGAAACTTCTTTTCTGCGGTTCACATTTGTACAGGGGCAGTCTCCCTGCACCACCCCCAGCACCATGCAGTCAGGGTCTATCCTCCACCCAACCACATGACATGGCTAGCCCTCAACCCAATAGAAGCACTTGCCTGTGGTATAGTGCAGACTGTACTGCCAGACAGCACCATGTCCTGGCTTGTGTGTGGTGAAGGCTACAAAGGTGGGAAAGATTATCGGGGGGTGGCTGTTGCCAGGGGGAAGTCTCTCCCGCCCCGGCAAAGATTTTTGGGGCTGGCTGTCTTTGCTATCTTTTCAGTGGGGCAGCACAAGCTGAGGTGGGCAGAAAGCTTGTGAGGGGACCCTGTCAACAGGTCTTTCAACTACACCCCAATTGTGAATCAGTGATGGAAAATGAGCTTGAAGCCCAGCCACAAAAATACCTGATCCCTCCTTTGGCATCTCTTCATTTAATTACCTCAGTACAGAAACCTCCTTTCCTTGTATCTTAGGCACACCAGAAGTGAACAGCAATGAGGCCCAAGGTCTATTACTCGTGGGCTGGGAGGTTTGTTGACTAATGACCTTCGTTGTAAGTAAGAAGAGGACCATTCAGATAAGGTGATTTCCAGATAAGTAGGGATGCTTGCAGGTGAAATGGATGGATAGTGAGTAGATCTCTTCAGTCTTGCCTTTGCTTTGGGCTGTTGGAACACTTCTGTAAGTCACCAGAGCACAGAAGTCTCTATCTGCACATTGGCTGCCACTATGGACGTACAGAATTGCACAAGTGCAGCCTTTCCTGCCCACAGAAAGGGAATTGCTGAGATGACAAAATGGTCATGGAAAAAAGCAGCAAAACTGAGCTGGCAATGGCAGAAAGATCTGAAACTGTCCAATTTAAGCCAGTTAATAGGCTTAAATAAGGGGAGAGATAGCTCAGCAGTTTGAGCATTAATCTGCTTAAACTCAGGGTGGTGAGCTCAGTCCTTGAGGAGGCCATTTTGGGGTCTGGGGCAAATAAATTAAAAAAAAATCTGCCAGGGATGGTGCTTGGTACTACCAAGAAGGCAGGGGACTGGACTCAATGACCTCCCCAGGCCCTTTAAGTTCTATGAAATGTGTATCTCTCTATATACAGCAGCAACTGATAAATTCAAATTAGTTCCCAAAATGGAATACAGGGGCACTGATTTTATCATATTAACATTCAAACTTGATACAAACCATATTTAATATTCCACTGTAACTCTGAATCCATATAAAATACTAACACATTTATTTTTCATCAGTTCCTAGTAGATGTAGTGGTTCCTTTATTTCTTGGTCTGGATCATTCAGCCCCAACCCAACCCCCAGCCAGCAACCTGCCAGCTTACCTTCAACTCACTTAGCCCCAGCTTCCAGCCAGGCCTGTGTCCTGTCAGCCTCTCCTGCTCTCTCAGACAAACTCTCAGTTCACCAGTACCTTCTTCTTCCCTCTGTCTGGAAGAAAATTGCAAAGGTCAGAGGCTGCTCTTCTTTGGACTCACCAGTCCATAAATAACCTAAGGTAAACTCTTTCGGTATAAATGGACAGAACCATTTAAATTAATGATATTATGCTCATATATAGCAGCTGAGAATTTGACAAATGCTAGCATACAATAATATATGATGAACCACATATTTTCTGTGCAAATTATAGGGGGAAACTGTTGCATTTCAATTATCATTGAATGTTAAATCTAAGCATATGATGACTTTTTAATGGCAACCACTATATTTTATTTCCTAGCCACTAGCAACATGCTTTTTATATTAAAGATCAGCTTCTTGAATTACACTTCATATTACCTTTTGCTAAAGAGCTACTATTTTTACAGTTGCACGGCAGGACACAGAATAAACCCCCTACTTTGTAACTATTGGAGATTAAAGTGTGCAACATGGCAGCATGAAAGAATACTTTAATTGTACAGCTTTTTATGGGATTTCTGGAGAACAGAATATGTCTATAAAGCTTCCTGAAAATAGCTTTATTGAATATTCTAAGAGCTCTCTACAGAACACTAGGCTTGAGATTTTTTTTCAGAATCTCCACTGAGCTTCTTAAGTATTTATAGAGATTTACTGTACAAATTATATAGAATGTCTCTATCCCAAAATTATGGGTAACACATTGTTTAAAAGGTTTGGCTGTAATAAGGGCAGAGCTGGCAAGGATGATTAAAGAGAAGTGGGCTGCAACTAGCAGATCCTGTTGTGCTCATGATGCACAATACGATGTAAATAGCAGTTGAGATCCAATCTTAGCTCTGCTGAAGTCAATAGTAGTTTTGCCATTAACCTCGATAACGTCAGATTTCTCCCCATGTCTCTGAGCATGAAAATACCTTTTGTACATATCTTTTTTACATATCAATCAATCTTCTCAGAATGTGAAGACAGATCCTACAATTATCTTCGTATTAATTTACAAGAAGACCTTATTCCTTCTTTTTTTCTCTCTCTTTCTTTGCTCTCTCCTGCTGCTTTTCTTGTAACTTTAAAATTCTATTGAATATTCTCCCAAAGTCAAATGTTGGGATCTTTTTTGAAGCATATT
Organism: Carettochelys insculpta; assembly: GCF_033958435.1. Taxonomy (NCBI): domain Eukaryota; kingdom Metazoa; phylum Chordata; order Testudines; family Carettochelyidae; genus Carettochelys; species Carettochelys insculpta. The sequence continues at coordinate 190,623,844 of NC_134139.1, forward strand.
TATTAGGCTTTTCTAATTCTGTTTTAAACATCCAGCCCCAGCTATTATAAGAAGATGAAATAATTCTATTTCCTAAGCAGGTTGATCGTCTGTGGTAGTGTAGCTGTACAATGGTGTATAATATTAGATACCTGCAAGTCACGAATGTATTATTTTTATTAGTAGTTTAAATTGATACAAAAATCCCCTTTCATGTTTTCAGCACTATCCCTCTGATAAAAGATTTTTTTGTAATCCCAACTCCATTCATTTCCATTATTTTTTAAAAAAAGTCATTTATATGCATTTGTTCAAACCACATACCGGCCAGTGGTAAGACTCTTGTTCAATGGTAGTACTTTTCACATAGAAAAATGGGAACAAGAAAACTGATTGTGGATGAGAGATGCAGAACCAGGGATAAGCCTTGATTCTATGGACATCTGGATTATTGTTATGACATACTCTGCATACAAAGACATGGTTCATCATGAAATCATATGAGTTACAAATGATGCTGGCAGAAAGAGTATTTTGTACCCGCATTTTTATATTTATCACAAAATCAGACCTGAAACTCAGGAAAGGGTGATTGAAGGCAGGAGTATAAGCCTTAAATGGTAAAGCCTTTCTTCCTATGAACTGACATACGATATATGCCATCATGTGCCAGCAATGTGCCTCAGCTGTAGATACTGGACAAACCAGATAGTCTTTGTGCCAAAGGGTGAATGGACATATATCTGACATCAGGAATGATTACACACAGATACCTGCAAGCAATCATCTTAACCTCCCTGGACATTCAATAATGGATTTAAAAAACAGTCATCTTTCTACAAAAGAATTTTACCATGAGATTGCAGAGGAAGACATTGGAATTGGAATTCATTTGCAAGTTTAATACCTTTAACCTTGGCCTGAATATAGAGCTCAAGGGCAATTTCCCAACTTTTGAAATTTGCTGGAGTGAGATGCATCCAACTTAATTTGCCTCATTAACTGGTCTTGCTAGTGACAAGTAACTGCCTTCTCCCCTCCCTGCCTTCTTCGCCCTGCCCCTCCCCCGCTCCCTGCTATATAAACTCTGGATTCTATTTTTCCACTCCATTTCCATCTGAAGAAATGGGCTTTACCCATGAAAGTTCATGACCTAATAATTTGTTAGTTTCTAAGGTGCCATATGACTGCTTGTTATTTGTAAGTCTTCTTCCAGTGAGAGTGACGAGGAGGGTACTACGAGGCTCGGAGTTTGTCTGAGAATGAGTTTGAGGGAGCTGAAGGTGGGTTGGCAGGTTGGGTTCTGGTGGTACTTGTGGTCTGCAAGAAAGGAGATTTGAGAACCTCAGCCCTGAGGTAAGAGTGAAGAGAAAAAGGCTACAAGGGAAAAATCCAGAGAACAGCAGTATCCAATAGAAGGAAGGAGTAAGTGGCTGCTTCTGTGTAAATACGTAGCTTAGGATCCTGAGGAGTGGGCAGGCCTGGGTCACTTCAGTGGTCTACTAGCAAAGAACAAGGCTATACTGGGAAGTCCAAGTGAAGGGCAGGACTTAGAGAGTCATATATAGAAAGTCCATGTTCATACAAAAGAGATGCCAGGACAACTGCTTTGTAGATCTTCAATTTGATGGAGAGACAAATGTTGTGTTGGTCAAGGATTTTTCCTTAAAATTTGCCATGGTCTTTGATTTTCTAATTCTGGAGGCACTTTCCCTATCAATAGAATCATTACTCAAGATGGTGCTACCCAAACACTTGCACTAATTCCCCTTTTTCAGTAGAATGCTTTGGATGAAGATGGCAGTTGCTGGGGCATTGGGGGTGCTCACTGGCAACAAGATCTCTGTCTTACCAATACTGATTGTGAAGGCAAAGAGCTGGGGTTCATCAGAGAATCTGTCAATGGTGACCAGAAGGCTGCTATGTCTATGGGTATCCAAATAGAATCAGAATAAATCAACAGCTGTTACCACTTTTAACTTCTGTGGCATTAAAATGACAAAACAAAAGTAGTGTGGGGAAATTCTGGAAAGAGATCATAAAGCAGATTGGAAGATGAGGGTTGGAAGTACTGGTAAATTTCTGAAAAGGATGCTAAATAGTGACAGTTTTTGTAAATGTTTTATAACTTATGTGTTTATGAGGGGATGTAGAATTGAGGTACTGACTACTTGCAGCCATCAGGGGACCTATAGCACTTTCTTCAACACGAGAGTTGAAATCCTGGCCTTTATTAAAACCAGAAAGAATTGTGTCATTGCCTTCAGTGGGGCCAGGACTTCTGTTAGCCCTTAAATTATTTACTTAAATTGACCCTTCATTTTCAATTAGAATGAATCCATTTTTCATCTCTGTCTTAAACTGTTTCTGATCTCACAGAGCTTTTGCTGTTTTGCTAAATATGCTGAATATAGTTTGTAAAAATTTTTGAGAGGAAAACTGCTGTATAAACGTGAACATCTATTTATCACTATGGGAAAGAGTGACACTTACTCCCAAGAGCGATCATTAGGTAACTTGTATGTTCTTCTGCGCTACCTAGATTTAGAATATCCCATCACAACCTTAATAATGGGGTCTCCACATAACACCTTTTAATATCAGGATCCAGATTCTAACGGGTTGATGCTGATTTATGCCAGCTCCAAAGTGGAGAGAGTGGGTTAAGGAAATGAAAACAAAATCAGAATAGGACCATTAGTGTTAATTTAGATGGACTACATGGGCTCAAGCTGGAGAGGTAATATTTTTTTTTGGACCAATTGTGGACTTTTGACTCGGTCTAGTCAGAATAATTTTTTTTTAATTAAAAAAAGGTTCAAGGTCCTGACCCCTCCCCCCCACAAAAAACACCAAATGAATATTTTAACCTCCCCCCACAAAAAAGGGTATCACATCACAATTTTGTTTGCCAATTAATTCTTATCTTTAATAAACCAATTTTGTTTTACTCATGTTTATTTTATGCTTTTATTGTTTACCAAAAATAATTAATAATAATTATTAGATAGTTATATTTGTTTACACTGCTTTATTTACTTCATTCATATATGCACCTTTCCCTATTAACATTGATTACTATAGGTTATTGTGACATTGTATATATTTATTATTTACAGTAAAACTTATCATTAAAATAAATATACAGACCCAGTTCTTACAACATGCCCTTTATGGTCACTTAAAGTACAGTGCTTTTCTCAAGTACTACACACTACTAGTGTGATAGGTCATGACAGGGCATTTATCTCTTGAAAAGTTTCACAAATCCTTTTATTTTAATAAACCACAGTTGCAAGAGAGATCCCCAATGTGATGGCATGACCATAGGATAGGGAAACAGAATAATTCATGGCTGTGAGTCCCTCCTTGTACAGCTTTGTGAAAAGTCCTTTATTCTTCTCTGCTTTGGTTTACCTTGTGTGTTTTTTAAAGGGATAATAATGCCTGAATACCTCACAGGGTGGGTTTGGCAATTTATTAATAAATCTTCACAGTACAGTTTGGGCTTGTCTACACTACCACCTTCTTCTGAAGGACGGATGGTAATTAGGGTGTTGAGAGTTTACTGATGAAGTTCTGCAATGAAGAGTAAGAAAAGGAAGATTTTCATCAAGGATTATTAAAACAACTTTTTAGAGAGGATGACATACAGTACAGCTAAGAAGCATATGTTAAAGCTTTATTAAAACCAGTGGGTTTCAGTCAGCACAAAGTCATATTAAAGTTACAGGGTACTACAGGTAAATTCAGCACTAATAACTCAGTGTGGATTATAGATAGGAAGCAGAAAGGATAAACAGCAGTTTTTCTAAACCCAGAGTATTGCCCTTTCCTATTAGGATTGTATTCCTATTTATTTTATTTCCACAAATTCAATCCTGAAATCTGTTTCTGGAGATGTAAACAACTGCATGAACAAAACCAAGTATTTATCAGCAATGAAGTTTGTCCAAGGATTACTTTCTGTGAATAAAGCCACATTCTCTTTTTAAACTGGAGAATACAATTTTGGGCATGTGACCCCTTTTCATGAGTAAATGACATGGTGACATTTACAGATAAAGCAAGATTTAACTGCTATGAAAGGAGATGACAAATGTCAGGATGTCAATAATGATCTGGGAACATAATGGTTTCTTGCCAGAGCACTGAGCAGCTATATAATGTAACTGTTGCCTACTAATGCTGTCATGAAAGAAGAAAAGCAAGCCAGTGTGAAGTACTTCTGGAACCCACATTAGTGTGATTAATGGATATTTGGTACAAAGTAGTTAATAAATTAGGCTTTTAATTATTTTAAAATTTTACCTTCTGCATATTTCTGTAAAATGCTAAGATTATTTTGTGATTTATAACTCAACTGTGTCAGAGGATAAGATTTGAGGTGTTAGGAAAGGCTTTTTGACAGTTTTAACATGACATAAAGGCAGACTCTTAAACCACTTTAAACCAGCTATCTCCATTGATTTCAGTGATGCTAAGTCAATTTATAATATCTGACAATCTGGCTCATGGAGTCAAAGGTCACTGAGAAGAAAAGAATGGAGCATATATAAATTAGAGATGGAACAGGCCTAATAAGGCATTTAACCATAGCAGGATTGTCCTCTTCTTTATCTCCTCAAGCCTTTTGTCTGGTAAAACTCTCAGGGCTCGGTAGTACATTTAGCAGGGGATCCTATTTATGACATATTTTGGAAACTTCAGTAGCAGTTTGGAGAGGAACAAAGCTGAGCATTATTTTCAGAATTCGTTTCCTGATACTGTCTAAGGCAATGAGCACACTCTGTCTTCAGACCCTCATTTGTCTCATATGCTCCTTGAATCTTTTCTCTAGCTTAGCACTGAACAGATTGTCATATGCCATTTGGTGAGCGGGGTTTGGATTTCCTGAAGTTTATTAATCTGGAGAAATAAGTGTAGCAGAGCAGAGCGTTGTAGCCAGGGAGCTTCTTCAACATGAGCTCTTAAAACCCCAGGCAATTCAGCTGTGAAACAGGTTTGGCTCTTTTTCTTTTTTCTTTTTTTTTTTTTTTTGCGTCAGCGGTTGGTTGACCTTTCCTCGGTATGGGTTATCCAGCCACAGGGCTTGTGGCACCCAAAAGGCCATGGCTGTTTTCAGAGATACTGTGATGATATGTCAGAACTGAGTCACTACCATGTGGGAAGAATTTGGCCTGCAGTTTGTTGAAGGTTTTAGAAGACGTAATAGGTTTAAAATAGAAAGGCCAATAGAATGGAAATGGGATGAACCAGTGCAGGCAACTTTGCTCCCACATTCTAGCAGATGGTTCCGAAGCTTCAGATTAGTGGCTGGACTAATTTTTATGGCAGTTTCTGACAGAAATGTGACGTTGTTTACGCCCATGGCTACTGCACAATGAGCTGGGTGTGGGCTGTATTCACATTGCCTTTCATTCAGATCCACGCTGCAGATAAGGCAGGCTCCCAGCCCACAGCAGCTTCAAACCTGCACTTTCGGCAAGAGTAACTTCTGGGCACAGGGTTGTTATAAAATATCCAACATTATGATGACTACTCAGTGTCATTCCTGACTAGAGTGACCACAGTGCCCTATGCTGAATGCTGGAGACCGAGAAGAATTATTTGAATTCAAGTGAGTTCAGTGGCAATCAATTGTAACTATGCTGTACAAATGCTCAAATTAACATCAAGTTGACTGAGTCCCTGTTAAAAAGTAGCTGGAGTCTTTTTCGTTAACTTCTTTTTTTTGAGATTTGCATGAGGAAGAGTGACACAAACACATTTCTGTACACAAGGAATGGGAGTTGCTGACCAACCTGACCCAGCCTTCCCTACCCAGTACACTCTACCCTCCTTGCCTGGCTGGGCCTCTGGGACCGGCCTGCCTCTCCTGGTATTTGGTGCTACATCTTCTTGAGGCAATATGCGGGGATGTGCAGGATCATATGCCCCCTCCCCAGATTTCTGTTGGGGTTCACACTAGAAGATAGTCAGCAGCAGCCTTTGAGCATTGTGCAGGGGAAAAGGACAGGAGCTGCTTCCAGCCACACAGGATGGGGTCAGGGGTTTGGAATGATGTAGCTTGTACTTTGCAGAGATCGTTTCTTCTCTTCCACTGATACTCTGTGGAAAGGCAGCTAAGACCTTCAAGTGGCTGCTGGCCACCAACATGAACCAGCCACCTCCTGTCCCCTGGCTACAGTGTAGACACAAAGAGATTAAGTCCTAAGGATGCCTTGTGCAGGGTCCAGGAAACCTGACTTCAGGGGCTTCAGCAAACCTGGCTGGAGAGGTGGCTCAGCAAAGGAGGGTGCCTGGGGACAGAGAAGCCCTGGGTTGCCTGGGGTCAGAACCTAGGGCCTAGGCAGCATGCAAAGTGGGTGCTAAGTCTCTGCCTGGGGGACTGCTGTGGAGCCTGCAGGATCTGGGGTGAAAACAGGTTGGAAATAGCTTCCTCCCCAGCAGAGATTAGCTCCCCGGGAAGAGAACCTTCCCTGTGGCAGTGCTGTGAGGGACTTGATTCATGCAGGGCTTGTCTTCCCCTGGCCAGCATCCTGGGCCAGAGGGTCTTGAGCTTTCCACAGCTGGCAGCCTAAACAGAGGCAGTGAGGGGGGCGGAAGGAACCCCTCAGACAGGATGCTGGTGAGCTGAATGATCTGACCAGAGGCTGTTTCTCCTCATAGTGCTAGGAGCAGGACACACCCTGTGTGTGTGTGTGTGTGTGTGTGTGTGTGTGTGTGTGTAATATGGAGGAGCAACAGGGGTGAAGGGTTCAGCAAGGAGAGGATAGTGAGAGTGGGGAGCATGTAAAGGGCTCAGAGTGGGCAGCGTCCACATACCAACCAGTCCCTGCTTGCCTGCACTCACCAGCCACCACAGGAAGCAGCCGGTGCTGGCTAGAACCAGGAGAGGGAGTGAGAGGGGGGCCAAATGACCAAGAGGAGGCGCTCAGCAGGGACTTCACTGATTACAATGACCATCCATCTTGTATTAGGTGGGATGGTTCCGTATTTGGGATGCCAAAAAGTTGTCCCGACTTATTTTTAAAAAGGGACTAATTGTCCCATATTTGAGTCCTCCCCACCCGGACCAGTGGCTGCTGCTTCCCCAGGGAGTGATGGCCACTACTGCTTCCTTCCCGGTTCCCTGGGGCTTGGTGGAGCTGGGAGGAGCTTTCCTGCCCACCTATATCTCCCTATACTGGATTTGGGACTGGGAGATATGGTTGCTCACCCCCAGTGTCAGCCATGGGATCCCCCCACTCACCGCTGGTGGAGCAAGGATCTGCCCAGCAGTAGGACCCACCAGTACTGACAAGAGGGGAGAGAGAAAATACAGGGCAATTTGCCCCTTTTTATGAACAGCTAGGGATACCTCAATGAGGGCTTAAAAACAGAACTGTCCCTTTAAAAACAGGACACCCTATCCCTGAGAGCTTAGCATCGAATTGCAGCCACCCTTACGCATGTGCAGAACCAGCTTTCTCTGCTCGTAGCCTCACTGGAGACACAGTTGCCTCCCTGCTCTGCTTGCCCTAGAGAGTTAGAAATTGATGTAAGAGCAACAGGTTACAACATCTCCATACAATGGCTCAGAGCCAATGGTGAATGAGTGCGTGTTGGGTGGAACTGAGAAGCTTCAATCATTTCCTAATGTGACCCATCCAGGAGGAAGGAGGTAGGCATGCGCATCCCAATGCAAGGCCCAGGAAGCCATGATGGATTGCAAAGGGTGCCTGGGGAGGGGTTCTCCTGTCTTCATGCATACCTGCATGTGCAGATAGTCCAACTCTCAATCTAGCCCTCTGTACAAAGGAGAGGGGAGAGAAGGCCTGGCTGGGTTGACCTGGGCTCAAGCCTAACCCCTTCGCATCTACACACCAATTGCATTACCCTAGGGCTCAAGCCTAGGCAGAGGTGACCAGTTAGGAGATTACGGGGGCGCGGGGAAGGGCCAGGCACGGGCCAAGTGCCCCATCCCCCTCTTCCCCTGCTCCACCCTTGCCCCTCCCCTCCTACCTCTCCCCCACTCATTCTCTTCCCTCTTCCTGTCCCTGCTCCACCCCACCTACCTCTTCCTGTGGAATTGCTGCACCACTTCCAGTTAGTGTGGGGCCAGTTCCCCCACCAGAGTGGGCCATGCTACTGTGGGGGAGAGCCATGGGGAGGTGCAGCACTGTCCCTTACTCATTGAAAGCAGCGCAGTGTTCATGGTTAGTGTGGCGGGAGGAGAGGAACGCTGGGCGTGCATGTGCCCCCCTGTGTATCCTCACACATCACCTCAGAACCTAGGGTTCCAGGACCCAGAGGCTGGAGGTGCTGACACTGTATTAAGCTGCACATAGGGTCTGAGCCCTATTGCTTTCCTCTGTGTGTGTGGCACCAGTTTGACTGGGGTCCTGAAAGTCTTTTGGATATATCTCAGAGTTCCTCGGGGCAACTTCCTTGGTCCTCTCTATGCTGACAATTGGTGATGCACTCTATTACACTTTACTGAAAACAGAAGCCATGTTTCTCAAATACCAGAAGCTCAAGGTCAGCATTAACCCACTGTCTGCTGAGCACCAGTCTGCAAGCACACTGTCAGGCAGCCTGCAGGTTTTCAGTGAAGAACAATCAGAAACAGCTTTCCACAAAGATACCTGCTTCCTTTCACAAGGTTACAGCCAGATTTTCGTGCATGCTTCTGCATGCAAGGACCAGAGACCAGCAGCTACCCTGAGGGAGGAGGAGCAGCAGAACTTCTGGCTTAGCACAGCTTGGAGTGGGGTGACCCCTAACATCTGAGGAGTTCCCTCTCCTTCTAGGGCAGCTGGTTGGTCCCTGCTTTGTTCTTTGCCCCTCTACAGCTATGTATGCAGGGGCATGGTGACAGGGCAGACCAGCCCGGCACGGGTGCTGGAAGGGCTAGCCTTGCCCTCTGGGCTGAGAAAGCCACACCCCCAGGGCCTTGCTGGGCGTACTCCACTTGGAAGGCAGCTATAAAAGGCAGTAGCCCAGCTGAGTCAGGGGATATGGTGTGCAGACAGAGGTTCCTGCTGCAGGATGGAGCCTGGGGAGGCCTGGAGGGTCTGTTTTACAGATGTACCCAAGGACCCCAGCAGCCTGCAACCACTGACACCAGATACTGGGGTGAGGGAGGGGCCTAGAGCAGGGGAGGGAGTGGTACTGCTGGTTGTCCCAGTGTGTTGCAGTTGGAGTCACTGCTGTACTAGGGGGAGGGACACACTGCTATGCCAGCAAGGCCCTAGGGTAGGTTTGATTGTAGTGGTGTTTGCCACTGACTTTTGATTACTAAGCCTTGCTGCCCTCATTGGAGGGGTATTTGCCACTGACTTTGGTTGTTGGGCCTCATGACCTTGACTGCAGGGTTGTTTGCTACTGGTCAGGGCTAGTGGACCACAGGACACCTAAGCCTGTGTCAGGCACTTGCAAGCATGCTCTACAATGGAGGTGAGTGGCACCAGACCTCCTGGGGATTGCTTATTTCAGTTGGCTGGGGCACAGCAGGGCTAAGTATAAACAGAGCCCAGGGAGTGGGCCATACAGACATGGTGCACATGGGCATCTTCCTGCCATTGTGACACAATCAAGATGGGGGAGACCAATTCTTAGATGGTGCAGGCTGCATCTCCCTTCTCTGGCCTGGCTGAGACCTGCCAGGTCTCATACAAGAGAACTTGCTGGTCCAGGCCTTCTACCCTCCAGACAGCCCTGCACTCTCAGGGCTGCTGTGCCTCCAGCCTCCCTCCCCTGGGACTCCAGCCACAGCGCAGTCCCTCTGAGCTGCCAGGGGGCTCCAGCCCCTGCCCCCCAGCTGCTGTGGGGCTGCAAGGGGGCTCTGTCCCTGGCTCTGTGTGGTAGGCAGGGGAGATCTGGCTCCTAACCAGCGCTGCTGTGAGGCAGGCCATGGCTCTGGCTCCCAGCCCCCACACAGCTGCAGGGTTCCTGCACTGACCTTAGCTCAGTACTCTCATCCTGCTGGACCACAGACGTTGCTGGACAAGAGAGTACTGGAGCTGAGAGGTGTGTCCTGCAGTTCATTCTAAAGCCTTCCCAAACTGCAGTCATTCTGCAGTTTCTGCACTCATGGGCACCTGAGTCCCATCAATAGCGCTGTCATAGGAAACCGATGGCCTGTAGTTTTCCCAAAGTACAACACATTCATAGGGCTACAGTTTCAACAGTGGAGGGTGTGTGTAGCCAGACAAAGTCTCCCCCTTACAAGCCAGCTTGCTCGCTGCCCGCCCCCCCACTGAGGAGCACACAGGGCACGGAAACGGCTGCTGACAGCACAGTCTTTGATGCCCTCATTGAGGCCCAGATGTGCTAGCTCATCGTGACCCTGAGAAACAGAAAGTACAGATAGAAGGCTAACAGGCCAAACTGTCAGCAAGGGGGGGACCTCAGGAAATCACCCCAGCTGGCATTGATGAATTTGATGCACACACACATACCATCCCAGAAGAGGAAGTCCCCGCCCACACAAAAAGAATGTCCTGTACTCTCAAATTGCTTATCTCCTGTCTTACAAGTGCAAATTAAGTAAGAATTGCCCTCGTAACAAACTGGCGTCACAAAAGACAGACCAGTACGATCTGGCACCTTAGATAAGAAAGAGAATACGTAACCTAAAAGGGGTATAAAAGGTGGGTCCAGCAGAACTCTAACTTTGAGTGCATCTCCACCAACTACCTCCTGGTCGGGTCAGGTGATTGCCTCCCGAGGTCCGCAACTGGGGACGCCTAACTTCGTATTCGTCTTTCCGCAGAATTAAGTGACCGATCCGGCTTGGCTACGCTGGTATCGAGAGACGCAGAGAGGGTAAGATATACCCATGCTAGGTCTCCTTTCTTTTTGTGCACAGCTAAAGAATTAGAGCTCTGTAATTAGATGTCATTGTATCAAGATATCATTGTGTTAGATGGTAACAGATATCTTTGTATTGGATTGTAACATGACTTGTTAACACCTGTACTTTGCTAGCATATAAGAAGTAAACAATAGCCTTTTGTAACCACACGCTTATAACTAGCTTAATAAACTTGTAACCAGTTAAGATCTAAGCCTGACTGTTGTTAACCCTTTTGTGACTACAACACAGCCGGCACAACAAAAAGAACTTTAACCGTTTGGTTACCACAGCCTGGCTGTAGGTGAGAATGCTAGGAGCTCCCTGCTCTAACAGTAAAAAACTAGGTTGTTTAGGACCCAGGGGAATACCTCACCATACATTACCCGGCCACCGGCTAACAGGGTGGTGCCAGCCAGTGAGCAGTAGGGTTACTTTGACTTGTATAGCCACCAAAATCTTAGGTTTGAGCACAGGCCATAAATACCCGTAATATTAGGTTTAAATTACAGTGCAGATGCTCAAGGCCAGGGCTTCCTGATGCAGGTCGGCTGACTTGAGTCCCACTAACCTGGATCTTATATTATCAAAAACATGCGCATACAAACAAGCAGGATCAAGCTGTTTTCCCAATAACTCGGTGAAGCATTTCAGTTGTTTTTCCCAAGATGGCTGGGTTTGGGTTCTGTTTTTACAGCACCTTGTACTCAACAGCAGAGCTGATAGAAGGACATATGTGGCTATCTCATTCCTAATGCTTGCTAAGTAAAGTGACCAGTGCTGACCACAATGTGTCTGGAGGTTTTTTCAGAGGTGGTGGTATTCATTTAACACAAAGAATGATTTAATCAAACTATAGTTTTCTAATTCCCCAGACTGCTCCCTCCAAGCCAATCAAACAAAAATAAACCCAGTCCCATGTCGTTCCAAATTTGTTTTGCTAAGAAGCACCCAGGGAAATGCAACTCCTCCCTGAACTCCCTATTTAAAATATTCTGCAGAGGACTGAAAAGGAAAGTGATGCATTCAGTACTGGCAATGGATAAGGTGACCACATCTCCTGCTCCCAAATATGGGACAGGGAGATAAGGGAGGGAGGGGCAGCTCCTCCTGGCTCTACCAAGCCCCGAGGAGCTGAGAAGGAGGTGGCAGCCGCCAGCCCTCCCCAAGCCTGAGGGAAGCAGCAGCCACTGGATGTGTCGAGGGAAACAGCAGCCCCCAGGGTTCCCCGAGCCCCAGGGAAGGGGCAGCCACCCACACTCCCCCTGCTTCCCCGAGGCTCAGGGAAGTGACCTAGTGCTCTCCAGCCAGCAGCTGCTAGGGGAAAAGGTCGCTGGGGGCATGGCCCAAATACGGGACAATTAGTCCCTTTTAAAAAACAAATCAGGGCGCCTTTTTGGTGTCCCAAATACGGGACCCTCCTGCCGAATACAGGACAGCTGGTTACCCTAGCAATGGAGTATTCCTGGTAGTCCTGAAATCTCAGGTGTCTCCAGTTCCATTTTTGCTCTTGAATAGAAATATGAGCAAAACAATGAATTCTCACACAAAATTTACAGTTAATTGAAGGTAACGCATTTATTGGTATTCATTTCTTCCGTTTCATTCCACTTAGCACAGGACTATACACACTGTAACACTCTAATTTGAAGCTGGTACTGTAGCTTCAGTTCTTCAGGACGATACCTCACCTTGTCAGTCAAAAATGAACTGAGCTTAACTTGTCAAAGATGCACTTCAGCTTTATTGTCCTGAATTCACAGGCTGTATACTGGGTGAAGGGAATCACTTTGCTGCTGAAAAAGCTTGTAATTTAGGATGGAGGACGCAGTGAGAATAAACAATCCTCTGTCCTACTTCCCAACCTGATCTGCTCCTTTGGTGCCCAGACCTGTTCTGAAATGGCTGACGTCTGAGCCGATCAATCAAAGGCTTTACAGTTCTTTAAATTATCAGGCAAATGTATGTGCAGCTGTTGCTTGGAAGGGCTGAGTCTGGAAAATAAAACAGATCTCGGAAGTTGGCCAAGGCTGATTTTGTTTGTTTGTTTGGTATGTCTGTTATACAAAGAGTGTGTTTCAGGATGAATTAGGAGGCAAGATGGTGGTGGCTGACATGGTAAGAGAAGAGAGAGAGCCATGCATTGCCAAAGCAGTAGTTAGGCTGGCTGCTCCACAGGAGTGAGATCCACACAGCATGGCTTCCCAGCAGTGGGGCCAACAAGCACCATGGGCCCCTGGGAAGGTGGGAGGTGAGCCCAGCTCCAGGGTGGGGCCAAGACAAAAGGAGTGGGGGTCAAGGGCAGTCAGCCCGTAACTCTGCTCAGACTACAGCAGTGCCCCGTCACCCTCAGAGCTGAATGGAGCAGTGCTGATGAAGCATTTAGAGCTTAGAGCTCCATCTGCTGCCACTGCTACTTCAACACTGGTGGTGGCTGGAGCTCCAGGCCTTTTGAAACACTGGGCCCCTGTGGACCTGCCCACTTTGCCGCCTCCCTCTCTCCATTGGCAGGCCTGCTCAGTGGGCTGTGCACATATAGATTACTTAAAGGTCTGACACAGAGATCCCTGTGAGCTACAGGCAGAGGGACTGGTGTGGAGTGGGGGTTCATTCTGCATCCCTGCCATCCAAACTTTCCTGTGCTCTGGGGTGGAGATTTTCCATGCAGTACAATTCCCATGGCCGTGCCAGCGCTGCTCTCCCGCCCACCCTTTCTGAGCCAACTTGGATTCCAAACCACAGAGCTGCTCCTGGTTCAGTTTACATGGAAATGTTGTAAGAGCTATGTTCTAAAAGTATTTCCTCCTTTCATGACTTGTGCCTAGAGTCAGACCTATACTTCTCTGGCAACCCAATCCTATGGGCTCAGCTAACTCACTGATAGGGCTTTAAGATCCTCAAGCTTGAAAACTTTAATCAACTGTACCAAGTTTCATAATAATATGATGATACTCAACACTTTTTGCTATAGAACAATAAGTACCATTCCAGCTAGCTTATGGATGTGTAAACCAAGGCACAGAGATGTTACACAGCAATTCAATAGGAGAAATCTACTGTTTTTTCCCCGGCCTGGTGCCTTGTTCACTGCATGACTGGTACTGCTTTCTAATTGGAACAGCCAGCCTTACCAGCATTAGCAGGGTTCTCATTAGGTAAGTCCTAATACAATCTCTCTACTGATTTTGTTTTAGATGATAAAGTAGGAGTCAGTCTGGTAGATTGTCTGCAACACCAGTTAAAGGAAATGTTTGTCATTTAATGCCTGGGTTAGGCTATCCAAAGGCTAAATGGCATGACTGGGAACCTGCACTTACCAGGATATTGCAGCTGGCACTGATCAAGCAAAATGATTTTGGCTGGGTATGAGGCTCCCAACTCCCACTGAAAGTCCTTACTCTTGTAGGCCACCTGGGAAAATCACAGATTGCAAGAGCTAACAAAAAAAAAAAAAAAGAGTTAATAAATTCATGTATCATGCAGGTTGTAATGCATTTGTAAAGTACCTTCTGTAAGATTAGAAATAAAAATTTGAGGTGTGCATTTACACTGTATTTTCTACTCTGGCTAATTAAAGGCTGTTATATTAAGATAGAGAAACACACAACAATTTCAAATCTCTTAAGCAAATTCTGATACGTGTCTAAAAATACATTTGTTTTTCCCCCATGGTAGGAATTAGAACAGCAGCATTTAAAAACTCATCCCAATTCTATCAAATGCACCCCATTTCCCTTGCAGCTCTTTTTATGTTAAAATCAATATCTTTTAATGGTATCTGATGGTTTCCTAGGAGATGTCCTAAATGGCCAACCTCACTAGTCTGATGCTAGTTTTAGATAATATCTATATACACTAAATATCTGTTTTGTTCACTCAAGGCTGCTGTGCCCTATTTTCCCAGTGGTCATTATGCTTCCCCTGTGGATTTTTAATGGCTGCTAATGAGATAAGGGAGAAAAATAAACTCTTCATGTACATTTTTATCTTGTCTGATGCTGTGGGATCAGAAATCTGTTCTGTAGTAGAAGGAATAATTTCAAAATCATTGTTACTATTTCATTGTACAGTAGTTTGAATGCAAATTTTATACTTAAGGATTCAAGTGCCTTTTAAAAATCTCTGAGAAGCATTTAAAGAAAGAAAAATCACCTTATTATAAGAGTTCCATTCGTGGAATGGTGGGTACAGTGTTGATTCATTTGTTTCGGATGGTAAAGTACAGGTTGCATCATTAATAGAAGATTAAGATGCTCAAACGGGGAACTTTAACCTTCTGCTTCTTAGTCTTTCATTGTAGGAAATCATCAAATATGGGTAGAAGCTGATTTTATATAATGTGATGAGCAGAATGTTCCTAAAGTTTAACAGAGCCTCCAGAGGTAACTGTGGAAAAAGGAGCTGACATCTTGGGTAGTATCCATACAAAGCTATAATTTCTAATCTGTCAAAATCACTTCCTGTTAGAAAACCTGATTACATTAGCATGTTCTCTGTCTGATGTGATTGTCTCTTAGTACCACTCTTTACAGCTGCCACAAAAGCCAATCAGATTATACTGAGGGCAGGAAATAAATAAATCTTTTTGCTGTAAATGAATTTAGGCAAGAATAAATCACATGTGGCTAGATTTAGTTCCTACTTTATGCTGTGAATTTTTAGCAAGGCAACAGCTGAGCGCTCTAGGAGCAGTTATCGGCTCTGGCAGTATGGTACCTATATTTCAGCTGTCCCCTCGTTGTTGGGCATGTTGAAAATTCATAAGTATTGGTTATGTCCCACAGTTGTACAATCTGATCTCTAAGCACAATGATGATGGCTATATGTAAAATTAACTTTATATCCTTTTTGAATAAGGAGACCAAATTAAGTCTGTTGGCAGATCCTTATTTATATATACCATACCACAGAAGAATAGAAAAAAACTTTACCAGTAGCAAACAGTCCAGTAGCTCCTTAAAGACTAACAAATGTATTAGGCCATGACCCCTTGTGGGATTCAGATGAATAGAGTAGAAAAAAATAGAAATTAGGGTTTATATGGGGGGGGGGCAGGATGGAAGAAGTGGAGGGGCGGAGAAAGGGGTTGCCTGTCACAAGAAGGACCAGTTAATGAAGCAAATGAAGTAGGATGTGTCCCACTCCTGCGACTATCAAAGGTGGAGAAATTGTCCTTTTAATGCATAAGGTAGTTAAGGTCTCTATCCAGGCAAATGTGTCTAATGGATAAAGGGCAGTGCTCTACTTCAGACAGCTGTCAAACCTCACAATTCTCACCAGCAGCCACGTACCACACCAAACACTGGCCCAGGAACCTATCCTTGCAACAAACCCCTCTGTCCACGGAGCTGTACATTGACACCATTGCAGGACCTAACCACATTTCCATATTCTACTTAATTGGTTTAATCCACTGGTATTTGCCAGTTTGTCTTAATAAAAGTATTTTTATTTTCTTGTTCTTCCCATACAGTTAGGGTGACTGCATTGCCCAATGGCAAATGTGGGACACCAGCCTACAGAGATGGAGCACTGCTGTGCCATGTCAGGGCTTCTCAGCAATAGGGGCAGCTGCCACATGGTGAGGCAGCAGGGGTGGAGACTCCACAGCCTCCCTATGAGAGGTAGTGGACAATAGGGGCTCTGCAAACTTCTGGCAGGGGAGTGCAGAGAATAAGGGTTTCATAGCCGCCCAGCCGTGGGAGGCAGGGAATGCAGCAGCTGCCCTGCGGCAGGGGTCTCTGGCAGCAGGGATGCCATGCTGGGGAACAGGACAACCACCCCACACAGGAGCTTCTCCACAGTGGGAGCTATCTCCTCTAGGTGTGCGGTGCAGGGAACTGAGGCAGCTGCCCCCATGGAGGCGCTCCCATGCAGCTGGAGTTGCACCCTTGAGATACCAGATGCTGGGGAACAGGAGCCCCACAAAATATGGGACTATGTGCCCATTTTCTTAAAAATGTGAGGACACCTGTGACTCGTCTTAAATAAGGGACTGTCCTGGTAAAAGCGGGATGGATAGTCCCCCTCCACACAGTCAATTAACAAAGCTAGAAATCTCGGGTTTTCTGGTTCAATAATTTCTTGAAATCTGTAAGTCCTTTCTCAAATT
Organism: Carettochelys insculpta; assembly: GCF_033958435.1. NCBI lineage: Eukaryota > Metazoa > Chordata > Testudines > Carettochelyidae > Carettochelys > Carettochelys insculpta. Next base: position 190,640,775 of record NC_134139.1, read on the forward strand.
TGTTCTCTGGGACAAAGCTCCAGTTGCACTGGCCAGTGCCTTCTGGCTGTCTCCTCCTGTTTCTTCGCTCACTCCTTGATATTCCCTTTGTTTCCTACTTCTTTTCAATTCTTATCAGTACAATGTGGACATATGAACCCTGTAATTCCACATCTTTTCATATGCTCCAGGTGTCCTCCAATGCAGTGTTTATTAAATGATTTGGTTCAATTATCCTTTATCTGTTGTTGGCTCCTATCCTGTATACAGATAAACTCCTTGATCTCTTTTTGGTAAGCATCTGTGCCTTCTTTTAATTCCCTCTGGCAAGCTCTTTTGCCTTCTTTTAATTATTTTTGGGCTGCTATCTGGCTGGCTTCCATTGTCTGTTGCCTGGCTCTAATTTATGCTACTACAGAAGCAAAGATTTTTTTCCCCTCTGTTGGAAACATGTTTTTCTTCCTGCTCCAGGATTTTCTTCTGGAAATGGTAACCCTCATTTTCAGCATCACTTTTCATGACTTCCAAGGTGTCAGGGAGACTTGGAGGATGTTGTTGTTGTTTTCTCACTAATTTTGATTACAATCGAGTAAACAGAGCCCTGCTGAGACCACAGTCCCTCTCTGCTAGCTGCTATAAGTACATGTTGTAAGGGACAGTCCCTGCCCTGAAGGATTGCCATCTGAGCAGACAGGCAAGAGAGGAAACACAAAGACCTGGAGATGAGGTGGCATGACCAAGTTTACACAATGTGTCAGTGCCAAAGACAGAAATGTAACCTGGTCTATTTAGGCTCAGGCCAGTGATCATGAAATCAGAAATGTGGGGCTGGAAGGGACCTTGAGAGGCTGTTGAGTCCACCCTCTGTGAGAAGAAAAGACCACATAAACCTGGACCAGTGTTTCTCAACCAGAGGTATGTGTACTGTTAAGGGTACACCCAGGACTTTCAGGGGCTACATCAACTCATCTAGATATTTGCCTAGTTTTACAGCAGGCTACCTGAAAACACTGGTAAAGTCAGTACAATCTAAAAGTTCATTCAGACAGTGTCATGTTTCTACTGCTTCATATGCTTTACCCTGAAATTTAAGTACAATATTTCTATTCCAATTCATTCACTTGATAAGAAGGTAGAAAGTCAGCAAGTTTTCAGTAGTCATCTTCTGAGATATTTTTACATGTTTTTGTAAGTAGTGTTTAATGGAGGTGTAACTTGGTGGTATGCAAAACAAATCTGACTTCTCAAAGGGGTACAGTAATCTGGGAAGGTTGACTGGCACTTGTTCCAAGACCTCAGATTACCTTAGGGCCATATTTGTTAACCAGTGGTATGTGTACCGTTAGAGGTATTTCAGAGAATTCTGGGGTTATTTCTAATTTTTTAAGTAGCACTTTATTAAAAAGGTTGAGAAACACTGATCTAGATCACTCTGACAGGTATTTAACTTGTTCTGAAAAACTTCCAGTGATGGTGTGTCCTCAGACTTTCTTGCAAGCCTGTTCCAGTGCTAAGCTAAAGGGGATCTCAGGAGCTCAGGGAGGCCCTGATTGGGGTGCCAGGCCTGGGGCAATCCTCTCCCCTCCACTGCAGGCCCCACTCCTCCCAGGCCCTGCTCTGTTCCTTTCCCATGCTCTGCCCTGGCATTGCCTTCATCCCAACTCCTTATTCCCTTTCCTCAAGCAACCCAGCCTGGATGAGTCCAGTGGCCTGGTCCAGTGGGACTCACCATGAGTTGGTGGGAGCCATAGCAGTGCAGCAGGCCATCCTGCCCTGCCACTCTTCTCGCTCACTGCACCTTGCTTCTGTGCAGCAGCAGGAAGTGGCATGCTCTGTGGTGGGGTACTCTGATTCCCACTGCCACTGAGAAGCTGCTTGCAGTGGGCTGGAAGGGTGCAATGGTGGGGCAGGCTTCCACCCTGCTCTAGCTCCCGCTGCCTGAGTGGTAAGTGTAGGGGGAGGAGAGATGACTTCTGCTGCCGCCATGTGCCAGTCCCCCATTATCTCCCATTTCTCCCATCCATAGGACAGTTGGGGCAGCCACTACAGTGCCCCCAAATGTGAGGGACATGGATTGGCCATCTTTATTCATCCTACGGATGGGATGGCTGTGTGTGAGCTACTAACTGTCTGGTGAAGCTGCCATAAGACTGCTTCCAACAGGTTCTCCGTAGCCCCAGTTGAAATTCCCCTGTAACATGCTCTGCTCTTAAAAGCATATACCCCTGTTAGCCGGTGGCTGGGTAATGTGCGGTGAGGTATCCCCCCTGGGTCCTAAACAACCCAGATTTTTTTACTGTTAGAGCAGGGACCTGCTAGCACTCTTACCTATGGCCAGGCTGTCATAACCAAACGGTTAAAGTTCTTTTTGTTGTGCCGGCTGTGTTGGAGTGACAAAAGGGTTAACAGCAGTCAGGCTTAGATCGTAACTAGTTACAAGTTTATTTAAGCTACTGTTATAAGTGTGAGGTTACAAAAGGCTATTGTTTACTTCTTATATGCTAGCAAAGTACAGGTGTTAACAAGTTACGTTACAATCCAATACAAAGATATCTGTTACCATCTAACACAATGATATCCTGATACAACGACGTCTAGTTACAGAGCTCTAATTCTTTAGCTGTGCACAAAAAAGAATGGAGACCTAGCATGGGTATACCTTACCCTCTCTGCGTCTCTCGATACCAGCATAGCCAAGCCGGATTGGTCACTCAATTCCGCGGAAAGACGAATACGAGGTTGGGCGTCCCCAGTTGTGGACCTCGGGAGGCAATCACCTGACCCGACCAGCAGGTAGTTGGTGGAATGCACTCAAAGTTAGAGTTCTGCTGGACCCATCTTTTATACCCCTTTTAGGTTACGTATTCTCTTTCTTATCTAAGGTGCCAGATCGTACTGGTCTGTCTTTGTGACGCCAGTTTGTTACAAGGGCATTTCTTACTTAATTTGCACTTGTAAGACAGGAGATAAGCAATTTGAGAGTACAGGACATTCTTTTGCGGGGGCGGAGATATCCCCTTCTGGGATGGCTGTGTGGTCATCAAATTCATCAATGCCAGCTGGGGTGATTTCCTGAGGTCCCCCCCTCTTGTTGACAGTTTGGCCTGTTAGCCTTTTATCTGTACTTTCTGCTTCTCAGGGTCACGATGAGCTAGCACATCTAGGCCTCAATGAGGGCATCAAAGACTGTACTGTCAGCAGCCGTTTCCGTGCCCTGTGTGCTCCTCAGTGGGGGTGGGGGGGCAGCGAGCAAGCTGGCTTGTAAGGGGGAGACTTTGTCTGGCTACAACCCCTAACATCCACTTATACCACAATACTACTCTTCCATTTGTTAGCCATAAGCATGGGCAGGCCCCCCATGAGGAGCTGAACAACTGCTCTGATCCCTTAGAAATAATTGCAACGCTTCTCTTATTACAGAGCTTGGTTTTGGCCAGTGGATTCATTCTGCCTTGGCAGCCTCTGCTGACAATGCACGTGCATTTGCCCTGATCCCAGTGAGATCCTCTACCTTCTGAGGAAACTGGTTTTGCCCAAGGAAGAGTGTATCTTTTCTGCATACAGCTGCAAAACACAACTGTCAGTGCCACTGATTGTGACTTTTTGTAGTCTATTTTTGGGGACAGACGAGATGTCCCTAAAGGAAACAGCAAGTTCTAATTAGTTGTTTATTCAACCCTCTTCTCTCATAAAATATCCCATGAACTGTACTTCCCAATCTGAAGTCTTCCTCCACCCTTTGGTGCTCATATTGCTACAGGTGCGGATAATACTGCTCCACATTCACTGCTGCTGGCAAATGGGTGGGTGGGGGGAATAGAGGAAAATGCAGTTGCTTGCTATCTGCAGGTTAGAGCTCTATTTCTCCTGTCAAGTCCTCTGTTCCTTTTATATTCCAGGTGGCAGTTTGCTTTCTGCCATGCTGTTTTTTTCCATCTGTATAAATAAAATTGAGTATCACCCCACCCAGAAACAATAGATGAATTCCTACCCTAAAGAACATCTGTGCATTCTAGATATTCAGTGTATGCCACTGACTGTATATTTTATGCTATATTTGCTTCCATTCAGCTTTGCATGGCTGAAAGGAACAAGAACTCACATAAATTCAAACTGTTTGTTTTGTTCCCTTCAGGTTGGACTTCTCACTGAATTTCCTTCTAGACCAGCAGATCTTTCAGGCTTTCTTGGAAACTTTTTGTCTTCCTTGTCAGACACATTTGTGGGATTGCACTTTTGTCCCCGTGTTGCTAATTTACACTTATGGAAACAATTCAGGGCCCTCTACACCAACGTGGACTCCTGTTGAGCAAATTACATCAACTCTATTCATGTCTAAATGGGTACAACTTACACCTGGAGTTGCTTAGCAGAGGACTAAAAGGTGAAATTAAAGTATCTTCAGTCTTTCTTCAATTTATACCTTCTTCCACCATCTGTAACTATAAATTAGAATGGTGTGGGCTCCCTTAGAATTAGGTATAAGCATCTCTCAGGGAACCTGAGTATATAAGAAGAATAATTTAGTGGAAAGGAGTCTAATTTTCACATCTCCTTTGAATGGAGCCCTCTGTGTCATAGTGACCTTGCTCTGAATGCACAAATGTTCAACACTGGAAACCAAAGCCTAAGGAACTTGTCTGTTCTCTAATGGTATAAGCAATCATGTTGAGGAAACCAATACTGATACTCAGACCCCCCACTGGGAACCCATCACACAATTGGCATTTAAGTAGTAGGGAGTGTAGTTGCAGTCACCTTGGTCTCAGGATATTAGAGAAAAAAGGTGAGTTAGGTAATATTTTTAACTGGACTAACTCCTGTGCCATGACACAACAACCAGCTTCAAGAATGCAGCACTCCAGATTACAATATACAGGATATCCATGAATCATCACACTTCCCTCCATGGGTCCAATCATAAGTGATGTATGGGGGTGCACGGGGAGCCACATGGACCCCCCTACATTAGCTCACCCACTGCCTTCACCATCAGTTCTGCCCCTACACCAGTGTGGTGCAGCCTGAAAGCTGTGTGAACTTCCTAACTCATACTACTCCTAGGCCATGCTGCTCTTGGGAGCGTGGGGCAGGAGTTGGGGAAGACTGCCATGCACTTACTGGAAGTGTTGCAGCTCTTCTGCAGGAAGAGGCAGATTGATGTCAAAGAGAGGGTGGGGCATAGGTGGGGTATGGGTGGAGCAGGGCAGGAAGGAGGTGGGGTGGGGGCAAGTGGTCAGTGACATCCCTAGAATTCCACCACAGGTCACCTCCGGATCCAGTAGCCACCCCAAAGACACCAAGAAATCTGTTCTTTACGGCCAAGCACACACATACCACAGAATATGCTCTATGGATAAAGCCCAGAGTGCACGTGTTAACTCACCTAAAACTGCCTTCTCTGCAAATGGATGATTCAGCAGAGAAGTATATTGCATCATGGAATACCTGAGAGAACCTGCTTAAAAACAGAAATAAATCCCACTCCAACAGCTCACCCCAAGCTTTTTACAAAGATACTGTATCCTGATCAGAAGACCATGGTCGGGTTTTGGTACACACTGCCCTTGCTTCCTGAACACACAAATCAGGAAGGGCAGAGAGGCTGTGGGAGCAAGGGCCGGGGAGCGGATCAGCTTAGCGACAGAAGGATGACCCCCAACTTCTCAGCTACTGTCCCCCCCTGCAAAGCAGCTGCTTAGTCTCCATTCTGTTCTCTGCCCCCTTCCGGATCTTCCATGTTGCTGCATGTTCAGAGGTGCTCAGGTAGTGGTGAGTGGGAGCCAGCCCCAAAGTTTTCCTCAGCTTCGTGGACATCCCTGTACTCTGCTTCCCACAGTGTGTCAGGGACAGGTGGCTTGGAGCACAATGCACCCCCAGATGGACTTCACCGCTCTGCAGCTGGCAGCAGCCACCCTGGAGGGTGTGTGTGTCTTCCTCCTGAAACCTATTATTTTATATCAAATTTCAAACAAACAGACAAACATAAATAAAAAAAAGCCAACTAAGCAAATACACCTTCATTGAACAACCCATTTTAAACATAAATAATCACCAAGTTACATTGTAACAAAGAGGAAGCCTTGCTAGTCTATACACTATCAAAACAAAAAGCAGTCAAGTAGCACTTTAAAGACTAGCAAAATGGTTTATTAGGTGAGCTTTCGTGGGACAGACCCACTTCTTCAGACCATAGCCAGACCAGAACAGACTCAATATTTAAGACACAGAGAACCAAAAACAGTAAGCAAGGAGGACAAATCAGAAAAAGATAATCAAGGTGAGCAAATCAGAGAGTGGAGGGTGGGGGGTAAGGTCAAGAATTAGATTGAGCCAAGTATGCAGACAAGCCCCTATAGTGACTTAGAAAGTTCCCATCACAATTTAAACCATGTGTTAATGTGCTGAATTTGAATATAAAAGCCAGCTCCGCTGTTTCTCTTTCCAAAACGGTGCGATAACTCCTTTTCAGTAACACACATACTGTTAGGTCATTGACAGAATGCCCCATTCCATTAAAATGTTGACTAACTGGTTTGTGGATCTGGAGTGTTTTGATGTCTGTTTTGTGTCCATTGACCCTTTGTCTAAGGGAGTTAGAAGTCTGTCCAATATACAAAACATCTGGGCATTGTTGGCACCTGATAGCATATATGATGTTAGTAGAGGAGCATGAGAAAGTGCCTGTGATTTCCTCAGGATACTTCAACCACAATAACAGTAGCTCGACCAACAACATTGTTAACCTTTCAAACTACCAACTCAGTCCAGCAGAGGAGTCTATCTTATCCTGGGGTCTTTCCTTCTGACCTACCTCCTCCACAAACTTAATACAACTCTGTGGTGACCTTGAAGCCTTCTTTCACTGCCTCCGTTTAAAGGAATTTTTCCAGCACACCAATGAACAGCAGTCTCACTCTCTCGACCCCCCGCTATCAGCAACAAAAGAAGAACTCTAAGTGGACTCCCCCTGAGGGTCGTAGTGAAAGTCTGGACTTCTACGTACAGTGCTTCCGCAACCGTGCTCAGGCTGACATTATACACAAACAATGCCAAATGAGACATAATCTGAACTATGCTGAACGCCATGCTGTCCAGAGTCTCAAAAATAACCCAGACATCATAATCAAACCAGCTGACAAAGGGGGTGCTGTTGTCATCCTGAATAGGTCAAACTATGAACAGGAGGCAGCCAGACAACTCTCCAACACCACATTTTACAGACCTCTCTCCTCTGATCTCACTTTGGAATTCCAAAGGAAATTACAACAACTACTGAAGGAACTCCCTGCTGCTACTCGGGACCTCATTAACTTGGACACACCCTCTGTGCCGCAGCCTGGATTATTCTATTTACTTCCCAAAATCCACAAACCTGGAAACCCTGGACGCCCTATCATTTCAGGTATTGGCACCCTTACCACCGGACTATCCAGTTACGTGGACTCCCTCCTCAAACCCTATGCCACCAACGCTTCCAGCTATATTCGAGATACCACTGACTTCCTGAAGAAATTACAAAACATCGGAAAAGTTCCTAATAACGCCATCCTTGCCACAATAGATGTAGAGGCTCTGTACACTAATATTCCACATAAAGACCGATTACAAGCAATCGGGAATACCATCCCTGATGCCACCACAGCCAATCTGGTGTCTGACCTCTGTAACTTTGTTCTCACACACAATTATTTCTGTTTTGGGGCCAATTTATACCTCCAGATTAGTGGAACTGCTATGGGCACCCGCATGGCCCCACAATATGCTAATATATTTATGGCTGACCTGGAACAACGATTCCTCAGCTCTCATCCCCTATTACCACTCCTCTAGTTAAGACACATTGATGATATCTTTATGATTTGGACCCATGGTACAGAGGCTCTAGAATAATTCCACAGAGACTTTAACAATCTGAACCCCACCATCAACTTATGCCTCGATTACAACATGCAAGATATACATTTCCTGGACACTACAGTACTAATCAAGGATGGCCTGATCAGTACCACACTGTACCGAAAACCTACTGATCGCTATACTTATCTACACCCTTCTAGTTTCCATCCTGCAGACGTGACTAGATCCATTGTTTACAGTCAAGCTCTTAGGTACAATTGCATTTGCTCCGATCCAACTGACAGAGACCAAAAACTACAAGAACTTTACCAAATATTCATAAACCTGAATTACCCACCAGGAGAAATAAAAAAACAAATCGACAGGGCCAGACAAATACCCAGAGACCAGCTACTCCAAGATCGGCCCAAAAAACCCAAGAACAGAACACCACTGGTCATCACCTACAGCCCCCACCTCAAACCACTGCAACAAATTATTAAAGACCTACAACCTATCCTTAATCAGGATGCCACACTCCAGAAGGCCCTAGGTGACATGCCTGTTCTCTCCTACAGACACCCTCCCAACCTCATGAGGATCCTCACTAACAGCCACAGTCTATACCCCAGGACTACCAGTCCTGGAACCTTTCCCTGCAACAAAGTCCGCTGCCAGCTTTGTCCACATATCTTCTCTGGAAAAATCACTGGACCTAACCAGGTTACTCACAGAATCACAGGCACTTTCTCATGCTCCTCTACTAACATCATATATGCCATCATGTGCCAACAATGCCCAGATGCTTTGTATATTGGACAGACTTCTAACTCCCTTAAACAAAGGGTCAATGGGCACAAAACAGACATCAAAACACTCCAGATCCACAAACCAGTTTGGCAACATTTTAATGGAATGGAGCATTCTGTCAATGACCTCAGGGTATATGTGTTACTGAAAAGGAATTATCGCACTGTTTTGGAAAGAGAAACAGCGGAGCTGGCTTTTATATTCAAATTTGGCACATTAACACATGGTTTAAATTGTGATGGGAACTTTCTGAGTCACTATAGGGGCTTGTCTGCGTACTTGGCTCAGTCTAATTCTTGACCTTACCCCCCCACCCCTCCACTCTCTGATTTGCTCACCTTGATTATCTTTTTCTGATTTGTCCTCCTTGCTTACTGTTTTTGGTTCTCTGTGCCTTAAATATTGAGTCTGTTCTGGTCTGGCTACGGTCTGAAGAAACGGGTCTGTCCCACGAAAGCTCACCTAATAAACCATTTTGCTAGTCTTTAAAGTGCTACTTGACTGCTTTTTGTTTTGACAAGTTACATCGGAGTAGTTTGACAGCTTTGGAGACTGATGTCCTACTTTTCCTCAGAGCTGGTGTACCTGGGCATTTTCTTGCCAATATGACTCAGTCTAGAGGTGGGGAGTCCAATTCTCAGATTAAATGGTAGTTTGGTATGCAGCCTTTTCAAATGCCAGCCCATTCTACTGAGATACCACCAAAGGAGCTAATTATGCAGTTTCTCCCACCAAGAGCACTGTCACAATTAGGAAACAGGGCAGGCAATGGAGTTTTCCCACAGTGCCACAAATTCATAGGCTATGCTAGGGGTGGGAGCCACTTTTCCTGATATTACATATCACCAGACTACCTAAAAGAAAGATAAAAAAGCATTCAGGTAGCACTTTAAAGACTAACAAAATAATTTATTACGTGAGCTTCTCCCCTCACTTCCCCTCAAAGAACAATCAAAAAGACCTCAAGTAAATTTAAAAAAAAACAAGCCCATTGACTAGATCTTGCTGAATGTATTAATTGATGTAGCAGACATGAAATTATACAAGTGATTTTGGCTTCAATAAATAACAATAGTCAATCTTCTGCAGTTTAATATATTCCCATAATCTGAAAGACACAACAAGTAAATACGGTCATCCAATTATCCCTTTAACCAAAGACAGTCATTTCTATCCTTCATCTGTTGTGTAAGTTCCCTTACTAGAGGGAGGCCAGTTAAATGCCTGGAAACAATTCTAAGAATAAAAACAGTTTAAGCCTAAAATTTACTTTGTATAAATTCATATAATGTCTGTTGGACTTTTTCATAAAGCAGTATATGTTTTAGCCATCTCTAGAGTGGTTTTCTTTTGTTATCACTGCTACATTGATACCTAATTAAGTCCGATTACATTTTTATATAGAGGAGAATCACTGAGATGCTATTATAAATTATTCATCAATAAATCTCATAAACAGTGAAGATAAGGATTTTAAACGCTTTTTTAAACCCCCTAGGCAATTTTATAATGGTATATTGAACAAATAAGTCTCCTTTTTCTCCCTATGAGAGAACAATAGACTTCATTTAACATCAGATGTATTATTGTGCTTATCAGCTGATTACCATATTACTTTGATTTGTGTGGCAGATTGTAAAGTCTTGTAGGATTATGGAAAGATTTCTTTCCCCAGGCTGAAGCACCAAGAGTTTCAGCATCATGAAGCCAGGGATGGGGAGGAACAGAGGGAGATTGGTTATTATATCTATATGTAATTTTTACTCACTGGTTCATCTCATTTTTATCACTACAGAGTCAGTGTGAAAGCCAGCTAAACTAACACACCTCCAAAACATTGTCACACCGCTAAGTTTTAATGTCTCCTGCAAATCTTTAATGTGCTTAGTCAAATGAGAACTGCTACAATGAGTTAGCCTGAAGGAGAGCAGAAATAGGCATCAATGTGCTTTGATTCATCTATTTAAAATGCTCCTCTTTGATTATAAATGAAGATTACGGAGCAGAAGAGAATGCATATGTACAAGCGCTGGGCTGTGCTTGTTACTTTTTTCTGATCTGGGACCTGTACTGCCCTATTAATTATGACATTTTTATTATTGTAATGCCTAGGAGCCGGGGATGAAGACCTCATTGTATTGTTATACAAACAAAACAACCCTGGACAGGACCTGCTCCAAAGAGTTTGCAATCCAAGTGAAGTCTATTTAATCAATTCATTAAGCTAACTATTTCCATGATGAAGTAGGTCCTGGAAATGCAAATCTAATGGAGAGTTTACCAATGTGGTGTAAGTACAGATTTGATAAAAGAAGGAGTAAATGTAACTATTACAAACAAAAGAAAGCTTGATATGGCACCTGCTCTTTATTCTTTGCCTTGTGTGTTAGACATTCAGAACTTAATAGAATACTTCGAACCATATGATTTAGACAATCAAGGACATTTTTAACAGCAATTGAGACAAATATAATTAGTCATTAGTGTTAGAAGTTGTAAGCAGGTAAATAAGAAAGGCAATTATTTTTTTTTTATTTTTTATTTTTTTTGTAAGATGGATACTGTGGCCCTGGGCTGAGTGGTATCAGATTTGGGATTTTGCCCTGAAATACAAATAATCCACAAAGATACAGCTTATTTTGCTTTTGCTTAGATCTCAGCAAATTGCTACTCTCATGTATGCATTGACAGTAGATACCTACAAGTCCTGATTATCTTCAGTGAAGATGGCACAAAAGAGAGCCAGCCTACACACAGGTAATTCCATTGGCAAAAATCATGGTCAATGCACCATTATGTCCAGTCCCCTAGCGGCTCCCTTTTCCACACCAGGTCTCTTGTTTGCCTTCAGGGCATTTTCTATGGAAATGTCTACATGCACACCTAGGTTACCCGGTGGTCACTCATCTTCCAAACAGAGGTTCTGATAGGTCACTGACTGGATGGAATCTCTTTCCCCATGTCAGGGGCTGCCTTTTCACACAGTTCATGTGCTTTGTCTGCTAAGGCCTTTGAAACAGGTCAAAACACTTAGGCTCACCTCTAGCCTTGGCTCACCCACTGTTACGTTGAGATTTTGAGGAGTAAAGGGACTTTGAAGTTGCCCGGGCACTTTGAAGTACCGGCAGGTGAGCCGTGGCTAGATGCAAGCCAGTACTTCGAAATTTAACACTTCAACGTTGCCATGAGGGCGGGGGGGAATTTGCTTAATGAAGTGCTGCGTATGCAGCACAGCACTTCATTAGTAAACTCCCACCACCCTAATTACCATAATTCCTTCTAAGGAGGGTAGTAGTGTAGAGAAGCCCTTAGTTGCCCACTGTGGCTATGGCTTTAAAAGCCTTTCCTTTTGCCGTTACCAACACTGAAACGAGGATAGATGGACAGCTGCTGCTTCAGATCGTGATGCAGGAGCCCATCTGTCACATGCTGTTGTTTCTTGGCTAATGACAGAGAGATAGCCATATTAGTCTGTGTTCTATCAAAACCTCCAGACAAGTTCTATGATGTGCTTAGTGCTGCTGTAGCACAAATACCTGCTCATGAACAACTGTACATCTTGGGTGACTTCAATGCAAGAGTTGGAGCTGATTGGGCCTCATGGCCTTCCTGCTTAGGACACTTCGGTGTGGGAAAAATGAATGACAATGGACAGCGTCTCCTTGAACTGTGCACGTCCCACAATCTGTGCATCACAAACACATTCTTCCAAACGAAGCCACAGCACAGAGTGTCGTGGAGACACGCACGCTTGAAGCACTGGCATCAACAAGACGTGGTCATCACGAGGCGTAATAACCTCAAAAACGTCCTTCTGACACGCAGCTATCATAGTGCTGACTGTGATACAGATCACTCGCTAGTTTGCTCCAAGCTCAAGCTGAGACCCAAGAAGCTGTACCACTCTAAACCTGCTGGAAGGCCCCACATTGACGCCAGAAAGACGGCAAACTCGGAGAAAGCTGAAAAATTCAGAAAGACCCTCCAGAAAAATCTGCGCAGTGGCCCTGGGGGCGCTGATGTGACATCCAAATGGCAACATCTGAGGGATACAGTTTACAACACGGCCTTGTCGGTGTTTGGAAGAAGAGCTAGAAACACGAACGACTGGTTCGAAGCTAACTCCGATGAGATGAGTCCAGTCACTGAAAAGAAGCGTGCTCCACTCCTGGAGTACAAACGCTCACCGAGCCAGAGTACCCAGCAAGCACTTACAGCGGCCAGAAGAACTGTACAGCAGACAGCCAGGCACTGTGCCAACAACCACTGGCTCCAGCTATGCAGCAGCATCCAGACCTGTGCTGACTTTGGTAATCTCAGAGGAATGTACGAGGGTATGAAGAAGGCATTAGGACCCACCCAGAACAAGATGGCACCTCTGAAATCCAAATCAGGTGAAGTCATCGCTGACAAAGCCAAACAGATGGAGCTCTGGGTTGAGCACTATTCCGAGCTGTACTCATGTGAGAACGTTGTGGTTGACGCAGCCCTCGATGCCGTCGAGCTCCTACCAGTAATGGACGAAGTGGATCAGGAACTGACTGTGGATGAACTGAAGAGAGCCATCGACAGCATTGCAGCAGGAAAGGCCCCTGGCCAGGGTGGTATACCACCAGAGGTAATCAAGTGTGGCGCGGACACACTCCTGGAACCCCTACATGAGCTACTGTGCCTGTGCTGGAAAGAGGGTGAGGTTCCACAGGATATTCGCGACGCTAACATTGTAACGTTGTATAAGAACAAAGGAGACAGAAGCGACTGCAACAACTACCGTGGAATCTCCCTCCTAAGTGTCACTGGTAAACTGTTCACTCGTGTCATCCTTGGCAGACTCCAGAAGATTGCTGAGAGGGTGTACCCCGAATCGCAGTGTGCATTCCGCGCAGAGAGGTCTACCGTTGACATGGTCTTCTCTCTAAGGCAGCTGCAGGAGAAATGCAGGGAGAAGAGGAAGCCACTCTACATAGCCTTCATCGACCTGACCAAGGCCTTTGACTTGGTCAGCAGGGATGGTCTGTTCAAACTGCTCCACAAGATAGGTTGTCCTCCACGGTTACTCAAGATGATCCAGTCGTTCCAGGAAGACATGAAAGGAGCCATCCAATATGACAGCACTTTATTGGTTGTTTTCAGAATCAGGAGCGGCGTCAAACAAGGATGTGTGCTTGCTCCGACATTGTTCGGGATCTTCTTCGCACTCCTCCTGAAGCATGCCTTTGGATCTTCAACAGAGGGCATCTTGTTGCACACAAGATCTGATGGGAAACTGTTTAATCTTGCAAGGCTGAAAGCTAAGTCTAAGGTGCGGGAAGTCCTCATCAGAGACATGCTGTTCGCAGATGATGCTGCTGTAGTGTCTCACGCGGAAGACCAGCTTCAAAAACTGCTGGATCAGTTCTCCAAAGCATGCAAGGACTTTGGGCTTACCATCAGCCTAAAGAAGACAAACGTACTCAGTCAGGATGTTGCTGAATCCCCATCAATCAGCATTGACAACTATACGTTAGAGTTCGTCCACAAGTTCGTTTACCTCGGGTCCACCATAACTGACACCCTGTCGTTGGACACTGAGCTAAATAGGAGGATCGGAAGAGTGGCCACAACTCTGTCCAGACTCAGCAAGAGAGTGTGGAACAACAACAAGCTGTACACTCACACCAAAATGCAAATCTGCAGAGCCTGCATCCTCAGCACCCTCCTTTATGGCAGTGAGACTTGGACCCTGTATGCTCGCCAGGAAAAGAGGCTGAACATCTTCCACTTGCGCTGCCTCAGGCGCATCCTTGGAATATCATGGAAGGACAGAGTGACCAACACCGCCGTCCTCGAGCAAGCTGGAATCCCAACCATGCACACCCTCCTCAGGCAGCGTTGGCTCCGCTGGCTTGGCCACGTCCACAGGATGAATGATGGAAGGGTTCCAAAAGACATCCTGTATGGTGAGCTAGCCTCTGGCAAAAGACCTCCCGGACGCCCCCAGTTGCACTACAAAGATGTCTGCAAGAGAGATCTCAGAGAGGTAGACATCGAGCTGGACAACTGGGAAGAACTAGCAGACAACCGCAGCAGATGGAGGCAGGGGTTACACAAGGGCCTTCAGAAGGGCAAGATGAGGATCAGACAGCTAGCAGAGGAGAACCGAGCGCACAGAAAGCACAATAAGGACTTGCCAGACACCCACCACATCTGCAAGAGATGCAGCAAGGACTGTCACTTTCGTGTGGGTCTTCATAGTTACAGTAGACGCTGTAAATGAAGCCCTCAATTGAAACTATAAAGGGTGCGATCCATAGTCTATGCAGACTGAAGGATGCCTACTACTACTCTATCAAAACCAAAAAGCAGTCGAGTAGCACTTTAAAGACTAACAAAATAATGTATTAGGTGATGAGCTTTTGTGAGACAGACACACTTCTTCAGATCATAGCATTACCAGAACAGACTCAATATATAAAGCACAGAGGTCCAAATATTGTTAAGAAGGTTTGTGAGTGAGGAATTTTTTTATGTCTGTTTTGTGTCCATTCATTCTTTGCCAAAGAGTGTTTTCAGTCTGTCCAATATACACGGTGTGTGGGCATTGTTGGCACATGATTGCATATATGATGTTAGTTGAGGAACAGGAGAATGTGTGTGTGATTCTGTGAATAACATGGTTAGGTCCAGTGATGGTATCTCCAGAATAGATATGTGGACAAAGTTGGCAATGGGGCTTGTTGCAAGAAAAAGTTCCAGGATTGGTATTATTGTGGCATAGCCTGTGGTTGCTGGTGAGAATCTTCATAAGGTTAGGAGGTTGTCTATAGGAGAGAATAGGCCTGTCACCTAGGGCCTTCTGCAGTGTGATACCCTGATTTAGGATAGGATAGGTTGTAGGTCTTTAATGATGCATTGCAGTGGTTTGAGTTGGGCGCTGTAGGTAATGACCAGTGGTGTTCTGTTATTGGTTTTTTTGGGCCTATCTTGGAGTAGTTGGTTTCTGGGTATTCATCTGTCCCTGTCAATTTGATTTTTTTAGTTCTCCCATTGCCAACTTTGCCTACATATCTATGCCCACACACCATGTATATTTGACAGACTTCAATCACTCTTCCACAAAGAATGAATGGACACAAAACAGACATCAAAAAAACTCTTAACTCACAAACCTGTCAACCAGCACTTTAATGGAGTGGACCATTCTGTTAATGACCTGAAAATCTGTGTTTTACTGAACAGGAACTTTTACGATTGTTTAGAGAGAGTGCTCAGAACTCTCATTTATATTTAAATTCAACACATTAACACATGGACAGCGATTAACCTGGCCCATTATATGGACTCTTTTACATACTTTGTTTTATCTAATTCCTGACTTCCCCACCCCACGCCCCGCTCCTGCCGCCCCTCTGCTTTTCTGATTTGCCAACCTTGATAATAATTTTTCTGATTTGTCAACCTTCTTAATTTTTGGACCTCTGTGGTTTATATGTTAAGTCTGTTCTCGTAAAGCTGTGATCTGAAGAAGTGGGTCTGTCCCATGAAAACTCATCACCTAATAAATTATTTTGTTCGTCTTTAAAGTGCTAGTTCACCGCTTTTTTCTTCTTGGCTAAGCCATTCAAATGACTTGTTATAATTATATAGTCCTAATTCCCAGCTGGGCCTGAGTAAGGACCAGAGGGTCTGGAGCCAGCTTGCCCTTATCTATTAGGGGCAAGTCAACCTATTATGATGCATATAAAATTAATTCAATGGCTTTTTGATATTTCCTGCTGTCACAGCAAATCCCTGTCACAGGGACATAATTAGGAGTAATAGAATAAAATTGAAAAAGGAATATTTTAATGTGAATATAAAGATAAACAGTCACACACCACTCACTAGACCAGTGTGAGAGATAACGACTACTGGGTCCCAGGTGTTTTAAGCTTTTCTGTGTTTGAACAGGCTGCAACATGATTTCCTGCTTGGCAAGTTTCCTGACCATCGTTTTTCAGTCTTCTACTGCTTCACAGAAATGGATCCCCACATTTGATCTGCCTATGAATAGTACTGATTTCTAAGTTACCTCAGTAGCTTAAGCAAACCCTCTCCCAGATATCCACCAAAGGTTTGAGGTATGAACAAATAAATAGGAATACCAGATGATATCCCAAAAAGGGGTAATAATTCTACCATGGAGTACAGGAGAATTGCACCAGTTTTGCTCTGGAGGAGGGAGAAATATGAAGATTGAGAGAATCTGTATAATTTATGAATTCTGGTCAATATTGTGAAATTCTAGCTGTGAAAACTGCTGTATTGTCAATTCTCCTCTCTCTATGGCTATGTCTACACTAGAGCATAAAGTCAATTTTAAGGAACTTAGCTTGATTTTACAGTGTGACTCTCTTCACTGTGAATACCATTGGGTCGATTTTTAGGAGTGCTAAGGTTAACATTCTTGCGTTGACCATCTGATGCGCTGTAATGCCAAGTTCAAATCTGAAAGGTTGGATTAATGTTAGTATGGAAACAGAGTTTCTTTAAATCAATTTTATTGGCCTCCCACAATGCCCAAAATGTGTACATTCTGTCCGCTTTCACCACCCCTACTCTACAGGTGTGCAGGAAATAGGAAACAGGAAGCCCAGCATTTTGAATTAATTTCTTTATGATCAGCATGGCGATCACTAGCCACTTTAGAGAACCACAGTATCAGGAGAGCCAGGATAACATTTTGGCTGGCAGGCAAGTTCCCACCCCACCCCACCATGTGGCGGATGGCTGTGGGAACCAGACAATGGCACAGCAGACAGCGGACATATCCTTCCATGTGTGGGGGGGAGGCAGCCCCCTTCCTCCAGGTGCCATGAAGTCGGGGTCTAGTCCTCACCACACCACATGGCTATACCCCCACCCACAGGCCAAGTGGCTGGCGGGTCAGCCCCCAACACACCACACCATGTGGTGGCTTGGCTGTGGGGCTTAAGACTGTGGACAGTGACATGTCCTGACCTGTGTGTGGTGAAGGCTTCCTCCCTGCACAGGATTTAGCAGGAGAGGCCATGTCACATGACTGGATTTTTATATTGGATATGGAAACCATTGTGTGTGTCCAGTGTATCTATTGTTCCCAAATATTGTGCTAGGGGTCATGTAAGGAGTCTAATGAAAGCTGGTGATGCCCTGAATCTGTGTATGCTACTTATGCATCAAAGTTATAGATGTTAGCTATTAGCTGAAGTAGAAAATGTTTCAGTGCTAAGCTTCACAATAGAAGGTGTGAACTCAGCCCCAGACAGAATGAATGGTCTACAAACAAAGGTTCAGACAGTCAAATCCGCGTCCCAGATTCTTGGGACTTGTCAATGGAATGCAAACCAAGGGTCAGGTGACCTGGACTGAAACAAAGGAACAGGTCCATCTCAGCAATTTGAGACTGTATCCTGGGATTCATCCAGTGGCAGTATGCCACCACCTCCCACCTGCGTCAAGTGGGGTCAGACCCTCAAAGGACTGTAGGAAAAAGAAAGGGCTTTGTCCCAGAAGACAGGAAAAAAAGGATGGTGTGGACTTAGCAGTGTCCATCTTGGATCTTTTGTCTTTTCTTCTCCAAGGGTCCAAGTCCCAGCTTGTGGACTTCAGTAGGCTGGATCTACAGTGGGCCAATAATTGAATCTAGGTAACCTGAAATGAACTTTCAGAGACTTTCAAGAATCAGAAAATAACATCACTGGCCTGCATCAGTAGTTGTGATTGATGTGTGTAAAATAGAGCTTCAACAATTCTTCTCTCTAACCCTGTTCTGTCTTTTTTATTAAATAAATCTTTAGGTATTTAGAGGTAAAGGATTGCAGACCGTGGTGATTTGCGTAAGATCCAAGCATATATTGACCAGGAACTGGGGATGGACCCTTTGGGGCCCAGAAGAATCTGTGTGGTGTTGAGTGAAACAGATTTAATAACCGCTCACCTTAATTTGGGGGTTGTTGGTCTGGGTTGGTACAGCAGCTAGGAAGTCTTTGGGTTTGCTTACATGGCTTCTGCCTGGCCAAGGGTCTGGCAGAAGTGCTTTTGTGGTTCGTTGAATTTGCCTTCGTGAGAAGGAAATCCCAGCCTGGGGCTGTAAGTAGCCCAGATTTTAAACAAAGGTACCCTGAATTGATTTCTCTAGCTGTGCCCAGAAACCCAGTCTTACCACAGACTGAGAAACTTCTTTTCTGTGCTTCACATTTCCATGGGACAGCACCCGTCCCCACAGGCACCATGTTGACTGGCAGGCTAGCTCCTGCCCCACCACACCTCATGGCTAGCCCAAGCCCCACCATACAGTGTGCTGGCTGTGCAGTGTAGACCATGCTTCCAGACAGCAGCATGTACTGGCCTGCATGAGGTGAAGGCTTCTGCATTTCACATTTTCTGTGGGCTCACCAAGTGCCGGGGGGATGGCTCCCTGAGCAGGAAATATTTTCAGGGACTGGCACCGGGGAGCTGGCTCCTTCCACAGCAAATATTTTCAGGGGCTGGCTGGTCCCTGTGAGGCAACGCATGCCAGGCAGGGTGGCTAATAAGAAACAAGATGGCTGCACCATGTCAGTAGGAGCTGCAGCTCATCCCTGCCAGCTGAGTTAATTTGGGGGGCCAGCACCTACTTTTGGGTGTCACACCTATTTTTGGGGCTGCCCCCCTGCCTAAGTACACAGGTGATAGAGCAATGTCAACAGGTGACATGGGGTGTGGCCACACAGAGGGCAGTGTGAAGTTTCTGAGCTGCCTGTCCCCTGCCTAATAAGAAACTAGGTGACCAAACCATGTCAACAGGAGCCTCAGCTGACTCCTGCCAGCTGACTTCAGTTGGAGGCTGGCCCCTGGCCGCACCTATTTTCAGTGACATCCCCCATCCCACCCACAGGCACACAGGGTGCCCGGTCCCTCCTCCAGTGGTCTCCCTTCCCAAAGTGTGCAGCACAGGGGAGCCAGTCTCAGCAGTGGTATGTTTGCTGTATTTTCACTGGGGGAAGACAGTTAGCTGGGTGCTCCCACAGCTTTCTTTGGGTCCTTCACCTTGGGCTTGTCTATACTACCTTCCTACTTCGAAGGGAGGACGGTAAGTAGGTGTTGGGAGTTTATTAATGAAGTGCTGCACTGCATAGGCAGCACTTCATTAAGCAAGTTCCCCTCCCTCCCACCCCCGCAGGAACTTCGAAGTTTTAAACTTCAAAGTGCCGGCTTGCATCTAGCCACAGCTCATCCACTAGTACTTCAAAGTGCCTGGGGTACTTCAAAGTCCCTTTACTCCTCAAAATTTTGAGGAGAGGAGTAGAGGGAATTAGAAGTACCCCAGGCACTTCAAAGTACCGGTGGGTGAGCCGTGGCTAGATGCAAGCCGGCACTTTGAAGTTTAAAACTTCAAAGTTGCCGCAGGGGGGGAAATTTGCTTAATGAAGTACTGCCTATGCAGGGCAGCACTTCATTAATAAACTCCCAACACCTACTTACCATCCTCCCTTCAAAGTAGGGAGGTAGTGTAGACTCAGCCCTTGTGATTCCCTCCCTAATTTTTTTCATGTGGTATGGTTTAATGCACTGTTATCATAAACAACATTGTAATATGTGGGATTGACAGTTCTCTGATGTGCTGCCTTGTGAGAGGTGTTCTTTTACCGGGCGAAAGCTAGTTTAGTGACCTGTTGACATGGCACAGTCAGATGGGTGCTCCCAGAGCACATTTGTAAACAGTGAGTCAGCTTCTGAAGCCCACCACTTGTTTGGCTTTCTTTCCTTTGGGATTTTCTACTCTACTTCTTTGTGAACATTAAGTCTTTCCCTGTTCACATGGATCCAGATTCTTCCATTGTTTGGTGTTCTTTCACTGGTGGAAAACTAGTTGACCAGACTGTTGATGTCACCTTCTAAAGCCCACCTGTTCAGTTTTCTTTCCCCTAGGATTCCCTACTTTTCCTTCTTTCCTTTTAAAAAATGGCTGTTTGCTTGCAATGGGAGAGGAATGAGAGCAATGCAGTCCAGAAAGATGAAAGTGGGCACTCTCAGGACACATTTGGTTAAAAGGTCTGCAGTTCAGATGACTCAAAAAATTTCTCTCATCGTGGATAGAAACTTCTGAAAAGTGGCTGTTTGTTTTCAAAAGGAAGGGGAATGAGAGCAATGCAGTGTGGGACATCAGACACAGAGACACACAACCACTCGTGGGGTATTTTTTTCTATAAGGCACCGTCAAAATACCCAGAATGGCACAGGGCTGAGGGAACTGTGGGATAGGTACCCACAATGCACTGCTGCAGCAGTTGAACTTTGCAGTTTAGTGGGGGGGGGCACTAAGCTGGCTTTGTTGGGAGGAGAAGGTACTCAACTCTGACTTTACAAAACCCGTTGTTACAAAGTTGACTTTAACAAATTTGATTTTATTTCATAATGCAGACATAGCCTATGTCTGTGGATTCCATCATTCTGGTCAAGGCTATATCATATCTCTACCAGACCATATACAAAAGTGGGTCCTTAGAACCCTAACACTGATTATTTCAAGTAAGGCACCTTGGGAAAATGGGCTTGTTGCCTTGATGAATAGGTACTTTCTCATCTTGTCTGAAGGGAGGGCAGAGTGGAAAGGCTGCAAAGTTACGAAACACTGAACAAGGAAACAGAGATATTTGTGGTAGAATAAGAACAAGGTTGGGTGGAGAAAGGGTGGGCATAGTCCTTCCAAAAGGTGGCTACCTGGGGTTGAAGGTCAGGGAGAAGCAGCTCAGCATGCAGAAGCCTGATGGAGTAGAGGACTTTGCCCATCTTCCATAGTTGATATAATCTGCAAGGACTCTCAAGAGAAGGGTAAGTTGGTGAGGGACTGTTTTCTAAATGATCGGTATTCTGTGTGCTTCAATAAAGGACCAGTGGAATTAGAACCTGTGTCAAGCCTGTCTGTATGTGTTGTGCAGTACTTACCACATGCCTACTGAGAGAATTAAACAGTAATCAAAAAGATTCAGACCCTCAGTATAATGCTAGAAAAGAGTGTTCTTAAGCTGTGGGCAAGCTTGAAGTGTTAGCACTAATCGAGTGACTACACAGCTGCTTTCCACCTCTCAGGAAAGTGTGCTAGATAGAGGATCTGCATCCCAAGCATATGCCCAGGAACCCAAAGGCAGGTAGGTGCCATTCAGGGTGTGGAGGCTTATTATACAGCAGCTGGCTCTCTTGAGCAGCCTGGAGGAAGCAATGGACTGGAGTTGTGGCACACACTCAGTGAGGCTGTGTCCCAAGGGCAGGCAGGGAAACCCAATCATTCTTCATATTTAAAATTGAGAAGGTAGAAATGTGTAGTTGGGAACAATTCTGCAGTGATACAGAGTTAGGTTGGATGGTTTAAAAGGTCTTTTCTAACGATAGATTTTTATGCCAAATCATACTGAATCAAAGACACAGGTCATATGGGTGTAAGTTATTATAGGTTGAATCTCTTTAGCTCTGACCAGTGCCAAATGAGAGTATTTGCCAGGCCATGGGAGGTGGATATATGTAGCAGTGTTACCAACACTTTCACTTCTTACTGAGCTCTTAGAAGACATTTGGGGTAAATCAGAGCTAAATAACAGCACAGAACACCAAGACCCAGGACTGGTGGCTGTAAACAAATTTAATGGGATCACAGGAAACTTGGCCACACCCATGAAAAGTGATTTTCCAGCTAACTAAAATCATGCTGGTTTACAGAGGTTGCCAGATGAGAGAGTTCCAGAATAGAGAGGTTCAATGTGTAGTAATACTGTGGTATGGTTTATTGTTCAGTCACACTAATTCATAAACACAGACAGGAAGTATGGTCCAGAGTTTAGGGTGTGAGCCTCGGAGACCCAGTTTCAAAATGATCTGGATAAATTGGAGAAATGGTCTGAGGTAAACAGGATGAAGTTTAATAAGGACATATGCAAAGTGCTGCACTTGGGAAGGAACAATAGGTTTCACACATACAGAATGGGAAGCGACTGTTTAGGAATGACTACAGCAGAAAGGGATCTAGGGGTTATAGTGGACCACAAGCTAAATATGAATCAACAGTGTGATGCTGTTGCAAAAAAAGCAGACATGATTCTGGGATGCATTAACAGGTGTGTTGTGAACAAAACACGAGAAGTCATTCTTCTGCTCTACTCTGCACTGGTTAGGCCTCAGTTGGAGTATTGTGTCCAGTTCTGGGCACCGCAGTTCAAGAAAGATGTGGCGAAATTAGAGAGAGTCCAGAAAAGAGCGACAAGAATGATTAAAGGGCTAAAGAATGTAACCTATGAAGAAAGGCTGAAAGAATTGGGCTTGTTTAGTTTGGAAAAGAGAAGATTATGGGAGGACATTTCAGATATCTAAAAGGGTGTCATAAGGAAGAGGGAGAAAACTTCTTCTTTTTGGCCTCTGAGGATAGAACAAGAGGCAATGGACATAAACTGCTGCAAGGGAGGTTTAGGTTGGACATTAGGAAAAAGTTCCTAATTGTCAGGGTGGTCAAACAGTGGAATAAATTGCCAAGGGAGGTTGTGGAATCTCCATTGCTGGAGATATTTAAGAACAGGATAGATAGATGTTTATCAGGGATGGTTTAGACAGTACTTGGTCCTGCCATTAGGGCAGGGGGCTGGACTCAATGGCCTCTCAAGATCCCTTCCAGTCCTAGTATTCTGTGATTCTATGATTCCCTGCTCTGGCATATGCTTCCTCTGTGATCTAAGGGTAGTTAGTTTCTTTGTGCCTCAGTCCTTCCTCCATCAAAGGGCTGTGCAAAAACAAGTGTGTTAGCTGTTTTGAGGTGGTAAGATGCTATGGTAGTAGGGGCCGTATGTATATCTCACACAAAGCAGAGCTTAAGGACCCAAGTTGGGTAGTTTACCACCCTATGTGTAAGGGTTTGATTCAGGTGGTGTAGTGCAGGTCTATTTCTAAGCAAGTTACAATGCTCCCTTACATTCTAGCCATATAACAATTCAATTCCTTCCTTTGTCATAGTGTGAATTATATGTTACTTTTACTGATGTGGATTCACGTCTATTAGCTGCTGATCATCAAAGTAATTTTCTACCACATATTGACTTGAAAGATTTAGGTCCCCAAAATAAAAGGCTAACACTTTATCCACTCTGCCAGACCAGACCCTAGATTTCACATTTCAATTTTTTTCTTCTGGCTTCAGAAGACCTTTTAATATTTCAAAACTGTGCCAGCTCTTTCATAAACTTTCTGAAGAGTGAACTGTAGCAGTTGTGTTCCAACTGCTGCTGAATTGGCTGTGTTTGTTCAGCCCTGAAATGTCCTTGATAGATGTGAAAATAAAATGTTCCAACAGTGCTGAGCTATAAACACACAAATGACTAGGGACAGCAAAAAGCTACCATTATGTATTAGAACTCTTTTCCAGCTTTCTACATGAAATTCAGTTATTGCATTAACCTGATTGTACAGCAGAACTGGTTGATCTGTAGTCACCAAATTATTTTTATAAGAAACTTGAAGAATAGATTCAAATTAAATATTGGGGCTGGGTCTACATGTGCCCCTTCCTTTTGAAAGGGGCATGTTAATGAGCAGGTTTGAAAGATGCTAATGAGGCACTGCAATGAATATGCAGTGCCTCATTAGCCTAAAGGCAGCCACAGCGATTCGAAAGCGCGGCTTTTTGAATTGTGCGCTGCCCACGGAGACGGGACCTTCCGAAAGAACGCCCCCCCCGTTTTCGAAAGCCCTTCTTCCTATCTGTGATTGGAAGAAGGGCTTTCGAAAACTGGGGGGTAGTTTCGGAAGGTCCCGTCTCCACGGGTGGTGCGCGATTCGAAAAGCCACACTTTTGAATCACCGCGGCTGCCATTATGCTAATGAGGAGCTGCATATTCATTGCAGCGCCTCATCAGCATCTTTCAAACCTGCTCATTAACATGCCCCTTTCGAAAGGAAGGGGCATGTGTAGACCCAGCTTGGGTATTTTGAGTCCAACATTATATGACCTGGATTATGTCTGCTCTAGACATAGCAGTTGACCGCTGATACACATTTTTATCTACACCAACCGTGTAGATAAAATCAACTTATCAGCAGTCAACTGCTATGGCTGTCTACATGGAAGAAGGTCAACGGGAGCATTTCTCCTGTCAACCTTCCTTAATCCTTGAGACTCGTGAGGAGCTCTGGGCTCAACTTTGACCCCAGAAATCGCTGTTCTTTGCATGAGCAAAGCAAAATTGACCCTGAGCAGGTTGGTCTTCCATGGCAGTATAGACATAGGTTGAGTCTATTGTAACACCTTTATTTAGCAGCAAAGAATAAATTAAGTGGGAGATGAGAAAATGACATGACTAATTTAAATTTAATACATTGAATCCTTTGAATAATGATCCAAATATTTACAGCATCACATTAATTATTTGTATTTATACAAATGCTGAAAGAGAAGTGTCTCTCTATACTCTCTGGACTTAAAAACAAACTGTCAAAACAACCAAACTGATAGAACAGCGATCAAATCTGGCCCCAGTTCAGGGGCACAAACCTAAAGTTAAAATTTGCTTAGGTCTTGATTTAGACATGCTTTTTGGAACTGGGGCCTCAGTGGCCAAACCTAACTAGAACACAGTTCAATGTAACTCTCAGCAGAGAACAAAGTAACTTGAAAAATTAAGTCTTTCACCACTTTTACTTGCTACTCCCTGTTGATCATCATCACATCCTGGAGAGGGTGGAGATTACATTTGCATTATACCTTGAAAGGACACCAAGTTTGGACTATTGCAGCCAAAAGTGTGGGAGAAGGAAGTAAAATTAAATTCCAAAACTACAATAGAAAACAGAGAATAATACCCCTTCTCGTGACAGCCAGCTGCTCACACCCATCTTCTGATGACAGTTGAAATGGTATAGCCTGAGGAGTGAAGCAATATCTTGGGTAAATAGCCAGGAACTAAGAAGGTTGTAACATTACAGGTCAAAGACCATATCTGAAGCTTCAGTTAGTAGCCCATAGCCAGACAGCACCTAAGATGGCAGGTTCATTGAATATGCTCAATAAATATGACTAATAAATAGATCTGCTTCACCTCTGTACTATGGTGGACAAAGATGCTAGAAGTGGAGATGGCAAGTCATCACCTCACTGATATTCAGGAGACTAGGTCAGTAAGGATTAGCAAAAGGCTTGCTATTCAAAGGACCCTAAGATATGAGATAAAACAATAACTGCCCGAGCTGGCCCTGCCTGCCCTGCCCTGTCAATATTTAAAAAGTGTTGCAGGTCTGATGGTAACTAGAGTGGGCAAATCAAGGGAAAACTTTGAAAAGGCTCTTTTCTGCTGAAAGCTTTTCTCTTGGGGCACAAACCTAGCTGTCAAGGATGGAAGTCTGTGACAGATATGCTTCTGCAAGAGTTTTAATAATCAGTAAAAATTCTATTGTTCCCTGGGGTAACTTAATTTATTGGAAGAACTAAATTTTATAACAAATGGAGAGAATCAGTTGCTTTGTCTTTTGAATCAGATTTCTGAAATCACATTAAGTTAACTTTAAACAACTTCATGGCAGAAAAGATTCTTCTGTAAATGAAGATGGTGGCATATTGACCAAAACACCATGCCAGAGGGTAACTGGCCCTCTGAGAAATTTTGTTGTTATGACATTTTCAGTTTTTAACAAAGTCCAGGCAACAGAACATAAAATGAAACAAAACAATCGTCAAAAACGGAGACCATAATGATTCAAGACAATACAACCCTATGTTTCCTTCCAACATCTCCTATTCTCTTGGAAGAAGAACCCCGATATAAAAGACTTGCCCCATCCTCCAAATACAGGCCCATTTGGTGCCCAGAGTCCAATCTAAGCAGAAGTCATTCATAACCATTTGTTCTTGCTCAGTCTCATAATAGGTGCTCTATCCCTTCATGGACAGTCCATTACATCTTCTGCAGATTCTGCTTCTCAGGTACTCATAATGGACTAAGCCCTCTTAGGAAGATTTTCCTAATGTCCATCCTAGACCTTCTTTGCTGTAATTAAGCCCATGGCTTCTTGTCCTATCTTCAGAGGTTAAGAAGAACAATTTTTCTGCCTCCTCCTTTTAATAGTCTTTTGTATACTTGAAAACTGTTATCATATTCTCTCTGTCTTCTCTTCTCCATACTAAACAAACCCATTTTTTTAAAATCTTTCCCTCATAAGTCATGTTTCCTAGACCTGTAATCATTTTGTTGATCCTTCTCTGCACTTTTTAAAATTTGTCCATGTGTTTCTTGAAACGTGGTACCCAGAACTGCACACTATACTCCAACTGAGGCTTGATCACTGCACAGTAAAGCAGTAAAATTACTTCTCGTGTCTTGCTTACAACATTCCTGCTAATATATCTCAGAACAATGTTTGGTTTTTTTGCAACAGCATCACACTGTTCACTTATATTTAGCCTATGGGCCACTGTGGTGTCCAGATCCCTTTCCACAATGCTTCTTCCTAGGCAGCCATTTCCTCATTTGTATGTGTGCATATGTTTGTTCCTTCCTAAGTGAATTATCCTTATTGAATTTCATTCTGCTTGTTTCAGACCATTTATGCAGTTTGTCCAGATTATTTAGCATTGTAATTCTACCCACCAAAACATTGTACTTCATCTTAGTATTACCCGCTTTGTCCGTGTCTACACATGGCCCTCCCATGAGGCACTTCAGAACAGTTAATGAGGTGCTGACATGTATATTCAGCCCCTCATTAGCATAACAGTGGCCAGTCGTGCTTTGAAAGTGCTGCTTGCGAAATGCAGACTCGCTGTTTAGACATGGGCACATGGAAATAAACCCCACACTTTGAAATTCCCTTATTCCCAATTCATTTTGGGAATAAGGGAATTTTGAAGTGTGGTGCTTATATCTCTTCAAACTCTCATTTGAACTAGAACCCTGAGAACTCATGATGGCAACACACGATCATTCCTGAGGTGTGCCATCCATGCTGGCCAGAAAGAAAATGAATTCAAATTCCTGGGCTTCCTGGGGAGCAGTGGAGATGAAAGCAGCCAGAACAAACACCTGTGAGGCATTGTGGGATACTTCTGGGGGCCCATAAAATCAATTTAAAATAACATTGTTTCCACACTAGCATTAATTGGAACTTTTAAATTTGAACTTGGCATCACACTGCCTGGGAGGGGCAGGGTGAGATAGACAAGCTTAGTGCTCCTTAAAATTGATATTTGCGCTGAAGACAGTCACATTGTAAAATTGAGCTAAGGGCTTAAAATCGACTTTATGCTGTGGTGTAAACATAGGCTTAGAAACAGAATACAGAATGAACATTAGGACACATTTTCCCATAGATTTGTCAAAAAACTTAGCTTTCATGCTAGTCAGATGATGTCTTGGGGTTCTGGATTAAAAGAAATGTTCTGTTATGTCTCAATGCTAATACTGAAAAGGTTGTGAGATTCTCCTTCATGGAAGGAATGAAAGGAAGTTGAAAAGTGCAGGAAAACATAATGTTCCAACTGAATGATGAAAGTGATTTGGCAGTGTGCATGTCTCTGTCTCTAGAAAATGATATTTAAATAGATTTGAAAGTAGGGGCTGATTCTTCTTCAACTTATTTACCATTTAAAATAACGTGGCACCTAAAATGTGCTAGTTCAGTTCCAAACACAACCACATAATGGCTTTTATCTGTGACGAGCAAAGCAGACATTTGCAGCACATTTGCTGAGACCCTTTGGCCTATCACATTTAATGAAATATTTGTTTGGTTTATTTTACAGTTCAGTGGAACGAAAAACATTTTTTCTTAGGCATTACTTGAGGCCATCACACAGCAAGAAGGGATAATTTATCTGCTGCTGTATGTTCATAGGAACCTGAAATTATCCATAAAGAGGTGGGAAGGGGGAAGGAATAAATCTAAATTACCTTGATAAAACAAACAAACAAACACACAAAAATGCATTTACACTTCATGATATTTCTCATCATAATATTGTCCACTGTGTAACATTCAATATATGATAGGGCTGAATGAAACTGGTGAATTTTTTTCACAAAAATACAAGTGAAATATCTTACCGATTCATTGACTGTGATTTTGAACCCTGGACTAAAAAGCTGGTTCAGAATGAGAAATAAGGAAACTGGAAATGTGCCTTTTTTGTGCCTGCTCTCACATATAGTAGACTAAGAAGCTGGGTGGAGACAGGTGGTTTTCAGTTTTAGTCTTACCTCATGTCTTATTAATATTTGCACTTACAGCAGGGGGTGAGCAACCTTTCTGAGAAGGAGTGTCAAAATTTGACCTTTTGATCTCTGTGTGTGATCCAAGTGCTGGTGATGCTTTTTAAAGTCACTACTAGTCCTATTTACAACAGCTTCATTAATAAATACGTTAAGATGCAGAACTTTACTGTTTACGTGGTGATCGGTCACATTAGCTGGTCTTTTGTTAATCCACCAGTGATGTGTTTTTGAGCTATCTCCTGGCTGCATGCGGGAAGAACATGGGGCTGAGCTCCCACCTCATGTCCAGATGAAAATCAGCTCGCATGCCACTCTTGGCACCTATACCAGGGTTGCTGATCCCCTGCTTTACAACTTTACCAGTAGGATGAAGTAGGTAAATAACTGCTTACGAAACTGTTTTACAAATGGGCAAGCTGAGCCTCAGAGGGGACCAGTGACTTGCCTCATGGTACTGTGATCTAATATATTTAATTATAGGGCTGGAGACTTGAGGCTCAGTATTGCTCCTCCTGAAGTTAATGGGGAAAGTATCATTAATTTCAATGGATGTAGGGTATGGCCCTTGTTTTCCAGACATTGTTTTACTATGTGCTCTTTGGCAGATTGCTGACCCTCAGTTTTTCTCATCTGTCAAATACCAGCAATGACACCGAAGGTTAGTACAGGATTAAAGGTGCTCACAGATAAGTAGGCAGGTATTATTATATCTCCACTATTTTATTTGTGCTTCAGTTGACAAAAACCTGAGGTACAGCTAACATTTTTGAAGCTAATACACTAAGATTCTTGAGTATTGGATCAGAGTATCAGTGTGTATGTAAAATTTTAATTTGCCTTGCATGCCTGGCAATTCTTACATTATTAGTTTGGAACCTGTAATGGGGCACATCGGGCCTTTAAAAGTAAAGGTGGCAGAAGAATCTAGAAAATGACTTGGTAGCTGAAGACAGGAAGAAATCCTGGGGAATAATAAGTCGGGTGGGAAGTAAAATGTGCAAGACAAAAGTTTCTTTAAGGGCCTGGGATCAGGAGCCCTGTAGGGTAGGGTAGGGCTCCTCTCTCTTCCAGCCCATCAGGACAGGAGCTCTGGAGGAGGACAGTATAGAATCTGCCATCAGAACAAGTGAGACTTGAGTAAGGAGGGATGCAGGGCTAGAAAGCTGAGTGCTGGATAGAAAGAGATGGACATGGTTGATTCAGGTAGAGGGAGAATTCTGGGTATGGTGAAAGATCGGAAATGAAGTATGAGCTGTTGAATTATGTTTTGAGAAGGAAGTGCATGTACTAATAAAGGATGAAACAGATTAAACCTTGACAAAGTGTAATGGAAGACACTAATTTCTGTGTACAAAACATAGGACCCCAAGACTAAGAAGAGGTTCAGAATGGAAAATAAGGTTTTCAGTTTTAGTCCTACCTTAGGTGTTATTAATATTTGCACTTGGAAAGCACTTTATGACTTTATCAATAGGATGAAATAAGTAAATATCAACTGTCCTTTGTTTTACAAATGGGTAAGTTGAGGCTCGGAGAGAATCAGTGATTCGCCTCATGATTATTCATGAAAATACAAAACCAGAGTGACAACAATGAGCTAAATCTACAACAAAATGGGAGGGGAGCCATCCCTGTAAGGTGGCTCCTCTCCCCAAGGATCTGTTGGTGACCTTCCTCAGAGAGCTGTGTGGCTAAGACACTATATATTATCTCTGCCCTGCAGCCCTGGAACCTTGCCTTTTTCCCAACATCTAGTTAATACTGGTATGGTGTTTCCTTGCTTCTCTGGCTTCTTCTAAAACAGATGGCATGTTTAAATGATGAATGTATGGGCATGTTGATAGCGAGGAGATGTGCAAACAGGTCCCAAATTTAAGAGGCTAACTAGAGAAGCAAAAACCAAGACTGAGCAGGGAAATGTTGGTGACTATTTCAGCTGATAATATAGTAATGAATTCTACAGATGCTTTCGGTGTGGATTGGTAGTACAGAGATGATGATCTTAATCCTATACATTGCCTTTTCTACTAGATTATGCCAAACTGCTTTGGATACTCAACAGATTGATACACAAAGGAATCACTTCATCCAGAACTAAAACATGGCAGCCTGTGTGGTGATGTGTGGACACATCTGTGCAGTCCTCTGAGGCACTGCTAAAGGTAGAAGGAAAGTTGTTCTATCTACTAAAGCTGAATAACACACATAGGACCCGATTCTCCTTTTACTTGTGCAAGCTTTACATTGATTTATTTCCACAGGCTTCAGTAGAGGTATTCAAGTGTAACCAAGAGCAGGATCAGATCCTCCTGTGTTTGAAGTTGAAGGGCCTCATTTTCCACCATCTTGCATGTTTTGCACCCTGCAAAAAGAGGGTATGTGTGCCCAAATTGAAATGATAGTGTCTTACGCTTACTTGTTATGGGTGAGAGTGTGGGTGCAGAGCTGAGGAGATTCAGACTCATAGCCTTATCCAAGGCAGGGATAATATAAGTGGGTGGAATGGGGAACACATTAAGCACAACAAACCTAGAAAGAGATAGGGATTAAAAGCTAATGAATCCGAACACAAAGCAGGTCCTAGCTATTGGACATTGCCATTGTTTAGAAAGCTGCAACAAGAAACACAGTAAGACACAGTAATAAATGTATCTCTGCCTGGTTTAATCTCACTCAGCTGGGTAGTTTGACATTTTGTGGCTTTGTTGCTGTATATATAGCTCTGATCTCATACTTGAGTCTCCTTACCCAGCTACGTTCCCATCAGTCTTGTTCAATATCTAACTCTGATAACAGCAGTTGCCACCCATAGATTTTGAAGCACTGTGGAAAGGAGATATACTATCCTGGAGATTTTTCAATGAGGCATCATAGGCATGTGTCAAGGAGTGCTGGCATTCTTGAGGTATGTACAACTTAAAAGTGGATGAAGGGTTAATACCTACAGCTCCCCTGCAGGTGGCTGGGCTTGTGGTGAAGGTTGGTGGCCACCCAGCTTGTGGGCCTGCAGCAGGGTAAGCATCCATGTCAACCTGCCTGGGGGTGCTGGGAGCAGTGATCAGGCAAGGCAGCATCTGGAGACTGTGGGAGTGCCACAGATGTGCCTAGTCTTTGCCACCCTGCTGCCTCCATCCCATGGTAGGCAAGGAGAAGGAAGCGTGCACCCTTTTCACTTGCATGGGCAGAGCCAGAATGTGGTAGCCACCTTGGTCTGTGGGAGGGATGGAAGACATGTGGGGACCACTCACAATGAGGAGAGGTGCAGTCCCTCCTTTGTGTCTTGCTTGGGGCAGGTGGTCTGTGCCACAGCTCAGGGTGGGAGTGACAAATGCAGCAGAGAGTCTTCTGACTTTCTGAGGAAGTGGTGTTTATAGTTCTTTTCATTTAATTTTTTTGATGGCAAAGGTGAAGGCCAGCTGTGTGGGGGGAGGGAAACGCTGAAGTTGCTATGCTGAGAGTCCATAAGATGTAAATACTCGAGATAATGAGGATGTGACAGGGGCTACTAGGTAAAACCTCAGAAGGTGCCTATCAGGCCTTTCCTTCACCCTGCTGGAAAGATCAACATTCTATCAGCCCCTTTCTTCCCCTCCCTCCCAAACCTATGCTGGTCTGGGCAGCAACAAAACTGAAAGAGACACACACCTTCAGGCTCTAGCTGGCAAGCTGAGCAGGGGGAATGCTGGGTAGTGCTGAGATGGGCGGAGGAGTACTAACACTGGGCCAGGAGAGGACCTGCATTGAAGCACTATGATTAAATGGTTACTTTTTGTGTTTGTTTTCAAGCTCGAAGGTGTAAACCGCCGAATGTTGAGTTTAATGTGCTATAAAGGCACTGGCACTGACCATGCTGCAGGAGGTGCCTTCTTTCAGGAGAGTGCCCATTGGGCCTTGTTTCTGATTATGTGGTTTTGATGATTTTTTTAAAAGCACATTACTGTGTGAAACTTTTAAAGATACTAAATAAATCCTTCTGTACAAAAGAACCCATGACCAGTAACCATTCAATTCACCTCAAGTGACCTCAAAAGAGGCTATGAGTTCACTACCTGTGGTTAGGATGAGCCTAGATGTGGCATTATCTCTACAAAGGAAAACAAATACTTGAGATGCTTCCAGTGATTGTTGGTAATGCATTAATTCCTCACAGAATCAGCTGTAGTCTGAGGCTGGTACAAAATTTTGTTTGCTTGAGACTATGCTTTTTCCCCCTTGAATATTGTCAGTTTCTTAACACACCCATTTTCTTGTCAGCGCAGGAGGGAGTGGGGGAAAGTTGGAAATTTGATTCTTTTTGTAATGAACTCTGCACTGAGAGCTGGACTCAAACCAGTAGCAGTAACTGGAAAGACTGCAGTGAGCCTGGATTCAAGCCATGACTGGCACGTATTGATATTCTTCAGCATATGGCTATTGTGGTAACTGTTCTATGAGAGTAGCCCCATACCTAGCCCATCCTAGAAAATTGTCCTTTGGTCAATGCCTTGACTATTCTTTGATGTACTATTTCAGTGGCCACATCTACACTAGCAAGTTCTTTTGAAAGATTTTATGAAAGAAGGGGGCTCCTTTGAAAGTTCCGGAGGAGCGTCTACACACAAAAAATATTCTTTTGAAAGATAATAAAAAGAATGCAGCACTCCTTTTGAAAGCACTCTTCCTTTCCCGTTTCAGGAAAAACACCTTCTTTTGAAAGATTCTTTCAAAAGAAAACGTGTAGATACTCCACAGGTCCTTCTTCCGAAAGAGCAGTTCT
The DNA here is from genome assembly GCF_033958435.1 of Carettochelys insculpta. Classification (NCBI taxonomy): domain Eukaryota; kingdom Metazoa; phylum Chordata; order Testudines; family Carettochelyidae; genus Carettochelys; species Carettochelys insculpta. The sequence continues at coordinate 190,674,378 of NC_134139.1, forward strand.
CGTGGTGCCTGTTTTTTCGATCCCTGGCCTGTTCTTTCGAAAGAGCGGGGCTGTGTGAATGCTCTCTTTTGAAAGCAGTTCTTTCAGATGATCTCTGTAGTGTAGAGGCAGCCATTGCATATTTCAGTCAGATGAATGTGTAGAGAAAATGTCAGTCAAATGTATAGAAACAATGCTCTTCACGGGCTCCACTCAGGCTGCTGTGCTAATCAGTGAAGTGCAACTGCTGAGAGCCTTGTTTGTTCTGTTTCTATCCATTTACAATTCAGAAGGGATCTAACACACACCCTGCGGAAACCCATCTGCCTTCCTGAATGCTAACTAGAAGAAAAAGAAACATAAGACTTCTGTAAAGTGTAATCGGAAGGAAAATCAGGTGGGGATTTAGTCAAGGTTTGATTAAATCAGTGTCTTTTTGTTACTACAAGTGAATGTTGCTTGTGACAAGGTGCCAGTCTTCAGATAACATGAATCTGAGTAGGAAAAAAAAATTATCTAGTCAGTCACTGTACCTCACCGGAAGATTCCTCCACTCTGAAAAGTCAAACAGATCCCCATCAGAGGTACATCTGTGTAACGCCATGAATTTCCCTGGCCCAACAAATAAATAAAGAGGCTATTTCTAGTGGACACATAATGATGTTCCCTCCACTGCACTCAGTCAGTCAGATCATCTTGTAAAGTCAAACAGCACAATTGGAAGTGGAGGGCTACACATGTAGAACCAAACTTTGAACAGCTTGCCTGAAGACAGATCCTTATGCTACTTAACTGCAGCATGAGTACATGTATAAAGGTAAGTATTGAGTTACTGCTGCACCATTCAAGTGACTTTGACAATTAAGTGACCTAATACGAAAGTCTGTGTTAAGTGTCTGACAATTCCCATAGTGAAGTTAATGTTTCCAGAAGTAGGAATAACCTTAGGCTAAGTTGTTTGCTGATTCCATCAATCAAAAGTGCTGTAATTTCTCATCTGACCAAGGTGTCTCTTGGCTATTTATTAAACATTATAAGCAGGGCTTGGTACATACAGGATTTGCAAATGGGCCTCTTTGGCTGTGTCTACACCGGCACAAATCTTCGAAATAGCCATATTTCAAAGACTACTAATGAGGCTCTGAATTGAATATTCAGTGCCTCATTAGCATTAGGACACTTGCGGCTGTGGTGCTTTGAAAGCATGCGGCCTGGAGCGGCTACACAGGGGTCCTTTTCGAAAGGACGCCGCACCTTTCGAAATCCCTTATTCTGCACAGTGAGCGGGATAAAGGGATTTCTAAAGGTGCGGGGTCCTTTCAAAAAGGACCCCCGTGTAACTGCACCGAGCTGTGTGCTTTCGAAAGTGGTGCTTTCGAAGCGCTGCAGCGGGAAGCATCCTAATGCTAATGAGGTGCCGAATATTCAATTCAGCACCTCATTAGTAATCTTCAAAATGGCCATTAGCATGCCTATTTAGAAGATTTGTGCCCATGTAGATGCACCCTTTGGGTGCGTCTACACTTGCATTCCTCTTTCGAAAGAGGCATGCAAATGAGGTAAATCGGAAATGCAAATGAGGCGTAAATTTGATTTGCATATTTGGCACCTCATTTCAATATTCTGATTTCGAAAAAGCTTCTTTCGAAAGAAGAAAGCCAATGTAGATGCTGATCTTTCGAAAGTAAACCCCATCTTTGAAAGAATCCTTCTTCCCATTAAATAAAGGGAAGAAGGATTCTTTCAAAGATAGGTTTACTTTTGAAACAGCAGTGTCTACACTGGTTCTCTTCTTTCGAAAGAAACACTTTTGAAATTATAATATGCAAATGAGGTGCCAAATATGCAAAGTTACACCTCATTTGCATTTTGATATACCTTATTTGCATATCTCTTTTGAAAGAGGAATGCAAGTGTAGATGTACCCTTTGTGTCAAAAGAAGGACACCCACTGATGGATAGAGTAATTGACATATCGGCCAGATCAGCCTGCAGGGAAGCCTCTGAGGTGTTTTCATGCTAGGTGTGTCTTTGCTTTTTGGGGGGCAGAAATCAGGTAGGAGTCACAAGGAGACATGATCTCTTTTAGTCTCTTCTAAATTAACTTCTTCAGTTCCCATCAGAGTAAATCTGTTTGGCAACCCCCACTCCCCGGTTAATGCTCTTGAAGTTCAAAGAGACATGCTGATCCTGCCAGCATTAGTCAGATAGCGTTGTACATCTGCTGCCACCTATATAACAGAGAGTGGCTGGACTGCCTGGCTGCTCTCTCAACAGAACAGACAACTGGAAGCACAGCAGACAGGACTGCCCCGCATCAGAAGCCCTGTCTGTCGACAGAAGGCCCCACAGAATGTCCAGACCAGCTTTCTGTCGACAGTACCTGTCAGCAGAGGTGTTCCGTCTCATGAGGGAGCATCAGAAGGCTTGTGGGCCTGTTCTGTCTGATTTACTGTTGACAGAATGCCTGGGGAATGTGGTTGCTTCGTAGGTTTTATTAACAAAACACCAGTTTTGTCAACAAAACTCTCTAGTATAGACATAGCCTATGAGAAGATATTGCCACACTGGTTTATACTGTAACTCCACCGTTTACTAATAATACAGTATAAAATATGTATGTAATGTAAAAGAGAAGAATGTCTTTTTAAATAGCACAGCATGCTTTTCAGTGTTACTTTTTTCCTTTAGAGACAATGGTATGAAAGATAAGATGAAGGGAGATAAAAAGGAAAAACTTAAAAATACAATATCTGTGCACCCTGACTAGTTTTGCTGCTGACTTCACTGGGAACAGGATCCTGTCCTATCATTGTTACTGTTTTGAATTCATCTTCAGGTTTCATTCTTGTACTTCACTTCTTTTGTAATCTGTAAATGACCTTCTCGTAAGAGGCCACTTCAGTGAGAGACTGTCAGTTCTCTTTCTCTAGAAAGCTTTAGAAATTTTACCTTGACACATCCATTAATCTATGTGACATTTTTTTTTCATTTTGAAAGTCATTACAGATAGCTTATAACATACAAAAGGCAAAGTTTGGGAAGCATATAAGATTTAACTCTCTTATTTCGAAGAAAAATCAACAAGTGAAATTTATTAATTCTACCATCATGGGTGGTCCCTCAAGGTCAAGGGTGATCTGTTCCATCGGCTTTTTTATGGGTCTTTGACAAGATCCTTGAGCTGCAAATTCAGCGGTGCATATTTCAGGTGATGTTGTAAGCTAAGCTTGGCCTGTGACTGCTGTCATCTAGCCTTTCTTTGCTGGCACTTTTCTGAGACCATTGCAAGAAGACTTTTTCCCTCAAAAGTGACCATTCCCTCTCTAACTACATTGACTGTCTCGCAGCACATGGTATAGAGGCCACATGTCTCAATATTTGTACCTATAGTGTCCTTGAAGCATTTCTTTTGCCCCCTCCCCATTTCCTTTCTTTTTGAGTTGGGAATACAACAAGGGTGTATCTACACGTGCACAGTATTTTGAAAAGACTGGCCCTCTTTCGAACGAATGAAGGGAGCGTCTACACGTGCCACGTGCTCTTTTGATTTGAAATCGAAGGAACGCAGCCCAGACATTGAAAGCTGAACCCCGATCCCATATGGGAAAAGTGCCACCCGTCGATAAACAACTTCGAAAGAAGGTATGTGTAGACATGCCATGGCCCGCTCTTTCAAAAGAGGAGTCCTCCGTGATGGCACCCAGCCCGAGTGCAGAAACATCCTGCCCTGCCAAGCGGCACTCTATGACCTGAGTGTCCAGGCGCTCTTAAAGCCACACAGACCCAGAAACCCTGTGGCAGGAAGCTGAGAGCAGGCAAGCTGCGAAAGTGTGAGCCCCAGGCAGCACGCCCTCTCAGCTGCACCCGATGACAGCGACAGGCACATGGCCAGCGCCTGGCAGTCTCCCAAGCCCCAGGGCTCCCCCTCAGAGCCCCCACAGGGCTCCCAGGGGTCCGTCTGAGAAAAAAAAAAGAGGGGTCTCTCCTGGACAGACTGTGAACTCTGAGACCTCCTGGGCCTCTGGAGAGAGGAGGAAGTCCTCCGAGAGATGGGGGTAAAGTGGAAGAATGCCACTGCCTTCACCTGCCTGGCCTGAGGACTGGCCAGCCAAGGCCACCTGAGGCAGACCCTGAGGCAAGTCCAGAGCAAAGTTAAGAAGCTCTGGCAGAGCTATGCCCGGGTCTGGCATGAGGCCGGGCGCTCAGGGTAAGGCCCCTCCACCTGCCCCTACTATTGGGAGCTCCACAGCATCCTGGGGCCCTGGGACAGCTCCCCACCCGAGACAGTCCTGGACAGCTTGGCAGACCAGACTGAGCCAGAGGAGCTGCAGGAGCCAGGACCAGCCAGCCCGAACCAGGGTGCAGACACCAACTGGGACTGGTCCAGCGAGGAGGGAGACCTCTTCATCAACGTCCCCTTGCGGTCGTCCAGCCAAACCATGGGGAGCTGGGTGTCTCCAGAGATACTCGAGGGTCACCCCCAGTGAGTGCACAGCGGGGCTGGCACCCCTGCCAGTGGACCGGTCACAGGCCTGGAGGCCCAAAGCCAGACACCCCAACTGGCCATAGCCCTGAACACGCCCTCTGCACCTGCCAGTGCCACTCAGCACCCAGACCCGTGCACAGTTCCAGACACCCAGTTGCCCAGTGGGATGCCCCCAGGCTAGCCCACACCTGGGGATGGTCCCACCTGGGGGGGAAGCCCATGTGCACTTGACGCTACAGGGATGCCATGCCCACCATGGCCAGGCCCGGGGGCGGGGAATGGGGGACGAGGTCCTGCTCATAGACTGATGTGCTATCCATCACCCCTTGCAGGTGCAGCAAGTGAGGGCCCACACAACCCATCGACATCGGTGGTCCCCGAGAGCCCCCTGGAAGCGTCGGACAGGGGCCAGGCACCTTCAGCAGCAGCATCACGCCGGGTGCCTCGGTGTGTGCAGGCTGAGGCATGGCGGGGCGTCTTTAAGGGCACGGCGGGCAGTGGCTTGTCTGCCATGCGACCCTGCCTGTGGCACTTCCTGCCCCTGCTCTTTCGAAAGAGCACCCTGGCATGTGTGGACGCTGTCTTTTGGAATTGTGCTGGAGGCCTTTCGAAAGAAAGGACCGAACCTTTGTTTCCCCCTGGTGTGTGTGGACCCTCCATTTCGAAAGACCATCTTTTGATGTTCTCTTCTGAAAGACGTTCTGTCGAAACAGAGCTGTAGTGTAGATGCAGCCCGAGGGTACAGTTCTGCAGGCTGGCTAGGCAACTGGGGCTCGTCAGGAGTCAGCCAGCACAGGACATAATCAAGCACTTGTGACCAAGCACCTGTGCTTGTATAAAGCAGGCAGCAGAAGGTTGTTGGGGAGTGAGGCCCAGAGAGAAGGAGGCTGGAGGTTTTGAGAGCAAAACAGAATGGACCAGATCAGAGCAAAGGTGAATAACACCAGCAACAAGATACAGGGGTACCAGAGGGAAGATACCAGAGGGAAGTGGTGGGTGAAGAGGCCCAGGGAAAGGTCACTGCTGTGGGGCAGCTCCCTACCAGCTTCTTCCTTCCCTAGGGTCCCTGGGCTGAAGTCCAGGGCAGTGGGTGGGACTGGACTCCCTTGCACCATTTCCCTTGCAGGGAAGCCTAACTGGAGCAAGACCAGAGCAGCATAAGACCATTGGAGAGGGACCTACTCCACCTCCACTTAGGACTGGCCTGTGATGAAAATGGCTCCATAAAGGGAGACCCTTGCTTCCCAGAAGACCCAGGGCAACAAAGAAGCCTGTGTGAGTCTCTGAGGTACACAGGGAGCCAGCGGGAAGCAGAGAACCCCTAAGGAGCTGAGAAGGGATCTGTCATAATATCCATAGAATGAGGCAGATTGAATGAAAAAGCAGTCCTTATCCAAAATACCCGACAGACCAATGAGCTTTTAAAGACCTAAATCTATCGATAAGGTCTTGACACAATGCTATAGGCATGTATTTACATGAAAGGCAAAAGTCAATCGACAGCAATTTTATTTCAGTTTAAGGAAAATAAGTAAAAAGGAGACAGATTTCTCAGCAATCCTGAATTTAAATCACTGCACTAATTTGAATAGTTGAATTATTGTATATCAGCTACGTGTCCTCATATTTTAAGACATAGTTAAAGACACTTGTTCTCTATAGAACATTAGACCTAAATTATGCAGCAAAGATCCCATTTGGTTTTCATAATATTGAAAATTAATAAAGGTCTTACATTCTTTATCAGCTCTATTTGCAAGTACCATTGTGTAATATTTTAGACATTGAGACCTGGACACTTTCAGATTACTCAGGCCTCTTTTGAGTAATGCAGCTATCATCAATTCCTGCTGACTAACCAAATCATTAGACACCGGGGTTCAAATTTCAATGCTGGGTAATTTTCCAGTTTTATACCACTAGATCCAATTACTTCAGAATTAAAAAAAAAAAAATCAGAGCCTAAGAGAAGTGGTAGAAACTTAGCTGCTTAAACAATTTTCCTACCCCAGGTTATAGGTTTGTGTGTGTGTATCAATTTTATAATGAAACCTCTGGACAGACAGATTGCTGTCCATACTATGCTGTGCATATTATGTATCTCTGTGGTTTAGAAGATCCAAGTATTACTTTCCTAGTGGAGTGTGGCAGAAACAGTAATTCTAGAGGGTTTTGAGAAATTAACCCATAAAGTTATTTTGTGGCAAACTAAGCAAATCTGTTTGTTTCTTGGTAATCCTGACAGTTCAAACAATGATCATTTGACTCAGCAGTGCAGCACTGAAAGCAAACAGTTTGTCTTTGTGATTATCATTAAAATCCTTCCAATTTCTCCTTTGTACGGAGATATTGTCATGCTTTCCCCATAGAGAGGATTCTTGTTACAGAGAGGATGCCCAGAGAATACTGAGGTAATGTTAGTTCATTCCAAAGGTACTTGAAAAAAAATCTTAAGGCATGGCATTATGTGTCACCTTGGTCCAATCACATCATTAGAACAAATGTAGTTGCCAGTGCATCAGTAAAGCCCTTCAAATCCACAGATATTCCCAGGTATCTGCCTCTGTGGATGTGGATGCAGATATTTGCAGCTCATTTTTGCAGTTACTAATGCAGATCTAGTTACAAATTTTCTATCTACAGCTCTTCACATTTGCAGATACCTGCTTTATATCCCTGGGTAACCGCATTTTCAGGTGTGGATGTGTATATCCGTGGATCACTTTTATATATACAGATGTGGATACCAATTTTTTTTGGCACAAGGCTCTCGAATTAGATCCTCCCTTGAAGACTCATCCACTTATTTGAGATCTAATCCATGATGCTGTAAAAGTTCAAGACAGAATCTGGCTGAAAAATACAGGCCTTAGCCAAAGCCCATGAAAATCAGTGGTTTTACTCTTATGAAGGAAGGTAGTGAAGCACTGGCCTGCTTTACCTAGAGAGGAGGTGGAATCTCCATCCCTAGAGGTTTCTAAGTCCCAGATTGACAAAGTCTGGCTGGGATGATGTAGTTGGGGTTGATCCTACTTTAGGCAGGGGCTTGGCCAAAATGGCCTCCTGAGGTCCCTTTCCAGCCCTAGGATTCTGTGATTCAATTACTTCAGTGGGCTTTGGGTCTGGGCAGCACACAAGGACCAGATATTAAACTGGCATAAATTCAGCTACGTTGAAGTCGGTGTGGCTGTGCTAGTGGACATTACCTGAAGATATACTCCTATAGGCAAGGAAGTGCCAAAACATGAAGCAAAAAAGGGCACAAGGGCACTATTTACAGTCCTGTAACCACCAGATGCACACTGGCCAGTTCTGCCCTACCCCTATGCCCAGTGCCCACTTCTCCAGAGAACCCTCACTGCTCAACAAACCCCCCCCACCTCAACAATCCCACCATCACAGCTGCCCCATATTCCCAAGGGAATTCCATATAACACTAAAAAAGGTCTATGCACAATATTTTAAAATTCTGTAGATTCTGTCAATAAATAAATGTGGATGCTCCAGCTCAGCAGTCGGGGAATTACAGGCTATTGGCTCCACTGAGGTGGGAGATCACCCTGCTGCCTCCCCTCACCCTACCTCAAGACAAGGACTTGGCAGTGAGGCTGCACCCAATCCTGAAACAGTGGAAGGGCCACGTCTGCCACAGAAACACAGATACACCATGACCCTCTGCGCCTGGTCCACCAGGTGTGGGAAGGCAGGCTCAGCCGGCAGCAGGATAGAAGTGCAAAGGAGCCTGGGGGGATGCAGGTCAGGTAAGAGGGTTCTGAGTGTGGCAATCTGGGTGCAGGTGGCTCACGGAGGGAGCTGGATGCACAGAGGCTCATGGGGAATTTCCAGGTGCAGGGGGAATGGGACTTTGCAGAGGGGCCAAGTGAAGGTGCTTGGGACGCAGCTGGGACAGGCTAGGTCCTTCTGGTGTCATGGGTCCACACAAGGGGTATGGGGTGTAAGGGGCCCGGCAGGGGAAAGGGTGGGCCACGGCCCTCAGAGCTTATGCTGCATTCCTGCAGCAGTCTGAGGGCGGTGCCCAGGAGGCCCCAGTGCCCTTGTCAGGGCGAGCGTGTGCTGCTGAAGGACCGCGGGGTCCATGGGCAGCATGTGCACTGTTGCAGGAGCAGCGAGGCAGCAAGCTATGCTGGAAGCAGCACAACAGGCCTCACCAGCTAATTCAGAGAAGGGCTGTTGGGTGGGGTGGGGTGGGGAGGGCTTCAGCAGGCTGCGTGGCAGGTGCCCCAGAAGCACCGTCTGACCTTGCGACCCTGTCTGAGGCATTTCCTGCCCTGTTCTTCTGGAAGAGCATCCACGCATGTATGGACACAATCTTCCAGAAGACCAGGTGGCTCTTTCGGATGTGACTTTGTGTGTAGACATTCTCTTCCAGAAGATGGTTTTCCCCAGAAGAACCTCTTCTGGAAGATCTGACATGTGTAGATGCAGCCATGAGGAGTGCCCTGATGGTGGACTTCCCCATGCCAAACTGGTTTCCAAAGACCAGTAGCTGTCAGGGCTGCTGAGCTTCCAAAGGGCATTTGTGATTCGCTTTTCCATGGGGTGGTGGCCACAGTGGGGCGTTGTGTCTCTGGAGGGCAGGGGCAAGCCAGGCACAGAGCTCCAGGAAGATGGCATTCTGCATGCAAACGTTCTGGAGCCACTGATAGTCATCCCACTGCTCCATGACTAGTCAGAACTGGTGCGGTGCCTGCAGAGCTACCTGTGCACTCTCTGTGTGTGTGTGTGTGTGTGAGAAAGTCCTGCAGCCAGGGCACCACTGCTGAAATTGGTCTCAGGCTCACCCTAGGCGAGGAGGAGGTGGATGGCTGTCAGAAAGTTCAGCAGCAGCTGAAGCATGTTGGTGTGGGGCCATTGCAAACCCAGTACCAGCTCCGGCAGCATGGCACCCAGGGACTGGCTGTATGGCCCCCAAAAGCAGGGCAAGCATGACAGGCACTTGGAGAGCTCTGCTGTCCCTTGCAGGATTAGCTGAGCCCACAGCAGAGTCTGGCTGGAGGGGTCCCTTTAAGCACCCATCTCTGCAGTCTTCAGAGATGACTCCCAGAAGGGGAAGGTGACCTGCAGCCCTGGCTGATGTTCTTCCAGGTGACAATTTTGTTGCAGTTGGGCTGTCTGGCTACTCGCCGGCGACAGAGAGGGTCAATCTTTCAATGCACCTTGGTGTTTGGATGTGCTTTGTTGACAGAAGTTTTGTCGCAAGATATCTTCCGAAACATAATTCTGTCGACAAATCCCTGCAATCTAGATGTAGCCTCAGAAAAGATAGTAGAGTTCTGTTGGCATAGCCAATGAAATCTGGGGAGGTGGTATAGCCATGCTGGCAGAATTAATGGTGTTTTATGCTATGTCTACACTGGGGAGGGGGCGGTGTCTCCTGCCATAGCTATACCAGCCCCAGGTGCTGTATCATATGCAAACCCTTAGAATGGTTCTCTTGGGTGTCTGTTGATGCTGTGAATATTTTTCTTTTACTATGAACACTTAAGCCTTAAACATCAATTTGGACTTGAGTTAATAGGATCCTGGGGATCCCTGGGAATGACGTGCTTACGCCCTCTGAATAATTTCAGTAATAATATTTTATAGGTTTTTTTTTTCAGCATTTACCTCTTTTCTTCCCTGTAACTGTCTCTATTATTTGCTGAACACTGACAGTGCAGAGCCTTCTGCATTTATTCCGTGCAGATTTTCTTATCTTGCTCTTGAGAAAATGAGATCAGGATCTGTCCCGCAGTAATGTCTTTTGTAGCACCTCCCCCTGCTCAGGAAAGAATAACATTGTTGTGCTGTATGTGTAAGGCTGCTTTGTGCAAGACCAGAAAGTTAAAGAGCAGTATAAAGATTTATGGAGATAAGATGCATCTGTCATTTGCTTCATACTGGTATTAGTATTAAGGGCCCCACAGCAGGTCAATAAAAAAGCCAGCAAGCCTCCTGATTCTGAGAATCAGCCATGTCCACCAGGATATACTGCCTGTTACAGCATCGTAGATGGTGTTTGCTCATGGCATTCAGATCCCTAGGGCCAGATCCTGCTGCCATTTATACTGGTGTCACTTGAGTGTAATTCTTTTGAGTGTAATTCTTTTTCTGACTTTTGACACAGTATTTCTTTTTTTGAACTTTGAAGCAAGAGGGTTTTTTTTTTTTTGTTAACATTCTGAATGAGTTCAAGAGACCAACATTTGCCAAGAATAAAAACTGAAATGCAGGCGAGTCCCATGTAGGGATTTCCCTTGCTCTCTCCTAGAACAGTCCTATTTATAGCTTTCTTATGATGTCTGAGCTAATATGGAGGAAGAGGTCAGCTGAAGCTGGCAGTTTCTTGCCAGTTAGCCTTTTCCAGACATCCAAGGTAGAGTTTCTTTTCTGTTGTCTTATGCTAGCTCAAGAGGACAGGGAGAGACAAAATATAGGGATTTTTTAACATCCTAGCTGGCATGCATGGATCTCTTGGTTTATTTCTTTGTCACTATGCTGAGTGAAAGTATTTACAATTAAAGTTAACGAGCATGTCATTGCTCATGACAGTTCATTTCAATTAAAATACTTACTGTTTTCTCCTGGGGAAAATATTCAGAAAAAGCTTCTGTGGCAATATATGAAGTCAGCCTTGAGTTCTCCATCACTGGCTGGGGTAGGGAGCACTGTGAAATGAACTTAACCCCCAGGGGAAGGGAATATGGCCTTCTAGAAGGAATCTCTCTTTGTTTAGAATGTTCTAAGTAATGTGCCCCTCACATTTACTCAATCACTGGGTGTCCATTCTCCCCCTCTCCCCAGTCCCATCCAGAGGTTCCAAAGAAGGCCCTGCAAATGGAATCATAGAACACTAGCCTGGAAGGGACCTTGAGAGGTCATTGGGTCCAGTCCTCTGTCTTCACGTCAGGATGAGTTGTAATGCACACAATTTTACACTCCTGTTCACCTCATTTTTTCCACCCCCTCCCACCATGCATTCTTCTCCAGAATGCTCTTCTGATATAACCGTGCCAAAATGATTTTGCTTCCTCCATTTCCCTTTGTGACTCCATCCAGAGGAATGTAACTTGTACGTAGCTTGTTCTGAGAGTTGGTGAAACCAGCATTATGGAGTGAGAGCACCAACAACTCTTGCCTTTAAATAATACTGTTGTCAGCCTAGTAGCAATTTCAGATGGTAATTCCCCCTTAAAGTTGAATCAATGAATCTAAGCATAATAATCAATGCAAACATGCCGTGGACTTAATCCCACACTGTGGGTATGTAAGGAATTGGGCACAGCAATACTAATAGCCATTAAGTCATGCAACATTCAGCTCCAATGAGGCTGGGAATAATCTTTTCTCAGAGTAAATGATATAAAGATCTAGTCCTGCATGCTTCTGTGTTTTTCTTCTCACTTGTCATTCCTTCCACAACCTCATCATGTGATCTTTGTTTGCAAAGTCTTGCCTTGTTGCTCCAATTAAAAGCCAATCTTCGGTTTTACTACTTTATTGAAAGAAGCTGAAGATGTTTTTCACTCCTGTAGTACTGTTCTCGGAGGATGTCAGAGAACTTTGAAGGAATTGGGATTCACGGAAGCTCTGTGGGGGTTGTGATATCCATTTAACAGAAAAAATAAAACGGGGCACAAGAATCTAATTTTTTTCAAACGATATTTGTGTAGCATCTACCTGTACTGGATATCTTGTGGTCAAATAAAATGACAGTGTGCCCCAAAGATCTCTGCATCTTGAAAAATGACTTCCACATGATCACAGAGCAAGTCAGAGGTAGCACAAGGAATAATATGTTGGGAGTCTTGACTTGTAGGGCCCTTTGTGAACCACTAGAAACATCTCCTCAGTGAAGCTTCATGTTGGGCTCTTTTAGGGGGTTCTTCTTCCCAAGATAGAAGTGAACATTGTTGACTTGAAGGACAAGATGGAACCTCTCTCTTCCCTCTGAAATGTTGTGAAAATCCTCATTAACTCACTTGTTTATGTCCACATTATTTTTAATTACCTCCTCACCATTTTTTACAGGAGTTTCATTAACTCTTCATGAACTCAACTTGTTATCAAGGTCAAACATATCTATGACAGTTTTATAATTGATGAGAATTGTGATGTCCCTTTAAATGTTTGAGCACTCTCCTCTACCCCAATGCAAAGTCTCACTTTGGTGTCAGTTTCAGTTTTTTGGGCAGAACAATAAAGCCAAGCTGCAGTAGACAGCTGTGTGTCCATCACCTCCCCCTGCCTCTGTCCATTTCCCCTCCCTGCCTCCTTTTCTCGGCTGGCTCCAGAAACAAAACAAGAATAACTTCTATCCATTGTATTTCAAGTAACAATCTACTTTGATTTGTTCACCATCTGGTGGTGTGTTCTGTGAGAAATCAATATATTAGTCTCTATAGGAACGCCGTTGGTAGTAGTGGCAATTGTTTCGTTGTTCTAGTGTCCTTACGCGAGGAAAGTGCTGTCAAAAGCCCTTTCCACTTCAGCCCAGTTTCCTTTGATGCATCTGTATGAACATGCTAGGCCATTTATTAATTTATTATGTTAACAATGAAGCAATTAAGAATAACGAAGGGAGATGGTGGAGACCCTGGGTCTTGTTAGATTAAGGGATGGTTTAGAGGCTGTGGAAGATTAGCCAGAGAGTATTAATGAACACAATCCACCCCAAATCTTTCCACTCTGCTCTCCAAGCAAACCTGCAGCTGTTAGCTGTTTGCTTGTTTCCAGAAGCAAAAAAAATTGCAGGGCTCAATACACAAGTCCTTTTAATGAACTTTTGTGGTGTTTGTATAGCCCAGGTTTCTTTTTTTAAACAAACAAACAAACAAACAAAAAACTAGTCAGCACTTGCAGAGAGAACTTTGCAATTCCCCATGTCAAAAGTTCTGTAGAATTTCAAAGTATCATTGCAATATTTGTGAGTGGAACTGTCCCCCAAAATCCCGCTTTGACACCAGTAGCTGCTACTGTTGTTCTGCTTCTCACGCCTTTCTTTATGTTACTTCTCTTTTGTTGGAGGAAAAAGTGCACTAAACTGGCTAGCTATTTGCAAATTGGAACCAGATTAAACTGCAAACTAATTTGACAGTGTGGAGTCTGGAAAGTTCCTGCAAGGAAGAATTTAAACCATTTGCGAAGAATAAATTACTTTGCCCAAAAAGTCAACTGTGATAAATCCTATGTTAAGACCTGGGTTAATTTAAGAGACGGAGTGAGTGAAAAAACATAAGTAAATCCTGAGTTTTATTTGTTTAGCCTCATGTTACAAATGGATTCTACAAATGAGAGAGAATCAGGAACTGGCATCCAAAGAACTTGTTTTCTTCAGTGAGACTAATCAATATTTGATTTAATCTGAGACTCACTTGCATTTAGTTCCAGTAGGGAATATCCCATTTTCTCTTGCGCGCCATAGAATTGTATCCTGGAGATAGCTCTGTTCTTTCAGGATATAGATCCAGAAACCCATACAACTTTGTGAAAATGTAATCTAGATGAGGGTGAGAACTGCACAGCTGAGCCCTGTCTCTATTATAGGTAAAGCTGGCCATAAAATGGTATTTCTGCTACATAGGAAGATCTGACATTAATTAAATTCGTTCTGAAATGGGGAAGAAAGTTGAAACATTTTTTTTCTGCAGAACAGAAGTATAAAAAACTTGACTTGGAAACATTTCATTTTCACAATGTAAAAACCATTCTATACTGTACAGCTGCATACTTAATATTAATCTATTATAGTGCAATGTTTTGAAGTTAAGAACTGTATAAATACAATACAACATTAAAATTAATATTGTAATATATCAAGTCAAAATGAAGTGAAAAGATAAATATTAAAATAAATGTTTTGCCATTAGCAAAATAAAACATTTTGCTTTTGCTTAAATGCTTCAGTGCTTGTGAATGGGAACATATTGTTTTTGTTTTGTAATGTTTCCTGGAACCTTTTTTCACTTAGACAAAACTGCATTTTATTAATGAAAAATTGTTCTGCTGAAATTTTTCGAACAGCTTTAATGATGGGTATTTGGGTAGCCTTGTTTGGTAGAGGTGGATAGAAAATTTTTGAAACAAAAAAATTAAATTTTATTTAAATATGCTGTTTCATCAGAATATTTTTGTGGGGATATTTCAATTTGGGCAAGAAATTAGTTGAAAAGGTTTTTGGGTTAAGACTAGAGCGGTAGAGATACTTGCTCTACCTGCTTCAGAATGATCTGGAAGAGCGGTGGTGAACAGTGTAAGCTGAGCAGCTGGGCCGCCACCCAGGAGAGATTCAGGTGCTGCCCAGCTGATTAGCAGAACTCCCACTGCCACCCACAGGGAGCAGCATGTACTTCTACCAGTGGTGCACATCTGCACATGCCATGGTGCATGTAACAACATTTATTCCACACAAGGATAGGGAAAGATAGCGGGAACACTGGTGGGGAACCTCTGCCTGCTATCTGGATCCAGCCCACGGATTACCTGAATGTGTGTCCCATGGCTTGGAGCAACCATCCATCCCCAGCACCAGGCCTGCTGCAGGGGGAGGTGTGAGGTACCTCAAGCCATGTGGGCCAGAGTCAGGCAAACTAGGGTAAGATTCAGCCCTGAGACTCAGCAGGAAGCAGCTCCCAGTGCCTCTCTCCATCTCTCCATCCCTTGGCTAGGGCAACAGCAGCGCAGTGCTGACTGGAGAGGCATTTCCCCGCTGGTCTGACTGGCTGCAACTGCAGCCAATCAGAGCAGTGGGGGGGCAGGTACTGGGAGTGGCAAAGAGATGCAGAGCCATGTGCATCCCTGGGTGCTGCACACTTAAGTGCCCTCCAATGCCTGGACCTTCCACCACCAGCCGGCTCCTGCATCCCTCTCCCAGACAGATCCACATCCCGACCCTTCTCCTGCACCCCTCCCACCCAAACCCTCACCTGCAGCCTGCTTCTGAATCCTCTGCCATTCAAACCTCCACCCCAGCTTCTTCCTGCAACACCTCCTGTTCAGACCCCCAACACTAGGCCACTCCTGTATCCTACTCCAGCCCTGACCTCTAACTTCCAGCTTGCTCCTGCAGCTCCATCCTGTTCAGACCCCTAACCACCAGCCTGCTCCTGCACCCCTCCCATCCAGACCCCCCACCTACAGTACACTCCTGCACCTTCCCTACTGCCCAGACGCCATAGCCCCCAGCCTGCTTCCTGGCAGCTCCCACCACAATCAGCCCCTCAATTTTGGCCCCAATCTTGAGCCTAGGAGGCCCACAAAGTATAATAGCTCTGCCTCCCTCTAGGCCAGGAGAATGCGGGGAGTGTCTTTATTGCTTGTTTCTTTTTCAGCTGGGGACTACAAGTCTCAAGAGTCCTGCAGCAGATACAGTGAGATGTTTTGTTTTGCTTCCCACTTGTGTGGCTCCCGACTGATTTTCCTATGGGCCCCCAACCCAGAAAAGATCCCCCCATCCTTGCTCTAGAATGAAAAGCTCTGCTGTAAACTGAGCAGACTTGGACCTTGATTTCCCACACCATAGCACAAGGACCTATTTGCTGGAGAACACGCTCATGTGTTTCAGAGTACCTAGCCCTTTTGATTCCTCTCTCTGAACCCAAAAGTGCAGGTTTGGGTTAGAAACAGTCAGCCACAATTCCATTTTTGTCAGAACATTGGAACGGTTTTGTGTTATTTTTATTTCAGTGTGGAACAAAAAAAAGAAAATAAAAAAAAAATTCAAACCCTTGAAAGTTGTCAGGAAGCAAACTGTCACCTTCCTGCTGCAGTGTGTGGGTTAGGGACATGACAAAGGCTATGTCTAGACTACAGAGATCTTTCAAAAGAAGTTCTTCTGCAAAAACATTTATTTCTAAACAGCACATCTGCACACACACACACACACAAAAATGGATCTGCTGTTTTGATTAAAGAGTGTCTACACATCTCCGCTCTTTTGAAAGAAGGGGCCGAGGACTGAACAGTCTGGCACCAGGAGGACAACTCTTTTGGGAAAAGGGCCCCTAGAGTGTCTACTTGCTTTTTTCAATGAGAGAATCTTTGGGGAAAAGGCACTCTTCCTCATCTGGGAAAGGAAGAGGGCCACGTGGAAAAGTGCTGTATTCTTTCGATTTCAGATTGAAAGAGTACATTGTGTGTGTAGATGCTTCACGGGGTCTTTCAAAAAAGGCCTTTTTTTTTTTGAAACAACTTGCTAGTGTAGACACAGCCAAACAGAATAGATCAATTATGTTAAGGTTCTTTTAAAAGATTTTTAAAGACTTACTCAACACAGCCCTCCCCTGTTAAAGAGAAGTAAGTCTATATCTACACTGCCCAGTTATATAACAGTTATTTCAAAATAACTAACACATCGCCAAGACTGTGCACACATTATTTTAAAATAATTTGGAAAAAACGGTTATGTTATTTCAAAATTGTTAACTCTCATAGACTGTGGCCACACTAGCCCCTCCTTTCGGAGGGGCTATGGTAATGTGGCATTTTGGGATATGCTAATGAGGCACTGTCATGAGTATGCAGTGCCTCATTAGCATAATGGTGGCCGCACATGCTTCGAAACGGCCGGTCTCAAAATGCAGCCACCCATGTAGCCGGGGGCCTTTGGAAATGGACCCCTGCTTTCAAAAGCCCCTTATTCCCAAAACCAAATGGGAATGAGAGGCTTGTGATATCAGGTCCATTTCCAAAGACACCCTACCTACACAGGTGGCTGGCATTTCAAAAATGGCAGTTTTGATGTGTGCGCAGCCACCATTATGCTAATGAAGCGCTGCATATTCAAGACAGTGCCTCATTAGCATATCTCAAAGTGCCGCATTACCATAGCCCCTCCGAAATGAGAGGCTAGTCTGGCCACAGTCAAAGGCCGTGTCTACACTAGCCCCAAACTTCGAAATGGCCACGCAAATGGCCATTCAAAGTTTACTAATGAAGCGCTGAAATGCATATTCAGCGCTTCATTAGCATGCGGGCGGCCGCGGCACTTTGAAATTGACGCACCTTGCCGCCGCACGGCTCGTCCAGATGGGGCTCCTTTTCGAAAGGACCCTGCCTACTTCAAAGTCCCCTTATTCCCATGAGGTGATGGGAATAAGGGGACTTCAAAGTAGGCAGGGTCCTTTCGAAAAGGAGCTCCATCGGGACGAGCCGCACGACGGCGAGGTGCATCAATTTCGAAGTGCTGCGGCCGCCCGCAAGCTAATGAAGCGCTGAATATGCATTTCAGCGCTCCATTAGTAAACTTCAAAATGGCCATTTGCATTGCCATTTCGAAGTTTGGGGCTAGTGTAGACACGGCCTTTGACTGTGGCCAGACTAGCCTCTCATTTCGGAGGGGCTATGGTAATGCAGCACTTTGAGATATGTAGACATGGCCATTTTGAAACTGCTATTTCATAACAGGCTCTGTTGAGACACGGAATATCACTACTTCAAAACAAGTCATAATGGGTTCCAATGGCACTATGCTGAAACAGCGCTATGGACCCAGGAATGATATTTCAAAATAGCTGGATGCTATTTTGAAATGGATGTTGTGTGTGGGCATGTTTTTTTGAAATAAGGTATTTTGAAATAGCCAGTTTGAAATATCTTATTTCAGAGTAAGGCTGTAGTGTAGATGTCGCTTAAGTGTCTTATGTTATGAGCTCTAAAAGCAATAAAAGTAATTCAGGCCCAAATCATGATCCCATTGAAATCAATGGCAAAACTCCAGTTGATTCCAGTGGGACCAAGTTTGGTAGTTATGAGAGAGTTAATTTCTGTTGCTTTCTTGTTGCAGAGTTGAGGTATTGATGGGAAATCATTAGAGGTGACTGAAAGTGAGGTGTTGATCGTCTCCTGTATCTTAAATGAAAATGCCAGGAACTGAGAGAAGAAGGATCCTTTTCTAAATTTTGTATCTCAAGACCCATTTGCAATTTAAAACGGCTTGTTCTCACAGCAGTGCTCCTTTTTACTTGTGAGTTATTTTTGTGCTATGACATAAGCGTTCCTTTCATCTTCCAACAATGGGCCTGATTCTCTTCACTTACGTAGAAGTCAGCAGAATGACCTGGGTATGTGACTGGAGTATCAGGCCTGTGGTTTTTAGTGTTATGGATTGGTTTCTTTGTGAGGTTTTGAAAGTAATCACACTAAATACACTTGAATCATTTGCTCTAAAAATAGTGAAGCACCACAGAAAGGTCTCTGATGCTTTCTTGAGAAGTGTGATTCATAACAAGTTATTGGAGGGAGGAATGGAAAATTTCCAAGCCAATATGCTCCCAGTGATATTCTCACTATATGGGATGAAGGCAATGGACAGCTGTTATGGAAACATGCTCCTACATATGCACCCTGGAAAGTACCACCTTTTGGAAAGACAAATAAGAATGGCCATACTGGGTCAGAGCAAAGGCCCATCTAGCCCACTCTCCTGTGTTCCAATAGATTCCTGAGAGGGAATGAACAGAACAGGGCCTCATCAAGTGATCCATCCCCATTCCTAGTTTCTGCCAAATAGAAGCTTAAGGACATAATCCCTGTCCATCCCGGCTCATAGCCATTGATGCCTGTTACTGGTGAGTGAAAGGGATGTGTGTATGACTATTTGTACTATGTATTGCAATAAATATACAACTGTTTCATAATACTAATGAAGAGGAGTTTGGTTTTTTTTTTTGGAGGGGGTTGGGCCTGGCTCCCTCCACTCCTGGTACAAAGGGGAAAAGCTGATTAGTGTTAGAAGAGCTGCTCAGATACTACATGCTGTAGGAGACAGTCAAGTTATTTCCATACCATTTAGAGAGAGATCTGATTCATAATCTATGGCTACACTAGCCCTAGAACTTCGAAAGAGGCATGATAATGAACCTAATCGAAAGCTGCTAATGAGACACTGCCATGAATATGCAGTGCCTCATTAGCATAATGGCAGCTGTGGCACTTTGAAAGTGCCACTTTTGATCACACATGGCTGATCTACACAAAGTCCTTTTTGAAAGGACCCCACTCACTTCGAAATCCCCTTATTCCTTTAACCAAAGGGGATTAAGAGGAATAAGGGGGATTAAGGACATTATCATGCCCCTTTCAAAGTTCTGGGGCTAGCACAGGCATAGCCATAATGTTCGGATCTGCATGGGTCTGAGCGTCCCAAATGTTCATGACTTCACATCCAGGAATTTGGTTTTGACCTATTTATGAGAAAATATATGGATGCTCCATCCTAGTTTTTCTATTTGTTTGATGTAATTTTTGTCACTAATGTCTCTGAGGCCATGTCTACACTTAGGAAAAAGTGCTAATGGCCAAATCGAAGAATACTAATGAGGAGCTGAAAAGCATATTCAGTTCCTTATTAGCACGCTGACAGACGCAGTGCTTCAAAATTAATCCTTTTTGCTGCCGCAGGGCTCGGCTACATGGGAGTCCTTTTTGAAAGGAGCCTATCAGCATCAAAATCCCCTCATTTCTATGAGCTGGTAGGAATAAGGGGATTTCAGTGTTGGCGGGGGTCCTTTTGAAAAGGACTCTCATGTAGACGAGCTGCGCGGCAGTGAAACGTGGCAATTTTGAAGTGCTGCGGCCAGTGGCATGCTAATGAGGTGCTGAATGTGCATTTCAGCCCCTCATTAGTGTTCTTCAATCTGTCCATAAGCATGGCCATTTCTAAGTTTTTGTTAAGTATCGACACAGCCCTTCAGTCAACCACTTGTCCTGTTTACCAACAAGTTAATTCCTTTCAAATGTTCACATTTTTGTCTAACTTCTCATACAGACCATGCTGTTTATCCTAGGCACTTATTTCCCATTATCCATGTGTCTGAGCAGCTTAACCTCTAGTAAAATAGATCTGTGCAATGCCACTGTTTGGCAGTGAAGTAGCACTATGCCCATTTTACTCGAGGAAGAAAGAGTATATCTGCATTATGCAATAAAACAACCACAACAAAAAACCCTCCGGTGGTAAGTCTCAGAACCTGGTTCAGCTGACTTATGCTCACTAGGGCCAGGGCACTTTTCATCAAAAATAATTTTGAAATGTGCAGCTCTTTCGAAATGTGTCCGGGTGCGACTACAAAGAGCCCTATTTTGAATTTCAAATCAAAGGAATGCGGCCCAAATTTCAAAGTTGGTCTTCCACTCCCATGTTGGCAAGACCACCCTATTTCAAAGTTAATTTAGAAAGGAAACATTTGCAGCCACGCTGCAGACCCCTGCTTTGAAAGAGTGGGTCTGCAAGGGCCCTGGCCTGCTGGAGTATGGAGATGCTACAGGCAGTCCCAACAGGGCTCTATAGTCTCTGGCTGTGGCTGCTTTTAAAGGTGCATGGACCCAGAAACCCTGAGCAGGAAGCTGAGAGCATGCAGGCAGCCACAGGCACATGAGCCTGCATCCCCACCCTCCAGCACCCCCACAACACTGCCAAGTATCCACAAAAGCAACATGGCCAGAAGCCCAGTGCCCCCCAGGAACCCCACAGGAGACCAGGCAAAGAGTCCCAGGACACCAGCCAGGGGGCTAAAAAATGGGGTGGTGGATGGCCATTGAGAAGGTGGCCTGGGATCGCATTGTAGGGAAGCTCGATGCCCTCACCCAGGCTGTCACCACCCATCTGGACCTGGCACCTGCTCCATGGTCAGCTCCCCGCACCCGAGGTCTGAGCTGGAGCTCAGGGACCTCCTTGCCCTATAGGCAGATGAGGAGGTCCTGCCCAGAGGAAGGGATGGACACCCCCCACCAGGCTGCAGACCAAGTCCGCTCTAAAGTTCAAGTAAAGCGGAAGGGGTATTATAAGGTCCAGGACACCACACACCAGCTGGGGGCAGCACCTGCAACCTGCCCCTATTATCAAGAGTCGGACTGGCTCCTGGGGGTGAAGAACCCAGCTGCTCCAGGTGAGGTCATCAACACAGCCAAGTTGGAGGGGGCAACCCAGGAGGCTGCAAGGGGCAACAAGCTGTGACCCTCCACAGAGCCTGCCCCCCAGCACTCAGTGCAGGGGCAACAGACCAAGCGGGACAGTGATGGGGAGGGGTCCAGTGATGGCACATTGCATATTGCCCTTCTGTCCTGGTCCTCAAGCCAAGCAACCTCCAGCTGGGCCTCCTCAGAGCTCTTTGAGGGACCCTCAGGTAGGACCAGGACATACCGGACATTCTGGGGTTGGTGGGGAGGGCACGGTGGGTGGTGTAGGGGAGGGCACAACCTCACCCACATCTGGCTGCAGACCACCCACACAGACCCCAGCCCCAGGCTAGATGCACAAGGCTCGGCTGCGTACTCTGGCCCTAGGAGAGGCTTGCACGCGCCCATCATCACCTGCCCCCATGGACAGCCACACAGGGCACAGGAGCTTGCAGGAAATGGGGAGGAGGCTCAACCAATGCTAGCATTCGCCCCACCAATGCTATGACCCCTCTGGTCTCAGGGCCACCAGGTTGACAGAAGGAAGCCATGGGTGGCTGGGCACCAGGTATGGGGGACACGTCCCTGTGTGGACAGGTTGCAGGACTCATGGATCAGCTTTCTCTTCCCTTCTGTCCCCACAGCTCCTGTGTCTGAGGGCCAGGCCAGCCCCATAGACAGCCTGGGGAACCCCAGAGCAGCCGGTGAGGGGAATAGGGCACAGACACCAAGGGCACGCCAGGAGTGCATGCCATCTCCCCCAGGAGGAGGAGGGCCCTGCTTCACAGGTGGCAGCTTGGCAGGAGCAGAACTGCCTCCTGCAGCGGTGGATGGCCTTTGAGGAGGCATCCTGGAAGCACATTGCAGGGACGCTCGATGCTCTCACCCAGGCCATCACCACCCAGCTGGACCTGGCGCCTCTTCCATGGTACAGGCCCTGCCACCCCGGCTCCCCGCAGCCCCCTCTGGTGCTCCCGCCCTGGCTATCTTGCTCCTGGCAGACCTCTCACCAGCCTCCCAGATGGAACTGGGGTGGTGCCTGATGGCCATGCCACCCCTGCACCAGCCTCTGCAGCCCCCTCATCCCCACCCACACATCCTGCTGAGGCTGAGGGCACAGCATCCACACCTCACCCCTACCTCCCTGTGGTCCTGTTCCCGTCCCACCCTGCCGGGGACTCTGGACTTGGGGTGGTAGGAGCACCCACGGCCACCGTGGGTTGCAACCCCCCACCTCATCAGAGGGGTGAGGGCCCCCCATCCCTAGCTCCACATTGTATATAGTTCAAACCCTATCCTTAGCCTCCTGCCATTGTATGTGGTTAAGTTAAAAAAATAGGCATGCACACATTTTTCAACAGTGAAGTAAACTGTTTTTTTCTCACCACCCCAGTGTCCCTTTGGATTTGTGGGGGAGCAGTGAGAAGTGGGTGTACGGGAGGGGGATGGTTCCCGGGGTAAAGACCTCCCAAAAGGCCTCCCTCACACACACCTGTGCCAGCACTGCTGGTGGCAAGGGGCAGCAGCTGGCTGCTCAAAGTTTGGTACAGCCTTGGCTGCCCACCCCTGCATCAACACTTTGTGCTTTTTCTCCACAATATTGTGGAGAGCACAGCAGGCCGCCATGACCGCAGGCATGCTGGGGAGGCCAACCTCCAGCCACATCAACAGACACTTGAAATGCCCCTTCAGGCAACCAAATGCCTGCTCAACTGTGTGGCAGGCCCGGTTGAGGTGAGCATTAAACAGGTCCTGATTGGGGTCTGTGTGGCCCGTGTATGGCCTCATAAGCCAGGCCCATGGTGGGTAGACTGCACTGGCCACAGTGCAGGGGGGCATTGTCATGTCTCTGACTGGGATCTCCCATGGGGGCAGGTAGGTGACCTCCTACAGGCGGCGACCAAGCCTGGAGTTCCAGAATATGCAGGTGCTGTGGGCCCTGCCCGACCAGCCTGTGCAAATGTCCATAAATCACCCATTGGCAGTGATGAGAGCCTGAAGCACCTTGGAGTGGTACCCCTTGAGGTTTAGGTATCCTCCAGTGTTGGTGTGTGGGGCTTCTGGAAGATCCCCACGCGCTGCACTTCTTCATGTGTACTTCAGAGTCCAGAAGAGCTTCTTCTGGACTCTGAACCACATGCTGCTATGCTAATGAGGTGCAGAAAATTTGCATCCATGCCTCTGGAAGAAGCAGCACATGGAAATGCAGCCATATTTAGAAACTCCTGTTATCAAAGTGGTACAACCCGCTGAAACAGTCCAACATTCTGATATATAGAAGCTTACACTAGAACATCTTATTTTCTTTTTTTATTTAGATTCCGTGATCTTTGGAGAATGGCACTGTCTTCTTGTGCTGTTTTTATATAACATATTGCACAGTGGGGTCTTGGTCTCTGAGTGAGGCTCCTACCTATTACAGTAATACAAATAATAATTTCTATAAATGTAACAGATCAAACAGTACAAAACTGTAGACAAGCCCACAGTTTTACATTTAGATGCATGACTTCTGAAAGGCTGGCAAAACTAACCTTTTCATCTGCATTCTGTCAGAAGGGTAAAAATGCCTTCTTGGTTCATTATCATATTTCTTAATCCATGGTAAAAATTTATGAAGTCACTGGGATTTATACTGGCAGATCTGGCAGCCTTTTAATATTTATTTAGACTGAGATATAATCTGAATATGGGAAATATTTGTTTTTGGTTTTGAGACAAATAAAGGTATTTTTATTACAGCTATATTTGCTAGGTATGATTTATACTCGTCCATGTTTCACTGAGTTTTCTTTTCATTTCCTTTTGTTGTTTAACAAATGTTGGCATAGTTGGCTGTGCTTTTCTTTTTTGAATTTTGTAAGTTAAGAATATTAAACATTTTGCAAAAGATGCCAGTCAAATTCATATCTTTGCAATTTGTTTTGAAATCCTAACATCCCAGATTTTGCCATATTTGTTTGCCAAGTAGTACCTTACATTGTGAGTAGTCACAGTAAAACCCAAACATGCCAAGGATGGTACTAATCAGTAAGATTGAAGGCATTGTAGTCTAGCCCACAAACATTCATTAAAGGAGGAAAAGTCTTGAATCTTCACCATTTTGCTCAGTTCAGGATTACCCTTTACACTTTGACAGTTTATTTTTCATTCCTTGTGCAGTGTAGTCTCAAATTACTAAAAACATAAGAAAAGCCATACTGGGTCCAACCAAACTTCCAGCTAGCCCAGTGTTCTCTCTAACAACAGCGCTCAGTGCCAGGTGTTTCAAAGGGAATAAACAAAACGGATAATCCAGTGATTTATCCTCTCTTGTCCTGACTCAGTTTCTGACAAACATCCCTGCCCATCCTAGCTATAAGCCATTGATGGATCTATCCTCCACAAACTTACCTAGTTCTTTTTTGAACCTCAGTATAGTCTTGGCCTTTGCAAGATCCTCTGGCAGAGTTCCACAGACTAACTGTATACTTTGTGAAGAATTACTTCCTTTTTTTTTTTTTTTTGCTTTAAACCTGTTGCTTGTTAATTTCATTTGGTGAGGCTTGTTCTTGTGTTATGAGGAGTAAATAACATTTATTTATTTTCTCCACACCTGTCATGATTTTATAGACATCCACCATATCTCATCTTAGCCATCTCTTTCCCAAGCTGAAAAGTCCGTGTTGTTAATCTTTCCTCCTCAATTGTTTTTTGTTGCCTTTTTCTCTAATTTTTCCAGTTCCAATAGATCTTTCTTGAGTTGGGACAACCAGATTTACCTGCAAAATGTGGGCATACCATGAAGGATGGTTTTTTCCATTGTATTCTCTTGGAGACTATTCTACAGTTTAGGTCTTATCCTCTGCACTGAAAATAGAACAAGCAGATCTCCACTATAATAAATGGGACCTGTTGTGATAATTTAAACCTACAAGCTTACTCTAGGCATAAATTGGATTGTAAAAAGTATATCAAAATTCATGAAATGTTACAGTAACCCAAAATAACAAATATTCATAGAAAGTAAGTCAAGTTGCTTTTATTAATGAATATTATAAATGTGTGGAAAAAGAACCAGAGAAATAAATTTAGTTCAGACAAAAACCTCACCTTGATATGTTTCCAGGACTATACTGAAATCATTCTTGTCAAAAATAGAAGATGTGGAACTAGAAATTAATAAACCAAAATTAGTGTGTCAATATTAATTGATGGACAAAATAAAGAAGGAGTGATCTATTTTATCTATATTTCCCTTTATTTGTTCTTTATTTAAAAACACGCAAGACTGCTGAAATAAGTTTCACCATCCTCACTGTCACCCCCATCATTGCCTGGTATCTTGGCACTTTGCAATCCTATTACTGAAATGTCTTAATCAAACAGGTCCAAAAAGAGGGAACCAGAAAATTCTGCCATCTCTGTCAGCTCCAGATGAGTGCCAAGCACCATTTAAGATGAAATGGGATTAGATTTTAACAACAACAGTATATCAGCTAACTTCTTTTCTTTTCCCCAAAAGTCCAGTTGTTACCATCTTTTACAGAGTCTAAGATTGTAAAGGAAGGTGTAAGGGGCTCCTTACCAAAGTGCTCTCCACCTAAAGGGAAAGAGAACAAGAAATGTTAAAACGGAAGCATAATACTTGATATTTAACAGGGTTTAGCTGTCCTTCCTTTTCTGTATCTTTAATAAAATGGTTAAAAATATTTTTAATGGCATGTGTGCCAGGGTACTAAGCAGGCTGAGATCTCTGTATACTGGATGGTGTTTAATACTGTTTAATGTTGGATGGGGACAGAGTTTATGACAACATTATCACTTTGACCTCTGACATCACTACAACAGGTTCTGTTTTGGTGCAAAGGGTCTGCTCATACAGTTCTCATCACAGAACTGAGAATATATCTGCTCATATGAAGGTGTTTCCCCCCCGATATTTAGAATTTAAGTATAATTAAAAGTCTTTATTCTAAAGTAAGCTGCCACCACAACTGGACAGGTAAATTGACTAGCACCAGAATTTTGTTGAATCCCAGATTGTGTCAATAGCTGACTACACTTTCCCAAATTCCCACTTTCCTTTATCATATCCTCTCCCTTTTGTACTCAGTGGTTCTTATAACCCATGTTATGTGCCATGGCCACATTAACAAGTCTGTTCAGAAAATCAGGCCCTCTTCCGAAAGAACCGGTGGCACGTCCACACACAAAATGCGCTCTTTCAAATTGCTTTTGAAAGAACATGGTGCTTCTTCCAGAGGCACTCTTCCTCTCCCAAATGAGGAAAACTGCCTTTTTCAGAAAGATTCTTTCGGAAAAAAGAGTGTATAGATGCTCCAGGGGCCCTTTGTTTGAAAAAGAGGTCCTCATAGTGCCAGATTTTTTGACCCCTGGACTGTTCTTTCAAAAAAAGGGGGGCTGGGTGAACTCTCTTTTTCGAAAGAGCAGATTGTTATTTTGATCCACTTTTTTGTGTGTGGATGTGTTCTTTCGAAAGAAGATCTTCTGGAAGATTGCTTCCAGAAGATCATCTTTTGAAAGATCAATATAGTGTAGACATGGCCTATGAAACAAAGCTGTGTTAGTGCTTTTGTGCCTAATTCTGTTAGGCTATGTCATCTATGAACAAAGACTGGATATTTTGAGATACCCATCTCACTATGCACTAGGGACAATGTGGGCACATTGACAGTGGCTTGGTATTCCAGTTGTGTACACTGCTCCACCTGTGCTTTGGTGAAGGTGGCTCTTAGCAATTCTAGACATTTAATTAGGAGGATGTAGTTCTTCAGCACATATGTCTGATAAGTGTGTGAAATCATAGGAGCAAATTAGATGCACATGCACATCTGTATCCAGCCCGATGGTCCTTAATGCAAAATTGTTTGAAATATTCAATTGCCGGAGGGTAGTACTCATTTTGGTTTGTGCCTTTCAATTTCAGCTGTGAAACAAACACTTGAATTAATTTGAGTTTTAGCTCTTATATAACCTTAGGGCTCATGGCTGCGTCTTCCTAAAAGCATGGCCCAGGTTCTGCTTGAAAAAAACTACCTGGCTGTATAACCTTATGGCTCAAATTCAGCCATGGCATATGTACCACAGCTGCCTCTGAGGATTAAGGCTTCAGTTTAGTGCAACAAAACTTGCCGTACAGGACACTTCTATTGGTAATAAAAATAGTTCACATAAAAGTTAGAGAGAGAACAAAAACGTTTCAGGTGCAAATTGTAAGGGCAAAATGTGGCCCTTTAATTTGTGAGAAACGTTCTGGCCATTAGGGTGCTGGACTGGGATTTGAGTGCTGTGTTGAAGTGCTAGCTTTCTCACTACTCTTCCTCCATGGTCTCACTGTGTCAGAGTTCCCCACCTGAAAGGCTGAATAATATTTTCTGTAGGGTGATTTTTTGCACTTCTGTGGCATATAGGACAGGATCCTTTGTTATCCACCAGAAACCCATTGAGCTAGATTCTGTGTGAACACAGAGAATAAAAATACATCCTTCCTTGCCTTAAGGCACTTCATCATCTTAGCTGTAGGATAAGACACGAAGGATGGATACTGGCAGATGAGGAATACAAGAAAACCATGACATAGTTACTGCTTAGCAGAATATAAAGTGACTTCAGCACACCAGCAGTCAAGTTGTTAATTATCCCTCCTCTTTTCTCCCATTGTATGTTTTGTCAGACAGTCTCTTTGGGGAACCAACAATGTCTTGGTAGGTTCATGTCCAGGCTGCGCAGTGTGGAGGCTCACTCTCTTTGGGCTTGTAAACAGACTGTAGCATTAATAACTGCTCCATTGTCTATGCAGTTAGAAAAAGCATGAAAGAGACTTGCTCTCTGTGGAAAACTGGCTGAGATGCTTGTACATTAGTCATCATTTTAAAACCAAAGGTGTTAAATGGGCCACCTAAATCTGTACTTAGTCACCTAAGTGTGTTTTGTTTAAAATTATTAAAGACCTGGGGCTTTCACAAAAGTTGGAGGGATTTCTGACTGATCAGCACTTCTATAATCAGGCCTTTTTTACAATGTAGCTGCTTAAGTATACATTTAGGAGCTTTTAGAAAATGTTGGCCTATGTTCAGCTAATCAAAAAGCAATGGAGCATGCAAACTTCCCAGTTCTCCACAGTACAATTGACTAAAAGCTGCAAGTTAGGAATCAGAATGCTCTTACATGATTGTGTGCTTGGAACCTGATCCCCAAATGAATAGCTAAAATACGGTGCATTTAAGGCAATCATTGGAGTCACACATTGCCAGCATGTGAATACATTGCTTACAGTCGGATGGGGGAACAGGGGTAATCTTTATTTGCACTTTCATAGTTTGCAGTCTCTGGTGTGGTTTGAAGTAACGTTTGAGAAACATTTACCCTGGGAAAAAATGAAGGCACTTGATTACAAAGTTAAAAAGTTGAATGGTAGGTGTTGGAAAAAGCAAATAGGATGGTAGTTTAGGAAGCCAAACAGCAGATGCATAGCAAGGCACAAGAGGTCACCTCAGAAAGCACCTGTCACTGCATCAGGCACCTGATTTTGATGTTTGAACTACAGCATTTCTGTGTAAAGTGGAATTTCAGACTAAGAAAGGAAGATGCATAGACATGGGATGAGAGTCTGTTAGCCCTGGTCTATATTTGGGTTAGTGGAGTATCTGCCCCAATACAACCCGTTAGTACAGTCAGGCAAAATAGGTGTTTAAACTGGTAAGCTCGCTCCAGTTTGAAAAAGAATCATAGAACAACAGAGCTGGAAGAGACCTAAAAAAGCTCTCAAGTCCAGCCCCCTGCCCTTGGCAGGAACAAACCCATCAGATCAGCCCAACCAGGGCTTTGTCAAGGCAAGACTTAAACACCTCCAGGGATGGAGACTCCACTACTTCCCTTGGTAGACCATTCCAAGGCTTCACCACCCTCCTCGTGAAAAAGTTTTTCCTAATGTTCAACCTGGACCTTTCCAACCGCAACTTGAGACCATTGTTCTGCGTTCTGCCATCCATGACCACTGTGAACAGCCTCTCTCCAGCCTCTTTGCAACCTCCTTTCAGTAAGTTGAAGGCTGTTGTCAACTCCCCCCTCAGACTTCTTTTCTGCAGACTAAACAGTCCCAATTCCATCAACCTTCTTCATAGGTCATATGCTCCAGCCCCCTAATTATCTTGGTCGCCCTCCGCTGAACCCTCTCCAGTGTATCCACATTCTTCCTATAATTGGGGTCCCAGAACTGGACACAGTACTCAAGATGCAGCCTCACCAAAGCCGAATAAAGAGGAATAATCACTTCTCTGGATCTACTGGCAACGCTCCTCTTGATGCAACCTAATATGCCATTAGCCTTCTTGGCTACAACAGCACACTGTTGACTCATGTCCAGCTTCTCATCCACTACAACTCCCAGGTTCTTTTCTGCAGACTTACTACTGAGCCAGTCGGACCCCAGCCTGTAACAATGCTTGGGATCCTTCCGGCCCAAGTGCAGGACCCTGCACTCGTCCTAATTGAACCTCATCAGATTTCTTGCATCCCAGACTTCTAATTTGTCTAAGTCACTCTGGACCCTATCCCTACCCTCCAGTGTATCTACCTATCCCCCTAGCTTAGTGTCATCTGTAGACTTGCTGAGGGTGCAATCCAACCCCTTATCCAGGTCATTGATAAATATGTTGAACAGAACAGGACCCAGAACCAAATCTTGGGGCACTCCACTAGAAACCGACCGCCATCCCCATATCGAGCCATTGATCACTACCTGCTGGGCCCAACCTTCTATCCAGCTTTCTATTCAGCTTACCGTCCATTTATCCAATCCACATTCCTTTAATCTGCTGACAAGAATATTGTGGGAGACCATATCAAAAGCTTTGCTAAAGTTAAGATAAGTCACTTCCATTGACTTTCCCCTGTCCACAGAGCCAGTTATCTTATCGTAGAAACTAATCAGATTGGTCAGGCATGACTTGCCCTTCATGAATCCATGCTGACTATTCCTGATCACTTTCCCTTCCTCCAAGTTCTTCTTCTCTTTTTTAAAGATGGGCACTACATTTGCCTTTTTCCAATCATCTGAGATTTCTCCCAATCTCCACGACTTTTCAAAGATAATGGTCAAGGGCTCGTCAACGATGTACGCGAACTCCCTCAGGACCCTTGGATGAATTAGGTCCGGACCCATGGATTTATGTATATTTAGCTTTTTTAGATAGCTCCTAACCTGTTCTTTCCCCACCAAAGGCTGTCCACCTTCATCCCACAATGCATCACTTTTTGCATTAGGCTGGGAGCTGTCCTTGTCCGTGAAGCCTTAAGTACTTCAGCTTTCCCTGCATCGTCTGTCACTGGGTTACCTCCCTCATCCAGTAGGGGCCCCACACCCTCTCTGATCACCTTCTTCTTGCTAACATGCCTGTAGAAACTTTTCTTGTTATCCTTCACATTCCTCGCAACTCACAATTCCAGTTGCAGTTTCACCTTCCCGATAACTGTCCTACATTCTCGAGCTATACATTTATATCCCTTCCTAGACATCTGTCCAAGTTTCCACTTTTTGTAAGCTCCCTTTTTGTGCCTAAGTTTTCCAAGGATTTCCCCAGTAAGCTCGTCTGGTCTCCTACCACATTTACTTCTCTTGCTGCACATTGGGACAGTTTCTTTCTGCACCTTCAATAGCGCTTCCTTAAAATACTGCTGGTTTTTCTGGACTCCTTTTCCCTTCATGGTAGCATCCCAGGGGATTCTGCCCATCAGGTTCCTGAAGGAGTCAAAGTCTGCTTTTCTGAAATCCAAGGTGTGTAATTTACTGCTCTCTTTCCTTCTTTTGTTCAGGATCCTGAAATCTACCATCTCATGATCACTGCTTCCCAGGCTGTCACCCACCTCTACCTTCCCTATTAGTTACTCCGTGTTTGTAAGCAGCAGGTTAAACTGCGCACAACCTCCGGTTGGGTCCTTCAGCACTTATACCAAGAAGTGATCTCCAACATTCTCCAGAAACTTCCTGGACTGTTTGGCAGCCTGTAGCAGACACCAACCACCACATCTCCAGTGCTGTCTACACCACTAAGCTTGACCCATAGATTCTCAACAGGCTTTTCTCCCTCTATGTACTGGAGTTCCGAGCAATCATAGTGCTCTCTTACGTATAGTGCAACTCCTCCTCCTTTTCTCCCTTGCCTGCTCTTCCCAAACAGTTTATACCTTTTCATGACAGCGCTCCAGTCATGCGAGTCATCCCACCAAGTCTCTGTTATCCCAATCAAGTCATAGTTCTTAGACTGGACCAGGGCTTCTAATTCCTCCTGCTTGTTACCCAGGCTTCTGGCATTGGTGTACAAACACCTCAGATAACCAGTTGATCTCCACGCCCTCTCTGCTAGAACCAGAGGTCCACTTTTGTTGTCCATTCCTCTTTGCATTTCTTCACTGCCTCCAAGTTCCTTTCTCCCCTCAGGGTTTTCGTCACTGTCCCCCAGGGAACCTCATTACTACAACTAGCAGCTTTGTCTGTCCACATGGGATGTCGCATTGCTGATACTAACTGTTTGGCTGCAGTTTTGGTAATGAAGATTAATTAAGTCCTTATCAGCTGTTTGCTGCAATCAGTTATCGGCAAGCCAGGTTGAGACCCTAGTCATGCCTACTGTCTTTGAGGTCAGGAAAGGTGGGTGATGTATTAATATCACCTATATGTTCATGTACACCTGTGAGTTAATGCTCTCCTTATGGCAGCTTTTGATAAAGAGCAAGAGTGGAAGTGTGAAGTGTAACATTGTGCTAATCCTTAGTGTATATTGCCTTATTGGAAAAGCCGGAGACCAGACATTTTAATGACTTTTCACAGTAAATATAAATAATCCCCAAAGGGTAGTTGACTCGGCTGCAGAAGCTTATTTTATAAGTCAGTGAAGAATTAAAGATTTTATCCGTCATATTATGGGGATGACTTTTTTATCCCTAACCCCCAGTAGCACTGTAGATTCAAAAAACTATATATAAAATATAGGATCACATGTGCTTTTGGTGTGATATGGAGCATGTATGTAGGTATCCTTTGAATGTTTCATGCCAGGATCTATACAGACATTAATTAATTAATTGAATCCTCACTGTAGCCTGTGATAAGTATCATTTGTTATACCCATTTTCTCAAACAAATGTGACATGGAAGTGATGCTTCTGGATCCAAGCCTGTGATAGAATCTATAATTCTTACTGCCTGGTCACAGCTCTTAACACCAGACTGTTTTCTGTGGATCTCGTTCAAAGCCCATTGGAGACAGTGGGAGCCTTTTTACTGATGTTAAATGGGCAGTGGCTCTGGTGCTACCTTTCAATGAAGAAATTACAGGGATCTACACTTCTCCAAGCTGAACTAGCATTACCTTATCAAAACAAAAAGCAGTCAAGTAGCACTTTAAAGACTAGCAAAATAGTTTATTGGATGAGCTTTCGTGGGACAGACACACTTCTTCAGACCACAGCCAGACCAGAGCAGACTCAATATTTAAGGCACACACAACTACATGAAAAAACTCGGAAGTGGGTCTGTCTCACGAAAGCTCACCCAATAAACTATTTTGCTAGTCTTTAAAGTGCTACTTGACTGCTTTTTGTTTTGATAGTGTATAGGCTAGCCCGGCTTCCTCTCTGTTAGCATTACCTTGAGAGATAAGACGTGGCATACATATGCACACCATGTTTCAAAACTGTCTAATTTCACAATGCTTGTAATGTGAATTCTGCCCCCTCGTGCATGTGTTATCATAATACATTTACTTTCTGAAAAGTGGAACTGAATAATCAATAATGAGAAAGGGGTGTGAAAATATATTACACCTAGAGCTACTTGTGAGGCCATCATATGCTTAAAAGGACATTTATGGATAGGTTTTCCCTTTGAAATATTTTTCTTTATGATATTTTATCATATTTAAAAGTTCAGCATCAATAGGGGAATAATGCTCATTCAGTTTCTGCCCAGTGCTACCTATTGCCATTTCCACTTTCTCATCATTTCATGGCGATATATAATGTAATAGGTATTACAGTAGGAGAGAAGTTACTGGTCTCAGTTCAGTGCAACTTCAGCTATGTAACACATTGTATTAGGCAAATAGCTTTCTATCACACAGTTAAGGGAGCTTTCTAGCAAATCTAGCTACAGATTACAAACCACCTGGGTATGAGTGGGCTGTAATTCATATGGAGTGTCTCCTTCACCTTTCTTTTCTAAAATCAAATATTGTATAATAGGGTTCTCTTTGGTATTCCATCTACAAAAATCTTTACAAATATTAACTAAATAAGTCTCACAGCAGCCACGGCATTTCAAATACATAAATACAGGTTCAAACTCCCTTGTCTGACTCTTTCTCATCCAGCAACATCCCTTGGCTGGCAGGACAAGGGATTTTGCTTGAGCAGAGAGCAACCACACTGGCAGCCCCATGGCTAGGATCTTATTGAGGTGCAGAGCCATGTCAGCAGCCCCAGTTGCAAGGCCCCTTTCCAGGTAAGGGGGAGAAGCCCAGCAGCCCTGCAGGGGGAGCCCTGCAGGATGCCCCTTCCCACCTCCAGACAGCTGGCAGGGTTCCCCAGACTCAGCAAAACACATCATCTGGGACCACTCAGGTCTCAAGAGTGCCAGATGTACACAGCCTCACTCCAATTTTATAGATGTGGAAGCAGTGTTGTGGAGGCTTTCAGAAGCAGAGCCAGCATCAGAACCCACACATTCTTTGCTCTCAGTCAAATGTTTAGCCCCAATAAGCCATATATTTTTTTCACTAAATAAAATCTTTGAGGATGTATGGTAATTATCCCCATTTTATCTAGGTAGCCTAGAAAAAATAACACACTGCAATTTCTTTAGTGGCATTGCTTTTCATTCAACGCAGCAGTTGCATCTAGAATGTTGGGAAATAGTGGAACTTTCTTTCTAGCTCCAGATCTATATCTTCTATTTTAAATGGGAATTCCTTTAGAATGGAAAAAAAATCTTTCAAGTCAGTGGGAGGGACCTAATCAGCCACACACTTCTTCAGCCTTAACTGCATGCTCTATCTTACCCTCACACTTAACTTCTTCCTTTCTTTCCCCCTCTTTCCTCCTTCCATTTAACATGTCCTCTCATTTTACTTATCCTTCTATTTTATTAATTCCCTCTCCCACTCCATCCACTCAAAAAGTGGAACTAAAATGAAGCTTGCAAGCCATCACAAGGTTCACTTTTTCCTCTGCATTATATTTCAACTGTTTAGTAGTAGGCATCCTTCAGTCTGCATAGACTATGGATTACGCCCTTTAAAGTTTCAATTGAGGACTTCATTTACAGCATCTATTGTGACTATGAAGACACACACGAGAGTGACAGTCTTTGCTGCATCTCTTGCAGATGTAGTGGGTGTCTGGCAAGTCCTTATTGTGCTTTCTGTGCGCTCGCTTCTCCTCTGCTAGCTGTCTGATCTTCATCTCGCCCTTCTGAAGGTCCTTGTGTAACCCCTGCCTCCATCTGCTGTGGTCGTCTGCTAGTTCTTCCCAGTTGTCCAGCTCGATGTCTACCTCTCTCAGGTCTCTCTTGCAGACATATTTGTAGCGCAACTGGGGGCGTCTGGGAGGTCTTTTGCCAGAGGCTAGCTCACCATACAGGATGTCTTTTGGAATCCTTCCATCACTCATCCTGTGGACATGGCCAAGCCAGCGGAGTCGACGCTGCCTGAGGAGGGTGTGCATAGTTGGGATGCCAGCTTGCTCGAGGACGGCGGTGTTGGTCACTCTGTCCTTCCATGATATTCCAAGGATGCTCCTGAGGCAGCGCAAGTGGAAGACATTCAGCTTCTTTTCCTGGTGGGCATACAGGGTCCAAGTCTCGCTGCTATAAAGGAGGGTGCTGAGGATGCAGGCTCTGTAGACTTGCATTTTGGTGTGAGTGTACAGCTTGTTGTTATTCCACACTCTCTTGCTGAGTCTGGACAGAGTTGTGGCCGCTTTTCCGATCCTCCTATTTAGCTCAGTGTCCAACGACAGGGTGTCAGTGATGGTGGACCCGACGTAAATGAACTCGTGGACGACCTCTAACGTATAGTTGTCAATGCTGATTGATGGGGGTTCAGCAACATCCTGACCCAGTACGTTTGTCTTCTTTAGGCTGATGGTAAGCCCAAAGTCCTTGCACGCTTTGGAGAACTGATCCAGCAGTTTTTGAGGCTGGTCTTCCATGTGAGACACTACAGCAGCATCATCTGCGAACAGCATGTCTCTGATGAGGACTTCTCACACCTTAGACTTAGCTTTCAGCCTTGCAAGGTTAAACAGTTTCCCATCAGATCTTGTGTGCAGCAAGATGCCCTCTGTTGAAGATCCAAAGGCATGCTTCAGGAGGAGTGTGAAGAAGATCCCGAACAAGGTCGGAGCAAGCACGCATCCTTGTTTGACGCCGCTCCTGATTCTGAAAGCATCCGATAATGCGCCGTCATATTGGATGGTTCCTCTCATGTCTTCTTGGAACAACTGGATCATCTTGAGTAAACATGGAGGACAACCTGTCTTGTGGAGCAGTTTGAACAGACCATCCCTGCTGATCATGTCAAAGGCCTTGGTCAGGTCAATGAAGGCTATGTAGAGTGGCTTTCTCTGCTCCCTGCACTTCTCCTGCAGCTGCCTTAGAGAGAAGACCATGTCAATGGTAGACCTCTCTGCGTGGAAACCGCACTGCAATTCGGGGTACACCCTCTCAGCAATCTTCTGGAGTCTGCCAAGGATGACGCGAGCGAACAGTTTACCAGTGACGCTTAGGAGGGAGATTCCACGGTAGTTGTTGCAATCGCTTCTGTCTCCTTCGTTCTTATACAACGTTACAATGTTAGCATTGCACATATCCTGTGGAACCTCACCCTCTTTCCAGCACAGGCACAGTAGCTCATGTAGGGGTTCCAGGAGTGTGTCCGCGGCACATTTGATTACCTCTGGTGGTATACCATCCTGACCAGGGGCCTTTCCTGCTGCAATGCTGTCGATGGCTGTCTTCAGTTCATCCATAGTCGGTTCTTGATCCAGTTTGTCCATTACTGGTAGGTGCTCGATGGCATTGAGGGCTGCATCAACCACAACGTTCTCGCATGAGTACAGCTCGGAGTAGTGCTCAACCCAGTGCTCCATCTGTTTGGCTTTGTCAGCGATGACTTCACCTGATTTGGATTTCAGAGGTGCCATCTTGTTCTGGGTGGGTCCTAATGCCTTCCTCATACCCTCATACATTCCTCTGAGATTACCAAAGTCGGCACGGGTCTGGATGCTGCTGCATAGCTGGAGCCAGTGGTTGTTGGCACAGCGCCTGGCTGTCTGCTGTACAGTTCTTCTGGCCTCTCTAAGTGCTTGCTGGGTACTCTGGCTCAGTGAGTGTTTGTACTGCAGGAGTGCAACGCCCTTCTTTTCAATGACTGGAATCATCTCATCAGAGTTAGCTTTGAACCAGTCGTTCGTGTTTCTAGCTCTTCTTCCAAACACCGACAAGGCCGTGTTGTAAACTGTAACCCTCAGATGTTGCCATTTGGATGTCGCATCAGCGCCCCCAGGGCCCCTGGGCAGATTTTCCTGGAGCGTCTCTCTGAACTTTTCAGCTTTCTCCGAGTTTGCCGTCTTTCTGGCGTCAATGCAGGGGCTTCCAGCAGGTTTAGAGTGGTACGGCTTCTTGGGTCTCAGCTTGAGCTTGGAGCAAACTAGCGAGTGATCTGTATCACAGTCAGCAGTATGATAGCTGCGTGTCAGAAGGACGTTTTTGAGGTTATTACGCCTCGTGATGACCACGTCTTGTTGATGCCAGTGCTTCGAGCGTGGGTGTTTCCACGACACTCTGTGCTGTGGCTTCATCTGGAAGAATGTGTTTGTGATGCACAGATTGTGGTACATGCACACTTCAAGGAGATGCTGTCCATTGTCATTCATTTTTCCCACACCGAAGTGTCCTAAGCAGGAAGGCCATGAGGCCCAATCAGCTCCAACTCTTGCATTGAAGTCACCCAAGATGTACAGTTGTTCATGAGCAGGTATTTGCACTACAGCAGCACTAAGGACGTCATAGAACTTGTCTTTTACTTCTGGTGTGGCGTACAGGGCTGGAGCATAAGCGCTGATCAGGTGGACGGGACCAGCGCAAGTTTGAAGCGTGATCCGAAGAAGTCTTTCTGATCTGCCCATGACTAAATCCACCATTTGTAGAAGGGTGTTTCTGACAGCAAAGCCAACACCATGCTCTCTGGGTTCTTCTTGGGCTTTACCCTGCCAGAAAAAGGTGTAGTCCTTTTCCTTTAGAGATCCCAAATCTGCGAGTCGTGTCTCTTGCAGTGCAGCGATATCACCTCTGAGCTTCTTCAGTTCCTCGTTGATGACAGCGGTCTTTTGAGTATCACTGATGGCCTGAAGATCTTCAGTCAAGCCGGTCAGCATGGTCCGCACATTCCAGCAAGCAAGCTTAAATTGTTAATGTTTCTCATTTCTTGTTGATTTTCTTATTGGTTTGCCTGGTGCCCAAATTTCAGTCACTTGTCAGGTTCAGGAACCTTAAGCCTCACGCACCCAGCGAGACAGGTGAACTGTGGCGGGACAGTACCCTATTGGCTGGGGGATGCCCAGCTTGAGGCGGGCGGTGACTGTCCAGTGAGATGCGAGGATCTCTCCCACCATCGAAGGCAACCCCTGGTGCTCGTTCTCTACGCCAGTCGAGCAAGAGCTTATAACCGGTATCTGTTGCCTCCTGTGTTGATGCAATGCTGTTCAGCGATGCCGGAGTACCTCTCCAGGCGCGAGCCTGGGCACTCACTATGGAGACTCTGGGCTGCCCAGACACCAGTGTCCCCCTCTCGGCTTTACTGATATAGTCCAAAGGAGAGGATAACCTCCACGTCTGGTACCAGCTCAGCTGCAGGAGTTGCCGGAACAGTGCCAGAAGTTGACACCAAACCACCTTCGGACTCCACTCCGGATTTTCTGTCAGGGTTTACTCCCTTAGCCTTTCTCCTTCCCAGGATAACCCACAAGGCAGTGGGGTTTCAACTCAAAGCTTTGTTTATCTTGGGAGTAGCATTTACCCATTCCTATTACACATAAACAATCTGGGTCCTATGTTGAGAGATAGAATACTCTTTCACAAAAATGACAGCTTCCTTTGGTTATGTCTACACTACAGAGTTATTCCAGAGTTATTATTCTAAAATAAGCTATTCAGGAATAATGCGTCCATACTACAGGGAAGTCCCAAAATAAGCAAAACTTATTCTGAAATAGTGTGTCCACACACATTAGAGCCTATTTCGGATTATAGCCCCTGGAAGCACATAAAAGATATGCACCTGTGACGTCTACACAGCAGTGTTATTTTGGAATAAACTATTCTGGAATAGCTTATTTGGAAATAGCCACTGTTCCCTGTCTATACAGCCCCGATTCCAAAATATCTATTTCAAAATAGGTGCTATTCCTCACAGAATGAGATTTACAGGATTCAAAATAAGCTATCTGCTTTTTGTAAATTATTTCAAAATAGCGGTTTTGCTGTTTAGACCCTTTCAAAATTATTTTGGAATAGCGGCCACGATCCCAAAATCTATCTATCTATCTATAGCTAGAGATAGAGATAGAGATAGAGATAGAGATAGAGATATACCCTTTGTATAGATATACCCTTTAGAGGATCTTCCAGGCTCTGAAGCTGTGAACCCGATATACAAAATGTCTCTTGGGACATACACAAATTATATGTAGTGATTAAGCTTCTTTGTAATGAGATGTAGTTCACTGGAGTTTGCCTTTAATCAGGACAAGCAGTTTATATTAGTGAGATTATAGCTGACTTTCAACAATGACAAAAAATCCTCCTCTGAGCAAATCTGCTTCTGTATATGCCAATCCATATATTTGGAGTGGAATTAGTGTCTCCGTGATATCATTACAGCAAGACTATTTTAATCCATCAGCAACAGATGGTAGGCTAGTCATTGGTCCACTTTGGTGTCAAGTCTCCATGGTTCATTTTTAATTTGAAAAATTGTGTTTGCCAGGGTTGTGCTCAGATCTGCTCCTGGACTTTGACATTTTGAATCAACCAACCTGTTTTGTATGACAAATGCATTCAAATACACTAATGAAACAACTTTGGCAAAAGAGTATTTTCTGTGAAGTGTTCAATATGACTTCTGCCAAACAATGATTTATAATTAGTTTGGATATCTAGAATGCTTAGTGGGGGAAAATGCATAAAGGTAGCCTTCACTGATTGTTACCATCTACTCTGTAGGGGTTGGAGAGATAGAAGATCACTTGGTAAAAGGATAACTGAAGTGGAATTAGATTTCAGATTATATGATTAAAGAATATGTTTTTTAGGAGAGTGTTATTCTAAAGTGTGTAAAGAAAGAAAAGAATAAAATATAGAGAAGACTTAATCAAAGCAAAGGGACCCATAACCTATAGGTGACAAGGTCTTCTGTGAGATTTTTTTGCCAGTAGTTTTATAAACCACAAAGAGATGAAATCCCAGTTTCAAAAACGAGCTCTTTTTATTCTCCACATTTTGGGTTAGAACACTGATAGGCTAAAATGGAACAAAGCTTGGTAAGGAAAGAAAGAAAACCTCAAGAATGTTGAAATGCTTCAGAATTACAGTTGAACATATAAGGCTATCTGGGCCAGATCCTGCAGATCAGATGGCATAAATCCTAAGTGTGGCTGGATAAATGTTCTAACTCTGCTATTTAGACAGGTGTTCCTGTGACTATTTGCACTTCTTTTTAATAAAAGAAAGTACTTCTCAGATGCAAATCCAGTATTGCACAGTAAACAATGACCCTGCAGTTCAGAGGGTAATCACAACTCAGGCTCTGTGTATTGTGGCACACACACAGAGCAAGGTTTTATACTGGATTTCTACAATAGCTCATTTGATT
This sequence comes from Carettochelys insculpta, assembly GCF_033958435.1. Taxonomy (NCBI): domain Eukaryota; kingdom Metazoa; phylum Chordata; order Testudines; family Carettochelyidae; genus Carettochelys; species Carettochelys insculpta. Next base: position 190,714,671 of record NC_134139.1, read on the forward strand.
GTCCCTTTAAATTTGTTTCTTTTTTCCCACACTCATTCTGATGTTTTACTATTATTGTGCATTTTAACTATAGAAAAGAAAACTGGTGGTTATATTAAGGGGAAGTAGATAACAGCCAGTCTAAAAAAAGAAAGGCAGTAGCCCTTCAACAGGAGCAGGTGTCATTAACAAGTAAACGTGTGGGTGTGGCTAAAGAAGGTGAAAGTCATCCTCCGTTCTGGGAATCTAGACAGCTTGGAGATAGAACAGACTGAGGCTGGCTGAAGCTTAGCAGCATTGTTGTGACATATAAAGTTGAAATAAATATAATACACTTGTTTAACACAAGAAGGCTAATGACCTATTGGGGAGCATTAGGAGGAGCATTTCCAGCAGATCGAGAAAAGTTGTTATTCCCTTTTATTTGGCAATGGTGAGGCCACATCTGGAGTATTGTTCCCAGTTCCGGACACCCCCCTTCTCACACAGTATAGAAAGGATGTAGATGCATTTGAGAGAGTCCAATGGAGGGCAACAAAAATGATTGGGGGATGGAGCACATGACCTATGAAGAGAGGCTGAGGGATCTGGGCTTATTTAGTTTGCAGAAGAGATGAGTGAGAAGTGATTTGATAGCAGCCTTCAACTTCCCGAAGGTAGGTTCTAAAGAAGATGGAGAAAGGATGTTCTCAGAAGTGACAGATAGCAGCACAAGCAGCAATGGTCTCAAGTTACAGTGGAGGAGGTGTAGGTTGGATGTTAGGAAAAATTATTTCAACAGGAGGGTGGTGAAGCACTGCAACGCATTACCTAGCGAGGTGGTGGAATTTCTATTCCTAGAGGTTTTTAAGTCCTGGCTTGACAAAGTCCTGGCTGGGATGACTTAGTTAGGGTTAGTTCTGCTTTGATCATGGGGCTGGACTCAATGACCTCCTGAGGTCTCTTCCAGCCCTGTGAGTCTAAGTTTTCTGCATCTTAAGCAAAAAACAAACAAACAAACAAACAAAAAACCACCCACTCCACCCCTTGCGGAACCCAGACCCATCTCCTGAGAAAATCTGAAGGACAAATTATTTTCAGGACCATCAGTGACTTCCATTGCTATTCCTGGGTAGGTTAAGGTTAGGGTCATATTTTGGGAGGTACAGTGAAACATCTGAGCATTAGGGGCAGTATGACAGAGCCGCATGCTCTGCATCTCAAGCTTTCAGGTCAAAATTGGCAGTCACAACATGTCAATCCAAATTAGGGCACTAATAAATGCCAGGAGACTGATGATCAACTTTGAAAAATGTCCATTAAATTGTCCCAGGGGAATTTTCTGTCATTTCTTTACACTCTGAGTTCCGTATTTAGTATGCTCTGTTTATAAGAATAACACACTGTCTGTCCCACCAGCTCCAAACAGGATCTGAAAGTGAAGCAGGGTGCTTGGCTTGTTTCACTTCATCATCAGTATGGCAGGTTTACAAGCTCAGTTAAGCTGTCACTGTAACATCTGTGCAGTTACATTTACTGAATCATTTATTATTGACATGTTTGTGTTTTGAGTTCCATCTCTGCCCCCTCCAAGGCCTTACATAGGTCTTCATGGACGTGACCACTGGAATTTAAGGCCAGATGGTATTATTATTCTTGCTAGGGTTCAGCAGTCCTTTGCTCCAGCACTAGTTCCCAAGAAGTAAACAGTCCCTTGGTTTGAGACAAGGTACTGCTCAGTATGAGACAAGATTTTGGAGCCAGAGCAAACAACTAAAGAAAGAATAGAATCTGTTTCAAGCTCTGTGGGCTGTATTGTCTGTGTAAGACTAACAGTTGTAAAATATTTGTTACTGGAGCCAGCAGCAAGGAGTCTAAATACAAGCTTCAACCAGTTCAGTGGAGACAGGACGTAACCTTTCCATCCACCTGCCCTTGGGAGTAGAACTGTGCTTGAAAGAAATTGGGTTAGGTCATGAATCAGCTTGCAGAAACCACCAGCCTTTGGCTTCACAAGCAAGACCTTTCCAATCCCTTCTCTGTACAGGTGTTGGGAATTAGGGCCTGCAGCAGAACTAAGCTTCAGGCAGTCTGTTCAGCAAAGCTGGTTTGCAGCAGGTTGCCTAAGATTAGCCCTGCAGCCTCTTAAATCAACCACTGCAGCAGCTCACTGGCTTCTGAACGCTCATGGGCTGTGGCTATACTACATTCCCCTATTGGAAGGGAGCTGGAGGAGGAGGAGGAGGAGGAACAGCAGTGTTGGGAGCCACAAGTGGCTCCTTAAAGAGCCACACATGGCTCAGAACTGTCCAGCCACCTTTTAAAAATGGCATGCCAGAAATAAGGTAATAGAATGCAACGTGGCTGCATTCCACTGGGAAAAAAATCCCTGGTTACACTCATATGTGTTTTAGTAAGTGCCACTGTTAGATTAAAGGAAAAAGGGGAACTAGCTCTCCTGCACATCCACCCCCACCCACTCCAATCCTCCTGAATTCATACCTTTAGAGAGGCAAACTCATACAGGTGAAGAGTTGCATACCGACAACAAAGGAAGCCAAGGCATAGTGGGTGTGGTGTGCCTGCTTGCAGTCATAAAATGAGGGTGGAGAGCTGATTGTACAATCCCCTAGTCAACTTGCTATATTGTCAGCTTGTGTTCTCTTGTCAGCATAGTACTCAGGAATAATAAGTACCATGCATCCTGGGGAGAGCGGAAGGGCCCCTGCCTCTCCAGTCAGCTGAGCCTAACTTCTGCAGAGTGGCGATGCCAAGAATAATCCCCTTATAGTTTTTCATCCATGCTTTTATATTTTTCAGTTCATGGCTCTTGTCCTGTCCCACTGTCCCAGGAGGGTGTATGGCCAAAAGTCATCACCACACTTCCAGGACTCTGTGTCTCCATGTACACTAGAGAGATCTTTCGAAAGAAACCCTTCGGGAAGATCTCTTCTGAAAGGACTTCAGAAAGAGTGCATCAACACAGAAAAAAGTGGCTCAAAAGAGTGATCTGCTCTTTTGAAAGAGAGGCGTCCACACAGTCCCTGTTCTTTTGAAAGAATGGGCCAGGGATCAAGAAACCCCATGAGGACTGCCTTTTGAAGAAAAAGGACAGTGGAGTGTCTACATGGGTAATCTTTTGAAAGAAGCTTTTGAAAGGTGGCACACTTTCTGAAAGAATCAATACATTCTTTTGATTTGCTTTTGAAAGAAAATATTTTCTGTGTAGCTGATCCATGGGATCTTTCAAAAGAGCTCCCTTCTTCTGAAAAATCTTTTGAAAGAACTTGCTAGTGTAGATGCAGCCTGTATGACCATGTGTCATGAGCTAACAGTAGATGGGACTTCTCTTAATGGGACCTCTTTCTCTACCTTGGGTGGGTTCTTTTGCAGGTCTCAGTTCCTATTAGTCTCTGGCCATCAAGGTGCTGCTGGTAGCTAGTCATCCACATAGGCTGGCTTCAGGGACTGATTCTATTGTACACACACACACATTCATACTTTTAACTGAAATTGCAGAAATGTCTAACTTTCTAACAGCCAGGATTTCTTACAGACTTATGGTGTCTATAAACAATTTATCACTAACTTATAATACTTAATATAGACGTAGCAGCTGTTACAAAGTAAAGCGCTTATCAAACTATAACTATATAGAACAAAACTAAATCTATAGAAGAAAGCTACTGTCATAAAGCTTGCAGAAAGTTACACAACTTAAAACCAGAGATGACTTAAAGGTACAGATCTTTCATTTTATTTATACTGGACTGAGCAGAGACTTTATACAACACCATCTAGAGCCTAAAGTTAATTAACAATGTACTCAAGAAGCTTTTTTCATCCAAAGTTCTCCATGGTATTTCAGCCACCCTGGCTACGTCTACACTAGCACACTACGTCGAAGTAGCCTATTTCTACGTAGGAACATTGAAATAGGCTACTTCGACACGTATCATCTACACATTCTCCAGGGCTGGTGCCATTGATTTTCAGTGTCGAAGTAGCGACAGAGAATGTTGAAAGGAGCTGCCCTGGAAGGAAACGCGGAGCGTCCACACACACAAGTGCTCCCCATCGAAATAAGGGGCCAGCAAAGCCACAAGCCACTCCCTTAAAGGGCCCCTCCCAGACACACTTGGCCTGCACAGCACGAGATCCACAGAGCCAACAACTGGTTGCAGATGCTGTGCATGCAGCGTGGACCCCAAGCTGCAGCAGCAGCAGCAGCAGCCAGAAGCCCTGGGCTAAGGGCTGCTGCATGTGGTGACCAAAGAGCCCCACAGGGGCTGGACAGGGGTCTCTCAACCCCTCAGCTGATGGCTGTCATGGAGGACCCCCCTATTTCGAAGCAGTGGGACACGGATCATCTACACACGCCCTACTTTGACGTTGAACATCGAAGTAGGGTGCTATTCCCATCTTCAGATGGGAATAGCAATTTCGATGTCTCACTGCCTAACATCGACTTTAACGCCAAAATAGCACACGGCGCATGTAGATACGATGCGTGCTATTTCAACATTGTGCTGGCTACTTTGAAGTAGCTGGCTAGTGTAGATGCTCCCCCTGTGTCTACCTGGTGTTAGGAAGAAGGGGCTTTCAAAAACTGGGGGGTCCTTTTGGAAGGTCCTTGTCTCCATGGGCAGCGCATGATTCAAAAGCCACACTTTCGAATCACTGCAGCTGTCATTGTGCTAATGAGGCACTGCATATTCATGGAAGGTCCTCATTAGCATCTTTCGAACCCACTCATTAACATGCCCCTTCCGAAAGGAATGGGCTCGTGTAGACCCAGCCCCAGTCCTAGCTGAGACCTCTCTTTCATGAAGAAGATACACTATCCATTTACTTAAATGGTGGAGATGATGGTATCTTCTGTGTCTTCCAAATACATACAAGCAAACTTTTTACATCCATGTCATCAGAAGGACCTTACTGGGTCAGGCCAAAGGTCTAAAGGAGTCCTGCCCAGTATCCAATCTTCCAACAGTGGCCAATGCCTTGTGCTTTGGAGGAAATGGACAGCTCAGGTAACCATCAAGTGATCCATCCTCTGTCCCCTTTCCCAGCTTCTGGCAAACAGAGTCTAGGGATGCTTCACAGCAACCTCCTTCCTCCCCAGTTCTTGCTGCTTGCTTTTCCTCTTACTTTTCTCTTGGAAGTTTTTACAATGCTTCATTAACATTCAGTTCAGAGTGGTCAGAGGAGACCTATTGTGTAGTATAAAATTCTCATTTTGCATGCAAACAGCCAGCTAGATAGACTTTGTCTTTTCTGACAGAAAGCCTATTTTTATCCTTTGGTAGTGACTGTTCCCTGTGCATATACATAAGTCCTTTTACAGTACCTGTGTGTGTGTGTTTCACAATGATAGGGAGCACCACTGGGCCACCAGCTTTTATTGCAGACCTCTCATTACACTCTTTGCTTAACTAGAATGTTCACATCAGACCCAGGACATCCCAAACCAAGGGAGACAGGTGACAGCGTGCATTGATAGTCACATGCATCCCCCAGCATCCACCTTCCCCTGGAATAGCATGGCCTGAAAGCAGCATGCGCTTGCTCTGGTTTGCACTGCTTCAGAACCACACCACTCTGGGGGTGGAGTAGGACAACCCTTGTGCTCAACAGAAGTAACATCGTGCTTCTGGAAGAAGAGGTGAGTGGAGGCGGTGTTGAGGTGAAGCAGGTTTGGGAGTAGAACAAGGGTGGAACAGGGGTGGAGGAAAGTGGTTCTCCTGGCTGGTGGGGGCATGTGGGCAGTGCCCCCTGGGGCCCCTTCACCGTTCACCATTGTCACAAACCTATTTACGCTCCCTCTCTGCCACTTGTCAATGGACATTAATAAGTTCTTGCGACACAGCACCTCTAAACTGGGCATTGGTATCACACACTTTACCATCAGCCTCAGGCAAAAGGTCAGTATTGGATTAATCTAGGTGGGAAGCAGCGGAACGCTGCAGCATTCGCCAGCCTGGCTCAGGGTCTCCTCACAAAGGGCCACCTGGAGCACACTGCTAAGCAAGTATGCTCCAAAGTTAAATAACTTTGGCAGGGCTATGCCCAGGCCTGAGACCAGCCCTGCCTCTCAAGGGCAGCCCCAGCTACCTTCCTCTACTTCTGCTAGCTCTGGCATGTCTTGGGGCCCTGGAACAGCTCCCAACACCTGTTGGTCCTTGATATGTCAGCAGATGAGCTGCAACCAGAGGCGGAGGAGCAGCCCAGACCAGGGACCCAGTGACCACCAAGTGGTCAAGCGAGGAGGGGGACTTGATGATCTACAACCGCTCCTGCTCGTCCAGCTGAGTGACTGGGAGCGGGGCATCCCTAGACATTGCCAAAAGATACTCTGGTAAATACACGTTGGGATGCAGACCCAGTCTGTGGGGTGGGGGTGATGCACCTGGCCCTGGACTGAGGCCCTCTGCTCCCTCCTGGTTAGGAGCCCCCCACCCCACTCCAGGTTTAGAGTCCCCCTACCCCCTCCAGGTTAACAGCCTCCTGCCCCCCTCCACACAATCTTCCCCATGCATACATAGTTGCACGTAATGTTCATTGTGCATAAATGTTTAATTTACATACCCCCCATGCTGTGCTCCTTGGGGAGGGATAGTGGGTGGCAGATGTGTTGGTGTGGTGCAGATGGGTGTGATGGGATGGTGGGAGGCAGATGTGCGTGGGGAAGGGGTGTGGGTCACCGGTGGTCATCTGCAAATGCCTGCCTGATGGCCTCTGTAATGTGGAGGCTGTCGTGGTGAGCCTGGTGGACGGGGAGGTGCCTGGCTACTCATATCCAGTACTGGCCCCATTGCCCTCCTAGAGTACTGTGTCCAGTTCTGGGGCCCCAGTTACAGGAAGGATGTGGATACACTAGAGAGGGTCCAGTGGAGGGTGACCAAAATAATTAGGGGGCTGGAGCGTATGACCTATGAAGAAAAGTTGAGGGAATTGGGACTGTTTAGTCTGCAGAAGAGAAGATTGAGGGGGGACTTAATAACAGCCTTCAACTTACTGAAGGGAGGTTGCAAAGAGGCTGGAGAGAGGCTGTTCACAGTGGTCACAGAACAATGGTCTCAAGTTGAGGTTGGGAAGGTCCAGGTTGAACATTAGGAAAAGCTTTTTCAGCAGAAGGGTGGTGAAGCATTGGAATGGTCTACCTAGTGGAGTCTCCATCGCTGGAGGTGTGTAAGTCTTGCCTTGACAAAGCCCTAGTTGGGCTGATCTGAGGGTTTTGTTCCTGCCGAGGGCAGGGGGCTGGACTTGATGGCTTCTTTAGGTCTCTTCCAGCTCTATTGTTCTATGATTATATGATTCTATGACATAGGTGTCCCCCTTGCCCTCCACTATGTTGGGCCCTTGGGCACATTGAGGACCCCGACCTCCAACCTCATGTGCAAGCACCTCCACTGCTCCAAAAGGCACCTGAAGGCACACTCCATGACGTTGCAGGCGTGGTTGAGGCACTGGTTGAATGTCTCCCTGGTGGGGTCAAGGTGTCCCTTATATGGCCACAGAAGCCACAGCTGGAGCTTGTAGGCCTTGTCTGCCACCAGGCAGAGTGGCATGGTAACATTCCCCTTCACTGTGGTCTCATGCTGGGGTACAAATGTGCTGGCCCCTATGCAACAGCAGAGCCCAGAGTTCCAGAAGACCCAGGAGTCCTGGGTGCAACTGGCCCACCCCACCATGAACTGGCTTCTAGCATCCACCAGGGCCTTGAGGACCACCAAATGATAACCATTTTGGTTCACTTACTGGCTGGCAATGTGTGCTGGGGCATGGATGGGGATATGCATGCCATCCTGGGCACCGGAGCAGTTCGGGAAGGCCAGGTCCTCGAAACTTGAAGCAGCAGCACCCTGATCCCCCAGGTGGACAACCATGTGCAGCAGCATTGTGTTGATGCCTCTGATGACCTACATGGGGGAGAGGGACATTTTTTGCTGTGAGGGTGTGGTGGGCTGTTCCCCCAGCCCTCCTCCCAGCCTGCCCCCTGCCTGCCCCCTCCCTGCCTGCCTGGCTCCTGGATCAAGGGGTTCCCCTCCCCACCCCCGCCCATGGAGGGCATTTGATCTGGGCGTGACTTACCTCCATGAGTACAGCCCTGATGGTGGCCTTTCCCACCCCAAACTGTCTCACAGAGCGGTAGGAGTCTTGGGTGGACAGTTTCCAGAGGGCGATTGTGACCTGTTTCTCCGGGGTGAGAGCAAGCCATATGCACATGTCCTGGTGCTGGAGTGTGGGGGCGAGCCAGTGGCAGATCTCCTCAAAGGTCTGTCTCGACATGCAGAAGCTCTGAAGCCACCTTTCCTCACCCCACTCCCCCAGTACCCAGTGCTCCCACCACTCAGTGCTGCTGGGGGTGGATCCAGAGGCACCAGGGAACCCCGGGGGGCAGCAGCCCAGTGGTGTCCTGGGTGGGGGACCTATGGCCCCACCAGGGCTGTTAGCCACCCGAGTATATGAGGGGGTGGCTGCATCAAAAGTGCAGAGCACTGACACTGGGGTCTCCAGGATGAGGGTGTCCTTATGCAGGAGATGCTGCTGTGCCTCCATCCTGGAGCACAAGTGGGCTCCACTGCGCTGGGAACAGCTGGGCAGCACTCAACTCTTGCAGGGTGGAGACTGGAGGGAGAAGCCCTTTAAGGGAGCAGCTGGCTGTGACCCCAGAAGAGCTTGTTTGCCATGGGACCCCATCTGTGGTGTTTCCTGCCTCCCTTCTTTCGGAGTGCTTGGAGACCTTTGGATGCTCCCTTTCAAAGACCATGGCAGCCCTTTGAAAGGACGGATCAACCTGTTAATCTGCTATTAGAGTGCAGATGCTCCCCTTGGACAGCTGCAATTTTGACCTCTCCCCATAGATTTTTGCCCTTTTGATCATGTGCTCATATGTAGACCCAGCCACAGTATCTCTGAGTTTGGCTGTGCTACCTACCCACTCTATCTCTCTACCTCCATCATTCCTGTGAATGATGAGGCTCCTCTCCACATCCCCAGCATCACTCTTTGTAGCTCAGGGATCATCTTCAGACTAAGAGTTTGGTGTCCTGTGACCTTTTATGCTGCTTTTGGACTAAATTCCTCTGCGGGCAGCTTCTCCAACCTTGCCCATCGAATGGCTGGTATTTCTGAAACTGTAGAGGCCTAATGATATGCGGGCAGTTGCACAGTCCTTTGCTCACTCTCTTTCATCTGCCCATTGTCCTTCTGGTGGATGAAATGCCTTATGTTCATGCTTATTTTGGGAAAAAGGGAATAATGAGGCAGCCACATAACTCCGGTCTCCGCACACATGACTGCAGGCATGATTTTTTTTAACCTGTTGAGGTGCATACAATAATGATGGACTTTTGAAGATGACAGTCTCTTTCAGAATTTCATTCCAATACTTTTTCTGCTCAGCTATGTATATTTCTGAACTGAAACAAATAGATGGCATGTCTTGTGTAGTACCCATTCAGAGGACAGAGTATTCTTAAAATGCTAGCTGCTACATTTGGGTCCTGTTCAGTGTGGCTTAGTCACTCTCTTTAACCAAGCAAAATTTTCACTGAAATAAGATCTTAGAAAGCTATGTCAGAGTGAGGCATCTGCCTGGTTCTCTGTGACTATAAGGCTGTCTACTATATACATCAGGAAGGATAACCTTATACTCCAAGTAGTGATAGTGGAACTATTACAGCAATTTCTTTGATGTCAACCACTGTAGCTTGACTGCCACTTAAACATTCTTAAGGGAAATTTTCAGGATGCTCATTAAGCCCCTTTTTATTGAAAAGAGCATTTTAGTCCCAAATAGCATAGGATGAGAATCAGAAAAGAATGAATAACCTAGCTCAACAAAGAAGGAAGGAACATGCATTTAATAACCTACATAGTCACAAACTGGTGCCACAAGTGTGATATGCTAAATAAAAAGTAAAAGATGGTTGAGACAGTTTACACTGGCATGCTATTGATCACCCACCAGTCAGAGAACAGGTATTTAGGCTCCTATCTTCCATGGATTTCAATGTATATTGATAACTGTACTCTGGTGTGTGCACTCTAACTTTTGGGTACCACCATTTTTGAATGATTAACTTTAAGATATTATTTTGTGTACAGGTTGAATCTTTGTAATCTGAAACTCTCTCATCGGGCAACAGTCATAATCTGACATGATTTCAGTTAGCTGGATGACCACTTATCAAGGGCGTAGCCAAGTTTCCCATGATCCCATAAAGTTTCCTTAACAGCAGCCAGTCCTGGCTCTGAGTGTTCTGTGTTGTTATTTAGCTGTAATATGCCCCCTTTGCTCCTCACCACTCCCTTTTGGCAGGTCTGGGTATAAATTACCACATACATAAGCCAACCTCTCACTGATGGGGTTAGGAAGACCCTTCCTTTGTGGGATATTTTATATTTAGCTATGATTAAAGTAGATATATTTTTTCTGTAGCATCTGGAACAAGTCACTTTCAGATGGCAGTGGGCTAGAAGAAAAGTTGGCCTAGCATGGTCCAGGATAGTATTTCTTTTCTGTTCCTATACTGCAGTGGCAGTCTTAGAAATACAAATAACATTTAGAGCAAGGATGAGGCATCTCAGGCCCATGGTTTTACAGTAACCTCTGCAAAAATTCTGCACACAAGTCCAAGTATGTCACTCAATATAGTCCTTGCTGAGTACTTGGCAAGCAATCCAGAAATCAGTTGAATTATGTGTATGAAGAAGGTGCACCCATTTCTAAAGATCCCTGAAGTTCATTCATCCTCAGAAAATAATAGACCTCATCTTTCATAATGCAGGCTAGCAGCCAGGCATCAAAATATACTCATTCTTTTTCTTTCTTACATGCACTCACACCCCCAGATCCTCTCTTCAAGAAAATCTACCTCTTAAACAGCAGAGATTATTTTTATTCTCTTGTGGTGACCTAGGTGTTTGTCATAACTCTCAAATGTTTCTGGTGTCTCTCATTTCAGGTGGTGTCAGTCTAGTTCCAAAGATATCTTTTTTCCACATAAATTTAGCGTCCTTTCCCTTTGCCTACTGAAAACAATTTACATCAGGAATAAACAATCACAGAACAGAAGCCACAGGATTATTGATGCCAAACAAAGCAGCCCTGCAGTGTTTCACCTTTTTCCTGCATGAATAAATTTTGGTTCTGTCACATCATGTCCCCATGTGAACCTTGGGCAGTGGAACAGTTAGATGCAGTTGGCTTTTTTCTTGTTTCAGGCTGTGTTTGTTTGTTAACTTGTCTCTCTCTCCCCCTTCTGCTCATTTCTGACTTCCAATTTGTTCAGACCCTATTTCAGCTTCAGATAACTTCCCCTATTCATGGCTCTGTCTTATTCTTCTGTGGGATACTCTCTTTGGCAGGTCATAACTTGGGTCATTACATTTCCCTATGAGCAGCAGCTGAGGCTTTCTTCTATTTGTCCTACCCAACAGCTGTGATGTCTCCCTATGGGTAGAACAAGTTTATTACTTTCATCCCTAGTGATTTTTCTCTTTTAGAGCCACCAAGCTAGAGAATACTGCTAAGCTATCAGAACTTCTGCTTCACTGAGTTCATTCTGAACCATTTTTTTTTGTCTTTACTAGAACAGCCATAACTTCATTCTCAGTTGTATATTTATCATAACACTTTCTCTTAGTGGACTTCTATCCTTGTAGTGGTCTTCTGCCTGATCCCTGCTTTGCACTTTAAGTTGGTGGCTGTGTTGCTTTGTATATTGTTGGCAGCCATTTTCTAGAGTATTTTCTTGATGCCAAATCTAGTAAGGCAATTGCTGGGATTTGCTGCTCCTCACCATCTGCTTAATAGACCTCAAAAGCCAGAAAGAACCATTGTGAACATGTAGTCTGAGCTCCTGCATGATATAGAATGACCTGAGGATGAGAAAGGTACTGTGAAACTTTGGTGGTGTGATAACTTAAAGCCTAAATTTGCAAAAGTTTGCAGATACGCAGATGTGCACATGAACACTTATTCCAGAACACAGGAATGTAGGATTTGCCATGGCAGTGGCTGGACAGAGAGGCTGCATCTATAATGGAGAGTTTTAAAGACAAAGCTGGGGTTTTATAGACAAAACTCACAGAAAGTCTACACACAAAATATATTTTGTTGACAGAAACTGTCAACAAAAAGCTGTGTAGATGTTCCAGGGGGCTCTTTTGTTGCCGGGGGGGTCAAAAGATTGATCCATTTTTACGTACAGACCCGATCTGTTGACGGAAGTTTTGCCAGAACATCTCTTCTGACAGTAACTTCTGTAGTCAGATGCTTCTAGTGTAGATGTAGCCACAGCGTGTGATGATAAATTAGTGTGCACAGAGAAATGGGAATGCAATGTGGAATCTGGGCACACACAGCCTATTTTCAGAATTGGGCTGTCTCAAGATGACTTTTGCAAATATAAAGTTGTTAATGGTTCAGGCAGGTGTAAACTTGGAGATGATAACTTCCACTATCTCCAAACAGCCATCCAAATGGATAAAGGGCCATACGCTTTCTTTTAATCACTTTCTTTCAGCATCTGAGGCACATTGTGATTGCTTATTTACCTGACCTGTGTCTGATTGCCCATCACCATGACTGAATGTGGCTAGTGGAGTCCGAAAACACATCCTTCCCCTGCTGGCTCTTTGCAGAGTGATGAAAGAGCTAATTAACTGCAGGTCTTTATTACTAGATAAGCACATTGATGTTACTGTATGGAAGATACAAGTACAACCAAGTCTCCCGGGTGGTACAAATTTCACTTTATAGGTAAATCACTACACTTTGCACCCTAAGGCCTTAAGGCCCCTGTCAAATTGGTTTGGTGTGACAAGATCTCAGCAATCTTACAGAAAGGTACAATTTCTATTTACAAATAGGAAAAACTGATCTGAAACATGCTGATGCCTTTCACCACTCCAGCCGTGCTAAGTACTGCAGAAGCAGGTCTAAAGCAAGGTGACTGGCTTAAAAATCAAGCTCTGTGCTGCTCCTTGTAACAACAAACTCCTTCTCCGCTCACCGTGTTAAATCAGTAATGCCCAGGGACACTGAGTTGCACACCTTTGCATGAAAATACTTGGAAAATCCAGTAAATCCCTCTGCTTTGTCACAGGGTCTTCTGTGAACCCACTAAGATGCTGGTCTTCTACAAGGACCTCCTCTGAACCTGGAAGATGCTGAGGCCAGTTTTGTGGTAGCATTGTGGAGACAGAACTCCTCACGGTGCCCATGCTAACCAACACTCCCTGCCCCCGCAATCTTTGTGTGCAGGTAGTAGAGTCCCCCTTGGTGCACTGGAGGCTGGTCCTGGCAAAAAACATCCAGGTCTCTGTGGCAAGGTGTCCGCCTCCGCCTCAGCTCAGGCCCCTTGCCTCTTCGCCTCACAGATCTGTTGGCCTGGCTTGTGGAGGGGAGCCCACCACTTCTCCCTCCCCCGCTCTGCTGTCAGCACTCTCCTCTCCCTGATCCACTCTTGCTAATTCTTGCCTTCCTCACAGTGTCTCTTATGCTCCTCTGCCTGCTCTGTTTGCCTCCCCTGCTTTTCAGCCTCCCAGCACTTAGCTCAGCTGGACCTTGCTAGCTGATTACCAGTACCATGTCCTATGGCCTCCACTTAGGAGCTTAATTAACTCCTTCTGGCTAAGTCTACACTAGAAGCATACGTCAACCGAAGTTGCTGTCCACAAGCAAATCTCAATAGAAGCTTTGTCTACAGAGAGCTACCAGACTGCATTGCCCTCTGTTGACAGAAAGCGGAATAGCAGGTCTGCAAACAGGGCTGGCCAGCAACTGGAAGCTATTGACAGTATTCTGACAAGAGAGTATTATGCCTCAAATTTTTGAGGGATAACACTGTCAGGGCAAATGCAGAGTTTTGTCGAGACTCTATCAACAGAATGTATTAAGTGTGTAGATGTTCCCTGAGTTATGTCAACAGCAGGTTCCTTCTGTTGACAAAACTCTCTAGTGTAGACACAGCCTCTAACTTTTCCCTAGTCCAGGCTGGGTTCTGGGCTACCTTCCGCCCTTCCACCCAGTGTCTGCTGCCCTGACCCTCTTACACCTCCTGGAGTAGAAGTGGGGTGAATGGGTGGATTCTTGAGCACTTTGGTGGCACATGGGGCTCTTCACCTTTCACACAGTCTGGTTTGCACTCTCAGAGGTTGAGAAGTCTTTATTACTCACCTCTCAGTTTTTCTTTATGTGGATCCTGGAAGATGGTGCTCTCCATCTACCCCTCACCCAGGCCCTCTGGACTTTTTCATCCTCTCCCAGCCCCATGAGACCCCCACCCCCACACCCTCCCTTCTATAACCCAAACCAGCTCATGCTCTGCAGCCACTTTACTTCCAAACTGCACCAAGGGAACAACTTTACCTGCTTATGTGCCATGTCTCACTTCCTCATGTCCTGTCCTAATATCACCTGATGAGACCTAATACCACCTGCACAGGAATAGGGACCCCAGTGGGCTAGGCTACACTCAACCCTGGTCCCACAGGTTGTCAGCTCCTTCATTGACCCATGAGCACAAGCGTGTACCTAGCATGGTTCACTCCTACCTCTGACACCTGTCCATCCTGGCACATGTCAATGTAGAATGCCCTGGTTTGTAACTCCTATTCCAGCTCCACCAGAACGTCTGGTTGAGATTCTGTCTGCATTTTTCCCCACACTATTTCATATATACTCACCCTGTCCATGGTCCCATGAAGTCACAGGATCATCTTTGTCAATCTCCTCCTGGTACTGGACAAAGTGGACATATACATTATCAGGAGGTGGATGTTGGATGAGGAGGTACTCTGCAACTGTGAGGCCTATTTTCCTTCCTCCCTTGTCTTAGGTTCCTCTGAGTAGTGTCCGCTTGCTCCCCAGGCCTCTTTGAAGAGCAGTGGGCACCATCCATGGTTCCCTGCTTGGTGTCCACCTCTGGATCCCTATTTTTTAATGCATGATATCCCCACTTCTGAACCTATTATTCCTGAGTTCAGTGGTTCCAAACCTTTTCAGCAACTCAACACAATTGAATGATTAGCTGCCAGGGGAGAGGGAAGAGTTGGCTACTGACAGCAGGCTCCCCTCCCTGCCAGCCCACTGGAGCCAGGATGCAGTATTTAAACTTCATCACAGTTCCAATAGGCTCCCATCAGGCCTCCCTTCCTCCTTGCCACAGCAAGGAGGGAGGTGAGAGCCCGTTTGGGCCAGGAAGCAGCATTTTAGTTGCTTCCTGGTGCGAACAGGCTCCTATGAGCTTGGCATTTCCTTGTGGTGGCTTTGCAAAGAGACACCAAAGGAGGAAATTTACCAACCCCACACCAAGTGGGACTCAGGCAGACTTGCTGATTAAGCCCCAGCTGTCATGGGGTCATCACTCCTGCCTTCCCCCGCAGTGGCTCTACAAAGAGCCATGGCAAGGGGAAATTGATGAAATTTCAAGGCACATTTGAACATCTCTCACAGCACACCAGAGTGTCATGGTGCACTGGTTAAAAACCACTGCATTAGTTGTTCCCTGTCTTCAGTTGAGTCCTGGGTCAAGTGGCTTCTCCCTCAAGATTGGGAACAGAGCCTTCAGATGTGCCCAAAATTTCAATAAGACAGGTGATGGGAATAAAAGGATCCAGGAAGCGACATCTAATGATTCCTTTAATTTCCTGCTGGAAGATATAAGTAAAGATCTGCCTTCCATAATGAAGGGGAAGAGAGACAAATATTTCCATGAGCAGTGGTAGAAGGCCTCAATGGAGCTGCCAACTGGTGGCTGTCTGGTCTCCCAGGGGTTAAGGGAGGGCTATGACTTTAAGCTACTGGTGGTAGAGGACCCTGCAGTATCGATCCAGGTCAGGACAATCACTTCTGCTCATCTCCATTTTTCCCTTCTTCTGTAAGAGATTAAACATCTGGAAGTCTAAAGCAGAGCTTGGTATGATGGACCATTTGCCCATCCTTCTGACTACTAGATTATGCTCATGTCCACAAGTGGTTTCTACAACACCACTAAGTACCATAAGTGTTGGCAACACTAAAATTAAAACAAGCTGTGTTTCTCTCGAATGAGATTGCATTCCCAACTCCCTGATATCATTCCTCCTCTCCGCTAAAAGTAGGGCAAAGGAGTGTAGTGTTTTTTTTTACTTCAAGATGAATATGTCCTGTTTTAGGTGTGGAATACAGGCTTAGCTACTGCAGCTGGTTAATTTTTTTGGAAGTAAAGTAGAGTAAAATAAGAGCTTATGTAATTTTTTGTCACTTCCTCAAATGTATTATTATGAACTATTTTGCTCCATTGTACTTTGCATCAGAAGGTAAATAGAAGCAGAACACTTGTGCTGTGCACAGCTTTTTTATGAAATCTGAGTCAAGGAAACGTTTCTAGTTTTGTATTGTTCCAGACTGTATGGTAATCTTTCAAGTGGCCCCAGATGTTTAAAAAAAAAAAAAAGTGAGATATGGAAGAATTCTAAATGCAAGCAGAGTTTTGTAAAATATTAATAGTGCTTCCCTCCTTCCCAGGTATCTTGCAAGGTAAAATCCATGTATAATTGTGAGGTGCTCAGCAAATATGTTGATACGAACTATGTAAATAGCTAGCTAGCTGAGTAATCAGATTTCTTGTTAAAGACTAGTGGTTTTTGTGAGGGGAGCAGACATTCTTTATATTTTCCATTTTCACCATTTTACAGCATTCTATGCAAACACCTCAGACTGTCCATCAACCAACCAAGTGTGAGGTAGACATGGAGAACACTGGTTTAGAGCTAAATCCCAGGTGAGTTGCCATGGCAGTGCGTGGAATTTCCATGTTTCTGGTGCCCAGGCAATGGAGAGCTCAGAAGTATGTGTTTCTGTTCAGGATGAGGATGAGTCCTCTGTGTTGCCTCTCTGCGATGTGGGCTACGTCTACACTAGCCGACTACTTCGAAGTAGCCAGCACAACTTCGAAATAGCACGTGTCGTGTTGACACGCACCGTGTGCTATTTCTACATTCAAATTGACGTTAAGTGGTGAGGCGTCAAAATCGCTATTCCCATCAGAAGATAGGAATAGTGCCCTCCTTTGACGTTGAACGTTGAAGTAGGGTGCGTGTAGACGATCCGCGTCCCACTACTTCGAAATAGCAGGGTCCGCCATGGCGGCAATCAGCTGAAGGGTTGAGACGTTCTGGCCAGCCCCTTCGGGGCTCTATGATCTCTGCACCCAGCAGTTCTTAAAGCCGCATGGACCCGGAAACCCCGTAGCAGGAAGCTGACAACATGCACGCAGCAGTCGTGCCACGAGGTGTGCCTGCACAGCCCAGAGGGACACCATGGCAGCCAGCCAGACTCCCGAGCACCCCCAGAGCTCCCCGTCTGGGTCATCTCAGGGCTCCCAGGCCTCCAGCTGGCAGGATAGGAAGCGGGGCCCCTCCTGGACTGACTCTGAGCTCTGTGACCTGCTGGGGCTGTGCGGGGAGGAGGAGGTGCTGCACATCATGGGGAGCAAGCAGTGGAATGCAGAGGCATTCACCTGGCTGGTCGAGGGCCTGGCTGCCCAGGGTCACCCTGCCCACACTCCTGACCATGTCAGGAGCGAGGTCAAGGAGTTGCGGCAGGGTTACGCCCAGGCCCGGGACTTGGCCAGCCAGTCTGGGGTTGCCCCTGCCGCTTGCCCCTATTACCGGGAGCTTAGGGCTATCCTGGGCCCCCGGGGCACCTCCTCTCCCCCAGCCACCATTGACACCATGGCTGACGAGCCCCAGCCAGCCTCGGAGCCAGGGTCAGGTCCGGAGGCCAGCCCTGCCCCCCCAGGGCTAGAGCTGGGACCCTCCAACCCAGCCACTGAGTGGTCCAGCGAGGAGGGGGAGCTCATGCTGGACATCCCATCCTGCAGCTCCAGCCAAGTGTCCGCTAGATGGGCATTTCCTGATCCTGGCAGTGCACCGTCAGGTACATACTCCACAGGGAACAGACCCCCTGTGCATAGGGTGGGGGCACCACTTGACCGGGGGCTCCACACATCCCCACAACACCCCAGCCTGCCATGGCCTGGGCACATCATGGCACAGGGACGGTGCCACAGCCACCAGTGCCCAGCAGCACCTCCACCCATGGACAGTGCTGTGCCCCACCCCCGGTGGGAGGGGAGAGGGGCAGACCACTGGAAGGGGGCCACCCACAGGATCACTGCACACACCAACGTGGGATGTGGAGGGACACAGGCCCTTGGGTGGGCCACGGGTCAAGGCTGGGGACTCACGGCCTCCCTTCCTCCTTTCCCCCTATTTCTGCAGCCACACCATCCATGGTCCCAGACAGCCCTTTGAGACCACTGGACCACCGACTCCCGGGGTCACTGCCTGCACTAGGATGGGCCCACCCCCGCCGGGGCCACCGCTGCAGCACACATGACCTGGAGGTGGCTGCAGCCCTCCGGCGCCAAGCGGACCTCATGGAGCAGAGGCTCCAATTCCAGGAGCGGGAGGCCGCCTGGCGCCGGGAGGCCTGGCGGGAGTTTATGGCCACTTTCAACCAGGTGGCCAACACCTTTGAGGAGCTGGTGGCCCATCTGCCCCGCCACCGATGTCCTCCGTGCTGCCCTCCCCACCGCCCCACCTGCTGATGTTCCACCTGATGCCCTGCCTGCTGCTCTGCCTGATGTCCTGCCTGCTGCCCCGCCTGATGTCCCGCCTGCCGCCCCACCCACCAGCTCCTCAGGGCAGAAGACACCTGGGGCCGAGGACTCACCTCGCCCATGCCTCCCCATCCTCCCAGCCCCCAGCCGGCCTCGCCAGGGACCCCGGCTCAGAGGGTGACTGGCCAGCCAAATGCGGCGGGGCTCACACCCTTCCACCCCTTCCCCAGAATGATGGGCTGATGTGTGGCCTTCCCACGTCTCCCCACTGTACATAGTTGGCCCCAACCTGTATATAGTTATTTATAGTTGACCCCCCTGTACATAGTTTATTCGAGAAGTCCCCACTTGTATATAGGTATTATTATTGTTATTTGAATCTGTTTTATTTGCTAATATTATTATATGCCGAAAAGAGGCAACATTTTTGTTCCTGTAAATAATAATGAAAGTTTTATTTTTCCAAAAACCTGTGTCCCATGTGCTTTTGGTGCGGGTGGGGCATGGGTGCTGGGGCGGGGTGCAGGGATGGCTGGGGGGTCTCTCACTAGGCCCACTGGTCAAAGTACTCCCTTAGGGCCTCCCGGACCTGGACCCCATCCTGGTGGGCCTGACAGCTCGGGACAGTGGCTGGCTGGAAGTAAGCTGTTGCGGCCTCCTGTGCCCAGCCCTGCACAAAGGCCTCCCCCTTGCTTTCTACCAGGTTGTGGAGTGTGCAGCAGGCCCCCCACAACTTGGGGGATGTTTGGGAGGCCCAGATCTAGGCGTGCCAGGAGGCAATGCCAGCGGCCTTTCAGGCGCCTAAAGGCTCACTCGACCACATGTCAGGCATGGTTGAGTCAGGCATTGTAGCGCTCCTGGTTATCAGTGAGGTGGCCTGTATAGGGCCGCATAAGCCAGGGCTGGAGGGGGTATGCCGCAGCCCCCACAAGGCAGAGGGGTACGGTGGTGGTATCCCCCAGAGGAATCTCCCTCTGGGGGATGTAGGTCCCCGCCTGCCGTCGGCAGCATAGTCCTGATTTCTGGAAAATGCGGGCATCGTGGGTAGAGCCGGGCCAGCCCACATAGATGTCCTGGAAGCAGCCATGGATGTCGACCATGGCCTGCAGGACCACAGAGTGGTAGCCCTTCCTGTTGATGTAGCTCCCACCACTGCAGTCTGGGGTGTGGATGGGGATGTGGGTCCCATCAAGGGCTCCAAAGCAGCTGGGGAATCCCATGGCGGCGAATCCCTTGACGGCCACGTCCAGGTCCACAACTCGGACGACCCTCTTCAGCAGCAGGACATTGAGTGCACGCACCACCTGTGGGGAGGGAACATGGGTGCCTGTGAGGGTTTGCAGAGTGTGACCCCCCCCCTCACCCAGGCCCCCCTCACCCGGCCCCCCTCCTCAGGCCCCCCCTCCCCATGGGGTTCAGCCCCAGGTCTCCTTACCTCCATGAAGACAGCCCCGACTGTGGCCTTTCCCACTGCAAACTGCTGTCCCATGAAGCAGTAGATGTCTGGAGTGGCCAGCTTCCAGACAGCTATTGCTACCCTCTTCTCAATGGGGAGGGCGCTCCGCATCCGGGGGTCATGGTGCCTGAGTGCAGGGGTGTCCCACTGGCAGAGCTCCATGAAGGTCTGCCGGCTCATGCAGAAGTTCTGCAGCCACTGGTCATCATCCCGTTTCCCCCATAACCAGGTGCTCCCACCACTCGGTGCTGGAGAGGTAGCTCCAGAATCATCAGGGCACCTGGCGGGCGGGGGGAAGCAGGAGGGCCCAATGGTCGGGGGCATCTCCTGGTGCTCCTGGGGAGGGCTCCCATTCCAGAAGCTGCTGGGCGGCTAACCAGGCAGCATCTAGAAGGGTGCCTGCTCCGTGAGAGGCAGCTTGTAGAGCTTTCAGCTGCTGCTGGATGTCCATGTTTGTGGGCTCAAGGTCTGTGAGGCTTGTATCGCCAACGCAGGGCTGCTCGTGCAGTGCAGGCCGAGTGTGTCTGGGAGGGGCCCTTTAAGGGAGCAGCTTGCAGCTGCCTCAGAAGGGCTAGTGTGCGCTGTGACCCGGTCTGCGGGCTTTCCTGGCTCCTTATTTCGAAAGAGGGGGCTTGTGTGTGTGGACGCTCCACGTTTCCTTCTGGGGCGGCTCTTTCCGATGTTCCCTGGCACTATTTCAATGTTGAACATCGACGTTGCCAGCCCTGGAGGACGTGTAGATGATAATCATCGAAGTAGTCTATTTCGATGTTCTTACTTCGAAATAGGCTACTTCGACGTAGTGTCCTACTGTAGACATAGCCGTGGAGTGGCATCTGAACATGGTATGCTTGTGGCCAGTTGCGTCTCATAAAATGTGATTTAGAGGCACCAAACATTTTGAGAAGAAGGAAGGATATTTATTTTATAAATATCAGGTTAACTTTTGATATTACTCTTTCCTATTTCCAGGAGTCAAATAAAAGGAGGTTGTTAGAAGGAAAACAGAAAATAAATAATGGCAAAGGTGAGGTGTTTTTCAGGGGAAGTATCCACAGACCTTGAGGATACAATGGCTGCGTCTATACTAGCGAGTTGTTTCAAAAGCTTTTAGGAAAAAAGGGGGCCCTTTTGAAACATCCAGCACAGTGTCTACACACAAAAAGTGTTCCTTTGAAAGTAAATCGAAAGAATGAGGCACTCCTTTTGAAATCGCTCTTCCTTTCCATTTCAGGAAGAGCACCCCCTTTCAAAAGAATACATATGTAGACTCTCTGCAGGCCCTCTTTTCAAAAGAGCAGTCTTCCTGGGGCCTGAATTTTTGATCCTTGGTCTGTTCTTTCAAAAGAACGTGAACTATGTGGACTCTCTCTTTCAAAAGAGCAGATCACTCTTTTGATCCACCTTTTCGTGTGTGGACGCACTCTTCTGAAAGAAGTTGTTTTGGAAGAGATCTTCTGGAAGGGCTTCTTTTGAAAGATCTCTGTAGTGTAAACATAGCCAGTGGGAAGCTATTAATTGGAGAGTATCCCCTGTCCGCTCCCAACCTTCTTAGTAAAGTTTACTCTTCACAAGCCTAAAGCTGGGTCAGGATCAATGTTCCCTGTAATTTTTTCCATAGGTGAGTGGAATAAATTTTGTTATGTGCACCAAGGCATATGTAAATATATACCACCAACAGAAACACATGCTGCTGGCTATGAGTGGCTGTGGACAATCTGCTAATCAGCTGAGTGGCACCTGAATCTCTCTTGGGTGACCACCCAAGTGCTCAGCTTACAAGAATATTGGTCAGGATACTAATATTTTAAATATGGTGGACTAAGGAAGAAGAGGGATTAAGTGGTTTGTCAGTGGCAGCTGGAGATGAATCTGGCAAAAACAGAGATAAACAACAGCCTGCTTCCCCTTAGTCTGGGGGTGGAAGCAACAGAGCTGAGTGGAATTTAGCAAAGTTTGCAAGAAAAGGCTAAGGTTTAGATAAAGGGAAATATGTGTTTATTTTCTGTGTTGCTTACACACTTTGCAGTGCCAGTTGGGTATCTTGGCTGTTTTGTTTTGAATCCCTTCACCTATCTGCATTCATATGTTCCAGTGGCATCTGGCCCCTCCTGGTTTAGTTCAGATGGCTGGGAAATGAGGTGATATGGCTGCAGCCCAGGCATAATGTAGACATAGCTTGAGACATTAGAGAGTTTTGTTGACAAAACCCCGGTTTTGTCGACAAAACTCGTGGAACGCCAACACTAAAAAATGTGTTCTATCGACATATTGATGCCAGAACTTGGCACTTCTGTTGACAGCCTTCTGCCTTTCCCCTGTAAGGCAGAAAGTCTTTCTCTTCAGAATCTGTCAACAAAAAAGCCATATGGACGTTCCAGGGGGCCCTCTGTTGACAGACAGGGCTTCCAGACACCAGGCAGCCATCTCTGCTGCACTTCCAGTTAGCCACTCTGTTGAGAGAGTGGTCAGGCAGTCCAGCTGCTCCCTCTCAACAGAGATCAACAAAGCAATCTGCTTTTGTGTGCGGCCGTTATCTGATGACAGAAAGATTTGTCAGAAGATATCTTCCAACAGTAACTTCTGTTGATAGATCGCTGTAGTGTAGACATAGACTTGGAGAGGTTGAATTGGGAGATACCAGTCTTGAAGGAGGTACAGGAAGAGAGGGCTATCATTCGTGGGGCATACTTGAAGAAGATGAAACGGGACCTATGGCAGAGCTCTCCTTGTAACTGTGACCCAGCTGTGTTCTACCACTTGGATTTCAAAGCCATCAAGTGCATGGGGAAGCTAAGGGGTGTTTCTATCAGCCCTAATGAGCTTCAGCACAATAACCTTCAGACCAATACCGATATTCAGGCTGTTCTCCATTTATTTCAGGATGGCTGTGTCTACATGTGCCCCAAACTTCGAAATGGCCATGCAAATGGCCATTTCGAAGTTTACTAATGAAGCGCTGAAATGCATATTCAGCGCTTCATTAGCATGCGGGCGGCAGCGGCGCTTCGAAATTGACGAGCTTTGCCGTCACGCGGCGCGTCCAGACGGGGCTCCTTTTCGAAAGGACGCCACCTTCTTCGAAGTCCCCTTATTCCCATGAGCTCATGGGAATAAGGGGACTTCGAAGTAGGCGGGGCCCTTTCGAAAAGGAGCCCCGTCTGGACGCGCCGCGCGGCGGCAAGGCTCGTCAATTTCGAAGCGCCGCTGCCGCCCGCATGCTAAGGAAGCGCTGAATATGCATTTCAGCGCTTCATTAGTAAACTTCGAAATGGCCATTTGCATGGCCATTTCGAAGTTTGGGGCACGTGTAGACACAGACGATATGTCCTATATAGAGAAAAGTGTGATGGTTCTAGCAGTACTTGGCAACTGGAACCCTGCACTAACTAGGGCATGCAACCAGTAAATTATTAGCCAGAAGGGAACTAAGCGAAAGCTGAGGAATCATGATAGCAAATTTAAGTAACCAATATAAAAGACTGTATTGTTCCCAAGTGCATTCACTTATAATCAATTCCTATAGCACAGTAGCCTGCCAAAGTCTTCGTGCAGCCTTAATAAGAATTAATTCTTCAGTTGTAGCACATAAGGACATGTGGCCTAAAGAATGAGATCCTAATTTAAAAGTCTGCACTTAGCTGCACCTGAGGCTCACATAGCAGTCTCTAGTTCCTCAGAAACTTTGGTGGACTGACTCATGAGAGAAACTGTTTACCAATATGAGCAAGGAGAATGCAGTCTGACTCACTCTAAAATGTGTGTAAGGAGGGAACAAACCAGTGTTTGAAGAATGTGTTGTATGTGTTGAAATGCAACAAACCTAGAGTGTGATTTTTCTCAGTATGGTAGCTGATCCAGTTCTGTTTACAAAATGCTTCTTTGATTCCAGTTCATTTGAGGTGCCCATGAAACATTATACCTGGCTTTTGGTGACACTTCATCTTCTGTGGTGGGTTTCATGTTGTTCTGCAGGTTTCTGAAGTTTGTACCTGTGAGCTGAAACAAGCTATTATTGCCAAGGGATTTTTCCCCCTTTTTGCCATGTTCCTCCTTTTTATAGTTTCTTGGCTGACATGCTCTGGTAAGATGCATCCTTTTCAGCTGTTAGGTTTCTTTACGGACAGTGACAACTTTTTCTTAAAGCTTTATTCCTGATGTGTTTGGAAGACAGTAGAAAGCATTTGAGCAAGAGGGAGTATATTAAAACAGGGTTAACCTGATCAGATAAAGTCCTTACCTGGAGTGACATCCTGCTGTTTCCAATTGCTATTTCCTAATGTCTTTTGGAAGCTTCTAGAGAGGACAGCATTAAGTCATTTCAGATCAAAATGTGGGGTTTTAATTATTCAAAATGGGGTTTCATATAACCACACAGGAATAAAAATTTCTTATGAATTTTACCTTTTTAAAGGGAAAGCTGTCTTTATGTAGACAGTCTCCTGGGTTATAGGAAGCACAGACATAGGGCTATGTGATTACATAAGAATCAGAAAGTGATACAGAACAAAAAGAAAAGTCTTGAAACATAGTTTCATTTACCAGATGGACTAAAGTGACAAGTGAAATTATGTAAATGATTAAAAGCAAATTATACTTTTAAAAATTTGTATAGTGTAACCTTTCTGGAAATGTCCTCTAGAATTTAAATGAACATCGCCTTTTATCAACCTGTTGAGCTTTGCAGCTAGTATGCCTGCTCAAAGAGTTGTATACAGCTTCAGGGCTACTCTGTTATGCTCTGATCCCAATGCTTTGTGTGGGCTTGGAAAGCAAAGATTAGCCAAAGTGCAATGCACTCAACCACACCCTGGCGAGCCAACCTGGCATAAAGGCTCTACCAGAGGACGGGACATTCTTAGTGGGTTGGTTCTTCCCTCTCCATCACCTCAGAGTGCCTTAAAAGAACTTTAGTGCAGCTGAAATTCCCACAGGGGTTTATGAGTTCACTGTCTTAATTCCGTGGAGCAAAATTCCATTTCAATGTCATGGCTTAATGGATCTATCACATGGATGTGAATTGCACTCTCTTCTATTTTTAAAGATTATCATCAAAGAAAAGTTGACAATTTTGACTTGAGACTCATGAGAAAGATGAAGGGAGGGAATCAGCATGGTTTTTACATTCTACTAGTTTACATGAGGCAGGTAGAATGTGTAGTTCATTTGTAGAAGCCCATGCAAGTTGAGTTCTGTAAATATGATATCCCTTTTCCTCCTTCCCCCTCCCCCCAACACCTTCATAGTACAGTAGAGAATATAAAGCTTGAACAGTAATTTCAGAGTCAAGCTAAGTTTTGACCTTTGATTTGCTCAACTCAGAGTAGTCGATGCGGACATTGAGGACACTAATAAAAGGATTAGCTTTCAAAATATTTTTTCAGCTCCAAAATCAATTGGTAATAAGCTGAGTGTTCTTTCATTTTAGTGTCTTGAGCAGAAAAGAACATAAACAGGAATGGGAGAAACAGATGTGAAAAAGAAGCCATGGGTAGAAGTTGGCATAATCTCTTTTGACTTTCAAAACCCATAACTGGAGAGAGATATTAAACAGCAAGAGGTCCTAGTTTTACAAGCCACTAGTTTTACAAGCAAGTCTTAAGTACAGTAATGGGGGGAAGTGCTTGATATTTTTGGATTTGATAAGAGAGGCACAGGGTCTTCCCTATCCACTCAAGGTAAGGAACAGACACATCATGACAGACTATGTTGCATATAAAGAAGGATAATGGATACAGACTGTCATCTGAACCCTTTCTAACTGATACTTTTTCCTTGGTCGTTAGGCTTTAGGTCTACTTCATCTCACCACTTGGCGGCAGAGTTGAATGAGACAAGTGATTGAGAATTAGATCTGGTTTAGTGCCTTTCTCAATAAGATGAGGGGTTCACACTTCTTTGAGCCCCCAGATGCTGTTGCCCATATCATAGGGAGAAAATTATCACAAAATAAAAACTGAATGAGTGGAAGGATTGGGCCCAAGCTAGGAGGCTGCCTTCTTTGTGAGAAAAGATGACTAAAACTACTGTTAGGGTAAGAAATTTCATGTAACAGGTTTTTCTTAGCATTTTAAGCTTAACTGGCATTTTTTTTTTTGTATTTTGCTTAGTAGCTTTCTTTGATCTGTCTGCTATTTCTTGTAATCACTTAAATTGTACTTTTTCTATTTAAAAACTTTTGTTTTTTATAAAAAAAAACAGTATAAATAATTGTTGCCTGGGGGTGTGTGGGGTGAGAGACAGCAACTCTCTTTTTCATGGATAAAGGTGGTGAGTAACTTATGGGCTCCTGCCTTTGACTGAGCCTTTCCAAAGCTGAGCTGCTCTGCATCTGTTGATCTGCTTTGGGCTGTGACCCCAACTCTGTGTCTTCACTGGGATAGGGCCAGAGGTTCTGGCTGAGCCGGGCAGGGTGTTAGGGCAGTGAAGAAGGCTAAATATTATGATCAGCTTCTCAGTTTACAGTGTCAAGGGGATTGCTGTGATCCAACACATCACAAAGGCCATCACCAAACCAAATGGCCAAAGGAGGATGAGTGACTTGGAGTCACCAAAAGATTATCAGATGTATCAATTGTACCTTATGCCTGATGAAGAACAGATTGACAACCCTGAATCTAAGGTATGCACCCACCCCAGGCACAAGATAACAGATCCCAGCTGAACCAGCGTGGGGTGGCTCCCAGAGACGGTTGTTTAATATGCTGATGAAGGATGACAACGGAAGCTATCTCAAGAAAAACACTTGTTAAGAAGTAACTGATTGCAACATGGCAATGAAAATCCATAGAACTGAATGGGGGAATGACTACAATAGAGGATGGGGTGTTTTGCTGGGAACTTTGGGTTCTATCTTCCACAGCCTCAGAGCATGGTATCATGACCATGAACCCAGCTCCTTCACCTGGGCCCAATGTAACTGGCCATTGGATTGATGCAAGCTACAGACTGGTAACTATGACAGTATTAGCAACAGCATTGATATAGACGTGTGTTGCATGAATGAATGCATATGTTGATTTTCATACGGATTCTCAAAAACACAGTACATTGCTTTATAATATCTGTTGCCTCCAGACTCATTTATTATCCCCTTCAGTCCAGGGCAGCACACTTTTCCTGCTTTCTAAAATAGTTTTCAGAATATAAATCCACTCAATATGGTTGAATATTTGCAGTCCCACATCTTACAAGAGATGGGCCACAGAGGGAAGATGATCCTGTAAATTATGATTAATAGTTACCTTTCAAATGCTCAACTGTCAGCTTTAATTACAGCATGTCACAGACCACTTTGGCTGTATGTAATTTATCTAGATCTCTTTATATGTACTTTTGAGTAATTTTTCCTTGATGTATGTTATTGACATATAAGTTACCAGCCACCATGTGACATAGCTTCTATCTTTCTCTGTCCCAGGTAGAGAACTTAGTTTTTTTCTTAAATCAGAGATGAAAAATGTCTCAAACCCAGACAGTCCTGCTTCTAATGGAGAGTATACTTATTTCAGTGTAAATAAGAGTTTGATTCTATCTGTGATTTGGAAATGTGCAATTCAAATAATATACAAACCAAGCAATATTCCCTTTGCCAGCAATGTCCAAATAAAGAACACAACTCCCTACCCTTATGATTCTCCTCACTCTGTGAAAGGCTGGGGAAATAGATTATCTTTGTAGTGTGCCCTATAATGGCAGAATATGGGGGTTATCTTGGACCAAAAT
This sequence comes from Carettochelys insculpta, assembly GCF_033958435.1. Lineage (NCBI taxonomy): Eukaryota > Metazoa > Chordata > Testudines > Carettochelyidae > Carettochelys > Carettochelys insculpta. The sequence goes on from NC_134139.1 coordinate 190,742,430, forward strand.
AGGGAGCAGGTTCCAAGTTAATGGGCGCTTGCTGAGAATACTTTTCTAGCATCTCCCTGTATAGTAAAACAGGGATATTGTGTCTTGAGCATCTCAACTGAGCAGTTACTATCCATCAGAGTGTTCTATATTACAACCAACACCTTAAACTCCATCTATAAAGCAATCAGTGACTAGCAGAGATTGTGCAGCCCCAGGGAGATGTAGTCATGGTGAAATGCATTGCTTAAAATCTGGCTGCTGAATTCTCACAGCTGCTGTTTCTATGTGTAATTATGGGTTAGTCTGATGGAGAGCACAAGTCAGTAACCCAGCCTGGTGGTGATTAAATGGCATCATGGCATCATGATCTGTGTGTGGAAGAAACAGTCACAAATCCCTGGCCACATGCAGTTGGAAGAAGGAAAAAATAAACAAATTAACTCAAACCCAGCACCCCGGACATTGTTGATATTTGACCATCCAACTGCAAGCAAGAATTCTGCCAGATTTCAAATGTTTGCAGATGCTTCCTCAAAGTTTGTCTCCTATAATTCTTCTCTTATTAACTTAAAGTGGGGACGTTAATGGGGCCTTTATCCCATTGCCACCAGCACTGTGCAAACCTTGATGGTTTCAACTCCAAAGTGTTTTGAACAAACTTGTTTGGTTTTTGGTTTCGGAGAATTAAGACCCTAACAATTTTTCAACCTAGGCTACGCTACACTTGGCAAAAAGTTTGAAATGGCTATGCTAATGGCCAAATCAGAGAATACTAAAGAGATGATTAAGTGAATATTCAGCACCTCACTAGCATGCTGCCAGCCACAGCACTTCAAAAGTGCTGCATTTCGCTCAGGCGCAGCTCATCTATACGGGGGTCCTTTTCAAAAGGACCCTGCAAATGTCAAAATCCCCTTATTCATATCAGCTGATGGGATTTCAATATTAGCAGGGTCCTTTTGAAAAGGACGCCCTGTGTAGACTAGCCGCGTAAAAGCAAAGTGCTGCACTTTCAAAGTGCTGCAGCCAGCAGCATGCTAATGAGGTGCTGACTATTCATTTCAGTGCCTCATTAGTATTCTCTGATTTGGCCATTTCGATGTTTTGGCCATGTGTAGACACGGCCTTAGTGATGCAAGTTGAAATGAATTAAACCCTATAATCTCAAAATTAAATCCATCTGGCCCTAATAAAAATGTTTCCTTCTTTTGTGCAAAGACTAAACAAACCTATGTGTTTCTGCTTTGTCTGGTCTCTTCAGAATTCTGCTTATATTCTTCCTCAGTGCTTTCAAATGTCTCAGAGCTCAGTCCAAGTTTATGAGAAGCTAGCTGAATCTTAACATACCTATCAACAAATGAATCTTGCACTTCACAGAAAATTAGCTCTGCTATGAACACACACCTCCACCACCTTTTGATTATGAGATCATTCTGCCCTCTCCTTGATTTACTAAAAATACAGATATTTTAAACATTTTCTATGGGTATTAGAGAGAATCTTTTCCAAAGCAAAGATTCTAGGTCAGGTACTCTTTTACATATTTGCTTTATTGTTTTTCCTCCTGTGTGTGGCAAAATGTTCATTTCTGTTCTGCTTAACTGCAAAAGCTTCTAGGAAACTACCGAAGGGTGTCAACCTGCTGGCTGTGCTGTATTCACGCCTGGGCTTCTGGGATTTTATTTGACTTGATTCCTGTTGCCAGTCCAACACATTGTATATGTATTTATTCATTCATTTATAGTTTCCGTACATTGGGTTATACTTTAACACAAATAGTCTATGTGAACAGTGTGGACAAGGAGAAAACTAAATACACATTTTTGCTGTTTTTCAAGCTTCTCTCCATCCCTAACTAATGTTGCAGTGAAAACTTAAAATCTCTATGGTTCCAGAGTGGCCTGTGTGCATTTAGTACCCTACATTGTAATGAATGACTTTGGCATATTTAGAGATGTAAGACACCATGAAGAGTAAAGTATTATTGTTGATAATACAAGAATCAAGATTTCAAAGCTCGTGCTTGTTTTTCATCACTGTTACTTTAACAGGCATGACCACAAATATGTGGTGCATGGAACAATATATGATTTAATTAACTTAAACAAAACCCATTTATTAGGCAGACTGAACCCTAGGGCCTGCAGACAGAATAACTTACCATGTACATATCTGGCAAGCAAGCTCCATGTAGACATAATTGGAAAGTCTTTGCCAGCATGTTGCCTTTTGCTCATTTGGCTCAGTTTGAAAAGACAGAAAAAGAAGGCTGTTAAAACACACATGTCTAGAGTTGCTGGGCATTTTATTTTGTCAGGTCAGTCAAGCAGAGAGTCTGGAAACCCAGCACAATAATATTTCATATAGGAATGCCTAATTATTGTGTTTCCCCTCATTATATCCTAGCAAATTTCCATGTTGACACTTTTGACATCTTACTAGGCTTATCAGCTTGGAGAATTTTTTTTAAAGGGGTTCAAAATGAGCTGTTTGCTTACAGTAGGAATTGTTCTCCCCTCTCTACTCATCAATATTTTAAACCTCTCACAAAAATTTTAGAGTGTGGCATGGGTTATGAGCCATTTTAATTAGTGCAATCAGGAGGTGCGGGAATCTGTTCTGGGAGACATTGGGGATTGACTTGAGCAATTGCCATTAATATTAATGGCAATGATATGCATAATTTACCCTTGCATCGGTGTGGGAATAGATAATTAATTTTGTAGACCAGAGTAGTACAGAATCATAGAAATGCAGGACTGGGTGGGATCTGAATAGACCCATTCCCCCACCCCCTGCCCCAGCACAAAGGTAGGACTAAGTAAACCTTGATCATCCCTGACAGTTTGTTTTTGAAAATTTCCCATCGCATGGATTTCACAGCTGCTCTGGGAAGCCTGTTCCAAAGCTTAACTTGCGAATTAGAATGGTCATTCCCCCAGTAGTGAACTTAAATCTCATTTGCTGCATGTTAAGCCCATTACTCCCCCATGTCCATGGAAAGCAGGCCAAGAAGAAATGGTCATTGTAGTCTTTATCACAGCCCTTAACTGATCTTAAATATGCCCCAATGAAAAATTGAGAGCAGAGACAGCATCTGGCAAGGAGACAGCGGCGAAAGGCTCCACCAGCTTTCTCATAAAGGAAAGAATCCTCCAAGTCCCAGAGCCACAGCCTTTCTCGGCTGAGGCGAAAGATTCTGGGAGGCAGGAAGAAGGCTTTAGCAAGGCAATGAAAGCCGGAAGAGCTCAGCCTTCCGATGCCAAAGTATTGTCCTGCCACAGTGAAAGGTGAGCTGTTAAAACTTTTCCTTGCAACTTCCCTCCATCACTTGTCCACTTCTACAGCCCTTCACCGACACAAAAGACTGTGCATGACAGTGTGGATGCAGCTTGCTTTTTACTGTGGCATTGTAGCCAGACAGAATTCCCCCACTCTACTCTATCTTGTCCCTCTTAGGTGCTTCAGAGCACAAAGGAAACGGCCCAGTCTTGGAATGCCTGAGAGCACAGATGTGCTAATCTCAAGCACAGTCTTTGATGCCTTAGAGCACAGATGGACTGTCTCATCATGACCCTGAATGGACCGAAACCAAACAACAAAAGACAAATGGGCTAGCAGAGGACCAGGGCCTCAGGCTGCCCTTGGCTGGTACTGGTCATTGATATACTTACACATTGTCCCAGGAGAGGAATCTCACACCCATAAGAAAAGAATGTCTAATTATCTCCAACTCACAGGTGTGAATTAAACCCTTGAAACTCCCTCTGAGAACTAGCGTCACGAGATGATCTAACACAATTGGCATCTTTAAGATAAGGAAGGGTATACGTGACCCAAGGGGTATAAAGAAGGGTCTGGCAGCCCCCTCTAATTGAGCTCCAATTACCTATACCTGCCAGTCAGGAAGGTCTTTGCCTCCTGAGGTCCCAGGGGATGCCTTCCTCGTACTTCTTCTTCCTGAGGGACTGAGTGACAGACACTGGCCATGCCAAGCCGGGTAATGCAGGGGTGAGAATAAGACCTGCTGTGTGTTTTGCTTTTGCGTGCATTTAATAATAGATCTATGAATTAAAGTGCTTTGTTATATGTTAGCTGCTTGTAACTAAGAAGTGAAATATAAGCCTTGTAACCATAAAAGTTAAGTTTTCTTATCAAATAAATAGTAACTGTTTAAGTTTTAGCCTGACTCCTCCTGTTACTGTGCAAACCGAACACAAATAAAGAACCCCAGCTGGTTTTTGGCTGTATTAGCATGGTCACTGGTGAGGCATACTGAGAGCTGAGAGCTGAGCACTGAGTCTTGCCGCCTCCACGGGGCAGACTCTTGGGGCACTCATCAGCCTCTCTGGCTGCCCGCTGTGAAGGGACTGTCTGTCCTAGCAGTCAAAGACTCAGGTGAAGGAGGCTCTCAGCAGAACCTTTGGGGCACCCGTCAGCCTCCCTGGCTGCCCACTGCGAAGGGACCTTCCATCCTAGCAGTTAAAGACTCGGGTGATAAATCCTTGGGGCATCCGTCAGCCACCCCTGGCTGCCCGCTGAGAAGGGACTGTCTGTCCTAGCACTTAAAGACTCGGATGAAGTAAGGGCACACGTGGTATCTCACCAGACCATTGGCTAACAGGCATGTAGCTAAACATACCCTACACGCTGCTACAATGGGTGTGTAATATAAGCACAGCCACAACAGCTCCACCATTCTTCATTGCCTATGTGCCTCCATGCCTTTTGCTACAAGTGTGCTATGTATCTGTGTATATAAAGTAGGAAATTGGTATGGTGGGAGAGATGGTGTCGTTCCCCTCGATGTCGCAGGTCCAGGGGTTCCACTTCAAGGCAGCCTGCTCAATAACAGAGAAGCTAGCCCAGTACCAGTTCTGACTCTAATGTATTAAACACACCCTCTAGCCATACTACTAGTCTTTTGTCAGCCTCCATATGGAATTTAAACCGTCTGCTTGGAAACTCCATCCCCGCTTGACACTAAGTACACAGATCTCTGTGACAGTGAGCCCCCTTTTCCATAATACCAGAGAAAATACAAGCTTCTTTGTTCCCACAGGATCGGACAATGGGCAGGTCAGTTCCTTCTTAGATCCTCCTTATAAGGTAATCTTCAATCTGTTCATGTAATAAATTTGTTTAGGTTTTATTAATTAAATGAAAATGAAGCAAGAGGTATTTTAATAATGTTAAGCGTACTGAAGACACAGACAAAGATGTAAGCATACGTTATTATCTTCTCAAACATCTCTTCAAAGGAACAACCTTCTAGGTTCAACTTCAGAGGCTTATCCCAACTATGGTAGCTAGGAATTCTGGAATTTGCCTTTTTTTTCCCCTCCTGAAACCAGACAGGATAATAAAAATCCTGTTTTCTTACAGTAGGCAGTTTTGATCTGAAAGCCCTGCCATGCAACTTTTCATACTCCAGGGCTCACAGATGCAAAAGGTTTGGGTGAGGAGTCTGCAAGAATTCTTTAGAGAGATATGGTCCCACGGTCCTAACTTTCATGTTTTGTTAATGTAAGTGAGAAGCTTTTGAGCTACTTCATCAGGTTTTTGTGGTTCAAAAGCTTGTCTTTCTCACCAACAGACTTTGGTTTAATAAAAGATATTACCTCATCTGCCTTGTCTCTCTAATACTCTGGGACCAACATGGCTACAACAGTACAAGGTAATTCTTTGGTAAAGTCATCTTGTCTAATTCATCATTTGGGTGGAAGGTTCCTCTTGTTCTGTCTTGTGCCTATTGTACTGAGAAGCTGGGAATTTCCTCTGATGTGTTGCCTCTTAAAGGGTATCAGTTGACCACTCTCTCTCTCATAAGGGCTATCAGACCACCTCTATGCATACAGTGCTGCAGGAGCACAGCTGTGCCAATGCAGCTACTTGGCTGCAGTGCATCTAGGGAAGATCCTCTATGCCAACATGGGAGGTATTCATGGTGGCATAAAGGATCAAGTACACAACACTATATTGGTGGAAGTCATGTTGCCCAGGGAGGTGGTTTATTCACATCCCTGGGTGATACAAGTTATGCCTACATCAGCTAAAGTATATACATAGCACAGATGTTTCTGTGGTCAAAACTCAACATTAGTAGATTTACCTTGTGATGGAGTCTATTGAAGCCACCTGGGAGTGACGTAACACACATGAGTGTGTAATATAACACGAGAAATATAGAAATTAGCATACTAGTATTAGTCACCTATTCACCTGCATTTAGGAAAGTTCAAACCCTTCATATTTTCTGCAATGTTATGACATAATTTTAATAATGCTCCACCAGCATTAAACCTGACAGACTCTCGGTTGATACATTAAGCCTAAAATTGGCCTAAGCCTCCAGAATCACAGATGGTTTTCAAGAACATGTAGTATACTTTTGGGGTTTTATTGGATCAATAAAACTTGTAGTGAACTGCAGATGGTGTCCCTTCTCTGGCTCTTTACATCCTTCTGGTTAATACGGATCAGAGGATAGTTTTTATGGGCTTAATCAGATCTTGGCTTTTGTTGGAACTCCCCCTTAGAGTAGAGTCATTAATGATAAATGTGATGGTGGTTTGTTTATATTGGATGCTCACACACTACGTGCCGGCCTGGGAACTGCTATTCCATTTCTGAAAAGATTTTGGGCACAGCAGGACACAATTCTTCTCCCCACCTCCTCAAACCACTTAGTCCTCTATGTTTTATTTCTTTTACTAGTTTCCTACCCTTATTTTGTTGTCTCTCTCCCCTCCCTCTCCCCCATCACATATTTAATGAGAAACTTGATCCCTTTTGAATGGTCAAGCAATTTGTGTTCTAGAATGCATAGTAATTCCTGGAGAAGGTGCTGCAAGGGCACACTGACTTATGCTTTCCATATGAGAGAGACCACATACAGTTTGTTACCTGCTCCATTTTCAATAGCCTAAGGCTTTTAATTTTTTACACATATTGCAACAAAATAAACTACTAGTAGCACAAGTTTTTTCCTCCCTCTGTGGTTCTTATAAAGGTTACACTTGACAATAGTCACAAAGTCACGGAAACTCTAGGTAACAAATGAGAAATGTTCCTTTTGTGACCTTAATGTTAGCAAATGATAATAACCACTGAACCACGAAACACAGCTGAAATATTAACAGAGAGGTAGCTGTGTTAGTTTGTACTGCAACAAAACAAAGTGGCAGAAATGTAGCACTTTAAAGACTAAAAAAATGATTTATTCGGTGATGAGTTGTCATGGGACAGACCCACTTCACATCAGATGAAGTGGGTCTGTCCCATGAAACTCATCACTGAAAAAATCATTTTTTTAGTCTTTAAAGTGCTACATTTCTGCTGCTTTGTTTAACTGAAATATTGTTCATGATTTCTGTTTTTTTCTGGGATTAATTTTATGTTGTGAAATAAACTGACAATAATTTATTATTTTACCTATTTTATTATATTTTACTTAGGTTCCTTGGGAAAGTAGGTATAAAAAAGCTTAATTTTCCAGTCCACTTGCATCAGCATTCCCAGAAAAGAATCAGATGTATGTTTAAGTATTCCCTGTTTAATATTCACAGTATAATCATTTTGTGTAAAATGAGTCACAACTGTAAGGATTGGGATACAATGTATCTACCTTTCTGTCCCCAGGCTCTTAATAGTCATAATATTAACAATTATTACAAAAAGTCTAGTCACTGCATGAATATTAATTTTCAGTTACCTCTTTGCTTATACTTTCTCATGTTCAGTATGAAACATAATCCCTTCTATTTGTGCTTAAAACTAAAGATCCATATAAAAATTCAGAAAGCTGAAATTTTGAAAATATAAATCTCATAATCCCATAGTGCATTCTACTAACATTTCCACTACAGGTACATGGACTTTGTCATGTCAAAAGTGATCCCCGGGTCCATAAAGCCTATTATCTTGTCTTCCATAGTTGTTGGCAGGCAAACCATTTTAAGACCTGATTTGTGCCAGCCTTCATCAACTTGAGTAGCACTCGCTTACTGATGTTCATGCCAGACACACAAAGAATTAGAAGCCTACAAAATACTCCTTATGAAAGTTTGCAGTGTAACACTGTATGTGGGAATGCAGAACTTTAACACACAACTATGGATCAGAGAGGTGGACACAGCAGGCTGCTCCCTCAGGCAAAATTCAACCGACCTTAATCCCAACTATAAATACTGATGTTGAGGGCGCTGTAGGGATGGACCCTATCTGGGGGAAGAATTAGTGGGTGCAGAACAGCCACCAACAGCCTGCCCCTTTTGTCTCCCCTCACCCTTTGTTTCTAATCCACTGCTGAAGCCTCTCACCAAACCATCACCTGCCCTTCCAGCGCTTCACAAGCACTGCAAACAGCTGATTTGCAGCATTCAGGATGCTCCAGAAGGGACAGAGAGAAATAGGGATGGGTTGTGCTTGGGAAGGAGGCAGGGAAGAGGCAGGTTAGGGGCAGGAACTTGTGAGAAACAGTGGAATGCAGAGTAGTGGGGGGGTGTGGCATCAAGGGTCAGGATTAAGCAAGGGCTTAAGCCCTTGCTTAATCCTGACCCTTGATGCCCTACCCCTACTGCTGATAATGATTTATTCGGTGATGAGTTTCATAGGACAGATCCACTTCACCTGATGTGATCAGAAAGGAAAATGACAATCTAGAAGAAGATCTTTAATAAAGGACAGATGTTCTGGAGAGTCATGGAGTTAAAATGAACAGAGAGAGAAGCAGAGTATATTGTATAACATTTCACTAATGTTGACCCATTGGGGAATGAAGCTTCAGACCAGAGGGGCAGACAATACTGGCAATGAAATATTTTAAGTACCTGTGTTCCAGCGCCTAAGTAAATGGTGAATGGAAATTAGAGCTTGGCTGATATATACTTAACTTAAAGGAAGAGGCATAAGTGGTGCGGGGTGACAGGAAGATACCAGTAAAGTTAGAACAGAATGTCTGTAAAATAGTGGTCTAGCCGCTTTCCATGTATAGCATTGACTATTGGGAAACAAAGAAGACACATGAACAAACCATTTGTTCCACAGAAATGGGAAAGTTCAGATGGATGAGTGGTACAAGACAGACCGCATAAGGAATGTATGCGTTGGAGACAAGCTCCTAGTAACACCCATATACAAGAAAAGAGGGAATGCTGGCTCAGGTGGTATTCTTATTTAAAATGCAGCCCTGGTATCTGTGTGAATAAGAGAGTTCAATCAATCAAGGTTGAAGGAAAAAGAAAGAGGCCAACCCAAGAAGTGATGGTGGTAGGTCATAGAGGACAACATGTTAAGTAAGAAGTGTGATATAGGATACGATATTGGAATACAGCACTTTGGCCTTGTAAAGTGGACCCCATTTGATTGGAGTAACACAATGAAAAAACTATTAGTGACAGTAAGTATAGCACTTAGAAGCATTGATCATCAACCATGAGCCCATTGTACTAAATGCTAGTCCTTGTCCAAAAGATCTCACAGTGTAAATAAACAAGACACTCACAGATTGAGGGAAAAGATATAACACCAGCAGGGTGAACAATGTGAAGCCAGCAAAGGTCATGTTAAATTTTATTTTCGTTGTGGGTTTAATTAGGCAGGGATTCAGTAAGGAAAATGGAGAGGAACCATTAAAGGAAGGAGGAGATGAAAGGGCCAAGGAAAGGGAGAAGAGGATAAGAGTAGTGAGTGTAGCCAGACAAAAGTCTCCCCCTTACAAGCCAGTTTGCTCGCTGCCCCCCCTCCACTGAGGTGCCTCACAAGGACACAGGGCACGGAAACAGCTGCTGACAGCACAGTCTTTGATGTCTGTCATTGAGGCCCAGATGAGCTAGCTCATCGTGACCCTGAGAAACAGAAAGTACAGATAGAAGGCTAACAGGCCAAACTGTCAACAAGAGGTGGCGGGGGGGAACCTCAGGAAATCACCCCAGCTGGCATTGATGGATTTGATGCCCACACAGCCATCCCAGAAGATGAAATCTCCGCCACTGCAAAAGAATGTCCTGTACTCCCAAATTGCTTATCTCCTGTCTTACAAGTGCAAATTAAGTAAGAATTGCTCTTGTAAAAACTGGCATCACAAAAGACAGACCAGTATGATCTGGCACCATAGATAAGAAAGAGAATATGTAACCTAAGGGAGTATAAAGGTGGGCCCAGCAGAACTCTAACTCTGAGTGCATCTCCACCAACTACCTGCTGGTCGGGTCAGGTGATTGCCTCCCGAGGTCCGCAACTGGGGACACCCAACCTCGTATTCGTCTTTCCGCGGAATTGAGTGACCGATCCGGCTTGGCTACACTGGTATCAAGAGACGCAAGAAGGGTAAGATATACCCATGTTAAGGTCTCCTTTTTGGTGCGCACAGCTAAAGAATTAGAGCTCTGTAACTAGATGTCGTTGTATCAAGATATCATTGTGTTAGATGGTAACAGATATCTTTGTATTGGATTGTAACGTAACTTGTTAACACCTGTACTTTGGTAGCATATATGAAGTAGACAATAGCCTTTTGTAACCACACGCTTATAACTGTAGCTTAAATAAACTTGTAACTAGTTAAGATCTAAGCCTGACTGCTGTTACTCTTTGTCACTGCAACACAGCTGGCACAATAAAAAGAACTTTAACTCTTTGGTTACCACAGCCTGGCCATAGGTGAGAGTGCTAGGAGCTCCCTGCTCTAACAGTAAAAAACTGGGTTGTTTAGGACCCAGGGGAGTACCTCACTGCACATTACCTGGCCACTGGCTAACAGTGAGGCAAAGGAGGGGTTAGTGCACACAGACAATTGACGGAGGGCACAGAAAGGCAAGTCAAAACAATATAGAGGAATATCTTGATAAGAGGAAAGACATTCTTCAAATGACCAAAGTTCCCTGCTTGGCTGCTTCTGTCCCTGTTGGCTAGAGTATTGAGCTGGATCCTCTTTGCAGCTATCTAAGCCCATATGGTTGACAGGGAGGAAAGAAGACCCGGGGCCTTATGGACAAAAGTCAAGTGCATTTCCCCCATAGATTTCTGGGTCTAGGGGTTGATGGGGGAAGGAGTGCAAACTTCCAGTGCAATGGAGTTTGACTTCATTAAGATGGAAGCTATGTGTAAGTGATTATTTAGGTGAGTGAAGCTTGCAAAATATTGTCTGTAATTTCTAGGGCCAAAGAGACAGGAGGAAATTTTGTATTGACCTTTTCTAGGGCAAGTGACAGATTTTTTTTAAACAATGCTGAAATTTAGCTGTAATGCTGATCATAAGCCTGATCTTGCAAGATGCTGACCATATATTATTGACATTAAAGTCAATGTAATTTGAGAATATTAAGAACTAAACAGAAACTTCTTTGTACCAGGATGTGTTGGTCCACAAATAGAGCAAACAGGCTTACCTTCTCCAGGAAAATAAATAATTTTCAAACTTGGGTGCCTAAAAGTTGGACTCCTAAGTTCATGTTCAGAGAGCTGAATCTAGTAGTCTGGTGGTGGATGGCTTTAATAGGAATTTTGCATGTTCAAGATCTCTGAAAATCAGATTGAAGCTTATTGAAGTGCCTGAATATGAGCATAGGCGCTTAACATTAGCCATCCACACCTGCACATCTTGACGTAATCATAGTGCAGGTTGAAGCCCATAGATGTGTGTGCCTGTGTTTGTGTGTGTGTTTGTCTCTGTACTTTCAAATGACTACAGCCCTGATGTCTCCAGCACTTGCTGTTATCAAATCAAAAGTAATACAATTACTGGTAATTGTGGAGTGTTGAAAATATTCCTTACCATTAATATTCTTGTAAGTCATGTAAATGCCAAGGTGATATACTTCAGCTTACCTTAGTTAGTTTCCAGCTGTTTACAAATTCCAGCCTGTTGTTTCCTGGTTTAATGATAATCCCTTTTGTTCGTTCTTTTTTCCTTTTTGGAGCATTTTGATTTTATAACAGTGAAAAACAAAGTTAAAATTTTAGGTTCACTGATGTTAGATTCCAAGGTCTTGGTTGTCAAGAATTAGTACCCATGCTGCTTATCACCACCTGAACAATAAACAACCCTGGTGTTAGGAGTCAGAGATTGTTTTTTATCCGTGACAGCTATGCTCATTATAACTCCTACCTGAACAGCCTGTTTGAAAATTTCACAGCAAAGCCCAAGTTAAGTTTAAATATACAGTTGGCATCTTAGTTAAAACAAACAAACAAAAAAGATCCCTCTTTTGTCTTCATAAATGACCAAAGTAGGAAAATGTGAAATGGTGAATTTCCTGATTTGCATTTTCCTTTTCTAAAACATAGTACATGAGATACAAGCATGTGGATGCATTGGAGAGGGTCCAGCAACAAAAATGATAAGGGGCTGGAGCACATGACCTACGTGGAGAGGCTGAGGGATTTTGGCTTGTTTGCAAAAGAGAAGAATAAGGGGCAATTTGATAGCAGCTTCAACTTCCTGAAGGGGGGCTCTAGAGATGATGAAGAGAGGCTGTTCTCAGTAGTGATGGATGGCAGAACAAGGACAAACAGTCTCAAGTTACAGAGCAGGATTGGTAGGTTGAATATTCGGGAAAAAAATATTTCACCAGGAGGGTGAAGAAGCACTGCAATGCATTACCTAGAGAAGTGGTGGAATCTCTGTCCCAGGAGGTTTTTAAGTCCTGGCTTGACAAAGTCCTGTCTGGGATGATTTAGTTGGGGTTGATCCTGCTTTGAGCAGAGGGCTGGGCTTGATGACCTCCTGAGGTCCTTTCCAGCCCTAGGATTCTATGATTCTATGATAAGTGTTGGAATTCAACATCAAAGAGTGCATGTTCTGTATTTTAGCAGGTTTTGATGTTCAAGGAAATTCTAATGGAATGTCTATTATGAAAAGTCAGCACATATCAGATAAGTAACCGAAGGACAGAGTTCCGGTTTAAACTTTAATGACCTGTGCAGGTTTTACTTGTGACAAAGTAAGGGATGTCAGCATCTGAGATTGTAGAGTCTCAGGGAATGTCAGTAGGACCCAGCGTTTCTAGCACCTAAATCACTTCTCCAAATGAGACTCTGGCTCTTGAAGCTGTAAAAATTTTGGAAAAAAATTATCCTGATTCATGTACAGGAAAATAATGAATAGAGGATAGCAGATAATATGATTTTCAGTAGAAGTTCTGAGACAACTATTAATTTTCTATGAAATTCACACATTTGGGCTGCATGGACATTTTCCCAGATACCCAGCTCTCATCTGAATACTCACAAATAACAAATAATAAGACACAAAAAAAAAAAACCCTAGCAAAGCAAATAATAATTTTGTTTAAAAATACCCACCCTCATGAATTCATTTTTCTTACTCCTTTTAACTGGTTCTATATATTTAATTCTTGTTATGAAAAGTCAGCACATACCAAATAAGTAACTGAAGGATAGAATTCCAGTTTAAATTTTAATGACCTGTGCAGGTTTTACTTGCGACAAAGGAAGTCGTATCTGGAAGTGAACAGAAAGTATGCCTATAAAGTGAAACTAGCAAATGAAGGCTTTTCTCCCAGCTGGGTAGAAAATATTTTTTCCTTCGGGAAGCAAGAAGCTGTTTTTTTTTTTCCTTTGTAGGAAATAAACTGATTTCTCTGAGTGGCAAATGAAACTTGTTTGTCACAGCAGAGGAGAGACCAGAAGGTCAGAGCATGAATCCTGCTTGCTATGACACATTTGCATGGGCTGGATCAGCTTTCCTTGATTGACAAAGCTGATGTTTGTAAAAGTGTCATGGCTGTGTTGGTCCTAGGATGTGAGAGAGACAAGGTAGGTGAGTTAATATCTTTTATTAGACCACCTTCTGCAGGCAGAAGATACCAAATGTTTGAACTGCCCAGAGCTCATTATTATGTGTGGGGAAGAAAAAGAAGTTAGAACGTCTCTGCTAAACACAATTTGGGACGGACAGGTTGGTCCAATAAAAGATGTTACCTCACACCCCTTGTCTGTCTCCTATACTGGGGAAAACATGACTACAGCAAGACAGCAAATGAGTTGAAATACCAAAGTGTCTCGGTAACTGGTTTGTGGCTTCCTCCTTACCTTTAGCTGGCATTTCCCTGGCACAAGTTAAAAGGGAAGCAAGCTAGTTGCTGGTATCATAAAGGTTGTGAAACACTGGGGGAGACGATTAAGCACACTGTTTCAGGGTAGGTCTGCACAGCAAAGTTATTTCAAAATAGCAGCCGTTATTTTGAAATAACTATCCTAGTCTCTGTCTACACTAGCCCCCTCCTTCGAAGAGGGCATGGAAATGACATGGACAGGGGAATATCAGTGAGGCACTGCCAGGCATATGCAGCACCTTATTAGCATAATGGCAGCTGTGTGAATTTCAAAGCTGCTAACTTCGAAGTGCTGACAGGCAGTCTATACGTGGGCACTTTGAAATATGCACCCAACTTCAAAAGTCCCTTACTCACAGTTCATATTCATTCGTCTTTCAAAATACTCTGCATAGCGTTTGCACACGAAAAGCATTCTTTCAAAAGTAAATCAAAAGAATGCAGTGCTCCTTCTGAAAGCGCTCTTCTACTCCCGTTTCAGGAAGAAAGCCTTCTTTCAAAAGTAAATGTGTGTAGACACACCGTGGGCCCTTTTTCTCAAAGGAGCCGTCCTCATGGCACCTGATTTTTTGGTCCCTGGCCTATTCTTTTGAAATAACAGGGCCTGTGTGCACACTCTCTTTCAAAAGAGCAGATCACTCTTTTGAGCTGCTTTTTTGTGTGTGGACACATTCTTTCAAAAGAAGTTGTTTCAGAAAAGACCTTCTGGAAGGGCTTCTTTCAAAGATCTCTGTAGTGTAAATGTAGGTAGAGAGTTGGCTGTGTTAGTCAGTAGCTTCAAAAATAACAAGCAGCCCTGTAGCACCTTAAAGCTTGACAAATTTATTAGCTCATGAATTTTTATGTGTAAGACCTTCTTCAGATGATTGAAACAGACATTTAGGATACTGAGTTTCTACAGCAGGGAGGTGGATTGAAGGAAGGAGGGAAAAAAGGGGTTACCTGTCACTAGCAGGACCAGTAGATAAAGCAAATTAAGTATGATATGCCCCATTCCTGATAATATCAAAGGTGGGAAAATTTCCCTTGTAATACATAAGATAGTTGAGATCTCTGTTTTTAAGGCCTAATATAAATTTTTGTGTCAAATTTACAAATTAATTCCAATTCTGATGTCTTCCTCTGTAATCTTGTGGTAAAACTCTTTTGTAGAAGAATGGCTACTTTAAAATTCATTGTTGGCTGTCTAGGAAGGTTAAAGTGTTCCCCTATAGGTTTATGTGCACTCCAGTTCCTGAAGTCAGCTTTATATGTTAAGCACACAGAGTAACATATTGTAGGAGGCCTCTGGCAATTGTCTGGAGAATGGTAGTTAAACTGTTACACAAAAGGGTTTGAAGTAAGACATTAAGGGTTGGCAGGCAGGTGTCTATTATGAATTGCTGTAATGAGCCATGAAACCAGTGCCCCCACTAACTCCATGTTTTTTAATGTCTTGTAATGTTATGAATTTAAATCCCAGAGTTTTGAAGGTGTTTCTGCTTTGAGCTGCTTTTTCTGCAGTGCCTTTAGCTTTCATTTATGTTTCCTGAATAGTTTGGTGGAAGGGATGGATGTTAATACTCTGAATTACTACTTGTTGTCTGTGTGTCCTGTGAAGGGGTTGATTTCAAACCTTTGAAAGTAACTTAAGCTGTCAGGGACCGATCTCAAGTTTGTTGAGGACAATAGAAATTCTTCATTGTCTCTGACGTGTTGAGATCAGACCCAGGTGTTCCGTAGTTTGATGTTTTTCTGTTTCCCCTCCCCATTTAGTAATGATTTATATTTACTTTCTTCAGTGCTTCCTTTGAAAAAACAAGAAGTGCTAGTACTCATATCTTGATAAATATAAAATGCCTCCCTACCCCTCCCATCTACCTTTCTTCCCGAGACCCTTCCCTTCTCTACTAAATTTGGACAAAATTAATTTCAATTAAAAATGTGAGCATAATTAAAAACATAAAATCAAAATCAAAATGCTGTTGTCCCAGCCTCTCTCCCTGCGATTTTGGCTACAGCCCTGGCTCCCAGGGGCTGCCAGGGGGGCTCCAGCTAGCCCCTACCCTCCCAGCTGCTATTGGGCAGTGAGGACTTCCAGCCCCTCCTGCTGCAGGGAAAGCAGGAGCTCCAGCTCCCAGGCCCACTGTGCTGTGGGGCTGGTGGAGGCTCTGGTTCCCAGGCCCCATGTTGATCTGTGTCCACCAGGGTCTCTGGCTTGCAGGCCCCATGCTGCTGCAGGGCTGGAAGTGGCTCCAGCCACCAGGATCCGTGCTGCTTTTGGACATGCAGGGGATCTGGATCCCAGCCCTGCTCTGATGTGGGGTATGAAGGCTCTGGCTCCCAACCCCATGGCAGCCTCCTGGCCCCCACGCTGCTGGTGGGACAAGCAGGGCCTCTGGCTACCAGCTCCATGATGCTGCAGGGCCAGTGGGAACTCCATTTTCTGGCCCCCACTCTGAAAAAAAGCACTATTTTTCTTACTCACAGGCACAAAGAAACAGCAACGTCCGCAGAATAAGAGTCTAAGTTCTTTTCTACACTACGTCACTTCAGTATAACCTATGTTATTCAGGGAGGTGGATAATCCACACCCTGAGTGACATCTGTTACATTGTTCTAAGTGCCAATGTAGACAGTGCTATGCTAGTGAAAGAGCTTCTGCTGCCAGCAAAGCAACCACCTCTTATGGAGGTAGGGTTTATTAAGCTGATAGGAGATTTCCTTCCCGTTGGCTTAGACTGTGTCCAGAGTAAGTGCTACAGCACAACAAATGTGCCTTTATAAGGGCTGTCGTGAGGACGCAGCCTAGCCTTTGAGAACAGGAGATGGAAATATGGGGCAAATATACTGGGGAGTTGTGTCTCATCAGCTGTTCCCACTTCCTATTTAAAGGATCCCAGTCTGTAAAGGGAGGATTTCCCTTGGGAGAGCTGTAATGATTTAATTTCATTCATGACGTTAGAAGTGTAGGAAACAAAACATCCATTTTGTCTTCTAGATTTGTTAAAGTTGAAGCCTTTTCTTGCCAAGAGACTGTATAAACTATAAATAAAGAGCTGAGGCAATGAAAAAGGAGATGGAGAATCTGAAAGCAGTTTATTATCAAAGACAATTTACCTTTGCAACACTAATTCAACATTTTGCAGAATAATACTAGCACAGGAAATTTGCAAGTCTGTGGATTTCAGTCATGAGAGAGAGAGAGAGAGATCAGGCCCTATCTGTCATGTTTACTCACTTCTTGGGAAAGATCTGCTTTACGTGGTGGAAAAATATATTTTATGTTTTGGAGCTATTTATTTCGCTGTTCACTTTCTCATTTATACAGCGCCCCACTACCTTAGGGCCGAAGTGCTTCCTTGGTGAATCATGCCACTGTGGTGCATCAGGGGGTGGAATGTAGCCAGACAGAGTCTCCCCCTTACAAGCCAGCTTGCTCGTTGCCCCCCCCCACTGAGGAGCACACAGGGCACGGAAATGGCTGCTGACAGCACAGTCTTTGATGCCCTCATTGAGGCCCAGATATGCTGGCTTATCGTGACCCTGAGAAGCAGAAAGTACAGCTAGAAGGCTAACAGGCCAGACTGTCAACATGAGAGGGGGGGTGAACCCTCAAGAAATCACCCCAGCTGGCATTGATCAATATGATGCACACACACAATCACTCAGAAGGGGACGTGCCCCGCCCGCACAAAAGAATGTCCTGTACTCCTAAATTGCTTATCTCTTGTCTTACAAGTGCAAACTAAGTAGAAATGCCCTTGTAACAAACTGGAGTCACAAAGACAAACCAGTATGATCTGGCACCATAGATAAGAAAGAGAATACGTAACCCAAAAGGGGTATAAAAGATGGGTCCAGCAGAACTCTAACTTTGAGTGCATTCGACCAACTTCCTGCTGGTCGGGTCAGGTGATTGCCTCCCGAGGTCCACAGCTGGGGACGCCCAACCTCGTATTCGTCTTTCCGTCGGAATTGAGTGACCGATCCGGCTTGGCTACGCTGGTATCGAGGAGACGCAGAGAGGGTAAGATACACCCATGCTAGGTCTCTGACTTTTTTTTGTGCACAGCTAAAGAATTAGAGCTCTGTAACTAGTATCAAGATATCATTGTGTTAGATGGTAACAGATATCTTTGTATTGGATTGTAATGTAACTTGTTAACACCTGTACTTTGCTAGCATATAAGAAGTAAACAATAGCCTTTTGTAACCCCACGCTTATAACTGTAGCTTAAATAAACTTGTAACTAGTTAAGCTCTGAGCCTAACTATTTTGTTAACCCTTTTGTCACTGCAACACAGCCGGCACAACAAAAGAACTTTAACCATTTGGTTACAACAGCCTGGCCGTAGGTAAGAGTGCTAGGAGCTGCCTGCTCTAACAGTAAAAAAACTGGGTTGCTTAGGACCCAGGGGAGTACCTCACCGCACATTACCTGGCCGCCGGCTAACAGAATTGGCGCAGCGAGCAGGGTTGTGACACAGGCTGTACCACAGTGACAAAAATGAAACCAGTCATGATAAACAACATGGATTTCCCCAACATAGAGGAGGAATTCACCCGGGAAGGATGGGGTGACCCTAAATGGGACGAGGAAATGTTGGAAAAGAACTGGGGACAATCAGAGGAATCACGGTTGCAGCTCTGTAAGCAGAGAACTGCTTGTAAACTAGGGAAAAAGGAATATTGGAGCAGTTTTGTATCTGGCTATGAGATACAGCTCCTTGGACAAAAGCCCAGATTATAAGACCTTGAAGAAACTGCCCAACTCTGAAAGCTTTAGTTCAAGTTCTTAACTCTTTGTGGTACAAAGTGTAGTTATGTAAACATTTATGTTGTGGTGTATGTGTATGTGTCATGGAGTTTTGTCACATTAATTGTTTTGCTAACACGTGTTTGTGTCATGTCATGGAGTTTTGTTCAATGTTGTCTGTCTGTTTGTCCTGCTGGTGTATCCATAAGAAGGGGACGCCTTCCGATATGGACACCTTTCAATATAGGTAAAAAGGATCTAAATCCCTTTAGTAATACTTAAAATGGTAATATCCAATAACATGTCACTTTGGAAAATAAGCATGTGATTTGAGGTTAAGAGTAAGTGAGTAAGTCCTTAACTCTAAAGGGTCTGGAGAAAATTCAGAGTGAGTAGCCTGCAGAGTTTAGAAAGAACTGAGCATATTTGTAAATGGAATATTCCAATATGTAACCTGCCACCCCAAAGGGGGTAGAAAAGTATTCTTTTGTCTTTCAGAAACACAGGAAAAGCTGGTAGTTACTGAAGAACAACCTAAACATCATGAATCTCCTTTTAAAATGAAGAATGTGGTTTTGTATTTTATGTTTGTGCCTATCTTATTAACAGCCTGACTCATGTAAGCGAAGCAGGGGGATAATTACTGCTGTTCAAGCAAATTGGTTTGCTTCCAAATTCTCCTAAGTAGCCCAAACTACTGTCTGGCTTGCCCTGTCTGCCAAGCCCATGACATGGGCAAACCTGTAAAGACAGTTCTGGCAACTAGATCTCTGCCTTTAGGACTGTTCCTGAAGTTACAAATGAGCTTCATTCAGCTACCCAAATGTAAATCTTTTAAAAATGTGCTGGTTATTGTTTGTTTGTTCTCGGGATGGGTAGAGGAATGTCCATGCTGGAAAGCTAATACCGCACAGAACTCCACCTTAATTAAGGAATCCCTATGGAAGGTGGGAATGCCTAGTGAGTACCACCATGCCACCGAGCAACCCCTAAGTATAGGACATGTGTCAGCACACCAAAAGGATAACACCCCAGCTGCACAGCTAAATAACCTGGCAGATGCAGCAGCCCAGATCTCTGCCACCCAAGTAGATTGGGAATGTTTGTACATATGGCTACATGAGACTCTGGGGCACACAGGGAGTGATGAGCTGGTACGGCAAGCACATATCAGGGGGTGGCCTATCACTCACCAACAGGCCAGAGACCTGTTGCGAGCCTGTACTATCTGTGCTAAAACCTGAAAACACATAGCTGAAGGACAGCGATTTGCCAGACTAAGAGATGGGAAAAACACTATGGGCAACCTGGCAGGTTGATTACATTGGCCCACTTCCTACTACCAGGCAAAGGTGTAAGTACCTCTTGACTGGAATGGAAGTTGTTTCAGGAATTGGTTTTGCATACCCTGCCCCATTGGCAACAGGACTGTCCACAATTATGGGACTAAACCGCTTAACAGCAATTGTCCCAGCACCTTGAGAAATCCAGTCTGACAACAGCTCACACTTTAAAAACAAAGTAGTACAAGAGTGGGCTACTAAGCATGGAATTGAGTGGACTTACCACCGCCCATACTGACCCCCGTCCAACGGCATAGTCGAGCGCTGGAATGGGCTGTTAAAAAGCCACTTGAAGCCCACGGCTGACACTTGGGAAAACAGGATGGATAAGGTGGTGCAGCAACTAAACAATGAGCAAACCCCTACGGGCACTCCAATCAGCAGAGGATTCTTCCCTACAGGGAAAAATTCCTCAACTTCGGCTGCGCCACTCAAGGACTCCAAATCTAATCCTGGAGATACTGTTGTAATTAAACACCCTAGCCTGTGAACACAGACTCATGTACTGCACTCATACAAAGGTGGGGGTGTGAACTGCTTTAGACCCTAAAAGGGAACCAATAACCATTACCAAGGCTTGGATCACATCCAAGACCGGCTGACCTTGTGTTCTCTCTCCAGAAAAGAAGGAACCACCTGGAATGCACACCTCCCTGGGAGGAAGCAAGGCAATGGCCACCTGTAACATCAGTACACACCAAAGAACTTTAATGTATATAATATATGCATGCTGCTAGATGCCATATTAATACTAAGAGACTCTTAGTAATTGCTATAGGCCTAGTTGTGTTGTAGCTACCTTCAACCCAGATGACAGCATGGCACCTGAACTCCTCGTCATCTTCCTGACAACCTTGCTGACCTCTGCTACACCTAAGCATCCCCTCAGGAATGCCATCCAGTCCATCATCTCCACTGCTGGTGCCACAGATTGCTGGATGTGTACCCTGCTGAACTCCTCTACCACATTGGGAATTAAGTTTGTCCCTCTGAACCTGAATGATTGGTGGGAAGTTCTGGTTCTGGTTTTGTTATTGTACCCTGTAACGGGATGAGGCTTGCTGGGATTTGAGTCCCTGACAACCTTGTTGTCCCGGGTGCTGGGAGGGTGGAACTGAATGTCTTGCTTGTAATTCCTCGGAGTGGAAGCCATCGCGTGCGAGGAAGCTCCAAGGTTAAGCTGGGCCCTTCTGTCCCGTCCTCCTAGCCAAGCTGGTGTGGGTAGAGGTAACCGGTTTAAACTTTCGTGGAACTGAGTGTCTTGCTTGTAATTCCTCGGAGTGGAAGCCATCGCGTGCGAGGAAGCTCCAAGGTTAAGCTGGGCCCTTCTGTCCTGTCCTCCCACCCACGCTGGTGTGGGTAGAGGTAACCGGTTTGAACTTTCTGGATTATACCATAATTCCCATCTGCTTTCCTGTCTAATTGTTCTCTGTCTGAGTGTCAGCAAGCGATGGGTGGGTCTCAAAGTATGTAGTCCTGGCCCAACAAGGAGGATTTTGTGCTGTAATTAACCAATCTTGCCACTTTTAGGTAAACACTCAGAACAGATTAAACAGGATGTATCTGCCACTATTTTGATTGTTCTTATCATAGTAGTTGTGTTTTACATAACACTGTGCATCGTTAGGAGACTAATTGATGTGGCTATCTCCTCCACGCAAATCCGATACATGGAGCTGACAAGTGATCCTAGCCAGTTCCACGATTCCCCACGTACTGATCGGATCATTGGGCACTTTTAGACTTCCCCCAAGGAGGGCAAAAGGTGCTGGCATCACCGCCACCTTGCGTTCTGGGATGTAGTGTGGTGCATCAGGGGGTGGAATGTAGCCAGACAGAGTCTCCCCCTTACAAGCCAGCTTGCTCGTTGCCCCCCCCCACTGAGGAGCACACAGGGCACGGAAATGGCTGCTGACAGCACAGTCTTTGATGCCCTCATTGAGGCCCAGATATGCTGGCTTATCGTGACCCTGAGAAGCAGAAAGTACAGCTAGAAGGCTAACAGGCCAGACTGTCAACATGAGAGGGGGGGTGAACCCTCAAGAAATCACCCCAGCTGGCATTGATCAATATGATGCACACACACAATCACTCAGAAGGGGACGTGCCCCGCCCGCACAAAAGAATGTCCTGTACTCCTAAATTGCTTATCTCTTGTCTTACAAGTGCAAACTAAGTAGAAATGCCCTTGTAACAAACTGGAGTCACAAAGACAAACCAGTATGATCTGGCACCATAGATAAGAAAGAGAATACGTAACCCAAAAGGGGTATAAAAGATGGGTCCAGCAGAACTCTAACTTTGAGTGCATTCGACCAACTTCCTGCTGGTCGGGTCAGGTGATTGCCTCCCGAGGTCCACAGCTGGGGACGCCCAACCTCGTATTCGTCTTTCCGTCGGAATTGAGTGACCGATCCGGCTTGGCTACGCTGGTATCGAGGAGACGCAGAGAGGGTAAGATACACCCATGCTAGGTCTCTGACTTTTTTTTGTGCACAGCTAAAGAATTAGAGCTCTGTAACTAGTATCAAGATATCATTGTGTTAGATGGTAACAGATATCTTTGTATTGGATTGTAATGTAACTTGTTAACACCTGTACTTTGCTAGCATATAAGAAGTAAACAATAGCCTTTTGTAACCCCACGCTTATAACTGTAGCTTAAATAAACTTGTAACTAGTTAAGCTCTGAGCCTAACTATTTTGTTAACCCTTTTGTCACTGCAACACAGCCGGCACAACAAAAGAACTTTAACCATTTGGTTACAACAGCCTGGCCGTAGGTAAGAGTGCTAGGAGCTGCCTGCTCTAACAGTAAAAAAACTGGGTTGCTTAGGACCCAGGGGAGTACCTCACCGCACATTACCTGGCCGCCGGCTAACAGAATTGGCGCAGCGAGCAGGGTTGTGACACAGGCTGTACCACAGTGACAAAAATGAAACCAGTCATGATAAACAACATGGATTTCCCCAACATAGAGGAGGAATTCACCCGGGAAGGATGGGGTGACCCTAAATGGGACGAGGAAATGTTGGAAAAGAACTGGGGACAATCAGAGGAATCACGGTTGCAGCTCTGTAAGCAGAGAACTGCTTGTAAACTAGGGAAAAAGGAATATTGGAGCAGTTTTGTATCTGGCTATGAGATACAGCTCCTTGGACAAAAGCCCAGATTATAAGACCTTGAAGAAACTGCCCAACTCTGAAAGCTTTAGTTCAAGTTCTTAACTCTTTGTGGTACAAAGTGTAGTTATGTAAACATTTATGTTGTGGTGTATGTGTATGTGTCATGGAGTTTTGTCACATTAATTGTTTTGCTAACACGTGTTTGTGTCATGTCATGGAGTTTTGTTCAATGTTGTCTGTCTGTTTGTCCTGCTGGTGTATCCATAAGAAGGGGACGCCTTCCGATATGGACACCTTTCAATATAGGTAAAAAGGATCTAAATCCCTTTAGTAATACTTAAAATGGTAATATCCAATAACATGTCACTTTGGAAAATAAGCATGTGATTTGAGGTTAAGAGTAAGTGAGTAAGTCCTTAACTCTAAAGGGTCTGGAGAAAATTCAGAGTGAGTAGCCTGCAGAGTTTAGAAAGAACTGAGCATATTTGTAAATGGAATATTCCAATATGTAACCTGCCACCCCAAAGGGGGTAGAAAAGTATTCTTTTGTCTTTCAGAAACACAGGAAAAGCTGGTAGTTACTGAAGAACAACCTAAACATCATGAATCTCCTTTTAAAATGAAGAATGTGGTTTTGTATTTTATGTTTGTGCCTATCTTATTAACAGCCTGACTCATGTAAGCGAAGCAGGGGGATAATTACTGCTGTTCAAGCAAATTGGTTTGCTTCCAAATTCTCCTAAGTAGCCCAAACTACTGTCTGGCTTGCCCTGTCTGCCAAGCCCATGACATGGGCAAACCTGTAAAGACAGTTCTGGCAACTAGATCTCTGCCTTTAGGACTGTTCCTGAAGTTACAAATGAGCTTCATTCAGCTACCCAAATGTAAATCTTTTAAAAATGTGCTGGTTATTGTTTGTTTGTTCTCGGGATGGGTAGAGGAATGTCCATGCTGGAAAGCTAATACCGCACAGAACTCCACCTTAATTAAGGAATCCCTATGGAAGGTGGGAATGCCTAGTGAGTACCACCATGCCACCGAGCAACCCCTAAGTATAGGACATGTGTCAGCACACCAAAAGGATAACACCCCAGCTGCACAGCTAAATAACCTGGCAGATGCAGCAGCCCAGATCTCTGCCACCCAAGTAGATTGGGAATGTTTGTACATATGGCTACATGAGACTCTGGGGCACACAGGGAGTGATGAGCTGGTACGGCAAGCACATATCAGGGGGTGGCCTATCACTCACCAACAGGCCAGAGACCTGTTGCGAGCCTGTACTATCTGTGCTAAAACCTGAAAACACATAGCTGAAGGACAGCGATTTGCCAGACTAAGAGATGGGAAAAACACTATGGGCAACCTGGCAGGTTGATTACATTGGCCCACTTCCTACTACCAGGCAAAGGTGTAAGTACCTCTTGACTGGAATGGAAGTTGTTTCAGGAATTGGTTTTGCATACCCTGCCCCATTGGCAACAGGACTGTCCACAATTATGGGACTAAACCGCTTAACAGCAATTGTCCCAGCACCTTGAGAAATCCAGTCTGACAACAGCTCACACTTTAAAAACAAAGTAGTACAAGAGTGGGCTACTAAGCATGGAATTGAGTGGACTTACCACCGCCCATACTGACCCCCGTCCAACGGCATAGTCGAGCGCTGGAATGGGCTGTTAAAAAGCCACTTGAAGCCCACGGCTGACACTTGGGAAAACAGGATGGATAAGGTGGTGCAGCAACTAAACAATGAGCAAACCCCTACGGGCACTCCAATCAGCAGAGGATTCTTCCCTACAGGGAAAAATTCCTCAACTTCGGCTGCGCCACTCAAGGACTCCAAATCTAATCCTGGAGATACTGTTGTAATTAAACACCCTAGCCTGTGAACACAGACTCATGTACTGCACTCATACAAAGGTGGGGGTGTGAACTGCTTTAGACCCTAAAAGGGAACCAATAACCATTACCAAGGCTTGGATCACATCCAAGACCGGCTGACCTTGTGTTCTCTCTCCAGAAAAGAAGGAACCACCTGGAATGCACACCTCCCTGGGAGGAAGCAAGGCAATGGCCACCTGTAACATCAGTACACACCAAAGAACTTTAATGTATATAATATATGCATGCTGCTAGATGCCATATTAATACTAAGAGACTCTTAGTAATTGCTATAGGCCTAGTTGTGTTGTAGCTACCTTCAACCCAGATGACAGCATGGCACCTGAACTCCTCGTCATCTTCCTGACAACCTTGCTGACCTCTGCTACACCTAAGCATCCCCTCAGGAATGCCATCCAGTCCATCATCTCCACTGCTGGTGCCACAGATTGCTGGATGTGTACCCTGCTGAACTCCTCTACCACATTGGGAATTAAGTTTGTCCCTCTGAACCTGAATGATTGGTGGGAAGTTCTGGTTCTGGTTTTGTTATTGTACCCTGTAACGGGATGAGGCTTGCTGGGATTTGAGTCCCTGACAACCTTGTTGTCCCGGGTGCTGGGAGGGTGGAACTGAATGTCTTGCTTGTAATTCCTCGGAGTGGAAGCCATCGCGTGCGAGGAAGCTCCAAGGTTAAGCTGGGCCCTTCTGTCCCGTCCTCCTAGCCAAGCTGGTGTGGGTAGAGGTAACCGGTTTAAACTTTCGTGGAACTGAGTGTCTTGCTTGTAATTCCTCGGAGTGGAAGCCATCGCGTGCGAGGAAGCTCCAAGGTTAAGCTGGGCCCTTCTGTCCTGTCCTCCCACCCACGCTGGTGTGGGTAGAGGTAACCGGTTTGAACTTTCTGGATTATACCATAATTCCCATCTGCTTTCCTGTCTAATTGTTCTCTGTCTGAGTGTCAGCAAGCGATGGGTGGGTCTCAAAGTATGTAGTCCTGGCCCAACAAGGAGGATTTTGTGCTGTAATTAACCAATCTTGCCACTTTTAGGTAAACACTCAGAACAGATTAAACAGGATGTATCTGCCACTATTTTGATTGTTCTTATCATAGTAGTTGTGTTTTACATAACACTGTGCATCGTTAGGAGACTAATTGATGTGGCTATCTCCTCCACGCAAATCCGATACATGGAGCTGACAAGTGATCCTAGCCAGTTCCACGATTCCCCACGTACTGATCGGATCATTGGGCACTTTTAGACTTCCCCCAAGGAGGGCAAAAGGTGCTGGCATCACCGCCACCTTGCGTTCTGGGATGTAGTGTGGTGCATCAGGGGGTGGAATGTAGCCAGACAGAGTCTCCCCCTTACAAGCCAGCTTGCTCGTTGCCCCCCCCCACTGAGGAGCACACAGGGCACGGAAATGGCTGCTGACAGCACAGTCTTTGATGCCCTCATTGAGGCCCAGATATGCTGGCTTATCGTGACCCTGAGAAGCAGAAAGTACAGCTAGAAGGCTAACAGGCCAGACTGTCAACATGAGAGGGGGGGTGAACCCTCAAGAAATCACCCCAGCTGGCATTGATCAATATGATGCACACACACAATCACTCAGAAGGGGACGTGCCCCGCCCGCACAAAAGAATGTCCTGTACTCCTAAATTGCTTATCTCTTGTCTTACAAGTGCAAACTAAGTAGAAATGCCCTTGTAACAAACTGGAGTCACAAAGACAAACCAGTATGATCTGGCACCATAGATAAGAAAGAGAATACGTAACCCAAAAGGGGTATAAAAGATGGGTCCAGCAGAACTCTAACTTTGAGTGCATTCGACCAACTTCCTGCTGGTCGGGTCAGGTGATTGCCTCCCGAGGTCCACAGCTGGGGACGCCCAACCTCGTATTCGTCTTTCCGTCGGAATTGAGTGACCGATCCGGCTTGGCTACGCTGGTATCGAGGAGACGCAGAGAGGGTAAGATACACCCATGCTAGGTCTCTGACTTTTTTTTGTGCACAGCTAAAGAATTAGAGCTCTGTAACTAGTATCAAGATATCATTGTGTTAGATGGTAACAGATATCTTTGTATTGGATTGTAATGTAACTTGTTAACACCTGTACTTTGCTAGCATATAAGAAGTAAACAATAGCCTTTTGTAACCCCACGCTTATAACTGTAGCTTAAATAAACTTGTAACTAGTTAAGCTCTGAGCCTAACTATTTTGTTAACCCTTTTGTCACTGCAACACAGCCGGCACAACAAAAGAACTTTAACCATTTGGTTACAACAGCCTGGCCGTAGGTAAGAGTGCTAGGAGCTGCCTGCTCTAACAGTAAAAAAACTGGGTTGCTTAGGACCCAGGGGAGTACCTCACCGCACATTACCTGGCCGCCGGCTAACAGCCACATGGAACATCTTTTTCTTTTTGGTGAATTATTTTATAAGAGCCATGGTTTTTCATCAGTCTCGTCTTTAGCACAGTGCTATATGGATTTTCCAACCTGGTTCTCTTGGCCAACTCTACTTCCTCATTTGAATTGTGATAGAAATAAAAGAGAATTTTCTAAAATTGGAGTAGAAGCTGTTATACTTCATCTACCAAAAGTTTAGGCTATATTCTACAATTGCAAATATTTTGTGTTAATTAGGATGAAACCAAAGGATTTTAAATAGAAAAACAATGGTCTTCTGAATTCAGTAGGCTGCAGAGAGGATCTCTTTGAAGATCTCTTGCAGCATTTTTATTCTGAATGATGGTAGGGTAGGTAAGTATATCCAAAGGAAATAGCATCACAGAAGAAAAAATACTTTTCTCTTTCTATATGATAGTAATTGTGTACAGTATAATGTATGGCACTTTAATGTATATTGCACTATTCTTCATAATAACATCATTTAGGAGGATTAAATAGCAGTAGATATAGTGTTATAGAATACCGTCCACTTAGCGCCTTCCTTTCAAGGATCTCAAAGTGCTTTACAAGCATGAGTGACCCTGAAAGATACAGAAGAATAAGTGTCACCATTTACCAAAAGGGCAACACATACACAAAGGCTACGCCTACACTACAGCAATCTTTTGAAAGATGTCTTCCTAAAGATCTCTCCCAAAAAATCTTCTTTCAGAAGAGTGCGTCTACACAAAAAAAAAAAAGAAGATTGAAAGATCGATCCACTTTTTCAATACAGAGTGGCAACGCATCCCCCAGTCCTTCAAAAGAATGGGCCAGGGATTGAAAAATCTGCCCCCACGAGGACTGCTCTTTTGAAAAAAGGGCCTCAGGATCATCTGCACAAGATTTTTTTTTGAAAGAATCTTTGAAAAGAGACACTCTTCCTGAGCTGGAAGCGGAAGAGGGTTTCCAGAAGACCTGCATTCTTTCAATTTCTAATCAAAAGAGCACATTTTGCGTATGGATGTGCCGCATGTTCTTTCAAAAAAGAGCCTGTTTTTCGGAGCAAACTTGGTTGAGTAGATGCAGCCAAAAGCCACGTCTACACGTGCCGGCTACTTCGAAGTAGCCGCGCCAACTTCGAAATAGCGCCCGTCACAGCTACATGTGGCGGACGCTATTTCGAAGTTGACATCGACGTAAGGCAGCAAGACGTCGAAGTCACTATCCCCATCAGGAGATGGGAATAGCGCCCTACTTCAACATTGAACGTTGAAGTAGGGAACGTGTAGCTGTCGCGCGTCCCGCAACATTGAAATAGTGGGGTCCGCCATGGTGGCCATCAGCTGAGGGGTTGAGAGATGCCGTCGGCAGCTGGAGGTCTCTGAGCAGTGCCTGTGGGTGGAGGAGCGGCGCCTTGACCTCCAGAAGTGGGCACTGGCCTGGCGCCAGGAGGCATGGGGGGCCTTTATGAGCACATTCGAAAGTGTCACGGACTACCTGGTCCCCCATGCCGCGCCGGCCGCCGCTCTGTCCGCCCTGCCTGCTCCACCCGCTGCTCCACCCGCCGTCGCACCGCCATCCGCCACTGAGGGCCTCTTCGCCGAGGGGGACCTGGGGCCAGCTGACACCTGCCGGCCTTATCTCCCAGTCCGCCCGGCCCCCAGCCAGCCCCGGCCAGGGCTGAGGCCGAGGCGCGGGTCGCAGCCGCCCACCCCCAGCGCTGGACATTAGGGGGTGTGGGGCCCAGGACGTGGCCCCCCCCTCCCCCTTTGTATATATCCCCCTCACTTATCATCTTTTGTAAATAGTTTGTATTGGACTCCTGTTATGTTGTTATGCTGATATCTGCCCCTTCATGTAAATAGTTCTCCCTTTCCTTGTCTTCCCCTTTTTTCTTTCATCTTATCTTATTTATAATACACATATATATATATATAAAATATTTATTTTGCCTGTAAATAGTTAGTTATGATAATAATAATAAGAGTTCAACATATATATTCTGGTTTGACGAACAAATGTCTGTTTTTAGTTGCAAGAAAAGTGGGGGGGGGTGTGCTCTTGGGTGCTCTGTGGTGTGGGCATAGGGCCTGGGAGTGTTGTGGAGGATGGTGGGGGGATGCAGTGCGGGGGCCTGGCAGCATTCACCCCGTGGCCTCGTCGAACTGGGCCCTCAGGGCCTCCCGGACCCGGGTCTCTTCGGGGTCCACCTGGCGACTGGGGACAGCGGGTGCCTGCACATCGGCCCTGCCAGCCTCCACAGCCCAGCCCTGAAAGAATGCCTCCCCCTTGCTCTCGACAAGATTGTGGAGGGTGCTGCACATGCCCACAATCTGGGGGATGTTGGTGGGGCCCGCATCAAGGCGGGTGAGGAGACACCTCCAGCGCCCTTTGAGGCGGCCAAATGTGCACTCCACCACCTGGCACGCGTGGTTCAGGCGCATGTTGAAGCACTCCTGGCTGGCTGACAGGTGGCCTGTGTAAGGGTGCATGAGCCAGGGCTGGAGGGGGTATGCCGCGTCTGCGATGAAGCAGAGGGGCATGGTGGTGTCCCCCACAGGGATCTCCCGCTGGGGGATGAAGGTCCCCGCCTCCAGCCGGCGGCACAGGCCCAAATTCTGGAATACCCAGGTGTCGTGGGTGCTGCCAGGCCAGCCCACATATATGTCCAGGAAGTGGTCCCCGGCTGTCCACCAAGGCCTGGAGGACCACTGAATGGTAGCCCTTCCTGTTTAAGTAGCATCCTCCACTGTGCTCCAGGGCACAGATGGGGATGTGGGTCCCATCCAGAGCCCCGAAGCAATTGGGGAAGCCCAGGGTGGCAAACCCCGCGATGGAGGCATGCGGGCCCCCAAGCTGCATGAGCCTGTGGAGGAGCAGGGCGTTGATGGCGCGGACGACCTGCAGGGGAAGCACATGGGAGACCACCAATGAGGGGTGTGCAGGGTGTGTGTGGCCCTCCCCTGCCAGGGCTGCCTCCTCCTCCCCCCGTGGGTCCTCTTACCTCCATGAGGACAGCCCCGATGGTGGCCTTGCTGATGCCAAACTGCTGGCCCACGGATCGGTAGCTGTCTGCAGTGGCCAGCTTCCAGACAGCGATGCTGACCCATTTCTCCACGCTGAGGGCTTGCCACATGAAGGTGTCCTGGTGCCTTAGTGCGGGGGTGAGCCACTGGCATAGCGCCAGAAATGTCTGCCGGCTCATGCAAAAGTTCTGGAGCCAGTGGTCGTCGTCCCACTCTCCGAGCACCAGCCGCTCCCACCAGTCGGTGCTCGTGGGGTAGCTCCACAGCCAGCGGCGTGTGTGGTGGCGGGGGGTGGGGGGCTGCAGGGTTTGGGGTTGCTTCCTCCTCCCCTGCGGGCAGCTCCTCCTCTGTGGCTAGGATGTGATCAGCTGCCTCCTGCATGGCATCGAGCAGGGCGAGCACTGCTCCTGCAGGGGCGGCTGGGTGGACCTCTGGCTTCTGCTGCTGCTGCTGCTGGGGGTCCATGACTGCGTCACCCGAGGTGTGCGTGCCTATGGCTCTGCAAACCGCATGCTGTGCAGGCTGCGTGTGTCTGGGAGGGGCCCTTTAAGGGAGTGGCTAGCTGTTGCCCCGGAAGTGCTAGTCCGCCCTGTGACCCTGTCTGCAGCTGTGCCTGGCACCCTTATTTCGATGTGTGCTACTTTGGCATGTAGACGTTCCCCTGCAGCGCCTACTTCGATGTGGTGCTGCCCAACGTCAACGTTCAACGTCGACAGCACCAGCCCTGGAGGACGTGTAGACGTTATTCATCGAAATGGCTTATTTCGATGTCGCTACATCAAAATAAGCTATTTTGATGTAGCATTCATGTGTAGACGTAGCCAGAAAGTGTTAATAGATGTGCCCCGGTTAACCCAGGGCAGAATGAGCAATAGAAATCAGATCTCCTAAATTCCAGGAAAAAATTGACAAAATGTGTTTATAGTTTCTCTCCACTTAATTATTGTAAAAACTGTGGCCTACATAGAACCCGTCCCATCCCCCAAAATACCACATTTTCCTTTTTTTTTAACACTTTTGTCTTCCTTCCTGTCATCCCCATCACTCTTTAAAATGTTGGAAAATGATACCTCTGTTGTCATGTAGACTTCAGATTAAAGTGCCGTTCCTGGTTAGACTTGACTCAGAAGAGAAGACTGGTCTTGTCAGAGGTCATGGTTCTGTTCCTGGCTCTGTCAATAGCTCAGTGCTCCATATGTGGATGATAATATTCCCTTTGTTGGTCTTGTTGATTTATCTTTTAAAGTGATTGGGGGGAAGGGATTTTTTTTTAATATGTGAAATGTTCAGAAGGGGCCATGATACTGATTGGGTCCTCAATAATAAGAATAAGAATAAAAACAAGAATAAGAATTCCAGTTCTTCATCTGAACAGTCATAGAAACTTCAGTGGGAACTGTGTTTGTTTAACTGATGAGCAGAATTGAATTCATAGTAGTTGGGTTAGCAGAAGAGCATGTAGAGGTTGAACTTCTTTGTGTGGGCTCCTGAAACAGCACGCTACATGGTATGGGTGGTAGATGCTGCAAAAAAGAGAGGCACAAACAGTGTTGGGAGAACTTTATTCACTGTGTGAATTAACAGGTTAAAATTTGAGATGAGCTTCAATTGCAAAACTCCAGTTTGATGTCAATCAAGAATTTAGTGAGCTTCAGACTCAGTAATAGTGGTGGGATCCTTCCCCAGGTTAAATGGGTAAGTGTATGGCTTTGGCCAGCTAGGCTACCTTGTACGCTGCTGACAATGTATTTTATTTTGTTTTAGCTCTGTTATTAATATCTCACTCTTCTGTACCCTGTCAAGCAAAGAGACTTTGGGCATTTCAGAGGGAAAGCCCAGCAGTGGCTAATAGCAGGGCTAGTGCTACTGCTGCCAGGGAAAATTGTAGAGATAGCAAGAGACACTGATGAAACTAGCACTGAGATTCTGACACGGTAAAGATTAGTTTACAGTCAAAATTACTCCCTCATGGATACCAACAGACAGTACCAGTGGAATCTTGTCACCTGCTTGCCCTGATGGAAAGGCTATGCTGTAAGCATGTTAATTTAACATTTAATTTAACTCTTTTCTCCACACGGGACTCAAAACATATATTTTGAATTCCTTCATTTTATTCTGTCCAATATCCTACAAGTCTCTGTGCCATCAGTAATGATATACTCATTGCAGTCTTCCACGGGTATCTCTGTACCTTCTTCCATGCAACTCTATGGCTACGTCTACACGTGCACCCAACTTCGAAATAGCTTATTTCGATGTTGCGACATCGAAATAGGCTATTTCGATGAATAACGTCTACACGTCCTCCAGGGCTGGCAACGTCGATGTTCAACTTCGACGTTGCTCAGCCCAACATCGAAATAGGCACAGCGAGGGAACGTCTACACGCCAAAGTAGCACACATCGAAATAAGGGAGCCAGGCACAGCTGCAGACAGGGTCACGGGGCGGACTCAACAGCAAGTCGCTCCCTTAAAGGGCCCCTCCCAGACACACTTTCATTAAACAGTGCAAGATACACAGAGCCAACAACTAGTTGCAGACCCTGTATATGCAGCACGGACCCCCAGCTGCAGCAGCAGCAGCCAGAAGCCCTGGGCTAAGGGCTGCTGCCCACGGTGACCACAGAGCCCCGCAAGGGCTGGAGAGAGAGTATCTCTCAACCCCCCAGCTGATGGCCGCCATGGAGGACCCCGCTATTTCGATGTTGCGGGACGCGGATCGTCTACATGTCCCTACTTCGATGTTGAACGTCGAAGTAGGGCGCTATTCCCATCCCCTCATGGGGTTAGCGACTTCGACGTCTCGCCGCCTAACGTCGATTTCAACTTTGAAATAGCGCCCAACACGTGTAGACGTGACGGGCGCTATTTCGAAGTTACTGCCGCTACTTCGAAGTAGCGTGCACGTGTAGACGCAGCTTATGTGCGTGGAATATCCATTAGCCCCGAGTCTATTGGCCAAGCCATTCCTGTGCTACATTCAGATCCCTCCTCAAATCTTACTTCTACTGAAGGTGTGTTAGAGGCAAAGGTTGAGACAGAGCACTGAACCATAAGAGGCTGATTATCCAGTCACATACCCATGTGGTTAATGGTACTCATGTGATTATTCCTACTGATTAGATCTTGCAAACGTATATGCCCATTCTTAACCTTAAGCGGGAAAGCAATCCTACTGACTGCACTGAGAATACTCGAACACTTAAAGCTAAGCATGCACATACATGCTTGCATGGTCATTTTCTTACTGGTTTCATGGTTATTTGTCCGTCTTTGTTTAGGACCCTTTCCTGATAATGTCATGTCTCATCAAGAGAGCTCTTCTTCAAGATAGCTTTTGTTTCTCTTCTTTATAATGTGCCCAGTGCATTTTAGGGTGTCTGAAAAAATGTAATTTGAAATCAGAAAGAGTTCAATTTGATAACTCTGTGGTAGAAACGGATTCATAGCAGCTCTTGAAAGTTAATTAGCTACTGCTCTGATGAGCCCAAAGCTGAACCTTAAAAAAGAAAAAATGGAGGTAACTGATCTTAATTTTAAGCTATACATTGCTCTGCTCCAAAATGCACCACTGAATGTAATCATAAAATTCTATCCTAATGCCTGTTATTATAATAAATGTACATTAACTGTATTCAGTGGAAGATTGCCTGTGGCTTAGTCTCTAGAGGCTACTGCACAATTTGAATCAGATACATAAATAGCATATTGCATGCAAGGATGTAGCTGCATTACCTTTGCATGCTCAAGGATAACGTAGTCAGGCTTCAGCATTTATTCTTTTTAAGTGCTTTCCTTAGGCAATGTCATTTATGCATGCAGTTTATTCAGTTAATTTTAGAATGTATAGATTTTGATTGCTGTTTAATTTTACATTTTCCCCCGATGAGCCCAGTATTCCACTATTTTAACTGTCCTAATGTAAACTTCCTATTGCATATGGAGACAGGGCCAAATTCATATCTGCTCTGACTCCATTGCCTGCAGTGGATCTAGCCCACTGAGGTGAATTTCATACTCCTAGCATTGCAAAAGCAAATACAACAGCAATTGAAGTGTTTCTGATTTAGATGGAAAGTTAACTTTAAAACATGCCAGTAACACACTTTAAAGAGAAGGTGTAAAGCAGAGCTAAAGGAAATCCTTAAGAGATTTCCTTAGGTAAAATGCCATAAACTATAGTGGAAGTTGCAGCATAAATTTTGTCTATAAGGAAAGCCATTATGGGTGTCATTGTGGGTTGAAAAAGTAGGGACATGTTTCCTGGTATTTCAGGCTTGTGGAGGACAGACCAAGAAGTTTGAAAATGCAGTATGGATAAGCTTCAAAAATGTTGAATAAGGACAGAGGTCTCCTGTGGAGGGCCTTGCAGTTTTGGCATTCACAATGATTTTCTTCATATGATTCATTTGTGTTTTCTTTGACTTTCTTCTCCATTTCAAAAATAAGAAAAAAGCCCGTCCTTTCCCCTTTTTGTATCTATTTAGATAGCCACCCTGTTGAAGCCTTTGCAATCTTTGTGTATGTGTTTATATTGCATCTAATACAGAGGCCTTCAATCTCAGCTGGATCTTGCAACTGCTACTGTAATATAAATAACAAGAAGGATCCAAATACAGATGTTCATATTAAAAAACAAGGGCAAAACTATCAAAAAACTTTCAAACTATCAAACAACAAGGATAAAATCTTCTGTGTTGTGAATTGTCACTGACTCTACAGTGTCATTGTGGCATATTTTATTGGAGTATTGATATTTCTTACCATTTTATATCATGAGTCTATCAATAGTTTCTGGTTTTAGCTAAAACACCAGCTCCTAGAGACTCATGAGTGCATGAGAATATCATTTTTTTTTTCAGTAAGCAAGCCAGACCTCATAGATGCAGGGAATAGCTTTTAAAATAGAACAGAATATTGGTAGCTCGGGGGGGTCAGTTTGATGTTTGGATGTTCGCTGAGCTTGGCAATTTGGTTGCAAACATTTCATTACCGATCAAGGTAACATCATCGGTGTGCAGTAGATTTGGTGAAAAGTCCTCTGAGACAGGTTTTTATACAGTCTTTTTGCGTGACCCTAATCAGTGGTTGGACAACCCAAAAGGAAACCAGGTATATGTATACATGAACATTGAATGGCTGTGAAATGACCCGATCCCCTGTCATTGATTAATTACACAACGACAATACTGGTCATAAATGTGACTTCAACTACGTGCAAGTCATAGTGCAAACAGGATCTAGGCAAGTAAGGGAGTTTCTAAAGCATGGTTTTCCAGAAATGACTCAGTTAAATGGCACGTCGACTTAGACCCAGTGTTCAAACTGATGAAGTTGAGAGATAATAGAAAAAGAACAACCAATGAGAATGTGGTCAACGATGATTGGTTGGTTGAAATTCAAGGCCTTAAGTCACCAATCAAAATCAAACACTGGTTAGAGTCACACAAAAAGACTATATAAAGACCCGTCTCGGCGGACTTTTCACCAAATCTACTGCGCATGGATGATGTTACCTCAATTGGTATTGAAACGTTTGCAACCAAATTCTCAAGCTCGGTGAACACAAACAACAAAGGGAATATCTTGTATCACAAGTCCATCTAAAAAGCTCAGAAACCTGAATAAAAATATACCTTTTTTCCATGGCTATTTGTAAACCTTCTTAATTTTTTTCAGTAACTCTTATGTTTGTGAGTGGGCCTGGCTGATGATTTTTGAATGCGTGGGATGGCAAGGCTGTGTCACTTGAGAAAACATCTTCTGACTGATCACAGCTGACAAACAGGCTCTTATATCTTTCTTATATAACTAGGAGGAAGACAGGCTTACATAGAGAAAACAAAGAATGCCTTTTAAAAAATGAAGTTAACACATCCTTGATCTGTACAACTGAATTTATGAAATTGGTTCCTGCCCATTGCTGACTAGAGGGCTTAACATTTCGTAAATCTCTCATTCCTCAAGTTCCACTGCCAGGGACCTAGAAATGATGTTTTGGAATACAGTACTTCCAGAGGGATTCTTTGCATTTATTTACATATTGATTTATCAGCAAACCGGAATCTATTTCCCAGAAACATAGCAAGAAAGAGGAAGTAGTGATGGAACTGTCAGTATTTTAACAAATACTTCACTGAAAAAAAAAAAAGAAATCCCCCTCAGCCTGTGATGAAACCCCAAGAATGTGTGAGGGTGAGGAGGACATGAGCGGGCATGTAGAATTTGTAAAAGCCAGCAGTGAGGGGAAAGGTGGTCTAGTACGTAGACTGGGACTACCTTCCTGTTCCCTACTCAGAATTCTTGGGGCCTGATCCAGTGATTTGTGCAGGTGGGGTTATTAAGGTAAGGAAAATCACACAAGTGCTTTTAATTGTCTTGCAGGCAGGCCTGCCTACAAGGAGGCAAAGAAGGCAGTTTCCCAGGGGCCTGGCATTTCAAAGGGTTTCAGAGCTCCAACTACCACAGCTGCTATTTAGGCAACTGCAATGACCTGAGCTCTGGACTCCTTTGAACTGCCATGGCAGTGTTGCTCTGCGCAGCTGTGTGAGAAGCTATGTGTGTTTGGGG
Organism: Carettochelys insculpta; assembly: GCF_033958435.1. Classification (NCBI taxonomy): domain Eukaryota; kingdom Metazoa; phylum Chordata; order Testudines; family Carettochelyidae; genus Carettochelys; species Carettochelys insculpta. The sequence continues at coordinate 190,779,577 of NC_134139.1, forward strand.
AGGGCAGGAGGCCGGGGGGGTGGGGCTATGTTCTTGATGACTCTAAAGGCTGGCTGCCTTAGGCCCTGCCCCTTCCACTCTTGGCAATACAGGAAAACATTCCTTGAGAGTAGCTTTTTGCTTATCAAAGTTTTAATATTTCAGAAATGACAAAGATTGAGCCACTTTGATCATCTAGCCTGACCACCTCCTTTATAACCACCTCCTTTATATGCCACAGACCCACTGCCAAAGTTCCCACACTTTTTGACATCACACCCCTCCTTTTGATTTTTTGAGAAGCCTTGACGCCCCTCCTACCTCTTCTTTACCATCATCCAAACCCCCTTTAACAAAAAATTCAATCAGTAATTTACGATAAACATAAAAACTTGATACACAAAAGTTATTTAAAATTAAAAATAAGCACAAATAGTTTTCCTTGGGCCCTTGCGAGTGCCTGGTGCAGCCCCAGCTGGCCATCTGCCTTAGTCCTGTGCCAGCTGCCAGAGCTGCCCATGCCAGCTGCCCTGCCTTCCTGAGACCTGCACAGCCAGAACCATCTATCTGAGCCCTACACTGCCATGGCCAGCCACCCACTCACCCACCAGCTGCCCACCCCACCTGCAGGCCAGCCACCTGAGCCACATGCCCAAGCTCCACGCTGCCCAGACCAGCCACCCACCACCAGCCAGAGCCCTGTGCTACCAGAGCCAGCTGCCCGCCTTGCAGCCCAAGCTGCCTGAGCTATGTGATGCTGGAGCCAGCTACCCAAGCCCCATGAATCCTGTAAGCTGGCTGGCTGGCCGAGCAACACCCTTCCCACAAAGCTGGGCACCACCAGCCCCCCACTCTTACCCCATTCCCTTTACCTAAGCCAGCCACCCTCAGGTCCCCATCTAACCCCCTCCTCCTCCTCCTCCTCCCTCCCCCCAATGCACATTCACTCATCCTTGAATGGGGGTCATCCTTGAATGTGCTTTTTATAGCAGCTGCATCGGGTCACCCACGTAAAATGGCAGGGGCTGAGAGCCAGAAGCAAAGGCTGGCTCTTTCTTTGGGTGGGGGGGTATGATGGGAGGGGCTGGGTCACCTCATGTCCCCCCTGAAATTTCTTCACACACCCCCAGGGGTGTGTGGAGTCTTTGGAGACCTGAGCAAGCCAAGGTGGTGGTGGTTGTTGCGGGGGGGGAGGGATTAAAATGCTATTCATCCCGACAGAGTATAACCGTAATATAAAGAACCAGTAGTTTCAAGGGTTGTCATAGCAGGGGGTGGTAGCGGGGATAAGCTCCCACTATCTATAAAATGCTCCCATGGCGTGCATCTCCAATAGCCTCTGACAACTGAAGTCCAGCTCCTGGCCTTCACGTGTGGCTTAGTTTCTAAGCCCGGAGAAACTGTTTGCACTGACAGGAGAAGGGGCGAAGGCAGGTGACTGGCGCCTTAAAACCAGCTGCTTCAGGCAGATGAGACTCGTTAGCCTGGGAAGGCTGCCCACCTAGGAGAAGGAAACTCTGATTTAAAACCTCCGCTGCCTTGCGGCAATACCTAGTCATGGGAAAGGCTTCGGGAGTAAACCCCAAGGAAAAATCCGGAGATGGAGCTCCTAAGGCAGTTTGAGGTTTTGCTCAACCTCACTCTGGCAGCTCCTGCGACAACATTGGTGCCAAGTTGTACTGGCTTTCGCCTTTCCCTTGGATTACATCAGTGGCGTGCAGAGGGGGAACCTGATGCTGGGCATCAGCTGGTTCTTCAAACTTGTTTGCCCAGGCCTGCACCCTGGAGAGGACACTCCGGCATTGCTTTCTGAGCAGTGACACAATGCAGGAAGCAGCAGTTACCGATATTAAGCCACTGCACTCGATTGGCGTAGAGTGAAGTGCCAGGGGTTGCTTCCGATGGTGGGAGAGATCTTTGAATCTCATTGTGCAGCTACCGCCCGCCTCAAGCTGGGCAGCCCCCAGCCAAGTAAGTGCTGCCTTACCATGGTCCACTTGCTCCACTGGGTGTGTGGGGCTTAGGGAATCACCGACAGGTGAATCCTTAACCTTACACCAGGCAAAACAAACAAGCAGCAAAATAATCCAGCCTTCAGGCTGGGCACATGGAATGTAAGGGCCATGACTCCGGGCCTTACAGAAGACCTACAGAGCATTAGTAACCCCCGGAAGACAGCAATCATTAACAACGAGCTGAGAAGACTGCGGATGTACATGGTGGCCCTCCAGGAAACAAGGCTATCATCCTCTGGATGTCTCAGGGAGAAGGACTTTTCCTTTTTCTGGCATGGGAAGCCTCCAGAAGAGACCAGGGAACATGGTGTTGGCTTCGCAATCAGAAACAGCCTAGTTGGCTCAGTCATACCACCAAATGTGGGAACTGAGAGAATGCTGAAAATCCAGCTTCAAACACCTGTGGGCATGGTCAACATCTTCAGTGTCTATGCGCCTACTTTAACTTCTGCCCAGGAAGTTACGGACAAGTTCTATGATGAGCTTAGCATTACCATCAGTGAGGTACCTTCCCATGAGCCGCTATTCATCCTTGGTGACTTCAACGCCAGAGTTGGCAGCGACCACCACAGCTGGCCATCCTGTCTGGGACAGTTTGGAACAGGGAAGATGAATGAAAATGGACAGCGCCTCCTTGAACTCTGCTCCCAACATGACCTCTGCATAACCAATACCTTCTTCAATGTCCAACCCCAGCACAAAGTTTCGTGGCAACACCCAAGATCAAAACATTGGCACCAGCTTGACCTCGTCCTTACCAAACGCAGCCGTTTAGGTAATGTCAGGGTGACACGTAGCTACCACAGCACAGACTGTGACACTGACCATTTGCTCATGTGTAGTAAGGTGCACATCCAGCCGTGAAGATTCTTTCACTCCAAAAAGGAAGGGAGGCCGCGCATTGACATTGGCAAGACTCGTGACCCTTCAAAAGTATGTGAGTTTGTCCAAGCACTTGAAGAGGCCTTGCTCTGCCTGGACAACACTGATATCAGCAAGAGATGGGAACAACTACGGGACGCTATCAATAATACTGTGATATCTACCTTTGGGAAGAAGACAGTCAAGTCTGCTGATTGGTTTGAAGCCCACACTGAAGTGCTGATGCCCCTGATTGAGAAGAAGAGACAGGCACTGGCTGCATACAGGTCCTCTCCAAGTGAGGTGAACCTGCAGGCGCTCCGGTCTGCTCGGAGTCAAGTGCAGCAGGTTGATTGGCGGCGTGCCAATGATTACTGGCTCCAACTCTGCTCCAAGATTCAGCAGGCCGCAGACACTGGTAACATGCGAGGAGTGTACAATGAGATCAAGCAGGCCATTGGTCCATCACAAAGGAAGACTGCCCCACTTAAGTCGGCCACAGGCGAGGTCTTGAAGGACAGAACCAAGCAGATGGAATGCTGGGTGGAACACTACTCACAGTTGTACACCAGAGAGACCGTAGTTAAAGAAAGAGCCCTGAATGCCATCGAGCCTCTGCCCACCATGACTGAACTCGATGCTGAGCCCACCTTCGAGGAATTCAGCAACGCGCTAAAAGCACTGTGTTCTGGAAAAGCCCCAGGGAAAGACGGTATTCCCTCAGAAATCCTCAAATGTGCCAATGGTACTCTAGTTTCAGAGCTGCATGGAATACTTTGCCAATGCTGGAGAGAAGGCAGCGTACCGCAAGATATGAGGGATGCTAACATCGTTACTGTCTACAAGAACAAGGGTGACAAAAGCGATTGTAACAATTATCGCGGCACCTCCCTTCTCAGTACCGTGGGGAAGCTATTTGCACATGTTGTTCTGAAGAGGCTCAATGTTCTTGCGGAGAGAGTCTACCCTGAGTCTCAGTGTGGGTTCAGAGCTGAACGGTCCACCATAGACATGGTTTTCTCTGTTAGGCAACTACAAGAAAAGTGCAGGGAGCAGAACAAACCTCTGTATATTGCCTTCATCGACCTGACCAAGGCATTTGAGCTCGTCAGCAGAAAAGGTCTGTTTGCAATTCTGGCTAAGATCAGCTGTCCGCCAACTCTGCTCAGCATTATTAGGGCCTTCCATGAAGGCATGAAGGGGACCGTCATATACGACGGATCCACATCCGAACCCTTTGAGATTCTCAGCAGAGTGAAGCAGGGGTGTGTGCTGGCTCCAACGCTGTTCGGCATCTTCTTTGCAGTTTTGCTTAAATATGCCTTCGGAACTGCTACAGAGGGCATCTCTCTCCGCACGAGAACGGACGGCAACCTCTTCAAACTGTTGAGGCTTAGAGCGAAGACCAGGGTGCTTATGAAGCATCTAAGAGAGTTCCTTTTTGCTGACAATGCAGCTATTGCTGCTCACACTCAACAGGAACTGCAGTCACTCATAACTCACTTTGAGGATGCATGTATGGAATTTGGCCTCACAATCAGCTTAAAGAAGACCCAGGTGATGGGCCAAAACGTGGGTAATGAGCCATCTATGAACGTGCTAGACTACAAACTGGAGGTCGTCCATGAGTTCGTGTACCTAGGCTCAATGATCTCGGACAACTTGTCACTTGATAGCGATATCAACAAGCTCATTGGAAAAGCCGCCACAACGTTCTCCAGGCTAACAAAGACAGTATGGGCTAACAATAAGATTGCTGTAAACACCAAGGTGCAGGTCTACACAGCCTGTGTTTTGAGCACATTGCTGTACGCCAGTGAAACATGGACTTTGTGCTCAAAACAAGAGCAGCGGCTCAACACATTCCACATGCGCTGTCTTAGGCGCACACTCGGTATCTCATGGCAGGACAAGATCCCCAATAGCGCAGTGCTTGAGAGGGCAGGCACTGCCTCCATGTTCACCCTTCTCAAACAGAGATGTATGCACTGGCTGGGCCATGTCTGACTCATGACGGATGGCCAAATACCGAAGGACCTCCTCTTTGGCAAACTGGCGTCTGGAAAGAGGCCGAAAGGGTGACCTAAATTGCGCTAAAAGGACATGTGCAAGCGTGCCCTCAGCGCTCTTTCTATCAGTGCGAACACCTGGCATTCGCTCACCTCAGACAGGCATTCCTGGAAACAGGGAGTGAAGGAAGCTCTTGTTATGTATGAAACTACCTTGGTGAAGGAAGCAGAAGACAGGAGAGCCCTCAGGAAGATCCATGCCCATGATACCAGAGCGACGTCTGCCTACTGCTGCTCATAGTGAGGAAAGGACTGCCACTCCCGGATTGGATTGCACAGCCACAGACGATGCTGCTCGAATCAGTCCAGCTGGGGCGCAAACCCATGGTCCCTTGGGATTGAAGGATGCCTACTACTAAAAGAACCAGAATACAAAATATATCCACATTATATTATTTCAGGTATAATTATAGTACAACAAAAGAAAAAAAAAGACAATTTTCATTCTAAACACCATAACTGAATTTTATATTTCTACTACCTTTTGCTGCATATACTCTGCTATTAATGTGGTACTATTATTAATACAGGTTAAGTGTCTCTTGTCCAGCACTCTCTTGTCTGGTGCCATCCATGGTCTGGCACAACTTTAGTTAGCCAGGTGTCCACATATTATGTATGTGTCCGAGTTTCCTGTGGTCCCATAAAGTTTGTTTACGGCCACCAGTCCTGGCTCTCAGTGTTCTGTGCTGTTATTTAACTCTAGTTCCCTTAAATGTCTTCTAAGATCCCAGTATTCAGTGGAAGTGTTGGTAATGCTGCTAGAAAATATCGACCTCTTGTGGTTTGGCAAATTCTGTGGATTGGCACCAATCAGGTCTCAAGGGTGATGGACTAGAGAGATTCAACCTGTACAATCTATTTCACTTTAACTTGCAACACTAAAATCAATTCATCTTTGTTCACATGTAATGTACATTTTAACAGTTGTACCCCTTTATTGTAAATCTCTTTGGGAAAAGGCATCCACAAAATAAAAATAACAAACCATTTTAAAGGGCGGGAAATGTGTCCATATAAATCAACCATGTAAAATGATTTTTCTAATGTTTTATAGAAAATAAAATAAATAAAATATGTGTTTATATTTTTAGAAAACCTAACAAACACCATCAACCATAAAAATGCATATTTAATGCATTTTGATCATGTCATTACATGGATTATCCAGGATTGGAGTGGATATCTAGAAATACATACACTCTGATCTCGTAGTGCATCTTGGACGTTAGTAGTACTATCATGTTCTTGCCACACCGCTTATGATTCTTTGTTGTACGTTGTTAAAGCATGCACCACCCCAGCTTTAGCACCAGTGCAAAGAACTTCCAAAGTTGGAACATATCTATAAGAAAAAAAATCTTCATTTCTCCACCACAATCCTTGGTAAATTGTTACCATTTTTAATTATTTTCACAAATAAAATGTATGTGTTCTTTTAAATCTGAAATCTGTTCACAGCTCTTTGGGCAGTGTGTATGCTTACTTCTGTTTATCCAGCTCCCTTCACAGTAGGGCACAGCTGCAAACATGATAAAAAGAATCACTGAAATGACATGCCACAAGAGAGGTTTTAGTGGGATTAAACTTTATTTTAGAAACCACATGAGCCGTTGCAGTTTGAATAATTGTTAAATGAGACAAAATTTATTAGGAAAGTCTGTAGCTAGTCTGGGGCAGTGAAAACTGGCTGAGCAAAGCAGTAGTATATATATCTAGGCTCTGAGGTGGGACCAGAATGAGGGGGTCGGTGTGGGAGGGGGCTGCCAGTAAATGGGCTTAGGTTGTGGGGCACGGCTGTGAGGGGTCGTGCTGGAGGAAGGTGGCAATTTGGGAGTCTAGGTGGTGTGGGCACAGCCATCTGTGGCATGACCATGACAGTGTTGCAAGCTGCGGCCTGCATGCACCCTGTGCATGATCAAGGCTTCGTTACTCAATCAGAACTCAACGTGCTAGCGTGCATTGACAGACCCATCCGAGGCGCTAAGGACTTAGTCACATATGTGCAAGTATGGCCAGCTAAGGGCTTAGTCACATATATGGAAGCGAGGCCACCCCTCACCAAGCATTAAAAATTCCCCAATAGGTAAACTCCTAAAAAGGACACAATGCACTGGCATTGGCCCAGGGGGTTGCTTCTGTGTCCAAGCCCCCAGATGTGGGCTCTGCTTGCCAACTGTGGTTTGGTAACTGCCCCATAAGTACAGGCTTTCCCTTGTCCGTCACTCAACATTGCGTTGAGATAGATGGCTAAAGAGTGCTAGTATCCGCTCTTAATTTCTCCTCTCATAACATTGATTAAGCCATTGTTAATAAAGCTTTCTCTATACTCACTGTTTGTCTCATCTCCATCCACCACCCACCCAGTAAACACCCAGAATAGGTGGGAGTGGGGTGTGGGAGAAGGCTGCAGGTGGTTGGTGTAGGAGTGGGCTTGGGGTGGTGACCTGACCAGGAGGGGATTGCAGGAAAGGGGTGGTAGTCTGAGCAGGAGAGGGGTGGGTGCATGGTCTGGGTGGGAGGAAATGTGAGGATGTGTGCAGGGTTTGGGGTTTGGGTCTGGAAGAAAGGGGTCAGGGAGAGGGTGAGGGGTCTGGGAGGGAGGTGCAGGAGCTGGGTGCAGGTGGGGAGATGGTGGGAGAGAAGGTACAGGAAATGGGTAGGGGTGGGGTTTTGGGCAGGAGGGGGCCCAAGAGGGGTCAAGGGGTGTGGGATCTGGATAATGGGGGTTTAGCTTACCTGGGCAGAACCCTCAGATATACATGGCTTTGTGCCCTCTCCCCACAGCTCTCAGGCATCACCCTCCATTACTCTGATTGGCCAGAATTCCATAGAAATGGCAGTGAGCAGCAGTGGTACCATGTGGAGCCACTTTCTGCCTCTCCCTCACCCCCAAGGCAGAGCCTGTGGGCTGCATCCAGCCCCAACTTGCTTGATCTGGCCTGCGAGGCTTGGGGATCCTCACCCCGCTCCCCATCCTACCTTACAAGTAACATTCAGTGACCACAGCGCCTGAGTTCCTCAGACACCACCCTCTGGCTATTCACAGAAATTGTCTAGTCTGTTGCCTCCAAAGGGACTGTCTGCCTACCAGCCTCTTAGTTTAGCAGAATCCATACTTTGGTATGGTAGTGTGGAGAGGGTTTGTAGCAAAACTAAGCTGACATTTCTAAATAAAGAACAGAGATTTCAGTGACACTAAGCAAGACAAAGAGACAGTCTGGTTAAAAACCAAACAGAAACAACATCCTTCTTGTGAGTAAACCTCAACAGTAGCAAGCAACAATCTTTGCTTACACAGCTTTCTCACTTACATCAGGCTGTCAGCATCCGGATCCCCTCTGTTCTTCAGAGTCAGAAAGTGCTGTCCTTTGTCCCCTCAGTGAGTGATACTAAAGAGGTTCTCTTTCTTTCCTATAGCCCTATAGAAATGGATTCTTTTGAAGTGTATTCTCCCTGGCTGCATGTGCTTCAGGGAGTTGATGCCATGCTGTCTTCTCATCCTCCTGATAACTGGTGTTTATCTCAGATGTCATTGTCTCTGACTTACAAAGCTGGACCCAGGCAGAGTGGCGAGCCCAAATTCCTTTGTCTAGGACAAGCTCAGTTATAAACTTAAAGGGAAGTGTGGGCCTCAGCTAAACTGACAGGCTGGCATGTGTACTGTCACTTTGGAGGTAGGGGATTTGCTAATTGCTGAAAATCTCAAGGGAGAGGGATAGGCACTGTAGAGAGATGTCCCTTGGGAACCCAGGAATTGACATTAAATGGACATTACCTACAAGACAAGGTTTAGAGGCAGAGTCCAAAGAAGTTTACTGATGAAGTGAGCAGGCTGATTGGGCAGGGAGCCGACAAGCAGTTTAAGAAAAGCAAAGCTTATTCTTGCTGAGACAGAGGCGTAACACAGTGACTCATGGTTCAGTCTCCCTGAGGAGAGGCCCAAGAGGGTCACAATACACATAACTAAATACCTGAAACAGCAATCAATTAAATTTTAGGTTGGACTAAGAATTAATTTCTTCTTAAAAAATGAGTAATCTTCACTGAGCTGCCCACTAAGACGCCCATGTTAATTTCACAAGATATTTAATTACACTGCAGGGCCCTACGTTAATTTAAGTTAAACATCTTTTCAAAAATGAACTCCAGCTCATATAATGTTGCCCATTCACCTAGTATTAATAAATAAATGTCCCTAAAGTTTCTGATTATATCCTCTAGATTTGACTAACCTAGATAATTTGGTGTTATCTCCATTCACTCCTTTTCCAACAATTATCTTTCCATGAAAACTGCTTTTAGATGTTTGGTGCATCTAATCTGCATTTGTTTTGTGCTGTGGGTTATGCTATCCTTTTAGGGAGGAGGCATGCTCTAGTGCAGTTTTTACCAAGGGACCCCTACATGCAAATAGACAAAACTGCAGACCCCAACCAGAGATGATGCTTGCAGGGGGTATGCAGAGTCACAGTTGCCCCGTACTCTGATTTCTGCCCTCCATTTGGGCTTGTTCCCTGGCATGCTGAGGTAGCAGGGCAGAGCAGTGGTATGTCTCCATGGCTAACTGCTGCCTGCTTCTTGAGTTAATAGCGGTGAGAAAGCCCTTTCTTGATGGCTGGGGGACATCCCTTCTGCAGTTGCACAGTAATTTTTGCTTCACCTGACCCAGGCAGGCTGTGTGGCCTGCTGAGGTGTGTTGGGGTGGAGGAGTTGCTCCCTCCCAAGGCCAGGTCTTGGCTGATTCCCCTGAAAACTGCTCAGGGCTCCCTGTTTTAGAAGCAGTGTTGTAGCTTATAGGGCACTAGCCTGGGAGACAGGAGAGCTGGCTTTAACTTTCACTGCTCCTGGACATGCTGTGTGACTTTAGCCAAGGCACTTCATCTGTGTCTGAGTTGCTCTGTCTGTAAAATGCCATTTAGGTAGCAATACAGTTTGATAACTGCACATAAAAAGTGTTTTATAATCACTATGCATTGTTATTTTTCTGTGTTGTTTACCAAAAGTAAGAACCTAGTGTCTGCTAAGGCAATTATCTTTTAAATAGGATTTATTTTCATGTGATGATATTTTCCACAGTTATGGCCAAAGTCTGATCTCTTAGGCTGGTGTAAATATGCAGTAACGCCACTTCAGGCAATGGAGTTAAATCAGATTTATACCAGCACAACTGGTATCAGAATCTGCTCCTAAACAAACAATGCTTGTGGCATTTCCCAAAAGATTACTTCTATTCCAGCCTTGAGCATGAAACATTGCAATAACCCCAAACAGCCCATTTGGCCACACAGGCCTAGAATTGATGGAAGAAACAGAGGCATCCCCTAGTGATTGTGAAAATACAGAAGCACTCACAGGAACTCAAACTATCTTTTTGTGCTTTGAAGAGAATGAAAATAACAATGGTAATTGTTCTGCAAATGGCTCTGAGGTTTTTTTTTTCCCCTCCTTCATCAGAAATCAAGTACTGGATAAGTTTAGTCACAAAGTGCAATAGGGCAAATTTATCGGGCATAAAGTAAATTAGGGAACAACTCTTAAAACTAAGCCCTAGTTACTGAATTTTTCTTCACAATTTACTGCTTAGTACCTTTTTTTTTATACTTTGGAATGTAGGTTGATGTGCAGTTGGTTAAAACTTTTAACTTTTATATAAATATTCCCCATACACTATAACAGGCAAAAGTCTAAACTGTACATTGCATCTGTCCATGCTGATAGCATCAGGAAGATTTTTCAGGTGTACCTTCTGTGCATAATTTGCTACCAGTTTGCTTTATTTAAATCAAATGCTCAGCTATGTGCTTGTTCCAGCATTTCCCACTGTGAATTCCTAAGAAATCTTTTTGAATTTGATACACAAAACAAATATTGCCTTGGTCTAAAGTAGTGAGCCTAGGGCTAGGAGATTATTAAAAAAAACAGCTTGAATTTTAATCATGGCATTAACACCTGGTTTGGGCGGGCCATTCTCTGACATGATTGTGACTCACCAGATGGCATTATTGCAGATAATGATTTAAGTTTAATTAACCATTTGGTGAAAGGGGATAAGAGTATATAACTCTACTTGTACTTTTCTTTGGATGATCTCATCTTCTCCTATAACTCTGGCTACCAGATTTACTATGACGAATATTATAGTTAGACATAAAAAAACCCCAATTCTTGAAATAACTATTTGTCAAAACCAATTTTTTTCTCATGAACATATTTTTGTCTTGAGTCCGGGATAGATTTGAGATACCCATTCACCCTAGAACAGCCAATACTCCAATGCTTAGGGCATGTGTGGGATGTAAGAAGCCCAGGTTAAGTCTTATCTCTGCCTGATTCAGAGCCTTAACAATCGCCTCTCACAAATTTGCTTTTCTTCTGCTCTTGTGTGTCTCTGCAACCAGGCCCTTTTCATCAGCTGTTTCTCTGATGATGTCTCCTGTACATCTCACCATGGAACCTGACAACATAGCCTAGACTAAATTTATAACCTTTGGGAGTTCTTCCTAGTACCTTTCCTCTCCTGTTCCCATTTTTTTTTGTCAGCCCTGAGAACACCACAATGCTCCCAATTGCTTCTTGGACTCTACCTTCTAGACTGCACAACATCTATGTGAATTTAACTTGGTTCCTCTCTGTCCAGACAGCAAAAATTCTAATCAAAGATGTCCTTGTTTTGTGCCTTGATTCCAACAGGCTCTTTCCTGGCCTGTCTAACACCTGCCCTTCTATTCAATAAAAATCGGTGCCACCAGAATAATTCCCTAATCAATCACTTCTCCTCCATAATTTGGATCCCACCATTGACCACCTCTTTATTATCACATCAGGTGAAAGCTTGTTGTTGCTTTAAAGAGTCAGCATGACTCTCTCCCTTCCTACTTATCTGGTCGTGTCTCTTAGTACATCTCACAATGCTCCCTCACCAGTGATGCTTGTCTTTAATGTCCTTACTGGACACAAAGCCTTTGTTATCATTGTGTATCCTTTTATTTGTGGAATGCCCACTGTATGGGCACTTCCATCTCTACCTTCAAAATCTTGTTGAGACCCACATTTGTTGTGACTGTTGTAAGAAATCTTTTTCAAGAGGGGAAAAAAACCAAGGTTAGGTTGCCCATCCTAAATAACTCACTGGTTAGGACACTTGCCTGGCACATAAAAGACCAAGTCTCTTGCTCGAATCAAACATCCATGCACAGGGTCTGCAACCAGTTGTCGGCTCTGTGGACCTTGTGTTGTTTAGTGCAGCTGTGTCTGAGAGGGGCCCTTTAAGGGAGCGGCTTGCTGTTGAGTCCACCCTGTGACCCTGTCTGCAGCTGTTCCTGGCACCCTTATTTCGATGTGTGCTACTTTGGTGTGTAGACGTTCCCTCGCAGCGCCTATTTCGATGTGGTGCTGCCCAACGTCGAAGTTGAATGTCGACGTTGCCAGCCCTGGAGGACGTGTAGACGTTATTCATTGAAATAGACTATTTCGAAGCTATTTCGATGCAGCATTCACGTGTAGACGTAGCTTTAGTCTGTTAATTACATCCCCTGTATTTCTTCCCTACATTGTATTCTTGCTAAACCTTCCTATTCATAGACCTAGTCTGACATCTATAGTTGGACAGGCAAAAGGATATATGGGGGAAAACTTATCAGGGGAGTCCGAGATTGGGGATGGGGATTGGTGGGGAGGGGGGGTTCTGAAGGCAGGGGGTGAGGACTGGCTGGGTAGGGATTCAGCTGCAGGGGGGATCTGACAGGTGGGTCTGAGTGTAGACGGTTAAGTAGCGGAGATTGTGTGGTGGGAGGAGGCCTGAATGCACAGGGATAGGGCAGAGAGGGGACAGCTCCCCATACAGTGATTCCTCCCCCTTCCCCAGACTGAGGCATGATGGTGCAGGAAACAGGGGAGGAATGAGGAGCTTGGGACAGCTGAGAGGGATCTTGGGGGTAAGTCTGATACTGCCACAAGTGCTCCAGGGAATGAGGACATCCCATTTGTCCCACGCCCTGCAAGAGGCTGAGATAGGGACAGAATTCCATTTTCCCCAGGACTAATTCATTGTCACCCCCCGGGCTGTCCACTGCACAGAGATTGGGAAGAAGCTTAGTGCCCCCCTCCCCGCTCCCCAAGTCTCCAATTTCTGCCTATGGTCCTCTTATCCCTCATGTTCTTTTCACTTCCTTTCCTAAACTATTGTAGAATGTTGCAATGTGCTACATTGAACAGAAGTCTCCTTCCATTCAAATGCAGCTTTTGTATTTATAGCTTGTTTTAAGGGTCTTGAGCTTAAAAGGATATTGAATATTTGTACATTTCATCTGGGCAAAGATGCCGCTGATATGGAAAAAAGAAAACATACATACCACAATTCAGTTCACATAACACGGTTATAGTCCTCATGAGTTTGGTACAATATTTTGGCCTTTCTTAGGGGTGATGGAAACACAAAAATCTCAAATTATAATACAAAAAAAGCAAACCAACAAACAAAAATGAAACCCCTGAGACTTCTCCATTTCTTTGTTCTCGCAACTTAAAAATAGCCACAGCAATTTTTGTCCCCACTATGGTTTCCGAAAACTATGTAGTATAACAGCATAAAACATTTTCATAGTTCACAATTGCAAGTCTGTTTTCCTGATCCAATTTCAGCTTGATAGTTCAGCAATAGATCATATCGCAAAAACCTAGCAGTCAGCAGAAAGATTCAGCATAATTCCCATATTTAGGGCCCTGTCAACAGACAAAGAAAATATAAAGAAAATATTTTGAAAATAGAAGTTCTGTTAAATGACTATTTGGTAACAAGTCTGGTCGACCACAAGGGCTGCTAGCAACTGCATATATTTTTGTCCCTGATCTGTGGCAGTAAAAGGCACTAGTGCACAACAACACTGCCCACATAAATAAATCAGGTATAAAGTAACCTACTTCTTTCCTTCAGAACAGCATTAACATTTTGCTTTTGTCAGATTAATATGCCCTAGCATGAACAGATACATCAGAACCAAAACTTTTGTTTGTGTTCCAGCTTTTTGGTCATATGGCTGCCTCTTCTCTTGTCATCCTTACCAACATTTATTTTTAAAGGTATTTTAATGCAGAGATTAACAGTTCTGGAGACAGAACAGGGACAGCCTAAGCATCAATTTTGCAAGCCTTTGCACTGTGTTGAAGTGGGATTAAAAGACAGAGTCTATTTATAATCTTAATTTCTTTCCTAAGAGTGCCAATTATTGCATACCTATCCATTAAAACAGCTGAGTTTTCTCACATTGGCCTCTGAACTTTAATCTCATGGTAACCATTTACATATGTGGATGGAGTGTTAACTGCTAACCTCCCACTGAGGGAAAAATGGTACCATCATCCAGCCAATAATTTATCTATCAATTACTGTCTGCACAGAGTTCTGAAAATTTAGAGCATTATATGAATTTATTATTATTATACAGCTGGTCAGCAAATGAAAACTTCCATTCTGCGAAGCATTCTGTCATTTCAGAATTTGTCACAGAATGAACATGCAAAAACAATTAGATTTGGAAACAGTGCCAACTTTTGTTTCTAGAACATTGAATCATTTCATTTTGACAAGGCAAAAATCATTTAAATAATATTTAAACAATATAAATTGATACATGGAATATTAAATAAAGATAAATATTAAAATATAGAAATAAAAAGGAAATTAAATAAAAACATGAAAACAATCCATTTGGACACTATTTCTTTGAAAATTTGTCAATATTAATGTGTCCCTGAAAAAAAAAACATTTTCTGCTGGAAATCTCTTACATAAAAAATTTCAGCCAGTTTTAATTCTTATTATTCCACGTGAGAATTCTGCCCTTGTTTTTGGAGGTTCATGTGTCAATGCACAGACAGGCCTAAACCTGCCACTGCACAAAGACCTTTTTCAAACCGCAAGACACGTTGTTTGCCATCACCTTGTCCACCCTGCTCTCATCTGATGTGCCAGGATATTAGGATGGAAACAGTGGTGAGAGCAAAGGGTATCTTTTCTAATTCCCAACCACTTCCTCATCACCAATGTCACAATCTGCCTGCTTGGTTTTGACCTGCCCCATTGCCAGTGGTCTTTTTCAATGAGTTCTGGACTGGGCAAGGTGTCTATGCAACCAACAAGCATTGCTGGGGCCTTTGTTACAGCCCTTTGTGCGGCTGCAGCACAATGCAGATTATAATGCACATTGTTAATGAATACGTGAACCACTGACTAGTTTCAGAAGTGGTTTAGAAGATATGCATCATGCCAGTGAAGATGCCACTGCTTGCCTAGATGACTATGCACACATTAAACAAATAAATAAACACAAGAACTTGGGCACACTCAATGAAATTAATAAGCAATTTTGGTATTGAGCAGTATAAATTTGGGCTGTCAAAATATTTTTAAAAATTGCCACAATCACAATTTTAATCTCTTTGTTAAACAATAGAATACCATTTATTTAAATATTTGTGGCTATTTTCTACTTTCTATACTTTTCAAATATATTGATTCCAACTACAACACAGAATGCAAAGTCTACAGTGCTCACTTTGTGTTATTTTTATTGCACTGTAAAAAGATAAACAAAATAAATAGCATTTTTAAATTCACCAAATACAAGTATAATAGTTCAATCTCTTTAATATGAACATGCAATCTACAAATGTGGATTTTTTACATAACTGCATTAAAAATAAAACAATGTAAAGCTTTAGAGCCTATAAATCCATTCAGTCTTAAATCTTGCACAGCCAAACATTCAGACAAACTATCATTTTAGGGGGCCATGGACTGACAGGATTAGGGGATTCGTTTCAACACAGAGCTGATTAGGGATAACGTACTTTATTAAGCTTCCTATTCCACTTCACAGGATACACTTTAGCAAGCACAAGCACAACAGGACAATGCTTAAAGAGTAACAGGTTCTTTGGAATGCTTACATCCCTTCTGCCACAGGGAGTCCTGATCCTGGAATGCCTAACACTAAGACCGTGGCGGACATGGCTCCAGCTGGGGGAATCCAGGGCACTTCTGAGACTGGAAGTCCCTGGTGAGACTCAGCTAGGGGTTGGGATCCCTGAGTTTTGTAAATTAGGGCCATGTCTACACTTTCTAAAAACTTCAAAATGGCCATGTTGATGACCAAATCGAAGAATAGTAATGAGATGCTGAAATGCATGTTCAGCACCTTATTAGCATGCAGCCGACCGCAGCACTTTGACAGTGCCATGGTTTGGTTGCCCAGAGCTCGTCTACGCAGGGGTCTTTTTCGAAAGAGCCCTGCCAACATTGAGATTCCCTTATTCCTATCAGCTGATAGGGATCCCGCCAACATCCAAATCCCCTTATTCCTATCAGCTAATAGGGATCCGGCCTCATCCAAATCCCTTTATTCCTATCAGCTGATAGGGATCCAGCCAACATCCAAATCCCCTTATTCCTATCAGCTGATTCCTATTCCTATCAGCTGATAGGAATAAGGGGATTTGGATGTTGGTGGGGTCCTTTCAAAAAGGACCCTTGTGTAGATGAGCTGTGGGTGAGCGAACTGCAGCACGCTAATTGGCAATGAATATGCATTTCAGCTCCTCATTAGTATTGTTCAATTGGCCATTAGCATGGCCATTTCAAAGATTTTAGTTAGCGTAGACATAACCTAGGTGTTTACCTCTGTGTGAGCGTGCACTGGCTCAACACCACTTCTACATTCTCACAGAGTTAGAGCAGAGTTGAAGAAGGGGTAAGGGCTGTTTGCTTTGGTACTTGGCTTGCAACTACAGATATAGGAGCTGCTGCAAATAAGACCTGTCAGGGATGATAAAGCCCACCTGCTCTTTATGCCAGAAGAGTTCAAGGGTGTGCCAGGCTGTGAACAGCAAGTATGGAAGTTTCCACTCTTGCTGTTTGAGGCCTGCAGGATGCTCTCTAAGGCCTGCCACCATGTCACACCAGACAAACAAGTTTGTTTAACATACATTATTTATTTTTCTATTAATCCTCATCTCTACCCATTCTTGACACCAGTCAACCTGCTTCTAGGACCTCACTTCCTTCTTGAATGAGCGCTAAGGAGGCTATAAAGTAGGTGTGTTTGTCTTCCTGCCATGCCAATCACAAGGAGCCCCAAACCCCAATCCTGTTTCTGTTCCTTTAACAAATACCGCCTTTTAAATATTTTAACATTTTATCTGACAGACTTTTCTTTAACCTGAGGAATGTCTATATTGGACATCTGCCCCTTGTTTGCATAATAAGGTGTGATGTCATAGCTTGGCTCCATTCCATGCTTGTCCCAACATTCCTCCTTCCCTCAACAAAGAAGCCCCCTTGTCTTGGCCAATCTGGCCTTGAGGCAAATATTCCTTCCCAGCTCCGCCTGAGAAAGGAACAATAAGAACAATGTCCACAGGGGAACCTGATAACCTGGTATTTTGCCATGTCCATAGGTTGGAGGGTGGGTGCTCCTCTGTATGGTCCATGTAAAGGGAATTTTCCTTCCTGATGTGGACTTATATATTACACACTTTCTTCTTGACACTTGAGCAGAGGGATGGCTCAGCTTCCCCACACAGACGAGCCCTGCAGTTGCTGTAAAAGGCTACGTCTACACGTGAAGCCTACGTTGAAGTAGCCTATTTCGATGTGGCGACATCGAAATAGGCTATTTCGATGAATAATGTCTACACGTCCTCCAGGGCTGGCAATGTTGATGTTCAACATCGACGTTGCGCAGCACCACATCGAAATAGGCGCCGCGAGGGAACGTCTACACGCCAAAGTAGCACACATCGAAATAAGGGTGCCAGGCACAGCTGCAGACAGGGTCACAGGGAGGACTCAACAGCAAGCCGCTCCCTTAAAGGGCCCCTCCCAGACACAGCTGCACTAAACAACACAAGGTCCACAGAGCCGACAACTGGTTGCAGACCCTGTGCATGCAGCATGGATCCCCAGCTGCAGCAGCAGCAGCCAGAAGCCCTGGGCTAAGGGCTGCTGCACATGGTGACCATAGATCCCCGCAGGGGCTGGAGAGAGAGCGTCTCTCAACCCCTCAGCTGATGGCCACCATGGTGGACCCCACAATTTCGAAGTTGCGGGACGCGCAACGACTACACGTTCCCTACTTTGACGTTCAACGTCGAAGTAGGGCGCTATTCCCATCCCCTCATGGGGTTAGCAGCTTCGATGTCTCGCCGCCTAACGTCGATTTTAACTTCGAAATAGTGCCCAACATGTGTAGCCGTGACGGGCGCTATTTCGAAGTTAGTGCCGCTACTTCGACGTAGCGTGCACGTGTAGACTCGGCTAAAGTCACCATAAGGAGGTACACATCTTCCTCTGACAAGCCCAAGAATGAATAATGGGCAATGCAGTCATTTGTGTCCTGATCCTGCAAATGGCCATACTAGTCTACAGGCTGCAGAAGTTCATCTTGCAGGTGCCATTTCAAGATCAGTGCCTGGAAGTTAATGGAAGGGGATGGTGACATGAATCAGAGCAGAGTTTGGCCAATGCTGAGTGCTTCTGAAAATTCCACCCACAATGTCTACTAGTTTAAAGCCGTGATTTTTGAGTCCTGATCATGTATGCACTGTCCTAAATAGCCCAAACACTCGGTTACAACTAAAGCCCTGAAAGAGGGAGTGTGGCCTACTCTGACACCTTTTACATCCTCTTGAAAGATTAATTTTATGTTCCAGGCATATGAAATTATGTTTACATGAAGTTAAAGTTATAATAAAAATGATCAAACAAATTTAAAGTTCAACACACAGTCATGGCTAAGATAAAAATAACACTTTATTGTTATGCTACTCCCTATATTTCTAATAAATTATAACATCATTTCACAGTTGCATAATGAAAATGGAGCACGTTTTAAAATCCAGTTTACAGTTAAGGGTGCGTGCTGTAGATTTACTCTTTCAATCTGGACCAGTTATCTTCTGCATAGTAACCAGTCAGCTGCAAGCAAACATATCTGCTGCATCCCATGTGCTTCTAAGCTCAGTGGGTCAGAACAGTCTAGTCGTTGTTTCTTGCTCTGGGTTCTCAAGATGCACCTGTATGTTCAAATCTCATGTCTGTGCCTTTCCTTAGGACACAGAACTCTGTAGCCTCTAGGTTTTGAGGCCCCTTGCCATAATACTATGTATATAGACAACACATGAAAACAAAATAAGGTTCCAAAAAAAAGAGTGACACAGAATTTGAATAAAATTATTATTTAACAAATGTTTTTCTAGCCTGTCAAATGCCAAAACATTAACAAGTATCAAAATTTGAATCTCCCTTTGAGCTCGAGGCCAAGACCAAATGCCCTCCTGCTTTGCCTCACCTCATGACAATAGGTGACCTCCTTAAGCAAGCGACACCCTTGCTTAAATATAGTCTGTCTCCTTTTCCTGTGCCCAGACTCAGAAGCAGGAGATTCACCAGTTATGCTAGCACCCTACTGTTCCTTGTGGCTGGGCCAGCAATTAAGAGACAATCAAAGCTCATGTCCCTAGCTGCTCAGTGATGGATTCACAGCCATAGTTTTGGTTTTGTTTTCATTTCATTTAGGTACTAAGCACCATTCTTGGACAGGTTAGCTGTCTGGAATACATCATAATAACCTTGCTTTGGGCACGGCAAAAATGAAAGTCCTAATACATAGCGGTTGTCATAGTTCAAAATGGACTTTACAATTTGACTAAGGCATATCCAATGCTGTCACATTTAAAACCTGCATTTCACACTCCTTGCATAATGAATTTAGAATGAGCAGGATAATGTTTTTGTGGTCAATTTATGGATAATACACAGTAAAGTAATAGAGTTGCAAATATGGAAATGTAATTCTCCTGCCTCGTATATTTGAGACCTGGTCTTACTTCCAAGACAAAGCCACATTGTGATATCTTATCTCAAACTGAACACAGTCCCTTACACTGTTACTCCACAGAATAGAAGGATTTCTTCTGAACCGGTCACTGTAAGGAATATTATCACTATCTGAGTCTAAAGCTGCACAAAATTGTGATGCAGGAACAATAATAAGGGCAGAGTTTAGCCTTTAGTATTTGAATTATCTAAATTGAAAATAAGTTTTCCTTGCATCTTTCAGTTTCTTAGTTCCTGCAATATGTCCTAAACTGAATACCTCTGTTGTTAGTTACAGATGCTGTGCTTAAAAAACCACAACAATAATTCTTAAGTGTTCAGCCATGATATGTGTAGAAATGCATATTATCCTCATTGCTTTGCAGTCCTAACAAAATGGGATAAAGAAGTATTAACCTGGTCTATTCCAGGAACAGCAGGTAGTATGATCTATTTTTACTGAATATCCTTTCCCAGGGCACCACAATTCTTATATTTTTAATCAAATGTGTGAATCGAAAACTGTGGTGTGACCTTTGGAGAAGACACTGCAGGACATCATCTGAAGCTGTGAATACTTTAAGCACAAACAGGACGTTGATTTGATGGTTCTCTAACAAAAGATTGTGGTAATTTATACAGCCAAAGTTGCGATTTGAAAACATTTTTAATTTCTCTGTTTGATCTCTTATGCAGTATTGTGTAAAAACAAGTAAGAATGAAATGTCAGTGCCTATGTTCCATCAGAAATATTTACAACATGGAAGCAAGGAACCTTGTTGTTTCCAACTTTTCTATCTTGTGTATTTCAGAGATGCTTCCATTCACTGTTGGGTTAAAAACTTAGGTTGTAGGCAGCCCCCGCCCCCACCCCCTCAATCTAAAGACTTTAAGCACATTCTTGTCTCACTTAGTTATGATTTATATTTAAACATTTTAAAGTAGTGAGAAAATTAAATTCATGCTAGTGTGTGGGATTTCACCTTTTTTTGTGTTAAGAAAGCTTGCAAATATAGAACAAAACGCTCACGGTTCTACATCTTGCCACTCTGTGGCTATATTTAGACTACAGGAAGTTGTCCGCAGAAGTTTGTGTCAGATGATATCTTGCAACAGAACGTCTGTCGACAGATCACATCCACACCACAGGGTGGATCAAAGAGCGATCTGCTCTGTCGACAGAGAGCTGCCAAACGGCGCAGCCGTTCTATCAGCAAAACCAGCCACCTAAAACCACAGCAGACAGGGTTGTGTGGTGTCCCAGGTACCTCTTCTATCAACAGAAGCTTCCTCAGAATGTCCAGCCTGCGGCTTGTTGACAGATCTCTGTCGACAGTGGCATTCTTCTTCCTGGTGAGTGGGGTACGGCTGTCGAATAAACCACTGAGTTCTGTTGACTTACTGTCGACTGAACACGCTTGGCAATCCGGACGCTCCGTGAGTTTTTCTGACAAAATGGCTATTTATTTAACAAATCCCTGTAGTCTAAACATAATCTGGGTATCTGTGTGTGTTTGTAGCTGTATGTTCATGTGTGTGTTTAGAGAAGGTTCAATGGAAAAAATTGGCTGCTTGATCAAACAGGGTTATTTCAGCTGAATGGGACATTGTCAGGACATTAATATCCATAATCTTGGCTGTTTGCTCAGTAGTTTAGGATTTTTTGCAAAAATTCTGAACACTATTTTAGCATGTTTTACTCGTATAAGAAAATGTAAGCAGGTACTCAAGGAGCAGTATGCTGCATTTTTTCCAGATGAAGGAGGGGGAAAAACACCTCACCTTCTGTCATACAGTCCAATAAGGAATCAGTAAGAGGGACAACATCAAAGACAAAAATAGCAGTGAAATTATCCAAGTTCCAGTGAATGTCTGTGGGAGACAAATACTTAACTTCCCTTTGTGCCTTTGAAAATAAACCCTACATGTCTGTTTGCCCTCTCAGAGGATAATATCAAATCAGTAGCTACTTAGTACCTGTTTCCCATTATGCTACATACTATGGACAGTCAAAACTACATGAGACCATTGGCAATAGAAATTAAATCCTCTGTAAGCATAAACCACTATTTCTTATGTGAAAATGGGACAGCCAGCTGGGTCAGAACTATGGGCTCCAGTTGGTGTTTTCTGAATCAGTTCAGTAAAGAGCCATGGTATTAATAGCGAGTTTTTGACATATAGACTCACAGCTCTTCTTAAACTAAACTAGAGCACCGTCCCCGCAAAACAAACCCCACTTATCCAGGAGTGTGCTAAGTAGGGAACATGCCTCCTGAGGGGGTGAACTTTTGTAAGGGGGTGCAGCATAGTCAGGCTGCCTCTCCCTACCCCCTCCTCCTCCTTCACTTCCTCCATTACCTTCCCTACTGCCATTCTGCTCCTATTATGCTGAGCTCTGCAGAAAGCTGTCTCCTGGCCTTTTTTTTTTCCCCCAGAGGCAACAACCAGCTTGGGGTGTCCCTCCGGGGAGGAGGGTGTGGCCATGCTGCAGGAGAGCAGCTTGATTAATGACCCTCCTGTGGGGAAGTGAGCAGCAGTGGCAGCAGCTGTGCGTTCAGGGAAACTCAAGCTGAGCTTCCCACTGCACACAGCCTGCCTCGTACCTTGCAAAAGGCTTTATAAGTTCTGTTGAGACTTAAGTCTTTGAGGCACCCTGGGCTGGGCTTGCTTCATAGCTTCTGAGAGTCTGATATAAAGAAAGAGGTACATATTTTGTTTAAAATTTCATTGCTGCTGAGAATCCCTTACAGTAAGAAGTAGTGTAAGTTACAAAACTAGCACCATTACTGCCAACCTCTTTCTGATCAGTGCAAAGGGCAGAGAAATGATCCTGTGGGTCCAACTGGTAATTTTTTTCTTTATTATTATTATTATTATTATTATTATTATTATCTGTTTTGCTGGTTTCTCTTCCTTGGATGAACTAAAAATAAAAGCCAAGCTTTCTAAAACAGAAAGTGGCATTCAGAAAGGTGATTTATCTGCTTTCTCCCCATTTCCTCCTGGGACTGCCACTGCCACTGTTGCTGAGGGAGTGCAGTGCTTTCCTTCTGGGAGACCACTGCTCACTTCCAGGGGCATCCAGAGGGATGGGGCGAGGTGGGTGGGTGGGTTGGGGGCGCTGCTAATTGCAGGGACAAAAAGTGAGGTCTGATGTAAAATGTTTGCTCACCCCTCCCTAAACAACTACAGTAGCAAAAATCAACAGCAGCTGGTGATGGAACACTAGGAGATGGCTCCAAGAGTATGTCTATGTATAGAATGTGCCAGCAGGAGCTCAGTACCACTGAAGAAGTTGGGGAATGTGTCCTGCAGAGATCATTTGCATGAAAATGCAAAGGTGTGCATATGTAATGCCTTGTAAACAAAGCCTGACGGGAGCAGGCAAAGCAATGACAATTTGTCTATTGTAAACAACTTGTTGTTGTAAAGTCACAATTTGTGTTACCACCCAGTGTAAGAATTGTGGAGTCTCAACAATGCTTGAAGTTTTGCAGAGGCACAGGGCAGTTGTCACTACTGTGTAAGATATGGATCACGGGGGGCTCCCTCCCTGAAAGCATTAAGAGAGTGAAAGAAGGGAAGTATAGTGGTTAAAACACCTGGCTGGAAGCCTTTTGCTATGCAGCTCTAAGATTGGTTTGACTAGTTGTCTCCTCACTCTTCACAGGTAGACTTAAAGGTTGGACTATAGTTATTCTGTGTCAATCTACCTTGGGGGATACTGAGATGCTGTGGCTAAGCCCAGAGCTGAATGCCACTATGTGCTGAAATCACTGAGATAAATAATCACAGCAGCAGACAGCTGGTAGGAGGAAGAGTGGGCAACCAGCAGGTGTGACGGGTGGTCAGCCAGTAGGAGAAGCAGCAGGTTGCCAGCAGTAGCAACCACCAAACCAGCACAAAGGTGGCATTGCCTCAGGTTCAGTAAGGGAATGCATCAGGGTGATGTGTCAGGGTCTGCACAGGCTGGACCAAATTGTAAGAGGGGCATTTGAAAGTGGGGTATGAAGAAAATTTGGGTGTGTGGATTGTATGTTTACAGTATTGGACTGGTGAGCCTGAGAGGCAAAGGACACTGCTCAATCCATTTGAGCTGGGACAGTTACCTGAGGGTTGGTTATTAACTCTGGGTGTAGTATTTTCCCAAGCTTACGCCATATGAATTTTCCGCCTCTTTCTTTAAAAGTCTCTTTTCTACACGCAGTCTCTGTGCTTGCATGTGGAGAAGCATTGCCTCTCCAAGGTGCCCAGGGCTTTGGGAATTTCCCAGGCTACTGCGTGGGGACTCGAGCCAGTTCTTTGTGAGATGGATGGAAAGGAGCCCCTAGATGCTGAACCCAGCCCTGGTTGCTTCCGACTTCTTCCAGCGGAGATTTACATCTACATATCAGCCTTATTCTGTAATAGCTACTCCTAAATAACTTATTTTGAAATAATGCTGCTACACACAAAAATGCATTTCAAAATAGCACTTAGCTATTTCAAAATACATCGTCTACACACATAGGCTACATCTACCCTTGCCACTTCTTCCAGAAGAGGCATGGCAATGAGCTGTCTCAAAGATGCTAATGAGGAGCGGATGTAAATTTCCTGTGCCTCAGTAGCATAGGGGCATGAGGTTCAGAGTTTGGAAGAAGCTTTTCCGGACTCCAAAATATACATGTGGATGGTGGACTGTTGGGACCTTCCAAAAGGAAACCCTCCTTTCAGAAGCCCCCTCTTCCTCAAGGAAGAAGGGGTTTCTGGAAGGAGGGTTTCTTTCTGGAAGATCCCGGCAGGCCATGCATCAGCATGTGTATTTTGGAGTCGGGAAGAGCTTCTTCTGTACTCTGAATCATGTGCCCATATGCTAATGAGGCATGGGAAATTGACATCTACACCTCATTATCATCTTTCAGATGACTCGTTACCATGCGGCTTCTGGAAGAAGCTGCACGTGTAAATGTAACCATATAGCCTATTTCAAAATAGAGCCAATGGATGCACTGTGGCTTATTTGGAAATAGCCTCTATTCCCTGTCTACGCAGGTCCTATTTCGAAACATCGATTTTGAAATAAGTGCTATAATTTGACTGTGTCTACACTAGCCCCCTTCTTTGAAGAGGGCATGGAAATGACAAGGACTGGCAAAAATCAATGATATTCAAAGGGCTGACAGGCAGTCTAGATGCGGGCTCTTTGAAATATGCACCAACTTTGAAATTCTCTTACTCCCAAAATGAATTGGGAGTAAGGGAATCTCAAAGTTGGGCTTGCATTTTGAAGCACTTGTGTCTAGACTGCCTGTCAGCACGTTGAAGTTAGAAGCTTCAAAATTCATGTGGCTGTCATTATGCTAATGAGGTGCTGCATATGCATGGCAGCACCTCATTGATATTCTCCAGTCTGTGTAATTTCCATGCCCCCTTCAAAGGGGCTAGTTTAAGCACGGCCTTTGTAAAATGAGGTTTACCAGTTTTGAAATAAGGCTTCCACTATTTCTAATTATTTCTAAATAGTGGTTGCATTATGTAGATGCTCACATAGTTAATTCAAAATATCGACTGCTATTTTGAAATAACTTTGCTGTGTAGACATACCCTAAGTTAGTACAGAGAATTTCTTCCTAGATATTTGTTTGGTGGGTCTTGCCCATGTTCTCAGAGTCTGATTACCATATTTGGGGCCAAAAAGGAATTTTCCTGGTTCAGACTAGTCAACATCCTATGGGGATTTTGCCTTCCTCTTCAGCTTGGGGCACAGGTTACATCAGGTTAAAACTAGTTAAATGATTAATTTTCCAGAACTTGAAGTCTTTAAACCAGGATTGAGGACTTCAGTAGTTCAGCCAGAGGTTCTGGGTCTTTCTAAGGAGTGGGTTAAGTTCTGTGTCCTGCAATGTGCCTAAGGACAGACTAGCTCTCTCTCAACCCTTCTAGATTACCGTATACTTTTCAGGAGTCAGAAGTGTCTTACATAGCCTCAGGTTTTACCCCATTTAAAAAGCTACGTGCTTATGAAGTCAGACGTAAGAATACAAATATGTCACAGCACACTATTACTGACAAATTGTTTACTTTCTCATTTTTACCATCTAATTATACAATAAATCAGTTGGAATATAAATATTGTACTTACACGACAGTGTATAAAGCTGTATAAACAAGTCATTATGTGACATTTTAGTTTAGTTTAGTTGTACCAACTTCACATGTGATTTTGTATGTAGCCTGTTGCAAGCAAGCAAATATCTAAATGAGTCAATGTACCCCTGGAAAACCTGTGTACACCCCAGTGTTGCACATATACTTGGTTGAGAACCAGTGCACCCAATGATCAATAGTTCCTTCAAACCTTAAAATCTGAGTCTCTAGGCAAACACACTTCTACATGGCATAAGTCCCATCTTTGTTTACCAACTTCTTCCAGGAATACAGGGAGACATCTAGGCCATGTCTACACTAGCCCCAGACTTCGAAATGGCCATGTAAATGGCCATTTCAAAGTTTACTAAGGAAGTGCTGAAATACATATTCAGTGCCTCATTAGCATGTGGGCGGCCGCGGCACTTCAAAATTGACGCGGCTCGCTGCTGTGCGGCTCGTCCCGGCAGGGCTCCTTTTCTAAAGGACCCCGCCTACTTAGAAGTCCCCTTATTCCCATCTGCTCATAGGAATAAGGGGACTTCGAAGTAGGCAGGGTCCTTCGAAAAGGAGCTCCATCGGGACGAGCCACGCGGCGGTGAGCTGTGTCAATTTTGAAGTGCCGCGGCTGCCCGCATGCTAATGAGGTGCTGAATATGTATTTCAGTGCTTCATTAGTAAACTTCGAAATGGCCATGCAAATGGCCATTTCGAAGTTTAGGGCTAGTGTAGACATAGCCCTAGTGACATATCTACCACAAGTACATATATTATTGCAGCCCTCCATTTCTTGCAAGATGTGCTTTGCTTCTCCGAAACCTTAGTCTTTCCTCCCCTTTTTCTTGTCTTTCACACAGGTCAAGGTTTAGGCAGGCAGTGTCTGTTTCCATCATTTTTTACATCCTATCTAGTATGATCAGTGTATGAATGAAGATAGGCTTATGCAAGCAGGTTCCCAGAATGGAAGTGCAAGATTCAACACTGTGTCTATGGCTTCAGTTATTTGTAAAAGCTGCATGAAAATTAGTAAGGTTTAAGCCTAGAAAGAGTTAATGTACTAAACTAATTAGTCAATATTTAAGTGAATGTTCATATTTATCAAGTAAGTTTTAAGTAAAAGGCTTCTTGTTGATTAGTTAAGCTATTTTTTTTCTTTTCCAGATAAAATTAATGATAAATGCATAATATTGGGTGTTAATAAATTTCTGTGCAGCTGATATTGGAAACCTCTGGCATTCTATTAAATGTTGCACACTATTGCATTATCTCCCCACTTTAAAATAATCTAATCTCATAAATATATGCGTACAGCCTTTGTAAGGCTTTGGCTTACAAATGCCTCTCCCTTTCAGAAGTGGCATGCATATGTGGCCAATTGGAAATGCAAATGAGATGTGGATTTAAATATCTCACACCTCTTTTGCACACTTGTGCAGGATCCCTGTTCTGGAAGAACTGATTTCGAAAACCAAAAGAGCTGTGTAGATGGGATTCATTTGAAAGGAAACTCTGCTTTCGAAAGCACCCTTTTTCCTAATCGTTGAGATGAAAACCATGTACTAAACTAACCAGAGCTATTTCAGATTTTTCCAAACACACAAAATGTAATCGTTTTCCAACTGTGACATACAGGAGAGACACAGTTGCTATTCTGGATGCTTTCACTGCATATGGAACACGGAAGGAGACAGCAAAGGGTGATCTGAGAGTTGGAGAAATGAAAAGCAGTTAGACATGTTTTGTCAATTAAATAATGGTCTTGAAATGATCTGAAGCTTCTTCAGTAGATGAATAAATGAACACGTACTGTGGGCTATTTTCTACCGGAAGATTCACATGCACGATTACATGTGTTGTCAATGTCTAGGACCCTCATTTTCAAATTCCAGACTGTATGCAGGAATTTTAATAAAGGACCCCCACCAAAAATAAAAGTCACAAAGCAAGACTTTGAAGTGTTCCCTCATTTTATGGAGTCTAAGATGTTTTCTGTGCCCCCAAAGGATGTGGAAGGGGAGACTGTGGTGACTCCTAGCTTCAGGGCATGATTTTTTGCTCTAAAAGCCACATATAATCAGATAATGTCTACTGGAGCATATAGGAACGGGGTGATGGACTTAGTTCTGCTCCATTTAGGTCACTGGGAAAATTTAGTGTTGTGGCAATAGAGTATGTATGTGTGTGAGTGAGGGGGTGAGGGAAAGAAGAGAGAGAGGAATCCAGATAAAGGATTGAAACTCTGGCCTAGGATAATATCAGATTAATTGGACTGGTGATGTTCCACCTTTACCAAATTTCAAAATGATAACACAGAACTTCTTGGTTTCTTCTGTGGATCTTCATTTTCTAGTTTTCTAGACTTGATTTTTCATTCTCTCTCAACTTTTCTTCCTTTTCTTTGGCATATCCCATTCCCCAGAGGGGCTGACTAAGCATTCAGTTACTGGACCAGAGTGAAAAACCCTTTTTTTATTAAAAGAAAGTCATGTTTTGGTTGAATGCATCATAAGGTTTGTCCCTGGTAACTATAAGCGCCTCAGCCATGTACTGGATGCACTCAGAGCTTTTGGAACTGATTATGACAGCGCTCACACTAAACAAGGCTAACTTCCCAGATTCATGGAAATCAATGAGACTACACAGGGAGGAAGATGAGAACAGTGTGAACTCAGGTCAGAATATGGTTCTTCATGAGCAATGTCTCTGTGTGACAAAGAAATGTCATTTCTGCTCCTGTAGGCAGTAAGATGTACAGTATGAAGCTTTATAATACCTTCCAGCACAGTAGGGTACTACTGATTTTCCCAGCACAACAGAAGTTGAAAAGATGACTGTAAGGCATTTTACAACAATTGCCTGGGACATTCAGTCCCTCAATAATACCTTTTCACATCATGCTTCATCTCTATCCCTCCCACTGTTGTTAAACCTGTTGTTTATATTAGGATATTTATAATACTGACATTTAACATTTGGCAATGAAATATAATGCTCTTTTGTTAATTAAATGTGACTGCACACAGTGAGAACTACAGTAAGATACAGTGTATAAAACAGTTGGAATCGTTGTGTAGATTTTCAAATCTCCTTTGTGTAATTTGAGTAACAATTATAGTGGGAAATGCTTTATGAAACTATAGACTGATGTGTTAATTAAGTGCTGTATACATGCAGTGTATAATCCCTTTATCCCATTATAGCCTATTGCTCATAAATGCCTGTTTTGTACAGAAGGAAATATTCAACAGTAGCACACGCCTGCAAAACACATTGGCTGTGGCCACACTAGCCTCTCCTTTTGGAGGGGCTATGGTAATATGGCACTTTGGCAGATGCTAATGAGGAGCTGCCATGAATAAGCAGTGCCTCATTAGCATAATGGCAGCCGCGTGCGTTTCAAAAGTGCCAGTTTTGAAATACATGCTGCCCGTGTAGCTGGAGGCCTTTCGAAGCGACTCGCTGATTTCGAAAGCCTCTTACTCCCATTTGGTTTTGGGAATAAGGGGCTTTCGAAATCTGGGGGTCATTTTGAAAGGCCCCTGGCTACATGGGTGGCATGTGTTGCAAAAGCAGCACTTTCGAAAGGTGCTGGCCACCATTATGCTAATGAGGCACTGAATATTCATGGCAACACCTCATTACCATCTACTGAAGTGCCACATTTCCATAGCCCCTCTGAAAGGAGGGGCTACTTTGGCCACAGCCATTTTGTGTTTTCAGTTCATCCCGCTCCCATTGAACATAAAAATGGACATAGTGGGTCAGACCAATGGTCTGTCTAATCCGTTATCCTGCCTTCCAAAAGTGGCTGGTGTTACATGCTTCAGAGGTAATGATCAGAATTGGGCAATTTATTGAGTAATCTGTCCCTTGTCACCTAATGCCAGTTTCTAAAAGACAAAAGTTTAGGGACACTCAAAGTAAGGGGTTGCACCCCATGACTGGTGAGGCTAGTAGTGATGGATCTACCCTACAGGACTTTATGCAATTCTTTTCTGAGACGAATTACTGTTGGTCTTCTCAACATCCCTTGGTAATGCATTCCACAGGCTGATGTATGTTTTGTGAAGTAGTGCTTTCTTTGGTTTTGTTTTAAAACCTACTGCCTATTAATTGGAACATGTGCCATGGGAAGGGGAAATAACATTTCCTTATTCATGCTTCCCACGTCATTCTTTATTTTACAGACCTGTCTCATCTCGTCTTAGTTTTCTTTCATGTTGAACTGGAAGTCCCAGTCTTCTTAATATCTCCCCATATGTAACTGTTCCAAACCCCTAACCACTTTTTTGCCCTTTTCTAATATATCTTTTCTTGAGATCAAGTGGCCAGAACGGCACACAGAATCTTAGTCAGTTAAGTGTTTTTTGTTTTTTTTTTTTGTGACAGTACTTGTTGGTACTGAGTACCAACACCTTGGCGGTCTCAGCCATGAGATGGGCTTCGGGGGAAGGGCGTGGGAGCTGGCTGAGTACTGGCACCTCTTTTTTTAACAAAAAAGGCACTGAGTCAATGTATGAATGTCAGCATAGTAGTCAGTATAGGGACCTTATCATGTTTCCTGTCTAATCTAGCTCTGTCCTAATGTTTACTAACATTGTTAATTTTTTTTGACTTTCCCTGAGTGTTTGAGCAGATCTTTTCACAGAACAATCCACAATGACTCCAAGATCTTTTTTCAAGGTGTATAACTATGTTTTTTTCACCTTTGAATTTCAGCTGGCATTTGGTTGCCCAGTTTTGTGAGATCACTTTGTATCACTTTCAGTTTGCTGTGAACTCCATTATGGTGAGTAATTTTGTATCACCTGAAAACTTTGCCATCTCACTGTTTATCCCTTTTCCCATATTATTTATGAACATGTTAAACAGTACTGGTTCCAGAAAAGATCTCCAGGGGATCTCACCTTCTACCTACTTCCAACTGAGAAAACTGACTCTTTATCCCTACCCTTTGTTTTCTAGCATTTAACCAGTTAGGCTATGTTTATGCCGCAGCATTATTTCAAAATAATTCATTTGGACATTTTTACACTGGCAGCCTCCATTGACAAAACAGGGCTTTTGTTGACAAAACTCGCCGAGCATTTACCGGGTTAAAGCACTGTCTCAAGAGTTTGTTGCCAAAATTCAGCTTTTCAGTTGGCAGCCATATCCCTCTTTCCGATCAGGTATAACACCTCTGTCGACAGTGTTTAGTCAACAGGGTGCCTGTGTAGACACTTCCGCTGACTGATCCATGAATGGGTCTTTCCACTTACACCATGATAGCTTATTTCACTCAAGAGACTTTGATCAAGGTCCTTTTGAAAGTCCAAGTATACTGTATTCAGTGGTAACAGAGAGGGAGACGTGCTAGTTTAAATATTATCAAAACAAAAAGCAGTCAAGTAGCACTTTAAAGACTAACAAAATAATTTATTAGGTGAGCTTTCGTGGGACAGACCCACTTCTTCAGACCATAGCCAGACCAGAACAGACTCAATATTTAAGGCACAGAGAACCAAAAACAGTAATCAAGGAGGACAAATCAGAAACAAATTATCACGGTGAGCAAATCAGAGAGCAAATCATGGTGATCATTTGTTTCTGATTTGTCCTCCTTGATTACTGTTTTTGGTTCTCTGTGCCTTAAATATTGAGTCTGTTCTGGTCTGGCTATGGTCTGAAGAAGTGGGTCTGTCCCACGAAAGCTCACCTAATAAACTATTTTGCTAGTCTTTAAAGTGCTACTTGACTGCTTTTTGTTTTGATTATATTCAGTGGGTCACCCTTGTCCATAAGCTTGAAACTTTCAAAGAATTTTAAGAGGCAGATGGGGCATATTTCTCTTTACAAAACAAATGTTGACTCTTCCTCAGACTCTTTGTGTGTCTGATCATTCTTAGGTTTTTTACTATAGTTTCAACTAATTTACCCGTGCTGGCATGAGCCTTGCCATCCTGTAATTGCCAGCATTGCCTTTGGAGCATTTTTAAAAAAAAAATTGGCACCACATTAACTGTCCACCAGTCACTGGTACACAGGCTGATTTGAAGCTATAGAAAATATATCACAATTAGTCACTCTGTAGTTTCATGACTGAGTTCCTTAAAGAATTCTTGGATGATTTACAATCTGGTCCTAGGGACATATTACTGCTTCATCCATCAATTTCTTCCAAACCTTTTCTATAGGCACTTCAACCAGTTTCTCAGAGTGGTCATCTAAAATAATTTCTCAAATGTAGGATTCTTCCTCATATCCTCTACAGTAAATACCAATGTAAAGAATTAATTTAGCTGTTATGCAATGTACTCTTCTTTTCTTACATCCTCTTTTAGTGCCTCATTTTTGCTGTGGCCCCACTGGTTGTTTGGCTTACTTTCTACTTCTGATGTACTTTGGTGTCTTTAGCTAGTTTCTCTTCAAAATCCCTTTGACCTGCCTTATTGTTCTTTTGCATTTGACTTGCCAAAATTCATTTTTTTATATTTTCTTTTTTGGTATTTGACTTCCAAGCTTTAAAGGATATATTTTTCTGTCTATCTGCCTCTCTTTTTTAGCCATGTTTCCATTTTTGGTCCTTATCTCCTTATCTTGTTTTTTATTAAATTTTATTTGGGGTATGAGTTTAGTTTGAGCAACTCTTCTGCCTTTTTCTAAGGAAAGTTTCTGTGTACTTGAAAGCATTTTATTTTTGTGATTCCTCCTTATATTTTCTGTTTAACTAGCTGCCTCATTTTTGTGTAAGTCTTCTTTTTGAAGCCAAATGCTACTCTGATGTTTTTTTTTCCTTTTGGCACTTCCCCTCTTCAAAGATGTTAAATTTAATTACATTTTGGTAACTGTTGCAGAGTTGTTCAGATATATTCACCTCTTGGACCAGTTCCTCTTCACCACATAGGACCAAATCAAAAATTGTGTCTGTCCTTGTGGGTTCCAGGAATACCTGCTCCAAAAAAGTCATTAGTTGAAATAACTCCCAAGGCGACTTGTTTCAAGGTTTTTTTGTCAGTAATTTCTATCCAGCAAATCTGCATGGATTTGAAAAGATTCTTGAAATTATTTTAAGTACTGATAGCTGGTAATACTAAATAAGTAAAAGGCCAAACACTGTTCTCCCTTCACAGAAAAAATTCCTATCAGTCAATTGGACTTTCACCTGTGACAGGACAGAAAGCTAAGGTATAAAGAACACAAAAGCCATTTGTTTGCTGGATTTTTGCTCATAAGCAATAAGTATTTGGGTTCAGGCTACACAACTCTAACAACTCAAAGCAAATATTACAGGCTTTCTTTTTTTTTTTTGTAAAATAAAATATATACACTCACAATGTCTGCTGACGAACTTCCAGACCAGGTCAGCCAGTCCTAAAGGTGTTCCACACTCACTGAATAGAATACTTTTTATAATAATGTGATGTAATCAAACACATTTTACCCACCAAGTTCAAACTGATTTTTAGTCTTGCAATATGAAGCAAGATGGAAATGATAATTATGAATTAACTATTACATCATTTGCATTTCTATTTTGATTCATTTTAGCTTCTTAAATATAACAGTTCTATCATACAGTTTGACCTGTATCCTTTAGCAGCCCCAGTCAGCTACTAAGCTAGACATTGGTGTAAAAGTCAGCCACCTTGGAATATGCCTTGCTTTACATCAGCTGCCCATAACCACATAGCCACAGGGTCATCCCACTGTTAGACGTTAGCCAGTCACAACTCTTGCATTCCAATATATGTCTCTTGCATGGTTTTCCCCTGCTTCCCCACTTACAGTGTTGTTGCCCAGTCTTGTAAACATCAGCTCCATACTCTTGTGCAAAGGAGGAACGAGTTCATAAATGACCTAAAATAGCAGAGTCATTCTCTGCCTTGATATTACGGCTGTTTGTGAATCATGCTATACCTCATCTCCTTCCAAATGAGCCAGAGCATGATTACAAAGAGTATTCAGCCAGTTGCTTAACAGAAATATATTTTCAAGCTAAAACGCCCTCACAAAAACTACCTTTAAGACTTGTTGTAGACCCAGTGTCTTAAAAAGCGTGAATAACGACTCAATGCTGAAGCAGTTAACTAGAAAACAGATACAAAACATGTTACAGTACACATATTTTTTTTTTACCTGTTGGCTCAAAGCTAGTTTTTCATATCAAAGGGAATCAGGGTATGGTTATATTTAGCAAGAAATGCAACATGATCTTATGACTTTATGGAAGCCAATGGGAGTGTTACCATTAATTACAACACAGACAGGATTTCAATCCAAAGCATCAGAATTGTAAGAATGATACATAATTCAATGTTGGCAGCTGAAGATATTATATGGTGGCTCACTATATTCACTTAAACACAAACTGTAGCATATGTTGGAGCAGCCCAAAGGCTGCTTCTACATATGCCTAGATAACTGTGACTTTAAGGGTCTGTTGCAACAACTGAGAGTGGCTGGGGAAAAATAGATATCTCAAAGCAGCCCACTAGGCCTCTGCTCTGCCTCAGATTTAAGCCCAAAGCCCTCTTCCGTATACACAGAACTTAGTCTAATATGAGCCAGGACCTGCTCTGGACTTGAGCCCTATTCTGCTGAGCGATGGGGTCAGAATCTGAGTCCCACTGTGATGCGATTCAAAGCCCAGGAATTCTGCAGTGTGGCTGCAGCTCAGAAACCCTCATATGTATTATGGCCAGTGCTAAGAAGTCCTGCATCCAGGGCATTGCTAGGTGGCCGGAGGATTATTAGTGGATTGTGTTTAATCAGATGCAAGATTAGCAAGACATTCATCATCAGCAAGAGCACAAGAACTAATTATATCGAGAAGGCTATATCCAAGTAGCTGGACAGGATGGGAGAACAATGCAGAGTGAGGAGAAAACAAGCAGCCATAGTGACTGATCTCTTGCAACCAGGCAGGCAGAAATAGCTTAGCGTGCATTGAGAGAGCCCAAGCACATCCAAAGGAAAAACTCTGCATTTGGCAGTGTACGCACACAGCCCACTGGGCGTGATTCAGCACAGATAGTGCAGTTACAAAAAAGACAGCTTCCCTGTGGCAGAGAAAATGTGATGGACAGGAAAATCCAACAGGATAGCAGAGAAAAGGCAATTTTAGTGGGCGCTGCAGGTGAATTTAATAGCAGCTGTGAATCGTGGGTTGCGTACCGTGAATGTTTTGAGCAATTGTTAACCTGCAATGCCTTTCCAAATAATTTCAATCTTGCTCACAGTGATGGGTCGGATGAGGCACATGGACTGCTGCATGACTTGTTGTTTCCAACTGTGTGCCTAGAACTGGCACTTATGCTGCAATTGCTGCAAAGATGCAGGAAGGTTTTTCTCCTATCCCGTCAGTGACAGTGGAATGATATTGGTTTCATCAGCAACATTGGGGAAATTGAGGGTTGATAGCACAGCTTGTGGCTGCTCTACAGAAGCTGTTGGTTATCATTTTGACAAACATTAAGTAAATCTTCATGTGATGAGTTACTTTCTGAAATATACAGTGACCAGGTCTGGAAGCAGCTATTGACTGTGAAGACCAGATCTTTATCAGAGTTCAAAAAAAGAACTAGATAAATTCATGGAGGTTAGGTCCATCAACACTTGTTAGCTGGGATGGGTAGGAAGAGTGTCCCTACCCTTTCTTTGTCAGAAGCTGGAAGTAGAGGATAAGAGATGGAGCAATCTATAATTACCTGTTCTGCTCACTCCCTTTGGGGCATCTGGCATTGGCCACTGCTGGAAAAAAGGCTATTGGGCTGGATGGACCTTTGGTCTGACCTAGTATGGACGTTCTTATGTATCAACACTGTCTGTATTGACTGTATCAAGAAGTTGGTTGAAATAGCAGTTGTCATAGTGGTCTCTGGGAAAGATGCTATGGAGTGTAATGGGACAGAAGACAAACCAATGTAAGGAATTTCCATGTGGCCGTTGCATGCAAATCTGTACAGGCTGAGAAAGATTGTGGGACATAAGAATGACCATACTGGGTCAGACCAAATGTCTACCTCATCCACTGTCCTATCCTACAACAGTGGCCAGTGCTAGGTGCCCCAGAAGGAATGGACAAAATGGGTCATCATCAACTGATCCATCACTGGTCATCCATTCCCAGACTACCTAAGGCCTAGGTCACAGATCTGCAACCTGCAGCTTCTTTGTGACTCCCGATGTTATAATTACAAAGTAAAAAACCAAAACCAAAAAACTCTTCCTGATTATTTTTGTTAAAGGGTAAATGTCTACAAGCCCAACAATGAATTACTCATATCTAAATAACAAATCTTATGTGATCTTGAAACAATGGATAACTCCCCCTTTAATATGTGCAGCACATTGTGGGATATGATACCGTACCTGTGCTTTGATCATGTTGTTAATAAAGTCCTATACATATGCATTGCAGCTCTTGAATTACAGATTTCTTTACTGAATTAAAAAAAAGGCTCCTCTTTCTATTTTGGTTACCAGCACCGGCTATAGGTTAATTGCAGAAAGTGCTAGAAGAAGGGACACCATTGTGACTTGTTGCACAGTTCAGCAAGAAGCAGCACAAAGCAATTGCCCATATAAGAAGGCAGCTATGAAGACTGCATGGAAGTTGGGAATTCACAATGTGGAAAAAGACAAGTGATGCTGATGCTGAATTAGAAGTAACTCTAGGTCGCCAGGTACCATGCTATACAAGGGGAATTCCTAGCTGGCAGCAGTCACTAGCTTTCTGGCCCTTCTGTGTCAGTGACTGGCACAAAAAGTGACTTACTGGAATAATTAAAATTGTGCCCATCAAATTGAGATAATAATCTAAACTAGTAGTGCTAATGCAAAAATCTACTTCATTGTGCCATGCTGTTCAAGTCCCAGTCATCAGGGAAATTCGTCAAAAAAGTCAGGGCAGTGAGTTGCATGGGTTCCAGGCATATACTGGGCCTGGGGCCTAGCTCCACCAATGCATGGGGGTAAATCACTCCTCTGGCCTTGCCTGCCACCTGCAGGCATCTTCCTAGGAACAGCCCTCCTGCCCACTGCACAGCCTGCCTGGTAGACAGTTCTGCAGCTCCACTGCTCTCCCTGGCCTGCTGTTGCCAGCTGTTGGGGGCAGGCTGGGGAGTTTGGATGGAGGTTCAGAGGAGTGAATGAGTGAGTGATTGCAGCAGCTCAAGGAGCTACAGATGACTGCTCAGCTGGTTTCGGGCTCCTTCCTTCCTCTCCCCCCACCTCTGTTTTGGCTCCTTTCACTCATTCGTTTCTGTAGCCAGGGCATTCCGCCCCCAATCCTCAGGCTTCCTCCTCCCCATCTTCAGCTGGGCAGGGGTGGGGGATAATGACTCATGCTAGTTTCTCATCTCTTTGTTGCAAACATCTTCACTGCTTCTTCTCCTCCTCCCTCCCAGTGAGTCTGCTTCTTTCCCCAATGAGGTCTCTGTGTGCAATGTAGCCTCCTGGTGCCCCATGGTCAGTAATCCCAAGCAGGACTTCTCATCGCACCTTCACCACTGTCCCCTGATGTGAGCTTTCATGGCTTCTCCTGGGGTTAGGGCTGACAGATTTTTGGAAAAGTTATGTGGGACAGGCAGCTCAACCCACATGTTCCCTGACCCAGGGCAGGGGTGTTCCAGCTGGGAGCTGGCTAGGGTGTTGAGCCCCACTGGCAGCCCCAGCCATGCGAGTCCCAGCCAGGGCAGGGAATATCCATGACAAGTCCAGTGGTTTACATTTGTGCAAAAATACCCTGTGGGACATTTTTGAATAAATGCAGGCACGCGACTTGTCATGGAAATTCAGGACTGTCCTGCAGGTTGCAGGACATCTGGAAGCCTTACCTGGGGTGCTGCATGAAGTCTCTCTCTCCCCTCACCCAATACCTGCCCGTAGTCTCTCTCCAGAGTTGGAGGGTGGGGACAAATTTATTGATTGCCAATTTTGCCTCTGAACTCTTGTCTCTCTTGTTTTTTTGAATGAGGATTTCTTGCTCCAGGAGCATGTGTAATGATAGTGTATCAGGTTGAGTGTGCTTCCAGGGAAGTGAAGGGACCCCTGCCCCAGAGCTCAGGGGAGTCCTTCTCTATGCTCCCAGTACCAAGGCAGCCTGCTTACACCCCACACTCCTCATCCCCAGCCCCAATGCAGAGCCTGCACCCTTAGGCAGAGCCCTCATCCCCTGTACCCCAATCCTCTGACCTAGCTTGGAGCTCTCTCCCACACCCAAGAATCCTCCTCCTCCCACTCCCCCACATTATGCAATATAGGGAACATGAAAGACTTATGGTTTCTAGTCTATTTTTACATTACTAAAAAAACCCAGATATTGGCTGCAGGGTAAGTGTATGTGTGTGGGGGGCAGGGAGTAGACCTTTTCTGGGCACCACCCAAAACCATTCAAACCTTCTGCCCCTGAAAAAAGCCTCTTCCTAGGTAAAGAATTTGCCACCATAGTAAAGTGTAAGTGAATAAGAGAGGGTAGAGTCAACATCACTGATAGTCTTTCCATTGATTTCAATGGACATTGCATTAGGCCAAAATTTAGTTACAAATATTCATGGCCCAAATCTTTTATTTTTTGCCATATAATCAAGCAGCAGAGAAGCCCTAGCTGTATACTTGGTCAAGTTAGTTCTCACTGTCTCACTCACACACAGTCACTCATGCTCTCTCTCTCTCTTACTCATATGCTGTGCAGCTGCAGGAAATACCTGTTAGCTGCGTCTACACGTGCACGCTACTTCGAAGTAGCGGCACCAACTTCGAAATAGCGCCCGTCGCGTCTACACGCATCGGGCGCTATTTCGAAGTTAACTTCGATGTTAGGCGGCGAGACGTTGAAGTCGCTAACCTCATGAGGAGATAGGAATAGCACCCTACTTCGAAGTTCAACGTGTACACGTTCAACATGTAGACCGTGTAGACGATCCGCGTCCCGCAACGTCGAAATTGCTGGGTCCTCCATGGCAGCCATCAGCTGGGGGGTTGAGAGATGCTCTCTCTCCAGCCCCTGCGGGGCTCTATGGTCACCGTGGGCAGCAGCCCTTAGCCCAGGGCTTCTGGCTGCTTCTGCGGCAGCTGGGGATCTATGCTGCAGGCACAGGGTCTGCAACCAGTTGTCAGCTCTGTGGATCTTGTGTTGTTTAGTGCAACTGTGTCTGGGAGGGGCCCTTTAAGGGAGCGGCTGGCTGTTGAGTCCGCCCTGTGACCCTGTCTGCAGCTGTGCCTGGCATCCCTATTTCGATGTGTGCTACTTTGACGTGTAGACGTTCCCTCGCTGCGCCTATTTCGATGTTGGGCTGAGCAACGTCGAAGTTGAACATCGACGTTGCCGGCCCTGGAGGACGTGTAGACGTTATTCATCGAAATAGACTATTTCGATGTCGCAACATCGAAATAAGCTATTTCGATGTTGGCTGCACGTGTAGACGTAGCCGTTGTGAAGTTGCATGGCATAGAAAGATTTTGACACACTGACCCATGTTAATTTCCATCTTTTCAGAAGATGAACATATTGTTCGTTCAGTATAACAAAGCTAATATTGCTGCTTGCCATCGCTTTCTCATTGGAAATTAATGATGGCTGTTAACTAGGGCCAGCATGACTGGAGGGGCTAAACGATGCAATTCCATTTCACTGGCTGGAAAGGCTGACATGCCTCACTGTTATATATTGTTTTTCAGCTCAAAGCTTCACGATACTCTGATAGCATAATAGCAAAGGGCTCCCTCTTGAAATGAGGAAAAGTGGAAATGTGAGTCTATCTCACTCCAGTTTCTGACAGAATGAGGTTTGCCTACTGTGCAAAAGCACAGGTTATCCATTGAAACCTGAAATAGACAACCCCAATGCAGATATTTAAGAAAATGTGTAATTTCTACACAGAGGCTGGTAGGAGAATAAAAGCCCTGCTCTGTTTTTGGTGTTGAAGAAGCAGAATCTAATTACACTTTTCCAGTATAGGCAACACAAACCTACACAGCTGTGATCTGCATGTAAATAGTTTTGGAACACTGATGCTCCTTTGCCAGGGTGCCCTTACAATTTAAGACACTTCTTTGGCCTCTCACAAGGGCAAGCATCTTCAATTCTAAGGTCACAAACTAAGGGCTGGAAATCAATTGCATTGATGTGAAGATTTTTGTAATAGCATTAGTTATGAAAAAAATTAACTACAAGTGATGAATGGCAGCAAATGGGTCAGAAAAAGTTCAGAAACTTTTCCAGTGGTCTTATAAAACCAGAGTTCTAAGAATAAATGCATTGATAAAGTATTCCTCAACAAAGGGTGTGTCTTTGCTGAATTGTAAACCCAAGTCTGTGAACCTGGGCTTATGAACTCAGTATTTCCAAGCCATGGCAACCATGGTGCACTCTAAATCAGGGTTTATTATTGATGGATCTGCATCTCACTGCCATACCAGC
Organism: Carettochelys insculpta; assembly: GCF_033958435.1. Taxonomy (NCBI): domain Eukaryota; kingdom Metazoa; phylum Chordata; order Testudines; family Carettochelyidae; genus Carettochelys; species Carettochelys insculpta. Next base: position 190,819,912 of record NC_134139.1, read on the forward strand.
ATGTCCATATAGCACTCTGCACGCCATCTAGACCTAGTCTGCCACTTGAGCTGCATCCATACTGATGTGGGTTGGATCTGAGTCTCACTATGACTTGGGCTCTGACTCACCCCTGGAACCCAGCTCCCCAGGACCACAGCCCTATACAAATGTCTTCCCATGGATGTGCATAACCATGAACAGACATCAGTATCCACTGATCCACAAGGCTGTAGTGCCAGGAGACACTGCAGCCAAATGCGAGAAACATGGTCTCACTGCTCCCAGGAACCAGTCCTCCACACCAGCAATTCCTCCCGGTCATGTGGATGTACCACCCTCAACCCTGACACCAGTAGGGATTCACCACCCTGGACAAGAGCTGTGGTTGGGAGTCATAAAGCCACATGGCTAGAGAAAGATTGCTGCGTTTGGGTCAATGGAAAAGCCCCATCAGCTGCCTCCCATTTAGGGTCCCTGAGCCAGATCCCAGAGTAAAGGTCAGGCTTGGGCTCCCCCATTCCTCCCTTGGAGACCCCCCCAGTGGAAAGTCAGGAGCAGCCAAACCTTCTGAAGGGGGCTTGCGTCCCCACTTGTGACTTTCCTCTAATGAGAATGTCTGAGTAGACAGAGACCCTTGCCTCTGGAAAGACCCAAGACAGTGAAAGTACCTTTGTGAGTCTCTGAGGCACCCAATAAAATCTTCCAAGAAGTGCAGAACCCCTAGGCAGCTGACAAGGAACTTGTCAGACTTTCCATTTGAAATTAACAAGTTCTGCACCAGGAATCGGGGAAGGGTACGTGCTTTCTTAATACAAAATACTTCTGTGGAAGAAGATCTATCTATTTGGGTATCAGAGGGGTAGCCGTGTTAGTCTGGATCTGTAGAGCAACGAAGGGTCCTGTGGCACCTTATAGACTAACAGAAAAGTTTAGAGCATGAGCTTTCGTGAGTTAACTCACTTCTTCAGATGAAGAAACTTTTCTGTTAGTCTATAAGGTGCCACAGGACCCTTCGTTGCTCTATCTATTTGGGGTGACTCACTTTCTTTATCCATGTTTTCTGTTTCCTGAGGACGTAGGAGGGAACAGATTCACCCTTTGTTGGGGATTCTTTTCCCTTCCCCTCTTTTTTATGAAGAAGAAATAGGGTGACAGAACCAAATTTAACACAACTTAGATTTCTTTGGGTTCCTCTCCTTCCCAAAATACTATGATGGGAAGTTATTTTCCTTTTTGTTTCTTTCTATGGCACTCAGTTAAACAAAATGGATGCGCAGTGTGCAGATTTTTCTCCCCCCTCCCTGTGTAAAGGCTTTGGGATTTTTCCATAAAGCTCATAGAATCCACCTAGGAGTCATCTGTAAAGAGTGAAACCCTTTCATGGGTTGCATAAGGAACATTCCCACTTTGTCAGGGAGAGAGAAATGTGTCAACCTTTTCTACAGATCTGGATGTTCCTTGAGAGCAGTCTGGTAAATGTTCCTTTCTTGAAAGGCATGTGAAATGTGAAGCAAACTTGTTTCAGTTCTTGACAGCATAAGTTTGGCTCACTGTGCAAAACACAGGGTATCCATTCAAACCTGAAATAGAAAATGCAGATATTTTAGAAAATGTGTAATTTACACACAAAAGCTGGCAAAAATTGCAATGTTTCCAGTATCTAAGTAGAATCTAATTACACTTTTTTAAAAAATTGGCAACACAGAAGTATCCAGCTGTGATCTGCCTTTGACTCATTTTTGTAATGCAGAGGATGCTTTTCTTGTGTGCCTTTCATTAACAAGGCAATATATTTTGTGGTTCTCCAAAGTCACGATAGGTCAAAACATTTTGCTCAGTTATTTATTTGCAGTTATTGTTTCATATGCATCTTTCTCTTCAGCAGGAGCTATATCTAAATAACTTTAAAAAAAGGGTAATTCAATATGTTAATTATAATAGGTCAGTCTTTTACAGAATGGTGCTTGCCCAGGCTCTGCTTTAATTGCTTGTAAAACACATGAATTAAACAATAAGGTCAAGATAACATATTTACATTCATTGATTGTGTTTTATTGTAGTAAGCTTATGCTTTGAGATTCTGTTCATAGCAGGGATGAAAAAAATCCAATCATAGAATCCAAGAACTGGAGGAAACTTAGAGAGGTCATCAGTTCCAGTCCCATTCACTCATGGCAGGACCAAGCACCATCCCTGACAGTTGTTTGTCTAATTTGCTCTTCAAAATATCCAAAGACAGAGATTCAACAATCTCCCTAGACAATTTAATCACCCAAACAATTAGGAAGTATTTTCTAATATCTCATTGAAAGCTCTCTTCATTCAGTTTGAGCCCGTTACTTCTTGTCCTATCATTAGAATTAAGGAGAATATTTTTTCTCCCACCTCCTTGTAGGTACTTAAAATTTGTTATCATGTCCCTTCTTTGTCTGCTCTTTTTCATACTACACAAACACAATTCTTTCAATCTTTTCTCATAGGACATGTTTTCAAGACCTTTAATCATTTTTGCTGCTCTTCTTCAGACCTTCTCTAATTTTCCACATCTTCCCTGAAATGTGGTGCTCAGAACTGGACACAGTATTCCAGCTGATGCCTAACCAGTCCGGACTAGAGTAGAAGATTTACTTCTTGGCTGTGTCTACACTAGAGAGTTTTGTCAACAGATGTGGGCCTGCTGTCCACACAATTCAGGGAGCATCTGCACACAGAAAATGTTCTGTCAACAGTCTCCACTGAACTGTGCATTTGCCTTGACAGTGTTATCCCTCAAAAATTTGAGACATAACACTGTAGCCAGAGTACTGTCGACAGCTTCCAGTTGTCGGGCAGCCCTGTTGGCAGAGCTGCTATTCCTCTTCCTCTCAACAGAGAGCAGTGCAGTCTGGCAGCTCTCTGTCAACAGAGCAAGTTGTGTGTAGTGGCAAGCTGTCAACAGAGCATCTGTTGAGATTTCCCTGTCGACAGTAACTTTTGTTGACAGATGCTTCTAGTGTAGATGTAGCCCTTGTGTTTTGCTTACCACTCTCCTGTTAATATATCCCAGAATTATATTAGCTTTCTGGTTTTTTTTCCAACAGTGTCACACTATTGACTCATATTCATCTTGTGGTCCACTATGACACCTAGGGCTTCTCTATACTACCACCTTCCTTCGAAGGAAGGATGGTAATTAGGGTGTTGGGAGTTTACTAATGAAGTGCCACCATGCATAGGCAAAATTTTGAGGAGTAAGGGGACTTAGAAGTTGCCCCAGCACTTCAAAGTACCGGCGGGTGAGCCATGGCTAGACGTGTGCCGGTACTTTGAAGTTTAAAGCTTCGGAGTTGCTGTGGGTGGGGGGGGTGGAATTTGCTTAATGAAGTGCTACCTATGCATGGCAGCACTTCATTAGTAAATTCCCAACACCCTAATTACCATCCTTCCTTCAAAGGAAGGCAGTAGTGTAGACACAGTCCTAGATCCTCTTCCACACTGCTTCTAATATATTTGTAGAATGTTTTCTTGTTTTCTTTTAATAACATAATCTTCACTTTGAAATATTTAAATGAAATAATAGCAATACCCACACTGTCAGGTTTGTTTGTCTTAAGGTCAAAGTAAATGTAATTAATTTTCTTTGGCATCAGTCCTAAAATCTCACTTACATAGTTAGGCAGCCAAGCAAAGTCTCATTAGCTTCAGTGGACACTGCTTAGGTGGAAGAATCTGCTCATGAGGATCAGATTACAGCATAAAGGTCTTCATTAAAACATGGGAAGTTCTTGGAATATATTGGAGACAATTTTATTTTAATTTCAAAAGCTGTAGAAAGCTAATAGGCAGAGACTGTTCTGGATTTGGTTTTGATGAATGGGAAGGAAAAGGTTGTGAATTTGAAAGATGAAGACAATTCAGATGAAAGTTATCATGAAATGTGGAGTTTGTGATTCTAAGGAATAGTGGGAGGGAAAAGGCATAATACAAAAATTGATTTAAATAGAAGACAGGATTCAGAAAACTCAGGGAGCTAGTAGATAAGATCCCACGTGAAGCAAATGTAAACAGAAAAGCAGTTTGAGAGGCTTGGCAGTTTTATTGTCTACAGTTTATTAATGTTTGTTAATTTATTAATTAATTTGTATTAATGTCGTGAGAGCAAACTATCCCACTGTATAGGAAAGCTTGTCATGATAATGGACTTAACTAGGAGATCTTTGAGGATATGAAACTGGACAAAAAAAAGAGTCCTACAAAAAAGTGAAAATTAGGTCAAGTTACAGAGGATGAACATTAAAAAAAACAATGCAAATATGAAATATGCACATGTACAAATGTTAAACAGCCAAGACACACAATGAGATTATGCTAGCTAGAGACACGAAGAGTAACAAGAAAACGTTCTGCAAATATATTAGAAGCAAAGGGAAGACCACAGACAGGATAGGCCCATTACTCAATGACGGGGGAAGATAATAATAGAAAATGTGGAACTTGCACTAGTGCTTTCTTTGATTTTCACTAAAAGGTTAGCAGAGATTGGTGATATAACACAATGAATGCGAGTGAAAACAATGTAGAAACTGAAGGTAAAATAGGAAAAGAACAAGTTAAGAATTACTTACACGATTAGCTGTCTTCAAGTCAATAGGACCTTGCAAAATACATCCTAGAATACTCAAAGAACTGTCTGATAGAATGTCTGAGCCATCAGGGATTATCTTGGAAAAAAGCCTCAGAGGAGTAGTCATGTTTGCTTGTAGCTTCACAAATAATAAGTAGTCCTGTAGCACCTTAGAGACTAACAAATTTGTGAGGTTATGAGGCTCTGTGGGTAAAATGCACTTCTTCAGATGAAAATTGAGTGGGAAAGCAGAATCCAGGGTTTATACAGAAGGGAATGGAGTGTGGGGGTAGAGAGGAGTTATCTGTCAATAATTGCACCAGTTAATCAGGAAAATTAAGTTGGATATATGCCATTCTTGTGAAAATCAAAGATAAGGAAATTGCTCTGCTAATGCATAGGCCAGCTAAAATTTCTTTTCAGATCAAGGTTAAATCTATTGAGTTCCCTTCCAGTCTTACATACACATGATTCGATGACTTTGATTCAGCCAGCTGGATTCAAGCTGGTCACCTAGAGAAGAAAAAGTATGTATTATTACTGATATTCTTATTCAATCCATCCCCTGGAAGTGGTGAGGGTACATATTCCGTGCTGCAACTAGGGTAAAAATAATATAAAAAATAAAGTTCAGGCCAACCTGACTACAAGGAAGACACAGAAAAATGGAGTACCTCATAAAGGGGCAGGGAATTTTGAAACATTTCAGATATCTTTTTCATTCCTTTCGTGAGCACAGACTCACTTCTGCTCACGAAAGCTCATGCTCAAAACTTTTCTGTTAGTCTATAAGGTGCCACAGGACCCTTCGTTTCTGTTACAGATCCAGACTAACATGGCTACCCCTCCGATACTTTTTCATTCCTGACTCTTGCAGTTCTAGATGAAAAAAAGGTGCTGAGGCTCAGGGCTTCTGAACCATGGAGCAGATACTTGCTGCAGGCCAGAAGAAATGAAGCAAGAAGCTGGATCCATCCTGTTGAATGCAGATTCTCCACTCCTGGTCTGTATGGTAATTTGTGAGTTCTGGTCCACACTGAAAAATTAGGTCAACACAGATACATCACTGAAGTATGCAAAAAAAGTACGTTCTTGACAGACATAGTTAAGGCAGTGTAAACTACATTGTAGACAGGCCTGGTTGACAGAAGTATTATTTCAGTGATCTAGCTATTGCCTCTCAAAGGGCTTGTCTACACTACCACCCTCCTTTGAAGGGCGGATGGTAAGTAGGGTGTTGGGAGGTTATTAATGAAGTGCTGAGCTGCATATGCAGCACTTCATTAAGCAAATCCCCCCCACCCCCATGGCAACGTCGAAGTTTTAAACCCAAAGAGATGTATTTACTACAGCAATGGAAGAATGCCCTCTGCCACTAAGTAAGGATTTAGGTTGCAACTGTGTCACTCTGTCATTTCTAATGTAGACATACTAATAACTTTCAAAATGAGAATAGCCTACATGCCATAACTGTTGTGTTCTACTTCGTACTCTATTGGCTCTTCCACGCCTTACAGTGATATCTGAGTCAATAGGAATTAAGGCTGTGGCCACGCTAGCCCCTCCTTTTATAGGGGCTATGGTAATGTGGCACGTCAAACTATGCTAATGAGGAGCTGTTATGAATATACAGCACCTCATTAACATAATGACAGCTGTGCATACTTTGAAACTGCCAGTTTCAAAACATACACCGCCCATGTAGCCAGGGGCCTTTCGAAATGGCTCCCTGATTTCGAAAGCCCCTTCTTCCCAAGATCAAATGGGAAGAAGGGGCTTTTGAAATCAGGGGTGCTGTTTTGAAAGGCCCCTGGCTACATGGGTGCCTTGCATTTCAAAACCAGCAGTTTCAAAGTGCTTGTGGCTGCTATTATGCTTATGAAGTGCTGCATATTCCTAAAAGTGCCTCATTAGCATACTCCAAAGTGCCGCATTACCATAGCCCCTCTGAAAGGATGGGCTCATGTGGCCACAGCCTGTTTTAAAACTGAATTACTATGATAAACGCATGATAGGGCAGGGACTATCTTCAGATGTGTTGTTTGAACACCCAGCACCACAATTACTGACGCCAGCTATGAAATAATGTTTACAAATTATTGGAAAATGGTGCAGCAACTGATGTAGTGTGATGGCTTTTTGTTCCACTGTTTATGAATGTCCCACTTTTCCATTGGACCCTTTCCATCTGTTTCATGTACACAAGTGTTTCTTAGCTGTAAGCTCTTTGAGGCTTGGTACTTCTTCGTTTTTATGTCGAATCTGTACAGTGCCTAGCACAATAGGTTCTGTCCTCTAGGTGATGCTGCAGTACAAAAAAATAATAATGTTTCTATAAATATGAAATGCTAAGCATACTTTATGACGTGTATAAAGTTACATTGCCTTCTCAAGTGCCAGAAAAAGAAAACAAAACCCCCTCCAGATTCAATTAACACTGAAAATCAGTTTGTAGAAAGTTCCAATTAAGATTAGCAAGCCTGGAGATAAAAACATCAACACTGAAAGTCTGAGCTGTTTAATAATCATAATGATAGATGTAGGAATCTGCTGAGAAAAAATCCTATTATGTTTTAGAGTTTCATAGAGTCTAATTATTTAATTCAATGTGCCAGTGTTTTTTCCTGGACCCCAATTCAGCAAAGCACTTCAGTATGTTGATCTTTGATCACTTAAGTCTCATTTATGTCAATGGCACTTAAGCAGACATTGAAGTGATTTGCTCATTTAATGCTGTAGAACCCACACTCTCTGCTTCAAAGACTGTTCGGTACGGCGATATCTATACTAGACTAAGAAAATTGACCACAGATACACAATTATAGCTATGCAAATTGTGTAGCTAAAATCAACATATCTGCGCTCAGCTAACTTTTCTGTCTGTACAGGGGAAAGTCAATGGGAGAGTTTCTGTCATTGAGCTCCCTTATTCCTCACATCTCACAAGGCATACCAGGGTCAACTGTGACCCCTGAGAGCTCAATCACATGCATCCATACTAGATGTGTGAAACTGAACCACGGAAGATAGATCTTCCATGGCTCCAGCTGGGGGAATCCAAGGCGCCCCTGAGATTGAAGTCCCTGGGGAGATTCACCGGGTGTGGGACCACACAGTGATTTCACACAGCTGTTTACTGGGTGAGAGCGCATTAGCTCAATGCCATTCTTAGGGCTTGTCTACACTTGCCCCCAACTTCAAAGGGGGCTTGTTAATCAGGGTGATGGGAGATTAGTAATGAAGTGCTGCGATGAATATGAAGCACTTCATTAAGCTAATTCTCCCCTCTGGCAACTCTGAGGTGTCAAACTTTGACATGCTGGCATGCATGTAGCTGCGGGCACCTCGAAGTGCCCATGCTACTTCAAAGTGCCTTTACACCTCAAAATGCTGGACCTGAATGTGCAGCACTTCATCAGTAATCTCCTGTTGCCCTGATTAACATGCCCCCTTTGAAGATGGGGGCAAGTGTAGACCCAGCCTTAGTGTTCTCATGAGGATGAAGAAAAGTTACACTGTTTATGGGTTCCCTAGGTTTCCAGCTCAAGAGCAGGTGTCAGGACTGATATGGCTGTCTGTTACTGGGGCTTAAGGCTGTAACAGGCTGTAACATAGGGATGGGAATTTGGTTGTACTACAGGAATGAAAACTTTCATCCTTGCCCTCAGGCCTCCTTATATCTTTTTACATGGCAGATGAACTTGTTCTTATATTGAACATACTAAGTAGCTCATCCTAGATTCAGTTCTACTATCCTTACATATTTCCTTTCAACATTCATGACTTTCCTACATATAAAGTATTTGTTCACTTGTAGGGTAAATGTATTCTAAAAGTAGGTTTCTTGCCGAAGTGGATCTTGAGGAGAGATGTACATGCACAGAGCGAAACAGCTTTTTAGACCACCTCTGGAAGGACGTTTCATGTATTATAAGTATGGAGATGGGCATAGGGATCCATAATATGCATCAAATCTATTCATAGTTGTGTTGTGTCCCTCTGAAAATGGACTTTCCCATAATGGGACCTGCATCCTGAAAGGTCAATTTGCCTCAAGACGTAAATTTTAAAACAAACTCTGAGAAACTAGTTCTTCTTGAGGTAGGCAGCACTTCTGGTCACTGTGTGATGATATCAACAGGCTCAGCCGGGTAACTAAAGTGAAGTGTAGATTACATAAGTTACCTAAAGCCATATAGGAAATTTATGGTTGTGCTGTGAGTTGAACCCAGGTATCATAAATTCTACTTTTGTATCTTATCCAATAGTCTGTCCTTCCTACTCAAAATGTACTTGTAAGTTCTCAGTCAGCACATATACTGTAACTGATTTTAAAACATGCACAGTTAATTACTCATTTTAAAAGCTTTTCTGTTAACTTTATTTTAACATTGCCATAAAATTGATGGGAAAGGTTTTAATGAAGGTGTGAAATACTTGGCAGTTAAATCTAACATATGCTCTAGCACCTGTTAATTTCAACTGTTCATTTGACATCGCTAATGTTATTGTGGGCATTCAGTTCAATTCACAGTGCGACTCTTAGTTTCTAGATATAATTTAACAGATCCCTTCACTTAATACTATTTCCGCCATTTTGTTAACATTGTACAGTGGCTAGGTAAGGATGTTGGAAAGCAGGATTTCAATCTGATATCACAAGGATTAAACTACAAGAAGAGAAAAATTCAAGTTAATGATTCAACATTTGTCCTGAATTTTTGCAGGATGAGCTCAAATCTCCGGAGCCTGCCAGTGGCCTCTAGACATTTAAGTCTGATTTAAACACAAATCCCATCTTAAAGCTTAAAAATTGCTTACATGAAAATCTGACTTGATGCATTAAAATTTTAATTTTAACAATATCTATTAAATTAAACAGTATAAACGTTTTACTCTTCCTGAAAAATTGTGAGGACAGATGGCATTGAACTATGATAGTGATCCTGGTGGCATTCTAGAGCCCCAGCCTCAGATGCGTTTTAGAACTCTAGGATTGTTGAAGTCAGTATCAGAGAAAAAGTGATACAGCAAGGCAACTATTCAGATAAAGTGGCTTCAGTACACTTTATCCACTGCATTCAATAGAGTATCTATTAGAAATAGAAAATCTTTTTATCCATGAGCTATAAACAAAATTTCAGTGCTCTTACTCTGGCTTAATTACATTTTATTGCATCAGCATCTGTACCACGCAACAAAACTCTAAAATGACATATATAGCTCATTGGTTATAAATGAATCATGTGATGGAATTGTGATACTTGTCCTCATTTAAATGAAATAGTATGAGCAGTGGCACCACAGGATCTGTGGCAGCCTACCTTCTTAATGTTCACTTTTTCCACTTTGGGTACCAATGCTCAATGCGCCATGTCAGCAAGGAGAGAAAAAACTCCAGGCTCTTTCTTCCTAACCTCAGGAAAGAGAGGGGGACAGTATCTTACATTTCTTAAAGGTATTGTTGTATTGTACCTGCTTGGAGATGAGTGTGGGGCTCAGGGTTAGTGGGGTGCACTATGACAATAACTATAGGAAATTTACAAGTGGTGTGAAGTTCAGGAGCTCAGTACATGGGGTTGTGGTATGGATGGGTGTGGCGAGGCTCAGGGCTGCACTGAGTGTTTGGAAATTCTGGTGTTGTATGTAGATGTCCTCAGAGTACAAAGCCTAACAAATGAAATCTTGGTACAATCAAAATTCTAGCAATGCAAAACTATCACAATGAAGGAGGATTTCTTCTTTTTAAACGACTGCAATTTCATTCTGATGACAGTTTTCACAAATCGTAGTTCTCAGATATCATTACTAATGAAGTCTGTCGTTTAAGTTTGGCAGCTGTGATTGCCATGGAAATGTGAGCTACTAATTAGATTGATTGTCTGTTTAATGTCTGCTGATTAGCTTATGGAAACCCTCTGTATTTGTAACTTCATTATAAAATGTGCCTAAATTCATGAATGCTGATTGATGTTCAGAAAATCTGATTACTGCCCCAAATAGCCAAGTAATGGTTTTGTCAACTTTTCAGTGATACAGCTATTCACCTGACAAAGATAATAGGATAGGTTTCTACACAAACCATTGGTTATTAAATTTTGAAAGGAGTTTCAGTTAATTAGAATGTGCATCTCTGAACTATGTATGAATGCATAAAAGAGTTGATTTGGGTCCAAGATCTGGGGCCTCATTGGTGACCTTCAGTCAGGAGCAAGACTAAGAGATTCAGTAATGACATGAAAGGCAAATTCTCAGTTTTTCAGTTACTGCCAGAGATGTTCATTTTAACACCACTCAGCAGTTGGGTGATTTACACAGAGAACAGCTTGTTCGCTGAGCATTTTTAGGACCATTTTGCACAGAGAGTTCAAAAAAACATTGTCTAATATAAAAAGCAGTCAAGTAGAACTTTAAAGACTAGCAAAATAGTTTATTAGGTGAGCTTTCATGGGACAGACCTGAAGAAGTGGGTCTGTCCCACGAAAGCTCACCTAATAAACTATTTTGCTAGTCTTTAAAATGCTACTTGACTGCTTTTTGTTTTGATAGTCTATAGACTAGCACGGCTTCCTCTCTGTTACTATTGTCTAACATAGTCTGTCAAATGGACCTAATTACTGGTTTGGGTTGGTTATATTCTACATAGACGTACCAGTGGGTGATACTCAGATCTGTGTGAATTGACACTAAGCTCTTGACTTTGGACCTTGAATATCTAGCTGAGCTACTTTTCGATACCAGTGAGGTGTTAGATGAAGTTTATTTACCCTTGGGAAGAAATGAAGGTCCAGTAGAGTTAGTCTGAGAAGTAGTGGTCTGGTCTACTGGATACAGAAGTGAATTGGGCATTAGGAGAGTAGAATATTATTTATTTATATTACATTAATAGCTTGCATCCCATATCATGTGTCGAGGTTCATTGGGCTGGTTAGTGGATAGACAAGTAAACAAGACAGACCCTACTGCTGGCATCTTATCATCTATATATCAGGAAGTTACAACACTTGCACAAGAAAGATTAACAAATGGGGGTAAATTGGGAAGATGACATTGCATTAAAACAAGAGACTCAAGCTGGCAAGCAATGGTTTTAGGTCATGTGTCCACATTGGGCTTGGGGAGATGGACTCATGCTAGTTCTAAAGAAGTTGTCATATTAAAAATTGAACTGTAGCTTCAGAGTGTGGTATGAGATTAGCCACCCTGGGTACAGTCCCATCCAAGATTCTGTGAATATACTTGAAAAGCTTGCTTTTACCGCTGTTTGTGCCACCACAACAAATATGTCTTGTTTAGCTGGTATCTACCCTGTCAGCTCAAAGTAGAGAAACACCCTAAGACTGCAGCTTTTTGGTTTATGGAAAAACAACTTACTGAATTATATTTTTATAACATACAGATTGTCAGCTACTATTACAGTGTACTGAAAAGCATACTTGCTTGATTTCAGTGTCATTTTTCTTGACTTTCTTGAATTTATTTGAAAAAATCATTAACCTCAAGAAATTAAAGAAAAGCAGAAAAGCTGTCTGATGTGTTACAGTAATGGATAAACAATTACATGCAAATGAATTCAGATATCAAAGATCATAGAGTGGGAATGGTGTAACCTCTGGAATAAACCCACTGCAATAATCTTTTTAATAAGCAAACACATTTCAAGTCCTGATTGGCCTTTATATATTTCATAGTCTATGTGGTAGGACTGCCAAGTGAAACAAAAATGTTAATGTTTAGATTTTGTTACACCAAACAGCTAGTTATGTGAAAAATCCAGGCTCCTTTATAAAGGCTGATTACATACATTGATTGATGATTGGCTTCAGAATAATTTTCTTTCCCTAAATGAGAAAAAGTGATGGTATTGACCCTGTTTATTCCATCAAAATGGTAATGCAGCATAAAGCATGGTTGCCTGTAGACTCAACAAGCCAGGAGAGAATCTAAATTATGCATAGATTGTCTCTAATGCGTGCTTATGAATAAAATTGATTGACATTACTCCACTCTCATCTCCCCTCCCAATGCACAAGAGTATACATGGTCTTGTCTTATTATAGCTGAACAAAGAATTTTGATTTCAGAAATTATTTTTACTTTCTTTTACTGGAATGATAATTATTTCTATTCTTTATTTGATGTTAATATGCCACTTACTCACTGAAAAAAGCACAAGCAAATGAAATGTAGGGTGTGATTGGAATGTTGCAGCTCCTGTACTTAATACAAATAAAATTGATTATTTAAAATTCATCGGTCGAGTTTTCCACATTACACAGACAACTGCACAAGTTACTTTAGACTTTCAGTGTTCTCTTTTGCGGCTTCACCAAGTCCACCTTCATCACTGCTGCTCCGACCTAAAACATATTAGCACATGGCAAAAACCACATCTTTCAATAAGTCAAAGTTGTGAACTCCCCAGTGTGGAAGGAAAGATAGCCCTGTAAATAGGAATGGAAGCAAAATGGAAGAGTTAAAGTATGTCTTGTACTGTATCCATAATCATCATATTCACTAACCATTAGCCAATGAAGAATTTTTAGCCTGGGTGCATAAATGAGGGATGTATAGTGACTGTCAGTAGCCTGAACTTCATGAGGATCATTTTTTTTTTTTTTTTTTGAAAACCAGCTATTTGCTTCAGGAGAAGGTAGAATCAGATTGGTGTGTGTTATGGAGAAGCTTGCGTGGGACGTGATGTCCTTCTGTGTGGGACGAATGACGAATTTCAGTTCCAGTTTGTTGATCTGGCTCTTTTCATTATCACTACACTTAACTATTGAGGATTCAATAAACAAATATAAAAGATGTTCTGGTCATTCCAACTCTTATACTCCCTGCTGGCTGACTGATAGGTGATAACCAGAAATAAGGCTGTAGCTGAATTCCAATGGGCAGTTCAGCTAACAAGAGCGGCAATAAGTACATTACACAAAAAGAGCTGAAAATGAACCAGACATAAAAACAGATTAGGGCAAAATGCTTTAATTGTAACTATCTATTAACTAAAACCAGTTGAAATTGTCCTGTTGGAAGAATTTTCCATCAGAAAATTTTAATTTGTCAAAATCATTTTTTTCTGAATATATATTGTAAGAATATTATAGCAATTAAATATTTGATTGTTGTTTCAGTTTAACATTTATGTTTTAGAATACAATTTAAAATATAAAACTAAAGTGGAAACAAAGTTGGAAGGAAACTTTCAACCTTATCAAAATAAATCTTTCTGATCATATTGAAATGCCCCATCCCGACAAAGCAAAAATCCAGTTTTGTTTTGCTGCAAATTCTGAGGTTTCAGCTTTTTGTTATGATTCAGAATGGAAATTCCAGTTATTTTTCAGCCACCTCTGCTATAATATGAGCCTATTGATGCTAAAACACGTTAGTTCTGGGTGGTAAGAGACAGGGATATTTTTGTGCCAGTAGACTATGAGGATGAATTAAACTGTGTTGAATTAAAAGTACAAGTAATCACTGAGTAATTAGAATACTACTTCACAGATCTTTTTTTCAGGTCAGGGAACTAACTCATTGTGTCACAGCTAAATACAAAGTATAACAGATTATTGAGAAAAAATGATTAATACATATTTCAAGGGACCTTTCAAGGTGAACTGGTTTGCTAGTCCCCCATTAGACACAGTAGGGCAAAGAAGCTGAGATGGGAGGCGTAGTTAGTGGGTAATATATTGTAATAAATCATACATCATTCAGTCCATGATTTTATTATCTAGCACAGTTATGAATTTAAGCTCTCAGGCTGTTGTGAAAGTGTTGGGCAAGTTTTCGTTGAGAATGAGGATTGACTGACAATAATTGCTTCTTGAAAGTGTTTACCTGCAGGTGATAGTGTTTTATCGTTTTTCATTTTCGTGCGTGAGTTCATTTGGGAACATAGCGATTGTCTGGTTTCATCCACATAAGGTGGTATTGAAGCATGTAGTGCACTGGATGATCATTGGTTGTGATAGGCATATTTAGGACCCATGGTTCTTGAAACTTATACTGTGGTGGTATTGATCATTGTGGCAGGGGAAATTTGCCTGCATGCTTTGCATCTCTTGTTCAGGACGGGTTGGGTGCTACTTTGTTTTAGTGTACCCTGATCGGCTGCTGGTGAGCTTGGAGAGGTTGCAGAGTTGTTTCAAGGGTGGAAGATGAGATCAAGGAAAGAATGCTTTCAAGGTATAGTACCCAGTGAGTATGGATTATAGTTGTCTGAGGATACCCATTTGGGGTGGTAGGTGATAACAAGGGAGGTACGGTTGGAGATGTTTTTCTGTTCCCTCAGAGCATGGTCTCTCAGAGTATTTGGGTGGCCAATTCCATGATGTAATCTACTTCTCTGGTGCAGTGTCTTTGTTCAATGTATATCCCAGATTTTTTACTTCATGCATATCACTTGGCATCTGAGTGCCTAGATATAATTAACAGATTTCCTGGTTGGTTTGGGATGATTTCTGTGTCTTTGAAAGGTAGGCGGTGATTTTGTGTATACTGTTGTCTATAGGGGTCCATTGCTGAATCTGACTGTGGTGTTCAGGATGTTTATGATGCTGTTAGAGTGCTCCAAAGAGAGGTAAATTGATACATATTGACTTTCTAAAGTTGTGATGGAAATCTATGAGGCAGTTCAAGTAGTCTGTTGAAAGAATGAAAGCATAAATGTGTCTCAAGTATATCACTGATATTTGTGGTGAATTTACAAAGTAGATCACATTAAAGAACAGGCCATCTAAACTCTCCAAGTTACTCTAGATTAATTTTGCAGACCTAAAGAAGAGCTTTATAATCTTAAAAGCTTGTGTCACTCATCCATTTTATCTCCTTACTATCCTGTGGCTGACACAGCTACACGATTATTTCATTTTGGCCTCATCCAAGATACACAATGATGGAGATGGGATGGAGTACCCAGAATGTCAACTGCAAAAGAGATGAAGCAAACCATTAGACTGATGCTTTCCAGGAAGGAATCTAAGGAAATTAATTACTCAGAATGCTTTGAAAGTCAATGGGAATTGCATGACATTGTGACAATCCCAGGCTTAGCTTTTAATGACATGGGTTTAACATTGAGTCATGTTAAGTTCTGCAATCACGTTAATTTTTTACTGTAGAAATAAATGAAATTAATAACATGTATAACTGGGTTCCCATGAAGTTAAATTAATAATATCTGCCTCCAAAGTTGACCTAAAACACTTTTTCTTCTAAGGATTAGTTTTATATTTGCATTTCTACATTCTGTTATTAGCTTATGTATTAAATTCTATTATAGGAGCACTTACAAGCACCCAGTTAGAGATCCATTGTACTAGATGGGCAAGCAACTGACACCAAGTGTGATGAGCTCTTTTGTAATCCTTGTTTTTCATGTTGTGGTTTAATGGTAGGGGAAATCTTGACAATTTGGTCTTATTGCTGGGCATTAAGCACATTTAAAAATCTAGCACAGAATGCAGGATTTTTTTTTCACCAAAACTATTTGAAATTGTCACAAATTCATGAAATGTTTCCATTGAGTCAAATCTGTATTTTTCTACGGGAAAAAGTTTTCAGATGATATTTTACACTGCTTTACTCACCACTAAATAACCCTCAAGAGGGGCAGAAGTGTGAGGGTTTCTTGGGAATACCACATGGAACAAACCAAGTTCACTAGGGTGGCCATTCTCCATAGTTATACCCCACATGTTTAAGGCAAACAAGCTGAGCTACACAATCCTGTTAAATTGTCATTTTAAGAGGAGAAGAGGTGTGTTCTGATTTGCCAGATTAGGCATATACTTCAGCTCTGTTAATGAGGAGATAATAAAGAATGCTTTGTTTGGTATCTTTCAGCTTGTGTGTTTGTTTTTAGTCTTTATGCCATCTAAATCATACACAGTTTGATGCTTCAGGCAGCATGGCTGATATGATACAGTATGTTACATCACAGGAGGTTGTTCACAATGTTTAGTTGCACTTCAAGGGGCACAGTACGCTGCCCTGGGAGATAAAGATATTGCATAGCAAATTATATAGCTATATCTCTGTACATAGATAAAGTTTCAGGAGTAAACTGATGCTTTTTATTGAAAGAACAGCTGTTGACAAGAAGCAATTGGCCTCTCCCCATAATGACAGCAAACTGAGTGTTCAGAGGACAAACAAACAAAAGCAGAAGTTATTCTTACTATTCTTGTGCTCAATGGCAACCAAGTGGTAGGAGTCCAGTACATCTTTCATTTTCTGTGAGGAGCACATGGAATGGAAATAAATCAGTGTAATCAAAAGTAGCATACACTAGTTTATATCATTGATGAAAATGAATGGTTACATGTGGAGCATCATATGGCAATTTCGTAAATGAAGGGGAACATGATCTGAGTAGCTTAAAAAATGTCCCAGGCATTTTCCTTTTTTCTTGTTGGTTTGTTTATTTCATACTAAATATATTTATTTACAAAGAAATGTGGATTTGCCTGTCTGGCTTAGTTACATGCCCAGAACAGTGAAAGCATGTTGACATCTAAATTAAACAAAAGCAAGGCTAACAAGTATTGGAATAAACAGGTTAGTGGGTGTATGGAGGGACAGAGTCTGCACTACTAAGTCTTTCCAGATCTTGAAGTAAAGAACATGGAAAAAATTAGGGGAACAAAAAGGCAGTATAGTTATACATTCCTTCAGGAACAGGGAGGACAGTACCCTCTCATCCTGTGAATATTGGATTCTCCTACCAGAAAGGGCTGAAGATACTGTCAGTGAGAGACCTATTTAGGCAAAGACAGCTTACAAGAATATTATTTCAGGAGTCACAAATCATGGTATTTTTGTTTGTAACCACTCTCTCTCTCTCTCTCTCTCTCTCTCTCTCACACACACACACA
Source organism: Carettochelys insculpta (assembly GCF_033958435.1). Classification (NCBI taxonomy): domain Eukaryota; kingdom Metazoa; phylum Chordata; order Testudines; family Carettochelyidae; genus Carettochelys; species Carettochelys insculpta. The sequence goes on from NC_134139.1 coordinate 190,837,381, forward strand.
CACACACACACACACACACATACACATACTCACAGTATAGCTTAAACCTCTGTTATTAATTAATACATTTATTCTTGGTTTTATTATAAACCATCACAGTTCTGCAATACTGAAGTGCAGAGTAAGACCTCAGTTGATCTGACAGGCTGGTGTGTGTACAGCCTCTTTGGAAACAGTGAATTTGACAACGAAACAGTGGATTTGATAATGTATGTGAGTGTTAGTGAAATAGACTGGGAATTGCAGAGATATCTCTGGAGAACTTGGGAACTGGTGTCACAGACACTTACCTGCAAGATAAGTTTTTAAGACTTCTAAAGTCTTCAGAATTTTTCTGGACAAAAAAGCAGTAAAGTAGCACTTTAAAGACTAACAAAATAATTTATTAAGTGAGGTTTTGTGGGACAGACTTCAAACTCTCTCAGACAAAGAGTTAATGAGCACAAAACAGACATCAAAACACTCCTGATTCACAAACCAGTTAGTCTATTGAAGAGCAATTTTCACACTGCTTTGGAAAGACATCCTCGAAATGTCATAATTATCTAACAGGACAGCGAAGGTGTTCAGGGACAGTATGTGAGTGCACACTCCGTACACTCTATCTATCTAATCTATCTAATCTATCACCTGTTAGAGACTGGGTGCCAGGGAAGACACCCAAGAACATATAGCATATTTCCTGGGTTTTGTAGGACCAATGAAAAGCATGTTCATAGCATGTGAATTCTTACATGGATCTCTTACTTACATAGGCAGATAATGAAGAGGAAAATTGAGATGACTTGTTGACAAACTGTGTGCAAGACAAAGAGACAGAATGAATTTAGCTCTGCAAGCCTACCTCATATTCTGGCTCTTCTTACACCCCATGGGTCTCACTGTTTCCAGATGTGAGCCGCACAACTTTGTCTGAAACCAGCATATGGGTTCATGATTTGCCCACCCAAATGAAGTTGAATTTGAGTTTCAACTTTTATCAGACTATGTCGCAGAGGACGTCCGAGATTCTATTATATTCTGATTAGCTGTCTAGAACCTAATGATCTCTATAGAGATAGATTGCTTTTAATAAGCCCCCTCAGTGTACATATTGTCTGGCAGGATACTGAAAGATAATTTGACTGAGCCTGATGCAAAGGAGTTCAATTTTTAAATCACCCAGATACACAGACTAAAACTTTGTGAACACCAACTGAAGTAGCAATTTTTTCTAGTTATGTCATTTCGTACTTTTAGTAATTACACTCCATTTACTGGGTCATGAGAACTGACATTTAGATTTTCAGTGAAATGAATAATAAGGAATTCTCCTCAATAGTTATCAGATTACCATGACCTTGTAAAATTACAGTGCTATTTATTGTTTGGTTTATGGCCTTATCCAACAGACTTGTAGCTCAACTTACAATTGATATATCTGTAATATTATATCTGTTATCTCTTTACTTTACACAGACCACTATTGTGTAACTAAACTTGGCCCAGTTTGTCAGTTATCTCTGCATGGAATGCAGAGCAAAACTTAGAGCTATGCAAAAGCTTTGCAGTGAAACCTGACAACACACAAAACCTCTTCTTGTTCGGTTTCTCCAGACTGGAAATTCAGCACAGATAGGCTGCGTCTACACGTGCACGCTACTTCGAAGTAGCGGCACCAACTTCGAAATAGCGCCCGTCACGTCTACACGCGTCGGGCGCTATTTCGAAGTTAACTTCGACGTTAGGCGGCGAGACGTCGAAGTCGCTAACCTCATGAGGAGATAGGAATAGCGCCCTACTTCGACGTTCAACGTCGAAGTAGGGACAGTGTAGACGATCCGCGTCCCGCAACATCGAAATTGCCGGGTCCTCCATGGCGGCCATCATCTGGGGGGTTGAGAGACGCTCTCTCCAGCCCCTCAGCTCACTGGTGGCCGCGTGGAGCGGCCCCTTAAAGGTCCCCTCCCCCGCCCTGACTGCAGGAGGCTGAGGCAACGTGCAGGCTGCAGCCTGCACACGCAGGCAGCCTGCCGAGCCCTCAGCCCCTGAGACCGGCGATGGCTGCCCAGCAGCCCCCCCAGCGCCCCCAGGGGACCCCCCACAAGGGCAGCCAGAGCAGCCAGGGCAGCCAGAGGGCCACGCAGTCTGGGAAGCGGCAGCGGGGCCCCTCTTGGACGGAGGCCGAGCTGCGGGACCTGCTGGGGCTCTGGAGCGAGGAGGAGGTGCTCCAGGTAATGGGGAGCGAGAGGCAGAACGCAGATGCGTTCGCTCGGCTGGCCGACGGCCTGGCTGCCCGGGGTCACCCTGCCCGCACTCCTGACCACGTTCGCAGTAAGGTCAAGGAGCTGCGGCAGGGTTATGCCCGGGCCCAGGATGCGGCCAGCCGATCTGGGGCCGCCCCCGTCACTTGCCCCTTTTACAGGGAGCTCAGGAACATCCTGGGCTCCCGGCACACCTCCTCCCCTCCGGCCACCCTTGACACCTCGGCTGACGAGCCCGAGCAGGCCCTGCAGACGGACTCCGCCCCGGAGGCAAGCCCCGCACCCCGGGGCCCCCCCCGGAGGCCATCCCCGGGACATCGCGGCAGGAGGAGGAGGAGGAGGAGGAGGGGGGCTCCTCCTCCGCAGAATCCAGCCTGCAGATCCTCCTCCTGCCATCCCGGAGCAGCAGCAGGGCCTCCGACCCCCGGGGATCTCCGGACCATGGGAGCGGACCCACAGGTAAGTACCCCTCTCTGGTGGACACCCCGGGGCTTGAGGGTCGGGGGGAACAGAGATGTGTCCAGGGCCCCCCACACGCTCACATGGCCATGGCCCCAAGGACACTAGGGCCATGGCCCTCACAGCACTGCAGCCATCAGCCCCTGCCCCCCGCCACCCTGCATGACAGTGCCATGCCCCATCCCCGGGCCAGGGGGGAGCGGAACCTCGAGGGGCCCCTGGGCGGAGGGGGTGGGACACCCCGCAGCAGCAGCATGTGATGGAGTGGGGGGAGTGCCAAAGGGAGACTCAGGCCACATATGAGCCACCAGAGCCGAGGAGCTCCCAGGGCCAAAGGAGGATCCTGGCGCTACAGCTGGCAGGTGACACCTCTGCCCTGAGCAAACAGGAGGGAGGAGCCAAGCTGGCTTGGAATTGGGGGGCGAGGGCGGGGGCCACAGGTAGAGGCTAAGGGAAGGGAGAGCTGGTAGGCAGCCAGCCAGAGGAGGGGGAAAGCTGCATCCCAGAGGGGCCCCCCTTGGGGTCTTCTCCCCACGACGGGTTGGAAGGACTGTCTCTTCCGACAGCTGGTGCTGTCACTCCTGCCAGAAACTGGCCATCTGTGGGCTAAGAAAGCTCTCCTGCTCTCAGACCCTGCGGGGTGAAGTGAGAGTCGCTCCCACCAGGGGACGGGGTGCAGGGCAGGGGGACCCCTGAACCCCATCCATCACAGCAGCATCTCCCGGGGACGGGGATGGGGAACCTGCAGCACAGGGTGGGGGGGACAAAGGCCACGGCTCGGGGCCCACACTAACGCCTGTCTCCATTCTTCTTTCCCCACTCCTCTCCTGTGTCCTGCACCTGCACCATCCGAAGGACCGGAAGAGAGCACCGGCGAGGCCTCGGTTGTCCCGGAGAGCCCTCCGGGACCCTCGCTCCAGGGCAGCCCCTCGGCCAAGGAACGACCGGCCCCGCGGAGGGCCAGACGGCGAACCCCGCGCCTGCTACCGGCAGCGGCCACGGACCCCCAGCTGCTGGCCATCCTCCGCCGGCAGCTGGAGGTGTCGGAGCAGCACCTCCGGCTGCAGGATCAGGCGCTGGCCTGGCGCAGGGAGGCATGGGGGTCCTATATGGAGACCATCAACCGGCTGGTTGACTACCTGGCCCCCCATGCCGCGCCGGCCGAGCCACTGCCTGCCATGCCTGCTCCTGCAGCCCCACCACCAGCTGCTCCAGCCGTCACCGGGCCGTCCGCCGTCGCCCCACCACCTCCCCGCGAGGGCCACCGCGCCGAGGGACCCCTGGAGCCACCCGAGACTCGCCGGCACCACTACCTTCCGGTGGAGCCCGCTCCCACCCAGCCGTGGACCAGACTGCAGGCCCGGCGGAGCTCCCGGCCGGGCACGCCCACTGCTGGGCTGTAGGGGCGAGGGGCCCGGGACGTGGCCCCCCACCTTGTTGGACATACTTTTGTTGGACTGCTTTATTTTGGTGCCCCTGTTTGCCCCGTCCCCTCTCTGTAAATAGTTCGCCCCATTCTCCTCCCTGCTTTGGTTTTTTGTTGATGGTGCACACTTTTTTATTTGCTTTGTGGTTGTATTGTTTTATTTGTGCCCATCTTGATTTGCTTGAACGTTTGTCCCTCCTTCTTTTTGGTTTCTGTGTCAGATATTTATTTAAAAATTCGTTAAGACAAAAAAAACGTTTACGTTCACCCACAAGTTCGTGCTGTCATTTCTCCTGGACAAGGGGGGGGGGCGTGGTGGGGTGCTCCATGGTGTTGGCGTTGGGGCAGAAGTGTGGGGGAGGAAGGGGCAGGCAGTAGGGGGCCTGGCCAGAGTTCATCCCGCGGCCTGTTGCTCGAAATGGGCCCGCAGGGCCTCCCGGACCCAGGTCCCCTCTGGGTCCACCTGCCGACTGGGGGCAGCAGGTGGCTGCACATGTGCCCTGGTGGCCTCGGCGGCCCAGCCCTGAAGAAAACTCTCCCCCTTGCTCTCCACGAGGTTGTGCAGGGCGCAGCAGGCACCCACAATCTGGGGGATGTTGTTGGGGCTGGCATCCAGGTGGGTCAGGAGACATCGCCAGCGTCCCTTGAGGCGGCCGAATGAGCGCTCCACCACCTGGCGCGCACGGTTCAGGCGCTCGTTGAAGCGCTTCTGGCTGGCGGAGAGGTGGCCCGTGTAGGGGCGCATGAGCCACGGCTGGAGGGGGTAGGCCGCATCCGCGAGGATGCAGAAGGGCATGGTGGTGTCCCCCAGAGGGATCTCCCGCTGGGGGATGTAGGTCCCCGCCTCCAGCCGGTGGCACAGGCCCGAGTTGCGGAAAACCCGGGCGTCGTGGGTGCTGCCAGGCCAGCCCACGTAAATGGCCTGGAACCGTCCCCGGCTGTCCACCAAGGCCTGCAGGACGACTGAATGATAGCCCTTCCGATTGAGGTATCGGCCGCCACTGTGGTCCGGGGCGCGGATGGGGATGTGAGTCCCATCCAGAGCCCCGAAGCAGTTGGGGAAGCCCAGGGTGGCAAAGGCGGCGACAGTGGCCTGTGGGTCCCCCAGCCTCACGAGCCTGTGCAGGAGCATGGAGTTGATGGCATGCACGACCTGCAGAGAAAGCACATGGGACAGCCCCAATGAGGGGTGAGCAGGGTGTGCGTGGCCCTGCCCTGCCCTGGCCCCCCTGCCCTGCCCTGCCCTGCTCTGGCCCCCCTGCCCTGCCCTGCCCTGCCCTGCCCTGCCCTGCCCTGCCCTGCCCTGGCCCCCCTGCCCTTCCCTGCCCTGCCCTGCTCTGCCCTGCCCTGCCCTGCCCTGGCCTGGCCTCCCCCTGTGGGTTCTCTTACCTCCATGAAGACAGCCCCGACGGTGGCCTTTCCGACACCAAACTGCTGCCCCACGGATCGGTAGCTGTCCGGAGTGGCCAGCTTCCAGACAGCGATGCCGACCCGTTTCTCCACAGGGAGGGCACGCCGCATGGCAGTGTCCCGATGCCTGAGTGCGGGGGTGAGCCACTGGCACAGCTCCAGGAATGTCTGGCGGGTCATCCTGAAGTTCCGGAGCCAGTGGTCGTCGTCCCACTCCCCAAGCACCAGCTGCTCCCACCAGTCGGTGCTGGTGGGGTAGCTCCACAGCCGCCGGCGTGTGAGGCGGGGGGTGGAGCGGGGTGCTGCAGGGGTAGGGGCTGAGCCCTGCTGCTCTGGGGGCATCTCCTCCCCTGGGGCAAGAAGGTGCTCAGCTGCCCCCAACATGGCATGAGCCAGGGCAAGCCCTGCTCCTGCCGGGAGGGCTGGGTGGACCTCTAGCTGCTTCTGCTGCTGCTGCTGCTGCTGCTGCTGCTGCTGGGGGTCCATGACTGCGGCGCTAGGGGTCTGTGTGCCTACATGGCTCCTCAGACCGCGTGCTGTGCAGGCTGAGTGTATGTGGGAGGGGCCCTTTAAGGGAGCGTCTAGCTGTTGCCCCGGAAGCGCTAGTCCGCCCGTTGACCCTGTCTGCAGCTGTGCCTGGCATCCCTATTTCGATGTGTGCTACTTTGACGTGTAGACGTTCCCTCGCTGTGCCTATTTCGATGTTGGGCTGAGCAACGTCGAAGTTGAACATCGACGTTGCCAGCCCTGGAGGACGTGTAGACGTTATTCATCGAAATAAGCTATTTCGATGTTGGCTGCACGTGTAGACGTAGCCATAGAGTGCAAACCCACATACAAAACCACCATCTAATACTGGATCACTGTTTAAAAGCACACTGCAGTACTTCACATATTGTAAATCAGCTGGGCTGCGGCCACACTAGCAGCTCATTTTGAAAATTATTTTGAAATGACGGGCAATTTCAAAATAAGCAGGAGAGCGACTACACAGCGACTGCTCATTTTGAAATTAATTTCAAAATTAAAATATGTTTATTTTGAAACTGTTATTCTACTTCCTTGTTGGGAATAACTCCTCATTTCAATTTTAGTTTCAAAATTAAATATGTGTAGCTGCTCTCTGGCTGCCATTTTGAAATGAAAAGTCCTCTACAGAGCTGGCCCCTCCCACCAGGAGTCAGAGCTCTATGGCTGTCAGCTGTGGGTGCCTTAAAGCTGCAGGAACACAGAAACCCCATGCAGGAAGCTGACAGTGTGCTGGCAGACGTAGGAGCATGAGGTGGCCAGACGACACTCCCTAGCGCCCCCAGAAAGCAACACCCCACCATGGCCAGACCGATGGCCAGCAGCCAAGACACCCAGGATCCCCATGGAGCCAAGGGGTCCTAGTGGCAAGGCTCCCAGGGCTCTGGGCAGCGCCCAAAGAGGAGGGGGGCCCTCCTGCTGGAAGCTGAAGTCTGGGACCTGCTTATCTCTAGCCATTATTTCAAAATAAGCTATTTAGAAATAAGTGGCATGGAAGCGACTACACATGATCTGTAACATTGTGATCTGCAACATTGAAATGACTCCTAGTCATTTCGAAATGGAGCAGCTACACAGCCACAGCTTCATTTTGAAATAACAGGGAAGGAAATGGCAAGGGCAGGGTCAAATGGCTGACAAGCCCTTCCTCGAGCATGGACGAGCCAACCCCTTGATGGGCTCCTCCCAACCACATCCCCTGTGCACATGCCGAAGACCCTGGCTGCATGCAGCACACGACTTCCAGCACAGCACTTGGCAAAGCCTTGGTTAACTACCACATCACTGCCTGCCATGGACCCATCGCACTTCACTGACAGGGACACCCTGGACATCAGGGCCAGCCGCATTCTTCTCTCAGGCCTCATAGTGTTCTCCCTGTCCACGTGGGTGAGAAAGTTCCATGCTCCAAATATCGTCTTTCTTGTCATTGTTTTTCGACTGCTGTGAGAGTAAAACTGCCAGCTGCAGCATGCTGGGCAGTTTGGGTGGGACAAGCAATTTTTGGGGCACCTTTTCTAGTCCCCTCCAAACTCCTTTGTTGTCCCGGGGTCAGAGTCGAATAAGCAAAGATCACAGGCCACCTTTGTGCAGGTTTAGAACTATGACTCCCAGTGGTCATCTCCACCTGTCTTTTCAACCCTCTCCCATTGCCGCAGGACTTTGAAGTGAACAAGATGTAGAAGGATAAACTAGCCTAATAAAGTAGACTGATTTGAAAGATGAGAATGTGCAAAGAACCTGTGTGGGAGGATGTTTAAAATGGAAAAGCCATTGCACAGGGCAGTTCCACTCTCTCAGCCTCAGAAGCCTGGATCCAGTGGTACGAAAAGTCATCACGGCTGGAGACTTCGTAGGCTGCAGTGGATGGTCATATCATCTTCTGTGCCTTGTCATTCCCTTTGCTCTCCGCAGAGCATTTCAGAGCCACCTTCCTGGTCATTGGATCTTGCTGTTGATCTCATCCATCCAGTCCACTGGAGCCAACTTCACATGCTGAGATAGGCAAGTCCCTATCTTGCTGAAGGTTTCAGACCTGTCAGCTATCCTCACCCAGTTTAGCTCGCCTGTTGAAGCGGTTTGTCAGGGCGTGGCCACTGCACAAGCTACAGCTTCTTGGAGACACAGGTGAGAGCTGAGTGCCACATGGAGACCAATGGTGAATGAACTGCCCCCCAAAAGATGCAACAAGTCCTCCACACCAGAGTTGCTACCCTTTCCTAGACACCTCACACATACCCCAAACCTGGTACAATCCTCAAAACATCAATAACTGAGTGAACATTTAAAGATACTGAACCAAGATGAGCCAGAAAAAAAAAAACAACCTGGAATAGGATTGCTTCTCAATAAATCTTACCAAAAGGAGACAAAATGGAGAAATTTGGAATAGTGCTCTGTTTTGCCAGGGCTAAACCAAAGCTTAACATTGAAAACTTGAAGAAAATGTTATTGGAAACCAAATAGACAATAGCCCTTTTTTGTTAAAACATAGTGAATTATAAGAGTTTATAGGGATGAAGAAAAAATGCAGTTTGATTTAAAAAATACTAAAGAAATTAAACAGCCAAATGTTAATAATCCTTTTATTAAAGAAATCTCAAAAAAAAATTAACTTCATGAAAATAACACGCTTTTAAAAAATGCGATCATTTACATGAAGCAGATGTGTTTTCCTTTATTTCCAAAAAATATCCCGTACTTGAGTTAAGGACCCAAGCAATACTGTGTGTATCTGTCAATTAGTTATAATGGTGTGATTTTTTTTTTGGTTTTTTTTGGTGGCAGTTACGCTGCACTGTGTCACTTTGGACAGTTAATGGGCTCCAAGTGAAGACAGTTGTGGAGTTTTTGTATATGTGCAGTTTACTGTGTAAATACCAAGAAATACTCAGATGCTGGAATCTTGCAGCTTGTAGAGCAGAGAAGGATGTTAGTGTCTGCCCAGACGCCATAAATTACGGAGTCAGAAATTAAATCACTTTTCCATGTTAAATACTTAGGGTCTCTTGTTCTATGTACAACCTGTGATCCTTGCTGCACCTTCTTGCACAAATACAACAGAGAACATAATTTTTCGCATTTGTTTAGTGACCTCCTACAAGAACCATAGACCACCACAAATGTCAACACTCTTCACTCCAAGTACAATGCACATTTCTTAGACATTCCATTCTGTAATATAAACATATAGCATCAAGTGTAGTCACATGAAATCAAAAACAAAAACAAACAAACCTCACATTACCTAATCAAGACACTCTACTGCACACATTTCTCCCTCTGTGGTGAAAGTGAAAGAACAAACACATGACAGCTGTATGGTCACGTAGCTAAATGTGTTAGTAGAAGGCATTCAGATACTGTGGTGATTAGGGAAAAAGGACTTAAATAGAATAGAACAGAACAAAACTGATCTTGATTAAGCACTGCAAAATTCTGCATAACCACTTGCACCAGAGGATATGTGTGCTTGTTTTAGTGGGGTGAGTAAATATTATTAGTTGTTTCATTTGTCATCAACGATCATACCTGAATGTAGGTAAGTCGGTGTTTTGCAAGTATGTTTTAACTTGGACTACATTTTTGAACAATTAAAAGTCAGAAAATTTAAAAACATTCATTCTACCATACTAATCTAACTCAGCCGCAATGCACCAATCCAAATTCTGTGCACCGTTAGTCTTCTGCATCCCCCATTAAAATAAGGATTGGATGTGAAGTCTTAGATCATCTTTGATTACTAATTATATTTGTATGTATACCTACTCCAATGGACCAATTCTGTCATTTTGAATTCCCCTGCAACTTCAGATCCTTGCTTCACACAGTGCTTAGGTGCAATCGAGAACATAATTTATCTTCATATTTTCAATTGACACTGAAGTAAATTATAGTTAATCCAGCATATGTGATTGTAGAAATGGAAGTACAGAATAGTTATACTCTTAATTGTATATCTTAATGGAGCTGTTTTTTCCTTTTAAATGCACATACATAAATATCAAAACAAAACAAAAAAACAGTCAAGTAGCACTTTAAAGACTAAAAAAACACTTTTTAAAGTGCTACTTGACTGCTTTTTTGTTTTGATAGTATATAGATTAGCACAGCCCCCTCTCTATCACTATACATAAATATAATATGCTTTCATGGAAGTTCCACATGGGAATAGGAAAGAGAGGGTGTGTCTACACTACCTCCCTACTTCGAAGGGAGGATGGTAAGTAGGTGTTGGGAATTTATTAATGAAGTGCTGTGGTGCATATGCAGCACTTCCTTAAGCAAATTCCCCCCTATGGCAACTTTGGAGTGTTACACTTCAACGTTCCGGTTTGCGTGTAGCTATGGCTCACCCGCCGGTACTTTGAAGTGGCCGGGGAACTTCAAAGTCCCTTTACTCCTCAAAATTTTGAGGAGTGAAGGTACTTAGAAGTACCCCAGACACTTCGAAGCCCCGGCAGGTTAGCTGCAGTTATATGCGAGCCGGCGCTTCGAAATTTAACACTTCGGACTGGCTGCTGGAATCAGGGAGAGGGGAGGAATTTGCTTAATGAAGTGCTGCATACGCACTGCAGCACTTCATTTATAAACTCCCAACACCCTACTTACCTTCCTCCCTTCAAAGTAGGGAGCTAGTGTAGAACTTATCTGAGGAAAGTCTCCTTGTGCAGTGCTGCTCTTTTCTTCATGCTATGGCACCGTGAGAGAAGCCATATGAATTGGACTGTGAAAGTCAGTTATAGTTCTACCAGTCTACAGTAAGGATGAGTTGTTCCTTTCTGTTTTAGGGAGCAGCCTGCTTTGTCTGTCTTTGTTTATTTTTCCCATTCTTGTGTACTATTCTGAATGTTAAGAAATGACATTATGTTATGTTGCACACTGCCAGCAAAATTATTTCATGTTTTTCTTTAATTTCTTTACCGATAAGACACAAAATGTAAATTGCCTGTCCTGCGCAGTGGTACAGACCAGTTTAACCTTAGGTGTGTGCCCTTTCCCAAAATAAATTTCCTTCTTATTCTGATGCATTTAGCTGTGTTCTTCAAGCCAAGTCAGAGAGCCCAAGACTATCTATCAAGCAAGGCTCAGATCTTTCAAGCTGCCATAAGTATAGTTCCTTTGTTTTCATGACCTTTATGCTCAGTCCCTGTGAAGTCAATGAGCTCTGCACAGAGCAGCTTTCAGGATTGGGATTCTAGACAGAATTACACGCCTGCATCATTCTTGAGTTAACCAAAATATCTTTGCAACAAATATTTCACTAAGAATTTATGATAATTCTTCACTGGACTAAAGCTCTTACAAAGGTTTTAAGAGCCGTTAAAGATAATGTGATATGGTGCATAACAGATGACTGTCAAAACTTATGGTTCAATTGTCTCTTGCAAAGTGTCCTGTAAGATTCTAACGTGCTCTTTTACATTATCTTTTACAAAGTTTAATCATTCCTGTCAGAGAAAGTATCATCCTTCCCCACTTAAAGAACTCCATGTCCCCTTCAGTCTTTCAAAGAACAGCTCTTACGCCATTTTTCAGAAGCCTTTCCTATTTCCACAAACTCCTTGAATCATTCATCTTCCACAGACTAAACCTTCTGATTTTTAGCCACTACAGATAAAAGACATGTTAGCAACAGAGCAGTTATTTTTATATTATTTTCAGTAGCAATAATATTTTTTTGTGGGATTTCATTGCAAATGCCTTACTTGCAAGAGAAATATAATCTGAAGTGTCTTGTCATGATAATGATCAAAAAGACATTATAATTAATAATACAGGTCCAAAATAAGATTGACAGCTCATTATCCTAGGCATTGCAGAACATGAAGTAAGAGATAATACCTGCTCCAGAGAGTTTACAGTCTGCAAAAAGAGTCAGACAAAGGATGGAGGAAAGGAATCCCTGTTGTCTTCTTTTTACAAATGAGGAACTGAGCCAGAGAGAAATAGACCTTTTACTATGATTATTTTTACATATAAAAACTACATTTTGAAAAAAAATGTATAACACAAGCCCACATGACTCAACTGCATCAAAGAGATTATTAAACTGTACACATGTGGTAAACAAAATCCAGATCTTGGGTATGAGGGCAGTAAGCTTTTGTATGTTTGGGGTAATAGTTTTAAGGGGTGAATTTTCAAATTAATTAATTCGGAAAACCACATTTTATTATTCATTATTGTTACTATTTATTTTTCTACTTTGTTTGACACTTTTGGTGCTTCAGAGGACAAATGAGGACACCTCAATCTTTGGGCAGAGCACAGAGATTTGGTATGCAGGAGGGCACAAGAGTGGGGTGAGGATGTGAGCAAGTGATTTGGACTTTCAGGCATTGGGGTCTAATAGAATGGAAAGATAATGTTGATTGGTAAAAAATATGGTAGACCTAATTCCTATTGGAAGGAGTAGGGAGGATGAAAGACATGCAAGACAGAGCGTTAGCAATTGGAATTGAAAAACAAAAATATATATGTCAATTTAAGGTTGGTTTTGTTATTTAAGGCTGAATGCTGTGACAGCAGGGGGTAGAGGGGTGTGTGTGTGTGTGTGTGTGTGTGTATCTGTGGGATGGGAAGTGTTATGAATGAATGCCTGTAAAGGGTTAAACCCAGACATATTGGGTTCTCTGTTGGCAAGCAACCAGGTGAGCTAATTGGAAGAGAGAGGGGAATGTTTGAATTGAAGCAGTCACCTGCATACAGGGTGTTTCTTTCGTGTGACCAGAGGAGAGAGATGGTTTAAAGCTGAACTAGACATGGAGTATTGAGTAAATATCGCAGCCCCAAGGAAATCTGGGAATACAGATATGTAAGTGGAAAGGAAATATTTAGTCAGACGTAATCAGGTGATGCTTATTTTGGGTGTGGTGTGGGACTTCTCAGGCTGGCTGATGTACCCCCCATACACTGTCACTTCTACATTGAATCCCAGAGAAGTAATTCTCTGTGTTTTAATCTATTTTTTTCAGTTGTTATGTAACACCTAGCAACCAAGTATGCTTTATTATGTATATCTTTTGTTTTGTTAATAAATAACCTTTTTTAAGGCAGTGATTTGATTCCTGTGCTCTAGGGAACTGTGTGCATGCATGCATAAGACTGAAAGGTCAGCTGTCAGAGATTGCAGTTTGTTTTTCTTTTGTCTCTTTCTTTTGAAACTCCCTTCTAAGGGAGGGTTAAGAGCTTGGGGTTGTCCCACAAGGCGACATCCCAAGTGTTTCTTCCTGGGTTCTAAAAAGGGGTTTTCTCTCTTGGTTGGTGGCAGCTACTTCCCCAGGTCAGGGAATCTGTGACCTTGGGAAGCTTTCATGTAGAAGTCTATAGAGGCAGGGTATTTTTTTCAGGTCTCTTGCAGGCCCCTACCTTCTGCACTTGGAGTGTCAGAGAGGGAACAGCCTTGATGTGGTGGAGGTATTGTCCTGAAGAAAAGAGGGGAGCACATCAGTACTTTTTAAAACTCTACTCCTCTAAAAATTAAAGGCTACTCAAATATTTCAAGAATCTGGGCATAGGTTTGGTTCTGTAGATAATACCCTGACACTCATGGACGTCTAAGTGCTTTACAAAGGAGGTCAATATCATTAGCCCCATTTCAGAGATGGGAAACTGAGGCATAGAATGATGATGTGACTTGCTTTATAAAGATTGGTGGTAGAGCCACAAATTGTCAGAGTTCCAGTGCAATGCTCTAGCTGCTGGGCCATCCTGAGGCTCACTCATTACTTTCTGCCCAGCCCAAGGGTTTGCATAGAGGGCAATAGGGTAATTAACAAGCCTCAAAACTTGTATGCAGACAAGAGATTCCCAAATCCTTAATAAAACTATATGTGATAGTGAGGGTCTTATTTAAGATACTATATTGCATATATTTTGCTCTTTGTCTTGTAGCATGAAGGACACTAGCTACTGTATATTTTTAACGCAGTTTGCTTGATGCTGTGCTCTTGTGTGTGTTCCTCACATTGCTCTATAGCGAATAACTGACAAAGGGCTAATGCTTGACAAAGTCCTGGGTGAGATGGTTTACTTGGGATTGGCCCTTCTTTGAGCAGGAGGTTGGATTCGATGGCCCCCTTATCTTCTATGATTTTATAATGTAATATAGAAGGCCTTTTTTTTTAAACTCAAGTGACAAAGGCCTGTGCTTTTGGAGGGAAGAGTCTTCATTCTACCTTACTGTTACCTGGAAAGTCCATGAAGAGTTCAGAACAATAACTGTCAACAGTGAAATTTATACATCCCTTTTGTAGTTATTTGCTGAATAATTTTTAGCCTGAAATGTGTTGGTTTTTCCAGGGGAGATTGCAAGAAAGAATTAGCTTATAGAAGCTGGAAGCAAAATCTTGCAAGCATTAAAAAAAAAGCACTTCAATATTAGACCCAAAATGAATGAAATGCTTCTAGTGCTTGTTCACTTTTGTTCCTGCAAAATACCCACTACTTGAGAATTCCAGACAACTTGAAGTCATATAGCTATCTATCTAAGAGGCCTAAAAAATGGAATTGTACTGGGTCCCCAAACTGGCTGTAATAAAGGCATAAATCAAAACTGTTGCATCCTTCTGAAATGGCAGTGGTCCCAGCTTAACTTCATTTTTCTGACTGATGTGGTTTTCAAAAGACAGTTCAAGGTCAAAAAGAAACATTGAAGTAATTAGCAGATTGAAAGGCAATGTCATGTTGCATCAACCCACACCATTCGAGAGGGAATAGTGCTCTTAAATGGGCAACCAAGGTTCGTTATATTTTCTCTGAACTGAATAAGAAAAGGATGGCAAACATCAAAAACAGTGTATATCTGAGAATTGGATGACCACATTGGGTGCCCTCTCATTCAGAGGTCTGCAGATCCCTACAACTGCATGCTGTTGAGAAGATAATTAGAATCCTGATTCTTGAATGTAGCACAAAAGTGTTATATGCAAATGTTGGAGAGCACAGGTCAAAATTTGATGCTTTGTGGGACTTCTGGCATATTAATAGGTTTAGGGAAAAAATCACTGTGTTTAAAAATTAATAGCACCCTGACAAGCATGATTTAAACCTATCCAAATCTAAATTAGTCAGCTCTTGTAAAATCTTCAAATACTTAAGAGGCAGTCAGTAGCCTAAGGTGTCAGAAAGTGCTGTGAGGATTGAAAAGTTACTCTGCATTTTGCTCACATGACAATTTTGTCCTTGTGTTAAGAATAAGTAAGTGATTTTGCTGCCCTGGTGTCTTTTATTTAACCTCTATTAGCACTGCATATAGTAAAATGTTAATGTGTTAAATAAACATTACTCCTTTGAAAAACAAATTAGATGTCAAACAGAACTCAGCCAGCTCTTTGCTTACATTCTTCCTGATCATATTCAGTACAGATGTCTCCTTTTTCTGACTGCGTAGTATTTGCTGCTTTTCATTTCCTATTTGTAAGGAATTTTCAGATCCCTGGACTATTTGTATGTGTTTGCTTCCTCCACTCACTATTTGTTTTGTGATTAAGTCACATGATACCTTTTCTGGTTCCTGATTAGATACCCAACTATTTTAATAATGGACATTGTATTTTCATAGAATCATAGAATCATAGAACACTAGGACCGGAAGGGGCCTCGAGAGGCCATCGAGTCCAGTCCCCTGCCCCGACGGCAGGACCGACCGCTTTTGTACGTGTGATTTTTAGAATTAAGTGAAAGTGATTTTTGTGTATTTTTTCTTGATGAAATTTAAAAGAAAAAGTTTAGTCAAACAAAATGTTTTGAATGGGAATTCAAAATGACATATGAGAAACAGTTTGGGGTTTTAGTTTGTTTGTGTGTGTTGAAACTGCCCAAAAATATATATTTCAATTATTTTTCACAGAAAAATTATCCAACACTGGTAGTTATTGACATTAAAATATGTGAAATTATTGCAAATGTTTTCCAGGAAAACCAGAAGTAGTACATATGCTAATGAATAATATGACCTCATGGACTGTAGCAAACCCACTTCTTGCAACTTTCATGCAAAATTTTTTTAAATTACTCCTTCAGCTTTAAGTGCAAGGAACCATAAGTGGACTGCACAGACAAGCAGGGCCGGGGATGAGTGATAACATTGAAATCTGGGACCAAACTTCTCCAAATTTTTGAAGTGAATTGATCCTTGCCATTTGCTTAAAACCACGTTCACCCTGACTTCAGCCTTTGCAAGTCCATACATATGATGTCACACTTGAGAAATGAGTGCAGGCTAACCAATGTCCCATAGTCCCATCTTCAGTTATTAAAAATACATTTATTTTGAATAATATTATCTTTATGTATTTATGCATTTCGTTCATGGTAACATCTTCTGTGTGTTGTGTGCTATCCAAATACTCAAAAAAGACATTTCCAGATCCGATAGTCCACATCCACAGACAAGTAAATAGTTTAGATGAAGACAACTTACATACAAGCCAATGTAATCAGCACTGAGGAAGAGGTTGATTCCAATAGCAACTCAAATGTCCAGAATCTTGAAGCACTCAAGTTGCTTTTATGGTTTGTCTCATCAGCAGATCATTTGGTAGAATTATAGCCTTATAAGTCATAGTTGTTTGATAATTATTCTCTATATAATTACCTGTGGGAGCAGACAGTAATGATTAAGTCTGAGGAAGGTCAATCGTGGAGTCTATTATGAGCTCAGCTATAAGCTTAATCACTCTGGGCCAAATTTTTAGAGGTATTTAGGCACCTAAATATGCAGATGGATATCTGGAGATTTTCAAAAGCACTTATACATATTACATCCATGGAAGATCACAGTCACAGAGATCCCCTTGAGACTGTCCCTTGATGGGCTGATCATATCATTGAGCCCACCTACCTGCCCTTGGGTGCCTATTTGCCCTGTCCTTTTGAGTCAGAACCTCCAGTCTCCATCAGAAATGGCACAAAGTTGGGGTTACAGTCCACAGAGGACAACATGGACACTGAGATCAGCTCAGATCTAGGAAGGTTCAGTCAGAGAGTTGACATAGCACCCCGGTGCATGGCTGCAATGGGACCAGAACCCTAGATATACCCATCTAACTTGGCGTAAAAGATTTTTACAGAGCTTATAGGTTGTTTGCTCTCTGTCAATGTAAAAGCAATATGCACAGCTGTTTCTCTCCACCCCCACATAGCAGTTATTTACACTGGGATTTATAATAAACAAAATGATTTTATTAAATGTAATAAGTAATATTTCTCTCTCTTGAGTTGCTACCTTGGCATAGTGAGAGGGCTTGTGAGTCCCAATGACCCAATGAGCTATACCAGTGGGAGTTTAACTCCTGGCAGGGACACCCATGCCAGAAAGGTCTGACTGTAGGGGCCAGACAAAGCGCAACTCAATCTGCTGCCTTGCAGGAAGGTACAGGAGTACCAAAGGCTAATGGAGATGGCCAAAGATAACTGATGGAAGGCAAGGGGAAACCACCATCATATCATTCCCAAGCACATCATGAACCAAAACCACTGTCTATTTAATGAGAACGATGTGAAAGGCTGTTGCAAAACATCCTTGTCTGGTAGGGTATGTCATGTGCTACAGTGACACCAGACCGCCATCAAGCGACTGTTAGCAAACCAAAACCAAAATGAAAATACAACAATAACATCATAAAAATTGCTACTTGGAACGTGAGAACTATGCTGGCAAGCGGGAAATTGGAGAACATCAAGCAAGAAATGAAAAGACTAAAGGTAGATGTAATGAGACTCTGTCAAATGAGACAGAAGGGAGCTGCAATTTTTACATTGGATGAGTACAAAATAGTCTATTCAGGAGGAGAGAAACATGAAAGGGGTGTGGGAATCATATTAAATTCAAAAAAGCACATAGTTTAAAGGGTTATTGGACAGTATCTGATAGGGTCTTGTTGGTTAAACTTGAAAGCAAACCCTTTGATGTGAATATAATCCAGGTCTATGCTCCAACTTCAGACAGCACTGAGGAAGACAGAGACAGATTTTATGAAGAACGTGAACAAGCCAAAGCTTACTGAAAATGAGTGAAGTTTCTTATAGTTCAAGGAGACTTTAATACTAAGGTTGGTTGTGAACTAACAGAAGACATAACAGGACCTCATGGTCTAGGTTCAAGAAACAAGAGAGGTGAAAGACTGATAGGATGGGCTAGAATTCATGATTTGATCATAGGAAATACATGGTTCAAGCAACATCCAAGGAGACTATGGAATGTAAAAGTCCAGGAGAGAACGTGAAGAACCAAACTGATTTTATTTTTATAAATAAAAGGTTTAGAAATTCTCTCATATCACCTAAAACAATGCCAGGTGCTGATTGCTATAGCAATCATGTCCCAGTGGTAGGCAAATTGAGGGTAAAATTAAAGAAAATTCAAAATGTTATAAGAAACATCAAACTTGATCTGAAAGTGCTCCAAACAGGTAGAGAAGTTCGAGAACAATTTGCTTTAGCAGTCAAAAAGAGATTCAGTGCCTTAAGAGACCTAACGGATATTAACTGACAATGGAAATTATTAACGGAATCCATTGTTACATCTGCAGATGAAAACATTCCAAGAAATAAAACCATTATTAAGAAGAAGTGGATGACTGAGGACATTTTGCAACTCGTGGAAGAAAGAAGAGTAAAGAAAAAGAAATCTTCTGAATATGAAAAGTTGAACAAAGAAATAAAGTTAAGATGTGCAGCTGCAAAGGAGAACTGGTTAAATGGACAGACTAAGATGACTGAACAGCAACATGGAAGTAATACGAAAGAGATGCATACGTGAATCTAGGAAGTAACAGGAAGGAAAACATGTTCGTCATCTCGCTGTCTGAAGTCGAAGTATGGTAGTATAATAAGAGAAAAGGATAAAATTTTGGAAAGGGTGGTCAGAATACATTTCAGAACTCTATGATGATGAGAGAGTGGAAAAGCTGAATCCCTCTAAGAATGCAGATGATCCACCAATACTCAAGGAAGAAGTAAGAAAAGCTTTGAAATGCATGAAAAGAGGAAAAGCGCCTGGTCCGGACAAACTCACGAGTGAGATGTTTGAAGCTTTAGAAAACTTTGGTATTGACACAATTACGAAACTCTTAAATGATATTTACAGTACAGGGCACGTCCCAGAAGACTTATCGAGATCTGTTTTTATTGCCTTGCCTAAGAAATCATGTGCAACTGAGTGTGAACAGTGTAGGACAATAAGTCTCATTAGTCACATGACCAAAATTGTTTTGAAGATTATTATGAACCGGATTTGAAATCAAATACTACCTGAGATCTCTGATGAACAATATGGATTTGTGGAAGACAGAAGTACTGGTAATGCAATCTACATTTTAAGATCAGTAATCGAAAGAGCACTGGAATTCAAAAGAACGTATATTTGTGCTTCATGGACTATGAGAAAGTGTTCGACAGAGTAAAACATGAAGAAATGATGAAACTTGGAAGAACTGGATATAGATGGGAAGGATCTGAGAATACTGAAAAACTTCTACGGGGAACAGACAGCAGCTATGAGGGTTGGAAAAAACCTTATTAGATACGTGAAGATAAAATGAGGAGTGAGACAAGGTTGTGTTGTTTCACCTGATCTCTTTAACTTGTACAGTGAAATAATAATGCACAAAATTGAAGGTCTGCCAGGATTAAACATTGGAGGATGTAACATCAACAACCTGAGGTATGCAGATGATACTGTTTTAATGGCAGAAAGTGAAAAAGATCTTCAGGAACTGGTTAACATTGTCAATAAAGAACACGAGCTGAAGGGACTCAAGCTGAATATCTCAAAGACGGAAGTTATGGTTATTATGAAGGTGAAGGTACTGCGAACATGTGAGGTACTAGCAAATGAAACAGTTCTTTGTCAGGTGACAAAATTAAAGTACTTAGGATCCTATATCACATCTGATGGTAGGTGTTTAACTGAAGTGAAATACAGAATTGCTCAAGCGAAAGCAGTGTTTCAGAAAATGAGAAGCATTCTCACAAACAGATCTTTATCATTGGAGATTAAGAAAAGAGTGCTGCGATGTAATGTAGAACCAGTCCTCATGTATGGATGTGAATCATGGACTATCAGTAAACAAGTTGAAAAGTACTTTGAAGCCACAAAAATGTGGTTTTTAAGAAGGGTGTTGTGCATCTCATGGACGACCAAAAGGACAGATGAGTCTGTCTTAATTGAAGCCAACAGCAAAAGAACACTGTTAAATAGGATAAGAACAAGGCAGGCAAAATTTATAGGCCATATAATTAGAAAGTCTGCACTTGAAAATTTAGTGACAACAGAAAAGTATAATGGAAAGCGAGGATGAGGTAGACAATGTGAGAAAATATTGGATAGTGTCACTTCATGGTTGCATTGTCGCAGTACTGTGGAGATGCTCCAGACTACTCTTACTAGACGAGGTGGAGGTCATGATCACCTAGGCTAATCAGCATGGCACAAATGAATGAATGAAGTAATATTTAAGTGGTTGCAAGTGATAGATGACAGCTCAAAGTATGTTACTAAGCTAAATAAAACAGAACATTACAGCTAAGCTAAATACTCTAAGAAACTTGTTAAATGCAATTTCTTCCCCAACAGTAGTTCTAATATTTTTTTCTCACAAGCTAAGCAGGCTCCTGCTTTGGCCCCATCCTTGCCCCAGTTCAGTCTCAGGTATTTCCAGCAGTCGTCTCAGTAGTAAGCAGTTCTCCTAGCATCTCATAGATGACCTCTCTTATTTGTTTCCGTGCCTATGAATAGATTTGGCCTAAAACCAGGAATCCTTTATGGCCAGTTTCAACTCTTTCATACCTCATAGAAAAGTACCACATTCAAAATGAGTTCCAGCATCAGATGACTTGGCCACATGTCTGGGCAGGACCAACCATAGTCCAGGCTTACAGGAAAAACAAAACTAGAGACAGATCATTGTTGTGAATACTGAACCATTAAGTTTCTTCAGTACTGCTAATGGCCTTCAGTAGCAAATGTAGGTGTAGAAACAGGTTTATAGTTCATATTTCTAACTTCAAATACATGAATGATACATATACATGAGTAGAAAATACACATTTGGGCATTACAAGTTCTCCAAGGATAGGGTACATGGTGCATTTAGCATAAAACACCGTCAAGATAGGTATATTCATATTCAAAAATATGTTTGCATAAAACCATGGGGGTGCAATGTCACAGTTGGGCACCTGGATGGTTTTTAAAGTCCCACTAGGGGTTTACTTGCATCTCTAGGCCCCTAAATACATTACAAATCTGAATCTCTGTACCCAATCTTCCCTCTGTGACTTTAGCATTGCAAGGTCGGGACTTCTCTGCCACAGGTTTTGAATTTATAAATTTGGAAGAATAATATTAACCTGTTTTGAAAATACTTCATAATGTATTGTCTGGTGAAATGCATCCTAGAATATTCAAGAAGCAGAATTAGAGGGTATCTGAGCCATTAAATATAGGCCTTGAAAAGCCACAGAAGACAGAAGAGATTCCAAAAGACTGGAAAAGGGGAAATATAGTGCACTCTATAACAAGGAAAATAAGGACAACCCAGGAAACTATAGACCAACCAACTTAACTTCTGTGCCAGGAAAAATAATAGACCAAATAATTAGGGATCCATTTACAAACATCTAACAACATAAAAAACATCCATGGTGGGTCAGACCAAGGGTCATCTAACCCAGTATCCTGTCTTCTGACAGTGACCAGTGCCAGACGGTTCAGAGGGAGTGAACAGTGACAGAGAGATAGCCATGTTAGTCTGTATTCCATCAAAACAAAAAAGCAGTTATGTAGCACTTTAAACACTAACAAAGTATTTTATTAGGTGATGAGCTTTCATGGGGCAGACTCATTTCTTCAGATCATATCCTTATCAGAACAGACTAGGTCTGGCTATGATCTGAAGAAGTGGGTCTGTCCCACAAAAGCACATCACCTAATAATTTTTTTTTTCAGTCTTTAAAGTGCTACATGACTACTTTTTTGTTTTGAGGGGGTGAGCAGAAGATGTCCTCTCCTGTCATCCATTTCCCACCTCCAACAAATAGAGGCTAAGGACACCATTCCTACCCATCCTAGCTAATAAGTGCTGGTGGAACTAACCTCTGTTGTCTGTAGCTGGGAATTTGATTAGGAATATTTTTGGGTGTTGGCTCACAAATCTGACCTGAGAATTTCTAAATTTGCCCTCCACCCCAGACTACATATATTAAAAGCTAAAAGAGCTCTGTTTCTGGAGGCAGGTCTCAGGACTGACAGCAATCACACAATTCATCATCATCAACAACTATGAGCTCAGAGCCCATTGATGCCTCCCTCACTATTTCTTTCTATCTTTCCGTGTCCTGTACAGAGAGCTTAATTTCTTTAGACTAGTTCTGCACCAATCTACTGTATCATCTACCCATTCTCCTTTTGGTCTGTCTCTCCTATTCAAACCATCCATTATGCCAAATAGCAGTGTCTTGACTTTTCATTTGTCATTCATTCTGCAGATATGTCCAAATAGTTGTAACTTCCATTGTATAACCTTCTGCAGTAGGTCTCTTTTGGCTATATATTCCTGTATAATTCCTCATTGGTGATGTTCTGTATTCATCCTATTCTCAAGATATTTCTATCATAACTCCTCTTAAATGCCAGTATCCTTCTCTTTGAATATTTCATTATCACTTATGTCTCACATTCATACAACATGCTGCTGAATACACACATTTTCAAGATGCTCAGCTTTGTTCTTCAGAGAATTGCTTTGCTTTTCCAGATCTTATCCATCACCTTCAAACTCACTTTCGCTTTCACTATTCTAATTCCTATTTTCTTCTTACAGTTCAGATGATATATTATGTTGCTCTCCAGATACATGAATTTCTGTACATTCTCTAGTTTGATCCTGTCTATACTGGTCTTCTTTCCTATTTTCCTATCTACAAATACCATTGGCTTTGTTTCATTGACATTCATAATTAGTCTGTACCACTTCCCTTTCTCGTTAAGCACCTGCACTGTTCTGTCTAGTTTCTCTTCCTCTTCTTTAAAGATAACTATATCATCTCCCCATAAGACTCTGACAAAGGCTCACATCCCCCTGTCTGATCTGACTTGTTTCTTCTTATTTTGATGGCTACGTCTACACGTGAAGCCAACATCGAAATAGCTTATTTTGATGTAGCGACATCGAAATAGGCTATTTCGATGAATAACGTCTACACGTCCTCCAGGGCTGGCAACGTCGATGTTCAGCTTCGACGTTGCGAAGCACAACATCGAAATAGGCGCAGCAAGGGAATGTCTACACGCCAAAGTAGCACACATCGAAATAGGGATGCCAGGCACAGCTGCAGACAGGGTCACAGGGCGGACTAGCGCTTCCGGGGCAACAGCTAGCCGCTCCCTTAAAGGGCCCCTCCCAGACACACTCAGCCTGCACAGCACGCGGTCTGAGGAGCCATAGGCACACAGACCCCGGGCGACGCAGGCATGGACCCCCAGCAGCACCAGCAGCAGCAGCAGCAGCAGCAGCAGCAGCAGCAGCCAGAGGTCCACCCAGCCCTCCCGGCAGGAGCAGGGCTTGCCCTGCTCCATGCCATGCGGGAGGCAGCTGAGCACCTCCTTGCTACACCGGAGGAGGAGCTGCCCCCAGGGCAGCAGGGCTCAACCCCCAACCCTGCAGCACCCTGCCCCCACCCCCGCCTCACACGCCGGTGGCTGTGGAGCTACCCCACCAGCACCGACTGGTGGGAGCGGCTGGTGCTTGGGGAGTGGGACGACGACCTCTGGCTCAGGAACTTCAGAATGAGCCGGCAGACATTTATGGAGCTGTGCCAGTGGCTCACCCCCGCACTCAGGCACCAGGACACCGCCATGCGGCGTGCCCTCCCAGTGGAGAAACGGGTCGGCATCGCTGTCTGGAAGCTGGCCACTCCCGACAGCTACCGATCCGTGGGGCAGCAGTTTGGTGTCATCAAGGCCACCGTCGGGGCTGTCCTCATGGAGGTAAGAGAACCCACAGAGGGAGGGCAGGGCAGGGGAGGGGGGCCCGGGCAGAGGAGGGCAGGGGAGGGGAGGGGAGGCCAGGGCAGGGCAGGGGAGGGGAGGGGAGGGTGGGGGAGGGCAGGGCAGAGGAGGGCAGGGCAGGGCAGGGCAGAGGAGGGGAGGGCAGGGCAGGGCAGGGCCACGCACACCCTGCTCACCCCTCATTGGTGCTGTGCCATGTGCTTTCTCTGCAGGTTGTGCGTGCCATCAATGCCATGCTCCTGCACAGGCTCATGAGGCTGGGGGACCCAGATGCCACCATCGTGGCCTTTGCCACCCTGGGCTTCCCCAATTGCTTCGGGGCTCTGGATGGGACTCACATCCCCATCCACGCCCCGCATCACAGTGGAGGACGCTACATGAATCGCAAGGGCTACCATTCTGTGGTCCTCCAGGCCTTGGTGGACAGCCGGGGCCGTTTCCAGGACATTTATGTGGGCTGGCCTGGCAGCACCCACGACGCCCAGGTTTTCCGGAACTCGGGCCTGTGCCGCCGGCTGGAGGTGGGGACCTACATCCCCCAGCAGGAGATCCCTCTGGGGGACATCACCATGCCCCTCTGCGTCATCGCAGATGTGGCATACCCCCTCCGGCCCTGGCTCATGCACCCGTACATGGGCCATCTCTCCGCTAGCCAGAAGCGCTTCAACCAGCGCCTAAACCACGTGCGCCAGGTGGTGGAGCGCTCATTTGGCTGCCTGAAGGGACACTGGAGATGTCTCCTGACCCACCTGGATGCGGGCCCCAACAACATCCCCCTGATTGTGGGTGCCTGCTGCGCCCTGCACAATTTGGTGCAGAGCAAGGGGGAGGCCTTTTTCCAGGGCTGGGCTGTGGAGGCCGGGAGAGCCGACGTGCAGCCACCCGCTGCCCCCAGTCGGCAGGTGGACCCCGAAGGGACCCGGGTCCGGGAGGCCGTGCGGGCCCACTTCGATAATGAGGCCATGGGGTGAACTCTGCCAGGCCCCCCACTGCCCGCCCCTTCCTCCACCACACTCCCTGCCCCAATGCCCACACCATGGAGCACCCAACCACACCCCCCTCCCACTTTTCCTGGACAAATGACAGCACGCACTTGTGGCTGAACTTAAACTGCTTTTTCTTTTAGAACTTTTTTTTTTAACTATAAATGTAAAACAAGAACAAACTATATGCAACATGTGTGGAACCAAAGTAATATGTACAAATAAAACAATAGTAATAAAAAAGTGTGCTCAGTAATAAAAAGAAAACCAGGGATGATAAAGGGGAGAACTATTTACATGGGGGGGATGGGGCAAACGGGGGGCACAAAATAATAAGTCCCAACTATATACAAAGGGGGGGCCATGTCCCGGGCCCCTCGCCCCTAAATTCCGGCACTGGGCTTGGGCGGCCGGGAGCTCTGCCGCGGCCACAGCCCTGTCAGGGGCTGGCTGGGGGCGGGGCAGACCGGAAGATATGCCCGGCGAGTCTCAGCTGGCTCCAGGGGTCCCTCGGCACTCTGGCCCTCAGCGGTGGGTGGCGGGGCGACGGCAGACGGGACAGCAACGGGCGGAGCAGCTGGTGGTGCTGCGGGTGGAGCAGGCACGTCGGGCGCTGCGGCGGCCGGCGCGGCATGGGGGGCCAGGTGGTCCACCAGGCGGTTGAAAGTCTCCATGTAGGCCCCCCATGCCTCTTGGCGCCAGGCCAGCGCCCGCTCCTGCAGCTGCAGGTGCTGCTCCGCGACCTCCAGCTGCCGATGGTGGATGCCCAGCTGCTGGGGATCCGTCGCCGTCGGCTGGTAGTGGCGCGGGGTCCGCCGTCTAGCCCGCCGTGGGGCCGGTCAGTCCTCGGCCGAGGGGCTTGCCTGGAGCGATGGCCACGGAGGTCTCTCCGGGACCACTGATGCCTCGCCGGCGCTCTCTTCCGGTCCTTCCGAGGCTGCGTCTACACGTGCACGCTACTTCGAAGTAGCGGCAGTAACTTCGAAATAGCGCCCGTCACGTCTACACGTGTTGGGCGCTATTTCGAAGTTGAAATCGACGTTAGGCGGCGAGACGTCGAAGTCGCTAACCCCATGAGGGGATGGGAATAGCGCCCTACTTCGACGTTCAACATCGAAGTAGGGACGTGTAGACGATCCGCGTCCCGCAACATCGAAATAGCGGGGTCCTCCATGGCGGCCATCAGCTGGGGGGTTGAGAGATACTCTCTCTCCAGCCCTTGCGGGGCTCTGTGGTCACCGTGGGCAGCAGCCCTTAGCCCAGGGCTTCTGGCTGCTGCTGCTGCAGCTGGGGGTCTGTGCTGCATATACAGGGTCTGCAACTAGTTGTTGGCTCTGTGTATCTTGCACTGTTTAATGAAAGTGTGTCTGGGAGGGGCCCTTTAAGGGAGCGACTTGCTGTTGAGTCCGCCCCGTGACCCTGTCTGCAGCTGTGCCTGGCTCCCTTATTTCGATGTGTGCTACTTTGCCGTGTAGACGTTCCCTCGCTGTGCCTATTTCGATGTTGGGCTGAGCAACGTCGAAGTTGAACATCGACGTTGCCAGCCCTGGAGGACGTGTAGACGTTATTCATCGAAATAGACTATTTCGATGTCGCAACATCGAAATAAGCTATTTCGAAGTTGGGTGCACGTGTAGACGTAGCCCGATGGTGCAGGTGCGGGACACAGGAGAGAAGGCGGGGGAAGAACAGTGGAGACAGGCGTTAGTGTGGGCCCCGAGCCGTGGCCTTTGTCCACCCAGCCCTGTGCTGCAGGTTCCCCATCCCCGTCCCCGGGAGATGCTGCTGTGATGGATGGGGTTTAGGGGTCCCCCTGCACTGCACCCCATCCCCTGGTGGAAGTGACTCTCACTTCACTCCGCAGGGTCTGACAGGAGAGGTTTCTTAGGCCACAGATGCCCAGCTTCTCCCAGGAGTGACAGCACCAGCTGTCAGAAGAGACAGTCCTTCCAACCCATCCTGGGGAGAAGACCCCAAGGGGTGCCCCTCTGGGATGCAGCTTTCCCTCTCCTCAGGCTGGCTGCCTTCCAGCTCTCCCTTCCCCTAGCCTCTACCTGTGCCCCCCGCCCTTCCCCCCCAATTCCAAGCCAGCTCGGCTCCTCCTTCCTCTTTGTTCAGGGCAGAGGTGTCACCTGCCAGCTGTAGCCCCAGGATCATCCTTTGCCCCTGGGAGCTATTCGGCTCTTGTTGCTCATATGTAGCCTGTCTCTCCCTTTTGCACTCCCCCCACTCCATCACATGCTGCTGCTGCTGCTGCTGCTGTTGCTGCTGCTGTTGCTGCGGGGTGTCCCACCCCCTCCTCCCGGGGGCCCCTCGAGGTTTCGCTCCCCCCTGCCCCGGGGATGGGGCATGGCACTGTCATGCGGGGTGGGGGAGGGGCAGGGGCTGATGCACTGCTGTGAGGGCCATGGCCCTGCTGTTCTTGGGGCCATGGCCATGTGAGCATGTGGGGGGCCCTGGACATATATGTATTACCCCCCACCCCTCAAGCCCAGGGGTGTACACCAGAGGGGGGTACATACCTGTCGGTCCGCTCCCACGGTCCGGAGATCCCCGGGGGGCGGAGGCCCAGCTGCTGCTCCGGGATGGCAGGAGGAGGATCTTCAGCCCGGATTCTGTGGAGGAGGAGCCCCCCTCCTCCTCTTCCTCCTCCTCCTGCCGCGATGTCCCAGGGGTGGGTTCCGGGGGGGGCCCCCGGGGTGCGGGGCTTACCTCCAGGGCGGACTCCGGCTGCAGGGCCTGCTGGGGCTCGTCAGCTGAAGTATCAAGGGTGGCCGGAGGGGAGGAGGTGTGCCGGGGGCCCAGGATGTCACTGAGCTCCCTGTAAAAGGGGCAAGTGACAGGGGCGGCCCCAGATCGGCCGGCCGCATCCTGGACCCAGGAGTAACCCTGCCGCAGCTCCTTCACCTTACTCCTGACGTGATCAGGAGTGCGGGCAGGGTGACCCTGGGCAGCCAGTCCGTCGGCCAGCTGAGCGAATGCATCCGCATTCCGCCTCTTGCTCCCCATTACCAGGAGCACCTCCTCCTCGCTCCAGAGCCCCAGCAGGTCCTGCAGGTTGGCCTCCGTCCAGGAGGGGCCCTGCTGCCGCTTGCCAGCCTGGCTGCCCGCCTGGCTGGGCTGGCTGCCCTGGCTCCCCTTGGGGGGGGTCCCCTGGGGGTGCTGGGGGGGCTGCCGGCCAGCCATGGCAGGTGGTGGCCCTATTCTGGGTGGCTGAGAGACGTGCAGGCCGGCCGCATGTCTGGGCTGCCGCCTGCACGTTCCCTCAGCTTCCTGCACAGGAAGGGAGGGGGAGGGGACCATTAAGGGGCCGCTCCACGCGGCCACCATTGAGCTGAGGGGCTGGAGAGAGCGTCTCTCAACCCCTCAGCTGATGGCCGCTATGAATTACCCCGCAATTTCGAAGTTGCGGGACACGCAACGACTACACGGTCCCTACTTCGACGTTGAACGTTGAAGTAGGGCACTATTCCTATCCCCTCATGGGTTAGCGACTTTGACGTCTCGCCGCCTAACGTCGAAGCTGACTTCGAAATAGCGCCCGACGCGTGTAGCCGCGATGGGTGCTATTTCGAAGTTAGTGCCGCTACTTCGAAGTAGCGTGCACGTGTAGACACGGCTGATAAGTGCTGTTGACACTGGGCCATTTCCACCTTGCTGAATAGATCTTGTCAGCTCTGGCCCTCCCTCTTACTGGGACCCCACTCTTTAAATACCCCTCTGAAACTGCCCCCACTCATGCATCTGATGAAGCGGGTCTTTGCCCACAAAAGCTTATGCTCCAAAATATCTGTTAGTCTATAAGGTGCCACAAGACTTCTTGTTGTTCTATATCATCCACGAAACTCAAGTTGTTGATTCTCATCCCATGCACAGATATCCCTTCTACCTCTGCCTTGATCTTGTCCATCACTCTCTCAAGTAGGTGTGCAATGAACATACTTGGCAATATCGAATCTCTTTGTCTTGTACGTTTACTCATTCTAAACCAACTTCCCAACTCTCCACACATTTTTACTTCTGCTTCCACATTGTTATTGATGTACTTTGAGCAATATAAGAGCAACACATTGTTTTTATTGCAATCAGGAGTAAAATCTCACATAATCAAATGCCTAAGATAACGATCACATAACAGATTTGATCACCCCAATTTGTTATATAAATGCAGCTTGAGTATACGATTGCAAATGTCTAGCATAATACCACACTCATTCTCCCTCCTGGAAAACGCAAGGAGTTGAAAACTCTGCTGAACTCTGCTGGTGGTGAGAAGTGAAAGAGTATTATAGCAACGTAAGCTTAAAGATTTAAAGACATTCTAGTACTAGTAAAAAGAGTTTCAGGAAGGAAAGTCCACTCTTGGAGGAAAAGAGAACTCTATTTTGAGGAGGAGGAATTTGCCTTGATGCTGTTGGCAGTCAGATATCATTGGACTTTTTTTGCATCTGTTTGTCCCAGCCTCCCAAAACCAAAATCAGACATCTGCATCCCAAGATTTTGAGGCTACATATATTTGATTAAAGGATTAAACTAAGACACCTGCTTGAATATGAATGAGATGCCACTTCATGGCCTCGTGAACAAACTCCTAAAATGGGCATCTGTGATTAGAATGCAGAGAAGTACCACATGATGACGTTTACCTCCACTAGGGTAAAGCAGGTTTACCGATCTGATAGGGTTATTGTATTTTTGACACCTTCAGGTACCACTCAAGATAATGTTGCTTTGTACATTAGCACAGTGGTCCCTTTGTTCTTAAACTAGCTGATTTAGAAGGGCTAAAAATGTCTATATACACACACTTACCTATATATATACATATATATATATATATATATATATAAAAGTACTAAAGCTACATCTTACAAAGTGTGGTCCCCTAAAGGCCCCTTGCATTACTGATAAAATCGAGTAAAACAGTGATAGATTAACAAGAATAGATAGGCTTGCAATATAGACTTACGAGCTATACATTGACTACATATCTCCTTATAGTTTACACCTCCATGAATTTATGTAGTTATTTTCTGAACTCTGGTAAAGTTCTGGGGTCTTTATAACCTCCTTTGGCAAAGAGTCCCTCAGGCTGACTGTGCGCTGCATGAAGAAAAACTTCCTTTTATTTGTATTAAACCTGCTACCTGTTAATTTCATTTGGTGATCTCTAGTTCTTATGTTATAGAAACAAATAACTTTTCCTTATTCATTTTTTCCAAACGAATAATGATTTTATAGACCTCTATCATATCTCCACTTAGTCTCCTTTTTCTGAAGCTGAAAAGTTCAATTCTTTTTAATCTTTCTTCATATAGCACCAAACCCCTAACAATTTTTGTTGCCCTTTTTTTAACTTTTTCCAAAGCCAATATGTCTTTCTGAGATGAGGCGACCACATCTACACACAATATTCAGGATGTGGGTGTACCGTGGATTTATATAGAGGCAATAGGATATTTTTTGTTTTATTCTCTGTCACTTTTGTAATCTTTCCTGACAGTGTGTGTGCTTTTTCAACTGCTGCAGCACCCTGACTGGATGTTCTCAGGGAACTATCCTCAATGCCCCCAAGATTCCGCTCTTCTGGAGTGGTTATGGCATACTTAGAATCATAGAATCATAGAACACTAGGACCGGAAGGGGCCTCGAGAGGCCATCGAGTCCAGTCCCCTGCCCCGACGGCAGGACCGACCACTATCTACACCATCCCTGATAGACATCTATCTAATCTGTTCTTAAACTTAGTCCCCACCATTTTGGATGCATATTTTGTCCAACGTGCATTACTTTAGATTTATCAACATTAAAATTAATTTGCTATTTGGTTGCCCCAATCACTTCATTTTGTGAGATACTTTTGAAACTCTTCACAGTCTGCTTTGTTCTTAACTACCTTGAGTAGCTTAGTATGATCAGCAATTTTTGCAACCTCCCTGCTTATTCCTTCCTCCAGCCCATTTATAAATATATTGAATAGGATGATTCCAGTATGGTCCCTTGTGAGATGCCACTAGTTACCACTGTCTAGTCTGAAAGCTTACCATTTATTGCTACCCTTTGGTTTTTGTCTTTTAACTTTTTTACAAAGGACCTTCCCACTTACCCCATGATGTGTTTTATTTAAGAGCCTTTAGTGAGAGACTTTGTCAAAGTCTGTCTGGAAATCTAAGTACACTATATCCACTTGATCACCCTCGTCCTCATGGTTTTTGTCCCCCTGAAAGAATTCTAATAGATTAGGAATACGTGATTTGCCTTTACAGAAAACTTGTTGACTTTTTTCCCAACAAATTATGTGCATTTATGTGTCTGAGTGTGTCAGATAGTGGGAGCAGGCTCCCTGCCAGCATATTCAGGCACTTCAGCTGCTTCCAGGTGTGAACAGGGTCCTGCAGGATTGTCAGTTTCCCCCCACAGTGGCTCTGATGAAATTTCACAGCACACTTGGACAGTTCTCAGGTCACATCAGTGTACCTTGGCACTCTGGTTGAAAACTACTGATCTAGATGGTGCCTCATCCTCCCATGAGTGCAGGAGACTGGGCTTGATGGACCTCTTGATATCCCTTCCAGTTCTAATATTTTATGGCTATGTCTAAACTGCAGGATTTTTGTCAACAGAAGCTTTTGTTGAAAGATATCTTGTGACAAATCATCTGTCAACAGGGAATGTCCAGACACCAAAGCACATTGAAAGAACAATCTGCTCACTCAACAGAGTAGCCAGACAGCTTGGGTGCTCTGTCAGAAAAATGGGATCAGCCAGGGTTGCAGGTCACCAGATCCTTCCAAGACGCAGTGCCAGAGCCCTGCAGAGACATGCATTTAAGGGACCCCTCCAGACAGGTGGAAGCTCACCACCCCCAACAGCTTTTGGTCAGTGGGCAACTAGTCTGGCATGGGGAAGTCCACCATTAGGGTCCTTCTCATGGAATTAATGCAGTCTCAGACTGCAGTCCATGTACTGGTTGAGGGGCATCCTGCCAAAGGAGGACCCTCTTGAAGTGGGGTTGGGAAGTAAGTAGGTGGGGGGATGTGGAGGAGAAGCCCCATCCCAAGGGAATTGTGTAGGCCCACCTTCACACAGCCCTCCTGCTGGGGGGGGAGGTGGCCTCACAGGAAGGTCTTCCAGAGAGCTCAGGAGGGAACAGGAAGAGGATGGGGCCCAAGTACTCCCTACCTTAGTGCCTATCATGTGTGTTCGCTCACCTCCCTCTGCAGCTTCTGAGGGCTATCAACTCAATCCTGTTGCAGAGGGTCATCTGTCTGGGAGACCTTGACCAGGTCATAGCCAGATTCAGTGCCATGAGATTCCCAAACAGTGTCAGAGCCATCAATGGGACCCACACCCCAATCTGCACACCAGCACATAGTAGCTGCGTCTACACGTGCACGCTACTTCGAAGTAGCGGCATCAACTTCGAAATAGCACCCGTCGCGTCTACACACGTCGGGCGCTATTTCGAAGTTAACTTCGACGTTAGGCGGCGAGACGTCGAAGTCGCTAACCTCATGAGGAGATAGGAATAGCGCCCTACTTCGACGTTCAACGTCGAAGTAGGGACTGTGTAGACGATCCGCGTCCCGCAACGTCGAAATTGCTGGGTCCTCCATGGCGGCCATCAGCTGGGGGGTTGAGAGATGCTCTCTCTCCAGCCCCTGCGGGGCTCTATGGTCACCGTGGGCAGCAGCCCTTAGCCCAGGGCTTCTGGCTGCTTCTGCGGCAGCTGGGGATCTATGCTGCAGGCACAGGGTCTGCAACCAGTTGTCAGCTCTGTGGATCTTGTGTTGTTTAGTGCAACTGTGTCTGGGAGGGGCCCTTTAAGGGAGCGGCTTGCTGTTGAGTCCACACTGTGACCCTGTCTGCAGCTGTGCCTGGCATCCCTATTTCGATGTGTGCTACTTTGACGTGTAGACGTTCCCTCGCAGCGCCTATTTCGATGTTGGGCTGAGCAACGTCGAAGTTGAACATCAACGTTGCTGGCCCTGGAGGACGTGTAGACGTTATTCATCGAAATAGACTATTTCGATGTCGCAACATCGAATAAGCTATTTCGATGTTGGCTGCACGTGTAGACGTAGCCAGTGTGGCCAAGTTCATCAACAAGAAGGGCTACTTCTCCATGGTGCTGCAGGCCCTGGTCAACTGCCATGGGGCGTGAGACTCCTCTGGCTTTCCATGATCCTGGCAGCAGAATGTTGCCTGTGCCTGGTGGCTGTCTGCTGGGTCTGGGTGGCACACACTACTACTGCACATGGTTCCATGTGCTGAGACTGTAGTGCAGGATCCCACCGAGCTGGCCAAGTGATACTTACAGCCCACACCATCTGCACCCACCTCCCATGCCCTGGGGTGTGTGATAAACAAGGCACTCAACTGAGGAACCCTCCCCAAGGTCCAAGGAGGACTAGGAGGCATTCTGGCTGCTGGGGACTGGGTCGAGGGTGATGATGAGGCTGTTAGTCTCTTAACTGGTGTCTCACTGCTACCCCTCCTACAGCTTGTCCTTCTCCTCTGGCTAGTGCTCCACAACAGGAGTGTTGAGCCCAAAATCCAGGTTCAGGCCAGGGATGATGTTCTCATCTCCTGGATCTAGTGCAGCTCCTGGTAGTAGGGGCAAGTGGCCAGATCTACCCATAAGTGGCCCACAGCAGCTCAGGCCTAGAGGTATCCTTGCCACAGTTCCTTTACCTTGGCCCAGACTTGGTTAAGGGTGTGTGTTGTGGTAGTCCCATTTGGACAGAGCCTCAGCCAGCCAGATGTATGTATCTTCATTGTGGCGCCTGGCTCTGGGGTCCTGTAGCATCTCCTCTGTCAGGGCCCAGATCTCTGCCCTGGACCATGATGGGGCATGCATCTTCAGCCCTAGGGAGGATACTGGCACCCCGTGGCTGTTCCCTCGAGGGTCCAGGGTGGTCACAGGGTGCCTGTTGTTCAGCCATGTGGGCTCTGGGTGTAGCTGTGTAGTAGGCATCCTTCAGTATGCATAGACTATGGATCGCGCCCTTTATAGTTTCAATTGAGGGCTTCATTTACAGCATCTACTGTGACTAAGAAGACCCACATGAGAGTGACAGTCCTTGCTGCATCTCTTGCAGATGTGGTGGGTGTCTGGCAAGTCCTTAGTGTGCTTTCTGTGTGCTCGCTTCTCCTCCACTAGCTGTCTGATCCTCATCTCACCCTTCTGAAGGCCCTTGTGTAACCCCTGCCTCCATCCGCTGCGGTCGTCTGCTAGTTCTTCCCAGTTGTCCAGCTCGATGTCTACCTCTCTCAGGTCTCTCTTGCAGACATCTTTGTAGCGCAACTGGGGATGTCCAGGAGGTCTTTTGCCAGAGGCTAGCTCACCATACAGGATGTCTTTTGGAATCCTTCCATCATTCATCCTGTGGACGGGGCCAAGCCAGCGAAGCCGATGCTGCCTGAGGAGGGTGCGCATGGTCGGGATTCCAGCTTGCTCAAGGATGGCGGTGTTGGTCACTCTGTCCTTCCATGATATTCCAAGGATGCGCCTGAGGCAGCGCAAGTGGAAGACGTTCAGCCTCTTTTCCTGGCAGGCATACAGGGTCCAAGTCTCACTGCCATAAGGAGGGTGCTGAGGATGCAGGCTCTGTAGACTTGCATTTTGGTGTGAGTGCACAGCTTGTTGTTATTCCACACTCTCTTGCTGAGTCTGGACAGAGTTGTGGATGCTTTTCTGATCCTCCTATTTAGCTCAGTGTCCAATGACAGGGTGTCAGTGATGGTGGACCCGAGGTAAATGAACTCGTGGATGACCTCTAACGTATAGTTGACAATGCTGATTGATGGGGATTCAGCAACATCCTGACTGAGTACGTTTGTCTTCTTTAGGCTGATGGCAATCCCAAAGTCCTTGCACGCTTTGGAGAACTGATCCAGCAGTTTTTGAAGCTGGTCTTCTGTGTGAGACACTACAGCAGCATCGTCTGCAAACAGCATGTCTCTGATGAGGACTTCCCGCACCTTAGACTTAGCTTTCAGCCTTGCAAGATTTAACAGGCATTAGGACCCACCAGAACAAGATGGCACCTCTGAAATCCAAATCTGGTGAAGTCATTGCTGACAAAGCCAAACAGATGGAGCGCTGGGTTGAGCATTACTCTGAGCTGTATTCACGCGAGAACGTTGTGGTTGACGCAGCCCTCGATGCTGTCGAGCTCCTACCAGTAATGGACGAACTGGATCAGGAACCGACTGTGGATGAACTGAAGAGAGACATCGACAGCATTGCAGCAGGAAAGGCCCCTGGCCAGGATGGTATACCACCAGAGGTAATCAAGTGTGCTGCGGACACACTCCTGGAACCCCTACATGAGCCACTGTGCCTGTGCTGCAAAGAAGGTTTGGTTCCACAGGATATGCGCGATGCTAACATTGTAACGTTGTATAAGAACAAAGGAGACAGAAGCGACTGCAACAACTACTGTGGAATCTCCCTCCTAAGTGTCACTGGTAAACTATTCGTTTGCGTCATCCTTGGCAGACTCCAGAAGATTGCTGAGAGGGTGTACCCCGAACCGCAGTGCGGATTCTGCGCAGAGAGGTCTACTGTTGACATGGTCTTCTCTCTAAGGCAGCTGCAGGAGAAGTGCGGGGAGCAGAGGAAGCCACTCTACATAGCCTTCATTGACCTGACTAAGGCCTTTGACTTGGTCAGCAGGGATGGTCTGTTCAAACTGCTCCACAAGATAGGCTGTCCTCCACGGTTACTCAAGATGATCCAGTCGTTCCACAAAGACAAGAGAGGAACCATCCAATATGACGGCACATTATCGGATGCTTTCAGAATCAGGAGCGGCGTAAAACAAAGATGTGTGCTTGCTCCGACCTTGTTTGGGATCTTCTTCGCACTCCTCCTGAAGCATGCCTTTGGATCATCAACAGAGGGCATATTGCTCTGTAGCTTTGAAGGTTCGGGGAAAAGCTGTGTGCCACATGGCTGCTCCCATGCTCTCAGCTCCCTGTGGCTTTAAGAAGGCCCAGAAGTAGGAACCATAGAGTGCTAATTGCTGAGGACAAGGTCTCCACTAGGACAACTGTGTGGTTTCCCAGAGGCATCTTCTGTCAACAGAATGTCCCCCACAATGTCCACACCCACCTTTTGTTGGCATCTCTCTTGAGAGAAACATTCTTCCTTTTGGCAAGCAGAGTATGGCTGTCAACAAAGCTACTCCATTCTGTTGACTTACTGTTGACAGTATGCCCTTTGCCATCTGGCTTCTCAGCTGGTATTTTTTCAAAAAAAATGGCCACTTTGTGGACAAAACCCTGCAGTCTAGACATAGCCTTTAACTCTATTACAAGGCTTGATTACTATAGCTAAAGTGCTCTGAAATGCATTGACATCCCTAGAAAAGTAGAGAGCATTATCATATGGAGCAAATACTGTATTCCTTTGAAATTCATTGAGGTAAGCAATTTCAGCTTAATGATATTAAATAATGAAATGCTTTTAATAATGCTTTGTAAAGAATAAATTATCTTGACTCATACTTTGCAAAAAAGACCTTACTGCCTGCAGAAATTCTAAGGCAAGGCAAAGAGCTATTGTGCGATCAAATATAGTTAGGAAGAGATATCTTATTTGCATTTCTGACTGCTTCTTTTTCATGAGTTTCACATTTGAAGGAAAGTGAATCTATCAAGAATAGACATCTAATTTATTAACTTAATTTAAATGGTTTCTT
This sequence comes from Carettochelys insculpta, assembly GCF_033958435.1. Classification (NCBI taxonomy): domain Eukaryota; kingdom Metazoa; phylum Chordata; order Testudines; family Carettochelyidae; genus Carettochelys; species Carettochelys insculpta. The sequence goes on from NC_134139.1 coordinate 190,874,154, forward strand.
TCTTTCAGTTCACCAATTTTTATTGGGCTTTAGGAGACAAGAATTATGTACGAAAAATGGTAAAAATGGATAATTATACACATAATTATTTTAAAAATACAGTAACAATAGCAGTAATAGAAGTACTCTGACATTGTTTTATTGTAGACTACAGTAAGAGTCAGAGGATTGAAATAATGAGCAAAAACGTGTCTACTTAAAATTAAAGTTAATTATAAAGAGGTACTGTAGCGTAGCAAACAGTGATATATGACTATAACTCATAAAGTTAAACTCATATGATTTCAAAAAGGATTAATAATAGATAGAAGACCCTTGCAAGGCATTATTTAAGTTAACCTTGGTTTTCTATGGATTTTTCTAATAGTTGACAGTGTTAAAATGTTGTTTTACTTTAAAATTAGTTGGGTAAGATGTTATGGTACAGGTTCTTGGGTCAACTCTGTCTTCTTTATAAATAACAGGAAATTCCGTGGCAGCTTATAAACTAAAAGATATTTTGGAGCATAAGCTCACAAACAGGGAAGAACTAATAGAAGAAATAGCAGTGGGAGGGAACGTGGGCCGCAGTGACCATGAGATCGTAGATTTCATGATCTGGACAAAAGTAAGAAAGGTGAGTAGTAACATACAGACCCTTGATTTCAGAAGAGCAGACTTTGACTCCCTGAGAGAATGGATGAGCAGGATCCCTTGGGAAATGAAGATGAAGGGGAAAAGAGTTGAAGCGAACTGGAAGTATTTTAAAGAAGTCTTGCTGAAGGCACAGGAACAAACGATCCACCTGCATAGTAAGAAATGCAAACGCGGTAGGCAACCAGCTTGGCTTAACAGGGAAATCCTTAGTCAGCTTAAATTCAAAAAGGATGCATACAAGAAATGGAAACATGGACAGTTGACTAAGGAGGAATATAAACATACGGCTGGAGAATGCCAGGCAGTAATCAGGAAAGTGAAAGCACAATTGGAACTGCAGCTGGCAAGGGATGTGAAGAGTAACAAGAAGGGTTTCTACAGGCATGTGAACAATAAACAGGTTATCAGAGAATGTGTGGGGCCATTACTGGATGAGGGAGGTAACCTAGTGTCAGATGTTGCAGGAAAAGCTGAAATACTCAATGCTTGTTTGCCTCAGTCTTCATGGACAAAGTCAACTTCCACATGACGGTCCTAGACGATGCAGTATGGGAAGGTGGAGGGCAGCCATCTGTGGGGAAGGAGCAAGTTATGAGCTATCTAGAAAAACTAGATGTGCACAAGTTCATGAGTCTGCATTTAATTCACCCCACGGTACTGAGGGAATTGGCAGAAGTCATTGCTGAACCTTTGGCCATTATCCTTGAAGAGTCTTGGAGATCAGGGGAGATACCGGATGACTGGAAGAAGGCAAATGTAGTGCCTATCTTTAAAAAAGGAAAGAAGGACAATCCAGGGAACTATAGACCCATTAGCCTTACCTCAATCCCTGGGAAAATAATGGAGGGAATCCTCAAGGAATCCATTTTGGAGCACTTGGAAGTGGGGAACGTGATCAAAGGTAGCCAACATGGATTCACCAGGGGCAAGTCCTGCCTGACCAATCTGATTAGCTTCTATGATGAAGTAACAAGCTCTGTGGACATGGGGAAGTCAGTGGATGTAATATACCTTGACTTCAGCACAGCTTTTGATACGGGCTCCCACAACATTCTTGTCCATAAATTAAGGAAATATGGATTGGATCCTTGGACTTTAAGATGGATAGAAAGCTGGCTTGATAGTTGGGCCCAATGGATAGTGGTCAGTGGCTCAATATCTGGACAGTGGTCTGTTTCAAGTGGAGTGCTGCAAGGCTCGGTTCTGGGGCCGGTGTTATTCAACATCTTTATTAATGACCTGGATGAGGGACTGGATTGCACCCTCAGCAAGTTTGCAGATGACACAAAACTAGGGGGATAGGTAGATTCGTTAGAGGGTAGAGAGAGAATCCAGAGGGACCTGGATAAATTGGAGGACTGGGCCAAAAGAAATCCGATGCGGTTCAATAAGGAGAAGTGTAGAGTCCTGCACCTGGGGCAGAAGAATCCCAAGCTTTGTTACAGGCTGGGGACTGACTGGCTCAGCAGCAGTACACTGGAAAGGGACCTAGGGGTTATGGTGGATGAAAGGCTGGATAAGGGTAAATAGTGTGCCCTTGTAGCCAAGAAGGCTAACGGCATACTAGGGTGCATTAGGAGGAGCATTTCGATCAGATCTACAGAACTAGTTATTCCTCTTTATTTGGCACTGGTGAAGCCACATCTGGAATATTATGTCCTGTTTTGGGCCCCCCAGTAAAAAAAAAGGATGTGGATTTGCTGGCGCAGGTTCAGCGAAGGGCAACAAAAATGATTAAGGGTCTGGAGCACAAGACCTATCAGGATAGGCTGAGGGATTTGGGCTTGTTTAGTTTACAGAAGAGAAGACTTAGAGGTGATTTAATAGCAGCCTTCAACTTCCTGAAGGGGAGCTCTAAAGAGGAGAGTGAGAAACTGTTCTCAGTGTTGTCAGATGGCAGAACAAGGAGTAATGGTCTGAAGTTGAAGAGGGAGAGGTGTAGGTTAGATATTAGGAAAAACTACTTCACCAGGAGGGTGGTGAAGCACTGGGATGTGTTGCCTAGAGAGGTGGTGGATTCTCCATCTCTTGAGGTTTTTAAGTCCCAGCTGGACAAGGTCCTGGCTGGGATGACTTAGTGGGGGTTGATCCTGCTTGAAGCAGGGGGCTGGACTAGATGACCTCCTGAGGTCCCTTCCAGCCCTGTGATTCTGTGATTCTGTGAAAATATATCTTAGTCTACAAGGTGCCACAGGACTTCTTGTTATTTATGAAGAAGCCAGAGTGGACCCGAGAACCTGTGCCATAACGTCTTACCCAACTAACTGTAAAGTAACACCACATTTTAATACTTTCAAATATTAAAAAAGATCCATAGAAAACTAATGTTAACTTAAATAATGACTTGCAAGGCATTTTTGCAGATACAGATTAACAGAGCTACCCCTCTGATACTTATCACCATGCAAGACTCTGTCTTCTTCATGTCACTATAGGGCTACGTCTACACATGAAGCCTACATTGAAGTAGCCTATTTTGATGAATAACGTCTACACGTCCTCCAGGGCTGGCAACGTCGATGTTCAACATCGACGTTGCGCAGCACCACATCGAAATAGGCGCTGCGAGGGAACGTCTACACGCCACAGTAGCACACATCGAAATAAGGGTGCCAGGCACAGCTGCAGACAGGGTCACAGGGCGGACTCAACAGCCAGCCGCTCCCTTAAAGGGCCCCTCCCAGACACACTTGCACTAAACAGCACAAGATACACAGAGCCGACAACGAGTTGCAGACCCTGTGCATGCAGCATGAATCCCCCGCTGCAGCAGCAGCAGCCAGAAGCCCTGGGCTAAAGGCTGCTGCCCACGGTGACCATAGAGCCCCGCACGGGCTGGAGAGACAGCATCTCTCAACCCCCCAGCTGATGGCTGCCATGGAGGACCCCACAATTTCGACATTGCGGGACGTGGATTGTCTACATGGTCCCTACTTCGACTTTGAACGTCGAAGTAGGGCGCTATTCCGATCCCCTCATGAGGTTAGCGACTTCAACGTCTCGCCGCCTAACGTCGAAGTTAACTTCGAAATAGCGCCCGACACGTGCAGCCGCGATGGGTGCTATTTCGAAGTTAGTGCCGCTACTTCGAAGTAGCGTGCACGTGTAGACACAGCCTAGATGTGCAGAGGAGACACAATTTGGCTTTTTGCTCCCCATCTTGGAGTTTTTCTATCGTCCAGTGATCAGGGTGTTTTACAGATGCCCAATTCAGAGATTATGTGCATGTGGTATTGCCCCAGCTGGATAGATATACTTGTGTGAAGGCCACCAGCTTGAGCTAGAAGGGAAGGAGAAGACATGACAGGCATAAACACATACTGCCTATTCAGAACTGGTGGATGGTGCTTTGAAAACAATTACTCCAGGTCAGTTTAACATAAACCAGGCCTGAAGCCAAGTAGAGAACTGGGTGAAGTGTAACTCATTCATTGACCATCCCTCATTTCATACAAGTGGAAACTCAGCACAGCAGACAATCTGGTATGATGTCTGGTAACACAAGGCTATATGTTAGAACATGAATAATTCCACAGTCCTCAGTTGTAAGAAGAGTATATTTATAAAATGGGGGTGAGGTGGAGGATAAAGGTCCAAAATATATAAACCCTACAATATACCTGTAGACTAGGAAAAACAAATTGAAGATACAAATCTAAGCAAGGATTCCAGGATGCATTTCCAAACCAAAACCTGCATGTTCTATGGATGTTTCAAAAAAGTCTATATTTGCCCTAAATTAGGTATCAAGTTCAAAGAAAGAACAAAATCAATGAAAGACATAGAAACACCGGCTATGAACATGATAACATGTAAATACAAAGGGATGTACATGTCATGTAGGCCGTGTCTACACTAGCCCAAAACTTCTAAATGGCCATGCAAATGACCATTTTGAAGTTTACTAATGAAGCACTGAAATACATATTCAGAGCCTCATTAGCATGCGGGCGGCCACAGCACTTCGAAATTGACGTGGCTCGCCACCACGCAGCTCGTCCCGATGGGGCTCCTATTCGAAAGGACCCCGCCTACTTTGAAGTCCCCTTATTCCCATCTGCTCATAGGAATAAGGGGACTTCGAAGTAGGTGGGGTCCTTTTGAAAAGGATCCCCATTGGGACGAGCCGCATCAATTTCGAAGTGCCGCGGCTGCTCGCATGCTAATGAAGCACTGAATATGTATTTCAGCGCTTCATTAGTAAACTTTGAAATGGCCATTTGCATGGCAATTTTGAAGTTTTGGGCTAGTGTAGACACGGCCAATGTGTGATAACAGTGTGTTAAATAAAGCATAAGAGATGTAAAAGATTGAAGGGGTAAGTAAATAAACGTTCAGAATACCATATGTCATTAGACAATGAAAGCTACATTTAAAGCATGACACTGATATAAAGTATCATGCAGTAGGTCACACAAACTTAAAATAGAAGCTAAGATGGCCTGGTCAGTATATGGCTTGGAAGGGTAACTTAAGCTACTTGATCCCTCTAAGGTATGTTATGGCAGTTATGCACAAATAGTTCACATTTGGAGTTACAGTGCTCCTATCTTGGCATGACCCATCAAGGGAAAAAGAATAGAAGACTGGTATTCTTTGGGTGTGTCTACACTGCAGTAACTGCTGTGAATCATAGACATACCTGAATTAGCTTGGAGCTAGCTAGCTTGCGTGCTGGTAGGTATGGAGCAGCTGTAGCCCAGATTCCCAAGCCTTGGACATTCTGAGCAAGGATTTTAGAAGAACTTATACACCCCAATGCTGGAAGCCGCCACAGCTTCCCTGCTATCAGTGCCTAAGCTAACTAGCCCATATTGGGTCTTTGCCCACGAAAGCTTATGCTCCAAAATATCTGTTAGTCTATAAGGTTCCACAAGACTTCTTGTTGTTCTCGTAGCCCATATTTGTATTCACGTGCACCAAACACACGTCCCAGTTGCAGCGTAGACCTACTCCAAGTAGCATTATTGAGCTGGCTGCCATGGAAATTCCTTAATAAATTCCTGTAGAAGAAGAGAATAGTGCTGTCAACATGAAGTGAAAAAAGGCCAATGGCAGCATTAATCCAAAGAAGGTTGAAGGATGGGGATAGTTTTGTCTTGGGGATACTTAGCCCTGAGCTTCAGCATTATGTCTGAATTTCAATATAGGAGAATTAGCCTCTCAAGCTGTCAGTCTTTCTCACATCAGGAAAAACTCACAGTTTATGTTCCAGCAATTAACCTTTTTATTCTACTCTTTACGCGCAGAATGTTGCCTCAGATACATACTGAAAAAAATATCAGAGAATTAAGATCTGACACATCGATATAGTGGGGATCAAATCCAAGTACTCACCTGTAGTTGAAGAACAGTGAGCTGAGACCACTCATTTGAACTTTGACTGACTGACTTTGCAACCACCATTCTCTAGTATATAGTATGTCTCCTCTAATTTTCCACCTGCCTGGCTTTTACTTTTCCAGATAGTTTCTTGTTTTTCATGAGAGAAAACAAAATCAATTCTAATAAACCTATTTTAGTTTTCAGCCCCTCGAGTGATTTACATGAATTGTATATTCTCCTAGGCTGTGTCTACACTACCTCCCTACTTCGAAGGGAGGATGGTAAATAGAGTGTTGGGAGTTTTTTAATGATGTGCTGAGCTGCATATGCAGCACTTCATTAAGCAAATTCCCGCCCCCCACCCATGCAACTCCAAAGTGTAAAAGTTCAAAGTGCCGGCTCGTGTCTAGCCACGGCTCACCTGCTGGTACTTCAAAGTGCCTGGGCAGCTTCAAAGTCCTTTTACTCCTCTTAGACAAGAGCTGTCACTTCTAAGTTTTACACTTCAGAGTTGCTGTGGGGGGAATTTGCTTAATGAACTGCTACATATGCAGCACAGCACTTCATTAATAAATTCCCAACAACCTACTTACCATCCTCCCTTCAAAGTAGGGAGTTAGTGTAGACAAGCTCTTAAGATTAACTCAGACTTTCCCTCCAGCCTAAAGAGTCAATAGCCAAGGTTACTGACAGTTTATCAGCCACAGCAGCTATAGTGGCAAGAAAAGTCTCAAAATTCTGACACTGTTCAGCAAAGAAATACGTTTAGTGAATGGGTTTGCTAAATTTATCCATATGACCAATGAACAGGATCCTAATAAGTAAAGAACATAAGAACATAAGAATGGCCATACTGGGTCAGACCAAAGGTCCATCCAGCCCAGTATCCCGTCTGCCGACAGTGGCCAATGTCGGGTGCCCCAGAGTAGGAGAACAGAAGACAATGATCAAGTGATTTATCTCCTGCCATCCATCTCCTGCCCTTGTACTGAAGGCTAGGGGTACCATACTTTACCCCTGGCTAATAGCCATTTATGGACCTAACCTGCAAACATTTATCAAGCTCTTTTTTAAACCCTAATAGAGTCCTGGCCTTCACAGCCTCCTCCGGCAAGGTGTTCCACAGGTTGACTGTGCGCTGTGTGAAGAAAAAATTCCTTTTATTAGTTTTGAACCTACTACCCATCAACTTCATTTGGTGTCCCCTAGTTCTTGTATTATGGGAAAAGGTAAATAATTTTTCTATATTCACTTTCTCCACACCATTCATGATTTTATATACCTCTATCATATCGCCCCTCAGTTGCCTCTTTTCCAGACTGAACGATATAAGTATGTTGGTTTAACAAATGGACTTCAGCAAAATGGAACTTTCAACATGTGTGGAAAACTGTGACCTAAAAATTTCTTTGTGCCAACTAACACATTACAGGGAAGCACAAAGTTTCATAGGGCCCCCTGGGCCAAATATACAGAACAATTCAGTAAAGGATTGTAGGTGAGGTCTTTACTAATAGCCAGTGACTCTTTAGTCATTATAATCATGATTAAATGTATATCTGGGTAATATTTAAGAACTTATAGTTGACCAGGAAATGACAAGTCTGACTACTTCTGTTCAAGCAGGTGATACTAGATGCTTTACTCATGGTCTGCTCATTGTGTCTATTTGCATAGTCAAGACTGTGAAATCAGTAAGAAAATGCTAAATCTACAGGAGGAAATGCTCTGCTTGAAGGCACTCAGATTATTTATAAAGCTCAAAAGAGTGTTATGATATATCTGATATTGGAAAGAAACTGCCAACATCGTTTACCTAGGGGACAGTCTAGCAGTGTCTTTTGTCCCAGGAAAAAAGATCATAGTCATGTCTGGTTAAAATGCCAGAAGGACTTGGGGGTGAGCTTTGATTTATGAAGCATAAACTACCCAGTAAAATAAGTTTAGGTTCTCAAACACATGCCATGATTCTATTTTGTATGTAACCATTCCTTTCCAATATTTCTACTTGCTATCATTTGACTCTCTTCTCCTTGGCTGTGCCTACACTACAAAATAACTTTGAAGTTGCTTACTTCAAAGTACAACTTCGAAGTAAGCAACTTCAAAGTAGAGCACACACAAAATGCACACTCCCTTACTTTGAAGTAGGCTTTCCCCTACTTTGAAGTTAAACATACACACACAAATAGTCCCTGCATCGAAGTAAAGAGACAGGAAATGATGCAGGCATGGGGCTGCATGGCCGACAAGCCCTTCCAAGCTCCCAGCCAGCCAACGCCCAAAGGGCCCCTCCCAGCACCCACAGCTTCCACATGCTCAAGGCTGACAGGCTGAAGACAGCAACAGGAAGTACACAGGGGAACAGCCAGAGACCTTTCCAGCTCCCGCCTCGGCGAGGACGATGTCCTCACAATCCTGCTCAGCCTGCTGGTCGTGCTGATCGCCATGCAGCACCAGCAGCATAGGTGACTCACTTGCTTGGGACCCAGACCTGAGGCCCTTACCAACCCTCATGCTTCCCCTCACACCATTCCCCTTCCCCCCAAGCTGGAGCCAGTGGGCACACATCACCAGCACCAAGTGGTGGGACTGGCTGGTGCTGGAGGACTGGGACAATGAGTGGTGACTCAGGAATTTCAGGATGACCTGGCCGATATTCGAGTACCTCTGCCACTGGCTTGCCCCAGTCCTCCAGCACCGGGACACCCATATGTGGGCAGCCCTCATGGTGCAGAAGAGGGTGGCCATCACACTATGGCAGCTGGCCACCCCCGACAGCCACAGATCTGTCAGCCACCCATTTGGCTTAGGCAAGGCTGCCTTTGGAACAGTGCTGAATGAGGTATGGCCAGCCCTTATCATGGACCCACCCTTGGAGGGGGTGACCAGGCAAGGGGCACCCAGTGGGGGGGCAGGAGGCACCCGGTGGGGGGGCAAGGGGAGGGGGCTCCTGGTGGGGTGTGTGGGGCTCCCAGTCCGGTGGTCATGGATGTCCACCCTCTTCCCTCATAGGTCATCCAAGCCATCAACACAGTGCTCCTGTGACCTGTCGTGACCCTGGGGGACCTGGAAGCCACTCTTGCTGGGTTCATGGACCTGGGCTTCTGCAACTGATTTGGAGCTCTGGACAGGATGCATGCTGCGATCCAGGCTCCAGACCACAGTGGGGGTGCCTACATAATCAGGAAGGGGTACCACTCAGTGGTACTCCAGGCCCTGGTGAATGTGAGGGGCCGTTTCCTGGACGTGTGTGTGGGGTGGCCAGGCAGGCCCCATGACGCCCAGGTGTTGCAGAATTTGTGGTTGGGACACCAGATGTAGGAGGTCAATTATGTCTCCTCATGGGCGCTCCCACTCAGGGATATCACGGTGCCCCCCTACATCGTGGCCAACGCCGTGTACCTGCTGCACCCATGGCTCATGCGGCACTATACTGGCCACACCATGCTGGCCCAGGGCATCTTAAATGGGTGCCTCAACCATGCCAGGGACACAATCAAGCGGGCGTTTGGGAGGCTGAAGGGGAGGTTTCACTGCCGCCTCACTAGGCTGCATGTCAGCCTCCCAAACATCCTTGCAGTCATTGCCACCTGCTGTGTCCTCCACAACTTTGTGGAGGGCCGCCGGGAGCCCTTCATGCAAGGCTGGACTGTGGAACGCAGGGCTAGCTATGAGCAGCCCTCTGCTGCCCTGTGCCATGAGGCAGAGCAGGATGGGGTCAGGGTCCGGGATGCCCTGTGCCAGGCCTTCACAAAGGGCCAGCCCTGACCCCCACAGCCACACACCAAACCACCCTGCACCCCTCACACCCGTCCTCCCACTACCCCCCCACAGGAAGCACCAGGGACACAGGCTAGGGTGGGAATGGGAGGCTTTAATGGGGGAAATATAGTAACATACAATACTGAACGGAATGTGGAAACCTTCATGTGCACAGGCAGACTGGTTGGCCGTGGGGAGGTGGGGGCTCGGGTGGGGGACTGGACTGGAGAGGGGGGCTGGGATGGGGGTTGGGTCAGTTGGTTTGAGGTGTGGGGGGCTGGGAGCCATGTTGGCCATGGACACCTCTACTGCCCCGAGACCGGGGTCCCCTGTGGGGCTGTGACAGGGCCAGGACCACAGGGAGGTAGGGATGGGGTGGGGGTGTCATGGGCTCTGTCCCCACAGGGTAGACAGGAGGGGCCACTAGGGCTGGGCCAGGAGTGCCCACCTCCATCAGCAGCCACCAGGCCAGCTCAAGGTGCTCATCTGGTGACAGGTCCACCACACATCACGCGGCGGCTGGAGGGGCGACTGCAGCTGGAGGGGTGGCCATGTCTGGAGGGGCAGCAGCGTGATGGGCTGGTGAGGGGGTGGGAGGCTGGGCGAGGCAGCCAACCAAGGCCTGGACCACAGCATCCATGCTGTTGGCCAGTCTCACCACCACATACCGCTTCATCGCCAGCCATTCCCTCAGCACACTGGTCAGCTCCCACATGACCACCTGGTTGGCAGCTGCCTCCTCATCCTTCCACCACTGTCTCTGAGAGGCCTGCCCACAGCCATGGGGGAATGCAGGCTGAGGTGATGGGGCAGCCTCCTGGCCTTCCACAACTGCGGCCCGCTCAGGACTGCAGGGATGGCCAGCTGGCAAGGGACCTGTGGAGACAAGAGGGGACAGGGTGCTGGCTCCTGACTCGGGCAGGGGGGTGGACCTTCCTGTCCCTTTCACCCTACCCTGCCTCCCTGCTGTCGATGGCCCATAGGATCCTGGATGCTCAGGGGTTCCCGCTTGGCAAGAATCAGCCCATTCTCCCCACTCCCCCATCCTCAGGTGTGTGGATTGTGGGGCTATTCTGGGAGGGACCCCATCCCCATCCCTTGTGATGTCCCACTCACCCCGAATGTACCAGCTGTGACCTCCTGGGGCTGGGGCAAGGCCTGGCTGGATGATGCCTGACTCGGTGTTCTGGAGGCGAGGGTGATGACAAGGGTCCCGTCCCTGGAGCCCCCGTCATCACTCACAGTCTCAGCGGGCCGGTCTCCACATGGGGGTCTGGTGATGCCGGAGGGGCCCACCTCCTCGCTGCTGTCTGCAGGGGGGGAACAGTGGTGTCCACAACGTGCTCTGGCCTGTCCACCTACCCCAGCCCCAGGAGCCTGTGTAGCTCCTGGTAGTGGGGGAAGTGAATGGATGGTGCCCCCGACTGGCTGGCAGCATCATAGGCCTTGATAGGTGCCTGGCACAGCTCCTTTACTTTGATTCATATGCTGCTACTGGGGCAGTCGGGTTGTCCTCGGGCGGTGAGACTGCTGGCCAGCCAGTTAAATGCCTCGGCATTGCGCTGGTGGGTTCCGGTTTGCCTCAGGACTTTCTTCCCTCCTTCACAGAACGAGGAGGTCCTTCAGCTCTGCTTCTGTCCAGGGGAGTCCCCTCTTGGGGCTGCTGCCCTTGCCTGGGTCCTGTGAGTCCTGGAACCCCTCCTCCGGAGCCCCCAGAGCGGGAGGGGGATCCTAACGTGCAGCCATGGTGGGTAGGGGCAGCGAAGACTAGCAGAAGCTTCGAGCAGGGGCAGTCCAGGGCAGAGCTTGTGCTGCCCCTGCTTGTGGCATACTGTCAGCTTCCTGCCTGGAGTTATCAGGGAGCTGTTTCCTTTAAGGCAGCCAGCAGGGACCATAGAGGCCTGTTTGGGCTGGCCAGACTAGCCATGTCTACATGTGCACGCTACTTCGAAGTAGCGGCACTAACTTCGAAATAGCGCCCATCACGGCTACACGCGTCGGGCGCTATTTCGAAGTTAACTTCAACGTTAGGCGGCGAGATGTCAAAGTCGCTAACCCCATGAGGGGATAGGAATAGTGCCCTACTTCGACGTTCAACGTTGAAGTAGGGACCGTGTAGTCATTGCGCGTCCCGCAACGTCGAAATTGCGGGGTCCTCCATGGCGGCCATCAGCTGAGGGGTTGAGAGATGCTCTCTCCAGCCCCTCAGCTCAATGGTGGACGCATGGAGCGGCCCCTTAGAGGTCCCCTCCACCTCCCTTCCTCTGCAGGAAGCTGAGGGAACGTGCAGGCAGCAGCCCAGACACGCAGCCAGCCTGCACGTCCCTCAGCCAGCACAGCCACCCACCCAGCTGCGATGGCTGCCCGTCAGCCCCCCCAGCGCCCCCGGGGACCCCCCCCAAGGGGAGCCAGGGCAGCCAGCCCAGCCAGGTGGGCAGCCAGGCTGGCAAGTGGCAGCGGGTCCCCTCCTGGACAGAGGCCAACCTGCGGGACCTGCTGGGGCTCTGGAGCGAGGAGGAGGTGCTCCAGGTAATGGGGAGTAAGAGGCTGAACGCGGATGCGTTCGCTTGGCTGGCCAACGGCCTGGCTGCCCGGGGTCACCCTGCCCGCACTCCTGATCACGTCAGGAGTAAGGTGAAGGAGCTGCGGCACGGTTACTCCTGGGCCCGTGATGCGGCCGGCCAATCTGTGGCTGCCCCCGTCACTTGCCCCTTTTACAGGGAGCTCAGTGACATCCTGGTCCCCCGGCACACCTCCTCCCCTCCGGCCACCCTTGATACTTCGGCTGACGAGCCCCAGCAGGCCCTGCAGCTGGAGTCCGCCCCCAAGGTAAGCCCCGCACCCCGGGGGCCCCCCCGGAGCCCACCCCCAGGACATCGCGGCAGGAGGAGGAGGAGGAGGGGGCCTCCTCCTCCGCAGAATCCGGGCTGCAGATCCTCCTCCTGCCATCCTGGAGCAGCAGCCGGGCCTCCGCCCACCGGGGATCTCCAGACCGTGGGAGTGGACCGACAGGTATGTACCCCCTCTGGTGTACACCCCTGGGCTTGAGGGGCGGGGGGTAATAGATATGTGTCCAGGGCCCCACACATGCTCACATGGCCATGGCCCCAAGGACAGCAGGGCCATGGCCCCCACAGCAGTGCATCAGCCCCTGCCCCCCCGCCACCCCGCATGACAGTGCCATGCCCCATCCCTGGGGCAGGGGGGAGCGGAACCTCGAGGGGCCCCCGGGAGGAGGGGGTGGGACACCCCGCAGCAGCAGCCGCAGCAACAGCAGCAGCAGCAGCAGCAGCATGTGATGGAGTGGGGGGAGTGCAAAAGGGAGACAGGCTACATATGAGCAACAAGAGCTGAATAGCTCCCAGGGGCAAAGGATGATCCTGGGGCTACAGCTGGCAGGTGACACCTCTGCCCTGAACAAAGAGGAGGGAGGAGCCGAGCTGGCTTGGAACTGGGGGGGATGGCGGGGGCCACAGGTAGAGGCTAGGGGAAGGGAGAGCTGGAAGGCAGCCAGCCTGAGGAGGGGGAAAGCTGCATCCCAGAGGGGCACCCCTTGGGGTCTTCTCCCCAGGATGGGTTGGAAGGACTGTCTCTTCCGACAGCTGGTGCTGTCACTCCTGGCAGAAACTGGGCATCTGTGGCCTAAGAAACCTCTCCTGCTGTCAGACCCTGCGGAGTGAAGTGAGAGTTGCTCCCATCAGGGGACGGGGTGCAGTGCAGGGGGACCCCTGAACCCCATCCATCACAGCAGCATCTCCCGGGGACGGGGATGGGGAACCTGCAGCACAGGGCTGGGGGGACAAAGGCCATGGCTCGGGGCCCACACTAACGCCTGTCTCCATTCTTCTTCCCCACCTCCTCTCCTGTGTCCTGCACCTGCACCATCAGAAGGACCAGAAGAGAGCGCCGGCGAGGCATCAGTGGTCCTGGAGAGCCCTCCGGGACCATCGCTCCAGGCAAGCCCCTCGGCCGAGGACCGACCAGCCCCATGGTGGGCTAGACGGCGGAACCCGTGCCACCACCAGCCGACGGCGACGGACCCCCAGCTGCTGGCCATCCACCATCGGCAGCTGGAGGTCGCGGAGCAGCACCTGCAGCTGCAGGAGCGGGCGCTGGCCTGGCGCCAAGAGGCATGGGGGGCCTACATGGAGACTTTGAACCACCTGGTGGACTACCTGGCACCCCATGCCGTGCCGGCCGCCGCAGAGCCCGACGTGCCTGCTCCACCCGCCGCACCACCAGCTGCTCTGCCCGTCGCCATCCCATCCGCCGTCGCCCCGCCACCCACCGCCGAGGGCCGGAGCGCCGAGGGACCCCTGGAGCCAGCTGAGACTTGCAGGGAATATCTTCCGGTCCGGCCCGCCGCCAGTCAGCCCCGGACAGGGCTGCGGCCGTGGTGGGGCTCCCGGCCGCCCTCGCCCAGTGCCGGACTGTAGGGGCGAGGGGCCCGGGACTTGCCCCCCCCTTGTATATAGTTTGAAGTTATTATTTTGTGCCCCCCGTTTGCTCCGTCCCCCCCATGTAAATAGTTCTCCCCTTTATCCTCCCTGGTTTTCTTTTTATTAATGAGGACACTTTTTTCTTACTATTGTTTTATTTGTACATATTACTTTGGTTCCACATGTTGTATATAGTTTGTTCTTGTTTTATATATTTATAGTTAAAAAAAAAGTTCTCAAAGAAAAAGCAGTTTAAGTTCAGCCACAAGTGCGTGCTGTCATTTGTCCAGGGAAAGTGGGAGGGGGGTGCGGTTGGGTGCTCCATGGTGTGCGCGTTGGGGCAGGAGTGTGGTGCAGGAAGGGGCGGGCAGTGGGGTCCTGGCAGAGTTCACCCCGCGGCCTCATCATCGAAGTGGGCCCGCAGGGCCTCCCGGACCCGTGTCCCTTCGGGGTCCACCTGCCGACTGGGGGCAGCGGGTGGCTGCACGTCAGCCCTGCCGGCCTCCACAGCCCAGCCCTGGAAAAAGGCCTCCCCCTTGCTCTCCACCAAATTGTGCAGGGCGCAGCAGGCACCCACAATCAGGGGGATGTTGTTGGGGCCCGCATCCAGGCGGGTCTGGAGACATCTCCAGCGTCCTTTCAGGCAGCCAAATGAGTGCTTCACCACCTGGTGCACGTGGTTCAGGCGCTCGTTGAAGCGCTCCTGGCTAGCGGAGAGATGGCCCGTGTACGGGTGCATGATCCAGAGCCGGAGGGGGTATGCCGCATCTGCGATGACGCAGAGGGGCATGGTGGTGTCCCCCAGAGGGATCTCCCGCTGGGGGATGTAGGTCCCCGCCTCCAGCCGGCGGCACAGGCCCGAGTTCCGGAAAACCCGGGCTTCATGGGTTCTGCCAGGCCAGCCCACATAAATGTCCTGGAAATGTCCCCAGCTGTCCACCAAGGCCTGGAGGACCACAGAATGGTAGCCCTTGCGATTCAGGTATCGTCCTCCACTGTGATGCGGGGCGTGGATGGGGATGTGAGTCCCATCCAGAGCCCCGAAGCAGTTGGGGAAGCCCAGGGTGGCAAAGGCCACGATGGTGGCATCTGGGTCCCCCAGCCTCACGAGCCTGTGCAGGAGCATGGCGTTGATGACACGCACAACCTGCAGAGAAAGCACATGGGACAGCACCAATGAGGGGTGAGCAGGGTGTGCGTGGCCCTGCCCTGACCTCCCCTCCCCTGCCCTGCCCTCCCCCACCCTCCTCTGCCCTGTCCTGCCCTCCCCTGTCCTTCCCTGCCCTCCCCTGCCCTCCTCTGCCCTGCCCTACTCTCCCCCGCCCTGCCCTGCCCTCCCCTGTCCTGGCCTCCCCTCCCCTCCCCTCCCCTCCCCTGCCCTCCTCTGCCTGGGCCCCTCTCTCCTGCCCTGCCCTCCCCCCGTGGGTTCTCTTACCTCCATGAGGACAGCCCCGACGGTGGCCTGGACGACACCAAACTGCTGCCCCACGGATCGGTAGCTGTCATGAGTGGCCAGCTTCCCGACAGCGATGCCAACCCGTTTCTCCACTGGGAGGGCACGCCGCATGGCGGTGTCCTGGTGCCTGAGTGCGGGGGTGAGCCACTGGCACAGCTCCATAAATATCTGCTGGCTTATTCTGAAGTTCCTGAGCCAGCGGTCGTCGTCCCACTCCCCAAGTACCAGCTGCTCCCACCAGTCGGTGCTGGTGGGGTAGCTCCACAGCCACCGGCGTGTGAGGTCGGGGGGCGGGGTGCTGCAGGGTTGGGGTTTGAGCCCTGCTGCCCTGAGGGCAGCTCCTCCTCCGGTGTAGCAAGGAGGTGCTCTGCTGCCTCCCTCATGGCATGGAGCAGGGCAAGCCCTGCTCCTGCTGGGAGGGCTGGGTGGACCTCTGGCTGCTTCTGCTGCTGCTGCTGGTGCTGCTGGGGGTCCATGCCTGCGTCGCCCGGGGTCTGTGTGCCTATGGCTCCTCAGACCGCGTGCTGTGCAGGGTGAGTGTGTCTGGGAGGGGCCCTTTAAGGGAGTGGCTAGCTGTTGCCCCGGAAGCGCTAGTCCGCCCTGTGACCCTGTCTGCAGCTGTGCCTGGCATCCCTATTTCGATGTGTGCTACTTTGGCGTGTAGACGTTCCCTTGCTGAGCCTATTTCGATGTTGGGCTGCGCAACGTCGAAATTGAACATCGACGTTGCCAGTCCTGGAGGACGTGTAGACGTTATTCGATGTCGCTACATCGAAATAAGCTATTTCGATGTAGGTTTCACGTGTAGACGTAGCCACTGTCTCCATCCTCCAGGAACGGAGGAGCCTCCTTGGAGAACTCCTTACTTCGAAGTAAGGAATGTAGAGTGTCTGCACACGCTAACTTTGAAATTACAGGTCGAAGTAAGCCACTACTCCATTCCCGGGAATGGAGTAGCGACTTCGAAGTTAGCCTCCCTTACTTCGATGTTAACTTTGAAGTAAGGAAAAGCGTGTGTAGATGCTCTGCAGGCTACTTCAAAGTATCCCCTTACTTTGAAGTTAACTTTAAAGTTAGTTTGTAGTGTACACACAGCCTTTGTTAAATAAAATGTTTCTGGTTTTCATTAGGAACATATCTCAGCATTGCATCTTAACTGGAGCATTGACATTAGGTAATGTGGGTCAGCTGACATTGACTGCTTCTTTGGGAGCAGCAACTTCAATACTGCAAGAGTCCAGTGGAACAGAGGCTGAAAAAGCCTCTGTGGTTCAGGAGTTGCAGGGTGCCTACCACTAACCTGAAGAAAGACCGTAGAGCCTGCAGAGGTTAGAAGGGCTATATTTGTGTTACCCATGGCTGGTGGAATCAGGGAGCTCACTTTCTGGCAGGCACAGCCAAGGGTTCTTCATGCTATTGGCTGCTAGTAGCAGGTGATGCCACACCTCAGCTGCGTCTACACGTGCACGCTACTTAGAAGTAGCGGCACCAACTTCGAAATAGCGCCCGTCGCGTCTACACGCGTCAGGCGCTATTTCGAAGTTAACTTCGACGTTAGGCGGCGAGACGTCGAAGTCGCTAACCTCATGAGGAGATAGGAATAGCGCCCTACTTCGACGTTCAACATCGAAGTAGGGACTGTGTAGACGATCCGCGTCCCGCAACGTCGAAATTGCTGGGTCCTCCATGGCGGCCATCAGCTGGGGGGTTGAGAGATGCTCTTTCTCCAGCCCCTGCGGGGCTCTATGGTCACCGTGGGCAGCAGCCCTTAGCCCAGGGCTTCTGGCTGCTTCTGCGGCAGCTGGGGATCTATGCTGCAGGCACAGGGTCTGCAACCAGTTGTCAGCTCTGTGGATCTTGTGTTGTTTAGTGCAACTGTGTCTGGGAGGGGCCCTTTAAGGGAGCGGCTGGCTGTTGAGTCCGCCCTGTGACCCTGTCTGCAGCTGTGCCTGGCATCCCTATTTCGATGTGTGCTACTTTGACGTGTAGACGTTCCCTCGCTGTGCCTATTTCGATGTTGGGCTGAGCAACGTCGAAGTTGAACATCGACGTTGCCGGCCCTGGCGGACGTGTAGACGTTATTCATCGAAATAGACTATTTCGATGTCGCAACATCGAAATAAGCTATTTCGATGTTGACTGCACGTGTAGACGTAGCCCTCATGTACTCCCAGGAAGCAGCACACCAAGCCTAACTGACAGCCAGCCATTATCTGCTGCTGTTTGTCTAATTATACGATATTTAACTGTTCTAGCTGCTCAAGGTCTTTCCCAGTTTTCAATGTCATTTTCATGATATTGAGAATAGATTATCATTCATTTAAATTTTACGGTCCTTCCCTGAAGCAGAACATTTTTTTGCATTAAAGGCTAAGTATAACCTGTTCCATAGCTAATACACCTGGGGATACTTTGTCCTAAAGTTTATTTTTTCTTTAATAGCTTAACGCAACTGAGACTGGAAACTATTGGAGAAGGAGGAGGAGGACTGTTAGAGAGATACATACTATTTTTGAATCTCAGACACACATGTAATCACTTCCATGGGGATTCAGTGTAATATACTGTCCTAAATGTCTTAGAGTTCTTTTGAAGGACAGACGATAGCCACCGTGGGCAAACTTCACAATGTTTGATCAACTGCAAATTTAAATGACTGCTTCTTGGAGTAGGTAGGTCATCCTGGACCTCCCAATGGGACAGGCAATTTTTGATTTACTCCTAAATGAGCATGGGATCTGGCTGAAGAGATGAATACAGATGGACAGTTTGATAATAGTGATCGTAATCTAATCAAATTTAACATCCCTGTGATGGAGAAAACACCATAGCATCCCAACACAGTAGCATGTAGTTTCAGAAATGGGGACTATGCAAAAATAAGCAAGCTGTTAGAAATTACGTACAGTGTCCAGAGTGAAAACTCTTTAATCTGAATAGAAACTTCTTAAAGACACCAGAATAGTGACAACTTACATGCGTACTCAGCATTTAAAAAACACCACAATAATAAAATTATGAAAAATTGCTACTGTGGCCAAACAACAAAGTAAAAGAAGCAATGAGAAGCAAAAAGATATAATTTAAAAAGTGAAAATTAAATCCTAGTGAGAAAACTAGAAAGGGGCATAAAGTCTGGCCCGTGACAAGTAAAAATGTAAGTAAGAAAGGCCAAGAAGAATTTTAAGAACAGTTTGCCAAAGACTCAAAAAGTAACAGCAAAAAGTTTTGTAAACACATCAGAAGCAAGAAGTCTGCTATACAAGCAGTAGGTCCACTGGATTACAAAGACGGTAAAGGAGCATTCAAAGATGATAAGACCATCGGGGAGAAACTACATTAATTCTTTGCATTGGTCTTCAGAACTGAGAAAATGAGGGAGATTTCCAAACCTGAACCATTCTTTTTAGGTGATAAAGCTGAGGAACTGTCCCAGATTGAGGTAAGGATGTTTTAGAACAAATGGATAAATTAAATAGTAATAAAGCACCAGGACTAGAGAGAATTCATCTGAGTTCTGAAGGAATGCAAATGTGAAATTGCAGAACTATTAACTGGTTTGTAACCTATCCTTTAAATCAGTCTCTATGCCAAATAACTGATGGATTACCAATGTGATGTCAATTTTTAAAAAGGACTTCAGAGGTGATCCTGACAATGACAGGCCAGTAAGCCTGAACTCAGTACCAAGCAATGTGGGTTGAAACTATAATAAATATCAGACACACACAGATGGAAACAATTGGTGGCAGGAGAGTCAACATGGTTTTTCTAGAGGGAAGTAAGGTTTTACAAATCTACTAGAATTCTTTGAAAGGGATCAACCATCATGTGGACAAGGGGGAATCCAGTGGATATAGTGTATTTAGATTTTCAGAAATCCTTTGACAATGTCCCTCAATAAAGCTCTTAAGCAAAGTAAGCTGTCATGGACTGGTAAATGTTTAAGAGTTAGGAAACAAAGAGTAGGAATAAATAGTGCATTTTCATAATGGAGAGGGATAAGTAGTGGTGTCCCACAGGAGTCTGTACAGGGACCAGTCCTATTCAATGTATTAATACATGATTTGAAGAAAGTCTGTATAATGAGGTGGAAAAATTTGCAGATGATATAAAACTATTCAAGATCGTTATGTCCAAAGCTGACTGAGAAGAGCTGCAAAAGAATCTCACAAAACTGTGTTACTGGGCAACAAATAGCAGATGAAATTCAATGGTGATAAATACAAAGTAATACACATTGGAAAACAGAATCCAATCTATACATATAAAATGATGGGGGTCTAAATTAGCTATTTTCACTCAGGAGATAAATCTTGGAGTTAGTATGAATAGTTCTCTGAAAACATCCAGTCAATGTGCAGCAACAGTCAAAAAATGTGAACAGAATGTTGGGTAACATTAAAAAAGGGATAGATAATAAGACAAAAATATCATACTGTGTTTATATAAATCCATGATATGCCCACTTTTTTAATACTGATCTATTGGAATTGTAAAAGGTTCAGAAAAGGGAAATAGAAATGGGGTATGGAACAGCTTCTGTATGAGGACAGATTAATGAGACTAGGACTTTTCAGCTTGGAAAAGAGATGCCTATGGGACGATATGACAGAGGTCTATAAAATCATGATTGGAATGGAGGAAACACTTCTTATAATACAAGGGCTGGAGGCCATTAAATTAAATTTATATGCGCAGGTTTAAAACAAGAAAAAATATTTTACATAATTCACAGTCAACCTGTGGAACTTTTTGCCAGAGGATGTTGTGAAGACCAATAATGTAAAAGGGTTCCAAAAGAACTAGAAAAGTTCATGAAGGATAGGTTCCTTGATGGTTATTAGCCAACATGGGCAGAGATGTTGCCCCAGCCTGTTTGCGAGAAGCTGGGAAGGGGAAAGAAAGGATAGGCAATTTATAGAATCATAGAATCATAGGGCTGGAAGGGACCTCAGGAGGTCATCTAGTCCAGCCCCAGCTTCAAGCAGGATCAACTCCCACTAAGTCATCCCAGCCACAACCTTGTCAAGCCGGGACTTAAAAACCTCGAGAGATGGAGAATCCACCACCTCTCTAGGCAACACATTCTAATGCTTCACCACCCTCCTGGTGAAGTAGTTTTTCCTAATATCCAACCTACACCTCTCCTTCTGTAACTTCAGACCATTACTCCTTGTTCTTCCATCTGACACCACTGAGAACTGTTTCTCACGTCTTTAGAGCTCCCCTTCAGGAAGTTAAAGGCTGCTATTAAATCACCCCTAAGTCTTCTCTTCTGTAAACTAAACAAGCCCAAATCCCTCAGTCTATCCTCACAGGTCTTGTGCTCCAGTTCCTTAAAGGACCTGAGGATTACAGTGGATGAGAGGCTGGATATGAGTCAACAGTGTGCCCTTGCAGTCAAGAAGGCTAATGGCATATTGGGGTGCATTAGGAAAAGGATTTCCAGCAGATCTAGAGAAGTTATTATTCCCCTCCACTTGGCTCTGGTGAGGCCTCATCTGGAGTATTGCGTCCAGTTCTGGACACCCCAGTATAGAAAGGATGTGGATGCATTCGAGAGGGTTCAGCAGAGGGCAACAAAAATTATTAGGGGCCTGGAGCACATGACCTATGAGAGAGGCTGAGAGATTTGCTCTTATTTAGTTTGGAGAAGAGAAGACCGAGGGGCGATTTGATAGCAGTCTTCGACTTTCTGAAAGGGGGCTCTAAGGAGGAGGGAGAGACTGTTCTCAATGATGACGGATGACGGAACGAGGAGCAATGGTCTGAAGTTACAGAGGGAGAGGTGTAAGCTGGGTATTATGAAAAACAATTTCACCAGAAGAGAAGTGAAGGACTGGAATGTGTTATCAAGAGAGGCGGTGATATCTCCATCCCTAGGTGTTTTTAGTTCCCCGCTTGACATAGTCCTGGCTGGGATAATTTAGATGGAGATAATCCTGCTTTAGGCAGGTGGCTGTACTGGTTGACCTCCTGAGGCCCCTTCCAGCCCTAGAATTCAATAATTCCATGATTCTATTATCATAATTGCACTTTAAGGGGAAAGGAAGGGACTTTATTCCCCCCCAACCCCCGCCCCCACCCTGAAAGGTTGTTCCACGTGGTATAGCTGAGCCAAAGTGTTATTTGTGGAACATTTTGGTTGTTTTGATTATTCCTGGAAAAAAGGACAATTCATTGCCAAGCTAAGTGGCTACAGACATGTCATGGAATGTGTCTGATAGACTGAGAGCTAGTTGGCACCTTTTACACACTTGTCTAAAATGCCAAGTGGCAACTGTGACTTGTATGGTCATCATCTGCTCCACACTACACAACGTTTGTGAGGGCAGAGAGGTGAATTTTTCCATCCCAGCTGAGCTCAAGAGAAGTCTGGTTTGCAAAATCTGTGCAGGCAGCAGGAAAGCACCCTTGTACTGACTGGTCCAGCTGGCAAAGGAAATTAGGATCACCATATGTGTACATTAGGGAGGCACAGAAAGACATCTACTCTATGCTTGTGTCCAGGGATGCCTTCACATCCTGTAAATGTATATGGGGGAACATTTGTACATCTTCAGCTACAGCTGCATATCTGTGTGTGGTCTTTGTACCTCTTTGATACGCTGAAGTTGAAAATCACGAGCCGCTCGTGTGTGAGATCACACACTTTGCAAGAAATTATAACAGGAAATATCGTTATATGGAGATGGGTTTCTTCTCTGTAGGGTGGCAGCCAAATTATTATGTGGTTACCTTTCAGGTTTTTTCCCCCCTCACTCTGAGCATTGCTTTTAAATGCTCTTACTGGGAACACACACATATTTTTAGCAGAATTATGTTTTGTGATTTTTTTTTTATTTTCAGCAGTACCCCAATCAATAGCTGATTGAGAGCATTAATCCCTGCTGTACCTGACACTGCTTAAGGGAGGCTGAAAGTGCTTGAACTGGTGATTTCTGTAAAGGGTATTGACAGACACTGTTATTTCTGGTGTATTCCCTCTTTATCATTGTTCTTGGGTTCCATAAAGCCATTAAGATACTGATTAAACCTTCTCTGTCTTTTAGACACCTGCTGTGTTTCAAGTTAGTCATTTTTAAAGCACATAATAGGTGCACTGCACATTTCCCATCCTTCCTGTGTATCCGCAGAGCTTTAAAAATATCTGTTAGTAAATATCTGTTAGTCTAAAAGGTGCCACAGGACTTCTTGTTCTCGAAGATACAGAATAACACGGCTACCTCTCTGAGACAGGGCTTTAAATATTTCTGAATCTTGGGCTGTGTCTACACTACAAAGTTCTTTTGAAAGATCTTTTGAATGAAGGGGACTCTTTCAAAAGATCCTGTGGAGCGTTTACGCACAAAAAATGTTCTTTCGAAAGTAAATCAAAAGAATGTAGTGCTCCTTTCAAAATCGCTTTTCCTTTCCCATTTCTGGAAAAGTGCCACCTTTCTAAAGCTTCTTTAGAAATAAAACGTGTATAGACGCTCCACAGGCTTTTTATTTTTGTTTTTGTCTTCAAAGGAACAGTCCTCCTGGGGCCTGATTTTTTTATCCTCGTCCTATCCTTTCACAAGAGTCGGGGATGTGTGGACACTCTCTTTCAAAAGAGCAGATCACTCTTTTGATCCACGCTTTTGTGTGTGGATGCACTCTTTCAAAAGAAGTTCTTTCGGAAGAGACCTTCTGGAAGGGTTTCTTTTGAAAGACCAGTTCCCTGCACTCATGGCAGAATCAAGCACCATCTAGACTATTCCTGGTACGTGTTTATCTTACTAGCTCTTAACAACCTCCAATGATTGAGATTCCACACCATCCCTTGGTAAATTATTCTGGTGCTTAACCACCCTGAGAGGAACATTTTCCCTGTGTCCAACCTAAATCTCTCTTGCTGCAATTTAAGCCCATGGCTTCTTGTCCAATTCACAAGGATCTCCTGCTGAAGTGATGGCTCCTTCCTTGCCATGAGAAGCTCTCGTTGCTCCGGGTGTCAGCTTTGCTTCCCAAAGGGCAGCTTCTCTAGGCCCTTCTTCATCTACCCCAGCCCAATGTGGGGTGCTCTCCCTGTACTTGGCAGCATGCTTTCTGTAAATGGAGCCGGAGCTGTTTATATCATTGGCCTTTGGAACAAGCTGAGAAATGACATGTAGCATAACTTTACTGTGCTCTCTTTACCTATTCCTTCACGAAGTAGCTAAGTTTTTGCAATACTACAATTGCTAGTTATTATACTAATTTGTTACAGCTTTGTTTCCTTGTCCATTCAGGATCTGTGCCTAACTACCCTACTTTTCCTGCATTCCATATGGCTATGGGTAGTACAAAGAAGTCAAAATGTACAAATTTCCAAGGCGGAAAAGAGTGCTCTCAGTAAGTGATCCTAAGTTTCCTCCAACTGTGTTCCCTTTCCCATCCAAGACCTTCCTAGACTCTCATCTCCCTCAACTCCCATTTTTCCTGTGTTAAGTTGTGCGAGCCATAAAGCACATAAATATGAGCATTAGGTAAGCATTACTGTACTTTTCTGAAGATCTCCTGAGTTTCTTAGAGATGCTTTTACATTTCCTCTTACCCCTTGTCTTTCCTCTTCACTGTGGTTGTGTCTAGATTGCCGCAAACTATCCGCAAAAGATACACAAATTGTGCAATACCTGTCCATCTCTTTTGCCAACAGTTCTGTCAGAAGAGGCTTTTCTGACATTTGGCGAGTTCACACAGTTCCAAGTATTGGAAAAAAAAAAACCCTCTGTCAAGACATCCCTTCTTCCTTGTGGAATGAGGTGTACAGGGATGTCAACAGAACGCTCCTGACCAGCAGAGCTCTTTTGAGAGATCTGCAATCTGGATGCGCGGTCTATCAACAATACCTCTGTCAACAGTTTGGTCAGTAGAAGCCTGCAGTCCAGACACAGCCTGTGACTGGAAAATAAGGGTGACTGGCCCTGGGTTTACAAGAAAAATAAGTGTGCTCAAATAGTGGAGGCTGCTGTACAGAATTGTTGATCAGAGTCTGGCCCCATTGTTACCCATTTCTCAATGATCAGAGAAGAATTTGATGGTCTGAAGAAGTGGGTCTGTCCCACGAAAACTCACCTAATAAATTATTTTGCTAGTCTTTAAAGTGCTACTTGACTGCTTTTTGTTTTGATAGTATATAGACTAGCACGGCTTCCTCTCTGTTACTTTCTGACTGTGAGAGTAAGTTGGTTTCTCCACTAGGATTGCTAGAATATATGAAGAATTGTCACAAGGGAATTTGCATTCTCCTTCCAGAAGAACAGATTTACTATCACTGGCTGAAAAAGTCTCTGTTCACTTCAGTGCTTTTTCTCTGTTCAATTTGCAGATTTGTAGTTTTCGTAATATTTTAAAAGTTTGCAGTTTCTTAAATTGTGATCTGACTCTGCTCCACCAGTGACTGAAGAACCCTGGGTTTTGTGCTTTCTTATGCTGCTATGAATTTTCAATACTAACTTAAACAGCAGACTGACTGCTAATCAGTGTTGCATCCTCAGTAAGTTTTCAGATATGTTTACATTCCTAATAATGAGAAATCAGTGTGGCCCCAAACCATTTTACAAGGTTGGTGTCCCAATTCAGTGTGTGCTCTTCAAACTGCCAATATTTGTTGTGTTAGGGTGGTTGATTTTGCTATGATCTCTGTCAAGACTCAACACCCAGTTGAACTTGTTTGTTGAACTAATACTCCTCTGATATTGATTGCTTTAGGGAGGACCTGGAAAGGTTAATTGCTGTCGCTAGCATAATTTAGACTTATAAAACATATTTGTAGTAATGTGTCTGAGGTGAAATCTATCTGTTCTGGAGAGAAGTTCATTTAGCTTTTTTTTTTTTTCATTAACACATATCTGTTTGTTTCTATAGTGATCTCTCTGCTTATCAGCCAGTGTGAAAGGATGCCGTTTATGTTATTGCAAGTGCTTTACAGATGCAAATAGTTTTATATTCAAATTTGACACATTAACACATGGTTTAAATTGTGATGGGAACTTTCTGAGTCACTATAGGGGCTTGTCTGCATACTTGGCTCAATCTAATTCTTGACCTTCCCCCCCACCCCTCCACTCTCTGATTTGCTCACCTTGATTATCTTTTTCTGATTTGTCCTCCTTGCTTACTGTTTTTGGTTCTCTGTGCCTTAAATATTGAGTCTG
Organism: Carettochelys insculpta; assembly: GCF_033958435.1. NCBI lineage: Eukaryota > Metazoa > Chordata > Testudines > Carettochelyidae > Carettochelys > Carettochelys insculpta. The sequence goes on from NC_134139.1 coordinate 190,899,941, forward strand.
TTCTGGTCTGGCTATGGTCTGAAGAAGTGGGTCTGTCCCACGAAAGCTCACCTAATAAACCATTTTGCTAGTCTTTAAAGTGCTTCTTGACTGCTTTTTGTTTTGCAAATAGTTCTGTGAGGGCTCAACAAATTAAGTCAATTGTTTGCCCCTTTTTTTTTTTGTTGGAGATTTTCGAAAGCTGCCTTACACCACATGGTGAAACACACCTGTCCATTTCACATTCTTCCTCTTGGTTTCATATAATTTACAGGCCTAGAAACACTTTTACTACTGGAGTATTTTTGTGAGTATTGGAAGGTTGATGATCCCTTATTTATTATTTAGCTCAGGGCTGATCACTGAAGGAGTGTGCCACAAATTTGATTTCTAAAATACATTTACCCACTGAGTAGATTATAAATATCTCCCAAGACAGCATGGCAGAAGCACCTTTCATATCTCTTGTAAATGCTGCTGTGCAGCAATATGTCATTAACATCACAATTTTATAACAAATAGTTTAGAATTTTTCTGAGCACTTCATGAAGATCAGAGCTTCTGCTGTGTGGGGGCATTTATACTGCAATAAGCAATTTGATCCTTGGACGTTTCTGGCCTCTGTCCGCAGAATCCTGGTAAACTCTGATAAGTTAAACATAGATATCCTCTAGCTTTGATGCTGCTATTATTTAGGATAAATCATGTAGCAGTTTCTGGGTAATTTTCGCCAGCAGTCAACACACTGCATTATGTCTTTCAAAGTTTTTTTCCTTTGCTGGCATAGACAGTTTTTAATAAATCTTGGCATAGTTCTTTTCATGTTGTTAGGATCTTTCCTAATTTTCCAGATTTACTTTGTCTGCTTTAGGTTCAGGCCAATTCATGTGGATGATGGGTGTCATTTTTTCTTCCCAGGGTGAGAAGGTCTTATTGAGATCTTCTTAGGTGAAGAAAGCATACAGTACATTGATCTTTAGGTCTGGAAATACTCTGGCACTGCAGTACATTTGTTCCACTGCACACCTGATCTATATGACCAATTTTATTTAGTAGTATGAAGTTCATATGCATGCAGGTGTCAGGGGCCAGCCTACAGCAGAGCTGGTCTTTTGGCAACTAATCAGAACAGCTAGCCTAGGTAGAAGCTGTCCGATTCATTGAGCCACCTGATTGGGTGCAGGAAGCAGCTGACTGACATCTAAGGTCAATAACAGCAGCAATCCAGAGACTGTTCAGTGTGCTTCTCACATGCAGCCGAATTTGGCCCTGTCCCAACCCATACCTGCTCAAACCTGAGCCTGTACCTGTTCCTAATCCTTCCTCAGCACCCAGCTCCATCCTGATTTCAGACTCCCAGTTCTGACCCGAAGCTGTGCGTCTTAGCTGTGACTCCAGTTACTGCTTCAGCTTTGGCTTTTGATACCTGGCTTTGCCTCTTGCTCACATCCTCTGACTGCAGCTTCATCTCATCCTTCAAGATTTTGGCTTCTGACTCTCTCATCTGACTTTTGATTTCATTCAGGGCCTTGCCCCAGCTGGTGCTGGATTCAGTCCTACCTGGTAAGCTGAGCTGTTCTTCCATCCTAAGGCTAAGCTGCCTATCACTCAGTCACTGACAGTTTGAACAGCTGAAAAAGATTGAGAAATTATAGGTAAGGACCCAGGCTGATTTCATAATGGCAGCTATTTCCCTGCTGGATATTGTGGGAGTCCTGCAGAGCCTGCAGGTTATGGCCATCTAGGTACAAACTGCAGAACAATAGACTCAAACCCTCTTTCCCCTATCTGCCACATGGCTTCTGAGGAGCCAGAGATTCCAATTCTGGGTCAGCTGAACAGGGACCATAAAAAACTCATCAGTTTCATAAAAGACCAATGACCAATTTCATGACCAACTCTGTCTCCTGTTCATTCTATGACCCTAGTTATTCTCTAGTTACCAGGCAGGAGTAGGATTGATTGATTGATTGATTATTCTTATGCTAACTGGGTAAGCATCCACGCTTGGAGAATTCTGGCCCTCTGGTGGGGCAGATTAAAGAATTTACCTGAGGCTCAAATTGTATGCAGACTACCAAGAGCACACCTCAGGCACTACATCAGGGAAACAGGTCAGTTGCCAAGTGTGCAATAGAGTTTGGAGCTTGGCAGTAGACCCTAAATGGAATGAAGAGGCACAGGGCTCTCACTGCCATAATGTTCTAAGTGAGGAAGTCCAGGATAGGTTGGTATGGTTGGAGCTGCTGCCACCTGATGTTAGCAGCTTCGTTAAGCTTTGTATCAGTATGAACAACAACCTGAATGAACACCAAATGGGGAGAAAAGTCAAATTTCCAACCCTTTTTCACTTTCGTATCACAGAGGCCCAGGCAGATCATCCAAATTTGGCCTTACTTCTCTAATACAGAGATAGGCTGGTGTCTTTTGGAATTAGGCCTATGTTTGTGGAGGAGCTGGACACAATGCCATGGAATATTCTCCTAAGAGCTGGGCTGTGTTCCAACCAGAAAGACTTCATGCATCAGTGTGGATAAGGGGGTTGGGGCTGACTCTATATGCTGTTCCTCACTCCAGAAACTTTATTTCCTCTTTGTTCACCAGTACCCTGACTGTGGATGGGCATCATGCAAGTGTCCTCCAAGTGCTCCACCAGATCCAATATCCCATCATAGCAGAGATAGAACTGACATTGGTCATAGACATGGATGCCTCCAAAACAACGTGGACTTTGCTCAAGTACACAATATTCCAAGCCAGTGAAAGAGCACCCTTGCAGAAGCAAATAGATGTGCTATATCTCAACTTTAGTATGACTCTTGATATTACCTCACATGTTTTTTCTCACAAGCAAACTCTGAAATTATTACTAGAATGAACTCTGATTCCAATCCAGCCTTTTTAGCCACATCAGTCTCGGACAGGGATCAGCCACCAAAACAGCAAGAAGAGCCATTTTTTCCAATCCGGTAAAAAACTTAATAACTCAAGAGCCACAATGCATGTGACTACAAGATGGGCCTCAACAAATAATGTCAAACCATACTTTTTAAAACCCATATTTCAAGAACAGTGTGCACAAAATGATTTGTAATGCAATACATGTTTTCTGCAGGATGTTCACCAGCTTTTTTCATATTCTATTTCCTCACACTTTATATGTCTGTATTTTTACCACAGTCTTCCTGACTTTCAATCCTGAACCTTCTCTCTCTGGAGGACACTAGGTGGAGTTATTTAGTTAGTTAACATTTCGAGATCATATATTGTTTGCTATTTAGATATGGGTTGTTCATTTTGGGTATTTTAGACCTTCACAGTTTATCAAAAATAATCCGGAAAGGTATTTTTTCTTTTTTTTTCTTTTCCTTTTTTTTTAACTTGGCAATTATAGTGTCAAGAGTCACAAAGAAGACTTTAAAGAGCTACATGAGGTTCCAGAGCCACAGATTGCATTCCCTTGTCTAGGAGAAGGAAACACTGATCTCAAACCTGCATTTTCTCTCTCCAGTGCATGTCACAGTTCTTGTGCCAGTGCACAATGGTCAGTGTGAGAAGAGAGAATGGGGTTGGAACTCCCAAGCCGGCCTCACCTAAATCCATTCACATGTGAAGGTATCACTCATGACACGAAAGATTGACCTCTTGATGAAAGTCCTATGGCAATGGGCAAGTGATTTCGGATGCAGGTGGAGGATATCACTGGAAGCATTTAGCCACAAACCTGCATGTGGGTGGCCCAGGTGTGATGGTCATCTGTTTGTTGAACTGCAACAACAGCAGCTCCCCTATCCTGCCTAGGTGACAAAGCAGCCCTACTTACGAACAGTGTTTCTTTCTTTGAAAGATGGGGGAAGAGAAAACAATCTCTAAACAGAGCTTGATCCAATTGCTCCCTGTTGGTTAATTGTGACTGACTGGATATTCAGTTTCTGCGATCACAAGAGAAAATCAATGACTAAACAGAAACTAAACTTTGCATCCTGGAAGGAACACACTCTTCTTGATCATGATGATTGCCGTGAATACAGGACAGCAAACATTGGTAGATAACTTGCATGTTATAAAATTGATGTTGCAGCTTTAAGCAAAATACGTATTTCTGGTACCAGCAATTTCACAGAGGTTGGAGAAGTCTATTCATATTACAGTGTGGGCCACCTTGAGGGTCCTCCAAGGCAAGCAGGAGTTGGCTTCACCATATGGACAACACTAGTCCCTCAGCTTGAATCTGAGCTGCATGCCATCAGTCCTTGCTTATGACCACAAAACTTCGACTGAGACAGGGACAATGCCTTGTACTTGTTAATGCATGTGCACCCACTTTGACTGATGCAGATGATGAAAAGGAGGCTTTCTATGCTAACCTGAATTTGGTGAACTCTTCAGTACCTTTTAAATCCAAGCTTAATATAGTAGACAATTTTAATACTGGAGTCGGTCAGGACTATCCTAAATGGCCAAAACTATTTGGACATCATGGCATTGTAAGTGAGAACTCCAAACGGCACTCTTCTTCAAACTTGTGTGCAGCATGAGCTTGCTATTGCAAGCACATTCTTCCACCAGGTGAACAAGTACAAAGCAACTTGGATACACCCTTGGTCTAAGCAATGTCCATATGATTGACTACTTCATCACAAAACAAAGAGATCTTTCTGATGTCAAATTGATTTGTGCAACACCTGGCACTGGCTCCTAGTGTGACCACTACATGGTATGCAGTGTTGTCTCCTTGAAACTTTGTCCACCAGAGCGTCATCATTCTGCTGGATGCTGAAAAAAGCTGGATGTAGATAAACCTGAAATACCTGAGACACAAGCACTGTTTCAACACAGTCTTGACATTTCCTTAGTCATCAGCAATGAAGGTCCAGAGTGGTCATCTACTACTGAGGATGATCGGATTAACATCAGAGAAACAATCTACAGAACTGCTGTCAAGATCCTTGGTTTCCAAAAACACAGGCACAAGGATTGGTTTGATGACAAGGACAAAGATGCCCAAGCTCTTTCTGATAAGATGCATGTGACACACCTGGCTTGGATCAGTTATAAATCCTAGAATCCTAGGGCTGGAAGGAACCTTAGGAGTTCATCTAGTCCATCACCCTGCCTAAAGCAGGATCAACCCTAACTAGGAAAAGGAGATACACTTGAGCTACGCAGTAGGCACATGTCAAATTAAGGCAAATGAAAGAGGACTGGTGCAAATATCAAGCAGTTAAACTCCAAGATGTGGCTGATAGACATGATCTTAAAGCATTCTATGGCAGGATGAAGGCAGTCTATGAGCCACACGCTGCTGGCTGTACACCAGTGTGCTCTGCTGATGGCCTCACTTTGATCACATATCAATAAAATCCTCAACTTTTGACAATAGCATTCTTGAAGAAATTCCTCAGTGGGCTAATGCTTTATAGCTGGTCATACCACCAACTGTTGGTACAAAAATCTGTTCACCAGATGATATCTGGAAAGGCACCTGGCAGTGATGCAATTCCATCAGAAATTTATAAAGCTGCTGGTGGCCAGTTGATGTACCATCCCACCCATTTATCTAGTGCCATTTGGAAGAGGGAGCTAGTCTCTCAGGATTTCAGAGATGTCTTGGTTGTACATATATACAAGGGTAGAGGTGACTGTGCGTGTTGTGGTGACCACTGGGGCATCTCTCTGCCTTCTATAGCTGGTAAGATCCTGGCCCCCATCTTTTACAACTGGCTTTCACTACATTTGTTCAAAATGTCATCATTCCTGAAAGCCAGAGAAGACTTCGTGCTGATCGAGGCACTGCCTATATATTTGCAGCCAAACAGATATAAGAGAAATGTAGAGAGCAGCATCAGGACCTCTACGTGACCTTCATTGACTTGACCAAGGCTTTTGACATGTCATTAGAAATGGGCTCTGGAAAATACTTGGGCTAATTGGCTGTCCTGAAAAATTTATCAACTTTGTTTGGTCTTTTCCTGATAGCATGCTTGGTTGGATTTTAAACAATGGAGAAACATCAGCACCTTTTCAAATATCAAAAGGTACAAAGCAAGGATGTATACTTGCTCCTCTCCTGTTCAACATCTACTTTTCAATGATGCTGTTAGTTGCTTTTAAGGACTGTCCATTGGGAATACCTATTCAGTTCTAAACAGATGGCGGTAGTCAATCTTCGGAGACTTCAGGCTAACACTAAAGTGGTTACTACAGCTGTCTGTGATCTTCTGTTTGATGATGACTGTGCATTGTTGACTCATTCAGTGAAGGATACACAGGAGCTTTTTGATCACTTTGTTTCTTCTGCTCACCACTTTGGACTCACAGTGAGCCTCAAATAGACAGAAGTTATGTCTCAGCCTGTTTGGAATGAGCCCAGCACTCCAGTAATCACTGCTGCTGGTACAGTCCATAAGACTGTTGACAAGTTCTGATACCTTGGAAGTGTACTGTCCTCTAGTATAAACATGGATCGTGAGGTATCTACTCAATTAGCCAAAGCCAGTGCTGCCTTTGGAAAATTAACCAAACACCTATGGAATGACCATGGTATTAAACTGCTACCTTGGGATAGAGTTTATCAGTACATTGTCCTGAGTATCCTGCTGTATGGCTCGGAGTCATGGACAATGTAACACCACTTTATTTTGAAACTCGATCAGTTCCATATGCACTGTGTGAGGAAGATTGTCCATGTGAATTGGTGGGACAAAACTAACAGAGGTTCTTAAGCTGTGTGGTATCATGGGCATTAAAGCAATGATTAGGAACAGACAGTTTCACTGGACTGGTCATGTTATGAGGATGGATGATACATGGACACAAAAGATGGTCTTCTATGGCCAGCTTACTCATGGGAAGTGCCCAATTGGTGGTCAGCATTAGGGCTATAAAGACACCTTAAAGGCCAATGTAAAGTCATGCGGCATATCTCCCGATGATCTGGAAAAACTAGTTCAGGACAGATTGTACTGGTGGCAAACTATTGTACAGGCTTTTAATTGCTTTGAAGTCAGTGTATCCAGGCACTACAGGAAAAGCATAGGATCCAAAAAGAACGTACAACACTTGCAGTTGGTGGCTTTTTATATGACATCTGTAATTGGCTGTGCCATTCAAGGATTGGTTTAGTTGCTCACCAATGGCATCAAAGAAGATGAGCTCCATCAATCAATTGTTCAGTCCAAGAAAAAAAAAGACTAGAATGAACATGGTATAAAGGGAGGAAGACAAATCTGATTGGAAAATTGTATGCAGAGAATGGTTACAAATGATTCACTGGCACGCTGAAAGGGTATACTGTTTGGGGTCCAAGCAGGGATCTGTCCTGGGTCTGGTTCTATTAAATATTGTAATGAATAATTTGGAGAATGGCAGAGACTGTACACAGAAGCTTTCAGATCATGCTAAGCTGGAAGGAATTGTAAGCACATTAGAGCACAGGATTAGAGTTTAAAACCATGTTGACAAATTAGAGAAATAGTTTGAAATAGATTGAAATTCAGTCAAAATAAACACAAAGTACTATACTTAACAAGGATAACTAATAGCTCAAATACAAAATGAGAAAGGAGTACTGCAGAAAAGCAGAGGTATACTGAATTTGATACCAAACATGAGTCTATGTAAGACTGTTGCAAAAAAGGAGAACACCATTTTGGGATGTTTTAACAGGAGTGTTGTCAGAAATAAACAAGAAGTAATTTTTCCACTTAACTCAAAAATGGTCAGGTCTCAGCCAGTGTACTGTATCCAGTTCTGGGAATCACTGCCGAGAAAATATGAGGGAAAACTGTTCGAAGTCTAGAGGAGAGCAACAAGAATGACTCAAGTTATAGAAAACAAGACCTAATAAGAAAAACACTGAAGCTCATCTCCTAATAAATTATTTTGTTAGTCTTTAAAGTGCTACAGGACTGCTTTTTTGTTTTGAGACTGAAAAAAAGTGTTTTTTTCAGTCTGGAGAATGGAAGACTTAGTGGGGACATAAGGCTTCAATTACTTAAAAGATTATTCAAGAATAGAGTAATAAACTGTTTATCTGCTGTGCACAGACCAAGAAGCAATGAGCTTAAGTTGCAGCCCTGGAGAATAAGGTTAAACATTAGAAAAAAAACACTTCCTAACTTTAAAGAAACAAGTTCTTGAACAAATTGTCTAGGATGGTGGTAGAATCTCCATCAGTGGAGAATAGCTTAGACAAACACCTGTTGGGGATGATTTAGATAATATTTAGTCCTCCCTCTGTTCAGGGACTGCACTAAATGATCTACCAAGTTACTTTTATGAATGTACGTTATTTGGTGGAGTCTGTTGATAGGTACCACTCTCCAATGGAATGGTTACTCATCAAACAGCATCCTTGGGTGCTACCATACTGCATAGTCACTGGGAGGTTCTGCATTGCACTCTGATCCATCTGCCTCATTCATACAGTAGTCTCAGCATTTCCTGGATCCTGGCTCAGGATCAACACACCCATTGGCGCTCAGGTACATTATGGTCATGTTAAAACTCTGTCATCAACTTTGCCTTCTGAAATCATGACCTGGACCCAAACCTTCCCTTTACCATCCGTGGTCTCTGCCATGCAGGGGTAAATTCAGACAATGCAAGAGATACTCTGAAGATGACTATTGCTGTTCCTGAAACTCCCTCATGAGCTTACATTGTCTAGTTACTTGATTCTCAGGATTGCACTATCATCCTCATCACCATTGGTCACCTCACTAAGATGTCACAACTATTTCTGTTCATTATCTAACAGCTTTCTGCCTCTTTCTAGATAATGCATTTCAGCTGCAAGGGCAGCTAACCAGAATAATCTTGCATCAAGATTTACAGTTCACCTCTCTACCTCCTTGGTCTATTACCTACAGACACATAGGCAGACAGAAAAGGTGAACCAGGCCTTTGAACAATATCACAATTGTTTTCTCACTTACTGTCAAGATGAATGGGGTGCTGTCTTGAGATTTTCAGATTTTGAATATAACAGCTTGAAATATGCATTCTGAAACACACTCTGTTCTTAACAAACTATAACTATCACTCTAGCCTTCATTCAGCTACAGCTACAGGCTCCCTAGCATCCCCTGCAGCAAACCAAGCTGCCCACCATCATTAGGTCCACTGAGAGCAAATACCTGAAAAACACCAAGGAGGCATACAAATGTCATACTGATTGTAAATGCCTAGCCATGCCAACTATGTCTGTAGGAGATAAGGTCTGGCTCTCTTCCAGACACTTCAAATGCATCCCTCCCTCCATCAAACTGAACCACCAGTACCTGAGACCATTTCAAATTTCAGAACAAATAAACCCTGCAGGCCCAGGTCCCAGAATCCTTGAAGTTTCACAATATTTTCCACATGTACCTTCCCAAATCTTGTGCTGAGAAACCCCTTCGTGGCTCCTCTGTGCCATCACCATCCCCTGTAGATGTCCACAGGTGAGAGGTGTATGAGGTCTGAGAAATCCTAGACTCCAAAAGGTTTTGGGGTAACTTTTATTATCTAGTGAATTGGGAAGGTTGTGGACTTAAATAACAGGCATGGTTGTTACCAGAAAACATCTATGCTGTAGAATTTATACATGCCTTGCACCAAAAATGCCCCCTGAAGCCAAGTCTCACAGTGCCTAGGAGATGCCTATGAAATGGAGGGCACTGTTAGGAGTGAGCCTATATAGCAGAACCAGTCTCCTGACAACATAATAAGAATAGCTGGCCCTGACGGAAGCTGACAGGTTAGCTAAGCCATCTGACAGTCTTCAGGAGTCAGAAGGGTGATACTTAAGTTCAGTAGCAATCCAATGGCTGCTCAGAATACTCCTGGCCTGAAGCTGGGACTGGTCCTGTCGCTGTCTTTGCTGTTTCTCGCCCAGCTCCATCCCCAGCCTGTTCCTGTTTCTCCTCCAGCACCCAGATCCATCCTGGGTTCCGCGCCCTGACTCCAACACTGGGCTACATCTTCTGACTGTCTCCAGTTAATCCCTTTCCTTCAGCTTTAGCTTTGACTTCTGAATTCTAGCTCTGATCTTTGGCTTCAATCCAGGACCCTGCCCTGGTTGGATTCAGGTTTAAGTGGCAGGCCAGATGGTTGCATCAACCACTAGGCCATGGTAACCGTGACTCAGTAACAGACAGGTGGTTTCTTACTTTCTTTGGAGACCACAGCCAACTCAGAAGTTCTGTTCATGACATCTCATGACGGAGCAGCTCCTGTGTCTTCCGTGTGCTGTAGATCTTCTTTTTTCCACTAACGACTTGTAAAAATGTACAAATGGATGGTCTCTATAGTTTCTTTTTTTTTATTTGCAGGCAGCGTTCCAGCTGTATGACAGCTTGTAAGTACCGTGCCTGTGTCTCTTTCAACTTTGAATATGTAGCCAACCAGGCTCGGGTTCCCCAGAAATGAGGCTGCACCCAGAAGGCGAGTGCTATATTTGGTTTATTGAAAGCATGTGACACCTGTGACGGGAGCCCCAGAGACACTGCAGTCACCCATGGGGGAAGACCCGATGCGCCAGAGCTTCGCTCGGAGAGAGGCTCTGTAACAGGCCTCCTTTCTCTAGCTGATAAAGCTGAACTTATTAACATAAGATTGCCTCAAATTGCCTATGCAGTCCTTATCACTACCTTTTGTGGCCTACTGCCAGCGTAGCCTTGAAGTTTTGGCAAGCAAGCCTTATTTCGCAGGTGTTGTGGGGCAGGATGAGTTGTTTTGCAGCGTGTAGCCTTGAAGTATTGGCAGCATGCTTCTGTATAGGATTCCTCTAAGGGGTTCACAGAGGGGTTGGCCTGCTCTCATGAGATCGTTACAAACTCTTGTAGCACCCTACACTCCTCCCTGCAACCCCTTTGTGAACGCCAAGGCTAGTAGGAATCGAGTAAGGTGGTTGAGGCCCCTTTGGCAAGACGTTTGGCCACACAGTGTGCACCTGTAGAACAGACTTGACAACAGCACATGAGACCAAGGTACCCGGCTCAGAGGCATAATAGCCCAAGGAATAGGATTTGCACCAAGTGGGCCTCCCAGCCCCTCAGTGAGCCCACCCAGGACCAAAGCCAGCTACTGCCCTGGCTTTGTTGGATGCCCTGAGCCAGGGCCTCCAAACGATTTAGGTTGGTCTCCACTGTGTTACCGACATTGGTAACAACACATACCTTCAAACTCAGCACATGTGTGTTCATGTTGCAGAAGGAGATAATCTATAGCCATGCGGTTCTGTATCACTCATTTGCGCACCTTCCCGAGCTCCTGATTGAGGGCCACAATGAGAATGAAGGTGAGATTGATAGTTTTAGCAAAGGCACATGCAAGGTGAGTTATAGCATTATAGTAGTGCCCCAAGAGACCAGAAAGACCTCCAAAAGCAAAGATCAGGCCTGCTGCTTCTTTTTCGGCGGCCAAAGTCACCCTCGGATCGCAAGTGGGTGGCAGAGGCAGAGGCAGGGTTGGTAGGTCACGCGCAGTCACCCGTGGGGGAAGACCCGACGCGCCAGAGCTTCGCTCGGGGAGAGGCTTTGTAACAGGCCTCTTAACACTAGCTGATAAAGCCGAACTCATTAACTTAAGACTGCCTAAAATTGCCTATGCAGTCCCTATCACTACCTCTTGTGGCCTACTGCCAGCATAGCCTTGAAGTTTTGGCAAGCAAGCCTTGTTTCACACGTGTTGTGGGGCAGGATGAGTTGTTTTGCAGCGTGTAGCCTTGAAGTATTGGCAGCATGCTTCTGTATAGGATTCCTCTAAGGGGCTCACAGAGGGGTCGGCCTGCTCTCATGAGACTGTTGCAAACTCTTCTCGCACCCTACAGAATGTTTTCCGGGGCCTCCACTAAGTGCAGCAAGTGTATTGCCAGATGCTCTAGCAAAGGTCGCATCAGTAACTGGTTGTTATTCTGTCCACCAATGTTTGTCGCTTTTTGCTAATGTCAGTTCAGGGTTGAACTGGACATAATCTGGCAGTTTCTTGTCTCTGTTACATTACGAGCAATCACATTTCTTCTAATTTCTTCATCATCATCATCATCATCATCATCAATAACCATGGGCTCAGCGCCTGTTGGTGTCTGATGCCTCTCTCACTATTTTCTTCCATCATTCCCTATCCAGTGCAGAGTGGCTTAGTTTCTGTAGACGAGCTCCGCACCAATCTACTATATCATCTACCCATTCTCTGTGGGGTCTGCCTCTCCTATTCGAACCATCCATTATGCGGAATACAAGAGTCTTGATTTTTCATTCGTCGTTCATTCTGCAAATATGTCCAAATAAATGTGCAGAAAATGAACTCCCAGGGGTGTTATATAGCTGTTTGAAAAAGCTACACAGCCCTTTTTCCTTTACAGAAACTCTGGTTACATTGCATTTCGGTATACTTTCCATGGTAGGTGCCCACAACGTGAACATCAAGGGTGTGCTGCTGTGACTTCTAATTATTTTTGCTTCCTTAGATAACAAGAGCAATCTCCAGAGTTTCACTATAAGCTTTGTTCTCCACATAAACCATACTTGGGTGTGTGAAAATCCACCCACAGTTGCACCATGGTCATGTCTGATGAATCTGCAGTATGAGAGGACAAAAAATGGTTCTGTAACACCATTCCATGCCCTCCCAGTCTTCGGTTTATCTGTGACAAATCAGAGTAGCTAAAAGACTCTTCTAACTAATGTCACCTTGGAAAAGTCCCTTATGGTTTATTTTCCCCGTGCACACAGTGCAAACCCTCCTATTCTTGGTTGTCACCCAAACCCACCCCAAAATGCATGTTTTCTGTCTTATGCCATCAAGAGAGTTTGCTTTAGCAATGGAGATTGCAGGTGCACATTTAGGTACTGCTGGTCTCTTCTTTCTTATCTAAATCACTATCTCCCAGTCTGACTAACCCTGTTCCCTCTATTTCTGCAGTTTAACTTTGCTGGGGCACTTCCTGGGAATGCTGTTGTCATGGGGATTATTTTTGCTCTCCGTATCTCACCTTTAAAATTTTTGCAGTATCACAGCTTTGTTCTTGTGGAGCATGTGCTCCTCCTGCCAGCTCTGGAGATGATTCTAGTCCTAGCTCTGGTGTTGCTGTCTGCCACAGGCTTTCTGCTTGCTGGGTGTTTTCCTTTTGCTGTCTTTCAGTTGTCTTTATACTCAGCAAGTGTTATGGCTGGAATACCCGGCCTCTGTTTTTTATTCTTCTGTCAGTTCAGAGGACGCATTTCTTGCCTTCTGTTTTTCCTGTTGCTAGTGAATTTCTAGTGCATTTTCTCTTGTGTTCCAGCCAGTTCCAAGCCTGCCAAGGGTTTTGGGAGTGTGGCCTGAAAATGAAGGCCTTTTTCTCCCAGGCTTGGCTCTTTGTTATTTCCACAACATGAGCTGAAGTCGTGCCTTGTCTTGTTCTTTTCCACACTGGCTTATGTGTCACTCAGGAAAATGCTGGGGAAACAAGTGAATTGGGGAATAGGGTTATAATTCAAAATTATCTGCACAGACTGGAAAAATGGTCTGAGGTAAACAGGATGAAGTCCTATAAAGACAAATCCAATTTCGACTGAGGAAAGAAGAATCAGTTTTATATATATAAAATGGGAAGTGACTGTCTGGGAAGGAGTGCTGCAGAAAGGGATCTAGGGAGTCATAGCAGACCACAAGCTAAACATGATTACACTGGGTGACACTTTTGCTATAAATGTGAATATGTTTTTGTGAAGTATTAACAGGAGTGTTGTAAGCAACATACAAGAAATACTTCTTCCACTGTAGTTTGCACGTATTAGGCCTCAACTGAATTACTGTGTCCAGTTCTAGCACCACATTTCAGGAAAGAAGTAGACCAGTTTGAAACAGTCTAGAAAGCATGACCTTTGAGCAGTGTTCCTTGTAAGCTGAGAGCTTGGGTGGCGGCCCAGGAGAGATTCAGGTGCTGCCCAGATGATTAGCAAAGCACCCAGAGCTGCTCGCAGTGGTCAGCGCGTGTTTCTACTGGCAGTGCATGTCTGTGCATGCCTTGCTGCACGTAACAAATTTTATTTGACCTAAGGATAGAAAAAAGAAATGGGAGCACTGCCTGTTAGGGAAGATTGAAAGAATTTGGTTTGTTTGGTTTGGAAAAGAGAAGACTGGAAGGCGACATAATAGCTTTCAATTACCTGAAAGGTTGTTACAAGGAGGACGAAGATGATAGGACAAGAAGGTATAAATGGCAGCAAGGCAGGTTTAGTTTGGAGATTAGGAAAAACTTCCTAACTGTCAGGGTGGTTAATCACTGGAAAAAATTGCCTGGGGGATTGTGGAATCCCTATCATAGGAGATTTTTAAAGGGCAGGTTATACAAATATACCTCAGGGATGATCTAGACGTTGCGTGATCCTGCCAGGAGTGCAGGAGACTGGACTTGAGGACCTCTCAAGATCTGTTCCAGTTCTAGTATCCTATGATTCTATGATAACAAAAGCTTTACTAAAGTTGAGGTATGTCACATCTACTGCTTCCCCTCTATTGATAAGGCTTAGTACCCTGTCAAAGACGGATGTTAGCTTTGTGTGACATGATTCCTTCTTGAGAAATGCATGTTAACTGTTACATATCTTATCTTCTAGATCTGAAAGGATTAAAGAGTACCTCAATGAGAGCTTTATGGAGAGGTGCCGGCAGGACTCCTGCTCCATCTCTAGTAGTAGGAGTAGTAGGCATCCTTCAGTCTGCATAGATTATGGATCACACCCTTTATAATTTCAATTGAGGACTTCATTTACAGCGTCTACTGTGACTACGAAGGCCCACACGAGAGTGACAGTCCTTGCTGCATCTCTTGCAGATGTGGTGGGTATCTGGCAAGTCCTTAGTGTGCTTTCTGTGAGCTCGCTTCTCCTCTGCTAGCTGTCTGATCCTCATCTCGCCCTTCTGAAGGCCCTTGTGTAACCCCTGCCTCCATCTGCTGCGGTCGTCTGCTAGTTCTTCCCAGTTGTCCAGCTCGATGTCTACCTCTCTCAGGTCTCTCTTGCGAACATCTTTGTAGCGCAACTGGAAGCGTCTGGGAGGTCTTTTGTCAGAGGCTAGCTCACCATATAGGATGTCTTTTGGAATCCTTTCATCATTCATCATGTGGACGTGGCCAAGCCAGCGGAGCCGACGCTGCCTGAGGAGGGTGTGCATGGCTGGGATTCCAGCTTGCTCAAGGACGGTGATGTTGGTCACTCTGTCCTTCCATGATATTCCAAGAATGTGCCTGAGCAGTGCAAGTGAAAGACGTTCAGCCTCTTTTCCTGGAGGGCATACAGGGTCCAAGTCTCGCTGCCATAAAGGAGGGTGCTGAGGATGCAGGTTCTGTAGACTTGCATTTTAGTGTAAGTGTACAGCTTGTTATTCCACACACTCTTTCTGAGACTGGACAGAGTTGTGGCCGCTTTTCCAATCCTCCTATTTAGCTCAGTGTCCAACGACAGGGTGTCAGTGATGGTGGATCCGAGGTAAATGAACTCGTGGACGACCTCTAACGTATAGTTGTCAATGCTGATTGAAGGGAATTCAGCAACATTCTGACCAAGTACGTTTGTCTTCTTTAGGCTGATGGTAAGCCCAAAGTCCTTGCATGCTTTGGAGAACTGATCCAGCAGTTTTTGAAGCTGGTCTTCTGTGTGAGACACTACAGCAGCATCGTCTGCAAACAGCATGTCTCTGATGAGGACTTCCTGCACCTTAGACTTAGTTTTCAGTCTTGCAAGGTTAAACAGTTTCCCATCAGATCTTGTGTGCAGCAAGATGCCCTCTGTTGAAGATCCAGAGGCATGCTACAGGAGGAGCGCGAAGAAGATCCCGAACAAGGTCGGAGCAAACATGCATCCTTGTTTGACGCCACTCCTGATTCTGAAAGCATCCGATAATGTGCTGTCATATTGGATGGTTCCTCTCATGTCTTCGTGGAATGGCTGGATCATCTTGAGTAACCGTGGAGGACAACCTACCTTACGGAGCAGTTTGAACAGACCATCCCTGCTGACCAAGTCAAAGGCCTTGGTCAGGTTGATGAAGGCTATGTAGAGTGGCTTCCTCTGTTCCCACACTTCTCCTGCAGCTGCCTTAGAGAGAAGACCATGTCAACGGTAGACCTCTCTGCGCGGAATCAGCACTGCAATTCGGGGTACACCCTCTCAGCAATCTTTTGGAGTCTGCCAAGGATGACGCAAGCAAACAGTTCACCAGTGACACTTAGGAGGGACATTCCACGGTAGTTGTTGCAGTAGCTTCTGTCACCTTTGTTCTTATACAACGTTACAATGTTAGTGTCGTGCATATCCTGTGGAACCTCACCCTCTTTCCAGCACAGGCACAGTAGCGCATGTAGGGGTTCCAGGAGCGTGTCCGCAGCACACTTGATTACCTCTGGTGGTATACCATCCTGACCAGGGGCCTTTCCTGCTGCAATGCTGTCGATGTCTCTCTTCAGTTCATCCACAGTCGGTTCTTGATCCAGTTTGTCCATTACTGGTAGGAGCTCGAAGGCATCGAGGGCTGCGTCAACCACAATGTTCTCGCATGAGTACAGCTCGGAGTAGTGCTCAACCCAGCGCTCCATCTGTTTGGCTTTGTCAGCGATGACTTCACCAGATTTGGATTTCAGAGGTGCCATCTTGTTCTGGGTGGGTCCTAATGCCTTCTTCATACCCTCGTACATTCCTCTGAGATTACCAAAGTCGGCATGGGTCTGGATGCTGCTGCATAGCTGGAGCCAGTGGTTGTTGGCACAGTGCCTGGCTGTCTGCTGTACTGTTCTTCTGGCTGCTCTAAGTGCTTGCTGGGGACTCTGGCTTGGTGAGCATTTGTACTCCAGGAGTGCAGCGCACTTCTTTTCAATGACTGCAATCATCTCATCAGAGTTAGCTTCGAACCAGTCGTTCATGTTTCTAGCTCTTCTTCCAAACACCGACAAGATCGTGTTGTAAACTGTATCCCTCAGATGTTGCCATTTGGATGTCTCATCGGCGCCCCCAGGGCCACTGCGCAGATTTTCCTGGAGGGTTTCTCTGAACTTTTCACCTTTCTCCGAGTTTGCCATCTTTCTGGAGTCAATGTGGGGCCTTCTAGCAGGTTTACAGCAGTACAGCTTCTTGGGTCTCAGCTTGAGCTTGGAGCAAACTAGAGAGTGATCTGTATCACAGTCAGCACTATGATAGCTGTGTGTCAGAAGGATGTTTTTGAGGTTATTACGCCTAGTGATGACCATGTCTAGTTGATGCCAGTGCTTCGAGCGTGGGTGTCTCCACGACACTCTGTGCTGTGGCTTCGTTTGGAAGAATGTGTTTGTGATGCACAGATTGTGGTACGTGCACACTTCAAGGAGATGCTTTCCATTGTCATTCATTTTTCCCACACCGAAGTGTCCTAAGCAGGAAGGCCATGAGGCCCAATCAGCTCCAACTCTTGCATTGAAGTCACCCAAGAGCTGCGTCTACACGTGCACGCTACTTCGAAGTAGCGGCACTAACTTCGAAATAGCGCCCGTCACGTCTACACGCGTCGGGCGCTATTTCGAAGTTGAAATCGACGTTAGGCGGCGAGACGTCGAAGTCGCTAACCCCATGAGGGGATGGGAATAGCGCCCTACTTCGACGTTCAACATCGAAGTAGGGACGTGTAGACGATCCGCGTCCCGCAACATCGAAATAGCGGGGTCCTCCATGGCGGCCATCAGCTGGGGGGTTGAGAGATACTCTCTCTCCAGCCCTTGCGGGGCTCTGTGGTCACCGTGGGCAGCAGCCCTTAGCCCAGGGCTTCTGGCTGCTGCTGCTGCAGCTGGGGGTCCGTGCTGCATATACAGGGTCTGCAACTAGTTGTTGGCTCTGTGTATCTTGCACTGTTTAATGAAAGTGTGTCTGGGAGGGGCCCTTTAAGGGAGCGACTTGCTGTTGAGTCCGCCCCGTGACCCTGTCTGCAGCTGTGCCTGGCTCCCTTATTTCGATGTGTGCTACTTTGGCGTGTAGATGTTCCCTCGCTGTGCCTATTTCGATGTTGGGCTGAGCAACGTCGAAGTTGAACATCGACGTTGCCAGCCCTGGAGGACGTGTAGACGTTATTCATCGAAATAGCCTATTTCGATGTCGCAACATCGAAATAAGCTATTTCGAAGTTGGGTGCACGTGTAGACGTAGCCAAGATGTACAGTTGTTCACGAGCAGGTATTTGCACTACAGCAGCACTAAGCACGTCATAGAACTTGTCTTTTACTTTTGGTGTGGCGTACAGGGCTGGAGCATAAGCTCTGATCAGGTGGACGGGACTGGCGCAAGTTTGAAGCGTGATTCGAAGAAGTCTTTCTGATCTGCCCATGACTAATTCCACCATTTGTAGAAGGGTGTTTCTGACAGCAAAGCCAACACCATGCTCTCTGGGTTCTTCTTGGGCTTTACCCTGCCAGAAAAAGGTGTAGTCCTTTTCCTTTAGAAATCCCGAATCTGCGAGTCACGTCTCTTGCAGTGCAGCGATATCACCTCTGAGCCTGTTCAGTTCCTCGTTGATGACAGCGGTTTTTCGAGTGTCACTGATGGTCTGAAGATCTTCAGTCAAGCCGGTCAGCATGGTCCGCACATTCCAGCAAGCAAGCTTAAATTGTTGATGTTTCTCATTTCTTGTTGATTTTCTTATTGGTTTGCCTGGTGCCCAAATTTCAGTCACTTGTCAGGTTCAAGAACCTTAAGCCTCATGCACCCAGCGACGCAGGTGAACTGTGGCAGGACAGTACCGTATTGGCTGGGGGCTGCCCAGCTTGAGGCGGGCGGTGACTGACCAGTGAGATGCGAGGATCTCTCCCACCATCGAAGGCAACCCCTGGCGCTCGTTCTCTATGCCATTTGAGCAAGAGCTTATAACCGGTATCTGTTGCCTCCCATGTTGACGTAACGCTGTTCAGCGATGCCGGAGTACCTCTCTGGGCGCGAGCCTGGGCACTTATTATGGAGACTTTGAGCTGCCCAGACTCCAGTGTCCCCCTCTCGGCTTTACTAATATAGTCCAAAGGAGAGGATAACCTCCATGTCTGTTAGCAGCTCAGCTGCAGACATGTTAGCAAACTTGCAGAGCCCATGATGTGTAGGCAGAGCGACCACCACTATGCCCCTCAAGGCAGATCAATCAGATAAAACCCAAATAAATTTATTGACTGTAGCATGATTACAAATGTTAAGTCACCAGAAGGTTCTTCCCTTCCATCAGGATCAGTCAGCAATAAGTCCTGGGATGGGACTGGCTCCAAAATTAAAGAAAAGTGATGATTGGATTCCCTGCTGAGTGTTCTCCTCCTCATCTACAATTTCCTCCTCCTTTTTCGTTTTGGACAGTGTGAGGTTCCCCACCACCACCCACAATCACATGCAGCTGCTCATACTAACAGCATGCTTGAGGCACTGATCCAGACCAACCATTTGCCTCCTTTGTCTTCTGTTAGGATTGCCTGAGCTCCTTTATTTCCACATGGCACTGCTCTGTGTCCCTGCTGTATGCTTTTCCCACCATGCTTGTGTGATTTTCACATAGATATCAGTGTTTCTTGGATGATTCATAGTTCTGCCAGTCGAGATTCCTCTCCCCACACAGCAATCAGATCCAGGATCTTTGCTGGAGCTCGTTTGCAGCCCTGGTCATTCATGGTCAGGTGACCTGCTGGGCATGTCACACTGGCCAAAAAAGAAACAACATTCAAATGTTCTCTGGGCTTTTTCTCTGGGCTTGGGAGTGCAGCAGAGTTGAACAGAGTGGTCACATTGGATCACTGTGGGACACCTCTCAGAGCTCAAGAATTTTGACCTTAATAGCGCTACATCCACACTATCCCAAAATGACCATGCAATGTCGAATTCAGCACTACTCTTCTTGCAAGGAGGAGTACAAAATCATATTTAAATGCCCTTAAATTGGCACAAGAGTTTTAATACTTTAGATTCATTTTCTATAAAATCGATATAATGGGGTTAACTTGCACCTAAACATGTAAGTTGTGGCTACACTTGCATTCCTCTTTCAAAAGAGGCTTCCAAATGAAGGAAATCAAAACTGCAAATGAGGCACTGATTTAACTATCTGACACCTCAGTTGCATAATCTCATTTCAAAAGAGCTTCTTACAAGAGAAATGAAGCAGTATAGACGGGGCTATTTTGACAATAAACCCATCTTCAAAAGACCCCTTCTTCCTGAAACAAAACAGGAAGAAGGAGTCTTTCCAAGGTGCGGTTTACTTTTGAAAGAGCCCCAACTACACTGCTTTTTGTCTTTTAAAAAAAGTGATTATGCAAATGAGGCACCAGATATGTAAACCAGTACCTCATTTACATTTTTGATTTCCTTAATTTGCATGCGTCTTTTGAAAGAAGCATGCAAGTGTAGACACAGCTGTAGTGTAGACCAGACCTAAGAGCCCAAGAGGAGCTTTGTGTAAGCTTGTCTCTTTCACCAACAGATGTTGTTGCAATAAAAGTTATTAGCTCACCCACCCTTTCACTCTATTTCGAAACACATCCTTCACTTTTTTTCAGAAAAATTCTGCAGCAAAGCCATGTACCTTATACCATGCCATGTACCATGAAAAGGACTTTCCCCTGAGCCTTTAAGGCTGATTTATTTTCTTAATGCAGTTTTTTTTCCACTTAAAATACTCTTTCTACTTAAGGGAACTGAAAGTGAAGCTACAAGAACAGGCATCTGTAGGGCTGGAACTTTCTGAGCAGGGTTTGGTTAGGGTCCAAGTTCGATTTTCTTCCAACTCCTCCCGACTACCATTCCTGAAGCTGCTGAAAACATGGGCTATTCCCCATGCAGAGAGCATGCGCCGTCGGCAGTCATGCAAAATCCTGCTTACCTTGGCTGTGTAACACACTGAAATAAATGATCTGCTAGATGAGCTGAGTGATGGAACTGAGGCATCACAATCTGAACAGACCTTCTGTCCCCTAATTAACAGTAAAGGCTGAAAGGAAAGTTTCCAGTGTAGCATATCATTTGCAGTATTGTAACCATTTTGGTCCCAGGATACTAGCATGAGGTAAGTGAGGTAATATCCTTCTTTGGACCAACTTCTGTTGGTGAAACAGAGCAGTATTTGAGTTTCATAGAGCTGACCTGAACAGGATCTTTGTGAGACTTGAAATTGTCTCTCTTTTTTTATCAGGAATTGGTCCAGTAAAAGATACTACTTCATGCACCTTGTCTCACCAGGGTAAGAAGTCAGCTAATGACTCTGTCATATCAGACTGAGTTTAATGTGTGGCCTCTGGCTAAAAGGTCATGGAGAGGCGTCAGGAAAGATCAGCAAGAATGACAAAAAATAAAGAAACATAAGGTCAAGATTAATATTCAGCTCTCTAATTTCAAATCCTCACACGCTTTCATCACAGCAAAACCACTCCCCTCTCATTCAAAACTGAACTTCAAAACAGAAGCAGCTGTTCCCTAACTGCCATTCTGAAGTCGCACACAATTCCACTTCCAAAGTCAACACATGATACATATTGGTATAACAACTCGACACTATTGCTATTACCTATTCCACACAAATACACAAGTGTCACCGCTTTGCAAATAACTTTAAATTGTTTAGTTTAAAATGTGTCTATTTTGCAATATATATATATATATATATTTAGGCAAATGCCTTTTTTACAAACAAATCCTTGCAGAAAATCTGACTTTACCTCTGCTCTATTTCCTTATCTTTTATAGCTGTCAATCTTCTAATTGTAGGCTAAAAATATAATATGAACAATTCTGTTTCTCTCCCAAAAGAGAGATTACTAGTAAATAAGAGTTAAATCTGAGCAGGTAGCTCCAAAAAGGAATTCTCACTGCTCACTGTTAAAAGCTTTTTTTCTTTTTTAAATATTTTAACTTCTTCACAGTTATTTTAGAAGTTTTCAGGATTAATTATTTATTACTTTGTTTTTCTTCTCAATCCCCACATAGAAGCTAAACATGGGCTGCCTCTGGTTGTATGAGCAGGTTCAAAACCTTCAGCTTTTGAGATGTTTCAGGGCACCACATGCTGCCCCTCTCACTGGCATAAAAACTTCTGCTGTAAAGATGAACTTTGCACAAGAAGGGGGGATACAGACCCTTGCACAATCCCTCTCACCCCATAATTTTGCCTCCCATCCATATAGAGAAGAAATGAACTGATTCCTCTGCCAAAAATTTGAATGATCTTATCTAGCACTTTTCTCTTAAGCCATGTCTGCACGTGCACGCTACTTCGAAGTAGCGGCACTAACTTCAAAATAGCGCCTGTCACGGCTACACGTGTTGGACGCTATTTCGATGTTAACATCGCTGTTAGGCGGCGAGACGTCGAAGTCGCTAACCCCATGAGGGGATGGGAACAGCGCCCTACTTCGAAGTTGAACGTCGAAGTAGGGCACGTGTAGATGATCCGCATCCCGCAACATCGAAATAGTGGGGTCCGCCATGGCGGCCATCAGCTGAGGGGTTGAAAGATGCTCTCTCCAGCCCCTGCGGGGCTCTATGGTCACCGTGGGCAGCAGCCCTTAGCCCAGGGCTTCTGGCTGCTGCTGCTGCAGCTGGGGATCCATGCTGCATGCAAAGGGTCTGCAACCAGTTGTCGGCTCTGTGGATCTTGTGTTGTTTAGTGCAACTGTGTCTGGGAGGGGCCCTTTAAGGGAGCGGCTTGCTGTTGAGTCCGCCCTGTGACCCTGTCTGCAGCTGTGCCTGGCACCCTTATTTCGATGTGTGCTACTTTGGCGTGTAGACGTTCCCTCGCAGCGCCTATTTCGATGTGGTGCTGCGCAACGTCGATGTTGAACGTCGACGTTGCCAGCCCTGGAGGACGTGTAGACATTACTCATCGAAATAGCCTATTTTGATGTCGCTACATCGAAATAAGCTATTCGATGTAGCGTTCACTTGTAGACGTAGCTTTAATGTGTTTGAAAGACGAACGTTAGGTGCTACAAGTAGGGAAGAAAATCCAAAGGCACCTTCTGACTATGTTGCTATCTCCTTAGGCCACTTCATATGGCCCCAGCATCTCCTTTGCCCTCTCCTCAGGGCGTGGCAACTACCCAATCCTAACAGACAGTCAGGAGCCTTCTCTTGCTCCCTTGTTGCTCTGTTCCAGATACTCCAAGTCCTTCTGCTCCTAGTAACTGACTCTGCCTCTCTTCAGCTTCTCTTATCTGAGCCTGACAGGTCAGGATGGGATGTTCCCTGTAACTCACCCGATAAACTATGTGAGCTGAGTCCCCCACTGCTTCCTGCTGAGGTTAATCCTTCCTAATCCAGTATAGAGCAGACACCCCATCACAGGCTACCATACAAAAGAAGGAGAAAAGTTATTCTGTCTGGTCACAGAGAGCATCACAAGGCACAATGGGTTTGAAATTCATCATACTGGATTGAGATTAAATCTCAGGGAAAACTTCCTAATTGTGAGTAGGGAAATGGAACAGTCTGCCTCAGGAGGTTGTGGAAGCTCCTCCTCTAGAGGCTTTCAAAGGGAGGCTGGATAGGCAGTTGTCTTGGATGGTTTAGACACAATAAATTCTTCATCTTGGCAAGGGACTAGACTAGATGACCCTTGTGTTACCTTCTAACTCTATGGTTCTACGATAATTTCACAGGGACAACAATAGGAATCTTCCCTGCCCACCTTCCTGTCAAATCCCTCCCCAGGTTTCAGAGCCCAAGTGCCCAGTCTGAGCCCAAACATCTGCATAGATGTTTTTTGTACCACCATGCAGCCCTGAGGTTGTAGACCTGAAGTCTGAGACTCATTCCCTTGGGTTTTAAATTTCTTTCTAGGAGTGCTCACATTCAGCCAAACAAAAACATTCCTTTCCTTGAAACCAAACTAGCCACAACAGCATCTGTGCTGAAATGGATGTTTGATGTCACTCCATGTCACATCTGCCCACCTGATATACTATTTATATATGGCTTCAGCTGGAGTACTGTATCCGGTTCTGGGCACCACATTTTAGGAGAGATGTGGAGAAATTAGACAGGGTCCATAGAAGAGCAATTAAAATATTACAGTTGTAGAAAATATGACCTATGAGAAATGCTAAAAAAATTGGTTTGTTTATTCCAGACAAAAAAAAAAAGAAGACTGAGAGGGAACATGGTAACAGCTTTCAAATATCTAAAATGTTGTTACAAGGAGGAAGGAGGAAAAAATATTCTCCTCAACCTCTAATGATAAGACAAGAAGTAATGGGTTTAAATTGTAGGAAGAGAGGTTTAGGTTGGACATTAGGAAAAATTTCCTAACTGTCGGGGGTTA
Organism: Carettochelys insculpta; assembly: GCF_033958435.1. Taxonomy (NCBI): domain Eukaryota; kingdom Metazoa; phylum Chordata; order Testudines; family Carettochelyidae; genus Carettochelys; species Carettochelys insculpta. The sequence continues at coordinate 190,924,190 of NC_134139.1, forward strand.
ACTATTGGAATAAAGTGCCTTGGGTGATTGTAGAGTCAAAGGAGATATTTAAGAAGGGATCAGGGTACTGGATAAGATGACCTTTTTAGGTCCCTTCATCTGTGTCCACCAATGCCCCTCCTTTTCAGAAGGGGCATATTAAAAAGGCACTTTGGAACAGGTTAATAAGGTGCTGACATGAATATTCAGCAGTTTGCCTGTAAAGACACGAGTGCTTTGAAGTAAACCCCACACTTCGAAATTCGGTTTGGGAATAAGGGAATTTTGAAGTGTGACATTTATTCTGAAGAGCCCATGTCTATAAAGCTGGTCTATGTTTTGAAAGTAGCACTTTCAAAATGTGCCTGACCAATTTTATGCTAATGAGGCACTGAATATGCATGTCAGTGCCTTATTATCCTGATCAAAGTGCCTCATTAACATGCCCCTTCTGAAAGGGAGGGACATGTGTAGACATGGCCTTCCAGTTTTAGTATGCTATTGTTCTACATATCTATAACAACCTACGGCTCTGTTGTTAATACCTTTGTTGCATAAATCGTCACAGAGTTGCGATTGTCTTAAAATCAACTTTCAATTGATTATCTGAAAATGGAAACTGTACTACAAATGTGTTTTGTTGTGGAAAAAATCATTATTTAACATAAAAAAATGAAAGAAAGGCTGACAGTATTAAATCTGCATTCATTTTCACAGGAAGATTTTTGTTTTAAATACAGAACTAGCATATGGCGTAGCTAAAGCATTTCCCCTCTTTTATATATATATATATATATATATATATATATATATATTATCAGAAAAGGGTCAGGCTAATATTTGCATGACTTAGCTTCTCTTTTCTTACTGCTTTCCCTCTATGGGTAGCAAATGGAAGTGTGGCTGCTTCAGCCACTGTTGTTAGATCTGGAGCTTTTGAAAATCATTGATTTTTGTGCCCACTCTGCCCTACCTAGCTACCCACTCCAGACTGACACACAAGGAGCTGCTGCAGAAATGAGCTCTTCACTATGGACATGGAGCTCAGTTCTTACACAGAAACCCATAAACCAGCCTCCATAAGTGAGGCAGGAGTGTGTGATTCTAGTGCAAGAATTACTAGGAGAACTAAAAGAATTTAATGTTCCAGGGCAAAGACCATAGTCAGCACAACAGACCTCTCAAGAGTGAAATTCATGTGGACAAAAGAGAAAATGTTCTCCTGAGGGTGTTCTCAGACTGTCAGATATGCTTCCCCAGTCACTACGAGCCCTCCAAACCTCATCACTTTCTGCTCTGCCTCCTCTAATGTAAACGCATAGCAACAGGTGTTTTATTCAAAACACTTACAAAAACAAGACATTCCATTGTACATACAACTCCCTCTGGGAAGAAGATGTGCGAACAAACTATACATGACAGATGTGCAGTCACATTGCTTAATGCATGACTGGAAGGCACACAGATACTATGGTGTTGAGCGCAGTGCAAAAATCTTTGTTGAATAGGAGTCAGACCGATGGGAATTTGTGTACAAATCTGAATTCTCAGTTTTGTTCCACAATTTTGTTTCTGAGAAAACTACATTCCTCAGCAATGAGAACTGAGCCTTTCTTCATCAGCCTGATTATCCTAAGGGAGCCTTACTTCATCAACCTGATGGCCCTAGCAATAGATTTAATATTGAGGGTACAATAGAAGTAGCGAACAGGGAGTTTGCCTGGGAAAGTATCCAAGAGGAGCTTAGGTGAGTGTGGCATTTGGTGGGCTGTGTTGTGAGCTGGTGGGTTGAATAACTGTCTATGGCTACGTCTACACGTGCCCCAAACTTCGAAATGGCCACGCAAATGGCCATTTCGAAGTTTACTAATGAAGCGCTGAAATGCATATTCAGCGCTTCATTAGCATGTGGGTGGCCGCGGAGCTTCAAAATTGACACGCCTCGCCACTGAGCGGCTCGTCCCGACGGGGCTCCTTTTCGAAAGGACCCCGCCTACTTCGAAGTCCCCTTATTCCTATGAGCTCATGGGAATAAGGGGACTTCGAATTAGGCGGGGTCCTTTCGAAAAGGAGCCCTGTCGGGACGAGCCGCACGGCGGCGAGGCACATCAATTTCGAAGCGCCGTGGCCGCCCGCATGCTAATGAAGTGCTGAATATGCATGTCAGCGCTTCATTAGTAAACTTCGAAATGGCCATTTGCGTGGCCATTTCAAAGTTTGGGGCTAGTGTAGACATGGCTTATGTGTCTCAGCATTTGTTTTGTTGTGCAGAGAGGGGCAGTTCAAACATCTGTCTGTTTCAAGTCGGTTTCAAGAGGAGTGCTCCAAGGCTCAGTTCTAGGGCCAGTGTTGTTCAACATCTTTAATAATGACCTGGATGAGGGACTCGATTGCACTCTCAGCAAGTTTGCAGATGACACGAAGCTAGGGGGAGAGGCAGATACATTGCAGAGCAGTGATAGGATCCAGAGGGACCTGCATAAATTGGAGTATTGGGCCAAAAGAAATCTGATGTGGTTCAACAAGGAGAAGTGTAGAGTCCTGCACTTGGGATGGAAGACTGACTGGCTAAGTAGCAGTACAGCAGAAAGGGAACTAGGAATTATGGTGGATGAAAGGCTGGATATGTGTAAACAGTGTGCTCTTGTAGCCAAGAAGGCTAACAGCATATTAGGATGCATTAGGAGGAGCATTGTGAGCAGATCTAGAGAAGTGGTGGTTCTACTCTGTTCGTCACTGGTGAGGCCACATCTGGAATACTGTGTCCAGGTTTGGGCCTCCCAGAATAGAAAGGATGTGGATGTGCTGGAGTAGGTTCAGCAAAGGGCAACAAAAATGATTAAGGGGCTGGAGCACATGACCTATGAGGGAAGGCTGAAGGATTTGGGCTTGTTTAGTTTACAGAAAAGAGAAGACTGAGGAGTGATTTAATAGCATCCTTCAATTTCCTGAAGGGGAGCTCTAAAGAGGATGGAGACAAACTGTTCTCAGTGGTGACAGATGGAAGAACAAGGAACAATGGTTTGAAGTTACAGAATGAGAGGAATAGGACAGTTATTAGGAAAAACTGCTTCACCAGGAGGGTGGCGAAGCACTGGAATGCATTGCCTAGAGAGGTGGTGTATTCTCCATCCCTAGAGGTTTTTAGGTCCCGGTTTGACAGGGTCCTGGCTGGTTGGGGTTGATCCTACTTGAAGCTGGGGGCTGGACTAGATGACCTCCTGAGGTCCTTTCCAGCCCTAGGAGTCTATGAATCTGGAGAAGAGAAGCCTGAGGCATATGTGATAAGAGTTGTCAAGAACATAAAAGTTTGTTAAAAGAGGAAGATACTGGTTCATAAGCTTTGAGGATGGGAAGAAACAAACTGAAGCAACTCCTTCCCCAGCTGTGGTAACACACAAAGGAAACTGGAAACTCTTTACAAGACTAGCACACTTGAAGGGCTATGAGGTCTAAAAGGCTGTGCTGTGTTGGCAGTAAAATCCATGTCTCCATGATGGGCTATGTAGTACCACTTGCACAACAAAATTCGCAACTGCAGATTTGTTCAAGATATAGCAGCCTGCATGGAACTTGAAGTCAGGAGCACAGACTGAATGAGGGGGAGTTTGGAAGAGTGATGAGGACATCAATCTGTGTGCACATGGTTAAATGTAGAAGCTGCAATTGGAATATTTCTGTTTCTAGTTCATTTAGAAAAGTGTGTAATGATAGTGGAGTCCTTCGAGTTATGCTAAAGAAATATCACTTCAATATTGATGCACATGATGACATTCATTCTACAGATGAATGATATGTGGCGTGGGTGGGACTGAGGTTTTCAGAGTGTGGGAGGGGGTTCAGGTTTGTGGGGGTGAGAGTTTTGGCTGAGGCTTCAGGCTCTTGGGTGAGGCTGGGGATGATGTGCTTGGGGTTCAGAATGAGGCTCCAGGCTGGTGCCAAGATATTTATAGTGGGGAGCAGGCTCAGGGCAGGGTCTGGGCAGGAGTTAGGGCACAGGAGGAGGCTCAGGGTTAGGATATAAGGTTGGAGGCACTTGTATGGGACAGCTGTCATTTGTTGATGGTGGGAAACAGGTGGAATTGTGGCCATTGGGAGCTGCAAGGACAGAGCTTCCTAGAGCTTACAGTGACATGGCTGCTGCTGGAGGGAAGGACTGTCAGAATACAGAACTGCCTCTGCTCACCTCAGGAAGTGGTAGCCCAGAACACAGGGGCTTTACGGGCTGCAGCCCAGGAATCTATCAGAAACCCCTACTGCCCCTTTCTTAACCTGGAACTGCCACTGGGGCCAGTGGGGTGCGCCTTTCCTGCAGCCACAGCAGCTCCCTACTGGGGCTGAAGGAGTGCACATATTTGCCACTTGTGGTAGCTTCCTGCAGGGACCACAAGAGTGCGGCTCTGCCCTGGGCAGTGGCAGCAGCCCACTGGCCCTACTGGGACACATTGCCATTGTCATCCAAAGAAGACATTGCCAATTTGGTTTAGTCAATTTAGTCACAGCAAGGAAATTTGGGAAGATGACATTCTGATAATAGGCCTAACCTACTTTTATTATCTTATTCTCTGTGCAGTGGTCTTTTGCATCTCTTTTAGACGCATCATACAGAAATAAAAGGACCATTTGGTTTATAAGTATCAAGTACATCTGGTGGCAGCAAAATATATTCAATGAGTTGTCAGTTGATTCTGAGTCCTGAGAAATACAAGAATTCTCTACTTAGTGAACAGAGATGGGGAATCAATGTTTTTGGGCCAAGGAGACATATTGATAAATCAGCAATATATAGGGGTCAATTTACAATGAGGGTATCTTAGTTTAATCCATTAGTGAGGATAGAATTTCTAGTTGCAATAGATTTATTCAATGGTACAGAAGGTTGGGAGGGACAGGAATAGAAACAGCCACCATCAAATGAACACAGGAAAGCAAGGAAGGTTATTCAGAAAGCCAAGTCACTCAGCACAATAACCCATATATGGGATAGCATAGTGCTGTCTGTGAGGAGTTTTGTACGATAAAGAGAACTGGCTGAGTTATACTTTGTGCACAATTGCTTCATCTCAATTAAAATTTGTGGAAACTGATGATTTTTCCCAGTTGTTAAAATTGTTTCACAAGAATACTTGGGCCTGTGGTTTCCCAACTCATTCCAAGCAAGCAGCATTATACTGGGGAGGCTAGGACCTTGTGGGGAAGGAGTGCTTCAGCATTACTGTAGACATATTTATTCACTTTCTGCCTTCCCACCACAGCTCTCATCCAGGAACTGGTTATTGTTTACTTCCTTCAGACAAAGGGGTTGGAAGTGCTACAGATCTAAGTTTGTCTTGTGATTTTCCCTACACTAGACGCAGCTGCCTTACTTCCATGTAGACTTTATCCAAATTATATTGTAACTAATGGATGTTTGTCCATTGACTTCAGTGGGCTTTGAAGCAGAAAGGCGCAGAACATCTGGGAGGAAATATACCCTGCAGATCTGAGATGACACTCTTGACCTTCTTTTCAAAATCATCTTTGTTTTTTTCCCCTGTTTTTCTTTGCATACCATCCCTCTGGCAATGTAGAGTATGCCTTATTTATGATATATAAGTAACATTCCTCCAGTTGTAAGGGAAATGAAGTTTTTAAAAAAAATTCCAATATTTCACAAATATCTCTGCTCAGATCAACAAAGCACACAGCTATAAATGCAGACATATGCTGTATGCATGACCTCTCTTTTTACTCATAATGCTTCTTTTCTCAATAGCTGCAACATTAAATATTGATCTGTTTATTATTCACCTTTAGATAACTGGAAGGAAAATGTTTTATTGCCCTTTGAGCATTATTTAGTTCTACACATTAAAACAGAAAAGGCTGCCCTTTTCTCTTGGATGCCAATTATTTTTGTATGTAAGTTTTAAGATAATGTATTTATCAGTTAAAGTATAAATATCTTCTAGGTCATTTTAGGGATTTTGTGTAAATCATTTATTTGCTGTAAATTTTCTATTTTGTGAGATGCAAAATTTAATACCACATTCACTTAGCTCATGCACTGAGGGCATTCTAGACATGGTCAAATGGAACATCATGTTCTAACTAATGAATAATCATTAGGGTACAAATGCTGGTACCCTTGTTCATCTTGGTGAGCATGCTCGTGAAAAAAATGCTTACCATCATGAATGATTAGGATTGCACAGTCTAACCTTGAAGGATCCATTCTGTTTCCCTTAATTTGCTGATGATGGAGGGTGTTTAACTTTCATGTGTTGGTTCAGCAAATTATATAATCCAAGTCTCACTGCCAAAGGATGCAATGTTTAGTTATAGATTCAAATCTGAATCTAAAATTCCCCATAGTTCATGAGGATGAGTTTTATAGATTCATAGATTATAAAGACGGAAAGTGCAATCTTGTCTACTCTGACCCCATGTACAGTGCAGTCCATAGGACTTCCCAGAATTAATTGTTGCTTGAATTAGACTTCATATTACTCGCATTTTACTCCATGCCATGTTTTAATTTCTCTCTGATAAACATCTGACTGGTCCTTCCCTCTCCACTACTGGCACCTCTAATTGATAGTGAGTATCCACCCTCTAATTGGTATTGTCTGTTTCTAATGTAAATCCTATTGTTACAAATAGATGTTTTGTTGTATTACAGTTGGACCAGAAACCAAAGCAAGTTAAGTAATGTTTTTTGAGTGTTTGGAGAATTAGAGCACCTAGAAATGGAAAAGGAACTATTAGATCATGACATCCATCCACCTCCCAGTGCCGATTTTCCCTAACAGGGTACTTCTACTTTTAAATGTAGCTTCTTTCCATTCTAATTAAATCAAAGAGTGCAACATATTATTATCAGAGGACAGCAGTGTTAGTCTGTAATCACTAAAACAGCAAGAAGTCCTGTGGCACCTTTAGACTGACAGATTTTTGGACAATAAGATTGCATGGGCAAAGACCAACTTTGTCAGATATGCACCTCTGATGAAGTGGGTCTTTGCTCATGGAAGCTTATACTCCAAAAATCTGTTAGTGTATAAGGTGCCACAAGGCTTCCCATTGTTCTAATGTATTATCAAATAGTCTCACAAAACTTTTTGATTTTCAGAGTTATTTTACTGAGGCTACGTCTACACTAGCACAGTACGTAGAAGTAGCCTATTTCGAAGTAAGAACATCGAAGTAGGCTACTTCGATGATTATCGTCTACACGTCCTCCAGGGCTGGCAACGTTGATGTTAAACATTGAAGTAGCAACAGGGAACATCGAAAGGAGCCTGTCCCAGAAAGAAATGTGGAGCGTCCACACACAAAAGCACCCTCTTTCAGAATAAGGGGGCAGGAAAGACCGTGGACCGGGTCACAGAGCACACTAGCCCTTCCAGGGCAGCTGCAAGCTGCTCCTTTAAAGGTCCCCTCCCAGACACACCTGGCCTGCACAGCACGGGGCCGCTTCCAGGACGTGTATGTGGGCTGGTCTGGCTGCACACACGATGCCTGTGTTTTTAGGAACTCGGGCCTGTGCCACCGGCTGGAGGCGGGGACATACATCCCCCAGAGGGAGATCCCTCTGGGGGACACCACCGTGTCCCTCTGCCTCGTGGCAGACTTGGCCAACCCCCTCCAGCCCTGGCTCATGTGCCCATACGCCAGCCACCTCAACGCCAGCCAGGCGGTTCAATGCCCACCTGAACCATGACCGCCAGGAGGTGGAGAGAACATTTGGCTGTCTGAAGGGCCGCTGGCGGTGCCTTCTTGCCCGACTGGACGTCAGCCTCCAAAACATCCCCCAGGTTGTGGGAGCATGCTGCACACTCCACAACGTCGTTGAGAGCAAGGGGTAGGCTTTCGTCCAGGGGTGGGCAGTTGACACCGACATGGGCTTCCCCCAGCCGGCTGCTGCACCCAGCTGCCAGGCCCACCATGGGGGGGTATGCGTCCACGAGGCCCTGTGGGCCCACTTCGATCAGGGAGACCCCATAGCACCTCCCTGGTCTTCCCCAGAAGATCCCCCCCCGCACACACAGCCCATACTGCCTGCACACCGCCCCCAACACCTGCATGCCACCCCTGCAACAAGCACATGCCTCCAGCTTTTTGGAAAATAAAACCTTTTTTTTTTAAACCAGATAACTTGTTTTGTTCACCACAGAAAGTGCAACTAATATACAAAAAGGGGGACAACTATATACATGAGGGAAAACTATATACATGAGCCAGCAGCCGAGCCGTCTGCCAGGCCCCCATCAGTCCAGGGTGGGGGTAGAGGGGCTCAAGCCCCGGCAGATATGGCTTGCAACCCCGCCCCCCAGTGTCTGCGGTCCCTGTCGTGGCTGGCTGGGGGCTGGGAGGACCAGCAAGTATGGCTGGGATGCCTCCACTGGCCGGTCTTCAGCCCCAGTGGGCTCTGTGGAGCTTGCCAGTGGTGAGGCAGGTGGGGGGCAGGTGGCGAGGAGGGTGAAGCAATGGGGAGGGCGGCCTGGGGGGGCAGCGGGAGGCGGGAGCGGGGCGACGGCCTCCCAGATCGACCCGGCTATGTCCCTGAAACCCCCATAAAGTCCTCCCATGCTTCCACCGCTGGGTGGGCTCCTCCCGCTCAAACTGGAGTCTTTCTTCCACCACCTCCGTCTGCCTCCAGAGAGCTGCCAGAAGCTGAGGGTCCACCGGGGCCATTCCCAGAGTCCAGCGGTGGTGGGACCGTCCCGCTGGCCTTGGGGGTTTCTCTGGGCACTGGCAATGGCTGACCTCCAGCGGGCTGTCGGGGACAACAGAGGGTGCCTGGCTGCCTGGGGCATCGGATGTTGCAGCTGGAGAGAGGGAGAGAGGGAGGGGAAGGCTGTTAGTACAGTGCCCTGGCCCGTGGCCCATTCCCCCTGCCCCCTCTTGGGTGCTGGGTCTCCGTCCCTGTTGACGGGTTTGATGTCCCTGTTGACTGTCACCATGGCATTGTCCCCCCTCCCCTGAGGTCAAGACTGAGTTTTGTCCATGGGTACGGGTGCTGACGGGCGCTGATGGCCGTGCCGCCATCCTGGGACTGTACTGCATGGGCATTCGCAGGTTGGGGTCCACTGGGGGTGTGTGAGGCTCCTGGTCATGGCTGGTGACCCCGCCCTGTCACCCATGGGTGTGTGCTCTGTGGGGTATGTACCTGACTGTCCATTGCCGCTGTCAGGGGAAGCCCAGTGGGAGGATGCCCAGCTGGTGCTCCGGGAGGGGAGGTCAATGAGGAGCCTCCCCTCCTCGCTACTGGACCCCTCCTCCACTGTCCCAAGGGAGGGCTCATCCAGTGGGCCCCAGAGTGTGGGGCTGGCCTCCGGGCCGGACTCAAGTTCCGAGGCATGCTGGGGCTCGTCGGCCATGTTGTCAAGGGTGGCCGGGGGGAGGAGGTGTCCCGGGGGCCCAGGATGGCCCTGAGCTCCCTGTAATAGGGGAAAGTGGTGGGAGCAGCCCCAGACCATCTGGCCGAGTCCCGGGCCCGGGCATACCCCTGCTGCAACTCCTTCACCTTACTCTGGACATGATCTGGAGTGCGGGCAGGGTGACCCCGGGCGGCCAGGCCCTCGGCCAGTCAGGTGAATGCTTCTGCATTCCACCGCTTGCTCCCCAACACGTGGAGCACCTCCTCTTCACCCCAGAGCCCGAGCAGGTCTCAGAGCTTGGCGTCCGACCAGGAGGGGCCCCACCTCCTTTTGGCCCCCGCTTGGCCACTGGGGGTGCCTGGGTCCCCTCAGGAGGGGAGCCCTGGGGGTGCCTGGGGGGGCTGGCTTGAGGCCATGGGTGGAGGCAGTGGAGATCGGGGCCTCTGAAAAGCGTGCAGGGCTAGCATGTGCCTGTGCTGCTGCCTGCATGCTCTCAGCTTCCTGCCACAGGAAATCCGGGTCTGTGGTGCTTTAAAGGGTCCTGTGCATGGGGACGATAGAGCCCCACAGGGGCTGGACAGAGCATCTCAACCTGTCAGCTGATTGCCACCATTGAGGACCCCGCAATTTCGAAGTAGCGGGACGCAGATCGTCTACACACACCCTACTTCGACGTTCAGCGTCAAAGTAGGCTGCTATTCCCATCCTCGGATGGGAATAGCAACTTTGACATCTCACCGCCTAACGTTGGTTTCAACGTCAAAATAGCACCCGGCACGTGTAGACGCGACAGGTGCTATTTCAACCTTGTGCTGGCTGCTTCAAAGTAGCTGGCTAGTGTAGATGCACCCTGAGTGAATAGATGAGCATTGTCTACCCTGCCCCCTCTTTCAAAAAAGGTATGCAAATACAGTCAATTACACATGCAAAGGAGTCTATGATTTGCGTATTCAGTGCCTCATTTGCATAATGTGGCCATTCATTCCAGAAGTGCTGTTTCTGAAAGCCAAAACAGAGGTGTAGATGGGATTCCTTTGAAAGGAAGTCCTGCTTTTGAAAGCACACTTCTTCCTGAAAAAAATTGGGAAGAAGGATGCTTTCAAAAGGGGAATAGAGGCTTCTTTTCAAAGGAACTGTGTCTACATAGCTGTTTTGACTTTTGAAAACATCACTGTTGGAATGGCGAGTGGCCACCATTATACAAACAAGGCACTGAATATGCAAATCAGCACCTTATTTGCATTTTTATCAGTCACTTTTGAAAGGGAAGGACAGTGTAGGTGAGGTCATTATGAAATATATTGTATTTTTATAAAAAAGTAAAATATTAACAATAAAAACCTGGTCCAAAATGGAACTTGCTCCCAAACCTATTTGCAGAATTGTAGGATTTCAGGCTACATCTACCTGGGCAGCTTCTGTTGACAGCAGTCACTGTTGACAGAGCAACCCGGGCATAACTTCTGTCAGCAGACAGCATCTGCACACAAAAGCATATCGAAAAAGCAATCTGCTCTATCGACAGAGAGCAACCACACTACCTTGCCGTCTTTTGACAGAACAGCTGACTGGAAGCTCTGCAAACAGGACTGCCTGGGAAACTGGAAACCCTCTCTGTTGACAGAAGTGTCCACACAGGCACTCTGTTGACAAAATATTGTTGATAGAGGCGCTATACCTGATTGGGGAGAGGTATAACATTGCCAGATGAATAGCTGAGTTTTGTCAGCAAACTCTCGATAGAGCACTTAAACCGTGCAGACGCTTGGCAAGTTTTGTCAACAAAAGCACAGTTTTATCGACAGAAGCTGGCTGTGTAGATGTGGTCTCGGTGTTTGAAAATGACACTTTCAAAAATTGTAATCCATCTTCCTTAATTAAAACCTCAGTTCAATCAGGCAGATATTATTTATACTGAAAAACATATGGACCAAATACTGAACTTGTGCAAATCACTATAGCTCTCTTGGTTTCACTGACTTACACCAGCTGAAGATCTAGTCAACATATATTCATGTGTATTTAGTCTGACATACAGCTTAACACAGGTCATAGAACATCCCCAAATAACTCCTGTTTATACTAGAGTATAGATTTGAGACCAACATATAATCTTGGTCTAAAAATTGACAGATGGAGATTCTCAAATTAAAGGTCATGGGAATCCTTTATGATCAAAAGTATTAGGCAACCTAAATATAATGGTCACTAGGAGTTTCCCTTGTCTTATGGGAAGGGTACAGTTATATATAATATATTTACAGGGTTCATAAAAGAACTTGAGCTTTAAGTAAATGGCAAATAGCACTATTTTTATAAGTCTATTCTTTTACTTCAATATCGGGACAATATGAGGGCAGTGTGAATAATTAAAAAGTAAAGAGCGAATGCAGCAAATTGATGGCACTATTCACCCTGTACTAATTCAACCTGTATTGCTTGCACTTTCCTGATGATCATTTAACGTGCAACAGTGGCTATATTAAGTATTTTTACTATTCCCTACAATGTCACCCCTGAGGACTGCACTGCAGCCCCACTAAGGTTCTATTTCAATGCTTCAAGCTCCATTTTAATTAGTTGGTGGGAATGAATGGAATTATTTTGCCATTCCGGTGACCCAATTTGACAAACTGGGACTAGGCACTAACTCTTTAGAAGACACTCAGTGCAGCTATATATGGTATATGCTAATCAGGTTATCAGTAACACATTGCTGAATGTTAGGAGGTTAGACTTCATATGCTTATGTAGCTGCTGTACCTTCCAGTTCTACGAGATATGTATATATGTATTTAATAATGAAGAAAAGAGTTTTCTTTTATTTTGTTAAGATAAGCTTTCTGTGTTACTGATTTACACTACCAAGGAACGAGAGAAACTTCTATAAAGCAATATTTATTAAGAATTAGATAAAGATTTTGCCAGGCTTTTTCTGTATCTACAGTCAAGATCGCTTAAAAATGATGGTGAAATATGAAAGTTCATAGGATGGTAAAAAAGCCACCCCCCCTCCCGCTGTTCTTGTTATGTACTGAGCTGGTTGGGTCCAGTATTGAGCACAAAGTTAAGGACACACATTTAGTTCCAGCAGTCCCTCACTGAGACTGCTCACGTAGATCTTGTATTAGGATGTGGGAGTCTGTCACTGTGAGAATTGAGGCAGGACTTCTAATGGAAATAGTGATACAATAGGGACATATTCATCAAAGAGGTAGACAATAGGTGCTTTTAATTTTTAATGGGTAAATGGCATTTCAATTAATTAAAAGTCAAAAGTAGAAAAATAAGGGATGACTATTGATAATTGTAAGTTTTATATATGTAGCAAAAATAGGTGTTTCATGAATATTGGATAGTGCTATTAACAGAAATATGTCTGTACCAGGGCACCATAAATAAAAGCATTAGGCATTCATCTCTAGAACTCATCATTATTTATCTCCTTTCACATTTTAACTAACTGAAAAAGCCATTTATTCGGTATGAGTCAAAAACACATAGAAAATGGGCTCATTCTTTTGATGAATATCTTGAGGAGGAGGAGGGAAATAGCATTTGGATAGTATGATGGTAAAGTGAAAATTAGAGGATCACTCATCAATGAAAGAATCTTTCAAGGCATCATGCTTTTTAAAAAATATGTTTCTCCTGGGAATGATTCTGCCCTCACACAAATAAATGCATATTTACATTGGCTTCAGTGGAGTTATTTCTGCTATCCACTCATATAAGGCAAGAATTAGTCTTTTATAGAGTCATCACAGCATAAGATTTACATACTGGAATGGTGAATCTGCCTTTCTGCGTCCATTTCTCTTGACCTTAATTCTGTGTAGTCACACATGCAAAGGAGATGCAAAATGACATTATTATATGGTAACAGTTATACTCACTTTTCAAAGTTTTAAATGACAATACAAAAAAGAAAGGAGTAGAGAATCAGGCCTAATCATTCTACCCTGGATGCAAATATAGGCAAGTAATGATTCTTCCACTCCACCAAAAGTTTTAGAGTTCAAATTTTTTTCTTATCCCAAATTGGAAGGAAAATTTGAAATCACAAGCATTTCTGTGAACTGAAAATCTGAGCAAAAATTCTGGGTAAGTCAAAGTGTTAGTTGCTATATGTTTCAGAGAGTTTGTGCACCTGTCTGTCCATCCATCTATGAGTCTTTTTATTTAAGAACTTTCCTAAACCGTAACAGCTAGGACCCACAAATTTGGTATGCAGCTTCCTCTTTTCATAACTTATAGGAAGGACAGGGTTTGGTTGTGCCAGAACAATGGAACATGTGTGGAATATCATTGTTTCTCATTAAACTGAAAGGGAGGGGAACACTTGTACTCCAGAATGACCACAGGGGGCATGTCCCTGCCAACCTGGGCTGGTCCCATGGAGCAATGTTGCCTGTCACCCTCATGCCTGTACCCTGAGACTCCCAGTTCTTCCTACCCCTTGTCCTCACTCCTGAACCCCATCCCCTTTGCTGACCCCCACCAACCCCGTGACCTGACTACTGTACCCATACCCCTGCTGTGAGCTCCCCATCTTCCACAGCCTCAGCCTCCTCCCCTGAAGGACCCAAGCAATGCTGGGTAAATCTAGTACTTTAGTAATTTAGAAAGGTTTAATTTTAATTATGACCCTTTTGTTAGATTTTTAATGTCTTTTGATACAAGTTACATTTTAAAATGTAAATCTGTGTCAACAGAAAAATGTTCAAAACTTTTTTTACATCAATTTATTTTACAAACAAGAAATTCATCAGAGACCCTTTCCTACAGAGTGTGCTGGTTTCAAAAAACAAGCATGTTTAGATTAAAAACAAACATAAAAACAATTCCCAACCAGCTCTACTTGTGCAGAATAATTTTAAAATAAACATGACTACACTGGCTCAGACTTATGGCCCATGTAGCAAGCGTTTAATCATCTGACAGCAGCTGTTGCCAGATGCTTCTGAGGGAAAGAACAGGGCAATTACTGAGTGATCAATCCCCTTTTGTCCAGTTCTACATTCCTAGGGAACACCTCAAGCAGAAACTTTTCAGGGTCGCACCCCCCTTTACATCTGTCTGCACCTCCATCTGCAGTCTGGGAGTGGGGCTGTGGCTAGGGAAGACAGACAACAGTAACAACCAAGGCTGTGGGGTGGGTCTGGGGCCAGAAGGAGTCCCATTGGGAGGGCTGTGAAAGGAGTTTCAGCCAGAGGCTGAGGCTGGGGAGAGAGCTGAACCACAGTTGGGCTGTGGTGAGGGGCAGCTCCTGGATGCAATTCTTCACCCGCCCCTGCTTCTGGACATGTCCCAAGTACAGGGAAGGAGCTGCAGCCAGGGGCTGAGGCTGGGGGTGGAGCTGGTTAGAGGTGAGGATTGAGACTAGGAGCAGACTCAGGAGCAAGGCTGCAGCTGGGGAGTGGGGTGGACTGGAGCAGAGCTGGAGGAGAACAAGGACCTGGGTGGCACACACTTCCTGCCCAACACACCTTCTGAACATTCCTCCATGCCCCCTCTCTGGGGGGGTGGGTGCATCTCCATGTTTAGGAACCTCTGACCTAGAGCTAATAGCCAGAGATGGACCTATCCTCCACGAAATAAGGGTCACTTGCCATAAAAACAAGTGCTGTGTTGCTGAGGGGGAGGGGAGCGGGGATCAGTAACCCAGGGTGGTGTCACAGAATCTGCCAACCTATGCCAACCCTTCTGTGTAAAGAGGACTTGCATCCGTCACTGCCAGAACTGTGAACAAATGCTAAAGTTGTCCTATCAGCGATGGAAGCTTCCCACATAATTAAGTGTTGAGTGGAGACAAGCTTTCTGTTGCCCCACTGTCTGCTGCAGTGAAAATCTTGTCATTGCTTCAGGTTACTGGTTGTGTAGAGTGTCAGTTTCTGTGTGATTCTTTCTTTTGGGCTGTGTGTTCTGCAATAGATTGGTATAAGGTATCATGGGTTCTGTTACTGGTGTTCATGAACGCAGGTGCAATTGGAAGCAATTGTGTAGTTTACACATTGTAGATAATTATATGGTACTCACAATCTGAGTGTCTGGACACTGGAGCATTTGGGCAGGTTTTATGTTCCATGGGAATGAACTTTTTAGCTGAATAATCATTTTTTTGGCTCTTCCAGTTCATACTGATTTCACAGTATCTCACTTCAGGTCCTGGCAAAAAGGGGTTGACTTCCATCCATGGGGATAGAATTATGTGGCTGGAGGGCTTGCTCTTTTGTCCTCAGTGAAAACAAGAAGTGAGGATATAATAGTTAGTCATTGGTCCATCTTCACAGTATAAGTTTGATTTGTAAGGACATCCAAGCAAGTAGACTGCACAAGATTGTCACTATCCCAATAGTGCTTGGATGTCCTTACAAATCAAACTTCTACTGTGAAGATGGGCCAATAACTAATTAGCATATCCTGATTTCTTCGTTTCATTGAGGACAGAAGAACAAGCACTCCAGCCCCATAATTTTATCCGTAGATTGCAATCAGTATCAGTAGATTGCACAAGACATTGGACCTTCATTAGTTCTTTTGGAATTGTTTGATTTTGTCATAGATATAATGTAGATTCAGTAGGGTCTTGATTTTAAATGGCCTGGATTGAGCTTGGGACATATTAGGATGCTCTAGATTAGGATATGGAAACCATAAAAGATTGGTACTTTCATCCCTTTTCTGCTGCCAGGAAAGATGCTCTCAAAGTTATCTTTTTAAAGTAAAAACAAGCAAACAAACAAACAAACAAGCAAACAGTCAAAAAACAATTACATCATGCTGGCTGCTATACCAAAAGATGCTAGTTTATTTTGTCATTGACAGGGCACAAAGGAGAATATTGTCCAATTTACATTAAAAATTTGGCTGAATACATCTTACAGACACCCAGAATTATTTGAAGTGGGCAGTGACCATCGATCATGAGCATGTTTACAATAACACAACAATAAATAATTACATCAGTGGTCTCAAAGCAGAGGCAACAAAATGTGTTGACTTTCACGGACTTGCGCTGCAGTTTATGTGGTTGAACCCAGATTTATTTTGTGATTTCCAGTACTTTTGCAGGAGGGGCAGTTACAACCACAAAACTACCGTAAATTGTGTTTTCATGTATTGGGTACGTAATGTCAACAGTGAAAAGGGTGCTTTGACCATTAGTTTTCAGCTATAAAGATACTTTGCTCCCGTAACAGTGAGCATCAGAACATCATGATAGACTGCTATTACTATTAAGTGAAAAATGAGGTAATATAGAAAGCCATGAAAATGAAAGTAATAATCAAATGTTCATATAACTTTAGGTTGCATTGTGAGAGCTTCACTAAAAGAACGTCTTTAACTCATGGCCCGCAGCAATCACATCTGTTATATTTTAGGAACAGAAAGCTAATGAGGTGGAATCTGGAGTACTGAGCTTAATTGGGCTTGTTTTGATTAAGTGTATGTGCTGGGAATATTTTACACACTTGTATAAATTGCAACACAGCCGCTATAAGCAACAAAATTCACAGAACCATTGTGGGTGTCCTTATGAAAATAGAACTGCATCTGATAAACAATAAATTGAAAAAAAAATCTGAAGTTTTGGTTAAAAATGTATGTAATTTAATTTGCCTAATTAGTAGCTTCTGTGATTATGGATTCATTTCTCTCTCTCTCTCTCTCTCTCTCTCACACACACACACACACACACACAGATGAATTTGTGGTGTGGTATGTAATAATACCAGCATGTCTTTAGACATGATTGCTTTTTTATGAATGGCAAAGCCATTAAAAACATTCTACCAACACAGCCTTTACACAATACCATAGCATGATATCATCTTCATATGCCAAGTATTTAACAGAGGAAATTAATGTTTTAAAATGTTTTTTTACCAATGCGATTGAAGCTATTTCTTGCCTCCCTTCTCATGCAAAACAGGAATCTTTATTACCATATGTCACATCCTCAAGTGGTATAAATTGACATTAACTCCAATGAATTCAATGAAGCATTGAATTGATGGATTCTCACCAAGACTTGAAGAGACAATTGCTAAGGTGCCTTGGTCCTCTGGCTAAACCTCAAATCCCACAGCTCCAACTGTCATCAAGTCATTGCCTTCCTGGTGGGCCAAAGTGACCTGACTAAAAAAAATCAGTGGAAGGGGAAAATTACCTAAGCAACAGACTTAAATTAACAAGTCATCTGACAGGCTGCTGGGAGTGGGGAGGACTTGGTACTCTATATAAGCCAGATTCAACTTATTCTTCACAGAGGGAACACTCAAGAGCCCTGGGATTCTGAAGAAAGGCCAAGGGAAAAACTGTTGCTGAAAAGGGCAGAAGGAAGATAGGCAATCACCTGGGAGAAAAGCTATTGAGATTGAAGAGAGCTGGACACAGACTGGGGCTTCCTTCCCAAAGGTACTTTGGACTTGCCTGTGAGATGAGAGAACTTATAGATAAATGAGAACTAAATACTTTGCTCTTCATCTGGACCTTGCCAATATGGGTGACCCTGCTGGGAATACAAGACTCTCTACAGCATTGCTCTTGGCTTCACTGGAACACACAAACCCACTCACCATGGAAAGGTGACGCTCTGGAGAGTCCTCAATGGCAGAACAGTTGAAGGATAGCAAGGGTAATGCTACACCACTGAGAAAATGGAGGAAGGCTGCAGTGGACAAAAGACTCCCAATCACTGTGGATCCCATGCCATTAGATCTGGGCCTCCTATCTGTCAAGAGCTCTGTGGTGGCTGCAATGCAACAGTCCCATAATGTTAAAAGACATCACATAGAGGCTTCTTACTCTATATACTACTCTCCTAAATTTAGGCCCTATAGAATTTGGCAAATGGTGACAGGAGCAGGACTGTGAAATCTGGAAACTTTTAGTTATGATCCAGCACGTAGATGGTGTACGTATATATCAGTCGCTCCGTCTCAAGGACTGAGGTGGTAGAATGGTCTTGCTGCTGCATCCATTGATGAACAGCCCTATTTAGGATCCACTCTGCTCACCCCACATGGCAAGGGGGCTAGAAAAGGTGCCCTAAACATAGTACATCTCAGTAACCCAGACTAGATAAGAGCGTCCAATGGGTTAACATCTGTGTGGTTGAAATTGAATGGTAAACTTCGGAACATGGAATCTTTGGACTCTATTGGACAACACAGACAGTGGATGACCCAAAAGACATATGGAAATTATCGTGCATGAGCTGTGATGATTCAACATCGATATAGCTGCCCTGGCAGGAGCAAGTATACCAGAAAAAGGAGCTAAGAGAAGAAGGAAGAGAATACACCTTTTTAAGGAAAGGATCCCCAAAGGAAGAAAAATGAATTCATGGAGTAGAATTTTCCATCAAAAACAAACTGACAAAGATCTTATCTTAAGTCCTTTTGGGCATCAATGAACATTTCATTACTCTCCCTTGAAGCTTGCCAACAGGCAACTGCCATCAGTGCTTACAGACCAGCTCTAGATGCCGATGATGATGTGAAGGAGAAGTTCTACAGCCAATTAAACATAGTTTTGAAAGACATTCCCAAAGGAGACAAGATTATTCTCTTGAGGGATTTCAGTGAGAGGGCTGGAAGAGATGCAAACCTTTGGCAGACTACCATTGAGAAAGAAGGAGTTGGCAATAGCAATTCCAAAGGAGTGTTCCTCCTTACAAAATGTGTGGAATACAAGCTCATCATCACAAACATCCTCTTCCACCAGAAAAAACAAATTTAAGACCTTACAGAAATATCTTCAATCGAAGCATTGGCACCTCATAGACTATGTCATCATCCACACTCAGGATCAGTGTGATGTCCTTCGCACACATGCAATAACTAGTGTTGATGTCTGCTATGCTGATCACTAGCTTACTCGAGCCACAACGGCAATTAGGATTGTCACCAAACGAAGAACTCAGAGGAAACAAATCCAATGAAAAATCAATGCACAAGGATTGAAGGAACCTATCAGATGGAGACACTTCCAGATAGTGCTCCAAAGGGAGCTGCTGACGGCACACCAAGAAGATGTGGAAGAACACTGGTGTCAAATGAAAAAAGCCATCATTGGAGCTTGTGGAGAAACCATCAGCTGCCAATCCAGGAAGCATCAGGATTGGTTTGATGAGATTAATGTAAAAATTGAATGCTTGATTGAGGCAAAAAGGAAAGCCTTTAGGATTTGGCAAAGTGATATCACCTGCACAACAAAAAGAGAAGTGCATGCCAAGGCCAAAGCAGAAGTCTAATGTAAAACAAGGATTCTGAAATATGAGTGCTGGACTGAGAAGGCACAAGAACTCCACCATCTTGCAGACATTGATGATGCAAGAGGTTTCTTCAATGCCACCAAATTTGTTTATGGACTGAGAAACCATGGAACCAATCCCCTGAGATCAAAGGATGGTGCCCAACTTTTGAAAAGGCAAAGCCATTGCTTCTTGATGGAGGGAACACTATACTGAGCTCTTGAACTACTCTTTCACCTTGGTCCAAGAAGCCCTTGACCAAATCTCTCAGCAATTGTCCACGGATGATTTTGCAACACTTTCTACCTTGAATGAGGTCCAAGCTGCCATCAAAGTGCAACAAGACAACTGAGATAGAGGTAATCCCTGCTGAAGTCTTTAAAGAAAGTGAGTCTCATAGCTCCAAAAACAAATCCTCCTCCTTATTCTCAAGACCTGGGATAGGGAGCAGATGCTGTGTGAGTTCAGAGACACACTGATCTTCAGTCTTTTCAAGAACGGTGACAAGTCAGACAATGGAAACTAGTATGGCATCTCCCCCCTGGCAACAACAAGGACAATCGTAGCTCAAATACTTGCGAACCAAATCCTGTCACTCTCAGAGGAAATTCTTCCAGAATCCCAGTGTGGCTTCCAACTATTCTGAGGAACAGTGGACGTTATCTTCAGCACCTGCCAACTGCAAGAAAATGTCATGAACTAAACCTTGTATGTGAGTTTCATAAACCTGATCTAAGCATTCGACTCAGTCAATCATAGCACCCTAGGGACCAGCCTCTCAATGATTAGCTGTCCCCAAAAATTCATTAGCATCTTGAGGCTGCTTCTTGACAACATGACTGCCAAAAGTATTGAGCAACAAAGGATGCCAAAGTGACCCCTTCGAAGTCAAAGCAGGAGTCAAACGCTGCATCATTAGCGCATCATTTTTGTGCATCCTCATTGTCATGACCCTTCATTGATAGCAAGTTTCCAGAAGGTGTGAAGATTGTCTATAGGATGAATGGGAAGCTTTTCAATCTCAGGAGACTGAAGGCTAAAAGCAAAACCTCCACAACCTCGATCATGGAGCTCCAGAATGTGGATGACAACATGGTTGCTGCTCTTTCTCCCACAGCCCTTCAGACCATCTCAAGCACCTTTGCTAAAGCATGTGAGAATCTTGGCCTCACACTGAACATCAAAAAAACCAAAGTGCTCCACCAACCCTCACCAACAGGACAATCCCGTGTACCTTCTATTGAAGTCAATGGAGAAGTGTTGGAAAATATTAAGCATTTCCCATACCTTGGAAGTCATCTTTCTGCTAAAGTCGACATAGATGCTGAAATCCAGCATTGTCTGAGCCATTCAAGCTTGGCTTTCACCTGCCTGAGACAAAGGGTCTTCAAGAACTGGGAAATCTATCCCAAGCCAAAGCTTTTTGTATACCATGAAATGGGTGTTCCAATGCTACTGTACACATGTGAAACTTGGACAATATACAAGCATCATTTGAAAGCACTTGAGCAATATCATGAACACTGCCTCAGGAGTGTCCTAAATATCACTTGGGAGGATAGACGCATGAACACTAGTGTCCTGGAAGAGTCAAACGTTACCAGCATTGAAGCCATTATCATTCATCAACAACTTTATTTCACTGGTCATGTGGTTCACATGTCTGATCAGTGCCTCCCAGAACAGATTCTGTTTTTCAAGTTGGATGAAGGACAGAGGAGCATTGGGGTCCAGAGGAAGAGACATAAAGATATGCTGAAGACACACATGAAAAAGTGCAGAATCGGTGTCGACACTTGGGAGAACCTTGCCCCAGTTTGTCCCCAGTGGAGAGCAGTAATCCATGAGAGAGTGGCACAGTTTGATAGGTCCTGCTGCCATGCAGGTGAGGAGGGGTGGAGATGAACAATGGAGAGTAAAAAAATGGCCCATGCCACTCCAGCAGCTAACAACATCTAGCTCTTCTGTCATAAGATCTGCAGCTCCAGAATCAGGCTGGTTAGCCATCAACGGGTTCACAAGTTGGAGGGTGACGTGAAGACGCCTTACTCATTATCAAGGGACCACCAAGAAGAAAGAAGAAAAGCTTCTGTTGTAGTTCAAGGGTTCTCACAGTGTTGGTTTGGACACCAAATAGGATCACAATCTCATTGTAATGGAACCACCGAGGCTGGTGTTACACTTTTTGGGGCTTAGGACTTGTTGGGGATCAAAGCAAAAACCCAAGTTCCATTGCCCAGGACCAAAGCCCAAATAGCTTCAGCTCTGGGCATGGGGGCTAAGGTTATGTACCCCCACCCAGGATGGAAGCCTTTGAGCAACTTTACCCATCCCACTCATAGCAATAGAGCTAGCAGGCTCAGGCTTTGTTTTCCCCTCCTGCAGCCATGTGGTAATTTTTGTTTTAAGAAGTGGGTTGTGATGCAATGAAGTTCGAGAACCACTCACACAGATGTACTACATTTAAAACCAGTACATGTCCTGCATTTAAAACGATTGTGTTTTCTCTGGATTCTCTTTTCCCCCTTCTTGCTACACTTTCTGTGGTGGTCAGGTCATCCTGACCCATCAGGCAATGGCATGGAAGCATTTGGAACACTAGGATGTAGGGATCAGCTGAAGGGCCACGTTTTCTTAGTGATCATCTGCTGAACTCCCTAGTGCTGGGGAGAATCCATCTGTTTTCAGGACATAAATTGATTAGTTCCAGCTGAGATCTGGTCCCACAAATTCATACATATAAACATCAGAATGTGGTAAAAATACCACCACTAACTTTTAAAAGCTTTACAAATTATCTTAAAGAGATTTTCTCTACATATAATTACCACCCCCACTATCCTTGTTATGAAATAATCATATGTCAATATTTGCTTACTGGCTTTATACATTTCTGAACTTTTTCTCCAAAATAATACTATTATCTAGTAAACAAGAGGCTCCATGAAGTTACTAGTTAAATAAACCCTGATATTTTCAGTACTTTGCATGGCAAATCCATGTAACATATTTTCTAAGGCTTTTATGTCAGTTGATGTGGGGCATCCTAAATTGAAGTGTAAGACAAAGACCATTGAACACAGACCTTCTATGTTACACATTTTAGGACAGATATAATATAGGATGTGGAGTAAAGTGACCATATCTCCTTGTCCCAAATACAGGACAGGGAGTCGTGGGAGGAAGGGTGGGAGGTGACTCCTCCTAGGTGCACCAAACCCTGGGGAGCTCGCACCCACCTCTCTCAGCTCTGGGGAAGTGACAGCTACGGGTTCTCCCTGCCTGGAAATCTGGGGAAGTGGCAGCCATGGGTGGTCTCTGCCTGGAGCCCAGGCCCCGGAGGCCCAGGAAAGCAGCAGCTGCAAGGGCTCCCACACAAATCCCCAGCCCTGAAGGTCCTAAATATGGGACAATTAGTCCCTTTTAAAAAATAAGTCAGGATACCTTTTTGTCATCCCAAATATGGGACCGTTCCACCCAATATGGGGCGGATGGTCGCCTTACTGTGGAGTCAATAGCAAAGGGCTGAGATAACTGAGCTAGCAGAATTTTATTACCCAAATTAGGTTTTGCAGAGCTAACATCTGTCCTTTTGCAAAAACATTTCTAATAGTCACAAGTCTGAAGAACCTTACACAGCTCATCCAAAACATGTTACCACTAGTAGCCCATTGTGCCATATGATTGCTTCAATAAAGACTCTGAGAGGTGAGTGTAACCTTCTTTGTCAGCAATGGACAACTGTAAAGGGTGAGTGGACTGCACAAGTGGCCCTCCTTCACTGCAGTGGGCCACAGCAGCCCAGGACCCACTAGGGCTCCACCTGTGGCCCTGTGCCCTCCACTTCCCCACATGCCTCTCATACACCAAGGCACTCCAGCCCTGTATTTCTCTGCTCCTCAAACTCCCTCCCAGCACTTCTGGATCACTGCCAATCACCTGATTTGTGATCTGTCCTTGATCCTCCCCATCCTTTCCAGAGCTGGAATAGCTGATTCATGGCATTCCATTTCATGGAGGGAGGGAGGAAGAGCAGGGATGGAGTGTGAATAGGTGATTCACATGCCTTAAAAGTGCTGGGAAGTAGAGGAAGGAGAAAGGAAGAGGAGGGCTCTGGTGTTCCAGTGTGTGAAAGATGTAGATGGGGCTCCTGGGGGTCCATGGGCTGCAGGTGGAGATCCAGTGGGCTGCATGCAGCCCTCAGGCCACAAGTTGCCCACCACTGTTCTACATCATGAACTCTGCTCCCGGCAGGACTCGACAGTGTTGCTGAGGGAGTACCATTCAAATACTGGCCAGGATATACTATATAATATAATTACACTAAATAGGATGAAAACATTAAGGGGAAGCCATTACATCTACCAGTCATAAGATGATTGCTGGTGTGATCAGGAAAACATTCTCTTCTTTTATATGGGATAAAACAGCTTTCAAGATGGGTCGTTGCTGACAATGGTCTAAACCACGACTCTGCTTATGGTATCACAGCTCTTTTGTTCTCTGATTTCATTTCTCAACCCCACTCCAGAAGAGAACAAATTAAAAAGAAACCTTTCAGAAAATGTCCAACTTCTTAGATCAAATAAAATTGTGGTAGTGAAAAAAAAACCCTCTTTCCTCTACACCACCTAGACCTATCTTCAAACTCCCTCCTTTCAAAGTCATTTTGAATAATAAAAGTATGTTTGTGTGAACCGTATTTAATGCTTATATGATTTCCTATAGCTAAATTAATTTCACTTTATTGAACCTATTAAATACTGCTGCTTTTTTAAACCAAGTTGCTCTTGTGAGAGATTGTACTCATCAAGGACTGTCACTCACCTCATAAAATAAAGGTTATCATTATTATTAGTAGTGAACAATAGCTGATAACTTCAACTTCTGAAAAGGTTAAGAAAGAAATCATTGATGGGTTTTCAGCAGCTATCTTAGTCAGGATTTCAGCAATCATCACAGGAAAACATTTTTGAGCTTCAAGATTTACTTCTTATCTCCCCTCTCTATAAAAATAATATTGTCCATACACATACAAACAAACACTGGAGAAAATCAGGGGTAAGTCTTAAAGCTGAAAAAATATGCCTTTATACATAGAGGGAGGAAAGGGGTCCACATTGTTTGTGTCTGGATATGTACATACATGTACATCTAAGAAGCAGTCTTTTTTCCCATGAAAGCTTGTCAGCTAAGTGTTATTCGTGAAAGTGAACACATTGTAACATGATCAGTGTTATGGTAATGGAGCCAGAGTGCCTTCTGTGGCCTACAGGGGCTGTTATTGAGGAAACAGTGGGGAGTAGGGTAAAAGTATCATATGGTATACAGCGACAAAGTTGGAAGCAATGTGGATGCATGGGCAGAGCTATTCACGAGGTTTAATGAAGTTTCTAGTATTAAAATGACAGTCCAGTGGGTATGGAGACAAAGTTAAAAGCATATGGAGTGTTTTCAAAGGGGGCAGGTGCCTCACAGGCAAGTGGCAAGTGGAAATAGACAGTACAGTGGTTCATACCATGATGGACAATTCCAGATACTTTGGGATATCTGGAACAGAAAGATCTTGAAAGTCTACAGAGCAGGGATATCACAGCACCTGTGGAAACCTGTTCATCCTGGACAACCATCATTATGCTGGTAAAGAAACTATTAGACAAATTAAGCATTCACAGAGACCTAAAGGTACTCAGTCAGATACTGAAGAGATGTACTACCATGTGCCCACAACTGATGACATCAAGACAGAACTTTCCATGGCAAGAGTCTTTATCATGTGTGATATGAAAAATGAGTTTTGGCATCTAAATACAAACTCAGAGTCCAATATTAAGAACCTTTTCTAAAACCTTTTAGTTGCTAAAGATGTCTGTGCAGAAACCCAGCACCTGTGATGTTCTACAGAAGACTCATCCGAACACTGAAAAGCCTACACGGGCTGAAAATAATAGCAGATAATAAGCAAATTTTATGTGATAGGAACAATGTCATGGAAACTAAATGAGATCATTCCAGAAAACTGTGAGCTTTTTTACAGCAGTGCAGGACAAGAACATAAAACCCAGAAAAGTGCAGCTCAGAGACTGTGCTAGTGACATATTTTGGACATTTGCTTGCTGCAGAGGGTTCGGAAGCAGATTCCAACAAGGTCCTGGCAGACTGAGATATGCCAGCTCTAGTGGATGTGAAAGGGGAATGGCACTTCATAAACACAATGGCTGTGTCTACACATGCCACTTCTTCCGGAAGGGGCATGATAATGAGCTGTCCGGAAGATGCTAATGAGGAGCGGATGTAAATTTCCCGCACCTCATTACCATATGGGCATGTGGTTTGGAGTCTGGAAGAACGTCTTCCAGACTCCAAAATACCTGTGCAGACAGGTTGCCCATGGGGATCTTCTGGAAGGAAACCCCCCTTCCAGAAGCCCCTTCTTTTTCAAACTTTTGAGGAAGAAGTAGCTTCTGGAAGGAGGGTTTCCTTCTGGAAGATCCCCATGGGCCACACATCTGCACATGTATTTTGGAGTTTGGAAGAGCTTGTTCTGGACTCTGAACCATGTGGCCATATGCTAATGAGGTGTGGTAAATTTACATCCACACCTCATTAGCATCTTCCAGACAGCTCATTACTATGCCACTTCCGGAAGTAGCACATGTAGATACAGCCAATAGCTTTGTGTCCAAGTTCTGACCCCACCTGGCTGCAGTAGTGGAAATTTTACCCAAAAGACAGGATGTGAAATGGAACTGGGCAGATCCCCAACAACAAGCATGTGACACACTGAAACAAATGCACCTGAATTATTTTTGGCCTGGACAGCCACTGACAGTTCAGTCTGATGCATCAGACAAAGGATAGCCTGTAGCTCTTTTTTCAGGAGTAACCAATCACTCATGTCAGTAGAACCTCCTCAGAGACTAAACATAGGCAAGCCCAAACAAACAAGAACTTGTGGTTGTGGTACTTGGAATAGAGTGATTCCATCAACTCAGCTATAGCCATCCAGTAATATTGCAATCAGATGACAAATTTCTGGGAGGTCTGAGACCTGCCTGATGCAAGAGGAAAATCAGTGTTCAGCCAACTGAATGCCCACTTTATGAGAAGTAGTATTCCAGACATGGTATTTGCTGAGTATGGATCCCAATTTATCTTGGAAGAAGTCAAGGAATTTTCGTTCTCATGGAAGTGTGACTGCCACACTTCCTTTCCAGCATATCCACATAGTAATGCTATGGTAGACTTGTGGGAGGGGTAGGTCAGTGGTTAGAGTATTGGCCTTGTAACTCTCTGGTTGTGAGCTCAGTCCTAGAATGACCCTTTCAAGGGTCTAGCCCAGTTTATATTAAAAAAAAAATCTATCAGGGCTGGTGATAGGACCTTCTGTGAGTGTAGAAGACTGGACTCAACTACCTCTTAAGGTCCCTTCCAGTTCTAAAAGATACCTACATCTCTATGTATATGACTCAAGGGCTACGTCTACACATGCCCCAAACTTCGAAATGGCCACGCAAATGGCCATTTCGAAGTTTACTAATGAAGCGCTGAAATGCATATTCAGCGCTTCATTAGCATGTGGGCGGCTGCGGCACTTCGAAATTGACGCGCCT
The DNA here is from genome assembly GCF_033958435.1 of Carettochelys insculpta. Lineage (NCBI taxonomy): Eukaryota > Metazoa > Chordata > Testudines > Carettochelyidae > Carettochelys > Carettochelys insculpta. Next base: position 190,951,405 of record NC_134139.1, read on the forward strand.
TGCCGCCACGTGTCTCATCCAGATGGGGCTCCTTTTCGAAAGGACCCCACCTACTTCGAAGTCCCCTTATTCCCATGAGCTCAATGGAATAAGGGAACTTCGAAGTAGGTGGCGTCCTTTCAAAAAGGAGCCCCATCTGGACGAGACGCGCGGCGGCGAGGCGCGTCAATTTCGAAGTGCCACGGCTGCCCGCATGCTAATGAAGCGCTGAATATGCATTTCAGCGCTTCATTAGTAAACTTCAAAATGGCCATTTGTGTGGCCATTTCAAAGTTTGGGGCACACGTAGACACGGCCAAGGTTGTTTATTCTGGTGCACATCCCTTGTTAACATTTTTGGCACATCCAACCCAGGTACTGATTGAACAAATGACTGAGCCCCCATTATCAATGAGGGAAGACCTGTTGCAATCAGGATGGGGACACTACTGAGCAGAGAAGGCTAATGAGCAGAGAAAGGAGGCATGACAGTATGACAGGTCAATCAAGGACCTCAAGGTGCAGAACACAGACACTCTTGGGAAGACAAAGCAACTACAAGGAAACCCTAAGCAGTGGACTAAAGGCATTGTGAGAGGTGAATTGACACCCAATTCCTATGATGTGACTGTGCAAGAGTGACAAGCGATCTGCAGGAACAGGAGATTGGGTCAACAGAAATAGTTCTCAGTGGGAGTCTATAGGGCTTATTACAGAGATGGAGAGTCATCCAGAAGCCAATCCCTCAGACAGGGGACTGAAAATCCACAGTGAGTTTAGGAGAGTCCAAGACAGATGCCATGGAGGCAAAGATAAATCACTCCTGCTGTGGTTGCAAACAGGAAATCCTGGGAGACTTTATCAGGGAGCGGAACAGTGTGCAGCAGCAAACCCTGCAACAATTGGTGAGTCTTGAGGGAGCGGATGTCACCCAACTGCCTGGCCTGGGACTCTGCAAAATGAGCCTGGCAGATGATCTGGATGGTTTCCTAAGGACATGTGAGTGGGTAGCCATGGGAGCCAGATGGGAGAGGGCCACCTGAGACCTATGCCTGGCTCCATGCCTACAGGAGAGGCTCAAGCAGCCGATATGGCCTTGAGTGATGAACAGGCCCAGAACTATGAAACTGAGGGTGGATTTTCTAAACCAGGTGTGCCTGCTGGCCAAAAAAATGTCAAAATTTTTGTTTGGCTCAATGGACAGTGATGATGCAGCCCCAGATGTTTACCCAGACACTAGTGGACTGGGCAACTCATTGGCTGAGGCCTGAAGAGTTAGTACATGCTCTCCCCAAGAATATCCACGTGGGAGTTAGGCACCACCAGCCTGAGACAGTGTAGTCAGCTGTCGAGTTGGCAGCAAAGTATACAGAGGCTGATGATCCCTGACCTTTTAAATACCAAGAATTGGGAATGAAACTGGGGGAACACCATCTTGGGAGAGGCCCAGAGAGGAAAGAGGCACCCTGAGGAATATGTGGTGGGGCCAGCTCCATAGTTTGCTGGCAGTGCAGGCAGACAGGACACCGGAAAATCGACTAGCCATATATGGAATATGGGTGAGCTGAATTTTGTGACTAAACTCATGCTGGAGGGCAGAAAAAGGGGCAGAGATTGTCCACCATCCCAATGAGAATGAGAAGAAAACTACAGGTGGGTACAGTGGACACTGCTTCAACCTGTTCCCTCATACAGAGGGGGCTGGTAAAACCATACCTGATGATTCCACGTGCATGAATGGCCCTGCAGTTTATCCATGGGGTATCCTATCCAGTGCCCTGGTGCTCCTAAAAGTGCAGGGCAGCTTTGGTTGGAAGTGGGTTGGAGTAGTAGAGGGGTTGCCACTCCCAGTGGTACTAGGTAGGGGCTGGGGCCTACCACCCAAAGAAAGAAGGGGAGGTTTCGCAAAGAAAGGCAAGGTGTCCTTAGCTGGGGAAGCCCCAAGGAGAAAGAAGTGAGAACTCCTCCCAGGAATGAACAAGAAAACCCTAGACAGCAGATCTCAGAAGAAGTAGGCCAAAGCAATGGATGCATGGAGGAGATGGCCAACCCAAGCCCCTTTGAAGGAGAAAAGAGACACCTGGTTCTCCCCACAATACAGCTCCCAGGAGAGAAAGGACAACTAGGGTTCCCCTCAGGACAGCTCCCAACGGTGGGGAGGACAGACCCCAGTCAGGAGTCTGGAGGCAACAGAGACCCAGGGGGTCCTACAGGGGAGAGGAGTTCAAAATCAATCCCTACCTGGAGTCAAGATGATACAGGTGAAGAGACGCCTTCAAGGCTGTGATTGATGTAATGACCTGTGGGTAGAGGCAGAATTATGGGGGCAGCCTCACCGTGATCACTGTACATTCTGTGGCCGGGGGACAAAGAAATCCCAAAAAGATATCCCTGAGGAATGCCTGGAGCTGGGAGAAGGGCTTCCCTGGAGGGACCCACTGTTAGATACTGGAAGGTGCCATGCCTGACTGAACCTGGTGTCTCTTAAAGGGCAAGGGCTAGATAATTAAAGTGAGCTGGAGCTCCGCCATGCTAACTGCAGCAGAAATTGGAGCTGGTTGAGTAAACTCAAACCTGAGAGGAAAATGGGGAACAGCTGCAGGCCTCTTAGCCCCAGGGCTATATAAGACTGGCAGGAAGGAAGAAGAAGGAGAGGAAGGGGAGGATCCAGGGACTGGAGCTTTGCTCCCCAGCTAGCTGCAGGAGCTAGCAGTCTCTGAGCTGACTCTGTTGAACCTTTGTATATACAAAGTGGTGGAAACTGACATGGACAATAAAGGGTTTGGGTGGTTGCACAAGGTCTTTTGGTTCAAAAGGGGCCCAAAGCCACAGGGTCTATGTGCGAACCTCTTACGAAAGCTCTTTGCCAGTTCCCCTAATGATCTAACTTTTTGATAATCTGGTCTGGCCAGGGTCCCATTTAAGCTGGATAAATGATATTCCACTGTAAATTCAAAGTGCATTCAAACAGCAACACAATGAATAAGCGGCACGGGTACTGTCAGTCGAATTAAGTAACAGATCATATATGTTCCTATTTTTTCATATAAGGTGAAAACTAAAGATTCTCAATAAAAATGGAAAGTCCATGTTCTTCTGCAGCAAACAGATTTCTAGGATCCCTGAGTATCAGTAATGCATGAAGTTGTTTGGACACAGGATCTGAAATGAATTGGTGGGATGTGCTGGATCGTCTCAAAGCTCAGTTCAAGCATAAGAAGTCTATATAGGCCAGCTGTCCCTTTCTGAAAGCTAAAAAAGCTGGCCGTGCTTGGAATAGCTAATGTAAGCAGTGACACAGTCTGTCAGACACAAAACTATAAGACAAAAGGTTGGCACCAGCAAAATTTTCTTTCTTTTTTGAAAGCTTTATTGAAAGACGTAAATGAGTCATTATTGGTAAATGAATGTCTGAATACCTTATTTCTTCCATGGAGATTAAAAAGAAAAAGTAATAGCAAGAAAACAGAGTAGGTGAAATTGATTTCATTTAACAATAACCTCCCAGCCTTGCTTCACATCTTACTCAAATAACCTTTGTAAGTAATTATAGTGAGATCTGAAAATAAAGCACTGTGAGGCTGAAGGGTTTTAGAAGTCATCAAAATATCCAATGCTCAATAGACCCCAAAGCCTATACATTATTATGCTGCAGCCCAAGAAAGGCTGCCTTCAAGTTAACATCTATAAAACAGTGAAAGGAGCAAGAGGCAGACATTGCTATCATCAAATGTTATATTGGCGTCCAAACACATTATGGGAGCCTAGGAAATCAATCACTGCTTAACTTCTTTTTTCTTTTGGTTTAAACTTAGGATGATTAGCAAATACTTGTTTTGTGTTTGGCCATTCTTTTGGGCCCAATTCGACTCTCAGATATAAGCATGGAATTCACTAGGCTGTACTCCCCATTTCTTTGATGCCAGAATTTGGCCCTTAGTTTTTGAGATTGACTTTCAGATCACCAGTTCACTAAAAGTCAAGATTTCAGGAGAATTTGTGTTACATGACCTAGTCCCTCCTGAAAGTGCCTCTTTATCCTTAATTTATCGTTTTCCTTTTGCTTTGTACCAGGACTAAACCTCAAAAGCTCTAGTAGTCTCAGCTTCTGCAGACGTTCTTTGTTTCTTCTGAATTTAAATCCAAAATGTTCCAAGATATGATTCTTTACTTTCCCTAACATCAAATGCTTCCTTTCACATTGCTCATGCTCCTGTGCACATTACTTTAAAGCCTGTTTGACTCTCATGTTTATTGACCTACAGGATATACTGCAAGGACTGTCTGTTCACTCTAGTTTTCTCCAAATCAGTGGTTCCCATATGGCATATCATGCAATTTCAGTGGTTCATGGTTTACTTGCTAGTAGTCCACAGACAGCTGACTTATGACATGGCTCTTCCTCTTACTTGATTCCAGTTCTTAAATTAAAAGAAACTGAATTAAACACTTTGCAAATATTGCTTTTCACTTCAAAGAATTGCCACAGTTCCTCAATGATGTTATCCAGCCATCAGAGAGAGAATGGATGTTCTTTGTAATGATGAGTGGAGAGGAAGGTGGTCTCTGGGACAATCACTTGATTAAGATGTGGGGTGCTGGAACAATTTTTATAGTATGGGTGATGAGAGTTGTTGAACCAAACTGGAAACCCTGCATACAAATTGGAAATCTTGTATACACTTCAGGGAGTGCTGCAATATCCTTATGCTTCTATTTCCACCTATTGACAAGTTTGAGGCCTACTGTAAATAAGGTGCCTGAGGCTATTTCTACACTAGATAAAGAAAGTGGACCACAGATATGCAAGTCTAGCTACGGTAATTGCATGGCTAAAACTGACATATCTGCGCTCAGCTAACTTGGCTGGCTATACTGGGGAAGGTTTATAGAAGAGTATCTCAAGCCGACCTCCCTTACTCTTCGCATCTCACAAGGAGTACAAGGATTGACTGAAAACCCTGAGAGGTCAATTTTGTGTGTCGACACTAAATACATGAAGTCGAACCCCTGAAGATCAACCCTCAGTGGGTTGATCTTCTGTGGTAGGGTAGGCCTGTCTTGAGCAAACTTTCTTTCTTTCCTGGGCCAAAGGGATTTTTTTTTCCTGGGGTGAATCAATGTTGTAATTTGAGAGTGCAAAGTCTTTAATTTGTTGTAAATATTTCCAAAGATGGTTATATTTAGAATGGTATATCCATAAATAAGTTATGTGAGAGCCTTATTAATCAGATCACATTTTTAGAAGCATTATCCTTTTTCTCCTCTGCATCTAAGGTCTATCTTTTCTCAGTTATACTACTACTACTACTATTACTACTACTACTACTACTACGTAACCCTTGTACTCCATGTGGAGCATAGGTCATCCACAAGTCTCCTCCACTTCACTCTGTCGTGGGACAAAACTTCTGCATGGCTCCAGGATTACACCAGTAGCTGTTCTTCAATCTCAGTAGGCCTTTTCTATATTGTCCGGGGTCTTCCTGTTTTGCGTTTTCCTTGCAGGTTTCATGTGAGAGCTTGACAGACTATGCTGGATGATGGTTTTCTGAGAGTGTGGACTACCATCTCCACTTTCTTCTCTTGATTTCAATGTGATTTGGTTCTTGTCCTGCTATGTTCCAAAACTCCTTATTTGTGACAAAGCCTTGCCATTTGATGTGAAGTATGTACCTCAGACATCTGCTTATGAATGTCTGTAGCTGGTGAGTTGAAGACATTTTAGTATGCCAGGTCTCGCATCCATACAAGAGCACTCTCTTAATATTTTTGTTGAAGATCTTCAGGTTTGTCTTCAAATATATTATTTGTGAGCTCCATATGGGATGAAGAATCTTGAATGCAGCTGTTGCTTTCCCTATTGTGGGACTGATATCCTTATCTGTTCCTCCATCTATGCCCACAATACTCCCCAAGTAGGTAAACTGCTCCACATATTTCAGGTCATCCCCTCCCAGTGTGAATGGGTGTTGTTGGACTGATTGATCCTCATTGTCTTGGTATTTTCCATGTTAATGCTCAGTACAGTTACTGAGGCAGTTTTATGTAGTGTTGTGATGAAAGGAGGGCAACAACATGAGCAAAATCTCAGTTATAGTTAGCAATAATTCCAATAACATTTATTGCAGTTGAGAGTTACATTGAACCAGAGCCCCAGATCTAACAATCCAGAAACTTTATGGGTACTTGAAACTTGTACCCCAATCTGAATTGTATAAATTGGCTCTATTTTATGAGTCTGTGCCCCAAAAAAACAGTTGCCTAATAAACACCAAGTATAAGGTTACGTGCTTTCTCTGGATGATGGAAGCTTCTCCTTACTCTGTGTGAGTCCTACAGTTATTGAATCCCCAGGAATTCCCCTACTTATGGCAAGGGTTTGTGAATAATTTTTATAATATGGATGCAGAGAGCAATTGAAACACACCATAAGCCCTATATATGATGAAAACCAATTCAATTAGCACTGGATTCAATCCCTAAGTAACACCTGTGGCTTCTTAGGGATTGCACCAGAAATTGTCAGAGCTAAAATCATGAGGCTTGACAGACTGAGTTAACAATCCAGCATCCGCAAGTAGGGGTAGTAACAGACTCTCGTCCAGTGTGGACCAAGCATCAAGGGTAATTCATAGCACACACTGACACAGACATTAACACTTGTGACAATCAGTGCAAGATTGCCAAACCATGTTTTTTATTATTGCAATTACTGAAATTTGAGGCAAGTCAACATTCACATCCACACTAACTTCCTTTCATAAATCTTTCTACCCACAAACTCTTCCGCACCATAATATGTTCCCTTTAAGAGATAGTCCATATGAACTCTGGCAACCCTTGTGTTTGTATGTGAAAGTATGCATTTGGAGGAGTAAAGGAACTTCAAAGTACCCTGGGCACTTTGTAGTACCAGCCGGTGAACCGCGGCTAGACGCGAGCTGGTGCTTTGAAGTTTAAAACTTCGAAGTTACCGCGGGGGGTGGGGGTGGGGATTTGCTTAATGAAGTGCTGCATATGCAGCACAGCACTTAACTCCCAACACCCTACTTACCATCCTCCCTTCGAAGTAGGGAGGTAGTGTAGACACAGCATTATAGTCTGATCACGGTAGCTGGAAGACCTGATAATACCACAAGCATTTGGTCTACCACTTTACTCTTGTCTGTTGCTTTCATTATAGGTCACACATGTATGTTCAGAACCCTAAAGGTAATTGAGTAAAGCAACACTTTGCATACAAACATTGAAATATCTCAAATACTATGTTCTTTGCACTGCTGTAACGTGTATCATTTGCTGCCTCAGCTAATCCAATGAGTCTAGTATTTGACCATTGGATTTTAATGACAGATTTAGATTTGACTCTTCCATTTGCTCTGGATAAAGAGGACCTCTCCTTTCTAATTTCCATAACAAATTCAATTTGCAGTGCTGTGCAACAGAGGAACAAGCATAAAGGGTACAGGTTGTACCGCCATAATTCTGAATTCTCTGGTCTGGCAACATCTATGGCCTTGTCAAGCCATGGATGTTTCTGGATCAGAGCTTTGGGGTCTAGCTGGGAGCCTGGCTGGGGCTGGGAGCAGAACCCCAGTGGCCAGAGCTGGAAGCATGTTCAACAGATAGGAGGGGAGCCTGGGAGTAGGGGCCAGTGGCCATCAGGGGAGCACTGATGTCTGGTCTGGAAAACTCCCTGTTCTGGGACCAGTCAGGTGCCAGACCAGACCAGGGAGGTCCAACACGTATATATTTCCCAATAATTGGTAAGCAAAAGCTGCTTGCATTTTTACTATGTTTTATTCTTACAGGTCTCTTACAGGTCTTTTAGAAGTCTTTCAAACACACACATGCTTTGCTTTTGCATCTGAAGTTGCCAGTGCATATAAATGTTTGCAGGAGCAGATCCATAATGCTATGCAAGTAGAGCATGACACACAGTGACTGCAAAGCTTCCAGACCAAAGCACTGTACAGTAAGGGATGGCACAATGCCTAGTAACTGCATAGTGGGATGTGGGTTCTGTAGAAACAATCCTTCCCAAAGAGGTTTGCACTTTCTTTCAAAATCCAGAAAGGTGCACGTTAGCCAGAGAAATGAGATGTGTCTCTGCATCTCAGAGATGTAGCAATAGAAAGAAACATGAGGATGTCCTAGTCATTATCAAGTGATTGTCAAGAACAGAATGAAGTCAGGCAGTGTCTTAACAGCGTGGCACGAATAAATGCTTGAGTAATGGGTAATGTGGCTCAATTTCTATTTTTCACTAAATAGGTACTGACCTAACTGAATTATATGCTACTCTGATATCTTCTGATATTTTTGTTTTGTTTTGTTTTGTTTTGTTTTGTTTTTGATGCAGAACTCCCAGTTGACTTCAACAGACATCTTGTAAAGAGATTACTGGCAAGATATGGTGCTAAGAGTGGCTGTGGGAGGCTAAAGTGAGTTCTGGGTAATGTATGATTTCTGTGTTAATGAACTGAATAACTAGTGCAGGCAGTTAAATGCAATGGCCCAACTCAGTACTCAGCAGATAGAGAGGTTGATCTTCAAATAAAATCAATAATCTGGAAGAGCTGAAAGCCATTGTTCCAAGAATAGAATTATTTGTCCAGTACTAAACCACAGGACATTTGGGTTCCATTTCTGGCCCGATCAGTGAGTTGTTGTTTGATTTTGAGTAAATTCTGTGAACCTCTTTCAGCCTTGGTTTAAGAGTCTCTGAAACAGGTTTGGTAATACTTACTTTCCACATGTGGGGAGGAAGTGGTGATGGGGAGGGGCTGTGAGGCTTAACTAATGCTCCTAAAATAGTCCCAGACAGGCAGTTGTGTTAGTTTGTATCTTCACAAAACCAAACAAAACAAAGCAGCCCTGTATCACTTTAAAGACTAAAACAATAATTTATTAGGTGCTGAGTTTTCATGGGACAGACCCACTTCTTCAGATGTGGAAATTCTTTTGAAAGTAAACTGGCATTATGAAAATATAACAGAGAGCTAGGAAAAGATTAAATGAAAACTGACAAATCAGCTGTGTAGGACAGAAGGAGCTGGGGAAAGAGTGGGGAAGAAAACTACTTACTGCAAGTGTCTATTAAGTTAAGTGACTCTGAGGCAAGTCACATAAAAGACACTTTCAGCAAGTAGTTTTCTTCTGTCTCACCGCTTTACCCTGCCTCCTGTCCTATGTGGCTGATTTTTCAATTTCCATTAATTTTTTCTCTGTTACATTTTCATCCTGCCCATTTACTTTGATCAGAATTTCCAGATCTGAAGAAGTGGGTCTGTCCCAAAAAAGCTCATCACCTAATCAATTATTTTTGTTCATCTTTCACATGCAACAGGACCAGGTTTTTGTTTTGCTTCTAAAATACTTTGGGTCACCTGGCTGTAAGATGCACCGTAAGTCCAAAATTATTGTGCCTCAGTCAAACCTTGTGTGACATTCCGCAGAGTACAAACTGGACCATTGACCAGTGTTATGCCCTCAACTCCCCTTTCAAATAATCCTTCACAAGGCAGACTTAATGCAAAATTTGTCATAGTCTTACGAAAGTGGTGTCTGTAAGACTATAAATTTTCACCTCTTGTACCCAAACTATATCAAGTGTAATTCCACTGAATTTAATGGTGTTACTCTAGTGTAAACATTGCGGGAAAGATTACAATCAACTCCAGAGAGAGCAAGAGAGACACACAGAGACAGAGAGACAGAGACAGAGAAGGCCTGACTTTGTATTGCTCTGTTTCTTGTGTAGTCATTTCCATCTATGCGCAGGGGGTGTAAAATGCTAATGTACAGGAGTGGGGCAGTCTGAGCTGCTTGCTTTTCACACATGTATAAGTGAATACACAAAATACAAACCAGTAAAGAATGAGGACCAAAATCTGAATGCTGTTGAGAATCTCAAAAAAAAAAAAGTGTTCTCATTTTAAAGAAAAAATAATAATTTCTGATGACCTATCAAAGTAATACTATGGTTTTTAAAATCTATCGTTTGTCTGAGATGACCTGTTTGATGAAACACCTTAGAAGAAAAGGTGCAATAGCAGCATACCAGTATTAGGGCTTACGGCAGGTGGAGTAAACTTTTTCCTTTACTATACCCTTTGCCATTTTTTTGCCTACCTTTTGAGATGTAACATTCCCCTACTGAATCCAGGGAGAACCTGACACAGGTAGAACTTCTGTAGTCCAGCACTCCCTCATCTAGTGACATCTGTGATACAGAATAATTGTAGTTATCTGGAAGACCACTTATCATGGGTGTGGCCAAGTTTGCTGTGGTCCCACAACGTTTTTTTCCAGCCACCAGTCCTGCCTCTCAGTGTTCTGCACTCTAATTTTCACTCTCATTTACCCCTAAATGTCTTTGAAGAGCCCAGTTTGCAGTGGAAGTGTAGGTAATGCTGCTAAACAATATTGACCTCCTATGATCCAGCAAATTCTTTTGTTCTACATCGGTCAGGTTCCGAGGGTGCCACACTAGGGAGGTTCAACCTGTATAAAAATTACATAATATAGAGAATGGTTAAAAATGAATTGAATTTAAACAGCTGGGATGGGATAAAATGTTCAAAAAAGGAGAATTTTTGAAAAAAGGCTTAAGAAAGTTTCTTTGCCACCCTCCCTTACCTCCATCCCTTCATTTTGGAATATGTGGTTTATGTGCTTCAGAAAGGCAAAATCTAAAAGAAACTAAACAAATTTGGATGAAAGTGTTCTGGAAAAATAGTTGTTTCATTGTCCTTTTTTTTTTTTTGACAGGGCAAATGGGAGGGCAGCCCTAACTTTCAAGTATGACTCAAATTCTGTGGGGTGAGAAGAGAAATTGTTCAAAAACATAAAGTCATAATACAATTTCAACACATGGAAACCGATCTTTCAAAGATGCCATAAATTAGAATTAAGGAACCACATGTTTGCATGTTGTGTTAAGCATTGAGACCAAGACTTTCAAAAGTGGGGAGTGATTTTTGATAGCAGATGATTAGCTGTATTCAGTAAAACACTTACACATGTGCTTAACATAATTTACATGTTTAAGTCCTACAGATTTTGCTTAACGTTAAGCACTTTGCTTATACGAAGTGTCAGAATCATTTTCATGATGCCACCAGTCTCAGCTATCTTTATTTTCTCTTCTTAGAATTAGCTGTTTTTGCTCTGGACAATGCTTCACCTTGTTCTCTTTATTTACTATGGGTTTGACAAGTGAGACAAGTGAGACATGACCTCTTCGATCATGTTGCTTCTTCTTGGTAGAGAGAAGGTAAGATTTTCCCGTAACAGGCTTAAAGGAGATTCTCTACTGAAGTCTCTGGAAGTAGATGGGAATCTACATTTGTCTCTGACTCTCAAACTCCCAAACTGACTAAGAACAACATATGATATTAATATAATCAAACATGGTCTCCATAATTCCTGTCTTGGACCTAGAGTTAGAGGGGGAAAGAAGAGAGGAGTATTGGCAAAGAATGAGCATTTTGGAAGTGATTGGTTAAAATTTCATTCTGATCGTGTAAGAATAGCATGTTGGCCAAAATCTTCAAAGATGTTTAGGGACGTCAATTTCATTTCAGTTTCAGTGGGAATCAGTTACTAAATACCTTTTAAGATTGGGCCATTGTATTTAAAGGTAGAGTAAACACTTGAAATGCACAATTTTGATCCCTGCCCTGGCTCAACCCCCACCCCCGGCCCTGTGCAACCTCACAAGGCCCTAGTTCAACCATTCCCCCCAGTTCAAACCCCTTCCCCCAGGCCTGGTTCAAACTGTCACGTGGCTCCAGCTCACCCCCCGCATGAGGCTCCGAATCAACTACACCCCCCACCCCTGCTGCAGCCCTAACCCGTCCCAGGCTTAATCCTGCCCAACTGCCCACCCCCGACCAACCCCAGGACATTCAAAAGAAGCTCCAGGTGGTCCTCTGCCTCCTGGGCTTCAGAACATGCATTCCACCAGGGAAAAAAACACCCCCTGGACTTAACAAGAAATCTGAGTCATGCAAGAGTGCAAGGGATCATAACCCTCACATAACTCAAGGGACTACTGTACAATAGTCCAAGTGTTGTGCAGAGACTACTACAAAAATAGAAAGAACTTTAATGTGTCTGCAAATATCAATATAGCTGTGTCTACACTACCACCCTCCTTTGAAGGAAGGATGGTAAGTAGGTTGTTGGGAGTTTACTAATGAAAAATTTTGAGGAATAAAGGGACTTTGAAGTTGCCCCGGCACTTTGAAGTACTGGTGGGTGAACCACTGCTAGACACGAGCTGGTACTTCAAAGTTTAAAACTTTGAAGTTGCCGCAGGGGGGAATTTGCTTAATGAAGTGCAGCACTTCATTAGTATACTCCCAACACCCTACTTACCATCCTTCCTTCAAAGGAGGGTGGTAGTGTAGACAAGCTTTATGTGTGTTAATATACAATTTTCACATTAGTTTTCCAGCTATATATGCTCCTTTTAGCTGGAAGGAAGCTACAGGCTTTCTCAAGCTATATAAAAGCCCATTGTGACTAAAAATCCTTCTGAAAAAGCAGCTAAAATGGAGGGGAATACTTTACTGTGGTCTAATACTCTCTTCACTGATAACAGGTGATTTGTACTTGATCACTGGCTTGGATTGCTATTCCCAGTACGGTTTTACAAAATGAATACCACTGGAAAGTTGTAGATAATTTTGGTTCAATTATACAGCAGAAATTTTAATTTCTGAAGTTAAATTGAAAATAAAAGATAAGGGTAGAGTTGGCTTTATTTCCTCTATTGAAAAAATTGTGCAAAAAATCAATCTGTCCAGAATGCTAGAAAAAGAAATTATACATTTTAGCTGTTAGAATTGAATATATCAAAGGACCTAAGCATGTGAATACGCATTGCTTAATGTTAGCTGCATTCAGATAGAGTTTGTTAAGTGGAGGGGTTCCAGTTATTAGCAGTGTAAGACAGTGACTATTTTCAGAAGTACCTGGCAAAGCCACTAACATTTACTTTCGAAACAATAGAAAAACTCTACTAATGAATAGTATTTTTATTGTGTTATACTTGGGCTATGTATGCACTAGAGGGTTTTATTCACAAAACTGGCGTTTTGTCAACAAAACCGCATAACATCCAGATTCCCAATGTATTCTTTCAACAGTAAATCAACAGAAGGCAGCACTTTTGTTGACAGTCTTATATCCCTCCCCATAATGCCTCTGTCAACAGATCTCTGAATGGATGTTCTGGGGGGGCCCTCTGCCAACCAAACAGGACTCCAGAGTGCCGTGCAGGTGCCCTGGAAGACACCCCGTCCACAGTAGTCAGTGCTCTATGTTGCATGCCACTGGTCCCTCTCAAAGCAACAGGGATCCCTGAAACCTTCTGGCAGGAAGGTAGAGCATGGAGGCATCAGGACTACAGGCTGCAGTTCCCCACACCTTCACAGCCACTCCCTGTGCTAGAGCCATGGCAGATAGCAGACAGCCAGGCACCCTGAAACTGCCCGGGGGACCAGCCAGAGGGGTCACATGATCCACTCCAGGGCACTGGGCACCAGGCACCAAGCCTTGTCCTGGACCAGGACCAATGTCCAGGCCCTGTTGGATCTGTGTGGTGAGGAGAACAGCCTTCTCAACCCCAAGGCGAAATGGTGCAATGCCTCCACCTATGCCCAAATGGCCATCACCCTCACAGAATGGGGCCATACAACCCAGGGCATGGAGCGGGTATGTGTAAAAGTTGAGGAGCGCTGGCAGGGCTACATCTGGGCACACAACACCAGCCAATATTCTGGGGCAGGACCAGCCACCTTCCCTACTACACAGAGCTGCAACAGATCCAGGGGGGTGGGGGCGGGCAATGACACATCACCTCTGCCAAGTACCGTTGATGTGGTGCTGGAGGGTTGTTGGTCACTGCACATGGTGCGGGGCAGGAGGATGATAGAGTTCCTGGAGTGGAGGGTGAGGGATGACTCAGAGTGGCAGTGGTGGGCCTGGGACCAACTCATGTCCCACTTCTATGCTGCCAGCAGCTTCTGGCGGGATGTGGTGGCCCAGCTTCCCGTGGCTGCTGCCTCTGCTGTCCCCAGCCCACACTGCCGTGTCCCAGCCAGCCATCCCACAGGGAATCATTGACCTCCAGTAATGGCTAAGAGCCATGGCCAATGCCCCTGCTCACCAGCCCCCCACTCCTCCTGCCGACCCCAACCCTGGCACAGACCCACTGCCTCTGTACCTCCCCATGATCCCTGCCCCAACCCAGCCCCAATGAGAGCCTTGAAACTGTGTCAGGAGGGGATCTTGAGGCCAATGCCAGATGAGGTCTCACTGCCCCTTGGGTTTGCACCCCCCCATCCTGTTCGTGGATGGACCCCCCATTTAAATAGTTCAAAGATATTTGAATTTCACTTTCTTGTAAATGGTTTTGTATTACACAGTTCCATATTTCTCCTTGTTCCAATAAAATAGTTGTTCACCATGCCTACATACCTCCTTTTTGGGCAGGGGCTGGGTAGCAGTGAGAGGAGGGATGGGTTGTAGTGGGGATAGGGTAGATCTGTGGGCCTGAGTGGCCTTAGGGAGGGTTATTGAGAGCCATAGGAGAAGCTCACCCCCAGGGCCTCCCAGATTTGCACTCCAGCCCAATGGGTCTGGTAGATCGGACCTGTGCTCAGCTCCGGGTACCCATTCACCCCCCCTCTGAGGAAGGCCTTGCTCTTCCCCTCCACTGTGTTATGCACGGCACAACGTGGCCACCACTTCTAGGACATTGTGCTCCCCCACATCCAGCTGGGTGAGCAGGCATTGGAAGCATGCCTTGAGGTGGTCAAAGGTGCACTTTACCTACATCTGGGCCTAGTTGAAGTGAGCATTAAAGGTGAGCTGGCCAGCGTAAGGCCTCATGAGCCATGGAATGAGAGGGTAGGCTATACACCTGATGATGAACAGTGGCATGTACATGTCCCTGACCACCAGCTCACAGTGGGGAATGAAAGTGCCATAGGCTGGCGTTGCAGAACACCTGAGCATCATGTGCCCAGCCCTGACCACCTCACTTAAATGTCTATGAAGTTTCCACGGTGGTCAACCAGTGCCTGCAGCATCATGGAGATGTACCCCTTTCTATTGATATACGTAGTTGTGCTGTGGTCCAGGTCATGGATTTGGATGTGAGTCCTGTTGATAGCTCCAGAGCAGCTCAGGAATCCCAGGACAGCAAATCCAGCCATGACTGTGTCCACATCTGCCAGACAGATGATCCTCCACAGCAGGATGGTGTTGATGGCTTTCAAGACCTGCAAAGGGTGGTGACTGGGCACACACATCAGGGACTGAAAGAGAGAGTCCCTGGGCCCCCAGGGGGTTCCCTGCCCCCTCCTGCCCCCTTACTCCCAAGCTTTCCAGGAGCCCCCCTCTGAGGCTACCTCCCTGAGAGCAGGTCTGTGCAAAGGTGGGATGGTAAGGTCTCCTGGGATCGGGGCTTCTGCACATCCCTCATGCCCCTGCCCGCACTTCCCAAGTGTCCCCCTTTGGCAGGACACCCCACGCCCCCTGTGCAGGGAATTCAGCCCAAGTGTGCCTTACCTCCTTGAGCAGGGCTCCACAACAAACTGTCTTCCCACAGAGCAGTAGCTGTCAGGGGTGGCGAGCTGCCACAGGGAGACTGCATTCCACTTCTCCACAGGGATGGTGGGCCACAGTTTGATGTTCTGTCTCTGGAGCTTGGTGGTAAGCCAGCCATAGAGCTGTAGGAATGTGTCCTTCTGCATATGGAAGTTCTGGAGCAGCTTCTGGTTGTCCCACTGCCCCGTGACCAGCTGGTCCCACCAGTCTAAACTGGTGTTGTGCCTCCAGATCCACCTGTGCACTTGGGGGTGGGGGACATACATGGTGCCATGTGGCAGCAATGGTGAGTTCCACAAAGCTGGTTTCTGGATCACCCTCCAGGAGGCAGAGAGGAGAACGGTCATCAGGAGGTGCAGCAGGTGCTGAAGCACCTGTGCATGGGGCCTGTGCAAGCTTGGGGGCTGCTCTGGCACCATGGCTAGCTGGAAAGCACTGTGTCTCTCAGGAAGTGTTGAAACCCTGTTTAGCAGCTGTGTGGTCCTTCATGGAGGTAGGCATGCCTCAGTGTGGGCAGAGAACGAGCTTCTGGGGAGGCCTTTTAAGGGTGCATCTTGCTGGGGCTCCCAGAAAAGATTGCCAGCCATGCAACCCTGTTTGGTGGTGTTCTGTGTGACCATTTTGTCGAGAGAGCAGACAGGCAGTCCAGATGGTCTCTGCTGATAGAGCAGAATGGAAGAGGAATAGGCTTTGCTGTCTGGCCATGATCTGTCAACAGAATTTTGGTAAGATGATATCTTCTGTCAAAAACTTCTGTCAATAGAACACTTTAATGTGGACACAGCCTTAAAGGTCGCCTTCAGGGGTCAGGGTCCTCTGGTGCTAGGTTAGAGGTGCACAACCTACAGCCTGCAGGGCTTACATGGCCCACCAGAGCACTCCATAAAGCCCTCAGCTTACTTCAGCACAATGTAGTAACAGATGATTTTTTTAGTGTTTTGTCATTGTGTCTATACCGTATGAATATAGTAAAGTGTTCTTTACTGTGTTTTCTGGGATTCCTATGTATGTTTATAAACTGATTTCTTTTTTTGTTTTTAAATAGATAACAGTGTGCATAGAAGTGGCGTTTCTACACACCATGCAAAGAAGAATCTGGTTGCTGCTCCCAAGACTGCTTGATTCAAGTTGTCCTCCTATGTAGAAGGGTTAGGCCGCAGTGGGCTAGATGGTGTGTTGTTGAGATAGTCCCTGCTTTGCAGAGCTCCATCAAAAGCACCTCTCCTGCTTTGCCTGCCATGTAGCCAGACTGATACACCCCATTGTGTCAAAAGACAGCACTAATGTCCATTAAAAGACAACGGAATAGATAACTCATGGTTACACTCAGAAGGTGCACTGCCCTTCTGTGCCCCCACCAAAACGTTAAGCGCTAAACTGGGTGCCCTTATGCCTCCATCCCGCATAGGCCCCAAACACCTATGGACAACAGATAGCTAAAAGGAACATGATTACTTACACCATGCAACTTAGACTTAGTACATCATCAAATCTGGCTTCCCTGTGTAGCTGTCCACAGGCCGACTAAAACCTGGGACCGGTAGCACTTAGTCCAGGTACCTTTGCAGTTTGAACTAAAGGCCAGCTGCCATACAACTTAGGCTGTAGAGGACACTCATTCTTTCTTTGTGAAGTGGTCTAGACACCACTACATGAGACAGTTAACCACACATAGGTGTGTGGGTTACACCTGTATTTCTTTTTGTAACGTCAAACATTCACTTGAAAGCTTTTGAAAAACCTGATACAAAAGTGAACTCCAATTTTGCTCACTGTATATATGGGGAAACTCTGGCCCCAGTTCCTACAGCCACACTAAACTGTGATGCTTTTGATCTAAAGGACCATATCTTTATCATCCCTGCTATAATTTGAGCTTTGGAAAACAGAAACACTGCTGCTTTGGCACATCTCCGGAAGTTATTAAGTAATGATCAGATTTATTAATAAGAGTGGATGATTGTAGGTCCTATAGTTACATGAAAGGGAAAGACGGGGTGGAGGACTGGATTAATCTAATCAAACTACTCATACCTTGCCCTACTTGACATGCAATACCACATTAAACACTAGAGAAAAGAGCTACTTTACTTACCCACTTAATAATTTGCATAATTTTAAAGAGCTGAAAATGTCACTGCTGTTTTACCATAACTGCTGGAAAATTATTAGCTATACCATTTATAAACTCTAGGAAAACACATTTGTATTATAATCTTCTCTCTTTTGTATTAATGGGATTAATAAAATGATCCAGGAAATCATCTTGGAGGAAAAACATAAAGTGTAGAATGGTAGGTGTGTATTAAACCATATCACTTATACATCCAGTGATATCTGCTGTAGGGTTATCTTAGCTGAAAAGCATATACCAATGACAAACTGTTGACTGACCCTTGTGAATTTTAAATTTTATATTTTGCAAAAGGAAAATGGATAAATAATGCATTACTTATTCCCTTCTATTCCCTGGCAACTGTGGACAGTGTGAGCCAAGTTTATCCCCCCCATAAGTATTGAAATCTTTTTTTAAACTGTTATTGTTTATACAAATGCTGCTCATCTCTTGTTCTTTCACTTGACTTGTTTTCTGAGATGAATACATGACAAGATAACTGAGATGCAGGCGCAAGCTAAAACAGAGTGGAATGTCACAGTTCCTGTCCATGCAGGTATTGAAACTTAACAGGAAGTTCTCAGTTGTTTGTGAATGCCTGATGCAAGAAGTGACTTCTACGTACAATATCGCCCTTATCATGTGGTCAGTAGGATACAGTTTCAAAGAGGTTTTTAGCCCACATCTATGGCTTTTAGTGCCATCCCTTGGATTGTTCTGTAACAAAATTATCTCTGGCATATGAGAAGACTACATTTACAATGCTTGTTAGGGCTAAGTTGTGACTTCTGTACCCCAGCCGAGCATGAATGTTTTGTAGAGACATAACAACACAACAGAACACAGCTCCTCCTGAGTGTTCTTTGGTGTGATTTATTTCCCTGGTGCCCCAACCAACCCCACAGTGCCAGCTGCTGTACAAACTCCATGAATCCTTTCCCCTTGGAAGAAGAGAGGATTGAGCTGTATAAATGGCAGGGAGTGCAATAGTGCATGCTTGATGAACAGGCATAAAAATGGTGGGGGATAGAGTTTTTTGCTCTCTTCTTCAACCTGCCACCTCTACACGATGGGTCACAGACAGACAACCTGGACCTAAAATGTATTATCTTCAGTCCCTGCATGAAGTACTAGCTGCAGATTCCCACATTGATTCATGTAGCTTTTATCTGGAACCAAAAGTTGTTCCAGATTTCCTCATATAACAGGATTCATTCACTTGAAAAGTGTCAGGATTGATGTTTCTTATAATCAGGTAATTGTTTTTCTCATATAGCAAGAAGGACAAACAATTTCTGATTGAACTTTACGGAACATCACTTTTCCTTCCCTGGTAACTAGGGACCAGACAACATTCACCTGTGTGCTCAGGCACCTGATGCTGTCAACAGTAAAGGACACCCTAATATCCCAGCAGTGACGTTACATAGGCGGGAATTTTCTATCCACCCCTCTGCTGCAGACCTCTTACTTATAAAATAAATTAACCTCGGTGGTACATCTGCCTGTCTGTATCCTGCCACACACACTGGTGTGCCTTGGAAATCTCCAGGAACAAATTTGAATTTATCAATGCCACACATGTAACCCACAAATACCAGTTAGACAAACAATGTATGCTTCGTGTAGAGGTAACACTTCACTAACAACTTAGAAAAACATGCCAGCTATGCCTACACTACAGCACAGTTTCAAAAGGTGATCTTTCAAAAGTCACCTTTCGAACAATTGCCTTTTGAAAGTGCATGTCTACACACAAACAGCAGATCGAGAGTGAGATCTGCTCTTTCCAAAAAACGGCATGCTCTTCAAAACGGAGCATGCGCATGGCCCAGGGTGCACTTTGGAAAGGAAGGACCAGGAAATACGGCAGATGGGGGTCACATGGTGGACAAGCCCTTTTGGGGGCTGCAGCCAGTCACTCCCTTATATGCCCCTTCCCAAGCACCCTTTTCCTGCACACACTGAAGGCTGCCTTGTCACCCAAATCTAAGCAGACCTTGAGAGAAGCCATGGGGGGAGCACTATGGACCCCCTCTCAGCTGATCCCCGATGTTCCACCCCTTGACGCTGTGATCAGCCTTCTGGCCATGTTGCAAGTGGCCGTCCTTCAGCAGATCTGGCGGGGCCACCCGATAGCTGCTCTACTACAGGCTGTCCTCATGGGGAGATGCCTGTGCACCCTCCCCCAGGTCACTGGCATTTGTGGGTCTACCCTACCAGCATGGAGTTGTAGGACTGTTATAGGACAAGTTTCTGGGCACAGCTGGAGAAATCAATTGATGGTACCTTTGCTTAAAAACCTGGCTCCTCACAGCCCCAGGCTTGGATTTTCTTCTCGCTAAAGCAAATCCAACCAGCCACAACAGCACTTTGCCACAAAACCACAAACTTCCCCACTGCTAAATCAGCCCAGACTAACAACACCCAAATTCAGGTAAGAGGCTCTTAAGCCTGTTCCACCCAACACCTTGTAGATTCTTCCGGACCCCAGTCCAGTCCCAGGTCTCATTCAATATATACTTGGATCTTACCCATATCACCAGGCTCACTGATCCTTTAGCTATAAATATCTAAACATTTATTAATCAAAAAGAAAGAATAGGGTTAGAGGGAAGACTTTTTAAAGCAATGCTTTATATACATCAATCATAACTACTGATTCAGGCCAGCAGTGGTATTTGCTGATTGTTGAATGTCTCTGAGAGCTCATTTCAGGTTACATAGATTCAGCTTCTAGAGCATTGTAGATCTGACCCACTGGGGTCCACAAGCTGAAACATGGGCCATTGGATACCAAAAGACAGAAGATCCAAGATCCACACCATCCTGCCTTTTTCTTTCCCCTTTGTGTTTAGGGACAAAGCCCTTTCTTCTACCTATCATCCATTGAGGGTCCACCCCCATCTGACTCAGGTGGGTTGTTGGGGCAAACTGCCATTGGGTGAATCCCAGGAGACAGCCTCAAATTTCTGAGATGGAGCCATTCCTTTGTTTCAGTCCAGGTCACCTGACCAGTGGGCTACATTCCACTGACGAGTCCCTGGCCTCTGGGATGCGGCTTTGACTGTCTGAGCCTATGTTCATAGTCCACTCATTCTGGCCGTGGCTGAGTTCACACCTCCTGTTGTGCAGCTTAGCACTCAAGCATTTTCTAACACAGCTATATAGCTAAAAACTATAACTTTACCAACCAACATGATACAGACATATAAATAGCATACATAGATTCAGGGCATCATCAGCTTTCATTAGATACGTCATGTGGCCCCCAGCACACTGTTTGGGGCTATTCGATACACTAGGCACACAAATGGCTTCCATGTCCAATATAAAAATCCAGTCATGTGACAGGGAAAGGCTGGTGCTGGGGGACTGGGATGATAATGGCTGGCTCCAGAACATCCACATGACCAAATAGACATTTTTGGAGGAATGTAACTGTCTTGCCCCAGCCCTCCATCACCAGGACAACTGGAAGCGGCTCCCATGCCCCCTGCAGAAGAGGGTAACCATCGCCATCTGAAAGCTGACTGCCCCGGCCAGCCACCTGTTGGTCAGCCACCAGTTCAGGGTGGGCAGGGCCACCATTGAGGCCGTCCTCATGGAGGTAAACCATGCTTGGGTCACACACCCACCAAGGGAGAGGAAGGGCTCCCGGGCAAGAGGGACACTTGGGGTTTGGGATCAGGGGCCCCAGAAGGGACAGGGAGGGTGGCCCTAGAGGGAAAAGCAGAGGGGGCAGGGGACATGGCTCTGAAGAGGATGGGAAGCCCAAGAGGGGACACGGGGGTTGGGCCAGGGCTGTGGCTGGGGCCAAGTGGGGAAGCAGGATTGGGGTCGGGACAGGGGGGAGGCATGGAGCACCCCACTACACACTCATGAGCATGTTATCCCTCCACGCCATGCAGGTAATCAGGGTGATAAAGAGCATCATCCTTCACCAGGTTGTCTGTGTCAGGGACCCCTCCATCACCCTTGCAGGTTTCAAGGAGGTGGACTTCTCCAACTCCTTCAGAGCTCTGGAAGGGACTGACATCACCATATGGGCCCCAGACCACAGTGCTGGTGCCTTCATCAATTGGAAAGAGTACAACTCCATGGTGGTCCAGGTCCTTGTGGATGTCAAGGGGCATTTTATGGATGTGTGTATGAGCTGGGCTGGGTAAGCCCATGATACCCAGGTCTTCTGGAACTCTTGGTTTGGCTGCAGGGTGCAGGAGGGAATCTACATCCCCCTGTGGGAGCTCCCAGTCAGGGACACCACCATGCCACTCTGCATTGTGGCCAACGCTGCATACCCCCTTCGCCCATGGCTGATCAGTAGCAAATGCTTCATTAAATCAACTAATAAATGCTGTTTAGAGTTATAATAAAATCTGAACCTACTTACATTTACACAGCCTCCATTACCCCACTCCTGAGTGTGCACACCTCTGAACTTCACAGTTCTAGATGCTGGTATGAGTGGGTGGGTCTGAAGATCTTGCAGATTTGGGCAGCACTATATTGGCTAGGAAATACAGTCCAGCTGGAAGTGACAGAGTAATTTTAATGCGGGGGGTCAATCAAAACTCCACAACCTCCATCCCTATCCCAGAAGACGGGAGCTGGTATGAGAGTTCAGTAACCCTTGATCCTCATTAGGTAACAAGACCACTTCTCCTCACAGTCATTGGGAAATTCCATAAGCCCCTTCACTCTTTCTTCCTTTGAAAGCACTTTCCCAAACAGCAGATGAAGTAGTTATTTATTCTGCCTTCACTGTTGAACAACCTCAGTTGATTCGAGTCACAGAAACAATCTTTGCTCTAGCTCCAGTGAAGCACAGCAACAGCCCTTATAGCTTCCCTGATTTTCAGAGTCTAAAAGGAGCATCTCTTGGCTTGCTGGAGGTCAGGCCAGGCTTTCTACCTCCCTTTGCTAGGATCTCAGCTCCTCACAAAATGGAGTCTACCCTATGCTACATAGCATCCAAAAGGAAGATCCCTTACATGGGACATACTGACCCCACCCAGGACATTTTCAATGAGCGCCTGAACCAGACCCACAACACTGTGGAACAGGCATTTGGGCATCTGAAGGGGTGCGTTTGTGGCCTCCTAAAGTGCCTGGAAGTGGGCCTTGCCAATGTGCCTGTCATGGTGGGGGCCTGCTGTGCCCTTCACAATATTAGGGAAAGAAAGCACAAGCCTTTCATGCAGGCATGGGCTGCTGAGGCTGGCCATGGCTACAAGCAGCCAGCTGCTGCCTTGTGCTGCCAGGCATAATGGGACTGGGTGTGGGTCAGGAATGTCCTCCACGAATCCTTCGCTCAGAGGCCCCAGTGATCCCCCAAGCAACCTCGACCATGACCCCATTCCCACTTCCTCACCCTCACCACAAATGCCCTCCTGCACCTCCATACCTCGCTACCTCCCCACCATGCATGCCGAGGGCCCCTCAGGTTGTGCGGCTGTGCCCAGACTCCCGCACAGCCGTGGTCCCTCAGCCCGCAGGCCTGTAGCCAGGGTGGGCCACCACAGACAGCGTCCCAGCCCCGGCAACATGCCCCAGGGGCTGCTGTGGCAAGTGCATGCAGGCCTGCATGGCAGCATCCCCTGGCACACGGCAGTTCCATGGGTCTGGAGAGGGGACAACCACCTGGGGGGACAGGGGCCATGCCACCCAGGTTCCAGATGTGGCACTGACTCCCCTCTTTCCACCCCACCTTTCCTCTTTTACAGCGGCACCATCTGAGAGCCAGAGCAGCTGGACAAGGAGACCGGGGCCTGCCAGCCCTGTCCAGGCTGGAGGACGCAGCAGCCCACTAGCTGGGCTCAGACCAGCCCCCACAGTACGGTGGCCACGGGTGCTTTGAACCAGGCGTAACCACCGAGAAGACAAGGTCGCTGCCTACGCTGCAGCCCTCTACTACCAGAAAGTTCTCACTGAGAGTCGGCTGGTGCTTGATGAGGCCAAACTGCGGTGGAGGCAGGACACATGGGGGGAGATGGTGGGGCTGCTCCGCACCATGTACGGGGCCTTTGCAGGCCAGCCCCCAGCCCCCCTGCTGTCCCCCCTGACTAAGGACCCCCTGCCTCCTCCCCGAAAGTCCCCCTGCCACCCCCTGAGGTCCCCCTTGCTGCTCCCTCACTGGCTACCCCGCTGGCCACTCGGCTACTCCCATCCCCCCAGCCCAGCTGTGTCTACACGTGCACGCTACTTCGAAGTAGCAGCACTAACTTCGAAATAGCACCCGCCGTGGCTACACGCGTCGGGCGCTATTTCAAAGTTAACTTCGACGTTAGGCGGCGAGACGTCGAAGTCGCTAACCCCATGAGGAGATAGGAATAGCGCCCTACTTCGACGTTCAACGTCGAAGTAGGGACAGTGTAGACGATCCGCGTCCCGCAACGTTGAAATTGCCAGGTCCTCCATGGCAGCCATCAGCTGGGGGGTTGAGAGACGCTCTCTCCAGCCCCTCAGCTCACTGGTGGCCACGTGGAGCGGCCCCTTAAAAGTCCCCTCCCCCACCCTGACACTGCAGGAAGCTGAGGCAACGTGCAGGCTGCAGCCTGCACAGGCGGCGAGCCTGCACAGCCATCAGCCACCCACCCAGCGGCGATGGCTAGCCAGGAGCCCCCCCAGCGCCCCCAGGGGCGCCTCCCCAAAGGGGAGCCAGGGCAGCCAATCTGGAAAGCGGCAGCGGGGCCCCTCCTGGATGGAGGCCGAGCTGCGGGACCTGCTGGGGCTCTGGAGCGAGGAGGAGGTGCTCCAGGTAATGGGGAGCAAGAGGCGGAACGCAGATGCGTTCGTTCGGCTGGCCGATGGCCTGGCTGCCCGGGGTCACCCTGCCCGCACTCCTGATCATGTGAGGAGTAAGGTCAAGGAGCTGCGGCAGGGTTACGCCCGGGCCCGGGATGCGGCCAGCCGATCTGGGGCCGCCCCCGTCACTTACCCCTTTTACAGGGAGCTCAGGGACATCCTGGGCTCCCGGCACACCTCCTCCCCTCCGGCCACCCTTGACACCTCGGCTGACGAGGCCCAGCAGGCCCTGCAGCCGGAGTCCGCCCCGGACGCAAGCCCCGCACCCCAGGGGCCCCCCCCGGAGGCCATCCCCGGGACATCGCGGCAGGAGGCGGAGGAGGAGGAGGAGGGGGGCTCCTCCTCTGCAGAATCCAGCCTGCAGATCCTCCTCCTGCCATCCCAGAGCAGCAGCAGGGCCTCCGACCCCCGGGGATCTCCGGACCGTGGGAGCGGACCCACAGGTAGGTACCCCTCTCTGTTGGACACCCCTGGGCTTGAGGGGTGGGCGTAACAGAGATGTGTCCAGGGCCCCCCACACACTCATATGGCCATGGCCCCAAGGACACCAGGGCCATGGCCCTCACAACACTGCAGCCATCAGCCCCTGCCCCCCCCACCCTGCATGACAGTGCCATGCCCCATCCCCGGGGCAGGGGGAAGCAGAACCTCGAGGGGCCCCCGGGAGGAGGGGGTGGGACACCCCGCAGCAGCAGCAGCATGTGATGGAGTGGGGGGAGTGCCAAAGGGAGACTCAGGCTACATATGAGCCACAAGAGCCGAAGAGCTCCCAGGGCCAAAGGAGGATCCTGGCGCTACAGCTGGCAGGTGACACCTCTGCCCTGACCAAACAGGAGGGAGGAGCCGAGCTGGCTTGGACTTGGGGGGCGAGAGCAGGGGCCACAGGTAGAGGCTAGGGGAAGGGAGAGCTGGTAGGCAGCCAGCCAGAGGAGGGGGAAAGCTGCATCCCAGAGGGGCCCCCCTTGGGGTCTTCTCCCCACGACGGGTTGGAAGGACTGTCTCTTCCGACAGCTGGTGCTGTCACTCCTGCCAGAAACTGGCCATCTGTGGGCTAAGAAAGCTCTCCTGCTCTCAGACCCTGCGGGGTGAAGTGAGAGTCGCTCCCACCAGGGGACGGGGTGCAGGGCAGGGGGACCCCTGAACCCCATCCATCACAGCAGCATCTCCCGGGGACGGGGATGGGGAACCTGCAGCACAGGGCGGGGGGGACAGAGGCCACGGCTCGGGGCCCACACTAACGCCTGTCTCCATTCTTCTTCCCCCCCTCCTCTCCTGTGTCCTGCACCTGCACCATCAGAAGGACCGGAAGAGAGCGCCGGCGAGGCCTCAGTTGTCCCGGAGAGCCCTCCTGGACCATCGCTCCACGGCAGCCCCTCGGCCGAGGAACGACCGGCCCCGCGGAGGGCTAGACGGCGGACCCCGCACCTACTACCGGCGACGGTGACGGACCCCCAGCTGCTGGCCATCCTCCGCTGGCAGCTGGAGGTCTCGGAGCAGCACCTCCAGCTGCAGGAGCGGGCGCTGGCCTGGCGCCAGGAGGCATGGGGGGCCTATATGCAGACATTTAACCGGCTTGTCAACTACCTGGCCCCCCATGCCGCGCTGGCCGAGCCATCGTCCGCCCTGCCCGCTCCTGCAGCCCCACCACCAACTGCTCCGGCTGTCGCCGGGCCGTCCGCCGTTGCCCCACCACCCACCCGCGAGGGCCAGAGTGCCGAGGGACCCCTGGAGCCACCTAAGACTCACCGGCACCGATACCTTCCAGGCCAGCCCGCTCTCACCCAGCCGCGGACCAGGCTGCGGGCACAGCGGGGCTCCCAGCCGGGCACGCCCAGTGCTGGGCTATAGGGACGAGGGGCCCGGGACGTGGCCCCCCCCCTTGTTGTATATAGTTGGACTCTTTTGTTTTGGTGCCCCCGTTTGCCCCGTCCCCCCCATGTAAATAGTTCTCCCCGTTCTCCTCCCTGGTTTCCTTTTTTGACGGCGCACAGTTGTTTGCTTTTTTGTATTGTTTTATTTGTGCACATATTGCTTTTGTGGAACGTTTGTCCCCACTTTTTGGTTTGTGTTTGACATATATTTATTGACCCAAAAAAAAAAAGTTTCTGAAAGACAAAAAAAAAGTTTACGTTCAGACACAAGTTCGTGCTGTCATTTGTCCAGGAGAAGTGGGGGGGGGGGCGGTGGGGTGCTCCATGGTGTGGGCGTTGGGGCAGGAGTGTGGGGGAGGAAGGGGCGGGCAGTAGGGGGCCTGGGCAGAGTTCACCCCGTGGCCTGTTGGTCAAAGTGGGCCCGCAGGGCCTCCCGGACCCAGGTCCCCTCTGGGTCCACCTGCCGACTGGGGGCAGCAGGTGGCTGCACGTGTGCCCTGCCGGCCTCTGCAGCCCAGCCCTGCAGAAAGGTCTCCCCCTTGCTCTCCACAAGGTTGTGCAGGGCGCAGCAGGCACCCACAATCTGGGGGATGTTGTTGGGGCCCGCATCCAGGCAGGTCAGGAGACATCGCCAGCGTCCCTTGAGGCGGCCAAATGAGCGCTCCACCACCTGGCGCGCACGGTTCAGGCGCTCGTTGAAGCGCTCCTGGCTAGCGGAGAGATGGCCCGTGTAGGGGTGCATGAGCCACGTCCGGAGGGGGTAGGCCGCATCTGCGATGACGCAGAAGGGCATGGTGGTGTCCCCGAGAGGGATCTCCCGCTGGGGGATGTAGGTCCCCGCCTCCAGCCGACGGCACAGGCCCGAGTTCCGAAAAACCCGGGCGTCGTGGGTGCTACCAGGCCAGCCCACGTAAATGTCCTGGAAACGTCCCCGGCTGTCCACCAAGGCCTGCAGGACGACAGAATGGTAGCCCTTCCGATTGAGGTATCATCCTCCACTGTGCTGCGGGGCGCGGATTGGGATGTGAGTCCCATCCAGAGCCCCGAAGCAGTTGGGGAAGCCCAGGGTGGCAAAGGCGGCGACAGTGGCATGTGGGTCCCCCAGCCTCACGAGCCTGTGCAGGAGCATGGCATTGATGGCACGCACAACCTGCAGAGAAAGCACATGGGACAGCCCCAATGAGGGATGAGCAGGGTGTGCATGGCCCTGCCCTGCCCTGGCCCCCCTGCCCTGGCCTACCCTGCCCTGGCCTGCCCTGGCCTGCCCTGCCCTGGCCCCCCTGCCCTGCCCTGGCCCCCCTGCCCTACCCTGCCCTGCCCTGGCCCCCCTGCTCTGCCCTGGCCCCCCTGCCCTGCCCTGGCCTCCCCCTGTGGGTTCTCTTACCTCCATGAAGACAGCCCCGACGGTGGCCTTTCCGACACCAAACTGCTGCCCCACGGATCGGTAGCTGTCCAGAGTGGCCAGCTTCCAGACAGCAATGCCGACCCGTTTCTCCACAGGGAGGGCACGCCGCATGGCAGTGTCCCGGTGCCTGAGTGCGGGGGTGAGCCTCTGGCACAGCTCCAGGAATGTCTGCCGGGTCATCCTGAAGTTCCTGAGCCAGTGGTCGTCGTCCCACTCCCCAAGCACCAGCCGCTCCCACCAGTTGGTGCTGGTGGGGTAGCTCCACAGCCGCCGGCGTGTGAGGCGGGGGGTGGAGCGGGGTGCTGCAGGGGTAGGGGTTGAGCCCTGCTGCCCTGGGGGCATCTCCTCCCCTGGGGCAAGGAGGTACTCAGCTGCCTCCCACATGGCATGGGCCAGGGCAAGCCCTGCTCCTGCCGGGAGGGCTGGGTGGACCTCTAGCTGCTGCTGCTGCTGCTGCTGCTGGGGCTCCATGACTGCGGCGCCCGGGGTCTGTGTGCCTATGGCTCCTCAGACCGCGTGCTGTGCAGGCTGAGTGTATGTGGGAGGGGCCCTTTAAGGGAGCGGCTAGCTGTTGCCCCGGAAGCGCTAGTCCGCCCGTTGACCCTGTCTGCAGCTGTGCCTGGCATCCCTATTTCGATGTGTGCTACTTTGACGTGTAGACATTCCCTCGCTGTGCCTATTTCGACGTTGGGCTGAGCAACGTCGAAGTTGAACATCGACGTTGCCGGCCCTGGAGGACGTGTAGACGTTATTCATCGAAATAGTCTATTTCGATGTAGGCTTCACGTGTAGACGTAGCCCCCATGACCCCAAGGCCCTGGCCACTCTACTGCCCCTTGGCCTGCCCACAGCTGCATGAAGAGACCTCACAGCATGGCTTGGGCCATGGTGGACCCCGTGGAAGGTCCCCTGAGCCACGACCTGGCCTCCCCCGGCCCATGTGCTGAGGCTGGGCCAGGTGCTAACCAGTCCTACCTGTTAGTGCTCCTGGCCCTATCAGTGCCCCTCAGGGGACCGCATT
This sequence comes from Carettochelys insculpta, assembly GCF_033958435.1. Taxonomy (NCBI): domain Eukaryota; kingdom Metazoa; phylum Chordata; order Testudines; family Carettochelyidae; genus Carettochelys; species Carettochelys insculpta. Next base: position 190,980,231 of record NC_134139.1, read on the forward strand.
CCCAGGGTGGGAGGGGCACTTGCAGGCACCGAGGCTAGGCCTGTGTGTCCCCCATCCTGTCCCCTCCCAGTTGGTCCTCAGGGTCCCCTGAGCCCGCTGGCCCCCTCCCTCCCTTCCTTCCCGCAGTGGGGCTGGTCCCGGGCCTGGGGCAGGGCTTACCTGGAGGACGACAGCCTTGAAGATGGATGTGCCCACCCTGAACTGCTGCCCAATGGACCAGCAGCTGTCCGGGGTGGCCAATTTCCATATGGTGACGTCCATGCACTTTGCTGGAGGGAGGGCCAGCCTCATCCAGGTATCCTGGCATCGTAGCAATGAGGCGAGTCAGCTGCAGGTCTCCAGGAATGTCTCTCTCTTCATCTGCAGGTTCTGCAGCCAGCAGTCATTGTCCCAGTCACTCATGATGACCCTATCCTACCAGTCCACGCTGGTGGCATGGATCTGAACGCACTGGATGGGCTGGAGAGGGCCTGGCGGGGCAGTGGGGGCTCAGGACCCATGGGCCTGTGCCTCTGTCTCCATAGGAGGCTGAGGAGGGTGGCCAGGAGGATAGCTAGCCTGTGGATGAGGGCAAGCCTTCTGTCCTGCACCGATGGGGGTCTATGCCTGCTGGTCAGTGGGTGCTAGACAGGGACCTGGGTCTGGCTTGCTGTGCACAGACGTGGTAGGCCTTGGCAGTATTTGAAGGGAGGGTCTGTTTGAGTGGGGCCTTTTAAAGGGTCATGTCGCCAGCCGCCCCGGAAGGGCTCCCTGGCTGTGCAACCCCATCCACATCGTTTCCTGTCCTGTTCTTCTGGAGCAGCACCAGTGAGTGTGTAGATGTGCTCTTCTGGAAGAAGGGAGGCTCATCCAGGGGCCTGTTTGCTGTGTAGATGCACTCTTCCGGAAGATGATCCTCCAGAAGACATCTTCTGGAGGATCATCTTCCAGAAAAAGTGGCATGTGTAGAAACGGCCAAAAGGAAGAGTGATTTAGAAAGTCTCACCTCATTCTTTCAGAATTACTTTCAAAAGAATGTATTTTGTGTGTAGACACCCTGCAAGTTCTTTCAAAAGAACCCCTCCTTTCAAAAAGTATTTCCAAAGAACATGCTAATATAGATACAGACGCTGTGTTTTAGCATAAGTAGTAACATATATTCTAAGAGACCATTCAAAGTAAAGTAACCAGTTAAACCGTTTCCAGTCATAGGACAAAGTTAGTGGGTTACAGACTGCAGCAATACGCCATAAATCTAGTGTTTATTCAGATTACTTTTTTTAGTGCCCAGCAAAATTGTGAATTTATGATGCCAGGGTTACCATTTGAAGGGTGAAATCAGACAATCATACGCTCTCGAATGAACTCACTCAGAAAAATGTTAAAAGCCAAAAAACCAAACATATCACTCAGGAGCAAACACTTTTCACAAAGCAATCACTCCATACCTGACCTCTCAGTCCTCAGCCTCAGAGGAAACTTGCATAACACCTTTGAAAGACAAGCCTGGGAGCTTAAATTCATAACACTGCTGCACGCTGAAAATTGTGGTCTCAATAAAAACACTGGATTTATGGTTTATTACAATCCCCATTTTTGTCCTTTGACTGGAGCAGTGTAAAATGGACCATTTCAGCTTGAATATGTGCTAAGAACTTATGCTAAAGAATCTGTTCTACCTTGTATTTGGTTTTGATGCTAAATATCTTTCCAAAACATGAAAAACTCAGCACAGCTTGAAATCTTGTCTCTTTCACAAACAGGAATTGGCCCAATAAAAGATGTTAGCTCACTCACCTTGTCTTTCAAAAAGTATATTAAATGATTGAGATTAATTACAGCGTCACAATCACTTCAAATCAATAGCAACTGCTTCATTAAATCAATTAATAAAATCTTAACCAACTTATGTTTACATTGCTTCCATGACCCAACTCCTGAGTGTGCATGCCTCTGAATTTCACAGTTCAAGATACTGGTATGAGTGGGTGGGTCTGAAGATCTTGAAGATTTGGGCAACAGCTTATTGGTCAGGAAATGTAGTCGAGCCACAGGGGGCACAGTGATTTTAACTGGGGATGAATCAAAGCTGCACAACCTCCATCCCCATCCCAGAAGATGAGAGGTGGTGTAATAAGAAGGCAGTAACCCTTGATCCTGGTTAGCCCACACGACCACTTCTCCTCACAGTCACTGTGAAACTCCATAGGTCCCTTCACTTTCTTTCTTCCCTTGAAAACACTTTGCCAAAGAGCAGATGTAGGAGTTACTTGTTCAGCTTTCACTGTAGAACAACCTCAGTCGATTCAAGTCACCGCAACAGTCTTTGCCCGAGCTCCAGTGAAGCACAGCAACAGCCACTATAGCTTTTCAGCTTGGTCAAAGACCCAGCAGTTCCTCAACAGGAGCATCTCTTTGCTTGCTGGAGGTCAGACCAGGCTTTCTACCTCCCTTTGCTAGGATCTCAGCTCCTCACAACATGGAATCCACCCTATGCAACATCAGCATCCAAAAGGAAGATCACCTCATTTGGGAATCGGAAGTTTCTCTCTTTCCCCAGGTATCACTGGAGTTGTAAACTCCAAGGCTGGACTGCAGCAGTCAGGATTGCCCTTATTGGAACACCCTAGTTAAGTTCAGAGGTCCCTTTAATGGGAGTGGGCTGGGGGAGCATGCCTAATAAGTATTTGCCTGAAGGAGGAGACCATGCCTGAAAAATTAGAGTCTGACAGGGAAATGTTTTGGTAAGTTTTCAGCCATTGAAAAGCGAGGGTTAGAATGGAAACCCTCACAGAAAACTGAGGTCACCAGCTATGCCTAGTGCATGTATGTTGCATACAACATGTATAGGTAGGATCTCTTCCTCATTCTGGATCCTTTACTGCAGGGAAAAGGGCCAGATCAGCACGAATGGGCTCTAAAAACCCTGGACTGGCTGGGTAAGGACTCCTTTTCACTGGCACTGAGGATAAGAGTCATCAGGCTGCTTTCCATTCACCTCCTTGCAAGCCCTGGAATAGGAGGCATGTAGGAGGCAGGGCTAAAGGTGGGAGGGACATGTCTAAGAGTAGAGGGCTATGTTGGGGAGAGGAATGGGGTTGTATCATTGTAATGAATTTCCAAGTAGCTCTATAATCCATAGACAGCCTCTCATGGTTGTTTGTCCCATGAGGAGCAGCCCGTATCTGAAAGGACACCAAGCTAGTGTAAAGCCACCTTAGTGCCCCTTTCCCTTGGACTGTGATTTGTAATGATTCTGGGAGTCACTTGCTTTCCAACATATCTACTGAAAGGGGTAGCCAATCAGACAAGTTCATTCATCTTATGTTGACTGGGGATGCACTTGCACAAGGTAAAAATGTATAAACAAACTCTCATCCAACCTCAGTATCTTCCACCCATTGTTTCCTGCAAACTGCATTTGTTTTCCCTGTCAGTTGTTGTGACAATATTTAAGTTCAGAGTTTCACTCTATGCATGCTTTCAGTATATGATATTTAAACTCTTTCTATTTGTGATCCTGTTTTTTCTTTGAGACAATATTTTCTTTGGTGTCTTCTCCTCAGTATTTTTATACAGCAATTTGTGCTGATTCTTATTTGTCAAACAAGTCTTCACATGTATTAGAGCTCTCGGTTCTTTTTAAATTGTACATCACAAAATGGCAGTCTTATTTCAAGTGGGTGCTTTCCCCAAAATATCTAGAACAGGTCTTATGCACTTCATCTTAATGACTACTTCAGAACAAAAAAAAAAAAATTATATTGATAGCAGTTACGTGGTAATTTGAGTTAGCTGTTACCTGAATGCTAATTAAAAGAGAAGATAGTTGAAGGATAAAAAAGGGCTTGAAAGCATATCACATACAAGTTCCTTCTTAATATATTTCCTGTCTATCACATTTATTACTGCAGGGTGGGCTGACAGGTTAATTATATACTTTCAGGAGAACTGATACAGAGGATATTACAGTCTCAAAAGCAAACACTTATAATCATTTTATCTAAAGAGAAGATAGCTTCACCTTCATGAAGGTCTACATTTAGTGAGCATTTTAAGGCACTAGTCACAGCACTCTAAAGGAAGGTAACTGTTAAACTATCACTCTATAGGGACCATATTAGGAGAACAGTAAACACTGGAGATACAGCAACACACCATAATTGAGAAAAGGATAGAACAGGAGGTTGATAGTCACAAGGACCGTTTCTACACAGGCCACTTTCTTCGAAAGTGGCATGGTAATACACAGCCCAAAATAGGCTAATGAGGCACGGATGCAAATTCCCCATGCCTCATTAGCATACGGTCACGTGATTCGGAGTCCAGAAGACAGTTCTTCCATACTCCAAAACTCCGCGTAGAAGCGTGGCAGCTGGGGGAGCTTCTGGAAGGAAGTCCTTCTTCCAGAGGCCCCTTCTTCCCAAAAAGTTTTGGGAAGAAGGGGACTCTGGAAGAAGGAGTTCCTGCCAGAAGACCCCCCCCCAGGGGCCACGCTTCTACACAGCGTTTTGGAGTATGGAAGAACTATCTTCCAGATTCCAAATCATATGACCGTATGCTAATGAGGTGTGGGGAATTTGCATCCGTGCCTCATTACCCTATTTTGGGCCGTGTATTACCATGCCACTCAAAGAAAGTGGCCTGTGTAGAAACGGCCAAGATAGGGTTTTGTTTCAAGGTCTACCACAGCTTTACTATACAACATCATGCTTATCACTTTAGCCAGGATCCTACAGCTCCTTACCTAAGCTCTTAGCTCATGTGGAAGAGCACTGGCTTGAAGGCCATAAGGGTGCAAGCTTGGTTTGTAGTGTGTGGCATAGGGATAGGTTTGAGTACTAGCCTGCTAAACTCACGGTTGTGTGTTCAGTCCTTGAGGAGACCATTTAGGAATCTGGGACAAGTACATTAGCAAAACTAAAATTATCAGGGATGGTGATAGGCCCTGCTGTAAGTGCTGGGGACTGGACTTGATGACCTGTGAAGGTCACTTCTAGTTCTGTCAGATGTATAATCATATAGCATAACCTAAGCTGAGCATATGAGCAGTGCTTAACCTTAAGAACGACTGTACGTATTGAATGCAGGACTGCACCTTAATTTCTCCATGTCTGTGCTCCCCATCGGTGTTGTGGGGGTGGTAAGTCTTACTTCCTCCATTGAATGCCTTTTTTATGACAACATAAGCATAAGCACTAAAGCTATCCTCTATCCTGTGTCTATACAATGACTAGCACAACTGCAGCCCTAATTCAAGCCAGGCTCTGAAGGTGTTTCTGTAAAACAAAGAAGAATTTGAAAAGAGTAAGATCTTCTTATATGAGAACTTCGATTTCTGAAAGAACTTCAGTGAATCGTCACATGTTTCTTCTCCCATTTTGAACCCCATGGCTCCCATGGAATTTCATACTGGTCACCAGAGTAATATAAAATAGTTCAAATGGATCAACAGCAGAAAATTAGAGCATTAGCATTAGATAAATCCAGGAGATCTGGTCTCATATAGGCATCAATATTTTTCAAACAATGGGATTTGTGGAATGGTAATTGAATATGATAAAATATGACCAAAAAAGATAAAAAAAAAGCCCAGCTAAAGTAAGCCCAGACAAAGTACTGATTAATGAGCTAATTGAATAACATTTGACCACCCTTAGCCCTAATCCAATAGAAAGATTGATAATAACAAGAGTGAAAAGAATTGCAACATTTTTTTTCTCACAAGGAGCATCAATTGAGGTTTATTCTGAAGAGGCTTTAGCTGTAGAGTGGATGCAGTTGAGGGTATAATACAATGACAACCAGAGCATTAAACTACAGAATAAATTCCACACCCCACAAAATACTGTAATTTTTCCTTCCAGAAAACACTATTTTATTGCAGCTTAAAACATGCTAGTAAATGGGCCATTGTGATTGCTAAGCTTTGCTTATTCCCTGCTGGTTCACCTGTCCTACACATTCGCCTATTTTACTTCCATTGTCTTATAGTTAGGATCACATTCTCATCTGGAGAAACAAATTGTACACTATTAAATATACACATGCACACCCACATGTATAGATATTGAAAGGATCAATTTCCAGCACTGATCTGTTTCATCTAACAAGCCCTTGAACCAATTTCAGCACAGGAATCCAGATTGGAAGAGAAAAGTTTGAAACAAAATATGTTGAAAAGAAAGGAGAGGTAGTGATATTTCATTTAACACAGGGTTGAATCACAGTTCCTAAAACCCAAGAACAGTAAGGATGTACACCCTGGCTACGTCTACACGTGAAGCCAGCATCAAAATAGCTTATTTCGATGTAGCAACATCGAAATAGGCTATTTCGATGAATAACGTCTACACGTCCTCCAGGGCTGGCAACGTTGACGTTCAACTTCGACGTTGCGCGGCACCACATCGAAATAGGCGCTGCAAGGGTATGTCTACACGCCAAAGTAGCACACATCGAAATAAGGGTGCCAGGCACAGCTGCAGACAGGGTCACAGGGCGGACTCAACAGCAAGCCACTCCCTTAAAGGGCCCCTCCCAGACACAGTTGCACTAAACAACACAAGATACACAGAGCCGACAACTGGTTGCAGACCCTGTGCCTGCAGCATGGATCCCCAGCTGCCGCAGCAGCAGCCAGAAGCCCTGGGCTAAGGGCTGCTGCCCACGGTGACCATAGAGCCCCGCAGGGGCTGGAGAGAGAGCGTCTCTCAACCCCCCAGCTGATGGCCGCCATGGAGGACCCAGCAATTTCGATGTTGCAGGACGCAGATCGTCTACACGGTCCCTACTTCGACGTTCAACGTCGAAGTAGGGCGCTATTCCGATCCCCTCATGAGGTTAGCGACTTCGACATCTCGCTGCCTAACGTCGAAGTTAACTTCGAAATAGCGCCTGACGCGTGTAGCCGCGACGGGCGCTATTTCGAAGTTAGTGCCGCTACTTCGAAGTAGCGTGCACGTGTAGACACAGCTCCTACCTTGCATAATGAGATTAAAAAAGCACAGTTGGGGCTTATTCTTTTTAATACATTATAATTGTCAAATTATGGCTTCATTTCAAATCTCATGATTTGCTAGCATTACAAATGAGTGAGAAGCATTAATCAGGAAAAAAATAGGTAAGGGAATAATTGTAGGCTGTGAAGTTCCCTCCTCCATTAACAGAACTAAACTCCTCCCAGCCAATTAAAACACCAGACGCTCATTTTTGAATTTTTTATCTGTAATGTGCAACCAAAACACAGCAGCACTCTGTCCATCTTTCTTATGCCATACTGCGTTTATTAATAAAGACATCACTTTTCCCAAGTCTTTTTGAGAAAAAAGCATGATTCTGAAACTTCTCAGTTCTCTGTATCCAAAGGGTTGTAGCTGCTATCTGAGCCCCAGTTCTACACACAGATTAGGTAGAATCTTTCAATTTTAATGACTTGTGAGTGGCACTCCTCTGCAGAGGACCAGCTATCTAAGCACCACTTAATTCCCAATTCACGCCTCAACATACAACGGCAACACGCTCTGAATTGTGTGTGCTTTCTTTACTGTCTTTCTGACGGTATGTAACATTTAGCCCAAGCAACCACAAATGCCACCATTTAGCACTGAACACATGCTCAAAGTTAAGCAAATCAAATACATCTCTGAGTGGGAGTGGAATGATACCCCTTTCTTATTCTTCTTGGCTGATTGTGCCCCTAAACGAATTTCTGAAGTATCACAGAGAACTTTGGAAACCATTTTACTTAGTGAATCCTGCTGCTGTATATTTCTGGAATTTCTCTTTCTCCTGAGTATTAGCACAAGCGTTGATTATGTAAAACAGGGACTTTTGTTCCATAGGAGTTCTTTTTCCCCCTGCTGCTTATTAATCACTTGAAACACTCATTCAGTTGGTGATGTCATTCTGATTGATTTGAGGAGTCACAGCTGCTGCAAGCACAAGATGAAGACTTCAAGGGAGGGGGGAATGAGCAGCACAGAGCTTTCAGAAAAAAAAATATCCCATGCAATGAACACAGGAGAAGGAAACTACTGACGAAAATGTGCAGACATTTCTCTGAAAGAGAATTTTTTCAAAGCTTGATGTGCAGGCTCCGAAGTTCTTTTAAGTGGTATTTATTTTTGGTGGTGAGCAAAATGGAAGGTACACTGAGGAGATGACTGTGGGTTTTCTTTTAATTTTTTTTTTGTCAGCAGCTTTACTGCGATCTAGAGTAGATGGATTGCAGTGTAAGGATGCTTTGATACTATGTTCCATTTTTTTATGTCCAAAATGCTCAAACTTGGATGCTTCGAGTTTGACATCTACCTTAATATGCAGCATCACAGCCAACAAAAGTGCTGATGTTATTCCTTTTTTGCAATACCATCTTATATATCCCTGTAACATGGTACTGAATGAACATAAAAAGGCTGTTTCTTGCATCTTTCTTTCTCTGAGGGTACATTTGCACAGCAAAGAGAACCCCGTGGCTGGTCTCTGCCAGCTGACTCAGGCTCATGAGCATTGAGGTGTGGGACTGAGTCACTGCTGTGTACCCTTTCAGGCTCAATCCTGAACTCTGAGACCTTCCCCCTAACCTCCCTACATGCAGGGTTAGATCCCAGGCTTACCCTGAGCCCAAAAGCATACAGTCTAAGCCTTGCAAGTGCGGTTAGGCTGGTGGCTTTAATTTGCTGCATTGGTATTCCCTTGGGGAGAGCAGCTTTTGTTTTGTCTTATCACCTCACCACATCTTTGGAACTAAAATCAGACTTCCAGACCTTTTTCTGCATCCAGCCCATATGCCACTTGCGTTAGCTTCCTGGTAGTTTTTTTGAGACTGTAGTTTGGATTTTTTTAAGAGTTGCCTTAACTTTATTTGCAAGCCCAAGGACACGATACAGATAGAAATGCAGGTATGTGTTTATCATAAGCTTCTATCACTACAATCCCACTAATTCCTTTGATTTCTATGGGTGTAACAGAAAGCAGGATGTGGCCAGTATTTGTCTGGCCTTAAGCATGCTTTATAATAGCTATATTAGTGTGGATTTAGCTCATACTTTGCAGCCTTATGGTGGGAGGATGTGGTATCTAGAAATTTTGACTGATGGTCAATGGAAATTGACCTCTAAATTCTGTTAGGCACTTTCACAGGTCATCACCGTCCAAGAGTCAGTGCTTCTTGAACCCTGGCATCTCCTTTTGTTACCGAAGGGAATCAGGTCTTGAAAAGGATCTGGACCACACCCTAAATTAGCTAGGTGGAAAAAAATATTGAGAACATGGAGCGCATAGAGTGGGAAGCCAAAGTGGGAGGACGTCAGTAAACCAAAGGAAAGGATGTAACGGTGCTGGGAAAGCATCTGTACCACCAAGGAACTGGTTTGTTGGTTACTGATTGGGGTAACACAGGTTGGTTGATGTGTGTAACTGACATAGGTCCAGGTCTCCTGTGTTGGAGCAGGTGCTTTCTTTTTGGCCAGTCAAGAAGCCAGTGCTGCACTAATGCTTCAAAGGGCCGAACATCAGAAGGAACTGAATGAGGGAGCGTACACCTGAGCGAACCCAGGCCAGAGAACTAAAACAGGGCTGAAGACTGAGAGTAGCTGCAGGAGATACCTGCTGGGTCTTGCACCAAAGAGCCTGGGTGGGGTGAGGAATGCCAATGTTTTGCTGAAGAGCTACAGCGTGATGAGGGATTGATGAGTTGGCTGGTTGAGACACATGTGCAGAGCTTTATTTCTTGTGATAAATTAATGTATAAGAGCTATTTGCATGAGGAAAGACTGGGCTAGTTCTGGTGATTCAGAAGGAGGGAAAAAAGGCAGGCACACTTGTGCTGTAGCTCGCCAGAGGAGGACTGCCCTGCTGGGCTGTCCTTTGACATGGAGCCTTGTAGTTCCCACCAAAATTCTGAACCCCTTGTACTGGACATGATAGCAATACACGAAAAGAGACAGCCCCTGCCCAAAGGGCTGACAATCTAAGCAGGCAGAGGGTAGGGGGGGAAATAGAGAAGGTTAGTGGTTGAGCCAAGGCAGGCCTGCCAACAAGGGAAGGGGAGCAAAGGAAGTAATTTCTCCAGGTCCCTTGGAAGTGCTGTGGTAGCACTGCTCTGCTGCTCCTTGTGGCTCTGGGGAGTGGGAGGGCAGCACAATGGTCTGGACAGTGCTAAGGACTGACTTTCCTAGGCCCCACCTCTTCCACCTTTGGTGCCATCATTTCTGAGGCACAGAGCAGGAACCCCCTTCTATTGTGTCCCAAGGACCATGGTGGCCATTGGCCCCACTGAGCCAAGGAAAGAAGCCCTGTCTCCTAGCTTCCAGTGAGTGCCCTGTCTCTGAGATGGCCTTCCTTGCTACATATACTGCATACTAATTCATGTCTTTTCTGGTTGTTGCTTTTTTTCCCATTTCATTTCGTCATGTGCCTGAGCAGACATAGTTTGTTCAAGTGTGTTTACTTGCACTTCCCCCAGAAGCAGTGGTCAATATCTGCCTCTAGACTGCTGTGAATGCAAATGTATGGCAAGCTAACAAACTCCAGGAATTCACAGTGTGGTCTCCATATGGAGTTTCTACAGGGCTACGGAACCCCACAGAGAAACTCTCATAAAGCTCTGCGGGATCTCAGAGACTTGCAGTGAGGAAATGGAACTTTTTCTACCAAGTTTTCTAGCTATCCCTAGGTTTAGATTTATTGTCTTTTTCTTGCCTGTCTTTCTGGTACGGCACTGAAGTTGACAGAGGACATTCTGTATATTAAATTATCGTGTTTTCTTTTTTTTCTTTTCGGTGTTCTCACAGGCTGCAATAACACGTTTGCTAATAACCTTTTGCTGCTGCTTCATTTTGCAGAAATAAAGCGGCCACGTTATGGACTTGAACTCTGTGAGGTACAGACAAACTCTGCTAATCGTGGTGAAATATAAAATAAAACACCAGTCATGTAGCTCTGTGAAGAGTAACAAAATACTGCATATGCTTCATGCAATACACCTGGAATAGCTTTTCCTATAAATGTTTAGCTGCTGTAAACTGGAGTCGTGTCACTGACTTCAATTTCTCATGGTTTGCAATTTTCACCAGACAAGAATGGCACATGCTGGCTATACCTGGAAGAACACAGAAAAAAAGTACAATATTTTCATACTTTTCCATAAAATCGCAAACACACTGAAAGATGCATGATCCCTGTTATTTGTTTTTCATGAACATTTCTATGTATGAATTTTTGATTGCAGGAATATTTGTAAAATGTGAACTGCCATGAATACATAAGCAAATACACAGCCTTACAAATATCGATACCAGGATCACTTGCATGACCCATGCACTTGTTCTTCTTTGAGAGGGTGGGAGTCAAAAAGGAAGGAGAGAGATAAAAACAGAGAAATGGGGATGGCTGGATAACAAGAATTCTATTTTGCAAAAATGTTGGCAGATTTAAAAAAAAAAAGTTTTCATTCCAATTGACCACTAATTGACCTCAGAAACCTTCCCAACTAAATTGTCACCAGATCCAATACATTTTATACTAAAAAGTCAAAACAGTTCCTGACTGGGTCTATACAAACAAGAGGAACAACCTCCTTGGTGAAATGTGCAGTAAATCAATTAACATCGGGGGGAGGGGAAGGTCGAATGTGATGCACAAATATCCATCACTCCAGGCAGTGACGTTCAATATGTGGCTGTTCTTCAGGACCAGAGCTTCACCTCGTTGTGTAAGTGCGCTCCTGGATAGTGACCGGGAAGTGAGAAGCGGGAGATGAGTGTTCTGTAAGAGATGTGCACTAACAGTGGCATTTACCATAATCATTGACCATTGCCTATGCAGATACAGCTTATTGGTATTCAGGGAATGGCATTTCATAGGGTTGGGGAGACATAGTAGGAGCATCACAAGAAGAGGGGGAAAGAGATCACAGTAGCAGGAGGTGGTGCTGAAGACAGATGTGTCTGTTCTTTTGGTGCCAGCACCACTGGAGAGAACAGAAATGCAGCAGTCCCTCTAGAAAACACCTTTTGGGCTGCAGGCCATGTGTGACTGGGAACTGGAAGAGGGCTAAAGTCTGCTTACACACCAAACCATGCAGCAGAAAGAGTCTACACTGGGTTTTGCTTGAAAAGAAAGTTGTCAGGCTTGCATTTCACTATGGGATGTAATACTGAGCTAAATCTTGCCACTTCTGCTCTTGGGCTATGGAGCACAAGTAATCTCTAATGAATCAGTCTGACTTTGTGCCTACAATAGACAAGTAAAGATATGTGTGTATCTATCTGAAAGCTGTTGCTCCACTCCCACTTTCTCAAGTAGGCTACGTCTACACGTGCCCCAAACTTCGAAATGGCCACGCAAATGGCCAGTTCGAAGTTTACTAATGAAGCTCTGAAATGCACATTCAGCGCTTCATTAGCATGCGGGCAGCCGCGGCACTTCGAAATTGACGCGCCTCGCCGCCGCGCGGCTCGTCCAGACGGGGCTCCTTTTCGAAAGGACCCCGCCTACTTCGAAGTCCCCTTCAAAGTCCATGGGAATAAGGGGACTTTGAAGTAGGCGGGGTCCTTTCGAAAAGGAGCCCCGTATGGACGAGCCGCGCGGCGGCGAGGCGCATCAATTTCGAAGTGCCACGGCCGCCCGCATGCTAATGAAGCGCTGAATGTGCATTTCAGTGCTTCATTAGTAAACTTCGAACTGGCCATTTGCGTGGCCATTTCGAAGTTTGGGGCACGTGTAGACACGGCCGTAATGTTTCTTCCAACATACAGCACAGTGATGAGAGAGGCTCACCACTATCAGACCAGCTCAGGTACTTACCCTAGTGGGGATCAGAGAACTCAGTCCATTATATGGGTAGATAAATAAAAAGCTATTTTGTGTGTGTGTGTGTGTGCTTGGTATATAGTATATATCTGTTTCCCAAACCCCCTCAGACCTGACACTCAATTCGTGAGAGAGAGGCACACCTCAGTGAATCCTTTCCATTTAGGAGTGAGGGTGCCAATTAGTTTATTTGAATGGAAGAGAAAAGTAAGTGAAGAGTAAAGTGAGTGCAAAGCCTGCTAAAAAGCCTCTCCCTCTGGAAGGAATACAAGCACTGCCCACTGTGCATAACTAAGCATCATTTTCTTGAGGTCAATGAAGAATCTGGTTCCACAGACCTGTTCATATGCTGTCAACATTCGCTCCACAGATGCATATCAGTGTCTCATACCGTAACTGGGCCCACTGCCTGTTTATAAAGGTGAAATCAGCAAGGTGAGGAATAGACCCAGTAGAAGGAAGTAACATAGGGCTGGAATTTTCAAAAATAGCAAATATCCACAACTGAAGCCAGATTTTGTGGAAGAATGCATCACACTGGATGCTTTTTAAAGACTGATCACACGTGTCATGAAGTAAGCTGCCAGGCACTGAGCATTTGGATAAAAATTACCCTTTATTCTGATGCCTATGTGGGGGATGAATTTTATTGATTATTTGGCCCCAACTATGGGCACTTGGAAATCTGGCCCTAAGAAAAATCCATCCCAACTGATCAGCAGTACAGTTCAGGTGTTAACAACTTTCCCTTGAATAATTAATAAAAGTCCACAGGTTGAAATTTATTCACACAAAATGTTTATTGACCTACTGTTTACAGCAACCAAACGAACAACGATCAGTCTTCGCATGGACGAGTCCCTAACTGAAAAAAAGAAAGGCAAAATTAATAAATTAACAGTTCCTTGAGAATGTTTAGCTCTGTGCTAGGGCTGTCCACAGTTCTGACATAAGGTGAAATGACCCTTTCCTATGTCATACTTGTACGAAATGGAATGTCAGATTGTCCTTGGATTGTTGTGCTGATGCATGGGAAGAATGTAGGCCATGAAGAGACTTGTCATTTCTTCATATAACCACACATCTCTTTCTGACCACAAGTCACCTCGTTTTGAGGGGACTAGACAGAGTGGAAAGAAGAGGAATCTTGTTTGTTCCAAATCTCCACAGTAATATACCAGGCAGCTCTCCAGGTGCAGTACGAGGAGCAGTCTGAACCCTCATCAGGAGAGGCAACAACACACATAGCCCTCATGGAGATCAGATTATTCAGGTGATGCAGTTCTTTCCCATTTCTTTCTTTAGCCATCTCAGGGTAGCGCAACTTCAAATCATCCTCAAAAGAAGCCATTCCTTCAATGTCACTACGTCATCACTTAGAAATCTCCAGCATGGTGACTCAACCCAATTTTTCTTTATTAGCTCCCCAGACATATAGTAGCAATAACAAAGTGTCTGCATTCTTTGGAAAATGGCCTTTCTGTGTTGCTGTCAGGAGACAAAATGGAGAAGCTACTAAACCAAGTGTTGCTCTTAATAGATAATTTTACAAAAATGCAATAAGAAATGTCCTGTGATCATCCAGGAAATTTAAATTCCTTGCAAATATAAATAACTAACAGCAAGCCACATTCAGTGGTTCAATTAGTTAATGCTGTAAAGTCAAATGCAAATTATTTTGTCTCCCTAAAATCAAGTCCTTCAAATACAGTTTTTTAAACAACTACAACAGCTTTAATTGAATTAGACTACCAACAACAAGAAAAATAAGAAAGAGATCTCAATCCTGGCAAGCTACTGGAGGTTAGGAGGAAATGTATTTGGAGGCATGTCATCCTGTAATTTCTTACTGCAAGGCTACTTTCACCTTCCTGTGAAGCATCTGGGACTGGCCACTGTCAGACGTGTTCCTGGTCTAGCTGCATGACTTCTGTGAATGCAGCGAGTAGGCCCAGATTTACAAACTGCATTCAGACCATGCTTCCAAATGAGAAGTCTTGGGCACTCCACAATTATTATTAGATGTGCAATTGTTGAGAAGGTGTGTAATGGCAGATCACTAATATAATTATAAGCCAGCCTTAATTTTGTCACCATTTGCTTTAGTGGGGCACTGTGCATTAAAGTTACTGGTAGAAACTAGTACTCCCTGTTTAAAATGATCATCTACCACTTATTACACAACGGTATGCAAGATGTGATAATTACCTTCAATTCTAGAGATGCTGAAAATGTCCATAAGATACCAGTATGTGAGAACAGTAGGAAGTATTGATCTTGTTTGTTGTCAATAACTGAATATGCCAAGTTCTTCAAAATCACTTGTAAACACTCCTTTTGATGGGAAACTAGCAATAAGGGCCAAGTTCTGGTTTTATACTCTTTGAAACTGAAGTAACTGAAACTGAAGTAGAGTATGTAGGGTGCAAAGCACAGTAGAATTTAGATTGTTGATATTTATCTACAGTAAAAAAGTCACAAGGTTTTCAGAATAATCTGGTGAAATCTCTGAAATGATTTCCTTCTCTGATGGAACAATAAATCCCCTAGTAATCAGAAAATGTTAGTTTCTTGGAGGGACCTGGATGACCTGTAATAGCGTTTTACAATACAGAGTAAAGAACTGTTCAAAGAAGTTGTATTCTGCACGGATAAGGTGCAAAAGAAAATGAGTAGGAAAAAAAGCGGATTTCAGCACGCTCTTCTAGAATTAGTTTACTCCCTACAGGGGTAAGTGGGTGAAAATAAAAGACCGGGTTTAGTCATAAGATCAGACGGATGATCTAATGCCTAACACCATACCTCTAAATTTAATTACACTGAAAGTTACTATAAAAACTAGTCTTTTTAAAAGCTCATTTATTAAAAAAATAAAATATTTAATTTGGTATTTCTAAACACTTCTGGTGGTGCCGTCAGAGAAAAAAATGGCTAAATCCCTACATTCAGTGAGTTTTCACTGGAAAACTAGAAATGAGTAGCTTACTTTAAATGTATTCATCTTAAGCATTCTGCATGAAGAACTGATGTAGACAGCTGCTTATTCCTCAGCCTAAAACCAAAATAAGACAAATATTTCAATAAAACAAACACAGAATGTATGCAAATACTGGGAATGAGACAAATATTAAGATAATGCCAATCCCTCAGCAAATTCTGATGTCAATTATGATAACTCAACTGTGTCAATAGTTGAAGATGAGATAAAGAGATGAGAGAAATTTTTGAGATTCTGCTTTTGTCCTAAATTGTTTTCTTCAGCTGAACTGATTCCTGACTAGGAAATTACTGAATATTATGGAACTTTGAGTTCTTTCATGGACATAACAGTTTGGAAAATTGATTCAATTTTTTATTAACTGAAAGCTGATTGCTAATGGGATAGTAATTTCTGTTCCATATGGGCAGATGAGTATTTTCTAATTTTGTTGCATAGATATTTTCTTTCTCTTTACATGAACACATTTTATTGTAATTATTAATGTTGCCCCTGGCTGAAGTAAACAAAATATGTTTATCAGAAGGGTAAATGATAAAAGACCAATGAAAACTGTGCCAATGAATCATAAAGAAATATGACATTCACAATGTTTCCAGCACATTATCTGCTAAGTGCAGTGTATCAAAAAGCAGATGGTGTGGTATGCATTCACGAGGAATGTTCTGGAGAAGGTACAATATGTGGATTCCATTTTCTAAAAGCTAGTTTGAGTCTTTGCACCAGCAGTTGTCAGTGTAGCAACTCAGCACATGCCTGTCTTTAAAACCAAGCTGACAGTTCTGGCTCTCTTTTCTTTACAGTTCATTTCTGTTGATTGTTAAGACATATTTTGGCAGGGTTTACACAGCTTCCTGGAAAATTTATGGGAAATGGACAACCAGGAAGCTATAGATGCAGAATGGATGAAAGGAAGGAGATTAATTTAACCAGTGCCTTTTAACCCAACCTCTCACTTCCAGCCAATCCCATGGCAGGGACTGCCGATACTCAGTACCGGCAAGTATTGGCACAAAAAAGCCCGTTGAGTTTAATTAATTTAAAACATAAACTAGTCCTATACTCTAAATGTCAGGATGAAAAATGATGTAATTAACCATATTTTGTTTTCACAAACATATAATGTTCTGGAGGACTCATCTTTGTTCATTTAATCTTTGGAGCCATATGTTAAAATTCCATTATCTAACTCAAGCTCTCCCCTCTTGTAGTAAGCTAACTGGCCAGCAGAGATGTCCTTTCCCTTCATTTCATAAAAAGACCATCATTTTTTGTATTTGCCTTTCAAATGACTCAATTGCACCAGGGTGAGGTATTATGAAAAATATCCTATGCTGGGCTATATTCTGCAATATAGAAAGTACAGTGTGTTAATAAACTTTCGTAAGGTGGTGGTGTAAATATTGGACAAGGAAGAGAATGAGTGCCAGGATCCCCAGAAGGCAAGACATGATGGCAAGATACACATCTGAATGCAATATTGAGAAGTAACATAATTAAGGGTACCCTGATGCAGCAAAGCGCTTGTGTACATGCACATTGAATTCAATAGATTTCAGTTGCTTTAGCAGCCTGCTAAATAAGAGTATTTTACACATACTTAAAGTTAGATATATGCTTAGGTGATTCACTGAATGACAGTCAAAGACTAAGTCTACACCACAGTGATCCATCAACACAAGTTACTGTCGGAAGATATCTTCCAACAAAACTTCTGTCAACAAATTGCAGCCACACAAGAAAGTGGATCACTCTGTCTGTTTGCCCTGCCCAGCCACACTCTTGACAGAACAGCCAACTGGAAGTACAGCAGACAGGACTGCCCAGTGACCCAGAAATCCTTTGTCAACAGCGGGCTCTCCCAACCCCTGAGCATCCACATGACTATTTTGTCAATAGACTCTATTGAGAAAGGTATTCTGCCTCATGGGGGAGAGGCAGAAATTTGTCAACAAAAGTGCCGAGTTCCTTCAACAGTGTGTAGACAGAACACATTTTTCGTGTGGATGGTCCCCAGGTGTTGTCAACAAAATGTCAGTTTTGTCGACAAAACCTTTAGGGTAAATGTAGCCAAAGGGGTTTCATTCTGCAGGGGATTCTTTCCCCAATATTTCAGGGTCAGCACAGGGAAGCTACTTGACTTTCTTAAAGTTCATGATTGCCGGTCTTAGATGCTTTGGGCAGGTAAGCTGATTACAAATTCATTGAGCATCAGTTAACTACTAATTCATCCATCCTGTAGGTAATTTTCAAAGACATTTTTAATTGAATCACATTTAAACCCGGCTTAAAAAAAGAGCAAGGTTTGGAGAGTTTGAAAAGTAATAGTCAGCAAAAATGTAATTCATGCACCCTCTACCTAACAACCTCTTATGTTCTTTAATAATTTAAACTAATTATCAGTGAGAATGTCTTCTGTGTATACTTCAAGTATTGCTTTTAATGTATTTTTCTCTCTTCTTCCATGTGGCATGCCACTTGTCCTCAATATGTCTCCAGTGCCTATTATCATTGCTCCTCTTGTATAATAAACTTCTCATCTGTGCAAATGACCTTGACACAGTGTAAAAAAAGTTCTTTTAAAGGATAGCTCAATTAAAATCTAATAACTTTGTTTAGCATTTTATTTCATTATTATTCATAAGACCATGCAACACTGTCTGAGCCACAAGTTCTCACGCATCTTGAATGGTGGTTTCGAAAGGAATCATTATTACAAATTTTTATTTCTGTGTATACCCTGTTGATTTACATTCACCATGGAGGTCCCTTTTGACTTGGCAGAGGCCTTTGCTGAACATCTACAATGTCATAGGAAGGTGGTTTCAGCTTGGGATCTATTTGGAGCTGCTAATTCTAGGTAGAAGATGACTAGAAAGATGACTAGGTTAGTGTATAACGCCATTATAAATCTACCTGCCATAATTGTAGACTGATCATCTTCAATTATAAGTTTCAGAGGCGGTCATGTTAGTCTGTTTCAGCAAAAACAACAAGGAAGTCCAGAGGGAGCTTAAAGACTGAGATGCATATAGAGAAAGAAAAAGAAGCAGAGAGTAGTAGGGATACAGATATGGGAGTGTTACATCAGAGCAAATTCAATCAAAGTGGAGGTGAATGAGAAGATTAGAATATGAAATGTGGAAAATTACGTATTATCATGAGAAAGCCATTCCCAGTTCCTATTCAGACCCATTTTGATGCTGTCAAATTTCCATATAAAATCCACTTCAGCCAGAGCTTGTTTGTGAAGGTTTTTTTGAGGATGGCAACTTTCAAGTCTGATACTGTGTGTCCAGGGAGCTTAATTTTTTTCTCTCATTTTTTTTGTATGTTACTGCTCTTGATATCTGATTTAAGTCTATTTATTATGTTTCAAAGAGACTGTCCAGTTTGTTCAATGTACATGGCAGAGGGGCATTGCTGGCACATGAGGGCATATATCACATTAATAGATGTGCAAGTGAACAGGTCTTTGAGTGTATGCTGATGTTGGCTACGTCTACACGTGAAGCCAACATCAAAATAGCTTATTTTGATGTAGCAACATCGAAATAGGCTATTTCGATGAATAACGTCTACACGTCCTCCAGGGCTGGCAACGTCGATGTTCAACTTCGAAGTTGCTCAGCACCACATCGAAATAGGCGCTGCGAGGGTACGTCTACACGCCAAAGTAGCACACATCGAAATAAGGGTGCCAGGCACAGCTGCAGACAGGGTCACAGGGCGGACTCAACAGCAAGCCGCTCCCTTAAAGGGCCCCTCCCAGACACAGTTGCACTAAACAACACAAGATCCACAGAGCCGACAACTGGTTGCAGACCCTGTGCCTGCAGCATGGATCCCCAGCTGCCGCAGCAGCAGCCAGAAGCCCTGGGCTAAAGGCTGCTGCACACGATGACCATAGAGCCCCGCAGGGGCTGGAGAGAGAGCATCTCTCAACCCCCCAGCTGATGGCCGCCATGGAGGACCCGACAATTTCGACGTTGTGGGACGCGGATAGTCTACATGGTCCCTACTTCGACGTTGAACGTCGAAGTAGGGCGCTATTCCGATCCCCTCATGAGGTTAGCGACTTCAACGTCTCGCCGCCTAATGTCGAAGTTAACTTCGAAATAGCGCCCGATGTGTGTAGCCGCGACGGGCGCTATTTCGAAGTTAGTGCCGCTACTTCGAAGTAGCGTGCACGTGTAGACACAGCTGTTATGTTCTAAGATGGTGTCACTAAGAGATATGTGTTGACAGAACTAGCAACAGATTTTGTTGCTGGGATTGGTTCCTGGGTTAGTGTTTCCGTTTTATCGTTGTTGGTGAGTATGTTTTTCAGGTTGTGGGGAACTGGCCTGCCACCCAAAGTCTCTGAGAGCAAGGGATCATTATCAAGGGAAGGTTGTAGATCCTCTATGATGTGTTAGAGAGCTTTTAACTGGAGTAATAATTTATGGACTATAGTAGCCTGTTGCTTTTTTTGTTGGGCCTGTTCTGTAGTAGGTGACTTCTGGGTACCCACCTGGCTTTGTCAGTCTATTTCTTCACTTCCCCAAGTAGACATTTTAGTTTTAACAATGCATGATTGAGATCCCTTTGGTGTTTATGTTTATCAAAGCAAATATGGTTGTATCTTGACTGTAGACAATGGATGGTGTGATGTGTTCTGGATGGAAGCTGGAGGCATGAAGATAAGTACAGTGATCAGCAGGCTTCCTGTATTGCGTGATGTTTATGTGACCGTCAGTTATTTGTATTGTAGTGTCCAGGAAGTGGATCTTTTGTGGGGAGTTGTCCAGGCTGAGATTGATGGTGGAAAGGAAATTGTTGAAATCACAGGGAAATTGTTCAATATTATGATGTAATCAGTGCAGTGCATGAGGAGGAGGAGGGGCACTTTGGGAGGAGAGTTGAGGAAATGTTCTAAGTTAATCATAAAAATGGTGGTGTACTATTGAGCCACAAAGGTGCTAATAGCAGTGCCACTGACTTGAAGGTATAAATCAGCCCCAAATCTGAAATGGTTGTGGGTGAGAACAAAGTCACAAAGCTCCGTAAACAGCTGTGCTGTGAACTTAATCAGGGACACAGTTCCTGACAGCTTGTAGTCCATCTTTGTGTGGAATGTTGATGTAGAGAACTTTTACCATCCTAATAGGGCCTAAGGTGGTATTTTCTGGAAGATCACCAAGGAGTTGTAGTTTTCTCAGGAGATCAGTGGTAACTCAAAGAGGGCTGGGAGTGCTGGTAGCATAGGGCCTGAGGAGAGCATCCAAGTAGCAAGACAATTCCATTATCTCCTTTTTCTTTTACTTCATGAATCTGACAAAATGAGTTGCAATGCATGAAAGCTCATGCCATAATAAAATCATTATTCTTTAATGTGCCACTGGATTCTTTGTTGTTTCATCTTCAATGAGTGTGGAAGAGCATATAATCTGGAGAATACAGAGGTGAATAGAGAGACAAGGTCTTAAATTGTGTCTCTGCCACCAATTAACCTGGGGCTAGACAGTTAAGCCAAATGCTTGTTTATGCTGTAAATGAGTGTAATACAGTAAGGTTTCAGAGTACGCGAGGGTTCCACTCCACACACCCTCATGTAACCCAGAGTTCGCGTAAGTGGAGGTCCGGCTTTTTCCCCAGCAGAACACATCCTGAAGCCAGGTAAGCAGCAGAACAGTAAGTCCTGCGGTGTGTGGGAGGGCAGTTGAGGACGGTTAAGCCTTGTGATGTGTTGGGGCCGTGGGAGGCGGGTGGGGTGGGGGAGCTAAGCCTGGGGTGGGTTAGGGCTGCAGGGGGGTGAGGGGTGGAGGTGAGCTCGAGCTGTGGACGGGGGTGGTGAGCTGGACCCCTGCTTGGGTGGTAAGCCAGGCCACGGGAGGGTGAGCTGGAGCAAGAGCTGGGCGTGGGTGGTGAGCTGGTAAGGGGTTTGAACCGGAGATGGGGTGTTGAATCAGAGCTGCACAGGATGTGGGGGCAGGTGGCTTGAACCACAGCCGCATGCGGGTGATTTAAACTGGGGCAGGAGGAAGGAATCAGAGCCGCATGTGAGGGATTTGAACCAGTGCGGGTGGTTAAACCAGGGTGGAGGGGTGAGCTGGAGCCATATGTGAGAGGTGGTAAGCTAGAGTGAGAGCCAGGCATGGGCATGTGGGGTGAGCTGGAGCTGTGCGAGGGTAGTGAGATATCAGGGGGTTTGAACTGGGGCTGGGGAGGTTTAGCTGGAGTCGCGCCTGAGGAGTGGTGAGCTAGAGCCAGAGGTCGGGGGTGAACAGGAGCTATGCGAGGGTGATGAGTGGAGCTGGGGCCATGCAGAGCTGAGGGTGGTTTGAGCCAGGGTGGGGCGATTGTGTTAAGTGCACCTGGAAATCATAGTACAGGGTTTACTTTAGGACCCGGGGTCAACCATGTAAGAGCAGGGCCATGTACTCTGAGCTTGGGTACTCTAAGACCTTACTGTAATTGTTTACTTTACAGAGCCTTTCATGCTCAATCAATTACTTTTGCAAACTGCTTCAAGAGCCATTGCCAAGAAGACCTGTATATATGAAGTGAGAAATATTGGTTACCTGAGTTTTGGGTTAATCTTTCAGCAACAATTTATTTGCATACTCATGGAAATGCACCTCAAAGAAACAATCTGTTCCTTGTCTTTATACCAGAGGGGCTGACAGCCACTGTTGACCTAGGTTAAAGTGTGGGAGAAGTTGGTTCAATGCCCTGGAATGTGTGGAGCCTCTGGTGTGAGTGGCAGTGCCAAACGCAGACAGCCCATGGCCAAGTTGCTGTGGTCCCATGAAGCTTGTTTACAGTCACCAGTCCTGACTCTGTGCTGCTATTAAGCTGTAATTTACACCTAGATGTGTTCCATGATAAGTGGCAAACTAAAGGTTCAACCTGTCTTAAAATCACGAAATAGGCTATAAATTCAATAAAAATAAGGTATTAAGTTTAACAAATGAAGTTATAGGGCAATTGAAGAACTTCTTCACTTGGTATGCCATTAGATCTAGGGCCAGCCCCGCACTCAGTGGTTACAGGGTCAGTGCCAGTACTGATGGGGGGCAACTGCAGAGGCCCAGTGTTTTAAAAGGGCATGAAGCCCCTCAGACCCTTTAAAATGCTGTGGTTGCTGTTTTTCTGTGCAGCTTCTAAGGGACGAGGGACAGCAGTGCCATTCTCTGGGCAGCAGTGCTAAGGGCTGTCTGCGTTTCTTAAATTGCGTTCAGTGGAACACCGGTGCTCTGTGAATAACTTGCAGGTGTGCCAAGAACATTTGGGAAAATACACTGATGGTATATATTTTCTGTTATTAAAACCAGACACAATGTTACTTCTTAATTGCTATGATGTCTGATTAAATTGCTTCATGTTGCTTTTGCTGTATATGTTGCTGTTTGTTTTTAATTTAGTCTGACAACAATTTTTGAAGAAAATTCTCCTAGATGTTCCACATAAAAAATATTGTTTTGTGTTCCATTATCTCAAGGAGTTTCAGAAACACTGTTCTAAGCAGTGGAAGTGTCAATAATGCTGCTAGACAATGTTCACTTGTTCAGAACCAGTCAGGTCCTGGGGGTTCCAGACTAGAGAGATATACATATATCATCCCACAGAACTGGAAGGGATCTTGAGACGTTATCAGGTCCAGTCCACTGCCCTCTTGGGAGGACCGAGCACCATCCCTGATTGATTTTTTCTTTTTTAAATCTATTTGCCTCAGACCCCTAAATGGCCTCCTCAAGGATTGAACTGACAACCTTTGGTTTACAAAGCCAATGTGGTTCAACCTCTACCTGATTTATAGACAAAGATTGGAAAATCTATATTTAATCACGCCACATATAAGCAAATAACAATGTTTCCTCTAAGCGTATAGAAACTTTTCAATTTAAGAATAATTGGTATGCACTAAGAGTAAGGCATTGAACTATGCACCAATATTAGATGGAGCAGTATTAAACAGTGTTACTGCATGTGAAGCTGAAGAGGGGTAGACTTAGTTCTTTAGTTCGGAAGTACATGCTCAGAGAGAGCCCAAGATTGGTCCAGTGACAATTTCAAGTGAGAAAATAGCAAGTAATGTCAATCTCTGGTCAGCCATTGTCAATCAAAGATGTGTTTTAATGAGTCTGAGCCTCAAAAAGCTACACTCACCACTTGTGAAAGATACAGCATGAGCAGACTCCTTAAAGAGAGCCACACATTAGGAAAAGTGTTCTTCATCGGTGCATCATGAATGAATTACAGAACTTGACATGGAGAATGCCTCTCATGGAAAAATGTGACTGATGTCTAATTTGACATAGGGGTCTTTTCAGCATATCAGCACCTGGTGAATATCCATACAGTTGTTCAAGAGTGTTTCCTGTACACCAGCATTTTGCTAAGATTATACAGCCCTCGCCACCCTCAGGTCTTTTCATGGTGTCTCATATCTCCAAACCTTTTGTAGATGGATTCTTGAAAGCTGTCATTTAGTGATCAAAGAAACTCTCTGTTGAATGTCTGTGACAGCGCCCGGTGGTTTCCCCCTGCGACTTAGTGGCCAATTCAAGTGCGAGCGAGTCGGGGCCAGAACCCAGGGTCCTCGAAGGAAGGGAAGTCCC
Source organism: Carettochelys insculpta (assembly GCF_033958435.1). Lineage (NCBI taxonomy): Eukaryota > Metazoa > Chordata > Testudines > Carettochelyidae > Carettochelys > Carettochelys insculpta. Next base: position 191,004,627 of record NC_134139.1, read on the forward strand.
ACCACCCACCAGTAGGAGGAGCAACGCAGTCACTTAAAGGAGCAATGGAACTCCACCTAAGGTCCACCCCCCGCAGCAGGCAGGCACCCAATCAGAGAGAGAAGACGACAACACTGGTTTAGAATATATTTAACAAGAAATTTATTAACACAAATAACAACACGCAAAAACTCAACAGCAACAATAACATAAACACATAAACCAGTTCATTAACTCTAATCTTAACTATATTTAACTTACTACTATAAACACGTAATCCATCCTGGAATCCAGCAGTGTCCTCAAAGGAAAGTTTGGCTGTTAGAGAGGAAATGGGAGGAAGGGAAGGGAGTCTGGGCCGGGACGCTACCCCCGGCCCAAGTGGTTGGTGGTGGAGGCCGCCGGGTCTCTTTATCCACGGTTGGCCTTCTAACCCCAGCCTTTTCCCAGGACTTTTGCCCACTCGGGAGAAATATGCCAGGGAACAGTAAAAGGGAAGTACTTATTATTTACTTATCCTGAACAATCTTATCATTAAAACAGTCTATATAAGTAACAATCTATTACTAAACAGTCTATGCAACTACTATTATAAAATGCTTTTAACCAAGTATGGCTTGTAATATAGCGTAGGCTAGATAGGCCCGGCCATATGGGGTCAGGCCCCCAGGCACTGCCCTCCCACCATCGAAGGAAGGCACAGTGAGGGCTACGTTCCCTCACTCCCCTGTAAGGGGTCCTGGTGCCTACCAGTGTCTCTAGATAAATGTATAAGTTCCTATATAAGGCCTGGCTGAGCCGTGGGCCTGTATTGGTTTCACGTGTCTGATGAATGGAATGTCCAGTCCAGGCTGTAGGTCGAATCTGGTTGGCTGTCCAGTCCAGTGGAATGATTGGTGTGCGGCTAGTGTATGGTGGTGTGGCAGGAGCGAGGGTGCCGCTGCTGATGGCAGGCTCTGGGCTTCAACAGCTGGGTATGCAGTACCTCACCCTAGGGGTGAGGCCAGTTCGCCACCCAGCTGATCCACCTCAGAGCCCACTTGCCACTTTTAGATGACAGGCCCTGGGTTTTACCAGGCAAGTACGCAGTACCTTGTCCTCGGGATGAGGCCAGTTCGCCACTCACCCGATCCACCTCAGGGCTGCTGAGGTAAAAATCAGTATACTATCACCACAGCAGGCAGACCCTGCTGGGCAGTACTGGTAGTGATTCAGGAGCTCTTTGAAAAAGCTGGAGCTTTTCGCAAAGGCAGGAGCTCTTCGCAAAGGCTTCTCTAATCTTCTCAGGCAGACAGACCCCCCAGATTGACCCTGAGTGCTGTGCTGCGCTGCCTTTTATTCAGTGTTCTCATGCATGATTCATTAGCTTATTTTAATATTCATGATTCTGTTCACGGTTTTCAACCAGGTCCTCTCTCTTGGTCGAAGGTTCTAGAAGCTGGCAGGAGCCCGCTCCCTTTGACCAATCAGAGGGCTCTGTTTGGATCCTAGCTTCATGGATTCAAGTTACCGGGGGAGCTACGTGCTTCAAAATGGCCGTTGGAGGGGCCACAAAATGGCGGCCTATAAGCTTTTAGTTTGTCCATGTTCCTGTATAGATTTTACCTCAGCCAGAGGCTTGTTTCCCCTGACACACGGGGACGATTATGTCCTAGAGATAAAAATCCCCGACAGTCTGTAACATTTTACTTCAAACATCCCATTTTCCCTTTTGTTTCTTAATAACAAAAACAGCCCCACAACACTGGCATGCTCCCAAGCCTAGTACCCCAAGAGGTTGCTGAGATCACCTGCCCCTAACTCTGGCCCTAGCTGATTCAAATGACAATGATTTTTCTTAACGTTAGTGGCTGGAGCACTGAAATCATCCTTGGTGCACAAGGGAAAAAAAAAATGACCCTGACACATTCTCAGTTCTCTCCCCCTCTCACTCATTTTTTTTTGTTTGGTCTAAAATTCAGATCAAATTGAAATGTTACTCAAAGATTTTCATTTCCATCAAAAAGCCACTTTTGGTGGGAGAAAAAGAAAGAAAGAGATTAATAGTCTGTCACATTCAGAATAGTAACAGAGAGGTAGCCGTGTTCATCTGCACTCCAGCAAAACAAAACAGCAGTCATGTAGCACTTTATAGACTAACAAAATGATTTATTAGGTGATGAGCTTTCATGGGAAAGACCCACTTCTTCACATTAAGAATTAAGGATTAACATTTTGAAGTCACTTTTGTCAATTTCTCTCACCAATACACTTCTCTTTATACTATTTACCTATGCCCATCTGCTCAGATGAGACTGGATATGACCAGCAACATAGAGCCCCATTCTTGGTCAGGTTGCTATGCTTTTAAAGGCTTTTTAAACTAACTCCTTACATTAGTCATGTGAGTGGCATTAAAATACACTTTCTAGCAAAGATATTTTTGTTCTGTACAAAAAAGAAAAAATAGTTGTAGGAGTGGTAATTTTATTCTTAATTACATCATCAGCATGTTATGCAATATGGGTAAAATATATTGAAAATACTGGCCCAGTGCACAATCTGGAATCAAGTAATTCTTTTTCTAACTGTCAGTTCAGGATGCCCTGAAAAACCCTTAATGTGTCATTCCTAGCACTGCATATTCCAAGACAATAATGTATAATTAATTACTATGGTTGCAAACTTATTTTCTTTCACACTATACAAATAATTCACTAATTTTAGCACCATCTCCTCTGGGACCACAGAAATCTCAGATCCACAACGTCTCATTCAGAATATAGGAAAATTGTGAGAGGCCAATCATCAGTTCTTTCTTCCAACTCCTCTGTTGTCCTTCCACAGCCACTGAAGCGCCCTACAGCATGGGCGGGGAATCATTTTGGGGTAGGGGACATTGAACTCCAGAAAAGTCAGTCAGGGGCCAAATAAAAGTGAGCAGCACAACTGCCCTTACTGAGGCAGTCCCTGATTGAGCCACCTAACTCCCCTCATGCTCCAGCCCCACTGATGGAGTGTGGAGAAGGGGGAAACTAGGGCTCAGGATTTTCTCCAGGCTAGATTAATTTTTCAGGGATCACTGAGTGGGACCAAAAACGGGGGGTTCAGGGTTCAGTGTGTGGAAGGGGACTATTATGAAACAGGTGTGGGGTCTGAGTGGGAAGGAAGGTGCAGGAGCTGGCTGGGTTTGTGGGGTCTGGGTAAGAGGGAGAGAACAGGAGCACGGGGTGCTTACTGTGCAGCACCCAAGGGATTCTGTGTCCCCCTCACTCCCTATCCCCCACTGTTCACAGACTCCACCCTCCACTGCACTGAATCACCCTCCAATGTTCTGACTGACCACAATTCTGTCCAATCAGAAGTAGTGGGAGGGGAAGCCTCTGCAGCAGTGCTGGGGGAGTGGCAGTGGCTCACAGAGTCCAAAGCCATTTCCTGACCCTCCAGGCAGAGCCTGTGGGCCAGATCTGACTCCAGCCCTTGAGGTTTGGGGTTCCACATCCCTCCTCAACAGCTTCCAGATGCTGGAGAGCAGATGCCAAAGCCCCAGGTGTGGGGAAGTGGGGAAGACATCCTGGCAAGCCATGGGCTGGATCCAGACTGCTGGCTAGGGGCTCTCCACCCCAGTCTACAGCACCATAGGGTGCGGGCTAGGGAGGAGGGTAGAAGGCATGCTGGAGCACAGCTGTTCACAGCATCATCCCCAGCCAATGATGGGCAGAGTTCACTAATTCTGAGTGAGCTGTTTAATTTAAAATAATGTTGACACAACTTTGTCGGCGTGTGAGGCGACATGCAGAGAGCAAGAGTTCAAAATGCCAGATGTGGCTGATATTGATCTTTTTTTTAAATTTAACTTTGCTGCACATCTTCTGACCTGAAAACAGGGTCAAAAGATTTGATTTGTGAAGGCGCTACTACAAAGAAGAAAAACTCTTCCTTTGGTGTAATGTTGACTTACGGCGGAAAAGCCGATAAACCCCTCTAAAGCCTTTCTAATGAACAATTTCTGCCTCACCCTTGTAATAAAATGTGTGGGTGTTTTTAGAGGATAAGGACATACTTAATTCTCTCTTTTATATTTTTCTCACCTTTCTTGACTTACTGAAGCATGTCAGAGTACTAGAAAGTTTTTAGGGCACCACAGATAGTTAATGCACAATATGCTGGAAACTTGTAGCATTACATTCCAACTTCCCATTCACTATGGCTGTGTCTACACTAGCCCCCTCCTTTTGGAGGGGGCATGTTAATGAGGCAGTTTGGAATATGCTAATGAGATGCTTACATGACTATGCAGCACCTCATTAGCATAATGGCAGCTGCACACAATTTGAAAGTGCTGCTTTCAGAGTCCATGCGGCAGGTGTAGCCAGGAACCTTTCGAAAGGACCCCCTGACTTCGAAAGCTCCTTCTTCCTAAAACCAAATAGAAAGAGGGAGCTTTTGAAACTGCCACTTTCAAAACACATTCCACCCATGCAGATGGGGGCCTTTCAAAAGGACCCCCTGATTTCAAATCACACGTGGCTGCCCTTATGCTAACTGGACACTGCATATTCATGTCAGCACCTCGTTAGCATCTTCTGAACTGCCTCATTAACATGCCCCTTCTGAAAGGGAGGGGTAATGTGGCCACAGCCCACATGGCCAGATGCCTGGGATGGTGGACCACACTGAAAATGCCATGTTCAGGCCAGACTGCAAGAACCAAAAGCTTCTGCAGTACTCCACTGGTTAACCAGAAACCAAACACAATTTCCTGTAGGCATTCCAGCCCTGAGCTTCTGCTTAGACAATCAAGTCTAATATAGTGGGAGGTTATTGAAAATCCATTTGACCATATTTGAGGTTCTTACTAATCCCAAAGAATCGGATATTAATCCATTGGTCAATATGTATCCCAGATCTTACCAAATATCATACTGTCAGTTGATTCTTACTTAACTAAGTGAAGATTTATTAATTAAAAAAAGAGTTATAAATGACTGAAAGGCCGTAGACACACAGATGATAGCAAAGTCGTTATACCAGGTTTGTTGCAGCAATGAAATGGCTTGCAAAATTTCTCTAGTAACTTTCAAAAGATTAGAAGGTCCTCATCCCATAGTTGAGGAAAATCCTGTTATCTGTAACGCCCCCAGTCCAGAAAGCTAGGGCAGGAAAAGGGCGATGTCTTAGGTATCTCATATTTTCTGCCACCTGCACAGAAATTTTCTGTTCCACACAAAGCCTACAGTCCCAGTGTATGGATTTTTTCTGGCCCATGATGGAGTTCAGGGCCACATGAGCATATCAAATGCCCCTTCATGTTTTGCTGAATCACAGGGGCCGTGTCTACACTAGCCCCAAACTTCGAAATGGCCACGCAAATGGCCATTTCGAAGTTTACTAATGAAGCGCTGAAATGCATATTCAGCTCTTCATTAGCATGCTGGCGGCCACGGCACTTTGAAATTGACGCGGCTTGCCACCGTGCAGCTCATCCCGACGGGGCTCCTTTTCGAAAGGACCCCGCCTACTTCGAAGTCCCCTTATTCCCATCAGCTCATGGGAATAAGGGGAATTCGAAGTAGGTGGCGTCCTTGTGAAAAGGAGCCCCGTTGGGACGAGCCACGCGGCGGCGAGACGTGTCAATTTCGAAGTGCCGCGGCCGCCAGCATGCTAATGAAGCGCTGAATATGCATTTCAGCACTTCATTAGTAAACTTCGAAATGGCCATTTGCGTGGCCATTTCAAAGTTTGGGGCTAGTGTAGATGTAGCCAGGGGGTGATTATTTGCTAATTGCTGTCTGAGGCTTCCACCAGCAGGTCTACTGGGTGGAATGACATTCCACAATGTCCTATTGTGAGAATCCAGTGTCCTTAATGGGCCATCAACACACAGCTGTCTAGTCCTGATTCAAATCTATCTGTGGGTGGGAGAGACACCCACAAATACAACAAAAAAGCAGTCCAGTAGCACTTTAAAGACTAACAAAATAGTTTGTGAGGTGGTGAGCTTTCGTGGGACAGACCCATTTCTTCTAGCCCACAAAAGCTCACCACCTCATAAATTATTTTGTTAGTCTTTAAAGTGCTACTGGACTGCTTTTTGTTTTGATAGTATATAGACTAACTCGGCTATCTCTCTGTTACTATTCACAAATACAACAGTTTAAGAAACAAGTATGTAGCCAGTATTGCTAACTTCAAATAAAAAAGTGAAACATGCATGTAAACAAGATAATCATACTTAACAATTTAATATGGTATATTTTGTACAAGATTTACAGTAATTGTGTAACAGTGATAACATTGCTAAAATAGCCACCATTTTGATATGTCTCACACACTATTAGTTTTTCAAATGTGAGGGGAAACTGGAGGTTGTGCATGGATTCTTTTTATTTACATGCACTCCACATTCATTGTTTTAATAGGGTAATCTTAAAGTTGTGGCTCCTTGCATCACCCCTTATTAAGATTGTATAAAATCCTGGTGGTTTTTTTTCCTACAAAACTTAGAAAATTTTAGCACAAATTGCTCGTGCCAGATATATGCCTCAGGATGGATTGTTTAGGAGACTAACAGAGTTCTCTCTGTCACTATTCAACCAAAACAGTTCATTTGCTTCCAAAAACAAGTCTGGGGAAAGAATACATTCATAGAATCATAGAACACGAGGACTGGAAGGGACCTCGAGAGGCCATCAAGTCCAGCCCCCTGTCCCAATGGCAGGACCAAGTACTATCTAAACCATCCCTGATAGACATCTATCTAACCTGTTCTTATATATCTCCAGCGATGGAGATTCCACAACCTCCCTTGGCAATTTATTCCACTGTTTGACCACCCTGACAGCTAGGAACTTTTTCCTAATGTCCAACCTAAACCTCCCTTGCTGCAGTTTAAGCCCGTTGCCTCTTGTTCTATCCTCAGAGGCCAAGAAGAACAAGTTATCTCCTTCCTCCTTATGACTCCCTTTTAGATACCTGAAAACCGCTATCATGTCTCCTCTCAACCGCCTCTTTTCCAAACTAAACAAGCCCAATTTTTTCAGCCTTTCTTCATAGGTCACATTCTCTAGACCTTTAATCATTGTTGTCACTCTTTTCTGGACCCTCTCTAGTTTCTCCACATCTTTTTTGAACTGCGGTGCCCAGAACTGGACACAATACTCCAGCTGAGGCCGAACCAGCACAGAGTAGAGGGGAAGAATGACTTCTCGTGTCTTGTTCACAACACACCTGTTAATGCATCCCAGAATCATGTTTGCTTTTTTTGCAACAGCATCACACTGTTGACTCATACTTAGCTTGCGGTCCACTATAATCCTTAGATCCCTTTCTACTGTTGTCGTTCCTAGACAGTCTCTTTCCATTCTGTATCTGTGAAACTGAATGCTCCTTCCCAAGTGGAGCACTTTGCATTTGTCCTTATTAAACTTCATCCTGTTTACCTCAGACCATTTCTCCAATTTATCCAGATCATTTTGAATTATGACCTTATCCTCCAAAGCAGTTGCACCCCCTCCCAACTTGGTATCATCTGCAAATATAATAAGCGTACTTCCTATGCCAATATCTAAAAAATTGATGAAGACATTGAATAGAACCGGCCCTAACACAGACCCCTGCAGAACCCCACTTGTTATACTTTTCCAGCAGGATTGAGAACCACTAAGAACTACTCTCTGGGTATGGTTATCTAGCCAGTTATGCACCCATCTTATAGTAGCCTCATCTAAATTGTATTTGCCTAGTTTTTTTATAAGAATATCATGAGAGACCATAACAAATGCTTTACTAAAGTCTAGGTATACCACATCTACCGCTTCTCCCTATCCACGAGTCTCGTTATCCAATCAAAGAAAGCTATCAGATTACTTTGACAAGATTTATTCTTTACATACCCATGCTGGCTGTTTCCTATTACTTTACAACCTTCCAAGTCCTTGTAGATGATTTCTTTAATTACCTGCTCCATTATCTTTCCTGGCAGTGAAGTTAAGCTGACTGGCCTGTAGTTTCCTGGGTTATTCTTATTCCCCTTTTTATAGATGGGCACTATATTTGCCCTTTTCCAGTCTTCTGGAATCTCTCCTGTCTCCCATGATTTTCCAAAGATGATAGATAAAGGTTCAGATACTTCCTCTATCAGCTCCTTGAGTATTCTAGGGTGCATTTCATCAGGCCCTGGTGACTTACAGACATCTAATTTTTCTAAGTGATTTTTAACTTGTTCTTTTTTTATTTCAACTTCTAAACCTACCCCTTTCCCACTAGCATTCACTATGTTGGGCATTCCTTCATCAGACTTCTCAGTGAAGACAAAAACAAAGAAGTCTTTAAGCATCTCTGCCATTTCCAAGTTCCCTGTTACTGTTTCTCCCTCCTCACTAAGCAATGGCCCTGCCCTGTCCCTGGTCTTCCTCTTGTTTCTAATATATTTATAAAAAGCCTTCTTGTTTCCCTTTATGACTGTAGCTAGTTTGAGCTCATTTTGTGCCTTAGCCTTTCTAATCTTTCTCCTGCATTCTTGTGTTGTTTGCCTATATTCATCCTTTGCAATTTTTCCTTGTTTCCATTTTTTATACAATTTCTTTTTTATTTTGAGATCATGCAAGATCTCCTGGTTAAGCCAAGGCGGTCTTTTGCCATATTTTCTATCTTTCCTACACTGCGGAATAGCTTGCTTTTGGGCCCTTAATAATGTCCCTTTGAAAAACTGCCAACTCTCCTCAGCTGTTTTTCCCCTCAGTTTTGCTTCCCATGGGACCTTACCTAGCAGCTCTCTGAGTTTACCAAAATCTGCCCTCCTGAAATCCATTATCTCTATTTTGCTGTTTTCTGTTCTACCCTTCCTTAGGATTGTGAACTCTATGATTTCATGATCACTTTCACCCAAGCTGCTTCCACCTTCAAGTTCTCTACCAATTCTTCCCTATTTGTTAAAATCAAATCTAAAACAGCTTCCCCCGGTAGCTTTTTCAAACTTTTGGAATAAAAAATTGTCTCCAATACAATCCAAGAACTTACTGGATAGTCTGTGTCCTGCTGTATTAATTTCCCAACATATATCTGGATAGTTGAAGTCCCCCATCACCACCAAATCTAGGGCCCTGCTTGACTTTGTTAGTTGTTTAAAAAAAGCCTCATCCACCTCTTCCACCTGGCTAGGCGGCCTGCAGTAGACGCCTAGCAGGACATCACCCTTGTTTTTTACCCCTCTTAGTCTAACCCAGAGAGTCTCAACACGTCCATCTCCTACGTCCATCTCTACCTCAGTCCAAGTCTGTACATTTTTAATATATACGGCAACACCTCCCCACTTTCTACCCTGTCTATCCTTCCTAAGCAGGCTGTACCCTTCTATACCAACATTCCAATCATGTGTATTATCCCACCAAGTTTCTGTGATGCCAACAATGTCATAGCTATATTTATTTATTAGCACTTCCAGTTCTTCCTGCTTATTACCCATACTTCTTGCATTTATATATAGGCATCTAAGATATTGATTTGATCTTGCCTCCCTGTTTTGCCCTGACCCTCTTTTTACTCTGACATTGTTGCCCATACTGCCTCCCATTTCTGACCCATCACCCAGGTTTCCATGTTCTCCACTTACCTGTGGACTTTGCTCCCCTGCCCCCGTCGAACCTAGTTTAAAGCCCTCCTCACTAGGTTATCCAGTCTGTGTCCAAATATGGTCTTTCCCCTCCTCGAAAGGTGAACACCATCCCTGCCCAGCAGTCCTTCCTGGAATAGCATCCTGTGGTCAAGGAAGCCTTCCTGGTGACACAATCTTCGAAGCCAGGCATTCACCTCTAGGATGCACCTGTCTCTGCCTGGGCCCCTACCACTGACAGGCAGGACTGAGGAGAATACCACCTGCACCCCAAACTCCTTCACCCATACCCCAGAGCTCTGAAGTCACTCTTGACCTGCTCAGCATCATACCTCACAGTATCATTAGTGCCCACATGGATGAAAAGCATGGGATAGTAGTCAGAAGGCCTGATAATCTTCGACAATGCCTCTGTAACGTCTTGGATACGGGCCCCAGGCAGGCAGCATACCTCCCGAGATGAAATGTCAGGGTGACAGATGGGCGCCTCCTTCCCCCTCAGCAGAGAGTCCCCAACCACCACTACTCTACATTTCCTCCTCGCAGTGGTGGCAGCAGACTTCCCAGACTTGGGGGTACAAGGCTTCTCCTCTGCTGCATGGGGCGATTCTTGGCCTCCTGTATCACGTACAGTGTAACGGTTTCCTAGTACCACAGTGGGAGGGTTCTGAGCAGGGGTGGAACACTGCCTACTGCCAGAAATAACAAGCTTCCAGTGTCCACCCTGATCTATCTCCTCCTCCACCAGTGGTTTATCAGCTGTCCTGTGTACTGGGACAGTTACCTCAGCTGTCTCCACATGAATACTATCCAGGAACTGCTCATGGAGTAGAATACTTCTCAACCTGGCCACTTCCTCCTGTAGCTCCTCCACCTGTTGCCTGAGAGACTCCACCAGCAGGCATCTTTCACACTGGATGGTCCCCCCAGCCTGGATATCAGTGAGTGGGAATTGCAAGCTACAGTGCCTGCAAAGCCACACCAGGATCTGGGTAGAGGCATCCATGGTCAGGCAGTCTGTCTGGCTACAGACACAGGTGGAGGAGACCGCAGTAGTGGAGGCACAGGTGTTGTGGGTCTTCCTAACCATCATAGGCCTCCCTCTGTCAAACTCCCTCTTAAACTCCCCTGTCTGCAGCTCCCTGTGTGCTTCGCTCCCCTGGTCACCTTTGCCTCTGGCTTTTAAAGCCTCCTGGCCTGGGTCAGGCCCTCTGCCTGTGAGTTACACAGCGGAAGGCCAATCAAGGGGACAAAGGTCACTGCCACAGAAACTGAAACTGAAACTGACCGACCTGAAATCAAAATGGCAGTTCAAATTCAAACAGATTCAAACAGTTAAGCACACTCACTCACCTCAAAAGCCAGCGCTCTCACCTGGTAGCTTCTGCAGTAGCAGGATCACTTGCTGTCCCTCTCAAACTCCCCTGTCTGAAGCTCCCTGTCCGCTTCGCTAACATTAGTTAGCTCATGTTACAAAATATACAACCTTTCTTTGAGAAACTCCAGTCCCCTTATGCTTTGGAGTAGGAACTTTAAATATTTCAGATGGTCTTTGTGTCAGGGATGTGCCTTGTGCTGTCCCCAGGAAAATCTGGGTTATTTATAATCCTCTGAAAAATTACAGGTTGCATATTGCCAACAAATGATTACTAGAGTTCCACAGTCAAATGCCCTAAGGTTCCATCCACACTAAGCATAATCTTTCGCAGGAATGAGCAGCATTTTTGCAGCCTTTGCAGGGCACAGCTACATCAAGCAATGCTGGACCTGGTCTTAGCACCTTAAGTGAATTTAGGGAGTTTGTATCTCCAAAGCTTTCAGTGCCATTGTTGCTCAGGAAGTGTATGGGAGGAAGCTGTCTAAAACAAATGCAGAAGGGACCAGACCTACATGGGGAGAAGATTGGGACAAGGGGCTTTGTTGTTGAATGTATTACTAATGTGTGTATTACTTTATCTATAGTACTATGGATACGTCTACACGTGAAGCCTTAATCGAAGTAGCCTATTTTGATGTGGCATCATCGAAATAGGCTATTTCGATGAATAATGTCTACATGTCCTCCAGGGCTGGCAACGTTGATGTTCAACATCGACGTTGCGTAGCACCACATCGAAATAGGCGCTGCGAGGGAACGTCTACACGCCAAAGTAGCACACATCGAAATAAGGGTGCCAGGAACAGCTGCAGACAGGGTCACAGGGCGGACTCAACAGCAAGCCGCTCCCTTAAAGGGCCCCACCCAGACACAGTTGCACTAAACAACACAAGATCCACAGAGCCGACAACTGGTTTCAGACCCTGTGCATGCAGCATGGATCCCCAGCTGCAGGAGCAGCAGCCAGAAGCCCTGGACTAAAGGCTGCTGCACACCGTGACCACAGAGCCCCGCAGGGGCTGGAGAGAGAGCGTCTCTCAACCCCTCAGCTGATGGCCGCCATGGAGGACCCCACAATTTCGATGTTGTGGGACGCGCAACGACTACACGGTCCCTACTTCGACATTGAACGTCAAAGTAGGGCGCTATTCCTATCCCCTCATGGGGATAGCGGCTTCGACGTCTCGCCGCTTAACGTCGATGTTAACATCGAAATAGCACCCAACACGTGTAGCCGTGATGGGCGCTATTTCGAAGTTAGTGCCACTACTTCGAAGTAGCGTGCACGTGTAGACACGGCTTATATGTGCTAGTCAGGGAGACAGGCTAGCTCAGTGGTTTGCGCATTGACCTGTTAAAACTATGGTTGTGAGCTCAGTCCTTAAGGATGCCATTTAGGGATCTGGGGCAAATAAATTTAAAAAAAAAAAGCCATTAGGCATGGTACTTGGCTCTGCCAAGGGGGCAGGGGACTGGACTTAATGACCTCCTGAGGTCCATTCCAGCTCTATGAGATGTGTATCTGCGTATAATAATCACAGAGCTTCAAGGGGCCTCAAGAGATCATTGGGTCTAGTCCCCTACCCCAAGAAGGATCAACCCCAACTAAGTCATCCCAGACAGGACTTAAACCTCTAGGGATGGAGAATCTACCCCCATCTCTAGGCAACACATTCCAGTGCTTCACCACCCTCCTGGTGAAGTAGTTATTCCTAATATCCAACCTACACCTCTCCTTCTGTAACTTCAGACCATTATCCCTTGTTCTGACATCTATCACCACTGAGAAGAGTTTCTCTCCATTCTTTTTAGAGCACCCCTTCAGGAAGTTGAAGGCTACTATTAAATCACCTCTCAGTCTTCTCTTCTGTAAACTAAATAAGCCCAAATCCCTCAGCCTCTCCTCATAGGTCATGTGCTGCAGCCCCTTAATCATTTTTGTTGCCCTCTGATGAATCTGCTCCAGCATATCCACATCCTTTCTAAACTGGGGGGGGCCCAAAACTGGAAAGTGCCAAATAGAGGGGTACAACAACCTCTATAGATCTGCTTGAAATGCTCCTCCTAATGCACCTCAATATGCCATTGTCCTTCTTGGCTACAAGGGCACACTGTTTATTCATATCCAGCCTTTCATTCACTATAATCGCTAAATCCCTTTCTTCTGTACTGCTGCTTAGCCAGTCAGTCCCCAGCCTATAACAATGCTTGGGATTCTTCCATCCCAGGTGCAGGAGTCTACACTTCTCTTTGTTGAACCACATCAGATTTCTTTTGGCCCAATCCTCCAATTTATCCAGGTCACTCTGGATCCCATCTCTACCTCTCCCCACTAGATTGGTGAATTATATGTGAAACATACGTTGTATAACTCCATTGCACACTGGTTCTTTAAAAAATTCCCACTGGAGACCACCCAAGGTTACACTTGTATGGATTTATTGATTGAGGAATTAACCCTCCACTAGGGAACCATCTCTCTCTCTCTCTCTCTCACACACACATCAGCCGTGTCTACACGTGCATGCTACTTTGAAGTAGCAGCACTAACTTCGAAATAGCGCCTGTCACGGCTACACGCGCCAGGCGCTATTTCGAAGTTAACTTCGACGTTAGGCGGTGAGACGTTGAAGTCGCTAACCCCATGAGGGGATAGGAATAGCGCCCTACTTCGACGTTCAATGTCGAAGTAGGGACCGTGTAGTCGTTGCGCGTCCCGCAATTTCGAAATAGCGGGGTCCGCCATGGCGGCCATCAGCTGAGGGGTTGAGAGATGCTCTCTCTCCAGCCCCTGCGGGGCTCTATGGTCACCGTGGGCAGCAGCCCTTAGCCCAGGGCTTCTGGCTGCTGCTGTGGCAGCTGGGGATCCATGCTGCAGGCACAGGGTCTGCAACCAGTTGTCGGCTCTGTGGATCTTGTGTTGTTTAGTGCAACTGTGTCTGGGAGGGGCCCTTTAAGGGAGCGGCTTGCTGTTGAGTCTGCCCTGTGACCCTGTCTGCAGCTGTGCCTGGCACCCTTATTTCGATGTGTGCTACTTTGGCGTGTAAACGTTCCCTCGCAGCGCCTATTTCGATGTGGTGCCGCGCAGCGTCGAAGTTGAGCATCGACGTTGCCAGCCCTGGAGGACGTGTAGACATTACTCATCGAAATAGCCTATTTCGATGTTGCTACATCGAAATAAGCTATTTCGATGTTGGCTTCATGTGTAGACGTAGCCATCTTCATTTATTCACACACATTCATTCTTGCCTTTAGGCACTCACACACTTACACAGGCAAATGGGTTGCAGAAGGAGCCAAGGTATGTTGGTTCTGGAAGATCTATCTGCAGATCCTGGCTGGGGAGCTGGTCGGGAAAGAGACTGGCTGCAGAAAGAAGAGCTTCTCAGAAAAAAAGAGCTACTTGTATGTGCTCTCTCCTTTTATTATCTCCCTACAACCCCAGTGACTCCCCTACATTCATCACCAAGGTGAATGCCCAGAGTTCCCAGGATCCAGCAGAGGAGCCTTCGCCTTTGTTTGTTTCTTCTTGATTGGTTTGAAGACTCATCACCTGGCTCTGCATGCTCAGCCTTGCAGTCTAACTCCAAACGTAGAATAGTCTCCAAACCCCCCCCGCCACACACACACATTCATGTCTGAGGGGAGAAAGCAGTTTACAGCAAGTTACCAGCAGAGTGCATGGAAGTTACAAAAAAGATTATGAAGTTGCAAGACTCATCAATCACCAATTTACAGTAAGTTTTTGGATTTATAAAGCAAAGTTTGTGAAAATTACAAAGTTTTACAAAGATTACAGAGTTGCAAGGTCTAAGCTTATGAGTTGCAGAGTTTAAAAGGAACAACAGCTAAAAAATGTATAAAACTTCAGAGAAAAATTTACAAATCACTAATGAAGTGACTTAGAAGACAACTGTCTGCTCCTCCCCTCCACAGCAATGAAGTCAGCAGGAAGTTTTTGTCAATCTCTAAATCACGTGTTATGTATTTACAGAAAATCCATGTGTAAAATCAAATAATAGCTTGGGCAGAGGCTTTTATGCAATACTCATTACATTTAAATCTTCTGCCTGTAAAAGATATAACAATTGGTATATTTTAGGGATGAATGCAATCAAAATTCTTTTCAGAGCAAAACATAGTTACACTAATTTGTCCAGGCCCTCTCCTGCAAGTTGCTAATTACCCTCAATTTCATGAAAAGTTCAGTGGAGTATTTCATTAGCATTAAGCGATTCAGCAGGCAGGCAGACATGAACAGAAGTATGTTAAGTGCATTGCGTGGCCAGCGTTAATTGCTGGAGATCTGGAGCTAGTCATCTGGACTCCTCATTTATTCTTGAATGCCCGAGTACCACACAGAACTTCAGAGTATATAACTGAAGATTGAATTCTGTATGTAAACCCCTAAAAAATGTCCTGGTTTTCAAGGATGCTAGGCAGCCACAATTGTACCTGACGCCAATGCTTATTCAGCAGCTCTGAAAATCAGCATATTTTATTGGGCGCCTAAATATATATATATATATATATATATATATACGGAAACCTAACTTTAAAATAATAAAGACATAATGTGAAAGGATTAAGGGCTTGCCTATAATACTTTTACTTACACTGAAATCGATAGGACTACTCCACAGTAAAGAACTATTTAGTCTGCAAGGGTGTGAGTATCTGGCTCTAAGCCATTTCAATAGAAAGTGATTACATCCTGTATGGTGAGCTAGCCTCTGGCAAAAGACCTCCCGGACGCCTCCAGTTGCACTACAAAGGTGTCCGCAAGAGAGACCTCAGAGAGGTAGACATCGAGCTGGACAACTGGGAAGAACTAGCAGACTACCGCAGCAGATGGAGGCCAGGGTTACACAAGGGCCTTCAGAAGGGCGAGATGAGGATCAGACGGCTAGCAGAGGAGAAGTGAGCACACAGAAAGCACACTAAGGACTTGCCAGACACCCACCACATCTGCAAGAGATGCAGCAAGGACTGTCACTCTCGTGTGGGTCTTCATAGTCACAGTAGACGCTGTAAATGAAGTAATCAATTGAAACTATAAAGGGCGCGATCCATAGTCTATGCAGACTGAAGGATGCCTACTACTACTACTACTACTACTGATTACTTTCTATATAGCAGTCTGTAGAGTAATCTAGGACAGATGTTATTTGTTTAACTTGAAAATAACATGTCTAAATTTTAGGCTCACAGGCTTCGAAAATAAGCACTATAGGTTGTACAACACTGACTTAGATAGTGTGTGTGATACCAAATAGCTGTAACTGTAGCAAGGAAAGGCTTTGTATTGTGTCCTGTGTAGTTAAATACTGTAGAGTTTGCAAACATGCGTATAAAAACAATAGTGAGCCTCAACCTAGCAGAAACCATATTGATTATATATGGACCATTTTCTCCTAATTTACACATTTATTTTGGATCAGGGAGAAACATTTAGGTTGTGACTACACGGGATCCCGCCATCGAAAGAGCAAAATTGAAATTCAGAAATCGATAGACCATCTTTTGAAAGAACACAACCACACGGCAAAGGTGGATCGCAGTTCCGATTCACTCTTTTGAAGACTCTGTCCCATTACTTTGAAAGAGAACAGTCACATGTGTACGAGCTCTCTTTTGAAAGAAGGAAGGCAGAGATGCCACGGATAGGGTCGCATGGCTGCCAAACCCTTCCAGGGCCTACAGCCAGCCGCCACCTTAAAGAGGCCCCCTTCAGTTCCCCTGCCATGCACTAGCCAAGGCCTGCCAAGCTGCCAGGAACAACCCAGGAACCCAGCACAGCAGCAGCATGGCCGACGACACCCTGCTCCTCACACTGGATGCAGACATCGTGGGCACTGTTGCCCATGTTGTCTGCACAGTCGCCACAGCCACCCACTTCCTCCCTGGGAGACAGAACAGCCCCCCATAGGACACGGAGCATGCCCAGCCTGCACCCCGCCCCCTTGCACCCCGGTCCCTGTGGAGCCACCCCAGCAGCATGGACTGATGGAAGCGACTGGTTCTGAGGCAATGGGATGATGCCACCTGGCTCTGGAACTTTCTCATGAGCCGGGACACCTTCCAGGAGCTGTGTCACTGTCTAGCACCTTCACTGAGGCATCAGGACACCACCATGCAGCCTGCACTCCCCCTCAAGAAGTGAGTCGCAATTGCAGTATGGAAACTGGCCACCTCGGACTCCTACCGCTCAGGGGACCACCAGTTTGGGGTGGGCAAGGCCACTGTCAGAGTGGTGCTCATGGAGGTAAGCTGGGCCCGGGGCACACTCCCACCATGGGAAGGGGGAAGGGGGCCCATGGGCACAGGGACCTCTCGGGAGTCACTGGCTGGGATGGGGGCCGGGGGTGGGTCACTAGCTGGGAACACCCTGCCACACCCTCACGAAAGTGCTTGGCCCCCCTCCCTGCAGGTTGTCTGTGCCCTGAACGTCATGCTCCTGCACCAGGTCATCTGAGTCGGGGACCTGGACGCCACTATCAAGGGTTTCTCCACACTGGGGTTCTCAAACTGCTTTGCTGCCCTGGAAGGGACGCACATCCCTATCTGCGCCCCACCACACAGAGCCAGCCATGATATTAACTGGAAGGGCTACCACTCGGTGGTCCTCCAGGCCATGGTGAACCACAAAGGCCAGTTCATGCACATCTATGTGGGCTGGTCGGGGCGAATCCACGACACCACGGTCTTCAACAATTCTGGCCTGTGCCTGTATATGGAGGCTGGTACCTTCATCCTCCAGCGGGAAATGCTGGTTGGGGACACCACCATGCCTCTATGCATAGTTGCGGATGCGGCATACCCACTACTGCCATGGCTGATGCGGCCCTATACTGGCCACCTCGACCCCAGCAGGGAAGCCTTCAACACCCACCTCAACCAGGCCCAGCACATGGTTGAGTGGGCCTTTGGGTACTTCAGAGGTCGGTGGTGGTGCCTTCTTGTCCGCCTCAAGGTGGGGATGTGCCATGTCCCACAAGTGGTGGGCTCCTGCTGCATCCTCCACAACATCGTGGAGGTCAAGGGGGATGCCTACATCCAGGGGTGGGCAGTGGCAGCCACCATGGGGTTTGAGCAGCCAGCTGCTGTAGCCAGCCACCAGGAGAACCGCAACAGTGTCTGGATCTGGGAGGCCCTTTATGTAAGTCTTGCCCCAGGGCCACATTGACCACCCCGATGCCCACCCCTCCCCCTCCCCCACTACATTCACCCCCCCACCACATGCACTGCCACCACCACCGTGCCCATGCCCCCCCCAACCCAAGGACCAGGGGACACGGGCATTGGTGCACAATAAAAACCTTTATCAACAATAAACCATAAAAAACTATGGTATAAATGTCCAACTATATACAATGTGCATGGGGGGGGCACCCCTATATGTTGTGGGGTAGGGGCCCTGAACTTGGAGGAAGGCAGGGAGGGGGCCAGAACTGGGAGGGTCACTTGGGCAAGAGGGTTGTGGGCCAAAAGCCATGCCAGCCCCGAATCCCCTTCCCCCGCCCACAAGAGTGGGTGCCACAGCAGGGCTGGGACGGGGCAGGAGCACTGGAAGGTAAGCGTGTGGTGGGACAGCACAGGGGGCACTGTTGTGGGGTGGGGTGGAGGACTCTGTGGGGGTGGGGGATTTGCAAGGGACCCTGAGGGGGGACCTTTCTGTCTGGGAGGGGCCCTGCGGGTGCCTCAGGGGGTTGGGCAGCTGGGCGGGGTGCAGAGGGCCAGGAGCTGGGCCACATTGCCTACATGCTCCTGTAAAGTCCCATGGATGGCATCCAGGTGGGACATGAGCCGGTCCCAGTCCTCCCTCCACCACACCAAGCTCTGCTTGGCGAAGGTTGGCGGGGTCATCCCCTGTGTGCCGCTGTGACCTCTGGCTGCGCACCTGGTGTGATGCTGCTGCTGGAGGTGCCTGCCCTCCTGTCCGACACCTCCAGGGAACTCTCAGGGACCACTGACGTGGATGGGCTGTGTGGGCCCTTGCTTGCTGCACCTGCAACGGGTGATGGATAGCATGTTAGTCGCCGAGCAGGACCTCATCCCCCATTCCCCTTTGGGACTCTGTCCCCCCGTGGCCCCAATTCCTCCTACCCCACTCCCCGGGGCCTGGCCATGGTGGGCATGGCATCCCTCTGGTGTCAAGTGCACATGGGCTTCCCACCCCCCAGGTGTGGGCTGGCCCGGGGGCATCCCACTGGGCAACTGAGTGCCTGGAACTGTCCACAGGTCTAGGTGCTGGGTGGCGCTGGCAGGTGCAGAGGGCGTGTTCCGGGTTGTGGCTGGCCGGGGTGTGTGGCCCTTGGCCTCTGGGACTGTGCCCAGGCCACTGTCAGGGGTGCCACCCCTGACCTGCCTGCTGAGGTTCTGGTCCTGCTGTGCACTTACTGCAGGGGACATCGATGATCTCTGGGGAAGCCCAGCTCCCCATGGCCCAGCTCCCCATGGCCCAGCTCCCCATGGCCCAGCTGAATGACCATGATGGGACGTTGATGATGAGGTTGCCCTCCTCGCTGGACCAGTCCCGGGTGGTGTCTGCCCCCTGGCTCGGGCTGGCTGGTCCTGGCTCCTGCAGCTCCTCTGGCTCAGGCTGGTCTGCTGAGCTGTCCAGGACTGCTTTGGGTGGGGAGCTGTCCCGGGGCCCCAGGATGCTGTTGAGCTCCCTATAGTAGGGGCAGGTGGAGAGGCCTGAAACCTGAGTGCCCGGCCTTCTCTCAGACCCAGGCATAGCCCTGCCAGAGCTCCTTTACTTTGCTCTGGACTTGCTCCAGGGTCCGCTCCGGGTGGCCTTAGCTGGCCAGTCCCTGGGCCAGGTGGGCAAAGGCAGTGGTGTTCCCTCCGCTTTACCCCCAGAGGACCTCCTCTTCTCTCCAGAGGCCTGGGAGGTCTCACAGTTCACGGTCCATCCAGGGGGCCCCTCTTCTTTTTTTCAGGGACAGACTCCTGGGAGCCCTGTGGGAGCTCTGAGGGGGGGGCCTGCGCTCGGGATACTGCCGGGCGCTGGCCATGTGCCCGTCGCTATCGTCAGGGGTGATTGAAAGGGCATGCTGCCTGGGGCTTGCCCTTTCGCACCTTGCCTGCTCTCAGCTTCCTACCACAGGGATTCTGGGTCTGTACAGCTTTAAGATCAGCTGGACACGGGGGTCATAGAGCTCTGCTTGGCGGGGCAGGGCTTCTCCATGCTGGGCGCTGTCATGGAGGACTCCTCTTTTGAAAGAGCGGGCTGTGGCATGTCTACACATGCCTTCTTTCTATGTTGTTCGTCGAGGGGTGGTGCTCTTCCTGTACAGGATCGGGGTCCA
This sequence comes from Carettochelys insculpta, assembly GCF_033958435.1. Classification (NCBI taxonomy): domain Eukaryota; kingdom Metazoa; phylum Chordata; order Testudines; family Carettochelyidae; genus Carettochelys; species Carettochelys insculpta. The sequence continues at coordinate 191,024,890 of NC_134139.1, forward strand.
GCTTTTGATGTTGGGGCTGCGTTCCTTCTATTTCAAATTGAAATAGTGTATGGCACATATAGACATGCCCTTCATCCTTTCAGAAGATGGCTGGTATTTTCGAAATACTGTGCATGCGCAGACACACCCTTAGAAATTGTCTGATAGGAGAATAGAACTGTTTGCGCCCTATTGGACAATTGGTCTGTAGTGTAACATAGGAAAAAGCAGCTAAGGAGTCCTTGGCTGTGTCTACACGACAGCAATCTGTTGACAGAAGTTATTGTCAGAAGATAGCCGACAAAACTTCTGTTGACAGATTGTGGCCAGACTGCAGAGCAAATTGAAATAGCGATCTGCTCTGTCACCAGAGAGCAGCCAGACTGCCCAGCCGCTCTCCCAGAAAAACAGCCAACCAGAAGCACAGCAGACAGGGCTATTTGGTGCCCCAGAAACCCTGTCTGTTGACAGAAGCCCCCCCGCCCCGGGAATGTCCAGGCTGTCTTTCTGTCGAGAGATCTCCGTCAACAGAAACATTCTGCCTCATGGAGGAGCAGCAGAACACTGTTGACAAAAATGCTGCTTTCTGGCAATTTACTGTCAACAGAACGCCTTGGAAATGTGGAAATTCTGTGGGTTTTGTCGACAAAAATCTAGTGTACACATTGCCCATGTGTCTAGCTGCAGTTACCATGGTAGCAGGAGACCTCATAAAACCTCAGATACATGTCAGGTACACAAATGTGACAAAAATCTGAAGGGCCATTCTCAGCCAAACTGCAGTTGCTTATGCAACCTTTGGGGGGGGCTAGAGTTCACTTCATTGTCCTCCTTTGCTTAAAAAATAAATCCCAAATGCCCATGGAAAAGTAGCTGCAGACTCAGAGCTCAGTCTCTTAAGGATTTTCAGCAAAGAGAGCAGAGGATCAACCTCTCCACATTCAAATTCCAAAAGGAACTAAAGAAATGAATTTAATCAAACAACTTCATAAAATCTTATCATGGAGAAACAAGTACCCATCTAATTTTACAGCATAACTTGGCTGTTTTATAATCCACAGATAAAATTAAAATCTGAATAGTTCAGGCCCCACAGAAACAAAGTGAGATGAACCTAAGAGTTCCCCAAAATTAGATTGAGTTCACCTAAGTCTCATGCAGTCCTTGCTCAGCAAATCTATATAGTCTCCTATGTCTGAAACATCTTCCCTCCACTTGATTGTAGGAATCATTAGCTGTAATCCATGCTGACTTCCTCTGCTGAATCACGGTTAATAAGTCAGCTGACTGGTTAACCAATCACTCAGGTAAGTGTATAGACATAAAAACCTCAATTACAAGAAAATGCAAAATTGAGAATAGCAGAAAATACAAATCACTCTTTCCCCATTACAACATTTAAAGAAAAGTTGGTGAATTGCCCTAGTTGAGACAATTTCACTAAAACAGGTTGACTAAAATTAAAGCAATATTCAAAGCATACAATTAAAATAGAAAAAAATATTTTCCCTCCCAACTTCCCCTAGCTACAGTTAGCATTGCCCATGCTTCCTGTGAAAGGCTTAACAAAATCACTAACCTGCAGCAAATTCAGCAGGTTCAGGGTTAGGGCAAACAGCCTGCTTTCTGTACCTGAGGTCAGCTTCCCCCTATTCACACAGGACACATGGGCCTCCTGCAGAGCAGCTGCCATGACTTCTTGCTTTCATGGAGTCTGAGACCAGCATCAGAGAACCTATTAAAGGAAGCCAAAACTACCACCCCTAATTCCAAGCTTCTGGCTATTGAGTGCTAGATCTGTTTAGCAAAGGTGATTCAGACACAACTCATTCCCACCTCCCCTTATCAAAACAAAAAGCAGTCAAGTAGCACTTTAAAGACTAGCAAAATAGTTTATTAGGTGAGCTTTCGTGGGACAGACCCACTTCTTCAGACCATAGCCAGACCAGAACAGACTCAATATTTAAGACACAGAGAACCAATGTCCTCAAGGTATGTGTGTTACTGAAGAGAAATTATCGCACCGTTTTAGAGAGAGAAGTGGACGAGCTGACTTTTATATTCAAATTCGGCACATTAACACATGGTTTAAATCGTGATGAGAACTTTCTGAGTCACTACAGGGGCTTGTCTGCATACTTGGCTCAATATAATTCTTGATCTTCCCTCCCACCCCTCCACTCTCTGATTTGCTCACCTTGATTATCTTTTTCTGATTTGTCCTCCTTGATTACTGTTTTTGGTTCTCTGTGTCTTAAATATTGAGTCTGTTCTGGTCTGGCTATGGTCTGAAGAAGTGGGTCTGTCCCACGAAAGCTCACCTAATAAACTATTTTGCTAGTCTTTAAAGTGCTACTTGACTGCTTTTTGTTTTGATAGTGTATAGACTAGCACGGCTTACTCTCTGTTACTACCTCCCCCAATGGGTCTGTTAAAGAGATATCACCCTAAGGCTACGCCTACACTAGCCCCAAACTTTGAAATGGCCACGCAAATGGCCATTTCAAAGTTTACTAATGAAGCACTGAAATGCATATTCAGCGCTTCATTAGCATGCGCGCGGCCGCTGCGCTTCGAAATTGATGCGCCTTGCCGCTGCGTGGCTCGTCCCGACGGGGCTCCTTTTCGAAAGGACCCCGCCTACTTCGAAGTCCCCTTATTCCCATGAGCTGATGGGAATAAGGGGACTTCGAAGTAGGTGGGGTCCTTTCGAAAAGGAGCCCCATCGGGATGAGTCACACGGCGGCGAGGCACGTCAATTTCGAAGTGCCGCGGCCGCCCACATGTTAATGAAGCGCTGAATATGCATTTCAGCACTTCATTAGTAAACTTTGAAATGGCCATTTGCGTGGCCATTTCGAAGTTTGGGGCTAGTGTAGACGCGGCCTAAGAGGCACATGGGTTATATTTACACAAGTTCCGAATTGACCAGTGGTCTGCAATCAGTTATTTTCCAGAGTCCAATGGAGGATTAAACTTGGAAGTAGTTCCCAAACTCTGAGGTGCAAATTCAAGGGGGCTTGGAGAAACATTTGGGAGAGTGTATAGCAAGATGCAAGACCGACCCTGGAAAATGTAGACAGAAGGCACTACCCAGCCCTGCTCTGCATGCACTGTGACTGCTGCGGTCTCCATGGACCAGTTCTGGCCTCAGCCACAGTTCTGCTCCATACCCAGTTCCATCCTCCCCCAGCTCCTGTTCCATCTTCAGCTCAAGCTCTGCTGCTGAAGAAGCCTTGGCTGTGCAGAAATGAGGCAGAGGCTCAGAGATATGACAGGAAAAAATTGAGCCCTGGTGGCCCAGGGAATATAGGACTGAATTCAGGCCTAGCCAGCTGAGGTCGTAAAGAGTAGGGTACTTTTTTTATATGGCATATGCTACTCTGAAAGCATTCCTCAGATAATGCCCCAATTTCTACTTTATATAAACTCTGAAAAAAAGTGACAAGGTTAACCCTGACTCAAACAGCCACAGTGAAATGACTCCTGTTTTCTTTCAAAGTCTTACTGCTCAGTGAGATATTATTAGCTGTAGCAGGATTAATCTTCATAAGTATAAGGAGACCTGCTCAACCCAGAACTGTCTTGTCTACTAATAAAAAAGGTCAAAGGAGATTTTAACTCTGACCACTGTTAAGTAAGTAGGCCCAAGCATAGGTTAGTAGTGGTAGCACATGGGAGGTGCATTGCCCCACTGTGCCCCCACCAAAATTTTAATTGGCAAATGATGTGCTCTGTTATGCCCTGTTCCCCTGGGTGGCTCTCCCTGCACTCTCTGGGGATGTCTACACAGCAAAGTTATTTTGAAATAATTTTGCTAGCATTTGCACAAGAAGGCTAATGGCATATTGGGGTGCATCAGAAGGAGCATTTCCATCAGATCTAGAGAAGTTGTTATTCCCCTCTCTTTAACACTGGTGCAGCTACATCTGGAGTATTGCATCCAGTTCTGGGACCACCAGTATAGAAAAGATGTGGATGCATTGGAGAGGGTCCAGCAGAGGGCAATGAAAATGATTAGGAGGCTGAAGCACATAACTTATGAAGAGAGGCTGAGGGATTTGGGCTTATTTAGTTTGCAGAACACAAAAGTGAGGGGCAATTTGATAGAAGCCTTCATCTTCCTGAAGGGGAGCTCTAAAGAGGATGGAGAAAGGCTGTTCTCACTAGTGAAGGATGGCAGAAGAAGGAGTAAAGGTCTCAAGTTACAGAGCAGATCTAGGTTGGATATTAGGAAAAACTGTTTTACCACATGGGTGATGAAGCTCCAGAATACATTACCTAGAAAGGAGGTGAAATCACCATCCCTAGGTATTTTTATACATCTCATAGAGCTAGATGGGACCTTGGAAGGTCATGAAGTCTAGTCCCAGGCCCTACTGGCAGAACCAAGAACCATCTTTTTTTTAAGTCTATTTGTCCCAGATCCGTAAATGGCCCCCTCAAGAGTTGAATTCATAACCCTAAGTTTAGCAGGCCAATGCTCAAACCACTGAGCTATCCCTCCCCCCTGCAAAAGGAGTCCCAGCTTGACAAAGTCCTGGGGGTTGGGATGTTTTATCTAGGACTAATCCTGCTTTGGACAGGGGCTGGACTCGATGACCTCCCCAGGTCCCTTCCAGCCCTAGGAGTCTATGATTCTATACACAAATCGAGCACATTTTCAAAATAATTTCAAAATAGTGGCTGGCTTACATCAAAATAGATAAACATCATTCCATGAGGAATAGCATCATTTCAAATTAGCTATTTTGGAATAGGTAAATAGGGGCTGTGCAGACAGGGGCTACATCTACACTAGCATTCCTCTTTCAAAAGAGGAGTGCAAATGAAGCAAACCAAAATGGAAATGAGGCACAGAATTACATATTTAGCACTTCATTTGCATATTCTTCTTTCAAAAGAGCTTCTTTCAGAAGAAGAAAATCTGTGTAGACGCAACTGTTTCCAAAGTAATCCCCATCTTCGAAAGAACCCTTCTTCCTATTTTTTTTAGGAAGAAGACTTCTTTCAAAGATGGGGATTACTTTCAGAAGAGCTGCAACTATGCTGCTTTTCTTCTTTCGAAAGAAGCTCTTTCGAAAGAAGAATATGCAAATGAGCTTCCAGATATGTCAATCTGTGCCTCATGTGCATTTTTGATTTCCTTCATTTGCATGCCTCTTTCAAAAGAGGAATGCTAGTGTAGACATAGACAGGGAATACAACCTATTTCGAAATAACATCCAGTGCCTCTATTTGAAAGTAGGTTCTGTTGTATGTAGATGCTGCATTTTGAAATAGCTGAGCACTATTTCAAAATGCATTTTTGTGTATAGCAGTGCATTTCAAAATAAGCTGTTTCAGAAAATCTCTTCCTGAATATCTTATTTTGCAATATCACTGCTGTGTACACATAGTCCCACCTCCTTGCAGGCACCAGTCACCTTTAGGCCCATGCCTGTAAACGATGGCAGAGAATATTTGCCTAGTCATGCAGTGAGATCTTGGAAGGAGTGAAATCTTACAGCAAACAAAAAAAAAAAAAAACCTCACAGATAGAACTTATTTTATAAAACTGAGTAGAATAGAAATTACCTGAAATAAATTGGCACCTGAAGTGCTAACACAACACCCTCTGTACCATAAAACCCTGAACAGGGGCTATGCAGAAGTATTTTGTCTGAGCACCAGCGCAATCAGTCTATGACGCTCACACAACTAACATGGAAAGGCTGTGGCACATGAGTTGAAACAGGTAGCTGCAGAGGACTCCCTCATCCTTGTTTCATGCCCCTATCATTTCATACGTGAGTCCATAGGATTTCTGCAGGCAAAGTGGGTTTCACCCATTGCTAATAACTACAGTGTTCCCCTTTAAATCTTACCATGATTAATCGTGACAGAGAGATAGCTGTGTTAGACTGTATTCTATCAAAGCAAAAAAACAGTCATGTAGTAATTTAAAGACTAACATAATCATTTATTAGGTGATGAGCTTTTGTGGGACAGACCCACTTCTTCAGATCTGCCTATGGACTCTTCAGAAAGCCTATGGACTCTTACGTGTGAAAGAATAGGGGCATGAAACAAGTGTGAGGGAGTCCATTGCAGATCTGAAGAAGTGGGTCTGTCCCACAAAAGCTCATCACCTAATAAATTATTTTGTTAGTCTTTAAGTTATCACAATTAAGTGTGTCAGTTTGGTCATCCCCCTTAACAGACATGTGACTTATCTAGCATTCTTAAGGACCACAAGCTCAACAAAGCAGGAGTCTGCAATTCTTTCTACACTGAAGCCATGTAAGAACTGAAGTATTTTTCACGTAAGGACAAATTCTAGCGCTGCATCAAAAGCTATGCATTAAGGGGTTGTGAGTGGGCCAAAGGAAAGGATATGGGCACACAGGCTGAGAAGCAATTGCAGATCCAATCTTCCACCTTGCTGTAGAAGTGGTATAGTAATGTATTTAATTGCTGCATTCACTCTCCATTGTAGGGACATTGGGCATAGTTGTGAATTGGCTCCACTCCTGACGCTGTCCTCATGCTGTCGCTAGAACCACACCTACACTGCTGTGGGTGGGAAGCACACCCCCTACTGTCCAGAGCTGGGATCCAGTGCATGCTATGCTTTTCCTCCAGACATCCGCCTCTCCTCCAAACACAGCTGCAAAACTATGGAGATGACAGTGGTCCTGAGATCAGCATCCACCCCAGCAGATACTTAATTTCATCCTTTCCAAGTAATAATGAAGTTATTATGTAGGACTTAAATGATGCATCGAGGCAAAAATAATTGTAGACCTTTGCATTTGACATTTGTTTAAGGTTATTATTCAAGGACTGGAAAACTGTGCTAACCCTTATAATAAAGCTGAGCATTTTCAGAAATTAAAGGGGAAAGAAGAGAAGTGTATTGTGTACAAAAGTGACATTTTCATTTCTATTTAAAGCTCCTTTAAGAAGCAGTGTTCTGGAGGTGGATTTCCCACTCTCCTTCATTTGCAAGATTTATTTGTGACTCAGGGACACCTTGTATAAACAGTCACAGTGCTGGAGACAAATGAATATTCTGTTCACCTTTGTTAATTCTGAAATGCCACCTCCTCAGATGGCAAATCTGGACAGGGTGTCCTGCTTTTTATCAACTTGATGCTATTTACACCTACACTTGTTAATTATGAACAAGATAAAGATTAAGACAAGACTCTAGTGCTGGGAAAAATAAAATAACTTTTGCATAAATTATCAGAAAGCAGTGAGGCTGGAGGTGCCCTCCATTGCGGCAGGATGATAGTAAATATTCAGTAGCTATATCTGTCCCCCCAGCCAGCAGCTCATATTAGTCAAGTAGTGTTGGCCTGTGTATTCCAACCTGAAGACAATCTACCACCTTGGATTATACTAGTGGAAAAGATGGTCTGGACAATTATCCTACAGTACTGAAAGTAAATTCAAGCTACTTAGTAAGAGTGGCTGGGCCCCGGTGACTGAGCAGCTTGATAGTTGAGTAAACAGGTGGGAAAAGGGAGGAGCTGGCTCCTAACCCCCTGTGCTGCTGGCCCATGAGCTCCAGAACACTCCATGCTCAAATTCTTAAATGTGGGGTATGGCTCCAAGAATCCGATTCCCCTTAATTTGGTCTTATCAGTGGTTCCCCCCTTTCTCCCAGAGGGTTAGTGACTTACTTTGTTCCATGGCTAATGAGTGGACAGGTTTCAAGTCACGTCTTTGGCTGCTGAAGCAGACTCCTGCCTCTGTACGAGTCAGCCCCAAACTGAGTCAGGCTCCTTCCATTTCTCTTCTCTTCAGGCCTGACACTGGGTGCAGGCAAAGCGAGGCAGAGCTAGCTGGGCCTGGAAGCTTTCTTTAACTCCTGGGATGCTGAGCCCTCCTTTCTCCACTGGCTCACCGTAAGAAATATTTGGTATGGGGCTCAATATTTGGTTTGATATTTTTGTGTTGACTGCTATAAAATAGTTTTACAGCACTTACGGAGATCCCAGAATTAAGTTAAGGGTGTAGGGCACTTGAAAATTTGACCCTGAGCTCTTCTGACATCTAGCCCTAAAGTAATTAATGCTGAAAATGAGTAAATACATACCAAACAATACTGAAAACCTAACAGCTGGAAATAAATGCATAACTCAAACTGAATTTTTGATAATGTGGCATAAAGATGTTATTGATTGCCAGTGGGTCAGAAAACTCACCATGTCATTGAAGAGTTAGATGTTTTTTCCACCCCAAATTGATTTCCTGAGTTGGGTAACTAAATTAAAATGGCCTAATTATTAGACTTCAGTGGAATATAGTAACTCTGAATATTATGTCATTTTCATAGTGGTTTTAGGCCCCTCAGTAGAGTGGTCACACTCAAAGATTATTATTGTTATTATTATTATTATTAGTAGTAGTAGTAGTAGTATTTTATTTTGAAATATTTTCTTAGTTTGAAAGAGAGAGTCCCTATATAAGGTCACCAAAGGAGGATGTAGAATCTTCATCAAAGGGGGTTATTAAGACCGTATTAAACAAGCACTTGTCTGGTGTGATCTAGATATACTTTTCTCAGTGTGGTAGGATGACCTTCGATGATCTCTCAAAGTTTCTTCCAGACCAACATTTCTGTGACAACAATATCTCTCCTTTTCTTCTCTTGGTGGTCACTTGATAATGAGTACGATGCATGTGTGAGAGAGAGGGGAGGGGAGGGGAGGGAAGGAAATGCCTGTATGTGACTTATTTTATCGTGGGCTGGGGCACTGTTGCATTGCAGCCGCCACATGATCCTCGAGGGATAGAAGGACCATGTCCAATGGCAGGAGATCCATGATGATTGGGAGTCTCTTGTACACTGGAGTCTTCATCCATCTTCACCGCTTTTGGAACATTACCCTTGCTACCCTCTGCCTGTTCTGTCATTGAGAACATTTAGGATCGTTCTTCATCTGAACCCTCCCTCTTCACCTTGCCACCATGGGTGACTCTGCCAGGAACATAAGACCCCCTATAGCATCGCTCTTGGTTTCATTGGAACACATAAGCCCACTCACCATGACAAGGTGACAATCCAGAGAGTGAGGAGAACAATATAGCTGCACTAAGTAATATTTCTCAAAAGAACAAAATTTGTAAATGTGACCAGCATATATATTGATGGTCTTACTTTTAGGCTATCAAATTTGGCAATGTGAGTTTAACACATTACTTTACCCTGGGTCATGCAGCCACTCATGGCAATATGAGCAAGATGGATATGTCAGCATTCTTTGCAGAGCCGCTCTTGTGTCCCTGTCACTTGACTGGACTTTTATATTGGATATGGAAGCTATTTTATGTGTCCATTGTATCTATTGGCCCCAAACAGTATTCCAGGGGGCTGTGTGAGACGTCTAATGAAAGCTGAGGATGTCCTGAATCTGTGTATGCTACTTATGTGTCTGTATCATGTTTGTAGGTAAAGTTATGGATTTTAGCTCTGTATTTGTATTAGCAATGTTTTGTTGCTAAGATTCACAACAGGAGGTGTGAACTCATCCTCAGCCAGAATAATGGGCTAAACAAAGGCTCAGATATCAAGTCCACATCTCAGACACTTGGGACTTGTCAAGGAAATGCAGTCCACTGCCCAGGGGAGCTGGGCTGAGCAAAGGAATTGAAATCAGATGTGCAGACTTCCCTTTGACCTGCCATGTAAATGACTGGGGCATGCTAGCAAAACCAGAGACCAGTGGCATTCTGTCACAGCGGCTCACCTGGGTCAGATGACATTGACCCTCAAGGGCCTATGGGAACTATGGGAAGGAGAAACCTTTTTTTTTCCCCCGCTGCACAGGGGAAAACTATAAAAGGGGCCTAGCAGCATCCATCTTGGAGAGAAGTCTTCTGTCTTGAGAAAGTCTAAGTCTTGTTTCTGTCTTTTTTTGTTCCAAAGATCCATGTTGCAGCATGCTGACTCCAGCTCACCAGAACTCCAATTCTCCAATAACTAAAAATATGTAACCTGGAATCTTACCCTATATGGGGTATGCTTTCAGGAATCGGTATAGAATATTACTGGCCTGCATCAATAGAGTAAACCCTTAAAATATGTGGTTTCAAGTTGCGCATAAATTGCTTTAACATGAGTTAAGCACAGCTAGAAGCTACTCTGAGGCTGTCAGCCTGCCTAGCTGCCCACAGCTGCAGGCTGCTAGGCCAACTAAGAGCCCCTTCTCCCTGCCTTCCCCCAGATGCAGGGCTGTCAGCATGACAGCAGTGCCATTAGGGAAAGGCAGGGAGAAGCAGCCAAGAAACTGACCAGCCCTGGTGGGTTGGTCAGTTTCCTGGCTCCCACAAGTTGTGGGGAGCTGGGAACCAAGCAAAGGAACCAAGCTAGGAACCCTGGTCACATTCCTGTCTCCAGGGACTGGAGGGGACTCGGGAACCAGACTTCCCCTGGTTCCTGGCTCTCCTCCACTGGCTGGAGCCTGGAAACTGATCAAAGCTGCTGCCCTGCACTGGTGGAAACTGGGAAACTGACTAGCCATGAGCTTGTCAGTTTCCTGGGCCCCACAAGCAGCACGGATCTGGGAACCAGGTTGCTGCTTGGTTCCTGTCTCTCCATTCTTTATGTGATCCAGGAAATTGACCAGCACTTGTCTGGCCCTATTGGGCTGGTCAGTTTCTCAGGTTCTGCAAACCCACGGGAGATAAGAACCAGGCTGCAGCCTGGTTCCCATCTCTCCTGCCCCCCAACTTGTGCAAAAATTTGAGTTGCACAGGGATTTCAGGAATCCAGCCCCTGGGTAACTCGAAGGTTTACTGTAACTGTAATTGATGAATGTAAATTATAACTTTAATCATTTTTCTCTCTAACTCCATTCTTTCTTGCTTTATAAATAACCCTTTAGATGTTTAGATCTAAGGGATTTGGGCAAGCATGTTGTTTTTGGGTAAGATCCAAGTATATATTGACTGGGGACTGTGGCTGAACACTTTGGGGCCAAGAAGAATCGGTGTGAACTAGGTGAAATAAGTTTAATAACCACTCACCTTGGTTGTTGTTGGCCTGGGCTTGTATAGCAGCTGGGAGGTCTGTGGGTGTGCTTGTGTGGCTTCTGGCTGGCCAATGGGGCTAGCAGAGATACTTTTGTGGTTGATTGTATTTGCTTTAGTGAGAAAGAAATCTCAGCCTGGGGATGTAAGTGGCCTGGATTTAAGCAAAAATACCTAAATTGCTTTCCTTAGCTGTGCCCAGAAACCCTGTCATATTACGTTCCCCCACAGTGCTGACCGAAGTGGGAGGCGGGAGAATGGACAGAGTCTTGATTCCATTCCTCATGCCATCATTTTGGGCAGCATAAGTGCACTTCTCTTTGGCAGACATATGCAACATTCTATGTAGACTCAGCAAAAGTTACTTTCTTCCCCAGAAGAGCAAGAAGACGGCTGGCCCCTTGATTAGAGCAGATGTTAGCACACAATCTAGTCCTTATTTTCCAGAGAAATAAGATAACACCATTTTTTTTTCAGAGCACATTTATCTTTGCCTGTCTGTAGAAAAGGGAATCATTAGCAGAGATAGTGGTACTGGAGGTTCAGAAAGAGACATAGTAGCAATAGATCCAGAGTTTGACCCTCTTTACCCACAACAAAGCTGAATGAGATGCTGTGAAATGTGACGAATGCAGACTTCACTGACTGTTTATGTTGTTTGAGAAGGAGCTTTGGGGTCACCACTTCACTGATTTAGATTCATATTTCATTTTATAAAACTTCCTCACTGCATTTTACTCAATTGTAATATTTTGAGGCCACTTTATACTCAAATCTTTCTAATCAAAATCTCTGGTGAGAATCCATACTGGAGAAAAAAAATCAGCAAGTGTATTTTTAAAGCACACAGCCATTCAGAATCTGATTACCTTCTCAAATTTTCATACAAACTGGATTAATGTGTCCCTGTCTTTATTGCATTTTCAACTCTTGTCGTTCACAATTAAGCCAACAGCATGAAGATGCATCACAGAGCAGAATAACTGGGCATATTAAAATACTGTATACATGTGCCTGAGAAAGCTAAGGGCAGGTTGATTTGTATTTCTTTTACATTTGATGTACTAGAGTTCAAATATTTCAAATAATTTTGGAGTCAGTCATCTTTCTGTGGCAAAATATAGAATGTGGAAGTGAAGAGAGGAAAAGGGAAAGGTGCTAATTAAATCACGGGGCGTATGGTGATGTGATAGTTTGCTATGAGAAAAGCACCCTGCAATTTCTTGTAGTGTAAATCAGAAACAGCTCCACAATTTTCTTCATCTGCTCAAGAGTCTCAGTGCTGGAAGCACAGAGGTTATTATAGATCAGAATTGAAGTACATCAGCAAAGGCATTGAAGGAATTTTGCACTATTCCTGCCTCAAACTATCCCAAGTTTGCTACTGATAATAATCCCCCACTACTGAAAACATAAATTTTACACACTATTTATCTTACCTCCACATTCATCATTACATAGCCCAGTGCACAACACCTGATAAATCAGCTAAATCATATCCATATGCAGCATCTGATTTCACCAGCTATGGTCTCAATACAACTTCTATTAATAAACAGAGTTTCTCTGATATTTCTAAAAGCCATTGTATTCCCTACATGATTTCAGTGCTGAAGCTGGTGAACAGCAGTAGAAGAATAGGATTTACTTATAAATAAAATTCTGGAACTTTTAATCCATTTTGATCCTTATAAAAACTTTATCCGAATTCCAGGTTCCTTTGAAAGTTGAATCTTTCTGAACAGCCTGGCTTTAATGGACACTGTTGTTGTTGTCTTTTAAATTCTACATATCTCTATAAAAAACTGCAACATTTTATCTGATTAGAGCTTTACTATCAAACGTTTGTCTGTGTTCTACTTCCAAAGAAGATCTAAAATATAAGGGGTGATATTCTGATCTCTTTGATCAGAGTTTTGCCTTTGACCTCAGTGAGCTGTGATTTCAGCCAGGAAATGCAAGCTATATAGCACCAGTGACTGGGCACCCTCACCCTGCAATGGGAATGAAAGGGTTAACCCGTCACTAAGGGCTGAGAAAGCCCTGCCCCTTCTGCCCTACTGGGCATGATCCAAGTGTGGGACTAGTATAAAAGAGAGCCACTTAGCTCAGTCTGGGCTGGGTGCCAGAAAGAATGAACCTATTGCAGGAGCTCTGGAGGCAGACCAGTTGCAGAGCCAAAGACTAGGATGAGCCTTCAGAACTAGTGGAACCCTGGGGATAGATGGAGCTGCAGAACCTGAGGACTCTGAAAACTGGTGGATTGCTCTGGTGTCAGAGATGGTAGGAAGTAATCCAAGGAGTGTGCATGAGTTGTACGTCCCACTCCAGAGAGCTTAGTGTGTTTTGGTTGGAACCCCCACTGAGCTGCTGATGGACCACTCTGCCGCTGCCATGGCCCTGTGCTGGGGCCTGGTGAAGTGGGTGAGACTTGCCCCTTTACTGGCGTTGTTGCCCCACCCTCTCCATCTAGCAACAGTCACCACAATTTTGGCCATTGGACTGCACTGCCATGCAGATCACGATGATTAGACTGACTGTGGCCATTGAGCTGCATTACCCTGTAGGTAAGGGCTATTGGATTGACTCTTCATGTTGAATTTGCCCACACTTCCCTGCAGAATAGGGTGATTAGATTGACCATGGACAGTGGACTACACACCTGTATGCTGGAGGGCAGATACATAGGTCAGAGTTGGGGTGACGAACCAGAGAATTATAGGCATGCTCCTCAAGAGGGACAGGTGCATGTATGCAGCTCAGTAATGGTCTATCCCAACCATGTCACACACCTTTACCAGCAAAAGGGCTCACCTTGAATGTATATGGATCAGTAAGCCTAGTGAAGCATTTTTTTATTTATTATTGCCAGTAACAGAAGATCTTTGTTGGAATGACTTTTCTTTTAGGGCAAATTAAGTATTTTCCATTACAGTTCCCGTATAGCAATGCAAGAGGTACATTTGTATTATTCTGGTGGGTCAAATTGTGGTATTTAGCCACCATCCTACTTTGGGAACGTGGGTGGCACTGCACTGACTCCAGAAGTATTGTTCAAGGACTGGTGTGTATTGGCAATGAACAGTCTGTACTATCATAGGCTCCACCTCTCCCACTCCTGACATCTTTGTATTTCTCCGCACAGAAGCAACTGATAGAGACCCATACAAGAAAAAGCAAATGGGGAGGGAGACTCCCCACATCCTAGTTCCTCCTCTTTCCACAGTGCACCCCACTAAGAAGCAGTTTCAGTCTGGGTCTGTATGGACAGCACTATTAGAGTATATCACAGACTGTTTTGTGCTGTTCATGACTGTGTCTGAGCCAGGTAAGTGTTTCCTTTTAGATCTCTTCAGTTTATCTCAGTGTACTCAATTATCTCTCTAGAGATTCTCAACAGTATTGCCATTCTCCATTCACCATCTGTACCCTTATTGTCTGTCTGCTTGCTTCTGCTGATACCATCAGCTACCAACACTCCGTAACAGTAGAGATTATTCACATCTGAACAGTTTGCCATGGATACAGGCAGTTACTCTGTGGAAAACCTGGAAAAGCATTTTCATTTACACCAGCATTGATCTGTCTTTGTGTATCTCTTACCATTTTTGCTGATGCACCAGTTACTGGTTGTTACTAACACTGACTCTTCTTGAGGATTTAGTTGAAGGATTAGGTGCAGCGTGAAGGAAAAGACTTATGAATTTTGAAATAATTTTTGTACCAGAGTTTTCACTTAAGTAATTTTTATTCTGAAAGGTGAATGTCAGGCTGAGCTGACTTCCAGGGGAGATTTACACATATGTGGATTTTTGGGGCAAACAGGGAGAGGAAAGACTTTTCAAAAGTGTAGACTACAGCATTTGGCCTTAAATGGGATGTTATAAGTATGAGATTCTAAAACGTCCTGATTTCCATTATTCTGAAAGCCACAGGGTGCAAAGTGTAATTGGCAGGAGAGTGTTGAATTTGTTAGTGCAGCTCCAAAATTATCTAGTCTGGAGTTTGGAATGAAGGCTTCCAAGTAATCTTTTCCCTCTCGGAGAGGTCTGTGGCTATTTTATTTCATGTTAACCACTGTGAAGTATTCATGATTTTTACGGCAACCTCAGTTTTTTTTCAGATGGATTACACATTTTATTGTACACACTAACATTACTGGGCACCTGGATATTGCTCTTCTTATTCAGAAGAAACAAGACAAATCAATTGCAAAATGTGTTTTGTGCAGTACACTATATGGCAGCCAGAAGTACCTCACTTGCTCACTATTTTATTAAAACGATATGTGAAAAATGTCCAATACGTTTCCCTGTATTTCACTGAGATTTCTGTGTAGCCAGCATAAATGAATATGCTTTACTGTTCAACTCGTGTACTGTTTCATTTCTTCCTGACAAGATCACTTGACAAGCAGACCTTGCATTAGCAATGTTGTATATTTTCATAGCCATGTAAATGATGATGACAGCCTCATAAGCATAAATTGGCAGGCATGCCATCCCACAGCAACACGTGTTAAAAACCACTAATGAATACAATAAATAATTCTGGAATATTTATAAGATGCTAGCGCATCATTAAGACTTGAAAAAGGTAGGTTGTACATTCACGTTGAAGGTAACCTACTGTATTTTCATTATCATGCACAGGAATTCAGTTAGCTATTTAATGTAAATTAATGCCTTCAAGACTATGGAGATTCATGCTCTTAGGTGTTGTCATCATTCTGAAAATAAGTCAGCAGAAGACTATTCATCCTCCCAATGTTGAAAAGTCCCTAATTCTTTGCGTGTGCATAGATGCCTATTTTGACATGTGGTTCATAATCATGAAGGGAGGTAAGGCAGAATAAGAACCTGGTAGGTAGGCTAGCAGCACCTTAGTCTAGGCACAAAATGAGCAAGAGGAACTGTAGCTTGGAAGAGATGGTCCGGAGGAGGGAAATGGGTATAGTCGAAGGTCAGCTGTTCCAATGCAGCAGTTGGCATAACTGTTGTCACTGGATTGGTAGGTAGTAATTTGTCACAAGTACAATCTAGCCTTAAATTATCACCTGCCCCATATTAATTGAATTATGCAGCTGGTGCCTTGTAGGGATGAAGCTAAGTCTCCCTATATAGGATCTCAGCAAGGGGAAGCAGGAATTGAATCAGAGTTTCCCTGAGCCCCAATTTCCTCCCTGTGACACTCCTGCAAAAGGCTCTGTTCATCTTGTGACAAAATCTATCATTAAGTAGAGACATTCTGAAGTCCTCACTTAGTTTTTGAAAATTAAAATGGGCTTCTAATTATTTTTTCCTAATAACCTAACTTCTGAATTCAATGACTCCCACTGTCAACCAATATCTAATCTTTCATTTTTTGTTAAAGTGATAGAAAGTTGTCTTTCAACAACCTCCTCAGATTACCTCACTGCTTCCAACCCCATTGACCCTTGTCACACTGAGAATTTGTTAAACAAATTCTCACCAGCAACTATAGATCACAACACAGTAATGCTAAACCTGGAACCAATCCCTGCAACAAAACTTGCTGCCAAATCTGCTCACATATCTATACCACTGATATCACTACAGGACTTAACATCAACCATACCATCAGGTGCTCCTTTACCTGTCCATCCACTAATATAATATATGCCACCAATGCCCCACTGCAATTTATATTAGCCAAACTGGATAGTCTGTACATTAAATAAATGGACATAAATCAGACATCAGGAACAGTAATGGACAGAAACCTGTGGGAGAGCACTTCAATGTCCCTGGACACGCAGTAACAGATTTAAAAGTAGCAGTCCTAAAACAAAGAAATTTCAAAAATCAAATGGAGAGAGAAATCTGAGCTGCAATTTATTTGCAAATTTGACTCGATCAACCAAGGATTAAACAGAGACTGGGAATGGCTGGCCCCTTAAAAAAGCTGCTTCCCTGCCCTGGGTGTTAACATCTCCACATTAGACTCTGACAATAGGCCCCATCCACCCTGTCTGACCTGACTTGTTTTTCCCTTTGTTGATATATGCTACTGATAATGGGCCATTTCCACCTTAACTGAATAGACCTTGTCAGCTCTGGCAATCCCTTTTATTGGGACCCCACTCTTTAAATACCCCTCTGAACCACTCCCCTGACTCATGCATCTGATGAAGCGGGTCTTTGCCCACGAATGCTTATGCTCCAAAATATCTGTTAGTCTAGAAGGTGCCACAGGACTTCTTGTATGTCATAGCTACTCTACTTGCTGCTTTACTAGATAATCTGCAGTTGAAGGTGGATAAAGATCATGGCCCCAGTCCCCCAATGTGGCCTCCAAGCCCTCAGCACAGATGAATATGGAAAGTAAAGTCTTTAAGCCTGTTGGAAAAGGGGTACAGGTCCTTGCCACAGTTTAGAACAACATGAAGGTTGTTCTAATTAATACCAGCTGCATGTGACCTCCCAATCCCATCACCAAACCATTCCAGCAGCCAGTGATCCTCTGCCTTAAGGGGACATATCAGTCATGTCCCTTTGTCCTTGATCTCATCCTCTGTGCCAGTGAATATGCAGGTGAGATAGTGTAGGAGTTGATATAGTGGTTTCAAGGGGACTATAGACTTCTCTCATCTCTTTTGTACGGGTGCAAAACATGGATCTTATACAGGTGTCACATCGAGCAGCTCGAAGCATTTTACATGCACTGCCTCTATAACATCATGAAGATCCTCTGGCAAGACAAAGTGCCCAATCTTGAGGTCCTCGAGAGAGCCCAGATGACAAGCATCAAAATGATGATTATGAAGTCACAACTATGCTGGACTGGTCATGTCAGCTGCATGGATGCCAACAGAATCCCTCGCCAGCTTCTGTATGGTGAACTCTCCCAGGGCATCTGGCATATAGGTCGTCCACGGAAATGCTACAAAGATACCATCAAAGCCAATCTGCAGTACAGCAGTATCATACCTAGGGACCTTGAGGATGCCGCCAGTGACAGAACACAGTGGCGTGAAACAGTCAGAAATACCTGCACTGCCTTTGAGGAAGACCGCTGTCAGCATCTACAAGAGGCACGTGAATGACATCACAGAGCATCAACAATGCACAACCCACAGATTGCAAACTTCCCATGCACCATTTGCGGCAAAATGTGCTCCTCTAGAATTGGCTTATACAGTCACTAGAGGGCACACCATGAGACCAATAACAGATGATCTGCACAGATTTGTCATCATCGGATCGATGGACTACCGTTGCAGTAGTCAAGAAAGTAATACTCAATACAAGTAAAGATGAAAGGTAAAGAAGGAATCAGACGCAACAATAAACAAAAGTACAAGAGATGCAGCAAGCACTTTACCATCCTTTCCTCCAGAATTTGAAATTTTGGCTCATACTCCATTTCTTTTTCTCTTTGGGGAAAGTGGGGGGGGGACACTTATTGTGCTCAATGGGGCAAAAAATCTGTGGTGTTATCTATATGCCACTCTGTGTAGGAATGTCCCTGTTTCATTTCTCCATGACAACCTCATTTGACAGGCAAACCCTGTTTTGGCAATGTTGTATCATATTTTCTTGGGCATGTAAATTCTGTTGACAGTCTCATAAACATAAATTGGCAGGCATACTGTCCCACAGTGATGCATATTAAAACACACAAATAGAATAGAACAATACATTATTTTCAAATGCAGGCAGAAAATTCACACACCCATCATCAGTGTAGCTGAGTTACAGTTTGTGACAACTAACTGCACTAACTTTTAAAGTTTGCAAGTTCATTTTGTACAAGAAATAAGTTTGTGGGTTTTTTTTCTAAGCTCACATGAATTTACCCCCAAAGCTTTTCATCCTCTCTGTTTGCTCTGTTCTATTTTTTTCATTCATGTATCTTAACAAGGCACAAAGACATAAATCTGTTTTCTCTGTGACTCCCAGTCCTTCTCCAAACACCTGCTACCCTCAATTAATCCTTTGTTCTGATTTCTTCCAAATAATTTTCAATAATTTCATTTTTTACCATGAACCTCTTATAGAACAACTAATTATTTTCTTCCAATTCACTTTGATGCAGTTGTATTGTCTACTGCAGTGTGGGGATGGAGCCCAGCTTCCTGCTTAGGTCAGGAAAAATGAATACTCCCTTGTCAAAAGGAAGATGAGAGGAAACTTTGGTGACCTCAAGCCACAATTACGTCCCTGTGATCCTCCTGAGGAGGTGTAGCATATAGTACCTAATGATAGGCAGCAACTTTGTGACAAAATCTTCCATCAGTAAATAATAGCAATTAATAATAAGATACAATCTTAAGGCCTACTTTATTTTTTTAACATTGTAAAGACATTCTACATATTTTTGCTTTATTACATAATTGCTGCATTATGACGTAAACAAAAATTGAATTTTGTTGTCTAACCTGTGTCAATGTTAGATGGAAACAAAATGTATTGAAATTTGACTTTCAATTTTTTTTCAGTGAGAACTACCACATTTCAAAAGTTGAGAAAGTACAGAGTCTCTATAAATTGTTCAAACTTTAGGTTTTCAGGAAAATTTTGAATGCTTTATAAATAAAAATACTGCAACAGAATGTGCCCCCCATATTCAAAATCTAAAGTAACAAACTTACTGTAGTTGTAGTTATGACACAGGTGAAACTTTGGGACTCTGTAAAGAGGAGTTTTGTGAAAGTAAGGCAGTAGGTACAAATATTGAGAGAGAATGCAACTGGCAGTTGAACATCTGGTATATTTTAAGGCAGTCACATTTCATTGGTGGGAGTGGCAGGACAGGTAGTAAACAGAATGATAAGACTGGTAGATAAACAGCTGCTGTATTTTAGGCAATCACATTTTATTGGTGAGTGAATGAAATGATATCTGTAAGACAAGATATTGTATGGTATTGGCCATATTGCAGAAGGAAGGTCTGAGTAAGACATACCATGCTTGTTTCAAAAGTTATACCCTTCAACATTACATAAACAGAAATAACAGTCATCTTCGTGACTCTTGGGCTCATGCCAAACCATGGGAATTCCAAATGCCATAGACTTCTTTTTAACTTGACTCCATTGTCTCAAAGACTCCACATATGATTGACATGCTTTATGAAGGGCCAAAGATTTGTCTTGATCTCCAAGTTTTATACCAAAGTAGGTGTGATATATGTTTCTATCAAAATCTGTAATATTTTGTCTTTGAAACAAAATGGCCACAAATGTAACAAAATATGTCTGCATCATTCAGGCAACCTCAAGATGCCATGCTATGTGATTACCTGAAAAATGCAGAAAGTACAGTCGTAAACAACGTTCAAAACATAAAACAAAGAAACCATTTTATTTTGTTACTCCTATAACATAATAATTTGGTGATCCTCTTCAACAAAACTAAGCTAGGTGACATTTGTTTTGTCAAATTCAATCACTTTAAGGTATTTTTGCATACCAATTGTTGAAAATAAGTCACTGCATATAGTTTTAAATTCTTGAAAATAAGTCACAGCATATAGTTTTAAATTCTTGAAAATAAGTCACAGCATATAAGGTATAACATATTATACAGGATTTTTTTTTGAAAAAGTAGACTCCAGTTTTCAGAAAACCTGTATATCATGGGCGAAAATGGATAATTTTTCAACTCAGCACCCCAAAATTAGTTAAGAACAGTTATTTGTTCCCAGACAATGGAACCCATGCAGAAGGGTGTCTTTACAAAGTATTTTTCATACATTGGCTAAAACAGAATGAAACTGTATACATTAAAATAAAGCTAAAAGTGACAAAACCAATGAGCAAAGTTGTTTATCAGGAATCTTCTTGTTTAATGTTTGTTCACTAATTTGCAAAAGTGAGAAGTTCACAGCGAATCAGCAAGGGTCTTACTACGAACTGGTGAATTTTTCCTGAAAGATTTATTACTTGGTTGGAATAGGTAATTAAATGTGCCTTTTTTCCTCCATCAGAAATGCTGATTCTTTCCACTGAAACTTTGCTCAGAAAAAGTCGGCTCTGATGAATTTTTCAAGTTGAATACTTTTTGGGAAAAAAAATTCTGAAATTATCAAAATATTTTGTTTTGATAATTGCAGAATGGGAAAAAAATGTTTTTCCAGTTCAAAGTAATATTTTGTTTAGAAACTTAAGTTAACAGTAGTTTTTAGAAAAGTAAAGTAAAATTAAGTAAAATCAAAACAGAGCATTTTGATATTTTTTTCTTAAATTTGGGGATCACAAACATTTCCAAGATTTTTTCCCCTTTCCTTGAGGTGAGGAAAGCATTCAAAATCTTTAACACTTTCATGGTACAAGAAAAATATCTCCTACCCAAATCTATTTTACGTACTCTTTATGGAGAGGAAAACCATGGCTAAAAATATGGTGTGGGGGGGAAGCTTTTGATATGAACCAAATCTTTCTCATTTTATCCACATGAAAAAATCTTTCTGTGAAAAGTGACAGAAGCACATTAACATTTAAGCAGCGCAGAGAAGTCGTTCATTCAAATGGTTCCATATGGTACAAGGCATAGAATTCAAATTAATGTAGATTGGATTGCTAGAAGGGAAATTTACTGTCCAGGTTTGCAACATGGAGTTCAGGTGTGTAACACACCTTCTGTATCACACTAAGCAAGGCCTTGATCCTGCAATTCATTTGGTACAGCCACAATGTTATCATCATCATCAATAACCATGGGCTCAGCACCCATTAGTGTCTGATACCTCTCTCACACTTTTTTCCTTCCATCTTTCCCTGTCCAGTGCAGAGTGGCTCAATTTCTCTAGACTAGCTCCGCACCAATCTACTATATCATCTACCCATTCTCTGTTGGGTCTGCCTTTCTTATTCGAACCGTCCATTATGCCGAACACCAGGGTCCTGATTTTTCATTCGTCATTCATTCTGCAAATATGCCCGACTAGTTGTAGCTTCTGTTTTATAACCTTCTGCAGCAGGTCCAGTTTCAGCTGTATCTTTCCATATAATTTCTCATTGGTAACCTTCTGCATCCATCCAATTCTCAGAATCTTTTGTGCCCTCCCAAAATCTTACTGAACTGAATGGGACCCTGTGAGGGTGCAGATTGCACCACCACTCAGTGAATTGCAGAACCAAGGCCTGTGTCTGCAGATGCTATTTGAATTCTTCAGGTTCTACAAGTTGAGAATGTTGGTAGAGTTCATGTAACACCTTAAAAGCTAACATATTTATTAGGTAGTGAGATTTCATGGGTAAGACCCACTTGCTTCTATGTTTACACATGAAAACTCAATAACAAATATGTTAGGTAATCTTTAAGGTGCTACAGGACTGCCTGTTTGTGAAGGTATACACTAACATGGCTACCCCTCTAAGGGCTCATCTACACTAGTCCCCTCCTTCAAAGGGGGCATGTAAATGAACCCAAGCAGTGAATAGTAATAAGGCACTGCACTGCATATGCAGCACTTCATTAGCATAATTCTTGCCACGTGAACTTCAAAGTTGCCAACTTCTAAGTGCTGGCAAGTGGTCTAGTTGCAGGAACTTCAAAGTACCCACACTACTTCAAAGCAGTGTGGGTACTTTGACGAGTCTGTGCCTAGACTGCTTGCTGGTGCTTCGAAGTTAGCAACTTCAAAGTTCACGTCTTGAGAATTATGCTAATGAGATGCTGAATATGCAGCACAGCGTCTCATTGCTAGTCACCGCTCAGGCTCGTTTACATTCCCCTTCAAAGGAGGAGGCTGGTGTAGACAGGCCCTAAGACTATTAGCCTATTAAGAGTTTTGCAAAATAAATGCTGACCTCCATTTATTCATGTACTTGTAATTCTTAACATGTCAAACCAAAGTGCTCAGGTCCCAGACTTTTCCAGCCTGAGACAGCAAAAAGTTCAGAAGCTGGAAATGACTTAGTTTGCTGAGGATGATGTTTTAACTGAAATATCACTTATATTTTGACAGGAGACTATTGATTTATTTTGTATCCACTTTAAGAAAAATTCTTGTTGATCTTTTTCTAAAGTGTTCTTATTTAGTGTTTCATTTTGCTTGTTCCTTTCAGTTATACAGCATTGCAGAATACTCGTGAACCAGGGAATTATTTCAATTTTAATTCATACATTCCTTTTGATCGTCTAAAATTATACCCCTTGTTCCCCAAGAGTTTCATATTTTTTACCAAAGATGGTAACCAATATAAGAACACATCACTGCCTTATCAGATCACTTGTTCTGTATCTAGCCCAGTATACTGTCTGTAGCAGTGATCAGTACTATTTTCGTCAGAGGAAGGTGCAAGAATCCCCAAGGCAGACAATGAAATGCCTTGTCATTTGTCTCCACAGGGTGCAAATTCTATATATATGGCTGTAGGAGGACTGTATCAACTCCATTCCTGCAGAGAAAGCTGTTTGGCAGTCCATGCTGAATCCATCCCACACAGGTTTAGCTTCAGTGTGCAGGCAGAGCTGTAAACACACATTCCTGTGCTCACTTGGGTAAATACCGCAGCCTGGATTTTTACAGTTTATGGCTACGTCTACACGTGCACGCTACATCGAAATAGCTTATTTCGATATAGCGACATCCAAATAGTCTATTTTGATGAATAACGTCTACACGTCCTCCAGGGCTGGCAACGTCGACGTTCAACTTCAACGTTGGGCAGCACCACATCGAAATAGGCGCTGCGAGGGAATGTCTACACGCCAAAGTAGCACACATCGAAATAAGGTTGCCAGGAACAGCTGCAGAGAGGGTCACAGGGCGGACTCAACAGCAAGCCGCTCCCTTAAAGGGCCCCTCCCAAACACAGTTGCACTAAACAACACAAGATCCACAGAGCCAACAACTGGTTGCAGACCCTGTGCATGCAGCATGGATCCCCAGCTGCAGCAGCAGCAGCCAGAAGCCCTGGGCTAAGGGCTGCTGCACACGGTGACCATAGAGCCCCACAGGGGCTGGAGAGAGAGCATCTCTCAACCCCTCAGCTGATGGCCGCCATGGCGGACCCTGCTATTTCGATGTTGCGGGATGCAGATCGTCTACACGTGCCCTACTTCGACGTTCAACTTCGAAGTAGGGCGCTATTCCCATCCCCTCATGGGGTTAGCGACTTCAACGTCTCGCCGCCTAATGTCGATTTCAACTTCGAAATAGCGCCCAACGTGTAGCCGTGACGGGCGCTATTTCGAAGTTGGCACTGCTACTTCGAAGTAGCGTGCACGTGTAGACGCGGCCTATATCTGGCTCTCCTTAGCACTGCAAGGCATAAATGACTTAAACAGACAAAATCCAATTTTCAAAAGTGACTCAGGGACATATTTAAAGGCATTTAGGCAACTGGGGACAGAAAAGGATGAAATCAATCAATGTTAGGTATGTAGGTGCTTTTGAAAATCACTTTAGACAGCTACCTATATTTTTAGGTGCCTAAATAGCTTTGAAAAGCTGGGTTTTAGAATTTCCCATTGTAATGCTGACAGAGCTGGGTTGCCAGTGTAAGGGATAGAACCTAAGAGCATAAGGTCTGAAACCCTGCACTCTACCACATGAGCTAAAGGTCAGGAGACTCTCAAGCAGAAACTTCTCTCACACTAGATAAGGTCTCAGTGCCTGTGGGCACTACATCGTTCCCCAGCCTGAGGAAGCGCATCCCAAGCTTCTGAGACCTTTTAGATGTTCTTCCCAGCTAATGCACCAGTTGAAATGCTGAGAGACCTGGGCTGCTAGCAGCAAGGATAGAACCTGTGAGCATACACTCTAAAGCCCTGCACTCTACCACATGAGCTAAAAGCCAGCTGGCTCTCAGCCAAGGCTGTGGAACAGAGACTTAACTCACCCCAGATGAGATCTCTGTGCCTCTGGGTACTACACAATGCTGAGCAAAACAACACCTACATTAGTGTTGCCACATCTGAATTTTCAAAAAAGAGGATGACACTGAGAGGGAGTTTATCTCTATCAGTATCGGTCAACTAATATTCTATTAATATAATATATATAACACATTAATACAATGTGAGTTGGTAGATGCTGATACAGGGGTATTCCCTTTTTTTTAAAGTTCAAATATGGTATTCCTACCTAAATACCTATAAAACTCTGGGTTTCAGTCCTCTATCTTCCAGGACAGACCCCAGCCTGAGTGAAGACAGTGCACTGGTACAGGGAGGCCCAAACTACTTAAAGAGAAACATAGCCGCCAGGACCCCTCATTGCCCCAGGAAATGGGGCTTGTATTAGATGGCCAATTGCATTGCCAACCCAACAAGGGAGAGGGCCATATTATGGGAATAGGGCAAAAGTATAGTCAGGGGCCATTTTGGGTGTACTTGAGAGCCATGCTTTTCTGAATCCAAACCTGTGCCACTAAATGAGAACTGCCAGATTAATCTAATTGCATAATACAAGTGAAGAGATACGCAAATGTAACACACATCTCTCCAGGCAGCATTAATCTCAGAAAGTGGGAGAAACCTTGACTTTTCCCTCTTCTGAGCTGCCATGACCCAGGTAATTTTGAGGGGGTTTCAGAGATTTAAGGAGGTTTTATTTTAACTGTTTTGTTCCTGGGTTCAGAGGCAGAAGTCTGCATGCAATCTTAACTCTGAGTTAGCAAAGTTTCTGATTGGTGAAAGTATGAGCTCATTCGAGAGAGTCCCTTCACCTACTGTTTCCACATTTCATTTGATTCTGAAAACTAAAATGCTTTATACTTAGAACACCATTGCAGTAGCCATTTCTCCATAAGACACCCAGGGCTGTGTCCAGGTCATTCACACGAAAGAAAATCCCACTAAATTCTTGAAGACTTTTAAGATTATTTAAAGTTTTGTGTCACTTTCAAATGTATGGACCAAATATAATACAGTAAATGCTGCATTGCTTTAAGTTTTGACCAATATCTCAAATTAGTTTTATCTTCATGCCTTCAAATTGAGCAAACAGTAAATCCAGGGCAATTTAACTTAGCTGTATGTGGGACTGATTGATTGCACAGATAGGTGATGTTAAAATGAAGCCTCATTTGAGAAAAGCATGCCTGTTCTTCACAATACTAACTCATGTGATGGACTTCAAAGCATATGCTTAAATGTTGTCTGGAATGGGGATGGGTTTAAGCACTTGTATGTTTTCTTGAAAAAGAGATGAAAAGACAGAACTGCATAGAGAATATTTCATTAAAAGAGAGACTAAGATCTCAAGTTAAAAATGCCAACATGCAACACTATGCTTGTTCAGGGGCACCTACTTCTTACTGTATGCTTGAGTCACAACAATGACAGTGGTCATTGAGGACACACTCAGAAAAAATATTGGCTTTCAATTTCTGCTCCTCCCTGCCCAGAAATAAAGCAAAAATACAATTAGTACTTTTAAAAGCAAAACAAAAACCAGGTCTTCTAGCCAGAGGTGGAAGAAGTACCCCAAAAGTTACTTGAGTAAAAATGCAGCTGCTTTCACTTCTGGGCACTTGAGTACAATAAAGATGTGACATGTTTGCACATACATGAGTGCACTTTTACTCAAGTAGTTTTCCAGAGGGACACCTGTGACTTGCACTTAAGTACATTCCCCCCATGCAGATGTACTTTTACTCAAGTAACTTTTGGGGTACTTTTTACACTTCGGTTTTATCACACACAGAATGAATATATAAGGACTAATGTCTGAAGACTCAAACCTGTTATAACATTGCTTACTAGAAGCTGTGAATCTCCATAATGCAGCCTTACTAGATCTGTCTAAAGGAAAAACAGAAAATGACAAATGTATGGTTTGTTAAAAGAGAAAAATGATCGTGGAATATAAAAGCTCTCTAATGCTGTCAGTGTAACAGAGGACAAAACCTAAGGCAGCTGAGAGTTCAGTTTCAGGCACATGCTTTTTCACAAGCTGACTGATGTGACAGATTCATCTAAATCAGTCTGAGCCTCTGCAAATCATTCTGGACTAGATTTTAGTTATGCTGCAGAGCACAGCAATACAGGAGTAACCTGGCTCTTTTCTACAGGACACTTCATGGATTCCAGTACAACTCAGAGCAAGGTTGGCATAATCTACCCTCTCTGACAACTAAATCCTAAATACCACTTGATTTTTGTGGGATTTCAATAATGCAAATTAAGGCTGCAAATACTTTTTCCTTTTAATATGCCCTACTAAAATTTAAAAACATCAAAACTTCACAGTGTCTGCAGTGATTTGTTGCTATTATTCATAACATCAGACTGTAACCTTAACAACTGTTTACATCAGTTGCTATGTGTGGTGCTTTTATAATTCCCTTTGATTTCAAGCAAAATGATGTAAACCACTCCTGGACCTAAAGTAGTGTGAAAACAAGAAAATGGGATCAATAGGACACTTCTGTTGGTAGTAGACAGTGTCAGAAAATTATCAGTATCAGTTCAGTAAGCCAGAGAAAGCAAACATGACTGGCATACTTCCTGAAAGCATTCTATGTATTTATATGCCATTCAGAAGGGAGATCTATAAACAAGACTGGAACAAAAATACAATTTTATTGATATCTGCCTGATTTATGTTTACACCATGTGTTGATAATAAAATTATTTGTCATAGACTCCATCATGAATACTAATTTGGAGTTACTGAACTGAAACCAAAACAAGTTTGAGATGATATTTTTACACCATGTGTTTTCCTGTGAACATATTTATAGTAATCACCATCTTCAGAGAGAATGAATGGTGGCTTTCAAGAGATATGAGATTTTCAGGATGAGGGACAAGGCATAAGTTCATAATTGTACCCAAAAAGCAGTTCTGAAACAGAGCTTTGGACCACAAAGCAAAATGTATCATTTGTTTTCTGATCATCTGAATAACAGTGATTGATACCACTTTTAATTTGTCTAATACCTTCCACTACACACAGGAGAAAATGAAATTTAATGTGGGTAAGTGTAAGGTAATGCACATTGGAAAAAATAACCCAAATTACACGTACAAAATGATGGGCTCAAATTTAGCTACGACAGATCAGGAAAGGCATCTTGGAGTTATGATGGATAGTTCTCTGAAGACATCCATGCAGTGTGCAGCGGCAGTTAGTAAAGCAAATAGGATGTTAGGAATTATTTAAAAAGGCATAGATAATAAGATAGTAAGACAAAAGATATCATACTTCCCCTATATAAAACTATGGTACGCCCACATCTTGAGTACTGCGTGCAGATGTGGTCTGCTCACCTCAAAAAAGATATATTGGCATTAGAAAAGGTTCAGAAAAGGGCGACAGATGATTAGGGGTTTGGAACGGGTCCCATATGGGGAGAGGCTAGAGAGACTGGGACTTTTTAGTCTGGAAAAGAGGCGATTGAGGGGCGATATGATAGAGGTATATGAAATCATGAATGGTGTGCAGAAAGTGAATATAGAAAAAATTATTTACCTTTTCCCATTATACAAGAACTAGTGGACACCAAATGAAATTGATGGGTAGTAGGTTCAAAACTAGTAAAAGGAAAGTTTTCTTCACACAGCGCACAGTCAACCTGTGGAACTCCTTGCTGGAGGAGGCTGTGAAGGCCAGGACTCTATTAGGGTTTAAAAAAGAGCTCGATAAATTTTTGCAGGTTAGGTCCATAAATGGCTATTAGCCAGGGGTAAAGTATGGTGCCCTAGCCTTCAGTACAAGGGCAGGAGATGGCTGGCTGGAGATAAATCACTTGATCATTGTCTTCTGTTCTCCTTCTCTGGGGCACCTGGCATTGGCCACTGTTGGCAGACAGGATACTGGGCTGGATGGACCTTTGGTCTGACCCAGTATGGCCATTCTTATGTTCTTATGAGAACTGAAAAAAAAAAAGGGAAGGTGACATGCCCACAGTCATATCAAACATGGTGGCAGAACAAGAAACAGAATCCAGAGGGAAGATCTCAGGTAGTATAAATTGTCACTGCTAGGATCTGTCTACAGGGGTCCCAGCTTCTTGTTCTAACAACACATGCCCTGTACCCCCCAAAAAAGATTTCATTACAGAGAAATATGAAAGATAAATACTGCCACAAAATCCCAAAGTATGAAGAAACCAAACTATTTAAAGACTTATTTCTAAACTCAACATTGGTCCGATCTTGTTCTGGGTTCTACTTGCTTTGAGCTACTATCACAATGCACAGCTAGTGCAAACCATCCTAACAAGCCAGTGAATGGCTCCCCAAAGTAGCAAAGCCTTCTGTGGTACTGCACACATGACTGCAGGATTGCTGACCTATTGTCATTTATTGATGTGCTCAGTTTCAAAGATGGCTCTTGAGCATGTTGGTCAATAGAACCTGAAGCAGCCTTGAGCAGCAACCACTGTGTCCTTTATTTTTTTATTGTATCTGGGTCAAGCTGTCGCAAGTAATGAGACATACACCACTAATTAGATAACAGGATGCCGCTCCACAGCCCAGTTGACCTGATTGGCAGGGAGGCATCTAGGATATAATACTCGTGTTTTGGGCCCAGGTTATGGTTTGGACCTGTGAAGGTGATCAAGGTGGAGATGAGGTTCTGAGACCTCCAGTGCCATGTCCATGTACAAATGCCTTGGGGATTGCCCTCTGGTAACTTCTGCCAGGGTTCTTCTGTCCACTCCAGCAACAAATGTGAAGGGACAGGTCTCCTTCTGTGTTGTGCATGACAGTCAACAAGTACTCCTTTCAACATTGTGGGGATCAAGAGCTGAGCTCAGACATAACACTTCGTATTTACCCTGTTGTAAATAAGTTAAAGAATTTTCTCACATTTTAGAATGAACCCATATTAAGTGAAGGTCTCAAAGTTCCATAAAAATTGAGGTGGATACTTATTTAAATGTAACATCCATTTGAAACAGACACTCAGGCATATTAAAAGAGAAAGCATGAAGATCACCTGAGCTTTTGTTGCCCTTCTGTGTCTCCCTTTGAGGTGTGAATTACACTACTGGCTTTTATAACCCCCTTTCCCCAGGAAGCCCTAAACTGAAGCTAGTATCCCACTGGTTGTGGCAAGCTGTGGAAATGACTCCTCTCCTAAAGCAATGACATGCCCTGACTTCCAAAGGTTTTGAAGACCTGTAATTCCCATTTACTTCAGTTGGGGTTTCTAGTGCTCAGAAGGTCAAAAATCAGGCTGTACTTATAAAGCGTCCAATGAAGCACTGTAGAGCAGCATATGACATATTCACTGGGCTGAGCTTCATATCAGTATGATCCTTTTATATCACAAGATGTAAGTCAATTCAATTCTCATTCATAGTAAGGTGAAGCACGAGCCTCCAGTTTAATGGTCAACTGATATTATGGTGATTAACACAATGTTTATAAAACAGAAAAGTATCTAAGATATTTATTTCAATATTTTGGCACCATGTACAATTTTATTTTCTTGCCTGAGCACAACCTGCAGGCAGGAGCTCTGTACTAAAAAAAAATAGTTTTGGTCAGTAGTGAGGGCAAAGGGGGCTCTTCTTGTGATGTGCTAGCTAAAAAACTGCATCACAACTAACAAGCAGCATCTCTTCAGAAAAATAATCCTGAGAGTTCAGATAAAATGCAATTAGGTAATTCTTCTGCAGTAGCCCAATCTGCCGTTGCCCAAAAATCTTACATTTTTAAATTAAATGCCTTTCCTGTCTTGATCAATAGTAAACTTAATTATTTATGTAAGGGTCATGGAATCATACAAAATTAAAGCTGGAAAAGACCTCAGGAAGTCCTCTAGTCCAACCCTTGGCTCAAAACATCACCAAAACCAAATAAATGATTGCAACCAATACGTTGTCAAGCCTTGTCTTAAAACCTCTTAGGATGGTAAGAGAGAGTAAGCCGTGCTAGTCTATACACTATCAAAACAAAAAGCAGTCAATTAGCACTTTAAAGACTAGCAAAATAGTTTATTAGGTGAGCTTTAGGATGGCGATTCCACCCCCTCACTAGGCAACCAGTCCCAGTGCTTCACGACCCTCCTAGTGAAACAATTTTTCATAATATTATTCAAACAGATCTCCTCCTCTACAACTGGAATCATTTCTCCTTGTTCTGTCATCTTCCATCACTAAAAATAGCCAGGTTCCATGCTCTTCAGAGCCCTACTTCAGGTAGTCAAAAGCTGCTATCAAATCCTCTCTCATTCTTCTCTTCTGAAGATTAAATGTCCATTTCCCTCAGCCTCTTCTCATAAGGCATATGCTCCATGCCCCTAATTATTTTTGTTACAGTCTGCTGGGCTCTCCAACTTATTCACATCCCTTCTGTTGTGTGGGGCCCAAAACTGGATGCAATACTCCACATGTGGCCTCAGCATTGCTGAAAAGAGGGTAATAATTACATCCCTCATTCTGTTGGCAGTGTTCCTACTAATGTAACAAGGGCATACTGTTGGCTCATTTCCAGCTTCTTATCTACTTAATCCCCAGTGCTTTTCTACACAACTACTGCTCAGCCAGTTATTCCCTAGCCTGTAGCAGTGCATGGGTTGTTTTCCATCCTAAGAGTAGGAATTGGCACTTGTCTTTGTTGAGCCTTATTAGTTTCGGTCCAATAGTCCACATTGTCTAGGTCATCCTTCCCTTCAACATATCTGCCTCTCCCCTCAGTTTAGTGTCATCTGCAAACATCCTGAAGGTATAAACAAACCCATCATCAAGATCATTAATGAAGATGTTGAACAAAACTGGTCTCAGGACCAACTTCTGGGTACTGCCATTTGATACTGGCTGCCAACTAGACATCAAGGCATTGGTTATTACTCATTGAGTCTGACAGTCTAGACATCTTTCTGTCCACCTTATAGTTAATTCATGCAGCTTATACTTTAATTTGCCAGCAAGAATACTGTGGGTGACCACAGAAAAATCTATGCTAAAGTCAAGATATATCACTTATCTCATATGCACAGAGCCCAAAATCTCCTAGTAGAAGGCAATGAGGTTGGTTAGTCATGAATTGCCCTTGGTGAATCACCTTTGATTGTTCCTGATCACCTTTCCCTCTTCCAAGTGCTTCAAAATGGATTCCTTGAGTACTTGCTCCATGAGGTGAGGCTGACCAGTCTGTTGTTCCCTGGATCTTCTTTCTTCCCATTTTACCGATAGGCACTACATTTGGCATTTTCCATTTGTCCTCCCCAATCACCAAGGCTAAGTCTAACACTAGCATTCCTTTTTCAAAAGAGGCATGAAAATGAGGGAATTTGAAAATGCAGATGATGCACAGATTTACATATTTGACACCTCATTTGCATATTCTCCTTTCAAAAGAGCTTCTTTTGAAAGCAGAAAAGCAGTATAGATGTGGCTTTTTCGAAAATAAACCCCACTTTCAAAAGAACCCTTATTCCTAAAAAAAAAAAAAAAAAGGAATAAGGGTTCCTTTGAAAATGGGGTTTATTTTCAAAAGAGCTGCATCTACACTGCTTTTCTAGTTTCAAAAGAAGCTATTTTGAAAGCAGAATATGCAAATGAAGTGACAGATATGTAAATTTGTGCCTCATTTGCATTTTTTGATTTTCCATATTTGCAAGCTCTTTTGAAAACAGAATGCTAGTGTAGACATAGCCTTGGTGATCAGGGGAGACAAGTTGAAGAAAGCAAATGTAGCATCCATCTGTAAAATGGGAAGAAAGAAGATCCAGGGAACGACAGACTGGTCAGCCTCTCCTCATGGATCAAGTACTCTCATTTGCATACATCTTTCGAAGGAGGAATGCTAGTGTAGACATAGCTCAAGAGTTTTCAAAGATAATGGCCAGTGGCTCTGCAATCACATCAGCCAGTGCCCTTCTCAGCCACAGATGCATTAGATCTGTGCCCAGGGACTTATGTGTGTTCAGCTTTTGTAAATAGTCCATAACGTGTTCTTTCGTTGCTTAGGGCTGCTCATTTCCCCATACTGTGCTACAGTCTGGAAGCTGACCTTGTCTGTGACTACTGAGGCAAAAGAAGCATTGAGGTGAAATTCTGGTCCATCTGGAGTTTAATGAAACATTTTTAGTAGTAACAGTGGTGTAGGATCAGGTCTTTGGTGAAACTCCCCTCTGCTGTGGAAAGTCTATGAAACCCATGCTAACATTGTTCATAGACTTAGATTATAAAGCCAGAAGGAACAAGTGTGGTGATCTAGTATGACTATGTGTACCTCACATGCCATAGAACTTCCCTTAATTAATCATTTGAAATAGAACATATATTTTAGAAAAAACATCCAATCTTGATTTTAAAATATTTACTGAGAGAGAAACCACAAAGACCCTTGGTAAATTGTTCCAGCTTTAAAAAATTAACTGTGAGGGTAAATAGGTCCTTATTTATGGCGTACTTGCTTAGTTATAACTTCCAAACACTAGGTCTTGTTAAAGCTAGTGGATAAAGTTATAACATTTCTTTTCTTTCTAGTTATTTATAGATTGTTACCAAAGATTACTTAGCTTTCTCTTTCCTAAATGAAACAGACTGAGAGAATTTGAAAACATGCCTTATACTGGTGAGCCACATCTACACAGCATTACCCTTCTGGAAGGGCAATGCAAATGAGTGAGATCAAAATTGGAAATGAAGTACAGATTTAGATATCTTGTGCCTTATTTGCATATTCTTGTGCAATCACACTTCTGGAAGAGACTTTTCCAGAAGCAAAAACAGCCATGTAGATGGAGTTCCTTTATGGGGGAAATAAACTTGTTTTTCTAAGCACCTTTCTTCCTGAAATAAATACGGAAGAAGGGGTCTTTCAAAAACAGTTTTTTTTTCCCCCAAAAGGAATCCCATCAGCATGGCTGTTTTTGCTTCTGGAAAAGTATCTTTAGAAAACATGACTGTGTGACAATATGCAAAGGAGGTGTGAGATATGTAAATCTGTGCCTCATTTGCATTTTCAATTTTACCTATTTGCATTCCTCCTCCAGAAGGGGAATGCTGTTTAGATGTGGCCGTAGACTCACAGAACTCAATTTTTCAGGAACTACTGTGAAACATCTATAATTTACAAAAAACAAACTATAGACTCCAGAAGTGGGCAGAGTAAACCAAAATCAGTCAAGGAGAAAGGTGCAACTTTTCCTGGATTCGCTATGATTTGTCCTTCCCTTACGAATCTACATGTATAGAAATGAGGAGAACGTTAGCCTTAAAGCATATTTAGCACTTTGTAGAGTTATATTGAGACAAAGTGTATTCAGTTTTTCCAATTCCATGGTAATTTCTTTTCGATATGAGAAAAAAACTGTTTTTTGTCAATGAAACATTTTTGTACTAAAATCCAAACACTTTTCTCTAAGGTTGGATGGAAACGAATTGATGGATATTTTTAATGACATAGTTTTAATTTTGAGGCAGAAATGATATGTGGTTGTTCTCCGCAAGGAATTTGTTCAAGATGTGGAAACCTCCTGTTCTTGGTTAAGTATATGAAGTATGTCTACATTACCAAGTACAAAGGTGTGCAAGTGAAGTGGTCTCGGTACCACTACATAGGATGGTTAACCACAGGTAGGTGTGTGGGTTACACAAGTATAGTTACTTTATGTTTTTCTGTAACCTTCATTGCATTTAAAATAGCACTTTTTCAGTATGTATGTCTGTACATAAACCTTTTTCTGTACTTCATTTATCATATGCTTGGGTATTTTTTTAAAAAACTTCTTCTGATAACCTTCAAGTTTTGAGAGAATGATACATCCAAGATATTATTTTGAGGTCTCTCTTTTCTACTAAGGTCACACCTTTGCTTACATGGGTATTCATTTATAACCAACAAATTATCAGAGAAATAGCATGTCCTAAGGTCTGTTATTAGGATTTTGTATCCAATTCTCAGTTCTACCTTGTTTTTAATATGACAGATACACTCATGCCCATCGCCACAAGTGCTTCAGTGCTAAGGTGACCGTCCATCCTATTCTGGGCAGGACATCCGTGTATTTGGGATGCCTTCCAGGTATACCATTTTATTTTATCAAAGGGCCTCACTGTCCCACATTTGCATGGCTGCTGGGAGCCAGAAGCACAAGGTCCCACCTGCTGCTTCATTCCCAGATCCCTGCAGCTTGGGGGAACCAGAAAACTGACCAGCACTGCTTTGCCTGGCTCCAGGCATCCCACCACTCATGGGAGCAGGGAGCCAGGCACAGCAGGGAGCCAGGAGCAGCAGTGCAGGTCAGTTTCCTGGTTCCCGCAAGTGGCGGGGAGCCAGGAACCAGGAAGCAGCTGGGCCCTTGCTGTCCCAGATCCCAGCACCTGCTCCTTGTTCCCAGCTCCCCTCGCTTGTGGAGCCAGATACAGCAGTGCCAGTCAGTTTCCTGGCTCCTGCAAGCAGAGGGAAGCCAGAAACTGAACAGCACTGTTGTGCCTTCCTCTGGGCTCCGTGCCACTCATAGGAGCAGGGAGCCAGGTGCAGGAGGTCCAGTCGGTGTCCCAGCTTACCCGAGTGGAGGGGAGCCAGGACACTGAGACCAGCACTGCTGCACCTGGCTTCAGGCTCCCCACTGTTCATGGGGACCAGGAACCAGACTGGTGCAGCTGTCCCTTTCCCAGCTCCCTGAGGTTTGGGAGCTGAGGGGAACACCGGTATGGGGATATCACTTGCGGGGATGCAGATAGTTACTGGTGCCCCAAGGCATAGGGCATCTGGGAGCTACAGCTTCTCCCTGACAACCAGGGAGCACCCCGCCACCCAGCAGGTTGAAAGCCCCTCACAGGGCAGCCACTACCCGACTCAAGGTGACCATCTGTCCTGTTTTGGCCTAGAGGAATATGCTCACCCTAGTCTGTGCAGACAGTCACAAATAGATGTAACAGCTATGAAGGGTCCTGTGGCACCTTACAGACTAACAGAAAAGTTTTGAGCATGAGCTTTCGTGAGCACACACTCACTTCATCAGATGCTGGTCTTGGAAATCTGCAGGGCCAGGTATAAATAAGCCAGAGCAAGGGTGGGGATAACAAGGTTAGCTCAGTCAGCAAGGGTGAGGATCACTACCAGCAGTTGATCTGGAGGAGTGAACACCAAGGGAGGGGAAGCTGCTTCTGTATTTAGCCAGCCATTCGCAGGCTTTGTTTAAGCCAGAGCTGAGGGCATCATATTTGCAGATGAATTGTAGCTCAGAAATTTCTCTTTGGAGTCTGGTCCTGAAATTTCTTTGCTGTAGGATAGCTACTTTTAAGTCTGCTACTGTGTGGCCTGGGAGATTGAAGCGGTCTCCTACGGGTTTTTGTGTATTGCCATTTCTGATGTCTGATTTGTGTGCGTTTATTCTTTCGCGTAGAGACTGTCCAGTTTGCCCGATGTATATAGCAGAGGGGCATTGCTGGCACATGATGGCATAAATTATATTGGTAGATGTGCAGCTGAATGAACCCATGATGGTGTGGCTGATCTGGTTAGGTCCTGTAATGGTGTTGCTGGTGTAGATATGTGGGCAGAGCTGGCAACGAGGTTTGTTGCATGGATGGGTCCCTGAGTTAGAGTGACTGTGGTGCGGTGTATAGTTGCTGGTTAGGATTTGCTTCGGGTTGGCAGGTTGTCTGTGGGCAAGGACTGGTCTGCCTCCCAAGGCCTGTGAAATTGGGGGATCATTGTCCAGGATGGGTTGTAAATCCCTGATGATGCTCTGTAGAGGTTTTAGCTGAGGACTGTAGGTGATGGCTAGTGGTGTTCTGATGGTTTCTCTCTTGGCTTGTCCTGTAGTAAGAGGCTTCATGGAACACGTCTGGCTCTGTTGATCTGTTTTTTCACTTCCTCAGGTGGGTATTGAAGTTTCAAGAATGCTTGGTAGAGATTCTGTAGGTGTTTGTCTCTGTCGGAGGGGTGGAGTAAATGCGGTTATATCTCAGTGTTTGGCTGTAGACAATGGATCATGTGGTGTGTCTGGGATGGAAGCTGGAGGCACGAAGGTAGGCGTAGCAGTCAGTAGATTTACGGTACAGGGTGGTATTGATGTGGCCATCGTGTATTAGCACCATGGTGTCCAGGAAGTGGATCTCCTGTGTGGACTGTTCCAGGCTGAGGTTGATGTTGGGGTGAAAGTTGTTGAAGTCCTGTTGGAATTCTTCTAGAGTCCCCTTCCCATTGGGTCCAGATGATGAAGATATCATCAATGTAGCACAAGTAGAGATGGGGTGTTAGTGGACGAGAGCTAAGGAAGCGTTGTTCCAGGTCAGCCATGAAAATATTTGCATATTGAGGGGCCATGCGGGTACCCATAGCTAAAACCTCTACAGCGCATCATCAGGGATTTACAACCCATCCTGGACAATGATCCCTCACTTTCACAGGCCTTGAGAGGCAGACCAGCCCTTGCCCACAGATAACCTGCCAACCTGAAGCAAATCCTAACCAGCAACTATACACTGCCCCACAGTCACTCTAACTCAGGGACCCATCCATGCAACAAACCTCGTTGCCAGCTCTGCCCACATATCTACACCAGCAACACCATTACAGGACCTAACCAGATCAGCCACACCATCGTGGGTTCATTCAGCTGCACATCTACCAATATAATTTATGCCATCATGTGCCAGCAATGCCCCTCTGCTATATACATCGGGCAAACTGGACAGTCTCTACACAAAAGAATAAACGCACACAAATCAGACATCAGAAATGGCAATATACAAAAACCCATAGGAGAGCACTTCAATCTCCCAGGCCACACAGTAGCAGACTTAAAAGTAGCTATCCTAAGGCAAAGAAATTTCAGGACCAGACTCCAAAGAAAAATTTCTGAGCTACAATTCATCTGCAAATTCGATGCCCTCAGCTCTGGCTTAAACAAAGCCTGCGAATGGCTGGCTAAATACAGAAGCAGCTTCCCCTCCCTTGGTGTTCACTCCTCCAGATCAACTGCTGGTAGTGATCCTCACCCTTGCTGACTGAGCTAACCTTGTTATCCCCACCCTTGCTCTGGCTTATTTATACCTGGCCCTGCAGATTTCCAAGACCAGCATCTGATGAAGTGAGTGTGTGCTCACGAAAGCTCATGCTCAAAACTTTTCTGTTAGTCTATAAGGTGCCACAGGACCCTTCGTTGCTGTTACAGATCCAGATTAACATGGCTACCCCTCCAATAAATAGATGTAAGAGTTTTTTGTCATAAAATTGAGATGCACAGAAGAAATCAAAAATAAACAAAAATCTTGTGTTTTAATTAAAAACACATAGGGTTTTAATTTTTAAATGGATTCCCAGCTGTGGTGCAGTGTTGGAGTTTGAACAAAGCAACTTTTTCACAGGTTCATAGGGTTGGGGACTACTAGGGTCATCAAGTCTAACCTTCTGCCAAGATGCAGGATTCAGTGTGCCTAAACCATCCAAGGCAGATGGCTATCTAGCCCCCTTTAGAAAACCCATAGTGAAGAGGTTTCCACAGCCCTTCTTCCAAAGCTGCTCTACTCCCCTTCTGTTCTTACATTTGGGAAGATTTTCCTGAGATTTGATCTAAATATTGTAGTTTGAATCTCTTGCCTCTTCTCATAGCCTCTGTGGCAAAATAACAAGTTTTCTCCTTCTTTCAAGTATTT
Organism: Carettochelys insculpta; assembly: GCF_033958435.1. NCBI lineage: Eukaryota > Metazoa > Chordata > Testudines > Carettochelyidae > Carettochelys > Carettochelys insculpta. The sequence goes on from NC_134139.1 coordinate 191,063,381, forward strand.
GAACACAATTGTAATGTTCCCCCTCCCCAATTCTCTTTTCCAAACTAAACATACCCAGTTCTTTCAGCCTTTGTTCAAAAGACTCGCATTCCATCCTTTCAGTTATCTTTGTTACTCACCTCTGGACCCTTTCCATATTCTCTGCATTTTTTCCTATACATTGGCAACCAAAACTGGATTCAGCTGAGATCTAACCAGCTTCATGTAGATTATAGGAGTTCCCAAAGTTCTCAGCATCATGCTTCTCCTTTTGATTTTTGAGAAACTCTCACACACCCCAAGTCTTCTTTACCATCATCCAAACCCCCTTTTAACAAAAAAATTGATTTGCAACTTAAAATAAACACAAAACTTTGATGTAAAAATGATATTTAAAAATAAATGCAAATAGTTTTTACTTGGCCCCTTGCAGGTGCCTGGTACAGCCTCAGCTGGTCAGCTGCCTGAGCCCCACATAAGCTGCCAGAGCTGCCTGTGCCAGCTGCCTGCCTGCTGAACCCTGCACAGCCAGAACCACTCTCCCAAACTGACCAAGCCCTGTGCCGCTGGGCCCAGCTTTACACATGCCTGTCAGCCACCAAGCCTAGCTGCCTGCCCACCAGCCACCCATCCACTCAGCCGCCAGCTGCCTTAGCCCTGTGAGCCATGGGCCAGCCCCCCAAGACACCCATGCTGCCAGCGCCAGCTGCCTGAGCCCCAGGCTGCCAGGGCCAGCCGCCCGCCCACCAGCCACTCAAGCCCTGTGCTGCTGGGGCCAGCTGCCTGCCTGCGACACTACTGGGGCCAGCTGCCCGCCCAAGCCCTGAGCTGTGAGCCAGCCACCCGAGCCCCGCACTGCAGGGCCCAGGTACCCAAGCCACCTTCCCAGGCCCTGTACTGCTGGGGCCAGTCACCTGAGCCCTGCAAGTGACCTGCCTGAGCCCTGCAAACTGTGAGCTGCCCACTGGAGCCTCTACCCTCCCCCAAAGCCCAACACCACCAGCCCCCTGCTCTTACCCCTCCCTCACCCCTCCCTCTGAACCAGGTACACCCAGACCCCCATATAACAACATCCTTCTCTTCCTCCCCTTGCCCCGCAATCCACACCCACTCAGCTTTTCAGAAGGCAGCTAGTTCCATGTGGGTCTTCACTGGCTGCCTGCTTTTTATAGTGGCTGTTCCCAGTTGCCCACATAAGACAGCAGGGCCAGAAGAAAAGGCTGGCTCTTTCTTGGGGTGGGGAGAATTATGGGAGAGCTGGCCTGCCTTGACCCCGCTCCTGGAATTTCTTCATGTCACTCCAGGCGGGCGAGCCCCCCCCAGTTTGGGAAACAATGATGTAGAATGATATCTCCCATGGCTGACATGCTATGCTTCTGTTAATGCAAACTAACATTGCATCTGTTTTTGAGGTTTTTCAACATTTTTGGATTTCTTATCTGAACTGACTCACCCACCATTAATATATATTTATCTACCAAGCTTATCATAAAATTGAGAAGCACAGAAGAAGGCAGAAATAAATTAAAATATAACATCTAGAGTTTTAATCTTTAATTGGATTCACAGTCATGGTGCAGTGTTGGTGTTTGAACAAAGGAATCTTTTCCTTCACTTGATTTTCAATAAAAAGGCCCCAAATCCTAGGACAATGAGTGTCTTCAGCTACCTTTGACTCAGTGGAATTGAAGGCATTAAAAATTTTGAAGGTACTGAATACTTTACTTTAGCATACCAGACCATAATCTGTTATTACTGTGGAAGGCTATAACTGAAGGGATAGAAAAGGAAGTGATGTCAGGGAAATAGGGACATTAGCTTTTATGAAACTAAAATAATGCTTTTTCTTCTGGCCAAGGCTCTCACACTTAGTATTTTAAGCATGGAACTTGACTATGGTTCTTCACTGAGTTAGAGAAGCTGCTAATATGTCCTGAGCAGCAATTGTGGTGTGACCCACATACTTTATGATGCAGCTCTTGACTTTATTTCTCCCAAAGAAAGAGAGAGAACCAGTGGGGTGAAAACATGCATTTTAGCTGGAATATTCTGTGCCTCTGCTCATGTTCAGAAGTCAGGTTGGGATACCTCAGCTTGAAGGACTCAGGTGTATGCAGCATTAGGGTGTGACAGTTACTAGACACATTTGCTGTGTCTGAAGTTATACAGGACATTTCCACTGTGGACAATCCCCCTGGGAGGTCATACTCAATCAGCCTGCAATAACTGGGCTAATCATATCACAGCAGAGGGGGAAGGTTAAAATATAAGAGCCATAGGGCTTGTCTACACTAGCTCCCTGCTTTTGAGGACTAAAGGGACTTTGAGGTTGCTCAGGGACTTTGAAGAACTGGCGGGTTAGCCGTGGCTAGACACAATCCGGCACTTTGAAGTTTAACACTTCGAAGTTGCCATGGGGATGGGGGGGCGGAATTTGCTTAATGAAGGGTTGCATATGCACTGCAGCACTTCATTAGTAAACTCCCAAAACCCTATTTACCATGCTCCCTTCAGAGTAGGGAGCTAGTGCAGACAAGCCCACAGAGGGGAATAAGGGGATTTCAAAATGTGTGGGGTCCCTTCAAAAAGGACCCCTGTGTAGCTGCGCTGAGCCACGAGTGTTCGAAAGTGGTGCTTTTGAAGCACTGCAGCCAGAAGCGTCCTGATGCTAATGAGGCGCTGGATATTCCATTCAGCGCCTCATTAGTAATCTTCGAAATGGCCACTTGCATGGCCATTTCCAAGTTTTGGCCAAGTGTGGCCACAGCCAGAGGGTCCTCTGGAATCAGTGAGTGATGATTGCAGGACCAAGCATCTCCTGTAAGGGTTAGGTTCCAATTCTCTTAACACTTTGATTTGAATAAATTTTAATCAAACTTTACTTACCAGGATAATTTTTTGATTCACCACAGAATACTTTATGGACCAAGTGGAAGAGCTTGAAAGGGAGGATTTCTTATCCTTACAGTTTGGAACTCGTAGCTGTCAACAGTTTAAAACTGGAATGTGGTCTCACTCAAAGATAGATTAGGGGCCAGAGCTCAGGGAAGGAAAGTTTGCATACTTTTGCTGGACCTCACTAGGCTTTTGGGGAGAAGGTGGTGCCCTGGAAAGTAAAATCCTTAAGAGACCCAGAAAATGGATAATTGAAATGTGGATTCCCATCCCTGTATCACTTTGGCTACAGACTACAAGCATTTCACTTCCTCAGCAACTGAGGAGACCATTTTTTTATTATCCAGCTGCTGGAATGCTGCTAGATGTGGAGAGTCCCAAACTATCTGTTTCCAGAGTTCTGAAGGATTTAAAAGAACTGAGGAGGAGCTGCCATTCTTCTCGAGCTCTGGAGAGTGCATGCAACACACATACTGTAGATACCCTAAATCAGGGGTCAGCAACCTTTCCAAGGTGGAGTGCTGAAATTTGACCTTTTCACCTCCATGTACGGTCTGAGAGCTACTGGTAATTTTTAATGTCACTAATAGTTCTACTTACAACAGCTTCATTAATAAATAAATTAAGATGCAGAACTGGTCCTTTGTTAATCCACAGGAGGCATGGCTTGAGCAAGTTCCTGTCTGCATGGGGAAGGAGAAGCGGTGCTGAGCTCCTGCCTCCTGTGCCAGTGAAAATTGGTTAGTGTGCCACTCTGAGAATGAATCATGGGAGAATGTATACATGTGCTCACTAAGTACAGAAGCATAGAATGTTACGTTGAAATCTTATGTTTGAACATAGGTAAAAGCAACAAAGTGGGACAGTTTGTGGAAGAAAAAAAAGTCACTGCTGAACAACTTTCCTTCAAAAGTCATTTGTAAGTTTCTGATATTATCTGGGCTTTACCTACGATAGTTAATCTTGTGTAATCATAGAATGCTAGGACTGGATGGGAACTTGAGAGGTCATTGTGTCCAGCCCCCTGCCCTCATGGCAGGACCAAGTACTGTCTAGACCATCCCTGATAGACACTTATCTAATCTGTTCTTAAATATCTCCAGAGATGGAGATTCCACAACCTCCCAGATAAGTAGGTGTTAATAGTTCTCAGGCAACTTCAAAGATTGAGTACTGTATATTTTCTTAGCAAAACAAACTTTTAATGCACATAGGGAACTTCTTGCATAATGCTTTCTGAAAGGTCCTGAAAAAGATAGAAGTCTATTCTATGCTTCAGCAATTAACCTAAGGACAAGGAGGCAGGGAAATGTAACAGTTAGGCATAATATTTCCTCAGTCCCTGTTACCCTGTAACATTAGCATCTTTCTGCAAAAGCATATTTAAGTAAAAGCATGTTATTATATTTCAATGAAGCTTTCAGCAATCACACTGACATTGTTAATGATTATCATTATGGTACACCTAAAGGCTCCATTAAGCATCAAGACCGCACTATGATATGTGTAAGAATAAAAGATAGTCCCCAACCCATTAGGAGCCCTCAGATTGTTCACTGTAGATGTCTTTCTTTGAGAGACATCCAGGAGGCTATTGAACATTATTCTCAGCCTGTTTGAACTCCCTGAAATGCCAATAGTTTCAGAATGCAATAGCTTTGGCTGATTAAGAACTCTGAACCTGGAAGCAGTCAGATCTCTGTTGCTGTTAAGAATCTTTCTCTGGAAAAATATATAGAACAGGATAATTTTCTGGATTAGGCACCTTTCCAGAACTGTATGGCAAAGTGGTCAGAACAACCATGTGGTAAGCCCCAAAATAAGTTTCTTTAGAAGTTCATCAAGTTTCCACATAGCTTTATAAGCTTGACAAATGTGCTGTGTAGTTTGCATATTCAGAATATACTTTTAACATCACTTGCAATATTTCATACAAAATTACATTGCAATGAAAGGTAAAATGTGACAACACTAGAGGCTGTTGATCACGGAACAAAAAATGAGGTTCAACATAGACATCCAGCTGGAGATTAGTAGTGATACTTTTTGCCTGGAAAGGAGACCAAAGTTCATTGCTATTATACCATTTCCTAAGTTCCCACTTTGAATGAAAGAGGAGATGTCTCAGCAAAAAGTAGTTCCTAAATAAGCTGTTCAGTGATTTTCACTTTTGCCTTCAGGCTTGAAAGATTGAAGAATTTACCTTCTTGAAATTGGAAGCAGATTCCTGTCACTAGAGTGTTAGTGGCTTTTTCAATATTAGCTGTAAAGAAGATACTGAAGAGACAAATTGACTGCACACTCTTAGCATTGGGTATCTGCTGCAAAAGTATGCAAAGAATGATTTGATTCTGGAGAGGAAAGAAAGAAGACCTTTTGCTTACAGCCCTGAACTTAGCCTCAGGAGATAGGGGTCAGTTCCTCTCTCTCTATCACAGACTCCCTGTATCAAGTTATGCAAGTCACTTGTGCCTGAATACACAGAAGGAGTTAGGTGTTGTTATACTGAGGATACATCTATACTTACTGTAAAATTGACCCTATCGGGGTCAATCTTCTGGCTTCAATTTAGCATGCCGAGTGGGGATGTGCTATACTGACACATCAGGGCTCAACAGTAGACCCTGGTACCCCTCATTCTTGCGAGCAGTAAGGGACATTGACTCTCATCACCCTCCCTCTGTGTGGACAGCCTCATAAATCGATCTCAGGTACATCGATTCCAGCTACACAATTGTTGTATCTGGAATTGACTTATCTAATTTAGGGCAGGTCTACACTAGACCTGAAAAATCTGTGTCATGCCAAATATTTAGGTGTCTCTCTTAAAGCCGTCATATGCTTTCAGAATCAGGAGCAATGTCAAACAAGGATGTGTGCTTGCTCCGACATTGTTTGGGATCTTCTTCGCACTCCTCCTGAAGCATGCCTTTGGATCTTCAACAGAGGGCATCTTGCTGCACACAAGATCTGATGGGAAACTGTTTAAACTTGCAAGGCTGAAAGCTAAGTCTAAGGTGCGAGAAGTCCTCCTCAGAGACATGCTGTTCGCAGATGATGCTGCTGTAGTGTCTCACACAGAAGACCAGCTTCAAAAACTGCTGGATTGGTTCTCCAAAGCGTGCAAGGACTTTGGGCTTACCATCAGCCTTAAGAAGACGTATATACTCGGTCAGGATGTTGCTGAATTCCCATCAATCAGCATTGACAACTATATGTTAGAGGTCGTCCACGAGTTCGTTTACCTCAGGTCCACCATCACTGACACCCTGTCGTTGAACACTGAGCTAAATAGGAGGATCGGAAAAGCGGCCACAACTCTGTCCAGACTCAGCAAGAGAGTGTGGAATAACAACAAGCTGTACACTCACACCAAAATGCAAGTCTACAGAGCCTGCATCCTCAGCACCCTCCTTTATGGCAGCGAGACTTGGACCCTGTATGCCCACCAGGAAAAGAGGCTGAACGTCTTCCACTTGCGCTGCCTCAGGCGCATCCTTGGAATATCATGGAAGGACAGTTACCAACACTGCCGTCCTCAAGCAAGCTGGAATCCCAACCAGGCACACCCTCCTCAGGCAGCGTCGACTCCGCTGGCTTGGCCACGTCCACAGGATGAACAATGGAAGGATTCCAAAAGACATCCTATATGGTGAGCTAGCCTCTGGCAAAAGACCTCCCGGACGCCCCCAGTTGCGTTACAAAGATGTCTGTAAGAGAGACCTCAGAGAGGTAGACATAGATCTGGACAACTGGGAACAACTAGCAGATGACCGCAGCAGATGGAGGCAGGGGTTACACAAGGGCCTTCAGAAGGGCGAGTTGAAGATCAGACAGCTAGCAGAGGAGAAGCGAGCGCACAGAAAGCACAATAAGGACTTGCCAGACACCCACTACATGTGCAAGAGATGCAGCAAGGACTGTCACTCTCGTGTGGGTCTTTATAGTCACAATAGACGCTGTAAATGAAGTCCTCAACTGAAACTTTAAAGGGCGCGATCCATAGTCTATGCAGACTGAAGGATGCCTACTACTACTACTACTACTACTCTCTTAAAGCATCATTGGGCCAGAGAGAGAACACAAGCATGAGAAGGAATCTACAGGATGGTGATTAGAGCACTACCTTAAAATGTGGGAAACCCAGGATTGAGTTTTCCCGCTCCAATTATTCTTTCAAATACATATCCAGTGCAGGAGAGACTGAGCAAACCCCACATCAGACCATCTCATAGCTAGGGCTCTACCAAATTCATAGTGTGAAAAATGCATCATAGGCCATGAAGTTTAGTCTCCCATGTGAAATCTGGCCTTTTGTGTACTTTTACTCAGTACTCTACAGATGTCATGAGGGAAATCGGTGTTTCTCCAACGGGGGTCCTATCCCAAAAAAGATTCATGGGGGGATCCACAAAATTATTTGGTGGGGGCCTATGGTATTGCCACCACACTTCTTTTTGCTTAGCCTTCATTCAGAGCTGGGCTGTCCTAGACCATAGGTTGCTAGCTGGGAGCCCAGTGCTGGAGGCAGACCTGTACAAATAAGGGTTGCAATACCATACCATGCCATCTGGGCTTCTGTGTTGCTGGCAGCAGTGCTGCCACCAGAGTCAGGCTCTTGCCATCCCCCATCAGAGCCTCCAATGGTTACAACACCCTGAAATTTCAGATTTAAAGATCCAAACCCATAGAAATAATCTTAAAATCCTGTGACTGTGAAATGGATGTAACTGGACTGTAAATCCAGAAGGTCCCTATTAATAGCTCAATAGTTAGCACATTGAGCTGAGAGGTGGCACATCTCTGTTCAGTAGCATTCTCCCCTTGAGCAGAGAAGCAATCTGAACAGGGATGGAAGGGGTCTTCCATATGAGTACTTTTAACCACTGGTCTAAATCTTTATGAGGAAGTACATCCTCAACTCGTTGTATGAGCACGCCTGAGAGGCCTGATCTGATTCACTCTCTGATGTGCTCACCAGATTGGACCATGTGACTTAGCTAGCTAAAGATAGGCACCAATGTTGCATCATGCTGGGAATATGTGTGAAACCTGCTCTGCTTCAGACCCACCCTCAATTGACCCCTTCCCACAAGCCCCTGTCCTGCCTCTTCAGAGGCTCCTTCAGTATTAACTTCTTCCGTGGCTTTATCAGTTACTGTGGAAGCATAACTAATGCTGTGGTTAATTTGGAGCCTGGAAGTGGAGCTAAGCATGCTGTGCTATCCACTTATCACTTTGATTCCATACCAACTACCCCAGAGAACAATGGGAGGCTTCCCTGTGTCCAAGGATATAAAAAGGGCCCTGGAGGTTCCTGTACTTTGTCTTCATTCTGGCTTCTCACCTCTGGAGGATCTTTGCTATGAATTGAAGCTTGATAAAAGGACTGATGATAATCCATCCTAACAGTGGGTGTAGCCCAAAGATTTGATTAGATCCATCTCTGCTACAGGCCTGCACCAAGAAGCTTGAAATTGGTATATGTAATTTGATGCTTTTAACAGCTATAATTCCTGTCCTTGCTTCACCCGCACCCTGTCTCTTCCCTGCCTCCTCCCCAAGTGTGCCCCATCCTCCCTCCTCTGCCAATCAGCTGTTTGCGGTGCTCCAGAAGTGTTAGGAGGGAGGAGGAGGAGTTGGTAAGTGCAGGGTAACAGGAGCTCAAGAAAAAAGGGGGCAAGGGGAGGTGGGAGGGCAAATGGGGAATTTAGTGCTGGTTGGTGCTCTGGCTGCACACATTGGAACCTAGAGTGTCAAACACCTGGCCTCCCTGGTTTGTGCCTTGATCTGGAGCCATGGCAGGAGATAGAAACCTAGTGGAAAGCAGCAGTGGCCGTGCTCAAAGTAGAAACAGTACAACTAGGGAACCTGGCACCATGTGAGTTTAGATGCCTACACAGTTCAGTGGGAATTGTGTGCTTTGAAGTGGTCCCCAGACTGTAATACTGGTTACCTAGAACATTCACTTACTGCACAAACATGAGTTAGGCACCTTACTTCCTCTGTGCCTGACACTTTCTGTAGAATTGGACTAATGTTTTTGTTTTGCATCCCCTTCTCTTATCTATTGAAATGGCAAATTCTTCAGTGAAGTAATCATATTTTACTATGGCTACGTCTACACGAGCCAAAAACTTCGAAATGGCCACGCAAATGGACATTTCAAAGTTTACTAATGAAGCGCTGAAATACATATTCAGCACCTCATTAGCATGCGGGCAGCCGCGGCACTTCAAACTTGACGCGGCTCGCTGTCGCGTGGCTCGTCCAGACGGGGTTCCTTTTCGAAAGGATCCCGCCTACTTTGAAGTCCCCTTATTCCCATCTGCTCATAGGAATAAGGGGTCTTCAAAGTAGCCAAGGTCCTTTCAAAAAGGAGGCCCGTCTGGTCGAGCCGTGCGGCGGCGAGCCGCATCAATTTCAAAGTGCCGCAGCTGCCCGCATGCTGATGAGGAGCTGAATATGTATTTCGGCGCTTCATTAGTAAACTTCGAAATGGCCATTTGTGTGGCCATTTCAAAGTTTTTGGCTCGTGTAGACACGGCCTATGTGTTTATTACACTGCTTGGGAATCTTATACCAAAATGCATTTACCAGAAAATGTACAGTGAAAGCCAGCCAGTATCCCTGCCAGCTGCAGTGTGACCAGTGCTCAGATAACCAGAAGATTTGACTATCTAGCAATACTCATTCCCCAGACTTCCAACTTTTACTGTAGCTTCTGCAATACCAGAATTTTCCACAGGAAAATTCTGACTTTGTCAAAATTTCTCAATTTTCAAAATCCATTTTTAAAATCTAAAAAAAAAAAATAGTTTGGTGTTTGATTAATCTGGATCAAAACATTTTGGATAGTCACACCATTAAGTTTGACATTTAATACGATATGATAGTTATAGTTGAGGTGTCTCATGCCCACATTCTTTCAGATAGGCCAGTCTCTTGGGCTGGACTACACCTACAATGCACAGCAGCTGAGAAGTTGCAGTATGTCGTGGAAAACTGAACTCTTTCCTTAGGAGAGGATGGGGCAGGTGGCACCAGAAACACAATTCTGTCTCGGCCTAGTATCTCAAGCAGACACAGATTTGCTTTGTGTTTTTGCAGTATTAGACATGTTGATATTTCTGAATGAACATTCTTCAGAACTCTTTGTTCTGAGAATAATTCTGACATTTTGACTTTTTAACCACTGAGGGATGAAAACAATGTTGAAACATTAGACTTTTCTATGAGAAAGAAATGCTGATTTTCAGTTACAAAACTCTCTGATTCAATTATTTATAGCAAATTATTCACTGTTTATAGTGGTCCTGATCCCTGCTTTGTAAAGCAAGGAAAAAGGCATTGTTATAATTTACAAGTTCAGATATACTATTGGAATAAATTCATACATCTATATGCTTATCTCAGCTTTTTATGTCTTCAGTTTTCACAACACCTCTTTTATTACTGGAGACAAGAAGCAAAATTTTCAAAAGCACCTAAGGAACTGTCAAGATTCAGTGGGAACATGGCCCCTGAATCACTTCCACCCTTTTGAAAATGGGATTTAGCCACTGAAGTCCCTTCGGATGTTCTGAGAATTTTATTCAAAGGCTATATTTTTTACTTTCTTCAAAGTTGATCAGCAGACCACTTCAAGTCAGTGAACAGTATGGAACACTCAAACTTTCTTTACCAGAAGAAGAGCTGACTGTGGAGTTTTGTAATTTGTAAGATAATTAGAACAACTTTTATATCAGCCACTTCCATGGCTGTGTTGAGTATGGATAAATGCAGTCATTTTGTTTTTATTCTGAATATAGGAGGAAACAGCTCTGACCATATAGCAGGATTACTTCAGGAGAGTACAAATAAAACAGTGGCCAACAATGCTAAGAAGTCAAGGAAGCTCCTTCAGAAATCCGTCCAGAATTCTCTGTTTTGTTTCCTTTTATTACCCCTTCTGCCAAGGACTATAAGCTACTTGTAACAGAGGGGTAGCCATGTTAGTCTGTATCCACAAAAACAATGAGAAGGCCCATGGCACCTTATAGAGTAACAGGCTGTGTCTATACTAGATAGTTTTGTTGACAAAAGGGGCCTTCTGTCAATAGAACCCAGGGAACGCCTACACTCATGAAGCCTTCTGTTGCCAGAGTCTCGACAGAACTCTGCTTTTACCTGGACAGAGCACCGTTGACATAAGTACAGTGTAGACACCTCTGTCGACAGAGAGGGCTTCTGGTTGTGGGGCAGCCCTGTTTGCAGAGCTACCATTCTGTTTTCTGTCACCAGAGGGCAGTGCAGCGTGGCAGTTCTAACTTCTGTTGACAGATGCTTCTAGTGTAGACATAGACACAAAACTAAGGAGCATCCACACTACAAATGCATTGTGTCTAGTATCTGTCACCAGAACACAACCTTTTTCCCAGAAGAGTTATGTCTTGAAAGTCTGAGGCATAGCGCCTCTGTAGATAGATTCTGTAGACAGAAAAATAGTGTCAATGCTCCGGGTGCCCTCCATCGACAGAGAGGCCTCCCAGTTCACCTAGCAGCCCCATTTGTAGAGCTTCTTGTTGGCTGTTCTGTCGACAGAAAGCTGGACAGTCTGGCTGCATCTACACTACAGTTCTGTTTCAAAAGAAAGTCTTTTGAAAGAGAACATCGAAAGATGCTCTTTCGAAACAGAGCATCCACACACACCAGTGGGGACTAAAGGTTCGGTCTGTTTTTTCAAAAGGACCCCAGAACAATTTTAAAAGAGAGAGTCCACACATGCCAGTGTGCTCTTTCGAAAGAGCAGGGACAGGAAGTGCCACGGGCAGGGTTGCATGGTGGACAAGCCCCTCCGGGGCCACTGCCTGCCGTCCCCTTAAAGAGACCTCCCCCATACCTCAGACTTCACTTGCCAAGGGCCAGAAACCCTGTCCCCAGGCAGCATGAGAGAGAGTGAGAGAAAAAGCAAGAGGCATCGGAGGTGGCACCCCAGTTCCCCATGGACCCCGACCAGCACTGCCCCCCTATCGCAGCCGTGGCCAGCACTCTGGGCACGGTCCTAGCTACTGTGCTGCAGTAGCTCCAGGTGGCCACCACAGTAGCCACCCTCCTGGATACCATCCTCAGGGCACAATGTCCCCAGCTGGTCCCCCGGGTCATCCACTGCCTGTGGAGCTTCCCCACAAGCAGCAACTGCTGGGACCGGCTGGTGCTGGAAGACTGGGGCAATGACCTGTGGCTACAGAACTTCAGGATGACCAAGGGGACATTCCTGGAGCTGTGCCACTGTCTCGCACCAGTCCTCCAGCACCAGGACACACACCTGAGGCTGGCGCTCCCCCTGTACAAAAGGGTAGCCATCACCCTATGGAAGCTGGCCACCCTGGACAGTTACCAATCCATTGGCCACTAGTTTGGGGTGGGCACAGCCACCATCGGGGCCGTCCTCATCAAGGTAAGCTGTGCCCAGCTCACACCTAGACTGCATGGGGGGGGGCGGGGGGCAGCCTGGCGAAGGGCACCATCAGGAGAAGGGTGGGCACCCTGAGGCAAGGGCGGGGATGGGGGCATGCAAGCTGCACCCCACTCCATGCTCACAAGCGTGCCCCCCCTATGGCTTGCAGGTCATCCGTGTAATCAACAAGGTGCTCCTGAGGAAGCTGGTGCAAGCTGGGGACCTGGACGATGCCATCTGGGGATTCCAGGAGCTGGGCTTCCCCAGCTGCCTCAGGGCTCTGGATGGCACCCACATCGCCATCCAGGCTCTGGAGCACAACCGTGGGGCCTACATGAACTGCAAGGGCTACCACTTGGTGGTCCTGCAGGCCCTGGTTGATGCCAACGGCCAGTTCCAGGACATCTATGTGGGCTGATCTGGCTGCTCCCACAACGCAAGGGTCTTCCGGAACTCAGGGCTGGGACATCGTATGGTTGAGGGTACCTTCATCCCCTGGTGGGAGCTCGCCACCGGGGACACAACAATGGAGCCCTGCATTGTGGAGGGCATGGCCTACCTCTCTGAAGGCCTAGCTGATGTGGCCATACACCGGGCACACCCAACCGAACCAGGACCTTTTTAACGAGTGGCTGAACTGCACCCGGAACACTGTTGAGAGGGCATTCAGCCGCCTCAAGAGGCATTTTAGATGCTTCTGCACCCGGCTGGAGGTGGGCCTCCCCAACGTCCTGGTGGTGGTCGGGGCCTGCTGCACCATCCATAACCTGGTCAAGGTGAAACGCGAGCCCTATATGCAGAGACCCCCTGCCACCCCATGCCACCAGGCCCAGCAGGACGGGGTGCATGTAAGGGAGACCCTGTTCCAGGCCTCTGAGAGGAGGCCATGGTAACCCCCCCACACACTGCCCCCCACCACCCGCACCCTGCAAACACATGCACACCCACCAGCACCCATGCATTGGGGGACACAGGTAAACCATAAAAATAAACCGTTTATGAGGAAAAACTGTGCCCCTCATTATTTGGGGGGGGGAGAATTATATACATGTGTGGGGGAGGGTGAATGGGGAGAATTATATACATGTGGGGGGGAACTATTTACATGGGGGAATGGGGAGAACTATTTACCTGTGTGTGGGGGAGGGTGAACAGGGAGCTGGGGTGTGGGGGGGCTCACCCCTCCAGGGGGCTCGATGGCCAGGAGCCCCATTGCCCATGCCTACCCCTTCCTCCCCAGATCTGGGGACCCCACCAGGTCTGAGGGCCCTGCTGGGGCTGGGCTGGAGCCAGTGGCACAGGGAGGTAGGGGTGCAGCTCGGGTGTGGTCCCCATGCCTGTACTGGGCTTGGCACAGGGAGGGAAGAGGGGGCGGGGGCTTGCCCTCCACCTGGCCAGCCTTGGCCAGCAGGCTGTGGGCCAGGCAGATGAGGCTGGCCAGGGGGAGGTGGGGAGGGAGTAGGGCCTCCAGGAGGCACGTTGGGGGGGGTCTGTGGGATTGGGGTGGGGGGGAACCGCTGGGGGGGAATGCACAGGTGAGGAGGTGTGGGGGGCTGTAGGGGGGAAACAGGAGGGTGGGTGAGGGAGTGATCCCTGATGGAGAGGCAGCAGGGGCCAGGTGGCTGACTATGGCCTGGGTGAGGGTGTCCAAGTTGGACCCCACCCAGTCCCATGCCTGCTGCTCCTTGGCAAGCCACTCCCACATGATGCCTGTTAGCTCCCTGAGAGCAGCCATGTAGGTCATGTCCCCTGCCTCCTCCTCCCCAGCCTGATGGTGCCAGTGGAGGGACCGGCGGCAGCCCAATGCTGTCCCTGACTGAGGCCTGAGCCGTTCCCCCTCGCCCTCTCTGGTGGGTCTCCCTGGGCCCGTCACAAGGCTGGTCTGGCTGCTTGCTGCTGGAGCCGTGGAGTCAAAAGGGGAGAGGAACAGGCCATTTATCCCAGTGAGGGACCCCCTGAACCCAAAACCCCATCCCGCCCACCCCATCCTGGTGGTCCTGCAGGGACCGCATCTGGGGTTCCCGGCCTGGGTAGCGGGAGCACTGGCTCCCTCGGTCCCTCTGCGGCCCCGTGGCCCATGGTACTGTCCAGCCCGCATGGTGCTGGGTGCCACACGTCAGCCCTGTGAGGCCAGGGCGGTGTGGCCATCTGGCCTGCATGTGTCCTGGGGCTGATGTCCCTGAGGGTGGGCTGCGGCCACCCCCGGTGGGACTGTGTTCCCCCTCCCTCTGCCCCACGGCCACCAGCGTGCACAGTACATACCTGTGGGTCCCTCTATGAACTCAAGAGAGGTGCTGTCAGAGGGGGTTGGGCTGGATGGGCCAGAGGGGACATCGATGACGAGGCCCCCCTCGCTTGAGCCCTCATCATCGCTGGTGTCCTGGATCCTAGGGGGATGCCTGTAGATAGCCGGTGGTCCAGGCTGGTCTTCCCCCTTGGTGCCCATCCCCATCTCCTCCGGCTCAGCTGGGGGGTCAGTGGTGTCGATGTACACAGCCAGGGGTTCTACCTCCCTGGGCCCAAGGAGGCAGTCCAGTTCTTGATAATAGGGGCAGCTGGTGGGTGCGGCCCCTGACCAGCCGGCTGTGTCCCGAGCCTGGCAGTATGCCTGCTGGAGCTCCTTGATCTTGGATCTCACCTGGTCCAGAGTCCGGGTGGGGTGACCCTGGCCAGTGAAGCCCTCGGCCAGGTGCTAAAAAGTGGGCATGTTTCAGCACCGGACCCCCGTCTGCTGCAGGATCTCCTTGTCTTTCCACAGGGCGAGGAGGTCCTGCAGCTCGACCTATGTCCAGGGGGGTGCCCGACATTTGGGGGGCTGGCTCCCCTCCTGGAAGGACTCCTCCCGGTCCCTGGATGGCCCCTGGTGTGGGCGGGAGTCCCGGCTGCTGGCCATGGTGCTGGAGGCACTGCAGCTTCCCCTGGGGTGTCGCGGCTGGGAGCTGTGCAGGTGGCAGCATGGGCTCCATGCTTCCTGCACACTCTCAGCTTCCTGCCTGAGGGCTTCTGGGAGCCTGCATGCTAGGAGGTAGCTGGACGCAGGAGCCATAGAGCTCCGCTTGTGCTGTGAGAGGTGCCAGCTGATCGCAGACATGGAGGACCTGCTCTCCTGGAAGAGCGGGCCGCGGAGCCTCTACACTTGCTCTCTTTTGAAATTGTCTTTCGAAAGAGGGCACTGTTGCCATCCCGGGAGTGGAGGACCAACTTCAAAAGAATGGGGGTGGGGGGTGCTCTTTCAAATTTAATTTCAGAAGAGCACCGAGTCAGTGTAGACGCTCCTCGGCTTCTTTTGAAAGAACATGGTCTTCTGATCCTAATTTCAAATGTACTTGCTAGTGTAGACGCACCCTCTGGCTGCTCTCCATCGACAGAGAGCATCAACAGGGCAAGCCCCTCGTGTAGATGTGTTCTGTAGACAGAGGTTCTGTTGGCAAAACTCTGTCAACAGCGGCTTCCGTAGACAGAACTTTGTTGTGTAGACTCAGCTAATAAGTCTAATTAGTCTATAAGGTGCCACAGGACTTCTTGTTGTTTACAAGCTACTTGACTTAGAAAGGGTAAGCACTGTGTCTGTCAAGAGAAACTTGTCATGGAGGAGGAACAGATAAATGTGTTTAAGGAAGATGGAGTTAATGGTTACTACGGAACAACATATCACTAATGACTGGAACAGGTGCACAAAGTGTCTTAATAAATCAGTAACTTGGGAAGCACATCTATTACTTTGAAGGTTAATGTATTTTCCTCTTTGTTCTCCAAATATCTCAAAAATGTTTTCATGAATATTTAAAACTTACAAAAAACCCTCAGTAGAATAAGTATTGGGTGGTAGATAAAAGGGAATTAGAAATAATTGGCTGAAATTAAGCCAATTATAATTATGAATGAATACTAAAAGAAAATTTGTAACAATGAGATCTATTTGACTATCGAATAGGCTCTCAAGAAAAGTGACAGAGCCGCATCTCTAACCTCACTTAACACTGGGTTATACAAAAGCTTCAGGAACACAGTCTTGGAAGAAATCATACAGTGAAAGGAGGATAAAAAGGGGAATCCAGTGGGGCTTTTTCAGCTCTAATATCTAATATACTAAAGTTGCCCTTTAATGGAATCTAACAATCCAGGCCGGTGGGACACAAGTGAGTGACTGAGATAATTTAAAACAGCAGTGTTGGGCACAATGAAGGTCCCATTAAAGTTTAATAGAAGCTGCTGAATATTCAGTTATTTTAAAAATGAGGCTACCTATTGAGATGCTTCAGTATGGATTTAGGACTAACTTTAAATGTCTGTTTTAATCAGAATTTGTCCAAAAAGAGAGTTAGACAAAAATATAAGCAGAAACATTAAAATAAGATATTTTAAAAGACACAAATGTGTTTATTCAACAAAAATAAAATGTCTGAGTAGTAGAGAAATGTTCATCTTTTCTTGAGTTACCTGTAAGAATACAGATGTGAGCAGAATTCACTACATTGGGAAATTGGTATTTTTTGTGCTGTCTTTATTCAAGATAAACGGGAAAATATATTTAAACATTACAGAAGTTACTTGAAAAATTAGACTGTGCATGAAAAAGGTTAGCCCTAAAAGGAGATTTAAAAAAAAATAATTAGGGTAAATAAATAAAAGTTTTTATAACACAGACTGGTTTGATAACAACTACAGCACTTTACCAGCAAAATACCCCCTATTTATTGTCTTGGTGGTCTATGGCACAGTGAAGAGAAGTCCTCTAGGCCTGTTTGGAGAGTCTGTCTAGATTATAGAAATTTTTCAACAGAAATTTTTGTCAAAAGATATCTTCCGACAAAACCTCTGTCGACAGGTCGCAGCCAAATTGCAAAGCAGATTGCAAGAGAGATCTGCTTTGTTGACAGAGAGTGGACGGACTGCCTGGCAGCTCTCTTGACAAAAGAGCCAACTAGAAGCAAAGCAGACAGGGCTGTCTGGTGTCCTGGAAGCCCTGTTGGTCAACAGGGGGTCCCCTGGAACGTCCAGCCTGGCTTTCTGTGAACAGATTTCTGTGGACAGAGGTATTAAGTCTCGTGGGGAGCAGGATCAGACTGGCAACAAAGGTGCTGCATTCTGTTGATTTACTGTCACCAGGACACCTTTGAAATCTGGACTCTCCCCAGGTTTTGTTGACAAAACCCTCTGGTGTACACAAAGCCTTAGGGCACAATAGACTCAGTGAAGAGGTGCTGCAGGGCAGAAGGAAATCAGTTATTGACTAGTACCAGAAGGAGAAAGAAAGGTTTGAAAGCTGTGAAGCTCTCCGGGTGTTGAGGCAAAGGAAACGCCTTGCTTAAGCAGAGCACAGGCAGAGAATCATGAGGTAATGGTAAAGAGGAAGGGCCTACATGGGAAGTGGACCAGGAAATAACAACGGATTTAATGAAAATGGTATGGGGCTGCTTTTTTTAGGTCCCTAGGTAAGGATCTGGAATAGTCTGGTGCCTGGTTTCTCACACCAGCTGCTGGGGAAGCAGGTACGGCAACAAGAAGGAGACAAGCTCTGTGTAGGAACCCAAGTGAGGGCTGCAATTTAAAGGGCTTAAGAATGGGTCTGAATAAGCTGCAGGGGGCCAACCATTAGTTAGACATTTTTAGTCCATAAGAGGTTTGCTCATGCAGATATTGACTGTGTGTTATCTGGCCAGAGGACTGGGCAACAGAAGATCCTCATAAGTAGGTTAATTGTTGGTGGGAGACCCCACAAAAAGAGACTGAGATTACAAGGTTTGCAGCATCTGACAGGAGGCACTCATGAGACACAAGTGTATGCTCTCACAAACTTATACATGTTAAACTGAATAAATTGTTTTGATAATGTATGAGAGACTATTATATGTATTTATATACACACTTAGTGCTGATCTCACTTCATCAAGTTTACTCTGAATTCTAGTGTCTTGTGATCCAGAATGCACCATCTGCTGGGACCAGTGCTTTTCATTGTTCATAAACAATCTGGAAAAAGGGGGTACACGGTGAGGTGGTTATACTGTTGTGATGATACATAATCATTCAAGACTGTTGAGTCCAAAGCAGACTGCAAAGAATTTCAAAGGGGTCTCACAAAACTGGGTGTTTAGGCAACAAAATGGCCAATGAAATGCAATGTTGATAACTAAAAAGTGATGCATATTGGAAAACATAATGTCAAGTATACAAAACAACGGTGTCTAAATTAGCTGTTATCACTTAAGAAAGGTTTTTTTTGGACTCAGGATGGACAGGAAAAAGGTGACAAGGAAGATGAATCGTGGAAGAGGGGCTGTTAAGGCTGGATGAATTCACATGCTCTGTGGAAGGCTGGGCCACATGGTCCTCTGCCTTCCTCCTCCCCACCCTGTGCTGTGCTTGCTCCTGCCCCACCCCCACTACTCCAGCTGGGGAAGACTGGGGCTGCATGCCACTTGCACTGCCCCCTTGTGCTTCAGCCAGGACTGTGGAAGGCTAAGCTTGTGTGCCACCACACACCCTCTCTACTGTGCTGGGGCTGTGGCAGGCTGGAGCTGCCCCACTCCATGCTCTGGCCAGACCAGGGAAGTCTGACGCCGTGCATCACCCACTGGGGCTAGGGAGGCCTGTGCCTGACGTGTGGGGGGGCACTTAACTCCCACTGGGGTTAAGAGTTTCAGGGGTGGGGCCTCAGGCAGAAGGAGCAGGGTGAGGTGCTTGCTATTCCTGATCCCAGGTTCACCCATTGCCCTTGTTTACAGTAGAAATGACAGACACTGTATGTTAATTCCATAAGATACAGCATAATTTTAGAGTATAGAAACTGAGCTCTTAGAGAAATACTGAATATGCAGATGTACTTCCTGGCCATGTCTACACTGAAACAAAACTTCAAAATGGCCGTGCAAATGGCCATTTCGAAGATTACTAATGAGGTGCTGAAATGCATATTCAGTGCCTCATTAGAATGCCTCCAGCTGCGGCTCGTCAAAATTGCCACATTTCACTGCCACACGGCTTGTCCAGATGGGGGTCCTTTTCTAAAGGACCCCACCAACTTCGAAATCCCCTTATTCCTGTCTGCTGATAGGAATGAGGGGATTTCAAGTTTCCTGGGGTCTTTTTGAAAAGGACCTGTGTGTGGATGAGCCGCGCGGCAGCGAAATTTGGCAATTTTGATGAGCCACGGCTGGTGGCATGCTAATGAGGCACTGAATATGCATTTCAGCGCCTCATTAGTAATCTTCAAAATGGCCATTGGCATGGACATTTCAAAGTTTTGTTCCAGTGTAGACATAGCCCATATAAGATTAACTGTAAATAAGGCTATGATTTAAAGTCCTGAACAGTTATGGCCAGTGAACAAAAATTCATGGCTCATGTCCCATCCATGACTTGCACTATATACCTTTGATTAAATCTTAGCTTGGGGGAAGCAAAGCCCTGGGGGAAGGAGCGCAGTGGGGGTGGGGGCGGTGCATCAGCTGCAGAGGTCACCAATGTCAATTGCTGGGGACCATTGAGCAACTGCTGCTCAGGCTGTCCTCGGGGCCCCACCTGCCTCTGCTTCCACCACCCACCTCTGCTTCTATCACCCCACTGACCATTGCTCAGGACTGCTTGTTTACTCCAACACCTATTTTTTCAGCATCCCTGTTTTTCAGGAGGCAGTTCCCCATTGTGTGAGTAAGCTCCTCTTTCCTTGTACCTACATGTCTGAACTCACAACCTGATAGTTTAGTAAAAAGGGCCATTGCAATTTCATGTTGCATACATCAATATATTCTGTCACAGACCAATATATAGCATTCAGCAGAACGATAGATAAATTGTAGGGTATGGGGAGAACTAAAAATGACTGGCATATCAGAGGGTGACAACTAATAAGAATGGTAAATCATATCAATCTGCAAATATTTGAAGAGTAATGTGTAAATATTCAAGAGGGAATAGACTTATTTACTTTGGGTTTCCAGGCATAAGTGGCAATTATAGGATGAAAATAGGAAAAAGCTAGGGTGACTTCCAGGAAAAATCTCTATGTATTGATATATATTATTTTGTTCAACAGATTTCAAAGAGAAATGGTGGAGGATCAAATTCCTGAGACTTTTAAAACTAGACTGGGAAAAGAACTGACAAAAATATTAAGAAATTAAAAAATTCATTCTATAGTGAATAATCTTGCAATAAAAGAGACGGTATGGTCATTTGCACATGTAATTTCTGACACTGTAATTCTATCATCTGTTATGTAAGCAAGTACTGATTTTTGCATAGTTTTCTGAAGACATTATTTGGACAAAATCTGTCAAAATTTAACTAACATATTTGCATCAATCATTACTAAAGTGGGACTCTGATGAATAAAATGATCTAGATTTTTCTCCAATTCTTGCATATACGTGGAGATTAGATTATGCCTGAGCCTTCTCAGCTCAGAACAAATCAGGATAGGATAAGATAAGATAAGAGTTGTTCCAATTTGGATAACTTTGCTCACTTGTAATTCCCTCTGTTTTTATACCTTTCCCACTGCAAGAGAGAAAATTTCAGTCTTCAATGTAACAGTACGGAGGGCATGATCCAAAGCCTACTGAACTGAATAGAAAGACTCCCATTGATTTTAGTATGCTTTGGATCTGGCCCTGAATTCACTTTTAGAAAATAGAAGAAACAGTAGGCGCTAAAGATAATGAGCCTTTCAAAAAACAATGAGATTATTCATCTACCATAAAAATACATTAAAAGAACATTAAGGATGTGATGCAAAACAATAGATGTGAAAGAATTAGTTAGGATCAGTGCTTGCCATATGTTTTACAACACATTGGCACACTGGAGTTCATTTAAAAAAGTATCTAAGGGACACCCTGTTGTGTGTAGGTGTAGGGCGAGGTATGGAGTTTCACACTCCTGTCATGTAGTTTTGTGCCACAAATTCACCTTCTCTACACATGCCCCTACTTCCAGAAGCAGCATGGTAATGAGCATGCTGGAAGATGCTAATGAGGCATGGATGTAAATTTCCCATGCTTCATTAGCATATAGCCATGTGATTCTGAGTCTGGAAGAAGTTCTTCCAGACTCCAAAATAGCCATGTGGATGTGCGGCCCACAGGGATCCCCCATAAGGGAACCCTCCTTCCAGAAACCTCCTCCTCCACAAAATTTTGAGGAAGAGGCAGCTTGCAGAAGGAGGATTTCCTTGCAGGGGATCCCCATGCGCCATGCATCTACACAGGTATTTTGGAGTCTGAAAGAGCTTCTTACAGACACTGAATCACATGTCTATATGCTAATTAAGCATGGGAAATTTACACCCATGCCTCATTAGCATCTTCTGGGCTGCTCATTACCATGCCCCTTCCAAGTGGTCACTGTGTTTACTTTTACAATATTCTGATAACTCTCCTTTTTTAATTGGTGAGTAAAAATTCACCAAGATGGACAAAATTTAGAGAATAGGATAAAGAAGGATTTAGGTTCCAAGTTTCAAGTTAAGATCCAGTGACTCCTCTCCAATCTACCTCATGGATCAGTGGAAAATGAATACATAAAATGGAGTGATGCCATTCATAGTGCAAGTGAAACGGGGGATTTTCTCCTTCCTTGTTATAATATTATAGAATCTGCAAAGAGTGGGTGCTGGTGGGGAACTTAGAATGAAAGGTTATGTCATAGGATTACCATATTTGACCTTTCACAAAAGAGGACACCCTGCGAGGGAGTGTATCTGTATCTGTATCTGTATCTACCAACTCACGTTGTATTAACGTGCTATATACAATGCATAAATCCAGTGTGAGTTAGTGCTACTGATAGAATGTAAACTATTTCAATAAATTGTTTTCAAGCACTTAGGCTGGTTTCTAAATATTATTTTGCTTGACTTCATTTTTATAGGACACTGGATTTCAGAAGGTGTCTGCAATGAAGTGGTAGATACAGCTGGGCTGACAGGGTTTGGGGAGTCCAGCTTTGCGCTCCCAGAAGGGGTGGGGCTGAGACCAGGCAACCCTGAGTGTGCCCAGCCAGCAGCACATCCCCCTCGTCCTTCCAGCCCTCCAAGTTGCATAACACTATGGCAGCAATTCAAAGGAGCAGTAGCCAGCAGCAGTGGCCAGGAGCTCCAGACCCCTTTGAATTGCCAGGCATCAGGGTAATTGCCCTTTCCTCCCTCTCATGCCGTTGGCAGGCCTGGGTAGATAAGATGGTGTCATAATCATGAGGGTTAGCCAGCAGCCTGGAAGTAAAAGGGTTAACCTCCTTAGCCAGGTGGGGTTGGCCTATAGGAATGTAGGTAAAAATTAAATTTTGGCTTCTCCATCTTCCGTTCTCTGTCTTTTGCTTCTTCTTTCCAGCCATGAGGGAGAAAAACACAAAATATCTCCCTCCAAAAACAGACCCTCCAATCTTCTGTAAGTAGGGTAAAGCTTAAATAAATCCATTAGGCTTTGTTGTTTTATGGCTTGGAAAGTGGGATCTAATGTCTGGGCCCTTTTTAAAAATGTTCTTTTACTCTCCTTGTAACTAAGTTCTAGGCCAATGGTGAAAACTCCCCATGTGTTTTACTTTGTGACTCTTCCATCTAGCTATGAGGCTTGCAACACAAAAGCTGTGTCTACACGTGCACGCTACTTCGAAGTAGCGGCACTAACTTTGAAATAGCGCCCGTCGCGTCTACACGCGTCGGGCGCTATTTCGAAGTTAACTTCGACATTAGGCGGGGAGACGTCGAAGTCGCTAACCTCATGAGGGGTTCGGAATAGCGCCCTACTTCGACGTTCAACGTCGAAGTAGGGACCGTGTAGACGATCCGCGTCCCGCAACGTTGAAATTGCTGGGTCCTCCATGGCGGCCATCAGCTGGGGGGTTGAGAGATGCTCTCTCTCCAGCTCCTGCGGGGCTCTATGGTCACCATGGGCAGCAGCCCTTAGCCCAGGGCTTCTGGCTGCTTCTGCGGCAGCTGGGGATCCATGCTGCAGGCACAGGGTCTGCAACCAGTTGTCAGCTCTGTGGATCTTGTGTTGTTTAGTGCAACTGTGTCTGGGAGGGGCCCTTTAAGGGAGCGGCTTGCTGTTGAGTCTGCCCTGTGACCCTGTCTGCAGCTGTGCCTGGCACCCTTATTTCGATGTGTGCTACTTTGGCGTGTAGACGTTCCCTCGCAGCGCCTATTTCGATGTGGTGCCGCGCAACGTCGAAGTTGAACATCGACGTTGCCAGCCCTGGAGGACGTGTAGACGTTATTCATCGAAATAGCCTATTTCGATGTTGCTACATCGAAATAAGCTATTTCGATGTTGGCTTCACGTGTAGACGTAGCCAAATATTGTTATCATAATAAAAGTTCTCTCTTTTTATTTTTATTAACCTGTTATTGGTTAATGTTTGTGTCCTGGTTTTTACTTTTGGGGCTAAAATTTCCCAAGCAGTCTCTCCCTGGCTTACTCATTATTACTTGGGTGGTGGCAGCGAATTTTAGCCCCAAAATCTAAGTTTTTTAGGATTTTTGGGGAAAGTTTACACCAAAACCTGGTAAATAAGGTTTTGGAGGTACTTTTGCTGGCCCCCGCTTCTGCATTTATCTTGCTAAAGTGGGAAAGGAGCCATAACAGATGGTGAACCATCTCAAGTTTTGTTATGGCCTTCACCCACATCTCCAGCAGTCGAGCCTGAAGGTGAGAAACTCATGCGTCACCCTGCCCATGTCAGCCTCCTACACAGATATCAAGTGTGTTGGATATGAAAAAGTATCTCTACCTATGCTAGCTGGCTGCTTCGACATCCAGCTTACGGAGGGGTGCGATACAGTTTTCCCTCCCACAACAGTTTTGAGATTTCAAAATTTTTCTGTTCTGCATCAGTATAACACTGATGGCTTTCAAAATCTGTCATGGAAAAGTGAGAGACCTTTCCCAAAACAGCCAAAGTATGAGTGTAAGGGAACTCAACTGGCATGCAGAAGATGCAACTTCATGTCCCTGTTCTGAGTTTGGTAAAGCAGAGACTTGCACCTACATCCAAGAGAATGCCTAAGCACTATAGTGAGTGCCTATTAGCTTTTCCGATATCTATACCTACTGCTGTAGATATTTCACAAAGCCAAATCAACCAGGATAAAGAATTAAATCAGAAAAATGTGAATGATAATTGGGAATCATTGAAGAATACCTTACTAGATGCTTAACAAACCACAATCCTGCAACTGATAAAGACTGTGCTGCCTCCAAAACAAACAAACAAAAACCTTACCTAAAGAAGACGTGAAGGCAGCTATAAAATATTGATTGAGGGAAAGCTGAGTAGGAGTTAGAAATCCTAAGGTGCATCTTCCTTCAGAACTAACGTCAAAGGTAATTTTGACGTTAGGCACTACAACGAAGTAGCCAGCAGAGAGTCTATACACATTTTCCCTTACTTCGAAGTTTCCCTTACTTCAAAGTTAGGGAGCCCAACTTCAAAGTCCTTACTCCATTCCTGGGAATGGAGTAGTGCCTTACTTTGAAGTTTAGCTTCAAAGAAGGGTGTGTGTAGATACTCTACTTCAAAGTTTTACTTCAAAGTAAGCAACTTTGAAGTTATTTTTGTAGTATGGACACAGCCATAGACAAGTGATAATGGATGCAACGAGACAGAATTTTTTTATGCCAGAATATTTAAGCGTAAGAAGGCTTTTTTTATTTTTTTTAATATTAGCAACAAAAAGAATCCTGATAACGATATTTGTTCATTAGGAACAACAGAATGGAAATGGTAGAATAATCAATTATGCAGAAAAGTCAGAAATGATCAATAAAGGTTTATGTTTTGTATTTGGGGAAAACAGCAAATGATATATTCACTACATATAGTGCTACCATTATTTCCATTATACTAGTACAGGAGTGGGTAACACTCTTGGGCTGGGGCAACTGATCCACAGAAAAATTATCCAGGGGCCACACTTAAATGAGGAGCAAGAACCAGCAAACAAACAACAAACTCTGGCCACAACACAAAAAAGACACTCTTCTCATGGACCTTGGGGCTTCCTCCAGCAGTGGGGAGAGCTTGCCCACCCTCCCCACAGGGGGAAGCCCAAAGTCTGGCCACAGGCCACATCAGAATAAACTGTGAGTTACATACATCTGAGGAAAATGTTACACAGCAGCTAATAAAGTCATTTTTAAATCAGCAGGTCTGAGTAATTCACAACCAAAAGTTTTAAACAAGAAATTTCAACAGCTTGTAGGACTGTTATTCATATTTTCAATAGTGTTAGACCACTGGGAAAGTTACAGATTACTGGGAGAAAAGTAACATTGTGGCAATTTTTAAAAATGGTAAACCATTAGATGTGGCTAATTATAGGTATATTATCCTGACATCAGTTCCATTCAAGATAAAGGAGCAGCTGATATGGAACTTGATTAATTAAGAATTAAAGCAGGGCAATGTAATTAATGTACATCCACATGGGTATATAAAAAAAAAAGACCCTGAAAAACTTTTTAATAAGATTAAAAGGTTGGTTGATAAAAGATAATAGCACTGATGTAATATACTTATATTTCAGTGAGGCATTTGAGTTGCTACCACTCAAGATTTTGATTAAAAATTGAATAATGCAAAATTTACATCATATACATTGAATGGATTAAAATATGACTAATGGATCGGTCTCAAAGTTTAGCTGTAGTAGAGAACTGGCATCAAGCAGGTGAGTTTCCAGTGACTGCCAGGAAGGACTGGTTCTTGGCCTTATTTTATTTAACATTTTTTATTTATTTTTATTTATTTAACATTTATTTATTTATTAAACATTATTAAACATTTATTTAACATTAACACAAAGTTTGTAGTTAACACAAAAAACGGGGGGGGGGATTCATAAATAGCACAGCAGTCTCTACTGCTTGGTGAACTGTGTGCATGCAAAAATGTGCATTGTAGCCTGGCTTAATATTAACATATATATCTGGGAACAAACAATGTCAGCCATGTTTACATGGTAGAGGTCTCCAGCCTTGGAAGCAGTGACTCTGAAAAAAAAAAGTGCAGGTTGTGACAGATAATCAGCTGAACATGAGTGCTCAATGTGATAGTGTGGCCAATTAATAATAGAATGGGTTCCAGTGTATCTCAGGATTCAGTACAATGAAATGACAGAAAAAGCAGGAAAAAATTCCTGAAAAGTGAGGAGGCTGATATAAAGATCCTTCTGAGTAAACAGGACTTCAAAAGTTTGGTTAAGAGAGAACTAAAGAGGAATGCCAAGAATTAAGATGAAAAATGACAGTTTTTTTTCTATGAAATATGTTCTAAATTGGAGGATAAAGGTATATTTAATAGATCGGATAGAAGAAGCCAAGTAACTATTCTTAGAATGCAAACAGGTCACTGTGACCTCAACTGTAAATTTTACTTGCTAAACAAGAACAAAGATGGGCTGTGTGACACAGACAATATCCAGGAAACAGTTGAGCATCTGCTGTGGGAATGCAGGCAAAACTACATACAAAAAATGTTTATGATAAACTAAAATGCATCAGAGTGAAAGGATGTAGTCTGAAAGTATTGGTGAATGTGAGGTGCCATTACAATGTATTTTTTTCTTAAGGATGCAGGACTGGGGCTATGTCTACACTAGTCCCCCCTTTCGAAAGGGGGATGCTAATCAGCCACTTCGGGATATGCTAATGAGGTGGTGCAATGAATATGTACAGCCTCATTAGCATAATGGTGGCCACAGCACTTCGAAAGTGTCGCTTTTGATCGTTCACTGCTTGTCTACCACAGGGTCCTTTCTGAAAGGACTCTGCACACTATGAAATTCCCTTATTCCTATTTGGTTATAGGAATAAGGGGATTTTGAAGTGTGTGGGGTCCTTTTGAAAAGGACCCCGTGTAGACGAGCTGTGCGGAATCAAAAGCGGCACTTTAGAAGTGACGCGGCTGCCATAATGCTAATGAGGCACTGCATATTCATTGCAGCACCTCATTAGCATATCCCGAAGTGTCTGATTAGCATCCCTCTTTGAAAGGGTGTGGAGGGGGGGGCTTGTGTAGACAAAGCCTGGATGACAGGATGCAGAGTTTTGCTTATGCAAAGCTGTAATAGGAGGCAATTATGACCATGCATGCTGATGCTTCTGCACCATAAAATGACCGGAAAAGAAAGAAATGAATTGGAACTAGAGAGCGAAACTGGAGAATGGTGAGACCAGGATGGTCAAGGAGAACTTCCAGGGGGTATTTGGCCTCTAAATCATGTTTTGAGCAGCAAATGCTCTCGGAAGCCTAGAAGAGACACGAAGCAGCCACTGGGGGTGAAACAAGCTCAAGTGGTGAGCCTTAGCAGCTGCCCACCTAAGGAACTGAACAAGGGAAGGGCGAAAAGGCAAAGGACAAGAAGAGTAGAAGGTGTTTTAAACTGGTAATTTTGGTTTGGGGATTTGTTGGAGAATTCCGTGGGAGAGTCTTGAAAGAAAGATCAGTTTAGACAAGTGGGGGTGTTTGCTGCCAGGCATGGTAGGAAGATGTATGGATAGGTGGCAGAAAAGAATTTGGTGGAATGAACCTTGACTGACCATCCTAGGGTCCCTGGGTTGGTACCCAGTGTAGAGGGCAGGCCTGACTTTACCTAACAGCCGTGGGTTAGGTGGTTCAAAATCCCTGAGAACAGGACAAGAACACCCGAAATAAGGCAGTGAGTAATCACAGGCCCCAGGGCTGGAAATGCAGACCATTTGTAAGGACATAGTACTATTGTTTGTTTGCATTTTCTGTCACCACAAAGCCCTGGGACTAAGATGTAACCAGTCCAGAGGGCTGAATCAGGAGAAGAAACAGACCATTGGCAGATCAAGCCAACAGTTCAAAGTGGGGTACTGGGGAAAGAGAGTGGAGAGCCCCATACAGGGTAACCATCTGTCCTGTATTGGGTGGGACAGTCCCATATTTAGGGAGCCATAAATGCATCCTGACTTATTTTTAAGAGGGACTAATTGCCCCATATTTGCCCCCCACCCCACTTCCTGTGCTGGCTGGAGACTCACAGGGCTTTTTTTTCAGCCACCACCATTTTTAAAATGTAGCTCCCTGCCTGCTGCACCACTGGAATGCCACTGCCAGCCCCAGCCTTGCTCAGGTGTGTGGTTGGGCTGTGGACAGAGCTGGGGGGTGGGAAAGTGGGGCCTGGAGCAGGGGATCTGGGGTCATCACGGTACGGGCCTGGGGCCATCTCTGGAGCCCTCTCCACATGCCATCCCCACTGCGGGGCTGGGGTGAAGCCACAGCCTTACTGTGGCTGGAGCCCTGCACAGCGCCGGGGCAGAGCCCCCCTCAACGCCCCCCAGCCACATCAAATGGCCAGGTCTGGAGGCCTGTATGGTACAGGGCCGAGGACCCCTGGTCCTTCTGCAGGGCCAGAGCCCCCCTCCTCGAGTCCCGCCACAGGGCTACAGTGGAGCCAGGGCTGGAGCCCTACCGGGGCGGCCCCTGCTGTGGACCTCAGGCCAGAGCCCTGTGTGGCACAAAGGCAAAGCCACCCCCTAGCCCTCACCGCATCACAGGGCCAGGGCTGGAGCACTGTACTGTGAGGGTATGAGGCCTCCCTGGACAATCCGCAGGGCCAGAGCCCCACCCCACCCTGGAGCACTGTGCTGTGGGGCAAGGTCCAGACTCTCTCTGGAGTACACAGCACCGAGGCCTGAAGAATCTGCTGCAGTCTTGTTTGTCTCCCCAGCCCCAGTGGGCTGGGAGTGGGTGTGTGGGTTCTGGCTGGGAGGGAGTGCGCAGGAAGGAGCTGGTGTTTGGGTGTTTGGGTGGGAGATAAGGTGCAGCAGTGCTGTGGGGGGTGTTCAGGAGAGGTGTGGGTGGGAAGAAGGGTGCAGCCACTGCCTGACGCAAGGAGACCATCTGTCCCATTTTAGCCAGGACACCCCTCAGACTCAGGGGCTACGTCTACACTGGGACACTAAGTCGAAGTAGTCTATTTCGAAGTAATGACATCAAAATAGGCTACTTCGCTGCGTATCGTCTACACATCCTTTGCTTTTTGGCCCCCGTTTGGCTGCCAGGGTCCCTGAGTCCCCTCAGAGGTGGAGCCCTGTGGGTGCTCAGGGGGCTGGCTGAATGCCATGGCACTGGTTTGGCACTGGTTGGGGGTTTCAGGGCCTCTGGAGGGCATACAGGGCTAGCACGTGCATGTACTTCTGCCTGCATGCTCTCAGCTTCCTGCCACAGGAAATCTGGATGCTTGCTGCTTTAAGGGCTGCTGCATGCAGGGATCATATCGCCCTGCAGGGGTTCGACAGCATGTCTCAACCTCTCAGCTGATTGTAGCTGAGGACCTCGCTATTTCGAAATAGTGGCACGCGGATCATCTATGCACGCCCTGCTTCAACGTTTAACGGCGACATAGTATACTATTCCCATCTTCTGATAGGAACAGTGATTTCGACGTCTTGCCGCCTAACGTCAATTTCAACATCAAAGTAGCGCCTGGCGTGTGTAGACGGAATGCATGCTATTTTGATGTTGTGCCAACTACTTTGAAGTAGCTGGCTAGTGCAGACGTGGCCAGGGTGTCCCATATTTTGCCTCGTGGAATATGGTCACCTCAGCCCCACTCTTCTGCAGGGCTCTCTCTCTCTTTTGCTCTCACTCTGGTATGGACTAGAATTTCCATCCTAAGCCCAAGAAACCTTCATAGGGAAAGTGAAATTAAATAAAAATGACACCAAGTGTTCTTGTGGAAAGTTTTAGTTTGACATATCAGCAGATTTCTTTCCAAATTCTCTCAACTCCCCATTATAAGTATTTGGGAGAAGAAGTTTCTGTTATTAGCCTCTATAACGAGCCAAAAATCAAGATAGACAACAATGATCAATGATTCTTGCATCTCTAGGTGACTGAAAAGGCAGAGAAAAGGAGCTTCTTTTGGTATTTTGTTTTTCTGTTAGCCACCTGTAAATATTCTACTGGGATCAAATGGAGCCATGCAAAATAATATTAACTGACTAGCTATAATCTGTGGGGTTTCATTTATACAAAATAACAGTTTGCTTGATGAATCTGTAGAAGAATGTTTATTTAATGAACACCTTTGAAAACAATATTTTAACAGCAGGATTGTTCCCTTGACAACTGGAAAAACATTTCAGGTATTGTGATCTTATACTGTGAATTGTAATAGACTTGCTTTATAAAATTAGTCATTCCCTTTTCATTCGATTAATTGGTGGCCTCAGTTTATTTTTAATATGGTTCAACTTAACAAGAGTTTGAATTTCAGAATGTCCTGCATGGAACACATGAAAATGCCCACAGGATAACAACAAATAATTATCCACACGTTGTTTGACATTTGACATATATATTAACAATTATTCAATAAACAGTTGTGAGAATCCCTAAGGATATCATTAACTTGTTCAAGCATATGTTTGCACAAGTGGGTCTTGAGACTTTCAACACTTTGGAGAAATTACCATCTATATTTTGGCTTTGTTCAGCCAGGAGCACACTATCAGCACTTAACAGATAGCAAATTAGAATGGATAATTAAAATATGCCCACTTACATCAAGGCTGAATTTGAGCCGGCATCCTGTATCCTGAATATGGGTCTAGGCAGCTGCAGTGCCTCCAGTGATACAACTTTAGTCCTAATGCTACTTATCCTCAATTAGTAACTTTTCCTTTTGCTTTTTCTAACAGTATTATTTCAATAACATAAAATAGACACTGCTCTGGTGGAAGTGAGACAGCTAAAATGGTTGCAGGCTGTCTTTCATTAAGTCCTGTTTCTAAATATGATTTTTAAAGAACAATGATCATAAATATTCATTTTCTTCATGAACAAACTTTCACCTCCCCATAACGTTGTCGTAGTGAAATACTGCTTTGTAACTTCTCTTCAAAGCCATTGTCAGTAGTGCCAACACTCTCAGAGCAGGGCTGATATCATGAGTTATTTAAGAGAGAATCCCAGGTATATGCTTTTTAAATAAGAGGTTTATTTTTAATGGAAGCTGAAGAAATGTAATGAAGGATTCAGATTCCACCCATTATCTTTAATGGTGTGTTTTATAGGCAAGGAGATGACCATATATTGTTTGAAATAGTAATGCATAGCATAATCTTTGAAATAATTATCTAATCATAAACCCATTACTTTTAGTTGCACAAGCAGACCATACTCATATGGGTAGTTCCTGTGACTTAAATCAAGTTGTTGTTATAAATAAGGTTTATGATTCCAGTTTAGCAAAATTCTTGGCTTCAGCAGGACTACTCAAGATGTTGGAACTAAGCACCGTTTGCTGAGTGGGTTTGATTTATATACATGCTTAAAGTTAAGCATGAACATATATTTTATTGCTTCACTGAATTCAAGTATATTTACATAATGTTTTGAAATTGGCCCTAAATCAGTAGGAAAAAAAAAACATATTCTAGTATTTTGTCCATAGGAGATGCTCTAGAGGAAGGAATAAAATCCTCACAGTGAACAAATCTTCAATAACATACCTACATTGGACATTTCTTCCAAATCTTAGGCTGTTACCATTTGAGAAATGATGAAAGGGTATCATCAAGTTGGAAAATATGGATCTGATTAATCATATCCCTTTATTCTGTATCTTAGCTAACATGACTGCAGAGACATGTGCTCTGTTTTATGAATATCATCCAAGCATCTACCTGTTTTATATTAATCATGTTTTTAGGCAATGAGCTCTACAATCGTGTGTTAAGGAAGTTGTTCAGTGAAGAAACAGAGATCTTGCAGATAAGATGGAGACTCTAGAATGAAGACCAGATTAAGTGAAGGCATCATAGGATCAGGTGTAGTGCCCCAGCTCATGGACTCATACGATGAGATCAGAATCTCATCTTTACCTAATGTGTATGCAAAAAAAAAAAAAAAAAAGATTGAAAATGTGACCTGAATGTAACTGGTACCTGAGTTCGCAGGCAATTTGAAACACTTCCAAGATCTGTGAAAGTGCCCCATTCATCTTAATGCTGAAACCTGCTGCTACCCTACAAAAAGGTGAAGCAACTGCATATGGTTAGGGATGCAAAGGCCCCACAAGGACATGGCTAAGGCCTCAGGAATATTAATCTGGCCATGAGGAGAATAACAATAGCGCTTTACATTTATGTGGTATGGTACCTTTCATCCAGAGGTGTCCCCAAAACTAGAGTGATGGGTACATTAAACAAACCTGAACAGAACAGAGACAGTGGAACAAACTGGGCGTTCGTTATGTAGATGCAGCTTTATTGAATTAAAGGGACAATGCTTATGCTATTGAAAAAGTTGACACGCTTCAGAAAACACCCACCTGCCACTGAAATTCAAGCACCTCTGAGGTAGAACTGAGCAAACAGGAACAGAGCTTGGAAGTGCAAAGTATATGAGTCAGACCTTCAGATAAAATTTAGGGAAAATGTAGGTTGTCAGAAAATAATTGTGCAAGAGGGGAACTGCCAAGAGGGTAATAACATTTCACAGGCCAATCAATTAGATGTTTAAGATGTTTGTCTCCCCTCAATATGTGTTTTTAATAAGTTGCTTTTTCCTCAGTACAAAAGATATTTTTAAAAATTTTCCTCAGAGCAGCTATGCTTTCACATGCATGTGAGCCATGGGATCTTCATCCGACTATTTCTCCTCTCTTTTTTTGTTCTCTATGTTGAATTAAATGCCAACATTACATTAGTAGCAGTGCTATTTACAATGCTGCTGTTACTCATACAGAAGCTGTACGTTTTCTGAAGTCTCTTTACCAGTACCCTTCTGTTGTTTTAGTACTTCAAAAGCTATCTCCCTTCCTAAGCATGGAAGAAAAATACTTCAGCCCTGAACAGGACTGTTCAGTTTCCTCTGAGATGGCTCAAACGTCACACAGCTGACTATATCTTTCTCAGACACGGAGACAGATCTCTAAGCAAAGGTACCTGCAGCAAATGTCAGTTATTTTCCTTTATCAGTACTAAAATGGTCCCTAACAGAATTGTTTAGTTTTTTTAGCTCACACTGTAGTTGATTTATAACAGATTATGATGACATGTTTGTCTAATACCTTTCATTCAGAGGATTCCAAAAGTGCTTTATCTGTTTTACAAAATATGTAAAGGGAGCGTTATACCCACCAGAGACATGTTGCTATCTGTTCACTGAACCGTGTCAACCGTCAAGAATACTACGGCTAAATGAAAGTACACAGAGAAGTTAATCCTCCAAATTGGAATCTGAACAGTGTTAACATCAATCCCCTCGACAAAACATGCCAAAGGATCTTAAAGTGAAGAAGGCAGGACCTAATAAGACCTGAGTTTATCATTTCATCTCAAAGGCAGCACTTGCAGCAGCACAGTTGTTCTTTATGTGCTACCTAGGCTGCCATGTATTTGTTTGTGGCACAAGACTTTATTACATGCCCGCTTCCTTTCCCTGTCTGAGATGGGCTTACAGGAGGCCAGAATATGTAAGGGGAGGAACAGAAAATAGCTACTTCTATAGCCTTCACTGAAGAGCGAAGAACAATTTGTCCCTATATATCTACATGCACCAAAAACAATGAGTCCTGTGGCACCTTAGAGACTAACAGATTTACTAGGGCATAACTCATTGTTTTTCAGATACACATTAACACATCTACCCTACTGAGACACTTTACATAGAACAATGCTGATTAATTTTATAGCACCTTCTCTCCAAAGATCTTAAAGTACTTTACCAAATTTAAAGGCAACAGCTTTGCCACAACTATGTAAATTCGATCACTACCATTGGGGCCATTTCACATATTAGGAAAATGAGATAAAGGTGGCATCAGTAAATTACCCAAACTAAGACTGCAAAAAAAGTCCACTGTAAAAGTTCAAAATGCAGTGTGCATTTCCAAACAGATCATATGGGGAAACATTCAATTTTTAAAACCAAAAACATCAGTCACATGACTTTAAGGGTGCGTCTACACTAGCCGGCTACTTCGAAGTAGCCAGCACAACATCAAAATAGCACGTATCGCATCTACACACGCCGTGTGCTATTTCAACATTGAAATCAACGTTAGGTGGCTAGATATGTAGCGCCCTACTTCGACATTCAACGTTGAAGTAGGGCGTGTGTAGATGATCCACGTCCCGCTACTTCGAAATAGCGGGGTCCTCCATGGCAGCCATCAGCTGAGGGGTTGAGAGATGCTCTGTCCAGCCCCTGTGGGCCTCTATGGTCACTGCGCACAGCAGCCCTTTCCCCAGGGCTTCTGGCTGCTGCTGCTGCTGCTGCTGCTGCTGCTGCAGCTGGGGTCCATGCTGCATTCACAGGGTCTGCAACCAGTTGTTGGCTCTGTGGATCTCGTGCTGTCCAGGCCGAGTGTGTCTGGGAGGGGCCCTTTAAAAGAGCAGCTTGGGGCTTTGCTGGCCCCTTATTTCGACGGGGATCACTTGTGTGTGTGGACACTCCACATTTCTTTCCAGGGAGGCTCCTTTCAATGTTCTCCATCGCTACTTCGACATTGAACGTCGATGGCACCAGCCCTGGAGGACGTGTAGACGATACACGTAGAAGTAGCCTATTTCGATGTTCTTACGTCAAAATAGGCTACTTTGACTTAGTGTGCTAGTGTAGATGTAGCCTAAGTAACCTAAAAGATCTAAAACTAGTTGCTAGTTCAAACACCAAAATACTTTGTAGGACCACAGTGATCATCTGGTCTGACCAGCACAACACAGGAACCTTGTCCATTCCTGAACTAGAACTCTAAGCTCTTGCTGAGTTACTGGAATCTTCAGGTCATGGCTTAAAATGGTTCCAAGTACAGGGATATCACCATGTACACAAGTATAAACTTCAAACTGATCTGTGCCCCATGCTGAAGAGGAAGGAAGGAACCCCACCGCCCCAGGTTCTCTGTCATTCTGACTCGGGAGAATGCCTTCCTGACCCCTAGTATGGCAATTAGTTAGATCATAAGCATGTGTGCAAGCATGGGAGTGGGGGACTACTGTGGCCTCTTAACTCTTCTGTCAAGGATGTTTTTCACAATGCTTTGCTCATGACTAGCTGAAACCCCTACCAGGCACTGCTATCACTCAGCACAACCACATGCAATGCCCTGTACCAAGTTGCATTGCATGAATGCTCTCAAAGCCACTCATGAATCACATGAAGAAAGACACCAACCACACTGTCCATCTCCCAGCCTTGTACCTCAGGAGTACACCATTGTATACTGCTCAAGACGCTTGCTTCAGCAAAGCAAGTATATAAATTGCTCTACCACTCCATCAGTATAAAACCTGAGTAGATTTAGCAAGCACTTCAAGCACATTCACTAGTAAAGATAAACAGTACAATACATTTATTGATTATAAAAGATTTTAATTTTAAATAAGTAGAAGTGATAGGCAAAAAGTCAGAGTTTAGAAAAGAAAACAAAATAAACATCTTAAACTGATAGAACAGTAGCAAGTATTTAGATCAAGTAGTTTTCTTACCCTACTGGATATTACAGTTCATAATTCATGGTTTCATCTTTGAAACCTGGGTCAGTGTACTCAGTTGGAATCTTCAGCCTTATGAGCATCCTTGTTTCTGGCAGCATATGTGGGAGGAGGAGAAAAGCAAAGCAGGAAGTAACTGTTTTCTGTTCTATGCCCTTTGTCCATCTGCTTGGGGAACTTAAGGCCAAGCATATCTGGTGGACATTGCTGAGTCACCAGGCAAGATTGAGCAGTTCACCTGGTCACTGTCAAACTGGGAGCGCATACCTGGATAGCGAACCCACAGGATAGGTCTGATACTAGTCAATGTTTTAGAAATGACATGGAAAATGAGTGGAGAGTATAACACTGCCACTGACACCAGGCTAGGAGGAGTTGCAGGCCTTTTGCAGAATGGAATTAGAAGTCAAAATTATTATTAGCCGTTAAAGAATTGGTTTGAAATCAACAAGATGAAATTTGTAAAAACAAGTTTACAGTACCAAACTTAGGAAACAAAAATCAAATGTATTGCTACAAAATGGGGAATAACTAGCTAGGCAGTAACAGAGCTGCAAAGGATTCAGATGATACAGTGAATCCCATATTTAATATGTCCACAATGTGATGCAATTATGAAAAAAATTGTTGTCATTCAAGAGTCTAATGATAAATGTCAGGTGTAAGACAGGAAGAAATTGTTCTGCTGTACTTGGCACTGGTGAGGCCTCAGCTGATGCACTGTGTCCAGTTATGGACATCATAGTTTCAGAAAGATGTAGCCAAAGTGGAAAGACTCCAGAAGAGACAACAAAAATGATAAATTGCTTTAAAAACCCTGACCTATGAATAGTAATAAAAGGTAGCTGCATTAGTCTGTATCCTAACAAAACAAAAAAGCAGTCGTGTATTAAGTTAAGTGGCTTGCCTGAGATTACTATGAATATCATTGGGAAGCTGTCTTAGTAACGTGTAAGGTAGTTGCTATCTCTATTGAGGCCAAGTAAGAAAGTATCAAATTTGAGCATAAACTCCAGTTCAGATGTTTCCCTTTGTAACCTGAAGTTAAAGTCTGAAGTTAAAGACTTACTTTGAGGTAGGCATCCTTCAGTCTGCACAGACTATGGATCACGCACTTTAAAGTTTCAATTTAAGACTGTGGTAATTGTATGGCTACTACATTGCCTTCATTGAAGCAGTTACAGCTCGGGGTGGATAAAGGACCCTGACTACAGCCAGAAACTGAAAATCATGGCCATGGAGGGAGACTTCCCATGGATGGCTAAAGGACACCCTGCTACAGCCAGCACACAAAAATCATGATGGCCGAGGAAGACTTTCCCCAGATGGCTGAAATACCCCTTAATACAGCCAGCCCTGAAATTTGTGACTGCCAACTCAAACCACTGCAACGCATTATTAAAGACCAACAACCTATCCTTAATCAGGATGCCACACTCCAGAAGACCCAAGGTGACAGACCTATTCTCTCCTACAGACAACCTCGCAACCTCGTGAGGATTCTCACCAACAGCCACAGTCTATACCACAGGAACACCAGTCCTGGGACTTTTCCTTGCAACAAAACCCACTGACAGCTTTGTCCACATATCTATTCTGGAGATACCATTCCTGGACCTAATAAGATTAGTCACAGAATCACGGGCACATTCTCATGTTTCCCTTTGTAACCTGAAGTTAAAGTCTCTTTGTTTTAAGATGCATATCCTCAGGTCTTTAACAGTATGTCCCACTCTGTTGAAATGCTCACTGACAGGTTTATGTGTATTGAGATTCCTATTGTTTGTTTTGTGTCCATTCATTCTTCTGTGAATTGATTATTCAGTCTGTCCAATATACACAGCAGAATGACATTGCTGGCACATACTGGCATATATCACATTGGTTATATGAAGAAAGATGAAAAATATACTATGCTTCATCTTAAGAAAAGAAGAATGGAGATGGACCAAATAACAGATTTCAACTATCTCAATCAGAAAGAAGATAGTAACAGAGAGGGAGCTGTGCTCATCTATATACTATCAAAACAAAAAAGCAGTCAAGTAGCACTTTAAAGACTAACAAAATAATTTATTAGGCGTGCTTTTGTGGGACAGACGACTTCTTCAGACCATAGCCAG
This sequence comes from Carettochelys insculpta, assembly GCF_033958435.1. Lineage (NCBI taxonomy): Eukaryota > Metazoa > Chordata > Testudines > Carettochelyidae > Carettochelys > Carettochelys insculpta. The sequence continues at coordinate 191,101,291 of NC_134139.1, forward strand.
ACCAGAACAGACTTCTTGACCTTTTCCCCGCCTTCTACCCCTCTACTCTCTGATCTCCTCACCTTGATAATTTTTTTTTGATTTGTCAACCTTGATTACTGTTTTTGGTTCTCTGTGCCTTACATATTGAGTCTGTTCTGGTCTGGATATGGTCTGAAGAAGTGGGTCTGTCCCATGAAAACTCACCTAATAAATTATTTTGTTAGTCTTTAAAGAGCTACTTGACTGCTTTTTTGTTTTGGAAAGAAGATAGTGATTGATTATTGTCCTTGTCCAGTGAAGGTAGGCCAAAAGGCAATGGATTACTCCTGCAGCACAAGAGATGTAAGTTAGATATTAGTAAAGACTTTCTAGCTAGTAAAAACTTTCTAGCTTCTGAATAGGGTGATATGGGCAGTCATGGATAACCCACCACTGCAGGTTTTAAAGAACAGGTTGGACAAAGTTGCCAGGGCTGGTGTAGCTTTATCGGGTCCTGCAGATGCAGGGTGCTGAACCACCTGGTGATTTTAGCAATTTTCAATCAATAATATATATATTTAACTGCTGAGTGCAGGTATCTGTAGCTACAGCCAAGGTTTAAGGTAATCCCAGAATAGTGAGTGCTGCTCAACAAGTGAAACAATTGCTCTGCTCACTGCTGTATCTTGGCCAAATACCAGCTTGGGTAATTATGTTCTGACTATGTAAATCCCCCTTATATGCATAATAATAATTAAAATGAATATGAATTTGATCTTTCTCTCTCTAAAGTAAAATTGCATTAAAATGACTCCATCTAAGACAGTGAGTCAAGCAAAAGTGTAATCTGGTGTAAAAGATACCGAACTTAGATGCAGTGTTCTTCCTTGCTTTATAAAGAGTAGCCACATTTCACTCTAGAGCAGGGGTGAGCAAAGTGGGGGGAGGGCCCCATGGTGGGGTATGTGAGATCTCCTAAGGTAGTGTGCAGCAAAATCGGCTGCTGGGTCTCAGGCTCATCCATCTCATTAAAAGAGTTGAAATGTGTTAGTTTGTATGCATATCTATTCATGTTTGTATACTGATTAATTATATTTTTACATTCTACATACTTACTTGCCTCAACATCCTGAAAAGATTTTTTTTTCATATGAACACAACCAAAATTTCTATCTGTTTGGATTACCTTAAACAGGTTGGGTGTGTCCTGCTAGTTGCAAAGATGCACAGTAAGGCCCCATGTAAAAGTTTGCTCACCCTTGCTCTACAGAGCTGTGTCTACACGTGCATGCTACTTCGAAGTAGCAGCACTAACTTCGAAATAGCGCCCGTCGCGGCTACACGCTTTGGGCGGTATTTCAAAGTTAACTTCGACGTTAGGCGGCAAGACGTCGAAGTCACTAACCCCATGAGGGGATCGGAATAGCGCCCTACTTCGACGTTGAACGTCGAAGTAGGGACAGTGTAGACGATCCGCGTCCCGCAACGTCGAAATTGCCGGGTCCTCCATGGCGGCCATCAGCTGGGGGGTTGAGAGACGCTCTCTCCAGCCCCTCAGCTCACTGGTGGCCGCGTGGAGCGGACCCTTAAAGGTCCCCTCCCCCTCCCTTCCTGTGCAGGAAGCTGAGGCAACGTGCAGGCTCCTGCCTGCACACGCAGCAAGCCTGCACAGCCCTCAGCCAGCCAGCCAGCGGCGATGGTGAGCCGGCAGCCCCCCCAGCTCCCCCAGGGGACCCCCCCCCCCAAGGGGAGCCAGGGCAGCCAGCCGAGCCAGAAGACCAGCCAGTCTGGGAAGCGGCAGCGGGGCCCCTCTTGGACGGAGGCCGAGCTGCGGGACCTGCTGGGGCTCTGGAGCGAGGAGGAGGTGCTCCAGGTAATGGGGAGCAAGAGGCGGAACGCGGATGCGTTCGCTCGGCTGGCCGATGGCCTGGCTGCCCGGGGTCACCCTGCCCGCACTCCGGACCATGTCCGGAGTAAGGTGAAGGAGCTGCGGCAGGGTTATGCCCGGGCCCGGGATGCGGCCAGCCGATCTGGGGCCGCCCCCGTCACTTGCCCCTTTTACAGGGAGCTCAGGGACATCCTGGGCTCCCGGCACACCTCCTCCCCTCCGGCCACCCTTGACACCTCGGCTGACGAGGCCCAGCAGGTCCTGCAGCCGGAGTCCAACCTGGAGGCAAGCCCTGCACTCCGGGGGTACCCCCGGAGGCCATCCCCGGGACATCGCGGCAGGAGGAGGAGGAGGAGGAGGAGGGGGGCTCCTCCTCCGCAGAATCCAGCCTGCAGATCCTCCTCCTGCCATCCCGGAGCAGCAGCAGGGCCTCCGACCCCCGGGGATCTCCGGACCGTGGGAGCGGACCCACAGGTAGGTACCCCTCTCTGGTGGACACCCCTGGGCTTGAGGGGCGGGGGTAACAGAGATGTGTCCAGGGCCCCCCACACGCTCACATGGCCATGGCCCCAAGGACACCAGGGCCATGGCCCTCACAGCACTGCAGCCATCAGCCCCTGCCCCCCCCCCACCCTGCATGACAGTGCCATGCCCCATCCCCGGGCCAGGGGGGGAGCGGAACCTCGAGGGGCACCCGGGCGGAGGGGGTCGGACACCGCGCAGCAGCAGCATGTGATGGAGTGGGGGGAGTGCCAAAGGGAGACTCAGGCTACATATGAGCCACAGGAGCCGAAGAGCTCCCAGGGCCAAAGGAGGATCCTGGCGCTACAGCTGGCAGGTGACACCTCTGCCCCGAACAAACAGGAGGGAGGAGCCGAGCTGGCTTGGAATTGGGGGGCGAGGGCGGGGGCCACAGGTAGAGGCTAGGGGAAGGGAGAGCTGGTAGGTAGCCAGCCAGAGGAGGGGGAAAGCTGCATCCCAGAGGGGCCCCCCTTGGGGTCTTCTCCCCACGACGGGTTGGAAGGACTGTCTCTTCCGACAGCTGGTGCTGTCACTCTTGCCAGAAACTGGCCATCTGTGGCCTAAGAAAGCTCTCCTGCTCTCAGACCCTGCGGGGTGAAGTGAGAGTCGCTCCCACCAGGGGACAGGGTGCAGGGCAGGGGGACCCCTGAACCCCATCCATCACAGCAGCATCTCCCGGGGACGGGGATGGGGAACCTGCAGCACAGGGCGGGGGGGACAAAGGCCACGGCTCGGGGCCCACACTAACGCCTGTCTCCATTCTTCTTCCCCCCCTCCTCTCCTGTGTCCTGCACCTGCACCTGTACCATTCGAAGGACCAGAAGAGAGCACCGGCGAGGCCTCAGTTGTCCCGGAGAGCCCTCCAGGACCATCACTCCAGGGCAGTCCCTCGGCTGAGGAACGACCGGCCCCGCGGAGGGCAAGACGGCGGACCCCGCGCGTACTACCGGCTACGGCGACGGACCCCCAGCTGCTGGCCATCCTCCGCCGGCAGCTGGAGGTCTCGGAGCAGCACCTCCAACTGCAGGAGCAGGCGCTGGCCTGGCGCCAGGAGGCATGGGGGGCCTACATGCAGACATTTAACCGCCTGGTTGAGTACCTGGCCCCCCATGCCGCGCCGGCCGAGCCATCGCCCGCCGCGCCCGCTCCTGCAGCCCCACCACCAGCTGCTCCAGCCGTCGCCGGGCCGTCCGCCGTCGCCCCACCACCCACCTGCGAGGGCCAGAGTGCCGAGGGACCCCTGGAGCCACCTGAGACTCGCCGGCGCCGATACCTTCCTGTCCAGCCCGCTCCCACCCAGCCGCGGACCAGACTGCAGGCACGGCGGGGCTCCCAGCCGGGCACACCCAGTGCTGGGCTCTAGGGGCGAGGGACCCGGGACGTGGCCTCCCCCTTGCTGTATACAGTTTGACTGGTTTTTTTTGGTGCCCCCGTTTGCCCCGTCCCCCCCATGTAAATAGTTCTCCCCGTTCTCCTCCCTGCTTTTCTTTTTTGTTGATGGCGCACACTTGTTTGCTTTGTTGTTGTATTGTTTTATTTGTGCACATCTTGCTTTGGTTGAACGTTTGTCCCTCCTTTTTGGTTTGTGTTTCACATATTTATTTATTTACATACCAAAAAAAAAAGTTTCGGAAAGACAAAAAAAAAGTTTACATTCAGCCACAAGTTCGTGCTGTCATTTGTCCAGGACAAGTGGGGGGGGCGCGGTGGGGTGCTCCATGGTGTGGGCGTTGGGGCAGGAATGTGGGGGAGGAAGGGGCGGGCAGTAGGGGGCCTGGGCAGAGTTCACCCTGTGGCCTGTTGGTCGAAGTGGGCCCGCAGGGCCTCCCGGACCCGGGTCCCCTCTGGGTCCACCTGCCGACTGGGAGCAGCAGGTGGCTGCACGTGTGCCCTGCCGGCCTCCGCGGCCCAGCCCTGCAGAAAGGTCTACCCCTTGCTCTCCACAAGGTTGTGCAGGGCGCAGCAGGCACCCACAATCTGGGGGATGTTGTTGGGGCCCGCATCCAGGCAGGTCAGGAGACATCGCCAGCGTCCCTTGAGGCGGCCAAATGAGCGCTCCACCACCTGGCGCGCACGGTTCAGGCGCTCGTTGAAGCGCTCCTGGCTAGCGGAGAGATGGCGCATGTAGGGGTGCATGAGCCACGGCCGGAGGGGGTAGGCCGCATCTGCGATGACGCAGAAGGGCATGGTGGTGTCCCCCAGAGGGATCTCCCGCTGGGCGATGTAGGTCCCCGCCTCCAGCCGACGGCACAGGCCCGAGTTCCGAAAAACCCGGGCGTCGTGGGTGCTGCCAGGCCAGCCCACGCAAATGTCCTGGAAACGTCCCCGGCTGTCCACCAAGGCCTGCAGGATGACAGAATGGTAGCCGTTCCGATTGAGGTATCGTCCTCCACTGTGCTGCGGGGCGCGGATGGGGATGTGAGTCCCATCCAGAGCCCCGAAGCAGTTGGGGAAGCCCAGGGTGGCAAAGGCGGCGACAGTGGCATGTAGGTCCCCCAGCCTCACGAGCCTGTGCAGGAGCATGGCGTTGATGGCACGCATGACCTGCAGAGAAAGCACATGGGACAGCCCCAGTGAGGGGTTAGCAGGGTGTGTGTGGCCCTGCCCTGCCCTGGCCCCCCTGCCCTGGCCTGCCCTGCCCTGGCCCCCCTGCCCTGCTCTGGCCCCCCTGCCCTGCCCTGGCCCCCCTGCCCTGGCCTTTCCTGCCCTGGCCTGCCCTGGCCTTCCCTGCCCTGGCCTGCCCTGACCCCCCTGCCCTGGCCCCCCTGCCCTGCCCTGGCCCCCCTGTCCTGCTCTGGCCCCCCTGCCCTGCCCTGGCCTCCCCCTGTGGGTTCTCTTACCTCCATGAAGACAGCCCCGACGGTGGCCTTTCCGACACCAAACTGCTGCCCCACGGATCGGTAGCTGTCCGGAGTGGCCAGCTTCCAGACAGCGATGCCGACCCGTTTCTCCACAGGGAGGGCACACCGCATGGCAATGTCCCGGTGCCTGAGTGCGGGGGTGAGCCACTGGCACAGGTCCAAGAATGGCTGCCGGGTCATCCTGAAGTTCCTGAGCCAGTGGTCGTCATCCCACTCCCCAAGCACCAGCCGCTCCCACCAGTCGGTGCTGGTGGGGTAGCTCCACAGCCGCTGGCATGTGAGGCGGGGGGTGGAGCGGGGTGCTGCAGGGGTAGGGGTTGAGCCCTGCTGCCCTGGGGGCATCTCCTCCCCTGGGGCAAGGAGGTACTCAGCTGCCTCCCACATGGCATGGGCCAGGGCAAGCCTTGCTCCTGCTGGGAGGGCTGGGTGGACCTCTAGCTGCTGCTGCTGCTGCTGCTGCTGCTGGGGGTCCCTGACTGCGGCGCCCGGGGTCTGTGTGCCTATGGCTCCTCAGACCGCAAGCTGTGCAGGCTGAGTGTATGTGGGAGGGGCCCTTTAAGGGAGTGGCTAGCTGTTGCCCCAGAAGCGCTAGTCCGCCCGTTGACCCTGTCTGCAGCTGTGCCTGGCATCCCTATTTCGATGTGTGCTACTTTCATGTGTAGACGTTCCCTCGCTGCGCCTATTTCGACGTTGGGCTGAGCAACGTCGAAGTTGAACATCGACGTTGCCGGCCCTGGAGGACGTGTAGACGTTATTCATCTAAATATCCTATTTCGATGTCGCAACATCGAAATAAGCTATTTCGATGTAGGCTTCACGTGTAGACGTAGCCTAGGAGGCAGAAATTTAGTGTTGGATAAAACATTCCCTATTTTTTTAAATAACCGAACTGACACAAAGATGAAAGAAGGTTTGCAAATGTAAGTTATCATTAGTATTATTACTACTATGCACCATTAACTGCAGACAAACTCTAGAGCAAAAATCTAAATGAAGCTCTGAGGGAAGATCCTACTGTTGATAAAAGCCAAAAGCTTGACATTTGGAGCTAGCAAATTTTCATAGAGATACAGATCTGAAAATTTGAGCAGTGTATCATCAGCTGTGTGAAGTAGATCTCATCTGTCTCTCTAAATCACTCCTGATGTATCCTTTGGATACAGAGGATTCTAAACTTTCTGCCATACTCCATTGTGCTGTGTGGCTGTGCTCTGTTAAATTGCAGCTGTACGCCACTTCAAACTCCATGCATTTTCATAGTGGCAGAGGGGATTCCTGAAGGGATAGAGTCCTGGCTCTAAAAGTAAGAGTGCTCTGAACACTTATTTAGTTACTGAGACATCCCTAGTAGGGTATAGCAAGAAATGTCATGACAGGCAACTGCACAAGGAGGTCCTATGCCCAGCGGTCATCCATTGATTTCAATAAACACTGGGTGGGTATCTCCTCAAAATAATCTGTGTTGCATAATAAGACTTTTATTGGTCTAATAGAAGACTGGTTATGCTCCTTGGTTTGCAGGCCATGTCTCTTTGGGGTCACCAAATCAATGAGTGCAGGAGATGACATTCTCTTTATTGCTCTTTTGAGTATTTGTTTAGAGTTTTGCCATTTTGCCGTGATGCCACTGGGAGGGGCGGGGTGTCTCTCTGCATTCTGTTCCCTCACAGGTACACTGCTGCTGCAGTGGTAGGATAGGACCTGCAACTTGTTGGACATCTTGATTGACTTCTCCTTCCTCACTAGGTACATTGCAGGTACAGTGACCAGATAACAAGTGTGAAAAATCAGGACAGGAGTAAAGGATAAGGGAGGCCCATATAAGAAAAAGTCTCAAATATTGGAACTGTCCCTAAAAATTTGTGACATCTGCTCATCCTAGTTGAATAGGGATATGGCTGGAGAAAAAGGAAAGTGCACTTAGGGCTCATGCCACCCCATGGGCTATGAAAAACACAGGAAAAGGTGTGGGAGAACTCTGGCTGCATGAATATAGGATTTTATATGCAGCCTGATCTCACTTACTGGACTACTGCAGATGCTGCAATATTATTATCCCTCTATTAATAGATACTCTGGCTACTTGAAGTCATAACTTCAAAGTTATGTTAGTGCAATATGGTGTCATTTTGCTGCAAAACAGTACGAATTAACACATCACTCTGTGTCATGCCACACAAAAGTACTATTAGCTTCATTAAAACTATGATATCTCTCTGTTAGCTTAATACAAAAGGTGTGTCCTTTTCTCTACTGGTTATTTGACAGAAGATTAAATTGGTGAGAGGAGTTCTCTTCGTTTTTATTCAATGTTAGCAGCTGACCCTGATTTCGATTGGAGGCTTCATTAATATTCATTCATATATAATTGCCTTAATTTTTGTGATAATGACTTCAGTTACCAACTGTTTGATTGATGGGACTTGTGTTTTCCCTGTGAAGGAGGTGAGCTATATAAAAATAAATAAACTTGCCATTCATGCATATTTTTAGCTGCCTTTAATTACAAGCTAGCTAAATAAGCATGAAAACCTTGCTGTGACTGATAGGATCTCTCCACTCAAGTGATTGTTTTTCATGAAGTCAGAAGGTGCTTGAATCAACTATTTCTAAAATTAACTGGAAGTTGCATCCTACAGAATCAAGAAAGTCTTATCTAAATTAGAAATGAGGGTAAGGCACTTAGATGACGGATGGACAGACACAAAAGAGGTAATTTGCAAAGATGTTACAGAAACACAATCTGTGCTTTGGAATAAAGATATGCAATAGGCCTTATCCATCCATAATTCCTGTAGGTCTGTAAATAAAAGACTAGCTGAATTACACTAAGAATTATCTCAATAATACACAGGTGGGCTCCCATGCTCCTACTCCCATCACACATACTCAGAGGCAGAATTGGGAGCAAGAGTCTTGGTAAGAATTCAGCATGAGAGAGAAAGGAAGGAAAGTACAGCTTGTGAGCTTTATTTCAATTTCCTTCTCTAAGAATATCCTTCTCTTGTGCTATGTCTGTATTGGGTTGAAGTCAGACACTGTCACTTATCTCTTGGAATTTGCTATTAAGCAGGGACTGACTCTTGGAAGTAACACTATTCATAAATCTATGTCTAGACTGTGGTTGCTATTTCAGGACACAAATGTACCTGAAATAGCAACTTGGTGGAATTTCTCCACACTTCAAAATAGCAAGGCTATTCTGAGCGTGGTATTGCTGTTGTCCCACCCCTTGTTGTGAGAAAGGTAATGGAACCTTCAGACTAATGTATTTCAAAATAACTCACACAATTTGCATTGTGCAAATTGCATAAATTATTTTGATTTAGACATTCAGTCTAGACATAGCCTGGGTGACATGATTTTGAGAAATGTAGGAGAATATTTTCCTGCACTAAAGATCTTTGTTGTTTACTCATCAGATGAAATAATTGATTCCTGTTTAACATAGTTTCTCTGGGGTAGGATGGAGGTGTTAAAAATGGGCTTATGACTTCACGTGAGCAATGAGCAATGGAACAAAATCAGCTCCTAAACCACAAAGACCTTCGTGTTCATACAAAATGACTTCTAAAAGGAAATTAATCTGAAAGTAATGAGGTGTCAGAAGAGTTATTTCTAAATGATTATTTTCCAGTGTTTGCTATGAAATACTGTGTGCTCTTTATGCTCTTTAATCACTGTAAAAGTGGAGGATAGTAGGTATATTTACAGTTGTTACTGCATTTACTAATTCAGAGCCACTCTTTTAATAGGGTGATTTAGAGTTGCATGCTCTCTCTCTCGCTGTCTCTCGCACACACCCTCTGTTGGTTGAGTGGAACTGGAAGGAGAATATTGTTTATCACCAAGAATGGAATCCAGAAAACTCCAGAAAAAAGAACATAAGTCTCTACCACTTGAAATAAAGGACCAAGCAGACTGTGTAGAATCGGGATAGAGAGAGATGTGTCGGACACTATGAAAAGTAAGTTGCAGAAACGTATTCAAATGGTAGAAAAACCATAAAGTATACAAAGAAGTATTTATATTTGTGTCTCAGCTAGGCAACAGGAACCATATTTTGAGTAAAGTTCTATGAAGTTATGCACAAAGTAAGGAAAGACAAGACATTCTTGTTTACTGGCTTCTAGGGCTCTACTGACTAGATGCACTCAGAGTTGCACGAGGTGACTGATGAAACAACCCAGACAGTATGGAGAAAACAAGCAGTGTTGTGCTGGTGCCTCTGTGCTATTTGCTGTATACAAATAGACTTGTTTGCCAGTTCTATTACTTTGGTGATGGATTTTTCTTTTCTAGGCCTTTTCATATAAACGGAAACAAAGTAAATGGTTAAAAGCTGTATTCTTGTGCTTAGAGTTAATAAAAGTTTAAAGTTTATTCTTAAAGTCTTTATTTATTAAACTTAGAATGTCTTGTGCAATTGCATCAAATAGTCCACAGCTAACAGCCTCAAAACATAGCAATTAGCAAGTGTAGAATGTTTACGGACTGATTTATTAATCCAAACATCAGCCTGATAGTTAACAACCAGTGAAACATGGTCTGGTTGTACCCCTGTGTTACTTCGTGTTACATCGTTTATCTGTAGAATCACAGCATAGTGGACAATCTCAAATAAGCCAATGTCTGTTAACTTCAGCTGAAAACTTGGCCTCATTTGTTTCATGATCCTTCATTTATATACGTTAATCCCCTGAACCACAAGTAAACAGCTATAAATGAAATTTGAAACATTTTATGACAGGTGCAGAAAGGGCTGACTCTTAAGATGGACTGGACTCCTGCTGAACGCTTGTAAATCCACTGACATGAACAGCAGCTGTTGAATGGTCTTCACTGCCTGGCAAAATCTGGTTTAAGGTTATTAAGACTGCTTTTTAAAGAAAAAATGAAAATTTAACTTCCAGGGGCCATCCTTTTTTGTTAATAGTGGGTGAGGGGCAACCATAGCAATGAAAATGGAATAGATCTGAAAGACCGATCAATCTATTTGATACCACATCAAGATCTTTTTCCTAGGGGTATATAAAGAAACGAACTTAAATTTAAATTTCTAAATGACCAGCAAAGGAAATGATACTTAAACCCGCCACTTTAGTAAGATGTTGCCCTGGTTCCCAAATAGCATATTTATCTCCAATTCTTCTTTGTAAGTATGTCTCACCAATTATTTAAATAAATTTGTGGGTTTTAATTAAACGGAACATATGGAAACTGAACAAGGTTGGGTTGAATGAGGACCTGGCCACTGTGGATTCATCTGGTTAAAACTAGGGCTATTTCAGGAGTAGGTGACCACATTCTTTTCTAAGGACTTGATTCATGTTTCACATCATATTCATCCATTTATCTGAACAGAGCAGCTGCTTAAAATGGAAAAGTGTACAAGCTCCCTCACCTTCATGCCTTTATTGGTAGGCTAGGGAATGAGCATGGATGGCCACACAGGTTACCCTTCAGTGTTCTGTCAACAGAAGTCGCTGATGGAAGTGATATCCCAAAAAAACTTCTGTCGACAGAGGGCAGCCACACACAAAAGCCAACTGGAAGAGTGCTCCACTCTGCTGACACTGTGGCTGGGCTGCCCAGCTGCTCACTTGACAAAATAGGCACCGAGAAGCACAGCAGATAGGGCTGCCCATTATTCTGGATGCCCTGTCTCTCTAGAGAAGGCCCCCTCCCTGAACATCCACACAGCTTTTTTTCAACAGAATCTGTCAACAACAGTGTTATCCCTCATAGTTGAGAGTCTGAACGCTACCAGAGAAAGTGCTGAGTTTTGTCCACAAATGGTCAACAAAACATATTTTGTGTGTGGACATTCCACTGGTTTTGTTGGGAAAAAAATGGGGTTTTGTCCACAAAACTCAGTAATGTAGTTGTAGCCACAATGTTTACTGTGACTTTAGGCTACCTTTCAGACACATATTATTGTGGGGTACTAAATGCATATAAATGGCATGTAAAATACCGTGCCACTCTTTTTATTGCAAACTTCTTCACAAGACTCCCTCCGTGGCTATGTCTAGATTAAAGGGTTTTGTTGACAAAACATCCGTTTTGTCCATAAGTCCTGTGGAGCATCCAGATTGCCAAGCGCGTTCTGTTGACAGAAAAGGTCTTCCACCTTCTGTCAACAGAAAATGCCTTCAGGACGCTGTGCAACCCTGAATGCTGTAGTTCTCAGTAGCTGTTTTGCCAATTTTCTTTTGATCCATCCTTCAGTCTGGACACTATCTGTTGACAGAAGTTTTGTTGAAAGATATCGTCTGACACAAACTTCTGCTCACAAATCCCTGTGGCCCAGACATAGCCTTTGCCTCATACAGGCCGTGTCTACACTAGCCCCAAACTTCGAAATGGCCATGAAGATGGCCATTTTGAAGTTTACTGATGAAGCGCAGAAATACATATTCAGCGCCTCATTAGCATGCAGGCAGCCACGGCACTTCGAAATTGATGCGGCTCACTGCCGCGTGGCTCGTCCCGACACGGCTCCTTTTCGAAAGGACCCTGCCTACTTCAAAGTCCCCTTATTCCCATCTGCTCATAGGAATAATAACAGAGAGGAAGCCGTGCTAGTCTATACAGTATCAAAACAAAAAGCAGTCAAGTAGCACTTTAAAGACTAGCAAAATAGTTTATTAGGTGAGCTTCCATGGGACAGATCCACTTCTTCAGACCATAGCCAGACCAGAACAGACTCAATATTTAAGACACAGAGAACCAAAAACAGTAAGCAAGGAGGACAAATTTATATTCAAATTCGGCACATTAACACATGGTTTAAATTGTGATGGGAAATTTCTGAGTCACTATAGGGGCTCGTCTGCATACTTGGCTCAATCTAATTCTTGACCTTCCCCCCGCACCCCTCCACTCTCTGATTTGCTCACCTTGATTATCATTTTCTGATTTGTCCTCCCTGCTTACTGTTTTTGGTTCTCTGCGTCTTAAATATTGAGTCTGTTCTGGTCTGGCTATGGTCTGAAGAAGTGGGTCTGTCCCATGAAAGCTCACATAGGAATAAGGGGACTTCGAAGTAGGTGGGGTCCTTTCGAAAAGGAGCCCTGTTGGGATGAGCCGCATCAATTTCGAAGTGCCACGGCCACCCGCATGCTAATGAGGCACTGAATATATATTTCAGTGCTTCATTAGTAAACTTCAAAATGGCCATTTGCATGGCTATTTCGAAGTTTGGGGCTAGTGTAGACACGGCCACACACACCTCATGTAGTTTATTGTTGACAGTGACAACAGTCCTATGGGTAATGATGCTGTCTAGTGTCCAACCCAAAGAAAGAATATGGGGGCTACTAGTAACCAAACACCCCAGAGCTCTTTATCAGCTCAAGTAAAAGGTGCCTCTGCTTTTGAAAGTGAAGAATGAGGGTTCTAATGGTGTGTGTGAGGGAACTGTGATTTACTGAAATGAAGTTTCAAATATTGATGTGTTCTTTAATGATTACTGTGTTCATGGACTAGTAATAAAGACTTTAGTTTAAAATCCAAAAATGCTTTCTGGAAGGTTACATCTTAAGAGTACTTTGTTTCTTATAATCCAGAACTTTAACATAAGAGTGAAAAAGAGACAACACAGATTGCCACCTAAGGTTACATCTACATGGCACCCTGAACTCCAAATGCTCATTTTGAGTTTATTTCAAAATAGGCTATTTTGGCATTTGGTACTGTCTGAACAGCACTGAAATGTTGAAACACTGCACTTATTTGAAGCAATCTTTACTCCTCCTGCAATGAGGACTACAGGGATGCCAAAAGAGTGCACCCGTCAGTTTTCAAAACACACAGAGTAGCTATTTTGGAAAAGCAAGGTATCCCAAAATAATGCTGCTGCAGAGACATAGCCTAAGATGGAGAGGCACAGCTCCTCTCACCTCACTCTAGGCTGCCTCTTGGTGACTGCCTACAGAGTATCCAGATCTCTTCCCTCAGTGCCACCTTTCCTGCAAGTAATACTATCAACCTTCCCTCCCCCACACACTTTGGACTTAAAGTGATAACTTGTTATTTTTAGTTTTCACTACATCCCAGATCTGACACTACCATGTTTCTGTACCACAAACCTAGACTGGAATGTCTTGGTAGCAAAGCCTGACCACTAAGGGCAAGGAGGGTCAGGCCCCTTCTAACAGATGCCTAACAACTTCCAGTTAAAATTTGCTCAGAGATAATGCCAGAGTGAGTAGTCTTAAAGGTACTAGCCTAACCTCCTATTCAGAACAGTGTGAGTGGGGGTGAGGACTGGTTTTGACCAACTTGGAAGAGAACCTGGGAGGCCCAAGGGAGGCTTTGTGTGGTCTATAAAAGGTCATTATTCTCTCAAGGTAGCTGAAAGAACCAGACTGGAAGAGCCACTCAGGCTGCATGTACACTATGAGCTAAAATCAATTTTCTTGACATTGATTTATTAACTCTGGGTTTTATCAATTCGATTTTGAGAATCCTCACATTCCCACATGCTTTCCACTAAATCAACTTATTGCTGCCACACACAAGTAGCTTAGATTGAGTGCTGCAGCTGCGTATTGTGTGAATCTATCCCACAGTTCCCTGAGCCCTGTAGCATTCAGGCTATTTTCACTGCTGCAGAATGGTGAAAAAAAGTGCCCCGCAAGTAGATGTGGGTATCTTATGACATCTTGCCACATTTCATTCTCCTCTTCCCCTGCTGTGTTAAACAAACATCCATTTTTCCAGATGGGTTCTGGCTTGCCTTTATAAGATATGTGCTTTTTATAATTGGAGGGGGGGTAGTAAAGAGCTTAGGAAAGGTTAGAAAAAATATTTTGGGTTTCTTGACTGACAGGTTTTGGAAAATGGGATGCAAAAATACTAGATCTTTGCATGCTGGGTTCTGGATTTAGATCTCCCAGCAAAGAACACCCTCAGAACAAGAATTTGTTGAAGTAGACATGGGTGCTACACTGAAACTGCAATGAATCATTGCAACAGTTGTGGCTCAAGGTGGCTAAAAGATCCCAGACTATAGCCAGCCCAAAAAATCATGTTCACCAAGGGAGACTTCCCCCAGATATCTAAAAGACTCCAGGCTACAGCCAGTTTTGGACCTGCCAAAAAAACAACAACCCAGAACAAGAATATTCATCACTGCAAGCCTTACTTTGAGAACTGTGGTAATTATATAGCTACTACATTGCCTTAATTGAAGCAGTTACAGCTCGGGGTGGATAAAGGACCCTGACTACAGCCAGAAACTGAAAATCATAGCTATCGAGGGAGACTTCCCATGGATGGCTAAAGGACACCCTGCTACAGCCAGCACACAAAAATCATGATGGCTGAGGAAGACTTTCCCCAGATGGCTGAAATACCCCTTAATACAGCCAGCCCTGAAATTTGTGACTGCCAACTCAAACCACTGCAACGCATTATTAAAGACCAACAACCTATCCTTAATCAGGATGCCACACTCCAGAAGACACAAGGTGACAGGCCTATTCTCTCCTACAGACAACCTCTCAACCTCATGAGGATTCTCAATAACAACCACAGTCTATACCACAGGAACACCAGTCCTGGGACTTTTCCTTGCAACAAAACCCACTGACAGCTTTGTCCACATATCTATTCTGGAGATACCATTCCTGGACCTAATAAGGTTAGTCACAGAATCACGGGCACATTCTCATGTTCCTCAACTAACATCATATATGCCATCATGTGCCAACAATGCCCAGATGGTTTGTATATTGAACAGACTTCAGACTCTCTCAGACAAAGAGTTAATGGACACAAAACAGACATCAAAACACTCCTGATCCACAAACCACTTAGTCTACATTTTAATGGAGTGGGCCATTCTGTTAATGACTTAAGAGTTTGAGTCTTACTGAAGAAGAATTTTCAGTCTGCTTTGGAAATAGAAACTGCTGAACTCTCTTTCATTTTCAAATTCAACATGTTAACATGTGGTTTGAACCAGGATGCAAATTTTCTGGGACACTATAGGGGCTCTTGCATACTTGGCTTAATCTAATTCTTGACTCTCCACCACCGCCCCACTGCTCTCTGATTTACTCACCTTGATAATTTTTTTTTCTGATTTGTCAAACTTGATTACTGTTTTTGGTTCTCTATGCCTTAAATATTGAGTCTGTTCTGGTATGGCTACGGTCTGAAGAAGTGGGTCTGTCCCACGAAAGCTCACCTAATAAATTATTTTGTTAGTCTTTAAAGTACTACTTTACTGCTTTTTTTTTGATAGCATATAGACTAGCATGGCTTTCTCTCTCTTACTAATCAATATTGATTTTAGTGTTCCATAAATCGAGCTAATGGAATTTACAGTGAAGACAGGCACTTGGAAAAATTGGGCTAAATGACTTAAAATCGATATCATATTATAGTGTAGACATAGCCTCAGACACAGGAACCTGTTGGGGTGTCAGACAGTGTGAAGTCTGCTTAGGTTACCTTTATGGGATGATGATGCCTTAGGTAAATGAAATCTTACCTTAGATATAGCTTATGTAAAGCCAACAGACCCAGGCCGTGTCTACACGTGCACGCTACTTCGAAGTAGCAGCGACAACTCTGAAATAGCGCCCGTCACGGCTACACATGTTGGGCGCTATTTCCAAGTTGAAATCGACGTTAGGTGGCGAGACGTCGAAGTCGCTAACCCCATGAGGGGATGGGAATAGCGCCCTACTTCAAAGTAGGGCACGTGTAGACGATCCGCGTCCCGCAACATTGAAATAGCGGGGTCTGCCATGGCGGCCATCAGCTGAGGGGTTGAGAGATGCTCTCTCTCCAGCCCCTGCAGGGCTCTATGGTCATCGTGTGCAGCAGCCCTTAGCCCAGGGCTTCTGGCTGCTGCTACCGCAGCTGGGGATCCATGCTGCATGCACAGGGTCTGCAACCAGTTGTCAGCTCTGTGGATCTTGTGTTGTTTAGTGCAACTGTGTCTGGGAGGGGCCCTTTAAGGGAGCAGCTTGCTGTTGAGTCCGCCCTGTGACCCTGTCTGCAGCTGTGCCTGGCACCCTTATTTCAATGTGTGCTACTTTAGCGTGTAGACGTTCCCTTGCAGTGCCTATTTCGATGTGGTGCTGGCCAATGTCCAAGTTGAATGTTGACGTTGCCAGCCCTGGAGGACGTGTAGACGTTATTCATCGAAATAAGCTATTTCGATGTAGCGTGCATGTGTAGACGTAGCCCCAGATTGCCAGCCCCAGGAACAGAACCTGTGAGCACAGAGTCTGAAGTCCTGCACTCTACCATACTACTACTACTACCTTAGGTAAGAGAGATGTGAATACAAAGTAGTTTGTTTTGGGTTTTGTTTTTTCTTTTTTTTGGTTGGTTGTGACTACTACAGAAAAATGCTTTGTTTTAAAGGGGCTGTTTCTCAGTAGCACTGATTACAGGCTCCAAATGTGGGGACAGACAGATGTCCAAGGCCCAGCTGGATGTGCGCAGTGCTAGGTAGTTAATCTACATAGCAAAGTATACCCAAGGTCCCAGTCTAAGGGTGAAAGAATGTTGAGATTCTACTCTGAGTTAGGTAAGGTCAGAAGCCCAAGATCTGAGGTGAAACAGCTGCAGAGAGACCAGGAAGGGAATAAAAGTAGGACCTTAAATGTGGCAGAAGGTGGCAGTGGCTGATTTCCTTAGTGCATGGATTTCCTACATCAGCCACCATGTCTCCTGTGGACACACCTTCCCCATTCCTTGACCTCCAGCGCCAATCTGTTGTACCGATGAAAAAGAAATTATTGTCATTTCATGCTACTGCTTCTTTTTTGTTTTGTTTGTTTTGGCCTTTGCTGCACAGTTGAAAGGCTAATACCACACTTTTGGGACCCTGATTGGGTGTCAGCTGAGTGCTGTAAGCTATACTTGTGAATTAGGAGAGTACTGCAAGAAGTAGGTGTTGACACATAAAATACCTCATACTTTTTGTTAATGTCCTTCAGCTATGGATTGAAGTCACAAAGCTGTTCCTTATAGTATATATATTTTCCCCTTTCTCCCTCATCTATCTATCTATCTATCTATCAGATTTTATTTTACAAGAATTTATGATTTTTTTCTCTCTTTTTAACCATTGTTAATAAAATTGTCTCTTCTTCTAATCCTGACCTCTAGCAAAGGACAGAGTGACTGACACAAAACAATTTACAGGTAAGATAGCTGGTGCTTTTAATGGATTTATTGCTTGTGAAAGGTGCAATATTGCCAGCTCTGCAGACTCAAGACCTCTGTTCATTCCTGGAACTGCTATAACCCAAAAACTTCACTTGAAACCTTGCCGCATGTCACTGTGTCTCAGCGCTGTCTTAACAATTTCACTAGTGGGGAAGAGGGAGAGAGAAGCCTCAGTTGGGCTAGTTCAGACAACAAGACCATTCCCTATCATGGTACCCTATTATATTCAACACTGTTTCAAAGAGAGGTTCTTTTCTGCACTGCATAATAAATTGATTAAGGTATGAGAGGAAAAGAAGCAATTACAATCCAAGTGTCATTTGAAGTGAAGAGGAGAAAACTTTTTTTTTCCAGTTAGGTGAGATAACCACAATGCCTCCCAGAGTAGTTACTTTATGTTTCTGGGGATACTTCCTTCTTCAGGCAAGTGTGCCTCAGGTGCTTGGTTAATTATTCTGCAGGTTCAGAAAGCCTGAAGTGAGCATGTACTCATTTATCTAGAATTATAAGATTCAGGGTTAGATGTTAACTAATTTTTCTTGCATACCAACACCTCCAAACAGATTTAAGCCCTAACCTGATGCAGAAACACATAAACAAACTGTCAACCATATGCAAATTACCAGCCCTGGGGTGTCAGAAGACCAAAATTAGTAAAATCACACACAAGATGAAGAATGTGTATTAACTTAGCAGCCAATCTGGAATTCTACAACTAAGTTGATGAACACCCTGTGAAATGGATCCAAGTGAAAAATCAGTAAACAATTGAATAAAGATACAGGGGACAGGAAATATTATATGTACCCAGGAATACTATGAACTGTCTTGCAAAGCCATGTTCAGCACTGAATTCCAAAGAAGTCCATGCAGCTAGGAAGGAGGTTGGAGGAGAGGGTGGCTTTGTGACAGGAGGTATTCTACACAGATATGGTGAACTGTATGTAAAAAACAATGCCAGAGAAAGTTATGTTTCATTTAGGTGCTTGGCCATGTGAGATGAAGTTTTGTTTGACATTACTTGTATGAACTGCAGGCACTGTTGGTTTCACAAGTGAACTCCCTATTCAAAAACATAACACCATGTGCATTAAACAGAGAAGACACACTGTTTTCAGTGATGTCATTCACTCATTTGTCTTCCATAAAAGGGATTAACAAACTTTTCTTCAGCTTGTTCGAAGTGAGGATAACTAGAACTATCTGGGTGATTCTGGAATGATAATTATTATATTTAATTATGCCAGTAAAAATATAATAGGCCAGATCACCGAGTGGAAATCAGTTTAACTACTCTTAATTCAGTGAAATTTGTGTATTAGTACCACATGAGAATCTGGCCTGATAAAAATAAAAGTCAGCCTACCAGGGTGTCCCTTTCAATTGAAAACATAGGGCTAATGGGATGGCAGGGAAGGACAAACAACATGATGAGACACTGCATTGAATTCCATTAAAACCATGGGATGCTCCTGATAAGAACATAAGAACATAAGAACATAAGAACGGCCATACTGGGTCAGACCAAAGGTCCATCAAGCCCAGCATCCCATCTGCCGATGGTGGCCAATGCCAGGTGCCCCAGAGAAGGAAAACAGAAGACAATGATCAAGTGATTTATCTCCTGCCATCCATCTCCTGCCCTTGTTATGAAGGCTAGGGCACCATACTTTATCCCTGGCTAATAGCCATTTATGGACCTAACCTGCAAAAATTTATCAAGCTCTTTTTTAAACCCTAATAGAGTCCTGGCCTTCACAGCCTCCTCAGGCAAGGAGTTCCACAGGTTGACTGTGCGCTGTGTGAAGAAAAATTTCCTTTTATTAGTTTTGAACCTACTACCCATCAATTTCATTTGGTGTCCCCTAGTTCTTGTATTATGGGAAAAGGTAAATAATTTTTCTATATTCACTTTCTCCACACCATTCATGAACTCATGATTCATGATAAATAACAATGATAGATACTTGTTTAAGCCTCAGATAATGGGGGTATAAAAACACAATATGGCAATAGAGTGTCTCCTCATGCATGTGTTTACATGACTGCATGCATTGTTGATCAAGCTTAGTTCTTAACTTAAAGGTAAGGTCAAACAGGGCCTGAATTTACACTGTCATACAGTTTGTATGGTCGTGCCCTTTCATGCACATTGAGTACAAGGTATAAGTAAAATGTTTCCAAAATCAGAATTTTCCACTTAGTTGCAGTGATAGCAGCCTTTCACTCACACTATGCACTCACTTTGTAGAGGTTCCAAATGGCTGCAGAAGGTGGAAAGACCTGGAGAATCAGTATCACCAGATTTAGTAAGAGAAAACTAGGAAAGCACTGAAAAAGGGGCAGTGGTAGCAGCAACAGCATAAATTCTTCTCTCCCACAAAATATGAAGGGAACATTACAACTGTAAGCTGCATACATATCTCATAGAGCTGGAAGGGACCTTGGGAGGTCATTGAGTCCAGTCCCCTACCCTCTTGGCAGGACCAAGCACCATCCCTGGCAGGTTTTTTTCCTTATAATTTATTTGCTTCAGGCCTCCAAATGGCCTCCTGAAGGTTTGCACTCACCCCCTGAGTTTACAAGATCAAGGCTCAAGCCAGTGAGCTATGCATCCCACTGTTCTTGGTTTCACCAGAAATTTTGGAGGCAAAAATTCTTGGGCAGCAGTTGGCTATATGTACTTTTCAAAGCAACACAAACAAATAAAAATTGACTGAAAAATGAGTTTTCAAGAAGTCTGAAAACATCTACGACAAAGTGGCAAAGCTGTGAATGATGCACAGTGGCAAAGAGCTCAACTCTGCTATGCATAAGTTTATGGGCTAGACCCTCAGCTGATGGTGTAGCTCTGCTGATCTGCAGCTGATGAAGCACTGGCCCTTGTTTTATTTATACATAATGTTAATTGAGGAAACCTTGCAGATTTCAGCAGTTTACTCTCCATACAAATGTTTACCCAGCTATAGCAAAGGAATATTGCTTGCTTTAAGATCCAGCTTCTGACACCTTTTCAGAGTATGAAAATAGCTGAGAATCTTAATCTACTTTCCTCATCACATCAACAGCCATGGAACAATTGTCTCATCTATCAGTGTGAAAAGGAACCCTTCTCCCCTGGCCCATGACCTTAAATCATTCACCACTGTAAACTGCCCTTTGATGAGTGAGATGCCAACTGAGAAGTGCTGGAGGCTGTGTCTATGAGGATTACACTCTGTAACTTATTTATTAGTTGCTTTGTTTGTGGGAAAGGGCAGAGACTAATGAAATGAAATGTTGTTGTTGTTTGCTCATTCATATACTTGCTTATAAATTCAGGAAGAATTTCCTAGCAGGAGCTAATCCATATTTGTAATGAAATCTGAGGGAGGAAAGAAGGGATCAAAAATAGTTACAGAAACAAAATGAAGAAGGTACTTTGAAAGAAAACATCCTCCAACTGTCCCCACTGCATACTTATAATCCTAATGGTGCCATTTCCCAGTGGTTAAAGCAGTGGCTTAGCACTCAGAAGGCTTCTGTTCTACTCTGGGCTCAACATTGGCCTCATGGCCCACTGTGGATAATTCTGATCCCTGTTCTGTGCCTTCATTTCCCCCTCTGAAAAATGGGGAAAACAGTACTAGTTTCCCAGGTACAATAAAAGCTACATGTCATTAGTATTCTCTTGGTATTCCTGCTTTTTGTCCATCTTTGGCTCTGGAGCCTACTAAACAAGTGTAGAGGAGGCAGAGCAGGAAAAGTCTGAGAGTGAACCCAGGGAAAAAGAAGCATGCTAGAAATCATTCCATCCATGGAACACTGCACTCTCATCTCTTCCATCAACCCTATGGTTCCAGCAGTTTCCAGCTTTGTCCTGTCTATTATTTATTATTTAGATGCTGGCATTACCCAATCAGGTGAACTTATGCACACTTTAAGGGGAGAGGGAGATTGTTCTGCAGTGTGGAAAACATCTAGCAAAAAAGATAAATGGCCTCATGCTGTATTTTCTCAACAGATTCCCCAGATTTTTGGGGGGCTACTGCATATTCATTTCACCCCTTACCATCCCTGTTCAGCCTACCTCCTCCCCTCCTATAAATGGCCCCTCTATAGAAAGAGTTGCCCTCCCTCTCCACAGATGAAAATCTAGGGAAAACCTTAGCCCTTGAGATATTCAGAGTTGTGCAATTGTTACTTGCACAAATTTCTTTATCCTTTTCACACTTCAGGGGCACACACCTTTAAAGGAATTAGTTTAACTCCTAGAGCACTCACTGGGCTTGTGAGATGTACTGGGATCACTGCCCACATTCTCCACCAAATTGTTTGTCCTTTACACAGAAACATTTATTCCTTTCTTGTTAATCAATGTCTGCAGAAGAGAGATGCCAGGGCTCAGGGAGAGCAGACACATTTCAAGAGAACATCTGGAAAATTGCTTCTCATTCTTTTCCAGGCATGATGGCTTTATTTAAACAAGTTGCTGAATGCACTGATTAATGCAGTGAAATCTACGTTAATATTCAGCAATTTAAAGGTACTTGCACTCATTTTAACAACATAATGTTCTATGTGGTGACACAAACGCTTCTTCAATAAATCCAATCCCATACATTTATTGGTCCCTGTATTTATGCTTTTAATGTTTATGATGCTGTTCTAAAAGCTATGTTCTATCTTCACTTCAGAAATGCAGTGGCCATGAAATTGCTGGAAACATTGACATGGGGCTATTAATTTAGTAGTATTGGAAATGGTTGGGTTAGAATTATGTGTGTACGTGTGTTGCTCCATTGGGGTTTTGCTATCACTTTGCATTACTGTTCTGGCTCATTCCTGAGAATCAGACCCACAGTAGCCCTAGGGTCTCTCTTTACAAGTGCAATTGCGGAGTTGGAGCCTTTGTGTGTTTCACTCATTGGGCAGATCATCAAGGTGTATACAGATATTAACCAAGGCTAGATTGCAGGTTTCTGTCAGGAGCCCAGAGGTCTATAAGTCTGCTGCTTTGGGAGCCTTCTGCCCGCTTCCTAGTCGCCCTCATTCGGTGCAGTGGGGTTCCTGACACTTGGCCCAATGTAGACAGGCCAAATGTTGGGAAAGTCTCTCCTGACAGAACTGCCAGTGGGAGATATGCAAATGCATTGTGCCATATCTGTATCGTTTGCCAACAGATCTCTTCACTCTAGACAGAGCCTGAGATAGACAAATATATGAGCCTGTAGTGAGTGGTACTGCTTGAATAGCATAGCTCTACATACCACTGACAGACATTCGTTGGCTGTATTGAACCTAGGCCTCTAGTGCTGAATGCTCAGGCCTCTACTGCAATGGTTTTCAACATGGAGGTCCATGGGCTGCACACATCCCAATAAGCACATAGCTCCAGCCTAGCATCACAGCTGTGTGCTAAAAATAATTCAAATTTCCCTCTCGGGAAGGTGATAGGGCTGGGGCCAGAAGAGCTAACTCAGTTACTCCTGCTGGAGTGTCCGGCTGTCTTAGCTGGCAATCAGGTGGCAGTGTGCTGCTTCTGCTTCTACCTGTCTCTGTCTCTCCACACTGCAGGACATTGACAAGTATAGCATTAACACTGGTGACTGGACTCTAAAAATCCACTTACCATAGGAACCTGTGCCAGCTGTGGGTGCAATTTGAGCAGGCCTCTGCTTCCCTCTGGTTTCTGGGTCCTAGGTCCTCGTGCTTGTCATCGCAAATTTCCACAAGGGTAGGCTGAATGCAATTCACCAAGGCTAGTCCCCGATGGTCCAGTAGACAGTTTATTTACCTGTTCCTCCACTCCCAGCTCCCCTTGGCTGCAGTTTGCTGTTCCCAGCTACTGAGAGCTGCAGGAAGTGGTGGCTCAGCCCTCACTGCTTCCTGCAGCTCTCATTGGTCAAGAACAATGAACCCAAGTGGATGGGAGATAGAAGCAGTTGTACGCTTGGCAGCACAGGTAAATAAAACATCAGGCAGTCCAACAGGGGCTAACTCTAGCAACCCATCCCATGGGCTGCTTATTGCCCACTCTCTTGTGCTGGTCCTATTTCTGGACAATAAGTGAGTGCCTATGGGGGGCCGGCAGAGCAAGGAGATATGTGTGGTGGGGGGAGAGGCAGTGGGGAAGGAAGAGACAGGGATGATGGAATGGGGCAGAGGACAGTATGGAGAAGAAGGAGGATGAGGTGGAGATATGCATGAGGAAGGAGTACGATAGGGGAACACAAGGGGATGAATGAGAGTGCTCTCATCTGTGGGAGCCCTGCCTCCTCTCACATGGGTGTCTGTCCAGAGAAATGAAGGGTGGAGGGGCACAACCTTCCCCACTAGCCACTGCAATATATTACCTCGAGAGGACTGGGCATTCTACATCAGCAGACTCAGCCACCTGCCCATCACCTACTGGCCATTTCCAGGGACTAATGTGAGACCAAATTAACATATAATGTTTTGACTTCAATCAGCAAAATGAAATGCTCTTGGCAGACATTTCCCAGCATTCACATGAAAGGTATTCTAACAATCTGAATCCCATCAAAACAAAAAGCAGTTAAGTAGCACTTTAAAGACTAGCAAAATGGTTTATTAGGTGAGCTTTCGTGGGACAGACCCACTTCTTCAGACCATAGCCAGACCAGAACAGTCTCAATATTTAAGGCACAGATAATCTGAATCCCATTACTGTTGTACAACAAATATTTAACCTTATCGTTTTGGTATTTAGAGGCAGTATATCTATTGTGTGGCGGCAGCCCACATAACAAAGGAAGCTGCATATGTGGCTCACAGTGGTAAATAGGTTGAGGACCACTGCTGTATGGCATGTGCTAAAGTCCATGTGATCTTTTGCTAAGGATATAGCAGACTCATTTATGTCTAAGTACCACTGCATAGGACAGAGCACCACACCCAGATGTGTGGGTCACATATATCCCCTACATGAGGAAATACATCCCGAGCTTCAGAAACTCCCCAGCTGGTATCCCTGATGAGTATCAGAGGGGTAGCCGTGTTAGTCTGTATCTGCAAAAACAATAACAAGTCCTGTGGCACCTTATAGACTAACAGATATTTTGGAGCATAAGCTTTTGTGGGCAAAGATTCTTTGTCAGATGCATCCCTGATGAGTTTCCCTTGTAACGCAGACAGGCCCAGGTCATTGGCAGACAGGAGCAAATCTGGTGCTTCTGGAGCTAAATGCATGAGCCTCTACTGCATGAGCTAAAAGCCACGTGGCCATTACCTCAGGCTGTAGCAAACTAATTAATCTTTAAGAGGTCTTGATGCTACTACACCGGACAGAGCATCTCGGCCAGGAGCTGTGAGGATTTAATCTATGTTATCCATTTTACCATGCCCAAGTGTTGGACATTTTCTAATATAAACACCGAGGTATTTTTCCTACCCTGAAGACATTATAATTAAATAATGGTGAATTGCAGTGATGGTAAAATGGGATGGAGGGAGGAAAGATAAGGGCTTCAACAGGATTATTCAGTTGCTCAATTTAAGCATGTGTACATTTTGTCATGGCTGGTATTGTGAATATTAAATATGGGCAAACATTTCCAGAGTGAGTAATGATACCGAGTACCTCAATTTTTGTGTGCCCCAAATGACACATCCTGTAGTAGCCTGCCTATCAGAGGGTGGTACTCAACACTTTCCAAAAATCACATCTGTGCTTTTGTAAAAGGAAATGAGTAAACACAGCCTAACCTGGCTGCAGTCTCAGCACATGAGTGGCATAATCTCTGTCAAGTTTTTTTGTAGGCCCTGATCAGGATGACAGCTATGAATGCTAGTTGATGTACAAAGACTAGGGTGACCAAATATGCGACAGGGAGATATGTCGGGGAGGAAGTGGCAGCCACCGGCAACTCTCTGGAGCCTGGGGAAGTGGCAGCCACTGGCCCTCCCGCCGAGCCCTGGGGAAACAGCAGCTGCCCATGCTCCCCCTGCTTCCCAAGGCTCAGAGAAGTGACTCCCGCCAGCAGCTGTGCCTGTGCAGCTGTGGGCAGAAAAGACCCAGGGATCAGGGGGATGGCCCAAATATGGGAGAATGAGTCCCTTTAAAAAAATAAGTCGGGATGCCTTTTTGGCATCCCAAATACGGGACCATCCCACCCAATACAGGACATATGATCACTCTAAAAAAGACAGGAAGACATATCCCTGTGACAAAGAATGCCTCTTTATTATTCTTCATCCATTAGTAGTCAAGATTTTGATGTCCCTTCTATTGAACAGCCCATGGAAAGTTGCATTGAAATAAATGAATATTTGTGGAACAAATTTTGGTAAACCAATATAAGGATACTCTCTATGGCTGATTGATTAACTTAGATCATAGTCTAATCAGTTGAAATAAAAGATAGGCAATTGGTATTTAAATCTCTCTCTCTGATTCAGTATAGATGAAAGATACTGTATGAGTCAGACTGCAGCTCAAATTATAACTTTCATGTATTCCTTATAAAACAAACTGTGCATTAAATTGGGCCGAACTACAGAACTTCACAGTGGAAAGAATGCATAAGATTAAAATTGTGCATAATCTTAAACATGTGCTTAGGACTGTAAAGTCATTTAAAGTGCTAGCAATTGACTTTATCATTTACAAACAGAAGAACAAACACAAATACTTGCAATCTCTGCCAAATTAATTCTCAGCTGAGAGTTCATTTGTGTTAAGGTAGTAAGTTGCTTGTACTGAATCACCAGACAAAACATTATCTACCTGAAGAAACTGTAAGTCTAAGGTTATCTAACAAACATAAACAACCTGGTATTTGCAATTGGATAATGATAAGAACTTTGCTGCTATCCAAATAAATGACCCACTTAAAGAAGTTATCTTTAGGACCACCACAGCTCAGGATCAGTTCTTGAAATGAAGTGGGAAAAGAAGAGCAACTTCTTCATTCCTACTTAGCATAACCCAATCTCTGGGCACTGCTAAAACCCTCTTACCTTTGATGATTTCATTTCATTAGGCAAGACAGCACACCTGTGAAGGATCTAAGTATTCTCTCCATTTTATAGCTAGGACATCTCAAACGTGGAGGACCTTAATTTTCAAAGGGCTGGGCTGGCTCAAACACATACTGGGGGCACAGAAGGAAGAGTGAAGCTTGGTGATGGGGCAGGGTACTCAGTAGATCTATTGTCAGTTATACACAAAGGCTACGTCTACACTAGCCCCTTCCTGACGTAAGGGGTGTGATAATGAGTGAGTTGGGAAGATGCTAATGAGGCACTGCACTGAATATGCAGCACCTCACTAGCATAATGGCAGCCGTGCGCAATTCGAAAGTGTTGCTTTCGAATTGTGCGCCACCCCCTGAACTTCAAAAGCCCCTTCTTCCTAAAATCAAATAGGAAGAAGGGGCTTTCAAAGTCCCAGAGGTCCTTTCAAAAGGCCCCCTTCTACATGGGTGGCATGCTAGTCGAAAGTGGCACTTTCAAATTGCACATGGCCACTATTATGCTAATGAGACACCAAATAGTCATGGCAGCACCTCGTTAGCATCTTCCCAACTCACCCATTACCATGCCCCTTCCAAAAGGAAGGGGCTAATGTAGACATAGCCACAGTGTGTTGTCTCTACTTATAGCACTTCTGTATCAGCTCGGGCCGATGATGTTATCCTCCTATTCTCCTGGCACATGGGATGGGTTGCTGAAGTGTCAGAAGTTATCATAGATAGTGCAATTAGCAAGGATGCAATTTTGAAAGGGGCCATAAAGTATAGGCTGGAAACAGAGGTCTGGGTTCTGCTAAACGCATATGCCAGCCAGAAAAGGCTAATGGAGGTGAGCTGAGAGGAAATCCCAAATATTTGTTACACATGTGGTAAGGCGCTGGGGGGAAGGGAAAACTGAGCCCTCAAGAAGCAAACCAAACCACAATACCCCACAACTCAGTAATGTGTAAGCAATAGAATACTAGGAAAAGAATGAAGTAATATAAAATATCATTTCTGATATTGTGATTTAATTGATTTTAAAAGGAACACACTTGTTTGTCTGAAGATCTGAGACCTTTCTGTTAGGTTTACAGTTTCTTTGAGACTGACACAGCAAAGTCTGTGAAATGAAATTTCAAAGTGGTTCTGTTAAAAAATATTTAAAATAAACAAAACAAAAATGAACCAGCACTGCTTGGTCCAGTGGGGACAGAACCCAGAGGCTACATTAGCTTAGGTAAAATCCTTGTTATTCAAAATTGGTAGACCCAACAATGGTCTATCCAGCATCAAGACCATGGCCACACTAACCCCTCCTTTCAGAAGGGCTATGGTAATATGGCACATCAGAATATGCTAATAAGGTGCTACCATGATTATGCAGTGCCTCATTAGCATAATGGCAGTCACACATGCTTTGAAACTGCTGGTTTCAAAACGCATTCCACCCATGTAGGTGGGGGCATTGCAAAATGGCTCTCTGATTTTGAAAGCCCCTTCTCTTCATCTGGTTTTGGAAGGAAGGAGCTTTTGAAATCAGGAAGGTCATTTCGAAAAGACCCCTGCTACAGAGGCAGCGTGCGTTTTGAAACTGGCAGTTTTGAAGTGTGCATGGCTACCATTATGCTAATGAGTTGCTGCATACTCATAGCAATGCCTCATTAACATATTCTGAAGTGCCACATTACCATTGCCCTTCCAAAAGGAGGGGCTAGTGTGGCCGGGGTCCAGCTGATGTAGAATCTTGTTTCAGAAATAGCTAAGTGGCATTTCAAAATGCATTTTTGTGTGTAGCAGTTATTCTGAAATAAGCTATTTTGGAACAGCTCTTCTGGAATAGTTTATTTTGGAATAAGGCGGCTGTGTAGACATACCTTAGGACACCGTGTCATATATCGACGTAGTGGCTAGTCCACAGAGAAGATTGTTCAACAACTGCTGCCGCTTAATCAAAATATTCCTTTAGGTCCTTTGGCAGAAGCCAATGCCTTGAGGCTGAAGATCTAGTGTTATTTTTCTACTTATCGTTCTTGACAGGTATGCTGTTACATCTGGCACTATGGTAAACATCTCCTTATTAGAGCCTTTAGAAACTAGCAAAATAACAAATACATAATGCTAAATGATAATTATAATTAATAGTATGTGTGATTGTGCATGGCACATTACAGAAAATAAACAAGGCATAGATATTTAATAATACTGACACGAAGTATAAGAATTTTGAATTTTTTATTTTTATTTTTATTTTTTTTTCTTATCTGCCAATATACTATTATTTTTCCTCATGCCCTGTACAGGTGGGTAATTGATCAACGAATGTTACTGAGCACATGAACAGAAAATGGCATGTGAGCTGAGGAGGAAGAAAGAGCCTGAGGAAAAGTCTATTCCTAATCATCAAAACCTATGAACAACTGCTGTTTTACTGAGCTATATGCGAGCATCACTGGCACTCTTCCTGGGCAAAGTAATTTGAGTGTTTGAATTGTCATAAATAAAAGTAAAGATTGCTTTGTTTTGTTCCTCCTCGAGGTGGCTGAAGGCCAGAACCAGAGGTGGAAAAAGTACCTAAAAAGTTACTTCAGTAAAAGTACAGCTGCTTTGGGAGGAATGTACTTAAGAAAAAGTTACCAGTGTTCCTCTGGAAAACTACTTGAGAAAAAGTACACACATGCACACACACACATCACATCTAAATTGTACTCAAGTTTTCAGAAGTGAAAGCAGCAGCTCTTTTTCTCAAGTAACTTTTTGGGTACTTTTTTCCACCTGTGGTCATAACTAGCTTGAAAGACCTGAAGACTGAGTGAACTTACCTCTCTCTGTACTGTGCAAGATGGAGGAGAAGTAGAGCCATAGCCTCACTCCCTATATCATTGTCTTTCTACTTCTTTTGGCAAATGTGGTAAAGGGAAATCATTGGAAGTTAGGCAGTTAGACGCTTTTCAAAATCCCACGAAGCATCCGTCTGCATTGTTAGGTGCCAAAACCACTTTAAAAATCTGGCCTTTTGAAAATAGCACTTAGGCTCTTAGGGTATTTAGGCACTTTTAGAAATCCATTAATGAGAATAATAGCTCTACTTAGGTGTGGGCAATTCCAAAAGCTAAAGTGAATCACAGTCTTAACAGGGAGAGCAGGTAGTGTGTGTTTCCAAATAATGGGAAAATGTGAAGTATTTGACAACATAAAATATTGTCATTTTCAGATTTACAGCTTTGCACACAACAGTCAGAAGGGGAGCAGAGCAGAACGGTCTGTGAATACTTACTCACAGACCATGAACAGAGAGGTCAAACTGCAAGCGGATGCAGGGCAGCAGGGTTACTCTCACAGTACATTAAGTTGAAGACGATTTGCTTGTCATGAATTGCTAGTCATTATTCTGCATTATTCTGCCCTTTCCTAAAATTGGAATCTTTCATTGTCTACAATGGGATATCTTGCACAATAACACAAAACTCGGTGGATAACTCTATCTGAGAGGGTTTTTCTGTCAAAACTGGGCTTTTCCCCAAAAAACCCACGGAGAATCTACATGTAAAACGTACTTTGTCAACAGTCTGTTGACAGAGGTCAGCACATTCATCGGCAGTGTTATACCTCTCCACGTTCAGGTATAATGCATTTCTTGACAGTTTCTTGTTGTCAAAACAATTGCATAGATATTCCAGGGCCCTTTTGTCAACAGCTAGGGCTTCCGATTCCCTAGGCATCTCTGTGTGCTGACCTTCAGTCAGCCATTCTTTCAAGAGAGGACTGGCCAGTCTGGCTGTTCTCTGTTGACAGAACGGATTGCTCAGTTCATCTGTTTTTATGTGTAGATGCAATTCATCGACAGACGTTTTCCCAGGAAATCCCTTTTGATCATCACTTTTGTCAACAGATGCTTCTGGTATAGATGTAGCCATTGTGACTAAAAGCACCATGAACTGCCCCACAGTCCTGGGAGCTGAGGTTACGTTACTAATATTGGAAAAGGTATCTTCCCCTAGATATTCAAATAGATGCATTTTTTTCAAATTTAATTGTCAACCTCAATACTGGGAAGTGGGAAGAATCTCCCTTTCTGTATAAACAAACAAATGTGCTACTTTCCCCCCTTGTGGATTGATGAATTAGTAATAACTTAATTTGTAAACTCAATTAAAAGAATGTATTAATTTCTGCAGTTTAACTTATTTACTGTGACTACACAGCTCTGCGGGTATATAAATAGTTGGCATGTCAAAATAAAAGCCTTGGATTGTTTGCAGCTCTTTTCTTCTCACTGTCCTACTTTTTGCATAGTTTGACAAAAAGAGTTTCTATGCTTTACCTACCTGAATTTATAACAATAAGCCTTTGGGACTAATTAGGATTTGTATGGTAAAGCAGTGACAGACATTGTCTTTCACTCTCTATCTAGTTCTCCAGTTGTATGCCTTGGGTTATTCTTAGGGCTACCAGAGTTAGATTCAATGTATAGAAGCATATTTGTTGCTCATTTGCATTAATAGTGCACAGGAAAGCAGCAGCAGCAGCAAAAATCTGGACAAATTCTAATATCTTCTGTTAAACTAAATAATTCCCCAGCTGTCTTCAAAAGGCTTTCTTGTTTTGTAGGTCAATTTAATCGGTTGACTAATAAATGGCTAGCAGCAAGAGCTAGAGAGAAATACACACCTCTCTGCTTCCCTCTGCAATTGTTCACACAGTCATCATTCTGTCAGGGCCTGCCCAGGCTTTATTTTGGCAATGACCTTCACATGTTAGCAGAAGGGATTATTCAGTCCCTAATCCCCAAATCTGGGTATTTGCTAGTACAGGTTGCCTGAATTCAACTCCTTTTGGGTGCTGAGAACACTGGACCATCCAGGAGGCTCAGGTATTCACATAGCCGGTCCTTATGCAGATGCTGGTGCAAGCTTCCCCACCTACTTGAAATTTACCTCCATCCTCTCTCTAGTATCAAACCCCATATTATTTAGTCTGACAACATTGGTGGCTAAGCACTGATGATCAGTTCTGCAGCTCCCTCCTCTATCCCATTCCGAATCCTCCCCTCAGGGGAGACTACAGTGCTAATCTTGCTAAATTTTGCAGTGATTTTGTAAATAAGAGATATTTTCACTTAAACCCAGAATTGCAGAGGTGCAAATGTAGCTACTTGGGCTATGTCTAGATGGTGCCCTAACCTCAAAATGAGCTATACAATTTGTGCTACACAAATTGCCTCGTTTATTTCAATTAAGTTTTGAAATAGGCAATTTTGGCATGTGGCGCTGTCTAAATGGAGCCACACACTGAAATAAAGCCATATGTCGAGGCATTCCTGCACTCCTCATGTGATGAGGCGTAGCGGGTGCCGGAAGAGTGCACCCGTTATCTCGAAATCTGTTTTGAGACAGTGGGCATGTTGCATAGACATGGGCAGCTAGTTCAGGATACCACCGTATACCAAAATAAAGCCCACCATCTAGACATAGCCTTATTGTGCTATCAGAGGCACAACAGAGATCTTTTTTTTTCCCTAATTTTGACATTTTTCAATGGTGTGCTAGCACACAGGTCAATGGAAATAAATGTGTGTTAGGTCATGTTAACAGAAACAAGCTGTTATGTAGAGAAAGCTTCACTATCTTAGCTCTGCAGATTTTAAACTGAATAATTAATTCCTTTTAACATGTCAAAGTAAAGCCTGTCATTATGCATATAACAAAAAGCGAGTCCCACCTATTCTGAAATGGTTAAAGTAATATTGATAACGCTACTAGAGAAGCTTTCATGATTACATGGAACCATTTAGGTCATTCTTGAGCACTTCGCTGGATCAGGCCCTGTAGTGCTTTTATCCATAGACTTAATAGTCCTTTGAAAGAAATGCAGTTAACAATTATTCCTATCACACTGAGACAGTCTTCTCATAAACTCAACCTCCTCAGTTGTTTGGGCTCCCCAAGTGGACTATATGCTCCACGATGCATCATGTTTTTCCCCTCTTAAGGAATGGAGGTGTGGCATTATGGAATACCTGGGTACTGGTGGATCATGGCAAATGTAGGTTGGACAGTGTGCCAGGCCACAGAAGAGAACAGTGACATGAGGAAACAGAATTACTAATTCTATGAGGCACTGTAGTAACATATAAAAATAGTATTAATTCAGAGGCTGAGAGTTGGCCAAAATGTTTGCTTTCAATGGAAATTAATGCCAATTTTCCCCAGAACACAAATATTTATCAAAAGCCCAATCTCCCAGATCTGCTTTTGTTAATATATGGTTACCATATTTGACCTTTCAAAAAAGAGGACGCCCCTGCAAGGGAGTGTATCTGTATCAGCAGGTAACAGTTCATGTTGTATTAATATAATTGAACGTGAGTTGGTAGATAATGACACAGATACACTGGCTCACAGGGATGTCCTTTTTTTTTGAAAGGTCAAATATGGTAACCCTAATTTACTAGACAATTGTTGATCTGGTTTAGTTAAAAGCAGAACCCCCAACATTTATCAAACTTCATATTTTAACAGAGCTTTCTTAGAATCTGAAAGAGCGCATTTATCGTTTACCCAGAAAACAAGTTCCATATTACTGACAGGAGATCACTGGCCTGCTACAGAACCAATCTTTTGGGGATTTGAGGAGGTGAAGGGTTGGGTCCAAGAAGTTTTGTTGTTTGTTTTGGGAGTTTGGAGAATGTTTCTATTTATTTGGAGGTTACACTTATATGCCAATCATCTGATTATCCCTCCATCAATACCCGTTTAACACTTGCATAATCCCACTGATTTCGCCGCAGCTAAATACTAATTCGCTCAGGTGTGACAGGATTATCCAGCTCCAGAAGTTTTGATTCACAATCTTGTCCTGTAACTACTACAGTCTTCTACCTATGTTTGACAAAATTCAGCTTTTGGCACAATATAGATTTAAAACTGATTTAATGGAATATTTCCCTGAAGACATACATTTTTTTTTCTGATGGTACTTATAGACTGTATGACATTAGCTAGCTGGGAGGCACAAATACATCCCAGAGGAATAGCCTCCTTTATTTTTCATGGAATAATTGCTTATTTTAAATAATGTACGCAATGGCTAGGTAAAGAGTGAAAACAATAATTAAACATGACTTGGTACTGCTATTTATTGCATCTGTGATTTGACAGCATAAAATATTCTCACAGGGCCAGGTAACATATGTTTTCTTCTGAAAGTAAAAAAGAAAAAAAAATCACCCTACATTTTCCCAAAGTATTTAATATGTAGCATTCTCAGACTTCACTTTCTGATTTGAGATGTTGCTACAGTGATAATAACACATGAATACATCTTCATGTTAATTAGCAGTCTTGCAATTGCAAATGACTGCCCATTAGCATATTCCCATGGCTCATTAACATAGCCGTGCAATATCTCGTTGCTGACAGAGGGTGCTACCAGCAGTATACCTGAATTTTTTCAGGCATAAGGGGCTGGTGACAGAAGGGGTTTTTTGCCAGCAGAGGCACATCTACACAGACTGTTTACTGCCATTAACACCCTCTGCTGGCAGCAAGCTCTCACATAGCTATGCAAATGAGCCATGGGAATATGCTAATTAGCAGCCATTTGCAATTGTGAGACTGTTCATTAGCATGAAGCTGCCGGTAGGATGTCTCTGTGTAGATCCAGACATTCCGTTTGATTATATTCAAAAAGTTTTCTTGGAATGATTTATTAGAAGGTAAAGAAATGCATAACAGAAAAGTATTAGCATTGGAACAGAGTTTGATGGATCATGGGAGTTGTAGTCTGGCTAGTAAATCTGGCCAAGAGGTACAAATGGGAACATGAGGCACGTCAACTACAATTCCTTGGAGATGGTCTGGCAGTTGGATGGATGCAGAGAGTCAGCTCAGAACTAGGCATTTTCTTTTGTGTCTAAAAATAAAATTAAATGTTTCAAATTTTGAAACATCAAATTTCCCTTGGGGCAGAAATTTTGTTTTTTATTAACTATGACAGAGAATGCCATTTCAGTCACCCCAAAAGCCAGGGATGCTACCAGTAGCATGCCCAGCACTCTGTGTCTCAGGAGGAAGCACTATTCATCTGTAGACCTTGTACATACTAGCCCTGGTAGGTCCCAATAACCCAGACACATTTTTACTATCACCGTCAAGAAGGGGGAAAGATTGCAAAGACCTTAGGCTCAAAGGCTCATGCAGTTACAGTTTGAAATGAGCTATCACGGTTCTTGTTTGGGTCCCTGGGGCAATCCAGTTGAGAATCAGGACTCTTGAAGCCTAGGCCTGGGGTGCCCTTTCCAGGCCAGTGTTTATTCCAAGTAACTGGGTGCTTGTAAGTTTCCAGGCCAGTCTCAGTTAAGCATAGCTCATTAGTGTCCCTCTGTACTGGCTCATTGCCCAGCCAATCCTGCTCCGCCATATGTCCCACAAGGAAACTCACCCACCTGCAATGTACAGCACTCACATCCTGCTCCACATGTGGGATCTGCATCTATTCTTGCTTCCAGATGCTCTCCAGCTGCATGTTTTCCATGTGGCTGCTGCTTCTGCTCCAAAAAGACACCAGCCACTTCCTGGTTCAGTGACTCTCTCCTTCCCTAGCCAGATGACATGCAAATTCTTTGAGGAAGGGACTGATGGGCATTGATGTCCTTAGTTTACAGCTCCATCTAGATAAAGAGCTAGAGGGCAGAAGAAAATTGTACTTGAATAAGGTAGAAATGGGAAGCTGCTCATGTTTGAATCTAATTTTGGTCAATGAGGGAGGCAAATTATTGATGGTGCTGAATCATGCTGAACAGCTGCAATTTCTAGTGAAATTCACAGGTGATGCAAATTCCGAACACTTCTCAGGATCAGGTGGTAAGAGAAGAAATGAATGAATGGGGAAAAACAGCTGCATGCAGTGGAGTTAGATGATATTTGAAAGCCTGGAGACTCTTTATCTCTGCCCTTATATAGCCCTCATCCCGAAAGTGTTTCTGCGCCTCACAGGGTCATAAATGTATCCTGCCAGTACATGTGTGAGACTGGAAATTATTATTATACCTGCATTTCAGATGAGGAAATGATTGCAAAAGGTGATTGAATGAATAGCTCGTGGTCACAGAGGAAATCTGTGCCAAAGCCAATGCTTGAACCCAAATCACAGTGCATTATGTTAACCATTACATCTAATTTACTTTACATAAAAACAAACTGCTTCTGCAAGTTGTGCTCCAGTTTACTTATGGCAGCTTTTAAAGGTCATACAGTGTCCCTCTCAAATCAGAAAAGGCATTGTTTATCCTGGCCACCTTGAGGAGACTCTACAGGCTGCCAGGTTTGCAAACAGAACTGTTTTTTCAGGTACGATTTGTGAAACATCAAATTTAATGGTCCTGTACACTGTAAACTGTACTCATAGCAAAGGGAACGTATTAAAAACACACAGTGAACATGCTTTTGTTGCTTTTTTGGTTCCAGATTGTTTGTTGCTGAAGGGAAACATGAACAATTTGATGGATTTGGGTATGTGTGAAATGGATATGCAACAGGGGAACTAGAAAATCTTTTACATTTGCAAAGATCAGTACTCCCAACCTACCAGATAATACCCATTCCAATTTCATCCAACTGTGACTGAGGGAAAAATTCCGTAACATCGGTGTGCACTTAATTTTCATAGGGAAATAAAATTACAAAGTTTAGTAACACTATAAAAATGTGCAGTGTTATACAAGAGCTTAGAATTACATGCTCTCTAAAGTAAAATTATTGTACTACAGTGGCTCACAAAAGCTTTCAAAATGAAGGAGTATAATCTAACAGTTAAGAACTGTTACTTCTGGGTGAGTGGGCAGATAGCAACACAAATGCCATTGCTTGCAGGACCAAACTGGGGACAAAGTATCACAGTGACTTCTCCTCGTACTTTCCATTGTGTATGCTAAGGGAGACCTGAGAAACACAGACCTAGCATTTGTGTTTTCTATGCAAAGCTATGGGGAATAGTGGCAAGATAAGAATAAGAAACATCCAGGGTCACTAAGCTCTCCCAGAGGACCTCCCTGATGCGGACCCCATCACTGTGTGCCTGGTGACTCAGGGCACTGGCCAGCTCCTCATAGCCGGGGCTGGACTCAGCTGCCCACCCTTGTATGAAGGTCTCACCCTTGCCCTCCTCTATGTTGCGGAGGATGCTGCAGGCACCCGACTCCCACGGCACGTTCTGCAGGCCAACCTCTAGGCATATGAGGAGGCACCGCCACTGGCTTTTCAGGTGCCCAAAGGACCGCTCGACTGGGTTGTGGGCCTGGTTGAGGTGAGTGTTGAAAGCCTCCTGCGGGGGGGTTCAGGGTGGCCATTATAGGGCTTCATCAACCAGGGCTGCAGGGGGTAGGCTGTGTCCACCACCATGCAGAGGAGCATGATGACACCCTCAACCTGGAGTTCCCACCAGGAGACATATGTCCTGACCTCCATGCAGCAACAGAGCCCAGAGTTCCAAAACACATGGGCATCATGTGTCCAGACTGCCCAGCCCATGTACACCTCCTTGAGCTGGCCTCTTGGGTCCACCAGCACATGGCGCACTATTGAGTGGTAGCCCTTTCTGTTAATGTAGTGGCCGGCACTGTGTTCTGCAGCATGGATGCGGATGTGCATCCCATCCAGGACAATGAAGCAATGTGAGAAACCAAGTGCAATGAATCCCTCAACAGCCACGTCCACGTTCCCCCATGCTGATGACCCTGTGCAGCAGCATGGCATTGATCACATGGATGACCTGCATGGGAGGGAGAGTGTGCTTTCTCATGAGGTCGTGACAGGGTGTACCCAGCCCCTTCCCCCAGACTCCCTTCCAGACCCCTCCCTTATACCTCCACCTGCAAAGGGTGCCTCTTGCCCGGGAGCCCCCTCCCGACTCCCAGTAGTGGGTGCATGACAT
Organism: Carettochelys insculpta; assembly: GCF_033958435.1. Classification (NCBI taxonomy): domain Eukaryota; kingdom Metazoa; phylum Chordata; order Testudines; family Carettochelyidae; genus Carettochelys; species Carettochelys insculpta. Next base: position 191,138,607 of record NC_134139.1, read on the forward strand.
GGGCATGCCTTACCTCCATGAGGACAGCCTCTATGGTGGCCTTGCCCATCCCCAACTGATGCCCCGCAGACTGGTAGCTCTCTGGGGTGTGCTGTCGAGGGGGCAGGTGTGCTGCATGCGAGTGTCCTGGTGTCTCAGGGTGGGGGAAAGCCAGTGGCAGAACCCTTGGAAAGTTCAGCTGCTCATGGTAAAGTTCTGGACCCATCTGGCATAATCCCAGTCCCCCATCACCAGCCACTTCTGCCAGTCAGAGCTGCTGGGGTGGCTCCAGAGGCACTCTGGGGTGGTGCCAGCAGGGTCTTGGGAGGAGGAGCTCCAGGCCCCCCCGGTGGTGGGGGCTCGCTCCCAGGAGGAGGTGGAGGGTGGCCACGACCACATTGGCACCCAGGAAGGCCAACTGCACTGTCAGGAGTTGCTGATGTGGATCCATCTGGCTGTGTGATGACCATTGGATCCATGCACGGGCTCTGTGATGCGTGTTGCAGCTCTGCAGGCCTCAGTGTGTACAGGGCAGGGGAGTATGGGAGGGGATCTTTAAGGGGGTGACTGGCTGTGGACCCTGGAAGGGCTTGTCCACCATGCAACCATGATCACAGTGTTTCCTGGCTCGTTCTTCTGAAAGAGCGCCTGGAGCTGTGTGGACGTGCTCTTTCAAAAAGTGGATCAGTCTTTCAAAAGAGCAGATTGAAGGCTCAATCTGCTTTTTGTGTGTACTCTTTCGAAAGTCAGTCTTCCCGAAGATATCATCTGGAAACTCATCTTTCAAGAGAGCACTGTAGTGTAGATGTAGCTCTACTGCATCTATACTGCTATTATCATCATGCATATGTGTGTATGAGCAGGGCAACTGCACCCCTAGCTGGTAGTGTTGACACAGCCAAGCTTGTGTATGAAGCAGTCAGTACTTGGCCATAAGATGGATCCAGCTGATGACAAGTGGATGGTAGATATTTACAGGACGGGCACACTCATGGGTGGATCACAGCAAATCCAGCTACTGATAACAACTTACTGTCCACCCTATCATAGGAATAAGCAGAAACAAGTGTTATGCCTGTGCAAACTTTTGAACACTGTAGATTTTCAGCATGCCTGAAAAAGGCAAATGATCCAACTGCAAGGCCAAAGGGCTGATGAGCAGACAGAACAGCATAATGACATCGCAACTACATCTGCCTTGGCCATAAATGGACAGTCTTTGATGTTGACTCTGAAGATGGTTCACTAGTACAGTACAAGGCTCTTTTCCCCACACTTCTTTTCCTCATGCTCCCCACCCGCCGGGCTATATAAACCTTGGATTCTGATTTTTTGCTACACATCTGACAAAGTGGGTCTTACCCATGAAAGCTCATTACCTAATAAATAAAATTGTTACTCTTTAACATGCTGCAGAACTGCTTGTCTTTATGAAGCTACAGATAAACACAACTGCCTCTCTGAGACTGCTCTATGTGAAGCAGAAGATGCCAAGTTCAGCCACTGCTCTGAACACATTCTGCCGCACAAAGACTTACAGCAGAAGAACTGTGTTATTGTTGTAAAGGAGGTGAGGGCAGTTTCTAATCTTCCACTATCAGAGCCATTAAAACCTGGCCTGCAGTATTATTGAACCAGCTGATCACACTAGACTACAAAAACAAATATTGAACCCAAGCAGCAACTGCTGTTAGGAGCTTTCATCCAACTATATAAATAAAATAAAACAATGTGAGGCAAGAAAAACTAATGCTGACCTACACAATACTGCACAGAATGCAAATTTCTGGATACAGAAAATAATAATCTGTGACAAATAATTCTTTGATTGTCAGGTAAATTTGTCAGGGCTGACCATCTCAGAAGGCCTTTGTGGATCTAGATGAAGTCTCAGTGGCTCTGCACTTACTGGCATGGCTTGTAATTCAAGCACGAAAACACATTTCCTACCACTTAGCAATGTTGTGATTGATCCGACCAATCTGGCACCTCTCATGCTCATTGTTTGCACTTCTCAGTTCCTAAATGACCCTTGTGGACCTCCTGTAGCATTTTTTTTTTCAGAAACGCACTGGAATTACAATCTTACAGCGCTTCAAAATCACCCTGTCTTTCACAGTAACTTCACACCTGCAGTTCCTATATTCTTTTATACTTGGACAGCAATTGATTATTTTCTTTCAAGCCACTCCTTAATTATCGCTTCTTTAAGTATTCCCAATTATTCATGTTTCTCATTTTCCTCTCTTATTTGTTGCTGTTTCCAGTTAGCTATGGAAATTAATTTCACAATCAGATCTACATAAGCTTACATCTCTGTCTCTAATGTCTTCTCTGGCTTCATGGAAGCCGCTGCTATGGAAAGTGAATCCGCAGTGAACATGAATTTACTCAGGGTGTAGGTCACAAACAAATCATACTTTTGCAACTATAAACCTAGGCACACTGAGACCACTGAAAATATAGAATCAAGTCTCTGCGCTGAGCCTTCGGTTAGTGGCAGCTGGTTTTTAGCTTGTGCAGTAGAACACATGGCTTTAGTTCTTAAAGTCACAGGTTCATTCCCTCCTGCTAACGACTTTGGTCCAACAGCCTTATACAGCTTTATCCTCATCCTTTGAGTCCTTAAATTACAGTAGTTACATATAGGCTTCATCAAAATGACAGCCCTATTTTGAAATAAGATATTTCCAAATATCTTATTTCAAAGTAACACAACCAAACACAAAATGCATTTTGAAATAGAACTTAGCTATTTTGAAACGGCATTTCTGGTTCATTTGGAATTATTGCCACTGGAGCCCTTTATGAGGTTTACCACAATTGAAATAGCATACCCATTATTTTGAATTTATTTCAAAATAGCTTGTGTGTTGTTTAGGCAATGACAAAGTTATTTTGAAATAACTGCTGTTATTTCGAGATAACTTGGCCATGTACACATAGCCTTAGCGATTTACTAAGCAGCACTATCTGTGGCTTGTGGTCCATTTCAACTTCCACTGCCTGCCCATAAATACGCTGATTGAGTCTCTCACATGCAAACAATATTCTTAAAGGCTTCTTTTTGATCTGTGCATATCTAGTTTGATACTGTCAGTGATTTGTATGCATATGCTGAAGGTTGCCAGGAATCCTCATGCTTCTGCAAAAATCACTGCATCTAACCCAGACTGTGAAGTATCTGCTGAGGTTTTAATGAACCTTCCTGGAGCAAAGAACTTCAATACTGGTTCTTGTATTAGTTGTTGTGGTTCTGAACTTCTTTACTATTTATTTTTATTCTCTAGGAATTTTCCTAAGCCACTGCTTTAGTAAATAGATTAGGTATAAATTTTGCAAGATAATTATCCCTTCCCAGGAACCGGCAGACATGTTTCTTTGACTGGGAACATGGTGTGATTTACATGGCTAAAATCTTCCTCTTACCATTCCTTTCGACCTTTGTTGAAAAAAAATGCCTCCAACAAACGTCAGTTCCATAACCCCTAAAACACATTTCTTCCTATTTAGTTTGAGGTTTGCAATGCTAGTTGCATCCAGGACCTCCCAAAGTCTACTCACATGCTTCTCTCTTATTACTCCCAGAAGATCATATCACCCACAGAAGTTGTCAACACTATTCTTGTGTTCATAGATTAAATGTACGGTTTTGTCATACATTTCTGGAGCTGAAGCTTCTTGGTGGTCACTCAATAATGAGTAGAAGGTCTTCATGGCACTCTCATATTTGTGAGTGCATTGATGGCTGAGCAGGTCAATTCTGGAGCTGCAGGTCTTATTGCAGACAGGGCAGGTGTTGGTAGTTGTTGGAAGGGCAGGGGTCAGTTTTGGATATTCTAATTTAGTTCTCTGCCTTTCCACAACTGCACTGTGGTGGATCTCTGGAATTGTGCCACCCCTTCTCGGATTACTGTTCTCCACTCAGGATGGTGCTATGCCAAAGGGTAAGCAGAAGAATTTGTACCTTCCAAATGAGGTATTAAATGTGTAGAGTTTTGAGCTTTCTTCAGTACTTTTAGCTGCCAAAACCCTGAGGGTACAGCCAATTTACTGAAATATTCTGCATTTGCAAACTGAGACATAATTTCTTCTCAGGTTGGTAATGTGAAATGTTCTCTTTTTTACTGCCTTGTTGAGGTCTCTGGATCTAAGCATGTGTGCAGCTGACAGCTGGTTTTCTTCATGATGATGAAGGAGCTCATCCATTGTGTTAGTGCCTCACTTTTTAGTGTCACTTTCACTGCTTCCATTCAGGCAAACTCAATCTTGAATTTATCACAGAGTGCAAATGGCACCTTTCTAGAGGGATGGATAACTAGAGGGACCTGCTTGTTTATATGGATTATATGTTCACCTTGCAAGCAACCCAACCCTTGAAACATGTCATGACATTTCTAAAATAGTGCCTCATAAGTGTGTTCAGTATGATCTTGTAGTGGAAACATCTATTTTACTAGCCAGAGTTTCTCACTTGAAATCAGGTTAAAATTGGTGTCACCTCATTTGGTATTACTATTAATGGAGCATGTACATGTGGTTTCAAAGTTGATGCTAGCAATGCTCCTCCTCTGCACTTGTATATTTGCTCCAGAATAGCCAGTTATTTCTACTTTTTTATGCCAATTTTGGTTTTATTTTTAGTCTCTCTTAAGCTTGTCCAGGCAGAATATTAACCTGAGCTTCCATGTTCAGTTTCATTGGAATAATTGTTCCATTCACTGTGATATTCTGTAACTAATCTCTTTCATGAGGCTTGCTAGATTCCAGTATGTTCATGACTCAGGTGTTATGAGGACTGCTCTTTGAAAGGAGGGCCCTGAGGAATGTCTACGCATGTTTTCTTTTGAAAGAGCCTGTTGAAAGTAGGTGCTCTTCCTGAAACTGGAGTGGAAGAGCGCTTTTGAAAGAGCGCTGCATTCTTTCAATTTACTTTAGAAAGAATGCTTTTTGTGTGTAGAGACTCGGTGGGATATTTTGAAAGAACCCCCTTCTTTCAAAATATCTTTCAAAAGAATTTGCTAGTCGAGACGTAGCCTAAGTGATTAGACTTGTTGTTTTGACCTATTCTTTTGTAATTAGTACACAGATAAAGCCTGCTGCTATTGCCTTCACAGTTTCTCCAGCCATACTTATTTGGAAAGCTTTTTCTAAAGTTAAATCTTTTCACGAGACAGTCTTTCTTTCAGCCCATTGTTCTTAATGCTGCAAGTAATTCACTCTCTGACTAGAGATGCCATCTGCTCACCAAAGTCACAGATTGTACTGTGTTTCCTTAATTCTGTGACATATCGTTCTATGGTGTCATCAGGTTTTTTTTTGAGGGGGGCGGTACACATATAAAAATGTGTCTCTGAAGGCCTTCAGTCCATTTTGGCATGCAATGTTCCTCAGATTTAGTCAGAACTTTCCTCAACTTCATGCTTACATCTTCTTGAAACTTAAAATTTTTATAAACGTGCAATGCTTCCTCCCCAAAAACATGCAAAAAGATCGATGATATCATTTTATCATTGTTCTCTGCCAAATGTCTGTCTGAAATCTTTTTGCTTCATTGCAACACTGCCTGATAATTGCAGACTGGACAGAGATCGCAACACATCCATTCAGCCTTTTCCCTTCCTTCTTAAGCTCTTCCAGCTACTATTATTTTCACCAAATAAATGGAAAAAAACCACTGGGCATGGTTTGCAACATACTTCTCTCACACCTCTCTTCATCTCTGCTTTCAATTGTAAACAAAGGAATTAACTTCAAAATCACTGCAGTTTCCTTCTCATTCAGCAATTCTGACACCATGTAATGATCTTGGGATCCTTTAAATAACAAACCAATGAATGGGAAAGGGATAAAAATTCAATAAAACAAACTGTACGCTACCGCCCTTGAACTGCAGTACAGAGCCATGTGGTGTCCCCAACCTCTGCCTTCAGGGCACATCTCCAAATTCCTATCTTCATTTATGTGAACAGTCCCTTACAAAGGAGTTTCTCTAAATTATAATCTTCTACAGATTGCATCTTCCATGCAAATACTCTTAATCTGAGGCTGATCAGTGACCATATTGGCTTCTGGTGCACATGACAGCAGCACAGTGCATTATGCAGGTAAAGTGGTATTTCCCATTTGTCTCTGAAACGACAACAAAGTTCTCATATGACATAATTGTGGGTGTCAAGCACAATTAATGTGGGACAGAGGATTGGCATTACACCAGAAGTAAAATTTACAGACTTGGTAATATTTCAAAAAGAAATGGGAGGGTGAAATACTTTACTAAAGCAGCCCCAGTCTTCTGCACAATAGCAAGAAACATTTTTTATACATGAATATTCAAAGAATTCATCCTGCTCTTTTGTCCTTTCAAGTGTTTGAATAGTTTTTGTTAAGGACTCAGACATTAACAATCTGAAATTTGTCATCTCCTGGCATCTTTGATAAATGCAGTACTTAGATTATTTTGCTTATGTGTTTTTTAGAGTTCTTTGCATTACAGAAGGCTGAATGGATTGGCTTCTTAGAGTTCTTTTGCATGGAGAGAGAGGCATTTTTCTGAAGAGTACAAACAAACATTCTATTTCACATAATAGCAATGTCCAATTAAGTACTAAACTTTATAGTTGTTTCATGATAATTCCAAGTATAAATGTGCATTAATTATTGGGTGTATATTATTTTTGGACTAGTTGTGAGTGTATGTCTGGATAAATACTAAATGCTTTATGTTAAAAATCTCATATTTGGGACCCAGTGTCGATACACTGGTATACATAATGCTTACCACCCAGGAATTGTCCCACTAACTTGTATACCTCAGTTTTCCATTCTTACAAAACTCTGGTAATAGCACCTCTATGTCAGGCAAAGGAGATATGTAGCTCAATGCTTGTAAACTGTATAGAAATTCTCCAACAAAAGTTTCCATGGAAAGAATGAAGTAATAGTATAAAGTAAGTAAACTGTTAATTTTGCTGATGTTCCACTCTAGCAGGATAACGGTTTAATGCAATGAAAAATATATTTATGATTGGCAAGTTTATAAGAAATCCTCAGTGGATACAAGCATGTAAAGCAGTTTGGCATAACTTTTGCAATTGCATTTGTAAAAGTAATTGGATATTATGAGACTGTGAATAGCAAAGAAATGCAATTGGGAGTTCTGAGCTGTGAATTATATGACATATTTTATTGCTTAGACCCTGAGAGTTTTTGCTGTAACAGCATCCAAATGGGGTTTTCTTAGATTTATTTACATATGTACCGTATTTGACTATTATTATGCTCATTTATTTATATTAGCTATTTGATCACATGATGATGCACAGAAACTGCTGCAATGTTGTGAACTAAAATTTTATACTTTCCTATTTGCAATAACTCTGACATACTAAAACAAATGTAATCATTTTTGTGTCAGATATGATAATGCATGTGAAGACTCTAGGACTTGACAACAAAGTGATTTGCCAACAGGTGCTAAAGAAATGTACTTGTGTGCAGGGGTGTTCACAGCAGGGAGCAAGGAGGGGCATAGCTCCTGCTCCAATAGACAGAAGGGGCATAGAACTCTGGTCTCGAGGCTGTGGTAGGGAGAACAACTCCTCCAGTTTCAGGTGGAAGAGAGAGCACCTCTGATCGTTGAGTCCCAACGGGAACTGACAGCTCCTCCAGCTGTGGGGCCACAGTGCAGGTACAGAATATGCCCCTCCAAACATGAACAAGTTCTAATTCTTGTTCATGCCCCTGCACATGTGTGTGTGTTGCTTCTTCATGAGAAAGTGAGTTGTATCTGATTATGAGTTAAACTGTAGTTATATGAGATGATTAGCGCAGGTCAAAACAAATTGGTCAGAAAATGCCATTTGCTGACACTGCAAATTTTTTGATTTTCAATCATGGAAAACTGATACGACAGTTCCCTTCCTTTCTGACTACCCAGAAGATTGTTATTTCCTCTTCTGTCTGCCTTCTTGGTTTCCCAAAACTGACTTTTTCCCCTGGAAGTTCTGAAGAAAAATATATGTTTGTGACATCTTATCCCAACTGGATATTTTTTAAGAAACATGAGAAATTTCTATTTAACTTTTATGCGTTAATAAGTCTTTTGGGCCTCTTATTCTCTTCTATCAGAAGGAGGGATGAAATATTATCATTCAAGTTTTGGATGGTTTCCTTTACAACTGTAAAAGTGAGAAACGTGAGGCAATATTTTTAACTGTAGGTGCCTGAAACTGTGTACTTTAATCTGTACTTAGGCAACCTTTCAAATGACATGACTTTTAGAGATCCAGAACGCTTGCATGTCCCAGGCTATGTCTACACTAGAGAGTTTTGTAGACAAAACCCATAGTGTCCACATTCCCAAGGTGTTCTGTTGAGAGTAAATCAGCAGAACATGGAACTTCTGTCAACAGCGTTCTGGGGTTTTCTCCAGGCAGCAGAATACCTCTATCGACAGATTCTGTGAACAAAAATCCAGTCTGGACATTCTGGGGGGCCCTCTGTTGACAGGCAGCCCCATCTGCTGTACGTCTGATTGGATGTTTTGTCAAGAGAATGGCCTGGAAGTCTGGCCGCTCTCCACTGAAAGGGCAGATCACTCTTTTGATCTGCATGGCAGTCTGGCCGTGATCTGTTGACAGAAGTTTCATTGGCAGATAGCTTCCCACAGAAACTTCTGTCGACAGATTGCTGTAGTGTAGACATTGCCCCATGGACCAGTAATCAGAAGGTGCACAATTTCATAAAGCTTCTTTAGGCCTCGTCTACACTAGGGACCAGTGCTAACCTAAGGTATGCAACTCCACCTGTGTGAATTGAATTGCTGGATTTGACATATCTTAGGTTGAGTTTCTGCCATGTCCCCACTGTGGAGAGTCAAGGGTAGTGCTTACTCTTACTCCCTTATTCTTCTTGCACTAGTGGAGTATTGGAGTCGATGGGAGTGCAATAACCAGTCAATTTAGCAGGTCATAGAATCATAGAACAATAGAGCTGGAAGAGACCTAAAAAAGCCATTGAGTCCAGCCCCCTGCTCTAAGCAGGACCAAACCCATCAGATCAGCCCAGCCAGGGCTTTGTCGAGGTGAGACTTAAACACCTCCAGGGATGGAGACTCCACTACTTCCCTGGGTAGACCATTCCAAGGCTTCACCACCCTCCTAGTGAAAAAGTTTTTCCTAATGTTCAACCTGGACCTTTCCAACCGCAACTTGAGACCATTGTTTTGTGTTCTGCCATCCATGACCACTGTGAACAGCCTCTCTCCAGCCTCATTGAAGCCTCCCTTCAGTAAGTTGAAGGCTGTTATCAAGTCCCCCCTCAGTCTTCTCTTCTGCAGACTAAACAGTCCCAATTCCCTCAACCTTTCTTCATAAGTCATATGCTCCAGCCCCCTAATTATTTTGGTTGCACTCCGCTGGACCCTCTCCAGTGTATCCAGATCCTTCCTATAATTGGGGGCCCAGAACTGGACACAGTACTCCACATATGGCCTCACCAAATCTGAATAAAGAGGAATAATCACTTCTCTGGATCTACTGGCAACGCTCCTCTTGATGCAACTTAATATGCCATTAGCTTTCTTGGCTACAACGGCACACTGTTTACTCATGTCCATCTTCTCATCCACTACAACTCCCAGGTCCTTTTCTACAAAACTACTACTGAGCCAGTCGGAACACAGCCAGTAACAATGCTTGGGATTCTTCCAGCCCAAGTGCAGGACTCTGCACTTGTCCTTATTGAACACCATCAGATTTCTTGCAGCCCAGTCTTCCAATTTATCTAAGTCAGTCTGGGCCCTGTCCTTACCCTCCAGCGTATCTACCTCTCCCTCTAGCTTAGTGTCATCCACAAACTTGCTGAGGGTGCAATCCAACCCCTCATCCAGGTCATTGATAAATATGTTGAACAGAACAGGACCCAGAACCTAACCTTGGGGCACTCCACTAGAAACTGACCGCCATCCCCACATCAAGCCATTGATCACTACCCTCTGGGCCCGACCTTCTAGCCAGCTTTCTATCCATCTTACCATCCATTTATCCAATCCACATCCCTTTAACTTGCTGACAAGAATATTGTGGGAGACCGTATCAAAAGCTTTGCTAACGTCAAGATAAATCACATCCATTGATTTTCCCCTATCCACAGAGCCAGTTATTTCATCATAGAAACTAATCAGATTGGTCAGGCATGACTTGCCCTTCATGAATCCATGCCGACTTCCTAATCACTCTCCCCTCCTCCAAGTGCCTCAAAATGACTTCCTTGAGGAGCCCCTCCATGATTTTTCCAGGGACTGATGTAAGACTGACCTGCTAAATTGACCCCTGTGAGATTAATCTCTGAGCCATCACACTCCTAGTAAGTATAAACAAGGCCATAAAGAAGAAATATAATGGAAGTCCTAGTCAAAAATAATCCTACAATACTATTTGCAAAATTGGCCCTTATGAGGTCCATTGTCTTAGATCAATTCCAAATGGATTCCACATTTTACCCAAAGAGTCTCCCTCTGCAATGTCAGTTCGAGGACACTCACTTTTATTTTATTTTTTCATGGAAAACTAATCCATTTGTTATGGTGGGATCAGTTTTCAGTCCTGTTCAGCCTCTGGTCTACAGGCAATCTGACTTCTCTAAGTTGATTTCATATTGACTCTGTTTTGAGCAATAATACCGTTTGTTCCTGACGGTAAAGTCAAATGGCCTGGCTCAGACTTTACTCAGTGCTAGTGCTGTGGTATGGAAGAGACAGTGCTTTTTTGTGGTGGTACATGCTGGTACAGAGTACTGGCACCACCACCGCCCCTGCCTCCAGGTGGGAATCCCAGTGCTTGGGTTGCCAGTGGGGCTCTGCACACCAACTGGCTCCCAGCCGTAGGGCTACAGGGTTCCCTCAGCCCCTTGCAAGGTTCCTGTGGCTGGGGCTGCCAGCTGGGCTCAGTGCCCCAGCCGGCTTTCAGCTGCGGGGCTGCAGGATCCCCACCACCACTCCCTGGCTGGATTCCCATGGCATCAGCTCAGGGCCAGGAGCCATAGCCCCCCTGGCCTGCGGCAGCACAGGGCTGGAGCCACAGCCCCATTCCCAGGCAGAGTGGGGCTGGGAGACAGAGCGCTTGTAGGTCAGAACTTGGAGCCACCATACCCCACATCAGTGCATCTTCTCGTGCTTTTTTGGTGTTTTAAATATAATAAGTTGAGCACAAATTAATAAATTCATCACCCTTCAATGGTAAAAAACATTAGTGTTTTCACTTTAATGTCCAAAAGCTTGAGCAATGGCACATAATTCAGAACACATAATTTTCCCCCTTTGAAGGATAAAAACACAAGTTATGGCAATTCCTTGTCTGTGGTAGTCTGAGAATTCAAACTCTTCAGGAATCACTGAGGTTACAGCTAAAGTTAATCTGGCCTAGTCCTCTCTTCCTCTGTTGGGAATCTTCCCAGTCAGTATTGACCTGATGGCTGACTGGAGAGAACTACAGAGCACAGCATGGGAACCAGAGCCCTTCGCTGCCTCTCTAGCAGCCCCAGCCACAGAACCCCAGCAAGGTATGGTGTGTTGGGGGGGAGAGGGGATTGCAGAGGGCAGGGAGCTATCTGAATACTGGCTCCTCTTTTTTAAGGAAAAAGCACTAAGAAGAGATTGCTGCTTATCTCAGTTTTCCAGCAATCCTTGGTCTGTTAGAAATGTGGAGGGAATTGTTGCCACAAACATTTTAACTTCAGATCCTTGAACTTTTTCTTATAAAGTAATATTGACCATTTCTTATATTGCTCTTTTACAGACTAATGATATCCTCTTGACCTTAATTATGGTGTCTTATAGTATCTCCTTCCCCCATGTTATAATACACCAGTGTCATGTTTATCTAGGCCACCCTGTCTAACAAAGATCCTTAATCTCTTCTTGATTTATTCCTTATTATTGACTCCTCATTAGGAAAACTCCCAAGTGCCTGAGCAAATAAGGTATGACTCTGATGTCCAGATAACCAAACATACTTCTGTTCTTCTTCTCTGCATTGACCTTAGTCACTGAGGGCTCAATCCCCAGTCTTACTTCCTCTGCTATCAATGCATGGCTTCCTACTCGCTTTAGATGGACCAGAATCTAGATTTCTCAGTTTTCTGTAATTGCTTTGCTAGACATAATGCCATTCCCCTTGTACGCTGTGTGAAGCCCTTTCCTACTATGTTGAATTCAGGTGGCCTAGAGTGGGTGTTGGCTGCTGTCCTATTATTTGGAGATTCTCAGTCAATTTATCTGTCCAAAAATGCCGATCCAGGCTGTCTTCCTTTCTAGTGGGTGTCTCCACAGTTTGGATCAAAAAGTGATCACCTTTATATTAATTAGGAACCTCTTTGGTAACTTCATGACTTCAGACAAATACTGAAGTAGTTAAAATCTTCCATGGGCGTAGTATTTCTGGCTGGTTCAATAATCCTGAGTCCTGGCCAAGGAATTTCTAATTTTCTCCAAAATTATCATTCTTCTCTTCAATTTGTCTTTATTTTCAGTTCCTTGTTTCTAAGAACTTAAGACTTATTCTCTTCATTGTGCAAATGTAGTGGTCTGATAGTAAGATTGCATTATACATCGAGACATGCTTCTTTCTGTTATCCTATACATTTTATATCTATTAGATGTTACTAATTGATTATTATTATTGATTATTGAGGGTCAGATCTTCATCTGGCATAATGATGACCTATGAATCTACACCAGTTTATATCACCTGAACAAGTACCTTGTATCCTGCAATTATGATTAGAGAGGCCTGAGTGAGGACAGAAGCCCAATGTTGTAGAACATGTACAACACAAAGGTGCAGTCCCTGACCTGTGAACTTTACAAGCTATGCTGTCATTCTAACAGGCTTTAATTATACCCACTACAGCATGCTCACCATCATTCAGTAATAGTTCTAGTTCTCCAGGTTTCCCAGATTACTTGCATTTGCCTACAGCGGCTTTATTCTCCTGCTTCTCCTCTTACATGTATTTATTGCTCTTCATATTTTCCATCTGTTATCTTCTTTGTGATGGCTGCTTATTATTTCCACTGCTACTTTCTGAATATTGAAGAGTCTAACATTCCATTTATGATGCTAGGTACTTGGCAGGTTTAGTGGGCCATTTAATCAGCTGTATAAGACATTTCCTACAGGGTGCTACCTGTAGAAATGTATAGTATACACATAAAAACAGCTAGTTCTCAACTGAGAACATTACTGGCTTTAAAAACCACACAAGCCTCTTTCATCACCCTTATAAATGGTATGTGTTCACAGAAATAACACAGGAGAAAACAGTGTAAAATATTAATTTACTGTTATCAGATTAACATATATTGTAAAGTTGTTTTCTCCATGAGTTGAGTATTTGCTTGCAGTGAAGAAACTTCAAGAGAGATGGGCTGAGAGTGTATAGGGTCAACACTAGACAGTCTGAGAGGATTTCTGGTGTTTTCACTGGCATTTGAAGTACTAACTAAACTAGCTGTGTACAGATGGGACTGGAGGATACAGTTTTGTTTCAGGGATCTAGTAGACACTGACACAGATAAAGATGTAGATCTTATTGTCCACTTGCATCACTGCAGAGAGGGTTCAAAGCGGTTTACAGCTATACAATCTGCAAAGTAGGGGTGTTTCATGTCCATAAGGCTTTTTTTTTTTTTTAAATCACGACCAAGGAAACTCAACAAAGTTTGCACATGAATGGGCGTTGCTGTGCAGTGAGAGCAGAGAGGTTTCCCTGTGTCCTCCAGAACATCCAAGAAAATACTCAGGCTGCTTCTATACATGCCACCTCCTGTCGGAGGTGGTAATGAGGCAATTCGAAGCAGGCTAATGAGGTGCTAACGTGCATATTCAAAAGCAACGAGGGGTCCTGTGGCACCTTATAGACTAACAGAAATGTATGAGCATAAGCGTTCGTGGGCAAAGACCCACTTCGTCAGATGCAGGTCAGCACCTCGTTAGCATAATGGTGGCTATGTGAATTTCAAAATGCAGACTTTGAATTGCAGATTCACTGTGTAGATGGGGGCAGCTTCAAAATAAGCACCCCATTTCGACATTCCCTTACTCCCACAAAACTAGATCGGAGTAAGGGAATGTTGAAGTGGGGACTTTATTTTGAAGCTGCCCCCATCTTCACTGTTAATCTGCAATTTGAAGTCTGCACTTTCAAAGTCAGGTGTCCACAATTATGCTAATGAGGTGCTGAATATGCACATTAACGCTTCATTAGCCTGCTTCAAATTGGCTCATTACCATGCCACCTCTTACCATGCCACCTCCAACAAGATGTATAGAAGCAGATTCAGTGTATTGGTCTCCATAGTTCATAGCATGTTTTCCTGTTTCATTATTTCCTATGTTTTGACAATTGCTTCTTCTCTGAGGCTATGTCTACACTAGCCAAAAGCTTCGAAATGGCCATGCAAATGGCCATTTCGAAGTTTACTAATGAAGCGCTGAAATACATATTCAGCACCTCATTAGCATGCGGGCAGCCACGGCACTTCGAAATTGATGCGGCTCGCCGCCACGCGGCTCGTCCAGACTGGGCCCCTTTTCGAAAGGACTCTGGCTACTTCAAAGTCCCCTTATTCCCATCTGCTCATAAAATAAAATAAAATAAACAACAACAACAAAAACACAGAAAGAATTCTGTAGCTCCCAAGTATTATTATCTTTTGCCATATTGTTTCTCAGTGGCAGTGGCTATGCTACAGTGGCAGTGCTATACTGTGGGTTACAAATATACATGTGTATGGCACTCATTTATTTCTATGTCAATTATAGCGAAGGGAAGAGCTGTAAGGGACCTGATTATCCTCTTACACCCATTTTTTACTAGTTATAAGTGCCAGTTGGATGAATTTGTCCCTAACTTTTGATGGCATCATCTCCCTGGAAGCAAGTCCAGACCATTTTATAATCACTATAAATACCCATAAAACTTGGTGGGCTAATATCTCCCTTCAGTAAGCCTATTGATATCAATATGGTTGCATGGGTGTAACTACCAGCACAGTCTGACCCTAAATAGGCAATAGATATTTTTTCAACAAATATCTCCATTTTGTGCTTATAAATATATCTGTGAACAAGTCACAGATTAATATATTCATAGATGCCAAGGTCAGAAGGGACCACTGTGATCACCTAATTTGCTCTCCTGTATATCACAGGCCAAATAATTCCTAGAGCCGTGCTTTTAGGAAAATAGTCAAGCTTGAGTTAATAATGGTCACCAATGGAGAATCCACCACAGGCTCTGGTAAGTTGTTACACCTTTTTTCCAGTCTGAATGTGTCGAGCGTCAGCTTCCATTGGACTGTGTTATACCTTTCTCTGCCAGATTGAAAAGCCCATTATTAACTACATTTTTCTTTATGTAGGTACTTATGGATTAAACATAAGTAACTGCTTAACCTTCTTTTTAACCTAAATAGCTTGAGGTCTTGGAAATGATCACAATCAGGCATGTTTTCAAGTCCTGTAATGATTCTTGTGGCTCTTAGAGCTCTCTTCAATTTGTCAATATCTTTCTTGAATTATGGACACAGTAGTCTAGCAGTGATTATGCCAATGCCACATTTAGAGGTAAAATAGCTCCTCTACTTCTAGTCAAGTCCTCAGTGTTTAGAGCACTGCCCTTGTAAACCAGGGGTTGGGAGTTTAAGCCTTGTTGGGGCCTCAAATGTATTTCATGATAACAGCTTTACAAGTATTCTAGGGGCAGGTAAGATATACATCTGTCAGGTGCTAGGTCCTGCTGTGAGTGCAGGGGAGTGGATTCAATGATCTCTTGGGGTCCCATCCAGTTCTACGATTCTACCTGTGCATTCAAGGATTACATTAGCCCTTTTGCTCACAGTGGCACACTGGGGCTCCATATACACTTACCAAAAACTTTGAAATGGCCTTGCTAATGGCCAGATTGAAGAATACTAATGAGGCACTGAAATGCATATTCAGCACCTCATTAGCATGCTGCCGGCCATGGCACTTTGAAATTGCTGCGTTTTGCTCCCACTTGGCTCAGCTACATGGGGGTCCTGTTTCAAAAGGACCCCACCAGCATCGAAATCCCCTTATTCCTATGAGCTCATGGGAATAAGGGGATTTCGAAGTTGGTGGGGTCCTTTCAAAAAGGAGTCCTGTGTAGCTGAGCCGCATGGGAAAGAAACGCCATAATTTCAAAGTGCTGTGGCCGGTGGCATGCTAATGAGGCACAGAATATGCATTTCAGCGCCTCTTTGGTATTCTTTAATCTGGCCATTAGCAAGGCCATTTCAAAGTTTTTGGTAAGTGTAGACAGCCTGGGAGTACATGTTCAGCTTATGTACCCCCACCAATCCAAAATCCTTTTCAGTCCCTGTTTCCCTGGATAGAGTCCTTCCGGCTATAAGTATGCTCTATGTTTTTTGTTCACATGTATATACATTTACATTTAGCCATATTCAAATGCACATCCTACCAAGTGATCCAGATTGCTCTGTATCAATGATCTGAGCTCCTCATGATTTACCACTCCCCCAGCTGGAGTCATCTGCAAACTTTAGCAGTGTGATTTTATGTTTTCTTCCAGGTCATTAATAAAACTGTTCAATAGCACAGTGCCAGGAACCAATTGTTCTGGGACAGTACTAGACACATACCCTTTCAATCATAATTCCCTGTTTACAATTAGATTTTAAGACCTATCAGATAGCTTTTAATCTATTTTTTGTGAGCCATGTTAATTTTATATCTTGCTAATATTTTAGCCAAAATGTCATGCTGTACCAATTCAAATGCCTTCCATATATGTATATGTATATTATGTCTACATATATTACATCAACAAAATTACTTTTATTGAACAGATTTGTAAGCCACACTTCTGTTCAGTCTTCATTAGTTTTAGAGAAATCCTTAGTTAGAATGAGATCCATGTGCACTGTCCACTAAAAGAGTCACATACAGACAATATTGTTTTTTCTCCTCATACTAACCTTATAAATTGAAGGGTGCCTGAAGATCCTGTAACTTTGATTATCTCAGGGAGGGGGCTGACTGAGAAAAGAAGTTCAAGACAGAGGCAGAAAGAAAGCAGGAGTTGCTGAAGTCCGAGGGCATTTAGATCTTTTTTGTGCAGGAAGCGGCATTGGATTTGTCTATGTCTAGGGATTAGTGAAATAGCTGGGATCCTTCATAACAGGGGAAGAGACAAAGACCTGACATTTATTGGTTAACCGTATTATGTCATGGCATTCACTAGGATAGGCTTGTTTTTGATTTTAACTGCTTCTCCCTGTAACTCCATTACACTGCTTCCACCTTCCTCTGATGACCGGGAGATGGCCTGTCCAGGCTCAACAAAATACAGGCCTCTGAATTCCATCTTCTTACCTGATATCACAGGGAAATTGTTGTATGACATTCATCTCCCTCTTCAGTGTCTGGTCCACATATACGGGCAGCTAGCTGGACGATGAACTTCTATGACTGTGATCATTTGCCAGGTTAGATACAATCTTGTGGTAGTGTCACATAACCTCCTTTTCCTCTGATTTCTTCTGTACAATCTTCTTTCCCATCAGCTGTTTCCACATGTAGAAATGGCCACAGAAGTATTTCTAGTGTATATATTTGCAGCAGTGTTTACAAACACGAAACATTCACATTCCTTTTTCTTTCTGCAAGCATCCTTATGCATAAAACCTCTCTCAAACGTCCAAGAGCAAGTGAATATAAGGGGCTGTTAATAACAGAACAAAATTAAAAGGTTTCATTTATAAGAATGCTCCCATACACTGTTTTTGTGTCATTTACCTGTTTCTAAAAGCTCATATGAAGTTCCAAACTATAAAAGCAATATCAATTGCATTACAGTAAACTCCTTCATATCTGGAAGCCCTGGGAGCTGGAGGTTGCCATATAATCAAATATTCTGGATAACAGGTATGTATACCTAGCAATGCATAACACTAAAGAAAAACAAGATTAGATACTAAGAAACAAACAAAAATGTATGCAGAGTACTTTATTTACCAATAATATTAGCATTGTACACTGTCAACTTGTACTGTATTTGCTGTGTTTATTTGTATTTACTTTCACTATACTTTTACTTATGGAAAATGTAACTAAAATTTACTTATGGTTAAAATGTCGGTTATTTGAGCGTTCCAGATGAAGGAATGCCAGATATGATAGAGTTAACTGCATTTGTACCGAATAACTTAATTTCAGTTTGACCTTCACAATATTTAAATTATGAAGTGATGTTGCATAGCATATAACTGAATAGTTCCATTTTTATTGAATTTACAGTTATCCTATGACTAATTTCTGGAAACTTGAGGATGTGGATTAGATGTCAGAAGGAACTGATTGGATCTGTTTTTTTATCAGTGGTCACCTAAAGCTCTTGTTTGTGACTTTTCTGTGGTCTTTTGACAAGGCATATTTCTTCATAACACAGAGCCACATTGTACTTCCCCTGATTGGCAATCTTGTAAAGCTGTTTTGCTCCCCCTTTGTGTGAGGTATATTGCATACTTAAAAAAAAAGGCATTTTTTCAAAATCACTAATCAGTATGTATATTAGTAGGACAGTAAATTTATAGCTTTTATTCAGACAGAGATCTGTTCTTTCAGCGATATAAGAAAAGACTTCTCGTTTCCCCAGAGTCTTTTGGCCACAGCTGGAAAGGAAGGCTTGCAAAAATAAACTGGATGATAGCAAGTAATATTACAAATTGCAACACCATGGAAAAAATCAGAGAAGCCATAAAAAACCTACCCTGTTTTCAGCCAAATGATTTATTCATGAATGTTTGTAATTCAAATGGCTTGTCCATGAATATTCATGAATTACTCCTGTGCAACGGGATATAGTAAGGAAATCTAGGCTAATTACAGCACAGGCTCTCTGCTGGCATTAATATCACAGCAGAGGGAACATTTTGGAAGTTGGAAATTTTTATTTGGATCCCAGCTGCAACTAGTTCATGTGGCTGAATTGTGTACATAGGTCAACAAAGCAAATACGTAACAGTGCTTGGATGTGAGCAGCTGACATCTTCCCAGCATATTTGCAGTCTTTGCAGCATTAAATCATGAATATTACATAACTTACTGGGACATGAATAATACACATTCATGCAGAGTCAGCCCCAGCAGCACTGACAGCTGCCTTAACTCCAGGGCAAGGTGGGAGAAGGGCCCAGCTCTGCACCCTGGAAGAGGAGGGGCCAAGGCAAAAGGGACAGGGACAAGGGCATTCAGCTCTTAGCTGCCTCCATCACAGCTGCACATAGCCAGAGCAGTGCTACTGTGGCAGTTCAAAGAGGCCTGAAGCTTCAGCCGTCTCCACTGCCAAACTAGCAGCAGCAGCGGCTAGAGCTCTGGGCCCCTATCACATGCCAGCCACCTCTTTGCTCCCTCCCCAGTCAGTGGGCCAGGATAGCCCTACACACAAGTCAAATGGTTCTTGGGATACATGCCATTAAAGGCTATAGGTCAATTGCTGCTCACAACTACGTTGGTACAGCTCACCAAACTGAGTTACTTTTGGGTACATAAGAGCTTAGATGACTCTGTTATGCAAATTCACAGATCACAAGCTGACTTAACTTCCCCTCTAACAACAGCACTGCAGCATTTGCAGAGGCACATTACCATATTTTCTCACTAGACTATAGAAGTAAATAGATGAGTTCCTCTTTCCCCTCCCCTTGAGTTCTGGTGTGGAATTATGCCTCAAAATTCATAGCCTGGAGATGGCTGAAGAAGAGCAATTTTCATGCACATGATAGCGCTGACAAATAAGACAGATGTGCTAAGCAAGATGTAATGCCTAAATTTTTGTTAATTTAAAGAATGATGAACCAGGAGAGTTTTTAGGGAGCTCACAGACTTTAAGGCCAAATTGAACTATTATATTTATGTAGTTTGACCTCCTTCTTTACACAGGCTATGGAACCCCACCAAATAGCCACTGTTTCATGCCTACAATTTCTGTTTGAGCTAGTGTATGTGTTTTATAAAGATATTCAAACTTAAGGCTTTCAATAAAGCATCTACCACATCCTTAGGTATGGTGTTCCAACAGTTAATTAATTTCTCTAGTAAAAATATGCACCTTATTTGTACTCTATTTGTCTGGCTCGATCTCCCAAGTAGAGCTGGTTGAAAAAAAATTGTTGGAAAAAAGGACAATTTTTTTCAGCCTGAGTGCTGCCAAGAACTCTACCAAATGCAAGTTCCATGATGCTATGGGTCCTGGTTATCACGACGAATGAAAGGCAATTGGTTTTAAAATTCAGATTGCATGTGTTACTAAACCCATCAAGAAATAAATCAGCAAAAAGTCCAATCATTCTTCTATGGTGCCTTGTCCATTTTCTCTGGTTGTGACATTACCATTGTTAAATATTTTGAAAATAATGTATATCTCAAAGGATATGAAATATTACAAAATAAATATTCTACATTAATCCTCTTCTATGAAGTATGCATAAATTACAATATGGTAATGAATTATGTTGCAGCATGATTAATGAGAATTAACTTGAATTTATGAAAAGATAATTATATACATCATAAATAGTAATGCATTAGCATTTTCCCACCCACATGCATATTATATATTTTTGATACGTTTAAATTAGTTCTGTCAAGAATACTTTTTATTTTTCCCCTTTACAGATTATTCTTGACATGAACGTTCATCTGACTATAGGCATTAATATTTCCTTTTCAGTGGGACTGTGGAAAGGAGCAGTGTGTTTTTTTTCTTTTTATCAGGCAGCAAGTTTTTTTTTTTTCTTAATTAAACATCGGCCACTGAGAACCAATGAAAATATGGGTCTATGGATTTTTAAATGAAGGTACGTACAGTCCTAGGCTGCTGTGTTGTTTTACCCCAGATGAGGATCTGGCCTTTGGTTACAGCTTTTCTGTATTTAGAGATTCCCTACCGGAGATTTTCTTTGTGTTGCTGACATGTGCATTTAATACTTTCTTTTTGTCCACGGGTGATTTTTCAGATAGTTTCCTTCTTGTGTAAATAACATCTGTCTGCTAACTTTATATAGCTCACATTTCATGAAAGTGTGGATTGGGGTTTTTGTTTGGCCTTGTGACGGACTGTACAAACCTCACAAAGGAGAGGAAAGGGGTAAGGAGCTGTTCTGAGCCCTGGTAGCCCTGCTTCATTGAGCTTACAAAGCTTCCCAGGCTGGAGAAATACCTTAAGAAGGGGAGTGAAGTAGCTCAGGAGTCCGTGGAAATGACCTGATCTGTATTCTAAGCCTGTGAGAAGGAGCACCACAGAAAGGCTTGGTGTTTGGGGCCTGATAATAGGAACCTGACCAAGAATGAAGAAAAGAGAGTCCTGACTTTGTGAAGGTAGAGATTGTATCTTTGTTCTTTAGTTATTAATTTTTTACCCTGTAAGAAGAGACAGAAATGGTAGGAAATAATCTAGGGAGGCAGCCAAGTAGCACCTCAGTGTGCAGAACTGAGCTCCCTACCATAGAGCCCTGGACTGGAGGCCAGTGCAGTGGGTGAGGTCAGGCTCCCCTTCCAAAACCTAAAGAAGTCTATCCCTCAGCTGGGAAACTAGTTGCAGGAAGAACCGATAGGTACAGGAGCCAAATGCCAACATCCCAACCATGGGGCAAGCACTGAATCCCTTGTTGAATTGTGGAGACTTCTCCATTATTGGACTCTGTCTGAACACTCCAAAAGGGGTACAACTGAAAGCATGACCAGGCTGTACTCTACAGTCACTGAAAAGACAGAGAGCCACTAGGTAGAGTTGTAATAAGAAAGAGGAATGTTCAGGAGAAAGACAATCTGCAACAACTGTGCCTGACTACTATGCAGCATGGCCAGTGAATGTCCCACCATTGCAGGCTTGTTTCAACTAAATGGGCTGTTTGCAGGATTCACATCAGCCTGAACACACTCAAAGTACAGGAATAGTCTGAGCTGAAGTTTTGGTTTTGGTCCCATTAATTGTCAGTAACTGCAAAGGAGTAGCCCAAAAGCACCATTAAGACATTAACAATAAAAATAATTTTCAAATACCATGGTAAATAGACAGATGCCAAAGTATGTTAACACACTGTTTCGAATGGCTTTTGTGAATCCATATAATTTATCCATAGCAGTCCATCTGCAATTGGAATACATCAAAAATTCAATTCCAAAGGGTTAAGTTAAAATTCAGTAGAAATTGGGATTAAACAGGTCACAGCTCAGAGGAAAGTTTGTCAAGCTGTCTTGAGACTGTTTTTTGAAGTCTATTGAACATTCTCCCCTGCAGTGTTCATCATTTGTGTTAATAAATGCCTAGACCTATAAACTCAAAGAGCAGTCATTTATTTTTTTTCTTAATGTCAAACAGAAATTATTTCATAAAAATCTAGGCAATTGCAAATTACAGTAATGTCTTATGTTGTAGAAGGTGTCAAATTTCACCTCATTTATGAGCACTGAACATCTGGCTAACAAAATCAGGAGAAAGAGCTGTATTTATCAACTCCAAGTAGTGACATTCTATTTTTAAGTTGTCAGTGTCAGTCATTATCAGAATGTCACCTACAAGAACAATTTACCACCAACATAGCTGTTGCTCTGATTCACACTTAGAATGAAAGTAAACAGATTTAATATGAATGCTTGAAAAGAGACTGCAGAAGGTTTATAGGTCAGACTTTACCATACTTTATTACACTGAGAAGGGTCTTACTAGATAAGCTGCTCCAGCGACTGTTCAGTGGCACTACTCATAGAATAAGGCAATGCTCAGTCTGAGTAATGGTAGCAAAACTGGGCCATAAAAGGTTGTAAGAGTTACTTTGCTGGAGTATGACTGTTTTGAAAACCAATTAAGGCAATTACTATGCAATATTTAATTCCAAAATTCAAAGTGGAAGGTATTTCAAGATGTTTTATTGTGCATCTCATTCCATTAATCTTTTACTATCACTTGATTTACTGGTTGCGAAATGCAGAAGCCCAGGGCTGTACTCACATTGTTCAAAAGCAGTATGAATGCTCATGCAACATAGAGCAAATATATAATGGTTATGAATAAACCATGAATTGTCAAATTAATACTCACTGATAAAGAGCTAAAACGGAATAATCTAGATTGTTCAGAGGATTGTTAATGGAATTATCATGTTGTCATTTACTACTTGTATCGAAACTTTTATCAAATGATTGCAGAGGACTTTTTAATAGATTTTTAAAGCCACAAGGGATTATTTGATCATCTCGTCTGACTTCCCACAAAACACCACCCATTGCATGTCATCCACACTCTACAATGAGCCCAAAAATGTGGTTGCTTTACAAACAGCAAAGCCTGGGCCTCCAAAGATATTTAGATGGCTAGCTCCCATTGGCACCTAAAAACCTTTGACAATCTGGGTCTAAGGACCTGATTTGTAATTGTTCATCATACTGTTAAGCACTTTCACACACCAATATTCCCATTGCAATGGATGGGACATCTGACATCCGTAAACATAATAAGGCATCAGAGCTGCAGAACTGTACCTATACAGATCTGGGGCTCAGTTGTGTGTCTAAGACACAGCCCTGGGCAAAGGTGTAATGACTGGAACATCTAGTGGAGACATACTACCCCCGAATCATGTGAAATGAGTGTATCCAAACTTTGTGTGCCCCTGCAAGGCTATGCACATAAGGCTGTTTGATTGGTATCCGTCTATTGTAAAAATGTATCCTGTGGAAGCTGCCATACTATGGAAAACAAACCACTTTCTTTTCTGTGATTACTAGAGCTATTGCAATTGATCACGAGCAATCAATACCTCCCATTATCACGCTGCTTTTTCTAAATTCCATCTTTTCAATTCACAGAAACACTTCTAAAGCAGTATCACTAACTTTAGCTGAACAGGAAAATATTAGATTATAGAATATTATTTCTATTCAAATTGTCCACAGATCAGTTTGAGCAGAGCTCCTTTGGGGAAGTAACTACAGTATTGGCTGTCTGGATTGTGCATTACCAAGATTGTTAGCCAATAACAATCCAACATTTAGAAAGCTGATTATAGTAGCCAACCATTAGAAAGCCTATAACCTTATGCAGCATATTTTAAATACAAATACAGAGACCCAGGCATTGTCTCATTACCTGTTCATATTTCAAACGGTTACTGTGATATTGTGTTAATAATGTTGAACAAAATATTTGAAGTTTGGGTTCTGTTCAGATACACATCCAAAATTTGGGATGCTTGAATGATCTCTACGTAGATTGCTTGAGCAAAGTCTGCAAAATATGGAAGCACACTTAAGAGAACAGGTGTTCTTGTGAGAACTCTGCTTGCTTCTGTCGTCTGTCAGGCCAGTAATACCATTGCATATAGAGCCTTGTACCCAAGGTCACACTGTGAAAAGAAAATACCAGTTTCAGGCACCTAATTTGAGCACGCAAATATAGGATTTTGACACCCATAAGAAAGGTGGGCCCAAAGTGTGTCAGTGACAGACATGTCGCAGCAACCCAAATGTCCTGATTTCTAGTTTAATTCTTCAATCACCCATGATTCTTTCCTGGTTTCTGTTGGGTGAAAAGCAGTCTCCACCACCTACTAAGTTTGACTATTCTAACACTTTAATAAGACATTTTGGGCAAATATATCATCAATTTAATCAAACATAAAACATACATAAAACTAATAGTGCTGCTGTCAGATATCTCGTCCTGTACAGAAGAAGGCTGTTTATTTCATCATCAGGTTTATGATAATCCAGTCTAGTGCATGTCCTGTGTTGATCCATCCCTCAATTTGTTAAGCACTCATCCTATAGACATTGGCTCGTAATATCATAAACGGAGCATATCAGTAAAAGAACCTTATTTATAAAGTTTCTATTCTAAATATTCTAAACCTATTCTAATAATGACTAACCTTCAATATGTTTAATACGTTGTTACTTGTCCTCCTAAAAATGCTAATACCTTCTTATCTATCTTCTTAACAATTGCTATGTTAAGCTGTCTTCTCATTACTTTAATATGTTGCAGTATTTCAACAACAGTTGTATGCGCTTCCTTTGGTCCTAGAGTTGCTAAATGCTAGTTCCGTCTGCTCAGTATCCAGCCTCCCTATTCAGTCCTGCTAGGGAGATCTACACTCAGCTAGTAAATCACAAATTGGTCAGTTTTGCTTTCCTTTGTTACGTACACAGGCCGAAAACCACAGAAGGGCACCATTTTGGGAGGGCACCAGCCATGCATACCAGCATGCAGCTTGTTCTTCTTCCTGGTCCCCTGACTATCTAAGAGTGAGGAGAAAGTGTGAATTATTCCTCTGCCCTCTCCCCTCACCAGCTAGGAGCGAGGGGCATGCACATGAGCTGTGTAATTTTATCTCTCTCCCTGATCGTCAGGAGACTGGGCACAAGAGCAAGCGAAGTCCTGGTATGCACAACTGCTGCTCACCTGCACACACACACACACCCCCTTCCAAAACGCCACCCTTGACTGCAGTTAAGACACAAGTCAGATTTTGGATTTTTGTAATCTTTGAAGCTGTTTTGCAGAATATTGGGAACTGTGTCAACAAGACACCTACAGAAAGTCAAAAAATCCATTTTGTATTTTTTATAACACTGAAATATATAATATCCAAACCTAACAGTGTTCATTATACATGTCTCTACTTATTTCCCTGCAGAAATTCAAGTTCTTGTAAATGCTAGTTATTTTGTAGGGTTTTTATTATCTTTCAAAGTTTGCTATTGTCTGTAATGAAAGCTTGCCCTATCCTTGAAAATGTATCCACCAGATGAGCAGTCTCATGCTAACACTGCTCTAACAGTGCCTTGCTCATATTTTTCCCTAAATATTAATTGTGTTTCTGATGGACATATTCCTTTTGGCTTTTTGTGGTTGTCTAGCGCTGAAGAGAGGAAAAAGGTACCTCCTCACTGTTTTAGATGACCCATAAGAGCCAGACAGAACTGCAATTCTTGCCCTGGTGAAAACAGTGGAACTGCTCCCTCCTTAACCTTCTGGGGGGAGACGGGGTAGGGATGTAAGTATTCAGGTCTACATATCCATCCCCTTGGGGCTGGCCATGTAACAGGACTGGCGCCAATCAGGAAGTAAACTTTACACTTGGCTGTAGTAGTGGTGATGCACTTTCACTGTGCACCAGGGAGCTCCCATAACTCCTCCTTGAGCAACTGTCCTGTTACATGCCTTCCAAACATGATCTAACCCATAACGTTCTGTGTAATTTTAGGAGGCAAGAGAATCCGGTTGAAAATGTAAATCTTTGCATACAGCATTTGGCAACCAGGCTGATGTATCTCATACATATTCATTAACTGTAAGAGCTTTTAGTCAATCATTTGCCATTTAATTTAACATACTTGTAGTATTAACCCTGAATACTTATCTTCAAGGCTTAAAATCATTCCTAATTGTTATGGCGAAATAACAAAGATTATTAAAACTATGTGTGAAAATACTGATTAGTTTTGTTTGTTGGTATGTATATGAACATGCACCTTCCCTTAGCTGCATACACAGAGATGTCTATTGTCTATTTCATTTTTGCACCCTTCAGTACAATTCTACCCTGAACACTGGAATGCTGCATGTAATCACGAAGGCTGTCTCAGCATATATATCAGGGCAGATTTTGACTTCTCATCTAAAATCCTAATAAGGAGATAGACGCTAATCCTGCAAAGAGACTGTACAGATCAGTGCTTCTAGAATCATGGTCATATTCTCTAATATAGTGCCAGACAAATCTGAAAGAGTTGCAAACCATTGTTTGAATAAGCTGTAACAGTATGGCACTTAATCAACCTCTTGAGGTTGGAAATCATATGAGAAAAGTTTTTCTTTCAAGATCTCTGTTATTTCCTCCCTCCAGATCAACAGCATATGCCACAAAAATAGCCTTTCTCGTGTGAATTTAATGACTTCTATTTGAGCTCCTGCTTGACCTATGAAGGGCAAGATGCGGGGGCAGAATAATTGAAATATTGTCAACCATTAAACTTAGCTTTGAGGTTTTAGCAAAGGGAGCATGGTTCCCCTTGTTTGTACAGAACCACCAGTCCATCTTAAACCTCTGAGAATCATAATTTTAATAACTAATAAATGATTCAGTTCTTATTTCCACAGCCTCTTCCTAATTTGTCAGGCTAATAATGCAGCTGCACAGTTTTAGCCCTCTGCTTATTTCATGAGTACTTTAAACCTAAATAGAAAAAAAGCAAATGAAATATAAATAAATAGAACCATTACACACCTAGAAAAGGAAACAAATAAACCATGTATATTTAAAAGACCGCCCATTTCCACCATTATCCACTCAGCTTTTTTTTCCCAGGCACTTGAAAAAATAAAGCCAGTTTTGCATAAAATCCCATTCCTGTCTTTTTGCAGATAGCCAGCACTATCCCAAATAGATGTGTGTGCTTGAAAGATTAGTCGTGTTTTCATGTGCATAATATATCAACATCATTGCACAGCTCCAAGCATAGTTAATTTTTATTTAAAATGAAGAAGTATAATGAAGGCTGTGTGCTGGAAATGTCATAAGCAACTGCTTGTGCATATTACCCAGTTTCAATTTCTATGATTTATGTAATGGGAGTCAAGAACATGCTGTGAAAAGTGAAGCCCAGAACTTGAAACAAATATGAAGCTAAATACTACAAAGGCCTTTGCCATCTCAGTTGCTCCAGGAAACGTTTTGATTATACTGCCAGGGAGGTGAAGACAAAATGGTTTTTCCTTATGTTTATGTTTGATTTACTGTACCTTCCTTAGTTAGATTTCCTTGATCTAAAATACATGTTGAGTTCAATGGAAATCTGATAGTGTTAAGAGGTATGGTAACCAAACAAACAACCTCAGTGCACAGACTTTTATTTATGTTTGAAATATTTTCTTTTTCATGTCTCTGAGGAAGCCCTGTCTGTTCAGAAAAATAGTGTGCATATGCTTAAATCTCACAGATATCAATACAATTTAAACCCATGCTTTTAGTTAAATGTTTTTTCTGAATCAGGGCCATCGTGCAGTTCTGTTTCCTATAACCAGTTGGGCTGCAATTTCCCATATCTGGAGTTTACCTTAAGCTTTTCTGTTTCCCCCCTAAATTTTCTCTTTTAAATTTCAGCAAAAAATGATTCAGAAAAAATGTTAGGACAAAATAAATAGACTTTCTCATGTCAAGACAAACAAAAATAAATGAAAAAGCCTTATAATTATTTGATTGAAAGTCCCTAATGCTTCCACTCTCTGGGGCAGATCATTGAAATATGGTGAAGAAGAGGCAAAGTCTTCACCTGGGTTTCAGGGGTGCACCTTTTGTTGTCTACATGACAAACTACCCAAGTTATAAGTCTCTGCAAAATTTCAAGTTCTTCATGAGACCAGTTAGGGATTTGTAGGTAAATTGTCAGAAGATCCCATGTGTGGTGAGCATTCCACAGGCGTTCATAGGTTCTATGTGTAGCTACACTGTACAGTCACCAGCCCTCCAGAGCCATTGAGCTTGATCTCTCCTGGGTCTACAGGAGCTGAGTGGGGCTTTCCCTTGTAATGGGGGGTGCCCTGCACCTCCCAACTCCAAGGAGTGCTGTGTGCCAGAACTAATAGCACCAGAACCAGAACAGATAACAGGGAAACAATTGGCTGTACTGTCAGGGGTCCTACTCTTCTGTCATATGGGCAGTGTGACAGATAAGGAGAAATTAGCCTCGGTCAAATTCAAAGAGGAGAGTAATGGACCCTTTGCACTGTGGGGACAAGAAGATGCTGGGCAGCAGGATGAGAACAGGGGCTTATTGGGGTTAGGAGCAGGAGCTGAGAGAAGGACATGGGGCAGGGCAGGGGAGGGCAGAAATCAGTATAGAAACAAGGAGGTTGAGTGCAGGTTTACATGATAGTGAGGAGGGACAGGACCTGGTGAGGAGCGAGGACAGGAGGTGGAGGAAGAACAGAAATGGTTGAGAGTGTAGGAAAGTGGTGTGTGGGCAGGGGTGAATGTGGATGGGACAGATGTAGAATTATTAGGAGCACTAAACATCTGGACTACCCTTCTGAGATTGAGCACCCAAAATTAGTCGACACTTGACAATACTGTCTTTAACCTCTGTACCTCAGTATCTCATGTGTAACAGGGGATGATGATATCATCTACACTGACAGGAGTGTTGTAAAGATAAATGCATTTATCCCAAACTACTGAGATATTATTATCTCAGCACTCTGGAAACCCCAAAAGAAAATTAAATAATTGTGTGTTGGGCAGAGTTGGGATGGTGTGCATTCAGTAGCGCATGGGGCCACACATTGAGCAACGTGGATAAAAGGAAATGTTGAGCTGGCTGGAAGTGAAAGCCAGAGAAATACAAATTAGAAAGAAGGCATACATTTTAACAGGTTGATTAATCACTTGGAACAGACTATCAAGGGGAATGGTGGATTGTCTTGTGACAGATATTTCAAACACATTCAGTGTCTTTGGAGACCCTATTGTTTGTATGAAGTTAATGAATGGTTCCTGTATCTTTGAGGGCCAGGAACTGTATGCAGCTCTGAGGGTGAAGGGGTTAGTACAACTCCTCCAAGAACTGAAAATAGCGAGGTCTGATCAAAGCTAACAGCTGAAACTGCAAACAGCTCCACAGAGTGTTCAAATTGAGTTTTCCAGCAACCACAGACAAAGAGAGAAAGGGCTTTTGGAATAGCAAAGACTGGGTTTAAAAAGATATGGGGCCTTTTTTCTCATTCAGCAAATGAGCAGGACATACTGGGGGGCTCAAATCCTTTGGAAAATCTTTGGGCTACGAGGGCCCCATTAGATTGATGGGTGACCTCTGGTAAGCTTTTCACATGAGTGTAGGAATGCTTGCTTTTATTTTTGCATGGATTTTCTTTGCAATATTTTCCTCCGAGGGTATTTTTTTTTCTTTGTGAAGCCTGGTTGGTAACTAATACACACTGTTGTAGCCTGTAAAAAAGTCAGTCATGAATGGTGGACCCTGGCCAGAGCTGATGGGGAAATCCTAGTGAACCGTAGAGGAGCTGCACACCTAAGCCCATGGTCTGGAGGGAGAAAAATGTGGGTCTTCACCTGAGAGAGAAGTGATGCATTGAAAGCCTGAAACCTACAAATGGGAGCCTTCAAGGAAGACCTGGAGAAAGGCCAAAGGCATACTTATGTGCCATCTCCATCTTTTGAAGGCTGTGGCCACACTAGCCCCTCCTTTCAGAGGGGCTATGTTACTGTGGTACTTTGGGATATGCTAATGAGGCACTGCCATAAATATGCAGTGCCTCATTAGCACAATGGCAGCTGCACGTGCTTCGAAACTGCCAGTTTTGTACCACAGCCATCTGTGTAGCTAGGGAGGCTTTTGAAAAAGACCGCTGATTTCAAAAGCCCCTTATTCCCAAAACCAGATGGGAATAAAAGGGGCTTTTGAAATCACGGGTCCTTTTCTAAAGGCCTCCCGGCTACACAGGCGGCTACATTTGAAAACTGGCAGTTTCAAAGCATGCTCAGCTGCCATTATACTAATGAGATGCTGCATAGTCATAGAAATGCCTCATTAACATATCCCAAAGTTCCACATTACCATAGTCCCTCCAAAAGGAGGGGTTAGTGTAGCCACAGCCAAAGCGTTTAAAATAAGACTGTGGCTTTTCTGAAAGACATCATTTATTCAAACACATCATTGAGCTCTGTGAATGAGTCACTGGATGAATTCTGAGGCCTACATTATACAAGCTTTCAGACCAGACAATCTAATGGTTCTTGCTGAATATAAGAATCTCTGGAATTATGTCCAGCTATTCAGTAAATACTATCCACCCCAGGCACTGAATGAGACAGAAGCCCTGTGGGGAAAATAATATGGGCTTACATAATTAAAGACTGTCATTATATTCACTCAGCACAACATGACTGATTAATGGTTGCATGACCAACTTTGATTTTGGAATTTCCCAATTTTTGAGCACTTGGATTGTGCAAATTTAATGTTCTTTTAATATATCCTCAAATGATGCAAATTGGCACAACTCACATTGAATCAATAGGACTCCTCTGATTTACACCAGCTGAGGATCTGGTCCTGTGATTTTAGTGTCAGAATTTTACAAGAGTTACACGATTTACGTCACCCGCAGAATGCTAATTGTTGGTCCTTTCAGTCGCTTTCCTCCTAATTATTGCTGATTTATGAGTTATGAGAAACACTTTGTCATGGTTACTAGGACGAGATGCACCCCTTGTTCTTTTTATGGTGTGTCTGAGGGTTTGTCTATGCTACAAGCAGCAAAGTCAACAGCCACCACGGGCCCTGGGGCAAGGTGTGGGGGACAGCTCCACCCCGCCCCCAGAAGGGACAAGGCCAAAGATGAAAGTGGGAGGGCCTAGGGCAGTCAGCCCTTAGTTCTGGCGGAACCGTGGTGCTGGGATTCCCTCCCCCTGCCTTACAGTCATGCAGTATGGTGAAGCAGTGCTGATGCAGCACTTCAAAGGGGCCCGCAGCTTCAGCCACTGCCTCTGCTACTTTGCAGTGGGAGTGGCCAGAGCTCCTGGCCTCTTTGAAATGTGAGGTCCCAGGGCAAAATGAAATAGCTAGAACTACGGTGCAGGAAGTGAAACCAGCTATTATAGGGATAACAGAAACATGGGGCAATAGTAATCATGACTGGATAATTGACACTAAAGGGTATGTGGTGTAAATAAAGGCACAGATGGTAGAATAGAATTGTATTTTAATGATGTAGACTATAAAGAAATTAGAAGTAATAGAATGGATAAGACAGAGTCTGTCTGGGCCAAAATCACTGGGGAGGAAAGCTGCCAGACGTACCGGTTGTATAAAGCTTGGGTGTGCTACAGATCACCAGGATTTAGTTTGAGTATGGATAGAGACCTCTTTCATGTTTTACTGAAATAAATATTGCTGGGAATTGTGTGATTATGGGGAATATTAACTTTCCAGATATAGAATAGAGGATAAGTGCTATTAATAGGATCCAGATTTTCATGGGGGTAATCACTGATGAAACATCAAGAGGTGATGCCATTTTACATTTGTATTTGTGGGTGGACCTGATTATAGCGAACACAGGAATGGCCATGATGGGTCAAAACAAAGATCCCCGTAGCACAATATCCTGTCTTCCAATAGTGGCCAATGCCAGGTGTCCCAGAAGGAATGAACAGAGCAGATAATAAAGTTATTTGTCCACTGCCATCCATTTCCAGCTTCTGGCAAAGAGCTTAGCCCATTTCAGCTCATCCTGGTCCAAGTTCCCTCAAAGCTGCATGGCCATGCAGCCACCTAGCTTTGTATTAAGCTCCATCCAATGGCTATTAAGCCATCTGCAGGGGCTCAGGGCTGCAGTGTGGAGAGATATATCTCCCCAAGCCCCAAAGCAATCACAGTCAGGGGAGCTGCTGCAGCTGAGGCAGCTTTGTCATGGGGCTGGCAGGGAAGCAGCCAGCAGCAGGTCCATCTTCTAGGTGAGGGAGAGGGGATATGGGGCTATGCATGCTGCCCCCAACCTGAGTGCTAGCTCTGCACAGTCAATAACACACCCTGCTGGAACCCTCACCCCCTCCCACACCACAACAACCTGTCCTATCCCAGAGCCACCTTATACCTGGAGTCCCATTTAGAGCTGAACCCCCTTTAGAGCCCTCACCCCAACCTTATGATCCCTCCTTGAGCGTACAATGCCTGTGTGCGACCTGACTTTTGTTATGTGTACAGCATCACCATAGTGGTGCATATAACAAAAGTTGTTCCGCATATGGACATAAAATACTAGCGGGAAGATTGATCATGGTTAATAGACACTGATGGACCTATCTTCAATGAATATTTCTAGTTCTTTTTTATTTGTTTATAGTGTCGGCCTTCACACCATCCTCTGGCAAAGAGCTACACAGACACCACTGTGCAAAGAGATATTCCGGGGGGGGGGTTTGTTTGTTTTTGTCGCTGTTGTTTAAAACCTGCTGTCTAGTAGAAGGCAAACTTGATTTGAGTGTCCAAGGAAAAAAAAGGGTTAGGGAATTTAAGGTCCGTTAATTTGACCACAAGGTCTTGAAATAAATCTTGGAAAAGAAAAAAGTTAAAGATGGAGATGTGAATGGTCACTGGGATCACATATATCATGGTTTTATAAAAGATAAAGGCTACATCTACACAAGGGGAAATCTTCAAAATGGCCATGCTGATGGCCAAATCAGACAATACTAATGAAGTGCTGAAATGAATATTCAGTGCCTCATTAGCATACTGCCAGCCATAGCACTTCGAAAGTGCTATGTTTCAGTTGTGCAGGGCTCATCTACGTGGCTGCAAACGTTGAAATCCCCTTATTCCTATTAGCTGATGAGACCTTAAATTCCCTAAATCATGGGGCATTGCAAACATTGAAATCCCCTTACTCCTGTGAGCTGATAGGAATAAGGGGATTTTGACGTTTGCAGGATCCTTTCAAAAAGGAACCCTGTGTAGACGAGGCACGTGCGAGTCAAATGCATCACTTTTGAAGTGCCGTGGCTGGCAGCATGCCAATGAGGCTCTTGAATATTCATTTGAGCTCCTCATTAGTATTCTTCAATTTGGCAATTAGCATAGTTATTTCAAT
The DNA here is from genome assembly GCF_033958435.1 of Carettochelys insculpta. NCBI lineage: Eukaryota > Metazoa > Chordata > Testudines > Carettochelyidae > Carettochelys > Carettochelys insculpta. Next base: position 191,172,303 of record NC_134139.1, read on the forward strand.
ATTTTTGCCAAGTGTAGACACTGCCAGAATATGCTAAACTAACCAGATCTCCTTCTTTAAAAAGATTACTGACTTTTTCGTACACAGAAGATGAAGTAGCTCTAACCAACGTGGATTTCAGTAAGGCAGTTGGTACAGATCCACAGGCGAAATTATTAGTTAAATTAGAGAGTACGGAGATAAATATGAGAACTGAAAAATGAACTAAGAACCAGGTAAGGGGAAACTGTGATGTGTCATACTGAAAGATGAAGACTGATTCTCTTTCAAATTTGTATTACTCATCTTGACATAAAAAAGGAATGTGCTAATAAAATTTGTGGATGGCATAAACTTAAGTGCAGCCAATACAGAGGAAGACCAAATTATTATACATGAAATTCTGGGTGACCTTTTAAACTGGAGTAATAAAAAAGGGATGAAATTTAATAGTACAAAGAAATGCATTTGGGGACAAACAACAACATTTTTTTTCTATAAGATGGAGATATATCAGATGGAAGTGAAAGTGGAGGAGAGAGATCTGGATGTAGTCAGTGATGTAAGTGTAGATTGGCACAGCAAGGAAGTGGTGCACATGGCAAGGGTGCATGTGATGGGGTGGACTAAGCCCTGACACCCTCTAGAGGGAGCCAGAAGCTTTGCCGCACCCAGGCTATGTCTACACTAGCCCCTATGAGCAGATGGGAATAAGGGGACTTCGAAATAGGCAGGGTCCTTTCGAAAAGGAGCCCCGTTGGGACGAGCCACGTGGCGGTGAGCCACATCAATTTCGAAGTGCCGCGGCCACCTGCATGCTAATGAAGCGCTGAATATGTATTTCAGTGCTTCATTAGTAAACTTCAAAATGGCCATTTGCATGGCCATTTCAAAGTTTGGGGCTAGTGTAGATATAGCCCCAGAGAGGAGCAGACAAGAGGTCCTCCATGGGGACTACAGTGGGTGTCTCAGTGGCAGCCAATCAGGACCTGGCAGGCTAATATAAAAGAAGCTACTGGGTTAGGGCCAGGCAGTTCCATTCAGGAGCTTGACCTGGACAGATGCCTATGCTGCCTGGGGGGGCCCAGCAGCAATTGGACAGCTCTGAGCGAAGCGCTGAGCTTTGACCTGGATAAGGCTCAGGCCCTGGGCTGGAGAGTGGCCACAACCCTGGTGAAGGAGCTGGCAGCACCCACCCTCTGGACTCAGAAGGCAGAAATCAAGACTGCAGAGTGCCCTCCACCACAGGGGGACACTCGAGAGCAGGCTGACCCTGTTTCAGAGCAGTCTGGGAGGAAGGAGGAGGGTCAAGAGTGGAGAGAAGGCATAGAAGGGATGCACCTTGAGGAAAGTGTGGAGCAGGAGTGGGTGCCGGGCCGACCAACCCCTAGCACTTTTGGAATTCAGCACCTTTGGCTATCAGGATAATCTGAGGGATGGAAAATTTACTCTATGAAAGGAGGCTCAAAGAACTTAACTTTTTTGGCCTAACTGAAGAAGAGTTTGTTGGGAGATGTGATTTGCTTTCTACAAATCCATTAGAGGAATATATAAAAGGGAGAGCAAGGCATTATTTAAGTCAAGCTCCGTCGTGTACACAAGAACAAATGGATATGAACTGGTCATCAGCAAGTTTTGACTCAAAATTAGGCAAAAGTTTCTAACTACCATAGAGGTGCAGTTCTAGGTCAGCCTTCCAAGGTTGGGGGTAAAAAAAATCCTAGTTGGTTTCAAGAGTGAGCCTGATCAGTGTTTGGAGGGTTTGGTTAGGTGGTACTGCCCAAATGAGATCTGGCACGTTGGCAATTATCAGTAGCAAAAACATCCTCAACATCTACAGATGAGACACTATAGAGAATTCTTTCCCAGGTTAATCCTGAGAGGTCTTATCCACATGCTCTGGTATAACTGATCACCATCTTTGGGGCCAAGAAGGAATTTTCCCCAGGCATAGATCCTTGTGGGCTGGGGGTAAGGAGGGAGGTCACCTTCCTTTGCTGCATGGGGCATGGGTCACTTGCAGGTTTCAGTTGGAATAAATTGTCAAATCTGTATAACCTGAACTCTCTAACCTATTATTTCAGGACATCAGTAACTCTGCCAGAGGTCAGGAGTCTATTTGATGAGAAGGTAAGTGAGGTTCTGTGGCCTGCGATGTGCAGGTCAGAGTAGATGATTGCAAGGATCTTTCTGATCTTAGAGTCAGTGAGTCCAAAAAGCTCCCCCATACTAGTTACACCTTTTAAGAGACTTTGAAAAAGAGTGATGCCACTACATAGTGCTGTGTTATATACCTTCTCTTGCGGTATTGGATCGACATTCTTCTATGTCAGCTATGGAGCTTCCTATGCAAATAGGATTTCCCTTTGTGTCCTTTGTATCTTATAGTATAGTAGGCATCCTTCAGTCTGCACAGACTATGGATCGTGCCCTTTAAAGTTTCAATTTAAGACTTCATTTACAGCGTCTATTGTGACTATAAAGACCAACACAAGAGTGACAGTCCTTGCTGCATCTCTTGCAGATGTAGTGGGTGTCTGGCAAGTTCTTATTGTGCTTTCTGTGTGCTCGCTTCTCCTCTGCTAGCTGTCTGATCTTCAATTCGCCCTTCTGAAGGCCCTCGTGTAACCCCTGCCTCCATCTGCCACGGTCGTCTGCTAGTTCTTCCCAGTTGTCCAGCTCGATGTCTACCTCTCTGAGGTCTCTCTTGCAGACATCTTTGTAACGCAACTGGGGGCATCCGGGGGGTCTTTTGCCAGAGGCTAGCACACCATACATGATGTCTTTTGGAATCCTTCCATCGTTCATCCTGTGGACGTGGCCAAGCCAGCGGAGCCGACGCTGCCTGAGGAGGACATCAAAATGTATTCTGTTAGTCTATAAGGTGCCACAGGACCCTTCGCTGCTGCCTGAGGAGGGTGTTCATGGTTGGGAGTCCAGCTTGCTCGAGGACGGCTGTGATGGTAACTCTGTCCTTCCATGATATTCCAAGGATGCGCCTGAGGCAGCGCAAGTGGAAGACGTTCAGCCTCTTTTCCTGGCGGGCATACAGGGTCCAAGTCTCGCTGCCATAAAGGAGGGTGCTGAGGATGCAGGCTCTGTAGACTTGCATTTTGGTGTGAGTGAACAGCTTGTTGTTATTCCACACTCTCTTGCTGAGTCTGGACAGAGTTGTGGCCGCTTTTCCGATCCTCCTATTTAGCTCAGTGTCCAACGACAGGGTGTCAATGATGGTGGACCCGAGGTAAACTGAGAGGGTGTACCCCGAATCGCAGTGCAGATTCCGTGCAGAGAGGTCTACCGCTGACATGGCCTTCTCTCTAAGGCAGCTGCAGGAGAAGTGCAGGGAGCAGAGAAAGCCACTCTACATAGCCTTCATCGACTTGACCAAGGCTTTTGACTTGGTCAGCAGGGATGGTCTGTTCAAACTGCTCCACAAGATAGGCTGTCCTCCACGGTTACTCAAGATGATCCAGTCGTTCCACGAAAACAGGAGAGGAACCATCCAATATGACGGCGCATTATCGGATGCTTTCAGAATCTGGAGCAGCGTCAAACAAGGATGCGTGCTTGCTCCGACATTGTTCGGGATCTTCTCCGCACTCCTCCTGAAGCATGCCTTTGGATCTTCAACAGAGGGCATCTTGCTGCACACAAGATCTGATGGAAAACTGTTTAACCTTGCAAGGCTGAGAGCTAAGTCTAAGGTGCGAGCAGTCCTCATCAGAGACATGCTGTTCGCAGACGATGCTGCTGTAGTGTCTCACACAGAAGACCAGCTTCAAAAACTGCTGGATCGGTTCTCCAAAGCGTGCAAGGACTGTGGGCTTACCATCAGCCTAAAGAAGACAAATGTACTTGGTCAAGATGTTGCTGAATCCCCATCAATCAGCATTGACGACTATACGTTAGAGGTTGTCCATGAGTTCGTTTACCTCGGGTCCAGCTTTGTATCTCACTGGTAGGAAATTCCCTTATCTTCAAAATATTGGGGATTTGATTGCTATGGATCATGATAAGGAGGATGTAATAGTCTTGATAGGCATTGAGACAGAGGAATTGTTAAAGGTGCTATTAACAGGGATAGTAATGAGTGATGGAAAGAAAAGGAACAAAAAACTGTAGACCCAATAAAAGGATGAAATTTGTAATGGTGAAATGTATTAGAGTGTATGACTGACTCCAAAGGAAAGTGGCAGAACCCCTCCACTAGAGTAATTTAAAATAAGATGGGAGCAATTCTGAAGATTATAGTCTCGGAACAACACTGCATTGTTTGAAGCATGGCCTATGTGCCCGAAGGGCTTTCTGGAGCATTATCTTCTATTGCTGTAAATCTGGGTTTCCCATGGAATAAGTCAGTCTATACTGATTTACATCAGCTGGTTATCTCTGCCTTCATTTGCTGGTGTCTCTGATTCTGTGACCATTCTTCAACTTCCTCACCATGACAAAAATGAGAAAAAGTCAGTTAATTCAGTGTCATCACAATCACATTATCATCTTGTGTCTTTCCATTAGATGCACTGCAGTCTGCCACACGACCAATAGTGCATCGGTTTATGTAAAAGTGCCCTCGTGGTCACAGCATAAACAATGTTATCAATCTCCCCTACAAGAACAAATGTTGAAAACATATTTTATTAGACAAGAGGACAAGAGTTGGGTGACTATACTGCAACTTATTCTTGTGCTCTAGAGTGATCCAAAAGGAATTCTGCCATACGGGGCAGAATTCCTTCTGAAATAAACATTGTGGTGCTGTTCTTCATTGCCTCCAAACTGAACCGGTGTCTACCAGCCACAATACAACATCAGGTAGACTACTCCCAGCAGAGTAAAGAGATAGCAAAAGGCGCTACAGCTACAAAGAAGGGACAAATTAGAAGGTCAAAAAGAGCCAACTAGATGAATAAAAAGAACCTAATTTACAGCAGAATAAAAAAGACTTAGGGCAGAATTTCTTCCTCATCCCTGAGATAGCAAAGGAGCTGTCCTGCTGTGCTAGGTTCTTCAGCCTCATTATGTGAGGGTCAGAAAGGCTTCTTTAGCTTCCTTATTTGCTTACCATTGGTAGAGGAAGATGGAAAACATGCTGTGGCATGATTTCATGCATCTGGTGACACTTGGGTTATCAGAGTGTCACACTTCACACTGAAACATAATGGTGGTCTGCAATTAATGTGTTATATATTGAGAGAGAGTGTGTCTGCCTGTTCAAGAACTCCCCCTGCACAGTAAGAACTAGGGACACCAAACTCATTATACAGATTCCTCTTCTCACGACTGAAAGCACTGTAAGGATTTGGTAGTACCAGGGAAATGGGAGGTGCTGGAGAGGGTTTGCTTTTCATACAACCAAACAGAAAAGAGACAGAATTACCAGGCAGGTGAAAGACACTAACCAGGGGCAACCCCCTCTCCAGGACTGCCCTAGCCCTGAGCCTCCTGCCCTCCAGGTGCCATTTACGAAGTCCTGTGGCACCTTATAGACTAACAGATATTTTGGAGCATAAGCTTTCATGGGCAAAGACCCACTTCATCTGATGTATGAGTGATGGGGGGAGTTGTTCTCAAAGCTACAGACTAACACAGCTACCTCTCTGATACTTGTCACCATGCAAGGCACTACATTTAGCTGTAATGAGTGGAAATCCATCAACCTCATGAAAAAACTTCATTACTGGTAAGAAATTAAAGTTATTTTCATCCCTGAACTGAACCAAGATGACCCAGGCATGGTTCAGTTAGGAGTTGTAGCACTCCTGGCTGGCATTGAGGTGGACCGTGTGGGGTCGCATAAGCGAGGGCCAGAGGGGGTAGGCTGCATCTACTACAAGGCAGAGGGGTACGGATGTTGGTCTCCACCTCCAGGTGGTGGCATAGTCTTAAATTGTGGAACACACAAGCGTCATGGGTACAGCCAGGCCAGCCCACATATGCATCCTGGAGGTGGTGATGGCTGTCCACCATGGCCTGCTGGACCACAGAGTGGTAACCCTTCCTGTTGATATAGCACCCACCACTGTGGTCTGGGGTGTGAATGGGGAAGTGGGTCTCGTTGAGGGCCCCAAAGCAGTTCAAGAATCTCATGGCGGTGAATCCTGCAATGGCCGCATCCAGGTCTCCGACTCGGATGACCGTCTGCAGCAGCAGGGCTTTGAGCACACGCACCACCTGCAGGGAGGAGACAAGGGTGTTCATGAGGGTATTCAGAGTGCGCCCTGCCCCCCCAGGCGCCCTTCCCTCTCCTGGCTCCTCCACCCAGGCCCTCCTCCCCAGACTCCCCTCCCTGGCCCCCCAACCCCTAGTGGGTGCAGACCCAGGCCTCATTACCTCCATCACAACAGCCCTGACTGTGGCCTTGCCTATGCCAAACTGATGGCCCACAGGGCAGCAGCTGTCTGGAATGGCCAGTTTCTAGACAGCTAATGCAACCCTCTTCTCAACAGTTAGGTTACGCTGCATCTGTGTGTCCTGGTGCCTCAGTGCAGGGGTGAGCCACTGGCAGAGCTCCATGAAGGTCTGCTGGCTCATGCAGAAGTTCCGCAGCCATTGGTCATCATTCCATTCCCCCATGATCAGAATCTCCCACCACTCGGTGCTGGAAGGGTAGCTCCAGAGCTGGCGGGACACCCGGTGAGGAGGGAGCAGGAGGGCCCGATGGTCTGGAGCATCCCCCGTGCCCCCAGGGAGGGGTCCCCTGCCAGGAGCTGCTGGGTGGCCGCCCACGCAGCGTCTAGCAGGGCACCTGCACCACGGGAGGCAGCTTGGAGGGCTTCCAGCTGCTGCTGGACGTCCATGTCTGCGGGCTCGTGGTCTGCGAGGTTTGTGTCACCGACACAGGGCTTGTGCAGTGCAGGCTGAGTGTGTCTGGGAAGGGGCCCTTAAAGGGAGCAGCATGCTGTTGCTCCGGAAGGGCTAGTCTGCCCTGTGACCTCGTCCATGGGCTTTCCTGGCCCGTTATTTCAAAGGGAGATGCTTGTATGTGTGGATGCTCCCTTTCTACATCCAGGGTGGCCCCTTTTGATATAGAATGGCGCTACTTTGATGTTCAACGTCAATAGTGCTAAGCCTGGAGCATGCATAGACACTATGCATCGAAGTAGCATATTTCGATATTGCTACTTCGAAATATGCTACTTCGGTGCAGCATGCTAGTGTAGACGTAGACTTGATCTGTTAGTCTATAAGGTGCCCTAGCACTTCTCGTTGTTATTGCAAGGACTGTTTCCCAATCTTTAATATTCATAGTGACTTCAGGCAACTCACCTAACTGACGAGAACTTTCAATAAGCAATTTTCTCACCCTCTTCCCCCCAAAGCACCCCTCCTTCTGTCCTGTTTATCTGATTCATCGGTCTTCATTTCATTTTTTTTTCTGTCTTTCTGTTATATTCCATCATGCTAGTTTTCTTTTACAGAATTTCCAGATCAGAAGGAGTGGGTCTGTCCCACGAAAGCTCATCACCTAATAAATTATTTTGTTAGTCTTTAAAGTGCTACAGGATGGCTTTTTTTTTTTTTTTTGTTTTGTGAAGATACAGACTAACACAGCTAGCTCTCTGTGACAACAAAAGGCATTTAAGGGCAAAAGTCATAGTATGCTTACACTGAGTTATTGTGGTTATTATGCGTGTTGACTATTATGCTCCTTGGCCTGCACTGTGGTTTCTAGTATTAGAGAGGTAGCCGTGTTAGTCTGTAGCTTCGAGAACAACAAGAAGCCTTGTGCCACCTAATAGACTAACAGATATTTTGGAGCATAAGCTTTCGTGGGCAAAGACCCGCTTCATGAGATGCGTAGTTTCTGTGATTTCATTTGGATGTTAAGGAGCATATCTTCAGCTTCCATAAATCATCCTGGTTCTGCTGAAGTCAATGAAGCTATTAACAGTTTACACTAGTTGAGCATCCAAATCAAAGTAGCTCTCCTTCTCGCATGACAAATGCATCATAATAAACACTCAGACGCATACCCTGCTGGAAGTGCAAGGAGAATTTAGGCAGGCAACATGTACTTATCCAAATTGGAATATGATTAGGAAATTTATAATGGATGTTTCCTGCCATCTGATATCCCAATTCATATGCTTTTGTGCTTGTTTTAAAAAAAGAAGGCAATATTTTTTCCTTATATACACTGAAATTAATAGTATTCCTCATACTGTTAGCATAATTTAATGCTGATTTATGCACCAGTCTTCCTTTGTGATTTTTTTTTCTTTTTTGCTTGTTTGTTTTTGTTGTACTTTAAAAACAAAGTTTGTGGGGACAGGGAGTTGGAATTTCCAGAGTAGCATAGAGGAGTTCTATGTGTTAACACTGGATGTTTAACTGAAAACTTATAAGTAAAATTTAATTGGTGCAAGAGCATCAGTAAAATAACCGAGCAATTTCAAGGTTACTGCTAATTTCAAAGTTACTGCTAATTAAAAAAAAACAAAAACAAAAAAAATTTCGAAGAAGAAACAGAAAAAAATATCAGAGAAACAAAGAGCTTAAAAGAAACCTGAGAAATACTTTTGGGAATCCTTCAAATATGAGTAAATGTACCTTTCCTTAAATGATAATGGTGAAAAAAGGCAAGAGAAATGAGCTTTTTTTGGTAACTGCTTCACAATCAGTTGACTTACTTAGGTACCCAAACACAAATCAGATTTTAATAACCTCTTCCCAGTATGAACTCTCAATGTGGTTTCATATATAGATTTTTTTTAAACATAAAAAGATGCATTCTTTGCATAAACAGAAGCTACAGTAAATTAAATGCAGGCTGAGAAATCTTATCAGACAGTGGGGTAATGAAAGAAGAGGTGCAATTTGAATCAGCTATTGCAAATATGATATTTTCTCTGATAATGAAAAATGTCCAATGTGTATGGATGTAGATGTTTGCAATAAACCTGTCCAAACTTAGTGTCTTTAATATTACTCAGATATATTTTTTGCAGTAAGCATAACAGATTCTGACCTGCAAATTACAAAAAAGATTAAGATATGCATCAAAGGAGAGATTTATGTCTGACAAATTATTCATTAAAGCTTTATGTAACAAGACCACAAAAAGTATTAAATATGATTATTGTGGCAGTTCTTATAAGCATATTCATCTCGATTAGGGAGAGGTCACAATAAAATTTTGTACTGTTTACCTATGAAGCTTGTTTAATTGGGAAAAATAGAAGTTCTGTTTTCCATTTGGCTTCTTCTACAGATTTTCGTTTTTTCATTACTTCCTTTCACTCAATATATTACAAGAGGAAAACAAATATATTAAATATGGTTTGACCAAGATGTTTAATCATATCCTTGTGTACAGGAAGACAAATTTTCCTTTTGAGAGAACCAGTGCACCTTCCATCTGGCGGTAGTTTCATAGTCATGGCCATCATGATTCTGAATCAGTAGTGACCGTTAACAAATAAATAAGAAAATAACCTATGGAAAGAGCTGTTTGTTTGTTTTTTCCTTTCTTTTTCTTTTTCTTTTCTTTTTAAATAACATTGCAACAAAGCCATAATACTTAGGAGCTTGCATTATACTCTGCTATACAATCTACTTTATATACACTTTTTCCTGTTGCCAGATGGAAGTTACAGCTGTAGTCCTCTGATGAGTTTGTAAACATTCGAACCACAATTTAGTCACAGTTATGTAGGACCAGAAGCAGGACATGTAATCACCATAACCAAAGTAAATAGAAAACAGCTTTTTCTTCTTAACCCCACTCATTTGTGTAACTTGGGTTATGTCAGAAGACAGAAAAGCCCCTTACAACCAAAAATCCTATGCAGTAGTCAATTTGAGGAAGAAAATCAATAACAATCTAAAATTATTTCCCATTATGTAAATAGAAGCCAAATTAATTCCAAGGTATTGGGAAATGACTAATCAATGTTTAATATCTTAATGCCAATTCCAAGCCATAGTGGGTATTTCTCCTTTAAAATGTTAAGATTTGTGAAAAGGAATGCGTGGAGCACATGTGAACTAGAGATTCTCTGCAGACGGATTGTCATTTAGGGACTGATTCAAAGTTTATGGACATTGATAGAAGTCTTTTTTATCAACTTCAACATGGTCTGAGGCAGGCACTGAGACCACTGCAACTGGATTGCAAGGCAGAAGGCTTTAAATGACTGTGCAAGGTACAAAGCAATGCAGGACTGAGCACACTGACCTGTGGCTCGATGTTAGCCCTGCTGAAAAAGGCCATTGAGCAACGTGTTTCCCCATCATTTATTTTAATTTCTGTAAGATATTAGAACAGACGGTCATTCTGGGTAGAGCAGCACATGAACATGACTGCCTGTCTCAGGGCAGACTGTTAAAATAGGACAGAAACTCTAAACTTGTAGTGTGCTCTATAATAAGACAGAACCAAGCCAGTAATAAATGGGAACTCCTGGATCACTGTAACAGTCTCACCATGGAGTCAGAAACAGATCGTTTAGACTGTCCAGTCTATTTTGCCACCCAGACAAACTGGACTTAGGGAAAAATGGTCATTTACAGTAAAAACCACATCAAATTCAGGTTGCTTGCGGTCCCAAGAGACCGGACACATACCACATTGTCAGTTTGTAGCCTGTGGCCACAGATGACATGTATGGGGTGCCCAAGTGGTCACAAGATCCTTCCATGGAGAAGAGGGCTGTCCAGCAGCCAGCAGAGGACTTAGTGAGTCCAAAGAGCCAGTGCTGGCAGCAGGGGTCCCTGCCCCCACCCCTTCACCCATTGGCAGCATGAAGAGGGGAAGCCAGCAGCTGGAGGCTGGACTAGCAAGTCTGGAGGGCCAGTGCTGGCAGTAGAAGTCCAAGCTCCCCCACACCCCCTGCAATCACTGGCTACGTCTACATGTGAACGCTACATCGAAATAGTTTATTTCGATGTAGTGACATCGAAATAGGCTATTTCGATGAATAATGTCTACACAGCCTCCAGGGCTGGCAAAGTCGACGTTCAACATCGACGTTGCGCAGCACCACATCGAAATAGGCGCTGCGAGGGAACGTCTACACGCCACAGTAGCACACATCGAAATAAGGGTGCCAGGCATAGCTGCAGACAGGGTCACAGGGCGGACTCAACAGCAAGCCGCTCCCTTAAAGGGCCCCTCCCAGACACAGTTGCACTAAACAACACAAGATCCACAGAGACGACAACTGGTTGCAGACCCTGTGCATGCAGCATGGATCCCCAGCTGCAGCAGCAGCAGCCAGAAGCCCTGGGCTAAGGGCTGCTGCACACGGTGACCATAGAGCCCCACAGGGGCTGGAGAGAGAGCATCTCTCAACCCCTCAGCTGATGGCCGCCATGGAGGACCCCGCAATTTTGATGTTGAGGGATGCGCAACGACTACACGGTCCCTACTTCGATGTTGAACGTCGAAGTAGGGCGCTATTCCTATCCCCTCATGGGGTTAGCGGCTTCGACGTCTCGCCGCTTAATGTCGATGTTAACATCGAAATAGCGCCCAACACGTGTAGCCGTGACGGGCGCTATTTCGAAGTTAGTGCCGCTACTTCGAAGTAGCGTGCACGTGTAGACACGGCTTTTGATGGGCGTCTGAGAATCAGCTACAACTTGTGTCTCTGAGGCATGATTCTTAAGGGGCCTTACAAGAATGAAACACAGATATTGCAAAATGGAGCTCTGCCATGTACAGTCTTGCTGCCTGCTTGCACTGAAACATACTCTCCACCCCCTGACACATTACTTATGCCTCTCTTTAAGAAAGCAGTAATGGGACAGCAGGAACAAGCCTCAGAACCAATGCCCTTAAAACAGGAAGCAAGAAGTTTCCCTCTGACATAGCATCTCTGTGCAGTCCACTTCTGGAAAGTTTCTATCTCCTTTGTGCTCCTTAAGTGGTAGAAAGGGACAAGCGTTTATTACGTTGTGTTTCCAATTATTGTGAAGTCAGTGGGAATTAAGAACAAATTTAGGTGTTTTGCTGAAGTTTGGCTTATGTGACTACAATTCCATGTTATTATTAAAATAAACTGAGTAGGTATTGAAGACCTCATCTAGTTGTCTTGCTGGTTGGTCCAATATAATCAACATTCTTCATATGATATATCTACCCAGTCCAGTGCCACACAACCTCTTTCAAAACTGGAATAATTTAATATAACACACACACACGCATGCACACACATGCACAAATGTTAGCAGGAGCAAAAAGCCCTAGTGATCCATTATCATGTGAACAAATCTTAGGTGATGAATCTTGCATGTCCGTATTTTATACTTGATTACTGAGTCTTGGCAGTGACAATCAAACAGTTGAAATCACCTTCAAACAAACACTGGTTAGAGTTTGAAGGTACTCTACTTAATCGGGAAATGCTGGGGAGATTTCTTAGGGTCCAAAAAGACATATATTGGAAATTCATCCAATTTCTTAAATCTCTTTGGCCATGTCTACACTAGCCCCAAACTTCGAAATGGCCACACAAATGGCCATTTCGAAGTTCACTAATGAAGTGCTGAAATGCATACTCAGCACTTCATTAGCATGCGGGCGGCCGCGGCACTTCGAAATTGACGTGCCTCGCCACTGCACGGCTCGTCCCGATGGAGCTCCTTTTGAGAAGGACCCCGCCTACTTCGAAGTCCCCTTATTCCCATGAGCTCATAGGAATAAGGGGACTTCAAACTAGGCAGGGTCCTTTTGAAAAGGAGCCCTGTCGGGACAAGCCGCGCGGCGGCGAGGTGCATCAATTTCGAAGTGCCGCAGCTGTCCACATGCTAATGAAGCGCTGAATATGTATTTCAGCACTTCATTAGTAAACTTCGAAATGGCCATTTGCATGGCATTTCGAAGTTTGGGGCTAGTGTAGATGTCGCCTTTAACTCTCTGGGATATAGAATGTCAACGTGAAGACATTAGCAAGCTACCGTCTTCTTCTGCCTCGGGAGCCACACACTTCTCTCAAATAAGCATACTCTTGCATGTATAAAGAGACTGAAAGATACCAATCTGATAATGTCACGGCTATGCAGGAAGAAAACCTGGCATTTATTTTCTATCAGCAGGTTTGGAAAATAACTGATAGTTCAGAAAAAATAATTCCAGTTAAAATACTATACCACAAAATTTATAAGATATAAATAAAGCCAAGAGCTGTAGTCAAAATAGTCATGTTTCCTTAAACTTCTTTAAAGGTTATCAAGGGTTAGGTCTACACTAGACTTGAAAGTTGATTTCAGATATGCAATTCTAGCTACATCAATTTCATAACTAGAATCGATGTATCACAAATTGACAAATGTGAGTGTCTTCACTAAGGAAAGTCAACAGGAGCACTTTTCCCATTAACCTCCCTTACTCTGCATCATAGTGAGGAGTACAAGGGTTGACTGCTGACCCCAGACAGATTGATTTTGTGCATCTTTACCACCTTTGCAGAAGTGTAGACAAGTCCAAGGATAAATAATTAATTATAGGGACTTCTCAAAACAACCCATTTTATGCGCGCGCGCGCGCGCACACACACACACACACACCAGCACAATAGACATTTAGGCATCTATTGCCCATTAGTTTTCAAGTGGAGAGAGGTTCCTAAGCTTGAAGATCCATTCAAAATATGTAAAATATATAAAATCATTTGAATACATATGTGAAAATGCTCATTATCATACGTAGTAAAAGAAATGCACTTTTAGCTGGTTTTGAACATGTACATCACAAGACTGAAAACTCAGCTAAAACAAATGACACTTCAGATATAAGATGGAGAAATCATAATAAATCAGATTCTTTGATCCACTTGTAATGGTTTGTCCATTCATATTAAATTTCTAGTACAAGACTACAGCCTTAGTAAATGATGTTACAAGACTGTAATTTACAGTCAATCCAATCCCATCATTTTTTTGTAGGAAGAAATCCAGGTAGTCCTTTGATTAATGTCATAAAGATCTCTGCAAACATCTTATTTGTACAGCTACATATGTTATTTGTGACAGCTGGAAGAGAAAAAAAACCCAGTAACTATTGGACAATGGATTTACTTGGTTTGGCACATTCTTACCATAAACAAAATGAACTCTTTGCTTTGTAGGCATACATCAGAAATTATTCTAGTTTTGCAAAACTTGTAAGTATATGCTTAACTTTAAACACTTGCCTAAATCTGTTCCCCACAATTTTTTATTTAATGGTGTGATGGTAACTGAATCTTCTAATAAGCTTTATAAGTTTTCAGGTGTGTGGCAATAATATGAAGTACAACCTAAGACTCTTTGGATAATGCCATCACTGCTTCCAGGAAAAAGTGACAGCATAACTATACTCAATTATCCTCCAAATGGTAGATAGTAGTGAATATTTCATATATTGTAATATATTGGGAACAACCAATTGCTTTTAGCATTTTTTTCTAATACTTAGAGTAATTTCCAAAATGTAAACACCTAGCCAATTTAACGTGAGAACAATGATCAAAATTAGATAGATTCAAATGTAACTTTCTTATCAATATTTCAGATGAATATCCTAGCTATTTTTTTAAAAAAGCAATCTTTGAAGTTGGAATCCAAGCTAAGGTAGCTGCTATTTCCCTTAATTTTCTAATAAACACTAGCAAATGCAATATATTATTGTCAAAATTACAAAGAGCAAAACTACAGTGACTTTGCATTTTCAGAGGAAAATGCATGGAAGCATGTGACAAAATATTTATTGTTTTTTAGGAAACCAAAATAAATTTCTCTGCATAAAAGCAACTTTCGTGTCACCTTATTTTCAGGGTGTTCTTTTCAATTACTGTGTTGTGAAAAGGATATAATCTAACACAATTGACTAGCTTGTAGAAAGCCTTTATTAAAAACTGTTGTAAAACAACAGCTATTTCCTTCAAAAGGAAATAGGACAAATCATACCTAATCCAACCAATCTTTCAAGAAAGCCATTAAAAATTTACCATCACTGACATAGCCCCATGATTTACTTATTTATGAAAGTGGAGGAGGAAAGCATAGGAATAGACACTGTGGAAGGAGACAAATAATCACATAAAAATATATTAAAAAAACCCACACATCTTGGAAGACGTCCATGGTAATCAAAATTATCAGTCACCCCTTCACTCTGAGATATATACCTGCTATTTTATCTTTCATCTTTCTTGCCTATCCATTGGGAGGAACAATCGCTACTGATTTTCTGTGTTGTCTTCCCCACAAAAGCTCATAACCCAATAAATAATTTTGTTAGTTTTTAAAATTCTACATGACTGTGACTACTGATTCTCAATCAGCTTTGGAACACTGGGGAAGTGCCAGAAGAAAGGCAATGTTGTGCCAATGTTTGAAAGGGGTAAACAGGGTGACCTGGGTAATTACAGTCCTGTCAGTCAAAATATTGATCTCAGGAAAGATGATGGAGGAGATGATACATGCCTCAGTAAAGGAGGGTAATATAATTAATTCAGAGAAACATGAGTTTATGGAAAATATATCAAACTAGCCTGTTACCTGTTTTATGATGATACTACAAGTTTGGTAGACACAAGTAGCAGTAGTAGTACTATATTTAGACTTCTGTAAGAGATTTGACCTTTTAGTTCTTGGTAATTTGATTAAAAACCTAGTAGAGACTGAACCTCTCTCATCTGGCACCCTTGGACCTGACTGATGCTGTAAAAGAGGATGTGCCAGACCGCAAGGAAGTCACTATTGTCTAGCAGCATTATCAACATTTCCACTGTTTACTGCACTCTAAAAAGAGATTTGGGGCAA
Source organism: Carettochelys insculpta (assembly GCF_033958435.1). Lineage (NCBI taxonomy): Eukaryota > Metazoa > Chordata > Testudines > Carettochelyidae > Carettochelys > Carettochelys insculpta. Next base: position 191,188,035 of record NC_134139.1, read on the forward strand.
ATTACAGAAAAATAATAGCACAGAACACTGAGGCTTTGGCCACACTTGGCCAAAACTTCAAAATGGCCATGCTAATGGCCAAATCGAAGAATACTAATGAGGCACTGAATTGAATATGCCTGTGAGAGCTGTGTACATTGGACAGAGTAATGCTGGGGAAAGGTGGAGTGCACCAGAGGAACTCTGGTCAGGCAAGCCCCAAGCTGCAGGCCCTGAGACCAGGACTGCGGGTACTAGGGTGGCAGAGAGGTAGCCATGGCAGCAGAAGGCAGCAGGTCCAAACCCTCCCTAGTAATGAGTGGCCATTTCAGACTGCAGCTTGCCCAGAGGTGAGGGACTAGAAGAAGACAGACAGTGGGTCCCTGAGGCAAGGTTGATGGGGTTGGGGGGTTGGGATTGCCTGGAAGGGGAGGACTAAACAGGTGAGGCAGTGCAGGGTACCCTGAGGAATCTGAGGTCAGGAAGGGACACAGGTCCTGATATAAGGTGGAGAACATACTGATAGGCAACAGCGGGTGAGACTCCAGCCAGAAAAGGATGGTCTGGAAGTTGAGTGAACTAATTCCCTTGTCAACAGCATGAGGCTCCACAGTGGTAAGTAACACCTTGGTTACAAGGCCATACTCACATGAAGGACTCCAGGAAAAAGTGATTTAAAAAAAAAGATTTGAGGAGTAAATTGATAGGTAACCAGCTGAACATGAACTTCCAGTGCAACACTGTGGCCAAAAGTTCTAATGTGATACTTACATGCATAAAAAATGGAATATGGAGAAAACAGTTATTTTACCCTTGTGTATGGCACTGCTGCTAATGCTGGTGGAATACTGTATTCAATTCTGAGGTCCATGACCAAAAAATGTTGTTGATCAATTGGAGACGATTCAGAGAATTGTTTAAAGGACGTTTTATAGCTCATTTACATAATCAGATTAGATCATCACAATGGTCCTTTCTCGCCTTGAAATCTATAATTAATTAGGAGTAGCTGGTCAGGCTTTAAGTCTGACCAACTGATATCTACCCAGGTCCCCAAGGAACTTGTTGAAACAAATCCAATTCAGTATCAGCTATATAAATTAAAATTAGCACACAAATAAATCAGAAAACATATTAGAGGTTGAACTTGGTCTCTTCAGGCACCCTGGGGACCTGACTGGTGCCAAATAATAAAATTTGCTGGACCATGAGAGGTCAATATTTTGTATTACATTACCAACACTTTTACTGCTTACTTGGCTCTTAGAAGACATTTATGGGGTAAATTACAGCTAAATAACAACACAGAACACTGAGAACCAGGACTGTTGGCAGGAAACAAACTTCATGGGACCAGGGGACATTTGGTCACACCCATAATAAATGGTCATCCAGCTAACTAAAATCATACTGGATTATGCATGTTGCCAGATGAGAGAGCTCCTGATTAGAGAGGTCCAACCTGTACCAAAATCATTTTAATAATCACAAGCTAATTACATAATATTATTATCAAGGTCAATCAGTAAGATGGCCACAATATTGGATTGGAAGAACTCATCAAGTTAGTCAGATCAACAAATTGATAGAACAAATAATGAACCCTTACAAATCTTCAGAAATAATCTGAGAAGGTAGATGTGCTTTCTGTTATATCCCCCTATTGAAAATATAACCAAGGTATTGCAACTAGGAGTGGTTGGATATTTTGATACTGAAACCCAATTATTTTCTAATGTCTGAACCATAATTCAGTACCTTGCAAAGTCTCCTTTTCAGTCTCCTTTTCAGATTTCAGGAGGGTATAGCTGGCCTCTTCCTTCTCCTGCCCCTACAAACATATTGCAGTTACCGAAGTGATAGCTGTATTAGTTTGTATCTGCAAAAACAACAAGAAGTCCTGTGGCACCTTATAAACTAACAGATTTATTGGAGCATAAGCTTTTGTGGGCAAATAATCATTTCACCAAATGCATGTAATGGAAATACCAAAAGCAGGTCGAAATATACAGGCTTATGAAAAGAAAGGAGTACCATCGAGGGGAAGACCAGAGTTGATGAGGTCAATTCAGTGAGTTGCTGGTTAGTTATAGTTAGTATAGTTGCTGGTTATACATACCACACCACAGAAACTCTAACTCAGGAACCAATCCCTGCAGTAAACCTCAGTGCCAACTGTGCCCACATACCTGTACCAGCATCACCATCACAGGTTCTAAACACATCAACCACACCATCAAGGGCTCATTCACCTGCACATCTGCTAATGTAATATATGCCATCATGTGCCAGCAATGACCCTCTGCCATATAAATTGGCCAAACTGGACAGTCTCTGAGTAAAGAGTAAATGGACACAAATAAAATATCAGGAATGGTAACATACAAAAACCTGTAGGACAACACTTTAATCTCCTTGGACACTCAGTAGCAGATTTAAAAATAACCATCCTGCAACAAAAGAATTTCAAAAACAGACTCCAAAGAAAAACTGCAGAGCTACAATTCATTAGCAGATTTTATGTCAGCAACTCAGGACTGAACAAAGGCTGGGAATGGCTGGCCAACTACAAAAGCCGTTTCTCCTTTCTTGGGCTACGTCTACACGTGCACCCAACTTCGAAATAGCTTATTTCGATGTTGCGACATCGAAATAGGCTATTTCGATGAATAACGTCTACACGTCCTCCAGGGCCGGCAACGTCGATGTTCAACTTCGACGTTGCTCAGCCCAACATCGAAATAGGCACAGCGAGGGAACGTCTACACGCCAAAGTAGCACACATCGAAATAAGGGAGCCAGGCACAGCTGCAGACAGGGTCACGGGGCGGACTCAACAGCAAGTCGCTCCCTTAAAGGGCCCCTCCCAGACACACTTTCATTAAACAGTGCAAGATACACAGAGCCAACAACTAGTTGCAGACCCTGTATATGCAGCACGGACCCCCAGCTGCAGCAGCAGCAGCCAGAAGCCCTGGGCTAAGGGCTGCTGCCCACGGTGACCACAGAGCCCCGCAAGGGCTGGAGAGAGAGTATCTCTCAACACCCCAGCTGATGGCCGCCATGGAGGACCCCGCTATTTCGATGTTGCGGGATGCGGATCGTCTACACGTCCCTACTTCGATGTTGAACGTCGAAGTAGGGCGCTATTCCCATCCGCTCATGGGGTTAGCGACTTCGACGTCTCGCCGCCTAACGTCGATTTCAACTTCGAAATAGCGCCCAACACGTGTAGACGTGACGGGCGCTATTTCGAAGTTACTGCCGCTACTTCGAAGTAGCGTGCACGTGTAGACGCAGCCTTGGTGTTCACAACTGTACATCAGCTGATGTAAGTGAGCCACATCTTCTCTGACTGAATTGACCTCATCAGCTCTGGCCTTCTCCTTGACTGGTACTCCCTTCTTTTCATGAGACCATAAATTTAGACCTATCTCTGGTATTTCCATTACATGCATCTGACGAAGTGGATATTGGCTCAAGAAATTAAATGCCAAAAATCTATTAGTCAATAAGGTGCCACAGGACTTCACTGTTTTTGCAGATATTACAATGCAGATCTGAACAGAACACTTGGATAAAACAAATGATTCTCAGCAATTGCTTGGAAGATTACAGCTGACATTTTTAAGGCTATATCTACACTACAGGGTTTTGTTGACAAAATTGGCATTTTGTCTACAAAACCCGGGGAGCATCCAAATTCCCAAGGCATTATGTCTACAGTAAATAGATAGAATGCAGCACTTCTGTTGAGAGTCTTATCCTGCTCCCCATGAGACAGAAAGACAGTCTCAATGTTCTGTGGGGCCCTGTGTTGACAGACAGGGCTGCCAGGACAGTGGGCAGCCCCATCTGTTATGCTTCTGGTCGGCTGTTTTGCCAGTAGGACAGCCAGGAAGAGCAGCCACTCTCTGCTGACAGAGCGGATCACTCTTGTGATCTATTTGGCAGTTTGGCTGTGATCTGTCAACATAAGTTTTGTCAGAAGGCATCTTCCAATAAAAACTTCTGTGGACAAATCAGTGTATTCTACTAGATATAGCCTAAGTTCCTTTTGATTTTCAAGACAGACATATTTCAACACATATTTTTGATATATTGTTTTAAGACTATTTACAGTTGAAGGACTTTCACTCTAATGCCTTCCCTTTTGGACATTATTCTTATTTATGCATGCAACCACACTTTCATACCCTCAAATTAAAAATAAGAGACTAGTGATTCTCCCATTTAATAAAAACAAAAGACAAAATTAGCAAAAAACAAAAGGAGTTCAGATAATGGGATTAGTGAACTCTTGAGCCCCCATTGTCCCTGGACTTGTCTGGAAGTGCAGTCAAGGAGTGTTGATGGTGTGTACCAACCCCACACTGAGCAGAGGTTGGGGGCCAGGCCTATCGGGTGGAAAAGGCCCCACCCCCAAGGCCCTGCAGGGCATGCTCTGGCTGCAGCCCAGGTATAAAGGCTGGGGAAGCCTGGCAGTTGGGGCTGGCCATCAAGGGGGAAGGAGCTCCTACAGGAGCCTGGGAACACCAGTCACCTGAGGAACAGCAGCTGCCTGAGGAGCAGCCACAGCAGCCACCTTAGCAGCAACAGCAGCAGCTGCCAGAGGAGCAGCAGCAGCGGTGGTGGTGGTGGCATCCACAATAGCTGGCTGCAGGCGGAGCAGCTGGAGGAGGAGCTGCCAGAGCTGGGACGACAGACTATACCAGCAACAGGGTAGGAAGTCACCCAGGGTGGAGAACCGGGAAGGTTCCAGGGAGGTCAGCATGTTGTGGCAAGGATCCCTGCTGAGCTGGTGACTGGGGTCACGCTCCCACTGCCAAGAGGAGTGCCAAGTGGAGCTTGGTGGAGTAGGAGGGCCCAAGCTCCCTATCGCCTCCTCCTTGCGAGTCTAAGGCAGGGCAGACCTAGGCTACTGAGGCCTGACTGGGCTGGTAGGCCTGTGGACTGGGACTAAGACAAGAAGGCCTGTAAACTGGGACTAGGTCCACTGAGGTCTGGCTGGGTTGAAAGGCCCATATACTGAGACTAAGCCACTGAGGCCTGACTAGGTGGTGAGGTCTGAAAATGGGACTAGGATGCTGAGGCCTGATTGGGCTGTGGAGCCTTGAGGATAAGGCAGGAGGCCTCAGGAGCAAGGTGGGGCAGAAGACCCCTACACAAGGAGACAGATGGTGCTGTTGCTAGACAATTTCAGGTTTTTCACTGAGGAGCCGCGTCTACATGTGCACGCTACTTCGAAGTAGCGGCGCCAACTTCGAAATAGCGCCCGTCATGGCTACACGTGTTGGGCGCTATCTCGAAGTTAACATCGACGTTAGGCGGCGAGACGTCGAAGTCGCTAACCCCATGAGGGGATGGGAATAGTGCCCTACTTCGACGTTCAACGTCGAAGTAGGGAACGTGTAGTCGTTGCGCGTCCTGCAACATCGAAATTGCGGGGTCCTCCATGGTGGCCATCAGCTGAGGGGTTGAGACACGCTCTCTCCAGACCCTGAGCTCAATGGTGGCCGCATGGAGCGGCCCTTTAAAGCTCCCCGCCCCCTGCCTTCCTGTGCAGGAAGCTGAGAGAGTGTGCAGGCAGCAGCAGTAACACACGGCTAGCCTGCACGCTCTTCTGCAACCAGAAAAAAACCCCAGCGCTGCCATGGCTGCCCCCCAGCGCCCCCAGGGGACCCCCCCGCAAGGGGAGCCAGGGCTCACAGCCCAGCAGCCAGGCGGGGAAGCGGCTGTGGGGCCCCTCCTGGACAAAGGCTGAGCTTTGGGACCTGCTGGGGCTCTGGAGTGAGGAGGAGGTGCTCCAGGTAATGGGGAGCAAGAGGCGGAATGTGGATGCATTCCCTCGGCTGGCCGAGGGCCTGGCCGCCCGGGGTCACCCTGCCCGCACTCCGGATCATGTACGCAGTAAAGTGAAGGAGCTGCGGCAGGGTTACGCCCGGGCCCGGGACGCAGCCGGCCAATCTGGGGCCACCCCCATCACTTGCCCCTTTTACAGGGAGCTCAGGGCCATCCTGGGCCCCCGACACACCTCCTCCCTTCCAGCCACTCTTGATACCTCAGCCAAGCAGCACCAGCAGGCCCCGGAGGTGGAGTCCGCCCCGGAGGCAAGCCCCGCACCCCGGGGGCCCCCCCAGGAGCCCACCCCTGGGGCACCGGAGGAGGAGGAGAGGGACTCCTCCTCCAGCGACACCGGCCTCCAGATAATGCTGCTGTCCTGGAGCTCCAGGCGGGCATCCGCCCCCCGGGTGTCCCCCGACCATGGGAGTGGACCGTCAGGTATGTACCCACCTGGTGTACACCCCCAGGGTTGAGAGGCAGGGGTAATAGATATGGCCAGGGCCCTCCACATGCCCAGATGGCCGTGGCCCCAAGGACAGCAGTGGCATGTCCCTCAGAAGAGTGCATCAGCCCCTGCCCGCCCCAGCACGACAGTGCCATGCCCCATCCCCGGGGCTGGGGGGAGCGGAACCTCTAGGGTCCCCCAGGGGAAAGGGGTGGGACACCCAGCAGCAGCAGCAGCAGCAGCATGTGATGGAGTGGGGGGAGTGCAAATGCGAGACTCAGGCTAGATATGAGAAGCAAGCTGAATAGCTCACAGTGGCTAAGGATGATCCTGGGGCTGCAACTGGCAGGTAACACCTCTGCCCTGAACAAAGAGGAGGGAGGAGCCGAGCTGGGTTTGAATCGGGGGCGGCAGTTAGAGGCTACAGGAAGGGAGAGCTAGAAGGCAGCCAGCCTGAGGAGGGGGAAAGCTACAACCCAGAGGGGCACCCCTCGGGATCTTCTCCCCAGGACGGGTTGGAAGGACCGTCTCTGACTGCTGTACTGTCGCTTCTGGGAGAAACTGGGCATCTGTTGCCGAAGAAACCTCTCCTGTCATACCTGCTGAGTGAGTGAGAGTCACTCCTGCCAGCGGACGGGGTGCAGTGCAGGGGGACCCGTGAACCCCATTACAGCAGCATCTCCTGGGGACGGGGATGGGGAACCTGCAGCACAGGGGTGGGGGGACAAGGGCCACGGCTCGGGGCCCACACCAACGGCTGTCTCCACTCTTCTTCCCCCCCTCCTGTGTTCCACAGCTGCACCATTGGAAGGACCGGAGAGCGCCGGTGAGGGGTCAGTGGTCCCGGAAATCCCTCCGGGGCCATCACTCCAGGCCAGCCCGTTGGTGGAGCACTGACCAGCCCCACGGTGGGGAAGATGGCGGACACAGCACCACCAGCCACCAGCGACGGACCCCAAGCTGCTGGCCCTGCACCATCGGCAGCTGGAGGTCACCGAGCAGCAGCTGCGGGTGGAGGAACGCCGCCTCCACCTGCAGGAGCGGGCACTGGCCTGGCACCAGGAGGCATGGGGGGCCTACATGCGGACCCTCAACTGCATTGTGGACTCCTTGGCCCCCCAGGCCGCGCCGGCTGCTGCAGCGCCCGCCCTGCCTGCTCCACCCGCTGCTCTACCCGCTGTTCCAGCCACTGCGCCGTCCGCCATCGCACCGCCACCCGCCACCGAGGGCCATTCCGCCGAGGGGGACCTGGAGCCAGCTGACACTCACCGGCCGTATCTCCTGGTCCGCCCAGCCCCCAGCCAGACCCAGCCAGGGCTGCGGCCGAGGTGGGGTTCCCGGCCGCCCACCCCCAGCGCTGGACTGTAGGGGCGTGGGGCCCCGGACGTGCCCCCCCCTTTGTATATATTCCCCCCAGTTTATTGTTCTTTTCTTGTAAATAATTTGTATTTGTGACCCATTACTTTGCTGATCCTTACCCCCCCATGTAAATAGTTCTCTCCTTCCTTGTCTTCGCCTTTCATGTTTTCCCGATTTTTATAATGTATACATACTTGTCAGTTTGATTTCCCCTGTACATAGTTTGTCTTGTTCAGAATAATAATAATAATAATAATAATAATAGTAATAATAATAATAATAATAGTTGTAGTAAAGAAAACGTTTGAGTTGACAAACAACTGTCTGCTTTTATTTTTACAAGAAAATTGGGGTGGTGTGCTCTGGGGTGCTCTGTGGTGTAGGCGTAGGGGCAGGGAGTGTTGTGGAGGATGGGGGGGTGCAGTGAGGGGCCTGCCAGCGTTCACCCCGCGGCCTCATTGAACTGGGCCCGCAGGGCCTCCCGGACCCGGGTCCCCTTGGGGTCCACCTGGTGACTGGGGGCAGTGAGTGGCTGCACATTGGCCCTGCCGGCCTCCACAGCCCAGCCCTGAAAGAAGGCCTCCCCCTTGCTCTCGACGAGGTTGTGTAGGGCGCTGCACGCACCCACAATCTGGGGGATGTTGGTGGGGCCCGCATCAAGGCGGGTGAGGAGACACCTCCAGCACCCTTTGAGGTGGCCAAATGTGCACTCCACCACCTGGCGTGCGTGGTTCAGGCGCTGGTTGAAGCGCTCCTGGCTGGCAGAGAGATGGCCCGTGTACGGGTGCATGAGCCAGGGCCGGAGGGGGTATGCCGCATCTGCGATGACGCAGAGGGGCATGGTGGTGTCCCCCAGAGGGATCTCCCCCTGGGGGATGTAGGTCCCCGCCTCCAGCCGGCGGCACAGGCCCGAGTTCCAGAATACCCGGGCGTCGTGGGTGCTGCCAGGCCAGCCAACATAAATATCCAGGAAACAGCCCCGGCTGTCCACCAAGGCCTGGAGGACCACTGAGTGGTAGCCCTTCCGGTTTATGTAGCGTCCTCCACTGTGTTCCGGGGCGCAGATGGGTATGTGAGTCCCATCCAGAGCCCTGAAGCAATTGGGGAAGCCCAGGGTGGCAAAGCCCACGATGGCGGCATCCGGGTCCCCAAGCCTCATGAGCCTGTGGAGGAGCAGGGCGTTGATGGCGCGGATGACCTGCAGGGGAAGCACATGGGAGAGCACCAATGAGGGGTGTGCAGGGTGTGCGTGGCCCTCCCCTGCCAGGGCCCCCCTCCCCTCCCCTCCCCTCCCCTCCTCTCCCCTGCCAGGGCTGCCTCCCCCACACCCCGTGGGTCCTTTTTCCTCCATGAGGACAGCTCCGACGGTGGCCTTGCCGACGCCAAACTGCTGGCCCACGGATCGGTAGCTGTCTGGAGTGGCCAGCTTCCAGAGAGCAATGCCGACCCATTTCTTGATGCTGAGGGCACGCCGCAGGGCGGTGTCCTGGTGCCTCAGTGTGGGGGTGAGCCACTGACATAGCTCCAGAAATGTCTGCCAGCTCATGCGAAAGTTCTGGAGCCAGCGGTCGTTGTCCCACTCTCCGAGCACCAGCTGCTCCCACCAGTCGGTGCTGGTGGGATAGCTCCACAGCCGGCGGCGTGTGTGGCGGGGGGGGGGGGGGGGGGCGGGGTGCTGCAGGGTTGGGGGTTGAGTCCTCCTCCCCTGCGGGCAGCTCTTCCTCTGTGGCAAGGAGGTGCTCAGCTGCCTTCTGCATGTCATCGAGCAGGGCGAGCACTGCTCCTGCAGGGGCGGCTGTGTGGACCTCTGGCTGCTGCTGCTGCTGCTGCTGCTGCTGCTGGGGGTCCATGACTGCGTCACTCGAGGTGTGCGTGCCTATGGCTCTGTAGACCGCGTGCTGTGCAGGCTGCGTGTGTCTGTGAGGGGCCCTTTAAGGGAGCATCTAGCTGTTGCCCCGGAAGCGCTAGTCCGCCCTGTGACCCTGTCTGCAGCTGTTCCTGGCACCCTTGTTTCGATGTGTGCTACTTTGGTGTGTAGACGTTCCCTCGCAGCCCCTATTTTGATGTGGTGCTGCGCAACGTCGACGTTGAACGTCGACGTTGCCAGCCCTGGAGGAAGTGTAGACGTTATTCATCGAAATAGCCTATTTCGATGTCGTTACATCGAAATAAGCTACTTCGATGTAGCGTTCACGTGTAGCCGTAGCCAGGGTGTGATACTGCCCTGAAATCACAACCCAGAGTTGAAAGTAATGCAGAGGATGAAAAGAAAGGAAATATATTTTCTTCTTGCACAGCTCATTGTCTCAATGTATCATCAAGGCTAAGAATTTCAAAGGACCAATCAAAGAATAAGCAGCTATATGGATAAGGAGATCATCTACAATTATATTAGATAACATCAAAATCCAGTAAAGATATAAACATTCATACCTCAGGATATAAAGTAACCGCTAACTGTCAAAACAAACTAACAGATGAGAGTAGTTCACAGCTCTTCACTACACTTCTTGCCTCATCCTCCAAAGTAACTGGTACAGTCCACTTTCAGAGAAAGTATTCTGCATAAGACAGACAATTGGTTTGATCCAGTATTGCAGTTTTCTATGTTCCTAGCCTACATCCCCTTGCAAAAGCATTTTATAGCAATAGGAAAGGTATTTCCAAATCTTGAGTACTATATACCTCCATTTTCCACCATACAATTCTTCCTCAGCCTCCTTGGAGCTAGAAATAAATAACTATGATAACATTATTTCCAAAATCCTCCTCCATTGTCTGCAGTTAAGTTCTACTAGAACTTTTATGTCATTGTCATTCCTCATAATACTCTGCATAAAGAATATACCCTTGTGTTTTTTTTCTCTTGCCTGTATAAAAAAGGCATGCACTGTGGATAGGTGGCAAGTAACTTCTGCTCAATAGTTTTCATGCACAAGAGGATTTCTTATATATTTGTATGGCTTAGTGTGATTGAAACAATAAGTTCAGTTTTTCCCCTGTGGCTGAGCACTCCTCAGTGCTGAGGGGGTGGACAGGAGGAAATATGTAATATATTCAAGACTCTGCGTTGTCTAGTTCTTCCATGAGTTCGAACAGCCAAAGGGATTGCTCCATTTTTTGCCATTGCAATAAAGGCCCTATGGGACTATATGTCAGTGGAAAAAAGTCCATCAAATACCTAGTCCTATACCCAATAAGTTTCCTTTCTTGCAATCAGTAAGTCCCCTGTCTCTCCCAGAATACACTCTACTCTGGATGTTAAAGTGGCTACGATTACGCTACAGTGGTCTGTCGACAGAAGTCATCATCAGAAGAGATTTCCTGATAAATCTTCTGTTGACAGAGTGCGACCACACACCGAAGCTGGTCAGAAGCGCACTCTGCTCTGGTGACAGAGTGGCCAGTCTTCCCTGCTGCTTTCTTGACAAAACAGTCACCCAGCACAGCAGACAGACCATTATTATGCAGGCCCTGTCTGTGGAAAGAAGCCCATTCCCTGCTCCCCCACCCCCACCCCCATGCATCCACATAGCTATTTTGTTGACAGAATGTGTTGACAGCAGCATTATGTCTCATGGCTGACAGGCAGAATGCTGCCAGGGAAAGTGCTGAGTTTTGTTGACAAACTTTCGAGAAAATTCATTTTGTGTATGGACGTTCCACTGGTTTTGTTAGCAAAACTTGCTAGTATAACCATAACCATAGGGAGTTTCCCTCTGCCAGGAAAATTCTAGTTTGGCCAGAAAACTTTCACTTTGCACTAAATCATCGTTTCACAAGGACCAGAATGGAACCAAGACTCTGTCCTGAAGTTTAAACAGATCTTGGTAAGTTTAAAATGAACTTAAACAATAGACTATTTGAGAACTAGTACTGAGAGGCGATTAAAGATTTTCTAATATATCTTAAGCTCCTAGGATTGAGAGGAATGAACTTAGTGGTGCAGGTTTTGTTTTTGGGGTTTTTTTTTCTTTTCCCCCTCTCAACCAGAGCCCAACTGATATCAGGATTTGGATGAAGTTAAACTGATTTCAAGATCAATATAGCCAAGACAGAGAAGGATTTCTGAGGACTGAGAAAGCATTTACAGGATATAGTAGGATTGGTGTCTGACACCCAATGGATTCACCAGATAACGATATTTAGATTACCCAATTGCTCTTGAATTCGCAGGAGGTACTAATGCCCCCTATTATCTGTAAGGACAAATGCAGATATTTCAGTCTGATATGAACTTTGCCATAGTTATCTGTGCCTTTGACATTTCCAGAACAGTTTACTGTAATGGATTGCTACACAAAGTAGATTTTCCACTAGTCATAGTATAGGCTGCAGCTGCCTAGTTATCTGGCAATATGAACCATTTGGAGCTTATTAAACCAATATTCTGAAAATTTTCTGACTTTGCTTCAAGATAAAACTGAAGGTGCACTCCCAAATCTATCAATCCGTTCATGATTTGGATCCTGGCTACCTCAGAACACATCTTTCTTCCCATATGCTACTATGGCAAATGGGGCGCTTGGTGTTAACAATTCCCAGAAACATCTGGAGATGTCTAGGGGGAAATTTAAATGGAGGCTGTTCATATTCTGAAGTCACTTTCTCCAACCGATGTCTGGAATCTGAGGTGGCTTGTTCAGGGCTTAGGCTGTGTCTACACTAGCTCCCAACTTCAAAGGGAGCATGGTAAATAGGGTATCGAGACTATTAATGAAGCACTATGGTTCATATACAGCACTTCATTAAGCTAATTCTCCCCCACGGCAACTGCTCATTGTTAAACTTCAGAGTGCCGGCTCATGTGTAGCCGCACCTAACCCTCTGGTACTTCGAAATGCCCAGGCTACTTCGAAGACCATTTACTCCTCAAAATTTTGAAGTTCCTGTTGAAGTTGGGAGCTACTGTAGACACAGCCTTACTGTAATGACTAGATCTTTTTCTACCAAGCTTCTGCCTTAGTGAGGGGCAGTGGGAAGAGAACAGGGGTTGAAATAGAGTTCAAGAGTGGATCAGTGTCTTTCAGTAATGTCATTAATTATCAGATTATGTATACAATTAATGCACTTTGTTCAGTGCAGAGAGACACTGTGGTGTGTGCTTTTGTTCAAGAAAGAAAGAAAGAAAGAAAGAAAGAAAGAAAGGAATCTTTCCTACACACTAGATCTTTGTGTATGCTCACTGGAAGGAAAAATCTAACCTCTCCACTGCATGAATGCTGAAATTGATTTTTATATCTCTTCCAGTATCTAAGAAGGTAATCCTCAGACAGTGGAAATAGCTCATCTCTTCTAACTACTAGCAATAGGTAGAAGAAATGACAACTTCAGCTTTAATAGAAAAGCTTACTTTGGGAAAGCAAATAACCAAGGAACATATGTACAAATTACAAGGCATATGGGCTACTTGCTCTCATGATAATTAATATAATATTGTGAGTTCATTTAAATTCTCTTTAAAGAGGCTGTTGGGGACATAATTCATACCTCCTGGTATTATTCATCATAACAAACACTTAAATATGTATGCCAGGAGATGGATACATTGCATACTAGGCAAGATAATAGTACACTAGATTCTCATAAAAAATAGCTTCATTATAGGCTGGGTATAGTTGTTTCAAAGTACAACCCACACACCTTAAATACAAAAATCAAGAAAATGGCATGTTGTAGGAGTTATTTCTTCTCCATCTCTTACCTGGCATTCCACACATTTCCTTATTCTGTGCCAATGATAGACTTTAGGCTGCCACTGAAAAGTGTCTGCCTCTTACAGTGGATACATCATGTTCCTCAAATTACGTTACTTGGAGAGTAAGACAAACCCTTATCCCAAAATCATCAAATGTAGTACATGTGCAGAAGACTCATCTGTGTGGTACGTTGCTTAATGAGGTGTGAAATGTTAGAATAAATATGATTTCAGAGCTGATTACGGTACAGTCAGAGAAAAGTCTGCATGCAGAGAAACTGAAGATTGTCATTTGTTAAAATAAAGACAAGATGAATAATAAGGTACCTAGATACAGCTGAAGTTTTTAGACTGAAAGTGGGAGGAGCAGCAGGGTGAGAGGCAGCACCAGAGTTTGCCCCTGGGGGACCCACAGAGCCCCACTGAGAACGGAGTTGGGAAAGAGCAGGGACAGCATGCACCCGCCACTGGAGGAACTTGAAGGTTGAGGCACGTTGGGGTAAAGCCTGGGGATGGGGGGATGGGGGTCTGAGGCAGAGAGGGGTTAAGCCAGGAGATGGGGGGGGCAGTTTGGGGCTCAGAGGGGGGTAAAATAATTTAAAATTTCGAACTGGTACAAATCATTGTGTGTGCACTGCTCTTAAAATATGGGTTACAAAAAGTATGGTTTGATATTATTTATTGATTTTGAAATTGAATTTGGAAAAAATGGCTCTTCTTGCTCTTTTCTTTGCAGACCCCTGGGCTAGGCCTTTAAGAGGTAAAATAGCTCACTGGTACTCTAGGAACAGAAACAAAATTAAACTGTATCCTTCCTTGCTATGGGCAAAACAGGTAGGCCATAAAGGTAGACACTTCTATTCTTTTCTTGGAAGTCTGAGAACCCCCCTAATCTTTTAGGCCTATGGGACAATTCATGCCTATTTCAGTCCAAACAATCTCTTGTCTATCCAAATCAAGCTGGATTTTCAGCCATGCAACATATCAAGCTCAATGAATCACTTACCTGTCTTGATTTGATTGTACTTCAGCCAAGATGGTGGCTCCAGTGGTGGATGTGGCAGCTTGTTCCTACGGGCTACACTAGCAGTATCTGGGGGAAATGGGGTGCGGCAGGCTGGGGATTTTGGGGACCAGGCCAGGGTGGGTGTTGGGAGTGGGCCGGGCTGGGCCAGGCCAGAGGCTGTGGGAGAGCTGTGGGTGGGGGGGGGGCGTTGGGCGTGGGGTGGGCCGGAGGGTGTGAAGGAGGGAGCAGGCCTGGGCAGGCCAGGCCAGGTCAGAGGTTGCAAAGGGAGCTGCGGAGCGTGGCTGGAGGTACCTGACCACATGGCTGCGGGTACCCACTGCAATGCCAGAGCTTCTTTGCAGGACGTGACCATGGCTGGCCCACCACGCAGCAGGAGCTGCTTTGCTGTACACAGCCAGAGGTACCGGTGGCTCCAGTGGAGGAGGTGGCAGCTCCTCCAGGCTGCACCAGCGGTAAGTCCTTCACTTACCTGGGGGGTTAGGGGACCAGACTGGGGGGTGTTGGGAGCAGGACAGGTCATGGTGTATGGGGGGGGCTGTGGGCAGGGGGGTGTTGGAAGCAGGCCAGGCCATGCTGGGCCAGGACAGAGGGTGCAGGGGGAGCTGCGTGCTGGGACAGTGTTGGGACCGGGCTGGGCCAGGGATTGGGGGGGGGACTGCAACCAGGGGGGTGTTGGGGGTGGGTGGGGCCAGACCAGGACAGGGGATGTGGGAGGGGCTGCAGGCAGGAGTTGTTGGGAGTGGGCCAGGTGCTGGGGGTGGGGGGCTGTGGGCAGGGAGGAAAACTTAGTGACAGGGGAGCAGGTGGTGGAAGAGAGGATCGAGCCAGACTGATCCTCCCTGACGTTTGCCATGTGTTATTTCCTCTTGCTCACAAGGTCTTCCACGAGACCCTAGCAGGGGCAGCAATGTCAGCACCAGCAGCCCACGGATGCCAAGCAGGCAGCGCGAACTCCTGAGCATGACAGTGGGTAGGTGGACTGAGCAGCTTCTGTCCCTTTATTCTACATGAGATGAGGATCTGGGATACTTGGGTCCCTGGGTTATTTTGGTTAATCCAAATGGTGTGTGCCACCATGATTTGGTCACCAGCATCCAAGGGACCATGACTCCTATGTCGCCCCAGGGAAGACAACCCTGTCAGAAAATTCCCCACTGCCTTGTGGGTAGGTTCTGGAGACCCAAAAGCTATGGGAGCAAACCCAGACAGTAAATCCAGAGTGGAGACCCTAAGGTGGTTAGTAGAGAGGATTCACCAAACCTGCTTTCCAGCATCTTCTTGCAGTCACCTCAGTTCCAAACGTACTGACTTCTGTCTTTCCTTTGGATTCAACTGGGGTGACTGAGAGGGGGATAGTGCCGCTTGGGCACTGGCCCAGGCGATGCAGTGTGTAAGGGTGCCAAATGGAGAGGACACTCCATCCTTGCTGATAACATGGAAACGACACGGGGAGTGGCAGTTACGGGTTATAAGCCCTTCTCAACTGGTGAAGAGGAGAATACCACGGGTTACTTTTGTTGGTGTGAGGAGTCATTGAGCTTCACTGGTCACCTATGGCCCGCCTCAAGCCTGGAAACCCCCGGACAATAAGGTGCATGGGAATAGACCAAAAATCGAAAAGTAGATGTAAATGAAGTACTGGCCAAATAACAAAAAAATAAATCAATTTGCCTCTGGCTTGGTAGCTGGAATGTGCAGACAATGTATCCGAGACTTCAATTTGCCCATGACCTTACTGACATTGACTCAATACACAAAAACAACAAGAAGTCCTGTAGCACCTTATAGACTAACTGATATTTTGGAGCATAAGCTTTCATGGGCAAAGACCCACTTCATCAGATGCATGAGTGTGGGGGGCAGTTCAGAGGGTATTTAAAGAGTGGGGTCCCAGTAAAAGGGGGGGCCAGCACTGACAAGGTCTATTCATTAAGGTGGAAATGACCTGTTATCGGCAGTTTACAAAAACAGTTTCTCTGGGGACAACAGGTCATATCTCCCCTGACTGGACTGGCTTGTTTCCTCCTCTCTTGATGTTCACTACTCCACACTAACTGCTGATAATGGGCCATTTTCACCGAGCTTGTGAGCTCTGGCACTCCCATTTACTGGAACCCCCTCTTTATATCTGCCTCTGAAAATCTGCCCCGCTCCCATGTTTCTGATGAAGCAGGTCTTTGTTCACAAATCTTATGCTCCAAAATATCTGTCAGTCTATAAGGTGCCATAGAACTTGTTGTTTTTGAAGGTACAGGCTAACACAGCTACTTCTCTGATAATATGCAAAACAGCAGTCATAGATCAGCAGCTATACAAATGGAACATCAACATCGCTGCTGTCCAGGAAACAGGCTAGCAGATGCTGGGTCAATGAAAGAAACCAAGTACACTTTCTTCTGGAAGGGCTTGAGTTCAGAAGAACACTGCCTCTTTGGAGTTGGATTTGCTTTTTAGAACAATCTGCTGAAATCCATCAATATGCTCACAGCTGAATCAAAATGTATTATACCCCTGAAGCTCTGCACTAAGTCAGGATATGTCAACATCATCAGTGTTTATGCACCCACGTTGGTGTCATGCACCAAAGACAAGGGGCACTTCTATTATAATCTTCAGAAAGTTATCGATTCCTTTCCAACTGGTGAACAATTCAATGCTAGAGTTGGATGCGACCATCAGTCCTGGCCCATCTGCTTCAGTCATCCCGGTATTGGGAAAAAGAACAAAAATGGTCAAAGGCTTCTCGAATTCAGATCTCAGAATCAGCTCTGCATCATTAATACTTTCTTTCACAAGGTTTCATGGCATCACCTTGACCTTGTACTGGTATTCAGGAAACATCTCAAATGCAGTCAAAATTACACGCAGGTATCACAGAGCAGATTGTGAGACTGATCACTCCTTGATAATTCTCACAGTGAAAATCATCCCAAAGAAACTCTATATGACAAAGGAATGCAATAAGCCAAAAATCAATACCCTCCAAACCAGAGATGTGCTGAAATGATCTGTCTTCGCAGATGATCTCACTTGCAAAATGGAACACAAACCTGACCAACAAACTGTTGGTGAAACATGGTCCATGCTGAGAGATGCAATATACGAAGTGCCAAATCTGCCTTTGAAAAGTAAGTTCTCTAACAAAGACTGGATCGATGAAAATACAGACATTCTTAGGCCTCTTCTTGAAGAAAAACACAAGGCACATCTGAATAACATAAAGAACCCATCTCAAAGCACAAGAGACCATCTTTGACACACAAGGGCTACGTCTACACGTGCACACTACATCGAAATAGCTTATTTCGATGTAGCAACATCGAACGTCTACACGTCCTTCAGGGCTGGCAACGTCGATGTTCAACTTCGACGTTGCGCGGCACCACATCGAAATAGGCGCTGCGAGGGTACGTCTACACGCCAAAGTAGCACACATCGAAATAAGGGTGCCAGGCACAGCTGCAGACAGGGTCACAGGGCGGACTCAACAGCAAGCCGCTCCCTTAAAGGGCCCCTCCCAGACACAGTTGCACTAAACAACACAAGATCCACAGAGCCGACAACTGGTTGCAGACCCTGTGCCTGCAGCATGGATCCCCAGCTGCCGCAGCAGCAGCCAGAAGCCCTGGGCTAAGGGCTGCTGCCCACGGTGATCATAGAGCCCCGCAGGGGCTGGAGAGAGAGCATCTCTCAACCCCCCAGCTGATGGCCGCCATGGAGGACCCGGCAATTTCGATGTTGCGGGACGCGGATCGTCTACACGGTCCCTACTTCGACGTTGAACGTCGAAGTAGGGCGCTATTCCGATACCCTCATGAGGTTAGCGACTTCGACGTCTCGCCACCTAACGTCGAAGTTAACTTCGAAATAGCACCCGACGCGTGTAGCCGTGACGGGCGCTATTTCGAAGTTAGTGCTGCTACTTCGAAGTAGCGTGCACGTGTAGACACAGCTAAGATCTGTTCTTCAAAGAGAATCCAGGTGATATGCAAACAAGTATTGGGCCGACCTATATTCTAATATTCAAAAAGTATCTGATTTGGGCAACTTGAAAACCATGTTTGGTGGATTGAAGAAAGCACTCGAACCAACCATTACCAGAGTCGCCCCACTGAAGCATTTAAATGGACAGCTGATCACAGACAAGAATCTGCAAATGTCCAGATGCGTGGAACAATACTCAAGTCTTTATTCCCGTGAGCGTACAATACAACCTGAACTTGACGACCTCATTCCAATTATTCCAGAAATGTCTAAGCTAGATGCAGAGCCTACGGAGGAGGAACTTTCTCAACCTCTTGATGTTCTCTCCAATGGAAAAGCACCAGGAAATGACAGAATTCCAGCTGAAATCCTGAAACAAACAAGGCTGTGCTTTCCCTCCTCCTCTGTGATTTACTCCTAAAATGTTGGAGAGCAGGTGATGTCCCACATGACAATAGGGATGCAAACACCTTCATTCTCTATAAAAACAAAGGCAACAAGGGTGACTGCAACAACTACAGAGGTATCTTGTTACTGAGAATTACAGGAAAGGCTTTGCCTGTGTCCTTTTCAAATGCCTGCAAAAACTCACAGATCAAGTCATTCCAGAAACACAGTGTAGCTTCAGGGCTGGCAGGTCAACAATGGACATGATTTTCTCACTTTGACAACTACAGGAAAAATGCAGAGAACAAGGAAAAGCATATTTATAGCATGGTGGGTTTAACAAAGGTGTTTGGCACAGTCAGTAGATCAGGACTATACAGAGTATTAACCAAGATTGGCTGCCCACTGACCCTACTCAAGCTCATAACATGCTTTCACAAAAACATGAAAGCAACAGTGCAGTATGATGGATGTACATTGGAACCATTTGCAATGAACAGCGGAGTCAAACAAGGGTGTGTTCTTGCCCCTACCCTCTTTGGCATATGTATCTCAGTTCTACTAAATTGCACATTTCAAAACTCGCACAGCGATGTATTTCTCCACACAAGGTTAGATGGCTCCCTCTGGAACCTGGCAAGACTCAAGGCCAAAACTAAGGTCAAGAAGGTCCTCATCAGGGAACTTTCTTTGAAGATGATGCAGCTCTCGTTGCTCATAATGAAGACACGCTACAGTCACTGATGGATTCTCTATCCAGAACCTGCAAGTTGTTTTCCTTTGACATAAGCATGAAGAAAACTGTTGTATTCACTCAAGGTATATCTCAGCAACCCAATGTTATTCTGGATAACAACCCATTAGATGTGGTTCAACAATTCTGTTACCTTGGATCTACTGTCACCACAAACCTATCCATGGATGAAGAACAGAACATCAGAATCGTGATGCCAGCTAGGATTTTTGGCGGACTTACGAAATGAGCATGGAACAATCCTAAGCTGACAGTGAAAACAAAGATACTAAACTACCAGGCATGTGTATTGAGCATCCTGCTATATGGTTCTGAGGCATGGACCACCTACTTGAACGAGGATTAAAAATTGAACAGCTTCCATCTTTGCTGCCTCTGCAGAATTATGAATATCAACTGGCAAGATAAAGTTTAAAATGCAGATGTCCTGCCAAGATCTGGCATACCAAGCCTTATAGAGAAAAGGATTGCTTCTCAATAAACATCCCAGAAAAGACATCAAATGGGAAAAAATGGAACAGTGTTCTGTTTTCCCACAGCTAAATCAATACCTTGGTTTTGAAATCTAGAAGAAAACATTATAACCAAATTATCTAAAACTTGTTTTTTTGTTGAAGCATAGTGAATGGCGAGAATTTACAGGGATGAAGGAAAAACACAATGAAATTCCCATTTAAAAAAATTTAAAAAAAATACACACATTTTGACAATCCCTTTTTCAATGAAATCTGAAATTAAAAAAAACCCATAGAATAACACTTTTTGGAAAATAGTCATTTAAATAAAGCATGAACAGTTTCTTTTTCTTTTTAATAAAACACCCTTAATTGAGTTAAGGCCCTGAGAAATACTGGGTAGATCTGCTAGTTGCATATAATTGTTTGTTTCCTAGGATTTAGGAGCACAGTTAGCTCTTTGGGTTTTTCAGAACCCTCTTTTGAGGGCTCAGTGTTCTGATGCTATAAAAGACAATTTGAAATCAATAGGACTCTGCACAAGTGCATCAATCCATCCCCATACAATAAATTGCAGGACTGAAGCATTTAATGGCAATGGTTTCACCCAGTTTAGTAATAAGTGATTTCTTTCAATAATGGTTCTGAACACATTGGCAGTACAGAAGATTTCATTCACAGTAGCGTGGAGAAAAAATACTCAAAAGCTTCACAAATAAATCCCAAACTTTATTTTTCCATAGTCACAATGTAAACATGGTAAGAGGGGAAAGGGATTCAGGTCCTCAGTAACTGCTCAGACATTAAAACAGTTTTCATAGCATCATAGATAATTACAATTATCCATCTCTTAGGGACACCAGAGCTGCCAATTCTCTGCAAGGGGAAATAAATAAATAATCCAGAGCAGATGTTGACTACTCTCACACTGATTTAGGAGAGAGCTTTAGGCAGGCATGTCAGCATTAAACGTGAAACCAATGATAGAACTTGAAAACAATTTTTTTTAGACAGATTAAACTACATGTTTATTATTGGCTGAAGCAGCCTGTCAGATCAGTTTGGATAAGGAATGTAAAGAAGTACTAGTTTAGTAACCACCAGAGTAGGCAAATGCTGATGGATTTTACTGAAGGTATTTTGTCATTAGTTATTAGCAGATGCAGCAAATGATTGTTCTGCTTCCAGCACAAAAGTACATTAATGGTTTTTCATCCTCAGTCCATGAGACTACTGAACCAACAGGAAATAAAAGACTGACTCTGCCTTCAAACTTTTTTTCCAAAGCTTCTGACTAGCAAAGATTAACACTGTATCTAACTGTGTACTGCATGTGGTGTTCCACTTAATGACTGTATTTTGCATTTGAAGTGCTGGGCTTGTTGCTTTTAACCAAGATAAATATTCTGGGTTTTTTTTCTGTTTTTTTTTCCTTCCCAGGCATATTGGCCTTCATTAAGGAATGAGTGTTGATAATTGGCTGTGCTATGTTGATTATCACTTCAAATTTTAGCACCTCTTAACCTTTGATTTTATGCAAGCTAGTTTTCGTCCAACCATCACTCTTCCATGTAACCTGAGTCATTATTCTTTCCATAGTTAGGATAAGCCATTAACTTAATGGGCTTGGCCTGGGTTTCCTCAGACACCAACTCAAACAACATGGGCAACTCAGTTAGCTGTACAAAGAATGCAGCATTTGGATTCAGATTGCAGCTGTGCAATGCTTTTCCAGATGAGATCAGACTGTGTCCTTCCATGATCAGTTTTGGGTCTGAATGCAAGTCCTACATATTTGATTTCTTCACAGTAAATATACATTTCAAGGATCAGGCTATCACTGGAGCAGCAGGGCCAAGAGCCACTGTGGGCCCAGGGACAAGGTGGGAAGGAGTGGGGCTATATGCCCCCAGAGCAGTGGAGCCAAGGGCGGAAGGGGAAGGGCCTAGATCAGTCAGCCGTTAGTGCTTCCTGGACCATAGTGTTTGCATCCCCACCCCTTTTGTAGCCATGTCGAGCAGTGGAGCAGCACTGCCACAGTACTTCAAAGGGGCCCGAAGCGCTAGCTACTGCCAAGGTAACAGTGGTGGCAGATAGAGTCCAAGACCATTTGAAATGCTGAGAAAAGGTCATCTGCCCCCTTTCACCTCCTGTCAGTGGGCCAGCACTGGAGAGACAGCTGTGGAGGAAGTAGGTGGCAAGAAATAGGAAGGAAAGAATTTGTTTGAACAAAGTCTGGATAGCATGTATGAAGCAAGCAGGAGGGTTTATTACACACAGCGCTGGTGGAATGTCACTTTTCCCATCAGGTCTCAGTGAAGCACTGCCAGACAATACATTACAATTGATTATATAGATTACTGATGGGCGGGGGAGAAAACTATACCTGGATAGGGTCTAGCAGCAAGACGAAATGAGCACAATAAGCCAATAATCTAAAAAGGTTACAGAGTATCCCCACCCATAGCTTATAGAACATCTTATCTCTAGTGCAGGTGGTTTCCTCTACATGTTAAACAAAACAGATATACAATGACCAGTTCATGTCAAGATAGGATAGAGGATGTGGTGATGCCTCCACAATGGTGCTTCTGGTGGTGTTTATTTAGAAGATTTAAAGCAGAAGACATTAAGAGCATACAGCACTACCAATTGATTTTCACAAGCAGGGCCTTTTCTTGGAATGTAGCTGCTGAGAACTATCCCTTCCTTCAGACTTCAAGGCCCATCCTGCCTGAGCTGGGATGATCTTCTCTGGGTCTTGTGAGAAAGATAAGGGAGAGGGACCCAGGGCGGTATCTTGTAAGAGAGATACAGGAAAAGGGGGCTCAGTGAGGTATCTGTCCTCTTGTGCTACCTGGGTTTCTATATTATAGGCCTACTCCAGACTTTAAGAACTGAATAGGGGGTCTTTAGCACAAACCATGGCCTGCCTGAGGAATTTTCACCCTACAAATTTTATAAAAACACCTTTAGTTTCACACTGGAAATAAGGGAGGTTATAATAATATTAATATTTTGGGCATATTCACAAACATCTTTAATTTTGGCATGGTGTACAGTCAGTAACTAAAACTACAGTCAAAGAAATAGATACACAAGGAGAAATGTAGATAATCCTTTTTGATGATGACTATACACATTGTCAACTGCATAGGAATCAAAAATCCAGCCTTGAATTTGATTCAGACTTTGCATTTTAAAACTATAAAGGAAGTCTATCAGGTGGCTTTAAAAAATGATCACCTTGCCTGAAGAAACCTGGAATGTGCATATCATGCCAGGAAATTAGACTGTGAAGTTATCTGTGTTTTGTGAAGTATTCTAATATGCATTGAGAGCATATGCCATAGAATTGTTGCTGGCACAGTCTGTTTAATGTCAAAGTTTAGTAACAGTCACAAACATTTCATATTTTTGTACTGTTGTCTGCCCTCTAACAGCTACCTGTGCACAAATGTAGTTGACTTTTATGTATTTGTGATGGCTCTGTGTATTCCTATGTTTAAATGAAATCTGCCAGAACTAGTAGCTTTATCAATTACTACCTTATTAATAGGGGTGGAGGGCAAACTATACACTTTTCCTTGTAAAGACTAATATCAGTGTTTGCATTTTGGCAGCTGTATAACGCTGTATATTTTAAATCAGAAGTTGATTTTTACAAAGATACATTATATAAAGAAACTTGGCAAACAAAAATGATCAATACCCAGTATGCAGATGGTGGTGGAATAAACCCTAAAGTAGGTGGAACAGAACAGAGCTGAACCCCACAACGTTGAATTTGTACATTATTCTGTGTACATAATATAAATTGGAACCATAGTGCTGCTGATGGGCATTACAATGAATATTTATCACGTCATGGGGCATTCTGTATTCCCTTGGCTTTTAGATTCTTTAGCAGAATATCTGAGTACCCAATATCTTTACTGTCTTTATCTTTACAACACCACTGTGAAGCAAGGAAGTGCTGATACCCGCATTTTACAGATGAGGAACTGAGGAACAGAGAGTGACTTCCCCAGTATTACACAGATGTGCTGTGGCAAAGCATGGGATGGAACCTAGGTCCTGCATGTTCTAGGATGGCATCCAAACCACTTAGAATATTGCAAATATTATAGTAAAATTTACTTTCTGCAGATAGCCAATATCAATGACATTGATGGTATGCACTGCACAGTGAATTGCCCCACATACAAAGAAGCTAGTTGAAACTCAGCTGCTCCAAATGCACAATGGCAACTGAAATCAATGTGCAAAATTATTTCTACACCTAGCTGAAAATTGTCATCTGAACAAAATTTTGACAGGAAAAAATTCTCATTATTTTCCATTCAATTTCTGCTTAGCTCAGCAGCTAAAGAATTATATCCAAAAACACAATGTTCCTATATAACACTTCCATAACAAGCAATTAGAGTTTAAAAAGAAATGAAATTCCTACTGTTGTTAGATTGTATCTGGAATTGGCTGATCCATGGTCTTCAACTTACAGTCAGAAGAATATAGAAACCGCCCATCTCCAGAGATCATGAAACAAGTTACATGTCCTCTTCCACTTAGGTTATGTCTAGGCCTGCATTCCTCTTTTGAAAGAAAAATGCAAATGAGGGAAATAAAAAATGAAAATGAAGCACTGGTTTTCCTATCTTGTGCTTCATTTGCATAACCTTTTTTCAGAAGAGATTCCTTCAGGAAAAAGGCGGTGTCGATGGGGCTCTTTCAAAAATAAACCCCATCTTTGGATGAACCCTTCTTCCTATTTTGTTTCAGGAAGAAGGGTTCTTTTGAAGATGGGGTTTATTTTCAAAAGAGCCCCATCTACACTGCTTTTTTTCTTTTGAAAGAATGCCCTCCAAAGACAGTTTACGCAAATGAAGCACGAGATATATAAATCAGTAACTCATTTGCATTTTCAATTTCCATCATTTGCATTCCTTGTTCGAAAGAGGAATGCAAGCATGGACATAGCCTTAGGGTTTCAAAGGGATCTAGAAATAAGGCCAGCATCTTCTAAACTGAAAAAAAAAAAAAAAAAAAGAGAGAGATAGAGAGAGAGAGAGAGAGAGGAAACTTTCTGAGATCTGGAACATGGCTCAAAAACTATACAGATTAAGGGGTCATATGCAAAGTTCCAGTTCTAGCAATAAAGCCATTAAATCAAAATTATGCTGCTATCACAACTTCTACTAATAATTTGTTTTGCGGTAGCACCTGGAAACACCAAACACAGACCCAGGGTCACATCCAGCTTGACACTGTTCAGAAGATGGTCCTTGCCCTTATAGTTTTATCTACACTCAAACTAAACTAATATATTTAATACAGTATAATAACCTCCCCCCTTCTCCCTCCCCCGTTGTGGTTGCAGTTATACTGGTATAAAGGTCCTTAGGCTAATACAGCAAATTCCCATAAGGGCAGCTGAATAAGCTATACCAGGGTTAACAACCTTCTGAGATGGAGTGTTGAAAATTCACCTTTTGACCTCCATGTATGGTCTAAAGGCCAGAGATGCTTTTTAAAGTCACTAATAGTCCTACTTACAACAGCTTCAATAAATAAATAAATAAATACATTAAGATGCAGAGCTTTACCATTTACATTGTGGTTGGTAGCCTTAGCTGGTCTTTTGTTAATGCACAGGCAACATGGCTTTGAACAAGCTTGTGGCTGCAAGTGAAAGGAGGAGTGGGACTGAGCTCCAGCCTTGCCTGCTGATGAAAACTGGCTTGCATGCCATCCTTGGCACATGTGCTAGGGGTTGCTGACCCCTGAGCCATGTTATATAAGCCTTTTATGTTGGTGTAACTGTAAAACCACGAGAGGTTGTGTCACTGTAACTACAATAGTTATACCACTACCTTTGTGTAGACCAGGTCTTGGTGTAAGACAAGATTCAACAAGTGAATACAACAGACAGGCAGAACACAAAGAAGCAAAGAGAAAATAGATCAGCATGCTAAGTGGTGGGTGCGGCCATGATTACCAGCTGATTAACCATAAGTCAGTGCGTCCAAATAACCATTTTTTGCATGTTCACCATTCACTCTAATGGAAAAAGCATGTACAATTTTATAAATCAAAGAGCAGTGTTTTGCATGTTCTCTTGACTACCATCTCTCACCCTCAAAGTGCAAGATACCAGTCAATTAGGCCAATAAAACAGGCTCATGGCTTCATTTAAAGAAAAAAATAAAAAATAAAATCACAGAAGTAACACTAACCCTGTAAGTAGCAGTGGGTTTCCACAACCATCCCTCAAACCAGCCAGATTGCTTTTGCTCCATTTTATTTGCCTTAAAAAGATCACTGAAGGCCACAAGCTTCTTTGCCAACTGTGAATGAATTTTAATAATGAGTCATAAACCCCTCCAAATATGGGGCAGCTAATGGAGATGCTGAGGGAAAGAAGACTAGAATAAATTATGTGTGTGGGACTGCAATAACAGTAAAACAACAATAGTAATATTAATAAAAACACTTTTCACATGCACTCATAAAAGTTCATTGATATTTCTGTACAAATACGTATGATTCTGGAATATTGCTTTTTCACAGTTATGAGAGTGTTACTGAATTTATGGACTCCTTTCAAAAGACTTCACATTTCAATGTGCTGGATGCTTTTCAACTTCTGCAAAGACTACAGTACAGTGGATACATTTATTGAGCTGTGCCATTATGACTATAGATGATTTTAAAAGATCCTTTCTGCTAAACCCTTTAAATGTCCACCACAATATTTTCATTATCATATAACAAAGAGGGAACAGAAAATAATCAAACTTTAAGGGTACCTGAGATATCCCAAAACACAAATCAGCGCTAGCAATATATTTAGTAAGTTATAAACCTACACAATAATCAGTTAAGATTCATTATCAAGGAAACATTTTCTTATAAACTAACTTTCCTGAGTCCCCAGGGTATGAAAATTACATTCTGGCATTCCACTGTGTTGCAGCTTTAATTTGAAGTTAATGGTGGAATGTATCTTAGCATATATGGATATTTTATTTTTGATACTGTTTAACTCTTTTTCACAACTTGAAAAAAGAAAAAGTTTGGTAGGTTTTTTTATGTTTTTTGCCCAATAGAAAGAAAGAATGAAAGGATTCACATTTACTACACTCTACAATCAGATGCAGCAACTTTAAACTTTCATATCTATGCGTAATTCCACTAATTTAAAAATTTGATCTGCCAATATTATATGCCCAGTTGCAGGCTTTTGATTAAATAAACTTCCCTCAGCTTGTAGCTAAAGTCTCTAGGCTCATTTTATACTGAGATGTTTCAGTGAGGGATTTTTTTTTAATTGCAAATATTATTTAGTAAACTAAGAATTTTAATAATGTATACAAGAAAATTGAACACAGATCAATGTCACAGTCAAACATTTTGAAAAGACAAGGATTTTGTATTTCTGCCAGTAACAACAGTTTATATGCCAGATCTCCAAGAGGTGTAAAATGGTATTGCTCAATTGATTTTAGAGAAGCTATGATGATTTGCAGCAACTGGTGATCTGTCATGAAAGGAGTGCAGTAGAATCCAGGCATGTGAGCACCACCAAAGGCATTAAAATAGGATGGAAATGCCACCACCCTTAGGTCCCCATGGCGGCATATGGTATACATAGAAAAATCTATAGATTTATGGATTTTATGTAGCTGTGTCTACAAATACACAAAACATCAAAATAAGTGGCCCTTTTTCAAAAGAGCAGGAGGAGCGTCCACACATGTAAAACCACGTTTTGAAAGGAAATCGAAAGAACGGGGCGCAGACATCGAAATCGGAACCTCAATCCCAGATCAGGAAGATTGGCCCCTTTCGAAATACTAAATCAAAAGAGTACATGTGTACATGCTCCACAGTCCGCTTTTTCGAAATACTGGTCCGCCGTGGCACCGGTCAGCTGGAGCGTGGGGCCACTCCAGCCAACAGCAGCGGGGCTCTGTGGTCCCTACATTTGTCTGCCTTAAAGCTGCATGCGTGCAGGAAACCCGTGGCAGGAAGCTGACAGCGTGCTAGGAGCAGCCTCTACATGAGCCCTTGCCCCACACTCCAGCGCCACAGCATGGCCAGCAGCCAGCCCCCCTGTGAGCCCCACGGCCCTGCCTCTGAGCCCCCACAGGGAGCCCAGGGCTCCAAGGGGGAGAAAACAAAAGGGCCCCCTCCTGGATGAAGTGGCAGCTGTGGAACCTCCTGGGTCTGTGGAAGGAGGAGGAGGTCCTGCACGAGATGGGGTCAAGCGGTGCAATGCAGCTGCCTTTGGACGCCTGGTGCAGGGCCTCCAGACCAGGGGCCACCCAGAGCGTACCATGGAGCAGGCACACTCCAAGGTCAAGGAGCAGTGGCAGTGCTACGCCCAGGCCAGAGACCATGTCGGCCATTCCTCAGCAGCTCCAGCCATGTGTCCCCTCTTCCGGGAGCTCCAGAGCATCCTAGGGCCCCAGGACAGCTCCCCACCCCTGTCGTTCCTGGACATCTTGGCCAAGGAGCTGCAGCTGGAGCAGGAGGAGCAGCCTGGGCCGGGAACCTAGGAGGGCGAGGGGACTGTGGAGTGATCAAGTGAAGAGAGGGACCTCACCATCATCCTCACCTCCCACTCCTCCAGCTGGGCAACTGGGAGCCAGCCATCCCTAGACATTGCTGAGGGACCCTCCAGTACCAACAGAGAGGGGCGCACACCTGCTGTATAGGGTGGGGGCGAAGCAATGGCTAGTCACTTGCACACAGGACTGGTGGTCCTGGGTCACACACAGACCACCCCCCACATGGGATGCAGCAGTGGCCCACCAGTGATGCCCAGCACCTGATTTCAGTGGACAGTGCTGCAAGCTGCATGGGGGTGGCAGCTGGTCAGTGCTGGACAGCACCTGGGGCATGCACACTGCAGGCCGGGAAGGGCCACCTGCATGTGAGACCCCTGGATGCACACCCAGGCTCGGAGGCCCAGCATGTGGGGGGTGGGTCAGTGCCCCTTGGGGGGGGTCAGTGTCCTTTGGGGGGGCAGAGGCCCCATGGGGTGGGCTTGGACAGGTGGGCCACAGCCAGAACCCCTCTGTCTAGGGCACATTACTGACATGATGTCCTCCTCTTCATGCAGCCACACCATCTGTGGTCTGGGAGAGCTCTGTGCCATCCCTCAAACCCCAGAACCCCTCCGCAGTCCTCGGAGGCCCCGGATGCCACCCCACATGGCACGCCATTGGGGCCATGGCCAGAAGGTCCCCGCCAGGCCGAGGAGGACCCAGCCAGCCCAGGCCAGTCTGAGGTGGCTGAACATCACCTGTGTCTTGCCCAGGCCGAGATGGAGTGGCGGAGACCAGACTGCAAGAGGCCACTGACCACACTTGAGTACATTGACCACACCCTCTGGGACCATGTGGCCACTGGTGCCTGCCTCCTGGCCCCCCCAGCAGGTCTCTCTACTAAGCCCACCCCCTCCACCCCTACTGAGCCCACACCCTCCTCCCCCACTGAGCCTACCCCCCATCCCCACTGAGCCTGCCTCCCCACCCCCCCACCAAGCCTGCCCCCTCCAACCCCAGCGAGCCCATACCCTGCGGCCCCCCAGGCCCACTCTCCAGCATTACCTGTAGTAAGAGGCTTCATGGCACTTACTCTCCGGCATTACCTGCTGGTGCTACCTGCACCCTCTCGTCCCTGCCAGGGACCCTGCACCCAGGGAGGCAGGGCCTCCAGGGGCCAATGAGGCTCGCAGCCCGCCACTACTGCCCCAGAATGAGTGCCCCACTCACCCCTCTTCATGGCCACATCAATACCACCCTGTACCATAAAACCACTGACCGCTCCCCCTCCCTTCATGCCTTCAGCTTCCATCCCAGACACACCACATGATCCATTGTCTACAGCCAAGCACTGAGATATAACCGCATTTGCTCCAACCCCTCCGACAGAGACAAACACCTACAGGATCTCTACCAAGCATTCTTGAAACTGCAGTACCCACCTAAGGAAGTGAAAAAAACAGATCAACAGAGCCAGATGTGTGCCACGAAGCCTTTTACTACAGGACAAGGCCAAGAGAGAAGCCAACAGAACACCACTAGCCATCACCTACAGTCCTCAGCTAAAACCTCTACAGAGCATCATCTGGGATTTACAACCCATCCTGGACAATGATCCCCCACTTTCACAGGCCTTGGGAAGCAGACCAGTCCTTGCCCACAGACAACCTGCCAACCTGAAGCAAATCCTAACCAGAAACTATACACTGCCCCACAGTCACTCTAACTCAGGGACCCATCCATGCAACAAACCTCGTTGCCAGCTCTGCCCACATATCTACACCAGCAACACCATTACAGGACCTAACCAGATCAGCCACACCATCGTGGGTTCATTCAGCTGCACATCTACCAATATGATTTATGCCATCATGTGCCAGCAATGCCCCTCTGCTGTATACATTGGGCAAACTGGACAGTCTCTACGCGAAAGAATAAACGCACACAAATCAGACATCAGAAATGGCAATACACAAAAACCCGTAGGAGAGCACTTCAATCTCCCAGGCCACACAGTAGCAGACTTAAAAGTAGCTATCCTACAGCAAAGAAATTTCAGGACCAGACTCCAAAGAGAAATTTCTGAGCTACAATTCATCTGCAAATTTGATGCCCTCAGCTCTGGCTTAAACAAAGCCTGCGAATGGTTCGCTAAATACAGAAGCAGCTTCCCCTCCCTTGGTGTTCACACCTCCAGATCAACTGCTGGTAGTAAGCCTTACCCTTGCTGACTGAGCTAACCTTGTTATCCCCACCGTTGCTCTGGCTTATTTATACCTGGCCCTGCAGATTTCCAAGACCAGCATCTGATGAAGTGAGTCTGTGCTCATGAAAGCTCATGCTCAAAACTTTTCTGTTAGTCTATAAGGTGCCACAGGACCCTTTGTTGCTGCTTGGTTAAATAGGCTTTACTCGTTGGTGGGAATTCATTGTTTAAGCATCAACTCCCGCCACCACCCATGGTCAAAAAAAAAAAAAAAACCTGTATGGATGCCTGTACCAGGTAGCATTGCTGCCTTTCTAAATCAAACAACTCTCAGACCTACAGTACAAAGAAAGCCATTTACAAGTCATCAAGTTGATGACTTGATCATTAGGGAAGATAATCTTGTCTTTTGGAAACAAAGAAGTCCTGTGGCACCATATAGACTAACAGATATTTTGGAGCATAAGCATTCATGGGCAAAGGCCTGGTTTGTCAATGGGTCTTTGCCCACTAAAGCTTATGCTCCAAAATATAGGTTAGTCTGTAAGGTGCCACATGACTTCTTGTTGTTTTTGAAGATACAGACTAACTCGGCTGCCTCTCTGATGCCTGTCTTTTGGGTTGTTCTAGGAGCCCCAGTAATGGTTGTCATTAGCACTTTTAAAATTATAAACAGACATACACTGTATATTTCCAACTCCACAGAGAGGAGTGATACATGCACAAAAAATATGACATACAGATTTGTCAGGTAGTAACAGAGAGGAAGCTGTGCTAGTCTATACTCTATCAAAACAAAAAGCAGTCAAGTAGCACTTTAAAGACTAGCAAAATGGTCTATTAGGTGATCTTTCGTGGGACAGACGCACTTCTTCAGACCAACCCACGAAAGCTGTCCCACAAAAGCTCACCTAATAAACCATTTTGCTAGTCTTTAAAGTGCTACTTGACTGCTTTTTGTTTTGATAGGTTTGTCAGGTTATAACTTTGAAAACAATAGGTCACAAAGCACATTTTGTTCAAAGCACACCAGAGTTATGCATACTTATATGCATAACGGATCTTCCATAACGCATGCGGCAGCGGGTGGGGGTGGGAACGTCACACTACACACACCTGAAAATAAAATGCAGAAAAGAGCAATCCTTACTCTGCCAGAAGCTTTCACTGCATTTAGAAAAAGACTTTTCCATTTTGCTTCAAAATGATTTGCAATAATATTTTGAGCTGGAATATTAACTGTGTTCATATTTAATTTACTATTGTTTAAATCAAACAGAGCCCTGACAACAGAATTACAGCAGCCCCATTTTAAAAGGAGGCCATTTGGCCCAAGTAGTTAAAACCATGGCAGGAGCTACACATACGCACACCCCTCTCTTTCTCTGAAAAAGAGGCAGTGCGTCCACTTTCTGCACAGTTGATCTGTCTTCAGCGCCTGCTGATCCCTGCTAGCAGCCTGCTCTCCTTCCTTAATGATTGTATCTCCCCTGGTGGAAGCCAGGTGCCCGGAAAGGAGTGAAGCCACCCAGTGACATATCTCACCATTCATCTCAGTTGTCAATTCACCCTCTCACACACCTGTCAGGTCTGTCCCCTCCTCTCTTCCAGGTGGTCTGAGTGCTGAGTGACCCGATTCAATGGCTGCAGTATTTAACACCTTGTGCAGCTCCTGTTATCACCTTGGCAAGAGAATCTAGAAGGCACTAAGCCATTTCTCAGGCCATCTTTATAAGCTGTCTGTATGTAACTCACACATTTAGGTGTAGTGCACTGTCCCTTGTAGTGGCACCTAGCCCCCTTACACAGAGAAAGTGTGAGTCTCCTGTACAGCCTCAGCTGAAAACCAGCTGGCTTTTAGCTCAAACAGCGTAGAAGCGTGTGCACTAAGCTCTGGAGGTCCCAGGTCCTAGTCTGCCTGTGAGCAGTTACATGTACCCACTACATACCAGAAGTGTTGCCAGTGGCGGGATGTCTTAGCAGCAGCTTCACTTGAGCATGCTGCTGCACAGTTCTACCGTGATCTTCTCTTCCTCACTGGTGCTGTCCATTAAGACTCTTATGTTGTGATTTGGTTTGTTTCTTGTATTTCCTTTCCACCTCATGGACTCATCTAGATGCCTGCACAAACTTTCTGCTTGCAAATAATTAGTCCCATAAATATTTGTGAGAGTCTTCATGTTAGGTTCCCCTTTTATGGATGCTCATGCAAAGAGAATCACCTAACACAAGCATAAACGAAAATCAAATATTTAACTGTGGCAGACACTGCCAAAGACAATTTTGTTTAAAATGTGTGCAAATATTCATGACAAATGTTCACCCAGCTCTGAATAATTAAATTGCAACACATGTAACAAAGCCTATTAGTTTTAATAAGTACAGTGGAATTAATCAGGTTTCATTTAAGCAAATGCATTACAAACTAAATTGTTTCATAAGCTGTCAGCATCATAGAAACACAACTGTTCACATTTATTTTAACAACCAAACACCAGGGTGGAAAAATGATCTGGATAAGGTGCTGGAGAGGAGCTTAGGAGAGCTAGGGTTTAATTTTGGATTTGCTGTGGGCTTCTTGTGCGATCTTGGGAATTCAATTAGCTGGAATGTTCAAACGAATCTAAGATGCCCCAAATTCATTGAAATTTACTGAGAATTAGGAACGTAAGCCCCTTAGCCTCTTTTGATAATGGCTTCTTTTAATCTCTGTATGCAATTCCCTATCTTTAAGAGAATGAGAGCAGCATTGCCACATTATGATTTTATCATGAGTGTTACGTTATTTGGTGTTTTTCTCAATACCAGCTTTTTTGGTCAAATAGTATATCATGATCAACCCATAGACTGTAAAGCTAGAAGGGAACTCCATAATTAGCTGGTCAAGTGTTTTTCAAACTTTTTGATACCAGAGACCATATTGCTGTCATCCTAAATTGTGTCACAGAGATCTCAGGGACCAGCATTGGTCTAAGGACTGGTTGTTGAGAACCATTGATAAAGTCTGATCTCTGGCACATTGCAGGACGTTGAAACTTCTCTACCCAGTGTAAGATCGACTGGTTTATTGGAACATTCCTGTGAGCATTTTTGACTATCACAAGCAATGTACCCTCAATGTCAGCTCATTTGGGAGGTTGATCTCTCTGGGACTAATTCTAGAAACATTTAACATACATGAATTTGTGGGACTTCTCCCAACAAACCTGTTCCACCTCAGCAAGCCAGCTATGGAAAATTCAGTACTGTGGAATAGCTGCATTCCTTTTCATACTCAGGGAATAGGTCTTTGCTATAGACATAGGATCAGTACAGTATACCTCTGTAGTATATCTTTACCAAAGAAACCATGTGGTGACCATGGACTTTTACGGCCTCCTATATGACCAGATTTTCACAAAGTGTTGACCTTCCAATTAAGAACAGCCATTGGCTTTCTGATTCTGAAAATAAAATACCCGTTTATCGTTAAGACACTCCAAGGATGAGCCCATATAAGTGCTTAAATAGATAAATTACATACCTGTGCTAAACTTCAGGGGGCTTGCACTTTCATTTGGGGATTATGATAAATTTTAAATGATTGTATTGTTTCAAAATGTCCTTTCCAATTTTCCATCAGCAACATTTAAGATCAATGTAATGTTAAATAACGTGTGTTTTGTTAAGTCCTTGATTAACAAAGAAATCCCCTATTAAACTACCTGGACTCTCTGATAATCTTCCTTGCAACCCGTTACATAATGCTTGACTACACTTTGCTAAGATGACATACAAGTAAAAGAGCTGATGAGACCTCTAATTAATTTCTACATTAGTACAAAAGGTATGGAACATTGTGAACAAGATATGGAACAAGTGAACAAAGATATGGAACAAGTGAAATGAATATAGTCGGGCCTCAATTTGCACAGTGGCCATGTTCTTCAAAAAACACCATGGCTGGGTCTACACATGCCCCTTTCTTTTGAAAGGGGCATGTTAATGAGCCTGTTCGAAAGATGCTAATGAGGCACTGCAATGAATATGCAGCGCCTCATTAGCATAATGGTAGCCACAGCAATTCGAAAGTGCTGCTTTTTGAATCACGCGCCGCCCATGGAGACGGGACCTTCCGAAAGGACCCCCCCCCGGTTTTCGAAAGCCCTTATTCATTGCAGTGCCTCATTAACATCTTTTGAATAAGCTCATTAACATGCCCCTTTTGAAAGGAAGGGGCACATGTAGACCCAGCCCATGCAAATAGAAATTATGTAAAATGATACTAAGTGTCTAGGGAACTAAATATTTTGTTCCAGTCTCAAGCCCCAAATCCTTCTCCCCACAATGCTGGGTGGGCAG
The DNA here is from genome assembly GCF_033958435.1 of Carettochelys insculpta. Lineage (NCBI taxonomy): Eukaryota > Metazoa > Chordata > Testudines > Carettochelyidae > Carettochelys > Carettochelys insculpta. The sequence goes on from NC_134139.1 coordinate 191,223,066, forward strand.
AGAGGGGCAAGCCCTGGACCCAGATCCACTGCTGGAGCTCAGGGCAGAGAGTGGTGAGCCCTGACTCCTGCTCCCTTGGTGGACCACTGGGAGAGATGGACGATGAGGGAGAAGTCCCAAACCCAGCCCCCAGCAGAAGTACCAGGTGAGTGGAGCGATGCAAGCCCCCATACCCTAAGCCTGGCCTGGGACTGAGTTTCCATGGCCCCCCACAAAGTCAAGGGGAAGGGAAAGGGTTATTGACCCATGCCTCCTGCCTTTCCTCTCCTGCCTTTCATCATTGCCTCCCCATCCCCCAAAGTCAGGTCCCATCCAAGTGTAGGGTCCTGGCTGTGTTGCTGATTTGTGCATCTTGTTGATTGCACTGCACTGTATAAAAGTGAATCCCTATTTTGTTTAAAAAGGAAAAGTGGGGTCCCAGTTGATTGTACATAATGGAAACTGGGTGAAAAATATCCCATGAAAGTCAAGTAGTGACTGCATACCACTCTTCCAAAGAGCACTGACTTTCAATCCAGCTGCAGGATTTCAACCTTTGTACTGTTGACAAGTTTTTCTTAAATTTGATTTCTACCCCTGGTTGTAACTGTGTTTACCTTATGTAACAGTCTCTACATTTCCACTTCAATACAATTTTTATTTTTATACTACTTTCCATCTATGTATCCCACAGCACTTAACACATTCCAATGAACACAAGCTATTCACTCCTGATGGGCAAGACTAAACAAGTTGATGAGTTCTCAAACCAGATTTTCATTTTGATTAGAAAAATAAATTAGCTACACTGAATGGTACAGATGTAGGAAATGACATACTGCAGAAGACAGGACAACCAAGTTGTTCTGTGAGTTATGATATTCACATAATTAAGAGAAGAAATTTGCTTCTCTATTAAAATGGTAGTTTCCTCTTTTGCAGTTGGTAGGAATATAATCAAGTTATTACAACCCTGCAGGAGAAGGCCTTTCATACAAATGTTGCAAAGGACTTTATGAATATAAATTAGTTAGCCACATGAAATCCATTGAGGACACATAGTTGTTACAATTTCCCATTTTATGGACGGGTAAACTGGAAAGCCAGTTAGATAAATGTCTTGCTCACTGTGACAATTCAGCAGCTGAGTCAGGAACTGAATTCAACACTTATGCTTCTCATTCAAACCATTAGGTCACACTCCCTCAGATATGTGGAATTTAAACAAAGCTCCTGGTATACCGTGTAGTAGTTGTTCCAATGTGTAACCTAGACAACATACAAGCGTCATCTGATGGTATTTGAAAAATATTACCAATGCTGCCTCAGGAGAATCCTAATATCTCTTGGGAGGATAGGCACATGAACACTAGCATGCTGGAAGAGTCTAACATGCCCAGCATTGAAGCCATTATAATTCGTTAACAGCTTCGTTGTACTGGTCACTTGGTTCAGATGTTTGATCAGAGCTTTGAAGATGCACCAAATGTGTGGGCAAAGCTACGGGAACAAGCAGTATTTCAAAATCTTATCACAAAATTACCCTATGCAGTTGTTTGTATAGTCTGTTCATATTTCATTCATTCCATTACCATTTATTTCTTCCGAATTCAGTTACCCCATATTTCCAACTTCTTGATTTTCACTTTTTTTCTACTTTCCTATATTTTAAAAATATATCTTATTAGTATAAGCTTCATCAGAAAGACATCTCAGCATTTTCAATGGCATTCCAATAAGACATCAGTCTTCAGCACAACACAATACAACAAATGCGGAGGACTCAAGAAAAGAAAGAGTACTCACAACAGCTCTAAATCACCCCAACAGTTCATTTTACACCGACAAGGATTCTTAAGATAAGGGTTTAGAGCCAAACAATATAGGTACCTGTTTCAGGGAAATAGGAAGCTTATTGCTAAGTCTTTTATAATCTTTCTCATGGTCTCCTTCCCCTTCATCATTCAATCTTTTTCAACCACCTTACATATGAGAACACAATAAAAATGTTGTGATGGCCCCGTGGAAAATAAAGAGTACAATGAAAACAGTACAGTCCCTGTGATGAGTTATTTGAGTAGTTTATTACAGAAACATAATATTAAAGCTATTGCTCTGATAGCAACTGTATAAGATTAACATGGTATTTTATGGATCCAATTTTTAAATGCTCAGAATTCTTAATTCTAGTTATAGCATTATACATCTGACAAAGAGAATTTCAGTCTAATATATTTACATAGATTAAGAAAAAACATATAGCATATCTTAAATGGTTAACTATATCACATCTGGCCTGTATTATCTTACTTTAATTATAATTTTTTTAGATGTAGCATGTCTTGTGTACCCTTCCTCATGGTAAGTAGAATCTTACAATAGCAGAAGCGCAACTCAAATATGTCTTTTACATGAGTTGATACAGTCGTCCATCACTATAGTGTCTTTGCCTGGCCAGCACCAATTTCCTGCTATCACATTAGCTTCTTAATAATATCTCTGCTCCGCCTTCCTACCTACTTTGCCCTTCCATATGGTGCTCACACCCAATCTCATTTCCCGGCCTGATCCAGTGTTTCCACACTTACAACCTCAATCTGCCCACTACTAACTGGCTCCCATCCCCTCCCCACCCACCACTTTCATCCCTGGCTCCCAGTCTCATTCTCCTTGCCCAGCCAGTCCCAGTGTGCCACCAAGCTAGTCCCAATCTTTTAGTTGGCTCCTGAGCCCAGTTTCCTTGCTCAGTCAGTCCCAGTTATCCTCTTTCCATGGCCAGGCTCCATTTTTACCTTCTACCTCCCACTATGTTAGCACACTCTACTCCACCTTCCCATCGCCACCAAGTCCAAGTCATGTCACCCTGGCATTTGAATCAGATAGATTCCTCCTCCAGGCTACACAGGTACAAAAGAGGGATCCTTTGGAGCACAAAAGTGACTGGCTCACTGTCATCCAGCTCTGGATTTGGCATGATCTGTAGTACCCCAGAGCTGCAATTGCAGGGAAATTCCTACTCAGATGAAGGCTGGAAGATATTGATTGTGGATGCATTCTTTAGGGAATGTAGTTGCTAAAATATTAAATATCTCTACTAAGCATGTATTTATTGCAATTTTAAAAAGGTTAGTAACTTGCTCAGATTTGCTCAGATTTTCCCTGGGACTGGCAAAGGCACATCCCTGACACAAGGCCACTCACCCATCCAGCTAAATTTCAAATCACTATTTAGTAACACAGGGGAGCTGGAACTTGTCCAAGGAAATAATGCCCTTTTCAATGCAGGCAAACAATCTGCTTTCCTCAGTCTGATTCTTAGAAACATCAAAACTATTTTGACTGAAATTTTACAAAACAGTTCAGACTTAGGCAGGCACTTTACATGGAAAATTTCAGTCCAAACCATTATACACTCAGAAATATGACAAGCTCTCATAATGGAAAGCACAGGGGAAACTTAATAAAAGATAGTGCCACCCCTGTTAACACACATAGGCTACATCTACACGTGAAGCCTACATCGAAATAGGCTATTTCGATGAATAACGTCTACACGTCCTCCAGGGCTGGCAACGTCGATGTTCAACATTGACGTTGCGCAGCACCACATCGAAATAGGCACTGCGAGGGAACGTCTACACGCCAAAGTAGCACACATCAAAATAGGGATGCCAGGCACAGCTGCAGACAGGGTCACAGGGCGGACTAGCGCTTCTGGGGCAACAGCTAGCCGCTCCCTTAAAGGGCCCCTCCCAGACACACTCAGCCTGCACAGCACACGGTCTGAGGAGCCATAGGCACACAGACCCCGGGCGACGCAGGCATGGACCCCCAGCAGCAGCAGCAGCAGCAGCAGCAGCCAGAGGTCTACCCAGCCCTGCTCCATGCCATGCGGGAGGCAACTGAGCACCTCCTTGCTACACCAGAGTAGGAGCTGCCCCCAGGGCAGCAGGGCTTAAACCCCAACCCTGCAGCACCCCGCCCCCACCCCCGCCTCACACGCCGGCGGCTGTGGAGCTACCCCAGGAGTACCGACTGGTGGGAGCGGCTGGTGCTTGGGGAGTGGGACGACGACCGCTGGCTCAGGAACATCAGGATGAGCCGGCAGACATTTGTGGAGCTGTGCCAGTGGCTCACCCCCGCACTCAGGCACCAGGACACCGCCATGCGGCGTGCCCTCCCAGTGGAGAAACGGGTCGGCATCGCTGTCTGGAAGCTGGCCACTCCAGACAGCTACCGATCCGTGGGCCAGCAGTTTGGTGTCAGCAAGGCCACCGTCGGGGCGTCCTCATGGAGGTAAGAGAACCCACGGGGGTGGAGAGGGCAGGGCAGGGGAGGGGGGCCCAGGCAGAGGAGGGCAGGGGAGGGGAGGGGAGGGCAAGGGAGGGCAGGGCAGAGGAGGGGAGGGGAGGGCGGGGGACAGGGGCCCGGGCAGAGGAGGGCAGGGCAGGGCAGAGGAGGGCAGGGGAGGGGAGGGGAGGGCGGGGGAGGGCAGGGCAGAGGAGGGCAGGGCAGGGGAGGGGAGGGGAGGGCAGGGCAGGGCCACGCACACCCTGCTCACCCCTCAGTGGTGCTGTCCCATGTGCGTTCCCTGCAGGTTGTGCGTGCCATCAATGCCATGCTCCTGCACAGGCTCGTGAGGCTGGGGGACCCAGGTGCCACCATCACGGCCTTTGCCACCCTGGGCTTCCCCAATTGCTTCGGGGCTCTGGATGGGACTCACATCCCCATCCGCGCCCCGCATCACAGTGGAGGACGCTACATGAATCGCAAGGGCTACCATTCTGTGGTCCTCCAGGCCTTGGTGGACAGCCGGGGCCGTTTCCTGGACATTTATGTGGGCTGGCCTGGCAGCACCCACGACGCCCGGGTTTTCCGGAACTCGGGCCTGTGCCACCGGCTGGAGGCGGGGACCTACATCCCCCAGTGGGAGATCCCTGTGGGGGACACCACCATGCCCCTCTGCGTCATCGCAGATGCGGCATACCCCCTCCGGCCCTGGCTCATGCACCCGTACACGGGCCATCTCTCCGCTAACCAGGAGCGCTTCAACCAGCACCTGAACGACGCACGCCAGGTGGTGGAGAGCTCATTTGGCCACCTGAAAGGACACTGGAGATGTCTCCTGACCCGCCTGGATGCGGGCCCCAAAAACATCCCCCTGATTGTGGGTGTCTGCTGCGCCCTGCACAATTTGGTGGAGAGCGAGGGGGAGGCCTTTTTCCAGGGCTGTGCTGTGGAGGCCGGCAGGGCCGACGTGCAGCCACCCGCTGCCCCCCAGTCGGCAGGTGGACCCCGAAGGGACCCGGGTCCGGGAGGCCCTGCGGGCCCACTTCGACGATGAGGCCGCGGGGTGAACTCTGCCAGGCCCCCCACTGCGCACCCCTTCCTCCACCACACTCCCTGCCCCAACGCCCACACCATGGAGCACCCAACCACACCCCCCTCCCACTTTTCCTGGACAAATGACAGCACGCACTTGTGGCTGAACTTAAACTGCTTTTTCTTTTAGAACTTTTTTTTTTTAACTATAAATAAAACAAGAACAAACTATATACAACGTGTGGAAACAAAGTAATATGTACAAATAAAACAATAGTAATAAAAAAGTTTGTTCAGTAATAAAAAGAAAACCAGGGATGATAAAGGGGAGAACTATTTACATGGGGGGATGGGGCAAACGGGGGGCACAAATTAATAAGTCCCAACTATATACGGGGGGCACGTCCCAGGCCCCTCGCCCCTAAAGTCCGGCATTGGGCGTGGCGGCTGGGAGACCCTCCGCGGCCGCAGCCCTGTCCGGGGCTGGCTGGGGGCAGGGCGCACCGGAAGATATGCCCGGCGAGTCTCAGCTGGCTCCAGGGGTCCCTCGGCGCTCCGGCCCTCGGCGGTGGGTGGCGGGGCGATGGCGGGTGGGATGGCGACGTGCGGAGCAGCTGGTGGTGCGGCGGGTGGAGCAGGCAGGGAGGACGCTGAGGCAGCGGGTTCGGCATGGGGGGGCCAGGTAGTCCACCAGGTGGTTGAAAATCTCCATGTAGGCCCCCCATGCTTCTTGGCGCCAGGCCAGCGCCTGCTCCTGCAGCTGCAGGTGCTGCTCCGCGACCTCCAGCTGCCGACGGTGGATGGCCAGCAGCTGGAGGTCCATCGCCGTCGGCTGGTGGTGGCGCGGGGTCTGCCGTCTAGCCCGCCGTGGGGCCGGTCGGTCCTCGGCCGAGGGGCTTGCCTGGAGCAATGGCCCCAGAGGGGTCTCCAGGACCACTGATGCCTCGCCGGCACTCTCTTCTGGCCCTTCCGATGGTGCAGCTGCGGGACACAGGAGAGGAGGGTGGGGAGAAGAATGGAGACAGGCGTTAGTGTGGGCCCCGAGCCGTGGCCTTTGTCCCCCCAGCCCTGTGCTGCAGGTTCCCCATCCCCGTCCCTGGGAGATGCTGCTGTGATGGATGGGGTTCAGGGGTCCCCCTGCCCTGCACCCCGTCCCCTGGTGGGAGCGACTCTCACTTCACTCCGCAGGGTCTGACAGGAGAGGTTTCTTAGGCCACAGATGCCCAGTTTCTCCCAGGAGTGACAGCACCAGCTGTCAGAAGAGACAGTCCTTCCAACCCATCCTGGGGAGAAGACCCCAAGGGGTGCCCCTCTGGGATGCAGCTTTCCCCCTCCTCAGGCTGGCTGCCTTCCAGCTCTCCCTTCCCCTAGCCTCTACCTGTGGCCCCCGCCCTCCCCCCCAATTCAAAGCCAGCTCGACTTCTCCCTCCTCTTTGTTCAGGGCAGAGGTGTCACCTGCCAGCTGTAGCCCCAGGATCATCCTTTGCCCCTGGGAGCTATTTGGCTCTTGTTGCTCATATCTAGCCTGAGTCTCCCTTTTGCACTCCCCCCACTCCATCACATGCTGCTGCTGCTGCTGCTGCTGTTGCTGCTGCTGTTGCTGCGGGGTGTCCCACCCCCTCCTCCTGGGGGCCCCTCGAGGTTCCGCTCCCCCCTGCCCCGGGGATGGGGCATGGCACTGTCGTGCGGGGTGGGGGTGGGCAGGAGCTGATGCACTGCTGTGAGGCACATGGCCCTGCTGTCCTTGGGGCCATGGCCATGTGGGCATGTGGGGGGCCCTGGGCACATATCTATTACCCCCTGCCTCTTAAGCCCAGGGGTGTACACCAGAGGGGGGTACATACCTGTCGGTCCACTCCCACGGTCCGGAGATCCCCGGGGGGCGGAGGCCTGGCTGCTGCTCCGTGATGGCAGGAGGAGGATCTGCAGCCTGGATTCTGCGGAGAAGGAGCCCCCCTCCTCCTCCTCTTCTTCCTTCTGCCGCGATGGCCCGGGGGTGGGCTCCGGGGGGGGCTCTCAGGGTGCGGGGCTTACCTCCGGGGCGGACTCCGGCTGAAGGGCCTGCTGGGGCTCGTCGGCCGGAGTATCAAGGGTGACCGGAGGGGAGGAGGTGTGCCGGGGGCCCAGGATGTCCCTGAGCTCCCTGTAAAAGGGGCAAGTGACGGGGGTGGCCCCAGATTGGCTGGCCGCATCCCGGGCCCGGGAGTAACCCTTCCGCAGCTCCTTCACCTTACTCCTGACATGATCAGGAGTGCGGGCAGGGTGACCCCGGGCAGCCAGGCCGTCGGCCAGCGGAGCGAATGCATCCGCATTCCGCCTCTTGCTCCCCATTACCTGGAGCACCTCCTCTCTCCAGAGCTCCAGCAGGTCCCGCATCTCGGCCTCCGTCCAGTAGGGGCCCCGCTGCCGCTTGCCAGCCTGGCTGCCCTTCTGGCTGGACTGGCTGCCCTGGCTCCCCTTTGGGGGGGTCCCCTGGGGGTGCTGGGGGGGCTGCCAGGCTGCCATTGAGGGTCCTGTGGCTGCTGAGGGATGTGCAAGCTGGCCGCGTGTCTGGGCTGCTGCCTGCACTTGCTCTCAGCTTCCTGCACAGGAAGGGAGGGGGTGGGACCTTTAAGGGGCCACTCCACGCGGCCACCATTGAGCTGAGGGGCTGCAGAGAGCGTCTCTCAACCCCTAAGCTGATGGCCGCCATGGAGGACCCCACAATTTTGACATTGCGGGACGCGCAACGACTACACGGTCCCTACTTCAACATTCAACGTTGAAGTAGGGCGCTATTCCTATCCCCTCATGTGTTTAGCGACTTCGACGTCTCGCTGCCTAATGTCGAAGTTAACTTCGAAATAGCGCCCGATGCTTGTAGCCGTGACGGGCGCTATTTCGAAGTTAGTACCGCTACTTCGAAGTAGCGTGCACGTGTAGACACGGCTATACACACACAAGGCAGCAAATTACTGAGAAAGAATGGAAAGACACTATAAGATACCTCAAAACTCCCCTGGAATTCAAAATCATCAGCAACATGGGCTGAAGGGGAAATACATGAGTTTGTTGGGTGGAGACATGGTCTATATAAACCAAAGAAGACAAAGGACCTGAGTTAAGTTTCTTCTCTCAGTTACACCATTGGTATCAGCTGATTTATTTCTGATTTAGATGAGAATAAATTTGTCTGAATCCCTATCTAGGCAACTTTTAATGGGACATCTTCTGTAGAATGAAGCATAGCTGCAATTTTTAAACACAAATTAGATTTTATCAAGCAGTCTTGAACTGAGTGATAATTTCCGTTGCAGTTTTGATTAAAATAAAAAGATTAAATTAAATGGCATAATTGCTAAAATATTCTGTATATTACTGCAGGTGCTACAGATTCTCTAGCACTGAGGTGTGTACTTTAAGCAAGGAATTGATTCAAAGGCCGTAGAATTAGCATAGGCATCATATAGAAGCTTTAATCATATGCAAAAAGGGTTCTCAATGGGCAAACTTAATATTGTATCTAGGGATGCTGCAGGGATGATCCAAAACTCAATGAATCCAATATGATTCTTTCCGTCGACTCGACTGTGCTTTGCATAAGTACAAGCATAAGTTTTGATCCTGCATAAATTCTATACTGGTGGAGTCCAATGTTTACAGAGGGCTCTTGCCAGAGTATGTCTCTTTTTATATAGATGGTAGGAGCGAGTCACAGAAAGCAGAGTACAGTATTCCCTGCCTCTCCACCTATTGCAATAGCAGGCCCACTTGAAATTGAACGGCTTCACTTTTTAGTTTCCCTTGTTCTCCTGCTGCTGTATGATGATCCAGTAGTTTACTCAGGGGTTCTTCACCCACACATATCCTTTCACTGTGTTTGTAGACTATAATTCTGCACTGGGACTAAAATGGAACAATAGACACTGTAGCCTTTGGATTTTATACAATACATGCAGATGCTAATACAAAGTGACTGGTTGTGTGGAATGACCCGGGGAGCTAGCACTCTCCTCGAATGGGTAGGGGTAGATAGTCAGTAGTTGAGGAAGAAGGTACTAACTCTGATCGTGGTCAGATGATAAAAATAAATACTTGAAAAAAATTATCTGAACACAACGTTGCCATTTTGCATATGTGGAAATGAGATAGCATCTATCAGCACTGTTGCTGATCTCAGTGCTGGAAAGGACACCTGGGATGAGAGGGTAAGGGCAATGGGAATCTGAAGTTCTTAGCCTCTGTGAAAGGTCAAGAAACATAAAATCCTCTCTGCCATGTCCTTTAAAGAAAAGAAATACATATATTAAGGTGGATGTGTATGAGTTTATAGATTTAGATGCACTCTCTGATTAAATTAAATGATATATAACATATAATTATTGTACATAATTCAATCATAGGTGATGCTTCATGTGTGAAGACTGATTTTTTTAAAGGCTTGCAGGTACAGCACAGTTCATACTAGAAACAGAAAGTTAATTTTTGGATTTCAATTAAGCTATTTTTGTGAAAAGGCCTCTGGCAAAATGACAAGAAGTTTAATTAGGATGTGGCGTCAATACAGTGAAGACATGACAGCAGAGGTGATATGGAAAGATGGGAGTGTGTAAAAAGGATTGCTAGGAGTCTTGGAGCTAAAGCAAAAAAAGTGGCACTTAGTAAATAGTCAAAAATGGCTAGAAAGACGAAGAAGGAACTGGGTGAAAAGCAGTGCTGTATTGTTCAGCCCAGGACCCCTAAACCCCGGGGCACATCTACACTAGGAACTAACTTTGAAGGGTACCCACCTTCAAAGTCCTTACTCCATTCCTGGGAATGCTGTAGTGCCCTACTTCGACATTTAACTTCGAATCAGGGTGTGTGTAGAGGCTCAACTTCGAAGTCTGTTACTTTGAAGTTGTACTTTAAAGTAATTAACTTTGAAATTATTTTTGTAGTGCAGAAATAGCCCTTGTTTGAGAAAACAGTAAACTCTTTCATATCCAAAATTCTATCATCAAGAACTATCAAATAACCAGCATTTAACCATATGTAAATTTTAGCTATGTTTTCCATAAGTACAGTATAAAAAGAATAAATACAAATAAATACAGCAAATACAGTTTAAGTTTACAAGGTACAATCCTACTGTAATTGGTAAATAAAGTACTCTGTATACATTTTTTTTGTTTCTTAATATCTAATCTCGTTTTTCTTAAGTAGTCTGCATTGCTACGTATACCTCTCTCTTATCCAGAATATTTTAATATCCGGCAACCTCCCAGTCCCAGGGCTGCCAGATATGACAGAGTTTCATGTAACTGCTGAAAGACCCCAAAGGGAATTACACTTTGTACTCTGTCAAAACACTGATGGCTGAAAAGCAACTCATTGTAAAGTGATGTCAAATGGGAAATCCTGAAAGCTGGGGTAGTGGGTAGAGAATGCTACCAAAATAGTGAAGAAAAAGTAAGTTTGGGTCTAGATAAAAAATGCCCCAAACTTCAACCCAAGGTAAGGTGAGGTCCAAAAAAGTTCATGGAAGTTTTATCTTTCCTTCCTTCAAATCTCTACACTCCTAAATTCCAATTGCGACCCAAGACATATGTAGCAAGGTACAACAAGACAAACTATTTTCACGGAATTCCTATTCTGAGCAGAGTGAAAGAATCTCTCTGGTGAGATTCTCATGACAGCTTTGAAGAACCAAGAGATAATCCTCTGAACTTTGGATCATATATGCAAATCAGAAGCAAGGCTCAAAGCTGCCTAGGTTTGCTCACTTCTGAGGAGATGGAATGAGAAATAAATGGGTGGTTATTTCAGAAATAAGGAGAAAAGCAATCTAATAGGGAGAGGTGCCATGTTGTACATGTCAGTGGCGACAGAAATAAAAGAATGGATAGAAAAAGAATAGCAGAGCCTTGAAAGGGAAAGAAAAAGTGTCAGTAAAATGCTTTGTGGTGGTATGTGTTTGTATAGGTGGAACTTTTAACTCAAGTGAATTTAGACAATTGCACCCTTCTGTTCTATGTACAGGAGAGAGAAAAAGAGAGTGGAAAGGAGTTGAAAGGTTCACACTCAGGGAAAGTCTACACAGCATAGTTATTTCAGAGTAACTATCCTTGTGTCTGCGTGATACAACCACTATTTTGAAATAATTTTGAAACAGCAGTTGAGTTATTTCATAATTGGTAACACTCATTCTATGAAGAATAGTTGTGTCAAAAGAGCTTCTACATGCTCTCAGGAAAGATGGAAAATACTCCATACAATCAAAACAAAAAAGCAGTCCAGTAGCACTTTAAAGACTAAGATAAGAATTTATTAGGTGATGAGTTCTGTGGGACAGACCCACTTCTTCAGATCATAGCCACACCAGAACAGACTCAATATTTAAGGCACAGAGAACCAAAAAGAGCAATCAAGGTTGACAAATCAGAAAAATATTATCAAGGGGAGCAAATCAGAGAGTAGAGGGTCAGAAGGCGGTGGGGGAGATCAAGAATTAGATTAAGCCAAGTATGCAAAAGAGCCCCTATAATGACCTAAAAAATTCCCATCCCCGTTCAAACCACTATAGGGGCTCTTTTGCATACTTGGCTTAATCTAATTCTTTACTTCCTCCGCCCCTTCTGCCCCCTATATAGACTACAACGGCTTTCTCTCTGTTACCACTCCATACAATGTAATCTACTTCTTGTCTGAAGGTATGTATACACATCAGCCTTATTCCAGAATAGCTATTTTAAAATAATGCTTATACACACAAAAAGGCATTTCAAAATACCACTTAGCTATTTCAAAATATATTGTCTTCATTTTGTGTGTAGCAATGTTATTTCAAAATAGATATTCCAGATTAAGGCTGCTGTGTAGATATATTCTTGGAGAAGAAGTAGATGACAGTGTGTGGAGTGTTTTCTATCTTTCCCGAGTTTGTGGAAACTCTTTAGACACATCTACTATATATGTGGGGCTCAATGGGCTGATCTTATAGTTGACGATGCTAGCAATACCATTATCCAAAGCAAATGCCCACCTTTGCCATGTGAAAATATTGTGATGGGGTTCAGGGATCCCCAAACTCTGCACCCAACCACAGGCAGGAGTGATTCTCACTTAGGAGGAGAACAGTGGGTTTATTAGCCAACAGGGCACAGAGTCGTACAGAGGAGTCAGTACAGCAGGCAGAGACCACCAGTCCAATCTATGTTGGGAAAGGGGGCCCCAAGGGGTCCCCAGAGCTGGGGCCTTGCCCCCTCTTTTGTCTCTCTATCTCTCTTTCCGAGCCCAGACTAACTGCTTTCCAACTCCCAGTCCCAATTCAAACTCCTCAGGCTCCACCTCCTCCTTTGTCTGCAGTACAAAGGTGTCACCTGATTGCCTTAGCAGGAGTCCCACACCCTCTGTTAGACACACACATACACACACGTATCCCCCACTACATCACAAATATCTTAGGGTAAAGTTGGCAAAAACAATAAATCCTATCTGTGAAATCACAGGAGGTCCCCTGGCAGCTCAGAAGACATGACTCGAAAGTGCAAATGAAGGGAAGTAGTTTTTGGAGTGGGAATGTATAGCTTTCCTTCCACTCACTTCCACTCAGCTCCAGAGTGGCATCTTTCTTTCCAGCTTTAAAGCTCCTTTCTTGACATTTCAAAGCATTTCACTTCCGTTTTGCCCTGGCAAAGGTTTCCCCTTCCAGACTCTACCATGGTTTCCTGGTTCAGCTGGGGAAATTCTGCAAGGCAAGAACCAGCTGTTTTGCCTTTGTTAGTTGTCAGATGAATCAAGAAAGCATGAAAGCACAGAATCATTGTTCTCAGCTAAGAACCTTTGATGTCTAGATGGCTGCTGATATACAGATAATAATGGCTGCATATAGTTAAAAAACAAACAAGCAAAAGCACCACAAAGGCCATCCATACGACAGTAAAATAAGGTGTTCATAGTCTTTATGCACTGATCCTTTATTTACATTCAAGAAGTGAGCCATCAGAGTATGTAAGAGTAGTTGTTAGTTAGAAGGTGTCCTTGATAAGCAAAATGTGTATAAACTGCACATGGGTAGTTAAAATCATTACATTCACTTCTTTCATCACAGGAATCATAAGGAAGGGAAAAGAATTTGTGGTTTGTCAGAAGTGGAAACAGAGGAGATGACATATTATAAAAACAACAAGAAGTCCTGTGGCACCTTATAGACTAACAGATATTTTGGACCATGAGCTTTCATGGGCAAAGACCTGCTCAGTCAGATATATTATAGGCATCCCTGGTTTTATTACAACATTATTCAGGGTCATCAGCTTTGACCACTGAGACTATTATTAATATTCATTGATGCAAATGCAACTTTACCTAGTATCAATTTGGCCTCTCCCCTCATTCTCTTACTTTTCTGTTTCATCAACAATTGCCTGTTGTTGAAAGACTTGCCTACACTGCAAATGTAGCCAAATTCCAGTAATCTGTTTATGTGTGCCAGTATAAACCAGAGTTTATATTAGCACAGATTATCCCCATTTTTAAGCCAGGATAAGAAGGAGCGGAGCAAATCAAATTTACTTAAGGAGATTCACTGTTGTGTGTCAATAGCCATCAGTGGTTGGAATGAGGGTATCATTAGCGTAGATAAGGCCTAATACTTGGACTGTGTCTATACTCACTTGGAAGGTTGATGGCTGATACACAATTTTAGGTACTCCAGGTGCACATCTAAAATCAACTTTTCAGCTGCCAACTTCCATGCCTGTCTTCATGGCAGAAGGTCAATAGGAACACTCCTCCTGTTGACCTTCCTCAAGCCTTGCAGCTCATGAGGAGTTCTGGGGTCGCTGTTGACCCTGGATCATGCCATTTCTCACATGTGCATGAACGTGAGTGGTCAATCTTCCATGGTCTGTGTAGATGTAGATTGTGAGCTGCCTGAGGCAGTGATTTTCTTTGAGCCATTTGTGGAATAATGCCTAAAACAATGGAACCTTGATCTCTATTCAGTGTCCTTAGGTAGTAGAAATTATAGTAGAAACAATAAGGAGAATTACAGTTCCTTATGTTCACAAAGGGAGAAATAACCTTTTGTTGTGTTCCTGTGATAAAGGTAATAGCTATTGTCTCCCTAGGAAGCACAATGTAACATTTGCAATGATGCAACTTTATGACTATACTGGAAAGCAAGCTGGAACAGACTAGCAAAAGCCTGAGTGTTTATGATAGCTGTGTGATCTTTGAGTCTGAAATGAGAAGGGAGTGATTTGCAAAGACAAATTCAGATTTGCCTGGGTGGTTCCTAGATTCTATTCACTGAAAAACAAAGAAAGGTCTTGTTGCTTTAAAACTTCCATACCAATAGAATTAGTACCCTTTCAAGTAGTAAGAATTTGTTTCCTCTTGGCTGTAGCATCCAGTTAGTGGTGCAGTAGGAACACCTCTTCTTCTTCTTCACCGAATCCCGTCAATAGCTTTCGCTTTTTGTATCCAAGGATTCTTATCCAGTACATCTTCCAAGCCAACGCTAATTTTCTTCCTGTCCTCCTTCAGCATCTCAAACCATCTTTTTCTGGATCTTCCTGTGGTTTTTGGCCTATAACTACTAACTTTTGTACTCTCTTGCTAATGTATCTCACATCTCATCACCTCATTGACCTAGCCATCTCAGTCAATACACCCTCACCTTCTCCATGCTTGTAGCTTAGCTCAGACCTTTCATTCATGAGCTTGACTCAGTTTGATTCAGGATGTTTAATTTACATCACCCCTGTGCTCACAGCACTACAGCCATACACAGTATGCTAGCTTGATCAGAACCAACACACACAGGTCTATCCAAACTGGGGCTTACACACCCAGTTTGAGTGTAAATGTATCTTACCAATCTGTCAGTGTATGTTACCCCCACACCCTCACTGCCCCTTTTATTGTGTGGCTCTTTCATACAGCCTAGGGGAAAGAGAAAAACTTTGTGAAAGATAGGAAAAAGTTAAGTTACATAAAAATGTACAGGTATCTCATAGTAAATGTAACAGAAGAAAGTACATTGAACTTCTTTTTGTATAACTGACCATATTTCAAATATTTCCATTTAGTTCTTGAAATGTATGCGCCTTTCCATTTTAGAATGACAAAATACCATGCACTGAAAGAGGAAACAAAAATAAACTATTTTAAATAAAAGAAAGAAGGAGAGAGCCACCACTGCACAAAGGTTATCTGGGACACTGAGTGAAGCTGCCAGCTGTCAGCCAGTGTAACATTTGGTTCCAGAGATTCAAGAAGATAAAATGATGCTTCAGTTTGACACATAAGTCAACAGTAAACTAAGTCCTAAGTGATCCAAAAGATTGTGCATTCAAACTGGAAATTTTTGTTATGGACACAGTATTGTCAGATTTCCTAGTATGCCCAGGAATTTTCATAATGACTAATGAGGTTTTTCTATGAAGAGCACACACATACTTCTGCTATCTGTAGAGTTCTCACATTCCCTCTGCTGATGGGTAAACAAAAGTAAATATTACAGATGCTCTCATAGTCTTTTCTCACTGTTTGCTGTGCAGAGGTGGCTAGTACATAGAAAGAGCTTCCAGTTGTGCCCTCTAGCAATCAGGTTGTTCAAGGTTTCTACCCCTGTTCAAAATTCCACTGTCAACCTTTGTCTCATTTTTTCATGTTTTTTGTTTCACATCTCCGGAGAATCTAGCAACAAAACAGAAAACACAGGACTGTTGCATACAGAATATAAAAATCACTAAAGAGAGAAATTTCCAGCAACATAATAACATGCAAATCATTCAAAGTGCTTCATTTTGGTAGGATATGAATGTGGCCTTATATGCGACTGCCATGTTGTTATTATAAAAGCAACAAGGGGTACCTAATTTACTGTTAGTCAGTGCATATCTCTGGGCAATGGGGACAGTTAATTTGGGGATTGAATACCAAGTGCCTAATTTTCCCTTGTTCACTGATATAAAATAGAAAAAAAACCTCTGTGTAAGTTAATGGAGGTCCACCATTGTAAAACCACATTGAGAGGAAGCCTATAGACCTTACACAGCAAAACTTGAAGTGGATCTGAGTCCTTCAACTCCATTCAACTCACTACCTTCAATCACCTACCATACTTCCTCTTTTGTAAATGCACTGACCAAGCAGAATTGTTCAGTTAAAGGTGGTTTCTCAATGCATCATTCCACTGTTAATAGATTTGCATTTTTAAACATTATCAAAATAGTGCATGCACCTTTGATGCCATCTTGCTTGGTACAGCTCTGCCATATATTAATGCCTAATGAGGCCCTTCCCAAGTTCTGGCATAGGTCCGTCAACTCTGCTAATGTACTAAAATCTGAAGGTACTGCTTTAGCACAAAAAGCTATTTAATGCTGCTGTTTTCACTCTAAGATCACAAAAAAGCTTCACAAAGGAGTGCAAGAATCATAATCTGCACAAGGCAGACTGGGGAAATTGAGGCATGGAGAAGTAAAGTGGCAGAGAAAGAGGTAGCTCACAGGAGTGAAATTCTTCACCCTTGAAGTCAATAGGATTTTTGCCATCAGCTTCAACCCTGACTTTTAATCTAGCTCCCCTTTCCACAAGTTTAAGAAGATAATCCCAATAAAGCAGTGAGTAACTTCAATTTTTTTTACTTTTGACATGTTTGCGTCATATGAAAGCTGATAAATTGGAGGGAAAGCAAAACAGAGAAATGAAAATGATTATATAAGTGGAGCAGCAATGAAGGGTCCTGTGACACCTTATAGACTAACAGAAAAGTTTTGAGCATGAGCTTTTGTGAGCACAGACTCACTTCATCAGACTCAGCAGCATCTGATGAAGTGAATCTGTGCTCACGAAAACTCATGCTCAAAACTTTTCTGTTAGTCTATAAGGTGCCACAGGACCCTTCGTTGCTGTTACAGATCCAGACTAACATGGCTACCCCTCCGATATATAAGTGGAGATATTGTTTCTGATGAAGATTGTGTATAGCTTGACAAAAAGATGACAAAGTTGTTAACATTCTATCCACTTGACCCCTAGTTTTGAGCTTGGAGGGCAAGTTTGAATCTCTGCTGGAGGCATGATATCCATACAGCTATTGTTAGCACACTAGCTTGAGAATTGCTAGTGTGAGATTGTCTACCAAGGCTCAGAGGTTTGCCCCCAGCTGCAGTTTATAGGTACCGTAGGTGACAATCCCCTTCCAGTTGAAAAAATCTGGTTACTTCAGACTACTAACCAGTGTTAGCCGGTGGCCGGGTAATGTGGGATGAGGTACCAACTATGCCCTTGTTACCATCCGAGTCTTTAACTGCGAGAGCATGGAGCTCGTCACTGCGGGCAGCCGGGCCAGGCTGACGGATGCCCCTGGGTCCTAAACAACCCAGTTTTTACTGCTGGAGCAGGGAGCTCCTAGCACTCTCACCTATGGCCAGGCTGGGGTTAACCAAACAGTTAAAGTTCTTTTTATTGTGCCAGCTGTGTTGTAGAGACAAGGAGTAACAACAGTCAGGCTCAGATCTTAACTAGTTACAAGTTTATTAAGCTACAGTTATAAGCGTGCGGTTACAAAAGGCTATTGTCTACTTCTTATATGCTAGCAGAGTACAGGTGTTAACAGGTTACGTTACAATCCAATACAAAGATTTCTGTTACCATCTAACACAATGATATCTTAATACAACAACTTCTAGTTACAGAGCTCTAATTCTTTATCTGTGTACACCAAAAAGGAGACCTTAATGTGGGTGTATCTTACCCTCCTTGCATTTCTCGATACCTACATAGCCAAGCCAGGATCGGTCACTCAGTTCCGTGGAAAGACGAATATGAGGTTGGGCATCCCCAGTTGCGGACCTCGGGAGGCAATCACCTGACCCGACCAGCAGGTAGTTGGTGGGAATGCACTCAGAGTCAGAGTGCTGCTGGGCCCATCTTTATACCCCTTAGGTCATGTATTCCCTTTCTTATCTGTGGTGCCAGATCGTACTGGTCTGTCTTTTGTGACGCCAGTTTTTACAAGGGCAATTCTTACTTAATTTAGACTTGTAAGACAGGAGATAAGCAATTTGGGAGTACAGGACATTCTTTTACAAGGGCGGAGATTTCTCTTCTGGGATGGCTGTGTGGGCATCAAATCCATCAGTGCCATCTGGGGTGATTTCCTGAGGCCCCCTTTGTTGACAGTTAGCCTGCTAGCCCTCTATCTGTGTTTTCTGTTTCTCAGGGTCACAATGAGCCAGCACATCTGGGCCTCAGTGAGAGACATCAAAGACTGTGCTGTTTAACTGCTGTTCAGTGCCCTGTGTGCTCTGAGGCACCTTAGAGAGGAGGCAGAAGCTGGTCTGTAGTGGGGAGATTTTATCTGGCTACAACCAGAAAGGATTGGAGAAAAGTATAATGTATTTTACAATCTTCCATATAACCTACTTGTGCAATACCTTTTGCTGGAGATTGTTCCCAATGTTAATTTATTGTAAGTTTTGATCCCACTTACGCGGTGTTAATCAGCACTGACTCCACAAGCCAGTGTAGCTACAGAGTATATGAGATGTGAGTGGGGAAGTAGGCCCCATGATACTATGCCTAGTTTTGCCACTGACTTTCTATGTGACCTTCAGGCAGCTCATTTAACCTTAGTTTACTCCTCTGCAGAACAGGTATAAGTGATATTTTCCAGGAGATGGCATGAGGCTTCATTCATTCATATTTGGAAGGCTCTTACAGACCCTCAGAAAAAAGATTCTATATAAATTCAAAGAATTACTTTAAAATCCTATAAAATACACAAGGCATCATTCCCATCAAAATGTATTGGACGCATCTCACTTTTCTTCAACAGTTTAACATATGATATATAGTCCCTTTGGGACTAGCCCAAATTGGTGAGATCCCACTCTATTATTTATAATTGGGCAAGGAAGCCATGACTTCATGCTCTTGGGTTTCCATTACATTTGATAGCCAATGAAAAAAATTTCTTTTTTAGCTGTGTGGCTACATGATTTAATATATTCATATTCACTTCTATGTCAAGTGCTTCTAATTGTAAAGATTCACTTTAGCAATTCCTTGGGCTGACTGTATTAACTATGGCAATGTTTCAGTCTCCTTATACACCCTCCTATCAAGCAAAGGTCTGAAGAGTAGAAGAGAAGTAAAGTGCCTGTTAAAGTACTATCTTTGTTAAAAGCTGTATTTGTTTTGGATGAGATGTGCTATAGATCTTGTGTAAAGCACTGCCTGTCTAATACGGCCCATTGTATCACTTTTCCTATCATATTATACTGCCATGTATATGCAGCGCCTCATTAGCATATTGGCAGTATTGGGAGCCACGTGTGATTCTAAAGCTCTGCTTCAAATCACGTGCTGCCCATGTAGAGAGTGGCCTTTTGAAAGGACCCCCTGGACTTCAAAAACCCCTTTTTCTTATTTGGTTTTAGGAAGAAGGGGCTTTCTGAAAAGCCTCCTACACAGGCAGCATGCAATTGGAAAACAGCACTTTCGAATCACTTGTGACTGCCATTATGCTAATGGGGCACTGTGTATTCATGGCAGTGCCTCATTAGCATCTTCCCAAGTCTCTCATTACCATGCCCCTTCTGAAAGGAGTGAGCTAGTGTATATGCGGCCATTATGTAAGGTCGTGACACTTTAGTAAGCAATAAGACACGTAGAAGTAGGATGACAGAGAAATGCTTGTCACACATGCCTTCCTTACGCTTCACTCCCTTGTCCTGAGACGAAGAGCAAATTAAAAATTTCAGCACTGAACCACCGAGCCACCTGAAGAAACTAAACTGCCAACTGCTGCACACACAACAGGCAACAGAGGTTTTGAAAGCTGATTGAGTGCCTGTTACTGCATTCCCCAACTAGAACAAGCCTCCACTACATTCGAATGAAAGTCTGTACAAACTAGAGGATTACACAGTACCATCTCCAAGGAATTTAAGGACCCAATATCAGACATTCAAGGAATAAAGCAACATGCTTCAGATTGCGACACTTTCTGGAGGGGACAAAGGACCTTCTTCACTTGTGATGTAAAGTAAGACAAATCAGTAGTAATTTCATTGAAGAAAATGGCATTAAACCTGAATAAGTGCAAGAAGAATCAAGTACAGCTCAGGGCAGAAAGGAGCCATTGCCTGAAGACCTTATTAAGAAGACAGGTTATTGTAGGTAAATGTTTGGATTCAGGAATGCATTATTCATGTATATGTTTCACACACAACTACAATGTGGTTTTTAAAAAGCAGATGTAGTTGACCCTTATTGTGGCTACACTAACCCCTCCTTTTGGAGGACCTATGGTAAAGTGGTACTTTGGAATATGCTAGTGAGGTGGTGCCATGAATATGCAGTACCTCATTAGCATAATGTCATCTGTGCTCGCTTCGAGCCTCCAGATTTTGAAACGCACGCTGACTGTGTAGCCAGGGGCCTCTTGAAATGACCCCCCCAACTTCAAAAGCCCTTTCTTCTTAAAACCAAATGGGAAGAAAGGGCTTTTGAAATAAGGGGCCATTTTGAAATGCCCCCGGATGCAGGGTTGGCATGAATTTCGAAACTGGCAGTTTTGAAGCACGCACAGCTGCATTTATACTAATGAGGCGCTGCATATTCATGATAGCAGCTCATTTGCATATTCCAAAGTGCCACATTACCATAGCCCCTCCGAAAGGCAGGGCTAGTGTAGCCACAGCCTTTATGAATGCTCAACAAGATATTTGACACACTGTGTGCACATTTAATATAACTTTAAGGAATTCCAGTATTATCATGGGTTTGCTGAATCTTCAGGAATTGGTTTATTGGCAGTAGATAGCAACCTGTGCACTAATTTTTCATTCATTGACAGCTGAAGGCCAGCTTAACTTTGTCATGTTAAGTGCAGGGACTTCATCTTAAAAGCCCATATGAGCCCTACAAAAGAACTTTGGATGCATTCCAGACAAATTATATATAATATATACCGAATGGGTGAATTTTGGTAGCGAAGTCAATTAATTCAAATAACTTGACCTGTTACATACTTGTGCTTTGTTGATCAAATAGCATAAAAAGGGGATTCCTTGGCATTGATTTGATGGAAGATGAAAAATTCCCTTTGATAGCATTTTGGGGCTCCATTCACTCACTTTCTGTGCATGTTGTAATGAATACACTTTTATTCACAAAAAAACATCATTGGACAAAAGCTTGTAAGTTTAGGTGAAAGCACATTTTGGACTGCAATTGTTCAGCAACCATTTTAGAAAGCTCAGCATGCCTATGAAAGTCATCCAATAGTCAAGCACATTGTTTCTGGTTATCTTTAACTGTGATATTTGTGCCTCATAGTATAGTTATCCCTGGAAAACAGTTATGCTGCTAGTGAGTTGAGGTTGACTAAGAAAATCACTGATAAAATGCCTATTAACTTTTGTACATCACTGAAAAAAAAGAGAGGCTCTGAATCATGGTCATGTATTTCTTAATTAACCTGGCCTAATAAGAGAAGAAATAAAGAGAGAGAAAAATAAGTTTTGTTACTGAATTTTTATCCAAAGTCTTACCTCTACTTCATGAGATAAAAACACAAAGTTTAAACCCATTCTGACACCTAACCCACTTCAGTCTACAGATGAATCACACTAATCCTGGACTTGTACTAAGTATCCCAGGATCCCAGAGCAGTGAAGGGGTAAAGTCAAGCTGGGAATTGAAATCAACCCTTGTTGCTTTGCAGTACAGCTGCAAAGGACTCATGACCTGAGACTCCACAAAAAGTATCCTACAATCCCACAGATAAATTTCTTTATCCCATAACAGTCAAGTTTGGCGGATAGTCAAGTTTCCCTACACTGCACCATGAACAAGGGACTAGAGTGGCTACATTCTAGGAGGTGTCCAGGAGGTCTGGCAGATGGCTGGTTGGATTTGCTGTACGTATTGCTTTGTAGACACTGGAGCCACAGTCTGAAACTCAGGGTACAACAATTCCTAACCAGGAGATACAAATGAATGTAGACACTCAAGCACTTGTTTACAAACACAGGGCCTGCTAACTCAAATTCTACTAATATGGCTTACTTTGCCATGTAGACATACCCTTCCTGTGTACATTAGCATCAACAGGAAACAAATGTGGCAGGGAGGAAGTATAGAAAAAATCTCTGTGTGAAAAGGGACAGGAAATAAAAGTAATTTCTCATTCATCTCCATTTTCCAAGCTCTCGTTTCTCCTCTAATCTCCTGCCAATTGTTTAAATGTGAATCTAGAAGTATTACTCTCCTGTCCTCCATTTCCCTGGTTCCATGGTAATATGGATGCATGCCCTGCACTATTTTCTCCTGTTATCCCCTCTCTTAGCTTTTAAGAGCTGGCTGATTGACTCCTGGCTGTCTTTCACGCATAGCAGGATTCACTGTCTTGCTGAACTAATGCGGCCCCAGCTGCTAACACCCCTGATTCTGTTACAGCCTGATCCAAAGACTAGGAGAGTCTGTGGAAATATTTGAACTGAGTTTGGATCACAAGCTTAGTGCTCAGGGTTGTTTTTTTTTAAACCTGAAGTGTGCCCCCCGCCTCCCAGGTATCACCACACCTGACTCAAGAATACTCCTGTCAGCCATCTATAAGTGTGCAACAATCTAACAAGCTAGAAATGCACCATAAAAACCAATTAACAAGACCCTCATAGTTCTCTATTTTAGTGGTGACATGTTTGTAACTGATGACTTCATTGCACACTATAATTGAGCAGCAAGCTAAAATAAATCCAGCGGGATATATCATCATCTGCCATTGCAGTTCTTTCAACCCTATATATTTCAGAGTTATTTCCCAGGAATTATTTTCAAATACTGGCAAACATGACAGCATAAAGTGTTCAAAATCTTCTTCCTTTATATTTGTTAGTCTGAAGAGATAAAAACCCAATGAAAGTTTCTGCTGACCATCCACACTGTTTCACCTTCCAGAAAACACTTCTACTATCATTTTCAATTACAACTTTTTATATTCAGTTGCAAATCTTTAACTTTGTACTCCCCCAGAGTTTCTCAAGCAGCTTCAGTTCTCCCAGGCAGACTATAGTGTATTCAAAAGTTGTGATTTGGGAAGCTGGGAGGAGAGTAGGCTTTCTGTCCAGAAACTACAGTTCCAATTTCAGCTAGAGTATAAGCATAAAATAAGATAAACCCAAAGATGGTTTTCTGCAGATGACAAACAAATAGGCCATAGCTACACAAGGCCAAATAGGCCATGTCTACACTAGCCCCGTCTGGAAAAGCCGTGAAGCAGCAAGCCACAGCAATTTTGAAGTGCCATGGCCGGTGGCATGCTAATGAGGTTCTGAATACATATTTCAATGCCTCATTAGTAATCTTTGAAATGGCCATTTGCATGGCCATTTTAAAGATTTGGGCTAATGTAGATTTGGGCTAGTGTAGCCATAATGTTTTGTGGTGCCAGGCCCTGGAAATGAAAAGCTCTGCAATTTCGGTATTAGTAGCTAATTCTTCAAATGTAGGCCACTGACTCTTTACTGTTGATCCCTTTGTTTTGAGTGCTTGCATAACTGATGAGCTGCGGCCACTGCTTATCACTTTACTCTAAGTTGTATCACTGTCACCAGGTGCTCCATTTGGGAGTTTGTGGTTTTCAGTTGCTGTCTATTGTCTCATCATTAGAACATAAGCTCTCCAAAGCAGGTGCTTTATATGTTTGTAAGTGACTAATACAGTGGAGCTGCTGGATGCTGCTTCAATGCTAATAATAAAAACATTATGATTTCAGAAAAGTTACCGAATTTGTAAAGAAATACTGGCAACAAATAGTTATTATGCAGCCTAATAGATGAGAACACGAAGAGTATTAAATGTAACAAAGTTATTGTTCCAGTTTTCCAGTAACTTTTTAAGGCTGTGTGTATGTGCACATTCATGTGAGAAAGAGAGAGTAATTTTACAATATATAAGGGATTTGAGAAGAAAGGCTTTTTTATGAAGAAAATTTTCACGGGTGTGCAGCATAAAAATACTATTGTTTGGTGTTCCTTGGTCTCAAAATTTTTAAGAAACTCTGTGTTGGACAACATTGACTTCTCTTGGTCCAGCAAATTCTCTCTTCCAGCACCAGTCAGGTCCCAAGGTTGCCGGATAAGAGAGGTTTGACCTGTATTACCAATCATGGTCCAAGACCCATTTTGGTGGGTGCTGCACAAACAAAGCAAAGTGATAACTCTTCAGAATAGCCTCTTCCTACTGACTGTACAGTGCTCTGAGAATGGAGTCCTGAAGCTGAATGAAATCTCAACAAATTAATAGTGATAACATTAACAGTGAATAGGAAGATTCATCATTTTATAGATCAACGAGATGCCAAATGCTGTATCTTTAAACTTAGAATTTTCTAGACCTTTACTAACTGTTCTGTGTATCTTCATATCCATTCCCACTTTATTTCAATAAAGTAAATGAGTTACTTTTAAGAAACTTTGCTAATAATTAACTCAACAAATACCTTTTAGTAGCCAGATAATCAGAGTCCATCATTTCAAAAAGTCTCTTTTTTGAAAAAGAGAGTGAAAGAAACAAACTTTCACACAGGAAATACAAGGTATCAGAAATCTAATCACATCTCATTTCTCACTAGGAAAAAGAAAACATGGAAAATAATCATCTAAATTTAATTTAAAAATAATGTTTTGGCATTGTGAACTCACTGAATTTTAATTAAATATGGTTTTAATGAGACTGCTTTGTAAGATATTGAAAAGCAACTGGATATATTTGTCACTGGTTATTTTCTTTTTGTAAGTGCAATGGGAAGCTGTAATCTTTTTGCCACTTATGTTTATTTTATACCAATAGTTCTACATTTACAATCTTCTGTCTATCTATCCATCCTGAATAACTAAACCTAGGGCAGGATATTTGTTCCAGTCAGTCTCCTTGTATCTTTGCAGAGTTATCAAGAAACAGGAACAAATAAAGAAGTTCACATTCTCGTAGAGAGCTTCTTTATCTATACATGTATAAACAACCCTCAGTGATGCCTCTAGTGAACATTGCAAAGGTCACCAAGACAGTTCTCCATGCTTGATGATTTTCCTTCCAATACAACTGTTTACTCATACTCTAATATTGGCATTCAGAGCCTAATTCCACAAAAGTCTACTAATTTTACTGTGAGCAGGATTATGTTTTTACCTTGTTCATACTGAACATTCAAAATAATTGCTGGTTTTCACATTAGCACTTCATGTTCTTTCTTAACAGCTCTCCAGGAAATAATTCTTCATTTGGGGACATGAAACCAAGATCATTTTAAAACTCAGTGGGGGATCCAAATGGCCTTCTGAGGCAGAATTTCCCCCACATTTTTATATAACAGCATTTTTACAACACATCATATTCTGCTGTCAGCAACATGGCTGTAAATCAGGCATAACTAAATGAAGTTCATGAATTTGTTCTTAATTTACACCATTAGAATTCAGATGCTGATCAAATTCCTGTTGAATTATTTGGGAGTATTCCACCAAAGTCAGTCTCTGAGCATGAGGAAGGTTACTCCTGGGCATGTGTGCTTGCACTTTGGTACCTTAAAGAAATCATGTTATAGGGCTAATCCTGTTCCCAAAGTCAACAGCAAATCTCCCAAGACTAATTTCAGTAGTGGGACTGCTCACATAGAATCATAAGATTGGAAAAGACCTCAGGAGATCTTTGAGTCCAGTCCTCTGCTTCAAACAGGACCAAGCCCAGCTAAATCTTCCCAGCCAGGGCTCTGTCAAGCTAGGACTTAAAAATCTCTTTAGTTAATCCATTCCAGTGCTTCACCACCCTCCTAGTGAAATCCTTTTTCTTAATATCTAACCCAGACCTCCCACACTGCAGCTTGAGACCATCACTCCTCATTCTGTCACCACCGAGAACAGCCTCTCTCCAGTCTCTTCAGAACCCTGCTTCTTGTAGGTGAAAGATGCTTTGGGCTACCTGCTCATTGCTTTCACCATGCCTCTCCACCAGCCCCTGTGCTGACTATGCCCTTCCTCCAGCCACGTTTTATTGCCTCCACCCTGCTACTCTGCTGGTCACCTGTTGTGCCCATCTGCCTCACCAGCCGCTCGTTAACCAGACAACTGTCAGCTACCTTCTGCTGCCTCCTGCCTGTCTGCTGTGACCAATGTACATCAGTCTCTTAGTAATTTTCAATTCCTTGTAAGCTGATCAGAAACATGTGGATATCAAGTGATTTCAACTCTCAGAGATTTTTAGATCTCAGCGGGCAGTTCAGAATCAGATCCCCCATGCCGAGATTTCAGCTTTGATTGAACAATTAAAATAACAAGGAAACTTCCAGTGAATCCTATTTACTTCTGTTCCTTCAGCAGTATGGAGGAACAGGTTGAACGAGACTAAAGAGGACTCTTGGGGAGGGTGTGGAACCTCCTCTCTGAGATGTCTCTCCCTACCCTTCTTACTTTCAGAGAGCTTTGGCATTCGAGCCCCTGGCACAAGAAGTTTCTTTCAGTTAAGAGTACCCCACCTTATTTAGGACAGGTTAAGCATGATCCTGCTTCTCTTTATTTCCACAATAATTACAACATTGGTAACTGTATTTTACTGCCCTGCATTCAGTACTAAGGCTATTTGTACCCATCATCAGCCAGAGTTTATCACTTTGGCTGTCTCCACACTACAAGATAAATTCAACTTTGAATATTTGAAGTTTTCAAATATTCAAATTTGAATATTTAACATAAATATTATGAAACCAAATAATGTGTCCCCAAAGCTTCTTGAAATTCTACCCACCTTTTCTGAGTGTTGAATTTCCACATCCGCCTGGCCTGAGCAAATTTTATAGTGTGAGCACTGCATTGTGGGTACCTGTTTCACAGTGCCTTAGCCCCGGTTGCTTGTGGGTGTTTCATGTTGGAGTCCCAGAATTCCAAGCACTGTCCCAGAATTCACTGCATCACTAACCACATGAAAAAAGAACTGGAGATTGCACCATTTCCTGCTGCAACATTCCAGGACAAGCATAGGTCCCTGAACACTTCAACGCATAGCACAGATCATTTTGACCACCACAGCGGCTGTCACACAATTTGTCCTCAGTTCCAAAGCTCAATGATGCTTGGCTATCCTAGTGGTGGTGGTGCTGCTGAGGCTGCTGCTGATGATGGTGATGATGATGATAATGAGGATGGTTTGGAACAGCAACTGTCCCAACTGCAGTCCAAGAACTCACAGCTGGTGGCTGCCATGACTGCATGGCTGACAGTGGAGTGGAAGTTTCAGAATTGAGAGACCAGCACACACTGGTGGTATCATGTCATTTTGGAGCCCTGGGGTGACCAGCAGTGAGTGCAGAACTTTTGCATGCACAAGTCCACATTTATGGAACTTTGTGATGTGCTGGCACCTGCCCTGAAGCACAGCAACACCAAAATAAGGCAGGATTTAATGGCTCATAAGCGAGTGGCAATTACACTGCGGAAGGTTGCAACCCCCAACGGTTACCAGTCAGTGGCAAATCAGTTCAGGGTGGGCAGATCTACAGTGGGGTCCTTGGTGATGGAGATGGCCCATGCAATCTGTCGGCATCTCCTCAGGAAGACTGTGACCCTGGGAGATGTACAGGCCATAGTTTATGGTGTTGCTGCCCAGGACTTTTCTATCTACGGTGGGGCAAAAGATGGCACGGATGTAAAGGGGCATGGGAGAGGAAAAGCACAGCAAAGTAATCCCTCAAGTGGCACAGGGGAATTCCTGAGAACTGAAAACAAATGGTGCTTAGAAAAGTACAGGGGAGGGAAAACACCCAACAGAACCTGGCAGCTGCGGGACACTCTGGGGGCCCAGGAAAATGCAAAGAAATGCTGGGGGAAAGGAGCATGGGATGGAAAAAGCACAGCAGACCCTGGCAGTGGGAGAGTCCTGAAAAACAAAAAGAAATGTTGGAAAAGAAATGCTGGGGGCAGGGGACATAGGACAGGAAAAGCACTGCAGAGCCCGGCTGCCGTGTGGCGCTGGGGAGTCCTGGAAAATGCAAATAAATGCTGGTTGGAAAGAGATTTGGGCAGCAGGGAACCCCAGAGCCTGCAAACTTCATTGTGGGGTGGGGAACAGAATGCCCACTGGCTGCTGAAGGCCAATGTAAAGGATCAGGAAGCATGTTTTGTTTTGTTTTTTAAAGATGCAAATTCCCATGCTTCTGCAGGTTGCCAAAGAAGACCTCACCTTCCTAACACTAACAGATCTGGAGAAAAGACCAGCTATTCCTGCAGTGTGACCAAAAACCTGGAAAATTTGCTTAAATGCTGAGAGATGCCATGACACCAGATCGCTATCTGGTTGCCTGGTGTGGCAAGGTGTACTACTGTGGAAGCCACAAGAAGTCAGGCCTGTCCAACTATCTTGTGAAAAAAATACAAGACTGCCTGGATGAGGCCTCCAAGAAGATCTCCAGAAAGGAGAAGTGCTTCAACCCAAGAGATATTAACATGATGTTCTGAGGGGCACAGAAGCACAGTTAGCAAACCTGTACCTATACACAACCCTATAGCTATCCCCACCCCCAACCTGCTTCTAGCATGCAGGATCAATACTCACCTGAACCACTTGCTCCAGGGGACTTGGGGAGTGGCATGGAGGTGACTACTCTGGAGGGGTCCTTCATGGAGGGGACAGGTTCAAGATTGGTGATGAAGAGTTCCAGGCTGTCTGGAACAACTTCTGCTGTCCACTGCTCATTGCTCCTTTTCTCTTCTCTGTTTCCCTCTTCCTCTGGGCCATCCTGGTCCTTTGGGTTCACCCCAACCTCCGTACCAGGGCCTCCACAAGTGTCATAATTCAGTCTGGGCCCCATGGTGGTGTCACTTCTCATCAGCATGTGCAGTGGATGATAGTAGTGGCAGGTCTATAGAGCTGCCCCGACTGCTGGTTGGCTTCTCAGACTTTTTGATGGGCCTGATGGAGTTCTTTAACCTTCACCCAGCATTGCATAGGGTCCCAGGAGTAACCTTGGGTGGCCAACTAATGTGCCATCTGATCACAGATGGCCGTGTTTCTCTTGGCCACCCGAAATCTCTTCACCACTGATTGGTCTCCCCAAATGGTAATGAAATCAAGAATCTCCTAGTAGATCCAAGCTGGAGCTCTCTTGTGAGCCTGAGAAGTGCTAGTCAGATCACTACCTTGAGTGCTCATGACTGCAGTACAGGGCTAGCAGAAATTGCTACCTATGCTGTGCGATGGCTACCGATGTGGTGCAATATGATGGGCAAAGGGATTTTTTTGTAATGGACACCCTTTTCATTTGCAGGGCTGGGCTGCTAAATTCCAATTCAAATTTGCATTCAAATTCAAATTCAATCCAAACTTCGTGAGCTTACTTTGACCTTCTTCCTGCACACCTGACAGCAGTGCACAATGAAGCAGCCATACTTGGAGGGTCACTGTATAGTTTTGTGGGATACATATGGGACACTTCTGGAGACTAACACATTCAAATTAAGGGCATGGTGCTTCCACACTAGCCGTGATTCAAGATTTTAAATTTCAAATAGATGCTATACCTGTCTCATAATATCAATATTTGGTAAGCGGCATTATGGCTCAAAAATTGAGTTAACAGTGTTACGTGTGAAGACAGTCACATTTTAATATTGAGCTAAAGTGCTGAAATTCAAATTTATCTCACAGTGTAGATGCAGCCTTGGACTCAGCTGCATCCAATGAATATGTAAGCAGAGCAGGAGCAAACTGTATTTACAGAACGGCATCCAAGTTTTTTTCTTCTCCCAGCTAGCAATCAGGGAAGCATTCATCCAGACCCTGCTTACACCTGTATGGTTAAAGACAAGCATATGCTTATGTGGTTCAACGGACTGGTGGGTGGGAGCTCAACCACTAGCAGAATCAGGCCCCTTCTGTAAGTGACTATTGCATTTTGAATGCAGAATAAGATAAGTCAGTACACAATGGTGTGTTTTCCTCATTCTTGTATAAGGATCAGGACCAAACAGAAGCAAATCTCATTTCTTTAAAAAATATTGCCTGTTGGCCAACAATTCCACTAGCAGTAATTCCTCCTCTTGGGAGCCTCCACTGTCTCTACTTCATTAAGTGGCTCAAAATTCCTTTTTTTACAGCAATTTTTACTCAAGGGAATTTTTCCTCTTTCCTGGTTCAACTCTGCTGCATTAGTTGCTTCTCTGACTCCCATGCAATTGCTAGAAAAAGGATGCTGCTTGTCTAAATCATAGCAGTGCCTTGGTCTTTCTCCATTTCACTTTCTCTCAATGGCTCACAGTTTCCTGGGAATCAAGCAACTTATCTGAATCTGTTAAAACAAAAAAGCAGTCATGTGGCACTTTAAAAAGTAACAAAATAATTTATTAGGCAATGAGTTTTGTGGGACGGACCTGTAACTCCCCCCAGGGTTCGGGTGGTCCTCGGGAGGAGCCTGATAGGGAAGGGCCCGAGACATTACAATCGGGGTTTCCAAAGGATGACTAATGTAATGAATAGAATTACACCCACCAGGAAAACCACAACTCCCTGAGAGGTCTCTAGATTCCAGTAATTATCTAAATTAGTCCAGGGGTTAGGATGGGTTATATTCATTGACCCCCTACCCTTTGTTGTAATAATGACAAAGTCTGATTCTTCAGACATGACAATTGTATTGTTCAATAAGTAAATAAACTATTCAAGATAATAAGCAGTTTACAATTCTTTATTTCCTATTACTACTTATACACTTATATTTCCCAGCTATTTAACTCTACTTTCTATATTACTAAGCAAATTCTATGGTTAACAACTTATACTAGTAGAATTACTAAACCCTTCCTGTAACTATGAACTGAAACTTATCACTCTATTATATGTATACTTACAAACTTATACTTAGTAGTCCTATGCTAATTAGTAGAAACATTACGTGTTGCGGTGGATTTGGTTACGAGGCCTGAGTTGCGCCTGGAGTCCCAGCGGAGGTGGTCAGACAGGTGATCAGTCTGCTTGACCTGCGCTTGGAGATACGTGCGCTGCTACCTCCTCGAGCACTGGTAGGGCGGGGTCTTTTATACCCTTCCAAACCACCCCCTCCCCTCATGAAAGTGGGGTGATTTGGATAAGCCAATCAGGGAAACAACTTAGGTGATGTGCTGGGTTGCTACCCGAGTTTGCTTTTTTAAGGTTAGAGTCTGAGATTGAGGCGTGAAATTTTGGCGTGAATAACTTTGATATTCTGCCTGACAACAGGATGTGGTTTGTGGTCCAGTCAGAGTGTGTGGCAATGCCTGCCTCGCAAGCATGGCCTGGCCAAATGCAGACACTTATTCAAGAGGACCCACTTCTTCAGATCATAGCCATACCAGAACAGACTCAATATATGAAGCACAGAGGTCCAAAAATTGTTATCAAGGTTGTTATATCAGAAAAATTGTTAGCAAGGCTGGAAAATCAGAGTACACAAGCCTGTCAGCCAGCACTTTAATGGAGTGGGCCATTTTGTTAAAGACCTGACAGTTTGTGTTCTACTGAAAAGAGACTTTAATAACCTTCTACAGAGGGAATGCTCAGAACTAACATTCTTATTCAAATCTGACACATTAACACGTGGTTTGAACAGAGACAGCAATTATCTGACCCATTATAAAGACTCTTTTACACACTTTGATGTTTGACCTCACTCTTAACTTCCCTCACACTCTGTCTCTCTCTGCTCTTCTGGTTTGCCAACCTTGATAACAATTTTTCTGATTTGTCAACCTTGATAACAATTGTGGACCTCTGTACTTTGTATATTGAGTCTGTTCTGGTAAGGCTATGATCTGAAGAAGTGGGTCTGTCCCACAAAAGCTCATTGCCCAATAAATTATTTTGTTAGTCTTTAAAGTGCTACATGACTGCTTGTTTGTTTTGATAGAAGAGACTAACATGGCAATCTCTCTGTCACTATCTGAATCTGTTATTGAGTTTGCAGTAATGGTTGTTCATTAAATAGGTGAAGTAAACAGGTAGGCAGCAGAACAAACACTTTCTAACTTACCAGAATGATAGCATATATTACAGTTATTTATATTTCAGTAGTGCCTAGAGGCCCCAGATAGGAACTTAGTGCTCACTGTGCTATAGCAATCTATTGATGATGGTCTGTTGCCAAATATCAGAGTCGGTTCCGGAGTCTGTTCCAGAGACTGTTGTCTGTCCCAGATACAGTCTGTCTGTTCAGAGACTGTTACCAGTCCACCGCTGTGCCTTGTCCAAGGACAGGAGCTGTTATAATTGGTGGTCATCAAGTTTCCATCTGAGTGATTTTTCCAGTGGTAAATGCCCTTTTCACAAATCAAAATTTTCCACAGGAAATTTTCTGGTTTACCAAAAACAAAACAAAGCAAAACAAAACAAAAACAAACCTCTCTTGGAACGAAGGAAATGATGGTTCCTTGTTTCCTGCCTTTCCTGAAGGTTAGGTTTGTGTCAGTTTCACTTCTGGCCAGACACCTCAAAAATTCCAGTTTATTTCTACACACACACACGCATGGCACACACATCCTCACACACACACACACACACACACACACAAACACACACACACACACACATTGAAAGAAAGCCCCTTCCTTCCAAAAAAACACCCAAAACAAAACATGTTTTGACTGTTTGTCCTAATTCAGTGTGAAAATGTTTACAATAATAGGATATGATTTTTTGAGGAGGGAGGAAAGGAAGGAATTTTCATTCACTTATTCTGTAGCAACTCTTAATTTACCTCTTGAAATCTACAGTGCAATCCCCAATATTAGACAGTGTCCATCACATTAGGAATTATAGGCACATGTGAAAAAAGTGATGGTCTGTTTCCCAAAGATGTTGTAATTTAATACATGACCTGTATCTGAACTCTTATGTTCTCTTCCAACAAGGAATGGGCTGGTATAACTCCCTTTTGGACCCTGACCATTTATCCCCCAAGGTTAACCCACCCCCATGGCTGCTCTGGTTGAGTATAGGTCATACACTGTATGTGGTACACCCCATTCTATGACATTTCCTCTTAGAAACTAAAAGTTGTTTTCTTGAAATTTCTTATAAAATGCAGTACACATGAAATGCACTGAACTGTGCTGTGAGTCATCCAAAAACAAAGTCCCTGCTGTTAGGAAGCTGATAGAACTAAAATCTTTTTAACACTGAATAAATAATGTCTTGCAACTAAAACTCACTGGTGGTAAGATGAGGCCCTAAATTTGCACGAATTTACATAGCTGCCAATAAGCATCATATTCTCCACACATAGACCTAACTGTATATGTGACAAGCTGTTGCTTTTCCCCCTACACTATTCTTTTCATTGCAGAACTGTTCAATGTTGAGATAAAAGCTGGCCATATTTTATATTTCCATCCTGAGCACCTCAATAGTCTTTTGAAGCATCTTAGGGTACCTTCAACTCTTTTCCCATATTTCCATGTAAATACAAGAATTTCACACTGGTGACACTTTCTGTCAATGGTTCCATTTTTATTACTCTCTTGCTGATGTCCTGGTGGAGAAAATCAGGCTGAAAGGCTTTGTGACAAATACAATCTGAAAACTCTTTTTTGTACATTGGATGTGCTGGACATGCAGACAGCTCCTGGTAATTGGACTTCTTTTAACTGCATCTTTAGAAGCATGTTGAAAAGAAACCTTTAGAGGCTAACAAAACAAAAAAGCATTTATGTAGCACTTTAAAGACTAACAAAATAATTTATTATGTGATGAGCTTTCCTGGGGCAGACCCACTTCTTCAGAACTGGAGATAGTGCTGTACTGGAAATGGAGGCTAGTTGTGTCACAGTGATTACCCTGAGGTAAGTGGCGAAGGAGTAGGGAACAATCAAGTAAGTTTCCTGGGTGAAGAGGAGAAAGTGGGCCAATCACACAAATGCCAGAAGCCTAGGGAGCAAACAGGAAGAATTCGAGGCCCTGGCACAGTCAAGGAAGAATGAAGTGGTTGAAATAATGGAGACTTGACGAATGATTCGCATAACTGGAGCACGGTCATGGAAGGTTATAAACTGTTTATGAAGGACAAGCAAGGGAGACAAGAAGGAGGAGTTGCTGTCTGTGAGGGAGCAGTAGGATTTCTCAGAGCTCCAGTATAAGGAGGGATAAAAAACAGCTGAGTGTCTTTGGGTTAAGCTTAGAGTTGGAAACAACAGAGGTGATGTTGTAGTTGGTGTCTGCTATAGACTGCCAGATCAGGGAGCTGAGGTGGATGAGGATATCTTCAGACAACTAAATGAAGCTTCCAAATCACAATCCCTGGTTCTCCTGGGAGCCTTATTCATCCGGACTTTTGTTGGGAGACCAATACAGCAGCACACAGACAATCCAGGAAGTTTTTGGAGAACGTTGGGGATAACTTCTTGGTACAAGTGCTGAAGGAACTGATGGGGAGCTATGCACAACTCGACCTGCTGCTCACAAACAGGGAAGAAATAGGAGGAGGAAGAGAACTGGGTGGCAACCCGGGCTGCAGCGACCATGAGACAGTAGATTTCAAGATCCTGAAAAAAGGAAGAAAGGTGAGCAGTAACATACAGACCCTTGATTTCAAAAAAGCAGACTTCGTCTCCCTGAGAGAACTGGTAGGGAGGATACCTTGGGAAATGAAGACGAAAGGGAAAAGTGTTCAAGAGAACTGGCAGTATTTTAAAGAAGTCTTACTGAAGGCACAGGAGCAAACCATCTCGCTGCATAGTAAGAAATGCAAATATAGTAGGCAGCCAGCTTGGAGTCACATGGAAATCTAAAAAGGATGAGTAGGAGAAGTGGAAATATGGGCAGTTGAGTAAGGAGGAGTATAAATATGTGGCTGGAGAATGCTGGGGAGTAATCAGGAAAGTTAAAGCACAATTGGAACTGCAGCTAGCAAGGGATCTAAAGGGTAACAAGAAGGGTTTCTATAGGCATGTTAACAATAAAAGGGTTATCAGAGAAGTTGTGGGGCCATTACTGGATGAGACAGGAAACCAAGTAACAGACAATGTAAGAAAAGCTGAAATACTCAATGCTTTTTTTGCCTCAGTCTTCATGGGCAAGGACAGCTCCCCCATTACAGTTCTAGATGATGCAATATGGGAATGTGGAGGGCAACCATCAGTGGGGAAGGAATGAGTTATGAAGTATCTAGAAAACTAGATGTACACAAATCCATGGGTCTAGATTTAATGCACCCCAGGGTACGGAGGAAATTGGCAGATGTCGTTGCCGAGACTTTGACCATCATCTTTAAAGACTCCTGGAGATAGGGAGAGATGCCAGATGACTGGAAAAAGGCAAATGTAGTACTCATCTTTAAAAAAGGAAAGAAGGACAATCCAGAGAACTCTAGACTGGTCAGCCTTACCTCAATCCCTGGGAAAATAATGGAGGGGATCCCCAAGGAATCCACTTTGGAGCACTTGGAAGAGGGGAAAGTGATCAAGAGTAGGCAACAAGAATTCACCAAGGGCAAGTCGTGCCTGAACAATCTGATTAGCTTCTATGATGAGGTAACAGGGTCTGTGGACATGGGGAAGTCAATGGATGTGATATACCTTGACTTCACCAGAGCTTTTGATACAGTCTCCCACAACATTCTTGCCCATAAATCAAGGAATTGTGGATTGGATACCTGGACTAAAAGATGTCTAGAAAGCTGGCTTGATGGTCAGGCCCATAGTGTAGTGGTCAATGGCTCAATATCTGGATGGCTGGTGGTTTTAAGCAGAGTGCCACAAGGCTTGGTTCTGGGCCCGGTGTTGTTCAACATCTTTATTGATGACCTGAATGAGGGACTGGATTGCACCCCCAGCAAAGTTGCAGATGACACTAAGCTGGGGGAGAGGTACATATGTTGGAGGGTAGAGAGAGGATCCAGAGTGACCTGGATAAATTGGAGGATTGGACCAAAAGAAACCTGATGTGGTTCAACAAGAAGTGCAGAGTCCTGCACTTGGGTGGAAGAATCCCAAGAATTGTCATAGGATGGGGACCAACTGGCTAAGCAGCAGTATAGAAGAAAGGACCTAGGGGTTGTGGATGAAATGCTGGATATGAATAAACAGTGTGCCCTCGTAGCCGAGAAGGCTAACGGCATATTAGGGTGCATTAGGAGGAGCATTTGAAGAAGATCTAGAGAGCTGTTGTTCCCCTCTATTTGGCACTGGTGAGGCCACATCTGGAATATTGTGTCCAGTTTTGGGCCCCCCATTATAAAAAGGATCTGAATGTGCTGAAGCAGGTTCAGTGGAGGGCAACAAAAATTATTAAGGAGCTGGAGCACATGACCTATGAAGAGAGGCTGAGGGATTTGGGTTTATTTAGTTTATAAAAAACTGAAGGGTGATTTCATAACAGCCTTCAACTTCCTGAAAGGGAGCTCAAAAGAGGATGTAGAGGAACTGTTCTCAGTGGTGTCAGATAGCAGAACAAGGAACAATGGTCTGAAGTTGGATATTAGGAAAAACTACTTTGCCCGGAGGGTGGTGAAGCACTGGAATGCGTTGCCTAGAGAGTTGGTGGATTTTCCATCCCTAGAGGTTTTTAAGTCCTGGCTTGACAAGGTCCTGGCTGGGGTGACTTAGCTGGGGCTGATTCTGCTTTAGGAAGGGGGTTGGACTCAATGAATTCCTGAGATCCCTTCCAGCCCTATGATTCTATGATTACCATGTGCTATGCTGAAACTGAGTAGAAGATACTACATAAAAGACAGTCTCAGGAGTGGACCAGAGAGAGTTAAATTTCCTACCCTATCTTCTTCCTGGCTATGGGAACAAATGAATTAATTTATTATGTTCATGGAGCAACTTACACCACCAGGAGTGGAGCCTGTGGCTTACATTGTGTGTGTTTACCGCCCCCGATCTACTCTGGACCGCAAGCTTAGGTGAGCAGAACCAGTACTTCTCCTACCCCCTACCAACCCAGTGGCTTGTGACTGTGTGTACTGGGTGAGGAGTGGAGTAATAGCCATAGCCACTGGAGTTAACACCTAAGCAGGTCTGAGCAGGAGTGTAATTAGCAGACATTTCACAGCTGAATGAGAGCTCTGAAAATAAAGTACCTTACAAAGTAAAGAACTAGTAATCAAGAAACAACCTTTGACATCCTCCTCCCCTTCCAGAATCCACTGATATCAACTGTAAATAACTCCAGGTACTTCACTGAGCTTTGGGTCATGCAGTCCAAAGCTTGAAAGTATCACCAGATTATGCAGTCTGACCATCTGCACTGGACAGTCCAAACTACAATGTTCCGAGCAGACAATCAGGTACATTGGATAATCAACACAATGTATTAATTCTGTGTGTTTGCAATGGAATGCTACTTTAAATAAGAACAGCCATACTGGGTCAGACCAAAGGTCTGACTAGCCAAGCATCCTGTCCTCTGACAGTGGCCAGTGCCAGGTGCCTCAGAGGGTATGAAAAAAAGAGATAATCATCCCATAGCCATTCCTAGCTTCCGTCAAAGAGAGGCTAGGGATGCCATGCCTGCCCATTCTGATTAATAGCTATTGAAGGACCTAAGGTCCATGAATTTTTTAAGTCTTTTTTTAACTGTGTTATAGTCTTGGCCTTCACAACATCCTCTGGAAAAAAGTGCCACAGATTGCCTGTACTTTATCACTTTTTTTCAGTACACCATACAACCTGCACCCAGACCAATACTTGCATTGAGACCAATAATTTGGATGAAATTAAATTATTACAGCCCTCCAAGGACTATGGATTATATTCCATAACCAGAGAGTAGGAAGGACCAGTGTGTATCAACATCCAGGCCTCTGAATGAACAGGAATTTATTTGGTCACCTATCCCTAGATGAACCAAACAGGAAACCAGTACCCCTTGCTTCGGAAGAAGGCAAACACCCTCCAGTTCCCTGCCAATATGACCACGGAGACAATTTCATCCCATCCCTAAAGTTTGCAATGAGTATCTAGAAAGTGTGAGTAAGGTTAGACCCTTTCTGAGTAAGGATTCAGGTGAAGAGAGGCTTTGTATATCCTGTAATTCAAGATTTCAGAATCATTTTAAGTCTTTATCAGTAGTGCTGTATCTTCTTGGAGACATAGGACTCTTATCATTTGTACCTTTTTTCAGGAAGAAACATTTTTGCTGACTTGTTTATCTTTTGATTTTCTCCCCAGCTTATTGGTATATCATTATAATATGGAGGTATATCTATCTCATAGAGTTGGAAGGGACCTTCAGAGGTCATTACATTTGGTCTCCCTGACCTCACAGCAGGACCAATCACCATACCTGCCATATTTATTTTTAATCTATTTGGCCCAGATTCCTACCTGACCCCTTCAAGGACTGAATTCATAACCTGGGATTTAGCTAGCCAAAGCTCAAACCACTGAGATATCCCTCCCCCAGAATCATAGCAGGGGTGCTGAATCGAGAGAGCTATAAGATGTTAGTTTTTATCTGGATCTACACAGTTGAGGTAGATCAGACTTGTCTCATTGTCTCCACGGCCATGTCTACACTAGCTCAAATCTTTAAAATGGCTATGCAAATGGCCATTTCAAAGATTACTAATGAGGCACTGAAATGCATATTCAGCATGCCACTGACCATGGCTCCTCGAAGTTGCCGCTTTTCGCTGCCGTGCGGCTCATCCAGACAGGGTCCTTTTCAAAAGGACACCGGGAACTTCAAAATCCCCTTATTCTTATCAGCTGCATAGCCATTTCAAAGACTTGGTCTAGTGTAGACGTAGCCCACATGTCTTTATAGAAATTGTTACAGGGATAGTATTTTTATCAGAGATTTGTGACCATTCTGAATGCGTAGGAGATAGCAAGTCTTTCCGGTGTTACTCCAGAAGAGAAGTGCTTCATGTCAATAAAATCTTTAATTGCTGGCTTAGGGTATCATGTTTTTTTTCATCACCCCAATCGGTGTGAATAAAAGGATCCAAAGCACAAGGACTTTGATGCCAAATGGCTGATTTTTCAAGATGCTCAAGGGAGCAAATTCTGTTGAAAACCAATGTGATTTGGCTGTTCAATCCTGTAAACCCTTTTGAAACTAGTACCAGTCTACATTATTTGCTTATTTTAATATGATCAACTTGTGCCTATTAATAGTATGTGAGTCTGATATGTACATGATTGATTGGTTCTTGTTTTATTTTCAACCCTAAAAACAAAAACGCAAATTTATGCAATCAAAGGAAATGCTTTAAACTGTAGAAAACATGCAAAGTACAGTTATTTCAAATCGAGTTTTCAGGAAGAAGACTTTCAAACTCAACCAGGCTGTTCAGTCTATGCTTCTTACATACAGGAAGACTGTGCTACTAATGTGGGTTCAATCTCTTGAGTAATAAGACAGAGACCTCAGGTATCCAAGCTAAATTGAAATGTACTAATCAATTGTTAGTACAGCACATAACAGAATGACATTTTAATTACAACAGCTGTGGGAAGGCAGCCGTCTCTATAACTGAAACTTGAAGCAGCTGATAACAAGCATAAAACACTGATCACAGTCTGATTCACTGTCTTTAATGAGACCTACTTTTAGATACTGGGTTTACTATTTCACTTTGTCAGTTTCTTTTTCAAGATACAAACATATCTTTAGTTTAAATGCATTTCCAAACTTCCCATCATATTTCATCAATTTCTAATTGAAAGATCAGTGACTGGTGTTATTGTTTGTGTTATTTGTATATAGATATACATTTCCAATAAATATATAAAATTAGTCAATTTAACATAGAATACAAGAACTGGAAGGAACCTTGATAGGACATTACATTCAGTTTCCTGCGCTAATTGCAGGACAAAGCACCATCTAGACTATTCCTGACAGGTCTTTGTCTAACATCTCTCGGGCTTGTTGTTAATACATTCCTTGCAAAGTATTTTTATTAAGGGTTTGTGTACACTTACACGGAGATCAATGCTCCAGAGATCAATCTACCATGTGCCAATGTAATAGGTCTTGTAGGGCCACGCTAAATCAACTGCTGATTGAGCTCCTGTTGACTCCAGCACTCCATGGGATCATGAAGAGTAAGGAAAGTTTATGGGAGAGTTTATCCCATTGACCTCCCACTGTGATGATGTTGCAGAGATGCTGCTTAAAACACATCAACTCCAGCTATGTTATTTATATAGCTGGAGTTGCATTTCTTAATATGACTTTCTCCCTAAGTGTAGACCTGGACTAAGTTAAATAACAAGTCAGTATGTATTTTGTACCTTTTGCAAACCAGCTTTTCCCACATCCTCTAATAGTTTAATTGCATTTCCAAAGCCAAGTGGTAATTTGGTGTACCTAGTAGGCTTTACGCTTAATAAGTGTTGGGACCAGCACTCACCAAGTAACAAGACTAAAAAGAAAATTGCATTTCCAGACAACATGAATGCTAACCCATTATAAATGTGGGAGTCAACAAAACAACTGAAATATTAGGTACTGTTCCAAGCAATCTCTCTGCTTCTCCATCTCATTTACAATGGGTTGTTTGGCAGAGGCAATCTCTTGGGCTAGATTAGTGGCTGCATTACAGAGATAAATAGGAGGAGAGGAAGGAAAAGAAACAGGAGCTGAGACATGAAGAGCACTTTTAGGTTTTGCTTGCATTTTAAAGTATCTGAGAATTGGGGTAAAGGAAAGCAAGAAGGGAATGCAATGTGCATGATGTGGTAATTACAAAAACAAACCCTGTATGGTGGGTGATAGTCATTGAACTTGACTCAGAGGCGTATTAACTATACCTCCCTACACAAACCTGTATCCTGAAGTTGCAAGGTGGATTCCTGTTGAGAGATGTCAGCTTTCAATGCTACCACTGGTGAGAAGCTGCTGAGAGGATGACCAGTATCTGCCACTTTCCCAGCTGCTGCCTCCAAGGTCTACCTAGCAGACGTCCTTGTATGAATGTACTCTTGGCTCTACAGATAATCCTGCAGCCTTTTTCTAAGGTAACATTCCCATGGAGCTGAAAGTGAATTTAGTCTGAATACAAAGTAAGTAAAGATGGACACATATGTTAAGACAAAAGTCAGCTTTGGGAGCTGCAAAATGTACTCTGAACCACAGTGACAGCTCCTCTCACGTGTTCCTCACCCCTTCCAGGCCCACTGTCTCCTCAATCTGGGCAAGTTATCCTCCTCATTAGGATAACCTCTGAGCAGACATCACTCCTTCCTGGCCTTAGAAACAGTACCCATTCTGCAGCTTGACCCACTTCTCTCCCATTGAATATCCCCCAAGTGGAGCCAATCTATCTGAGGAGACTGCAATGCCAGGAATGTCACTTGGCCTTGCTATGCCTCATCCACCCCCCATGGGATGTTGTCACAGATGCCCAGGATCACACCAACTGATGTCAGGTTCTAGTTCTGTCAGGAAGGTGGAAGACCACAAATGCTCCTGTTTAGCAGTACTTCTCACTGACCCTGATTTAGGAGCTTAAGGTGAGGTCATCTCTTTCACTTCATTGGTACAGCATCTGCAGCTGGACAGCTCTTCTCTCTTAGCCCCACTCCAATGATTTAGCAACTCCTCATTAGTCACTTTCTCCCCCCAACCCCACTTCACACTCTGCTTGTGCATGTGGTTCCCTCTCAGTCATTGTTTTCCCTATTAACTGACTACTGCTGATGTAGTTTTAAGCTCCAAGGAGGCTGATCCCACTCTGCCAATAAGTTCTTTATCCTATACCAACTATAGCTGGGTGGAGCTCTGGTAGGGGATGAAGTGGGAGGGAGGACAAAGGGTCGTGAGCTGCAGGGGTTACTCTTTCCCCATCTACTGTTGTCTAAAACAGGGGTGAGCAATCTTTTTACATCAGGACCTACTTTTCATCCCTTTAATTAGCAGCTGCTCACCCCCAACCTATCTAACTTAATCCAAACCTATGGAAATTTTGGTTACGTTCATACATAAAAAAACCCTTTTGGCGTGTGTAATAAAATAAGTAGGTAGAATGCAAAAATGTTATTAATCAGTATATAAATGTGAATACACATACATAACAACAGTAACATATTTCAACATTTATAATCAGCTGAATAAGTCTGACACATCACAGCCAATTGTGCTGGTTTCCCTTTAAGAAATTTCACCCCTCCCCCCACACACCAAGGGGGGCTCATCCCCCCAGTTTGCTCACCCCAGTCTAAAATCATTGGTGGAGGTGATTTTAGATCCCATTTCACATGCAAAAAATGAAAAGTCTGGCAAGCCAACCTGTAGAAAAGGGACCCTTATTAGATGTGCAAAAAGGTCAGCATTCTGTGCTGAAACCAAAGCAAGAGTGCTCTTGAGTCTGTCTCAGCTTTCATTCCTAGGCCCTTCATGAAATGCTAAATCAGATCCTTCCAGAAACCTAACCCTCTTTGTTCAGCTCTGCTCTTTATACCACAGTCGTGGCTACCACTCTGTCCATCCTAATGTTGGTACAGTTTCACTTAACCCACAGTAACTCAGCACTATTCTAGCAGTGGTTTCTTCTTAATAGAAATAGTTCTTTCTTCCTTTCTAAGCTTTTTTGCTCTACATTTTCCAGGTTCTTTAGCTAACCAATTTTTTAACATCTTCCTCAGCATTCTCTCATTTTCTGTCTTCTATCTGTCAGCGCATCCCAGTTTTCACCTTGGCCACTTTATCTTTTACTCTGCCTTCTATATTCTCTCCTCCCAACTTCATTTGCCTCCATGTTTTCAGGTACAGTACTGAGCAAATAGCAACTCTTAGAGTGGTCACAGAACAGTTGCTGAAGTGGAACTCCCTCCTGTTCATACCCTTCAAAGCATTTGAAAAAGCCTTTGACAGAGTTCATAGAGATATTCATGGAAACTACTGCAACACTGTGGTATCCCATATAAAATTATCAACCTGATCCATTCAATGTATGAACCCTCAATATGCCAAATTTTGTTCACAATGATGTCTTGACAGAATCCTTCAGTATACTCTCAGGAGTGCAACAAGGATGCCTATCGTCACTTTTCCTGTTCTTGACCACAATGGACTGGTTTATGAACAGGACAACAGATGACCATCAACAGGGCATTCAGTGGACACTTTTCAAACACTGATTTTGCTGACAAGCTCACCCTCCTTTCACACTGACATAAAAGCATGGAAGAATAGGTCACAACTCTAGACAAAATTGCCTCAGTGATTAGACTGAGCATTAACAAGGAGAAGACCAAGACAATAAGGATGAACCAGTCCAAAACCAACACCATCACACTGGGATGGGATGACCTGGAAGATGTGGAGCAGTTCACCTACTTGGGGACTATCATGGACAGAGATGGAAGAACCAACATGGATATCAGTGCCTGGATAGGGAAAGCAACAGCTGCATTCAAGACTCTTCATACCACGTGGAGGTCACAAATAATATCTGCAAACATGAAACTGTGGATCTTCAACACAAATGTGAAAAGTGTGCTTTTCTGTGTGTACAACACCTGGTGTTCTAACAAGACTTTAAATCACAAGCTAGAAATATTTATAAACAGATGCCTGAGCTACATCTTCCATATCAAATGGCAAGACTTAGTCACAAAGAAAGAGCTTTGGAACAGAGCAGGACGATAACCACTTGGCATTCAAATCAAGAGAAGAAACTGGGCATGGCTAGGTCACACTCTCAGAAAACCATCATCCAGCATAGTCCCTCAAGTTCTCAAATGGAATTTGCAAGGACAACACAAAAGAGGAAGACCCCAGACCACATGGAGAAGATCTACTGTGATTGAAAAACAACAACCGGGATATTCCTGGGATAAGCTTGAAGTTTTGTCCTGAGACAGAGTGAAATGGAGGAGACTTGTAGGTG
The DNA here is from genome assembly GCF_033958435.1 of Carettochelys insculpta. Classification (NCBI taxonomy): domain Eukaryota; kingdom Metazoa; phylum Chordata; order Testudines; family Carettochelyidae; genus Carettochelys; species Carettochelys insculpta. Next base: position 191,267,212 of record NC_134139.1, read on the forward strand.
ACCTATACACCACCTGGAGTACAAGAGTATAATTCAAGCCAAGTCACTAGAGCTGAGAAACTAACTGATTTCTCAGTAAAACCAAAAATAAATTAATTGAATTTCTCCATTACGTGAAAAATTTTTAAAATCATCTCAGATCAAATGAAACACGACCTTACAACTAAGTGGATTTTTTAGTTAAATTTAAGGAAATTCCAGAACAAAACATATTTTCAAAACGGTGGATGAGCAGGTGAAATGGCAAGTCTGCTTCAGTTTTGTCTTTCCTGTCCGATCACCTTGTTGCACCATGTCTGGTAGCTCTGCATTATGGGCACAGCTACACAGCCCCCGATGACAGTGCTGCTGCTGGCAGCACTATGCTAATGAGGTTTCTAGAAATTCCAAATAGTTCTTAATTTGCATATTCACGTGGCTAATTAGCATAGCCACACAAGATTTCGCTCTTGGCAGAGGGGGCTGCCAGCAGTAAAGAGGCTGTGTGGATGTGCCTCTACTGGCTAAACCCTCCTCTGTCACCAGTCCCTTATCCCTGAATTTTTTCTCACACAATTACAGATCTGGATTCCCTTACTAACCACAGCAGAATTTTTTTCAGGGATAAGAGACTGGTGACAGAGGGGGGTGTAGCTTGCAAAGACATGTCCACACATCCTCTGTAGTGCCGGCACCCCCCTTTGCCGAAATCAAAATCTCACGTGGCTATGCTAATTATCTGCATGAGTATGCAAATGCAGAACCATTTGCAATTTCCAGAAACCTCATTAGCATAGGGCTGCTGGCAGCAGCACTACGCTCAGGGGCTGTGTAGATGAGTCCTGGAAGTCCATTCCACTTGATCGAATCTAGTGACTGAAGATGCCAGTAACGCTAAGCAAGGATTGACAGTTTCTGGCCTCGTGGGGTTTGGACCCCTTTGCTATACAGGCATTAATAAGTACTCTGCTGTGGTTAGTAGAGGAATTCAGATCTGCCTGTTCCTCTGGACTCGAATCTAGAGAGTCCATCTGAAGCAGCAAGCAGCATTTTATTGATTCCTACAAAGCCCCTCTTTCAGGTTGTTACTCAGACTCACATTCTGAGATCCTGTTCTTCTGGAGGTCTTTACAATGATTCCTTAGTCTCTTCTGAGCTGAAGCCTCTTATCTTCCTTTGTGTTGCAGGGCCATGGATCAGCCCCAGCGGAAGAGGCAGCTAGTTTCCCTGTTAATCTTTTAGCAGGTGGGACAGCCCAGGGTCTGTTCTCCCTGTGTCACTCCATTTTCTTACTCTGACCTTTTGCCTTGATAGATGTAATTTTCTCCTCTTTAGCCTCATTGCTTTTCACTGAATCCTCTGCACCAGTCCAGTCATGATGATTCAGAACTCTGTGGCTAGCCTCATCTTTTTTTTCCTTCACCCTTTTCTTTCACCAGAGTTCTTTCCCTGACTCCTTGAATGAAATCCTGGGTCAAACCTCCCTTGGATTTCAGTGAGGAATTTCACCTTTTATTTTTTATTGCTTCAAGTTCTTGTCCCTTCAGAACTATAAATAATCCTCACGTTTGAGATTATATCCTCCTATTTTCTCTCCTGTTTCCTGTACCTACCCCAGTCATGTTCCCATATTTTCCCTTTCATGTCCTCTCTTGTCTCAGCCTCACACCCTCTTTCATGTTCTCCCCTCTGCTTTTAAGTCTTGTGGTACTTCTCTACCAAACATATGTTCGTCTAGTATCAAATACACTTAATGCAAAAATCATTCCTTCAGTAGCAATAATGTCCTCACACTCCTTTTTCCGAGCAGTTGCCTTTTCTTTTGTTTTTTGTTTTTTCTTATGTCTTTTTTTTTTCTTTTGTCTTATCTCTTTTAGGGCTTGAATCAGAAAGATACATAATCACATAGTTTGAGTGCATGAATAGCCCCTCCAACATCAATGGGACCGTTCACATGCATGTAGTTGGGCATGTGCTCAGAACCTTGGTGAACTGGGGATCTAGATCTTGAATTATTTTATTGAGGCAAACTGTCTCTTCTTCAGTGACAACAGTTAAACCACACTAGAAAAGGAAATGAAAAGAAGATGTAAAACCATCCCATAAAAGTGCTTTTTAAAGAAAAGTAAGAAAAACACTCAGATCTTTTACAGCCAACGGACCATAGTCAATAATCACTGATATTATTAGCCCCACTATTATATCAAATTGCAGTATGGTACAAAAATCACTGTTCGTGCTTTTTAATATCATGTTGATGATTCAGATAAAGTCAGATAATTTCATCTCTGATAACATGATATGAAGCTGTTCCCGCATGAGTCAGTTTCCACTAATGAAGGTTAAAAAAAAAGCCTCCTGCATTTGATGCTATAACAACGTTATGGCTGACACACTTATTCAGTAGCATAGCTGAGTTAGACTTGGAGCTATCTCCAATGTTAAATTAAAATGCCCTTTTTGTAATTTTTGCACTTCATTACATGTGTTGAATTCTGAATTATTATGTTATGTGAAGCTTATAATATTTATATAACAAACAGCTCCTCATCTCTGGGCCATTTTTGTTGTGTATATAAAGTTTAACTCCTGGTTTTCCTCCCTTTTATGTTCAGTATCTTTAAGAACTATGTTCAAGAAATCATACCAGTTTGAACAGGGTAGGTTCTATTTCCAAATACAGTTATTCAGGACATTGCTATGCTAATCTCACAGAAGATATAGTTCTTTCCACCAAAACTGTTCTTAAAAGCATATTACACACTCATGTTAAGCATATTTTTGTGATTAATTAAACTATTTCCTTATGTGGGTAATTCTCAGCTAGGTACCCTACAGAGATTTACAGCTCCAAGTAGTTGCACTCTACAGTTAAAGCACATAATGCTTAAAAATAAGCCTGTTTAAGGGTGCAATTCAAGAAAAATTACATTTCACCCCCTTGCATCCTTATGTTGTCTTAAATGATACTTAATTTATTATTCAAGTTGGAAAAACAGATAAAAGAACACGTAACATTGTCTGTTATGTGCTGACAAGTGTAGTTGTGTGAGAATGGAATACAAGTTGGAATCATCTAACTTTAATAAGTATACTGGTAGGGATGGGAATATGGCGTTTACTGACAGCAGGCCTGCTGCTGGTGCCCTTAATCAGACAGTCCTCCCATTGATGCCAAAAAATAATGAGAAGTCCTGTGGCAGCTTAGAGACTAATAGATTTTTTTGGACCATAAGCTTTCATGGGCCCAGGAAAGCTTATGGTCCAAATAATCTATTAGTCTCTAAGGTGCCACAGGAATTCTCATTGATTTTATGGATACAGACTAACATGGTTAGCTCTCTGATGGATACCAGTGTTTTGGTAGGGGTATGGCTACATGAGAACTGACCTTGTATCCTTTAGTCATACCTGCTGGACTCAATACAAAAGTTAACCGATGAAATCCTGTGACTTGTGATGTACTAGAGGAGGGCCGACTGATGATCTGATAATCTATGAATCTTCAATATCAGAGAAAGTGCAACATTTGCTGTCTTCCGAAAGGCAAATGTTGATGACTTTTGTTGAGCTCACACTGATCTCTGATTTTGGTTGTTATTTATTTGTATTACGGTACTGGCTAGTAGTTTTAGCCAAGAATGAACGGTACAAACAGTTTCTGCTGCAGAGAGATCACAGTCTAGGATTATGTCCAGAAGCAACATGTGAATGAATCAGGCCAAAGGGAGGGGAGGAAATAAAAGGAAATTACCGGGCGAAATCTTGGTTCTATTGAAGTCAATGGAAAATACCCACTGAAATCAGTGAAGGGAGGGTTTCATCTACTGGGTATAATAAGGTATAATAAGTTGAAATTAGGGGTTAATAAATTTAAAGACATGTGATATTGACATTAAGACTTGGGAGACACTGACCCAGGATCTCTCAAAATGGAGAGGAAATACTACATGATGGTCCCCTGCATTTTGAACTTGCCCACCGACAACATGAGGGGAACGAGAGGCACAGGAGGAAGGAGAGGCTGGCTTTCAGTTATGGTCATTAGCTTCCTGACATACCTGGACACATCTGTCCTCTCTGTAACAGAACTTGTGATTCGAGGATAAGCATTATCCACAACTCCCATGGAAGATGAACATACTCTGCAATGAGTGATTACCAGACTCCTCCTCCTCCTTCTCATCATCATCAATAGACTGAGACTAGGTGATTATACTGATCAAATGTCTGGATCCCATTGTGGCCTCAGCTATCTAATCAAATCAGTTTACACGAGCTGCATTTTTTGTAAGATATTATAAGGAATAGTGATTATATTTATTGCAATAGAGCCTAGAATGGGTTTCTGGTGTTCTGAGCACAATTCAGAGTGGGATATACCAGATACATCCTGCCCATGCTTATGCTCTAAATAAAACAGAGACAAGGTGGAGGAAAGCATCTGGGCAACATGTAGAGGGTGTGCGAGTGGTCACATACACCTCCAGTAATCGAACCCATTCACCATCAGCCTGATGACACTTTTGGTGAGTGCAGGGGCAGTCCTGTCCCTCCCATGGAGTGGCACAACCTGAGAGCAGTGTGAGCTAGAACAACTTGTGTTGCTGTCAGGCTGCATCGCTTTGAGGGAGGGGAGGGACCCCCTCCACACTAACTAGAAGCAGAGTGGTGCTTCAGGAGGCAGGGCAGGGTGGAGTTGGAGCAAGGGAGGAGCAGAAGCAAGAGCAGTGTAGGGGTCGGGAGGAGCTTGGGCAAATGAGAGCTAATGGTGAGATGCGTGGCTGGTGTCCCTCCACCAGTTGCCAATGAAACCTTCTAACATACAACTACATAAACAATGTGATGGTGCCAATATCATCTTAGTTCTGTGATTTTTTTTTGGGTGGGGAATTAGTTAGGAGGGGATCAGCTAAAGGAAAAGGATGGGGAGTGAGGACTGGGCAGGAGATAATAAGAGTGGCAGGTAAGGGGTGAAAATCAGTTGCAAGAATTGTAAGCAGAGGGAGGGATGGAGCAAACAGTCAATGAGCACGAGCTAGAGAAATCCATTCACAGCTGTATGGAGTTGACTTAAAGCCCCTGTTCCAGAAACTTCTGCTCTTGCCATCTGGAGTTTTCTCATGAAGTCACTGGGAGGTAGAAGAATGCACCAACATTATTCAAACTATTATTAAATCAGGACCATCATGTGATTTAATGGGGCTGTAGCAGGATGAAAATGTGGAACAAGAAGACAGAAAATTCACTAGGCTTTCAGGTTTGAACACTAGTCACTGTCTTCAGATAGGTATTACTGCAGAGTTCTAGTTTCATGTACATTGACTCCAGTGAGGAGAAGTGATTCACTGCATCCTCCCAATGTTTTCAAAATCTGTAAACTGAAAAATTATGAAAACTGTAGCTTCCACAGGCCTAATTTTTGTAGGCTGAGAGCTCAGCACTTTCTTGAAGGAGTCTCAGAAATCAAACTTTACTTTTGAAAATTTTGCCCCATGCTTTTTAAAAATATTTTAACATATCAAGCATAAAACTCACACACACACACAGAGCTTCAGAGATGTTAGTCAGTGACTGTGCTATGAATGTTAGAAATAACATAATTTGACATATGTATACATACTAGGTTGTTCTAGAAGTTAGTAGAGTGAATAAATATTGATCCCTATAGCTCCTCTAACTCCATGCTATAAGGTTCTATTTTTTGCTCTGCAATTATACATACATAATGTTCCATTTGACTTCAGTAAGAGTTATGCCATCATAAGTACTGCAGAATCAGACCTTACACAACTAAGAATCAGAGTATATTCCAATTAACGGGCTCATCTATACATGTGCCCCTGCAACCTTAGGCTATATATACATGAGAAGCATGTGTTGACAGAAGTGACTGTTGGAAGAGGTGTCCCGGCAAAACTTCTGTCAAGAGATTGTGTGTACACGGAAAAACAGATAAAAAAGGTCATCTGCTCTGTTGACAGAAAGCAGCCAGACTGCCTGGCCCTTTCTTGACTGAACGGCTGACCAGAAGTTCTGCAAATAGGGCTTTCCATTAAACTGGAAACCCAGTCTTGTCTGTTTACAAAAGGGCCCCAGAGCATCCACATGGCTGTTTTGTCAACAGGAAACTGCTGGGAAAGGCATTATACCTGAACATGGAGAGGTATAATGCTGCCAGCGGACGTGCCAAGGTTTGTCAACAGACTGTTGACAGCGCGCATTTTTAGTGTAGAGACTCTGTGGGCTTTTCTGACAAAAGCCCAGTTTTTCCAGAAAATTCATCTTGTGTAGATGTAGCTATAGGGAATTGGATTCAGTACTGGTCAGGTTCCACGTACTAAGCTGTGATATTACCCCAAATTCTAGAACCCTACATGGAAAAAACATAGTTACTTGGCTGGCTTATCTAACAAGCCAGATTCTGATGTATCACATTATCAGAATAGGCTAGGGTGTGTATGTCTCCCTGAATCAGAAACAGACTAAGGGAAAAGAAAAAAAAAATGCCTAGGAACAGTCAGCCAAGAAGAAAATCAGGCTATAGCTTAAATTTATTTTTTCTGTAAAGTAAATAATAGAGAATAACCCCAGAAAAAGGAATGTGTTTTGGCTAGTGGTCCAGTGTCTGCATTTGTATGCGGTGTTGAGAGTGGGATAGGTACTTAGTTGATTTACTTGCCTAATATTGTTAATGGCTAATGGAATTTCATAGAATCATAGAATCATAGGGCTGGAAGGGACCTTAGGAGTTCATGTAGTCCAGCCCTGTGCCCAAAGCAGCATCAACCCTAATTAAATCATCCCAACCAGGAATCTGTCAAGCCAGAATTTAAAAACCTCTAGGGATGGAGATTCCAGCACCTCTTTAGGCAACGCATTCCAGTGCTTCACCACCCTCCTGGTGAAATAGTTTTTCCTAATATCCAACCTAAACCTCTCCGGCTGTAACTTCAGATCATTGTTTCTTGTTCTGTCATACATCACTACCGAGAACAGCTTCTCTCCATCCTCGTTACAGCCCCGCATCAGGAGGTTGAAGGCTGTTATCAAATCACTCCTCACTTTTGTCTTCTGCAAAGGAAATAAGCCCAAATCCCTCAGCTTCGCCTCATAGGTCATGTGCTCGAGCCCCCAGATAATTTTTGTTGCCTTCCCCTGAACCTGCTCCAGTGTATTCACATCTTTTCTCTACTGGGGAGCCCAGAACTGGACACAATAATCCAGATATGGCCTCACAAGTGCTGACCAGAGGGGAATAATAACTTCTTTAGATCTTTTGGAAATGCTTCTCCTAAAAACACCTCAATATGCCGTTAGCCTTCTCGGCTACAAGGGCACACTGTTGACTCATATCCAGCCTCTCATCCACTGTAATCCCCAGGGCCTTTTCTGCTGCACTGCTACTTAGCCAGTAGATCCCAAGCGTGTAACAATGCTTAGGATTTTTTCTCTCCCAAGTGCAGGATTCTGCACTTCTTCTTGCAGAAACTTATCAGATTTCTTTTGGCCCAATCCTCCAATTTATCTAGGTCACTCTGGACTCTATCCATAGCCTACAATGTATCTACCTCTTCTCCTAGCTTAGTGTCATCTGCAAATGTTCTGAGGCTTCAGTTCATCCCCTCATCCAGATCATTAATAAAGATGCTGAACAATACTAGCCCTAGAACTGATCCTTGGGGCACTCCACTTGAAACCAACTGCCAACCAGACATAGAGCCATTGATCACTACCCATTGGGCCTAACTGGCTAGCCAGCTTTCTATCCATTTTACAGTCCATGTATCCAATCCATACTTCCTTAATTTACGGGCAAGAATGTTGTGGGAGACTGCATCAAAAGGTTTGCTAAAGTCAAAGTATATCACATCCATTGACTTCCCCACATCCACAGAGCCAGTTACCTCATCATAGAAGCTAATCAGATTGTTCGGGCATGATTTGCCCTTGGTGAATCCATACTGACAACGGTAACTCAAATGCTAAGCTCTGCCTTTTTGGAATGGAAGGGTCTGGAATCTTTGGGAGCGTAGAAGCAGCAGTAAAAATCCAGAATTGGTCAAAACTACGAGAAAAAAATCAAGACTGTTTTGTTTTTAAGAATTTATTCCCACCTCACCCTCATTTTTTAATCCAGATTTGAAATTTCAAAATGAAGTTTCAAAATCTGAAAAATATTTGACCAGCTCAAAGTAAAAGCCTCAGTATATTCAGGTTTTTTACACATTCAAGAATTAGCAAGATTTTCCAAAGTAATCAAAAATGCTGGTTTAGACTTTGGATGCCCAATCTGAGATTCATTAAGGGGTTTGATTTTTCAGAGAGGCAGTGTTCACTGGTTTCTGTTAACAGGCTCGTTTATGTTTGCTAAACCTGGCACCCAAAATCAGGACTCAGTTTTGGGGCTCTTGTGATTCAGCTTTTTCGAAAAATGGCATAGGCAAAAAGTAAATAATTCTTTTTCATCACATTTTGGGGTCATATAGCCGTCTAACAAATTGTTGATTGCTCAACTTTTTAGAAGAGAGAATTTGTCACAAATGGGGGAACTGACAGCCGCTGTGAGACTCTGGTTAAGGTGCAGGGGCAAATCCATTCTTCCAGAAGGATCAGGGCTGATGGCAGAAAGGGTAGGGTGTAAATGTAGCCAGCTCTCAGCACCACCTGCAGCATACCATGACACTCCCTTCCCCACCCTTAGAGCTGCCTGGGGTGTCTGCTGGGATACTTCAACAGCAATTTAAGGATCTCCACACTCCATCCAGCACTGCTAATGCAGTGGTGGTAGCCATAGTCCTGGGCCCCTTTGATTAGCCAGGCTTCAGGGCAACTCCTCTTTGCCCCCCTTCTGTCAGTAGATCTTAATTATAATATTTTTCATGTCTGTTTGACATTCATTTTCAGAATTCTGAAAACTATAATTTACCTAGTATTTCTTATTTGTACTTATTCATATGACAAAATCCTGGATGTTGGCTTATGATAGAAACTCAGCAGAAACGGAGCACAAAACTCTGCAGTTCAAATCTGAATTTTTAGGAGATAATTTTATAATATGAATTTAAGCTTCCTACTATATAAATAGTGAGGACACATTAGATAACATCATAGGCTCAATATTAAAATAAGCAGCACAGCTTGAAATCCTTAGGAGTATCATGAAAGAGAATGCAAGTCAGCAAGGTTGTAGATACTTCAATGACTGGAAGGCAAACACCACATCAGAGTTATTAAGCTAGAACTAACAATGTCATGCTGATATTTGAACTGAAAAGTTATTCAGAGCTTTCTCCTTATGGGAGTTGATCCCTATCATGTTCCATCAGATAGCTGTTATGATAAGACTCCCGGAGTAATGGCTTAAGAGTAGCAGACTGAATATTTACATATTTATCAAGAGTGCTGATCACACTGACATGCTTCTTAATCAACAATACAATGGGAAAGAAAAGGTTTTCTGTTCTCTTCTCTCTTTTGCATGTTGTCATTCTTGTTGTAACTCATTTGTATACAAAATCATTTACCGGGCAAGCCAGATGATGACTAGGTTACATTCATACCCATTCTGTAATTTTCAGATTCTGTGGACTCACAGGATCAGGTTGGTTTTATTTCTCCCCCAATTATTTAATTGTATTCAGAGAAAGTACATCAGGCTTTGAGTCACACAAATGCCAAATACCCTCTTTAAACCATGTAGCCAGGTTATCATCATCATTTGTTAATAGTAATGCCCACTGTGTCTTAGGTGCATGTAAGATGTCATAGTCCTTCCAGTCTTTAAAAACCTCAGGACAGATGGACAAGAAGGCAGAGGTTAAGGGGTAGGATATAAGAGAAGTAAATCTATGTGTTACTTAGGCTGTGTCTACACTATGAGATGAAATCGATTTTATTAAAACCAATTTCTTAACGCTGGGTTTTAGCTATTCAGTTTTGAGCATCTTCACCTTCCCACATGCTTCCCACAAAATTGACTTACTGCAGCCACACACTAATAGCTTAAATTGAGTGCTGCTGCAGTGTATTGTGTGAACCTATCCAACAGATGTCTGAGTCCCATTGCATTCTTGCCCCACAAGTAAAGGTGGATATATGATACCATCTTCCCACATTTCATTCCCCCTTTCCCCTGCCAGGTTAAGTATGTTTAAGTAGACACAGTTGTTACACTGAAACTTAAATGAATCATCAGTAATGCTCCAGGGCAGCTAAAAGATGGTACCCAGTAGACAGCCATGTAAATCGTGACCACCCACGGAGTCCCTCTCTCAGATTTGAATATGGATTCAGGTCACCTGGGAAAGAAGAGTCTTATCCCCAAGAAGACATAGTTGTTACACTGAAACTCGAATGATTCATCAGGCTAGAAGACCCCAGACTACAGCCAGGTTTGCACATGGAAATGGAGACCCTTAGGACATGAATATTCCCCGCTGAAAGCCTTACTTTGACAACTGCAGTAATTGTATAGCTAACACATTGCCTTTACTGAGACAAATATGGCTTGGGGTGACTATAAGACCCCCATCCACAGCCAACCCCTCAAAAATGTGACCACCAAGGGAGACATCCTCTAGGCAGCTAAAAGAGCCCCATTACAGCTAGCCTCTCAAAACTGTGACGACTGAGAGAGACATCCTCCAGGTGGCTAAAAAAGCCCCAACTACAGACAGTCCCCAAAAATCATGACCCTCACTGAGCACAATCTTCCTGACATCTGCGCAGCACATCCTTTTTTATGGTTTGGGGTCAAGCCACGTGATACGGCTGGGCACAGTAATGTTCCAGACTGTGTGGCACCCCTTGCGGGAGGGAAAAGAGGGGATGTGGGAGTCAGGACAACATGTAAATGGCTGAAAAGAAGTTTGTCATACTACTAGACAAGCACAACCCCCATCCATAGCCTAGAGGACACATGGTACCAGGGCCAGCAGCTGGCACCAGGCAGCACAGGCAAAAAAGGCAGCTAGCAGGGGTATACACAGACACACAGACTCCACAGCTGTGTTCCTAGCAAAGAAAAAGAAAGAAGCCTCTCATGACCCTGCAGCCACGAGCTTGCAGGTGCCGAATTGTAACACTCCTGTTGCCTAATTCCTGTGCAACTGAAAGCCATGAAGATGTAACAGGCCAGAATGGAGAACTATGGTGCATTGTGGGACACATACAGGACACTTGTGGAGGCTAATGAATTTGGTTTAAAGACATGCTGCATCCTCACTACCCTTCACTCAGAGTCTTAAATTCAAATAGTAAGCTACACCTGTCAGGTTACTATGCTTTCAGGATTTCGATAGCATGCTGATTTTAGTTGTCTATAAATTGAGCTGATGGAATTTACAGTGAGGACAGACACTGGGAAAAATCAGGCCTGCTGACTTAAAATCTATTTTATCTCATAGTGTAGACGCAGCCCTAGATATGTGTTCACCAAATGATATTAGGCTAACCTAATCAAACTAGATTTGTTGTAGGCAGCTATAGGTTATTATAATGAAGGTAATTACATTTCAGGATATGCTTTCAAAAATAGGTGTCTAAATTACGGCTTCAAAATGGACACAATCTTCCAATATGATACCTTTTCAGCATGCAACATAGTGGGCCCCCTTTGGCACACAGGAATTGATGCTTGTCACCTTGTATGTACATATTTTTGTTTCTCTACGTATCTCGATAGGTAGATTGATAGGTGGATACATAGATAGATTTTAAGTCTTCTCCTCAATCCAGTATGCTAAGGGTTGGCATATACAATCATTGATTAAATTTGAATAACCTTGAGCTGGCAACAGCAAGGGGTCCATTTCCACAGTCGTTAACTCAATCAAGAGATAAATTAACTGATGCTCTCTCAACTACTCTATACATTTGACGGCCTGCAGGAAAAAAGGAAGGCGTACATTGGGGTACACTAAACAAGAAGAGCACATGTTGTATTCCCCTCCATATAGACTAGTAGCCTATTGTGTTATCTCCCATCCATTTTTAGTTTAAACTGTCCAGTACAGAAGAGAAAGGTGATGTGGAAATAAAAAGTATAATGAATATCAACATCCATGCTTCAGGCATAAGTTAAAAAAAAAGATAATTACTTCAGAAGAAATCCCTGTCCTACGTATTTTATTGTATAATTGTCCAGGAGATGGGAGGAAATGTACACCTTACTCTGAAGCATCTGAGATAGGACCTTCTCAGAGAAAGAATATGGGATTATATCAACCTTTGTTTTGATCTTTATAACATTTCTTAAATTTCTATTATCCCCAATCTGTAAATGCAAAGCTAATACATTTTAGGTAGAACTGAGTACAAACTGCACAACATTTTATGTGAATGATTGTTCCCATTTTAAAGTAACATGGATTTGAGTTTGATCATGTTCCTTTTGTGTTTGTTTCCAAGACATATTCCAGTGAAAAAAGTTATTGGGTAGAAGGCTCATGGACACCTCTAGTTTTAATATAATATGAAATAATAAACCTTGAAGTTGAAAGTGCCCTGGACTTTGAAAGCCCCTTCTTCCTATTTGGTTTTAGGAAGAATGGGCTTTTGAAGTCCGTGGGGTTCTTTTGAAAGGCCCCCATTTACATGCACAGCATGTGATTCGAAAGTGGCATTTTCAAATAGCATGAGATCGCTATTATGCTAATGAAAGGCTGTATATTCATGGCAGCGCCTCACTAGCATCTTCCCAACTCGCTCATTACCATTCCCCTTCTGAAAGGAAGGGGCTAGTGTAGATGTAACCACAATGGCAAATAAGTGTATACAATCACAATAGCTGGGATTATGAATATCTCTACTTAACTCCTGAAAAATCATCAACATGTGAAGAAAATATTAGTCATTGAATTTCAAGCAACAAATGTATTCTTGAAAATCGTGTTCTGTTTGTGATGAGCATTGCATTTTAGCATTTTATTAAACTAATGGAGATTTAGAGATATAAATATGCTGGTTGCTTGCTCATACAAGCCGTGTCTACACAAGCCGGCTACTTCGAAGTAGCCACGCCAACTTCGAAATAGCGCCCTCCACATCTACATGTGGCGAGTGCTATTTCGAAGTTGAAATCAACGTAAGGCGGCGAGACGTTGAAGTTGCTATCCCCATCAGGAGATGGGAATAGCGCCCTACTTCGACGTTGATGCTATTTAACAGAGGTACCATTAAACACTGGAATTCATGCAATGTGTATTGTATAAGAGCAGGTAATAAAAATGTCCCAAGGCATCGTATAAAATTACCTCCTCTAGAATCTTACTGTAATAAAATAAAGTATGACTGTATGTTACTTGACATATTGATTCCCTAAAACTGGGCTCCAATCCTGCTTTGTGAATTACATGATCATACCCACACAATCAAAGTGCAGGATTGGGGTCTAGTTACTACCATGAAAGTTTCTCTCTGAGTCGTCAGCAGAGCTAAGAATTTAAGCATGGAGCAATCCCTCCCCCGTTTAGCTAGCTACAATTAAACTTGATGGAATTTAACATGTGCCCAAAATTAAGCGCTTGCTTAAGTGTTCTGTTGAATGGGTATGGAATTAATCACGTGCTAAAAATTAAGCACCTAATCAATATTTTATTGAATCAAGGCATGAGTGTAGGCGTGATTCCAGTAGTTGTGTTACTGATATTATCTTCAGATGTGCTGATCACCTCTTGGTTGGAATATCAAGACACTGTCCCTCAAACCACTCCCTATTTGGTGTCATGAACCATAATGGATATAGAAAAATAATGCTCTGATACTGGATTTTTCAACCTCAGTGAGGTTAGTTATGAAGCTGTTAATCAGGACACTTTAACATTAATTTAAATGTCAAATACAGAAGGAATGTTAACACAAGGCGGAGAACGAGATTATCCCAAAAGACAACAACGACAAAGAACTAATTTTAATTTTGAGAATGTGGCACAGTAAATATATATAAAAGAATAACGACACAGTGGAGATTGTTTGGATTTTCTTTTTCACTGGTTCTCCTAAAATAGTAGAAGAAGGGGACAAATACCTTTCCTCCAAAGCATGTAGTACTATCCATTGTCAAACAGAATATAGTTTCTGTCAGTGGTGGGCAATCCTCGGCTTGTGGGACGCATGTGATCCAGCAGGGTAATCTGACTGTGGACCAGAAGACATTTTGTTGATCTTGACAGTCCACAGGCACTACACTTCCTCCTGCCAGTAGGTCCCAATGGCCACACTTCTCTGTTCCCAACCAACAGGAGCTGTGGGAAGTGGCAACTAACATATCCCTGTGGCATCTTCGAAGGCAGGCTCTGCCCCCATTGGCTGGGAATAGAAAACCGTGGCCACTGAGAACTACAGAGATGGTGCAGCCAGACTGTCAATGTCAGTAAAATGTCTCATGGCGTGCAAATTGCACTGACAGACCCCATGAGGGCAGCAGGTTGCCCACCACTGGCCTGCATGAACCTTTTCTTTAATATGGAATGATTGGAAAGCTGATGTTTCTGTTTGTTGTTTTAGGCCCAGATTCAGAAAACCATCCCTATTCAGCCATGTACTTAATTACATACTTATTTTTAACCATGTGATTAAAAGTGTTCTATGTCCTAATGAAGAAGATTAAAGAGTCAATAAAGTAAAAAAAAAGACGTAGGGCTTGTCTACACTACCTCCCTACTTTGAAGGGAGGATGGTAACTAGGATGAAGTAAAATTTTGAGGAGTAAATGGACTTCAAAGTTGCCCAGGCACTTTGAAATAGCAGCGGGTGAGCCATGACTACACGGAAGCTGGCACTTCGAAGTCGAACACTTTGGAGTTGCTGCAAGGGAGAATTAGCTTAATGAAGTGCTGCATATGCAGCGCAGCACTTCATTCATAATCTCCCAATATAGTGTAGACACAGTCCTAGTGAAGAGCAGTTAAATATAAAAGAGTCCATTTTAATATAACACATGAAAGCAAGCAACTGAATTTTGACAAAATGTAAAAATGCTTTTATGTACATGCTTATGTCTAGGTACTAAGTCTAAATTATTGCTCAGCACTAAGATGGATATACTAGAGCTGCTGACATTCATGAAGATGTTGATGTAATAGACTTTGTGGAAACTTGGTAGAATGAAATGAAACATTGGGACACAGTAATAAATGCAGAAAACACAATTATCCTCAACTTTCAACATATCAACTAAGTACATGTAATCAGAGCTGATTTTCCTGGAATTATCAAGGAAAGAGCTATTTCTTGATTTTGCCCAAATGGTAGATAGGATCTTATCCTAAAAGTGAATATAGCTGAACTGCTGGTAACAGAGAGTATAATGTCATTAAATTTATCATCCTTGTAAGGAGAAAATAGTCCTAGTTAGTCCATTCTGTGAGCTTCTTGATGAATGATGTCTTGTTTAGCTGTATGCTCCTCATGATAGGGGTCTGGTTGTATTTTCTGACTTCTACAGTGGTAAATGTATTCTCATTGCTTAACAAAGGATAATAATAATAATAATAATAATAATAATAATAATAATAATAATAATAGAGTTCCTACACTGAATGTGGTTACTGTATTGTTGAATGAAAAATTCATATTGTACTGTTGTAGGAACAGAGCCTGAGACATAAGCCCTAGTATCAAAGTTCTCGTATGAGGCTTGAGGTAGGGGCTAAACTGGTGGGCAAAACTTTGCTGGTATAAGACAAAGTTAAGTTGTGAGCAAGGGGCAGGCCCTACTGAAAGAAACTGTCAAGAACAGGGCTGATACTGCAGAAATATACATTCCTAAGCAGTGTTAGGCACAAGAATATGTATACAAACACATTCAAGAAAGGAGGCACCAAGATCAGACCACCGTGAGACCACCAGATGCCCCAAAGAAGAGGAACATGCTGAGCCATCCTAAAGATAAGGTTAGGATGAGAGTATGATGGACAGAGATATTTTGATTAGCCCAATGGATACAAGGTAATGGGTGGAAGCTATCTACATCAGAGTGGGGAGTAGATAACTTGTTTTTATTGGGATATAATGATGTATCTCCAAAGGAGTGTCTTTGTCTGGCATAGGGAGGAACAGGAAATCCTGCTGTTCATTGTGCTGGTCCATTTTTACAGGCATGTACATATTAGTCATCAGGTAGAGTCTTTGGGATATGACTATTGGGCTTTGTCAACTGAAAACCTGGCTGGGTGCCTTCATCCTTTAACAGATCTTTTGGTCACTGCGCCAATTGTCTGCACAGACATAGGACAGCACACAGGGGGAACACACACATGCATCCCAGCATCTGACCACATACGTATTCATGAAGTTCTGGCTCTTATTGGCTGAACAGTAAGAGCCCTACCAGACTGGAGAAAATATGGCTGAAAAATGTCTAGATGGCCTTGGAATATGAAATGCCTGACATGAGAGAGAAATGCTGTTCTCAGAATCCAAACATTTTTTTTTTCAGCAGAACATGTTTACAGAAATTTTGTTCACATGCACAGCTGGGGATATCTCAGAAGAAACACAAAAGCATGGTGAAGCACACATTTATCCTCACCTGTTTCTAGGAGAGGACTGATCTTGGGAAACTCTGCCATACTATTCATTACAACTCTCTAACTAGCAACTACTAGAGGTATAACATGCACCACAGTCTCTGCCCTTCTTGTTCATCCAAGAAATTTCTCAGAAACTTACTTCTCCATTTCCAAGATCTAGTGATATCAATTTTTATCCATATTCTTAACTTATTATTCCCCCAAATATTCATTCCATGGGAGCTGTTTCTGTACTGCCTTTATAAATGGTGCAAAAATACTCTCTCATGGAGGCAGGGAGCATGCCTATGGAGGCATGTCTTCAATGGATCTAGTGCAGGGTCACCAACCATCCCATATTGGGCAGGACGGTCCCGTATTTGGCACACCAAAAATGCATCCCAAATTATTTTAGAAAAAGGACTAATTGTCCCATATTTAGGCCTTTGGGGGTTGGGGCTGGGGGTGGGGGTAGGAGCACCCTCTGTCACTGCCACTGCTTCTCCAGGGCTTTGGGCCAGGAGTGCGAGTTGCTGCCACTTCCCCAGGGTTCCAGGTCTGGGAGCTCCCATGCCTGCTGCTTCCCTGGGGTTCCAGGCTGGGACTGCCCATGGCCACTGCTTGCCTGGGGCTGGGGGGTGGGAGGGCTTCGGCTCCCTGGGGGCTTGGTGAAGCCAGGAGGAGCCACCCCTTCCCACCCTCCATAGTTCCGTGTCCTGCATTTGGGACAGGGAGAAATGGTCACCCTACATAGTGCCCTCTTCATGTGTTGGTATTTCTACAAGTCTGTGTAGGTGGTACAAGATCAAGACAACAAGACCTTCTTATCCCTTTGGGATGCTGCTAATAGCTTCAGGAAGGAGCAGATGGTCTACACCTCTATATTGACTTTAAATGTATATGGCTTTTATACAAGCTGTTTTGACCTTCCCTAATTACATAAAAGTTTGCTACAGTCAGGCTCGGCGACAGGTCCCATTGATTTCAACGCCCTATTTGATGAATACCCCCAGTCCTACACTAAAGTTTGAAGTAATGATTAAGTGTACTTGGCGTTCTATTGACTTCAGTGGGGATCAGCCTAAGAGATCTGACCACACAGAATTTAGCGCTGGACTGAGCCTAACATGTTCCTCTACATGGGTAACTGTGGCAGAATTGTGTCTTAGATGATAACACCTGTTGAAATACAGCAAAATGGTAATATTTTATCACAAAGTAGATGAGAATTTCTCTTGTTACATATTTGCAGTGAGATAATTTAGTATACAGTGGAAGGTGTTTTAAATAAAGAAGACAAATATTTTGCAGAAAGGTGAGTGAATGCTAAACACACATTGAAAAACACCAAGACTAAAGCACATTTTATGTGATCTATGGTTCACAGAGAGCACACATACCTCAATGGGTTATATTTCACTCCAGAATGCAGTGCCCTTGGTGAAAAAGGCATATGTTAATTGATAACTAACTCACTTTGATGACATGTTAACTGTGCTTGAGGGACATATTTTCCTAAATTGTCACATTTGAAATAGGCTGTAGTTTTTCAAAACTTATTGTTAGCCTATCAGCAGAACTTGGAAAAATTTACTACTCTTGCTTCATGGAATTGAGGGGTCCCAACACACCTCATAATAAATGGAGAAGGAAAAGAGGAACAGAGTTAAGAACTCAGAAAGATAATGCTAAGGATACGTCTACATTACAAGATACATTTGAATTTATTAATATTAATTTTGTAATGCTGGATTTTATAATTCAAATTTTATCATCATCACCTCCCACATGCTCCTCACAAAATCGATTTGTTGCTGCCACACTCAATAGTCAAACATCTACTGTTGCAGTAGTGCACTCTGGGAACTATGCCACAGTTCCCTCCTTCCCATAGCACACTGCGTATTTTCACTGTTGCAGCATGGGAAAAAATACCTTGCAAGTGATTGTTGGTGTTTGACATCATCTTCTCACATTGCATTGATGTCATTCCCCTCTTGTGGTAAGCAAACATTCATTTACCAGGTGGAAGGAAGGAAAACTAATGCAGCAGCAAAGATCACCACATTAACAGAAATCTCTTCCTTCTGTAACTCCATTGCTTTTTAAAACGGTAGCTGTGACTGAATTATCAAAGATTTTATAAAAAGCAGCAGGTGTGTGTCTTCTCAACTGGCCCTCCACACACTATCCCTTAAGTACATCTGATCTCTGAAAATAATACAGGGACAATGCAAAGCATGAAGAAAGAGCAGATAGTAAAGGTTTTGAAAAAAGAGAGTTGCTGAGGTAGGGTTTTGGGTTTCCCAGTCCATTATACAGCTTTTGTGCACAATCTGTCTTCTCAATAGGCACTCCACCCACTCTTTCCTCCATGTAGGGGTCCAAAGTTAGAGGAAAGACAATAGAAAAAGCTAGGAAAAAAAGATTTTTGCTTCCTTCTTCACTGCACAGACATTGCCAGCATGGGGGATGGGGCTCGCCAAATTTCATTGGTATTGGTGGCGGGGGTTGGTATTTGGGAGGTTACATGGCCAGTTGACATGGTCCCTGAATATTTTTTGGTGGTGGGGTGAGGGGGTCTGTGCCTTGGGGACCACTTGCACCATCCCCCCCACCCCCAGGAAGCAGACAGACCTCACAATTCATAGCCACTGGGGGAGATTTTCCCCGGCAACAGGTAATCCCCAGTGTCTTTGTTGTGGTGGGGGAGGGGGTTGTTGAGGAGTGGGGGGCCAGTTGAAGCAGTCCCTCCAGTGGCAGCAAGCCCCTGAAAATCTTCCGTGCAGCAGGATACTTCCCCCTGGCAGCAGCAAGCCCCCATAAATCTTTCCTGCCCTTGGACCCCTCACCATGTGCAAGCTAGGACATGGTGCTAAATGGCAGCATGGTCTGCACTGAATGGCAGGCACGTCCTTTTATTGGGTTGAGGGCTAGCCACTTGATGTGATTGGGTGTGGGAAAGAAACTGACTGTGGAGTGCCTGTGAGTGAGGAACTGAGAGGGGTAGGGGGCTGCCCAAGTGTGAACTGTTGAGAAGAAGTTGCTCTGCCTCTCATGCAAACCCAACTCCCACATGTGGTGTGATGGGGCAACAGCTGGCACCAGGCACTGCAAAAAAAAATGTCACATGCTCAACTCGCAGAGGTAGAGACTGAACCATGAAATCTGTGTTGGGGCTATTTGTAGGAGGTAGATGCATTCACAGTGCTAATAACAAAGAAAGTAAGACATTTCTCATCATCCTGTCATATAAACATGACCCCACAGTCACAGGCTTCCTGGTCCTGAATTGAAATTCACAGCCTTCCTGTTGCCTAATCCCTGTGCTCCGGGAGAGCAGCTTCCAGAGATGAGCACTTGGGGGCATTGTGGGATACATACAGGACACCTCTGGAGTCTAATAAATTAAATTTTAAGACATGGTGTGTCCACACTGCCTTTATTCAAACTTTTAAATTTGAACTTGGTGCTACACCCAGCCTGTTTCAATGATGTTATGATATCAATATTAGTGCTCTCTAAATCGAGCTAAACATATTTACAGTGAAGACAGTCATGTTGTAATATCGAGCTAACTCGTAGTGTAGATGCAGCCTAAGTACCTCATCTGTGAGTTCGCCAGCTCCTAAATCTCTTACTCTCTGGAACACAACTATAGGATCAGTTCTGGCTCCAATTCTGTTCAATATCTTCATCACTGATTTAGATAATGATTTAAAAGATAACATTACAATAATTAATAAAGTTAGTGGATGATACTAAGTTGGGAGGAGCTGCAAGTTGCTGGAGGGTAGGATTAAATTTTTAAATGATCTGGACAAATGGGAGAACCTGTCTGAGATAAATAGGATGAAATTCAATAAGGAGAAATACTAAATACTCCATTTAGGAAGGAACACTCAGTTGCACAGATGCAAGCTATGGCTACACTAGCCCCTGAAAGGGAGCCACTTTGGCAGATGTTAATGAGGTGCTGCCATGAATATGCATAATGGTAGCCATGTGCTTTTCAAAAGTGCCGCTTTCGAAATGCACGCTGCTCATGTAGACAGGGGCCTTTCGAAAGGACCCCCAGGATTTCAAAAGCCCCTTCTTCCCAAAACCAAATGGGAAGCTCTGGCAGCTGCTTTCCAGGCTACTGTAGCCATGGCCACAGAGAATGGGAAATGATGGCATAGCAAGGAATACGCCTGAAAGGGACATGAGGCACTTGGGGTCACAAGCTAAATATGACTCAAAAGTGTAACATTTTGCAAAAAAAGCACTTGTCATTCTGGGATGTATGGATAGAGGAGCATTGTAAGCAAGACTAGAGAAGTAATTCTTTGGCTCTATTCTGCAACGATTAGGCCTCAACTACAGTAATGTGTTCAGTTGTAGGTACCACATTTCAGAAAGATGTGGACAAATTAGAGAAAGCCCGTAAAAGAGGATCAAAAATGATTTAAGATCTACAAAACTTGACCTGTGAGGGAAGACTGAAACAAATTGATTTGTTTAGTTTGTGGAAGAGGAAACTGGGAGGGGATGTGATAACAGTTTCCATGTGCATGAAAGGAGGGAGAAAAAGTCTCCTTTAATTCTGATGATAGGACAATAGGCAATGGTCTTAAACTGAAGCAAAGGAGGCATAGGTTGGAGATTAAGAAAAAGTTCCTGATGCTCAGGATCATTAAACAGTTTACTAAATGGACTAAGGATGTGAGGAATCTTCATCATTGGAGATTTTTAAAAGCAGACTAGACAAACACCTATCAGGGATGGTCTAGATAATACTTTGTCCTGCCTTGCATTCAGAGAACTGCACTAGACAATCTCTGGAGGTCTATTCTTGTCTTAGAATCATATGATTGTACAATTCCATGCACAATCGCAACCAGAGACCTCTGGCATCATTCCCTAGCATGCATTGAGTCAAGGCTGGGGGTAGGTGTCAAATGGACTAGAAACTTCTACTGAGGCCAATAGGGAGGTGCCTGCATGGTGTGATACAATTTAGCAGTTTCCTGGGCCAGGCATGAGTCACAGCTGCTGGGCCCATAAGTGGGAGGAGATAGGCTGATTCTGAGACAAAGAGGCTAGTTTACATATCAGTTTTGAGATCTGAGTTCAGGAGTAGGAGACTGGTATGCAGTTCCAGGCTGCCAAGGAAATCCAGTGGGTTTCCAGATAACTTTGGAGATGCCTTCAACAGGTGATAATGTTCTATTAGTCATTTTCTCCCCATGGGCCAAATGGTGAGTTCCTTAATCAGGTTTTACTCAGTTGAGGCCAATGAAAGTTTGTTTCAGTAAGGTTCTGAGCATTAATGGCATAAAAATTATTAAGTGCTTGTAATCACAGATAGACTCTTGAACCTTTGAAGTGATCACCAGTTATGTCCTTAAGGTCTTTGGAACCAGGATTTCACCAATGGTTTTCCACCACTTGAAAGAGTAGGTTTTACATTGCATCTATCATAGTGGAAAGCCACAGCCTTTCTTCATTTATATTTAAAATAGGGACTGCCGGTCCTAGATAAAGATGATTTATGCACTGAAATGGGAATGGACATGGAGTTTTCTCTCTGGAGTGTTCTGCGTGTGCAAGTGAAGAGTGGGAGTTAAGTGTGTAAAACATCTGCAGCACACAACTAGGTGCAAATCAGTGATACAGTGCATTGCAGCTCTGTGCCATATTACCCTGCCTCTCTACCTATGAGAAAGACCTCCTCAGGGTACTTCATGTTTCAAGAACAGAAAATGAAATATTTAAAATCCAAAAAGATGATATTTAAATAATACGGAAGAATTGGCTCAAATTGATAAAAATCTTAACATTTAAAACTTCATAATATTTAAAGTTTAAAGAATTTGGATGAAACTGTCATTAGTTTACCACAATCATTTTTTGCTGCTAACAGCAGCTCAATCAAATCTCTTGAATCTGGGATTTCAACTAGTCTGTTTATTTATCTTTCCAAATAGCTAATGTGAGTGACTTGTTAAACAATTGTGAATAATGATCAACCCTCATAGGCTACGTCTACACGTGAAGCCTACATCGAAATAGCTTATTTCGATGTAGCAACATCGAAATAGACTATTTCGATGAATAACGTCTACACGTCCTCCAGGGCTGGCAATGTCGACATTCAACATCGACATTGCACAGCACCACATCGAAATAGGCATTGCGAGGGAACGTCTACATGCCAAAGTAGCACACATCGAAATAAGGGTGCCAGGCACAGCTGCAGACAGGGTCACAGGGCGGACTCAACAGCAAGCCGCTCCCTTAAAGGGCCCCTCCCAGACACAGTTGCACTAAACAACACAAGATCCACAGAGCCTACAACTGGTTGCAGACCCTGTGCCTGCAGCATGGATCCCCAGCTGCTGCAGCAGCAGCCAGAAGCCCTGGGCTAAGGGCTGCTGCCCACAGTGGCCATAGAGCCCCGCAGGGGCTGGAGAGAGAGCATCTCTCAACCCCCCAGCTGACGGCCGCCATGGAGGACCCGGCAATTTCGACGTTGCGGGACGCAGATCGTCTACACATTCCCTACTTCGACGTTGAACGTCGAAGTAGGGCGGTATTCCTATCCCCTCATGAGGTTAGCGACTTCGACGTCTCGCCGCCTAACGTCGAAGTTAACTTCGAAATAGCGCCCGACGCGTGTAGCCGCGACGGGCGCTATTTCGAAGTTAGTGCCGCTACTTTGAAGTAGCGTGCACGTATAGACACAGCTATATTGTGTTAGAAGAATACTCCACCACTCTCTAGGCAGTTTCCAGGCAGACTGCAAACTTGTCTCTAGTATTATTTGCACTAACCAAAAGTAAGTTTTGAGAATGTTTTGACCTAATTTCTTACTTTAAGTTTTAAATTACTTTAAAGTTTAAAATTTAATTATATTATCTCTGTGATGCCAGATAACTATGTGGCTTCCCAGGTCTAGATTCTCTCTGGACTTATGCAAAATATAGCAGAAGCTCCTAGTGGCAAAAAATTCACAAAGGGGACATACTGTTAAGAGCAGCATGAAAAGGCTCCAACTTCCTTATGCTGGGATCAGCACAGACTGAAAAGCTGGGGAGGGTTAGAAGAAAGCTACAGTTAAGTTTTCCCCAGTGCTTTCTTTCAGTCACTTGCAAATCTTCTCTGGAGCTCCATCAGGATTTGACCCAAAAGTTCTCCCTTGGTTTGTTGAGTGGGGTATCACCTTCTCACCCTCTCAAACTCGCCTGTTAGCAGCCCTTGTTCCTGCCCCTGATGGTCAGAAGCTCCTGCTGGCCTCTGGCTTTTAAAGCCTTTACTCCTTGGTCCCTCCTACCTACCGTCTGCTGAGTGATGGGGGATGGGCTTAAATACTTCCACACATTCTGTTGCAGTAACTGAAAACAAACAGTAACTGAAATTCAATTTCAAACAAACAGTCCAGCAAATGCATTCACCCAAACGCTCTCATCTGGGCTAGGTCTACACTACATCATGGATTCAAAAGGCAAATGTTCAAAATATGGCCTATCAAAATTGCATGTCTACACACAAAAAGCAAATCGAAGATGCAATCCACTCTTTTGAAAGAGTGGCCCACTCTTTCAAATGGGAGCAGCCACACACCCGACAGCGCCCTTTAGAAAGAAAGGAACAGGAAATGCCATAGGTGGTGCCACATGGTGTACAAGCCCTTCTGGGGCTGCAGACTGTTGCTCCTTTAAAGGCCCCCTCTAAACTACCCCCTTCCTGCACATACTGAAGGCTGCTGAGCTTCTCCAAGGCACAGCAGACCATGAGCATGCAGTGGAGCCACTGAGGAGACCCTTATGGATTCCCAGCAGCTCCCCAATGGAGAGCTCCTCAATGTCCTGGCCAGCCTGCTTGCTATGATGATTCTGGTCATCCTCCACCCACAGAGCTGCTTTCCTGCAGGCCACCCCTGTGGGTCAACTCCCATGCCCCATCCTTGGGTGATCCAGCACCTGTGGGGATATCCCACCAGTAGCGAGTAGTGGAACTGGGTGGTGCTGGGAGACTGGGATGATGACCACTGGCTGAAGAACTTCCACATGACCAGGTGATGTTTCTGGAGTTATGTCACTTACTTGCCCCAACCATCCAGCACCACAACAACAAGATGTAGCCTGCCCTCCCCCTACAGAAGAGAGTAACCATTGCCCTGTGGAAGCTGGTCACTCTGGCCAGCTACCGCTTAGTTGGCCATCAGTTTGGGGTGGGCAAGGCCATAGTTGGGGCCATACTCTTTGATGTAAGCCTTGCCCGGGTCACATACCCACCACAGGGAGTGGGAGGAGGATCCCAGGCATGGGGTGCCTGCAGGGGACAAGGGATGGGGCCTTACAGAGGACAGGGACAGGGGGGCCCATCAGGGTGGGTGTGGAGCGTCCCGCCACCCACTCATGGTTGTGTTCTCTTTCTACCCCATGCAGCTTGTCAGGGCCATAAACGGTGTCCTCCTTCACTGGATCATGCATGTTAAGACCTCAACATTGCCTTCACGGGCTTTCCCAGCTGCTTCAGGGCTCTGGATGGGACCAACATCACCATGTGGCACTGGACCACAGCGCGGGCACATGTCTCAACCACAAGGGGTGATCCAGGCCCTCGTGGATGCCAAGGGGTAGTTTATGGATAAAAACAGGGAAGGAAGAATTCTTTCAAAGATGTGGTTTACTTTCAAAAGAGCAGTGTCTACATTGTTTTTCCTCTTTTGAAAGAAGCTATTTCAAAATAAGAAAATTCATATGAGGCGTCAGATATGCAAATATGTGCCTCATTTGCATTTTCAATGTCCCTCATTTGCATGCCTCTTTCGAAAAAGGAATGCAAGTGTAGACACAGCCTCAAACTCCCTTGTTAGCAGCCCTTTTTGCAGATTTCCGTGGGTCACAAGCCTTCCCACAAAAAACATGGAACTCGCAGTATGTCTACACTGGAATGGGAATGCACTTTCAAGCTTAATTAGGTATATCTGATTGAGCTACTGTGCTAAAACCAGAAGTGTAACTGCAGGTGTGTGAATGGCATGTCAAGTTAGCTACCCCAAATACAGTCCCCTTTGAAACCTCAAAGTAGCCACTTAGGGCTAATTCATCATATTGCTGTGGCCTCACCTCTGTTTTTAGCATGATAGCTCTATCAGCTACAAATTACATCTCTAGCTGAAGTGCAGGCCCTCTCAGAGGTCCAGAGACACTTGGGCCACTTCCAGCTGTTAAGGCACCTAGCCATAAGCAAAATAAATAATTGATGGCACATGAAAACAAAATAAGGCACCAAAAAGAGTGTGACATAATTTATTTATGTATTTTTAAATTAACAAATGCTGTTCGATACTTTTTATTTGCAAATACACTTGTTATGGAAGGATGCACATAAAAAGAAATTGTAAAACTTACCAAATGCCAAAAAAGTTAGCAGGTGTCTAAATTGGAGGCCACCTTTGAGCCTGAGGCAACGGCTAAATGGCCTTCCTGCACCCATCTACCCCCCCGGCCCCAAGACACACTCTGATTGGCCTTGCTCAAATGAAGAGAGTCTAAAAGAGGTTA
Source organism: Carettochelys insculpta (assembly GCF_033958435.1). NCBI lineage: Eukaryota > Metazoa > Chordata > Testudines > Carettochelyidae > Carettochelys > Carettochelys insculpta. Next base: position 191,293,259 of record NC_134139.1, read on the forward strand.
GTGACAGCAAACCGACTGGGTTCCATCAGGATGAATTCCCATCCCAACCACTTAAGGGGCTTGGCTGGAGCAGTAGGAAGATTTATTCTCTACAGTCTTGTGTAAGTGCCTCTGAATCTTTCTTCTCAGAGCTGTAGCCACTAGAGTAATGTATTGAACTGAATCAGGCAATGCCAACAGAACTCCTCCTTAGGACAGTGAACTTGTACTCCAACTTCACTATGGGCAATGGCTGTAGACCCACAAATGAACTCTTGGATCCCCACCTCTCTGAGCATGCACACCAAATCTTTGCAAGTATAATTACGCAAACAAAGAAAATGCAATGCAACCCTCTTCTCTGCTCTAGTTGTGAAGGAAGCAAATGTGATGCAGTTGTAGTTTGGTTATGTGCTGTACATCATCTCATCTAATGATACGGTAGAACACTCACCATTAAAGATAACCAATTGATCTAAATGGCCATGAAAGGGGAAAGTCACCTTTGTGCACAGAGAAGAAAAGGGCCTTTTTGCAGGATGACATGAGATTTAAATAGTATTTCTGTGCAGGCACTTTATATATGAATAGGTACACATTCAAGGGAATAAACCAAATTTATATTAAAGAATTTATGCTTATCAGCCACCCATAAAAGCTTTGTGCCCTGTAAGGGCGTATTTCATTCCATTCTATTCTATAGTACTCCAGTACAGAGCACAGATATACAAGGTATATTGATAAACAAAGAGAAATACTATACATAAATTCAGATAGAAAAGACTGACTCCTGCCTGCCATGGATTAACTAGAATATTTTTGTCTCATTGTGAAAGTGTTAATCTAACCATAAAATCATTGAGCCATAGGGTCAGAAGGATAACCTGAAGTGTTATTAAATCTAATCCCCTACCACAATGTGGGATGTATTGTGTCTAAAAGCTGTTGAATTAGCAGGAATATTGAAGAATCATGCCTATTGTTTGAGTGCTGCTCTGTACACATTCCCTATTTCTTCCTTGCCTAGCTTTGCCATGTCTCTTCTTTTCTTAAACTGTGTTGTATACTTTCTTTTGAGTTTCCTCTTGATGTTTGTGATCACAATACTGTGGTCCGAGTCTATATCCGTTCCTTGGAAAGTTTGACACTGCTGTACTGATGTTACCCATCTTCTTCTAACCAGGATCACATCTACCATGTTCTTGGAATTCCCATCCAAGGGATAGCCATGGTGATGGAAAAGACAATTGAACAGACTGTTCTGGAAGAAGACAAGATCAATAAGAAGTGAGACACATGACACGTGACACTGAAGTTGGTCCAAGAGAAAAGAGGGTTGAAGATCAGAAGGGATTTTTCCAAGATGGCAGAACAGCAATATAGAGTGAAATGCCATGAGGTAAGGAAAGCAGCCAGAAATGATAAGGTGAAATTGTTAGACAAGCTGTGTGAAGATATACAGAGATATTACAGTGAGTGTAAGACTAGGGAGGTGTATAAGATGGTCAGGGATATTAATAGGAAGCGGCAGCTGAAACAGATGGCAATCAAAGACAAGAAGAATGAGGTGCTCATGAACAAGGAGAAGGCTGTGCAGCGAAGGATGAGATATTGCATTGATCTGTGCAAAACACAGTTGGGCCCAAGTGTCTCAGAGGCATTGAAAGAGATACCTCTGCCGGGCACAGAGAGCAAGACCAATATTTTGAAGGAGGAAGTAGAAAATGCAGTGAAATGACAAAAGAACAAGAGCTCTGGAAATGATAAGATCACAGAGAGATGATGAAATACAGCGGAGAAAGTATGATTCAGGAAACACACTGACTATGTAATACAGAATGAAAAGAAGGGAAGGCACCTAAAGAATGAAAAAGATCCAAGCTAGTGACAATACACAAGAAACGAAGTGTATTGGAGTGCAAAAGCTACAGAACAACTGCCCTAACAAGTTATCTAGGCAAGGTGCTGATGATGATACTGATAAGCCTTGTCTACACGTGCCGGCTATTTTGAAGTTGAAATCGACGTAAGGCGGTGAGACGTCAAAGACGCTATCCCCATCAGGAGATGGGAATAGCGCCCTACTTTGACGTTGAACGTCGAAGTAGGGCACATGTAGCTGATCCGAGTCCCGCAACGTCGAAAGAGGGGGGTCCACCATGGTGGCCATCAGCTGAGGGGTTGAGAGACACTCTCTCCAGCCCCTGAGCTCTATGGTCACCATGTGCAGCGGCCCCTTAAAGCTCCCCACCCCATGCCTTCCTGTGCAGGAAGCTGAGAGAGCATGCAGGCGGCAGCATTGCCTCACGGCCAGCCTGCATGCATCTGTACAGCCCCAGGCCACCCCCCCACTGCAATGTCCTCCTGCCAGCCCCCCAAGCGCCACCAGGGCACTCCCCGCAAGGGGAGCCAGGGATCCCAGCCTGGCAGCCAGCCTGGGAAAAGGCAGCGGGGCCCCTCCTGGACGGAGGATGAGATCCAGGACCTGCTGGGGCTCTGGAGCAAGGAGGAGGTGCTCCAGGTAATGGGGAACAAGAGGCGGAATGTGGAGGTGTTCGCTCAGCTGGCCGAGGGCCTGGCCGCCCGGGGTCACCCTGCCCGCACTCCTGACCATGTCAGGAGTAAGGTTAAGGAGCTGCGGCAGGGTTGCGCCCAGGCCTGGGATGCAGCCAGCCAATTTGGGGCCGCCCCCACCACTTGCCCTTTTTACAGGGAGCTCAGGTCCATCCTGGGCCCCCGGTACACCTCCTCCCCACTGGTCACTCTTGACACCTTGGCCAACAAGTCCCAGCAGACCCCAGAGGCGGAGTCTGCCTTGGAGGCAAGCCCCACACCCCAGGGCCCCCCCCCCAGGAGCCCACCCCTGGGACACCAGAGGAGGAGGAAGGGGGCATCCTCCTCCAGCGACGGGGGGCTCCAAATACTCCTGCCGTCCCAGAGCTCCAGCAGGGCATCCGCCCAGAGGGTGTCCCCCAACCGTGGGAGCAGACCATCAGGTATGTACCCCCCCGGTGCACACCCCCGGGGTTGAGGGGTGGGTACAAGAGACATGACCAGGGCCCTCCACATGCCCAGATGACCATGGCCCCAAGGACAGCAGTGGCATGTCCCTCAGAAGAGTGGATCAGCCCCTGCCCCCCCAGCAGGACAGTGCCATGCCCCATCCCTGGGGATGGGGGGAGTGGAACCGAGGGTCCCCTGGGGGGGAGGGGGTGGGACACCCATCAGCAGCAGCAGCATCTCCTGGGGACAGGGATGGGGAACCAGCAGCAGAGGGGTGGGGGGACAAGGGCCACAGCTCGGGGGCCACACATTAACAGCTGTCTCCACTCTTCTTCCTCCTCTGTGTTCCGCAGCTGCACCATCAGAGGGCCCAGAGAGCGCCGGTGAGGTGTCAGTGGTCCCGGACAGCCCACCGGGGCCACCGCTGCAGGCCAGCCCCTTGGCGGAGCACCGACCAGCCCCAGGGCGGGGCCGACGGTGGAGCCACCACCACCACAGGATGGCGATGGATGCCCAGCTGCTCGCGACCCTCCGGCAGCAGCTGGAGGTGTTGGAGCAGTGGCTGCAGGTGGACGAGCAGCGCCTGCAACTGCAGGAGTGGGCGCTGGCCTGGCGCCAGGAGGCATGGGGGACCTTTATGCACACTTTTGAGAGCATAGCAGACTACCTGGCCCCCCAAGCCACGCCGCTTGCCGCTCTGCCTGCCCTGCCTGCTCCACCCGCTGCTCCATCCGCCATCCCACTGCCGTCCACCACCGTGGGGCCTTCCGCCGAGGGGGACCTGGGACCTGCTGACACCCACTGGCCGTACCTGTCGGTTTGCCCGGCCACCAGCCAGCCTCGGCCAGGGCTGAGGCTGAGGCGAGGGTCGCGCCTGCCAACCCCAAGTGCTGGACAGTAGGGGGTGCGGGACCCAGGACGTGCCCCCCCCCGCTTTGTACATATGCCCATTATTGTGTATATAGTTTGTATTAGACCCCTGTTCTTTTATGATACCTGCCCCCCCATGTAAATAGTTCTCCCCTTCCTTGTGTTCCACTGTTTAATATATATATATATATATATATATATATATATATATATATATATATATTTGTAGTAATAATAAGAGAATTCACTGTTTTGTGGTTTCAAGAACAAGTCTATTTGTATTTGCAAGAAAAGTGCGGGGGGTGCTTTTGGGTTCTCCGTGGTGTGGGCATAGGGGCAGAGAGTGTTGTGGAGGATGGGGGGGTGCAGTGGGGAGCCTGCCAGCGTTCACCCCGCGGCCTGGTCAAAATGGGCCTGCAGGGCATCCCAGACCTGGGTACCCTCGGGGTCCACCTGGCGACTGGGGGCAGCAGATGTCTGCACATCAGCCCTGCCAACCTCCACAGCCCAGCCCTGAAAGAATACCTCCCCCTTGCTCTCCACCAGGTTGTGGAGTGTGCTGCATGCACCCACAATCTGGGGGATGTTGGTGGGGCCTGCATCAAGGCGGGTGAGGAGACACCTCCAGCGCCCTTTCAGGTGGCCAAAAGTGCGCTCAACCACCTGGCACGCACAGTTCAGGCACATGTTCACGTGCTCCTGGCTGGCTGAGAGATGGCCCGTGTAAGGGTGCATGAGCCAGGGCCGCAGGGGGTACACCGCGTCTGCAACTACGCAGAGGGGCATGGTGGTGTCCCCCACAGGGATCTCCTGCTGGGGCATGTAGGTCCCCGCCTCCAGCCGGCGGCACAGGCCCGAATTCCTCGATGCAAGGAGCTCCTGGCCCTCAGAGACAGAGTGCGTGCTTTGGAGGCCAGGGTGGCTGAACTGGAGGAGCTAAGGAAGGCAGAGGTGTTTGTGGATGAGACTTTCCGGGACATAGTAGGGCTGTCCCACCTCCAATCTGACAGTCCTGAGGCTGTTACGGAGGATGAAAGGCTCAGGGAAGGAGAGCAGTCAAGGGGAGCAGAGGGAAACCATCCCGTAGTTGGGACCCTCCTTCCAGAGGGTGATGTTGTATCCTCTCGTGCCGAGGATACTTCTCTGGGGGAGGGAGCACCAGCTGTTAGGAAGAAGCAGGTTTTAGTAGTGGGGGATTCGATCATTAGAAATATAGATAGTTGGGTTTGTGATGACCGGGAGAACCGTATGGTGACTTGCCTGCCTGGTGCGAAGGTTGCGGATCTCTCGAGGCATCTAGACAGACTTATGTGCAGTGCTGGGGAGGAGCCGGTCGTCGTGGTACATGTTGGTACCAATGACATAGGGAAGGGTAGAAGAGATGTTCTGGAGGTCAAATTTAGGTTACTAGGAAAGAGACTGAAATCCAGAACATCTTTGGTGGCATTCTCTGAAATGCTCTGAAATGCTTCCAGTTCCACGCGCAGGGCCAGATAGACAGGCAGAACTTCAGAGTCTCAATGCGTGGATGAGACGATGGTGTAGGGAAGAGGGGTTTAGATTTATTAGGAACTGGGGACACTTTTGGGGTAGGGGGAGCCTATACAGGAATGATGGGCTCCACCTAAATCAAGGTGGATCCAGACTGCTGGCATTAAACATTAAAAAGGTCATAGAGCAGTTTTTAAACTAAGAGGTGGGGGAAAGCCGATTGGTGCGGGGGAGCTTAGGAATGAAGCTGAGTGTCTCAAGAATATATGTATTCAGCAGCAAGTTGTATGGGTGTAAGACATGGGTGGTAAAAGGTTCAAAGACAAGGATTTTGACGTTCGAGAGAGAACATCTCACATGAAGCTAAAGAAAGTGGAAGGAATGTCTGAAGTGATGTGGGCCTTTGGAGTCCCACCATAGAATTAAGATTGCACACAGGAGGCATCATCAGTGTCATCATCATGAACAAACAGGAGCTCTGCACCTGTTGGTGTCTGATACCTCTCTCATAAGAACACAAGAACATAACATAAGAACATAAGAATGGCCATACTGGGTCAGACCAAAGGTCCATCCAGCCCAGTATCCCGTCTGCCGACAGTGGCCAATGCCAAGTGCCCCAGAGAAGGAGAACAGAAGACAATGATCAAGTGATTTATCTCCTGCCATCCATCTCCTGCCCTTGTACTGAAGGCTAGGGCACCATACTTTACCCCTGGCTAATAGCCATTTATGGACCTAACCTGCAAAAATTTATCGAGCTCTTTTTTAAACCCTAATAGAGTCCTGGCCTTCACAGCCTCCTCCAGCAAGGATTTCCACAGGTTGACTGTGCGCTGTGTGAAGAAAAATTTCCTTTTATTAGTTTTGAACCTACTACCCATCAATTTCATTTGGTGTCCCCTAGTTCTTGTATTATAGGAAAAGGTAAATAATTTTTCTATATTCACTTTCTCCACACCATTCATGATTTTATATACCTCTATCATATCGCCCCTCAATCGCCTCTTTTCCAGACTGAAAAGTCCCAGTCTCTCTAGCCTTTCCCCATATGGGACCCGTTCCAAACCCCAAATCATCTTAGTCGCCCTTTTCTGAACCTTTTCTAATGCCCATATATCTTTTTTGAGGTGAGGAGACCACATCTGCACACAGTACTCAAGATGTGGGCATACCATAGTTTTATATAGGGGAAGTATGATATCTTTTTTCTTATTATCTATCCCTTTTTTAATAATTCCTAACATCCTATTTGCTTTACTAACTGCCGCTGCACACTGCGTGGATGTCTTCAGAGAACTATCCACTATAACTCCAAGATCCCTTTTCTGATCTGTCCTAGCTAAATTTGACCCCATCATGTAGTACGTGTAATTTGGGTTATTTTTTCCAACATGCATTACCTTACACTTACCCACATTAAATTTCATACCTGGATCTTTAAAATGTATATTTATATAAAAAGTAACAGATATTTGGAAATATGCTACTCTTCATCACATACACTGAAGGTAGTAACTGAGTTACAAAACCCTCTTCTATAGTTGATGTCTTCATATATTGAACTGTTACAACCAAGTACAAACCAGACTTTGTTGTTGCCTGTTGCACTTTATTCAGTGAAAGAATATGCTCTGTGTACTTGTTAGTACTAGATAGTATTGACCTGTGTGACCTTGTGCTGTATATGAATTTTTCTAACTGTAAACTTGCTTGTAAGTGGCATATCAAAATCTATGATACAAATAAAAGATTTTGTAAGTGAAAAAAGAGAATGTACAGTTTTATGTTGCTGTTTAATTTTAAACTCTGAAGCTGATCATAATATATGTAAAAAAGCACACATTAAAGTGAAAACTATATGTTGCGGGACCATAAAATAAAGATTTCCAGCCTGAGTCTAAATGTTTATACTGTTACTTTTAGCTTTACATCATGAGCCCTGTGGATTTCTTTTCTGTACAGACATATTGTTAGGCCTGAACCTGCATTACTGGAATCAACAAGATTTTTACTGTCAATTTCAACAAGCTCAGGATCAAGATCTTAAGCAAGGGCTTTAACTGGGACTTGATATATTCTTAACAGTTTCCCTTGAAAAGGATGGACTAGGCATGTGCTTATATGCTTTCTCAACTGAGAAATGCAGATAATAGCACCAGCATTTAGATCTCCCCATCCTGTGAATTTTTTTTTTCTCCATCTCATATCAGGCTGAAAAGACAAAAACCTCAATAACTCCTGAACTGTAACATCATTGGGTTTTTGTTTGTTTGTTTGTTTTAATTATTGACCCTTCTTATTTTTTTTTTCTTATCAATTCATCCCATCTGCATCATTCATGTCACAAAGATACAAGGCTTCCTCAGTGCTTGATTTTATTTTGGGTTTTGGTTTTGTGATATGCTCTACAACATAAGTACTTGCAGAGAAAGAAATTGGAGATCCATAAAAGATTGAATTCAGTAATCCACCATAGTTGTTTAAATTGTTATGGGGTATGTTAAGAGAAGATTGAGGGGGGACATGATAGCAGTTTTCAGGTATCTAAAAGGGTGTCATAAGGCAGAGGGAGGGAACGTGTTCTTCCTTGCCTCCGAGGATAGAACAAGAGGCAATGGACTTAAATTGCAGCAGGGGAGGTTCAGGTTGAACATTAGGAAAAAGTTCCTAACTGTCAGGGTGATCAAACACTGGAATGAATTGCCAAGGGAGGTGGTAGAATCTCCATCACTGGAGATATTTAAGAAGAGGTTGGATAGATGGCTTTCAGGGATGGTCTAGAAAGTGCTTGGTCCTGCGATGAAGGCAGGGGGATGGACTTGATGGCCTCTCGAGGTCCCTTCCAGTCCTACTCTTCTATGATTCTATGATTCTATGTTTTTCTGCTTTACTTCATCAAACATGATGTGCTTATTGGCTCATATGCTTGTTTGGCTCAGACCCAAGTCTTTGTCCCATCAAAGTTAACGAGAGTTTTAAAAAGTGGAGCCCTTTGCATTCTGGGAAAAGAGCCCCCAAAATGAAAGAGGAAGGTACAAATTCACACACACAAAATATAAGGTAATAAAACTAGAAAATGTCAGAGTTTTCATTTAAATTGTATAAAATTGCCTATAATCAGTTTCCTGACACTGATTTTTGTTTATATAAATAAAACACTGCTGTAAACTATTCTTTTATTATTATAGTAGGGTAATTCTCCTGCTTTTAAAAGGGGGAAATGATAGTAAGCTGCACATAAATTATCCAGCTACAGACTGCTGAAGCAAGAATAAGAAATCAGATATTTTTGGCTCCAAATTGTGGACTCAGAAAATTAGGGTACATTTCTCCCTTGGCTGATGGTCACCTGGTGACTGTAATCATTTTTTATACTTGTTTTCCTGTACATAGAAATGTTCACCAAAATGGCTCTACAATTAGCCTTTCTTGTATAGTTGTTCTCAATAACAATTTCTGAACTCTACTGTCAAAACAAAAAGCAGTCAAGTAGCGCTTTAAAGACTAGCAAAATAGTTAATTAGGTGAGCTTTCGTGGGACAGACCCACTTCGTCAGACCATATCCAGACCAGACCAGACTCAATATTTAAGACACAGAGAACCAAAAACAGTAAGCAAGGAGGACAAATCAGAAAAAGATAATCAAGGTGAGCAAATCAGAGAGTGGAGGGGTGGGGGGGAAGATCAAGAATTAGATTGAGTTAAAGCTGGCAGCGGGCTTTGTTGCAGGGAAAGGTTCCAGGACTGCACACGTGACTAGATACATTGTTTACAGTCAAGCTCTTAGGTATAATCACATTTGCTCTCATCCAACTGACAGAGACCAAAAACTACAAGAACTTTACCAAATATTCATAAACCTGAATTACCCACCAGGAGAAGTAAAAAAACAAATCAACAGAGCCAGACGCATACCCAGAAACCAGCTACTCCAAGATCAGCCCAAAAAAGCCAAGAACAGAACACCACTGGTCATCACTTACAGCCCCCAACTCAGACCACTGCAACGAATTATTAAAGACCTACAACCTATTCTTAATCAGGATGCTACACTCCAGAAGGCCCTGGGTGACATACCTGTTCTCTCCTACAGACAACCTCCCAACCTCATGAGGATCCTTACTACCAGCCACAGTCTATACCCCAGGAACACCAGTCCTGGAACCTTTCCCTGCAACAAAGCCTGCTGCCAGATTTGTCCACATATCTTCTCTGGAAATACCATCACTGGACCTAACCAGGTTACTCACAGAATCACGGGCACTTTCTCATGCTCCTCTACTAACATCATATATGCCATCATGTGCCAACAATGCCCAGATGCTTTGTATATTGGACGGACTTCTAACTCTCTTAGACAAAGGGTCAACGGGCACAAAACCGACATCAAAACACTCCAGATCCACAAACCAGTTAGTCAACATTTTAATGGAATGGGGCTTTCTGTCAATGACCTCAAGGTATGTGTGTTACTGAAAAGAAATTATCGCTCCTTTGTAGAAAGGGAAGTGGACGAATTGACATTTATATTCAAATTCGGAACATTAACACATGGTTTAAATCGTGATGTGAACTTTCTGAGTCACTATAGGGGCTCGTCTGCATACTTAACTCAGTCTAATTCTTGATCTTCCCCCCCACCCCTCCACTCTCTGATTTGCTCACCTTAATTATCTTTTTCTGATTTGTCCTCCTTGCTTACTGTTTTTGGTTCTCTGTGTCTTAAATATTGTCTGTTCTGGTCTGGCTATGGTCAGAAGAAGTGGGTCTGTCCCACGAAAGCTCACCTAATAAACTATTTTGCTAGTCTTTAAAGTGCTACTTGACTGCTTTTTGTTTTGATAGTGTATAGACTAGCATGGCTTACTCTCTGAACTCTTCTGGATCATGCAATGTCTGTTGAATACACAGGGATATATGTCGCTGCCACATTATCAAAGCAGCTATAAGAGTTTTATCAAGCTGTTGATCTAAAATGTATGGAATATAATGCATTACAGATAACTCCATCATAATTTATTTAGACTTGTTTCTGGGTGGAAATTTGCTGAAGAAATGTAAAAGTAGCATAGTTATTTTTTGTGTAAAATAGGCTGTTTAGAAGGGATATTGAGCATATACACAGAGTATACCGTAGTAATTTTCCTTTTGATGGAGTCAACTCTTTCTTTCCATTCAATGGGGACTTCCTTAAGAAAATTACTTTATAGCTTTTTCCCCCTTGGTGACACATGTCAGACTAGCCTCTATAATGGAACAAATATTGAACTCCAAGTTACTTAATGTCCATTGGGGACCTCTTGAGAAATAAAGATGAAAATAGCGCTTTATAACAAGGCTTATTTGGTGATAAGGCCTTGGCTACCTCACAGTGTATTTTATATCCTGCTGTCTCTGAGAAGGTGGTCTGCTGTCTGAGGAGATTTGTTTTGTTTTTGGATAAAAGACTGGTGATTTCTGAGCTTAAAAATCATCTTAAAATGAGTCTAACGTGGAGTTTACAAGTTGTAATGCTTTGTGAGTCTGTTCCCAATATTATCTGGGGGCTAGTATTGTCATAGCCAGAGATTTCAAAGCAATATATGAATATTAACTTGAAAACAGATCCATTTCATCTTTGTGCATAGAGTATAGGACTAGCTAGAAAAGGAGAACAGTTTCATAAAAAATGGTTTTGTCATTTTCTTTTTTTTCCTTCATTGGAAAAAATGGTGTTTCCTAAAGTGTTTTGAGAACAAGGGAAAGAGAGAGAGATATACCCTACTATAGCCAGTATCCTAATGGTTAGGACAGTCACATGAGAGTTAATATGGTTCAAGTATATTTTCTCACTCTGTCTCTCTCTCTCTTTCTTTCTTTCTCTCTCTCTGGTTTGATGAGAACATTCCATCCTGGACTTGAGAAAGTGTAGTCAAAACTCTTAAGCTGTGTCTACATGTAAGCGCCCTTTCAAAAGGGTGAAAATCGAAGTTCGGCTTTTGAAAAAGCGGCCATCGAAAGAGAGCCCCCGCCGCCAGTTTTCAGGTCGGCGTTCCAATCTGCTCTTTCAAAGTGCCATCAAGGTCTTTCGAAAGAAAGCGTCCACATGGCTCTAAGCTCTCTTTTGAAAGAAAGGATGCAGGAAACTCTGCGAATGGGGTCCCATGGACGACAAGCCCTTCCAGGGCCGCAGCCAGTCGCCTCCTTTAAAGGGCCCCTCCCTTCCATACGAGCCGAGTGCTGCCCAGCCTACCCCAGCCCAGCAGAGCCCACTCGTGCCCACCATGGAGGCCCAGCAACAGCTTCTGCAGTGGGACGCCCTCATCATGGATGCCCTGCTGGCAGTGCTGTGCTCCCTCATCGCAGCTGCACCCGAACTCATCAGGTGACTGGAAGGTTGCCCCAGGGCCACAGGGTTCCCCCCACCAGGGCACCACCGGGCACTCCCCAAGGTGCCCCAACACCTCTGGACCCACCCCAGCAGCACTGACTGGTGGGAGCGCGTGGTGCTAGGGGAGTGGGGCGAGGAAAGGTGGCTGCGGAACTTCCGTGTATTGAGGCAGACCTTCGACGAGATCTGCCACTGGCTCGCCCCTGCACTCTGACACCAGCACACCTGCATGTGGCCAGCCCTCACCCTGGAGAAATGGGTCGCTATCACCATCTGGAAGCTGGCCACCCCGGACTCCTATCACTCCATAGGACATCTGTTCAGGGTGGGCAAGGCCACCGTCGGGGCTGTACTTATGGAGGTAAGGTGGGGCCAGGTAGTTGGGGGGGGCTGGGGCAAGGGGAACCCTCCCCTGCAAGGGGCTGGATGGGGCAGGGTCTGGTCAGGAGGGGGCGTGGGCTGCACGGGGCAGGGGCCAGACAGGAGGGGGGCAGAATGGGCCCGAGGTGGGGGGCAATGGCCGCCACACCTGCACTAGAGCAAGTGTCCCCCTTCCCCTTCTGCAGGTCATCAGGGCCATCAACGCGATGCTGCTCCATAGGGTCATCTGCTTGGGGGATGTGGACAACACCGTCGCCAGCTTCCAGGACTTGGGCTTCCTGAACTGCATCAGCGCTTTGGATGGCACACACATCCCCCACCATACAGCGCCGGCCAGTACGTGAATAGGAAGGGCTACCATTCGGTGGTGCTGCAGGCCCTGGTGGACGTGAGGGGCTGGTTCACCGACCTCTACGTGGGCTGGGCTGGCTGCACCCATGATGCCCAGGTCTTCTAGAACTCCGGCCTCTGTTGCTGCATGGGGGCTGGCACCTTCATCCCCCAGAGGGAGATCCCCATGGTGGAGGACATAACCATGCCGCTCTGCATGGTGGCAGATGCGGCGTACGCCCTGCAGCCATGGCTCATGAGGCCCTACTTGGGACACCTCAACCCCACCCGGGAGGCATTCAATGAGCGCCTCAACCATGCCCACAATGTGGTGGAGCGGGCCGTCGGGTGTCTAAAGGGGCAGTGGAGGTGTCTCCTCACACGGCTGGAGGTCAGGGTCCCCAGTGTGCCCCAGGTGGTGGGCATCTGTTGTGGAGGGAAAGGAGAATGCATATGTCCCTGGGGTGGCCCTCTGGCTGGTGCTGTCTATGAGCAGCAGGCGCCGTCTCCATCCGCCAGGCCCACCAGGATGGCCATTGCATTCGGGAGGCCCTCAGGCAGGCCTTGGCTGATGGCCACCTCTAACCCACACGCATGCCCACATCCCACGCACTTCCGTCACCCACCTTCCCTGTTATGGCTCCTTTCCCACTCTAGCAAGACAAATGCAGATGTGGGGGCCAGCAAAAGTACCTCCAAAACCTTATCTGCCAGGGTTTGATATAAACTTCCCCTCCAAAATCCTAAAAACCTTAGATTTTGGGGATAAAATTCACTGCCACCACCCAAGTAATAATAAGGAAACCAGGGAGAGACTGCTTGGGAAATCTCATCCCCAAAAGTAAAAAACCAGGACACAAACTTTAACCAATACCAAGTTAATAAAAAGAAAAAGAGAGATCTTTTATTATTACAACAATATTCATATTGCAAGCCTCATGACTAGATGGAAGAGTCACAAAGTAAAACACATGGGGAGTCTCCATCATGGGCCTAGAACTTAGTTACAAGGAGAGTAAAAGAACATTTCTAAAAAGTGCACAGACATCAGATCCCTCTTCCCAAACCATAAAACAATTAAGTCTGATGGATTTATCTAAACTTTATCCTACTTACAGAAGATTGGAGGGCCTGCTCTTGGAGGAAGATATTCTGTGTCTATCTCCCTCATGGCTGGAAAAAATAAGCAGCAGCAGAGGACAGAAAAAGGGAGGAGCCAAAAAATTCAATTGTTACCTACACTCCTATAGGCCAACCCCACCTGGCTAAGGAGGTTAACCCTTTTACTCCCAGGCTGCTGGCTAACCCTCATGATCATGACAATCCCTGCCACCCCCATCCCCACCCCCACCAGCAAGGCACCTCCACATCCACCACCCACCAGCCACCGAGGAGAACAGCATGGAGTGGTGCCTAATAAAGAAACGTTTATATAACTTGGGTGTTCGTAATAATATGTATGAGGGAAACCTAACTTGGAGGGGGCGGGGGGAACCTAACTTGGAGGGGGGCGAGGTGCTCATTCTGGGGCAGGGGTGGTGGGCCGCAGACCCCGTCGACCCCTGGAGCCCCTGTTCCCCCAGGTGCAGGGTTCCTGGCGGGCAGGGGAGGGTGACAGTAGCAACGGCAAATATTGCTGGTGGGTGGGCCTGGTGGGGGCAGAGGGGGCAGGCTTGGTGGGGGAAGAGGGAGCAGGTTCAGTGGGGGCACAGGGAGCAGGCTCGGTGGGGAAGGAGGGGCAGGACCATCAGGGGGAGATGCCGGGGGGGCCAGGAGGTGGGCCACAGTGGCAGTGTGCTCCTGCACAGCGTGGCCAAAGCCCTCAAGGGTGTCCAGCAGTCTATTCCAGGTCACCCTCCACCACTTCATGTTGGCCTGGGTGAGCTGGAGGTGCTCCTCGGCCACCTCGGCCTGGTGCTGGGTGGCTGGGTCTTCCTCGGCCCTCCGAGGGGCCCTCCAGCCACAGCCCTGACAACGCACTGCCTGGGATGGAGTTCGGACACCTCCGACAGCTGCAGGTGGGCTCTCCGGGATGAGGGATGGTGCAGGGCTCTCCTGGCCCATGGATGGTGCAGCTGTGTGAAGAGGAGGAGAGGATGTCAGTAGTGTGCCCCAGACGGAGGGGACCCGGCTGTGGCCTACGCGCCTGAGCCCACCCCTTGGGGCCTCTGCCCCTGCCCCCCCAAGGGACAGTGACCCCTCCAGGGAGCACTGACCAGCCCCCCTGGGACTGGGCCTCCCAGCCTGGGTGTGATTCCAGGGGTGTCTCCTGCAGGTGGCTCTGCCCTACCAGCTGTGAGTGGGCCCCAGGCGCCATCCAGCACCAACTGGCTGCCGCCACTGTGTGGCTTACGGCGCTGCCCACTGAGGGTGGGTGATGGGCCTCGCTGGTGTGGCACCGTGGGGTGCCGCATCCCATGTTGGGGGTGGCCTGTGTGCAGCCCAGGACCACTGGTTCCGTGTGCGGGCACCTAGCCATTGTATCGCCCCCACCTGGTGGATCAGGTGTGCACCCCCCCCGGATGTACCTCAGGGTCCCTCAGTGACGTCCGGGGGTGTCTGGCCCTCGGTCACCTGGCTGGAGGAGTGGGAGGGGATCACGATGGTCAGCTACCCCTCCTCGTTTGACCAGTCCATGGTCCCCTCACCCTCTTGGGTCCCCGATTTGGGCTGCTCCTCCTCCTCCTCCAGCTGCAGCTCCTCCCCAGAGGTATCCAGGAAAGCCATGGGGGGTGAACTCTCCTGGGGCCCCAGGATGCTCCGTAGCTCCCTGTAGAAGGGGCATGTCACTGGTCCTGCCCCGGAGCGTCCGGCCTGGTCCCTGGCCCGGGCATATCCCTGGCGCACCTGTTTTACTTTGGAACGTACCTGCTCCACTGTACGCTCCGGATGGCCCCTGGTGTGGAGGCCCATTGCCAGGTGGCCAAAGGCTGCGGCATTGCGCTGCTTTACGCCCATGTCGCGCAGGACCTCCTTGTCCTGCCAGAGGCCGAGGAGGTTCCACAGCTCCCGTTCCGTCCAGGAGGGAACCCTTTATTTTTTCTCCCCTTGGGAGCCCTGGGAGCCTTGCAGGGGCTTGGAGGGGGGGCCGTGGAGCTCGCAGGGGGGGTTGGCTGCTGGCCATGAGGGTGCTGGACCTGTATTTCGAAAGAGCGGACTGTGGAGCGTCTGTACGTGTACACTTTTGATTAATTATTTCGAAAGGGAGAGATCTTCCTGAAACAGGATCGGGGTTCTTAGTTTTGAAGTGTGCGCCCCATTCTTTAGATTTTCTTTCGAAATACGGGTTTACATGTGTGGACGCTTCTCCCACTCTTTTGAAAAAGGGCCATTTATTTCGAAGTTTTTTTCACGTGTAGACACAGCTTTAGTGCTGACAAATCACTATTTTCTAACTGAAGAAACAAAACTGTAGAAAAATTCATGATCAACTCTAATAGTAAATTTCTCAAACATATAGAAATTATATAATGTAGAACTTCCAAAGAGAGTGCAGGGTATTTCCCTTCCCAAAAGTCTTTTACTTTCTCCTTCTTCCTTTCAGTAGCAAAAATCCCTTCCCAGTTTTGGAATTTATGCTCTTGTCATATTGCGGCTAATCACGCTTAGACTAATTATCTGTTCGCACATCACAAGTACCAATGACTAGATAACATGTTTTATGGTGAATTAAGGTCCAATCCACTTCTTATCTTTGCCATCAGCACTAGCTTCACCCGCCTTCTGTTCTTCTCCCTACTTTTCAACAGTCAGTTCTCTCACCTGGCCCCAAATTTGGCAACTAGAATGCATACGGTTACTTTCTGTGAACGTGACGAAAGAAAACTGAATGTAAAGTTTGCTACATAGCCAATAAAACTAGATTGCTCCTTCTGTCAGAGAGGAACCCAGCTGTTTTATATTTGGAATAAATGCCCATAGACATAAGCAGTGTAATGCTACCATTTTATGGTGAAAAAGGTAAACATCCTAACAATTCTGTGTTTGATTATCTTTTACTATTACCTATCAGAGGTGGTACTAGGCCACTGTGGAGCCTAAGGAGGAATATCCCTCCAAACCCTACAACATATACTGTTGATTAACAGGGGCTCCCTTGAGCTGTATGGGCCCCTAAGCAATTGCTTAGTCTGCTCATCCCTACTACCAGCTCTGATTACCTGTCCCTGTACTGCTTCATCCCTCATCCTGAGAGGGTCAGAGCCCAATTGTTTCTTTGGGCACTTCTTTTTTTATAACTCTTATGATAGAGCATCCAAGTGAAACAATGTCATGTGACTTAGATGACGAATAACATGCTTGAAACGTGCATCCCAAATCATCAATATTTTTAGTGAGCTGATCACATGTAATCCACTGGGCTAAACTTGCCAAAATTTGATACTCATTTGTGTGCAAAGTGAGTAAGCTACCTATTAGCCTGGCTGAAGGAAATGTTAGGAATCACAACATGTTTGTAGATTACTCATGAAAAGATAAATTTGGGAAATAAATGATTCATTGTTAATTGTTAATGCATCCTTAATATCTTTGCTGCCTCTGTAAAGAGAAATCATTTGAACTGGAGACCATACTGAGCACTGGACATTTAAAATAAGAGGCCTTCCATTGTAAGCATAGATTATTAGCTAGAACTGAGTCAGTTAAAATGCTGTCATTTAAGGCCAGTTATTCTACTGTTCTGTGTTACGAGTACTGATATTTAAATCTTAAAGGTTGAACCATTCATCATAAGTTTTCCAGAGGTTTGACATCATTATATATAAATTTTCCTTGCACCTGCCCTGAAGTAAATAACAGCAATTCAGATTTATAAGAGCAGCATTTGCAAATTTCAGCATTAGGGGTTTCTTTTTATTTGTACTAAGTTGTATTTCCCTTTATTTACAGTTTGAAAAAAAAAGGAGTATATCTATTCAGGACCACCTTTTTGCTCTTAATTAATTCCTAATGACTTGAAAATATTGCAGCAGTATCCAACATAATTCTTCTGTATCTTCTTCTCTGAAATCCTGGTGTATTTCAACAGTCCTACATTCCCTTTATTGAGTTTTGTAATCTTTGGGGTTGACAATGCTGTAACATGCTATAGTGGGCTTTTATTTTTGTTTGCTTTTATTATTTCCCCTACTCTGTAGTTTGGTTATTGCATTCATGCATCATTTTAAAATGTATTGCCTATTTAATAGCATTTGTATTTTTTATGATTACATTAGTCTTGCCCTGTGAAAGGGTCTTAGGGAATATGTTTCAGTTTTCTTCAAAATAAAAAACACATATCAAAAAACTATGAAGCTGATGTGTGGTTTCTATCTTGACTGGGAAAGCTATGAAACAGAAACTATTTTAGATAAATGCAGATTGCAGCATCATAATAAAAATAATAATAATGTAACGTAAATTCAGCTCTATGATTTTTCTGTTCCTTTGACTTCTGTTTATACATACACAGCAATGTGACTGCCTACACTGTGTTTGTTATGACATCATCTCAGCAGATGCCATGTGTGTGTTTATGTTTGTGTGTGTGTGTGTGTGTGTGTGAGAGAGAGAGAGAGAGAGAGAGAGAGAGAGAGAGCGAGATTGAGAGAGAACAAGACACAGATAGGCTGTGTCTACACGAGCCCCAGACTTCAAAATGGCCACGCAAATGGCCTATGAACTGATGGGAATAAGGGGACTTCGAAGTAGGCAGGGTCCTTTCGAAAAGGAGCCCCGTCTGGACGAGACACGCGGTGGCAAGCCGCGCCAATTTTGAAGTGCCGCGGCAGCCCGCATGCTAATGAAGCGCTGAATATGTATTTCAGTGCTTCATTAGTAAACTTCGAAATGGCCATTTGCATGGCCATTTCGAAGTTTGGGGCTCGTGTAGACGTAGCCATAGAGACAGAGACAGAGACACAAGGCGGCAATATGATCCTAGTGGATTTTTTCATGTTGCTATTTCAAATTAAAGCATTTGGGGTCAAAAGAGAAGTTCATGGAAGTATGATGATGTACACCAGCTAAAGATTTGGCCTTTCTTCTAGGTCACTGAATGGCTCCTGGGACTGTCAATGTGATGTAGAGTTGAACTGGCAGGAGGACAGTAATTCAATTTTTAAGCAACTTTCAAGGTTTCAAAATGAGTTTTTATTATGCACTGGAACAAAACTAAAATATTTTGAATGTATTCACATGGCTTTGGCACAACGTCCATTATTCCGGCAAAACCTGAACTTTTTGTTTTGGGAAAGGCTCACTTCAGAACTGATGGTTAAAGCACCGCCTGGGGGGCTGGGAGACCCAGATTCAAATGCCTGCCTTTTTGAGTTCAGAACACAGGTTTTTGTCTCACATCACTGTCACTCAGATAAGGCCAGGACTTTAATTGTCTCTTGTAGCGCAGTCCAAGGCCTTACTCACCAGGCTTTGGACCTTCCTGATAAGTTTCATAGAAACTAAGATGTCACCACGAAACATTTCCATTTCCAGAAAATCTCACATCATTAAAAATCTTCAGGTCAGTTCTAATGTTGAGTCTTTCACCCATCAGTCACCATTTCAAATCAGAGCAAGCTGTAAAGTGAGGGCTGTTTGGCAGAATATGTAAAATGAGCTGGTGGTCTTATTCTTGGAGCAGCAACTTCCCTTGTTGCTGACAGTCTCTGGAGAACTGCTTCAGAATGAATGGATCTGGAGACTAACCAACATCTACTCACCGTTAATTGTTCTTCCGAAGGCATATGGGTAGAACAATGTCGAAATTGTATGTTGCCATTGCTCACCTTATGCCAGTCCTGAGGATGAGCAGAAATTGTTGGTTTCCATTTCTGTCAATATAGCAGTTTTCAACAGCAATAAATGTACAATTTAAAAATTGTTTTCTGATTTTTTTTCTAGGGCAATACTAAAAGTCTGTTGTGAGAATGAGAGTCATCTTGATGCAGAATGACAAAAACAGTATAATGTAGTAAAAGTTCAACATGATAATTAAGCTCAGCTTTCCCTTCAGCTTCACTTTTGTTATTTTCTCATGCTCACTGGCTCCCTTAGAAAAAAATAAATGAACTCCGGAGTATATGTGCTGTCCTGAAATCACCCTGAAGTCCAATTACGCGTGCATCAGGAAAGCTTCTCATAGCACAAAGCTGTCAAAATATTGCCTCCTGGGACAGCTGGAGGCACAGACTGAGAATGAGAATTGTTGGGTAAGCTACAGCAAATACCACTGATTCTAGAACTCGGTCCTGACCTCGTTGGCAGAAGGAAGTTACTGAGGGTGGTCTGGAAGATAGGAGGAGTGGAACCAAAGCACTCAGTGTTCTGTTGATGCTGTGATAGCAGCATGCTGGGTGCAAGTTAGAGCAGCCCTGGTGCTGCCCTCGGAACTGAGGAAGGACTGAATGGCGGTGAAACCTACCAAACTTTCTTCTAGCAGACACCACCTTGGTCTTTGGGCCATGATTTAGTAAATTGTTGGATTGGTAAACACAGTGGCCACATCTACACAGGAAGCCTATGTCGACAGATGTCATGGTCAGAAGACATTTCTTGGCAGTACCTGTCGAAAGATCACCTCTACACATGAAAACAGATCAGAACAGCGATCTGCTTTCTCAACAGATAGCAGCTGCATGGCCTTGCCACTCTGTGGACAGAACAGGCTCTTCTGCCAAGAGAAGCAGACCTGTAATTCTGGAAGACAGGTGTGTATGGAGGGAAAGCCCTTCTGTGACTGCTGGCCCCATGTACCCTTAAAGACCCCCCCAATGCACGCTCCCTACCCATGCTGAAGCTTGCTTACCTCCTTGTGGGAAAGCAAAACTGCTGCAGGGATCTCTTGCCATTTGAGAGAGATCCAGGCCTGTGTAATCCTTGGACATGCCAGAGCAGACCCTGGGCTCACCCTGTCCTGAGGACCAGATCATGCTGGCCCTGCCACTTGTCATCATTGGTCTCTTCCACCGCAGCTGGGAGGATGACCTTGACAGGCAGCCTGCGGAGCAGGCCCACAGAATCACAATGCTCCAGCCATCCTTGTCCCTTCATGTGCCCAGGTAGGTTGTGCAGTACCCCACCAGCACCAGTTGGTAGGCCCGGCTGGTCATGGTGCAATGGGGGGAATAGCAATTAACGCAGAATTTCAGGATGTCCAAGAAGACATTCCTCAAATTGTTCAACTAGCTTGCCTCTGCCCTCTGATGACATGATACCAACATGAGGACCACCATCCCCATTAAGAAGTGGGTTGCTATTGCCCAGTGGTCCACCAGTTCATTGTCAGGAGGTCTACCGTCAGGGCTACGCTAATGTAGGAAAAGCACCCGCAGGCTGCAGGCCCTGAATGAGAGGAAGTGGTGGAGAGGGAGCAGAGGGGGAAGAGGCAGGAGAGGGGAGGGGGCCAAGGGATGTGGGCTCACCTGAGCTCAGGGCTACTATTCGTCCCCCCAGATCCCCTGCAGATCCTCATGGGCATATCCGGTTTTCTCCTCCCACAGGTGATGTGGACCATCAAAACCATTCTGCTGTGGAGGCTCATCCAGATCAGTGATGCGAACACACTCACGGCAGGCTTTGAATGCCTCGGCTATCCCAACTGCTCCAGGGTTCTGGACAGGACTCACATCCCCATCTGGCCCCCAGGCTGCAGTCCTGCACAATATATAAATAAGAAGGGCTACTACTCCATGGTCATGCAGGCCCTGGTGGACCACTGAGGTCAATTCCTTGATGTTTATGTCCAGTGTTCGGGCTGTAGCCATGATGCCACGGTCTTCCGGAACTCCAGCCTGTTCTGGAGGATGGGGGTGGTCACCTGCATCCCCTGCCAGGAGCTGGCCGTTGTGGACACACAGATGCCCCGTGCATTGTAGGCAAGGGGGCCTACCCACTCCTCCCATGGCTAATGAGGCCCTACACCTGGAACCTGGACCCCACCTAGGAGCTCTTTAAAGCCTGGCTGACGCTGGCATGGAACCCTGTGGTGCTCAACTTCGGGAGCTTACAGGGGAGGTTTCAGTGCTCCCTGAATCAGCTGGATGTGGGGGAGCAGAATGCCCCCTACGTCATGGGCACCTGTTGTGCCCTCCATAATCTGGTGGAACGAAAGGGACAGCACTTTCTCCAGGGTTGCGGGCTGGCTGGTGGCAGCCCCTATGAACAGTCAGGTGCTGCACCCAGCCACCAACTGCACATAGAAGGGGTGTACATCCAGGAAGTCCTGCAGGAGTACCTCGTCCACAGCCCCCAACTACCCTCAGGTCACCTCTTGGGGGGTCTTGCACCTGCAGCCCTTCCTCCACCCCACTCTTTGATGCTCTCCACCCCCTGACCCTCACCCAACAAAGAAGGATGTGAGTGTGGTCTTAAAAGGACTCCCTCTGTTCTGCAAAAGAAAACAAGGTATGAATCAAAGTATAACTTTCTACTCACCCAAAATATAACTCTGTAAAAATAAACATTTCTGTTTGAACTATATACAAAAATTCACTGTCCCTAACTATGTGAAGGGGGTTGGGATGGGGGCTATCTCAGTTGGGAGAGGGGCATCTGAACTGGGAGGGGGCACGACTGTAGGGATGGAGTAGATGGCTGAGAGCCATACTAGTTTTGATAGTTCAGCTATACAGGCAGAGCTATACAGACCCCATCACATCAATTTTCTTCTGATGTACACTCTTCTTTGAGCAGCTGATAGAGATCCTAGAAATCTTCTGGTGCAGTACATCAGCACATTATTGCTTGGAAGATGTGGATGACCTGACAACCCCAATAAGGAATCAGAGGGAAAGGAAACCAAACAGAATGTAAAAAAAGTGTATCATTATTTAGTGTAGGAACATGCAAAAAGTATTTAGTTGTATTTATCCAGTACGCTCTTTTACTTCTCAGGCAAGTACAAAGTTTCCTAGTAAGGTACATCTTGGTAGACTAGTCTACCCAAACTCTGCACTTTTTTCTCCAAAGTCCCTGTCTCTGCGTCTGCTCCTGTCTCCCCTAGTCCTCCACCCCTCCTTTTAGTTATTTATTTATTTATTTTGGCCATTGGCATTCCTTTAGCTTCCCAGTCTTCTTGTCTCCATCTCCCTCCCAGAATGAGATAGGAATGTCTTATATAGGCATAGATGACATTTACTCCCACAAGCCTCTGAGCAGATTAGTTAAATGGAGTCAGCTATTCAGACTGGGAGGGGAAGAAGGAGGGGAGAGTTCCCCCCAATGTGATTGTTCACTCTGTCTCAGGTTGAAAAATATGTCATTTTGATCAAGACATACATTATGTCAATTTTTAATTCTTGATATTTACCTTCTGCCAAAGTTGTTGTGCCTCAGTTACTCAGCTTGAGAGGTGGAGTGCCTTGTATCTGACATGACTGCCATTGAAGCTGAAACAGGCTGCAATGAAATGAACAAAAGAGTGCTAGTGACAGCACCCTTCTCTCTAGTTTAGTTATCGTGAGATGAGATCTTCAGAAGCAGCCCACGTGGAACATTAGGACTCAATCTGAGGTCCACTGAAGTCAATAGAATGATTCTCACTGTGTTCATTGGGCTTTTCATCAGGCACTCAAAGCATGGAGGCATCGGGAAAGCAACAGTTAAACACTGATACCACATGGTATTTGTTGTGAATCTTTCAGTGGCTCTCATTGGAGGATTCTGCAATTATAAGTCACAATGGCTACGTCTACACGTGCAGCCAACATCGAAATAGCTTATTTCGATGTTGCGACATCGAAATAGTCTATTTCGATGAATAACGTCTACACGTCCTCCAGGGCCGGCAACGTCGATGTTCAACTTCGACGTTGCTCAGCCCAACATCGAAATAGGCGCAGCGAGGGAACATCTACGGCTACGTCTACACGTGCACCCAATTTCGAAATAGCTTATTTCGATGTTGCGACATCGAAATAGGCTATTTCGATGAATAACGTCTACACGTCCTCCAGGGCTGGCAACGTCGATGTTCAACTTCGACGTTGCTCAGCCCAACATCGAAATAGGCACAGCGAGGGAACGTCTACACGCCAAAGTAGCACACATCGAAATAAGGGAGCCAGGCACAGCTGCAGACAGGGTCACGGGGCGGACTCAACAGCAAGTCGCTCCCTTAAAGGGCCCCTCCCAGACACACTTTCATTAAACAGTGCAAGATACACAGAGCCAACAACTAGTTGCAGACCCTGTATATGCAGCACGGACCCCCAGCTGCAGCAGCAGCAGCCAGAAGCCCTGGGCTAAGGGCTGCTGCCCACGGTGACCACAGAGCCCCGCAAGGGCTGGAGAGAGAGTATCTCTCAACCCCCCAGCTGATGGCCGCCATGGAGGACCCCGCTATTTCGATGTTGCGGGACGCGGATCGTCTACACGTCCCTACTTCGATGTTGAACGTCGAAGTAGGGCGCTATTCCCATCCGCTCATGGGGTTAGCGACTTCGACGTCTCGCCGCCTAACGTCGATTTCAACTTCGAAATAGCGCCCAACACGTGTAGACGTGACGGGCGCTATTTCGAAGTTACTGCCGCTACTTCGAAGTAGCGTGCACGTGTAGACGCAGCCTACACGTCAAAGTAGCACACATCGAAATAGGGATGCCAGGCACAGCTGCAGACAGGGTCACAGGGCGGACTCAACAGCCAGCCGCTCCCTTAAAGGGCCCCTCCCAGACACAGTTGCACTAAACAACACAAGATACACAGAGCTGACAACTGGTTGCAGACCCTGTGCCTGCAGCATAGATCCCCAGCTGCCGCAGAAGCAGCCAGAAGCCCTGGGCTAAGGGCTGCTGCCCATGGTGACCATAGAGCTCCGCAGGGGCTGGAGAGAGAGCATCTCTCAACCCCCCAGCTGATGGCTGCCATGGAGGACCCAGCAATTTCGACGTTGCGGGACGCGGATCGTCTATACGGTCCCTACTTCGACGTTGAACGTCGAAGTAGGGCGCTATTCCTATTTCCTCATGAGGTTAGCGACTTCGACATCTCACCGCCTAACGTTGAAGTTAACTTCGAAATAGCGCCCGATGCGTGTAGACGCGACGGGCGCTATTTCGAAGTTGGTGCCGCTACTTCGAAGTAGCGTGCACATGTAGACGTAGCTAATGAAATCAAGGAACTGGAATTATTCAAATGATTAAGGCCCCATGGAGCATGCGACCGGGTGCATGCGAACAGGGTGGTTGCTAACAGGAGGGAGTTTTGAGAGGGCCTCTCCTGGGGAAGGAGGGGGCAAACTACAAGACCTTTGGGTAAGTGGCTCTCTGGAGTGTGTGGGTGCCTGGGTTTGGGGGTTCTGGGCCTGGGTTTGTCTGTTTGTTTGGAGTGCTAACCTGTCTGTTTGTTTGTTTGTTTGTTTGAAAGGCCATGTGCTCAGGCTGGCCATGTACTCAGGCTGCGTGCCGATTGGCTGAGCGGTAGTCAGACGGAGGGGCTCTCTCAGGTAGGCCAGAGCTCTAAAGCCCTTCTGGCAAGCGGTCAGGGAGCATGTGACCCGGTGCATGCGAACAGGGTGGTTGCTAAGAAGAGAGAGTTTTGAGAAGGGAGTTTAGAGGGCTAGCTTAGAGGGAGCTAGTTACTTTTTCAGGTGTAAGAGGCAGCACCATCCCCAACTGCTGGCTGGAACTGAGGGACCCGCTGCAGCATGAGGAGCAGGGGGGCGAGATCGAGGGCTGTCGGTGGTGGGCAAGTGGTATGGGGGCATCTGGTACGGCTGTGAGGATGGCAGCACCCACGGAGGCTGCTTGCGGCATGCTGGCCCAGATTGCGTGGCTTCCAGGCCCAGACCCGCGCTGCCTGCATGCACGTGCCGCACCAGATCTGTGGGGCTCCGGGGACATCCGTAGCCAGATGAAGAATTGGTAGCTTTCGCTGGGACCCAGGGTGTGGCTGGGCTGCAAGATCAGTGCCTTCCTGGAGGACTTGGGGCTGCAGCAGCGTGTGGCCAGGTGTGGAGAGGCCAGGGGAAGAGGGACCGGGGGGGAACGAGAACTGATGGGGGCAGTGTGGTGCAGTCAGGAGACATGGGAGTGGATGGGGGAAAAGGGGACAGGGAGGGAGGATTTGGGGGGTGATGGCAGCCGATGAGATGCAGAGGGGTGGGGAGGAGGGTCCTGGGGAGGCGAGGTGGTCATCACAGGGAGATTTGGGGACATGTGGCGCCAGGGAGGTGCAAGAGGTAGTGGAACTGTACCCAGGTTCTCCATGCCCCACTGCCTTGTGGGTTATCCTGGAAAGGAGCAAGTCTAAGGGAGTAAACCCTGACAGAAAATCCGGAGGGGAGTCCTAAGGCGGTTCTGTGCCAACTTCTGGAATTGACCCGGAACTCCTGCAGCTGAGCTGGTACCAGACATAAAGGCTATCCTCTCCTTTGGACTATATCGGTAAAGCCGAGAGGGGAACACTGGCGTCTGGGCAGCCCAGGGTCCCAATAATCACCCAAGCTCGCACCTGGAGAGGTACTCCAGCATCGCTAACAGTGTTGAATCAACACAGCAGGTAACAGATACTGGTTATAAGCTCTTGCTCGATTGGCGTAGAGAACGAGCACCAGGGGTTGCCTCCGATGGTGGGAGAGATCGTTGCATCTCACTGGACAGTCACCACCTGCCTCAAGCTGGGCAGCCCCCAGCCAATAGGGTACTGTCCCACCACAGTTCACCTGCCTCACTGGGTGTGTGAGGCTTAAGGTTCCCAAACCTGACAAGTGACCTGAAAGCTGAGCACCAGGCAAACCAATAAGAAAATCAACAAGAAAAGGAAACCATCCAAGTTTTAATCTTGCTTGCTGGAATGTGCTGAACATGCTGACAGGTCTGACTGAAGATCTTCAGTACATCATCAATGCCCAAAAGACTGCTGTCATCAATGAGGAACTGAAGAGGCTCCACGTTGACATTGCTGCTCTGCAAGAGACACGTCTCGCAGATTCTGGATCTCTAAAGAAAAAGGACTAGACCTTTTTTCTGGTAGGGTAAAGCCCAAGAAGAACCCAGGGAGCATGGTGTTGGATTCGCCATCAGAAACACCCTTCTACAAATGGTGGAATTAGTCATGGGTGGATCAGAAAAACTCCTTCAGGTCATACTTCAAACTCACGCCGGTTCTGTCCACCTAATCAGCGCTTACACCCCAACCCTGTACACCTCACTGGAAGTAAAAGACAAGTTTTATGATGTGCTTAGTGCTGCCATAGCACAAATACCTGCTCGCAAACAACTGTACATTCTGGGTGACTTCAGTGCGAGAGTTGGAGCCGATCGTGACTCGTGGCCTTCCTTCTTAGGCCACTTTGGTGTAGAAAAAATGAATGAAAATAGTCAGCGTCTTCTCGAACTTTGCACGTACCACAATCTGTGCATCACAAACACATTTTTCCAAGCCAAGCCACAGCACAGAGTGTCATGGAGACACCCACACTCAAAACACTGGCATCAACTAGACGTGGTCATCGCTAGATGTGATAACCTCAAAAACATCTTTCTGACACGCAGCTATCATAGTGCCGACTGCGATACAGAGCACTCATAAGTTTGCGCCAAACTCAAGTTGATTTCCAAGAAGATGCACAGCTCTAAACCAACTGGAGGGCCCCGCATTGATGCCAGAAAGACGGCTAACTCAGAGACAGCTGAAAAGTTCAGAGCGACCCTCGAGGAGAATCTACACAGCAACCCTGGGGGTGCCGATGTGACATCCAGATGGCAGCATCTGAGGTATACAATGTACAACACAGCCTTGTCGGTGTTTGGAAGAAGAGCTAGAAACACAAATGACTGGTTCGAAGCTAACTCCGATGAGATGATTCCAGCCATCGAAAAAAAGCGCGCTGCACTGCTGGAGTACAAACTTTTGCCGAGCCAGAATACCCTGCAAGTGCTCAGAGCGGTCAGAAAAACAGTACAGCAGACAGTCAGGCGCTGTGCCAACAACTACTGGCTCCAGCTATGCAGCAGCATCCAGACCTGTGCTGACTTTGGTAACCTCAGGGGAATGTACGAGAGCATCAAGAAGACATAAGGACCCATCCAGAACAAGATGGCACCTCTGAAATCCAAATCTGGTGAAGTCATCGCTAACAAAGCCGAACAGATGGAGCGCTGGGTCGAGTACTATTCCGAGCTGTACTCACGCGAGAACATTGTGGTCGACTCAGCCCTCGATGCCGTCGAACTCCTACCAGTAATGGACGAACTGGACCAGGAACCAACTGTGGATGAACGGAAGAAAGCCATCGACAACATTGCAGTAGGAAAGGCCCCTGGCCAGGATGGTATACCACCAGAGGTAATCAAGTGTGCCACAGACACTCTCCTGGAACCCTTACATGAGCTACTGTGCCTGTGCTGGAGAGAGGGAGAGGTTCCACAGGATATGCGCGACGCTAACATCGTAACCTTGTATAAGAACAAAGGAGACAGAAGCAACTGCAACAATTACCATGGAATCTCCCTCCTAAGCATCACTGGCAAACTGTTCGCTTGCGTCATACTCGGCAGACTCCAGAAGATTGCTGAGAGGGTGTATCCTGAATCACAGCGCGGATTCTGCACAGAGAGATCTACTGTCGACATGGTCTTCTCTCTGAGGCAGTGTAGGGTGCGAGAAGACATTGTAATGGTCGAGAGTGCAGTCCGACCCCTCTGTGAATCCTCAGGAGAATCTAAACAGACCAGTCTGTGCAAGGTGAAAAGCTGCAAAATAACTGCAATGGGAACTACTGCAGAACCAGCCACGCTTGCCAAGACTTCAAGGCTATGCTGGCAGTAGGCCACAAGGCCAAAGTGATAAGGAATGCATAGGCAATTTTAGGCAATCTTATGTTAATGAGTTCAGCTTTATCAGCTAGTGTTAGGAAGCCTGTTACAGAGCCTCTCCCCGAGCGAAGCTCTGGCACTTCGGGTCGTCCCCCACTGGTGACTGTGGTGTCTCCGGGGCTCCAGTCACGGGTGTCACGCACTTTCAATAAATCAAATATAGCACTCGCCTTCTGGGTGCAGCCTTGTTTCTGGGGAACCTGAGCCTGGTTGGTTACAGGCAGCTGCAGGAGAAATGCAGGGAGCAGAGGAAGCCACTCTATATTGCCTTCATTGACCTGACCAAGGCTTTCGAGTTGGTCAGCAGGGATGGACTGTTCAAACTGCTCCACAAGATAGGATGTCCTCCACGGTTACTCAAGATGATCCAGTCTTTCCATGAAGACATGAAAGGAACCGTCCAATATGATGGCACATTATCGGATGCTTTCAGCATCAGGAGAGGTGTCAAACAAGGATGCATCCTTGCTCCGACACTGTTCGGGATCTTCTTCACACTCCTCCTTAAACACGCCTTTGGATCTTCAACAGAGGGCAGCTTTTTGCACACAAGATCTGATGGGAAACTGTTTAAGCTTGCAAAGCTGAGAGCTAAATCTAAGGTGCGGGAAGTCCTCATCAGAGATATGCTGTTCGCATATGACGCTGCTGTGGTGTCACACACAGAAGACCAGCTTCAGAAGCTGCTGGATTGGTTCTCCAAAGCATGCAAGGACTTTGGGCTCTCCATCAGCCTAAAGAAGACAAATGTACTTGCTCAGGACGTTGCTGACCCTCCATCAATTAGCATTGACAACTATATGTTAGAGGTCGTCCACGAGTTCATTTACCTCGGGTGCACCATCACTGACACCCTGTCCTTGAAGACTGAGCTAAATAGGAGGATCAGTAAAGCAGCCACAACTCTGTGCAGACTCAGCGAGAGAGTGTGGAATAACAACAAGCTATACACTCACATCAAAATGCAAGTCTACAGAGCCTGCGTCCTCAGCACCCTTCTTTACAGCAGCGAGACTTGGACCCTGTACGCCCACCAGGAAAAGAGGCTGAATGTCTTCCACTTGCACAACCTCAGGCGCATCCTTGGAATATAGTGGAAGGACAGAGTGTCCAACACTACCATCCTTGACCAAGCTGGAATCCCAACTATGCACACCCTCCTCAGGCAGCGGTGGCTCCACTGGCTTGGCCACGTCCACAGGATGAATGATGGAAGGATCCCAAAAGACATCCTGTATGGTGAGCTAGCCTCTGGCAAAAGACCTCCCAGACACCCCCAGCTGCTCTACAAAGATGTTTGCAAGAGAGACCTCAGGGAAGTAGACATCAAGCCAGACAGCTGGGAGGAGCTGGCAGACGATTGCAGCAGATGGAGGGATGAACTATACAAGGGCCTTCAGAAGGGTGAGTTGAGGATCAGACAGCTAGCAAAGGAGAAGCGAGCCCACAGAAAGCACAGCAAGTACCTGCCAGACACCCATTACATATGCAACAGATGCAGCAAGGACTGTCACTCTCATGTGGGTCTTCACAGTCACAGCCGACGCTGCAAATGAGGATGCCAAACGGAACTACGAAGGGTGCGATCCATAGTCTACGTAGACTGAAGGATGCTACTAACTAAGGCCCCACAAAATTTTTCTTGTGTTGGCAGTAAAATAGGTTAATAATCTCCAGGTATACCAAGATGTTTGATTTTAATGAGACTGAGTTCCAGTCTCCCTTTCTTTGCTTCAATATTTCTCCTCTTGCTTCATTTTTGCTTCCTTTCCACATTATGACTTGGCACTCTTGAAAGGATTGTGATAAATCATGATGGATGAGTGTCAGCCTGTGCCAATGAAATCCACAGTTAAATTAAATAATAGTCATAGCTTCATTCATTTTGTTTCTCTTTGGGGTATTAATAATGAGGACCTGGTATGAATGCCATAGAAGCAGCTTTAAGAATCTCAAATTGTGGGAGTGGGAGCAAGGTGGGAAAGGGGAACAATCCCTAAGAGGAAAAAACATCCTGAAAATTGTTTTATCATGAAAAATATCATCATTTCAGAATTTTTTTCAATGAAAGATTAATTTCTGTGACTATTTGCATGCAGAACCCCCACCTCTACCCCAGCCGTCTCTCTAACTGAAATACATTCTCTGGAAAGGCATTCGGTTAACAGGTAGTATAAGGCTTATTGCTCCATAAAGTAGTTGATTTATCACTTGTTTATTCCATGTCAGTATAATTAAATCTGAAAGGTGATGATAGCTTTTGAACATCTGTCTTTAGTTTTCCTATTCTTCACACTCTGTTGATTGGGTTACATTCTGTATTATTTCAATGTCCACAACTGTCAAGTGAAATGGTAGAGTGCTCAAATGAAGTGGGGAGTTGAAGTCTGAAGCAGCACTTCATGTTTTTTTATGGTAATCGTGTCTGACATCTCCAGCTCAGAACAAATTGTTTTCAGTTGTTTGATGGGTCTCAGCTGCTCCAAACTGGAAAGTGACCAGATTTTACTTCAATAGAAAAGTGGGACCTGCTAGACAAATTGAAGGCTTTTTACTTTTTACAAACTCACTACTAGTCAAATGCCTTTTGGACTTCTGAGAGCCCCAAGACAGAAATTAGGGGATGTAATCATCATCATCACACTAAAAGAAATATGAAGGTACATGATCATCTCATGACCAATTTGACCTGTATGCACAAAATGGACAAATTTATCTGTACCAATAAAATATTGTTTTTAAACAAGACCTTTAATCCTGAAAGATCCCATTTATTTTCTTACTTCTTCAAGTAATCAATGATAAAATATATGAACCAATAATGAATGAAATAGCCTCTCATTTTGATTTTGTGTTAATATTGCAAATTGTTTACAGGAAACTGTCCAACATTTTTGAAACACTCTTCTCATCTAATTCAATGCATAATGCTTTATGTAAACCACTAGCATGAGAATTACACATTTTCTGTTTATAGCTGAAAGTCCAACAAGTTAATAACAGGTTGTCTGAATTCATAACAATGTAATGAAGGGGCGCTTGGCATGTTTAGGAGGTCAAATTAAGGAACATTTCTGAGACTCTGGAAAGTATTATTGGAATTTCAGAGACTTAGTTTTAAGCATAATGATCTAAATTATAGGAGGCAGAAATCAAGAAAGCAGATTTTCCAACAGGAAGGGCAGAGGAGAGAGTGCGTTATGATTTGAATCAGCCTTGGAAACTCATGGGAGGTCAGCCAGTAGGTGGCACTGCTACTACAGAATGGTTTCTAAGGCAGTAGAGAAACTGCAGTAAAAGATACAAAGCAATGGAAGCCTTAAACCAACTTCCTTTGAAACTGAGGAGAGTTGGACAGATCTGTTAAATATGAAACTGAAGCAGGGAGCGCTCTCAGTCTGCTTACTTTATACGTGAAATAAGATGCCATTTCTTACAAATCCTGGCAACAAGTCAGTTCTCAAATATGTAAACTAACCATTTCTTCCTCATGTATAGACCACCATTTGAGTGGCTCAGTAGATATTAAATAGAATGTGTATAGAAATAAAAGGAGATTGCAGACGGGATACTGGGCTGGATGGACCTTTGGTCTGACCCAGTATGGCCATTCTTATGTTCTTATGTTCTTATGTTCTAACTCCACAAGAGGCTTTTTCCTCCCTCATCATCATCATCATCATCATCATCAACCATGGGCTCAGTATCCTTTGGTGTCTCATGCCTCTCTCACTATTTCCTTCAATCCTTCCCTGCCCAGTGTGAGGAGGATTAGTTTCTCCCTTTCTCCTTAATATGCACTATATTTTAAATGGCTTCCTCCAAGAAGTTTATATCAGTACTTCTTAATAACTAATGATTAATTTATTGAGCTTAGGGATAATAATGTTTACTACTATTCTTAATAACTTAATTTCTATGTCTGACAGACAGATTTGTTTGTTTTAATTTATATTTCTGGAATGGCTTTAAAACCCACTGCAAGGTAAAGTTTCATTAAAATATCATTAACCATTTTATTGCAGATTATAATTGTTTTTCCTTGCAGGGGGAAAATGTTTTGATTCCACAATAATTATAGAAGAGCAACTGTTTTCAATCAAATTGTAACTACTTGCAGTAATCTTATTTTCTTCCTCTTTACCATTGGAAACGTTCAGCAAAATCAAGAAATCATCCTTGAGGATAAGAAAAATCAAACACTCATCTGCACCCCTGAGAGAATCTCTTATCTTTGACGTTTTTATAAACATAGATTTTGTGCTCATATTTTGGAAGGAGATAATTTGATGAAAATTATAGTATTATATGAAAACAAAAAAGCAGTCTAGTAACACTTTAAAGACTAACAAAATAATTTATTAGGTGAACTTTTGTGGGACAGACCCACTTCTTCAGACCATAGCCAGACCAGAACAGACTCAATATTTAAGGCACAGAGAATCAAAAACAGTAGTCAAGGGCTACGTCTACACGTGCAGCCAACATCGAAACAGCTTATTTCGATGTTGCGACATCGAAATAGTCTATTTCGATGAATAACGTCTACACGTCCTCCAGGGCCGGCAACGTCGATGTTCAACTTCGACGTTGCTCAGCCCAACATCGAAATAGGCGCAGCGAGGGAACATCTACACGTCAAAGTAGCACACATCGAAATAGGGATGCCAGGCACAGCTGCAGACAGGGTCACAGGGCGGACTCAACAGCCAGCCGCTCCCTTAAAGGGCCCCTCCCAGACACAGTTGCACTAAACAACACAAGATACACAGAGCTGACAACTGGT
This sequence comes from Carettochelys insculpta, assembly GCF_033958435.1. Classification (NCBI taxonomy): domain Eukaryota; kingdom Metazoa; phylum Chordata; order Testudines; family Carettochelyidae; genus Carettochelys; species Carettochelys insculpta. The sequence continues at coordinate 191,326,270 of NC_134139.1, forward strand.
TGCAGACCCTGTGCCTGCAGCATAGATCCCCAGCTGCCGCAGAAGCAGCCAGAAGCCCTGGGCTAAGGGCTGCTGCCCATGGTGACCATAGAGCCCCGCAGGGGCTGGAGAGAGATCATCTCTCAACCCCCCAGCTGATGGCCGCCATGGAGGACCCAGCAATTTCGACGTTGTGGGACGCGGATCGTCTACACGGTCCCTACTTCGACGTTGAACGTCGAAGTAGGGCGCTATTCCTATCTCCTCATGAGGTTAGCGACTTCGACGTCTCGCCGCCTAACGTCGAAGTTAACTTCGAAATAGCGCCTGACGCGTGTAGACGCGACGGGCGCTATTTCGAAGTTGGTGCCGCTACTTCGACGTAGCGTGCACGTGTAGACGCAGCTAAGGTGAACAAATCAGAAAAAAAATGATCAAGGTGAGCAAATCAGAGAGTGGGGGGTGGGGGGAGGTCAAGAATTAGATTAAGCCAAGTGTGCAAACAAGCCCCTATAGTGACTCAGAAAATTCCCATCCCGGTTCAAACCACATGTTAATGTACTAAATTTTAATATAAAAGACAGTTCAGCTGTCTCCCTTTCGAGAGTAGTGTGAAAATTTTTCTTCAGTAACATGCAAACTCTTAAGTCATTAACAGAATGGCTCACTCCATTAAAATGGTGACTAACCACCAGATCACTCGCTAGTTTGCTCCAAGCTCAAACTGAGACCCAAGAAGATGTACCGCTCTAAACCTGCTGGAAGGCCCCGCATTGACGCCAGAAAGATGGCAAACTTGGAGAAAGCTGAAAAGTTCAGAGAGACCCTCCAGGAAAATCTGCGCAGCGGCCCTGGGGGCGCCAATGCGACATCCAAATGGCAACATATGAGGGATACAGTTTACAACACGGCCTTGTCGGTGTTTGGAAGAAGAGCTAGAAACATGAACGACTGGTTCGAAGCTAACTCCGATGAGATGATTCCAGTCATTGAAAAGAAGCGCGCTGCACTCCTGGAGTACAAACGCTCACTGAGCCAGAGTACCCAGCAAGCACTTAGAGCGGCCAGAAGAACAGTACAGCAGACAGCCAGGTGCTGTGCCAACAACCACTGGCTCCAGCTATGCAGCAGCATCCAGACCTGTGCTGACTTTGGTAATCTCAGAGGAATGTAGGAGGGTATGAAGAAGGCATTAGGACCCACCCAGAACAAGATGGCACCTCTGAAATCCAAATCTGGTGAAGTCATTGCTGACAAAGCCAAACAGATGGAGCGCTGGGTTGAGCACTACTCCGAGCTGTACTCACACAAGAACATTGTGGTTGACGCAGCCCTCGATGCTGTCGAGCTCTTACCAGTAATGGATGAACTGGATCAAGAACTGACTGTGGATGAACTGAAGACAGCCATTGACAGCATTGCAGCAGGAAAGGCCCCTGGTCAGGATGGTATACCACCAGAGGTAATCAAGTGTGCCACAGACACACTCCTGGAACCCCTACATGAGCTACTGTGCCTGTGCTGGAAAGAGGATGAGGTTCCACAGGATATGCGCGACACTAACATTGTAACGTTGTATAAGAACAAAGGAGACAGAAACGACTGCAACAACTACCGTGGAATCTCCCTCCTAAGAGTCACTGGTAAACTGTTCGCTCGCATCATCCTTGGCAGACTCCAGAAGATTGCTGAGAGGGTGTACCCCGAATCGCAGTGCGGATTCCATGCAGAGAGGTCTACCGTTGAAATGGTCTTCTCTCTAAGGCAGCTGCAGGAGAAGTGCAGGGAGCAGAGGAAGCCACTCTACATAGCCTTCATCGACTTGACCAAGGCCTTTGACTTGGTCAGCAGGGATGGTCTGTTCAAACTGCTCCACAAGATAGGATGTCCTCCACGGTTACTCAAGATGATCCAGTCGTTCCACGAAGGCATGAGAGAAACCATCCAATATGACGGCACATTATTGGATGATTTCAGATTCAGGAGCAGCGTCAAACAAGGATGCGTGCTTCCTCCGACATTGTTCGGAATCTTCTTCACACTCTTCCTGAAGCATGCCTTTGTATCTTCAACAGAGGGCATCTTGCTGCACACAAGATCTGATGGGAAACTGTTTAAGCTTGCAAGGCTGAAAGCTAAGTCTAAGGTGCAGGAAGTCCTCATCAGAGACATGCGGTTCGCAGACGATGCTGTTGTAGTGTCTCACACAGAAGACCAGCTTCAAAAACTGCTGGATCAGTTCTCCAAAGCGTGCAAGGACTTTGGGCTCTCCATCAGCCTAAAGAAGACAAACGTACTTGGTCAGGATGTTGCTGAATCCCCATCAATCAGCATTGACAACTATACGTTAGAGGTCGTCCACGAGTTCGTTCACCTCAGGTCCACCATCACTGACATCCTGTCCTTGGACACTGAGCTAAATAGGAGGATCGGAAAAGCGGCCACAACTCTGTCCAGACTCAGTGAGAGAGTGTGGAATAACAACAAGCTATACACTCACACCAAAATGCAAGTCTACAGAGCCTGCATCCTCACCACCCTCCTTTATGGCAGCGAGACTTGGACCTTGTATGCCCACCAGAAAAAGAGGTTGAATGTCTTCCACTTGCGCTGCCTCAGGCACATCTTTGGAATATCATGGAAGGACAGAGTGACCAACACCGCTATCCTCGAGCAAGCTGGAATCCCAACCATGCACACCCTCCTCAGACAGCGTCGGCTCTGCTGGCTTGGCCACCTCCACAGGATGAATGATGGAAGGATTCCAAAAGACATCCTGTATGGTGAGGTAGCCTCTGGCAAAAGACCTCCCAGACGCCCCCAGTTGCACTACAAAGATCTCTGCAAGAGAAACCTCAGAGAGGTAGACATCGAGCTGGACAATTGGGAAGAACTAGCAGACAACCGCAGCAGATGGAGGCTGGGGTTACACAAGGGTCTTCAGAAGGGTGAGATGAAGATCAGACAGCTAGCAGAGGAGAAGCGGGTGCACAGAAAGCACACTAAGGACTTACTAGACACCCACCACATCTGCAAGAGATGCAGCAAGGACTGTTACTCTCGTGTGGGCCTCCATAGTCACAGTAGACACTGTAAATGAAGTACTCAATTGAAACTATAAAGGGCGCGATCCATAGTCTGTACAGACTGAAGGATGCCTACTAACCAATTTGTGGATCTGGATTGTTTTTATATCTGTTTTGTGCCCATTAATTCTTTGTCTAAGGGAGTTTGAAGTCTGTCCAATGTACAAAGCATAAGGGCATTGTTGGCACATGATGGCATATATGATGTTAGTTGAGGAACATGAGAATGTGCCCATGACTCTGTGAATAACCTGGTTAGGTTCAGTGATGGTGTTTCCAGAAAAGATATGTGGACAAAGCTGGCAGCTGGCTTTGTTGCAAGGAAAGGTTCCAGGACTGGTGTTCCTGGGGTATAGACTGTAGCTGTTGGTGAGGATCCTCATAAGGTTGAGAGGTTGTCTGTAGGAGAGAACAGGCATGTCACCTAGGGCCTTCTGGAGTGTGGCATCCTGATTAAGAAGAGGTTGTAGGAATTCACTAGTCCTGGAACCTTTCCTTGCAACAAAGCCAGCTGCCAGCTTTGTCCATATATCTTTTCTGGAAACATCATCACTGCACCTAACCAGGTTATTCACAGAATCATGGGCACATTCTCATGTTCCTCAACTAACATCATATATGCCATCATGTGCCAACAATGCCCTTATGCTTTGTACATTGGACAGACTTCAGACTCCCTTAGACAAAGAGTTAATGGACACAAAACAGACATAAAAGCATTCTAGATCCACAAACTGGTTAGTCACCATTTTAATGGAGTGGGCCATTCTGTTAATGACTTTAGAGTTTGGGTGTTACTGAAGGAAAATTTTCATACCACTCTTGAAGGGGAGACAGCTGAACTGCTTTTATATTCAAATTTGGCACATTAACATGTGCTTTGAACTGGGATGGGAATTTTCTGAGTCACTATAGGAGCTCGTTTGCATACTTGGCTTAATCTAATTCTTGACCTCCCTCCACCGCCCTACTCTCTGATTTGCTCACCTTGATCATTTTTTTTCTGATTTGTCCACCTTGATTACTGTTTTTGGTTCTCTGTGCCTTAAATATTGAGTCTGTTTTGGTCTGGCTATGGTCTGAAGAAGTGGGTCTGTCACACGAAAGCTCACCCAATAAATTATTTTGTTCGTCTTTAAAGTGCTACTGGACTTCTTTTTTGTTTTGATAATATATAGACTAGCACAGCTCCCTCTGTTACAATAGTTTTATATGGTTTTCTTTCTCTGTAGTTGTGCTTTATGAAACATGGGGAAAAAGAGAATAGGCACGAAAAAGATCCTTTAGGATAAGTGGTCCATGCCACTGTGACCCTACTGGTCTCTACAGTTTAGAGATTTTAGTTTACCCTAATAGCCAGGTAAGAGTATAATTCTCCACTGGTTTTACACCAATATAAATCAGTTTGTGATTAATGTAATGATATGTGATAAATGCCATAGTATGCCTTGCCTCTGCTACTTTTGCACCCTCATTTGGAGTAGACACTTTACAGTTTGCCAAGAGGCCCAGACCTACAAAGGCAATCTAACATGCTTGTTGACTCACAACTTCTTCAGCTTCCTCCTGGAACAGTACTGAGATCACTCCCTTCTCACCTTAGATGTCTTTGGGGAACTCTTTGGGATGTTTGTGGAGGAAGAAAAGCAACTCGTTGAAGAATGAAAAACAAAGGAAGCCACTTGGGAAAGGGAATGATGACTGGACTCTTAACTGTGCCAACATTTTTAGGTCATGTGTGCACTTAAAACCTTTAACAGTCTAGTAATGTTGATTGGGGTTTGACATTTATGACATTGTTGCACCAGCAAAGGCTCTGTGTAGATGCAGTGATACCAGCAATAATATACAGAAATGTTTTGCTTTTATAGCTGACTAGTTGCTTGCCTCCTAAACACAAATAAGGGTTTGCTTTTGTTTTGTTTTGTTTTGTTTTCTTTTTATTTATTGAAATCATTGCTCTCAGGTAGGGTTGGTGAGGAGGGGTTTAGTATGCTGGCTGTCCAAGGGAGAGAGGACTCCAACTCTTTCTCATTGTAGCATCCTGGGGACGGGTGAGATGTGCCTATCCATGGCTGCTGCAGCAGTCACACCTGGACGTAAAGTGTATGTCCCCGGCTGGGAGGACAGATACACAAGCAAATAAACTCTCTGAAATATATAATAGATAGGTCCACCTTTGACCCTTACTGCCACTTGTGGTCATTCTGCAGCATAGCTCCCTGCTATCAGACTCCTGACTTTCCATTTATTAGAAAGAATTGAATTCCAGGCACATCCCATTATCCTGGAACAACCAAACCCTGATAAGAGGAAGAGGCATACCAAATTTGGTGGCCCTAGCTCTTACTGTTTAGGGGGCGTTCTTGAACAAATGGACTCACAGACCAATGGACAGACAGAGGTACATTTCTCAATTATATAGTAAGATTTTGTTCCGGGCCTTTGTCTGAGTTATGCTGAAAAAGGCAGTCTTTTGCCAGTGTAAATGACATGAAAGTCACATTTGGAGGGTGGTTCAGTGCCTAAAATCATATGAATGGAATGTCATTTGAGGATCTACTTGGGTTTCCTCCTTCTCTAACTGTAGGCCAAGCAGCCACAGTGTCTTGGGAGGAGTCATGTCCCACCAGAGTACCACAACTCCAACTCTTCTATAAGAGGAACTGCTCCCCTGCTGCTTCCAAAAACTATGTGTGGCATCAAATAGCTGGTCATTAGACTATTCATTGCTACACAGGGCTCACTGAGTGTCTTTGAAGCACAGACTGCAATGTTCAGTGGGCTGTGCACATCTCTGAGGTTTCTTAGCATTTCAGAGCACTTTGTAGAGAATGAGTCAAGCAGATGTAACTCTTCCATTTGTTTCTAGAGCTAAGCAAAAACAACTTAAAATAAAATAATAAACCCACTCATTCTCAGCACTGGCATGCAAATAAACATTAAAATGTCCCACTCTGCTTCTAAAATTCTCATATTCCACACAATGGGTTTTGTAAAATGGAGCAGAGCAACTATGGAAATCTAATTATGCATTTGGAAAGGTGGAGAGGGAGTAATGTAGAATGGTAAGCAGTACACGCTTACAACCAATTCTATGGTTTTCAAATAACAGAGCTTGTAGATAATAATGAGCTATTTGCTAAGAAAGGAAAAACAGAGAAACTAGTAATAAACAAACACTGACTGCAACATGTGAACTAGTACAGTACAATTCAGTTTAATTTTATTACCTGTCATTCATACAGAAAACACATTTGTAATTCTCTACAATATAATGAGAAGTTTCCAGGAATGTGTAAGTGCAGCAAAGAGTTGGATAATCTTGTCAAGAGAGGTGCTGCTGTGCTTTTCCCCATACAGCAAAACAGAATTATCTGATATTTCACTCAAGAGGATAATGAAGTTGGCATGGTTCACACTCTGCACAGAGATTGGCACTGAGCCACACACTGCAGTTTCGCATTGACGTTCATGTGCCGTGGTGTTCAATTTGTGTTATAAATCTGTAAGTTTGTAGACTCATCGTACAAGCATAAGAATTGCTACATTGACTCAGAGCAGTGATCCATCTAATCCAGTGTCATGTTTCCAACAATGGTAAGCACTAATTGCTTCAGAGAAGCAGCAAGAAAATCCATACCATTATGAAGACACTGATTATAGGTAAGTTGCCTCCTCATGTGTGTCAGTGTTTAGAGGGCTTATGCCCAGAAGCATGAGGTTATATACTATCTATCTATCTATCTATCTGCAGATGTTCTCAATAATCACATAAATATGTAACATGTTATTGCATCCTGCTTAGTTCTTGACCCTAATGGTATCATGAGGCAGCAAGTTCCATAGGTCAACTAGGTTGCCAGGAAAAAAAGATTTCATTTTATTGAAGTTTTTGCCTTTGGTTTCACTGTATGGCTCCTCATTCTTGTATTCTGAGAAAAGATCAGTGGAAGTACTCATTTCAACTACAATGTTTCTTTCAGTATTTTGCTTTCTTCTGTCATGTATCTTCTTATTGGATACCTCTCCTAATCAAACAGTCATAATTATTTCAAACTTTTCTGATGAAGCTGTATAATTTTAGATAGTATGACAGGAACTAAACACAGTCTGCCAGACAAGAGCATACATTGTATTTACTTATTTTATTATCTGTGTTAGTCTGGTCTTTATGCCTATGTCTGCACAGCAACCTTATTTCAAATTAAGCACTGTTCCCTGTTTAACAGCACCTATTTCAAAATATCTATTTCAAAACAGGAGCTTTTCCTCCTGCAATTAGTTTACTGCTTTAGAACTAATACACCTGCTATTTCAAATTCATTTTTTGGAATAGTGGTCGCATTGTGCATATGCTAGCAAATTTCAAAATAAGGGCTGCTATCTTTCAATAAATTTTCTATGTAGACATAACGTATATTTTCTTCCACTTACATCAATCAAATTATTTTAAATAACTTGCAGTATTACAACACGTAAGGATATTGTGTTTGTTTTGCATCTAACATTTTGTTACATAAGAGCAGAAGAATGGCCCATACTGGGTCAGCTCAAACATCCTCCTAGTCCATTATCCTGCTAGCCAATAGAGACCAATTTAAAGTGCTTCATAGGAAAAAAAACTGATCAAGGAATCATCAGGTGAGCTACCCCCATTGTCTACTCCCAGCATCTAGCAATCAGAGGCTAGGGAATCCTGCTGATTTTCATCTGTCATTTTGTTTCCCTGTCACCAGTTCTGTGAGATCCCTTTGTAAGTCTTCACAGTTTGCTTTGGACATACTGAATGTAATAGATAGGAGTTTTAACATAAACAAAAGGTCGGATTTTTTACACACAATGCAGAATTAACCAGTTGAACTCTTTGCCAGAAGACATTGTGAAGGAGAAGAATACAAACAAGTTCAGAAAAGAACTAGATAAATTCATGGAAGACAGGTGTATTGATGGCTCTTAGCCAGGATGATCAGGGTTGGCATCTCTTGCCTATTTTCCCAAAGTTGAGACTGGGTCATGGAGATAGCTCACTTGATGATTACATGCTCTGTATATTCCCTCTGAAACACCTGGCATTGGTTACTGTCAGAAGAAAGGGCACAAGGCTAGATGGAAGTTAGGTTTGATCTAGTATGGCCATTCTTATGTTCTTATGACTTAATTATCTTCAGTAGTTCTGTATCCTCTGCAAAGTTGCCATACATATACCCATTTTTCCAGATCCTTCCTGAATATCTTGAACTGTTGTGGTCCCGGTGTAGATCCCTGGGGGACAGAGCTATTTACCTCTCATTACCAAATCACAGTCCCTGGTTCTCATGGGAGACTTTAGTCATCCTGACATTTGTTGGGAGACCAATACAGCAGCACACAGACAATCCAGGAAGTTTTTGGAGAATGTTGGGGATAACTTCTTGGTGCAAGTGCTGAAGGAACAGACCAGGGGCCATGCACAACTTGACCTGCTGCTCACAAACAGGGAAGAGCTAGAAGGAAAAATAGAAGTGGGTGGAAACCTGGGCTGCAGCGACCATGGGATTGTAGATTTCAGGATCCAGACAAAAGGAAGAAGGGTGAGCAGAAATATACAGACCCTTGATTTCAAAAGAGCAGACATCGACTCCCTGAGAGAACTGATGAGCATGATCCCTTGGGAAAAGAGGATGAAGGGGAAAATAGTTCAAGAGAACTGGCAGTATTTTAAAGAAGTCTTACTGAAGGCACAGGAATAAACCATCCCACTTCATAGTAAGAAATGCAAACATGGTAGGCAACCAGCTTGGCTTAATAGGGAAATCCTTAGTCATCTTAAACTCAGAAGGATGTGTACAAGAAATGGAAACATGGACAGTTGACTAAGGAGGAGTATAAATGTATGGCTGGAGAATGCTGGGGAGTAATCAGGAAAGCAAAAGCACAATTGGAACTGCAGCTGGCAAAGTTTGTGGAGAGTAACAAGTAGGGTTTCTACAGGCATGTTAACAATAAATGGCTTATCAGCGAAAGTGTGGGGATGTTACTGGATGAGAGAGATAACCTAGTGACAGATGATATAGGAAAAGCTGAAGTACTGAATGCTTTTTTTGCCTCCATCTTCATGGACAAAGTCAACTCCCACATGACGGTCCTAGACAAAGCAATATGGGAAGGTGGAGGGCAGCCATCTGTGGGAAAGGATCTAGTTCTGAGCTATCTAGAAAAACTAGATGTACACAAATCCATGAGTCTGGATTTAATGCACCCAAGGGTACTGAGGAAATTGGCAGATGTCATTGCTGCACCTTTGGCCATTATCTTTGAAGACTCTTGGAAATCAGGGGAGATCCCAGATGACTGGAAAAAGGCAAATGTGGTGCCCATCTTTAAAAAAGGAAAGAAGGAAAATCGAGGGAACTATAGACCAGTCAGCCTTACCACAATCTCTGGGAAAATAATGGAGGAAATACTCAAGGAATCCACTTTGGAGCACTTGGAAGAGGGGAAAGTGATCAAAGTAGCCAACATGGATTCACCAGGGGCAAGTCCTGCCTGATCAATCTGATTAGCTTCTATGATGAGGTAACAGGCTCTGGGGACATGGGCAATTCAGCTGATGTGATATACCTTGACTTCAGCAAAGCTTTTGATACAGTCTCCCACAACATTCTTGCCCGTAAGTAAAGGAAATATGGATTGGATCCTTGGACTATAAGATGGACAGAAAGCTGGCTTGATGGTTGGGCCCAACAGGTAGTAGTCAATGGCTCGAAATCTGGATGGCGGTGAGTTTCAAGTGGAGTGCCACAAGGCTCGGTTCTGGGGACGGTGTGGTTCGACATCCTTATTAACCTGGATGAGGGACTGGATTGCACCCTCAGCAAGTTTGTGGATGATGCAAAACTAGTGGGAGAGGTAGATACATTGGAGGGTAGAAAGAGAATCCAGAGTGACCTGAATAAGTTGGAGGACTGAGCCAAAAGAAATCTGATGTGGTTCAACAAGGAGAAGTTTAGAGTCCTGCACCTGGGGCGGAAGAATCACAACAATTGTTATAGGCTGGGGACTGACTGGCTCAGCAGCAGTACGATGGAAAGGGGCCTAGAGGTTATGGTGGATGAAAGGCCGGGTATGAGTAAACAGTGTGCCTTCGTAGCCAAGAAGGCTAACAGCATACTAGGGTACATTAGGAGGAGCATTTCAAGCAGATCTAGAGAAGTAGTTGTTCCCTTCTATTCAGCACTGGTGAGGCCACCTCTGGAATATTGTGTCCAGTTTTGGGCCCCCCCAGTATAAAAAGGATGTGGATGTGCTGGAGCAGGTTGAGTGGAGGGCAACAAAAATGATTAAGGGGCTGGAGAACAAGACCTACGAGGATAGGCGGAGGGATTTGGACTTGTTTAGATTACAGAAAAGAAGACTTAGGGGTGATTTAATAGCAGCCTTCACCTTACTGAAGGGGAGCTCTAAAGAGGAGAGAAACTGTCCGCAGTGATGTCAGATGGCAGAAAAAGGAGTAATGGTCTGAAGTTGAAGAGAGAGAGATGTATGTTAGATATTAGGAAAAACTACTTCACCAGGAGGGTGGTGAAGCATTGGAATGCATTGCCCAGAGAGGTGGTGGATTCTCCATCCCTTGAGGTTTTTAAGTCCCAGCTGGACAAGGTCCTGGCTGGGATGACTTAGTGGGGGTTGATCCTGCTTGAAGCAGGGGGCTGGACTAGATGACCTCCTGAGGTCCCTTCCAGCCCTATGATTCAATGATTCTATGAAACTGACTCTTTTTTCCTGTTACCTGTTTGCCATCTTTTACCCAAGTTATGGATCCATGAAAAGATTCTGCCTCTTATTCCATGACTGGTTTTTTCCATAAGAGCCATAAGTAGGGAACCTTGTTTAAGGCTTTCTGAAACTCCATTTACACTTTATCTACTGGATCACCTTTGTCCACATGTTTGTTGACCCCTCAAAGAATTCTAAGAGATGGGTGAGTCATGATTTCCCTGTAAAAAAGCCAAAAAATTGGGTTCCTCTGTGTTCCTGATAATTCTGTTTTCCCTATAGATTAATCCAGTTTGCCTCGTGCAGAAATTAGGTTTGCTGGCCAATGGCCAGAATTACCTCTAAAACCTATTTATTTTTTTTTTAATAATATCATTGTATTATGTATTATCCAGTCATCTGGTACAGAAGCTCATTTAAATAACTACAGTGAGTAGTTCTGCAATTTCATATTTGAGTTCCTTCAGAGCTTTTGGTGAATATCATCTATTCATAGTGACTTATTACTGTTTAAATTATGAATGTGTTCCAAAACCTACACAACTGACATATCAGCCTAGAACAAAGCCTCAGATTTGTCATCTGAAAAGAATTTGTCAGGTGTGGGACACTCCGTCACTTGCTCTTCAGCAATGACCAGTCCACAGAGCTTCTCTATGGCCCTGTCTTTTTGGGTTTTCCTTTAGCATCTCAGTCATTCAGTGACCTCACTCATTGTTTGGCAAGCTTCCTGTTTCTTGTGTACTTAAAATAGCTTTTGTGCCTTTATCTAGTTGCTCTTCAAATTATTTTTTGGTCTGCCTACTTATTCTTTTACACCTGAGTTGCCCAATTTTATGCTCCTATTTTCTTCAGTGGAATTGAATTCCAACTTTTAAAGGATTTCTGTGTGACTGTAACTGCTCCCTTTTCTTTGTTTCTTTTACCTGTGATGGAACTTTTTTGGTCCTCTATTTTTTTATTATTTTGGATGTACATTCAATTTGAGCTTTTAGTCCAGGGTTCTTTAAAGTTTCTATACAGCTTGAAGGCATTTCATTCTTGTGGCTGTTCCTGCGAACTTCCATTTAACTAGCTTTCTCCTTTTTGGGTAGTTCCCCCTTCTGAATTTAAATGTGATGGGATTGTTTGGTATTTTCCCCTCATCACCTGAGGAAGTTACATTTAATTACCTGATGGTCACTATTGCCGACTGGTTCAGCTCATTAACATCTTGGACCAGATCCTATGCCTTATGTAGCACTAAATCAAGAATTGTGTCCTGTTGCAGATTCTAGGGTTAGCTACTCCAACAGGCGACTGTTTACAGTGTTTAGATATTTTATCTTTGCATCTTGTCCCTTCAATACTGAGGTTTATTTATGAAAACTTCCTAATCTTTCAGAGCTTTTCACAGTCACAATTAGCATTACCGTCTCAGTTATATTTGTCTTGCTGTACATTTTTTATTCAGCCAGGCCATTTCTATCCATCTTGCTCCTATGGTACAACTTTATTTGTTTAAGATTTTACTGTGTTTGACTCTATGATAGATGGACAAATACTGCAGTGCTTTTACTCAGTTAAGGAGGTCCTGCCCAAAAGCTAGATTCATTGTGCCTTGACATTGTAGCCACTCAGATTCCAGCTGGAATGCAGGTAGTCTGTAGGCCACAAGCTGTTAAATTTGCCAAAACATACATTCTCTTGAGTGAAAAAATAGAAGCTTTTTCTAAGTTTTCCCCCGTTAGATTTCATACATGAGACTGTATTGATTCTAGCACTAGATCAAGGAAGTGGACATGAAGACTTCAGTGTCCTATTTCCAGTTCTTCAGCCTCCTTGCTCTTTGAGCTTGGGCAAGTCTTTTTATCTTTCTGACCTAAAGTTTACTCATTTATAAAGTACATACAGTCAATAATACTTACTTGATAAGCACATTATGAGGACTAATTAATTAATAGTGTAACAGCCTTTGATATGAAAGGCCATAAAGCATTATAAAAGGGCAAATGTTGTTGCTTATTAAAAATACCAATTCACCTTATATCATCCATACCAGGTATGATTAGACATAATGAGATATTAATGCTGTGGCATGCATTTGCCCTATCATATTTTTTCATAGCAAATTTTCTTCTGATTCATAATGATAGAGGAGGAAATGTACCCCATTCAACAAAAACAGCAACTGATTAAGTTATAATGGAATTGGATGAATTATTTCTAATATGCTATCCTTGAAGTTATATTGATTCATTCTTAGCGCTTACTTTATATGTTAAAAATTTATGATGCATTTTTATGGCTATAACTAGTCTCTCTCTCTCTGACACACACACACACATATATGAACTTCAATCCAAGAACAGATTGATGAGTTTTCTATTATTGATGCAAATGAATCTCTGGGTATATCACCTTGAAGGAATATATTAAGAACAAAAGTCAAATCACTGTCTCTGTACACTTACTGTCAGCTTAAACATGCTCATACTTCATTTGAGTTGTGAGTGAAGAAAGCTAATTAAATTGAATACAATTTCAGAAGCATCTATTGGCACTGTTAATCAGTGAACTCACTGGAGAACTGAAATATGGCAGTGCATTTTAGAGCCCAGTATACTTGTAAAAACAAAACTGAGACCAAATCAGAAGAAAATAGCAATGAAAATATTGCAATTAGACTAGAAAAAATATTAAACCATCACATAAATTAGCATGAATTGCTCCACTCTTCCAAAACTTCTTTTCTAAACAACCATTTACTTCAACACAGGATAAGAAGTGTCATCCACAGATAAGCACAGAGGAGTGTGAACCACAATTTAGCTTTTTCAATTCTCAGTGAATCTTATTGATGCTTTCTGTACACATGGATTAAACCCTCAGAGAGTAGCTTAAGTTTAAAATTCTCTTCTAGTCCAAACCATAGAAAATTACAGATAGATAGTTTCATTTTGGAATCCCTGGGACCATATAATGATATGTGAACAGAAGTCCAAGAACATACATATATACAATGACAGGCTTAAGAACCCTTCATCAATAGATCTCCAGCAGCTGGTCCACATTCCAGCAGCTTTTCCAGAAGCACATTCTAACATCTGAGAGTGCAGAGGGTCTCAAATTACAATGCAGTAATCCCTAGAGTTATGCAAAGGTTGCGTTCCTGTGCACCCTTGCATAACATGAATTTCGTGTAAGTTGGGAGAGGTGGCTTTTTTCCCTGGGGGAATGCACTTTCTACAGCTGGGGAAGCAGCAGGAGCACCTGGAGCCATTTTACAAGGTAAATCCTGGAGTTGGGATGGGGCCGTTGGGAAGGGTTAAACCTGCTGGTGGGTTGGGGCTGTGGGAGGGGGCAGAGGGATTAAGCCTTGGATGGGTTAGGGCTGCAAGGTGGGCCTGGGGGTGGTGAGCTGGGGCCGTGTGGCCCTTTGGGGGGTTGAAGTGATGCAGCACTTGGAAGGGGGGTAAGCTAGAGCAACGTGCAGGGAGTGGGGATTGCACCAGGGCTATGAGGGTCAGGGGGTTGACCTGGGGCTGCGTGGGGGCAGGGGAATTGAGCCAGGGCCAGGGGGAACACGATTTTGAGGGATTACTGTATGGTATCTTTAAATGGATATATCTTAGTATCCTGTCACCAGATTCTGAGAGGCTAATACATTTCACAACTGTTTGGGACCTTTGGATTATTGTGACTATGAAGTTGCACCCCCATATTTTTATGGAAATACATTTTTCAGTATGAATATGTATAATTCAGATGTGCTTTGTGTGAAATTGGGCTTGTGGCCTATCATAGGAAAGCTTGTCTATCCTGAAAGTGTATATTCTATTCCTGTATTTGAAGTTAAAATATGTGGTGTAAACCTGTTATTAATCTAGGTCGGTGATGTCCAAAAGAAATTCACCACTTGCCACAGCCCCACCCCACCCCGACCCCCTACAGCCAGGCACCCTCCCCCACCCCCAGCCAGGCACCTTAATCACACCCCCAAATCGACAATGATTCACTAGGGCCACCAATGGAGCTGCGCTGCATGAGCTGCCCAGCCCGCCGCACCGCCCCAGCTGCCCCGAACCGTGCAAGCTGTCTGCACTGCCCAGCTGCCACACAGACTAATCCACCTGCGTGAGCTGTCCTGGCCCCAGCCAGCTTCTGGAGAAGCCTCCTCACTGCAGCCTGTACGTGCTTGTCCCACCAAACGGCAAGGCATGTGTGCACAATGGCGGGAGGGATGCACCGTGTGTGGTTTTCCTGAGCCACATTTGCCACATCCGGCTGCCCATTCGCCACATGTGGTAAACAGACAGCATATCGGACACCACTGATCTAGGTGGAATAGTGAAAGCTATTAGTGTTACTTAACAAACTTAATTACCCTGTGCTCAAGTCAAGGATCTGTGACTAGTCTTTTTTTTCCCCTATATGCCTAAACTAAGGTTGGTCTTACGAAGACATGTGACCATGCCTCTGGTGCTGGCATCCTTCTTGAATTTTGTATTTTCCACAGAGTGCAGGGGAATGAGACAAAGACTTTGAACCCTGGGAAAACTGTATTTGAAATATCAGAAGCAAACTATAGTTATGTCTACATGAGACTAAGTCGATTTCAGATACACAATTCTAGCTATGCCAACTGCGTAGCTAAAACCAATGTATCTGCACTTGGCTAACTTGTCTGTCTATACGGGGAAGGTCAACTGGAGAGCTTCTCCCATTGACCTTCCTTACGCCTCATGTCTTGCTAGGAGTACAGGGGTTGACTGCAACCCCTGTGAGGTCAATCTCATGCACCAATACCAAATTCATAAAATTGAATCCTGGAAGATCTACCATGAGTGGGTTGATCTCCTGGGGTAGGTTAAACGTAGCCAAAGACTGTGTTCAGCTGGCTTCACAGACAGCTCCCAACCATAAGGGGAGTCATGAAAAGCTGCTACAAAAAAAACAAATGAAAAAAAAAAACAACCAATCAGCTCTGGCCTGACAAGATCTTTATCTGAAATAAAAACGAGGGTGCAAAATGATGATTTGTAAAAATTTCTCTTAGGGTTTCTCTACACTAGCCTCTTCCTTCAAAGGGGGCATGTAAATGAGCCAAAGCTGTGAATACCAATGATGTGCTGCACTGCATATGCAGCACCTCATTAGCCTAATTCTCACCCCATGAACTTTGAAGTTGCTAACTTCGAACTGCCAGCAAGCCCTGAAGCTGCAGGCACTTTGAAGCTCCTTTACTCCCAAAACACTATGGCTGTGTCTACACTTGCATTCCTCTTTTGAAAGAGGCATGCAAATGAAGGAAATTGAAAATGCAAATAAGATGCAGATTTACATATCTGACACCTCATTTGCATATGCTTCTTTACAAAGAAGAAAAGTAATGTAGACACTGCGCTTTCAAAAGTAAACCCCCTCTTTGAGACAATACTTCTTCCCATAAATATAGGGGAGGAGGGTTTTATTTGAAGATGGGGTTTACTTTCAAAAGAGCAGTGTCTACGCTGCTTTTATTCTTTCAAAAGAAGAGTAGGCAAATAGTGCCAGATATGTAAATATGCACCTCATTCGCATTTTCAATTTCCCTCATTTTCATCTCTCTTTTAAAAGAGGAATGCAAGTGTAGACGTAGCCTATGTGAAATTCTTAAAATGGTTATCACTGACACTTTTATTACTGTTTCTTTTATATTAAATGTAAGAGGAAGAAGAGCCCACTGTTTTCTTTATCTTTGAATAAGAGATTTCCAGTTTGTTGGGGAAACAGCTTTTAAAACTTTTTTACTTTTCCCCTTTTGCAAATCCATCACATATTTTTCTCTATTTCTGCTATTTCAAGCATTTTCTTTTTTTTACATTCATCTGTTTGAACTCTTGATTCTGCCTTGCTTTTTCTCTTTTGAATCTAGTTCATATGGTCTGCCATAGTATTCTTCCCAGCAAGTTAAAAATGTATTTCTTGAATTGATGGACTGTAAGATGAATAGAAAGCTGTCTATATTACAGAGCTCAACCAGTAGTAATCAACAGCTCTACGTTTAATTGGCAGCCAGTATCAAACAGAGTGCTCCAGAGGTTGATTCTGGTACTGGTTTTGTCCAACATTTTCATTATGATCTGGATGTTGGGATGGATTGCACCCTCAGAAAGTTCACAGATGACACTAAACTGGGAAGAAAGGTAAGTGTTGGAATTCGTTGCCTGGGAGGTGGAGGAATCTCCATCTTTAAAGGTTTTTAAACCAATTTTTCCTTGGTCCTACTTTGAGCAGAGGGTTGAATGAGATGACCTTCTGAGGTCTCTTCCAACCCTAATCTTCTATGCTCCTGACTCTCGCATTACAAAGCATTACATCATGTGTGTTCTTCTTTCACACATACAGTTCGTTATGATGATAGGAATATACATGATGACGCTGGGGGTGATCAATGGTCTGTATATCCCAGTATCCTGTTTTCCAACAGTGTGTTATGCCAGATGGTTCAGAGCAAAGGAACAGCACAAGGCAATTATTGATTCTGTTGTCCACTCCTGGCTTTACCCGTGACCATCTTAGCTGATAGCAATTGATCAATCTATTTTCCATGAATTTATCCAATTCTTTTTTTAGCTCTGTTGTAGTTTCGGCCTTCACGACATTCCGTTGGTAAGTGGTCCCATAGTTTGACTGTACATCTTTTCTTTGTTTTACACTGGTTAACTGTTAATTTAATTGAGTGATTCCTGATTCTTATGTTACATGAGGGGGGTACATAACACATCATAATGGACTTTCTTCACACCATTCATGGTTTTATAGATATCTGTCATATGCCCTTAATTGTCTCTTCTCTGAGCTAAAACATCCCAATCTTTCAGTCTGTCCTTATATGGAAGTTGCTCCATGCCCTAATGATTTCTGTTGCCTACTTCTGTACCTTTAACATCTCTAATGTGTCTTTTTGAGATGGGGAAACTAGAATTCCAGGCAGCTTTCAAGATGTGGCCATACTATGGATTCATATAGTGGTGTTATGATGTTTTCCATGTTATTTTCTGTCCCTTTTCCAACAGTTCAGAACATTCTGTTAGCTTTTGATTGCTGCTCATCAGAGACTATCCAAAACCCCTTACTTGAGTGGTAACAGCATATTTAGACCCCATAATTTTGTCTTTTTGAATGTGCTTTACTTTGCAGTTATCAACATTAAACATCATCTTCCATTTTGTTGCCCAGTAACACAGTTTTGTAAGAACCCATTGTAATTCTTCACAGTCTGCTTTAAATTTAATTATTCTCAATAGTTTTACATAATCTATAAATGTTGCCCCCTCACTATACCCTTTTTTCTTCCAGAATATTCATGACCATATTGAACAGCATAGATCACAGTAAGGATTCCTGGGGTGGGGGCACCATTATGTACTCTGAAAGTCTAGGAAACACAATTTATTCCTACTCTTCACTTTCTATCTTTTAACCAGTTTAACCAGGTCCTTACCTCTTATCCCATGACTGCTTGCTTTGCTGAAGAGCGTTTAGTGAGAGACCTCATCAAAGTCTTTCTGAAAATCCAGCCACTCTCCTATCAATTGGATCACATTTTCCCACAGTTGTTGACACCCCTAAGAAAATTCAAACAGACTGATGAGGCATGATTTCTCTTTACAAAAGCTGTGTTGACTTTTCACCCAATAAATTGTGTTCACCTATGTGTCTGACATTTTGGTTGTGTACTATGCTTTCAACCAATTTGTCTTCTGTTGAATTTAAGCTTACCATAATGTAGTTGACAGAATAGCCTATGAAGCTCTCTTTTTTTTAAAATGGCATCTCATTAGTTATCCTCTCATCAGCTGGTAAAGAAGCTAATTTAAATGATAGGTTACATACTGCAGTTTGCAGTTCTGCAATTTCATATTTGACCTCTTCAGAATTCTTCATTGAATGCCATCTGGTGCTGGCAAAGCATTATTTTTTAATTTACTAGTTTGTTCCACAGCCTCCTCTATTTATACCTCAGTCTGGAACAGTTCCTCAGGTTTATCACCTAGATAAATAGCTCAGGAGTGGGAATCTCCTTGACTTCAACCTGCCTTGAAGACTGATGCAAATAACGCCTTTAGCGTCTCCATAATGGTCTTGTCTTCTATAGTGCTCCTTTAGCACCTCATTCATCAAGTGGCCTCACTGCTTGTTTGGCAGACTTTCTGCTCCTGATATGCTGAAAAAAATGCTGTCTGTTTTCCGAATTGGAGGAAGGACAGAGAAGCTATGGGGGACCACTGGAAGTGACATAAGCACATGCTGAAGGCACACATGAAAAAGTGCAGCATCAGTGTTGATACCTGGGACACCCTTGCCCAAGACCGTTCCCAGTGGAGAATGGTAATCCATGAAGGGGGTGGTGCAATTTGAGTGGTCCCTCTGCAGTGCAGATAAGGAAGGGCAGGGAAGAAAAGAGCATCAAAAACTGCCCTGCACCACTCCAACAGCTACTAACACCTGCCTCTTCTGCAATAAGATCTGCAGCTCCAGAATTGGACTGATCAGCCTTCAAAGGACTCACAAATAGGAAGGTGAAATAAAAAATGTCTTACTCATTATCAAGTGATCACCAAGAAGAAGAATACTTTTTCAGGATGATGATGAGGAGGAGGAGGAGGAGGAGGAGGATGACAATGGAACACCTTGAGAGAACATTGTCTCTCCATTGGCCACTTGTTCAGTCTGTTCTATTTTGCGTACAGCTACTTTATTGACAAGTCAGAAAGTTCCCTGTTCACAATAGCATCCTTATCCAAGAAAGCAATTTGGCACACACTTAAGTCTCACAGATGTCCCTGAAGAAAGTATTTAGCTGTTTTCCTGGATAAGAACAAAAATACATAATAAGCAAAGGCAACGTGGGAAAGAAAGGACAGCTCATTCAATTATATAAATAGACTGACATTTCATACTGCCACAGAGGACAATTATGAATATCAAATATTTTCTATTTAAACCAACATAGCTGAGAAAACAATGTGTTTAAGCACAGTGTTTTGAAAAGAGATGCTATTTTGAACACTGTCTTTTCAATGGAGATTCATAACATCATTTAAATGTTGTTATTACTCTGTTTATTTGTGCACTGTTTATTTTTGTTCAATCACCTATTGTTAGCATAAGGTTTCAATAATTAGGCAAGCAATCTCAATAAATTAAACCTCCTGTCATTTCCTAAACCAAACAAGTGAGTCAACAACTATGATTAAACTGTCAGTGTTAATGTGTAGCTGTCTTTGGAATAATCATAGTTTCCTTTAAAAATGTGGGTAGAAAAATTTCTTCAATTGTTTGCACTAATTAAGTATAAAATTATTAGGATTCTTAAGTTAAAATTAGAAAACTATTTAGACGTATAATATTAACTTGTAATAGCCAAAATTTTAGTTCCCTGAATGTTGTTAAGATCAGATTGAGAATGTCCACTGTGCCTTTATTTTTCTTTTTAAAATATTGACCACATTGTTTGCAGGAAATCAGAATAAGTAATGTTTGTTAGGGGTAAAACCAACAGAAACAAACACAGAAGACCGGTGTTCGAGCCACATTGATAAGCAGAGTCAATGCTGCTAATAGCTAGCTGCTCATTAACATTCAAATATTATGGCTCAAAGATCAGGGGTTGAGCCCTTTCAGGAATGAACTGTTTTAACCTGATGAAAGTTAGGCACTGAGTTTATATGTATTTCAATAATTCCATAGCCCCAGCATCACATTTAAAGGTTTTCTAGTTCAGCATAGCTAATTTTACCTCTGGGTTTGCATTAATCTCAACCCTTCAGCCCCATATTGATACACCGGCGGTTATCCCTGCTCTATTAGCAGAAGACTCCAGGACCCTGTCCACTCTCCCACCTCAGCAATCCTGGGCATGTCCCAGCTGGAGCCAGCGTATGAGAGGCTGGAGAGGCACTCAGTCTGGGCTGACCACTGAGGGAAAGGAGGTACATCACTAGTTTCAGAAAATGGACCACCTGCACTCCAAAGCCTGTGAGGCCAGACGAATCAGAGCAGAGGGGTGACATCACAGAAGTTGAAAAGACCAGAGATTACAGATGCCAAAGACTCCAGCGACTCAGGTAGGAAGTGACCCAGGAAAACTTTGTGGGAAAGGGTCAGCAAGATTTGGACAGATCTTCACAGAGCTGGTGACAGGCAATCCTGCCATCAACGTGGCCCTGGGTCAGGACCTAGAGGATAGAGACGGCCTAGGATTCTGGGCCCTACCCTGGCCACCATCCACACTGGGGTGGTGGCCAAGACTCCCTGTTATAGTCATTCTGACCATAGGACAACACTACCCTGAACACAGAGGTTACAGTGACTCTTATCATGATAACAAGTGCTACTCAATTGACTCTGGCTGATAGGCTACACTGCCTTCCTATTCAGGCAATAGTAAAGGACATGGACACTGAAATGCACAGTCCTGAGACATAAGGCACCCTTTAAACTTGTCCAACAGGTTTTGATATGTCTCTTATGCACGCACACACACCCAGGGTGGTAGGGTGTGTCAGCCCCACAACACTTACCTATAATTATTATATATAATACAGATATGAATGAAGGCATCAAGTTATGTTTGATGTGATCTCTAGAGTTATTTATTACCTGAGAGTATTTGGATGATCACTACATAGCTCGAAAAACATTTGGGAAACCGAGATTTTTCACAAATTTTAGCACAAATCATTGCTCATCTGAAAATTGATACCAGAAGCCACGGTCTACATTATTGATTTATTATTGTTTTTACTTACTGATGTTTCTTATTTATTAGATATTCTTCTATATTGTTATTAAAACTTTCAATCATCTATTCAGGGAGTAACACAAAAATTATGTGAGTTTGGCATGCAGTCACATATGCATACATAACAAAAAGTTAATTGTCATAGCAAATATTTATAACTAGTGCCTGGGTAGCAAATTATATATGATACTTTAAGTCCTGACTAAGTCCTTGACAAAGCTATGGATGGAATGATTTAGTTGAGATTGGTCCTGCCTTCAGAAGGTGGTTGGATTCCATGACCTTCTGAGGTCTCTTCCAACCCTATCAGTATGATTTTATGATTACTGGCAAATATCCCTGTGGATCTAGAGGACACAGCTAAAGTTGGAAATGGAGCAGAGATCAGCCTTTTTCCCCTTTGCTACCCCTGTTGAAATTAAGGGTGTCTATATTGCAGTTGAATACCACTGTCTGAGTCACATCATTGGGCTGGGCTATATGTGGCTGTTTCATTGTTGTGTAGATATTCAGGCTTGGGCTGGAACCTTGCCCTGGGACTTCTCCTTTAGTATGGGGAGAAGAGAAGAAAGAGGGCCTTAAACTGTTTTAGCCTTAGCTCCCAATCTATAAAATGAGAATATAATAGCACTTCTTTTGTCAAGGACTATCTATGCAATGTGTCTCTATCGTATCTGATACAACTGGGCCTGATTTCAATGGGGATTCCAAGTGCTGCTAACAGATATGACAAAAATAATGCCAGCAGCATTAGGCACTAATATTTGGGCAACATTCTTCAAAAATTCAGTAACTTGGGAACTAGCTTTGCACATTGACATCCATATGCTCTGAGGCAGTCTTATTTGCTAGTGTGTTGCTGTCCAAATGTAACAGTTCATTCCCTTTGGCAGGCAGTTCACTGATGTCAACTGTCATGAAATAAGCTGAAACAAACATCACTAAGGGCGCCTATGTCTTATAGTCTTCAACTCAACTGCCAAGTTCACCCTGTATTTTTTTTTTTGTTACCTGCATACACATCTGCATCTAAGGAGGCTTTGCTATTTTGATGAGGCAAGGGCTGCTCGGACAATAACCATTATATTCCCCTTCTTGTTGCACCTCAGCTTTACTCTCTGCCAACACACAGGCCAGAATTCTGCCCTTACAGGACTTTTCAGAAAACATTACACAGAATGAAACTTCAGGGCTATTGTATGTAATATCCTGGTAAATGAATATTAATAGCCCCTAGTTAATGTCAGAGAAAGGCTGTGTCTAGATTGGTTAGAACTGTCGGCATAAGATATGCAAATTAAACAATGCATTTCTGTAATTTTTGCTTACAGTTCTGTCGGGAGAGGATTTTCTGACATTTGGCCTGCCCACATTGGGCTAAATATTGGAAAACTCTCCTCTGTTGGGACATCCTTTCTTCTCATGGCTGTGTCTAGATTGTCAGCAAAAGATACACAAATTTTGCAATGGACTTATGTCAGTGAAATTATGTGCTCATGATGATAATTTATTCATACTCCAAGTGACAATAGTTATGTCAACACTGCTAAATCAGGTGAGAATTCACAAATACTCTCCTTACTAACGGGTTCCCCAGTCATTCTGTCTCTTCAACAGAGAGTCCCTGGCTGGAGCTCATAGTAAAACTCAAGTTCCACATTCTCTTTAGCTTTCAGCCTGACTTATACTGTGCATGCTCAGTAAAATTGTGGAAGTCAGGTGCCCACATTCTGCGCCTGAACACACCACCATAGGCAAGCACAGATCTTCTTCAACCTCTGTTATCCCTCAGTGTCCGTGAAACACACCATAGAGGACCAAGGATTACCCCAATGGAGGGCCCATAGTAAGTAAAGTTAAAAGAGCACACACCTGGATCACAATTAATACAGGAACTGGGACCTTGCACTCACAGCAGACACATCATTTGGTCTTACAGGGATCAGCTTCTGTGTTCACTGGTCTTTGTCTCTGTATTTATGTCCTGACTTCACTCTTGCACACTTCTTGTGATCTATGATGTGGAGTTCCCACAAAGTAATTCCTGGACAGTAACACTGATTGTTTCTGGGCCCTCCCCTGCTCTCAGAATGACTGCAGAGAGTCAGACTATTTTAACTACAATCCCTGTTCCCTTCCTACCTCTTCTCTTCTTTTCTTTGGGCCAAGCAAAATTAAATGCTTCAGTGTAAGTCATGTGGAATATAGTTAACTACAATTCCACTGCCAATGACAAAACGATGACAATTATTAATGACAGTAAATTACTTATATAGTACCCAAAAATGTGTCAGGCAATTGACAGCAAAAACTCAAGCCCCGGCCCCATGTGTTTGCAATTCAGTGTCATTTTTGATCTGAGAAGGGACAACAAAATAGTAGAGAGATGTTTTGGTGGGAAAGACAGGGGCTACGATAATCCAATTGTGTCCTGTGAATGGTTTGCACCTGGGTCCGGGTGGCCTAGTGGCTAGGCCCCCTGGCCAGGCCCTGTTGGGTGGGTCCACAGCCCACACCCAAGAGTCTATGGGTTGAGTTTGGGGCGTGGCCCCAAGAATCTAGTTCCCCCTTTTGGCAGGACAGGAGTTCCCTGGGGAGGGGCTCCCGCTCCCCTGAGTTCCTTGGGGAGGGTGCTGGGCTGTGCCCTCCAGAGGCTAACTGTGTGGCAGTTCTGGCCGGGGCCTCCTGCCTCAGAGCCAGCTCCTGCCTCTTCACTGGTCAGCCTCGAACTGAGCTGGCTTCCCTCCCTTTATACCCCTCCAGGTCTGACACTGGCCTCAGATGAACAGGGGTGGGGCTGATTGGGCTAACAGGCCTTGTTTAATCCCTGCCTTTCCTGGCCTCCCTCTCACCCTCCTATATGGCCTTAGGGTTACAAGGTTAAAATAGTGCCTGGGGACTCAGAATGTCTGGGTTTAATTCCTGGTTCTGCCTTGGATACATCACTAGTCACTGAGGTCTCAGTGACTCAGTTCTCTATCTGTAAATATTTCCTTTGCTGTATTTAGGAGTAAGCTTTTCTTTTTACTAACATATAAGCAGTGATTCCAATCTCTGGATGTCTAAGTGCTATCTTAAAACAAACATATAATAAATAATAATGATGACAATAACGATAATCACATTCTCAGTAAAAGTATTTGCATGGCGTAGATTAACAAAAATATCTTTTTCTGTATATGACTGCGTATCAAATAGATAAAAGCTGGAGGCTGCTTAATGGTCATGGCCAGGGAATTCACTTCACTTAGATAAATCACCAGACAAATGTGTGCTGCCCACAAAGGTGGCATCATGATAGCGAGTTCCCTGAAGTCAACCACCCAGGGTACTATTTTGGGAGGCCAAGGGAGGTTGCAGCTGCCTGTACCAGGGTGCTCTTCCTCCTGTTCCCCTCATGATCAGTTTGAGTACATTCATCTCATTCCTGACTGTTGAAGGGAATGGGCAGAGTAATAAGTGACAAAAGCTCGGTACTTTCCCTTCGCTCCCCGATCCTGAGGAGGATAGGCACAGGACAACTAGCTTCCTGGGAGATTGAATATGACCAGCATTGAAGCCATTATCATTCACCAACAACTTCACTGGACTGGTCTTGTGGTTTGGATGTCTGATCAGGGCCTTCCAAAACAGGTTAGCTGGGTCTATACGTGAGTGCCCTTTCAAAATGGTGAAAATCCAAGTTTGACAGTCAAAATAGGGGCCATCAGAAGGGAGCACTTGCCACCATTATTGGATCAGCATTTCTATCTTCTCATTCGAAGTGCTGCCACAGGTCTTTCAAAAGAGAGGGTCCACATGGATCCTAGCCCTCTTTCAAAAGAAGGGAGGCAGGAAATGCTGCAGACGGGGTCCCATGGCCAACAAGCTTTTCTGGGGCTGCAGCCAGCCCCCTCTTTAAAGGTCTCCTCCCTCCATCCTCCACTCTGCATGAGCCAAGTGCTGCCAGCCTTTCCCAGCCCATTAGAGCCCATCAGAGCCCACCCGTGTCCATGATGGAGGCACAGCAACAGCTCCTGCAGGAGGACACCCTTATTATGGATATCTTGCTGGCAGTACTGGGCACCATCGCTGCAGCTGCACCCGATATCATCAGGTGGCTGGGTGGTCCCCCTGGGGCTGTGGGGCTCCGCCACCCACCAACATCTCTGGACCCACCCCAGCAGCACCGACTGTTGGGAGTGCCTGGTGCTGGGGGGAGTGGGGCGAGGAAAGGTGGCTGAAAATCTTCTGCATGTTGAGGTAGACCTTCGATGAGATCTGCCACTGGCTCGCCCCCGCACTCCGGCACCAGGACACCTGCATGCGGCCAGCCCTCACCCTGGAGAAATGGGTCAGGATCGCCGTCTGGAAGCAGGCCACCCCAGACTCCTACCACACCGTGGGACAACAGTTCAGGGTAGGCAAGGCTTTCTGAAGTGCATCAGCGCTTTGGATGGCAAGCATATCCCCATCCAGGCAGGCAAAGTTGGCCACCAGTGCCCTACAGGGTGGCCAGCAGCCTCTCCCAGGCTGACTTCTGCCACTCCATCTCAGCCTGGGCAAGCCGCAGGTGCTGTTTGGCCACCTCGGCCTGGCACTGGCTGGGTCCTCTTCAACCCGGCAGGAGACCCTCTGGCCATGGCCCTGATGGCATGTCATGTGGGGTGACATCTGGGCGCCTCCAAGGGCTGAGGTGGGGCTTTTGGGGACAAGGGGTGGTGCAGGGCTCTCCCAGCCCACAGATGGTGTGGCTGTGTGCAGAGGAGGACAGTATAGAATCATAGAACACTAGGACTGGAAGGGAGCTTGAGAGGCCATTGAGTCCAGCCCCCTGCCCCAATGGCAGGACCAAGTACTATCTAAACCATCCCTGACAGACATTTATCTAACCTGTTCTTAAATATCTCCAGAGATGGAGATTCCACAACCTCCCTTGGCAATTTATTCCACTGTTTGACCACCCTGACAGCTAGGCACTTTTTCCTAATGTCCAACCTAAACCTCCCTTGCTGCAGTTTAAGCCCGTTGCTTCTTGTTCTATCCTCAGAGGCCAAGAAGAACAAGTTCTCTCCTTCTTCCTTATGACTCCCTTTTAGATACCTGAAAAGCGTTACCATGTCTCGTCTCAACCTTCTCTTTTCCAAACTAAACAAGCCCAATTCTTTCAACTTTTTTTCATAGGTCGCATTCTCTAGACCTTTAATCATTCTTGTCAATCTTTTCTGGACCCTCTCTAGTTTCTCCACATCTTTTTGAAACTGCGGTGCCCAGAACTGGACACAATACTCCAGCAGAGGCCTAACCAGCGCAGAGTAGAGCGGAAGAATGACTTCTCGTGTCTTGTTCACAACACACCTGTTAATGCATCCCAGAATTATGTTTGCTTTTTTTTGCAACAGCATCACACTGTTGACTCATATTTATCTTGTGGTCCACTTTCTGCTGTCATTGTTCATAGACAGTCTCTCCCCATTCTGTATGTGTGAAACTGATTGTTCCTTCCCAAGTGGAGCACTTTGCATTTGTCCTTATTAAACTTCATCCTGTTTACCTCAGACCATTTCTCCAATTTATCCAGATCATTTTGAATTATGACCCTATCCTCCAAAGCAGTTGCAACCCCTCCCAACTTGGTATCATCTGCAAACTTAATAAGCATACTTTCTATGTCAATATCTAAATCATGGATGAAGACATTGAACAGA
Organism: Carettochelys insculpta; assembly: GCF_033958435.1. Lineage (NCBI taxonomy): Eukaryota > Metazoa > Chordata > Testudines > Carettochelyidae > Carettochelys > Carettochelys insculpta. The sequence goes on from NC_134139.1 coordinate 191,353,551, forward strand.
ACCGGTCCTAACACAGACCCCTGTGGAACCCCACTTGTTATACTTTTCCAGCAGGATTGAGAACCATTAAGAAGTACTCTCTGGGTACGGTTATCCAGCCAGTTATGCACCCATCTTATAGTAGCCTCATCTAAATTGTATTTGCCTAGTTTTTTTATAAGAATATCATGAGAGACCATATCAAATACTTTACTAAAGTCTAGGTATACCACAGCTACCGCTTCTCCCCTATCCACAAGGCTTGTTATCCTATCAAAGAAAGCTATCAGATTAGTTTGACAGGATTTATTCTTTACAAACCCATGCTGGCTGTTTCCTATTACCTTACCACCTTCCAAGTGCTTGCAGATGATTTCTTTAATCACCTGCTCCATTATCTTTCCTGCCACTGAAGTTAAGCTGACTGGCCTGTTGTTTCCTGGGTTATTCTTATTCCCCTTTTTATAGATGGGCACTATATTTGCCCTTTTCCAGTCTTCTGGAATCTCTCCTGTCTCCCATGATTTTTCAAAGGTGATAGATAAAGGCTCAGATACCTCCTCTATCAGCTCCTTGAGTATTCGAGGGTGCATTTCATCAGGCCCTGGTGACTTGCAGACATCTAATTTTCCTAAGTGATTTTTGACTTGTTCTTTTTTTATTTCAACTTCTAAACCTACCCCTTTCCAACTAGCATTCACTATGTTGGGCATTCGTTCATCAGACTTCTCAGTAAAGACCGAAACAAAGAAGTCATTAAGCATCTCTGCCATTTCCAAGTTCCCTGTTACTTTTTCTCCCTCCTCACTGAGCAATGGCCCTACCCTGTCCCTGGTCTTCCTCTTGTTTCTAATATATTTATAAAAAGCCTTCTTGTTTCCCTTTATGCCTGTAGCTAGTTTGAGCTCATTTTGTGCCTTAGCCTTTCTAATCTTTCTCCTGCATTCTTGTGTTGTTTGCCTATATTCATCCTTTGTAATTTTTCCTTGTTTCCATTCTTTATACAATTCCTTTTTTATTTTGAGATCATGCAAGATCTCCTGGTTAAGCCAAGGCGGTCTTTTGCCATATTTTCTATCTTTCCTACACAGCGGGATAGCTTGCTTTTGGGCCCTTAATAATGTCGCTTTGAAAAACTGCCAGCTGTCCTCAGCTGTTTTTCCCCTCAGTTTTGCTTCCCATGGGACCTTACCTAGCAGCTCTCTGAGTTTACCAAAATCTGCCCTCCTGAAATCCATTATCTCTATTTTGCTGTTTTCTGTTCTACCCTTCCTTAGGATTGTGAACTCTATGATTTCATGATCACTTTCACCCAAGCTGCCTTCCACCTTCAAGTTCTCTACCAATTCCCTCCTATTTGTTAAAATCAAATCTAAAACAGCTTCCCCCCGGTAGCTTTTTCAACCTTTTGGAATATAAAATTGTCTCCAATACAATCCAAGAACTTACTGAATAGTCTGTGCCCTGCTGCATTAGTTTCCCAACATATATCTGGATAGTTGAAGTCCCCCATCACCACCAAATCTGGGGCCCTGCTTGACTTTGTTAGTTGTTTAAAAAAAGCCTCATCCACCTCTTCCACCTGGTTAGGTGGCCTGTAGTAGACGCCTAGCAGGACATCACCCTTGTTTTTCACCCATCCTAGTCTAAGCCAGAGACTCTCAACACATCCATCTCCTGTGTCTATCTCCACCTCAGTCCAAGTCTGAACATTTTTAATATATAAGGCAACACCTCCCCACTTTCTTCCCTGTCTATCCTTCCTAAGCAGGCTGTACGCTTCAATACCAACATTCCAGTCATGTGTATTATCCCACCAAGTTTCTGTGATGCCAGCGATGTCATAGTTATATTTATTTCTTAGCACTTCCGGTTCTTCCTGCTTATTACGCATACTTCTTTCATTTGTATATAGGCATCTAAGATATTGATTTGATCTTGCCTCCCTGTTTTGCCCTGACGTCTTTTTACTCTGACATTGTTGGCCATGTTGCCTGCCATTTCTGACCCATCACCCAGGTTTCCATGTTCTCCACTTACCTGTGGGCTTTGCTGCCCTGCCCCCGTCGAACCTAGTTTAAAGCCCTCCTCACTAGGTTATCCAGTCTGTGTCCAAATACGGTTTTTCCCCTTCTCGAAAGGTGAACACCATCCCTGCCCAGCAGTCCTTCCTCGAATAGCATCCTGTGGTCAAGGAAGCCAAAGCCTTCCTGGAGACACCATCTTCAAAGCCAGGCATTCACCTCTAGGATGCACCTGTCTCTGCCTGGGCCCCTACCACTGACAGGCAGGATTGAGGAGAATACCACCTGTGCCCCAAACTCCTTCACCCGTGCCCCTAGAGCCCTGAAGTCACTCTTGGCCTGCTCAGCATCATACCTCACAGTATCATTAGTGCCCACATGGATGAGAAGCATGGGATAGTAGTCAGAGGGCCTGATAATCCTCGATAACGCCCCTGTAACATCTCGGATACGGGCTCTAGGCAGGCAGCATACCTCCAGAGATGAAATGTCAGGGCGACAGATGGATACCTCCATCCCCCTCAGAAAAGGGTCCCTGACCACCACTACTCTACGTTTCCTCCTCGCAGTAGTGGCAGCAGACTTCCCAGACTTGGGGGTACGAGGCTTCTCCTCTGCTGTACAGAATGATTCTTTGTCTCCTGTATCAAGTACAGCGTAACGGTTTCCTAGTACCACAGTGGGAGGGTTCTGAGCAGGGGTGGAACACTGCCTACTGCCAGAAGTAACAAGCTGCCAGTGTCCACCCTGATCTATCTCCTCCTCCACCAGTCATTTATCAGCCATCCTGTGTACTGGGACAGTCACCTCAGCTGTCTCCACATGAATACTATCCAGGAACTGCTCATGGAGTCGGATACCCCTCAACCTGGCCACCTCCTCCTGTAGCTCCTCCATCTGTCGCCTGAGAGATTCCATCAGCAGGCACCTTTCACACTGGATGGTCCCCGCAGCCTGGATATGAGTGAGTGGGAATTGCAAGCTACAGTCCCTGCAAAGCCACACCAGGATCTGGGTAGAGGCATCCATGGTCAGGCAGTCTGTCTGGCTACAGGCACAGGTGGAGGAGACAGCAGTAGTGGTGGCAGAGGTGTTGCGGGTCTTCCTAACCATCGTAGGTCTCCCTCTGTCAAACTCCCTCTTAAACTCACCTGTCTGCAGCTCCCTGTCCACTTTGCTCCCCTGGTCGCCCTTGTCTCTGGCTTTTAAAGCCTCCTAGCCTGGGTCAGATCCTCTGCCTGTGAGTTACATAGGGGAAGGCCAATCAAGGGAACAAAGGTCACTGCCACAGAAACTGAAACTGAAACTGACCCACCTGAAATCAAAATGGCAGTTCAAATTCAAACAGATTCAAACAGTTAAGCACACTCACTCACCTCAAAAGCCAGCGCTCTCACCTGGTAGCTTCTGCAGCGGCAGGATCACTTGCTCTTCTTCTTAAACTCCCCTGTCTGCAGCTCCCTGTCCGCTTCGCATGTCAGTAATGTACCCCGGATGGAGGCGACCCACTTGTAACCCACCCACCCGAGCCCATTCCATGGGGTCCCTGTCCCCCCATAGGACACTGACCCCCCCAAAGGGCACTGACCAGGCCCCCATGGGCTGGGCTTCCCAGCCTGGGTGTGCATCCAACGGTCTCTTATTCAGATGGCCCTTCCTGGCCTGCAGTGTGCAGGCACTGACTGGCCACCGCCCCTGTGCAGCTCATGGCTCTGTCCACTGAAAGCGGGTGCTGGGCATCGCTGGTCGGCCACCACGGGGTGCCGCATCCCATGTGGGGGGTGGCCTGTGTGCAGCCCAGGACCACCAGTCCTGTGTGCGGGAGACTAGCCATTTTTATTCCCCCACCCTGTGGAGCAGGTGTGCGCCCCTCCCTGTACATACCGGAGGTTCCCTTGGCGATGTCCAGGGATGTCCAGCTCCTGGTTGCCTGGCTGGAGGAGTGGGAGGGGAGGATGATGGTCAGGTCCCCCTCCTCATTCGACCACTCCGTGGTCCCCTCGCCCTCCTGGGTCCCCGGTCCAGGCTGCTCCTCCTCCTCCGGCTGCAGCCCCTCGGCCGAGGTGTCCAGGAATGACAGGGGTTGGGAGCTATCCTGGGGACCCAGGATGCCCTAGAGCTCCCGAAAGAAGGTGCATGTATGCCCTCATGTGCCAGAAATGTGCCGCTGCAATATACATTGGCCAAACTGGACAGTCCCTACATAAGAGAATAAATGGATGCAAATCAGATATCAGGAATGGTAACGTACAAATACCCACAGGAGAAAACTTCAATCTCACTGGAGATTCAGTAACAGATTTAAAAGTAGCCATCCTGCAAAAAAAAAAAAAGAAAAGAAAATTCAAAAACAGACTCCGAAGAGGAACTGCAGAGCTGCAATTAATTTGCAAATTTGACACCATCAACTGAGGATTGAACTGAGACTGGGAGTGGCTGGCCAATTCCCAAAGCAGTTTCTCCTCTCTTGGCGTTCACAAATCTAAATTAACTCCTGCTAATGGGCCACACCCTCCCTGTCTGAATTGACCTAGCTTCTTCTTTCTTGATGTTCACATCTCCACATTAGGTGCTGATAATGGGCCATGTCCTCCATGACTGAAGTGACCTTGTCAGCCCTCCTCTTTACTGGGACTGCCTCCTTTTCATGAGCCTATAAATTTAGGCCCTCCCCTTCAATCCCCACTCATTCATCTTGTGAAGTGGGCCTTTGACCACGAAAGCTTTTGGTCCAAAATATCAGTTAGTCTATAAAATGCCACAGGACTTCTTGTTGTCCTGGTAGTTGAAACAAATGTTTCTCTGCTGCTGAGATTAAAGTGATCAACAAAACTCTGTGAAAGGTCTATATCCTACGTGTCAGCAGCAAATATAAAACATAATATAAAATTGATATTGACAGAAGTGCTAATATTGATAATCAGAATGTCATGCAGTATTAAGTCAAACACCTTACAAAAGTCTATTCCATGTATATTTATCTTTATCAACCCAACTTGTAATCTTTGAAGAACATTAGACATTAGGGAAAAATTCTTAACTGTCAGGGTGGTCAAACAGTGGAATAAATTGCAAAGGGAGGTTGTGGAATCTCCATCGCTGCAGATATTTAAGAACAGGTTAGATAAATGTCTATCAGGGATGGTTTAGACAGTACTTGGTCCTGCCATTAGGGCAGGGGGCTGGACTCGATGGCCTCTTGAGGTCCCTTCCAGTCCTAGTATTCTATGATGCTATGATTCTGTGAAGAAAAGAAATCATGATTACTTGAGAAGAACTATGTTTCATAAAATCATGGTGAGTGGAATTAAATCTGTGGCTACCCTTCAATTTTTTCTTAATCATATCCTGAATCAGAAGATATCCCAGGACTGGTTAATAGTTACTTTAAAATGGCTTTGTAGCATAGTTCTCCCAGTGGCTGGATTCCGGGCTAGGTTTACACCCATTGACTACTGCAGTTTAACCCCAAATCTGGACCTGTGATCAAAGAGCTTAACCAGTTTATTGTTTCTTTGGATTATTTAAAGTAAATTCCATTGACAATACAGTTTCAAAATCCAACAGAGATGTGGGGACAGAGGGGGAGAAAAAAAATCCAAATATGGAAAAGTTACATATTTTATCTTCTTGCTAAAGGATTGCCATATTTTAAATTATTTTATTTTCATAATTTTCCCTATTCATGAATCAATTGGAACAGAGGAAGTAATACAGAGAGACGCTTCAATGTCACAAGTAAGCCATCTGCTAAGAATGAAGTTCTACACTGCAACATAAAGTGCCTAACTAGAATTTATTTTCTAAAGGGCAACACATGAATTATATAAACAGGGGGTATTTTCTAAGTCATATTTCAGTGTAGTAAAGGTCATAAAACATTTATGCTTGTCTGATCTGGAAGTTACCCCCTAGAGACCTTTTGATCATATTCCAAAACCAGCAGCCAGGCTGAACAGAAGTGTGAGGTTTCTGTGTTTTTTTGTTTTGTTTTGTTTTTTCCCCAAAACTTCTCCATCACCACAAGGGCTCACACTGTTTGGGCCTAAAAGTAACATCAGAAAAAACTCTGAAAAAAATACACACACACACACACACACACACACACACACACACACACACACACACACACACACACACACACACACACACACACCCCATCACCACCAAAGAAGAGAAGATCAATGCTACATTTTTTGCAGGTTACAGATGATCTTCACCAGCTGCCCCAATAAGAGGAATAATGTATCCTCCAACATTTTTGTTCTCGTGTTCTTATAGATTTGATCTTCTCATTCTCCCTAGAATTATTGTGCTTCAGGGCATACTGTCTAGAACCAAACAAATGTACCTTTTTCTCTGGAGTTCTTATAGATTGCTTTTAAACATGCTGGAGTGAGCTGTCATTGATCTTATGAGACTAAATTCTGTCACTTTTGACTGATGTTGAATGTTACCTTCTATAATGAAACCCTACTTTGGATCAGCACTAGATTTTTATTATTATTTATTATTTCAATTTTTATTATAATAGTACCTGAAGCACTGACGGAGAACAGAACTTCATAACATTACCCAGTGCACAGGCACATAGTAAGGCCGCATCAACGCTGCTGTTCCTTTCAAAAGGGGCGTGCAAATATGGTGGCTCAAAATACAAATGAGACACTGATTTGTATATTCAGTGCCTCTTTTGCATAATGACAGCCACTTGCCAATCTGGAAGTGCTGTTTTCTAAATGAAAAACAGCTGTGTAGATGGGGTTCCTTCGAAAGCAAGCCCACTTTCGAAAAAACCCTTCTCCCTGAAAAAAATTCCTCTTTTGAAAGAGGAATGCAAATGAGGGAAATCAAAAATGCAAATGAAGAGCTGATTTACAAATGTCACACCTCACTTGAATAATCTCTTCTGATCACATTTTTGGAAGAGATTTTTTTGAAAAAAGAAAGCATTGTAGATGGCGTTCTTTGAAAAAAAACCCTGTTTTCGAAAGCACCCTTCTTCCTGAAAATAATTTAGGAAGAAGGGCTCTTTCGAAAGTGGGGCTTCATTTCAAAGGAATCCCATTTAAACGGCTATTTTGCATTTCGAAAATGGTGAGTGCACTTTTGGAATGGTGAGTGGCCTCCATTGTACAAACGAGTCACTGGATATGCAAATCAGTGCCTCATTTGCATTTTCAATCTGCCATGTTAGCATGCCGCTTTCAAAAGGGAGGGGCCAGTGTAGATGTATCTGCTGCATCTGCAGTACAGTCCCCTTTTGAAGGGAGAATGCAAATCAGGCAATTCAGAAATGCATATGAAACACCAATTTACATATCTCATGCTTCATTTGCATAATCCCATTTTCAAAAAAGAGTCTTTCTGAAGAAAAACAACGGTGTAGACAGGGTTCTTGCCAAATAAAACCCCATTTTTGAAAGCACCCTTCTTCCTAATTTTTTTTTTTAGGAAGAAGGGTGCTTTTGAAAGAACCTCATCTACAATGTTTGTTGTTTTTTTTTACAGTTTTTCCAAAAATGCGATTGGAAGAGATTGTGCAAATGAGGCATGAGATTTGTAAATCAGCATTTCAGTTGCATTTTAGATTTCCCTAATTTGAATTCCCCTTTCAAAAGAGGAATGTAGTATAGAAGTAGTCTCAGAGAGGTGAAGAAACTTACCAAGTGTCTTACAGAAAAATTTGAATTGCTGTAATCATTGCATCCTGGCAGGCCTACCACAATTGTAATCTTAATTGTGGGAGAGTTTATAAAATGTTCCAATTACTGATGACAATAAATGATGATGGAAAAAGGAATGAAACTAAATTGCTGTGTAGTAAATAAGGCATAAAATAGTGGACAAAACAATGAGAGAATGGGCTTTTTCACCCATCACTAGCAGGATACCCTATTCAGAAGGCACAAGGACAAATGCAGCAGCCACACCAGCTCCATTGCCAAATCCTCTCTTTCTCCTTCTCTTCTTCTGAGGCACTGCTCCTTTGCCAAGCCAGAAAGCAGAGTTAGGAACCCCAAGTTGCTGTGGGCTGAATCATCCACCTGAACTTGTTGGGGAAATGGGGAGCCCATACACCAATTCTCCAGATCATGCTGCATAGGGCAGGTGCAGAATCTGAGTTTCCATAGTTCCCTGGTCTCACTGAATGGTTCCTACTACTTGCCTCCTGACTGGGGGTATGGGAAAGAAAGAAATAGTGAGAGGGGGCACATGGTATGTCTGTGTTTGGGGCAGTGGTGCTAAGGCCTACACCAGCTTCCCTTCCCTGACCAGGAGGGAAAAAAAACCCATCATCCCTGGGTTCCTGGCAGGCAGTGAGCAGCACCTCAGAGAATCTGGGATCAGGATTAGAAATCTGCATTGTGGGACTGTCCTGTCCAATTTGGGATATGTGGTCATCTTACCCATCACCCCTCTTTTGAGGTTCTCAGTGAAAAAGGCATTGTGTGACGTGGGAAGGTGGCTGATTAAGGTATTTCTGAAGGAGTGGGAAGGGATGTCAGGACTCTAATTCACTCCAGGGACTCTCTTCTTCATTCATGAGCCTCAGGACTCATCACATTTTGGGACTGATTGACTACCACCAGCACACTATTGAATACTCCAGCTGGAAAAACAAGGGGCTGTATTCTGGTTTACTTTTACTTGTGTGTGTTTTTTTTCCATTCCTCCCCCATGCTTGTTAATATTTATATTCACAGGGCCTAAAGGCCTCATCTGAGGTCAGAGCTTGACCATGGTAAGCCCTGCACAAACATATAGTACAAGTCTGTCATTTTTTTGAAAAAGCTCATGGTCTAAATAGGCAAAGTGGGAGAGAAAGCTGGCACAGAAAATAAAGTGCCTTACCCAATGTAACATACAAGGTAACAGTAGAATTAAGAATAAACTTCAAATCTCTAGAGTCCCTGGCCTCTCCGCAAGACCACGCTGCCTTCCCACATAGGGAATACATGTTAATTAGGATTGCCTTTGTGCAAATGAGAGCAGAATTTAAGCTTCAGAATTGCTTGGCTCCACTTACTTCCTTGTTGCAGGGGAATTCCATGACTTGCTATAACTGCCTCATCAGCCATAGGTCTATGCAATCCTCATTGAAAAATATTTGTCTTCCTCAATCATACCGAACAGCCTAAAAAAGAAAAAGTGCAATTATATTTAATTTAAATCACTTAATTCTGGCTGCGGGTGTGGGCAGGAACATTCATTTCTAACCTTCCTCACTTCTTTCCTGTGACCTTTTTATCAAATTGATATGACTAAAAAGCACATTTTCATTACTTATGTTTTTAATTCTGGCATGTCTAGATAATCTTGTCTTTTTGACATATGACTCAGGGAGGAGGCCTACTTTCATGTCTTTATTGCATTTTTATTCATATTACCATGAATCTTACATTTCCAACAGGCACATTTTCAAAACAGCAGCCCTTTACGCTTGACTTTTTGGTTCACGTACCTGAGGAGTAACATCCGGTACTCGCTGATACAAATGTAACACCTTCTGTTCTGCAACAAGTTCACAGATGGAAGAGTTGGGAATGAGAATGGAGGAAGGAGGCCAATTATTTACATATAACAGAGAAAAGAAAACCAACCACATCTATACCTCCTAAAGAACAAGAAGAATTACAGAGGTTCTAATAATGACTGTGATTCTCAGATGCATTTTACAGGCCTGCCAATGGGTGGGTTGGGGAGTAGTTACCCTCAGGCTCGGCATTTCAAAAGGACCTAGAGCTCCATCTGCCACCACTGCCAAAGTAACAGCAGCTTCAGCTGGAGCTGAAAGCTGCCACTGTACTGTGCCTCAGCTGTGACAGTAGCTCTGAGTAAACATGGGGGAGAGCCCAGGGCTGACCATACTAAGCTATGCCCTTTCTGCCCTTGGCCCTACCCCTTCTGGGGGTGGAGAATGAAGCCCTCCTCTCACCTTACTCCCAGGCCAGCAACAGCTGTCAGCACTGCTGGTGTTTTGCAAAGTTGGTGGCTAGAGGAGCTGTCCATATTAATATTACAAGGTTGCAGAATCCTAATAAAGCCAAATCCTACCCTTCAAGGTGCCTATTGTGCTCTAGCTGAAGTTAATGAATGATATAGGTACATATTCAGAAAGCAAGAAAGAAAAGTTCAGGTGCTAGCCTGGGACTCAATTCTTTCCTGTGTCCTTGAGTTTTTATGGGACTTTTCATGGTGAAAGTCTTCTAGTCTTTCCATGCTTCAGTTCACCATCTGTGAAATGGAGAAATAGCTCTTCCCTACCTCACTTGGGTACTATGTTTAAATACATTAAGACTATGTCTATACTACAGTGATCTGTCAAAAGAAGATCTTCCAGAAGATCTCTTCCAAAAAAGCTTCTTTCAAAGGGGTGCATCCACACACAAAAAAGATTGATCAGAAGACTGATCCGCTCTTTCAACAGAGAGTGGCCACACGGCCCTGCTCTTTCCAAAGAACTGGGCCAGGGGTCAAAAAATCCAGCATCATGAGGATGGGTCTTTAGAAACAAAGGGCCCCAGGGGCATCTACATACTTTTTTTCTCAAAGAATCTCAGAAAAAGGCAATCTTCCTCATCTGCTTCATTTTTCTCATTTTGGATCAAAAGAGAACATTTTATGCAGTACTGGAGGGCCAACAGCCTTTGCCCCCCCCCACCCCGGGCAATGTGGGGAGAAACCCAGCTCTGCATTCCTGGAGTGGATGGACCAGAGGGGGGAAGGGCAGGGCCAAGGGCAGTCAGCCATCAGTGCCTCATTGAGTGCACACCGGTTCCCCCATACCTCCACCCATAGACCCTTGTGTGGTGCTCTAGCAGCAATTTAAAGGGCCTGGGCCTCTGGATGCTGCCACTGCTAGTATAGCAGCAGTGGTGGCCAGAGCCTTTAGTCCCTTTGAAGTGCCAGGCCCCAGGGCACCTGCCCCTTTGCCCTCTCCCTGCTCCATCAGCAAGACTGTGCAATGCTCAGCTATTCTGCTGGCAATAGGGCCTCTAAGTAGCCACACAAGATGGATTCACAATTCACAGAAATTAGACGTTGAAAAGACATATTAATTAACTAGGACTAGATCCTTCCAGCATTGCAGTCAATAACAAGCATTCTATTCAATTCTATTCTATTCTATTCATTCTATTCTATTCTATTCTTTCATCCATCCCCACCAGTACAGACTTATTGCACATACTGCCTTGCCAGTGCTCAGTTCTAATGGTCTCAAGGGAAAAGCTTCCATAACTTGTCGCGGGAGAACAGTCCACTAGATCTCATTGTCTTTAACTCTTTTTTTCCCTTAAATAATCTGCACAAAGCTTGTTCCTTTTTAGTTTTATTACGTGAATATAATATTAATGCCACTGTTGTGCAACTCATGGAACCAACGTATTTCCAACCTACTTCACTTTTGTATTATATTATGAACAAACACTATTTCATTCTGCCTCTCACTGAAAAGGAGCCCGTAGGCTTTTATATATTTATTACTTGACATATATAGTATTTTATCGTGGGGGGAAAATCAGACATTTCTGTGATAAAACTGGAATCTACTCTGAGACTTCAGCAACTCTGTACTTGCTTCTGAAATTATTGGCATTGCTTACACTGGCTCCAGTGTTGCAGTATGTGGCCCAGATAATGCACAACAGAATCAAACAACAACTTAGAACAGAAACTGATTTTCTATGTCATGCCAGCAGCCTGTGTCAATTACGTAGGAAGAATATGCCAACTGGCACTGGCTCTTGGTAAAAACACTAGTGTTAATCTCCCTATGCTTCCCAGAAGTGCTACTGGCTCTTTAATGGCCCAGATGGTTGAGTGCCTCCAGCAACAGAGGGCCCACCTTCACCTTATGCTGGGATTATTGGTTCACTGCAGGGGGAAAAGCGCCAGATTCTGGTGCTCAAGTGTTTCACCCTGCAGGCTCTCTGAGGTTTTTCAGTCGCTTACTAACCTGACAGAGTACTGCTGACCATCTCAGAGTGTGTCAAAATATTTTAACCAAAACATTCTTGTAATTCTGTGTGTCCATCCCACTGTGGAGGTTTGTGCATTCCAGGACAGAGCTCTTAGAAAATCTTTACCCTTTGAAATACCTGCCAGAGAGGTTTGAGCACTTTCTGCTATCTCACACACATTGCACAGGCATGAAGCGGCGAGCCACCACACGCCCACCTCACTTCCTCCCCATCACCCATACTTTTGGAAATCATGTGGTTCTCCCCATTTAAGGGCATCCCCACAGCCATGATATTCTGCTTTGTGTGCGGGGTGCCAGAAGCCTTATCTCCACAAGGATTGTACCATAGGAGCACTGAGCAGAGGCAGGATCCTCTCATAAGCAACTGCAAAAGATCTGGGAAGTGGACCTTCACCTGGTATTGTTAGCATCTTCTCCCTTGTCTCCTGATGAGGCAATTGTGGTGGAATCTATTTATCCATCTCTAGATGTTAGAACCCATCACAAGCTGTTGAGGAGTATGGCTATGGGACTTGATATACATTTAGAGAAAGTTTCATTAGCTGGTGGACATATTAAAATCTTCAGTGGGGGAAAATATGCTACCTCAGCCCCAATTTTCCTGCCCGTAACTTGCATAAGATTCGAAAGAAGGTAGTATATCCTTTGCGGGGGGGTCATGCACCTGCATAACCACCCTCTTCCAGGCTCTCCTTGGTCACTGCAGAATCCAATGAAAAGGTAAAATTGGGCACCAGACCTCAACCATTCGGAATAAAGAAGACAAGAAGTTGGACTTATTTGGGAAGAAGCTTTGTTCCAAAAGTGTGTTACAGATTTGCATTGCAAACCAGCAAGTTCTAATGAGACATTACAATTTCACTCTGTGAGATAAGGCTTTGAAACTTAAAGATAAGCCCTGAGATGAAGTGAAACAAGAGTTCGCCACTTCAATAGAGGAGGTCAAGCTGGTCACCAGAATGGCTCTGCAGTTGGGTCTTGATGCTGCACATTGTTCTGTGCATGCTATGGCCTCTGCTACTATGATAAGACACTCATCCTGGTTACAATCTTCTGGTCACCTCCTTCAGAGGTATAAGAGGCAGTTCATGAATAACTCTTTGAGGGGCTACCACTTTTCTCAGAAAAGACAGATGCAACTGAGCATAGTCTGGACACTCTAGATCAGTGGTCAGCAACCTTTTGCACTGAAGCCAAGAGAGACACATGAGCCGATTTTCATCGGCACATGAGGTGGGAGCTCAGCCCCACCCTTCCTCCTTCATGCAGCTGGGAGCTTGCTCAAAGCCATGCCACTTGTGGATTAACAACTGACCAGCTAGTACTGCCAACCACCATCTAAATGGTAAAGCTCTGCATCTTAATTTATTTATTAATGAAGCTGTTGTAAGTAGAGCTATTAGTGACTTTAAAAAGCATCACTGGCACTAAGACCGTACATAGAGGTCTAATTTCAGCAATCTGCCTCAGAAAGATTGCTGACCCCTGCCCTAGCTAATAGTAAGTCCATCCTGGAATTCAGGACACTGACCTTGGCATGGTCCCTCACAGTCTCACAATTCTATGTTTCTCTGATTGCTTCAAAAGTCTAGAGCAACGTGGAACCCCTTGGCATTTACACCCTAGCAGTGAAACAGAAGGCCGGCCACCCCCATCAGTCTCAGAATTTTCAGTGATCTACTCCTGAAGCACAAGACCTAGCAAGGAGAAGGAGCAGAGGATAAAGTGCACTCCCTCACCACCTTCTTCTGCTTTGGCAACTGCTGGTTCATCAAAGTGAGTGGCACCTTCCAAGGCATCCTTTTGATCGATAGGTGGATAACAGTCAACCACTTCCAAAGGAAACATACTTTATGAGTCTAGTTTTGCTAAACTTCTGTCCCACTGGAGTTCTAAGAATGGTGGAAGTGGGACATTTGCTTCCTTTTGTTTCTACCCCACTTTACTATTCCCTCTACCCCATCTCTTTTCATTGTCCACCCTCTACTTAGAGAGAAAGCCGTGCTAGTCTATATACTATTAAAACAAAAAAGCAGTACTGCTTTTTTCTACTTAGAAAGCATTTCTATGAGTGATATAATCAATTCGCTTTGTAGGAGCTGCAGAAAAGGTCCCTTCTTTGTTCAGAGGAACGGGTTTTTGCTTCTGATACTTCAGGATAGGCTCTCAGAGCCATTTTAGTCTAAGGTAATTGAACAAACTCTTAAAACAATCAACATTCTGGACACTCAGTTACTCCTTCTTTGGGGAGTGGTATGCTGATTTCAACTTAGGATGCCTACTTTCAGGTAGCAATTCAATAGGGCAGCAGAAAATGACCTTTGGTAGTCACCATTATTAATTCATAGTCCTTGCCATTAGTCTATTAGCTGCCCCTATTGCTTTTTTACAAGGTACACCTTCCTTCCCCTCTCTCTTTTGAAGTTGTTCCAATAGGAAGGAGCTAAGGGAAGTCTTGGCTGTCTCAGCCTGTATGACTATGTCATGTGTATGAGACTGAAGAGAGAGTTTAGGCTGCCCCAATGGGTGCTGCAAAGGGCAAAAACTCTGTTCAGTAATTGTGCTCTGTAGTGTACGAACACTACAGAGGAAGAGCAGCAGAAACAGACATTTTAGTAATCATTTTTTGATTTTGCTGCAAAGTGGGGTTTCTCAAAAACATATTCTCCTAGATAAACATTGTTTACAGTAACATTTTTCAGTGAGTTTAAAAAGGGATATTTTCATTTAGTTCAGCTTCAATTAGAAAATTTCCTTTTGTTTCGGTGTGAATACTGAAAAAATATTTTAAAATTTCAAATATTTATTTTCCTCTGTTGCCTTCCACAGCTGAATTGAATAGAAACATGGATTAGTATTCAAAAGGACCTTGCAAAGAAGAATTGGTCTGAATTCAACAAGATGAAATTCAATACAGATAAGCACCACATACTTCACCTAGGAAAGAAAAATATCAAATGCACAGCTACAAAATGGAGAATAATTGAAAGGGTGGCAGCACTGATGAAAAAGGACCTTGGATTATAGCAGATCACAAATTGAACATGAGTCATTAATATCATGCAGTTGTGGAAGAGGCTAATATAAATCTGAAGTGTATTAATAACAGTGTCATATGCAAGCATGGAAGATAATTGTTCCAATCTGCAGAACTGGTGAGGCCACAGCTATTGTCCTCTGTCCAGTTCTGGGTTTCACACTTTAGGAAAGATGTGGATAAGCTGGAGACAGTCCAGAGGAAAGTGACAAAAAGGATAAATGGTTTAGAAATACTGACCTGTGAGGGAAAATTGCATGTGTCTTCTTGAGAAAAGACTGAGAGAAAACCTGATAATATTCTTCAAATATGTTAAGGGCTGCCATAAGGCAGACAAGAATCATTTGTTCTACATGTTCACTAAAGTAGCACAAGGAAAAAAAAATGGGTTTAAATTTCAGCAAGGGAGATTTAGTTTAGCTATTAGGTAAAGCTTTTAGCTATAATGGTACCTATGTTCTGGAATAGGCTTTGGAGGGAGGCAGTGGAATCCCCACTAGTGGAGGTTTTTAAGAACAGATTGGACAAACACCTCTCAGCGTAGTCTAGGTCAGTTTCCATACTGCTGCATCCTGTTCAGATATCTGCTTTGTCTTGCACATCCCAAATTTCACCTCTCTTAAAAACTACATAAGAATACAAGTATCACAGCACACTATTACTGAAAAATTACTGACTTTTTCTGACATTTTACCATATACTATAAAATAAACCATTTGAAATATAAATATTTTACTTACATTTCATTGCACAATGTATTTGAGCACTATAAATCAGCTGTATAAAATTTTTGCTTCTCCTGGCTTTGCCAGTGCTTTTTACATCATCATCACAATCAACAAATATGGGCTCAGGACCCATTGGTGTCTGATGCCTCTCTCACTATTTCCTTCCATCTTTCCCTGTTCAGTGCAGAGTGGCTTAGTTTCTGTAGACTAGCCCCGCGCCAATCTACTATATCACCTACCCATTCTCTGTGCGGTCTGCCTCTCCTATTTGAACCATCCATTATGCCAAACACCAGGGTCTTGACTTTCCATTTGTCGTTCGTTCTGCAGATGTGCCCGAATAACTGTAACTTCTGTTGTATGACCTTCTGCACTCTATGGTCTTTCAGCTTGATCTTCCTATATAATTTCTCGTTGGTGACCTTCTGCATTCATCCTATTCTCAGGATTTTTATGTTGCCTGTTATAAATATCTAGATGAGTTGATGAACCCTGTGGAATAGTTCTGAGTATCCCCAGGGAAACAAGTATCTTGGATTGAGAACCACTGTTTTTTGGATACTTGATCCCACCCCAGCAGAGGGCGGATAGAGCAGCTGGCCTCTTAAGGTCCCTGGCAGTCGTAACATCTGGTGATTCTATGAAAATATTTTAATATTTATTGTGCCCCTCCAAAAGTGGCAAAATTTAAATTACTGCACATGCAGCTGGTTACTGTAAGGATGATCGTAGTAGAAATAAATACAAATAGAGATTTAGAGGTTCTGATTTGTATTGTCATTATCTGACAATGAAGGTGCTATGTGCACTATATCTGCTGCCCTAAATTGGAACCCACCAAATTATTATTTCTTTTCCCATGCATGCAGTCAGAAGTGGGGCAAACTTCAACCAAGGGGACTCTTTTGAAAATCAACCCCATCTTCGAAAGAACCCTTCTTCCTATTTTGTTTCAGGAAGAAGGGGTCTTTCGAAGATAGGGTTTGTTTTTGAAAGATCCCCATCTACACTGCTTTTTTTGATTTCTAAAGAACCTCTTCCAAAAAGAGATTATGCAAATGAACCACAAGATATGTAAATCTGTGCATCATTTCCATTTTCTATTTCCCTCATTTGCATTCCTCTTTAAAAAAAAGGAATGCAAGTGTAGACGTAGCTTTTCTGATTCAATACTACAGCAGTACCTAGCCTGATATAAATCACTATCCACACTGCTAATTTAAAAAAGTTTAGTTTCAATGCTTGTTCTTTAACATCCTCCCTAGTTACTGATGGAATAGAAGCATTTTGTTCTCACTGTAAACTACCACTTTATCGCTCTTCTTTTCCAATGGAGGACAGAAATATATATGGTATATTTCAGTCTTTTCACAACTGGCAATTCAACCATCTATATCTAATATCAGATCTGTATAATTATTAGGGTTTCTTTTATTCTTAATATGTATAAATAATTTCCTCCTAGCCTTAGCACCCCTCACTTTAGATTTTTAATCCCTCTATGGACTCTCTTATCAATTGTCTGTATTTCCTAACTTCTGGTTTGTTCTTATTAGTAACAGCATCCCCATTTTTTTCCATCATGATTTCATTATTGGTATTGTTTTTACTGATTTTAAATCTCCTCTTCACCTGGATAGCTTTTCACCCAAAGAATTGTTTTGTGATTGTAGTGATATGGGAGACACAGGGAGGAACGTAGGTTATCGCTAGTAAAGCATTCTTACATAATTCCCAATTATAACTTACATTTATACTATATTTTTTGTAAGTTTCCTGCAGCATTTAACACATCACTGCATTTCTGCTAAAGTATAAAGTTCAAACCCATGTTCCCTCTAGTGTTTTACATCCATGGGTGGAATCCATTTTGTTATGTGCACTAAGGTGTGTCAAGATGTGCACCACCATGGAAACTCATGTTGCCAGCTGTGGGTGTTCTGCTAATCACCCAGGCAGCACCTGAATCTCTTGGGAGGCTGCCCAAGCACTCAGCTTACAGGGGACACTGCAAGTCCCCTGAGTAACAAGCCATGCGGGCACAGGCCCCTGAGTATCCAGCCATGTGGGCGCAGGAAAGTTCCAGAATGTGTGGTGCCTCTGGGAGAGGGAAGGGAGGGGTTGTGCACAATTAGGGGGAGCGGGACAAAATGTAAGTGGCTGAAAAGAATTTTCTCAGCTTCTTTTACAAGCACGACCACCACCCACAGCCTAGCTGCCATGTGGTGTGGGGAGGAGGGGGCAGTGGCAGGCGACTGCTGGTGCCAGGAAGTGCAGAAAAAAAGTCAGCTAGCAGAAGTAGACATAGAGCCACAGACCCTACAACCACGCTAATAGCAAAGAAAGAAGTTTTTCAGCTTCTTATGCAAGCATGACCCTGCAGCCATGGGCTTCCAGGTGCCAGATTGAAATGGTCTTCCTCTTGCCTAATTCCTGTGCATCTGAAAGCAGTGGAGATGGAAGAGGCCAGAATGGAGAACTGTGGGGCATTGTGTGACACATATGGGACATGTCTGGAGGCTAGTGAATTCAATTTAAAGACATGATTTTCAGGAAGAAGGGGCCCCTGGAAGAAGGACTTCCTTCCAGAAGTTCCCCTGGTGCCGCGCTTCTGCACGGCGTTTTGGAGTCCAGAAGAACTGTCTTCTGGACTCCAAATCACGTGATCGTATGCTAATGAGGTGCAGGGAATTTGCATCCATGTCTCGTTAGCATATTTCGGACCGCGTATTACCATGCCACTTTCGAAGAAAGTGGCCTGTGTAGAAACAGCCTGGTAGAGTAGTAATACAGTAAACTCTTTCATATCTGACAGCCCCGGGATCAGGAGGTTGCCAGATAGTCAAATATTCTGGATAACAGAGAGGTATACCTAGCAATGCATAATTCTTAAAAAAAAATAGATATTAAGAAACAAACAAAAAGGTATGCAAAGGACTTTATTTACCAACAATAGCATTGTACACTGTAAAGTTATACTGCATGTGCTGTATTTATTTGTATTTACTTTCACTAAAATGTACTTATGGAAAAAAATAACTAAAACTTACCTGTGGTTAGACTGCCAGTTATCTGAGAATTCTGGATGATACCGTCTTGATATGAAAGATTTTATTGTACTAAGCAGTATTTTTGGATCTGAGATAAGAATAACCTAAACAGATAAAACCACCCTCCGGCCCACTCCAAATTATGGTAAATTCTGTAACGTCCCTTTCATACAGAAGCACGGTTGCTAGCAGTAAGCCAAGGAAAGGCAATTAAGTTGTGAGAGACTTAAGGAAATCAACTCTGTCCTCTTATGCCAGCTTCTCCTGGGTAAGGGTCCTAGAAGCTCTATTTGATGTAGCAATTACTATTCCCTTTCAGTGACCTTTAAATACAAGTATTTCAGCAGCTTGATTTTACCCTCTATGGGTACAAGATTGCTTTGACAGCTCTTTCTTTGTTTTGCAGGAGGTTTTCCAGCAGATCCTCAGAAGTCACAATATCTGAGTGAATCTACATGAGATTTAGAGCATCCATATATATTCCTTTGGCTTCCTTTTTAACGTTATTTTTCCTGTGACAGATATGGTCAGATTGGCACCAAACCAGCTGCTGCTCCCAAACTGGCTTCCAGTCTTAGCTTTTCTCTCTAATCTTTCCCTGCAGTCACATTTGTAGCAGGACCTGAGGTAATTTAGTGTATGTCTACACAACAGCATTATTTTGATGTAACTTTGCTAGCATCTGCACAACACAGCCGCTATTTTGAAATAATTTTGAAATAGTGGTTGGCTTATTTTGAAATAAGTAAATCTCATTCCATGAGGAGTAATGCCCATTTCGAAATAGCTATTTCAAAATAGGGGCTGTGTAGACAGGGAATAGAACTTATTTTAAAATAAGCCAAGGTGTGTCCAATGGATCTATTTCAAAGTAAGCTCTATTGAGACTGGCTTTTTGCTCCCATCTTTGCCAGCCACACATTCTTTAGTAACAACAAAAATTCCTGTGGCACCTTATAGACTAACAGATACTTTGGAGCATAAGCTTTCATGGGCAAAGACCCGCTTCATCAGATGCATGACCTTTGAATCAATAGGACAAATTGCCTGTTCTTCTATGACAAAGGCATTCATTAAACCATCAGCTGAAGTTACTGTAAAGATTTCAGGTCTCTTTTTTTCCAGAATGCTTTCTAATGCACCCGTGGAAGCGTCATACTGTGATGCCTACTATTCTATTTCAAATATCTTAGTCAGCAACTCTTTATTCCTACTTTTGCTTCCTAGAAGACATAGCCAGATATTAATACTGAAGGCTCCTCTTTAGGTAATCAAAATGTTAAATATTCAACGTACCAGAAACATCTGAAATATTAACCCAAATTCTTCTGTTGGTATCACATATTATATCATGCTACTGTAAATTGTTTGTGAATTAAGGCATATCCTCAACTAGGTTATATTTAATTTTCAATGAAGTAGAAAAGATGTTAATTCTAGCATGAAACAGAAATGATAATCTTTTTGAATAGATTCTTTTGAAAACACTGGCTCTTGGCAGTTAACGTAGTTTGGCTCCAGGATATGGACGGTAGGGGGATAAGATAAAAAGAACAGACATCAGTTCTAAATTCAGTAAACAGAGGAGGTGAGGGGGTCATTCTGCAGTTAAGGACAAAGTAATTACATCCCAAAGGACAGTAACAATTTTTGACACCTGCCCTCTCCCCAAGAGCCTTTGCTTAAATTTATTAACTATTTCTAGGCTTTATCCTGTACTTTGCTATTATCCTGTAACATATTATATTGTCTTTTCTTTATCTTCTCACACTTTCATGTTCATAAGGTATCCACCACTTTTCGTCTTGTGTTGGTCTCTTCAGAATTCTGAGTAGCATATTGATGGACATGACTTCTTTCTTTATGGTTCTAACTAATAGTTTCTCTATGGCCTCCTTTTTTTTCTCTTTACTTGTTGTGTCGCATCGGTGGCATCCTAAAAGCATGTCCTAGATATGTCCATTGTTGCCTTCCAACCATGAATTTAGTTGGTTTGCGTTCCTTAAATTTCTGATTGAAACAGGAAACACTTTCCAATGAACTTTAGAGGTCTTTCATGGGCTTTTACTTTAGAATGAGACAATTTTATCATTTTGTATTGTAGATTTCAATGAGCGTGCTCCATATAGGAGGATAGATATGAAATCCATATAAAAAATCTAATTTTCATGTTGGTGCCAGTTCTGTTACTTTCCCAAATTCTCTAAGATTTATGAGTATTGTTCACTACTTCAGATATGTTTTCCTTGGCATGGTGTTACCATTGTAGTTAATTATTTTGTATATTCCTTTAATTGTACCATCTATTCTTTTAGTTAATCCATATATAATGAATGTGTGATTAATTGATTTTAAGTTGTAGGTTTGTGAATATGAATAGGTGGGATAACGTTATAGGAATATAGGATTGTTAAACAAAATCTACAGGCATCGGGCCTGATACAGATTGGCAAGACTGACTGAGAAAGAAACTTGCAGTTATGTTCACTTCTGACCTCCTAGAAACTATGAAACAGTAGACGGAAACATATGCCATAATGAATCATTTAGTTTCACAAAATGATCAGTGACAACATCTTGGGGAATATTAGCCAGACCAAAAGTTGTTATGCTAAATATCTGACATAAATATTAATGAGTATATATTAACTCATAAGTATAACTCATAAATATTAATGAGTTAAGAAGAACTAAGCAAGTTGACTATGAAAAATGGGGCACCCCTAACATAGTGGGGAGTGAGGTATTAATTAAGGAGAAAAGAGTTTGAACCTTAGCGTATGTACAAGCCTTGGAAGATGTAATCATAAATTATGATAAAAGATGTTACCCAGCCTGTATCCTGAGAAGAAAGTGCGGTAATACTCTAGGATGACAATTCTTGGTGCTGGAGAATATGCAAAGGAGAAGGGTCCCCTCTTAGGTCCCCCAGCAAGAGATGTGAGTGATGCCAGAAATAGTGCTAAATACTTTGCATTATCTCTTTGTCTGTTATTGTATTTTAGCATTTTTGGGATTGTTCACTGCTTACAGGACTCTCACCATTGTCATTCGTGGTGCCACACCTATGTCTGTCCATGGTCCTGTCATAGTGTGTATTGTCATTTCTCACCTTGGCATTCAGATCACCCATGATGATAATGGGGTCATGGTGTTATATAGACTCCATTTGTGCCTGATGCTGCACATAGA
The DNA here is from genome assembly GCF_033958435.1 of Carettochelys insculpta. Taxonomy (NCBI): domain Eukaryota; kingdom Metazoa; phylum Chordata; order Testudines; family Carettochelyidae; genus Carettochelys; species Carettochelys insculpta. The sequence continues at coordinate 191,375,549 of NC_134139.1, forward strand.
AGGTGTCTAAAATTTCTTCACCAATGTCATTGGTTGGGGCATATACCTGGATCAAGGTGATGTTCACTTGTCTTCTTTTTAGTCTGACCCTCATCAGTCTGCTGTTGACAGGTTTCCACTCCAGCAAGCATTTCTCAATCTCCTTCTTAAAGATGATGGCCATTCTCTCATTATTGGAATTGTTAATAAAGGGACTTCTGCCAAGGATGACGCGAGCGAACAGTTTACCAGTGACGCTTAGGAGGGAGATTCCACAGTAGTTATTGCAGTCGCTTCTGTCTCCTTTGTTCTTATACAACGTTACAATGTTAGCGTCACGCATATCCTGTGGAACCTCACCCTCTTTCCAGCACAGGCACAACAGCTCATGTAGGGGTTCCAGGAGTGTGTCCGTGGCACACTTGATTACCTCTGGTGGTATACCATCCTGGCCAGGGACCTTTCCTACTGCAATGCTGTCGATGGCTGTCTTCAGTTCATCCACAGTCAGTTCTTGATCCAGTTCGTCCATTACTGGTAGGAGCTCGATGGCATCGAGGGCTGCAGCTGCAGGAGAAGTGCAGGGAGGAGAGGAAGCCACTTTACATAGCCTTCATTGATTTGACCAAGGCCTTCGACTTGGTCAGCAGGGATGGTCTGTTCAAACTGCTCCACATGATAGGCTGTCCTCCACGGTTACTCAAGATGATCCAGTCATTCCACGAAGACGTGAGAGGAACCATCCAATATGACAGCACATTATCTGATGTTTTCAGCATCAGGAGCAGCATCAAACAAGGATGAGTCCTTGCTCCGACACTCTTCGGGATCTCCTTTGCGCTCCTCCTGAAGCATGCCTTTGGATCTTCAACAGAGGGCATCTTTTTGCACCCAAGATCTGATGGGAAACTGTTTAACCTTGCAAGGCTGAAAGCTAAGTCTAAGGTGCGGGAAGTCCTCATCAGAGACATGCTGTTCACAGACGATGCTGGTGTAGTGTCTCACACAGAAGACCAGCTTCAAAAACTGCTGGATCAGTTCTCCAAAGCGTGCAAGGACTTTGGGCTTACCATCAGCCTCAAGAAGACAAACGTACTTGATCAGGATGTTGCTGAATCCCCATCAATCAGCACTGACAACTATACGTTAGAGGTCGTCCATGAGTTCGTGTACCTCGGGTCCACCATTACTGACACCCTGTCGTTGGACACTGAGCTAAATAGGAGGATCGGAAAAGCGGCCACAACTCTGTCCAGACTCAGCAAGAGAGTGTGGAGTAACAACAAGCTGTACACTCACACCAAAATGCAAGTCTACAGAGCCTGCATCCTCAGCACTCTCCTTTACGGCAGCGAGACTTGGACCCTGTATGCCCACCAGGAAAAGAGGCTGAACGTCCTCTACTTGTGCTGCCTCACGTGCATCCTTGGAGTATCATGGAAGGACAGAGTGCCCAACACCGCTGTCCTTGAGCAAGCTGGAATCCCAACCATGCACACCCTCCTCAGGCAGCGGCGGCTCTGCTGGCTTGGCCACGTCCACAGGATGAATGATGGAAGGATTCCAAAGGACATCCTGTATGGTGAGCTAGCCTCTGGAAAAAGACCTCCTGGACGCCCCCAGCTGCACTACAAAGATGTCTGCAAGAGAGACCTCATAGGGGTAGACATCGAGCTGGACAACTGGGAAGAACTAGCAGACAACCGCAGCAGATGGAGGCAGGGGTTACACAAGGGCCTTCAGAAGGGCAAGATGAGGATCAGACAGCTGGCAGAGGAGAAGTGAGTGCAAGCGCACAGAAAGCACACTAAGGATTTGCCAGACACCCACCACACCTGCAAGAGATGCAGCAAGGACTGTCACTCTTGTGGGTCTTCATAGTCACAGTAGACGCTGTAAATGAAGTCATCATATTGAAACTATAAAGGGCGCATTGCATAGTCTATGCAGACTGAAGGATGCCTACAGAATAAAGGGACTTAGGAAAGAATGATGAGTTATTATATGTGCTTCTACAGTCTCTCATTCTTACGATACAGACAATAATATTCCTGATGCTGTTGCACTCAGAAGATCAAACTTTTTTTAACCCTGTGAACTAGGAAACTAATCAATAATTCCTATGAACTAACCAATTATTCATTAATCAATCAATCTATCAAGCCACACAATTATTGCATAGATCGTTCCATATATAGGTTTAATGACTTGCTTTATCTAATTTATCCATCTCCTCTGATGTTTGTTGTGGGACACTGGTAATCACATATTTTGTCTTCACCTTGCTGATGAACAAATCAGCAGTGAAAAAGGGGAGTGGTGGTTTCAGACCTACCCGCCTTGAGGTTGTGTGGCTACTCATCCTTCTCCTTAAGGGAAGATTCCTCAGTTCTGGTATCCTGGGCAACATATTGGTTCTCCAGAACCATGGTAGTGGGGGGAGGGGTGGGAGCAGGGGTGGAACACTTCCTGTGTGAGATGATTAAAATAATTGGGTATATTTAGTTTGGGAAAAAGAAGGCTGAGAGGGACATGATAGCATCCTTCAAGTACCTGAAAGGAGGAGGGGGAAAATTATTCTACTTAAGTTCTGATGATAGGGCAAGAAACAATGGGATGAAATTGCAGCAAGGAAAGTTTAGGTTGGACATTGGGAAACATTTCCTAATTGTCAGGATGGTTAAATACTGGCATAAATTGCCTTGGGTGGTTGTAGAATCTCCATCATTGGAGATATTTTAGAGCAAGTTGGATAAATATCTAACGGTGACAATATATATGGTACTTGATCCTGCCATGAGGGCAGAGGACTGGAATTGATGAGCTCTTATGGTCCATTCCAGTATTCTATGGAACCGTGACTCTGAAGCTCACACTTTTTCTCTGTATAGGTGGCATCTGTATCGTTATTTGACATGGAAGTTACGTTGGTGACATCACTAAGGTATGTCCTATATATGCCCAAGTTCATCTGTTGATGCATGGTCTTATTTTAAACTTTTTCATCTTGTTTAACATGTTCTTCACTTAACAGTACAAAGTGTATGGTCATTGCCAATAGCAACTCTCCAATAAGAACACTTTTGCCTTTTATAGACATGGTCTATGTATTTTGGACAATATTTCTGTCAGAAATAAAAATAAGATCAGAGACAACCGTTAATTTCAATGAAGTGATCACTAGCTGTCATTTTTATTGCTGTACCTGTATCACTTATAGCAGTGTTTTGTAACCTTTTGGCTACGTCTACACGTGAAGCCTACATCGAAGTAGCCTATTTCGATGTGGCGACATCGAAATAGGCTATTTCGATGAATAACGTCTACACGTCCTCCAGGGCTGGCAACATCGATGTTCAACATCGACGTTGCGCAGCACCACATCGAAATAGGCGCAGCGAGGGAACGTCTACACGCCACAGTAGCACACATCGAAATAAGGGTGCCAGGCACAGCTGCAGACAGGGTCACAGGGCGGACTCAACAGCCAGCCGCTCCCTTAAAGGGCCCCTCCCAGACACAGTTGCACTAAACAGCACAAGATACACAGAGCCGACAACGAGTTGCAGACCCTGTGCATGCAGCATGAATCCCCCGCTGCAGCAGCAGCAGCCAGAAGCCCTGGGCTAAGGGCTGCTGCCCACGGTGACCATAGAGCCCCGCACGGGCTGGAGAGACAGCGTCTCTCAACCCCCCAGCTGATGGCTGCCATGGAGGACCCCACAATTTCGACGTTGTGGGACGCGGATCGTCTACACGGTCCCTACTTCGACGTTGAACGTCGAAGTAGGGCGCTATTCCGATCCCCTCATGAGGTTAGCGACTTCGACGTCTCGCCGCCTAACGTCGAAGTTAACTTCGAAATAGCGCCCGACGCGTGTAGCCGCGACAGGTGCTATTTCGAAGTTAGTGCCGCTACTTCGAAGTAGCGTGCACGTGTAGACACAGCTTTTCAGATGGGTGACCCCTAATTAAAATTCAAAAAATATTACAATCTTCCTTGTCTTTACTGTAACATTTACAGTAAAAATGTATTAATTACAATATGTTGCATATTTCAAGAGGATGTCAGAGAAACCTGACTTTGAAGGATAAAGATGTACATGGAGAACAACTGAAGTCTAGACTCTGAGAAAGGCTCACATCCCCCTGTCTGATCTGACTTGTTTTTGACTCTTTTGATAAATACTGTTGATACTGGGCCATTTCCACCTTGCTGAATAGAACTTGTCAGCTCTGGCCCTCCCTCTTACTGGACCCCACTCTATAAATACCCTTCTGAAACCTCCACCCCCACTCATGCATCTGATGAAGCTGGTCTTTGCCCACGAAAGCTTATGCTCCAAAATATCTGTTAGTCTATAAGGTGCCACAGGACTTCTTGTTGTTCTTGAAGCTGCAGACTAACACGGCCACCTCTCTGATACGATGTACTTGGAGTGGAGAAATGAGATTTTCTTTGTGTTAGGTATAACAAACTGTCCAATGCTTAACTATCACCCATTGCATTTCAATTTCCCCTCCAAGAGATTATCACCTACTTATTGAGAAACTCTGACCAAGACATCAGGGCCCTAGTGCAGTACTTTAGCAGTTTTCCTCTTTTCCTGAGTAGTAAATATAAATTGGTTTCTTCCCTAGTTGACTTCTGTATTGTTTATCTCTAAGATTAGATGGATACTTCCAAAGAAAGAGAGAAAGATAGAAAGAAAGAAGGAAATCTCATGAAACTCAAAACAGTTTGTGAATTATTTTTGTTCTGGTGTTTATTTTTCCCCACATATACTGTGATGACTGAAGTCTCATTATAACATATGTGGTGGCACTTACTGATGGTGCAGCTGTAAAATAACCTAACTCCATTAACAGATCTCAGTGTAAGTCCCTAGGATGCATTCACTTATAATACAACTGCACATGGGATTTCATCAAAATCCCACATGCCTGTGTCTCAAGTTGACTACATATCACGTAGGATGTCCAATGTATTATACACTAAAAAGGTTGAAAGATCAACTTTCTGTAAGGGGGGAAAAAAAAGCACTGCCGAAGCCTTTACCAGAACTGAAAAATATACCATAGTACTGAAACTAGGGTTTCTGGCTTGAACTAGCAATAATAACCCAGACACATGATTTTTGCCTTCATCACCTCCACTATGACAATTGTTCCAACACCACTGCAACTGTACTTATAGTTATTAAGCTGCATGCTTAGATTAAGTAAGGTTAAATAGTGTAATGTTGTGTAAAGTGTAAACTATGTTTGGAAAGAACTCTCCCTCCTTGTCTATCAGGGTTTCAGGTACATTACATGTTGATTAATTAATTTTCCCCAAAGTATCATACATATTCAATATCAAACTCAAACTGATTAATAATGCTATGAAGTGATTAATTTTCAAAATTTTGTGCCGACATTTCAAAGTTGTGATTGATGCATCATGACAAGCTGCATTTGACAGTCATCTAATTCCATTGTATCTCTGTGCAGTTTAAATTTCCTATATGCAATGACTCTTGCTCTTTCATTGCGTATTCAGTATTCTGTACTTTATGTGGCTCTTTGCATTTAATGAACAAGATAGTAGATTAATGCCCCACTGCCTTGTGGGTTAACCTGGGAAGGAGCAAGGCTAAGGGAGTAAACCCTGACAGAAAATCCAGAGGGGGGTCCTAAGGAGGTTCTGTGCCAACTTCTGGCATTGACCCGGCAACTCCTGCAGCTGACCTGGTACCAGACGTAGAGGTTATCCTCTCCTTTGGACTACATCAGTAAAGCTGAGAGGGGAACACTGGCATCCGGGCAGCCCAGGGTCCCAATAATTGCCCAAGCTCATGCCTGGGGAGATACTCCAGCATCGCTAACGGCGTTGAACCAACACGGGAGGTAACAGATACCGGTTATAAGCTCTTGCTCGATTGGTGTAGAGAACGAGCACCAGGGGTTGCCTTTGACAGTGGACAAGATCATCGCATCTCACTGGACAGTCACCACCTGCCTCAAGCTGGGCAGCCCCCAGCCAGAAGGGTACTGTCCTGCCACAGTTCACCTGCCTCACTGGGTGCGTGAGGCTTAAAGTTCCCAAACATGACAAGTGACTGAAATTTGAGCACCAGGCAAACCAATAAGAAAAGCAACATGAAAAGGAAACCATCAAAGTTTTAAGCTTGGAATGTGCAGACCATGCTGACCGAGTTGACTGAAGATCTTCAGGACATCAGTGACACCCGGAAGACCGCTGTCATCAATGAGGAACTGAAGAGGCTCCAAGTTGACATTGCTGCTCTGCAAGAGACGTGACTCACAGATTCTGGATCTCTAAAGGAAAAGGACTACACCTTTTTCTGGTAGGGTAAAGCCCAAGAAGAACCCACGGAGCATGGTGTTGGCTTTACCATCAAAAACACCCTTCTACGAATGGTGGAATTAGTCATGGGTGGATCAGAAAGACTCCTTCAGGTCATACTTCAAACTTGTGCCGGTCCTGTCCACCTGATCAGCGCTTACTCTCCAACCCTGTACACCTCACTGGAAGTAAAAGACAAGTTCTATGATGTGCTTAGTGCTGCCATAGCACAAATACCTGCTCGTGAAAAACTGTACATTTTGGGTGACTTCAATGCGAAAGTTGGAGCCAATCGTGACTCATGGCCTTCCTGCTTAGGCCGCTTTGGTGTGGGAAAAATGAATGAAAACGGACAACGTCTTCTCGAACTTTGCACGTACAACAATCTGTGCATCACAAACACATTTTTCCAAACCAAGCCACAGCACAGAGTGTCATGGAGACACCCACGCTCAAAACACTGGCATCAACTAGATGTGGTCATCGCTAGACGTGACAACCTCAAAAATGTCCTTCTGACACGCAGCTATCATAGTGTCGACTGCAATACAGATCACTCGCTAGTTTGCTCCAAACTCAAGGTGATTCCCAAGAAGCTGTACCACTCTAAACCAACTGGAAGGCTCCACATTGATGACAGAAAGACAGCAAACTCAGAGAGAGCTGAAAAGTTCAGAGAAACCCTCAAGGAGAATCTGCGCAGCAGCCCTGAGGGTGCTGATGTGACATCCAAATGGCAGCATCTAAGGGATACAATTTACAACATGGCCTTGTTGGTGTTTGGAAGAAGAGCCAGAAACACAAATGACTGGTTCGAAGCTAACTCCGATGAGATGATTCCAGCCATAGAAAATAAGCGTGCTGCGCTCCTGGAGTACAAACGCTCACTGAGCCAGAGTACCCTGCAAGCACTCAGAGCAGCCAGAAAAACAGTACAGCAGATGGCAGGCACTGTGCCAACAACTACTGGCTAGAGCTGTGCAGCAGCATGCAGACCAGTGCTGACTTTGGTAATCTCAGGGGAACGTACGAGGGCATCAAGAAGGCATTAGGACCCACCCAGAACAAGATGGCACCTCTGAAATCCAAATCCGGTGAAGTCATCACTGACAAAGCCAAACAAATGGAGCTCTGGGTTCAGCACTACTCCAAGCTGTACTCACGCAAGAACATTGTGGCTGATACGTTCCTCAATGCCATCGAACTTGTACCAGTAATGGATGAACTGGACCAGGAACCAACTGTGGATGAATTGAAGAAAACCATCGACAGCATTGCGGTAGGAAAGGCCCCAGACCAGGATGGTATACCACCAGACGTTATCAGGTGTGCCACAGACACTCTCCTGGAACATCTACATGAGCTACTGTGCCTGTGCTGGAGAGAGGGAGAGGTTCCACAGGATATGCGCGACACTAATATCGTAACCTTGTATAAGAACAAAGGAGACAGAAGCGACTGCAACAATTACCATGGAATCTCCCTCCTAAGTATCACTGGTAAACTGTTCACTTGCATCATCCTCGGCAGACTCCAGAAGATTGCTGAGAGGGTGTATCCTGAATCACAGTGCAGATTCCGCGCAGAGAGATCTACCGTTGACATGGTCTTCTCTCTGAGGCAGCTGCAGGAGAAGTGCAGGGAGCAGAGGAAGCCACTCTATATTGCCTTCATCGACCTGACCAAGGCCTTCTACTTGGTCAACAGGGATGGACTGTTCAAACTGCTCCACAAGATAGGCTGTCCTCCACGGTTACTCAAGATGATCCAGTCATTCCACGAAGACATGAGAGGAACCATCCAATATGACAGCACATTATCTGATGTTTTCAGCATCAGGAGCAGCATCAAACAAGGATGCGTCCTTGCTCCAACACTCTTCGGGATCTTCTTTGCACACCTCCTGAAGCATGCCTTTGGATCTTCAACAGAGGGCATCTTTTTGCACCCGAGATCTGATGGGAAACTGTTTAATCTTGCAAGGCTGAAAGCTAAATCCAAGGTGCGGGAAGTCCTCATCAGAGATATGCTGTTCGCAGATGACGCTGCTGTAGTGTCACACACAGAAGACCAGCTTCAGAAACTGCTGGATCGGTTCTCTAAAGCATGCAAGGACGTCAGGCTTTCCATCAGCCTAAAGAAGACAAATGTACTTGCTCAGGATGTTGCTGACCCTCCATCAATCAGCACTGACAACTATTCGTTAGAGGTCATCCACGAGTTCTTTTACCTCGGGTCCACCATCACTGACACCCTGTCATTGGAGTCTGAGCTAAATAGGAGGATCAGAAAAGCAGCCACAACTCTGTCCAGACTCAGTGAGAGAGTGTGGAATAACATCAAGTTGTACACACACCAAAATGCAAGTCTACAGAGCCTGCATCCTCAGCACCCTCCTTTACGGCAGCAAGTCTTGGACCCTGTACGCCCACTAGGAAAAGAGGCTGAACGTCTTCCACTTGCAGTACCTCAGGCGCATCCTTGGAATATCATGGAAGGACAGAGTGCCCAACACCGCTGTCCTTGAGCAAGCTGGAATCCCAACCATGCACACCCTCCTCAGGCAGCGGCGGCTCCGCTGGCTTGGCCACGTCCACAGGATTAATGATGGAAGGATCCCAAAAGTCATCCTGTATGGTGAGCTAGCCTCTGGCAAAAGACCTCCCGGATGCCCCCAGTTGCACTACAAAGATGTTTGCAAGAAGGTCCTCAGGCAGGTAGACATCGAGCTGGACAGTTGGGAGCAGCTTGCAGATGATCGCAGCAGATGGAGGCAGGAACTACACAAGGGCCTTCAGAAGGGTGAGATGAGGATCAGACAGCTAGCAGAGGAGAAGCGAGCGCACAGAAAGCACAGTAAGGACCTGCCAGACACCCATTACACATGCAACAGATGCAGCAAGGGCTGTCACTTTCGTGTGGGCCTTCACAGTCACAGTTGATGCTGCAAATGATGATCCCAAATAGAACCACGAAGGGCGTGATCCATAGTCTACGTAGACTGAAGGATGCTACTACTAGCCCATTAAATCCTCACTCCGCTGAAGTCACTTGCAAGACTTCTTTTGATTTTAATGAAGCTATGGTTTCATCCCTGTGTAAGTGATCATGTGATCCCTTTTTCTTAAGTTTTAGAAGAAATCAGAGATCAAATTCTCTGCTACAGTACATTTGGATTGCTCGACTGACATCAATCAAGCTATCCAATATTCCACTAAGAGAATTTGCCCCTGTTTTTTTATCTAGTCACTGAGTCAAAAAAGTGGATTTATTGTCATAAATAAAATGACATCCAATTTAGGAAGGGAAGAAATACTGAAGAGGTGCCTAGGGCACTCATAGATATATTTGTGCTTTTATTAGGACTGTTGAAGTGAGTTATAGCTCTTTCAATGTACTGTAATTTTAGAAAGGGGAGTCACAGAGGATCCAGTGATGCTACTGTATTGTTGGACACTATTAGCGTTCATTACTTGGGTTGTCTCATGCTTTTTATTAATTTGGTTGTCTCATGCTTAGCAATTATTAGAAATTTCAAAGTATATTAGTTTATTGTGGGAAATAAACTAAATCTAATCAATAGTTACAGATTGGTAGCCAAGTTAGTCCGTATCGTCACAAAACAAAGAAGCAGTCATGTTAAAGACTCACAAAATAATTTATTAGAGGGTCTGCCCCATGAAAGATCATCACCTAATAAATTATTTTGTTAGTCTTTAAAGTGCTACATGACAGTTTGTTTGTTTTTTTAAATCAAATCAGGTTATTCTGCCAGCCTTTTAGCTGTATAAGTAGAATGTGTCCCTGTTATCTTCACCCTGGATTATAATGAAATTTGGAGCTGAATGGTGCAAACATCCATGGATTTGTAACTAAAACATCTGTAGCAAGCTCAAACACCTGCATGACTTTGCTTAGTATGTGTGTTAAGTAAAGTAGCAAACTTCTCACCCTATCACCCAAGATTGTTTAACCAAACACTGTTGGACCAAATCTGTTCCTGTGGTAACTCTGTTGACTTCAGCACAGTTACACCAAAGACAAATATGGCCCATTGTCATAGTGATTGATGATTTGACTAAGTCAGGTCAGATTGGGGTCATTACCACAGGGGAGTTTTTGATAAATCCTCTTCACTGGCATTTTTTTTTTTTGCCATCTACTAAAAACACGTACATAAATAAGAACAGAAAAAGAGAGGAAGCCATGGTAGTCTATACACTGTCAAAACAAAAAAACATTCAAGTAGCACTTTCAAAACTTTGAAGTCTTTAAAGTGATACTTGACTGCTTTTTCTGAATAAATACAACAGTCTCATCAGAATTATTTATTTGGAAGGAAGAGGAGAAGGTAGTCAAGTCAAAATTAAACTCACTTATCATGTTGCTATCTATGAAGACTGTTCACTCTTTGTAACAGTAGGGCATGTTGCTGAATTCAGCATGTACATCCCACATTTCTAAGAGCTGTATGGAACATCCCATGTGTACTAATATAAAGATAGATCATTAGGAATCTGATAGCTCTATTTGTTATTACTGACGAACTTCCACTACCGCTTGACTTTAAGCTATAAACCACTGAAGAGAGCAACAACCTCTTGTGCTGATCTGGAGGTTAATATCATTCAAATCACTGTAAGTTTTCTCTGGTCTGAACAGTAGGGAAAATATTATTCGCAAACTCTCTTTTTATATTAGGGTGCTTTGAACACATGAAATAGAAGGGTTACTACTATGCACAAAGAGTTTTGCTATTTGCAAGTTCATTGCCAGTTATAGACGTTAGAAGGGCCATAGATACTGATAGAATGATGCTAGGCTTGTTTGACCAGACCTACTTTCTATGAAACCATGCTGTCACTAATTATATTTCCACCCTTAATTATGTATTGATTTTTTTTCATTATTTTGCCCTACTTCAATTTCAAACTCCTCAATATATAATTACTCTGTTCAGCCTGATTACCCACAATGTTGGTTTCCTTTTAGCCCTCTAGAAATCTTCTAGTGTTCCAACATGTTCAAAATTAACATCAACAGGCTAGAGAGCTCTTTGCCATTGCTTTGTGATCTGACACATTAATTACCAAACTGAAAAAGGGTAACTCCTTTTATTGTATTCAGATTTCCCTCCAGTCACTCACAGCATCACTCTGCCTGGCTGGTACTTGTATCACTTGTTCTGATTGACCATTGAATTGAGAACTCATTGAATTAAGAACAGAACAAAGCTGTCTTCTCCTAACTTGTACTTTCTTCTTCTCATATCATGTTTCCAAACTTCTCAGTGAGTCATCCTTGTGAAGAAATTACTCACTTTTACTCATTGTCCTAATCAACAACCATGGGCTCAGTGCCCTTTGGTGTTCAATGCCACCCTTACTATTTTCCTTCCATCTTTCCCTGTCCAGTGTGGAATGGCTTAGTTTATGTAGACTAGCTCCACACCAATCTACTGTATCATCTACCCATTTTCTGTGGGGTCAGCCTCTCCTATTTGAGCTGTCCATTATACTGAACACCAAGTCTTCAATTTTCACTTGTTCATTCTGCAGATATGCCCAAATAGCTGTAGGTTCCACTGTATAACCTTCTGTTGTAGGTTCTCTTTCAGCTGTATCTTCCTATATAATTCCTTATTGGTGACCTTCTGCATCCATCCTATTCCCAGGATCTTTCCATAACTACTCCTTTTGAATGTCAATATCCTTCTCTTTGAATCTTTTGTTGTGACCCATGTCTCACATCCATACAACATACTGCTGAGTATACACATCCTCAAGATGCTCAGTTTCATTCCTAATCCTAACCCTGTGTTCTCTTGTTCAATCCTATCTACACTGAGCTTCCTTCCTATTCCTTATCTCCAAATACTATTGTCTTCATTTTATCGATGTTCATAATCAGTCGATGTCACTTCCCTTCCTTGTTTAGCACCTGCATCGTTCTCGCTAGCTTCTCTTCATCTTCCTCAATGATAACTACATCATCCGTGAACTTCAAACTGTTAAATCTGATCTTGTGCACCAATATCCATTCTACCTCTTCCTTGATCTTGTCCATCACTCTCTCTACATGTGTGATGAAGATACTTGGCTATATTTTCCCAGTACCAATCAATTCATTTGTATCTATAGGCAGCACACCTTGCATTGTTATAGTTACACCAATGAACTGTGCACAGTGGGGGTAAGACACTACTGTCCTTTCTGATGCCAGCTGACATGTCAGAACAAGGGAGGGAGGTATCGGGAGATGGGAAGCTGCTTGTGACTGTTATAATTATGTGGATTAAGTGTCCTGAGGATAGTAGTCAGTCAGAACAGAATCCATTATTAGATTATCGGAGGGAAGTGATTTGTAAATTACTTTTTGATTATCAAGAACCTTACTTATCTTAAATGCATCCCTGTACTCTTATTAGCTAACATTAATCCTCAGCTAATCAGGATGCAGCTTATACAATTACTGAGAAACAGCCATATGGTAACTTGGCAAATTATATCTCCAGTCAGAACCAAGAGAAAATGTAAATGAAAATACTCCAGAACCAACATGCACAGGCCCTGTCAGTTGGAAAGCAACTCCATTTCTGCCCGAAGTCATTGTACAGTGGGATCTAGTTCTTAGTGGAGCTTCTCGGTGCTACAGTTATAAAGCATGTTCGAAACCATCATTCTCTAACCACTTCATGTGCTTTCATTAATTCAGTTTTTAACTCCCTATTGAAGGGGGTAAATATGACATGGCCCAGCAGAGAGGCAGAGTGCCTATTTCAGACTGGAGAAGAGTGTTATGTGCTCAGGGCAGGGCCAGAAATGAAGGTTTCAGGATGTGGGAGAGGGTTCCCAGGGTGTGAAGCAGGGATTTGGGGTGCAGGGGGATGAGGGATATGGCTGGAGGTGCAGACTCTGGGGTGGGGCCAGGGATGAGATATTTGGGGTGCTGGAGGATACTCAGGGCTGGGGTAGGATATGGGGCTATGGGGGGATGTGCGCTCTGGGAGGGAGTTTAAGTGTGGTTGGGGCTTCTGAAATAGGACAGAAAGTTGGGGTGAAAGAGAATGTTTGAGGTGTGGGCTCTCAGTGGCACTCACTATAGCCCTCCAGAAGTGGTTGCCAGCTCCCTGCAGCCTTTAAGCTCATGGTGGGTGGCCATAGGTGCTCTGCATGATACCCCTCTGCCTGCAGGTGCTACTTCCACTTAGCATTGGTTCCCAGCCAATGGAACCTGCACGGAAAGTGCTTGTGGACATGAGGCCAATCTGCTGAGCCTCCCTGACCACCCCTGACCCTAGGGCCTGAAGGACTCTGTCATTCTCTATTAGGAGCCATGCAGAGCCTTCCTGAGCCCTAGGCCCCACTGCAACTCTGTCCAGTCAGTGGTGCCGACTGGAGCCACTAGGGTCCCTTTTTGACCAGACATTCTGCTCAAAAACCAGACACTTGTTAACCCTTCTTATAACCATTTCTGACTTTTGTGTCTTGTTACATGCACTTAAAACTATTTCTTTGTTGTTCATACAGTTGTTGTGTTGATTTATTTAATCCAGTGTGTTTGAAGTTTTTGATAAACTCCATTTGTGATAACAGGACAAGGGCATATCATTTCTACTGAATAAATGTTGAGCTTTATACAAGTGTCTATTGTACAGGACAGGACTGGGCAGCAGCAGACATGCATTTCTGGGGGAAAATCCAAGACTGGAGGTGTGTAGGTGTCATCCAACAGTATAAGCAAGGCTGATTAGATATAGAGTGTAACCCAGGTGTGACTTACAGGCTGCAGTTACATGGAGATCTTCTGGGTATAACTAGTATGAGGCTGAAGTGGGAGTGACTGCAGCAGGCCACTGGAAGGCACATAAGATTGCTAGACATATGTAATGCAAACACCCATTCGTCTGGATCATGCCCTGGGTATGTCTCACAGACCAAAAGTTTTCCATAAAGATTTATTCTCTTTGTTCTCTAATTTTTTAAATTTCTCTCTCCAAATCTAGAGAGAGACCTGGGTACAAGTTGCCTAAAATAGGTTGAAAGGCCTGGGTCCACATTGCCTAAAACAGGAGTCATAAAACATTAACAGGAGTGTTGACAGCAAGACACAAGAAGTCATTTTTCCACTCTACTCAGTACTCATTAGTCCTCATTTGGAGTATGACATCCACTTCCGGGCACCACATTTCAGGAAAGATGCAGAGAAATTGGACAAGGTCCAGAGAAGAGGAACAAGGAAGATTAATGGTCTAGAGAAGATGAGGTATTAGGGAAGACTGAAAGAACTGGGCTTGTTTAGTTTAGAAAAGAGAAAAGAGAAGACTTAGAAGGGACACATTGTTCAAGTACCCAACAGAGGTTTATTAGGAGGAGGGAAAAAATGTTCTAGTTGGCCTCTGAGGATAGCACAAGGACCAATGGGCTTAAATTGTAGCTAGGGAGATTTAGTGTGGACATTAGGAAAAAATCAGACTTAAGCACTGGAATAAATTGTTGTGGAATCTCCATCAGTGGTTAGATAGACAGCTTTCAGGGATTGTCCAGATGGTGCTTGGTCCTACCATTAGGGCAGGAGGCTGGACTTGGTGGCCTCTCAGGGTCCCTTCCAGTTCTGTAAGTCTGTGAAAAACAATCAGAGAGAGTGAGAGAGTGAGAGAGAGAGAGAGAGAGATCCAAACCCATATCCATATCTAAATGTTACAGACAGCACTCATCTCCTTAGTGTTGTGACCCCAAATTCCAAATTTAGTGGTGTTTGCAACATAGGGGACAATTTCTGGTTCCTGCTCCATTTGTGTATAGGGGCCACAAAGGTATCACACACAACCAAATGAGAACTTCCTGTACACATGAACCATGCAGGACCACTTATTGCAATCCCCCAGTTGTTCAAGGAATCTCCTGGCACTACTCTTTGCCTCTCCACCTTCAGTGGGAAAGGCTGACCTAAATTAGAATTGATACAGAGGCTTCCATATTTGATGCTGGGAGCAGCACTGTTCTGAGCCACACCACTTTCTGAGAGCACAAATGTGGAATAGCTTTTGCTCTCCTGCCCCCAACAGTGATCCATAGCCAAGAATCTGCCCACAGATCCTTTCCATCCAGTTATTGTATCTTAATTTGCTACTCACGTTTATAAAGCAAATTTGCATCTCTTATTGTATTATCAGTCTTGGGAGCCATTTTGGAACAACATACTTTGCATATTGATTTATTTAGTATAATAGTTATGTCCTTGTATAAAAGGCAGGAAGAGGCATTGGGTACTATGACCCCTGGAATACAAATTGTACAACAGAAGCATTTGAATGGGGATTTTTGTTTTACGTATGCACAATTTGTAATTAATAATCTAAGGGATATGTCTTATATCGTAAACCCTTATAAACACTGGCTGCTCCAGGTCTGCTGTGATCAGAAAGACCAGCAGCCACAACAAGCCCCAGGGCAAGATGTGGGGGATCATGACTTCTCACCCCTTTGAGTGGAAGTGGTGGGGCTAAGCAACACCCAGACCATGGGTTGTCTCCTTCTCCCTCCACTGCAGTCTTAAGAGCCACCCGGAGCACCAGTGCAGTTCTCCAGCACTCTGGTGGCTACTCAAAGGGCCTGGGGCTCCAGCAACAACAGCTGGGACCCCCCGACCCTTTTGAATCACTGGGCTCTTGGCAGTTTCCCCTTGGCCCCACTCTTCTCCCCTGCCCCCCATTTGTGGGCTGGGCTCAGACACACAAAAAATAATCTCTCTTTGAAATGCAAGTCTTGTTTCTGTCTCAATTCACTAGATTCTTCATGACCTTTACTAGCATCACTTTACAGAGAGTGTTCAAAATCTTCACTTTAAGACCTTTTGGATATAGTTATTTGCTAAGTTCAGCCCAGTCACATTTTTTTACATCACAAAATCTGCCACCATCTCCAACTATGGTGGGGAACCACTCAAAGCAACTTTCACGATTGTCCTTTAAGTGTTTTAAACAGTAGGTTTCACTTTCTATCTAAGGCATTCATATGACTTTCATCAGCCAAGTATCCAAATTCGTCGGAGGCTTATAACATATGTCCCTCAGAACATCCCTGTAAAGTACTAAAGTGTTATTATTCCTATTTGGCCCAGGAAGATTGGTTGACTCGTACCAAGTCTCATAGGAAGTCTATGGCAGAACAGTGAATTCAATCCTGGTTTCTAAATGCTCAGACTAACAACCTAACCACTAGACCACTAGATCAGCCTTCCTTGCTGTGCCGATCACTCAGCACATTCCACCACTAGATCTTTGTCAGTATTTGCTGGCAGTCAAATAAGCCAGAACCATTCAGGAAGTAGCTGAGTTGTTCTTGTATTTTTCAGGTGCACTTTACATATTTGTACTGAAGGGAGAACATCCCCTAACTTAATCTGTAATGTAATATTAATACATTAGCATTTAACTCATCAGTGCTTCTGGCTTAGAAGATAAAAGAAGGGAAGTTTTTAAAACACAATTAGCCTGTAAACTTCTTGGTACCATTAAATAAATGTTTTGTTTTTCCTTTGTCCTGTGGCAGATTGCTTATGAGAGGTTATAAATATCATTTGCATTCACACATGAAGGCACAGGACTTCAACCAGCGGGAACATTTGTTGCTGATTAAAGATGGTTCATTATGAAAGTTAACAAAGTTATTTACAAACATCCCCATGTCCTGTGTGATAGGTGGGAGAGGGAGATGGGTGTGGGGGGCAGTGGTGAGGGGCATGTGTGTGTGGGCAGTGGTGGGGCATGTGAGGGGGAGGTCATGGTGGAGGGTGCCTGGGGGAAGGTTACTGGGGCACCCTGGCGAAGGCCATCCTGAGGACCACCCTGATTTACATCCCATCCTGGTTCACCAGACAGCACGGAGCATGGGCCGGCTGGTCATGTGCCATCACAGCCTTAGCAGCCCAACCCTGCATGAATCACTCATTCTTTCTCTCCACACTATTATGGAGAGCATAGCATTCACCACCACCAGGGGCACAATCCAGAGACTGACCTCCAGCTGCATGAGGAGGCACCAAAAGTGCCCTTTAAAACAGCTGAAAGCCCACTCCATCATGGCCCAGGCCTAGTTCAGGCACTCACTGAACCCCTGCTGGGTGGGGTCAGTTTGTACCACATAGGGCCACATAAGCCATAGATGCAAGTGGTAAGTGGCATCAGCCACAGTTCAGGGGGGCATGATGGTGTCCCTAATGGGGAGGTCCCATGGAGGGGATATAGGTTTCCTCCTGCATTCTGTGGCTTAACCAGGAGCTGTGGGAAATGTGGGCACCATGGGCTCACCCAGACCATCCCATGCAGACATCCATGAAGTGGTGATAGGCATCCATGAGGACCTGGAGGACCACAGAGTGGTGCCCCTTTTTATTGATATATCACCCTTCACTGTGGTCCAGGGCCTGGATGGGGGTATGGATCTCAGCCAGGGCCCTGAAGCAGCTGGGGAAGCCCAGGTCAGCAAATCCCTCAATGGCAGTGTCAAGGTCTCCTACATGGACGACCCTCAGCAGGAAGATGGGACTGATTGCTCAGATGACCTCTATGGAATGGAGGGCGTGCACACTGTGGAAGCATGTCAGGGTGCCCTAGAGCCCCCTATAATGGCCCTCACCCCATGCCCCTCCCCTGCCCCTTCCAGGGCCCCTGCCTCCCATCCCTGATGGTCTCCCTTGCCTGGAAGTCCCTGTGCCCTCACCATGGCGGGTGTGTGACCTGAACATCACTTACCTGCAGGAGGATAGCCCCAATGGTGGCCTTGCCCACCCTGAACTGGTGGCCAGCCGAGCAGTGGCTGTCCAGGGTGGCCAGCTTCCATATAGCGATCACTACTCTTTTCTCCAGAGGGAGTGTGAGCTGCATCCGCATGTCCTGGTGCTGAAGGGCGGGGCGTAACTCCAGAAATGTATCCTTCCCCATCCAGAGGTTCTGGAGCCATCATTAATCGCCATCATGCATCACCACCCGGCTCCACCACTCGTTGTAGGTGGGGTAGTGCCACAAGCATCAGATGGCATGAGGGATGGGGCACTGATGGTGCCTCATGATTAGTGCCTGCAGGACTGGAGCGGGAGCTGGGGTGGGGGGGAGCATCAGACTCCCAAGGAGGTGTAGGATGGCAATGATGATTGCAGCCAGCAGTCTTACCAGGTCACTGGTGGCATACCCAGTGGGGAGCTGGATGGGATCCATGGGGGTCAGTGGGTTCCTAGCTTGGCTCCAGCCACAGGGTCTGTGGTGCTGTGTCTTGCAGAACAGCCCTCAGAATGTGCAGGGTGGGGGAGTTTGGGAGGGGCCCTTTAAGGCAGCGACTGCCTGTGGGACCCAGAAGGGCTTGTCCACCATGCGACCGCATCTGCGGCATTTCCTGGCTTATTCTCTTGAAAGGGTTTCCATGGCTGTGTGGACTCTCCCTTTAGAAAGAGCACCTCGCCCTTTCAAAAGGACAGCTTGGAAGTTCAATCCACTTTTGGGTGTACACGTGCTCTTTTGAAACCTGATCCTTCAAATGATGCCTTCTGGAATATTGTCTTTCAAAAGCGTAGATTGTGTGGCTGCAGCCTAAGAAATGGTAAACCATGTATGGTCTCCCTAAAATGCTTGTTTTTGTTTTGCCCTCACAGAATGTGTAGAAAATGCTAACTGTTGCCACAGTGTTTGCATTGTTTTATCTTCATAAATCGGAGTGTAACTTCTTACCAAGGAATATGCAAAACCCATCAACATGGAGTCCAATGGCTCTTGTGCTGTCTATCCATGCTATGGTCACTAACCCTCTCATCCTCTTGCAAGTGGGTAAGAACAGATAAGGAAGGTCTGCTCCATCGAGGTGGACGGTTGGTTTAAGGAACATGTGCTGCATCAGGGATAGGACTGGCACAAGACATGTGCCCCTGGAAGAGAAGAGGAAAGGAAACTCAGGAGAAAGGTTTTGCCACATGACATACCCATACCCTAGGTTACTACTGTGGAGGTGCAACAAAGTGGTGATTCTTGCTCAGGGCTTGTTACAAAAGTCACAACTGAGCCCTGCCTTTCTACAGAAGAATAAATACTCCACTTCACCTGAAATCTTTTTCCTTCTTTTCACCCAAAACATCTTTGAAGACATGGGGAGCACTCATTTATCCATATCTCGATCCTTTATTAAGCCTGGCGTGGTCCTGTCCCTGTGCATGATATACCACCTTCTAACGAGGCACTGGCCTTCTGGTCAGGCCAAACTTGCTTGTGTTTGCATAATTTTGTTTGGTATCCTATCGCCAGATTGTCTTCTGCAGTATCCCAAACATTACAATGTTTTTGAATGTAGCTAATCCCATATTCTATCACATACTACTCTCCTTTTAAGATCTTCATTTGTCTTAAAATCATTCCAGTTTACACCAGCCACTTTTCAAAGAATTCTCATTTCTTCTGTCTCCAATGTTCTGATGTCATTTACTTTTAATATAACTGCTTCCAAACCATATCATATTATTTTTAATATGCTGGCCTGAACATGTTTACCTTTATACCAAACATAATATGTTATCAGTCCATACTTTTGTCAGTGGGCAACAGGAATTAATTCTAGGGCCTGTGTTATGCAGGTGGTCAGACAAAACTATTACAGTGATTCCTTCCAGATTGTCTTTCTATTTAATATGGTATTTTGGGTGCCTTTTGTAGGTGTGCCCATGAAACCACCAACTAATAGAGTGGTTGTCAGTCTGTGGCCGTGTCTACAGTATGGCCATTCTTATGTTCTTATGTTAAAGGTTTTCCCAAGACTGTCCAATGTATATATTGTCAAGGCATTGTTGGCACATAACAGCATATACAATGTTGCTGGAAGTGCACAAGAATGTGCCTTTGATCTTGTAACTAACATGGTTAGGTCCAGTGATGGTATCCCCAGAATAAATAAAGTTGGCAGTGGGGTTTGTTGCAAGGAAAAGTTCCGGGATTAGTATTACTGTGATGGAGCCTGTGGTTGCTGGTGAGAATATTTCTCAGGTCAGGAGGTTGTCTATAGGAAAGGACAGGCCTGTCACCTAGAGCCTTGAGGAAGGAGATAAGAATACCATTCCTAGTCCATCCACTAGGAGAGCTAGAACACAATGCATGCAGTTTTATAATTCTTTCTTTCCCTAAATACAACATCTCTTGAAGTCAACACAAGCATTTCCATGAAGTTGTTGCCTGAAACCTAGACATTTTTCACAGCACTGGGCAGCACTCATTGAGTCCATTTATTCAGCCTCGCCTTTTCTCCCCTATTATCTTTTCAGAGTTCATAAACCAAAATGTGTTTAAAAGGTCATATTTAAAATACATAGAGTATGTTACAAAGGACTTTTATTGTTTGTGCCACTGAAGAGAAAGCTGTATTCCCCATGCAGAAGCATCTACACAATAAGGTCATAATTTTAATGACAAAGCTGACATGCTCTGTGTTTGCAAGGCAATGTGCCCTCCCTCTCACCATGTAATCTCCTTCATCTGAAAGGAGAATGTATTTGTAGACATCTCAGTGGGGCCTAGAGCATTGATTTATGAAAATAAGGCACAAGAATACATGATTTTTTTTCTGACCTCTATCTCTTATTCCTTAAACATTTCTATTTTAAGATATATAAGATGAGTTGTCCCAATGTGGTATATTATTCCTTTAGTACTGTACTTTCACATTCCTAATACGCATACAAAAATCATCTGAATTTTACTTTGCATTGAATGGAAAATTCTGCGTTATATATTACTTTACCCTGATCATGATATATGAGTCTTGATTCAGTCTATAAATTCTCTTGAGGGATTCGAATAGCTACCTACAGGCACTTCATAAATAAGGGTAGATGACCAGATGAAATTGTAGCAGTGTATTTGAGAGTTCTTTGAAACATAATCTACTAAAGCTATACCAGTAGCTCATTCCA
The DNA here is from genome assembly GCF_033958435.1 of Carettochelys insculpta. NCBI lineage: Eukaryota > Metazoa > Chordata > Testudines > Carettochelyidae > Carettochelys > Carettochelys insculpta. The sequence continues at coordinate 191,396,823 of NC_134139.1, forward strand.
GCTCTTATTCCCAAAGCTGATGCGCTATACTTCTTCACATTCCACTGACCTCCAGAGCTCATGCTAATTAATTCTTCTCCAGAAACATTTGTGCTTTATAAAAATTCACTCTGTCTGTATTTTTTTATTAACAGTACTTACAAGGATTTTTAGATTCCAAAGGAAAATAAAAACATACTAAACTATCTGTTGCAAATGGATACTTACATTAAGCAAAACCAACTGGAGTTACAGAGGGGCTTCAAAGCCACATTAAAATGTAAGGATTGGCTCATATGTAAATAAGAGGGGATCCTGTTCTTACATACATTTTTTTAAAAGATGAAATTCAAAATTGCCTGTTTAACCCTTCTCTTGTCTTTCATTACCCTTTTAAGTGCATTGGTCCTATTTCTTGTTTATGCTCTCTGGCCATGTTTAGAATATAGGGTTTGTCAGCAAAATGGCTGTTTTGCTGACAAAACCATGGAGTGTCCAGATTCCCAAGGGCATTCCATTGACAGTATATAGACAGAACACAACACTTTTGTTGACAGCTGTGCTCCACTCACCACAAAGAAGAACACTTCTTTCAACAGACATCTATCAACAAAAAGCCAGTCTGGACATTCCAGAGGGCTTTCTGTTGACAGAAAGGGCTTCCAGGACACTGGCCAACCCTCTTTGCTATGTGTCCAATTGGCTGTTTTGCCAAGAGAGTGGGCAGGCACTCTGTCCACTCTCCGTAAACACAATGGATCACTCTTTCCATCCACTTGGCGGTCTGTCCGTGACCTGTCGACAGAAGTTTTGTAAGAAGAGATCTTCTGACAGAAACTTCTATGAACAAACCTAGACAAAGCCTGTGAGTGAAATCTACCACTTTGCCAAGGCTCATTTCAGAGACCTACACAACACTTAATTCCCACATAAATACCTTCCTAAAGGAGATATGGTAAAGGCTTAAATTGGGTCAAAATTTCACCTCCAAGGCAACAAAGGGATGACTGTTCAATCTGATTGAGCTAACCTACAGGTAAGAACACTGACTGTGGAGAAACCAAGTGAGATGACCATTAATAATAAAGAAATGTCCAGAACAACTGGACTGCTGAGATGACATGTACAAATAATGAGATCATTGCTGAACTTCGCAGGATAGAATGAATTGCCCTTGACTCTTCTCTTCTAAACCAAGGGAAAATTCCCTGACACAATCATAGCTAGAAAAACAAAAATCTCTTCAGTGACGAATACCATCTAATTTATCTTTAGCCATCTATGTCACAAATAAGGGAGTACTAAGAATTACCCCAGAAAACATAAATATGCATAAACAGCATCCATCCTTCTCTTCTTCTTAAGGCAGTTACGATACAGAGTCCACTTTTTCTCAATATAGATCCCAATAGGTTTTTGCCTGATCATTCTTGAGCATCAGGAGCATCTGGATGACAGCAATAGAATATTAGCAATCACGTTTTAGCATTCATCAGTCTGATCTGCCTACGACTGACTCATTTGCTGTTTCTGCTATTACTGTAATAGCATGATATTGTAACATGTATCCTTTAAAAAAATCAAGTAAATTTTAAGGCCTAGATTCCTTTCAGAGCTATCCACAAACCTCATGCAGCTTATTTTCAGTTTACATTCCTTTATATCCTTTCACTAACTAATGCTCTGTGTCAGCCAAATAGTTAGGGAATAAAAATCATTGTATACTAAAATTGTGAGTTTATTGGAAAGGATTATTTTAAGCAGAAAAAAAGTACCTATGAGACAGAAAATGCATTGACTAAAAAAAAACCTGTAAATGACTAAACTATCCAAAGTACTGGAAATGATCTAAAAATAATCAAATAGATTAGGAAAGAGATTTTTTCTGAATGTATTCTGCAGTAAAACTTTCCTTTAAATTGTAAGCAAAGTTGTTGATCCCACACAGTTGTCTCATTTCTTATCAGCTTCTGGAATGTCAATTCCATTATTACAGTAATAGCAGAAGCACCAGATGAGTCACTCGTAGGCAGATAAGGGCGATGAATGGTAAAAAGTGATTGCTAATAGACTATTGCAATTGGCCTTCAGCAAGAGTCCACGACACTCAAGAAAGATATACCAAATGTTATAAGATACTGAGCTTCTGTAGGCCACTGAATTAAGTAATCAATTTCACAATGATGCATCTTTACCTAACAGATGGCTTAATAACTACCTTGTCATACCTGAGAGACAGTTGGTGAAGGGACATAAGAGGAGTCCTTCACTTTCTGAGTATGTGACATGCCATTTGAACTTCAAAATATTGATAATTTCAATCTATAGAAGCTGATCATATGCAGTGCTGAACCACTTCAAATCCCAGTGATCCTTATAGGCTATGACTCTCTTATGAAAAAACTTCTTCCAAAAGAGTGGGTCTGCACACAAAAAAGCAGATCAAAACAGTAATTCATTTTTTTGATCGATGGCATTCACATAGCCCCTGCTATTTCGAAAGAATGGGCCAGGGATCAAAAAATCAGGCCCCATAAGAATGTGTGTAGAAGCTCCACATGAAATTTTTTTTGAAAGGAGATTTTGAAAGAAGGTGCTGTTCCTGAAACAGGAGTGGAAGAGTGCTTTTGAAAAGAGTGCCGTGTTCTTTTGATTTAATTTTGAAAGAACACTTTTTGGCCGTTTCTACCCGAGCCACTTTCTCCGAAATTGGCATGCTGATAAATGGCTTGAAAAATGCTAATGAGGCATGGATGTAAATTTCTGGCACCTCTTTAGCATGCAGTCACGTGATTTGGAGTCCAGAAGAAGATCTTCCGGACTCCAAAACAGCGTTTAGAGGCGCAGCTCCTGGCGGAACTCCTGGAGGACTTCTTCCAGACTCCAAATCACATGCCTGTATGCTAATGAGGTGCCAGAAATTTACATCCATGCCTCATTAGCGTTTTTCTGTCCGTTTATTAGCACGCGAAAGTGGCATGTGTAGAAATGGCCTTTGTGTGTAGACACTCCATTGGACATTTCAAAAGAGCCTTTTCTTTCAAAAAATATTTCAAAAGGACTTGCTAGTGTAGATTTATATGATTTTTATGTTAACTATGACATAGCTCTGGCATAAGAGCAACCAGAGCCTGGTGTTGGTTGTAGTCTGCAGCTTGCATCAGTACAGGACTCCACCTTCCAAAAAAGGAGAACTGCTGTAGATATTAATCTCTACAGCCATACTTTCAAAAAACATCCACTCAATGTGTGGCGGCAGTCAAAAAGCAAATAGACTGCTAGGAATCATCAAAAAAAGGGATAGGGATCTTACCTCCTTTTAATAAATCCATAGTATGCCCACAGTTTAATACTGCATAAAGATATGATTGCCTCATCCCAAAAATATATATTGGCATTGAAAAAGGTTCAGAAAAGGGCAAAAAAATGATTAGGGGTTTGAAACAGGTTCCATATGAAGGATCATTAAAAAGACTGGGCTGTTGAGCTTAGAAAAGAGGAGACTAAGGTAGGATATAGTAAAGGTCTATATAATAATGACTGGTGTGGGAAAAGTAAATATGGAAAAGTTATTGATTTGTTCCTATAACATAAGAACTAGGGGCCACTAAATGAAATTAACGGACAGCAACTTTAAAACTAACAAAAGGAACTTTTTCTTTATGCAGCCCATAGTAGGCCTACGGAACTCCTTGCCAGAGGATATTGTTGAAGAACTGGAGTTTAACAGAGTCCAATCAAGAACAACATAAATTCTTGGAGGTTAAGTCCATCAATTGCTATGAGCCAGGAAGGTAGGAATGGTGTCACTAGCCTCTGTTTGTCAGGGGCTGGAACTGGATGACAGGAGAGGGATCACTTTCATGTTTACCTATTCTTCCACTCCCTCTGGGGCATCCGGCACTGGCCTCTGTTGGAAGACAAGATACTTGGATAGATGTACCTTTGGTCTGACGCAGTGGGGCTATTCTAATGTTCTTATGTTCATTCCCCACATCTCTACTTCTAATCACCTGCTCCAAAAATATAGTGTCTTCCATCCAAGAGAAAAATTTGTGAGGCCTCACTGCCCCACTTTCTTCTAGTGCTATTGTTATGCTCAGTTTATAAAAGGGGAAACAGGTACAGATATGGTCCATGATTTGCCTGAATTGACATGGAAAATCCACAGCAAAGCCTACACAAGAATTCAGATTTCCTGAGCCCCTAATCCTAAAAAGCAGCTTCATTAGTTTTTAGGAAGACAATGCACTCATTCCACCATAGTCATAAAAGTACCAATGAAAAGGACATGTAAAATAGTACCAACTTTTGATTCTGTGATCAAAGCACCACACGTAGGCCGTTTCTACACAGGCCACTTTCTTTGAAAGTGGCATGGTAATACAAGGCCCGAAATATGCTAATGAGGTTTATATGCAAATTCCCCGTGCCTCATTAGCATACGGTCACGTGAGTTGGAGTCCAGAAGACCGTTCTTCTGGAGTCCAAAACGCCTTTTAGAAGCGCGGCCCCTGGGGAAGGTCTTCCAGAAGGAAGTCCTTCTTCCGGAGGCCCCTTCTTCCCAAAAATGCCTGAGTTCTCCAACAATTCATGTTCATTGATGTGTCTGATTTTTCTTCTTTTTACTGTACTTTCAACCAATTTACTTAATACTGAAATAAGTCTTAACAACCTGTAATTGCCAGGATCACCTAAAAATGGTGTTACATTAGGCATGCTCCAGTCATTTGGTACAGAAGCTGATTTAAATTTTAGGTTACATACTACAGGCAGTAGTTCTGCAATTTCACATCTGAGTTCCTTCAGAACTCCCTTGGGTTAATCTCAACTGGTCCTGGTGACTTATTACTGTTTAATTTATCAGTGTTCTAAAACCTCCTCTATAACCTTCCTGCTTGTCAGTTTGCTTATGATGATATTTATATCTTTCATCCTCAGACTATCCATCTAGTTTATATCAACATCTTTCATGCTCTTTTTAGAGTGGCTTGGAAAATTCACAAGCATTCCTAATCAATGGACTTGAGGAATCATTTTTCATTAACCAGTGGAGTGCCAAAGATGCCAATGTTTGTCTGAGGTATTTGTGAAATTAGATAAAATTTCTGAAGAACTCAACTGTTATTAGATATACCAGGATATTCATTATGATTCAAGAAATCAAGAATTACAGTTGTTTGATGCATACTTGCATACAGATGGTTCAATAATGAAGAATTTATTCCATTGTTAATCAATGTAGAAGTTGTAGATTAAATTTCTAGTAGCAAGAATGAGATATTGAATTGCATTGATTGTAAATTAGATACATGGCCTCCAGACCACAGCACATGAGCATGCTACTCTAATGTATCGAGACCAGGCCTGTCAACAGGGCAGAGGGAGACCAACATTGCCTTTAGGTGTGGCATTTCAAAGGGGCTTATCGCTCTGGCTGCCATTGTTGTACTTTGGCAGTGCTGGTGGTCAGAGCTACAGGACCATTTGAAGTGCCATGGCAGCACTGCTCCGGCTGTGCATGGCAGTGGGGGAGTGGGAGAACACAGCGCTACACTCCAAGCACTGGTGAGAGCTGACTGCCTTTCACTTGCCCCTTCTGCTCTTGGCCTCAGCCCTTCCAGGGCAGACAGCCAGGCTCCCTTGCCATCTCGCCCAAGGGCCTACAGTGACTGTTGGAACCATTGCTTGAGACTACGGGATAAAATGGATCCCTATATAGAACTATCAGCTCCTTTAGATAGAGAAATGATAAGAACTAATAGTTGGATTTCAATGGGCTGCATGCATGGGATGGCGTTTAAAGAAAAGGAAGAAGACAAAAGAATAAATTTAATTAGAACATGACAAATTTTAGTTAGTGCATTGGTTTTATTAACTTCCTTAGAACTTATAATTTATGTCCTTAAAGACAGCATTAAACTAGAGTGAAGACAAATCAGTAAACTGTTTGGAAAATGATAAAATCTATTTTACCTGCAAGGAGTTGAGAAATGCTATTGTCTTCATGAAAGCAAGCTTGTCACTCTTGTTGATGATATCACTTTCGTTTAGCCAGTATTATTTCACCGTACAATGGCTCCGAGCCTTATAGTTTATATTTGTCCAGTAATATGTCTGATGAGTGAAATTGTAGAGAAGTGAAGAAACAGAAGAGGATAAGCCTCATTTTAGCCAGTACTGGGTTTTACTATACCAGGAATCAAGTGCAAAGGAAGTCACTGTGCTTAGGCAGCTATATCAGACTATATTTATAGTATGCTGCCAGCCAAAGCTGCATAAAAACCAAGCTGCTTGGAAATGATGATTTTTTCCTTAAAAATTGAATTTTCAAAAAAAAAATTACCTGTATGGAAAACTTATGTTTTCTTGTAATTATATTCATCTTTAAATCTTTCTCTTCTAAACCTATCTTCTCCAGCTCTCTTCTTCATAGTACCACCCGTCAAACAATATGGTAGCTCTTCCTAGTAGAGCATGTTAGATCATGGTCCCTTTTCACTTTTGCACTTTGGTCATAGCTCAGGCATTAGAGGATGTTCATCCCCTGGACTTCATAAATTGTCATAGTTCCTTTGTTATCACTGAAAGGTAGATGAGTCTGCCTCAGGGCTTTTACATGCACAAATGTAGAATGTTATGTTACTGTGTATAAATGCCACTTATTATTCATCTCTCTTTACTTCAAATATAGGTATATAAGTGTTTGGCTGGGCTTTTTGAATATGCAAATCCTGCTGCCTGAAACCTTCCAAACACAGAGTTATTATTGAAGCCAGTGGGAAGGCAGTGCCATCAGAGGTGCTCTGGCTATGAGCATCCGGAGCTGTGACACCGAACCACTGTAGATGATTTTTTGTCACTCTGCATGACGAATGCCCAGTTTGTAAGTTTTCCTCTAACAACCAACTATAGTTCCCTGGGATTGCACTTGATAGAAGCTTGATGTGTGATAATATTATAAAATTGGCTTGATGTTCTTAATGAAAGCATAACACTTACAGATGTCAAGATTTTCAAATGTTGTTATAATAATTTTTAATATAATATTATTTTTATGAGTCATTCTTGTGGAATTATCTACCTCATAAAATCAAATCCAAGTCACAAAAAGCTCTTTTAGCTTTTTGTGAAATAAATAACAGGAAATATTCTGATTATTAAGCATTGGCAAAACATCTAGCACTAATAACAGTACACTTTGATAAGCTGGTTTTGAATACACATTTTTGTCTTGATTTTTGAACTTCTGTGAATCCTCTTATTTAATTTGTTGGTTGACTTCAGATATTTGTTTTGGAGACTTGGAGACTCAAAAATACTGTAGAGATCTCAGATGTCCTCAATTTTGTCTTGAGCCTCTAAGGTCAGGTCCTTTTTCAACTCCTTTCTTCCCAGGCATCCTCTCTCTCCAGGCCTAGAAAATGCAAAGGATCCAGAGATTCAGACATTGACCAGACATCTTACATTAAGGACACTGCAGCTTGTGGGGACTCAACTATGTGAAAAACCTGCACATATCTCCTCTCTCCAATCCCCTAAGCCCCACAGAGATCTTCCTAGTTTCCTGCCTAGCCTCTGAGATACCATCACCACCACCATGAGATCCCTGCCTGTGCCCATCCTGGCCAGACACCCTAAGAGGGTGACCAGACAGCAAGTCTCCAAAATAAATATCTCTGGCACTGAAAGTCTCCAGCAGTCTCCAGGAACAAAGCTCTGAGGCTATGTCTATACTTTCTGGCTGTTCAACGCACTATGACCGATCTTTCTGATTTTGATTTTGCCAGGTGTGAGAAGATATTGCAAAATCAATCTCCGTCCATTAACCCTGGTACTCCATGCTACCATATATCATGGAGTAAGGGACATCAGCACAAGCCCATAGAGACCTGATCTGCACTAGGGCAGAAAGTCTATTCTGATACATCAATTCTAGCTACACTAATGGCGTAGCTAGAATTGCGTATCTGGAATCAACTTTGTTCCCTAGTGTAGACCAAGCCTGTGAATCGCTCAGCAGGCCCCAAATCTTTTTCCCCTGTCCCTTTTCACACTTGCCTTCCTCCTCCTACTCTTGCTTTCTCAGGCCTTTCTCCTCTCTCCAGATGGAATCTGAGAATCAGATTTTTCCCAAAATGTTGCACTTCTTCAAGGAGTTGGAGCTCTGGTTGAAATATAGAATAATACGCACACTTCATTGATTTAGGAGAGGAGTGGCTTTTTTATTTAATTAACGAATGCGCATGATAATATGGGACTATTGGCAAAATTGCAGATGAAAGAAAACGCATATTAATGAGATACTATTTCAAAATCTCATTACAATCCTGATTCAGCCAGGTATTTAAGCACATACCCCGGAATTAAAACCAAGTCAACAGGACTAATCACATTCTTATAGTTAGGCCTGCTTAAATTGAGGCCTAACCATGTAGCAATTAATGCAAATATCTATTAGTTTTTCTAACATCAACTTCATTAGAACTCGTTCCTAGCTTCTAGTTTGAAAGAGACTACATTGTATTGTGTGTCACACCTCTTGAATAGCCTGTCATACGGATAATCTGGGAAAGCAAACTCAGAAGCCAGGAATGAGCTACAGAAGGCCAGATCCTCAACTTGTGCGTATCTTTTGAAGTCGGTAAAGTTTCCCCAGTTTATATCAGATGAATATTTGAACCATCATTGCATTCATATATCTGATGCTTCATTTCCAGTGTCAGCCTCTGTTTTCTTTTACTCATTATTAAATGATTATGAATTATTTGATGATGATGATGATGATGATGGCTCCTAAGGAGTCTCAGACATGGCCATGGATCCCACTGACTAGAAGCTGTGTAATTACAGAACAAGAAGAGACCTTCCCTTCCTCTTCGAAAGCCAGATGTATCTCTCTGACAACCTTTAGTAAGTCCTTTTATCGGTGCTAATTGACTTTATGACACTAGACTAATTGGTGTGCAGTTGAGCCAGTGTTGTGCTCCAAAAAACAAGCACTGATACTGTGCACTGACTCCTAACATAGAGGATTGCCAAGTATGTTTTGTGGTTACTTCTGGTTCAGGATTTTTATATATGTGTAAGTAAGACAAACTCCATGCCCAAACTCCTTGTTGAATTCTTCTGCAATAGGAAGCTGACTTGCCAGGCTCCAGATGTGTTGCCACATTGTAGAGTGGTGATGCTAATGGTAGAAAAAAAAGTATAACACTATACTAACTTTTCCAGAAGTCCCACAAATTTAAATTATTTAGGACCAGGCCTTTTTAATACATTACCAAGATATTTTACTTTAAGGATGTCCCCTTCAAGTTGGACCAGATATTTACAGAGGAGAAAGATATATTTAAAAACCTGAGACATTTCAATGTATTTTATGTAATCTGTTCTTCTGAACTTCATTTAAATGTGGTAATACTTTTAAAAGCTGCTGCCGTACATGGCTCATTGCTGTGAGAAAATCTCTTCAACAATTCATATACATTAATAAATAAATCATAGAAGGTACTTGCAAAGCCCCCATTACTGTAATAACAAAGCACCTCACCATCTTTAATGTTCTTGTCCTCAGAATGCCCCTGTGAGATAAGGAAGTGCTATTATCCCCATTTTATAAATGTGAACTAAAGCACAGAAAGAATAATTTGTCCAAGCTCAAGCAGAAAGTTTTTTGTGGCACAGCAAGGTATTAAAACCAGCCTGAAGAAACTCGCAGGTTTGCACTGTAACCATTGGACTATCTTTCCTCTCCCATTCCTCATCATATGAAATAGTGCAGAAATCTTAGGCCTTAGCTTCACACATTCAGAATTCCCATAAAAGTTGTTGAATGGTTGTCTAATGTTTTCCGATGGTGTCTATAAATCAAAACATCATCTAGACAATGGTGACACATGCAGCTACCTAATAGTGAAAAACTGTCATTCATTAATGCAAGAGAGACAGGCAGAGCATTTGTCAGGCTGGAAAAATAAGACTGAGAAGTTGTCTATTCTCAGAGCTCATTTTAGTGACACTTGGTCCTAATGCTTGTTTTGTTATGTTTGGTTTTTAATTCTCACCCTACTATACTAACAACAGCTAATAGAGTAGCTGTAACCTTAAGAAACATAACAAAACAAATCTGAATGTTAGAAATAAGTAAAAACATTTCAATAAACCTAAATTGAAAAAAAGCTGTGTGATGTGATTTAAGGAAGTCACTGAACAGTGACCATTCCATAGTAGGTAGAGATGTCTAAATAAAATTGTTTGCTGTTTGTTTTACTTTACTTGGAATCACAACTCCAATTCACGGAAGGGTCAATTAAGGTCTTGGTATGTAAGGTTGATAAATAAGTTCTCTATTGTTTACTCTTAGGTACTCTAGATGACACGTTAACAACTGAAGTCCTCTCTGATCTCCATAGATTCTGAAAATCCAGTGGCACTTTTCATAAGAGTAAGAACCTGACTTTTCATTCACATGTGCAACCATCTTTGACTGCAATAATAAGGAAGGACAAATAAGCTGGGTAATAATGTGGCACATAGAGAACTGGGTTCGCTCCCCAGCTGCACCACCAATTTCCTGTGTGACTTTGGGCGAGTCACTTAGTCTCACTGTGCCTTAGTTCCTCCTCTTTAAAATAGAAATAATAGCTTTGTTTTGCCTCATGGGAGTGTTGTGAGAATAAACACATAAAGAATCATAAGGCACTCAGATGCTATGTTAATAGGAATCATAATATTCCTGATTAACAGTGTTGTCAAAGCAGGTTGTTTAGCAGGGTTACTAGGGTAATGCCTAGTCAGTTCTCTGCCATTTCATTGATCAAGCTGTGTTGCCTCCCATTATCTGCCCGTCACATAATAGTTTCGTGCCCAGAGGTCTGTAACACCTTGGTTTAATTTCAGTTGTTGGGTTAGTGTGTAGATGAGGGATGGTGTTGGTAGCCTGTGACACACTGGAGCTCAGATAACTACCTAATAGTCCCATATGGTCTTAAATTCTATAGATGTGCCCCAAATGTCTCTTTTACTCATTGTGCTATATCATCATCGTAATCACAACAACCATGGGCTCAGCGCCTATTGGTGTCTGATGCCTTTCCTTCTATCGTTCCCTGTCCAGGGCGGAATAGCTTAGCTCCTGTAGACCAGCTCTGCACCAATCTACTATATCATCTATGCATTCTCTCTGGGGTATGCCTCTCCTATTTGAACTGTCCATTATGCTGAATATGAGAGTCTTGATTCTTCATTCGTCGTTCATTCTGCAAATATGCCCAAACAGCTGTAACTTGAGTTGTATAACATTTTGCAGTAGGTTCTTTTTTGGCTGTATATTCCTGTATCATTCCTCGTTGTTGATCTTCTGCATCCATCTTATTCTCAGAATCCTTCTATAATAACTCCTCTTAAAAACTAATATTCTTCTCTTCAAATATTTTGTTATCACCCATGTCTCACATCCATACAACACGCTGATGAATACATGCATCAAGATGCTCATGTTTGTTCCTAAGCTAATCTCTTTGCTTTTCCAGATTTTATCCATCACCTTCAACCTGCTCTTGCTTTCACTATTTTAGTCATTATTTCCTTCTTACAGTCTAGATCATATGTTAAGTTGCTCCCCAGATACATGAACTTCTCTAGGGTTTCTACTTCAATCCCACTACACTGATCTTTCTTCATTTTTCCTTATCTCCAGATACCATTGTTTTTGTTTTATTGATACTCATAACCAGTCTGTACCACTTCCTGTCCTCATTTAGCACCGGCCCCATTTTCATTAGCTTCTCCTCATCTTCCTCAATGATAACTATATCATCTGCAGACCTCAAGTTGTTAGTTCTTATCCTATGCACAGATATCCTGTCTACTTCTTCCTTGATTATGTTCACCACTCTCTCTAGATGAAGATGCTCAGCGATATATTGGATCTCCTTGTCTCATACCTCTACTCATTCTAAACCAACTTCCAATCTCTCCATGCATTCTTATCACTTCCTCCACATTGTAACTGATATCCTTCAATAACCGTATCAAGCCGCTACCCTCTCCGTACTATTCCAACACCATCCAAGTCACTTTCTGATCTATACTGTCAAATGCCTTCAGAAAATTGATGAAGCAAGTGTAGATGTTCTTGTTCCTGCATCAAGCTTTCTTTGCTATCAACCTTAGTGCCAATATCTGCTGTATGGCACTTCTATCTTTCCTGAATCCTGCTTGTGCATCAGCTAGATGCTCTTCTGTGATCTTAATCTCTCCATTAGTATCATCATCATCACCTTCCCTATATGACTTAATAGTGCAATTGTTCTGTAATTCTTGCACTCCAATGCACTTCAGTTCTTGTGTACTGTCACTAACACAGATCTCGTCCATTCCTTAGGTGCCTTCCCTTCTTTCCATGCTATACACATAATTCATGTATTTCCTGAATCATATTTTCTCTGTCATATTTAATCTTATCTCCTGTCATCTTATCATTCCAGGGCTCTTGTTCTTTAGTCATTTCACTGCTCCTTCCACTTCCTCCTTCGAAATATCGGTCTCGCTCTAGATGCTCGGTGGAGATATTTCTTTCTGTTCTTTGATCAGATTCTCTGAGACACTTGAGTTCAACTGTGATTTTAATGTCAGTGCAATATCTTATCCATTGCTGCACAATCTTCTCCTTGTTCGTGAGTACCTCTTCGTTCTCGTCTTTGATTGCCATCTGTTTTGGCTACCACTTCCTATTAATATTCCTGATCATCTTATATGCCTCCCTGGTCTTACATTCACAGTAATATCTCTCTGTTTCTTCAAACTATTCCTCTAACAATTTCACCTTATTATTTCTGGCTGATTTCCTTACCTCATTGTGTTTCATGCTATATTGCTGTTCTGCCCTCTCTGAAAAATCCCTTCTGATCTTCAAAGCTCTCTTCTCTCAGACCAACTTCAGGGTCTCCTGTGTAATCCACTTCTTATTGATCTTCTCTTTTTCCAGAACAGTCTTCTCAATTGCCTCTTCTATCGCTGTGCCTGGTCTCTTCGGCTCTCTTATATAGGTTTTTCTCTGTGTCCACATTCCTAATATCTTTGAGCGCTGGCTCTGTATGCAATCCCTATTTCTTTCTTACCTATTCTCGACCCATCTCTTATTTCCTTAAACTATGTCTTACGCTTTCTCCTGAGTTTCATCTTGTTGTTTGTGATCACTAGATGTGGTCCGAATCTTTATCTACTCCTTGGAATCATCAGGACTGCTGTACTGATGTTACCCATCATCTTCTTATTAAACTCATACCCATCATGTTCTTGGACTTCCCATCATTTGATTACCATGCCCACATTCCTGGAATCTCATGTTGCACATCACCATCTTATGCACCATAGTAAACTCTAGCAGTTTCTTGCCTCATTCATTTTTTTCTCCATATCTAAACCTTCCCATGACTCTCTCCCAACCTTTGTTATCTGTGCCATCCTTCACATTCCAATCTCCTCCCAGAACATCTCTCTTCAGTATCTCCTCTAGCATCTTTGTCAAGCCTTTATAGAATAGCTCAATCTCTTCCTCCATACTGTCTGACATGGGAGCATACACCTGAATGACTATGTTGCTATTTTCCATCAATGATCTAGCAGTATTATCTGTTATGTTAGATGACTGCTTTTCACAGGAGGAAAAATACAGATAAGAGAAATGTCTGAGTAGAAACCCAGGAGGTTTCAGGTTCTTGTCTCCAGTCTCATATATCATAACTGCACCACATGCTCGTCATGGCCGTGTGTAGGGTATGGTGCTTCAACAAAAAAAACTTGCAGCATCCACACTGCATCATGCAGCTATACATCTAAGTGAAAGGCTCCAGCAGCAGGAGATACAGCAGTGGGGAGCTGATGGAGCCTTTTCCTAATGCCAGAGTCTTTTACTCTGGGGCTGGGTCTGCACGTGCCCCTTCCTTTCGAAAGGGGCATGTTAATGAGCAGGTTCAAAATATGCTAATGAGGCACTGCAATGAATATGAAGCACCTCATTAACATAATGGCAGCCATGGTGATTCGAAAGTGTGGCTTTTCAAATTGTGTGCTGCCTGCGGAGATGGGAACTTCTGAAAGGACCCCCCCCCAGTTTTTGAAAGCCCTTCTTCCTATCTGGTGATCGGAAAAAGGGCTTTCGAAAACTGCAGGGGTCCTCTCGGAAGGTCCTGTCTCCATGGGCGGCGCGCAATTCAAAAAGCTGCACTTTTGAATTGCCATGGCTGCCATTATGCTAATGAGGCACTGCATATTCATTGCAGCACCTCATTCGCATATTTCAAACCTTCTCATTAACATGCCCCTTTCAAAAGTAAGGGGCACATGTAGATCCAGCCTGGTAGTGAAAACTCCAGCAAGAAAGAGGCAGCAAAACACTATGCTGACAGTAACAGAGAGGAAGCCGTGCTAGTCTATACACTATCAAAATAATAAGCAGTCAAGTAGCACTTTAAAGACTAGCAAAATGGTTTATTAGGTGAGCTTTCGTGGGACAGACCCACTTCTTCAGACCATAGCCAGACCAGAACATATTGAGTCTGTTCTGGTCTGGCTATGGTCTGAAGAAGTGGGTCTGTCCCACGAAAGCTCACCTAATAAACTATTTTGCTAGTCTTTAAAGTGCTACTTGACTGCTTTTTGTTTTGACTATGCTAATAAAAATAGCACTATGGGAAGCAGTTCCTGGGCATGCAGGGAGCTGCATAGCGTAATACCCAAAAAGTGCAAGCATCACTTTACAGTCCTCACCTACGCAACACCTCACACTCTACACTGCTCTTTATACCTATGCTAAGAGAGTGTGCAGTATATATACTCTAAACAGTGCTGTAAGGTTTGTGAAATGTAGATGTATCACCTGATACCAAGTTCTTCCAGGACCACTAGCTGCCCACTGAATTCAGTACCGTTGCGCCCTTTTGATTTCAATAGGCTTTGGATCTGGCCTTATGTACGGTTTGTCACTGGCAGACCCCCTAACTCCCTTCTGAAGCGGTAAAGCTGTTCTTGGGAAAATAACACTGATCTGAGCTCTCCTGTAAATTGCCGCACATTCCTAAGGGATGCAGCAACCATTGAGAGCTCTTTGGAACAGAAATCAAGCTGCAGCTCTCCTCCAACTTACCATGACCCTCCTGTCTTGAAGCTCCCAAAACACAGGTTTGTAATAAATTTAGTGGTGGGACAGAAGTTTGTGCCTCATCACTCTACTTCAATGTGTATTTGTTCCCTTTTTCTCTGTAATGAATCAGGACAAGAGAGTTACATACACATATAAATACTTTCACTTGAAGACTACAATATAACACGGGGTCAGAAACCTTTCTCAGATGGAGTGCCAAAATTTGAACTTTTCACTTATATGTAAGTCCTAGTGCTGGTGATACTTTTTAAAGTCACTAATAGTCCTACTTGCAGCAGTTTCATTGCTAAATAAATTAAGATAAAGATCTTATTGTTTAGCTGGTAGTTGGAAGTATTAGCTGCAATTTTGTTAACCCACAGGCTTTGAGCAAACTCCTAGCTGCATGGGGGAGGAAAAGTTGGGTTCCTGCCTCACATGCCAATGAAAATTGATTCACATGTCACTCTTGGCACCTGTGCCAGAGGTTGCTGAACCTGATATAATGTTATTTTGTGGAATTCAGAAAGATAGCACCAAAGAACCCAAGGGCACAGGGAGTGAAAAAACTCTCAAAGGCAGAGTCACTGCATCCCATCTGTTTTAAGTTAGTTCTTGCTGGAACAACTCCAGTCAATTTTTCCACACAGAGACCCATAGCTTGCAAGCAGGAGAAGGAAACTTGCCTTCTCTTAAAGTGATAGATTGCAATTCCTACACCGTTCTCGGAGGGGATCTTTCAAGATAAAAAGAACAAGAAATGTATTGACGAAATACATTTTCATTATAAAAGTATATGGATTTTCCCAAATTCTTCACTACTGAAACATGATCATACTCTGAGATAGACAGCCTGATTCTCTTCTGTTATACCAATTTGCACAGATGTAACTCAGCTGACTGTACTGGTATTACAACAGCATAAAACTGTTAACAGTGTAGAGAATCAGAGCCTAAGAGATTAAATCTATAAGGGTAGGTTGTTTCATCTGAAATACTTTGTACCACATAAATTTTTCTTCAAAGAATAAGACGGCTTCATTTGGATCTCACTTCTGTGGGTGTAAGTCAGAACTAATGCCATTGAACTTAGTGAAGCTACAATGATATAAACAAAAGGAGAATCATACCAGGTGCCTGCTTCTCTGGGGTTAAGGAGTATACAAGTTCTGAGCTATCTGTTTTTATAAATTATGAATGGTTCTGGAATTCTGTATCTTGATTATACATATTTTAGCACAGGACCTGAGTTAGGAGAAGGCATTTTTGATATTTTTTTCTTCTTCAGTTTAAAAATCTACAATACAAGCAGATGTCTGAAATCATCACTATGGATTCAGAATATGATGATTAAAGAGGCATGTTATTGCTCTAAATTTTTAAATGTTACAATTTACCGAAGGGTAATTGTAAATTGAAACAAGCTGTAAGTATGTAGTGAAAGAAATGCAGAAAAGATAGGCATTTCAAATGGTTTCAAAAAGGTCTCAAAACCTAGCCCTGAGGTTTTTTTTTAACTGAAGGGCAACGTAGAAATAAGGCTGAGGTATTTCTGCTTATCTGTCTTTGTGGATGAGGTGCCTCTTGTAATTTATTATGTGAATGCCCTTCTTTCAATAAGAGCTAACTGAAATCAAGCACAGGACTGAGACTGAAAGATGCACACAGAGAACAAAAATAGCAGAGGAAAGTATATGGAGTGAAATGAGGAAATACAAGATAAAATATAAAAAAAGGAAGAAATAGGAGGACAGACAATGAGTAAGCCAACAAAGAG
The DNA here is from genome assembly GCF_033958435.1 of Carettochelys insculpta. Lineage (NCBI taxonomy): Eukaryota > Metazoa > Chordata > Testudines > Carettochelyidae > Carettochelys > Carettochelys insculpta. Next base: position 191,413,727 of record NC_134139.1, read on the forward strand.
GAAAGAAAGGAATTTACAGTATGATATTGGACTCATCACATTTTTCTATGTTGTTACCACTAATATAGCCCAGGAAAAAAAAAACAATCTTATAATCTGAAGAAATTCTGTTGCAGCAGCAAAGGAAGAAATATATATATATATGATATGATATATATATCACTCCAGCAGATGAATAATATACTGAATTGTTTCTGTCACAAGCTTCTCCTGTTCTAACATAGTTTATATATTCTGTCCTATGTTTCTTTATTCATTGATTATTGGAAAACCTAGTATCCTAGTATTCAGTTCCGCTAATTGCCCTTTTAGAGATAAGGAGATGATAATCTTAGGGAGAAAAATAGCAATATATTAATTGTCTCAAGTAATAAGTCTAACGTCTCTTTTGAGTTGTAAGATTCATTGTCTATTAGAGCTTATACACATCTTCTCACAGCCAGATTCCTTCATACATACACACAGACTTATTTGTAAATTCTAGTCTTATGGTGATTGATTTAACTGAAAATCTTTTTTCAGATTTAAAAATATATTGGGGCTGATTCTCATTTATGAGTGTCGACCTTTTACACCACTCTGGGACTGCGTCTTCTGAAAGGGGTATGGTAATGAGTAGCCTGGAAGATGTTAATGAGGTATAGGTGTAAATTTCCCATGCCTCATTAGCACATGGCCACATGATTCCGAGTCCAGAAGAAGCTCTTCCAGACTCCAAAATATACGTGTAGATGCACGGTCCGTGGGGATATTTTACACAGCCACAGAAGTATCTTAGAAATGAAACAAACAAACAAACAAACAAACAAACAAACGACAGAGAGAGACAGGAAAGCATAAAAATGGGCATATTCTAGTTTATACTTTTCTTTCACACATTTTCCTTTTACAATTAGCATTGAGCTGATAAAGGTAAGAAATTACCCTGCCTGGACAAGGAACTGACACAACTTCAGACACCAGATGAAACCAAGTTTTCATTCAATACATAACTATTTTCAAAATATACCTATCTAGAGAGCATATTCTGACAGCCTTACATACCCTGAAGTAGAGCTGTTTGCATTAGTTAAAGACAACTATTCCATGTTTTTGGTTTTTTTTCAGTTTTGTCAGAATGTTTCACAGGAACATGACTATTTGGCTAAAGATGCTTGACTGTTTATAATATAATATAATATAATATAATATAATATAATATAATAACATGAAATTAAACACAATAACAACATCTAAATGAAACATATTAATACCACCCAGAAGGAATTTTTCAGAATTTTCATCTTGGGGGAAACTTTGAAATTTCAACTTCTCGTTCCAACTGGGAATGAAATGTTCATGTTTCCCAAAGGTCAGAAATCACAATTCCTATCTGGCTCCCCTCTTTAGTAATATTTACTTCTATGAGTAGTCCCTCAGAAATCAATGGGACTGCTTGGGAAATACAACTCAACATGAAGAGGGGGCAGAATCTGACCTTTTATCTGAGGACTCGGTTGTGTCCTGGCCTACACAACAGCATGAAGTAGGCTAACAGCTGTCCTTACATCTTTGTATATGCTACCAAGGAGAAGGAGAAGGAGGAGATAAAGGGCAGCTTCAGAACAGCTGGACTGAAAGCTACAGAGAGTAATCAAAGCTTTGGTTCATCCCATTCTCTCCCACCTTCTTACCACATTAACCAACACAGCTGAACTAATTCAGTGGTGGAAACAGATGGCTGATGCTTAACCCAACAGCAAATTACTACCACCTTGGGCCATGGCTACACTGGTCCCTTTTGAAAGGGGTATGCTAATGAGCCAGTTTGGCAGATGCTAATGAGGCGCTGCCATGAATATGCAGCACCTCATTATCATAATGGCAGCTACGCGTGTTTCAAAAGTGCCTCTTTCAGAACACACCCTGCTCATGTAGACAGGGGCCTCTCTTCCCAAAGCCAAATGAGAAGAAGGGAATTTCAAAATCTGGGGAGGGGCTTTCGAAAGGCCCCTGTCTACATGAGCAACATGCGTTTTGAAAGCATCACTTTCAAAATGTGTGTGGCCTCCGTTATGCTAAAGAGATGCTACATATTCATGGCAGCAGCTCATTAATGCAGTGGCTCATTAGCATACCTCTTTTGAAAGGCAAAGGCTAGTGTACCCACAGCCTTGGAGTACAGGCAGGGAATTGTGGTTTTCTGAGTCACAATTTCTTTGCAGTGATGCTCCTGGGTAGTTAAATATCTAGCCATTGCTATGAGATAGTTCACTGGCAATTTAGCACAAGAGAACTAGTAAGCAAGTGGTACTTCATGGTCCCAGCAGCACAATGGGATCATTGCGTGATTAGAACCAACGTGTATGAGTGGTATATAGAGCTCTTACATTTACATCTCCATAGAAACTTAAATTCATTTTTCCGGAACTGTTGCTGGAAATACTTAAATCCATGGTTCCAATAATAGATGGAGCAATAAGCTGATTTAATGAAGAAGTCAGATGTGTCATTCCAAAGTTTGAGATGCCAGAAAAAAATCAGTTAATAGACAAGGATAGTGGAGTCAGTGAATAATGTTTGGTTCCTTCTGACAGCATTTTAACTCCACTTCAATAGCTGATTTAACATCTATCTGTCATTATAAAGTGTTTTAGTGCCTACCCACTTTAAGCTATTGGATTCTTGGTGATTTGCAGTTTTCAAGATTTGGCTTGGGTACACGTTTTAAAAACCAAGCAATTATGTAAATCTGACGTTTTCTGAAGCACCTTTAAAATGCAAGCAAAATGCATTATTACCTGTGCTGGAGGCATATACAGTAAGATTAAGAAGGGCGAGGGAGAAACTAGTAGCTACATAAGTGGTCATAGTTAATCTTCAAATTTTATTGATAAACATTTGATGTTTTTTAAATCATATAACTTTTAATCAAAATTGTTGCTCTTCAAGTCTTTGGAAGAATTAAATAATATAACATTTGATTAATTCTTTTTAATGTGCCTGTCCACTGATAATTTTATTGCCTGAAGAAAAAAAACTATATTTTTCTATTTTTCCATTTTTTAATTTACCATATTCGTCCATGTCAGTGTGTAACAGAGATCCAGCACCACCTCCGTTCCCTGAAGAAGTGATACTGCCAAACTGTAGCATTCCTTTGTTCATTGTCCAATATTAAAACAATGTAATCATGAAAAGTCAGGCGAATAGAGCAAAATGAAATAGTGGACCTAAAAGCATTAATTTTTGACTTCATCTTTTCAGTTACAGATGGTGAAATGATAGAAGGCAGTCCGTTGATTGTCACTTGTTCAACAAGTGCTGTACAAGATGATTACTCACCTCACCTGAATGCAAATAGGATAACAAAATTATTAGACAGCTGTCTATAAGCTAGAGCTTGTTAAAAAGTAATATATTTTCCATGAAATTTTCTGAATGATTTTTTTTATGAACCAAATAACATGTTCCCATACTCCATCCTTTTTTCATTTCCCCTTTGCTCTGTTTCTTCATGTTCAGAAATAAGGCAGAAGGACAGAAGAACTGAAAAGGCAGAGAACCCTCCCTCCCCCAAATCACTTTTTTTGTTTATTTTTATGGAAATTACCATTTTGACAAAAAATAGGGGGACCGTATTTTTTTCACAGGGAAAATGGAACAATGCATAGGACTGGCCTGAGGCTCTCTCTGGCCAGCACAAACAGTTTTATCACTTACTTCTACACTCTGAACATCCCCCTACACCATACTAGAGCTCACTCCTAATTTTTTTGGCAAACCTGGGCATTTGCCCCCTTTTCTCTTGCCAGCAGATGATTAGTTAACAAGAGCAAACAGGACAAACGCTCATTTTCCCCATAGAAATTGGGATAGCCAGGATAGGGCTTTATAAGGGACTGTCCCATCCAAAATTGGTCATATGGTCACCCTAGCCAAAAAGTCTTTTCCATCAAAAAATATTTTTGACAAATAAAATAAAATTGACTGGTCCTAAATGTACTTTTTCAAAGTTTTAAAATAAATTGCCATAAAACATAAAACCTCTTCTCAATGCACTGTAAGATTCAAGCATGAAAAAAAGCACAGATTTGAGGTTAAGTTCTTCTGGCATGACTGTAGTTACTGATTTGCCCCTGCTAAGAATCTTGTCCTTTGTCTTTACCATGGTGAGCCCAACAAATTAGACAATTTTAAATGCAGCATATGTGCAATGTGTATACACTTTTTGTACAGTCATCACATGCCAATATGTTTGGATAATAGTTTTCCACTTTCAGCGGAAAATTTCCTTCTGTTTTGGAGAAGGAAGAGCCATGGAAATTATTAACATCACTAGCTTTAGAAAAATACAGGAATACAGGAAGGTCCATTTTAGAAAATGAAATTAGTTCAGTTACATGAAATGTAAAACTATCAGCACTACCACATCCATATCTATTTATCTGCCTACCCAATCACCACAGCAAATGAATACTCTTTAGGAATTTAAAAGCAGAAATGACTTTTGTTGCTTGACAAAAGCCTCTCATATCATGTTGATAATGAATGAATTAAAGGAATCCTCTCTTTCCTCCTTCTTAGCCAATAGGGCTATATCTAGATTACAGCAATTTGTTGACAGAAGTTTATTTCTATCAACAGATCATCACCAAACTGCCAAGTGGATCACAAGAGCAATCTGCTCTGTTGATCCAGACTGCCCAGCTGCTCTCTCAACAAAACAGCCCAGTGGAAGCACAGTAGACAAAGCTGCATGGTGTCTGTCAGCAAAGGGCCCCTTGGAAGGTCCAGACTGGGCTTCTGTCAACAGATTCTGTCGATGGAGGCATTCTGCCTCATGGGGAGCGGAATGAGACTGTTGACGAAAGTGCTGCATTCTGTCAATTTATTCTCCACAGAACACCTTAGGAAACTAGATGCTCCCTGGTTTGGTCAACGAAATGACAGTGTATGTGTAGCTCAAGAGAAAAAGATAAGTTGATGTGTGTATGTATTTGTGTGTTATGTAGAATGAATGAATATAGTACGTGTGTGTGCATGTATTTATGTGTGAGAGAGAACATAGAATAATAGAATCATAGAATCATAGAACAATAGAGCTGGAAGAGACCTAAAAAAAACACCAAGTCCAGCCCCCTGCCCGAGGCAGGACCAAACGTATCAGATCAGTCCAGCTAGGGCTTTGTTGAGGTGAGACTTAAATACCTCCAGGGATGGAGACTCCACTACTTCCCTGGGTAGACCATTCCAATGCTTCACCACCCTCCTAGTGAAAAAGCTTTTCCTAATGCTCAACCTGGACCTTCCCAGCTGCAACTTGAGACCATTGTTCCTTCTTCTGCCATCTGTGACCACTGTGAACAGCCTCTCTCCAGCCTCTTTGCAACCTCCCTTCAGTAATTTGAAGGCTGTTATTGAGTCCCCCCTCAGTCTTCTCTTCTGCAGACTAAACAGTCCCAATTCCCTCAACCTTCTTCATAGGTCATATGCTCCAGCCCCCTAATTATTTTAATTGCCCTCCGCTGGACCCTCTCCAGTGTGTCCACATCCTTCCTATAATTGGGGGCCCAGAACTGGACACAGTGCTCCAGCTGCAGCCTTACCAAAGCCGATCAAAGAGGAATAATCACTTCTCTGGATCTACTGGCAACACTCCTCTTGATGCAACCTAATATGCCTTTAGCCTTCTTGGCTACAATGGCACATTGTTGACTCATGTCCAGCTTCTCATCCACTACAACTCCCAGGTGCTTTTCTGCAGAACTACTACTGAGCCAGTCGGAACACAGCCTGTAACAATGCTTGGGATTCTTCTGGCCCAAGTGCAGGACTCTGCATTTGTCCTTATTGAACCTCATCAGATTTCTTGCAGCCCAGTCTTCCAATTTGTCTAAGTCATTCCAGACCCTATCCCTACCCTGCAGCATATCTACCTCTCCCCCTAGCTTGGTGTCATCCTCAAACTTGCTGAGGGTGCAATCCAACCCCTAATCCAGGTCATTGATAAATATGGTGAACAGAACAGGACCCAGAACTGAACCTTGGGCCACTCCACTAGAAACCAACCTCCATCTTGACATTGAGCATTTCATCACTACCCACTGGGCCTGAATTTCTAGCCAGCTTTCTATCCATCTTACCATCCATTTATCCAATCTACATTCCTTTAACTTGCTGACAAAGATATTGTGGGAGACCGTATCAAAAGCTTTGCTAAAGTCAAGATAAATCACATTCATTGATTTTCCCTTATCCACAGAGCCAGTTATCTCATCGTAGAAACTAATCAGATTGGTCAGGCTTGACTTGCCCTTCATGAATCCATGCTGACTATTCCTGATCACTTTCCCCTCCTCCAAGTGCCTCACAATGACTTCCTTGAGGAGCCCCTCCATGATTTTTCCAGGGACTGAGGTAAGACTGACCGGTCTATAGCTCCCTGGATCATCCTTCCCTTTTTTAAACATGGGCACTACACTTGCCTTTATCCAGTCATCCGGGATCTCTTCTGATCTCCACGACTTTTCAAAGATAATGGCCAAGGGCTCGTTAATGACATATGGCAACTCCCTCAGAACCCTTGGATGAATTAGGTGCAGGCCCCTGGATTTATGTACATTTAGCTTTTTTAGATAGCTCCTAACCTGTTCTTTGCCCACCAAAGGCTGTCCACCCTCATTCCACAGTGCATCACTTATCATATTAGTCTGGGAGCTCTTCTTGTCTGTGAAGGCAGAGGCAAAGAAAGCATTAAGTACTTCAGCTTTCCCTACATCATCTATCACTGGGTTACCTCCCTCATCCAATAGGGGCCCCACACCCTCTCTGATCACCTTCTTCTTGCTAACATGCATGTAGAAACTTTTCTTGTTATCCTTCACATTCCTCGCGAGTCGCAATTCCAGTTGCAGTTTCACCTTCCTGCTAACTGCCCTACATTTTTGAGCTATACATTTATATCCCTCCCTAGACATCTGTCCTAGTTTCCACTTTTTGTAAGCTCCCCTTTTGTGCCTAAGTTTTCCAAGGATTTTCCCGGTAAGCCAGTCTGGTCTCCTACCATATTTACTTCTCTTGCTGAGCATCAGGATGGTTTCTTTCTGCACCTTCAGTAGGGCTTCCTTAAAATACTGCCAGTTTTCCTGGACTCCTTTTCCCTTCATAGCAGCATCCCAGGGGATTCTGTCCATCAAGTTCCTGAAGGAGTCAAAGTCTGCTTTTCTGAAGTCCAAGGTGTGGAATTTACTGCTCTATTTCCTTCCTTTGGTTAGGATCCTGAAGTCTACCATCTCATGATCACTGCTTCCCAGGTTGTCACCCACCTCTACCTTCCCCACTAGTTCCTCCCTGTTTGTAAGCAGCATGTCGAGCCATGCATGACCTCTGGTCAGGTCCTTCAGCACTTGTACCAAGATGTAATCCCCAATGTTCTCCAGAAACTTCCTGGACTGCTTCTGTACCGCCGTATTGGTCTCCCAACAGATGTCAGGGTAATCAAAGTCTCCCATGATAACGAGAGCCTGCGATCCGGAAACTTCTCTCAGTTGTCCAAAAAAGCCTCATTTACCTCATCATCCTGCTTTGGCGGCCTGCAGCAGTCACCAACCACCACATCTCTAGTGCTGCCTACACCACTAAGCTTGACCCATATATTCTCAACAGGCTTTTCTCCCTCTATGTACTGGAGTTCCAAGCAATCATAGTGCTCTCTTACATACAGTGCAACTCCTCCTCCTTATCTCCCTTGCCTGTTCTTCCTGAACAGTTTATACCCTTTCATGACAGTGCTCCAGTCATGCGAGTCATCCCACCAAGCCTCTGTTAATCAAGCCACAGTTCTTGGACTGGGCCAGGGCTTCTAATTCCTCCTGCTTGTTGCCCAGGCTTCTGGAATTGGTGTACAAACACCTTAGATAAACAATTGATCTCCCCGTACTCTCTACTTGAACCAGCAGTCCACTTTTATTGTACGTTCCTCTTTGCATTTCTTCCCAGTCTCCAAGTTCCTTTCTCCCCTCAGGTTTTGGTCACCATCCCCCAGCGAACCTAGTTTATAGCTCTCCTCATTAAGTTTGCAAGCCTACTTGTGAATATGCTACTTCTTCTCTTGCTTAGGTAGAACCCATCTCTTCCCAATAATCCTTGTGCCTGGAACAGTGCCCCACGATCAAAGAATCCAAAGCCCTCTCTCCGACACCACCTGTGTTACCATGCATTTACTTCCTCACTTCAACGCTCCCTACCTAGCCCTTTCCCTTCAAGAGGAAGGATGGATAAGAACACCACTTGTGCTCCAAATTCTTTGACCCTTCTTCCCAGTGCCACGTAATCCGCAGTAACCCGCTAAAGGTCATTCTTGGCTGTATTGTTAGTTCCCACATACAGAAGTAGGAAGGGGTAGTATTCTGAAGGCTTGAGTAGTTTTGTAAGGCTCTCAGTGACATCCTGAATTCAAGCTCCCAGTAAACAGCACACCTCACGAGATTCCAGGTCCAGTCGGCTGATGGATGGTTCAGTCCCTCTTAGGAGGGAGTCCCCAACCACCACCACCCGTCTTTTTCTTATGGCCATTGAACCCCCACCGCTAGGACTACACATCCCGTGTTTTGCAGTAGAAGCAGTTCCTTTACAAATTTTTCCCCATCAATCAGAAAACTACTACATGAGGTCTTTGTTATAAATTGCTTCACTATAAGTCATTTCACATGTACATTGTTAATGATTCAGGAAAGCAGATTCATTGTAAGTTGCACTGATCTGCACTTGTGTCATTTAGAGTATGAGGGACCAAAAGCCAGGAACATAGAAGAGCTTTGTGATGACTGGGTGGCAGATGCTATAGTGCTGGGCTCCTGGAAGTGAACCCTGAAGTCATGGGGGACCAGTGGGGAGCTGGGAGGAACTGCCAGGTAGTTGGGGAAGTGGTGGGAAACTGCAGAGAGCCAGCGGGGAGTTGCAGGGACAGGCGGAAGCTGGCAGGAAAGTTTTAGGAGTTGATGGGAAGCTTGCAGGGAGCCAGTGGGGAGTCACAGAGAGCTGGCAGGGAGCTACAGGGAGCATGTGGAGACTGGTGGGGAGCTGTTGGGGACTGGTGGGGAGCTGGCTTATCTTTTTCTATTTATTTAGTTAGTTAGTTATTATAAGCTGTTTATTTATTTCTATTCTGTATCCATGTATAGTTTTTGTGAGTTATAGATACATTATATGTATCACGTGTGTTAACTGTATGTGTTGGGAATGTATCTCAAGCTAATTACATTGCTCCTTATGGATGTTAACTCCCCTTAATAAGTAATTTCACTATAAGTTGCATTATTAGTAGAGACTGAGAATCCAAATCTCTTGGATGATTTTGAAGATCTCAGCTTCTCTGTTTAATAGATCTGAGTGCTGAAAAACAGAAAGGAAGGAGCTGCAATCTGGGGTACCTTCCAATTCTTCTTGAAAGTTGTAAGGAAAGTCCATTGACTACCTAATTTATTTCTGCCAAATGTAACTGATTTGAACAAATCTGCTGTTTCAAACCTAACCTGCCCCTCTGCATCTAGTCATCCATATGTGCCTGTTTCTACAATATATCCTTCTGGACAACTTTTCAGGCTGAACATATCCAACACTTAGGCTCAGTCTACACAATTGGATAAAGTTGACATAAGTTACACAACTCCAGTTATGTGAATAACACAAATGGAGTTGATGTACCTTATGTCAACTTCTTGTGCTGTATGCAGCATGCTGGGTGATTGATTTAGCAGGTCTTTACTAGACCCACTATATCAACCTTCCCAGCATCTACAGGAAGATTGCTATTTCGGGATACAAATGTATTCCAAAATAGTAATGTTGTGGCTCTCAAACTAGTGGTAGCTTTTTGAGCATGGTATTCTCGTTCCAGAACCCCTCTTTTGTAAAAGAAGTAACAGAACTTTCAAAATAGCTGCACCAATTTTTGGTGCTGTTTGGATGGCACCAAGTTTGGAATAAGGGATTTCAAGATTATTTATTCAATTTGCATAGCACAGCCTAACTATTCATTGCTTACGAAAATAGATGTGAACTTCTTTTGAATTTTACCTTAAGTTTGAACTTCCTGTATTATAATGCATGGTTTGGGGATAAGTATATTATGTCTATAATATGTTTCACCCCTTTTCCTTTACTATTGATACAAATTATGTATTAATATGGAGTTTTTGTTTGTTTATATGTTTGATGACAGTAAGAAAACATGTAATATAAAATAAGAATTTGTTGCAAGGTCAGGAATTCATTTAATATTTAATTTATTCAATGGATGAAACCTATGTCTTTCAGACAACTATGTAAAGTTGTTCTGGACACATATTTTACTTCATGGGTGACCTTACCTGCTGATGTGAATCTGTATAGATCCATTGAAGACATTGAGCTATATTAGTTTATACCAATTGACTATCTGACCCATTTATTTTAGTTTAATTTTATTACAGATTTATTTAACCATTCTGGATTTTTATTGTGATCTTCAGTAGTGTTGAGTGTTAAACATGAGGTCCAGTTTATAGATATGCCTACACTGAATCTCAGATTGAGTCTGTGAGATTGATCTACCAGCATTTCCAGTTAGGTCAGAAATAATATATGTCATTCCTAACCATAAAAGGGCCATGGTGACAAACTGATATGCATGATAATAAACTAAGATAATTGCTATGCTAACTTACTAGAAAAAGACACTCCAGCATTGATAATTTGAGGAAATACAAAAAGGAAAAAGCAAAAAAAGAAAAAAAAATCCCACAAGGAATATGCATCAAACATAATGGTGCCCGTGTAACATATAAAAGTTGCATCCCAGCCTAAGGCAGTAGGAGTTGGAGAGGTAGTTCTTGGGAGCTACCAGAATGCTGGTCATTGGTGACAATGGGGAAGATGATGGCTAACATTCAGGTTGTTCTACAATGGATGGTGTGATTATGGATGTTTAGATGTACATTCTCTGATATCTCGATGTATCTTACTAAGTCAAGTATTTTTGTGACAGTGCCAAATGTATTAATGAATTCTGTAAAGCATTCCTGTAGGATCTGTGTTGAATCTGTGCACATCAGGGCTTTGACCTATATAGTAATTTGAATAATTCTGGGCCTGATCTTGGGACAAGAACCTGGCAACCCTCAAAGTAATAATTGGGATTCTTGATAATCTCTATGATTAATACATAATTTGAAGATAGAGCAACAGCACTGTGTATAAAGCTATGAGGAGAACAAGTTTAGGGTTATAAAATGGCCTTCCCATTATTTATTTCAATCATTACATTTCCTCCCCGGTCATATTTTGAGGCTTAAATTCATTTATCAAGAATTGATTTGTAGACTTGCTTTAACTTTCCTTTCTTTTTCTTTTACCTATTGCAAAGCTCCTGGAGATGTCAGAAAAAAATGTGATATTGCAGATGAAAGCAAATAACTAAACACATTGACTTCTCATTCTTGTGTAGTAGATCAATTATTGCAGATATCCTTAATGAGTTAAAAGTCTACCTTTTCACAGAATTCAGTGTAAAATGCTGTTGGAGTAAGTAGGAGTTTCAGACCAAGTCATAAGTCAGAATAGGATCCGTACATAATGAAGAAAATATTATTTCTCCTGGTAGTTGTGTAAATGGTAATTCACGTTAAGCTATTGTTGCTGTGGACTTCTACATTTCATGGTCAGCTCCTATCTAGCTAAAGAAATGTGCCTCTTGCTGACACTTATCACAGATATTTCAAATAAATGCACTTTTTCTAGAGGAAAAATGGGTGTAAATCAGTTCAAATGTTTGTCTGGAAGTTGGCAGTTTATCACCTAGGTGATGATCCCTTTATATTTTTACTTTTCAGTGTGAAACATAAAACAATTTCACATGACAGAATGACAAAACACCATTTTCCCCTGCTGAAATATTTAACCCTTATAAGAGATTATAATTCAGATATATTTTACATTTGAGATTAACATCCAGGAATCCCAAACCTCAGCACTGAAGCATTAAATAACTATATATGGCTCTGACAGTAGAAGTTTGCTAGTAAGGCATATATTGAGGAGGATTCTGTCTCTGAAAAAGGAAAAGCAGCAAAACAATTTGGAATTTTTAAACGATGGGGACATTTATTGCTGACATTTTGCAGTGTTCTAGTCCAGCACGCTAATTTTGCCGATTTGACTTTCAATGGAGCCTGACAGATATGCCCCTTTTGTTTACTAATCCATTGTTAATCTGAGTAAGAATCTTTGTGCTCTCCAATTTAAGGTTTGGCCAGGTCATCAGCTGGTGTAAATCTGCTGAGCTCTCTTAACTTCCATAATGCTACAGAGGTTTTAGTCTGTGGAGGATCTACCCCACTGTTTGTAAAATACAGATATTTCCTTTGCAACTGTTTTTTGGCTTTTATTACAATTGTTTTATTGCATGTAAAGAATTTTTGCCCAGAACATGCCATCTTTGTTGCATGCTGCTCAGTTCCAGAGAAGAAGCTGTCAGACAATGACAATAACTAATGGCAGCCTAATCTATAGCTCCTGTTAAGGAAAAAAAAAAAGGATAATGATTTGTGGGTAGGTGGTAGGTGTATACAGCAAAGTTGTTTTGAAATAACTGTTGTTATTTCAAAATAACTATCCTAGCATTTACACAATGCAATCATTATTTTGAAATAATTTTCAAACAGTAGTTGGCTTATTTAAATTTGGTGAACCTCATTTCACGAGAAACAGCTATTTTGAAATAGGTGCTCTTAGGAAAGGGAATAGAGCAAAAACAATGAGAAGTCATGTGGCACTTTATAGGCTAACAGATTGTTTTGGAACAAAAAGCAGTCAAGTAGCACTTTAAAGACTAGCAAAATAGTTTATTAGGTGAGCTTTCGTGGGACAGACCCACTTCTTCAGACCATAGCCAGACCAGAACAGACTCAATATTGAGTCTGTTCTGGTCTGGCTATGGTCTGAAGAAGTGGGTCTGTCCCACGAAAGCTCACCTAATAAACTATTTTGCTAGTCTTTAAAGTGCTACTTGACTGCTTTTTGTTTTGATAGTGTATAGACTAGCACGACTTCCTCTCTGTTACTATTCAACATGCAAGATTGTTTTGGAGCATACGCTTTCATGGGCAAAGACCCACTTCATCAGATGCATGTCGACAAAATCTGGCACATCTGCCAGTAGCGTTATACCTCTCCCCAGTCAGGTATAATTCCTCTCTCAGCAGTGTTCTGTCAACAAAACAGCTGTGTATATGCTCTGGGGCCCTTTTGTCAACAGACAGGATTTCCGGTTCACCAGGCATCCCTGTTTACAGAGCTTCTGGTCAGACATTCGGTTGACAGAGGGCTGGGCAGTCTGTCTGCTCTCTGTTGACAGAGTGGATTTCTCTTTCAATCTGCTTTTATGTGTAGATGTGGTCTATCAACAGAAGTTTTGCTGGGATATCCCATCTGACAATGTCTTCTGTTGACAGAGGTTTCTTGACTTCTTTGTGTTCAGATACTGTATTTCAATATAGCTAAGTGCTATTTTGAAACATATTTTTGTGTGTAGCCATATTATTGCGAAATCAGCTATTCTGGAATAACTCTTCTTGAATAGTTTATTTCAAAAAAAGGCTGCTGTGTAGACATATTCTCAGTCGTTATCACCCTACTATACTGCTGAAAAATTCCCTGAAGATTGGGACAGAAAATATATGTTAAATCTCCTTTCCTATAAATATTTATGAGGGTTTCTTTATTAGAATTCAGGGATGAATGCAGAAGCCATTGCATTTCATTAACAAGCACTATATTTTTACTTAGTTCTCTCTCCAAATAAAACATATCCTTTATCAAGAATATTTCACGATTCTATTAGCCAAGGTGTAGGTCTAAATTGGTACGTTGGCATGGAGGATAGGATCATGGTGTGGCCTTCATGTTGCAATTTTCTTAGAACTCTTTTAACTAAAATGAAGAGTATCTGCCAAGAGTAAAGAGAGTACTGGAATAATTTTGAAAGGAACAACATATGCACTATTTCATCTCTTAATGAGGACATTATCTGGAAAAGCAGCATACAAATTCTGCCTGAGACTGTGTTTATTTAAATGTATGTCCTGGTTATTTTAACACACTCACCCTCTATTTGCAGTTAATTCTTACTTGATGCTCTAAGACCAAGTGCATATGTGTAATACAGAGCCATGAGATACAACATGAGAGCCATGAGATACATCTTCAGTGGGAGGCAAAATCTTTCAATGAACGAACGGCTGGATTAAATGACTTCATGAGAGTGTCTATCATAAGATCCAGCTAGAGCTCACTTTGGAGATGGGAGAGTGAGTCACTGATCACCTCATTAACTCTGCCCAGACTACCATGCCTTTAATTAGCAGAGTGAATAAGCAATGTCATTTCCTTTCCACTATAGTTCATTATGTTAGTATACTTATCGGAATCATGTGCAACCTCAGGTATGCTTAAAGTTTCAAAATCACTAAATCAGTGATACTCATATTTTCCTTTCCCTGTGAGAAATGTCATGTATATTAACCACATGTTCCACAAGATATCGATAGAAGCAGCAGCTTAACTGTGCACTTATGTGAAGTGAATAGTAGAGCTGGTCAGGAAACATGTGAAATGGGGCATCATACTACAGGAGCACAAATCAATATTTCATTTAGTTTGGATCTATGTGGTTTTTCATTGTTTCCCAAGTTTTACTTTGAGTTTGAAACTCCACAGTTCTCATGGTTTCACAGAATTCCTTCTGATTTCAATGTAAATCTATACATTGGGGGAAACATCCTTCCCCATATTACTCACTGGTCCTTTAAGTTCAACAGGGCAAAGTTTCTATCCAGCAATAATATTTTCTTTTCTATTTCTTCCTTTGCATCTCAGCTTGGGTACAGGCATTCTTCTGGTAAGACTCCAGAATTAGCAGATGTAAGTGTTCTGGGTGCCAATTACGCCACATATCAAGAGCAATCTATTATTTCCTGTTATAAATAGTTTGTGAAGCAATAAATAAATGTTGAATAGCATTGCATAGATTCATAGACAATTTACTACATACACATGAGATTTTAATAGTTCACATTCATCTTTAATTGTAGCCTACACAGCTCAAAATACTTTATGTGAAAAGGCTATGTCAGGTTTTTATTATTTTTCAGGTCAAGAATAGAAGAGGTGGCACCACAGAAGCAGGCATCACGGAACTGATTACAGAATCAAACAATGTGAAACCAAAGTAATAGATGCTGATATACTTGCCCATGTAGGATAGCATCTTATTCCATAAAACGTTCTACTGATGGTTCTGGGTCTTTCAGTGAAGGAAATGGCAGGGAAGGGAGCGATGGAATAGGAGGCTTCAAGAATCTTTGAAATCTTTATTCTGAAAATAAATTTCTGGCTTCAGTGGGACAGCTCATGGTGTAAGGTACTATGCCACATAAGTAAGCACAGTTAGCATAACATATCCCAGAATTAGACTGAGAACTCTTTAGGGCAGGGACAATCTTTTTGTTTTGTCCCTCATACAGTGTCTAGTACAATAGAGGTGTGGTACATGACTGGGTCTCCTAGGTGCTATCATAATGCAAATAATAATGCAAAGATAACCAAGAGACCCTTCAAGAAACAGTGAAAGGAAAAAAAAACATCACAGTAACTTAATTAAAGGCTATCACCCATTCTAATTCAACAAAGATATAAGTTTGAAAGATGTATTGCAAACATACACCCTCACCCACTTTCATTCAGCACTGGTTCAAATCATAAGTCAGTCCACTGAAGATGTACAACCATTAAAAATCTATGACTTTAACATGATCTTCTGTAAACATTCCTTTGTGGGCAAAGACCCACTTCATCAGATGCATGTGTGTTGGGGGATGGGGGTTCAGAAGAGGATTTAAAGAGGGAGCCTGAGTCAATGGGCAGACCAGAGTTGGCAAGGTCTATTCAGTCACAGAGGATGTGGCCCATTATCAGCAGTTAATGTGGAATTGTGAGCATCAAGAGAATCTACAAATATCATATATGTCATCATGTGCCAGCAATGCCCCACTGCAATTTACTTTGGCCAAACTGGATGGTCTCTATGTAAAAGAATAAATAGACATAAATCAGACATCAAGATGGTAATGTGCAGAAACCTGTAGGAGAACACTTCGATCTCCCTGGACACTCAGGGACAGATTTAAAAGTAGCAGTCCTACAACAAAACAAAACAAAACAGAACACAAAACAAAACAAACTTCAAAAAAAACTGCAAAGAGAAATTTCAGAGTTGCAATTCATTTGCAAAATTGACTCCATCAACTAAGGATTGAACAGAGACTGGGAGTGGTTGGCCCATTACAAAAGCAGTTTCTCTGCTCTTAATGTTCACATGTCCACATTAGCTACTGATAATGGGCCATATCCTCCGTGACTGAATAGACCTTGTCAACTCTGGCCCTCCCCTTGACTGATACTCCCTCTTTAAATGATCCTCTGAACACCCCCCGCCCCACCCCATGCATCTGACAAAGGGGGTCTTTGCCCTTGAAAGCTTATGCTGCAAAATATCTGTTAGTCTATAAGGCACCACAGGACTTGTTGTTGCTTTTGAAGATACAGAAGAACTCAGCTACCTCTCTGATACTTGTAAATATTCAGCCATAGTTTTCCAGCACTAAACAGTATATACACAAATGGAAATATAAACATGATAAAAATTCCAGTAATAGTCATAGCATTATAATGAAAAGACATGTAAAAGTTCATTATAAATTAAATTTTCTTTTATTTATAAGTGAAACATTTCATAAAGAAATGTTATTTTTAAGTTGATGGGGACCAATTTATTCTATTTTAACTAAAGTTTGATATAGGAATTGTAAATTTATTTACAATTGTTATAAAGAAATAATCATATGATAACTTGTGATTAAAGTTTTTTTCTTCAAGCGGTTTTTTCAGTAGATATTGATGTGCACCTTTTCCCTGTTTTTGGGATTCCTGCATTTTTTATGTCTTTGAAAATTGCTCAAAGGAATATAATTTGGGTAAAGAAACAATATGTTGCATATTTTTTTTCATAAAAGTACTCTTACAATAGTTATGTGTCAACTGTAGAGGGGTCCCAGGTCCTGCTTCCAAGCTGAAGAAAGGATAGCATCCAAAGTTAAGACTATCCAGAATTTGTATTTTGTTACGTTAGCTATTGTGGGCCCCTACACCACATATCAACACTACTGAAAGTCCCACACTTAACACCTTAGAGGACTGCTTGGATTGGAAAGTGGAAGAAAATCCTCCCCTGCCATTCTGCTTCCTACTCGCCTCTGACTAGAGGATGAGGATGACTTTTTTGAGAATGGACTGCTCAGACAAACCCCAATTTGATCTTCAGGCTTGTCTCCACTACATGGGGGATTGATGCTGCAGCAGTCATTCCACTGGAGATTGATTTATTTTGTCTGCTTGGATGCAATAAACCAGTCTCCAAGTCGACTTCAGTATTCCACTAGGCCAAGAAGAGTAGCTGGAGACAATGGATGGGGAGGGCCTGGTGGCCTTACCGTGTTAAAGGTGGTGCAGTGAGTAAGCTGAAGTTTCATGAATTAGATCAACAGGAGGAGGGGGAGGAGTAGAGTAGGAAAGGACTCAGGGTTACAGGACAGCACAGTCTGTGCCTCCCACGAAAATGCTCCAAACATGAGAATCAACCAAAGCCCAGAGGGAAGTCAGTGCCTAGATCTTAACAGAAAATTTAATGGTGTGGATAGTCATTTGAATTTTTTCTTTGCTAACAAAGATGATTGTTCATGATTTCTGGGTGAATTCCTGTCTCTGTGAAAGCTGCCGGAGTGGTCTCCACCCCATGACAACTGGTGGACATTTGCAACTAACTACCAGAGAAAAGTCCTCACTCTGTGTACATGTCATGCTGTGTATGAATGGCTAGTTACAAACCCATACATTACATAAAACTGGATGAAACTTAGTTATAATAAAAATACTAGCCTGGCTACAGTGGTGGTATGCATGCATAATACAATTATTTGTATTTTGTTATTATTTTTTATAAATGTGTATCGCTAACTTGCCTGGTTATTCACCTCAAGAATAATTGAATAGAACTGAGAACTACCCTAGTCATTGCACCCCTGAAAAATTAGGGCATCTTTTAATTTAGGTATTTAATTTAATATATGCATTTAATTACCTACATTTAGAATATAAGAAAAGTTTGTCAGGAATGTATAAGCAATGTACTTTATTGCAGTAAGTGAACATAGTAGATTTCTTTACGAGAGCAACCTTCAAAAAGAGTTTAGCCAAAAATGCCATTGTGACATCTTGCAGCAATGAAAAGTGATCCATCTTTACTTTGTTGCCTAGCCAACCAAGGTATCCATTTATTATTCCCCCACATAGGAAGTTTTTGAAGAGATAGCTTTGAAAGTTCCCTTTATCTTCATTAAAGTGCCATACATACAAGATGTCAAAAGTTGCATTATTGAATTTTAACAGTTCTGTGGTGTTAACAGATCCTACAAAGTTCTCAGAAATGAAAATATATATTTGTGCAGTACCTGTAGCACAGCAAATGAGTCCCTCAGTCAGCTTCTCAGGGCTCCTTTATGGTTCTGCCACTTAGAAATTGACATATCAAAAGTGACTTCTATACTGATTAGTTATCTATAAGTTATTTCTTTGAGTCACATAGGTAGAGCATTACATCAGCACCTTGCTGCATGTTCAATATACCCTGTGTGGAACTCTACCTTTAAGATCTGCCTGGATTGGACCGCTGAAAAGTGTGAGGTAGTAGAACTAGAGCAAGTGTGTGACTGCTGTTGCGTAACTGCAAAGAGACTAAGAATGACCATATGGCTCCTCAAGAAACCTTGCTGCTAGAAGAGAAAACCATGTGTGTTTGCATCCCCAGATATGCCCTTCCATATAGGTTCCCCTGGATCTTCTTTGTTGTGAGCACTTGCCTACTTTCCACTTCAAGACCCCCTTGTACTCTTCTCCCCAGAGAGGTGAGTTGCAGAGAACTCTTCATGCTTGCCTTGAGCTTTCCAGAATGTATGATGTTCATCTAGAAAACTATCTTTGGGATGAAAGATACTGACTTGTCTTTCAAATAGTATAGAATAAGCCTAAAGAATATTCTTACAAGAATAAACACCTAGCTGTCTTTTCATATGCCAGTTGGATTTTTCTAGTAGTTACTGGTTACTTCACAGTGACCGGGAAAACCTCAGTTTTTGACGGTACAGTACTCTAATTTCACCACTAAAGATCTTTTGCCAATAGTTAATGGTAAGGTGATAATTTAATGTGTGTGACTTACTGCAGGAGGAGCCATATTGCAAGACATATTGTAATGTATTGCCATCAAGTCAACTTTATGTCATTCACTAATATGCAAACAGATGCTGTGCAAAGCAAATAAAAACTGAGTACCTGAGAATTCACCTTCCTTTCAGTCATTTACATTTAAACTATTCATCCATATCTGATATACACTTCATCTAACTCCTTCATTATTTTTCGTGAGAACAGTGTTTAGCCCCACACAAGACACAAAATAAAAATAACCCCACCCTCACCTCCAACTACCATCATTCTCTGTTCCCAGGATATTGCAGCCTAGAAAGTCGCGTTGCGATGACTGGATGCACTGGAAGACCCAGAGTAGAATATTCAATCGTTTTGATTGTTTTTTTTCTTCATTCATGTTTAAGTAATTTGTATATTTTGGGGCTACTGGAGAAGATTTCAATAAGAAAGTGTTAAGAAGTCTGCCACTGTTGTAATAGCAAGTTGGTATTCATTATTTATGACTGCAAGGGTAGTAGATCCTCCCAACACACCCAAAAAGAACACTGTTCCTACTATCGAGCTTACAAGCTAACCCCGGACATTCAACAGGATAGGCATCAACCAGGAAGAGGACAGAGGAAGCTGTACCAGTGAAGAATAACTCAGCAGTGGCTAATGCAGCTGTCACCATTCGGTGTGTTCTCAATAAGTTAAAAATAATGATTTAGCCATTACTGTTCACATTTATTGTTTCTTAAATATCTAAATTGGAATATATGTGATAGAGATGAAAATATGGATGAATGCACACTGAGAGACAGAGACAGAGAGAGAAAGTGTCTGTGTATAAATGCATTTGAAAAGCTGGACTGAGGGAATAATCACAGCATAACCCACAGCTGTGTCAAGTATAATTGGAATAATGTTCATCTCTTTTAATGAGGTCCCCTGTCCTGTATTATTGGTAATGTAAACACGCAGAGCTGCATGTTCTGAAGTTCAAGAACTCTCAATGCATAGAAAAGCAAACAAACCATCAACTGCCACCGTTTTTTATGGTAATTATCTTGTGAACAAGTCTGCCAGTCATTTCCTCCAAGCCACCCCCATCTGCCAAAATCCACCACTGATCACACTTTAAGTATTCTCATTTTAGAGGCAAAATATAAAATTATTTTTCATTGCCTTCTGTCCAAGCCTCCAGCAGCCATATTAACAGTCCCATCTGTTCTTTTCCCTCCTTAGTCCTACCCATATCCCTGTTTTCAGTATGCACAATTTAAGGCAAAAAAGGTGCAACATAGAACCACTGCATTATACTCAGTCCAATCCAGTCCACAGCAGGACTTTGTCTCTCTCACACACATGTGACTTCTCTTCATTTTAAGCACATCTTTTTCCTAAATGAAATGAATTCTAAAGCACTTATGTATGCTCAGCCACTCATATCTGTGAACTGGCTGATCATTGCTAATGTGATAAATTTGCTCAGGAACAGAGATGTCAGAACTGTTAAATCACTGGGCCTGACAGCACACGCTTTAGCTTTTCAGAGCTGGGCTTCAGGCAACAAAATAAAACATGTATACGTATGTCTTATAGTTGTCACCTCGCATCATGTTTCACAGTTCTAACATTATGCAGCAGTGACAGCTACTCTGGAGTGAAGCGGTGCAACTGAGTTTCCATTATAAAACCAACTTTAGCTATCCTCGCCCTGCAGAACCCAGAGAGGTAAAAAACATATTTGCCTCAAAACTGGTTGATTAATTCTGAGGTGCAGGGTTGAATGTATCTAGAAAACCTGCATTGAGTCAGACAACAGTTCAGTTATGGTGTTCTAAAACAGAGCTGTTGAAGACAGTTTGAAGGGCCTTTCTTCAAGGGTGCCATTTCGGGAGGGTAGGGTGGGGTGGAGGGAGGCTACAGTCATGCTCACTGAGACGCTGCTTGCTCTTCTTCCCCTTCCCCTGCCTATCAGACCATGAAAGGAATGTGAATCCAAATGGAAATGAAAAACAAGGTACAAAATAAAAGTGATCTCACTACAGCAACATTACAAGACATATTATGGGACCTGATTCAAAAACTCCTAGTGACTTCAATACGTTGTGGATCAGGATTGGCTGTCTAAATCATTCAGATCAATCCTTCTAACTTTGCAGGAGGGTTCTCCACAGAGTGCCTTTAAAAGTTAATGATGAATAGTCGCTAATTGTAGGTTGGCTCAACTCCTGCATTGTACCTTGGGAAAAACTTCCTCCTCACTGAAAGTCCTGTCTTAACTTTACAGCTAACCTGCAGGTTTCTTTTCACATAATCCGGGAAGTCATGTGACCTCTCAGGCTATGGCTACACTGCTGCCTTATTTCAAACTAAGATATTTTGAAACAGCTATTTTGAAATATCTTATTTTGAAATAACATAACTACACACAAAGGCCGTGGCTACACAACATTCTGTTTCAGAAGGGGCATATAAATTACAGAGGTTCAGAAATGCAAATGAAGTGCTGATATGAATATTCAGAGACTCATTTGCATAATGACAGCCACCCAGCTCATTTAAAGTGCTGATTTTGAACTAAAGCAAGCTGTGTAGCCAGGGTTTTGTCGAAAGAGTTCCATGATTTCAAAAGCATCTTTCTTCCCCCTTTTTTTTTGGGGGGGGGAACCCTGGCTTTCAAGGAACCCTGGCTACACAGCTATTTTTTGTTTGAAATCAGCACTTTCGACTGGCTAGGTGGCTGCTATTATGCAAATGAGGCACTGGCTATTCATATGGGCACCTCATTTGCATTTTTAAAGAGCTGTAATTTACACGACCTTTCCGAAAAGGAGGGATAGTTCAGCCATGGCCAAAATTCATTTCAAAAGAGCACACAACTATTACAAGATAGCATTTCCAGATCCATAGCACTATTTTGAAATAATGTCATTGGAGCCAATTATGGCTTATTTTGAAATAGTGCTAATCCATGTTTTAAAAACTCCTGTTTCAAAATAGCAATTTAAAAATAGATGTTATGCCTCTCATTAGCTACTTCTATGCTAGACCACACTTTAAAAAGGGCACTTTTTGAATATGAGGATTTGAAAGATGCCCTTTCAAAAGATAGAGTCCACACATGAGCCAGGGCTGGCACTGTCAATTTACCCTTTTGAAAGGGCTATCCGCCCTTTTGAATGGGGCCATCCACTCTTTCAAAAGAGAGCATCTACACTGTCCCAAGCTCTGTTTTGAAAGAAAGAGCCAGGAAACATCATGGACAGCGTCACATGGTGGACAAGTCCATCGGGGCCACAGCCATCTGCTCCTTTAAATAGCCCTTTCCTAACACCCTCGCCCTGCACAGCACGAGGCCTGCAGAGCTGCCACAAGGCCAGCAAATGCAGTGCCCACATGGCTACTCATGGAGCAGCAGCAGCAGCAGCAGCAGCAGCAGCAGCAGGTGACCCTGCTGGCCACTGCCAGGAGCATGATTGCCCTGATGGCCACAGTGGTGGTGGTCACCCTGCACCCTGCATCTCCTGCTGGGGGTTGCTTCACTGGCATGGCCATGGATGTACCAGACCTGCAGCTCCTCTGGCACCCCTCCCCTTGATGCTCCACCCACTCTGGAGATACCCCACCAGCTGCGAGTGGTGGGAGCACCTTGTCATGGGGGAGTGGGACAATGACCAGTGGCTCCAGAATTTCTGGATGTGGCGGCAGACCTCTCTGGAGCTGTGCCAACTGCTGTCCCCTGCCTTGAGCATCAAGATACCTGGATGCAGCGTGCCCTCCCTGTCGATTAGAGGGTCACAATAGGTATCTGGAAGTCAACCATTCCAGACAGCTACCACTCCATGGACCACCAATTTGGTGTGGGCAAGACCACAGTCAGGGCTGTCATGGTGGAAGTAAGGAAGCTCAAGCCGCACACTCTCCAGGGGGAGGGAAAGTCCAGGAAAGGGGCCCAATAGGGACTGGAAGCTCAGGGGGGCTTGGGAGCCTGTGGGGTCTGCAGTGGCCTGGGAGGCCAGGGTGGCAGAGCTGGGGGGCCTGGAGTGCAATCTGGCATACCCTACATGTCCTCACAGGTGCATATGTCCCTGCTCCCATGCAGGTGGTGCGTGCATTGAATGCGATGCTTCTCCAGATGGTAATCTGCATTGGAGACCCGGAAGCAGCCATTGCAGGCTTTGCAGCACTTGGGTTCCTGACTTGCTTCAGTGCCCTCAATGGGACCCATATCCTGATCTGCAACCCAGAACACAGCGATGGGCAGTATATTAACTGAAATGTGTACCACTCGGTGGTGCTGCAGGCCATGGTGGATAGCAGGGGAAGGATCCAGGACATTTACATGGGCTGGCCTGGCTACACCCATGATGCTTCAAGAATTCAGAGAAAGATACTGCTCGGTGTCATCACATTGCCCCTGTGCACAGTGGTGGATGCAAACGTCCCTCCAGTCCTGGCTCATGTGGCCCCATATGGGCCACCCCACCCCAGCCAAAGACACTTCAATGCCCAGCTCAACCATGCCCACAATGTGGTGGAGTGCAGCTTTGGGTGCTTGCAGGGCTGGTGGTGCTGTCTCATGGCCTGCCTGGAGGAGGGCCTCTTCAATGTCCCTCAGGTGGTGGGTGCCTGCTGCACCCTGCATAACATCATAGAGAACAAAGGGGAGGCCTTCATGCAAGGGTGGGTAGCTGACTCCAGCTCAGGCTATCTACAGCCAGCTGCCGCCTCTAGTCACCAGGCCCACCATGATGGGGTCCATGTATGGGAGGCCCAGCATCAGCACTTTGTACTGAGGCCCCAGTGAGCACTGTCCCAGCCACCCCCACAGGGTGCATCGCACATTCCCCTTCACCCTGTGCACTTCCCATCATCACTTCTAGCACTGTCCCTGACTTCCTGCACACTGGTGCCCCCAACGAACAAACAACATATGAGGATGTGGGCAAAATAAACTGTTATATTGTACAAAACCAAAACATTTTCTTATTGCGTTATATGCATAACATTACCATACAACTATTTACAGGAGAAGGAGGCTAACTATGTACATGGGCAAGGAGGAGAACTATTTTCAAAGGGGAGGCATGGGGGACCTTCATGGGGAGCCCTTACTACTGGGCAGAGGTGGAGGACCTTTACCCATGCCATCCCTGGGATCCATGCCCCCCCTGGTTCAGGGTCCCCAACAGGGCTGGGATGGGGCAGGGAGGATGGGGAGGTAGGGCCAGAGGTCCACCTCAGCTGGGTCATTGGCCACAGCAGGGCCTTTCAAGGGGGGCTGTTGGGTGGAGACCCTCCAGGAGGTCTGGCCAGTGGTGCTGCAGTGGATGGGTGGTGGGAGGTGTGGCAGGGGAAATCAGGGGTTGGTGAGGGATGGCAGCAGGAGGGAAGCAGGGTATGGCGGGAAGGGTGACGGGAGGCGGCATCTGAGCCATCAGCTCCCAGAATGTGCCTGTGACATCCTGGAGGGTCCCCATGAGCTCCTACAGGCTACCCGGTACCAAGTGGCCTCACCTTCCTCCTGGCAGAGGCACTGCTCTACCACCTCCACTTGGCACCGGATGGAGGCAGCAATCTGGTGGTCTTCTGCGGCCCATCTCTGGCCCCTCCTAGAGTGGGGATACTCTGGTGCAGGAGGTGGTACAGGTTGGTCACTGTCCCTCATCTCCAGGGGGCTGTCTAGCACAATGGAGGGTGCAAGCCTCTTCTGGCCCTCTGATGGCACAGCCGCAAGAATGAGTGGCAACATAGTGGTGGTAGAGTCCCCGTCCTGCTGGGGGCAACCCCCTTGTGTGGTTTGGCCCTACTAACCCTGTACCCCTCAGAGTGTGCCATAGCACTGTCCATGGGAAAGGGTGCTGAAGACCAGTGGCAGCTGTGATGTCATCCCCAGAACTGGGCTGTGGCTGGCCAGGATCTGCTGGGGTTGTGGGAGGCCTTCAGGAAGATATGTAGCCCCCACCCTGTGATCTGGTACATACCTGAGGGTCCACCACCAAGGTTGGGGGATTCCTGGCTGGCTGAAGCATGGCTGGAGTTGCAGGAGGGGAGAGTGATAACCAGCTCACCCTTCTCACTGGACCACTCAGCAGCTGGCTCCAGCTCTGGCTCTGGTGTAGTCGGGGTGGCCAATGGTCCCGACTCCTCAGCATTCCTGGGCTGGGGCTGCTTGGCTGAGGTATTGAGAACAGCAGGTTGGGAGGTGGTATCCAGGGGTCCCAGGAGGCTCCACAGTTCCCAGTAAAATGGGCACAAAGTGGGTGTGGCCTGTGATTTGCTGTCCAAGTCCTGAGCCTGGGCATACCCCTGCTGCAACTCCTCGACCTAGCTCCTCACTTGGTCAGGAGTGTGACCAGGGTGGCCACAGGTAGTCAGGCCCTCGGTCAGTTGGGCAAAAGTGACCATGTTCCATCGCTTCATGCCCATTTCACACAGGACCTTCTTCTCCTGCCAGAGGCCCAGCAGGTCCCAGAGCTCACGCTCCATCCAGGAGGGGACATACTTTTCCCACCACTAGCTGGACCCTTGCAAGCCCTGGACATGTTCAGAGGGAGTACCCTGTGGCTCCTGACTTGGCTGGGTGCTGGCCATGGTGCTGCTGTAAGCACTGCCTGGGTCTTGCTGGGGCATGCAGAGGCAGAACGTGCAGTGGCTGCTGCCTGCACTCTCTCATCTTCCTGCCACAAGGTTTCTGGTTCTGTGCAGCTTTAAAGGCTGCTGCACGCACAGCCCATAGAGCCATGCAGGCGCTGAGCAGCACATCTCACTGTCCCAGCTGATTGGCACCATGGCAGACCCCACTTTTTTGAGAGAGCGGGTCACGGAGCATCTACACATGTCTTCTTTCTAAAGAGGCATTTGAAAGGATGGGTTTTCCTTATTTCACATATGGAAGAGCGGATTTGAAAGCTGGGGTATGCCCCATCCATTTCGTTTTCAAACGAGCACGCTGTGTGTGTAGACGCTCTGCAATCTCTTTTGAAAGAGGGTCTGAGATTTCAAACATAAAGGTTAGTGTAGATGCAGCTATTTTGAGGGATATCAATTTTGAAATAATGCACACACTATCTTGGATTTATTTTGAAATAGTAAGTGTGTAGTGTAGACGACTGCTCGGTTATTTCAAAATAATTGCTGTTATTTTGAAATAACTGGGTAGTATAGCCGTCACCTCACTGGCCTGGTGAATGCATCTGGGCATGCATTTCCCAACATTTAGGACCAGGACCCCAAGAAACCGATACTTTAAGGTATGCATATGTACTCTGTCACTGTTGACTTGGTTCTTACTTTAGGTAGGATCATTTGACACCACTCTGAAAGCCACAAAGGGAATGTAACACACACACACACACATATATAGATATAGATATAGATATAGATATAGATATAGATACTCTCACTTGTTAAACTCGTTTTCACATTAACATGATGTAAATGGCCTTAGCTTAAATGAGAATAATGTGCTATATCTAAAAATGCTTTGCTCTGTTGAATATAGGGAATGGTATGTAGGATAAACTACAGAAGACTGCAGTGCAAAGAAACATGTAAAGGCAAAAAAACTCCATGCAATTATAAAACTAAAGGGACAAAGCCTTCACTGCTGTATATGGGTGTATCTGATTTAAACTGGCAGATGACTGAGCCCTGGGAGATGGAGAGAAAAATGTGGCAGCACAAAGAAGGATTTGTTTTAAGAGGGATGAGGTGGGTGAGCTAATATATCTTTTACTAGACCAATTTCTGTTGGCAAGAGAGACAAACTTGGCGTTTACTGAGAGTTCTAGTTCAGATCTGCTAAAAAGGCTTAGTCTGTCACAGCTAAACACAAGGTGGAGCAGATTGTTTAGCATAAACGGTTAACATATTTCAAGGGACTGATCCAAGTGAAGTGGCCTGATATCATCCCTCTAGTCATGAAGGTGGATAGACAACTGATATGTTCCCACACTGGGGGCACCATCAAAAGAGGACCTGTGCATAGGTGGGTGGCAGCTTCCTTCCACCTTAGCTATCAGGGATGAGAACCAGCCAGCTGGAGCCCCTTTGTTCCCCACAGAATGTTTTTGGCTCATTTGGATGCTGTGCTGGCAGTTAGGGCAGCAGGAGAGAGCCAATGTACCCTCTCCCTTGTTGCCTGAACTTTAAATTATAAAGAGTCTTTATTGATTGCCTAAGAAATCCCCAGTTATAACTTTGTAGGTTGGCATGTTCTTCCCCCAAGATTAGGCCCATTATCATTGAAATGATGATAAAGCTGGGAACCCCAATGTGTTCAGTTGCAACACACACTATCGAAACTCATATTTGCCAATATAGTCTGTTAACACTTTTTACCAAACACCCCAGCTCAGTAAAGTCATCAGAGAAACCACAGATTGTACATCTGCACTTACACATACTCAGACTATCCCACGCTGAACAACCTGAAATGTTATCCATCATCTTCTATGTCACCGTCACCTTCCCCCTCATCACCAGTGGCCATCATTCTGGCATGTACCAAGGACTACACCTCCTTCTCCTGCTGCCCTGAGGCTAGACTGCCACTTTTATAATCTGTTACGATGATGCTGTTATGTTTGATGCATATTCAATGGCGATTTTTCCCCCTTTCTTTTGTATTTCCTCACCTAACTAATGTTAAAATGTCTTTTTTTCCCTATAGGTTAGTGGATTGATGATCTCCATTTACTTTCATACACAATTTGGCCTATTTGTGGTTAGGTATCACATTTGTTATTTCTGTTACTTACAAAAGTGTATGAATTTAGGAATAACCTATGTCAATCTACTTCAATGCTGAAGGTTGTAGCCATATATACCTTCTTCTTTAGCTCATCACTATCTGTTTAGGTGAATGAGCCAAAACAAGTGTATGCTAACTTTGATTAGCTCAACATATAGGATGTAGTCTGTAGGTTCCTTTCATTACAGCCAAAATATACTCTAACATAAACCTATAAACCTATTATAAAAACAAATAAGCGAGCCCATTAGAAAAAAAAGGAAGGAAATATAGGCAAGTAAGCAGGCTAACTTTAGATGTCTTTCGTGTTCCTATTACGTGTGTCATTTTGCTTCCACAACACTTCTGTGGCTGAATCAATTAACTGTGTTTAATACAGTTTGTACCTCCCTGGTCTGGCATTCTCAGGACCTGAGTGGTCCTGAATGAGGGAATTTGCCAGACCAGGGAAGGTCAGGCCTCTGGGCTCACCAGAGGAGCCACCCATCCTGGCCACCCAGCTTCCTGCCCCCAGGCTACCTGGGGGACTCCACTTGGCTTGGCATAAGGTTCCATACCCCCTGCCCAGTTCTCCATCCCTGCAGGGCTGTTGGTGGGGATTCCCAGTCACGCTCCCTGATGAACTATGCAGCCCCAGCCAGCTCCCTGCGAACGTGGGGTTGACAAAGTTTCTTACCCCTGGTGGAGCTCCCTGCAAGACTCCACAGGCCCCCGCTAGGCTCCCCTCACAGGGCTCCCAGCAGGACACCTCAGCCCTGCCTGACTCCCTGCCTCTCTGGGACTGACAGCATGGATCACCAGCATGGCCCTTCCAGTTCCCTGCTGCCACAGGGCTGCTCGCACTCCTCAGACCCTCCTGGGCTCCCCTTAGCAGGACTCCCCACGGTGGGGCTGTCAGCAGGGCAGGGCTCCCTGGCTGACCTCTCAGCAGCAGGACGTCTCAACCTGGCTTCCTGTAACGTGGCTCCTTGACCCCACCCTGTCTCTCTACCACAGGGCTGCAGGTGGAGCTCCCTGACCAAGTCAGGCTCCCTGCAGCTGGGCTTCAGGCCAGGGTTCGGGCAGCTGAGCCTCTGTGTTCCAGGTACTCTACGGTTCATCTTCATCCATGGCCCTGCCAAAAGGTGGATGTTGCTGAGTGAGAGATTTTCAACCTTTACCTCCTCTTAAACTCTATTGGCAGCTCCCCAAATACTTGAAGGGTTCTTCAGAAAACAAAAACAAAAAACAAAACAGTCTTTTAGCACTTTAAAGACTAACAATATAATTTATTAGGTGATGGCCATTTGTGGGATAGACCCACTTCATCAAACCTGGAAAAGTTCCCAATAATAAAGCCCATAGGTTTTTTGCATTACTGGTGACCATAATGCAAAGCAGAACATAAAGTAAAGCAGTGAATGTAATAAAGGCCAGTTCTCACCCTCCCACTCCCTCACCCACCCCCAAGCAGCTGAGTTCGGGCAGGGAGGAGGTGGCCACTGTCTCCCCAGCTGGACTCTCTCTTTCAGAAGTGTCTCTATCTTGTTTTCCATTCAACTGCCAGGGTTGGTGGCCAAACACGCTGAGGAAGAGCGAAGCAGGGGAGAAAAGGACGGAGCGCCTCTCCCTCCATGCCCCCACAGGCTAGTGCAGGAGGGCATTTGGACACCCAGACCTCATGCAAAACCCCCATGTGTCACCTCTGGGGAAAGAGAAGAAAGAGGAAAAGAAACATTGTTATGGTTCATTGTGAGTGGATTATAGGTTTTTGAAATAAGAAGTAAACCCAGTGAATCTATTCAGTATGTTATTTTTAGAGTCTAGCAAAGTTATGAATTTAAGCTCCAGTGCTCATCTTTTGAAGATTTCCTTTGAGAATAAGGATGGAGAGGTCATACATAGAGTGATTATTTTCTGAAAAATGTTCACCTGCAGGTGATACAGTGTTTTGTCTTTTAACATTTTCCAGTGTGAATTCTTCAGAGAACATAGTGATTTTCTGCTTTCACTCATATAGTTGTTATCGGGGCATTTAGTGTGTTAGAGGAGGTACATCGCATGTTGTAATGGGTATGTGTCTGACCCAGGGAACTTGAAAGAAAGTGATGTGGGGTATTGATCA
Source organism: Carettochelys insculpta (assembly GCF_033958435.1). Taxonomy (NCBI): domain Eukaryota; kingdom Metazoa; phylum Chordata; order Testudines; family Carettochelyidae; genus Carettochelys; species Carettochelys insculpta. The sequence goes on from NC_134139.1 coordinate 191,443,915, forward strand.
TCCTACTTGTGGAGATATGTCTGCAGGTTTTAATGTGTTTTAAGATGACATTTGATAAAAGATGGTGAATTGATGTTAATAAAACTGTGTGACTCACATACACAGGGCTAAAGTGAAAACAACCCAGAGAAAGGTTTGTAAACAAGGCTGCTGCATACAGCCCTGGCACACAGCTACTTTTCCTCCTACTCCTTCTCTTTGATTCCATCTGCAGGCAAAATGCATCATGCAATAGAATGAGACCTTCTGAAATCTGTGAAAGGGAGGAGAAAAATTGCAGTGTTCATGGAGACGCCGGTCACAGTATTACTTATTGACACTAACAGCAGTACATATATTGGAGCAATTGGAACATATGGACACTGTGGTGATCCTGTCAGCATGCTGTCACCAGGCAGGTCTCTCAAGTGAGGGCCAATCTTGCATCTCTTAGGCTATGTCTACATGTGCACGCTACATTGAAATAGCTTATTTCGAAGTAGCAACATCGAAATAGGCTATTTCGATGAATAATATCTACATGTCCTCCAGGGCTGGCAACGTCGACGTTGAACGTCGACGTTGGGCAGCACCACATCGAAATAGGCGCTGCGAGGGAACGTCTACACGCCAAAGTAGCACACATCGAAATAAGGGTGCCAGGAACAGCTGCAGACAGGGTCACAGGGCGGACAAGCACTTCCGGGGCAACAGCTAGCCGCTCCCTTAAAGGGCCCCTCCCAGACACACGCAGCCTGCACAGCACGCGGTCTGCAGAGCCATAGGCACACACACCTCGAGCGACGCAGGCATGGACCCCCAGCAGCAGCAGCAGCAGCAGCCGCCAGAGGTCCACCCACCCGACCCTGTAGGAGCAGTGCTCGCCCTGCTCCATGCCATGCAGGAAGCAGCTGAGCACATCCTTGCCACAGAGGAGGAGCTGCCCGCAGGGGAGGAGGAAGCAACCCCCAAACCCTGCAGCACCCCGCCCCCCCCTCGCCTCATATGCCCCCAGCTGTGGAGCTACCCCACCAGCACCGACTGGTGGGAACGGCTGGTGCTCGGAGAGTGGGACAACGACCGCTGGGTCCAGAACTTTCGCATGAGCCGGCAGACATTTCTGGAGCTATGCCAGTGGCTCACCCCCGCACTGAGGCACCAGTACACCTTCATGCGGCGTGCCCTCACTGTGGCGAAATGGGTCGGCATCGCTGTCTGGAAGCTGGCCACTCCAGACAGCTACCGATCTGTGGGCCAGCAGTTTGGCACTGGAAAGGCCACCGTCGGGGCTGTCCTCATGGAGGTAAGAGGACCCATGGGGGGAAGGGGAGGCAGCCCTGCCAGGGGAGGGGGGCCCTGGCAGGGGAGAGGAGGGGAGGGGAGTGGAGGGGGGCCCTGGCAGGGGAGGGCCACACACACCCTGCACACCCCTCATTGGTGCTCTCCCATGTGCTTCCCCTGCAGGTCATCCGCGCCATCAACGCCCTGCTCCTCCACAGGCTCATGAGGCTTGGGGACCCGGATGCCGCCATCGTGGGCTTTGCCACCCTGGGCTTCCCCAATTGCTTTGGTGCTCTGGGTGGGACCCACATCCCCATCTGCGCCCCGGAGCACAGTGGAGGATACTATTTAAACAGGAAGGGCTACCATTCTGTGGTCCTCCAGGCCTTGGTGGACAGCCGGGGCCGTTTCTTGGACATTAATGTGGGCTGGCCTGGCAGCACCCATGATGCCCGGGTATTCCAGAAGTCGGGCCTGTGCCGCCGGCTGGAGGCGGGGACCTACATCCCCCAGTGGGAGATCCCTGTGGGGGACACCACCATGCCCCTCTGTGTCTTCTCAGATGCGGCATACCCCCTCTGGCCCTGGCTCATGCACCCTTACACGGGCCACCTGTCAGCCAGCCAGAAGCGCTTCAACCTGTGCCTGAACCACGCGCGCCAGGTGGTGGAGCACACATTTGGCCACCTTAAAGGGCGCTGGAGGTGTCTCCTCACCCTCCTTGATGTGGGTCCCACCAACATCCTCCAGATTGTGCGCAAGTGCAGCGCCCTACACAACCTGGTGGAGAGCAAGGGGGAGGCCTTCTTTCAGGGCTGGGCTGTGGAGGCCGGCACGGCCGATGTGCAGCCACGCGCTGCCCCCAGTCTCCAGGTGGACCCTGAAGGGACCCGGGTCCGGGAGGCCCTGCGGGCCCAGTTCAATGAGGTCACAGGGTGACTGCTGGCAGGCCCCCCCACTGCACCCCCCCATCCTCCACAACTCTCCCTGCCCCTACGCCCACACCACAGAGCACCCAAGAGCACACACCCCCCACTTTTCTTGTAAATAAAAGCAGACTTTTGTTCGTCAAATCAAATACCTGTAGAACTCTTATTATTATTATCAAGACTAACTATTTACAGGCAAAATCAAAATTATATATATGCATTATAAATAAGATAAGATGAAAGGGGAAGACAAGGAAGGGGAGAACTATGTACATGGGGGTCAAGGATCAGAATTACAACAGGGGTCTAATATCAAAACTATTTACAAAAGAACATTAAACTGGGGGGAATATATACAAAGGGGGAGGGGGGGCCACGTCCTGGGCCCCGCACCCCCTAATGTCCAGCGCTGGGGGTTGGCGGCCGCTACCCGTGCCTTGGCCTCAGCCCTGGCCGGGGCTGGCTGGGGGCCGGGCGGACCAGTAGATATGGCCGGCGGGTGTCAGCTGGCCCCAGGTCCCCCTCGGCGGAAGGACCCTCGGTGGCAGGTAGCGGTGCGACGGCGGATGGCGCAGTGGGTGGAGCAGCGGGTGGAGCAGGCAGGGCGGGCGCAGCGGCAGCCGGTGCGGCATGGGGGTCCAGGTAGTCAGCGATACGGTTGAATGTCCACATAAAGACCCCCCATGCCTCCTGGCGCCAGGCCAGCGCCCGCTTCTGGAGTTGGAGGCAGCGCTCCTCCACCTGCAGCCTCTGCTCAGTGACCTCCAGCTGCCGACGATGGATGGCCAGCAGCTGGGGGTCTGTCGTCGTCGGGTGGTGCTGCTGGGTCCGCCATCGTCCCCGCCATGGGGCTGGTCAGTCCTCCGCTGAGGGACTGGCCTGGAGTTATGGCCCTGGTGGTGTGTCCGGGACCACTGACACCTCGCCGGCGCTCTCCGGTCCTTCCGATGGTGCAGCTGCGGAACACGGGGGGGGAAAGAAGAGTGGAGACAGCCGTTAGTGTGGGCCCCGAGCCGTGGCCCTTGTCCCCCCACCCCTCTGCTGCTGGTTCCCCGTCCCTCTCCGTGGGAGATGCTGCTGCTGATGATGATGGGTGTGCCACCCCCTCCCCCCCAGGGGACCCTAGAGGTTCCGCTCCTCCCAGCCCCGGGGATGGGGCATGGCACTGTTGTGCTGGGGGGCAGGGGCTGATGCACTCTTCCGAGGGACGTGCCACTGCTGTCCTTGGCGCCATGGTCATCTGGGCATGTGGAGGGCCCTGGTCATGTCTATTACCCCTGCCCCTCAACCCCGGGGGTGTGCACCAGAGGGGGTACATACCTGATGGTCCACTCCCACGATCGGGGGACACCCAGTGGGCGGACGCCCTACTGGAGCTCCGGGATACTATGGCGATCCGCAGGCCAGCGTCGCTGGAGGAGGACTCCCCCTCCTCCTTCTCCTCCTCCGGTGCCCCAGGGGTGGGCTTCTGTGGGGGGGCCCGGGGTGCGGGGCTTACCTCCGGGGCGGACTCCACCTCCGGGGCCTGCTGGGGCTCATCAGCCGAGGTATCAAGAGTGGCCGGAGGGGAGGAGGTGTGCCGGGGGCCCAGGATGGCCCCAAGCTCTCTGTAAAAGGGGCAAGTGACAGGGGTGGCCCCAGATCGGCCGGACGCATCCCGGGCCCAGGCGTAACCTTGCTGCAGCTCCTTCACTTTACTGCGTACATGATCCGGAGTGCAGGCAGGGTGACCCTGGGCGGCCAGGCCCTCGGCCAGCCAAGCGAACGCATCCGTGTTCCGCCTCTTGCTCCCCATTACCTGGAGCACCTGCTCCTCACTCCAGAGCCCAAGCAGGTCCCGAACCTCGGCCTCCATCCAGGAGGGGCCCCACTGCCGCTTCCCCGCCTGGCTGCTGGGCTGTGAGCCCTGGCTCCCCTTGGGGGGGGGTCCCCTCGGGGTGCTTGGGGGGCTGGGGGGCAGCCATTGCGGTGGGTGGGGGTGTGTGGGCATGGAGGAGTGTTCAGGCCGGCCTCGTGGCTGTGCTGCCACCTGCTCACTCTCTCAGCTTCCTGCACAGGAAGGCAGGGGGCAGGGAGCTTTAAGGGGCCACTGCACGCGGCGACCATCGAGCTCAGGGGCTGGGCAGAGCATCTCTCAACCCCTCAGCTGATGGCCGCCATGGAGGACCCCGCTATTTCAATGTTGCAGGACGCGCAACGACTACACGTTCCCTATTTTGACACTGAATGTCGAAGTAGGGCGCTATTCCCATCCCCTCATGGGGTTAGTGACTTTGATGTCTCGCCGCCTAACGTCGATGTCAACTTCGAAATAGCGCCCAACACGTGTAGCCTTGACAGGCCCTATTTCGAAGTTAGTGCCACTACTTCGAAGTAGCCGGCATGTGTAGACGCGGCCTTAGAGTCAAAGAGCAATGTGTGGTAACATGTTGGTTGGTCTCAGAGAGGACACTTCCATCTACGGGGGGATAAGCCTGTAGCTGAGTCTTGTATTTTACATGAAATTGCCATCTCAATGCAAGAGCAGGCTGGCCCCTTTCCAGTGTTTATGCTGAGTGCATCTTTCCTTAGGGCTATGGGACAAATTGTCACTGCTCCAAAACAACATACTCAAGGCATAATATGCTAAGTGCAAGGGCTCACTATGCCAAAACATGCATTTTTATTTGGTTAATCAGGCAGCTATCTTTGGGTCTAGTTCACTAAAATAATGCCTGTTTCTGTAATTTCATCTCCCCAAAATTAGTGTATTTTTATTCCAGACATGGCCTGAACATCTTTGTTTTAGTTGGGGTATGCAGTGTTCTTTTTCTTTCTTTCTTTCTTTCTTTCTTTCTAAAAATTTCTGTGAACAACTCAGTGAGCAGTTAGATAAGCTAAAGGTTAAAGCAAGCAGGCAGGCACATATGGAAATCCTATCTGGAGTCCAGAAGACAGTTGTCTGGCTCATTAGGAGCTCGTGGCTGGAATGGGCATGAACCTTCTTTCAGGGTAAGGCCAAAACCTGATGGTGGAATGCAGAGCAAGTGACTTAGAATAATTAATAATAGCACTGCTAGTACATAATCAGTTTTAGACCTTCTCATTGGACAATTAATAAATGGATGAAATGTATATTATTAAGTGTGAAGGAGAATTCCTCTGGTAAGGGTGAATCCTCCTCTTGATGCACCACTAGAAGTCAAAATATAGTCAGGGTCCTAGAATCAAAGAAGCTTTTGAATGATTTCTATTAATCATTTAAGTGGCAATGGACTTCAGTATTGCCCGAGTAATGGTTGTAACCAGGAAAGTGGGAATATGAAGAAATATTCTATGTCCATAGTTTTTATTATGAGCTACTGGGGATAAGCTTGATGGTTTGGAAGCAGAGCTGGGTGAAATTTGTTGAACATGTGCTGAAAAATGCCATTACAGCCAAAAACAATGGAAAGAAAATATCAGACTAGTCCAAATGTTTTATTTTGACATTTTCCACATGAAACATTTTGACTTTTCTTTACAAAAACAAAACAACAAAATGGTTTTAGGCCAAGTGAAAGAATAACATTTTTTTTTCATTTTAGTGAAGATAAAAATCCATTTTCATTTGGCTTAGAAGAGTTTGTTTTGTGATTTGAGTCAGCCCCCACACAAAATAATCAATTATTCATTCAGCTATTTTTGAAAACACTCTAAGACAACTGAGATGCAGGTAAATACTCTCATAGGAACAGAAGTGGAGACAAAATAAAATTAATGGGGTGAGGTGATGCCATCTCACCACCACAAGACTGGGCCAAACCATTGAATGCTCATATTTATTTGTATAATAGAATTGGTGAGCTATTTTTCAATGTTTGGTTCCTCCTTTGGAATCTGACACCCTGGATGTGTATACCTGACAGGTTTTCAAGTTGCTAATACTTGGAGACAACTAGGGAAGTCTTAAAGCTTTTCCACCAACAGAAACTGATATTTACAGCTTTAACTGCAGGTTAATGAAGTATTTTGCTTGGAAACTCTTAAGTTCAGCAAAAGGACAGCTCAGAATGACCTTTTCCTTACAGCAGTGCTCTTTCTTGTCATGTTTAATATTGTAGCTGTACTGTCAATAGTTTCTAGGGACTGGCACTCATCCAACTTGAGGCTAAATTGTTTTACATCAGTACAAGTACTTACATCACATTCTGTTGTCATGGTACCCCACACATTATGGTGGGAGGGAGCTTAAATTTCAGATGAATTGCAATTCCAAATAAGAAAAATAACAAATTTAAGTGTGTGGGGATTCAGCAGGTTAACTGTATCTAAAATGAGAAGTGGGGAAGAAGGAAGAGGATTTGTCTACAGCAGAGGTCAGCGACCTTTCTGAGGCGGAGTGCAAAAATTTAACCTTTTGACCTCTATGCACAGTCCAGGTGCCAGTGATACTTTTCAAAGTCACTAACAGTCCTATTTACAACAGCTTCATTAATAAATAAATTAAGATGCAGAGTTTTACCAGTAAGGTGCTGGTTGGTAGCATTAGGTGGTCTTTTGTCAATCCACAGGCAGCATGGCTTTGGTCAAGCTCCCGGCTGCATGGGGAAGGAGGGTGGGGCTGAGGTCCCACCTAGCGTGCTGATGAAAATCAGCTCACTTGCCACTCTTGGCATGCGTGCTGGGGATTGATGACCCCTGGTTTACAGGGTGCATAAGATCATAACAACAGGGCTGTGAATTCTGGTGTGTGCCTGTGTGCAGGGATCAACTGGCCTGTGTGGACCCTACAGGTCATCAACATATCTCCCGGATTAAAATTATTTAATACACTTTACAACTTTCCACACAGGTGAAATCTCCTTTAGAACTCAAGCTTTGGTTATATCTGAAGAAAAATACCTAGAATAAAAACTTGATTGTTAGGGGCCAGAGGTTGGGTTTGTCTAGAAGGGATTTGAAAAAGGAAAACACTGAAGCCCCTTTTGAGAATTACCTCTACGATCTCATCAATTTATACTGAGACCATGACTATGAAAATTGATCAGCTCTGCAATGCTGCTCGGCAGCATTGATGCATTTCAAACCATGCAACTTCTTCCAGAAACCTTACAAACACACTTTCCAGGCTAGCATGCTACAGGTTTTCACAACAAATCATAAAATTATAGGGTTGGAAGAGACTTCAGGAGGTCTTCAAGTTCAATCCCATGGTCAAAGCAGGACCAGCCTCAACTAAATATTCCAGTCAGGACTTTGTCCAGCCAGGACTTAAAACCTCTCGGGATGGAGATTCCACCATCTCTCTGGGTAACCTGTTCCAATGTTTTCATCACCCTCCTGGTAAAATAGTTTTTCCTAATACTCAGCCTAGGCCTATCCCACTGCAACTTGAGACCATTGCTCTTCACTCTGTCATCTGTCACCACTGAAAACAGCCTCTCTCAATCTTCTTTTAATCTCCCTTCAGATAGTTGAAGGTTGCTGTCAAATCCCACCTCAGTCTTCTATTCTGTAGACTAAGTAAGCTTAAATCCAGGAAACTTTCCTCATGAATCATGTGCACTAGCCCTCTGCTCGACTCTCTCCAATGCATCCGCATCCATTTTAATGGGTAGGGTTCAGAATTGGACATGATATTCCGGATGTGGCCTCACCAGTGTCATAGAGTCATAGAATCACAGAATTCTAGGGCTGGAAGGGACATCAAGAGGTCATCTAGTCCAACCCGCTGCCTAAATAATCACTTCCCTAGATTTGCTGGCAATGCTTCTACTATTCCAGCACAATATGCCATTAGCTCTCTTGGCCACAAAGGCACATTGCTGACTCATGTCCTCCTTTTCATTTTGTGTAATAAGGCAAATGATTCTTTTGTTATCAAAAATGGATTGCATTAGCTATCCATTTCCTTATTACTAACCTTGCAGTTAGGTATGGGCCATTAGAAAATCTTGCTTCCAGTCAGCACTCTCCAGTACTGTTACTCAGATAGACTCAAAGAGACTGGGACGCCAAAATGTTTTGCTTTGACATTTTTGGTCACTTCCCCACCCAACTTAAAAATGGTCATTGTTGGAAAGCAGAGTTCCTCCCTTTTAAAGAATTTCACAATCCAATGAGCTAGCCTTACACTTCTCTCATGTGTCAGCACCTTAGACATAAACATCTAATGTGGCACTCTGTCAGAGCTTTATGATAATTTGAGTACTATGTGTAATATCCTCTAACCTAGTCTGGCTGCAATATCCCCAAATAATTACAAGGCAGTGAAGCATGACAACCTTTTGGGTTACTATATTTGGCTGTGTTTGGCCAAGCTTTGCTTTTCCTAATCCTCTACATCATCTCCCTTCAAATTTCCTTTTAACTAAAATTCAGGCAGCAGACCAGCCTGTCATTTCCAGAAATACTTTTTTCCTCTTTACTAGACATCTTCCTATTCCAACTTGCTAATGTGCAAATCCCACTTGAATATCATTGTCTTCTGCCATACCGTGTTTCCTCTTGTATGTTGGCTTCTGTGCTTAAAACGGCTTCTTGTTGTTTGTAGGCCAAGCTATTTGCTTGGTCTCATTCTATTCTGCTCAGGTTCTTATACCACACCTGTCATTGTAGCAACTGACAACCAAATCTTCCTATGACGTGCACTTCTATCACAGTAACAGAGAAGTAGCCGTGCTAGTCTATATACTATCAAAACAAAAAAAACAGTACAGTAGAACTTCTGAAGAAGTGGATCTGTCCCATGAAAGCTTGTCACCTCATAAATTATTTTGTTGGTCTTTAAAGTGCTGCTGGACTGCTTTTTTGTTTTGACTTTTATCATAAAGATCTTCCATATGGATGTATTGACATACAAAGGAAGGATGTGTTGTATTGTCATTCTTAATTTTGCAATGCATCATTAACCTGTAGAACTTCCACAAGGGCATAATTTTGGCAAATGCCATATCTTTGAAAAATTCCAAAATGATGATATGAATAAGAGCTGCCATTGACTAGAGCAAAATTACAATGACTATCATGCCTCATGGGAAAATGTTTGCTTCATCAGTGCCCATAAAGCAGTGTTCTCCTTGTGGAGGGACAAATAAAACCAAAAGAACAGGCAATTAACTGATTTACATAAAAATATTTTCTATTACTAATGTCTTTATTCACTAGTTTAAAATCAATGCAAGCTTCCACCAGGTGTGTCTGCCCCAAGCTCTACTTAAGTAAATTACACCTCAACTTATTACCTTTCTGTGAAACACACTCTGCCCTTTCCCCTCCACAACGCTAACTCTTTCAGGTCTGTTACTGGTCTGATAGATTGGTGCTATTGCTTTGGTCCCCTTAACTTTCATCATGTTTTGTCCTCTCTAGGACAATTGTCATGACTTCTGAAGGGGCATTTCCAGGAATCCTTGCTCCTCTGAACCTCAATGAGAGAACAGCATGGAGACTGCATTTCCCTCAACATGTCTGCACTGAAATTAAACACCTGCAGCTGGCTCAGGCCAACCATCTGGGGCTCAGACTAAGGTGCTGTTTAATTACAGAGTAGAATTTTGGACTCAGGCTTCAGCCCCAACTCTGAGACCTATCTACTTTACAGGGTCCAAGACCCTGAGATACAGCCCAAAGCATCTACACAACAAGTGCTTCCTTTGCCTGAGCCATGCAAGTCAAGTGAACCAGCATGGGCCATCCATGGGTTTTTGTTTGCAGTGTAGACATACCCAAGGTCACTGCTGAGTGTTGCATCCCACTCTGCCATTGGAATTCATTTATCTGGCACTCAAAACACAGCCAGCATTAGTAATTTCTCCTAAACACCAAACAGCCCACACTCAGATGCCTCTTCCCTTCCATCCCCCCACAAGTGACACTGTGTCCTGTCTTACATATATTTTTTCCTGGAAGGAAGTAGCTCTTGTACAACAGAGTTCTCCTCCTAAACCTTGATGTGCCAATATACCCTGTCATTCTGTCAATTTTACTACATTCTGTAATTTACAAGAGAGGTCATAGATGTTATCTGTGTTGGCCTATTAGGGGGACTGCTGAAGTAGGAAGCTGGACTATATAGACCACCAATCTGTTCCAGGGTAGCATTTTTTTTCTATTGTTGGTGTATGCCAACCTCATTGTTACAGAAGCACAACATTGTTAAATATCTTGAATGGAGAGCTTTCTATGTGTCTTAGATGACTGTGGCAATGTGGAGATTTTTATAAAGCTAACTGGCAAGTGAAGGTTATTCAGAAAACAACAACACTCTTGTAGATTAGAAGGAAGGTAATTAAGGAGTCTCAGGGGTCAGCAAGTTTCTCATTTAGAAGGGAAACCACACTATCTCATGAAACTGTTTTGTCTAGAGTGTAACCTGACAAGTCAGGCTATTTTTCTGTAAATTATATGCTGTCATTTAAATACAAGCATATAAACCTACTTACTGCAAAGATTTCAAAATGTTAATACACACGGAAAACCTCTCTTTTGCTGGAAGTTGGTACCAATTAATGAAAAATAGATCTCTGCATAAAAAAGAAAGAGGGGAAAGAAGTTTATATGTTCCCTTTTCTTTTCTACAGACCCTACAGTCTTCATGATTCTTAATGGTGTCAGACAAACTAAAACATTGTACATCAGGAAAAAATAAATACAGCCCGTAGTGTGATATTTACAATTTTCCTAAATGCACATAAATAACATGTAATAATTGGTGTTTCCACCACATTTTTAGTTTGAATAGTCATAAAAACACAATGATGGATCAAGTGACTATCTTCATTAGTCTAAGCATAAATTTGCACAACTGGTACAGTAATAGCTGTGGTCCATCAAGAATTAGTTAGGTATAAGAAGTAGGAAGGCCATTTATCAGTTACCTATCAAGAATTCTGAAACAATGAATTGAGGTCTACTGCTCAAGTGATAAATTTTTGCACCTGCCTCTTTAAAATTCTTGGAACTAGGAAAGTGGGAGAAGCAACAAAATTCCACAGATAGAAATTTGTGTTGAAAAGAGATTATGAATGTAAGACCCTCACAAGAGACATCTCAGGGGGCTACAGAAATAGAAATTAAATCAATTATTCTCCTGCTTCAGGTCAGTTACCGTGATAAGGGAGACATGTAACAACACAGCATTGTGAAATGTGTGTCTTGATTCAGTGGAGCCTAACTTCAAGCATGTGATTTGTCACATTAACATTAACATAATTATTGCACTTCATCTTGGGTGTGTGCATAAGTAATTTCCTGCAAGAGTGAGAACTTGGGATGAATGGAAGGGTATGTCCAGACAGCCAAGTTATTTCAAAATAACAGCTATTACTTTGAAATAACTTTGTTAGAATCTACATAATGCAACCTTTATTGTGTGTAGATGCTCAATTTCAAAATAGCTGAGTGCATTTGGGCTACATCTACACTACAGTGTTATTTCAAAATAAGTTCTTCCATAAAACATCTTGCAAAAAGCTTCTTTCGAAAGACTGTGTACACGTGCAAAAAAGGTGATGAAAAGCTAAAGAAAGTCCACACAGCCCCCATTCATTCAAAAGAATGGGCTAGGGATAAAAAAATATAGTACCATGAGGACTGGTCTTTGAAAAAAGGGTCTGCAGAGAGTCTACACATGCTTTTGTCAAAAGAAGCTTTTGAAAGCAGACATTCTCCCTGACTTGGGAGTGGAAGACAGCTTCCAGAAGAGATCCACATTCTTTTGATTTCAGAAGGAAAGAATACATTTTGTATGTGGATGTTCCACTTGTTCTTTCAAAAAGGGGTCTGATTTTCTGAAAGACCTTGCAAGTGTAGACGTGACCTTTGGCTGCAGAAGTGGAATTCAAATAAGCAAGATTGGAAATGCAGGTGAGGTGTGCATTTACATATCTCACTCCTCATTTGCATATTCTCGCATGATCTCAGTTCCAGAAGATCCTTTTCTGTGAGCAAAACCAGCCATGTATATGGGATTCCTTCAAAAACAAACCTTGTTTAAAAAAAAAAACAAAACTTCTTCCTATTTTGTTTCGGGCAAAAGCATTCTTTCAAAAACGGCATTTGTTTTCAATGAAACCCTATCTACACGGCTGTTTTTACTTCCGGAAAAGGCTCTTCCAGAAGCAGGAATGCATGAGAATATGCAAATCAGTGGCAAGAGATGTAAATCTGTTCCTCATCTGCATTTCCATTCTTGCTCATTTGCATTCCGCTTCCAAAAGCAGAATGCAGTGTAGCTGCAGCCTTTGCATGTAGCAGCGTTATTTCAAAATAAGCTATTCTAGAAGAATTCTTCTGGACTAGCTGCTGTGTAAACATACCCTAAACTAGCTAGAATATTGGATATAGGTATCTAAGGGTAGGAAGAAAAATCCCACAAATTTGTATTTATGTATAAGAGAATTAAACTCCTTATAGAAAATAATGTGCCTGTTTTCCTCAAATAACAGAATTACTTGTCTGTCAATTTAAAAAAAATAATAATTCTTGTTTGTCAGTAGGGAGATAAAGGCATAGAAATTCGAATTAAATCAAAGCTTATCACAACCACCATTAGTCTATTAAATATGAATTGAGAGTCTTAGCAAAGCTGGCTTTGTCATGAGATTTTTAATCATTCCTGTCTCCATTCTGGCTAGAAATACCAAAATGTAAATTAAAATGTTATGGGTAGGCTAATTCTATCATATAATAAATGCTACAGCACCTGTGTGAGACTGTCATGTTGTGAGATCTTTTTGATGGGATCAGTATGTAATCACTTATTCCCTATCTTCCGGATATGTGGTACCATTTCACAATAAGGCTATGTCTACACTAGCACCCCCCTTTCGAAAGGGAGATGCTAATGAGACACATTGGGATATACTAATAAGGTGGTGCAATGAATATGCAGTACCTTATTAGCATAATGGTGGCTGCAACAATTCAAAAGTGCAGCTTTTGATCGCATGCAGCTCGTCTACCCGGGGTCCTTTTCGAAAGGACCCCATACACTTTGAAATCCCCTTATTCCTATAACCAAATAGGAATCGAAAGCTGCACTTTCGAATTGTTGCAGCCACCATTATGCTAATAAGATACTGCATATTCATTGCACAACCTCATTAGTATATCCCAATGTGTCTCATTAGCATCCCCCTTTCGAAAGAGGGGGCTAGACATAGCCTATGTGTTATATGCTGACCTAATTTTTTCTCCTGTTCATAGTAGTATGGCTCCATTAATTTTAGTGGAGTTACTCCTGATATCCAGAATAAGCCTCCTCATTATCTCTCTTCCAACACTTATATACACACTTCTCCTTATCCAACAGTGGAATAATCTATCACTATTTCACATTATTCTTTCCTATTCTGTGGACATTTTCTTTTTTCTTCAGATATTACCATTTTTCTTTTAGCTTACATCAAAACTCACAGGGTTAAATAATTCTAAGTGTTTTGTTTACTAGTCTCACATATGTCAAGCAAATTCTTGATGTGATCCAGTTTTTCGAAATATTCAGTAAGAGATGCAGAGGAAGCCTGGGAGTTCTTATGTGTGTGGTACTTGAGACCTGTCAGAGAAAACTAAGAACAGGCTTATAGAATTTTAATGTTGGATTAATGTTGTATTTGCAGTAAACTACATTAAAGGGTGACTGAAAGTTTAGTGAAGAAAGTGAAAAATAAATGGCCTTTTTTTTAACCAGTGAGTTCAAATGTTCATCTTGCCCTTTCTGTGAACCTACTATTCATAGCAAACTCTTTTAACCTATATATAATGCATGAAGGAATCTGCACAGAATAACATTACATGTAGATGATTGTGTGACAGACTTTTAGAACCATGAAAGCCTTGAATTCCCAAGTTCACATTACTGGGAGTTAAAAGGGTATGCCATAATGAGTCTAGAGTGAGCATCACCTCACAACACCTAATGGAAATTAAATAAAAGTAGAGATTTCAAATGTTGCTCAATCTGTTCACTCCTAAATGTCTTCTATATTTTACAGCTCTGCAGTTTATCCCTAAACACACATATAATATGTTTTGTAGGTTCTTGTATAACCCTTACTGGAATATACCTAAGATTTACAGGGTTACTTGGAAAAATACTGTCCTGTATCAGCTTTAGAGTGTGCCTGTGTTTACCAATTTTACAAAACAATGATAAATATTGCATGAAGTATGCCTTCGGAGGTGTCATTTGAAGACTTATAATTCACTGATGAGTATTGTCCTGATAATATAGCTCTGTCCAACATTAAAATTAAGATTCTATTGTATGAGGTTATTAACATATATTGCAATTCTGGAGAACAGAACAGTCCAAACCAGTTCCTCAGAGGAGAAAGGGAAACTGACTCCTCAGGCAACATAATCAAATGAACTATTACCAGTTGAGAGGACTTTCTTTAGTGGGAAAAAAGGGTGTGATTGAGAAATGTACATTTTAGTAACTGAACCATTGGGGAGTTCCACATGAGATGTCGAGGAGATGCCTGAAGCCCAAGTGGAGAGGATTGTCAAAAAAAGAGAAAAATATACAAAAATTAGGAACAGAGGACACAAATTATCTGTCTTTTTTCATCTCTACTAAAGTCAAAGGAATATCATTGAACTCCAGGGCATAGTAATGAGGGAGTTTACGATATGCTAATAAGGATCTGATATGAATATGCAGTGCCTCATTAGCATAAAGGTGGTCGCGTGCAATTCAAAAATATCACTTTGTAAATGCAAGCCGCCCGCGTAGACAGGAGCCTTGAGAAAGGATCCCCCTGCTCCCTGGACTTCGAAAGCCCCTTTTTCCTATTTGGTTTTAGGAAGAAGGGGCTTTCAAAGTCCAGGGGGTCCTTTTGAACTGCCCCTGTCTACACAGGCTGCGTGTGTTCCGATAGTGGTACTTTCAAATCACGCATGACCACCATTACGCTAATGAAGCACTGTATATTTATGTAATCACCTCATTAGCATTTCTGAACTCCCTCATTACCACGCTCCTTCCGAAAGGAGGGGGCTAGTGTAGATGTAGCTAGTGAATGGACCAGTCTGAAAGGCTTTCAGGCCGTAAGATTGCTATAATACATGGTAAAAGACATGTTTGAGTAGAGTACATTTAGCTTGCAAAGCTGCAAACTAACAGGGCTACCCCTCTGCAACTTGTAAAGTTGGATGTTATTTGACCTTTACCTTTTCCTTTCCTGTAACCAATTGGGACTTTTATCACTCCTGTCCTGTAATCACTTTAAAGCTATCTTTCTATAGTTTATATACTTGTTTTATTGCTTCATCTAAGCTGGTGTGTTTGTATTGCAGGGTTTGGGAACAACCATCTGAGATAATTGGGTTTGTGCTTTTCATTTTTTATTAATGAAATGATGGACTTTCTATGAATTCGTACTGCACAGGAGAAAAGAACTGAGCTGTGCAAGGTGTACATTTCTGGGACTGAGAATTTGCTGTTGTCACCCAGCAACATAACTGAGGAGTGGCTGGCTAGAAGCACTCATTAATATTCCACTGGGGGTGATTCTGTATGTTAGAAGTAGAAAGTGATTGTTCTTACAGCAAAGCAGAGTAAAAGTCACCTTATGCTGGAGAGGGGGTGACAGAACACAGCTGTTCAGCTATCCAAACTGTACCTTGGGGAAAGTCATAAGGGTACAGCAATTATTTTCAGTATTCTTATTTTAATGTATTCTTTTTTTGTTGGAGGTGGTAGGTTGGTACAACTTCCATTGCGTAAGTCATTGTTTAATATAAGATTTACTGAATTTGACAACCACTAAATATTCATGAACAATAGCTTTTGAGAGAGGGAAAAGAGCTATTTTCTTTCTGATTGTCCAATTTATACCCCTACCAGGGCCAGAAAAGATTTTTTTTTCTAGAAAGAACCATTGAACTGTTAATTATATTTAGAATAAGTTCAGTATACTCACAGGTGCCACTTACTAGAACAGGACGCTTGATCCAGTTGCCTAGGTGAAGGTATTCGTTTTACAGAGATGTTACGTCTTGGGCTCGCTAAATACCATACTTTGATACTGTAACAAAATAGTGTCACAGTTCAAACCTTTCCTGTTTCACAGATCAGTAGCTTAGGGCAACCACTATGTCATCAGAAAGTTTTCCAGGGATCTCATTACAGTGGGGGATCATTCTTGACACTACACCACTTATGGGGTACATGATAGACTGGAGACGGAGGAAAGTGATTAGGGTCCAGGTCCATACACAGGCAATGCAAGATATGTGTTTGTGAGAAGTTTCTTGCTCTGCTTCCCCTTCTACTGCATACCCCATTCAAAGACCAGGAAGAATATAGCCACTGACGAACCTAATTCAAACATCTCTAACACTGATAGTATCATTACAATGTTATTCACCAGTTCACTGGAAAAATTAGTCGAGTACATTATTTACAATCTTTATTCAACCAGTTCTGCTCTTCTTGGCGAATTTAGAGTCATATCTACTTACTTAAGTAATCAAAATGAGTTTTATTGCTTTTTCACTCTTACTAACACAAAGAGACAAAATAGATGAGATGGAGATTCTATTCATTCCTTTACATCATAGACAGAATTGTCCATTAATTTACAGTCACTTACAGTGGGAAATCCATTAAAAGCAAGGGGGTAGAGGCAGAATTGTCATTGAAGAGACAATTTAGTGTGCAGAATGTGCATTACTAGAGAAAACTGGAAAGGAGGAAAGAACCCAGCTGGATTCCTTACTCCTGGATTGAATTTACAAAGGTAGCAGTTTGAAAAAATAAGATAAAATAAAATAAACATACCATCTTGTTTACTGGTTATCTGAGAATTTGAAATAGCAACTAGGAGACAGAAAATATGGAACCTACAATGCTATTTAGCAGATTTACTTTGAACATTAAAATAATATTTTAGTTTATTAGCTTAGTTTATTTCCCCATACAAGTACAGACCTGCATTCTTCTAAGCTGGATTTAATTACTTTCTGCTTATTTTACATGATATTATTTCTGTGTCTTCACTAGTACATACAATACCTCCCCTCATTTAGTATAGTATGTGCATAATAAGATGATGTTTACCCCAAATCATTCAAAATTTATTATATCAAATAACCGAACACTGATCACCACCTTATCATTAGCCCAGATGTGATGAAGCAGTTAGAGTTTAAGAGACAAAATAACCGTGGATAGAGCATAAAGTTACATATTCTATATTTATTTATATATATAGATATATAGATATGCATTATATATCTATATCTAGACTAGATCTATCTATTCAGATATAGATATATAGATATATAAAAATAAATATACAGTACATGGCTCAATGTCCTCCCCCTCTCCCAGAGCCAGGCACTCCCAGCCCTCGCAACCCAATCCCCATTCTTTCCTCCAGATCAAGCACCCCCTCTGTCCCAGCCCTAACCCAAACCCCCACCCCTCCTCCAGAGCCAGGCACCCGCAGCCCTCCCCAGCCCTTTCCCAAATCCTAACCAAATGCTGGCGACTCACTGGAGCCACCACCTCCATGGGCTTCTCCCGCCAAATGGGGGATATGTGTGCAGAGTAGTGGTAATTCCTTGCAGTGCGACGTTTGGAGCAGGAGCCACATTTCTTCACTCAAAGAGCTTCAAGTGGCTTGCAGGCTATGGGTAGGCCACCCTTCATTAGACCACCCCACAATTCAGAAACTTTACTGTTTCCATTATCCTTTGTTTACTATAACCTCATATATTTTTTCAATCCATGTGATATCCAATTGTATTACACAAATACATTAACTATGTTAATAAACAGAAAACAAAGAAAAATGACCATTGCTAGTACTACAGCTAATTGTCTGATGAACAGGTATATTTATTGTAAATATGTAAAAATGTAGAAGGCTTGTGAGTTCTACTGTCAGATGCTGTCCTTATCAGTCAATATTATTTCGGTAAATCTATGATAAAAAGAAAAAAAGAAAAGAAAAGAAAGTATCTGCCTATATATTGTATAAATGCTTGCAAGTACTGTAATAAAACATGATAGTAGGATCCTAGACTAAATCTAAAGCTTTACTGTTAAGATAGTACACAGTACATTTACAATCACATAAAGGTTTTAAGTTCTACATACTCCAAGAGGAGCTCAAGATGGGATCAGTCATCTAAACCTAAGGGTATGTGTACTAATGGTGGAGAAACATGGTTTTAAGGTAATGTGAGGTCCTGAAACAAGTCCCATTCAACCTTTCCAGATTACTGTACCCTTTTCAGGAGTCAGATTTGTTTTGCATATCACCGAGTTACTAAAAAACTATTTATAAAAAAATGCAAAAATATCACAGAAGACTACTACTTGCTGACTTTCTACCATCCTATTATCTAATAAATGCATTGGAAGAGAAATAGTGTACCTACATTTCAGCATAAGGCATAAAAAGCTGTAGTAACAAGTCATTGTCTGAATGAACTTTAAGATTGTATTGACTTCACTAGTGTTTTTAATGTAACCTCTTGTAAAACTAGGCAAATATCTAAATGAGTTGATGCATCCCCTGGAAGACTTCAGTGTACCCCGCAAGGGTACTGGTTGAAAAACACTGATCTACTCAATATACTACTTTTTTTTTTTTATTTTTGCAAATTGGGCCCAACACCTGCAAAAACTTATACATAAGGGCTGTATCTACACTAGCCCAAAACTTCAAAGTTTACCAATGAAGCGCTGAAATACATATTCAGTGCCTCATGATAATGCCAGCAGCTGCTGCACTTCAAAATTGATGCGGCTCACCGCAGCGCAGCTCGTCCAGATGGGGCTCCTTTTCGAAGGACCCCAGCAACTTCGAAATCCCCTTATTCCTAACAGCAGATAGGAATAAGGGGATTTTGAAGTTGGAGGGATCCTTTCAAAAAGGAGCCCCATCTGGACGAGCCGCACGGCGGTGAGCTGCGCCAATTTTGAAGTTCCACGGCTGCTGGCATTCTAATGAGGTGCCGAATATGTATTTTAGCACTTCATCAGTAAATTTTGAAATGCCCGTTTGCATGGCCATTTCAAAGTTTTGGACTAATGCAGACATAGTCCTGGGTACGTGAAATTTTTCAACCCATTTTGGTGGGGGAGAATGCACATTTCATTATACCAAACTATGCTGTGATTTTAAAGTTGGTTTTGCTCAATTATTTCTTTGGAAAAAAAACTCTTATTGTTTGACATTTTTAGAATAAAATGTTTGAAAGACTTCTAAAGAGTTATGTTTGCCTTATTTTAAAAATGCAAACATACTTAAAATGGTCAAAACATTTGAATTTTATTGAAATGAAGCATTTCATTTGATCACAAATGAATTTTTCTTTGACTTTTAAATTTTTAAAAAAATTTTAAATGCTTTTTTGAACTTTTTGAAATTGCCAGTTAACTGAAAAATCCTCTATTCCCACCAGCTCCCCTTACATATGGTGCTTCAGTTTACTACAATAAATAGTCTCACTGAAAGTATATGAGGAATCTCTCTCTCTCTCTCTCTCCCCCCCTTATTAGGTATTGCTATAAATATAATTAATAGAGAACACAGAGTATGGCTTTGTTCCTTATAATAAGAATAATTTATTCATTTTATGGTCATTATTATTTTAAGAAGCAAGTCCATAGACAAATTAAATAGACATGATACATAAAAAGTGTTATTTCTCTTTCAGTGAATGCTTGTTTCATGCTTTGCTTACAATATTCACTTCAAAGCTAGTAATGGCATCAAAATTAACAGTTTATAGTCCATTTTATAGGTTTTTATTTCATTAATGAGTATATAACTTCGAGTGCCCATGGCAATTTCTAAATGTACTGCTCATAATGCTGAGTATCACTTGATACCTATTCAGAAGAAAAGATAATTTTATCTCTATTAAATTTTAATTCATGTTGAAAAAGGACCCAAATTTGAAACACAATTTACATACGGTTAAAGACTATACAATTGCTATATATTTTATAGACTGAGTCTCTCTGTCTGTCTGCATGATATGTGTTCAAGAACACCTCTTGAAACATAAGACCTACAACCAAGAAATTTAGTGTGCAGCTTCCTCTTACCCATGCCTGGAAAGCAGGATATGATGGCTGTCCCACAGTTTTCCAGAACATGGGAAGGGAGGGGCACCAAGAAGAGGGACAACTTACATCAGATTCACCACAGAGGGCTGTGACCACAGGGAAAAGTGATTATGTAAAGGGACCACTGGGAGCAGCAGAATCAAGAACACAGTGACCATGTGGATACAGGGCACTCCACCCTGCCTTCCACTGGACAGATAAATGGCCCCCTGGCCCTCAGCCCCAGTCTCTATACCCCCACATCTCATTGACCCTTCCCCTGGGACTATCCACCCAGCTCCAGACACTGGGGCCAGGAACCCTAGCCTGGCCCTGCCTGCCACCCTAATCTCCAGGACAATTTCTCCCTCTCCTGCATGCTGGCGCCAGGAACCCCCACACATCTGACATCAGACTCCGAGTATATTGCCCTGCCAAGTCCCCAGTGTCGCCCCTCCACACACACACTCCAGGAGTTCAAGACAGAGCCAGAGCCAGAGCCAGAGCCAGAGCCAGAGCCAGAGCCAGAGCTTAAGGTGTGACCGGCCCTAATGCCCTGGCCCCACCTTCACCATCCCTGTAGCTCGGGCTCTGGGGAATGGGAAAGTGATCCAGTCCTGGAACCTGACCACATCCCCTCCCCCAGGACAGGTAGGAAGCCGCTTCCTGACCCAACCCCCACAACTCATTGTCAGGTGGGGGTGAGACTGGCAGCTGTGCCAGGAATTGCCACCCTCACCCCCAAGAACAGGTGGTGGGGAAGGAGCTGCAGCCCAACCACCCCGCAGCTGAGGACAGGCAGGAGGTCTCCAAAGGTTGTGGCCCAAAATGGCCCCACCAGGGACTGGCAGGGGACCAGTAATCAGTCCCAATTACCCCTCCCCAGCTTCAGCTCCCCCAAGTCTCCCAGAATCTGCTCTCACCACTGCACCTCCAGCCCCTGGCCACAGCTCTGTACACATCTAACTCACTACTCTGAGCCACCCCATAACCACTCTCCTGCCCTGACTCCTGCACCCGCACTCTCTTCCCTGAGTCTCACTATTTAAATAACGTAGGGGGCCGCAATTTGAATAAAACATGTACATTTCCATATAATTAACAAAATACTTCTGTTAAAGACCCAAGCAATGCTGGGCACATCTGCTAGTAAATTAATAAATTAAACCTTGCAGATAACGCATGTAGGGGCTAGAAGTGACTCATCCCAAAAAGCTTCATTTGGAAGCTGAGGCTGGCAAATTCAGGCCTTAAAGGAGAGCATCCTGCAGAAAGGAGCTGTGAGCATGGAGGGGTGAGAAAGGCTGTTAAAAGAAACAAGTTCTGAGACGCAAATACACAAAAAATTCAAAGTAGGTTGGCAGATATTTTTAGATCATGGGCTGAAGCTCATGAACATCATGAAAAGGCAGGGCTGTTTAGGGTCTGAGGTTCTTTAGCCTAAATTCTACTTAAACCACTTTCAATTTTGAATGAGTTTTAAGAGTTGCATAGGCTTTTGGCACTCGTGAGTTCACCTTCTGCAGTATTGTGGAGGAGTTGGAGAACTGGATCCTCACACATTAAAATAGAAATATGCAGGGGAAGATTTGCTTAGGCTGGGTCTACACGTGCCCCTTCCGTTCGAAAGGGGCATGTTACTGAGCAGGTTCAAAATATGCTAATGAGGCACTGCAATGAATATGCAGCACCTCATTAGCATAACGGTGGCCGCAGCGATTTGAAAGTGCGTCTTTTTGAATCGCACGCTGCCTGTGGAGACGGGACCTTCCGAAAGGACACCCCCCCCCAGTTTTCGAAAGCCCTTCTTCCTATCTGGTGATCGGAAGAAGGGCTTTTGAAAACTGGGTGGGGGTCCTTTCCACATAATGCACTTTAATTCATAGATCTATACTTGTTAAATGTGCGCAAAAGCAAAAGTAAAATACCTAGCAGGTCTTATTCTCACCCCTGCGTTATCAATGTGGCATGGCCAGTCTTCTCTCAATCCCTTGGGAAGAAGTCTTTTTTCCTTTTTTCGAGGAGGCAGGCATCCCCTGGACCTCGGGAGACAATAACCCTCCTGTCTGGCAGGTGAAAGTGATTGGAACTCAAAAAGGGGTCTGCCAGACAGGCAGGTATACCTCTTGGGTCACGTATGCTTCTTCCTTATCTAAAGGGTGCCAGTTGAATTAATCATCCTGTGATGCTGGTTCTCACAGGGAGTTTAAGGGCTTAGTTAGCACCTGTGAGGTGGAGACAATTTAACAATTTAGGGCATATTTTCTTAATGGGCCGGAGATTCCTCACCTGGGACCAAGTGGGCGTATTAATCTCAGGTATCACTGGCACCAATTAAGGGCAGCCCGAGGCCGTGGTGGTTTGTTAGTCTGTTGTTCTTTGTTGTCTGGTTTCGGCCCATTCAGGGTCAGTCTGGCTCTTGCTCCAGAGCATCAAAGACTTGTGCTAGGAGATAAGAACAATTGCACTCTCGGGCATTCCAAGACAGGGCCGTTCCTTTTAACCCTTTCGTGCCTGAAGCACCTAAGGGAAGCAAGATGGAGTATAGCAAAAGGTGGGGGGGGGGCTTTGTCTGGCTACAACTACTCCCAGTTCCATCTTTGTTCCTCTGATATTTCCCAGAGTGTTCTTGGGCGGGAGTGAAGAACACCAGATGATGTAAATCCCTCCCTTATGCAGCTTTAGCATACCATGGGAACCCTTTGTTTCAAAGCTTAGTTCCTAGACCAGTTTGTGGAAAAATACTGACAACTCAAGATGAAGTCCAACGTCATGCGGTCAGACCACATTTTCTTGTAGAGCGATAGCACCCATTACTTAAAGGCGGTCAGTAGCATTCTCAGGAATACTCACCAGAGCTGTGTCTACACGTGCATGATACTTCGAAGTAGCGGCACTAACTTCGAAATAGCGCCCGTCGTGGCTACACGCGTCGGGCGCTATTTCAAAGTTAACTTCGACGTTAGGCGGCGAGACGTCGAAGTCGCTAACCTCATGAGAGGATCGGAATAGCGCCCTACTTCGACGTTCAACGTCAAAGTAGGGAACGTGTAGACGATCCGCGTCCCGCAACATCGAAATTGTGGGGTCCTCCATGGCAGCCATCAGCTGGGGGGTTGAGAGACGCTGTCTCTCCAGCCCATGCAGGGCTCTATGGTCACCGTGTGCAGCAGCCCTTAGCCCAGGGCTTCTGGCTGCTGCTGCTGCAGCGGGGGATTCATGCTGCAAGCACAGGGTCTGCAACTCGTTGTCGGCTCTGTGGATCTTGTGGTGTTTAGTTCAAGTGTGTCTGGGAGGGGCCCTTTAAGGGAGCAGCTGGCTGTTGAGTCCGCCGTGTGATCCTGTCTGCAGCTGTGCCTGGCACCCTTATTTCGATGTGTGCTACTGTGGCGTGTAGACGTTCCGTCGCTGCACCTATTTCGATGTGGTGCTGAGCAACGTCGATGTTGAACATCGACGTTGCCAGCCCTGGAGGACGTGTAGACGTTATTCATCGAAATAGCCTATTTCGATGTCGCCACATCGAAATAGGCTACTTCGATGTAGGCTTCACGTGTAGACGTAGCCCAGGTGGGGTATAAGCCATAATATTTGATGCGGTGGCAACTCCAAGAATTTGGTAAATTGTCACAGGTCACAATTTTGTATGGGGTTTCCGTCCAATGGGAGCTATGAGAATTTTGATGGGGGCAGGCACATCATGCAGAGACACCCGTGTACTCCAAGGGGTGAGCCACACAGAAACACACACGCTAGCTTCAGTTGCCGGCTGTGTTGAGTGGCATGTGGAACCACGGCAGACAGAAAGCCTGTGCAAGTGTCCTGCTAGACTGCAGTGATCCAAATCCAAATGTTTGGTGGGCTGGAGCCATCCTTTTGGCCATATTTGCCCACCACTGTCTTATGTCCTATTGTTTTTCCAAAGGACCCATGATCTGACTAGTCCCTTTCCCACCTAGCTATCTAAATTGAAGACATCTTGTTGAGTGGCTGTTACCCAGACGTAGCTATATGTGAAGTGCAAATAGGAGCTCAGCATCGGTAGCTCAGTAGCTTAGCCTGGTAAATCCAGGGTTGTAAGCTCAAGACTTGAAGGGGTAAGGGGGGGGCAAATAGACTTAAAAAAATCTATTAGTCGGGGGGTGTGCTTGCTTATGCCAAGAGACTGGACACAGTGACCTCCTGAGGTCTCAATCTCCAACCACTTTTTTTTTATTTTATATTAGATTAACTATAGAATACTAGATCTGGAAGGGACCTCAAGATGTAATGAAGTCCCATCCCCTGCCCTCAAAGCACACCTCTACATCTTTCCTAAAATGTGGTGCACAGAACTGGACACAGTACTCCAACTGAGGCCTAATCAGAACAGAGTGGGAGAATTACTTCTCGTGTCTTGCTCTCAACACTCTTATGAAGATATGCAAATGATGCATGCATACAAATAGGATAATCCTATTCAGTAAATCATAACTTTTCCAGTGACATCTCAAATGACTTATCTTATATAAAATATATATCATTATGCTATAATCATATCATAATTGTATTACTATTTAAAATATGGGATGCAGTGTCACAAGTATAGTTTGCTAATCATTCTAATATACTTAAAACAACTACCTTTTCCTAATTTTCAGTTTTTCTTTAAATAATCTATTATGACAGATACAGCAATTTCCTGAAAAAGCCTTGAAATGCCTTAGGCTGGGTCTACACGTGCCCCTTCCTTTCAAAAGGGGCATGTTAATGAGCAGGTCTGAAATATGCTAATGAGGTGTTGCAATGAATATGCAGTACCTAATTAGCATAATGGCAGCCGCAGCAATTCAAAAGTGTGGCTTTTCGAATTGTGCACCGCCAGTGGAGATGGGACCTAACTGTGATGGGAAGAAGGGCTTTTGAAAGCTGAGGGGGGGTCCTTTCGGAAGGTCCCGTCTCCACAGGTGGCACATGATTCAAAAAGTTGCACTTTCGAATCGCTGCATCCACCATTATGTTAATGAGACGCTGTATATTCATTGCAGTGCCTCATTAGCATATTTTGAACCTGCTCATTAACATGCCCCTTTTGAAAGGAAGAGGCACGTGTAGACCCAGCCTTATTGTATTCAGTTCAAGTATTATTCTGGGCCAGAATTGCATCTAACATTCTAGGAGAGTGTTGTCACAGACCTAAAACCATGAAATTCAAAAGACTGCATTGAAAAATATTCCAGCAAAGTATGGGTTCTGAGACAATAAGTTGAAGTGGATTTCATGGGGAATTACTAGGAAGAAATGAATGCATATTCTCCAACTCTGGTAAAGTAAACCTCTCCTCTTCCCCACAGCCCAAACTCTACTGAAAGACCAATCACCTCTTTTGATAGAGTATATCCTTCAAAACAACAGGCCAGGGACTGAAAAAATCCAGTACCATGAGGATGGGTCTTTCTGAAGAAGGGCCTGAAGAGTGTCTACGCACACTTTTTTCAAAAGAATCTTTCAGAAAAAGGTTCTTTTCCTCACCTAGGAGAGGAAGAGGGCTGCTACACAAAGGTCCGTGATCTTTCAATTTCAGATTGAAAGAGCACATTTTGTGTGTAGATTCCCCACAGGTCTTTTTCGAAAAAGGTTGAGCTTTTTCAAAGAACTTGCTAGTGTAGATGCGACCGTTTGGTGTTTTGTCTTTGACTTTAGTGGAATAAGGATTCCACTCTCCAAATCCTCCAATTTTGCAGACATACACCTTCACCACCAAAACCAACAACATTAACAAAAAGATTTTAATAGTTTGAAAATTAATAGTTTCAGCTGAAGTTCGTGTCATAAGAACATAAGAACATAAGAATGGCCATACTGGGTCAGACCAAAGGTCCATCCAGCCCAGCATCCCATCTGCCGACGGTGGCCAATGCCAGGTGCCCCAGAGAAGGAGAACAGAAGACAATGATCAGGTGATTTATCTCCTGCCATCCATCTCTTGCCCTTGTTCTGAAGGCTGGGGGTACCATACTTTATCCCTGGCTAATAGCCATTTATGGACCTAACCTGCAAAAATTTATCAAGCTCTTTTTTAAACCCTAATAGAGTCCTGGCCTTCACAGCCTCCTCGGGCAAGGAGTTCCACAGGTTGACTGTGCGCTGTGTGAAGAAAAATTTCCTTTTATTAGTTTTGAACCTACTACCCATCAATTTCATTTGGTGTCCCCTAGTTCTTTTGTGTCCATTTGAAATGAATTGGCAGCTTTCAAAGTCAAGGCCCTGCCTCCCCTGTCCCAACACACACAGGAGTTCAGGTCACCCCAGGTCTGGACACAGCACTGTTGCCCAGCCCCAGCCCTCCCACCCCCAACCCACCACTTCCTCAGAGCTAGGGCTGGGCTAGGAGCATGGCTTGACAGGAGTGGGGTGCTAGAAGGTGTTGTTCAAACTTGCTTCACCCCAAGGATAGGTGGAGGGAGGCAGGAGCTGCAGCCCAACCTACCCCTCCAGTATTGGCTGAGGGCCTGGGAGCTGCAGCCCAGACTGCCACCCCTGCTGGAGCTGGGTGCTGACTGGGCCCTTCTGTCCTGGCCCTGGGTACAGATGTGAGGGTGCTGGGAGCCATGGCCCAAACTGACCCCCTGTGAGAACAGGCATGGCGGGGCTGGAGGCCACAGCCTCACCTGGTCACCCCATCCTCCTGGGACCAGGCAGGGGCGTGAGGGGGCAACTGCTGTCTGACCTCTCTTACCCTGCGGGCACAAGCAGGGGAGCCAGGAGCTGTGGCAGGACCCAGCCCCAGTGGGGACAGATGGGGGCCAGGAGCCTTATCTCAACCTGCCTCCTCCAGCACAGGCAGAGACAGGCAGAGAGGCCAGGAACCATGGCCCAAAATGGCCCCCTTCAAGGACAGGCAGGGGGAACCAGAGACCGTGGGACTCACCTGACCATCCCCTGTCCTCCAGAGACAGGCAGAGGGGTCAGGAGCCATGGCCCCATCCCCAAATCCCTGGGGCTGCAATGGGAGTCCTTGGTCACCCTCTACCCCCACCCATATATTTCAGCCTGCTGCTGGAGACCTCTGCCCTCTGTCCCACCCTAAGTCCCACCTCATACACAACCCACAACCCTGCTCCCTCTACCATCTGCTCCCACCCCCTGCCCTCACTCCTGCACCCTCCACTCCTTGACTTCACACCCCACTCTCCAAGCCTCTGCCCTCACTCCTGTTCCCCTATGCCCTGGCCGCAGCCCCCCACATACATAACCACCTACCCTGAGCCCCCTGATAACAATCTCCTGCACCTCCACTCCCTGCTCTAAGTTTCCCTCATCCTGCTTCTTCCACCCCACCAACTCCCTTCCTTGAGCCGTGCTGTCTAAATAAAGCCCGAGGTCTCTATTTAAAGAAACCCATACGTTTTCCTTTTCATTTCAAAAAGAAAGAAATGACCTCAGTTAAGGACCTGTGTACATCTGCTAGTCTGGTTAGAAAGTTAATCATTTGCATAAGATCACTGGAGCTCCACAGAGCTTGCAGACTCCAGGTGTGCCAAACAGATGTCTTAAGATAAGGAACAGGAAAAGCATCTTTAAAAAGAAAAGGGGGAAAAAAGGAAGTAAATACAGTGTACTTCTATTGTGAATGAGACTTGACCTAGCTCATCTTAATATACTTCCTCTAAAGGTTTGGAGGTTTAGAAGGATACAGTGCAAAAGCACAAAGTACTCTATAAGACTCTTTATTACTTCAGCAGCACAAGGGGAACATAACTGAAACTGAAGCATCAGTATGGAGTATTCCATAACATAGCAAATATAAAGCAAGCAAAGGAGTAGACAAAATATATCCGTAAACAACTTTCTATTGAACAAACTCTATTTTTGATCTGGAAGAGTCTTATTGTGTTAACCTTATTATGGAGTATGTTGCAATACAAAGATAAAAAGACTGGAAGGTGCAAACTTAATTGGCTGGAGAGTGATATAACTATGCAATTGTCATCAAAGCTAGACTGCTGGTGTGCTGAAAGTATATTGCTGATTAGTGACAGAGAGTAGCCGCGTTAGTCTGTGTTCTATCAAAACAAAAGAGATGCACTTTAAAGATTAACAAAGTGATCTATTAGGTGATGAGCTTTCATGGGACAGACCCACTTCTTCAGATTATAACCTTACCAGAGCAAATGTTCAGACCTCTGTGCTTTATATATTGAGTCTGTTCTGGTAAGGCTATGATCTGAAGAACTGGGTCTGTCCTGCGAGAGCTCATCACCTAATTATTTTGTTAGTCTTTAAAGTGCTACATGACTGCTGTTTAGTTTTGATTGCTGATGTTGCTGTAGGAAGGTGCTTTATGTTTGCCTTATCCATACTCCAGAAAAAAATTCCAATAGAATATTTCTGTTTATTTTCCCTTGTTTAGAGTCACTTGGTTGTGACAGGAATAGCTTGTGTTTGTCTCCCTGAAGATGTTTAAAGTTGTCCTAAATCCCTGAGGACAAACAATTAGGGAGCCTAATTGTACTGCTGAAAACAATCATTAGGATTTTTCCTTCTCTCTTTACTCTTTCTTGTTTTGGTCCTTTTGTTGTTGAAACAGAGGTAAAATTTCGGATCAAGGAGGCAACAAATCTCAGAAGTGAGGCTTTACTTCCTATCTAGCAAGGCATGCTCTACAACTGATAAAAGTCATCTTCCAGTGTTGACTGGGTGCTGGTTGGTTTCCAACTCTCATGACCTGTGACTCATAAATTGTGTTTAAAATGAAACTGTTGTGAAGTTCTCAATAATTTGATGATAAATGTTGCTGAGGGAAGAGCTCTGTCCCCGTCTTACAGTTTCAGTGCTTAGAGAGGCTACGTCTACACGTGCACCCAACTTCGAAATAGCTTATTTCGATGTTGCGACATCGAAATAGGCTATTTCGATGAATAACGTCTACACGTCCTCCAGGGCTGGCAACGTCGATGTTCAACTTCGACGTTGCTCAGCCCAACATCGAAATAGGCACAGCGAGGGAACGTCTACACGCCAAAGTAGCACACATCGAAATAAGGGAGCCAGGCACAGCTGCAGACAGGGTCACGGGGCGGACTCAACAGCAAGTCGCTCCCTTAAAGGGCCCCTCTCAGACACACTTTCATTAAACAGTGCAAGATACACAGAGCCAACAACTAGTTGTAGACTCTGTATATGCAGCACGGACCCCCAGCTGCAGCAGCAGCAGCCAGAAGCCCTGGGCTAAGGGCTGCTGCCCACGGTGACCACAGAGCCCCGCAAGGGCTGGAGAGAGAGTATCTCTCAACCCCCCAGCTGATGGCCGCCATGGAGGACCCCGCTATTTCGATGTTGCGGGACGCGGATCGTCTACACTGTCCCTACTTCGACGTTGAACGTCGAAGTAGGGCGCTATTCCCATCCGCTCATGGGGTTAGCGACTTCGACGTCTCGCCGCCTAACGTCGATTTCAACTTCGAAATAGCGCCCAACACGTGTAGACGTGACGGGCACTATTTCGAAGTTACTGCCGCTACTTCGAAGTAGCGTGCACGTGTAGACGCAGCCAGAGTGTGGCATCTACACTAGCCAGCTACTTCGAAGTATCTGGCACAATGTCGAAATAGCACACATCAGCTGCGTCTACACGTGCACGCTACTTCGAAGTAGCGGCACCAACTTCGAAATAGCGCCCGTCGCGTCTACACGCGTCGGGCACTATTTCGAAGTTAACTTCGACGTTAGGCGGCGAGACGTCGAAGTCGCTAACCTCATGAGGGCTACGTCTACACGTGCACCCAACTTCGAAATAGCTTATTTCGATGTTGCGACATCGAAATAGTCTATTTCGATGAATAACGTCTACACGTCCTCCAGGGCTGGCAACGTCGATGTTCAACTTCGACGTTGCTCAGCCCAACATCGAAATAGGCACAGCGAGGGAACGTCTACACGCCAAAGTAGCACACATCGAAATAAGGGAGCCAGGCACAGCTGCAGACAGGGTCACGGGGCGGACTCAACAGCAAGTCACTCCCTTAAAGGGCCCCTCCCAGACACACTTTCATTAAACAGTGCAAGATACACAGAGCCAACAACTAGTTGCAGACCCTGTATATGCAGCACGGACCCCCAGCTGCAGCAGCAGCAGCCAGAAGCCCTGGGCTAAGGGCTGCTGCCCACGGTGACCACAGAGCCCCGCAAGGGCTGGAGAGAGAGTATCTCTCAACCCCCCAGCTGATGGCCGCCATGGAGGACCCCGCTATTTCGATGTTGCGGGACGCGGATCGTCTACACGTCCCTACTTCGATGTTGAACGTCGAAGTAGGGCGCTATTCCCATCCCCTCATGGGGTTAGCGACTTCGACGTCTCGCCGCCTAACGTCGATTTCAACTTCGAAATAGCGCCCAACACGTGTAGACGTGACGGGCGCTATTTCGAAGTTACTGCCGCTACTTCGAAGTAGCGTGCACGTGTAGACGCAGCCGAGGAGATAGGAATAGCGCCCTACTTCGATGATCAACGTCGAAGTAGGGACCGTGTAGACGATCCGTGTCCCGCAACGTCGAAATTGCTGGGTCCTCCATGGCAGCCATCAGCTGGGGGGTTGAGAGATGCTCTCTCTCCAGCCCCTGCGGGGCTCTATGGTCACCGTGGGCAGCAGCCCTTAGCCCAGGGCTTCTGGCTGCTTCTGCGGCAGCTGGGAATCTATGCTGCAGGCACAGGGTCTGCAACCAGTTCTCAGCTCTGTGTATCTTGTGTTGTTTAGTGCAACTGTGTCTGGGAGGGGCCCTTTAAGGGAGCGGCTGGCTGTTGAGTCCGCCCTGTGACCCTGTCTGCAGCTGTGCCTGGCATCCCTATTTCGATGTGTGCTACTTTGACGTGTAGACGTTCCCTCGCTGCGCCTATTTCGATGTTGGGCTGAGCAACGTCGAAGTTGAACATCGACGTTGCTGGCCCTGGAGGACGTGTAGACGTTATTCATCGAAATAGACTATTTCGATGTTGGCTGCACGTGTAGACGTAGCCATCATGTCTACATGTGCCGTGTGCTATTTTGACGTTGAAATCAACGTTAGGCAGTGAGACATCAAAATCACTATTCCCATCCGAAGATGGAAATAGCGCCCTACTTAGACATTTAACGTCAAAGTAGGGTGTGTGTAGACGATCTGCGTCCCGCTACTTCGAAATAGGGGGGTCCTCCGTGGCGACCATCAGCTGAGGGGTTCCGAGATGCTCTGTCCAGCCCCTGCAGGGCTCTATGGTCACCACGTGCAGCAGCCCATAGCCCAGGGCTTCTGGCTGCTGCTGCTGCAGCTGGGGGTCCAAGCAGCGTGCACAGGGTCTGCAACCAGTTGTCGGCTCTGTGGATCTCGTGATGCGCAGGGCAAGTGTGTCTGGGAGGGGCCCTTTAAGGGAGCGGCTTGGGGCTTTGCTGGCCCCTTATTTTGACGGGGAGTGTTTATGTGTGTGGATGCTCTGCATTTCCTTCCGGGGCAGCTCCCCTCGCTGTTCCCCATTGCTACTTCGACGTGGAACGTTGACAGCACCAGCCCTGGAGGACATGCTACGTCTACACGTGCACCCAACTTCGAAATAGCTTATTTCGATGTTGCGACATCGAAATAGGCTGTTTCGATGAATAACGTCTACACGTCCTCCAGGGCTGGCAACGTCGATGTTCAACTTCGACGTTGCTCAGCCCAACATCGAAATAGGCACAGCGAGGGAACGTCTACACGCCAAAGTAGCACACATCGAAATAAGGGAGCCAGGCACAGCTGCAGACAGGGTCACGGGGCGGACTCAACAGCAAGTCGCTCCCTTAAAGGGCCCCTCCCAGACACAGTTGCACTAAACAACACAAGATACACAGAACCGACAACTGGTTGCAGACCCTGTGCCTGCAGCATGGATCCCCAGCTGCCGCAGCAGCAGCCAGAAGCCCTGGGTAAGGGCTGCTGCCCACGGTGACCACAGAGCCCCGCAAGGGCTGGAGAGAGAGTATCTCTCAACCCCCCAGCTGATGGCCGCCATGGAGGACCCCGCTATTTCGATGTTGCGGGACGCGGATCGTCTACACGTCCCTACTTCGATGTTGAACGTCGAAGTAGGGCGCTATTCCCATCCCCTCATGGGGTTAGCGACTTCGACGTCTCGCCGCCTAACGTCGATTTCAACTTCAAAATAGCGCCCAACAGGTGTAGACGTGACGGGCGCTATTTCGAAGTTACTGCCGCTACTTCGAAGTAGCGAGCACGTGTAGATGCAGCTGCAGACAATAAGCATCGAAGTACCCTATTTCGATGTCCTTACTTCGAAATAGTCTATTTCGACGTAGTGTGCTAGTGTAGACGTAGCGTGTGTTTTTGTCACTCTAGAGTGTCATCATCAACCATGCAGGAGCTAAGCTATGAAACATCACTGCTTCCCCAGTCAGCAGCACAGTCTGTTGCTATCCAAAATGAGTTTGCACTTTGGGTGACCATCTGTCCTGTTTTGTCTGGGACAGCCCCATATTTAAGGTGCCAGGAAGGTGTCTCGATTGATTTTAACAAAGGAGCTAATTGCCCTGTATTCATGTCCCTTGCACAGCAGCAGCTGCTGGCCAGGCAGCATGTACTCACATTCCTTCCAGCCACGTGGGAGAGAGAGCCAGCAGGTGGCCTTGCCATTAGGGGACAGATGCTGTCCAGTTCCCAGCTCCCCACAGCTTGGGGAAGCTGGAGCACACCAGCACAACTGCACCGGGTGCCTGGCTCCCCGTTGCTCAGAGAAGCTGGGAGCCATACCGGCAAGGCTGCCACCCAGTTCCTGGCTCCCTGCAGCTGGAAGAGCCACAACGGTGTGACTGCTGCCCAAGTCCCAGCTCCCTGTGGTGTGGGGCAGCCAGGGAGGTTGCCTGCAGGAGCCGCAGCCTCATTCCTGGTGCCTTGAGGCAAGGGTTAGCCAGGGAGCCGCCCTTCCAGGGTGTCCTGTATTTGGGCTTGGGAAATATGGTCACCCCCTAGTTTGTACTGAAATAATCTTGTGTGCATGTTTCTTTCTATAGGGCTAGGATTGTATCTCAGAGGATGTAGTTAACATGTAAAATCAAATTATGAGGCACAGTATCACTCTGTCCAGAGTATTTATGAAATTGCTATAAGGTTATAAGCATAAACATAGGTATATACACATCCAACCAGAACAGACAAATTAATTCAGGTATAAATCCTCTGATCTGACACTTATCTTCTGTAGAGGGCTTTCCCTCACTCTCCAGGGTCCTACCTGGCATTGGGAAAACTTCCCCAGTGCAGCTACCTCAAACACTTGAAAGTCCTTCATTGGCTAACTTTAGTGCTAATGATAGTTTTTTAATGAGCTCATAATAATGCTTTTCACTTCTCTAGTGCTCCCTTTTTTATTTTTTTTGCAGGATTTTCAGAATGTTACAAACATTAATTAATTTTGTACCACCCGTGGGAACAAGGCATCCTCATCACCTCTTTTCATATGTGAATGGAGGTGTAAAATGGCTGAAATCAGAAACCAGTTAGACAAACACTGTTAAGGTCTAAATAATATTTTGTCTTGTTTCAGTGAAGGGTATTGAATTAGATGAAGACCCCTTCTACTTCTATGGTTTTTTTTAATGATTCTATGAATTCAGCTAATTAGGAGACCCAAACTAAATCTGAACTGATGATTTGCTGAAAGTTTCGGCCATTTCTACAAATCCACTTTGGAACAGTGATTAAAATAGTAAATGGTGTTCTTTCTGAACTGCACAAGAGGGAAGTTCTTTTAGTCAAACATTTTTTTGATGAGCAGGGTGAAAAATCTCTTGAAAAGCTGATATCAATGTTCCACCTACACCTTTACCTGCTTCTGCCCCCAATACACTCATACTGCAAAGAAAATTGTAGAATTCTCAATAATAATACTGAAAAGGCAGGTGTGTTCAGTAAATATTTTTGTTCCGTATTTAGAAAGAGGTCTGATGTATTCATATTATATTATGAGGATTATAAATGATGAAACACTTGGTATTCCAAACAAATTTCAGAAGGATATTAAACAGCAGCTACTAACATTAGACATTTTTAAATCAACAAGTCTGAGTAACATGCATCCAAGTGTTTTAAAAGAGCTGGCCAAGCAGGTTTATAGGCTGTTCTTTTTGGTTTTCAATCTTTTTTTAGCACTGACTCTACACCATGTAACACTTTTATCAGGATGTGGAAGAAATCATCACAGATAAAGTTTATATGGGCTAGACAAATCGGGTGATTGGAGGCCATGTCCCTTATCCTAAGCAATCTAGATTGCTTGGTAAGCCACAATAAACAAAGGAAATGCTATTTAATATGGCCACATGTGAATATATATATCTAAGCACAAAGAATTCTGGAAAAAAAATCCTTAGCATCATGGTGATGTTTGTGCTGATAGTCTGGTAAACACGAGTTCCCATTGCGTCATGGTGGTCAGTGTAATAATGAGAGGGCCTGACAATCATGCTTGGTGTAAGGCTAAAGGTGTAAAACAATGGTAAAGGGTCAGCTAAAGCACCTCATGCCTGAACAACATAAGGTTAAAGCAAAAACTGTGAACTAGGTAGACTCTGCTCACAGGAATGCAGCAAGAGGCAGAGTGATGATAAATAACAGGGCCTAAAAGCACATAAAAGCACTCAGCACCAGGCACTCAGTGATACACATAAACACATTCTAATAAGGTAGGACAGTTTGCATGATATGAAGACTCTCCTCCCCCACCAGATAACAGCTTATATTCAGACATTATGACCCAGGTTCAATACAGCATGATGGATATTTTATTCTCCAATTAGCATGGGTGCAATCACTTGGGCTGCACCTACACTACATCGATCTTTCCAAAGATCTTCCAGATTATCTTTCGAAAGAGTGTGTCCACATGCAAAAAAGCATATCAAAAGAGTAATCTGCTCTTTTGAAAAAAAATGTCCCCGCAGACCCCACGCTTTCAAAAGAATGGGCTAGGGATTGAAAAATCTGGCGCCACAAGCACTGCTCTTCAAAAAAGGGTCCCTGGAGTGTCTATACATGCTATTTTGCAAAACAATGTTTTGGAAGAAGGTGCTTTTCCTCATTTGGGAGAGAATGAGGGCCTTTGGAAGAAGTGCCGCATTCTTTTGAAAGGAATTTGAAGGAGCGCATTTTGTGCGTGGATGCTTCACTTGTTATTTCAGAAAAGGGCCTGATTTTCCAAAAGGACTTGTTAGTGTAGATGTGGCATACTGTATCTGTTCAGGTATTCACAATTAAAAAAGGATGTTGATAAATTGGAGAAGGTTCCAAGAAAAGCCATAAGAATAATAAAGGGTTTAGAAAACCTGCTTTATAGTGACATACTCAAGAAGGTTAGTCTTGTTATTTTAGTAAAGGGAAGTTTGATGGTTGTCATGATCAGTCTATAAGTAACAACACGAGGAACGAATATTTGATAATAGGCTCTTCAGAGTAGCAGACAAAAATGTTACATGTTATAGAATCCAACAGGTTGAAGGTGAAGCTAAACAAATTCAGACTGAAAAATATAGCATAATTTTTTTAACAGTGAGGATAATTTGCTATTGGAATGATTTGGTTTGTGATGGATTCTCCATCAATTAAAATTTTAAAATCAAGATGGAATTTTTTTTAAATATGATATAGTTCAAACAGGAGTCAATTCAGAGAATTTCTGTGTGCTTCTATTATGCCGGATAATACATAATAGCAATAGTCCCTTCTGATCTTTCAATGTGTGAATAAACTAGCAGAGTATAAATGTTGTCAATATGACCTACTTGACCAAAGTAGATACATAGAACCTCATTTAGTAACAGTTCAGCACTCACTGCATGTAGAGGTCACAGTGAATTTCTTACCTCATCTGTTGAGATCTTGAGACCAAGTTCTCCTTTTCTTATACATAATTTAATGCCTATTGAAACCTGTCGCATTTGCAATTTTAAACATAATGTACTTGCACATTTACCCAACATTGCTTGAATCCTTAGCTCAATAAAAGTTTTTTTTATTTATTTTCTTTAATAAGAGGAAAAAGTACATGCTTTGTTTAAATGTTATTTTTTCAAAAAGAGTGTTATTTTGCTAAATTGATTTTTATTTTAGATTTCTTAAAAAAATGGATTGTTATTTTTTCCATTGAATTGTATTTAGTAATTTTTCTAAAAAAGGGAGTTCCATCAAGTGTAATTTCTTGTCTTTATCACTATAAAAGCTTATCATCTCCCCAGCCAGAGTCGGGAATACAGCAATCTGTGGATTTTCCTTTTGCTGCCTACCAGTAATGAAGGGGAACAGCCTGCAATGCTCCTGTATGATTGGGGATGGGGGGACATCAGCCCCCCTGGGCATTGGGAGGTGTAAGCCTTGAGGCTGGGGCAGTTCCGGATGGGCAGGGCATGCCCCCAGGCAGCACCTTTCACTTGCCTGAAGATTTTGTCTCTTTTCTTTATGGTTTTATGACACTCAATCCCATTCCAGTCACATCCCATTTTCCTGGCACAACCAAAACCTTTCATTGCTTTAAGTTATGATAGGCAGAAGCTGTATACCGAATTTGATAGTCCTAGCTCATACCCTTTAGGAGGAGCTTTTGAACAAACAGACAAACTGAAACAAAGCCTCTCAAATATATGGTAGTTAACACAGTATCTTATTACTGTTTCCCTGTTTTGTAGATTAAAATTCTTTTGACACTGATGAGTAAATCATTAATCTTTTGACATATGAATAAATCATTAATCTTGCTTGTATTTTAAATCATCCAAAAAACTCATGTAACAAGTCCAGTGACGCCCAGCCCCTTGGCCTAGGGCGGGCGGCAGCAAAAAGGGGGTTAGAGCACCAGCCCGTACTCAGTTCAGGCGGTCAGCGGCTCACCGCTACAACAACATACAGGCCCCAGCCCTCAATCTAGGGTGGGGCAGCAGTTCACAAGAGTTGTA
This sequence comes from Carettochelys insculpta, assembly GCF_033958435.1. NCBI lineage: Eukaryota > Metazoa > Chordata > Testudines > Carettochelyidae > Carettochelys > Carettochelys insculpta. The sequence goes on from NC_134139.1 coordinate 191,481,093, forward strand.
TAGTTCTGGGCCCAGCCCTCAGTCCAGGGCAGGGCAGCAGTCCCAAGTAATAATACAGTTCTGAGCCCGGCCCTCAGTCCAGGGCAGGGCAGCAGCACAAGGGTTAAGCACCGGCCCAGCCCTCAGTTGGGGGCGGGGCAGCAACACAAGGGTTTACAGACAGGCTCAGTGCAGGCTGGCCCTGTCAAAGAGGGGGTAGGGGGTCACAGGCCCTCCCACTCCACTGCGACCCGGCCCGGGGCCCTGGGGGTCGCTCACATGCGACCACAACAGTGGGGATCCAGGCCACAACACACTGCCATGGGTTCATGAGCGTCGTTCCCTGGGCCACTTCCTACCTCTGCCTCCGCTGGCGGAAGGTCCCAGTCCATCTGGTCAGAGGTCCCCTCTAGGTCGGTCTCCTCCAGGTCTTCCGCCTTCGGGGGCTCCGGCCAGTCGCTCATATCCACGTCATTGGGATAGGCGGGCGGCGGTAGCACCGGGGACCTGAGGCAATCCGGGTCCTGAGGGCTGTAGGGATCCGCCGGGGTTCTGGGGTGAACCGCTTCGGGGGCTCCTCCCAAGGCAGGGGGTCTCTGCCGGTGTGAGGGTCCAGGCAGGTCTGGGAAGTCTGGGTAGTCCCCCTGGGGCATCTGGATCCGGGGCCGTTCGGAGCCGCCAGGGGCTTGCTCCTCTGGCCCAACCAGGCGGTGGCAGGCCCTCTGCCCTTGGCGCTGGGGAGCTCGTGCAGGCACGTCCTCCCTGCCCGGAGGCCCAGGCTCGAATGGGTCCTGAGCCCCGCCTTTGGCTCTTCTAGCCCTTGGCCCCGCCCTCTGAGGGACGGGCCTCTGGTCTCCTGGCTCCAGCCCCACCCACCAGGGCCTCTGCATAGCCTCCTCTGCCTCCGGGTCTGCAGGAGGCCATACTGACTCACTACAACTCAGTAAAATATTAATTATGTAAAATACACAAATAAGGGGAGGAGACAGAGAAATGGAGGATTTTTTCCAATTTTTTTAATTTTTCATTGGATTTATTGCTCATTTCTCTTGGTTATAATGCTTAGTGATGGTTTTAAGTCTCTTTTTCTTCTTTCTCTACCTTTCTCTGGCAAACAAAAAGCAGGTCAGCACCAACTGATATAGTGCACTGTTCTTGTCTTGTATTAATTTAATAGGATGCAATGGGATAGAAGGAAGATCAGCATGCTCCAGTATGCAGCGTCAGGAACAAAAGAGGTAGCTTGTATTCAATGCAGAGAGACTAATGGACAAATGCATTCCTGCACATACCAATCTGTTCTCTCTAGGATGTTACTCGTCATTCTGTCAAACTTCAATAATACTCTTAGCATGAGATGTCTAAGATTAATGAGGCATTTATCCTCGGATAAGAAGCTAACACACAAATACATTTTCCAACAGTACTGTTGCGGTTGAATTAATAATTCCATCTTTTTTCAAAAGTCAGTCCCAATGAAGTGCATTGGCTTTCATGGTGGTTTTAAAGCCAAGCTACCTGGAGAAGATCTGAGAGGGATTATATCTCAGAAAGGAGCAGCATGCTCCCTCCACCTTCATAGCTAGACAGGTCTGCTGTGCCTATAGCAAAGGGCGATAGGCCCTGCCACCTCTCTTTATGTTGTGGCTTGTGCTCATGGTGCTCAATGGAGAAAAGATTGTGAATGCGGGATAGAACTGGGACTGCAGCTGCGTTTGGCCTTCAGGAGGGCTTTCTATGTCTTCCCTCCTTGTGAACTTGTCATCAAGAACACTCAGCCCTAACTGACAAACATATGTATTCAAAATTACTCCCCATTCATTTTCTATCCATACAAATGGTCACCCCAATTCAATGCAAATCCTTCTGCACGCTTCCTCTTACACAGTAGTATTCTGAAGAAATAAATTAAGGGAAATTTAGTCAGATCCCTACAACAGCAAACATTTTGTCCAAATTTGCCCTCAATGAGACTTCACTGTGAGTGAACCACTACTCCCAATTTTGCCTCCTTTATGAGTTACACCTCTGCAGTTGGTCGTCTTGTTGACAGAGAAGTGACTAGTGTGGAGGGACACAAAGGGGTCATCAGCCAAAGAGGGCCACCTGACCTTCCCATGTGATCTCCCAACATGCCTCCTCCCCATGGCAACCACCAGCCTCTATACCATGGGTCCAAATCAAAAAGATGTCATCAATGTGTCTTAAGTAGAGGAGGGGTAATAGGGGATGAGAGCTGAGGAATCATTGTTCCAGGTCAGCCATAAATATATTAGCATATTGTGGGGCCATGCAGGTGCCCATAGCAGTGCCACAAATCTGGAGGTATAAGTTGTCCCCACATTGGAAATATGATCTGAAGAAATGGGTCTGTCCCATGAAAGCTCATCTAATAAATTATTTTGTTAGTCTTTAAAGTGTTACTTTACTGCTTTTTTTTTTTGTTTGTTTAAATTAGCTACTGAGTGTCCAGGGAGACTGAAGTGCTCTTCCACAGGCTTCTGTACATTACTGTTTCTGGTGTCTGATTTATGTCCATTTATTCTTTTACGTAGAGACTGTCCATTTTGGCCGATGTAAATTGCAGTGGGGCTTGGTTGGCACATGATGGCATATATTATATTAGGAGATGTGCAGGTAAAGGGGCCCCTGATGGTATGGTTGATGTTAGGTCCGGTGATGATGTCACTGGTGTACATATGTGAGCAGAGTTGGCAGCGGGATTTGTTGCAGGGGTTGGTTCCAGGCTTAGAGTTACTGTATTGTGATCTATAGATGCTAGTGAGGATTTGTTTGAATTTGCCAGGCTGTCTGTAGGCGAGGACAGGCCTGACTCCCAAGCTCTGTGAGAGTCATGCCCTGCCTGCATTTTATCAGCCTTTCCCTGCCACAGGCACCAAGGCACCTGTGGAGTGTCCCCCAGCTCCTTATATCCTCCCCACCAAGGCACCACAGCTCCAAGCAAGCCCCAGCAGCACTGACTGGGGAGGGGGTTGTCCTATAGGAGCTGAGGTGGGATGATGCACAGACAGGGCCCCCCTCCCATGACAGGCACAGGTGCATCCCTGCCCCTCCCCCCACATGCTGAGACCCGGCAGGGGCCACTGCATGGCCATGAGAATGGGGGAGACCATGTTGCTGAGCTCACCCCCTCCATGGACCCCAGCAGGGTCTGTGGGAGAAAGGCACATCCCAGCTGTGGGAGCCTAGTGTGGGAGTCAATGGCAGCCTCCCGGCTCTGATGCTGGATGGGGCTGCCTGGTGTGACTCATTAAAGGGGCAATGCCAGGAGTGAGGTAGCCCCAGCACACCCATGTCCTTTTACCTGGGAAGGGCCTGGCTGGGTTCAGCGTCCCTCCAGCCCAGTTGGTGGTGAAGACTCAAACCAAAGAGAGATCGCACTTCTTGGCAGTGCCTTACCCACACCAGTTACTTCCTGCACCCAGGGATCCCACTGCCCAGCTGCCTTCCCCACCTGAATCCTTCTGGGAGGCTTTGTTTTTAAACGTCCAACGTCTTTGTTTTCAGAGTCCCTCTCAACCTTTGAAATGCCTCCTCCCCTGCAGCCAATCACATGCCTCTCCAGTCGCCTACAACCAAGCCTCTGTTTCCTCCTGCCAGCCTCTCTGGGTCAGGCTCCTGATGCTGAGCAGCTCATTGAATTCTTCCCCTCCTGTTTCCTTTTCTGCTCAGGGGTAGCGGCTGTCTGAAACATTGGGTCACTTAAGAGCCTCCCTGCTGAGCAGAAGGGTTTTAAATTCTTCTCTTCCACTGGCTCCAGTGGACTATCTTCCTCTTTCCGTAGAGTCCCCGCCTCACTGAGCGCTAGCACCACCACGAGGGTTTCGTACACTCCCTCCCTAGGAGTGATGAAATGAGTTGCACTGAGAGTACTGTTGGTGGCCCAACTGCAGTTGTTACTTGACACCACCCCAACACCCCCCCATCTTCACATTCCCTTTGAGACACCCACTGAGCCGCACACAGACCTCTGTCATGTCTCAAAGGGGCCTTGAGCTTTGGGCATGATGGCAGTCAGAGCTTCCAGACACTTTAAAATGCCAGACCTGGGGGCAATATCTTGTTTTATACCCCTTCTCATCCCGCCCCTCATTGCCTGGCCTGATAGTCAACCCTCCTGTTGAGCTCTCACAGAAAACAAAACAAAACAAAACAAAACAGGATCAAACAAAACAAAACTTCCAAATACAGTTACAGAGCCAATACTTAGAACTTCAGACATAAAAAATGATACTTGTGTATGAGCAGTAAAAATAGAACCAGCACATCACCAGCTTTCACTAGACACCTCCCTTGGCCCACTTGGCACAAGATTTGGTGCAAACATAGAACAGTGGTTGCAACAATGTTTTGCAGGTTCATTTCAAAATCTAATCAGATCACAAAAAGGCTTGGAGTTACTCAGGGGAGCTGACAGCTCACATGGGCCCCAAGGCAAGTTGGGGAGTCCCAGGTACTTGCTCCCCAAGGAGCAGGACCTCAGCTGGAATGACCGGAGCCGCTAACCTCATGTGCCACCTGGAAAGTGTCATGCCAGAAACCCCCCGCCACCCTTAGAGATTCTCAGTCTATGATTCCCAGTGCTCTGATGGTGATTTAAAGGGCCCAAGGCTCAGGGTGCCAACACTGCCATAGTAGCAACAGCAGGGAGCCCCAGGCCACTTTAAATTGCCAGGCCCCAGGGCATCTGCCCCCTTCCCCTAAAGCCCCATCAGCAGGCCTGAACTTACTCTGGATCATTCTATTTGACTGGCTGAGTCTTGCCAGTAATATTCATTGGCCCATGTTTGGGGGTGGGAAGGAATTTTTCCATGAGTCGGATTTGCAGAGCCCTGGGGGGGCTGGGAAGTTTCCTTCCCCTGCAGGGTGGGGCCTGGGTCACTGGCTGGGTTCAGCTAGTATAACTGGTGAATTATTCATAATGTGACATCTTTGAATCAGCATTTGATGACTTCAGTAACCTGCCAGTGATGGTGGGTCTATGACAGGGGTGGGTAGATGAGGTTCTGAGGTCTGCAATGTGCAGGTCAGACTTGATGGTCCCTTCTGCCCTTAAAGTCTGAGTCTGAGACCTGCCTTTTGGCTTTCCCTTGGACTCCTGACCCCAGCTCTGACCCATGGCTCTGACTCTTGCTCTCTGACTGTTACTACTCTGACTACTAGGCACAGCTGCCCCAGCTAGGAGTCTATGGCTACGTCTACACGTGAAGCCAACATCGAAATAGCTTATTTCGATTTAACAACATCGAAATAGACTATTTCGATGAATAACGTCTACACGTCCTCCAGGGCTGACAACGTCGATGTTCAACTTCGACGTTGTGCGGCACCACATCGAAATAGGCGCTGCGAGGGAACGTCTACACGCCAAGGCTGCGTCTACACGTGCACGCTACTTTGAAGTAGCGGCAGTAACTTCGAAATAGCGCCCGTCACGTCTACACGTGTTGGGCGCTATTTCGAATTTGAAATCGACGTTAGGCGGCGAGACGTCGAAGTCGCTAACCCCATGAGGGGATGGGAATAGCGCCCTACTTCGACGTTCAACATCGAAGTAGGGACGTGTAGACGATCCGCGTCCCGCAACATCGAAATAGCGGGGTCCTCCATGGCGGCCATCAGCTGGGGGGTTGAGAGATACTCTCTCTCCAGCCCTTGCGGGGCTCTGTGGTCACCGTGGGCAGCAGCCCTTAGCCCAGGGCTTCTGGCTGCTGCTGCTGCAGCTGGGGGTCCCTGCTGCATATACAGGGTCTGCAACTAGTTGTTGGCTCTGTGTATCTTGCACAGTTTAATGAAAGTGTGTCTGGGAGGGGCCCTTTAAGGGAGCGACTTGCTTTTGAGTCCGCCCCGTGACCCTGTCTGCAGCTGTGCCTGGCTCCCTTATTTCGATGTGTGCTACTTTGGCGTGTAGACGTTCCCTCGCTGTGCCTATTTCGATGTTGGGCTGAGCAACGTCGAAGTTGAACATCGACGTTGCCAGCCCTGGAGGACGTGTAGACGTTATTCATCGAAATAGCCTATTTCGATGTCGCAACATCGAAATAAGCTATTTCGAAGTTGGGTGCACGTGTAGACGTAGCAAAGTAACACACATCGAAATAAGGGTGCCAGGCACAGCTGCAGACAGGGTCACAGGGTGGACTCAACAGCAAGCCGCTCCCTTAAAGGGCCCCTCCCAGACACAGTTGCACTAAACAACACAAGATACACAGAACCGACAACTAGTTGCAGACTCTGTGCCTGCAGCATGGATCCCCAGCTGCCGCAGCAGCAGCCAGAAGCCCTGGGCTAAGGGCTGCTGCCCACAGTGACCATAGAGCCCTGCAGGGGCTGGAGAGAGAGCATCTCTCAACCCCCCAGCTGATGGTCGCCATGGAGGACCCGGCAATTTCGACGTTGCGGGACGCGGATCGTCTACACGGTCCCTACTTCGACGTTGAACATCGAAGTAGGGCACTATTCCGATCCCCTCATGAGGTTAGCGACTTCGACGTCTCGCCGCCTAACGTCAAAGTTAACTTCGAAATAGCGCCCGACGCGTGTAGCCGCGACGGTTGCTATTTCGAAGTTAGTGCCACTACTTCGAAGTAGCGTGCACGTGTAGACACAGCTTAAGGGAGCTTTGTTTGGGGAGGTGTTGTTGTTATGCCAATAGAAAAACTTCTTAAGTGCAGGTTGGCTGCATGTAAGCTGGGGGTTATTCTGGCAGAGCTCTGTCAACATAGGCTCTGGAGTGTAGGTATCCCTCAGCTTTCACAGAAAAAGTGTTTTAAGTCCTCAGGTTTGCAGAGAAAAAGCTGAACACCTGACCCAAGTATGTCCTCAAGGCTCAGAAAGCAAAGGCACATAAATAGACCCCAAATGAATTAGCTGTTTATTTATTCATTTATTTCTCTAATCTCGTTTTTATGGCAGTCTCATGATTTTTCATTTGATTCCTGATGTTGATCCATCAGAGATTGTCCGTGCTCCTGGGATGAAGAATTTTGCACTGATTTTGCATCTATTGGAGTCTAACTTTCATTTCTGCTGTTCCAGGAAATTAAGATGCAGCAGAGAGCAGGAGTCTGCAGAGTTAATAGCAGGTTGTATAAATTTTAGTTGATACAAGTGGCAGGGAGACTTTTTTTTTTTTTCGAGCAACAGGTTTCTTTAGAGCATGTATGTACAAAGACATATCTGGACACCCAACGCCAGGGATGTGGATGTCTGAGAAGCACACCATGCACCTGGGTTTTCCAGGCCATGACCTGCTTTTGGTTCTTCAGTCTCCATCCAGCGAGATATTTGAAATATGGAAATCTTCCCTGAGAATCTACAACCACTTCCATGGAAGTTGTGGGAAAGGTTCTGCCAAGAGCTTCTGGTCGTGTTAGATGTTGGGGTTGTAGACAAATTCCCTAGTGTTGTGTTTCTCATACTGGGGGGTCCCACTACAAAAGTGGGTGGCAAGATAAGTGGAGGAGGGTCACTTGTAGGGTCACCATCCATTTGGGTTTTCCCAACTATATCCTCTTCTTCAGTCCTCTGCTATCCACCCAAGTGGACTTTGGAAATAGGAAAACATGGCCATGATTTCCCATCCTATAGAGCGGAATGGCCAGAGTGGCAGCTGCTATCAGCCGCCCAGCCTGGCAAGCATTACCTCTGCCAGCAGCGGCACAGAAGGGACAGTGGCAATCCCATAGCTTGCTATACTTCCTTCTGTGGTGCTGCTGCTGGTGGCTCTGATTTCACAGCTGGGCTCCTGCTCTCTTTTCCAGCTTGGAAGGTGGAGATGCCACCAGCAGCGGCACAGAAAGAAAGGTGGCAATACCATGTCACACCACCCTTCCCTTCTGCGCTGCTACTGCCAGCAGCACCACCATCCAAGCTGGGCACCTCGCCAGAGGCCAGGTGCTCTGCGGCCAGCCAGGTCAGAAGGCAGCATCACTGCAAGCAGCAGCACAGAAGACAAGGTGGCAATAACACACCATACCACACTTCCTTCTGTGCTGCAGCTGGTGGCGTCATTGACTTCTGAGCTGGGTGTTCTACCAGAAGCTGCCACTCACTGGCTGCTCAGCGTGGAAAGCAGCACTGCCCCCAGCAATTGTGTAGAAGAAAGGACAGCAATATCATCATATTCCACCCTTTGTTCTGCACTGCTGTGGGTGGCAGTGCAGCCTTCCAAGCTAGGTGCCTGGCCAGAGGCTGCCAATCTGCAGCCTCCCACTTTGGAATTCAGCAATGTCAGCAGCAGTGGCACACAAGGAAGGGAGGAAATATCTCACTGTTCCACCTTTCCTTTCATACTGCTCCTTACAGCAGCGCTGACTTTCCGGCTGCCCAGCTTGAAAGGGAGAATCACCATGAGCAGTAGTGCAGAAGGAAGAAATACGATACAGCGCCACCCTTCCTTTGCCCTGCTGCTGGTGCTGGCTCTGCCTTCCGACATCGGCACCTGGCCAGCGGCACCCGATGTCTGGTCACCCTCTTTGAAAGTCAGTGCTGCCACCAGCTGTGGTGCAGGTGAAAGTGTTGCGATACCACATCATGCTGCATGTCCTTCAGCTTTGCTGTTGGTAGCAGACCTGATTGCAGAGCAGGATGGGCAAGGAGTAGTGGCCCCTTGCAGGCACCCAGCAATGGCACAGAGGGAATTGGCAATAACATAACATGTCACCCTTCCTTCTGTGCTGCTGCTGCTGGTGGTGCTGCTATCTGAGCTAGACTCCTGGATAGTGCCCACTTCTTCATGGCTCAGAAGTAGCTCCACCACCAGCAGCAGTGAAGGAGGAAGGGAGACAGTAGCATATCATTTCAGCATCCTCTGTGCTGTGGCTGGTGGTATTACTGACTTTTGAGCTCGGGTAACCTGACAGCAGCTGCAACTCGAAGGTGTGAGGTTGTCGGATTTTAAGGTGAATGGGCAAAACATTGTTGCATCCACTGTCCATTTTTGTTCCTGGGAGACCACAAAAGGAGGCATTGCAGCCAGCTGGTTTTACCAGGGAAATCCTTGGGAGCTTGAACTCAAAAAAGGATGCATATAAGAAATGGAAACTTGGACAAATGACTAAGGAGGAGTATAAATATATTGCTCAAGAATGCAGGGGAATAAGTAGGAAGGCAAAAGCACAACTGTAATTGCAGCTAGCAAGGAATGTGAAGGGTAACAAGAAAGGTGTCTACAGGTGTGTTAACAATGAAAGGGTGATCCCTATCCCTTCCTATCCCTTCCAGCTACATTCCTCAGAGGTTAATTGCAATCCAATAAGGCCTTTTGCCAAGTACTGCTTCATGCAGCTAGGGACTCTCACAATAGGTTGCCACTCCTCCCATTGTGCTCTATGAGAAACTAAAATTTCAACTATAAGCACAGAACCAACACTTTTAACTCCACATATAAAAATGATACAAACAAGTGGTTTTAGGTAATCACCAGCTTTCAACAGACACCTTATTTGGCCCAAGTGGCATAAGACTTGGTGCAAACCTAGGACAGCAATTGCAACAATGTTTTTCCCATTCACCTTAAAACCCAATAATGTCACAGCAAGACACCCAGCTCGGAAGTCAGTGCCACCACCAGCAGCAGCACTGAGGGAAGTGGAAATACCATAACACATCACCCTTCCTTCTGTGGGGCTGCTGGTATTGGTGCTGCCATCTGAGCTGTGCTCCTGGACAGTGGCCAATTCTTTGTGGCTCAGAGGCCGCCCCACCACCAGCAGCAGTGGAGAAAGAAGGGAGGCAATAGCATATCATTCCAGCCTTCCTTCTGTCCTGTGGCAAGTGATGCCACTGACTTCTGAGCTGGGTGACCTGCCAGCGGCCACTGCTCTGCTGCTGCCCGGTTCCAAAAGCAGTGACACCACCAGTAACGGCGCAGACAGAACCGTGACAACATCGTATCATGCCACCCTTCCTGCTGTGCTGCTGCTGGCAATGATGATGCCATTCAAACTGGGTGCTCAGACATTGGCTGCTGCTCTCCAGCCACCAAGCTTGGAAGGCCAGGAAGGCTACGTCTACACGTGCACCCAACTTCGAAATAGCTTATTTCGATGTTGCGACATCGAAATAGGCTATTTCGATGAATAACGTCTACACGTCCTCCAGGGCTGGCAACGTCGATGTTCAACTTCGACGTTGCTCAGCCCAACATCGAAATAGGCACAGCGAGGGAACGTCTACACGGCAAAGTAGCACACATCGAAATAAGGGAGCCAGGCACAGCTGCAGACAGGGTCACGGGGCGGACTCAACAGCAAGTCGCTCCCTTAAAGGGCCCCTCCCAGACACACTTTCATTAAACAGTGCAAGATACACAGAGCCAACAACTAGTTGCAGACCCTGTATATGCAGCACGGACCCCCAGCTGCAGCAGCAGCAGCCAGAAGCCCTGGGCTAAGGGCTGCTGCCCACGGTGACCACAGAGCCCCGCAAGGGCTGGAGAGAGAGTATCTCTCAACCCCCCAGCTGATGGCTGCCATGGAGGACCCCGCTATTTCGATGTTGCGGGACGCGGATCGTCTACACGTCCCTACTTCGATGTTGAACGTCGAAGTAGGGCGCTATTCCCATCCGCTCATGGTGTTAGCGACTTCGACGTCTCGCCGCCTAACGTCGATTTCAACTTCGAAATAGCGCCCAACACGTGTAGACGTGACGGGCGCTATTTCGAAGTTGGCGCCGCTACTTTGAAGTAGCGTGCACGTGTAGACGCAGCCGAAATATCACACACAGGTCTTAGTATTTCCAAACTCTGCCCCAGAGGAAGATCTGAAGACCAAAGCGGAGGTCATGTCAGGGAAAACCCGGATGGTTAGTGACTCTACTCACAATCCCCCACACCCATCTGGTGATGCCCTTTTGGGTTGGGAGCCCAGTTGGAGAAAGGCTGCACTTGGGGATTCCCCAGTGACCCCCAAGTCCAACAGCATCAAAAGTTTCTGGCAGATCTTTTCCCACAACTTCCGCTGATTTGGTCATAGATAGGGTCCTACCAAATTCACCCAGCATTTCAGGCAATTCCATGGCCAGAGGTTGTACAAATGGGAGAATTTCACAACTTTAGGTGCTGACATGAAATTTCATGGTGTTCTAACCATGCAGGTCCTGCCCCAAAACGGGACTGTGGGGAGAGGGAGTATTGTTTGCAGAGATGTTGTGGAGAGTGATCAAAATAATATCACCTTCACTTCTGTGCTGCCTTCAGGGTTGGGCTAGACAGGCCCGCTGATGGGGAGTGGGGGGACAAAGGACAAAATTGCCTCTAGGCCCCTTTGAAACACTGTGGCAGCACTGTTCCAGCTTCCTGTGGCTGCAAAAGAGTGGTGGGGTTGGGGGGGTAACACCACAGTCTGGACAGCGTTGAGGGCTGGCTGCCTTGGCCCTGTCCCTTCAGAGCCTGGTCCCCCTCCCATCTTTCCACAAGGTCCATGGTGGCTGTCAGTGAGGTTGGGACTAGAGTAGAATCCACCCTCATTTCTGCACTGCCTCTCGAGGTGGCTCTGATCTCTCCACCAACAGTGGCCATACAGGGGAAGGGCAAGTCCTGTCCCTCCCCAGCCTGGCCCAGAGGAGCAGCTGAGAGCCTGGGGCATTACTTCTCTCGATGCTGCATACTGGAATGGAGTGGATGGGATGTCACCCATGGGGGGCTGAAAGCCCACAGCCAGCAGCGTGTCTTCCTATTGGTGGTTCACATCCACACGTTCCTTACTGCCCATGGATGCAAAAAATTAGAGGGAACCCTTGAGGTGGTCCTGGAAAACATAATGACCTGCTAAAGGAGTGAGAGCATAAGGTCAGTAAAGGGATCCTGAGTGGAAGGCCAAGCGGAGGACTCCAGACAGTGCCCACTGCTCCAAGAAGGAATCGAAGGAGTTGGTGGATGCCTGCCAGAGGACCTCTAAGGAAAAATGAACAGGAAAGTATTAGGAAATATGCCCAGAGTCACAGTAACTTGCTTCTTGGCTTCCTCCTCCTGGGCAGCCGGGACTTTGCAGGGCCGCAGGCAGTACATGGAAAGGTGCATGCAGAAATGCAGCCAGATGCTGAAGAAGAGGCTGAAAGGAAGCAGGAGATGGGCTGGACCCCAGCATGCAGCTGGCAGGTGTGTATCCCTTGACATTCCTAGACACAGACTCCTGGGAGGTATAACCATGAGAGGCACAACAGGAGCAATGGATCAGGGTCACACTGTGCAGGGACTGGTGCAAGGCCCAGGCAACCCCACCCAGGGCCTCTGTGCCAGGCTGCCAGATGTGGTTGTTCTGTGATGGATGTCTGTCCACTGGAAAGCAGACAGAGGTGCTCTGTTCATTTCCACAGCCCCTCCACGGCCCTTCTGACAGTAAAAAATTTTACCAGCTGTCACCAGTGGCAAGAGGCTGACCCTTCACTGGGCTCATAGGCACCAGTGTTCCCTGTAAGCTGAGCACTCAGGTGGACATGCAGGAGAGATTCAACTGCATGGCTCTGCTTCCTGCTGCCTGTGAATGTTGGTGGCAGGGGAGGTCAACCCCTTCCCCTAAACAACACACAGAGAGGGCTAAGGCTGGGTCATTCTGTTTCCCCCTGCTGCCAGTGAGTGTGGCGTGGGCCTGAACCTTGCTGCCTTCCTGTCCTGCTCTGACTGCCCATGGCTCCGGCTCCTGCAGCCCTGAGAGCATCCTCCTGCCTTCCCCCTCCCCCTTATTCCCCAGTCAGCCTGCATAGGAAACTAAACCTTCTAGGAACAGCGCTGGGTAAGCTGAGCACCCAAACAGGAAATGTGTCTCTCTGTCCTTTGCAGACCACACGCTGAGCTGTTGGGGGTGAGAAACTTTTCCTTGGGAGGACTGTCCTCTCTGGAATCCATCTCCAATGAGTCTTGCTCAGGGACAAGAAAATGTCAAGAGCAATAGACAACCCATGTCTCAGACACTTTATGTTGCCTCCTTAACTTGAGGGAAAATGTCCATATATTATATGAGGTCAGGAGCATGTGCAAGGGGGGAGCAAGCAAGGGCAGAACCTCTCTGGTCCCCAGGCTGTGCAGGCATGGAAGATTGAGATCGCACCAGGGTGAGAGGAGGGAGCCCCTGCTGAGGGCAGCACCCAGGCAGAGGGAGGAAAGATCCTGCTGTCCCCAGTGCTGGGAAGGGAGGGAGGCAGCAAGCTCTGACAAGGGTTAGGTTAGTTAACTTCTGTGCCCCCTCCCCACAAGGGGTCAAATTTAAATTCCTGAGCAGACCCCTACATAAGGCCCTCCAGTCCTGCCACCATACCCATTAAGTTCAACTTTGTGTAGCATTGCTGCACATGAAATTAAGACACTTGTGCAACAATACTCAGAACTGAATTGAGTTCTTGGGAAGCTGAGTGGAAATCTCAGAGGAAATCCCAACACTTAACAGACTAAGGTGTACAATGGGATGATATTTTGATTGTTGTATTAATGTATACAAATAAAGAATTGTTACTTTACTTTACTAGCTATATTTTCATCTTTACTGGCTATATTTCAGTTATTTGGAATTATGAACTGTGAATGAGTTTAAATGTGGTACTATTTAGTCCAAGAAGTGTTGTTGATGTGTTTTTCCCATTTCATCTTTTCATAAAATAGTTAATCTGTCAGAAATGATCTTATTGCTAACGCAGCAAAGGTAACGTTGTGCTGAAAGTTTTTGGAGGTTTTTATTTATTTATTTATTTTATTTGGCATGAAAAAATGCTCAGAAGTGTAACTACCATCCTCTCACTAGGAAGACCCAGGAAGAGGGTGACTCAAAGCAACAGGACATAAAAAACACACAATGAGGAAAAAGAAATCAAAAGTTCAGTAAACTGAACCTTGAACATGTGCAATGCATGGGTTAAATGAAAAAAAATGTGTAGTGTTCTAAAAGCTGACTGGAGAAAAATTAAATAACAGAGCAATGAGAAGTATATATGAATTGTAGTGTACATGGCCCAAAATGGACCAAAAATTGAAGGAAAGGGGCTGAAAGACAACACCAAGATATCAGAGGAGATTATGACCATTGTAAAGTACAGGAGACTGCCCAGAAACATGGTAGTTTGAAGCCATTCACCTATTCTGCCTTATCTGTTGTTATTATCTGTTATAAAATATGTGTTATAAAATATGTTCAAATATTGTAAGTGACAATAATGCTGTCTAAAATTATACGAAGAAAGGCAAAAAACGATTAAGCCTAAATTGGGTGGATTTGTAACTCAGCTTCCTAGCTTAACCTCCAACAATTTTCTTATTTCTGCATCTTCTGCATGACACATCTTCTTTCAGAAATGATTTTTCCAGAGTTTGTAGAGTAAACGTAGTATAGAGATAGTGTCACCTGAACTCTTCAGACCTTGAAAATATGGCAGCATTTCAGTCCTTTCAAACAATTAAATAGATTTGTTATTTAAAAAATGTGTGCTTTGCACAGATAACAGCATTCCAAACCTTGTGGTGACTGGATGACTTATCCTTTAATTGCTGGTGAAAACAGTCATTAGAAGAGGTTTTGGAATAAACTGATACACTAGACAGTGATAAGTCATTAGAACCAGATGTCATTCACTCAAGAGCTTTGAAGGAACACATATGCGAAAATGCAGATTTTTTAACTGTGATTTGTAAACAATCCTTTCAATCAACTTCTGTACCAAATGACTGGAGGATAGTCAGTCAGTGTGTGACACCAGTTTCTAAAAGGGCTCCAGATGTGATGCTGGCAATTACATAACATTAAGCCTGACTTCAGTACCAGAAAAACTGGTTGAAACTATAAAGAAAAGAATTGTCAGAAAAACAGATGAGCATAAATTGTTGGGGGAAAGTCAATATGTTTTCTGTAAAGGGAAATTATACATCATCAATCTACTAGAATTCTTTGAGGGGGTCACAAACATGTCGGTAAAGGGATTCGGTGGATATAGTGTACCTAGATTTCCAGAAAGCTTTTCACAAGCTCCCTCATGAAAGGCTCTGAAGTAAGGTAAGCTGTCACAGGATAAGAGGGTAGGTCCTCCCATGGATTGTTAACTGATTAAAAGGTAGGAAAGAATGGGTAGGGCTAAATTGTCAATTTTCAATCTGGAAAGAGGTAGCAAGTGGTGTTCCTCAGGAGTCTATACTGGGACCAATCCCATTCAACATATTAATGAATGATCTGGAGAAAGGGCTGAAAACAGTGAGGTGGCAAAATTTGCAGATACTATAAAATTTCTCAACATAGTTAAATCCTGAGCAGAATGGACAGAGCTGTACAAAGATCCCACATAACTAGGTAAGTAGACAATAAAATGGTAAATGAAATCCAATGTTGATAAATGCAAAGTAAAGAATATTGGAAAACATAATCCCTTTGATACATATAAAGTGATGGGGGTCTGAAATTAGCCATTAAAACTCAAGAGAGATCTTGGAATCACTGTGTATATCATTCTCTGAAAAAGCCAGTCAATGAGCATATACTTTGAAATCCCCTTATTCCTGTTTGGTTTTAGGAATAAGGAGATTTTGAAGTGTGCAGGGTCCTTTGGAAAAGGATCCTGCGTAGATGAGCCGCATGCTATCGAAAGTGGTACTTTTGAAGTGCTGTGGCCACTATTATGCTAATGAGGCTCTGCATATTCATTGCAGTGCCTCATTAGCATCCCTCTTTTGAAAGGGGGGGTGCTAATGTAGACATAACCTTAATGTTTATTGATATGTTTTTATTGCAGAATGATTCATAATAACTCGACTTTTCAAATGATCATATTTTCTAATTTCGATTTCTCTGATTTACATCTTTTCAGGACTTAGCAGAGTGAATCACTCCCACTGTGGAAAAATCCATCTATACTTTGAGCAGTTACATCATTCCTCTTTCAACACAGACAAAAGGAATCTTTCTTCATTGGAATTCAATGGGCTCATAAATCAAAGCTCAATATATTCATTTAGTGTTCCTTAACCCAAGAGAACCATCATTACAGTAATCCATTTTGTCAATGTCCATTGTGAACGAGCTCTTTGGGACCCAATATGGTAATTAAGCAACAGTAGTTTGTTAGGTTGTTTGAATGTATGTTTTTAGATTGCCTGTTCTCTCTACTAACCAGTTGGAAACACTCCACTTCCTTATTTCTTGTTTTGGAGGCAACATTTCTGCCATGATACCTCTATTATTTGCTGTGAAAATTTAAGAACATTCAACCACACATTTTTGTTTGTCCAATGAAAAATATTTATTAAAAATGTAATGGATCAACTTTTTTTAGTCTATGAACACTATAATCAATCCAAATCCTGAAATGATCATTTCTGCACCTTGCTGACCGGGGTGATCAGACCACTTCCCACTTTGAAATATGTTATCTGTAATTTTAACCAACTTTCGTTATAGAAAGTCTCTTTTAAAGTAATGTATATTGTCTCCATTTAATGGGGGGAATGGAGAGAGAGAGAATAAATGAATTGCCCAGTGTCACACAGAGTCTACAGTAGAGCCAAAAACTGAATTACTATCTCTTGTGTGCCAGTGAGGGATGCCACAAGTGGAAAAAGGGGAGGGACAAAGTCTTCCCCAGGTTAATCCTAATATGTTCAGTAAACTTTTTCCCCTAGTAGTGCTGCTGCAGCCTCAATAGCAAGTACTGTGTCTCTTCCTACAGCCCATAGACGATGGCAGCAGCAGAGACGCTCAGGCTACTAGTGCTGGCTGCCTGGGGCTCCCACATTCTGCCCAAGTGGAAAGGGGCAGGGTGACCTCTCGCAGTGCCATGTAGTAATGGAGTTAAGGAGCCGCTTCTAAGAGTGCTGGTTCCAGCTAGGAGGTAGTGGAGGTGTGGGGCACAGCATTGCTCCTGCAAGGATTACCTTATTGTGCAACCCTTCCCCCTGGCCCCGAAGCCTAAATTCTGCCCCCAATTCCCAGTAACATCTGATGCTGTGCTGGGCAGATCTCAGGTAACTCAGTCCCAGGCATCTGACCAAAGGGAGGACTAGGTCCTGACATGAGGGGACACTAGTGCAGAATGGGGAGATGGCTCAGAAAACACCCAGGAATTCCATTTTGTGGCTCAAGAGCAGATAATCCAAGTCCTCCCTATTTCTGGAGTATCTAACCCAATCCTTCCCCTCTGCCATCTACAGGGTTTGATACAATTTCAGGAAGCATTTAGTATATATTTTAGACTTCTCTGCTCCCTCCCCACTTGACATCCTAAGTGGATCCCTGGTTCCAGGTCAGTAACTTAACTACAGCAGCCTATCCCTGCTTTATGGGGAAGAAGGATATATCTGCACTTCAATAAAAAAACCCAGCATCAAATCTCAAAGACACCAGCTCAGCTGACACAGGCTTTCCAGGGCCAGGCTGTGGGGCTAAAATTGTAGTGCAGGTGTTCCAGCTCAGGCTAGAGCCCAGGCTCCCAGTCCCACTTTCAGAGCCAAGATTCAATCCTGAGTCCAAACGCCACACAACATGTTGTAGCTCTGCAGCCTGAAGCTGGCAACAGAGGCGTAGGGAGGACATGAAAAGTGGGAGGGCCTAGCTCTCAGGTGGGTAGGCAATAATGGAGTGTGCGGGAGATGGATGGAGGGCCCTGAGGAGATAGGAAGGATCAAGTTTGCAGGAGAGACCAGTGCTATGCGTAAGAGACAGGAGGGATCTGGTGCTTTGTTGAGGGGTGGGGACAGAAGGGATCTGGAGCCCTGGCAGAAGGAGTTGGAAGTAGAAGGGGCACAGGACGGATCCGGGGCCATCAAGAGTGGGGCTGGACAAGTGGAGGCCCTGCCACCCCTGTACTGATCAGCAGGCAGCCCTCCTGCATTGTTATCCTGCCTGCACCATGCACTGCTGCCCCTGTTTGCAGCCACAGTCCTACCTCTGCCCAGTCGTTTCCTCACGATGTGAACCACCTGTGGAGCTAGTAATGGGGCCAGAGACCAGGGCAGCAGCATACAGCACTGGAAGGACAGCTCTGTGGCCAGTGAATCTGGGGGGCTCCCACCCTAATTGGATGGGTGTGGATGCTAAGTGGGCGGGCTGCAGTATACTCAGACCAACCTATAACTACAGCCACGGCCAACAAACCCGAGTCAGATGCTGAACCAGCTACAGCCATGTCACAAACCTGTTATTGCAACATGGATGGATACAAAACCTCCTCCGACAGTTAGGACCAGCCCCTAAGGTTTCTCAAACCATCTGTGCTACCAGTGTGAAGATTATTTCATAAGGAAATACGAAGTTAGCTGTTTGTATGAGGGAGAAGAATTTCATGCATCTCATTTTGTGTTACTAACATACATTCTGACACTATTAATAACGTACCTTTCCAATTTGCTCCAGTACTACTCCTGTTGTGTCCCTTAGGAGACTCATCCTGACAAAAAATACAAGAAAGACATATGAAAAGCTTGAATATTGAGAGCATATTTCCAGAGAGAAATGAGTTATAAGCAATGTCTTTCACTTCCCTGTGGAATTTTCGGATAGTTGCATTTGATGGGGCCAAATCAACTGAAGATGCTTCTGCTTTACAAATAATTATTAAAGAAGACATTTATAGTCTATTCAAGTTATAAAGAGACACTCTCATTGTAGGTTGTTATGTCTTTCTTGGTGCAATACTCTACTGAATGTGAACACAGGGTGCATTACAAGGTGAACGTACCATTTACAAAGACTGCAAAATTAGAAAAAAGCTGTAAGAAAGAGATATTGTATTTATGAAACAATTATTATTTTCCAAGGAAGATTGAAGACAGACTATTAGTAGCAATATCGCCAGTTACTTCTGGCCTGAGAATCTTCAGCAGAGACAATATTTCATTCCATTTTTTCCATTAGTGGCTTTTCTGAAAATGTAGGATTTTGTCTGCTTCATCAGTTCCTTATATACAAACAATTCAGAGTCAAAAGGGCTCCTCATTTGATTTCCAGTTTCCAGTAATAAATTTCTGGTAGGAGTTGAGGGAAATGGGAAGCAATATTGGTCAGCAGAAAATGGAACAACAATGTCTGGCAACAGCATAAGATAGGTCATTAAGGAAGGACAAAGCAGGACAGATGTTGTTGCAAGTAGCTATCTACAGGCTTGCCCTTTGGGTGGCACTTGAGAATGCACCCCAGAAAAAGTGACTGGATATTAAACCGTCAGCCTGCTCATTTGAAAAACAGACAATTTGCTTAGTCTTAGATATTGATTTTGAAGTAGTGGCCTGGAGACTATGGCTACGTCTACACGTGAAGCCTACATCGAAATAGCTTATTTCGATGTAGCAACATCGAAATGAATAACGTCTACACGTCCTCCAGGGCTGGCAACGTCGATGTTCAACTTCGACGTTGCGCGGCACCACATCGAAATAGGCGCTGCGAGGGAACGTCTACACGCCAAAGTAGCACACATCGCAATAAGGGTGCCAGGCACAGCTGCAGACAGGGTCACAGGACGGACTCAACAGCAAGTCGCTCCCTTAAAGGGCCCCTCCCAGACACAGTTGCACTAAACAACACAAGATACACAGAACCGACAACTGGTTGCAGACCCTGTGCCTGCAGCATGGATCCCCAGCTGCCGCAGCAGCAGCCAGAAGCCCTGGGCTAAGGGCTGCTGCCCACGGTGACCATAAAGCCCCGCAGGGGGTGGAGAGAGAGCATCTCTCAACCCCCCAGCTGATGGCCGCCATGGAGGACCCGGCAATTTCGACGTTGCGGGACGCGGATCGTCTACACGGTCCCTACTTCGATGTTGAACATCGAAGTAGGGCGCTATTCCGATCCCGTCATGAGGTTAGGGACTTCGACGTCTCGCCGCCTAACGTCGAAGTTAACTTCGAAATAGCGCCCGCGCGTGTAGCCGTGACAGGCGCTATTTCGAAGTTAGTGCCGCTACTTCGAAGTAGCGTGCACGTGTAGACACAGCTTATAAGAGGTAATTTGACATATTGGCTACGTCTACACGTGAAGCCTACATAGAAATAGCTTATTTCGATGTTGCGACATCGAAATAGGCTATTTCGATGAATAGCGTCTACACGTCCTCCAGGGCCGGCAACGTCGATGTTCAACTTCGATGTTGCGCAGCCCAACATCGAAATAGGTGCAGCAAGGGAACGTCTACACGCCAAAGTAGCACACATCAAAATAAGGGTGCCAGGCACAGCTGCAGACAGGGTCACAGGACGGACTCAACAGCAAGTCGCTCCCTTAAAGGGCCCCTCCCAGACACAGTTGCACTAAACAACACAAGACACACAGAGCCTACAACTGGTTGCAGACCCTGTGCCTGCAGCATGGATCCCCAGCTGCCGCAGCAGCAGCCAGAAGCCCTGGGCTAAGGGCTGCTGCCCACGGTGACCATAGAGCCCTGCAGGGGCTGGAGAGAGAGCATCTCTCAACCCCCCAGCTGATGGCCGCCATGGAGGACACGGCAATTTTGACGTTGCGGGACGCGGATCGTCTACACGGTCCCTACTTCGACGTTGAACGAAGTAGGGTGCTATTCTGATCCCCTCATGAGGTTAGCGACTTCGACGTCTCGCCGACTAACGTCGAAGTTAACTTCGAAATAGCGCCCGACGCGTGTAGCTGCGACGGACGCTATTTCGAAGTTAGTGCCGCTACTTCGAAGTAGCATGCACGTGTAGACACAGCTATTGATTGGAAGTAATCAAAAGGAGATATACTTCATACTTATGTTTAGAAATTGTAGGCTGTGAATCTGAAGCCCATCTAGTCCTACTCTGTTTACAGAAAACACAGATGACAGAGAGGAGCTTATGTATGTACTTCCACATCTAGGTTCAGGATCCTCTTCCTTATCAAGAACAGAGAAAAGCTGGCTATCTACCTTCTAGATAAATTAAACTTGCATGTCAAGCAACTGGCACTGGCCATTGTGCAAAACAGGGTGCTAAGCAATTGAGACCGTTGCTCTGATCTAGTATGGCCATTCTTATGCTCTTAATTTGAATATACTGCTGATGGGGAAAATCTCAACAGGTCTTTCTTATCTCTTCTATGTTACTCTCAATTGGAAAAGATCTAGAATTCAATTTTAGTTTTAACAAAAATAAAGTGTATTTGTATTCCTGACAATTACTTTGTTTTGGATCAATTAGGCAAAATCTCTGACACTCACCTTCTCTAATCATTTGACAAAATAAAAGATGGGTGACTAGTAGCTGTCACATAATTATCCCACCATCCATATTACTAGAAGAGGAGAAAACACTGTTTCAAAATGCTGGATTTCCACCAAAATGTCATGTTTTTTTCATCTCAAGAAAGTGCATGAGATTAGAATCTATAGAAAACAAAACGAACAAGGGTAAAAAGAGGATTTCAGATTTAACTTTTCCCTCTGTCTTTCTTTTTATTGGAGTCTCTATGCAGCTTCTATGCTGGTTTGAAACAGTCTCATTATTAGGCATTATATTCAATTAATGACTGGTGTATAAAATCCTAAAATAAAAGCTATTTGATAGTAACAACTTCAGGTCATTATAGCCACTCTGGATTGGTGACCCAAGAATCAAGGACTCTAATATCCCATTATCCATCCCCTGAGTTACCTACAGCCTTAATTATTTATTTTCTATATTTTCTTTTTGTTGACTTTATTGATTTCTTCCAACTGCACTGTCTGCTCCCTGATAGCCTCTGGGAATCAACGTGACTATATTAAAATTGTCTTGTATCTGCATTACTGATAATATGCAGGTGCTAATGGATTGAATATGCAATTGATATACAATGCCAGCTGGGTGAATGACAGCCTATGTCAGTCTCGCATTCTGAACATTTAGTGGACCGATGAAGCACACAGCAGCACACAATATATTGTCAGGTTATTTGTCTCCGATGTTAATGTCCATGAATGAGTGTACAGTCACGATAAAATCAATAAGGGCTGGCTTGAGGGATCTTAAAAATATATGTTTCCAACACTTCTTGAGCTAGGAAGTGATGTGATCAATAAGAGAGGGGCAGGCAAGTAGACTAACAGGAAAAGGTAATTGCTTTGTCCTCCATCAACTTGAAAATGGCCGATCTATATAACCATAACATGCGGTAATTGGTGCCTTTTGAGATCTTGGGTTTCTTGATATTTTGCAATAAGGGAAAGCAAATACCTGCTTCAAAAATGTCCTAGAAACCCAGGAAGGCTGGTCTGGGAGAGTAGTGAGAGAGTAGTAGTAGTAGGCATCCTTCAGTGTGCATAGACTATGGATCGTGCCCTTTAAAGTTTCAATTGAGGACTTCATTTACAGCGTCTATTGTGACTATAAAGACCCACACGAGAGTGACAGTCCTTGCTGCATCTCTTGCACATGTAGTGGGTGTCTGGCAAGTCCTTATTGTGCTTTCTGTGCGCTCGCTTCTCCTCTGCTAGCTGTCTGATCTTCAACTCGCCCTTCTGAATGCCCTTGTGTAACCCCTGCCTCCATCTGCTGCAGTCGTCTGCTAGTTCTTCCCAGCTGTCCAGCTCGAAGTCTACCTCTCTGAGATCTCTCTTGCAGACATCTTTGTAACACAACTGGGGGCGTCCGGGAGGTCTTTTGCCAGAGGCTATCTCACCATACAGGATGTCTTTTGGAATCCTTCCATCGTTCATCCTGTGAACGTACTCGGTCAGGATGTTGCTGAATCCCCATCAATCAGCATTGACAACTATACGTTAGAGGTCGTCCACGAGTTCGTTTACCTCGGGTCCACCATCACTGACACCCTGTCGTTGGACACTGAGCTAAATAGGAGGGTCGGAAAAGCAGCCACAACTCTGTCCAGACTCAGCAAGAGAGTGTGGAATAACAATAAGATGTACACTCACATCAAAATGCAAGTCTACAGAGCCTGCATCCTCAGCACCCTCCTTTATGGCAGCAAGACTTGGACCCTGTATGCCCGCCAGGAAAAGAGGCTAAACGTCTTCCACTTGCGCTGCCTCAGGCGCATCCTTGGAATATCATGGAAGGACAGAGTTACCAACACTGCCGTCCTCGAGCAAGCTGGAATCCCAACCACGCACACCCTCCTCAGGCAGCGTTGATTCCGCTGAGAGAGTAACACTTCAATGATCCCTGCTGTGTACTTTCATTCAATACTGAAGTGTCAGACAACTCAAAATGGAACAGTGGGGGTGTAACTGGCACTTCATGCTCAATATATTACTAATGCTTTGATAATCAGGGTGTTTTGTAATATGCTATTACAATATCTTCCACCCTAATTTCCTCCCCTGATTTAGTGGAGAATATGAGAATGAGTGGAGTGGGGGTGGGGGCAGGAGGAGAGAAAGATTAATGTGTCAATGAAACCAGGAAACAATCCACTGCACAACTATGGAATGGTGTGGGTAGGCATGGTGTCCTTAGCCTCTGTTTCTCAGGAGCTGGGAATGGGTGACAGGGGCTGGATCACTAGGTGATCACCTGCTTTGTTCATTCACTCTGGGAACGTGCCATTGGCCACTGCCAGGGAACAGGATGCTGGGCTGGTTGAACCTTTGGTCAATGTTTGGTCTGACCCAGTATGGTCATTCTTATATCCTGCAAAACTTCTCACTTCTGTCCCAACAAAGCATTTTCAAAATGAAAAAAAGTCCCTTATTGATGGAAGAAAAGTAAGGCTGTGGCCATACTTGGCCAAAACTTCAAAATAGCTATGCAAATGGCCTTTTTGAAGATTATTAATGAGATGCTGAATTGAATATTCAGTGCCTCATTAGCATTAGGACTCTTCTGGCCACGGTACTTTGAAAGCGCCACTTTTGAAACCGCATGGCTTGGTGCGGCTACACCGCCGTCCTTTCTGAAAGGATCCCGCTCATTTCAAAATCCCCTTATTCCCCTCCGCTGAGAGGAATAAGGGGATTTCAAAATGTGTGGGGTCCTTTCAAAAAGGACCCCCATGTAGCCGCGCCAAGCTGCGCACTTTCGAAAGCAGCACTTTCAAAGTGCTGCAACCTGAAGCATCCTAATGCTAATGAGGCACTGAATATTCAATTCAGCGTCTCATTAGTAATCTTCAAAATGGTCATTTGCATGGCCATTTTGAAGTTTTGGCCAAGTGTGGCCACAGCCTAATATGTAACCATCAACAGATAATATTTAATGTCCTATAAGCCAGAACAATAATTTCATTCTTCTATCTCAAGAATGAAATTCATTCCTGTTTTGAGTGATGCAAGCATTTTATTGGTATCCTACTGGCCCTTTTCACTGGTGCCATTAACATGACTATATCAATCTTTGGAAAAAGCTAGGGCATCCAAATAAAATAACTGCAATTAAAAACTGTGTTGTTATTCTATAATTATGATGTAGTTTTGGCCAACATAGGGTTATCCCATATGAAGGACATACAGGCTGTGTCTACACTCAGCCCTAGTTCTGAAAGTTTGAGGCAAATAAGCAGTCTCGAAAATGCAAAATGGTGGCTTATTTGCATATGTGTGTGGCAAATATGTGTATGCATTAGGCTAATTTGCATATCTACAGCAGTTGAGCTGTGTAGATGTGTTTCTGCCGACAGAGTGGATTTTTGCTGTCAGAACCACGTCTACATAGCTCGACTCTGCTGAAATATGCAAATTGGCCTTATGAATATGCTCATTAGGCACACGTATGCAAATATGCCTCCATTTTGTATGTTTGAGACTGCTTATTTGTATCAAACTGTCAGCCCTAGGGCTCAGTGTAGACACAGTCACACTTCATTGCCTAGTAGATTTATTACTTCTATAACGTGAAGGCAGATAGTAAAAGGACGGGATACAACTGGTCAGAAATGGAAATGATTGCTCAGGACAGGGGATGCTTGTGAATGGTCATCAATGGCCTATACTCCAAGGTGTAGGTGTGAAAGAGGCTTTCCTGCTACTACTATGATTACTAATGCTGTAATGCGTGTGACCTGAGACTACACCAGTGTTCTCTGTAAAATGAGAGCTTGGGTGGCCGTCCTGGAGAGAGTCAGGTGCTACCCAGCTGATTGGCAGCGTACCCACAGTTGCCCACAGCTGGCAAGAACAGTGAGAATGCCCAGCTCTCTGGGTGTGATACTCACACACACAGCACAAGTTAGAGATGTCTGATATATGACACATTTATATCTCACTATACATAATAGCTAGAAGAGCCATTTTTTTCAAATTCAGTTACAGAATCAATGCTTCAAGAGCTGCAATGCCTATGAATACGAGACAGTCCTTAATAAATAACTTCAAACCATACTTTTTGTCACTGCTATGTTAGAGCAGTGCACACACAATAATTTGTAACGTGATCCATGTAAATATTTATCCCTTTTCTGAGCCCTAGTAAGCTCCAAGATCCGTCCTATCTAGTGGCAGGGGTCAGAAAACTTTTTTATGTCAGGCTCCAGTTTTTGTCCCTGCAATTAGCAGGGCCCCTCTGTCAGCTTATCCAATGCCCCAGAAGCAAGCATTGGTCTCCCATAAGTTATACACCAAGCTTCTTTAGGCAAGGGCCAGGAGTGAGGAGGGGAGCCAGCAGAGGTCACAGGGTGAAGGCTGATTGAACTGTGCCCCTGTTATGAAAATTCATGTCCCCTGCCTAGTGCTTAGAGCAGAAGCTCAGGCATCTGGAGACGAACTCTTTTCCCAGCATTTCATTGATTCGACATAAAAAGAAGTTCGTAAATGGCACACCCAGACTGAGCGTGGCTTTCAAAGCATATTGCCAGCAAAAGAGAGTTAGATGTGCCCCATTTTTCAGACACAGGTTTGCAGTGCCTGTGACGCCTGACAATCTGTCAGCCTTAGTTGCCCCACCTGCGAAATAGGTTTAATCACAATTCCTGTCTCACAGAGATATTGGGAGAATTAACCAAAGCTTACTTGGTTGATCCCCACTAGCAGCCTATTGCAAAATTGCTCTTGAAGCTTCCTAGATTCTGGGACCTACAGCCCAGTGCATGAAGGGAAGCTGATCACTCATCAGTGGTGGCCAGATCCTGAGCCCTAGATCATCACAGACCTAGGGAAGTAGGTGGAAGAGAATACAATAGCCCACACTGAATGTGAGCATCCTTTTGCCATTCAAGCTGAACAATTGTTTTCTTCACTCCTGCTCCCCTGAGTCCATAGCTTGGGAAAACCTCAGTATTAATTAATTTGAGCACAATGTCCAAAACCCTGACAGTAACTGTACAGCAATCAGGCCAGGTCAGCTCTGTGTGTTAACTGTAGCAATGCAGCCTCCTTGGGAGCTGCTTCTCCCCAACCCTGGACTGGCTGGCTCCATTCACAGCTGGGCTGCCAGCACTCCGCCTGCATGGGCTGTACTCTCAGCCTGAATCCAGCCCCACAAGGAGAATGCTTATCTTGCCAGTGAGTGGCAGTGCCTGGGCTGCCTGGCTGCAAATATGCTGCCAGGTAGAGGGGGTGAGCTCCCTGCCTGAACCATCCCCCATCTTATTTTACTAAACAAAAAGCTTCTCCTGCTATCTGCTAGCATCGCTCCGCTCCTGCATACTCTGTTTCTGACTTTGCTCCCTACCGACTAGCTGAACCAGCTATACCTTGAGCAGAGGCAAACAGCTGGGGGAGGGAAGAGGGGAAGCTCTGGGAAAGCATAAAGAGTTTGCAAGAAATGAACAAAATCCCAGACATTTTCAGATTTTGTAAAAACCTAGCCAGACAGTGGATTAACCAGACGCATGGTAAAACTAATTCCAGCATCCGGAACCACAGAGGAGTCAGCACTCAGAGCCACAAGTTACTCCTCAAACAGCCACATGCCATCTCTGAAGCAACAGGTTGCCAACCCCTGCACCATATAAAGATGATACATACATGTAAACAAGCTTATCATATTTAGTAATGTGTATTTTTCCACTGATACCTTAAATGGCATATGTGGCATAAGATTCATTTCAATTTTGTAATATTGGTATCAATAATATTATAAATAGTCACCCATGTTCCATACAGTGTCACTATATATTTTATATAACATACTGTCTTGACATTTTGTGTGGATTGTGGAAAAGGGAAGTTTTAAAGGAATTTTGTGACACAGTGGAATTCTCTGAAGAATATGAAATCCCATTCTGCCTCTGCAGAATGTTAGAACATAAGAACATAAGAATGGCCATACTGGGTCAGACCAAAGGTCCATCAAGCCCAGCATCCCATCTGCCGACGGTGGCCAATGCCAGGTGCCCCAGAGAAGGAGAACAGAAGACAAGTGATTTATCTCCTGCCATCCATCTCCTGCCCTTGTTATGAAGGCTAGGGCACCATACTTTATCCCTGGCTAATAGCCATTTATGGACCTGACCTGCAAAAATTTATCAAGCTCTTTTTTAAACCCTAATAGAGTCCTGGCCTTCACAGCCTCCTCGGGCAAGGAGTTCCACAGGTTGACTGTGCGCTGTGTGAAGAAAAATTTCCTTTTATTAGTTTTGAACCTACTACCCATCAATTTCATTTGGTGTCCCCTAGTTCTTGTATTATGGGAAAAGGTAAATAATTTTTCTATATTCACCTTCTCCACACCATTCATGATTTTATATACCTCTATCATATCGCCCCTCAATCGCCTCTTTTCCAAACTGAAAAGTCCCAGTCTCTCTAGCCTCTCCCCATATGGGACCCTTTCCAAGCCCCTAATCATCTTAGTCGCCCTTTTCTGAACCCTTTCTAATGCCAATATATCTTTTTTGAGGTGAGGAGACCACATCTGCACGCAGTACTCGAGATGTGGGCGTACCATAGTTTTATATAGGGGAAGTATGATATCTTTTGTCTTATTATCAATCCCTTTTTTAATAATTCCTAACATCCTATTTGCCTTACTAACTGCCGCTGCACACTGCGTGGATGTCTTCAGAGAACTATCCACTATAACTCCAAGATCCCTTTCCTGATCTGTCGTAGCTAAATTTGACCCCATCATGTAGTACGTGTAATTTGGGTTATTTTTTCCAACATGCATTACCTTACACTTACCCACATTAAATTTCATTTGCCATTTTGCTGCCCAATCACTCAGTTTGCTGAGATCTTTTTGTAGTTCTTCACAATCCCTTTTGCTTTTGACTGTCCTGAACAGTTAGGTCCTGAATGTTAGGTTCTAGGACTGAATAAAAAGGACCCTGCTCCAAAGATCCTACAAACAACCTCATGCGGATATGAAACGCTGGACAACACTTAATGTTAGTTGAAACTGCCATGGAAAACCTTTGCGAAATAATGGGTGCTGAAGGGAAATTTCCAGGGGGAAATTGGCTGATAGTATCTTATCTTTCCAACATGATTAATAAAATATTGATACTTTCCATACCTGTGTAAATATTTGCAAAAGAGTTATTACAGTAGTGCAGTTTGCTCTTGTAAAATCTGTACCTATATGTTTTGCTCCTGGGTTTGAAGAACAAGTGCAAATTAAGGTACCTCCCCTTACCCAAAACTGCATGCTACACTCATTCTCAAACCCCAAGCATGGCAGCAGGAACATGCGTGTAAATAAGAACAACTGTCAGTACCTACTCTGTACTCTTTAGCAAGAAAGAATCATAATGGCAATCTTTGCATATTCTTGGCTCAAGGGAGCACTGTCTGCTAGCACTTCTTGGGATCTGCCTCAAAAAGGAGGAACAGGGTGAGTTTCTGCTATGGCCCCATGCCCATTTTAAATTGGGCAAGACAGAAGCAATGTATATCACGCCCTCCAGAGGAATGATACAGTGACAATCCTAATGCGATAAACTGAGCTGCTCCCAAATGTCTGATCTGCCTGCTTTTTCAATGCCTCCTTCTAATTCTGCAATTCCACTCCACCTCCTGCAGTAAGGAGTGGTAACCTGGATAATATCCTGTTCATCAGCAGGACCCTAAGCAACAACAGAGGTGCCAGCCATGGCTTCTATCCTCCAGCTAGTCTCTTTCCCCCGCTAAACCGCTACAAGTTTGAAGTGGTGTAAGAACTCCTATGTCAGCTCTGTCTCACCAGAGAAAGGTTCTGATGCCAGGTTGACACTCCCTGGTGCTGTCAATGGGGGTTTTATAGCCAGACTGTGCTCTCTGAACAAACCCCAATGAAATTCACCACAGTGGGGGTTTTGGTGCTGAGCCTTTCCAAATTTTCTTTAAAAAATTCAAAACCAGTGTTTATAAAAGACATTTAAAAGATTTTTGTATGAATTGGTGTCATTGTAAGATTACAGTTTTGTGCTATTTTAAGAATACACAAGTCTATTAAAAAGCTCTTTCAGTTTCTCTTTTTGTTGCTACCATTTTGTCGTTTTCTTTGAAAGAGGTATGAAATGGGACCCAGTAGGTCTTGGAAAGGTTTGTTAAAACTTGACAAGAATCTGTGTAATCCTGAAGCTTTACTAACTCTGAATAAGTGCCTTATTTGTTGCCGTTAAATCATTAACTAGTTGTAATATAACTTTTCAGCATGGCTAAGTCTACACTTATGAAAATATTTGAAATGGTCATGCTAATGGCCAAATTGAAGAATACTAATGAGGTGCTGAAATGAATATTCTGCACCTCGTTAGCATGCCGCCGACCACGGCACATCGAAAGTGCCGCGGTTTGCTTACCCACGGTTCATCTACATGGGGTCCTTTTGAAAAGGACCCTACCAACATCGAAATCCCCTGTCAGCTGATAGGAGTATGGAAGCTGATAGGAAAAGGACCCCTGCTTAGATGAGCCTCAGGCGAGAGAACCACGGCACTTTCGCAGTACCGCAGCCAGCAGCATGCTAATGAGGTGCTGAATATTCATTTTCGGAGCTTCATTTGTATTCTTCAATTTGGCCATTAGCAAAAATCATGTGTAGACCAGATAACGACCTTGAGGATCATCATAGAACAGTCATTGGAATGGAACTCCCCACTGTATATAACTTTCATAGATCTTGAACAGGCCTTTGATAGTGTAGACAGAAATACACTGTGAAGACTGTTGCGGTATCATGGCATTCCCCAGAAGATCATTAATCTCATTCGAGCCAATTACGAACCCTCCACTTGCCAGGTTGTACATAATGGCACTCTGATGGAATCTTTCACTGTCCGAACAGGTGTGAGACAGGAATGTCTGCTCTCACCGTTCCTTTTCCTTATAGTTATGGATTGGATTATGCTAAAAACAACAAGAAGACACCAGAGAGGTATTCAGTGGACCTTCTCTCGTCAATTAGAGGATATCGATTTTACTGATGACATTGTTCTCCTGGCACATTGGCATGAGCATATGGACAGCAAAGTTGCAGCACTGGATAGCGCTGCCTCAAAGGCAGGCCTGAAAATCAGTAGATATAAAACTAGAACTATGAGGGTCAACCACACTAAACAAGACAACATCACTTTAGGGGAAAGACCCTCGAAGACGTTGAAAAATTTACTTATCTAGGTAGTATTGTGAATAAAGATGGTGGTACTGACATCAAATCCAGGATTGGCAAAGCCATGGCAGCACTTCAAACTCTGTGGCCAGTATGGAAATCACACAACATCTCTGTCAAAACAAAGCTGAGAATCTTCAATTCAAATGTAAAGTCTGTCCTGCTGTATGCCTGTGAATCATGGTGCACCACAAAGTCCTCCACACACAAACTGCAGACATTTTTGAATAGATGCCTGAGGTACATATTACAAATAAGATGGCAAGACAAAGTCACGAATGAACACCTGTGGACACAAACAGGCCAAGAGCCAGTGGGGATCCAAATAAAAAGGAGAAAATGGGGATGGCTGGGACATATTTTGAGGAAACCCCCATTCAGCATTGTTCGACATGCCCTAAAATGGAATCCTCAGGGGAAAAGCAGCTGAGGAAGACCCCGAATAACATGGAGGAGATCTACAGTCACGGAAGCACAAGAACTGGGATATTCGTGGGGCCAGATTGAAGCCATTGCCCAAGATAGATCCAGGTGGAGGAGCCTTGTGGATGATCTATGCTCCACTTGGGGTTCAGGGGTTTAACTAACTAATGGCCATTTTGAAGTTTTTCGTAAGCGTAGACAAGGTCTATATCAGAATTCAAATATTAGCTCTTCCACAGACTGTGGGGGACAAATGATTTTAGGCACAAGTACAACAGCAATGAAGTTTACATTTAGCTTTAGGCATCTGGGTAATAATATTATTTATTATTTATATTATTGTAACATGTAAGAGTCCCACTCATAGACCAGGACATCATTGTACAGTTAGATATTATTGCAATACAGAAAAAAAAGCCAATTCCTGCCTCAAAGAGTTTACAATTTAAACACAACACAAGAGACAAATGGTGCAATCAGACATGTGGGAGAGTACAAGGAAGCAATGAGACAATATTGACCAGAATTGGTAGGGGAAGTAGACATAGTCAGTAGCCCTGACATCTGTTGGGAGACCAACACAGAAACACACAGAAAACCAATGAAGTTTTTGGAGAATGTTGGGGATAACTATAACTTCCTGGTACAAGCATTGAAGGAACCTAGCAAGAGCCATCTGCAGCTTGACCTGCTGCTCACAAATGTGGAGGAGCTAGTAGAACTAATATGAGTGGCAACCCCACCCCGTGCAATTACCCTGTGAGCCTTCCACAACTCCTTTTTGGATCAGGAACCCTCAAATTATGACAATGTGAAAGGTCAGGTTTAAGTAGCTGAAATCAGGACATTTTTAATTTTTCAAAATCCTGTGACTGTCAAATTGAACAAAATGGACCGTGACTTTGGCAGGGCCCTACTCATAATCTTGGTCATTGCTGGAGGTGAAACCTGGGACCATGAGACCAAAGACCAGAAGACTCTAAAACTTAAGTAAAAGAACTAAGTGTCCCTGTGGTATCTGCTGCCAGTTCACACACCCTTTTTAAGATCAGGCCCACAGGCTGAAGTTTAATACCCACAGATCAGTGTTATATCATAAAATAGCCTCTTTTGGTCATTATTTCACTACTTAGTGTTACCTTTCAACCTCCTTAAAGCTATTATCAACACAGAAGGCCTTTTTAGGGTATGAAATGTATTTGTTCATCTACCACTGTGAATAGTGAGTAAACATGTTGTCAATTAGCCTAGCTAGAGTGAAACCACTATTGGTTCTATGGAGGGTGGAACAAGTTCATCAGGTGAAACATGTATAGTTTGGGAATGACTGTAAAATAGTACACTACTGTAGTGTATTGCATAGTACATGTGACACTGGATACTTAACTCTTTATTTCCTTCTGCATATAGGATTATAGAGGATTCGGGGATGTCTGAACTGTAGCTGGAAGCAAGCGACAGACTTGTGCTAGCCAGGCTTGTACCAGCATGAAAAAATTGCTGTGCAGATGTTTCAGCAGAGATGGAGACTGAGCATAGCCACCCAAGCTCCACCCTAGAGGACAGGGTACAATCGAGGTCAGGTGGCCAGGATAGGTTCCCCAGTGGTTCCTCAACATGAACACTGCTGATGGTAGTGCGAGCCCTGCTAGCTCATGTCTTGCTGCCCTGACTCGGAGGTTCACTCCCAGATGTGGTGTAGACATACCCTTAATGGCCATAGGGAGGATTTTCAATGGCTCACAGAGCAATTCAGCATCCATCT
Organism: Carettochelys insculpta; assembly: GCF_033958435.1. Classification (NCBI taxonomy): domain Eukaryota; kingdom Metazoa; phylum Chordata; order Testudines; family Carettochelyidae; genus Carettochelys; species Carettochelys insculpta. Next base: position 191,513,651 of record NC_134139.1, read on the forward strand.
TCAATGAAATTTGGAGGGAGTTGGGCACCTAATTCTGCCCTTGAAACCTCCCTCCCAACAACAGCACAGGTCAATACTCAACAACAGGCTCACATAGCGCTAGGGTTGCTATGTTTCAGCTTCCCCAAAATAGGACACTGCCAGCCAAAGGCGAGGGATGCTGGTGAAGGTATGTGATGTGAAGTAGGAGGTGGAGGGGATCCAGTGTGAAGAGGTGACAGAGGTACCTGTGGAAGGGCTTTCTCCAGATTTGAGGGCCAGGGCCTGGGTGAGCAGGACCCAGCACCCCTTGCTGCAGGGGAATGGACCAATTAGCTGTGGATGCAAAGCAGAGAACAATCACGAAGCAGACCAAGCAGGGCTTTATCACAGCTGCAGTGCTGACTGTGAAATTCCCAGATATTTCTGTTTTAACAGCCTTTCCAGACAGAGGATGGATGCTCAAAAAAAAAACATAAAACGTGGGGATTGGGGGGTGTTGCATTATCCAGGAAAATCTGGATTTATGGTAACTCTGTGTAGCACGCATCCATAAAATAACAAGACAAAATAATTCACCAAAGGGGACCATTATGGTCATCTGGTCTGACCTCCTGTCTATCACAGGCCATAAAACCTTACCCAATCATCTCTGCAGCAAGCTTCTAACTTCTTTTGGGACTATAACATGCCTTTGAGAGAGACATCCAGTTTCACTTGAGTATCCAGGTGATGGAGATACCACCCTATCCCTTGGGGAGCTGAATCTGATACATTTACAAAAAATTGTGTCAAAAGGACTGTTGTTCATTTTTGCTGTTTTTGACCAGTATGTTGGGAACACAGATACCACCTCCATAGACACCAAAGAAAAGCTTAGACCCCATACTATATTTTGAAATTGTCTACTATATATTTTTTCTGTTAAAATAACACACACACACATGCATGCACACACATGCACACAAAACCCAGGGCTCACATGTTAGAACTAAAGAATGTAAAATGTCACTGCAGTTACATGGAAGATGAGATCGTATGCACAACTATTATTACATTCACCTTCCACAGCTCAGCTAAACTGTTTGCTGAAGCACAGACATTGCACAGAGTCAAATGTGAGACTTTTTTTATTCAAACCCCCTTCATGTACTAACAGTCCCCATTTACCTCACAAGAACCATGCAACTGCATGCGATTCAAACTGTCTGTAGTGGCTCACAACCAAGAGGGCCATCCTTAGGGCTGATAGTCAAAAGCAGCACAGACGCCCCAGACTGAGAGTATGTTCTATAATTAGATTTCACCAACCCAGTAACACATATGAACTCCTGGATCATTGTAATAGTCTCACCACTGAGTCGTAGACAGACCCCTTGGGCACTTATCTATTTTGCTACATAGGCAAGCTGGACTCAGTGATTAATAGTTACTTACATCAAAAATAACAAACTATTCAAGTTACTCCCATTCTCAACAGACCAGTCACTTACCCCAGCTCAATTTGTACCTTAGATCTCACATCTTAGACAATGCTCATAGCCAACCCTACTGCAAACTAATTAAGAATTTATGAACTGGGAAAAAAGGAATAGGAGAGTTATTTATAAATTACAAGAGGCAAAACTTATACACAAACAAGTTCTGTCTATGGTGCCAAAAGGAAACAAAGGCAACAATGTTAGCACTGAATTATTTTTTAGGACTAACCAAGGTTGACCCTGGGGATCTCTACTTTTCTTGCTTCTTAGGCCTTGTGTACACCAGAGATGTTTTGAGGCAATTACACCAGTGCATAGCCACCACTGTAATTAAACAGCTGAGGCATGACCATACCATGACTGTTTTGTCAGCAGAGCACATTCACACCAGCAGCTCTTCGAGCGACACACAGTGGTATGCTGGAGGTAGAGATCCCACTCACTGTGCAACTGGCTGCAGGGTGCTTTGGGAAGTGTTTGCAGTGCTTTGTGGGAGCAGGTTGAGTCTCACATAATGGTTTCTCACTCCCATCACCCCACGGCATCCTACTAGCCTCCCAGACACTTTTCAACTAACTGCCCTGGCAACCTGCAACCCAGCCATCTCTGTTAAAAAGCATGGATCCTGCACTGCTCTTCAGTGTTGTGAGGTGCTCTCTGAACACAAGACTATAAGAGGAGCCCAGCTGAGCAGGGTGGCACTATTTGGCAGGGGTGATGCCTTGAAGGACCATATTAACACTTAGCCACAGTAATGTGTCTTGCTGTAGTATGCTGAGCCTGGCACTGTTTGTATGCACTCTGCCATGAACTTCGGCATGATATCTGTGTGTGCCCCAAAATAACACATTTTAAATCACTTTTTAAAGTAGCACTTGGCAGTATGACCAAACTGGCACTGCTAATGTTAACATAAGAAGCCCAAAGAAGTGTGTGTGTGTGTGTGAGAAAGAAAGAGAGATAGAATGTTGAGGAAGTGTGTAAGAAGGTGTGAGGAGGGGAATGTGTATGAGTAAAAGAAAGACCAAGACAGAGTGTGGGCTGAGGAAATGCTGGGGCATTGCGAGTGTGTTTTTCAGTTCACGCAACAACCAGAAGCAACCAGTCCGAAGGCGGAAGCTGGTGCACAGGCAGGTGGTGTTCCTCTGTTCTCCCACCCAGCTCAGTGGAGACTGGTAAAATGGCGGGGGGCGGGGGGCACCCTTACATCAGCTCCCAGCTCCCTCCCCTGCTCTGTACTGCACAGCATACTCCCCTTCCTCCCCCTCCCCTGCTGCTCTCTACCACAGCAGCAGGCTGGTGCTGGGGAGAGCAGGATTCGGTGTTAATTATTTAATTATGTGAGTTCCTCAGAGCCTCCTCTCCTCACAGACCAAAGAGTTCCGCAACCTGCTTTGTAGCCCAGGCAAGAGTACATTTGCTGTCAGCAGCCATCCTGCTCTGCTGGGTAGTAGATATGTGGGATCTCCATGCAATGTCAAAGCTTTCTTGGGCTTCGAAAGGGAAGGGTTACATCTTTGTAGATGGATGCAGGGCAGTAGAGCTCAAAACAGAGAGCAGAGCAGTCATGATGGGCATTGTGGGATACCTCCTGGAGGCCATTTATGTTGATGTAAGAGAGCACAAGGTTCACACTGGTGCTTTGTTGATCTAATTTTGCTACAAAAAACTTTATATCTGTCATCGAAGTAGTTTTATTTTGTTGGCAAATCAGGAGAATGTTGCTGTTGGGAGAAGCATTGTAAGGTGTACACCTCCACTATTTTGTCTATGAAAGTTATGCAGTGTAAACATTTTCTTGGTGCCACCCCTTCTGAGAGTCCAAACAGCAGAGATGAACAATTTTCATGTCAGTTGTCTTTATTTAGCTCTTCTGGAATGCAAGCTGATTGTATATGCCCTTAAACTATGTTTCATGTTGCAATGTTCCACAATGGCCCACCTGGGCCTTGTTTACAATACGGAGTTTTATCGGCAAAAATTATGTTGACACTCACAAAGTGCTATAAAAATTGGTATTTTATGTTCACGTTTGCGCCTTCTGCTAGCAGTGTGCATCTACAAGTGGGTCACTGTCATCAACAGTGCGATCAACACACTGTGAGTTCCTGTCTCATAGTCCATCTCTACACCTTGTGCCGGTCAGTGTTGCTGGAAGGCAGAACAGATCACAGCACATATTGAGGTCTGGCTCCATGTCCCATGATGTATTACTTTCTGTTCCAGCATTTCATGGTCTTCTGACTTTCTTTTCAGCATTTTTAGTGGCTGTTGTTTGCTGTGCATGCCGGCACCTTTTTAGGAAGGACGGGATGCTATACTGCTCTGCTATGCTCTGATAACTGTCATGAAGACGTTGCAGATAGCAGTGCAGTTAATCACTAAGGTTATGGCGACACTGTGCCTCTAACTTGAAATAATGTATGCAATTTTCACAAGGCAAAGTTTGCAGATGACACCAAGTTGTTCAGGACAGTCAAAAGCAAAAGGGATTGTGAAGAACTACAAAAAGATCTCAGCAAACTGAGTGATTGGGCAGCAAAATGGCAAATGAAATTTAATGTGGGTAAGTGTAAGGTAATGCATGTTGGAAAAAATAACCCAAATTACACGTACTACATGATGGGGTCAAATTTAGCTACGACAGATCAGGAAAGGGATCTTGGAGTTATAGTGGATAGTTCTCTGAAGACATCCACGCAGTGTGCAGCGGCAGTTAGTAAGGCAAATAGGATGTTAGGAATTATTAAAAAAGGGATCGATAATAAGACAAAAGATATCATACTTCCCCTATATAAAACTATGGTACGCCCACATCTCGAGTACTGCGTGCAGATGTGGTCTCCTCACCTCAAAAAAGATATATTGGCATTAGAAAAGGTTCAGAAAAGGGCGACTAAGATGATTAGGGGCTTGGAAAGGGTCCCATATGGGGAGAGGCTAGAGAGACTGGGACTTTTCAGTTTGGAAAAAAGGCGATTGAGGGGCGATATGATAGAGGTATATAAAATCATGAATGGTGTGGAGAAAGTGAATATAGAAAAATTATTTACCTTTTCCCATAATACAAGAACTAGGGGACACTAAATGAAATTGATGGGTAGTAGGTTCAAAACTAATAAAAGGAAATTTTTCTTCACACAGCGCACAGTCAACCTGTGGAACTCCTTGCCCGAGGAGGCTGTGAAGGCCAGGACTCTATTAGGGTTTAAAAAAGAGCTTGATAAATTTTTGCAGGTTAGGTCCATAAATGGCTATTAGCCAGGGATAAAGTATGGTGCCCTAGCCTTCATAACAAGGGCAGGATATGGATGGCAGGAGATAAATCACTTGATCATTGTCTTCTGTTCTCCTTCTCTGGGGCACCTGGCATTGGCCACCGTCGGCAGATGGGATGCTGGGCTTGATGGACCTTTGGTCTGACCCAGTATGGCCATTCTTATGTTCTTATGTTCTTATGTTATGTAAGTTATTTTGAGGTAACTTATTTTGAACTTGGTGTCATCCAAATGGTACTGAAGTTTGAAATAAGCAGCTGAACATCCCGTTACCCCTCTCACGATGAGTGGTAGCAGAAACGAAGTAGCGGGCTCAAATTAGCTCTGCTATTTTGAACACTGTGTTTAGACACAGGGTTGCTCTTTGTATATATTTGAATCCTGAAATAGTGACCACAGTCTAGATATAGCCTAAATTCCTAACTGAAAAAGATGACCAATTGCTGTGTGACATGGATAGGAGCAACTTTAGATTTCTTTTGTCATTGGCAGAATAGCATTGAACTTGGGAAAGAAGCACTGAAAGTTATGATCCTGTTGTTGTGCAATTCTGGGATGATGAGCAGTGGCTACAGGAGTTTGGTTTGTGGAAAGACACTGTCCTAAAACTGTGTGCAGAGCTCTCACTAGCACTATGGCATAATGACACTAGAGTGAAAACTGCTCTATCCATAGAGGTGTGCATGGCAGTCACTGAGTGGTAGCTGGTAAGTCCAGACTTCAAGACAGTCATAAATCAATTTGGAGTCAGGAAGACAATAAGTGGGTCTGCATTAATGCAAGTGTGCAGGGCAATTAATCACATCCTGATATGAAGTCTCACAGTTCTCAGAGATAGCAGGTCTTGGAGGCGTTTGTTACTTGTCACTAGCTAAGCATTGTGGCTACGTCTACACAGCACGCTGCTGCCGGCAGGGTCATGCAAATAAGGACACTCAACAATGAAAATGGCCACTCATTTGCATAGTCACGCGAGATCGCTGCTCCTGCAGAGGCTTCTGTCATCATAAAACAAACCGTGTAGATGGGCTTCTGTAAACCAAACACCCTCTTGTCAGCAGCCCCTTATTTCTGAGAAAAATTAGGAATAAGGGGTTGGCGACAAGGGGAGGGTTTGGTCAACAGAACCCCATCTAAACAGCTCGTTTTGTGACAAAAGAAGCCTATGGCAGGACAGAGATCTGGCATGACTATGCAAATGAGGTGTATGATTGCAGACGAGCAGCTATTTGAATTGTCAAGTGCCCTCATTTGCATGACCCTGCTGGTAGAAGCATGCTGTGTAAACATAGCCTGTGAGAGATAGCCCAGGCTGAAAAGTCTAAGGGGCACAACAGTACCAAGTTCCTCCTCACTTAAAATAGTTCTCCCAGAGCTGTAGTGTATCTACCTCCCCAAGAGGTAGTAAGTAGGTCTCTCGGGCTCAATTTTTCACTCTTCTAAGAAAAAGTTATGCTGATATATTGTTCTGTTGTTGAGGAACTGAGCAAAAAGTAATTTTTTAATATATAATCCAGCCACACCTCGTCTCAGTTCTGGAGATAAAAAGGGCAGTTTCATTAACTTCCATGATTCACATACCAAGGTATTCATCTAATTTCCCATTCTTTTTGCCAAATGTCACTATGAGCCCTGCACTGAGACAAGATGTATTTTGTGAACAAGGTGAATCAGCGTTGAGACTGTTTTCATTTCACACAAAACTCCCTTCTTGGAGGAAGAGCTGTGGAGAATATTGGACTATTTTTAAAGCACCTTTGACAGTCTGGAGTACTGAGTTAAATGATGTCAAGGTACATTAGTGTTAACAAAAGAGTGTCCATGCCATAAGCCCCTTCTTTGTATCAAAAAAATACCATAGAAGGATTTTTTTAATATAACTTAACCTAAATCCTTTATTTCTTATTATTTATTTAGAAGGCACCTAAAGAAAATCCAGATAGATGTTGACAGGATGGAATTTGTAGGTGCGGTCAGAATTTCAGTTTTGCTTTGAATTCAGCATAACTGAGACTCTGGTATTTGAAAATGTGCAGTCTGTAGATTAGATCACGTACTTTCCCACCCATTACGGACTCTCCTCCTTCCCCTGCGAGATGTACTCTGTCTCACGTACATACTACTGTATTTCATTCCAGAGGTATGCAAAGACAAAATTTAGAACTTAGGAAAAAGGATTTTCACAGCATATGAATTGCATCTTCAGTCTTTGCATGCCACAAAGATTCTTCAATTTGCTCTATGGAAATCTGTTTTTTTGTGTGTTATTTTGGCATTCCTCTAAGTATGTTTTCTTCTTGTGAAGAGGCATTTTCTATTAGGCTGCTCTCAATCCATTAATCGGTTAGCTGTGCAATGTGGTTAAAAATTTCACAGTGAACGCTTTAGAAAGAAACAGCAACTGAAGTTTTATTTTGCTTTTTTTTTTAACCTCTGAAATAATCATTGGTAATTCACCAATTTTAATAACATCTCGTCACTGTAAATGTAACTCACCGGTGTGTGTGCGTGTGCGCGTGCACACACACAGTCCCCAGCACACTATAGGGGATGCTGTAAGCAGGATTTGGATTCCCACCTGATCTGCTGAAAGAAGCTGGTATGACAGAGATTCTGTTGGGAAGTGAGCCAGTGTGAGCCTAATCAGGGGACCCTCTCACCACTTGTAGGGAAGATCCACTGAGATCAGGAACTCAAGTGATGATAGGGGATGAATAAAAAGAAACAGGGGCATAAGTGATGGTTGAAGGTAGGCAGACAGGCCAGCCACAGGGCTGGGAGTGGGGAGACCCAAGCTGCAGGAGGCAGTTGAATAACCATCCATCTGAGCCAGGTGACTTCTCCATAGCAAGGGCATCCTTTTCTCCCCCTGTTCCACTCATGGAACTGCTGGTCCCTCCACCCCTGCCCTTTCTCCCCAGAGCCACCCCTGACCTGTCCGTTGCAGTGTGCGGAGAGGGGGATCTGTTATCAAGGTCACCCCCATCCCCAATGCCTCCAAGCTGGGGAGATGGGACTGGGGATCCGTGTGTGCTGTTGTCTCTCTGGGGCGAGAGCAGCTCTGGGTTTCTTGTGCTGAACACAAGCCTTTGGGCTCCTGGACTAGATGAACTCCTAAGGTCCCTTCCACCCCTCTGATTCTATCATCCTGAGTGCTCTCTTAAAGAAATCATTCACTCACATACTCAGGCATGTACATTCTCTCTCTCTCTCTCTCTCTTTCCCCATCTCTCAACACACAACACTGGGCTCCCTGCATTCAGGAAACTTCCTCATCTGGACAGTGCTGCGGCATCAGCACCTATGTTCTCCCCCTTTCCTTGTGCACATCCTGACTTCCTGGGGCAAAGGAGCATCAGTCCAGTGCTTTGTGCATCTAAGTGGGTCAGTTTCCCTTTCCCCAAATGAGGGCAGGAGGGGTTTGCATGGCTTAGGCGCTTATAAGGGAAGTACAGTGCAGGGATTTGTATGGATGAGGTGCAGCAGGTATAGTGGAAGGATTCGGGGCACAGGAGGGTATGGGGTTGGAGTGAAAGGGGCACAGTGGAGGGGTTTCGAGTGCAGGAACTGTGAGTGAAGAAGGCACAGGAGGTGTAGGGTTTGGGGCAAAGGGGGATAGAGTGCACAGTTTAGGGAAAGAGGAAGTCCATGTGGTAGAAGTGAAGAGCGCGCAGGGGTTGGGCCAGAGGACATTCTGGGGGTAAAAGAGAAAGGGGCACAGTGCAGGGGTCAGGGCAGAGGAGGAAAGTGTGGGCATTGGAGCAGAGACAGTGCAGTGCAAGGGTTAATGGCAGTGGATTGCAGGGATAGAAATGAAGGGCACACAATGCAGGGGTTATGGGCACAGGATGGAGGTGCAGGGGCTAGGGAAAAAGGGAACTTCAGGATCCCAGGGAGCCCGTGGGTGATTAAGGACAATGGAGGGGCACCAAAATACAAGTTTGCCCAAGGTGCCATTTTCTCTAAGGTTGGCCCTTTATGTGTGTGTTTGAAAGGGGGTGGGATGTATTCACAGAGAATATCATCATCATCAACAACCATGGGCTCAGCATCTGTTGGTCTGATGCCTCCCTTACTATTTCTTTCCATTTTTCCCTGCCCAGTGTGGAGTGGCTTAGTTTCTGTAGACTAGCTCCTCACCAATCTACTACATCATCTACATAAGGAATATGCATTATTAGAATTCCATGCTACAGAATATTGACTCTTTGGTGATTCAGGACCCAATCTTGAACCTCAGTTTTCCACAGTTGTGAAGCTGCTCATGACCTTAATCTGGAACTGGATTTTGGAAATTTTGTAAATGTCTGCTTTCTCTATCTTATACTGACCGGGTGCAAAGAACATTGGCATCTGGGATGTTCAAAGGCTAGATCCACATTTAATGTTCTGTCCTTCAGACCCATCACTAATTAGGAAACACCCAGCAGTGAACAAAGAGACACACAATGGGAAATGTACACTAACAGACCTCAATTCACACCTGTTAATGACTATTTTTTAGATACTGCCAGATATGCGATTTATCTGTTGATCATAGTAAATGAAAAGGATTACTCTGAACCATTTGTGTGAAATTGTCTCTGTTAAATGGGGATTTGTTCTTCTGGGACAAATTTACTGCACTGTATTTTTGTTTGAAAGGGCTTGGTCAATTGTTATGTTAAAATGATACCTTTCTCTAGTGAATTTTCACGGGGTTGTTAACTACAAACCTTCAAAATCATGAGTCAAGCTCCCCTTAAATCATGATTGCCTTTAAAATCATGATATTTGCCTTATGCTTCCTGAGACAACTGGGTCAATTGGGATCATATTTTGGATTGCTCTCACAGTCAAAAGAGCTAGAAATGTTCTGGGTTATTTTTTCATAATTAAGGATGAAATCATCACATATCCACTTGACTTTAGGAGCTGGAGCTCTAAGGAAAACAATAGAATCATAGAATCCTAGGGCTGGAAGGGACCTCAGGTGGTCATCAGTCCAGCACCCTGCCCAAAGCAGAATCTACCCCAACAAAATCATCCCAGCCAGTACTTTGTCAAGTGGGGACTTAAAAACCTCTAGGGATGGAGATTCCACCATTTCTGTAGGTAACTCATTCTTGTGCTTCGCCACTCTCCTGGTGAAATACATTTTCTTAATATCCAGCCTACACCTCTCACTCTCTAACTTGTGACCATTGCCTCTTATTCTCCTATCGGTCACTACTGAGAACAGCCTCTCTCCATCCTCTTCAGAGTCCTCCTTCAGGAAGTTGAAGGCTGCTATCAAATTGCCCCTCATTTTTCTCTTCTGCAAACTAAATAAGCTCAGATTCCTTAGCCTTTCCTCATAGGTCATGTGCTCCAGCCCCCTCATAATGTTTGTTGCCCTCTGATGGACCTGCTCCAATCCTTTCTATACCAGAGGGTCCAGAACTGGGCACAATACTACAGACGTGGCCTCACCAGTGCCAAATGGAGGGGAATAATAACTTTTCTAAATCTGCTGGAAATGCTCCTCCTAATGCACCCTAATATGTCATTAGCCTTCTTGGCTACAAGGGCACTCTGTTGACTCATATAGAGCCTCTCATCCACTGTAATGCCCAGGTCCTTTTCTGCTGCACTGCTACTTAACCAGTCAGTCCCCAACTTGTAGCAGTGCTTGGGATTCTTCCATCCCAAGTGCAGGACTATGCACGTAACCTTGGTGAACCTCATCAGATTACTTTTGACTCAATCATCCAATTTATCTAGGCCACTCTGGAGTTATCTCTACCTTCAAATATATCTACCCATCCCCTTAAATTAGTGTCATCTGCAAATTTGCTGAGGATGCAATACATCCCCTCATCCAGGGGATATTGAACAAATACCAGGCCTAGAACTGATCCTTGGAGCACTCCACTTGAAACTGACCACCAACCAGACACTGAGCCATTGATCTCCATCTGATGAGCCCAACAATCTAGCCAGCTTTCTATCCACGCAACTGTTCATTTATTCAATCCACAGTTCCTTAACTTATGGGCAAGAGTATTGTGGGAAAGTGTATCAAAAGCTTTCTAAAGTCAAGGCACATCATATCCAATGACTTCCCTGTGTCTGTAGAGCTAGTTAACTCATTATAGAAGCTAATCAGATTGGTCAGACATTACTTGCCCTTGGTGAACCCATGTTGACTACCGTGGATTACTTTCTCTTCTTTTAAGTACTTCAAAATGTATTCCTTGACGATCCCCTCCATGATTTTTCTTGGGATTGAGGTAAGGCTGACCAGTCTATAGTTCCCTGGATTGTCTTTCTTTCCTTTTTTTTAAAGATGGGTGCTACATTTGCCTTTTTCCAGTAATCCAGGACTGCTTCCAATTACCACAGTTTTCAAAGATAATGGCCAAAGGTTCCGCAATGACACTTGCCATCAGTACCTTGGATGCATTAAATCCAGACCCATGGATTTGTGTGTGTCTAGCTTTTCTAAATAGCTCTTAATCTGTTCTTTCCCCATCGAGAGGTGGTAGCTCCCATACTGCATTGCCTAATGCACTAGTCTGGGAGTGAAACTTGTCCATGAAGACAGAAGTAAAAAAAGCAACTCATGACAAAATTATGAGTGGGCAATGCTACATTCTTATCTGTCCTTTCTTTAAAAGTCTAATTGGCATCATGATGGAATGGATATTTTACCAGGCACTATCTGCATATTTTGCTAACAGAAGAAAAAATGGATTCCTTAAAAAAATAGTGTAGTTTAGGATGAACATGTATGAGTTGAAGAGTCCTTAAGTATCATAAAAGAGGGGCCATTGCTTATTTCTGAGAATGTTAACATTTGTATTAATAAGAACAAATAACAATAATAATAATACCTGATTTTTACATAGTGCTTGTTACCATCCTTTCTCAAAGAGCCATTACAAGAGGTCGGTATCATACATTTTACAGGGAGGGAAATGGATGCACAAGTGGGGAAGTGACTTGCTCATGATCACCCTTCAAGTCAGAGACAGAGTTTGGAACAGAACCCAGACCTCCATTCTAGTTAATATATGTATTAAGGGTTCAAACAACAATGCAGATGGAACCTCTGTCGTCTGACACCCTTGGGATGTTGCTGGTGCTAAACAAGAGAACTTGCTGGACCATGGGAGGTCAATGATGTCTAGCACATTACCAATATTTCCACTGCTTATTGGGCCCTTAGAAGACATTTGGGGTAAAATACAGCTAAATAACAGCACAGAACACTGAGATCCAGGACTGGTGACTGTAAATAAATTTTATGGGACCACAGGAAACTTGGCCATGTCCATGATAAGTGGTCATCTGGCTAACTAAAATCATGCCAGATTACAGATGTTGCTAGATGAAAGAGTTTCAGATTAGAGAGATTAAACCTGTACTCAGCTGGAAATGAAACTGTTTCATAATGATGGAAAGGATAGGAAGCTAGCAGGGTTTTATAGAGACAGAATTCTATGCTGTGAGTTATGTATGAGCAATGTGGAAAAAAATTACAAAACAAAAACTGTTTATACTCACAGGAAAGAACCTGGGATTAAATTCACCTGTGGCATAAAATATTAGTGGAAATGTAGCTGAACCTTCAGTGTTAAATTTAATTCTTTATGTCAGGGACTGTGTCTTCATACATGTGTCTATATCACTTTGCACACTGGAACCACTATCTCTGTTTGGACTCTGAGTGCAACTGAATTATAAATATTAAACAATAAGAATAGTAGGCTGTACCTGGCCTTCAGGAGCAGAGATAGGTCATGTCTACATTACCCATAATATCAACCTGCTCAGGGCGGATCTTCCCTGGGGTTCTATTTCATACTCCTGGTGGAGATGCGCAAAATTGACCTATCAGGGTTCAGCATTTGACACTTGCACTCTTTTTGCATAGTGAGGATGGCCAGGTAAGTTGATTGTAGATGAGTCGATTCTAGCTATGCAGTCTCTGTAATTAGAATTGCGTATCTGTGATTGTTTTAACTCCCTGTCATAGATCACACCTTAGCATCTGTGTTCTGATTCTCAGACTCTCTAGCATCAGCTTGTAACAGCAGATAGGAATAAAGGGATTTCGAAGTTGGTGGGGTCCTTTCGAAAAGTAGCCCCTTCTATACGAGCCATGTGGCGGTGAGCCGCTTCAATTTTGAAGTGCCATGGCTGCCAGCATTCTAATGAGGAGCTGAATATGTATTTCAGCACTTCATTAGTAAACTTTGAAATGGCCATTTGCATGGCCATTTCGAAGTTTTGGGCTAGTGTAGACACAGCCTGTCTGTTGGAAAGAATGGCCAGATGGAGTAAGGTGTTTTTATATAGCCAGATGTAACAATGAAAGGACACTACAGTGCAGCTTATTTCTTAAAGTCTTAACCTCACATTTTGATAGCAGTGCCATGGTGACTGCTTTGATCTTTGATCTAGTTATCACTGTGGCAGACCTCCCCACCATGCTTTATAGAAAATGGGTTATGGATATAATGCGTATAACTCAGAAATGCTTTGGACACAAGGTGGCTTGTGACATTATGGCTCTGTCTACACTAGCATCTCCCTTTTGAAATGGGGGATTGCTAATGAGACACTTCCAGGTATGCTAATGAGGTGCTACAATGAATATGCAGTCCCTCATTAGCATAATGGTGGCTGCACTTTGGTTATAGGAATAAAGGGATTTCAACATGTGTGAGGTCCTTTTGAAAAGGACCCCATGTAGATGAGCCACTTGCAATCGAAAGTGGCACTTTCAAAGTGCTGCAGCCACTGTTATGCTAATGAGGTGCTGCATATCCATTGCAGCATCTCATTAGCATATCCTGAAGTGTCTAATTAGCATCACCCTTTTGAAAGGGGGGTGCTAGCATAGACACAGCCTACATTTTTAATGTTATAACTTGTTGAGTGTGTAAAACATTTTTGTGCATATATCGTTTTTGTTGTTGAAGTGTAGTCTGCATATTTGTGTTCTTATGTTCTTATTCATATAGAAACAGATTGTGAAGAGCTTCAAAAAGATCTCACAAAACTAAGTGATTGGGCAACAACATTGCAAACGAAATTTAATGTTGATAAGTAGAAAGTAATGAACATTGCAAAAAATAATCCACACAAGACATACAAAATGATGGGGATGATTTTAGCTATAGCCACTCAGTAGCAAGATCTTGGAGTTATTGTGGATAGTTCTCTGAAAACATCCATTCAATGTGCAGAAGCAATCACAAAATTAAACAGAAAGTTAGGAACAATAAAAAAAGGGATACAGAATAAGACAGAGAATATCTTATTGCTTCTACATAAATCCATGATGTGCCCACATCTTGAATACTGCATACAGTGGTTGCCTCATCTCAAAAAAGATATATTGGCACTAAAAAAAGGTTCAGAAAAGGGCAACAAAACTGATTAGGGATTTGGAACGGGTGCCATATGAAGAAAGATTAAAAAGACCGAGACTTTTCAGCTTAGGAAAAAGGAGACTAAGAGGAGATATAATAGAGGTCTGTAAAATCTTGCCAGGTATGGAAAAAGTGAACAAGGAAAAGTTATTTATTGGTTCCCATAACAAGAACTAGGGGTTGCCAAATGAAATTAATTGGTAGCACATTTAAAACTAACAAAAATAAGTTTTTCTTCATGCAGTGTATGTTAGGCCTGTGAAACTCCTTGCCAGAGGATATTGTGGAGATTAAGACTTTAACAGGGTTCAAAAAAAAGAAAAAAAAACTAGATAAATTCATGGAGATTAAGTCCATCAATGGGTCTTAACCACAATGAGCAGGAATCGCGTCCCTAGGCTCTGCTTGTCAGAAGCTTGAAGTGGATGACAGTAGAGGGATCATTTGATGACTACATGTTCTGTTCACGCCCTCTGGAGCACCTGGCATTGGTCACTGTCAGAAGACAGTACATGGTGCTAAATGGATTTTTGATCTGATCCAGTATGGCCGTTCATTTCTTCTTATGTTCTTATTTATATTCCAGATGATGGTCTCCCTAAAGAACTCAGTAGGAGGTGTGGCTACCGTATTGTGAGAGTATGGCTGCGGGGGAGGGGATAAGCAGTAATTAGACCTCTTAATGGGTTTTAATGCACATCTGAGGAACTTGTCTCTGAATATGAAATCCAGCAGACAGGCAATGGCTGATTGTCTAAAAATATCTTGGACAGGTGACTTACTCATGTGATAGTCTCCATACTGGAATATACGGTTACCTTAAGAAAACAATGGAATTCCCTCCACAGGTGAAAGGTTTAAAGGGACCCTGGGTGTTCTTCCATCTTTTGTCTCCAGCATGTTCCATCTTTGTCCTGAGCCTGCCTTAGAAATTGCCTGACACACCCTAAAGAAAACAGAGACCTGCACTGGAGGTCCAGGTCAGAATAAGATCATTTCTGACCTGAAAATTTCTGCAGATATAAAAGCAACTGTTTAGGGTAAGAACTCACAAGTAATTAGATTCTGGGGGGATAAAATTAGTCTTGTGTTTTCTCTTTAATTTGATTTGATAACTCATTTTGATCTACAACCACTTAAATCCGACTGTTTTGCTTAATAAAATTATTTTGTCTATAATCAAACACATTGTAAATTGTTATTACTGTGGATATCTCCCGTTCTTGGATAAAGGGGGCTTACCTAATGAGCCCTCCCTTTGCAGATTTTTTGCACAGACAGAGACAAATCTGTCTGGGGTTTTGATCCCTTCTGCAGGTTGATTTCCTTGGTGCTGTGACCTAGAACTGCATCCACCTAGAGCTGTGGTTAACCAGTCTGCATTGTTCTGTTGGGGGGTGAGGGGTAGGCTAATAGCTCCAGCTCCATGCCTTGGCTGTGGGAGACCAGAGGACCTGGTTCAGCAAGACAGAGTGGTGGGGCAGATGCGGAGCCCAGGAGGGTGGGTGTCATTGACATGATCAGCGCACCAGGGAACAGCTTCTGTGACCACAACCCATCCCAATCCCCATATACTTATTAAGCTGATTGCCAAGTTTCAGCTCTGACCTCTACCCACTACATTGGCTACTGGATGAGCTCCATTTTACAGCTGGAGAAAGTGGGGGTCTAGTGACCTTTTTACGCTCTTATCCAGCAAGTTAGTGTCAGAGCTGGGAATCCTGACTCAAACTGAAGGGCCTCATCCATTGGATGGTAAGCAACAGTTGTCAGCAAAAAAATATATAGTGCTTTGTTGTTGCTTTTGTTTGTTTGTTTTTATTTTTTGGTTTTTCGGTTTTTTTTTGGTGAGGACTTACTAAAAATTCTGGTGATTTGTTTTCTTCTCAGGTTATTCTCTCTTTCCTCTTTTTCTATTCCTCTGAATGTCATAAAGAGGTAGTTAGCATCATTACACTAGACAATAGAGTTGATTGCTTTTTTCATGATAGTATTTGAGAAGATAGTTTTGTAATTTTGAGAAAGTGGCAGAATAGACAGAAGGAAAAGGGTGTGCTTTAAATAGAATAACTACAATGCTGGCTGTAAAATGTTCCTCTTAAACACTTAATATATGTTCTTGCTGTGATATAAACATTACAATTTTCATTTAAATTAACATGATTCCTTACTTCGTTTTTGATGTACTTCTTACTCTCTTCTCTCTAAGTTTTCATTTTCTTTCCTACTTTCTTGAGTTAGTCTGTTTTCTCTTTTCTTCTCTCTAGCTTCTCTCCTTTTCCTGATACTGTCTGCCTCCTTGCATATATTTTCCTTCTCCCTGAATCTTCTCTTTGTATCATACTTCACTTACCTAATTTATCATTGTGCTTATTCTGTGATATGCAGGAGGTCTCTTCTGTCCTTGGAATTTGTGACTCTAAATATCTCCCTCCTTTTGTTCCCCTCAATACATACACACAGAGCTTGGGAAGTTTTACCAGACCTCCAAATATCTGGAGTACTAAATCTAATAGCAATGGGGAGGTATGAAGGATGGAGAAGTACCACAGCTCAGAGGGAGGAATCCACTCCTACCTGTCTCTAATGAACAGGGAAAGGAAATATGTCAAGATTCCCCCCAGTTAGCTGCCCCCAGATCTTTCTCAGAAAACCCATCTTTATACACTTTTAGATGGGGACCACTGAGATCACTCAGTGTGATCTGCTGTATAACACAGGATATAGCTCTTTCTGAAAGTAATTCCTAAAGCTTATCTTCTGGCTAACGTCGGTGATGGAGAAATTCCCATGCCTTCTGGTAAACTGTTCCAGTAGTTTCACTGTTAAAAATTACACCTTATTTCCTATTTCCATTTGTCTGGCTTCAACTTCCAGCTGTTGGATCATGTTACACCTTTTTCTGCTCGACTGAAGAGCCCACTATGAAATATTTGTTACCCATGAGGTACATGGAAGCTGTAATCAACTTGCCCATCGATCTTCTCTTTGTTAAGCTAGACAGACTGCTCTCCTCAAGTCTATCACTATAAGGCATGTTTTCTAATACTTTAATCATTCTATGAACATCTTATTAGCATCCCTCTTGAATTGTCATTCATCTCCTCCATTAAGTCAGTGGTCTGCTAAATTTGAGTCCTTTCTCCCCCAAACAATACTGGATGCTAGCGGGAAGAAGGTATAATCTTTAGATCAGATTCTTTAATCAGATCCTTTCTTTTAGGCCATGCAGGAGGTGCAAATGGGCTTGATATTGTCTGCAACTGGTCAGCAAAGCATTTCTCTATAGTAGTGGAGCACTCTTCTGGCACAGGAGTTCTCTTCCTTCCAACCCTCTGTGTGTGGGATGCATAGGGAGCAAGAAATGCCATGTCAAGGGTGGTGCAGTGGAAGGTCATTCTGCTACAGTGATGCTCCGCTAACATAACGTCCACTAAGGACTCTATTAGTGGCACAAGTAAGACCTGCTAAGGATGCGCTCTAATATAGGTCTGGCAATGGATTGTGAACTCCCATAAAGTTCAGGATGTAGAGATAAGTTGAAGCTGAAGTATTGGCTATATGCCATGTGTATACTAAATTTTGCATTTTGTTTCATTCAGAGTGTCACACTATACAAGTAGGAGTATTCAAAGACTCAGGCTCTTAACACCAAATGCCCCCTCTGAAAAACCACTTGTGTCACCATTTATTTTGGCTGAGAGGGATAGCTCAGTGGTTTGAGCATTAGCCTGCTTAAACCCAGGGTTGTGAGCTCAGTCTTTGAGGAGGCCATTTAGGGACTAGGGCAAATATATATCAGGGATGGTGCTTGGTTCTGCCAAGAGGGCAGGGGACTGGACTAGATGACCTCCTGAGGTCTCTTCCAGTTCTAGGGTGTGTGTGTGTGTGTGTGTGTGTGTATAACACAGTGTTATGTAGGTCACATAGAAAGAATGAGGATCTTCCTGAACAGTGATAGAGGATCTTCTTGTTCAACATTATATAGGGCAAACAAGGGCTAAGGAAGCAAACACAGGCTAAGGAAATCTATAATTATCAGGATGTAAATGGGAAGGCTTTTCATAGGATTATAGACTACTGGAACTGGAAGGGACCTCAAGAGCTCATCAAATCCAATCTCCTGAACTCACAACAGGACCAAACACTATCTAGATCATTTCATGCAGATGTTCATCCAACCAGCTCTTAAATATCTCCAATAACAGAGATTCTACAGACTTCAGAGGCAATTTATGCCAGTGCTTAACCATCCTGACAGGAAGATTTCCTAATGTCCATTCTAAACCTCCTGCATAATCTTAATCTTAATCATAACCTGCTGCAGTGTAAACCCATTGCTTCCTATCCTACTCTCAGAGGTTAAGGAGAATATTTTTTATCCTTTCTCCTTGAAACAACTTTTTGAAGTCTATTATCATATCCCCTCTCAGTCTACTCTTTCCCAGACTAAACAACCCAGTTCTTTCAATCTTCCCTCAGAAGAACTATTTTCTAGACCTTTAATCATTTTTTTGCTCTTATCTGCACTTTCAATTTGTCTATTTTTTTCCTGAAATGTGCAACACAGTACTCTGTTGTTATACTCTGAAGCATAATCAGCATGGATTAGAGCAGAAGAATTATTGCTTGTATCTTGCTATGATACTCCTGTTAATGCAAACCAGAAAGATGTCACTGTGTCACACTGTTGACTCATATTTAGCTTGTTGTCCACTATGACCCCTAGATCCTCTTCTGCAGTACTCCTTCTGAAACAGTCACTTTACATTTTGTATGTATGAAACTGATTGTTCCTTCCCAAGTGGGATATTTTGTAATGGTTCTTTTAAATTTCATCCTATTTACCTCAGCCATTTCTCCAGTTTTTTCCAGATCATTTTGAATTATAACCCTATCCTCCAAACCATTTTCAACCCCCATCAACAAACTTTATAGATGTACTGTCAATGACATTATCTAAATCATGTATGAAGATATTAAAAAAATCAGTTGCAAAACTGATCCCTGCGGAACCCCACTCGTTATGCCCTTCCAGCATGACCATGAACTATTGATAACTAATTAAAAACAAGCAGTCCTGTGGCACCTTAAACACTTAACAATTTTATTTATTAGGTAATTAGCTTTATAGCTAATGTTCTTCAGTGTTCTATGTAGCACCCACCCAAAAATGTTAGTATATTAATTTATAATAAAAAGAATAAAGGAAAGGCATTGACCTTGATTCTTTTCTCACTTTTACTGATGTAACTCAAGAGTAAATGCCTGAAAGTCAGAGGAGTTAATCTAGTACGGAGCGGTTGTTAATAAAAAGGAGAATCAGACCTTTAGTACACAAACTTCTTCTAATTATACAGTATATTTCTTGTATCTCCCACTGTGAAGATTTTTAAGGTTTGAAATCAGCATGAGCATTACCTTTCCAGTCATGCCATTTTGCCATTAGCAGAAACACAAATCAAATTTTCAGACAACATTCATAACCTAGACCATATTTAGAAACTGGAATCCAGTTGCACTTTGGCTTTCATTCTTATCAACAATAAAACATATGGCAGAAACTGAGACCTTCTCCCTGTCCATCCCCATACAGCAGCCTATGAATGTGAAAATTTATTGCCCAGAATTTTAGTTACTCCTCTTTTGTTCAATCCGGTGATTAATAGCCTAGTAACTTTGAATTCTGGTTTCTTTTAATCTTAAAGCTATTCAGTTTGCTTCACATACCACAAAGTATTATTTTTGTGCTCTCATACTTACTTCTCCTGAACATTGGTGTTTGAGACTTCAATCTCGGTTTTGCTTATGTGTTCAAGACCTCAAAATAGTTGCTCAGGGAACATATACATAATAATCCTCATTCCTACTGTCAGTCACTGTTTCCTATAAACTGAGCACTTTTGCAGCTGCCCAGGAGACATTCAGGTGGCACCCCATTCATTAGCAGAGCTCTCACAGCCATCCACAAGCGGGCAGCATGTGTTTCCATTGGACGTGCACATCCACACATGTCTTGGCACACATAACAATATTTATTCTGCCCCAGATGAAAAAAAATAGAGGGAACACTGTTGTCAAACAATTCATTATATTTCTGATCTTCTCCTGCCAATGCAAATACACACTTAAAGGATATTAACATTTATGCAAAATATATATGTAGGTTATAAAAAGTACAAAAAATCAGTAATTAATACTTAAAGAAAAAAGAAGTGTGTAAAATACACAGTCATATAATTTTCAGTAGTTATAATTTGCCTTTTCCTAAAGCTTCCAGAACTTCAAAACTCGCCAGATATATTTTTCCAATTCTCAAAACACATCAGATTTATAAGAACAAAAGAAATTCTGACAGCTTCCATGGGTTCCATTTCTGCCAAAATTAATGCATAAGATTAACCTTAAGTCATGTGTAGGTTCATTTATTTCATACGCTTTAAATGAAATGTGCACAAGTCTTTGCAGGATTAGAGCCATTGTAAGATGGGAATCTTCCTTTTCAGAACACTTGGTCTATTAAAGGACATTTTAAAAAATTAAAAAACTTTTTGTTCTAGGTTCAAAATGAATTTTCTGGGGTATCCATTCTTTGTTCTCTATAAGCTACCTGATATCTCAAAGCCAAGCCAGATTAATCCTGATTTCTCATTTTTCTTAAAGAACATTGAAGGATTTTTGCTGTATTAAGTGTCTTCAAATTTAGAACACAAGAGCAGAATAAACTAGGATCTGGCATCAGCTATACCTGGCTGTTTTAAAACATCTAACACTGCTTGCTCAATTTCCAAATTATTTATCTAGGCAAACACAAGAAAGGTTTCCACACTACAAAAAAGAGAAAAAAAAAAAGCATTCCACAGTTCTGGCATACAGAGCACCCAGACAGACTGGAGTTCTTAATTCTCTGCGTTTGTCTCCTAATGATTCTGACAAAGCCAAGTATAACCAAGGGCAGCCCCTTAAAAGATGAATACATTTAAAGCAAGCCTGGGATAGGACCTCTTATTATTTATATCTCCATTAGGCATATCTTAGCCTTCCTGTGTTCCATTTTTAGAAGAACTGAAATAGACATTTTGCTCTGGGATTTAGCATGCAGGAAGGATACTTATGCTAACCAGACCTACTATCTAAAGAATCCAGTGCAGATTTTGACACTTCCACAAAGTCTTCCATCAATGTCATTCTCAACCCATGGAATAATTTTTACTTCATAGATCTGGCATATTTCACATTTGCAGTCAATGGGAGATCAGTATGCAAGGTTTGTGAATTATAATGATGTCAGGTCAAAAATTCTATATATTTTCTGTGGTTTTTAAAAGCAATCAAAAACAAACATTTTCACTTTATTCAAAAGCTATTACACATTTTTTTTCAGTTGTTCTCTAAAAAGAAACCAAAATCCTTTTCAAATTTCGAGTTTTTCTCCCTCTTCTTCACCCTTCAGCTTTTTCCTGGAAAGTCGAGAAGGAAACAAAAAAGGCTGAAAGTGTGAAAAATAACCTAAAACCTATTTTTTCCCTATTTTCAGCCTTTAATTGGAAAAAAAAAGAAAAATTCACCAAAAAATTCCTTGAAAAATCTAATTGCCATTTAACAACCATTTTGACAAGCTGTAATTATGTCTAAATCTTAAAGTCCAGTTACGAAAGCTTTACTTTCACCCCATGAATGCATAAGGGCAAAGCCAAGAAAAAAAGCCTATTCGACAGCCTGAGCTGTGACAGCACAGACCAAGGATTGCAGGCACCCGAAAGTGGTAGATTCATCTGAAGCTGAGGTGAGTCACAACACAACCCCAGCTGGAGCCCACAAATGATTTGTGTTGACCCTTAATGGAGTTTTGCATAGCCAGTAGAAGAATAATCATCAGTAGAAGATATAGATTCATCCGCTTTCCTAAGAACTTCCACTAACAGATTCATCACATCCTAAGCAGCTTCCACTAGTGGTGTTACTAATGACCCCCCAAACATGCTAAAATTGTCATTCCTTGTGACTTTGCCAGGGACAGCTCTTTCCTGGTAGGGATCTCCTGCTCTGGTGCAGCTCTCACTTTGCACATGTCCTCATGAATCTGGACCTCCATAAATGTTTGTTTTCCATGTTCCACCATTCTCCATCAAAGAATGCTAAAGTTCTCTTACCCTCTAAGGAAAGACCATTAACATATCTTCTTCATCTTAATGGGAGTAAAAATGCGGTGGGCCTCAAACAGAAAGAAGTATTGGTCTGTCACCGAAATGAACACTTCTGCACTCCCTTATTGACTGGGGACTCCACTGTGTTACTGTGTTATCCCTTGAACAAACATATAGTAAGGGACAGTCCATACCCAAGAAATTAATAGTCTACATGGCTATATCATAGAATGGGGATGGAGACCCAGCACCAAGGGGGACAGTGGGATATGGGGCCATGGGCCAGGGCACAGTACTAACAGCCTTTCCCTCCCTCTCTCTGCCTTTCCACAGCCACACCATCCGAGGCCTCAGGCAGCCAGACACCCTCTGTAGCCCTCAAGAGCCCCCCAGAGGTCAGGCACTGCCATCACCAGGGTACACTGCTGGGACCAGGATGGGTGCGCCACCGCTGGACCCAGGGGATGGCCCCCGTGAACCCCCAGTTCCTGGCGGCTCTCCAGAGGCAGGCGGAGGTGGACAAGCAGCATCTGCAGTTCGACAGAGAGGAGTCCACCTGGTGCCAGGCGACATGGCATGAGTTCATGGGGGTCTTCCAGGACATAGCCAGGTTGTTTCGGGAGTCTGTGGGCCAGCTCCCACCCCCGGCTGCTTCCCCTGCCACCCTCCCTGCTGCTCAACCTGATGCCCCCCCTGCCACCCCACCTGCCACACCTGCCAGCCCTCCTGCTGCCCCACCTGCCAGCCCCCCAAGACTGGAGCCCACTGGGGCTGATGACCAGCCGGGGGAGGCATCGCAGCCATACCTGCCAGTCATCCTGGCTCCAAGCCTGTCATGCTGGGGACCATGGACAAGGGGAAGCCCGTGACCTGAACCCGCCGGGGGACACATCCCTCTACCCCCACTCCGGATTGATAGGCCAATGGCCAAGACATCCCCTGGCCCCCCATTTGTATATAGTTGTCCCCTAATTTGTATATTAGTTCCAGTTTTTGTGTGCACATACCACCAGACAGGTTTATCAGTATTTAATAATCCAGTTTTATTTTTCAAAGAACCTGAGACGTGCTTGTTGGGGGGATAGTGTGGGGGCACTGTGCAGGAGGCCTACCGGGGATGGCCAGAGAGGTGCTCAGGGGTCCCTCTGATCAAAATGGGCCCTCAGGGCCTCACAAACCCGTACCTCCTCACAGTGGGCCTGGCAGCTGGATGCGGAGGCCAGCTGGGGGAAGCCTGTGCTGACATCAGCTGCCCACCCCTGGATGAAGGCCTCCCCCTTGCTCTCGACAATGTTGTGTGCATGCCCAGGCCTCCTTACCTCCATGATGACGGCCCCAACTGTGGACTTTCCTACTCCAAACTGGTATCCCATGGAATGGTAACTGTCTGAAGTGGCCAGCTTCCAGACTGCTATTGCGACCCTCTTCTCCATGGGCAGGGCATGCCACATCCGGGTGTCCTGGAACTTCAGTGCAGGGGTGAGCCACTGGCAGAGCTGCAGGAAAGTCTGCTGGTGCATATGGAAGTTCCGCAGCCACATGTCACTGTCCCACTGCCCCATTACCAGCTGCTCTCACGACTCAGAGCTTGTGGGGTATCTCAGAGGTGGTGGAGCACCCGGTGGGGGAGGAACAGGTGCTGCATCCCTGTCTGCCCCTGGGGAGGGCTCCCATGCCAGGAACTGCTGGGCGGCTTCTTGTGCAGCACCTAGCAGGGCGCTTGCTCCCTGGGTGACAACCTGGAAAGCTTCCAGGTGCTGCTGCTGCCGCTGCTGAGGATCCATAGCTACTGTGCCTCAGTCTGCAAGAGTGTGGCTAGTGCTCTGCAGAGCTCGTGCTGTGCAGGCTGGGTGTGTCTGGGAGGAGCTCTTTAAAGGAGCAGGTTGCTGTTGCCCTGGAAGGGCTAGTCCAGCCTGTGACCCCATCCACATGGTTTCCTGGCCCCTTATTTTGAAGGGGAGCTCTTGTGTGTGTGGACACTCTGCTTTTCCTTCCAGAGCGGCTCCTTTCGACCTTCTGTGTCGCTACCTTGATGTTGAACATCAACAGAACCAGCCCCGGCGGATGTGTGGACAATACGCATTGAAATAGCCTATTTTGATGTTGTTACTTTGAAAGAGGCTACTTCAATGTAGTGTCCTAGTGTAGACGTAGCCAAAATGTTTCATCAGGGCTGGGTCTACACTACAGAGTTTTGTCGACAGAAGGGCTTCTGTCGACATAACCCAGGGAACGTCCACACACTTAAAGCAGTCTCTCAACAGAAGTCTGCATTTTCCTCGACAGTATTATCCCTCTAAAATTTGAGGCATAACAATCTCTAGACAGAATACTGTCAACAAAAGTGCAGTGTAGACACTTCTGGCGACAGAGAGGGCTTCCAGTTGCATGCAGCCCTCTTTGCAGAGCAGTCGTTCCGTTTTCTGGTACCAGAATGCAGCCTGGCAGTTTTCTGTCAACAGAGCAAGTTGCGTGTAGACACAATCCATTGACAGAATACTGTCGCTATCTCCCTGTCAACAGTGCCTGCTGTCGATAGATGCTCCTAGTGTAAACATAGCCCAGAAGTTTAATGAAGTTGTTTTTCTTTTATTTGAAAATACTTCTTGTTTCAAATTTTAATTCAATTTTTTAAAAATATCTTTAAAAGTAATCATCTAAAAAACTGAACCCAACATTTAATTTTAGGTCGAGACTTTTGTTTTTTTGGACCCATCACCAAATATGCTTTGGGCTTTTTTGGGTTCACTGGAAATTTGGGAAATAAATTTTTTCAAGGTGAGCAGATTTGATTTTTCAGTTCAACCATCAGTTCAAACAAAAACCCATTATTTGTCTCTCTTGAGTGACTTGTCCAGGGTCATACAGGAAAACTATAGCAGAGACATAATTGAACCCACATTTCTAGAGTTGTAGTTCATGCTTGTAAGTTTATCTATCAATAAGCTTACAAGATATGTTTCAAATCACCTAAACTTTATTACATGCCTTTTCTCTCTTCACACTACTGTATAAAAATTCCTGTGACATTTCTTTTACAAAAGGTCATTTGTAAAGAGAACACTTTCCAGTCCTTCATTGAGATTAATCAGGTTAATTGGTATCAGATTAAATTGGTTCCTGATGTCAACATGGTTTTATTTTATTAGTGAATTTTCTAAATATTGCAATTATCAGGCACCTATGAGCAATATAAGGCTTAAAGCCAGCTCTTTCCCTCAGTTATTATAAATCTCTTATTATGATGCAGAAAGAGGATGACCTCCAGTTTAAGGCTAAAAATCCATTTCACTGTGTGATTGGGTTTCATATAAAATTCCCCATAATTCTAGTTAAACCACAATTTGTAATGCTATGGTGTATTATCATTCAACTCAAACTTAACCCTCTCCACAATAACCATCCACAGCAAATATTGGAGAGTCATAAGGGAAGCAGTACAGGATAGGGATTGTGTTCTTAGTGTAAATATACATGAACATTTCACTACAAATCAACAGAATATTACTGATGCCTTCGACATATACTTTAATGCAGTTAATTCTCAGGTACAGATATTTGTTTGTGTTTGGGCCAGAATCTGTCATCATTCATGTTAAGCAATGCCCTGGTTTGCAATCCAGCAACCCCTTAAGTATAAATTCAGATTCATACTCAGAACCAGTGCTACTTAACTCTGTGAAACCACTTCCATTTTTAAAATAAGGCACATTTTTAAGAACCTGATTTAAAGCCAATGAACATTAACCCTTTCCTCTACAAGTGGTACTGTTCATTTTAACGTGTTTGTTAACAGCGCAGCAATTACAATATTTAGACTAGTTTCTTGTAAAAAATATATGTTAACACAAAAATTTTTACCTCATGCTAATTAACTTCAGCCCCAGTTCAGTTCAGGCATTTTGTTAAGTTAGTTCTGCTCCTCTTTGGAAAATACTTTTTTTTTTTAGTTGTATTGCTTCTGTGTTTTATGTGAATGCATGCGTGCACAATGTTTAGGCAAATTTTGGATTAGTCATTTTAGAAACAAAAAGGTGTTTATTAATATTATTATATATCAGAAAAATAGATTTTCGACTGTAGCTGAGCTAGCTCTGTTACAGCTGTCACTCTTCATCAGTAGCTAGAGGTGGGTCCAATACTGAACTGTTTCTTTTAAGAAAGCCAGAATTGTCTGTCTGTGAAAACTAAACATCATATCAGGGCACCAGTAGGAAGCGCTACTTCTGCATTCACAAACAATGGGACTGTGTATAACTAAAGAAATTTTTATTAAAAGTGATGAATTGTTGAGTGACAAATATCCCTTTATCATATTTCTCCCCTGCACCTCACTCATCCTTGATTGTCCAAGGTCAGCAAAGTCCTAGAATGCAGATGTGCATTCAAATGAGTCTTTTCCAAGGGAATAAGGCAATGTGCCACTTTTATTAAGAATATGGTTAGTCATTAAAATCAGCATATGCTCCATCCACACATACACACACAAAGTTCTGCATCTGCCTCTTAGAAGCTGCGTCTACATGTGCACGCTACTTCGAAGTAGCGGCACCAACTTCGAAATAGCGCCCGTCGCGTCTACACGCGTTGGGCGCTATTTCGAAGTTAACTTCGACGTTAGGCGGAGAGACGTCGAAGTCGCTAATCTCATGAGGAGATAGGAATAGCGCCCTACTTCGATGTTCAACGTCGAAGTAGGGACCGTGTAGACGATCCGCGTCCCGCAACGTCGAAATTGCTGGGCCCTCCATGGCAGCCATCAGCTGGGGGGTTGAGAGATGCTCTCTCTCCAGCCCCTGCGGGGCTCTATGGTCACCGTGGGCAGCAGCCCTTAGCCCAGGGCTTCTGGCTGCTTCTGCGGCAGCTGGGGATCTATGCTGCAGGCACAGGGTCTGCAACCAGTTCTCAGCTCTGTGTATCTTGTGTTGTTTAGTGCAACTGTGTCTGGGAGGGGCCCTTTAAGGGAGCGGCTGGCTGTTGAGTCCGCCCTGTGACCCCGTCTGCAGCTGTGCCTGGCATCCCTATTTTGATGTGTGCTACTTTGACGTGTAGACGTTCCCTCGCTGCGCCTATTTCGATGTTGGGCTGAGCAACGTCGAAGTTGAACATCGACGTTGCTGGCCCTGGAGGACGTGTAGACGTTATTCATCGAAATAGACTATTTCGATGTTGGCTGCACGTGTAGACGTAGCCATAGTTACTAGTCCTTCTTATTGAAGTTGCACATGAAGGCGGAAGAGCTGGACCTCTGTCAAACACATAGGAAGCTCCGATGTTTTTCTGCAGAACAAATTTAAAGGCCCATGGCAACACACTCTTCCTTTATAGCAATAGGCTCCCATGCATATCTGTGAGCCCTGCTGTGTCATGCTGGAGTCACTAATGCAAGGCTTCTCTAAATCAAGGGTAGGAAGAGGCAAGGATTTGTGTAAAAGGATGCATGGGGCAGGGCGGGGTGGAGCTGGAGAAAAGGGATGTGAGCATTCCCTGGTGGCTAGGGGGGAATTACCTATGATGGCACCTCCGTCCCTGCCTTTATCCATTCCCATACGCATTTCTCCACTCACTCAGGGTGCGTCTACACTAGCCAGCTACTTTGAAGCAGCTGGCACAATGTGGAAATAGTATGCGTCGCGTCTACACGTGCTGTGAGCTATTTTGATGTTGAAATCGACGTTAGGAGGCAAGACGTTGAAATCACTATTCCTATCCAAAGATGGGAGTAGCGCCCTACTTCAATGTTCAATGTCGAAGTAGGGCATGTGTAAATGATCCGCATCCCGCTACATCGAAATAGTGGGGTCCTCCATGGAGGCCATCAGCTGAGGGGTTGAAAGACACTCTGTCCAGCCCCTGCAGAGCTCTATGGTCACTGCGTGCAGCAGCCCTTAACCCAGGGCTTCTGGCTGCTGCTGCTGCTGTATCTGGGCGTCCATGCTGCATGCACAGGCTCTGCAACTGGTTGTTGGCTCTATGGATCTCGTGCTGTGCATGGCGAGTGTATGTGGGAGGGGCCCTTTAAGGGAGCGGCTTGGGGCTTTGCTGGCCCTTTATTTTGACAGGGAGTGCTTATGTGTGTGGACGCTCCACATTTCCTTTCGGGGCAGCTCCTTTTGACATCCTCTGTTTCTATTTTGACATTGAACGTCGATGGTACCAGCCCTGGAGGATGTGTGGACGATACACATCCAAGTAGCTTATTTCGATGTTCTTACACAGAAATAGGCTACTTTGATGTAGTGTGCTAGTGTAGATGTAGCCAAAAAGAACAGCAAGTAATAGCAAAAACAACCTTTCTTTACAAAGTAAAGGTTCTTTATAAAACAAAGATTTCTTGCAGAGCCAGTGTTTCTTGCAAAGCAAGTCAGAGCTAACAAAACAATTCCTTCAGATTACTGCTAGAAATAAAAAACAAAATCAAAACTATTTATTCTCATTAATTAAAAATCATACAAACACAAAAGAATACAGACATTACCACTTAAAATAATTATCCTTTAAAGCAATTTTCAATGTTCAGTTGTTGGGCCTACAGATTCACTCTTCCCAACCTGAGGAGAGGTGGTTGAACAATTCCTCCAACATCTCCCTTTGCTGCTTCTGCTTGCCACTGAGAGAGATCACCCTGGTCACACACTACCTATGTTTGCTGCCACCTCCACTAGTGTTTGCTGCCTCTGCAACTGTTAGCTTGCAACTGACAGCTTGTAACTGCATCTGCTGAGGGCCACTAATGGCCCTGCCAGCAATCCTACCACAGACTGTAGCTGTGCTGTGCTGGTCTGAAGTTGAACCAGTCAACCCAGTTCTCAGTGGCTTCAGCTCTTGATGATTCAACTGGATAGTATTCACCTCATCACTGCCTCTCTCTACACTGTCTTTCACCAGAGCACTGTGCCCTTACTTACCCACATCAGCTTGTCTGAGATTTCAACCCTCAGAAAGCCCTAATCTGAAATAATAACTCTCAACTGAATCTGATCAGCTCTGTCTTTAAAAACTGGAGAGTGAGTGTAAACACAATCTTGGTCTCTTTAAACAGAGTAACTCTTCTTCAGTCTTTCACTGGGATTAGGTATCACTGCTCCTGCTTCTGAATGAAAGTAAAGTTAGGGTGCCTACCTCAATAATGTGAATGGACTTGGAGTGGCATACAAAGAAACAAAGTGTTATTTGCACGTTATCTATTTGAAATACGATTGAACTTGGGCTGATATTCTCTGTGGGAAGAGCAGGACAAGAAACTCTAGGAAATCTGTAATGTAGTAAAAAGCACAAAGCTGGACAGCAATCAACTTTCCCCACCTACTGTTGTAATAGAAAAGAGACTAAAAGGGGACTTAAGTAGCAAAATTATTGCCAATTATTATTCATGTTACCATAGTACCTCACAGCCCGAGTGATGGACCAGGTCTCTGTTGCACTAGGCACGGGACAAACTCAGTACAATAGAGATCATCTCTGCCCTCTAAGGCTACAGCTATGCAACAGCCTAATCTCAAAATAAACTACTGAATTTGCTCTATGTAAATTGCATAGCTTATTTTGAGGTGATTTCAAAATAGGCTATTTCAGCACGTGGCACCGAGTTTAAATGGATTATGGCTGGGTTTAAAAAAAAATTGTCAGGGCTGGTCTATATATCCTACCTCAGACCCTAGTGTGGGGGCTACATGTCTTTGAAGTGACCCTACAGGACCTATAATTCTATTCCACATCTAGTCTTTGCCTATCACAAAAAGAAGACCCTAATCCGCCAAAAGGAAACGTGTCTAAAACCAAATTGAAAAGGCTCTTGGAAGTCTAGCTGCTTGTCACCATTTTCTCCATAAATCTTTCCTAAAAAGAGCAAAAATTAACAATTCTGAACTGTTGGCATGAAGAAATGTCTTATTGCTCTGGGAGATCTGATGTTTTAATGATAATCATAATTACATGTGCAATTTGGCCTCTACATTTTAAAAATGAAGCCCTAAACAGTAAATGAGAAATGCCACTACAATAATTTATTTTTGTGTCTGTTTAAAATTCAAACATGCTCCATAAAATGGCATTCTTTCCCACTGCAGTTCCAAAAGAAATAAAACTATAGTGGTTAAATTTGCCCACCATATGTTTCAATGCACAAAAAAGCACCACGCGTTCTATAAAGCTACAGAGCTGAATTTTCTTGGTTAATTCTCTAAACTACTCTTCTACTTTTTTATCATTATTATTATCAGAGCTTTTTGTCCCTGACAACTATATTTTTCTTTAATGATAGTGTTCAGAAAAGCAGGTTTCTAACAAAATAGTACAGTCTATTCGAAATGTTCACATATGGATGCACATGTCATATCACAATATGCTGCACTGATGTGGGTGACACTGTCAGCACAAACACGCACACACACACACACACACACACACATATCATGTTTGTCACAGAAGTATCCAGTTCAGCAGCGATCTCAAGAGTGATACCTTACAATATGGAGGAAACTCTGTTATACTTCATTGTCCACTTGCTAGAGTGTGCAAATTTGACTTCTGTAGCCTGATAGTGTTTGTGTGTCACCTGAAAACAGTATTTCTCGGGGCTTGGAAGAAGGTGGGTGGGAGAAGTCAATCTGCTGCTCTGATAATTATTGGTATAAGTTGACTTTGGCTGCTTTTCTATCAGAGAATGTATACCCACGTGTTTGGAAACAATCCTACAGCTGCCAGAATCCTTTTTTGCATCCTCATGAGACGGCTCGTTTTGTCAGACATGAAAAGCAGTGATATAACTGTGGTATCCTAGATATTATCCCCATTGAATTAGTCGCCTGGGGACAGATTCTAGACAGAGATGCAAGTACAACCAATTTCTTACTGGTATGGGGTGGGGGACACCAGCTAAGCAGGGACGTATGCTCCCCACATGACTCCATGCTGCCTTTGCTTGGAAAAGTTTTGCTACCCTTCCCCTCCCTTTCTGCTTGTTAAGGATAAGTAAGAGTGTTGGAGCTATGTAAGGAATGTATCTATCAAATGAATACCATGTATAGAGTTATCTCCTTTTTTTTTTTTCCCCAGCTACATAAATGTGCTTGGGATCCTTCCCGTGTCACCTTTATCATTTGCTGACTGAGGGAATTTGTGGCTAAAAAGTGCTTGTACACTATGCTTAATATTGTAAACAGTAAATGGGGTAGGTATAATTCTCTTTATTATGTGACTATTCCTATTCATTATATGGGGATTCATACTACTAACTAAGGGTTTGGGGAGAGTTTTAGCATATATGTATATTTACATATTAACTTACATAAAATAATGTAATGTAGTTAATTTGGTGCTCACTTGAATGGTTGGTATCAAAGGGAAAAGTATGCAATAAAGAAGCCTCTCTACTCAATCCACTTCTGGGTCCCCCTGCTCCTTTTTCTCCTTCTTAACAATGTATTCACTATTAGGTCCCAATGTCTTGATGTAAGGAAGGTGGAGTAAACTTTGACCAAGACGTGACATGGATTTTGGGATATTTTAGAGTAAACCTCCAAGTCTACGCCCCGTGCTGTGACATAAGATAGTTACTATGTTGCGTCCAGTAATAGATACTTCAGAGAAGAGTGCAAAACCTTTTGTAATGGCGTAACTGCACATATGGGGTAATTTCTTCCTCATCCCTTATTTACCATTTGGTCTCTATATTGCCTGAACCTTGAGAATTCAAAAACACATTGTTTTTGTATCCTAACTAGTGAAACAGCGTGGGTTACATTATCCATAACTTTTGTTCTTGGTTTCAATGATACCTGCTGGCAATGAACACCATGAATTAATTACGTGCTGATTAAAATGTTTCCTTTTATTGGTTTTAACGTGTTGCCTTTCAATTTTATTAGGCATTTTTTGTTCTTATTTTAATGTATACAGAGATACCTGATTTCCCTTCTCTTATGTTCCCGCTCATGCCAATACCTAATCACGGACATTATAAATTAATGTCCTGATATTTTCAATATCTCTTTTTCTGGAGGATTTTGGAGGCCTCTACTGACTTTTTGGGAGCATATTCCATTTCTGCTACATCTTAATTTTTTGTTTGTTTCTGATGGAATGATGCTAAGCACCCACAATGACCCAGGGATCTTTGACCCCCTGGTTACACTTCTTTCATAACCCAGTCATTTGTACCTCTAGTTCTCAGTGAACTTAAATTTTGAATGAACATGGACTGTATTTTAGGTTCCAGGGGAGGATTTATGATTTCAGGTAGAAAGCTTGCAAAATAAATGCAACCCATAGCCAGTGGATTCTAGAGGGCTGCTGAGTTTTTAGCTTTGAGTGCAAAAGGAAAGGTTCACTGAACCTCTGAAAACTGAAATGACAGACTTGCACAACTGTATTTCCAGCTAACCTCTTGCCATATTGCAAGCTTCGATTTATGATAGGCCACACAGTACCTTATGATAAATCAAAAGATAAATTGATTTATTTCACACTCAGAAATGAGTACAGGATGTTTAAGATACTATGGCTACATCTACACTAGCACACTACATCAAAATAGCCTATTTCAAAGTAAGGACATCAAAATAGGCTACTTCAACATGTATTGTCTACACGTCCTCCAGGGCTGGTGCTGTCAATGTTCCACATCGAAGTAGCGATGGAGAACATCATAAGGAGCCGCCCCAGAAGGAAATGTGGAGTGTCCACACACACAAGCACTCCCTGTAGAAATAAGGGGCCAGCAAAGCCCCAAACCACTACCTTAAAGGGCCCCTCCCAGACACACTTGCCCTGCACAGCAGAAGATCCACAGAGCCAACAACTGGTTGCAGAACCTGTGCACGCAGCACAGACCCCCAGCTGCAGCATCAGCAGCCAGAAGCCCTGGGCTAAGGGCTGCTGCACGCAGAGACCATAGAGCCCTGCAGGGGCTGGACAGAGCATCTCTCAACCCCTCAGCTGATGGCCACCATGGAGGACCCCCCTATTTCGATGTAGTGGGACGCGGATCGTCTACACACGCCCTACTTCGACATTGAACATCAAAGTAGGGCGCTATTCCCATCTTCGGATGGGAATAGCGATTTCGAGCGTTGAAATAGCACATGGCGTGTGTAGACGCGACGTGTGCTATTTCGACGTTGTGTCGGCTACTTTGAAGTAGATGGGTAGTGTAGACGCACCGTATGTGTGACATATGAGCTGCGTCTACACGTGCACGCTACTTTGAAGTAGCGGCACCAACTTCGAAATAGTGCCCGTCGCGTCTACACGCGTCGGGCACTATTTCGAAGTTAACTTCGACGTTAGGCTGCGAGACGTCGAAGTCGCTAACCTCATGAGGAGATAGGAATAGCGCCCTACTTCGACGTTCAACGTCGAAGTAGGGACCGTGTAGATGATCCGCGTCCCGCAACGTCGAAATTGCTGGGTCCTCCATGGTGGCCATCAGCTGGGGGGTTGAGAGATGCTCTCTCTCCAGCCCCTGCGGGGCTCTATGGTCACCGTGGGCAGCAGCCCTTAGCCCAGGGCTTCTGGCTGCTTCTGCGGCAGCTGGGGATCTATGCTCCAGGCACAGGGTCTGCAACCAGTTGTCAGCTCTGTGTATCTTGTGTTGTTTAGTGCAACTGTGTCTGGGAGGGGCCCTTTAAGGGAGCGGCTGGTTGTTGAGTCCGCCCTGTGACCCTGTCTGCAGCTGTGCCTGGCATCCCTATTTCTATGTGTGCTACTTTGACGTGTAGACGTTCCCTCGCTGCGCCTATTTCGATGTTGGGCTGAGCAACGTCGAAGTTGAACATCGACGTTGCTGGCCCTGGAGGACGTGTAGACGTTATTCATCGAAATAGACTATTTCGATGTTGGCTGCATGTGTAGACGTAGCCATGATGTGATTTAAAATGAAGAGACTACAAAGTTAACTGATAGAGCCACTGTTTAACTAGGTTAAAGTTAGGGTAATGTATTTCCTTTCCTATAAAAAAACTGCTGTTCAAAAGGAGCATTTCTAAATTCCAAGACTAGAAAGGCCCATTGTGATTATCTAATCTGAACTACTGTATAACACAGGTCACAAAAATGCCCAGAGTAATTCCTAGATTATATATATATATATATATATATATATTTCTTCCCTCTGTAGACTCTTATAGCCTAATCAAGTTGTTCCTTGACCTTCTTTTTGTTAAGCTGAATAGATTGAGTTTTTCCATATTCCCGCCGTGATATCCCATAATGTTTTAATGGTGAAAATCTACAACACTCAGAAATGATTTCTAGGGGATGTTCACAGAGATAATGGTTCTGCCCAGGGTGAGACATCATCCCATGCTAAGATCTTTGGAACTATTGTGATGAAGTGGTTATAATATCCCTCACAGTTGGTGACCTTATCTCTTTTCCATTTTCTAGTGGAAACAGAAAAGTGCATTTTAATGGCATATTTTTGGTATATTAACAACTGTTAAAATAACAGCTAACACTGTAAGGGTAAGTAGTCTCCTGGCCTTGCTCGCAGGCTAATGGGACCTGCAGGTCAGTTGACAAAGAGCCGTCATATAGCTAAGTCCATTTAGTTGTGCCTTGCTGACCTGGACAGCAGCCTGCTTTACCACTCCCTGGTTGGATTCTTGTGTGTTAGTGTTCTGTATTTTAAGAAATAAAGTAGAGTCTCCTGACAACTTTTAAGCAAGGGTATTTTACACATTTATACACCTTCTCTGGGGCATGTGGTGTGAATGTAATTTTTAAAGTTGCTATCTAAATATTTGCATTTTCTATTTCTCAATCAGCAGAATAGCTCCTCCTTCAACATGGATCAGAATATTCCTTTAAAGCAGATAGACGCCTAAACTGCAAAATTCAGACTTAGATCCCAATTATTTAGTTCTCAGATTTCAGCTCTATTTGGATCTGAATTTTTGTGTTACCTCATTATGGAGGAAAATGTGGAGAGAGTGAAAATTCCACCTCAGGCTCAAATACAAACAACTGCCTCCCATCCCATTCTGTCTTCACCTATTTCCTGTGTGGTAGAGTACTTTGCACAATGTATTGTGGAAAGAGCTTGACTGAGCTACTGCTGTACTGTAGTTCTTGCACAGTCTGAGTTAGGATGGAACCTTTTAGAGAATTGGATGCAAAAGGAAAGCTGAGGTTGGGGAAATGGGTGGCAGGATTAGGGATGGAAGTATTGCTTTCTGAATTTTACTTTTCCAAAACTCTTTACTTCAGAGACATAATAATAATGAGCAAACCTGGATGGGGGGAAATCTTTGTTACCCTTCAACAAGAGATAATTTTGGATCTGGTTTATATTTGAATAACTGAAGTGAAAAATGTGGAGTTGTTTGTCTATTGGTTTGGGGTTTTGTGGGAGAAGAGAGCTTTGGGTTTGGGGGAGAGCATGTGTTGTTTTTCAGTACGGAATCTGAAAGCCAGAGTTAAGGTTAAGGATGAGCTGAAATAAGCTCAAAGCAGAAGGAGAATACCCTGTTTCTCCTCAATGGCATGACCAAACTGCACTCCTTTTGGCTGGTGCAGTGTGACCTTCCCAACATATTTCAATCTACTTAACCGCTGAATATGAATAATAGTTGAAAGTTACCATAATATGTATGTACCCATCATGGCCAGATAAGATAATCAGTCTGTGAGAATTTACTAGAACATTGGCATTTTTCTAAGACTAAGATTGCTTAACAACAGTCCAGAAGCTCAGGTGAAGTGGGTTAACATCTCTGCTAACCAGCTGTGACTCCACTAGCCCAGAGCCTTTGGGGCTTTAAATTTGCCTGCCCTGCAATCTTCGCTGCAGTGACACACCTGATGTATAGAATTGACAGTCAAGGGGGTCTGAGTAACTGAGAGGATAAAGTGAGAGGTCCAGATTAGATGATGAATTGTTGAAGTGCTGGGGTAGGGGTGGGCTTTTGAAAGCTCATTGCAGTTGGTCTATTTCTAGTAAATGAATTCCTGCACAAAGAAAGAGGAACAGTTTCTCTGAAACATCAGACTTCCAGAATTTGAGATGCTGCAAGTGTTTACAATAGTTTAATAGCTTATGTCACTCTTTAAAAATAAAACTAGGACAACCACATTTCCGGAGAGAAAATCAAGGACACCAGCTCTCAAAAGTAGCATTCATAGGGGATAGAGTTAATAGAATCCAACAACATAGAAAAAGCAAGAAGAGGACCAAGAAAACATATTAGATAGATAGATGATATAGATAGAGATATAGATATATAGATACCACACACACTGCCTATATTTTATTTGCTTTTGAATGCCTACATGCTTTCTGTGGCTGTTTTGTCCTCACTCTCCAGCTTCCTCCTTACATCACTCTTTCTCACTTCTGTTATATCCCTACCAAAGTAAAGAAAAGCTGACATACCAGCTGGGTCTACTATTAAAGGGGATCTTGTTGGGCCCAGTTATGGTGGACTAATAAAATGTAATTCACTTGTGGGCTGTTTGGGCTCTGATGGTAATTATAAAAGTGTCACTGTGGCAGCTTAATGAGAAAAAAGGTTAGTTGGTGTTGTATTTCAGAAACATTTTGACTGAGAGTACTTTTGCCTAAAAGCCTCATACTCCTAAAGTGGGACTTATTTGTAGTGTAATATTTTGGCTGAGTTTAAAAACATTAGATTTATTTGTGATATTTTACCTGAAACAAAAGCTTCAGTGTTGAATGTCTGTAAGCCTAGTGATTCTCGGATTTGCTCCATGTTATCCTCTCGACTCATGCTATCTCTGAAACAGCCACATTAGACTAGAGTCACTAGAATATTAGAACACCAAACTGTGTGGTGACTAGAAATTAGCAGGCTTTGCAGATCCTGAGTGAGGTACCTATTTTTCTTGTTCATTTCATAGGGATGGGTGCCTAGGAACAAAACTCACAAAATATCTGCTTGCAAGAATGGGGAGGATGGGACTGCCTAAGCCAGCCAACAGCAGATGGTAGTAAGGGATTGTAATTAAGCCCCACCCTTCTCTCACATAATTAGGCACCCCTGTCTGGGATGAAAGGAAGTGCCTATTTGTTCTTGGGATCTGATCCATAAACCCTTCTCTGAAGATAGGTACATAAGGTGATTTTTGTAAGGAATGCTTAGGGAGGGGGCACTCTAACTTTTAGCACAGTGGTTCAAGTATTCACCTATGAGTTGTAAGTTCAATTCCCAGCCTTCCTGAGGGGGGTGAGGAAAAAAACCTCTCTGCCTCTCAAATCTTTTCTGTTGAGTGTCCTAGCTATTGACCTATGCAATATTCTGATATGATTTTTCCTCAGTCTTTCCTGTTGAAGCTGCTCCTATGTGTATAAATAATTAAATTATCTTTGGGACAGAGACATCAAAATGAACCTGCAGGCTCATGGGCACCACTCTTATATGGGGTATCCAAACTACAGCCCAGCTACTCCAATAACTCTAATTATTTATCCAAAGTAGAACAGATTAAATAAAGGAGATGGACAGAGTCCCAGATCAGAATACTCCATAGGCCAGTGGCTGGGGTACCACGAGCACTGGGTGCCTTCCTTTGACATACCCAGGTTATGACACTGTGGTCCTGTTTTGTCAGTGACTGATGAGAGTGAGAGGCCTCTGCAGTCCTTGCACTTGTCAGTAATTCAGTCACATAAGTGGTGTCATGCTGAAGGCATTTGCCATATTGCCTTGAAGACAACCTAGACAGTGTGAGCTGGTGACAGCTTGTTTGGGCAGGACTGTGGAGTGCACATTATATCTTTGCTGACAGAGCCAGCACCCCAAAACTGAAATGAAAAGGTGCAACTTTTATGAAGAATATTAGCCCTAAACAGGGACAGATCAAATAGGTAAATTCTTGAACAGTTGAATCCAGGTGTTTATTATTATTTCACTAATAATAACTGATTAGTGCTTTAGAACTGATTTGCAAGGAGCTCAGAAACTAACTCATAACAAAGGATGTTTGGTTATTCCCCCTCTGAATTACGTGGCACTGAAATAAAAATATAAATGATTCATTGACATTGAAAAGGCCATATTGTCCAGTGGATAGGTCATTGGACTTGGAGTTTTCACATTTGGCTCTGCCATTGACCAACTATGAAAAAACACATCTCACTTCTCTGTTTCCCTCCTACCTTTTGATGTATACAGGTGATAAACTCTTTCACTTAGGGACTGTCTCTCACAATATATATTTGTGCAATGTCAAGAACAATAAAATATCCAGGTGCTATTGAAAGTCAAAGCAATTGTTGTCAACCACTTTTATTCTTACAGCATATCCCTAGGTTTCACTGTGCATGTTTCAGCCAAAGACAGTGTATGGACTGGATAAGGCATTTGGATATTATATATACTCCACCTCAAAAGACT
Organism: Carettochelys insculpta; assembly: GCF_033958435.1. NCBI lineage: Eukaryota > Metazoa > Chordata > Testudines > Carettochelyidae > Carettochelys > Carettochelys insculpta. The sequence goes on from NC_134139.1 coordinate 191,552,292, forward strand.
TGTCTATACCCTCTAAACTTAATGGCTATGGTTACACAACAACGATCTGTTGACAGAAGTCGCTGTCAGAAGAGATTTCCTGACAAAACTTCTGTCGACAGTGTGACCACACACAAAAGCCAATTGGAAGAACACTGGGCTCTGTGGCTGGACTGCCAAACACTCTCTTGACAAAACAGGCACCTGGAACTACAGCAGACAGGGCTGCCCATTGTTCAGGAGGCCCCATCTGTCGAAAGAAGCCTCCTGCGGAGCGTCCACACAGATTTTTTGTCAACAGAATCTGTCAACAGCAAGTTTATGCTTCATGACTGAGAGGCAGAATGCTGCCAGTGAAAGTGCTGAGTTTTGTCAACAAACTGTCAAGAAAACGCATTTTTTGTGTGGACATTCCACCATCTTTGTCGACAAAACCAAGGTCTTATTGGCAAAACTCGCTAGTGTAACCGTAACCAACAGGCATCAAAATACATATATGGATTTTCTTTTTAGCTTCAGTTTTTCCCTATCACAATATGAATGTAATTAACACAGGCTAAGATGGGAAAAAGTGCTAACAGTAGGGGAGATAGTGTTCTTTCTCTTCTTGTGCACACCTGTCATTACCACTAATAGGTGTTATGTGTGTAAATTGAGAGAGTATATGGCACTTTATTAGGAGAATATCACATGTGAAGTTACTGCATCAGCCAAAGAGCGTGAGTATGTTTTATTATGGATTATATTTCTGCTCAGTGTCATATAAAAACAACCAGATATTTAAAGAGTATTTCATTGTATACTAACCCTAATGACTATTAATGCAGCCTGTCAGTCTAGACCTAATGTGTTGATTCTGAAATTTGTGAGCTGAATATCCTCCTCCCCCTCGAGACACCTATAAATGTTTTATTATGTTTCTACTTTAAAAAAAGAAATCCTGAAACCCTGACATTAACATCATTCCCTCAGCAAATTTGGAAAGGAATGACAAAGTGGTGAAAAAAGCATTTTTCTTTCACTTCTCCCTGCTACAAGGATGTGTGTGGATGTATCTACTGGGCAAAATAAGGTAATAAGAGCCAACTTTATTCCAACTTGCATGTTATGTGGCAATTGCTTAAATCAAATGAGAAACTCTTTTCTATCCTAGGACACTAAGCCTCAAGTGGAAGTTGTCAGGTTTGATAAAATAGATTGGTCGTAGGGAGGAAATTTTCTCTTTCTGTTTCCAGAGGTGCATCTGTTTTCTAGCATGTACTTTCTCCCATGAATTCCAGTTTGCCAACAAACACTCACAATAAACTTTAATTGTGTGATTTAGTAGAGGGTGTTCATTTTGAACTGGCTCCTTTCAGGTAGCAATGAGTTGACTCAGATAATTACACCTCCATACAGCAGATAAAAATCACCACTTTGATTTCCCCCTGCCCCATTTGTTAGAAAATGGTTGTGTTTTTATTACCTCACTCTCATGGTGAGCAGGGATCCATGAGACTTGGAACCTGAAGACAGGCCTGCAATAACAGTTATTGCTAAACCGTTACAGTAATTAATCACAGAAGGAGCTACTAGGGGAAAATCCTATAATTTAAAATATATAATTGAATTTTTATTGCTTTTAAAATGAAGCAGAGAGACCTTGAGAAAATCAGCTCAGCAAGAGAGCCTGCTCCTCCCTTTTGTATTTTAGACAAAGCTTGGCAGAGCTCACAAGTTAAGTGGGAGATGATTTAACATCTCTTTATTGCAAGCTCTCTCTTAATGAAGACGAAAAGGTTACTGAAAAGTGAGGTCTTCAGCACCATGCACTACCTCACTGGGAAGCAGGCTGAGGTATAGCATGTAGTCTTTGCAGCCCACGCTAGCACAAGATAGAAGCACTGTAAGGCAATATACTCCATCTTCGAAGGGAAGGGAGCTTTTTTGTGGTGGCTCTTAACTGACTCTGCCTCTCTGCTGTGACCTCAGCAGGTCAATTGCTTAGTGATTGTCAGTTTTTTGCAGGCTGGGCAGAACGGCTGTCCCACCGTGAGAGATTTCAGACCTTATTTAAGCACTTAAAATAAGAGAGGTGTCTAATGGATGCTATTTAGCTCTGTCTTTGAACAGTGGGGAGGAACAGCTTAAACCAGATCAGAGACCCTGAGGAGGAGTCCATGCTTCCTGGCTGGGACTCCTGTTCCACCCCTGTTACTTTCACAGGAGAATTGCATAGGAGCTCCTGATTTAATGAAGTTCTAACACTTTGGACAGGCTAAACACAATTCTGCTCCCCTTTATTAATGCAATCCAGACAATACCATTGACAGCAACTTTTCACTACTCCTGTGTTTAGATTTAATAATATTACTAAAGCTAATGTTGTAAGGTCTTGAGGGCTTTGTCTGCAGCCATGTTGAGAGAAGCAGTCGTGAGCCTACAAGCAGAAATTCACATCCTCATATCTGTCTAAATTACATTAAAGCAATACAATATCAGATAGTTAAGATCTGTCTTAATAGTGCCCATCCTCTTCAGATAAAGAAACAAATCGTAGAACAGGTAAAGAAAACTTTCATGACATTCTATCTGTGGAGAAATCACTTATGAAGTTGTATAGTAACAGAGAGTAACAGAGTAACCTAATAAACTATTTTGCTGGTCTGAAGAAGTGGGTCTGTCCCACAAAAGCTCACCTATAAACTATTTTGCTAGTCTTTAAAGTGCTACTTGACTGCTTTTTGTTTTTATCAAGTTGTGGTTGTGAAATCCCTACTTCCTTTTTGTTTTCTCTTTATGGTCCCCTTTCGTTATTGATTTTTCTGTTTTCTCTGTCTGCTTCTTTGATTTTTCTGTCTCTTGCATAACTAAATTGCGGAGTGGTGAGCATTGTATGCTATCTATGTTCATTCGGTTTTGGTGATTGCTCCTAAATAGAGGATCAGTAGGATATTACTGCGTAAGGCTCTTTTACTGGTGAAAGATGCTATAAATCAGCACAAGATTAAGGCCTGAATCTGAATGGAATGGACCTTTACCTAGAGACCATCTGGGAATAGAATTTGGATCCTGCAGAGGAGTAAAGTTAGGTGTCTTTTGCCTGGAGTCCTAGAAACAGAAAGGATGAAAGTGCCTAAATCGAATGTGTTACGCCTTGATGCCTAGGAACTAAGTAGAAGGGAATGTCCTAGAGTATGTGAGTAAAAAGTTTAGGGTACTGTTAGCTGCCATCAGGCCAGAGCCCCAGTAAGTGGGAAGAGGAGTGATGCCTAAATTAACAGGGTTAAGTCCTGAGCCCATGAAAGAATAATGACGGTGTCCTAGAATGTGTGTACCAGAGATATTGTGCAGGTAACACCCCCACAAAGTGTGTACCCCTTCGTCCCAGACAGAGCCCCTCTTTCACCACAAGATCTTCCCCAGTCTCACCTCACAACTTAGCCCCACCTGGAGCCATTACAGTCTCCTGCAGCTCATCTTCCTGCCCCAGCTCGGAGACCCCCACACACTGCAGAGTCCCACCCTGCACTCCAAACCACTTATCTCCTTCCCTGCCTCAGAGTCCCTAGCCAAAGCCCTCTCCCTTCCCACACCCAATCTCCCATGGTGCCTGCCTCAAGCTCGGTATACACATTGCACCTTAAACCTCTTATCCGTTGCTTCACCCCACAGCCTGGACCACCACCTAGAGCCCTCACCTGTTCCTTCACTGCTACCCTCTGCCCCAGCCCAGAGACCAGTCCAATACACTGAACTCCTCAGCCCCAGTCCATATACCCCTTCTGTACACTAAACTCCTCAGCCCCAGTCCATATACCCCTTCTGTACACTAAACTCCTCATTCTCATCCCAAACCCTGGCAAGCAGGTGCAGAGCCCTACAGCCCTGAGGGAGGGGAATTAAAAGGGAGCTCTACACTCCCCACCACCTTGGTTTTGAAAACACGCCAGAGCCGTGTCTACACGTGCACGCTACTTCAAAGTAGCGGCACTAACTTCGAAATAGCGCCCGTCACGGCTACACGCGTTGGGCGCTATTTCGACGTTAACATCGATGTTAGGCGGAGAGACGTCGAAGCCGCTAACCCCATGAGGGGATGGGAATAGCGCCCTACTTCGAAGTTGAACGTCGAAGTAGGGCACGTGTAGACGATCTGCGTCCCGCAACATCGAAATTGCTGGGTCCGCCATGGTGGCCATCAGCTGAGGGGTTGAGAGACGCTCTCTCTCCAGCCCCTGCTGGGCTCTATGGTCACCGTGTGCATCAGCCCTTAGCCCAGGGCTTCTGGCTGCTGCTGCGGCAGCTGGGGATCCATGCTGCAGGCACAGGGTCTGCAACCAGTTGTCGGCTCTGTGTGTCTTGTGTTGTTTAGTGCAACTGTGTCTGGGAGGGGCCCTTTACGGGAGTGGCTTGCTGTTGAGTCCGCCCTGTGACCCTGCCTGCAGCTGTGCCTGGCACCCTTATTTCGATGTGTGCTACTTTGGCGTGTAGACGTTCCCTCGCAGCGCCTATTTCGATGTGGTGCTGCACAACGTCGATGTTGAACGTCAACGTTGCCAGCCCTGGAGGACGTGTAGACGTTATTCATTGAAATAGCCTATTTCGATGTCACAACATCAAAATAAGCTACTTCGATGTAGGCTTCACATGTAGACGTAGCCCAGGTGGCTCCTAGGGATAACTGTTACCACCCTCTCCTGCCACCCCCTGTGTGGTATTTTTTGCCCTCTGCCACTGTCTGGCAGCCCTTTACCCATGGGTTTAACCCTGGCTCTTCCCCTCTCTGATTTAATCCGTAACTCTGCCCCTTCTAACAGTGCCTCCAGCTCCTTGATCCCTTAGCCCCAGGAAGTCAATTTTGCTAGCCTGGTCAGGCCCTTTCCACCCCTCTCCTGATGAACAGCAGCAGACTTTAATCCTCAACAAGGGCAACAGCTTCAGTTAAAGTGACTGAGCATGCTCAGTTTGAGCCAAGTACCTCTCTCAGTGCCCTGCTCACCCCATCATGGTCTCATCACTGTGGGGAGATCCTGCTTCAGCGATATCACTGTGCCCATGTGCCTACGGGGAGGGCAGATGCTGAGTCCCAATCCTGCAAGGCCAGGGAGTGATGCCACTGGTCCTGTGCATTGCCCCATTTTTGTGCCCCCACCAACTTTGCATTGTAGGCAGCTTTTCCATTTGCCTGGTCCTAGCTACAGTTCTATTCGGAGCTGATTGACATTCTGCTTCCATGCATGGATGCTTCAGTTTGTTTATCTCCTTTTGTTTAACACATATCAGTTCAAAGAACCTCCTGGCCTAGGACAAGTGTGACAAACCCACTCATCAACCTTTGGCATACAGTGTGATTGAATAAATATCTCTGCATGTAAATAGATTTGTGCTTCCTCCCAACAAGTTGTTAGCTCTTTGCCTGAAGAAATTTTCTTTCAGTGCGGGCCTGGCACAATAATTCAAAACTAGATCAAGTGTTCTATTTTGAGAATCAGCTGGAGGAGGAACAATGATACGAGGTCTAAAAATAAATATTTGAGGGCACTGAACTTTTGGAAGTATGAACATTCATCCACAGCAATACAGTTTAAAAACTAATACACCTGAATGACAATTCCCATTGCTTCCCTCTCAATTTGTCTGTAGCAGCTGTCTGTTGGGGTTAGTGTCTCTTTACACCGGAAAATCTATACCCTTTCCTTTCAGAGTGGTCCTTGCCATGGAAGTCTCCAATTTTTTCTCCTCCATTTTAAATAGCTGCAGGAATTCTCCTTAAGGGTACACTTAGAAATTTCATTTAGGGCATTTCCATTTAGCAATATGTCCACCAATGTACTAGTCTTCACTTCATTTGGGTGGTGCAATTTCAAGTATTTGTTTAAATCTATAAAGATCCTCATGAGTCCCTCCTTGCTGTCTTGCCTCTGATTCTTCACCAGACACTTGTTTTGACTCTTTGGCCTCTTGCTTGTCTGAGAGTGAATTTGTTTCATGTGTTTAATGTTAACAAACATAACATTTCTCCAATGACATTCGATTTGCTACAAGCTATTTTATTCTCTTTTCACCATTTTCTTCCTTTAACATTTAACTTGACCTGTGGTACCTGAAAGAAGCAAATATTTTCCTTTGATCTGTGCCATTCACTGCAGAAGTGCCTGAGCCAGAACTCATAATATTTACCGTCAATTTTGGACCCAGATAGCACACTACATACTACAAATCTTGATTTAATACTACAGCCACATTGGCATTATCATCCTTGCATTTACTTAGTCTGTTTTACTGGTCTTCAGAAAAAGACCCCTCAAATAACTGTCATTTTGTTTCTCTTCAGAAGTCATCCTCATGTTTCTTCTTCCCTAGGCCCCTATCATCAAGAATACTTCTGAGACCTTTCCTTGTGATCATTTTCTTAGTGTTTTTTGTGTCTTAGCCATGGTTTTCCTAGTTCATCTCCACAGGTTACCAGGATATGAGGATGCCTGCCATATTGCTCATTATTATGTTGGCATTGATTGCAACATCATAATTCAGGTTGTGTTTCATTTTGCACCACACGCAGGTAATAAATTTAGCACACTTACTTGTTGAGTATAGGATTAATTTTCTGAGAATTTACAAATATATATGTTAGTTATTAGTTTAAAATAAAGCATTTAAATATTGAGTTCTTTATGAAATTTACTATCTGTCCCACTCTCTTTTTTGTCCCAAATGATCTCAGTAGAATAAGCAATTCTTCAAAATGTCCACAGAACTAACAGAAATTGAAATGTTTTACATAGGCTACATTTGAGACAATTATTTATAAATCAGGTCCTGGAATTCTGCTTGATAACACTGCATATCTCTGGTGATGTGGGAATGCATAATATAAGCCTTGGGTTTATGGGGATCTCTGGCTCAGAATAATGTTGCTCAGAGTTATTTCTCTATCTTAACTATTGAGAACAGAGGTGTGGATCCTCCAATATACCAGTTTTGAATGTCTATAGAATTGTTTAAAAATAAATTTCTTGAATCTTACACTTTTGCAGAGATAAATGTGCCCCACCTATGGTAATATTTTGCTCTCAGTGCAAATTAAAATTTCACAGGTACGTCAGCTTTATCACCAACAAAGTACAAGGCTTAAGAATGTTTTGAGATGCCTCACAAACACAGATGTGCTATGTTAGCATGACCTTGGACTGGGAAAAATGTAGATAAGAGGGCTAATTGTCTGGCCGATGACCATAGGGCCTCAAGCTGCCCTTGGCTGGAACTGATAACTGATACTCCCACATTTTTCATCCCAGAACAGGAATTTCCTGCCCATGTGAAAAAAAATCCCTGTCTTAACAAATTTAGTTATCTCTATCTTACAAGTGTACATTAACTTGCAACTGCCTTGTAAGAACTGGCATCACAAAGATGAGCCAGCACAATTGGTACCTTGAGATAAGGAAGAATCTACGTGCCCCAAGGGGTATAAAGAAGGGTCCGGCAGCCCACTCTAACTGAGCTCCAAATACCTACACCTGCTGTTCGGGTAAGGTCTTTGCCTCCCGAGGACCCAGGGGACGCCCTCCTCGTTTGTTCTTCCCGAGGGATTCAGTGAATGACGTTGGCTACGCCGGAGTCGAAGGACACGGGTGAGAATTATACCTGCAATGTTTTTGTGCACATTTAATAGTAAGAGCTCTTTAGTCTGAGGCGTCTGGTCCTCAAATGGGTAACTTTATCTAATTGACATGTCATTTGTATCATCCTACTGTAGTAGCTAAGGAAATAGAGCAATAACCTTGTAACCATTAAGATTTTTATTGCAATAACTGTGTAACCATTAAGAATTTTTATTTCTGCTTTAATAAATAGTAACCATGTTTAAGCTTCAGCCTGACTCCTTTCAGGTACTGTGATTCAGCCGAACACAAACAAAAGAACGATAGCTGTCTGGCTATACCAGCCTGGTCAATGTTAAAGTGCAGTAAGAGCTGAGCGTTGAGTTGTGTTGCCTCCATGGGACAGACTCCTGGGGGTGCCCGTCAGCCTCCCTGGCTGCCCACTGTGAATCACAATCATAGAACACTAGGACTGGAAGGGACCTCGAGAGGCCATTGAGTCCAGCCCCCTGCCCCAATGGCAGGACCAAGTACTATCTAAACCATCCCTGATAGACATTGATCTAACCTGTTCTTAAATATCCCCAGCGATGGAGATTCCACAACCTCCCTTGGTAATTTATTCCACTGTTTGACCACCCTGACAGTTAGAAACTTTTTCCTAATGTCCAGCCTAAACCTCCCTTGCTGCAGTTTAAGGCCATTGCCTCTTGTTCTAGCCTCAGAGGCCAAGAAGAACAAGTTTTCTCCTTCCTCCTTATGACTCCCTTTCAGCTACCTGAAAACTGCTATCATGTCTCCCCTCAATCTTCTCTTTTCCAAACTAAACAAGCCCAATTCTTTCAACCTTTTTTCATAGGTCACATTCTGTAGACCTTTAATCATTCTTGTCGCTCTTTTCTGGACCCTCTCTAGTTTCTCCACATCTTTTTTGAACTGCGGTGCCCAGAACTGGACACAATACGCCAGCTGCAGCCTAACCAGTGCAGAGTAGAGCGGAAGAATGACTTCTTGTGTCTCGTTCACAACACACCTGTTAATGCATCCCAGAATCATGTTTGCTTTTTTTGCAACAGCATCGCACTGTTGACTCATATTTAACTTGTGGTCCACTATAATCCCTAGATCCCTTTCTGCTGTAGTCGTTCCTAGACAGTCTCTCCCCATTCCATATGTGTGAAACTGATTGTTCCTTCGCAAATGGAACACTTTGCATTTGTCCTTATTAAACTTCATACTGTTTACCTCAGACAATTTCTCCAATTTATCCAGATCATTTTGAATTATGACCCTATCCTCCAAAGTAGTTGCAACCCCTCCCAACTTGGTAACATCTGCAAACTTAATAAGCGTACTTTCTATGCCAATATCTAAATCGTTTATGAAGACATTGAACAGAACCAGTCCTAACAGAGACCCCTCCGGAACCCCACTTGTTATACTTTTCCAGCAAGATTGAGAACCATTAAGAACTACTCTCTGGGTACGGTTATCCAGCCAGTTATGCACCCACCTTATAGTAGCCTCATCTAAATTGTATTTGCCTAGTTTTTTGACAAGAATATCATGAGAGACCGTATCAAATGCTTTAGTAAAGTCTATGTATACCACATCTACTGCTTCTCCCCTATCCACAAGGCTTGTTATCCTATCAAAGAAAGCTATCAGATTAGTTTGACAAGATTTATTCCTTACAAACCCATGCTGGCTGTTTCCTATTACCTTACCACCTTCCAAATGCTTGCAGATGATTTCTTTAATTACCTGCTCCATTATCTTTCCTGGCACTGAAGTTAAACTGACTGGCCTGTAGTTTCCTGGATTATTCTTATTCCCCTTTTTATAGATGGGCACTATATTTGCCCTTTTCCAGTCTTCTGGAATCTCTCCTGTCTCCCATGATTTTCCAAAGATGATAGATAAAGGCTCAGATACCTCTTCTATCAGCTCCTTGAGTATTCTAGGGTGCATTTCATCAGGCCCTGGTGACTTGCAGACACCTAATTTTCCTAAGTGATTTTTAACTTGTTCTTTTTTTATTTCAACTTCTAACCCTACCCCTTTTCCACTAGCATTCACTATGTTGGGCATTCCTTCATCAGACTTCTCAGTGAAGACTGAAACAAAGAAGTCATCAAGCATCTCTGCCATTTCCAAGTTCCCTGTTACTGTATCTCCCTCCTCACTGAGCAATGGCCCCACCCTGTCCCTGGTCTTCCTCTTGTTTCTAATATATTTATAAAAAGCCTTCTTGTTTCCCTTTATGCCTGTAGCTAGTTTGAGCTCATTTTGTGCCTTAGCCTTTCTAATCTTTCTCCTGCATTCTTGTGTTGTTTGCGAAGGGACAGTCTGTCCTAGCAGTCAAAAACTCGGGTGGTATAAGCTCTCTGCACCAATCTCGGGGGCACCCGTCAGCCACACTGGCTGCCCACTGAGAAGGGACAGTCTGTCCTAGCAGTCAAAGACTCAGGTGAATCTCGGGGGCATCCATCAGCCAACTTGGCTGCCTGCTGAGAAGGGACGGGCTGTCCTAGCAGCTAAAGACTTGGATGTAAAATAGGCTTACAGACCACTCATTACCCGGCCTTCAGCTAACAATGAGTTTGTAAGATGTTTGTAGATAAATAAGGGAGAATCTGTAATGTGCCCAGATCAAATGGGATGTCATATAAAGGTGAAATTTATTTTAATCCCAGATTGGTCATCAGACCTTAACCAAATGAAAGAAAAGTCCACTCCTTTGCTCATAGATCTGAGGCTGTCACCACAAAACTTTCAAGTAACAGCAGCTCTTATTTCACAAGGACTCAGCTACAAGACCAGAAACCAGACAGTTTTCTCATACCTCTGAAACATTTTGCACATTAGTGCTTTTGTTGACTTTCCAGCGGGCTGCCCGAGCAGTGTTAGTTATAGAAAGGGGAAATTAGGATGGGAAACTAACTTTTTACAATTTAGCAGCATACTGTGAATATTATTTGATTGTAGACAATTAGCTTTTCAAGTTGTCTTAACCAGTGCAGTTCACCAACTCTTTTCTTATTTAAATGTGATAATAGGGAAAAAGATCATTGACACTGTGTTATTCTAACTTGTGTATTTTTCCTGTTACAGAATGTTGTGAATGGGGCCATGGGGAATACAATTTTCTGAACATTTCAGCCATTCAGTTAGCTAAAGTCTATTTTCAGGCGTTAACTCTTCAGACAAACCCTAATTGTCTTGCATGTAAGGGTTAAAACCACAGGATATGTCTACGCTGGAGGGTTTTCTTCATAAACTTGGCATTTTGTTGACAAAACCCGGGGAATGTCCATATTTGCAAGGCTTTCTGTTGGCAGTAAATAGACGAAACGAAGCCTTTTGTCGACAGTGCTCTGCCATTCCTCCGTGACAGAAAGCTGTTCCGGGTGTTCTAGGGGCTGTCTGTCAACAGACAGGGCTACGGGGATGCTAGGTGGCCATGTCTGCTGTACTTCTGCTTGGCTTTTTGTTGAGAGAGTGGCGGGACTGCTTGACCACTCTCTGTCGACACAGCGGATTGCTTTTTCGATCCGATATGCAGTCTGGTTCCGATCTGTTGACAGAAGTTTTGTTGGAAGATATCTCCCAACAGTAACTTCTCTCAACAGATTGCTCTAGTGTAGACATATCATAGACAGTGGATCCTAGAAAGTCTCCGGGAATGGTAGGGAAACAGGAAGTGAGTTGACAGGAGGCCAGAAGAGCCAATGGAAAGAGACTGTGGGATTTTAAATTGGAAGCAGTGGCTCCTCCTGTTTATGTTGTGTGGCCAGAGGAAAATCTGGGAGGACATGAAATAATCCAGAGAGCAAGATGTGAAGAATCCAGTGACATCCTAGGGAAGGACTAAGTCTTGGAACTACAGATATGTGAGTAGCACAAGGAATGTTTAGTCAATGCGATCAAGCTATTTTCTTTATTTTGGGGGTTGCTGGACTTCTCTCTCCTGAGCACATGTAACTACCTGCTTAGGCTGTAACTTTCCAAATTTAATGCCAGGGAGGTAATTCTTTGTGTTTTAATCCTCTTTTTTTTCAGTAGCTCTCTAACACCTATCAATCAAATGTTTCACCAAATGTGTTTTTAGTTATTGTTAATAAAAAATCATCCTCTTGAGACCGTGATCTGATTCCTGTGTCCTAGAAGATGGCGTGTTCTGTGTGCAAGTGATTAATACTGCACAGCCAAACTACTAAGAGAAATTCAAGTTCACTTTTCAGCTGATTGCAACAGTTGAGTTTCAAGCTATTGCTAGTCTCAGGCTATTGAAGGCACCTCTCAGGCAGGGATTCCCAAGTGCACCCTTCTGGATTTTCACATTTTGATGGTGGCAGTGATACCAATCTGAGGCCAGGGAAATCTGTGATACAGGGGAGTGTGACAGATCACAGCCTGCAGTAGTTTATAGTAGCTTAGTAGGCTAGTGGGCAATTGGCTCTGTGCTTTTATGTTCCCCAGGGACTAAGGCCCAGCAAGGATCAGCCTGCAGCACCTGGTCAGTCCAACATCTGGGGATAATTAAGCATTTGCTGCAGCCAATCAAGGCCTGTGGAACTCTTGAAAAGGCTTCCCCCGCCCCCCGCAGGTAAGGTGTGGGGAAGAGGAAGGGGGCGGACCAGGAAAGAGGAAAGCTCTGCGAAGGAGAGCCTGCAAGATGGAAGGCTTGCTGGAGCTACAGGAAGAGGTACTGGGAAAAGGGCCTGGGGAAGTGGCCCAAGGAGGAACTTGTTACCTTTCAAGCTGAGGGAGAGAGCCCCTGCAGCAGCAGTGGCCCAGGGTCCCTGGGCCAGATCCTGGATTGAGTGGGCGGAGATGGGGTTCCCCCCAGACCTCTTTACACTCCCCAGGACAGCTTGCATGGGGAAGTGGGAGCCCCAACACACATGTGGGGACTCCCCCATCTATGACAGTGCCTATGATGAGTACAGCTCAGTAGACTGTGCCCCACCCTGGGGACCCCTGGAGGCAGACCAAAAGGGGACACAGCAAGCCTCTGAGGCATTACCTTAACTGCCCCAAAGTGCAGGACCCATGAAGAAGTGCTCAGAACTTTGTCACAGGAGTTTTAACACAAGCCTTTAGTAGCAAGGAATTTTAAAATCTTTTATGGACTCCCACTTCCTGCATTCACCATTGCTTAACTAATTGACTAACTGAGTGATTCTAGGAGACCAGCAGAAGAGAGGAAAGAGTTTGCATGGGTTTTAGGCAGAGACTTCTGTAAGCAAGGCAGGAAAGATACTGCAGCGCTTCTGATTCAGCAGACTGTACAGAGCTAATGAACAAAGACTTGGAGACTCAGATAAACTCAGGGTAAGCTTTTGGAATTCTGAATTTTTTTTGTCTATCTCTGGAAACTGATTTGGTTCAGTTTCATTTTGCCTTTATTTATATTTATGTACAACTGCAAAGATAGGGCGTATGGACTATGAAGTAGCACTGTAATGTCCTAGATATAAAGCTATTATTTCTGTTCCTTTGTTATAAGATTTTATAAATTTAGTATTTGAGAATTGTTTTTTGTTTCTCTTGTTCTTTTTTGACTTGACTCTCGAAAGGTAGTCCCACTCCAAAATTTGCGTAAAATCTTCAGTGATTAAATCCTAGGTCTCTACGGCTATGTCTACACTACAGAGCTATGTCGATGGAAGTTACAGTCAGAAGAGATCTTCTGACAAAATTCCTGTCAACAGATCACATCCACGCACCAAAGTGGATCTAAAAAGCAATCCGCTCTGTCGACGGAGGGTGGCCAGACTCTCAACAGAAAGGTGGACCAGAAGCTCAGCAAACAGGGCTCCCCGGTGAACCAGAAGCATCTATATGGATGCCCCCGGAGCATTGACATGATATTTTTGTCAACAGAAACACTCCACAAAGACGTTATTCCTCATCACAGAAGGGCAGAACGCTGTCAGCAAAAGTGCTGAGTTTTGTCAACAGACTGTTGACAAAATACATTTTGTGTGTAGACACTCCATGAGTTTTGTCGACAAGACTATGTGTTTTTTCTACAGGAAATATGTTGAAGCATTAGGAGAAGGGTTTTAAAGCAAACTCTAGGCCATGCAATGGTACACTTTCACATGTAGAAACATCAGACCCTTTAAAAATGTAGAGTGCTACAATATACATATTGAATATGAACTTTTTATTTGTAAGCTCTTCAGAACAGAGAATCTTTATATGGTTAGAATAGCGTATTTAATAATATTGGCAAATAACAAAAACTAAAAATATTACCCACTTTTTTCTGACAATACTGGTAAGTTATTTAATAAATATTGTACTTTTATTCAGGCCTATATTATGTTTTCAGAGTGTGGATTTAAGGAATCATATAGTGCATTCCAGATGATGTAGAAAAAGCTAAAGTACTCAGTGCTTTTGGTTTTTTGGCTTGGTTTTCACAGGCTAGGTCAGCTCCCAGACTGCTGTACATTATAGAGAACAGGCGAGCAGCCCTCAGTGGTGAAAGAATATGTTAAGAGCTATTTTGAAAAAATGGACATACGCAAGTCCATGGGGATGGAGCTAATGCACCCAAGGGTGTGGAGGGAGTAGAGTGATTTGATTTCAGAGCTATTGGTCATTATCATTGAAAATTCATGGTGATCAGGGTGACTGGAAAAAGGCAAATGTAATACCCATCTTTTAAAAAAGGGAAGAAGGAGAACCTGGGGAATTACATACCAGTCAGCTTCATCTCACTCCCTGGAAAAATCATAGAGCAGGATCCCCAGGAATCTCTGGAAACATTAGTGAGAGAGGAATGTGATCGGGAACAGTCAGTACAATTCAACAAGGGCAAATCATGTCTCACCAAACTAATTGATGGCTATGATGAGACAACTGGGCTCTGCATATATAAGGAAAGTGGTTGACATCATATATCTTGAGTTTAGCAGTGCTTTTGGTATGGTCTCCCACAGCATTTTCTGCAGCAAGTTAAAGAAGTATGACTTGGATAAATGCACTAAAAGGTGGATAGAAAGCTAATTAGCTTGTTGGGCTGAACAGGGAGTGATCAATGGCCCAATGTCCAACTAGCAGCCAAAATCAAGTGCCATGTCCCAGGAGTCAGTCCAGGGATGATTTTGTTCAGCATCTTCATTTAGGATCTGGATGAACAGCAAGTTCATGGGTGACATGAAGTTGGAGGGACCAGTAGATGCACTGGAGGGTAGGGACAGGGTCAGGAGTGACCTAGATAAATGGAGGATTGGGTCAAAACAAATCTGATGAGGTTCATCAGGGACAAGTGCAGAATCCTGCACTTATGACAGAATTCCATGCACTGCTACAGGCTGGGGACTGACTGCCGAAGCAACAGTTCTGCAGAAAAGACCTGGGATTAACAGTGAATGAAAAGTTGCAAATGAGTCCACTTTGTGAACTTGTTTACAAGGAAGCTCATAATGTACTGGGCTGCACTAGCAGGAGCATTGCCAGCAGATTGAGGGAAGCGATTAATCCCCTTTATTTTACAATGGTGAGGCCATATTTGGAGTATTGCATCCAGTGTTTGGCCCCCCAGTACAGAAAGGATGCAGACAAATTAGAAAGAGTCTAGCACAGGGCAATGAAAATGATTAGGGAACTGGGACACGTCTTATGACGAGAGGCTGAGGGAATTCAACCTGTTTAGTCTGCAGATGAGAAGAATGAGGGACAATTTGGTAGTAGCCTTTAACTACTTGAAAGGAGTTTCCAAAGAGGATGGATATAGGCTATTCTCAGTTATTACAGGTGACAGAACATGACAAAGTGATGGAGGTCTAGGTTGGATATTGTGAAAAATATTTTACTAGGAGGGTGATGAAGCTCCGGGATAGGTTGCCTAGGGAAGTGGTGGAATCTCCATTTTTAGAGGTTTTTAAGGACAGGCTTGACAGAGTCCTGCCTGGAGTTATTTAACTGGGGCTGGCCTGCTTGGAGCAGAGGGTTGGTTTGGATGACCTCCTGAAGTCTCTTCCAAACCTAGTCTTCTATGATTCTATGAGTTCTAGATTTTCATTAGCTAGGTGATAATAAGTGAATACATTTGAGTCAAAAGCTATGGTATACTAACTACATGTTTCTAGTCTATTTAGCTATACATCTTACAAGCACAATATTCACCATATGAATCTTCATTTGGTAATCATTTTCAAGATGTAAAAGGTGCCCATTACAATGGAGTAGTAAGAATGTGTGGTAACTGATGTATATTCTGTTAAAGTTTTGTTAATTCAATTGGTCTATCTGATCCAAAGTCACTTAGATTATATTAAATTAGCCATCTGTTTGGTTTTCACCTTGGAATGTCTGCCAGATGTTGAGTTTGTTTATACCCCAATTCATTTGAAGACACAGCCTTCACAACAAACCTGCTTGTCATGAAGTGTCCCTGATGGAGGAGTGTACCTGAAAAACCATCACACATTCCAAGATAAATAATGCATATTTAAAAGTACAATCTTTATTGAGTATATTGTGCCCAATACATTGGTTCATACAATGTATCCTGAGATGTTAATTCTGGTAATCTTTCTGAGTTGAAGGGTTTAAATCACCCATTGTTCTTCCACAAATCTCTGTCTTTCTATGTAGTGTCCATTTATACATTTTATTGTTTTCTTTTTAATTAAAGCTGAACACTAAAATTGTTATGGCACTTTTTATCTACTAGGCACAGAAGCTTTTAACTAAGTCTCTAGTGACACTTTAAAAACTGTATTAAGGTCTAGAAGTCCCTGCTGAGCTGGAACGTGAAAGGAGAACATTACTGAACCTCAGGTAATGGTGCTGCATAATATTTAGCACCAGAATGAAACACACAAAGTCACAATGTTGGAAAAGATAGAAGCTGAGGTTAAAAGGAGGGGGTTGAATGGCAGTATTAGTTATCTATTAACAAGTAATCCTGTAATGGCACAGGAAATAAAGGTCAATGGTAGAAATACAGACCACAATAGGGAGTCAGGGAGCAAAAATCAATACCAAATTATGCTTATCTGGGATGATATGGTGTGTAAACTACCAGTATTAGTCTAATCCTTTGTGGACATCTGCACTCATCAAACACTAAAATTGCTGCTATAATTGGCACAAACTGATAGTTTCAGCATCAGGAACAAGAAATTGATAAGATTCAAAAATAACTTGGGTATGTCTATGGATAACAGGAATACTTAATTACACAGGTTGAACCTCTCTAGTCTGTCACTCTCTCGTCCAGTGACATCCTTAATCTGATGTGATTTGATTTAGCCAGACAATCACCTGTCATGGGTGTGGCCAACTTTCCTGTGGTCCCATAAAGTTTGTTTACAGCTACCTGTCCTGGCTCTCAGTGTTCTGTGCTGTTATTTAGATCTACTTTATGCCTAAATGGCTTCTAAGAACCCAATAAACAGTGGAAGTATTGGTAGTGTTCTAGACAATATGGATCTCCTGTGGTCCAGCAAACGCTCTTGTTCAGCACCAGTCAGGTCACAACAATGCTGGACTAAAGAGTTTCAGCCTGTAATATTAAAATTAATCAGAAGTGTTTTGAAAGGGACATAAACTTCATCCTCAGAGGTTAAGCCAAACTCCAACTACTAGAGTGTAAGGCTGTGTCTACACAGGAACAAATCTTTGAAATAGCCATATTTTGAAGATTACTAATGAGGCACTGAATTGAATATTCAGCACCTCATTAGCATTAGGACGCTTCTGGCCACAGCACTTTGAAAGCACCACTTTCGAAAGCGCACGGCTACACGGGGGTCCTTTTCGACAGGACCCACACCTTTATTCTGATCAGTGAGTGGGATAAGGGTATATCGAAAGGTGTGGGTCCTGTCGAAAAGGATCCCTGTGTAGCCGTGCTGAGCTGTGCGCTTTCGCACCACGGCCGAAAAAGTCCTAATGCTAATGAGGCGCTGAATATTCAGTTCAGTGCCTCATTAGTAATCTTCAAAATGGCCATTAGCATGGCTATTTCAAATATTTGTGCCCTTGTAGACACACCCTAAGAGATTTTCCCTGAAGGAATATTTTCACACATCTTATTTCAGTGTCTTTTTTACCTTCCATTGAAGCATCTGGTTCTGGGCAGTGAGAGGGTCCTGGACTACAGGAATAAAAGCTTTTGTGAAATATGACAATTCCTATGTTCTTAGAACTGAACAGATATGGATACTTGAATGGCCATGACAGCCTCATGCCTTGTCATTATGGAATAACTTGAAGCACATTTACATGCCTGCAAAAGAAGGCTTGTCCTGCTGCTGTCCACCAGTAAAGGATAACAGTTTCCAAGGCTGTTCATCTGACACTATTCATAAACACTATATTAATTCATAAACAAAAATTACTACCATCTAGCCATATCTCCTGACTTGTGATCTTCTCAGGTCTTGGAAGATCATCAGAAATATGTATGCCTAATTATTTTTTTTAAAATAGGGCATCAAGGACAAACATTGTTTTCTTCATTATCACTCTATTCATGCAGTAGGTGATCTTCATCCATCTGAGGGTGTACTGTTCATTCTTGCATAGTAATAAGAGCAAATATTTTGAAAGAATCAAAATAAACATGGATTTGCCCACAGGCTAATTCAACATCCAGTGGCACTCTGGTCAAACAGGAGCTGTAGTGTCCACATTCAAACAGAAGTACTTAAATTCAGGGTTTATAAATTTCCCTTTTGGTTTACTAGGGAACTACAGTTCAATTATGATGCTCATAGACAGTTACTTTGGAGAGCCAAAATACACATGAACCAATAACACTATTTCTCATGGCAGATTGTAAGAGGCAGCATCAATCTTTAGTTTCAAAGGGAGTCAGACTTTGGCTATGTGTACTCTAAGGTCATTTCTACACAGGGCACTTTCTTCGGAAGTGGCATGGTAATATATGGCCTGAAATATGCTAATGAGGTGTGGATGCAAATTACCCTTACCTCATTAGCATATGGTCACGTGATTTGGAGTCCGGAAGACCGTTCTTCCGGACTCCAAAGCGCTGTTTGGAAGCGCAGCCCCTGGGGGGTCTTCCGGAAGGAAGTCTTTCTTCTGGAGGCCCCTTCTTCCCAAAAATTTTTGGGAAGAAGGGGCCTCCGGAAGAAGGACTTCCTTCTGGAAGGCTCCCCCAGGGCCGCTCTTCTACACGGCGTTTTGGAGTCCGGAAGAACGGTCTTCCAGACTCCAAATCACGATACTGTATGCTAATGAGGTGTGGGGAATTTGCATCTGCACCGTATTAGCATATTTCAGGCCGTGTATTACCATGTCACTTTCATAGAAAGTGGCCTGTGTCAAAATGGCTGAAGAGATAAATTCAAATATATGGCAGTAATCTTGATATTACATTGTCACTGTCTTCACCATAATACCATAAGCTCAATTTAAGGAGCACTAATATCGATATCATAACATCATCGAAACCGGCTGGGTGTATCATCAAATTCAAATTTAAAGTCTGCATGAAGGCCAGTGTGGAAGTGCCACATCTTAAAATCAAATTCATTAGCCTTCACAGGTGTCCTGTACATATTCCACAATGCCCCACAGTGCTCTGTTCTGGCCACTTTCATCTCCACTGCTATCCAGGGGCACAGGAATTAGATAACACAAAGCCCGCGAAGCTGAATTCAGCACCAGAAAGCCCATGGCTGTGGGGTCATGCTTGTATGAGAGGCTAAGATCTTTATTTCTTTGCTATCAGCACTGTGAATAGCCCCAACACGGAGTTCATGGTTCTGTCTCTACCCCTCAAAGCTAAGCACTTGGATTTTTTTTCAGCACTCGCACCAGCTCCTGCCCAACCGCACCACGTGATAGCTAGGCTGTTTTGGGGGGGCTGAGCGGGGATTATCATGCATGAAAGAGAGGCCGAGAAACTTCTTTTCTATGGCACCATGCTATGAGAGTCTTTCCCATGCTCAACCCACATGGCTAGCCCCCAACCCAATAAAAGGATGTTCCTGCTGTTCAGTGCAGATCATGCTGCCAGGCAGCGCCATGTCCTCGCTTGTGCCTGGTGAGGGCTCCAAGGGCAGGAAAGACTTTTGAGGGCTCGCTGCTACCAGAGGAAAGTCTCCCCGGCTCCCGCCCCCAGCAGCTAAGATTTTCAGGTGCCTGCTGCTGCCAGGGGACTGCTTCAACTGGGCCTCCTGCCCCCACCAAAAATATTTTCAGGGTTTGCTGCCACTGTGGGGAAGTCTCTCCCAGCAGATAAGATTTTGGGGGCCTTGCTGCCACCTGGGGGACCATTTCAACTGGCTCTGCGGCCACAGGCCCCCCATGCTCCCAAAGAAAAATATTTTGGGGGCTTTCAGCTGCTGTGGAGACCATTTCAACTGCCTCTTCAGCCATGGCTCTCTCCTCCCCCACCAAAAAGATTTTCAGGGAACAATTTCAACTGGCTCATCATCCTCTAATCCACCCAGTCCCCCAGCCATGAGATGAGGGGGTCTGGCACCCTTAGTCAGTCGGTACTGGGCCCCACACCCGAGCACCCCTGTTTGTTGAAATTTGGAGAGCCCCATCCCCCTGTGTTGGACAACTCTGTGCAGTTTACTGGGAAGCCAAAAATCTTTTTCCTAAACTCCTATCATATTTCTTCAAGCTTTGGACGCCCTAAAACAGGAAAGAGTGGGTGGAGGGCCAGTTGAGAAGACACGGACACAGACACCTTGCTGCAGTTTAAGTCCATTGCAGACTCCTGCTGCTTTTTGTAAAATCTTTGATATTTCAGTTATGAATTATAGAGATTTCAGCCCCATCCCATTTTGGAAGCCCAAAATTTTTTCCTAATCATCTTAATACAGAGAAGGGCCAGTTGAGAAGACAAAGGTGCTGGGTGATCCCAGGGCACAGAGGCTGTGTAATGGACTGGGAAGCCAAAAACCTTGCCTCAAAAAAATTCTTTTGTTCAAAATCTTTCCTATCCTACTCTTTCTTAAAGCTTTGCATTGTTCCTGTATTATTTTCAGGAATCATATGTAATCAAGGGAGGGAGGATGGACACCTGCTGCTTTTTGTAACATCTTTGATAATTCAGTTACAGCTACAGTTATACAAAGCAATTCAGTTGTAGAAGCAAGAGATTTCAGTTAATTGGGTGATCTTTGTTGATGCCCTACATTTCCTTCCTTCCTCCTGGAAAAATGGCCATTTGCTTTCCATGGGAGGGGAATGAGTTTAATGCAATGTGGGAAGATGACATCACATACCCACAACCACTTGCAGGGCATTTTTTCCCATGCTGCACCAGCGAAAATACCCAGAGTGCTACAGAGCTGAGGGAACTGTAGGATAGGTTTCACAATTCACTGAATGTTTGGCTATCTAGTGTGAGTGCAATAAGTCGACTTCGTGGGGAGGTTAGGATACTCAAAATGGAATTTATAAAACTCGGTGCTACGAAGTCGATTTTAATAAGTTTGAATTTATCTTGTAGTATAGACATAGCTTTTTGGACGCCAGGCCTCCACTCCCTCATAAGACTTACTGTAAGGATCTGCCATCATCATGGATCTTGAAGTTTTGGCTTTGGTGCAGGTAAGAGGGGAAACCAGTGGAATGACTGGAAAAGGTGGGCATATAAATGAGGCAATGAAATGTGGAGATGATTTTGACATCAGCATTGTGAACAGAGATGAGTGAAGCAAGGGTGGGGTTAAATCTGGAATCAGGGAGTTCTTGTAGTCAAAAAGTAAGAATACAAGGGTCTGAAGAAGAGACTTGGCACTAAACCAACAGGATAAGGATGAATGCTGGAGATGTTATGAAGCCAAAAAATAGCTTGTCAGTTTTTCCCCACTGGAAAATGTTGAGTGTAGGAATGTTTATGATTTCTCACCTGGAAACATGCACAGAAAGCCCTTTGTATGACTCAACATCTCAAAACTAAATACCATTCACCACTTTGTAGTGTCATGAAAAAGTAAAATATATCCCTGTAACATGTCAAATTATTATTATTTTTTCTTTTAAACCACTTTTATTTTCCATTTCAGAATTTCCCATTCACAAATTTTGGGTGTTTGTTCTGCAAAATTTTTCAGTAAGTGAAATTCCGTTCTGACTGGAAAGAGAAACTGGTTTCAAATGTCAATAGTACCCGTGGGATGAAAACCCTGTTTCACAATTCATGGCAGTGAGGACTGCATTGCTGACAGCAGTAGCAGAGTATGGGAAACGTTGATAAGGCTTGAGAAGAAAGATAAGTGACTCAGTGTTAGTTGCCAATAGCACAATGATGAGGATATATCAGAAAGAGATGTGCCAAGACAGAGGGAGAGAGACACAAGTCAGGAGGGGAGAAAATCCACATTTATGATTGATGCTCAAAATGACTCCAGTGTAAACAGACAATATTTATGGACAGATAAAAAGCAGAATAATCCTCATGTCTTGTGAATGTAGTAGTTGATCTGTTTGTTTTTGCCTGGTTGGAATTATTATTTTATTTGCATTTCTGAAGGATCATATTACTCTAACTATTGGAAGGATGATGACACCAGTCATGCAACATAAGTATTGGCCCCAATCAGATGACCTTTCCTCCTTTAATTCCTCTCTTCTTTAGAAGCTCTCCAATACTGATTTCACCAGTCCAAACTGCACTACTTTGAATTCTTTTCTAGTATATTCTATGTTACTAGTAGGCTTACTCAGTATAGTGCAGGTCCTACAGGGCACGGTGACCATCCGTCCCATATTAAGCGAGACGATCCCTTACCTGGGATGCCAAAAAGGCGTCCCTACTTATTTTTTAAAAAGGACTAATTGTGCCGTATTTGGGCCCTCCCCCACTAATCTGTTCCACTAGCAGGCACAGATGCTGACAGGAGTCACTTCCCCAAGCCTCAGGGAAGCAGGGGAACATGGGCAGCTTCCGTGTCCCCTGTGCTGGCAGCTGCCACTTTCCCAGGGCTGCTGGGGGAGCACCAGTGGCTGCCACCCTCTCCCAGCTCCCTGGAGCTTGGTGGAGCTGGGAGGAGTCACCCCTCCCCCTTCATATCTCTCTGTCCTATATTTGGGAAGGGAGATATGGTCACCCTGTACATATCAAGGGCTGGTGGTGTGGCTGGTACAGGAGTCCCAGCAGGGGCTTGGAGATGTGGGGGGCTTAGGGCAGGAGGATGAGGGTGTGGGGGGTATAGGAGTAAGGGTTGGGAGGGTAAAGAGGGGTTCAGGGTGCGGGGTGAGGGTTCAGGAGTCAGAGCAGGGGAATGGGAGGAATGGGGGCTCTGGGCGGGGGTGGCACTGTATTCTCCTCAGGGCCAGCCTGGAACAGGGAGGGGGGCACATTTACCCAACCCACTGGTTTCTCCCTGGGGCTGCCCCAGCCAGAGTGCAGGCCATGCACCAGCTGCTTCCCAGGGCTAGCCTGATGGGGGCATGTGGCAGCCAGCAGATACTCCCTGAAGCTAATTGGAGTGGTGGTAGCCATTCTGCTGCCCAGTGGCTGCATGCTGGGGAACTTTTTCCCCCCCACGATGGTCATATGTGCCCCTTGCTTGCTGCTCTCCCCCGCCCCATGGTCATTCCTCATTATAACAGTCCCTGTTATCACACACACACCCTTTCTGTTTGACATGAAACAATCACATTCCAGGCACATCCCTTTATCCTGGAACAACCAAACCATGACCTTGCTTTAATTCATGATAAGAGGAAGCTGCAGACCAAATCTGGTGGCCCTAGCTCTTGCTCTTTAGGAGGAGTTTTTGAACAAACAGACTCACAGACAGGTGGGCAGTTAGACAGGCACACATTTCTAAAATATATCATCAGATTGAGAGAATTTAGTTGTAACCTTCTTAGCTCCAGTCTTTCCTGTGATTGCAATGTACCTTGCACACCTGGCAATCTACAGGTACATTAATTCACATGAAATCAGTGGTGCCCAATTTATGCCCCATCACAGCATTTCATGCGCCCGGGGCCTGCTTCAACACAATATATACTGGTGGATGATTCATTGCCATCCCGTTGACATAATTTTGGTTTGCACAAGTGTGTAAATAGACAATACATAGAAACACACCATCTCAATACATATAATACAAGCTGAACTTAAAATATAAATCAGAACAGGTGACTTTAAATATTAATATATGTAGAATCTGTTTGGCCCATAAACAATTGTATTGATTTAGCTTTATTTGGCCTTTTTGCATTATACATATGCGTACTATTGCATTAAATTAAATTAATCTAGAATTTGGTACTGCAGATCTGTGTCTTATAATACCACAAAGTAAGTTGTGGCTTCAGATAAACATCCCTGAGTTAAGTTCTTGCCATGACACTTCTCTGGGGAAGGGCACTGGAGCTGACATATTTCCAGTTGAAAGGAAAAAATGAGCTGAGAGAAAAGCAAAGAAGAAAGAGACAGAGAAATAAGCAGAGACAGGAGTGAATAAATAGCTGATGAGGAAAGGATGGGCTACCAAAAACAGAGTCAGAGAAGAAGTATTATGGTAGTGAGCAAAAAACAGGTGAAGAGACCAAAAAAAAAGATGAAGAGCTAGGGATGCTGATATGGGATTCACTGCACACTATCCGGGAAAGGGTTAATGTGGCTCCAAATGTGTTAAGTAACCTGAAAGGCCTTTAAAGTGCTACATTTCTGCTGCTTTGTTTTGTTGGAGTACAGACTAACACGGCTACTTCTCTGTTACTACCTGAAGGGAGTTAGTTTTGATAGGCTAGTACTGAAGGGGTGGGGAGAAAAGCCTAGCTGAATAGACCAGGCCCTGAAGTGAAGAAAGAGGAGGTGGTGATGTAGAGGCCTGATGTGACCCTCCTAGCTTGGAAAGGGAAACGAAGGAAACCCCAGGAAGGAATGGAAATCCTGAGATCCTGCTGTAAAAGAAGGGTTTGTCCAGAGGAGTGACAGAGAGAAAAGATGCTTAAGTAGGAAGCGACCCAGAGAAATAGTGGCAGGGTCTTTAGGGTTAGCAGATTGCTGAATGAAGACCCACTGGACTCAAATCCAGAGAAGTGGGTGGGCCTAGGTTCCTCTACAAGACAACTGGCAAGTAACATAGTGTTGAATTGGAGTACTGCTAGAAACAACATCCAGACATTTGGCAGAGTGGGATTTTGATGTCCCCAGAGGGGAAAACTATGGTAAATTGTCCAGTGGGCCAAACCACAAAGAAGGAGCATCCTGAGGCAAAAACAGAGTGTGAGAGAGCGAGAGATTGGTCATGGCACATGCAAGTACAGAAGGTGGGATCAGACATGGAAGGAATTGATTCTCAGACCATCCAAGAGCAGGTGCCCAGCAGTGACTAGAGAACTCTGTTATAGACACATAAATGGAAAGCATAGATGAAGGCATGGAAAACAAAAGAAAAGTACTCACTGACCCAAACTAAAATTGAATCAGCAAAGAACTAAGACAGTGGGAAAAAAATAAAATAAAGCAGCCACCCGCCCCGCCATCGCCAAATCAACCATATCTCATGTAAAGGAGTGAAGAAGAGGGCTAAGCAATACTCTCCATTTACAAAATGGCAATGTCTCAGCAGCTGTTCTGCTGTGGCTGCTGCTTATTACACTAAGGCTACATCTAGGCTGTGTCTACACTAGCCAGTTCTTTTGAAAGATTGTTTGCAAGAAGAGGGCTCTTTCAAAAGATCATGTGGAGCATTTACATGCAAAAACTGTTCTTTCAGAAGATCTCTTCCAAAATAACTTATTTCGAAAAAGTTCGTCCACTCACAAAAAAGAGGATCAAAAAGGTGATTTGCTCTTTTGAAAAAGAGCGTTCATCCTGCCCCGACTCTTTTGTGAAGAATGGGGCAGGCACCATGAGGACTGCTCTTTTGAAATAAAGGGCCTGTGAAGTGTCCACACATATTTTTTCAGAAGATTTTGAAAGAAGGAGCTCTTCCTGAAGCAGAAGTGGAAGAGTGCTTTCGAAAGGGGCACCATATTCTTTTCATTTAATTTTGAAAGAATGTTGTTTGCGTGTAGACAATTCACTGTATATCTCAAAAGAGCCCCTTCTTTCAAAAACTATTTCAAAAGAACTTTTTAGCATAGACGCAGCTTATGGGTATGTCTACACAGCAGCCAAAACAATGCTGCTACACACAAAAGCTGGGTTTACACATAAGCACCCCTTTGAAAGGGCAAAAATCGAAAGAGGGAAGTCAAAAGCACAGCTTTCAAAAGGGAACTGCAGGTTAAAAGCAGATTGATGGGTCAATCTGCCCTTTCAAAGGGCCACTGCATTCTTTCAAAAGGGAGCATCCACGTGGCTCCAAGCACTCATTTGCAAGAAGGGAGGCAGGAAACTCTGTGGATGGGGTCTCACAGCCAACAAGCCCTTCTGGTGCTGCAGCCAGCTGCTCCCCTAAAGAACCCTTCCCTCCAGCCTCCACCCACACATCTTAGTTATGTATGTGGTTTTGCAATACGAGTTCTGTTCTTGCCAGGTTCCATAAGCTTGGAAGCAGGCACGATTTATACCTGGGCCTGCCTTCTGTACACATCCAGCCTTTTCCTTGCTTTATGTCCTTGTGGGTTATCCTGGGAAGGAACAAGGCTAATGGAGTAAACCCTGACAGAAAATCTAGAGGGGAGGCCTAAGGCGGTTCTGTGCAAACTTCTGGCATTGACTCGGCAACTCCTACAGCTGAGCTGGTACCAGACACAGAGGTTATCCTCTCCTTTGCACTATATCAGTAAAGCCGAGAGGGGAACACTGGCTTCTGGGCAGCCCAGGGTCCCAAAAAATAGCCCAGGCTCGCACCTGGAGAGGTACTCCAGCATCGCTTAACAGTGTTGAACCAACACGGGAGGTAACAGATACCGGTTATAAGCTCTTGCTCGATTGGTGTAGAGAACGAGCACCAGGCGTTGCCTTCGACAGTGGGAGAGATCGTCGCATCTCACTGGACAGTCACTGCCCGCTTCAAGCTGGGCAGCCCCCAGCCAGAAGGGTACTGTCCTGCCACAGTTCACCTGCCTCACTGGTTGCGTGAGGCTTAAAGTTCCCAAACATGACAAGTGACTGAAATTTGAGCACTAGACAAACCAATAAGAAAATCAACAAGAAAAGGAAACCATCAAAGTTTTAAGCTTGCTTGCTGGAATGTGTGGACCATGCTGACCGGTTTGACTGAAGATCTTCAGGACATCAGTGACACCCGAAAGACCACTGTCATCAGTGAGGAACTGAAGAGGCTCCAAGTTGACATTGCTGCTCTGCAAGAGACGCGACTCACAGATTCGGGATCTCTAAAGGAAAAGGACTACACCTTTTTCTGGCAGGGTAAAGCCCAAGAAGAACCCAGGGAGCATGGTGTTGGCTTTGCCATCAGAAACACCCTTCTACAAATGGTGGAATTAGTCATGGGTGGATCAGAAAGACTCCTTCAGGTGATACTTCAGACTTGCGCCTGTCCTGTCCACCTGATCAGCGCTTATGCTCCAACCCTGTATGCCACACCGGAAGTAAAATACAAGTTCTTTGATGTACTTAGTGCTGCCATAGTGCAAATACCTGCTCGCAAACAACTGTACATTTTGGGTGACTTCAATGCGAGAGTTGGAGCCGATCATGACTCATGGCCTTCCCACTTAGGCCACTTCGGTGTGGGAAAAATGAATGAAAACAGACAACGTCTTCTCGAACTTTGCACATACCACAATGTGTGCATCACAAACACATTTTTCCAAACCAAGCCACAGCACAGAGTGTCATGGAGACACCCATGCTTGAAACACTGGCATCAACTAGATGTGGTCATTGCTAGACATGATAACCTCAGAAACGTCCTTCTGACATGCAGCTATCACAGTGCCGACTGCTACACATCACAATGTGGATACAGCCCACTTTTCACTGTGGCATATAAGTACACACACTCCACATGCCACCATCAACGTATATAAGGCTTTGATGTGGCCTTGTGTTCCCCTGAATATTTTGTGCATCAGTTTGTCATCTTTTGTGTTATATGCAGGACTCAATCCTGGAGAGTATTATACTCTCTTCCTTCAGCCAACTGTGAGTTGTGTCTCTGACCTCATCACTGGGGTGTCTGTTTATAAATTCTTTGGAACAGCAAGTATTTTTTCATTCTGCGTGATCCCTGGCTGTGACAATTGGGAACTGTCAAAAAACTACCAATAAAACTAATAATATGGGGTGCACGTACAAAGAAAAAAACATGAATGAAGAAAAACACAAAGAACCAGACAAAAAGGAAGGAAATACAGTAAACTATTTCATATCTGGCAGCCCTGAGACTAGGAGGTTGCCGGATATTCAAATATTCTGGATAACAGAGGTATGCCTAGCAATGTGTAACACTAAGTTAAAAACAAGATTAGATATTAAGAAACAAACAGAAATGTATGCATAGTACTTTATTTACCAACAACAGTAGTATTGTACTCTGTAAACTTATACTGCATTTGCTATATTTATTTGTATTTACTTTCACTATCCCATACTTATGGAAAACGTAACTAAAACTTTCTTATGGTTAAAATGCCGGTTATCTGAGAGCTTGGGATAATAGAATGCTGGATATAAAAGAGTTTACTGTAAAAAGGAAGCAGAAATACATCAAAAGTTAGACTAATAAATACTGGGCAGTTCTGTTTTCACAGCAGAGAGATTAGATGACTGAGGTAATATTTTTTTTATTGGACCAACTTCTGTTTCTGAGAGCAACAAGCTTTAGGGTTTACACAAAACTGCAGAAGGAACTGAGAGTGCTGCACCTACATCCAAGGTCAAACTTATAGTTTACCACAAGTAGTTAACACAAATTTCAAGAGGCCATTGAAACTGAAGTGGTCCATTAGCACCCCTCCAGATATAGGAAGGAAATGCAGCTGTGGAGACCAGGGTTGTGAGAGGGGTATAGGTTCTTGTAATAAGCCATAAATTCAGTGCCTGTATTCAGTTCATGGTTTTTAGTTTCTATCAAATGTATGGATTTAAGCTCCCAGGCTTGTCTTGAAGTATTGTGCAATTTTCCTTCGAAGATGGGGACTGCTCAGTTAGATGTGTCATGATCAATTTGTGAAAAGTTCTCACCCGCCGGTAATACGGATTTTTTTTCACTTTTTATCACTTTCCTGTGTGAGTTCATTTGACAACATAGTGATGGTCGGGTTTCACTCGCATAGTTGCTGGGGCATTTAATACACTGGATGAGATACACAACCTGTTTTGACAGGCATCTGTGTGACCCATGGAACTTGAAAGGTGTGCTGCGCGGAGATGGTGCACTGTAGTGAAGATATGTCTGCAGGTTTTGCATCTATTATTCTGGTATGGTCTGGCACTGCTTTCAGTTGGTGAACACTAGTCTGTTGGGAGCTTATTTCTGCTGATGAGCTAGGAGAGGTTGGGGGGCTTGTTTGAAGGTCAGAAGTGGTGGGGCTGCTTAGAGACATTAGATTTATGTCTCATTACAACACTCTATATGCTATTATGGTTTGTTACACAAACCCGCAGCTACCTTTTCCCTCTGTGGCTACATCTACACTCTACCACTTACGATGACAGGTCTACATCTATGCCTGCACCATTGTAGAGTGTGCAGTGTAGCCATTCTGAGGCCTGGAGGGAAGGCAGCACTATAGTCGGGGTGGTGCTGAGGGCTGGCTGCCACCAGCCCCACCCCTACCACTCAAGGTCCCCTCCTTTCCGGGGGTGTAGAACTGCCCCCCGATACATTTTGACCCAAGGCCTCAGCTAGCTGTTGGTCCCACTGTCTAAATGATCTGTTCCACCTTGTTTTTAGCTGTGATACTCTGAGTACAATTCCCAGAGCTGAAGAAGAGTTTTTTTGTAATTTTGAAAGTTTCTTTCTTTCACACCAGCAGAAGTTGGTCCCAAAAGTATTGTTACAACATCCACCTTGTCTAGGATGAACACAGCTATAACAAAACTGCATGTTATCAATGTGTAATTTCCATCAGATATAATATCCTTCCTAAATTTTAAGGAGGATAGCTGTGGCCTCTTGGGTAGTTGTGATGTAGTATCCTAAAAGTAGCTTCATGTCAGTGACAAAAGTGACCTCAAAATATGCACATCCTGTATTAAAACCGTTTAGCTCATTGAGCATTTCTAGAGGCTAGAAAACATGTATGTTTATGATTCCTAGTGCTGCTAATCTAACAGACATTCATTTAGCTCAATCTGCTGAAGTTTATGCTTTCAGACACAGCAATTCTAGGCTGAATCATTGTAGGTAACCTGACCAAGGGCATATAAATGAGAGGAAGTAGCAGAATCATAAATGTCTAGTCAAGCTGCTAAGGGATTGTGAAGAGCCACACAATTTTAGTATAATTATATCCTATATCTAATTCAATTTCTTAAACATTTGGGAATCCTTTGGATGAAAGTTTCTGTATAATGTTCAGTAATTTGACATTATCTGTATTATAAAGAGGAAACTATTATATTTCAAAACTGTTTGTTGTTTTTCCTTTGCTCTTATACAACAAAGTGAGTGACAGAAGTTCTGTTTTGGTCTATAATATTATGACTCATGTGGAGAGAAAGTAATTAAGGACTAGGGGTCGTCCAATGAAATTAATAGGTAGCAGGTTTAAAACAAATATTTCTTCTTGCAACTCACTGTCAACCTGTGGAACTCCTTGCAACTAGAAGATGTTGTGAAGATCTGGAATTTAACTTGTTTAAAAAAGAGTTAGATAAATTCATGGAGGATAGGTCCCTAGGAATTGTGTCCCTAGCCTCTGTTTGTCAGAATGTGGGGGTGGGTGACAGCAGAGGGATCACTTGACGAGTACCTATTATGTTAATTCGTCTGGGACACCTGGCATTGGTCACTGTCAAAAGACAGGGCACTCGGCTAGATGGACCTTTAATCTGGTCTAGTATAGATGTTCCTATGTCTTTAGGTTCTTATGCCAAGAACTAAAGCAAACAGGCTAACCTGTCTGTCCAGAGCTCAGTTCTAGCATAGCACAGGTAACTGAAATGCTGTAATAAATGTCTTCTCTACAATAAAGTGCTCTTCAGTAAATGGTGGAAAAAGAAATCAAATATTTTCTAAATGCAGGCATTTACAGAATGCTTCTCAGTCCCATTGAAGCCAATGAAGGCTGCAGGTTATGTATCTAGAAGAATGAATGTCAGAAAAGTGTTCTATTTGAGAAAACTTTAATCCACGGTGACAAAATGGAATGCACATTGGCTTTATTGATGTTTTATTTAATATATCAGGTAAGCAGTAAAGCAGTTTCCCAATGATTTAGGACAATTGCCTCAGAACAGCATATTTTGAAATGTATGCAGAATAAAAAGTGGTTGTTGAATAAAATGCGTCACCATCTGCTTCTTTGTTTCGTTCTGCAAGAATTTAATTGAGTTGAACTGAGTTAGTGGATATCCTCAATGAAATTACACAATGGGTTGATGAAGATCTTAGTTCAGCTATTGATTAATTTGTTAGAATGCTCAGGCAAGGTGATAATTATTTTAGAAATCTGAGTATAAAATTTAAAACCAAGGTACCAGTTGCTGTAACATTAATTTAAGTAGAGGAAATAATTTCCTGAATTCGTTGCACTGATAATGAAACTTTAAAGAATGACATTAGATATGTACATGCCTTAAACCTTCCAGATGGTCATAACCAAAATTACCTCATAAGAAAAAAGGGTAAGATTTTCAGAAGTGAAAAAGGTTCCGATTTTTATAATTCCAGTTGAAGTTAGGCTCCTGGGTGCTTTTGAAGATTCTCAGCAGTTCCCTATCTGCATCTTTAGACACTTTGGAAATTTCCAGCCCTTAGTGCCCAACTATCTCCTGAAAATTTTGTTTGACAAGTACAGCATGCAGTTCAAGTAGAAAATATTATGAAAGAACTTGTCATCAAATTAAATATGCAACAAATGACAAATCAGAGGCAAGTTATTGTACAATGTGTATATGTCCAGTTACTGATCCCTGTATTAATTTCTAGATCTCCCACACAACATCATGGGTATCAATGTGCATTTGATGCTTTAACAGTGAAGTCTTACTTGATTTGAACAGGACTCCATATGAGTGAGCTAGAGCCATAAAGATCTATTTGCACGTCTGGTGCCAATATTTGTAATAGATTCATTCTTTATTAATTAGTCTTCTTAAAAGGCATTCACTTTTCTAAGCCAGATTAGAAATTCCATTCATATAGTCAAATCACTACTGCAAACAATACATATAATATATTGATGAAGTATAGTTCATTACAACTCAGTTGTGTTTGGGAGGAAGAGTACAGAACCAGGGAAGGGACTGCTTCAGATATTAGGGTTTGGATTTTGTTTTTTCAATTCTCAGAAGTTCTGTTTCATAACTCTTATGTTGCACATAATCTAATTATATACACAAGAGCCTTGACATCTGAGCCACAAAACTATTTTTATATCTCCAGAGGAAAGCTGCTGTGAATCTACAAGCAGTTCCTATGGCTTCAGTCCTGATTAAACACATTCGCTTGTACAAGGGGCTATATTTGGTACCCTTAACAGCAAAAACTTATTATATTTAAGAGAACCACCCGTTATGCTATAAAATAAAAAAAAAGTTTTGTTATTAAAGAGGTTATTTTTCTTCCTTTCCAACACTTTAAGTCAAGCTGTGACGGAAATCTCTAAGGCCTGCTTTGCAATTTTATCTTAATTCAGAAGGGGGGAAAAAACTACAAAATGGGAAATAATCCAAAAGTTCAAGTGGAACAAAAATATTAGTCTTTACAAAATTTAGTGTGCACAGAAAGCATGATGGAAGTTTTTGCCTCTCTAAAACAGCATGGTGAGAACAAAGTTGATTAGCTCCTTTTATTGCTTGTGCATTCAACCACAGAGCACTTTCTGTTCATTCGTCAAGGAAAATTCGTGTATAGGTAAATATGACCAGTTTTTGTGTGCAGATTTAAAGATACATTTTATTTAAATACAGGTTAAGATTACAGCCTTGATCTTTCAGTCTGATATTCATGAACAGAATCCCATTCCTGTGGGAATTTCCATTTACTGCAGAATCTTTGTGTTGCTTTCTGGTTATTGACCTATTGCTAATGTGATGCACAAAATAATAACGTTGCCATTTTTGACTGATGTATAAAGGCTTCTGTTCACTCCAGCTTTCTTTTCTTCTTTCTCAAACTTGACTAAAATTTCACTTCTAATTAATTTAACTCCATTTTTAAAAGTCCCAGTAGGCTTCTTGGTGAAGAGACATTTGTGAATTTTTTTTATGCTTCTAAGTAGCACAAATATTGGAATTTAATATATGAAAAATATGTGATAGGAACTATATTCCCCATTTTTGTTGTTCTGGCTGCAAACGGGAAAAATAAAAAAAGTACAACTTAATGTCTTCTTTGCTGTATTTGGAATAGAAGCTAGATTGGAAACTTATGGGAAGCCTTTTCAATCTTTCTTAAAACAAAATATGCAAAAGATCAAAAAAGAACAGGCAAATAGCTATTGTGGTAGTGATTAGCTGGATATGGGAGTAAGAGAAGTCAGGTTAATAATATTTCAAGCTAGTAATATTTCAGGCTCTAATGATGATGATTAAAGATCCTTTATTGCATCAGAGCTGCAGCCACCTTATCTCCAAACTTGTTTCCACCTTTTGAAAGATTGTATGCAGCACGTATCTGTGAAAAAATTCTAGTTCTAGGCATGCTAGAACCTGCTGCACACTAGCACCTGGAACCCTTGCTTCAATACAGAAAACTTGACATGCTTCCATAATTGTCCATAAATTGGTGAACATTTCACAGTGCATAATGCAGAAAGATCTGGGATATTTTAATATTTTTATACACCACAGCCACGACCTGCTGCATATTTTGTCACGCTAAACCCCAGATCAAACACAAAGTACCTCTCCTTCTTCACCATTAGCAAGCACTTTGAAACAGGCGAGGGCACACTCACCAAAGACAATTCTGTTCCACAGAAACAATGGCAATAGTGATAGGCACAGTCTATCTCCCTCAACCACTAAGGCTGTTCAGCCAGGCCCACCAATGTGCAAAGCAGGCAGTTGGCCCTGGACCCAGCAGTTCAGCTTTGGCAGTGGCTGGAACTCTGGGCCTCTTTGGAGTGCTGCTGCAAAACTGCACATGGCTGTGAGGGAAGAGGGGGCCCCAGTGCTGCATTCTGGGCAGCACTGAAGTCTGAATGCCCTGTCCTGCCCCTTCTGAGGCATGAAGCTGAGCCCCGCCCCCCACACCTTGCTCAAGGGCCCATGGCAGCTGTCAGCCCCTGTCTCTTCAGAAACAGAGATCATTATACCCAGACCTACAGATACAAATATATATGAAATTTAGAAGTGGTCAGATCTAGTTCCATACTTTGTGTTTGGATTCAAGCAAATCTATAGCCTGTAAGGGCCTATATAACTCTTACTAGCTGTAAGGCTAGTCTTTCATGCTTTCCAACAGGCAAATGCCCCAGAAGCTCACAGTCACCGTTGTTGCTTCGTTAGAATACAGGAAAACAGTCTTACCTGTAAAACTATTTTGCCTTGCATGCTGACTTTCTACAGAGTTTTGCATATAACATTCCTCTAGCCTATCACGTCTGGATTCTCAGTACATACTTAAAGAAACCATGCACATATGCTTACATGCCCTACTCGTTGTTATGAGTGGTCAGAACTGCTCACGGTTAACAATATCAAGTGGGGCTTATTTTTGAATCTGAGCCAAGTTTGCAGTAAAGCTAGGATGTTTACTGAGGATATGAAACATAATAAAGCAATTAGATAAGAATTTTACCCAGTTTTGTTTGAAGGGAGGCTCTTACTAAATGGTTTTGAAAATGAACCAAGAACAGTGGATACAGATGGGAGAGGGGCATAAAGCAATATTATTTTCATTAATTAAAATAGCATGTGCTTAAAATAAAAGGTGACCAAATCATTCTTTGTATTATTTTCATTTTTGGACCTCTGCACTTATTGTACCTGACTGAGAGAGGAAGCAAAGATAAAAACACAAAAGAGTCATCTGTATTTTTGCGTTATTTATTGGCTGGTCAGAATAAGACAGTTCAGGTAACCTTGGGAGAAAACATACACTTCTGAGATTTCTAGTTCAATAGTACAAATCAAGGAGCTAGAGATAAACTTTTGAACCTGTACTTACCCAGACTGAACTGAATATTTGAGGTTCTCAAAATTACTAATAGGCAGCTGGTGAATGAGAGAAACTGAAGGAAATTGTGATGATTATATCAGAAAGGATTTTGTTTTGTTTAGCAGAGCAGTCAGATTTCATATCAACACTGGGTTAACAGCTCCATTGTACTGAATCTTTTCATTTCTTTTCTTTACTACCTACTGCTTATAAGCATGAAAGCCAAGACATGCATACGCACGTGTCCACAGATAGGAGGAAAAGCTCAAGTATTTAACATTGAATCTCTGAGTAACTTAAAGCATTTACATTGTGGCAACAATAGATGGGCTCACAACTGAATCAAATTCATTTATTGTTGCATTATGGCATCATTGTTGTTGGTTCTAATAAATCATTGGGTAAGACGTAAATAATAGTAACTTACTACAAGTTACTGGTTATGGGTATTTCAACTGTTTTATGACTCCTGCATACACAGAGCGATATCCAAGATAACGAGCCACTAATTAATCCTTGCCTGTCTCTTTTCAAAACACCCTTCTCATTCCCGGAGCCTGTAAAAATGAAAAGAAAAATAAGAATGGTTCAATTTCTATTGAAATTAACATGCTTAATATATACGTGAATGGAGGAGCAGAAGAATCAAATAAAGATCCTGATTCGCCTCTCATTTGCATCACAATTAATCTCAAACTTCACTGTCCGCAATGAAGTAACTTTGCATTTACATTCACTAACAGAACTGAAAGTCAGATCTTCACCACACAATTTACAACATTTGGCAAATTTAAAAGAGACGTTTTTTCAGGATGAGTCAATTTTGCTAATCTTACTCCAGGCCTTTCAGAGGAAAGAATGCTTTTCTGGTTAAGACAGTACACTGTAACTCAAGACATCAAAAGTAGGCTCCATAGGGCTCCCATTTAGATAGAAAGGATGTTGGTATTGCCTTTCCTTCTATTTAGGGTATTTCTTACACCACAAAGAAAAAAAAAAAGGTTCTTACCTCAGATTAAAATAGCAGTGAAGACACAGCAATCTGACTTTCCGTGCAAGTTAGCTGCTCCAGTTAAAGCCAGCAGGGGAACATGGGTCTGAACTTGATTGCATTATCTGGGTCTACACGTGAGCTCCCTTTCGAAAGGGCAAAAGTCAAAGTTCAGCTGTCGAAATAGAGGCCATCAAAAGGGAGCAGCCGATGCCATTATCAGATCAGCATTTCTATCTGCTCATTCAAAGTGCTGCCGCAGGTCTTTTGAAAGAGAGCGTCCACACGGCTCCAAGCCCTATTTCGAAAGAAGGGAGGTAGGAAGTGCTGTGGACAGGGTCCCATAGCTGACAAGCCCTTCTGGGGCTGCCGCCAGCCACCCCCTTTAAAGGGCCCCTCCCTACACCCTCCACTCTGCACGAGCTGAGCACTGGCCAGCCTTTCCCAGCTCGGTAAAACCCACCTGTGCCCATGATGGAGGCCCAGCGACAGCTCCTGCAGGAGGACACCCTCATTATGGACTCCCTGCTGGCAGTGCTGGGCACCATCCCCACAGCTGCACCGTATCTCAACGGTTGGCTGGGTGGTCCCCCTGAGGCCGTGGGGCTCCCCAACCCGGGGCTCCACCGGTCACCCCCCCGATGCCCCGATGCCTCTGGACCCCACCCCCAGCAGCACTGACTGGTGGAAGTGCCTGGTGCTAGGGGAGTGGGGCAAGAAAAGGTGTCTGCAGAACTTCCACATCTCGAAGCAGACCTTCAAGGAGATCTGCCACTGGCTCACCCCCTCACTCCGGCACCAGGACACCTGCACATGCCCAGC
This sequence comes from Carettochelys insculpta, assembly GCF_033958435.1. NCBI lineage: Eukaryota > Metazoa > Chordata > Testudines > Carettochelyidae > Carettochelys > Carettochelys insculpta. The sequence continues at coordinate 191,588,837 of NC_134139.1, forward strand.
CCTCACCCTGGAGAAACAGGTCGCAATCGCCATCTGGAAGGTGGCCATCCCGGACTCCTACCACTCAATGGGACAACAGTTCTGGGTGGACAAGGCCACCGTTGGAGCCATACTTATGGAGGCAAGGTGGGGCTGGGTCATGCGTCCCCCATGGGTGGATGGGGGGGCTGTGGCAAGGGGAACCCACTGCTGCAAGGGGCCAGATGGGAGGAGGATAGGGGGCTGGACAGGGCGGGGGCTGGATGGGAGGGGGGCAGAATGGGCCTTATGCAGGAGGGAGATGGCTGCCACACCTGCACTAGAGCACATGTCCTCTCCCACCCCTGCAGGTCCTCAGATCCATCAGAACAATGCTACTCCACAGGGTCATCGTCCTGGTGATCTAGACAACACTGTCACCGGCTTCCAGGACCTGGGCTTTCTGAACTACATCGGCGCTTTGGATGACACGTACATCCCCATCCATGCTCTGCCACACAGCACCAGCTAGTACACCAACAGGAAGGGCTACCATTCAGTGGTGCTCCAGGCCCTGGTGGACGCGAGGGGCTGGTTCACTGACATCCATGTGGGCTGGGCCGGCTGCACCCATGATGACTGGATCTTCTGGAACTCCAGCCTCTGCCGGCGCATGGGGGCCAGCACCTTCATCCCCGAGCAGGAGATCCCGGTGGTGGAGGACGTCACCATGCTGTTCTGCAAGTGGCTGATGTGGCATAAGCCCTGCAACCGTGGCTCATGAGGCCATACATGGAACACCTCGACCCCACCCAGGAGGCATTCAGTTGGTACCTCAACCACACCCGCAACGTCGTGGAGCAGGCCTTCAGGCGCCTAAAAGGGTGGTGGAGGTGCCTCCACACATGGCTGGAGGTTGGGGTCCTCAGTGTGCCCCAGGGTGATGGGTGCCTGTTGCGTCCTCCACAATGTTGTGGGGGGAAAGAGGGATGCCTATGTCCCTGGGAGGTGGGGCCTTCAGCCGGTGCCAGCTGTGAGCAGCCGGGCACCACCCCTACCCACCAGGCCTACTGGGACAGCCACTGCAACAGGGAGGCCCTCAGGCAGGCCTTTGCCGATGGTCACCTCTGACCTGCATGCACACCCACATCCCACGCACATCTGCCACCCACCGTCCCCGCCACCCCATCCCCACCAGCACTGCACCCACACATCCACCACCCAAGATCCCCCTGAGGAGCACAGCACAGAGTGGTGAACATTAAAATAAACATTTATCTACACTGTTCTTGTTAATATGTACACGGGATGGGACCCTAACTTGGAGTGGGGGTAGGGGAAACCTAACTTGGGAGGTGGGGGAACCTAACTTGAGGGGAGTGGGGGGAACCTAACTTGGAGGGGGGCGGGGGGCTCATTCCAGGGTAGGGGTGGTGGGCTGCAAGCCCCATCACCCCTGAAGCCCCTGTCTCCCTGGGTGCAGGGTCCCCGGTGGAGAGGAGAGGGTGCAGGTAATGCTGGAGAGTGGCAGGTGATGCTGGAGAGTGGGCCTGGATGGGGCAGAGAGTGCGGGCTTGGTGGGGGTGAGCGGTGTGGGCTCAGCAGGGGAAGCTGCTGCGGGGGACCAGGAGGCAGGTAACAGTGGCTGCATGGTCCTGGAGGGTGTGGCCAATGCCCTCGAGTGTGGTCAGCAGCGTCTCCCAGGCTGCCCTCCTCCATTCCATCTTGGCCTGAGCGAGCTTCAGGTGCTGTTCAGCCACCTCAGCCTGGCGCTGGCTGACTGGGTCCTACTCAGCCCAAGGGGGCCCTCCAGCCATGACCCCAATGGTGCGCTGTGTGGGGTGGCGTCTGGGCACCTCCAAGGGCTGCGGGGTGGAGGGTGTCTCGGGGACAAGGGACGGCGCAGGGCTCTCATGGCCCATGGATGGTGTAGCTACGTGGAGAGGAGGACAGCATATCAGTAATGTGCCTCGGACAGAGGAGACCTGGCTGTGGCCCACCTGCCCAGGCCCACCCGCCCAAGCCCACCTCATGGGGCCCCCGCCCCCCCCAAAGGACAATGACCTCCCCAAGGGACACCAACTCACCCCCCATGGGCTAGGCCTCCTGGACTGAGCGTGCATCCAGGGATCTTACATGCAGGTGGCCCTTCCTGGTCTGCAGTGTGCAGTCCCCAGGTGCTGTCTGGCACTGACTGGCTGCCGCCCCGTGTGGCTTGCGGCACTATCCACTGAAGGTGGTTGCTGGGCATCGCTGGTGGGCCACCGTGGGGTGCTGCATCCCATGTGGGGGTGGCCTGTGTGTGGCCCGGGACCACCGGTCTTGTGTGCGGGCGACTAGCTGTTGCATCTCCCTCACCCTGTGGAGCAGGTGTCCACCTCTCCCTGTACGTACCGGAGGGTCCCTTGGCAATGTCCGGGGATGTCCAGCTCCCAGTCGCCTGGCTGAAGGAGTTGGAGGGGAGGACGATGGTGAGGTCCCCCTCCTCACTCAACCACTCTGGGGTTCCCTCACCCCCCTGGGTCCCAACTCCAGGCTGCTCCTCCTTCTCCAGCTGCAGCTCCTTGGCGGAGGTGTCCAGGAACGATAGGGGTGGGGAGCCGTCCTGGGCCCTCAGGATGCCTTGGAACTCCTGAAAAAAGTGCATGTGCCTGGAGCAGCCCCAGAGTGGCCAGCCTGGTCTCTGGCCTGGGCATAGCTCTGCTGCAGCTCCTTTACCTTGGAGCGTACCTGCTCCACAGTACACTCCAGGTGGTCCAGGAGGGGACCCTTTTTTTTCTCCACCTTGAAGCCCTGGGAGCCCTGTGGGGGCTCGGGGCGGGGGGCTGTGGGGCCTGCGGGGGGTGGGGGGGCTGGCTGCTGGCCATGCTGTGGTGCTGGAGCATGGGCTGGAGTACATGAAGAGGCTGCTCCTAGCACACTCTCAGCTTCCTGCCATGGGTTTCCTGCATGTATGAAGCTTTAAGGCAGCTGAATGCAGGGACCATAAAGCCACACTGCTGCCGGCTGGAGCAGCCCCATGCTCCAGCTGACCAGTGCCATGGTGGACCTGTATTTCCAAAAAGCGAACTGTGGAGCGTCTAGACATGTACTCCTTCAATTTAGTATTTTGAAAGGGTCCGACCTTCCTGATCTGGGATCGGGGTTCAGATTTCAATGTCTGCACCCCATTCTTTCGATTTCCTTTTGAAAGATGGTTTTACACATGTGGACTCTCCTCCCACTTTTTTGAAAAAGGGCCACTTATTTTGATGTTTTAATCTCGATCTAGACACAGCTATAGTCTTTATTAAAAGCTGACCTGGTACATCTTCACTGTTATTTTAATCTGGTATCTAAACTGAGTTAACTAACACAAATTAAGATGACATCTTTTCTTTTCAATGGAGACATACCCTTAAACTTTAATTGATATATTGGTTTCTTACTGTTTGCATGAGCAGGGCCAAGCACAGTGGGGACCTATATTGCAATAGACACAACAGCTTGATCTTTTCTAGTCCAGCACACCCTGGTCCACCAACATCTGTAATCCACCATGATTTTAGTTAGCCACATAGCCACTTACATGGGTGTGGAAAGTTTCCTGTGGTCCCATAAAGTTTGTTTACAGTCACCAGTCCTGGCTTTCAGGGTTCTGTGATGTTATTTAGCTCTAATTTCGCACTAAATATCTTCTAAGATCCCAGTAAGCAGTGGAAGTGTTGGTAATGCTGCAAGACAATATTGACCTCCTATGATCGGGCAAATTCTCTAGCTTGGCACTAGTCAGTTCTTGAGGGTGCTGGACTAGATAGGTTCAACCTGTATCAAGATACAAATAAACATTAAATTATCTGGAATGTCCAGTGGTAGATTTTCAAATATGATATCCTGGTTGGCCAGTCTATTTCTTGGGTGGCCCTCAGGCACAGGTCAAGTTTTACTTTGGGAGTATTTCCCAGCAAGTGACCAAAACATAATTTTAAAAAAGGGATTTTTCATATCAGGAATACTTGCTCCTGTTAGCTGTGTCTACACGTGCATGCTACTTCGAAGTAGCGGCACCAACTTCGAAATAGCGCCTGTCGCAGCTACACGTGTCGGGCGCTATTTCGAAGTTAACTTCGACGTTAGGCAGCGAGACGTCGAAGTCGCTAACCTCATGAGGGGATCGGAATAGCGCCCTACTTCGACGTTCAACGTCGAAGTAGGGACCGTGTAGACGATCCGCGTCCCGCAACGTCGAAATTGCTGGGCCCTCCATGGCGGCCATCAGCTGGGGGGTTGAGAGATGCTCTCTCTCCACCCCCTGCGGGGCTCTATGGTCACCGTGGGCAGCAGCCCTTAGCCCAGGGCTTCTGGCTGCTTCTGCGGCAGCTGGGGATCTATGCTGCAGGCACAGGGTCTGCAACCAGTTGTCAGCTCTGTGTATCTTGTGTTGTTTAGTGCAACTGTGTCTGGGAGGGGCCCTTTAAGGGAGCGGCTTGCTGTTGAGTCCGCCCTGTGACCCTGTCTGCAGCTGTGCCTGGCACCCTTATTTCGATGTGTGCTACTTTGGCGTGTAGACGTACCCTCGCAGTGCCTATTTCGATGTGGTGCCGCGCAACGTCGAAGTTGAACATCGACGTTGCCAGCCCTGGAGGACGTGTAGACGTTATTCATCGAAATAGCCTATTTCTATGTTGCTACATCGAAATAAGCTATTTCGATGTTGGCTTCACGTGTAGACATAGCCGTTGTCTCTTAAAGCACAGCTGTTTTCACATTCTTAATGCTTTTCCCCTATCTTATCTGTTTTCAGAGTCCACAAGTAATCCCCTTGAAATGTGGATGTTATATCTTTAAGGTCTATGTAATTAGTTCCAAGTTTTAAATAGTCTGATATAGACAAGAAAACCAAGGATCTGTGCTGGAAGTCTATTCTTGTGCTGTATTTGAGAGTGAGACAGCTATGGAGGAATTATGGGCTTTTGATGCTGAATTTTTAAGCTCTTGTTTCTAGAGTTTAAAAAATGTGCTTCAGCACCTGGATGTAAGATATCTTTTGAACTCCACAAAGGATCTTGTTACCTGCTGTGCTTATGTTGAGAATCCAGGGAGATCATTAAAGGAAAATCTGTTTGCTTGTTCAGCTGTGTGCCAAGTTGCCCTAATCTTCATCAAAAGTTGCAGAAATGATTATGAAGGCTCATTTACCAGGTCCCCCTAATGTTCTAGCTCTGGACCTTGCTGTAAGAGGATTTTGTACGCACCTTAATGACATGAAAAATATTGTTGAGGAGAGAGTGATACCTAGTTTCAAAGATTAAACAGTAATGAGACAAATGAAAATCAGGTCATTGCAGATCTTTTGGACCTAAAGTAAAGCTGATGGAGAGTACCTTCCAGGGTATTGACCTGTTTACAATTTATATTAAAAACAGTTTGGACAGTTTATCTGGCCAACAGGAATACAGTACAGAGGTTTTTAAACCATATTATTAAACAGTTTTATAAAGAATAAAGACCTATAATCAACAAAGCAGCTAGGGTGATGGACTTTGTGCAAGATAGTTTTAAGTCAGATATTGTCTGGTTGGATCATCTAAACTGTTGGCTCTCCATGAGGGGTACATGTACCCTGGGATACCCAGAGATCTTTCAGGGGGTACTGAACTCACCTAGATCCATGTACCTCAATCTGGAGATTGAAGACCCAAAGGGAGTTGTGGGGAGTGGGAAATCACAGAATGGATTTCATGTGGCTGCAAGATGCAGGGCTGGCATTAGGGAGCAAGCAGGGTGGCTGCCCAGGACTCCGTGCCACAGAGAGCCCCTAAAGCTAAGTTGCATGCTTCATCCTTGAGTGTCATTACTTTTTTCAGTGCGGGCCTGGGATTCAGGCTTCAGACAAGGCCCACAAGTGAAAAACAGGCTCAAGTATCACACTGAAACGTAAGTACAATATTTACATTCCAATTTACTTGTTTTATAGTTATAGCGTAAAAATAAGCACATACGGAATTTTTCAGCAATAACGTGCTGTGACACTTTTGTATTTTGACATCTGATTTTGTAGGCAAGTTGTTTTCAAGACAAATCCAACTCGTAAAAAGGTCTGCAAGGGTTGGGAACCACTGAGCTAAAAAAATTGTACTCTGACATGGTGATGCAAAGAGGTCCTCTCTCTGTCTGACAGAGCTCTTCCTCCTGTGCATACAGCAATAGCTATTTATTTTAGTGACAATAAACATACACAAGGGCCTTCAGAAGGGCGAGATGAGGATCAGACAGCTAGCAGAGGAGAAGCAAGTGCACAGAAAGCACAATAAGGACTTGCCAGACACCCACCACATCTGCAAGAGATGCAGCAAGGACTGCCACTCTCGTGTGGGTCTTCATAGTCACAGTAGATGCTGTAAATGAAGTCCTCAATTGAAACTATAAAGGGAACGATCCATAGTCTATGCAGACTGAAGGATGCCTACCTGCCTACCACCACAAACATATTCCATTTTCAAAAAAAAAAGAGTGAATGTTGTTAATTTAAGACATAATTTGGCCTGCAGTATCTTTCCTGTAGTGCATATATAAGAAAGAGACTAGCTAGACTTTCAGGTCCCTTATGGAGATTGAAGTACTTGAAGTTAGAAAAAGAAAACTGCAAATTTGATATGGAAGACTTGGTCTGTGGAACTCAACAATATCATTTTCAGAGAGACCTCTTCTGTTTTCTTTCATCTATTTTCCTTTCCTTTTTTAACAGAACAAAACCACACAATCATATTAGCAAGAATTTGTTTTGTTTTGGATTTAATTATAATAGCAGATCTTAGATCGGGATCTTCAAAGGCCCTCTTGGAGTTCAGGTGTTCAGTCCTATTTCAAATCAATGGGAGCTGGCAGCCTAACACTCAGGCCACTTTGAAAATTCCATTTTGAGAACTAAATCATGAAGCAATGCATCAGCTTAAATGTAAGCATATGCTTAAGTGAAATTAACTGCTTGCCAAGGTACATTGAAAGTTGTGCACATTTTTGAAAATATATATCCCAGCAATTTGCTAGCAACTCACAGCAGCAGTTTATCACTTACTATGATTCACTAATGGGTAATGAAGTACATAAAAGCTGTAGACAAAGCAAATTAACACCATAATATTACGTTACCTTGCATGGCTGAATATCAGCCACTTTGTTAATATTTGGTAGCTGCTATCAACCAGTAGAAAAATATGCTCTAAAGGATAGGATATAGAGAAAGAGAGGAAGGCAGAAGTACAAAGGGGTGTCAGCCCTGAACGAGGCTGTGTCCAAGAAAACAGCCCAGAATTGCAAGCCTAACATTGAAGAGAGCTGGTAGCTGTAATCGAAGGAAAGCATCCAGTTGTTGACCATGGGATGGGAATTTGGGAAGGAGTATTGCTTTGGGTAATGGCTCAACAATCTGACCTAAGAATTTCGAGGTTCACCGTGCACCCTGGTCCACAGCTATGAGAAGCTATAAGAGCTCTTATTTGGAGGTAGGTTGCAGGATCCTCAGCAATCACATGAACACTGCAAACAATGTAATAGTTGCACAGAATTTGATATACTTGTTAATGGAGTTTACAATAAAATATCTAGAGTGGTTACATACAGATTAATTGATTTTGATTAGTACATAAAACAGTATACAAGTACAAATACACCTAGACTAACACCACACTCATACTCCCTCCTGATGTACCCAAGGAGTTGAAGGACCAGCCTCCCTCCATTGGTGGTGAGACACAAGAGTCTTAGAGTAGAGGAAACTTTAAAGGAAAAGATTAGTACTAGTAAAATAAAAGCAAATGAACAGAGAGAACTCAAAAACAGAAAAAAGACTTGACTTAGACTTCTAGAGGCACCAGAAGCTGTTGGACATAGAAGCTGCATCTACACATGCCAGCTACTTTGAAGTAGCCGTGCCAACTTCGAAATAGCACCCGCCACGTCTACACGTGGCAAGCGCTATTTCGAAGTTGAAATTGACATAAGGCGGCGAGACGTCGAAGTCGCTATCCTCATGAGGGGATCGGAATAGCGTCCTATTTCGACATTGAATATCGAAGTAGGGCACGTGTAGCTGATCCGCGTCCTGCAACATCAAAATAGCGGGGTCCGCCATGGCGGTCATCATCTAAGGGGTGGAAAGACACTCTCTCCAGCCCCTGCGGGGCTCTATGGTCACCGTGGGCAGCAGCCCTTAGCCCAGGGCTTCTGGCTGCTTCTGCGGCAGCTGGGGATCTATGCTGCAGGCACAGGGTCTGCAACCAGTTGTCAGCTCTGTGGATCTTGTGTTGTTTAGTGCAAGTGTGTCTGGGAGGGGCCCTTTAAGGGAGTGGCTTGCTATTGAGTCTGCCCTGTGACCCTGTCTGCAGCTGTTCCTGGCACCCTTATTTCGATGTGGGCCACTTTGGTGTGTAGACGCTCCCCTGCAGCGCCTGCTTCGATGTAGTGCTGTCCAACGTCGATGTTGAACGTCGACAGCACCAGCCCTGGAGGACGTGTAGACATTATTCATCGAAATAGCTTACTTTGATGTCACTACATCGAAATAAGCTATTTCAATGTAGCATTCACGTGTAGACGTAGCTAGAGTGTTATAAATTTCCCTAGGTCACTTCAGCCCAACTTTTCAAAGCCAAAACTAGACTTTCATGCCCTAAGACTTTGAGGGTACACCTACCTGACAGGGCAATGGCATTTACATCCCCCTTTGAATCAGCAAAAGATAGCATATTGCAGCCTCATTAACAACCTCCAAAAACGGGCTTTTGGGGCAAGATACCACCTAACAGCCCTCAGTGACCTTGGCCTTCACTTTGCAATAAACAGGGTGGTTGATCTGGCAGGGGCCATAACATCTTGACGGCACATAAGATAAAAAATGTCATCTAGTAGCTAAACTAAAGTCTGGAAATGCAGATGCATTCCCCCTTATCTAGATCTACCCACAATTACCTATCTCAAGCTAATGTTTTACAGTTTATAACCCCTGCAGGCCTAATGAATTAATGCTAAAATGGAATACAACAGTGAAAGTTAGAAGGAAATAGCAGGTAATAGCAAATTATATATATAAAAAGAGGGTCAGTTAGGAGAAGCTGAGAAACCTCAAAAGACACAGCACAAGATAGTGGCCACTATTTCCATCTAATAACTTCATCTTTCATCATAGAGAAATTGTTTTGATCTCCATGAAGATTTTATACACATATACTTACAGGACAATGTGTTTGACTCAGAAATTAGGAGTTGTCTGAACGTATTGCTTTATAACTCCTGTTTATTACTGCTGAAACTCTTAACTACCTCTAGTCCATTTTGCCTCATATATATATATGGAATAAAATATATATTTTATTCATATATATATGGAATAAAATCACAGAACCATGTTGCGCATTTTGGTGGCAATTGCTAGTCATCAGATTGACGGACAGACCCTTTGAGAAAATGTGAGTCTCTAATAGAATCTGCAAGAGGTTAGCATTTCTAATCTTTTCTAAGGAAATACAGGGTAGTCTGTGTAAAACTGGTCATGCAGAAAATCTTGAAGTTAATCACAAATGTGCCAAACTGCCTAAGTAGAATATTGGTGACATTCTGTTGGGGGAGAAAGGTTGCTTAGAGTTTTCAAAGTAGCATGAGCAATGTAATGTTTCACACTATTTTTCTCTATTGATTTGATGTGATGCTGTGAGACACATAAAACAATGCATCACTCTGACTTATGTCAGTGTCAAAAGTGAACCAAACGTTTGGCAGCACGTGAAGAAAGGATACACTGTGTTCTAATCTCTAATAAGACTTTTCAGTTTCCTGCACTACTTGGTATGTAGAATTATTACATGCTGCATGAAAACTAAGAGTGTTCAAGCCATTCCTCTTTAAAAACAGTGGTTAGCAGATAACAAACCGCTTTCCTAATAGTGTCTACCCCTTAAATGAATAGGACAGAAATCCTTCTGTGTAGGAGCCAAGTACAATTACATGCCACTAACTCTTCAAAGTAGCTATTTCTATCTCTTGAGAGTGGCCAGGCTGGGAAGGACACTCTCCCTGACACTTCTACACCATGCACAGGAGGCCAGAGATGTAAGGCATGCTTAATGGTCTTAAGAATTGATGTGTTTTCCCAAACACTTGTGATTCCTGGGAGGGTTTGTACCCTTGTAAAAAGGTTTGCAAGGTTCCATTGAGCTAATGCAACACTGCATTTACTGTACTGTGATGAAGGAAATAAGACTATATGACTATAGGGGTCCCACCTGCCTTCAGAATCCATGAATCTGAATATTAATCTCATTTACATTAGCTGTCTCTTGGGGCTACATTGTGCCTGTGTGTAAATGAAATTCCAGCAGATCTAGAGAAAATATTCCCTTCTGTTCAGCACTGGTGAAGCCTCATCTGGAGTATTGTATCCAATTCTGGGTCCCCCAGTACAGAAAGGATATAGATGTCTTGGAGTGGGTCCAGCGGAAATTAACAAAAATGATTAAGGGGCTGGAGCATATGACCTATCAAGAAAGGCTGAGGGACTTCATCTCATTTAGATTGCAGAAAAGAAGAGTGAGGCGTGATTTGATAGCAGATTTCAACTTCCCAAAGGGGGGCTCTAAAGAGGATGGAGTGAGGCAGTTCTCAGTAGTGATAGATAGAACAAGCAGCAATGATTTCAATTTACAGCGCAGGAGGTGTAGGTTGGATATTAGGAAAAAATATTTCATCAGGAGGGTGGTGAAGCACTGGAATATTTTACCTAGAGAGGTGGTGGAATCTCCATGCCTAGAGATTTTTCAGTTCCGCTTTGACAAAGTCCTGGCTGGGATGATTTAGTTCGGGTTGAGCCAGCTTTAGGCTGGGGGCTGGATCCGATGACCTGCTCAGCTCGGTTTGAGCCCTAGGGTTCTATGATTCATGCAGTCTGATGCAGTCTGACTTCCTTCATCATACAGACTATTGAAATTCACCAAATTAATTTCTGTTTGAAAGATAGCATATGTTTTAGAATAATCTAATCTTGATTTAAAAATTAGCAGAGCCAGAGAGTTCACCATAACCCTTGGTGAATTGTTCAATGGTTAATTACCCTCATGGTCTAATTTCCCATCTGAATTTGTCTAGCTTCTGCTTCCATCATTGAATCCTATTACAGACTTGTTGGCCTGACTGAAGAGTGCATTATCAAATTTTTATACAGTTTGAACATCTCTCATCCAGCATCCTCGGGATCTGATTGGTGCTGGATGAGGGAATTTGACAGACAATGGGAGGTCAATGTTTTCTAGCAAATTATTAACATTTCCACTACTTACTGGGGTCTTTGAACAGATTTAGGGGTACATTACAGCTAAATAAAAGCACAGAACACTGAGAGTCAGGAGTAGCGGCTGTAAACAAACTCTATGGGACCATGGGAAAGTTGGCCAAATGCATGAGAAGTGGTCATGCAGCTAACTAAAATCATGTCAGATTACAGAGTTTGCCAGATGAGAGAGTTCCGGGTTAGAGAGGTTCAACCTGTACTACACACTGTGATCAATAACCCCTTAACCATCTCTTTATGAAAATTAAAGAGATTAAACTTTTGTGTTTATCGCGATGGGTATGTCCATTAGGGTGTGGATTGGTGCTGTGGTGATTGATCAACTAAGTGTTGATTTAGTGGGGCTAGTGACTACAGAATCACAGAATCATAGGTCTGGAAGGGACCTCAGGAGGTCATCTAGTCCAGCCCCCTGCTTCAAGCAGGATCAACTCCCACTAAGTCATCTCAGCCACAACCTTGTCAAGCCAGGACTTAAAAACCTCGAGGGATGGAGAATCCACCACCTCTCTAGGCAACACATTCTAATGCTTCACCACCCTCCTGGTGAAGTCGTTTTTCCTAATATCCAACCTACACCTCTCCTTCTGTAACTTCAGACCATTACTCCTTGTTCTTCCATCTGACACCACTGAGAACAGTTTCTCACCCTCCTCTTTAGAGCTCCCATTCAGGAAGTTAAAGGCTGCTATTAAATCACCCTAAGTCTTCTCTTCTGTGAACTAAGCAAGCCCAAATCCCGCAGCCTATCCTCATAGGTCTTGTGCTCCAGACCCTTAATCATTTTTGTTGCCATTCGTTGAACCTGCTCCAGCAAATCCACATCCTTTTTATACTGGGGGCCCAAAACTGGACACAATATTCCAGATGTGGCCTCACCAGTGCCTAATAAAGAGGAATAACTACTTCTCTAGGGCTACGTCTACACGTGCACCCAACTTCGAAATAGCTTATTTCGATGTTGCGACATCGAAATAGACTATTTCGATGAATAACGTCTACACGTCCTCCAGGGCTGGCAACGTCGATGTTCAACTTCGACGTTGCTCAGCCCAACATCGAAATAGGCGCAGCGAGGGAACGTCTACATGCCAAAGTAGCACACATCGAAATAAGGGAGCCAGGCACAGCTGCAGACAGGGTCACGGGGCGGACTCAACAGCAAGTCGCTCCCTTAAAGGGCCCCTCCCAGACACACTTTCATTAAACAGTGCAAGATACACAGAGCCAACAACTAGTTGCAGACCCTGTATATGCAGCACGGACCCCCAGCTGCAGCAGCAGCAGCCAGAAGCCCTGGGCTAAGGGCTGCTGCCCACGGTGACCACAGAGCCCCGCAAGGGCTGGAGAGAGAGTATCTCTCAACCCCCCAGCTGATGGCCGCCATGGAGGACCCCGCTATTTCGATGTTGCGGGACGCAGATCGTCTACACGTCCCTACTTCGATGTTGAACGTCGAAGTAGGGCGCTATTCCCATCCCCTCATGGGGTTAGCGACTTCGACGTCTCGCCGCCTAACGTCGATTTCAACTTCGAAATAGCGCCCAACACGTGTAGACGTGACGGGCGCTATTTCGAAGTTACTGCCGCTACTTCGAAGTAGCGTGCACGTGTAGACGCAGCTTAGATCTGCTCGAAACACTTCTCCTAATGCACCCGAGTATGCCGTTAGCTTTCTTGGCTACAAGGGCACACTGTTTAATCATATCCAGCCTTTCATCCACCATAACCCCTAGGTCCCTTTCCATCATACTGCTGCTGAGCCAGTCGGTCCCCAGCCTGTAACAATGTTTGGGATTCTTCTGCCCCAGGTGCAGGACTCTACACTTATCCTTATTGAACCACATCAGATTTCTTTTGGCCCAGTCCTCCAATTTATCCAGGTCCCTCTGGATTCTCTCTCTACCCTCCAACATATCTACATCTCCCCCTAGTTTTGTGTCATCCGCAAACTTGCTGAGGGTGCAACCCAGTCCCTCATCCAGGTCATTAATAGTAGTAGTAGGCATCCTTCAGTCTGCATAGGCTATGGATCGCGCCCTTTATAGTTTCAATTGAGGACTTCATTTACAGCGTCTACTGTGACTATGAAGACCCACACGAGAGTGACAGTCCTTGCTGCATCTCTTGCAGATGTGGTGGGTGTCTGGCAAGTCCTTAGCGTGCTTTCTGTGCGCTCGCATTAATAAAGATGTTGAATAACACCAGCGCCAGAACTGAGCCTTGCGGCGCTCTGCTTGAAACAGACCACCATCCAGATATTGAGTCACTGACCACTACCCATTGGGCCCGACCATCAAGCCAGCTTTCTATCCATCTTATAGTCCAAGGATCCAATCGATATTTCCTTAACTTATGGACAAGAATGTTGTGGGAGACCGTACCAAAAGCCTTGCTGAAGTCAAGGTGTATCACATCCACTGACTTCCTCATGTCCACAGAGCTTGTTACTTCGTCATAGAAGCTAATCAGATTGGTCAGGCAGGACTTGCCCTGGTGAATCCATGTTGGCTACTTTTGATCACTTTCCCCTCTTCCAAGTGCTTCAAAATAGATTCCTTGAGGACTCCCTCCATTATTTTCCCAGGGATTGAGGTAAGGCTGATGGGTCTATAGTTCCCTGGATTGTCCTTCTTTCCTTTTGTAAAGATGGGCACTACGTTTGCCTTCTTCCATTCATCCGATATCTCCCCTGATCTCCAAGAGTCTTCAAGGATAATGGCCAAAGATTCAGCAATGACATCTGCCAATTCCCTCAGTATCCTGGGGTGCATTAAATCCAGACCCATGGACTTGTGCGCATCTAGTTTTTCTAGATAGCTCAGAACTTGTTCCTTGTCCGCAGATGGCTGCCCTCCACCTTCCCATACGGCATCATCTAGGACCGTCCTGGGGAAGTTGACTGTGTCCGTGAAGACTGAGGCAAAAAAGCATTGAGTACTTCAGCTTTTCCTTCATCATCTGTCACTAGGTTACTTCCATCATCCAGTAATGGCCCCACACCTTCACTGATAACCTGTTTATTGTTCACATGCCTGTAGAAACCCTTCTTGTTACTCTTCACATCCCTTGCTAGCTGCAGTTCCAATTGTGCTTTCGCTTTCCTGATTACTGCCCAGCATTCTCCAGCCGTATGTTTATACTCCTCCTTAATCAACTGTCCGTGTTTCCATTTCTTGTATGCATCCTTTTTGAATTTAAGCTGACTAAGGATTTCCCTGTTAAGCCAAGCTGGTTGCTTACCATGTTTGCATTTCTTACTACGCAGCGGGATTGTTTGTTCCTGTGCCTTCAGTAAGACTTCTTTAAAATACTTCCAGTTCTCTTCAACTCTTTTCCCCTTCATCTTCGTTTCCCAAGGGATCCTGCTCATCCGGTCTCTTAGGGAGTCAAAGTCTGCTCTTCTGAAATCAAGGGTCTGTATGTTACTGCTCACCCTTCTTCCTTTCGTCCGGATCCTGAAATCTACGATTTCATGGTCACTGCAGCCCAGGTTCCCTCCCACTTCTATTTCTTCTACTAGTTCTTCCCTTTTTGTGAGCAACAGGTCAAGTTGCGCCTGGCCCCTGGTCGGTTCCTTCAGCACTTGTACCAAGAAGTTATCCCCAGCATTCTCCAAAAACTTCCTGGATTGTCTGTGTGCTGATGTATTGGTCTCCCAATAAATGTCCGGATGATTAAAGTCTCCCATGAGAACCAGGGCCTGTGATCTGGAAGCTTCACTAAGCTGCCTGAAGAAAGCCTCATCTATCTCCTCTCCCTGATCTGGCGGCCTATAACAGACACCAACTACAACATCACCTGTATTACTTCCACCTCTAAGCTTAAGCCAAAGACACTCAACTGGATTTTCTCCTTCCTCATACTGGAGCTCTGAGCAACCATACCGCTCCCTCACATAGAGCACAACTCCTCCTCCTTTTCTCCCGTCTGTCCTTCCTAAACAATTTATAACCTTCCATGACCGTGCTCCAGTTATGCGAATCGTCCCACCAAGTCTCTGTTATTCCAACCACCTCATACTTGTGTGACTGTGCCAGGGCCTCTAATTCTTCCTGTTTGTTAACCAGGCTTCTGGCATTAGTGTACAAGCATCTTAGAGAAGGGGCCAGTTGGCCCACTTTCTCCTCTTCACCCAGGAAACCCACTTGATTGTTCCCTCCTCCTTCCCCACTTACCTCCGGGCTTGTGTCACCTTCCCCTGACAAACCTAGTTTAAAGCCCTCCTCACCAGGTTCGCAAGCCTGCCCACAAAGATGATTTTTCCTCTTTTAGTGAGGTGGATCCCATCTCTTCTCAGCAATCCATGTTTACGAAACAGAATCCCATGGTCAAAGAAACCAAATCCTTCCCTGCTACACCACCTACACAACCACACATTTACCTCTGTGATTCGACGATCCCTCTGCGGACCCCTTCCTTCCACAGGGAGGATAGACAAGAAGACCACCTGTGCTCTGTATTCCTTGATCTTTCTCCCGAGGGTTACGTAGTCTGCTGTGATCTCAAAGTTGTTCTTGGCTGTATCATTGGTTCCTACATGAAGAAGTAGGAAGGGGTAATAGTCTACAGGTTGAAGAATTTTTGGCAGCGACTCTGTAATATCCCGAATTCTAGCTTCAGGCAAGCAGCAAACTTGCCGGGATTCTAGGTCCGGGCAGCAGATGGATGCCTCCATCCCTCTTAGGAGGGAGTCCCCGACCACCACCACTTGTCTTTTTCTCTTATGGGTGGTGGTCAAAGAACTCTTATCCCTAGGACTGCTCATCCCATGCCTTCTAAACCATGGGGACTCTTTCAGATACTTCCCAGGGATTGTATCAGCCCCAATTATCTCTGCCATATCACCTGTGGAGAGAGGCTCAAAGCGGTTACTTAAGTCCACTGGAATTGGAGAGACTGGAACTGGTTTTCTCCTCCTGGAGGTAACATGCTTCCAGTTCTCCTCCTCGTTTTGGGTAGCCTGCTGTTCCTGCAGTATTATCTGTTGCCTTCTATCCAGAAAGTCTTCACCCTTTCTGATGGACCTGAGGGTTGATATTTGTGCCTCAAGTCCTTTAACCTTCTCTTTTAAAATGGCTACCAGCTTACACTTAGAAAGGAGGATTTTCTCTGTACCATCGTTCGGGAGAAAGACAAACGTGGCACATGACATGCAGGTCACAACAACAGACCTCTCAACAGCCATATCACTCTCCATTTTTTCCTTTTTCACAGATCTCTTATTTGTTTCTAGTGCCACCTTGAAGGGCACAAGAGAAACACTGTATAAGAAAGGTGAAAACAGGTATGGGGCTCTTCCCAAAGGCAAACTCCCAGGTAAACTCCCTGTTAGGTGCTCCTGTTAGCTGCTCACAGGGTTCACTGGGGCTGCCTTCTTATAGAGCTGCTAGCTGGTTAGGCCCGGCTCAGAGCCTTTGCCTTCAATCTAATCAGCCCTTGAAGGCCCACCTGGAAGGAAGCTCTCCCAATTCACACCTTGCTCTCCTAATTCACACAAACTGCCCCTCTCTGCAAAACAGATGCTCAGGAACACAGGCAGCTATGCAAACTGCCCCTCACTGCAAAATGAAACAAATGCACAGACACCACAGACACACTACCCACTAAATCAAATGCCAATCACTCTCACATCTACTTTGGTATTCCACCAGAATGACATGAGTAAGGGGAGTCGATGGGACAGTTTCTTCTGTTGATTCAGCATACTCTATATCCTGTGCTAAGTAGATCTAAACTACATCAGTTTAGTTATGCTACTATCATAACTCAAATTGCATAGCTTAGATCAACTTGCTCCATCATGTAGACCTGCCCCAAAAGTCGTTTGTCACAATAATCTAAATAAATAATAATTATTCCAGTGGCCCTTCTCTGAACCCTCTCCAGTTTACCAATATACTACTTGAACTGTGAACACTGGAATGGAGACATAGTATTCCAGTATTAGCTGTGTCAATGCCAAATACAAAGGTAGCATAACAATATCTCTAGTCTTATTTGAGGTTGTTTTGTTTATATACCTAATAATTCCACTAGCCATTTGAACTGGCACCTCATATTCAGGTGATTATCTACCTTTACCCTCACGTCTTTTTCAAAGTAATTTATGCCCAAGATAGAGTCCCTCATCCTGTAAATTTAACCTATGTTCTTTGTTCCTCATTGTATACAGGTTAGACCTCCCTGTTCTGGCATCCTTGGGACCTGATTGGTTCAGAACTAGGGAGTTTACTGGGCCAGAGGAGATCAATTCTGACCTCCCTGCTGCCAACCACCAGTATCCTGGCCACAAACTTTTCAGCCCGAGACACCATCCAGAGACCAGTCCACCAGCCCTGGCCACACACCTGGTCCCAGCCCCAGCTTCACCAGTTGTGTTCCTGGCCCTGGTCCCAACTCCAGCCACCAACACCAATTGTACTCCCAGCCTTGGCCCCGACTGCTGGTCCAAACTATGCTTCAGGCCCTGGCCCAAATTAGTGGCTTTGACCACCCGCTCAGCCCCACCCATCACCCCACCCCCAGCTCCCAACCCTGACTGATCTCCTGGTCCCAGTCCTGGCTGCTGGACATGAGTGTGCTCCCAGCTCCAGCTGTCAGCCTCAACCATGTTCATCATTCCTGCCGTTAGCCTCCCAGTCCCACTGCTGCCAACCCAGCTCTACTCTTGGCTACCAGCCACACTCACAGCTGACGCCTACTCCCAGCCTCTTTGTCTCTCTCGTGCTGCGACATCCATGTCCCTGTTGGACCAGAGAGTTCCTGCTTATATAGTTACATGGATAGG
Organism: Carettochelys insculpta; assembly: GCF_033958435.1. Taxonomy (NCBI): domain Eukaryota; kingdom Metazoa; phylum Chordata; order Testudines; family Carettochelyidae; genus Carettochelys; species Carettochelys insculpta. The sequence goes on from NC_134139.1 coordinate 191,606,905, forward strand.
AATCAGATATATTGTTAATTATACACTAAGCTAAAAATAAGAATTCTAATAATGAATACAAATATATACATCTTGTTTAGCTGTGTTAATGGTGGACCAAATCTTGCTTATACAAACTCCCATTATATGAATGAGACTCAGTCAGAATCAGGGCAAGTAATAATTAAGACCACAATTTTGTCACAGAGGTTGTTGAATTCATGGAATCTGTGAGTTCCAAAGACCTCCATGACTTCAGCCCATAACAGCTAGGAGTAGCAGGTTACTCCCACCACACGTTCCACAGGAGGGGTTCTCCCATTGATCTAATTAATTCAGCTCCACAAAAGCTAAAAGCAAGTTCAATGGAAGAATTCTTCCAACACTGCCCCTGTTGGGAGATTAGGTCACCTTCATTTCATTGAGGGGTGCAGATTTGTCACATTTGTAAGCACTGTGAGCATTAAAAGACCCCAAAGATCCTGGATGCTGTTGGTAGGGGTTACCTGTGGTTCCTAGCTGCTATGGAGCACAGAGAAACCTGAGTTCCAGGCAGCTGAGAATGGTTGTGCGACCCCAGAGGTGGATGGCAGGAGACTTTGAGATGCCAGGGAGGGACCCCAGTCCTTCTGACCAGATTTCCTCAAAGCTCCCTGCTGCTTTTGGCAAATGAGACCCAGACACTCTGATCTATGCATGGAGAGGAATCCTAGATTTCTGAGCCCACAAGCCTGGTGAGACCCCCAGATCTCCCCACCACCATTTGCAGCTGCCAGGTACTCTCCATTTTTTCATGGATTCTTTTTTTTTTTAAAGTCAAGGACAGTTCATGGGCCTTTGTGATTTTTTTTTATATTGCCAATGACCTACCCATGACTCATAATAAAAATATCCATGGCAATATCTTAGCCTTAATAATAACTAAGTCAGTTTTGAGCATTTGACACACTGTTTATAATATATGGGGCTGAGCAACATTTTATAATCAATGAACAGATCTTTTGAAGAGCAATCTTTATCGGATTTTTGCAGCAATGTGCAACACAGTATTATTATTTCTTTTTAATCTGAGTGGTTTGCAAAACATGTCATTCTGCAGGTTGCTTCGGGTAAAAGGGAAAAAATGTGTTGGCGTAGGCATTTTCTTTGATACAATCCTGTTTATTTACAAAGAATGCACAAAATTCTGTTTCTCTGAACATAGCAGGACTCAAACAGGAGATATTTTTTTTTCCTCACAGCTCTAAACCACTCTGTCTCCATGCTTTTTCCAGCATTTTGCGAAGAACCATGATGCCAGTACTTGCTGTGTCCTTGACCAACATCTGTTCCTTCTCTAAATGCTAGGTCTAGTCTGCTGCAGTGCATGAGTGCAGACATTCGCTCCAGTGACAGGAGGGATTGTCCCATTGGTCGAGTTAATTCACCTCCCCAAAAGCTAGAAGCAAGTTTGATGGAAGAATAGCTCCTTGAGGGGGTTAGTTCACCTTCGCTACATTGAGGGTGACAGATTTGTAAGCATTGTAGTGGAGTCAATTTAACTTTGTAGTGTAGACCTGGTTTGTCTGGTGTTTCTTGCTGCTTTTCTCTCACACACATATCCTTCTGTAGTAACAGTGCCTGGCTTAACCTCTCTGCCCACAGGTGCTTTTGTTTTGGGCAGTGTCATGTGTTTGTATTTTGTGTGGAGGCTGCCATTGTTTCAACTTTCTATAGAGGAGCTGATTTCTTACTTTTTTTTTCTGTTATCTGTGCCAGTTTCAATAAGAAGTGTGTCTTAGCAATGAAAGCTCATTACCTAATAAATAAATTTGTTGGCCTTTAAGGTGTTACAGGGCTTCTAGTTTCAATGACATTTAACCAAACCCATGGCACTTCCTTTAGAATAGAAAAAGCAGCCCTGTAGTACTTTAAAGACTAACAAAATAATTTATTAGACATTAAGCTTTCGTGGGACAGACCCTCTTCTTCAGACCAGAATTTTCCAAATCTGAAGAAGTGGGTCTGTCCCGCAAAAGCTCATTACCTAATAAATTATTTTGTTAGTCTTTAAAGTGCTACAGGACTGTTTTTTTTTTTTTTTTGGGGGTGGAGATACGGACTAACACAGCTACCACTCTGTCTTTGAAATAGGTTCATTAATATTTCTCATGTTCACTTCATATGTAAATTGTAGAACACAAAACAAGGCAAGCTGAGGATTCATTTATCATATGTTTGGGGTATGAAAAAACAAAATGAAATATGAAGGAAATCACTATCAAAAGTGCAGTCAGCTTCAATGTGCAGGGAACACCAATTCATGATGGTATGTGGAGTGAAGTGAAAAGCTATGTGAGCATTAGGCAGGTCTAATTCATGTGACCAGTATTTGTGCAACCAGCATTTGTGCAAGGGAGATGGTAAAATCTGTCACAGAATTTTGGCAGCATTACTAAAAGAATTCTTCTGTAGAACTAGCCGTCTCTTTCCTTTATTCTGCCAGTATCTCCTCCCCTCTGAGAGCTAGAAGAACAAACATGACTTCCGGAAACATCAGGCATGTCTGCCTCCATTTTTCTTTCTCAAAGGAAACACCTCTTAGTAGTCAGATGTACATTTGAGATCCTCCAAGGCCCTCTTAGGACCACATCCTGTTTGTGTTCTCAGATGAGTAGGCTACTTGTACTCACTCAGCTGGCAAGATTTAGGTCTTTAGTATATTCAGAGCGGTTTTGGTATGAAGACTCTTATACGAAATCCGTGTCAGGAATGTTTATAGTGTATGTGCCTGAAATAAAGCATTAATGATTGGTTAACGATATCTGAATCAGTAAAGTCATTAATATAGTTAATGAATCCTTAGTTATATAATAGAATGGCAGTTGCATGATGCTTTTATTCTCTCAGTTTTTCCATGTATTATTGATAGCCAATTAGCCACACTTGAAAACACTGGGAGAACTATTTGCAGCAAACCATTTATTTGATAAACTTAGTCTCTCTTTCTGTTTGTGAATTACCAATAAGCAGTTTTTGATATTTACAACTACCATTGTTACTCCTAAATATTTCGTGAATTTCTCATGTGAACATCTTTCTGCTTACACTCTGTCTTGATCTATTAGCTGTGGCTATTTCTCTATCCATGTAATATTCTTACCTTTTTTTTTGCACTCTGTGGCTATCTCTACACGGGCAGTCTCTGTCAACTGGGCTCACTGTTGACAGAGAAACCTTGGTACTACCTCTGTTGTCAGACTGCATCTACACATACAAGTGGTTCTAAAGAGCAAGACCTTCTGTCGACAGAGAGCAGCAGACGCCCCTGCACTCTGTCGATAGAACGGCTGACCGGAAGCTCTGCAAACAAGGCTGCCCAAGGAACTGGAAGCCTTCTCTGTGAACAGAACTGTCTACATGGGCATTGTGTTGACAAAACACTGTTAACAGAAGTGTTATACCTGATCAGGGAAAGGTATAACACTACTGGCTGAACATCTGAGTTTTGTCAACAAATTCTCAACAGAGCACTCTAACTGCGTAGATGCTCAGTGAGGATTGTCCACAAAAGTCCAGGTTTGCCAACAGAGGCTGCCTATGTAGATGTAGGCTGAGTAATTTCCTAACTCAAAAGCTGTTCTGTTCCCTGTTTGGATGAGCACTATACTCAAAGGCTATGTCTACACTACAGTGATGTGTCAAAAGAAGTTACTATCGACAGAGATCTTCTGGAAAACTTCTGTCAATAGATCACACCCTCACATAAAAGTGGATTGAAAGAGTAATCTGTCCTGTCAACAGAGAGTGACTAGACTACCTGGACACTATCTTGAAAGAACAGCCACCTGGAAGCTCAGCAAACAAGGCTGCCTGGTGAACTGGAAGCCCTCTTTGTCGACAGACGGTTCCCCCGGAGCGTCTACGTGACATTTTTGTTGACAGGAAACTGTTGACAAAAACATTATTCCTGAATGCAGAGAGGCACAACACTGCCGGCGGACGTTCTGACTTTTGTCAGCAGTCTGTCAACAAAGTGCATTTTGCATATAGACGCTCCATGGGTTTTTCTGACAGATGCCAGGTTTTGTTGGAAAAACCCTCTCGTGTAGATGTAGTCAAACTGCACTCTAGCAATCTCCCCAAACATGTCTAGTTGGATGCTTGTTCAGATACGTATTCACAGCACTATTAGCTATATTTTGCCATTCCACTAAACACTTTGGGTGCATCTACACGAGCCAGCTACCTCGAAGTACCCAGCACAACGTTGAAATCGAACACATTGCGTCTACACGTGCTGTGTGCTATTTCGACGTTCAAATCGACATTAGGTGGCATGACATCAAAATCGCTATTCCCATCTGAAGATGGGAATAGCGCCCTACTTCGATGTTCAGCATTGAAGTAGGGTATGTGTAGACGATCCGTGTCCCGCTGCTTCGAAATAGCAGGGTCCGCCATGGCAGCAATCAGCTGTTTAGGCAGAGACGTGATGTCCAGCCCCTGCGGGGATCTATGATCTCTGCTCCCAGCAGTTCTTAAAGCTGCACGGACCCGGAAACCCTGTAGCTGGAAGCTGGCACCATGCAGGCAGCAGCTGTGCCATGAGGTGCTCCTGCACAGGCCAGACGGACACCATCATGGTAGTGAGCCAGCCTCCCGAGCACCCCCAGAGTTCCCCCTCTGGGCCATCCCAGGGCTCCCAGGCCTCCAGCCGACGGGTTAAGAAGCGGGGCCCCTCCTGGACTGACTCTGATTTCTGTGACCTGCTGGGGCTCTGGGGGGAGGAGGAGGTGCTACATATCATGGGGAGCAAGCGGCGGAACGCTGAGGCATTCACCCAGCTGGCCGAGGGCCTGGCTGCCCGGGGTCACCTTGTCCGCACTCCTGACCATGTCAGGAGTAAGGTCAAGGAGTTGCAGCAGGGTTATGCCCAGGCCTGGGACTCGGCCAGCCAGTCTGGGGCTGCCCCCGCTGCTTTCCCCTATTACCAGGAGCTCAGGGCTATCCTGGGCCCCCAGGGCACCTCCTTCCCCCCAGCCACCCTTGACACCATGGCCAACGAGCCCCAGCCAGCCTCAGAGCCAGGGTCAGGTCCGGAGGCCAGCCCTGCACCCCTGGGCTAGAGCTGGGACCCTACACCCTGGACATCAAGTGGTCCAGTGAGGAGGGGGAGCTCATGCTGGACATCCCATCCCACAGCTCCAGCTGGGTGTCCGCTAGATGAGCCTCTCTTGATCCTGGCAGTGCACTGTCAGGTACATACTCCACAGGGCACAGACCCCCTGAGCATGGGGAGGGGGCACCACTTGATCGGGGGCTCCCCACATCCCCACAAGACTGCAGCCTGCCAGGGCCCAGGCAGACCATGGCCCAGGGATGGTGCCACAGCCACCAGTGCCCAGCAGCACCTCCACCCATGGACAGTGCCGTGCCCCACCCCCGGTGGGAGGTGAGAGGGGCAGACCACTGGAAGGGGCCACCCACAGGATCACTGCATGCACCAATGGGGGAAGGGGGGGACCACAGGCCCTTGGGGGGATCGGGGGTGGGCCACGGGTAAGGGCTGGGTACTCACAGCCTCCCTTCCTCTGTTCCCCCTATTTCTGCAGCTGCACCATCCATGGTCCCAGATAGCCCCCCAAGACCACCGGACCACCAACACCCAGGGTTGCTGCCTGCACCAGGATGGGCCCGCCCCCACCAGTGCCACCGCCGCAGCACACATGACCCGGAGGTGTCTGCTGCCTTCCGGCGCCAGGTGGACATCATGGAGCACAGAATCCCATTTGAGGAGCGGGAGGCCACCTGGAGCCGGGAGGCCTGGCAGGAGTTTATGGCCACCTTCAACTGGGTGGCTGACACCTTTGAGGAGCTGGTGGCCCATCTGACCCCCCCATGTCCTCCATGCTGCCCTCCCCACTGCCCTGCCTGCTGCCCCACCTGATGTCCTGCCTGCTGCCCCGCCTGATGTCCTGCCTGCTGCCCCACCCACCAGCTCCGCAGGGCAGGAGCCACTCGGGGCCAATGACTGGGCCAAGGCCCCACCTCGGCCATACCTCCCTGTCCTCCCAGCCCCCAGCCGGCCTCAGAGGGGACCCTGGCTTGGCGGGGACTGGCCACCCGAACACGCCAGGGGTCGCACCCTTCCACCCCTGCCCCGGAATGATGGGCCGATGTGTGGCCTGCCCACGTCTCCCCCCGTATATAGTTGTCCCCACCCTTGTATATAGTTATTTATAGTTGACCCCCCTGTGCATAGTTGATTATAGATGTCCCCACCTGTATATAGTTATTTTCAATGATTCTATTTTATTTGGTTTATATATGCCGAAAAGAGGTGAAATTTTTGGTTATGTAAATAATGACAGTTTTATTTTTCAAAAAACCTGTGTCCCGTGTGCTTTTGGTCAGGGTGGGGTGTGGGTGGTGGGGCGAGGTGCAGGGATGGCCTGGGTGTCTCTCACTAGGCCCCCTGGTTGAAGTATTCCCTCAGGGCCTCCCGAATCTGGACCCTATCCTGGTGGGCCTGGTGGCTTGGGGCAGCAGCTGGCTGGGGTAGGCTGTTCCAGCCTCCAGTGCCCAGCCCTGTACGAAGGCATCCCTCTTGCTTTCCACCAAGTTGTGGAGCATGCAGCAGGCCCCCACAACCTGGGGGATGTTTGGGAGGCCCAGGTCTAGGCGTGCCAGGAGGCAATGCCAGCGGCCTTTCAGGCGCCCAAAGGCTTGCTCGACCACTTGTCGGGCATGGTTGAGTCAGGCGTTGTAGCACTCCTGGCTATCAGTGAGGTGGCCTGTATAGGGCCACATAAGCCAGGGCTGGAGGGGGTAAGCCGTATCCACCACAATGCAGAGGGGTACGGTGGTGGTATCCCCCAGAGGGATCTCCCTCTGGGGGATGTAGGTCCCCGCCTGCAGTCAGCAGCATAGTCCTGAATTCCAGAAAATGCGTGCGTCATGGGTACAGCTGGACCAGCCCACGTACACGTCCTGGAAGCAGCCACGGATGTCCACCATGGCCTGCAGGACCACAGAGTGGTAGACCTTCCTGTTGATATAGCAGCCACCACTGTGGTCTGGGGTGCAGATGGGGATGTGGGTCCCATCGAGGACTCCAAAGCAAGTGGGGAATCCCACGGCAGCGAATCCCTCGACAGCCACATCCAGGTCCCCAGCTTGGATGACCCTCTTCAGCAGCAGGGCATTGAGTGCATGCACCACCTGGGGAAACGGAACATGGGTGCCTATGAGTGCTTGCAGAGTGTGATCCCCTTCACCCAGGACCCCCTCACCCAAGACCCCCTCCTCAAGCCCCCCTCACTCAAGACCCCTGTAGGAGTCCTGGGATGCCCAGCCCTTGGCCTAGGGTGGGTGGCAACCAAAAGAGGGTTATAATACCGGCCCAGCCCTCAGTTCGGGGCGAGGCAGCAGTTCACCGTTGCAATACAGTCCAGGCCCAGCCCTCAGTGTAGGGCGGGGCAGCAGCACACTGGTTTGAGCACAGGCCCAGCCCTTAGTTTGGGGCGGGGCAACAGCACAAGGGTTTGAGCACAGGCCCAGCCCTCAGTTTGGGGCAGGGCAACAGCACAAGGGTTTGAGCACAGGCCTAGCGCGGGCTGGCCCTGTCAAGGAGGGGGTAGGAGGTCTCAGGCCCTCCCACTCCACTGCGACCCAGCCCGGGGCCCTGGGGGTCGCTCACACACGACCACGTCAGTGGGGATCCAAGCCGCAACACACTGCCATGGGTTCGTGAGCGTCGTTCCCCGGGCCACTTCCTACCTCTACCTCCACCAGGGGAAGGTCCCAGTCCATCTGGTCAGGGGGTCCCGCAGGGTCAGTCTCCTCCAAATTGTCCACCTTCAGGGGCTCCGGCCAGTTGCTCATGTCGACGTCATTGGGGTAGTCTGGCGGCGGTAGCACGGTGGGCCCGAGGAGGTCCTAGGCCTGGGGGCTGCAGCGGTCTGCCAGGACTCTGGGGCATGCTGCTCCTGGGGCCTCGGAGTTGCTCACCCTCGCCGGTCTGGCCGTGTCCGGGGCTTCCTCCCAGGCGGGGGGTCTCCACCAGCGTGAGGGTCCTGGCAGGTCTGGGAAGTCCGGGTAGTCCCCCTGGGGCATCTGGATCCATGCTTGTTCAGTGCCACTGGGGGCTTGCTCCTCCGGCCCGGCTGGGCGGCGACAGGCCCTCTGCCCTTGGCGCCGAGGAGCTCGTGCAGGCGCCTCCTCCCTGCCCAGAGGCCCAGGCTTTAATGGGTCCCGAGCCCTGCCCTTGGCCCTTCTAGCCCTGGGCCCCACACTCTGAGGGGCGGGCCACTGGTGTTCTGGCTCCGGGCCCGCCCACCAGGGCCTCTGCGCAGCCTCCTCTGCCTCTGAGTCAGCAGGAGGCCATACTGACTCACCACAACCCCCTCCTCAGACTCCCCTCACCCAGGACCCCATCACCCAGGACCCCCTTCTCAGGACCCCTTCCCCAGGGGGTTCAGACCCAGGCCTCCTTACCTCCATCAGGACAGCCCCAACTGTGGCCTTTCCCACTCCAAACTGCTGGCCCACGTAGCGGTAGCTGCCTGGAGTGGCCAGCTTCCAGACAGCTACTACAACCCTCTTCTCAACAGTGAGGACGCGCCGCATTCGGGTGTTGTGGTGCCTCAGTGCTGGGGTGAGCCACTGGCAGACCTCCATGAAGGTCTGCCAGCTTATGCGGAAGTTCCGCAGCCACTGTTCATCATTCCATTCCCCCATAACCAGGTGCTCCCACCACTTGGTGCTGGAGGGGTAGCTCCAGAATTGGCAGGGCACCTGATGGGGGGGAAGCAGGAGGGCCCGATGGTTTGGGGAGTCTCCTGGTGCCCCTGGGTAGGGCTCCCATTCCAGAAGCTTCTGGGTGGCTGCCCAGGCAGCATCTAGAAGAGTGCCTGCTCCACGGGAGGAGGCTTGGAGGGCTTCCAGCTGCTGCTGGATGTCCATGTCTGTGGTCTTGAGGTCTGCGAGGCTTGTATCACCAATGCAGGGATGCTCATGTAGTGCAGGCCGGGTGTGTCTGGGAGGGGCCCTTTAAGGGAGCAGCTTGCAGCTGCCTTGGAAGAGCTGGTCTGCTCTGTGACCCCGTCCATGGGTTTTCTTGTTTCTTATTTCAAAAGAGGGGGCTTGTGTGTGTGGACGCTCCGGGTTTCCTTCCGGGATGGCTCCTTTTGACGTTCCACAGCCCTACTTTGATGATGAACATCGACATCACCAGCCCTGGCGGACGTGTAGACGATAATCATCAAAGTAGTCTATTTCAATGTTCTTACTTCGCAATAGGCTACTTCGACGTAGTGTCCTAGTGTAGACGTAGCCTTTAAGAAACAAAAGCTGCGTCTACACGTGAACGCTACTTCGAAGTAGCGGCACCAACTTCGAAATAGCGCCCGTCGTATCTACACGCGTCGGGCGCTATTTCGAAGTTAACTTCGACGTTAGGCGGCGAGATGTCGAAGTCGCTAACCTCATGAGGAGATAGGAATAGTGCCCTACTTCGACGTTCAACGTCGAAGTAGGGACCGTGTAGACTATCCGCGTCCCGCAACGTCGAAATTGCTGGGTCCTCCATGGAGGCCATCAGCTGGGGGGTTGAGAGATGCTCTCTCTCCAGCCCCTGCGGGGCTCTATGGTCACCGTGGGCAGCAGCCCTTAGCCCAGGGCTTCTGGCTGCTTCTGCGGCAGCTGGGGATCTATGCTGCAGGCACAGGGTCTGCAACCAGTTCTCAGCTCTGTGTATCTTGTGTTGTTTAGTGCAACTGTGTCTGGGAGGGGCCCTTTAAGGGAGCGGCTGGCTGTTGAGTCCGCCCTGTGACCCTGTCTGCAGCTGTGCCTGGCATCCCTATTTCAATGTGTGCTACTTTGATTAGTAGACGTTCCCTTGCTGCGCCTATTTCGATGTTGGGCTGAGCAACGTCGAAGTTGAACATCGACGTTGCCGGCCCTGGAGGACATGTAGACGTTATTCATCGAAATAGACTATTTCGATGTCGCAACATCGAAATAAGCTATTTCGATGTTGGCTGCACGTGTAGACGTAGCCAAAATGTGGTTTATTAAAAACAAGAAATATGCAGTAGAGTGGGTTTTGGTATGGGCTGTAAAAGCCCACCTGGAGTTCTGGGTGCATATTCACATTGATAGCCTTCACTGGGTCTGTGCAGTTGCATCTTCATTGCTATTTTTAGTGATGTTAGTCAGGATAAAGTTGGAAAGTTATGCCTGTCTGAGCTGCAACCATAGCTCACACTGCAGACCCTATGAGTCTTTCTGAGTCAATTGTGAGTGAATATGTCTGTCCTTTGTGGGAACTACCAAGAAGGTATATTGGATTACCAGTGCTCAAGTGATTTAGACTTCCTCTTCACTGCAAAGCAGGCAGATTCAGCCCAAGTTAAAGCAAAGCCCAAGTTCTAACCTTCACTCCCAGCCTGGTCAGCTAGCCCAGGCTAAAAGTCAGCAGTCATAGATTTTTCTGGGCTAAAACACAGGTAAGAGTACAAATTACCTCTGCAGTGAAGACAAAGCCTTAGATGTCAGCAGTGAAAGCAACTCTGCCAGTCTTTCCAAGTCAATAATGAGGATTCTCAAGGGAAACTGTAAGAAAGGTGATGCCCTTGACATTAACTTCTTCAACAGTATCTATCCATCTAGCTTCTTTTTATTAACAAGATATGTTTTAGACATTAGATGGTGATGTGAGCTAGCTGAAAGGCCAACAGAAATCCATCAGTGTTCTTCAGCTCCAGCTACATTCATATTCAAACCTCACTGCTTGAGATGAGCTGCAATTTGCCTGGCTGATTGATTGTTCACACTGTGTAGGTGGTCTCTATGGATTTGCAGCTTGGGAGCTCTTAAGCAGGCTAAGAAGCTAGATTCTTTGGGGGGTCCCCCCCTTCTCAGCTGCTTAGCAAAATGAATCTAATATAGCTGTCTGTGAGACAATTTGAATGATTGTTGTCTGAAAAGGTGATTTTCAGAATAATGTACCTCTAATTCTGGTAAACCTGGCTGTCTGAAACCAAAAGGCAATGTGAAAATGAGTCCAACTTGAAAAGATAGGGCATTTTCACCTTTCCTCTGAAGTAAGACTTCAGCTATGTTCTTATTGAATGTGCAGTATATTAACAGCTAATGAATTTAAATGAGGACCATTCTATCCCTTAAAATTACTAGAAACTTATTTAATAAAATTGCCCCTTCTTTAGCAATAATTATGATATATCCAAATAATTTCCATGTCATCAGCTGTGGAGAATGAATGAAAGAGCAAAAGAGAAAGTTCTCAGACATGGGCACTAAAATTTGTCCTGTCGATATTCAAAAGAGCAGAGCTACTGGTGAGTGAGATCTGCAATAACCAACAAGGATTTTGTAAAAGCCCCATTTTTTCCATCCTCATGGACATTTGCCATGACACAGTGTGTATGTTAATGATCATATATGTAACAGATAGGAAATCTCTCTGATATATCCCCAATTATTGTAGGCCTAAAACTTTAACTGAGAAGTGATTTTAATTGGACACTTCAGTTTTGGGTTTCCCAATTCAAGACAAGTTACAAAACAGTGGGGAAATCTTTCTTCTAATGAAGACAGTGGCAAATCTTCCAGTGATTTCAGCAGAGCCAGGATTTCATCTCTGATTTTCAGAAAGTACTTAGTATTATTATGTATACAGATCTCAGCTAAGTGCTTTATAAACACAGAACAAAAAGATGATTCCTCCCCACCTCCTGCCACCTCCAAGAGGCAAGAGCTTACATCAAAGCAAAGCATCTACCTCCCAAAAATAAGGCTGTCAGGGGAGTCTCCAGTCAGACATCCAACAACTGGTTATCATACAATGATGTGATTTTTGCCAAATGGGGATCTGGCTCTTAGAGTGTATTATTTCATTGCTGGTTAGAGATGAAAAATCAGTTTAGCTAAAGAACTACACATAGACAAATCTGAAATACCTAAAGGAAAGGTGAAGGCATCCTGGCTGCATTTTATTCGTTGTTTTTACAGTGCTGGAAATCCACTTTGACACAATTCATCATATTATTCATAGAGATATTAGATATGTGTCACATACGTAAGATGTTTTATGGAAGATGGATCATGTGAGTTATCATTGTAAGGGTTATGAACTACAGAATATGATTATCTTATTTTTACAAAGGCATCATTTTTGTGTCTAAAGTTAGTGATATTATCTATGTACCTCTTAAAACCATCTTCATCCCTGGGGAACACCCACCAGACAGAGTACATTGGAGCCATTCAGGAGAACAGTAGAACTTTGAAGATGCTAATCTCCCATCTTCCTGAGGAGCTTCCTTGAGTACTGCTAACAACCTTGACTTATGTTTGTTTTGACACTGCAGGGTCATGGGATCATGTCCATCTTGGCTTACTAGTGTTTTTCACTAATGGATGGAGAATCAAACTGAGAAACAAAGGATTTCTGCTATATGTAAATCACACAACGATAATCATTCATGATGAACCAAGATTCAGAGAGGAAACATCTGGGCCAAGAATGGCCTTCCATTATGATTCAGCCAGACCTTGGTAATATATACAAACTCAGGAACCACATCTGTGATCAAATCTATGATGCTGACAACCTCTTTAGCGACTGATTTGGAAGTTAAATACAATGAATCAAAGTGTTGCACCCTTGTGAATGCTGTGTGCACTGAATAAGATATACCAGCTGAAGTCTGATATTACAAACATCAAATATGGTCTCCAACTTACCCTTTATCTCTTTTTGCCTGGTGTCTTTATTCTCACCATTACATGGCAAAGAACAATTGATTCCCTCCTGAGCTTCCACAAGCAGAGTTCATGGAAATATGGAATGCATACAGGTTCTCAAATGGATGTATGATTAGGGCTTGTGATAGAAGACAACCATTGTTCCCTATAAGGTTTTCCATCCATGAATGGAATAAATATTTTTTGTGTCCCTGGGCATAAATTATTCTCTTTAATCACTATTAGTAGGACTAAAACCAATGGGCTTAAATTGTAGCAAGGGAGGTTTAGGTCAGACATTAAGAAAAAATTCCCAACTGTCAGAGTGGTTAAGCACTGGAATAAATTGCCTAGGCAGGTTGTGGAATCTTCGCCATTAGAGATATTTAAGAGTAGCTTAGATAACCATCTATTAGGCATGATCTAGATAGTGCATGCTCCTGCTGAGAGAGCATGGGGACTGGACTCAATGACCACACAAGGTCCCTTCCACTTCTAGTATGCTATGATTCTATGAGTCTATGTGCAAATATGCACCAGCAGTAGAAACAAAAACCTAACTATAGGAACTCCGCTAACATCTGGACAGCATTTGAATTTCTCCTGAGTGCCTACATAAGCACACAACTTACCACAAACACAGCCACCAACATTTTTATACATTTAGGTTCCTCCTTAAGAGTGAAAATAATTTCCCAAAGAGTTGTAGGGATAAGTGGTAATGTTATCACACACCACTTGCAAACTTAAGACTATGCATGCACGGCACACTGAAAACTGGAACAGGAAATGAACCCTTCCAGCAGTGGAAATAGGGAGCTAGAAGTTGACAAGAATTAGTTCTGTTGTTCATGTAATCCTGAGTAATTACTGATCCTAGAAGAAGATAAATTGGAATAAAAACAACTGTAGAAATAACCAGTAATAGCTTAGCTCCCAGTTTAGCAGGCCAGGTCTATTCAACAATGTATTCAATCACTTTAGGTGTGTGCATATTTGACTTTAATGGGACTTAAGTCTATACTTAAGTGCTTTGCTCAATAAAAATGGATTAAGTTATGCATTTATATTTAAGAGATTACTTTGAGGGTTCAATCATCAGTAAGTGATAATCAATTATATTTTCACCCTTGAACAAGCCTAATTATCATATTGTCTTTAGATGGTCATTGTAATGAAGTTGAAAGAATACAGCAAATATGCCCAAAGATAAAATTGCCCAAAGTTTTACAGATGACTGCTAAATGCTAAATAATCTTTAGTTCTTTATTTGCCCTATGTCAGGCTTGGTTTTCAGAAGCCTACACAAAATTAAAAGACCAGTCTACGAAGCAATGCTATTTTGTTTTTATTAGTTTGCTCTAAGTACATTCTGGGCTTGTTGCTGCCTTTGTGAACACTTTCTTCTGTTTATTCATTGTCACATCATTGTGCAATTTAGTTTGTGAGTTTCAAGGTCAATCTGAATTCAGTTCAAGATTATTGAGATTCAGCTCCCAACATGCAAGAATGGAATTTCAAAATAGTATAAGCAACTTTTTTAGCATGGAGAGTATTCAATATTTTTTCTATTGTGTTTTATCCTTGTGGAAAATAAACTAATTGCCTGGACTAGGCAATCTGTCAGGAAACTGCCAAAATGCCCATGTTTAATCAAGTGACTCAACACTCCTGATTCCAGAAAAAGTTTTGGGCAACTGTTATTTTTCTGCTAAATCCTTAAGGCAATATTCTGCCCAGCGTTACATCAATTATAGTCTCATCAGAATTCAACCCCACTGCCAGTGTGCATAGGAGAGAATTCAGACCACATATAATGAAGATAAATGGAGAGCAGTGACGAGGAAATTATCCATAAATTGTGATGCTAACTTTATTTTCTTTACCTACCATATAATTCCAAGAATTTGCCTTAGTGTATGTGGTTTGCATGTAGTATGTTGTATGTGGTAAATTATGTTTGAGGGTATGGAATGGTAGACATGTATGTGTGTCAGTTAGAGTTGTCTTGAAAATATTTTTTTCACCACTATGAACACTTTTGAGGGTTTGGTAAAAAATGAAATGTGAAATATTTCTGCTGAAATTTTGAAATATATTGATTCTGAAATAGTGTCATGGTGCCTTATGAGAAGTGTAGTACAGGTGACACAGGTTCTCGTTCTTCTCTAGCAGCAAGGATTAAATCTCCCATGGTTCATTGTTTTTGGTGAGGATACACAAAACTTTATGGTAATTGCATCACTGCCCTGCTCAATGATGTAAGATTGAAGAGCTTGGTCATTAGGAAAGTGGAAACATGAAGCAACCAAACTACAACTCTGATGAGACATTACAAAAGTATTCACAATATGTGGGGGATGGGGAATGTCAAACATTGTCTTCCAACAAAAAACAAACAAACAAACCAAAAAAAAATTCTTGAAAACATAATCATCCTTCAAAATAACAGTTCTGACTGAGAATTTTTGAGCAAGCCTAGTGTAGAGATATATATTTTGATTCAGCCATGACTGCATAGAAGTAAGGCAGAGGACAGGAGCAGTACAGTGCGGGTGGGAGGCAGTATGAATGATGGATGAGTGTCAAATATGCTATGATATGTAATACGGAAAACACCAGTATCTTAATAAGTAGTTTCTAGATCTCTTGTTTCTAGAAGAATAAACCTGGTAATTTTACCTCTGAATTAGTTTAAACACTTGTAAAACTATGTGTTATACTATCATCCTTCATCCTCTTCACACAGCCTCTAGTTGAATCACATCAATTTTCTTTAAAAGCCACTTTACCAATACACGCATGCGCAAAAATAATCACATCCATATTGAATAAGGTCCAACATAATGTCTGAATGTTTTTCGCTTAACTGAAAACCAGAGCTGGATGAATAATGTAAATAAAGTGTTCACAAATACTCCTCTACATTTTAAATGTATTCACATCTAAACCCTGTGGATTTTCTTCCCTCAATCCCCTCAACCTTTAAGTGGTTGAATTATACTAGCAATATGTTTGCAGAAAGCAAATTTCAAAGATGCATGGATAAGTAAACAGAGAAACTTTATTCTGCATCCACACACATATATTTTCATGTCAGAAATTGTTGTATGCCTGTCCAGTCACAACAGAGAAACAAAGCCGTCTTTCTTATCTGTCCCATCCCATTGATTAATAGTAATAATAACACCCAGCTCTTATATAATGCTCTTCAGTAGAAGATATCCAAGCACTTTGCAAGGCATCACTGTCCTCATGGGGAAACTGAGTCACAGAGATTTAAGCAATACAGCTCAAATTTCAACTGTTTATGACCAATCCATAGAGGAGACTTGAACAAATATTAATAGAATATATTGGAATGGTGACTACAAATGAAAACACAACAGTTTGCTTGCAATGTCCATGCACAGAGAAAGTGGTCAAACACATCATTTGTTGCATGTTCTTTTCTAACTGAGATGCACAGAAATGAATGTGTAAAGCCCAAGCAGACTCTATCCTTATCTGCAGCTTCTCAGGGATGTCATTCGAAGGTGCAGTATTATCAGTAACATCTAGGTTTCCTGGATAATTGATGTCTTACCCAGTCTTTTTGTTGTTAGTACACTTCTTCATTATCCAGTCTATGGAAATACCAAACAATAGCAATGATAAAGTTCAGCCTGTCTTTCATGTCAGTGTTCATATGTAACCATGTGTTGTTCACTTTCAGTTTGCAGAGGGCTTCACACATCTGTAGGTGGCTTTGATGATGCTGATTACTTTAGATGAGATCCCACAGGACTGAGGAATATTCCACAATGAAGGTCTCTATTTATAACACAATTAAATTGATGAAAAGGGAAGTTATTATTTATAGCCTTTTATGATGATCTGCGGAGCGTTTCCAGAACCAGAATGCAGCCAGTTTGTCTTTCAGCTTTAAACCTGCTGTCTCAGTCATTCTGTATTGTATTACACTGCAAAGGACTTTCTCTGCAACATAGGCTATGTCTATATTACAGAGACCTTTCCAAAGAAGCCTTTCTGGATGATCTTTTCCAAAAGAACTTCTTTCAAAAGAGTCCGTCCACACACAAAAAAGCGTATCAAAAGACTGATCGGCTCTTTCCAAACAGACCATCCACACAGCCCCAGCTCTTTCGAACGAATGGGCCAGGGATCAAAAAATCAGGTGCCATGAGGGCTGGTCTTGCAAAAGAAGGGCCCTGCGGAACATCTACACACGTTCTCTTCAGAAAGAAGCTTTCGAAAGAAGGCGCTTTTCCTGAAATGGGAGTGAAGAGCACTTGTGAAAGGAGTGCTGCATTATTTTCATTTAATTTTGAAAGAAGGCTTTTTGGGTGTTGATGCTCTGCACGATCTTTTGAAAGAGACCCCTTCTTTCAAAAAATATTTTGAAATAATTTGCTAGTGTAGACACAGCCATAAAGTAATGGAACTCCGCTCTGGTTGTTGCGCTCGCTAAGATAATATATATCTATAAATAAGGTATAAAAATAGCAGGCCAAGCATGGCTTAGAATTATGACAAAACATCACTGACACCCAGATGCCAAGCAGAAATATTGAATTAGAATAGTTTAGCTAGCAGCATAGCAACATATTAGTCAATAGACCTCAAGAAAGAAAAGACATCAGAGATAGGAAAGGCATCCACAGCAGTCACTAAATTCAACAGCATATAGAAATCAAAATCATTCAGCACCATATCAAAATGGAGATTTTGCTGTTCAGATGTAATCCTGGTGTTAATATGCAGCTGCATGAACTGGAGCTCTACGAAAACATTAGACAAAAAGATGTCATCACAATAAGAGATCTAGGAAATCACCACCAGCACCTCATTTCCGACAGAATGATAAGGAAACTTCAGCTATTCAGGGCATGTGTATATATGGGTTACGTTTTCTGGATACCAACATCCAGACTTCCACAAGGAGTGTTCCCAGGCATACCAACTTGAGTGAAGAACTGTAGGCACCCAAGATAAACCTTAAGGAAAATCCTTATCAATGAGACCAGAATTGTCAATCTCAACACCATGGAGCAAAGGGAAGCAGCAGTAAGTGATAGAGAAGCATAGAAGAGATGGTTTTCCTTCCTGAGCACCACATTGTCACAGAAATGATGTTAAAGAGAGAGACTCTAACAGTTAACTCCTTTAAACTGTAATACCGGTTTGTGTCTATGAACAGGCCTAGATCTTTCACCTTGTCTATGATCTCCATTAGCAGTTTGAGGAATGGGCTATTTATCAAATTTAGAGAGCATGTTGACCTTCCTGAACTTAATACAAAATTGGATTGACCCACAAATGGTAGTATCAAGAGCTTGTTCACTCATTGTATGGCTTCTAGAACAGGGATGGCCAAACAGTTTGACCCAAGATCACTGGAGAGCTACATCCTATTAACCTCCAAGCAGAGAAGGACAGCTACAGGTGGAAAGAGAAATAGGAGACAGAAAGAAACAGCAGAATAACAGCAGCAGCAGGAGGAGCTAGAGAGTGAAGGAGAAGTACAACGTAATGATTGCGAAATGGCTTTTCCGTCTATGCCTATCAACTGCTGGCAGCACCTGGAGGCTGCATCTACACTAGCAAGTTCATCAAAAGATTTTTCAAAAGATGGTGGTTCGTTTGAAAGATCCCATGGAGTGTCTACACACAAAAAGCAGTCTGTGAAAAGTAAATTAAAAGAACATGGTCCTTCTTTCAAAAACACTCTTCCACTCTCGTTTCAGGAAGGGCACCTTCTTTCGAAAGCTTCTTTTGAAAAAAAATGTGTAGATGCTCTGTGGGCCCTTTTTTCAAAGAGCAGAGCTCGTGGTGCCTGATTTTTCGATCCCTGGTCCTTTCTTTTGAAAGAGTGGGGGCCGTGCGGATGGTCTCTTTCGAATGAGGAGATCACTCTTTTGATCCGCTTTTTTGAGTGGATGCACTCTTTTGAAAGAAGTTCTTTCAGAAGGGATCTTAAAAGAAGGGCTTCTTTTGAAAGATCTCTGTAGTGAAGACATAGCTGGAGAGTGCTGGCTGAAACAGAATCTGTTCTATGCTATCCCAGAATTCTTTACCGTTGCTCAGGACCATTACTCCAGCAGAGAACAACTGGCATGCAGTAGCACCACAGGCCCATTCTGCCCATCCCAGCACAAATACTTGACGTGGGAATGAAAGGGCAGGGCTGATGATCCCAGCACTAGGATGCCTGTGAGCAGTGCTGAAGCAATGTAAAGGACATGGGTGATCGAGGAAAGGATCTGTCCCAGCTTTGTTAGTTTGCTGTGCAGCACAGAACTAACCAAATGTCATGCTTTAGGAATCCACTGATCATTATGTGACCCTCCTCAATTTTGGGATTCTCTCTGATTTTGGTCCAAAATAGCTCTAATTTATTCATCTTCTGAAGACATAACAAATCCCATATTTTGTAACAGAATCAGGATAAAGCACAGGATGTATTCGGGGCTCATCTTGGCTGTTGTTGAGAAGATACTCTTCACCCACAATGCCCTTGCTCCAGTTTATACATCAGGCATTGAGATTCCCAGAGGCAGAAATCATATCTGGAATAGCTGCAGTCCTAGATGGATGGATATCCAGCAAAAAGTACAGTGAGTTCATGTGAGGTCTTCCCTTTCTTTTTATACCAGTTTCCTGGTATCTTTGAGGGACAGTGAGTTGCAACAGGGTTGAAGAAATATGACTGGTCCTTTAATCTATGTGCCAAAGCCTGAGGTCCTCACTCCATTGTTACTCAGGCATTACCTAGGCATATGATCAATGACAAGAGTTCACTCAAATAAGTTCTGAGTGATCGAAGGGCCAGATTTTTTCAATCTGCTGAAATACCATGTTGTGAAGGGGCCAGGGTAGTAAGCTTTCCAGTGTAGTCTGGATTCTGCCAGAGCCAAGGTGTAATATAAGAAATGGTATGTGGAGATACACAGCTCACAGAACTGGAAGGGACCTCAGGAGGTCACTGAGTCCAGTTCCCTTGGCAGGACCAAGCACCATACTCTTTTTTTTTTTAAATTAGATATATTGGCTCTAGCTCCTTCAAGGGCCACCTTGAGAACTGAGCTTACAACTGTGGGTTTAGCCAGTCAATGCTCTAGCCACTGACCTATCCCTCCTTGTAGGTTTCTGCTTTCTGACACCAAGAAAATAATTAAAAAAACAAGGATATGGCCTTCAGATGCCAGGAGCCCCCCAAGATACACTGTGGGCAGGGGACAACCTGTAAAGAGGTCCACAGGTAATGTGGTACCACTCCAGCTGCCAGTAATGCCTTCCCTTTGAATCACCCCTTTAGGATTCCCTACATGAGGCAGAGGTTGCTTCCACAGCTCAACTCACCCCTTTACTCAAGAGTACTGGGTTCAGCAGGGATCTCTCTGGAAGGCATGAGATAATGGGAGAAACACTTCTGAAGAGGTGGCTGCTCCCTGGATGGAGCTTTGGCAACCAGATTGGACACTGGACTAATAGGAAGCCTATGTTTAGTTCCTAGCTGTTCCCCTGAATTCTTGAGTCACTTTGGGCAAATCACTTCCTCTGTATTTGGGTTTGTCTACCCTGCCCATATGAATGAGCCTCTTAGCCAGGGTAGACAAACTTGTGATTGCTAGGTTTTCATTAGCTTGTTAATCAATGACATTACAACACCAGCTGACAATCAGGCTAAGCAACGGCTCTCACACCATGGGAAAGGGTATGCTGGAGCTTGCTAAACTAGCCCAAGGCTCCATGCCAGCTGTAGTGTAAACACACCAAGATCTGTGGCTCTGTGTCCTCATCTATGAAATTGATAAAGACATTTACACTCCTTTGCAAAGTGCTTTGAGATCTATTGCCGAAAAAGGCAAGCTAGAGGTTGAGTATTGTCACCTTGGTGCAAAAGTCCATCTGCTGCTGCATAATCACAAAAGGGACAATATTTCACTGCAGGGTCTGGAAGAACTTCCTGTTATCATCTCTTGATTGAATTAGGAAAAATGGCTGTAATGAAAAGGTAATGCATTAAAAGCAAATGTTTTGGTTACCACATGAGTCACTTTCTTCCTAAACTATTACAGTATAATCCTTTATAGATTGAGAAGATGCTGTAAAGTTAGTGGTTGCTGTCCATGATAATAATAGTATTTCTCACCACTTAAGACTATGGTGAACTGGATATTATTGCATACTTTTTTAAATGGGTAGTTATTTTGCTCCTTGGTAAATATTATTCTGTTACATATGTTTTTTGGGGCGATAAAACCTATCCAAACTTCTGTAAAGATCAGAGTGTTTTATTTTAAGTTGGATTACTATTCCAGCAGACTGAGACCAGATAAACAAAGCCCTTATATAACTTCAGGGCTGTTGTGATCAATTTGCCTGGTGCTCTACTCTGGGGACCATGCTGTTTTACCATCTTGATTGCAATGATAAATCCATCATTATGTTCAGCACAGTGGAAATAGCTCAGAGCCTTGGCATTTGTGGCAAATCTTTTCTATGGCAGGCTCATAGTAAATCAGTCTAACCTGAGCTGACAGTGATTGATTCTGAACAAAATGTCATGAACAATCAAATCCTCTGTTTTTTTCTTCTTTTAAAACAGAACAGACTTAACCCCCGAAGCCTAACTACATTCAAACTGGAGCAAACAGGGGCTTTTATCAATAATTATGAAAAGACATTTAAAGGAGATTTAATTCATACTTTAGACTTCTGAAATTGTATGGCATAGAGAATGCCTGTGTAATTGGGTCCAACTAGTGGTAGGGTGGCTTAGTGCCCCACAACACCTAGGGGCCACTGTGTAGGACTCCAGCTGACCCACCAGAGTCTGTAGCTTTAGTTTGGGGTGTGGTTCTGAGAGTCTAATGTCCCTATCCTTAGGGGTTGGTTTTTGGGGGTTCTCCCCCTGCGAGTCTGGGGGCGGGGGGTTTGGAGGCTATGTCCTCCTGCAGCTGACCTTTGGCAGCTCCAGCTCAGGCCCTGTGGGTATCCAAGCCAGCTCCTGCTTCCTTGCAAGTCAGCCCCAAACTGGGCTAGCTTCCTTCCTTTTATCCTGCTTCCAAGCCTGACACTGGCTGCAGGTGAAATGGGATGGGGCTAATTGGGTCAGCGGGCTCTGATCAGCCCCTGCTCTGCCAGGTCTTCCTCTCACTCCCTTTCAATGGTAGTAGTAGGCATCCTTCGATCCCGAGGGATCATAGGTTTGCGCCCCAGTTGGACTGATTCGAGCAGCGTCTTCTGTGGCTGTGCAATCCAATGGGGGAGTAGCAGTCCTTTCGGCACTGTGAGCAGCAATAGGCAGATGTTGCTCTGGTATCACAGGTAGGGATCTTCCTGAGGGCTCTCCTGTCTTCCGCTTCCTTCACCAAGGTAGTTTCATACATAAGAAGAGCTTCCTTTACTCCCGGTTTCCAGGCATGCCTGTCTGAGGCAAGCGGATGCCAGGTGTTCACACTGATAGAGAGAGAGCTGAGGTCATGCTTGCACATATCCTTGTAGTGCAATTTAGGTCGCCCTTTCTGCCTCTTTCCAGATGCCAGTTCACCGAAGAGGAGGTCCTTCGGTATTCGGCCATCCGTCATGTGTGATACATGGCCCAGCCAGTGCATACGCCTCTGTTTGAGAAGGGTGAACATGGAGGTGGTGCCTGCCCTCTCAAGCACTGCGCTATTGGGGACCTTGTCCTGCCATGAGATACCGAGTATGCGCCTAAGGCAGCGCATGTGGAATGTGTTGAGCCGCTGCTCTTGTTTTGAGTGCAAAGTCCATGTTTCACCGGCGTACAGCAGTGTGCTCAAAACACAGGCTGTGTAGACCTGCACCTTGGTGTGTACAGTGAGCTTATTGTTACCCCATACTCTCTTTGTCAGCCTGGAGAACGTTGTGGCGGCTTTTCCAATGCGCTTGTTGATCTCGTTATCAAGTGACAAGTTGTCCGAGATCGTCGAGCCTAGGTACACGAACTCATGGACGACTTCCAGTTAGTAGTCTAGCACATTGGTAGATGGCTCGTTACCCACGTTTTGGCCCATCACCTGGGTCTTCTTTAAGCTGATTGTGAGGCCAAATTCCATACATGCATCCACAAAGTGAGTTATGAGTGACTGCAGTTCCTGCTGAGTGTGAGCAGCAATAGCTGCATCGTCAGCAAAAAGGAACTCCCTTAGACTCTTCGTAAGCACCCTGGTCTTTGCTCTAAGCCTCGACAGTTTGAAGAGGTTGCCATCCGTTCTCATGCGGAGAGAGATGCCCTCTGTAGCAGTTCCGAAGGCATATTTGAGCAAAACTGCAAAGAAGATGCCAAACAGTGTTGGAGCCAGCACACACCCTGCTTCACTCTGCTGAGAATCTCAAAGGGTTCGGATGTGGATCCGTCATATACGACGGCCCCCTTCATGCCTTCATGGAAGGCCCTAATAATGCTGAGCAGAGTTGGGGGACAGTCGATCTTAGCCAGAATCGCAAACAGACCTTTTCGGCTGACGAGGTCAAATGCCTTGGTCAGGTCAATGAAGGCAACATACAGAGGTTTGTTCTGCTCCCTGCACTTTTCTTGTAGTTGCCTAACAGAGAAAACCATGTCTATGGCGGACCGTTCAGCTCTGAACCCACACTGAGACTCAGGGTAGACTCTCCGCAAGAACATTGAGCCTCTTCAGAACAACACATGCAAATAGCTTCCCCATGGTACTGAGAAGGGAGATGCCGCGATAGTTGTTACAATCGCTTCTGTCACCCTTGTTCTTGTAGACAGTCACGATGTTAGCATCCCTCATATCTTGTGGTACGCTGCCTTCTCTCCAGCACTGGCAAAGTATTCCATGCAGCTCTGAAACTAGGGTACCGTTGGCGCATTTAAGGATTTCTGAGGGAATACTGTCTTTCCCTGGGGCTTTTCCAGAAGAGAGTGCTTTTAGTGCGTTGCTGAGTTCCTCCAAGGTGGGCTCAGCATCAAGTTCAATCATGGTGGGCAAAGGCTCGATGGCATTCAGGGCTCTCTCTGTAACTACGGTCTCTCTGGCGTACAACTGTAAGTAGTGTTCCAGCCAGCATTCCATCTGCTTGGTTCTGTCCTTCAAGACCTCGTCTGTGGCCGACTTAAGTGGGGCAGTCTTTCTTTGTGGTGGACCGATGGCCTGCTTGATCCCATTGTACATTTCTCGCATGTTACCAGTGTCCGCGGCCTGCTGAATCTTGGAGCAGAGTTGGAGCCAGTAATCGTTGGCACACCACTGAGCAACTTGCTGCACTTGACTCTGAGCAGACCGGAGCGCCTGCAGGTTCACCTAACTGGGAGAGGACCTGTATGCAGCCAGTGCCTGTCTCTTCTTCTCAATCAGGGGTGTCAACACTTCAGTGTGGGCTTCAAACCAATCAGCAGACCTGACTGTCTTTTTCCCAAAGGTAGATATCGCAGTATTATAGATAGTGTCCCATAGTTGCTCCCATCTCTTGCTGATATCAGTGTTGTCTGGGTGGGGCAAGGCCTCTTCAAGTGCTTGGACAAACTCGCATACTTTTGAAGGGTCACGAGTCTTGCCAGTGTCAATGCGCGGCCTCCCTTCCTTTTTGGAATGAAAGAATCTTTGCGGCTGGATGTGCACCTTACTACACACGAGCAAATGGTCAGTGTCACAGTCTGTGCTGTGGTAGCTACATGTCACCCTGACATTACCTAAACGGCTGCATTTGGTGAGTACGAGGTCAAGCTGGTGCCAATGTTTCAATCTTGGGTGTCGCCACGAAACTTTGTGCTGGGGTTTGACATTGAAGAAGGTATTGGTTATGCAGCGGTCATGTTGGGAGCAGAGTTCAAGGAGGCGCTGTATGTTTTCATTCATCTTCCCTGTACCAAACTGTCCCAGACAGGATGGCCAGCTGTGGTGGTCGCTGCCAACTCTGGCATTGAAGTCGCCAAGGATGAATAGCGGCTCACGGGAAGGTACCTCACTGATGGCAATGCTAAGTTCATCATAGAACTTGTCCTTAACTTCCTGAGAAGAAGTTAAAGTAGGTGCATAGACGCTGAAGATGTTGACCATGCCCACTGTTGTTTGAAGCTGGATTTTCAGCATTCTCTCAGTCCCCACATTTGGTGGTATGACTGAGCCAACTAGGCTGTTTCTGATTGCAAAGCCAACACCGTGTTCCCTGGTCTCTTCTGGAGGCTCCCCATGCCAGAAAAAGGAAAAGTCCTTCTCCCTGAGACATCCAGAGGATGATAGCCTTGTTTCCTGGAGGGCCACGATGTCCATCCACAGTCTTCTCAGCTCGTTGTTAATGATTGCTGTCTTCCGGGGGTTACTAATGCTCTGTAGGTCTTCTGTAAGGCCCGCAGTCATGGTCCTTACATTCCATGTGCCCAGCCTGAAGGCTGGATTATTTTGTTGCTTGTTTGCTTTGCCTGGTGTAAGGTTAACAATCCACCTGTCGGTGATTCCCTAAACCCCACACACCCAGTGGAGCAAGTGGACCATGGCGAGGCAGCACCTACTTGGCTGGGGGTTGCCCAGCTTGAGGCGGGCAGTAGCTGCCCAATGAGATCTGAAGACCTCTCCCACCATTGGAAGCAACCCCTGGTGCCTCACTCTACACCAATTGAGTTCAGTGGCTTAATATCGGTAACTGCTGCTTCCCATGTTGTGTCACCACTCAGAAAGCAATGCCGGAGTGTAATTTATTATCATTAAACATTTACATAGCATCAGGGGGTGACAAAGTTTAAGGCACATTCGAGAGTATGAGAGAGAGAGAAAGAGAAAGAGAAAGAGAGAAAGACAGAGAGAGAGGAAGATTTATAAGCTCTTTGAGACAGAAACTGCCCCTTCCCTTCCACTGCAATGCCCTAGCATAATGAAGCCTTGGTCCCAGGTGAACTCTCTGGATGATTTAGTGTTACAGATAAAGACAACAACAGAAACAGATTGAAGTGGCATCACACTCTGAGCATTCCAGTCCATCTTGTATCAAAAGCCTCTTCTGGGCCCAATCCAAACTACTAGAGAGGATGTTTGTTTTCATGCGGCACTCTCAGCTCCTATTTGTGCCCCATTTGCCTGAAGTCTTGCATTCATAATTTCACAGATTCTATATGTCATACCAAAAACTACATGAAAAAATTTGCCATCTCAAGCATTCAAAAATTAGAAATTTCAGAGTTAGATACAATACACAAATCTGTCTCCTCATTTGTATGATTATTAAATATATTTATTAGAGTACAGACTAATGGCCAACTAAGAGTGATGTCCTGTTTTGTTAGGTCCTGCACACAGTAGTAAAAGATGCACCCTGCCCCAGTGAGCTTGGTAATGGAGCAGAGAAGATCACCAGAAGAGAAGATGTTAATGAGAGCCCATGAGCCCAGCTTGCCCTGCTTCACTCTATTTGCAGCCAGTGACAAGTCCTGAAGTGGAATAAGAGGAGAAAGCCCAAGTCAGTTCAGTTATGGATACAGAATTACATCATAAAATAAAGAGGAAAAAAGAGTTGGCCTAGATAAAGGATGAAGTTTTACAACTTCGTGTAAGGTAAATGGAATCACCATTGTCAGCTATAGGCTGTGTCTACACGTGCCCCAAACTTTGAAATGGCCATGCAAATGGCCATTTCTAAGTTTACTAATGAAGCGCTGAAATGCATATTCAGCGCTTCATTAGCATGCGGGCGGCAGCCGCGCTTCGAAATTGCCGCGCCTTGCCGCCGCGCGGCGCGTCCAGACGGGGCTCCTTTTCGAAAGGACGCCGCCTACTTCGAAGTCCCCTAGGGACTTCGAAGTAGGCGGCGTCCTTTCGAAAAGGAGCCCCGTCTGGACGCGCCGCGCGGCGGCAAGGCGCGGCAATTTCGAAGCGCGGCTGCCGCCCGCATGCTAATGAAGCGCTGAATATGCATTTCAGCGCTTCATTAGTAAACTTAGAAATGGCCATGTGCATGAGCTCATGGGAATAAGGGGACTTCGAAGTAGGCAGCATCCTTTCGAAAAGGAGCCCCGTCTGGACGCGCCGCACCGCGGCAAGGAGCGTCAATTTCGAAGCACGGCTGCCGCCCGCATGCTAATGAAGCGCTGAATATGCATTTCAGCGCTTCAGTAGTAAACTTCGAAATGGCCATTTGCATGGCCATTTCGAAGTTTGGGGCACGTGTAGACACAGCCATATAGTGACAGAGCAAGAGAGGGTGGAATGAGAAAAGAAATTTGGGCCATGTCTACACTTGGCCAAAATTTCAAAAGGGCCATGCTAATGGCCAAATCAGAGAATACTAATGAGGCACTGAAATAAATATTCAGCAACTCATTAGCACACTGCGAGCCAAGGCACTTCAGAAGTGCTGTGTTTCGATTGTGTGCAGCTCATCTACATGGGCCCTTTTCGAAAGGACCCTTCAAAGGTCAAACTCCCTTTATTCCTATCAGCTGATGTTTGCGGGATCCTTTCAAAAAAGACCCCATGTAGGTGAGCTGCGTTCAATCAAAATATGGCACTTTTGAAGTGCCGTGGCCGGCAGCATGCTAATGAGGCACTGAATATTCATTTCAGTGCCTCATTAGTATTCTGCAAGTTGGCCATTAGTATGGCCCTTTTGAAATTTTGGCCAAGTGTAGACATGGCCTTACATTCTTGAGAGCAGAGTGGAAAAATCTAAAATAATATCTAATTTTGTAGCCATTTTGATGGTTGAATTGATGGGAATAATGATAGCACTGAACGTGACAAAGGGCTTATGACATACAACAGCAGTTATCTTTTTTGATATATTATAAGGATTAATGGCAATTAAAATGGGTACTTCAGAAAGCATGAGTGGTCTAATAAATGAAATATCATTTTTGACAACTGTGTTAGTATGTTTGGCCATGAACATAACATTCGTATAGATCCCAGCACTTGTTGGCACCCCTCTCAATGAAATGGCAGATAAGGAAGTGAAAAATGTTTCTAAAATGAACAAAATTCATACATAAATTCCTTTGAGTAAGCTGGAATTTAAAAAGTTAGTTCAAAAGAGATTTGAAAAAGAAAAGGCGACAAATAAGGAGCAAGGAGGAAAGAAGATATTCCAGGATAATTACAGGACCAGTGAAGTGCTCATATTTAGACTGTGTCTGACCACAGGGGTTTAAATAATAATTTATATTTATTGAATAGACTCAAATGTTAGCTGTGTAACACATAGGCTGTGTCTACACTATCCCCAAACTTCGAAATGGCCATGCAAATGGCCATTTCAAAGTTTACTAATGAAGCACTGAAATAGATATTCAGTGGCTCATTAGCACGCTGGCGGCCACGGCACTTCGAAATTGACGTGGCTCACTGCCGCGCAGCTCATCCAGACGGGGCTCCTTTTCAAAAGGACCCCACCTACTTCAATGTCCCATTATTCCTATGAGCAGATGGGAATAAGGGGACTTCAAAGTAGGCAGGGTCCTTTCAAAAAGGAGGCCCGTCTGGACAAGCCACACGGCGGTGAGCCGCATCAATTTCGAAGTGCCGTGGCCCCCCACATGCTAATGAGGTACTGAATATGTATTTCAGCGCTTCATTAGTAAACTTCGAAATGGCTATTTGCATGGCCATTTTGAAGTTTGGGGCTAGTGTAGACATAGCCATAGAGAACAACAAGAAGTCCTGGAAGTATAAGAAATACTTGATCACCTCCTATGGGAATGCAAGCAGTGTTTTAGGAAAGAAAGACTTTTTATGAAGATGTTTCACTTACAGATTGTATTAGGAGTGGTTTCTTTCATTTTCAGGAAATAGAGTAGCATAAAAGAGCTCTGCTACATTTTCTTAAGGAGTGTAGTGGCACAAATGCATAAAGAGTAAAATTGGTGGGGTTATGCTTCAGCCTAAAACATTGTGGCTATGTCTACACTAGCCAAAAACTTCGAAATGGCCATGCAAATGGCCATTCTAAGTTTACTAATGAAGCGCTGAAATACATATTCAGCACCTCATTAGCATGCAGGTGGCCACGGCACCTTGAAATTGACATGACTGTCCACCGTGTGGCTCATCCAGACGGGGCTCCTTTTTGAAAGGACCCTGCCTACTTCGAAGTCCCCTTATCCCCATCTGCTCATAGGAATAAGGGAACTTTGAAGTAGGCGGGGTCCTTTTGAAAAGGAGCCCCGTCTGGACAAGCTGCGCGGCTGCAAGCCGCGTCAATTTCGAAGGGCTGTGCCCTCCCGCATGCTAATGAGGCGCTGAATATGTATTTCAGCGCTTCATTAGTAAACTTTGAAATCGCCATTTGCATGGCCATTTCAAAGTTTTTGGCTAGTGTAGACATAGCATATATGAAGGAAGAGGAGTGGTAATTCAGGAAAGACTGGTTGGCAAGGAAGATGAAGTTCTGCCTAAAGAGAGTTTTGGCTGCAGAAGGAAGAGAAAAACAATTCTGATGACTGGAGCAGCCATGTGGGTGGAGCAATTGGACCCAAAGATATGAACAATGCCAGAAGAAGAGATGATCTACAAAGCAGGCTTCAAGGAATGGGCAAGAATGTCCCATGGGAAGACCAGTTGGTGGCCCATAATTGAGTTAGGTTTGCTTTCATTTAGGACAATTGAGGATTAAGCCCATCCAACCACCACCACCACCACCACCAGCCTCTCAAGAAGTCATAATTAGTGGGCTGGAGCCCAACTCAGTGAACACCAGAAACAGAGACAACTTCCTCCTTGGAGACCTGTGGCTGTATCAGGCAGCCTGAAATTCCACCAGGGGACATGGCTACAGCCACAGCCGTACAAGCTCACAGTACTAGTGGGCAAGACTGACTAAAGGTGAGGAAAGCAGGTATAACACTTCTCCAGAGTGAGGAAAGTGATAGCAGCAAATATCCTGATAGTTCGTCACTTATTCAATTACTTTGTTTGCTGGTGGATTTAGATTGGGGGAGATAAATGGAAAGAAAAGATAAAATAAGTAGGCAAAGGGAGCAAAGTTAGAGGAGAAGAGAGCAAGAGGGATAGAGGGTAGAGTGAGGCTGAGCTGAAGGGAGTGTGAAAAAGGATGTGGTGGAGAGGGTGGGGGAGGGTTGGCGTACACTGCCCATAAGTCCAGGCCAGAGAAAGTCCATTCAAAAGCAGAGGAGGTTCTCCAGATAATCAAAGAGCCAAAAGTCTCTGCTGTGGCCGCTTGTGCTCTTATTGGCTGAAATATCCAGCTGGTTCTCTTTTGCAAACTTTGCCCCCAAGGCCATATGGCAAGGACAGAAGCTCCAGCAACTCATTTTTCCCAGAATATAGTGTTTTTTTTCTCCAAGCACAGTTCTAGATCTAGGAAGGTGCAGGAGGGAGGGCTGAGCCTGCTGGGCCACATTTGACCCCTCTCCCCAGGGTTGTGCCTGTTTTGGTTGATTTTGCCCTTGTCAGCTGGAGTGTATTAAGTATGGTATGATTTAATTACACTTAATTACTGGTCAGCTTTTTTCAGGAAGTGTCCAGTTCTGTCCAGCATAATTATAAAGCTAAAGGGACATGTCCCAATATTGTTTTCTTTGGCCTATGAGAAAACATGGTATTAAAGGAAAGGAGCTCTGGATTTTGGCTGTGCAGAAGAGACAACATGAATGATATAACCCAGGAAATGATTACCTCACCTATTTGTTTATCCAGAAATTGGATAAAAGAATTTTAAGAAATTCAAATGAAATTTCTTCTGTTTCTCACGTACAAAGATCAGACACTTTACAGAAGCAATCAGCTTTTATGTGAGGTATGGTAAATAGAAGGATCTTCCAGCTGACACAAAAAGGCTTTGCAAAGCTCATAATTCTGAGAGGAGATGAGAGAAGAATAAACTTAAGTAGTCTATTGGATAGATGTATACTGCTTTGTGGGGTGTGAGATCCACCCCTCCCTTTTAAAATGTGTATATGAATTAGGTATTAATGACACTGAAACACTAGCTGCACTTGCTACAGACAGGATATTGTTTGCACAGCTCTGACAATGCATCTAGTCTTCACCTGCCTGTAACATCATTTCTCCCCTTCACAGCATTACCGCAGCTGTGCAAAGAAATGTAATTCTGTTTTATGAAGGATTCCAACATTTGGAAGTTTGGTTTTGTTCTGGTTCAAAACAAAACACCAAACCTTTGAACTTGGTCATAACTAGGTATTTTGGCACAGAGGCAAAATATTACTTATCCATCACCTCTCCTCAAATTTAAAAAATGGCCTTAATTTACTAATTTTTATTTATCCTTACTGCACAAAAATATTAATTAGTATAGTAGTAAAATAAAATATATTTTAATAATATTAGAAACATATTTTACATAGATAATTACACAAAGCAGCAGAAGTGTTTCACTTTAAAGGCTAACAAAATGATTTATTCAGTGGGTCTGTCCCACAAAAGCTCATCACTAAATAAATCATTTTGTTAGTCTTTAAAGTGCTACATTTCCTCTACTTTGTTTTGTTGGAGTACAGACTAAGATGGCTACCTCTCTGTTACTATTCAACATAGATCATTAAAAATATCAATCAATAAATGTGATTCTTAACAAGCCATATAACTAAATGGACATATAATAAATGACAAAATAATTCTACTACTTATTTTAAAATTACAACTTTTAGCATGGCAAACTCATCTTGAAATAATGAGCTTTAAAAAATACAATAATAAGCTTAACAAAAAAAATACAGTAAGAGCAGACACCAAACTACCAAAGGGCTGTGGCTGAGGCTGGCCTGATGCACATGGAGTCAGCAGCAGGATGGGACTAGAAAGCCCAACACCAGGTGTGTGGGACAGTGGGCAGAGGCCTACAGCATGGGGGAGAGGGTTAACCTCATGAGTTTCCAGGAAATGGGGCAGTGACCATCCACAGACAATCTGGAGAGATGGCAGGAGGTAGCCTTACAATGCACCACAGCCCCTGATTATGCTGCCCTACATGCCAAACCCTCATTACAGTGCTCCCTTTGAAAGGGAAAGCTCCAGGGTTCTCAGCTCAGAGACAGTTACCAGGCTGGCCTCCCCAATAACACATGCTGAAAGCTCTGGGGTTCCCAAACCCAGCAGGGTCAAATGTCTAGCAGGGCTGCACACCCTGAAAACCCTGAGGCTTGCATGCCTGGCTGGTCCAGGATGCCTAATGCTGACACACGCTTCAAAAGTTAAGAAGTCTCCAAAGAAACACAATGCCAGAAAAAGAAACAATCTTGGAAAATTCTGGCCAAAAAACCAACCCACCTTCTGGTGGAATTTCTCAGCACAGCTCTGATCACTACATTTTTCCTATCAAAAATTCTCTCTGCAGTTTCAGTTGAATAAGGGTAATCTCTAACTCCTGCCATAGTGTGTTGTGTAGGATTTATGTACTAACCACTCCAGCGTTCCACTGAGGCAGTTGCTGCACCTCAGTTGTAGGTGAAATGTCGCCGAAGGTGATTCCTTTATTCTGACTCATGAAAGCTGTGTCTACACATGCACGCTACTTCGAAGTAGCGGCACTAACTTCGAAATAGCGCCCATCGCGGCTACACGCGTCGGGCGCTATTTCGAAGTTAACTTCGACATTAGGCGGCGAGACGTCGAAGTTGCTAAACTCATGGGCTACGTCTACACGTGCACCCAACTTCGAAATAGCTTATTTCGATGTTGCGACATCGAAATAGGCTATTTCGATGAATAACGTCTACACGTCCTCCAGGGCTGGCAACGTCGATGTTCAACTTCGACGTTGCTCAGCCCAACATCGAAATAGGCACAGCGAGGGAACGTCTACACGCCAAAGTAGCACACATCGAAATAAGGGAGCCAGGCACAGCTGCAGACAGGGTCACGGGGCGGACTCAACAGCAAGTCGCTCCCTTAAAGGGCCCCTCCCAGACACACTTTCATTAAACAGTGCAAGATACACAGAGCCAACAACTAGTTGCAGACCCTGTATATGCAGCACGGACCCCCAGCTGCAGCAGCAGCAGCCAGAAGCCCTGGGCTAAGGGCTGCTGCCCACGGTGACCACAGAGCCCCGCAAGGGCTGGAGAGAGAGTATCTCTCAACCCCCCAGCTGATGGCCGCCATGGAGGACCCCGCTATTTCGATGTTGCGGGACGCGGATCGTCTACACGTCCCTACTTCGATGTTGAACGTCGAAGTAGGGCGCTATTCCCATCCGCTCATGGGGTTAGCGACTTCGACGTCTCGCCGCCTAACGTCGATTTCAACTTCGAAATAGCGCCCAACACGTGTAGACATGACGGGCGCTATTTCGAAGTTACTGCCGCTACTTCGAAGTAGCGTGCACGTGTAGACGCAGCCATGAGGAGATAGGAATAGCGCCCTACTTCGACGTTCAACGTCGAAGTAGGGACAGTGTAGACGATCCGCATCCCGCAACGTCGAAATTGCCGGGTCCTCCATGGCGGCCATCAGCTGGGGGGTTGAGAGACGCTCTCTCCAGCCCCTCAGCTCACTGGTGGCCACGTGGAGCGGCCCCTTAAAGGTCCCCTCCCACTCCCTGACTCTGCAGAAAGCTGAGGCAATGTGCAGGCTGCAGCCTGCACAAGCGGCGAGCCTGCACAGCCCTCAGCCACCCAGCCAGCCAGCGGCGATGGCAAGCCAGCAGCCCCCCCCCAGCGCCCCCAGGGGACCCCCCCAAGGGGAGCCAGGGCAGCCAGCCCAGCCAGAGGGCCACCCAGTCTGGGAAGCGGCAGTGGGGCCCCTCCTGGACGGAGGCCCAGCTGCGGGACCTGCTGGGGCTCTGGAGCGAGGAGGAGGTGCTCCAGGTAATGGGGAGCAAGAGGCGGAACACGGATGCGTTCACTCGGCTGGCCGACGGCCTGGCTGCCCAGGGTCACCCTGCCCGCACTCCGGATCATGTGAGGAGTAAGGTGAAGGAGCTGCGGCAGGGTTATGCCCGGGCCCGGGATGCGGCCAGCCGATCTGGGGCCGCCCCCGTCACTTGCCCCTTTTACAGGGAGCTCAGGGACATCCTGGGCTCCCGGCACACCTCCTCCCCTCCGGCCACCCTTGACACCTCGGCTGACGAGCCCCAGCAGGCCCTGCAGCCAGAGTCCGCCCCGGAGGCAAGCCCCGCACCCCGGGGGCCCCCCCCCGGAGGCCATCCCCGGGACATCGCGGCAGGAGGAGGAGGGGGGCTCCTCCTCCGCAGAATCCAGCCTGCAGATCCTCCTCCTGCCATCCCGGAGCAGCAGCAGGGCCTCCAACCCCCAGGGATCTCTGGACCGTGGGAGCGGACCCACAGGTAGGTATCCCTCTCTGGTGGACACCCCTGGGCTTGAGGGGCGGGGGTAACAGAGATGTGTCCAGGGCCCCCCACACGCTCACATGGCCATGGCCCCAAGGACACCAGGGCCATTGCCCTCACAGCACTGCAGCCATCAGCCCCTGCCCCCCCCCCACCCTGCATGACAGTGCCATGCCCCATCCCCGGGCCAGGGGGGAGCGGAACCTCGAGGGGCCCCCGGGCGGAGGGGGTGGGACACCCTGCAGCAGCAGCATGTGATGGAGTGAGGGGAGTGCCAAAGGGAGACTCAGGCTACATATGAGCCACAAGAGCTGAAGAGCTCCCAGGGCCAAAGGAGGATCCTGGCGCTACAGCTGGCAGGTGACACCTCTGCCCTGACCAAACAGGAGGGAGGAGCCGAGCTGGCTTGGAATTGGGGGGCGAGGGCGGGGGCCACAGGTAGAGGCTATGGGAAGGGAGAGCTGCTAGGCAGCCAGCCAGAGGAGGGGGAAAGCTGCATCCCAGAGGGGCCCCCCTTGGGGTCTTCTCCCCACGACGGGTTGGAAGGACTGTCTCTTCCGACAGCTGGTGCTGTCACTCCTGCCAGAAACTGGCTATCTGTGGCCTAAGAAAGCTCTCCTGCTCTCAGACCCTGCGGGGTGAAGTGAGAGTCGCTCCCACCAGGGGACAGGGTGCAGGGCAGGGGGACCCCTGAACCCCATCCATCACAGCAGCATGTCCCAGGGACGGGGATGGGGAACCTGCAGCACAGGGTGCGGGGGACAGAGGCCACGGCTCGGGGCCCACACTAACACCTGTCTCCATTCTTCTTTCCCCCCTCCTCTGCTGTGTCCTGCACCTGCACCTGCACCATCCGAAGGACTGGAAGAGAGCGCCAGCGAGGCCTCAGTTGTCCCGGAGAGCCCTCCGGGACCATCGCTCCAGGGCAGCCCCTTGGCCGAGGAACGACCGGCCCCGCGGAGGGCTAGACGGCGGACCCCGCGCCTACTACCGGCGACGGCGACGGACCCCCAGCTGCAGGCCATCCTCCGCCGGCAGCTGGAGGTCTCGGAGCAGTACCTCCAGCTGCAGGAGCGGGCGCTGGCCTGGCGCCAGGAGGCATGGGGGGCCTATATGCAGACATTTAACTGGCTTGTCGACTACCTGGCCCCCCATGCCGCGCCGGCCAACCCATCGCCCGCCCTGCCCGCTCCTGCAGCCCCACCACCAGCTGCTCCGGCCGTCGCTGGGCCGTCCGCCGTCGCCCCACCACCCACCCGCGAGGGCCAGAGCGCCGAGGGACCCCTGGAGCCACCTGAGACTCGCCGGCACCGATACCTTCCGGTCCAGCCCGCTCCCACCCAGCCGCGGACCAGACTGCAGGCACGGCGGGGCTCCCGGCCGGGCACGCCCAGTGCTGGGCTATAGGGGCGAGGGGCCCGGGACGTGGCCCCCCCCTTGTTGTATATAGTTGGACTCTTTTTTTTTGGTGCCCCCGTTTGCCCCGTCCCCCCCATGTAAATAGTTCTCCCCGTTCTCCTTCCTGGTTTTCTTTTTTGATGGCGCACAGTTGTTTGCTTTGTTGTATTGTTTTATTTGTGCACATATTGCTTTTGTGGAACGTTTGTCCCTATTTTTTGGTTTGTGTTTGACATATTTATTGACCAAAAAAAAAAAAAGTTTCTGAAAGACAAAAAATAAGTTTAATTTCAGCCACAAGTTCGTGCTGTCATTTGTCCGGGACAAGTGGGGGGGGGCGGTGAGGTGCTCCATGGTGTGGGCGTTGGGGCAGGAGTGTGGGGGAGGAAGGGGCGGGCAGTAGGGGGCCTGGGCAGAGTTCACCCCGCGGCCTGTTGGTCGAAGTGGGCCCGCAGGGCCTCCCGGACCCAGGTCCCCTCTGGGTCCACCTGCCGACTGGGGGCAGCAGGTGGCTGCACATGTGCCCTGCCGGCCTCCGCGGCCCAGCCCTGCAGAAAGGTCTCCCCCTTGCTCTCCATGAGGTTGTGCAGGGCGCAGCAGGCACCCACAATCTGGGGGATGTTGTTGGGGCCCGCATCCAGGTGGGTCAGGAGATATCGCCAGCGTCCCTTGAGGCGGCCAAATGGGCGCTCCACCACCTGGCGCGCACGGTTCAGGCAATCGTTGAAGCGCTCCTGGCTAGCGGAGAGATGGCCCATGTAGGGGTGCATGAGCCATGGCCGGAGGGGGTATGCCGCATCTGCGATGATGCAGAAGGGCATGGTGGTGTCCCCCAGAGGGATCTCCCGCTGGGGGATGTAGGTCCCCGCCTCCAGCCGGCGGCACAGGCCCGAGTTCCGAAAAACCCGGGCGTCGTGGGTGCTGCCAGGCCAGCCCACGTAAATGTCCTGGAAATGTCCCCGGCTGTCCACCAAGGCCTGCAGGACGACAGAATGGTAGCCCTTCCGATTGAGGTATCGTCCTCCACTGTGCTGCGGGGCGCGGATGGGGATGTGAGTCCCATCCAGAGCCCCGAAGCAGTTGGGGAAGCCCAGGGTGGCAAAGGCGGCGACAGTGGCATGTCGGTCCCCCAGCCTCATGAGCCTGTGCAGGAGCATGGCGTTGATGGCACGCACGACCTGCAGAGAAAGCACATGGGACAGCCCCAGTGAGGGGTGAGCAGGGTGTGCGTGGCCCTGCCCTGCCCTGGCCCCCCTGCCCTGCCCTGCCCTGCCCTGGCCTGGCCTGCCCTGCCCTGGCCCCCCTGCCCTGCCCTGCCCTGGCCCCCCTGCTCTGCCCTGGCCCCCCTGCCCTGCCCTGGCCCCCCTGCCCTGCCCTGCCCTGGCCCCCCTGCTCTGCCCTGGCCCCCCTGCCCTGCTCTGGCCCCCCTGCCCTGCCCTGCCCTGGCCCCCCTGCCCTGATCTGGCCCCCCTGCCCTGCCCTGGCCTCCCCCTGTGGGTTCTCTTACCTCCATGAAGAGAGCCCCGATGGTGGCCTTTCCAACACCAAACTGCTGCCCCACGGATCGGTAGCTGTCCGGAGTGGCCAGCTTCCAGACAGCGATGCCTACCCGTTTCTCCACAGGGAGGGCACGCCGCATGGCGGTGTCCCGGTGCCTGAGTGCGGGGGTGAGCCACTGGCACAGCTCCAGGAATGTCTGCCGGCTCATCCTGAAGTTCCTGAGCCAGTGGTCGTCATCCCACTCCCCAAGCACCAGCTGCTCCCACCAGTCGGTGCTGGTGGGGTAGCTCCACAGCCGCCGGCATGTGAGGCGGGGGGTGGAGCGTTGTGCTGCAGGGGTAGGGGTTGAGCCCTGCTGCCCTGGGGGCATCTCCTCCCCTGGGGCAAGGAGGTACTCAGCTGCCTCCCACATGGCATGGGCCAGGGCAAGCCCTGCTCCTGCCGGGAGGGCTGGGTGGACCTCTAGCTGCTGCTGCTGCTGCTGCTGCTGCTGGGGGTCCATGACTGCGGCGCCCGGGGTCTGTGTGCCTATATGGCTCCTCAGACCGCGTGCTGTGCAGGCTGAGTGTATGTGGGAGGGGCCCTTTAAGGGAGCGGCTAGCTGTTGCCCTGGAAGCGCTAGTCCGCCCGTTGACCCTGTCTGCAGCTGTGCCTGGCATCCCTATTTCGATGTGTGCTACTTTGACGTGTAGACGTTCCCTCGCTGCGCCTATTTCGACGTTGGGCTGAGCAACGTCGAAGTTGAACATCGACGTTGCCGGCCTTGGAGGACGTGTAGACGTTATTCATCGAAATAGCCTATTTCGATGTCGCAACATCGAAATAAGCTATTTCGATGTAGGCTTCACGTGTAGACGTAGCCGAAATGTGTTAAATAAATGAAAAATATTATTTCATTCTTCAAATCTTGGCTGTCTCTTGTATGAAGACTACCAAATTCAACAAAATTAGGTGAGGATTTCATGATACGATCAAAGGTGCAATAGAGAAAAAGATGAGGCCACAGACTCACTGTACTTCAATACTACACCCAAACACCAAGTTTTATAATTGGATGTAATGTTTTAACAAACATCAAAAGATGTGCAGTAGTAGTTGTGATCTATGTTACCTTTACTGGGTACAACTGGAATTGTTTTCCTTTTCAAGGAGATGAAAGAGAAGCAGACACACTACTGAACTCCATAGAGAAGGTAGCTGCAGAACTGGATTTTACCCATAACTATCAAAACACACCTGCAAGGGATAGTCAATGAAATTGAAAGGTAACCAATCAAAAAGAGAGACAAAGACATATATTTGCACAATGTACTGTTATCCCATGGAATTCACTGCCATAAGAGGCTTAGGCTTTGTCGACAATAACACTTTCTTTGACAGAATTTTTGTTGGTGACGGGTGCAATAAAAATGCCTCACTGACTGACATAAATTTCACTGCCAAAACCACTGGCCTACGTCTTCATGAGAAGCATCTGTTGACGGAAGTGACTGTCGAAAGGGATTTCCAAGCAAAACTTCTGTGGACAAATTGTGTCAACACATAAAAACAGATTGAAAGAGCAATCTTCTCTGTCAACAGAAAGCAGTCAGACTCCCCGGCCCTGTCTCAACAGAATGAATGACCAAAACCTCTGCAGATAGGGCTGCCTGGTGAACCAGAAGCCCTGTCTGTCGCTAAAAGGACCTGGAGTGTCTACAGGGTTGTTTTGTAAATAGGACACTGTCAAGTAAGGCATTATACCTGAACGCGCAGCGGTATAATGCTGCTGTCAGATGTGCCAAGTTCTGTCGGCAAACTGTCAAGAAAGCACATTTAGTATGTGGACACGCTGCAGGTTTCTCCGACAAAAGCTCAGTTTTTCCAGAAAAACCCTCGTGTGTATACATAGCCCTGGTGTTTACAGATATGTCCGTGGAAGATTCTCTCCCAGTGACATAGCTATTGCTACTCATTGGGAGTGCTTTAATTATGCCAGAAGCAGGATTTTCTCAGACTGACTTAAAATGGCTACTCAGGTGACCTCAAAGTGGCACAGTGGCAGTGGTACTGTGGTATCTGCTATAAGGTTCGTAGTTTAGACATAGACATACATCAGGATCACAGGAATGTCAAGAGTTATGATTGTAAATATTAAAATGAATGATATAAATAATAGATAAAATAAACAGGATTGGTGGAATCAATTTAGGGCTTCAGACAATCTCTAGGTATTAGGGATTAGAAGGAAATTTCACTGGGAGTAGGTGATCCTACATTGCAGAGTTTCTCACGCATTTTTTATAAGCTATCTGGTTCTAGCCACCAACAGTGATGAGCTATTACAGTAGATAGACCGTGGGTGCATTGATTTCAAAGCCAGACAGGATCATTGTACTCAACTACAGTAAACCCTTACATGGGGGTTCTGTTCCTACAACCCCACCACCACCACCCCCATGTAACTCAAATTTTCGTGGAAGTCAAGGGAAGATGGGAACCAGGTTGCAGCCTCGTTCCTGGCTCCCCTGGGTTTGCAGGAGCTGGGAACCTGACCAGCCCAGCAGGACTGGTCAGTTTCCTGGCTGCCAGAGTGGCAGAGCCAGGAACCAGGGGACAGCCTGGTTCCTGTCTCCTGGCTGCTTGCTACTAGCAGGACCCGGGAAACTGACCAGCTGTTCCAGTCAGTTTCCTCAGTCCTGCAAGCGGCAGGGAGCTGGGAATCTGGTAGCAGCCTGGCTCCTGGATCGCCTCCACTTGCAGAGAGGGGAAATTGAGCAGGGCAGCAGCCTTGTTCAGTTTCCTGGCTCCAGCCAGTGCAGAGGAGCCAGGAACAAGGGGCAGCCTGGC
The DNA here is from genome assembly GCF_033958435.1 of Carettochelys insculpta. Taxonomy (NCBI): domain Eukaryota; kingdom Metazoa; phylum Chordata; order Testudines; family Carettochelyidae; genus Carettochelys; species Carettochelys insculpta. The sequence goes on from NC_134139.1 coordinate 191,646,610, forward strand.
TCCCGACTCCTGGCTCCCCTCTGCTCCTTGGAGCCAGGAAACTAACCAGGGCTTCTGCCCTGCTCAGTTTCCTGTCTCTGCAAGCAGAGCAGAGCTGGGAGCCAGGCTGCCACCTGGTTTTCAGCTCCCCACCAATCCAGAGACCATGAAACCGTTCCTGTCAGGGACAGCAAGAGGCAGGCTGCTGCCCCTGACAGGAGTGGTTTTCCTGATACTGTCAGGGATGGCCACCTGACTTGCAGCTGCTGTCCTTGACAGGAGAAGTTTCCCGCTGCTGTCCCTGACAGGAGAAATTTCCCACTCCTGTCATGGGCAGCAGCTGTGTTAACCTGAGACACACGCAACTTGATTGCATGTATTTCATTGCAGAGTTTCTCACACATTTTTTATAAGCTATCTGGTTCTAGCCACCAGTATTTCAAGGGTTTACTGTTGTCTGATCCTCTGTCCAGTACAGACCATACAATTTCTGTGGAACTAATTCTTAGAGTAGACCTTTCAGAAAAACACCTCATCTTGATTTCAAAATTGTCAGTCATCCACAACAATAGTTAAATTGTTCCAGTGGGTAATTACTCTCACTGTTAACAGTGCATGCTTTATTTCCAGTCTGAACTGGTCTAGCTTTAACTTCCAGTCAGTGCCTTGTGTTATATCTTTCTCTGCTTTCTCCAGCTTAGTATGGCCATTCCAGTATTCCTAAGAAGCAGATATACATATATTATCGCATTTTGTATTTCTGTTTAAGAACTAGCTTGGTTTTCACCATCAAACCCTTGCTTTTTGCACTGGGGAAATCTGTATTGACATGAGCTGGGATTTTTCAAAGGCTCCTAAGACACTTGAGTTATAGCAATAATAATCACACAGCAGCTCTGGCATAGTGCTTTACATCCATTGGTCTCAAAGCTCTTGAAATCAATATCACTAGACCTATTTTACAGATGGGGAAAGGCTCAACGTGGGAAGGTAACTTTCCAAAGATGAGACAGCTGGTCAGTAGCAGTTGAAGGAATAGGGTTCACGTCTCCATATCCCATTCCAGTTCACTAGCCACAAGACCACTTCGTCCCCCCTTTGAATCCTACTGGAATTCGAGTGCCTATTCCCCTGTTCCACAGAAAATTCCACTTTTGCAATCTTAGCAACTGTATAGTAGGATTAAAAATTCAAACACCAACATAACTTTACATATAAGGGGCCTCACTGACTCAGTGCTGACACCCATTAGTCTCATTAGAGCTGCTCAAGTTATTCACAGGCTTAAGTGTTTTCAAGATGAGGACCATAATGATATATTATCATCATCATTTGCAGTGTAGATGCCTATTGGGTGAACCACAGCAGCTGTTTAATAGCGCAGAGCAGGAGCACACAACAGCTTGCTGCAGGGCAGGGAATGAAGAATGCCATCAGCTAAATTTGTAGGAGGATCTTAGGGATGCAGAATGCAATTAGCCAAATTGAAATTTGTGTAGAAATCCTACTCCCATTATGAAAAGTGTTCTGGCTTCCTAATTACTAGTATAAGTGGCCAGATCCTTGATTCTACATTTCCTCTGAAAGGCAATGTCCTCCAGGATCTTTCTGGGGCATTGTTTGTGTACTGACATCGTCAGAATTACTGCAGCGTTTTCTGAGGAATCTTGTCCATTATCTAGGTATTGACCCAGCTAAATGCATTACAGTGGTGTCTGAAATATACTGGGATCACAGCACAAGGCAGTTCAGCTTAGCTGTTCACAAGAAAGAGAAAATGACTGAGACCATCCTCATAACATTCGCTTATTTTCCTTTCTAAATAATATCAAGAGGGGGAAATAAAAGGCTTTCATTGAACCATGAAGAAAAAAAAAAGAGCCTGAAAAGGACTCCTAAGTCATTTTATGCAACCTGTTGCAAACAGCAGTGTTTTCCTCTATGTTAGTCCTTCTGTGATGTTAGTCACCTGCAGTCTCTTCATCTCCTTATGCTGAACATTCTAATCTCTAATAATGGTTAAGAAAATCCTTCTAACCTCCAACCTGTAAAAATCTGCCTGAAGAGATACTAAAGATTGCTATTATATTGAGTGCAAGGAGGGTGTGGCGATCCATACACTAATTACACAGAATTATGCTATCAAGTTTGCAAAGCCAAACATTAAAAAGTCAGAGTACACTGGAATTCAAGTGACTTGTGAGATTCTGTTAATGCTGCCTCCTTGTGCGTGGGCTTTGTGTTGCCCTTGCTGTCATTTGTGACTTTAGAAATATGTCCCTTTTATTAGGTGATCATATATTAGTTTCATGGGTCACATATGTGTGACACTGACAGACCTAGGTTGCCAACACCAGGGATTGAACCTGTGATCATAGGGGCTAAAGCCCTGTGCTCTACTGCATGAGCTAAAGATCATGGGGCTCTCCACCAAGGCTGTAGAGGCCAGACTTCACTCACCCTCGTATGAGGCCCCAGTGCCTCTGGGCACTACAGATGCATGACCAGCCCCATTCTATAGACAACTCATTTGTATTTGTCCCCAAAATGTGAAATGAGAGATGGTGTTGAAATTTCGGAAGAAGGTGGGGGAGAGTGCTGAAAAACAACTAAATTGGCAACATTGCATGTAACTAGATGACCATGTAGGGAGAGGAGAGGAAGGGGAATTCAAGAGTGTTGTATGGAAATCCTTGTCAGCAGACAAAGACTTAAATAGGCAGATTCTTCCTGAGAGAGAGTGTGGCTAAATTTTGGATCCGCATTTTAGAGATCTGGGGTCTGTTTCCAGTTTTACTAATTTCTCAGAAGGCCATGAAGCTTTGTCCAACAATAAAAAATGTAAAAAGTACAGAAATTATTAAAAACAGTGAGCAAAAGGAACAAGATTTGAATTCATGACACAGTTGTTCTTAGTCTACCTCACATTCCTCTAGATGAAAATGCTTTCCAAACCATGGAAGAAGCAGCTCAAGAAGGCTCTGTGGCACTGCTCCACACATGCTACAGGTTGTTATTATCATGGTAGGCTTATGACATACATAATTATGCATGTTGAACAAAATAATTCATACGATGTGTCATTGAAAAGTTATGATTTGCTGATTATAATTATCCTATTTGTGTGCATCTATCATTTTGGTATCTGAAGTTATGAATACGGACTATGAATCTGTATTTTGAATGGACTGACTCTGGAAAATATCCACATCCAGACTTTCAGGTGCAACACTGAGAAGCCAGTCAGGGCTGATGGCTAATCAGCAAAGACAATGGACTATAGAATGGCTCAACCATTCTGTGGGCATTTTGGTCTACTGTAAGCAGAGTATAACACTGCAAGGACTTGTAACTCTGGACTTCATATGGGTTATCAGTAGTGTCCCATAAACCAGTCTGATAACCAAGTTTTGAAATAAAGGATTCCCACCATATGCCAACGAGTGACATCTTCAGAGGTATAAGCCAGGGAGTGACGTCATCAGTGGTTCTTCATTTCCCACAAAAGAAGAGTCCTGGAAACACCTGAGGAACAAAGACAAAGTAGATCCAGACTAAGTGATTTCTGGCCTCTGTCTGAAGACCTGAGAAACCCACAGCTAACGGAGTTTGTGCCTTAGGAGTCTAAAGGTCTGTTTGTTCCATCGATTAGAATGAGAATCTGCTATTCACACCCAAACTAACTTGTATATCAAGCTTAGTTTATGTTTTGTTTATTTTCTAGGTAATCCACTGTGATCTGTTTGCTATCCTTCTAATCACTTAAAACCTGTCTTTAGTAGTTAATACATTTATATCATGTTTTAATAGAAACCATCAAGTTTGGAGTGAAACTACTAGAAAGCTCAAGGGGCAATGGCTGTTACATATTCCTCTCCACATGCAGGTCAGGGGTTAACTCTATAAACTTACACTGTATAGTTCTCTCTGAAGTGCAACATGGTATATTTTTGCTTTTATACTCCAGAGGGAGTGTGTGACTGGGGAGCTGGGAGCTAACTTGGCTGCTGCTGGGTGCTTTCCTATGGAAGACTGGAGCATGTCTGCAGCTTGTCACACCAGCACAGTGAGAGACAGAACCCAGGCTGGTGGGTCCGAGAGCTCAGTGGTACACCTGTTCTAGGTGACAGTCCATGGGGAACTCATCACAGGCTCCATTTTGCATGAGTCCCATGCTGAGTGTGGCATGTTGATATGAGAGGCAGGGCAGAACATGCACAGAGCTCACAGAATGCCAATGGATTTTAGTAGTCAGTCTCTGGAAAGCTCCAGGCAGAAAATAATGGGCTTTGGCAGGTTGTAACTCAGTCAGATCTGAACCGAGGATATGAACCCAGTAAAATGAAGCAGTCCTATAGCACCTCAAAGACTTACAAATGTACCTGTTAGGAAATAGCTTTTGTGGGTAAGACCCACTTGATCAGATTCTGAAGAATTCTGAACAATCTGAAGTGGGTTTTACTCACAGAAGTGCATTGGCTAATAAATAAATGTGTTAGTTTTTAAGGTGTTACAAGACTACAATCAATGAAATCATTAAAACTATTCAGATTTTAAAAAGAATGATTTGCTGGCAATCTAAAGATAGGAATTGCTGGCACTGTGCCTTTAAAAAACCATGCCAGTGTAGACTATTCCAGTGAAATATCCTAAATCCCCTATAGTAAATTGGTGCAGTCCCAGAAATAGTAAACATCTCAAAAACTAGATCTCATACTGAGGAACCAATTGGTCCTGAAAATGTCTTACAATGGGTCTTTATGCAATTCCTTTCGTAATACAAAGGCAGTGATTGCCAAGGAGGAAACTGATGTGTGAATGCAAGGCTCAGTGGCAGGCAGAATAAATGTAGCTGTATATGCTGATGAAATGAATGTTCAGTTAGTTTAATGGAAGACTTTGTGACAAATACCAATGATGCCAGAAAAGTGATTTTCCATAGAGGCATATTCCTTCATTATTACTGTTGTTAAGATTTATTCTTTTATCATTAATTATCCTAGAAGACTAAAGTGAATTTGGGCTCAAACTGCACTAAGCACTGTACAAATGCAAAGTAATGGACTCCCTCTGCTTTGAAGTGCTCACTATCAAAATAGGGGAAGTAAGTATTATGATCCCTATTTTACAGATGGGAACCAAAGCACAGAAGTTTAAAGAGCTTGCGTTTTCAGAGGCCCTGAGCAACAGTATTGCAGGATCAGCTAAAATTTACATTTATTGCAAGTGTTCTGCATCTCCTGTAGCAGATCCTACCTATCTTGGCCAAGGTGAATTTCCAATGTAAGAACTAAATGCAGATTTCCTGACTCACTCCAGCATTGCCTACAGCATGAAACCATCCTCTCTTTCTTACAATTTGATAATTCTAACACGTGTTCTTAGGGGACAGAAATAGCAATTTCCTTTTAAAACAATCCATAAAGCAAAATACAATTACACGGTTGCTATTATAACCCACCCACCAGCCTCCAAAACCACCCCAGATATCTCTCAGTGAAGCCATTCCAGTAAAGTCTCTTAGCTCAGAGATTGTTTTGTCTTACATAATTTGATAAGTGTTGAAATAGCAAAACTTGCAGCAGGATTCCCTGAAAGCTCACACAAACTAACCAGCTTAATGGATTTTTAATAGTCCCTTAACAGAGTTATGTGGGAATAGTGTGGGGTGTTGGGTGGAGGTAGTTATGCTTGTACATAATATTAAAAATATTTTGAATTCTCCATAGCAGTCTTCATACCCAGTAGAACTATATTCTCATTGAAACTTAACAATAAAGGGTTCCTAACTCAATAAGCCAAGTATTGTACCACTATACCACAGGTACAACTAATGTAATATACCTCAGAAAAACCCGGTGCTCCTGTTGCTTTAGCATCCCCTTATGATTAGTAGATTAAAACATAAAACAATTGCAGGCAAGGCAAGTACGTCTAATGGGATAAAACTGTCTTTCTAAATCACACATTTGTATGCAAATACAGTAGCGAAAGCTGTTGGGAGTTTATCTAGCAACTACAGAATGAGAAATTATGAGCTCAGAACATTATCAATGGCTATAAAAGGCGGGCAATGAACGAAGGGAATTGGCACCAGTTAGAATCTATTAACACAGGCCTCTGGTAAATGTGTTATCATGAACACAGTAGAAGGCAAACATGGGGCTCTTTGGTAACTTAAGGGACCCTCATACTGGTGATTGGATGGTAGACAGTTAACTTTGAACCCCATTATCTTTCCATTATTTTCCATGACGTTTCTAGTTAAGTGATGGGGTACACTTTGCCCTCAATGAAGTTTAATATGTAATTGACTCAGTAGCAGTTGCAACTGATGTCAGCTATAGTGTTTGAAAGGGAATATGGTTCCTTCCCAAGTGAAGGAACAATTCTACAGTGGCAGACAAAGGTAGTAATTAGTTTATCTGGTCTGATTTCTAATCGCTATGGCTGCATCTACACTTGCATTCCTCTTTCGAAAGAGGCATGCAAATGAGGGAAATCAAAAATGCAAATCAGGTGCAGATTTACATATCCAGTGCCTCATTTGCATATTTTCATTTCAAAAGAGCTTCTTTCAAAAGAAGAAAAGCAGTGTAGATGTGGCTCTTTCAAAAGTAAACCCCATCTTCAAAAGAACCCTTCTTCCCATGAAAAAGGGAAGAAGATGGACTTTACTTTTAAAAGAAATGTGTCTACAGTGCTTTTCTTCTTTTGAAAGGAGAATATGCAAATGTGGCACTGGATATGTAAATCTGCACCTCATTTGCATTTTCAATTTCTCTAATTTGCATGCCGCTTTCAAAAGAGGAACACAAGTGTAGGTGCAGCCTATGGCTCTATGTAGGTGTGGATCTGAATAACACCCTCAGAATTCTGGAATTAAAACTCATCTCCCCCATAACGCCTTACTAGTGATACAAAGTTTTAAGTTGAGATGAGGGTTCAGCTAAACACAACCAAAATATGAAACAATCCTGGCGTTAGTTTTCCAAAACAAGAAACTGAACAACAAAGAGTTTTGTAAAATAAGTTCTCATGCCCTTTCTGCAAACATAGGTACTGAAAAATCAAATAAAGTCTCCCAGTGCTCATTTAGCTTTGGGAGCTTCAGAAAAGTAGAGATTGGAGCTCAGCACTCCCTGGTTCTGATTTTGCAAAACTGATTCTTTATGTATGAAATCTCCCATGATCAACCTCTGACAACCCTTTCCTTTTAGCCATTTTGGAGAATTGGAAACACTGTACTTTTAATATATTAGACTAAATTTTGCTCTCATTTTACATCAACTGTAATCCAAATTTGTGGGCTGTAAATAAGCATATAGTTTTATCTACTTTGTATGCATGTTTAGCCATACGTAGTTAGTATTGGTGTACTATCTGAGTTATACAAATAGTAGGAGTTTGATTATGTCTTGCACAGTACACCCACAAGACAAAGGAAGATCTGCCTTAACACACGTGCACAGAGAACCTGGATCTGGGGTCAAGATAGCTATGTGCATGTGTCTCGCTGAGCAGATGGGTAGGAAAGGGGGACTGTAAATGGATCTTTGGTTCCACAAAACACTGTGTGTAGGAAACATATGATGTAGTTATAATTTTGTACACTTCTATGAGTTTGAGTTTTTAATTGGTGATTTATTTCTTCATTGCTACAGTTTTGGCTCGTGAAACTTTCCTTAAATTCTGTTATTGGCATGTACAGTTATTTGATTTCCACAGCAATTTATTTTCCAGCATAATATCGGGCAAACTCTTTGAAATAAGTGAATGTTTGTTCAAATGTTACCTGAACCGTAAATTCACCACAACTCAAAGAGCAACAGAGTGTGAAGTTGACAACAAAGAACTGTGAATTTGATATAAGAAATACTTGGCTAAAGGGAATGACAAATATTTTGGATGGTCTTCTGGTTAGAGCACTGAACTAGGATGAAAGCATTTGACTGCCACAGACCTCCTGCATGACCTTGGCAAGTTACTCGCACTCTGGATGAGATCCCAATTTTCTCATTTGATAGTTTTTACTATGTTCAGTGTACAATGTAGCCTTCCTTGGATCTGTAGTCCCTGGGAGCATAGGTTGACAAGGTGTCACAAGAGTGGGTGTTTGGAAGCCAGAGCATCCATGCTACCAACCCCAGTTTTCCTTTCCTGTGAGGTTCTTTTTTATTTAGATGGTGAGTAGAATTAGTAGAGAATTTTTCAACAAAACGTTTTTTCATCAGAAAATGCCAGTTCATTAAAATCAAAACCTTAAGCAGAAAAATATTGGCTTTGAAATATTTCCCATTTAGAAATAAAGTTTTGAACTTGTTGAAACATCCTATTTTGACAATATAAAAAGCAGTCCTGTAGCACCATAAAGACTAACCGTATTGTTTATTAAATTATGAGCTTTACTGGGATGGACCCACTTCTTCAGATCTGTTTTATTTTGTGAAGATACAGACTAACACAGCTACCTCTCTGAGACTATCCTATTTTCTAAATGACAAAGTTCATTTTCCAGATCAAAATGGATTCTTTAGTTTAAAATGCAAATCCAATTATATTAAAATAATGTCCAAAAATGTAAAAACTGAAATTAAACATTGAAATTGTCAATACATTTTGATTGACCAATCCATTTTTGTCAGACTTTTGGTTTCCAAAATTTGTCAATGGTTGTGAAAGGGGTGGGATTGTGTCTTAATTTGAGAGGAAAAACAGTTTTTTGAAACCTTGAAAAGTCTCGTTTGTATACAGGTATCTTTTTTAGACTGGGATTCAGTTTTGGGGTTGACTTTTTGATACTCTTACATTTTATACTACTATGTTTAAACAAAGGACAAAGACACCGTGGTGCTTTTGCCTAGCCAAGTGAGTTTGTTAGAACAATGGGAAAAAAGAGAAGAGCAATGAAAGTAGTACTTGACTACCTCAAACCCTGTCTCAAAACAAGGTCAAGCAACAAGATGGGAGAGGCCCAGAGAGATTTGAGAGAAAGTATAAACCACTAAAAGATACAAGAAATGCCTGTCCCTGATCATAGCACAACCTCACTGCTTACACCTCTCATGAGGTACAAACAAGGTGGGATGAAGACCTCAGACTCAAAACAGAACATGTCCCTAAGTTGGAAGGGTTGGGACTGTGGGCATGAAGGTACACTTATGCCTATTAACAAGGTGAGGATGGGACAAGGGGAGCATGTCTACATGGAACTGTTCTCCCGGAAGCTCCATACTAATGAGTAGTCGCGCAATTGCAAATGGCTGCTCATTGGCATAATCACACGGCTAATTAGCATAGCCATGCAAGATGCTGCTGCTGAAAGTATACAGGCTGTGTGCATGTGCCTCTGCCAGCAAAAAACCCTCTATCGCCAGCCCCTTATGAATGATTTAATATAATTTATTTTAAAAATTTCAGACATACAGGGCTGGCAACAGAAGAGGGTTTTGCTGGCAGAGGCACATCCACATGACCTCTTTACTGCTAGCAGCAGCTTCTGCCAGCAGCAAGATCTCATGTGGCTATGCTAATTAGCCAAGTGATTATGCTAATGAGCAACCATTTGTAATTGCAGGACTGTTCATTAGCATGAAGCTGCTGGGAGAACAGCTCTGTGCAGACGTGCCCTGGGAAATAGCACTCTGCAGTATCAGAGCTGTGAAAATGGATATAGGTGAGGTCTGTGTGGCATCAGAGCTGGGAAAAGGCACTTGGAAACAGAGGCAATGTGGTGGGGAAAGGGTGCACAGGGAGTCATATGCACCCCCATATCTACCCCCCTATGCACCAACACCACCACACGGCTTCCAACAATCCCATTTCTCCCCTAGAGTGACATGGCTGGAGAGCACCGCTAATGCTCCTGGGGACAGGCAGGACTGTCACCACACTCATCAGAAGCTGTGAGTGGAGGTAAAGCAGGGTGAAAAGGCACAGTGCAGGGAGGGGAGAGGGCAGGGCATGGGAGGAATAGGCACATGAGCTGAGTGTGTGTAGGGAGGGGGTTGGGTACAGCCAGGGAAGGCGAGGAGAGGAAGTGGGACAGGAGCACGTGGCCAGCACCTCCCCTAGAATCCTCACACCATTTACTTCCGCTGAGAAACAAGGCTCTGCAGCATTAGTTATAGGATGCATAGTTGCTGGAAGATAACCCCAATAGACAATGCATTGCCTGCACTTTCGACTTTGGTCTTCGTTCTATCTGTTTGACAAACCCAGGGGAAAGGTGAAGGAAAAGCTCCCTAATATCTCTCTGATGGAAAAAACTGTTGACTGCAGAGCTGTAATAATAAGCACTTCAAAGCTCAGCACAAAGGGGCTTTTAGTTCAGTTCATAGAATCATAGAATCCTAGGGCTGGAAGGGACCTTAGGAGGTCATTGATTCCAGCCTCCTACCTAAAGTAGCATCAACCCTAAATAAATCATCCCAGCCAGGGCTTTGTCAACCTGGGACTTAAAAACCTCTAGGTATGGAGATTCCAACGCCTCCTAGGTAACCCATTTCACCACACTCCTGGTTAGATTGTTTTTCCTAATACCCAACATACACCTCCCTCTTTGTAACTTGAAACCATTACTCCTTGTTCTGCCATCCATCACTACTGAGAACAGCCGCATTCCATCCTCTTTAGTCCCCCTTCAGGAATATGAAGGCTGCTATCAAATTGCCCCTCACTCTTCTCTTCCGCAAACTAAATAAGCCCAAATCCCTCAGCCTCTCCTCGTAGGTCATGTGCTCTAGCCCCCTAATCATTTTTGTTGACCTTCACTGGACCGTCTCCAATGCATCCACATCCTTTCTATACTGAGGGTCCCAGAACTGTACGTAATACTCCAGATTTTCAAAAATCATTCAGATATGAATGAGAAGACACTTTCACAGCTAAGTTCTGCAAGGATTTTTCTCAGGTTTCGGGATGATTATTCATTTCCTGTGCTAAAACATTTCATACTTTGAGACACTGCCACAAATGAAAGTTTGGGAAGTAGCATTACTCATTGATGAGGGTGTTATAGGATTCCCCCTGTGCCACATCCAAAGATATATGAGTCTATAACAATATCAGTCAGAGCTTTAGCTCAATGTGGAGTAATGCGTGCTTTTAGCTCTGGGGGTCTGCAGTTTAATCTTTATTGAGTTAGCCAAGATGGCAGCTGTCAAATGAGAACAATAATGACAACAATTATGATTTTTGGCAGTACGACTGGTGATTTGCAACACTTTTTGTAAATACACATTTATTTTACTGTTATTCATTGGGCTCTCATCATTTGTTGTTTGTCTTTGCATTGTAGCTAGTTAAAAAAAATTGAAACTGTTTTCTATTAGAAAATGCCATTTAGCCAAAATTTATTTCTCCCCTCCTCAAGCTACTGATTTTGACAAAATTACCTATGGGAAATCATCTTTGAAATACATTGTCATGAGACAACATAAAAATAATACAAATTAAATAATTTTTTTAAAATGCAAATGTTAATTTTTAAAGGAAACTTTCCAAACTTTGTGAAAAATTTATATTTAACAGGGGTTTCAAAAATATTTGGTTTTGTCCTCGTTCAGCCCCAAATCAAATTTTTAAATGCTATAATTCAACAAAACTAAATGTGACAGGCTCTAACTCAGGAAATCTGAGCCAAGCTTCTGTGACAGCAGCTACCATCAGAAAAGGGAATTGGAGCCGCCTAAGTATGCTCAGGCCTGATTGGCAAATGGGAACAGCTGCTGGCCTCATTAGCCAGGAGCTGGAAAGAAGACAAGGGAAGGAGAGGAGAGAGAAACCTGAGAATTAAAATGTGTGGGAGATGCTCTCTGCTGGCTGCAGGAGTTGGCAGTCCCTGAAGCTGTAATACTGAAACCATTCGTAGTTTGATTGTGGTGGAAGAGTCTGCTATAAATAAGCAGCCCTGGTGACTGGACCATCCCAGAGATCTCTAGCTGGCTTGTGGGTGTAGCAAGGGTAGAAATGAGCAGTGCCCTACTATACGGAAATTTGAGTTTGACCCAGCTGTAATTTGGGCACTGGTTATTCCTGAAAGTATTTAAAAGCAGGGTCACCATTTCAGGTTTTGGTTGGGGAGGGGGCAACTTTAGACATGTTTCCAGGCATTTTGGCACTTGAAAATCCTAGTTATCTAACAGATAATTTATAGGTTAGTGGGCAGGAGCTGTGCATCCCATCCCTATATTTTAAAAAGATAAATAAATATTAGGCCCATCACGTCTAACATGTTCTGGCATCTTATGACAAGCCACTTAAAGGACACGGTTAGGCTTAGAATTCTTATAATGTCACTTTGTTACTAACTTTGTGGAGAGAGAGAGAGATCCCAGCAGAACTTGTAGGTACTATCTCAGCTCTGGGAAGGGAGTTGTGGGGTCTAGTGGATTAGAGCTGGGAGAAGATACATCTTCTAAACAAAAAGCGTTCGAAAGTTTTTGACTTAATACAGTATTGTTTTGAAATGGAAGTTAACTGATGGTTAAAAATTTGAAAATGTACACTCATGTTTGTGTTTTACAAAGAAGCACCTCCGCAGAGGTGTCTAAACTCCAGAACCTTTTGCTTTCCTGGCTGGCCTGACATAACCAAGGGTCATCCCAGACATAACTAAGAGACTTTCCAAAAGCTGCTAAATATGTTGCCTAGATTGACCTCTGCAGTAAGCTCTTCTTTTACAACATATCGCTTGGGAAGGTCTGATCTCATCTCATAATTTTCATTACCATAACAATGGCTATAGGATCTGCACTAATGTTCACTAGGAGTCTGTCGACTTCATTGACTTCACTGAGTTTTGAATCAGATTTGTGAAAGAAGAATCTTTTTATCTTCTACTGAAGTGCAGCTACCTCTGAGGCAGAAGGTGACAGGTAGGCAGCATTAACATGAGCTCCTGAAAACCTGCTAGGAACAGGGATTTATGAAAGAATCTCGCATTCAGAGTGGTTGAAGGCAACTAAATTCCATCTAAGCTGCACAGCTGCTCCCCGACAAACCACATACAAGGCCTCAGGTAGAGTGCAATGCTGGGGCCAGAGTGAGGGGCACATCTGACCTTCAGCTGCAGCAGGTCTGTGCTGAGGCCAGGGAAGGGAGTGCATTTCCTTCCTGGCTGTGGCAGGTCCATGCTGAGGCTGAGCCATGGCTCCTCCCCTGCCCTCTAGCTGTGGAAGCTCCATAATGGGGCTGGGGGAGGGTCCCTTACCCCCAGCCATGGCAGTTTGTTGCTGGGACTGTGAGGCACCTTGCCCCATGCCATAATGCCCAACCCAGAGCTGCTGCTGCTGTGGGAAAGGCACCCTTTCCCTGGCCCTCACCCAGCGTAGCCTAGAACTGCCCTGACTGGGGAAATGGTGCCCCTCCCCCAGCTGTTCCCCTCTGGAGTTGCAAGGGGCCCTTGAGAGGTGCTTCTCACCTGGCCCCAAGCTGCTGTAATGAGAGAGGTGTGGGGACAGTCCTCTCTACTCAGGGCAGCCTACACCCCGAACCTTTCATGCCTAGCCCCACTGAAAGCCTGCACCCCCCAGCTAGAGCCCTCAGACTGCACCCCAACCCTCTGCCCCAGCCCTGAGCCGCGCCTGCACCCCAACCCCTCAGTTCACTTCACCACCCACTGTCCATGTGAGGAACAACTTGTTCTCTGGTACATCTGCTCCACATGGGTGCCCATAATAAAAGTTATCCCATGCATGCTTCCAGAAACTTAGAGCAAACACTGTTAAGCAGATTGTAGCTTTATATACTGGCATCTGGCCAGGGAAGAGGACTAGGAGTTTTGAGCACCAGGGTGGTCAGCAGCTGCAGGTTCCCCTGATTTAGATGCAGCTCACACATACAGAAGGATTTTTTTTTCTGCTTGAGTGACACCATCTCCGCAAACAAAGCCCTCTTAGCCTTCTAGTGTGGACAGCCATTCTAGTAGTCAGAGCAATAGCAGCCGGAGAGCAGAGACATGGATCAGAACTGGGGTCGGGAGCCCAAGAGCAGCCAAAAAGCAGGTCTCATAGACTCAGAGTTTAAGGGCAGAAGGGATCATCATGGTCATCTAGTCTGATCTGCACATTGCAAGCCACAGAACCTCACCCACCCACCCTGTCATAGCCCCACAATTGCTGGCTGAATTACTGGAGTCCTCAACTGATTCAACAATGTCAAGTTATGAGGGATCCACCATTTATACTAGTTGATACCAACAAGTTCTCCATGCCCAAGCCGCAGTTATATCATGCATATTCCACCAAGGCCAACCAGCCAAATATCTGAGACAGAATTCTCCATACTAAGTCAGAGCTCTTCCAACAAAGAATCCCATCACCACCCAATGGGGATATTTGCTACTAGTGGGTGCAGATAGACTACAGCCATTGTAGGACGCATCCGCTTTTCATCAGCAATTTTCCAACCAGCTGCAATAAAAGTTTAAAATCTAAAAATTGAATCTTATTGAGAAGTGAACTTGAATAGGAACTTTGCCAGAGTTAATGTGGTTAGAAATCCAGAGAGGAGTTTACTTCCAGTGTTGTCACCAGCTTCTGTTTTCCTCTTGTGTAGAAAAAAAAAAACACTAGGTAACCTGTATCTCATCTGTAAAGCCTCATCTGTGCTAGCCTGCTACATCAAAAGAGCAGGCTCCACAGCAAAGTAGCGCACGTCATGTCTACATACGTCCTGCGCTACTTTAAAGTTGAAATCAACATTAGAGCTGTGTCTACACGTGCACGCTACTTCGAAGTAGCGGCACTAACTTCGAAATAGCGCCCGTCGCGGCTACACACGTCAGGCGCTATTTCGAAGTTAACTTCGACGTTAGGCGGTGAGACGTCGAAGTCGCTAACCTCATGAGGGGATCGGAATAGCGCCCTACTTCGACGTTCAACGTCGAAGTAGGGACCATGTAGACGATCCGCGTCCCGCAACGTCGAAATTGCCGGGTCCTCCATGGCGGCCATCAGCTGGGGGGTTGAGAGATGCTCTCTCTCCAGCCCCTGCGGGGCTCTATGGTCACCGTGGGCAGCAGCCCTTAGCCCAGGGCTTCTGGCTGCTGCTGCCGCAGCTGGGGATCCATGCTGCAGGCACAGGGTCTGCAACCAGTTGTCGGCTCTGCGTATCTTGTGTTGTTTAGTGCAACTGTGTCTGGGAGGGGCCCTTTAAGGGAGCGGCTTGCTGTTGAGTCCACCCTGTGATCCTGTCTGCAGCTGTGCCTGGCACCCTTATTTCGATGTGTGCTACTTTGGCGTGTAGACATACCCTCGCGGCGCCTATTTCGATGTGGTGCCGCGCAACGTCGAAGTTGAACATCGACGTTGCCAGCCCTGGAGGACGTGTAGACGTTATTCATCGAAATAGCCTATTTCGATGTTGGCTTCACGTGTAGATGTAGCCTAGGTGACACAGAGGTTGAAACCTCTATTCCAACCAGAAAATAGGAACAGGGCACTACTTCAACATCTAATGTCAAAAGAGGATATGTATAGATGCTCTGCGTCATGCTAGTTTGAAAAAGTGGGGTCTGCCACGGCAGCAATCAGTTGGGACATGAAGATGTGCTGCCCAGCCCCTTCAGGGCTCTATGGTCTGTGTGCACAGTGGCT
Source organism: Carettochelys insculpta (assembly GCF_033958435.1). Taxonomy (NCBI): domain Eukaryota; kingdom Metazoa; phylum Chordata; order Testudines; family Carettochelyidae; genus Carettochelys; species Carettochelys insculpta. The sequence goes on from NC_134139.1 coordinate 191,662,188, forward strand.
CTTAAAGCCACACAGAACAGGGAACCCCATGGCAGGAAGCTGAGAGCGTGCAGGCAGCAGCCATCACATGTGGTGCCCCTGCACTCCTCAGAGCGACCCTCAGCAGCCCCCTGATGGAGACGGAGAGCAGCCAAGGCATGGGAGCAATCTCAGGGCTCCCCCTCCAACCAACACCCGGGCTCTTGAGGGTCTGGTGGGGGGAGAAGAAGCATGGCTCCTCCTGGAGTGAGGCCGAGCTCCAGGACCTGCTGGTGCTCTGGAATGAGAAGGAGTTTCTCCAGGTCATGGGAGCAAGCACCGGAATGTGGCCACCTTCACCCAGCTGCCCAAGTGCCTGACTGCCCAGGGCAATCCAGCCCACACTCCTGACCATGCCAGGAGTAAGATGAAGGAGTTGCGGCAGGATTACACCTGGGCTCAAGACTTGGCCAGCTGGTTGGGGGCCACCCCCACCACTTGCCCCTATTACCAGGAGCTCAGGGTCATTCTGGGCCCATGGGACACCTCCTCCCCACTGGCCATCAACACCACAGCAGAGGAGCCCCAGCCAGTTGATGAACAGAGGCTGGGACCGTCAGCCAGCCCTGAACCACCAGGGGCACCAATGCAGCAGAGTGGTCCAGTGAGGAGGGGGAATCTCGTGATAGACCTCCCCTTCCACACCTCCATCCAGGCATCTGCCAGATGGCCATCCCCCAACCTCAGTGGTGAATCCTCAGGTACATGGGGCAGGTGCACTATACAAGATCGGGGGTCCCCCATGCCCCTGGCAAACCCCGGCCTGCCAGGGCCCAGCCAGACCATGGCCCTGGGATGGCAGCCTTACCTCCCTGTCCTCTCTGACCCCTGCTGCCCAGCTTCTCCGAGGACCCTGAGCAAGAGGGAGGGTGTGGGACCCAGAACTGGTGAGCGTCGTAGCCGTCCACCTCTGCTCTGGACAGAAGGCCCACCACTTGGGACACCTGTATATAGTTAGCCGCCCCCGCCCACCCAGTAAATAGTTAGTCCTACTGTTCTTTAGAAAAAAAAAAAAGTATTACTCATAATTTTTGTAGTTTTTACTACACTGTTTTATTTTTCCCAAACCACTGTGTGCCATGTGTTCAGTGGGGTGGGGGGTGGGGGAGAGTGTGCCGGAGCTTGCGGGGGGTGTGGGAGGCCCACCGGTGTGGCTGGGGAAGTGCTCACTGGGGCCCCTGGTTGAAGTACTGGTCCAGGGCCTCCCAGACCGAGATTGCTCCATGTTGGGCCTGGCAGCTAGGGGCAGCAGCTGGCTGGGGGTAGCCCATGCTGGCATTGACCGCCCACCCCTACACAATAGCCTCCCCCTTGCTCTCTACAATATTATGTGGCGTGCAGAAGGCGCTCACCAGCAGGGAGACATTGAGGATGCCACGTCTAGGCAGGTGAGGAGGCAGCACCACCACCCCTTCAAAAGGCTACAGTTGCACTCAACCACTTGGAAGGTGTGGCTGAGCTGGCCATTGAAGCGCTCCTGGCTGGGGGTGAGGTAGCCCATATAGGGTCACATGAGCCAGGGGTGGAGCGGGTGAGCAGCATAGGCCACCAGGCAGAGGGACACAGTGTATTTCACTACCTCTAGCTGGCAGCATAGGCCCAAGGTGTGGAAGATCAACGTATCATGGGTGCAGCTGGGTCAGCCCACATATATCTCCTGGAACTGACCCCAGCTGTCCACTATGGCCTGCAGGACCACAGAAAGGTAGCCCTTTCGGTTTATGAATTGTCTTCTACTGTGCTCTGGAGTGCTGATAGGTATGTGGGTCCCATTGCAATCTCTGAAGCAGTTCAGGAACCCCTGTGTGCCGAAGCCCAGGATGGCCACATCCAGGTCCACGATGCAGACAACCTCTGGAGGAGCATGGTGTTTATTGCATGGCCCACCTGCAGGGAGGGGACATAGGCACCTGTGATGATGTGTGGGGTTTGCCCAGATCTCCCAGCCCCACTACGGCCCCCCAACCTGGGCCCCCACCCCACAGTGGGTGTGTGCTTGGGCCTCTTCATCTCCCTCATGATGTCCCCAACTGTGGCCTTGCCCACATCAAATTGATATCCAACAGAGGGCTAGCTGTTTGGAATGGGCAGCTTCCTGACAGCTAGTGCGACCCTCTTCTCCACAGGCAGGACGCGCCACATCCAGGTGTCCTGGTGTCTCAGGGTCGGGGTCAGCCACTGGCAGATCTCCAGACAGGTCTGCTGCCGCATCCAGAAATTCTGGAGCTACTGTTCATTGTCCCACTCCCCCATAACCAGTTGCTCCCACCATTCGGAGCTGGTGGGGTGGCTCCAGAGCTGGCAAAGCACATGGGGCAGGGGGGCCGGAGGACCCGATCATCTGGGGTGTTCCCTTCTGCCCTTGCGGGGGGGCTCCTCTGTCAGGGCTGCAGCTAGCAGTGCACCCACTCTTCTGGTGGCAGCCAGCAGGGTGTTGAGTTGCTGCTGCTCCATGGTCTTTCCTGCAGTCACAGTGTCTGCGCGCTTGTGGCAACTCTGCAGGCCTTGTGCTGTGCAGGCCGAGTATGTTTGGGAGGGGCCCTTTAAAGGAGCAGTTTGCTGCAGCCCCAGAAGAGCTTTTCTGCCCTGCAACACCGTCCGCAGCCTTTCCTGGTCTTTTCGTTTGAAAGAGTCTGCTGGTAAGCGTAGATGCTTTCCTTCAACGTCCTGGGCGTCCTCTTTTGATGTGCTGTAGGGTCCTTTTGACATCGCTCATCAACGGCACCAGCCCCAGCCTGTGCATAGATGCTATGCTTCGAAAGAGTGTCTTTCAATCACTGTCTTTCGAAAGATGCTCTTTTGAAGTAGTGCTCTAGTGTAGACGCAGCTTAAATTATTTTAATGTGATAGGAGAGAACTGAATTGGTAGACACTTAAATTACATGATGGCTATCAAGAAAATAATACAATTAAGAAAAAAAAGGATCAAAAACAATGACTTCAAATATTGTATCCTGGGTAAATTCGGCTCAGGGCCTCTGCAGTGATCAGGCCCCACCACTCAAATGCATTGTAGCAGTGTTTGGCACAGCTGAGATAGAGGATCCTGGATCATGACAGGCCTGGGAAGGGTTGGGGTGGAACACAAGTACAAGTTAGGGCAGTTATTGTATAATTATCAGTGTCGCATTATAAGTTCTCAAAGGCAGACATGATGTTTTCATTGTATGCATGGCTGCATCTAAACTACATTCAGTTTTTGAAAGGTAATCATCCAGAAGACATCTTTTGAAAGATCACATATCGAAAGAGTGAGCATACAGCCAAAAGTGGATCAATCTTCAGAGTCATCTTTTTGAGAGATCAAGGTGCTCTTTCGAAAGAGAGCGTCCATACAGAAATGGGCACTCTTTCAAAAGAACAAGCCAGGAAACACCGCAGATGGGGTTGCATGATGGACAAGCCCTTCTGGGCCCTGTAGCCAGCCGCTCCCTTACAGCCACTCCCTTGCCCTGCACATGCCAAGGTCTGCTCTGAAAGACACAGCACTGCAGACCTTGTGCCCAGAGTGAAGTCAGGATCCTGCAGACATCCATGGATCCCCTTCAGGTCCCTGATGGGGATGCCACCAACGACCAGGTCAGACTGCTGGCCACAATCATCCTCACTGTCCTCTACCTCCTCCAGTAGCTGACCCTTCCCACCATGGTCCTGCAGGCCCTTGCTATGGGGCACCATCTGCACCCCATCCCCTGTGCCATCCAGTGCTTTTGGTGCTACCCCACCAGCACCGAGTGGTGGGACCAGGTGGTGGTGTGTGAGTGGGATGATGAGCAATGGCTCCAGAAACTCCAGATGAGGAAGGAGACATTCCTGGAGCTACGTCACTGGAGGGCACCTGCCCTTCAGCACAAGGACATGTGGATTTGGCCCATGTTCCCTCAGGAGAAAAGAGCTGCGATTGCCATATAGAAGCTGGCCACCCCAGACAGCCATCGCTCAGTCAGCCACCAGTTTGCGGTGGGCAAGGCCACCGTCAGGGCCATCCTACTGGAAGTAAGTGATGCTAGGGTCACACACACACCATGGGGATGGAGGAGGGGACTCTTAAGCAAGGGGGAACATCAGGGACTGGTGACAGGGTCCCTGGAGGGCATGGGGAGGGTTCCTGGTGGAGCCAGGAGAGGGGGAAGGGGCATGGTTAGTGGGGGACCAAGGATAGGGGACTCTGGAGAACCCTGCCACACACTCAGAAGTGCACACACCCTCCTTTCCATGCAGATCATCCAGGCAAACAATGCTATCCTCCTGAAGAGGGTTGTCCACGTCAGGGACCTTGATGCCATCATTGAGGGGTTTGCTTGTCTGGGCTTCCCTAATTACTTCAGGGCCTTGGATGGGACCCATATCCCCATCCAGGCCCCAGACCATAGCGTGGGGCGATACATCTATAGAAAAGGGTACCACCCTGTGGTACTCCAGGCCCTCATGGACACCAAGGGGTGGTTCATGGATGTCTGTGTGGGCAAGCCCAAGATTCCCATGTTTTCCAGAACTCCTGGCTCAGCCACAGGATGCAGGAGAGGACCTACATCCACCCATGGGAGCTCTCCGTCGGGGATACCACCATGCCCCCTGCATTGCGGCTGATGCTGCCTACGTGTTGCACCCAAAGCTCACGTGGCACTCCACAGGACAAATTGATCCCACCCAGGAGCAGTTCAATGAGCACCTGAGCCAGGCCTGGAGCACGATGTGGCAGGCCTTCAGCCACTCAAATTGGTGCTTTTGGTGCCTCATCATGCACCTGGAAGTCAGTCTCCAGAACATGACTGCAGTGGTGGGGCATGCTGTGCTCTCCACAATATTGTGGAGAGAAAGCATGAGCAATTTCTGCAGGGGTGGGCCGCCAACAGATAAGGCCGGCTCTGACCATCTGGGACAGGCGCACTGGACAGGGTGCAGGTCAGGGATGCCCTTGCCAGGGGGTCCCAATGACCCTCCCCCAGACACCCTCCACCACAACCCCCCAGACTCCTCCCCCATCCCCTTATCTTATGGGACACTGGTGTAGCTGTAAATAAACTTAACTCTCAAAACTAAACTTCTTTGGACAACAACATGAATGTGTGTGGTGGGGGGGCGGGTACTAGGTATAGTGTGGTGGCAGGGGGTGGAGGCACCTGAACCTGGAGGGTTGGGGGTATCATTCTTCCACAGGGGTGAGGGGCTATGACACACACCAGCTTCAGGAGCCACTACTACCCTGGGTCCAGGGTCCCCAGCAGCGCTGGGATGGGGAAAGGACCACAGAGAAGTAGGGACATGGTGGGAGTGCTGTAGCCACAGGCTTAGTGTGAGGAGGCAATCACCGGAGCCCGCTTCCTGTCTGAGGCCATTTCCTGCTCCTGGCCACGGGTCCTATCCGTGGCTCCTGAGTGGTCGTTGGACACCACCTGGGGCTTTGCCTCAGGTGCCATATGGCCAACACGGCCTCCAGCTTGGTTGCATCCTTTGGCCCCAGTAGCCAATCGAGTGCCCTATAGTGGTGGCAGCCGGTGGGAACTGCTCCCGAGAGGCTGGCTGCATCCTGGGCCCAGGTGTACGCCTGCTGCAGCTCCTTAACCTTTGACCTTACTTAGTCAGCCGTGCACGGGGGTGGCTCTGGGTGGTTAGTCCCACTGACTACTGGATGAAAGCTGCGGCATTCCGGTTCCAGCCGCTGGTGTGGAGGAGTACCTTCCCATAAAAATTGGGGCTTCCCTCTACACGGCTTGTTTGCAATTCGAAAGCAGCACTTTCGATGCTGCGGGTGGCTACTATTATACAAATGAGGTGCTAAATATTCATATCAGTGCCGCCTTAGAATTTTTGACCTGTTTCACTTACATGCTCCTTCTGAAAGGGAGGGGCACATGTAGATGTGGCAATGTTTCATAAAAATATTCATTTTCTGGTAAATGTTTTAAAATTTCAGTTCAGTTTGTTGGAAAAAGTTTTGGAGTTTTGTCTTAGAAGCATCGTTTTGAAAAACGTTCCATTTAATTTTTTTTGAAAAAAAATCTTTCTCCCACAAGCTTTAAACAAATACTATTGAAAACCAAAACTAAACCAAACCAAATAAAAAGGCATATTTCAGCTAGCTCAACTAGTCAACTAAGTATCTCCTGAATGCTAGAGGGAATACATAATAGTTTCAGATACTTTGCAAGGAAATTAGTTCTGCATTAAAAAGAGAGGTTACTATTTCTTTTCAGTGGATGAAATAAAGTCAGGAGTAACTATCAATTTACTTTATGGCCTGGTCCACTTTAAGAGAGTTTTGCCTGTCTAGTTCTATTGCTATCCTGACAAAACCTTCTAGTGTTGGTGCACGTATATTAATATAAAAGGGTTTATATTAGTCTGAGTTTTACAAACCGTGATAGCTATGTCCATTAAAAATGATCACACATAGCCTAACCGACTGATTTACGCAAGTAAAATTTGTATGCATAGATGAGGCCCAAGACATTATCTCAAAAGATTAATCAAGAAAACGTATATTGATTGTTAAGATAATGCCAGTTCAGCAACATACTTAAGCATTTGCCTAACTTTAATTATGCGCATTGTCCTGTTTACTTTAACAGGACTACTGTCAAGTTTGACGTTAGTCATATGCTTAATTTTGCTGGAGCCTGGTAATACTAAACATTATCCAGATGAACAGCACCACTAAAGTACTGTTATATGTTTGCATTGTGGTTCTGATCCTTATGGATGGGTCACTGCTGCCAAAGCAATGATTTAGGAATTCTATGTTATTTTAGTTTTAAACATTTATTTAAGGATTAAATCAAATATGATTCTTCTTTTTCATTATCAAGGTCAAAATCAATACATTGTTAATAAGCAAATCCAAGAAAGAACTGATGGAAAACCAAGGCTCTGAAAAAGAAAGGAAATTTAGACAAACATAAATCGACTGATTCTTTTGGATATTCCTCATCTGTGGTTACTATGGTATAAAATACAATAAAGAATGACTCCAAAACAGAAAGCTGAAGAACACTTAATTCCTTAGTTACTGGTCAAGTCAGAGCCGTGTCCCTAAGGTATTACTTTCCTGATCATAGTCTGAAAGATGCTATACAACAGAAAATACCTGAGGTCAGAGCTAGCCAGTTTCAGAACAGAGTGATCAACACCATCTTTGTACGATTCTTTGAATTACAAGGTTGCAGTTTTAGTGAACAAACCATTTTCACTAGCAAAAGAGAAATATGATTACTTAATTCCAGAGGACAGGCTAGTTAAAATGCACAGGAGCATGATGGAAGACAAAAAAAAAAGTTGGTGTAACTCAGGAAATAAGATAAAATGAGGATGAACAAGGTGCCATGCATACTAAAGAATCAGAATTGGCTTTGCATTTTTATACCCAATGGTGGCATGGACACCACTCTCCTGTCACAGAGATGCATAAGGGCCAAATTGTCTATTGATATAAATCCCTTGCTCTCACTGGAATTCTGCCAGTTGCCAGTTTGGGCCCAATTATGTTAGTATATATTGATGTACTGCATAGTCTGCCAGGATTTGCTTTGAAAGGCCTAAAGTGCTCATGTGAGCGTCAGCACAACCTTCAGTTAATGTGTGTATAATTGCATGCAGATATTACCCATCTGTAACAGGTGCAAACCCTTCTGCATGCCTTTTAAAAACATCTAACATTCTCACTTTTTTGCAAAAACCCAAATGGAGGCAAACATGAATGTGAAAACCTTTCCCAACAACATGAGATAGTGTTGGCAAGTGAGCTTTAAAATACAAAGCCTATAAGGAATTATAAGTGGCCTCTCCTAAATATTATGGGCAGCCCTGAATAATTATGGAATTCATAGTGTCTCTTACAGGTGTTGCTAATGAAAGGGATCTTTTACAGCTACCCTAGGCATAAAAAGAAGTCACAGAGGGAGGGCAAATATGACTAACATTTTCTGCCCAAAGTTGCATATGTCAGTGAGCAACATGAAAACAACCTAGCTTTGCATAGGTTCCATGGGTCCAAACAGAAAGAGACCAAGTTGGTCATGGGTAGAAAAATATATGCGGTTAGGGATGAAATTCACATAGGTGACAGGAGTCAGCACAAAGTTCTCCGAATAATAAGAGCTCCTCATTGGGGCTGAATAAAAAGGTAGCTGGCTGAGCAGCTGCCTATGCTGGAGAAAAGGGGATGGATTTCCCAGGCACCACTGGATGGCCACATTGGTTGTCGAAGAATCACATGTATGCAGATCCTCTGGTTCCATTATACCATAAACTTTTTCACAGGGACTACAGCACTTTGTTTCATTCCAATTGTGAATGCCTAGCTTGTACTCTGGTGAAACAAAGGGTTTTCTTTGCTGCTTTTCTATGCAGAGGTGAATTTGACATCATGATATGTTTGACAAAAAAAACCCACCAGAGTGGATCAAAAATTGGTTGATGCAAAGTGTGTTTTACCTTTCTCTACTATACTGAAGAAAGTATTACCAGCTATTTCTTCCCCTGTAGGTATTTTAGCCTGTGATCAAGTCACCCCTGAAATTTCTCTTTACTTAACTACATACATAGAACTCCTTGAGTCTATGACTATAAATTATATTTTCTAGCTCTCATAGCTCTTCTTGAACCTTCTCCAATTTACCAATATGCTTCCAGAATTGTGGCTACCTGGACTAACCATAGTATTCCAGCAGCAGACATGACAGAGTCAAATATAGAGGGACAGGCTATTCAAGGATACCTGCTGCTCTAAGCAAAAATTCAGAGTTCTGCCTTATTTGCCTTATAGATAGAATTGCCCTATGCAGAAGCAATCCCCTTCTTGAAATTCTCGCTTATACATCCAAGGATCTTGTTAACTCTTTTCTCACTGTAAGCTCATCATGTCCAACTTATTACCCAGTCATGCCTTCACAGTCTTTGCTTACAAAGACAGAATCCTCTATTGTGTAATATGGCCTGCATTCTCTGTTCTAAATGTAGAACTTTGTATTTGGACAAATGAAAACACATAGGCCGTTTCTACACAGGCCACTTCCTTCGGAAGTGACATGCTAATACATGGAGCGAAATATGCTAATGAGGCATGGATGCAAATTCCCTGGCCTCATTAGCATAATGTCATGTGATTTGAAGTCCAGAAGACCATTCTTCCGGACTCCAAAATGCTGCATAGAAGCATGGCCCCCAGGGGGGCTTCAGGAAGGAAGTCCTCCTTCCAGAGGCCCCTTCTTCCCCAAAATACATGTCCAAGAAGGATGGAAAACAGGATCAAGGTTCACAAGTGAAAAGAAAGCACCTGACACCAAGGCTAGTTGAAAAACATTTATTTGAGGCAATCAGCACCCCAAAGTAAATTTACAAGCTCTCTATGGCAAGAAGCACTGATCTTACATCTCTTCAGCGGATGGGAACCCTGGAATGACTGCACAGACAGCCCCAAGGAAGTCATGTGGCGGGTGCCTGGTCCAATTTGCAGAAGTCCAATTTGCAGCTCAGCAGTGTGGTTTTTATAGGTTCCCTAACTTGCTGAATCATGATTATATAATTGTTCATTCAATTTGTACCCTGGGTTTCCTCTTATCTGTTCATGTGCTGCTTAAGTTACATATATATAAAAAATTCTTAGGACCTAATTGTGGCTTTCTAAACTATGATGAAAAGTATCTTTCTACACCCATAATCTCATGGATTTAAATTGGATTTACTAGTCAGCTTGAGTAAAGGAGATACATTGACCCCTAAAGTAAATCTGAAAGAAGAATTAGGTATAGGGGAAATTTGTTTAGTAATTGAGGTTTTTCAGTGATCCAAAAAGCCATATAAGCTGATACAGATACAGTTGAATGTGATCCATTCCTGGAGAAGTGCTCTGTATAGCAATATTAATTCCACCTGTAAGTCAATGCATGTGCTGTAAACAAAATGTATCTATTGTACTTCATTATAACTAATGGAAGTTAATTAGAATATGTTCAAATACATAAATAGCAAAAAAAAAAACCTGCCTCCTTCTAGCTAACAAAAAAAGAAGTAAACAATCTAAAAGCTAAAGTTATGCATAAACAGAAATCACACAGCTGGAGGTTAGACTAACGATCAATGATCATTTCTGGCCTGAGAAAGCTAAACAAAAGCTAACAAAACAACTAAAAATGTAAGCTACAGCTTAAGTGCTTTATGGAATCTTTATCCTACTGGAATCATTGAAAGGTGGAGCGTGTGACTGTCAGCTGCTCAGTATTAGCTAAGACAGCCAGGTCTCCAATTTTGTGTCATAAGTAGGCACATCAATAGGGACAATTGCCCCAGAGCCTGGCGTTTCAAAAGGGCCAGAACTCTGGTCACTAACCACTGCTATGTTGAGAGAGGTAGCAGCCGGAGCTCCAGGTACCTTTGAAATTCTGTAGCAGCACTGCTGCGCCACTCCATGTGGCTCTGAGGAGAGAGGGGAGAAGGAGCACAAGGACCCTTCTGTTTAAGCCCTGACTCATCTGCCATTGCCCCTATTCCTTCTCGGGGCGCAAAGCCAGCTCCCCCTACCACCTAGCCCTGGGGCCTCTTCTGACTGTTGGCCCTGCTGCCCACAAATATTTATGGCCACAGTTTTATATGCACTAAATTACAGTGCAAACTCTCTGGTTTTCTTTCGGCTTCTTTCAAAGGACCCTCATGCTTTTAGGTGAAAATAATTACAGTTGTCAGAAGTCTTTAAAAAGCTGGCCAAGAATCCATAGTCATGTATATCTCAGGAAATACAACAAGTAAGCACAAGAAGAAGCCTGAAGAAATGAGCAAAGAGCTGCTATTAAATTTAGATGAGCTGAATTTTCTAGAGGTGTAAATGGATGACGTGCTACTGAAGTCAACAGAGCTGCAACTTTTTGTATCAGGCTAACTTTTGTTTTAGTTATTAAAAAGGACTGCACTGTAGAGTGGAATAGCTTGTCAAGTGGTGGTATCATAAAGGAGTGGGCTTTTTCCATTGACTGTGTACGAATAAAGTATCCCAAATTGGTACAAAGGATACTCTGCTGCTCTACGGCTGTGTCTACATGTTCCCCTACCTTTTGGAAAGGGCATGTTAATGAGGTACTGACATGCATATTTGGCACCTCATTAGCATAATGGCGGCCAGACACGTTTCCAAAGTGCTGCTTTTGAAATGCAGAGTGGCTGTATAGGTGTGGGAACTTCACAATAAGCACCACACTTTGAAATTCCATTATTTCCAATTAGTTTTGGGAATAAGGACATTTTGAAATGCAGCACTTATTTCGAACCCCCTGCGTCTATACAGCCAGTCTTCATTTCGAAAGCAGCACTTTCAAAATGCACCTGGCTGCTATTATTCTAATGAGGTGCCGAATATGCATGTTAGCACCTCATTAACCTGTTACAAAGTGCCTCATTCACATGCTCCTTCCAAAAGGGAGGGGAATGTGCAGACACGGCCTATGAGTTGAAAAGAGCTGAACCTAAATTTTGCAGGAGATGAAAAATACCAAAAAAGCTAGCATCTGGTTCTAGAGCTTCTATGCCACCTTTACTCAGCCAAAAACAAATTGAAATGGCTGAATTATTTACCTCACGGATAGAAACAGGGCTGCAATAATAGCACTCAAACACAGCAGTTCTGCTCGGGTGCCCCCTCTAATATAAGTTACCTAAGTACTCTGAGTACATTTACATTAGGGGGAACTGGGTTTAGTTAGACAATCAGGTAACTCATCATTGTTTGGTTTGCAATTATATACATTGATTAGACTTTGAAGATAATGAGCTCTCGTCTGAAGGGATGTTACAATGAACGTGATATATGAAGAACATGGGGAAAGGGGAAGGTGCTAGCAGAAATTTCCCTCAAAAACAATCTCAAGGAGGCTGTTTCCATAAGTAGTGTTCTACAGCCATTCAGTGATAAAATACAGGCCCAGACACAAAGCATAAGTGCATATGGAAATGTTTAGGATCTTTGTTGCTGTAAAAAAAAAACAAACAAAAAAAAAACAGGCAAGTAAATATTACTGGTGCATCAGAGATTCATTATTCTCAGGAGGAAGTCAAACTAAAATGTTATATATTTCAATAAAAATTACACAGGTATGTATATACTATTGCTGTACCCTAGCTTATGGCATATATTGCTCACCGAAGCCGCAAAAGGTAACCAGTTATGTTGCACCCCCTTTATGAAATTTCATCCCTCTGCCCCAGAAAGCGCTTGCCACCCACTTTGCAGCATAATTGGCTGCTGAATGTCAGGCACATCCAGCTCATTAAAAATGTTGAAATAGATTACTGTTTTCATATATGTGTATTCCCATTTATATAACGTTTAATAAAGTTTTTACATAACCAAAGTTTCCATCAGTTTGGATTACATTAGGCAGGTTTGTGAGGATGGATGCTAATTGCAGGGAAGCAAAGTAGGGCTCAGCTTAAAAAAATTGCTCACCCCTGATCTGAGGGTATGTCTGTGCTGCACAGTCCTCAGAATGGCGGGTGAATACACTGCACACTTCCCTAGCTTGGGTATAATTAGCAGTGTACAATGAGCGAGTCCTGTAAAGCCACATCTGAACCCTTGCGCTCTGTATAGTAAACCCTCGAGACATGCACAACCAAGTTGTGTGTGTCTCAGGTTAACACAACTGTTGCTCCTTTCAGGAGAGGGAAACCACTCCTATCAGGGGCAGCAGCCTGACTCTTGGCTGCACCCCAACAGGAGCAGTTTCTAGCCAGGGCAGCAGCCATGAGTCTGGCTGCTGGCCCAGACAGGATGTGGGGAAAGTGCTCCTGGTAGGGGCAGTAGCTTGACTCTTGACTGCCACCCCAGCATGAGTGGTTTCCCATTCCCCAGAGTGGTTGGTGGCTGGGAACCAGGTGGCAGCCTAGCTGAAGGCTCCCCTCCACTTGCAGAGCTAGGAGACTGAGCAGGGCAGCAGCCCTGGTTATTTTCCTGGCTCCAAGGCATGGAGGAGATCCAGGAACCAGGCTGCCCCTCATTCCCCTTCACTAGCTGGAGCCAGGAAACTGACCAAGGCTGCTGCCATGCTCAGTTTCCTGGCTCTGCAAGGGGAGGGGAACCAGGAGTCAGGCTGCTGCTTGGTTCCCAGCTCCCTGCTGCTTGCAGGGCCCCAGAAATTGACCAGCCTGATTCGCATCTCCCAGCCACTTGTGTGAAAATTCAAGTTATCAATCAGAAAAAGAAAGGAAAGAACATCAATCAGGAAAGGAAGGACTCAACCCCCAAGGAAGGCACCAAAAATAGCAGCGTACACTGTTTGGGTGTGTAGAGAGCTGGGCAGGTACAGCGAACCCTCAAGTTATGTGAATAACCCTTGGGGTTTTGGGCTTTGAGTCCTTCCTTTCCTACTTGATATTCTTTCCTTCCTTTTCCCGACTGATGTTCAGTTCTTCCTGCCTTTCCTTCTTGGACCCCAGTTTAAGTAATGTAACTTGAGTCCTGCTTAACTATACCTTGACCAATGATTTTAGTATAATTTTACTCGCCAATCATAACATACTGTAATAGAATTACCTACCCAATCATAACCCACCACCTTAACTGATTTACACCTAACAATATTAATTATACAGCAGACAGGACCAATTACAAACCAGGCAGAAATTACACAGAAAACATCAGAAAAGTGAAGACAATCATCATAGAATGTTGATTCCACAACTTCAGCTATTGATAAGTCATTGCTTGCCAGATGAAATGCTGTTAGCTAAGTTTTCTTTACCCATCTTGCGATCTGCTTATCTGGTAACAGTGGGTGGCATGAGGCTGTGGTCTTCTTCTTAACAGCCTGATGTGACACTATTGTACTGAAATGTACATAGAATGTGAGTATGTGACCTGTAGTTTCACGGCTATGGCCGCTGCTCTTTCTTCTGGCTGCAGATGAGCTCTAGGCCTCTCAATATGGCTATAGAGAAACCATATTGGTTATACTGTTACAGAAGCAGACCACTTGGGTCCCTTACGCACATCAATGTCTGCTCTGGACATTTGGTGTTGTTTGGCAACCCCGGCCAGACAGGAAAGAAGGCTCCAAATACCAGCAGTAGCCATGGATGTATGGTAATGCTGCCCCTGCCAGTGGCATGCCACATACCTGTACCTTTAGTGCAGCATATGTGTTACTCTTGTAATTACAATTTTTTAATAATTTTTATTTTTGGTTGCCATCCTTAACCCTAACTCAATCTTGAGCCAGCAAAGCACTTAGCCACACATATATCTTTAAGCACCTGTAGTCCCCCTGAAATCAATACAACAACCAGTCAGTTACAGATACACATACTAAAGGTAATAGGACTACTTGTGCTTAAACATAGTCTATCAGGAGCTAGATTCCCATTTACTTCCAAAAGAATTTTGATTAAGTGAGGATTCTAGCTGTAAGTGTCTTATTAAATATTATTTCATTGCCTTTGGGTCATCATTAGTTATGGAGCTGACACCCAAGATCTCTTTGATGCAGGGACCATGGCTGGGAAGACAGATGCAGCTGGCTGAATTAGCAACAAGGGCCTAATCTAAAGCTCGTTGACTGCAATAGGAATTGCATAGGACCTCAGTAGCTTTGTTGCTGAATTCTGCTCAGAAATGTGCTGTGGCTGTTACTGTCAATTATTGTCCCATCTGCAAGCCTTTTACTATGTGAAATTCACACTACAGGGCATCTGCGATCTCTGGTGATTCCAAGAGGGGAGAGAACTATGAAACAAAACTGTCTACCCTTGTCTTCCACAAACTTCCAGGCTTTCCCATTCCAGTTTTTGCTCCAGTAGACAATGGAGGAGGGTATGTGACTTGTATTACTTCAATGAGGTGGGCCACACAGTTCCCCACAATAAAAGTGGCCATTGAAGACATGCAAAACTGGGGAGGGGGAGTGCATTGTAGGCTTTTCATACCCATAAAATGATGTTGAGTGAGAAGAATATAGTGGAAGACTTGCTTTACAGTGCACTGTTTCCAAAAATCAGGCAATTTGGTCAGCATTCAAATAAATTAACATCAGTATAATTAGCCAGTTCTGAAGCCTAATATGGTAATAGCTCAAAAACTCCAACTGCTTGGGGAATGGGTTTCAATCCAAAGACTGCTGTTAGCAATTTACTCCATGATCCAGAAAGACTGAGAATGCTGCAGACTCAATGTGGTGAATCTAGTATGAATTAGGGCCAGATCCAAATCCTACTGAAGTCAACAGCAAAAAATGCCTCTTATCTTTTTCCTATCTTTCTCCTTGGCTCTCCCTACTACTTTTTTATCTTTTCCAATAGCTATCACCCTTCTGCCTTTCTGTCACTCTTCTCATCCTACAGCCATAGGGTTGGCTTCCAGCAGCATTGATGGGGGAAAAAAGAATCAAATTCAAAGTAAGAGGAAAAATGCAAGTCTTTACATACAACACAGCTAGACCTGTAAAATCAATGAGGACAAGAAGACATGAGATACCAGCTACTAAAAATAGAATTATTATCATAATGGTGCTATTTACTGCACCCTCAGCAATAGCCTTTACATTGAACTCAGATTAGCATGGGATTTGGAAAGAAGACATCCAAACACTTACTAAATACACTGCTCTTTCATAATGGAAACTACATATTTATCATCTGCATGTAGTCTCAGAGGGGTAGCTGTAGGTTAAGAACATTAGTAGGTTCACAGAAACCAAGCAGTCCCATAGCATAGCACCTTAAATAAAAATTGGTAATCTTTAAGATGCTATAGGACTGCTTGTTATCTGTATGTAGTTCAGCTATAGTTACTTGTTACTCTTAACCGTCATATTTTTCAGATACTTACATATCATATAAGTCATGGGCTAGCCACATTCCAGTATTGCCACTTCTAAATGGAGAAAGGAATTGAAGAGATTTGCCCTATCCCTCACCATCTAAAGGCTGCTGCAGGCCACTGGTAGTCTCATCGAGAAAGGGGAAACCTGGGAGGGAAATGAAACTCAAAACAAAGTCTCTGATGAAAAATTGTCACATTTTAGCCCAATTTAACAGTCTGATATTTTTTCTTGATATTTCTTGCTTTTCTCTAATTCTCCAAGTGCCATTATTTTGCCCACTGCTTCATTTCTTTTATTATACAAATAAAATGGTTAGGGTTAATTACCTTATAGTATCTTTTTCTGTGCACTTTATAGACTGCAAGACACAAATAACCATGTAATCATTCTATAACTGCTGCTCTTATGCTCTAAGTACTGAGTATACGCCACATAACCACAAGGTAGAACACATTTGTTGTTATAGATGTGATGATATCAGGCACAATATCTATATCAAAATTTGCCCTGTAGAGAACAGAAGCTGGGAACATCAATCAGTAGTAGTTATTGCCTATAAATCAACCAGCACCACCCAAGAGGAGGTGGATTATATAACCAGCATGGGTAGCCACAGTGCTTTATTTTCACAATCACACAGATATTTATTATATGACTAACAGATAATATTAAAAGTACGAAGGGAGTCACATCAAAATGACACTGACCAGGATAGTGAACCTACAACGGATATGCACACTTTTAGTCTGTTAATCAGAAATCCAAACTATCTGGTTATTTCTGTTTAAAAGAGTAGCCTTCATCCTGACACCTCATGCTCATTATAAACTCTTCCATAGTGTCTCTGGAACAAGTCTTCAATATTTTTTGGGAAGAGGCAGAAAAAAAAAATTCTCACTTAAGGAAACTAGGGAACAAGGATTTTTGTGAAAGTTAAATGGCATGTAGCTACAAGAATGAACTGTACTCTTATGGTGCACCAAGCAGCGTAAGACACAGACCAGCAGAGAATGAATCTATTATACAGTATCATTTAAAAATATGAGTGGCAGCTCATTCCATAAGGACTAGGAATTGAAAGTTCACAAGAATAATAAGTGAATAAAAATCTGTTAGCTATTGAGAAAAACAAATGTCATCTTCTGTTTAAAAAAAAAAAAAACCCAACCAACAACAAAACTCTGATACCAAGTGAATCAAATGGGAAAAGGAAAAAAAGTTCCCTTCAAGGGGAAAGATATTAAAAACTAGGGGCAAACCCTCAAGCTGCTGAGTATTGAAGTCAATGAGCACTGATGTTAATTTTTAACTTTCATGGGCCAAAGACCTCTGACTAGTTCAGTTAGTTCTCATCACAGAAATTGTGGTCTAGATCCTCCACTGTGTAAATCTGAAGTTCTGCTGGTGTCAGTTTTAACAACAGCTGAGGCTTTGTTTTGCTGGGTTTACTGGCTAAAATTGGGAGTTTTCACCTTTGGCCTAATTCATGAAAGCTCTTCAGATCTAGAGAGGGCTAATATTTACTTTCACTAAAGCCCCTTTACAGCACTCTGGCAGTGTAAAATAGGTGCAAATGAAATTTCTACACCTTTGAAGTGATGCAAAAATCTTGTGTCAATTATCTGACTCTTGACTTGACACTGGAGCAGACCTGTCCATCTCCGCAGCCACTCAGCGACCCTGCTGTCTAAGCCCTGCCAGTTTTCCGGCGGAGAGGGATGTGTGGCAGATAGAAAGACGCCCAGATAGAGCAGCGGACCCGCGCTCCACCGGATGGCCTGAAGTGCGGGTGGGAGGCGGCTTGTCTGCCATCCAGTCCCGACCACCAGGCCAGAGTTCTTGACCCAGTTGACCCGGGCGGAGGAGGCTGCTGAGTAGATAGCTTGGCAAGCCTCCAGACGCGCCAGGTCTCCCAGGTCCTGAACCACGAGAAGCACGTCGTCAGCATATGCCGAGAGGACCAGCCGTAGCCCTGCCTCTGGAAGCATCAACCCCGTCAACCTTCGACGAAGGAGGCAGAGGAAGGGCTCGATGGCCAGGGCATAGAGCTGTCCTGAGAGCAGGCAGCCTTGTCGTACTCCCCGTCCGAAGCTGACCGGAGCGGTCAGGGTCCAGTTGAGCTTGACCATGCACTCCGAGGCAGCGTACAGCACCCGGAGAAACCTGACAAAGCGGGGTCCGAAGCTGAAGGCCTGCAGGGTGCCCAGGAGATACCCATGGTCCACCCTGTCGAACGCCTTCTCCTGGTCCAAGGACAGGAGGGCGAACAACAGGCCGTCCCTACACCCAAGCTCTAAGAGATCCCGGACCAAGGACAGATTGTGGAGGATGGTGCGGCCCGGGACGGTGTAGGTCTGGTCGGGGTGGACCACGTCCTGCAGCACAGACCCCAAGCAACGGGAGATGGCTTTAGCAATGATCTTGTAGTCCGTGCTGAGGAGCGAGATGGGACGCCAGGTCCTGAGATCGCGGGGGTCCCCCTTCTTGGGCAGCAGGGTGAGGACAGCACGCCTGCACGACAGGGGGAGGACCCCGCTTTGCAAGGCCTCAGCGCAGACGCTGAGCAGGTCTGGGCCGAGGACGTCCCAAAACGCGCGGTAAAACTCCACGGTCAGCCTGTCCATGCCCGGGGATTTATTGGTGGGCATGAGACGGAGGGCTTCCGAGAGCTCGGCCAGAGTGAAAGGAAGATCTAGCCGGTCCCGGTCGCCCATGCTGATCAAAGGGAGTTGGTCCCAGAGCACCCTGCAGACGTCAGCGTCGGTCGGATCCGGGGAGAAAAGGATGGCGTAGAAGGCGCGAGCCCTCTCGCGCATCTCCACCGGATCCGTAAGAGGGGTGCCATCCTCCGCAAGAAGGCAGAGGGTATGTTTTTTGGCACCCCTCTTTTTCTCCAGGGCGTAGAAGAAGCGGGAGCCGCGGTCCATCTCCCGGAGGAGTTGGATTCGCGACCCCACCAAGGCCGCCTGTGCCCGGAGGGTGTTGAGGGCCCTGAGCTCGTCCCGCTTCTCCTGGTACGTGCCGCAGAGGGATGGATCTCCGGGGCTGGCGGCTAAACGCCTCTCCAGCTCAAAGACCTCCTGTTCCAGCTGCCCTATCAATGCATCCCGCCGCCGGCTGGCCCCCCCGAGTATAGTCGCGGCAGAAGAGCCACGCGCACACCTTTCCCAGATCCCACCACCGCCGTGCCGAGGGAAAGGTGCGCCGCTGCTCGCGCCAGGCCAGCCAGAACTCCCGGAAGGACGCCACAAAGCCCACATCCTCCAGCAGGCTGTTAAAATGCCAGTAGGCCGACCCCCCGCTTCCCCGGTGAGAGGGAGGCCTTCACGGCCTCCAGATGGTGGTCCGAGAAGGGGGCCGGCCGCACACAGGAGGCGTGGGCCCGGGAGAGATGGTGCCATGAGATGTAAATGCGGTCCAACTGGGAGTGTGCAGATTTATGGCCCACCACCCGGACGTAGGTGAAACCAGCGTCCTTGTCCGGGTGGTGGCTGCGCCAGACGTCCACCAGGGAGCGAAGGTTAATGAGCTCCCTGAGGACGTCCGCAGCGGCCTGGCACTGCTCGGTCCCTGTGCGGTCCCGCTCCTCGAAGGTGCAGTTGAAGTCCCCGCCGAAGACCAGGCACTCGCGAGGATCAATGGCGTCGAGGAAGGCCGCCGCCTGCCAGAAGAAGGGTGTTCTCTCCGGGCTGAGTGTCGGGGCATAGACGTTGACAAGGTGGAGAGGCAGCCCCTCCACCCGCACCCGGAGATACAGTAGGTGGCCCGGCACAACCTTGACGCTCCCCAACACCTCGTGCTGCAGGTCTGCGGAGAACAGGGTCGCGACCCTGGCCTGGTGGGCCGAGAGGTGACTAAAGTGGACCCCATCTCCCCACTCCAGCCACCATTTGGCTTCGGCAGCCGGAGTAGTATGGGTCTCCTGTAGAAAGGTGACCGAGTTCCCCACCTCTCGGAGGAAGGAGAGCACTCAGCACCTGCGGAGACCTGACCCGCAGCCCCTGACATTTAAAGTGGCAATGATGATCGGCGCCATTTGGAGGGCTGGGGAGGATCCTCACCAGAGGGAGCACCGACAGTTCCCGTGGGGCCACGCAGCAACCCGTGAGCAACCCCAAAGGTGACGAGGGCGTCATGGAAGCCGCGGGCCCATTGGTAAACCGCAGCGTCCCTCTTCCCGGTCCCCTTGCCCTCCTTCAGAAGGGCCCTCATGGACTCTAGGACAGAGCGAAAGTCCCCCCAGCGCTGGAGGGCGAGAGCAACCTTGTTCTTGGAGCCGCGGACATCCTCCAAGAACTGGCGCATCTCACCCGCCACTGCATGGGGTGCCGAGGCCTCAGGGTCTCGGGAACCCGTCGGCCTCGTGTTCTTTTGGGCCCCACGGCCAGAGAAAAGATTGGGGTAGGGACTGGGGTCTGAGTTTGGGAGGGATGAGAGCGGCAGAGGGAGAGCAGCCCCGGAAGTGCTGGGAGAGGGCAATACAAGAGAGGCCTCCTGAAGGGTTACAGCCTTGGGGGTAGGTATGAGTGGGCAGGGGTAGAAAAGAGGAGGAGGGATGGGGGCAGGGGAGGTAGAGATCAGTGGGGGAAGGGAGGGGTCGTGGGAGGGAGGGAAGGGAGGGAGTGGGGGGGACAGGAAGAAGGGGAGGGTTGGGGGGGGATTGAGGGTTCTGGAGCAGGGCATTGGCTGGGAGAAGGTATGGTGAGGGAGGCAAGCAGTGAGGCCAAGGTGGGAGCAAGGGTGGAAATATGGACCAAGGGGGTCTCCAGAGGGGGGGCTTCCTCGGGCACTGGCGGGGGGGGGAGGACGAGGTGCCAGCACTCTCGGCAGGGGGCGCCGGCAGGTCGGGGGGGTGGGTGTCAGGGTTTTCGGTCCTGGGGGCAAAGGGGGGTGCAAGGGAAACTCTGATTCCCCTGGGGCGTCCACAGGCTGGCCAACCTCCACGGGGGGTCGTCCCTAGTTGAGGGAGGGGTCACTTCTTGGGACGTCTCAGGGCAGAAGGAGGTGGCAGTTGAGGGATCACTGGTGGGAGGGGTGGTGGAGAGTTAATAGGCGGCCCACAGGCCTCTGATAGCAAGCCTTCTATATCCAGGGCCACTGGGGTGAGGCCCAAGGCCTCGACCTCCTGCGAGAGGAGGGCGAGGCCGGGGCCCACCTCCTCCAGGCTCTCCACAGCAGCTGCCTGTGTAGCAGCCGGAGGGGTGTCGGAGGAGGGCGCGGGCGCAGGAAGGGCCGTCTCGGCCTCCTTGGGCTCTGGCTCCGGGGCCGAGAGGGTATTATTTTCCTCGGTCACCGCCATGACGGCCTCTGTCACCCCTGGCAGATGGTTGGTAGCCGGGGGTTCGGCGGGTGGACCGGGGATAACAGATCTCTTGGGTGCCTTGCGCAGCACCTCCTCCCCGTCCTCCGACGGGGTGGGGTGCCAGACACGCGCACTCCCTTTCTTCCTTCCCCCCCGCCCCCACCAGTACCCAGCCCTCCAAGGAGGCGGGCTGGGCGGTAGAGGAGGAGGGGCCAGGGTATAGGGCCGACAAGGAGGGAGGGAGGTAGGAGGGGGGTGGGGCGGCAAGGGAGAGGGGCAACCCACCCTGGGGTGGGCCCTCTTCTGGTCCTGCCGCGGGCCCTGCCTCCCTCTCCTCCGCAGGCCCGGCTCTTGTGCCCGCTCGGGCGCTGGCACCCGCTTCTTCTTGCCCGGCACCATGCTGCCGGGCGCCCTCCGACGCCCAAGCGGTGATGGATCCGTCCGGGTCGAGAGGAGGAGGGGCGGTCCCAGGGCCTGTCACGGTCGGGGCGCCACCGGTCTCGTGGCTGACGCCCCCCAGGTCGGAGGAGGTCCCGGGCTCCTCTTCGTGCTGGGCCAGGGGGCAATCCCTCCGAACATGCCCCGCCGCCCGGCACCCAAAGCACCGGGCCTCCCCCAGCGTGTAGAACACCCGGTACTGGGCCCCTTGATAGGGCACCAGTATAGTCCCCTCCTGGGCCACCCCACCCTGTGCTGCCACCGGCAGCAGTTGGACTCGGGCCTGCCGGCAGAAAGAGAGCATGTGCCGTAGGGCGGGGTCTTTGCAGCCTAGGGGGAGGGGACTCAGGACCCTCAAAGGCCAGCCCAGGGCAGTGAGGAAAGGCAGAAGGGCAGAGTTGAGAAGGAAGGGTGGGACAGATGAGAACACCACCCACACGCCCAGGTCTTCCAGCAGCTCCAGGGGCACGTGCACGCCCCCAACTGCCAGGCCCCTCTCTACCGCCTCCTGGGCAGTGGCCTCCAAAGCCAGGAAGAAAATGATCTTCCCAAACATCCGGGAGGCCACCACCACGGCCGCGGGCCCCACCACCCGTGCCAACGCCCGCACGTAGGTCTCCACGTGGGGCGAGGCAGCCACCAGGAGGCAGCGGACCCCGTGCCTCCTGGTGAGCGCGGGGAGGGGGCCGTGACTGTCGGGGATGGTAGTCCTGGCGGAGGCGGAAGGAGCAGGGTGCAGGGCGGCAGCCGCCGCCTGGGTATACGACCTGGGGGCCAAGATGTCAGGGCCCCCAGGAGTGGTGGAGGGAGCAGGGGGAAGGGAAGAAGGGGAGGCTGCAGCGAGTGTTTGGGCAGCCTGGGGGAGAGTCCCTGCCATGGGGTGGTTTAGCCTTCCGGGCAGGGCTCTTGTTCTTTCTTTTCCCCCGGCCCCTCCTGCCCTTTTGGGGGGGTGGGTTCGGGGCCGGGTTGCTGGAGGACGCTGCGGCGGAAGTGGTAGGAGCCCCGGAGCCCGCGCCCTCAGCCAACATGGCAGCAGAGTTGTGGGCGGCCCTGGACGAGTGGGCCGCTGTTTCAGGGGTGGGAGGGGTGACAGTGGAAGGCGGAGGGAGGAGGGGGTCACTGGATGACCCTCCAGTGGGTGTGGGGGTCATGCTGGTGGGTTTTAAGATGGGAGAAGTTTATTGGGGGTGGTGGCCTTTAAGAAAGAACGGGAGAGGGGGAGGAGAGTGGAGGGGAAGGAAGGGGTGAGGCGTGGCTGCCCCTCCCCCACTGGCCGGGCTGAGGACCCAGTCAGATGGGGGAAGGGCAGGGCGAGGGGAGTGAGGTCAGGGTAAGGAGAAAGCAAAAATGGCCACTACTCCCAGCACAAGATGGTAAGATGGCTCCTGTTTCTGCACTGGGATGTGAAGGATCAAACTGTGTGTGTGTGTGTGTGTGTGTGTGTGTGTGGGCGGGGGGGCTCAGGTGGAACAAAGAAAAAGGGTGGGGAGGGGCGTAGGCACATTGGGGGGGAAGGAGGGGTGGCACAGCCAACCTGGGGGGAAGGGGGGGGGCTAATGGGGGGTGTGCCCACATGAACCTGAGGGGTGGGCCCACAGCAGCTGCTGCAGAGCCTCAAGAAACCAGGAGAGGAAGGAAGGGGCAACTGGTTAGAAGGGGGCCCAGGTGGGGCAGGGGGCCCCCAGCGGCAGCTAGATGGGGGGGGGCAGTAAGGGAGGGGGTGGCTGCAGGGGTGGGGCAGGGTCCACACCCTAACACCCCACCCCTGGCTATGCAGCCACCCCTCTGGAGCCCCGGTGAAGAGGGGCCCTGCCCAAACTCACCCCTCCCCAAGCCACTCCACAGGAGGAGGCTGTGGAGGGAGCCCAACCGCCACTTTAAGAAAGCCCCTTACCTTTCCTGGGTGGTGAGGATGCAGCAGCTGCTGGATGAGGGGGGGGGGCCAGCAGTTTCCCCCCCAGAAGATGGAAAGGAAGAGGGGACAGGGAGCTGCTTCAAGAGGCAGGAGAGCAAGTGAGCCTGCCACTGAAGAAGCTACCAGGTGAGAGTGCTGATCTCTGGGTGAGTGAGCGTGTGCTTTAACTGCTGGCATTTGAACTGCCATTTTGATTCCAGGTGGGGGGAGTTTCAGTTTCAGTTTCAGTTTCAGTGACAGTGGCAGTGGCAGTGGCATCTGGGACTGCCTGCCTGACCTTTTGCTCCCTATGATTCTATGGTGTGATACTAAAACCCAAACTCAAAGGTCACATAAATGTTGGTATCAACTACAAGTCAAAAGGATGGTGTCATTCACCATCAGTCAGTTTATGTTTCAGTACTACAGTGAAATTGACATGCTGCAGAGATGGGCGAATTGACTTTTGACAAAGATAAACAACATGCAAAAGGGCTTTCTTTTACATTTTCCTCATGATTGCTTTTCATGCCCCAGTCTCGTTCCCTATCAGTGTACAACATGCACTCATTTACACCAACAGACCTTGCATAAAGCTGTTTATCCCAATATCACTTTGAAATGTGTCCCCAGGTCCATTGGCATGGACTTGTTGAGTAAAAGCTAACACGCTGGAATTCTAAGCTGCAGTACTCTAAGATTCTCCTCATGGAGTCAGTCACCAAGGTTTCAGAGCAGGCTACATGGTTTGACAGGAAAAAAAGGTGCTATAAGAGTAATCAAATTATGCGAAGAGCATGGCAGCAGTTGGTGTTAATGTCTGGTGAAAGAGGTGAAAAGGTTGCTTGCAAGCAGATGCCAAGAGAGTCCTACAACTGCAACAAATAAAATATGATTGACTTATTTCTCCCTGTGACATACTAGTTCTTCTTTTGTTTTTACTTAACTGGGAAATAAATGACTAAATCCATCAGAAGCTCACAGGTAGCTACAGTTGCTCAGTTTTCTGGCTCAGTTTACTCTTTTGAACGGGGGCAATAATAATAATAATAATAATTAATAATATGGATTGAATTTCACTAGTCTGGCACAGTAATTGAAAGGTAAAGAGTCAGAAATGTCCCTTATAAGCTGCATTTACACGTGCCGGCTACTTCGATGTAGCCACGCCAACTTCGAAATAGTGCCCGCCATGACTACACGTGGCGGGCACTATTTTGAAGTTGACGTCGACGTAAGGCGGCGAGACATCGAAGTTGCTATCCCCATCAGGAGATGGGAATAGCGCCCTACTTCGATGTTGAACATCAAAGTAGGGCCTGTGTAGCCGATGCGCATCCCGCAACATCGAAATAGTGGGGTCCACCATGGCGGCCATCAGCTGAGGGGTTGAGAGACGCTCTCTCCAGCCCCTGAGCTCAATGGGCGCCACGTGCAGTGGCCCCTTAAAGCTCCCCGCCCCCTGCCTTCCTGTGCAGGAAGCTGAGAGAGTGTGCAGGCAGCAGCACAGCCACGCGGCCAGCCTGCACGTCTCACAGCAGCCCAGAGACACCCCCCGACTGCGATGGCCACCTGCCAGCCCCTCAAGCGATCCCAAGGCACGCCCCCCAAGGGGAGCCATGGCTCCCAGACTGGCAGCCAGCCCAGGAAGAGGCAGCGGGGCCCCTTCTGGACGGAGGCCGAGCTTTGGGACCTGCTGGGGCTATGGAGCGAGGAGGAGGTGCTCCAGGTAATGGGGAGCAAGAGGCGGAACGCAGATGCGTTCGCTCGGCTGGCCGAGGGCCTGGCCACCCGGGGTCACCCTGCTCACACTCCTGACCATGTCAGGAGTAAGGTTAAGGAGCTGCGGCATGGTTAAGCCCAGGCCCGGGATGTGGCCAGCCGATCTGGGGCCACCCCTGTCACTTGCCCCTTTTACAGGGAGCATGTGTCTGCGATGACACAGAGGGGCATGGTGGTGTCCCCCACAGGGATCTCCCACTGGGGGATGTAGGTCCCTGCCTCCAGCCGGCAGCACAGGCCAGAATTCCGGAACACCCGGGCGTCATGGGTGCTGCCAGGCCAGCCAACATATATGTCCAGGAAGCGGCCCCGGCTGTCCACCAAGGCCTGGAGGACCACTGAGTGGTAGCCCTTCCTGTTTAAGAAGCGTTCTCCACTGTGCTCCGGGGCACGGATGGGGATATGGGTCCCATCCAGAGCCCCGAAGCAACTGGGGAAGACCAGGGTGGCAAAGCCTGCAATGGCGGCATCCGGGTCCCCAAGCTGCACGAGCCTGTGGAGGAGCAGGGCGTTGATGGCGCGGACGACCTGCAGGGGAAGGACATGGGAGAGCACCAGTGAGGGGTGTGCAGGGTGTGTCTGGCCCTCCCCTGACAGGGGTCCCCTCCCCTCCCCTCCCCAGGGCTCCTCTCCCCTGCAGGGCTCCCCTCCACCCCCAGCGCTGCCTCACCTCTCCCCATGGGTCCTCTTACCTCCATGACAACAGCCCCAATGGTGGCCTTGCCGACGCCAAACTGCTGGCCCACGGATTGGTAGCTGTCTGGAGTGACCAGCTTCCAGACAGCGATGCTGACCCATTTCTCCATGCTGAGGGCACGCCGCATGGCAGTGTCCTGGTGCCTCAGTGCCGGGGTGAGCCACTGGCAGAGCTCCAGAAATGTCTGCCGGCTCATACGAAAGTTCTGGAGCCAGCGGTCGTCATCTCACTCGCCGAGCACCAGCCGCTCCCACCAGTCGGTGCTCCTGGGGTAGCTCCACAGCTGGCGGATTGTGCAGTGGGGGGGAGGCGGGGGGCTGCAGGGTCTGGGGTTGCTTCCTCCTCCCCTGGGGGCAGCTCCTATTCTGTGGCTAGAAGGTGATCAGCTGCCTCCTGCATGGCATGGAGCAGGGCAAGCACTGCTCCTGCAGGGGCAGCTGGGTGGACCTCTGGCTGCTGCTGCTGCTGCTGCTGCTGCTGCTGCTGGGGATCCATAACTGCGTCACCGAGGTGTGCGTGCCTATGGCTCTGCAGACCGCGTGCTGTGCAGGCTGAGTGTGTCTGGGAGGGGCCCTTTAAGGGAGCCGCTAGCTGTTGCCCCGGAAGTGCTAGTCCGCCCTGTGACCCTCTCTGCAGCTGTTCCTGGCACCCTTATTTCGATGTGTGCTACTTGGGCGTGTAGACGCTCCCCCGCAGCTCCTACTTCGAAGTGGTGCTGCCCAACGTCGACGTTGAACGTCGACGGCACCAGCCCTGGAGGATGTATAGACGTTATTTATCGAAATAGCCTATTTTGATGTTGCTATATCGAAATAAGCTATTTCAATGTAGCACACACATGTAGACGTAGCCATATGGAGAGAAAGGAAGTCTTTAAGAATCAAATCCATACTTCTCGATATTGCTGTTCTGTATCTGATCCTATGTAATCTATACTGTTATTGAGAACTAAGAACCTTTTTTCAACCCTTTGGACAATGGTGCCATGTTAATGTGCATTCATATAGAGCACAGGACACTGTGAATTAGGTAGCCATGAAGTGGATGACTTGGACAATGTCTTGCATGACAGTAACATGAGAAGAAAATCCTTTTAGAAGTGGTAACTTATGCAAAACATTCTCTTCAAAAACTTTCCTGTAATGATCCTCAAAGGCCGAATATTATTTGTGTGCAATGTGTCTCCTCTTCTTTGTCAGTCAGGCATCAATGGTAACCAAGTCATTGCGTTGTCAGTTTGCATTTAACATAGAAGAACATAGAAAAAATGGTTCTAACAGAATAAAAGAGCAGTTCATATCATGTTACATAATTCCACTGTCACATTTTTGGCAGCCATAATGTAAACGCAGTAAGCCTCAATTGTTCAATTAGGAGCATAAAGAAAATTTGTTTTGTCTACAGAGGATATGAGAACTGATGCAATCATTGGACATTTTTCCATTGATGTTAGTGAGATTTAGCTGGGACCCAAGGTAAGAGGGAAAGATTAGACAGTCAAAGAGGCACTGTGCATGGACAGGGTGAGTCAGTATAAATGGTGGATAAAGAAATATTGGACCCTAACCCAGGAGGATTACAATTAAGAATGAGTTAGGTGAGTTTGAAATTGTTTACTACCTTGAAGAAAAAGAAAGAAGCTCTGGTGAAGTATTCTGCATGGGATGCAATACTCAGAGCCAAGCAGCCATCATGAACTATGCAGTTCCTTGGTCTCTATCTGTTCATTGTGGCTGGAAATTCAAACTCCATGCTTGGATCACTGATTTAGCATGTGGCACAGTAGGAGAGCTGTCTGGAACACTTTAGTTAAAAGAACATTTGGATGGAGAATGTTAAAAAATGTTTGTGATTTTATTTTCTTTTGTCTGTCCAAGTCCACGTGGAACTAACCAAATTAGTGTGATGATCAGAGTCTTGATTAAACTGACTGAATGGATGCAAAAGATACATTCAATCAACTACATAAGTGGCCTTCTTAAGAGTGCAAATCCCTACAGCAACTATAGAAATCCATAGCTGCTGAAGGTCATTGTTACTTCAGCAGGTTAGCCTATTTTTATTCAGCTGTCTGACATTACGCAACAAGGCCAAGAGTCTCAAAATGACTAGTGATTTTGGATGCCTTGATCATCTGGTGCCCCGCTCAAGACATCTTAAAGAAGCTGGTTTTCAGAATTTGGGTGCATAGAATATTCTGGTTGCAGGCTCTTTCCAGATGTGCCTGAGAAACCTTTAGACTGGTAGCAGTTTTTCTGTGAACCTCAATGGCAGCAGGATAAGGTTGCACCTGGAAATATAGGTTTAAAAGACCTTCCAGAAACACAAGCTCTTGGGACTTCTGGTTTTACATCTCTTCTGAGAAACCCAGCAAAGGAAGACACACAATAGATACAATTTTTTAAAAGCAGCAAAATATGACAGCACCCAGGGCAATTGGAAATGAAAGTGACAGCAAATGAATGTGTCTAGCAGCTGCTTTGTGTAATGCCAATTATCTTTTTTTTTTCTGGATGAGCGCTGTAAAATGTTCACTGTGGCACTACAATAGACTGGTAAGATCGACGTGATCATCAGAAACAGTGTTTCCATGGCTCTGCCTGTTTTCAGTTTAAATGCATGCACTTTGACTAGCACCTCTAACTCCAAGTAATAGTCTGCAGCCAATTTTTGAATTCACATTAAGCTGTAGATAAAACATCATACAAAATATCTTTGCTAAACAAAGAAATAACTTAGGCTGAGTGTGATTAACCCTTTAACCTTTCTAAATATTCTGCTGTACTGCACGGAGTTTTTAAACAGAATTACCCAATACGTGCAATGAGGAGTTCTGCTCAAAAAATTATATATAATTTTCTTATTCAAACAGCATAATGGGTATCTACAGAGGTGACATATTCAAAGTCTTGCATGGGTCTTGACTTTAGATCTGTGGACGTTATCAGTGGGAGTCAGTAATAAAGGTAAATGTTTGCTTGTCACTGAAAATTTAGCCCTCAGTGTGATAATGATAATAGCCATTTCTTTCCTTTGCAGCTCCTCTTTAGCTTAAGGTAAAGAGACAAACCCTTGTATTTAACAAAGAGTTAAGGTTCAGTTCCAAAGTTCTATTTGAATATTTCAAGCCATTCTCTGACTGTTAGGAAAGACGAAAGAAGTGCTGTGCATTCTGAAATAGATGCTGGTGAGCAGATGGACTTCAGCTAAAAAGCCTGGGTGAGAGAAATCACAAGTCTTTCATTTCCATGTGTGCTGCATTGGCACCACAGACCCTGGTTCTGCTTGAAGTGGCAGATTACAAGAGTGTAGAGTGGGAGAAAGGAGACCTCAGCACTTACAGCAAAGCTGTACAGAACACAAGTTATTGTGAAAGTGCAGAATCTATAGAAAGAAAATTAAAGAAGGGAACAAAATATCAGGGGCAGGAGATGAAATTTGGGTATTGATAATAATGGCTGATTCCTTTCATCTTTGCCTGAAATAGTCTCAGAACCTCCCGAGATCCATTTATTCAGGTATAGAATAGCTAGTACTCTGGGTCAGATTTTCTGATCAGATCGATCTTTTTTTGCACCAGCCAAGAGGCACTGAAGAGACAGAAACCAGCAGCAATTCAGAACCAGAAGATTACTTATTATGATTGTAGCAGTTTCTTGGGGCCCTGGTAATAATACGTGTTGTACAAACTATAAAGAGACAACTAGAAGTCCTGTGGCACCTTATAGACTAACAGATATTTTGGAGCATAAGCTTTCGTGGGCAAAGACCCGCTTCATCAGATGCATGAGTGACGGGGGGTTCAGAGGAGGATTTACAGAGGGGGGTCTTAAATCCTCCTCTGAACCCCACCCTGCAACTCATGCATCTGATGAAGTGGGTCTTTGCCCACAGGACTTCTTGTTTTTGAAGATACAGACTACCTCGGCTACCTCTCTGATACTTATCAAGAGACAGACTCTGATCCAATGAGTTTACACCCACCTGGCATAGCTGCAGTCGCTCTAGGCTCCGAAAGGAGATGTCAGTTAGGGAGTGTTTCAGGGACTGGGAAAGGTGAGATGTCTGAGGCAGGGGGTGTCTCAGAGCACCACCTAGAAATGGAAATCATGGCCAGATTCAGGTTTGTTGTACAAGTGAAAACTGCCTGTCAGCACCTTTACATTGCCTTGGCACGGTGCTGGCCCACAGAGTCAAGAAGCTGGAAGGGGGTTGGGGAAAGTAGTGATCAGGGCCAGGAAGAAACTGAATGGGGGCTTTGGGGAAGGAGTAGAATGGAGGTGGAGCGTGAGGCACCACAAGAGGCTCCAGCACTCCGTGGCTAGAGGCACAGTTGGTGCCTATGTAAACACAGATATAAGTATAGAAATGGAAGTGACCTTGAAAGATCAGCTAGTCCAGTGCCCTGTGCTGAGACAGGATGATGTATATTGGACAATCTTCGACAGGTGGACGTATAACCTGTTCTTAAAAGCTGCCAGTGACAGGGATTTAAAATCCTCCCTTTGAAGCCAGTTCCAGAGCTTAATTATCTCTAACTGTCCCTCTTCAGATTAAGACAATTACTTCTTGTCCTACTTACAGTAGACAGGGAGAGCATTTGATCAATTCCCTCTTTATAACAGCCCTTCACACATTTGAAGACTCTGATTAGACCCTTCCTACCTCCTCCAGCTCCCAGTATGCTCTTGTAAACACCAAACAAACCCAATTATTTAACCTTTTGTCAGAGATCAGCTTCTCTATGCATGCTATAGATTTTGTTACTATCATCTGGGCTGCATCCAATTTGTCCACATCTTTCTTAAAGTGAGGAACCCAGAACTGGACTAAATATTCTGGCTGAGGCCTCTCCAGAGCCAAGCAGAGTGGGACCATTACCTCCCATGACCATTACGTGTAACCTTCCTACCAGGTGAATTGTAACCTGAAACCAGCCATCACTTTGGCAAACGGGTCTGTCTGCCAACACCAGCTGTGCCTGCACAAATACTGTCTGCTCCTGAAATCCTTTTCCCTCATGTGTTATTAGATGGGAAAGATCATTCAGCCCATCTTATCTACCAACATTCTTGTTAATATGCCACAAAATAATACTAGCCCTCTGGCCACTGACTTGCATAGTTGATTCATATGCAATTTGCGATCCACTCTAACTCCTAGATCCTTTTTGGCAGTGCTACCACCAAGACAATTATTACAGGGACAGTTATTACTGATTTGTAGTTGTGCATTGGATTTTTCATTTGTATGTGTCGCACTTCACACTTGTCTTCAATGAATTTCATCTTGCTGATTTCAGACCAATTGTCCAATTTATCACAGCTATTTGGAATTCTAATTTTATCCTCCAAAGTGCTTGCAACCCTTCCAGATTGATGTCATCCGCTAGTTTTATAAGCATATTCTCCACTCCATTATCAAAGTCATTCATGAAAATATTGACTTTTACCTGACCCAAGACAGATCCCTGTGAGCAGTGTTCCCTGTAGGCTGAGCACTTGAGTGGCCACCCAGGAGAGATTCAAGTGCCACTCATCTCATTAGCAGAGCACCCACAGAGCTCATAACGAGCAGCCTGTGTTTCTGTTGGTGGGGTACAGCTGCACGTGCCTCAGTGCACATAACAAAATTTATTCTGCACATGGATGGAAAAAATAGAGGGAACACTGAATGTGGGTCCCTAATAAATATGGCCTCATTGTTTGATAGCAAGCCCTTGGTAATTGCTGACTGAATAATATCTGTTAACCAGTTGCGCTCGCCATCTTATAGCAATTTCATCTAGGCCACATTTTCCCAGTTTACTTATGAGAATGTGATGCAGGGCCATAGTAAAAGCCTTACTAAAAATAATATATACATCTTGTCTCTATCCAGTAGACGATTAACCCTACAGAAACACACACACATTCATGCACATGTACACCAGTTCCCAGAAATCACTGCACAAATTGAATAAACAAGCTGTGCAATTCAGTGATATGCACACAAAGCACAAGTCAAAGCCTGCTGAAGTCAATGGAAGAACTCTCACTGAAATAAATGGGTTTTGATTTAGCTGCAAAAGTCAGAGCACTGAGGGATAAGAATCCTGCGTTGGTGGTGTGGCCTGTAGGCCCCTTCTGCAGACAGATGAGAGGCACTAGAAACTCACTGCTGCTATTTATACAGGCTTCTGAAAGAGCATGGATGTTATGCAAACATTCACAAAACAGGAGAGGAATGACCCAGGTAACTGTAGAGCAGGGGTGGGGAACCTTTATTGGGTCAGGGCCACTGATCCACAGAAAAATCTTTTGGAATCTGAGGCAACTCGATTATAGAGCATAAGTACCTTCCTGGGGAGAAAATACCAGGTACTGAGGCTCTTTGACCGAGCAGAGAAGGCAAAGGAAAGGACCAGTGGGGGAAGCTAAACCCAGTTAAATGGAAATAAAAAATTAGACATTTTGAACAGCAAAGGTTATTAACCATTGAACAAAACTACCAAGGAAAGTAGTGGGTTCTCCACCTTGTGCCATCTTTAAATCTAAATTGGATGCCTTTCTAGAAGTTATGATTTAGCCAAATGCAAGTTACTGGACTCATTGCACAAGCAGCTGGGTGAAATGTAATGGCCAGTGCTATGCAGGTCAGAATATATGATCGGAAGCTGTCTTCTGGCATTAACATCTATGACTGTGGAATGCTGCTCTCTTGACTGTGCCTTCACCATGTCCCAGCACACCTCCTGCCCTTCTTCCAGATTCCACAGCAGCCTTCCTCATTGCAGTATGCAGCCATGAGTGAGCCTCCTCTGTCGCTGGCTTGCTCTGTGCAATACAAACATATTGTTCCTCTTGTATTTGGAGTTTCTAAAGCTGTGCAGGGTGGCTCTGGATGTGGACCTACATTTTTTTTCTCCCCACAATATTCCTTTAAGCATATTTGGTGTAGAGAGGGGAGAAAAAGAGAACATTCCCACAGTAATTTCCCTAGATCCATCATGTGATGTGTATGGTCTTCTCAGGTTTAAGTTCAGCTGCTGTTTTCATTGTAGCTCTTCTTTTATTTCTGTCAAGCCCCTTGTCATCTTTTTAATTGTGCCTTGCATTCAACTGGAATCAATTTAGGATCATCAGGTCTCAAAGTTTTAATTCAACAGACAAAGCTAATAAGTGGAAGCATTAATTCCAACAGGGAGCAGATCAATCAAACCCCAGGCAGAGAGCTACTCAGACTTTACCATCTCTTTGTCTCTCTCTCTTGGGTCAAAAAAGTCACCACCCTGCTACTATGGCAACAACTGCAAAAACCAGCGAGGAAAGTATCTATGACAAGAGAGCTGCTCTAATTCTGTGTGCCAACAAAAAGCATTGAACTCTGCTCTGCACAGCTTCCTGGGAGGAAAGGAGATTGCTGGGGGAGAGAGGAAAGTTTAGTTTGACCTAATTAATGTATTCGCTGGCTGTGAGTCACATGATCCTGGAGTGTCATGTTTCATAAAGCAGAAGCACAGTGCATTTTATTTGTCCAGACTCCTGTATTCTGCAGCCTGCAAATTATTATCCAGGCCCACCTTCCCCAGCCACGGCCAGCCCTGGATCTGCTCCCACCTTCTCTGCTGGTGCTCTAGCTAGGTCCAGGATAGAGATCAGGGCTTGTCCGACTCTACTCACCTGGTGTTCCTCCCAGGAAGTGGAGTTTGGAGCTTGCAAGCCTCTGCACCCCAATTCCACTCCCTGGCAGGAGTGTCTGGCAGGTGGAACAGAGTAAGACTGATTCTGCTCCACAGCTGGAGCATGGGACAAACAGAGCAGGATGAACTTGATCCCCCTCATTGGCTGGAGTGCTGGGCAGAGCAAGACATGTCCCTGTGCCTCCACCTCACTCCCCAGTAGGAGCAGTCTGCAGTCTCAGAAGGATCAGCCCACGATACCTATCCCCAGCAAGAGCACCTGATGAGCAGAGTGGGGAACGAGACAGGTGGAGAGTGGCAAAGTGGGTGGCGTGCATTGAGCACACATTTATGGGGCTCCAGGTGTTTACTGGAACCTCTGGCCACAGCATCTACCTCAGCCCATCCGCAAGAGCCAGCTGGATGGGTGGGAGTGGCAGCTTCCTCCCTTCTTACCGCCCTGGCATTGCAAGCTCACCCAAATTCAAGGATCCCTTACCTGTCCCATCCTGGGTATGCCACCGTTGCACAGGTACATTAAGTGAGCAGTGTGCACAGCACAAGAAACACCTCCCACATTCTCTCTCTCTCTCACACACACACACACACAGAGCACATTTCAGCATCAGCCAGATAAAGTCACAGTTAGGATGGATATGGCCCAGATCAGAATGGAAGAGCTCTGCCACTCCACACGCCATCTAGCTAGTTAAGCTTTTATAAGGTACCATCACCATGTCACCATGGTGTCTGAGCTTTTTCCATGTGTTTTCCATCAACTAGCCCCTTCCTCAATTATTACAAATCACTGAAAGAAAAAGATCCTTCAACAGCATCACCATCTGGAAATAGCAAAACTCACCATTAGAGCTTGTCTTTAGGCACAGCCTTAGGGCTGGAGTAGCTTTGGCAGGCACTTTGTCTATGAGACTTTCCTTTGGGCCATCGCTCCTACCTTGTTTCCTTCTTGTTCCAGGGGGAAAGTTATTGTCCGGCCCAAGACAGTAGTAATCTCTAGCATGCTCAGATGCTGGTTTGATTATTGCTGGGGGGGAGCCAAGGTTCTGCCCATTCCTCATCTATCTGCTCTGGAGTGGTTGCCACATTGTTCTGCATGTCTAATCCCCACGTCTTGGAAGTCTATATGGGAGCTTCAGAGGAGCTCTTACTTCCCTGTGCAGGCGTGTTCTCCAAACATAGTGCTAAAGACGGCGTTGTTGAAAGGTGGCTGCCTTAGAGTGAATCCGGAGAGCATATGTCAGGATAATCCAGGGACCAGACATGGCTTGAGCAGGAACAGACACAAGCTACAGAATGAGAAAAACAAGGAACAGGACCTGTCTGCCAGAACTACCATGTTATTATGGGTAGGGGTCCCTGTGCAAGGATTGGGGTTCATCAGGCAGGACACTTTGATCTAGGGTTAGGGTTCTATGGGTAGGGGATTTGATGCTATGGTTAGAGTTCCTATGTTTGGGGCACTTGGACATATGATTAGGATTCCTATGGGTAGGACTTCCCACCCTAGTGGTTGCGTTCCCATAGTTAGGTCTCTCCAGCCTAAGGTTTAGGTTCCTATGAGTAGGGCTCTTCTAGTTAGCCTTAGGATTCCTATAGGTAGGGCACTTTGAGCTAGCATTAGTCCCTAAGTTAGGGATCCCCACCCTAGAGTTTGGGGTCTTATGAGCAGGACCATGGGAGCTAGGGTTAAGGTTTCTATGGGTATGGCACTCAGAGGTAGGGTTAGGGTTCCTGTTGGTAGGGTACTTGGACTTAAGGTTATGGTTTCTCTAGAAAGGGTACTTGGAGACAGGATTTGGATTCCTATGTGCAGGGCTCAATATCCTCAGGTTGGGGTTCCAGTGCGTATGTCACTTGCTGCTAGGGTTAGGGTTTCTATGAGTAGGGCAACTGGGGCTAGGTTTAGAGTTCCCATAAATAGGGAACTTTGAGTTGGGGAAGGATTCCTCTGGCTAGGGCTCCCTGTCATAGGATAAGGATACATATGTGTAGGGGTCCCTGACCTAGGGCTAGCATTCCTATGGGAAGGATACTTGGGGCTAGGGTTTCAACCCCAAGGATTACATCTCTTATTGGTTGGGCACTCAGAGCTAGGGTTAGAGTTCCAATGGATGGGTCACTTGGAGACAATATTAGGGTTCCTATAGATTGTGGTTCTTATGGATAGAGCTCCACACTGTAGGGATAGGCTTCCTGTGGGTAGGGCACTTGGAGCTCAGCTTACAGTTCCTATGGGTATGGCTCCCTGGCCTAGTGCTGGGATTCCCATGGTTAGGACATGTGTAGAAAGGGCTCCTGGGGTAGTTCTCTCCACCCTAAGTTTAGTGGGTCCTATGACTAGGGCACATAGAACTAGAGTTGAAGTTTCTATGGTAAGGGGTCTCCCTCTTACGCATTCAATGGCCAGGGCACTTGGAGCAAGAGGTAGGATTGCAGTGGGTAGGGTTTTCAATCCTAGGGTTAGAATTCCTATTCTTAGGGGTCCAGAACAAGGTGGGTCCCAGTTGTCCCATTTCTTTATCTGACTATAACAGGGCAAAGAGGCCAGTCAGGTGCTCTGGGTCTTTTCTCATAGGATTGCAGGGGGGGAGAATCACAGTGGGTCTGGGCTTCCTGGGTCCCTGTTGATCATGCATCAGCAGGCTGCCAGATGGAGCACTGGACTGTGACTGATCCTGTAGATGCAGGTTTGAGACCTGTGGATCACAACAGACAGTCACCACAAACTCGTCTAAGACATTGCTAAAAATATCAATGCATAGTAGACTACATAAAGATGCAAGCAAACAAAATCCAATCTCCAGTGGGAGAGATGAAGAGATTAATGAAATCATATGCTAGATTCTTTTCAAGGTATTCCTGTAAGGCCCAGAGTGTTAGGTAGTTAGTGATAAATCCCTCCCAAAGGAATCCTAGTCCTTTACTGTAGGTCAGTGAGAACAATCGTAAGGTTTCTGCAGTTGAGGAGATCAGGAAGGAAATAGCTCCTGTAGTATTCAGTCACTGTCACTATTGATGTCAGTCGGAGGTGCTCACTGAAAAGCAGAGCAAGGTGTTTACTCCATTGGGGCCTGAGCATGTTGTCTTTGCAACTTCATTTGTTCCAGCTCGCCCAAGAAAAGAATTATGTTAAATTAACTGAAAACCTACGTGCCAAATTCCACCCTCAAATACACGCATGAAGAAGTCAGATTGGAGTCATAAACATTATGAATTAAATTAAGCTTCCCAATATACTATTTTTTCATTCAGAGATGAAAAACAAGGCACCGCAGGCACTCAGTTTTTCTTTCCCCAAGGGGCAGTCTGTTCCTGCTCTGTCTCAAGTCTTGCCCCTGTTCCATATGGTCTCCTAATGCCCCATCCCTGCTCTGCCTCCTTTCACAAGACCCCACACTCATCCTGCAACTGCCCTGGTCTGCCCCCTCTTTAAGGCTCCCCCTGCTTGCTGCTCTCAGACCACCTCCAAGCTCCTTTCCTAGCCACCAAACTGGTGTTTAGTGGAGCCTCCAATGAGGCAATTAGGAGCACTGCCAAACAGCTGTGGCTAGTGAGTGCTGCCCTACTATTATTTTTTTCCATTAGTGCTCCAGCTCCAGAACACCCAATGTAGTTGTTGCTTATGCAGAGAGAGGATCAGTAACTTCCCTTCCCACAAGAAGTCATAAATTCATAGACTTTAAGTCAAAAAGTGACAGAGCATCTAGTCTGACCTTTGGTATAACATGGGGCACAGAATTTCATTCTATAACCTTACAAATTAAAAGTCACTTACCCAATAATGTGACTTGGACATCTTCTAGAAAGACACTTAGTCTTGATTTGAAGACACCGAGAGATTTAGACTCCACCACTGCCCTGATCAATTGTTTTAATGATTTATCAAACCCCTGCTAAAATTATATTTTGGTTTTCATTTGAATTTCTCTGTCTTTCATTTTCAGGCATTGGCTGTTTTATGTCCCTTAGTTTGCTAAATTGAAGAGCCCTTTAACTTAGTCAAAGTCAGAGCAAGAAGTGAAAACCAGACATCCTGACAGCCAGTGTTGTGCCTTAATGGACGAATTGTAGGCTGTCTATAGAGAATGAAAGGAAGGAATCATTTAGCGAGACTCCCTAGACAAGCTGAACATGTTCCATATGTTTTAAAAATGGCCTTGACATGCTACATTATGGATGCACAGGCATTATATCCCCTCAAAGCTAGCACAGAAGTAGCCCATCATCTTGTAAATGACAAAAGAAAAATTTTAAAAGAGCACATACATTCTTTCATATTCTCTCTGACAGTTTGGTTAGCCCATTTAGGCACTGCC
Organism: Carettochelys insculpta; assembly: GCF_033958435.1. Lineage (NCBI taxonomy): Eukaryota > Metazoa > Chordata > Testudines > Carettochelyidae > Carettochelys > Carettochelys insculpta. The sequence goes on from NC_134139.1 coordinate 191,700,119, forward strand.
TTTTTTTTTTTTAAATTAAACATAGCATTGCAAGAAATGAGCAATTTATGCACATCATAATTGTATTTATTTTTATATTCAGCTACTACATTGGTATAACTCAGTGTGATAAATAGCTGATGCTAATTACATAAAAATCCATTACATTTTAAGTCTTACACCAGATGCAAGCACCATTTCAAATGTTCCCATTGTGTTGCCTTCATGATTCATGAACCCTTATTAGAATGCAGTCTTAAACTGAGCATTTGGTGTGTGAACTGCACTTTGTAAACTTTTGTGCATTACAGAATGACAGAAATGCATTCATTGTGTCTCCAATTTCAAGAGTGGCTGTTCCAATGGCTCAGTTGAACTGTCCTATCGATACATTAAGAGGGGTAGCCATGATAGTCTGTACCTCCATGAATAACAACCACTCCTGTGGCACCTTGAAGACTAACACATTTATTATTAGGTAATGAGCTTTCATGACTAAGACCTACTTCCTCAATTCCCATTGATAGAATTTTGACAAAGAAGCAACTGAAAGAAAGAGGAAAGTTGCTCTAGCTAGTGAACTAGGAAGGCTAGAGCTCCATAATTATGCAAAGGTGACTTTTTGTTTAATTTTCTCTCCATGAATGCAAATTATTGCTGGAGTATTTGTATTGTTAGTACTGTAGGTAAGAACTTGTCCTATCTTTCTCATAACCAAAAATATTGAGTATTGTAATAAAAATAGATTTCAGCTAGCAATCGATAAATTGCAAAAGTTCAAGATTTAAGTTTTACTTTACTGCTCCCAATGGCTTGGAGGCCTCACCCTCAGCTCCACTGATTTCAATAAACAATGCAAATTTACAACAACAAGCCATTTGGCCCGTGATGATTATCTGAACCAGATGAGCTTTCATAGCTCTCATTCCACAGCCATGTCTTAGCCTGTCTCTCTTCTTCACCACATAGCCCATTTTTCCCAACAGTTGTTGCACCAAGATCATTCTTATCTTCTTGGGATGATGGCTGAGAGGGCTGGTACTTTTCGAGTGTCCACATATGTTTGGGAGATTCCCAAAAGTATCCTCCTCTCCAGTGTCACTCAGTACTTCCTCTCTCCTCCATTCTTTCCCAAAGGACTTGTCAGCAAAGCTGAGTTAACACCGGCTGCAGAGATATTCCTGGAGCAAAAGGAGAACAGGGAATGTGTCATAGTTCCTTCCATGGGACATTCCTCAGGCAGGACAGCAATGTGGAGCTCCTTACTGTGGGTTGTGACCATGCTGCGCAATTTAGTTCATGGTTACTACAAGAGGTTTTTCATAACTTCTCACTCCCAATAGCACTGCAAAAACAGGTGACGCAATATTAGTCATTGTTACAGCTCTCTAAGAAATTGCTGGATTCTTCACAGGGTGGGTTTATGCTACAGTGTTAAGTCAAGATAAGTCATGCAAATCCAGATACATAAGTAACATAGCAGGATTCAACATAGCTTAAGTCAACATATTGCAGTATACATATCATACTGGGTTAATGGGAGCAACTCTCATATCATCCTATGTTTCTCATTCCAGAGGAGAACACGAGTGGATGGGAGAGCAATCTGTGTTTAATTTAGTGAGTCTTCTCTAGATTTGCTAAGTTGATCCCCAGTGGATTGATCACTGCAGCATCAATGAGTGTAAAAATACCCACAGGCTCATTCACTTCCAATTCGGCCCACCTGCATAATCAGAAGAACATAAGAATGGCCATAGTGGGTCAGGCCAATGGTCCATCTAGCCAAGAGTCCTGTCCAATATTAGCCAGTGCCAGATGTTTCTGAGGGAATGAACAGAACAGGTAATCATCCCATATTGCCCATTCCCAATTTCTGGCAAACAGAGGCCAAGGACACCATCCCACCATAAATTATTAATGGTGGCATTCCATAATGTAGGGCATAGAAATACAATCTGATGGTTGCTGGTTTTCCATGAACAGCAGTATGAAAAAAAAACAAACTTCCTTTTATGTGTTAATGGCACAAACAGTCTATGCCACTGAGTCATAAGAACTATGGCACCTCATTGTGCCAGTTTTCACTTTTAAGAATGGTGGAGCACTCTGATAGTTCTCAGGACATCCATGTTCACATGTGTGCTCTGCCACTGACCTCCTGTGTGACCTTAGGCGAATCATTTTGGGTGGGAGTCCCTTAACCACTAATTGCACAGTTTTAGGTTCCAATATGATGCATAAAACTCCCAATGAGCCCTGCCAGTGCCTACACTCCTTTAGTAATTAGATTTCCATTTCTGGGCATGTGCACAGCTGCCTCACTCTAGGTTTATGGGCAGCTATCTTCTACCTAAGCCCCAAAGCACTCTGTGAATTGTGGGAACTCACATGGGAAAACACCTACCGTATTTGGAGTGGCTGGTCTGATGGGGTTAGAGGACTTGCCAGGGAAATGGGAAGCTCAGGTTCACTTCCTTCTGACCCTAGCATGGAAGAAACATTTTGAACAGGGATCTTCTACCAAGCTATGGGCCAGGCTGAATAGTAAAGAGGTAGAGTTGGGAAACAGCCCTACAAGACTGGAAAGTCCAGTTCCCTGCCCTGTTGAAGTTGTTGTAAATACATAATTAAATAGACATTGAAGAAGTGGGGTTGGACTTTAAACCTTGCACCTGAGTGCCCTAGCTACAGAGCCATTCCCACTCTCTCTTGGCCCAAAGACTCTTTATAATTCTAGTGGAGAGTTAGAAGAGATAGGACCTTCCATGCAGCCTGACACCTGTATCTGTGAAAGGGGCATGACGGAGAATATTAGTCTTTAAAGGGCTACATTTGTGTTCCTTTGTTTTGTTGGAGGACAGAACTGTTCATCAGCATCTCCCAAAGCAAGCTTAGTGGGCTCCCATCCAAGTGTGGTGGCTCTTTTGGATCTCATTTTAGGTGCCTTTTCTTCTCCCTTTATTGTATAAGGAAGCCAGGCACCTAACTCTGAATTTGTGGATCCTAGTATTGTTCCTGTGATTTCCTAGGTACCTGAAAGTAAAGTGTTACATGTCACTGAGTGCCAAAAAGCCTAACGTCCTTTGTGAATCCAGGTCTTTGTTTCTCTGGATGAAAGAAATCCTGACCTCACTGAAGTGATCAGCTTTGCCACTGATGTCAGCTGAGCCAAGATGTCACTCCCTGTGTCATAAGCTCCAGTTTGTAAAATGAGGATAAGAATACCACATAGTAGAAGTGTACCAAGAATAAATACATTAAAGCACATGTGACATACGTATGTTATAGTGATGGGAACCATGTCAGTACCTAAGACAATCACTTTTCAGAGCGGAGCTGTGCTTTTAACAGATACCCAGACACTGGTTTAAACACAAGATAGGCAGAACTGCTGGTTTGCATTCTCAGATTCAAAATTCTGCTCTGCTGAGCTTAGTGTCTGGTAGGGAAACAGATGCATGGCGTGCATAGCTAACAGTCAGCATGTTTTAGTGTTCTTTATACATATTTTAAAAGCCTACATATAATACGTAGGTTATTTCTAACTTCCATGCTTCAATTCCCATTCTATCCTGTAATATTTTACCTGACTTCTCTGATCTTGCAATTTGATAGCAGTTGAAAAATCTCCAGGAAATTGATCTAACACCTCTTGTTATAATTCCATCTTCATTTTTTCTTCAGTATGCTTGTTTAGTTGTACTTATACTTCACCTGTATTGCATTTATACTTGTTTAATACCGTTAGGGATAGCAAATAAATCACATTATCAATTTTTTCATCGCATAGAGCCATAAGGTCAACTTTAGCTAAGCAGCAGATGAATCAGTAGCAAACAGTTCAAACCTGTGGCTGGAGGGAGCTGACTCAACAGGACATTGCTTTTCCTTTTTTTAGACCACATGGAAACTCCTCCCTAAAATACTTTAGGTCTAATTCTCTTCCGACCCCCCACTTCGAGAACCATCACGTTGAATAGTAACTTACTTCTTGGATAGCTGCACATTGAACTCAGTAGGAATGCTTGAGGAGAACACTGCTGAGCATGGGCAACGGAACGGAAGCTGGCCCTCTGTGGGAAGAGATTCCCTTCCCTAGAAACCAGGATAACAAGCCAACAGAGCAGCCCTCTGGCCAATGCAGAAATGGCATCAATATCAAAAACAGTAAATCCTCACTTTCCTTTCCTTCACAAAGCTCCTGAAGACTTGGCTCTGCCATGACATCTACTAAATACTACTGTCTCATTGCCCAATGCATGAGGAACTCATTTACTACTGTGGTGAACCCACCCCCACAACACTGAGAGTGCTCATTTGCTCCTCTCAGCTACCTGATGCAGTTTATCGTAAGCCTAGGAAATGAATTCTTTGATCTAGGGACTGTCTGCCTGTTATAAAATACAGTCTTTATCCTGGACTGGGGCCTTGAATCTCCAAGACACAGCACTATCTGGTGATTCCCAAGTTCCAGTACTTCAGTGTATGTTCTTCTCCGCCAATGCAATTGGGCAGGGGAGGCAAAGGGGGCAACTCTCCAGCCATTCAACAGGTCCCAGGGACCCTGGCTGCTGCCGTTATTGCAGCAGTGTCGGTGGCTGGAGACCCTTTAAATTCCTACTGGAGCCCCACATGATGTGTTCCAGGGGGGGCTCTGAGGGCTAGCTGCAGTGACAGGGGATATGGGAGGCATGGTGCTCTCCGGTCACTGCACTCTAGAAGCTGCCCCCAGCCCCACCCTTTCTGCCTGAGGCTCAGAGCACAGAGACGGTCCCCCCAGCCTTGCCCAGGGGCCAGCATGTCTGTCAGTCCCTCATCTCCCTCTACCTAAGGCTGTGCTTTAAACACACCAGCTAACTTCATTTGCTTATGTGACTTAGAAGCCATTTTTAAAACATGCTGCATTCCTTAAGTACATAAATTACATTTGAAAAATGGGTCTTAGCCTTCTAAATCACTTGTACCCACAATCTTGCCCTCAATGAAGTCTTTAGTCGCGTAAGGTCTGTAGGGGTTGGCCGTCTTAAATAGACCCCTATGATCTCATTAGAATTTCTTTCATTAACATAATGCATTGAAACTTACTTTTATTAACTACATAGGAGATCTGAACAGAGTAGAATGAGGAGTGAAGCTATATTCTCTGAATTTTTTAAGCAAATAAAGTATTTTTAAATTAACATTAATAACAAGAACTGACAATGAGTCTTTTAAAAGGAAATAGTCAATCCTCTTGCTTTAAATGCTCTTCCTTTTATAGGACAATGGTTAGCTCTAAACTGCTAATAACATGCTGACCTCTTTCCTGCAGTTTCAGAAAATCATTTTTCCCTCTGAGATCATATCACGCTTACGATAACTTTGAGTTCCAATATTTTACTAAATTTAATCTGTCAAAGGAGGAAACATTGATGTCATTCTTATCCACCGTGCACATTGGTTTGTCCTTTCTCTCGTTATCCTTATATTCTACTAAATGATTTACACTTCTGCCTGCTTTATTACATTGTAGAGAAGAGTGCTGCTGAATCAGAACATATATTGCAATGTGATAAAATTAATTTCCATGCATAATGCCACTTTTGTATTATTACTGCAATAATCTGGGCAGAAATGACAGATTCCTACAGGCTGGACTACTTGGGCTGTTATGCTGACTTCAACTATCTGGCAAAGTTATTATGTGGAGATTTAAAAGACCTTTGGACTGAATCTCATCATGGATTTGTCTTCCTAATTATGATGAAACTACTCCTGCTCTGTCTCAGAGAATTACTTACATCAGCAAAATAGAGGGTTTCCTCAAACAATGAAAAAGTGAAAAAGAGCAGCTTCCTCTAAAAGTTAAATATATTTTTAGGTATGTACTTACAGGCAGTCCCATAGTATATGAGCACCCAAGTAACACAGATAGCATCTTAAAACGTCTCTAGAATGAAATGTGCTGGGACATATTGGCTACATCTACACGTGCACGCTACATCGAAATAGCTAATTTCGAAGTAGCGACATCGAAATAGCCTATTTCGATGAATAACGTCTACACGTCCTCCAGGGCCGGCAACGTCGATGTTCAACTTCGACGTTGCTCAGCCCAACATCGAAATAGGCGCAGCGAGGGAACGTCTACACGCCAAAGTAGCACACATCGAAATAAGGGAGCCAGGCACAGCTGCAGACAGGGTCACGGGGCGGACTCAACAGCAAGTCGCTCCCTTAAAGGGCCCCTCCCAGACACACTTTCATTAAACAGTGCAAGATACACAGAGCCAACAACTAGTTGCAGACCCTGTATATGCAGCACGGACCCCCAGCTGCAGCAGCAGCAGCCAGAAGCCCTGGGCTAAGGGCTGCTGCACACGGTGACCACAGAGCCCCGCAAGGGCTGGAGAGAGAGTATCTCTCAACCCCCCAGCTGATGGCCGCCATGGCGGACCCCGCTATTTCGATGTTGTGGGACGCGGATCGTCTACACGTCCCTACTTCGATGTTGAACGTCGAAGTAGGGCGCTATTCCCATCCCCTCATGGGGTTAGCGACTTCGACGTCTCGCCGCCTAACGTCGATTTCAACTTCGAAATAGCGCCCAACACGTGTAGCCGCGACAGGCGCTATTTCGAAGTTACTGCCGCTACTTCGAAGTAGCGTGCACGTGTAGACGCAGCTATTGGGGGATTCCATTTGGTTTTTTAGTAGAGATGTACAGGACTTTAGCTTTTAAATGACATAAGGCATCAGTTTTATATTTCCTTCCAAACACAAAATGCAGCCCAGGTTCTTCTATATTCTTCTTGCCTGTTGTGAAATGGGGCGTAATCTGTAATAACTCTGGCCTGATTCGTCATTTCTCACTGAAACCAAATGAAACAGTCTGAAATTTAATTTGACCTGGTGGGTGAGGTAATATCTTTTATTGGACCAACTTCTCTTGGTGAGTGAGACAAGCTTCTGAGCCACACAGAGCTGGGAAGGGTATTCCTAGAATCACTGCAAAATGCATGGCCCATACTACTGCAGATAACAATGAAATTTAGTTTGAAATTTGGGATTCCAAAACTGTGTCTGAAAATACAGACTATAAATGGAGGGGGCAACCTGTTCTGTAGGGGCTGAAGAAAGTGCAAACTCGCCAAGCCATATAAGAGCCTTAATATGAAGTCACAGACAGTCCCCCCGCTATTCCTTTATCTTGTCACACATATAACATGCTAGCAGATGAACATGGCCTTGCTTGGCTCTTTAACTGAATTATTTGAAAATAAATGAAAAATGTATTTGCTTTTGTCCATGATATTGGTTTTCAAAAATGAAGAAGAATGAAGGCTGGAGTGAGGGTTCAGTGCTGAGGAGGGGCAGCAGGTGGGTGGTTTATGGAAGTGGGTTGGTGGGGGGCTCCTGGCAGAGATGAGGTTTCAGAAGTCAGGACAGATGGGAGGTACAGAAGTTAGGACGGAGTCTCAGGATGGGGGCTCAGAGTGTGTGGGGTTACCAGGGCCACCTGTGGTGGTGTGGGTGTTGCTGCTACAGTGGCAGCTCCTCCCCGGGAGCCAAGGCAGTGTCCCTGTTCAGTGGCTCCTTCGCAGGGGGCTCGGGCTGCGTTTCCTGTCTAGTATCGGAGGGGTAGCGGTGTTAGTCTGGATCTGTAACAGCAATGAAGAGTCCTGTGGCACCTTATAGACGAACAGAAAAGTTTTGAGCATGAGCTTTCATGAGCACAGACTCACTTCATCAGATGCAGCATCTGCTGAAGTGAGTCTGTGATCACGAAAGCTCATGTTCAAAACTTTTCTGTTAGTCCATAAGGTGCCACAGGACCCTTCGTTGCTGTTTCCTGTCCAGTGACTCCTGCTAGGTGGGAGGGATCTGTGTCGGAATGGTTTTTGGGTGGGGTCTGGGGCTTTCTGGACTGGCCCCGGATTCCAGCTGCACCCCCATCTTCAATCCGTGGGGGAGAGGAAGCACTCTGGGGCAGCCCCCAGAACCTCAGTGTGCAGCTTCTCCAGGGGGTCTTTAATTGGGATAGTGGATGCCCTCTTGTGCAGGCCTTCTGTGGGCTGACCCCAGCTTCCATCTGAAAGCCCCTCTGCACTTGTCTGGGTGGCAGTGCTTTGGGAGTTATCTCCAAGCCTCCAGCATCCTCCTCCATTCTGAAGCCTGTTTCCTAGGGTGCTTCAGGGGCTGGGCAGGCTCTAGGGGCTGCCCCCCATCTCCAGGGCCATCTGAGGCCTACAGCATGTTGGCGGAAACCAGGCCCTGGGGGCTCCCCTACCCTCCTGCAGACCTTTCCACCCCACCAGGGCCTGTAGGCTGTTGAAGTAGGGGTGAGGCCATGGGGACTGCTCCTAACCTCCAGTGGCCCCCATTCAGCCTAAAGGCTGGGGAGGCAGGCTCTGAGGGGCTGCCCCCTCTAACTGCCCTTATGGCTGGCTGGCTGGGGAGGACTGCACACCCCTCTTACAGCCCCCTGCCTCCTGCAGTTTGTCTGGGAAAGGCTGTCCGCCCCTCCAAGTAACTTGTCCATGGCCTGCAGGCTGTCTGAGAGGGGCAAAGTTCTGGGGGCTACACTTGGCCTCCAGCATCACTTTCCATTGCCTGCAGGTTGTCTGTGGGCTGTCCTCTATCCAGCAGCCACCTCTGCAGCCTGTAGGCCCATGGTGTCCAGTATGTTTGCCACTCGCCACACATGGTGAACAGGATACTGCGGTGAGGCAATTCTGGCTCTGGAGCCATGTGTTGCTCTTGGGGTCTTTAAATGCTACTCCTCCTAGAGCAGCATGCGAGTGCCGCCATCCTGTGCACATACCCCATGCCTGGGTGGCCCTGGCCACCCCTGCAGCAGGGGCCCCAGCAGCTCCAGCTGCTCCTCTGGCTCCAACCCTGACAGCCCCAGCCACTGCTCTAGCCCCAGCAGCTCCAGTGGTGGCTCCAACAGCTCTGGTGAGTCACAGGCATTTATTCAGAACCAGTGGCTGGGGGTGCCTGTCTCTGTCGGAGTGGGAGGACATTTACTGGAGAGAGACTGGGGGAGCCTGGCTCTGGGGGGGAGGGCATTTATTTACAGGGGGACCTGGGGAGCCTGGTGGTGAGAGGGCTTTGGCAAATATAGAAGGACAACAACCATAAGTGTGGCGATCTTTCATTTCCCATTGGACACCACTTCTGTAGGCTGTATGGGGGACAGGTTCTGGGTTTGGTGCAGGGGAGTTACTCACCCAGTCTTTGTGGCAGGCAAGATGGCAGAGTCCCAGCCCTGATGGATTCTCTCTTGGTGATGCCACCACCCCCAGTGGCCATTCTCAGTATCATGTCCCTCCTGTCTGTGGCCCTCCCCTTCTCCTCCCTCCTCCTTCTGCCTCCTCCCTTTCCATGTTCTGGGAAATCTTGGGATTTCCAGCATTTCCCATTTTCCAGGCCTAATCAAACCCTGATCTTGGTTTAAGTTAGGGTAAGAGGAAGCGACATAAATGTTGTGTTTGTTCTCTTACCATTTAAGAGGGATTCTTGAATGAACATAACACTGACAGACAGATTCTGATAGATATAGATAATAATAACAAGCCTGTCTTTGTTATTCATGGTCCCCCACACTAAAAATCACAATCATATTCAGATTACTCCAGACTTGTCCTTTACCTTAATTACATTGTTGATCTCATGCAGAATGGGAAAGGTATTTACAAAGTTAAACCACATAGACATTTCTGCATGCAAAAGTGTTCCAGACTTAAGTTTCAAAAAGTAACAGAAGCTTCTATGTTAACCAAACTCTGCCCTTTAGACTAGCCTAGGCTAAACAGTAGGGAATTTTGGCTTATGCTTTGTCCCTTAACCCTCAGAATCTAAGCAGCATAAAAGATACAGTTTTTCCGAGTTAGGGCTTTTTATCCCTTCTATTTTTCTGCTTTGATTTGCCAATACAGCTGTTAGGAGGAACTGAGATACACGTCTGCTGTTCCTGGGTGAGCAATCAACAAAGTCTTTTGTCCTCTGGTGTTCCACAGTGGTTCATCTAGTGTTGATGGACAGAAGATAACACATTCTGTTGGAATCTAGCATTCCAAGACCATTAATGCTCATTTCTTGCCTGGTGATTCACTGGCACAGATAAAATACTTAAATATTACCATGTATCAAAGGATACAGATATTAGAAGTGGGATTAATGCATGCAGAAATTGACAAGCATTCCGTAAAGTCTAAACATTGACCATATTTTTGCAATCCTACTACTTATTTTAAGAATAGCAACACACAAGTGAGCCAGACTAGTTTTACCTCTATATTTGACAATGCTCAATTAAGATGGCATGAGCTGGCACCCTGTCTGACAGCAGGAGTTACTATGGTAAAAGAAATCTAAAAAATCAACCTCAGCTACACATCGCACCCTCCCAGATGGTTGATCGTGTTTCACCAGACATCTTATAATGAAGCTCCCAGACCTGGCTCAGTCCTACACACTCATAAATCTCTTGTGTGGGTAGGACATGTGGCATGCCAGCAGGGTCAGCACATGCACCCTATATTTGTCATTTTGAGAGCATGGTTTACGAAGTAAGTTTTGTCCATCCTGATGACGTGGTTGAAGAGCACAAAATGGATCTTTTAATATCACAAGAGATTGAAGGAAGGGCAGATATTTGCAAAATTGTGGGGTTTTTGCACAAAAATGGGCCCCAGTTCAGGTATGGGCATCTAGATATAATCAAGATGATAATGAACATATGAGATTCATAATTTCTTATACAGGAAGTGCATTCTTCTTGTATATGTGTTTCTCCTCACTGTCTCTCTCTCACTCTCTCTCCATGTATATGAACTGATATTCCTAAGGAGAGACAATGTTATACAGTTATTCTAACTGGTGACAAAGATTGTAACATTAATAAAAAACTAGTATAAAATTCCTCCAATTGCAATCAAAAATGATTTGCTGTTCCCTCTACTTGCCAAATAGAGACATCTATCATCTCATGTGAACAAGTTTATTTTTTCACATTAGCTTTTTTCTTTTAGCAATCACTACTGTTATTATATCATAGTCTGTAATGTACTAAAGACATATAATATATTAGAATGTTTCATCTTTACTGTCCCATCAGTACTCATTTCTAACTAAGCAATACGAATATATTAAGATGGATGTTCTCTATTACAAAAACATTAATGTAAGCTCTTCCCATTATAATGACCATTCCAGGGCCTTTGGATGTAAGTAATTTCTTGCCAGTATAAAGGGCACCTGCCAACGATGGAACGTTATGATGGAAAATATGACTAGTAATAATAATAATTGGTAAGTGAAATGGAACCTCAGACCAAATCTGAATTATGACTTTTCAAAGTTCCATTTATGTATTTTTAATTTATTATTGTTCTACAGCTCTGTACGTTATTCCATAAGTGGCATGACAAGCATTTCACAAGAAGGGCTGTTTTGTGAGGTTTACTTATTTAATTTTATACACTCAGGAGGTACAGAGAATTCAGAGAATATCTGGATAATCATTTGAATATTCTGACCAGTTGTCCAAACCAACCTCACCCCCTTTTGCATTTTGCCCAACCGTTATGATTACTCTGGATTTTTAGAAGCACAGTTTAGGCCTGACCTTGAAAAGATTTATGCAAGAGCTTAATTTTACACAGGGAGATTAGTTACATGATCTCATAAGGATACCTGAAGTATATGAAATAAGCATGTTCAGAAATAAGCCTTTCCAAGATCAGGGCCCTAGTTTGTTTTTACAGTTGAATCCCACATCTGCCTGGCCCTAGAAATAGCTTCTCCTCGCATATGCTTGGTCCTACAAATAGTTTTTCCTTACTCCAAGTGGAGTCAAACTGAGCCCTTAGACAGTATGATCATGGAAGCTCTCACAACTGTCTAGCAAATATTTTTTTCATAAAATACATGGGCATTTTTCATATCTAATTGGTGCTGTTTAGGAAATGAAAAATGACAAAACAAAATTGTAACAAAAACTTGAAACATAAAAGTCACAGAAAAAACCCTTCGACTTTTGGGGTAATCTCTATGTAATTCCACAGTTACAAATATCTATCATTATCTGTAACCACTATCACAGTCAGATATATTGCTTAGCTGGTGACTTAGATATGTAAAACTTCATGTCTGATTCAATGTTGAGTTAAACTTGTATCATAACTTATATCAATGCAAACTGAATGCAAAATGCTAGCAAACATTTGGTGGTGTTCTGTGCCCACACTGCATTTGTATGAATGACAACACCAACTGTAGGCAATGGAGAGTCAAGTCTGTCATCTCCTATTGTTCGTCCTTGAAACTGTGCAATCACAAATCAAATTCTGCCTCAACAATTCATTGGCAAGCTTAAAAAGCTAACCTTTCCAGTATGAGTCCTTGTTTCCCTTATTATCTGCTTATGGTGGTTTTAGAAAGCAGGAGGACTTGAGGCCTACTAAAAATTATTTCCTTTCAAGGCTGAAAATTTCTTGTATACTCAATATGTGTTTAAATGTCCACAGTGCCTGCACCAAAACCAACATAGTTTCACATAATATAATTTGAGAAAAATGGAAAGTTTTAAATGTTGTAAGGAATTCTTGTCATGGATGGTCAAACCAATGAGAGAAAAAGTTGCACTTACCTGAACAAGTGTAGAGAACACAATGTTCTTTAAAATATTCCAGCAAATCCCTTAAAATAACTTACTGTGCTGCTGACTTTCCATCACTCATTTTCATTGTCTTCAATTATTTTATAAAAATTCATTTAGGTGCTTCGTTTTTTTTTTCATGTCACAGTCAAATCAGCCCTGTCATGGTAAGGTGCCAGCTACCTGTGCAAGATTAGCACCTGCTGATACACCATCTCACTTCAAAATAGCAAAAACAACCGGCCAATTTTTCAGAGCAGTTATGTAGTTTTATTTTGGTTCTCCCACATGAAATTATTACAGGCATGGCTCATCTCTTAACAAGAAAAAAATTAGACTTTATGGGTTCCCTTCAATCTGCAACTTTTTTCTTCAATCTACAGTTGGTTAATTTGGCACGTGCAGCCTGTTGCCAAGGGAACATGAGCAAAACCTCTCAAGTCAGCCAGCCAAAAAAGAAAGTGTTCCTGGATCAATTACAAGCAAAGATATGTGCAAGATCCTTAGTTGCTGTACACTGACATAACTTTTTTAACTCTGATTCAGTAATATCAGTTTACACCAGCTATGGACTTGACTCTGTAGACTTTGATACTGTATAGCCTGATTTTTAGAGATAGTAAATACCTGGTAGGAACAAAGAAATCAATGGGAATTGCAGTTGCTTATCTCTAAAAATCAGTCCATTACTGGGGATTTTGCAGACCTGTTTATTTACTATGGTGGGGACTCTCTCTTTTCCCACATACATATAGATATCTGCTTACCAATTTAATTGTGAATTAATTGCTTTATTTTAGAAAACAACATTGAACGGATACTTAATGCAGAAAATGTTCCCACAATGTGGGAAAAACAATCACCATTGCCCATTTACAGCTCCAGAGAATTCCATGTAGATGTTTTTAATTAATTCACTAATCAATGAGAAAATAAAATAAAAATCTTTGTCTTGTTATTGCGGTTCTGAGATCCTAATCAAGGGCTCATTAACATTAAAGAAATCAATGTGCATCCTGCCAGCATTAGCGCTGGCAATCAAGTAATCTGGAAAATCCCTGTGCAGGAAGAAAGACGTTGATGAAACTTCCCACGTAGCTGGTATTTTAATACACATTTCCCGTGTATAGACCTTCTGAGCTCACACTAATCGGCACTGCTGCGATCAGTGCAGTGCTGATGATTTCGCAGGTCTAGCAAAGACGTGATAAGTGGATGGCAGAGCATTCTCCTGTCGACTTCAGTACTCCACCTTTCTGAGGGGCAGAAGCTGAATGTGTGGTCTAAACACTGTATTGCGTTGATGTGATCTCTGTCACTTTGGGTGTGTGTGAGTTTTTCACACTGTAGAGGTCTATGCTAGGGTTTTGCCCCCTCTGGAGCAGGGGAAGGCCACAACACCTTGCTGCAGTCTAGGAGCTACCTGTTTCAGGGTAGGGCAGTGGTCACTATGGGGCTCAGTTTCTCTTTAACTGGGCTGAGCAGGCAAGCAGTAAGTGAGTACCTCACCATGGGGCAGGGCGGACAGCAGCCATTACAAGGTTCAGCTCCTTGCAGCAGGGCTGAGCAGACAGTGAGTAAATAGCTTACTCTGGAGAGGTGAAAGGCTGCCACTCTGTGGGGTGGGGTAGGGGAGCTCCAGCCCACCCACTCCACTGTGCCCCAGCCTGGGGCCCTAACAGCAGACATTGCTAGCTGCCAGTCAGTGGGAATCCAGGCCACAACACACTGACGTTGGCAGTGGTGGGGTGCCCCTGGGCTAATTCCTACCTACACCTCCATCAGTGTGGGATCCCACTAAGGGTCATCCAGGAGGTTGCACAGGTCCACATCTTCCAGGTGGAAGGTGGGCAGCAGGTCCAGAGACTCCAACAGGTCCACATCCTCTGGTTAGCAGGCAGGTGGCAGATCCAGAGACTCGGGCAGGAAAGGGCCTTCCTGGTAGTGAGCCTGCAGCAGGTCAGGGGGTTCAAGTAGATTGGGGCCCTCTGGGAAGTGGGCAAGTGGGAGGCTTGGACATGCCTCTGAGGTCAGGTCCGGGCAGCTGGCTGACTGGTCTGGCCAGTCTGCAGGTCTGGCACAGGCTATTCGGCTCCTGCTCTCAGGACCACAGCTGGGGTCCTTTGTTTGGCTCAGAGGACACCCTTTTAATGAGCTCCATACCCCACTTCTGTCACTTCCTGCCTGGTATATCCATCTCTGGGGGCACGGCAAGGGTGCTCTGGCTCCACCCACTGAGGCTTCTTGGGGGGTTCCTCCACTTCTAGGGCAGGGGAAGTCTGCAACACCTCACCACACACACAGTCCCGAGTGATATAACTTACTTCTTCTTAAGCATAGGTGTAGACTGTGCCTCAGTCCATGTAGCAAGGGTAGATAGTGTGTATGGTGCAGTTCTGAACAAAGCTGACTCACTGGACTGAAGAGATATTAAAGATTTTGTTGCCTTTCCTGTTAAAAGTACAGACTGAATTTGAATTAAGACTTGTGTAGAGTTCCAGGCAGATTGGAGTTTTATTTGAATAGAGATTTTCTCCCTATACAAAATGCAGTTCACAAAGCCCCAGATGAAGTGCATCTGATAAGGATGAAGTGTTCTAGGTAGAGCAATCCAGCTATGGAACAACTTCTTTAGGAAATGTTGCAAAACCTTTATCTCGGTATTGTAACCCCTTTTCTTTCCTCCCTGAGTTACTCAGGAGCAGGCAGTACTCACTTGTGTGCCTGCGTGCCTGATGGGTTCAATATTAAAGGAGATCCTGGGTGTCCTCGTGGTGATGTTGGATAGTTGGGAATTCCCTTTCCACCCCAGCTTTGTAAAATGGTGGTGTCTCCACCTGGCTGGCCCTTGTACACACTGAACCGTGTGCCTTTTGAAATCTCCAGGAAACTTATTCCTATTTTCATCTGGGTTTAACTCCCAAACAGCAATTGTAAAAAATACATATCTAATAGACCACATTAGGATTGACACACATCTTTACTTAAAAACTTAAGGAAATAGGGGTACAGGCTAAATATGAATAAAATCAATTAACAACATACAGAGAAATAAATGAAACCTATAACTAGCATATATACTGCCATCAGTTATCCCACCCCAGAGTGTACACTTTTTAATGATCAAAGTTTCGGTTACTTACTCACATTGGCATGCAGCTGTTGTTCACTGAATTCCAGACAGCTTGGTGAGGGTTCTGTGTGTCAGTCCAGGCAAGGCAACAAACTGATCAGCCCCTCTGACCTGGAGCTGGCCTCTGAAGCATGTTAACAGACACAGATCAAGTTCCTTCCCTGTAGGGTCTCTCATAAGCAGGCTGAAGCTCCCCAAATCAGTTCCTCTCTGGGAGAAAACTTCACACCTGCCTTGAAGTAGTCTGTTCAGTCTAGAGCGACCATATTTGGGACAGGGTGATATCGGGAGGAAGGGAGGTTACTCCTGGCTCCACCAAGCCCCAGGAAACTGGGAAGGAGGCAGCAGTTGCCAGCACTCCCTGGGAGCCCCAGGAAAGCTGCTGCCGCCAGCCTTCCCCCAGAACCCCAGGGAAGCCACAGCTGCCAGCCCTCCCCCAGAGTCCCAGGAAAGCAGCAGCCACCAGCCCTCCCCCAGAGCCCTAGGGAAGCTGCAGGGGCGCTAGTGGAAAAGGTCAGTGGGGAGGGGCGCAAATACACAAAATACGGGACAATTAGTCCCTTTTAAAAAATAAGTAGGGAAGCCTCTTTGGTGTTCCAAATATGGCACCGTTCTGCCTAATATGGGACAGATGGGCACTCTAGTTCAATCAGCCTCAACTCTTCAGCATCATCTTCTTTTTCTAGCCTAGTTAAAAGCCCCCTTTTCTTTCCACAGCCTCATGGGAGTTGTAGTCTCTGGAGCCAGATTGCAGCACACAGTAACAGTCAGAGGCTCCTAAATGCAGAGGGGCCAACCGTATGAACCGTTGCATTTTAGGGAAAAAATGACTTATCCAAACTGACACCACCCACCCACCCAAATCTTTCCCCTAAAATTTGAAAAAATAAAAGCCCTGTAAGTTACAAACATGTCACTCATCCAAAGCAAATGAAAAACTATATCAATAAAAATACCTCAAACTGGGTTTTTACCCCAAAACACAGGAGAAGAAGAGACTCCAGGAAGTTGACCAGGGACTTAAGTATTTCTATTCAGTTTATATGAAAGGTGCTCAGACAGCAGTAGTGGAAGACACTGTAAATCCCCAAAAGAGGAGACAGAGCATTGAGTTCACCTTTCTTTGAAATATCATGTTTGTAAAAATATCTTCAGCTCTATCATTTGTCATACACAGTATGTTCATTTCCCCACCACTGAGCAAGTCCTCATTTCCATTCAATCATTCACTACAAAGTGTTGCAGATTATTTCAACATAGCAGGAGTTTTCCATTGCCTCCTCAAGTGCAAGCTGGGAGACTGGGCTCATTTCTCACCCATCTATTAGGCATAGTTTGTGCATACTCAATAATAACACTCGTCACATTTTGTAGGACACAGAGGAGACGTTGTAATGATTTCTTTCCAGTTGTTTCACGAACACCTGTTTTATGGATGGCTGGTTAGCTTTTTTCTGACCTCTCCCATTAAGTTTATCCCGTTTTTGCCTTATTTTCTATGGATCAGACATCTGGTACATCAACAAATTGCTGCACCCTGCTCTACGATCCGTAATTCTAACTCATATTGTTTGGTGACCTTTGGAACAAGTGCTTCAGCAGCAATTAAAAGTTCCAGGGTTTTTTGTGCCATAAGATGACCCAGACAGTCTGCTTGCTTTCAAGGGAAGAGAAAAACAGTGCTTGTGAAAACAGCAGCAGCAGTGGCCTCCTTTTTTCATTCACAACATCACTGAAAAAAGTGAGAGAAGTCAGAGAAGGCAAAGTAGCAGTCGCTGATACCAGCGTGCCAGTATTTTAGCAAGGAGTGTAATTTGATTGCTCTGTGAAATGACACCCCCCAGCATTTAGAATGTAAATTTCATATTAGTGCATAAATAATACTGCTCTCAAATTCAACATTAATATATATGTCTATTGCAATGAACAGGGAGCTAATTTCCACCTCAGATTTTCCTGTGTAGTGATGCACAAGTACCAAAGGTCTTTCAATACTAATTGGGTACAATCAATTATATTTAATTTTCCATATAATTATTGAAGTAAATAGAGAATAGTGACTGGAAGCAGGAGGGCTCCCCCACATCTCCTTTCTCTAGTTCCTCACTTTGTCTGACAAGCACAAATTTGTGCAGCACTGGTAAACTGGAGACAAGATTAGCCATGCAGCTAGTATGTGGTCATCCAGCTAACTAATATCTTGCTGGATTATGGAGTTTGCTGGATGAGAAACTTCTGGATTGGAAAGATTCAACCTGTCCATATCTTTTTGTCAAGTGTGTCAATTATACTAGTGAATCCTGAGTGGACTGGAGTTGAAGATCTCCCTTCTGTGAAGAAAGGCATGTCAAAACCACCACAGTGACTGCAAGACCACTTAAAAAGATCAATTTTTGTTTAGCGTTTTATGCCATGTGACATGTGCATTTCTTCAGATTATATTGCATTGTAAGATCTGATTTACCATGATGTAGCAGTGACAAAGTGTTATTTTGTGAAAATCTATCTGTTTCCATGACAATTTTGTCAGGACAGCTCTGTGGTTCAGGATGAAATGTTAAGGGATAGAATCAGAGAGACTGTGTAAGCTAGTGGTTTGGGCACTAGTGTATGGAGTCGCATAGCAAGTCCCGAGTTCCTCCACTAAATAATTCTCTCTCCTTTGAGACAAGTTCCATTCTGCTGTGGAATGTAAACCAATTTGAGATCCATGCTATGGATCAGGGAAGAAAATTGCTGTTTTCCGTCTGTCGTTAACTACTGTCACTGCTGTTGCTAATAATACCCATATAATAACACCACACTACATTTATGCAGTGTTAAAGGCTCAAAGCACTGACAAGCATGAACGAGTTAATCCTCCTAACATCCTATGAGGTAGATGGAGTATTATTACCATCTCGATTTACAGCTGGAGAAATGCTGCAGAGAGATGAGGTGACTTGCTCAAGGCTGCACACCAGTTAGTGACAGAGCTCAGATTAGAACTGTCTCTTACTATGGTGACTGGTACCATGGGATTACTGGGCCTGTAAGGTCTTCGGGGCAGAGATCAGGTTTGAACAGTACCTAGATCAAGAGAGTTCTGACAGACGCGGTGCCACAACAATACAAATATTAAACAATTATATACAATAGCAAGGGGGCTTTAGGCATGACTGTAATATAAATGCAGGTTTAACCTCTCTAGTCTGGCACTTTTGTCTGGCTACATCTCTGGTCTGACATGATTTTAGTTAACTGGAAGTCCACTTATCATGAGTGTGGACAAACTTCCTGTGGTCCCATAAAGTTTGTTTACAGCCACCAGGCCTGTCTGTCAGTATTCTGTGCTGTTATTTAGATTTAATTTACCCCAAAGCCTTCTATGAGTCCAGTAAGCAGTGGAAGTCTTGGTAATGCTGCTAGCCAATATTGACCTCCCATAGTTCTGCAAATTTTTGGTTCAGCACCAATCAGGTCGTTCGAGTGCAGGACTAGATAGGTTTTAGACTGTGATAATAGTGAGCATATGATTCAGAAAGTGCTCCACACAGGGATCCAGTAGCAGTAGAAAACTACCGGTTTCTCCACAGTAACTTTTTGGGGAAATGTGTATTCTAAACATGGTAAAAAAGTTAATGCAATTGTATTTCACCTCATCTAAAGTGACAGCTGATAACTTGTTTCTTCTCTGTCATGGAAAATACCAAAGTATCGTAATTTTCTTCTGATTAAAAGTTGCTTTTTATCATTATTTTTTTTTCAAAAAAGATTCTGTTGTCTTGCAGCTACCCAGGAGTATTCAGCTTTTTGGTTATTTTCATATTGCAGATCCAGCTGTTAAATCTTTCAAACAAACTGCTGTGTGTGGAAAGTCCTATGGACTTTTGTTTTTTTAAGATGACTGGAAAATAAATTAAAGGCTGAAGCTATTCTTTGGTGATTCAGGCAGCCTTTTGCTTTGATATAGCACTAGGGATATTTCCTTCAGTATGTTGTTCTTCTTCAAAAATACTTGTTTTGATCCATTGCTTGCCTTTGTTATAACACTTCAGAAATATTTTCTTTCAATAGTGGTGAGGGAGCATGTTTTTGTAGTTCTTGTATTTCCACGGTCCATTGTTTTACTTCTTCTTTCCACAAGTTGTAAGTCTGTTAAAGGATTTTGTAGCTTGGGTGGTATGTGCTGAAGATACTAATGCCACTAGATTCCTTTAAAAAAAAAGGAAAAAAAAACTGGCAGTTATTAGTGTTGAAAAATAGCTAGAGTTCTCATACAGTCCTCTCCAGGAGACCAGTGACATAGCTTCAGGAAATCATTTATTTTCTTCAGGATTTTTATTTGGGCCGAAGCTCATGCAAAAACTGGAGCAGCACAAGATGCTTCCGTCAAGCCTTCAACCTGTGTGAAGTGTGTATTGAACCAGTGGTTTGAAGCATTTATGAATATCAGCCTGTGCACACAGAAAACAAACTAGTGACACTCTTCGCATGGCTCCAAAGACTGTCTAACTTTGCTCCATCAAACTCGGGTTGCTAACTTTCTAGTCACACAAAACAGAACACTACTGCCATGCCCATGCTCTGCCCTCCTACAAGGCCCCACCCTTGCTCTGTCTCTATGCCCCTCCCAGTCCCTGCACCCCAGTCCCATACCCCAGTCACAACTGAAATCATGTCCTCTCAAGGTCCCTTCCAGTTCTATTTTATATATATATATATATGTCACCCCTGCCCCCACACCCTACAAACTTCACCAGGTCACAACCGCCTCCCAGACTCTGTACCCTAGTCTGCATCTCTTTCCCCAGGTCACAACCCCTACCGAACCCAATCCTGCCTATGCCCCTCCTCCATACCAGAATCCTCGTCTGTACCCACACTTCCACCCAGACACTTCATCCCACTCTGTACCCCAGTCCCCTGCCCTATAGTCACAAGGCCTCCTTCACCCAACATCCATCCTGGACCCTGCAACTTCTCCATTAATATTGTGGAAGAGTGCAACCCTTGACCACTTTCCTAATTCTTGGAGTGCTCCCACCATCAAAATGATTGCACACCCCTGGTATGGAGCTTACTGGTTGCCACTAGAGTAGGACCCAGAGTGGGGACATGCCACCACTTCCAGGAGCAATGCAGGTGGCAGGCAGGAAGCCTGCTGTAGCCTCTCTGCTCTGCTGACCAGACTTCTAATGGCCTGGTCAACACTGGTCACCAGAGACATCAGGGTCCCTTTTCAACTGGGCATTCCAGCCTACAACTGAACACCTGGCAAGCCTACATCAAACAGACATTTCCTTAACCCGATGACATGATGAATACCAATGAGCTCTTGGGGCAAATGACAGTGGTAGATCTAAACCCACGAACACGTACTTTGCAGAATGGGAGCTGGCCATTATCCAGATGGAACCAGGTGGGTTCCAGGAGCTGTAGTCAAAAGACAGGATTCCTTCCAAAACCACCTTCATTCTGTGTGCCTCTAGCCCTCCATACTCCTTCAAACTAGTCCAAACAAAGATAGGACATTCAATGAGTCATGTAAAGAGCTGAGCCTGCAAAGCCTCAAATATGAAATAATCTCCACCTTTCTCCTCCTCAGTCTGCAGCCCAATGCCTGTAAAAAACCCTCCAAAATATTTTACAAGTATTTTGTGTTAAATAACAGCAATGGTCTCAATAGTGTACAATCCACAGATATCAAAAGTGCCTGATCCACAAAGCTTTCATCATAGAAGACAAAAAGGGAAAGTTCTGATACAATGGCATAGTGCTTGTGAAAATGTTCTTATTTTGTATTTATTTAGAACTTAATTTATTATTATTAACAATCATCCTGCAAAAATTAGATAGACTGAAGACATGCTGCCATTCCATGCTGGAAGTTAATTTTGTTGTTAATTTCAAACCCCATCTGTTTCCAGACTGGTGCCTAATTTTAAAGTTAAATCATTTATCTTCAGTACAGAATAAACAAAAAAACACACTACTAAATCACATATTTGTAACCATCTCTAATCTGAAGCAACAGAGCAATATTGATTAATTATCTTCTCCAATCATACCCTTCATTTGTAAATATGCAAATGACCAGAATAATTACCAGCTCTACATTTTGTTTCTTAGTTTGCAATATTTATTTTGTATTTGTTACGGGTCTTCATTGCAACTTGGTCCCACCTGGACACTCAGGATAAAACCACATTCTGCCACCTAGGGCAACCGTATCTCCCTGTCCCAAATACCAGACAGAGAGATATTAGGGGAGGTGCAGTTCCTCCTGGCTCCATCAAGCCCCAGCGAGCTGGGAAGGAGGCAGCAGCCACTGGCTTTCCCCAGGAGCCCCAGGGAAGCAGCATGTCCCCAACTGTCCTTTGGAGCTCCAGGGAAACCACAGCCACCAGCCCTTCCCCAGAGCCTGGGTGAAGCAGCAGCTGCTGGCCTGCCCCAGATCCCCCAGGAAGCAGCAGCCGCCGGCCCTCCCGCAGAGTCTTGGGGAAGTGGCAGGGATGCGGCAGCCACCCATGCTCCCACACTTCCCTGAGACTCATGGAAGTGACTCTGGCCAGGAGCTGCACCTGCACAGCTGCTGGCAGAAAAGGTCAATGCGGGGAAGGCCCGAATATGGGACAATTAGTTTCTTTTAAAAAATAAGTAGAGACGCCTTTTTTGGTATTCCAAATAAGGGACCATTCTGCCTAATACAGGATGGATGGTCACCCTAGCTACACCCCTCTGCATGGCTCATAAGTAAGTCTTAAATGATGATATGGGTGATTTTATTAAAAGTCACAGACACGATGTGGACAATAACAAAGAAAATCAGGAAAATGTTCCCAGGACTGGCAGGTGCCTAGCTACGCATGCCACTATGGTTCCCTCAAAGATGAGTTAAAGACTTAAGCCCAAGCCCTACCACTTGGGGCTAAATTAATGGATTTTTTTGAGGAAGTCTTGGAGGTCTTTTAAATCAAAGAATCCATTACCTCTGTGACTAATTTATATCTTTATTGCCATTCTTCCTTACCTCATAAAATATTGCATTGACAAATATATTAAAAACTGGTACCTGCTCAGACAACTGGGACTATAAGTGATTTAGACAGGTCTATCCACTGATTAATTGTACTGATTCCCTAATGTAATACTCATAGGAAATACTTTATGCTTGTTTTATTTCTAATACTAAAGAAAAATGTGCATGCTAATTAAATACCCAAGTTGTAGTTTTGAGGACTGGTCGGATTGAATTAATTCATGTTTAGACTAGCAGGTATTCAGGGAAGAAAATATGTTCTTTGAATGACAGAAAGGATGATTTTGTGAGTAGGGTCTTAAATTCAGTTCTTGGTTCTGCCCTAATCTTCCTTTGTGACCCTATTCAAGTTACTTACACGCGCTGTCTCATTTCACCGTTTGTGAAATGGGAATAAGAGAGCAACTTCCTCTATCCTTTATGTGTTTAAATTGAAAGCTCTTCAAAGCAGAAACATTTCTTACTAGGTATATGAATAAGACCTACTATAATGGGACCCTTACACTCACCTACTTTGCTGTCTTAATACACATAAATTATTACATGTTTGTTTGCAGTTCATTTTCAAATAGTTTTGCTGGAACAAACTGGTAACACAATTTCAATCTGAATGAATCATAGGTCAATCAATATTATACTTCTGATGTGATGCTATAAAGGATTTGTTAGTTGTGCGGATTGTCACTTTATTATAAAAGCTAAAGGACTTGAAGTCTGTGGTTGAGTCGTGAACTTCTATGTGGTTCAGCCACTAATGGGTAGGAAGAGTCACTTTGTGGCAGCGTGGCTTACACAGCAAAGACAAACCATCAAAATGAATTCTCCAGCATCTTCCTTTGGCTCTCATATTGTGAAGGGCTCAATGCTTCCTATGCAGTAACTCTGCATAGAAATTACTGAGGATTCAGGTCATTTGGCTTGTTACTAGATTGGGTCCTTTGACTTTTTTAACTTCAGCAGATTACCTTATCTGACACCTAATTGTTAGAGGATATTGTGAAGACCAAAACTTTAACAGGTTCAAAAGAGAGCTAGATAAATTCATGGAGGGTAGGTCCATCATTGTCTATTAGCCAGTATGGGGAGGATTGATGTCCCAAACTTCTGTTTGTCAGAAGCTGGAATGGGTGACAGAAGAGGGATCACTTCATGATTACCTGTTCTGTTCATTTCTTGGGACACCAGGCATTGGCTCCTGTCAGAAGAAAGGATACTGAATCAGATGGACCTTTGGTCTCACCCAGTATGGCGGTTCTTCTGCATTTACTTGAAAGTACTGAACATTCAACAGTGTTCTAATATCTAATATATATTTTGTAGGGTTCAGTGAAATAACAGACCTCTAGATTCTAGCACAAAATCAGAGCTCTGTCTTCTGACACTCATCAACAACAGTTAATGAAGGTCTTAAACCTCCCTGAGGTAACAAGTGGTTGTCTCTGCTGTTTAATTGAACTCGAACGCTATAGCTCATCTTAGCTGCGTCTACACGTGCACGCTACTTCGAAGTAGCGGCAGTAACTTCGAAATAGCGCCCGTCACGTCTACACGTGTTGGGCGCTATTTCGAAGTTGAAATCGACGTTAGGCGGCGAGACGTCGAAGTCGCTAACCCCATGAGGGGATGGGAATAGCGCCCTACTTCGACGTTCAACATCGAAGTAGGGACGTGTAGACGATCCGCGTCCCGCAACATCGAAATAGCGGGGTCCTCCATGGCGGCCATCAGCTGGGGGGTTGAGAGATACTCTCTCTCCAGCCCTTGCGGGGCTCTGTGGTCACCGTGGGCAGCAGCCCTTAGCCCAGGGCTTCTGGCTGCTGCTGCTGCAGCTGGGGGTCCGTGCTGCATATACAGGGTCTGCAACTAGTTGTTGGCTCTGTGTATCTTGCACTGTTTAATGAAAGTGTGTCTGGGAGGGG
Source organism: Carettochelys insculpta (assembly GCF_033958435.1). Lineage (NCBI taxonomy): Eukaryota > Metazoa > Chordata > Testudines > Carettochelyidae > Carettochelys > Carettochelys insculpta. The sequence goes on from NC_134139.1 coordinate 191,724,817, forward strand.
CCCTTTAAGGGAGCGACTTGCTGTTGAGTCCGCCCCGTGACCCTGTCTGCAGCTGTGCCTGGCTCCCTTATTTCGATGTGTGCTACTTTGGCGTGTAGACGTTCCCTCGCTGTGCCTATTTCGATGTTGGGCTGAGCAACGTCGAAGTTGAACATCGACGTTGCCAGCCCTGGAGGACGTGTAGACGTTATTCATCGAAATAGCCTATTTCGATGTCGCAACATCGAAATAAGCTATTTCGAAGTTGGGTGCACGTGTAGATGTAGCCCTTGTGTCCCTGCACTACCATCTTTAGTATTGTACTGGGCTGATCAAGTGATATTACAAAAAAAGAGCTGTACAAATAAATAGATGAGGTTGATCAAAAGTCTTAATCCAAGGCAAAATGCTATGGAATCCAGTTCTTATGGACCACAGTCTTGGCTGAAAAAAAAATCTTCCTCAAAAGAGCATTTCCTCTGATACATGAAGGACAAATGTTCACGGGGCAGAAATGAAACCAGAAAAATGAACAAAAAACTAAGCATGGCTTCCCATGGACTAATCATAGTGATTTTCCGCAGCACTCTAGAGAGCCACATTGAACACAAACCCTTCAGATCAAACCACCCTGGAGCCCCCTGACCCAGGATTCTAAATTCTATTAAAGAGAATGAGGCTAAGGAGAAATGATTCTTCACAGAAAACAAGTATACAATTTACATACCACATTGACCTCTTTGCAAATGGTAATGTGAAGATATCTAAATGATCAAACACAGAACCTGAGCTCCACAGATAGACACCTAAGGCAATTACACTGTTGAAAACAGAAACATGGGAAGAAATAACACCAGAATAACAGCTTATTTGTGGATCAGATATCCCTGCTGGGGTGGAGAAGGGGAAAGAGGGAAGAATTTGCTATAAAGGGCAAATTTCCATTTTTAAACGATCCCCCACAAGATAAAATGCTACAAGCAAAATAATGTCTGCAATTGGATGTTCAACACCAAGAACTTCTGTGATTTAAACTACAAGTCGAAGGACAAAATCCAGTGATTTGCCAGAGGAAAATCCCACACTAAACCTCGACACAGCTTGCTTTGTTCTTTTATCCTCACATCAGTGTGGAGATTGAATGCAGTCAAAGGGGGTTTGAAGACATTAATTGAAAATCAAGAAGAAATAGTATCCAGGGTGCCACACTAAGGAGTGAACTAAGAGGCAAAATTACTTTTCAATAGCCGGAAAAGATCCTAGACTATGTCCAATGCAAAAAAGCTCCCCAAAGCACCTAAATATTTTCCTGTATACTGCAGCACAGCCCAATGGCACACCAATAGAGTGAACAGAGCAACTGTGCGAAAACAGAATCCAGCAATCTAAGTCTAAACTGTGTAATTATTTTCTGCGTAGTCTCACTTCTTCTCAGTCTCCTTCTGTTCAATAGCACTCATGGTCTCTAGTTCTGGGGGTCCAGGGTGGGTTGCAGTAATATGTGGATAACCATACAAAACAGACATGTTTTGAAGCCACCTTTTCTTACTTCTGAACCTAAACAGTTTCAGGGGCCTGAAGAGCCTTCATGAAACTTATATCTTCCTGTTATGGAAGCCTCTCCAGGATGCCTAACAAGCTGTGGTGTAGCTTGAAATCCACAGAGTATGGTGTGCTGAAGTCCCATACACCCTGCTACCAGTATATCTGCTCCATGAAGGATTTCAAAGGTTTTCTCAAAGGGGAACCTTGCAAGTGTCTTCTACAATGCCTGTATCAGGGAATCTTTCCCCAAGGCTGCAGCTACACTAGCAAGTTCTTTTTGAAAATCCAGCCCTTTTACAAAAGAACACATGGCGTGTCTACACACAAAATGCAATCTTTAGATCAGAAATGGAAAGAATGCAGCTCTTCTTCCAGAAGCCCTCTTCTGCTCACAGATCAGGAAGAGCACCTCCTTTTGAAAGCTTCTTTAGAAAAAAAGCATGTGTAGATGCTCTGCAGCCCCTGTTTTTTGAAAGAGCAGTCCTCATGGCCCCATCGATCTTTTGATCTGCTTTTTTTGTGTGTGGACATGCGCTTTCGAAAGATGTTTTTTTCTGAAGAGATCTTCTGGAAGGACATCTTTCAAAAGATCACTGCAGTGTAGGTATAGCCCAACTGGCTTGAGGCTTTTAGAGCCCCTTTAGTCTGCTCATGTCCTTTTACCCCACATTAAGCGGCCATGGTGAGGATCTCACCCATGATCAGTAAAGTTCATAGCTACATACTTTTAGACCTTATTTTTTGTTACAAGTGCCCAGTGACTTAGTCCACACTACAGTCAGCATGTCGAGCGCTATAGTAGAGATCTACCTGTAACCACAGCAAGGTCCAAGGGAGAATCTCGAGAAGCCAAAAGAAACCCCTGTAGCAAGAGGAAAATGTGCCTGGGAAAATACAATGAAATGTTCATAAAGGCCTTAATGAGAGATTGCAATGGCACTGACTGGGGGGAAAACAAGAAGAGGAAATCCTATAATTCATGTGTGAATTATAGAAGACTTTCCATACAGTTAGTTGGTAGCTTAAGAACATAACAACGACCATACTGGGTCAGACCAAAAGTCCATCTAGCCCAGTGTCCTGTTTGCTGACAGCGGCCAATACCAGGTGCCGCAAAGGCTTCTGACAAACAGAGGTAGGGACATCATTTCTTACCCATCCTGTCTAATAGCCATTAACAGACTTAACCTCCATACATTTATCTAGATCTTTTTAAAGTCCTGTTATAGTCCTAGGCTTCACAACTTCCTATGGCAAGACATTCCACATTTTGACTGTGCACTGTGTGAAGAAGAATTTCCTTTTATTTGTTTTAAATCTTCTGCCCATTAATTTCATTTGGTGTCCCCTAGTTCTTATATTATGGGATTTACAGGATTATTAAAGCCAACATGCCTTATATATGAAATAGATATTTTACTTTATGATTTATGACTTTATGATTTCAAAAGCTAAGATCTTTTCATGATAAGAAATTATCTTTTATGCTGACCATAATTTTGGAAGCACAAAGTACTAGACCTGAAAATTAAATGAAAGTTGGAACAGAAGAGAGGTGACTGGAGACCCCTCCGTATTTTGTCAACTCTGGGATGTGGAGAATGGAATCCTCAGACTGGTTTCCAGCTTTGACTCACCATGTAAATTACCCTTTTATTTTTCAGTAGTGTTCTGTGGGTTTGTAGCATGCCCTATCTGTGTGCCATTCAGAATATACAGTGAATATGTCACAGGGTGATGTACACTGCTTCTGCTGTGCTATCTACTGATTTGTGTCTGTGAATTATACAGCACTTGAGACCTTTAACAGAATGGCATGTTTTGCTGTTTTCAAGAGTTGTCTGTTTGGTGTGTATTCATAACTGCAAATTTCACTGAAATGCAGAATGCCTAGCAGTACAGAAATGAGCTTTCCAGATAACAAGTCACTCATGCACAAAACAGGATTTTCCTCCCCACATATACAGAAAATATACACCTAGTTATAATGTGTAATAGACATTAAAAGACTGTGAAGTATTTGGGAGTATGTTTCTAACTATTCTCTTATGACCATGACCCACAGCTATTTGTATTAAGTGCTAGTCCCAGCTACCGTTGTATTTTGCTCTCTTTTACTTGGGTTCTATAGATGACTGAAAATCTGTTGCTTCTCCACATTTGGAGAATAAGTTCAAGGAACTATATATTCATGGACTTCTTTACTAGGCTGACACACTCCTAAATCCTACAGCATGTGAGACTGGATGACACAATTTTTGAGTAATGTATAAATAGCTGTAGGTCAGAATCATTTTATTGCACTTTAGTGCAGAGTGGAACCAGCTCACATCAATACTGTGTTCAGTAATCACCCAGCAACCATGACTGGTAGAACTCTGCTTCATTCAGGGTCTGAATTATAACTAATCAACATTGCTTCCTGCTTGTCTCTGGCACTAAATAATTAAAGGCTTGAACCTTTCTTTATGGGGAAAGGATGGTTTTGAGATTAAGGCTGAGACTCAAGTAATCTGGATTCAATTCCAGACTCTGACAGAGTGTGATTTTGAGGAAATCTACTAATTTCTTATCTGCAAAATGAAGGTAGTAAAACATCTTTTCTTCCACATTTTGCATGTCCTATGTACTTTGATTATAAACTTTTCAATTCTTGTTCAATTCTTGCCTCTAGTTACTATGCAATACTAAATAAATAAATAAATAAATAAAGACCAATCCCACATTAAAGGAAATTAGTGAAAATATTTCCATTTACTACCCTCATAAATACTTGGAGTCAAATTCTGTTTTGGGATTACTCCATGGATACCAATAGAATTATATCAGCAGAGACTATACCTCTTGAGCACTGCTGGTTGGTTCTGGCTGTGTCAAAAAACTTTCTACAGGTTTCATTACAGCTGGTCAGGAATTTCTGTTTTTCCTGTAGGGGAAAAACTCTAAAATGATTTTAACACATTTTTAACAGAGTTATGGGGGTCTTCATTATTTTTAGTTTTGTAGTATTTTCAGAATTTATGGTTTAACAAAAACCCAAAGGCTGATGAAAAGAGATTTTTCTTCACAAATATTTCAGTTTCACAAAAAAGACATTTTTTCCATACACAAAAATTGATAAAATATTTTCATCAAGCCCTATGTATCATATTTTTGTAACAGGTTGTGGGGTACTTCATTATCCTCTTCTTCAGAGCCAAACTGAGAACAACCATGAAGATTTTTTAATCTTATTCTTGACAGAATGGTATAGGTACCAATAATCTCGAGTGGTTTTAAAATCCTCCTGTTTCAGAGTCCCCCTTTATAGAACTTGATGTAAAGTTTTGATTCTCTGTAAGACTGTACAATAGTTTTTCAACAAAACTAATTTATTCTTATGGGCACGTTCCAGTACCTCACTTCATCAAGCACAACAATAATATTTATGGGTTTATTATTTTTACCTTTTAATATATTTTACACTTAAAATGCAGCAACTAGCAATTTTTTCTCCTTGTAATCGTGCAGAAACAACATGCCTCCATCTACTCTTACCTTATTAAAGCAGAAACAACAGGAACACCTGTCCCCTCAGGTAAGTGAAAAAGAGCTCTGCCACAGGTGAAAGAATGAAGAATTCAGCTTCTACACCAATAGACAATTCCTTGCCTTATTTCCACTTGTTTATGGCTGTGAAAGTCAATATATCTTACTTAATAAAAATGAGTGAATGCTCTCAGACCGTGTAGTCAAATATGCCATCCTGGAGTCTTCATCCTCAAAGAAAACACAACAGCATGTGTCACTAGACTGTCAACCTCACATTCCGGAAAGGGGGTGTGTGGAGAGGGTGGAGGGGTAGAAATTGTCTCTTGCCTAGCCACACATCTCCTGTGGTGTGACAAAATTCTATTTGCATTCTTGCTACTCAGCTTCAGGGTCACTAGTTAAATTGACGTCAACTGTGTCCTGCTGATTTTTAAATAATAATAATAATGATGATAATAATAAAAATAATAATAAACAAAAGAAGGATTTTTATTGTTGTTATCTAAATGCTGAAATATGTGAATCTTAGAATCTCAGTCTTTTTTCCTAATATGAACATAATTAGTAATCCTAAGCGTTCAGAATTCATGAATGAGGATCCCCAAATCAGACTGTCTTAAAAATGAGATTAAATATATATATATAAAAAACCTTCTGGTTTCTGAATTTTACAGTATGCTCTTGTCATGTTTCCAAGATTTTCACTGAAACCATGAAGTTTGAAACATTATTTTTTTCTAATGTGTTAACTCAGTTTCTCAACTAATCACTTATCTCCAGGAGATGAGGTTTAAGACAGCAAATATGGTGAGACTTACAATAAAAATTTTGCAAACTGGCAAGAGAGTGTAAATCATTACAGGTCTTATGATGTCAGGGACCTTTCGCGTGTAGTGTCTCACACAGAAGACCAGCTTCAAAAACTGCTGGATCAGTTCTCCAAAGCGTGCAAGGACTTTGGGCTTACCATCAGCCTAAAGAAGACAAACGTACTCGGTCAGGATGTTGCTGGATCCCCATCAGTCAGCATTGACAACTATACGTTAGAGGTTGTCCACGAGTTCGTTTACCTAGGGTCCACCATCACTGACACCCTGTCGTTGGACACTGAGCTAAATAGGAGGATCAGAAAAGCGGCCACAACTCTGTCCAGATTCAGCAAGAGAGTGTGGAATAACAACAAGGTGTACACTCACACCAAAATGCAAGTCTACAGAGTCTGCATCCTCAGCACCCTCCTTTATGGCAGTGAGACTTGGACCCTGTATGCCCGCCAGGAAAAGAGGCTGAATGTCTTCCACTTGCGCTGCCTCAGGCGCATCCTTGGAATATCATGGAAGGACAGAGTGACCAACACCACCATCCTCAAGCAAGCTGGAATCCCAACCATGCACACCCTCCTCAGGCAGTGTCAACTCCGCTGGCTTGGCCACGTCCACAGGATGAACGATGGAAGGATTCCAAAAGACATCCTGTATGGTGAGCTAGCCTCTGGAAAAAGACCTCCTGGACGCCCCCAGTCGCATTACAAAGATGTCTGCAAGAGAGACCTGAGAGAGGTAGACATGGAGCTGGACAACTGGGAAGATCTAGCAGACGACCGCAGCAGATGGAGGCAGGGGTTTACACAAGGGCCTTCAGAAGGGCGAGTTGAAGATCAGACAGCTAGCAGAGGAGAAACGAGCGCACAGAAAGCACAATAAGGACTTGCCAGACACCCACTACATCTGCAAGAGATGCAGCAAGGACTGTCACTCTTGTGTGGGTCTTTATAGTCACAATAGACGCTGTAAATGAAGTCCTCAATTGAAACTTTAAAGGGCGCGGTCCATAGTCTATGCAGACTGAAGGATGCCTACTTATGATGTCAATGAAGATAAATTGATTTACACCAGCTAAGAAGCCATTCCATGGTTGCTACTCCAAATAATTTACATTCTACAGGTTGAACCTCACTACTCAGGCACTCTTTCATCTGGTAACATCCAGCATGATTTTAGATAGCTGAACAACCACTTACCGTGGGTGTGGCCAAGTTTCCCATGGTCCCATAAAGTTTGTTTACAGCCACCAGTCCTGGCTCTCTGTGTTCTGTGCTGTTATTTTGCTATAATTTACCTCAAATGTCTCCTAAGAGCTTAGTAAGCAGAGGAAGAGTTGGTAATACTGCCAGACAATATTAATCTCCTGTGGTCCAGTAAAGTCTCTTTTTCAGCACCAGTCAGGTCCTGAAGGTGCTGGATGAGAGAGCTTCAACATGTAATAAAGATATAAGCAGTCTCCTCCTGGGACTGGAGATGGAGGAGGGTCATGACTTTCTGTGCACATCCAAAGGGGTTAAATTTCCCATGCACACAGCAGGATATAGCTAATGCTTAATGCTGCCACAAATGCAGGGGACTGGGCCAGATGATCTCTTGAGACCTCTTCCAGTCACAGGATTCTATGATTCTTTAATGTCTGAGGTAATAGAACAAGTCAAATGTCTGGGCAGGCATATAAGGCCAAACATAACAACCAAACACTTTGGATCTCTGCACTACCAGAAGCTTAGACCAATACTAATCATGTGTTCTAAAAAGAAGTAGCCTGATATTCAGATAATCTGAACAACCCCTACTCCTACAGCAGTCAGTAAGAGCTGCAAGTACACAGCACTTTATTTTTTCCTGCATTGGTATAAGTATTTAGAGACCTACCATTCAACACACGTGATTGAAACTTTGTTTCTGTTTGCATTGTGTTTTACATATTTGTTTTGGCCTGCAAAGATTTAAAGCTAAATTTAGGTTGTTATTGTCTTAGATCTGTATTGAATCAAATGAGACATATGTATCCAAGATGTAAAACCATGGCAAAGGAGATAATGATTTAATAATACAAATCTTATGGACAGCAAAGTTATTTTAATTGTCTTCTTTTATACTAATTGTGATACATGTACAAAATCCCACAGATACCAAAATCTTCACTAATCCTGAATAATACTTTCTCATGGTTGCCTCTGTTTAAATCCTTGACCTTAGTACTTATGCATATCCCTGGTATTTGCATACAGTTGTGTTTCATTTAGCATGGCTATTTGTGTTACTTGGCTCCTTGTCTTTGTCCACTTAACATAAGATGTTATGATTTCGATTAATTTATTTTCTAGTCAGTTATAGAATTAATCCTCTGATTCTACAAACAAATCATGCACAAGGAAAACACCTCAAATATCCTCATTGAATTTAAATATCTTCTTTTGAACAGGATTATAATTTCACACAGACTGTTGCTTCCTCAGTCAAGATAAATATTAAATTGCAATAGATTGTTGAAACACTTCCAGTAACCTATGTGGAAGGAGGGGGTGACTACATCATCAAACATGGATCTCATGGGATCCACCAGAACCAAGTAGAGATGCCACAAATTCTCCAATATTATGGCCACTGGAATTATGATTTGCCTGACTTCTGACTGTCACAGGCATGGTGTGAAAGGTGGAACTGTCAGCTAAGTCTACACTAGAGAGTTTTATTGATAAAACTGGGGTTTTGTCAACAAAACTTGCAGAGCATCCACATTAAAAGAGAATTCTGTAGACAGAACTCGGCACTTTTGTTGACAGCCTTTTGCCTCTCCCCCATGAGGCAGAATGTCTTTCTTGACAGAATCTGTCAACAGAAAAGACATGTGGGCACTTCAGGGTCCTCTGTTGAAAGACCAGGCTTCCATGACACCGGGCAGACCTGTCTGCTGTGCTTCCAGTTGGCCTTTCTGTCAAGAGAGCAGCAGAGCAGTCCAGCTGCTCCCTGCTGACAGACTGAATTGACAGAGTGAGCTGCTTTCATGTGTGGCTGCAGTTTGTCAACAGATGTTTTGTCGTAAGATATCTTCAGACAGTAACTTCTGTCGACAGATCACTGTAGTGTAGACGTAGCCATAGAGAGGGCAGTATTAATTTGCACTATTGCAGACATAAGGAAATGAAGGATCTCTGCCACCATTTGGACAGCCTACCCTACATCTTTTATGCTTTCAATAGTCCTGTTTGTTATGTCAGTATACAAAATTCAACAGTACTGAAAGAGTAGTTCCATAAAAGCCAGATAAAAAATTGCATCATAGACCTATTTCAGTGGAAAATTAAAGTTTTGATTAAACATGATTTAAAAAAAAAACAGCTCAATACAAAATATATATATACTTTGTTAAAAATAGAACAGGTGAAAACTGAAAAATGCCAGACAACACGCAAAAGTAGTCAATCCTGAAGTGTCACAGCAATATCTCACAGGAGTTACAGTTCATCTGCCTCATGCCCAAATTCTTCTGTAGAGCTATGTTCCCCAGTAAGCCAACACCTCCAGTGACAACATAATTGTATCACAGCATCTCAGTAGAAGACAGAATATGGTGCATCATAGGAAATGTACTTTGTCCAAGAAACCCACTGAAGGCATATGCCACCCAAACTACATATCATATCAGGCAAGTCAGTGGTATTTCTCAAACAAAATTTTAAGTGTTCACCTAATGATTTTTGTCCAACAACATTTAAGTTGTCTTTTTCTTTCACCCTTCTAAGAAGGAAAACTAAAGATTTTCTGCTGAAAGAAACCATTTGCCTACAGCGCATTCTATATAAATTACATATGCTACATAAAAGCCTATATAATCTACCCTATAAAAATGACATTTTTATATAGAGTTAAGGAAAGAAATTTATTTTGCTTCAGAGTTCTATAGGTCAGTTCAAATTGTGTTTAGAAAGGTTGCTATTTTCTATAAAATGTCCCTGAGAGTGGTAAATCTTCACACAAATATTGCATATTCCGCAGCTTTTCCAGTATCTGAGGGTAAATATATGTGGCCTTTTTAGTTTACACATAACACAGAAAACCTCCTGAGATTATCTGAACTGATTCTGTTTACAGCAGAACAAGTTCGTTCTAGATTAACAAGTAATTTAATCATAGACTTCAAGCTTTTAGTGACTTAAAGATTTTAAAATCAATATTTAATAAAGATAATGCTTAGTATGCCCCACTCAGAGTGGGTTCTTTCTGTCTTTTGAAATAACAGAGCACAGTTCTCTGCTACCTCTCCAATAGTTACACAGAGAAATGAACAAATCCAGTGTGGCCCAAAATATAATAAACACCTCTCCACAGGCTTTGCAAAAGTAATCCAAGCCCAAGTACCTCTTTTTTCACTAAAATTTAACCTCCTCCTCTCCCTCACAAGAAGAAAACAGCTGTGTTCCTTGCTAAAGAGAAGTATGTGAGATGAGAAGTCACAAATGCACATATTCATGGCAAGCCAAATTGTGCCTGGTCTTTCTGGAACAAGCAGAGGAGCAATAAACTCGTCTCCCTGTTGTTCTCCAATGTGAATCTTCAGCATAAATCTGGTAGTGGACACAGCCCCTGCTTAAAATGAAACAAATGAGTGAAAAGGGTTGTTGGGGGGTTGGAGTCTTGAAAGTGTCCTGCCACCATTCAGTCCCTAAGAATCGGGGTATATCCTGCCAGCCTTTGTAGTGCTGATGTGAATAATTCCAAGCATGGTTGTGAAGTGGGAACCATCTTTCATGGCTGCATCTACACAAGAAGCCTCTGTCAACTGCAGTCACTGTTGGAAGGGATTTCCCGGCAAAACTTCTGTCGACAGATTGCACCTACCACATAAAAACAGATCATAAGAGCAATCCACTCTGTCAACAGAGAGTGGCCAGACTGCCTGGGCCTCTCTCCACACAACAGCTGATGGGCAGCTCTCCAAACAGGGCTGCCCAGTGAACCAGAATCCCTGTCTGTTGATAAAAGGGCCCTGGAGTGTCTACAAGACTGTTTTGTCAACAGAACACTCTCAAGAGAGGCCTTATACCTGAACGGGGAGAGGTGTAATGCTGCTGATGGATGTGCTGGGTTTTGTCAAACTGTCGACAAAGTACATTTTGCATGTAGATGGTCTGTGGTTTTTCCCAACAAAAACCCAGTTTTGCCAAGAAAAGCCTCTCTTGTAGACGTAGACCCTTACTTTAAACTCTGCTTTCATGTAATATCACCACTCCTCCTGGCGGAGACTCCTCTTCTGCTCTCTGAAACAGTCTGCCTGTGTTTCTCTGCTTTGTTTACATTTACTCTCCATCTCTTTTTCAAATTTCCCTGAACACGCGCAACAAGATCTTTCATTCGTATACACAACAATGCTACCAACACCCTTGATTCTCACAATAGTTGTAATTGTTCTTAAAGCCCCAACTCCTGGAATCCTGTGATTATCGGAGAACCACAGCTTTCACTGTTTCCTGTCCTCATATTTCTGAAGAAAACTTGTAAATGTGATCTGAGTTCAACCTAAAGCTGCAAAATCCCTAAGACAAATAATAACAAAAACACAAAATATTTACTGTTTTAAAACCTCACAGTTTTGAAGCCAATCTCATGATTTTGGATGGGCTCTGAATCGTGGTTCATTAATTTTTTAGTGGTGTTAGTCTGTACCTGCAAAAACAACGAGAAGTTCTGTGGCATCTTTTAGACTAACAGATATATTGGAGCATAAGCTTTTGTGGACAAAGATCTACTTTGTTTGACTCAGATGCCACTGAGGGTGAATAATCCGGGCAGCTGCTTTGCAAAAGCCATATGACCTGTGGGTTGGGAGAAGATCAGCCCCAAGAGCAGAAAAGAGGGAGTTTTGCCCTCACTCTGAAGTATTTTGCATTGGGTTCCTGACACTGTTAAATTTCCAATAGGGAAACCTTGACAATCTTAATTACAGACAATGCAAATTGGGAGGGAAAAGCAATTTCTTTCATTTTAATTGTGTACTTTAATGTTATTTGATTTAGACAAAGTGCTTTAGTTAATTTATGTCAGCCTGCATGCTTTCTCCAATTTCTTTCTTATTGAAACGTGATAATGGGGAAAGTATCACATATATTTTGCTGTTTTCAGTTTTATACTTTTGTTGTAAAAATTCTTTTTAAACCTATATTAAGGCTGTCATTTAATCTCAGTTAACTCAAGAGATTAATGCAAAGCATACTAACTAGATTTAAAAAAATCAGTTGTGATTAATCAGTTTTAATCTCGCTGTAACACAATAATATAATACCAACTTAAATGTACTATTTATGATTTTGGATGGTTTTCTATATTTTCAAATATATTTATTTCAGTTAGAACATGGAATATAAAGTGTACAATGTTCATTTTACATGATTATCTTAATTAGAAATATTTGAATACTAAAAAGGATAAACAAAAGAAACAGTATTTTAATTTATCTCATGCAAGTATTGTAATGCAATCTCATCATCATGAAAGTGCAAATTACAAATGGAGAATTTTTAAATAGTTGCAATCGAAAACAAAACAATATGAAACTTTAGAGCCCACAAGTCCACTCATTCCCACTTCTTGTTCAACCAATCACTGTCTATGTCTACAGTAGAGGTTTTGTCGACTGAACTCAGGGTGCATCCAAGATTCCCAAGGCTTTCTGTTGACATTAAATCGACAGAAAGCAGGACTTTTGTTGACATTCTTATCCAGCTCCCCATGAGGCATAATGCATCTGTCAGAGATCTGTCGACAGAAAGCCGGTCTGGGCATTCCAGGGGGCCCTCTGTCAATAGACAGGGCTTCCAGGACAACAGGCAGCTCTGTCTGCTGTGCTTCTGGTTGGCCATTTTATCGAGAAAGTGGCCGAGTAGTCCAGCTGCTCTCTGTCGACAGAACAGATCACTCTTGCTATCAGGTTGGCAATTTGGCTGTGATCTGTCAACAGAAGTTTTGTCAGAAGATATCTTTCAACAGAAACTTCTGTTGACAAATCGCTGTAATCTAGACATAGCCACTGAGACAAAGAAGTTTGTTTGCATATATACAGATAATGCTGCCCAAAGTTTATTTATAATGTTCCTGTAAAGTGAGAAGAGGCACTGAGTTTTTGATTTTGAATAAATGGGTTATCCACCAGAAAAGGGGAACGCTTTTCTAGTGCTTTTCAACAAGCTCCTTTGTTTGTTCTCCAGCACTATATCTTATACATTAGCAGACTTACCTTAAAAAAAAAAAAAAACTCTGAAGTCATTACTATTCTTCAATTCTGTCCTCAAAAGACATCTCTACCTCAACAACATTCCCATATGACCCTGGATAGGCAGGTGGTGATCTGAAATCACAGCTTACACTAAATATTTTTGAAACAAAAGGGAGTCAAGTAGCACTTTAAAGACTAGCAAAATAGTTTATTAGGTGAGCTTTCGTGGGACAGACCCACTTCTTCAGACCATATCCAGACCAGAACAGACTCAATATTTAAGACACAGAGAACCAAGAACAGTAAGCAAGGAGGACAAATCAGAAAAAGATAATCAAGGTGAGCAAATCAGAGAGTGGAGGAGTGAGGGGGAAGATCAAGAATTAGATTGAGACAAGTACGCAGACGAGCCCCTATAGTGACTCAGGGGCTAGTCTGCATACTTGACTCAATCTAATTCTTGATCTTCCCTCCCACCCCTCCACTCTCTGATTTGCTCACCTTGATTATCTTTTTCTGATTTGTCCTCCTTGCTTACTGTTTTTGGTTCTCTGTGTCTTAAATATTGAGTCTGTTCTGGTCTGGATATGGTCGGAAGAAGTGGGTCTGTCCCACGAAAGCTCACATAATAAACTATTTTGCTAGTCTTTAAAGTGCTACTTGACTGCTTTTTGTTTTGATAGTGTATAGACTAGCACGGCTTACTCTCTGTTACTAAATATTTTTGGTTTTTTGATTATCAAAGCCTCCCATTGTCCTAACTTCCCCGTTCGTCTATTCCCTCCACCTTTTGCATTTGGTCCGTATTCCAGACTGCTGATTGCTCCACGGTCTAACTTATTTACTACAGTTCTTACAATAAAGTGGGCTGGGTACCTTACTACCAATGTGTAAAGATAAAAATAGGATACCAGTGTATACCTTATTAATTTATTGGGTAGACTCTCTTTCTTGCACACTCACTCCTCCGCCAATAGAGAACAGACTGGTACCTGCTTTGTTACACAATATTTTCTGTATTTTTTATAATACCTTAATTACTTGCAAACAGGGTTAAAATGTAGAAGGAATAAAAGATTTCCTTTTATATCATCTACAACTGAAGACTTGGTTTCCTACACTCACTTGCTATGAATTTAATGTTGACCCTTAGTTGTATTTTTAAAAATTATTAAAATTATATTACTCTGTGGCTGAGAATTTTTATGCCAAGATTTGGTTCAAAGTAACTCTATTTCAGGTGAGTTGCAGTCACCAGAAAATAATAGATTGTCATGGAAATGCTGACAAGCCTTTAACTATAGAAGCTCTACTAGGCTTTCCTATGCTATAGGGTCTCTAACTGAATTTTTACTCTTTAATTTGACAAGAGGCTTTTGCTTCCAAATCACCTTTAAAATTCTCTAGCTGTGCTTTCTCTTGGTTTAGGATGGTAGCATTATTTTTCAATTCAGTTATATCCATGTTTATATGGTTTTCTATATTAAATTGTTGTGTCTGCAGTCCTTCAAATATACTAGTATATACCCACTTTCCCAATATGGCAAAATTATGTTCCCAGTGAATGCACTGTCATATCTTTTTAAAGCTTGTTTATAAATTAAGCTGAAAATTTAGTTTTTTACCATTTCAGTATCTTGTAGAGTAATTAACAAATTAAAACTTGCACTATCCCTATCTGTTAATGTAGTTAGCATTATGTTTCACATTAAAATTATGTCATCACAGCAAAGTTATTTTGAAATAACAGTCATTATTTCAAAATACCTTTCCCAACATAGACACAGCACAACCACTATTTTGAAACAATTTCAAAACAGTGGTTGGCATATTTCAAAATATTTAAACCTCATTGCCATAGGAATAGCACCTATTTTGACACAGGGGCTGTTTAGACAGGAATAGAGCTTATTTTGAAAAAAGACATAGTGCATCCAATGGCTCTATTTCAAAATAGTCTCTATGTTGTGCAAATGCTCTATTTTGAAATAACTAAGAGCTATTTTGAAACACATTTTGGCTAGGGCTACACTGTAGCCGTATCTTGAAATGACTTATTTTGAACTGGATGCCATCCAAACAGCACTGAAGTTTCCTAACAATGTGGGGTAGCAGGAATGAAATACCGCGCTCAAAATAGATCTGCTATCTCAAGGTGTTTAGCCATGGGGTTTCTATTTCAGCATACGGAATGTTCCAAAATAGAAACCACAGTGTAACCATAGCCTTTGTGTGTACTGGCTTTATTTTGAAATAAGCTATTCCAGAATATCTCTTTGACTGTGGCCACACTTGGCCAAAAATTGAAATGGCCATGCAAATGGCCATTTCGAAGATTAGTAACGAGGTGCTGAACTGAATATTCAGTGCCTTATTTGCATTAGGACGCTTCCGGCCACGGCACTTCAAAAGCACCACTTTCGAAAGAGCACAGCTCGGAGCGGCTACTCGGTGTCCTTTTCAAAAGGACCCCGCCCATTTCAAAATCCCCTTATTCCTCTCAGCGGAGGAGAATAAGGGGATTTTGAAATGATCGGGGTCTTTTCAAAAAGGACCCCTGTGTAGCTGCACCGAGCCGCATGCTTTCAAAAGCAGCACTTTCGAAATGCCGCGGCCGGAAGTGTCCTAATGCTAATGAGGCACTGAATATTCAATTCAGCACCTCATTGCTAATCTTCGAAATGGCCATTTGCATGGAGCGAAGCGGACAGGGAGCTGCAGACAGGGGAGTTTAAGAGGGAGGAGAGCAAGTGAGCCTGCCCTGAAGAAGCTACCAGGTGAGAGTGCTGATCTCTGGGTGAGTGAGCGTGTGCTTTAAGTGCTGGCATTTGAACTGCCATTTTGATTCCGGGTGGGGGAAGTTTCCGTTTCCGTTTCAGTTTCAGTGGCAGCTGGGACTGCCTGCCTGACCTTTTGCTCCCTTGATCAGTCTTCCCCTGTGTGACTCATAGGGGGAGGGACTGAGAGAGGCCGGCAGGCTTAAAAGCCACAGGCAGGAGCGACCAGGGGAGCGAAGCAGACAGGGAAGTTTAAGAGGGAGTTTGGGAGGGAGTGTGACAGAGAGGACTATAATGGTTAGGAAGACCTGCAACACCGGTGCCAGTACTACTGCTGTCTCCTCCACTTGTGCCTGTAGCCAGACAGACTGCCTGACCATGGATGTTTCTACCCAGATCCTGGTGTGGTTCTGCAAGGACTGTCGCTTGCCGTTCCCACTTACTGATACCCAGGCTGAAGGGAATATTCAGTGTGGAAGGTGCCTGCTGGTGGAATCTCTCAGGCAGCGGGTGGGGGAGCTACAGGAGGAGGTGGCCAGGTTGAGGAGTATCCGAGTCCATGAGCAGTTCCTGGATAGTTTTCAGGTGGAGACTGCGGAGGTAACAGTCCCAGTGCACAGGATGGCTGATAAACCACTGGAGGACGTGGGCCAGGGCGGACACTGGCAGCTGGTTACTTCTTACAGCAGGCAGTGTCCCACCCCTGCTCAGAACCCTCCCACCGTGGTACTGGAAAACCGTTATGCTATACTCGATTCAGGAGACCAAGAATTACCCCGTACAGAAGAGGAGAAGCCTTGTACCCCCAAGGCTGGGAAGTCTACTGCCACCCCTGCAAGAAGGAAATGTAGAGTAGTGGTGGTTGGAGACTCTCTTCTGAGGGGGACGGAGGTGCCCATCTGTCGCCCTGACATTTCCTCTCGGTAGGTGTGCTGCCTGCCAGGGGCCTGTATCCAAGATGTTACACAGGCATTTTCGAGGATTATCTGGCCCTCTGACTACTATCCCATGCTTCTCATCCATGTGGGCACTAATGATACTGCAAGGTGTGACGCTGAGCAGTCAAGAGTGACTTCAGAGCTCTGGGGGCACGGGTCAGGAAGTTTGGGGCACAGGTGGTATTCTCTTCAATCCTGCCTGTCAGAGGTAGGGGCCCAGGCAGAGACAGGTGTATCCTGGAGGTGAATGCTTGGTTGCATAGATGGTGTTGCCAGGAAGGCTTTGGTTTCTTTGACCATGGGTTCCTTTTCCGGGAAGGACTGCTAGGCAGAGATGGCGTTCACCTTTCAAGGAGGGGGAAGACCATATTCAGACACAGGCTGGCTAACCTAGTGAGGAGGGCTTTAAATGGATTTGGAGGATGCAAAATGGATTTTTGGTGCTCACAGGAAAAAGGGGTGCTCTCAGTGCCATATGTGTTCAGGGGAGCCTTTTTGCTTTGAACTTTTGCTGTAAATCTTGGGGGCCTGCTCCAATACTCATTTAAGGAAAAGAGAATATTTTCACTGATGCCTCTGTACTATGGATAAACAGAGAATGAGAGGTCAGGCAATGAGATTTTCAAACACCTCACTTCTCCAGCATCATTCAGTTTTCAGCCATTGTTTTTCTCCCCACTCAAAGATGGGCCATCTGCACCTCCTTACATCACCCTTCATCAACATCCATGCTGCAGAAAGTACATCAAACTTCTCATACAGTACTTGGATCATTGTTGGTCAGCCCAGGACAACTTACAATTAAGATGCAGGTAATCACAAGTATCCATGGATAGCATTAAAAAAGATGTCCAATTCCTGCATTCGTTTCTGATCAAATTGAAGTTTATTACCTGTATGGCTGTGTCTGCACGAGCCCCTCCTTTCGGAAGGATCATGTTAATGAGGGAGTTCAAAAGATGCTAATGAAGTGCTTCCATGAATAGGCAGTGCTTCATTAGCATAATGGTGGTCATGGCAATTTGAAAGTGCCATTTTCGAATCGTGTGCCTCCTGTGTATCTGGCGGCCTTTTGAAATGACCGCCCAGTCTTCGAAAGCCCCTTCTTCCAAAAACAAATGGTAAGAAGGGGCTTTTGAAGTCCTGGGGATTGATTCAAAAGGCCCCCAGCTACACAGGCAGTGCATGATTCGAAAGCAGCACATTCGAATCGCTATGGCCAATATTATGCTAATGAAACACTGCATATTCATAGCAGCACCTCATTAGCATATTTCAAACTCCCTCATTATCATGTCCCTTCTGAAAGGAGGGGGCTCATGTAGACACTGCCTAACTGACCAGAACAAGGAGATGTATGATGGACACATACATAGGATCCACAAACCTGGAAACCCTGGACACCCTATCATTTCAGGTATTGGCACCCTTACCACCGGACTATCCAGTTATGTGGACTCCCTCCTCAAACCCTATGCCACTAACGCTCCCAGCTATATCTGAGATACCACCGACTTCCTGAGGAAATTACAAAACATCGGAAAAGTTCCTGATAATGCCATCCTTGCCACAATGGATGTAGAGGCTCTGTACACTAATATTCCACATAAAGACGGATTACAAGCAATCAGGAACACCATCCCTGATGCCACCACAGCCAATCTGGTGTCTGACCTCTGTTACTTTTTTCTCACACACAATCATTTCCGTTTTGGGGACAATTTATACCTCCAGATTAATGGAACTGCTATGGGCACCCGCATGGCCCCACAATATGCTAATATATTTTTGGCTGACCTGGAACAACGATTCCTCAGCTCTCGTCCCCTATTACCACTCCTCTACTTAAGATACATTGATGACATCTTTATGATTTGGACCCATGGTACAGAGGCTCTAGAAGAATTCCACAGAGACTTTAACAATCTACACCCCACCATCAACTTATGCCTCGATTACAACATGCAAGAGATACATTTCCTGGACACTACAGTACTAATTGAGGATGGCCTGATCAGTACCACACTGTACCGAAAACCTGCTGATCGCTATACTTATCTCCGCCCTTCTAGTTTCCATCCTGCACACGTGACTAGATCCATTGTTTACAGTCAAGCTCTTAGGTATAATCGCATTTGCTCTGATCCAACTGACAGAGACCAAAAACTACAAGAACTTTACCAAATATTCATAAACCTGAATTACCCACCAGGAGAATTAAAAAAACAAATCGACAGGGCCAGATGCATACCCAGAAACCAGCAACTCCAAGATCAGCCCAAATAAGCCAAGAACAGAATACCATTGGTCATCACTTACAGCCCCCAACTCAGACCACTGCAACGAATTATTAAAGACCTACAACCTATTCTTAATCAGGATGCTACACTCCAGAAGGCCCTGGGTGACATGTCTGTTCTCTGCTACAGACAACCTCCCAACCTCATGAGGATCCTTACTAACAGCCCAGGAACACCAGTCCTGGAACCTTTCCCTGCAACAAAGCCCGCTGCCAGCTTTGTCCACATATCTTCTCTGGAAATACCATCACTGGACCTAACCAGGTTACTCACAGAATCACGGGCACTTTCTCATGCTCCTTTACTAACATCATATATGCCATCATGTGTCAACAATGCCCAGATGCTTTGTATATTGGACAGACTTCTAACTCCCTTAGACAAAGGGTCAACGGGCACAAAACAGACTTTAAAACACTCCAGATCCACAAACCAGTTAGTCAACATTTTAATGGAATGGGCCATTCTGTCAATGACCTCAAGGTATGTGTGTTACTGAAAAGAAATTATCGCTTCTTTGTAGAAAGGGAAATGGACAAATTGACATTTATATTCAAATTCGGAATATTAACACATGGTTTAAATCGGGATGTAAACTTTCTGAGTCACTATAGTGTCTCGTCTGCATACTTAACTCAGTCTAATTCTTGATCTTCCCCCCCACCCCTCCACTCTCTGATTTGCTCACCTTGATTATCTTTTTCTGATTTGTCCTCCTTGCTTACTGTTTTTGGTTCTCTGTGTCTTAAATATTGAGTCTGTTCTGGTCTGGATATGGTCTGAAGAAGTGGGTCTGTCCCACGAAAGCTCACCTAATAAACTATTTTGCTAGTCTTTAAAGTGCTACTTGACTGCTTTTTGTTTTGATACATAGGATATGTTTAAATAGCAGGACACATCTTAATTAAGGAGAGGGCACTAACTTGACCAATCCAGATTTCACATATCATTCATTTAATTGGTTCCAGTCTATTATGCAGCCTTAGTTCAGCTGTGAAAAATTTAGCCTCCCTGCCCTCCCTACTAGATTAAAATCATGGAATGACCAAGGCAACAAGTGTAGGTATGGTTCGGCAGAACTTCAGCTCACAAAGACAAAGAGCTCCCACACATCATGAATGCAAGTTTCATTTGTGGACTTCTGGGTCTCATTTACCTCCAAGAGATCTCTCTTTGAGCCTTTACCTACATTGGATTCTGGTCTCTGGGAGCACCTGCTATTAGCATGGATGTACCCTTACCCACTCTGCCTGGTACCCATCTCCTACCTGATCTCATCCTTAATGTCATGGAGCCAAACATCAGTCCCAGCACCTGACATATGAGCTTTGTCTTTATAATGACCTCAAGGGCATTGTACTGGATACTATTGGTACATGCTTACGTCCCCTCACTCAGCTCTCAAAATTATTCTGGCTACCTCATGGTTCACCTTCTGCCTTTCCCTGTCAACACACACGGGCTCAAACACACCCCTACCAAACTCAGCTTCTGAATATCACTGACCAAGTCAACTGAGGGCAAGGCCATAAGTGCAATCAACTCTACACCCCTCAGTCTCCTAATTTAATGCTGTGCAGTCCTCAAAATCATTTCCACCTACGTAAGAAACCAAGATAACAGGTGGCTGTAGCTCAGCTATCATGGGGTACTGGAACCAGCTCAGGGTACATCCATAATACCATCAAAGGCAAATGACTTCAGCTTTGAAGTTCAAATGCAATCCACCTGCTGGCCTGGCCAACATCAACCTTAATCCAACATCTGTGAGCAGCAATGAGTGCTGGGAGAGGTTCCTGCCATGTCGTTTGTAAAGGCTGAGCTGTGCTCAATGAGCAATGAGAAGGGGCACACAGCAGTACATCAACAGGCCCGTTCCCTTTACTCAGCCAATGGTTAAGCAGAGAACAGCAGAGGAGAATTTTCGGGGAATCCTCCCCCTCCCCCGCCAGGCATGCATTTGGATTTTCCTCATTCCGCTATGGTCTGACAAAAAGATTCCCCCCCAACACACACTCGAGTAAAGGAGGTAAAAAAAAGTCTTGGTAACAGCATTAGCTTCAAACACAATTAAAAATTTCATTTTTGTCTACTGGACCTAGAATCATGCTGGTTAAAAGAAATCTTTCTTTGTGATATTACATCATCACATCTAGAATATTTGAAATAGTAGGTACAAGTGTTCCTACTATTCTGAGTCACAGAAACTGATCGGTTAAAACCATCACACACATCTTTGCTACTATAACTTGTTAGTCTTCCATAAATACTGGGATGCGTCAAAAGTATTGATTTTAAAAGATTTTTCCCTGGCTCCAGACTAAAGCTGGATATGTTTAATCACTCATTTTCATGAAGACAAAGTGCATTTTTAAATTCTCCTAATGAAGGAGTATTCATTAGAACTCTCTCATCTATCTTTTTTTGGATTGAGTTTTAGTGTACACACAAGAAGATTAATACTGATGAACTTTCCAACACTTTGGCTATGTCTACACTAGCACACTACGTCGAAGTAGCCTATTTCGACGTAAGAACATCAAAATAGGCTACTTCAATGCGTATCGTCTGCACATCCTCCTGGGCTTGTACCATTGACATTCAATGTCGAAGTAGTGACGGAGAACGTCGAAAGGAGCCTCCCCGGGAGGAAATGCAGAGCATCCACACACACAAGCGCTTCCCGTCGAAATAAGGGGCCAGCAAAGCCCCAAGCAGCTCCTGTAAAGGGTCCCTCCCAGACACACTCGGCCTGCACAGCACGAGATCCACAGAGATGACAACCGGTTGTAGACCCTGTGCACACAGCATGGACCCCCAGCTGCAGCAGCAGCAGCAGCCAGAAGCTCTGGGCTAAGGGCTGCTATACGCGGCGACCATGGAGCCCCGCAGGGGCTGGACAGAGCATCTCTCAACCCCTGAACTGATGGCTGCCATGGACGACCCCGCTATTTCGACGTAGCAGGATGCAGATCGTCTACATATGCCCTACTTCGACACTGAACATCGAAGTAGGGCACTATTCCCATCCAAAGACTTTGACATCTTGCCACCTAATGTTGATTTCAACATCGACATAACACATGGCGCATGTAGATGCAACGTGTGCTATTTCGATGTTGTGCCAGCTACTTCAAACTAGTCGGCTAGTGTAGATGCACCCTTTTAGTTCTCATATGATACTAGTACAGTGTGATGAGTTCAATCAATACGGTTACCAAAAGCCAGGAGGGGAAGACTGGTGTGGCTCTCCCAGAAATTGCTCTGTTCTCTACACTCTCCCTGAAGCTGAGATGCTGGCTAACATTAAAAACAGGATTACTGTGCTTCGTGCACCATTTATATGGTCCGGTATGCAAGTTCCTGGGGTTTTATACCATCCCTTTTTGAGGTCTCTCAGGTTGGCACTGAAAGATTGAGAAATTCAATATCAGTAGTCATATTCAAGAATGTTGACATTGATGACTTACATTCCATATTTTCAGTGCTTAAATTGGAGGCATGATCTTTTCAGAAATACTGCAGTTTTCAAGTCCTGCTGAGACTCCTAAATATCATGAATATTTTTGGAAACAGATTCTACTATCCTCATACTTTCTGAATAGTACTTTAATTTCATGAGTAGTCCCACTGACTTCAGTGAAACTACTTATAGACTAGGGGGCTACTTAGTGAGGTACAGATATAAGACTGTTCAATGTCTCTGCACTTCTGTCCTAGCATTTCATTTTTCATATATTCTAGGCTATGTCTATGCTATGCGAATTGTGTATCTTATTTCAAGTTTATTTTGAATTAGGATATTTTGGCATTTGGTGCTGTCTAAATAGCACCACATGTTGAAATAATGTGCTATTTTAAAGTTTCCCTTAATCTTCCTGCAACAAGGAGCACAGGGATGCCAAAATAGCATTCTAATTATTTCAAAATAATCGGTGTGTTTCAAAGACATGGAATAGCTATTTTGGGATACTGATGCATTCTTAAATAGCTGTGCTGTCTAGATATAACCCTAGGCTGTGTCTACACTTCCATTCCTCCTTTGAAAGAGGCATGCAAATGAGGGAAATAAAAATACAAATACTTTAAAACACTTGTGAGCCCCTCCCAGTTTAGTGTCATCCACAGACTTCATAAGTGTACTATCCATGCCATTATCTAAATCACTGATGAAAAATATTGATTAGAGCTGCACCCAGGATGAGCTGTGTGAGATCTTAAATAATTTGTCATTCTATCTTTGAGGTTGAACCAACCATAACTATTCTCTGGGAATGGTTTTCCAACCAGCTATGCACCTACTTTATAGCAACCTCATCTAGATTATGTTTCCCTAGCTTCTTTATGAGCTGGTCATGTAAGAAAGTATCAAAATCCTTGGTAAAATGCATCTGTACCACATCTAGCAATTCACCCCCATCCAGAAGGCTTGTTATGATCTCTCTCTCTCTCTCAGTCTCCATATATATATATATATATATATATATATATATATATAAATTGCTCTGCTCCCTGGTATTTACCCCTTTAACCTCTTCTAGTGTTTAAATATTGATTGCCTGATTAATTGCTTAATTTTCTTTTTGGGTACAGAAGTTAAGCTGACTGGTCTCTAATTCCCTTGGTTGTCCTTATTCTACTTCATGTACTGACCCTCTTCTAGTCCTCTGGAATCATGTGCATCTGCCATGAGTCTTTGAAGAGACCCACCAATGGCTTGGATATGTCCTCAGTCACCCCAGATGATTTGAAGACATATAGCTTGTCTAAATTTTAAAAAAGGGAAAGAACAAGTTATTCTCAGATCCTAACTCATTTTCATTGGAGTTCCAAATTTAGATATCCAATTGCTACTAACCTTTTTTGAGAAAAATTGAAACAATAAACTCATTTCTGCATTTCTCATTATTGTCTCCCCACCACCACCCATATTCAGTAACATGCCTACACTGTCTTTGATCTTCCTCTTGCTTCTAATATATTTGTAGAGTGTTTTCTTGTTACCCTTTATATCGCTAGCTAGTTTAATCTCATTTTGTGCTTTGTTTGCCAGGCTTGTTATCTGTTTAGATTCATATTTTGTAGTTTGACCTAATTTACACTTAGTTTTGGACTCCCTTTTGATTTCAGATCACTGAAAATCTCCTGATTAAGCCAGGATGGTGTCTTGCCAGACGTTTTATCTTTCCTAAACAGTGGAGTAGCTTGCTCTGGTGCAAACTACTTTATTCTCATTGTCTCCCTCCTACCATTCCTTAGAATCATGAACAGTCATTTTATGATCACTTTCATGCAATCTACCTTTCAGTTTCAGATTCTTATCCAGTTCCTCCCTTCTTGTCAAGGTGAAATCTAGAATGCCCTCTGCCCTGGTAGCTTTCTCTGGACCTTGAAATGCAAAATTTTCTCCAGTGCATTTCAAATACTTGTGGTTTAATGTGTATTCTACCGTAGTATCTTATAATGTCCTGACCAAACCGCATGGAATTAACAAATATTTTACAGAATTGTTAAGTGTTATTGTATGAGAGTTAATGCCACTTGGGCACATTGTATTAAAATACAATAGCATATATAATATGTCATCATATACTACATATATAAATCTTGTCTCCTGAGGAGAGGGATGCTAAGGAACTTCCAATCAAGGTACAAAAGCAATGTCTACCCCAGTAAGTAGGTGAACAACATTCTGTGGGGACTGCAAGAGTAGAATATAGCAGACACAATCATGGAAATGACACTAGTACTTCTGATTTACGAAACCCTAACCTTTGCTTCAAGGATTAGACTAACTCAAAATTGGAATATTGTGACTTTAATACTGCAGCATGTGCAACAGGTTGTCCAGGGCAAACAAGCGTGTCACAAACATTCACTTGTTAGAACACTGAAACAAAATTCTGGAAGAGATTGAAGAGTCTGTTGACATCAACCACAAGTGAGACTTAGAACTTCATAATTTTTTTAGCAAATGTTTCCATGACTTACCTTTCTCTTATGTTTTAACTATTCTACATTTCAGTGGCCAGATAAACCTTGTATTGTGTTGGACAGAAGACAGAGAAAAAGCTCCCACCTGAAAGAGAGTCTGAGGTAATTTTGGACAGGAAACATGCATAAAAAGAGGAAAGATCAGTAGTTACAACATGAATGTAAATAGAATTTTTCTCATATACTAATGGGACTGCACTACCTACACCACATATCTTTACCTTTGTCAGATAGATACAGGTGGGAATTTGTAAAAGAGACCCTCCAACCTCCAATTTTCTGATAATTGCATCTGGTGGAGATATGTCCAGTACGAACCTTCAGACTCAGGAAAACAATTCATAAATGACCTTTTAGAAATTATGGACTTAAACTCCAACCCTGTGCTCATCCACATCTCTATGCAACAGGGTAAGTGAATTAAAGGGGAAGATGTTACTACTACCACTTAAACACTTGTGCTCCAAGTGAAGCAAAGGTCATCTACAAGTCTCACCCACTTCATCCTGTCTTGGGACAAAACTTCTAACTGACTCCAGTAGTACCCCAGTTGCCGTTCAGTCTCAGTAGATTGTCTCCACATTGTCCTAGGTCTTTCTCTTTTGCATTTTCCTTGCAAGTTCCATTTGAGAGCCTGATGGACTATGCTGGATGATAGCTTTCTGAGATTTACTTCTGTCATATAGTGGCTAGAAAAAGATGCTGCCCATGTTCAATGACTCAAAGTAAATGTAAAACCCATGCCTCCTCATCTGTACATTCAATTTCTCACACCTAGAATATTCTATTGGACTTGGTAAAATAAACACAAATGTGACAACTTTATGACAGGAGGAAGTTTAACCTTGCGCAAAATTGAATATGAAGGTGGGACAATATGAAGCATGTAAGTGGTCAGAGTCTATTGATTCACCCTTGTTAGTAGGGTAGTAAGGCCAAGTGGCCACAGACAACTGATTTCCCACTTTTAGCAGAGCAGTAAGGCCTAAAGGCCAAATTTAATGTTTGCCCTGCCCAGGGGGCAGCCGGGCCTAGTGGCCTTAGTTGCGGGGAGAGGGGGAACTGCCATGCTCAAAAAAGGGTGTGAGGGTCCAGGCTGGGGTCCCAACTCAGGGAGCTGGTAATGACAGGCATATTTGGCACTGGACCTCTGGGGTAAATAACCAAAGTATGCTGACTCGAAATTATGGTTCATTAACAAGGCCACTATCGAATCTCCTTAGGCTGCTTCCTACCAGGGGACCTGTTTTTGTGGACTAGACATCGCCAGTGGCTCTGGGCCAGTGTGTGCTATTTCTGGTTGTTCCAGAGTCCAGTCTCTGCAGGCTTTCCATGGGTACAGTGCCGTCTACCTGAGTTGCATTATTTCTGGGTCCCACAGCCTCAGACTTTTGCTGGTCCTTGGCTGCAGCCAGTAACAGGTGTACTTCCTTTCCAGTGGTCAGTCTCAACTGAGCAGAACTCCTCCCTTCTATACTAGTGCATTTGGAGCATGCCCAGTAGAGTTGATGGCTTCCTCAGCACATAATGAAAGCTTAACCCTTCCCTTTCCATTATTAGGCTAGTGTGCTCCATTGCAAAAACTAACAGTCAAAACAGAGTCTCTGGACAATTTACAAACAGAAAATATGGCAAAAGTTAGGAAATTATTCACCCAGCTTCTTTCAAAACTATTGTAAACACAAATTACTTATAGCCCAATTATATTGTGTGCTTTACACTATTACTTAATGCCAGGATAAATCAGGAGTAATGGCAAAGAAGTCAATTAAGTGAAACCAAAACCACAACTCCATTTCTAACTAATATATTGATATCGATATCGAAATAAATATAGATAATATGGGGGAAGTAGAGCTCCAGCATCAGGTGGTATTTCTGTCAATGACACATCACAGGAAAGATTCTTAGCACCTTGATAGAGAAACCAAAATATGACATGACTTTCCCTTCAGCAGGAAGTGCAGATGTCACAAAATGCTGCTTCCTTTCTCACCATTTTTAGAAGCAGTTTTAATTCAATTATGTTGGCATGACATTCTAATTGAGGCAAAAATGTTTCTAACTCACATCACTTAATGAACTTAATTGTATTCTGAATAGTTTTAAATGAAGAATATTACCTGTATTATGGCTCTGAGAGAACAAAAATACATTGATTTTTTTAAATCCACTTATTGTTTTATGCATCAAAAGCCCAGCAAAGAATTTCAAATTCATTTTATATTATTATTTATTTTTATTACTGTAGCACCTGGGAGCTCTAAACCTGGACCAGCATTGTGCTAGATGCTATACGAACACTGAACAAGAAAGCATCTGCCCAAATTGGCTCGTAAGTTAAGTATGATACAGAGCAGATAGATTCTGACAGACCAATCGGGGAGTACAAGGAAATCATGAGACAGTGTTGATCCACATGAGAGCTAGAGGTCTCAGCAAGTCAGTGACCTAACTTTTATGATGGTTTTGTGGGCATCCCGGCAAATTAGTGTGCTATAAAGGGATTCAAATGATAATACCGAGGCAGCTCTGCAACTGTTTTTCGAGCGCATCTCCAGAGCTTCAGACAATTTTGGAGAAAACATTATGTTGCTTATCCGAAAAAAATTTAAATTGGCAACAGAGGTGGATATCATGGGCCCAGACAATCAGAGTTGAGCGTCAATATGAATGACAAGAGCATACCTCAGGTAAGAGAGGCTGTGAAGGGTTGTGTAAGTGAAAGTACATAGCTTACATTTGATACAATAGAGAAGAGAGAGCAAGTGGAGGGATGCGAAGAGATCAGTGACATAGTCAAAAAGACAGGCTTCTGAATGGGTTGTATTTGTCAAGACCAGAGGAAAGAAAGTAATCAAGACACAGGATGAGAGCTTCAGTGAAAGTTTTAGCAAGGTGGTTACTAGAGTGTGCCTTTGGATATCTGAATTAGCTGACAGATACAGGAAGCCATCTATCCAAAAGGCAGACAGTTCAGGAGTCAATACACTTGTGAGATGCTCATGTGCATTTGTTTTCCCAGAAGACATTGAAACTACATGACATTCTGTGGTCTGCATAATGCAGGGTGTCAAACTAGATCATCAGAATTGTCCCATCTGGTAATAAAAATCTACTAGATTCAGGAGTAGCTGAATATATTTTTCACTTATGAAATGAGTTCCTAATGCACTCCTTTGAAATAAATTAATGAAAATACCTGATGCATTCAGCCCAAATCTAGCACTTCTCAGTGAAACAGTACCTTTTTATTGGAATCTTCCACTGCAAGCCTTCTAGGCATGCTCCTCTGTCTTACTAAACCTTTTGAAGGCCCCAGAAATCCAAATCAGCTGTGGCATGGCAACAGAAGCTGCTATTAGCTCTGAAAGGATGCACACATTTGAGTTTTTGGTGCTTTAAATGTGCATAACTAAGCTCAGAAGTGAAATCAAACTTTCAAAAATATTTGTCATTGCTAGCTGAAATGTTTCATCCATGCTGAAATTTATGAATTATTTTGTTTTCCATTGGAGACTAGATTGTGCCTTTAGTCATGAACAAGGAGGCATGCGTAAACTTCATCAACCCAGGAACAAGTTGATGAAGGAACTGTATCTCAGAAACATCACTCAGAGCAATGTTCTTTCTAATTGTTTCCATTTGCGTGCAGATGTTTTTATATCCACGCACGGAATAATTTTTATGTGTACCGAGGCATGTGTGAAAGTGCAGCACCAGTAGAAACAAAATCTTACTCGGTGCTCTGCCAATCAGCTGAGTTGCATTTGAATCTCTCCTGAGTGGTCGCAGAAGCATTCAGGGAATACTGACTCTGAGGAACAGTCCTCTTATTGCTTCGTTTTTGCTTGGGGGATAAGGGACTAGTAACTTGCAGATGGCTTATTTCATCAGCAAATCATGACCTCCTACAAGATGGCTTGCCTGCTTTAGCCAGCAGCCTAATGTAGCACATCCAAGATTCCACCCAGTTCATGCCGCTACCCTTTCACCTGCGTCAGGGGCTGCATAAATGAATGTAGAGCACACACTTAATCATGCATGCACAAACCCAACGTTGAGAAATCCCACACAGGGCTCCTTGAGAATTTCTTTCTTTCCTTGATTCCCTTGCGTGGGCATATGGTCCAACTCACAATCTAGTCCCGTATGTTCAAGATCACTCAAAGGGATAGAAATATTTTAACTTAGACTTCAGAATTTTTGCAGTGCACTTGCACAGAGCAGAATTTATTCAAATTGGTGAGATGCTGAGGGATTTCCCGGAGAGGGGAGAAAAAAGGTTTTGTGGGAACTGGCAAAGACTTTTCATTTGGCAATTTGTAGACATCATGAGCTTTATTTTTCTTGCCAGTTTCACAATTGTTATCTTTACTGAAATAATGATCAGAGAGCTGAACACCAAAATCATGTTTAATGCAAAGTAAAAGAGTAAAAGATCATACTGAATGGGAAAGCAAAACAGTCCCTTAATGAGACTGTGTCTGTTTGGACTAACTGTGGTATTCTAATATTATCCAAGGAGATGAGTGGAATACAAGAGTTGAAGCTTATATGAAAGAATTTGGAAGATGAAATATCATTACAAATATCTTTAAAACAAATGCTTTGATACCAGTAAGAATTCAGTCAAAATGTAATACTAACAAAAATTGGACTATCTTGGAAATTTGATATTTCAGTCATGTGACAGAGTCAATAACTGTAAAGTCTAGTCTGAGGGGGTCAATATAACAATCTAATAATAGAGCTATCTCATTATATTTGAAATCCATAAAGGCAGAAGGTACAGAAAGGCAAAGCATACATGAAAGAAAGAAAAAAGGAAACAAACAAAAAGGAAAAGAAACTGTAAATGCTAAAATGTTATAATAATCCCATTATAATATTTAGAACAGAAGAACTAAAAAACAGAGCATACAGTACTTTAAAAATCTGCATAACACTTAGAAAAGCTAAAAAAAAAAGTGAAAAGAGAGCTGGAGTGAGGGACAATAGCGAGTCGTGAGAAATAGTGATAAAGTAACAGACTAGCGTTTACCAAAAAGGTAACCCGAGCGCACAGCTGGGAAGCTGCAAGTATGCACCATCAGAAGCAAGTGAAAATGTATGAGTGAGTGCTCTGATAATTATTTGAGTTCATAATGGGCTTCCCAAAAGTGCACTTCTGGACTCCTAAGTCACCTGGAACATTTCTAAGAAACAGTTACACTCCAGGAATCATAATGTAGAACATGTGGTGTTACTGTTTTAAGACTGGTACTATGACAAAGCAAGCGTGGGGTTTTTTTTCTGTTTGCTGTAGCCAGAGTGGGAAGCTAAGTGGAAGAGAAAAGGTCAGCAGAAGTTACCTCCTCCCACTGTCTTCCCTGGGAGAAGGGGAAGGGAGTTCCAGTGTCTGGAGCCGAAGCCCATGTGAGACCACACCCATTTCTGTTTTTCAGTATAGACTGGACACTGCTCCAGTTGCAAAATTTGGGTCAGGAACACTGAAGATCCAGATCCAGTGACAAATTGCTCATGGTTCAAGCTGCCTGGAAAGTCTTGGACAGAAAGTTTTGCTTCAGACAGTCTACTAAGCTCCTCACAGAGGTAATGTAAGAGTGTCAATGGGAGTGGGAATATAGACCATCATCTGTCCAGGACTGACACTGAAAACTGGGTGTTCATAATAGCTTTTAATTGTAGCTCTGGTATGGCTTCTGAACACAGATTTATATTAGAGACTCGCTGGTCCAAAACTCGCTAGTCTGACAACATCTGTGGCCCAGCTGGACCAGAGACCCCCTGAACCAGAGAGCTCCAGCAGTGCAGAGCAGGCTGGGAGTGGAGCCCTGCCAGTGGTCTTATGGGAGGGAGCCCCACTGGGTCAGAAAGCCCCACATCTGGCAGCTTGTGGGTTAGGAGCAAGAAGACCCAGTGGTCAAAGAGCTCCACTGGCAGCCCCGCTGTGGCGAGCAGGGCCAGCAGGCAAAACTTGCTGTTCAGCCATGACAACTCCAACTTATTGTATCTGTGATGCTGACAAACCAGAAGCCATCCCTTGCCAAGGCTTTAGGCCTCAGCTGAGCACTATAACATTCATTGCTGGAAACCAGTCTATGTCACCTGTATGTTGCTATGGTTAATGGATACTGAACTTATAACAATTGTGACAAGTCAAGCCCTTCAGGGTTCTGCACTTCCTGGGGGGTTCTAGTGTGTGCCTCAGAGGCTCACAGAAGCCCTTTTGCTGCCTTGGGTCTTCACAGAGGTGAGGGTCTCTGCTTAATGAGGCATTTTCATCATAGGCAGGACCCAGCAGGTGGAGGCGGGGGGACCAAATTCCTGTGTGCAGGTTTGGGTTACTCCTGTCCTTCCAGTAGAACAGCTTTCCAGGGGAACGGCTGGGGGAAGCCCAGGCCTACCCACTACTCTGGGCTCCAGTCAAGGGACTGTAGATAAGGGGCAGCTGATGGGGATTTACCTCTGTCCAAAAACTCCTCGGCCTTTTCCCTGGGCCACTTCTCCCACCACTTCCTGCAGCACCTTCCCTCTGTACCTGGCTCTGCCGCTCTCTTCCTCTGAACCTTCAGCCTCTCCTCCTTGTGCACTACTCAACTCCCTTCTCCTTCTGCCCAGGAAGTGAGTCAGGAGGCCTGACTGGCAACAGATGCCTGATTAACCCCTGTTGCAGGCTGATTCCTAATGAGCCCAGCTGTTCACCTGGGCTGCAGGGCTGCATACACTATGAGCCTAGGTGGGGAATAAACAATTGTTTATCCAGCTCCCAAAATACTTGCTGTCCATCAGTCTCTTGTTGCATGCAGTCTGTGGTCTGCCACACAAGGGTCATGTCTACACTAGCCCAAATCTCCGAAATGGCCATGGGCTAGTGTAGATGTAGCCAGTATGAATATTGTTTATACTTTATGAAATGATTGTATGATTCTGCATGAATTAATTTCAGTGGCAACATCTTTATGAGATGCTGTAAGGTAATATTCAAGTTTTTTAGCTTTGCAACTGGAAAAAATGTTTCCCCAGGGATTGTGTACCTGTCAGGAGGGATCATCTCCATGTCATCAATATAGCTGTCACAACTAAATAGGCTTTTGTGGGACACCACAATACAAAGACTTTGTTAATATCTTTTTAATATCCATAAAGACGCTTTGTGAAAAAGGCCTCATCCCATCTGCTTGAATCCTGGAAGAAAGAAATAAAAATAGCTGATTTTATATATATATATATATATATATATATATATATATATATTTAAGGGCTGGAGGTATGAAACAGAAACAGAAACCCCTAGGGTCAACCTGGGTTAGCAATAAAAGACATTCAGTGCTGACATTCAGTGCTGACAAACTTCTAAACTCTGTCTTTATTTGGAAATATACAGGCCATGTCTACGTCACCCCCAACTTCTGGAAGGGGGTAATTAGTGGAACAGAAGATGAAAATGAGGTGCAGAGTAAAATATCTCATGCCTCATTAGCATATTCCCACAAGATCTTGCTTTCAGAAGATTCCCTTCTGAAAGCAAATCTGCCATGTAGATGGGCTCTTTTGAAAGGAAAAGGTTGTTCTTTTGAGGAAAATCCTCCTTCCAGAAGACCATTCTTCTGCAAATGAGATCTCGCAGGAATATACTAATGGGGACTGCGATATTTTAATCCACTTTTTTTTCTCCACTCATTATCATGCTCTTCTGGAACTTGGAGGGGGGGGAAGTGTAGACACAGCCAAACTGAAACTTACTTGCATATATGCTTACCCACCTTAACCTGTAAATAATTCTCATTTCTCTTCCTTGTTAAAAGATCTTCAGTGACTTTATTAAAATGCTGGCTACAGGCATTGTCTCTAGGGTGAGATGTGAGGTACTCACTTGTATTAATGTGTTATGGTAGATACTCATACAGATTCACTCCCTCCCAGGGCTGTCCTCTTTTTTGAAAGTTGAAATATGGTAAACCTAGACTTCAGAAAAGCAGACTTTGACTTCCTCAGAGAACTGATGGGCAGGGTCCCCTGATGTGAATACATGAAGGGGAAATGAGTCCAGGAATGCTGGCAATATTTTAAAGATGCCTTACTGAAGACACAGGGACAAATCATCATGATGCACTGTAAGAAAAGCAAATATAGGAGGCAACCACTTGGCATGGCACCAAAATCTTTGGCAAACACAAAAAGGAAGTTTACAAGATGTTGTTAGCCGGTGGCCAGGTAATGTGCGGTGAGGTACTCCCCTGGGTCCTAAGCAACCCAGTTTTTACTGTTAGAGCAGGCAGCTCCTAGCGCTCTCACCCACGGCCAGGCTGTGGTAACCAAACGGTTAAAGTTCTTTTGTTGTGCCGGCTGTGTTGCAGTGACAAAAGGGTTAACAAAATGGTTAGGCTCAGAGCTTAACTAGTTACAAGTTTATTTAAGCTACAGTTATAAGTGTGCGGTTACAAAAGGCTATTGTTTACTTCTTATATGCTAGCAAAGTACAGGTGTTAACAAGTTACGTTACAATCCAATACAAAGATATCTGTTACCATCTAACAGAATGATATCTTGACACTAGTTACAGAGCTCTAATTCTTTAGCTGTGCACAAAAAAAAAGTCAGAGACCTAGCATGGGTGTATCTTACCCTCTCTGCGTCTCTCGATACCAGCGTAGCCAAGCCGGATCGGTCACTCAATTCCGCGGAAAGACGAATACGAGGTTGGGCATCCCCAGCTGTGGACCTCGGGAGGCAATCACCTGACCCGACCAGCAGGTAGTTGGTGGAATGCACTCAAAGTTAGAGTTCTGCTGGACCCATCTTTTATACCGCTTCTGGGTTATGTATTCTCTTTCTTATCTATGGTGCCAGATCATACTGGTCTGTCTTTGTGACGCCAGTTTGTTACAAGGGCATTTCTACTTAGTTTGCACTTGTAAGACAAGAGATAAGCAATTTAGGAGTACAGGACATTCTTTTGTGTGGGCGGGGCACGTCCCCTTCTGGGTGATTGTGTGTGTGCATCATATTGATCAATACCAGCTGGGGTGATTTCTGAGGGTCCCCCCCCTCTTGTTGACAGTGGCCTGTTAGCCTTCCATCTGTACTTTCTGCTTCTCAGGGTCACGATAAGCTAGCATATCTGGGCCTCAATGAGGGCATCAAAGACTGTGCTGTCAGCAGCCATTTCCATGCCCTGTGTGCTCCTCAGTGGGGGGGGGGGGGCAGCGAGCAAGCTGGCTTGTAAGGGGGAGACTTTGTCTGGCTACAGATGTGGAAATTTGGACAGATGATTAGGGATTATGTTGCTCAATATTACAGGGGTATAATCAGGAGGGCGAAAGCACAACTGGAATTGCAACTGTTGTGAATTGTGAAGGGTAACAAAGGTTTCTACAGGTATGTTAAGAATAAGAGGGTATTTGGCTTGGAACTGAATGAGGGAGATAATCTAGCAACAAATAATGTGAGAAAGAATGAAGTGGTCAATGTTTTTTTTGCCTCTGTCTTCACACACAAGGTCAGCTCCCAGAGTGCTGCACTAGGTGACACAGAATGGGAAGGAGGTGGGCATTCCTCAGTGGAGAAACAACAGCTTAAGAGCAATTCAGAAAAGCTGGGCATACAGAAATTCAGGGAGCTGGATTTAATGCATCCAAGAGTGCTGAGGGGAGTTAGTAAATGTCATTGCAGAACCTTCAGCCATTCTCTTTGCAAATTTGTAGATATTGGATGACTGCAAAAATACAAATGTGAAGCCCATCTTTGAAGAAGGACAATCCAGGAAACTACAGATGGGTCATCTTCACCTCAGTCCCAGAAAAATCGTGGAGGGGATCCTCAAAGAATCCATTCTGAAGCACTAGTAGGAGAGGAAAGTGATCAGAAATGGTCAACATGGCTTTACCAAAGGCAAATCATACCTAACCAACCTGATTGCCTTCTATGATGAGGTAACTGGATCTTGGGATAGGGGAAGTCAGTAGGTTCTATATACCTTGATTTTAGCAAAGCTTTTGATATGGTCTCCTACATAATTCTTGTTCTCAAGGTAAGGAAGTATGGATTGGCTAAATGGACTGTAAGGTGGATAGAAAGCTGGCTAGATGATAGGGCCCAATGAGTAGTGATCAATGGCTTGATGTCTGGTTGGCAGTCGGTTTCAAGTGGAGTGCCCCAAAGATCGGCTCTAGAGTTGGTATTGGTCAACATCTTTATTAATGACCTATATGAGGGGACAGATTGCACCATAAGCAAGTTTGTGGATGACCCCAAGCTAGGTGGAGAGGCAGATATGTTGGAAGGTAGGGATAGGCTCCAGCATGATGCAGACAAATTGGAGGATTGGGCCAGAAGAAATCTGGTTAGGTCCAACAAGGATGAGTGTGGAGTCCTGCACTTGAGATGGAAGAATCCCAAGCACTGTTTCAGGCTGGGGACCAACTGGGTTAGCACCGGTTCTCTGAAAAAGAACCTGGGAATTAGAGTGGATGAGAAGCTGGGTATGAATCAACAGTATGCCCTTGTAGTCAAGAAGACTAATATTATATTAGGTGCATTAGGAGGAGCATTTCAAGCAGATCTAGAGAAGTGATCATTCCCCTTTATTCAGCATTGCTGAGGCCCTATGTAGCGTACTGTGTCCAAATCTGAACCCCCAACTCCTCTGCCCCACTACAGAAAAGACATGGATGCATTGGGGAGGGTCCTGTGAATGACACTGAAAATTATTATAGAGTTGAAGCACGTAACCTATGAGGAGAGGCTGAGGAATTTGGCCTTGTTTAGTCTGCAGAAGAGTGACGGGATATTTGATAGCAGCCTTCGAGTATCTGAAGGGGGGTTCCAAAAAGGATGACAAGAGGCTGTTCTCAGTGCTCATATATGACAGAACAAGGAGAAATGGTCTCAAGTTATGTGGGGGAGGTCTAGGTTGGATATTATGAAAATCTGTTTCACTAGGAGGGTACTGAAGCACTGGAATGGGTTACTTACAGAGGTGATGGAATCGCCATCCCTAGAGCTATTTATATCCTGTTTTGACAAGAAGTCCTGGCTGGGTTGATTTAGTTAGGGTTGGTCCTGCTTTGAGCAGGGGGCTGGACTCTATGACTTCCTGAGGTCTCTTCCAACCTTAGGACTCTATGCTTATAACTTCACCTTCATATTTTGTTACTCACAAGCTCAACTTTGAACAGCATTGTTCTGACATAAAATCTTGGAGACTGGTTAGATTTGAAATTTGTCAGAGTAAAATGTCTTTTCTTCCTAAAAAATCTATTGTGATTCAGTTTTTTATAAACAGTCCTATCTTTCTCACAGTTTAGACAATGTGCTAAAATTCTCATTTTGATTTCTTATGAAGTAAATTGTTACAAAAGCCAATGCTGAGTTTAGGAAAACTGATGTAAAATTGGATTAACTCCAATGCAGCTAATGAGATTATACCTTATTTGTAACAGTGTGAGGAAAACTAGAGTTTTCTCCAAGAATAGCAAAGGTCACAATATAAGTAAGTAAGAGTGATTGTAAAAAGAAGAGAAGATTGCACCAACTTAATCCACTGGTTTTTCCAATCTAGTATTCTAATTGTTTCCTTAATGGGGTAGAAAAATTCCCTTTTGGCCAATATCTCTTTTTGCTTTTTTTATATCTGATGAGCAATTTTTCTATTTTTATACATTCTAAAGAATAATTGATCTAATTTGGAGCTTATAAATTATATTGTTATGTATAGATTCATTATTACACATAAGTTTAATAGACGGGTGATCTTTTTTAGAGATTAAAAGCACTGTTCAGTTCAGTGTTGTATGGATGATTAATTTTCAGAGGTTATCAGTTCTAAAGCTGTGAATTGAGAAATATATACTTGCCTTATGGATGACCAATCTTATTAAAGTGGGAGAAGTGATGCAAATCATTATCAATACCTCTTGAAAGAGAATGAAATTAAAACAGTTTTAAAGGAGGCAGCAATTAATCTTTTCTTAAGCAAAGGCCACAGCTACTGTTCAAAAAGAAATGATATGTTATAATAAAAATGGTCGTCATCTACAGTATGCCAGATAGATCCTATAAAGGTTGCTTTCAGTGCCCAGTTTTGAAGCACTGTGTACCACATTAATGGGTCTGAAAGCACAGGAAAAAAGACAATAAATTTAATTCTGCTGTATACCTGATGACCTCACTGAAAGATACAAAGTTTGTTTTTTTGTATTCCACCATAATTTAGTTTCTTTGGTAGCTGTAAATGAAATCCTGTCTCAAATGACACAATTAGCTGCATAGCAACTAGAGATGTGTCCTTGCCCTAGCACCCATTAACCTGAAATGAGATCTGTTTCCAGGAATATTGTTTTAGCGCAAGCACAACTGCATTTCTGAGGCACACGTGTTTTCCGGAAATCCTTTCTGCTCGGATGAATGCACAATTATCGTGACTGAGACAAAATAACAAAGTTAACACCCATATGCTAACTTCTTATGAAAATGACTAAGATGTCTCTGATTACCAAAGTAATCTGATTAGAGGTTCCATTTTAGTGTTTATTCCAAAAATTAAACCTCTTTGCTGAATTGTTACTCCTGAACTGAGCACAATCACTGGTGTTTGGCTAACCCATATTTTCCTGAAAGGCTTCAATTGATAGAGAAGCCATCATTTCCCTTTGAAGTTAGTTGCAGTGGTCAATAATTCTGAGTGTTACAATTTAAGACTCATTTCTTATGTGAATGTGTGTCTTGGTCCTGGTTTCAGCCACTGGTTCTTGTTAAGCCTTTCTCCACTTAATAAAAAGGTCTTTAGAACACAGTATTTTCTCCCTATTGGTATCTCTGCATGACAACCTTATTTTGAAATAAGCTATTCTGGCAGAGCTATTGCTGAAGAACTTATTTCAAAATAAGACTGCTGCACACAAAATGCATTTCAAAATATGGCATCTACACACATAGGCCATTTCTACACAGGCCACTTCCTTTGGAAGTGGCATGCTAATACACGGAACGAAATATGCTAATCAGGTGCGGATGCAAATTCCCTGCACCTCATTAGCATAATGTCATGTGATTTGGAGTCTGGACGGCCGTTCTTCCAGACTACAAAATGCTGTGTAGAAGCGTGGCCATAGAGACTATTTCAAAACAGAGCCATTGGACACACTATGGGTTATTTCAAAATACTCTCTATTCTCTGTCTTAACAGCACTTTTTTTTTCTAATACCTATTTCAAAATAGATGCTATTACTTGTTGGGCTGTGTCTATACTACACACAAATCTCGAAAGCTACAGCTTCAAAAATCTAAATAGAAATAATGGATATTGAAAGAATGAAGCCACACACACAAAGTGGATCATCATACCGGTCTGCTACTTCAAAAGAGGCCCTCAGTCTTTTGAAAGGGAGCAGCCGCACAGCAATGCAAGCCCTTTCGAAAGAACAAGCCAGGAAACACCACACATGGGGTCACATGACTGACGAGCCCTGCTGGGTCTGGCAGCCAATGGCCCCTTAAAGGGCCCCTCCCAAACACACCCACCCTGCACACACAGAGCACTGCAGAGCTGTGGACTGCATTACAGACACTCTGCCCAGAACAAAGGCTGCAGCGCATGGAGCCCCAGCAGCTGCTTGAGGCTGAAGCCTCCACTGACCCCAGGGCCCAGATGGCAGTGGTCATCCTGGCCATGGTGGAAGCCCTACAGCCCATAAACTCTGCCCCCCAATGGCGTCCTGCAGGCCCTGGTCACAGGTCAACCACCGCACCCCATCTCCCAACCCCTACAGCACCTTTGGAGCCACCCCAGCAGCAGGGACTGGTGGGAGAGGCCAGAACTGGGCCAGTGAGATGATGAAAGGTGGCTCCAGAACTACCCAATGTCAAAGAAGACATTCATGGAGCTGTGCCAGTGGCTCACACCCACCCTGCAACACATGGACACCCACATGTAGCCCACGCTCCCAGTTGAGAAATGCGTGGGGATTGTGCTGTGGAAGCTGGCCACCCCCGGATAGCCACCATTCATCTGGACACCAATTCGGGGCTGGCAAGGCCACCATTGGAGCTGTCCTCCTGGAGACAAGCCAGGCCAGGGTCCCACATCCACCACTGGAAGGAAGGAGCAGGCCCATGGGCTGGGGGGCCCTGCAGGGGAGGAGGACTGGGGGCCCTGCAGGGGATGCATGGGGCATGGAGAGCCAAAGGGCTCCCAGCCACACAGGCCCAAATGTCAATGCTCGTCCTCACACAGGTGGTCCAGGTGATCAACCATGTGATCCTGCAGAGGGCCGTCTGCCTTGGGGGTCCGGATGATGCCATGGTGGGATTTGCAGCAGAGGGGCAAGGGAGGCAGGCACTGGAGGGCCACAGTCCCCTCACCCCAGACTTCCCACCATCAGGAAGAAGACACTCCTGGAGGATAGCCGCCTACTCTCTTATGGCAGCGGTGTGTGTTGCTGCAGCCTCCTCCAGGGCAGAATGGTGGCAAGCCCTCTGGGGCTGTGCGGGCACCAGCCTGGGCAGCGGGATGGAGGGTTATGTACTGTACTGTTTTATATGTCTAACTATTTCCTTCATTTCATCAGTAAACCAGATTGGACTTTTAACATATGATGTCCACTTATGTAACTGAAATTGTGGCTTTTTGGCCATATGGGCCGTGTCTACACTAGCCAAAAACTTTGCAATGGCCAGGCAAATGGCCATTTCGAAGTTTAGTAATGAAGAGCTGAAATACATATTCAGCACCTCATTAGCATGTGGGCAGCTGCGGCACTTCAAAATTGACACAGCTTGCCGCCGCTCAGCTCGTCCAGACGGGGCTCCTTTTGAAAGGACCCTGGCTACTTCAAAGTCCCCTTATTCTTATCTCCTCATAGGAATAAGGGGACTTCGAAGTAGCCGGGGTCCTTTTGAAAAGGAGCTGCGTCTGGACAAGCCACGCGGCAGCGAGCTGTGCCAATTTTGAAGTGCCGTGGCCGCCCACGTGCTAATGAGGCGCTGAATATGTATTTCAGCGCTTCATTGGTAAACTTTGAAATGGCCATTTGCATGGCCATTTCAAAGTTTTTGGCTAGTGTAGATGTAGCCCTAATAGCCTTTTTTTTTTAAATAACTCCAATTTTAGTTTTTCAAAAGAAAATTTAAATTTCATTTCAAAATAATCCAGAGTTTTGTTTTCAAGTATTTTCTTTGAAAAAGAAAACATAATTGAAATCATAGTGCATTTGCAAAACGTTTTGAGCTGAACAAAGTTATGTGTTTCATTGAAGTAACTTTGTCATAAATTATACCCATGTTTATGAAACAGGTTTATGGAAGAAAAATCATAGAAATTTCTTGCATACTGAAACTTCTTCATTGTCCTCTGCCTCCCATATAAAGAGCTTACTGGCAGGCCTTTTGTAATTCAGTTGTCATTAGCTCCAGGATCATAGCAATATTATGATTTAGACTTCCTGTTGGTATAGTAACTACTTGTATTTACTGAAAGGCTGTGTAAATGCTTCAGAGTCCAAACCCTCAGAATCACATTTGGCAAGTATAACTGCCTCTAACTTCGCCTGAGGAAAAATATCTCTAAAATAAATAACACCTCTCTACAAACAGATGTGGAAATTCAGTCCACAGATAACATCTTCATCTTTTCATACTGAACATTTTTGCCATCCATACACCGTTGCTTCTGAAAAGAGCAGTACAACTTGTCAGATGAAGTATAGAGCAAAATAAGATCTATGTTAAATAAAATTATATTCCCACCACACCAACAAAATGTAATAATGGTCCTGATTCTCTATTGTCCTGCAAAGATGATTCTCTTACAGCAGCAACAGCAAACACTGATTTGGTTGTGTGCTGTGAAAGAGTGATAGAATGACGGTAGTGTGGGGTGTGATACCATCACTTTTAAAAGGGGGAGGGCTATGCCTTCCTCATTTTATCTGCCTTAAAGGGCATCAACTGTGGAGAAGTGATTAGAGAGGAACAAGCAGGGTGCCAGCCTGTGGACGGGGTTGTGGTTTGGGCATTGGTGGGCCCCCCTGAGTCTAGGACATTTCTGGTACTTTTGGTGTGATGTTTTACTTAGATTTAGCTTTATGACTACACATGCCGGGCAAGGGACAGTCAGGCTTAATAAAGGCTAGGTAGCGAATAAAACTCAAAACAAATCCCAAACCTATGCAAAGGATTAATTGCTATGGCTTTGTCTATGCTGTGTCCCTAAGTTGAAATAACATATGCAATTTGCGTATCCTATTTAAGTCAATTTCAAAATAGAGTATTTTGGTATTTGGCACTTTTTACACAGCACCCAAATTTTGAAATACAGTGCTATTTGGAGGCATCCCATACCCCTTTCACAATGAGGGATAGAGAGATGCCAAAATAGCATGCCCAGTATTTTGAAAGACATTTTGAAATACTGGATGCATTTCCTAGATGCAGAATTACTATTTCTGGATACCTTGATATCCCAAAATAGCTCTGAAGTGTAAACATAGCCAAAGGGAATTACAGCCTCTCGATAAAACAAATGATATCCAATAGTGAGCACATGTGACAAATCTTATGACATCACAGAAACACAAAATTAGAGGTCCACTTTTTGTATTTCAGTGTGTATAGGGCCTTTCCTCTGCAGATCTCAAGCAGCTACTCTACACATCAG
Source organism: Carettochelys insculpta (assembly GCF_033958435.1). Taxonomy (NCBI): domain Eukaryota; kingdom Metazoa; phylum Chordata; order Testudines; family Carettochelyidae; genus Carettochelys; species Carettochelys insculpta. The sequence continues at coordinate 191,766,582 of NC_134139.1, forward strand.
CATTACATACCAGCTTTTATTGGACAGACACAAAAATGTGAAAATGTGAACAACAGCTAGCCAGAGAGTCAAAAAGTAGTAGCAAAAAGTTTTTTTAAATACATCAGAAGCAGGAAGCCTGCTAAACAACCAGTAGGGCCACTGGATGATCAAGATGCTAAAGGAGCACTCAAGGGTAATAAGGCCATTGCAGAGAAACTAAATGATTTCTTTGCATCAGTCTTCAGGGATGAGGATGTGAGGGACATTCGCAAACCTGAACAATTCTGTTCAGGTAACAAATCTGATGAACTGTCTCAAATTGAGGTGTCATTAAAAGAGGTGTTGGAACAAATTGATAAACTAAACAGTAATAAGTCACCAGGGCCAGATGGTATTCACCAAGAGTTCTGAAGGACCTCAAAAGTGCAATTGCAGAACTGCTAACTGTAGTTTGTAACCTGTCATTTAAATCAGCATCTGTTCCAGATGACTGGAGGATAGCTAATGTGATGCCAATCTTTAAAAAAGGGCTCCAGAAGTGATCTGGGCAACTACAGGTCAGTCAGTCTGACTTCAGTACCAAGCAAACTGGTTGAAACTCTAATAAAGAACAGAAGTGTCAGACACATTGATGAACATAATGTGTTGGGGAAGAGTCAGCCTGATTTTTATAAAGTGAAGTCATGCCTCTCCAATCTATTAGAATTTTTTGAAAGGGTCAACAAGCATGTGGGCGGGGGGATGCGGGGGGGCAGGGAATCCTGTTGATGTAGTGTACCTAGATTTTCAGAAAGCTTTTGACAAGGTCCCTCACCAAAGGCTCTTAAGCAAAGTTAACTGTCATGGGATAAGAGGGAAGGTCCTCTCTTGGAATGATAACTAGTTAAAAGGGATTGGAAACAAAGGGTAGGAATAAGTGGTCAGTTTTCAGAATGGAGAGAGGTAAATAGTGGTGTCCCCCAGGGGTCTGTGCTGGGACCAGTCCTATTCAACATATTTATAAATGATCTGAAAAAAGGAATAAATAGTGAGGTGGCAAAATTTGCAGGTGACACAAAGCTACTCCAAATAGTTAAGTCCCAAGCAAACTGTGAAGAGCTACAAAAGGATTTTAATAAATTGGGTGACTGGGCAACAAAATGGCAGATGAAATTCAATGTTAATAAGTGCAAAGTAATGCACTTTGGAAAATATAATCCCGACTATACATATAAAATGATGGGGTCTGACTTAGCTGTTACCACTGAAGAAAGAGATCTTGGAGTCTGTGAATAGTTCTCTGAAGACATCCACTCAGTGTGCAGCGTCAGTTGAAAAAGCTAATAAAATGTTGGGAATTGTTAAGAAAGGAATAGCTAATGCAACAGAAAATGTTGTATTACCTTTATATAAATCCATGATATGTCCACATCTGGAATACTGCGTACAGATGTGGTCACCCCATCTCAAAAAAGATAAATTGGAATTGGAAAAGGTTCAGAAAAGGGGAACAAAAATTATTTAGGGTATGGAATGTCTGCCATATGAGGCAAGGTTAATAAGACTGGGACTTTTTAGCTTGGAAAAATGATTAAGGGGGGATATGATACAGCTGTATAAAATCATGGCTGGTATGGAGAAAATAAATAAGGAGTTGTTATTTACTCCTTCTCACAACACAAGATTTGGGGTCAACAAATGAAATTAATAAACAGCAGGTTTAAAACAAATAATAGGAAGTATATTTTCACACAATGCATGTTAACCTGTGGAACTCCTTGCTGGAGAATGTTGTGAAGACCAAGACTATAGTAGAGGTTAAAAAAATAACTAGATAAATTCATGGGGGATAAGTCCATCAATGGCTATTAGCCAGGATGGGCAAGGAGGGTGTCCCTAGCCTGTTTGCAAGAGGCTGGAAATGGGCGACAGGGAATTGATCACTTCATGATTACCTGTTCTGTTCATTCCCTCTGGGGCACCTAGCATTGGCCACTGTCGGAAGACAGAATACTGGGCTTGATAGGCCTATGGTCTGAACCAGGATGGCTGTTCTTATGTTCTTATGTTCAGAATTTTTCATGCCCATCCCACCATAGGAGAACAATATTGAAACCTGGCATAATGTCCATTCTTAAGATTCTGTATGAAACTGAGTGCATGGTGAAAGTTTTCATTGACCTGAGCTGCAAACAATCATTCATCTCTAAATATGCAATCCGATAATTGTTTACTTTTGTTGTGTTCTAACCTTAGCCACTCACTTTGCTGCCATTTAGAATAGCATCTCAAAAGCAAGAGACAATCTTAGAAATGTTTATCCATAAAGCAAGACTGACAGGTATTTCTGATTAAAATACACAGTCTTTCTATATATATATCTCAAATATGTATTTTGAGGCAGTCCACATTTACTGTCTTTCAAGGCAAATATCTTAGCTATTATTTAATGGTTGAAGTCAGTAAATTTAATCTTCAGCTCAATAGTAATAGAATCTGCTTTTTATAAAGATATAAATGTTCTTGGTGCAGATAAGACAACAAAATCCTGGCCTGTGCTAAAACTATGTTTATGCAGAGCTTGCAAACTTATTTTAAAGCCTTTCTAAATGGACAACCAAGCACTCCCCAACCAAGGGGAGAGCTGTACTCATGAAATTTGATGTAGCTGGCTATACACCTGCCTTTCCCAACTCACTCTTACTAGGGCTATGCCAGAGGAAGATCTGAGCATATTGTATTTTAACAAAGTTTAAGAACATAATGGTCCTTCAGATGCTATGGAAGAAATTAGAGCATCATTTAAGCAGCTGTAGTTAGTGCAGGGGTTCATTACAGCCTCCAGCCAGTTCCAGAATCCAGAGGTAGGGTGGAAAGTTGATGTAATGAAGACATTCTTGCTTACCTTCCTCAGTAGTGCTAATCTCTGCCTTGGTGTAGCCAGTGCTTTTTTTCTAGAAAAAATGGTGGCAGAACTCAAGCCCCAAACTGTGCCCCCCGCCACATCCCGTGGCTCTGTCCCCTCTAGACAGCATAACTGCCTCACACATGGCCCAAGCAGCCCCCTCCACATGGGGTCCAAGGTGCCCCCTGCAGTTTAACCACCTGCCACCTACGGACCAATCTGCCCCCAGAAGCTTAGTTACCCCCTGGTGGGGCCCTAGCTGCCCCCATGACTTAAACACCCACAGTGTGGGGCCCCAGCTGCCCCCCCGGGGGCTTAACCTCCCACCGTGTGGGACCAAAGCTGCCCCTCAGTGGGGCCCAAGCTGCCCCTGGTGGCTTAGCTGCCCACTGTGCAGGGCCCAAGCTGCCCCCTAGCAGAGTCCAAGTTGCCCCTGTCAGCTTAGTTGCTCCCCAGCAGGGTCCAAGCTGCCACCCAATGGCTTAACTGCCCACTGTGCAGTGCCCAAGCTGCCCCCTGCTGGCTTAGCTGTCCCCCAGTGGGGACCAAGCTGCCCCCTGGTTGCTTAAGCACCTGTTGTGCAGGGCTTAAGCTGCCCCTGGCCACTTGGCTGCCCCGCAGGCAGGGCCAAAGCTACTCCCCAGGGGGTCCTAACTGCCCCCCAGGGGGCCAAACTGCTCCTTCCCCACAGCATGGCCCCACACCACTAACCCCCTCCCCATGGCCACATCCTGCTCCTGGCTTAAACCCCACTCTCCCGCAAGCTGCTGCCCTCCATATACAGCCCATGAGCCACCCTTTCACTATAGCTTAACATCTCTCAGCATGGCCCCAATTACCCCTGCAGCTAACCCTCCCCACATGGCTCCAATGCTGCCCCCAGTGGCTTGTTGCCCCAAGCCCCAACTACCTTCCATGGTTAACCTTCCCACAGCCACACTCCACCCCTGGCTTAAACCCCACACTCCCTCAGCCCGTTTCCCCCGCGCCCACCTCAGCTCCTACCTGTGGTGCCATGCCGCCTCCTCAATGTGGCTGCCAGCATTTCAAAGAGGGGAGGGAGTAGAGGAGGAGTCAGCCAGGAGTGGCTGCAACCTGAGGTGCCTATAGCTCTCAAAGGGCCAGGTGCGGCTTGCATGCAGGTGCCCAGCCAGCTTTTGAGAAAGGGTGTCGAAACACTGTTCTGGGTGTTCTGGCAGAAAAAAAAGTCCTGGGTGTAGCAGAGGATTTAACTCAGAGTATAAGTGACTTGATTGAGTTCACAAAGTGATCTCAAATGGAGGTCAAGCCAAGTGTGAAACTCAACACCTAAAATTCCTACTCCCTTTCTTTCACTTTTATAATGTGTTGACGTCTAAATGATTCTTTGTTCTTCATTCTTCAATAAAGACATTATTCCAGATTAGTTTATTCTGGAACTATTATTATGACTTCAGTGTCAGGCTGAGCAGGTGCCACATGGTGGTGGAAACCACATTCAGCCATCTTAAAGGGAGGTTCAAGTGTCTCCTCAACCTCCTGGATCTCAGTGAGTGCAATGTCCCTTTTGTACTGGTGGCCAGTTGTGTGCTCCATAATTTGTGTGAGAGCCAGGAGGAAGCTTTCCTGACACCATGGGGCAGGGGGTGAGGCAGAAAGAACGTCTGGCCAAGATCTATGAGTAGCTGGGCACCGGTGGCTGTGCTCATCAGGGAAGTCTTAATGGTCAGTTTTCTCCAGGGACCCCTGCTTTCCCATGTGTGCCTTTCATCCGCTACCCCTCCCTTCCCACCACCCCCTACACAACATACAATAAAGAATACTTTCTGGAGCAAAACAGTGTTTATTGGGGGGATATACAATAGGGGAGGGAATAGGACATGAACCTGACATGCATGAAGGAGCAGCAGGGGCTCAGGGATGGAGTGTGAGCAATGCTCGGGGTGGTGGTTCCTACCTCCCTGTGTTCTGGGTCCTGGCAGCCCCTGTGAAGATTGGGAAGGGAAGGCTGCTCCTCCTCCTCGCAATCATCATCCTTGAGCAGGATGTGACAAGTGTGACATCAGGTGTGTCCTGGCTAGACTCCACAACTGTTGGGGGCAAGGTTGATGTGCCGTCTGCAGGATGGTGTCCAAATGCTCATAATAGTGGAACCTGTGGGGTGTCATCCAAGAGTGCCTGGACTCCTTCTGTGCCTTGTAGTAGCCCTGGCACAACTCCATGGTTTTGAGCTGGCACAGCTCAAGGGTCCAGGTGTGCCCCTTCTCCATGAGGCCAGTGACCATCCAGCCACTGACCTTGGTACTTCGTCACCTGGTGCAGAGATCCTAAAGAGTGCTCTTATCTCCACAGAGCTATATGAGGTCCAGGATCTCCATACTGGTTTAGGATGCCACTCACCTACATTTTGGGCCATTGGGTGCTGTGAGAGCAGCTCTGGTGGTGCTGTCAACTGTCAGGGGCTTAGTTGGAGTTCTGGCCTGGCTCATGGCTCCCTCTGACTACCATGCTTTGCAGCTCAGGGCTTCAGGGAATGCTATCTGCAGCCAGCCCTTCTTCCTGTGGCCAGCTCCTTTTAGTTTCTGCAAGGGGGGCGAGCTGCAGAGTTTGCCACAAATGTGCCTAGAGCAGTCAGTCATGCCAGGCACCAGCAGGCCAATTACTTTGCAACAACAGCCCCTGCCTGTGCACACTAGTGTTATTTTGAAATAGGTGTTTATTCCGTTCAAAACCAGGACTACGTTATTTCAAAAAAACTCCCAGTTATTTTGAAATAACCCCTCTAGCATAGAGCAGGGCTAAAGGAGAGATGCAGGCATTAACAAATATTCTTCCTGGTCTTTTAACTCCAGTTTTACCCCATTGATCACAGAGGAGCTTTCGAAGACGTTATGATCTATCTTCTCAATACGCATTATTCTTTATTTTTTGTTTTATTTTCTGAATCCTCTAGACTGAAATAGTTCCTTCATTGCCAATGATAACTATCATGTAAATCATGTTTAGTCTTTATAAGATGCATTTCATCTACTCAATAGACTAATGATTTGTTTGCAAATTCGCTGTCGATTACGCACATTTGGATTTTGGCAGTTCATGAGATGCTAACTGTTGACCCAATAGGACACAACAATTGTTTCCTGAAAAGCTGTTGGGTCCCATTATACCTCAGAATACTTAGGGTCTTTGAAAAACACTGAGTCATTTGCTGCCATGCATGTTCAGTAAATTATGTGTGCCTGATAAATACTCATAGGATATTTGTGTTAATATACTGTACATTATGCACTCTTTTCAGTAAATCATGTTCAAAGAAAAATAAGGCAATTGCTTTTAATTTCGTTTTTCCAGTGGTTAATTGCCTGAAAACATTCAGTTTGCAGAAAGTAAGTAAAGTCATCTCTCAGATATGTGAGCAGACAGAAAACATGAAACCATGGCCGTGTCTACACTAGCCAAAATCTTTGAAATTGCCATGCAAACGGCCAATTCGAAGTTTACTAATGAAGCGCTGAAATACATATTCAGCGCCTCATTAGCATGCGGGCGGCCGTGGCACTTCGAAATTGACGCGGCTTGCTGCCACGCAGCTCGTCCAGACGGGGCTCCTTTCAAAAGGACCCCAGCTACTTCGAAGTCCCCTTATTCCCATCAGCTCATAGGAATAAGGGGACTTGGAAGTAGGTGTGGTCGTTTCGAAAAGGAGCCCCATCTGGATGAGCCGCGCAGCGGTGAGCCACATCAATTTCAAAGTGCCGCGGCCGCCCGCATGCTAATAAGGCGCTGAATATGTATTTCAGTGCTTCATTAGTAAACTTCGAAATGGCCATTTGCATGGCAATTTTGAAGCTTTTGGCTAGTGTAGACATAGCCCATCTCTTAAAACATTTTTCCTCACAGTTAAAAGCCATTGAAACGCCATTTTTATAGTACTTTTAAAGGACTAGATTTTGCCATTTGCTGAGGCATGGTGTAGAGGCTAGAGCATAAGATCCAAACTGCCCTAGAAGCAGGTCCCCAGGAAGCACTGTGACTCATATAGCCCCTTGAGTTACAGGCCCATCCATGCTTCTTCTTGCTTTTGATGGTCAGTAATTTTATACTGCCTGCATCATCAGCAATTTTGAGTCTGCCATCTGTTGTCTCAGTTGGCCTGGGCATTGAGGAAGGAGGAGCTGAGGTTTGGTCCCTTTCCCCACCCAGCTGTTCCTTGATATGAATATAAAGCAGGGGTCAGCAACCTCCAGTACAGGTGTCAAGAGTGGCGTATGAGCCAATTTTCATTGGCACTAGAGGTGGGAGCTCAGCCCTGCCTTTCCTACCCCATGCAGCCAGGAACTTGCTCAAAGCCATACCACCTGTGGATTAACAAAAGACCAGATAACGCTACCAACCACCACCTAAAAGGTAAAACTCTGAATCTTGGTTTATTTATTAATTAAGCTGTTCTAAGTAGGAGTATTAGTGACTTTAAAAGGTGTCACTGGCACTTGGACCATACATAAAGGTCAAAAGGTCAAATTTCAACACTCCATTTTGGAAAGGTTGCTGACCCCTGCTGTAAGGGTTATCTTTCAGATTTATTAAGGGATTCACTTTCATGTTAGGAAATTGTCCAAACAAAGGCTAGCATTCTTATGGAGGAGAATGAGGTGCTTCCAGATGAGCAATTACTAGAGGAGTCCTGCCAGTGAGATTCCAGTGGTATTACATAGTCAGAAAAGCTTTGTCTACACTAAAGCACGTTGTCGAAAGGAAGCCTTTCAAAAATGACAAATCGAAAGATGCCTGCCCTTTTGAAATATAGCATCCACATGTAAGCTTTCGAAATCCAGGGGTCCTTTTGAAAGGCTCCTGTCTGCACTGGTGGCATGTGTTTCAAAAGCCGCACTTTCAAAATGCGCATGTGTGCCATTATGCTAATGAGGTGCTATATATGCAGGGCAGCGCTTCATTAGCATCTGCCGAAGTGGCTCGTTATCACCGCGCTTTCGAAAGGGGGGGTGCTAGTGTAGCCACGGCCTTAATGTTTGTCAAATGCCTTGAAAATGAAAAGTGTTATGTAGGTATCCTTGGATCAGATTTTTAGGGATAAAAGTCAATAAACCTTAATTTCACCATGCATCCACCCACAAACCAATAGAAAGTATTGTAGTTGATAAAAAAATTTACAGATAGGCAAAGTAAGAAAATGCTGATCTAGAACTTATTTAGTATAAGTATATTTACTTTGTATACTTTGATGTTGACAATTGTGTTTTAATGTTTACCAAGTTTTACATTTTTGAATATCAACTCTAGATAGTGGTCTGACCCTCCCATAATTTCTGACAAGGGAAAAACTATAAATGGATATGAATCAGAAAAATGCTTAAATCCCATAATTTCATGTAACTGAAAATTTTAATCTATAAAAATGCTTAAAATAAATGTTGATATCAATCAATATTACAAAAATAAAAATTATATTCTGTCACACCTATATATGGCTGTGTCTACACTTGCATTCCTCTTTCAAAAGAGGCATGCAAATGAAGAAAATATAAAATGCAAATGAGGTGCAGATTTACATATCTGGCACCTCATTTGCATATTCTCATTTCGAAAGTGCTTCTTTTGAAAGAAAAAAGCAGTGTAAACAAAGCTCTTTTGAAAATAAATCATATATTTGAAAGACACAGCCTATATGTGGTATAAACACAGCCTATTTATGATATACTGTTTTAGAATAGCTCTTACTGCATAGACAAAAAAATATCTCCAGTCAATAAATAAGATAGCAGGGCAACTAAATGGATAAATAAACTGACTTGCATAGTGAAGAAAGTGAGGTTAATTATGACTGTAAAAAGGAAATAGGACTACAGTCTAGCTGATTGTCACAATAATCAATATTAGGCACATTTATCATCTCTGTATACCACTCACACTATGTATATATTTTTAGTGCCTTAGGGGAATGATGTGGCATAATACACTAAAATTTGATTGCATAAAATTAGGACTCTTGGCAGCAAACACAAAGAAGAACAATAAAATTATGGTAGATTATTTTGAATAGATTTGTAATAGACACATATAGAGTATTAGCTTAATGCAATTCACTGTACAGGAAACATAATGAGGCAATGGATGGAGAACAAGTAAAGGAAATAAAACCTCCATAGATATTTACCTGATAGAAGAATAACTGAATGCTATAAGATAAAGTGTTCAATACAGAAAACAAAACAAAACAAAACAAAAAAAAACAAGCACAGATAATTCAGGGCTTCAGCAATAGAAATAATAAATATATTACCAGAGGAAACTGTTATAGCTCTGTAGTATCTCAAAGAAGACATGTTGTAGCAGGAATATGAGAAAACAAACCAACTTAAGAAAAACAAATTATTACAAATATGGGAACCACCTGATAATGGCATTTTGAAATTACCATTTTTTTTAAAATGGAAGAGGAGATATAATCAGAATGATCAAGGATTTCCTATTATTATTATTCATTAGTTAGTGGTACAGACTAGAACCGCTAGGGAGTTTTCCAACAAAATGCTTTTCATCAGAAAATATTGATTCATCAGAATCAACACTGTTCATGAGAAAGAGTTAACTATGACAAATCTGATCTGAATATTTTTTTTTAAATTGAAAAGCGACATTTTGGCATTTTCTGAACAAAGTATCTATTAAAATAACTTGTCATTTTAAAACCTTTATTAATTTATTCTCTTTTCAAAAGGTTTCAAAAGATTAATTTATTTGAGGAGGTCAAAACCAAACATCTTTGAATGACCAAAACAAAACGTTTTCATTGATCCTTTTTTTTCCAAAGTATCAATATATTTCAAAGAAAGAGAGAGAGAGAGAGAGAGAGAGTGTTTGTCTTTTCATTCTATTCTGGGTCGTGAAAAGTTTTTGACAACTCCTAGGATGGAAAAAGCACGACCTGCCCTGCTCAGTTGCATACATAAACATAATCTTTAAATCCATGTTTGGTCTGAGATCTAGTTATTTTAAATACATCTTCACATCCTATGTTCCATCACAGTCATACTGGTAACAATGCCTGGAATTCATCTTCCCAGGTGCAGATATCCAACAGAGAATACTCAGATGAAAGCTTCTCCTCGACTGATCAGCAAAGTTCCAATATACAGGGATAGTGTGCAAGTGTGCAGACCACAGTGGTATTGGACTTCTGTAAAATCATGTCATAAATTGCACCATCATAAATTTGAGAACTTTGTGATAAACTTCATGCAAGATGCAAACCTGTGTTTGATAGACTGTGGGGGAAGTACATTCTAAAGTTGTGGTGTCCAATACTTTAGCTACTCACCACGTGGTTTTTTGGCTGGTTGAATGGGGCTAGTTGGCTTGAACACTTAAAAAATTGTTGCATTCAATTTTAAATGAAAATAGAAACAATTTCAAAAAATAAAAAAGAAGTTCAGAAAATATTTCTAAAGTCTAAACTCGCTTTCCATTCATTTGCACCATTTGCTGCATGGAAACCTCCATCAGCAGGTGGAATAGTTTAAATATGCCATTCAGGCTGGAAATCATCAGGCATCATGCATCCCTGTAAACTGCATCTTAGAGCTGGCATATGATTCTTGTTTTTTGAAAATGTACATTATATTTTTCTTTTTTCAGAACCATGTAGGTAGTTCGCTATAATGGCTACTGCTTTAGAACTGGACACCATGGGTCTGAAGGTCTGAGGATAGAACGATAGGCCATGATGTACAGAGTCAACATTATTTCACATTTTTGATTGGTTTACATGATGATTTAAATCAGCCAAGTTTTGTGAAGGGTGGGATTGTTGTAAAATCATTTTTATATGCATTTACTGTATTACAGCATACATAGAGAAGTAATGGTGGCTGCTGAATATAAGAGCTACTTAAGAATACAAGTAAATCAAATAAATTAGGAAATAAACAAATGTATAGTGATAATCCTCTCTCTCTCTCTTCAGGCATATATTATGCACCTAAAGTACAGCCTGTGGGGCCTCTCAATAGCGGAAAACAGTTGACACATTTGAGAAAATTCAGGGAAAAGCAACATAAATTATTAACAAGCTGAAGGGATTGACATTAAAAAGAAGTAAATATGTATAACTTGGCTGAGCAACAACTGAGGATGAGAGAACAAGATAACTGTCTACAAATATTTCAAGGCTACGAACATCAAGGATTGAAAAGAATCATTGAAAGTGGTCAGAAAGGTTATAATTAAGGGCAAAGGTAATGCACTGTAAATGAGCACTGGAAAATATAAATTGAAAAGTAGGTAAACATTTCTGGACAATGAATTCTTTTAGATTGTGAAACTGTCTCCAAAGGAAGCCCTATTCATGGAGCCATGGAAAGCCAAAATGGACTAACATAATTGATGGTAGCAAATGATATTTTATAGACAGGGCAAAAGATAAGATGACCCAATGGCTAATTCCTACCTGTGTGATATTTTTCAAAGATAATATGGTTTCCCCATTTCCAACTGTACAAAAAAGGTTGCAAAAATAGAACATCGACATAGAATACCAAGAACATATTCACAACAGTCAATTGTTCCCCAGCCCTTTTGCCTCCTTCCTGAAAGAAACTCTGATGGCCCATAAATTATCCAATCCTTTTGCACTTTACAAGATTCCATGGGAGTCAGTTTGAAAGTGGGAATGAGGGCCCGACATTATACATGTTTAATATATCGTGGTTTTATGTTTTCATTTGTCAGTAATGAAGATTAATTATCATCACACGGGTAGGAGGAGATCTGCACTATAGTAATTTATTAGGTGACTGAAAAAGCTCAGGGGAAAGTATTGGAAGGCAACTTCTTTTTATTCAAAGTGTTTTTTCTGTTAGCTGAGGAGATCTGAAAGAGCAATTTCTTGTAATAGTCACAGAGAGGTAGCTGTATTAGGCTGTATCATCACAAAATAAAAAAGCAGTCAGGTAGCACTTTAAAGACTAAGAAAATAATTTATTCCGTGATGAGCTTTCAAGGGGCAGACCCACTTCTTCAGATCTGGGAATAGTTCACCTAATAAATTATTTTGTTAGTCTTTAACGTGCTGCATGATTGCTGTTTTGTTTTGAGGAACTATAATATATATAGTATTTTATTGAGAATGTGAACGTAAGAGCTCGAACAGCTGAGCACAAGAGGGCAGCTAAACTTGGGCCTGGTTTTGTATCACTGACATGGAGATTTACTGCAGATTTCAGAAAAAGCGGGATGAGGCCACTGGAGAGTAATACCTACCCCACAGGGTGACTGCTTATTGGATGCAAAGCACAAGGGTAAAACCTTTTTATCCTCCTCCTTTTCAACCCCAGTCCAAAACCAGCATTATACACTGAAGGCCATCCTTCATGGGTGTGGCATGTGTGGGCGCCGGGTGTATTTTTAAGGATGGAATGTACTATATAAATACAATCTATAGTTATAAACAGGCATGTTTTAATATCACCTAAAACGTTGAAAAATCATGAGCAAGGCCTGAAAAAAATCATAAGATTTTTAAAGTGGTGCATATCTTGCTCTTGTTGTTTGCCTTCTGCTCTCTGAGACTGGGTCTACATGGAGACGTCGTGCCAGCAGCTTCATGCTAATGAGCAGTCCTGCTATTGCAAATGGCTGCTCATTAGCATATTCCTGGGGCTCATTAGCATAGCCTTGAGAGATCTCGCTGCTGGCAGAAGCATGTGCCTGAAGGCATCAGGGGCTGGTAACAGAAGGGGGTTGGCCAGTAGAGGCATATCCACACTGCCTGTTTACTGCCGGCACCTCCTTCTGCCGGCAGTAAGAGCTTGCATGGTTATGCTAATGAGCTGTGGGAATATGCTAATAAGCAGCCATTTGCAAGTGCAAGAGTGCTCATTAGCATGAAGATGCCAACAGGATGTCTCCGTGTAAACTCAGTCTGAGTCTTCAGCATTCACTTAGGACACAGTTTCAAGCTGTTCTCCACAACCTTGAGGTTTGCAAACCTTAATGCAATCTGAGGGCCTCGTGTAGTCAGTTGGCTACAAGAGGCAGAGCTGAGGCTTTAAGTAAATCCCTGCTTATTGTGCAACTGGTGATAACACTGAGAGAATTGGCAACCTCTCTATAGACCACATCAAATGGGACATATACTGAGGACAGCTTAGTTTCACTTTCACTTTAATTTCCTTTTGTGCTGCTGAAGTTGTGTTGAGCAGCGTCAATCTAAATGAGAATGAGGGCCTAAATCTGTATATAGGTGTTATTACTCTACTACCCAACAATGATATTCTCTGGGGTGGAACACAGCAGTGTTAAACTGAGCACAGCAATGGTACACAGGTGTAAGGACAGGAAGGGAGGCTATTCATTTAAAAAAGAAATGGTATACAATAACGTAGAGCATCTTGTTCTCATTGGGATTTGCTAGCCCTACCCAGGCCGTGATTTCTTATAAAATGCTATCTTTATTCTTACGTGCAGTGAAGTGCAGCACAGCTTGCCTCTTTCACCAGCAGAAGTTGGTCCTATAAAAGTTATTTTATCCACCCTCCTTATCTCTCCAAAACCTTTATTTTTAATATTAATTATTGTTCATTTAGCTCAAAGGCCCAAGTCAAGATCAAGGCTTCATTACTGTAAGTGCTGTAAAACCACACAAGAAGATTCAGGAATTACCCTGAAGGTGGGGGGAAGGGGCAGTAAGAAGGGCCCCAGGTTCCGATGTTTCTGAACGGCCCAGGGCTCCTGCCCACTATTGCAACCACTGCAGCAGCAGCAGTGGCTAAACCCTGGGTCCTTTAAATCACTGCTGTGGCCGGCATGCTCCAGATGGTGCTGAAAGGCTGGCGGGGGGAGGCTAAACTCTAGCCACACCCCTTCTGTCAGAGGCCCTGCTGCTTCTAGGAGCACAGAGCCATTCCCCACCCTGTCCCTTTCCACAGGGCCTGGCAATTTTGTCAGCTTCTCCAATTACAATTACCAAATTTCAGGTTCCCAAAAAGAAAGCATAGCCAAAGAAGTAGGAGGAGTGCTAGAGAGGGTACCTAGAGATGGAGGGCAGTTTTACTTTTTGTCATAGTGGCTTCTGAGCTGCGCAGAACCTTTCTTCTGTAGCGGGAAAAGTGGGGAAGGTACTCCAAGCATCACAGCTAAATACAATAGTGACAGAGAGATAGCCGTCTTAGTCTGTATTCTATCAAAACAAAAAGCAGTCATGTAGCACTTTAAAGACTAACAGAAAAATGTATTAGGTGATGAGCTTTTGTGGGACAGACCCACTTCTTCAGATCATAGCCTTACCAGAACAGACTCAATATAAAAAGCACAGAGGTGCAATTGAGTCTGTTCTGGCAAGACTATGATATGAAGAAGTGGGTCTATTCCACAAAAGCTCATCACCTAATAAATTGTTTTGTTAGTCTTTAAAGTGCTACATGACTGCTTTTTTGTTTTGATAGAATACAGACTAACACAGCTATCTCTCTGTCAATATTCTGTGGGAAGTTAACAAGCCACTCAATTTTCAACAGTACTTTAGAATACCTGCAACATACTTACGCAAAACAATCTGTTTAGCTGTGACCCAGGGAGTACCTTTCCAGACCCAAGAAAGAGCTCTGTATATTTCAAATACAAGAAGTTCATAAAATAAGATATATTACCTGCTCCCACTCCCCTCCCCAACAACCAGAGTCCACAGCTATAATCACATTGCCTACAGCCACCAGGTTAGCAAATCAACCACATCCTCCAGCCTTTAGTGGTTTCCAAAGAAGTTTCCTCTTCAAAAGCTGATAAGGACCTCTTTTGCTTTAGGTCACGTCTTCACTACAGGCTGAATCCACAGAGCAGTGATTGATCCAGCAGGGGTTGATTTATCACAACTCTGGTACTCCACCAGAACGAGAAGACTAGGGTGAGTTAATAGGAGAGGTTTTTCTGTTGATGCAGTGTGGTGTGGTAAGTAGATCTTAGTTACATCAGTTTGAATCACACTAATAGAACTCAAATTGTGTAAGTTAGATCACATGTCCCTGTAGTCTAGACCTGCCCTTTGGTTATGAGATATGACATAATCATAGGCCAAACTGATATGTGTACTGCCAGTGTATATCCTTTTCTTACTCCAAAGGAATCAAGCATATAATTAAAGTTGCACTGTGTTAGAAAATGCCTTTAGCAAATAACATACTCTCAGGTTTTATCATTCAGATTTAGGTGGTATCGAAGAAAACTTTCTAGAAAATAAAACAAATTCTACAGATTTTTATGTTAATTTTTAAATGGAAGGGAAATTTGGGACAAGTGATTATTAAAACAGTGAAACTCATCCAACCTCTCATAAGATTAGATAAGGAAGTCGTTTTGCTTAGAGCAACAGATTTGAAATCGCTTAATTTTCTTTCCCACTCCTGTGACTCTTTAGCAGTTTAGATAAAACAAGCAGTTAAAGCAGATAATGAGTATCAGATCTCAAGTTGATGCAGAGTAAATTGAATTCTGAAGAATCTCTTCTCTTCCCAACTTTGCTGCAGGTGCCAGGGTTCACTTTCTAAATCACTTGACTTATTTAGCAATATTGCAAAGGTTTTGAAGTCAGTTAGAGGGGTAGAAACTAAATAAATTGCCACTAGCTTGCCAGATTTTCAGTCTCAGACAAGCTTGGAAGTACCCTTCAGAGTCTCTCTGTGGCATTGCTATTGGTTATATAATTCTTATTTTGTGCCACAATCACTGCCACAATCACTGGTTTCACAGCAGCTGCTTGCCATTTTCACCTTTCTAGTTAATGGGTTCACATACCCTGGGAAGCTAAATTTACATTATATGGCTGCAGGTGTCTGAACAAAATTGTACTTAATCAGTGCAGGTCTCTCCACTGGCTCCGTGAGCTTTGGATCAGGCCCATGGAAAGTAAAATAGTTTATCACAGATATACCAAAACAAACAAGAAATCACATAGCACTTTAAAGACTTGCAAAATAATTCATTAGGGCCCTGTCTACACTACCCAAATCTTTGAAATGGCCATGCAAATGAGGCATATTCAGTGTCTCATTAGCATGGCACCAGCCTCGGCTCTTCGTAATTCTTGCTTTTCGCTGCCATGCTGCTCGTCCAGACGGACTTCCTTTTTGAAAGAACCCTGCCAACTTCGAAATCCCCTTAGTCCTATCTGCTGAACAGCAGCAATTTCAAAGAGCTGCAGCCAGTAGCATGCTAATGAGGTGCTGAATATGTATTTCAGCACCTCATTACTAATCTTTGAAATGGCCATTTTGAAGATTTGGGCTAGTGTAGACATAGCCTAGGTGATGAGCTTTCATTGGACAGACCCATTTCTTTAGATCATAGCCTTACCAAACAGACTCAACATATAAAGCACAGAGGTCCAAAAATTGTTATCAAGGTTGACAAATCAGAAAAATGGTTATCAAGATTGGCAACTCAAAAGAGCAGAGGGATGGTGGGGGATTTGTGGGGTGGGGAAGTTAAGAGTTATGTAAAATGTCAAAATGTGTAAAAGAGTCCTTTGAATGAGTCAGGTAATTCCTGACCCTGTTTAATGTGTCAAATTTGAATATGAATGTTATTTTTGAGCATTCCCTCTGTAAGCAGTTGTAAAGTCCCTTTTCAGTACAACACAAACTTTCAGATCTTTATCAGAATGGCCTACTCCATTATAAGTGCTGGGTGTCAGGTTTGTGTACTGGACGTTTTTTGATGTCTGTTCTGTGTCCATTCATTCTTTGTGAAAGAGTGTTTGCAGTCTGTCCTATATACATGATGTGTGGGCATTTTTGAGACATGATGTTATATATGAAGTTAGTTGAGGAACAGAAGAATGTGCCTGTGATTCTGTAATTAATGTAGTTAGGTCCAGTGATGGTATCTCCAGAATAGATATGTGGACAAAGTTGGCAACTGGGTTTGTTGCAAGAAAATCTTGCAGGATTAATATTAGTGTGGAATAGACTGTGGTTGCTAGTGAGAATCCTCATAAGGTTGGGAGGTTGTCTATAGGAAAGAACAGGCCTGTCACCTAGGGCATCCTGGAGTGTGGCATCATGATTTAGGATACGTTGTAGGTCTTTAATGGTGCATTGCAGTGATTTGAGTTGGGGGCTGTAAGTAATGACAAGTGGAGTTGTGTTATTGGCTTTTTTGGGCCTATCTTGCAGTAGTTGGTTTCTGGGTATTTGTCTGGCCCTGTTGATTTGGTTTTTCACTTCTCCCAGTGTGTAATTCATGTTTCTGAATGTTTGGTAGAGATCTTGTAGTTTTTGGTCTCTGTCAGTAGGATCAGAGCACATGCAATTGTATCTGAGAGCTTGACTGTAAACAATGGATTACGTCGTGTATGCAGGATGGGAACTAGAAGCATATAGGTAAGTGTAGTGGTCAGTGGGTTTCCAATAGGGAGTGGTATTGATCAGGCCATCAGTGATTTCTACTTTAGTGTCTAGAAAATGTATCTCTCATGTGGAGTGGTCAAGGCATAAGTTGATGGTGGGGTGCAGATTGTTAATGTCTCTGTGGAATTCTTCTAGAGTCTATTTACCATGGGTCCAAATGATAAAGATGTTATTGATGTATCGTATGTAAAGGAGGGGTAATAGGGGATGAGAGCTAAGGAATCATTGTTCCAGGTCAGCCATAAATATATTGGCATATTGTGGGGCCATGCAGGTGCCTGTTGCAGTGCCACTAATCTGGAGGTATAAATTGTCCCCAAATTGGAAATATGATCTGAAGAAGTGAGTCTGTCCCATGAAAGCTCATTACCAATAAATTATTTTGTTAGTCTTTAAAGTGCTACATGACTGCCTTTTTTTTTTTTTGGTAGAATACAGACTAACACGACTATCTCTCTGTCACTTATCACATGTGTCTGAGTTCTTCCAGACCTTTGCATACGCACAGGGCCAAAGCAGTGATCTTATGGTAACTTTAGAAAAGAACATGCTATACAGTGCATTCTCTCCTTGGAAATTTTGGGGGAATCACAGCTGACTGGTGAATCCAAATGAATGTTTGAGGATTTTTGTGTTCTGATCATTTGCTCCAGCTTTTCACAGATCAACTAACTGAAAAGCTGTCACTGAAGCAATTTTCCCCTTCATAGCTGCCAAAGAACTGATTTATGCACCCATCTACAACTAAAATCTGGTAAATTCTGCATCTCACTTCAGGCCCTAATGCGGGATATTGTTCATTAGTGCTAACCTACTGTAGAGGGGAAGGAGTGTGAAATAGAACTTTGCTGGGAGTGAAGATTTCTGAAGATTTAGATTAACGAAAAAGATATTTAATACATCACATCCTTTATAATTATGCTCACAAAATGTCACAGCCTTCCTTCACACAAACAAAAAGATAACAAACATTAAGAACATCTTCACATTCATTTTAACTCCAAAGATACACACTCAAAGTTTAGGGAAAAAATAATCTGTCTTATATACTGAAAGAGTATTATCCATCATAGCTAACAACTGATGCCACCTTTTATAATTTTATTGTACATCTCATAATATTTGGCATTTTACTTATCACTCCAGCTCCTAGCAGCACATGGTTATATGAAAATCTCAGCTGTCAATTAAAACCTTTGTATTTCTAGCCCCCATGGTTGCAGAGCACAGGTTTAAGAACATGACCTCTTACAGCTGAAAAAGTAGCAGAGAAAATAATTTTAAAATAGTGTTTACTTCCCTTGGTTTCTTGATGTCTGACCAGTGCTTAATTTGTACTGAAGCTTGCCTTGCCTGAGCACCAACACCACTAGGCTCAGCAGTTCATGGCTCCAGCTCCTCCAGGCTTGGTGTATCAGCTACGAAAGAACAGAATTGCTTGATTCCCCAGCACCTCTTTTGTTGCAAATTAAGCGCAAACTTATAGGAACCTAAAATATTTGTACAGCCCAGGCAGCCTACTACCTTTCCCCAACTGTGATCAGCACACAATGCTTAAAATAAGGTATAATAAGCAAGAACTGAATAACAAGCAAATGTGAGATAATCGGCCCCCACCCCCACCTCCTAATGTCTTATCTTGATCTCATGCAGACTGTCTTATGTCATGATACACACATTTGAATATCCCATGACAGGATAAAATAGCAGGAAAATGGATAAGGTCAACCCTTCAGTCACAAGATCCAGCAGGGAATTTTAGGGATCGGCGCGTCCTCTTTCCGTAAGATGGGAGAAGATAATGGAGAGCCTCTGGTTGATGCAGCTGATGTTGGTCAGGTGGCTTAGTTTTTCTTAAGTTTGTGTTAGACCAACGAATTCAGCTCTGAAACAAGGGCCTGAAACAGATATGGGCATGACACATGTTCCTTCCTAGGTTGTTGGGAGACCACCAACCTGCACAGCCATTCCACAAAATTGTTATAGTTCATTGTGATGGTGCTTGATACTTTTGACAGCCATATAAAAGTCCCAAATTCTTTTTAAAATAATTCATAATTTGTGAGAGCTTTGGTATGGCAATACCATAACCACCCAGGTCCAGGGTGACTAGACATCCTGATTTTACCAGACCATCCAAATATTAGGAGCTTTTTCTTCTATAAGACCTATTATCTTCTCCACACAGGCTATGTCTACAGTACAGCAATCTGTCAACAGAAGTTACTGTTGGAAGAGCTCTTCCAGAAAAGCTTCTGTCAACAGATCACATCCAAACACAAAACCAGATCAAGGCTACGTCTACACATATATGCTACATCGAAATAGCTTATTTTGATGTAGCGACATCGAAATAGGCTATTTCGATGAATAACGTCTACACGTCCTCCAGGGCTGGTGCCATCGATGTTCAAAGTAGACATTGGGCAGCACCACATCGAAGTAGGCGCTGCAGGGGAGCGTCTACACGCCAAAGCGGCACACATCAAAATAAGGGTGCCAGGAACAGCTGCAGACAGGGTCACAAAGCGGATTAGCACTTCCGGGGCAACAGCTAGCCGCTTCCTTAAAGGGCCCCTCCCAGACACACTCAGCCTGCACAGCACGCAGTCTGCAGAGCCATAGGCATGCACACCTTGGCGACGCAGTTATGGACCCCCAGCAACAGCAGCAGCCAGAGGTCCACCCAACCGCCCCTGTAGGAGCAGTGCTTGCCCTGCTCAATTGCCATGCAGGAGGCAGCTGATCACCTTCTAGCCACAGAAGAGGAGCTGCCCCCAGGGGACGAGGAAGCAACCCTAGACCCTGCAGCCCCCCGCCTCCCTGCCCCCGCCGCACATGCTGCCGGCTGTGGAGCTACCCCACGAGCACCGACTGATGGGAGTGGCTGGTGCTCGGTGAGTGGGATGACGAGCGCTGGCTCCAGAACTTGCGTATGAGCCGGCAGACATTTCTGGAGGTCTGCCAGTGGCTCACCCCTGCACTGAGGCACCAGGACACTGCCATGCGGCGTGCCCTCAGTGTGGAGAAATGGGTCGACATCGCTGTCTGGAAGCTGGCTGGGAGGGGAGGGGAGGGGAGCCCTGGCAGGGGAGCCCTGGGAGGGCCAGACACACCCTGCACACCCCTCACTGGTGCTCTCCCATGTCCTTCCCCTGCAGGTCATCCAAGCCATCAACGCCCTGCTCCTCCACAGGCTCGTGCGGCTTGGGAACCCGGATGCCGCCATCACGGGGTTTGCCACCATGGGCTTCCCCAGTTGCTTCAGGGCTCTGGATGGGACCCATATCCCCATCCGTGCCCCGGAGCACAGTGGAGGACGCTTCTTAAACAGGAAGGGCTACCATTCTGTGGTCCTCCAGGCCTTGGTGGACAGCCAGGGCCGCTTCCTGGACATATGTGTTGGCTGGCCTGGCAGCACCCACGACACCCGGGTATTCCGGAATTCAGGCCTGTGCCGCTGGCTGCAAGTGGGGACCTACATCCCCCAGCAGAAGATCCCTGTGGGGGATACCACTATGCCCCTCTGCATCATTGCAGACGTGGCATTCCCCCTCTGGCCCTGGCTTATGCACCCTTACACAGGCCATTTGTCAGCCAGCCAGGAGCGCTTCAACATGCGCCTGAACCACGCATGCCAGGTGGTTGATCGCACATTTGGCTGCCTCAAAGGGCACTGGAGGTGTCTCCTCACCCACCTTGATGCGGACCCCACCAACATCGCCCAGATTGTGGGCGCATGCAGCGCCCTCCGCAACCTGGTGGAGAGCAAGGGGGAGGCATTCTTTCAGGGCTGGGCTGTGGAGGCTGGCAGGGCCGACGTGCAGCCACCCGCTGCCCCCAGTCTCCAGGTGGACCCTGAAGGGATTCGGGTCCAGGAGGCCCTGCGGGCCCATTTTGATGAGGCCGCAGGGTGAACGCTGGCAGGCCCCCCACTGCACCCCCCCGCATCCTCCACAACACTCCCTGCCCCATACCCACACCACAGAGCACCTGAGAGCACACCCCCCCCACACTTTTCTTGTAAATAGAAATAGACGTGTTGTTCGTGAAACCAGAAAACGTTGAACTCTTATTATTATTATATTATTTACATCCAATATAAATATTATATATATTAAATGATGATAAGGAAGAAAAAGGGGAAGACAAGGAAGGGGAGAACTATTTACATAGGGGGGCAGGTATCATAAAATAACAGGGGTCTAATACAAACTATATACAAAACACAAGTAAAAGGGGATATGTACAAAGGGGAGGGGGGCCACGTCCTGGGCCCCGCACCCCCTAATGTCCAGCACTGGGGGTGGGCGGCCGTGACCCATGCCTCGGCCTCAGCCCTGGCCGGGGCTGGCTGGGGGCCGGGTGGACCGGCAGATATGGCCAGCGGGTGTCAGCAGGCCCCAGGTCCCCCTTGGCGGAAGGCCCCTTGGTGGTGGATGGCATTGCGATGGCGGGTGGAGCAGTGGGTGGAGCAGGCAGGGCAGGCAGAGCAGCGGCTGGCGCGGCATGGGGGGCCAGGTAGTCGGTTATGCGCTCGAAAGTGTGCATAAAGGCCCCCCATGCCTCCTGGCGCCAGGCCAGTGCCCGCTTCTGCAGATGGAGCTGCCACTCCTCCATCCGCAGGCGCTGCTCCGAGACCTCCAGCTGCTGCTGGAGGATCGCCAGCAGCTGGGGGTCCGTCACCGTCCGTGGGTCCGCCATCGTCCCTGCCCTGGGGCTGGTCGGTGCTCCGCCAAGGGGCTGGCCTGGAGTGATGGCCCCGGTGGGCTCTTCGGGACCACTGACACCTTGCCGGCACTCTACGGTCCCTCCGATGGTGCAGCTGCGGAACACAGGGGGGGAAGGAGAGTGGTACTGTTAGTGTGGGCCCCGAGCTGTGGCCCTTGTCCCCCCCACCCCTCTGCTGCTGGTTCCCCATCCCTGTCCCCAGGAGATGCTGCTGCTGCTGATGGGTGTCCCACCGCCTCCCCCCGGGGGACCCTAGGTTCCGCTCCCCCCATCCCCAGGGATGGGGCATGGCACTGTTGTGCTGGGGGGACAGGGGCTAATGCAGTCTTCTGAGGGACATGCCACTGCTGTCCTTGGGGCCATGGTCATCTGGGCATGTGGAGGGCCCTGGTCATGTCTGTTGTCCCCGCCCCTCAACCCCGGAGGTGTGCACCGGTGGGGGTACATACCTGATAGTCCGCTCCCACGGTCAGGGGACACCTGGTGGGCAGACGCCCTGCTGGAGCTCCAGGACGGGATGGCGATCCGGAGCCCCCCATCGCTGGAGGAGGATCCCCACTCCTTCTCCTCTTCCGGTGCCCCAGAGGTGGGCTCCTGGGGGGGCCCCCGGGGTGCGGAGCTTGCCTCCAGGTCGGACTCCGCCTCTGGGGCCTCCTGGGGCTCCTCGGCCGAGGTGTCAAGAGTGGCCGGAGGGGAGGAGGTGTGCCGGGGGTCCAGGATTTCCCTGAGCTCCCTGTAAAAGAGGCAAGTGATGGGGGCGGCCCCAGATCAGCTGGCCACATCCTGGGCCCAGGCATAACCCTGCCGCAGCTCCTTAACCTTACTCCTGACATGGTCAGGAGTGCGGGCAGGGTGACCCCGGGCAGCCAGGCCCTCGGCCAGCTGAGCGAAAGCATCTGCATTTTGCCTCTTGCTCCCCATTACCTGGAGCACCTCCTCCTCACTCCAGAGCCCCAGCAGGTCCTGAAGCTCAGCCTCCGTCCAGGAGGGGCCCCGCTGCCGCTTCCCGGGCTGGCTGCCAGCCTGGGAGCCCTGGCTCCCCTTGGGAGGGGTCCCCTGGGATCGCTTGGGGGGCTGGTGGGTGGCCATCGCAGCGGGGGGGTGTCTCTGGGCTGCTGTGAGATGTGCAGGCCGGCCGTGTGGCTGTGCTGCCTCCTGCACGCTCTCTCAGCTTCCTGCACAGGAAGGCAGGGGACGGGGAGCTTTAAGGGGCCGCTGCAAGTGGCGACCATCGAGCTCAGGGGCTGGAGAGAGCGTCTCTAAACCCCTCAGCTGATGGCAGCCATGGCGGACCCCACTATTTCGGTGTTGTGGGATGCGCATTGGCTACACGGGCCCTACTTCGACGTTCAACGTCGAAGTAGGGCGCTATTCCCATCTCCTGATGGGGATAGCGACTTCGACGTCTCTCCGCCTTACGTCGATGTCAGCTTTGAAATAGCACCCACCACGTGTAGTCGTGGCGGGCGCTATTTTGAAGTTGGCACGGCTACTTCGAAGTAGCCGGCACGTGTAGACGCGGCTCAAAGGAGCAATCTGCTTTGTCAACAGAGAGTGGCCAGACTGCCCGGCAGCTCTCTTGACAGAAAGGCAATCCAGAAGCTCAGGAAACAGGGTTGCACTGTGAGCCAGAAGTTTTTCCTGTTGACAGAGGTCCTCCCAGAGCCTGTCAACAGCTTTTTTGTCAACAGAAGCTGTCAGCAAAGATGTCACTCATCATTGCAGAGAGGCAGACCATTGCCAGCAGAAGTGCCGAGTTTTGTCAACAGACTGTTGACAAAACACATTTTGCATGTAGATGCTCTGAGTTTTGTTAATGAAACCCTGGTTTTGTCAGCCAAACTCTCTAGTGTAGACATAGGCATATTGTCCCAATTTTCCACCCTTGATAACTGGTCATGTTGATCTGCTTGTGGAAGAGTCTTATTCCATGACTAGAGCACATCCTTCCTAGATGCAAGAGCCAGTAAAGGCTAATGTTCTCTACTCATGAACGCTGTGAAAGACTGGGGATCTCTGCATAGGCAGAGGGAAACCAATGAGTTGCCTTGGGGAATGAGTTGATTGAGGCAGGGATGGGAACAGATGGCAAAGTTAAGAGCAGAAAATAGAACAGCCCCACTCTGCACTGTCTTTCAATGTTTCACCCTCTTGGTACTTAGTATCCTCCTAAAGTGTATTCCTGGGACAGTGGCCATTAAAGAAAGACCCATCAGGGCAGCTCTTTGATATTCACAATTCAAGTTGTGTCTACACTAGAGTGCAATGTTGAAGTAGCAGGCACAACTTTGAAATAGTGAGTGCCGCATCTAAACAGGCAACGCGCTATTTTGAAGTTGAAATCGACGTTAGGCATGGAGACGTCAGAAATGCTATTCCCATGAGAGGATGGGAATAGAGTCCTACTTTGACATCTAACGTTAAAGTAGGACATGTGTAAATGACCCACGTCTTGCTACTTCAAAATAGCGGGGTCCGCCATGGTGGCAATCTGCTGGGATGCTGAGACATGCTATCCAGCCTCTCCAGAGCTCTATTATTTCTGCACCCAGTAGATCTTAAAGCTTCACTGACCTGGAAACACTGTAGCAGGAAGCTGAAACCATGCAGGCAGCAGCTGTGCCACACGGTTCCCCTGCATGGCCCAGAGACAGCTGATGGCAGCCATCCAGCCCCCCCGACAACCCCCAGGGCGCTGCCTCCAGGCCATCTCAGGGCTGCCAGACCTCCAGCAGGTGGGGCAGGAAGTGGGGCCCCTTCTGGACTGATGCCAAGCTCCATGACCTGCTGGGGCACTGGGGTGAGAAGGAGGTGCTCCACATAATGGGAAGCAAGCGGTGGAATATGAATGCATTCACCTGACTGGCTGAAGGCCTGACCACCCAGGGTCACCCTGTGTGCGCTCTTAACCATATCCACAACAAAGTCAAGGATCTCCAGCAGGGTTACGCCTGGGTGTGGGACTCGGCAAGCCAAGTGGGGGCTGTCCCTGCCATTTGCCCCTATTACCAGGAGCTCAGGGCCATCCTGGGGCCTTGGGACACCTTCTCCCCCCGGCCATCCTCAACACCACAGCCGAGAAGCCCCAGTAGGACATGGAGCCTGAGTCAGGATCAGAAGCCAGCCACAAACCCCCAGAACTAGAGCCGGGACCATCCATCACACCATCCAAGTAGTCCAGCGAGGAGGGGGAGCTCATGATGGACCTCTCCTCCTGCAGCTCCAGCCAGGCCTCCCCCAGCCATGGTTGTGGACTGCAAGGTACATACCCCACAGGGCACACACCCCCAGGGCATGGGGCAGGGGAACCATACATGACTGGGGGCCCCCCTTGCCCCCTGGAGACCCTAGTTCACCAGGGTCTGGGCCGACCAAGGTTCTGGAATGGTGGCACAGCTGCCAGCTTTTGTCAACATCCACACCTACGGACAGTGCCATGCCCAGCCCCTGAGAGGTGGGATGGGGGGCAGACCACATGAAGGGGCCACCCACAGGGACACCACATGCACAGATGGGAGACACCTGACACCCATGGGGATTGGGGGGCATGGGCCACTGGGCAGGGCTCAGTACTCACAGCCTCCCTCTCTTTTTCTCCCAGTTTCTGCAGCTGCACCATCCGAGAGCCAGAACGGCATGGCACCATCCCTTGTCCCGGACAGCACCCCTAGATCCCTGGACCATGACTGCCTGGGGGGCACCATCGGCGCTGGGATGAGCCCACCCTCATGGACCCAGAGATGGCCAACACCCTCCAGCACCAGGCGGACATCATGGAGTGGTGGTTATGATTCAAGAAGCAAGAGGCCAGATTTAACTTGGGGGCCAACTCCTTTGAGGAGCTGGTGGCCCAGCTGCTGCCCCCCCCACCACACTCCCTGCTGCCCCACCTGCTGCCCTACCTGCCAGCCTCCTGGGGCAGAAACCTGTTGGGGCCAATGGCCAGGCCGAGGACCCACCCCAGCCATACCTCCACATCCTCCTAGCTCCCTGCTGGCCTTGCTGGGGAACCTGGACAAGGTGAGTGGGCAGAAGCCTGGACCCAGTGGAGGTTGCACCCATCCACTCCTGCCCTGCACTGATGGGCTGACAGTCGGCCTGTCCATGCCCCCGCCATGTATATAGTTGTCATAATTGTTGTGCAGAAATCATACTTGAACAATTCACAGTTATTAATAATTCAAAGTTTTATTTTTTTCAAACTGCTGTGTGATGTGTGCTTGTTGGGGGGGCAGTGTGTGGGTGGTGGGGGCAGTGTGCCAGAGGCCCATCAGGGATGGCCAGGGCAGCACTCACTGGGCTCCCTGATCAAAGTATTCCCACAGGAACTCCAAGACCCAAAACCCCTCCTGGTGGGCCTGGTGGCTATGGGCAGTGGCTGACTGGGGGTAGCCCATTCCAGCCTCGACCAACCACCCTTGCATGAAGGCCTCCCCTTTACTTTCTACCAGGTTGTGGAGTGTGCAGCAGGTGCCCAGAACCTGAGGGATGTTCAGAGAGCCCACATCCAGGCGGGTGAGGAGGCTACGCCACCAGCCCTTGAGGTGTCCAAAGGCCCACTCAACCACCTGCCAGGCAGGGTTCAGCCAAGCATTGTAGAGGTCTTGGCTGGTGTTAAGGTGGCCTGTGTAAGGGCGCTTGAGTCAGGGCTGGAGCAGGTATGCTGCATCTGCCATGAGGCAAAGGGCCATGGAGGTTTCCCCCAGAGGGAGATCCCTCTGGGGGATGTGGGTCCCTGCCTTTAGCCGGCAGCACAGGCCTGAGTTGTAGAACATGCGGACATCGTGGGTGCAGCTGAGCCAGCCCACATACAAGTCCTGGAACCAGCCCTGGCTGTCCACCATGGCCCGCAGGACCACTGAATTTAGCCATTCCTGTTTATATAGTGTCTGCTACTGTGCTCCAGGATGTGGAAAGGGATGTGGGTCCCATTGAAAGCCCTGAAGCAATTTGGGAACCCCATGGTGGCAAATCCCATGATGGCTACATCCAGGTACCCAACTCAGATGACCATCTGAAGCAGCAGGGCATTGAATGCATGGACCACCTGTGGGGAGGGGACATAGGCACCCATGAGGGTGTGCTGGGTGTGCCCGTCCCCCCTACCTAAGCCCCCAGCCCCCTTACCTGAGCCCCCTGCCCTGGGTTCCCCCGCCCAGGCCCCTAACCCTGGACCCCCCACTCCAGCCCCTCCCTCCCCTGCCCGCCCCCCAGTACCCAGTGGGTGCATGCCCAGCCCTTCTTACCTCCATCATGATGGTCCCAACTGTGGCCTTGCCTACACCAAATTCGCGCCCCACAGAGCAGTAGCTGTCTGGATTGGCTTGGCCAGCTTCCACACAGCAATCACAACCCTCTTCTAGATGGTGAGGGCATGCCACATCCACATGTCCTGGTGCCTCGGCATAGAGGTCAGCCACTGGCAAAGCTCCATAAGGGTCTGCTGCCATATGTGGAAGTTCCATAGCCACTGGTCATCATCCCACTCCCACGTGACCAGATGTTCCCACCACACAGAGCTGGTGGGATGGCTCCAGAGCTGATGGAGCATCAAGTGGGGACAGACCAGGAGGGCTGCATAGTTTGGAGCATCCTCTTCTGCCCTGGGGGAGGGCTCCCCTGCCAGGAGCTGCTGGGCGGCCACCCATGCAGTGTCTAGCAAGGCATCTGCCCCACAGGTGGTGGCTTGCAGGGCTTCCAGCTGCTGCTGCTACTGCTGGGACATCCATATCTGCAGGTACTGGGTCTGGGAGGCTAGTGGCACCAATGCAGGACTTGTGCTGTGCAGTTCGAGTGTGTTTGGGAGGGGCCCTTTAAAGGAGTGGCTTGCTGTTGCCCCAGAATGACTAGTCTGCCCTGTGACCCTGTCGGGACTTTTCTGGCCCCTTATTTCGAAAGGGGCCACTTGTGTATTTGAACACTTCCTTTCTGTGTCCAGGGCAGCCCATTTGGATGCGCCACATCACTACTTCAACATTCAACATCAACGGCGCTGGGCCCGGTGGGTGCGTAGAAGCTACACGTTGAAGTAGCATATTTCAATGTTGCTACTTTTAAATACGCTACTTCAAAGTAGCTCTCTCATGTGGATGTAGCCTCAGTATTCAGTGTATGTGACTGATACCTAAGTAACAAGGTTTGAAGTGTTTTTGCAACCTGATTTGGTGACTGTAACAAATATAAAAGAATAAGAGGCAGGGATCTGAGTCTCAGGGAGATGGTGGATGTGCCATACTGAGAAGCAGCAGGAGATAAATAACCCATAAGAATTTTAGGAAACTATCAACTTTTTAGGTTTCCTTCTTGCACCATTGTATTAAATTCTGCATAGCTTCAGGGACTGCTTATTGTAAAATGCTTGTGTTCCTTCCTTATGGAGTGAGAGAGAAAAGCAAAGCATTGTGCACATAGGTGATAGAAGACTACCTTTAATTTTCTCTTGTCATGGTCATCCAGTGAAATTGCATTTGTGTGAATAGTTCTACTTGGTACTGTCACATCTTTGGCCATCTTGTTTGATTAATTGCCTCACTACTAGGGTATGATCCAGGATTCTGTGTAAACTGTTCTCCTATTATGGTGCTAATAGGTACAGTGTCTTCTGTTCTTATTATTGATCTAGCCACATTTTACATGCATATTTCAGTACGTTTATTGAATTTACCCATTTACAAATTTTGTGTAGACCTCAGCGTCCCCTTTTAACCATTTACTTCTTTTTGCTTGGCTTTATCTATTTTGTTTTCCTCTTTTTACACCCTAACAGACTCACTAACAGAATTTAGGATATTAAAATACACCATGTTCATGCAAACACACATGGTCATGTGTAAATATGAGAATTCAAGTGAACACAGGCTACCAACTTAGCCCAACATGCAGACAAACAAAAGCACACACCCTCAGATGAAGTGTACTAATCTTGCATCAGACAAGATGTGGTTATTGAACAAATCTGGGGCTCATGCAGAGTTCCTCAGTGTACCTACAAGAAATGCCAATCTTGGAAGAGACTTTTAAAAATAAAGGCACTGGGAAGTCCTCAGAGAGACTGACTGACCTTGAATCCCCAGCTCCTAGAAAGGAGCACAGCTGAGATCCAAATATTTCAGGTTGCCTGTGAGCACAGAGTTGTAGGACAGATGGCTGGAGAATCCCAGAGGATATGGAAGCTGGTGTCATTCTTTATTTATGTGAATTTAAGTTTTGTTTTTTGCCTTGAGAACTGGAATTATGAGCTTGACCATAGGGCAGCCATACCCCAAGTATGTCAGTATCCTGAGGAGAAAGTGAGGCAACATGGGAAGTAACTCAGGAAAGAAGTCGTCATATTAAGTAGACATTAACTGCTTGATGCAAAGGTTTGGAGCTGAGGGTAGAGAAAAGAAATGGATTATCCTACAACCTCCCTGGAAAGAGTAGTGGAAAGTTCCCAAACACAACAGGGCAGAAGGATTATTGGCCCTTAACCAGGGTTATCAACCTAGTGTGAAATCCTTGGGCTATTTGGTGAAAAACTTAATTTATCCCAAAAAGGGTGAGATCACAGGTAGCTGGCTGAAAGACCTAGTCCTAAGGAAAATGTGGATCTGCAGCAGACATTGTTGGCATGATTACAATGGACAAAAAAAAAAAAATTGTCACATCTGTCCAGTAAGAGGTGCACTGGCTCTCAAGTCACTGCTAAGCTCGCATAAATATTCACCTAGGGAAGAAAAAAAGATGTGAATATTAAAAAAGAAATATGATTTAAAATCTAAGAGAATGTGACTTTTTTCTGACAGGATAATAGTGGATTTTTTCTTTTGATATTCATGCAACTCTGTCTGGTCCAAATGACTGGTTTTTCTCTTTTGAAAGACCCATAAACCAACACTAGGGAACATTATAGCATCTTACACAACTTAATTTGCTCACATATTATTTATTACTTGTATTGAAGTAGCATCAAGGAACTCTAGTCATGGACCTCATTGTGCTAGGTGCTGCACAAATAGAAGACAAAAAGATTCTCCCTCCCCCAAAAAGATTACAATGTAATTATACTCACACATGTGCAACAGTTTTTCACAATACTTCCTGGAGTCAACACTTTTCTCTTTTGTCAAGAGTTTTCTTCTGAATGGTGTTCCCTAAATGATAGAATCAGTTACAGATATGTTTGTTAATCCCTTAAACAGTGTGTGTGTGTGTGTGTGTGTGTGTGTGCGCGCGTGCCTGTGCTTGGTGGTACTGAGTACCAGCACTTCGGCAGCCCCAGCCATGGAATTGGCTGGGTAGGGGGTGCTAGCTGAGTACAGGCTCAATTTTTTTACAAGAAAGGCACTGTCCTTAAGTAATACATAAAACCTTTTTAAGATTTCAAAGATGAAACTTTAGGATCAGCTGTGAGAAAATCCCTACTAAACTAATAACAATAATGCAATAAATCACCATAATTGATGCTGGGGAGATATTTCCATTTTTCAGTTTTTAAATGAGGAGCTTTGGAACAGACCAGGACAAGAACCACTTGATGTTCAGATCAGAAGAAAAGGCATGGCTAGGCCACACTCTCATAAAATCATCATCCAGCATAGTCCATCAAGTTCTCAGATTGAATTTACAAGGAAGACGCAAAAGAGTAAGACCTTAACCACATGGAGAAGATCTACTGAGAATTAAGGACAACTGGGATACTCTGGGGGTCAGTTAGAAGCTTTGACCCGAGACAGCGTAAAGTGAAGGAGACGTTGATGACCTATGCTCCACCTAGAGTACAAGGGATTAACTCAATCATCTAGCAGGGTAGGGAGAAAAAGTCTTCAGCTTTGCGACCGGGTGCTCGCGAACAGGGTGCGTGCTAACAGGAGGGAGTTTGGAGAGGGGAGTTTAGAGGGGGAGCTTGGAGGGAGACAGTGACTTCTGTTGCCCTTAAACAAAATCCTTTATAACAACCTCTATCTGAAACATTTAATTAACCCTCATATATAACTACAGTAGGAAATGGAGGCAGAAGCCCAGCAGCAGAGTGGGGGCTATCCTGTTTATTGTGTCGAGTGCAGTATGTATGACTACCTACCCTGTGGGCGGGTGGCGTATGTGTGCGCTCGATGCAAGGAGCTCCTGGCCCTCAGAGACCGAGTGCGTGCTTTGGAGGCCAGGGTGGCTGAACTGGAGGAGCTAAGGAAGGCAGAGGTGTTTGTGGATGAGACTTTCCGGGACATAGTAGGGCTGTCCCACCTCCAATCTGACAGTCCTGAGGCTGTTACGGAGGATGAAAGGCTCAGGGAAGGAGAGCAGTCAAGGGGAGCAGAGGGAAACCATCCCATAGTTGGGACCCTCCTTCCAGAGGGTGATGTTGTATCCTCTCGTGCCGAGGATACTTCTCCGGGGGAGGGAGCGCCAGCTGTTAGGAAGAAGCAGGTTTTAGTAGTGGGGGATTCGATCATTAGAAATATAGATAGTTGGGTTTGTGATGACCGGGAGAACCGTATGGTGACTTGCCTGCCTGGTGCGAAGGTTGCGGATCTCTCGAGGCATCTAGACAGACTTATGGGCAGTGCTGGGGAGGAGCCGGTCGTCGTGGTACATGTTGGTACCAATAACATAGGGAAGGGTAGAAGAGATGTTCTGGAGGCCAAATTTAGGTTACTAGGAAAGAGACTGAAATCCAGAACATCTTTGGTGGCATTCTCTGAAATGCTTCCAGTTCCACGCGCAGGGCCAGATAGACAGGCAGAACTTCAGAGTCTCAATGCGTGGATGAGACGATGGTGTAGGGAAGAGGGGTTTAGATTTATTAGGAACTGGGGACACTTTTGGGGTAGGGGGAGCCTATACAGGAATGATGGGCTCCACCTAAATCAAGGTGGATCCAGACTGCTGGCATTAAACATTAAAAAGGTCATAGAGCAGTTTTTAAACTAAGAGGTGGGGGAAAGCCGATTGGTGCGGGGGAGCACCTGGATCGGACGGAGACTTCTCTTACACGAGGCTCCATAGACAGGGATTCCCTAGAAGTTAGTCAGATAGGGAACGTGGGAAATAATACATGGGCAAGATCAGATGTGAAACAATCGTGCATAAAAAAATCCACCATGTCTGTGAAAGGCGGACATATAAATAGTGGTAGTTTTCTAACATGCTTTTACACTAATGCTAGGAGTCTGTCTAATAAGATGGGTGAACTGGAGTACCTCATATCAAAGGAGGAAGTTGACATAATAGGCATCTCAGAAACATGGTGGAATGAGGACAATCAGTGGGACACTATCATACCGGGATATAAATTATATCGGAAAGACAGAACAGGTCGTGCGGGTGGCGGAGTGGTACTATATGTGAAGGATAATATAGAATCAAATGAAGTAAAAATCCTAAAGGAATCAAAATGTTCCATAGAATCATTATGGATAACAATTCATTCCTCTAATATGAATATGGCATTAGGAATATATTACCGACCACCTAGCCAGGACAGTGATAGTGATGCTGAAATGATGAGGGAGATTAGAGAGGCTATCAAAATAAAAAACACAGTAATAATAGGAGATTTCAATTATCCCCATATTGATTGGGTGCATGTCACCTCAGGACGGGATTCAGAGATTAAATTTCTTGATGCCTTAAATGACTGCTTCTTGGAGCAGCTACTACAGGAACCCACAAGGGGAGAGTCGATTCTCGATCTAGTCTTGACTGGAACGCAGGATCTGGTCCAAGAGGTAACTGTTACTGGACCGCTTGGAAATAGTGACCACAATATAATAACTTTTAATATTCCTGTGTTGGGAAGAACACCGCAGCGGTCAAACACTCTGGCATTTAATTTCAAAAAGGGGAATTACACTAAAATGAGGAAGCTAGTTAAACAGAAACTAAAAGGTAGAGTAATTAAACTAAAATCCCTGGAAGCTGCATGGAAACTGTTTAAAGACACCATACTAGAGGCCCAACTTAAATGTATACCCCAAATAAAAAAACACAGTAAGAGACCTAACAAAGAACCACCATGGCTAAACAGCCATGTTAAAAAGGCAGTGAGAGAGAAAAGGGCAGCTTTTAAAAAGTGGATGTCAAATCCTAGTGAGGAAAATAGAAAGGAACATAAACACTCCCAAATTAAGTGTCATAA
This sequence comes from Carettochelys insculpta, assembly GCF_033958435.1. Taxonomy (NCBI): domain Eukaryota; kingdom Metazoa; phylum Chordata; order Testudines; family Carettochelyidae; genus Carettochelys; species Carettochelys insculpta. The sequence goes on from NC_134139.1 coordinate 191,799,694, forward strand.
TGTAGTAAGAAAAGCCAAAAAAGAGTTTGAGGAACAGCTAGCCAAAAATTCAAAAAACAATAGTAAAATGTTTTTTAAATACATTAGAAGCAGGAAGCCTGCTAAAAAAGCAGTGGGGCCCTTGGATGATAAAGATATAAAAGGAGCGATCAAGGAAGACAGTGCCATTGCGGAGCGATTAAATGATTTCTTTGCTTCAGTCTTCACGGCTGAAGATGTTACAGAGGTTCCTAAATCTGAGCCAGCCTTTTTAGGCAACAAATCTGAGGAACTCACTCAGATTGAAGTGACATTAGAGGAGGTTTTGGAATTAATTGATAAGCTGAATAGTAACAAGTCTCCAGGACCAGATAGCATTCACCCAAGGGTTCTGAAAGAACTCAAATGTGAAATTGCGGAGTTATTAACAGTGGTTTGTAACCTATCCTTTAAATCCACTTTGGTACCAAATGACTGGAAGACGGCCAATATAACACCAATATTTAAAAAAGGCTCTAGAGGAGATCCTGGCAATTATAGACCGATAAGTTTAACATCAGTACCAGGTAAATTAGTAGAAACACTAGTAAAGAGTAAAATTGCAAGGCACATAGAAGAGCACGAATTGTTGGGCAAAAGTCAGCATGGTTTCTGCAGAGGGAAGTCATGTCTGTCTAATCTATTAGAATTCTTTGAAGGGGTTAATAAACATGCGGACAAGGGGCACCCAGTGGACATAATATACCTAGATTTCCAGAAAGCCTTTGACACGGTCCCACACCAAAGGCTTTTATGTAAATTAGGTGGTCATGGGATAGGAGGAAAGGCCCTTTCATGGATCGGGAATTGGTTAAAAGACAGAAAACAAAGGGTTGGAATAAATGGTAAATTTTCACAATGGAGGGGGGTAACTAGTGGTGTTCCCCAGGGCTCAGTCCTGGGACCGATCCTGTTCAACTTGTTCATCAATGATCTAGAAAATGAGGTAAGCAGTGAGGTGGCAAAGTTTGCAGATGACACCAAGTTGTTCAGGACAGTCAAAAGCAAAAGGGATTGTGAAGAACTACAAAAAGATCTCAGCAAACTGAGTGATTGGGCAGCAAAATGGCAAATGAAATTTAATGTGGGTAAGTGTAAGGTAATGCATGTTGGAAAAAATAACCCAAATTACACGTACTACATGATGGGGTCAAATTTAGCTACGACAGATCAGGAAAGGGATCTTGGAGTTATAGTGGATAGTTCTCTGAAGACATCCACGCAGTGTGCAGCGGCAGTTAGTAAGGCAAATAGGATGTTAGGAATTATTAAAAAAGGGATCGATAATAAGACAAAAGATATCATACTTCCCCTATATAAAACTATGGTACGCCCACATCTCGAGTACTGCGTGCAGATGTGGTCTCCTCACCTCAAAAAAGATATATTGGCATTAGAAAAGGTTCAGAAAAGGGCGACTAAGATGATTAGGGGCTTGGAAAGGGTCCCATATGGGGAGAGGCTAGAGAGACTGGGACTTTTCAGTTTGGAAAAAAGGCGATTGAGGGGCGATATGATAGAGGTATATAAAATCATGAATGGTGTGGAGAAAGTGAATATAGAAAAATTATTTACCTTTTCCCATAATACAAGAACTAGGGGACACCAAATGAAATTGATGGGTAGTAGGTTCAAAACTAATAAAAGGAAATTTTTCTTCACACAGCGCACAGTCAACCTGTGGAACTCCTTGCCCGAGGAGGCTGTGAAGGCTAGGACTCTATTAGGGTTTAAAAAAGAGCTTGATAAATTTTTGCAGGTCAGGTCCATAAATGGCTATTAGCCAGGGATAAAGTATGGTGCCCTAGCCTTCATAACAAGGGCAGGAGATGGATGGCAGGAGATAAATCACTTGTCTTCTGTTCTCCTTCTCTGGGACACCTGGCATTGGCCACCGTCGGCAGATGGGATGCTGGGCTTGATGGACCTTTGGTCTGACCCAGTATGGCCATTCTTATGTTCTTATGTTCTTATGGAATAACAAGACACTCTAATAAAAGGGGCATGTTAATGAGCGGGTTCGAAAGATGCGAATGAGGTGCTGCAATGAATATGCAGCACCTCATTAGCATAATGGCGGCCATGGTGATTCGAAAGTGTGGCTTTTCGAATTGTGCACCACCAATGGAGATGGGACCTTCTGAAGGAACCCCCATAGTTTTCAAAAGCCCTTCTTCTGATCACCAGTTAGGAAGAAGGGCTTTCAAAAATTGGGGGGGATCCCATCAGAAGGTTCCGTCTCCACGGGCAGCACGAGATTCGAAAAGCCACACCTTTGAATCGCCACGGCTGCCATTATGCTAATGAGGTGCTGCATATTCATTGCACCACCTCATTCGCATCTTTCGAACCCGCTAATTAACATGCCCCTTTCGAAAGGAGGGGGCATGTGTAGACCCAAGGACAATGCCACAATAGCACAGCTGTACTGACACAGATATGATGCTGCCACGTATACAGTGAAAATGCACCATTCTGGTGGGTGAAAATTCTCCCATGAACCTAAAAAGCCAAGTTTTTCAGTGGAATAAATATCAAAGAGAGACGCCGTCATGTCTATGTAGTGTTGTGCAAATTCTTATTCTGATATAACTTGTGTTACTGGGGCAGGGGAGAGTTGAGTGGAATATTCACATCCCCAGGTAACATGTTTTGCCAACATAGGCTCGAATATAGACACAGCTGTCTCTGTAGACATAGGAAAACGATTTTAAATAATTACAAGAGTCAAGGAGCATGTGGTGCATTAGTAGTGCATGCAACTCAGATTAATACCATTATAGCTGCATTAATTCTCCATTCTTAGAAGTCATTAAAAACATATCAGCTAGAAAAACTGCTGGAAAGAGGGCTCAATTGCCTCTGGGAAGACAGATGAGAAAATCTACAGGTGGAAGGAGTAAGAGGAAAATGCTATCCTGAATCTGCCTGTGAGCATGTTCACTGTTTTTGGCTGTCCAACCTCACTTGAATAACCCTAGTTACTATGTATAATGAAGAAAAAGGAAAAAACAAGTCTAACCCCTACTATTAAAATTTTTCCTGATTTCTTTCTAGATTGATTTCCCTTGGGGATTTGCAATTCAAACATCTCATTAGTGCTTATTTTAAATAAAATAACTGTGCAGCATGTACGAGACCAGGCAAATGCAACAAATAGCTATGTTTTGAAGAGGACGTGCAAACAAAGAAAATGAATAGCAGGTAAATTAAGGACATTGTGGTATTCCAGCCACTTGTGGTGATGATCAGTGCTTTTATCTACCAAACCAGATTTTGAATCTCCAATTCAAACTTTATTTGTTTGTAAATGTAAACCCTTTAGGGACGAAACATAAAGGATTTATTCTCAAAAACAACTGATATGTACAAAAAAGTGTCCAGAGTTATACTTGTGAATAAGAAGAGCAAATATTTGTTAGCTGATATTCACTGAATTGCTTTTCTGTTATGGGCTCTTCAATACTCATGGACAATATGTCCCCACTAGGGAACCCAACAGCATCTGTTGTCTTTCTGTCATGTTTGTATGCCTTCCCAAGCAATAGTGAGTGCAACCAACAACCAGTGAACTCAGTGGAAGTGTAACCTGGTCAGCAATCTGTTCCAGAATTGCTTAATCCACACCAAGGTTTACAGATAATACATAGTGACATTTTCGCACAGATGTTACGGACATCTGATCTTCACAGATAGTAAGGCTGAGTCAACACTATGAGATAAATTCAAATGTCAAGTCTTTAGCTCGATATTAAAATGTGACTGTCTTCACATGTAATAATGTTAATTTAAAATCTCAAATCAAGGCTTGTGCGGAAGCATCATGTCTTTAATTCAAATTTGTTAGCCTCCAGAAGTGTCCCACAAAACTACGTGGTGACCCTCCAAGTATGGCCCCTTCATTGTGCACTGCTGTCAGGTGTGCAGGAAGAAGTTCAAAGTAAGCCCACAAAGTTTGGATTGAATTTGAATTTGAATGAAAATTTGAATTGGAATTTAGCAGCCCAGCCCTGCAAATAAAAAGAGTGTCCGTTATGAAAAAATCCCTTTGCCCATCGCTTCACACTGCATTGGTAGCCATCGCACCGCATTGGTAGCATTATCAGTAGCCCTGTACTGCAGTCATGAGCACTCAGTGTAGTGATCTGACAAGCATGTCTCAGGCTCACAAGAGAGCCCCAGCTTGAACCCACTAGGAGATTCTAGATCTCATTGACATTTGGGGAGACCAAACAGCAGTGAAGAGATTTCGGGTGGCCAAGAGAAACACCGCCATCTACGATCAGGTGGCGCATGATATGGCAGCCTGAAGTTACTCCCAGGACTCTACACAATGCCAGGTGAAGGTGAAAGAACTCCAGTAGACCTATCAAAAAGTCTGGGAAGGCAACCAGTGGTCAGGGGCGGCTCCACGGACCTGCTCCTATTATCAACAGCCACATGTGTTTATAGGGAGCAACCCCACCATGGAGCATGAACTGAATTATGACACTTGTAGAGGCACTGGCACGGATATTAGTTTTAGGAGGATGATGTCTTCTTTGGCAACCTGTGGAAGCATGGCAATTTGCATCTGGTTTTTTTTTCTAAACATGCTTTCTGTCCCTTTACATTGGCCTGCAGCAGTTGGTGGGTGCTCCATTCCCCACCACACAATGCGGTTTCCAACCAGCATTTCTTCTAATTTTTCATGCCCTGTCCCCGCTGCCCCTGCCCCATGCTGCTGGTGGGCTCTGCTGGGTGTTTCCCCTCCCAATCACCCTTCCCCAAGCATTTCTTTTGATTTTGCAGGACTCCCAGATGCCATGCTTCTGCCGGGCTCCACTGGGCATCTCCTCTCCCATGTCCCTTACCAAGCACCATTTGTTTTCAGTTCTCAGGAATTCCCTTGCGCCACGTGGGGGGATTTCTCTGCTGTGCTTTTCCTCTCCCATGTCCCTTTACACACAGCCTTTCTTTGGATATTTTTTTCTTTACATTATTTTTATTGTGCATTGAAGCCCCACCCACACGCAGCCGTCCATTTGTCACTGCCACAGGACGCCCGGCCAGGAGACCAGGTGGCTACCCCTGTGTGCAGACCTTCCCATTCCCACCAAAAGAGGACAATTGTAACTTACCATGTCCACAAAGCAATGTGCTGGAGAAGAAATGGCAAGTGAGGTATTGTGAAATGCACACTTACAGTCCCATCCTTAATAATCCATGTGTCTTTCAAAAGTATACTTTTAGTGATAGTACACACAGAGATGCATTAATTGTACTTCAAAGCACATTACATCAATTGTATCTTAATTTTGACCTTCATTTTCCAGATCCAGTGCCCAGTGTTGAAGAGAAAACCAGGAGGTGCAGGAAATGCAAACAAGATCTGATCTTGCAGCACGTGCAAGACACTCAGGCAGAGCAGAACTTGACAAAGTACACCACTCCATGGCATCACAGTACAGCTGAACGGTGTCAGAGTCAAGTTAACTTTAACAAGAGAATGCTTGACCTGCAGTGCCAGCAATTGTCAAAGATGAATGAGGCCCCTGCAAAGCACATTGAGGTCATGGAAAAGCAGACCGAGGTTGCGGCAAAGCTCATAATGGCCGTTACTGAGCAGATGAAGATCCTGAGCTCCCTGAGTCAGTTGCAGAGGACTCCCAAACCAGCAAGGCATCAGCTGATACCTGCTGGCTGGAGTCCCCGGAGGACAGGGCACCCACCCCCCATCATCATCATCCCCTTGACGAGTCCTCTGAGGAGAGGTTGTCCACCCACCATTGTTGGGGTCCCTGCATGCAAGGAGGGAGGCCAAGGCTACCCTGCCACTCCTGCCCCAAGGGTCACTGCAAAAGGCTATTCAAGCACTCTTGAGAAGGTTTCTTTTCCCAGCCACTTAAACCTCTCCTGCCCTCAAAGTATAATCATACCTTTGAGCTCGGTGTGATATTTTCTCCTGCAGGAGTGGGGACAGGGAACACAAATCAAAACGGGGGATGTGGGGAGTGTTAGTGCTGTTGAAGGCACGGTTGCCCAGTGATACTCCCTTGTCTGAAGCAGAGGTCTGGCTGAGGGAACCAGGTGGGTGGGGAGAGGGTGAGTGCCGCTGAAGGCACAGCTGGACAGTGAAACTCCCTTATCTGCAGCAGACACATGGCTGAGGGAACTAGGTGTGGGGAGGGCACTGAAGGCACAGAACATTCTGTTTATTAACTTTACTCCCTCCCATCGAAGAAGAGCATTAATTCATTATGGCACAGTTGATTTGTTGGCATCATGGCAAAGACATACACAGGTACCATGTGTGTTACAGATCATTCATAAAGCTGTTTTTTAAAGCTCCCTTATTGCTGCAGCCTGAGTGTGGGTACTAGTGGATGGCAGTGTAGATGGCTCGAGTAAGCCCTGTCTACTGCCTCTGCTTCAGTATTCCAGATAAATGGGAAAGTCTTCCTCCTTGATTCACATATGTTGTACAAAATAGCACACGCTGTAATAACAGTGGGAACATTAACTTCAGAAAAGTTCCAACAGGTCAATAAACATCTGAACCTTGCTTTCAAATGTCCAAAAGCACATTCCACGATCATTCTGCACTTGCTCAATCTGTAATTAAAGTTTCCCTTCTAGGGTCCAGGGCTCCTGCATAGGGCTTCATCAGGCAGGGAAAGAGAGGGTAAGCAGGGTCGCCCAATATAACAATGGGCATCTCCATGTCGCCAGTCTTGATTTTCTGATCAGGGAAAAAAGTCTCATCCAGGACCTTCTGGTACAGTACCAAACTTAGGAATATCCGTGTGTCATGAACCCTCCTTGACCAGCTAATGTTGATTTTAGTAAAATGACCTTTGTGATCTACCAACCCCTGTATGAGCATAGACTAGTACCCCTTTCAATTAATATACTCCAAGGCCAGGTGGGACGAGGTCATTATGGGGAGATGTGTGCCATCTATCGCCCCACCACAGTTGATGATGATGATAATGATGATACAAGGGATGTAAAGATAATAAGGTGGCAAGTAAAAGTCAGCATAGACTTTTCAAGAACAAATCATGGCAAACCCACATGATAACTTCCTTTGATATGATAACAAGCCTTGTAGTTAAGGGGGAATGTGGTATATCTGGAATTTAGTAAGGCCTTTGATAAAGTCTCTTATGACCTTTGAATTAACAAACTAGGGAAATGAAATCTAGATGGATCTACTACATGGTAGATGTGTAACCGGCTGGATAACCATTCCTAGAGCACATTTATCAATGGCTTACAATCATGCCGGAAGGACAAAATAAGTGTGGTTATGCATGGATCAGTTTTGGAACTGATCCTGTTCAAGATCTTCATCAATGATTTAGAGCATGATATACCAATATGCATGTAAAGCTTGGGGACAACACCAAGCTGCAATAAATTGCAAGTGCTTGGGAGGATAGGATTATAATTTAAAATTATTTAGACAAACTGGAGAAATGGTGTGAGGTAAACATGATGAAATTCAAAAAGTACAAATGCAAGGTACTCTACTTAGGACGAAACAATTCATTACACACATACAAAATGGGAAATAACTATCAGATCCTAGGAAGAAGTACTGCATAAAGGGATCTGTGGGACATAGTGGACTACAAGCTAAATATGAGTCAACAGTGTGGTACTGTTGAGAAAAAAACAAACAAACGTCATTCTATTCTGAGCTGATTAGGCCTCAGCTGGAGTATTGTGGAGTACTGTGTCCAGTTATGGGCTCGCATTTCACGAAGGATGTAGGTAAACTGGAGAAGATTCAGAGAAGCATAACAAAATTATTAAAGATCTAGGAAACATAGTCTGTGAGGGAATATTGAAAGAATTGCGTTTGTGTATTCTGGAAAAGAGAAGACTGAGAGGGGACATGACAACAGCTTTCAAATACCTAAAAGGTTGTTACAAGGGGCAATGAAAAAAAATATTCTCCTTAACCCCTGATGATAGATCAAGTAAGAATGGGTTTAAAGTACAGCAAAGTAGGTTTAGGATGGACATTAGAAAAAACTTCCGGACTATCAAGGTGGTTAAGCACTGCAATAAATTGCCTTGGGAGGTTGTATAATCTCCATCCCTGGAGCTTTTAGGAGCAGGTTATGCACACACCTGTCAAGGATGGTCTAAATGGTGCTTGGTGCTGCCATGAGTGCAGGACGCTGGACTTTATGACCTTTCAAGTTTCCTTCCACTTGTATAATTCCTTGATTTTTGATATACCCCACACTAGACTGCTAGACACGCTGTCCATGTGGAATCTCCTATAACATATTAAAATTTCCCTAATGTGCTTTAATCTAGTTCTATTTCAAAGAGGGGTGGCTCAAAGGCCACTACAAAATTCTAATGTGTATCATCAGGGGCTACACAGAAGTTACTGATATTTGCACCATACAGCTTCAGTCAGTGTAAGTTATGTTGCTAACAGGTGTGAATAAGCTGTCCCCTGAATGATGTACTTTACATTGACCTAAATGCCACTTGCAGAGGCTGGGGTAATTAATCTGGCAGGAAAGCTCTCTCCCAATGGATCAGAGTGTCTGAATTTGCAGCACTACAGCAGTACAGCTGTCAGCAGTGTAGTGTAGCTGTAACCTTAGCTGGTGTGGCAGGCTAGTGTATGGGTAGATTTACAACCCAGCTTGCAGCAAATTAAACCTAAATAGACACTGCTGTTTTTCTGTACTGTAACTTTGTGGATTGGGGTATGAAAGACACCTCTCCTCTCCCCCGAGGGCAGCAAGTTACAGCACCGTAAAGCACCAGTGTAAACCAGGCCACAGCACTGGGAGCCCAGTTAGCTACTCCTCTTGCAGATGGAGCGGTGAGTGAGTCTCCCAGTGCTCCTACCATGGCCACACCGTCACACTAAATGGCTGCCTTGGCAGTGCTTTACACTTCACAGTGAAACTGAAGCCTAAATATGTGTACAGAAAAAGACAAGCCCTTTTTCTGCAAGCTGGAAAGGCAGGAATAGTGAAGGTCTGTGAGTACTCAGGCAGCCTCTGTAAAAAATGCTGAGGGTGTTGCTTTTGTTTGGAATTGAGTGGCAGCTGCTGCTGCTCACAGAGGATTATTGGACCACAGTAACTGCAAAGATGTTTCAGGCACAAAGGAAACTAAGACCATGTCTACACTGGAATAAAACACCTGCAGCTAATCTGTGTCAGCTGACTTGGGCTTGAACTGCAGAGCTATGATATTGCATTGTAGATATAGAGGCTTGGGCTACAGCCTACTGTGAGGTCTGACACCAGCCAGTTGGGAATGTTTTACTGAGGTGTAGACATACCTAAGTGAATTGCAGTTGTTCCACATCTTCCATTCATCACAGCCAGCAGTGCTGCTTCCAGCTCAGTGCTGGGTTATCTTCAGATCAGTGCAATAAAATTTTAGGTGCTTGGTGCTTCTCAGGATTATGTGCAAAAGGAGCATGCAGAATCTAGGACAGGGTGGAGTTTGGTAAGTGGAAGAAAGACATAAGAGATGAGAGACTGGAGGAAGCAGAACTGCAGATCATTAGCACTATGCCTTTTCCCCTAATGTATCCAGTTTTACTCTCCTTTTTTTCACACATCTGTTATGAAGCCTGTGAAGCTTGAGGGTTATGTACGTCTGTGTGTGCCTTAAGAAGTTAATGTCTCTTGACTGATGGCTTCAGCAGAATACACTGTGACTGATGTGCAGGGATGGCCTGGGGCCTGGAGTATCATTACGGTGATAATCAACAGCAGAGACTACATTGTGATTAAAGAGAAATACGGCTGCATTTACTTCACATCTTAAATATGCCATTAAAATATTTGTCTAAAAGTATTTAGTAAAGAGAGAGTCTGAATAAGAATTGGTTATTCCTCCTCTCCAGGTTCTTAAATCAACCTCAAAATATTTGGCATCTCACAAATGCTCTTAAAAGAACTAAAATTATTTCTTTTTAAAAAAAGTCACAGCGTTACCTTAGGATTCACATTCTGTTTTCATTTGGGATATTATTGGTAAGCACACACATGCAATGGAGATGTCTTTGTTCCCCAATTTTATATTTTGATGAAACTGTGATTTTTGGAAGTGCAGGGAGTAGACTGTTTTTGTTCTGAAAATACTTAGCATTATTCCCAGGCCACAGTGATGAGGTAGAAAAGAAATTGCACTACGCTCAACATATTCTATAGGAAATTCAGATGGAAATCTATTTAATAGCTCCAAGGGCTTGGCGTAAACCAACTCAAGAAAAAAAGAAATCAAACTTTGTGTCCATAATTCAAATTATTATTGGCAATAATAAAAAGACTACATCTGCTTTCATGATAGTATTAGTATTCAACTCACTGTAATCAAGGTGCCTGTGTGTACACTCAGGGCCTGTTCCACTGACACTGATGGACGTTGGAGAAGCTCTCGGCTCTGATTCTAGTAATGGAAGCATTGACTTCCTCCTACTCCTTTTTCTTGTTTTCAGTGCCTTTTTTGGAAGGAAAAAAAAAAAAAGGAGCCAGTTCTCAGCCAGCTATCCGCCTCCCATCCCCAGCCAATGCATGGCTGGGGCTGCTGAGGTGCCAGTACTCACTACCAGCAAGTACCAGCACAAAAAAACAAAAAACAAAAAAACCCACTGATTTATTTTATTGCATTGCAGGGAAAGGCTAGAAGTGATTTGGTGGTGCTGGCAACAGTGAGGAAGCAGCAGAAACTGGGAGCCCCAACTGGCGGGTGTCACAATACTCGTAACTCCTAGGGAGCTTTGGCAGAATTCAATTTGTATTGTGTTTTTATAATTTGAAGGATAATACTGATGTTTATATGCAATATTTTTTATTTGTATAGATTTAAATCTTCACAGTGCAGGAGAGAGCCTGGAGCACTGGGACTGGTGCTAGAACTGAAGCCTGAACCAGAGGCTCTGAACCAAAGTGAGGCCGCATATTAAAACAGATGTTTACAAGTTCACTATATGATCTTAGCAAAAATATTGCTAGTGTAACTAAAACACAGGCACCGGGGGGAGGGGGGACAGCACAACTGCCATGCTTCTTGGGCAAGGCCTGAAGGTGTGTGTGAGACCCGAAGGGACAGGGCCTTGCAAAGAAGGGGCAGGGCTGCTGGCAGCCAGGCCTCAGCATAGCCCAGACCACACCACACGTGACCCCACCCCAGCCAGCTCTTAATGCCTCCCAATGTAGGTCACCTGGGGCTGTGGTGGCAATTTAAAGTGCTCAGGGCTCTGGTCATCACCGTTGCCATCGTAACAGCAATGTCAGGCCAGGGGTGTTTGGCCCCTTCGAATTGCCAGCCTCAGGGGCAGTGGCCTCTTTGTGCTCCTTTCTCCCCTGCTGGTGAGTCTGATACAGGCACTACTAAGAAACCACAGATATTGATTATATATAAGAACACACTTCAAAAGATTAGCCCAGGCACCTCCTGTCTTTACACAAGATAAGAGACTCTGCTAGAGGTAGGGATGTTTTGCCTAAGATACCTAGAGCATGATTCAAGGGGAAGTAACAAGCACATGATATAAAACACACTAGATAATACAAAAGTAGTTTGTATCAGTCTATTGGGTGCTGTGCCTTAACCTTTGGCGTGGCCCTCAGGAGAGCAGAGACTCCTGCTGTTGATTGATATACTCCTTGCCACAGGGCACTTATGGGAAAAGTATTCCTCTCATCATGGAGCCAGGGTGCTGGAACTGTGTCTTGATGGTAATAAACATAGTCCTTTGTCACCACAGCATGCCTGTAGTCCTTTCTCCACAATATCTTCAAGGGAGTCAGCTGTCTCCAGGTAGATCTGGGAAGGCACAAAGAGAAAGTAAACATGCACCTAATTGACAACACACAGCTGTGCAACCTTACAGATTTTAAGCCATTTTTCTCCCAATGTGTATGCATGTAAATGTCCACAGTTGAGGGAAATTTGGGGGATAGTAGGCAGACAATAAGCAGGTCTGTAACCTATTTTGCAGTGTTAAGATTAACTTTAATTTTTAGCATGCAGTGGTCTGAGAGGGTTCAGCCCACAGATCATCCCACAATGTTAAGGCCGTCATTACAGCAAGGATTCCAATGTGCGCACAAGAAACAAAGAAATATTAGCAATGTTATTGAGCAAGACCACTCAATTAAAGTTAATTATGATTGGTTATAATTTAACATTTTATTAACAAGACAAACAAAGCCATGCATACAGAAAGGAGAGGGACAAGTGTCCAGCCCTTGCTTTACTCACATTGTACCTTGGTGGAATCCTGAAGCAGTAGGGTGATGAAGTCTCAAACATTTGCAGATCATCATCTTCCTTATGGGTCCTACCCAGGGCACAGGAGCCAGGTAACAGCCTTCATATATCAATGCCCCCTGTATCTTCTACATATTCCTGAGAGTGTCAGCCCATTTTCCTTATCTGAAATTCTACATCCGACTTATGTTGAGGCCCATCACATTTTATAGGATAACTAACCATTTAACTCAACTTAGTAACATTTATGTCATTTAATGGCCATGGTGTTTCTCTAGTTAATAAATACAAGTTTGAACTTATACTTCAGACCATTCCACTTTTTTATACTTTGGCTTAAACTGGTGACTTGTTGCCATTCACCTGTTAGTTCCTTATATCAAGCTACTCACATCAATCTAGGCCTTGATTGTTCTAAACAATCTATCATACAACGTTGGGCTTGCTATTTGTCACATAGCTCTGCCTTGACCAACACTTTTTATACCAGATAGATAGATAGATAGATAGATAGATAGATAGATTAGGCCCAGTAAAAAGAAAGTAGATTGTTCAAAAGTATGAAATCATAAACAAAATTTACTAGTATTTCAGGTAATTAATGATAAATATTGAAATTAAAAAGTTAAACCGTCCTAAATATTAAAACACAAATTATCAATATCACATGCCATAATATACCAAGTTATTATACTTAATTCAAGCTCTAAGTGCTGAAGCAGAATTTATTAGACTACCTGTAAATGTCAATGATTATTATCAGTGGAGATTTTCTGTCAGTTTGCATATATAGTAAAATCGATATTTACTGACACTTGCTGATAAAAATTGAATTCTTGAAAGTTTACTCTTCCAGTCTCTCTCTTCTCCTTTTATCATTCTTGGTTATATAGGTGAGTGATCACAATGGACTAACACCTGCCCTTGGCACCATACTCTGTGTAGCCTAACAGTTTACACATTCATTAATAAGAATACATTTACTGGATTTTTAGCTTGTAAGCCTATGTGTAGTAAGCCTATACATACCTGGCCTATTTTTCCCAGTTAACCCATTTTATTCTGTTTTATTCTACTTTAGCTGTAATGCAAATGCCCTACAGAGCCCATACTCTGTAAAAGGTTAGCTTTAGAAGTTTTTTTGGTTTGTTTTTTTGTTTTTGTTTTCGTGTAAGGTAGCTGTTAGTATTGTAGGTAGATGTTTACAAATATGCATTGGAATAAGTATATAAATATCTTATAACATGGGCTTAAAAATATCCATATCTGATGTTCCATCTTTACTATACCAACCACATGCTGACAGAAAAGGCAGCAGCTATCTTGTGGAGAATCAACAGGTGACCAAAAATATCATGGTCCAGGAACACTGGTCACCCTATTTACCAAAAGTAGAGACAAAGAGCCTCTGAAAAACTGGCTCATGATATTTAACTGAACACAAAGTAAGGTCATTATCATATGTAGGAAAGCCATTTATGTTTATGCAATTCTAGAGAGCCATACTACACCATTACACACTACGTCAGAAGTGCACAACCTTTACCCATACCATCTCTCCAGGAAAGATAGATTTAGGTAGGGAAGAGCACTAGAATATCAGTAGAGATGTCAAAGTGAAGGTAGATATTGTAACACCCAGAATCAAACAGGGAGAAAAAGGGAGAGAACATGGCATGAGGGGTACTATTGGGATGATGTCACAGTACAGGCATAAAATGATTTGTTTTAAGAAAGGTATTAAGGTCATGAGGTCATCTATAAGAGAGACACACAAAGAAAAGTTAGATTAAAGCAATTTCGAAATTTCTTGGAAAAGATTGTCTATATTGACAATTTGGCATTGAAAATAGCTAATTAAGTACTCACCAAAATAATTACTAGGTGTATTGAAAAGAAATTTGAGTCAGTATTTAATATCTCATGTGAAACTGAGCACTGTAAACTATAAATTAAGAAATCCTTACAGTTATGGAGAAGCATTAAATTACACAAAAATTGTTCCTCTCCTCCTGTACAAAGCAAATAGACCTATGGCTTTTGTCAAAAATCTTATGTTTAAAACAAGGTTTCCCAACCTTTATCTATCGGAACTCAGTTTTTTTTCACTACCTCTTTCATGACCCAAAAATATAAATGCATATAAAAAACAGTGAATGAACAATGAATAAATTGCACTATTTATTATTTATTCACAATAATAATAGTACATAATAATATAAATCTTGATATAAAATACTTAAGTGCCTAACTTATTATTATTACCTTAATTATGTGGGAAAATACAAAATGTATCAGATTAATAGGACTGTGCGTGCCAATTTATATATTTTCTAAGAACCTGTATTTTTTTTACAAGGACCGGTAATGGGCCACACTTTGGAAAATGCTGGTTTAAAATATATCATATTTTCAGCTTAGTTTTATGTGTTTAAATTTCCTACTTTGAAATATTTTTGTCTGTGGGTTAATAAATGCATAGTACTGGAACAATTTTCACCTCTGGTATGTCAGATTATATAGTTACTTATTTTATAAACCAAGAAATATTATACATGATACCAGCTCTGATGTGGATAGTATTTTGGCACACACTGTAACATTCAGAAATTAAATTATTTAGGTTCAAAACTGTTAAAGCCCACCAGAGTGACAGCTAAACCTCAGCATGTTTGGTGGTTTGGATAAGTACCCAAAAGTCTGGACATGTATCTGAATTATATCCAAAGTCTGAACCTCTGAAAACTGAAACTTTTGGCTAGAAACCATAAAATAAAGTCTCTTGTGAATTATGTCCACCATTTCTGGAATTCAGTCTGGTTGGAAATATGCAGGGAACTAAGAACCTCACTCAACTGTACGTGAGGTCTTCAAGTGTAGCCCTAAATGGAGTTCCCTGCATTGTGGAGTGAAGTCCCTAGATCTAGCTCAGTCTTCTGAATTCACAAATGCATGGTCCTTCCTGCAGGTGATACCAAAGAGAGTCCAGGCATATACCTCTTTACTCATCTCTGGAGAGTTTGAGAGCATGATGGGTCAGATCAGGTGGCATGGCCAAGGTACATTTAACACCACTTTTGAACTTAGTTAGTGACCAGTGGAAGGCCAGATATCTAAGATAACAGCATTTCACACAGAGACTATTATTCAGGATATTGTATTTGCAGCACATACGGTATACCTCTAGCTGCTCTATCTCTGCCAATAAGGAGGTCTAGGTTTTTGACCAATATAGCAATATCGGCAGTACACAAATTTGAGAGAAAGTGAACTTTGTCGCAAAGCCAAGAAGCTTTTGCACCCCTGGGCATGGCATAGACATTATGCAGGAAGGAGAGAGAACTGACAAAGACAATCAGAAGACAACCAGTTTGTTGCCATCACTTGAATTCTACCTGCAACTTGAGTACTCTCCACAGCACTCAGCTCTACCTCCATCAAGCATCTTCTGGTGGCCCAACTCTAAGGTTTCTGGCATGAGACATTCAACCCCTTAGAGCAGGCAGAGTCCTGGAAACTATGAAGATAAAGTCTGAAATTCTTTGCCATCTTCATAAGCAAGAAGCATCATCAGCATAGTCTGACTGTAGTAGACTGGCGAATCTTGGCCAATTTTCTTAAAGTCCCTTAATTATACTATAGCTTTTCCAATGACCCCTTGACTTTCAACATTCGTTTTTAGCTTTGCTCAGGTTTTAATTGTTGAAAACTCCTATAATCCCCTCCATGCCTTTTCTTTTCAATAATGCCATATCACTGAAGGGGAAAGTACTGTCTAGCGTCATCTAATAGCAAGCATAATACTTAACACTTATGTGGTGCATTACATTTTCAAGGCATTGTGCAAGCTAGAATGGATGCTCAAAAGTACAATAATTTTCTCCGTAAGACATACTCTTTCTAATTGTTACACTTGATGCAAAAGGCTAAGCTGTACACAAACAACACCATAGTTGAGATAAACTGAGTCTTTAATTAGGAATAGTTAACTCCTCCCTTAATTATGCTGAAGTCCTTAGCCTGCTTTATAATTATATCTCCACCATTCTCTCATGCAGCCTGTAAAAGGCTTTTCTTATCAATATGCCAAGATCAAAATGGATCATTAAGGCTGCATGTGTATCATCATTCTATCCTTTATAATCCCAAAAGGGGACCACCTAAATTCCACAGCACATTAATATGCTCAATCATGTTATTCAGAAGATGAGAGAGAGGAAGAAAAAAATATCCCCAACAAATGGCACTGATGATGGGTTTGATATACTCACCCTTACTGTATCATAAGTAATGAGCTCCAGCGGAGGTAAGAGGCTTCTAGTCAGAGTATTTAATCACATGCAGGAAAAAAAGGAGTTCCATTTAACTTCTCCTAAATGCTAAAAGAAACCTTGTAAGTGAGTTCTAGCATTCTCATTAGCAATTCTCATTGCAGTTTGGAAGCGAAAGCAGAAGGAAAAAACAGTGGAGAAAACAAAGAGGAAAGAAAATTAAAAACATCTTTAATAACGGATTGCTTCTGCTGGGGAACAAAAGTATTAATATTGTATTTGAGAAGTTGTGAAAGTTACATTGAAAAGATGCCTGATACTTTGAATAACTTCATGATAAAATGTTTTTCCATCTGTTATTACGATCTCAACATGAGCATTATCATTATGTCTTTTAAAATGGAAAAATGGGTAATGAGATGTTCTGACTGTTTAAAGTACCTTATCTTACTGGGAGCTAGTTGTGAAAAGATAAGGTCCACTAAACATAGTCCCCCTCTGTATCTGATCCAATTATGGGAAACAGAGTTGCAACCTCAAGCCTAAGCATGTGGGGAAAGGGCTGGTATATTGCTGTTTTGTACAAGAGCCTTGAGGCAAAAAGGAAGTAAAAATAATTTTTGCAACAGTGCCTCTTTGAAAATAAGCAATTCGTTCCACTCTGATCAAATATTTATGGATTTGAAATGGATGTCCTTGAATGAAGCCATTTCTTTTGGCGTTCTGCAAAGGATAGATTTTGTAGTATAAATCACAAATTCATATTTTTCTGTTAATTTAATTCTTTATCAAGATTTTTTTAAAAATGTCATGCAGTACAACTTCAGTGGCTAAACTTTATTTTAACAATTTGTCTCATGTTGTTACTGTTATACTAATGTTTATGTAATACCTCTGTTATTTCAGAGGTTGAACCTATGAAACCCAAGACTCTCTGGTCCAGTAACAGCCTTGGTATGGCAGGACCACAGATATTGCTGTAACACAGAGGCCTGGTGGCTGGGAATGGGTGCCAGCTGTGAGCCCTCCAGCTAGAAGCCCTGGCTGGACGCAGACAGCTGCAGTTGGGGTGGGAAACTAGCAAGTAACAGGAAGCCACTGTGGCCTGGGCCAGGGCATCTGGAGGCTGAGAAGCCTCCAGGTAGCCATAGTTGGGGCTGGCCTACTGAAGCTGGGGAGCCACAGCCATGACAGTAGCCAGGCCACCAGTGGCCAGGAGCAAGGCTGCGAAGCCGGTGCCTGGGGAGCAGGAGCAATTCCAGGGCAGGAAGCCAGGGATTTGGGAGACAAGTGACTGGGGCTGGGAACAGGCTGACACCCCAGAGGGGAGCCTCAGAGCGGGGCCAGCAGACACTGACCTCCTCTGGTCTGGTAAAATCCCTGGTTTGTGACCACTGAGGTCCCAAGCCTGCCAGACCAGGGAGGTGCAACCTGTGTGTCTCCTTCTTGTACATATAATTAAGGTTTTCATCCTGAAAGTACTTACGGCTACATCTACACTTGTCCCCTTCTTCGAAAGGGGTATGGTAATCAGGGTGATCGGAGATTACTAATGAAGTGCTGTGATGCAGATGCAGCACTTTCTTAGGCAAATTCTCCACCGGGGCAACTTTGAAGCATCAAACTTCAAAGTGCCTGCGGCTACAGGGTATGCTTGCACTTTGAAATTTGAAACTTTGAAGTTGCTGCAGGGGAGAATTTAACTAAGGAAGTGCTGCATATGCATCGCAGTGCTTCATTAGTAATCTCCCATCACCCTGATTACCATGAGCCCTTCAAAGAAGGGGGCAGGTGTAGACATAGCCTATTTGTAAATTGGACTTTGAGCTTCAGTAGCCCCATGGAAGTCAATCCTGAGGCTGACTGAGGAACTCTTGGGGTCAGAAAGAAGCTAACAGGGCAATTAATATGTGAAAATTGCCATAAATGTCTGAAGGGTTGGGGTCAATGAATGTAACCATGTAGTCTCCTCTGCATCTTCCCTATCTTTCTATCTAGGTTTTAAGCAGCCAGACACACTTACTGGCAGTGTCTTTCAGTAAAAATAACTTTATTTGTAAGCTCATATGTAGATGTCAAACTGCTCTACAAAGGAGATCAGTATCATTACACTTATTTTCCAGATGGAGAAATTAAGGTACACACTGAAGAAATAATTTACCAAAGGTCAGAGAGTAGCAGAGCAGTAGCTGGTTTTCCAAGTACCTATCCAGTGTTCAATCCACTATTAGAATCATAAAGTCCTAGATCCGGAAGGGACCTCAGAAGGTCATCGACTCCAGTCCCTGCTTACAGTACCCTTATTAACCTGTAAAATAAATTACAAACAAAAGATATAAGTGGTCAAACTGAAAATGTTCTTTACATTAAAATTATCACTAATGTATAAAATGATGAACATGAAAAAATGCCATTGATCTTCGTGACATCAAGCAACTGAACATGAGGTCTCAAAGCAATTTTAAATGCAATTCAGCCAAACAGCAACATTTTCACTAAAATTTTGCTTTTTCAAACATTTTGACCTCCCTAACATTGTCACAAAAGTAACAATTTCCATTCCAATTAGGAAAATTCCAGACTTTTGATCAATTCCAGGCAAATCATGGTATCCACAAAGGGAATAACTTTGATAAGTGGCAAATATTCAGAAACATGAAAGTGCCAAAAACAATGGAAAAAATATACTCATTGGTACAAAACAGATCTCATATACTCTAAAGACATCTACTGTGACATATGTGGAGCAGTCCACTCTCAAGAACTCTTAACTTACTAAAACTTATCCCAACCCAGCTCCTGGGTAAGCATAGAGATTGAGAGTAGACTACATCTGGCTATCTATGGTTGTGGTGTGACACAGGAAGAAAAATGTAGAGACCCATAGTTAGGGTTGGCAGAATTTGATTTTTCTTTTTATAATTTTAATGGATAATGTCAAAGTTTATTTTTCAGCATAAGCCAAATTTGAGTTGAAGCATTTCCCTCCCCCCTGTTTTTTTTTTTAACTTAAAATTTAACAGTTGCATGAAATTATAGAGGATCAGTCAGAAAATGGAAGGGTCAGATAATTATTTAATAAGAGATTGAGATTCGAAAAGGTAAAGTTTTTAATTGTTGCAACACAAATGTTCGACATCATATATCAAAATATTCTAGGTAAATACCTCTACATCAAACTCATATATGTTCTCAAGCAGCTTTTTTCTTACTTTGTTTCCCTAACAATGTCTATTTTCATTTATGGAAATATTTTGTGTCAATTTTGGGGAGTATATTGAAATTTATGTTTATCAACATTTACCAATAAAAAAAATCTGATCCTTCCATGACTATAGTTATACTTGTGACTGATCCCAGAAGCAAGGTGCCTAGAAAAGCCTAATGAGACTCTTGAATAGAGATTGTAGCTTGAGATTTTGTTCCGGAACAATGATGACCCAAATCCACATCCAATCCAAATCCTTGCCAAATCCTTTTCTCACACAAGTAGCATTTAGCAAAGTATATCATGAAGGAGGCAATTTATATGAAAATGATTTAGTTTGTAAGTAGCCTGAGCACAGATTATCCTGTGCACAGCTGTACAAAGAGGAAATATTTTTTTCTGGAAGTGTCTCCTGTCTGACATCCAGTGGACGACGGGGCAGACAAACTTTCTAGGCCCCTGGGCAGGGATTGGAGAGGATCTGGCTTCGTACTCCATGAAGGGGTGGGAACTTAGGCAGAAGGGTCGGGGTTGGTTTTTATCAGCAGCAATTTAAAAGGCCATGGGCTCCAGCTGCCACTGCTCCTGTGGTAGCGGTGGCAGTGGCTGGGAGACCTGGGCTGTATTGAATCACTTGGCTTCGAGGCAACTATCCCCTTTCTACCCCCTCTACTGGTGGACCTATGAAATTCTTTCTGTTGCTTTGTTGTTTGATCTTTTTGCCTCACGTTTTACTTGTTTTTCTTGTATTCTCATTTAATAGTGATGTCTGTCAAAAGTAAAGATGATTCTCTGTTGCAAAAGATTGTTATTACATTTTTTCCGCCTAAAAGTTAACATATTTAAAAATTCATAATTCCCAAAGTTGTAAAAATGGATATGCATTTCAATCATAACAGATGTAGCAATAGAATAGTTGTGTAAGATTCTGTGCTATCTATTTTCATTTTATACCATGAATAGAAATGCAATAGCTCGTTCCTATGTATTGGTAGGGAGTATGTCAAATTTAAATGACATTAATGGTTCTCTGAACTTGTAATGTTAAAGAGATAAATATAAGCAAATAATTATTCATTTATACTGAAACCCTGTTATAAGGAAGCCATTCTTTATACAGCAAAACATCAGTATAAATAAAATAGTCATCCACATATTGCCAAATGCACTGAATTTGGGGCCTTCATTCTACTTTACCAGAAAAGGAGATTCATGTAATCCAAGCTCAGTAGCAGCTAAATTATTTCCAGTTTCCAGCTGCAGTAATTCAGGGAGCTACATGGGGTAGTAGCATACTGGTGAACAAGAACTCTATACAGAAACAAGCTAACAAATTTCCCTTTTACTCTGTGTAGTCACATCTTTCAGTTGCCCTGCGCTGGGCTTCTCTCTTCTGTCCCAACAGGAAGTGTCAAGGAAACCAATGCCTGTCCATACAGTGCACAGGAAGTGTAGCAACTCAGTACTTTCTGATGGATTCACTCTAAAGCACTTTTATCCTTCTCTGGTTTTAGATCTCTTTCTAAACTTCCTGAATAAACCGAAACACTATTAAATATAACTAAAACCTTCATACAAATACATGAAATGTCTTAACAACCCTTCAGGTGGATTAAACACAATCTTCACATCTCAATCAGTCACTTGGGACACTTCAGAAATTTTCTCAGTCTATGGTATTGCCAGCCCATGCTCTGATCTACAGGATTGCAAACCTGTATCAGGGTGTTCATTCTCATGGACAATAACCATGCCAGTTCCTGAGTTGTTTTCAACTTGTACATCTGCTGTCACTTCATGTATTTTGAACAGATACTTAGGATTATTTCTTATGATTTTGCCTTTCTCTGTGATGAAGGCTAGGTTAACTCTTCTGTAGATCAGGGTCTATTAGATTTTTGAGGGGCCCCTATGTATGTTTTTCTCCCTATTTAAAACAAAATGATCACATGCTGCGGGCGTGAGGCCCTGAAGCTCAGAGCTTCTCTTAGACTCTGGGGTGGGATTGAAAATTAACTCTGGCATGGGGCCAGAGAGAAGTTCAGGGTATAGGAGGGGTTTGGAGTGCATGAGTGGGCTTAAGACAGGAGCTGGTTGTGGGTGTGGGGTCTACATGCGGGTGTGCTGGAGCAGGTTCACAGCTGGGGTGTGGAGTCAGGGAGGAAGTTAGGGTACAGTTAGGAGGAAACTCAGGACTGGGGCAGGGGGTTGTGGTTCAGGACACTTACCTTCAGCTCCCGTATGGTAGTGCAGCGCTATGTCTACACTTCAGGATCTGTTTCAGATGTGTTCATATGGTATTATTGGAACGTTGTGCTGTGAATCTGTACAGTTTCAACACTTTCCGCTCTATCCAGAATACAAATTATCTAGCTCTCCTTTTTGGCTGGGTTATTCCCAGGTGCCCTTCATGTGTTTTTCCCAATATTTTTCTTCTTAGCACTATGGGAACCATGATCTATGTTCACTTCAAGAGCAATCCTGAAAAACGAAAGCTCATTTTATATGGAGATAGGAAGAGAGGAAATGTTGATTTCCCTCCTTTATTTATCACTCATATCACTGCCTGAAGGATTTCATCTTCAGCTGTTTCTCTCTCCAGTTGATTCTATTTGCCTGGAGACAGAACATGTGGCACTTTTCTGATGTTCCCATGTATGTTTAGTGCTTATTTCACATCATCAGGCTGTGTCAGATGGAGCATATGTGTTTGAAAATGTGTCCACTACTACTAAATAGAACCCAAGTTGGAGTGCCAGGATCAGATTATGCTTTAGTGTTTTTTCAAAAGTTGTTGTTGCACCAGTTGTGGTAGTAGTTCTCTACATTCCTTTTTTGTGTTTTCCAGTCATTGATTTGCAATCAGTTTTTGCTTTAAAGCTGCAGCCATAGGGAAGTCTTGTATATCCATACACCAGACCAGTGTTCCCTGTAAGCCGAGTATTTGGACAGTCTCCCAGGAGAGGTTCAGGTGCTGCCCAGTGTGACAGGGTGAGGCCAGTAGACTAACAAGGGGCAAGAGACAGCTCCAAAAAGCAGAAACAGCTCCAGCAAACAGGTGTGATCACAGGCAGAGCTGGAGTAGCAGGTGAAGAGGCTGCTTTAAATCAGTTAGGGCCACCTGGTCCCACCTGAGGCTGCCACGGGCCTTTATAAAGCCTTCTCCCTGTAGGGGGTGGGAACAGAGGGTACAAAAGGAAGTTGGAGAAGAGCAAGGTGAGTAGAAAATGCCAGGAGAAAGTTAGCGAGTGGTGAAGGAGAATAACAACATCAAAAACTGCAGGGGATGTGAGGAGTTCCTGTAGGGAGTGTTTGGGACTTCCTGCCCCTGGTAACCTCAGGGGTCAGCTGAAGGCTAGTAAGGATGAGTTACTCAGCCTGGCCAAACCTTTGAGGCCAAGTACCGAACCCTGAAGCCCAGCAAGGGCAAGCAGGTGCCATACTGGGGAACAGGGGCCCAGGTTGGTACTAACTCTGTCACACCAGCTGACAAGCAGAGAACTATAGCCATCAGTAATGGGCAGCTTGTATTTCTACTGGTGGTGCACAGCTGCACATGTTTTGGTGCACATAACAAAATTTATTCTGCCCTTGGATGGAAAAAAAAACAGAGGAAACACTGCAGTAGGCCTAGTCTTTCTCTTTTTCAGTGTCTGTGTACATTTTCCCTGCATCTGTGAAAGTCATCATCTCTTCTTGAGGTGTCTGTGGGAAGTTTCTCTTTCCATGGGTCCAAAAAAATGCAGCACTGGAATGGATGTCCCAATGTGCTGGATCTCATTGAACTCTCTTGTGCTCTGGCATCCATGTCCATTCAGTGATATTATGGAGGAAATGCCTCAGGTGAGTCATGTGAGCTGTGTAGCTGCATGAATTAGTCGACCTACCTGCAAGTATTTAAATTTCCTTTTTATCTTTCAGGTTTTGGCATGTTCAGTTTTGCCTGAATCATTGATACATCATTCGAGATTCCCTTGGAGGACAGATTCTTTCCCAAGTGTGTTGGTTCTGTTGTTTGAAATTGGCATTTGACCTCATTCATTTGAAGTCTATTTGCTCTCACAGTTTCTAGTATGCTCCTTAGTCACACCTGATATTCAATGGCAGTGGTTCCCAGATTATACTTTCCTGCATGCTAGGCCCTCTAGAACTGACTCAGTCTCATACTTCTATAGCTGAAATACATCCATACCTGATATTATCCCAAAAAAGTAGTATTAGTAAACAGTATGTGCCAAAGGGGTGTATTAAAGTGCAGCTCTCACTGTCCAAGGCAATCTGACAAAATCCTCCTGATGCATCTAATTTGCTGAAGAATTTGGCTCCTGCTGTCTCAGACAATAGTTCACTTCTTGTGGGCAAGGGAAAGTGTTCTCTTATTATGTTTTAGTTCAGTTCCCTAGAGCCCAGACCCAGATACAGTCCCTTTCCTTTTTTCTCTACCATTACTAAGGAGTGAATGACTAGCATCTTTAAGGTTTGCGGTACTTTTCATGTAGCATGTACTACAGTTTCTATGTCTTGCCTTAACTGTTTCTTGTATTTTATTGGAGGCACATATTCCTTGTGACAACATCTTTATATGAGGCGATTAGTACTTTCATATCTAGTTTTGTTGTTCCTCTGTCTCTTTGTGCCTTACATCCTCTGAATGATACCAAGCACCTCACATGTATTTAGGCCAAAAACTAGTTGTTTGCCTCTTTGCATCACTATTAACTCTGTGTTTCTTATTTTCCCCTTGCATTTAAGTGGTAGCATGCATTCTCTCTGTGCTAGAATTTCTCCTCCGTTATCGTCTTTCACAGACATTTTTGACGAGTCCTTTTTTATGCACTTTTTATGTCTCTCTGTTTCACTTTTATTTATTACATTTCCTTGTGTTGTAATATCTATATTCTATGTCATCTAAGGGCCATTGGGGCACACTTTAATTTGCCAACCTGGTGAATTTTCAGTCTCTTCTATAGTTGTCCTTAAAAACTGCTCCTCCTCTTCACTTGCGGAATCCCATTCAGATCTTAATATACAAACTTTTCTGCTTTCTCTGCATGTTTTATCATAATAGTTGTGTTTGTTATATTTTCTATATACTTGCCCAAATTTCATACACTCATGCGGGTTCACACTTCATAAGGTTGTTTCCTATGCTACGTTTCTGTCCCTGGCCCTCTTAATTTCTGAAGACTTTTCTCTTTCTGTTGTTACAATAGTATTCAGTCATGAATGCTGTGCCTTTCTCTAGACCTTTTATTTGAGTACCTGTTGTTTTTTCTTTTCTCTTTTTCCTGCTGCTTGGCATATACATGTTGCCCTTTCCAGTGCCAGCTCCATTTCCCTTTGTAACCATCGTGATTTTTTTTTATTGTTGCACCTCAGACAATCTGGCCTTTAAAAGAGAGTCTTTTGATATTCCATATTCACAGACCTCCATTCTGAGTTGTAAGTCTGCGACAAAAAGGTGCTATTGTGTTGTCTTCATTTTGTGTTCTCATTCTGCACGTATATCTTTCAAAAGTGACTTTTTTCCTAGGGACCCAACAGTCCTCAAACATTTTCATTATTTTTGTAAGGCTTTTGTCTCCCTTCACGCCGCTGTCTGAATGGAATGCATTGTGTACACCTAAGGCTTCCGTGCCTGCAAACTTTTGCTCATTCTCCAGTTTATTTGCCCCTGTGGCTTTCATGTACAGCTTAAACTGCTGGTTTGAACTTTTTCCAGACACATTCAGCATTTTCCCCTTTACAGGTCTGCGGCAGACATTGTAAATTTACTTCTCACTGGGTCTTCCACTCCTTCTACCGTGTATCTTATTGATGAGCAGGCCTGTGTCAGTTTACACCTTTTATTATGAGCAGAAGCTATGTATAGAAATGAGGTAATAAAACTTCCTAATAACTCTGTAACTGTACCCTATGACTACTCTGTCTGTCCTGGGCTGCATTGCTTCTGTTCCCAGAAGGAATTTTGTTATAGGAAACCAAAGAGAAACCTTTCTACATTTCCTGGAGTGCTTTATAGCACACTTGGGATCATGAGGAGAAGAGTTCTTCCCTAGGCTGGAGTATTACGGGAGAATCTTTATACAGCGCCATCTCAAGTCGCAAGCAGCAGCAGGGCCCACGGTCTTGTGGCCCTGGGAAGGTTTTGCAGAAGACTCTGTGCAGGGTTGGGGTGGGGTTGCTAAGTACTCCCAGAATAGGCTCTGATGGAAGGGTAAGGCTGAGGGCAGCCAGTCCTCAGGAGCACTGAGATCAAATGCACACACACATTCACGCACTCCCTCAGCACTGCCTGGATCATGCTGCATGGAACTCCACCAGCAATTTAAAGGGTCCGGTGCTCTGACCATGGCTTCAGTAGCATCAACTAAAGCTGGGAGCTCCAGGCCATTTTTTTATTGCCAGGCCCTTGGGCAATTGCCCCCTTTTCCCCTCTTTAACATTCCCACCTCTTGTTAGCAGGCCTGGTCTCAGAGCCAAACTAACTCAGGGCGTAGTACCTCCACTGGATGGTTTGATCCAATTTTTAGGAGCATTGCAGGGCAGAAACCTCTTCCTACAAGCTTATCCCTGTTTAACATGAACTCCTCAAATGCATTCTGTCTTCTCAGCCACCTCCCCCAGGGATCTCTGCTACAGGTCCCTAGGGAAAGGAGAGGAGTTTGAGCTGGCTCCCGGAGGCAAGCGGAGAGGTGTTATGCTAGATCTACTAAATTGAAGGGAGGTTTATGACAGAAGGCTTGTGTTCTCCCTAAGGTGTACCCGGACTGTTTGTTGCTCAGCACAGGGCTAACGTACTGCATAATACAAGTGACCCTGGGCACAAAATTTCATGAGCATCTATTTATAAATCACACTGTCATACTTAAATTGCTACTTAAAATATGGCCTCTTAAAAAGTGAGTAATAACCTGACAAGACAGAAAGATAAATATGGCTTGATTATTTTTAGCTTATCCATAACTACTTTTGATCTCACTATGAAAATCAGCCACAGGAGCAATCATTCAGAAACTATACTATTCAATAACCCCTGCATATCGCTTCCCATTAATATATGAAAGGCTAAGCTGCCTACTTACGTCATGGCCTAGGAAGAGAGAGAACTTTAAAGTGATGGGTTATAATTCAAGTTTTATTATATTAGCATACAGGAACATAAGCTGCTTTTTTGGTGAGTGCAAACAGAGTCTCTTAGCTCAGGATGTAAATTACTATTACAGTACAAGTAGACAGACGGTCAGAAGCTTGGTAATATTCTCCTCTCTGAGCAGTAGGAGATTGTTCAGGGCCTGCTGTTTTGAAAATCTTTTGCCTCCCAAAGGCTACCCCGAGAAGGGAAAGCCATTTGAATATTTTGGCAATCATAGAGGTCTCCAAATTAAATTGTGGATACAGAAATGCAGAAAACATTCTAACAAATCAAGTGCTATTGAATCCCCTTTTCCAGCTGCCATATGCTGTGGACAGAATACCATTTAGTTACTTTGGGTAACAGCTCATCACTAAAAGAAATAAGCAGCCTTTTTCTTCTGTGGGGAGGGAACCCAGAGTTATTATTTTGAAAAATAATAAATAGGAAACTCTGACCTTTCATTTCACAATCCTCTTTCATTGCAGCATACACATAAGAGCTCTTCTGTTTCTTTTACTAAGCAGAATCAAAAAGGTACCAGCTTGTGTTAGATTTATGTTGGAGCTGATGGGCTCCAACTTTTCAGTTTGTTTTCAGATGTGAGAAAAATAATTCCAATTTTCTTGTAATATTAGACACTTGGTAAAATTCTGAAACATTTTTTGAAATGATGTAACTTTACAGAGTTTTCTTACTTTCTCCCCATCCACAGACAGAGCCCTAGGTTTTCTGGAACAAAATGATCCAAATAAATTTTCAAATGATTTTTAGGTATTTATTTATCAAATCAATATGAGGAATAAAACAGACACTATCAAGAAAGATCTTGACAGCTTTCTCATTCAAAATATCATGTAACAAAACACCAATTATTTCCATTCATTAAATCGAAAACCTAAAAAAAAAAAAAAAAGAGCTTTCACCATAATGGTATGGACATGTCATAGCTCTTTCATCTTTTTATTTTCCCTTAACATTAACTTTAAAATATTTGAGTTGTTTTAAGCTACCTTTGTTCACACCACATTGAAATGGGTGCAAATATTCAGGCTGGGTCTACACTAAAGAGTTGTCAACAGAAAGGGCCTTTGTCGACATAACTCAGGGAGCATCTACTTGCTTGAAACATTCTGTCAACAGATGCTCAACAGAACTCTGCATTTGCCTTAACAGTATTATTCCTCAAAAATTTGAGGCATAACAATCTCTCGACGGCGCACTGCCGACAGACATGCAATGTAGACACTTCTGTCGACAAAGAGGACTTCCAGTTGACGAGCAACCCCCTTTGCAGAGCTGCCATTCTGCTTTCTGGCACCAGAGGGCAGTGCAATCTGGCAGCTCTCTGTCGACAGAGCTAGTTGTGTATAGATACAATATATTGCCAATAATTCTGTTGAGATTTTTCCTACTGCTTGCAGCCATCGGCATCCTACAGGCCATGGCAGCGCCCTGCCAAGGCACTGCCAGCCACAGACTCAGCTCTCGCTGTAGAGTCAAGGCTGCAGGTCCCTCACTGACCAAGGCTGTGGCTGTGGCCAGTGGGGCTGAC
This sequence comes from Carettochelys insculpta, assembly GCF_033958435.1. Taxonomy (NCBI): domain Eukaryota; kingdom Metazoa; phylum Chordata; order Testudines; family Carettochelyidae; genus Carettochelys; species Carettochelys insculpta. Next base: position 191,828,130 of record NC_134139.1, read on the forward strand.
TCATCTGTCTTCTGCCTGGCTCGGAGTGGAGGTCAGGAGAGCAGAAGGTCTCAGGCCTTTCTGGGAAGTGGGAGGAGGAAGCATGATGGTCCTGCCAGCCCCCGGTGCTGAGACCCCATGATCCAGGCCTTACAGGTACATAGAGAAGGTGGCGGGGAGGGGCTGGACTGGATTCATTTACCTTCATGAGCTTCCAGTGTTAGGAGGACATGCCCACAACCAAAGTGTGTGGGGGCATTGCAGCGTCACAGTGAATCTGAGATAATGCTGGGGGGTGGGGCATGATAGTGGTTTTCAGGTATCTAAAAGGTTGTCATAAGGAGGAGGGAGAAAACTTGTTCTTCTTGGCCTCGGAGGATAGAACAAGAGGCACTGGGCTTAAACTGCTGCAAGGGAGGTTTAGGTTGGACATTAGGAAAAAGTTCCTAACTTGCAGGGTGATCAAACACTGGAACGAATTGCCAAGGGAGGTTGTGGAATCTCCAGATCTGGAGACATTTAAGAACAGGTTAGATAAACATCTATCAGGGATGGTCCAGACACTACTTGGTCCTGCCAGGAGGGCAGGGGGCTGGACTCAAAGACCTCTCAATGTCCCTTCCAGTCCTAGCATTCTATGATTTTATCATTCTATGATTCTATGATTCTGTCAGCTGATGTTTGTAATGTAGACATAGCCTCAGAGAATAAGGTACTACCCAGAATGAGATAAAGGGAGAAGGATCTGGTCATTTGTTTCTGAATAAGGCTGCATACGCACCATGAGATAAATTTGATATATAATAAAATTGAACACTTAATCTCGGTATCATGAATTTGAATAAACTTTCCTCAAAGCTTCTTGAAATTTGACCCACCTTTTCTCTGTGTCAGTTCTCTAAGTCCCCATGGTCCCATGCAAGTTTGACAGCATGAGCACTGCATTGTGGGTACCTATCCCACAGTGTGTTAGCCCCAGTTGCTTGTGGGTGGTTCAAGTTGGAAACCCAGAATTCCAATCACTATTCCATAATTCACTGCATCAGTAACTGCATGAAAGAAGAACTAGAGATCATGCCATTTCCTGCTGCAGCATTCCAGCGCAAGCATGGATCCACAAATGCTCCAACTCAGCACAGATCGTTTTAGCAACCACAGTGGCTGTCACGCAATTTGTCCTTCAATTCCAAAGCTCGATGTCACTTGTGTATCCTACTGCTGCTGCTGCTGATGGTGATGATGGTAACAAAGAAGGTGTTTTGGAACAGTAATTGTGCTAAAGGAGGTCCAAGAATGCAGAGCTAGTGGCTGCCATGGATACATTCATGACAGTGGAGTGGTGTTTTTGGACTTGAGAGACCAGCACACAGTGGTGGGATCACATGATTTTGGAGTCCTGGGATGACCAGCAGTGAGAGCAGAATTTTCATATGCATAAGTCCACCTTTATGGAACTTTGTGATGTGCTGACTGCCGCCTTGAAGAACAGCAACACCAAAGTGAGGCAGGCTTTAACAGTACAGAAATGAGTGGCAATTGCCCTGTGGATGTTTGCAACCCCCAACAGTTACTGGTCAGTGGTAAATCAGTTCAGGGTGGGCTGATCTACAGGTGGCCCAGGCAATCTGTTGGCATCTCCTCAGGAAGACTGTGACCCTGGGAGATGTACAGGCCATAGAGGATGGCTTTGCTGCCCAGGGCTTTCCTAACTGTGGTGGAGCAACCGATAGCATGCACATCTCCATCATGGCCCCATCCCACCTGTCCTCAGAGCATATTAATTGAAAGGGGTACTAGTCTATGCTCATACAGGGGTTGGTAGATCACAAAGGTCATTTTGCTAAAATCAATGTTAGCTGGTCAATGAGGGTTCACGATGCACTCATATTCCTAAATTCAGGACTGTACCAAAAGCTCCTGGATGGGACTTTTTTCCCTGATCAGAAAATGAAGATTGGCAATGTGAAGATGCCCATTGTCATAGTGGGTGACCCTGTTTACCCTCTGTTTCCCTGCCTGATGAAACCCTACACAGGAGCCATAGACCCCAGCAAGGAAAACTTTCATCACAGACTGAGCAGGTGCAGAAAGGTGGCGGAATGTGCCTTTGGATGTTTGAAAGTGAGGTTCAGATGCTTATTGACCCGTTTGGATGTTTCTGAAGCTAATGTCCCCACTGTTATTACAGCATGTGCTATTTTTCACAACATATATGAATCAAAGCAGCATAGTTTCCCATCTATATGACATTCTGAAGTGGAGGCAATAGGCAGGGTTTACTCACAGACATTGATAGTGCCATCCACCAGCAACCACACTCAGGCTGCAGCAATAAGGGATGCATAAAAAATAGCTTTATGACTGTTCTGTAATGAACATGGTGCCTATGTATGTCTCTGCTACGATGCCAATAAATCAACCATGCTGTAATTCATGAATGCTCTTTTTTGGTGGGACAAAGGAGTTTCACTGCCCCTTCCCTCTGCTGCCTGGTTCCATCAGCTGCGCCTCTGCTGTGGAAGTATCAGTGGGCTGCTGTTTCTTCAGCAGGACTCACCCTCACCCCACACACCCATTTTAATTGTGTTCCTTCCACCCCCACTCCTGCAATCCAAGAAATCACACTGAGCTCAAAAGAATTATTTTATTTTGGGGTTAGGAGATGTTTAAGTGGCGGGGCAAAGAAGTCTGCTCAAGAGGGCTTGAATAGTCTTTTTTCAAAGAAGACATCACCCTCCTAACAGTAACAGATATGGAGAAAGAGCAGCTGCTAAGGCTGTGTGACCAAAAGCCTGGAAAATTTGCTAAAATGCTGAGTGGTTCCATGATAGCAGATTGCTATCTGGCTGCCTGGTGTGGCAAGGTGTGCTACCATGGAAGCCACAACAAGTCAGGTCTGTCCAAGAATCTCATGAAAAATATACAAGAGTGCCTGGATGAGGCCTTTGAGGAGATCTCCAAAAAAGAGAAGTGCCCTATCCCAAGAAACATTTACATGCTGTTCTGAGGGACACAGAAACATAGCTAGCAAACCTGTACCTATGCAAAACCCTATAGCTATACCCACCCCCAACCTGCTGCTAGCATGCAGAATAAAGACTCAGCTGAACTGCTTGCTCCAGAGGGCTCAGAGACCAGCATGGAGGTAACTGGAGTGGAGGGTCCCGGTGAGGAGGAGAGCGCCGTGGAGGGCCTTGACATGGAGATGACTGGTTCCAAGTCTATGGTGAAGAGCTCAGGGATGTCCAGAACAACTTCTTTCATCCCCTGCTTATTGCTCCCTTCCTCCTCTCCATTGCCCTTTTCCTCCGGGCCATGCTGCTCATCTGGGTTCAACCTGGAATCATCACCAGAGCCTCCACAAGTATCGTCATTCAGTTCGGGCTCCACAATGAGGTCATGCCCCAGAAGCTTGTGGAGCTGTTGATAATAGCAGCAGGTCCATGTAGCTGCCCTGACTGCTGGTTGGTCTCCCAAACTTTTTGATAGGCCTGCCAGAGTTCTTTCACCTTCACCCAGCACTGCATAGAGTAGTGGGAGTAACCTCAGGCTGCCATCTCACGTTCCATCTGATTATGGATGTCCATGTTTTTCTTGGCCACCTGAAGTCTCTTTGCCACTGATTGGTCTCCCCAAAGGGCAATGAGATCCAGAATCTCCTGGTGGGTTCAAGCTGGGTCTCTCTTGCAAGCCTGAGAAGTGCTAGTTAGATCATTACCCTGAGTGCTCATGATTGCAGTTCAGGGCTATCAATAATTACTACTAATGCAGTGCGATGGTGACTGATGTGGTGCAATGTGATGGGCAAAGGGATTTTTTCACAATGGACACCCTTTTTATTTGCAGGGTTGGGCTGCTAAATTCCAATTCAAATTTTCATTCAAATTCAAATTCAATCCAAACTTCACGGGCTTCCTTTGACCTTCTGCCTGCACACCTGACAGCAGTGCACAACAAAGCGGCCATACTTGGAGGGTCACTGCATAGCTTTGTGGGGTACATACGGGACACTTCTGGAGGCTAACAAATTTGAATTAAGGACATCACGCTTCCATACTAGCTTTGATTCGAGATTTTAAATGTTGAGATAGATGCTACATCCATCCCGTAATATTGATATTCTGTAGTCAGCATTGTGTCTCAATAAATTGAGTTAACAGTAATACATGTGAAGACATTCATGTTATAATATCAAGCTAAAGACTTGAAATTCAAATTTATTTCATAGTGCAGATGCAGCATAAGATTCCCTTCTTTCTCTGCATCTTCTATTTGTGCATCCCCTGCAATCAAGGCATGAATGGAGGTGCCAGATTTGATCTGTGATTTTATAGTAACAATTAGACATAAAGGACCTCAGATAGAAAATTCATCATTTTCTGCACAGTCCATTTTTAAACAAACTCATTAATTTACTGCTTGTAAAAGAGACTGGAGTGGTAGGTTGGAAGGCTCAAGTTTTGTTGTTTTTGAAATAGAATTAGATTTTAATTTAATTTAACCTAGTATAAATCCAAAGTAACACCAGTGCCTCAGATCCTTCTTCACTGTCTCTGGTCAAGTGATGAGATGCAGAGTCTGGAGAAGACGAGCACTCTCTACCTGTCTTCCCTTCCTCCCTGCCATGCTGTATAATTGCCCTCTGGTCTATTGACTTGGAATAAGTTTAGCCTTAAGTTGTCAAAGCCAATTAAATGATCCTGAGATCCACAGGCATAAATGGATCTCAGTGGAACACACCCACTTTTCCTGACTGTGACCATGTTGCCTTTTCACCCCTCTATTGAAAAAAAAAAGAATGAAAAATGGGTGGAGGAGATGTTATTCCACGGCTCTTATTTCTGAGCTTTTGGGCATGGAGTGCTTGGTTACTCTGGCACATTGTAGGGCTTTTGGAATTGTGTACTGTGACACAATGCACTTCAAACCCTGAGCCACTCTCATTTACACAGAAGATTAAAACAGGGTAAGTTACAGTATCAGCATTCATACAACATGATTATAAAGGTTTATGAAATTACACAAAAGTTGGAATGAAATTATAAAGTTTTATGACACAGAGAAACTTTAGCAGTTAGAGGTGAAATAAACTGACTAGCTCATACCTCCAGTGCAGGAAGTTTCCTGAAATAGATATCCAGTTCATTTTTAAATGGTTCAAGCAATTTGAAACCCGCAACTTTCGACTGAGAAATTACTTTCCTGCCACTTCACTTAAATAATTCCTCTTTGATTATATTGTGCCAGTTCTGGTAGGAATCTGGCTTTCATAAAAATATGACTAACTATTCAGAGGCAGAGTGCAACTTTAATGACCTAGATCAGTATTTCTGACCTTCTCAAAATGGTAACCCCTCAATTTTAGTTAAAAAAAAATGACTCCATTCAGTATAAGTGTAGAAAGTGTATAAGGTACTAAACTCTGTAATTTATAGGTATGTTTGTGTATTCACAGACAATACGAGACTTCATAAGGTAAGGATGTAGAGAGAAATAAGAAGAAATAAGAATAAGATATTTCTTTGCTTCATACTGTAATAATATGGCCCCTGTAATTGCTTAAATGACCCCACTGGAGTTGTGACCAATTGATTAAGAAGCGCTGATACAGGAAAAATGGGAAACCCTGAGTCGTTGAAGGAGCTAAGAGTGAGCTGCAAGTGAGTCAGCTAGTTACACGCACTAGATTTCATTTCTAGTACCATTGATTGAAGAAATGCCCTTTCTTTGGAAGGTAAGACATAGGATGGAACATAAAATGCATTTTATTTTTGGGGTTGCATGACTTTTATCTGGGCAAATCCTTAACAGAATTGGTGCTCCAGAATATAACCAGCATGCAACTTACCAAGAGGAGAGATAACCACCACACTTTCAGATGTGGAAGAGTGACCACAAACACAGCACTCCATAAAAGTAGCTGATGTGGATCATGAAAAACATGGTGACTTTTTCTGATAATTTATTTAGTTCTTATTCAAGATGCCAGCTGCTCTTGGTGGTTGCAGTTAGTCACATAAGTCTCATAATCACATGGTATTATATGTTTTCCTCGATGGGATGAATATGACTGATAATTAGTGCTAGGGCTTGAAACAATCATTGTTATTATTTGTACAACACTAACACTGTTGCCTTAGAGATGAGTTATACCCTGTATCTGTTGGAGAGGGCTTGATTGTGTGAGCCTTATCTGGTTATGTACAATAGCAATGGGTAGTATTAAACTCCACCCCACCCCACCCAACTCTGCTCAGCGCTGCTCAGAGTGTGAGATTGGTTTCAGGGAGCTGAGCAGAGGCTGTCCTGCACGAAGCTCCCTGCTGCAAGCCATGTGGGCAGGAAAGCAGCAGAGCGTACGAGAGAGCTAGAGGGACTCTAGTGTCACTACAGCATCTATTCTCCATTCAAATTAACTTGCTGGGTTCACAGATGAGGTGAATAAGCTGCCCTTGAAAGGGCATGAAGCACTAGAACGCTTGCCCAGGGTAAGGGCTAAGTAGAAGAGGTATTGTGATTCTGAGTCACAAATAGTTTTTTGAGACGCTGCTGGAGCAATGCAAATATGAGAAACCCATTAAAGTCAGTGGTCTCCAGACTTTTCAAGTTATGTCCCCTTTATCTCTAACCACATCCTCTCTGCCCCACGCCATCCCAAGCTAGTGTCAGGATCAGGGCTGTAGCCCTCGGAGGGGAGGTAGGGATATGGACAATGGTAAGGGGGCTGAGGTAGGGGCAACAACTGTAGGGCATGGGGCCAGCAGTGGTAGCTGTGGCCCTGGGTGCAGTGCCAGGCTTAGAGCCCCCAGGCATGGAACCCTGGGACTGGGAGTAAGCCCGAAGCACAGGCTAGCAGCCACCAAGGCCAGGAGCAGAGCTGGATGGCATTCCCTCCCTGCCTGCCTTGGGAGCTGTCCCAGCCGTGCCCCCTGAAAGGCTCTCTGTTCCCTTCTAGGGGGCGCACCTCACAGTTTGCGGCACACTGGTCTAAGCCCTTAACTGCCTTTACTGATTTTTCAGGGAGCTGAGCAAACTGTCCTGCCTTGGAAATGATGAGAATTATTTCTCACACCATAACATCACACTAAGCCACCAAGAGCCCAAAGTATGCTCTTTATAAAGAGGAATCTCTTGGGGGTATAAATATTACAGATTTACATTTATATCACTAATAAAATTTATGGTGATTTGTTTAGCAGTTTACTGAAAGAGACCACTCTTGATGGGGCTATGACACTTTTTAAGGTAATTTTTATGAGGATATTGAAGAGTTATGATCACATATTCTACCAAATGAGGAATGAATTAGGAGAAATGGATAAACACCTTTGTGCTGTTTACAGAGTTTCACGCTTTAAAATTTACAACCTGGTAAGTCAGTATATCAAATTAATTAGGTGCTTTGAGTAATTTATCCAAGTAAGTTGTTCAGTGCTAATAAATTCTGAGTCCTCAATCTTCCTCTGATTAGAAGGATGATTAATACTGTGTTACTTAAAAGTGCCTTCAACAGTGAAATATTCAAGTGTATTTTGATCATGTTGCCTTTTCCGTATATAAATTCTGCACCTGGAACACAGGTGGCAAAGTGGTGACCAGAATTTCCTTGTTAGCACATACTGGCTGTTCCATAATATAAAGATGCAAAATTCCTCTTGTGTCTTTCTTCAAGAGAAGTCAGGTTTGTGGTATTCTCATTTCTGATTATTTACTTCTTGGTTCAGCATTAGGTTCTGTGCCACTTCAAGAACTTGGGGTTTTGTTTCATTGTAAATCCTTCTAACCCTGTGGCTTGCTACTTTATTAATTTATTGCTTTATTCTACACTACCTTGATATCTCACTCTTCTTCTTGGCAGTCACTCGATAACGAGTAGGATGTCCTCATGTCACTCTCCTATTTGTGAGTCGATTGACAGCTGATCAGCCTGATTCTGGAGCTGCAGATCTCATCACAGACGAGGCAGGTGTTGGTAACTGTTGGAGGGGCATGGGGCAGTTTTTGATGCTCTTTCTTCTTCTCCGCCTGCCCTCGTCTGCGCTGCAGCAGGACTTCTCAAATTGTGCCACCACTTTGTGGATTACTGTTCTGCACTGGGGACTGTCATGGGCTAGGTTCTCCTAAGTGTTGACACTGATTCTACACTTTTTCATGTCTTCCTTCAGCATGTCCTTATATCACTTCTACTGGCCCCCAACACCCCTCTGTCCTTCTTCCAATTCAGGGAACAGAATCTGTTTTGTAGTAACAGAGAGATAGCTGTGTTCATCTATATTCTACCAAAACAAAAAAAGCAGTCCAGTAGCACTTTAAAGACTAACAAAATAATTTATTAGGTGGTGAGCTTTTGTGACACAGACCCGCTTCTTCAGACCATAGCTACAACAGAACAGGCTCAATATTTAAACAACAGAGAACCAAAAATAGTTTTCAAGGTTGACAAATCAGAAAAATTGTAATCAAGGTCGGCAGGGTGATTTGTCAACCTTGATAACTATTGTGGTTCTCTGTAACTTAAGTATTGAGTCTGTTCTGGTAAGGCTATGCTCTGAAGAAGTGGGTCTGTGCCATGAAAGCTCACCACCTAATAAATTATTTTGTTAGTCTTTGAAGTGCTACTGGACTGCTTTTTTGTTTTGATAGACTCTGTTTTGGGAGGCACTGATCAGACATCTGAACCATGTGACCAGTCCAACCAAGTTGTTGTTGAATGATAATGGTGTCAATGCTGGTCATGTTTCACTCTTCCAGGGTGCTAGTACTTGTATCCCCTATTCACTGGACATTGTCCTCCTGCCCCTAAGAAGTCTTCCTATATCACTTTCCTCATATCATATACTGCCCCCAGCACTCTGCATCCTCCATCACTTGGTAGTATCATATTTGTGCCTGGATGGAGAAACAGTCTGACTGACCCCAATACAGATACTTCTCAGTGCAGAGATTCCAGTAGTGACTTTCTGTTCTAATGGAAATAGGAGGTACTCTCCGGGCTGCACACCCCAATGTAGTTAGGGAGGGAACAAGAACCCAGGTGCGTGGAGGAGTTGTGGGGGAAGGAAAACTGTCTTCAAAAAGGTGTGAAGGAAAAGGAAAAGGATCTCTGATTTCCTCTTTATGTGAAGTTTCTTTGGGAGCATGCCATTTACATGGGTGTTCTCAGTACTCCAGGGAATTCGGTGTCACTGCACACACACAGAATTCATGTTCCCCACTTATTTCTTTTCTTCCCTGCAGAAAAATTACTTTCTTATGGAATTAATGTTGTGGAATGTATTTGGAATCAAGCATCCTCAACCGTCTTTATTTATTCTTTTCTGCCTGTGTCTCTCACTTTTTTTTTTCTACCTTCCTCTTTCAACATCAGTTTCCCATGCCTGCCTATGGCCATATTGGATCAGACCACACGGTCATCTAGCCTAGTGCCCTGTCTTCCAATGGTGGCCAATGCCAGCTGACTCAGAAGGAATGAACTGAATAGTTAATCATCAAGTGATCCATTTCTCTGCACCTCTTTGATATTCTTGTATCTCAACACTATCATGCTCTTTAACAGCAAATAGACTGTCAAACTGGGTGTGGGACTGTTGTACTGTGTCCTGGAAAGTCTCATCTGTGTGCCTCTCTGCCTCCCATTGTTCAACCAGTTCAGCCACTCTGATCTCCAAAGCCTGTGTGCAGATTCTGAGGACCAGGAGATCCTTACACCAAATGCATACATGCCCCATTTGCACATAGGACAGATAATCATAAGTGTGTTTTGTGTCCAATACATTGGATAGCCTCCACACGGTTTCTGAACTTCTGCCTGCATTCTCTTTTTATTCCTGCAACTCGTTCCTTTGTTGATGTTTTGTTTTTATTGGGGGAGTAGTTTTGGCTTTATCTCTTATCTAAAGTTTCCCCCCACCTTTCCTCTTCCCACCTGTCAGTTATGCTAAGAATATTTGCCCATGACATTGGACTCAGCTCAATCAGTGGCAGCACTTCTACTGCCCCCAGGCTGCACAAGAACAACCCCTTTAAGATACATTTTTATTCATACATATAAATAAGTTACACGTCACTGCTGACATATCAGGTTGCCATCTCTGATAGCACCCATTACCGTGTACGTGGTGATTAAATCAAAACATGGCTATTTGTCACATTGTCGTTTTAGACCCTGTCCTGAATGTAGGTCAGTAAGTCCATGTTATCTGTGGGGAGTGTGTTGGTACAAAGATGTTTCCTAAAGTTGCCATCCCTGTGGAATGTTCTAAGTCTTGATTTTACTGTTGATTTTTATATCCTGTTTTTTTCCACTTTGCTCTTCTTTGTCATTTCCTCCACCCCTGGTCTTCTCCCCCATGTGTCAGAGCTAATGAAGACCTAGCCATGGAGGAAATGGGAACTCAGGAAAATCTTCCTCCTCTAGATCCACGGGTGGTGCTGGACCAGCAAACCCAGCCTAAGGGAGGTTCAACCTGTATTAAAATCTTTGACATTTAAGATATTTAAAAAAAATCAGCTGGATGGGAGATTTAAAGATGAAAAAATAAAGCTCTGCATCTTAATGTATTTTATAATGAAGCTGTTGGAATTAGGACTATTAGTAACTTCAAAAAGTATCCCTGGCACTTGGACAATACATAGAGGTCAAAAGATCAAATTTCATCACCCCACCTCAGAAAGGTTGCTGACTCCTGACATAAACTATGTAACTTAGATGTCAGTGTGCCTTTCTACTTATCCAACAATATGTCTCCAGTTTTTATCTGATCCAGAAGATGTTATTGCTGTAGAAAAAGATAGAGAGACCTTTATTCTAAAGGCAATGATAACATGACTTAATTCACAAGCTGCTTTAAAAATTCCCTCATTCCCACCCCACTTCTCCCCATCATCAGTTTGGTCAGATTGAATCAAGAAACAAAAAAGTAAGGGAATGGGGAAGGATGTGTTTGATTTACTGTAAGTGAATCCAAGGAAAATGAAATGATGAAATGTTGACTAGCAATTATAAGCATGGTATGTGGAGATGTTAGGGCATCTGAACAAAGGTTCTGGTCTGTGGAAGTAGGGGTCCTGGGGGTGCAACTGCACCCCAGCTTCAAGAGATTTCCATCAAGCACAGGATTTGTTGTTTGGTTCAATAGCTCTCAGGTGCCAAATATACCAATTGTTTCACCTCCATTCCACGCTTGTTCTGGGGAATTAATAATGCTTATAAACTCATTATTGGAAAAACAAGTAGTACTGTGGCACCTTAAAGACTAACAAATTTATTAATACCTAATGAGCTTTTGGGGGTAAAACCCACATTGGATTTGGTTGACTCTGTTTATGGCTGTCAGTGGAGGTGAGGAAACAGTACACATATGAATTTGCATTTTAAGGCTGTTTTCGGGACATTTGAGTCTCATCCTGCTGCCTGTGAAAGGGCTAATGGACTAGATAACCACTAAAGGCAGCTGGAATATGAACATTGCTGATGTCCTATAAGAAATTTCCTTCCTACATGACTGATACTAGGATGCCTTTCCAAGGAGAAGAGGGCTGGGCCAGGATTTAGAGCATGAGCCTGGATCATGGGAAACCTATGTTCAGTTTTTACTTTTCCCTTATGACCTAGGGATATCATTTAGCCTCTGTCCCCAGCTATAAAACTGGGACAATGGGTGGGAGCTTGTGAGAACAGATAAAGAGCATGAGGTACTAAGATGCTATGGTGATGGGGGCCATAAACTAGATTTTTGCATTTACCCTTTGTTTCCCCCCGCCTTTGCTCCCAGTTATTCAAGGTGCGTTCTGCCATTCTTCTTTCAGGGAAAACTTTATGATCCAGACTCATACTTTAAGCCTAGGAGTGATGAGGTGCTCTTTGAAAATTAGTCCTGAACCATGTCATCATACTAATTATTATCCAAAGGAAAGGCCATATCTGACTTACTAGAGTTGTGGAGATTTTCTTGCCATGGTACAGTACAGCATTTGTATTCAAACTGCAGTTCCTCCTGTCACTGTGCTTTAACCACCCTGTATCATGTTATGTTATTTTAGAAAATGTAGTGTGATTGTTCAGATACTCATGGTCTTAATAAGCAGCCAATTTAATACAAACCATTAACGCATGTACTGAATAATAGAGAGACATGACATTGGTGGTTTGTTTCCTTTTAAATCATTAACTGTCCATTAGCAAGACAGTTTAATTATAGCTGCATAAGGCTGAGCTGTTGCTAAGAGCTGGAAAAGTCTCTCATAAGAAATAGAGCTTCAGTGAGATGTTTACCAGAGGTTTAGATTTGAGGAGATAAGTCCATTCAAATCTGTAAGCTTCTTGATAGTCTCCTCTGGAGATAGAATCCCAAAATCCCTGAAATGATACCAAGCAACCGATGTGGTGCAGGTGGAGTTCACATAAAAGAGCAGCAGTCAAGTTGGAAACAGCAATGGAAGAGGTCAACTATATAATTATTTTATTAAAGCTGACTAAAGGGGCAAATCCAGACACCATACCGCAGTGTTCAGACTGGGGAAGTTGTACTGTGAATATGGTAGGCGCACAATGTAGGCCTTAACACTCAGAATAATAACAGCAATCTGATCAGCGGAAGCTTCGCTAACATGCCACAAGAGTAAGCAGATAGGTAGGAGTGGTGCTCCTACTGTGCGAATCCCTTGTCTCACTGTGGAGGAAAGGCAATATTTAAGCACATGGCATTATTTCAGCATTTGAGCTGAAACAGTCCCTGTCTAGCAGCCTTGCAGGTGAAACCACAAGATGGTCTCCTGCTTCTGTTCCTCCCACATGTCTGTTTAGCATCTAGTCATCACATTTACTTTATAAAAGGTGTGCAATTACCATGGTGATGAGTAGTGTGATCACTCTTACACAGGTCTGTAACCCAGAGCCATGCATTTGGGTCTGACTTCCATGAAAGATCTTTTTTTTTTGTTAAAAAAGGAGTGAAAGGGACCTTGGGAGATCAGCAAGCCCAGTCCCCTAACTTTTTGGCAGGGCCAAGCTCCATCCCTTTTTTTTTTTTTTAAATCTCTTTGCCCAGATCCCTCAATGGCTGCCTCAAGGATTGAACTCACAATGCTGGGTTTAGCAGGCTGATGTTCAAACCATTGAGTGACCCCTCCCCTGGCTTAGCTTTTCAGAAAATTGAAACCCTCTGATTTTTACAAATACAGGTTTGGCACTTCCACTGCAAGCAACCAAACCAATGCCACTCCTCACCTTGACCTGAAGAGTCCACCTCTAATGAAGAGAAAAGAGTTCAGTTTCCATACAGTTTCCATACTCTGCCCTCTATCTTATGGTTGCCAGATAAAAGGACCAGCTTGTGTCAACCACTATGATGGCTTGCATGATAGTAACCTGTCTTCTCTGCATGGGAGAGATATCAACTCATTCTAATTAAGCTTGCTTCTGGGGTGATTTAGTGGAGCAGAATATAATTACCCAATTTAGACTTTAGTGAGCACACAGGAATTCCCACTGACTACTCTGAGGATATGTACAATCAGATCTTTAATTAGAGCAAATGAGCAGGATTTCTACTTTAATGAACCTTATGTGGGGACATGGATCCAGAATGGATTTTGTAAGAAAAACATCAACCCAACAGTTTTCAGCTTGGTGGTTGAAACCCCAAAGAGGGTCGTAGGATGCCAGGTTGGCTTAGATTTGCTGAGGCCCAAGGCTGAACACAAAACCCAAGCCTCACTGCCAGGGCTGAAGCAGAACCCCAAAGGTTCAGCCAAGTGACAGGGCTCAGGTTATGGTCCCTTGCTTGGGACTGAAACCTTGGGCATCTTCTCCATTCCTGGTCCGGCAGGGCTCAAGCTTTGGTGCCCAGCTTTTAAGGTAGTACTTTTTGTTGTCACAAGGGAGTCAGAGTACAGTGATGTTTGCAAACCCCTGAACTACTCATTCACAGCACCATTTCTGGTAGCTCTTAGTCTTTATCCAGCACAAGCTTGATTACCTTATGAGAGCTAACTGCTTCCAGACACAGAGTAGATTGTCCCTTCCCTTTAAACGGAAATGAATACATGCATGCCAGTGATAGACACACTAGAGTTTTTTTCTATTTTCATAAGACCGCAGAGCTCTTTGGTATTATTCACCCCACTGCCTCATCCAAAAAAAAATTATAGCTGCCCTGCTAGCTCTGGAGTTAGAAGGCTAAAATGAAGAGAAATTCTCTGCTTCCGTCACAGGAGAAAAACAAGTCCTATCAGATGTTATTTACATTTGCCCATAATTCCCCACAGTGTGTTGTGCTAAATCATATTTTGTCAATTTCACCATATTGATAAAGGGCATAGTAATTGTGCAAGATATACTCTACAGCTACAGTTACACTAGCAAGTTTTGTTGATGAAACCCATTTTGTTCACAAAACTTGTGGAGTGTGTACACACAAAATACATTTTCTCAACAGTATCTGAACAAAACACAGAATTTTTGCTGGCCACGTTCTGCCTCAGAGCTTTGAGGCCAGTGTTGCTAAGCTGTGTCGATGCTTGGGGGTGGGGGTGCTTATCTCGACAGACGGGGCATCCACAGCAATGGGCAGCCTGGTCTGTGCATCCGGGTGCCTGTTTGGTAGAAAGAGCAGCCAGGCAGTCCAGCCGCTCTGTCAACAGAGTGAAGCGCTCTCCTGATTGACTTTGGCAGCCTCTGTCGACAAAACTGTGCTTTTGTCAACAAAACTCAGCAAGTATGTACATAGTTAAAGCACTCTGTCAAAAGTTTGTTGACACAAGTCAACTGCTCAGCCAGCACTTTTTTACCTCTGCCCAATCAGATATAACACCTCTGTTGACAGTGTTTTCTTGATAAAGTGCCCATGTAGAAACTTCTGTTGACAGAGAGGGCTTTTGGTTCCCCGGACAGCCCTGTTGGCAGAGTTTCCAGGCAGCCATTCTGTTGAGAGAGGGCCGGGCAGTCCGGGTGCTATCTGTTGACAAAGCAGCTTGCTCTTTCAATCTTCTTTTATGTGTAGACATGATCTGTCGACAAAGGTATTGCCAAGGTTTCTGCTTCTCTGTCAACAGAAGCTTTGTTGGGAAAATTATCCCAACAGTGACTTCTTTGGACAGAGTGCTGCAGCCTGGATGAAGTGCATTACCTAGAGCTGACAGGCTGAGAATTCTGATGGGTAATATAAAGTAGATGAAGGGCTCTATCTCAAGGACCTGTGTTGAAAAGACTAGGAAATCTGCAGACATCTAACCTAGATTTGGTTTTCTTATGCTTATGATTCTGGATCCCATGTAAAGCTGATTTCACTGGGGCAGACTGGGAGTTTGGCTGGGCTGAGTTCACAGAAGCCAAACTGAGGAAACACAATTGAGTTTGTGAGACCCGGCTGGCAGCAGCTGAGTTAAGCTGCAGGGCCTGACTGCCCACAGAAAACTTGATGGAGCTAACTTCACAAAGCCAGGTCAGGCATCCACAGATCACTGCAGGGCTTCAACAGGCTGGAATGAGAAGGCAGATGAGAGTCACCTACTGAAATACATTTGACCCTTCCTTTGTCTCACAGGAATTGTAACCAAACTTTTAGATGGGTGGAGATTGTATTGTAATTAAACATTCTAGTTTATAAACAAGCCAATTAATTAATAAGTAAGATCATGGGGTCAGCCATACTTCTGCCACACTCCTTTTGGTTATGGAAATAAATAGTTACTGTGTTTTCTCAAAGGAAAAGTAGGTTGATTTTTTTTGTTTGTTTGTTTGTATTTTGTTTTTTCTGCAGATTCATGTCTCAGGGAATCTTGAGTTCTAGCACGTAGGAGGAAGTAATATGGAAAGTTTACTGTGGAGTCTCATATTTAGTTCCTCAAATTTGGGCTGGATAAGATTTTAGGACATTTCATATTTTATTTAATTTAAGAGAAATTCTAGTCAGCATTGAGTTTGGTCTTATTACTGCTATGACATCTGCAAGAAGGGTTACTGCCATAGGAATTAGAGAGCAGTCCTTCTGCCACCCTGAGCACAGGGACTGCCCTTCTGCCTGACTATACAGAGACTGCACAAATATGGGGGGAAGGATCTTCTTTGTCTTTTAAACTCCATCTTCTTTCTGTGCTATGCAGCTTCTTAAAGGGAACAGAAAGAATCCAGGGCCTTGTTAAGTTCATGCTAATTTACATACATGTACCTGTAAAGGGATATATACATTTTATTTGTGGCTCCTGACCTTCCAAAAAAGACAACAACATCTGCTTTAGCGAGCACCTTCCTTAAATTCCTTATTTAGATGCATTGGTGGAGTTAGAAAATTCAGGTGTAATTGGGACATAGATTGCAATCAATTACTGTTAATTCCAACTAACATGAGGACAGGCAAAAGGAAAATACACTTTTCAAATAATTCTTTTAAACTTAATTAGTTCTACCTGAAGAGGCAAATATTCATGTTTTAATGACATTTCTAACAGATTCCTCCAAACTGCTAAGCAATTTATAGGAAGAGGGAAGGTATGGAAACTGGAAGAGTTTTTGCGCATAGGCTGAAAAAGTGTTTCTGGCAACGAGATTTGCAATAAACAGAAAATGTTTTCATTCCAACAAAACATTCAAAAGCTGCAATTAATATTGTTGATAAGCAGCAGTAGTTCATCTCTTTTTCCTTCCCCCACTAGTCTACCTCTTCACTTTACTTCCCAATGTCTCCCACCAACATATTTATTCAAATTAGAATGGTAGTGATTTTCAGATTCTCACAGGCAGACTGGAAACAGAAAGATAAATGATTTTCTCAGGTAACTCCATGTTATTATTATCGTCTATTGCGTTATGTTGCCTCATTATCTGCTGGTATACAAATCCATGCAATGCAAATTTTGTGAAACAAAAGTAAAATAGCATAACATTTCTGAAGATGTTTGAAGTGTATTTAGATAAGGAGACAAATGCATCTAATCTAGGTGGAAAGCAGCCATTGGAATTCTAATCACATAGGTGTGCTTGAGCTGTTAGACAAGAAACCAAATTCCCTACTGAGCGTCAGCCCTTTTGCACCACTCAGTCAGTGTAAGGTGGATGGAGTCTGCATGAAGCTGGCCAGATGAAAATTCTCTGCAGGCAGAATGATTCTGTAGGTGGACCCTGCACAAGCCTGCCAGCAGGGAGGGGGAACAGCAAAGGGTGTAGTTGCACAAGGGCCCCTTTGAAGTGCTGAAATAGCCCTGCTTCACCACACCACACAGCTGTGGGAGACCCAGTGCTGTAGGCGGTGGTAAACTTTGGCCCTGCCCCTTCCACTCTTGGCCCTCCTCCTTTCAGGGGTGTGGAGCTGGGCTCTCAAACCTCTTTGCCCCGGGGCCTGCTGGTCCTGTATGAATCAACCCCACTAACCCCAGTTCCTGCAGCCATAACTTACAACAATCTTTCAGGTTTCACTAGGGGAGGGTCAGGTGCAAACCAGCCTCCCAGTGAGGGAGCTATATTCAGCTTCTTGTCTCCTGGCCCTCTTTACTTTGACCAGAAAAGTGCTGGTCAGGAGCAAATATGTCCCAATGTGTTGTAATTCCCATTTGCAAATTTTCTCTGCCCTTCGTCATGGAAACTGCATATTCCTGTGTTAGAAAAGGAGTCAATAAAAATAATCACAGTCACATGAATTCTAGGGGAGAGATTTCAAAGTTGGTGTCCAACTTCCCTTGCAAGTCAGTGCTTCAGAACTTTGGGACTGGAATCTCTTTGATGCAAGAACAACATCTTCATATGTGTCAGAGGGGTAACCATGTCAATCTGTTCCACCATAAAAGACTCCACTGGCACTTTAAAGATTAACACCTTTATTAGTGTAGTAGGGCATTAGCTTTTCTGAAAAACAGCTCATTTCATCAGATGCTGAAGAGAAAAGAAACCAGAGAAGGAACAGATACAGAGAAGGGAGTGTGACATGAGTATTAAGAAAATCGGAGTGGATGTGACTCACTTACAACAGCGATAAGAAGGTGGGAGAACCTGACCTATTGTAATATGAGTACCACTCCTAGCTCTTCTCTTGGCAGTCACTCAATACCAAGTAGGATGTCTTCATGATATTCTCCTATTTGTGAGTCTGTTGATGGTTAATCAGCACGATTCTGGAGCCGCAGGTCTTATCACAGAAGGGGCTGGTGTTAGCAGCTGTTGGAAGGCTGTGGGGTATTTCCTTTTTACTCTTTTTTCTTTTTCTTCACTTCTCCTCTTCTGCACTGCAGTGAGACCTCTGAAACTGTGCCACCCCCTTCATGGATTTCCACTATCCACTGAGTAAGTCCTAGATAAGACTCTTGCAAATGTCGACACCAACGCTGCAATTTTTCATATGTGCCTTCAGCATGTGCTTATTGATTTCTCTGGCCCCCAACCCTCCCGTGTCCTTCCCTCAACTCAGAAAACACAATCTGTTTTGGGAGGCACTGATCAAACATCTTGACTATCTATTTTTCCCATAAGTACATGATTATTGTATCCATAACAAAACAACTTAATGCTTTCAGTACTTCTGTTGCATGGCTTTGCTCTGCCAGAATTTTGGAATATGAACCTAGCATACAACTGTATAATGAGTTTCTATTCTATCTGTAACCACAATGGATTCTCTACATCAGTGTCCTATTTCAGTCTGATTTGTGCCACCCTATGATATTTCTTGAAATCTGGTATTGAGAAACCTCCAGCCATTCCACTTTATTGCTTGGTTTCCAATTTTACCATATGAATTTTGAATAGCTATAAATTTATTGAAGTAAGTTTTGGGGGTGATAAAGGGAATAAGGAGTAAAGGACACAAGATTTCTGGCATGGCCTTCCATTTTAAATACTGGAATTCTATCTGTCACTGTAAATAATATCAATGTCCACCTGTCTAAGTCTTTGTAAATAATTCTTATTAATTCACCGTTCATAAACAGCCTCCCCACATCAGCTGATACATGAACCAAGCATCATTATCTGACTTGTCATGTCATTCTTAAAATTATCATTCTGTGGGGACAGTGTTGGAGTAAACACATTCAAAGCTAGCAGCTACCTGGAGAAGGTACGTTGGAAGGTTAGAAAGCAATAGCCATATTTCGTGTGAATCTTTTGTTTCCATAGTCAGTGGCAGCTATAAAGCCTAACATCTGATATTAGATTGAAATAGATTTAGTCTTTTCTCATAAGTCAAGAAGATTTTCAAGACTTGTTTTAAATTCCCCTATAATGAGACCTGGGCTAGCAGTTTAGAGACAAAGAGGAATGAGATGCAACCAATCTAGTTATAGTTTAGCAAAAGACTGAGGAAAAATAAAACCCAATGAGAAACAAAAACACTCTCCTTCAGAAAATTTGTGCTGTGTGGTTGACATTCAAACCTAACCTGTAGTGCCAAAAACTGAACCACATCTCTCAAATAAGATTTACTGAATATCGTTAACAAGTCCAGTGCAATAAACTATGTTTTCCTTTGGTTACAGTATATATTAGTGGTACCATAAAGTGTGGCTGAAAGCAAAGATGTGTGATCTCACTCTCCAACAAAAATTAAACCTGTATAATCAGTTTCAGCTCAGAGCTGGCATCCAAGAGGTCAATCTAAAGAAATTATAGTTTAAATTATAGATATGGAACATTCTTGGGGGATATTTTACACCTAGGTAACTGTTAATCATTTGAACAAGCCTACCATTTTGCTCGACAATCCAGCACAATTAAATGTATTTGAATTTCCCTAAGCATTTTATATTTCTCCAGACTAATTTGTTTTTAATGGACATCTCAGTGACATAGAAGACACGTGGTTGAACTTTGCTAACATAACTTGCAATAACCCCTGCTTCATTAATGAAGTCATTCCATCTTTTCTATTTGTCAGTAACATTTATTTACATAATGATTATATAGATTCAGTGTTATTGTGCCTCTTTTATAAGCTAGTAAATACTAACTTGGATTCATTAATTACTGAAAGCACCAGAAGTTCAATCAATACAGTGCACTAATAGACGGGGGATGCAGCCCCAACATTATCAATCTTTTTGATGAGATGCAAAGCCTAGGTCCTGACATGAGTGATGATTAAGGATCCCATGGCACTTTGTATGAAAGTAGGGATCGTATGCCTTTTGTTCTAATCTAATAATTAGATAACCACATGCTTCAGTAAAAATTTTTGTCAGTGTACTGTGGCCACATGGACATCAAAGACAAAATAGCTAGATTTAGAACACTGTGGGCTGGTTGGTCAGCAGCAGTGGAGTTAGAACAAAAACAACAAGCAGTCTTCTGCCACCTTAAAGACTAACAGATTAATTTGGGCTAAAGTGTTCATGGGTACAACCCACTTCAGTAGATGCACTGAAATGGAAATACAAAGACAAGGATATATGGCAGCTATAAAACCTAACATCTGATAAATTAGATTGAAATATATATATGGGGTGAAGGCCCAGAGCCTCTAACCTCAACCCAAACATAAAGGCTGAGGTTCCCAAAGAAACTCCTGCTCAGAGAGTCAGAAGGGTGAGGAGTCCAAGCCCCTGGGGGAAGACATCCCCAGAAGTCCAGCCCCTGACCAGCAGTCCTAAGGTTAACCACTTTTTTCTCCTGTTGGTGTTGGACAATTCCTGTACAAATAAATGCCACTGAGGTAATAGGGGTAATAAACACTGGGAGTGAGCAAACACTGGTCTGGGGCAGTTTGGTCCCCAAGCCTGAAGCTCCAGGGAAAACTCTCTTCATACAGTGTGTTCATTAGGGTATTAAATTCTGTCCTATTGCTTTTTTAGCAATATCTGTTCCAAACTCATCATCCAGCCAGAAAAGCTGACCAGAATGCTGATTTCTTTTCCAACAAAAGTGTGCAGGGGGAGCAATCAGATGGCCCCAACTCCTCTGGCACTATCTTGCCAGGGAGGGTATGGCATGTGGTGTACAAAACCCATATTGAGCAACAAGGAGTTATGGAATCATTTTGGGCTCAGCCAGCACTGCACCACCACAACTGCAGCAAATGTTCTATGTGCTCAAAGAATTAAAAGCTGGGAAATAACTATTCCGGTTTGCAGCACAGCAGAGGGAAACCTAAAGGCTTTATCTGATATGGCTATGCAAAGTGGTCCTCCTTGAAGGAAAAGAGGGTTCACTGCAGAGGCAACCTGTGAAGGAAATATTCTATGACCTTGGACACTGGTACCTTCTTGTACTTTGTTTTGGTTTGGATTTCTCCACCAGGCAAAGGCTTTGGACTGAACTGACCCCAGTGTAGAAGATGAGAAGAAGAGACTCACAGAGGACAGTCTTAAGAAGCCTTAGATTCCAGATTACTAATAGGTCAAAGGTCTGTGAAGATAATGATTTAGCCAAATATGAAGTCAGTATTAGTAAAATTATGAACCTTACTTGGGAAACAAGTTTTTTTTTCCTTTGTTTATCTTAAAGTAAAAAAAAAAAAGAAGTAAACAGGTATCCAACTTCATTAAACTCTACCCTGAAGCCTCTGGGGGTTCTATGCCAGTCCCAAGAGTGGATAAAGGAGAATGGTTGGTCAGATGAGTGACGATCCACTGACTGTGGACACAGTGAGATGAATGAAATCTGATGCCAGTCTGACTAAATGATAAAAGATGCTGGCTCGGACATCACCCAGATAAAAAAGGTCTGTGACACCAATCAAGTGATAGGTGTTGGGTCAATAAGCTAGCTACCAAAAAAAAATTACAACTAACACATATGCTATCAATTGGAGAATGGAATATCCAAAAACTATTAGCAACTGGCAAATGACAGCTGCTTTGGAAGGAGATGGAGAGATACCGATGTGATATACTTGGACTGGTGGAGATGCGTTGGACAGCATCAAGAGAGATGTGTGGTTGCAAAGCCATTTGGTCAGAGAATGAAACAAAGCATGAGGCAGGAATCGGATTCCTTCTTAGCAAAAGAACTAGAGGAGCGTTATTAGGATACAAACCAGTGAGTGCAAGAATGATGGTAGCAAGATTCGAAGCAAAACAGTTCAACATCTCAGTCGTTCAGGTGTATGCACCCACGTACAACAATACAGAGGAAGAGATTGAGCCATTCTATAAAGATTTGACAAAGATGCTGAAGGAGATACCGAAGAGAAATGTGTTGTTCAGCAAAGGAGATTGGAACACAAACGCTGGAACAGATAACGAAGGTTTGGATACAGAGAAAGAAATGAACAAGGTGAGAAACTACTACAGTTTGCTATGGAGCATGAGGTGGTGATCTGCAATATGAGATTCCAACAAAAGGACTTTAGGAAGTGGACATGTCAATCAAAAGATAGGAAGTCTAAGAACATGATAGATATGATTTTGATAAGAGGAAGATGGGTAACATCAATACAGCAGTGCTGAACTTTCCAAGGAGTGGTTATAGACTCAGACCACAGTCTAATGATCACAAACATCATGATAAAAATCAAGAGAAAATGTAAGACAGTTTAAGAAGAGAAGAGACGTGGCAAGGGTAGGTGAGGAAGACATAAGGAATGCATACAGAACAGCGATCAAAGAGAAGATTCAAGAGGAGTTGTTATAGAAAGATGCTGAGAATAGGATGGACTCAGAAGGTCAACAATGAGGAATTACGTAGGAAGATACAGCCAAAAGAGAATCTACTGCAGAAGGTTATACAATGGAAGTTACAGGTATTCAGGCATATTTGCAAAATGAATGACAAACAAAAAATCAAGACACTGATATTTGGCATAATGGATGGTTTGAGAAGGAGAGGCAGACCCCACAGAGAGTGGGTAGATGGTATAGTAGATTGGTGCAGAGCTAGTCTACAGAAACTAAGTCACTCTGCACTGGACAGGGAAAGACGGAAGGAAGTAGTGAGAGAGGCATCAGACACCAATGGGTGTTTAGCCTATGGTTGTTGATGAAGATGATGATGAATGTCATTAGTTTTCAGAAGGTATAGATGATCATAGACTCATAGAATCATAACGCTGGAAGAGACCTCAGGAATTTATCGAGTCTGGCTCCCTGCCCAAAGCAGAATCAACCCTTAATTATCATCTCAGCCAGGGTTTTATAAACCTCTAGGGATGGAGATTTCACGACCTCTCTAGGTAATGCATTCCAGTGCTTCACCATACCTCCAGTGAGATAGTTTTTCCTAATATCCAAACTAGCGTACCTTCACTGTAACTTGACACCATTCCTTTGTGTTCTGCCATCCATCACTACTGAGAACAACCTCTCTTCATCCTCTTTAGAACCCCACTTTAGGAAGTTAAAGACTGTAATCAAATCGTCCCTCACTCTTCTCTTCTGCCAAACTGGATAAGCCCAAATCCCTTAGTCTCTCCTCATAGAAAAGATGTGGATGCATTGGAGAGGGTCCAGTAGGGGGCAACTAAAATAATGCTCCAGATCCCCAATTATTTTGGTTGCCCTCTGCTGGATCCTCTCCAATGCATTCACCTCCTTTCTGTACTGGGATGTGACTGATGTAATTGACCAATAGAAAATTAAAAATTAGGAAAAGAAAAAATAGAGACGCATTATATTTTTAGTAGACCTAGTTGCATAGTAACCAAAGATATTTAGTTTAGTTTGCAATGGATCACTCAGGCCATACACTTACATGTTCATGATTAATCAGATATCCAAGTGTCAAATCATAGCTTGAAACACAGACATCAATTTGCCTGATAATTCATACTTGAAGTCCATTTATTATTAGTACTAATAAAAATTTTGTCAAATTTTTTGATGGAAAATCAGTGTTTTAACAATTTTATTTTCCTGTAAGTATTTACTGTCTTTTGAGAAATTCATCAAGACACTAAAACTTACTTGTTGGACAACAACTCCCTTTGATGCAATATAACTAGGGAGAACATGCTCCCCACACCTCTTACCAAGGAGAGACTGGTGCTTCATGGGAGATGTAGTCTAGCCACATAGGACAAAGAAGGAATGGGAACACAAAATAACCATACTACAACTCCCATGAGGTGCTATGGTGCCAATCTGAATCAAAATATTTTGCTTCACAAACAATTTTTTTTCAGTTTTCAGCTGAGACTTCACAGAAAAGATGTTTTCTGTACAAAACAGCATCTGTTTTCTAAACAGCTCTAATTATTATTTTCATGTGTATAAATTTTCATGTAAGTGGGGACAAGAAACCATACCACCACTTTTATTTTATTAACAATATGAATAAGCAGTAGCTGAGGTGAATAATTCACAAAGTCATGGTGTAGAACATTTTCACAAAAACTACTTCCGTAAATATTAACAAATATTAACCTTCACAGACATTGGTGAATGTTCATGAATGATAGGCTAAGCAGAAAAAGCACTATATTTATAATGAATATTATATAACATTAATTGTTTGACCATCTCAAATATTTCTTTTTCTAAATTGTTTTGTGGTCATAGCTAGGATTTAAGAAATCTGGTTTCAGTACCTGGCTCTGTCACAGATTCACTGTATGAGCTTGAGACATTTCTCTAGGCCTAATTCTCATTTCCCTAAAGGTATCTTCAGACCATTCTAAACATGTAACACAGCTTTCAGATGAGCATAAATTAAATGTATGTACATTTTAAGGCTCCTTTGCACTGCCAGAGCGGCTTCAAGAGACTCTAATGTAAATGACAATCAGGCCCAGGGAGATTAAATGACTTTTGCACTGGGGCTTTTGTAAATGCAGTCTAGGCATGCTCTGCATTCTGCTGAGAAATCTGCAGTGAAACACAAGCAGCTGTGCTTATTAGCTTTCCTTGTATTTTCTTCCTCAGCTGAACTGACATTCAATGTCAGTTGCTACACACATACATCTGATCCTGTTAGGAATGTTTTAAGTACAAGCAGACCCTTATGGTTGCCCAGGACCTCTCAGAAGCCAATAGGACTCCACAAAAGTGCAGGAGTTCACCAACATGAAATGGCTGGCAAGACAGAGGACATGGGAAGTTTTACATTCAGCATTTGTATAGCTTCCTAAATATATTAGCACTGAAACTGGAGACAATTTCCCTCCCATGATGAAAACGACCATCTGCTCCTTTTATTGTCTCAGTACTATGGCAATAGTGACCCAAACGGACCAGAGCATGTGTCTCCCTTCTCTAGAATAAAAGCATCTCTCACAAACAAGAAAAACAAAACTCTTCTTGGGGGAACGAGGAAGAGGATGGCCCTGCTTAGCTGAGTCAGCATATTTACACAGTGTTGGTGAGGTCCTTCAGGGCATAGGACTGTGGGTGTGGGGGGTGCAGGAGTGAGGGCAGAAGGTGCAGGAATCAGAACAGGGGACTTGGAAGTGTGGGGTAGGCTCAAGGCAGGGTTGTGGGATTCAGGGCAAGAGATGGGGATTCAGGGCAGGGGAAGGGGGTTCAGGAATCAGAGCAGGGGACTATCAGACTCCTCCCTTTCTAGGTCATGAAAAACAATCAAATTCCAGGAACATCCCATTTTCCTGGCACAACCAAACCCTGACCTCACTTTAATTTAGGGTAAAAGGAAGATGCATTCGAAATTCAGTGGTCCTAGCTCTTACCATTCAGAAAAAATTCTTGAAGAAACAGACTCACAGATGGACTTATGGACAGGTAGATGTACAAAATTTCTAAAATATCGATATTATTAATATTAATAATATTTCAGTGAGGAAGAGAATGAGTGAGATAGGATGAATTACAAATGCTTTAGACCAAAACCAAGAATTGCAGGTAATTTCCTTTTAACAATGTTATAACAGATTCAATCCTGCTATTGGAGAATAAAAATGTTCAAGAATTTCTCTAAGAAAAGGCTAGTTAATAAATGTATATTACATCAAGGAAACTTTAAACAGTTCATATTTCAACCATCTGAAGACATAATGATATAATCACTAAGAGGAGAATGAGCAGAAAGAAAACATCTTAGACTAAGGAACAGAGAGGAAGCCATGCTAGTCTATACACTATCAATACAAAAAGCAGTCAAGTAGCACTTTAAAGACTGGCAAAATAGTTTATTAGGTGAGCTTTCATGGGACAGACCCACTTCTTCAGACCATAGCCAGACCAGAACAGACTCAATATTTAAGGCACAGAGAAGCAAAAACAGTAAGCAAGGAATTCTTGACCTCCCCCCGCCACCCCTCCACTCTCTGATTTGCTCTCCTTGATTATCTTTGTCTGATTTGTCCTCCTTGCTTACTGTTTTTGGTTCTCTGTGCCTTAAATACTGAGTCTGTTCTGGTCTGGCTATGGTCTGAAGAAGTGGGTCTGTCCCACGAAAGCTCACCTAATAAACGATGTTGCTAGTCTTTAAAGTGCTACTTGACTGCTTTTATCTTAGACTAAGTTGTTTGAAAGTGGTCATATATTTTTATCAGGAAAATAACAATATTTCTCTTAATTTCAAGATTAGTATATCAAGCCATAATACTGCCATGAAGCTTCTAGGGCTTCCATGCCAGCCCCAAGCCTGGATAAAGGAGGAGGGTTAGTCAGATGATTGTCCATGCATTGACTGTGAAACAGCAATACAAATCAAACCTGATGCCACTATGACTAACTGATAAAAGATGCTGGCTTGGACATTGCCCAGATAAACAAGGTTTGCAGCACCAATTGAGCGATTAGAGTTGGGTCAATTAGTTGGCTATCAAAAGAAAATTACAACTAACACATGTACTATTAATTGGAATGTGGAACATCCAAACACTGTGGGTGACCGGAAAGTTAGAGCTGCTTTGGAAGGAGATGGAGACATACTGATGAGATATACTTGAACTGGTAGAGATGAATTGGATGGCATTGGAAGAGATGTGTGATTGTGAAGACATTTGGTCAGGGAATGGAACAAAGCATGAGGCAGGAGTTAGATGCCTTCTAAGCAAAATTGCTAGAGGAGCATTGTTAGGATACAGACCAGTGAGTACAATAATGATGCTAGCAAGATTGGTAGCAAACCATTCAACATCTCAGTTTTCAGGTGTACGCACCCATGTCAGGCAGTATGGAGGAAGAGATGGGGCTATCCTATAAAGATTTGACAAAGACACTATAGGAGATACCGAAGAGAGATGTGTTGCTCATCGGAGGAGATTGGAACACAAAGGTTGGAACAGATAACAAAGGCTGGGAGAGGATCATGGGAAAGTTTGGATATGGAGAGGGAAACGAATGAGGTGATACACTACTACAGTTTTCTATGGAGTGTGAGATGGTGATCTGTAATGTGAGATTCCAACGAAAGGACTGTAGGAAGTGGACATGGCAATCGAATGATGGGAAGTCCAAGATTATTATAGATAAACTTCTTTGGAGGATAGGGTCATAATTCAAAAGGATCTAGATAAACTGGAGAAATGGGCTGAAGTAAACAGGATGAAGTTTAGTATGGACAAATGCAAAGTGCTCCTCTTAGGAAGGAACAATCAGTGTCACAAATACAGAATGGGAAAGGACTGCCTAGGACTGAGTACAGCAGAAAGGGATCTCAGGGTTATAGTGGACCACAAGCTAAATATGAGTCAACAGTGTGATGCTGTTGCAAAAAAAGCAAACATGATTCTACGATGCATTAACAGGTGTGTTGTGAACAAGACACGAGAAGTCATTCTCCCGCTCTACTCTGCACTGGTTAGACCTCAGCTGGAGTATTGTGTCCAGTTCTGGGCACCACAGTTCAGGAACGATGTGGAGAAATTGGAGAGGGTCCAGAGAAGAGCAATGAGAATGATCAAAGGTCTAGAGAACATGACCTATGCAGAAAGGCTGAAAGAATTGGGCTTGTTTAGTTTGGAAAAGAGAAGATTGAGGGGGGACATGATAGCACTTTTCAGGTATCTAACAGGGTGTCATAAGGCAGAGGGAGGGAACGTGTTCTTCCTTGCCTCTGAGGATAGAACAAGAGGCAATGGACTTAAATTGCAGCAGGGGAGGTTTAGGTTGGACATTAGGAAAAAGTTTCTAACTGTCAGGGTGATCAAACACTGGAACAAATTGCCAAGGGAGGTGGTAGAATCTCCATCACTGGAGATATTTAAGAAGAGGTTAGATAGATGGCTTTCAGGGATGGTCTAGAAAGTGCTTGGTCCTGCGATGGGGGCAGGGGGCTGGACTCGATGGCTTCTCGAGGTCTCTTCCAGTCCTACTCTTCTATGATTCTATCATTCTATGATAAGAAGAAGATGGGTAACATTAGCACTGCAGCATTGCTGTAATTTTCAAGGAGAAGATGCAGACTCAGGCCACAATCTAGTAATTGCAGACATCAAGATTAAACTGAAGAGAAAGTGGAAGACATAGTTTAAGAAAAGAAGAAGCATGGCAAAGCTAAGTGAGAAAGAAATAGGGAATGTGTACAGGGCAGTACTCAAAGAGAAAAATGGGAATGTGGGCACAGAGAAAGACATAGATAACAGAATTTGAAGGCATGGCCACAGCAATAGAAGAGTCAATTGAGCAGAGTTTTTGGGAAGAAGAGAAGATCAATTAGATGTGGATTACCCAGGAGACACTTAAGTTGTTCTGAGAGAAGAGAGCTTTGAAGATCAGAAGGGTTGTTTCTGAGAGGGCAGAACAGCAATATAGAGTGAAATGCAATAAAGTAAAGAAAGTGGCCAGGATGAATAAAATAAAATGGTTAGATGAGCAATGTGAACATAGAGAGGTATTATGGTGAGTGTAAGTCTAGGAAGGTGTATAAGATGATCGGGAATATTAATAGGAAGTGGCAGCCAAAGCAGATGGCAATCAAAGACAAGAACAAAGAGGCGTACAATAAAGAAGTGGACCCAAGTGCCTCAGAGGGACTGGCTGAAGAACTGAAAGAGATATCTCCACTGAGCATCAAGAGCGAAACTGATATTTTGAAGGCAGAAGGAGAAAGAGCAGTGAAACACCTAAAGAGCAACAAGAGCCCTGGAAATGATAAAATCACAGGAGAAATGATCAAATGTGGTGGACAAAGTATGATTCATGAAATACATTCACTACCCAATAAAGCATGGAAAGATGGAAAGGCACCTAAGGAAAGGACACGATTTGTGGTAGTGACAATACACTAGAAAGGAAGTGCACTGGAGTGCAAGAACTAGACAATGACTGCCCTAAGAGGTCATCTAGGCAATGGGCTGATGATACTGATAGAGAGTTTGAGACTGCAGATAGAAGAATATCTAGTGGATGAGCAAGGAGGATTGAGGAAAGATACAAGTACCATATAACAGTTATTGACACTTGATGGTGGGGACAGCTTAACAGAAGAACACGAACATCTACATTTGCTTCATTGATTTTCTGAAGGCATTTAACAATATAGATCAGAAAGTGACTTGGGTGGTGTTGAGATCATACAGAGTGGATAGCAAGACTGATACAGTTGTTGGAGGATATCAGTGACAATGTGGAGGTAGTGGTGAGAACATGCGGAGATTTGGGAAGTTGGTTTAGAATGAGTAGAGATATGAGACAAGGAGATCTGATATCACTGAGTATCTTCATCATGCACTTAGAGAGAGTGATGGACAAGATCAAGGAAGAGGTAAACGGGATATCTCTGCATGGGATGAGGATCAACAACTTGAGGTTCATGGATGATACAATTATCAATGAAGAAGATGAAGAGAATCTAACAAGAATGGTGCGGGTGCTAAAGGAGGAAGGGAAGCGGTATGGACTGATTATGAATATTTATGGTGTTTGGAGAAAAGGAAATAGAAAGGAAGATTAATGTAGACAGGATCAAACTAGCAAATATAGACAACTTCATATATCTGGAGAGCAAAATAACATATACTGTAGACTGTAAGAAGGAAAGAGTGACCACAATAGCAAAAGAAAGAAAGAAAGAGTTTGAAGGCGATGGATAAGATCTGGAAAAGCAAAGTGATTAGCTTAGGAAAGAAGCTGAGTGTCTTGAAAACACGTGTATTCAGCAGTGTGTTGTCCGGATGTGAGACATGGGTGCTGATGAAAGATTTGAAGAGACGGATATTGGCGTTCAAAAGGAGTTGTTATAGAAAGATCCTGAGAATAGGATGGAAGGAAAAGGTCACCAATGAGGAATTATATAGGAAGATACAACCAAAAGAGAACCTACCGCAGAAGGATATACAACAGAAATTACAGGTATTTGGGCATGTCTGCAGCATGAACAAAGAACAAAAAACCAAGACCCTCATATTAGGCATAAGGGATGGTTTGAGTAGGAGAGGCAGACCCAACAGAGAATGGGTAGATGATATAGTAGATTGGTGCGGAGCTGGTCTACATAAACAAAGGCACTCCACACTGGCCAGGGAAAGATTAAAGGAAATAGCGAGGGAGGCATCAGACACCAATGGGCACTGAGTCCATGGTTGTTGTTGTTAATGATGATGATGATATCAAGCCACCCACAACAGCCTGAGCATTGAATACTATAAAAATGTTGAAAACAAAACAGGATGAGGCTCATGTTTATATTTTTGAATCAACACAATGGAAAAAAACTGCAATAACATTACATTATATTTTTGTAATAGTGTAACACACCATCCACATCTACATGGAGCTGCTCTCCCAGCAGCTCCAAGCTAATGAGCAGTCTTGCAATGGTAAATGAGTGCTCATTAGCATACACATACAGTCTAATTAGCATAGCCATGTGAGATTTTGCTCCTGGCAGAGGGTGGTAATGGCAGTAAACATGCTGTGTGGACGTTCCTTTGTTGGGTAGACCCCCCCGGACCTTTGTCGCCAGTCCCTTATCTTTGATGTTTACTGCCTGCACCACCCTCTGCCAGGAGCAAAATCTCATATGGCTATGTAAATTGGCCACACAAGTATGCTAATGAGCAGTCATTTGCCATTGCGAGACTGCTCATTAGTATGGAGATGCTGAGGGAGCAGCTCCATGTAGATGTGGCCACCCAAGCCCTAAGCTACCATTAATTTTTAGTTTGTGGATGCAGTTCTTCTTTACCTGTCAGGGCAAGGTCTAACAAAGAATTCCTCTGTGTTGGCTGAAACCCTTTTTATTTAGCAAATTGTCATCTATAGTGTTCAGAAATTCAAAGTATATTTTTAGTACTGCCAGCAAGAGATCTCCAGCAACTGTAACTCAAACTGAAGTCGTCCTAGATAATATGGTGTTTTTCCCTCACCCCAGCTATTGCTTATAGCTGTTTAAGGAGGCAGTCATCCTGTTCCTGAGTGTAATTTGATTGGTCTATAACAGACACCATCCACCTTGAACCCATGATGTTAATTAAGGTCAAACTCCCTGAAATACAATGCCATGCTCATGTATCATTTTGAGTACTCATGGCTAGGGCCCTACCAAATTCACCACTGTGAAAAGCATAACACAGACCATGTTTGACAAGGTTCAGGCTCCCAGAAAGGTTCCTCCCCTTCTGGGTCAGTGGGTGGCCATCCCACCCCACTGCCATGAGTACCCCCAAAACCCTACCCCAAGCCAACAGTTCGGGGGAGTTCCCATCTTGCACAGGTGGGTGAGAAGCAACAGTTTGGGGTCTCGGCCTCACTCCAGACGGGTCCTGGGGAAATTAATTCAAGTTGGGGCCTCTCCCGAGGTCTGGGCAACAACAGAACCACAGTCTTAGAAGGCCCCCAGCCTTAGCTCAGGGCTGGACAACAAACCCACAGTTCAGAGGTGGCCCAGGCCCTAGGTCAGAGCAGGGCAGCAAACAGGTCACCAACGAGTCTTTAGGTGGCCCTCAGCCCTAGCTCAGGGCAGAGTGGCACACATCCAACAGGAGCCCATGTCCTGGAGCAAGACAGGGCAGAAAACAAACACACGTAGCCTCAGGTGGCCCCTGGTGCTAGCTCAGGGTGGGTGGCAAACATCCAAAGGATCCCAAGCCCTGGAGCAAGGCGGGGCAGGTCCAAGTTCTAACTCAGGGCAGGACAACCAACAAATACAATCTTTAGATTGCCCCCTGCCCTAGCTTGGGGAAGGGTGGTACACAAACGTAGAAGAGCCCAAGCCCTTGTGCAGGGCAAGGTAGCACAACAGTCTCAGGAGCCCAGGCCCTAACTCAGGGCAGGGCAGTAAACATACCAAAACAGCCCAAGCCCAGAACCAAGGTGGGGCTGGCCCAGGCCCTAGCTCAGGGTGGGGTGGCAAATAATCAGTCTTAGGAGGCCCCAAGCCCTCTCTCAGGGTGGAGCAGTCCACATCCAGGTTGTCTTCTCACTCAGAAGAGCCCAGCCCTAGTTCAGGGCAGAGCAACCAATCCAGTTCACCCAGCTCCATGATGGGCACAGATACTGCACCTGTGCTGGCGGAGGGGGGAGACTGCCACGCAGCAAGTGGGTAGCAAGGGGAACGCAGGCCACGTCCTCAACTGTGTCTCGGCCCAAGGGCCCTGGTTGCAACAGTACAGCCTGCTGCGTGGGTCAATGGAGAATCCAGAACGCAACACAATGACCCTTGGACCTTTAATGGTCCTCTCTATCCCCTGAGCCAGCTCCATTCTTCCACTCCAGGTATATGTAGATGTCCAGTTGGGCTTTCAAAGGTTCAAGGGGTTTCCTAACTGGCAGGGGTACCTGTAGTTCAATCCAGGCCTCTGCGCCTTGCAATTCCTGGTGCCTCAGCTTTACTTAGGGCTTGGGCCAGGGATGAGGTTTCTGCTGTTCCTTGGGGTCAGGTGGGTCTTCTGGGGTGTCCTGAGGTTCCAGGGTTGGACAGACCCCTGGGGTCCACTCCTGCTCACCACTCGCAGCAGGTCCTTTGCTCCCCAAGCTGGGCAAACTGAGCTGACTTCTGGCTCCTCTGGAGGCTGGCCCCTGAATGGGGCCTCCGGCTGTGGTTTTATAGTCCTGCTCCCGTCTCCTGACTTCCAGTCAGGTGACTGGGAGGGGTCAGGCTCCATACAAAATGGCCACCGGAAGGGCTCCCCCATTTCTGGGTAGTGGGGTGGCCACTCTGCCCCATTACACCATGATATTTGTTTTCCCAAACCCTGTGTAATCAGGTCTTTGTGTGTTTTTATCCTGAAAGTCAATCTTCATGTTCCTCTGAACAACCACATATATAGTAGGCTCTCCTCCTTTGTGTTTGATTAGATTTTTTTTTAAGAAGATAAAGCCTTCTGGCAATACATCAACCCTTTTGTTTGGTTTCAGGTTAACAACTCCAGACTGAATACTTCACTACAACTTACCCAGAACATTGCTCCTAAGATTGTCCTTTGGTTTTCCTCCAGGCAATGGCAGCTATACGATGTGTTGAATGATGTGTTACTACAGCTATTAACACACTTTCAACTAAAGACAGTCATT
The DNA here is from genome assembly GCF_033958435.1 of Carettochelys insculpta. Classification (NCBI taxonomy): domain Eukaryota; kingdom Metazoa; phylum Chordata; order Testudines; family Carettochelyidae; genus Carettochelys; species Carettochelys insculpta. The sequence continues at coordinate 191,861,382 of NC_134139.1, forward strand.
TAAACTTCATGTCAATTGAAAAATTGTCATTGCTCATATAAGAACTTAATAGGATTTTTGGTTTTTTAATCTAATGCATTTTCATTAATGTAGACAAAGTATGCTGCCCTTGGATATACTCAGAATTGAGTTTTATAATTAAACTATATAATATGACCAGTAATGCTCACACACACACACACACACACACACACACATATATATAAAACAAGTATTTGTTTTAATAAACAAACCACACACACACCTAAAAAATTTTAACTGAGGATCTCAGAGAAAATTGAAAATATTCATTAATTAGGTCTCATGCTTCCCAGATGGGTAGGTGAACTTTTATTAAACTTTCTTACGTGAGTAAACTTGTACAAAAAGATGTTCAAGTGGCTTGTCTGGGATCATACAGTGGACAAGTTGGGAATAGAACCTAATATCTTTGACAGCCATTATTAATCATTAGATGCTGTTACTGCTGTCATCTGATTAACATTCTAAATTTTCTGCTTCCTTGATATCATTGTGTTCTTTTGTTCCAAATGATTTTTGTGAGTTTGCTTACACGCAGTTATTCTGCAATGTAAAGCTATGTTTTCCAAAACAAGAGTAAGACTGTCTCAAGACTTTCCCTCGATTTGCAACTCTGTGAAATATCTACATAGACGTTCTGCTCTAAGCTGCCAGACCCTTATTTCCCACAAAGTGCAATGCAGGATTGGACCCCTAGGTTATGTTTTCCTGTACAGGGTGGACCTCTAATCCAGAACTCTCTTGTTTGTCAATATCCATAATCTGGCATGATTTTAATTAGTCAGGCAACCACTTATCATGGATGTGGCCAAGTTTCCTGCAGTGACACAAAGTTTGTTTACAGCTATCAGTCCTGACTCTCAGGCTATGTCTAGACTAGAGGGTTTTGTTGGCAAAATGGCCATTTTGTCAATAAAACCAATGGAGCATCCAGATTCTCAAGGGCATTCTGTCAACAGTAAATTGACAGAATACAGCACTTTTGTCGACAGCTGCACACTGCTTGCCATGAGGAGGAACACCTCTGTTGACAGAGATCCGTCAACAAAAAGACATTCAGGAAGCTCCAAGAGGCCTTCTGTCTGCAGAAATGGCTTCTGGAACACCACACAATCCTGTCTGCTGTGTTTCCAGTTGACAATTTTGCCCATAGAATAGCCAAGCAATCGATCTGCCCCATGATCTAGTCATGATTTGTGAGCAGAAGTTTAGTCAAAGGTATGTTCCAACAAAATTGTCTGCTGGCAAATTCCTCTAGTCTAGACATAGCCTCAATGTTCTGTGCTTATATTTAGCTGTTAATTAGCTCTGAATGTCTTTTAAGAGCCCACGGAGCAGTGGATCTATTGTTAATGCTGTTAGACAATATTGACATCCTGTGGTCCAGCAAATTCTCTCATCCAGCACTGATCAGGTTTGAGGGTGCCGGGTTAGGGAGTTTCAACATGTGTAAGCCACAACAAATTCATGTTTTTTGAAAATGGACATTTTTCCACTTTGTTTGTTTAAAATCCCTCAGCCTCCTGTGGCTCTTCTAAGTTGCGGGCTTTGTGCAATCTGGGATTGATTTTCATCTAGTGGATGACTGTTGAATACTCAGGCCTCATTTCTGTTTTAACTCTGTGCCTGATGTCCATCATGACTTAGTGTGTTTCTCTCACACACTGCAAACTAGAAATCAGGGCACTTGCCTTCCTTGGAAGAGGATTTTGAGATGTGAGAATGCATGCAGTATATAAAAGGCAAGTACCAATTAAACTTGATCAAACCAAACCATGAGATCTAGTGGCCAGTTCCCTCTGTTAACCTCACCCTGCAAAGCTCTGCTATTCCATTCCTAGAAAGCCTCTCTCATGATGGCTGCCTTGTAAAGTGCACAAACACAACGTTATGTTTCATGACCAGATTCTTTGTTAATAGGGGCATGTCATGTCAGCTACATTTAAATCATTATAAAAAAAAAAATCCTTCCCTTTCAGAGAAACAGAAATTTCTCAAAAATTCTACTCTGGGCCTGAAATGTTCCTTGTTTAATGAATAAGTCGGAAAAATGTGAGTTAAACCCCATTAGCTGTTTTAAAATTCCAGGAAAATAAATTAAAAGTGCATGACACAAGCTTTCATTTGTTTGTTTGTTTGTTTGCTTGTTTGTTTGTTTTATGAAAGAAATTTGGTCCCTCTTTTTTAGTGGGAAAAATAGTGGGATCTGCTTTTTTATTAACCACACCTGCTGATCCATGTCATGGTATTGTGATCAAAGCAACTTGGATCCAGGAATGAATGCAATATCAGGTCCCAGTGATCATCCAACTGAGTCTTAAATTTAATTATATTAACAGCCTCTTCTAATTCATTTTATAAAATGTTTTACTTATAGAGCTCATCAAAATTTGTTATTATGAAAACTATCTTAATAAGAAGTTTTTGAAACACACCAATTTTTCGTTTTTTTAAATTTTGGATTTATTTTTAAATTAGTTTTTATTTTTTAATCAAAACCATCATTGAAATACCTGTCAAAAGTTCATTTTTATAACCATTTCTGTATCTTTTGAATAATGTTTGTGATATTTTGCTTTTAAAAATGTTTCCAATTAAAGGCCTTTTTTTCTATATAAAACAACACACACACAAACCATTGTTTGCTGAAAAACACAAAAGGTTTTTGGCTGACTATCTGTATTCATAAGCTGGTGACCTTTTCAGTACCAGTTATCTACACCTTTCCTTCTCCTTAGTTTTATGGCCAAATCATCTACTAATGGAATCAACATACCTAAAGGGATTCTTCCATTCAAGTATACTTCAAAAAAGTAATGCACATATTGTACTTATCTTCTATCATTTAGTTACAGCTTCATCTCTTGGTGTTTTTGTAGCAACTTTAAGAAACAACAAGCCAAATATACCGTGGTGTAACAATATGGACCCTACTTACACCAGAGGTGTATTTTGCCCATTATTTTACATCTGTATAATGCTGTAAACAAACAGAACAAATCCTGTTCACACACCTATTTTAGTGCTTAACCCCATATGAAAGGAAAAATATAATCTCCTTCTCACCATAAGTAACTGTTCTTTTTACTCTTTTTGCTCTCCGTAAGTAATAGCACTGCTACGGCAATCTACAAATGTACAGTTTTGCTAAGGGCACACAAATTCCAATTTTCTTTGAACATACACAATAACACCCTTCAGTTTCTCTCCAGACAAGCATAATCCTGACCCCAGTCTCCCAATCTCTGAAAAATAAAGATTGAGTTAACAGGCACAAATCGCCTAAGCCAGCAAATACTCTTATCCTCTGGAAAGAATAAATACAGAGCCAAAAATATTTGTTCATTTTCTAAAATTGGAATTTTTTTAGAGTACTAATAGATTTTCAGCTCTCCCAACTGTTTTTCAGCTTCAGCAAATTCATCTACTATTCCTGTTCACATTAAGTAATAAATAACCTTACCGTCACCTCACAGTAAGCAGTAATCTCTTAGAGAAAGTGAAGTAGTCCTAGTGGTGGGTCAGGGTCAATTTTACATCCTGTTTGGAATAAAGGCAGCATAGTCTTCTAGAGACTAGTACACTGAACTGAGACTCTGGAGACCTGGACTTTATTTTCATCTCTTCAACTGACCTGCTGTGTGACCTTGGGCAAGTCATTTCACCTTTCTGTGTTTCACCCTTTCTTTCTCTTGCTTGTTTAGATGATAAGATCTTCAGGGTAGGGACCATTTTAGTGTACAGAGCCCTATCTAACACAAACATGCCCTTGTCTTGGTTGGTCCCTCTAGCTGCTATGGAAATAAAAACTAATTATGAAGGTGCGTCAACACTAGGAACTAACTTCGAAGTTAACTTCGAAGTCAGGCACTACATCAAAGTAGCCAGCAGAGAGCCTACACACATTTCCCCTTACTTCAAAGTTAATTTCAAAGCAGGGAGCCCAACTTCGAAGTCCTTACTGCATTCACAGGAATGGAGAAGTGCCCTCCTTCAAAGTGTAACCCTGCTCCCCATGAGGAATAATGCCTCCGTTGATAGATATCTGTCAACAGAAAGTTGGTCTGGATGCTCTGGGGGGCTCTGTCTGCTGTGCTTCTGGTTGGCCATTTTGCTGATAGAATGACCAGGCAGTCTGGCTGCTCTCTGTCAACAAAGTGATCTACTTGGCAGTTTAACTTCGAAGAAGGATGTATATAGACGCTCAAATTTGAAGTTGCTTACTTTGAAGTTGTACTTCGAAGTAAGCGACTTCAAAGTAATTTTTGTAGTGTAGACACAGCCTAAGGGGTTAAATTTGCACCTATTTGATGTTAATACTATGGATTCTCAGGTGCCCTACTAATGGGCACAGTATAGAAGCCTGAGTAGAATATCTGAAATGCAATAAAGAAGTTCAGAACACTACACTTCTTATTTTGAATTAAATTGTGCTAATGTCCATAGGTAGCACCTTTACAAACTAGTTATGATCAGTGTGACTTGTGCATGCTTCTATCTAAGGCTATGTCTATATTACAGAGGTTTGTCAACAGAAAGTTTTGCCAGATATCTTCTGACAAAACTTCCGTTGACAGATCATGGCCAAACTGCCAAGTAGATCGCTTTGTCGACAGAGAGAAGCCAGACTGCCCAGTCATTCTATCAGCAAAATGCCCAACCAGAAGCACAGTAGGCAGAGCCCTCCCCCAAGAACGTCCAGACCAACTTTCTGATGACAGGTATCTGTCAACGGAGGCATTATTCTTCATGGGGAGCAGGGTGAAGATGTCGACAAAAGTGCTGTGTTCTGTCAACTTACTATTAACAGAAAACCTTGGGAATCTTGACGCTCCTCAGTTTTTTGTCAGCCGTTTTGCCTATTAAACCCTCTAGTGTAGACATAGCCTAAGAGGCTAACTTTCTGTATGCTCTACCACACTGGTTACGGTCAACAGAGACACTTTAGCTGCAACACAATTACTGTAGAATTGAAGGTGCTTCTGTCAGTTCATTCTCTTTAGGGACCTGTTCTCTTGGAATTTGCTTTTCCCGTTGTCCAAGACAGCCAACATTTTGTCAAATTTTCAAGCCCACCTGTTCCCCATTGCATATAAAGAGACATTGAAGTCAATGGTGATGTGCACCGGTGTAAGGAGAAGCTTTCAGAATTAGCATTCCTGTGAAGAGATGCTCAGCCTGCCGAGTGAAAGAGCTCTAAGGCGAGAATATAGAGTTAGAAGAGTTATCAGCCTCAGCTCTTTAAACAGAGTGCCACTGAAGGGTTTTATCCAGTGATGGGAAAAGAGAAATGAGTATTTGAAAACAGGTAGTAAAAACACTCTGACCCATAAGACTTTTCTTAAATTAACAAGGAGAACTTGAACCCAGCAAACAGTTTTACAAAGTTTTGTCCAGTCCTGATAGATGGGATTTTTGATCAGGCTAGATCAAATGTATGAATGATTTTCAGAGATGTAATTTATTTCCTATTTTGAAAGAAATTGCTAAACCATGAAGGGCTTGTCAGAAGCATTATCATATTTTTAAGAGTGTTCTGGGAATTCAGCAGGAAGAAAGCAATACAGTCATAGTATATCACTTCCAAACTAAAATATAATTTCATAAAATATTCAACAACTTTGTGGGCTTCATTATGCCTATAAGAATTCATTCTTTCTGGATAAGAGACAGTATATGTGTTACATATACTTTAATGCAGTACATATACAATAGGATCAAAGCAAAAAAGCGGTCAAGTAGCATTTTAAAGACTAACAAAATAATGTATTAGGTGATGAGCTTTTGTGGGACAGACCCACTTCTTCAGACCATAGCCATACCAGAACAGACTCAGTATGGCTATGGTCTTTAGAAGTGGGTCACAAAAGCTCACCTAATAAATTAGTCTAAGTGCTACTTGACTGCTTTTTTGTTTTGATAGTATATAGACTATCACGGCTCCCTTTCTGTTACTATTCAATATACAATAGGGTTCTTCATCTGTATTGGAGGTAGAATTCACCCTTCTTAAACAACACCCTGAGTCAGTGTTGGGAACTTTACAGCATCCAAAACCTCAATTTCCTGGGAGGTCACCAACCAGCTACAGCCACTGCTACAGCCCAGCTATATAAACTGGATCATATGCCATGTTGGCCACTGGATTTGCACAGTCACAGAAGTTGTGACCTTCCACGGATTCTATTTTAACCCCTTTTCCACATCAGCATGTTGAGAACCAGTCTGGAAACATACTTCTTGGCACAAAGGGGATGCAGAGACTCTTATGCGACTGATCTGCCTGTAGCCAGCATTTTGAATATCATATGTAACTCCAGAGGCACTGAGCCCACTGACAAGGGAGAGTGAAGCCTGCTGTACAGCTTTAGCTGAAGGGCCATCTGGCTTTTAGATCACATGGTAGGAGCCCGTGGCTTTAGCCCCTAAGGTCGCTGGCTCGCTCCCTTCTGCTGATGATTTGTGTCTGTCACCCTACAAATACAAACATCCAGTTGGAAGGGACCTCAGAAGGGTCATTTAGTCCTCTCCTTCACTCATGGCAGGACTAAGCATGATCTAAACCAAGGTTAGGGTGGTTGGGGACCACTGAGGCAACACAGCTGTACTAATGCTGGTACAGCCTGCAAGAAGAAATTAAAGATGAGTTAGCCCAGGCAGCAATGCCTAGGTGTTCATATGCCTTTGAGAATCATTTCATCTTTCATTCTCTTTCCCCTACCCCCTCCCTCCGCCTGCCACTTCCCATTTACAGACACCAGTCCAACTGCACATACCTGGGGTGCCTGTGCAAATTCCCAGCATATCAGACCCTTCTGACTGAGGCGCAGCTGACTGTTTCATAGATGCAGTGGAAGTCCAGATCCACCTGATTCCTCTGCAAACTACAGACACCCCTGACCTTAGGGACTATAGACGGCTGCCCTTTTTTTCTGGCCCAGAAAAAGAAGAGACAATTTTTCTGGAGGCCATGACTGAGGGGCATAAATAAATATTACTATTAGGTGTAATAAATTCTCCACTATACTTTGATCATCAGTATCTCCTGGCTGACCCTCCACTGTCTATTCATTTGATGTCAAGTACAGGAAATCTGTTTTCCATCAGATTTTTGTCAGCAGCACTCTTGGGAATTCACAGATCCTGCACCAGGTTCTGGATCTCAAGAAGCTTAGGTCAGGCAACAACCCAGGCTAAACCTTCCATTGAAACAATATTTGAACTCCCCACAAAACACCACAACTACACTGATGTTTTTGGAAAGAGGAATACAGTGCAGTGGATGATGACTGCTCACTATATCTGCAGCTAAAAACAAAAATACCATCTAGATGGTATTGTGCCAAATTTACGCCAGGTCAGAAGCTGAGCTGAGAGCCCTCTGAGAATAAGTCCAGGTGAACCTGGTCCATGGATTAATCTGAAAGTTGACCTTGCTAACTGGCACATCAGTCCTTTTCCTCATGAAAGATTGCAGTCTCCAATTCTGTTTTCACCCTTGCTCCTTGAATTGAATGAGTACTCCTTATTTCCCGGTTGCTGGATCACATGGGAGCTGCCCATATATTCCCCAAGCTGGATCTCCAGGATCTCATGTTAATCAGGAAAGGAGATGAGTGGAAACCTGCTTGTAAACCCAGTAAGTCCTCTATGAATATCTCATAAAGATCCATGGACTGACCATTGCCCCAGTCACCTTCCACCACTTTATAAGTTATATGGACCAAGACATATTCAACTACAGCCATCTTCTCTAACTACTCTGAAAATCATGCAACACACATCGGAATGTTCCCAGAACATATACAGTAGCATGGCCTTTACACCAAGCTTCAGACTGTCCCTTAGATCAACCCCCCACAACATTCTTGGGCTTCATCTTATCTCCAGAAGGATCAAGATGGACCTGCACAAGATCCAAGATTGGCGCATCCCCACACACTTCTTAGGCTTCACTGATTTTTATTGACAATTTGTGCTAATTCTTTTCAAAACAAAGAAAGTCACCGTCCTCTTGAAGTTATACCCAGTTCTATTGGTCTCCTGAGGCACAGCATATATGCGATGAAAAATACATGATTAATAAGATCCTGGACTCTAAGGCTACGTCTACACGTGAAGCCTACATCGAAGTAGCCTATTTCGATGTGGCGACATCGAAATAGGCTATTTCGATGAATAACGTCTACACGTCCTCCAGGGCTGGCAATGTCGATGTTCAACATCGACGTTGCGCAGCACCACATCGAAATAGGCGCTGCGAGGGAACGTCTACACGCCACAGTAGCACACATCGAAATAAGGGTGCCAGGCACAGCTGCAGACAGGGTCACAGGGAGGACTCAACAGCCAGCCGCTCCCTTAAAGGGCCCCTCCCAGACACACTTGCACTAAACAGCACAAGATACACAGAGCCGACAACGAGTTGCAGACCCTGGGCTAAAGGCTGCTGCCCACGGTGACCATAGAGCCCCGCACGGGCTGGAGAGACAGCATCTCTCAACCCCCCAGCTGATGGCTGCCATGGAGGACCCCACAATTTCGACGTTGCGGGACGCGGATTGTCTACACGGTCCCTACTTCGACGTTGAACGTCGAAGTAGGGCGCTATTCCGATCCCCTCATGAGGTTAGCGACTTCGACGTCTCGCCGCCTAACGTCGAAGTTAACTTCGAAATAGCGCCCGACGCGTGTAGCCGCGACGGGTGCTATTTCGAAGTTAGTGCCGCTACTTCGAAGTAGCGTGCACTTGTAGACACAGCCTAAATGTAAATATGTCGGGCTCTGGCATCTTATTAACTGACTGGGAGGGCATAATACTGAAGAGGGCACCTGGGAGTCTGCCGAAAATGTATATGATCCCACATTTGTACAAGCAGTCCACAGGAATCATCCTGGGGACACTCAAGTCTCAAAGGCCCTTTGGGAGAAGTACATTTCCACTTACGACTCAGTGCCTGCCAGAAGAGAAGGTGGACTCTTACAGAGGTCTCCCATTCTGGGCTTTGGCTGGCCAGACACTAGGAATCCTGTTTGATTTGTTCCCAGCTTCTCTTTGAAGCAAGAATAAGGAATAGGAAGTTAATGTAACAGGGTACTCCCGGTTTACAACTACTTCCCCTTCAATCCCTACTGCCACCACCTGCCGCTGATCTCATGGTAATCTGACCCTGTCTACCTCAGACTCTAGTTTCCTAATAGCCTGACCCCTAATTCCTGCCCTGATCACTACGTCAGACTGCTCAAATCCCAGTTGGTGGCAGAAAACATATTCAGGCCAGTGACAATGTTTCACTATGTGTGCTTGCAATGCCAAACACAATGGGGTCCCAAACGCTCTTGGCCATGGTTGCCAACAAAATATAAAAGTAAGAGTAAATGGGAGTTCTCAGAAAGCCCTCTTTAAGGGAGTGAAACCAATCAAGAAAATGTTCAGTAATAGACATGAAAAAGGTGAGGAAACAGAATAAGTAGTAGGGTAGGAGAAATAAAATACAATTAATAATATAAAAGGAGCACATGCATGTTTGAAAAGGGGAGATTTTACACAACTTTTCTCCAGAACAGTACTTCTGTAATCAAAGATATACACAGGCCTTCTTGTTCTATATTTCAGTCGTTCTTTCAAAAAACTACCACATAAGATTTTATACATGTAGATAGATTTGATCAAATATTTAGGTTCTAAAACACATGGGAAAGAGGAGTTTTCTTGGAAGGAATTCACTGTACAGCGAATGGTGTTTTGAGTAGTTGGCAGTGAAAGAACTAGTTACAGCATGTTATTTTAAAAAGCAATATATTAAACAAAAATGGAAAAAAGTGGAGAGCAAATTGATAGTATACTAGGTTTGCCCTTGCTCCAAATGATCAGCACTGAAACATGTATATGTGTGTAAATTTCTGTTAATAAAACAGTAAGAAACATTGGAGGAAATTGTCATTTCCCATATGCAAAACGGAAATTTTGCAAGGCATCTCATTTCCTGCAATTTTTTGCTTGTATGTCCTATTGACATGGTTAGGGATCTACAACATGTGGCTCAGGAGCTGCATGCTAATCTTTAAGGACGTCTTTGTGGCTCCTGACGCTATAATTGCAAAGTAAAAAACAAACAAACAAAAAATATCCCTCCTGAATATTTTTGATAAATGGTGAACTTCTAAAAGCCCAGTGATGAATAACTCAGATCTAAATAACAAACGATATAGGATCTCAAAACACTGGATAACTCCCGCTTTAATATGTGCAATGCATCATGGGATATGATACTGTATCTGTGTTTTGATCATGTTGCTAATAAAATTTTATTCACTTGCATTGCAGCTCTTGAACTGATTTTTTTTAACCGAATTTGAAAAGAAATGGATCACCTTGCTATTCAGGTTGCCTACACCTGGGCATGATCATTTGTCTTTTCTAACTAGCCACACATCAGTTTGAGATAGAGCAAACAGTTCTTCTGATTTAAAAACAAAAACAAAAACAAAACCCACCCTCCATTAATATATGTGTATAAGCATGTGTTTTTCTTCTTCATTATTATTATTAGAGGTGTTACTAGTTGCAATGAGGATCAGAAAATACATACTTCAATTAAGTAATTTGTTTCCTGGGAAGGGTAGTGAGGAATAAGGGAGATCTATGGGAACTTAAACTGTACAGAGGTCATACAGATGTCATTGCTCTGCCTGCCTGGCTGCGTTGTTCTGTGCATTGCTAACCCACTGGCAGGCTCTAGCTAGGAGAAAGAAGTGCTAATGCGATGTGACTCAAGATCAATAGTAACATGTTTTTTTAGATGTACAGTTAGTAGTAGTAGTAGTTTGGAGACAGTACAGGATTATACTTTACACCTTTTTAGCTTCTAATAAGCACTCTTGGCCTTTAACTGCAACCAAACATAATTAAATATGAGGTTAAAGGAAGGCTGGCTGACTCAGGGGAGTAGTAACAAGACCGAGATCCTCTAACCTTTACATCAACCTAAGTCAGTAGTGACTCAGGATGTGCTACACTCCTATAACAGACCCAAGTCAGGGCCACAACTGGGCTCATCAACCAACTTGGGATCAGGCCTATAAAACCGTAGTGTAGATATTTGGGATCAGGCCAGTACCTGGGATCTGACACCCTGGTGAAGAGGGATACACCTACATTTCAAATTTTAGCCAGCAGGGTTGAATCCTGACAATGAGAGTGTTGTAGATTTTTTACTACTGTCTAGATAATTTTGAATTACATTTTTGAGACCATGGGACACCAAGCAATAACATTTTTTATGCAGAACACCTATGAAAAATTTCTTATAAAAATTGTTGTCAGACCAAAAAAACCAAACACCAACATACAGAGAAAAAGTAATATGAAGTAATTAAATCAGATATCATAGCAATAAAGAAATAACATTGTATCCGGTTTTAATAAGTGAAAATACAGACCATTAGTGTATTTTTCCGAATGCTTGCAGGACGCCTGCAAGTTATTCACAGAACATCAGTGTTCTGTGGAATATAGTTTAAGAAATACTGGTCTATATGCACCTTCAAAGTCAGATTCTGCATTGATTTACTACAGAACCTCATGGAAATCTGCCTGAGCCCATGGATTTAAGCAAACTCAGAATTTGGCCTTGAAAGATTATTCCTGTGTGTATTAAGTTGGAAATCTAGGTCCCGTTCATGCAATCAGATGAGAAACTTAACACCATGCATATTGGCACCAACTGTACTTTTTAGCAGTGTTATCAGAGATGCAGAGGATAACACTCTCAATTCTACAAGTAGCTCTGCACACATACTGTCCAGGTATAACACATCTTGGGGCAATTTGATACCCATGCCGTGCCTAGCCTATAGGTAAATGCAGGACATCCGAGGTAGACTCACAAAGGGATTTAGGTAATTTTAAGGTGACTAAATCCAACATTTAGGTACCACTGACCTTTATAAAAATGACTGCTGTCAACTAACCTTCTGGGTGCCTGGATTGCTGACAGACCTAACTTTCTACCAGTAGGTATACAAAAAGCTTAAGTCCTGATGCCACTGAACAGCACTGTATCCTAGCAGACACTAGGTGCTCCTTCTGTTCCCTAGAAGCTGTGCGCATGAGTGGACACTCATGGGAGGTTTCACTGTCTCACAGATGATTAGCAAAACATCCATACTTATGTTTGTGTTGCTCCTGCTGGTACTCATTTTGCACATGCCTTGACTTACATAAGAAAAAAATATTCCACACATGGATGGAAAAGATTAGAGTTGGGAACACTGGTGCTCTCCTCCACCTGTTTCACCTGTGGATCCTAATCCAGTCAGGGTGAATGCCTGCCTTGCACTCAAGGCAGCAGTGTGAGCAGGCAGGAATTCCAGGGACTGGCTGATAGGCAGTGTGCCTAATAATGAGGGCATTAAGTTAGGATGTGGGGAAACCAAGTTTGGATGCTTGGGACCTGATTGCAAGTCTCCTTCATGCTGGGAGAGGCTCTAATTACCTGGCTATTGGGTACTCTAGGGTGGGTTTAAATGTCCTGTTTTCCACATTCTATAAATACAGGAATAATCATCAGAACAGTGACTTTTACCAGACTTGCCCATGCCAACCCAGTACTGTGACCACTGGGCTACAGAATCACTCTTTCTGGCCCTACAAGTATTTAATTAGTTACACCCAATCAAACCAAAGAGGCAAGTGACATCAGCAAACTTGTTGGAGATGAGCTGGACATCAGATTCCTTGGCACTTTTTCAACCTGCTCCAGGATCTGCTGCTGTCCCCGCTTCAATCTTTATTGAAGGAACAGAGTTAAAAACAGTAGAGGAGTTCAAGTACCTTGGCAGTGTGATAGCCAGTGATGGGTCCCTTGACAAAGGAATCAATGCCAGAATCTGCCAGGCCAGACAGGCACTAGGACATCTCAGAGAGCAAGTGTTGAATCAGCACAATATCCGACAGTGCACTATACTGAAAGCGTACAAAGCTGTAGTCCTGACGAGTCTCCTGTATGGCTGTGAAACCTGGACCTTGTACAGAAAACATATAAAACTGCTGGAGCGCTTCCACACATGCAGCCTGAGGTCAATACTGCACATTCAATGGCAGGACAGAGTTACAGACTGGAAGTCCGGGACAGAGCAGGAACCATGAGCATCGAAGCCATGATTCTGAAAGCCCAGCTTTGCTGGACAGGGCACATCACATGAGTGGAGGAGTCAAGAATCCCTAAGAAACTCCTCTACAGTGAACTCTCCCAGGGCAAAAGGAATCAAGGTAGTCCTCACAAGAGGCATAAAGACTGCGTGAAGGCCAACAGTGCTCAGGATAGTTTAAAACCAGATCAGCTAGAGCAGCATGCAAAAGACCGAACAGGCTGGCATGCTCTCGTACGACAAGCGTATGACAACTTTGAATAACAGAGACGCGTATGCCTCATTGATGCTTGTGAGAGGAAGAAAGCAATGGCAGCAGCCTCACCAACAGAGCCAGGACAATTCCCTTGCCCCCACTGTGAATGCCCATGCTGGTCAAAGGTTGGACTCTTCAGCCACATGCGAGTCCCCAACCGATGAGCCTGTGCAAGCTCAAGACATCATCAGATACAATGGACTACCTACACACATACACAATGGACAGGCTTCAACAGGAGGGCCTGAAAAACACACCCATCTACATAGCTTGTCAAAACAAAAAGCTGTCAAGTAGCACTTTAAAGACTAGCAAAATAATTTATTAGGTGAGATTTCATGGGACAGACCCACTTCTTCTGTCCCACGAAAGTTAGCTCAATAAATTATTTTGCTTGGCCTTAAAGTGCTACTTGACTGCTGTTTGTTTTGATTGCATATAGACTAGCATGGCTGCCTCTCTGTTACTAAATAGCTTAGTAATTGTGGGCTCTTTCCTGGGATGTGGGACACCTTGATGCCTACCTCAGAGCTTTGAATTCCACTGGGGAACAGGGTGCTTAGGCATTGGGCGCTGTAATAGCAAAGTCCCTCTGTGAAGCTGTTCTCCATGGCTCTGACTCCACATCCTTCCAAGAGTGTTAAATTAAACAGACAGATCTAAAAAGTGTTAGAATAAGGCATTGGATCTAACCCCTATCAGCTGTGGAGATTCAGTTACAACTCTCATTGTAGCTACAGGATGCTCTTTAAAACATTATGCTAGTTAATAATATCAAACAGCATATTTATATAACCCCATTTAAGCTATTTAAAGCACTTCCTACTCGAGGCATAAACATTGGTTCACTTACCACTGAAATGCAGTCACAAGTCCTATTTACTTCACCTGAAGTAAATAAAGGAAATTTATGGGACTTAACAATGTATAGGCCATGCAAAGCATGGTCTCAGCAGACAGAGGAATGGGAGAGTCTTGTTAATGGCCTAAGTGACATCTGAGACCACGAGAATAGCCCAGAGTCAGAAAAGAAAAACACCTGTCACTCCTACCCCTTCCAGCTAGGGAAGAATTTTTCTCCACTTTAAATTCTTTAGTATTTTATGTGTTCCATTTTTAATTTAAGTACATTTTCGTCCAGGTCTCTTGGAAAAGTAATTCTTTCACTCTTCGCTGTTTAGACCTCAGAATATTGTATCTCGATGTGGGCACCGCATGTCAAGACAGATGTGGAGAAACGGGAAACATTCCAGAGAAAAAAAACAATGATTAAAGATCTAGGAAACGTGATCTGTGAGAGAGGACTGAAAGAATTGGGTCTGTTTATTTTGGAGAAGAGAAGGCTGAGAAGGGACATCATAGAAATTTTCAAGTACCTAAAAGGTTGTTACAAAGAGGAGGGAGATGAACTGTTCTCCTTGACCACTGATTATCAGACAGGAAGCAATGGGCTTAAATTGTACCAAGAGAAGTTTAGATTGGACAATAGGAAAAACTTCCTGTCAGCAAAGCTAAACACTAGAATAAATTGCTTAAGGAGGTTGTGGAGTCTCTATCACTGGAGATATTTAAGACTAGGTTAGATAAACACCTGTCAGGGATGATCTAGATGGTGTCTTGTCCTACTGTGAGGGCAGGGAACTAGACTTGATGGCCTCTTGAAATCCCGTTGAGTTCTAGGATACTGTGATTTCATACTATGTGGGATTTTCATCTTTACAGTAGTAAGCACCAAACTATCAATGAAATGGGAGTTGGCCCTCTTGGAAAATGCTCCTTTTCATTATTGTTGTCATCGTGAGGGAACCCCAATTTAGGATTAGGAGCATGGTTTTCTAAGCATTGTACCAACAAGTCCCAAAGTCACTGCCCTAGTCAACTTACAGTAAAGTTATGCAAAAAGCACATAAATGAGACAAACAGGAGTGAGAAGATTGGGAGTCTAATGTTTAGGAGATATGACTGTTAAGGAACTCCTCCATTTTGCACATCTGCCCATATGCACTTTGTAGTAGAAGTGAGTGCAAGAGAACTCTGAATGTCTTCTCTTTGTTAATTTAAGTAAGGGATGTTCTGTGATTTCAGCAAAACTCTCTCTCTCTCTCTTTTAATGTACTAAGCAAATGTTGTGCAGAATCCACATAATGCTAGTGCTTAAGGACAACATGTTTACCCAGCATGACCAAGACAGTATTTCTTTTTCTTTTTTTTCTTTTTTAGGTCTCGTGAAGGCGAAGGTCAGATGAATCACAAAATGGAACATTTGGTTCTTCATTGGCCTCCCTAGTGCTTTCCTCTCAGCAAGTTTCATTTTCTTGGCAAATGTCTGTGACTTATCAGTAAGTCATTCTAACATTTCTTCATGCCCTACTATTTCAGTTTCAAGATCATTAATAAAACAGCAGTTTGGGAAGCTGGCACAACAGGCATCCTAGTATGCTAGCAGGTAGGGTCTGATTTTTTACAGCTATTAGCATAGCCAGAGTTAGACCTAATAAATAACATCCCATAGTCTAGAGAGAGTTTTGTACAAAAATATGCACAGTATGCTTTCCACTGAGTGGCTGTGTGCTATTGAGTCGTCCATTACAGAAACTTTACCCTGGAAGTTCAAACCTTACCGTATTAAAGATTGAAAATGAAACCTGCCACCGCTACCCAGTAGGCTAGCCCAGCATAAACAATTAGTTGCTCCCTGTTAAACTTTGTCTCCATAACAGCCCATTGTAAATGTTTCATAAGATACGCTCTAGGACATCATTAGTATGCGAATTTCCTTTACCAATATCACAATGAATGCTTTAGGAAGACAAAGCTCATGTACAGGGAAGCTTGGCAGACAGAACATCACAAGAAGCTCTTGCTGAGTCGATTTAGGATCATATGAAAGCATGTGAGCCATTAAACTGCAATTCTTTTGATACTCAAATTTTTGCCTTCACATAATTGTATGAGTAGAATTTTCTGAAACCAATTTACTATCCCACCTTCATATACCCTACTGGGGCTTGATGGGTTATTTTTGAACTGGTTTGTCTTTTCTATTTTCCCTCTAAACTTTTTTTAAAAAAATTCAATTATAAAAAAGATTTGATGTTTCCTCCCTTTAAACCATTTTCTTCTGCTACAGTTCAGGGACATCTGCTATTCAGGACATGTTCCCATTTATCTTTATAGGCAAGGCAAATGCTGCTGCTGATCAGCATCATTGACTGCAGCATCCAGGGTGCTTCGCTTGAAATAGTCAGAAACTTGAAATCTAAGGAGAATGATTATTCCTTTAACCCACAGACAGCATTTTCTGTAATCTCAGTTAGCATTTCTTCCCATACCCAAACTCTAATCTTACTGACATCAACAGCAAACTCCTAATAACTCCATTGTAACCAGGATTTGATTCTGTGTGTGAAACGGAGAGAAAGGTGAGTCTGAAATGTGACATTTAAAATGGTAAATTGCATCATAACAAAGGTAGGTGTTGGATTAAGGCTAACAAACACTTACGTTTTAGATGAGTGGATTCTGTTCCCCAAGGATCAGTGTTTTGAGTACATTAAAGTACATGACTAAGTGCTTTACTCAAAATGGGCTGTAATGTCACCTATCAAAACCTCAAAATAAAACACTGGGTTTCAAGATAAATTTGAGAGTATTTTCATTTAAAATGAAATGAGGGAGTCTCACCAGTGGATGCTTGGGAAGGTACTCCCCTTTAATGCTGGAGATTCAGGAGCAGGGACTTTAACATAGGTATTCCCCATGTGAAGGGGGTGTAGCCAGACAGAGTCTCCCCCTTACAAGCCAGCTTGCTCGTTGCCCCCCCCCACTGAGGAGCACACAGGGCACGGAAATGGCTGCTGACAGCACAGTCTTTGATGCCCTCATTGAGGCCCAGATATGCTGGCTTATCGTGACCCTGAGAAGCAGAAAGTACAGCTAGAAGGCTAACAGGCCAGACTGTCAACATGAGAGCGGGGGTAAACCCTCAAGAAATCACCCCAGCTGGCATTGATCAATATGATGCACACACAATCACCCAGAAGGGGACGTGCCCCACCCGCACAAAAGAATGTCCTGTATTCCTAAATTGTTTATCTCTTGTCTTACAAGTGCAAACTAAGTAGAAATGCCCTTGTAACAAACTGGAGTCACAAAGACAAACCAGTATGATCTGGCACCATAGATAAGAAAGAGAATACATAACCCAAAAGGGGTATAAAAGATGGGTCCAGCAGAACTCTAACTTTGAGTGCATTCGACCAACTTCCTGCTGGTCGGGTCAGGTGATTGCCTCCCGAGGTCCACAGCTGGGGACGCCCAACCTCGTATTCGTCTTTCCGTCGGAATTGAGTGACCGATCCGGTTTGGCTACGCTGGTATCGAGAGACGCAGAGAGGGTAAGATACACCCATGCTAGGTCTCTGACTTTTTTTTTGTGCACAGCTAAAGAATTAGAGCTCTGTAACTAGTATCAAGGTATCATTGTGTTAGATGATAACAGATATCTTTGTATTGGATTGTAACGTAACTTGTTAACACCTGTACTTTGCTAGCATATAAGAAGTAAACAATAGCCTTTTGTAACCACACGCTTATAACTATAGCTTAATAAACTTGTAACTAGTTAAGATCCAAGCCTAACTATTTTGTTAACCCTTTTGTCACTGCAACACAGCCGGCACAACAAAAGAACTTTAACCATTTGGTTACAACAGCCTGGCCGTAGGTAAGAGTGCTAGGAGCTGCCTGCTCTAACAGTAAAAAACTGGGTTGCTTAGGACCCAGGGGAATCCGTCAGCCTGTCTTGGCTGCTTGCAGCGACGAGCTCTCTGCTCTTGTAGTTTTAAACTTGGATGATAACAAGGGCATAGTTGGTACCTCACCGCACATTACCTGGCCACCGGCTAACAGGGGGCTAACCAGCAGGCTATAGAGACATCCTTGTGAAACAGAACCAACTGAAAGAAAGGGTACATGTTGCCTGATATATCAGGCTGATTAAGAATTTGAACTGAAGTCTTCCACACTGGCAATGAGTTCCCAAAGCACTGGATTACTGGCTATTTTTGAGAGAGTGTATGTGTTTTCTTTTTATCTGATATAAATCATTTCAACAGATCTTATTTTTGTGAAGCTGAGTAACTCACTCCAAATACCAAGGAATCAGATTTGTTCTCAAAACAAAATTATTGTTTTCTACTAGCTCTGTTCACTTTTTATTTTGGTCTATGCAAAGATTCATTTTTGTAACATTCAAGGTGTGATATAGCAAAATGCCCATTGACTTCAGTGGGACAGGATTTTGACCCAGGTCTTTGTTATAACTTTTAACATGCCTCAACAATGACAAAAAAGTTTATTAGAAATAATAGGTTAAATAATTGCACAGTGAGCCACTTGAGATATGAGCTGCTATAATGGATTGCTGCCTTGAAGGGCTACGTCTACACGTGAAGCCTACATCGAAGTAGCCTATTTTGATGTGGCAACATTGAAATAGGCTATTTCGATGAATAACGTCTACACATCCTCCAGGGCTGGCAACGTCGACGTTCAACATCGACGTTGGGCAGCACCACATCGAAATAGGTTCTGCGAGGGAACGTCTACACACAAAAGTAGCACATATCGAAATAAGGGTGCCAGGCACAGCTGCAGACAGGCTCACAGGGCAGACTCAACAGCAAGCCGCTCCCTTAAAGGGCCCCTCCCAGACGCAGTTGCACTAAACAACACAAGATCCACAGAGCCAACAACTGATTGCAGACCCTGTGCATGCAGCATGGATCCCCACCTGCAGCAGCAGCAGCCAGAAGCCCTGGGCTAAGGGCTGCTGCACACGGTGACCATAGAGCCCCGCAGGGGCTGGAGAGAGAGCATCTCTCAACCCCTCAGCTGATGGCCGCCATGGCGGACCCCGCTATTTCGAAGTTGCGGGACGCGCAACAACTACACGGTCCCTACTTCGACGTTGAACGTCGAAGTAGGGCGCTATTCCCATCCCCTCATGGGGTTAGCGGCTTCGACGTCTTGCCGCCTAACGTCGTTGTTAACATTGAAATAGCGCCCAACACGTGTAGCCGTGACGGCCGCTATTTCGAAGTTAGTGCCGCTACTTCAAAGTAGTGTGCACGTGTAGACACGGCTAAGGTGTGAATAGCTTTGGTAAGGCTTCTTGACACATAGCACAAATTTTTAGAACTTTCTGGTGGGCTTTGTTTCCCCTTTGCATTGTGTGCATCTCACCAATTCTTGAAGTGAGCACCTACTTTACTTTAATCATGTTGTGCTTATCTGCATGCAGAAGAGAACTGAATAAGTGCAGTATGTGTAATTAACACTATGTTAATATGTCAGTGTGTGGATACTTGTCACACAGAATCCCCTTATGATGATAAGGAACTGCCTTAAACTTATATCAAAATAGGACACTTAAATAAGAGCAGCCACTCACAGATTTAGATAAAATAATGAAGTGTATATATTGAAACAGATATAGTAATTCTGGTTCCAGTCAATGGGTAGACAAGATCTTAGTGTTTCACAGTACAGGTGTGCTAAAACAGTCAAAGATTTAAATCAAGCTCTGTACTACATGCCTTGAAGACAGGCAAATTGATTATTAGAGCTACAGATAAAGATAATGGTGAGTGAATTCCAAATGTACAGCTAATATTGTCCAGAGGAGAGATTATGGACTGAGATCCTAGACTTCTGAGCTGTGACTGTCTGGCTATGTCAGCATTAGAGTGATCTGTCAACAGAGGTTACTGTTGGAAGACTTCTTCCAGCAAAACCTGTTGACAGATTGCGGCCAGACTACAAAGCATATTGAAAAAGCTATCCGCTCTGTCAGCAGAGAGCAGCCAGATTGCTTGGCCACTCTCGCAACAGAACAGCCCCCAGAACCCCATCAGACAGGGTCTCATGGCCAGCAAGCCGTTCTGGGAGCCCCAATGAGCTGCACCTTTGAACAGCCCCACCCAACATAGTCCCAGCTCTTGATGAGCCTTGCCTACCTCCACAAGGGACAGCACAGCTGCCACAGAAGGGCTCACACACTTGCTGAGAGACACAGTGCTTTCCCGATAGCCATGGTGCCAGAGCAGCCCCCAGGATAGCACTTGCCCACTCAGAGCTGCTTCAGCTTCTGCTGAACCTCCTCACAGCTGCTTTCCTCCTCCTCTCCAAGAAGGATGACCCAGACACCACCTTCAAAGAGCTTGCCCTTGCTGTCACACAAGCCCACCTGCACTTGCCCCCCTGGGTGTTTGAGTAGGACTGGAGGCACAGCACCAGTTCCAACTTGTGGGACAGGCTTGTCATGAGGCATTGGGACAACTAGGAGTGGCTCCAGAATTTCCACATGCAGAAGGACACCTTTCTAGAGCTCTGCACGTGGTCACCCCCACCCTCTGGAGACAGGACAGCCGGCTGTGGTCCACCATCCCTGTGGAGAAGCGGGTCACCATTGCCCTGTGGAACTTCATACCCCTGGACAGCTACCACTCTGTTGGGAACAAGTTTGGTTGGGATAAGTCCATTGTTGGGGCCATCCTCATGCACTCTCAGGCTGCAGATCCTGCACAGAAGGAGAGGGTGTGTCCTGCCTAAGGAGGGCCCTTGGGAAGCAGGGTCAGGGCATGGGGGAAAGCCCTGTCCCCAGCGGACCCACCCGCACACAGCCCTGCTGCTGTCGGGGGTGGCATCACAGGCAGGTGCCCAGAGAGCTCAGGACAGAGTGGACAGGAGTGGGAAGGGGATCTTCCTCAGGGCCCAGGGGCTCCCTCCCTCAATCCCAGATGGGTGTGTTCAGTCCCTTCCCCTTGCAGGTTGTGACGGCCATCAACATGCTCCTGCTTCAGAGGGTCTTCCATCTGGCAGATGTGGACACGGTCATGGCTGGATTCACCAACCTGGGGTTTCTCAGCTGCTTTGGGGCTATTGACAGGACTCACATCCCCCTCTTTGTCCCAGATCATAGTGCGGCTAAGTATATAAACCATGAGGGATACTTCACAGTGGTGCTGCAGGCCCTGGTCAACCACTGTGGACAGTTCCTTGACATGTACAACACAATCCCTCTCATTACCCCCTCACCCCTCCCTAACTCCTCATCAGTATGGAGGGATGTGGGGGTGCTATGCAAACAACTTGTGTTTTACTCAAACCAAGTTAAACAATTGGAAAACAAATGTTGTAAGGAAAAAAAACTATTTACAAGGTCCAAGAACAGTGAACTATACACAGTGGTGGGGGCTTGGGAGAGGGGCTGGGGGGTATCAATCCATGGAGTGGGTGGTGGGCTCCCCACAGGGGAGTGGGACTCTGTGTGGCATTGGCCTCTGGATCCCCTCCCACTGTATGTTTGGTGTTCCCATTGGGGACAGGAGCACAGGGAGGTATGGAGGTGGTGCTGCTGCGGTGGGGTCTGGGTCAGCAGGAGAAGCGGGGTGAGGAGGGCTGAGGAGCAGGGGACGCTATGGCAGGGCAGGCAGCCATGGCCATGACCCACTTCAGCAGGTCCAGCACACCCTGCAGGATTGCCAGCGGGTGAAGGAGTGGGAGGAGAGGGGTAGAGGGAGCAGGGAGCAGGGGTGGCATCTGCCAATAGCTGGGCCAACAGTTCCCACCAGATAGCAGCGTCTAAGTGGGACATTAGTTGGTCCCAGGCCCATGACCACCACCCCAGTCCTGCGACCACTGCTCCCTGTCATTCCACAGCTGTCACTTGAGGAGGTCAGTCAGCCTGCAGAAGGCAGCAGTGTGGGCCCTCTGGATGTTGTTCCCTGCTCAGCGACTTCCCTTCGAGCAATGGGTCTGCCCTCACGCTGGTGGGGTGCCGGCTTGCCCTGCTGCCACCTTGGGACTGGCTCACTCCAGTGCCAGGGTGGGGCTGGATGGCCCTGGTGGGGAAGTAAGGCAGGATCAGCCTTTGCTAGGTGCAGGCTCAGCTTTAAGGAAGACAAGGAGGGGAGGTGGTGAGTTATTCACGTAAAGCAGCCCCTAAGGCCCTGCCTCCCACTGTGAGCTGCCACCAACACCCCACCCATGTACCCTGCCTCACAGGGATGCCATGGTGCCTCAGGAACTGGGCTGACCATTATGCCCCCCCCGACTCCCACTTGATGTGCTAGCGGCCAAGAGGGTGCAGGGTCTGGCCACAGATGGGTCCTTGCATGGGTGGCAGGTGAGCCAGGTGCAGTCTGACCCCCCCTAGAGCCCCCTCACACATGGGCAGCTTGCAGCACTGTCTCCAGGAGTGGATGCCACATCCTGAAGGTTGATGACACATCCCCCCTGCCCCTATGGACACTTCATGGGACCACAGGAAACTCAGCCACACCCATGATAACTGGTCATCCAGGTAACTAAAATCATGCTGGATTATGGATGTTACGGGACCAAAGAGTTCTGGATTAGAGAAGTTCAACCTGTACAGGTGAGAAGTCTCTTCCTTTCAATTTAATGAGAGCTCATTTGAAATACTTAGCAACAGAATGTCTTATAGGTCCCCTATCAATTATGTCCAATGTAATAATTAAAAAATAGCAATTTCTTAAGTGCATTTTATAAATTATGACACACTGCATATATGTTAGAAAATATATAGGGAGCACTAGGGTGCTTTTCTTTGTTGCTCTGTGTGCACAGATGAAATCTGACATTTCCTAAGGGAGTGCTTTAGCCAGGACTACCACAGTGTTAAATGAGGCCACAAATTCATAATTTATCACTCCAGTATTCAGAAAATACTTCAACATTTAGCATCAACCAAAGACAATAAAACTCCAAGTTCTTCTTTAGCTAGAAAAGTGAAATTCATGAAAATCAGCTTTTGTCTTGCTTTATTGAGAGTGTATTGACAATTTCATCAGCATTTCCATCTTTTAAAAAGAAATGTTACTAAACTGTGAAGTCATTAGGCCAACATGAATTTAAATCTCAACCATAGCACTATTAATACAGCAAATTTGCTATAAACTGCCTTGGTGTCACACATGGCACATTTTAGAAATATAGAAGTAGCGATCTATTGTGTTGCTAGAAAAACAGTGTGCCATTTAATTAAATGAGTGAAGCTACTGCCATGAAAGGAAGCTTGGTGAATATTTTAAATTGTGTGAAATTTGCAGAATTTATCTCCTCAACAAGGTTCAAACTCATGAGAAGAAAAGAGACATTGCCGAATGTTACTTGCTTACTCATCTGGGCAAAGACTTCGGTATGCTAAGAATAACTGTGTTTCAAATTGTATTTTTAAAAAATTCTTAGTCTATAAAAGCCAGAAAGGACCATGGAAATCAACTACTCTGACATCCTGTATAATAGAATCCATAAGAATTCCCAGAATTAATTCCTGTTTGAATCAAAGCAGCTTTCAGGGTTCTTTCTTGATAGACAAAACTAAGGGCCGTGGAATGTATGCAACAAACAAAGCAGTAGCTGAAGTTAACACAAAATAAGCAGAGAAAAAGACTATAAAATATCTATTCATACACCACTCCATAAAGATGCTACAGCATGAATGGTTTGAAATAGAACTCTTACTACATCCAGCAAAGCATTCTCAAAATCAGGCTCCAAGCTATGGAATACTTTACTACCATATATATGTCTGAGACTCAGCACATAGGCTATGTCTACACTAGCCCCTCCCTCCCTTCTCAAAGGGGATGCTACTGAGACACTTCAGGACGTGATAATGAAGTGCTGCAATGAATATTTGGTTACAGGAATAAAAGGATTTGGAAGTGTGTGGGGTCCTTTTGAAAAGGACCCCCTGAAGACAAGCCTTGTGCTATTGAAGATGGCATATTCATTGCAGCACCTCATTAACATATTCTGCAGTGTCTCATTAGCATCCCTCTTTTGAAAGGGCGGGGGCTAGTGTACACATAGCCATATTGGTCTAAATGCAAGAGTCATCTTTTGCAGCCACCATAAGGCCTAGTGTTCTTTTTTTTTTCCCAACCACTCACAACAGATAAAAAGTAGAAGGTAAAAAGAAAGAAGAAATACTAAGAGAAAGAAGGAAGAGATGGAAGAATGAGGATGAGGGTACCTAGATACCTAGAGAATACCTAGATATCTAGAGGATACCTAGAGAAAATTTTCCTTGATACTCATATTTCATGTAAGTTGAAACTCTGCATCCAGGTCCTCATATTCTGGGCATACTTGTGGGCTGTAGTCTCCTGTCCCCAAAGAACTTACACAATCCGCTTTACTACATTAGTCATGTCCAAAATACTCTTCCCCTCTTTTGAAAGGGGGACCACACCTTTGCTTCGCAGTCCTTCTTGGAACAGTATTCCATGATCCAGGAAGTCCTTTTCTCCTAGACAGACTTACTCCCTCATTAACACACAGGGGAAGGTTCATCAAGGTTGATCAAGGGTCAAAAGACCTCCTGTTAAAGCCTTGTTACTGTACACTCAACTGTCCCCAACTCCCACACAGTCCCCAAACACACAACCCTCAATAGATCAAACTGTTTTCAGCCCACTGATTAATATTATGTGTTCACTTGGAGCTGGCTCTTAAACTCTTGAGCTGTTTCTACATGTGCCACTTTCTTCGGAAGTGGCATGCCAATAAACAGTCCAAAATATGCTAATGAGGCACGGATGCAAATTCCCTGCACCTCATTAGCATAAGATCATGTGATTTAGTGTCCCGAAGACGTTCTTCTGGACTCCAAAATGCCCTTTAGAAGCTCAGCCCCCAGGGCGTCTTCCAGAAGGAAGTCCTTCTTCTGGAGGCCCTTTCTTCCTGAAAAGTTTTCGGAAGAAGGTGCCTCTGGAAGAAGGACTTCCTTCCGGAAGACTCTCCAGGGGCTGCACTTCTAAACAACACTTTGGAGTCTGGAGGAACATCTTCCGGACTCCAAATTACATGACCTTATGGTAATGAGGTGCGGGGAAATTGCATCCATGCCTCATTAGCATATTTCAGGCCGTTTATTTGCATGCCACTTTTGAAGAAAGTGGCATGTGTAGAAATGGCCTTGCTCTCTTTCAGTGAGCCCCACCCTTTTGTTAAGGGAGAAGTCTGTTGGCCACCCTGGTTGGGGTTTAACTGTTGCCTCCCAGGCGAAGCCAGGCCAAACTTCTCACAAAAGGCCAGCAAGCCTAAAACAGTACCCTACACATAGTGTGTGTTCTTCCTTTTGGACTTTCCCACATCTTTTTTCTTTTCTTTTATATTCTGTGAAGGCTGAGACTATAACAGAGCTCAAAAAATAGCTAGATAAATTCGTGGAGGTTAGGTCCATAAAAGGCTATTAGCCAGGAGGTAGGAATAGTGTCCCTGTCCTCTGTTTGTCAGAGGCTGGAGATGGATGGCAGGAGACAAGTCGCTTGATCATTGTGTTTGGTTTATGCCCCTGGGACACCTGGCACCGACCACTGTCAGCAGATGGCATACTGGGCTGGATGGACCTTTGGTCTGACCCAGTAATGGCCATTCTTATGTTCTTTTCTTTTCTTTTCTTTTGTATTTTATGTTTTCCGTCTGTTGGGGTTGGTGAGTTCGTTTACTTGTCCAGTGGTGTGCTCCATTTTGATTGGATTTACTGTCTTTCGTCTTGTCTACCTCTCTGCTCTTTTTTTCTCCCCACAGTCTCTTGTAAGTAAAGATTTGAATAAAGGCCTGGTGCAAACTTGCAAACCTATAATGTTTGAGGCGGGGTTTGAAATGTGGCAAAACAAATGTGCGTCCAGTTCTAGAATAGACACTTAGCCTTCCGAAGACATGATTTTTAAAAGTATCCCTCACTTAGACAGGTTTATAGAAATGCACAGGATAATACAGTGTTGTGTTGATAAAATTATACGGCATTATATACAAGTGCTTTCAAACCTATGCCATGCCTCCCTTGATGCGGGCTGACTTTTCAAAAGCCAAAAATACAGCCCACATTCTCAACACATCCAGTCCTTCCTAAAACTTCTTCTTCTGTAATTCCTTCTTTTTTGATTGTTTTAGTATTGCTTTGTTCAGATTTCATTAAAAGAAAAAATAGCTTAAAAAAAAGCTTTTATTCATTTCCTTATTACAGCATTCAAGCTCTTTGTGGCACTGTGCCTGGTTTAAATTATCAAGACCTAGGCTTTTGCAAATGAAACTCTTCCAATTAGTGTTTCAGGAAGCAATTACACTGTCTAAAATGTATTAATGAATACATTGGAATCTGGAAGACTATTCTTTTTTAATAACCCCATTGTTAATGCACCATCTGTTTTGTTTTGTTTTGTTGTCTTACTAATGTACAGTTTCGATAACCTCATGTCCACAAATGACAACATTCACAAAAGGCAAAGCCAAGAAATGTAAGGTGATAAGCAGTTTCAGTTATATGGTATGTATTCCAAATTACCTTACAGCTACAATAACCACGGTAGGTGGGGTTTTCTGCCCCTCTTTTCTTTAATGTTCTATATGTTAAGACAGAAACACTCATCAATTTGATTGTGGGTTTGAGCTTCATTCACCTTCAGCAAGAGAGAAAATTAAATACACTACAGTGTTGTGTAGGGTTACTGCTCTGAACATGCAAAGAAGCTAGTTTTCCTATTGATGGAAACCATAGCAGGGAAGCATCCATTAAAGGGGAGAAAGGCATCAGAAACATGTAGGAAGTAGTTATATAGTAGTAGGCATCCTGCAGTCTACATAGACTATGGATCGCACCCTTCGTAGTTCCATTTGGAATCATCATTTGCAGCATCGACTGTGACTGTGAAGGCCCACACGAAAGTGACAGTCCTTGCTGCATCTGTTGCATGTGTAATGGGTGTCTGGCCGATCCTTACTGTGCTTTCTGTGGGCTCGCTTCTCCTCTGCTAGCTGTCTGATCCTCATCTCACCCTTCTGAAGGCCCTTGTGTAGTTTCTGCTTCCATCTGCTGCGATCATCTGCCAGTTCCTCCCAGCTGTCCAGCTCAATGTCTACCTCCCTGAGGTCCCTCTTGCAAACATATTTGTAGCACAGTTGGGGGCTTCTGGGAGGTCTTTTGCCAGAGGCTAGCTTGTCATACAGGATGTCTTTTGAGATCCTTCCATCATTCATCCTGTGGACGTGGCCAAGCCAGCGGAGCCACCGCTGCCTGAGGAGGGTGTGCATGGTTGGGATTCCAGCTTGCTCAAGGACGGCGGTGTTGGACACTCTGTCCTTCCATGATATTCCAATGATGCGCCTCAGGCAGTGCAAGTGGAAGACGTTCAGCCTCTTTTCCTGGTGGGCGTACAGGGTCCAAGACTCGCTGCCGTAAAGGAGGGTGCTGAGGATGCAGGCTCTGTAGACTTGCATTTTGGTGTGGGTGTACAACTTGATGTTATTCCACACTTTCTGGCTTAGTCTGGACAGAGTTGTGGCTGCTTTTCTGATCCTCCTATTTAGCTCAGTCTCCAATGACAGGGTGTCAGTGATGGTGGACCCGAGGTAAACGAACTTGTGGACGACCTCTAATGTATAGTTGTCAATGCTGATTGATGGAGGTTCATCAGCATCCTGACCAAGTACGTTTGTCTTCTTTAGGCTGATGGAAAGCCCAAAGTCCTTGAATGCTTTGGAGAACTGATCCAGCAGTTTCTGACGCTGGTTTTATGTGTGTGACACTACAGCAACGTCATCTGCGAACAGCATATCTCTGATGAGGACTTCCCGCACCTTAGATTTAGCTTTCAGCCTTGCAAAATTAAACAGTTTCCTGTCAGATCTTGTGTGCAAAAAGATGCCCTCTACTGAAGATCCAAAGGCGTGCTTCAGGAAGAGCGCGAAGAAGATCCTGAACAATGTCGGAGCAAGGACGCATCCTTGTTTGACGCCGCTCCTGATGCTGAAAACATCCGATAATGTGCTGTCACATTGGATGGTTCCTCTCATGTCTTCATGGAAAGACTGGATCATCTTAATTAACCGTGGTGGACAGCCTATCTTGTGGAGCAGTTTGAACAGTCCATCCCTGCTGACCAAGTCGAAGGCCTTGGTCAGGTCGATGAAGGCAATATAGAGTGGCTTCCTCTGCTCCCTGCATTTCTCCTGCAGCTGCCTCAGAGAGAAGACCATGTCAACGGTAGACCTGTCTGCACGGAATCCGCACTGTGATTCGGGATACACCCTCTCAGCAATCTTCTGGAGCCTGCCGAGGATGACACGAGCAAACAGTTTACCAGCGATGCTTAGCAGGGAGATTCCACAGTAATTGTTGCAGTCGCTTCTGTCTCTTTTGTTCTTATACAAGGTTACAATGTTAGCGTCGCGCATATCCTGTGGAACCTCTCCCTCTCTCCAGCACAGGCACAGTAGCTCATGTAGGGGTTCTAGGAGGGTGTCCGTGGCATACTTGATTACGTCTGGTGGTATATCATCCTGGCCTGGGGCCTTTCCTACTGCAATGCTGTCGATGGCTTTCTTCAGTTCATCCACAGTTGGTTCCTGATCCAGTTTGTCCGTTACTGGTAGGAGCTTGACAGCATCAAGGGCTGAAACAACCACAATATTCTCGCGTGAGTACAGCTTGGAGTAGTGCTTGACCCAGCACTCCATCTGTTTGGCTTTGTCAGCGACGACTTCACCAGATTTGGATTTCAGAGGTGCCTTCTTGTTCTGGGTGGGTCCGAATGCCTTCTTGATTCCCTCATACATTCCCCTGAGATTACCAGGCTCAGCACTGGTCTGGCTGCTGCTGCATAGCTCGAACCAGTAGTTGTTGGCACAGCACCTGGCTGTCTGCTGTACTGTTCTTCTGGCTGCTCTGAGTGCTTGCAGGGTACTCTGACTCAGTGAGCGTTTGTACTCCAGGAGTGCAGCGCACTTCTTTTCGATGGCTGGAATCATCTCATCAGAGTTAGCTTCGAACCAGTCATTTCTGTTTCTAGCTCTTCTTCCAAACACTGACAAGGCTGTGTTGTAAATTGTATCCCTCAGATGCTGCCATCTGGATGTCACATCGGCACCCCCAGGGCTGCTACACAGATTCTCCTCGAGGGTTACTCTGAACTTTTTGGCTCTCTCTGAGTTTGCTGTCTTTCTGACATCAATGCGGGGCCTTCCAGTTGGTTTAGAGTGGTACGGCTTCTTGGGTCTCACCATGAGTTTGGCGCAAAC
Source organism: Carettochelys insculpta (assembly GCF_033958435.1). Classification (NCBI taxonomy): domain Eukaryota; kingdom Metazoa; phylum Chordata; order Testudines; family Carettochelyidae; genus Carettochelys; species Carettochelys insculpta. The sequence continues at coordinate 191,890,924 of NC_134139.1, forward strand.
TAGCGAGTGTTCTGTTTCGCAGTCAGCACTATGATAGCTGCGGGTCAGAAGGACGTTTTTGAGGTTTTCACATTTAGTGATGACCATGTCCAGTTGATGCCAGTGTTTCAAGTGTGGGTGTCTCCATGACACTCTGTGCTGTGGCTTGGTTTGGAAAAATGTGTTTGTGATGCACAGATTGTGGCACGTGCAATGTTCGAGAAAACGCTGCCCGTTTTCATTCATTTTTCCCACACCGAAGTGGCCTAAGCAGGAAGGCCATGAGTCACGATCGGCTCCAACTCTTGCATTGAAGTCACCCAAAATGTACAGTTGTTCACGAGCAGGTATTTGCGCTATGGCAGCACTAAGCATGTTATAGAACTTGTCTTTTACTTCTTGTGTGGCACGCAGAGTTGGACCGTAAGCGCTGATCAGGTGGACAGGACCGGTGCAAGTTTGAAGTCTGACCTGAAGGAGTCTTTCTGATCTGCCCATGACTAATTCCATCATTTGCAGAAGGGTGTTTCTGATGGCAAAGCCAACACCATGCTCCCTGGGTTCCTCTTGGGCTTTACCCTGCCAGAAAAAGTTGTAGTCCTTTTCCTTTAGAGATCCCAAATCTACGAGTAGTATCTCTTGCAGAGCAGCAATGTCAGCTTGGAGCCTCTTCAGTTCCTCATTGATGACAGCGGTCTTTCGGGTGTCGCTGATGTCCTGAAGATCTTCAGTCAAACCGGTCAGCATGGTCCACACATTCCAGCAAGCAAGCTTAAAACTTTGATGGTTTCCTTTTCTTGTTGATTTTCTTATTGGTTTGCCTGGTGCTCAAATTTCAGTCACTTGTCAAGTTTGGGAACCTTAAGCCTCACGCACCCAGTGAGGCAGCTGAACTGTGGCAGGACAGTACCCTTCTGGCTGGGGGCTGCCCAGCTTGAGGCGGGCGGTGACTGTCAAGTGAGATGCGATGATCTCTCCCACCATTGAAGGCAACCCCAGGCGTTCGTTCTCTATGCCAATCGAGTGAGAGCTTATAACCGGTATCTGTTACCTCCCGTGTTGGTTCAACGCTGTTAAGCGATGCTGGAGTACCTCTCCAGGCACAAGCCTGGGCAAATTTTTGGGACCCTGGGCTGCCCAGACGCCAGTGTTCCCCTCTCGGCTTTACTGATATAGTCCAAAGGGGAGGATAACCTCTACGTCTGGTACCAGCTCAGCGGCAGGAGTTGCTGGGTCAATGCCAGAAGTTGGCAAAGAACCGCCTTAGGACTCCCCTCTGGATTTTCTGTCAGGGTTTACTCCCTTAGCCTTGCTCCTTTCCAGGATAACCCACAAGGCAGTGGGGCACGGAGAGTGTGGGTAACTACCTCTTGCACCTCCCTGGCACCACATGTCCCCATAGCTCCCTGTGGCCTAACGACCTCCTCCCCTCCCCAGGACCCTCCTCACCACCCCCTTACCCCCCATCCACTCCCATGTCCCCCCACCTCACACACTGCTCCCCATCAGCTCTCATCACCCCCAGGTCCCCCCTCCCCTGTCCTCTCTGCACCCAGTCGCATGCTGCTGCAGACCCACGTCTTTCAGAAAGGTGCCGATCTCGCAGCCCAGCCACCCCCTGGGTCCCCGCCAAAGCTACCAACTCTTCTGGGTGCAGCTGCCCATGCAACCCCACAAAGCTGCTGCAGGATGCGCATGCAGGGATTGCAGGACTGGACCTGAAAAACCAGGCAATCTGAGCCAGGCATGCCACCACAGGCACCGCCATCCGCACAGCCGTACCACACACCCCCAAACCACATGCACACCACCGACGCCCCGGGTCTCACCCCCCCATCCCCCGCACTCCCCCAAGCCCACCTGTGTCCCACTGCCCATGCTGCACCCTGGGGGGGCGGGTCCCTCAGCTCCAGCCAGCAGTCGGGAACACCGCCGCCGCCATCTTGCCGCCACCTTGCCCCTGTAGAAGTAACTCACTCCCCCTAAGCTCCCCCTCTAAACTCTCCTCTCAAAACTCCCTCCTGTTACCTACCACCCAGTTTGCAAGGAAGTAGTTATATAAGAACATTAGGAAGAGCTCTTGATAACTAGATAGCTATACCCAGCACTCCACCTGATACCTAGCTGCATGTCTTGGTGGATATGCACAACAAAGCATTAAGACGACAACTGTTTAACCAGCACCACCAAGAGCTGCCATGGGCCCCAGGGCAAGGTGAGAGGGGCCCTAGCTCCATGTACTAGAAGGGGTGGGGCAAATGGCAGAAGGGGCAGAGAGAGGGAATTTGACCTTCAGTGGTACCAGGACCACAGCACCTGGCTCCCCACTTCCTCCCACCCTCATGCAGTTGGAGCTGCACTGCTTCAGAAATTCAAAGGAGTCCAGAGGATACTGCCCCTTTTGCCCCCACCCCCATCAGTGGGCCTCTATGTGACAATTTGCAAAGCTGTGTGATACATTTCACTTATCATCAACTTGAAGTTCTTATCTGTGCTCTAATAAATCTCTCCAATTTTCCTTGTGAAAAAAGGGCCTATCAGCAATTTTAAAACTATATTCATTATTTTTGTTTAATTATGCAATTCACTGAAAGCAACTCTTTCCCACAGATTGTTTTGGTTTTGTCCCTTAGCTTTTTCCAGTGGAAATCCCTAAGTGCCTGGTAGAGTGTGGGGTGTACAATGAACTCAGAGGCAAACGCTTAGATGCTCCAAACAACACAGTGAGTTTCCACAGAGTTTGATACAGTCCTATGCAGTTCTAAACCACCTGCTATCCTGCCTTTCCCGTACAGCCAGTCCACAATATTTTGCTTCCAGCATGCTGCTTCTGCTTTTGATAATCGGGGAGCATTTTCCAGATCCTTCATGAGCCGGGTCACCATCAGCCTTTGGGTTTACTTCCCTTGCCTGCACTGTGGAGATTTTGGACTACTCTGCTGTTGATCTGGGGATTAACACAGTGCTGTTGGATCAGCTAGAAGGTCCATTATAAGATGAAGATGACGACTAGGCAGTGAGTTGGATGAATACACTGAAAATACACTTAATTCCTATTTTCTTATACATGTAAAACTTTTAAACCGGTAGGAATACATAATATAAGATGTGTGTGGTATACATCATTTTAAAATGATAGTTACTTATTTTTTAAAATCATCATAATGGAAATGTCAGTGAGGATGCATTGGTTGAATATGACATTACGGCCGTGTCTACATGTGCACGCGACTTCGAAATAGCGGCGCCAACTTCGAAATAGCGCCCGTCATGGCTACATGTGTTGGGCGCTATTTCGAAGTTGAAATCGACGTTAGGCGGCGAGATGTCGAAGTCGCTAACTCCATGAGGGGATGGGAATAACGCCCTACTTCGAAGTTGAACATCGAAGTAGGGCACGTGTAGACAATCCGCGTCCTGCAACATCGGAATAGCAGGGTCCGCCATGGTGGCCATCAGCTGAGGGGTTGAGAGACGCTCTCTCTCCAGCCCCTGCGGGGCTCTATGGTCACCGTGGGCAGCAGCCCTTAGCCCAGGGCTTCTGGCTGCTGCTGCTGCAGCTGGGGATCCATGCTGCACGCACAGGGTCTGCAACCAGTTGTCGGCTCTGTGGATCTTGTGTTGTTTAGTGCAAGTGTGTCTGGGAGGGGCCCTTTAAGGGAGCGGCTTGCTGTTGAGTCCGCACTGTGACCCTGTCTGCAGCTGTTCCTGGCACCCTTATTTCGATGTGTGCTACTTTGGCGTGTAGACGTTCCCTCGCAGTGCCTATTTCGATGTGGTGCTGCCCAACGTCGAAGTTGAACGTCGACGTTGCCAGCCCTGGAGGACGTGTAGACGTTATTCATCGAAATAAGCTACTTCGAAGTAGCGTGCACGTGTAGACGTAGCCTACATATCATTTACACATCTGTATCTACATATTAGGGGCCTGATTCTCGCTTCCACTAAGAGTTCTTTACTTTGTTCTGATAGGCCATGTCTACGTGGGAATCCTCTGTTGACAAAGTTACTGTCAGAAGGGATTTCCCAGCAAAACTTCTGTTGACAGATTGCATCTACACATACAAGCAAATGGAAAGAGCAATCCACGCTGTCAACAGAGAGCAGCCAGAGTGCCTGGGTCTCTCTCGACAGAATGGCTGACTAGAAGCTCTTCAAACTGCACTGCCAGGTGAACCAGGAGCCCGTCTCTTGACAAAAGGGCCCCAGAGTATCCACACAGTAATTTTGTTGACAGAACACTGTCAAGAGAGGCGTTATAGCTGAAGGGGGAAAGGTAGAGCAGTGCCAGTAGATGTGCCAGGTTTTGTTGACAAACTTTTGACAGAGTGCATTTGCTGTCTAGCTGCTCTGTGTATTTTTCTAGCAAAAGCTCGGTTTTGCCAGGAAAAGCCACCAGTGTAGATGTGGCCGTAGTGTGTAGGATCTCTCAAAAGGAAGTCCCATAATTTTTGTGATCTCTGTCAGACCCCTTTTCACTGTTACCACAGCAAAACGAGGCTTATTGCAAATGAGAATTAAGGCCTTAGGTTTAAACATTAAATGTAAAAAATTTAAATGACTCTTCTCTTCTTCAGATTGTTCTCATCATAGAAAGGTCAGTGATGATGAATTGTCTGTTGCCACTGCAGAGATAATATGTACTATGCAGTTCTATTATTTGCTGCTAAAGAAATGTGAGTTATTGGACAGCGGCACAAAATGTTTGCCGCAGGCCTGTAGCATATGAAATATTTAGCCTCCATTGAACCCTCTTGCTTCAGGGATTCAAGATACAGTCTTCTGAGGCTGCAAAAGTGATATTTTTGCCAGTTCAGAGTGTTATTTAGTGATTCAGCAGGAACAGGAACAGTATGTCACCAAAATGGTCTTTTCCACTGTAGAAGAAAACATTATTTTCTTCCAGTTAAATGATGCAATTAATGTAACAAACAAAACATGCATGAAGTTATTGTTCTATTGTGACTGACCTTTAGGGATGTTTGGGGTGCTATTCTGCATTGACACTTGATACATTTCCTGTTGAAACTGTTGCATTTGGAATAGTTACTTTGTCATTGGGTGAGCGTTTGGGAGAATTACTGTATAGTCCAGTGGTTTGGGACCTCATGCAGACAAGCAGGAGGGGATATAGATGGTGAGATCCCTTTCCTCACTCAGCCACTCCAGGGTGCTTTGGCCTCCTGGGTCCCTGGTCCAGGCTGCTCCTCTGCCTCTGGCTGTGGCTTATTGGCCAATGTGTGCAGGAGTGCTAGGGGTGGGGAGCTGTCTTGGGGCCCCAAGATGCTCACGAAAGTAGGAGCAGGTAGCTGGGGCTGCTCCGGAGCAGCCAGCCTGGTCCCTGGCCCGGGCGCAGCCCTGCCACAGTCCTTCACCTTAGAGTGTACCTGTTCTGTGGTACACTCCGAGTGACCCCTGGTGAGGAGGCCCTGAGCCAGGTGGGTGAATGCTGCGGCATTGCACCTCTTCACGCCATCTAGTGGAGGACCTCCTCCTCTTTCCAGAAGCCCAGCAGGTCCCACAGCTTCCACTCCGTTCAGGAGGGGGCTCTATTTTTTCTTCCCCCCAGGACCCCAGGTGCCCTGTGAGGGCTCGGAGGGGGGGCATGGGGCTCACTTGGGGGCTGCCTACTGGCCATGGTTTTGCTGCTGAAAGTGTAGGGCTAGAGCACGTAGGGGGATGCTCCTAGCATGCTCTCAGCTTCCTGCCATGGGGTTCCTGCATATATACTGCTTTAAGGTGGCTGGACACAGGTATCATAGAGCCCCGCTGCTGCCAGCTGGAGCAGCCCCATGCTCCAGCTGATCAGTGCCATGGCAGACCCCTCTTTCAAAAAAGCGGGATGCGGACTCTGCGCTTGTACTCTTTCAATTTAGTTTCTCGAAAGGGGATGATCTTCCTGTTGTGGGACTGGAGTTCACATTTTGACGTCTGCACCCCGTTCCTTCAACTTTGTTTCAAAAGACAGTGTTGCATGTGTAGACGCTCCTCCCATTCTTTCGAAAGAGGGCCACTTATTTCAACATTTCATGCACATGTAGACCCAGCTACTGTGTTTTCTGAAAAAAATCACTCAGCTTTAGATGTCAGGTTTCCATTCTAAATTACACCAGCTTAGGACATTATAGCTGTGTCTACACGTGCACGCTACTTCGAAGTAGCGGCACTAACTTCGAAATAGCGCCCGTCGTGGCTACACGCGTCGGGTGCTATTTCGAAGTTAACTTCGACGATAGGCAGCGAGACGTCGAAGTCACTAACCTCATGAGGGGATCAGAATAGCACCCTACTTCGACGTTGAACGTCGAAGTAGGGACCGTGTAGACGATCTGCGTCCCGCAACATCGAAATTGCTGGGTCCTCCATGGCGGCCATCAGCTGGGGGGTTGAGAGATGCTGTCTCTCCAGCCCCTGCGGGGCTCTATGGTCACCGTGGGCAGCAGCCCTTAGCCCAGGGCTTCTGGCTGCTGCTGCGGCAGCTGGGGATCCATGCTGCAGGCACAGGGTCTGCAACCAGTTGTCGGCTCTGTGGATCTTGTGTTGTTTAGTGCAACTGTGTCTGGGAGGGGCCCTTTAAGGGAGCAGCTTGCTGTTGAGTCCGCCCTGTGACCCTGTCTGCAGCTGTGCCTGGCACCCTTATTTCGATGTGTGCTACTTTGGCGTGTAGACGTACCCTCACAGCGCCTATTTCGATGTGGTGCCGAGCAACGTCGAAGTTGAACATCGACGTTGCCAGCCCTGGAGGACATGTAGACGTTATTCATCGAAATAGCCTATTTCGATGTTGCTACATCGAAATAAGCTATTTCGATGTTGGCTTCACGTGTAGACGTAGCCTATGGTAGCTTTACCCTTCGAGATCAAATTTCCATATTAGCTTCAGTCAGTGAATGATACTTTTAAAGTTTGAGCAAAAACCTAGTAGTCATGTTATGTGTACCCTTTTCTCAATTATTTTAATGCATACCACAGCAGACCTGCATCTGGTACGAACCTGCATAGCTCATTGTCTTAAACAGTTGAGAGTCTGGCTCACCAAGGCTGCCTGGTGAGCAGCAAAAGGAAGCAGAGCGGCATATTACAGATATATATAACCCTATATATATATATATATATATATACATACACACACACACTAAGGATAGAACCGAAATTTAAACAGATGCCTTATATAATGGCATGCTGAGCATAGCGGCGAGAAATAAAAAGTGATCGGTTATGAAGGCCAGATCTTGCCATTTTAGCATCACACAATGTCCCATGGCAGAGGGCTTTCTGTGTGTTCTATTCCAATGAGAGTAGAACAGCGTCCTTAAAGTAGTAGTTGTGGGACAGAATAAGAGGGGTCTCTTACAATCTAGCAACAGTTGGAGCAGGCTTGTGGCTGTTCTAACTTCTGCTTGGAGCCAGTTCAGCCTGCAATCAGCCTTAGGTCTGGATGTGGCAGAAAAAGTGGCTGAGAGTACCTTTTTCCCTCCTCCCTCACATAAACTTAGCTCTGCCATGGAGAACTGAGCCCCATATCATACTGTGTATGCACAAGAAGAAGCTTCATGGACATTGACATAATGTCCTGCTTTGTCGTGTCCTGACTTTTGAGTAGTCTGCTACAAAACCTTAATGTTCTTTTTACTACAGTTATTTTCCATGGAATAAGATACAACTCTAAACTGAGAATAAGCTTTGTCTGTTCAAACACATTAATGACCAGCCTAATCAATAATGCCTTATTCATTTATCAGGCACTGGGAAACTGCTTGTTACCTCTCAAGGCCAAAATACTGCAAGTGGTGGCTCTGTTTGTTGAGAACATAAGAAGTTATTGATCAGAATGCTTAGTCAAAAGCTACAATCCTTATCGCAAGCAGTTGCTGAGATTTGTGGTTTTATGAGGCTAATCTAAAGCAAAAATTATTAAAGTCAGGTCAATAATATGGACTGTTCCCTTTATTAACATCTTGCTAAAAGAAATACAAATAAATGGATTTATAGCCATTTGTAATATGGATTTCTACATCCATTTATAACACACCAATTTATTCCTGCAGTGGTGCATCTGATATGTCTTTCTTTGTGATATGTATTGTTATTAAATATGATGGATAATTTGGATATAAATTACACTGTCTCCTGTAAAACAACTGAATAAAACAAGTATTTTTGGTGCTTTGAAGGCATTCATACGCATTCATTAACCAGATATTTAATGTGTCATTGACTCAGTTTGGGGAATACATTTTTATATTTCTTGACAGCATGAGCCCCTCCACACCCTTCTAGTTTTTTATGAAAACACATTTGTTAGCTTTCAAAGCTTGCCTCATTGTAAATCATGTCCCACTTCCATACCAAGCTTTGTTTGCAGTGACAAAGAGGATCCACATTTTCTCCCTTGCAACGAAATCATCTGCTCTTTGGCACTTAGTATACAGTATATGCCATTTCTGTCTGAATAAACCTATTGCTGCTTGCATTTATCTTATTGCTCAATTATAATGCACTCCAAATGCATTACAGAAAATTTGAAGCTATGGAAAGTAAAACATCACTTGCAAGATGAGCCTACACAAAAGGTCACATTTGATAGCTAGATATGATTGATGCGTTCCTGCCTCCCAACTACTCTCTTTCTGATCCATGGGGCTGTATTGATAAGCACACTTATCTTTCTCTGTGGCAAAAAATGTGCTGCATACTGGAATCAGTCAAGCGCTACAAAAACTAGCAGGGTCTCCCCAGAGGCATGTCCTCATGTCTAGTTGTTCATATTTGTGTTTTCAGCTGTCTCACACAAGCACAGCGTCCACATTCGGGGACATTCATCACTTCAGCATTAAGAGGCTTATCGTTTGCTGTCATAAGGTGATCCACTGACAGACATGCTGGCATTTTCATCATCCATGACACTGTTTCCATTATATCTAGCATAGATTTTCTAAAGGGAGATGACAGGCACATGTGGAGACATATTCTTTGAAACAGTATGTAAACCCCACTCTTGACTTGCAAGAAATAGTCTCTCTCTTTCTCCCATGCCCTCCGACCCCCATCTCTCTCTCTCTCTCTCTCTCTCTGTCACACACACAAACACACGCACACAAATGTTTTAAATAAAGGAGAAACTTTTGAAACAAAGTCCCTTATTCATACGAGAATACAATTGTTTGAAATAGGCTCTCCACACTGCCTATTTATTGCATACATCACTAACAATTTAAGGATTTCCAAACATTTAAAATAGTCTGGTGTGATACCTTTATGTCTTCAGGGTAAGCATTACAAAGGCTTATCATATGACTAAACTGAGTCCTACAGAGATTATAAGTGGCCTGCCCAAAATCATAGAACACTAGAACTGGAAGGGACTTTGAGAGGTAATCAAGTCCAGTCTCCTGTCTATATGGCAGGACTAGACACCATCTAGACCATGCCTGACAGATGTTTATCTAACTTGCTCTTAAATATCTGCAGTGATAGAGATTCCACAACTTCCCTAGGCAATTTACTCCAATGTTTAACAACCCTGATAGTTAGGAAGTTTTTCCTAATGTCCAAACTAAACCTCTGTTGCCACAATTTAAACCCAGAGGCCAAGGAGATTTTTTTGTATCCCTCTTCCTTGTAACACCCTTTTAATTACTTGAAAACTACTATCATGTCCCCTTTCAGTCTTCTCTTTTCCAAACTAAACAAACCCAATTCTTTCAGTCCTCCCTGAGAGGTCATGTTTTCTAGACCTTTAATCATTTTTGTTGCTCTTCTCCAGATGCTTTCCTATTTCTCCAGTAAATCAAAAGCTCCTTATTTGCAGGAGAAAATGGGGATTCTATTTGGGATTTACCTTTATAAATCATAGCCCAGTTATGTTTAATAGTTTGACTGAGCTGAGAGTTAATGAATCAGACATCTCTCTCTCTCTCTCTCTCTCTCTCTCTCTCTCTCTCTCTCTCTGTCTTTTCTTTTCTTTTCTTTTCTTCAGTTGACTGGCAAATATATCCAGACTCTGTCATTGGATATGATACCTTGACATGGCAAGCCATTTTTGAGCATACAGCTTGCCCAAGCTTCTCCCAAACAAAGGCTCCATCAACTACAAACTCGATCTATTCCTAACATTTGAATTTATTAAGAAAGGGCCTCATGAGAGTCTCCCAGTGATTTCATTGGGAACTGGTCTGGGTCCATGGTTTTTCAAACAGAAACATGCTTGAGTTATATCCTTGGTGATTGACTATCCCAGATCCGATTAACCCTCTGTCTTTTGGTGGGTGTATGTCGGGATACTTAAGCGCATTCTTTATATCATAGAATTAGGACATCAGATCTGCTAGATAACATATTCCATCTCATTATAGCCCGAGTGCTCATTCATGTATATTTTCCAGTTTGGGGTTGCATTGTTTCCTTCGATTTGTTTACTGTCCTGTTTTAAATCACTGAATTGAAGTGAGCCCATTTCAGAAGATTATTCAGTGGGTTAACAGAACTCATTGCAGAATTAGTACCTTTCACACTTTGGTGTAGAATCTGGCAGTGATGATATTGCTGTCCACTCCATGAAAGCACCAGGTGCCTCTCTTGATAACATAAACCCCACATATTCTGCGTGTGGTGCACCCTCTTCTTCATGTGCTGAATAGATGAAGGGTTCACATGTTGACAGGTGGAGCTGCCCAGATTGTGTCTATCTTGTCTCACACATGCCCAACACTTCAAGCTAGTACTGTTTCATATCCACCACAATCTGTGTTGTCTTCCCTGCTTGATACATGATCTGAACTTTCCACATGCCAAACTGGGTGGTTGTCCTGGGTGAGAGAAGTGTCATCTGTGGGGCAGCTTCTTTTTGGCTTTCCCTGCCATGCTTCATACTCAGTCTGAGAGGATTGTCAACTCCTCCCAAGACTTGTGTAGTTGTAGGTTTCATGGAAGATGTTTCTGCACCAACCAATGAAGCAGCTGAGGAATGTAAAACAGACTTCTATGAGAAATTACAAAGTGTGGTAAACAATAAAGGAAAGAAGGATATGTTGATTTTTGACGGGCAATTTCAATGCAAAAATTGGAAGCATAAATACAGGCAGAGAACTTACCATGGGAAAAGAACACCTAGGCAACATGAATGAAAATGGAGTGCTTCAGTGACTTTTGTTCCTTCAATGGATTGGTGATAGGTGAAAGTGTTTTTCCAGACAAAAGTATCCATAAAGTCACTAGGGTTTCACTGGACTACCAGTCAGAAAACCAGATTGATCACATCTATATCAGAAGTTCTTTCAGAAGATCAGTGCAGGATGTCCGTACTAGCAGAGGAGCAGATGGAGGTTCAGACCACCATTTGGTCACAGTAAAACTGAAATTCAAGCTCAAGAGGTACACCACAAAAGTGACCAAGGTGGGATTGAGTTTCAACACACAGCAGCTGAAAGATTGAGAGACAAAAGCCAGTTTCCAAGTGGAGCTATCCAACTAATATGCACTTCTGACAAACCTCATCCTGAAAGATGCTACCATGGAACAAATCTGGGAACATACCAAAACAGCCTGGAAAGAAACCTGTGATAAAATATTGGGAAGGAGGACAAGACATCACAAAGAATGGGTCACAGCAGAAACTCTGAGAAAAGTGAAGGAATGAAAGGACAGAAAAGCAGCAGTCAACAAAAGCAAAACAAGAGCAACCAAGGTGCAAGCTCAGAGACTGTATTCAGAAGCCAACAAAGAAGTTTAAAAAGCTGTAAAATGGGACAAGAAGAATGTTGTGGAAAAAGTTTCACAACAAGCCGAACAAGCTGCAGGACAGAGAAACTTGAAAGAGCCTTATAACATCACATGGAAGCTAGGCGGGTCACAACCTACAGTGGATCAGCCAGTATAGGGTAAGGAGGGGAGTGTGTCAACAAACCCCAGTGAGCAGCTCAGTAGATGTAAGGAACTCTTTGAAGAACTACTGAACCAACCTGCCTGCATGGAACCTCCCTAGTTACCACTTGCAAATATATTGCTGCAAATTAACAGCAGCAGACCTACAAAAGAGGAAATCAGAAAAGCCATGGCCCATTTGAAAACCAAAAAAGTACTTGATCCAGACAAGATCCCCTCAGAAGCAATCAAGGCAGTTAGTGAGACATCAGTCAACAGGATGTATAATCTATTTGGGAAAATTTGGGACACTGAAGATCCCACAAGACTGGAAACATGGCTACCCTATCAAGCTACCAAGAAAGGCAACCTGAAGGAACTCCAGAACTGGAGGCACATTGCGTTCCTGTCTATTCCAGGAAAAGTGTTCAATAGGATTCTCTCGGAGAGAATGAAGAGAGAAATTGAGAGACAGCTCGGGGAAGAACAGGCCAGTTTTCAAAGCAAGATATCCTGTTCTGACCAATAGCAACTCTCAGCGTAATCACAGAACAGTCGCTTGAGTGGACCTCCCCCTGTACATAACCTCCATAGGCTTTGAAAAAGCCTTTGACAGCATTGATAGAGACACTTTGGGGAATCTGCTGCAACACCATGGCATCCCATCCAAAATTATTAACTTGATTTTTTCAGTGTATGAGCCCTCGACATGCCGAGGTGCTCTGCCAAGTTGATAGCATCCTTCAGTATATTGTCAGAAGCATGACAAGGGTGCCTATTGACACCTTTGATGTTCTTGATCACAATAGACTGGATTATGAACAGGACAACAGATGGCCATCAACAAGGCATACAGCTGGAGGGCATTGATTTTGCTGGTGATGTTGCCCTCCTTTCACACTAACATGAAAACATGAAAGAAAAGATCACTATGCTAGACAAAATTGCCTCAATGATTCAATGAGCATTAACAGGGGGAGGACCAAGACAGTGAGGATCAACCAGTCAAATGATACCACTATCACACTGGAAGGGCATGACCTGGAAGATGTCGAGCAGTTTACCTACTTGGGCAGTATTATGAGCATAGGTGGAGGAACAGGTAAGGGTGTCAATGCCAGGATAGGGAAAGCAACAGCTGCATTCAAGATTCTCCATCCCATAAGGGGTTCACAAATAATATCTATGAAGATGAAACTGTGGATCTTCAATGAAATGTGAAGAATGTGCGTACTAAAAAGTATTCAAATCGGAAGCTACAGACATTCATAAATAGATGCCTGAGATACATCCTTCACATCAAATGGCAAGACTTGGTCACAAATGAGGAGCTTTGGAACAGAGCAGTACAAGAACCAGTTGACACTGACATCAAGAGAAGAAAGTGGGATGACTGGGCCGCATTCGTAAAAAACCATCATCCACCATAGTCCGTGAAGCTCTCACATGGAACCCGCAAGGGAAATGCAAAAGAGGAAGACCTCAGACAATGCGGAGATGGTGTACTGAGCATGAAGGACAACAACTGGAGAACTCCTGGAGCCAGCTAGAAGTTTTGTCCCAAGGCAGAGTGAAGCGGAGGTGACTTGTAGACGACCTATGCTCTACATGGAGTACAAGCGTTAAGTAGTAGTAGTAGTAGTAGTAGTAGTAGTAACAGAGTTTACCTGTACAAATATGTCACTTATTTTCAACCTAGATTTTCCTTTCATTAATTCTACCCTAGCTCTTTGGGCTTGAGGACCATATATCTAACATGAAAAACATCTCTTATTCACATGAACAAGATGCTTGTTCATGAATTCTGTTCAGTACCAGTGCTCTCTGCTCTTAGGAAAGAACAAATTCCAGTCTTTACCATACCCCAAATTATACAACTTTAGTGAGTAAGGTTATAAATAACAGCACAGATGTGTCAGAGCATCAATTGATGTTCGCTAGACTTGACAGGTTCTAGTAATTGAAGAACCTGTGATTGACTTACCTCTGCTTCTGTCACTGTATGTTACCATAGAATGAAGCTTTCTTTTGGCTGGGGTGAGGAATAGAGGAGAAGTATTTTGTAAAAGGAGGCAGGAAATAAACTTTAAACGTCAGGCCCAAATTGTTGTTAATTTTGGCTCCTTCTAGTTCATCCCTCATTACTGATATCTATTCGTGTGCTTTCTAAAATCTAACAAAAAGTTTGAAATCAGAAAAGGAGCAAGTGCATTTTTGTTCACTGGTTCATAGCTGATGGCTGTTCTTGCGTCGCCAAAGATTAGCTGTTTCAGAGGGACACAAAGAATTTATTCAGCACCTGAGGAGTTACTCAGGGGCAGTTGATTCTGTGGAACTTTTTCTGTAAAACCATTTGTAATTGGTGTATTGCCAGGACTCAAACTATTTGTTTTGAAGTAGCATTTAAAGGACTCATTTGACTTTATAATATCTAATTTGTGCATGTTCTTATCATAAAGAGTAGGTTTGACATGAGCACTGGGGTAAAAGAAGCATAAATTAAGACTGTAGCTTGTCATAATGCTCTGAAATTCCCCTTAATGCTTGTCAAAAACAGTGTCAGAGAACCCCATTAAATGTTAAAACAGAAAAGTCTTAATGCTTATAATTGGTAAGGTAAAGCAGATAGCCTCCTTCTGTCTGCTCATACTCTGATAGTGGTTTTAATCAGGTGGATGATCAGCAGGGAATGAACTCTATTATTAGGAGATATTTTTAGGTATAAGAATTAAGGGGTGAACTCAAAGTTTCATCAAGGTTCCTGGGTGTCTGGATTTAATGTCTACTTTCAGACTGTCGGGGTGGTGACAGACTTCACCAGGGCCTGAGCAATGTGGGAGGGGCTTGGCTCTAGGGCCCCAGAAGGAGCAGGTCCTCAGGCAGAAGGAGAGAGATTAGTGGAAGCTAGCCCTCAATACTGTCCGTACCACACTTCACCTTCACCAGCCAGCCCTGGGCACCAGCCAGCCCAGTCTACATGAGTCTCCAGTGGTAATATAAAGGATCTAGAGCCCCAGGCCCTTTTAAATTGCCAGGTTCTGGGGCAACTTCTCTCTACTGACCCTGCTTTCAGCAGCCCTGCAGGTTATTCATCATAAATAGCAAATTGTGACGTTCTGATCTGGATGCAAATTTCAACAAACTTTTGGCCAGACATTCAGCTCCACTCTTTCACGCTGGGCTGCATAGGTTCTCTCATGGTACAGATGAGCCATGATATAGACTAGACTGCAGTGGTTCCCAAACTTTTTGACAGGGTGACCCATTTTGACAATTCAGTAAGACTTTGTGACCCAAAGCAATTCAAAACTGGGGGGGAGTCTTCTATGCGAATTTTTTTTTTTATAAATCTTGATTCGATGCCCCCCCACCCACCTTCAGGCTTCAGCTCCTCACAGCCCCAAAACACCCTCCCACCCACCTCACATGAACACTACTGCTGACCCGTGCTGCTCCTTTGTCAGACCGCTGCCACCACCTCCTCCACCAGTTCCCCCACAACCCTTCTGCTCCCTTTTCCGACCTGGAGTGTGGGCAGTTCCCTGCCCTGCCACACTGAAATGGGACTCAGTTTAATAGGTTTAATGGCCGGATCCCTCCTGCCCTCTGTTAAACAAATTAGATTGAATTTTATTTCAGCATGGCTTGGCAGGGACTGGGAGTCAGAGGAGTGAGCAGTGGCAGTGGTGAGAGTTGCAAATGGCTCCTTAAAGACCTACATGTGGCTCAGAGCCACCCAGCCAGTGACGCTTAGAAAATCTAATTGCAACCCATGTTTGGGTCCTGACCCATACATTGGGAATCCCTGGAATAGAGGTTTTGAACTACGCATTTTTTTCCATTTGCTGGATTTAAATATTACTTTATGATTCTTTTTTGTCTTCCTAACTCACAAGATAACAAAATGCAGTCTGCAATGACTAATGCCACCACACATCAATCATGCACATACATGATCCGCTAAAGACTATTGCACCAGCCCAAGTAAATGTAGCTGATGGTATGGAACCAGGCAACATGCGGTAAAGTTTTCTGATACAGCTCAACCCTGCAAATCCACAAATCTCTAGGGCAGCCCAGCACGTGGCACCGGCTGAGTCAGGGAGTGCAGTTCTTTGTACATAGATGGACAGTTTGAGCACATAATGTGCTGGTGTATTTTTGTCCATCCTGGCAACATAGCTGAAGAATATGTGGTGCCAGTTTTGAATATAATGAGCACCTGTGGGAAGGCAAGATATGGATAAGTTCGTGGCATTTTGCACAAAATGAAACCACTTTCTATGCAGGATTCAGTGCTAACAGCACAAATGGAATGCCTCTTGCCCCAAGTCTGTCTTTATAAGGCCTAGGTTCTGGTATGGCTATGGTCTGAAAAAGTGGGTCTGTCCCACGAAAGCTCACCACCTAATACATTATTCTGTTAGTCTTTAAAGTGCTACTGGACTGCCTTTCCATTTTGATAGAATATAGACTAAAACGGCTATTTCTCTGTTACTATGAGGCCCAGGTTTCTGCTCTATATGGCAAAGTAGTCAGTAGACAGGTATAACAGATACTGAACTTAGATTCTGTAAAAAGATGTCGTTGCATCTCTCAATTACATATGTACATCATGCAGGAGATGGCTAAAGCTCCAACATCTGGTTTGCTGCAATCATTTGAACTGTTCTTGCTGCCTAGGTAGGCAAAATTGTCAGAGTTCTCTATTATATACAATCTAACCTGCACCAAAGATTCTGGTGGCCCAGCTCCAAGATTAAGGACTTTGGTCTTTTCCCTAAAATGTTCATTCACAAAGGCCGTTTCTACACAGGCCACTTTCTTTGAAAATGGCATGGTAATACACAGCCTGAAATATGCTAATGAGGTGCAGCTGCAAATTCCCCATGCCTCATTAGCATACGGTCATGTAATTTGGAGTCCGGAAGACCGTTCTTCTGGACTCCAAAATGCTATTTAGAAGCGCAGCCCCTGGGGGGGTCTTCCAGAAGGAAGTCCTTCTTCCAGAGGCCCCTTCTTCCCAAAAATTTTTGGGAAGAAGGGGCCTCCGGAAGAAGGACTTCCTTCTGGAAGCTCCCCTGGGGCCACGCTTTTACACAGCATTTTGGAGTCCAGAAGAACGATCTTCTGGGCTCCAAATCACGTGACCGTATGCTAATGAGGCATGGGGAATTTGCATCTATGTCTTATTAGCATATTTTGGGCCGTGTTTTACCATGTCACTTTTGAAGAAAGTGGCCTGTGTAGAAACGGCCAAAGTAGGGGTAGCCTCTCAGGATATGTCTACACAGCAGCCTTATTTAGAAATAAACCATTCCAGAATAGCTTTTTTTTTAAATAATGCCACTGCACACAAAGGCTGTGTCTACACTAGCAAGTTCGTTACAAAGATTTTTTTGAAAGAAGGGAGCTCCTTTGAAAGATCCAGCAGCACATCCACACACACTAAGGCTGCGTCTATGCTTGTAATCCTCTTCCAAAAAAGGCAAGCAAATGAGGTGCAGATTTACATATTGGGTGCCTCATTTGCATGTTCTTCCCTTTTTGTGGGAAGACTCATTCTTTTGAAGATGGGGTTTACTTTTGAAAGAGCACATCTACACAGCTTTTCTTTCTTCGAAAGAAGGTCTTTCAAAAGAAGAATATGCAAAGGAAGTGTCAGATATGTAAATCTGCACCTCATTTGCATTTTCAATTTCCCTCATTTGCATGCCTCTTTCAAAAGAGGAATGCAACTGTAGACACAGCCAAAGTGTTCTTTTAAAAGTAAACTGAAAGAATGTGGTGCTCCTTTCAAAATCACTCTTCCTTTCCCATTTCAGGAAGACTGATCTCTTTCAAAAGCTTCTTTTGAAAGAAAACATGTAGGCTGTATCTGCACTTCCATTCCTCTTTCAAAAGAGGTATGCAAATGAAGTAAAGCAAAAATGCAAATGAGGTGCAAATTCGCATATTTAACACCTCTTTTGCATATTCTTATTTCAAAATAGCTTCTTTTGAGAGAAAAAAACCAGCGTAGACTCTGCGCTTTTGAAAGTAAACCCCATCTTCAAAAGAATCCTTCTTCCCTTTTTTTCTGGCCACACTCTGTCAACAGAAGTTTTGTCGGGAAATCTCTTCCAACAGTGACTTCTGATGACAGATTGCTATAGTGTAACCGTAGCCTATAGGGTGAAAGAATAATCCTATCTAGGGTGTCCCTAACTCCTAATGTGGACTGAAGAATCATGGGCTACGTCTACACTAGCCAAAAACTTCGAAATGGCCATTCAAATGGCCATTTCGAAGTTTACTAATGAAGCACTGAAATACATATTCAGAGCTTCATTAGCATGCGGGCAGCCACAGCACTTCAAAATTAACGCGGCTCGCCACCGCGCGGCTCGTCCAGATGGGGCTCCTTTTCAAAAGGACCCTGCCTACTTCGAAGTCCCCTTATTCCTATGAGCAGATGGGAATAAGGGGACTTCAAAGTAGGCGGGGTCCCTTCAAAAAGGAGCCCCGTCTGGACGAGCTGCGTCAATTTTGAAGTGCCATGGCTGCCCGCATGCTAATGAGGCGCTGAATATGTATTTCAGCGCTTCATTAGTAAACTTCAAAATGGCCATTTGGATGTCCATTTCGAAGTTTTTGGCTAGTGTAGACACGGCCATGGAGCGATATTTGACTAGACTACAGGAATATCTCTAGATTAAATATTTACATACACTAGTATCAGAGGGGTAGCCATATTAGTCTGTATCAGGAAAAACAACGAGAAGTCCTGTGGCACCTTATAGACTAATAGATGCATTTGATGAAGTGGGTCTTTGCCCATGAAAGCTTGTGGTTCAATAAATCTGTTAGTCTTCAAGGTGCTACCAGACTTCTCATTGTTTTTACATAAACTAAGAGACTGGGAATACTGATACCTAAGCTGATAACTGGAGTTGTGCATTTTCAAAATAAGGCTGACATTTATGGACCTCACTTGCACCACAACTAACTTTGTGTGTGATTCTCAGCAACTTCACATCCCATGGCTGGGTATGCTTATTTAGGCAAGCATTTCCCTTAAATAACTGGGTGATAGGACAGTCAACACAGAAGCCACCCATGAACATCTGATCATTGAAAGAAAGGTGGATCAAAATGAGAAAGCAAGAGATGAATACTCGACCTCTTACGCTACGTTTACACTAGAACAATCTGTCAACAGACATTTCTGTCAGAATATATCTTCTGACAAAACTGTCAACAGATCACAGCCAGCCTGCCAAGTGGATCAAAAGAGTGATCTGTTTGTCAACAGAGAGTGGCCAGACTTCCTGCCACTTTCTCGACAGAATGGCCAACCAGAAGCACAGCAGACTGGGCTGCTCAGTACCCTGGAAGCCCTGTCTGTCAACAAAGGGCCCCCCTGGGATGTCCAGACCGGCTTTCTGTTCACAGATCTCTGTTGACAGAGGCATGCTACCTCAGGGAAGTGGCAGAATGCTGTCGACAGAAGTGCCATATTCTGTCAATTTGCTGTAAACAGAACACTTTGGGAATGTGGATGCTTCTCGGGTTTTGTCAATAAAATGTCAGTTTTGTTGACATAACTCTCTAGCATAGTCATAGCCTTTAAATGCATCTGAGATGGGATCCATGAAGGGATTTGAGCATTTCAACGTTGTCACAGTGCCTAACTTTTAGACTAAAGGATCACTGGAGAAAAAATATAATCCATAAAGCCAAGAGAGGTGCCTAGATTCTGGAGAGGGCACAATGTAACGGAGAAGACACATGCACTCCTTCATGTGTTTCAACTCCCCAATGAGCTCCTCATCCTGAGCTCAGCTCAGGACCACTGTGATCTCTTTACGCCACCAGATTTATCTGTAGGGGACTCTGTTCTTCTCTCAGCATACCTCACCACTCTGCATATCCCCGCATGTATGGCTCCTGTCCCTGACAGCCAGGCCTGGTCAGGAGCAGGAGAGCACTGCTACCCAGCATGGCTAAAGATGGCTACTTCAGAGTCTATGCTGCAAAGCAGCTGCCTGAGAGACACCATGGCCCTACCTGCTGCGGACAGGTGCCAAGTGAACTGGAAATGTGCTGGACACTGGGGGTGTGTGCAATAGATATTTTCAGTCCAGTCTGCCTGTTCCAATTATTTATCTTCAGTGAAGCAGCTTCAACATGAGAGAGTACAACATCAAAATGCCCATTGCTTAGTAGACAAAGCACCATCCAGAGAGATAGGAAAATCCCAGCACAAATCCCATTCTTCACAGTCTTCCCCCTTAGCCTGCCAAAGAGAGAAGAAGAAATTGCACCTGGATCTCCCACATCCTAGCTCAGTATTCTAGCCACTGGGTGAAAAGTTTCAAACTAAACACTACCTCTTCCAGTTCTGGTGAGTGGGCTCACAAGCCAAGTATCAAATCAAGCTCCACATACAATTTAGGCTGATGAATGCTTGTCTTCCCCCCCACTCTGAATTACTCTGGAATTTAGGAGGGAGATAAGCATCTGAAGGCCACATTGGAGACAGCCAAAATCGTACCCTGAGGCCAAAACATAAGTTTCCAGGAAACTTAGCCTGAAAATATAGGCATTGAGTGAGTTTAGATGTCTACCGAAGTCACCTCTATTTCTCTGGCGGTCACTCCCTCCTATTTGTGAGTCTGTTGATGGCTGACCAGCCTGAATTTGGAGCTTAAGGTCTTATTACAGAAGGGTCAGGTTTTGGCAGTTATTGGACAGGAACAGGGAAGTTTTTACTGCTCTTTTCTTCTTCTCTGCATCTCCTTGTTTGCACTGAGGTGGGACCTCTCAAATTGTGCCACCCCCCTCATAGACTACTGCTCTCCACTGGGGATGGTCCTGGGCAAGGTTTTCCCAAGCGTCAACACTGATGGTGCACTTTTCATGTGTTCCTGAACACATCCTTATATCACTTTCTCTGGCCCTCAACTTTCCTCTGTCCTTCCTTCAATTCAGAAAACAGAATCTGTTTTGGGAGGCACTGATAGACATCTGAACCACGTAACCTATCCAACAAAGTTGTTGGTGAATGATAATAGCTTCAATGCTGGTCATGTGCAACTCATCCAGGACTTTCATGTTTGTGCACCTATCCTCCCCAAAGATATTTAGGATTCTCCTGAGAAAGTGTTAATGATATTGTTCAAGTGCCTTCAAATGTTGCTTGCTTGTTGTTCAGGTTTCACAGGTGTACAATGGCATTGGAATAACGAGCACATGATATAGAAGGTGCTTTGTCATCAGATAGATGCCCCAGTAGTCAAAGACTCTTTATCTCAGGCAGGCAAAAGCAGAGCTTGCACAGCTCAGACTATGATGGATTTGTGCGTCAATGTCGACTTTAGTGGAAAGATGACTTCCAACGTATGGGAAGTTTTGTGAATTATAATGGAGTGGAAACTGAGACATAGGTGTTTAAACACAACATTTAGACCCCAATTCACCTTTGCACAGATGGGCTCTGGGCTTGTGTAGGATGCTCATATACAATGCCCCAAATTGCTTTATATAATAAATCATCAAATTTAATGTAACTTGCATATGTCATAGTACCTCACAAGAAAAATAACATGCTAATGGAATATTGGACTACATTATTTTAGGATTTTTCTCTGTTAATTGAACTCTCCCTTGGGAGAGATCTCAGGCAGGGTTAAATTGTTCAATTAGTTGCCAAGAAGAGAAAATAAGTAGAGAAGATAAAGGGTTGCTTTCTTTCTTACAGTATGTCCTTTTTCTTCTAAAGTTTGAGAGTGATTAGCTTAATTGGGAATGTTAACTGGAGAATGAGGTGCCAGCTGTTGAAGAACTTGATAATGGAAAAGAGTTTGTGAAAAAAAAAAAGTTTGCCCGATAGAGCCTTTTGGAGGCTAAATTATGAGTTATCTGAATAGACTCTGCAATATTATAATTGGATGAACTAACGAGATAGGTAGACAGACAGATAGATATAAATTGCTGATTTATTTATTTATTTGTACTCACATGGAGATAACAGAATTGTTGCCTGGTGAAAATAAACCTGCACTGCAGACATTTAAAAGACTAAGCACTGTGTCTGATCTGTTTGAGCATCCTATGGGGGAAAATATGAACACCTGTTCCAGAAGCAGCCAGGTGGATAACAGGGACTCTCTCTGGTTATCACTTCCTTGTCAGCACAATACAGAACTATTTCAGGCAGCTCTCAGTTGGTATGTATGCTTCTTCAACACTCCCCCAACCTCAAACCCATCATTGTGCAACTTAATATTGTATGTTGGCAGTGAAGCATTCCTGTAGTATCATAAAGGTGACAGTCCATGTTTCTTTCCTATTCTGCATTTCCAGGGGGTAACACTATAACACAGAGCAAAACTGCAAGGAAATAAGAATAGAGGTAGGGAAGGAGAGGGGGTGGAGGAACATATAAAGCAATAAAAACTTTGCTCAACAGAGCATGCCATTTCCACCCAAATAAAAGTTGCAAGCAGAGCAGCTTCAATAAATCTTTCAGTGCTATTACTTGTTCTGCCAGAGTATCTGAGGGCAATGCTGGCCTAGCTGAAACCATGAGAGCCCCTCCGTTACCCTCTGTTATTGTCTTTTCCCAGTATCTCTTGAGAACAACTGATCTGATATTATGTCTCTCTCTGTCATCTCAGTTGTGACTGAATCCTCATTTGGAGTGCTGAGGACTGAAATGTTACAGACACCTCTGCCGTCACTAGTGCAGAAATATTAGCAGAACTCTTAGGGCTAGACACATTTTAAGGTGCTTGAGGTGAAATATGTTCCTTTGCTAGACGTACTTTTTGTTCAGACAGTATTGCAATGGTTCCTCTTTCTTTATTGGATCCTTTTTCTCCAGCACTGGCTACCCCACTCATTATTAGAAGGCAAAGTGCTGTTTACACCTTGCATTTTGAGTAATACTTTTGTTGTGACAGCATTTTATTTCCTTGTATCTTATTCCATCTATAGAATAGGGGTCATAAATTCCAAATTATAAATTAATGCAGTTTGCCCATAACATATCTTAAATGATGCCAGGTGTTATTTACATGGTTAATAAGTAATACTTTATTCATAGCAGTTTTTCGCCTGAAGACCTTTGAGAAACTGAAATATCATTATTCCATATTTTCAGCAGCGAAACCCGAAGCACGGACCCAAAGCCACACAAAGTATATCTATTCAGCAGCGAAGATGTAATTTCGAGCTAAGGTATACAAATATGTGCTAGCAAACTAAAACTAGTCATGTTGCCAGCCATGTGGATTGGACTGCATTCAAGCAGATAACCCAAGGTGCTACACTGTTGTTTTTAGGGCACAGGTACATGGACATCTAGTAGCAGTAGGAATTACATCTTTAGTGATACTGTAGAGATTTGTAAAGATTTGTAAATCAGTGCTTTATTTGCATTTTCTATCTCCGAAAGGGGGATGTAGCGTACCCATAGCCACAGGCTGTGTCTACACTACATTCCTCTTTCAAAAGAGGAAAGCAAATGAGGGAAATTGAATATGCAAATGAGACACTGATTTACAAATCTTGCACTTAATTTGCATAATCATGTCCAATTGCTTTTTCGGAAGAGATTTTTTTTAGGTAAAAGCAGTGTAGACAGGTTTCTGAAAAAAAAGCCCTTTGGAAAGAACCCTTGTTCCTGAAAAAAATGAGATTTACAGGCATCTCTTTTCCAAAAAAATCTCTTCTGAAAAAGCAATCAGATGAGATTATGCAAATTAAGCTTCAAATCTGTAAATCAATGTCTCATTTGCATTTTTGATTTCCCTCATTTGCATCATTCTTTCAAAGTAGGGATCTAGTGTATATGCTGCTCTATAGAATAAGCACCAGTTGGGAAAGTCTCATTCCTGATTTAAAGATACAGCCTGTTAGAAGGCCAGTGCCCTACACCTGGTTCCCTGCTACTGAAGTGACGGTACTCATTTCATTCTGACACATCAGCAAGCACTTAAAATTCCCGATGGTGTGACAAATCCCAAATAAGAGCTAGCTTCTATGAAATGCATATCTGCTTGACACAGGTCAGACAGAATGTTTCTCTACAAATATTTTTCACTATTGCAAGAGAAAAAAGATGGTCTAATTTTTAGCTTACTCTCAGAATAAAGGAAATGATCATACATTGCCCCAGAGTAAGTGTGTGAGGCAGAAGCCTGTTCATTATCTAATTCTGCGGACACACACACACATAAAAGTCTCTGGATGTCTGAAGTACTGTGTGTTCAGCTAATAAAGCTGATGCAAAGCAGTCTGCAGTGATTGTAGCAAACTAATTATAGAGGTGTCTGCACATGCTGCAATAACCAAAGGTCTCTCAGAGTTTCCATTGAAAATATACACTGCTATCAAGTGTTTATAACTCACTTGTAACAATCCACCCTGCACTGCAACTTGCTAAATAAAGTCTGAGCCTGAAAGTGAATGTTTTGTTCATTTTCGCTCTTATCCATACAAAACATTTTGGCCAAGATGGACAGGAAGGCTGCATCTATATGAGAAAGTGTTTTGTCAACAAAACTCGTGGAGCATCCACATTAAAAATGCGTTCTCTCGACAGTAAATTGACAGAACATGGCACTTCTGTTGACGGCAGCCATTCCCCCAGGAGTCCAAATGCCTCTCTTGACAAATCTCTGTCAACAGCAAGCCAGTCTGGATGTTCTGGGGCACCTTCTGTCAATAGCAAAGTCCTCCATGGTGCTGGCCAGCTGCCCCTGGGGACGCCCTGTCCACAGCAATCCCAGCTCTATCGTCTCCACCTCCAGCCATTCTTAAAGCTGCAGGGAGCCCCAGAAACCCCGTGGCAGGAGCTGAGAGTCTGGAAGCAGCAGAGCTACAGGCTGCTGTTCAACATGCCCCCACAGCCATTCCTGTCAGCTCAGTCCTGAACGATGGCAGAGAGACAGCCCCCTTGTAGCCCCCCTGGCTCTGCCAGGGAGCAGGTGGAAGGGTCCCAAGAGCCCCCCACCCCCACCACCCACTCCAGGCTATGAAATGCTGGGTCCCCCTGCTGGACCAGGCCCAAGGTCTAGGACTTAATCAGCCTGGCTGCGTCTACACGTGCACGCTACTTCGAAGTAGCGGCAGTAACTTCGAAATAGCGCCCGTCACGTCTACACGTGTTGGGCGCTATTTCGAAGTTGAAATCGACGTTAGGCGGCGAGACGTCGAAGTCGCTAACCCCATGAGCGGATGGGAATAGCGCCCTACTTCGACGTTCAACATCGAAGTAGGGACGTGTAGACGATCCGCGTCCCGCAACATCGAAATAGCGGGGTCCTCCATGGCAGCCATCAGCTGGGGGGTTGAGAGATACTCTCTCTCCAGCCCTTGTGGGGCTCTGTGGTCACCGTGGGCAGCAGCCCTTAGCCCAGGGCTTCTGGCTGCTGCTGCTGCAGCTGGGGGTCCGTGCTGCATATACAGGGTCTGCAACTAGTTGTTGGCTCTGTGTATCTTGCACTGTTTAATGAAAGTGTGTCTGGGAGGGGCCCTTTAAGGGAGCGACTTGCTGTTGAGTCCGCCCCGTGACCCTGTCTGCAGCTGTGGCTGGCTCCCTTATTTCGATGTGTGCTACTTTGGCGTGTAGACGTTCCCTCGCTGTGCCTATTTCGATGTTGGGCTGAGCAACGTCGAAGTTGAACATCGACGTTGCCGGCCCTGGAGGACGTGTAGACGTTATTCATCGAAATAGTCTATTTCGATGTCGCAACATCGAAATAAGCTATTTCGAAGTTGGGTGCACGTGTAGACGTAGCCCCTGTGGGCTGATGAGAAGACCCTCCTGGAGCCATTGGCAAAGAGGCCCAACACCCTCATGTATGCCTGTCTGGCCACTGCTGTGGCAGCATGGGGCCACCCTGCCCACACCATGGAGCAGGTGTGGTGAAAGTGAAAGAGCTGCAGAAGGGCTACATCCAGGCCTGGGATGCCAGCAGGAGGTCAGTGGCAGCACCCGTCATCTACCCCTACTACAGGGAGCTCCACCACCTCTTGGAGGCAACACCACTTCCCCTCTGCTCACCCCTGTCAACACTGCGGAGGCGCCCCGCCCCATGCACATAGAATGCCCGAGCCCAAGGAGAAAGAGGAGCACCCCAGGACCCAACCCCCACCAGAGCCGCAGGCAGACGCAGGGCCTGAGGCCAGTGACATCACCCTGAGCATCACCCTGGACTTGGACCCCTCCAGCCAGGACACCTCTGAGGCTTCCCTAGAGCCTGTTTGAGGGTACCCTGCATGTCACACACCCCAGGGCATGGGCGGGGCATAGACAGGACATGCAGTAAGCCTCACCAGGCTGGCTCAGGCAGGACCTTGTAATGTGGACTTGGCATGTGGAACCAAGTTGTTAGCCGGTGGCCAGGTAATGTGCGGTGAGGTACTCCCCTGGGTCCTAAGCAACCCAGTTTTTTACTGTTAGAGCAGGCAGCTCCTAGCACACTCACCCACGGCCAGGCTGTAGTAACCAAACGGTTAAAGTTCTTTTGTTGTGCCGGCTGTGTTGCAGTGACAAAAGGGTTAACAAAATAGTTAGGCTTGGATCTTAACTAGTTACAAGTTTATTAAAGCTACAGTTATAAGCGTGCGGTTACAAAAGGCTATTGTTTACTTCTTATATGCTAGCAAAGTACAGGTGTTAACAAGTTACGTTACAATCCAATACAAAGATATCTGTTACCATCTAACACAATGATATCTTGATACTAGTTACAGAGCTCTAATTCTTTAGCTGTGCACAAAAAAAAGTCAGAGACCTAGCATGGGTGTATCTTACCCTCTCTGCATCTCCTCGATACCAGCGTAGCCAAGCCGGATCGGTCACTCAATTCCGACGGAAAGACGAATACGAGGTTGGGCGTCCCCAGTTGTGGACCTCGGGAGGCAATCACCTGACCCGACCAGCAGGTAGTTGGTTGAATGCACTCAAAGTTAGAGTTCTGCTGGACCCATCTTTTATACCCCTTTTGGGTTATGTATTCTCTTTCTTATCTATGGTGCCAGATCATACTGGTTTGTCTTTGTGACTCCAGTTTGTTACAAGGGCATTTCTACTTAGTTTGCACTTGTAAGACAAGAGATAAACAATTTAGGAGTACAGGACATTCTTTTGTGCGGGCGGGGCACATCCCCTTCTGGGTGATTGTGTGTGCATCATATTGATCAATGCCAGCTGGGGTGATTTCTTGAGGGTTCCCCCCCCCCTCTCATGTTGACAGTCTGGCCTGTTAGCCTTCTAGCTGTACTTTGTGCTTCTCAGGGTCACGATAAGCCAGCATATCTGGGCCTCAATGAGGGCATCAAAGACTATGCTGTCAGCAGCCATTTCCGTGCCCTGTGTGCTCCTCAGTGGAGGGGTGGGGGCAACGAGCAAGCTGGCTTGTAAGGGGGAGACTCTGTCTGGCTACATTCCACCCCCTGATGCACCACACTACATCCCAGAACGCAAGGTGGCGGTGATGCCAGCACCTTTTGCCCTCCTTGGGGGAAGTCTAAAAGTGCCCAATGATCCGATCAGTATGTGGGCTATCGCGGAACTGGCTAGGATCACTTGTCAGCTCCATGTATCGGATTTGCGTGGAGGAGATAGCCACGTCAGTTAGTCTCCTAACGATGCACAGTGTTATGCAAAACACAACTACTATGATAAGAACAATCAAAATAGTGGTTATAATAGAATGCAGGAATGGAGTAAGAGAAAATTCTAATTGTTGAGCTAACCATTTTAACCATGAGATAGTTACAGCATGTAAGATTTTAACTGCATCTTTGATGGCAGATACATCCTGTTTAATCTGTTCTGAGTGTTTACCTAAAAGCAGCAAGATTGGTTAATTATAGCACAAAATCCTCCTTGTTGGGCCAGGACTACATACTTTGAGACCAACCCATCGCTTGCTGACACTCAGACAGAGAACAATTACACAGGAAGGCAGATGGGAATTATGGTCTAATCCAGAGAGTTCAAACCAGTTACCTCTACCCACACCAGCGTGGGTGGGAGGACAGGACAAAAGGGCCCAGCTTAACCTTGGAGCTTCCTCGCACGCGATGGCTTCCACTCCGAGGAATTACAAGCAAGACACTCAGTTCCACGAAAGTTTAAACCGGTTACCTCTACCCACACCAACTTGGCTAGGAGGACGGGACAGAAGGGCCCAGCTTAACCTTGGAGCTTCCTCGCACGCGATGGCTTCCACTCCGAGGAATTACAAGCAAGACATTCAGTTCCACCCTCCCAGCACCCGGGACAACAAGGTTGTCAGGGACTCAAATCCCAGCAAGCCTCATCCCGTTACAGGGTACAATAACAAAACCAGAACCAGAACTTCCCACCAATCATTCAGGTTCAGAGGGACAAACTTAATTCCCAATGTGGTAGAGGAGTTCAGCAGGGTACACATCCAGCAATCCGTGGCACCAGCGGTGGAGACGATGGACTGGATGGCATTCCTGAGGGGATGCTTAGGCGTAGCAGAGGTCAGCAAGGTTGTCAGGAAGATGACGAGGAGTTCAGGTGCCATGCTGTCATCTGGGTTGAAGGTAGCTACAACACAACTAGGCCTATAGCAATTACTAAGAGTCTCTTAGTATTAATGTGGCATCTAGCAGCATGCATATATTATATACATTAAAGTTCTTTGGTGTGTACTGATGTTACAGGTGGCCATTGCCTTGCTTCCTCCCAGGGAGATGTGTATTCCAGGTGGTTCCTTCTTTTCCTCTCTGGAGAGAAAACACAAGGTCAGCCGGTCTTGGATGTGATCCAAGCCTCGGTAATGGTTATTGGTTCCCTTTTAGAGTCTAAAGCAGTCTACACCCCCACCTTTGTATGAGTGCAGTACATGAGTCTGTGTTCACAGGCTAGGGTGTTTAATTACAACAGTATCTCCAGGATTAGATTTGGAGTCCTTGAGTGGTGCAGCCGAAGTTTGAGGAATTTTTCCCTGCAGGGAAGAATCCTCTGCTGATTGGACTGCCCGTAGGGGTTTGCTCATTGTTCAGTCTCTGTACAACCTCATCCAGCCTGTTTCCCCAAATGCCATCCGTGGGCTTCAGGTGGCTTTTGTAACAGCCCATTCCAGTGCTCGACTATGCCGTTGGACGGGGGGTCGGCAAAGGCGGTGGTAAGTCCATTGAATTCCATGTTTAGTAGCCCACTCTTGTACTACTTTGTTTTTAAAGTGTGAGCTGTTGTCAGACTGGATTTCTTGGGGTGCTGGGACAATTGCTGTTAAGCGGTTTAGTCCCATAATTGTGAACAGTCCTGTTGCCAATGGGGCAGGGTATGCAAAACCAATTCCTGAAACAACTTCCATTCCAGTCAGGAGGTACTTACACCTTTGCCTGGTAGTAGGAAGTGGGCCAATGTAATCAACCTGCCAGGTTGCCCATAGTGTTTTCCCATCTCTTAGTCTGGCAAATCGCTGTCCTTCAGCTATGTGTTTTCAGGTTTTAGCACAGATAGTACAGGCTTACAACAGGTCTCTAGCCTGTCGGTGGGTGATAGGCCACCCCCTGATATGTGCTTGCCGCGTTAACTCCTCACTTCCTCTGTGCCCCAGAGTCTCATGTAGCCATAGGTACAAACATTCCCAATCTACTTGGGTGGCAGAGATCTGGGCTGCTGCATCTGCCAGGTTATTTAGCTGTGCAGCTGGGGTGTTATTCTTTTGGTGTGCTGACACATGTCCTATACTTAGGGGTTGCTCGGTGGCATGGTGGTACTCACTAGGCATTCCCACCTTCCATAGGGATTCCTTAATTAAGGTGGAGTTCTGTGCGATATCAGCTTTCCAGCATGGACATTCCTCTACCCATCCCGAGAACAAACAAACAATAACCAGCACATTTTAAAAGATTTACATTTGGGTAGCTAAATGAAGTTCATTTATAACTGCAGGAACAGTCCTAAAGGCAGAGATCTAGTTGTCAGAACTGTCTTTACAGGTTTGCCCACGTCATGGGCTTGGCAGACAGGGCAAGCCAGACAGTAGTTTGGGCTACTTAGGATAATTTGGAAGCAAACCAATTTGCTTGAACAGCAGTAATCATCCCCCTGCTTCGCTTACATGAGTCAGGCTGTTAATAAGATAGGCACAAACATAAAATACAAAACCACATTCTTCATTTTAAAAGGAGATTCATGATGTTTAGGTTGTTCTTCAGTAACTATCAGCTTTTCTCTGTGTTTCTGAAAGACAAAAGAATACTTTTCTACCCCCTTTGGGGTGGCAGGTTACATATTGGAATACTCCATTTACAGATATGCTTAGTTCTTTCTAAACTCTGCAAGTTACTCACTCTGAATTTTCTCCAGACCCTTTAGAGTTAAGGACTTACTCACTTACTCTTTACCTCAAATCACATGCTTATTTTCCAGAGTGACATTTTATTGGATATTACCATTTTAAGTATTACTAAAGGGATTCAGATCTTTTGTACCTATATTGAAAGGTGTCCATATCGGAAGGCGTCCCCTCCTTATGGATGCACCAGCAGGACAAACAGACAGACAGAAAGACAGACAACATTGAACAAAACTCCATGACATGACACAAACACGTGTTAGCAAAACAATTAATGTGAACAAAACTCCATGACACATACACATACACCACAACATAAATGTTTACATAACTACACTTTGTACCACAAAGAGTTAAGAACTTGAACTAAAGCTTTCAGAGTTGGGCAGTTTC
The DNA here is from genome assembly GCF_033958435.1 of Carettochelys insculpta. Lineage (NCBI taxonomy): Eukaryota > Metazoa > Chordata > Testudines > Carettochelyidae > Carettochelys > Carettochelys insculpta. The sequence goes on from NC_134139.1 coordinate 191,921,496, forward strand.
TTCAAGGTCTTATAACCTGGGCTTTTGTCCAAGGAGCTGTATCTCACAGCCAGATACAAAACTACTCCAATATTCCTTTGTCTCTTTTAGTTTACAAGCAGTTCTCTGCTTACAGAGCTGCAACCGTGATTCCTCTGATTGTCCCCAGTTCTTTTCCAACATTTCCTCGTCCCGCTTAGGGTCACGCCATCCTTCCTGGGTGAATTCCTTCTCTATGTTGGGGAAATCCATGTTGTTTATCATGACTGGTTTCATTTTGTCACTGTGGTACAGCCTGTGTCACAACCCTGCTCGCTGCGCCAATTCTGTTAGCCGGTGGCCAGGTAATGTGCGGTGAGGTACTCCCCTGGGTCCTAAGCAACCCAGTTTTTTACTGTTAGAGCAGGCAGCTCCTAGCACACTCACCCACGGCCAGGCTGTAGTAACCAAACGGTTAAAGTTCTTTTGTTGTGCCGGCTGTGTTGCAGTGACAAAAGGGTTAACAAAATAGTTAGGCTTGGATCTTAACTAGTTACAAGTTTATTAAAGCTACAGTTATAAGCGTGCGGTTACAAAAGGCTATTGTTTACTTCTTATATGCTAGCAAAGTACAGGTGTTAACAAGTTACGTTACAATCCAATACAAAGATATCTGTTACCATCTAACACAATGATATCTTGATACTAGTTACAGAGCTCTAATTCTTTAGCTGTGCACAAAAAAAAGTCAGAGACCTAGCATGGGTGTATCTTACCCTCTCTGCATCTCCTCGATACCAGCGTAGCCAAGCCGGATCGGTCACTCAATTCCGACGGAAAGACGAATACGAGGTTGGGCGTCCCCAGTTGTGGACCTCGGGAGGCAATCACCTGACCCGACCAGCAGGTAGTTGGTTGAATGCACTCAAAGTTAGAGTTCTGCTGGACCCATCTTTTATACCCCTTTTGGGTTATGTATTCTCTTTCTTATCTATGGTGCCAGATCATACTGGTTTGTCTTTGTGACTCCAGTTTGTTACAAGGGCATTTCTACTTAGTTTGCACTTGTAAGACAAGAGATAAACAATTTAGGAGTACAGGACATTCTTTTGTGCGGGCGGGGCACATCCCCTTCTGGGTGATTGTGTGTGCATCATATTGATCAATGCCAGCTGGGGTGATTTCTTGAGGGTTCCCCCCCCCTCTCATGTTGACAGTCTGGCCTGTTAGCCTTCTAGCTGTACTTTGTGCTTCTCAGGGTCACGATAAGCCAGCATATCTGGGCCTCAATGAGGGCATCAAAGACTATGCTGTCAGCAGCCATTTCCGTGCCCTGTGTGCTCCTCAGTGGAGGGGTGGGGGCAACGAGCAAGCTGGCTTGTAAGGGGGAGACTCTGTCTGGCTACACAAGTGCAGGTCAGCATATCCCACCCAGACCTAGCAGGCAGACTCCAGGTACAGGCACCAGCCTGCTGCCAATCTCATGAAAGGCTGGATGAGCCACAGTCCCCAGGGAAGAGGGAGACCACCAGGCCCTGGCATGGCTGGAAGCAGGTCAGCCACACGGGCACCAGTCTGACCCCAGAAACACTGAGGAATGCAGCTCGCGGAATATGAGCATGCCCCCAAGCAGGAGTTAGCACCTTCTCCCACAAACAAGCTGTATGGGTGTTGGGGGCCCAGAGAGGGCCAGGCTGCACCCAGCTCACCTGCCACCTATGCAGGGACCCTCTGTCTGGACACCCACCCTTGGCCACTAACCTGTCGAGTGTATGGGGGGAGTGAAGCTCCAGTGGTCAGCCTGGACCCTGAAGCACCGAGGCATCCCATGCAGCAAAGCCTGCCATACAGACCACACATGGCTCTGGTCCAGGGAAATCCATGCCCTGTGGCCCAGGAGGTGTTGGTTGCTGCTCTCCATGGACAGGAATTCCTTTGGGGCTATGTTGTGTGAATGACTTTCTCCTCCTTGTCTTCCTTACAGCTGGACCCACTCCGAGTGAGGGCCACACCATCCATACCTTCCTGCCAGGGCCAGCCAGCCCCACCCCAGCACCGAAACGAGCCAGTCCAGAACAAGCACCAAGGCAAGTGGCCAAGCCACTCCCCACTGACAGGGTGGGCCCACAGCCAGAGGGGACATCACCAGCCAAATGAGGACTTCCAGATGGCCCACATTGCTGCTCTCTGGAGGCCAACCCACCTTCTAGAGTGATGGCTGCAGGACAGCCACAAGTCGGAACAGAAGTGGCAGATGTGGACCTTGGACCAACTCATGTCCTGCTTTGATGCTGCTACTAGCACTTGGTGGGACCTGTTAGCCCAGTCACCTGGGGCTGTCACCCCTGCTCACATCATCACCCCCTTTCTCCTCCATCATTGCTGCTCCCTGCTCCCTTTCCCCCACTTCTCTTGTACCCACTGCTCTGCCCTTGCTGGTCATCCCCCAAGGCATGCTGGTCCTTCTGCAGTGGGTGATGGCCATGGTCACCCCCCATACCACAAGCCTCTCTGTCATGCCTGTTCTCCACCATGCCCACCCTCCCTTGTCCCCAGGCCCTCCTGCTGCCCTGGCCAAGCCTAACCCCACCACAGAGCCACAGACACTGTATGTTCCCATGCTCCTGGCCCCAAATCCACCCCAACGGGGACCCTAAATCCACAGTGGAAGGGGATACCAAGGCCAACACTACCTGGGGTCCCACTCCTCCATGGTGTCGTGGCCTCCTACCACCTCCATGGCTTCATGCCCCCCAACCCCTGTCCAAAGTACACCCCCACTGTATATAGTTATCTGTTATTGCACTTTGTAAATACATTTTTATCATAACGTTTATTTCAAACTCTTTTATCACTGTTTGACTGTGTCTAAACCAGCCTACCCCGTTTTCGAAAGGTGGATGCTAATGAGACATGTCATGATACGCTAATGAGGTGCAGCAATGAATATGCAGCACCTCATTAGCATAATGATGGCCACAGCACTTCGAAAGTGCCACTTTCAATTGCACATTGCTCATCTGCACAGGACCCCGCACACTTCAAAATCCCCTTATGCCTATTTGATTATAGGAATAAGGGGATTTCAAAGCGTGTGAGGTCCTTTTGCCAAGGACCCCATGTAGACAAGTTGCACATGATCAAAAGTGGCACATTTGAAGTGCCGCAGCTGCCATTATGCTAATGTGGTGCTGCATATTAATTGCAGCACCTCATTAGCATACCCTGAAGTGTCTCACTATCATCCCCCTTTCAAAAGGGGGAGGCTGGTGTCGACACAGCCTTGAAGTAAAAAGTTATATGTTCACCACCTCCACATCCCTCTTTACTGGGGGAGGGCTGACTGGAGAAAGGGTGGGGTCGTAGTAAGGATGGGCTAGGGCTGCAGGCCCAAGGCCCCCACTGGGGATGCCCTGGGGAGAGTTATTGTGGGCTGCAGGAGAAGGTCTCCCATAGGGCCTCCCAGATCCACAGCCCATCCCTATGGGCTTGGGGGACCACAGCTGCACATAGCTGTTTGTAGCCATGGCCAGCATTCTCCCCTCTTCGTGGTAAGAAGGCCTCCCTCTTCCCCTCCACACAGTTGTGCAGAGCACAACATACAGTCACTACTTGGGGGATGTCGTGCTCCCCGATATCCTGATGGGTGAGGAGGCTCCTGAATTGTAGCCAAGGGCACACTCAGCATGCAGCTGTGCCCAGTTTAGTTGGGTATTAAACAGTTGCTGGTTCAGGCCAGCTGCTTGGTGAAGAGCTTCATGAACATGAGGGGATGCATGAGAGGATAGCCAATATCTCTCAAAATGAACAGTGGCATGTTCACATCCCTGACCACCAGCTCCAGGTGGGGGTGAAGGTCCCCATCTCCATCCTCCAGCACAGGCCGGAGTCGCAGAATACCCACCTGTCATGTGCCCAGATCAACCCCTGATGTGTATGGAGATGAAGTGTCCCTGGTGGTTGACCAGGGCCTGCAGCACAATGGAGATCCCTATGGAGATCCCTCCCAGCTGAGAAACCTGGCCACACTGTGATTCAGGGCCTGGATGGGGATGCGAATCCTGTTGATAGCCCTGAAGCAGTGGGAGAACCCCAGGGCAGTGACTCTGACCACAGCTGCATCCACCTCTGCCAAATGGATGACCCTCCACAGCAGAAGCATGTTTATGGCCATCATGACCTGCAACGGGAGGGACACAAACACATCAGGGACTGAGGGAGGGGGACCCTGGGCCCTGCAAAGCTCCCCATTCCCCTCCCTTCTCTTTCCTCCTGAGCTCTTTGGGAGTACCCCCAGGAAGCTGTCCCATCCCTGGCAGCAGGGCTGTGAAAGGATGGGACAGCACAGTCCCCCAGGGACATGGCTTCCGTACCCATCCCACCCCTCACACCTCCCGATACTGCTCCCCAAGGTCCCTGTGGGCAGGATACCCTCCCACCATGCAGGGCCTGCAGCCTGAGAGTGTCTTACTTGCATGAGGACAGCCCCGATGGTGGACTTCCCTATGCCGAACTGGTTCCCAGTGGAATGGTAGCTGTTCAGGTGTGGCAAGCTTCCAGATGGCGATAGCAAACCGCTTCTCCACAGGTATGGCAGGTGGCAACTGGGTGTCCAGGCTCCAAAAGGTGGGGCAAGCCATGGAACATTGCTCCAGGAAGGTGTCTTTCCATATTCGGACGTTCTGGAGCCACTGCTGGTCATCCCACTGCCCCACGATGACCAGGTTCCATCAGTCAGAAATGGTGCTATACCTGCAAACCTGCCCAAGCACCAGAGAGGGTGAGCACAAGTGTGGCAGCCATGGCATGCTCCTCAGAGCTTGTGCCAGGCTTGATTCCCCAGAGGAGAAGGAGCACAACCGTGACGAGGTGCAGCAGAAGCTGAAGCACCTGTGTGTGGGGCCAGTGCAAATCTGGGGCTGCTCTGGCACCATGGCTAACTGGAAACTGCTAGTGTCTCTCTCAGCAAGCATATGAGCCCTGCTGCAGCAGCTGTGCTGTTCCTTGACAAAATAGGCAAGCCTCAGCATGGGCAGGGAAATCACATCAAGGGAGAGACTATAAGGGCATGCCCCACTGGGACTCCTGGAAGGGATTGTCACCCATGCAACCCCATCTGTGGGGTTCCAGATGGCCATTCTGTCGAGAGAGAGGCCGGGCAGTCCAGCCACTCTCTTGACAGAGTGGATGAACAGAGTGATATGCTATCATGTCTGCCTGCAATCTGTCAACAGAAGTTTGTTGGAAGATATCTTCTGACAGCGACTTCTGTCGACAGATCGCTCTCGTGTGGACATAGCTGAAACGTGGTGCTTCTTATTCTACCTTTGTGCAGATGGTTTATAGTTTATGTTATGTAGCACTATGCAGATGATTATTCTTTTTGTAGCACCCACACCTACCTAGTTACCCCTTTTAAGTGATTGAATGTACAGCTATGGTGAGGGATTATCAAGCTATTGGGTGGTTCCTGGTGCAGGTCTGAATCTTGCTGAGTATGGTTGCTTTCCTGGAGGATAGCTCAATCAATGGTTATTAGCCAGGATGGGAAGGCATGGTGCTCTGAGACTCTGTTTGCCAGAATCTGGGAATGGGCGACAGGCAAATGGATCACTTGATGATTAGCTCTTCCATTCAATCCCTCTGAAGCACCTGGCATTGGTTACTGTTATAAGACAGGGTACTGGGCTAGGTGGACCTTTGGGCTTACCCAGTTTGGCTGTTCTTATGTCCTCCTTAAGCATTTTGAAGGACAGTCCTGGGTTCATTTGAATTCCACCTTTAGCTCACAGGGCATAACTTCCTCATTTTCTCCTGTGACAGACCGCTCAACTGTCCCTAAAGGGTCCTGTGCTTCCAGGCAGCTCCTTGTGGGCTTCAGAGGCTCAGAAGGCCCCCTCCATTGCCCTAGGACTTCCCAAAGGCAAGGGTCTCCCTCTACTGAGCAATGATAATCATAAGACAGTCTGAATTTGGGGTGGGGAAGCTCCCTCCTCCTCCTGCCTTGAGCTGTTCTGGCCCTACCCCAGTTGGTCAGCCCTACCCGGGAGAGTGGCGGTGGGGAGTCCAGTCCCCCCCACTGCCCTGAACTCTGGCCCAGAGACCGTAGGCTGGGAGGGAGCCAGTGGAGCTTTTTGCCCCTGCCCCATGACAGCTTTCTTTCCCTGGGCCTTTTCGCCTCACAACTACCTTCTGGGATCTTTTCCCCCATGTGCTGTGGTCTGGTCTGGTCTGGTCACCGCCAGCCTCATCCTCTCTGAGCACCATGCCCCTCCCTTCCAGCTGCCTGGGGAAAGCCTTTTATAGAAAAGTCTGAAGGACTTTATTTGTCCCAGGTGCTTCCACTACAGCCTAATGCTGGCTGACCCCTATGAGCCCCAGCTGCCTGTGCACACAAACATACATAACACATTCAGGGTAATTATATTAAATGGCACTATGCATAAAACGTAGCAGGGTGAATCATTACTCTCAGGGTCACAAGTGCTCATTCTGACAATATCACAAATTCCCAGTCACATCGCAAGAGTAAAATTTAGAGATGTCCTTTGGAACAGATACTTCATAGTGGTCCTTGATGCCCTGTGACAACAATATCTTCTGCAGTGCCAATAAGCAATTTGGCTGCCTTGGTTCTGTACAGCTCAAAAGGCACATTTGCGGGGCACAATAATCAGTGCCTCTTCAAGTTTAAAACGCAGCAGGTAATATAATCCACAAACTCTCATCCCTTAGCTTGAGATTGCAGTTCAGGGAATGGTGGTGGGGGGTCTCCAAGCAATTTCCCTGACTAACTAAACGTGCACTCACAACTCCAACAGATGGTCCTCAGGCTCCAAGATGAATCTGGGCTCATCTGCCTCTGCAGAGGGCCTAACAAATTCAGTTGGCAGGCATCCTCCTACTGTAGGTATCATGCTGCCTCTGTTCCCAACATTTCCCTTCTACATGAAAGGGATATAGGAACCAGATGCAAATTACACTATCCTTATAACCCTAACGACTATCTTAGAGCCTAGACACAACGACAGCAGGCAAGCAGCACTGAACTAGCAGCCAGAACAGTATTTATCATATGGTAACCAATTTATCTAGGCAGGCTAAAGGGCTAACTCACTTGTTATTGTTGGGAAAACTCCCTACCAAATCTATAATCAAGGAATCACTCCAAGCAGGGCCATGGCCAAACTGCGGGATTTTGCTTCCAGAGGCTGGCTCTTAAGCTGGGAAGTTGTACGCATCCTGGGAGCCATGAACTCACCATTCCATAAATCCTCCCTTTCAATGGCTTTGCTTCAGAGTCTTAGAATGCCAGAATGCGGAAAGGACTTCAGGAGGTCATCAAGTCCAGTGTTCTGCATTCACAACAGGACCAAGCACCATTTACATCATCCCTGACAGATGTTCATCTAACCTGCTCTTAAACGTCTCCAGTGATGGAGATTCCTTAATCTTCCCCTAGGCAATTTACTCCAGTGCTTAAACAACCTGACAGCTAGGAAGTTTTTCCTAATGTACAACCTAAACTTTCCTTGCTGAAATTTTAATCTTTTGCTTCTTGTCCTATCATTAGAGATTGAGAAGAACATTTTTCTCCCTCTTATCTGTAACAACCTTTTAGTTACTTAAAAACTGTTATTACCTCTACACAAACACACAGTACACACACCAGCATGTTCTTTTCCATACTGAACAACCCCAGTTCTTTCAGTCTTCCCTCATAGTCATGTTTTCAAGACCTCTAATCATTTTTGTTGTTCTTCTCTGGATCCTCTCCAATTTCTCCACATCTTTCCTGTAATGTGCTGCCCAGGACTGGACATAGTACTCCAGCAGAGGACTAACAAGTGCAGAATAGAGTGAAAGAATTACTTTTTGTGTCATACTTACAACACTCTTGCTAACCCATGTTTGCTTTTTTTTGCAACAGTGTCACACAGTTGACTCATATTTAACTTACAGTCCACTGTGACCCTTAGATCCCTTTCTACTGTACTTCATACACAGCCACTTCCTAGTTTGTATATGTGAAACTGATTTGTCCTTCCTAAGTGAAGTGCCTTGCATTGGTCCTTATTAAATTTTATGCTGTTTACTTCAGATCATTTCTCCAGTTTGACCAGATCATTTCAAATTTTAATCCCATTCTCCAGAGATCTTGCAACACCTCTGCACACTGTGTAACTGCCCTCTCTATGCCATTATCTAAATCGTTGATGAAGATACTGCTGACAGATGTGCCACGTTTTGTCGACAAAGTGCATTTTGAATGTAGATGCTCTGTGGTTTTTCCTGACAAAAGCCCAGTTTTGCTGGGAAAAGCCTCTCATGTAGATGGGCTCCTTAGTTTTTTTGTTCTATTATTTTTCAGTCACAGAAGTTAAACTGATTGGTCTGTAGTTTCCTGGATCATCCATTATTTCCTTTTTTATAGATGGGCACTATGTTTGCCCTTTTCTAATCTTCTGGAATCTCTTCTGTCTTCCATGACTTTGCAAAGATGATAGCTAATTGCTCAGCTACCTCCTCCATCAGCTCCTTACGTATTCTAGGATTCATTTAATCAGGCACTGCAGCTTGAAGACATCTAACATTTCAAAGGATGTGTCTACACTACATCCCTCCTTCGAAGGGAGGATGGTAAGTAGGGTGTTGGGACTTTATTAATGAAGTGCTGTGCTGCATATGCAGCACTTCATTAAGGAAATTCCCCCCACAGAAACTTCGAAGTTTTAAACTTCAAAGTGCCAGCTTGTGTCTAGCTGCGGCTAACCCACCGGTACCTTTACAAAATTTTGAGGAGTAAAGGGACACAGAAGTACCCCAGGCACTTCGAAGTACCGGGAGGTGAGCCGCAGCTAGATGCGAGCCGGCACTTCGAAGTTTAAAACTTCAAAGTTGCTGCCAGGGGGAATTTCCTTAATGAAGTGCTGCATATGCAGCACAGCACTTCATTAGTAAACTCCCAACACTCTACTTACCATCCTCCCTTCGAAGGAGGGAGGTAGTGTAGACAAGTCCTAAGTAATTTTTAATTGTTCTTTTGCTCGGAAAAGAGCTTACCTCCTTTTTTCCAGGATTTACTATTTCAGGCATCCAAGCATCACCAACACTGCTGGTGAAAACTGTAATAAAGAAGTCATTAGACACTTCTGCCATTCCACATTTTCTGTTACTGTTTTCCATTTGTTTGTTCGTTTTTTTGTTTTTGTTTTTTTGAGCAATGGGTGTACCCTGTCCTGAGACTTCATTTGCTTATATTTGTAGACTGTTTTCATGTTGCCCTTTATGGCTCTAGCTAGATTGAGCTCCTTTCATGCCTTCGCTTTTCTAATTTTGCCCCCACATACTTGTGTTATGTGTTTAGATTTATCCTTTGTACTCTGACATAGTTTCCACTTTTTATAAGATGCTTCATTAACTTGTAGATCTTTCAACATCTCCTCGTTAAGCCAGGGTGGTCTCTTTCTATACCTCCTATCTTTTCTCTGCAGTGGAATAGTGTGGAATAGTGTGCTCTTGTGCCCTTAATAATGTCCTATTGAAAAACTGCCATCTGTCTTCAAGTACTTTTTCTCTTAGTCTTGCTTCAAAATGGACCGTACCTACCAGCTCCCTGCATTTTTTAACATCTGCCTTTTTGAAATCCATTGTCTTTATTTTGCTATTTTCTCTTCTATGAGTCCACAGAATCATGAACTCCAACATTGCATAATCATTTATCTAAACTGCCTTCCACTTTCAATTTTCAACCAGTTCCTATTTCTTATAATGAAATCTAGAACAGCCTCTACCCCCGTAGATTGCTCCACCTTCTGAAATAAAAATTTGCCTCCAACGCATACCAAGCATGTGCTGGATAATTGGTGCCCTGATGTGTTATCTTCTCAACAGATATCTGGATAGTTGACATCCCCCATCAACACCAAGTCATGTGCTATGGCTGATATGTGGATCTTTGCTCACGAAATCTTACATTCCAAAATATCTGTTAGTATATAAGGTGCCACAGGACTTCTTGTTGTTCTCGGAGATATAGACTAACATGACTACCTCTCTGATTCTAAACAAGTCTACCTCCCATGTCCTTCTTATTCTTGGTCCATGGTTATGTCTACACTACATTCCCCTTTTGAAAGAGGAATGCAAATGAGGGAAAATGCAAATGAAGTGCTGATTTTCAAATCAAGTGCTTCATTTGCATAATCTCATATGATTGCTTTTTCAGAAGAGGTATTTTGAAAAAATAAAGCAGTGTAGACAGGGTACTTTAAAAAAAACCCTGGAAACCTCATTTTTTCAGGATTAAGGGTTATTTTGAAAGAAGTTTTTTAAAGAACTCCATCTACACTGCTTTTTTTTAAAAAAAGAACTCTTCTGAAAAAGTGAATGCACGATATTATGCAAATGAAGCACAAGATTTGTATATCAGTGCTTCATTTGCATTTTCTATATCCCTCATTTGCATTCCTGTCAAAAGAAGAATGCATTGTAGACATAGCCCATGTGTTTACCTCAGTCCTCCAAAATGGTTTCTTCCCCATCACTGTATTCCCTGAACGGACATGTCACTGAAGACCATCCGACCAGCAGGGCTAGCTCTTCTTCTCAGGCTTTTACCTGTGAAACATTTGACTCAAACTCCCTTCTTCTTCAGACACTGTTCTTCCTCTGAGCAGGTGCACTTACAACCATCCAGGTACCTGCTGTCCTTCCCTGATTCCATTATCTTGATGTGTAGCTTGGCATTTATTTGTAATAACATCAACCTTCTGCCAGAAGGATTCAGCAACAATGAGGGCCAGGTTCAAGATCTAGGGATTCTTTTTCATCCATCTTACACAGAACTGGCTCGAGCCCCAACCCAGTAGCCTGAAAAATTCAGCTTCCCCACTTGCATGCACAGAGTATGAGTGTGGAAAAGAAATACCACACCCAGGCTGCGTCTACACGTGCACGCTACTTCGAAGTAGCGGCAATAACTTCGAAATAGCGCCCGTCACGTCTACACGTGTTGGGCGCTATTTCGAAGTTGAAATCGACGTTAGGCGGCGAGACGTCGAAGTCGCTAACCCCATGAGCGGATGGGAATAGCGCCCTACTTCGACGTTCAACATCGAAGTAGGGACGTGTAGACGATCCGCGTCCCGCAACATCGAAATAGCGGGGTCCTCCATGGCGGCCATCAGCTGGGGGGTTGAGAGATACTCTCTCTCCAGCCCTTGCGGGGCTCTGTGGTCACCGTGGGCAGCAGCCCTTAGCCCAGGGCTTCTGGCTGCTGCTGCTGCAGCTGGGGGTCCGTGCTGCATATACAGGGTCTGCAACTAGTTGTTGGCTCTGTGTATCTTGCACTGTTTAATGAAAGTGTGTCTGGGAGGGGCCCTTTAAGGGAGCGGCTTGCTGTTGAGTCCGCCCCGTGACCCTGTCTGCAGCTGTGCCTGGCTCCCTTATTTCGATGTGTGCTACTTTGCCGTGTAGACGTTCCCTCGTTGTGCCTATTTCGATGTTGGGCTGAGCAACGTCGAAGTTGAACATCGACGTTGCCAGCCCTGGAGGACGTGTAGACGTTATTCATCGAAATAGCCTATTTCGATGTCGCAACATCGAAATAAGCTATTTCGAAGTTGGGTGCACGTGTAGACGTAGCCCCAGAGATCATAACAAATCCTCAAGCAACTGTCCCTTCTCAAATGGATTGAGCAGTGTCCTTTGCCTCTCAGGCTCACTAGTTCAATACTTCGAGAACAACAAAAAGTCTTGTGGCACCTTATAGACTAACAGATATTTTGGAGCATAAGCTTTCATGGGCACAGACCTGCTTCGTCAGAAGCATGAGTGGGGGGGTGGTTTCAGAGGGGTATTTAAAGAGTGGGATCCCAGTAAAGGGGGAGGGCCAGAACCGACAAGGTCTATTCAGCAAGGTGGAAATGGCCCAGTATCAACAGTGCTTATCAAAAGAGGAAAAAACAAGTCAGATCAGACAGGGGGATGTGAGCCATTGTCAGCATCTAACCCAGCCTGAGCAATGATCCCTCACTCTCACAGATGTTGAGAGGCAGGTCTGTCCTTGCCTACAGACAGCCTGCAACCTTAAACAAATCCTCGCCAGCCACTACAAATCACAAACCAGTGACTCTAGGCCTGGAACCAGCCCCTGTAACAGTCCTCGCTGCCAACTCTACTCACATACCTACATCAGTGACATCATCACAGGACCTAACATCAACTATACCATCAGGGACTCCTTTACCTGCACATCTACTAATATAATATATGCCATCATGTGCCAGCAATGCCCCACTGCAATTTACATTGGCCAAACTGGACAGTCTCTCCATAAAAGAATAAATGGACATAAATCAGACATCGGGAATGGTGATGTACAGAAGCCTGTGGGACAGCATTTCAATATCCCTGGACACTCAATGGCAGATTTAAGGGTGACAGTTCTGAAACAAAAAAAATTCAGAAATCAAAGGGAGAGAGAAATCTCTGAGCTGCAATTTATTTGCAAATTTGACTCCATTAGCCATGGATTAAACAGAGACTGGGAACGGCTCACAGCTTACAAAGACAGTTTTCTGCCCTGGGTGTTGATAGCTCCCCATTAGACACTGACAACGGCTCACATCCCCCTGTCTGATCTGAATTGTTTTTTCCTCTTTTGATACCAACTGTTGATACTGGGCCATTTCCACCTTGCTGAATAGACCTTGTCAGCTCTGATTCTCCTCCTTTACTGGGACCCCACTCTTTAAATACCCCTCCGAAACCAACCCCCCACTCATGCATCTGATGAAGTGGGTCTTTGCACATGAAAGCTTATGCTCCAAAATATCTGCTATTCTATAAGGTGCCACAAGACTTTTTGTTGTTTTGGAAGCTACAGACTAACATGGCGACCTCTCTGATACAGTTCAATACTGTAAACAGCCAATCCACACACCCAAACTTTCTTCGTACCCCCTCTCTTCAAATGCCCCACTTACAACTCAGAACAGTCCATTCAAGCCCTGACGCATCACCCTGTTGCATTCCCTCATTAAACCTGAGGCAATGCCCCTTTTATGCTGGTTCAGCATTCTGCTTGCTCCCTGCCAGCTGCCCCACCAGCTAGCTGCCGGTCATGCCTACCATCACCTCCGGCTGCCAGTCGTGTCATCTGTCCGTCCACTGCTGCTCCTCCTGCTGGCCAGCCGCTGGTCACGCTGGCCATCCATCCACTGTTCCTCCGACCGGCCAGCCACCAGTTGCGCCATCCGTCCATCCGCTGCTCCTCCTACCAGCCATCATCTGGTCACACCATCTGTACATCCGCTGCTGCCCCTCCTACTGACCAGCCACCGGTTGCTCAGTCTGTCCGTCCGCTGCTGCTCTTCCCACCGACTGGCCACCGGTCACACCATCCATTCGTCCGCCACTCCTCCCACTGGCCAGACGCCGGTTGCACCACCTGTTTGTCTGCCGCTCCTTCTACCAGCCAGCTGATGGTCATGGTGTCTGTCCATCAGCTGCTGTTTTGTGGGTTTTGCTGTAGGGAAAACCCTGATTCCTGCTCTCAGTGATTTCACCTCATAGTGGCATTTATCTCTGGGCCCAGTCACAGAATCTCAGGATCCATATAGACCCATCTTTAGGTCTACCTTTGAACAGTGTGGCGGGGGGGGCAACGGGAAAACTCGTCAACCCAGTCTTATAGATGTATAGCCAAAAGTCTCCCAGCCATCTGGTTCAACCACTATTCCTCTCCCACTTTTCACGACACCGACCGACCGACCCCGACCCCAAACCCCCCCCCCCCCCCCCAACACACACAATGCTTTGAGGGGAAGAGCCCCCTGTAAACCATATCTTACACAGTAGTGATGACTGCCCTGTACTCCCCACTGCCCCCCGACAAAGCTTCAAGTATTGTTGAGATTCCACAATTCTTACACTGGGTGATAGCATAAATCGTGACTTTACACAACATGTTGTTTACAATAGACAAAACCTCCTTGCTTTGCCTGCTCCCAGGAGGCTTTGTTTACAAGGCATTACATATGCACACCTTTGTATTTTCATGCAAATGATCTCTGCAGAACACATTCCCCAGCTCCTTCAGCAGTATTGAGCTCCTGCTGGCACATTTCTTACATCAAAAAGACATTGGGTTTCAAAGGGCGCAGCTTACCAAGCAACTGTACGTCTACAACATGAGGTGACGGCTACACTGCCTCCACAGCTCTAGTATACAACCTATGAATTTCCTTGCAGAGATGGTATGTGAATCATATTAGAATATGGTGAAATTTGTCTCCATGCAGTTTGTTATTGGATATTTGTGGGGAGGGGAATTCACCAGGAGAGGTTTTTCAAGAGAACTGGGACTGAGAGAAGGAATCTGTTTGGACAACAGAAAGAAACACTTCTTTGTTTCATGAAGCCATGAGTGCACAGCTGCAATCGACTGAGAAGTTCAGGACTGAGTACAGTGAACTGTGGCAATGATCTTTGCAGCTCAAACAGGAACCTTGCCAAATCCTGCAAATAGTCATCTGCAATCAGCATTTTACCTGGAAATCCTGCATTCTGTTAAAAGTCATGGTGTGTTTTGTTATTTGGGGGTATTCACCCTTCAGTGCTCCCATGTAATTGCTATTACTATCAACAGGAGTTAAGGATGCAATTGAAAGGCACTCAGCACAGCAATATTTTCACTTTTAAGAGGAGTGGTAACATCCATTTGCAGGACTTCTTCCACCACAAAATCTTCACTAATTTGCAGATGTTGGTCTTTCTACCCATATTAACAGTGGGGCCGCCAACCAATGGACCCTGAGGCAGGATGCGGGGGGACGTTGGCTCTGTAGCTGAAAGCAGATAGGCCAATAGCGGAAGGGGCAGGAGCTAGGGCATTCAGCTAAGCCCCTCCCCCGCACCCTCACAACCATGCACAGTGGTACAGCGGCACAGCTGTGGCAATCTAAAGAGGCCTGGATCTTCTACTGCCACCACTTCCAAAGTAGAAGTAGCTGTGGCTGGAGTCCCTTTGAGATGCTGGGCTGGAGACAACTGGCCCCTTAGCTCCCCTACTCATGTGCAGGCCTGCATATTGATAACAGACATTTGGTTAGCTGCAATGGCTAAGCTGATTAGTTTGACTCAGTAACTAAGACCTAGATTTGTACAGGCATGTAGGTCTTGCTATGCTCTATGTTGCAACAACTAACTAATTAATGAACCTAAATTGTAATTTCCAAAGTGGTTTAGGCATCGATGAGCCCAAATCCCATTGACTGATTTGTCTCCCAAGTGACCAAATCCCTCATGAATGTGAGAGTTAGGCTCCTTAGTTATTGAGGTGTTGTGACACTGAGCATGAATATGTGTCAGACTTGTAATATGTCTCCTCCATCTGGGATTATGGGGTTGAGTGTTCATGGTTGGAAACTGGATGAGGATTGCCTCTGACCAAAGATTTGCAGGAAGTCCCTCCAAAGGAATAGCAGTGGTTTTCAGATGAATGGTGAGGATGGAGGGTAGGAATAGGGTCCAGAGTGACACAGACAAACTGGAGGATTGTGCCAAAGAAACCTGATGCAGTTCAATAAGGAGAAGTGCAGAGACCGGCACTTGGGACAGAAGAATCCCAAGCATTGTTACAGGCTGGGGACCAACTGGATAAGTAGCAGTGCAGCAGAAAAGGACCTGGGATTACAGTGGATGAGAGGCTGGATATGAGTCCACAGTGTGTCTTTGTAGCCAAGAAGGCTGATGGCATATTGGGATGCATTAGGAAAAGCATTTCCAGCAGCTCTAGAGAAGTTATTATTCCCCTCTACTCAGCACTGGTGAGGCCACATCTAGAGTTTTGAGCCATGCAGTATAGAAAAGATGTGGACACATTGGAGTGGGTTCAGTGGAGGTCAAAGATTAAGGGGCTGGGGCACATTACCTATAAGGCATGGCTGAGGGACGTGCGCTTATTTAGTTTGCAGAAGAGAAGACTGAGGGGAGATTTGATAGCAGCCTTCAACTTCCTGAAAGGGGGCTCTAAAGAGGATAGAGAGACTGCTCACAGTGGTGACAGATGTCAGAACAAGGAGCAATGGTCTCAAGTCACAGAGGGAGAGGTGTGCGTTAGATATTAGTAAAAACTATTTCACCAGGAGAGTGTGAAGCACTGGAATGCATTACCAAGACAAGCGGTGGACTCTCCATCCCTAGAGGTTTTTAAGTCCTGGCTTGACATGGCCCTAGCTGGGATGATTTAGTTGGGGTTGATCCTGCTTTGGGCAGGAGGCTGAACTAGATGACCTCCTGAGATCCCTTCCAGCCCTAGAATTCCATGATTCTGTGGAAGTCAGGTAATCGACATCATCTCTAATTGGTGAAGGTAACATTGCTCACTGTTACCATATGAGAACCCCAGCCCTGGTCTGAAAGCCAACATCTTCCATCCTCCATCAGTCAAAGAAGACCAGTTTGTATCCTGTCATTCTAATTTGATTTGTTCCCAGAAGCATCTGGAGCATAATCAATTCTGATGTTCTGCTTCTTTTTCTTTCCTTTATTTTGTCTAGTATGTTCTCAGCTGTGAAGTACAGAGAGCTTTAGAGATTTCAGCTGTCCTGGTATTAAACAATCACAGCATTATTGATCTGCAATATGGCAGGAATAATTTTAAAACCTTAGCCTTCACTTGCTGTGGTGCATTTCTTCCATCTGCCAGCTTCTTTCTATACATCCACTCATCAGATTTCTCACCATAACTGGCCATCGCTGCCAACAGTGTAACGTTTGGGCTCACATATTAGAGATGATGTAGTTGAACTGTAAAGGGATATGCAAGAGACAGATGGCAGGAAATGAGATTTTATTTCTATGCCATTTCTCCCTTCAGAACAAGTCCCCAAATGCATATAGTTTAACCTACAAATAAGAAAGAGATACTAGGTGGTGCACAGAAAGGGGTACATTAAACATTACTATTGATGCATACCTAGATTACTAGACATTGGAATTAAGGACCCAAGAAGGAACTAAGGGTGGGAAACAAGAAAGATGGAGGAAAAAATGTTTTGCTAGTGCTGAGGAAAAAAAGGGCAAAAAGAAGCCACACCCTATTGCAAAACAGCCTGAAAAGAAAAACATCATAGGTACTGATTTTTCTCCTCTTCCTGCATTGGAAGGACTGTAGCAGTGCAATCTGCTGTTTGTATAGAAAAATATGTCAGCAGAGAGAGGAGGGTACACACATGGGAACATCTGTTCTGAGAAGGTACTTTGAAAAATAACTGTGCAGTAGCATGGCAGCAACTTCTGTGCAGCAAGCTGCATACCACAGGCACCATACTGGGGGAGATGAGGATGCAAGCAAGATGGGGAGTAGGGGATCAGGTACAGGTGCCCTGCTAAATGAAAAACACTTGTAACAGCCCTTTTCTCATTAGTCTTCTATTTCAATTTAAAAGGTAGCGGTCCAGAAAGGGAGGTAGCTGTGTGTGATATGGACAGATGCTGCAGGCACACTGGCACACAGCCCATCAGATGGTACATCTAACTGTTGAGGAAAGATATGAAAGGATAATAATGAAGAAAACAGCTGAAACCATTCTGCACTTCACAAGTTAAATGTAATATAAGCCAGAACTGCTGTACAGTTTGTTTCTTGATTCTTAGGAGTGAAGGTTTTAGAGAGCGGGGTGGGGGAGAATCTATGGCTCACAGGACATAGTTCCAGAGTTCTGAATCTCTATTTCCAGCAGCAGAGATAAAAAACAGTGATTTTAAACAAATGATATTTTATTTAGATGGGATATTTTAGATTACACATTTTGAAAAAATCTTAAATACACTTAAAATTAAATTTGAAGTTATGACAGCCTGTATTACGTCTGAACTTCCTGTGATATATTCAATTTAAATAAAATGTACCCAAGACATGTGTCTTTGCTGTGAACGTTTTAAAGGAAATCAAAGCATTGGACTGGTTGAAGTCACTGGAAGCTGAGTTAGTTGAAAAGTTATATAGCTTTTGACAGCAGTAACATCTTCATAGAATCATAGGGTCTGAAGATACCTCAACAGGTCATTGAATCCAACTCTCTGCTAAAAGCAGAATGAATCGCAATTAAATCATCCCAGCCAGGGTTTTGGAAAGCTGGGTCTTAAAAACCTCTAAGGATGGAGATTCTGCCACCTGTCTAGGTAAACTATTCCAGAGCTTCATCACTCTCCTAGGCTACGTCTAAATTGTAGCCATAACTCAAAATAATTTACGCAACACAAATTGCATAAGTTATTTCACATTCACTTATTTCAAACTTCATGCCATCCAAATGGCACTGAAGCTCAAAATAAGGGGATATTTCTAGGTTTCCACTACCCCTCCCACAATAAGGGGTAATGGAAATGGAATACCTCTCTCTAAATATCACTTCTATTTTGAGCATGAGGTGTAGCCATGGAGTTGCTATTTCAGGATACATTTGTATCCCAAAATAACAACAATAATCTAGACATAGCCCTGGTAAAATATACAAACAAGACATCCCCCCACCACAACTTGAGACCATTGCTTCTTGTTCTATTATCTGTCACCACTGAGAACAACTTCTCTCCATCCTCTCTGGTACTCCCTTTTAGGTAACTGAAGGATGCTATCAAATCCCCCCTCACTTTTTGCTTCTGTAGCCTAAATAAGCCCAAATTCCTCACCTCTCCTCATAAATCACACAGAAGCAAAGACAACATATTCTTCACTTCAGTTTAATAATTTACCTTTCTAAGGTGAGAAACTGATTGAGAGCTGAAAAAAGCAGGAAATTTTGCTTTCCTCTTTCAACCTATGGATACGTCTACACTACAGTGACCTGTCAACAGAAGTTACTGTCAGAAGAGACCTTCCGGCAAAACTTCTATCAACAGATCACATCCACACACTAAAGCAGATCAAAAGAGCAATCCACTACGTTGACAGAGAGCAGCCAGACTGCCTGGATGCTCTCGCCACAGAATGGCCAAACAGAAGCCCAGCAAACAGGGCTAACTGGTGAACCGGAAGCCCTGTCTGTCAACAGAGAACCCCCCGGAAAGTCTACGTGGCTTTTTTGTCTACAGAAGCTCTTGGCAAAGACATTATTTGTCATCACAGAGAGGCAGAATGGTGTCATAGGAAGTGCCGAGTTTTATCGACATACTGGTGATAAAACATATTTTGTGTGTAGACACGCTGTGAGTTTTGTCAGGAAAACCCTAGTTTTGTCAACAAAACTCTATACAGTAGATGAGTAAGAGTGAGAAGAAGAGATCAACTAGTTCTAAATCTTGATGGACAAAGAGAGTGGAAACAATTAGTTCAATTCACTAGACGCAAATAAAATTCCCTTTGTTTAACATATCAGTTAGTTTTAATTTGGAAATGTGTTTTGATAAATTTATTGTTTCTCAGTTATACAGTATATTCAAAGTTGCTTTATTTGACTAATAAGAAACAATTTTAAAATGCTGGTTTTGTGAATTGTAGCGCAATTTTAATGTAAATTTAATTTTAATTTCAATGTGTCAACACAAATGATAAGTAAAAATCTCACAAATAATCTGATATACAAAAAATGACATTTCCCCCTTCTAGTACGAAATCAAGAAACGGAATACATATATGTTAAACTATATAATTATATAAATAAATGTGTGTAGATATAGAGTATCCTCCTGATTAGCAAAAATAATTGCCAAATTTAATCTAAAGTCTATAGTTAGCCACAAATCAACATGCGTTTATAGTTAGTAGGAGTTCCAAATTTTAGGAAATTTACTTTATTTTACTTTAAGATTTAAATCAATCCACCTTTATTTCTTGCAAAGTGAAGAGGGGTGTCTGTAGTACAAAAATTCTATAAATGTATCCCAATGACCAAAGCTCAGAAAGTCATAGATAACAAACGATCTAATTTACAGTTTTAGGAGATCAATATTAGAAAAATCCACGGGGTTACTCAGTGTCTCTCCCAGAAAATGCAGGAAATAGGTAAACTAATGGGCAGAACAAGGACAAATCTGTACAACCTGATTTTACATAACTCAATTTTCATTTCAGTCTTCAGCAAGGAGACAGAGATATCTTTTTTTTTCCACCCATCACAGTTCTGGCAAGACACAAATTGCATGAGCTTCTTTGAATGTAGTCCCATGATGCAGTGAGATTTTTAGAAAGGGGCACGTGAGGGTCACCATGTATATATTAATATTTCTGTCATGTAATTATTGCCTCCTACAGTAACATTAATACAGATTAAGAATGTTTTCAGCCACGGTTTTGTACAGTGACTCATAATACTCCCAGGCATCATAAGTAAAAGAAGGACTCACACAGTCTTTTACACCATGTTGGACCAAACTTTCAAAGTATATCCCTGCATAGGATTTTTTTTAAAAATAATTCCTCTCACTCCACAACACAATACACCATTCAGCCCACATTGTCTCTTACATTTTCATCCCATTACCATGTGCAAAAAACCTTATATCCCGTAATTCCTTCAAGAGAGACACATTTTCCCATGCTACTAAAAGGAAACCCATCGGTGAATCTTACTACATATTTTAGAAGTGTGCATCTGTCTGTCTGTGAATCTGTGTGTTCAAGAACTCCTCCTGAATGGTGAGATCTAGGGCCACCAAACCTGGTATGCAGCATCCTCTTATCTTGAATTAAAGCAAGGTCACAGTTTGGTTGTGCCAGAATAATGGGATGTGCCTGGGATATGATAGTTCTGTATCAAATGGAAAGTGAGGGGTGTGACAGCAGGGACAGCTATATTCAGGTATGACCATAGGAGCAGCACACATGGAGGACACAAGGCCCTTTTTCTGCCCATTAGTTTACATATATCCTGGTTGGTAGCATGCCATGCCCCCTGCCCTGGGTTGGCTCCAGGGAAAAGCTGGTGTCCATCTCCAACCCCTTTCTTGAGCCCCCACACCCTCTGCTGAGCTTCCCCTCCCCCCATCCACCTGCCCTGACTCCTGTACCTCCACCTCAAGTCCTGAGCCTCTCTTCACCCCCTTGCTTTGACTCCTGCAGCCCACCACCCACCCTGGTCCCCATGTCAACCCCCACCCTCACTCTTGCATCCCCACACCTCTCTCCTCCTGCCCAAAATTCCCCACATCCTCAAGCCCCAGCCATGACTCACATACCTTCCACACTACCAGCTCCCTGCCCTCAAAGATCTGAGCAACATTGCTCTTGTAATCTTCTAGTACAGCATTTCTCAATGTGTGGTCCACGGCACAGTACCAGCTCTTAGAGAAAAAAAAATACTGGTCCTTAGAAATATACAAATTATCACTATGTACTATTATTATAGTGAATAAATAATGAACAGTGAAAATTTATTTATTTTCATTCTTTTTATATGTGTTTATATTTTTAGGCTGCAAAAAAAGATACTGAAAAAACCTGTGTCCCAACTATATAAAGTTTGGGAAACCCTGTTCTAGGATATTATATGAATAAATGCAATTCAGACACAATCTTTACCTGCTAAATTGATGAGAGATTTAGTGTTTTCCTGAAAATTACCTCAGATTACCCAACCAATCCCACTCACACAAAAAGGACATTTTACTTGCTCTGAATATTATGGCAGCAGGTCCTGCCAGACCTGCCAGATTTCAATTCTGCTGCAGGGCTTTGTTTCAGAGAATTGCACTAAAGGTGAGGCACATCAAATGTCTGAACCTCTACAGAACACTACATTTGTATGCGATTAGGTTTTATGCGAGCAAATTAACTGTGTGTACAAGGAAGTAGTTTTGCACTCATCCTGATCTGTATATGTAAATGTTCTTTTCACACAAACACACATCAGCTTTGCAGGCTCAACACTACATTTACTTCACACAGCTCACCTATTCAATGGGCGTGTGAAAATTGGGCCCCTTTATGCAAAATCTGCCATTGTTTTGGCCATTCTTTTACCCGCATACTTCATAGCAGGTGGAATTCCACAGGCTACAAAGTATACCAGACAAGATTCTCAAGAGTGTATCTTGATTTAATGATTTTTTAGGAACTATTTCTATTGCATTTTTCAGCAGTTTTGAGACTTTTCAATTCTTTGTAAACATAATGCTCACAAAAGGTGATGGGTGGTCATTTTTACCTATGCCTGCTTCATGAAGTCTCATGGAAAGATATTAAACTATCTGGAAATCCCTAGAGTAGGTTGGTGGTTACTTGAAACGAATAATAGCCCTTGATTTGCCAGTGGGAAGGAGGAGGTAACCAGTAGGTAGATTGGTTTCTTTGTCAGAAAGGTCTGAAATGGTTGATGGAATTTTATAGTGCCCTTACTGGCCAGCACGTAAGATGCAATGAAAAATGACTCTCATATTTAAGAAATAAAACATTAATAACATGCTCCTTTTTAAGTACTTCACACACTTGCCTATTTTCTTCACTCTCAGGGTTAGGCTTACCTAGAAAACTATAGGCACTTTCGATGAGCAAATAGCCAGATGCTTCTCAGAGATGGTTAGCAATGAAGAAAAGATTGTGTCATGTACTGATATTAGAGAATTCACAGAGAACAGTGTGAAAAAGCTAAAAGTTCTCGGCAAGAAAGGACTGATTGCCAGCACTATTGCCTGCAGAGCTGCTGGTGCTTTATCACACCTCTTTCAATATGCAACATGTTTTCTGCTCCTCTGAAAAATAATTTTTGAATGGGCTTCCAGATTTAATAAGTGAGAGCTTTCCTGAGTAAAGGCTAAATACATATAGAGAAGCCCTCAGGTTTATGACCAGGAATTACAAAATAGCTAAGGTACTTGTTCAGCAGTGGGATTCCTCCCCTTCCAGGCTCATAAAAAGTCAGTCCACAATCCCCCTTACTACAGTAAACTCTTTCATACCCAGCAACCCTGGCACCCGGGAGGCTGAAGGAAATTCAAATATTCCAGATAATAGAAAGGTATACTTAGCAATGCATAACACTAAAGAAAAACAAGATTCAATGCTAAGAAACAAGCAAAAACTGTATGGAGAGTACTTTATTTACCAACAACAGCAGTAGTGTACACTGTAAACTTATCCTGTATTTGCTGTATTTATTTGTATCTACTTTTACCATACTGTACTTATGGAAAATGTAACTAAAATTTATTTATGATTAAAATGCTGGTTGTTTGAGAGTTTCAGATGATAGAATGTTGGATATGAAAGAGTTAACTGTATGTCTCAGGGAACTGCCTGTTCTGGGAAATTAGAGATGGGACTGTATTACATGGGGGATTACAGCTCGAGCCTGTATGCAGTGTTAAACAGCAAACCAGGTAAATAGCCCACACCCTCAGGCAGGACAGTGGAAGAAAGGTCTATGACTCAAGCTTCTGCTCAGGGTCGAGTAACAAACAATTATGGAGACTACCTGCCCTTGGTCAGTGTGGGGCAACAAATATCTGGGGACTTTGGTCTGTGTACGAGGTCGAGCACCAGAGGGTTCAGGCATTCTGGCTCTGGCAAATGGCCAGTACTTGCTGGCTCCTTAGCCTTCAGAGAGAGAGAGAGAATGTCACCCAGTCTTGAGGGGAGGGGAGGGGCACAGACTTACTATATACTTTTCAGCAATTTTGAACCTTTTCAGTTCTTTGTAAACATAATCCTCACAAAAGGCGATGGCTGGTCATTTTTACCTGTGCCTGCTTAATGAAGTCTCATGGAAAGATAATAAACTATCTGGAAATCCCTGCAGTAGGTTGGTGGTTATTTCAGACAAATAATAGCCCTTGCTTTGCCAGTGGGAGTAGGAGGTAAACAACAGGGAGATTTCTTTGTTTGTTTGTTGATTTGCTTGATTGGTTTGGTTGGACTTTCCATTTTCATTCATGTTGCCTAGGCTTTCTTTTCCCATGATCTGTTCTCTGCATTTATTTATGCTTCCAATTTGCACACTGAAGTTGCTCATCAAACTTAGTGAGAAATCCTGTGGCACCTTACAGACTAACAGGTATCTTGGAGCATAAGCTTTTGTGGGGAAATACCCGATTTGTTGGAGGCCTGGGTTCAATTCCCACCCAGTGCAGTGCCTTTCAGGAAAGATGAGGAGAAATTGGAGACGGTTCAGAGAATAGCAACAAAAACTACCAAAGATCTAGAAAATATGACCTATGAGGAAGATGGAAAGAACTGGGCTGTTTAATTGGGAAAAGAGAAGACTGAGAGGGGCTATAACAGCTTTCAAGTACTTAAAATGTTACAATGAAGAGTGAGAAAAAGTATTTTCCTTAACCTCTGATGATAGAACAAGAAGCAATAGGCTTAAATTGCAGAAAGAGAGGTTTAGATTGGACAAGAGAGAAAACTTGCTAAAAATGGGTTTAAGCACTGCAAAAAATTGCCTGGGTAGGATGTAGAATCTCCATCAATGGAGATTTTTAAGACCAGGTTAAGCAAACTTCTGTCAAGGATGACCCATCTGGTGTTTGGTCCTGCTGTGAGTTCAAGGACAGTACTTGATGACCTATTGTAGCCAGACAAAATCTCCCCCTTATAAGCCAGCTTGCTCGCTGCCCCCCCCCGCCCACTGAGAAGCACACAGGGCACGGAAACGGCTGCTGACAGCACAGTCTTTGATGCCCTCATTGAGGCCCAGATGTGCTAGCTCATCATGACCCTGAGAAGCAGAAAGTACAGATAGAAGGCTAACAGGCCAAACTATCAACATGGGGGGGGGGACCCTCAAGAAATCACCCCAGCTGGCATTGATCGATATGATGCACACACACAACCATCCCAGAAGGAGAAGTGCCCCACCCACACAAACAGAATGTCCTGTACTCTCAAATTGCTTATCTCCTGTCTTACAAGTGCAAATTAAGTAAGAAATGCCCTTGTAACAAACTGGCGTCACAAAGACAGACCAGTATGATCTGGCACCATGGATAAGAAAGAGAATACGTAACCCAAAGGGGTATAGAAGATGTGTCCGGCAGAACTCTAACTTTGAGTGCATTCCACCAACTACCTGCTGGTCGGGTCAGGTGATTGCCTCCCGAGGTCCACAACTGGGGACGCCCAACCTCGTATTTGTCTTTCCACGGAATTGAGTGACCGATCCAGCTGGGCTACGCTGGTATCGAGAGAGGCAGAGAGGGTAAGATACACCCATGCTAGGTCTCTGACTTTTTTGTGCACAGCTAAAGAATTAGAGCTCTGTAACTAGATGTCATTGTATCAAGATATCATCGTGTTAGATGGTAACAGATATCTTTGTATTGGATTGTAACGTAACTTGTTAACACCTGTACTTTGCTAGCATATCAGAAGTAGACAATAGCCTTTTGTAACCGCACGCTTATAACTGTAGCTTAAATAAACTTGTAACTAGTTAAGCTCTGAGCCTGACCCTGTTATCCTTTTGTCACTGCAACACAGCCGGCACAACAAAAAGAACTTTAACCGTTTGGTTACTACAGCCTGGCCGTAGGTGAGAGTGCTAGGAGCTGCCTGCTCTAACAGTAAAGAACTGGGTTGCTTAGGACCCAGGGGAGTACCTCACCGCACATTACCTGGCCACCGGCTAACAGAATTGGTGCAGCGAGCAGGGTACACATCCAGCAATCCGTGGCACCAGCGGTGGAGACGATGGACTGGATGGCATTCCTAAGGGGATGCTTAGGTGTAACAGAGGTCAGCAAGGTAGTCAGGAGGGTGATGAGGAGTTGAGGTGCCATGCTGTCATCTGGGTTGAAGGCAGCTACAACACAACTAGGCCTATAGCAATTACTAAGAGTCTATTAGTATTAATATGGCATCTAGCAGCATGCATATATTATATACATTAAAGTTCTTTGGTGTGTACTGATGTTACAGGTGGCCATTGCCTTGCTTCCTCCCAGGGAGGTGTGTATTCCAGGTGGTTTCTTCTTTTTCTGGAGAGAAAACACAAGGTCAGCTGGTCTTGGATGTGATCCAAGCCTCGGTAATGGTTATTGGTTCCCTTTTAGAGTCTAAAGCAGTTCACACCCCCCACCTTTTCATGAGTGCAGTACATGAGTCTGTGTTCCCAGACTAGGGTGTTTAATTACAACAGTATCTCCAGGATTAGATTTGGAGTCCTTGAGTGGCGGAACTGGTTTAAACTTTCGTGGAACTGAGTGTCTTGCTTGTAATTCCTCGGAGTGGAAGCCATCGCGTGCGAGGAAGCTCCAAGGTTAAGCTGGGCCCTTCTGTCCCGTCCTCCTAGCCAAGCTGGTGTGGGTAGAGGTAACCGGTTTGAACTTTCTGAATTAGACCATAATTCCCATCTGCCTTCCTGTCTAATGGTTCTCTGTCTGAGTGTCAGCAAGGGATGGGTGGGTCTCAAAGTATGCAGTCCTGGCCCAACAAGGAGGAGTTTGTGCTGTAATTAACCAATCTTACTGCTTTTAGGTAAACACTCAGAACAGATTAAACAGGATGTATCTGCCATCAAAGATGCAGTTAAAATCTTACATGCTGTAACTATCTCATGGTTAAAATGGTTAGCTCAACAATTAGAATTTTCTCTTACTCCATTCCTGCATTCCATTGTAACCACTATTTTGATTGTTCTTATCATAGTAGTTGTGTTTTGCATAACACTGTGCATCGTTAGGAGACTGATGTGGCTATCTCCTCCACGCAAATCCGATACATGGAGCTGACAAGTAATCCTAGCCAGTTCCGCGATTTCCCACATACTGATCGGATCATTGGGTACTTTTAGACTTCCTCCAAGGAGGGCAAGAGGTGCTGGCATCACCACCACCTTGCGTTCTGGGATGTAGTGTGGTGCATCAGGGGGTGGAATGTAGCCAGACAAAATCTCCCCCTTATAAGCCAGCTTGCTCGCTTCCCCCCTCCCCACTGAGAAGCACACAGGGCATGGAAACGGCTGCTGACAGCACAGTCTTTGATGCCCTCATTGAGGCCCAGATGTGCTAGCTCATCGTGACCCTGAGAAGCAGAAAGTACAGATAGAAGGCTAACAGGCCAAACTATCAACATGGGGGGGGGACCCTCAAGAAATCACCCCAGCTGGCATTGATCGATATGATTCACACACACAACCATCCCAGAAGGAGAAGTGCCCCGCCCACACAAACAGAATGTCCTGTACTCTCAATTGCTTATCTCCTGTCTTACAAGTGCAAATTAAGTAAGAAATGCCCTTGTAACAAAATGGCGTCACAAAAGACATACCAGTATGATCTGGCACCTTAGATAAGAAAGAGAATACATAACCCAAAAAGGGGTATAAAAGGTGGGTCCAGCAGAACTCTGAGTGCATTCCACCAACTACCTGCTGGTCGGGTCAGGTGATTGCCTCCCAAGGTCCACAGCTGGGGACGCCCAACCTCATATTCGTCTTTCCGCGGAATTGAGTGACCGATCCGGCTGGGCTACGCTGGTATCGAGAGACGCAGAGAGGGTAAGATACACCCATGCTAGGTCTCCGACTTTTTTGTGCACAGCTAAAGAATTAGAGCTCTGTAACTAGATGTCATTGTATCAAGATATCATTGTGTTAGATGGTAACAGATATCTTTGTATTGGATTGTAACGTAACTTGTTAACACCTGTACTTTGCTAGCATATAAGAAGTAGACAATAGCCTTTTGTAACCGCACGCTTATAACTGTAGCTTTAATAAACTTGTAACTAGTTAAGCTCTGAGCCTGACCCTGTTATCCTTTTGTCACTGCAACACAGCCGGCACAACAAAAAGAACTTTAACCGTTTGGTTACTACAGCCTGGCCGTAGGTGAGAGTGCTAGGAGCTGCCTGCTCTAACAGTAAAGAACTGGGTTGCTTAGGACCCAGGGGAGTACCTCACCGCACATTACCCGGCCACCGGTTAACACCTATGGATGTACCTTCCAGTTCTAGTATTCTGTGATTCTGTGGTAGGAACGAGGGACATGGGAGATCAAATGCAATTGGGATCAGCTACAAGAACAAAGGTGGAGAGGATGGTGAACTGAAGACGTGGAGAAAGGGTAGCTCAAGCATCTGGAGAATGAAGGTAGGTGAGGCAGAAAGAAGGAGCTAAAAATCAGATTTTGGTAATCAGTGAATTAAAGCAAATGGCAATGCTGAATCCATTGAAGTTGGTGAACATCAGAGTCTTTGGAAGATGGGAAGCAGAATAATGCTCATTTGCTGGAACAGTTATAGTAGGTCACCAAATAATACACAAATATCTTATCCAGGTTCCTAGATTTTTGAATTTGGATAGTTCCGAAACAGTTAGAAAATCTTCTCATTATGGCCACATTTACACTAGCCCCTTCCTTTCAGAAGGGGCATGGGAATGAGAGAGTTGGGAAGATGCTAATGAGTCACTGCCATGAATATGCAGTGCTTCATTAGCATAATGGCAGCTGCGCATGATTCAGAAGTACCGCTTTTGAATTGTGCACCACCTGTGTAGAAGGGGGCCTTTTGAAAGGACACCCCACCCGGAATGTTAAAGCCATTTGGTTTTAGGAAGAAGGGGCTTTTGAAGTCCACAGGGTCCTTTCAAAAGGCCCCCATCTACACAGGTGGTGTGCAATTAGAAAGCACCGCTTTCCAATCATGCATGACAACCGTTATGCTAATGAGGTGCTGCATATTCCTGGAAGTGCCTCATTAGCATATTTCCAACTTGCTTATTACCATGCCCCTTCCAAAAGGAGGGGGCTAGCGTAGCCTTGGCCTGTGCGTTATAATACTAGTGGGCCACATTTTATCAGATATTCCTTTCTATGGCAAAACTTCCATTTTCTACATTTACGTGAATGAGGATTGCAGTAGTTGACCCAGCGTAATTTGTAAATTACTATTTTCAGACTATATTAATCCTTCACTTTCTTTTATTTTAAAACCTAAGCATTTCCAAATTTATTACAGAGAACGTTATTTTATATGAAAATTAATTAGAATGAGCTATTCATAGTAATCTGAAATGCATTCCACATTGATTGAAATAATTAGTGTAGGGCTACTCCATATTTACTTAAGATATGAATCTAGAGGGATGTGATAAAATTAATTAGCAGGAGCTAATTAAAGTTAGGATATGAGTTAGGGTTTAATAAATATAATTACAGAGTACAAACGATGGATTCTTAATTAATAGATAGTATTTGCCAAATATTGAAGAGAGATTATCACATTTCAATGAAGGACATGCTATATTCAGCACACCTTCCAGATAGCAGTTACACTACAAACAATGATGTTTAAAGGGGAAGGAGGAGGAGGAAGTGAGAGGTAGACACCAACAAACTACTTTGTTTCAGTTTTCAGTGCACATGTGCGATCAATGAGGAAAAGCATGCCTTCTACAAACTTGTAATTCATGCTTCTCGCATATTGGCCTATGGCCGAGTGGCCTGGGGCTGGATTTCTGAAGGCATTTGTAAAGCTATTTAAGCACCTAAGGATGCAGATAAATACCTACATTCCACTAGCTACCTGTCTGCAAGGTGCCTAAATATCTTGTAAAATCAGGGTCTCTGTCCCCCATTTGTAAAATTGTGATAATAGCCCTTCTCTACTGCACCAAAACAAAGGTTCTACTCTGACACACTTAAATACAGCACTAATGGGAACATACAGGTATGAAAGATACATAGAAATATCCTTATCTGTAATATTTGCCAGACAGGCTTTCTGGCCCTATGATGGCTAGCTTTCTGCATTTGGATTCTGCCTCCTACTACAGGTCAATGTAATCTGTGTAACCTAGGCCCTCTTTGTGCTTAAGAGTCTGAGGGAGGACATTAGAAAGAGAGCTACCAACCTGATAGCAGAAATCAGAATAAGATGGTAATTGGACTATGATACCAACCTATTTTTAACAATCAAGCAGAGGAGAGGAATCAACCCCTGCCTGCTGTTCTCCCCTCCTTCCCACACTCACACATATCACCTCTTTCCAGGGGCTACTGAGGCACTTGGCAACTGTAGGGTTTGTTTTGTTTTGTTTTGTTTTTGGCAGATCACTTAGATGTTGGGTGATGGGAGCACTGTTTCTAATTCCTATATAAAAAAAAAGAAAATGAAATGTACAGTAGACCTACTCTGCTCTAATACTATCATGTTTTTACACATTGTGCAAGTCAACTAGGGGTCACTTATTAGACTTAAAATTTAAATGCATATTCTTACTTGGTTGCTAACTCTGCAGAGAGAGAGAGAGAGACAGAAAGAGTCAGAAGGACTCCTGGCCTCTATCTTGGCTTTGTGAGGGGAGTATAGGATCTAATAGATTAAAACAAGGTACAGATATATCTAAGTTCTATATAGTAAATTAGTATATAGTAAATTAGAAAGGGCAGAGTGGGTCAGACTAATGACCCATTTACCCGGTGTTCTGTCTTCCGACAGTGGCCAATGCCAGGTGCTCCAGAATGAATGAACAGAAGAGGCAATCATAAAATGATCCATAGTGCCCCCCACCCCGTGTTCACAGCTGCTGGCAAACAGAGGCTAGGGACACCACCCCTTCCCCATCCTGAGTACTAGCCATTGATGGACCGATCTTGCATGAACTTATTTTTCTGAGCCTTTCCACCATCCCTGGCAAAGACTTCCACAGGTTCTCTGTCAAGAAGTAATTTATTTTGTTTCTTTGAAATCAGCTGCCTATAAATGTAATTGGGTCCTTGTGTTATGTTCATGGAGTATATATTTCTTTATTCAGTTTTTCCACACCATTGCAATGTTGCAGACCTCTAGCATACCTTCTTTGCCATTTTATCATTTGCTTTCGAAGATAAGACATCCTAGTCTTTTAAATATCTCTTCATATGGAAGTTGTTCCCTACCCCAATCATGTTTGTTGCTCTTCTCTGTATCTTTTCCAAATTCAATACATCTTTTTACATGGGATGACCAGATATGCAGTATTCAGCATGTGGACATGCCATGACTCATAGGCCATGTCTACACTAGCCCCAAACTTCGAAATGGCCATGCAAATGGCCATTTTAAAGTTTACTAATGAAGCACTGAAATACATATTCAGCACCTCATTAACATGCGGGCGGCTGCGGCACTTTGAAATTGACGCAGCTTGCCGCTGCGTGGCTCATTCAGACGGGGCTCCTTTTCGAAAGGACGCTGCCTGCTTCGAAGTCCCCTTATTCCCATCTGCTCATAGGAATAAGGGGACTTCGAAGTAGCTGGGGTCCTTTCGAAAAGGAGCCCCGTCTGAATGAGCTGTGCGGCAGCGAGCCGCGTCAATTTCGAAGTGCCACGGCCGCCCACATGCTAACGAGGCGCTGAATATGTATTTCAGTGCTTCATTAGTAAATTTCGAAATGGCCATTTGCATGGCCATTTCGAAGTTTGGGGCTAGTGTAGCCATAGCCATACAGCGGTAATATGATAGTTTCTTTCTTATTATCCATTCCTTTCCTAATGATTCCCAGTATCCTGCTAGCTTTTTAGACTGCCTCTGCACACTGAGCAGATGTTTTCACAGACTATCCACAATGATTCTAAGATCACTTTCTTGAGTGGTACCAGCTAATTTAGACCCCATCATTTTGTATGTGGAGTTGGTATTATATTTTTCTATGTGCATTATTTTGCATTTATCAACCTTAAATTCCACCTGCTACGGTGTTTGCCTATCACCCAGTTTTATGAGATCCATTTGTAACTATTTGCAGTCAGCTTTGAATTTGACAAATTTGAGTAAATTTGTAACGTCTGAAAATTTTGCCCCCTCAGTTTACCCTTTTTTGAGATCATGTATGAACAAGTTGAACAACACTTGTCCCAATGCAGATTGTTCTTTTCCCTATCTTTTAAGTGAAGTACCTGACAATCTTTTCGTAATCATCTAATGAACTTTCACAGAGAGGTAGCTGTGTTAGTCTGTATCTGCACAAAACAAAAAAGCAGCCCTTTAGCACTTTTAAGACTAACAAAATAATTTATTAGGTGATGAGCTTTCAAGGCACAGACCCACTTCTTCAGATCTTGAATGACAGGCCTCTTCTTATCTTAATCACACTGCCTTCCTCCCTGACCCAAAGACAAAGCTGAGAGCAGCACAAGCTATGTTGTTAAGAGTTGCCTCTGGGGATAGAACATGTGGTTTCAGCAAACCTCAAGTCTGAAATACAGATGTTCAAAATTGGGGGAGGGGAGAAGGTACAGTACTCCCTAGTGCCCCCCGCCCCCTGCACTGTGCTGCCACTCATGGAGAATGAAAGTTGCACCATTTATTCTCTTCCTAAATCTAACCCTTGTTTAGCCAAACAACAAATTGCCCTTATTGCCAGAGACAGAGGAGGATTAAGGTCTCCTGGGGCTCTGGGACAGGGCATTAGGGAGATCTGGTGCTGTAATGCTCACCTCATCCCACCCTTTCTGTCCCCATTCCCCACCTGCAATGCCTCCTAAGACCCTAAAACATTCTGCCTCACTTTCCCCATCACTCTTCCTCTATTTCACTCATGGTCTTGCTCCATTCTGGCCCCTGCCCCACTGTGACCCCAAGACCCAAGCAGGTCTGTCCCCTCACCATGTTCCTGGGGCCACAGGGGGAATGACAGCTCCTTCAGTCCTGAGGCCACACTTCTGCTGAGGACCCAGGTTAGGACACTCGGGCTTCCTCTACCTGCCCCGTGACTTCTTCCAAGGTTCTGGTCTTCCACTGACCTGTAGTGGAATTTCTGCTGAAGGCCTTGGATATGGCTCCCATGGGCCCATTGGATAATTAGCCACTGATCAAAGATACTGGGTACCTGTAGCTCTCATGAATTCAGGTGCTGCAGTTGTGCCATTTTTTTTTTAATTCCTTCAGCTTTGGCACCTCTTTTCCCTTTGTGAATCCCAACAGCAAACTGTCCTGCTGGTGTGAAAATTTAGTGATGTAAATGTCCAACAACTGCCTGTTGCAACAAGCGGGTCTCAGTTAGCCAAAGGAGCCCATCATCTGAGCTACCGATGGAAAGCATGCTGACAAGCCAACCAGGGGAGGTGGTGACTCATTGCATCTCATGGGCATCTTTTGCACTACTATATTGCAAATACTTCCTTTTAAAGCCTGTACAGATGTGACTTTTAAGTTACTAGCAAGATTCCACCTTCCTCATACAGTCTTGTAAGTATCGCTGTAAAACGTAAGGCTTTAAACTTGCAGCATTCTTAATAGCTCAGTTATTTGGCTCCTTAAATATAATTTATAACAACCAGAGATTCCAATGGGCATTGTACAATTGCTATAGGTATAATGTAATAGCAACCCCAGTCATATTAGGGATGCTGCAATATTGTATAGATGCGTAATTCATAATAACACAATTATGTAAACTAACAGTGTATCTTTTATTTCATCAAAACGTCTCAAAGCTCTTTATGCAACATAACTGCTCTCCCATTGAAGCCAATGGCAAAATTCCCCTCAGCTTCAGCCAGAGCAAAAGTGGCCCCAAAGGTCAGGTTTTGGCTGACTCTGAAGAGGCATGCCAGGAAAAGAGAACATGGAAGGGCTCTTTCCTTGCATTCAGAGGACTGCAGGCTCAGCTGGAAGCAATTAAACACTTTCTGTTGGAGGATTACAAACACCTGGATGGTTATTGCTGGGCTAATGATACAATTAGAAGTAACTGGGAGGCTACAACAGGGGAAAAACAAAAGGAGAACAGCTAGAGGGTGAGCTGTGCAGAGGAGTTGAACAGAAGTTTTTTTCCAGCAGAAAGGCTGTGTTGTGTTCTCTTTGTTGGGAAGCAAAGGTACATGTGATGGAAGAGGAAGCACAGGGGTAAGCTTGGCAATTAGGCACACTGAAAAGCTGAAGAAGCACCCTCTATGCCCCCATATTCCTAGGCCAGAGTAGCTGCATCCCTTTTTTTGCTGTTGTCATTGCATGTAGTATGGGAAGCTGCATGTTGTTTGAGGTAGGGGAGGGAAAGCGCATGTAGTGGTTGGTGAAA
The DNA here is from genome assembly GCF_033958435.1 of Carettochelys insculpta. Classification (NCBI taxonomy): domain Eukaryota; kingdom Metazoa; phylum Chordata; order Testudines; family Carettochelyidae; genus Carettochelys; species Carettochelys insculpta. The sequence goes on from NC_134139.1 coordinate 191,955,405, forward strand.
ATTGGGAAGAATGTGTTCCCCTCCACAGCACAGCTCACGTAAGGGACTGACTACAGTGTGGTTGAAAAGTCCCCTTTCAGACAGCCATATGGTTGCATTTGCTCTACTCAAGGTACAGGTCTGGAAACAACAGAAGAACATGGCTACCCAGGGGTTCTGGGAGGTTTGCACTCAGGTGGCTAACCGCAGCTGCTACCTGCATTATTCTCTGCCACGCAGGCATGTTCAGTGCAGTAAATGGAGCAGAGGTAGCGAGCGCCTGCCTGCCTGCACAGTAAGGGGCTGTAGGGGTCAGACCTGCAGTATAAATGTACCCTAAGAGTCACTGCAGTGGCACAGGGAAACTTTCTGTTTTGAGAGACCAAAGACACCTGCAGAGCCTGTGCTCTTTATTGCACCCGTTTGTGCTTTTATGAGCAGTTGGATAGCCCTCCATCTCTGCATACAAGGCGTGCAATTCTACCTGGCCTTGGCACAGACATTGCAATAGGAAAGGGTGTAGGGGAGAATCCTCACACTCACCCATTCCCTCTATTCTAAAAGAATATATATCAAGGCTGGGTAGAAAGAGGTCCTACTAGACTGGAGCAGAGCAGCCATTAAGTGGGACTTTCACCTCAGAGTCAGTGGAAGTGGTGGAGGGATGAGTAGATGGGTGAAAGAAAAGGAAAGAGAGAGAGAGAGAGCCTGGAATCAGTTTTCAGACTCAGGAAGCAGTCCACCCCAACCCTCGTAACTAATAATCACTTAAAAGCATATAAGAAGAAAACACATGAGGAAAAACACCACATGATACACTTAAAATGTATAGAAGGTGGAAAGCAGAACACATCGTTTATCTATGAATTTATTGCTTGAGCCCATTAAATGCTCTGTCATGGTGTCAAAGAGGGAAAATACATATGGAGAGAGTTTAGGAATATCTGCAAAGATCATAATGCAGAACACACTTCACCTTTCCATTGTTTTTCTTTTTCATCTTCCTTTGAGCCCACAGTAATACATGCTTGGATCTTTTGCTCCCTGTTCCCTAGTGTAAAGCATCCCTGATGGTGGCGTTGCTGCAGTTTGTCTCTCTCTTTTTTTTTCAGCAGCTCCTTTATATGTATGAAGACTCATCCAGCCACACACCTATTTTCTCCTGCCATCCTCTCTGCATAGTTTATTTCTTTCCAGAGTTGCTACTCATCAGTGCTTTATCACAGAATTATCTCACCAGAGAGACTCTAGCTAAAATATATTGTCTCTACAGAGCAAACTTGTCAAAATACCATATGGTTCCTCCTTGTCAGTGAAACCTTGATAATGTACATTTAAAATTTGTCTGTGCATGGGAGATGCCTGAGTGCAATATTCACAGCACATACCAATTGCCTCCATAGTTATTGCAACACAGGCCAAAAAGAAATGAAGGTACATCACAGGGGAGGTGCACTTGCGAGTAGAGCAGAGGACTGGGAGTTTAAATTCCTGGCGTATATTCCTTGCACATCCTCAGACCTTGTGTGTGTGATCATGGGCAAATCATCTCATCTCCTCAGGCTTTAACAAATCCTTCTGTGTTGTGCAAATTGTTTTTAAATCACTTCAGAGTAAGAATATTGTATCTACAGTGGCCCAAATTCAGCAGAAATGGCAAAGGGGAATATAAAGTGTGTCTTGTGCAAGTGGAAGTCATGATGAAACACAAAGGATTCACCCCAGAACCCCCAGACAGCATTTCCATCAAGATTCCAACCATGGATACATTAGTGTGTTTCACCAGCGGAAATGTAAGAGTGTTGCATGGTTTGCTTGGCACGTCCCTGCTGGGAAAGGGTTATTAAGTGGGACATGCTGACTTACCAAGGCAGGTGATTTGTTACCCCCTCTGGCCCTAGGAACACCACTGGAACGTTGCAGTTCCTGTGTAACCAACCACATTGGCCAAGCAGGTTTAAGATGATCTTTGTTTTGCCCTTTGTTAGTAAAGTCAAAGCTTAGGAAGGAGTTGATTTCCTACATTACTCACAACATGCACAGAGTAGGTTAGGAAAGGCATATGCTGACTGGGCGCCCCCTGGGAAGAGTTGCTGAATCAGCTGATTTCTTACCCATTCTGTTCATGACCCGGCCTGTGTTAACACCACAGCTTTTGGGCTGCACTGGTTTGTTATGTTAACCCTTTGAGTAAATGTGTCACCACTAATCATCACCACCCTCTGGTTGCATTACCCCCCCGCACCAAATATCAGTTGATGATTTAAATATGATCTCTGTGCTGTTGCTGAAGCCAACAAATCTTCTAGTCTGGAACACTGATTAGTCTTTACAATCCCCTTATTGGGCATATGCATATAGAGGCTAGGAATTTAAGAGGAATAGATATTATCTAGGTGGGAAGAATATCCAGAGTTATAATAGAAAATAGCTTGAGAAGGGATAAATCGTTACTCTTCTGCATATAAGCCAACCTCTAACCACTGGGGTTAGGAGGAAACGTACACTGGAGCTGAATGTCCCAGAACAGTCTAAGGGCTTCTGCACCTTCCTTGAATTAGCGGAGCATCTTCTGACTGTGATCAATGGCTGGATGCCCTCCTGAGCCTATCTGGCTGACTATTCCTATACTTCCACTTCATCAGTGCAGAATTCTGCAGGAGGATTTACACCAGCTCCAGGCTAAGTCTTATAGTCATTCAACACTTAGATTATAAGGACTCCACTTGATCAGTCTGGGGGTTGGGGGTTCCTGTGCCTTGAAAAAAGCTTTCTGGCCTTCCATTCACACAACAAGGATTAATTGTAGAGGCATTCAGCACTGCAACTATTCCCGTATAGCTCTTATGGAGGAATCATTTTCATTACAAAGGTCTGAAGAGAATTAGACATATGTAAGGAACAACAACAACAGCAAAAAGCCTGAGGTGGAATTTTCTTTTGAACAACAACCTTTGAATATTGAAAAACAACAAAATCTATGTGTCTGTTTGAAAGTAAAAGCCATATTGGTTCATGTGAGACTAGCTATACAATTAGCTTTCACATGTTGTCAGAATTTCTACCATCTCTCAGATAACTAAATCTACATTCTATTGAAAATTGCTGCTGTTCAGGGTTTGAGATCTCAGCAAGGATGAGGTGTCTTTGTTATGTTTGAAGATTATTTTTAGTCAATGCTCATTAGAAAATTTCCCAGGTGCTCATGCTTTTTGTTTTTTTAAAAAAAAAAGCAGAAGAATGGACAAGTATAGGTGTCAGCAACTTTTCCAAGGTGGAGTGCCAACATTTGACCTTTTGACCTCTATGTACAGCCCAGGTGCTGGTGATACTTTTCCTGCTTAAAACAGCTTCATTAATAAATAAACTAAGATGCAGAGCTTCACCATTTAGGTGGTGGTTGGTAGCAGTAGTTGTCTTTTGTTAATCCACAGGCAGCATGGCTCTGAGCAAGCTCCCAGCTGCATGGGAGAGGAGGAATGGTGCTGAGGTCCTGCCTCACATGCTGATGAAAATCAGCTTACATGCTACTCTTGTTACCTTTGCTGGGGGTTGCAGAACCTGGGCTAATAGGACACTGGGTTGGGATTCTGGAAACCTGGGTTTAATTCTCAGGGCATCTACACTTCTGTATGACCTTGGGCAAGTACTTAATCAGTCTTTTACCTTAGATGCCCCTCTGTAAAATGGAGATAATCTGGCCTGGAATATGTGAAAAGATCCTGTGTTGTGATGTGTAAAGACAGACAGCTGCGTCTATGTAGATTATGCAACACAGTTGCGACCATAGTAATCCCCGACTGCCTGGAGGTCATTCTGTATCCTCAAGCAACAAGGTAATGGCAAAGGTGCAAGGAAAGGACAGGTTGGAGCATTGTTAGTGCCTTGCATTCACCCTACCCTGGAAGCATAGTCTCAAGTGCAGCTCTGTGCCATCTCCTGTGCACCACAGGAGCAGAAATGCCACCATCTTTTCCCAAATGTTGCCTGACATGTCAATAAGGGGACCCATTCACATGGGTCTGGAATGTCAGTCAGACCATATCAACCAGGGACAGGGTGGAGATCATCAAGCAACCTCTCAGCCTGTATGCAAGAATGAAGTAGTGGAGCCTGCTCTGAACTGCAGCATGAGATTACATATGACTCTCATGATTTGAATCTTCCATGCTGGAGACAGAGATCCCTCTGCTTCTCAGCAGTACCCCTCCATCCTGATAAGGGGCTTCAGCCTGGCATTTAGTCTTATGCATGGTCGTACATCCCCTGTGATGGGAATTGGCAGAGGATAAGCAAAGACCACCAGATATGCCCTCCGTTCTCCTTGTCATTATCCAAAGCTTCAGTGTGGATTCTCCCAAATTTCTTACTGTCTGTCCCATGGGAACATTTCCTTGGCCTTCAACTCATTCAAGAGCCCTATGGTGACCTTTCCCAATCTCTATTAACAGCTTTCTGAAAAGTAAGTTCTTGTTGCTGCGGCAAGTGGAGACAAAATCAGAAGCCCAAATATAATGGGGATTCAGGACATCTTTGATCCTGGAGTCACTGTATTGAAACGAATTTTCTCTGTCTGCAAGGAAAGGCTGGAAGGGCTTCTGTGTATTATGTAACATGCGCGCGCGCACACACACACACACACACACACATAGAGGGAGACAACTTTTAAAGCTTAAGTACCAAAAATCCTCACTTGGACACTCAAAAGACCACTAAAGGCCTAAAAGGTTATAACTATCCATTGTGTTCCCCAATATGGAACTTTGCCAACAGTGCTGTCCTTAAGAGTTTTAGTGCCCTATGCAGCTGAGCAGCTGCACCCTCCAGCCTCTGTGAAGGGGAGATGGGTGGGAGGAAGCCCCTCCATGGAGCAGGGCCATACTCTGAGCATCGAGGGCAGGTTTAGATCTTGGCTACTACATGCCTAAATGACTTCTGCAAATGAGATTTAGGCTCCATTAAAATCCAGGTTTCAGTTCCTGGAGACGAGTGATTAAGTCACTACTCACAAATACATACAACTACATTTCTAGCCCTCACAGTTGCAAGATGAGGCTTGGACAGGTAACACAGGTGTTCCCTAAAGACTCAAAAATCAGAAAAGCAATAGAAAGAATCCCAAATTCATTATATTTTTAAAATCTCATAATTGCTGTCACTTGAATCATAACTTTTGAATGTTAAGCTAATTTTTCACTTGTATTTGAATACTGGGCCTGTCATCCGTGAAGTGCTTTAGAATATTTCATGCTGAAGGGTCCCAGGTGAAATCATTACTGTATTTAACATGTGAGTAAAATCATCTAATAAAAAGGCTGCTGGGGAGGTGTAGTATTTGAGGTAAACCTGTGTTTACTTGCATCCTGGCTTGCCTGCTCAGCTAACAAACACACACAGAAAATCCAAATGTTAACAAGAAAACAGCAGCTAAATGAAGCAGTAAGACAACATATGCACAGAGTCCTTATTCTTCATTTTTTCAGTTATCTTCATTATCAGTCTACTAAGCATGGCAGAAGACCAGACATGTACGAACTTGTCACTGTGAAACCACCAGTTTTGTTCAGCACTAGCTGGTTTGGATTTCACTGAAATGATTGCTCCACAAAAAAGAAAATCTGATAATATATCTCAGTCAGAGCTTGGTGCCTTCATTTGCTTTCACGTACCAAGTGGTATTTGTTTTAAAAAGTGTAGCCCTTCTGCTGGGTGGACCCAGCAGCAATCAGGGTGGGTTCAATACTGAGGGGTTCCTTTCTACTGGTACAACACAGAACCAGACTGACCCTCACCCAGTAATCTTGGAAATTCACACACCACCCTTGGGCTCCTCTGAGAGACAATTCTTGCCCACTCACAAGCACAGAATCTAATTGTAGAAAGGAAATTCGTAATAAAACAAGGGAAGTGATTTGGGAAAATGCCACAAACAGGATTCATGAACATGAATCATGAGCAGAAGACATACCCCAACTAGGTTAAGCAGTATCCCTTTCTCCCTCAGGTTCTTAAGTCCAACACCCCAAAAGTCCCTTTCGCATTCCCAACTTTTCTCTGCACCCTGCTCACAGCTGTTGTCCTTGGTCAGTGCAGAGCCAGACTTCAGAGGTGCATCTGCAGGGTTTACCTTCCACCCAAGGGCTAAAGAGATGGCTTTCTCACTCCACTGCTCTGGCTCTTGCTCGCTGCACCTCTCTTCCAGCCACCCTTCCAGCCACCTGCTTGTCACTCCTCTTGCTGCTCCTGCCACCCACCTGCTCACTGTTCTCACAGTGCCTCTCCACCTTCTGGCCACTTGATGCTTCTCCGCCACGGCCTTGCTGGCCTCTTGTTGCATTTCTCTGCCTTACCAGCCACTGGTTCACCTGCAGACTGTCAGTCACCTTCTGCTGCCCCCTGCCTTTCTGCTGTGACCTCTCCACCTTGGTGTCTTTGTAATGATCAGCTCTTTGCAGGCTGGGCAGAAACACTGCCCTATATCAAGTGATTTCAGCGCTTAGTGATTTTTAGCTTTTCGCAGGCAGAACACAGTACCTGAATGATTTCCGCTCCAATTAAGCATTTAAAATAACAAAGAGGGTCCTAATGAAGCTTATTTAGCCCTTTCTTTGAAGAGAGAGGTCCAAGGGCAGCAGGAAACAGGTAAAACCAGACCAGGGGGAGAGCCCATACGCTTCATACTTTCACAGGCTTATTCCATTTGAGATCCTGGCCTAGTGAGATCCTTTCAGTTGAGGGTGACCCTCTTAATTTGGGCAGATTAGACAGTCTCGCTTCCCTGTATTCATACAACAATGCCAACAAAATGATAACAGCATTTCACTTTCACTACCTCTGCATTCAGTACTAAAGCGGTTTGTAACCCAACACCAATCAAAGTTCTTTTTGCTGAGCAATGCTACTCAATTTGCTGGATAGATAAGCAGAGTAGATGTGTTTCTGTACCTACAGCTTCCCAGACAGCTGTTGGGAGGATCCAGTCAGTTTATTTAGACCATGCTTACAAAGCAACTTCTGAGCATGTCTAATGTGAATTTGTTAAGATTTTAATAATATTTTAAAGAAGTTCCACTTCCACACACTGGGTATGTCTACACTGTAGTGGTGGTTGGCCTGTCACCCATGATATGTCTATATTGCACCTATGGGTGGCCTGTCAGCTGCCTGGGCTAGAAGAAGGGTGTTAATTGCAGTGGAGATGTGCCCATAATGCCCATCTTCTTGGTGTATGGTATCTTCCCCAAGTCCCAGCAGCTCTTCCATCCCTAGTCTTACAAATGGCCATCTTGACCATAGCCAGGAGGAGGTTTACAAGGAGGTCCCGTGACCTGTGGGACCAAGGTCTTTTAAGTTTCCAAGTGAAGATTCCTTAAAAGCAGATAATAATAGCGTTCAATATTTGCTATGCAATATTAGTGAGCACCCATGTGGACACTTTTGGGTTCTCAATAACCTGTTTATAGACTATACTCAAACACACAAGGCCTAGTCAAGTACATATGCACACCTGCTTTGTTTCAATGTGGTGGTTTTTACAAAAGAAAGCAGAGAGGTCTACTAACGCAGTGCTCCTGAAACTATGTTCTGCAGAACTCTGGTGCTCCATGAACAACTCACAGGTGAGCCATGAGCACTTATTGATATCATACCCTGGTGGTGTAGATATTCTGTTATTAAAACCAAATACAATGTTACTTCTTCATCGCTATGATACCTGATTAAAATTCTTCATTTTGTTTTTGCTGTATATGTTACTGTTTTGTTTAGTTTTTTAAGAAAAAAATTATAGATGTTCCACATAAAAATGTTTTGTTTGGTGTCCCATGGTCGGAAAGATTAAGAAACACTGTACTAGAGTATGTCCAAACTATTGAAGGGGACATTATCCAGTTCCTCTGTACTACACATAGGTCCAGGTACTCTGTGTCTGTTGCCTGGGCAGTTTGTACAAATGGTAAATGGTTAACTGAAACTCATATTGCAGCATCCTTCCCAAAAGGATCCTAATCTCATTAATCAAAGGCAATAGTGCACACATGGGAAAACTGGGTCCTCGCTTTCAGTGGCTTCCTATTATTGTGTTTTCATTTTATAATAAATTTCAAAATCCAGGTTCTTCCCACTCTTGCTCCCCCATTGTGAGGAAAATTATTGGAAGACAGTCACAAATCAAACATTTACTGTGATGCATGAGGAAGTCATTCATCTGAATGAGCTGCAGGTTTCAGAGACTAAAGGCAATATTTGAAATTAAAAGATTCTTAAGTACAGATTTTTAAGTACTATATAAGCAAATACCCAACCATCATGCAACATTATGGCTGCCAAATTCAATTAAGTAAAAATATCTGTGTTAATCTATCCATATTAATTATGAGTATGATTTTATATGCCTGATTATGTACATAATAGCAGTGTGTATGTGTATTTGGTGGGTCCCGTACTTTTGGGGGGATTATTTGCCACAGGGGCTCACAGCCGCTAGCTCTCTGAGGCTACGTCTACACGTGCACCCAACTTCGAAATAGCTTATTTCGATGTTGCGACATCGAAATAGTCTATTTCGATGAATAACGTCTACACGTCCTCCAGGGCCGGCAACGTCGATGTTCAACTTCGACGTTGCTCAGCCCAACATCGAAATAGGCACAGCGAGGGAACGTCTACACGGCAAAGTAGCACACATCGAAATAAGGGAGCCAGGCACAGCTGCAGACAGGGTCACGGGGCGGACTCAACAGCAAGTCGCTCCCTTAAAGGGCCCCTCCCAGACACACTTTCATTAAACAGTGCAAGATACACAGAGCCAACAACTAGTTGCAGACCCTGTATATGCAGCACGGACCCCCAGCTGCAGCAGCAGCAGCCAGAAGCCCTGGGCTAAGGGCTGCTGCCCACGGTGACCACAGAGCCCCGCAAGGGCTGGAGAGAGAGTATCTCTCGACCCCCCAGCTGATGGCCGCCATGGAGGACCCCGCTATTTCGATGTTGCGGGACGCGGATCGTCTACACGTCCCTACTTCGATGTTGAACGTCGAAGTAGGGCGCTATTCCCATCCGCTCATGGGGTTAGCGACTTCGACGTCTCGTCGCCTAACGTCGATTTCAACTTCGAAATAGCGCCCAACACGTGTAGACGTGACGGGCGCTATTTCGAAGTTACTGCTGCTACTTTGAAGTAGCGTGCACGTGTAGACGCAGCCTGAGTGAGCTACGCTCATCGTCAACCAGCATAGGGAAAAACAGAGAAGACTAAACTCCTTAGTTTCTACTTGCTTACCAAGTGATTCAGGCAAGACAAACACCTCCACCAGCTCAGTGCTCCTCTCATTCTGTATAGAGCATGAGGGACACCAGAAGAGCCAAGGCCCTCCCTCTACTCTAGGCTCCAGCCCAGGGACCCTGTGATAGCAGCTGCCAACAATGTCTCAAGTTTCAGACAGTAAAGATTCCCTGGTCCACTTCTTCACAGCACTCCCAAGCACCCTCCTTACTGCAGGGTACCTTCCCTCCCTCTGGTACCTACTAGCACTTGCTGCTCTCAGACTCTCTCCACAGCTCCTTATCTCCTTCACTTCTCACCCAGCTTCGAGCCAGTAGAAGAGAAGCCTTTTTACAGCCAGTCTCAGCTCGTTCCTTGTTGGCTCCAGCTGTTCTGCTTAACATAGCTATCTTGAATCTGTTAATTGGCCCCAGGTGTTTTAATTGGCTTAATTCCCTCAGTCGCTTCTAGCAGGTTCTTGCTGGTTCTGGATCAGCGCTTGCTAGTTTATTCTGGGAACAGGGACTTGTTCAAACTAGGACTAACTTATCTCCCCTCTACCACTCTTCTGTAGATCACCTACTGATTCTTGCATACCCCATCCATGGTCCAACAAGTCACGGGACCTCCTTGTCAACCTCCTCCTGGCTATGGCCAAGATGGCGATTTATAAGACTAATGATGGAAGGGTGGCTGGAGCTGTGGGGAAGACTGTGACTGTGGGGCTTAATTTCGTTCCTGTATCCATTCATGCATCTGGGCAGATTTCCTCTGGGCAGCATCCACCAGCTCCCTCAACTCCTTCAGGGGCTCTCTGCCCTGCGTCCCCTTCTGGCTCCCTGCCCTGCGTCCCCTTCTGGCTCCCTTGTTTCAACCCTCCGACCTCCACACCTGTCCCTATTTTCTTTTTAGTTGTCCCCCATAATACTTGGGTTCCCAAACCCAGTGGATCCCCCCGATGGGGGGATCCTTTAACTGTAGCCAGATTGGAGCCCGTCCACTACTCATGTCCCAATAGATAACTCTTCTGTAGCCCTCTGGCCTGACTCTGTGACAGATAGATAGATAGATAGATAGAGAATGTTACTAAAGTGTTAAATTCCAATTTCCTGCCTTTTTGTGTTTGTCACTACAACCTTAAATAACGTTGACAAAGGTGTTTTTGCATTCCATTATCTCTCTGTATCAAGCTATCCATAATGGTCTGAAATTTATGAATTTTCACAAGAATCCATCAATCATGAGTTCATATGACATAACACAGAATCAAAACACAGTGGATCAATTCAAGCTATAACATATATTATATCAAGCAATTGCCACGAAGCAATAAATCAAACTCAGTTGTGTATATGACTGTTACTATTAAACTAGCCCCAGTTAACTATTGGTAAGAGGTATGCTATTCTCAGAAATTTCATACCATAGCAACTTGAGTTTCACTTGGAATTTTGGGATCTAGTCCCAAAACACAAAGAACAGTTCAGCCAAAATCACCAAAAGTAACCTTGTTTTGTATCAAAACCTCAAAAATCTGTAAATTTCACATGGCTTGGCTGTGGAATTATAAACCACCCAGGTTTGCTAAATATTAGAGATATTAGAGACAAACCTTGTTTAGAGAAAAGCATTGGTCATGTCCTTGTCCAACCAATAGGTGGCATCAGTGAGGGAGCCAAGACCTTCTTACCTTTCTACCATAAATGTCGCCTCTGCTTCTCATCCCAGATCTCTGTTACCCCTCCAAGCCAGTGCTGACTTCTCTTCAGCTACAGTACCACAAAAGTTTACATTGCATTCACTTCAGTTTCTCCCCCTTGGATGAGAGCAGTTTTTGTATTGTGCTCATAAAAGCAGCTAACTCTGACAGCTCTGGAATCTACAGTCCTATACCTACAGAAAGAGGCAGCAGGCAGAATGCAAACAGCTTCACAACTGCCCCACCAGTGTTTCCTCATGCTTCAACCCATTCCTGAGTGAACATCTCCTATAGGAGAAACAGGTAGAATTGAGTTTCTGTGCATGTTCCACCCCTTTTCCCTGCTGAACCTCTCAATCTCATTTTGGTGTCAGATTTGTGATGTGGGGACCTACCTGTCTTACAGGAAGGAAACTAAAACCAATATCTTACTTCATATTAGCCACCAAGCAGCTGTCACATAGTAATGCTTTTCACTCACTATGAGCGAAGTAGCTCTAGCTCTCATCTATAAATTCTTTTTTAGTTGCTCATTTCTGTCAAGTTGGTCTAATCTACTTACACCTGGCACATTAATTCTTATCTTTCTCCCTGCAACATTGTAATTATATGTTATTTCCAGCAATAATTAATTCTTTCTCAGGCGGGCTTTTTATAGCTTATAAGTCAAAGTGGGCTGCACCATACTAAATAATTAATTCAGACTGTGTTTTATATCATGACATACACACAGCCCCCGAAATGTAATTGTTGCAGAATTCTTTTGAGAAGAAAGTCCTTGGCTCCCATGGGTTGTACAAACTAGCAAGCACCAATTATGATGATATTTCTTTCAGAACAATTGTAGGTGTGTTAGACACATTCCATCAACAATCTATTTATGGCAATATTTCCAGAAGGTCCTGCAACTAAATTAACCTACAAGAACAGGTAACTGCAGACTACACAAATGAAGTATTTGGCAGTTACTAGTGAGAAATCCTCTCTAAATAAGTAGTACCCTTCAGAAAAGCTGTCGGTAGTTCACATACTTATCCACAGTTGCATGAATTTCTTTGGTCCTTTCACTGGCATCTACCTTCCCGTGGAGAAAGAGGTATTCATAAGACAAAAATTGATAGGACATTGCTGTTACAAAATATACAGGTTGTGGCTTTAATGGACTCAGTCCTCAGTGAAAAAAAATAGTTGTACATGATGGCTCGCCTACAGGATGTGAATGTGGAATATTTTGCACAACATCTAGGTATTACTGCAATATGGTGGAATAATCAATATCAGTGTGATACAGTAATTTCTGGATAGAAAGTAATCAGAAATGGCAGCCTGCAACATAGAGGCGAGGGAGTTCCACTATCCTTATCATATGCCCTAGTAGTTAATGAGATAATGCTTCTAAGTTGAGAGGATCAGAGAATAGAATGTCTACAGTTACCAACTGCAAAGCAAAAATACTAACAAGACTATAACACACACCTTCTGATCAGGAAAAAATACTGACCCACATGATATACTCAAGTAAAATCTAACACAACAATAAGAGTGGGTGATTTCAGCTGCCTACATACAATAACCTGATTGAAATGTCATGAGGGAACAAAGATTAGAGATATAATTTCTTAACACCTTAAAGACGTTGGCTAGGTTCTGGAGTACACAAGAAGAGAAGCTATTCTCAGCTTAGCAGGAGTGACACACAGGAGTTGGTTCAAAAAGTGAACATAGTGGAGCCTGTCATGGCCACAGGGCTAGCAGAAGCTCTGGCTTCTCCCCTTGTCCCTCTTAGTGCATGCCTTCATTACTTTGCCTTCCCTGGGGTAAAATCTTAAATAAGGTTAGGTGTAAGTATTCTGTGCATCAATCATGCTTGCCCAGCAGGTCTACCTTTGTACTATACTGGAGTTATGACCAGCAGTGAATGTTATTAATTAAATGAGCCTTCTTAAGACAAACTAACATTAATAGTCGGAACAAAACGTAAGAGAAGAGGATTGATGAAATAACAGAATGTCTGCTCCCATATGCATATCTAACCTAGCAAGATAGGTAGACTTATATCACAATTCTCCAGAATATAGGTTCACCTTATCTTTCTCATCTTGGAGATTCTATCTTTACATTCATCCCCTAAGTTTTATTGTTCTCTGGTGAATTTTTAGCCTAGTTAAACTGGTACATGCAGATAGATCATCAGGAGTCAGGGATAGCAACATTAATGTCAGTAGTCCTGGGCATTTGGTGAAATGAGAAGCTGTCATTTCTGCTTTTGTCCTCCTTCTTGCCTGCACATGTAGACAGAATTTCACTGAATTAATTTAATGTGTGCAAACAGTAAACAGCCCAATAACCAAATCAAGTTTCATTATGAAAGTCAGACATATATATGGTATTCAAGAATTTGTTAGAGGCAGCACCAAATCTATCACAAGCCGCGTCTACATGTGCCGGCTACTTCGAAGTAGCTGCACCAACTTCGAAATAGCGCCCGCCATGTCTACACGTGGCGAGCGCTATTTCAAAGTTGACATCGACGTAAGGTGGTGAGACGTCGAAGTCGCTATCCTCATGAGGAGATGGGAATAGCACCCTACTTCGACGTTGAACGTCGAAGTGAAGTAGGGCATGTGTAGCCGATCCGCGTCCCGCAACATCGAAATAGCAGGGTCCGCCATGGCGACCATCAGCTAAGGGGTTGAGAGACTCTCTCTACAGCCCCTGAGCTCGATGGTCGCCACGTGCAGCGGCCCCTTAAAGCTCCCTGCCCCCTGCCTTCCTGTGCAGGAAGCTGAGAGAGCGTGCAGGCGGCAGCACAGCCACACGGCCTGCCTGCACACCTCCCTGAAGCCCAGAGACACTCCCCCCCCACTGTGATGGCCACCCGCCAGCCCCCCAAGCGCCCTCAGGGCACCCCCCTCAAGGGGATCCAGGGCTCCCAGGCTGGCAGCCAGCTGGGGAAGAGGCAGCGGGGCCCCTCCTCGATGGAGGCCGAGATCCGGGACCTGCTGGGGGTCTGGAGCGAGGAGGAGGTGCTCCAGGTAATGGGGAGCAAGAGGCGGAACGCGGATGCGTTCGCTTGGCTGGCCGAGGGCTTGGCTGACCAGGGTCACCCTGCCCGCACTCCTGACCACGTCAGGAGTAAGGTCAAGGAGCTGCGGCAGGGTTACGCCAGGGCCCGGGATGCGGCTGGCTGATCTGGGGCCGCCCCCATCACTTGCCCCTTTTACAGGCAGCCCAGGGAAATCCTGGGCCCCCAGCACACCTCCTCCCTGCCGGCCGCTCTTGACACCTCGGCCGACGAGCCACAGCAGGTCCTAGAGGCAGAGTCCGCCCCGGAGGCAAGCCCCGCATCCCAGGGACCCCCCCAGGAGCCCACACCTGGGATGCCGGAGGAGGAGGAGGAGGGGGAATCCTCCTCCAGTGATGGGGGGCTCCACATTGCGCTGCCATCCCGGAGCTCCAGCAGGGCGTCCACCCACAGGGTGTCCCCCGACCGTGGGAGCAGACAATCAGGTATGTACCCCCCCGGTGCACACCCCTGGGGTTAAGGGGCGGGGACAACAGACATGACCAGGGCCCTCCACATGCCCAGATAACCATGGCCCCAAGGACAGCAGTGGCATGTCCCTCAGAAGACTGCATCAGCCCCCTGCCCCCCCAGCACAACAGTGCCATGCCCCATCCCTGGGGATGGGGGGAGCGGAACCTAGGGTCCCCTGGGGGGAGGGGTGCGACACCCATCAGCAGCATCTGCCGGGGATGGGGATGGGGAACCAGCAGCAGAGGGGTGGGGGGACAAGGGCCACGGCTCGGGGGCCACACACTCGCGGCTGTCTCCACTCTTCTTCCCCCCCTATGTTCCGCAGCTGCACCATCGGAGGGACTGGAGAGCGCCGGCGAGGTGTCAATGGTCCCAGAGAGCCCACCGGGGCCATCACTCCAGGCCAGCGCCTTGGCGGAGCACCGACCAGCCCCAGGGCGGGGACAACGGCGGACCCAGCACCACCACCGGACGGCGACGGACCCCCAGCTTCTGGCGATCCTCCGGCGGCAGCTGGAGGTCTCGGAGCAGTGCCTGCGGGTGGATGAGCGGCGCCTCGATCTGCAGGAGTGGGCGCTGGCCTGGCGCCAGGAGGCATGGGCGGCTTTTATGTGCACGTTTGAATGCATCGCGGACTACCTGGCCCCCCCATGCCGCGCCAGCCGCCGCTCTGCCCACCCTGCCTGCTCCACCCGCCGTCCCACTGCCATCTGCCACCGAGGGGCCTTCCACCGAGGGGGACCTGGGGCCTGCTGACACCCGCCGGCCATATCTGCCAGTTTGCCCGGCCCCCAGCCAGCCCTGGCCAGGGCTGAGGCCGAGGCGAGGGTTGCGCCCGCCAATCCCCAGCGCTGGACATTAGGGGGTGCGGGGCCCAGGACGTGCCCCCCCTCCTTTGTACATATCCCCTTTATTTATGTTGTATATAGTTTGTATTAGACCCCTGTTATTTTTTGATACCTGCCCCCCCATGTAAATAGTTCTCCCCTTCCTTGTGTTCCACTGTTTGTTTATTATATAATATATAATATTTATATCTGTAGTAATAATATAATAAGAATTCACTGTTTTGTGGTTTCACAAACAACAGGTCTATTTTTATTTGCAAGAAAAGTGGTGGGGGTGTGCTCTTGGGTGCTCTGTGGTGTGGGCGTAGGGGCAGGGAGTGTTGTGGAGGATGGGGGGGTGCAGTGGGGGGCCTGCCAGCGTTCACCCCGCGGCCTGGTCGAAATGGGCCCACAGGGCCTCCCGGACCCGGATCCCCTCGGGGTCGACCTGGCCACTGGGGGCAGCGGGTGGCTGCACGTCAGCCCTGCCAGCCTTCACAGCCCGGCCTTGAAAGAATGCCTCCCCCTTGCCCTCCACCAGGTTGTGGAGGGCGCTGCACGCGCCCACAATCTGGGGGACGTTGGTGGGGCCCGCATCAAGGTGGGTGAGGAGACACCTCCAGCGCCCTTTGAGACAGCCAAATGTGCGCTCAACCACCTGGCACGCGTGGTTCAGGCACGTGTTGAAGTGCATCTGCACTAGCCGGCTACTTCGAAGTAGCCAGCACAACATTGAAATAGCACACATCGTGTCTACACACGCTGTGCTCTATTTTGACATTGAAATAGACATTAGGTGGCGAGACGTCAAAATTGCTATTCCTATCCGAAGATGGGAATAGTGCCCTACTTTGACGTTCAACGTCAAAGTAGGATGTGTGTAGACGATCCGCGTCCCGCTACTTCAAAATAGCGGGGTCCTCCATGGTGGCAATCAGCTGAGTGGTTGAGATGCTCTCTCCAGCCCCTGCCACGCTCTATGGTCCCCATGTGCAGCAGCCCTTAAAGCACAACAGACCCGGATTTCCTGTGGCAGGAAGCTGAGAGCGTGCAGGCAGCAGCACATACACGTGCTAGCCCTGCAAGCCCTACAGAGGCCCCGAACCACCCACCCACAGCATCAAGCCAGCCCCCAGATGGCCCCCCCAGCTCCCCTCCTGAGGGGACCCAGGCACCCCCGGCAGCCAAAGGGAGGGGGGCGCAAAAAGAGGCAAGGCCTCTCCTGGTCAGAGTCTGAGCTCTGAGATGTGCTGGGGCTCTGGGATGAGGAGGAGGTGCTCCACGTGATGGGGAGCAAGCAGCAAGACGCAGAAGAGTTCAACCGACTGGCTGAGGGCCTGGCTGCCACCATGAAAGAAGCTGAAGAGAGGCCTACCCAGGATGTGTGGTTTGCAGGAAATAAGCATGAGGCACTGATGGAAGTTGCTAATTGAACATCTAGTACATGAAGAAATTGTTACTTGCATATGCTGATGGAAACAAATTTTGCTAAGGCATCAGGCTGAACACATAACAGGAACAGTTTTCACCTCCCTAACAAAATATGCTCTGAGTAACAAATTCAGTATTGCAGGCTGGGAGTTGTAGTCTCTGAATTTAGGGAAAAAACTAATGGGAAGCAGAAAGAGTATGTGTGCATGCACGCATGTGCTTGTCAGGGAGTGCCACGGCTCTGGAGTGTAAGCTTGTGGTCTTAATAAAATCTTGTTGGCTTTTACCCTTTCAGTATCTACTTCCCCTAAGCTCTCTTGTTCCTGAATCCACCTGCACGTCTCTTCAAAGACCAAGTGAGCTTCCTATTGGTGTTAATGCTTGGATTAGAGTGTTGGAGAACTATGTACTATGTCCTGGCAATCATGACAGACCTTTCTGAAGAAAGAAAAAGTGTTCTGCTTATTTACCCTCCTGCATCAGCACATATTTTACACTCTACCCCTCCTGGAAGAAAAATATGATGCTGTACTCACCATGCAAAAGAATTTTAGTGGGCCTAGCAGTAGCTGAATACTATCAACTCTTCTGGTAGGAACACAGACACTAGGATAATTGACAGATCAGTAGATTGCTACTTTGAGGGAACTGATTGTCACATGTGAGTTTGAAAACATGGCCAATGAATTGGTCTCAGATCAGCAAGTGGAGAACGTAGCTGTGCCTTGTATTAAAGGCCATGGTTGTGTGTTTGAGTTAGTGGTCTGAAAAGGGCCAGAAAACACCAAGGCTAGACACTCAACTACTATTTATTACAAGCCTTAAAATCAATGCTAACAATACATCTATGCATGCATCCTATACACTTCACCAGTTACACAGCCTTAGAATGCCAGAGAGGAGGTCATGGCCCCCATTTTCCCTAGGCTTTGAAGCATCCAAAATGGATCTGGTTCAGCTCTTTCAAGTTGTTGCTGCAAGCAAGGTACATGAGGGCATCTTGCTTAGTCCTTCCCAATTATCACCTCACCTTTGTCTATATTTATACTAAGCTCGACTTGGTTGATTATGACTACAATTAGCCACATGTTGTATAGCTATGCTAGTTTCTTATTCCCTAAGCTAATGTACCCTACCGTTACTATGCGTCTTTCATAAGGGCTACGTCTACACCAGCTCCAAACTTCGAAATGGCAACGCAAATGACCATTTTGAAGTTTACTAATGAAGCACTGAAATGCATATTCAGCTTTTCATTAGCATGCGGGCGGCCGCGGCACTTCGCAATTGACGCGCCTCGCCACCACGCGGCTCTTCCCGACGGGGCTCCTTTTCGAAAGGACCCCGCCTGCTTCGAAGTCCCCTTATTCCCATGAGCTCATGGGAATAAGAGGATTTCAAAGTAGCAGGGGTCCTTTCGAAAAGGAGCCCCGTCGGGACGAGCCGTGTGGCGGCGAGGCGCGTCAATTTTGAAGTGATGCAGCCACCCGCATGCTAATGAAGCGCTGAATATGTATTTCAGTGCTTCATTAGTAAACTTCGAAATGGCCATTTGTGTGGCTATTTCGAAGTTTGGGGCTAGTGTAGACACGGCCAACATGTTTAACCTTTTTGTGGTTAGCAGTTTTATGACTGGTGAGCTTTGCACTTATCAGACTGGAAATTTCCAGCACAGCATTTTGTATTGCACTGCTTGTGGTCACAGTTGGCCCAAATTCCTTAAGCTCAGGAAGCTGCCTGTCTGCATACCCACTTCAGGCCTTGTATACATGCACATAGCACATCAGATTTTACCCAGGCCTAAGCTTGCCTTGTCATATTCCCATACTTTGGTCAAGACAGGGCTGTGCAAGCTCCCCCACAACCACCTACTATTTAAATGGGACTTGACAACACAGAAATCCATAATAATTGCTAATCACTTTGAGTCGATTATAGCAGAGGCAAAAATAACATGTCCAGGCAGAGTAGGTGTGACCTAAGCCCTGTAATGACTACAGGAGTCATCTACAACAAACAGACAAAAAGTTGCAAGGGCAATGAAAATGAGAAGTCACAGAGGCTACGTCTACACGTGAAGCCAACATCGAAATAGCTTATTTCGATGTAGCAACATCGAAATAGGCTATTTTGATGAGTAATGTCTACACGTCCTCCAGGGCTGGCACCATTGATGTTCAACTTCGACGTTGCGCAGCACCACATCGAAATATGTGCTGCGAGGGAACGTCTACAAGCCAAAGTAGCACACATCAAAATAAGGGTGCCAGGCACAGCTGCAGACAGGGTCACAGGGCGGACTCAACAGCAAGCTGCTCCCTTAAAGGGCCCCTCCCAGACACAGTTGCACTAAACAACACAAGATACACAGAGCCTACAACTGGTTGCAGACCCTGTGCCTGCTGCATGGATCCCCAGCTGACGCAGCAGCAGCCAGAAGCCCTGGGCTAAGGGCTGCTGCCCACAGTGACCATAGAGCCCCGCAGGGGCTGGAGAGAGAGCATCTCTCAACTCCTCAGCTGATGGCCGCCATGGCGGACCCCGCTATTTCGAAGTTGCGGGACGCGCAACGACTACACGGTCCCTACTTCGATGTTGAACGTCGAAGTATGGCGCTATTCCTATCCCCTCATGGGGTTAGCGACTTCAACGTCTCGCCGCCTAACGTCGAAGTTAACTTCGATATAGCGCCCGGCGTGTGTAGCCATGACGGGCGCTATTTCGAAGTTAGTGCCGCTACTTCGAAGTAGCGTGCACGTGTAGACACGGCTAGACTGAGTGACTTCAAAACACACACAGGAAACATATGTTACTGCTGTGGAGGTACACAAACACAGCATGAGCTATACTAGAGGTGCTGCAAAGGGAGCTCAATTCATTCATTGTAAAAGTACCAGACATTATGCTAAGGTGCATCAAAGAACCAAACAAACCATCCCCATGTGCAGTAAGAAAATCAAATACAGTAAGCAAACAGCTTGGCTTACCTGGGTAATCTTTGGTGAGCTTAAACGATGACTAAGGAGGAGTATACATATATTGCTTGAGAATGCAAGTGAGTAAACAGGAAGGTGAAAGCACAATTGGAACAGCAGCTAGCAAGGAATGTGAAAGGCAACAAGAAAGCAGTCTACAGGCATTTTAAGAATGAGAGGGTGATCAGGGACAGTGTGGGGCTCTCACTGGATGAGGAGGAACCTACTGACAGAGGATGAGGTAAAAGCTGAAGTACTCAATGCTTTTCTTTGCCTCTGTTTTCATGGACAAGGTCAGCTTCCAGACTAATGCAGTAGGCAATGCAGAATGTGAAGGAGGTAGGCAGCCCTCAATGGTGAAAGAACAAGTTAAGAGCTATTTAGAAAAGCTACACATACACAAATCCATGGGTCCAGTTTAATACATCCGAGTGTACTAAGAGAATTGGCAAAGGTCATTGTGGAACCTTTAGCTGTTATCTGTGAAAATTTATGGAGATCGTGAGAGGTCCTGGATGATTGGAAAATGGCAAATATAGTACCCATTTTTAAAAGAGTTAAAGGGGACAATCCAGGGAACTATAGATCAGTTAGCCTTACATCAGTCCCTGGAAAATTCGTGGAGGGGATCCTCAAAGAATCCATTGTGAAGCACTTGGAAGAGGGAAAAGTGATCAGGTATAGTCAACATGGGTAGTTAACATGGATTCACCAAGGGCAAGTCATGCCTGAGCAATCTCTTTAGCTTCTGTGATGAGTTAAGTGGCTTTGTGGATATGGGGAAGGCTGTGGACATAATAATAATAAAAAATGTACATGGAGAGGCACATCTCATAGAGCAGGAAGGGACCTTGAGAAGTCATTAACTCTAGTCCCCTGTCCTCTTGACAGGACCAAGCACCATCCCTAATCACTTGTTTTTTTTTAATTTATTTGCCCCGTACCCCTAAATGGCCTTCTCAAGGATTGAGCTCACAACCCTGATTTCAGGGCTGAGTTTAGCAAGCCAATGCTTAAACCCCTGAGCTACCCCTTCCCTCAATATACTTTAACTGTATCAAAGCTTTTGATACAGTCTCAAAATATTCTTTCCTGCAAGTTAAGGAAGTATTGATTGTATAACTGGACTGTAAGGTAGACAGAAGGTGACTAGATGATTAGTCCCAGTGAGTAGTAATCAATAGCTCTGTGTGTGGTTGGTAGTCTGTTTGAAGTGGAGTGCCCCAAGGATCAGTTCTAGAGTTGGTATTGTTCAAAATCTTTATTAATGACCTGGATGAGGGGATGGATTGCACCCTCAGCAAATTTGCAAATGACACTAAGCTAGGCAGAGAGGTAGATACATTGGAGGGTAGGGACAGGGCCCAGAGTTACCCAGATAAATTGGAAGATTGGGCAAAAAGAAATCTGATGAGGTTCAACAACAACAAGCCAGAATCCTGCACTTAGGCTAGAAGAATGCCAAGAATTGTCGCAGGCTGGGGACCGACTGGCTAAGTAGCAGTGCAGCAGAAAAGGTCCTGGGCATTACCGTGGATGAGAAGCTGGAGGTGAATCAACAGTGTGCCCTTATAGGCTAATAGCATATTGGGCTGCATCAGGAGGAGCATTTCCAGCAGATCTAGAAAAAGTTATTATTCCCCTATATTGAGCACTGGTGAGGCTATATCTGGAGTATTGCATCCATTTCTGGGCCTCTCAGTATAGAAAGGATGTGGATGCATTAGAGCTGGTCCAGTAGAGGGCAATGAAAATCATTAGGGGGCTGGAGCACATGAACTGTGAGGAGAGGCTGAGGGATTTGCACTTATTTAGTTTGCAGAAGTGAAGAATGATGGATGATTTGAGAGAAGCCTTCAACATCCCGAAAGGGGGCTCTAAAGAGGATGTAGTAGTGATAGATGGCAGAACAAGCAGAAGTGGTCCCAAGTTACAGAGAAGTTGGTCTAGTTTCGTTATTTGAAAAAACTATTTCTCCAGTAGAGTGGTAAAGCTCTGGAATTGGATTTGTTCACAAAATTAATTGTTGACCTGTATAGCACCTGTATTGTCTGTCTATCCTTTTCAATCTAGGCATGCTCTGTCACAAGAGTTTTTTTTGTAAAAAGTGCAGAATGGTATCATGGAAGAGATTCCATCATTTGAATGGGTTCTCACTGATTCTGGTGACAGAGAAAACTGGAAGTATGTGTGTTTGCATAGACATAAGGGAGCCCCAATACAGCCATCATAAATGACAGCCATCCACATTCAGAAGATGTGTTCCTGGAACTTAACGACCCAAGGATGTTTTATTTTCTTGATCTACAGAGTATAGATCACTAAGCTGAGCTACAGGCAGACTGTAGAGATCTGCATTCATCATACACGCTAGACTATTCCACTTTAAATATGCACCATACAGACTTGCACCAGAACCCAAAGATTTCCAAAGAATGATGTCAGTGATTCTAAAGAACCATGGATATTTGAATGATGATATTGTCTTTGACAAGACCCACAAGGAACACGAAAAAAACCTCTTACAACAGCCAGATTGAAACCGAATTTGGCCAAATGATGACTCAATAGTTCTTTCTGAGGCATATAAATTCATAAACTGGACTGAAATCTGACCTAGACCATGCCATGGTGGTTACAAAAGCATTATTTCTGAGAAACCTATCAACCTAACATGCTTGCTTAAGTCTCAGACCATGCTGCACACAGTTTACCCACGCTGCACTTCAGTCATACAACCATTACCAGCAGTTCTCTGGGACCGTAAGCTTCTTCCTGGAGGACTCATGAACAAGAGAATTTCAAAATGGTGAAAGATGTGTTTGCAAATAGCCCAGAATTTACATTTTTTTATTTATCCTGAATTAACCATAATTGAGTGTAAAGGTGCCTCCGATTATGGGCTGGGAGCAATACTTACTCAAATCCATCAAGACAATATAGAAGCAACTGCTGTGTTGGCTTAAAAAACATTTACAGAAGCATAGAGAAAATATTCAACTCATGAAAAGGAGTCACTTGCATATATAGAAAATTTAACTTGAGGTTTTACCTTCAAATTGTGTATACATCACAGGCCTTTGACAACAATATTAACATCTAAAGGAAGAAGAATTTCTAGATGGTCACCAAGGCTGTTTTCATACCCAGGATTTCAAATTATAAGAGCATATTGCTTGTCCTTCATGCTTTTTCTTTGCCCAATGTCCAGCTGGATGATAACAAAGAAGTAGTTGCTCTTATATCTAGTACTCTCACATTAAAAGCCCAATTCAAAGCAGATGGCTTAGCGTGCCAGATTCAAAAATGATTTTGAGAACAGCTGATGAAAAAATATCCACGCAACCCTGAATACCTTCATCAAGGTTTGCTACTCTACTTTAGAATATGAAACAAACTTTCTCTACAAGATGAGTGTGTCATGAGGTACTCTGATTGATTGTGCCAGATGAACTGTACCCAAAAGTCATGTCATGCGCATGCACACATCAAGGGACTGTCAGAATGAAGCAGCGTCAATTGACCTGCGTTGGTAGCTAAGAATGGGTGCTGAAATTGATGCAGCTATAAAAATAAACATTACTTACCAGTTATACAAGAAAACCGTGGTGGCAAATGTGCCGTGATACTTCTTCCAAATGCAGCATGGGGTGCAAATTAATATTACTCATCCATTTGACAGTGTGCAAAGTGACGGTTGTTATGCCATGAACCAGACTGCCCACTGGATGAATGGATGAAAGTGACACTTACCTTACACATCACCTCTGCTATAGTGATCAAGTTCTCGATGGCAGCGTTTGCCAAGAAAGAGAACTCAGAAAAATTAGTATCAGAAAATGGAATGCTGTTTACCTCACAGGCAATTTGAAACTTCCCTCACAGAAAGGAATATAAGACAGACCAGATCAGTCGTGTATTACCCCCAAGGTAAAAGAGAAATTAAATGATTCATTAGAAGTTGAAAGACAGTCTGAGAGAGCAGCACTAGCAGGAAAAGCAACGGACAGCCTTCATTACAGATATCTTACACATCTGCAGACATGCACCATGCCACAGTGCCAAAGTCA
The DNA here is from genome assembly GCF_033958435.1 of Carettochelys insculpta. Taxonomy (NCBI): domain Eukaryota; kingdom Metazoa; phylum Chordata; order Testudines; family Carettochelyidae; genus Carettochelys; species Carettochelys insculpta. The sequence continues at coordinate 191,979,186 of NC_134139.1, forward strand.
CCTGCTGAAGCATTGCCTGGTAGAGATGCATACTGACCAAACATTGCTGGATTACAGTGGTCTACATCTCATATCTGAGCAGCCAGACAAAAGACAAACAGTTCAACAGAACAGCAAAAATATGACACATACCGATAAATATTGTGGGTACAAGGAATCCAAGGAGTTGTGGCTGCTGAGAGGCCAGGTATGTAGGCAGCAGTACAGAAGTAAGGAGGACAATACCAACATGTCCCCCTTACTTTTGTGCACCTGTCAGAGGGGCCTCTGCCTTCGGAAGTGTGCTCCTGGCCAGCAGACACCATTCTCAAGCTGCCCAGTTCTGAAGACAGTGTTGCTGCCTGTAGCATTGCAGAAGTAAGGATAGCCGTCCCACACACCCTCTACAATAATCTTGTGACCCTTCCACAATTCCTTTTTGGGCGAGAATGCCTAAAATTATAACACTGTGAAATCCCAGATTTAAATACCTGAAATCATGACATTTATTATTTTTAAAATCTTCTGACCATGAATTCGACCAAAATGGACTGTAAATTTGATAGAGCCCTAATCATAGATAATAAACGTTTCTTCTTGCTTGTTGATTGTTTGCTAATTATGCAGTGGGTGTTTATTAACCTAGTTTAGTGTATATTACTAATTATTATTGTTATACCTGATATCTTAGAAGGGAGAAAATGGATGTGGTATGTCTAGATCCAGCTGCTGTCTCTGAATTTAGAAAAACTGAGGGAGAGAGACAGAGAGAATCACGATAGGGGCAGGAGCTGTAGCACAAACTATATGTGGAGCTGTACAATTGCTGAAAGCTTTGCTCAATGTCACCCTTTCAGTCTTGACTTCCAACACACAAATGAATCTGCCCAAGTGACATTTTAAGGCACCTAAAAACTCTTCCCGGGTACAACAGTCCCACAGTGGCACCACACTCACTGCTCTGTCTACAAGGCACAATCTTGTCCTAAGCAAGTAGGGTGGGAATGTGACTTTTCAAATTGCATGACAGTAGCTGCAGATTATTTAAATCTTAATAGGGAAAACAGGAAGGAAGAAGATGGGTAGCAGAAGCAAGCAGCATGGCAGAAAGGATGGGTTCTGTGATAACGAGACAAGGTCAGAAATGCTCAGTGAACACCATCAATTGTAACACATGGGCTTCTCAAATTTCAAAGGGATGTAGCCCTGCTCTAAGTTATGAAGCCAGGATAGCCATTTGCTGTTCATGCTCCTATTATATTTGCAGCCATCACACATCTCTAAGCAGTGCAAGCAGGTAACAGACTGACGGTTAAGAGTAGCATCCAGAAATATAGCTACTAGGAAGCCTAGCACACCCATTCCCCATTCCCTGTTCCCTATCCCCAGCTTCTGACAGAGGCTAGGGAAATCATTCCTGCCCATCCTGGCTAATAGCCATTGATGGACCTATCCTCCATATATTTATCTATTTTTTTTAAAATCCCTGGTAAAATATAAACACAATGCTGCAGCTTCTCAATATGCAAAGTGATGGCAATAAGTCTTTTGCCTTTCAGATTGTGGTAGATGGGCAAATGCTAAATAATATGAAAATATTATTTTTTCAGCATCCTTATAATGAAAAGTACATGACAGGTTTTATTTCTGCTATTCATTTCACAAACACAGAGATTGCATTTAGAAATCAAATTTCATGGAAATTAATAGAAATGTTGGCCCACTATGAGCTTGCCCACTCTGTCCTCTCTCCCAGCATGGAAACATAAAGGGCTGGTATAATCAAGAGGGAGCAAAGATCTAGACTAAGACAAATATTCCACTTTCTAAATGATAGGATGCTTCAGAACTGGCAAAAAAAAAAAAGACACTAGCTAACTCCCTTCCCACATGAAATATGAAGATTCCTAACAAGACAATATCACAGCAGTCCTGATAAAAATCCTCGCATTTTGAAAATTGCTTCATAATGTCATTAATGCTGGTGGAATTGTTTATTTTTTATTTGTACTATGGTATGTGGCTACATGTGAATCATAAAACATCAGACACTAAAACAGCAAGAACTATCATCCCCCATTTACTGCCCCTATTCATCATAAGAGTTGAAAAATACTTTAATGTTCTAGTTTGGTGCATCCAGTTTTGGGGCCAGAAAGATGATGTGTTATGTTCTGAACATCCATGAACCTTTTCCTTGCCTTAAACTTAGAAAGAATCTTATTACAAATGTTATGCCTTCCACCTTCAAGAGTTTAAATGTAAGGACTTCAGCAAAAACAAGTGCAGTGCTCTTAATTGTGCTTAGGCTTTTGGGGTAAAGATCCCGGAAGAGCTGAAATCTTTGGGTTTAATCTTGCACAGTGCTCGGTAGTGCTAAGTGGTCCCAACTCCCATCGATGTCAATGGAACTAGAGGGTGCTCATCATCAAAGAAGCTTTAAAAAGTCAAGAATTTACTTATATAAATGAATACAAAGAAACAAAGTCAGGAAATGCCAGATTTATGGTTGTCTGTGTAGCCTTTTTTCTGGCCTTGGGTGCATCCAACTTGTGTACTGAATGAGGCTGGAGGTGTTTGTGAAAAAATAGCATTATGTAATTAAAAATGTATTATAATGTGTACATACAAATAGGGCAAATTAAGGTTCCATAGGCAAGCATTATCTGACATTTACTAGCTTTTGATTACTTGACTTTTTAACCCAACATTTTGCAGTGTTATAACATTGGCTAATTGGTGGCTTTTTTAAAAAATGAACTTTTGCTATTTTGCATATTTAGATGTAAATCTGACCTCTACTGAACCAATCTTTAAATCCTATTTCACGAATCAAAACTGCAAGTATTTCACACTTTTTTACAGCACTGAAATGGAAAGGAAATGCAATTCCCTTAAATGTCAAGAGTTTCAAACATGATTGTGACTTTCATATAGTGGCAATAACAAGTAATTATACAGGTACTTGTTATTTACAGCCTACCACTACTTTATGATTGGTTACTCATGAAGATTAGAAGAGTTGAAAGTTAGAGACAAAATCCATCAATTCCCTCTTATGTTGATGTCTCTGAATTAAAGCGTTAAGACTGCAGAGATCTTTCCACTCTAAGTGTTCATTCTTTATGCTAACTCACATATTTTAATGTCTCCTCTTGAGCTGAAAATTCTCCTACTTTGTATCAGGGTGAGGGAAACAGGACTGTGTACCTTTGGGGAGCCATTGTATGGGTAAGGAGGACATCTCTCTTGTCTCAGATAATCTTCTCTGGCTGTTACCTTTGCTCTAGTGGTTTGGAGCATGGACACCTTTGTTTAGCTTTAAATCTTATGGAGGCAGTTCTTCTGGGCATAACAGTGTGTAACTCTGTGTTAACACTTCATTGCCCTTCTCCAGTTTCTTAAAAAAAATCAAACCCTAATTCCACAGAAAAGTAGCTGGAGACCCAGGCTATGTCTACACTGCAGTTTTTTTGCCTTTTTTTTTTTGATGTTACATATTTCAATGTTCTAATATTTTAAAAAGTAATGTAGGAAAAATGCATTCACACAGCCACAGCACTGCAAAACAGAGCATTCTTATTTACAGCCATAATTCACAGTCAGAGCATTGCAAAAGAGCCTTCACAGGAGCTGATAATATCTGTTTTTAATTCACACACATTCCTTTTTCACCTTGAAAGGTTGAGGGGAGGCATTGGCCGAAATCATTCACAGAGCTGTAGTAATTATTTCGAAATAAAAGCCCTCTTCTCTTGAATGATTCTGTTTGGCAGTGTGAACGCTTTGGAGTTTGGGGAGGTTCTTTGGAAAAAGGGGGTTTTCCAAAAACAAACAAACAAAAAAAAACCAAAAAGTGTAGAAAGCCACCCAAAATTCTGTCTCTAAGGCTTTTCAGCAAGCATTACACAATGTCAGCCTCTTCACATGCAAATCCCAAAAATGCATCTTACGCACGAAGGCTCATGACCTCATACATTTGTTAGTCTTTAAGGTGCCACAGGACTGCTTGTTATTTGTGACAGATATCTATTATTAGCATCATTTTTTAAAGGAGGTGTACTCTTGCTCACATTAATCTTAAAAAGAGCAGAGTTGGCTCTAAGTATAGGAATATTAAGCCCTATAGAATTAGAACATAAGTGCCTTTGGAACTGCAGTCTCAGTGAAGGGTGTGTTTTCTTGAATTTCCAAAGCTGCTGCAAGTCACATCACATTCTATGGTTGATATCTCCAGATGTGACATGTCAATGTAACACGACATCACCTGAGGATATGGATGTGGTCTTCTGAAAATGGTGATAATAGCAGTTAAAACAAAAGGATAGGACTTTATGTGTTTTATTTCTTTTAAAAAGTTTTTAAACCCATTTGCCAAGTGTCAAGGCCCATGAAATAGAATGATGCAGTGTGCACAATTTAAGATGCAGGAGCAGCCATGTAAGAAAAACCTGGGTAATTTCCCATTACCTTCTAGCATCAAGACTGGAAGTCTGGCTTCACTGCCTGCATCACAATAAACCTACTTTTTATTTTCAACTTTTGAGAAGCAAGAGAATCTTAACCAGCTTCATTATTTCCATTTAGAAGTTGCATTATTTTGGGCTTTATAAACCAGTGCATTATCAAAGCCTGAAACTCCCCCATAAAATATAAGCAACAGAAACAAACAGGGCTAGAGAAAACATTGAAGAAAACCACTCCCCTCCTGCCACTGGCTACCCTCCCCATCTCTTCTCTTTACCTTGGATAACTTTCATTTATGGGTTTTTCTATGGCATATGCCATAATCCAATGGGAACCCCTTGGACACATTTTTCTGGCTTTAGTCTCACAACTTCCTTCTGAGGCACAGAAATGTTCTCATATCCATTTTACAATAGGCAGAGGAAAATGACTTGCCTAAGGTCATTCAAGACTGTGACAGAGCCAAAAGCAAAATTTAGATTTCCTGATTCCCTGTACACTTTATTTGCAGAGTAGATGGCCTTTCCCATTCTTATTTCAGTTCTGGAGGCTGATAACTCCTTCTCTGCCTTCTTTAAGAGAGGATCAAATGGCGATAGGGAATTTCTCTGCTCATTCTCCATACAGGTGATTGATGGTAAGTAAATAGTTTCTGTTGTTCCCACTGCTTTAGGATAGAGAGGTATCTATAATCTTCCTACCCTCTGTGCAAGAAGTAGGAGAGAGAGTTGTACCAAGTGACTATCTGAAGAATTTGCTCTAAGGAAAGCTTCATCTCTTGCAAGGATTAAAGTGAACTGGCATACAAAGCTGTTGGTTTGCTATCAGACCTTGTGAACAACCTTTACACAGTTCTTCCCAGAGTTCCACCTACAGAGAACATGAAGCTGTAAAGTCTGTGTTACTTGCAGGCAGGTACAAACCATCTCCAGTCTTTTAATCTCTTGGAATAAGTCATTATTTGAGGATTCAAACTTGTGCCCATTATATCTTTAAAGTTCCCCTCAAAGGAACTAGTGTTGTTCAATACCTATTGCATAATCCAAAACAAACTGATAATCTTTCCATCAGCTTCAAAGGGCCTTTAGTTCAGACAACAAAGGTCAGTCCTCCTGGGTTCTAGTCTGACCTATGCCGTTGTCTCCTTTTTTGGGGGGAAGTTATATGGCATTTTCTCCCCATAAATTTGCCCTCCCATAGAATGAATGTTCACTTGCTTTCACATGAATCTTTTGAGAAAATTAAAAAGTGAAAAATAGTTTGCTACCCTTAGATGAAAGCACATGGTATTATTGTTATTACTTTCCCCAAAGCAAGCTCTATCTATTGGCTGTGCTGGAGCTGGTTTGTTTTTCTTTATTATTTAATTTAACACAATTTTAAAAATTAGTTTGCATAACAAAGAGATTTTAAACTACATGGGAACAATGCATCTGACATAATTCTTCACTAAATCCATTGCGAGGGAGAAAGACCCCAAAAAGATTGACAATGGGAGATATAAATCCCTAAAATGAGGGACACAAGAGCACACAGAAGCTGTGTCTACACGTGCACGCTACTTCGAAGTAGCGGCACTAACTTCAAAATAGCACCCGTCTCAGCTACACGCGTCGGGCGCTATTTCAAAGTTAACTTCGACGTTAGGCGGCGAGACGTCGAAGTTGCTAACCTCATGAGGGGATCGGAATAGCGCCCTACTTCGACGTTCAACGTCGAAGTAGGGACCGTGTAGACGATCCGCGTCCCGCAACGTCGAAATTGCCGGGTCCTCCATGGCGGCCATCAGCTGGGGGGTCGAGAGATGCTCTCTCTCCAGCCCCTGCGGGGCTCTATGGTCACCGTGGGCAGCAGCCCTTAGCCCAGGGCTTCTGGCTGCTGCTGCTGCAGCTGGGGATCCATGCTGCATGCACAGGGTCTGCAACCAGTTGTCAGCTCTGTGTATTTTGTGTTGTTTAGTGCAACTGTGTCTGGGAGGGGCCCTTTAAGGGAGCGGCTTGCTGTTGAGTCCGCCCTGTGACCCTGTCTGCAGCTGTGCCTGGCACCCTTATTTCGATGTGTGCTACTTTGGCGTGTAGACATTCCCTCGCAGCGCCTATTTCGATGTGGTGCTGCGCAACGTCGATGTTGAATGTCAATGTTGCCAGCCCTGGAGGACGTGTAGACGTTATTCATCGAAATAGCCTATTTCGATGTTGGCTTCACGTGTAGACATAGCCAGAGACCCCTACTTGTGTCCTTGTGTCCTTTCATCAATCCAATCATCCCCTTTTTCCTCCACATCTCCTTCCTTCTACCCTTCAGCCTCCTCAATGCTTAGTGAGTGCCACTGGGAGTCATAGGCTGTGTCTACACCACAAAAATAACTTCAAAGTTGCCTACTTCAAAGTACATCTTTGAAGTAAGCAACTTTGAAGTTGAGTGTCTACACACACCTTACTTCAAAGTTAAGCTTCAAAGTAGGACATTACTCCATTCCTGGGAATGGAACAAGGACTTCGATGTTGGGCTCCCTACTTTGAAGTTAACTTCAAAACATCAGCTAGTCATGAGAACCATATGACAGAGAGAAATTTGCCTGTGTGTCATATACAGGCAGTTACACTGTGTTCAAAGTAGGGGAAAATGTGTGTAGACTCTCTGTTGGTTATTTTGAAGTAGTGCCTAACTTCAAAGTTAACTTTGAAGTTAGTTTCTAGTGTCAATGCACCCATAGTGATGAACACAGTGCAACTGCCTGTATATGATATACAGGCAAATTTCTCTCTGTCATATGGTTGTCATGACTAGCTGATGCTTTGAGGTTCTCTGTGTCCAACTTTACTAGACCCAGGCTGCGTCTACACGTGCACGCTACTTCGAAGTAGCGGCAGTAACTTCGAAATAGCGCCCGTCACGTCTACACGTGCTGGGCGCTATTTCGAAGTTGAAATCGACGTTAGGCGGCGAGACGTCGAAGTCGCTAACCCCATGAGCGGATGGGAATAGCGCCCTACTTCGACGTTCAACATCGAAGTAGGGACGTGTAGACGATCCGCGTCCCGCAACATCGAAATAGTGGGGTCCTCCATGGCGGCCATCAGCTGGGGGGTTGAGAGATACTCTCTCTCCAGCCCTTGCGGGGCTCTGTGGTCACCGTGGGCAGCAGCCCTTAGCCCAGGGCTTCTGGCTGCTGCTGCTGCAGCTGGGGGTCCGTGCTGCATATACAGGGTCTGCAACTAGTTGTTGGCTCTGTGTATCTTGCACTGTTTAATGAAAGTGTGTCTGGGAGGGGCCCTTTAAGGGAGCGGCTTGCTGTTGAGTCCGCCCCGTGACCCTGTCTGCAGCTGTGCCTGGCTCCCTTATTTCGATGTGTGCTACTTTGGCGTGTAGACGTTCCCTCGCTGTGCCTATTTCGATGTTGGGCTGAGCAACGTCGAAGTTGAACATCGACGTTGCCAGCCCTGGAGGACGTGTAGACGTTATTCATCGAAATAGCCTATTTCGATGTCGCAACATCGAAATAAGCTATTTCGAAGTTGGGTGCACGTGTAGACGTAGCCCCAATGATCTGGTGAGGATTAGTGGGATAGAAGTATGGGAATGAGGGAGAGCTTCTCACCACATATAGAATTCTGACACATGGGCTGTGTCTAGACTAGCCCCCAACTTCGAAGGAGCATGGTAATTAGGGTGTTGGGAGATTACTAATGAAGTTCTGTGGTGCACATACAGCACTTCATTAGTCAAAATCTCCTCCGCGGCAACTTCGAAGTGTTAAACTTCAAAGCGCCGGCTTGTGTGTAGCCGCGGGTCACTTGCGGGTATTTCGAAGTGCCCACGCTACATTGAAGTCCCTTCACTCCCCAAAATTTTGAAGTGTAAAGGGACTTCAATGTAGCGTGGGCACTTCAAAGTACCCACAACTGACCGGTGGCTGCACGCAAGCCAGCACTTCAAAGTTCCACACTTCGAAGGTGCGGTGGGGAAGATTTTGACTAATGAAGTGCTGTATATGCACCACATAACTTCATTAGTAATCTCCCAACACCCTAATTACCATGCCCCTTCGAAGCTGGGGACTAGTCTAGACACAGCCATGGTCCGGTAATTGTCTTTTTGCTAGCTAGAATGTGTATGTTTTTGATCCCATGGGCCTGCAGCTGATTAGGCACATTTTTAAACAAACGTACGTACCTTTTGTTTGGATTTTCTGCCACAAATAAGTTTTGATCTATTTTTAGACTTCCTCTGAATCCTGCTTTACTCAGCATTATCCATTAAGCAAAGTTGAACATTCTGGAACTTCCATCCCACCTTGAAAGCTGTATGTTAAATTATGCGGATGAATTCCATCAGTCAATTTCTCCTTTGCTGTCAACACAGCAACTACATTTTTTATTGTCTGAACAAACTCCTCCCATATACCAGGCTGAAAAAATATCAGAGAAAAATGGTTCAACAAAGCACCCTGGCCTCCTTTTACAATTGTACATATTAATGGGGTTTTTTGTAAATATTTACAAATCAAACTGTTAATATATTCAGTATCCCTGAAAATTGTCTTCTTTAACTTGCAAAAGTCTAGGGACCATTCAGTGCAAAATGATGCTGCAGATGTCTAACATAAACAAAAATGCCAGTGACGGTTTGGTATAGCTTGGCTGAAATATTAGTCTTATAAAATTCATAACCGCTAATGAAGTCACGGCAAAAAAGCCTTTTACTACACCTCAGACAATTGTGAAGTGTTTACCTCTGCAGAAAATCATTGTAAATAACATGTTAGCACAATATGGATGATAGTTATGCATCGCTATGTGCTTTAATAATGTTTTATAATATGTTAAAGCAATTGCCATTGCAATTTTTCTAGACAAGGTCTCTGTGATCTACCATTCATGTAATGATAAGGGTAGATACAATGGGAATAAAATCTTTATGAAAACCACCCTGGTTAACTGTCCATTTCAAGGAAGGAATTGAATCAGCAGCCCTCTCAAATTACTTATGTTTTGACTAAGGTATTTAGCTTTTTTTATTGAACCTTCTGCTTTGAACGCACACATCCCATGGATATGAAATGATGGATTTCTTTGGATTTTAAACCACAGGCACTTTATGTCATTAATAAATATTCATTTTCCTGCTATCCCTCCAGTAGTATTTCATCATCAATCATGGCTGAAATCACAGCTGTGAAAGCTGTTTATGCTTTACACTTCTCCACTATATGATCTGGCAGATACTTATGAAATTATTGGAGTGTAGAATTAATGGAGGGCAGGAAAGTGGGAAGAAGGAGGGGGAAAGGAGTACTGCTTTGTGTTCTTTTTTAACAATCTTTGTTTCCATGCTTATTCCCAGAGTAATACTGTTTTGTTTTCCTTTCCAAAATCCACATAAATCACTCCATTGGTCTCAACTGTCCTGTGAAAATAAAAATTATCCCAAACCATTCAGGAATTACTCAGGGACTATTCAGTGTTCAATATGTCAGAGAAGCAAAGACAGACGCTCAGGAAGAAGAAGATTACAATCAATGAAGAAAAATCAATAGCGTGTAGAAGCTATCCTGCTGCCAGCGTTGTCAGGAAAAAGGCCTCCACGTTCCCCAATCTCATTATATGTAGCAGATTATTAGAAGCTGAGCAACAAGACTGAAAGTATAATAATGCGGGTTTTTTATGGTCTTAGTGCAAACCAACATTTTGCTCTGACTTAATAAACATAACAAACTGCTACCCAACTGATGTAGCATTTTATATATTTATAAAGTGCTCTAATACGGGATAAGAGGTGATATTTAAAGTGCTTTAAAATGCAGCCCACAGAATGACTGGAGTCATGACTGCATTATTTTTTGTTTGTTTGCGGTTTATCTCTCTATGTCTCTCTGTCTTGAAGAATCGACGTGTCATGAGATCTGCTTGCTAATGTGGTGGTCACATATTCACTTCAAAAATCAATTAGCCAGCCAAGGCAACCATTTGATTTTAGAGAACAACATTTGCGTGATTTCAGGGAGACCTCGTCTTTTAGAGCCTCAGTTGACAGAAAGAAATAGCAAGAAAGCTAACAATAAAATCTGTCTTGCCATGATTCATAAAAGCACAGAGGAAAGAAATGAAGCACATGCAGAAGTCTCACTGATGTCAAAGGTAAGTAAATGTTTAAGCGCCTTGCTGAACTTGGGCTTCAACTAAGGAACAGTCAGAACCCAGCAGCCATACAGGCAAAAGAACAATTCATCTTTATTCATTACACTCCATATCTCTCCAGTGCGTGAGAGTAAAAGCCCACTTATGTGTGCAATTGACTGTTTTATCTATGAAAATGACACCTTATGTGCACGCCAAAGAGGGCAAATTTTGCAACTGGAAATATTTTTGGGGGGGGGGAGTTAAAATGTCTTCCCACTATGCTATGCTTGTTATATTTCCATCATTAATTGTAGTGTTGAATGTGGTACAAAATAGAGTGGTGGAGAAGGAGAGTGCTACTGATCTGGCTTTCCCATTTTTATGTCACATAAGGATTTCTGTACAAGGGGAAAATTGACTGTGCTGATTTAAGGTGTCTAAATACTCACTGTGATCCTAAAGCACAACAAAGAGGACTTAAGAGGAGTTGAAAATCTTGCTCCTGTGTTAGGCTTAGCATTCCCTTCTCACTAGGGTGACCATACCCACCCTATCCCAAATATGCAATGGGGGCAGGAGGGCCACTCCCTGGCTGCAGCTGCCCAGGGCTGCCACCTTGGGGGTCTTCCCCAGCTGCCCCATGCCTAGAGATGCTGGGAAGGAGGCGGCAGCCATGTGGGTGGACTACTGGCTCCCTGCACCTCAAGGAGTTGGGAAGGAGGAGGCAGCCATGCCAGTGCTCTCCCAGCTTCCCTAAATACAGGGCAATAGCCCCTTTTTTTAAAGTATCAGAGGGGTAGCCGTGTTAGTCTGGATCTGTAGAGCAACGAAGGGTCCTGTGGCACTTCAATCTCCCAGGACACACAGTAGCAGATTTAAAAGTAGCTATCCTGCAGCAAAGAAATTTCAAGAACAGACTCCAAAGAGAAATTGCTGAGCTACAATTCATCTGCAAATTCAATACCCTCAGCTCAGGATTAAACAAAGACTGTGAATGGCTGGCTAAATACAAAAGCAGCTTCCCCTCTCTTGGAGTTCACACCTCCAGATCTACTGATGACAATACAACTCAGCCTGCCTGACTGAGCTAACCTCGTTATCCCCAGCCTTGCTCTGGCCTATTTATACCTGGCCTTGCAGATTTCCAGGACCAGCATCTGAAGAAGTGAGTTAACTCACGAAAGCTCATGCTCTAAACTTTTCTGTTAGTCTATAAGGTGCCACAGGACCCTTCGTTGCCCTTTTTTTAAAATAAATCAGGACACCTTCCTGGCACTCTAAATGCAGGGCTGTCCCACTAGATACAGGACAGAGCGTCACCCAGCTTCTCATTCACTCATGTGGTGTCTGACAGCAGACCTCCAGCAGAAGCAGTGCTGTAGGAACTTCACTAAAGACCACTAGTGCCCCAGCTGATCTCTAGAGCTGAGTGGAGTAACTCTGCTAGACCAGTTTTCTGCTGGAAAATACAACTGCATCCAAGTCAAAATGTTTTGCAAGATAATTCTGCAATTTCATTTTGGAGAATGAAAGGGAAGGATGGTGTTGAAAGATTTCACTTAAATGTTTTCCTAACAAACTATTTTGACATTTTCAAAAAGGACTGATGTCTGCAGTTCAAAATGTGATTGATTTTCCATTCTATGAGGGTTTTATAATAGAATAGCAACTATTTCAAAAACAAAACAAAATGTAAACACAAAATGTTTTGATTGCACAAAAACATTTTTTTCACAGAGAATTTTGAGATTTGATGTTTTCTTCCTGCAAATTGGTATAAAGACAGATTTCAATATGTGGCAATTATCCACCAACCAGTATTTCTGTCCTCCACTTGTCTATAATAATTGCTCACTGAAGGGAAGATGCACATGTGTTTGGAGATTCTACTTTCAGTAATTTGCACTGCTGTGCCCGACAAGCCAGCTACAGTCCCTCATGGTGCTGGATCTTTGTATTTCCCATTTTACTGGTTCGGCATCCCTCCATTCTGAGCCCCCTCTCCACTCATCTGTTGGGCAACAGCCCATTTAGCTCTCTATATTTTAAAGGAATGGAGGACCGTAAAATCCCAAGGTTTGGTTCTCATTCACATCTAGACTCTTTGGCCGTTTCTATGCACACCACTGCTAATAAAAGGCCCAAAATATGCTCATGAGGTAAGGATGAAAATTCCCCATGCCTCATTAGCATAAGGTCACGTGATTTGGAGTCGGGAAGATGTTCTTCCAGACTCCAAAACACTGTTTAGAAGTGTGGCTTTTGTATGAAGTCACAGTTTTTTTGTATGTAACATTTAGGCTGTGTCTACACTAGCTCCCAACTTCGAAGGGAACATGGTAAGTAGGGTGTTGGGAGATTATTAATGAAGGCTGCAGTGCCTATGCAGCACTTCATGAAGCTCATTCTCCCCTGTGGCAACTTTGAAGAGGCAAACTTCAAAGCACAGGCTTGGGTATAGCCGTGGCTAACCCGCAGATACTTCAAAGCACCAGCAGGTTAGCCGCGGCTAGACGCAAGCCTGTGCTTCAAAGTTTGCAGCTTCCTAGTTTCCGTGGGGGAGAATTAGCTTCATGAAGTGCTGCATATGCATCACAGCACTTTGTTAATAATCTTCTGACACCCTACTTACCATGCTGCCTTCAAAGTTGGGAGCTGGTGTAGACACAGCCTTACAGTGGGATAATCAATAATTAACATGAGTCTAGAACAGGGGGCAGCAATCACTGGCATGCATGCCAAGAATGGTACATGAGCCAGTTTTCATCTGCACATGAGTCAGGAGCTCAATCCTGCCCCTCCTTCCCCCTTGCAGCCAGGAGCTTGCTCAAGGACACGCTGTCTGTGGATTAACAAAGGACTAGCTAGTGCTACCAACCCCCATGTAAACGTCAAAGCTCTGCACCCTCGTTTATTTATTAATGAAGCCTCTGTAAGTAGGGCTATTAGTGACTTTAAAAGCATCACTGGCACTCAGACCATACGTAGAGGTCAAAAGGTCAAATTTCAGCACTCTGCCTTGGAAAGGTTGCTGACCCCTGACCTAGAACAATTACAGATTGAACCTTTCTCGTCTGGCACTCTCTCGTATAGCAATATTTGTGGTTTCACGTGATTTTAGTTAGGCAGAAGTCCTAGCTCTGAGCGCTGTGTGCTGTTATTTAGCTCTAGTGTACCCCTAAATGTCACCTAAGATCACAGTAAGTAGTGGAAGTGTTGGTAATGCTGCTAGACAATATTGCCCTCCTGTGGTCTGGCAAATTCTGTGTTTTGGTACTGGTTAAGTCCTGAGGGTGCCGGCCTAGAGAGGTTCAACCTGTATGATAATTTTACTTTCTGTTGAAGTAGTGTTCAGAATCTCCTTCAGTATTGTGCTAGGCAATGTTGAAACACAGAAGACAAGAATCCCTGAAGAGTTTACAATCCAAGACGATGATTTTAACCATCCCATCAAGAAGCACAATGGAATAAGTTTGCCAACAGTTTTTCTTTTTTAAAAAAATATACAGCTGATCTAACACTACAGCTAATGCATCAGAAATTAATCTTCTGAGGATGTCAAACTCTGGTGAGAACAGCTATTGGTAGTATTAAAGCTAATAACAAGAGCTTCAGGTGAATGCTGAACCTGGAACATATGGTGTTCAATTCAGTTTCTACTACATATGGTGAGGGATGAAATAAAATCAATTCTTTCCAGGGAGGAAATCATAAACAGTGCTAAGTGTTGCTTTCTCACGTGATCTTTCAAACTTCTTTATAGGCAATTTGTCACTTTTGAGACCTGTGGTGGTCAAAAAGTAAATTCTTCAAAAGTGGAATGCTGTGGCAGTTCCTGCAATAATTGAGTAGGCTAGAGATGTAAGTGATTTGTTTGGCCTGGCAAAAATATCCTTTCAAGTTAAAAAGAAAATGTCAAACATGGTAGCTTTGACCCAAAACTCAGCTTTAATTTAAAAAAGAAAATAAAAGGTTTGCCAAAACCAAATATGAATTAAAACATTCTCTTGTGAATGTTCAACTTATGTTAAAAATGATAAAATATAATCTTGACTCCTTCATGCAGTATTGGAAGTCCAAGCACAAAGAACATGCATTATTGTAACAGAGAGAAAACCATGCTAGTCTATATACTATCAAAACAAAAAAAGCAGTCAAGTAGCACTTGAAAGACTAACAAAATGATTTATTAGGTGGTGCGCTTTTGTGGGACAGACCGACTTCTTCAGACCATAGCCATAACAGAACAGGCTCAATATTTAAGGCACAGAGAACAGAAAAGTAATCAAGGTTGACAAATCAGAAAAAAAATGATCAAGGTGAGCAAATCAGAGAGTAGAGGGGCAGAAGCCAGGGGGGCGGGGGGAGTCAAGAATTAGATTAAGCCATGCATATATGGCTTAATTTAATTATTGACTCCCCCCGCCATCCCTCTAGTCTCTGATTTGCTCACCTTGATCATTTTTTTCTGATTTGTCAACCTTGATTACTTTTTTGGTTCTCTGTGCCTTAAATATTGATTCTGTTCTGGTATGGCTATGGTCTGAAGAAGTCGGTCTGTCCCACAAAAGCTCACCACCTAATAAATTATTTTATTAGGCTTTAAAGGGCCACTTGACTGCTTTTTTGTTTTCATGCATTATTGTATATAAATTAAACTAGATTCCTTGTCTGAAGTGAGTGAAGAAGAAATAGTAAGAGGAGTATTTCCAGTCACTGATGTTAATAGCACTATTTATTGAAGGAAACCAGCAAATATCATTCCTCCACAGTTGCATATGGAGCACTCGAGAAATTGCACACACACACTTCTGGCAGAGCTAGGAAAAGAATGCTGTCTCTGGTGTAATGCTGTCTCTCAGCCACACGATTCTTCAGAGCCGGTGAGCCAGTTGTATACTATTGGTCATACACAAGTGCTAACCACAGGATTATTCTCCTTTTTAGAGCCATGAAGAGAATTCAGGAATCCTGATTTGCAACTTTCTTGTGCTGTGTTACCATCACTGGAGAGGAACTGAAAGGGTATTCAAAATCCTTTCCCTGATCTCCTTCATTGTTCATGAGGGCTGCGTCTACACGTGCACGCTACTTCGAAGTAGCGGCACCAACTTCGAAATAGTGCCCGTCGCGTCTACACGCGTCGGGCGCTATTTCGAAGTTAACTTCGACGTTAGGCGGCGAGACGTCGAAGGCGCTAACCTCATGAGGAGATAGGAATAGCGCCCTACTTCGACGTTCAACATCGAAGTAGGGACCGTGTAGACGATCCGCGTCCCGCAACGTCGAAATTGCTGGGTCCTCCATGGCGGCCATCAGCTGGGGGGTTGAGAGATGCTCTCTCTCCAGCCCCTGTGGGGCTCTATGGTCACCGTGGGTAGCAGCCCTTAGCCCAGGGCTTCTGGCTGCTTCTGCGGCAGCTGGGGATCTATGCTGCAGGCACAGGGTCTGCAATCAGTTGTCAGCTCTGTGTATCTTGTGTTGTTTAGTGCAACTGTGTCTGGGAGGGGCCCTTTAAGGGAGCGGCTGGCTGTTGAGTCCGCCCTGTGACCCTGTCTGCAGCTGTGCCTGGCATCCCTATTTCGATGTGTGCTACTTTGACGTGTAGACGTTCCCTCGCTGCGCCTATTTCGATGTTGGGCTGAGCAACGTCGAAGTTGAACATCGACGTTGCCGGCCCTGGAGGACGTGTAGACGTTATTCATCGAAATAGACTATTTCGATGTCGCAACATCGAAATAAGCTATTTCGATGTTGGCTGCACGTGTAGACGTAGCCGAGGAGAAGTAGCAAAAAAGCTGTTTATGCCAGTTACTTCCTTCATGTGTGGCATGCAAGTTGAGGTGACAGAACCAAGACCAGCTGCTCCCCAGCCATTTCAACCACCTCCATCCACACATGATTGCCAAGGGGAACACCATCTGGAGATCAAGCAATAGGCACTGTGTAGGCTGGTAAAGGTGTTAGGAAGGGGACTACTTTCACTTCAAGGAGACTCTCCTTGGCCAAGTACGACATAGGCACAACCTAGCTGTTTGTAAACATTTCTGATGGAGCTTTTGGAAACCAGAAAAATGATGACAGCTGTAAAATTTAGCAAAAAAGTGAGCTAAAAATGCACCCTAGTGCTTTTGGTCATCATTTTGTCTTCTTTTTCTGGCCAGCAGTAGAAAGATTAACATATATCATCTGCCTCATTGCTCAGGGACTATCAATGGCAAATAAGTCATTGTCTTACTTACTGAACGATCCAGGCAGCTGACCCTACAAATATTTATGCAGATGAGTAATTTTATACACGGGACCAGTGCCGGGGACCACTCACGTGAGTAAGTTCTTGCAGCACCGGGAACTTAGCACAAGGTTTTTAGGTGAATGAAAAATCAGATAGGCCCCAGTGGGATTTTCAGAAATGGCTAGATACCTACATCATATTGAAATCAGTGAGATGCAGATGCTTTTGAAAATTCCAATAGGGTTTAGACACCTATATACTGTTAAAGATCTGGGCCTTAGTTTGTAAAGTCAGTAAAGTTCTATGAGATCCTTCTGGACAGAATCCTGGTACATCAGTAAATATAGATAAATAGCATTGTCAGCTTTGAGCTTGCCTTCTTCTTTTCTCCATATGTTGTTTATTCTTTTTCACATTTTCACAATCCTTCAAAACGTTTCTGTCAAACCAGAGGGAAATATGTTCCCTGCAGCAAACTGTAGCTCTGTACTGGTACCATAAATATAGACTTTTTCTAGTGTCCTTTACATAATAGTGTTTTATAATGAGCAGTGTTGCAGTAGAAAAATCCGTCATCTATTAGTATCGTATATGAATATAGGATTTAGGCATATGAGCAAGAGAGCTAAATCATGAGAAAACCACCAAGGGGCACCAAGAGTAGAGTGACCATCTGTTGCACAGAACAGCCTCCCATGTATCTGTCACCCACCCTCTGCAGGGCAGCTGCCTCCACACCCAGCTCTCCCGAGGTGTAGCAGCACCATTGCTGGCACCCAAAGGCATGGGGCAGCCATGAAGCTTTGCTATGGGGAGATAGCCTCATTTCCAATGCTCTGAGACATGGATGGGGCAGCCACCTTTCCCCTACAGGGCAGCCACTGCTGGAGCCATGAAGCATCCCTGCAGCATTCCTGGAGCTCAGCAGCATAGGGCAGCCAGCAAACCCGTCTCCCTTCCACAGGGCAACCATTCCTGCAACCAGAGAGCTCCCCTAGGGAGAGCAGCCCTGTTCCAGTGCCCTGTGGCATAGGGCAGCCAGGGAGCTGCACTTGCTTGACACCACAGCCAGGGAGCCACCCCCACTCCCCAGAAAGTCTCGTATTTGGCAGGGGGAAATATGGTCACCCTACCCAAGAGTGGCCCTGCCCCTTCTCCCCCATGCTGCTGTGAGCTTGCTCAAAGCCATGCCACCTGTGGATTAACGAAAGACCAGCTAATGCTGTCAACCACCACCTAACCAGTAAAGCTCTGCATCTTAATTGGTTTATTAATGACACTGTTGTTTGCAGGACCATTAGTGACTTTAAAACGTATCACCAGTGCTTGGACTCTATATGGAGGTCAAAAGGTCAAATTTTGGCACTCCATCTCAGAAAGGTTGCTGATCCCTCTTATATCGGGTCTAAGACAAACTCACTGTGCATGGTTCCTGACTATAACTGCAGTAGTTTTTGTAATAATTTCCTAGTCACTATGTTAAGGAGTATAATTTTGAAGCATTGTGTAGAGGGACATCATTCATCAGAATAATTAAGAGAGACAAGGGGGTGAGGTAATATCTTTTACTGGACCAATATCTGTTCGTGAAAGAGACAGGCTTCTGAGCTTTGCAAAGCTGACCCAAAGAAGAGCTCTATGAAGCTTAGAAGTTGTCTCTCTCACCAACACAAATTGGTCCAATAAAAGATATTATCTCACCTGTCTTGTCTCTTTCACATCCAGAAACCAATGCAAGTAAAATAACACTGCAGTTGGAATGATTACTTTTTATTGTCATTAATTTAAACATAATGAAATTAGTGTGTGTGTATACATGCACGCACACACACACACATACATAACAGCCATATCTACACTACAGTGAACTTTCGACAGATGATCTTCTGGATGATTTCTTCTGGAAGATCTTCTTTCGAAAGAGTGCATCCACACACAAAAAAGCAGATTAAAAGATCAATCTGCTCTTTTGATAGAGAGCATCCATGCAGTCCCCACTCCTTCAAAAGAATGGGCCAGCAATCAAAAAATCTGGTGCTCTGAGGACAGCTGTTTTGAAAAAAGGGCCTGTGGAGCCTCTACACATGCATTTTTGCAAGAGATGCTTTTAAAAGGAGGTGCTCTTCCTGATCTGGGAGCTGAAGAGGGCACCCAGAAGAAGAGCCTCATTCTTTTGATTTCAGATTGAAAGAGCACAGTTTGTGTGTGGATACTCTGCATGTTCTTTAGAAAAAGGGCCTGATTTTCCCAAAGATCTTGCTAGTGTAGATGCAGCTAATGTGTGTATGCATATACTATATTTAGCACAATATAAAAATATATAAGTAAGCTAGTTGCAAAATTCCTATACCTTTGATTTTGTTCTCTTAGAACAGCCAGTAATGATTAAAAGGAATTTTTTACATCTGTGACTGATGATAATAATGATAAATAACTATATCGAGTTAAGTTGCATATGACTAGAATACATTATTGATGCAGAAAATTTAAAATTATTATTCCATTTGTCTTATTAAAAGTATGCTATATTTAAAATATAGTGGTGTCTACTTATGTTGAACTTTTATATCATGAATGACGGGTTTTTAGATGAGTTTCAAACTGAAAAATCTAGATCCAAACATTCCCAAACTGCACAAACAATTAACTTTTCTTCCAAACTTTGCTTCTGATCCCTAGCTTTCTGAATTCACTTAACATCCAAATATGACTATGAATACTGGTGTTTAGGTCTATCTCTGCTGTATTTATAACTAGAATTTATTGAATTGGTAGTAGCATGTTGCAGCATGCAAATTGTAGTTCAGATAATGGAGCCTATTAAAGGCTAAGGTGGTTAGCACTGGAATCTTGAATTTGATTCATTATGCTGTATGAAGCCACTGTAGATACTAAAGCACTAGTATGACATGCTCATGTCATCCTTTATTGCTTAGCAGGTGGACTGCCAGATTTTGATCCAGATGATGGAGATCTCAAGCTGTCATTATTCCTTTGCACAGTTGTCTCTAGAAGATACTACTGTTAAGCCTGTTGGCCAGTCATAAATTGAAATAAATATCTGGGAGTCCAGTATAGCAATGGAAGACTACAAAGCTGGGAATTCTCTTGATATTAGAGTACAAAGTCACTAGGATGGTGATATTGTATATTTTGTTAGTCCTTTGCAATATTCTCATCTTCCTACTAGCATAATTTTTGACTTGCCTCAGTTTCTCTACAAGTAGTTGCTTTTTCTGCAGACCTTTGAATAGCTGAAAGGTAAATTCATTGGCATTTCTCATGAAGGATATGTGGCACTGTTTACATGCAAAGAATTGGCATTTGAGGCTATGATATCTCATGTCTTTAATGGTTTTGCATATGTGCTGAATAGGATGAGAGAGTTGAGAGTTAGGCTTGGTCTACACTAGGGAGTTAAGTCAATTGCAGATGCAGAATTCTAGCTACATCAATTACATAGCTAGAACTGACTTATCTGCAATCGACTTACCTGGCCATCCATAGAGAGTGAGGTTGATAGGAGAGTTTTTCCTGTCAACCTCCCTTACTCCTCTCGATATCATGGAGTACAGAAGTTGACTACTGATCCCAGATATTTCAATGTTCCTGTCTCCAACAGACATGCGAAATTGAACTCTGAATAAGTTAGGCTCGATCTTTCCAGTACTGTAGACACACCTTCAGAAGTTAGAGTTGGCTGAAAATATAAGGCAACAAACCCACACAAATTTTGTCTAGCTTTCAAAGTAAACTGATTTGACATTTTACCAGAATTTTAACCTAATCTTTGCTTGTTTATTGATTAGAATCAAGTTTTTTAAATATACAGAATTTCCATTTGGAAGAGTCCCACTATGTGACTAATTTGCGAAAGAAAATATGACATGAACACTTAAAAAAACTGAAAAATGATAGGTTAAAATAAATGACCATAGACTTTGACTCTATGGGTGCCCAAGGGCTTGAACCCACATGAGAAAAGAAGAGGGGGTGCTCCATACCCATTAGTAGTCCCACAGATCAGCACTGCTCCCTTCCCTCCCAGCTCTTCTGATCAGCTCCTCCTTCCCAGGGGCTCCCACCCATCACAATCAGCTATTCAGCAACAGAGAGTAAGCAGTGCTAGTCTATACACTGTCAAAACAAAAAGCAGTCAAGTAGCACTTTAATGACTAGCAAAATAGTTAATTAGGTGAGCTTTCGTGGGACAGACCCACTTCTTCAAGAAGTGAAGAAGTGGGTCTGTCCCACGAAAGCTCACCTAATAAACTATTTTGCTAGTCATTAAAGTGCTACTTGACTGCTCTTTGTTTTGATAGCTATTCAGCAGTGTGCCATAGATGCTGGTGGGGAGGGAGAGGAGTGGGGCCAGGAAGAGGAAGAGTGGGGATCATATTGAGAGAAGGGTGGAGTGGGTGTGGGGCATAGGGTGCACGAAGGATCAAGCTCCCTCCAGAACTCAGGAAGTCAGCACCTCTGACAACAAAATATAATGATATCTCTTTTTGAAATTCATAAATAAAAAACAAACAAAATTCAAGAAAATTAAATATTTCATGGAAAAATTGACATTAAAAGGGTCAAATTGTATTTGAAAAATATATTTCAACAAACATTTCACTCAGAAGCAGTATTTTGTGATGTATAATCAGTGGCTTTTTCTGAACTCAGCTGGTGCTTTCAGGCCATTTTCCAGCTGAGGATGCAAACCAGCAAGGGGAACTTATCACCTCAAAATATCACTGAGATTAACAAGATTCTAAAAAGTATTAGATATTGATATGGATATCAAGAATATGCAGAGGTATAGCAGTAAATATTAAGAAATAAGAACAAACAGTTTTGGAAGGGACATTAACCTTCCTTTGTTGGCACACACCAACCCTTCCTCTAACCCCCAAATGTCAGAAATTTCCACTGCAGGCTGGTTACCCCAGAAGCATAACTACCATCTCTTACTGTAGGGTTTTCCCATATTTTCTTCTGAAGAAGCTGGTATTGGCCACTATTGGAGACAGGGCACTAAACTAGCTAGACCTCAGGTCTAATTCAGTATGGCCACTCCTATATATACTCCATGTTCCACAGTTAAACCCTCCGTAATTATCATTCACATCTTTGCTGACTGACACATCAGAGAGATTAAGAAACTAATAGTTAATGGAAACTGGACTACAATCTCAACAACACAGATGATCTTTACATCTTGTTCGTTCAGTCTCAGAGGGGTAGTGGTGTTAGTCTGTAACTTCAAGAACAACATGCAGTCCTGTGGCACCATTAAGTCATGAGCTTTTGAGGGTAAAACTCATGTGCCACAGGACCACTTGTTGTTCATGTTCCTCCAGTGTTTTTAGCTAAACAGAGAATAATGGAACTCTTTCATGAAAGTCACATCTTATGTTGCCAGTTCAAGATATCTTGGTATTTAAAATAAGCTGCAGAATAGCTTATGGATTTCTGGAGCATACACCTAAAATTAACCCAAATTGAGCCTGGCTTCTCTCATGTCAATGTCACTTTCCTATCAGTTGAAATATCCACTTATCACAATTTCTCGTCCATCAGTATTTGTCTTGAGCCTGCAAGCTTCTACAAGGTGAAAACTTAAATTTCCCATGTTCAAAGTACTGTGCAGCTCTATGGTGCCATACAAATATATAGTAGTAAAAACAATGACGCCAAAGAAGATACCCAAATAAAAGGCAAAGGTATCAGGCTTGTAAATGCTGAATTGAGGACTAAGATATGACACTTAAGCTACATCTACACATGAAGCCTACATCGAAGTAGCTTATTTCAATGTAGCGACATCGAAATAGGCTATTTCGATGAATAACGTCTACACGTCCTCCAGGGCTGGCAACATTGACATTCAACATCGACGTTGCGCAGCACCACATCGAAATAGGCGCTGCGAGGGAACGTCTACACGCCAAAGTAGCACACATCGAAATAAGGGTGCCAGGCACAGCTGCAGACAGGGTCACAGGGCGGACTCAACAGCAAGCCGCTCCCTTAAAGGGCCCCTCCCAGACACACTTGCACTAAACAACACAAGATCCACAGAGCCGACAACTGGTTGCAGACCCTGTGCATGCAGCATGGATCCCCAGCTGCAGCAGCAGCAGCCAGAAGCCCTGGGCTAAGGGCTGCTGCACACGGTGACCATAGAGCCCTGCAGGGGCTGGAGAGAGAGCGTCTCTCAACCCCTCAGCTGATGGCCACCATGGCGGACCCCGCTATTTCGATGTTGCGGGACGCGGATCGTCTACACGTGCCCTACTTCAACGTTCAACTTCGAAGTAGGGCACTATTCCCATCCCCTCATGGGGTTAGCAGCTTCGACGTCTCACCGCCTAACATCGATGTTAACATCGAAATAGCGCCCAACACGTGTAGTCGTGACGGGCGCTATTTTGAAGTTAGTGCCGCTACTTCGAAGTAGCGTGCACATGTTGACACGGCTTTAGTAGCTCAAGCAATAGAAAGCAATGAAGCCTTCCAAACAATAAAATGGAGACTATTATTGAGGCTGTCAACAAAAGGAAAAGAAATAGAAACTAGATGTTCGTGTATTTAGCACCTTGCTGTTCACTTAAGAAAAAAAGACAGGCATAGAATTCAATTATAAGGAAAGTACTGAAACACGGAGGCAGCTTAAAATCCAGCCCTGTGGAAAACTGTGAAGAAACAATGAAGCAGAACAGCAAATGTACAAATTTGAAAATGAAATGACTAAAACTAATTATTTGGAGATTTTATATATATATATATAATATCAAGTAGTAATTGTAAAAATGATAAATGACATAGTTGGGAAAAACTAACACAAATAAAGCTCAGAAACTGTGCTGGTACAGAAAATGGAACACCCTCATAGGCTCAAAAAAAGAGGATTTAACATCTCAGGTTAAATACTTGACAGCTATCTCTAGGGAGCAAAAACGGTGATTAATTAAGACGTACGAAATGAATGTTTGATGTTCTACTGTGGACAGTTAATGTCATAGCCATAGAAGTAGAAAAATGGAAAGAACATTTGACACATATAGCAAAATGATCGACTGCAAAGTGCAGAGCCTAAAAATGTCCATCTTGTGTATTCTCTGCTTCCAGTCTGCATGTGTTTTAAGTTTTGCTGTCTTGTAAAATCTGAACTGGTGGGGACCACAACCTGAAATAAATCCTTCCCAAATCCCTTGTCTTCTGGCTTTCAGCCAATTCTTCCATGGCACTGAGCTCCCCACAGACAAGGTCACACCAGCTCAAAACAGTGTCAGCCCTTGCCAGAACAAAAGATGGAAAACCTAAAATCTTGTGCCTACTGTTATAATGATCAATACAACCCACAACATGCATGGGTCCTACACAATACCACTCATAAGATGTGGTGTTCCTCATACAGTGCATCAAATGCCCCAACAATAACTATTGGCAAAAAGAGGGCCCAAAACATAAGCCCACATATCACAGACCTGGCTTGAGAGCTGAGGCCTAGGGAGCAGTGGTCAAGACTTTGCTAATGTAACACAAAGTTAAGCTGTGAGCAACAGGTAGGCCTGGCTCATTGAATTTGGCATGAACAGGGCTGATGCTGCATAAATACCTCATATATAATAGGTAGTGAGCATAGGCTGCACATAAGTTCTAGAGAGCTAGTAACAGAACACTTCATTAAGAAATATATTGGTACCAACACACACCCTACAGAAAATGGAAACATACTGAATCACGTTCAGGATAGGGTCTAAAATGACAGTGTAATGGATAGAAATGTTCTGATTGAACTACCTTGTATAAGGTAATGGTGGTAGCAAGGTACCTCAGAGGTTGGCACCCTGATAAGGCAGGAGTGATGATTAGTTTATTTGTATCTGTGTATGAAAATATATCTTAGAGGGGTTTTCCTTGGCCAGCCTACGGGGCAATGAAGAATCTTGTCACTGACTGAGCTGAGTCCATTGTCACAGGCAGGTCCAGTCATCTGATCCAGGGAGCTATTACTGTGCTTCATTTAGAATAAACCACATTTGGCACCTTCACACATGATTCTGTGATCCTGGGGGGACTCTCTCCAAGTCTGCTGTGCCAGCTATCTGTGCACAGCCAGTGCAACATTCAAGGGGAACACATGCACAAAGCTGAATGATCATCATCATTGGACACAGCATGATATCTGTCAGGACACTTTACTGGTGACTTCTGACCACAATCTCAAATGAACTCACACAGAACCATGATAAAAGACAAAAACACAGTATCACCTCATGGGTTATATAATTTTCCCAAAGAGATTACTACATATCTGTCTTCTCAGTCCTCCTCCTCAATGGAAATGTGCACATAACCTTCAAAAGATGAATGGCGATCTTAAATCCATCACTTTCCTGGACACTAAAACCGTAGACCTAACAAGGACCTCAGTTTTATGGGTCATTATAGCAATTTGTAACACAGCCTGCTGTCTGCTAGCTCTTATTTGTCCCCTTCCTTTTAAATGGTGTGCACCAACACATGTCAACACCTTATGCTTAATAACGTCTCCCACCTTTATGTAGCTTAGACCTCTGGTTACATTGCCAATCTAACGGATTTCTCTGAAGGTCGAAAACCAGTCTCTCCCATCCATAGACACTGGCTGAATACAAGATGTTGCTTCACCTACCTTGTCTCTCTATAAAAATGAGTAATACAGCAATGAATCAGCTCTGCAGTGCCAATCAGAACTTGTTTTACTTAGATCTGATCAGCTCTATGTACAAATAGTTTACTGTAACTACACTGTTAATGGATATCAACACAAAAACAAGCTCTTTGTATCAGAAATTATATCCAATAGTATATATAGTATCAATATTGTGTATATAGAAAATCTGTTGACAACAGTACCAGTGTAATGTTTATAAAAAGAAAGTTTGAGATAGTTTTTAACCACGGATTGTTTCCTTCAGGCAGGTGAATGATAGACATGACCTTCAGGACCCTTCTTCCTAGCGCCAATTCCACATTGAATAAACTCAGCAACTGGCAACATGTCAACGACTAGTTTATTTTCCTGTGCCAGTTACAAAAGCTCTGTGTTGTGGCAATTCTAGTCATGGGAGTCCCAGAAGCAGCATGGGATGCTCAGTGTATTTATGTGCATGCCAATATCCCACAATTCTCCGCCAATTCACGGATCTCTCATAACTGTGCTGTCTGTGCTCTGAAGACAACGCAAACTTACTGGACTTCTCCCATCTTACAAGGCACAAGCTTAACAGGGCTAGTCAGTTTTTTATCTGTTTGAGATACATTTCATGATGTGTTTTCTTTGGAGAGGGACAAAATTATGGTGAATCAATAAATACTGAGAAATATTAATGGAGCTGGTCATTTTAGTCTACATTTTACCAACAGAATTGGTCACAGAATCATAGAATTCTAGGGCTGGAAGGAACCTCAGGAGGTCATGATGGGCCAGACACTACACAGATCCATTAGTGCGTCCAGAGTGGGGCACAAAGGCACCTTAAATCAGACATAAAGAGGCTGATGATGAATTCCCCCAGATGGGGAAATCCTGGTCTGGCATAATGGCAATGTAGTGATCTTTCAGCTGGTCTCTCTTGCTCCATGTCAGGGCCAGCTGGCAAAATGACTTGGTCTAGGAAGACAAAGCTGGAGCCTGTTGTAGCCAGCATGTTAGTAAAAATTGGAATCATTGGTAGTACTAGGAGACACCTTGTGACATTCTGGAAAATGTTGTCCAGCAGGGGAGCTGGGTCACTGGGGAGAAAGGGATATGAGACACCCAAGACTGCTGTTCCTATGAGGCATTGTAGCAGCTCAGAAAGACACAGAGATTCAAGCCCACAAGAAACAGAACATTTCATTCTGGGTCAAGAAACCAAAATGTTTTATTTGAATTTAGGAATACCAAAACTTCTGTTTCAATCTAAAATGTTGGCATGAAATTTTTAAATATTTTGGGAGCAAAAACTGTCATAATGATTTGGTGCATGAAGAGTTCTTAACATTTTGACATTTCTTCCGGTTCAGGCTGAAAACAAATGTCAAAACATCAGGGTTCCAGCAGGATGAAAATTCCACGTTTCAGACAGCTCTGAAGTTGAACCATGGCTTCAGCCACCTTTGATGTCACCTTTTAGAAAAGACCTAGGCAACGTGCAATCACAAAAAATTCCAACCTTCTCATATTATGGCAGCAGTGAGCAGTATTAGGATGGTGCTGAAAGAATGTTTGGAAATAACTGTTTCAGAGGATTGTTGTCTCCAGACAGGATTGTAACAAGAGCATATCCTGAGTGTTCTGGACAAATTTCTGGTGTCTCCAAAGATCTAACCATCACTTAGGAGAAAAACAAACAGCTGACCTTTCAGTCTTAGACATGCATACGCACAGAAACTTGTCCAGGGCATAGGAGTCAAATTACCTTAAAAAGGTGATTTATTAACAAAAGAAAGAAGATATAGTTAGTATATTTGATTGGTAGGTGTTGCAGACAAACTAAAAATGGATTAAAACACAGAGAATTGCTAACCTGGCACTCAGTTTGAAATTTACAGTGTAAGGGAGGGTGGGGGGACATGCCTGTGGTTGATAGAGAGAATCCTCATCAAGCTACGCCATAACAATACTAATCCTGGAACTTTTCTTTGCAACAAACCCCTTGCCAACTTTGTACACATATCTATTCTGGAGATACACTGGACCTAACCAGATTAATTACAGAATCACCGGCACATTCTCCTGTTCCTAAACTAACATCATATATGCCATCCTGTGCCGACAATGCCCACACACTATGTAGATAGGACAGACTGCAAATGCTGTTTGACAAAGAGTGAATGGACATAGAACAGACATCAAAAACTGCAGATACACAAATCTGTCAGCCAGCACTTTTATGGAGTGGGCCATTCTGTTAAAGATTTGAAAGATTCTGTTCTACTGAAAAGGGACTTGAACAACCGTCTACAGAGGGAATGCTCAGAACTAACATTCACATTCAGATTTGCCACATTAACACATGATTTGAACAGGGACTGCAATTATCTGACCCATTATAAGGACTCCTTTACATACTTTGATGTTTTATGTAACTCTTAACTTCCCCACCCCACCCCACCCCACCCCACCCGCTATCCCTCCGCTCTTCCAGTTTGCCAACCTTGATAACAATTTTTCTGATGTGTCAACCTTGATAATTTTTGGACCTCTGTGCTTTATATATTGACTCTGTTCTGGTAAGGCTATGATCTGAAGAACTGGGTCAGTCCCTTGAAAACTCATCTCATAATAAATTATTTTGTTAGTCTTTAAAGTGTTACATGACTGTTTTTTTGTTTTGATATTGTATTAATGTTTCAGTAGATTCCTTTCTGAGTTCCAGGGGAAATGGGACATGTAGTGTATTTGTCCCCCTGACTCTGCCTCCAGCAACCTACTTTGCCCCATGCATGTATCTCCATTTTGTTGAGGGCCCTCTAAGGCATTTGTTGCAGTAAAGGCCTATATTTCACCTTCTTCCTCAATGCAAACTGCCTGATGCTGCAAATGTCTGTCTCTGGTTGGGAAAGCTAGATGAAGGTCACTTCTCAATCCTGCTTAGGAGGGACAAGAAATCAAACTCGTTGAGCAAATTCTACTCTCAGCTATAGGTTGAACCTCTCTAGTCCAGCACTCTCTCACCTTATCTCATCCATAATCTGGCATTATTTAATAACCAGGCTACTTACAGGTGTGGCAAAGTTTCCCGTAATCTCAAAGTTTGTTTACAGCCACCAGTCCTGACTCTCAATGTTCTGTGTTATTATTTAGCTGTAATTTACCCCAAATGTCTTTTAAGAGGCCAGTAAGCGGTAGAAGTGTTGATAATGCTACAAGAGGATCTTGACCTCCCATGGTCTGGCAAATTCTCTCATTCATCACCAGTCAGGTCCTGAGGGTGCCAGACTAGAGAGGGTCAATCTGTATAAACAATGGAAGTATTTAATCTACTTCTAAAAAGAAACTGATTATTTGGAGCTCTGTGCCATGGTGTCCCAGGCATTTGATGTTCACTGTTGGAGAACTGCCAGCTTGGTCTGCCTACCATGAGAATGTGTCTTTTTTTTTGTTGGGAGGAGAAGCAAAGGAAGAGCAAGCAGCAAGTGCAGATCTCCAAAAGCAGCTCAGAAAGGCGACCCAGATAGAGCTGCTGATGGAACCAACAAGAACTGGTCCTCCAGTAGCTAGAAGAGCCACATCAGCTAGTAAGAGCTCAACAGACAGGTTAAAAAGTGCTGGATGTTCTGCAGGACAGTGGTGGGTGGGTTGGCTGGCCTGCCTGCCTTAATGAAAAAGCCTGACCTGCTAAGAGACTGAACTCCATCTGCATTTGTTGGGTTAAGCCAGTGAAGGAACATTTGGTTTTAATTTGTGGCATTTAAAACCCAATGGGGTATCAGCCACCTTTTTGAAAATTAAAGGGAACTTGCCACGGGGGATGACCCAGGGCATGGCTGCAGCACGTGCACACGCATACAGACACATACACATCCATACAAACCTGCGGCTTGTAGCTAGAACTTGAAATCAAGTTTGATGCCATCAAATTATCTATAGTCAAAAAAGGGAGGTGGTGGTGGCGGTGATTTTCATTGAAAAGAAGTACAGCAGAGTGAGCAAGTGTTGCAATATTGCTTCTAAGCAGATCCTTGTTTTCTATTGATATACTGCCTATGATTTTAGTTTACCTTTATAGATAATTTGTTGAGTTAAAGTAGTAGAAACTATGAGTGTAATGTTTCGACTTGAACATGAGACAGAATAAGAAGAGTGCATGGGTTTTTCATTTTAGGATTGTGTAGAACCAAGAATTTCTTTCTTTTGTATTCTAGGATTAACACACTCCATGTTGGCAGTTTGGATCCAGATAAGGAAGGAGCATCATAACAGGAATGGGTTGGGTAGTATGGAAGAAGGCACAGAGGCAGGAGCTGGAGAACCAAAGGAAAGGAGCAACTGACACTATTATGTTTAGCAACCAATTTGCAAGATCATGCCCTTTCTTGTCTTAAAACAGACATTCACCCGTCATCCCAAGGAAGCCGATAGAACAAGAAAATTACTGAATGCTCTCAAGACAAACAATAAAGGGGCTGAGATCTATATTCCTCCAAAGCAAATACAACAAGGGGTCCTGTGGCACCTTATAGACTAACAAATGTATGAGCATAAGCTTTCGTGGGCAAAGACCCACTTCGTCAGATGCAGGTGACCTGCATCTGATGAAGTGGGTCTTTGCCCACGAAAGCTTATGCTCATACATTTCTGTTAGTCTATAAGGTGCCACAGGACCCCTCTTTGCTTTTGCAGATCCAGACTAACAAGGCCACCCCTCTGATACAAACCAAATACAGTCAGTCTGCTGTGGAATAAGGCTGGGTTCATTGCCTGGCATTCAATTCTCTCTACGGGTTTTAGTAAGATAGTGCACCATATCCTCATTTCAATAATTTCTCATTGAGGAAGAAAGTCTACTTGATATAAAAACACGATGGCAAAGCCAGTCTCACAGACAGAGGTAAATGCAGTGACACTGACAGAAGCAGACTTCCTGAATCGGGTGACAGTCTTCAACCACCTGGTTCTATCGCTGAGCCCTACACAATACGGCCATATTGGAAGCTCCCAGAAGGTGTTTTTGATAAAAGCATTAACTGTGACTTGATGGTAAACTTTGTTGCTTAACTTCATGAATTCTTAATGTGCCTAATTCTTTAGTGGCTCTCTGCATCTCTGCTCAGTGCTCAAGTGCCTCTCATGCTGTGGAAATCTGACTGCTCCTATGCTGAAGGATCTGGAGAAGATTTACTCAAGGGGTGAACAATGTCAGAATAACACTGAATACAAGATTGGCTGTCTGAAATAGCTTACCACAATAGGGTGGAGAAAAAAAAGGAAAATTTTGCTTCAATAGCAAAAACAGAGCCATAGATTATAAGTAGCCTGTATCTCATTGCCAAGATCACACTGAGTGAAAATCAGAAACAATGTTAATGCTCTGAGATCACACTTGTACTGAGATCTTTGGAGTTCATAGCATTCACAGTGACTAGCCAGAAGGTTGTGCCTGTTATCCATAAAGATATGAAATTGGTAAATAAAAGTTTCATTTTCAAACTATTAATTACATTTTAATAGTTCCCCCCCATTGGATCATGAGTCCTTATACAATAAAATAAAAATGATAATGGAGCGCCATAAAAATGACTGAGCTGAGTCACTGCTCTCTCTCCCTCTTTCTCAGCTCAATACTTCTGTGCTTTACCCAAGGCTGGCCACCTCCAAGGCCGCAAACAGGAATGGGCCATCCCTGCAGAAAAGCACAACCTTCACTGATTAAAACAAAAGCCACATGCAAATACTTACACTCTGCACGGTAGTGCCAGTCATTCATGCAGGAATGTGCGAGATTAATTGTTATATTATAATTTTAGGGCTCATCTGTGGCAAGACAACCTATGAGGAGTCTCAGCCACACAGCAGGACTAATTAAGGAGACAGCTGAGGAACAGGACCAGTACAAATTGTGACAAACAGACTCACCCTGTTCTCTTACCTGGTATTTAAAGGCAATGGGTTGATAATATAAATAACAGTGTACTCCAGGTTAGCCCATACATGCAAGCTCTGTACGATAATTCACTTCCATTACTCTCTGCTGAGTATGCCTCTAGGAATTCATTTTAGGAATGAGGATTTCAGTAGTCATCAGAACTAACCCAATTCTGATCACGTTGTTTATTTCAGCTACATACATACCAGGATTTTACCCTAAGATTAAAATCCATCTCTCTAGAGAGTGATGTCACAATGTCTGTGAAACATTTAACTCCCATTTAAATCCATTTAAATTCACATTCCATGGCTGCATGGAAACAAATTCTTAATCTGAATATTGGACCTAATCTTGCACCCTTTGCATACCAGTATCTACCGCTAACTTTACAGAGTGATTTGGGTGTAAATGGAGGTAGGATCATGTCTTTTGGGAATAGGAGATGTGCCTACTTTAAAGTGCACAGTACACTTTATCCAATTCCCCAAATTTTATTTTTACATATAACTGTTCATTCATACCCTATCGGTTGTACTTCCAAAGCATTCCATCACACTATCATTCTGATCATTAAATTCCATTGAAGAAATTCAGGGGTGTAGCAGGAATATCATACCATCATACACTTAACTTAACTCGATAAGATTTAGAAAAAGAAGCCAAACTGTGTTACAGTTTTGTTTTGTCATCCCCCAAAAGAAAACCTGTGCTTAAAATACATTTCAAAGGATGAAATAATATTTAGAGAACAAGATAAACAGTAAATAGACTAAAGATCTGTGACAATAAAGAAATAAGTGGTTACCATTTAAAAAGTTAGTAATTCCAACAGGAACTAAACAGTAGTATCTAAGAAGGCCACTTCCCCCGCCCCCCCCAACACCTAAAATTGGAAATGTATATGGTTTTTTCTTGGTCACAGACAGTCATTTTTGCCTTTTTAGTGGCTTCTTTACACATTGGGCACAATAATTCAGTTGTAAACTCTGGGCCAGAACCTCACATGGTATAAATCAGCATAAACCTCTTGCAGTCAAGAAAATCAAGCTATGTGAACTAACAATAGTTAAGGCTTTAGACCTTTCCACTTTGCATTCTGAATTGTTCACTGGGACTTTGGAAATCTGGCAGACCCCAAGATCAGTAAGAGTTATCTCTAGCAGATTCAGGACTAAGCCCAGCACCTTCCAAGTGATATGCTAAACACTGTCAGCTCCCATTCACTGAAATCACTGGGAACTTGAATCATGTGTGCATTTCTCCTTGCCCCATCTCGGAAATGACATATTCATGTCAAGAGATCCTAGAACACCATGCCTGGTGCCAAACCTGAGTCTGAACCAGAGGCTTAGGAAACAGTAAAAATTCCCATTCCTTTCCTCTTTCCACTCCGATGATAGTATAACTGTAACCACAAAGCCAGGGCAATAAAATGGTGCCAAAAGGATAATAAATCTGGCTGAGTGCCTCCCCGAAACTTATTTTGCCCTGCTCCATGTGTTAATTACTCATGTCAGACAAGGCCTTTGCAAACTATGGCCATGACCATAAGGTGGCTTACACAATACACAACACAATTGTTGTGGCAAGTAAAGGTATCAACAAACATAAGGAAATAGATCTTCACACAATGCACAGTAAAATGTGGTACTTCTTGCCAAGTGAGAAGCCTAGAAGTAAAACTGAGATTAAAATAATAATAATAAAAAAGGTAAGTTCTCAGAGGACAGGCCCATAAATGACTATTAACCAAGATGGCCAGGGATGAAACTTCATGCTCTGGGTATCTCAAAATCTCAGACTGCCCGAAGCTAGGACTGGATAACAAGGGATGGCTTGTTCTCTTCACTCCATCTGAATCATCTGGGACTGGCCACTGTGAGAAGACAGGATAGTGGGTTAGAGAGATTACTGTTTGGATCTAGTATGGACATTCTTATGTTCTTTAACAGAGTGTCAAGCAGGTACTCAGCTCAGTGATTTCAGCATATATGGACTGAAAACTTGTATTTTTTAGAATTTAAATACATCATTAGTATT
Organism: Carettochelys insculpta; assembly: GCF_033958435.1. Lineage (NCBI taxonomy): Eukaryota > Metazoa > Chordata > Testudines > Carettochelyidae > Carettochelys > Carettochelys insculpta. Next base: position 192,012,644 of record NC_134139.1, read on the forward strand.
CTTTGGACAGAAAATAATCCCCAATACAAATGGTTTTGGAGAAATTCCAAAAGTCATAAAAACTGTACAAATCAGCATGGGAAAGTAATAAATATAAGTCACATTAATTTAAATATAAATGAGGCCAACATAACTGATTTAACTCTGCAGAAGACAATTGAGTTACCCCAGAGACATATTTGTCACATAAGTGTAGTATACCAAAGAAGAACGCATCAAATGGAATATATCCAACTGGGAGAGATTTGACGTAATACATAACTCATTAAGCCCCTCACAAGCACTGCTTAACTTGTTCAGACCTCTGACAGTTCACTTCATTATAACTGTATGCTAATGATTAATACTTAGCAACTGTATAGATTGCAAGTACAATGTGTTCAGTTTATTTTATGTATTATCTTCCTATAAATCTAAGATCATGACAAAATATAGATATCATATTCCATTAAAGCGTGATTGTTATGGATGTTTTCACCACCCAAATATATACTTAACACATCAGCTATGCATGGGCAGTGTGTATATATTTATCATTAAAAAACCCTCTTCTATGAGAGTCACGTAGTTTTTAACTGCCAGATTAGTACTCCCTTGACTCCATAAAAATGCAGCAACAGGAGGCTAATTATAAATGAACATTTATATAAATTTCAGATAATGTATCTCAGGAATCTCTTTCCTGAATCTAGATGAGGTGACTGTGAACTCTGCAGAGTATACAACAAGAACTACTGAGATAGTAAACTCTTCTGTTATCAGTTTACCACACAGAGTTTTATTTTATGATTAAAGATATTCTCTCGTGTTATTCACTGTTGATATTATAGTAACTTCCACAGGCCCCAATCAGGACCAAAGCCCCATTGTGTTAGATGCCAGTCAACACACAGAAAAAAAAAAACATTTTATTTCAAGACACTGTACTATATATTTTCCATCTGAGGAAAAGATATGCTCTTATGAAAATATTAAAATTTTCTTCCACCTACCACATTAGTCTATGGACTCTATATCGTGGCATTGGAAAAGGTTCAGAAAAGGGCAACATTGCTTAGGGGTTGGAAGATAAGAACCTTTTAGCTTATAAAAGAGGAGACTAAGGAGGGGGTATGACAGAGGTCTACAAAACCAAGACAGGCCCAGAGAAAGTGAACAAGAAAGACTTATTTGCTTGTTCCCATAACATAAGACCTATAGGACACCAAATGAAATTACAAGGCAGCGGGTTTAATATAAATACAGGGAAGAATTTCTTCTTACAGGACACAGTCAGATTGTGGAACTCCCTGCCAGAGGATTTCTGAAGATCAGAACATTAACCTAATCTGAAAAATAACTAGATAAATTAATGGAGGATAGGTCCATCAATACTTATTGGCCTGGACAAGTAGGAATGGTTTTCCTAGCCTCTGTTTGTTGGAGGCTGGAAATGAGTGACAGAGGAGACATCACTTGATGCTTACCTGTTCTGTTCATTTCTTCTGGGTCATCTGGCATTGACCACTGCCTGATAACAGGCTACTGGGCTAAATGGATCTTCAGTCTGACCCAGTATAGCCATTCTTATGGCTCCTGAAGATCAAGGGCATACAAAGTTAATACTAAGTATCTGGAAAATTTCTGATAGATCTCAAACGAATAGTAGGGAGATTCTGGTATGAAGAAAGACTTTCCAGAATGAAAAAAGCTTGTGAACCACCATCCTGGTAATTTTAGGTAGGTACACAATGGCTATGTCTACACTAGCCCCAAATGGCCATTTCGAAGTTTACTAATGAAGAGCTGAAATACATATTCAGCGCCTCATTAGCATGGGGGTGGCCGCGGCACTTCGAAATTGACGCGGCTCGCCGCCGCACGGCTCGTCCCGACGGGGCTCCTTTTCGAAAGGACCCCGCCTATTTCGAAGTTCCCTTATTCCTGTGAGCAGATGGGAATAAGGGGACTTCGAAGTAGGTGGGGTCCTTTCAAAAAGGAGCCCCGTCGGGACAAGCCACGTCAATTTTGAAGTGCCATGGCCGCCCGCATGTTAATGAGGCACTGAATATGTATTTCAGTGCTTCATTAGTAAACTTCGAAATGGCCATTTCGAATTTTGGGGCTAGTGTAGACACGGCCAATAAGTTTACAAGGATTTACAGCTATATTCTGCAAAAGTGCTGCATGTATACCACAAAGTTCACTTCTAGAAGCTCAGATTGATTTAGAACCTTGCAAAAAGTCATTCAGCTCTATTCTGGCTGTCCCCCTGAGTCATTAAGAACCCTAACATTCCCAAAATATTAAAACACCATTTCCAGAGATCTGACCACTGAATTTCTGACACCTACAGATATTCTTGTGGGTTTACTGAAAAGTACAGTGTGATATACTGTGGCAGTCAACCCCAATGCTGAGCAAACAGTCACCAGGGAAGCACTGAGGAAAATGATAACCCAATTAGAACATTGCTTGAGGAAAGAAGAAATGCACATAAAAATTGAGTGTCTTAGACCAATTTTACTGCAAAGAAAGCACAGGATGAAACATTAGTGCTCAGACAAAGTTGCAGCAAATGCAAAATCAATAGGACACGTAAGGTAATGAAATCCATTGGGACAAAGCACTTCTATACAGTATGACAGGTGGTGAATTTTCTGCAAGCACATTAATATTTATGCTGCTGAAGAATATGGTGCCAGAAGAAAAACCAGATTGGCTGAGCATGTAAGCTCCAACACAAGGACTTGACAAACCCTAAAGGAATCCTGTGTAATGAAAGGTAGAAGAGTAACCAAAGTTAGAGACACAGCTGTACCCTCAAGTATCACTGTGACATCCTACAGATTCCTGACCAATACTTTGAAGAAATTAAAGAAGAGACAAACATAAGAAACCCTTGCTAGGTTTTGTACTAAGCCCAGATCACCCTGAGGAAGGGCAACATTTTCAAGCATGCATCACAATAAGCTGCTAAATTCATATTTAAGCACCAAAATAAGTGCTGTGTTTCAGAGAGGCAGAGTACTTCCAATTCCAATTGACTTGAATTTTATGTTCGTGGGATGCACACGCAGAATCAGACAAAAAACACAGCTTGGCCGTGCCTACACTAGCCAAAATCTTCGAAATGTCCATGCAAATGGTCATTTTGAAGTTTACTAATGAAGCGCTGAAATACATATTCGGTGCCTCATTAGCATGCGGGCGGCCACGGCATTTCGAAATTGACGTGGCTCACCGCTGCATGGCTCGTCCAGACAAGGCTCCTTTTCAAAAGGACCCCAGCTACTTCGAAGTCCCCTTATTCCCATCTGCTCATATGTATTGGCTAGTGTAGACATAGCCTAGATGTAGCCCTTATGTTGTGAACTTCCAAAGAGGGCAATACCATTGATATCTTAAAATCCAGAAGTTTATGACAAAATTCAGAAAGAGGCAAAGCAGACAGAGACAAAGCTTCCTAAATAGCCAGGCATAATTCACCCTACTTTACTAAAAGAAGCTGGTTTTCAAATTACGTGTTGGAAGGCCCAGATTCTATGCACAGTCCCTACCCCGAAAGCAAGCCTATAAAAATAGCTTGAAAATTTCAAGTGCTTGTGATGTTACCAGATATTTACAACTATTTTGGTAATCACAGTAATAAGTTTGCACCCAAATGGAACTACGAAGGGCACAATCCATAGTCTACGTAGACTGAAAGATGCCTACTACTACTACTACTAAGTTTGCACCAAATCTTGTGCCAAATGGACCAACTGAGATGTCTAATGAAAGCTGGTAATTCACTGAATCTGTTTGTTACTTGTTTATCTGTTCCATTTTTGTATTTGAAGTTACAGATATTGACTATATCTGTATTAGAAATGTTTTAGTGGTAAGATTCACAATGGAAGTTGTGGTCACCTCCCAGTCAGGTGACATGGGCTGAACAAAGGAACTAAGTCTCAGACTTTGAATCCACATTGACTGAGACACAAGTAACATGATCAGATGATCCTCTATTGCCTATGTAAATAAGAAAGGTTTTTTCCCTTCTAGTCTATAAAGATGACCCTGGCAATGGCCATCTTGTTCTTTCTGTCCTCATGAACTAAGCTTGTATGAACTAGGGACCCACCCCTCAGGAGATATATTTTCAGAGACTCTCAAGACAGCAACTTATATCATCGGCTTTTAATTAGTGTAATTTACCACTCTAACAATTTTTCTCTCTCATCCTGTTCCTTCTTTCTTAATAAACCTTTCGATTTTATATTCTAAAGGAGTGGCACAGCTTCCTATTTTGGGTAAGATCTAAGTATATATTGACCTGGGAATGTGGCTAGACCCTTTGGGGGCTGGTAGCATCGGTGTGGATTTAGTAAAATAGGTTTCCATAACCTCTCACTGGAATAAAGAGGGCTGCTGGTTTGAGCATGTGGAACTGCTGGGGAATCTGTGGGTTTGCTTGTGTAGCTTCTGGCTAGCCAGATGGGCAGCAGAGGTACTTTCATGTCTGGCTTGGTTCACATTATTGAGAAGGAGGCTCCAGTCTGGGCTGTAAATGGCCTGGTTTTAAGCAGTCCACCCAGAGTAGATTCTCTCAGGTGTGCCCAGAAACCCACTAAATATTTTAGAGTGCTGTCTTACAATTTCAATGTAATTTTCAGTACACCACACTGAGAAGCCCGGCACCTTTGAAATTAGGCCAAATATTAAGTGCCTGGCTTGGGGTGATACTGGCTTTTTGAGAGGGAAGGTCCAGTGCACTTATGCCTGGCCCCCAGCTAGGCTTAGAAAAGGGCACCTGAGCTCTAAAGAAATCTATGTGAATTGGAGACACAGAGCCTGAGAGCTGCCCAAGCCAATGAGGAAAGGGGCAGGTGACAGTTGCCTGTCAACAGGCTAAGGAGGAACAAACAAATGAGATCTTCCAGAAAAAGAAATTAAATACCCAGGAAGCCACAAGAGCAGTGAGATGGTACAGAGGCATTGGGAAAATTAAAAGGTGTATGATGACAGCTTGCCAGAGCTGAGGAAACTCAGCGAACTCACACAGAGGCTTCATGGAACAAATGGAAGAATCAGGCTGGTTGAGGGATTCTGAGCCTGAAACAAGAGAGCTGATGCTTCTTCAACCAGGGAGGCCTGGCCAAATGGAAGATGGCAGGGAGTTCTCCACCTGGAAACCTGGACTTAGGACAAACAGAAAAGAGTCACATGAAAGAAGCAAGTCTGGGAGGCCTGAGGTGGATAGTTTGAAGAGTGGATCCCTGGAAGAAGGGCAGCAGAAGTCTGGAGAGAGTCTCTAAGGGGGCATGGAAAACAGCTGGGAACTTGTATTTTGGGATGTCCAAGAGATTTTATCATGAGGTTTGTATGGACTATTAAATATGTACAGGAATAAGTAGACCTATTGATAGGCTTTTGAATTGGACATTGAAAGACACAGTGTTGCTTTTATGGATGAACAAATGGGAAACTGAGAAAGGTCATGCCATAGAAGGGCTTCTGGCAGGGGCCACAATACCCAATTCCTATGGATTTAGACAGCTATGGTTAGTATAGTGAAGACAAGTATGAAGCACAAGCATGTTCAGTAATGCTACAACTTCTTTTCTGTCCCTTGTAGTTTCAGAGCATCTCTAACCTATGCTGAGAGTATACAGACTTTCTGTTCTCCTGCCCTGGCTGAACCCCACAGATTTTTGAATTTGCTGCTGGCTACTAGCTAGCAGAGCTGGCCTTTTAGCTCAAACAGAAGAGACTGATGATTTAGACAGCTGGCTCCTCACAACCAACAACCCACTCCCCATCAGCATGTTATGTGTAAGTTCAAGTAATCCAGGCAAAGGAGTTCTAGTAAACCTGGTAAAGACAGTTACCACCACTGAAAAAAGGAGAAATTGGTCAGCTGGTCACATTAACTAATGGGGAAACAATACCCATGGACATTATTTGCAATTGTCAAATATTAGCCAGCACTGAAGAAGTGACAAGGGTAAGCGTGTGGACTGTAGGAAGAGCTAGTACCTCCTTCAGTTCCTCCCTGCAACCCCTCTCATTTGGCCTAATATAGAACAGTTCAATCACTCTGGAGCTCTGTTGTTACTGGTTAGTATTGCTCTGCCATTGGGATCCTGGAAGTTATGCCAGGTGTGCAGTGCAGATCTGTCTCACAGGACTTTACCTGCTGTGATTGCCAGGTAACTGGGTGCACAGGTGTGGACCTTCCATATTGCCTGTGAGTGATCTGGGCCCTTGTCCTGTATCACTCCCCCACTCCAGTTCCTTCCCCAAAGCCCCATCTTTGCTCTTCCTCTTGCCAACTTCAGTCCATCCCCTCCTCTGAGGCCCTACCCACATGCCACTGACTGCTCCCTGCCTTCCCCCAAGCACCTCCCATCAGCTGCTGACAAGCAGCTGTGGTTGGTAGATACTGAGCACCTCTTTTTTTTCCCCATGGGTGCTTCAGTCCTGGAGCAAGCCCCTCCTAGCACTGAAAGCAACAGTTTTGGTGTTGACAACTTCAACAGCTTTCAGTGTCAATAGTGGGCTACATTGTTGGCAGACAGGGCACAAATAACAAAACAAAACCCAGATAACTTACCATATTTTTATTAAACTGTGCCCATGTAACCAGGTATGCCTCAGCACCATGGCACTTCCTGCTGATCATGTAGAAATTAGCTCTTCCTGCTTCCAGAGTGCCCTCACCTGTCTGGTGTCTCACTAGCCACTACCTTCTTGGCCGTTTTCCACCAATGTATGTCAGCATCCATGTCCCTTTCAGAACAAGGGGCCCTTCCTCTGGCTACTGCCCTGCCAGTGCCCCCTCTCTTGAGTTCTCCCCTCCCAGTAAACTCCAAAGCCTTCCCTTACCAGCCCACCACAAGTCACCATCTAGCCCCTCACCTCTGGAGCAAACTGCTGTTTGAAATAGCCACTCATGATTTGCAAGGGTTGGACCTGCAGCCTTTGCCTACCTTGGCTGCCTCCATAGTACCTTCAGGCCTTGTCTCAGGCCCTGCAACCTGGGAGCTTGCCTGGCCAGAGCTCCCCCAGCTCTGCCTGCCTTTCCTCCAGCCCTGTTCTGTGTTAGAAAGCTCCTGTCACTTCCTTAAAAGTTAGGTTCCTCCTGCTATACTGATAGAGCAAAAAACCTCTCTCCTCTGCTTTGCTAGGAGGCCTTATTTAGACAGCTCTCACCTGCGTCCTGATTGGCTGACACCAGCTGCAGCTGTGGACTCCACAATCTCAGCCCTTTCCCAGGACTGGGTTTAACCCTTGCACAGCCAATGCAGGGCATATGTCCAGTCACAGCCCAGCCATGCAACAGTACAGCCCACTTTCCACAAAGATGGAGCAAGGATTTTTTTTTAAGTAATCACCCCTCATGCTAAACATGTGTGGTAACTCTCAGCTCAGGCAGCCTGCATCAATGGGGGTACAGGCCAGACCCCAGTGCTGAGTGAGCTGTGAATCTTATGGAGCATACCAAATGGGGATCAGAGAAGGTAGGTGTTTTTATGTTGACTAGAGCCAGAGATGGAGGTGTGCAAGGGTCTGCAGTTTGGGAACATCCCTGGGGAAGCTGAGTGGATTGTAAAGAGAGAGAATGGATGGGACTAGGCTGTGGTCTTTGCTTCTAACACACCACTTTGCCTTGTGAACCAGCCTTGCTAGAAGGGCCATCCTTAGGCATATGCAGACTATATGACCGCATAGGGCGGCCAAAAATGTTTCTGTGCTGGTGTGCCTCTGGGTGGCCTTGACCATCCACTGGATTCCCCTCCAGCCCAGTCCCTCACTCTGCTGCTCTCTCAGCCACCGACAGCAGGGCTACTCTCTCCCTGCCACTTGCCTCCACCCACAGGTCCCTATGGGCCAGACAGCCTCTGAGCTGATGGCTCCCTCCTGGGGATGGAGAGGAGTTCCAGCCTCTGCAGTTCTTTGCTGGCTCCAGGGAAGCCACAAGCCCAGCTGAAGTTGCATATGGGAGGGGAGCTGTGAAGGAAGTCCTGATCTCCAGTAGAAGCCATGAGGGGCAGGGGAGGGAAGCCATGACTGAAGCCAAGGGTGGAAGGTAGGGCATTGGGGCAGCCTTAGGTAACTCACGTAGGGCCCTATACATTGTAAGGCCTGGTTTATCAGTCAGTGTGTGGCTCCTCCTCTTCGGTACCCATTGGGGATCTTACACAATCACTAGGTAGGTAGGCATCCTTCAGTCTGCACAGACTATGGATCGCACCCTTTAAAGTTTCAATTGAGGACTTCATTTACAGCGTCTGTTGTGACTATAAAGACCCACACAAGAGTGACAGTCCTTGCTGCATCTCTTGCAGATGTGGAGGGGGTCTGGCAAGTCCTTGTTGTGCTTTCTGTGTGCTCGCTTCTCCTCTGCTAGCTGTCTGATCTTCAACTCGCCCTGGACTCTTCCGCCCTTATTGGCAATCACATTTTTCTTGGGTTACTGCCATTCCCCCAGTAAAAAGTCTTGAGGCGCTCCCACTGGTACTAGCAGGAACCATTCACTTTCACAGGTTTGGAGGCAGTTGACCCTGAAAAGCAGGTGTGCAAAATCTCTAGGTGCAAATGGTTTATTCTCGCCACTACCCCTCAATAAAATGCCATTGTTATCCCACACAACAGAGAAGATTGTGTCACACATATCTGGCTGCTTTCATGTCAGAACATGCGTACAACTGCTGTCATGTTACTTCTGATAAGAAGCACTTCATTCCATCATATGCCTGTCAGTAATAGGTTTTATTATTCAAAGTACAGCCACCCTAAATAGGTACCCAAGGCACTGCATCTCATTCAGCTAAAATGTACTCATTACTTTGATCTCTCTCTGCTACATTCTCTGCGTGTGTTTACTACATTCAAAAAAATGTCATTAAAAGAGCATTAAAGTTACAAAGCCAGATTTAAGATTGCTCATACAACTGGAATTCAGAATTCTTGTGCATCTGCATTAAGATACAGTATTTAATATAATCGCTCCCTCCTCTACCCTCCACCCTTTGTCTCATTGAGTGCATAGAATAGATAATGCATAAAGCAAGATCAGTTGGTGGATTAAGCTGTTCTCTAGAGGACAACTTCAGTGGAAGTGGAGTAAGCTCACATCTCCAGGAGGCACTCATTACCTAGCAAGATAAGACCTTAAGACTTAAAGGACTTTTCATTATTTTGTATCTGCAATTCTCCATGCATGACTGTGGTGCAACATAAATAAATGATAGATGGATAATAACACACATACTGTTGGGCCTGTAAAGCCCTGTATTCTGTGGATGTCTAATGTAAAGGTCAACCATATACTTCATTTCTGAGACTTCAGTTTTTCCCATCAAGTGCTGCATGGAAATAATTTTAAAAACCCCAGTAAGCTTGGAATTGTATGCTAAGTCTTTGCCTTAAACATAAGTATCTCTGAAGTCAGTCTCCAGTGTAACATTTTTAATAGGAAACATACAAATGTTATGGTTTCACAATTAAGGCGTTGCAAAAAAGGAATATTGGAGAGATTTAAATATCAAAAGAATATAGTGAGCACTGACAGCATTAACCACCAGGATTTGACTGTGCACAGCATCCTGGAGTGTTTATCTATTTTAAAGTGTTTTTCTTTGTCCTTCCTCTTACAGAAAGGGTTGTCTGTTTATGATGGAAATTCAACCTATTGACTATAGTAGGTAATTGATGAAGCACTTAAAGACAGGAGTCCTATTTTCACTCAGCACACTTTGTAGGAAATCACCAGTGGAATCTCTCCATTATTTTGGTATTTAGATCAGTGAATTCATTGATTTTTTTTAAATGTATATTTTAATGAATAATGTTGAAGTCAATAATGCTCCCCTGGTGGCCAGGACTTTGTAAGACGGAAGCCTATGAAGCCAGAAACATTTTGCTATAAAAATATATTGAAGCTCATTCACTGCTAGGCAGACAGCTACATTTTTTCCCACTGGAAATTTTATGAGTTCTGTATTTTTTCAGTGATAGTTACTAAATAATCAATACAATATATATTTTAATCCTGCTGAGCTAAAGTGAACAGTCAGTAACTCTCCCTGTGTAGAAGAACAATGCAGAAAGCTGAAGATCTGACCCTAGGTGACCCACCCAATGGCCTAAAGCAACAGATACGTAACTGTTGTTCTGTGATCACTAGTTGTCACTTTTATCGTACTGTTACCATGTGCTGTCTCCACTGTGGTATCCATCTGCCATCTCTCAATTTAGACGTAGTTCTTTGGCACAGGGGCTGCCTTTTTATTATTGGTTTCTTCCATGCCTATCATGATGGAGCTGCCTGCCTTCCACCCCATCCCCTGCATTATCACACTACAATGTGGTCAAGGTTAGTGATGGGAACAGAACCTATTTTTCCTAGCTCACACTTACATTTTCAAAGGGCACCACTGAAGTGCAAGGTCAGCTTAGCCTTTGAGTTCCTGGTTTTTCCCACCTTAATTTTGTTACATGTGTCCTCCTTTCCATGTTCCTATTACCAACTACCACTTTCAGCTGCTATCCTTCTTCCTGATCCATTCTGATGTTCCTTGGCTGTTTCCTCAGCAGGCATCTCCCATTGATCATCTCCATCCAGCCAAGAAGGATTTACAACCCTCTCTGGAGTGTCTCCAGCTTGCCACACTCTACCAACCCTTATTCACGCAAATGTCTCATTAACTTCAATCACAGTGCAGACATAAAGGTGGAATGCATTAGAAAGACAAGCAGAATTTGGCTTTCACTTGGTTGTACTTAATGGGAAATGTCAGAAACAAAATACCTTCATTAACCTATAGTCCACCCATACTCCTTAGTCAGTAAATTAGTGGTTACATTCTACCCTTTGTGCAAGCCTCTTCAAATTAATGGGGCACATGGACATTAAGAGGAAATTATGCCCTTCAAAGTTTCTTGAAATGTAGTTTATATTCCCTGGGCCAAATTCAGTTCACGCTTATGTAAATCTGGAATAGCTCCACTTAAGGCAGTGGGCCTGATTCTCAGTTACTCCATTCCTGTGCTTGAAAGTAGCTGCCAGCATGCAGTGTAAGTTAGAGCAGCAGCTGGGCTGCTCTGACACACTCTGCTTCTCATGCTTTCCTATGAGTCACAATGTCCTGTTTACACCCCTACATTGGAGAGTAGGACCAAAGCTGGAGTAAAGCCCCAATGTTTACTCTATGCTGACTGACCAGGTTTGTTCTCAAGGGGCCATTTCTACTCATTCTAAGGCCGAAGATTAAATGGCCTTATCATAGTGGAATAGCTCAGTGAACTTACTCTGGTGTAAAACAGCCATCCACTTATACTCAGGATCCCTTACTATGCTATTCATATGTGAGATTCCTCTGCTTAATAAAATGGTGGAGACTTTAGTTAAATAATAATTGCAAATATTTGCGTTTAACTTTTTTTTCCTTTTCCCACAAGGTGGCCCCACCTCCCAGCTGCAGTCACTTTTCTTAGTGATTCTGGGTCAGATTAACCCAGTCAGGAAAGCAGTGGGCCAGGCTGTTAATCAGAAGATCTCCTCAGGGCATCTGCCACCTGCTACCTCCTCCAAGGAACTGTTCTGATTAGCAGCCTACTAATGCATTCCCTTTTTGCATATGCATTATGATTTACGCTAATGAGGATACTTGTATGAGTAAGGCAAGCATGATTTGGCCCCAATTTTGTACTGCATTGTGTCCAATTATGCTCTTTATGTTAGCAGACAGTAGGAAAATATCTGTTGTCTCTAGGAACATTGGCTAGGTTTGGTTTGGGTGTGAGTTTAAGTATCTTTATTTAAGTTCACTGACCTGAAAACCACTGATGGGATGGTAATGGACATGACATGGGGCATTCTGATAGTTCCTCCTGTGAACAAATCCTTATGTATACAATAGTAATCAGTTTTACAGTGTGGTTATAATGTTACATTCCATTTACTGTCTTCACCTATTTACTAATACGGTTGGATCAGTGCTCTGAGTTTAACATTATAAGGGTCGGGTTTTTTTTTTGAATGACGGTGGACATATTTCACAGTCAGGCAGTAGTTAGGCTGCATTTTTAAGCAGGGTGAAGACAATGCTTTATTTTTTATCACATTTTTTCCAGACAATAATGGCCTAGTTATGCAGGGCTGAAAGCATACAGCAAAACAGAGGATGTGCTGTTGGAATATTCTTAGGTATAAATAACATTGTTGGGAATGAGAGGAGTAATAACTTAGGAATGCATTGGGGAAATTTTATAAAAAAAAGTGATTCTCATAAAAATTCTTCAGGAAATACACAGATCTACTGCACTCTTCTACTTTTACAAGTCCTGGTCCTGGGGAGACATCATATTTCAAGAAGAGAGAGGCCAGACATGCACTTGGTGAACAAGAAACCATTTTAAAAATAAAATGCATTTGTTCCAACTTACAATGTGCTATTGTTAGGGTAATTTTGTCTGTCTCAAGGCTAATAACCTCAGAAACTAATTATCAAGAAACTGAAATGAGAAAGAGTCTGGTACATTCAAGCTTGATGAAAGGGACTGGATTTCCACTGGCTTCTGTGGAATTATGCCCACAGTCACAGCCGTGACCCACAAGTTGAAAACAGCTGCTCCAGACCATTCTCCTGTACAGCCACTACCGAGCTCTCTTGTTTTTTTTTTGTTATGGAAGGATATATAAGCAAGGCCAACATTTTAATTGAATAAGGTCCAAATCATCCCCATCTATATTCAGGAAAAAATGGTGTCAGTATTGTAATGAGATAAAACAAAGTTACTGTATTCGGAGGTGAGGTAAAATGTACTGTAAGTGAGGTAGCTGAGTGTTTGTGAGACTTTAGCAGCAGATTACAAAGGGAGACATGTAAACTGGGGTTCATGATCAAATTTGATACATTGAATCTCGGCCTTCGTAGAGATAGCGAATTCCTCACACATTATAAAGACAGTTTTTTACCTTTGATATTTGTAATGATCTCAGGCAGGACACTTGGTATTTTGCATCCCTCATACCCTCTGCTTCAGTTCTATGTATCTGATTTGTCAGTTTTTATTTTAATTTTTTTGAATCTCTGTATTATAAAACCATCAGTGTTGTACTGGAAATGTTATATCTCCAGATCTGATGAGGTGGGTCTGCCCCACAAAAGCTCATCTTCAAGGTGCTACATGACTGGTGGGCAGGTAGTTAACACTGGTTTACAGCAGCTTATAAGTGTGTGTTTATACAAACCATCGTTTATATCATCTCCAAATGTGGCTCAAGATGTGTAAGGACTATAATGGGAGCTTTTCAATACGGTTTGTCGAAAAAAAAAAGTCCATCAAAACTTTTCTTTCCCTAACAGAAAATGGCTTATTGGGTGCATCTACACTTGCATTCCTCTTTTGAAAGAGGTATGCAAAAAAGGTAAATCAAAAAGGCAAATGAAGTATAAATTTGCATAGTTGGTGCCTCATTTGCATATTCTGATTTCGAAAGAGCTTCTTTCGAAAGAAGAAAGCCAGTGTACATGCTGCTCTTTCGAAAGTAAACCCCATCTTCGAAAGATTCCTTCTTTCCATTAAATAGAGGGAAGAAGGATTCTTTCAAAGATGTGGTTTACTTTCAAAAGAGTAGCATCTACACTGGCTTTCTTCTTTCGAAAGAAGCTCTTTTGAAAGTAGAATATGCAAATGAGGTGCCAAATATGCAAATGTATACCTCATTTGCATCTAGATTTACCTCATTTGCATACCTTTCAAAAGAGGAATGCAAGTGTAGACACACCCATTGACAAAAAGGGAATTTAATGAAAAAAATTGCTTCCTTCCAAGATTGTCAGATTGCCATTAAAACCCTAAGAGCCAAACATTTTAGGATTGTACTGTCACCTGACAAGTAACTTTTCTTAGCTTCAGGTACCAAAGCCAACTTCAGACAGAAATGAACATGAGACTTCTGGAGCTTAGTGCATAAGCCTCTGCTCCATGAGTGAAAAGCCAGCTGCCTCGCATCTAAAGCTGTAAAGGAGACTCATTCTTTCTCTCTCTATGTCTACCCTACAGTGATCCTTTGAAAGTTTTTCCAGAAGATCTCTTCCAAAAAAGCTTCTTTCAAAAGAGCACATCCAAAAAAAATCAATCAACTCTTTCGATAAAGAGCATCCATACAGCCTTGCTCTTGCAAAAGAACAGGCCCGGGATAAAAATTCTGTCACCATGATTTCAAAATAAAGCCCTCAGGGTGTCTACAAAAAAATTTTTTTTGAAAGAATCATCTTTCAGAAAAAGGTTCTCTTTCTCATCCGGGAGAGGAAAGGTTCTCTTTCTCATCTCATCATCTTTCTCATCCGGGAGAGGAAAGGTTCTCTTTCTCATCTCATCATCTTTCTCATCCGGGAGAGGAAAGGTTCTCTTTCTCATCTCATCATCTTTCTCATCCAGGAGAGGAAAGGTTCTCTTTCTCATCTCATCATCTTTCTCATCCGGGAGAGGAAAGGTTCTCTTTCTCATCTCATCTTCTTTCTCATCCGGGAGAGGAAAGGTTCTCTTTCTCATCTCATCATCTTTCTCATCCGGGAGAGGAAACAAAAAGAATACAACATTTATTTTTTTTGAAAAATCTCAAAGTTTTGGGGAGCAGGGAAGGCACACATGATTCCAAAAGGTTTGGATTTGTCAATACTGAAACAGCAAAATTCAGTTTTGGGCAGAGAGCTGATGCAATGCCTTCCTCTCATTTCATTTCTACTTAAGTCCTCAAAACAGCACTTAAAAGCAAACAAATAGTATTGTGCTAGTATTCTGTGGAGAGGTGAATTTCCTCCAACCAACATAAGCAGAGAGAGTACCTGAGGCGGGTTAGGCTGTTTACAGAGACCTCAGTGACCAAAGAATGCAGAGGGTTCCTGATACAGTGCTTGAAAGGGAACAACTAGCAAACCCAGAGGAAAAAGAGTTACAGAGGGATTTGCAAACCAGAAAAGAATGATGCTAAAGTCAAATAAAGACGTTGGAGAGAGGCTTAAAAGCCACTGAACTATCCCCAAAACTGTAAACGCTGTTTATATAAAAGAACAGTGAGCACCTTCCAGCAAAGAAAGGGTGGTAATATTTTCACAGCCATATAAGTGACTTAGGAACTAAGTCCCATTTTCAAAAGTGATTTAGGCACATAAGTGTCAATGGGAAAGTCAGTGGGACTTACACTCTTTTGAACATTTTCCTCAAGAGCAAAGAAGCTATCCTATTTTCAAATTTGTTTTTGATAATGGTAAGAATTAAATGGCATGTAGCTATTGAAAGATCATCTCTTGGATTTTGTCTCACTGAACAAACCTCTGCTGACAGATGAAAGAGAGACTGAAGAAGCACCTAGGTCTTAAGCTCTAATTTAGTTTATTTGGTCTAATGGAAACCTCAACTGATGAAGAATAAGACTGGAGAGTTCTGAAATATAATGAGGAACAGAGCCACTCTTCAGGCCTTTGGACAAAAGCAAGCCTTTAAAGTTAGTTCATAATTGCACTAGTTACCAATGGAGTCTCCCGTATGTGTCAATACCAGTGAGTGATTGTCAATATCTCTGATCAGCAGTAGTTTGCATCATTTGTAGCTTGTATACTGAGTCCAAAGGGAGATTACCAAGTAAATCATTACAGCACATTGTAAATGCACTAGGCAGTTTCTCTGAAGAATCTTTAGTGATACTTCATTAATTATATCGAACTCAGAACCCAAAATTCTTCCCAATTATATTCATCACCTACCAGGGCCAGTTGTCTGCAAGTTAGCTAGGTCATTTGTAAATCAAATTGTAGAGGCAAATGAGACCATATGGCTCTTAGCAGAGGACTGGCAATCAATGATTCCCACAAATGTAACTGGCCGATCTGACACTGGTGTCTAACTCTGAAAATAGAAACTAAGCAATCAGTTCTAAGCAAAGAGTTTAGTTAATAATTTCAGCTTCTTTTCCTGTCTACAGACTAATTGAAATATTCTTCTATTGATTTATTATTCAGAATTATGCACTAAATAATCTCGGGCAATAATTCCTGTTTGCAAGCTTTTCCTGAGAGTGTTCACTATTTAAAATTTGACCTCTTTTGTAGTGGCACATGCTGCAGGTCATGATACAATACACTTCTCCAGTTAGAATCATGTCATGCCAACACTCACGATTTCATATCTGTAGGTGGCTTTCTGATAGAGCTGGTTGAAAAGTATTTTAAAATTCCAGGGGGCAGATTCCCAATTCCAGTTCTGAAGATGAACAGCACAAGAGGATTGTAGAGTTGCTGCAGCTGAACAATTACAAATCCTCATGGCAAAGGGGAATTCCTAACTAGTTTAAAGTGACTGCAGCAGGTTCCTACAACAAGCTCTCACTCCCACCCATGATCTTTTTGGAGTAAGGAAGAAATGTGAGAGGTATCAGGAAGGGAAAAATCATTCCCTAAATCAATTCTCCCATGTCAGTTTTTAGCTGCAGTAAATTAGACTAGCCTCTGAGTTGCTCTAATTTACGTAAGGGCTGATGCAGTTTGCAGATCAGGGAGACACAGAATCATAGAAATGTAGGTCTAGAAGCAATCTTAAAAGGTTATCAAGTCCACATCCCCATGCTGGGACAGGGCCACATAATCCTATATCAAACACTTTACAGGTTTCCAGGTTCCAACCTCTTCTTAAAAAAATTCTAAGTATGGTAATTCCACAGCCTCTCTTGGGCTACGTCTACACGTGCACCCAACTTCGAAATAGCTTATTTCGATGTTGCGACATCGAAATAGGCTATTTCGATGAATAACGTCTACACGTCCTCCAGGGCTGGCAACGTCGATGTTCAACTTCGACGTTGCTCAGCCCAACATCGAAATAGGCACAGCGAGGGAACGTCTACACGCCAAAGTAGCACACATCGAAATAAGGGAGCCAGGCACAGCTGCAGACAGGGTCACGGGGCGGACTCAACAGCAAGTCGCTCCCTTAAAGGGCCCCTCCCAGACACACTTTCATTAAACAGTGCAAGATACACAGAGCCAACAACTAGTTGCAGACCCTGTATATGCAGCACGGACCCCCAGCTGCAGCAGCAGCAGCCAGAAGCCCTGGGCTAAGGGCTGCTGCCCACGGTGACCACAGAGCCCCGCAAGGGCTGGAGAGAGAGTATCTCTCAACCCCCCAGCTGATGGCCGCCATGGAGGACCCCGCTATTTCGATGTTGCGGGACGCGGATCGTCTACACGTCCCTACTTCGATATTGAACGTCGAAGTAGGGCGCTATTCCCATCCCCTCATGGGGTTAGCGACTTCGACGTCTCGCCGCCTAACGTCGATTTCAACTTCGAAATAGCGCCCAACACGTGTAGACGTGACGGGCACTATTTCGAAGTTACTGCCGCTACTTCGAAGTAGCGTGCACGTGTAGACGCAGCTTTGGAAATATATTCCAGAACTTAACTATACTTATAATTAAAAAGTCTCTTAATATCTAACCTAAGTCTCCCTTGCTGAAGAGCAAGCCCATTACTGCAAGATCTACTCCTCAGCATGAAAGAGAGTCAATTTGCCAAGACGCCAGCTTGTTTTTAAATCTGAAATTCAACAGACTACATTTGCCAATTGAATACGTTGCACCCAAAATACAATGGAATTTAATAAGACAGCACTTTTTTAGTGAGTCCAGGGAATGCTTAGCTTACTAGTTTCATTTTTTCAGGTAATCTTTTAACTTGAAAATTATTTTTTGTTCAGGACATTTGTTGTTATCCTGAAAACCATTTATTAATTCACCCAGAACTGCATAATGTATGATGGATAGTTCATCACTCAAGGTGGCCAATGTTCTAGATTGGTACTATACACACAATAGTCTTCCTACCAGTTATCACAAACAAGAGTCAAGTCTCAACAGTTACAACAAGGAAGAATGCCACTTACAGAGATTTCTTACGACAGTTACTTATGATTATAATTTTTCAATCCCTAATATATGTTACCATAAATCCAAGGGTGGCCTTGTTTCTCAGACACCATTAAGAATGAGGTTACTACAGTTGACTACAGTGGTGCAAAAGAGATGTTTAGAACATGAAAAGCAATTGCTAAAGACTATTGTTTTAAATTTCTTTTAGGCCAATTTGCTTAAACATATGAAGGAGTTAAAACAGAAAATACAGTCACTTGAAGTCTCACTCGAGAGCCTACATTCAGCAATCTTCAGTTATTTATGTTAAAGAGTAGAAGGAGAGATACAGTCCTTGAAATAAAAGCTTACTGTTTCTTCTTATCCTCTTAACCTGGGAATGAGGAAGAGTCTTATTCATAAAACTGGAACATCATTGGATTCTACAGCTTCTTATTGGTCAAAAGATCTCTTGAGCAAGTTGAATCATAGAAGCATAGAACTGGAAGGTCCCTCGAGAGGCTATCTAGTCCAGTCACCGACACTCAAAGCTGGACTTTGTAATAATTAGACTATTCCTGACAAAAGTCTGTCTATCTGTTCTTAAAAAGATGGAGATTCCACTAACTCCCTAAGCAATTTAACTACCCTGACTGTTAGGGAGTTTTTACTAATATCAAACCTAAATATCCCTTACTGCAATTTAAGCCCACTCCTTCTTGTCCTGTCTCAGATGTTAGCATAAACCAATTTTCCTTATCCTTTTAACAACTTTTTTCTGTACTTGAAAACAGTTATGTTCTCTACTCTCACAGTCACATATTCTCCAGAATAAGCAAACCTGATAGTTTCATTCTTTCCTTAAAGATCATGGTTTAATCATTTATGTTGTCCTCTGGACTTTCTCCAGTTTGTCCATGTCTTTCCTGAAATGTGGTGCCCAGAACTTGACAAGGTGCTCCAGCTGAGGCCTTATCAGCATGGAGTAAAATGGAAGAATTACTTGTTGGCTCTTGCTTATAACCTGATAATACATCCCAGAATGACATTCACTTTTTTGCAAGTGTTATATTGTCGCCTTATATGTAGCTTGCTAGACCCTATACTCCTCCCCAGATCCTTTTCTGCATTGCTTCTTCCTAGGCAGTCATTTCCCATTTTGTCTGTCTTCAACTTATTATGCCATCCTATGTGGAGTATTTTATATTTGTCCTAATTCAATTTCATCCTATTTGCATCAGAACTCTTCTCCCATTTTTCAAGAGCATTTTGAATTTTAATCCTAGCCCCAAAGCACTTGTAACCCACCCAGCTTGGTACTGTCGATCAACATTATAAATGTTCTTCCTGTACTATTATTTAATGATAAATGAAGATATTGAACGAAAGGAAAAGTGGGACCTATCCTTGAGGGAAGCCACTCAGTATGCCTTTCCAGCTTCATTGAGAAATTAATGACAACGAGTCTCTGGGACCAGTTTTCCAACCAATTATGGACCTACATGACAGTATCTCCATTTAGGCCGTGTTTCCCAAATTTCTGTGAGAGAAGGTCATATGAGACAGTATGATAGGTAAAGGTATACCACATCTACCATTTCCCCCTATTCACAAGGCCTGTTACCCCCCGCCCCAAAGAAAGCCTTCGGATTGGCATGATTTCTTCATGATGCATTTATATTGAATGAGTCATATCACCTTATTATCTTCCACATGTTTGCTAACTGATTGATGATTATTTGTTCCATTATCTGTCCAGGTACTGAAGTTAAGTGGTCTATAATTCCCTATAGATTGGCACTGTATTTACCCTCTTACAGGTCTCTATCCATCAGTTTTCAAAGATAATTCCCAATGGCTCAGATATCTCCTCAGGCAACTACATTTAGTATTCTAGTATGTATTTTATCAGGCCCTGGCCACTTGAAGACACCTAATTTCTCAAAATAAGTTTGAAATTTGTTCCTTTACTAGTTTAGCCTCATTTTCGCTGGTGTTCACTGTGTTAGACATCCAGTAGTTTCCAAAAGTCTTGGAGAAAACTGAAATGAAAATACACATGATGAACTCCATTTTTAATAACCAAGATTCAGGGCATGTTGGAGACAGCCACACTCCGAGTTATACTTGACACATCCAAATTAGGCACTCAGACTTCAGCTCCTAATTTTTCTGCTGTTTCCTTTGGTATCCAGGAGATGGCATTGGCATAGAACACATTTATTTAATCCTTTTCTTATTGGACACTTTTTTAAGATTGTTTCATTCCAAGGACTTTATTTCATTATGGGTTCTTACTGTTAATCAGTATCCTAGAGAATCGACTGGACCTCACAAAAAGCTACAGAATCCTAAGTTTGACCAACACCAGGGCTAGAAGAGTCGAAAGACTGAACCAGAGTCATGGTCAGGCAACAAGCCAATGGTTTGAATTGGAAGTTCAGAGGAAAGTAAAGATTGGAGCTGGAGCTGGAGCAGAAACAGAATGGAGGAATCACTAATACTGAAAGCAGATCCAGCATAGATGCAAACATGCAACACATTGAGCAGACGTGCTGCTGTTGCTACTCTGCTTAAATGATAATCTGCTGACTTTCTGACCAGTCAAGGAGCACAATCACTAAGCAAGAGTTTACTGGGCCTATATGAGCTCACTGGGTTACTAGGTAACTGTGTTCCATCTCTTCCCAAGACAACATTCCATGGTCAAAGAATTAAAAACACTTGCATTTAGAACATCAGCACAGCCTTGCATTCACCTCTACTTGTGCATCATCCTGACACTCCTCACATGTATTGCAGCAGGAGAGGATATGCACCAACATTTTGACAAAAAATGGGAATAACTAAAGGCACTGAGGCTCTGTGTGTATAGAGACCCACTTTCATGAAACAACTCAATGGACTGAGGCCCAATTACCTAGAACAAGACTACTGAATAAGTTCTCATGCAGGCTCCCATATTTCATTCTCCATGCAATGTTAGGGACAGAGCTTTCAACCTGTTTTTCTGCTAATCGCCACTCTTCTTCCTTTCTCAGCACATTTGCCTGTTTTTCTCTAATACCTGTATAAATATGTGTCACAGCAGGCAGAAACCCATGGAGAGCTTTAGAGTATATTATTCTTTGCCCTCTATTCATCCATTATTATTGCCTTTTAAAATGCAGCCCTTTGTCCTTTTAAGGAAGACTAAAACTCATTTCCAAGCATCGCAATAAGATTATCTCAAATAATAGCAATCCAATTAGCTCAGGCAGTTTGAAGTCTCATGACTCCCAAATGGTATCCTAAAACATTAAATATATGGTTTTAAAATATATTCAAATATCTATACCTAATAGATGTTTCTAAAAAACTCTGCAGAAACTCCACTTTTCCAAAGCATCCAAGTGGTAGCTAAACAAAGTATCTTGAAAAAGAAGACAGCTATGAGAAATATTCCCACTCCCATGTCAAATATCTTATTTCACAGCTTCCCCCTGAGTGTTCACCATATCAAGCACAATACGCACATGGGTACTCTGTCTCCTGGTTAGAGGATTTTGGGACCATGTACAGTAAACTAAGACTACTAAAGCATGGTTGTTCTACTTGCTGTGTTCAGCTGGGTATAAGATGGGCCTTCTTGGCATGTCAGAGTATCCCCAGGCTTCTGTCAGTGACAAACTAGCTTACCTTTTCTTGCTTAAGTTCTCAGAACAATGTAGGGCTTCTGTTAAGATGAGCTGAAATTATTTAGGCACTTACCCCTTCTTTGGCCTTCAGGCTTCTTTCTCTGGCTACTGCAGCTTTCTCCTTTGGCTCCCACTGTTAACTTACTTTTAAAAGCTGTTTCGTCTCACTGGCTTAAAACTCTTTTCATGCTCTAAATACTCAAAAACTGCTGTTCTTGCCTGCAGCTCCCCCTTTATTTTCTCTGAGATTTCTCCTCTTGGGGAAACTTCACTGGCTCTGAAAATTGTGAATTTCAATTTACTGTATTTTTAAGATTCCTTTTAACTTTTAAACACAATCACCTTGGATAAAAGCAGTTGGCTTAAAACCCTTAAATTCTGTTATCACCCTCTTCTGGGAAAGTTTTGGGAACTTCTGAAGGAATAGGAGTTGAACTGGAACCTAGGCCCTTAATGAAAGTGAAAGAAGCTCAGAATTTCCTTGTCTTACAACCCAGTGTACCCCTCTCTAGGCTAACAGCTATATAGATGGGGGGAAGGCTGGCATAAAACTCATTTTGTCCCTTGTCCTGCACTCAGATTCAATTCTACCTGAGCATGTCAGAATGTGGCCAGCAAATTAGTGAGGTCTGAGACTATATTCACAGCTATTAGAACATTCAGAGAATTAAGAAACCCATTACAGCTTCTATGGTATGTATTAAAATGAGGATATTGTCCTAGTTTTTACTGCTCCAAAAGCTAAGCCGATTTTTCTGGATACAGCAGAAGGAACCTCTTTCACATGAAAACCATCACCTGACATATACAAACTGCTGAGGTGACCCAGATTGGTGCTACACTTTAAAAACTACTTGAAAATATTACATTGACAAAATTACCTGTCTCTTTGAAGTCTCCCTGAATTGTCTCCTTTTTTGTTCAAACTTTCTAAAACATATCAACCTACATGAGATTTTTCAGTCCAAATGGTTAAAGTATGCCAAAGTCATCAGCAGACGGGTGCTTATAAAAGGATTTGTTAGTCGACCATACCTGTAATACATGCAAATGTGGATAAAAATACTGACAATAAGATCTCTAGTTATGCAAGTTGACACTGAAATTGGAAGCAGAGAGGAAATAACAAGAAATAATTCAGTCAAATTCAAAGAGATATGGATGGTTTCAATGACTGGACCAGTAGATTGCAAATGTAGCTCAGTGCAACTCAGTGTAAAATAATTAGTCTGGGTCCAAGGAGCTGGTCTGGAAGATATTGTGAAAAATGGGGCAATCATTCAGTTCAGTGATTTAAAAAAACTGTTTTGGAGTTGTGAAAAAGACTGCCTACTCCTCTGCAATAGTAAAAAAATATCAAATGATAAACTCTGTTTTATTACTGCAACAGGGCTGGAAAACTTGGGTGAAGTCAGCTCTAATTACAAAATAAGCCCGACCTGAGAGGAATCTGATGATTCCAACTAGTAAAGCAGCAGGAAAGTGCAGCAGAAGAGGGCGGTTGTGAGAGTATGTGTCTGAGGCTGCTAAAGACAGTGGGAGGCCTGGTAGAAATGCCTAGGAGTGTGTGAGGTGTTAAAAGTAATGATTTTTGCTACATCTACACTACAGTGATCTGCCGACAGAAGTTTCTGTTGGAAGATATCTGCTGACAAAATTTCTGTTGGCAGGTTGCAGCCACGCACAAAAGTAGACCACTCTGTCAATCTCTTCTGCTGACAAAGGCCGTGTCTACACGTGCCCCAAACTTCAAAATGGCCACGCAAATGGCCATTTCGAAGTTTACTAATGAAGCGCTGAAATGCATATTCAGCGTTTCATTATCATGAGGGTGGCCGTGGCGCTTCGAAATTGACGCAGCTTGCCACCGCGCACCTCGTCCAGACGGGGCTCCTTTTCGAAAGGATCCCGCCTACTTCGAAGTCCGCTGATGGAAATAAGGGGACTTCGAAGTAGGTGGGGTCCTTTCGAAAAGGAGCCCCGTCTGGATGAGGCGCGCGGCGGCAAGCCGCGTCAATTTCGAAGTGCCGCGGCCGCCCGCATGATAATGAAGCGCTGCATATGCATTTCAGCGCTTCATTAGTAAAGTTCGAAATGGCCATTTGCGTGGCCATTTCGAAGTTTGGGGCACGTGTAGATGTAGCCAGAGAGTGGCCAGACTGCCCAGCTGCTCTCTAGACAGAATGGCCAACTGGAAACATAGCAGACAGGGCTGCCTGGTGACCCAGAAGCCCTGTCTATCAACAGAGCACCCCCCAGAGCATCCACACATCATTTTTGCCCACAGATTCTGTCAAGAAAGGCATTTTGACTCAGGGCAGGGAGAGGCAGAAGGCTGTCAACAAAAGTGCTGAGTTCTGTTGACAATATGTTGACAGACCACATTTTTAGTGTGGACACTCCACGAACTTTGTTGACAAAACTGGGGTTTTGTTGACAAAACTCTCTAGTGTAGACATAGCTTTTGTGTTTGTTTTGGAACCTTTTCTTTCTATGTTGAAGAACTCTGTTACCAGCCTGGTCAGTTAAAAGATTTGGGGCTCAGACGGCTACGGGAAACTGAATGACTTCTTAAAGTGGATTTTGTGAAAAGGAAATTAAGGTGGTGGTGACTGCAATACTACTGTAGCCCTTCTATTAATGCCAGATGCCTGCCAGAAGGGCCGGGTTCAACTCCTGTGGGATTTTCCTGTCAAGGATACAACCAACCGGCTCGAGCCCCCACCCAGTGGCCTGGGACAATTTCACCCCCATGCTGGGTGCCTGTAAGGCAGTTCTCCCCCCCTCGCAAGCACAGAGTCTGAGATAGAAATGGCTTGTTTAATGACCATAACCCACCCCAAGGTTACAGTGACAGATGCAGTATAGCTAAGCAAAGAAGAGACAAACCCCTTTACCAAGATACCATCCCCATATGCAGTAGAACCAAGTCTCTTGCTGGAGCTCTTGGCCCTCTACCCCACACACAGTTACAGAGTGTAACTTCTGTGGTGCAGTCCCAAACCCAGAGCCCACAGATACATCACCAGGGCAGTACTAGCTGTCCACTTGTCTGCAGCCTCACCTTGCTGCCACCAGCTGCCCGCCAGTCGCTGTCGTCCACCATTCCTCCTACCAGCTGCCCACCGGTTGCCGTCATCCGCCACTCCTCCTACTGGCCGCCCGCCAGTCGCTGTCATCCGCTGCTCCTCCTACCAGCCACCTGCCAGCCGCCGTCATCACTCCTACCAGCCACCCGCCAGTTGCTGTCATCCACCGCTCCTCCTACCAGCCATCCGCCACTCCTACCCCACTGCTTGGGATTACCCTGAGGCAGAACCCTCTGATTTCAGCTCTGCGTGGCCTCAGCTGCCACTCTGTGATTTCAGCTCTGCATGGCCCCAGCTACCACTCTGCAATTTCAGCTCTTGATATCTCTAGTGTGGGGCTTCACAAACACCCTAGTATCCAGCTCTATCTTGCAACATGGGGGGACAGTTAGTCAAGCTAGTCTTCTAACTATAGGGCCAAGGCACTCAACAAGCTAGCTCAACCAGTACCTCTCCCCTCCTCCTTTACAATGCTTTAAACCAGGGAGCCCTGTGTAATCAATGTCTTATGCAGCTATGGCGACTGCCCTGTCCCCCACAACAACCCAGAGCGTTGGTGAGATCTCACAACTCCTGCACTAAGTTTCAGCTTAAATTGTGGTTTTACAACTCCATGTTTACAATAGACCAAATCCCATGGCTTACTTGCTACTCATTAGGCTTTGCCTGAAAGGTATCACACATGCACACCTTTGCATTCTCATGCAAATGATCTCTGGGAGACACATTCCTCCCAGCCTCAGTATCACACCTGAAGCCCTTTGCATTCTCATGCAGATCTCTGGGAGACACATTCCTCCCAGCCTTCAGTAGCATTGCATTCCTGCTGCCACATTCCCTACACTACAATTACCAAGGAGGACAGGGGGCATTAGTTGTTACATCAGTTGGCCCAGTTACTATAACAGACTTAATCTGAAATTCAGTACTTGTTAAAAAACTAACCTGGAAACACTTCTTTACTGAAGGAAGTTGTACGTGGTTTGAAACTTCTGAGTGACCTTTAAGATTAAGGTGTAATAGAGGAAGAGAGAAAATGTAGCAGAAACTTACAGCACTATAAAGAGAAATTGGTAAATGTACCATAGGGAGATCTTTTAAAGGCAGAAGAGATTCCAAAACTAAACCTATAATCGGTGCTGCCCACTTGCCTCAAAAAAGAAAGTTTCCTTTTACCATAGGGTCCAGTCCCCACCATTTCAACCCTCAGACTTCTCCTAAAAGTATAGCCCAAGAGTATCTATTGACTGTCCTCTCTGCTCTCTCCATTGTGGGTTAATGTGCTATCCTTGCATCACATTCATTAATATCTCTTGTTTCATGTTTGCTTAATATAAAGCTTGCAAGGGCAAGGACTTACATGAACAGAGAGCTAAGTCCTCAGCTGGTGTGAATAAGGCTAATTTTAGTGGTGCTGTGCTGCCATGAAGACTTCCACTAACTTCCAGTGAAGTTAGTGGCAGTGTACCAATTTACACAAGAGCTGAAAATCTATCCATATAGGCTCTACATAACTATGAGATCATGTAGGTGGTCCATGTGCCATTTAAATAAGTGAGGCTCAGTTTCATGAGCTCATTGAGTGGCCCCTGTATGGAAACAGGTGTTAACATGTGGTTTGTCTGTTTAAAAGCCAGGAAGAGGCCAGTCCTATTCTGGAGAAATGCCCAGCAGGAAGGTGCAAGGATTCACCTGACCTACTTAAGCATCATCTAGTGATTGGCCTGATTCCCAGATGAAGGATATAAATGTGGCTGGATCCCAGTGCCCTGAAGTAGCCTGGGACCAGGAAAGGCCTGAGCACACCTTAAGCTTAGCTTTATATTCTAATTGTTGGTGATGGTCAATCTGTATACATTTGCTGTAATTACACTACATTACATTCACTTTGGTGCCTCCTTTGGCACAGCCAGAATGGGACAGGTAGATGGGCCCCAAATTCAGGTGGAAGGTAATGATGCAGGGGGATAGGAGTGATGAGGCCTCCTATCCCAGCCTCTCTAGCTGGCCTTGAGGGACAGGGAGGCATAGACACAGTACAGTACCTACCAGCAGGCAGCCACCACAGGCTCCCAGGCAAGGCTCTGCATCCACAGAAGGGGTGGAGCCTCAAATGGAAGGGGTGAGGCCTCAGGCATCACTCAAACCATGGCACGCTCCACCCTACATCTCTCAGCATTGTACAGAGCAGCACACCAATGGCAATTCAAAGGGGCCCATGCTCTAGCCATCAATCCCACCACATTAGCAGTGACCAGGAGCTCTGGGTCCCTTTGAATTTCTGTGCCCTGGTGCAATCATCATTCTTGCCACCTCCTCCACTAACCAGCAGGCCTGGTAACTAATGTTACAAGGTTTATGCCTATTTCAGGAAACGGAGGACAGTTTGGTGATGAGGCACTAGTGTAGTTCTTGGGAGAGCTGTGTTCAAATCTTAATTCTACCACGAGTTTCCTGTGTGAACATGAGCAAGTCACTCAGCTTTTCTGCATCCGCCATGTGTGCAATAGGAATAATAGTTCTTTACTATTCTTTTGCAGGATGTTGTAAGACTCAACATGTTAATGCTTGTGAGGCATGCTGATATTACAGTGACAGTGGCCGTATAAAGCAGGCCATAGAAGCCAAAATAATGCTATGTTGAGCTTCTTAAATTGGTTATGCTTATAGAGTGCTTCTTAATGTTGTGAACAGAGCAGAGGTTGTGGTATTTTGACCCCATGTTCATTTTGCTGAGCTAAAAATAAAGTAACTGAGAAGTATAAACCTAAATAAGAGACAGCAGGTTTTGTTTGTACAGATTAAACCTCTCTAGTCCAGCAGCCTCAGAACCTGAGCAGCGCTGAAACAGAGAATGTGCCAAACCCTGGGAAGTCAATATTGTCTAGCAGCATTGCCAACACTTCCACTGCTTACTGGGCTCTTGAAAGATATTTAGGGGTAAATTAGAGCTAAATAACTGTTCAGAACACTAGGAGCCAGACTTGGTGGCTGTAAACAAATTTTATGGGACCGTGGGAAACTTGGCCACACCCATGGTAAGTGGACACGCAATTAACTAACATCATGCCGGACCACAGATGTTGCTGGACCAATGAGTGCCGGACTAGAGAGGTTCAACCTGTTGTACAGAAATATTCATCTTTATTCTCGAATAATCGGTCTATTCCAGAAAAATGCCTCTTTAAAATAAGTCCTTTCTGTTAACTATAACTTTTGCCCTTTAAGGCCCAGAGAAAGGCTGCCTGCAATATTTTCTTTTGCCCCCATGAGGTGGATCTAGCCTATAAAGTGACTCCAGATGCTTGTTATGTGGGTTGGGAAGCATCTTCAATCTTGGTCTTAATGACTGAGGTTCAAATTGATTTGACCTGAACTCTTTCTGCCTTTCAAATATACCAAGATCCACAGGCTAACTCCCTAGCTTTTTGAACTAACTTGCTGGCTGACAAACAAGTAATTGTAAGGAACTGATGGATTGCCCAATCAGACCCTGCTGAACGTAAAATATTAATGTAAAAAACAGTTTCCATTTCTTTTACTCTTAAAATGCTATAAATTAGTCCAGGCATTTACACATAATTGATATTTTACAATAGGGAGAAATATCTGGTCACTTACAAATGTGCTTCTTTTAAAATTAAATGCTTTAAAAAAGAAGATGTTTGTAAATTTCAAGGCTGCAAATATACCTCAGGGCTCTGCTGACATGAAAATAAGTCATAAAAGCAAATTTGAGAGTGGTTTATGATATAGCCTCGTGCAAGTTTAATTTTTTTTGTCTTATATAATACATGGATTCTAATACAACTTACAAGCTGCCATCCTTCCAATTCCCTCTTGTACCTCATTCTCTCTTTCCTTATAACCTGTTTTACTCCAAGATATTACCAGGCTAAAAAGAACAGCATTAAGCAGCAGCAGAGGGTTCAAAGAGCTGCTAATGGAGTTGTGACCTTTTTGTCTTGATGATCTTAAGGCAACTAATGGTGGTTACTAGCTGCGAAAAGTCACAGAGAGGTAGCCATGTTAGTCTGCATCTTCACAGAACAAAAAAGCAGTCCTGCACCACTTCAAAGGCTAATAAAATAATTTATTAGGTAGTGAGCTTTCATAGAATAAACCCGTGTCTTCAGATCTGGAAAATTCTGAGATATGTGAGATGACATTGTGCCCATTTCTTAGTACAGCTGGGCTAAGAACAAGCACCCCAGTTAGTATCTTTTCTGGCCCTCTCAACTGAGAGAACAAGGATTAATCTACTCTGTCTCTCCTCTAGAACTGAAGCATGAATTCTTGCAAGGAAGTGTAAGAAAGCTAGTTCTTCAATCATCCCTACTAAAAATCATGCAAGGCTCAAATGTGAACGGCTTATGCAAGATGTAATGCAAGGGCCGTGTATATTTGAGATCCTTATTTGTGTCAGAATGTTTCTCTGATTGCTGCTGTCACTATAAGTTGTATTTTTCATTGCTAAACAGAGGTAAATTATCCAGTTTTCAGCATCACCATGTGCACTTTGCAAAAACAAAAAAAACTGTTCTTCTGAAAGACAGAAAATATTAGTGAAGATGTTCCTGCTAATTCCCTTTACATTTAATCATGTTCCAAAAAAAAAAAAGAAATCAGGAGAACTGGGCAAAGTCCTACAGTTTGTCTGAGGGAAAAACGTGTGACTAAAGTGACTGTGTGTCTAGGAGTTGGAGGGACAGAAGAACCTGTTGCTATTATGGTTCTTCCAATCCATGGCATACACAAGGTTCCAGAGTTCAGTTGGAACACAAGTGTTAAATCTTTATTTTGTAAAAATACTTAATAGAAATACAGGGGGGTGGGAACGCACGCAGAATGGAATCTTAAAGCACTATTTGAATGATTCAATTTGGTTTCTTTAAAAGTGAATTGCTAACAAATGACCAATGAGAGGTCAAAACAGCATCACTTTTGCCAATGTTTTCCTACTGGATTGTCTCACACTTGTTCAGGTTCCTTGCAAAAGAGAAACAAAACACTGTAATGTGTCCTTTAGCTACCTTGTTGCTCATCTTATTTTAATTTCCAGAATGTCAATGATAACTCGGTAATATTTGTACAGCATGTATATGTTTTACTGCAATAGAGAAAAATTTATGCCAAGGCAAACTCCCTGAATTGGACAACAAATGAGCCATGGAATGAATGCTGTCATTCACTTGTGGAATGAAATGTCTCACATTCTGTTTTTATGGCAGTTTACAGCAGTAGAATTGTGCTCATGAAGCTGTGCAGCTGTGAGATCTCTCATGTGGCCCCTCTATGCCAACAGACATGGGCTCTCCCACCAGCATAATTAAACCTCCCCACAAGGAGTGTTGGTAGCTAGGTCTGTAGGAGAAGCTCTTCCACCAACATAGCACTTTGCACAGTACCACTTATACTGGCATAAGTTATATTTCTCAGGGGGCTGTATTATTCACATGCCTGAGTGACATAAAGTTTTCCAACACATGCAGCAAGGTAGGCATAGCTTAGGCTATTGGTGTGTGTATTATGTGAATCCCTTGGTACCCAATACACAGAGGACTGGTATCTGTGACAACTCAGCTTGAGAGGTTGTCTAGCACAAACTGAAGAGACTTATGTCCTTGACTATGGAGGTCATAAATTGAATCCCTGGTGTTAATGTCACAGAGATCAAGGACAAGAGGGACCACCAGATCCTCTAGTCTGACCTTTGATATATTTTAAGTCACTTGCGCCATCTGCTCTCTTAATCCAGCTATTGACATTAGACCAAAGTGTTACAGTCCATAGGAGACTAGATCATGAAGTGCCACAGGCAGCAAATAGGAGAGACAAAGTTGTGTTAATGCTTGAGGCCTCACAATGGCGAGGAAATTATCGAGATCATCCTAGGTAGTTCTGGCAAGTGACTCTCACCCACACACTACAGAGGAAGGTGCAAAACCCACAGTCACCGCTACTTGGACCAGAGCCTAGATGGCGTGATCAGTTAGACTCTGAGCATGTGGTCAAGATGTTGGCTGCAATGCTTGCAAATTACTATTCCACCATGACATGTCTGAAGGCCAAAGTATGCTTCATACTGGCAGAAAAGAGGAAAAGAATCTGTGAATGCTATATCAAATTTCTGGAAGTCTTTCAGAGGTTTTGGAAGTTGAATGATGACAGACTTTTTCCTGCACATTCCTTTTAGTTGGCCTGTTCCGTGTGTCACTGCAAACATGGAAATTTGCTCTTGCTGTGCTTACTGTTATGGATATAGTAAATGCAGTTACAATTTTATAGAAAGAATTTCTATATTCTATTTCACATTGAGGAACATCATGTCTCTCTTGCTCCTCAGGAAGGTCTGCATAGTCCAGAGTTTCATCTGTACAGTTTGTCTCCAATTCCCAGGCAGGTCCAGCTCCTCCTCTTCCTGCCTCTGATATGCTATAACAAAGCTGGATAAATTAAGCTAGGAATGTAACAAATAAAAACCATATTTAGTGATAGTTAAGGCTGCACAAGGACCTATCACATTCCTTTCCACCTTCGTATCACCAGCAGTGCTGTCTATAAACCAGTTTTATCCTCCCTAATATTCTCACTTCCCTCTCCAACACATATTCAGAAGCAGTACGTACCCCAACTTCATTAAACGCAAATGCAAAACCTGAATAGTGACCTCAGCAGCATCAATACAAAATTACCTTCCCAAATGTGTAATATGTGAGACTGTCAGGTGTGCCCATCTGCTGATATAATTGATATGAAAGCATATGTGGTAACTGTTAAGGGCTTGTGTGCTGCCATAAATTTGAGGTGGTAGATGTGCTGCTTTTACATAAATCTTTCCCTTAACTTATTTCCTTGCATCTAAGTTTTCCAGTGGACAGGGGTGTCTTGGTATAACCTAAAGTAAATGTTATTAAATAACTGTAGTTTTTGTTTGCCAATTATGTGTATTACAGTTAGAAGATTCCAAAAAAGATGATTATCCCATTGCACTAGGTTCTATATGCATGTAATCAGAGAGAATCTATGGTCCAAACAGCTCAAGACAGATAAACTATGCCAATTTTACATATGTGGACCTGATATACATAAAATCATGTGATTTGCCCCAGGTCAAGGGGAAAGTCCCTTGTAAAACCAAGAACTAAATATGGACATTCTAAATCTTAAGGCAGTGTCTTAACCTTTAGACTATCCTTTCTCCCCAGAAAGGGGAAAAATATAAAAACCTTCAGGGTATTAACAATAAATGTGTAAGGCTTGTTATATCTGGTTACATTACCTCCCACTAAGTCCCTCCAGTGTATTCAGCTAATAATGGCCATAGAGTTGGTGAAGATAACTCAATCACAGCTATGGAAACACTCTCCATTTTACTCTTATCTCATCCTCCCTCACTCTCAAATCTTGTCTGCTTCAGCTAAGAGGTAGATTTTCAGCGTACATCTTCATAGCTCTGAATACTTCAGTGAAAACACAATTTATACCAGCTGAGGATCAAGCCACTAGATCATTGGCTCTCCCATGCTCTGTCCCTTGATTGGGTTCTTAGGCGCTACTGCAATACAAATAAGTACTATTAATGCTAATAATGCATTCAGATCATCTACTAATTCCCTCGGGATTGCCTCATGTGCTGTACTAAACCCTGTGTGCTCAGCAGTGCCACAAGAATGTGAACGGCTAAGGCAGGAATCAGGGCCAGAGGGATTCAAACATGGATATGAATGCATGGTCGTGTTCTTGCTCCCAATAAAATAATTAGTATTCCGAAATGTAGTGAGAATTCTTTTTCCTTCAAAGAGAGACACTAGAGAGATAAAAGTTACAAAGTGTTAAAGCCCTGCTTTTTGCCTTAGGCGTGTTTTTGTTTTGCTCCATTCATTTCAGTGTTTGACTCGTAATGGTTCACTTTTGTTGTTAGGACTGAAAAATAAAATGACTATTAAAGAACAAATTTTCTGAAGGCAAAGTACAGTGACTGGCACCTGTGCAGTGCCCAGAATACAATGCTAGCTGCCAATATTTCTTGCTATTTTTTCATGTTCAATTATAGAATACAAGGAGAGGGACCCAATTGTCTCTTATTTGGCAGTATGTATTTATTTTTTTATTTTTAACAGTCAAAGCTAAAGCACCTCCCTACTCACCAATGAACAGAATTCTTTTTTAAATCTACGACACCAGCAGTGAAATGTTATGAATCATGTCTATCACAGCAAAATATGATTTTTACCAAGCTCAGTAGTGTTTTCTTTCCAGCGATGAGTTAATTTAGAGCCCACCATGACCCTCAAACTTAACAAACAAATATGATCTATGACAATAAACTATAAAGACACATTTTTGAAACAAAGGACCAGATTCCCAGCTGTTATAAATCAGGAAGTCAGTGTAGCTACATCAATTTACATAGCAGAAAATCTTGTTTTAAATGTTTGAAAAATATTGATACTCTGTTTTTCTGTTTGATATCCACTAATACATGTAGTTCCCTGAAAAAGGAACAGGTGTGTCCACGTTTCAAAGGTCTGGATGCCCTCCCCAACACATACACATCCTCACACATGCATACCACAAGTGTGTGAAATAAGTATCCATTTGTTGCTGTGGCTAAATTTTTTAATGGGTATTGCTGGACAGTGTTTGAAAGGAAAGCCACAGTTATAACACTTGATCCTCAGCTGGTGTGAATTAGTGTTCTCCATTTAGCAGAGGGGTAGCCCAGTTAGTCTGTATTCACAAAAACAAGGAGAAGCTCTGTGGCACCTTATAGACTAACAGATATTCTGGAGCTTAAGCTTTCACAGGCAAAGACCCGCTTCATCAGATGCATTTAAGTCAATAAGAATGAAGCAACAGAATTTCTCTTATGCACTTCAATGGCACTTCACTGATTTAATCCAGATGAAGAGCTAGCCCTCTGCAACCTAGCATTCAAGGAACTCATCTCAAGAGCTGTGCCTTCAAAGATCTACCCGATGTGAAGTCCATTGTGTAGGTGGCACAGCAAGAGCATTGTGTCAGAAAGAGACCCGGTAATTTCCAGAGTTCATTTGAAGGGGATGGCATAGCCTCTTAACCCATCTGGACCCAATCTGCTCTACTAGCTTCTGTGGACGCAGGACCAATCCAAGGCCTAATCCTTTTGTATCACATTTTGAGAAGCCAGCACCAGCAGCAGAACTACTTCAGTTAGTCCTTGTCTCAGCTGCCATGGTGCCCAGGCACTGAATGGAAGCTGAAGCTCTAATTCGCAAAGTTGCATTCCTACAAACAGAAACTGCAGTGATCATCTCTGACAGGTGATGTGACCATGAATGCAACACAAATTACATGGGTGAATTCCGCTGTCTGCAGGTGTTTAGCTTGGGTAAAGCCTATCAACAGTAATTCTGGGGATTACTGATTTTTCAATGCAGTCCAGATCTCAGGCTTGAGTACTTCAGCTGGCATTTTCCACAGACATCAGGGCATGCTCCCCAAGAATACTTTTATAAAAATCTCTTCTGCCTTCTCTCCTCTAGGCCCACTAAGCAACATAAAAGAACTGTCTTTGTCACGTTGTATCCCATAATTGCATCCTTGCCCAGGTCCCTTGTGTCCCTCTCTGGTCAGATTGCCCAGGATTCCTTCTACCACCAGGTGGCAGTGGTTACCCACTGAAAACTAACAAGGTCATCTGCTCCTGTCTTGGACAAGTAATGGGTGGCATTTAACACAGCTGTTAGAGGTGCTGCTAGGACCGTTCTTACCACAACATCTCCTGAAGCTGGGCCTTGCTACTTTTTCTGATCACTGTTTCTCACAGGTGCATGGTGAGGACCTTGTGAAACACGGAATAGCAGTTAATAGGAGCCTGATAAGTCAGAAGAAATAATCAGAGAAGGCTGTAAAAAATTTGAAATTGCCCAACAACCCAAGAGCAATCAATTTTTCATGGCAATGTTCCCCATTTCTCAAACAGCTCTTGAAATAACTGCATGTTTGCATCTGACAGCTCATTGAATCAGCAGGACAGCTCTGCATCTCCATCTCTACAAGTTGACAACATATCATACTGTGTTAGCCCTCCATGATATCATTTAAAATGCGTGGAACATGCAAATACTGAGAGAGAACATGTGTGGTATGAATAGCTTAGGCAAATAAAAATTTAAAAATCCCTTATGGCTTCCAGGAAGGGAATAATATCAGGGATGAATGTATCCCTTTTTAAGGAAACTCAGTATTTCTTTAGAAATTCCAGAAAATTCTCTATCTTTTGATGCATCTTCTCTTAGCATATTCAGATGCCCTTCATGGTTCTCTAAGAGATGATTTTGATCAAGAAAACAAAAAAATAAAGAAAGGAAAAGGTCTTTGGGTGGATTATTTTTCAAATTTACAGTCAAACGATTTCTCAGCCAGCCATTTCAAATATCTTCCAAACACCACCAGACTTTTACAGGTTCAGACTTCCAATTAAAATCATGCTAGGAACACAATCAAGGATCTCAGCACTCAGAAGTTAATTATCTCCTCAGGCTAAGTTGTAAACATCCTTATTTTGTTTCTGTCCACTTCATCTAATGATATAATGTATTTGGAGATACAGATTTTTCAGTTGTTATCAAGAGGGCCTATGGTGAGGCTGTGGGAGCTTTTGTCACAGCTGAAATGTAGGAAAGGCGAAACTGTTTCTGTGAATTAACAACACAGGGGTACTTGCTGCCCAAAATTATCCTGAGTGTCCTGCACCGCATAAACCTCAAAGATTGTTACAGATCTTCTCTGCAGGCATACTCAACTTATTCTTCCCCAAAACTGGTTGGATTTGAGCCAGACATGTACATGCCGAGTGTATCTGCTGTCAAAGAGATGATTTCACCTGGAAGCACGGAAAGGTGAACAATGTTGAAGATAAAAAACTAAATGTTTTTTTCTATCCCCAGTCAATTGGCTGCATGATTCACAAGGGCCAAAACAACTGGCCTATCTGAAAG
Source organism: Carettochelys insculpta (assembly GCF_033958435.1). Taxonomy (NCBI): domain Eukaryota; kingdom Metazoa; phylum Chordata; order Testudines; family Carettochelyidae; genus Carettochelys; species Carettochelys insculpta. Next base: position 192,048,276 of record NC_134139.1, read on the forward strand.
CAATGATAGGGTTTGAAACTTCCAAATTAATCTGGCTTCAAGATGGATTAACTGCTTCGAAGACTTCTAATTGCCAGATGGCTCTTGTTGATACCAGCCTAGAAAAGCCTGTGAGTCGGGTGATTGTCATATATATGATGGTATCCTGCCAAAAGGCAGTAGTTCCCAAAGGCAGTATATCAACAGTCAACATTTCTAGTTCTTATATAATGTACCAGCCTGTCCTGATGCTCCCCTGTAAGGTGACCACATTGCCCTATGGAAAATAAGGGACACCAGCCCCCGGGAAAGGGGTGCTGTGTGCCATGTCAGAGCTCCTCAGTCATGGGGCAGCTGCTGCATACCAAGGCACTGTGGATGGGGCCTCTGCAGCCTCCTGGCAGGGGAGTGCTGAGAATAGGGGCACCCCAGCTTCCTGTCAAGGGGGTCTGGGGAACAGGGCAGCCAAACCACAGGAGCTGCATCTCCAAGGCATGGGACACTGGGGAACCAGGCAGCTACCCCATAGGGGGTCTCCTTGGCAGGGGGAGCTGCCTCCCCTAGGCATGGTATAGCAGGGAACAAGACAGCTGCCTGTGGTGGAGCTCACCAGCAGCAAGCGCTGCTGCACTGGGGAGTTGCAGAATGAGGCAGCTGCCCCATAGAGGAGCTCCCCTGCAGGAGGAGCTGCTGCCAGAAGTGCAGAGCCCTGAGGAACAGGGCATCCACACCAGGGAGGAGTTCCCTGGCAGTGCAGACTGCTGCCACGAGGCATGAGTCATCGGGGACCTGAGCAGCAGCAGTGTAGGCTGCTGCCCTGAGACAGCAGGTGCCAAGGAACAGGAGCCCCACAAAATGTGGGAGAATTTGCCAATTTTCTTTAAAAAGTCAGTACTCCTGTGAGACCACGTAAATAAGGGACTGTTACCCGATCCCTAACTCATTGTTCTTCCCCAAATGGCTTAGAGAATCTAGATACCATATTACACACATGACAAGAGGAGTGGAGAAGCAGATGCAATTTGCACAGGGTCTTCAACTTTCAGCCAAGTCCATGAGGCCCAGGACTTCCAGTTGACATAAACTCTGACTGCACTCTGTGGGTCCTGAATTGTATTGATTTTATGAGTATCTCAATTCAGTAGACAGAGAAAGAAAGAAGATATGAATATTGCTCAGGAGCTATGTCAACAGCCTACAAAACCAAGAGTCTGTAGGGAGTCTTCATTTTCAACACAGGAAGCTCCATATGCTCAGCTGCTAGATGCAGTCCAAGTGAGCGATATCTGTGAAGGAGAGAATTAGTGATTAACAAATAATAGTAATAATAATATCTGGTCTCTTGTCATTAACTCAGAAAACATTCCCCTAAAGCATTGCGCGCTCATCAATGTAACGTACAGTGGTCAGTGCTTTATTATGTATTCTATACTGTACAAAGGCTCAGAGGGGTAGCCGTGTTAGTCTCTAACTTTTAAAGCAACAAGCAGTCCTGTGGCACCTTTGAGACTAACACATTTTTTTGGTCATGAGCTTTTGGCTGTGTCTAGACTAGCCCCGAACTTCAAAGGGGGCCTGGTAATTAGGGTGTTGGGAGATTACTAATGAAGCATGAAACTTCACAGTGCCAGCTTGCGTGTAGCTGCGGGTCAGCCACAGGTACTTTGAAGTGCCCACACTACCTCAAAGTCCCTTCAGTCCTCAAAATTGAAACATGTTAATCAGGGTGATGGGAGATTACTAAGGAAGTAGAGTGGAATTTGAGGAGTAAAGACATTTCAAAGTAATGCGGGCACTTGGAATGCCTGCAGCTACATGCATGCCGACACTTTGAAGTTTGACACTTGGAAGTTGCCACGGGGGAGAATTAGCCTAATGAAGTGCTGCATATTCACTGCAGCACTTCATTAGCAATCTCCCATCATCCTGATTAACATGCTCCCTTCGAAGCTGGGGGCAAGTGTAGACAAGCCCTTAGAGAAGTCTCAAGAATCATTCTGTTGTTTCATGGTCCCTTTTCTAGCCACTTGAAGACCCCATTTCAGATCTGACAGTGATCTCAGATGAGTACCTCAGAATTAATGAATTAGTTAAGAATTAAAAAGTATTGTAAATAAGTCTACCCTAACAAAATATAGGCTCTCTTTTTTTTTTTTTCAGGTATGCAGAACTTGAAAAGTAAATGCAATTTGCAAATCCCGCAGTGCCAAACCTTTCCATTGGAACGCTTCCAAATTTCTCAAACTACTTCCTTTCCCTTCCATTTGAAATTGCTCATGTGTGTGTACCAGCAGAGCCCAGCAATGAGTCAGCAGCAGCAGTTGTTGAACCTTGGACCACTGGATCTAAAAGCAGGAGCTTCTGTTTCGTGAACTAAAATACCTGCCTCTGTTAGTTGAGAGAAGCTATAAAGTATGATTCATAAACCTTTATGTGATCCGAGCACTACAGGGGGCTGGATAAGCACACCGGGTAACGAGGAGCTATGTTTATCGACGTATTAGTTTTAGTTGGCTTGGAGAAATTATTTTTGGAGCAGATTGGGCAAGCCAGTTTGGAGCTTTACAAAGCTGTAAGAAGTTCATATCTGCAACGCCAAGCTGCCAAAAAAGTGGATAGATTTATAGTTTCTGTGACCAAAAGTGACCTATGAGATCATCATGTGTGAATCAGACCACAAAACTTCCTGCAGCAGATATTTCAGACAAACATACAGTGTGGATTTTAAAATGTCCAGTGATAAAAAATCTACCCTGACCACTCTTCTCTCTATTTCTTTCCATCCGGGGCAGAATAAATTTTGTGACATTCACCAAGGCATTGGCAGATGTGCACCATCAATAGAAACACCTGCTGCTGGCTGTGGGTGGCTGTGGAAACTCTGCTAATATGCTGGGCAGCATCTGAATCTCTCCTCTGCAGCCACCCAAGTACTCAGCTTACACAGAACACTGGCCACAACCCTTAGTAAGTTGTTCCAATAGCTAATTATTCTCCCTATTAAAAATTACATCTTATTTCCAATTTGAATTTATCTAGCTTCAATTTCCAAAAATAAGCAGCAGTTTCAAACATCAGGGAAGCAGGGCTCTGCTGTTACAGACGCATGAGAAATTTCAAATGGAAGGGAAAAGGAAGTAGTATGAGAGATCTGGACGAGTTCAAATGAAAGGGTCTGGCACTATGGGATTTGCAATATCCAAAATATGTTCTACTTTTTACAGATACATTGGAAAGCCCATTGTTATATTTGTTCCCCATGTAAGTAGTTAGAGACTATAATCCAGTACCCTCTCAACCTTATTTTTGTGAAGCTAAATAGACAGTTCCTTAAGTTAATTCAGAGAAGACACATTTGCTAATCCTTTATTCATTTCTCTGACCTTTCTCTGAACCCACTCCAAGTTAGCAACATCCTTCATGAATTCTAGGCATCAGAACTGGGCACAGTATTTTAGCAGAAGGCACATTGGTGCCAAAAATAGAGGTAAAATGGTCTCACTGCTCCTTTTCAAGATTTCCCTGTGTTTGCATCCTAGGATCAAATCAGCTGTTTTGGCCACAGTGTTACATTGGGTATTCAGGTTCATCTGATTAAGTGCCCCGATCCCCTTGCCTCTTCATTATATCCCACTCCCGCCAGTTTTTGTGTCAGCTGCAAACATTGTCAGTAATTATACTATATTTTTCCTAGGCTAATGGCATAAATGTTAAGTAGCGTAGGGCCAAGAACCAATCTGTGCAGGGCCTCACTGAAAATAGTCTCATTCAATAATTCCCCATTTACAATCAGCAAGTTTTTAATCCATTTTATGCATTCCTTGTTCATTTTAAATCATCCTAGTTTATTAATGGAAGTTGAAATGATTGAGGATATCAAACTCTCCCCGCTGTCTCCTTTAGCTTGTTTTCAGTATTCTCAAGCACTAGGAATGATGCACCAAGAATGTTTGGCCTGCTAGGATGGAATTGTTTACCACTGCTCTAGTGCTTGAAATAAAGGAGATAATCTCTCACTCACAGCACGTCCATCTTTCTTACTGTCCTGTTCCCCCTCAAGAACGCAAGGTCATTATTTCCTAAACAGCACACATGACATGCTTCTCAGCATCCTAACTCAAACAATGGTGGCACAATAATGAATGCTTTTCAAATACCCACGCAGAATTACATAGGATGCAATACCACAAGCTACCCACTAGTGGTCCTTCAAATGGTGTCACACAAAGTTTAGTTCTCAGCTCAATATTATTGAATATTTACATCCACAATTGGGAAGAAAATATGAACTCATTGCTGCTAAGTTTTGTGGGTGATATGAAGAATGGCAATGTAGCAACCATTGATCTGGAGAGATCTTGACTTCTTGAAAAGCGTGGCATATTGAAACAACATGCAAATCTTTAAAACAAGACTGTATGACTTTCTTAAGGCTGTGTTCTAGTTCAGTGACAAGTGATGGGATGTGATGAAAAATATTAGGTGAAATTTTGTGGTTTGTGTTATACAGGAGGTCTGATTAAATTATCATAATTATCACGTCTGTCTTAAAATGCATTGAACAATAACTTGGCACTTGTCTGTCTGTCCTGGGACCTGTAACGGGACCCCTTCAGATCTAAAGACTTGTCTAAATGACAAGATTATGCTCAGTAGTAAGCTAAGCCAGGGTCACATATTCACCCTGCTGTAGCAGTATCCACACAAGACATTACAGCATGGCCACCTCACAGTCTGTAGACTCACACCCTGGTTTGCAGCCTCGTAACTCATTGTGTAGGCATGCTATAAGAGCAGTGGTAATGCCAGGACTTGAGCAAAACACTATTGCCAAATCAGCTGTTTTTACAAGAGCTCTAAATTGTCACCGCCTCCATGTTCACCCTTCTCAAAAAGAGGCGTATGCACTGGCTGGGCCATGACGGATGGCCGAATACCGAAGGACCTCCTCTTCAGTGAACTGGCGTCTGGAAAGAGGCCGAAAGGGTGACCTAAATTGCGTTACAAGGACACGTGCAAGCGTGACCTCAGCGCTCTGTCTATCAGTGTGAACACCTGGCATTCGCTCACCTCATACAGGCATGCCTGGAAACAGGGAGTGAAGGAATCTCTTGTTATCTATGAAACTACCTTGGTGAAGGAAGCGGAAGACACCAGAGCCCTCAGGAAGATCCGTGCCCAGGATACCAGAGCGACATCTGCCTACTGCTGTTCACAGTGCGGAAAGGACTGACACTCACGCATCGGATTGCACAGCCACAGAAGACGCTGCTCGAATCAGTCCAACTGGGGCGCAAACCCATGATCCCTCGGGATCGAAGGATGCCTACTAAATTGTCACTGGTAGTAATGCATATGTTGATTTTTTTTTCAGTCCTCTAGATATAAAAAGAGGAATTTTTAAAGGTGTTCAAAGGAATCAGGCACTCAAAAGTAATTGATTTTTCAACCTATGATGTCTGCAGTGTCCACATGGGGGCTGCTTTCACACTTGAGAATAGGTGTAGGAGGCAGGAGGCACTAAACCATTAGCAAGTGTAACTGCCGACAAGTAGACCTGAATGTAGGACCTCTGGAGCTTAGTGCAGGCACACCTACAGTGTGAGCTAAAGGCCAGCTGGCTCTCAACTGAGGCTGTAGAGAACACTTACTCCTTCTCTGTTCAGTGGTCTAGGTACCACTACATGGGACAGTTAAACACACACAGGCGTGTGGGTTGCATAAGCACTATATAGCACTCCTTACTCAGGCAACATATCCTGAATTTAGTGACTTTCACTTGAGTGTGAATGACTAACGTTGGGTGACTTTCAGCCTGAAAAATGAGCATGCAACAGATGCATAAGAAAAGCCATTGAAGGTATGAAATTTGCATTCTTCCACGAATGGTAGAGGAGTGGGCATTTCTGAATAGTTGACCACTTAAATTTTAAAGCCTAATTTATTTATTAGAAATTATCACTGTTACAGTTACTCTCCATTATCCATTACTTTAACTTGTTTTTAACAGAACCCATCCCTTCCAAAATGGTGTGATTTTTCCATAATGGCGAGACAATCCAAAATGGTGAGATCAAAAAAGCAGGGATGGTTGGTGGTGAACCCAACTATGAAAAAATCAAGTTACTTGTTGAGTGGTGAGTTCCCGGAGTGCTGAGTGGTGAGTTCCCCAAATACAAATTAATTACCAGAAGTGTGAGTTCTGCAATGAAGTTTTTGAAAATTTACATCTTTTAACAGAAACAAAGCAGAAGGTCATCAGTGCTTACCACCCAAGGGCAAATGGCCTTGTAGGATGAGCAAATCAGACAATTCAGGGCACCATGCTAACAGTGTTAGATGGTGAACAACAGGAATGGCCAAAGATGCTATGGGGTGTCCTGTTTGCATTCTGAACATCACGACATAAGTCAATAGGCATTACACCTTATGAACTTAATGTATGCCAGGAAGCTTGTGCTGCCCATACATTGCCTAGACAATGGTGACAGTGAAGATTTAAATGATGAGATTCCTGTAGATCTTGATTTAATGGATGCCTGTAAAGTCCAAAATCACTTGACCTACATCAAGTAAGTACAACAAATTGTAGAGGAGCAGGCTGCAAAAAATATTAAGACACAAGGAAGACAAAAAAATAGAGTTTAAAAAAGGTTTATGAGGAACACCATAAGCAGCAAGAAGCCTTTAAAAGTGGTCAAAAGGTACTTCTCTAAAATGTGTGACGAGCAGAGAGGAAGGAGGATAAAGCCCACCTACCCCACCTGATTCAGAATGATTCAGGATACATATCAACAATGTAATATAGTGTGGAAAGAAGGGAAGCACCCAAGGAATGGACAAGATCCATGCTAGTGACAATATACAAGAAAGGAAGTGCGTTGGAGTGCAAGAACTACAGAATGATAATTGCCTTAACAAGTCATCTAGGCAAAGTGTAAACGATGATGCTGACAGAGAGACTGAAATCAAAAACAGGAGAACATCTAGCAGATGGGCAAGTGGGATTCAGGAAAGATAGATGTACCATACAGCAGATATTGGCACTAAGACTGATAGCAAAGAAAGGTCAAAGAAAGAACAAGAACATCTACAATTGTTTAGTCGATTTTCAGAAGGCATTTGACAGTCTAGATCAGAAAGTGATTTGGACAATGTTGGGGTCATACAGAGTGGGTAGCAGGCTGATTCAGTTGTTGAAGGATATCAATGACAATGTGGAGGCAATGATGGGAACATGCAGAGAGTTGGGAAGTTGGTTTAGAATGAGTAGATGTACGAGACAAGGAGATGTGGTATCACCAAGTATCTTCATCACTCATCCAGAGAGAGCGATGGACTAGATCAAGGAAGAGGTAGAAGGGATATTGGTGCATGGGATGCGAATTAACAGCTTGAGGTTGGTAGATGAACAGCGCAGGTGCTAAACAAGGAACGAAGTGGTACGGACTGATTATGAACATTGATAAAATAAAAGCAATGGTATTTGGAAATAAGGAAATAGGAAGGAAGATCAGTGCATATGGGATCAAACTACGGAATGCAGAGAAATTCATGTATCTGGGGAGAAACATGATATACCCATTCTGACACTTTGCCTCCATATTTTTATGGAAGGAAGTTTTGAATATGAATATATATAACTTTAATATTCTTTATGCAAAACAGGTCAAGTAACCTATCAATCAAGAGCCTGTGATTCCTGAATGTGTATATTTTATTTGCGTGCATATATCTTTTTTGTTTGTGAACTTAGAAATATGAAGTGTAAATCTGCTTATTAATCTTGAATTAATAATCAGAGCCACTTAGGGGCACTTAGTGGCTTAATAGTCTCGTTCCCTAGACAAAAATCTGTGAATGATCTTGTTTTCCCTGTAAGCCCAAACTGTGGCTGGTCCTACAAAGACATGTGACCATGCCACCTGATTCGCTAATCCATCTTGAATCAGGTATTTTTCCATCTGGATGGGGAGAGTAAAAAGATTCCTACCCTGGGGAAATTCTATTTAATGAATGGGAAACAAGCAATGTTGTCTTTAGCTGGATTTGAAAACTGTCTCCCCAGCCCAAGAGAATACTCCATAAGCTGTTAGATCAGGCCAGAGAAAAGATTAGCTTTGACTTGCATAAATTTATCTGGAACAAGCAGAGTGTCGAGAAATATATTTGTAACAATCTATCTTAGCATATGAAGGTTAATTGGCATGTTTTGCTTATTTTCACTTAGTAACTTTCTTTGAGCTGTCTGTTTTCACTTGCAATCACTTAAATCCCACTTTTTAAGCTTAATAAAACATGTTTATTTATTATCAAGCCTAGATTAATTGTTACCTGCAGGTGGGGAGAGCCACAGCTGTGCATAGTTCTCTTTCATTGATTAAGAGAGCAAACTTTATGAGCTTTCTGTGTGAAAACTTTTATACAGAGTAAGCTAGATTTACTGGGGGTTTTGTTCTCTTTTGGGAGCTGTATTCCAGGGAGCTGGTAAGCCCTTGTAGTGGTGGCCCCCCAGACCTGAGCAGGCTCAGTGTCTCTGTAGCTCTGCTGGGGGACCCTTACCCCAACTCTGTGCCTTTGCTGGGGGAGACCAGAGGTTCTGGCCCAACAGGACAGGGCAGTGTGTTTCCCCAGAGGGCAGGTTCAGTGGTATGATCAGCATAGTGGGTGACAGAACATCACTTGCCATCACTTCTACCCCTCTGCTTTAACCCCACCAGTGCATCATTAACAACCTATACTATTTTTCTACTCCATTCATTTGAGGAAGTGGGTCAGTCACTAAGATGCTACAGGACTTCATATCAAGTAAATTACCAGCAAAAGTAACATACTTTTGCTGATAATTTACTTCACATTCCCAATTTCAATCTTGCAGCCCACTGAGATGAAGGAGAGCCATTCAGACAGCCCACTTTCATTAGCCTTGGTTGCCCATCACTGATATAGGTTCTTATGTCACCTTCATCTGCACAGTAGCTGAACTTCTTCCACTGATGCATTAGGTGCCAAGATGGACGATAAACTTTTCAATCCTATATATTCCTAATACAACATGTGGCCTACCTCATCCAGTGCACTAACTGACCCAATAGCCAGTATGTGGGTGAAATCAATCCCCACACTCTTGAATGAACTTCCACTGGAAAATTATAAAAGATAAATCTACACCCTGTGGGTGAACACTGCATGCAATGATCACTCTGTATCTGATGCATTGGTCCTTACTCTCAAAGAAAATCTTCACTATACTTTCAAAAGGTGAATCTGGGAACTTGAAGGTATAACTTTGCTCAACACTAAAAACCATGTACCAAATACTACTACTACTATTTAACCTTTGTACTCTGGGTGGAGCATAGGTCATCTACAACTCTCCTCCACTTCACTCTGTCTTGGGACAAAACTTCTAGCTGCCTCCAGGAGTACCCCAGTTATTGTCCATCAGTCTCAGTAGACCTTCTCCATATTGTCTGAGGTCTTCATCTTTTGCATTTGCCTTGTGAGTTCCATGTGAGAGCTTGACGGACTATGCTGGATAATGGTTTTCTGAGAATGTGGTCTAGCCATCCCCATTTTCTTCTCTTGATTTCAATGTCAATTGGTTCTTGCCCTGCTCTGTTCCAAAGTTCCATGTTTGTGACAAAATCTTTTATATATATAGATATAGATATAGATATAGATATAGATATATCCTATTAACAATCTCCACCACCACCATCTTCTTTTCATCCCTATGACTGGAGGGGTATTAATGGACTTTTTCACTTAGAATGTTCCCTTGAAGTATGTTAACTACTTATGCTAAATAATCTCTTCCATATTGTATTTATCTGTGACCCTCTGAACATATTTTCCAAACCCAGAGAAGAGCTCTGTGTGAGTTCAAAAGCTTGTCACTCTCATCAATAGAAGTTGGTTCATCCTTTTTGTCTCTCTAATATCGTGGGACTTGGGTGGATACAAGACTGCTTCAATGATGAACACCTGTCACACACAGTTAGTTCTTTCTCTTATCCTCTCCCTAGAGGGAGAACAGTGTGTGCAGTGTAGTATTTTGCTTTGATATGGCAGAAGGTTTTTGTTGATGGTGTTTTTCTTTCTGTTTCTTTTTTTTAAATGCATCAGTGCCTTCAAGAAGGGGTACTCTCATAAAATGCCTGTAAGACACCTAGCATTATTTTGGTACTATATAAATATATGCAAATATTATCAGCTTTGCTTGAGAAGAAGGGGAAGAAATGGTTTGAAATACAGTCATCTGTGTTAAATGATGAGAAGATTTCAGCTACTGGAGAGCTATTTAACCTATCTGCCAAAAGCATAACAAAACCCGAAGGTCAGAAGTTGAAGCAAGAAAAATTCAAATTGGAAATAAGGTGCACACTTTTAACAGTGATGTTAAATAGTCAGTGAAACCACTTATGAAGTGGTGCTCTGTATTCCCTAACACCTTCAATCCTCACATCAAGACTGGATGTCTTTCTCAGAGAAACAGGCCCACCAATGAGGGGAGGCAAAGGGGACAGTTGCCCTTAGGCCCAGAGTTTGAAAGCGGCCCAGAGCTCTGACCACCGCCACTATTATGCAGCAGTGGATGGTGGAGCTCCAGGCCCCTTTGAAGTGCCATGGCAGCACTGCTCTGGCTGTGTGTGGCAGTGAGGGAGTGTGTGGAGCCACAGCCATTGTCTGGGCCACACTGAGCGCTAACTGTTCTTGATCCCTGTTCCATCTGGTGCAAAAGGTGTCAAAGCTAAAACATACATATTTAGCTAAAATGTAGACCAGGAGGCACGGTTTGAATTTTGAAAAACTAATTCATAGTGTTTTTTGTTCTTAGTTCTATTTTTATGCTGAAGCTGCAATTCCCTCCTTATTAGTCAGTAGGGAATGAAAGTGCTCAATTGCATCACTCCATTGCTAGTCAGAGCATAAGTTGTTGATGAGTTCAAGAAAAGTTTAACAAACACTGAGTAAAAATGTTACCAAAGAGCAGTGTAAAAGAGGGATGAACAAGGGATGGATGATGAAGAAGCTTGAGGAGAAATGGAAACACTGTTCGAGTGGGATGTTGGTGATTCAGTCTTCCAGAAGCTATAATAAAATGTTAGATTTATCTTCTCTTTGAAAATATCCTGATCTGAGTCTATAGCTAGAGCTGTGTAATAACAGGTGAAACCATGAGTGGTCTTCAGTTCCCTAGTGTTCAATGCTTACTTTGAGGCATATTTATATTTATTTCTGGTTAAAACAGATGTGCTCAGTGGAAGAACAAGATTCTCTCTGGGGTTAAGAAATAAAACTGAGCAAGTATAGGATGTTAGTCTGTATTGTTATCAACTGAAGAGAGGGGCTTTTTGTGTGAAAATTGTGTTTAAATTTTCTGCACTATGATTTTGTACTAGTCTCTCTGCTTTTCTACCTTTCCCTTCCATCTGGTCTTTTTCTTGTTTCTGTGATATTCATAAGGACATTACTGGAGTTTTGATATAAATTTTCTTTGAAATTCTTACAAAGTTTTAAAAGTGCCTGAAAGAGAGAGAGAGAGAGAGAGAGAGAGAGAGAGAGAGTGTACATATGGGGGGATCAGCTTTGATAATTAGTCCTTTTCAAGACAACAGGGGGTGCCTGTATTTTGATTTTGTGCATACATTCACATTCAGATTTTTAACTCCTGGAAGTGTGCAGCCTTTATTTTAGGACTGGATAGAATGCAGAGCATTTGGGCTCATTTCATGTTGCTGAGCGAGGTGTTTTAGCACCCCTGCCTGTTAGCTGCATGTCATCTGCTTCAGGTCTGTTTCAGTCCCCACTGCTATCACATGTCTTCTGTGTGTAGTCCTTCTAGTGGAGGCAACAGATGGACTCTGAGCTACTGCGTTTTTTCAGGGATCTCTATTCTGCCAGCAAAATGTAGACAAAAGATGTTACATTGGCTTTTATTCCTACCACTTGCTTTCCTCTGTGATTCTGCCTGTGGTTAAATATTTCCTTACACTTCCTAAATTCTGCATTGTGCTCTTCAGTGCAATTGTGTCTATTTGAGGGATAACAATAAGATGACAATCTTTATTTAATGAAATGCCCAAAATCTATAGGACACTTCCTGGTTTTATGTTCTCAATCACCACCTCAGTAAGAAAGAGTTTTGGATCTACTGTCCCTCCTGTCAGCCTTCGTTCAGCTCCACTTCACTGTGTCTTCATCATTTTTTCCTGAGCAGCCCATCACCTACTCAAAGGCTGCTTCTACACATGCCACGTCCTGTCAGACCTCCTCTGATTTAGTTCTGTGGGAGTAAGGGAATGTCACAGTGGAGTGTTGATTTGGAAGCTGCCCCCATCTTCACTTTCAATCTGTAATTCAAAGTCTTCACCTTAAAATTCACGAAGCTGCTATTATGCTAATGAGGTGCTGATTATGCATGCTAGCACCTCATAAGCCTGCTTTGAATTGCCTCATTATAATGTCACTTCCAAGAAGAGGTGGCATGTGAGGAAGCAGCCAAAGTCAACAAAACTAAAACAGATCTCCCTTTTCCTCCCCTGCCCAGTCACTGGCTCCACGGTGCTCCTAGGAGCTTTGTTTCAGGGTAATTTTTTATTCTCTCTTTCTCCACCTACCTGGATCCTATCGCTACGCAGATGTAGTTAGTAAATCGTACTGCTTCTTCTGATGCCTAACTACCACAGTGACTCCATAAATATGTAGACAGACAGAACTGGATAAACACCTTCAGAATTTCACACAATCATTTTCCTCCCCTCTACTAGTCACTTTCTCTGGCCCTTATTATTTCTCACCTCTGCTATTGCAACCTCCTTGTCCCCTGCTCTTCAGATGCTCAGCTCATCTCCTTTAAATCTGTTCAGAGTGTTGCCAAGAGAGTTATTGAACTTGCCTACATACCCTTTTCGAGTTCCTGATGGTTTCTTTTTCTTTCTCCATCATATTCAAGCTCTGGTCCTTGCTTCTGAAGCTCTATACCACAGTACCTCCCTCCAACTAGACAGCTCATGCCACGTTCTTCCTAGACCCACCAATTTGGCTAAATCACATGACTGATCCCCTTCTGCGCTCTCCCAACATATATGTTTTTCTGTTGTTGGTTCTAGGCCTTCTTTCACTTAGAACTCCCTCCCTCAGCCAATCAGCAGTGCTTCTATGTTCTCTTCCTTCTCAGCTTTTCTTCAAGTGCAATGCCTCTAGTGAGCTTCTCACTATTTACACCACTCCCACACAGCAGAAAAGGTCTGCATTAAAAATAGCTGAAAATCACAAACACTGAGATTTACACATTCGAAAGATGGAAGAAGAAATTGGGCTGCACCTCATCACTTCTCTTCCTTTTTCTTGAGCCTGCTCCCTCTGGATTTTCAGTTTGCAGGGGAACAAGACCTTGTCTTTAGTACTCAGGAATCATGCAAAGTAATTTCAGTTTCAAAGAATCACAGAATCATAAAATCATAGAGCTGGAAGGAACCTCAGGAGGTCATTGAGTGAATCACACTGCCCAAAGCAGGATCAACCCTAACTATATCATCCCAGCCAGGATTTTGTCAGGCTGGGACTTAAAAACCTCTAGGGATGGAGATTCCACCTACTTTCTTGGTAACACATCCCAGTGCTTCACAGCCCTCCTAGTGAAATAGTTTTTTCCTAATATCCAACCTACACATCAAGTTACAATGGTAACTTGAGACCATTTCTCCTTGTTCTGCCATCTGTCACTACTGAGATCAGCCTCTCTCCATCCTCTTTGCAGCCCCACTTCAGGAAGCTGAAGGCTGCTACCAAATCACCCTCACTCTTCTCCTCTGCAAACTAAATAAACCCAAGTCCCTCAGCCTCTCTTCATAAGCCATGTGCTCCAATCCCCTAATCATTTTTGCGGTCCTCTGCTGGACCTTCTCCAGTTCTGAATAGAGGGGAATACAACTTCATTCCTATTGGAGAGGCACCATTCTACATCTTTTCCCCAATCTCTCCCTCCATGTCATGGACCCAGCAGTAGCTTGTGCTTCCCTGCGTGCGCACACACACACACACACACACACACACACACACAAAGTGTGCATACATACATATGCACACCTGGCAAGAGCTTACTCTTCTCTTCCCTCCTGTTCCCACCCTGGTGCCTTGGCCCTGGTAGGAGCTCACTCTTTTCCCATGCTCCAGCCCTGCTAGAAGCTCACTCTGTCTGCTTTCCCTACATCACCATCCCTAGTGCCAGAGCAGTGCACGAAATTACCAGAAGGTCCTGTTTCCCTGCTTTTCCCCCTTTGCATATGCTGGTGTTCCCAGAAGCCTGCAAACCCCCTGGCTTCATTGCTGTCCCACTCCACTTAAGAAGCAGCAGCCCCATCCCACAGGTTCTGTCACCACAGTGCAGGGGGCATTTTTAAGTGGCCTGATGGTATCAGGTCTTCACTTCCTTGTGGCAGCTGGTGGGCAGAGCTTCTGTCTCCTAAACTCTTTGTGTCTCTCTCCATCCCGGTTATTCTGTCATCCAAGATTGACTAATTTATGGATTTAACCTCCCTTTTCATCAGGGCTCTAAAAGGAGCCCTGTGTGAAGTCAATTTAAGCTGCATCCCACTGGATGGCCTGTTCAAAAGCCTGTCCTTAGGGGAATGGAGAGCCCAGGACAACCCAGTCCCAACCTACCTCTTCTTGTCTCTGCTGTTCCCCCACCCCACTTCTATTCTGCCTCTTCCACACAGCCCTCAACCCCTCCTCTTCTGAACGACGTCTGGAGATAGCAAAGTCAAGCAAAGCAGGGCTGGTGCATCTCCTGAAGCACAGGGCTCACCAAAGTATGGTGTCCCAAGTGACCACCCCAAAACATCCAGTGGACGGGACAGCTCTGCCCATTCATGTGCACATGCACGTCAACTAAACCACCAGCTTTGTCCACTTCTACTGGGAGTTCTGGCCTTGTGCTGGAGTTACTCCACCAGACCAACATTGTTGCACAGGCATATGGAGGATCGGGAGAGGGAGATCTCAAGTCATTTCCCTTTGCTTTCCAGGAGAAAGCCCATGGACCTCAGGGAAAGGTTTTTATAATCTACATCAACACACTAATGAATTGTCTTAAAAACAAATTTAAAACTCAGGTCCTGTAGGAAATTCAGAAACTGACGAGTGTTGGCAAATGTGAAATGGCTTCATTACCACTGTAATGTCTCTTTCACAGGTTCTGTTAATAGTCTAAGCCTAATAGCCTAGGCACTCTTAAGTTAACTGGACTCTCTCTGCAGGAAGCAGAGGCACAGAACAAGTATAGGAAGAGGCTGGTAAGTGGGCCCTAAGACCAAGTGGTGCCCCAAATTTCATGGTGCCCCATGCAGCTACATATACTGTGTATAGATAAGAACAGCTCATCCCATCCACTTATTGCATACTTACCAAATCTGGCAAGCATGAATCCTGGCATCGAATCCAAGCCTGTGTCATCCATGTTATTGGCACAATACTACTTCAGCTGAGTCACTGAATCAGGAATTGGGAGTTGTTTGTTCAGCCCTTTTCTGTCAGTGGTTTAATAACTATACCTCAGACACAGGTAATCACTAACTAGACCATAGGCTGAATCCAGACCACCAGATGCTTTTGAACAGACCTAAAAATATTTTTATTTAATTATTGAGCTATTATTGTGTTGTTATTTATGGTTTTTAATTATTCTCTCTGGAGTCTGGATCTTGATTATACCTCAGTCAAGAAAGCTGAACAAACTTACAAAAATAAGTGGCCAGCCCTGCCTTAGAATGTAGTTTAACAGTAAAAATACATAGATTTCCAAACAATACACCAGGAAAACACTCTGTGGTATGTGTGTTTTAAATTCTAAGGAGTGCATAAAATCTTTCGATTGCCATGCAGCTTTGTGGCATTTATAATATACTACCAATGTTGTGAAGTACTTCACCAACACCACTGTCTGCCCTGAGACTTCTTGTTTTCAGAGGGGAGTGAATATAAGTTCAAGGTTACTGGAAAGCATTTCTCTGGCTTATCAACTCTTCCCCTTTCAGCTTGAGTTGAGCGCTGTTTCACGCTCTCATACTTCATTCTTCCGATCAAACTGCAGGAGGCAAGTGAGCATTGTGAGGGTTGTGGCATTTATAGCTTATTTTAATGTTCTGTTCTCTGTGTAAAAAAAGATGGAAAAAATAAAAATAGCAATTTGCACACAGGAAAATGATCTGAGTCATGTTGTTTCATTCTGCTTTAAAGGAGGGCGGTAATTCTTTGTCCTCTTCTACTCTACCAATTTTTTGCATAGGGTTGGCCACCACGGTATTACTAACAATGCTGTTGTCTAGGTCTCAATCTCATTGCTTGACTGAGCAAATACTTCTCTCTTCTATTGCAGCAAAAATACAAAAGCCTGTAACACAATTGTGTCACCACAATTCTTCTTTGCCTTTATTCTAATTTGATAATAATTATTGATTATATTTGCATCACTGTGGCCCTCAAAAGCCTGAGTAAGACTGGGGCCCTATTGTGCTAGGCGTTGTACAGAAACATAGAATCTGCCCTCAGATGCTAACCGTCTACATGGATAAGACCAATAAAGAATATAAGATGGGAAAACAGGCACAGGGAGACTAACTGACCTGCTCAAGTTCAACAGCCACTAGTCAGTGACACAGCCTCGTATCCAATGAGAGCCACGTGGGAGGGGAGCAAAGGGGCAGTTCTCCTGAGCTCAGTGATTTAAAATAGCTGGGACTCTGGGCTGCCAACAATGCTAACTTGGCAGCAGCAATGGCCAGAGCCTGGATTCTTTAAATCACCACCAGAGCCCTGCATGGCATGGTCCAGAGGCCACTGAGGGCTGGCTGGTGAAAGCTATTCCCTAGCCCTGTGCCTTCTGCCTGATACTTTGCCCATTCCAAAGCACCCAGAACTGAGTCTCCCCTCTCCCCAACACTTATGCACACATTGCCCAGGGCCTAGAAAAGTCTTTCACAAGCCCTGTGTCCAACTTGTGTGTCCTACTTGTGTCCAACTTGGCTTATGATGCCTTTCCAAGAACAATAGCTGCAATTTGTCATCCCTCATTAAGTTTTTCAGATGGAATATTAGAAAGGTGGAATAGCACACAGGTAGGACATGGAAAAAGTAAATGAAGAAATAATGATTGTGAAAAGCGGGTTTGCCAAACCAACCTCCCTCATGAATAAAAACTCCTCTGATAATGAAGAAATAGCATATTTTAATTAAACAAGACTGTAAATCAAGATTTTATTTTACTAAGAAAACAGGTATTAAACTTTACATGAGACAAAACCCTAGACGGTATGTTTTAGGGACTGTAAGTGAGGCCTGACCTGACATGAGTCATTAATATGGGGAGGGAAGCCTCATTTCCTAAAGGATAGAATCCGTGAAGAAACAAATCAATAGGTGGAAAATGAAGCATTTGTGCTAAATAAGATAAGTAAATAGGTCATAGGCTAAAAGGACAGAATGTCTGATCCATATAAGATAAGAGGGATAACACCCAGGCAGCCATCTATTAACACTGGGCAAGATAACATAGGAATCTAAAAGTAGGTTGAATGTGGGCAATGCATGGATGACATATGCTGCACAGCAAAATAACCAAGCCAGTCTCCAAATGTGTGAGGCAACGTATAGGAAATGCAATGTCATGTGTAAGTATATAAAAAGTAAGAGGTTTTCTGCATAACTTTGAATGTGCGGTGTGCCCTACAGCCACCCCTTAATGTTGAGTCTGATTGTACCTTTGCTGTCACCAAATAAAGGAACCCAAGGGATGAAATCTGAAGTCAAATTGAGTTTCTGGATCCCAGAGAACTGGATGACGTCTTCTCCCAGAACTGGACCAGGTGTTCTGGATACAATGAGTAGAAAAAAATCTCATAGAGCAGGGGTTGTCACCCTTTTTCTTCCTGAGGCCCCCCTAATGGACTATAACAAATCCAGGGCCTGTGAGGAGGGAATGTTTCAGAGTTCCTGACTTGAGCCACCTGTGAGGGGAGGGAGAGAGGTCTCAGGGCTTTAGCTCTGTGAGACTCAAGGCTTCAATTGCACAGGGATGGGAGGGGCTCTGGGCTCCAAAAGGAAGGAAGGAAGGAAGGAAGATGCCTCACCCACCCCAATGGAAGTGGAAAACATCTTTCTTTACAATCCAGTCTAACAAATAAAATAAGACACACTTTTGCCAGGCCACATGGTCTATCTTCAAAGTCAATTAGTTCTAAAGGCAAGTTCAGTTAATGGTAGAAGCAGGTAATCAAGAATCGTGTCATTTCATTTTCTCACTTACTGTGCATTTAAATTGACAGTTACATCCTTATAGAAACACAAATTCTAGAAGATTGACGTTTGTACAGACCAAGGAAGTTGTTTGCTGCAGGTGTAGTTAAGATAGACGCTATCTATTTGTAAGTGTTTCTTTTTCCCATTCTCCTTCCTGTGGCTTGGCCGAATCATTTTCCCCATTTAGTTGATAGAACTGATACCTTTAACAGATAATGTCAAAGTAACATTAACTGTAAGGTAAGTTAAGGATATGTGGGGATCATTTTGTCCATCTGCAGAAGTGGATTGCTCAGCCTTTAGCTGAAACTAGACGCACAGACAGACTTGACAATTTTCACCAATATCTCTTTGCAGTAACATCTTGCATGTCAATACTTCTGCCATTGCAGAGAAGCAAATGGTTTGAACATCTGTAAGTATTGCTCTGCCTAAATGACCAAAAAAGGTTCTTCTGTTCCAGTTGGTCTTCAGGCCTACCTTCCAAGCTATCCTGATGTAATGTGGGCCTTCTGTCACTCTGCATGGAAGCCATGAACTTTGAACTTCTGATCTGTGAGTGTGGCACATACATGATTCATGGCCATAAGCCTCCCTTGTTACTTTTCATCTATCTACAAATACCTAATCATATTCTGAGCCAGGCTGACAGCATATCCATGATGTGGTACTTAAATCATCAAAATCTTCTTTTGCAAGAACCCTTTAATGATCCAGAAGCTTCCTAACTGGTATGTCTCGACACATGGTAGCTAATTCAACTGACGTACCTTTGCTTCAGATGGGGTGAAAATCAAGGATAACTACTGTATCAAATTCCACTGAGATGGATAGAGTGGGTAGTGCAAAAATAATGCACTCCAAGTATTAATCATGCTTGTTCCTGTTCATGATCATGTCTTCAAATATTCAAAACAGAAGCCTGCCTTGTAGTGAAAGCAGATGAATTTAAAATGGATGTCAGACATGTACTGAGGTTTTGAACAAAATAGTTATGAACTCTTGGATTGCTTTGGTAATCTTAGAGAATTTGATTGCTATTGGGTTTTTTTTTTTTACTTTTATACTTTTTATTCCAGCAAGCCATGCTCTGAGGGGTCCACTCCAATCACCTGCTAAACCAGGGGGTAAGAGACAGTGCACCTCAATGAATGGATTGATTGCCTTCTGAACAGAGGGAGTGGCGCTAGGTAAGAATCATTAGGCACCAGCCCTTATAAGGAAGCTGAGGTGGGAGACTGCAGAAGAGAGAAACTCATCCATGGAAAGAAACCTGCAGAAAGTGAGTCAGGCTCCTGTGGAGTTGAGGAACCTGAAGATAGAGGTTAAATAGGTAAGAAGCCCGGATGTAGAATGCACACGGAGTGGGTTCAGCTCTTGTGTGGAGGCCTTGAGATAGGGTCCATTGAAAAAACATGAGTGGAACCTAAGATGGTAGAAGAAGGATTAGATCAAAAGAGAAAAGGAAATTGTGAGGATCTAGGGAGAAGCCAAAGGCCTGCATGTCAAAGAAAGGCTTTGTTAAACATAAACCATGGGGAAGACCATATCAATGCATGTTATATGAACATACAGCCACTGAGGTTTGTATATCACTTGAGCATGTGCATATCTGGCTGCTTGTATAGGCTGGGTGCATACTTACTGGGAGTGTTCAAGTGGATGTAAAGTGTAGGGCACCATAGATAGGTATCCCAATGTGCCATGGACCAGAGTTTAGTGCAGTGCCCATTGAGTGTTTTTGCAATGTTTTGTGGGATAGAATAACTGCCACAATATCTCTGGGAGATATTGGTCAAATTCCCAGCATGCAACATTCTCCATCCCATGATGCCATCCAGAATTCCATAAAATTCATAGCTTTATTAAAATCCTACCAAGCACATTTCAGCATCTATCATCTCTGACAAAAGAGTGAAGCCAGTAGCATTCTGCACTAGCCTGAGGAATATTGTAAATACGGAATGCTCAGTTCTCATATATTTACAGGTTTACTGCAATAACAGCAGACATCACAGTTTCTTCAAAGTCAGTTTGCTTAGGGACACAGCAACAAGAAATTCCAGGTTGTTGGTAGTGCGTATGTGCAGATGCTGGAGCACCACTACTGGGCCTGAGAACTGACTCTCTACTGGTGAGATCACTTTGTGATACAGGTTTTGGACAGTGAGCAGTGGCTGCAAAACTTTCAGATGAAAAAGACCACATTCCAAGATCTGTGTGACAAGCTTAACCTAACTCTCCAGCATAGGGACAACAGAATGAGACATGCACTGGTGTGAAAGAAGCATGTGATCCCTTCCCCTTCACTGGGATCATCCACACTCATCAGGTAGAACTCACTAAACTGTGGTGGAGTCTCAGACAGGTCCTAGGTGCAGCATTGAGGAACCCCCCATCGTGTCACTGTGATACACTGCACCTTCAAACTTCATTCGCAGTTGTGATATTTCATACAAAACCTGTCACGTAAGATAGACTCAAAGAATCCTAGTGCTGGCAGGGACCTCAGGAGATCATCGACTCCAGTCCTCTGCCCACAGCAGGATTAACCCTAACTAAATCATCCCAGACAAGACTTTGTCAAGCTGGGCCTGAAAATCTCTAGGGATGGGGATTCTACTACCTTCCTAGGTAGTGCATTCCAGTACTTCACCACCCTCCTAGTGAAATAGTTTTTCCTAATATCCAACCTAGACTTCCCTCACTGTAACTTGAGACCATTGCTACATGTTTTCCCATCCATCACCACTGAGAACAGCCATATGATACAAGATGTCATATGAAAGGTCTTGATCTGATGAATCCTATTGTTCTCTCCAAATATGTATCTCATATGAAGTTGTCAGCTTTGGCTGAATGATTGCCATTGAAATGTAAGTTTACTAGCAGCATACAAAGGAGATGATCTCCAACCAGGAAGGTGTTCAATGACAATTTATCATTGGGGGTGGGGTTGTAATAAAGAGATTTACAATTCATTGACAGCTTCCCAAGCACCATACACTGGGGAATAACCAACTCTATGTCTTAATTGCTCAAGACCACACCAGGAGCATCACTCAGCTCAATGACTGAGTAAAGCCCATCAGGACATGTCTGGACAAGCATCTTCCAGGCACATGGACTAAAGATATAAAATAACAAACAGCAACAACATGCCTTTGCCTTTCTCCTCCCTTCTCCATGCTGGATGAAACTGTAATGCCAAAAAGACAAAAGTCATCTGAGGGGACTGGTCCAGGCTTAAGGGGAAGTCTGTGTGTTACGATCTGTAACATTCAGTGGTGTGAGAACAGTGCTGATCTACAGACAACCTAATGTAATAAAGTGTACAATTTGCATTGTGCCGTTTTCTTTCATTTTCTTTGCTAGCTTCCTGTAATTGTTTGTTTATCACATCTAATAACACAACATCTATCGCTCTATAGTTAATACATCTGTTTTATACTTTACCAAAACCAGTGTATTTTGTGTGAAGTGGTTGGGAAATCTCAGCTCAATTACAAAAGCTGGTGCATATCCTCTGCATATTAAGGGAGGGGTGGACTAGGTTATAAATTTACACTGGTCAGACTCTAGACCAGGGCAAAATGGTATGCTCCAAGGGTGCAAGGCTGAGGACCTGGTATTATGCTTTAAACGAAGCACACAAGATGTGTTATGGGGGAAAGGGCAGTACGCTGCATTTATTGAGAATGTAATAGTAGCATATGCTTTTCACACACACACACACACAGTCCCACCAAACGATGTTATAGTTACCAGTCCAAAGCCTGGATCAATCTAGTGGCCAGCTAGACTGATCACAGAGGGGGAGCAGGGCCTTGTCGGTCATGATCCAAAGCTCTCCTGGAGCTGGCGGCAAGACGAACCCAAAGTCCCATGGCAAAGCACCCTGCTTTTATAATCCTTTCCTCCGCTGAGGTTTGCTGTGTCAGTCTGTGACTGGTGTGTTATCTTTCCGATACCAATCATTCTCAAAACATCTCTGAAAGGCTCATCCTGTAATCGATTGTCAATAGGGGTGCCTGCTCCATGCTTTAGAGTCATCAATCTGCCAATCCAATCACTTCTTGACTGGGGGTATGCACTGATGGTCCTTCTCTGACTCTGTGAAGTCTGTCTTCACCCACGCTTTGCCCCTCCTTCCTTGGCCCTCGGGCTCTGGGTGTAACCTTCACATCTTTATCTCAAGACAGACATACCACTTTTACGTGTAAGCAATTATTTCAAGGACTCTCAGGCCATTTCTACACAGGCCACTTTCTTCGAAAGTCGCATGATAATACACAGCCCGAAATATGCTAATGAGGCATGGATGCAAATTCCCCATGCTTCATTTGCATACGGTCCTGTGATTTGGAATCCGGAAGACCGTTCTTCCGGACTCCAAAATGCCGTGTAGAAGCATGGCCCCAGGGAAGCTTCCAGAAGGGTGTCTTCTTCTGGAGGCCCTTCTTCCCGAAAATTTTTGGGAAGAAGTGGCCTCCGGAAGAAGGACTTCCTTCCGGAAGACCCCCCCTGGGGGCCGTGCTTCTAAACGGCATTTTGGGGTCTGGAAGAATGGTCTTCCGGACTCCAAATCACGTGACCATATGCTAATGAGGTGTGGGGAATTTGTATCCATGCCTCATTAGCATATTTCAGGCCGTGTGTAGAAACGGCCTCAGAGAAAAGCAGAGTAAAGGCATTGTAAATCAAGCAACTAAGGCTTCAGCCTCCAACATTATCCTGTAATCTCATTAACACAGACACAATACCAAACTGTCTCTTACTTACTAAATTCACTAAACTCTAAAACAGGAGACATTTATTCAATTAAAGAACTTAATCAATAAAATCAATACATGTTACATGTGTTAATATGTTACCTTACATTACTACCTTTTTAAGCTTAAAATTCAAAGTTTAAAAGAGAATGAAACTTTCAACTCCAACACTGGTGGGAGTTGCTTCTCTGTTCTTAGTTCATGTAAGTTAATGACCTTTCTGTAAAACTCTATACCTATGGGGAGCTCCCTGTAATCTCCATATTCCTCATTTTGTGTATGATTGTGATATCGTATCTAAAGTATGCCATGGGAAAGTTTATGATCTGCTGAAAGTCATTTTTCTATCTAAATATGTGTTTCTTAATGCGTATAAAGCAATGAGAATTTGTTGAATGGTTGTCACTGAAATATGATGTGAATTTGAGAGATGCCCAGATACTAGATCTAAAGAGACAATGACAAGAGAGATGACTAACATCCGAGTGGGAGCAGAATAGAAATCACAACCTCCTTCTCCTTGCTCTTGATGGCAGGGGTCTTTGCCTCAAACTCTTCTGAGGTATCTCTGATGGTGTTGAGGTTCTGGTGGGGCCTCAGTCATGTATGGTATGCAGCTTGTTGCAAAATCAGAAAGTATGCAGCTCAGCACCATATCTCTTGTTGGTCTCCCAGCCCATTGGTATGACTGGCAAAATTCCTTTGCTTACATGTGTACTGCTGAGGATCACTGTCAGACTCCTTTTCCAAGCATCCCTCAGGCAATTTGTTAATATACATTTATATTTCTACAGCTGGCCATAGCTGTGCTGGCACAGCATCTCCCCATTGACCCAGGAGATAAGAATACCCTAAGTCTGGTCCAAGCCAAAGCATTTCTAGTGCCTAGAACTGACACGGTTGGCTGGGCAGCTGTATGCAGCAAGGGTGAGATGATAGGTGTGTTCTCCAAGATGGGCAATCAGGAAAAAAGAAAATTCAAAAACATGCCAGGGCATCCAAAGTGGACCAGAGAGCTCCAGACTCTGTGACCCTGAGCAGGGATTTCAGAATTTTGACCAGGATGGTCACTATTGTAGGAAATGGGGGATTCTGAGACTGTTGTATGATTGTTGTGGATTGACACAGATCATGCAGTGTCTACATTTGCATTGCATCACCCTCAGCAGGTCAACCAAGCCATGTTGGGAGGTGTTTTACACCGTTTGCTTATGTCAAAATGAAAGCAAAGTTACGCATAGACACGCTTAAATAGGTTGACATAAGGTGACTTAGGCTGACCTAACAGCAGTGTAGACCAGGCTGAAGGAGCACAAATGGCAACTAAATTGTAGAAAGCAGTCCAGGAAAATGGCTGCTTGTCTGAAGAAGCAGATCTAAGGGCTTAATACAAGACACTTGAGGCAGAACCCAGAGTAGAGATGCGTCTGGATTCTGTTAGCACTCCCGAAGATGTGATAGGCAAGCCCAAGGGAAGGCAGAGTGCGCCTAAGGAGAGGCTGAACACTGACCTCAAAGGAAAGTCCTATGAAAGCCCCATAGAGGGATGGGGCAAGGCTCTTTTGTGTTGGGATGTTTTGCAAACTTTCAGTCAAACCATGTTATTCTGGAAGGGCACAGAAATACCTATGACTTCACTTAAAGGCTGAGTCACAAAGACCAAGTGAGACAGAGGCAACTTTGAGGAGATTCCAGAGATATAGATACCTTTTAGCAACACCCCCTGACAGAGACTGAGTGCTATGGGTAGGGATTTTCTGAACTTGCAAGATCTAACAGTACCAAGCACTGTGTATTCCACATATGTAACTGAAAGTCCCTAGCCAAAAGAGCTTACTTGCTCTTCTCTCTCTGTTTCTCTGCTTGGAATCTGCCACTGTGTTTTGTGTTTTGTGATGCTAATTGTGTAGGATTACATATGTTTTGAATATGCTGAATCCCAGCATGCCGAGACAGTATGTGAGTTATTTGCCAACAGAACACTAACCAAAAGAGAGCTCTATTTTTTGTTTGTTTTCTCTACAGATTGTTTTCTAATTTCTCTTATTTTTAGAGAAGTTTAGCCAACACGTCTGAAAGATGAGGAAAGGAGGGTAAAGTTAAATTAAGGCTATGTCTAAACTGTTTCTCTAGCCATGGGTAGTGTTGTTAAAGCCATGTCAGTCCCAGGCAATTAGAGAAACAAGGTGGCTGAGGTAACATCTTTTATGGAACCCACATTTGTTGGTGAAAGAGAGAGACAAGCTTTTGAGCCCACATATGACTGTATGAGCTACATGGGGCATGGATGGTTTGACTGAAGAACTGAGGAAATTGAGTGATATAGGCTGTGTCTACACGTGCCCCAAACTTCGAAATGGCCATGCAAATGGCCATTTCGAAGTTTACTAATGAAGCGCTGAAATGCATATTCAGCGCTTCATTAGCATGCGGGCGGCAGCCGCGCTTCGAAATTGACGCTCCTTGCCGCCGTGCGGCGCGTCCAGACGGGGCTCCTTTTCGAAAGGACGCCGCCTACTTCGAAGTCCCCTTATTCCCATGGGAATAAGTCCCAGGGGACTTCGAAGTAGGCGGCGTCCTTTCGAAAAGGAGCCCCGTCTGGACGCGCCGCACGGCGGCAAGGAGCGTCAATTTCGAAGCGCGGCTGCCGCCCGCATGCTAATGAAGCGCTGAATATGCATTTCAGCGCTTCATTAGTAAACTTCGAAATGGCCATTTGCATGGCCATTTCGAAGTTTGGGGCACGTGTACACACAGCCATACAGCAGCATGAAAGGAAGAAAAGAATGAAGAGAGGAGAATGAGGTTCGCAGAACGAGGTAGCTGACGTCTGAGGAAGTCTTACCACACAAAACAGAAATCTCCACCAGGGTGTTGTATCTCGGCATGCCTGATGCCTCCCTAACTCTCTGCTTCTAACCCACACAGGAACAGAACTCCACTGTGGAGGATTTAAGAGATTCAGATGGTAAATTTCCCCTTCTGGACCACCCAGTGCCCACACCAACCATGCTCCACCCTCTTCAGCTCTTGCTTCCTTCCTCCCCCTCCCAGGGACTATCAAAGTTAGAGTTTCGGCAGAGTGCTGCAGAATTCAGTCCACCTTTGCTGCTTAAACGGTGGGGCCTCACTGTTTAAATAAATCAAAACAGCAAGTAAGGTCAGTCTGCACTGGAAATGGGATGGATTTGATGAAATGGGTCTGTCCCACAAAAGCTCATCACTGAATAAATCACTTTGTTAGTCTTTAAAGGGCTACATTTCTGCTGTTTTCTTTTGTTAGAATACATACTAACATGGTTACCTCTCTGTTACTCTTTAAATAAATGTCTAATATACTGCATGGTTTTGTATGTCCTTGCTTACATTCCCATTGCTGCTAGCACGAAAATCCTAATCATCATAGTGTTCGAGTCTTCTCTGTTGCCTAGGCCAGAGCTTTAGCATGACTGCTGAAAAGTACGAATTGCCAGCACCTTTATCTTCGCTGTCTCCTTTGACTACGTCTACACGTGAAGCCTACATCGAAGTAGCTTATTTCGATATAGCGACATCAAAATAGGCTATTTCGATGAATAACGTCTACATGTCCTCCAGGGCTGGCAACGTCAACGTTCAACATCGATGTTGCGCAGCACCACATTGAAATAGGCGCTGCGAGGGAACGTCTACACGCCAAAGTAGCACACATCGAACTAAGGGTTCCAGGCACAGCTGCAGACAGGGTCACAGGGCGGACTCAACAGCAAGCTGCTCCCTTAAAGGGCCCCTCCCAGACACACTTGCACTAAACAACACAAGATACACAGAGCCGACAACTGTTTGCAGACCCTGTGCATGCAGCATGGATCCCCAGCTGCAGCAGCAGCAGCCAGAAGCCCTGGGCTAAGGGCTGCTGCACACGGTGACCATAGAGCCCCGCAGGGGCTGGAGAGAGAGCGTCTCTCAACCCCTCAGCTGATGGCCACCATGGTGGACCCCGCTATTTTGACGTTGCGGGACGTGGATCGTCTACACGTGCCCTACTTCGACGTTCAACTTCAAAGTAGGGCGCTATTCCCATCCCCTCATGGGGTTAGCGGCTTCAACATCTCGCCGCCTAACAGCAATGTTAACATCAAAATAGCGCCCAACACATGTAGCCGTGATGGGCGCTATTTCGAAGTTAGTGCTGCTACTTCAAAGTAGCGTGCATGTGTAGACACGGCTTCTATGAATTAGCTGGAACTTATGTTTTATCACACCTGCAGAGTTGCTGAATTGCCACCAACTGGTGCCATGATTGCTCAGAATAGATTGCTCAGAGTGAGCTGAGAGATTGCAAGCTATTAAGAGATATTAAGTGAAGAAACCCTCAGGTAATGACTATATGGGCAGTGGAAGCCATAATTATCAGCTGCACACACATATATAGCAAGAGGATGCAGTTTTGCTAAGGGTGTGGTGCCGCTGGCTCCCTTTTCCCCAGGACAAATGAGGGAGTCATGATAAAGTCTCTCATTTGTCTGAGGAACAATATGGTACCACAGAGGAGATACCAGGAGGTAGGCCTGATGACTGAGGTGGGGTAGCAAACAAGGCAACTGCCCTGGGGCCTGGTGACTGAAAAGGGCCCAGGCTCCTAGCCCCTGCAGCTGCCACTGGGGCAGAAGTGGTGGAAGGAGCCCATGGCCCTTTTAACTGCCTTTGCAGTGCTGCATTCAGTGCTCCAGAGCCCCAGGCTGCACACTCCAAACAGGGCTGGGAGCTTGGGAGAGGCACAGTGTGGCCCTGAGGGCCAGCTGCCCCCAGCCTTGCCACCTCTGGGAGGCAGACCCAGGCCCCACTCACCTTGCCCAGAATCCCAGTGAAGCTGTTGGCTCCCCTGCCAGAAGGGGTAGCCAGTGTAAACAGAGCAAGTCTGGCATGTGATAACACAGGTTAGCTGGGCCATGTTCAGTATGTGCAAAGACCACTGGCCCTGGGGAAACTGGGGCAATGAGCCCTAATTCCTCCTCCAGCTTCTTCACATTCATGGGGAATGCGTTTTCCACCAGTACTGTGCCTGGCCTTTATAGGGGCTGTGAAAGACTAGGTCCTCTCCAGCTCCCTTTGATCACCCACAGCTTGGCTCATAGCTTTGAGCTCTGATAGCAGCAGGGCAGGAATGGATTTTTCCCAGATCAGCTCCTTTGAGGCAATTTCTAAGTAGATGTGTTTTTTCCTCCTGTTTTTAGCAAAATAATTCTTTTCCCCTTTGCTCCTAGATTGCTTCCTGAAATATATTTTTGTTATCAGCTATGCAAAAGTTATTTCCTGTTTTCCCATTCTGCTCCTGAGCCATTGCCTGAAACATATATTTCCTTCTCTGATTTACAGAAGCAATTTCTCCCCTTCAGGATCTTAAACTATACACAGCAGCCTGTCAAATATTTTCCCCAGTGCTTTGCAACAGGCATTTTCCCCCTTTTGAGCTTTTAAACTACGGCTTTAGAAGTTGTGTAGGTGTTTTCATTCAAAATTCCATTGTTTCTGGCCCATCTGTAGCCTCATTTTTATCTCTTTTCTCCCCAACACAGCTGAACAGCAGGCAGCTACATAACAGGGCTGTTTCTATCAGCTACAAATCTCATATAGTGAACATTTTAATGAGATTTAAGACCATTCGGAAAGAGGTGGTGCCTTTTTTGTGACCTGTGGTCAGAGGAGTGTTCCTCTTGGTAGAGAAGTCAAGATTCACTTGTAATCAACAGAGAGGAGATTCTCTGTTTCTCCTACGGGACCGTGTCTACTGTAACCAGCTATTTTAAAATAGCCGGCCCAACTTCGAAATAGCTCCTGGTGCATCTACTCGTGCTGGGCACTACTTTGAGGTTGAAATCGACGTAAGGCTGCGAGACGTCGAAATTGCTATCCCCATCAGAAGATGGGAATAGCTCCCTACTTTGACATCAAATGTCGAACTAGGGCATGTGTAGGTGATCCGCGTCCCACTACGTCGAAATAGTGGGGTCCTCCATGGTGGCCATCAGCTGAGGGGGTGAGAGATGCCGTGTCCAGCCCCTGGGCTCTATAGTCGCTGTGTGCAGCAGCCCTTAAAGCTCCACGCTCCCAGATTTCCTGTGGCAGGAAGCTGAGTGCATGCAGGCAGCAGCACAGACACATGCATAGCCTGCATGCCCTCCAGCTGCCCTGATCCCCCACCCAGCATGCATGGCAGCCAGCCAGCCCTCTGAGCACCCCCAGAGCACACCTCCCAGGGGGACCCTGTGCTCCCAGCTGTCCAGCCAGTGGCGGGGAGAGGTGGCGGGGCCCCTCCTGGTTGGATACTGAGATCTGGGACCTGCTGGGGTTTTGGGGTGAAGAGGAGGTGCTCCAGGTAATGGGGAGCAAGTGGCCAAACACAGACATATTTGCCCGGCTGGCCGAGGGCCTGGCCACTCAGGGTCACCCTGTCTGCACTCCTGACCTTGTCAGGAGTAAAGTGAAGGAGCTGCGGCAGCATTATGCCCGGGTCCAGCACATGGCCAGCCAGTCTGGGGTGGCCCCCACCGTTTGCCTCTTCTACAGGGAGATCAGGGAGATCCTGGGCCCCAGTACACCTCCTCCCTGCTGGCCAACCTTGACACCTCAGCCAACGAGCCCCAGCAGGCCCTGGAGCTGGAATCCAGCCTGGAGGCCAGCCCTGCACCCACACTTGGAACAGTGGAGGAGGAGAAAGAGGGCTCCAGCAATGGGGGCGTTCCTCATCAACCTCCCCTCCCACAGCTCCAGCAGGGCATCTGCCCACTGGATGTCCCCTGACCATGGGAGTGGACCGTCAGGTATGTGCCCCACAGGTGCACACCACTGGGTTAAGGGGTGGGGGCACAAGAAACAACCAGGGACCCCCATACACCCAGCTGAGCCTGGCCCACCATGCATAGGGGTGTCCTGGTGCTGCATGGCAGGGGTGAGCCACTGGCAGAGGTCGAGGAAAGTCTGTCGGCTCATCCAGAAATTCTGGCGCCAGCAGTCATCGTCCCACTCCTTGAGGACCAGACGTTCCCACCATTCCATGCTGGTGGGGTACCTCCATGGGCAGCAGCGTGCCCGGCGGGGGCGGGCCGGGAGGGCCACATGATGGTCTGGGGTGGCTCCTTCATCCCCCAAGGAGGACAGCTCATCTTCCAGGAGATGCTGGGCGGCCTCCTACATGATGCCGAGCAGAACAGCCACTGCCTCAGAGATGGCCATGTGGGCTTCTGGCTGCTGCTGCTGTTGCTGGGGGTCCATGCTGCACGCACAGGGTCTGCAACCAGTTGTTGGCTCTGCGGACCTGTGCTGTGCAGGCTGAGTGTGTCTGGGAGGGGCCCTTTAAGGGAGCAGCTTGCTGTTGCCCTGGAAGGGCTAGTCCGCCCTGTGACCCTGTCCGCGGGCTTTCCTAGCCCTCTTGTTCCAATAGGGGCTGCTTATGTGCGTAGTCGTTCTCCTGCAGGGCCCATTTCGATGTAGTGCTTTCCTACATCGATGTTGAACATTGACGGCACCAACCCTGGAGGATGAGTGGACACTACACATCGAAATAGCTTATTTTGATTTCGCTACGTCAAAATAAGCTATGTCAACATAGCGTCCCAGTGTAGACGTAGCCCATGACAGGCAAATCCTGAGTTCTTTCTGACTCGCACACTGATTAACACAACCTGCCACCCCATTGGAACTCCATAAATTCTGACCTGAATGGATAATGGGATGCACTACAGTAACATAAGTTCTGAAACAGCAACCTTCAAAATAATAACCAAGGAGTAGCTTGAGTATCACAAAGAAAAGTGCCTGACTGGCACAAATTTCCAAAGCCCCAAGGCTTGTGTAAGTGAAATTATTTAAAAAAAGGCACATATTTATAAGAGCCAGGCTGATTCACCATTGCAACAACCTACCAAGGGAAAAGGTGGATTTGCCGTCTCTGGATGTCTTCAAATCAAGACTGGATTCCTGCCTGGAAGAGGTGATTTAGCTAAGCACAAGGTTTTAGGTCCAATACAGAAGTAACAAGGTAAAATTCTACATCCTATTTTTTTAATTACACCAGAGCTGCGTCTACACGTGCACGCTACTTCGAAGTAGCGGCAGTAACTTCGAAATAGCGCCCGTCACGTCTACACGTGTTGGGCGCTATTTCGAAGTTGAAATCGACGTTAGGCGGCGAGACGTCGAAGTCGCTAACCCCATGAGGGGATGGGAATAGCGCCCTACTTCGACGTTCAACATCGAAGTAGGGACGTGTAGACGATCCGCGTCCCGCAACATCGAAATAGGGGGGTCCTCCATGGCGGCCATCAGCTGGGGGGTTGAGAGATACTCTCTCTCCAGCCCTTGCGGGGCTCTGTGGTCACCGTGGGCAGCAGCCCTTAGCCCAGGGCTTCTGGCTGCTGCTGCTGCAGCTGGGGGTCCGTGCTGCATATACAGGGTCTGCAACTAGTTGTTGGCTCTGTGTATCTTGCACTGTTTAATGAAAGTGTGTCTGGGAGGGGCCCTTTAAGGGAGCGACTTGCTGTTGAGTCCGCCCCGTGACCCTGTCTGCAGCTGTGCCTGGCTCCCTTATTTCGATGTGTGCTACTTTGGCGTGTAGACATTCCCTCGCTGTGCCTATTTCGATGTTGGGCTGAGCAACGTCGAAGTTGAACATCGACGTTGCCAGCCCTGGAGGACGTGTAGACGTTATTCATCGAAATAGACTATTTCGATGTCGCAACATCGAAATAAGCTATTTCGAAGTTGGGTGCACGTGTAGACGTAGCCCAGGTGATCATAGTGGACCATTCTGACAGCAAGTCTGTGAATTAGGGAAGAAAGATCTGCCATTCTTCATTTTTGACCCAATTGTAACACTATGGCCACGTCTACACTAGCCCCTTCCTTTCAGAAGGGGCATGGTAATGAGCTAGGTCAGAAGATGCTAGTTAGGCCCTGCCATGAATATACAGCACCTCTTGAGCATAATGGCAGCCACAGCAATTCAAAAGTGCTGCTTTCAAATCGCGCGCTGCCCAGGTAGATGGAGCCTTTTGAGAGGACCCCCTCGTCTTCGGAAGCTCCTTATTCCTATTTGGTTTTAGGAATAAGGGGCTTTCAAAGACTGGGTGGTCCTTTTGAAAGGCCCTCAGCTACACGGGCAGCACATGATTCAAAACTGTCATTTTCAAATCGCCGTGGCTCCCCTTACACTAATTAGGTGATGCATGTTAATGGCAGTGCCTCATTAGCATCTTCCGACCTCGCTCATTACCATGCCCCTTCCAGAAGGAAGGGGCTAGTGTAGATGTAGCCTATTAGTATTTAATTCTGGTTTTCTTCATACAAAGGTATAGACTGCCAGATCAAAGAGTGTACAGAAAAAAAGAAGACATGAGGAAGTCAGAATATTTTTCCCAGTGAGTTCTTTCTTTATCATTGAAGAATTTTTTAGCCATCACACTTGTAGCAAATCCCAGAAATTAGAAACAGAGAATCATATAAATATAGGACTAGAAGAGGCCTCAGTAGGTCATGCAGTCCAGCTCCCTGCACTGAGGCAGAAATAAGTATTGAGGGAGTTTTCTTTGTTTCTTCTTGTGGTGCCTTCTACCAATAAACATAATTTGAAAGGAAAGGGTGTTTCAGAAAAACCATGCATTCAGTTTTGCATATTAAGGGCCAATTTGGCAGTCCCTGTGCTGACTTCAGTGAGTCTCCTGCCAGAGTAAGGCCCAAAGTAATCCTATACCCATTGACATCAGTGACCAAACTCCCATTGACTTGAGTGGGATGAGTATTTGGAACTACCGGTTTCACCACTCTGTCTCTAAGCAGGTCTTTGTTCTGCCTGCTCTTCTTCCAGCTGTGAAAAAAAAAAAAGATTTTAAAAAACACAAAAGCCTTAATATCAATATTAATGAACTCATAATTAGAGAAAGCTTGTGTGATACATATTATTCAGAACTGGGAAATGGCTCTTTTCGTAAGTTAAGAGACTCGACTTCAAATGAAAAAGGAACTAAAGCCTTCCAATGGGTGGTGATGTGCAGTCCCCTCTGGTGTCTAGTATGCATTGGATTCACACAAGCCCTCAGACAAAAATTGTCTGCAAACGTGGCAGAAATAATAATAATAAAACAAGCCAATTAATCTGTAGGCACCCAGCACCAAAAGCCTCCAAGTACTTTAACAGAAAAATCGTTATAAACATAGTCACATCCTCTAAGGAAACAGGGTTATTTTACAAAAAAATTCCAAAGGCCTAATTCACATTGTATCCCCTGATATACACTAGGAATGAATCTGGTGGGGATAACACTATGTATTCTAAGATTTGTGTAAAGAAGAGCTGTGAGTTAGGCTCCTAAGTCCTTATTGACCCAAATGGGGAGCTGATGTGTAGTTGATTTTGAAAACCATGCCACAAGTTGAGGTGCTTAACTATAGACATCCATTTAAGAAAAAAAAGAGAAGTTAGCATAAATTATCTAAAACCTAAATGGAAGGTTTAGAAGAGTGACTGCTGTATCTAATAAATGCCCACAAATCAAAGCTCAAATGGAAAGAGTCAAGCATTGCCTTGTTGAATTGCTAAGCATAACCTGTCTTGTGTGATACTTATGCACGTGGTAGTCCTACCATCCATTCCTGCATTCAGCTCAGCTCTTGGAGTGGTCTGCAGTTACAGCTGATGCCCATGAGAACAGGTAACAAGGTGGACTCACCCAGTATGATCATTGTACACTGGCCCTGGGCAGTGATACTGTGCAGTCTGTTTCCTAACCCTAGTGACTGAGGGCATCATTTTCACTGTGCTGCTTTTGTCTGCTAGCTAGAGGATCAGAAATGCTAAAACATATCCTTAACTTGAGTCTTCTATGTACAGTAGAACTGTCTAAAAAAGAGCTTTTCTTTGTTCTACTTCACTGGTGGCTGTCATGCAAAGAAAAGGGGTGAGTGACTGTTTACTGCAGCTAAAGCTTTCATTGCTATTCAGAAGGGGATTTTTCATGCAAGCAGCAATTAACTCTGTCCCTCTGGAAACCAAACATTGTAGTGTAGTTCTGACATGGCATGTAGTCTTCAGTTTAGCAGCCAATAATCAAACAGAATCAGCCAATATCCCTGGGTCTCCAGAGCAACATGATCTAACAAATCCCAGTCAAGCTGGCCCAAAATGGTGCTCTGAGTTAATGATTTTGTAAGTCAGCCTTTATAACACAGTTATTTATATTAGCACGTTTGCAGAGCACCCATTTGTTTAAAGGTTTCAGTGCTTATTGGTCAATGAGTTAATCGTGCAATTGTTCTATGGCTAAATGTCTGTACAATAAAACTCAGGTGCCTACAATCGAGTACGGGGATGAAATGGCCAAAGGAGCCTATGGGAGTAAGCACCTCTCTCCATTAGGCTCACTTGAAAATCACAGCCCTACATAGATAAGGTAGCATGATAATTCCCCATACTTTCTCCAATTCTAATATATCTTTTTTTATGAGGGGTGACCAGAATTGCATGTAGTATTCAAGATGGGGGCATATAATGGATTTATGTAGTTGCATTGTGATAGTTTTTCTTACTATTCATGCCTGTCGTAATGGGTCCTAACCTAAACTTAAGCTACAATGCGTCCTACTTTTTTTTTAACTGGTGCTGCCCGTTGGGCAGACGTTTACACAGATCTCCCCACAATGACTCCAAGCGTTGTTTTTTGAGAGGTAACAATTAATTTCGCCCATCATTTTATATGTATAGTTGGGATTATGTTGTCCAATGAGCTTACTTTGCATTTATCAACAATGAATTTAATCAGCCATTCATAACAACCATTGTGCTTTTAAATACTTGCCAATATGGGGACTCTCACAGGAGGTGAAACCAATGCCTCATTTCAGTGTCTGAGGATGTGGCCAATAACTGAAGCAACAAAAATGTGGTAAAAAAAATAATCCTTCCAACTGCATGAAACAGGAGAGAAAAAAAAATCCTTCTCCTCTTCCAAATGTGATCCCTGGAGGATGATGTTTGATTATTGCATTTGACTATTAGCAGGCACTGAATCATCAGTACTTGGCAAATTTTTCTAATTTTCTTATCAAAAGGCACAAACTTTATATGGCAGCTTAAAGTGCACTTATGATTGTGGAAGTTTACTAGGAAGATCAATACACTTTTACCTGCAGCAGAAAAAGAGAAAGAACAAAATATATGACTGCTTAGACAAGCTATCACTTTTATCCTCACAAGCCTTTTAGTGAAGCCCAATAGCCAGTCACACTTTACTGACTCTCCTTTTACTCATTAGACTGAAGAGATCGTGAAAGAGAGAGCAGGCATTGTATCAGGTAAATATTGGGCCAGATAGCAGCTAACTCTGTGTGTTGAGGAGTGGAAAAAGTGTGCAAGGGGTCACCAACTGGTCAAATACTTAAAAGTTGAAATCAGAATAAAACGTCAGTTTTTTTGAAACAGAATATTTTGACTGACCCATATTTTTAAAAACTTTCACTTTATGGAAAGCATTTTTTTCATTTCCTTGCAGATTCCAAATGTCTAGATGTCCTCATTTGCTGCAGAAAGAAATTCTGAGTTTCAACTAGCTGTAGTGGTAGCTAGTAGTCTCTTTCTAGCACAACTGGTAATAGTCTTCCACACGAGGCATGGGGTAAGGATCAGACCATTGTTGTGCCTGCCCATCCCTTCCACTGCCCACACCTGTTATTAAGCTCTTGCAGTTGCCCCTGAATTTTGCTCTCACAGAACTCTGCTAAAATTGCACAATGTTTCTTTAGGCTTCCATTGAAGCAGAAACCCTCTGAATGTCCAAAGCACAGGGCCACGCTTTCAAGAAATAATTTAGCCTATGGAGCCTAAGGCTCCAAAAATTGGGTAATCCAGTCCATATCAATGTATAAAATGAATAGAATTAGGCCTTAAACATGCCTTTTTTCCTGTGAAACTCTCTCTCCCTCTCTCTCTGAAACCATAATTTTTAAAAAGAAAGAAAAACACAAGCAAATCCTTACCTCGCTGGGGACATATTTTCTGGAAAAATATGTTTCTAATTTGTCCTTTGTGCAGCAGGGAGCTGCTGCTTCCGTGCTGTGATCTCAGGTGCTCCTGTGTTTCTGTGCATGCAATTGTTCTTCATGCTGTTGATCAAAATGTTTCTATTGTGAAGGGCCTAATTTTATTTAGTCGGGGAATTTATGATACACAGTAATATCTGAGGCTCCGATCCTGCAATAGATAGTGACTATGCTAGGCTGCTAAAACCTCAGGGAGGCTCATTGTCTTCAACTTGTTGTTACAGGCTTTTTTTGTCCCTTACTTCAGCAGGCTTCTGTTAGGGCTGCAGCACTCCATTCAGTTGCCATCCACTGTAGAATGAAAGCCTTGTTATTGGTTGTTCTTGTCTTAATCAGAGGCATGCCTGCAAAAAAAAAAAAAAAAAGAGGCACCTAATGTGAAATGCTAATCCAATGAAAGTCCATCCATGGGAGTTTTGCCATTGACTTCAGTGGATTCACAATTTCCTCTGGGACTGATTCATGTATGTGCAGAGTGGGAAAAGTTTTGATTGTTGGCTGTTTGTGATGCCCTTCATACAGCAGTGCAGCCTTTTAACTTTTATTGGAATTACAAATTAAAGCAGGGAGATGAATTATTCTTTCTATTATTATGATTCTTATTGTTGCAATGATGTCAATAGGTCAACAACAGCAGGTCCCCAGTGGCTTTAATGGAGCTACCTTCTTTTACATCAGCTAAGAATCTGATCAAGAGGTTTTAATTTTTGTTCATATTTGCATTTTCTTCGTGACAATAATCCCTAGAGGAAAGGTTCCTCTAATAGAAAGCAAATCTGGGGGCTTCTCAGGCTGGTTTATTGCAGTACAACTGCCAGAGACCCTTGTTAAAAAAGTTCCTCTACCTGACATATTCACTAATGGCATATTTCATCATGGCTTGACACCGTATAATTTAAAAATTGAAAAGCTATGATATTATTATAATGAGCACAAGGAAATGCCTGGCATAATAAAAACATGATTAAAATGCAGTAAAAGCATAATTTAAAACACTCTCAATAACATTTTAACAAATAAAGACTTTCAAGGAGACGCAGTGCATAAAGAGGGAGGAAAGGAAAGTGGAGCTCAGGATGGGTAAAAAGCTACAAGGGCTACCAGTGCCCGTGCTCGAATTGTCATGTGAAACAGACGTGGTAGGGTGAGAGAGGCTGAGAAGGAATACCTCTTGGAGTTATCATACCCAACACATTAGCACCAGCCAGCCTAAACCGCACAATCAGGTAATCCTTAAATCTAGTTGTGCGTCAACCTAGACAACCATCAGACACCAACAAAGGTGGCCCTACTTAATCCAACGTCTGTCAATATATTTAAGTCATTGCTATGTGCACTATTAGGGTTTTTTAGTAATGCTCACCTCTCTCTGTTGAGGGAAATGATCTCCCCTGCACTTTCCCCCATCTCCGCATACCCTGCATTGCCTGTGCATGATGTTAGCTCAGTAGTCATTGTAGAAAGATTGGCTAGTGAAAAAAAATGATAAGAGAAGTGTTTGCAAACTGGTCAGTGTGATGAGGGGAGTTTGCAAGCTCTGAACATGGAAGTAGATAAAGGAAACCTGTCCTTTAAGCACATGGTCAGATAGCACTATGAGCAAAAAAATTCATCAGCTCTCCAAAATAAGAAATTAAGCCAGCCAGAGGGAGGGAACTGGGGCTTCTTGGATGATCATGAGTATAAATATTAACCCAGGGGCCCTTGATTTGAGCTGCCAAGGTCACCTAGCCCCCAAATTTAGCCTTAGCAGCCTGTAAAGTTTCCTAACTTGTCCTGAAAACTTGATCCTGCAATGTGCTGAACATTTTGGCCAAGATGCAGCAAAGCACTGAAGTGTGAGTGCTTGTGTGTGCACACACCTGCACTCTGGTCTTTACATCCATAAATAGTTCTAGTGTAGTTCTACATGACCAGCTCCATCTGACCAAATGGGGAGCCAGGACCATAATCAGTTTTGAAGTTTATTGTTCCATGTGAAGGTCACTAGGCCATGCTGCTCTGTGAGTTTCATGATATAGTCACAGTTAAACATGTTCAGTCCCTGATCCTGCAAACAATTAAGTATGTGCTTAACTACACATGTGTAAAACAGATGTTATACCTAAGAGTCTGCAGAATCAAGTCCTTCATCTTGCATGTCTCCTCTTCTACGCTCCTACCGAGGCTGTGAGGCCTCACTGTGTACAGTATTTGCCTGCATGCTGTGAAGATGCTCTTCTGTAATGGCCTTTTTCATGCAACCAGTGGGAAAAAGCTAAATGACTCCCATTTTGTTTCCATTTGAAAAATTTCACGCAGCTCTATCATCCATGACATTTCTGACTGTTTATTTTATTTTATACACACTGGAGAGTGTGAAACTAGGTCCATAGATTAAACATATTATTCATCAGCTGCCTGTAGTGGCAGATAATTATTTCAACTGCCATTTTAAAAAAAACAGAATGGTGCCAAATTAAAAAATCTGTTCCTCACTTCTTTTGGTGCACAAGGTCCCTTGTTGGGTTATTGAAATTACTAGGCTGGTCTCGTAGCCAAGAAAGAGAGGGGAGACAGATGGAACCAGGCATTTTCGTAAAAACTCTTAAGAACTGTGCTCGTGACAACCCCTCTTCTGTCTCTAAGGCAGTGGGTAAATCTTGTTATGTGTCCTGCTCTGTACTAAAGATATTCCTAGCAATGCCTGACAACTCTGGCATGTTTTCTATGGGGATTTACTTGTAGTGCATCATTACAGAAAGATATTTCTCATATGAGCAACTAAAATTAAAACCAAAAAACAAAGGAAAGGCTCCCCCTTTTCTGCAAACAGATATTTTTGGTATTCTACTATTGAACATGAAATTAAACATTTATATTTTAAACAAATGCCTTTAATTGTTGTGGGTAGTACATTTAAATCGTGCACAGGATAAAAACCCTGAGGCAGTGCAGATAATTTTCTAATGTGTCTCGGGTGTTAGGCAGGCAATACACTTAATTTCATACAGAAGCAAATCCCATTCAGTAGACCTACATAAGAAGTAAGGCTTCTTCAACTCTGCATAAAAAACATTTAAATACTCCCTTTCACTTTTCATCAGCTAGGTGGGGAGTGGGGGGGCAGAGAAGAGGTTTGCCATCAGTCTCTGAAGCTACTTCAGCATTGCCCTCCTGGTTTTCAAGTGGGTTTTTTACATTTCTGTTTTCTGACCTCATATTAACGTCGTCTGTCTACTATTCTGCTTCTGAAAAGTCACAGCATCCTATCAGTACTCCTCTTAATGCTCTACAATCTATCCCTTCCCCCTTTGCCATCCATTCCTAGAGCCTCAGAGCCAATGCAAATGGTATATTATCATATTTTGCATTTCTCTAGCACCTTTCATCTAAAGTGTTTTTAAAATATCAATTAGGTAAGCCACACAACACTGTTGAGAGGCATAGAAGTATAAATATCCCCATTGGCAGGTGATAAAATAGGCATCAAAAGATTATTTCTAAGTGGTCTTACTTTTAGAGGCGCTGAGCACTCACAGCTGTCTTGGATTACAGGAGGAATTGCAGACACTCATCACCTTGGAAAATCAAGAATCTCTCCTCAGCCCCAAGCTTCATCTTAGGACAAGGCAAGCAAGGCAGTTGCCTTGGGACCAGTACCTTCAGGGCCCGATGTGCCAACTGACTATAGCATCCACCAACCACCAGTCAGGCCCCACTGTCAGCATCAGCTGGGCCTTGTGCCTCGCCCACCGGCTGGGCCGTGCTCCAGTGGCTCTGCTTGGCCCCTTCTGATATAGGCCGAAGTGCCTAAAGTCATTCAGCTACAAGATATGGGCTTAATGCAAGAATCTCTGACTGAGATTCCTTGACCTACCTTACAGAATCACAGAAACATTAGTTTGGAAGGGACATCAAGAAATCTCCAGGTTCTACCCCTTGAGCTGAGGCAAAACCAAATAAACATAGGCAATCCCCAACAGGTAGTTGTCCAACCTGTTTGTAAAAATCCACAGTCACAGGGATTCCACAGCTGCTCTTGGAAGCCCACTCCAATGTTTAATTAACTTTATAATTAGAAAGTTTCTTTAGGACTCTCTGAAGCTACATATGAAGACCAATGCTTTTTGTCCTACCTTCAGTGGGTATAGCTGATTACAGTCCTATATGTAATAGCCCATAACATAGTTTAAAACTATTATTAGGTTCCCCACTCAGTATTCTTTTCTCAAGCCTAAATATGACAAGTTTTTTAACCTTTCTGACAGATCTGGTTTTCCAAATCTTTTTACCTTTTTTGTTGCTCTCCTCTAGATTCTCTCCAACCTCTTAATATCTTTCCCAAAGTGTGATGCCCAGAAAGTACATTGTACTCTAGCTGAGGCCTCACCAGTGTTGAGCAGAGCAGGACAGCTACCTTCTGTGCCTTATATATGCTAGTGTTGTTAATATACTCCATAATATTAGCCTTTTTCATAACCAAATCGCATTGCCTCACATTTAATTTGCATTTAATTTTTTCTTCATAAATAAAGTATTTTGCACTATCTTTACTGGAATTCATAGTATTGAAATCAGACCAATTTTCTAATTTGTCTAGATTGGTTTGGATTCTATTCCTATTCTCCAAAGTGTTTGCAGCCATTCCCAGCTCGGTGTCATCTGCAGGTTTTATAAGCCTACTTTCCACTTCATTATCCCAGTAATTAATGAAAATTTTGAATATAGGACTTACCCTTCCAGGCCCAATATATTTGCCCTCACAGGCTACGTCTACACGTGAAGCCTACATTGAAGTAGCTTATTTCGATGTAGTGACATCGAAATAGGCTATTTCGATGAATAACGTCTACACGTCCTCCAGGGCTGGCAACGTCGACGTTCAACATCGACGTTGCTCAGCACCACATCGAAATAGGCGCTGCGAGGGAACGTCTACATGCCAAAGTAGCACACATCGAAATAAGGGTGCCAGGCACAGCTGCAGACAGGGTCACAGGGCGGACTCAACAGCAAGCCGCTCCCTTAAAGAGCCCCTCCCAGACACACTTGCACTAAACAACACAAAATCCACAGAGCCGACAACTGGTTGCAGACCCTGTGCATGCAGCATGGATCCCCAGCTGCAGCAGCAGCAGCCAGAAGCCCTGGGCTAAGGGTTGCTGCACGCGGTGGCCATAGAGCCCTGCAGGGGCTGGAGAGAGAGCATCTCTCAACCCCTCAGCTGATGGCCACCATGGCGGACCCCGCTATTTCGATGTTGCGGGACACGGATTGTCTACACGTGCCCTACTTCGATGTTCAACTTCGAAGTAGGGCGCTATTCCCATCCCCTCATGGGGTTAGCGGCTTCGACGTCTCGCCGCCTAACGTCGATGTTAACATCGAAATAGCGCCCAGCACGTGTAGCCGTGACGGGTGCTATTTCAAAGTTAGTGCCACTACTTCGAAGTAGCGTGCACGTGTAGACACGGCTACAGTGTGACAATTAAACATTGACAACTACTCTTTGAGCTTTTTACCCCTTATAGTAATTTCATTGACAGCCTGTTTCCTTAATTTGCTTATTAGAGTGCCATGTGGGATTGTGCTAAAACCTTATGTTTTTTAAAAAAAAAAAAGATCATGTCTACTACTTCCTCCCTATGTAATAGGTCAGTAGCCCTGTGAGAGAAGAAAAATAATTGGATTTGACATGATCAATTCTTGACAAAACCATGATGGTTGTGCCTTATAAACCTATT
The DNA here is from genome assembly GCF_033958435.1 of Carettochelys insculpta. Classification (NCBI taxonomy): domain Eukaryota; kingdom Metazoa; phylum Chordata; order Testudines; family Carettochelyidae; genus Carettochelys; species Carettochelys insculpta. Next base: position 192,090,127 of record NC_134139.1, read on the forward strand.
ATCCTCAAAGTGCTTACAAATTGATTGTTTAATAATTCGTTCCAGTGTCTTTCAAGTATTGAAGTTCAGCTGACTGGTTTGTAATTCCCTGGATCTTGTTTGTTCCTCCATGAATTCTCAATGATAACTCTTCATAGCACCAACATTTCTTCAGCTAGTTTCTAAAGTACCCTAGGATGACAGTCATTAGGCCCTGACAACTTGAGTACACCTAACTTATGTAGATAGTCTTTAAACATTTATTTCCCTGTTTTGACTTGCATTCCTTCCTCCTTGTTGTTAATGTTATACTCAATGTCTGGACACAATTAAGTTTTTAGCCAATACTAAAGCAAAACAGGCATTGAACACTCAGTCTTCTTGATGTATGCAGTTATTAGCTCTTCTTCCATGATAAGTAGGGGACCTGCACTTTCTTTTGTCTTTCTTGTGCTCCTAATATATCTAAAGACCCCATTATTATTGTTTTTTAAGATCCCTGCCAGATGCAGCTCACTTTATGCCACAAGCTTTCTGATTTTGTATCACATTATGATTTGTTATGCAGGAGGTTAGACTGAAAAATCATATTGGTCCCCTTTGACTTTAAGATCTAGGTATAGGAGTAGGATTATTGAAGTTTTGAAACTATTGGCTTAGATAATTTGACTACAGTCAGCCTTTGACCAAGTTAGGAATAGAACCCAAAGCTATGGACTCTCAAAACATTCCAATTAATTTTGAAGTGGGTAAAGCTATGAAGACAAAAATTATGCATCATTTTCTCAGCATTACCAGTATTAATATTTATAAAAATACATTGGTGTAGTATACATGACACATTAGCCAGTAACAAAATCATTTACAGTGTTGTATTAAAAAGGCTATTTATAACATAGTCCTTTGCTTGTTATCAGTTTACTGTACTATATCACAGAACAATGCCCTTCTTTTAAGATGAGGGACAGAACTGATTATACGACCATACTAGAACACACTGTCCCTGGGAATCAAATTTTTTAAGTTCCAAGCATGATTTTTTCTTCTTTTGTTGTTTGAACAAGAACAAAAAAAATCACCTTTTATGGGCTCTGTCTCAGTGGTAGTTCAGCAAAAAACATTATTGTTCAGGCTTCAGTCATTTTTTCCCATGTGATCTAGATTCAATAGCCAGTGCTAATAATATGAAGATAAATTAATATAAAGATAGTTTCAGGAATGGCATGCTAAGTTGAAATAATGAAAATTTATGTTTGTTAATAGCGAGGAGGGAAAGTACAAAGGAATGAATATTGTACACGAAGAAAACAATCCTACTCCTTTTTATTATCTCAGAAATTGTGTAGTCATTTGGTGGTTTATGTTTTCTCCTTTACTATGATTTTTAAGTAAGTTATTGTTTAATCTAATTGTGAACAATATATCATCAGAGTACATTGTATTTCACCATTTATAGCTTCACAGAAAGAATACACAAATAAAAGCTCTGGTTTTGGATTTATTTTTCCCCTAAAGAAGTCTACGAGGTCAGATGATGCCAAGGGCATCAGTGAATCAATAAGGGCAATACAGCAATTCAATATATTAACTGCTACAATTCAGTATATTAACTGCTGTAGTCTACTAGGCAAGTATGTAAATATATCCTGGTGAACCCCTCTCACCTTAGCTCTGTGTTCAAAAAAAGTATTTGTGGAATTTTCTGGTTAGTATTGAGCAGAAATACATGAAATAGCTCAAAAAGCAATTTATAATCCAAGGTTATGAAATAATGTAATTTCTGTAGGCTAACCATCAGTCCTGTTTTTCCCAGGACAGTACCTTATTTAAGCTGTCTCACAGGCTTCCTGACTTTTTTAAGAAAATGAGCTAATTCTCCCATATTTTGTGGGGTTCTGTTCCCTGACCCCTGGTGTCCCAAGATGGCAGCCTCCATTGCCAGGGAGCTCTTCCATTGGGTGGCTGCCTCATTCCCTGACACCCCATGGAGGCTGCCCCCACTGTCAATGAGCTCTGCCAAGGAGCAGCCTCTTCATTCCCTGGAATGCCCCTGCTGGGAGATTGTGGAGCCCCTATCCTTCACTCCCCCTCATCAGGAGGCTTCAGAGCCCCCATCCCTGGTGCCTCACTGTGAGGTAGCTGACATGCAAAAGCTGCCCCCATCTCTGGAGGCCAGTGTCCCGTATTTGCCACAGGGCAATGCAGTCACCCTAAATTTATGGCCAAGCTAGTACAAGCATATTCATTTCTAAACAGGCCCTTGAGAATGCCATGATAGCAGGACAGGTCCAAACCCATCCTGGAAAGAAGTGAGTGCAAAGGGAACAGGGTTAGGGTTAGGGTCAGGGTCAAGCATAACGTGAAAAAGACAAAATGTTATTGTTTGCCCCTTTTATCTATTGAATATGTCTATATTGTTTGCAATGCATAACCTACTCCCAGCTTAACCCTCTACACCAGAGGCACAAGAGTGGCATGCAAGCCAATTTTCATCAGCACATGAGGTAGAAGCTCAGCTCCACCCCTCCTCCCACACGCAGCCAGAAGCTTGCTCAAAAACATGCTGCCTGTGGATTAACAAAAGACCAACTAATGCTACTAACCACCACCTAATCAGTAAAGCTCTGCAACTTAATTTATTTATTAATGAAGCTGCTGTAAATCGGCCTATTACTGACTTTAAAAAATATCCCCAGCACTCAGACCATACATAGAGGTCAAAAGGTCAAATTTCATCACTCCACTTCAGACAGGTTGCTGACCCCTATGCCACAGCTGTAGTCAGTTCACCCTACCCCGGTCAGACAACTAACCCTTCCCTTAGGAGACTTTGCCCCACATAATGCTGTGGGATCACCAGAACCTTGCTACTCCTCAGGGAAGGGTCCCAGGAAATGATCAGCTCCAAAAAGAAAGAAGACCAGTTTCATTGGTGAACGGCTGTGATATCAACAATATCAGAGGTCGTGAGAGTGCCTCTTGACAGCCATGGTGACTCACAGGAATGTCACATCCTACATTTGGGAAGGCTTCTCCACCCCCAGTTCATGTGACTGAGGCTCAGGGTCAATTACAGGACATAAGCCTTCAGAAGGGGATTACTCTTTAACTGATAGGCACGGGATTGGGCTGGTAAAGGATCTCTTTGCCTCTTGGCCCTTCCCAGTGACTGGGCAAAGAGGGCTGTTTGGGGCCCATGACTTGTAGATGGAGTTTGGCCTCCCCCTGTCCATTGCTGGGTCTGACTCAGGAGCAGAGAGGGTACCCAAGCAGTGCTGCTTAATCCCAGCTCAGACGGAGTTCAGGTTGTGGCTGTGGAGTCCTTGATATATATGACCCATTCACTGAAGATTTACTAGGTGCTACTTGCCTTCTGCTGAAGCTGAAAGCAAGCCCGAAGAAATGATTCGGTGCACTCTAGGTATTCTGATTGCCCCTCTCCCCAACCCCAGACTGAGATGCAACTGAATTTGTGAATGACCTATTTATCATTGAGGTGTCAGTAGCAATTGATGAAACCCTAAAAACCATTGTTACGCAACATGCAGCATAACAGAAATCAAGCCACTAGCTTCTTCATTCCAATAACTTCTGTGAAGAAATATTTAAATCACATTTAGTTTGAGATTTTAAAAAAAGAATCATAAGAAAGCACCATATTTTGGTGCTGAGAAAAGGCCAACATAGACTTGTGACACAAACCCATGTTTGAAGCATTGCTCTATGCAGTGGTATATTATCAATAGAGCAGATAAATAACTAAAATTTGTTCTTTTGTGTTCCATTCCATTGTAAATCCTGGCCGATTTTCTTGCCTTGAAGATTATTATTATGGTAGCAAATAGCTATTTTTAACTCTCATTGTTAAAACTAATTGTAATGATGACTATGGTCTCTTTAATTACAAACTGTCCCACGAAAGCTCATCACCTAATAAGTTATTTTGTTAGTCTTTAAAGTGCTACTGGACTGCTTTTTTTTATAGTATATAGACTAGCATGGCTTTCTGTCTGTTACTATTCAACATGCAAGGCACTACATTTAAAGAATATCATGTGTCTGTGAACATGCTTACACACCTGCACACACATGCACTAAGTAATGTGTCGTTTGTAATTCCCATTGTGGAAAACTTGCTATTACCCTCTCCAGCACCACATTGTATAAATATCCCCAGGTGGCTTCAGTATTTCCCAGCAGCACAATATTTCTTCCTGATGCAGATATCTCCACATTGTAATTCAGGAATCAGGTCAATGAAGTCCACAGAATTCAGCTGTTGTAAATGAAAAGCAAATCAGATCTTGTAGTTTGAGTCTTAGTACAAGTGCTGCCGTGAAGTAAACTTGCACAGCTACTATGCCATATGAGCTGAATGTACCAGAAGAATTTACAATGAATATAGTGAGGTACATCCATGTGATCAGCAAGTGCCCCTTTGGTAAAGAGGAGTATGGAATAGCAGCTACTATATTAATGTGATGGTATTAAAAATTATTTCTCCCTTTGTCCGGTGCTCCTATATCTACAGTATGCGATATTTCCATTGCACATTATTAATGAGATTAAGACTGCAATACTCCAATTACACACAGAGCTCTGAGAACTTGGGAAAACTTGCTTGGAAAGCAAGCACACACAAAAGAATCAGCTTTCAAGATTGAACAAACTGTGAGCCCAGAGTGGTGAATATGACTGGAGAAAAGTATGTAGAAAATTGCAGCTACTAAAAGGAAAAGAAACAGCTGGAAGAGGAAAAATGAGGAGAAATAGAGCTATGAAAAGTAAACAAACATGTTGTGTCTTAACTGTGTTGCTGGGTTTCTCTCTGGCAGACCGTCTGCCCCACTAAGGAAAGCAGGTTGCATGTGACAGGGCCTCTACAGATGCAATAACCATACTCCAGTGCAGTGTTAGCTGCTTAAAAATAGAGCAGAGCCCAAAGGGTTGGATTGTGCTCACAGGATAGGAAGAGAAACTTGTGCAGTAAATTGGAATAAATGCAAAGCTCATCAGTCATTTTTCATTGGGTTGCCTAGTACAGTCCCAGCTTTTTGGCATCAAGATACAGCAGATAATACAACTGCTGGCTAGGCAACAGTGTTAGGATTTTGGCAGATAGTGGTAATCACTGTGGCTTTTATGCACAGAAGAACAGAGAGTTTGCTGCCAATAGTATATCTTGAACCACAGATGTAAAGCTGGAGCCACTTCTCTAGTCTGTCTGCTTTCCTCAATGTGCCTGATTTGTAGTCATCACATCTCTGTAACTGTGTAGTTAGGGTGGACACGGGCGAGGTACCTTGTGTAGGACTAACTTTACAAATTAGACAATGTGTTATTTCGCATGGGCGTGGCTGTGCTGTGTAGATGTTAAACCTCTCTGCACGCCTCATCTGATCAAGATGGCAGTAGGTTGGGATCTTGTACACTCTGATCTGGACTGAGGAGTGAATCCTTTCACCATAGGAAAGCTTGGGAGAACCTCAAGTTGCTACTCTGCATAGAACAGTGTGGAAAACTTAATCAGAGCTTTTACTCATATCTTGCAATAGGGTGAAATGCCTGCCTAAGAAATGCAAAGAGTAGTCTAGGTGTTGTACAGATATAGAGCTTCAGCTGTCCAAATATAGAGCTAGGATCCATCTGTAAAACTCAAGTCATGTGTCAATCATCCCCTAGAAAACACTTGATGAAAAGAATTAGTGTTACAGATTATGGGATAAGGTATCTCACTCTACTTCCCCCACAGGAAAAGAGCTACCAATATTGTCAAAATCCCTTATAAAAGACTCTTGAAGGGAAATGTAGTTAACTGACAACTGATCAAACCTTCTGGATACATCTCATGTTAAGCTTTGTCCCACTGAGGTCTACCGTACACTTCAGTGAGAATGCTTGTGCAGTTCCATTAAAGTCAAGGGATTTTCAAATTAAGCCAGCATTTTCTTCACTGCATTCGGGGGCTTGAGAGAAGCCCAGCCTTCACCAGGTATCTTTTCTTTCACTGTCTTCTTGAGCTAGGGTTCTTGTGGCCGGTTGATCCATCAGCCAAATCTTTTTAGCGGATGGTCTTGTGTATCCTCTATAAATAAGGACATGTTGCATATAAAGCAAAACTGTATCCAGACAGTATAGTTGTCAAAGTTTCCCATGATGCATCAATGGGACTTTAAGGTTTTGCTTTGAGCCTGATGATATATAACTGTTCGGAAAAATATTTGCACTTTAGTTAAGGCCGGTAGAGATACTCAGTGTCAAACAAATCCTTTCCAGTAAAACACAAAAGCGTGTGTTCTGTTAGGCTATAAAGTGCCACAGGACTTCTCATTGTTAATGCGGATACAGACTAACACAGCTACCCCTCTGATACTTGTCACAATGATACTTTTGAAATTGTTATGCTTTAAACTGAGGAAAAGCAGAGAAAGGACAAATGCAGTTGTAAATTAAATTACCTTCTATGGATTAGTTTACCAACAGTCGGGGTGGAATTTTCTGTCACTGGCAATTGTTAAAGCAAGATTAGGTGGTTTTCTAAATGATGTGCTCTGATTCAAGCAGGAATGATTTTGGAGAAGTTCAATGGCCTGTGTTGTACTGTACCTATGGAAAACATAACTAAAATTTACTCAAGGTTAATGCTGGTTATCTGAGAGTTCTGTATGACAGAATGCCCTATATAAAAGAGTTTATTGTAGCTCTAATCTGTGGATCATCGAGTCTCACATCCTGTCTAACACAGTAGCCAGAACCTGGGGAGCCAACAGCTTTCTGGGCCCGTGAACAAAGTTGGTGGGGGGGGCAGGGCTGCACTGTACTCCTGAAAGGAATGGGGCCTCAGGTGGAAGGGGCAGAGGTGGTGTTGACCAGCGCTGAGCACCTTCCAGACTGCAGCACATGCCACTCACAGACCTCAGAGCTTCCCATCTCATGTCATATTGTGCTCTAGCAGCAATTTAAAGGGGCCAGGGCTGAAGATATGGCTGCTGCAGCTATTCCAGCTGCAGCATCCATGAGATTCTGGCCCTTTTAAATCATCGGGTCCCGAAGCAATTGCCCCCTTTCCTCTGGCCTCCCATCAGCTGGCCTAGTCAGAACCTGGCACTTCCAAGGAAGGTTCAAAATCTCTCAGTGGATCATTTTGTAATTATGTAGAATCATAGAACACTGGAACTGGAAGGGATCTCAAGAGTACATTGGCTCCAGTCCCCTGCTGTCATGGCAGGACCAAGCACCAGTTATATCATCCCCGTTAGATATCTAACTAATCTCTTCTTAAATATCTCCAGTGATGGACATTCCACAACCTCCCTAAGCAATTTATTCCATGTCAATGAAGAAAGTTTCCTTCTATTACACATCTGTTAGCAGCCATATTATTTTCTGAAAAACAGGGCTTAAATATTTATCCCATCTATTGATAATATTTTTATTGCTCAGGTTAGTTCCTAATTGCATAAATGCCTAATCATTATGTCTCAGTTCTCTCTTCTTAAAACTAACTGGTAGATTTATTTTTGATAGCTGCTAATGGTTGGAAAAAAATGTCTACAGAGTTAAGAGATATGGCTCAAATACTACTTCTGTAAAAGTACCTAAACCAGTTACAAAAGATAGAGCCTTTATTGTAGCCTGTGGCATCTATTGATTTAGCCCTGATTATAGCTGCTGGCAGTGAGTTGCACAAGTTAATTTAATCAGACATTGCCAAAGGAATTTAGATGTTCTCAGACGTGGCTTCTAGCAGCTATGTATTATCATGTAGACACAAACTAACGGTATGTCTACACTACAAGCATTTAGCAACACAGCTGTGTCAGTGCAGCCCAGTTGCAAAAAGTGAAGTAGTGTAAACACTGTTAGCATTTTTGTGACAAAAAGCTTCCACCCCTAGGAGTGGTGTTTGTTTTATCAGCAGGAGAGCACACCTGCCTATAATGCACTCTTTGCACAAGTACTTACCACAGCAAAGTTTTTGTCATTAGAGCGGGGAGAGGGAGGGCCATTGTAGACAAAGCTTAAGACTCTGAAATCATGTGTGTGCCCCAAAGGACTCCACCCTGAGAGTCAGTTTGGATTAAGGTTTAGCTATACAACACAGCTTTTAGGGACATGACCGTGTTGACACGGTCCTGTCAGTAGAAGTCAGGCAGTGTAAATTCTCTTTGTCTACATTTTTGTGGACAAAATCTTCCACTCGCATGAGCGGTGTTTATTTTGCCAGTAGAAGAGCCTGGTTTTTTTTACACTAGCACATTCCATGAGAAAGCATTTGTCTTGGAGTGGGGAAGAGGTTAAGCCCCTGCGAATGACAAAAGCTTGGTTGTTCCATTGCCAGTACAGACAAAGCCTATCCAAAATTGTACGTTCATCTAACTACTTGAAATGTCAAAACTGGGCAAGAAATCTCAGAGGAAAGAGATGATTTCTCACACTTCCGCTTCTGGCCATGGCTGGAATTAACACATGAACAGCTTTCCTTACAGACTTTTGGCACTTTGAGCTCCAATCTCAAGCAGAAAAATAAAAAATGAAAAAAAATTATTCAGTCATCACCGAATCTTAAATAATGTGTGGGTTTTGATGGAATGAAGATTTAAGTGTCTTTTTTTTTATTATCCATCACTTCTAGCCCCTATATTATGGGGCTTTTCTTTCTCTATGCTGTTAATATAGCTGGTGATTGATCAAGAGACATGTGCCTCAGATTTATCAGGTACATAGCACCAAAGTTTTTAGTGGAATTATGACTGGGATTGGAGTTCAGCATGTGCTTGAATACCTTGCCAAACCAGCCTGAATTTGGCATCTCAGTGAATCTAGTTAATAATCACTATAGCTATGTCTGCACTACAGTGATCTGTTGACAGAGGTTACTGTCAGAAGATATCTTCCAACAAAACTTCTGTCAACACATCGCAGCCACACATGCAAGCGGATCACTCTGTCAATCCACTATGTCAGCAGACAGTGGCCAGACTTCCTGGTCGCTCTCTGGACAGAATGGTCAACCAGAAGCACAGCAGACAGGACTGCTCAGTGACCCAGAAGCCCTATCTGTTGACAAGAGGGCCCCTCAGAGCTTCCACATGGCTTTTTGTCAACAGATTCTGTCAAGAAAGTCATTATTCTTCATCACAGAGGGTGCATCTACACTAGCTAGCTACTTCAAAGTAGCTGGCACAACATCGAAATAACACGTCATGTCTAGGTGCAAGATGTCGAAAACACTGTTCCTATCCTAAGATGGGAATAGTGCCCTACTTCTATGTTCAATGTTGAAGTAGGGCGTGTGTAGATGATCCGCGTCCCGCTACATCGAAATAGCAGGGTCCTCCATGGCAGCCATCAGCTTAGGAGTTGAGAGACGCTCTGTCCAGGCCCTGCAGGGCTCTATGGTCGCTGCCTGCAGCAGCCCTTAGCCCAGGGCTTCTGGCTGCTGCTGCTGCTGTTGCAGCTGGGGGTCCATGCTGTGTGCATGGGGTCTGCAATGGGTTGTCAGCTCTGTGGACCTCGTGCTGTGCAGGCCGAGTGTGTCTGGGAGGGGTTCTTTAAGGGAGAGGCTTGCTCTTGCCCCAGAAGGGCTAGTCCAGCCTGTGACCCCATCTGCAGGGTTTGCTGGCCCCTCATTTCGACGGAGAATGCTTGTGTCTGTGGACACTCTGCATTTCCTTCCAGGGTGGCTCCTTTCAATGCTCCCCATTGCTATTTCGACATTGAACGTTAACGGCACCAGCCCTGGCGGACATGTGGATGATATGCGTCAAAGTAGCCTATTTCAATGTTCTTCCTTCGAAATAGGCTACTTTGACATAGTGTGCTAGTGTAGACATAGCCAAAGAGGCAGAATGGTGTCAGCGGAAGTGAAATTCTAGCTATGCCAATTGTGTAGCTAAAATCAATGTATCTGTACTCAGCTAACTTATCTGTCTCCCATCAACCTCCCTTACTTCTCATGTTTTGGGAGGAGTACTGAAGTTGACTGCAACCCTGAGAGGTCAATTTCATGTTAGATGCTCAAAATTGAACTCTAGAAGGTTGACCGTCCACAGGTTGATCTTCTGTGATAGTGCAGACGTAGCCTAAGGCATAGATTCCTGTAATGACAAGCTCCCTGGCATGATACTTTGTGCCTCAGTTCCTAACATATAAAATCAGGATCATAGAGATTCCCTACCTCAAAGGGCAGTTGAGAATACGTTAAAATTGTGAGGTGCTCTCATGCCAGGCTAATTCAGGCCACATAAGTACTAAAGAGAGTGATTGACTTTAATGACATTTTCCAAAAGTATGAAAGAAAACTCTGCATTGCACAATTAATTCTGCATTTTTATAGAGTGTTTGAGCATGCAAAATAAGGGATTTTATTAGAAGCCCTGACACGATCTAAATTATAGTGTCATAAATATGATGCTGAAATTAAAATAGAGCACTCTTGGAGCTTCATTGTATGTCTTTTTCAGTGAATTTTTTATTTGAATGTAGTGTTTATAAAAGACAGAGGCAGATTGACAGCCCTAGAAATGCAAGTTCTCTGAGCACAAAAATGTGCAGTGTGGGCAGCCTGGAAAGAGAGCTTCCATAATGTCCTTAAACTCTCATCTGAAGGGACCCTTGTTAGCTCATTACAGTCCTTATCCTCTTGGCTGAGACTGGTACCCAGGGTGCCAATTAGTGCTGCCAAGTGAGATGATGGCTTTTCTGATGTGGATCCTCTCCACTGCAGCCTAGAGCCCTGAAACTCATCTCAAATAGCCCATTGAACAGCCATCAGATAGTAACAACTTTCAGTTGTGCCGACCCATGCTGCCACTGTTGCAGCAACTTAGAAATGAAAGACTGTATCCCATTACCAGTCCCCTGAGCCATCCCATCCCCTCTATTGTATTTCTGTGGAGGAGAGAGATTGCATAGATTCACAGATAAATCATATAAATGGATGTGTCTGAAATACTCTCAGATCTTCCAGTCCAATCCCCCCTTTAATCAGCTTTAAATATTTGTAAATATCTGCTGAGATGTGAAGAAGGAATAATGAATGGTAGGGCTAGGTGATGAAATATGGACCCTCTCGTCAGTAAGTCATTGGTCTGGATGCATCTACTGCGAGTTAGCATGTGACTGAAAGTTATTATTTTCTTGTGGCTATATGCTGGGCAATAATGTGAAATAAATTGATGATTTTAGTCCAGTTCCTAGCAGACAAATGTCCACATCTCACAAACTATAAAATTAACAACAAGCAGTTACCTTCTTGGCACTCTCAGTAGAGAGGCTTGAAGAAGTATGAAGAACTAGCCTTAGGGATAATTCCTGCAGAACAGCATTGAGGGTCCCTGGCACACACTACAGGGAGGTGTGCATAGTTTCGATCCAGGTTGCATCTGTTTGGTGGGTAGTGTGAGGGATTTAGTTTCCTTGCATTGAAATCCAGTGCTTTTGAGATGAACTAAATTCCCTTAAAATATATTTTAACTACTCTCCTGTTGTGAGATAAGGCATTCTCTGGATTCACATACATCATTCCCATTAGCACTGATGGTAGTTACTCTGACTTTTGACAGGAATATAGCTCTCATACTATGGTGATGGACAGCATTACAAAATTCTGATCGGTTTCTCTATTTTTGTCTTCACAATCTCTCTCACACACAGGCACAGCCCAAAGCATCTTATTCATAGCTTTGTTAAAAAAAATCCATGATTTTTCATGTGGACAAATGTTTTCTTACCAAATAAACTATAGTAAGATAAAACCACTAAGTATTTGAATTTTACGTTTTTTTTTTCCACAGGCATAACCAATTACAGTATGAAGAATAGCAACGAAGGGTCCTGTGGCACCTTATAGACTAACAGAAAAGTTTTGAGCATGAGCTTTCATGAGCACAGACTCACTTCATGAGATGCTGGTCTTGGAAATCTGCAGGGCCAGGTATAAATAAGCCAGAGCAAGGGTGGAGATAACAAGGTTAGCTCAGTCAGCAAGGGTGAGGCTTACTACCAGCAGTTGATCTGGAAGTGTGAACACCAAGGGAGGGGAAGCTGCTTTTGTATTTAGCCAGCCATCGACAGTATGAAGAATACTGTTCTTTACTACATCCTTCTGAGACATCTCCAGTAACTGAAGCTCAAGATATCCACTCATCTGAAGTAAGAAAAAGTTTTTAGGTTACAGTGTTCAGGGAACAAATATGAGCAGTTGGGATGAAGTGAAAAAAAAAAGAGAGATGTTAATGCTTAGGAATTTGGAAGAGGAAAGAGAACACCTGCGATGAAGTCACTCTGTCAGATAATTTCTGGAAACCAGACCCTTACCAACAGATTATGCACCAAAGTGCACAGCTAAGTAGTGTATTCGTTAGAACAATGTCATGGCTGACCTAGCATGTAACCTGATCCCGAAGATTCTCTTAGGAGGTAGGGCAAATGCCTTTAGATTGCAGTGCCCTAGAAGAATGGATCAACTGAGGACTGAATATATTGATCACTGCAGAGAATCCTCTATTCCAGGGGTGGGCAACCTGCAGCCTGCAGGGTGCATGCAGTGGACTGGAGCTCCACCTTTGGTCCACAGACTCCCTGCTGCCCCTCACCCACACCAGTCTCTCATGCTGGAGCACCAGCGCCCTGCACGTTCAACAATTCCCCCTCCCTTCCAGCACTTTCAGATTGTGAAAAGCACCTGATTTTTGCTCTGTCCCTGTTCCTCACCACCCTCCCCAGAGCTGGAATGCTTCAAACAGCTGATTTGTAGCTGTTCCAGCTCTCGGAGGGAGGGGCAGAATCCAGGACAGAGAGAAAATCAGGCAATTTGCATTGCTTCAAATGTGCTCGCAAAGACGGGGGAGAACAGGTAAGTGCCCCAGTGTGCAAGAGGTATGTGGGCAGGAGGGCAGACAGGGAACCCCAGTGGGCCATGGGCTGCTGTGATCCTCTTGGGGAAATGAGGGCTACTCGTGTAGCCCACTCTTTTCCTGGCCGTACATTCCTGATCTATTCCATGTTGAAGCCCATTTCTCTGCACATAGGCCCTCAACCCCCACACAGAGTTCCACTGATGTCAGTAGACCCTCTGGGTCCTATTGTAGGCTGCGGACCCATGTGCGAGATGCTAATGGAGAACACCCCCTGGCCTCAGAAGAATGACAAATAAGGAGCACGAAGCCAAATCCACAGCCTTTACCCTGGCAGAACTCCACAGCTGATAACTGGAGTTTGTATAAAAAGATTTAAGCAAACACCCCTTCATGGACTTTATGGTTTGGCCTCACATCAATAGCTGGGCACATACAAATAATTGAAATGCATTGCCCTATACTATGGTTCTATTATTTTTGTTTTCTTCAATATTATTGGGATTTCTAGGGGGCTCCTTTTACAAAACTGATTTTGGAGCCTTTGAGTTGGCAGAATGTTGGCTTTTTATTAATTGTACATATGTTACATTAACTGGAATGCGTAACAGTTAACTTACTTTAAAACAACTAGAATCCAGATGCCACTTTTCCATTCTCTGGAGTGGATATATACTGCATGGTTTATAGTATGAGTATAATATAAATATGGAGTACCACTGCACATTGTAAATATCATGACTACCATTGAACCAACTGCTTCCAGAAGGCTATCACTCCACAGACAATATTTAGCACCAGGGTTCCAACACAATAACATGCATGCAAGAGGATCTGTGCATCTGTATAGAGTTTGTATTGACATAAGGACTTTAGATGCTAAAGTGAAGGAAAAATAACGAGAAATCCTGTGGCACCTTATAGACTAACAGATTTATTGACACATAAGCTTTCATGGGCAGAAAATCCACTTCATCGGTTGCAATGTGGTCTTTCGTGGTATTTGCCCATGAAAGCTTATGCTCCAATAAATCTGCTAGTCTGCAAGGCACCACAGGACTTCTTGTTGTTTTTGTGGGTACAGACTAACATGGCTTTCCCTCTAATACTGTGAAGGAAGCTATCAAAGATCTCAGATAGATGGATAAATGGGAGCCTTAAAACTTTATGTGATGAATTAAACTATGTTAGATATGATGAAATCCAACATACTTCCACCATGAATTAGCTCATGTAATCTCAAAGGAGATGACTAACTTTAATTGTTTTCATTATTTAAGGACTGATGTTTCTGGAAACAGGCTGTCTTTATTGAGTTAGATTTGTGTGCACACATGATTTTGGGGTGCTGGGGAGAGTAAGAAAGGAAACATCAGAATGTGAAGACTAGGGCTACAGTTACACTACAGCAATCTGTCTACAAAAGTTACTGTCAGAAGAGATATTCTGACAAAATTTATGTTGACAGATCATGTCTACACATAATATCAGAACAATCTTTTGATCCACTCTGTCAACAAAAGGCATCCCCCAAGCATCTATATGGCTTTTTTGACAACATTTTGTGTGTAGATTCTCTGCAAGTTTTGTCAAGAAAACCCCAGTTTTGTTTACAAAACTCGCCAGTGAAACCATAGCCTTAGTGTAATGGACACATATGTGTTTGTAAGTCTTGGTATATAATACTATTTTTTCAAATGGCACTTTGTAGGACAGAACTTTGTAAGGGATCTCAGCCTGCCCACTGTTTTCATGCATTCACACATGGGTACGCAGCCTTGGCCAATGATCAACAATGCCTCTAAATGGCAAGCCCAGCATGGGCAAAATCTATTAGCACTTGATTTGTATAAAAAAGTGATTGGGTTTGTCCATGTAGCTTCTAGTGATTATTCAAGTGACGAGAGTTCAGTAAAATATACCCAAACGCAATGCGCCGTTTCATGTGCAGAGCAAACACATTTTGAAAATGTGTCACCATAGGTACTAGACATCCTTTACAGATGTCTATGTCTTTTTTTATTTTCATGACAGACTGCAGAGACTCCTAAGAAGCTGTTACACTCATATTCATCTAGTTATTGCCACTTCCCTTTGACGTCTTTCTTATTTTAGTATTAACTTAAAAATCCAAAGATTTTGCCTGGCTGATTCTTCAAAGTCCACCTTCCCAACAATATTTCTGGATGATTTTGCTTTCTATATACATAGCTATGCATGGCAGGGGGTGGGGAAGGTAAGCAATACTAACTATTTACATGGCTCGTATCATCACAGAACCCCTGCCCGCAACACTGGTGCATTTGTCTTCACAATACTCCTATAAACTAAGAAAATATTACAAATCAAGAGCTGAGGCACATGGACACTTGCCCAAAGTCACACAGGAAGTCTGTGGCTGAAGCAAGAATTTACTTTATAGGACTACTGAATGCCACTCCAGCACTCTGTCCCCTTAGGTCACTCTTCCTACCCAAAAAAGAGTCATGAACAAGAAAAGTGATTAAAGAAAAACAAAATAACTAGATCTCTTCAGTGCCTGGTGTGGTTCTATTGAAAGGCTGTCTAATTTATCAGGGGAAGGCTTTGTCTACACTAGCAATTGAGGGACAAAGCTTTTGTCATTTACTGGTGGGTAATTGCTCCCCGCCTGCTCACAGAAGAAACAAAAGCTTTGCCTCCGCAAGTACTAGTGTAAACAGTGCTTTGTCAGCAGGAGTGCTCTCCTGCCAACAAAGGAAATGCCGCTGGGTTTGGAAAATTTTTGTCTGAAAAAGGTGCCAAGAAATAGTGTTTACACTGCCTGACATTTAGGCTACGTCTACACGTGCACGCTACGTCGAAATAAGCTATTTCGATGAATGGCGTCTACACGTCCTCCAAGGCTGGCAACGTCGACGTTGAACATCGACGTTGGGCAGCACCACATCGAAATAGGTGCTGCGAGGGAACATCTACACGCCAAAGTAGCACACATCGAAATGCCAGGAACAGCTGCAGACAGGGTCACAGGGAGGACTCAACAGCAAGCTGCTCCCTTAAAGTGCCCCTCCCAGACACAGTTGCACTAAACAACACAAGATCCACAGAGCCGACAACTGGTTGCAGACCCTGTGCATGCAGCATGGATCCCCAGCTGCAGCAGCAGCAGCCAGAAGCCCTGGGCTAAGGGCTGCTGCACACGGTGACCATAGAGCCCCGCAGGGGCTGGAGAGAGAGCGTCTCTCAACCCCTCAGCTGATGGCCACCATGGCGGACCCCGCTATTTCGATGTTGCGGGACGCGGATAGTCTACACGTGCCCTACTTCGACGTTCAACTTCGAAGTAGGGCACTATTCCCATCCCCTCATGGGGTTAGCAGCTTCGACGTCTCACCGCCTAACATCAATGTTAACATCGAAATAGCGCCCAACACGTGTAGCCGTGACGGGCGCTATTTTGAAGTTAGTGCCGCTACTTCGAAGTAGCGTGCACGTGTAGACGCGGCTTTAGTGACACAGCTGTGTTGACACAGCCACAGCGCTGAAAGCTGTGTAGTGGAGGTATACCCTAATTTTGTCTCTTTGTTGTCCTGTCATGCACTTATTTTGATCTGCTCAACTCTTCTCCTTCTCCACATGTGGACTGACTTCATTGCTTTTTACCTGCTAGCTATATAACACCAATAGACTCCAACATGATTCCCTCCTCTGTCTTGCTTTCTAATTCATTTCGTCTGCACTATTTCTTTTCCCATTTGGTGTACCAGAAAGAAACAACCCCCTGAACACACACACACACACACACACACACACACATACTCACCACACCAATGCCCTCCCTTTATTAATCCTTATTATGTGACATGAAGGCCCCATTCTACTATTTTCACTCCATTTAAGGAATCCTCTGTAAAACCCCCACTAGAAAGCATGGGAAAAGTGTAAGGTTAGACTGCTAATGAATAGATCAAAGGATAAGGCTCCTAATTCTGAAATAAAATGACTGTAGAAAAAGATTAAAATGGAGAAAGAGAAAGGATTATAGAGTAATAATTGTGAGAGAAAACTGTGTGAAAATGAGATGGAAAACAGGGAGCAAGCTTTATTCAAGATTTCTGAGAGAGCAAAATGCATATCGAATGGAGATTTGAAAGATAATTAAAAAAATTAAGTGGACCCCAAGGGAGGTCTGGAGGCTAAGCATAGCTCCTACTCAAATGGCAGAAAAGGCTGAAGGTGGACAAAGCAATGCTAGACCCTCAATGAAGTCCAGGATAAGCCCACCACCCATATCCACTGACCTCTATGGCCTCCACCAGAGTTGTCTGCTCTTGTTGTTCGTACCTGAGGAATAGAAGTTCCTTTACAGAGGGATAAGGCAACAGCAAATTCCAGCCTTACTGACATCTGATGTTAAATTTCTGTCAGGGAGTCTGTCAGGCTAATCGGGTGCTCAGATACACTCAGTGAGAACCCACCAGGTGCATAGATATAATAGATTTTAATGCCAGATTATATTAAGTCTCCCAGCCTTTAAGCATTACTAAATATGTGCTTCTCACCACAGGGAAGCAAGCAAGCAAGGAAGCCAGCAGACAAGCGAGAATCTATGCTTACACCCTTCTGCTACAGACAGTCCTAGACCTTCTGTCCTTGTTCTTGAGGACATGTCTTCTTCTTCTTGGCAGTCACTCAATAATGAGTAGAATGTCTTCATGTCACCCTCCTATTTGTGAGTCTGTTGATAGCTGATCAGTCCAATTCTGGAGCCAGAGATCTTATCACAGAAGGGGCAGGAGTTTGTAGGTGCTGGAGGAGTCTGGGTCAGGTTCTTCTGCCTTGTGTCAGGACCTCTCATTCTGTACCACCCCCTCATGGATTACTGTTCTCCACTGAGGATAGTCTTGGGCAAAGTTCTCCCAAGTGTTAAGGTCGATGCTGCACTTGTTCATGTGTGCCTCAGCATGTCCTTATATCACTTCTGCTGGCCCCCAATGCTCCTCTGTCCTTCCTCCAATTCAGAAAATAGAATCTGTTTTGGGAGATGCTGATCAGACATCCAAACCAAGTGACCAGTCCAACAAAGTTGTTGATGAGTGATAATGGCTTCAGTACTGGTCATGGTCAACTATTCCAGGATGCCAGTATTCATGTGCCTATCCTCCAAAGAGATGTTTAGGATTCTCCTGAGGCAGCGTTGATGATATTGTTCAAGTGCCTTCAAATGACGCTTGTATGTTGTCCAGGTTTCACATGTATACAGTAGTATTGGAACAATCACTGCATGGTATACAAGGAGCTATGTCTTGGGATGAATGTCCCAGTACTCAAAGACCCTTTGTCTCAGGTGGGTGAAAATAGAGCTAGCATGGCTCATACAATGATGGATTTCTGCATCAATGTCGACTTTAGCAGAAAGATGGCTTCCAAGGTATGGGAAGTGCTCCAGATTTTCCAGCAGTTCTCCTTTGACTTCAATAGAAGGTGCATGAGATTGTCCCATCAGTGAAGGTTGGTGGAGCACTGTGGTCTTTTTGATGTTCAGTGTGAGGCCAAGAGTATCATATGCTTCGACAAAGGAACTTGGGGATTGCTGAAGGGCTGTGGGAGAAATAGCAATCATATCGTCATCCACGTATTTGAGCTCCATGGTCGAAGTTGTGGTGGTCTTGCTTTTGCTTGACTCCCATTTTGACCTCAAAGAGGTGACTTTGAGATCCATGTTGCTCAATTCTGTGGCAGTCATGTTGTCATGAAGCAGCCTTAAGATGCTAATGAAGTTTTTGGGGCAGCTGATCTTCGAGAGTATGGTGCACAGAACACTACAATTAACTGAGTCGAATGCTTTGGTCCGGTCAGTGAAACATATATAAGGCTTGGTTGTGTTCATAACATTTTTCTTGCAGTTGCCAGGTGGTGACGATCTTGTCCACTGTTCTTCAGAATGGCTGGAAGACACATAGTGGCGACTGCTCCAGCATGGGGAGTTCATGGGCTCAGCTGCCTCACAAGAAGGGGGCTTGTTGAACCACGTGACTGAGCAATCTGGAGGAGGATGTGCCCCTGCCTTTTTTCCATCCCTCCTCACCCCTAATGTGTAGTGTGTCACCTTTGCCAGTGTAGGTAAATGGGCCTGGCCAGGACCTCCCAGTCTCTGGGAGAAAAACCTAAGTGAACTTTGTTGGGGCTGACTGCAAGTTACCTCTGCCCCTTAACTCTGACCTGTTTGGCTGAAGCTGTGGCCAGCTGGATCTAACCAGCCACAGCAGTCAGGCAGCCTCACCAGATGTGTCAATAAGTTCTGTGAAGAAAGCAACAACAGTGTTTCTAGCAAGGGACTGCTTGCGGATGTATATGCACCTGGGAAAAACTGGGTGGGGGGAGGGAAAGCAGGGGGAGAGATGATTTTAAAAGGCTGGGAAGCATTGCCTGAGTGAGCAGTCTCACCTGTGGACCTTGGCCTTGTGGGGGCACCTGGCACAGAGAGGCAGAAGCAGAAGGCACACCTGGAAGCTGCAGAGAGGGGCAGATGCTTTCCAATGCGGGGGAGGGGGAGCAGACGGAGGGGGAGGACTACCTTCCAAGCAGTGTGTGGGGGATGCCTGGGTTAAGAATGACTCAAGCTGTTGTGGGGTTGTGTCCTCTACTATCAGCAGGCAGAGCTCATCTCTGGAGCCAGAGGCTTATATTCAGGCACCACTTTCTTAGTCCATGAATGGGGGACCTTGCCCTTTGCATATTTTTTCCAATGGGAAGATCAGAAGGAAAATGCATGTTCCAATGCGCCCAAGAATAAATTCTTCCCAGAGCCATGTCAAAGGGGGAAAGGCCCGCAGTACCATGCTTCTTATTTCAGGGCTATCTGTGCAACCACTTTCTAGTGGTATGTCTATGCAGCAAAGTTATTTTAAAATAGCAGCCCCTATTTTGAAATAACTACAGTAGACCCCTGACTTACGCAGGGATTGCATTCTCACAACCCCCACATAAGTCACATTTCCCATGCGAGGAAGCCAGACAAATGACCAGGGCTGGTGCCCTGATCAATTTTGGCTCCAGCAAGTAGAGGAGAGCTTATTCTGAAATAGTGTTGATGTTTAGACATAGCCTAGGAGTCCTGGCTGAGTAGCTGAATTTGGTCCACTATGTCAAAATTACCCTAGGAGTTTGTCAGGTTCAAACTAGCTTTTGGTGTAGAAGCTAACTAAACTGAAAAAGTTGAAAGAAAGAGAAAAGGTTAGAACTGAAGCAAAAATGAAATTGAAATGTGATTGTTGACCTAGACTGATCCCCTCCCCCCAGTATTTTGATTTGTGAAGATCTTTGTCCTGATTTGGACCTGTAGAAAATTTCGAACTCACAACACTGTTTACAAAGTGAAAGAAATGTTTCCTGCTCATCTCTAGTCCCCAAAGAAGATATAAACTCTGAGTTATCAAGAGGGAAGGGAACTTGTGAGTGAAATCCTGGCCTTGTTAGAGTGGACTGACGTCAATGGGACCAGGGCTACATCTTCACTAGAGCATTTAGTAGACAAAACTGAAGTTCTCTTGACAAAATTAGCAGAGCATCTTCATACATAATATGTTTCTCTACAGAAACTGTTGACAAAAAGTCATGTAGATGCTCCGAGGGGGCCATTTTGTCAACAGAGCAGTTCAAAAGATCGATCCACTTTTATGTGTAGAGAGAAGTCGACAGAAGTTTTCTTGGAACATCTCTTCTGATAGTAACTTCTATCGACAGATGCTTCTAGTATACATATAGCCTATGAGTTTGACACATATGTGTTGGAGTTGATTTACCAGAGTGATGCCACTGTAACTTTTGCTGATTTTATGCTACTATAACACCACCAACAGTACTTGTGAAACAGGCCCTATCCATTTTGTGGTGATCAGAGATTGCAGTGATACCTTCCATCTTAATTAGTCAGTGTATGGGTGTGAAAATATTATATTTAATTGAGATCACCACAGCCAGTTATGGAACTTAGACAAACTAATGGATTATGGTCTAAAAACCTTGTTTGGCTTTTAAAAATTCAACTTTTGTTTCTGACAAGGTCATCTGCTCTCTTGCAAGCTGTTCTCTACCAGAAGTCATATGCCTGTGGTGTGGTGCATATGTATTAGAACAGATTGCTGTGGGAAAGATTATGATACTGCATCACAATCAGAGAATTATATCTTCAGCTGGTACATAAACTGCAGGAACACACAATGCAAAGATTGTGATTTCACACAAACTTCATTAGTCATAAAAATGAGAGACATAAAAATGTAGTTAATAAATATACAGTAAACTCTTCCATATCCGGCAGCCCCAGGAAGTTGTTGGATACATAAATATTCTGGTTAATAGAGAGTAGCTGGAGAAGGCACAGGTGGGGGTCAGTGGCCCCTTCCTGAATAACAAAGTTTAGCCTCCTCCCAACCCATGGCACTCCAACCCCAGCTCCTGCCCCTATCTTGCTGGTGGGGACAGCGTAAAGCCATTTGAAGATGGCAATGGGGGCTTGCCATACTGTGCCGGGAGCTGCTCTGGGCAGGAGACACGGGGCGGGACAGTAGAGGAGCCTGCTGGCTGCACAAAGAGACAGCACAGAGGGTCACAGTGTGAACACTGAGCAGGCCACCCCCAAGGGACAGTCAGGGCAGTGCTCTCGCGTGCTGTAATTCACAGACCCCAGCCATTATGCTGTTTCTCCATGCTCGCCTCCAGTGTCTGCTGCCCAGAGCTTCAAGTCTGAGTTATGCTGGGTATCTGAGTGTTCTGGTTACTCAAATACCAGATAAAAAAAGAGTTTACTTTGTAATATACTGGTAACATTTCCTCTTCAGGGTTCAGCAACTCATATAGGTTACATCTAGGAGCTTCATGAAGAGGAAGAATTGTACTATAATTTAATATTCAGCCTTGTATTACTTGATCAGTAACCATAATGTTCATTCACCTAATATGTTTATAAAGACTATGATTTTCCTGTACTTATCATCTTAAATAAATAACAGAACTGTTTGCTACTCCCCAAAGAGTAATCAACCTTGTGTTAATAAGCTCAGGCCTGGGAACACTTTTTCAATAAGAAAAACATTACACATTATAAAATCAATAACACGATCTGACAAATGAGGCTGTGGATACATTTTTGACATGAACTCTTAGGCTGAAATCTAAATTTGCATTTGGCAATGTTTTCAAAGGCTCTCACTTTATGATAGGGCTTTTTTCTTTTCTGGAGAGTGAGCTGTACTGAAACTAATCACTTCATTTATACATTGTAGGATACGTTTGTGTGACTGTTGCATTAAAAATGCATTAAGTCACAATAAAAGTGGGGTATGTCCAGATTACACTTGCAGTGGGAACAAGCAAACACAGGAATACTCTGAATCTCATGGGAATCTAACAGGCTGCAGTGTAAAATCATGTAAATAAAACATTCAGCACTGATCTAACAGTCTTCATCCTCTCAGCACTTTAGAAATATTAAGCAGTTAATTCTTACAACGTCCTTGTGAAGTAGCTATTATAGTGGGTGAACTAGTGATAGGGGATCACTCATTTGACAGATTGCACCCTTTTTTCTGTTTGTGAGTTATGAACAGATGGATTTTTCTTTTTGTTAATTTGTCTGTTATTGAAAATTGTTTCACAAGAGACATTTTAGTCTTTGGGTTGTTCATTGACTACATTTTCCACAGCCCGTCTCCTCAATCAGAGTGTTAGGGTTAAGGTTAGGGTTAGGGTTGGACTTTGTCTTGTGTCTTCCTTCCAGTGTTTACTCTGCATTATTCATGTCTCTCATATTTAATTTCTATTACCTTCATTCTTATATGCTATCCATCAATGCCAATTTAATACTGCTGTATGGCCTCTTTGAACCATTGTAGCTGGTGACAAGTATCAGAGGGGTAGCCATGTTAGTCTGTATCTGCAAAAACGAGAAGTCCTGTGGCACCTTATCTTACCTGTTAGTCTATAAGGTGCCACAGGACTTCTTGTTGTTTTTATTGTAGATGGTGAATACTATTAGCATATATGGAAATGGTTCTAGTGCTGAGAAACCTGTGCTCTCTCTCTAATAGGCACTGGGTGGGTGGCCATCATAGTTACGTACTAAGTCATTCTGTGGTCTTGCAAAGCCTGAAGGGAGCTTCTGAAGTAGAATTGCAGCAGTGCCCACAGCAGCTGAATTGGGAGATGCAAGCTACCTCCTTTCTGAGCAGGCACTGGTATATGCATCCATGCAGAGATAAATGTGGCTCACAATATTAAGGTTCTGTTTCAGTTATGTGTCCTACGGACACTTGGACATAGCCATATGAAGTTATAAAAGTTAGTGCTTTGAGCAGCAGTACAGAATTTTAACCATACTGTAGTATTAATGTAGTTTCCTTCATTGTATTTCTTCTGTGTCCAGCCCTAAAGAAAGCCCTAGCCTCCTTTGCCACAAGGCCTACAAAAAGCCAACAGCAGTTAGGATGATGGTTTACTGAGGCCACTTCTAGCCCTGCTGGCCAACATTGGGTCATTTACGGCCACCAACAGGGGGCAAAGGAGGCAGTTGCCCCCTGGCCCAATATTTCAAAGGGGCCCAGAGTTCTGGTTGTGACCACTGTTGCTTTGCAACAGAGGTGGCTGGAGCTCCGCTCCTCTTTGGTAAACACTGTGGCAGTGCTCATCCAGCTGCTCATGGCTGCCAGTGAGTGAGGGGGCTGCAGTACCGCAGTAAGGGCTGTCGCCTCTGCTCCTGGCCCCACCCCTTCTGCACTTGGAGACATGGAGCCAGGTGCCCCCCCACCACCTTGTCCTGGTGCCCAAAGTGTCTCTCAGTGCCACAGGTCTCATTGTTTCCTATAATTCCCCCTTCATCTGTCTGTGTCTGTCTGTGTTGGACGGCTTGTAAGCTCTTTGGGGGAAGGCACTCTGTTTTTTTCCTTATGACTGGACCTCCTAGGTGTTATAGTAATAATAGTAATAAATAATAGTAATGAATAATTAATAAACCTATAGGAAAGATCTGGGCATCAAAATAGTGTTTTCGCCCTTGATCAGTTGAAGTAAGAAGCCTGAAAAATAAAAAGACTAACGTTGACAAGTGGATTCAAAATACAAAGAGTTCAGTTCTCCCTTTTTGTACTCTCTCATGACACCAGAATAAGGAGTTCCAGAATGAACCCAGCGTATGTTAAATTTAGCTCAAATAAAGGGATATACTACTTCAGTTCAAGTACAGTCAATGAGCAATTCACTGTAGCAGGAAGCCATCCAGTCAAACACTTTGGTAAGGTTGAGTGTTTTTTAAAGGACTGGATTATTTTACGACTATTAAAAATTACTTGTTTCTGCACAGTCTAAGGTAAGCATGGTCAGATCTCATGCTTTGGTGTTTTCAATTTATGACATACAGGTTGTAAGGAATTTGCCTGCACATTACTAGAAAGCTGTATGCATGTGGACGAAGGTGAAGGCTTTCTTCTTAAATGATAGGTATTAGCCACAGTAGGAAGCTAGTAACTGAACTTGGTGGGCATGATTCTTGTATTCCTAATATTGCCTAGAGGTGAAGGGAAGATTATGGATAGAAACTTCATGAAAAATGTTACATTTTTGTTAAAGCAAAAATATGGATATTCATTCAGCTCTTCTAATAGGCCCTCGAGTATAGAAAGCCAAAGGTCACTGATCTGGATAAGTGGGCAAATCTACAGTTACTTTCTCTGGACTGGATAATCTCAGTTTGTATAATCTCAGATATCTTTGCAACATCTGCATCATTTCTATATACCTCACTGTTGTTTAATAGATCATTGATAAGATTTTTATATTTGACACAGTCATCACCATTTCCTGACAGGGAAACAAGAAACAAAACAAAACAAAAAACCCTCTTAACAGTGCCCTAAAATGGCTGATTAAGGCAATAATTCAATCTAGTATTTTTCTCAGTTGGTAGTCAAGAATGTTTCTCAATTACAAGATGTGAAGCAGAGTGGAGAAGACAAATGCCAGCTGGGATTTTGGTGTGGAAAGTGACAAATGCTAATTTTTTCCCAAGCTAGTTAACAGACGACTCTTTTTACATAGCAAGATCTTTGGCACAGATACTGTCATTAGCTACATGCTTATACAGTACCAACTGCAATGAGGTTTTAATCTCTTTCTGGCCTCTGGGCACTACTATACTGCAAGAAAAAATAGTAAGTAATAATAGTAAGCAATAGCAATAATTTATAAATGGCCTTCTTAGATTTTATTTAATTAGGCCTCTATCAAACAAGCGCTCACATGCTTTCCTTTACACAGGTGACTTGTCCTGCTGAACTCTTCTTACATTAGCAAGAACCAAAGGGAAGGCTGTGTGTGAGGAACAACCAATATATGGGTGGAAATTGTTTTAGGTGACAGGAGGACTAAGATGAAATTAAAGTAAGGGTGAACGAAAGTTCAACATCATGAAAAAAAAATCTTGACTGTGATGTCCACACGACTCCTGAACAGTTCCCCTGGGGGAGTCTTGAGACATTCAAAAATTAACATGGACTGTGTTTATGAGGAATAATTCTGAGGCCTGCAGGATAGCCTAGAAGAGGAGGTTCAGGTAAGCTGCAACTTCCTGTTCCTTCATAGATGAAACAGCTTCTGGAGAAGCTGGAAAAACACCCTTTGCACTGGGGACTGTGAGAACATCTGGGGTGGGGGACAGGCACTGATTTTTGGTTTTGCTAGGGAACGCTCTTCTCCGCTACCCTCCCTCCCCAGGTGATTGGTGGGCAGGGCCTCAGGGACCACAAAACGTAAATCCAGCCCAGGTGGTGCTGATCAATCCTATATTTTTGATGGCTACTTGACCTCTGGAGCCCCCTGGAAGTCAGTACCTATGTTTTGGGGTTCCTTCTTCACAGGGGAGAGATCCAGATTGGAGCGCAGCAGGAAATGAAGTAGCTGTGTGACAGAGTTAGTGACTGGTGCCACAGACATTGAACAGAGCCAATCTGCTGAGGAGTATGTGATTCTGCACCCGTGAAGAAAGGTAAATCCTATGGGAATTCAGAAGATGGAACCTCAGTGACTCTCAGATACTTAAATGTAGTTATTGATAAATTTCTTTGTACCTGTCCTAATTCTTGCTGTACGTCTGATACACAGAACTTCATGCAAAGAACTTCCACTGAGGTCATCAGAAATTCCACATGCCTAGAGGTACAGAACTGGGAATTCAGAGAGAAGAGTGGGGAAATTCAGAAACAGTCTTCTCTCAAGGCTAAACAGATATACAGATAGACACAAATTCAGTAACTGTACTGTTTCCCTTTCCAATACTGAATATTATTTCATGACTGAACATTTCTCATTGAGTCATCCCTACTGGTGTTAATTTCTGGTATCTTCCTTGCTGATAATCCATTCAAGTAGGACTATCCAACACGACCGAAAAATATTCTAAGAGAATTGTGCAGCTGAGCTTTTTCTTCTGATGTTTAGGGAGTTCAGAAACATTTGTGGCCCATGGACAGATTTGAGTATACAGGTAAATGCTAGCAATGACCCTTTGAAAAGTATAAAAGATGTGTCCAACAGTTTTAAAATATACTATGGAAAAGGGTGTGTAGCACCAACAGACCCGGGTCATTGGCAGAAGAGATTGAACCTGCAATATTAATGGATAAAGCCCTGCACTGTACTACATGAGCTGGCTCTCAGCCAAGGCTGTAGTGCAGAGACTTCACTCTCCTTAGTACATGATCTCAGTGACTCCAGGATGACATACTTCCTTCAACTGAGGAAGCATGTCACAGGCTTCTGAGACTTTCCAGCAGGTCATCCCAGATGAGCCGCCGCTTATAATACCGACAAACCCAGGTGATCATCAGCAGGAGATGTTGAACCTGCAACCTTGGGGCTAGCTAAAGGCTCTCAGCCAGGGCTGTAGAGCAGAGACTTCACTCTGCCTAGTATGTCCTCTCAGTGCCTCTGGGGTTATAGGTAGATATCACTTAAGGGCTACGTCTACACGTGCACCCAACTTCGAAATAGCTTATTTCGATGTTGCGACATCGAAATAGGCTATTTCGATGAATAACGTCTACACGTCCTCCAGGGCTGGCAACGTCGATGTTCAACTTCGACGTTGCTCAGCCCAACATCGAAATAGGCACAACGAGGGAACGTCTACACGGCAAAGTAGCACACATCGAAATAAGGGAGCCAGGCACAGCTGCAGACAGGGTCACGGGGCGGACTCAACAGCAAGCCGCTCCCTTAAAGGGCCCCTCCCAGATACACTTTCATTAAACAGTGAAAGATACACAGAGCCAACAACTAGTTGCAGACCCTGTATATGCAGCACGGACCCCCAGCTGCAGCAGCAGCAGCCAGAAGCCCTGGGCTAAGGGCTGCTGCCCACGGTGACCACAGAGCCCCGCAAGGGCTGGAGAGAGAGTATCTCTCAACCCCCCAGCTGATGGCTGCCATGGAGGACCCCGCTATTTCGATGTTGCGGGACGCGGATCGTCTACACGTCCCTACTTCGATGTTGAACGTCGAAGTAGGGCGCTATTCCCATCCGCTCATGGGGTTAGCGACTTCGACGTCTCGCCGCCTAACGTCGATTTCAACTTCGAAATAGCGCCCAACACGTGTAGACGTGACGGGCGCTATTTCGAAGTTACTGCCGCTACTTCGAAGTAGCGTGCACGTGTAGACGCAGCCAAGATGAGAATTAAGCTAGTAAGAATATAGGATGAAGATTTGCAAAATGTTGTAGGCTTTAGCCAAAGTTGGCCCATCCAGTTCTTAACCTGCTTTTTGAAAAAAAAAAAAAAGTTATTTAAAATTTAATGCAGTGTGGCACATATACTACAGCATGGCTGCTAAGATCAAATGAGATTGGGCATTACACTTTATCCTGATTTAATTCAGTGCCCTAGGCATTGTTTGTATTTCAAGAGAACAGGCATGTCACTCTTCTACAGGTTGTCCATCTAAACCCATCAATCCCCAGAATTTATGCCCTAAGGCAAATGTCTGACCAACTCAAGAACAGGCACCTGGATCACATCTTAGCAGTCATGCATAAGCACAGAAAGCCAAGAAGTTATATAAATGTATCAGGTTTGTTCACTGGAAACAGACTTCCATCTGCCTGTAGTAAAAGCAATTATTTTCCATATATTTGTTATATTGAAATGTAGTTCACTTTATTCAGATATATGCAGTAGTTGATAGTATACACAACATATGCAATTTCAAATATGTAAAAGACAATCTGAATATAGTAAGAATTGGCCTACTGTGATTACTAGCATCATCACATTCTTCACTTTGGGGGCAGTGAAAACTGCTTATGATTTTAATAAAGCATCTAGAAAGAGATCTATTACATATATAGCTACCATAGCTTCTTTGGTTCTATCATATCTATTCATAAAAATACTATTTCTTTATTTCACAATATGCATATCTACCTATGCAGACTCCATCATCATGATCTGCTGGTAGACCAATGCAGTATTATGCCATTTTAAACCATAAATTCATTTTCCAAAATATATAACAAAATCAAACCAGAGATGTCAGAAAACAGACCCTGGGTCATTCTCTCCTTCCTATCATATCATCTCCTCCTCCCCCACACTGGAAAAAGAACGAGAAAGAGGTGATTGTTGTAGGATAACCTGAAGGTCATCTTGTGCAAGAGGATGAGAGAAAGAGCAAACCACATATGACAGATGTTCACTATGTCATTTAATTCTGTCCTGGAAGACACTCAGAGGACAGCAAAAGAACCTACACAAAAATAGAGTAGAAAACTCTAGTCCTAGCAAATGTACATGACAGGAAGCCAATGGAAGGTATCCAAAGGAAAGCTGAAAAAGTTGGTTAAAGCTGATTCTTATTAAAGCCCTGCCCTGAGTGCTGGGGGTTGGAATAGTCCAGTCCCTCACTTCCATTATTTCTAATGTTAGACATACAAGGGCATGCTGGAAAAATGAGATAGAGGGTATCAGGATTGCCAGCTAGGAGATTTGTAGTTATCAAGAGAGAAGATGATTAGGGGACAGATAAGTATTTATGGGCCTTATTGTTTTTTAATATACCGTATAAAAAGAAGCATATCAAGATGACAGAAGAGAAGCAAAGAGAATTGATCCAGTCTTGCCTCTTAGACAGATACTTGGACAGCTAAACAATGATTCAATACATGGGCCATTTCCCTTTTGTCAATGAATATATTTCACTGAGCCTTAGCACTGGCTTTGAAGCCATTTTTTTTTTAATTTCTGACAATCCCACAAACCAGTCAGATCCAATCTGACCTAGTCTAAGATTAAATGACCCATGAAAAATGCAGAGTTACAAAGACATGTACTCCTGCTTCAGTTAACAGGGGTTGAGACATGCAGCAGTTCTGGACATTGATATGAATAATGAAAACATTCACAGTTATATAAAGTGGTGGGAGGTTAAAGTGGAAAATATATAAAGTTTCATGCTTTTAGGAATCATGTTGTACCTTCTTCCTTGTGAGGTCTCAGCTTGTAAGTGCACATCCACTTCACTGGCTGCCATTAATGATTTTGAAAAGAAAAGAAAAAGATCATGTGGAGAGTCCCGAAGAACATTTTCTTTTTGTGTTATTGATGGGATCCAAAGCACAAATAATTTTGTGGAGTCAGATAGGAATACATTTTATTGCCATCCATCAAAGCAGTGACTATGTTGGAATTTCACATTCCAGTGCTGTGATATTTAGGTGGGTGGGAAATGACAGGTGCTCATGGTGACAAGATATGGCTGAAAAGCAGAGATGGTTGCCATGTTTGTTTGTTTGTTTCCAAAAATGTATGGATTACTTTTTTCTTTCAAAATTTTCAATATTTTATGAAACAATTGAAAAATTCCATATTAAAAATTGTTTCTTTCGAAATTTTTGCAGGACGTGTTTACAGTTTCCAACCAATTTTCAAACTCCTGGAAGGCTTACATGTCATGATGCAAAAATCATTTTATAATAGGGACTCTAGACTGAGGAAAGTGGTGTAATCAAGCAGACCTTTTATCCAAAATCTAGGATGTTAATATTGATGTAGAGTAATGCTTACAGAGCACGAAGCAAGCTGTGATTGTTTTTAATTATAGCACTGTTTTGAAAGATAATCACATTGGGTAGGGAATGGATAACTTTCAGAAGACATTGACTACACCACAGAGCACAGCAATACCACAGTGGCCGCATAAATTCTCATAGGACTTGCCACCAAATCTTCCACTGTTACGCACAGCAATATTTCTTTCAGTGATTACCAATTTGTTGTAGAAGACATCACACTCAATTAACAGAGTTACAGATTCTAAGGCCAGAAGGGACCGCTTCTAACATCTAGTCGGACTCTCTGTCTAACACAGGTTGTAGAATTTCATCCAGTTGGTCTTGGCTGAACAGTGCTAGAAATGGAGATTTACTGTGAACCTTGCTGAATTGTTCCTTGGTAAATTATACTCACCGTTAAAAATATATGCCTTCTTTCCAGTTTGATTTTGTCTAGTTTCAGCTTTCAGCCATTAGATTGTGTTGTACCTTCCTCTGCTAAGGTGAAGATCTCCTTATCAAATATGCATTCATCTTGTAAATAATACAGCTTATAATCAGGCATCCCTTAACCATCTCTCTGTTAAGCTAAACAGATTCAATTCCTCTAGTCTATCATTATATGCCACGTTTTATAATCCTTTAATCATTCTAATTGCTCTTCTCAGAATATTCTCCAATTTATCAGACTTCAGAACTGGACACAGCATTCCAGCAGCAGTTACACTACTTCCAAATATCAAAGCAAAATAATGTCTGTACTTTTACTCAAGATTCCCCTGTTTTTGAATCCAAGATCATATTACGGCAGGTCCACACATAAGAAGGTCAACTTATGATGCACAATTACAACTGCATAGAGCAGCTGCAGTCCACATGCCTTAAAGCTGAATTTCTGTGGCATCCCCAGAGCAGAAGGTCAATGTGAGAAACTCTCCCAGTGACTTCCCTGACTCCTCATGACTCAAAGGAATAGCACCATAGATAGGAGAGTGACAAGTGGTCAATTTAGTGCATCCATACTAGAACCTCTAAAGCAACCCCCAGGAGATCAATCTCTGGAGCGTTGATCTCTAGTTGATTTTGGACAAGCCCTTAGCCCTTTTGGTCACAATATCTCACTCGAAGCTCATGTTTAGCTGATTATACCCCAAAACTCACACATATTTTACAGAGCTATTGTTTCCCCGTGTAACACTGACAGACCCAGGTTGCTGGCCCCAGGGATAGAACCTGCAAGCACAGGGTCTAAAGCCCTGCACATGAGCTAAAGGCCAACTAGCTCTCAGATGAGGCTGTAGAACAGAGACTTCACTCATCCCAGATGAGGTCTCAGTGCCTCTGGGTACTACACCAAGCTACAGAACTCCATCCAGTAAGTCTGAAGGAATTTTTTCTAGATGTATATATTCAAATGCATATCTGTTTGTATACCACCAAGAGTCACCCATACTCAGAAGGTCGGATTGGCCATGGAGCCTCTTAATATAAATACATGAGTCTGTATTGCATGAGCTAGAAGTCACGTGGTCCTTAACTAAGGCTGTAGAGCAGACTCATTAATCTCTTTCCAAGTGGTATCATTGATATTAGACAGCACAGAAGACCATACACAGGATCCCCTGTTTACAATTACATTATGAGACCTATCAGTTATCATTATCAACAATAACAGCCATGAACTCAGTGCCCATTGGAGTCCAACGGCTCCCTCACTGTTTCCTTCCATCTTTCCCTGTCCATTGCTGAGTGATTTAGTTTCTGTAGACTAGCTCCACACCAATCTACTATATCACCCACCCATTCTCCGTGGGGTCCACCTCTCCTATGCGAATCGTCCATTACACCAAGGTCTTGATTTTTTGTTCATCATTCATTCTGCAAATATGCCCAAGTAGCTGTAATTTCCATTATATAACCGTCTGCAGTTGGCTCTCTTTCAGCTATATCTTCTTATATAGTTCCTCATTGGTAACCTGCATCTATCCTATTGTCAGGATCTTTTTATAACAACTCCTCTGGAATGCCAATGTTCTTCTCTTCTATTCTTTCATTATCACCCATGTCTCACATCCATGCAACATGCTGCTGAATACACACATTTTCAAGACGTTCAGCTTTGTTCTTAAGCTAATCACTGTGCTTTCCCAGATCTTATCCATTGCCTTCAAACTCGCTCTTGCTTTCACTATTCTACTTGCTATTTCCTTCTTATAGTCTAGAGCATATATTATGTTGTTCCCCATATACGTGAACTTCTCTACATTCCCTAGTTTGATCACATCTGCACTGATCTTCCTTCCTATTTTCTTATCTCCAGATACCATTGTTTTTGTTTTATCTATGTTCATAATCAGTCCATACCACTTCCCATCTTCATTTAGCATCTGCACCATTCTCACTAGCATCTCTTCATCTTCCTCGATGGTAACTATCATCCATGAACCCCAAGTTATTAATTCTCATCCCATGCATCAATATCCCTTCTACCTCCTACTTGATCTTGTCCATAGCTCTCTAGGTGCATGATGAAGGTACTCACCAATAGCAGATCTCCTTTTCTCATACCGCTACTCATTTGAAACCAACTTCCCAACTCTCTGCACTTTCTCACTGCTGCCTCTGCATTGTCATTGATACCCATCAACAGCCTTATCAGTCTGCTATCAACTTCATACAACTCCAACACCACCCAAGTCACTTTCTGGTCTATACTCTCAAATACCCTCTGAAAATCAACAAAGCAATTGTAGATGTTCTTGTTCTTTCATTGAGCTTTCTCCATTATCAATCTTAGTGCCACTATCTGCTGTATGGTATTTCTATCTTTCCTGAATCCTGCTTGCTCACTAGATGTTCTTCTATCTGTGATCTCAGTCTCTCTATCAATACCATCAGCAACACCTTGCCGAGATGACTCATAAGGCAATCATTCTGTAATGCTTGCACTCCAACGCACTTCCTTTCTTTTGTATTGTCACTAGCACAGATCTTGTCCACTCCTTAGGTACCTTCCCTTCTTTCCACACTATATTACATAGTCAATGTTTTTCCTGAACCATACTCTCTCTGTCATATTTGATCATCTTTCCTGTGATATTATCATTTCCAGGGATTTTGTTATTCTTTATTCTTTTCACTGCTCTTTCTACTTCCTCCTTTGAAATATCAGTCTCGTTCTCAATGCTCAGCAGAGATATCTCTTTTAGTTATTTGATCAGTCTCTCTGAGACACTCGGGTCCGAGTGTGCTTTGTAGAGATTGGGGCAATATCTTGTCCATTGCTGCACAACCTTTTCCTTGTTCATGAGCACCTCATCATTCTCATTTTTCATCACCATCTGCTTTAGCTGCCACTTCCTCTTAATATTACCAATCATCTTATCCACCTCCCTGGTCTTACACTCTCTGTAATACCGCTCTATATTTTCACAATGCATCTCTAACTATTTCACCTTATCCATTCTAGCAGCTTTCCTTACCTCATTGCATTTCACTCTATAATGCTGTTCTGCCTGCTCAGAAACATCTGTCCTGATCGTCAATGCTCTCTTTTCTTGGACCAACTTCAGTGTGCCCTGTGTAATCTACTTCTTATTTATCTTCTCTCCAACCAGAACCATCTGCTCAATTGCCTCTTCTATTGCTGTGGCTATCCCTTCAACTCTTTTATCTAGATCTTTTTCTGTGCTTGCATTCCTGATCTTCTCTTCAAGTACTGCTCTGTATGCATTCCCTATTTCTTCCTTGCCTAGCCTTGCCACATCTCTTCATTTCTTGAACTATGTCTCATTCTTTTTCTTGAGTGTCATCTTGATGTTCACGATCACTAGACTGTGGTCCAAATCTATATCTGCTCATTGGAAAGTTTGGTACTGCTGTACTGATGTTACCCACCTTCTTCTTATCAAGATCATATCTATCATGTTCTTGGTCTTCCTGTGATTTGACCACCATGTCCACTTCCTACAGTCCTTTTGTTGGAATCTCATGTTGCAGATCACCATCTCGTTATCTGTAGTAAACTAGTAGTTTCTCACCTTGTTTATTTCTTTCTCCATATCTAAGCATTCCCATGATTCTTTCCCAACCTTCGTTTTCTGTCCCAACTATTGCATTCCAATCTCCTCCAAGGCCTCATGGTGGAGTTGCCTATCAGTTGGCTAGTTTTCAATCATTTTAATGTGTGCCAACTTAATTTTACATCATTCCATTTATTTAAATAAAAATGTTGTGAAGTACCAAGTCAAACAGCCCAGTTCTCATAAAGGATTTCAATCACCATGGCATATGCCGAGATACTAAGACTGCACTACACAGACAACCCAGGAAGTTTTTGGAGAATGCTGGAGGACAACTTCCTGTTGCAAGTGCTGAAGGCACCAAATGAGGGCCATGCCCATCTCAGCTTACTGCTCACAAACAGGGAGGCATTGGTAGGGGAAGTATGGGCAGCAGTGATCTTGAGATGGGCAAGATTAGGATCCCAACCAAAGAAGAAAGAACAGCAAAATAGAAACCCTGGATTTCAGAAAAGCAAATTTTGACTCCCTCAGGGAACTGATGGTCAGGGTCCCCTGGGATGCTAACGTGAGGTGCATGGGAGTCCAATAGTAGTAGTAGTAGTATTAAGCCTCTTCCATGCCTACATCTTGGAGTATATGCCATTGAAAACCATTTGCCAGCATCTAGGAGAATTGGCTATTAAAGACACACAGAAGTGCACCATCCCTATGTGCAGTAAAAAAAAGGCAAACGTAGGCAATCAGCCTGGTTTAAGAGAAATCTTGGATGAGCTTAAATGCAAAAGGGAAGCTTATAAGAAGTGGAAACTTGGACAGATGACCAGGAAAGAGTATAAGTATATTGCTCAAGACTTCAGGGGTGTAATCAGAAGGCCAAATCACAACTGGAGTTGCAGCTAGCAAGGGATTTGAAAGGGAACAAGAAAGGTTTCTGTGGGTATGTTAGCAATAAAAGCTGGTCAGGCAAGTTGTGGGACTCTTTCCGAATGAGGGAGGTAACCCAGTAACAGATGATGTGGAAACTCTGCTGTACTCAAAGCCTTTCTTTTTTCTCACAGACAAAGTCAGCTCCCAGAGTATTGCACTGGATAGCACAGTCTGGGAAGCAGGTTAGCAGCCCTCAGTGGATAAAGAACAAGTTGAGAACAATTTAGAAAAGCAGGACATACACAAACCCATGTGATCAAGTGCATCTGAGGATGCTGAGGGAGTTGGCTGATGTGATGTGAGAACTTGTGGCAATGGGGGAGGTCGTGGAAAATTGGGGAAAAAAGGGAAGAAGGAGAATCTGGAGAACTTCATACTAGTCAATCTCACCTTAACTGCTGAAAAAATCATGAAGAAGATCCTCAATAAATCCATTTTGAAGCACTTGGAGAAGAGGAAAGTGATCAGAAATAGTCAACATGGAC
Source organism: Carettochelys insculpta (assembly GCF_033958435.1). Taxonomy (NCBI): domain Eukaryota; kingdom Metazoa; phylum Chordata; order Testudines; family Carettochelyidae; genus Carettochelys; species Carettochelys insculpta. The sequence continues at coordinate 192,125,483 of NC_134139.1, forward strand.
TCACTAAGGCCAGGTCATGCCTGGCCAAACTGATTTCTTTCTATGATTAAGTAATTTGCTTTGGAATATAGGGGAGGTGGTGGACATAATATAGCTTGAGTTTAAAAAAGCTTTTGATATGGTCTCCAATGTTATTCTTGCCAGCAAGTTAAAGATGTATGGATTGGATGAATGGATAAATGGTGGACAGAAAAATAGCTAGATCATCAGGCTCAATGATTAGTGATCAACAGCTCTATGTTTGGCTGGTGGCCAGTATCAAGCAGAATACCCCAAGAGTCATTTCTGGGGCTAGTTTTGTTGAACATCTTTATTAATAACCTGACTGAGCGGATGGATTTTACCCTCAGCAAATTAGAGAGTGACACTAAACTAGAGGGCGAGGTTAATCTTCTGTAGGATAGGGATAGGGTCCATAGGCCCTAGATACATTGGAGGATTGGGCCAAAAGCAATCTGATGAAGTTCAATAAGGACAAGTGCATCACTCATCAAATATTTATTATGTTCTTTAATATCTACTAATATTAAACTAGCACCCAAAGGCATTAGACAGGATTGACTCCCCAGTATACTAAGCACTGTGTAAATACACAGGTAGTTAGGGCCACTGCCCCCCAAGAGCATACAGTCTGTGCAGCACATAGTGGTATTCTTCTGGAGACAATGGTGGTAACATCAGTCCATCAATCTACCCAAGGAAGTAACATCAGTCTACCCAAGGAAGTGAAATGCAGGCACTGAAATGTAGGCATTGAAACATTTTCTAAATCTCTCCCCATTTTCCATCATCTGCTTTGGAAATTAACATCAGGGGTATCCATGGCAGTGCTGTTCTATTCACACCATTTTTATATGCAGCCAGTTATATGCAATCCTCTTCTGACACCTCACATTTGAGTAAGGGAGATGTAGTGCCACATCAAAGTAGAGATAATGCAGCACAAAAGACCTCCAACTTTGCACTGAGTAATTGGGACAAAACGACACAGGCAGTCTCCATGTAATAAGCCAGGCTGCACATATAATCTCACAGAGGAATACAAAAAATAATCAATTCAGTTTCTGCCCTGGTTATGCAGCTTGCTATGTTTAGTTCTAGTTTTGTTTGTTTTTCTTTCAGAATTATGCCAAAATAATCTCTCTGAGCATTTTTCTTTGTTGGCAGCCTGTTTCTTCTTTGGTTTATCATAAATACCATAAAAACCAATGTAAAGTATACCCCAAAGCAATGATAAAGGGAAAAAAATCATGCTGTGAATTGACCAAGAAAAAGACTGTGGGAAATCTTAAGAGCTTGAGATATGCCACAGTATCGCTGCAAAAAAACAGAAAGAAAGAACCAAATGGGGTACTTGAAGGCATCAGCAGAGGGATAGAATATCAAAAGAAGTGTCATTGTGGGAAGACTTAAAAGCCTAAAATATCCAACTGTATCCCTCCAGTTAAAAAAACAATTCTAGTAAGATAATGGGGGCATTGGGCAGAGAACAGAATATCAGTCAAAAAGAAGTACAATAGTTGTACAAAAGATCAGTTAAACTTCAGTCAGGTAGTGTGCTCATTTGGAGTCAGTCATCTCTTCATGGGAAAGATTTTTTTTCCCCTGGAGGATCAAATCACACATAGGTTAAACTACATTGACTTCAAGCATCCAGAATATATCTGCAGAGGGAAGGTTAAAGAGCTGGAGTTGTTTCTCAGCAGCAGGGAGAAGGCTTCGAGACAACCTCACAGACAATATTTAAAATTATGCTTAAAGGAGTAGAATGGCGTGAAATTTTTTATTAGTGAAAGGCCCAGTCGACCTGCAGTTATAAGCTATGAATGATGAAACTAAGACTAAATGCAGTTCAGGTGCACTTATTTTATAGGCGGAGCTGGTAGTGCAATCCATTATTAAGATTGTCCAACACTTTCTATTTTCAGTTACATAGAAGAATTTATATGTCAGACTTTGAAGAATTAAGCTGAAAGGTCCCATGCCAGGAATCTGCACCTGTTTTAATCTTTCCTAAAATGTTAAGCCAGAATGGTTGGGCTCCCTCCAAGAATAATGTCGGTGGAAGAAGAAGACACATTATTTTGCTCATGCTAAAAATTTCTGAGACACTGCCTTTGAAGTGCTCTAGCATATCTATGTAAAAGTCAGGTTCTGCAAACCTGTATCTTCTGTGTTCTCAGTGAGCATCCCTTGCTGGTAATTAAACAACACAGGGCAGGAAGGCATCTGCTTGGAAAGAAGAGGGCACAAAACTAGAAAAAGGAGTCTAGTAGGATGAGCACAGCAGGGGATGAGGAGGGAAACTGGCACTTTGATTTGGAGAGGAGACATTAGGAGCAGTTCAGCAAGGAGTCTTGGACTGGGAGCCATAAAGAGGGGTGATTAGGACTGGGAGCTGATAAGAAAACAGGGAGTCCGTTGGCTTGGGGCCAGGGATAACACTGAAATAGGAGGAGAGTGGGAGTGGAATGGACACTGAGGCTGGCTGAAAAAGGAGACTGACATTTGGAACCAATGAGCAGGAGTGGGCAGGAGAAAGGAGAAACACAGCTGACAAGTGGTTGGGGACAGGAGTAGTACAGAGACTCAAAGAGGAGCTCAAAGATGGCGACGGAGATTGTGAATCAGTGTGGGAAGGCGGGGAGGAAAAGGGATGAGGAGAGGGGTGGCTACTCAGCGTGGCATGGGTAGGAGACTAGGGGTTGGGAGGCTAATAGTAGCTAAGTGAGAAGAAGGAAAATGGCTGGGATGAAAAGCCAGAAAGGTGGAGACTGGAACGGGGTATGCAATGAAAAAGGCACTGGCTGGGGAAGATTTGGATAAGGACAAGGGCAGGCAATGGGATGGAAAGGGTAAAATTGGAGGCAGAGAGCAGAAGAGTTTGTGCCCATCAAAACGCTCTCCTCTCCACAGGACCCCCAGTTCCTCATTGTTCCTCTGCTGTCAGCAAATATTCATGAAACCCACTGCAAGGTATGTATTTCATCTCCTACTTTTGGCCCACTTGGCAGATGACAAAGTACTAGTGCAATCATTTACCCCAGTAGCACAAGTGGTGGAGGTCTAGGCCGTGGATCCCCAAGTTTCCAACTCTGCTGATGAGCCATACTTCCAGGGTGGAATTTCCTTTCTTTTGCTTTGCTTTTTTTCATTTGAACCCTAGGAAATGACGCACAACAAGCTAAGCAAAAAAGGACTAAGATTAAGGTTGCAAACAAACTGCTCAAAAGTTAAGAAGTTCCAGAATTAAGGCACTCTGCATGTGCAACTTTGAGCTGCCCCCTTTCTGCATCCTCATTATTACAATTTAAACCTGTCTAGTCCAGCACCCTTGTGACCTCACTGGTGCTGAACAAGAGAATTTGCTGGACCACAGGAGGTCCATATTGCCTAGCTCATTACCAACACTTCACTGTTTATCAGGCTCTTAGAAGCCATTTAGAGGTAAATTAGAGCTAAATGACAGCACAGAACACTGAGAGCAGGACTGGTGGCTGTAAACAAACTTTAGGGGACAATGGTAAGCTAGGCTACACCCATGATAAATGGACATCCAGCTAACTAAACTCATTCAAGACCATGGACATTGCTGGACTAGAGAGATTTAACCCGTATTACAGTCTTTGGTTACATGATCACATGGTATTTGTTTCCAAACTACTCCTGACTCATTCAGTGCACAGGACAGAAAGTGCTCATTAAAGAAGCAGCTACTAAGTATTTTTTTTAATCCTCATTGTTCAGTTTGTATATTCATCCCCTCATTTTTCAGTGAATGAGTTTACAACCTTAATATTGCTGTTTTAAAGTAGTGTTTTGTGCTTGAGTTGAAATAAGCCACCAGGGAAGTCCTCTGAAGGCTGCCATATAACAGCTATACCTTTCAATGGGAAACAAAAATGAAAAACTGTAAGGACAGACTGGTTAACAACCAAAAGGTAGATAAACAGAAGTGATGGTTTAAGTAGCTTACTTCGTGGTGTAGTTCACAGCATCCCATGAACTAGGACTTAATTCGAAACCCATTGAAGTCAAAGAAAGGTTCCTGTTGACTCCCGTTGCTAAATTGACTTCCATCCTTATTAAGTGTGAGTACTCAACAGTTACGCATGGGCATAAATTATTGTAGGATATACATTAGTCTCTATACATACAAATCCTTTTATTCTACTGCCCTCTTAGGAAAGGTCTTGTAAGGCAATGAGTATGGTACCAGTATAAAGCTCTAAATAAATATGCAGTTTATTAGTATCTGTAGTGAGTCAGTATGGCCTCCTGCAGACCCGGAGGCAGGGGAAGCTATGCAGAGGCCCTGGTGGGCAGGGCCGGAGTCAGGAGACCAGAGGCCCGCCCCTCAGAGGGCGGGGCCAAGGGCTAGAAGGGCCAAAGGCGGGACTCAGGAACCATTCGGGCCTGGGCCTCCGGGCAGGGAGGACGTGCCTGCACGAGCTCCTCGGAGCCAAAGGGAGAGGGCCTGCGGCCACCCGGCCAGGCCAGAGGAGCAGGCCCCCAGAGGCTCCACGCAATCCCGGGTCCATATGCCCCAAGGAGACTACCCGGACTTCCCAGACCTACCAGGACCTTCCCACCGGCGGAGACCCCCCACCTTGGAAGAGGCCCCGGGAGCGGGCTGCCCCGGAGTCCCGGCGGATCCTTACAGCACTCAGACCCAGGACTGCCTTGGGTCTCCTGTATTGCCGCCGCCTGACTACCCTAACGACATTGTTATGGACGATTGGCCGGAGCCCCCGAAGGTGGATGACCCAGAGGAGACCGACCTAGGAGGACCCCTCGACCAGATGGACTGGGACCTGCTGCCAACAGAAGGTGAGGTAGGAAGTGGCCCGGGGAACGACGCTCACGAACCAATGGCAGTGTGTTGCGGTCTGGATCCCCACTGCCGGGGTTGCATGTGAGCGACCCCCAGGGCCCCGGGCCGGGTCGCAGTGGAGTGGGAGGGCCTGTGACCCTCTACCCCCTCCTTGACAGGGCCAGCCTGCACTGAGCCTGTCTGTAAACCTTGTGTTGCTGCCCCGCCCCAAACTGAGGGCTGGGCCGGTGTTTAACCCTTGTGTTGCTGCCCCACCCCAAACTGAGGGCTGGGCCGGTGCTTAACCCTGGTGAACTGCTGCCCCGCCCTGGACTGAGGGCCGGGCCCAGAACCGTATTATTACTTGGGACTGCTTCCCTGCCCTGGACTGAGGGCTGGGCCCAGAACTATACAACTCTTGTGAACTGCTGCCCCGCCCTAGATTGAGGGCTGGGGCCTGTATGGTGGTAGCGGTGAGCCGCTGACTGCCCGAACTGAGTACGAGCTGGTGCCCTAACCCCCTTTTTGTTGCCGCCCGCCCTAGACCAAGAGGCTGGGCGTCACAGGACGTGGTACAGTATCCTACAGAAGTTTTGGCTGTAATAAGATGCTTATTAAAGCAAATGGAGCTGTATCCATTTGTACCATGTAAGGAGCCAATGTGTGTTCGGATCAGGAAGTATAATCATGCATTCACAATAACATAGCAACTAAACCTACAATAGATAACAAATTACTACAATAGATTATACAGAAAACTTCATTTTATATGTTGAGGCTCATAACTAAGTTGTACTCAAAATTATTGGACAGAAACATGCCATATTTTCCCTCTTGGCATCTTTTTTTCCTCAAGACCTTCTCAAATTATGTAATGGGAAAATGTAAGGCAAATGGCGCTTTCTAGCGTGTACTTCCCATTTTGTTCACAGTGCAAAACTGGAGTAATTTACTCCCTAAGGTGGTTCTGTTTGCATTTCCTTAACTAATCCTAGTATTCATACTTGTATTTATTATAAATCAGTTTATAGATCCCTAGTTAATATTTGCTTGGGGCTTATGTTGATTTGACAATACCTGAAATTTTCTGGCTCTGTCTTTATCTTCAAGGATTAGATTGAATTGAGCTGCCTTGTAGTAATTTACTTTTATCTTGTGCCTTGCAGTTTTATGTTCTTGTAATAGCACTTAGCTTTTCTATTTTATTTAATTAAATATATCTTATTTCACAATGACAACATTTTATTTTTGAGTATATTCTCTTAGCAGCTGGCATTGCAAGAAGATTTCCTGGTAAGAGAACACTTATTTTATGAAATGTAGGAGAAGAGAAATTTACAAACGCGAGGAGGGGTGTGAACTTGGCATATGAGAGCTCAGAGATTAACCTGAATTGCTTTGACTGCCATCTTCAGCTAATGTCAAATTAAGTTTTTGAGCTTTATTTTTTTTAAATGACATGCCTGATGAAAGCGGAAGTGGCTAGATCTTTTCCAACCAGCTCTGGAAGATTTGTGATGATGATTATATTCCTTGGCTGTGCTTACCACTGAAATAGCAGGTAGGGGCTAATTATATTTTTAATGACATCATTTTAGTGACACATAATTGCAATGCTGAAGGGGTCTAGGCTAATTGTCAGTGTCTCCCTAATTGTTAATGAAAAGCTAGAGGCTCACACCAAAGGAATCAGAGCTTCCTCCACCTCCTTTGGTCTGAATGGATAAGCTGTTTTGATCAAGCCAAACACTGTGCAGGTGTGCGGGTCCCTGTAGAAGAGGATGCTAAATGGGTTTGATCCTAAATTGACTAGAATGTGCACATTGGCTGTATTTACTCTCAATGTTGGCAGCTTCTTCAGTAAATAATCTGGCACTGTATGGTATAAGCAAGTGAAGCTTCCAGGCTTGTTTGGCATGAAGCTGCATATGCTTATTTGCCCTCATTTGCACTCTTAATGGATGCTGCAGAATAATACCAGCATAGATATTCAGAAGCAATTGTTTTTATAATTCCAGTAAATTTCCTAGATGGAAAGACTCATTTCTATGGCCACTCACTGCTGAGCTTCTGATGAATCATGCCATTTTATTAAATAAATTTACAGCTGTGGGACCACATTAGTCAACTTCTCCCATTTGATCACATCTTTTGTACCACCCTTTACTCTTGGAACTACCACCCTTTTTCCTGTATGCCTAGTACCGTCCCTGTCAATCCCTCTTACTAGCCTTCTTTGACAAAACTTTTCACTGCTCCTCCTGCTAATCCTCTCAAGAGGGTGACCGTCTGTCCAGTATTTGGCAGTATGGTCCCATATTTGGGATGTAAAAAAGGTGTCCCTACTTATTTTTTAAAAGGAACTAATTGTTCCATATTTGGGTCCTTCCCCCCTCTGACCTTTTCTATGAGCAGCTGCTGGCCGGAGAGCACTAGGTCACTTCCCTGAGCCTCAGGGAAATGGAGGGAGCGCGGGCGGCTGCTGCTTCCCCAGGGCTTGGAGAGCACTGGTGGCTGCTGCTTCCCCAGGGAGCACCGGTGGGTGCTGTTTCCTTACCGTCTCCCTGGGGGTTGGTGGAGCTGGTAGCAGCTGCCCCTCCTCCACATATCTCCCTGTCCTGTATTTAGGACAGGGAGATATGGTTGCCCTACCTCTCACCAAGAGTGTCTGCACATCTGTACGGGTTACCTTCCACATCCAATATGTCTGAACCAGACAGCTCAGAATGGGGATCTTGGTTCCATGAATTTTGCAAATTTTCGTGTTGAGCTTAGGACTACTCCAGCTGCTTTGTGTTGTTAGGGTGGCACTAAACATCTAGAAACTCAGCAAATCCAGTCCTCTCAGAAATCTCTCTACTTAGGGGGACTTTATCCATGGTATAGCGCCAGCATGATGGCCCCTTATATAGACTATTCTCAGGAGAAAAGCGGGTATGGACCAGCATATATATGATATATCTATATCCCGTTTGTTTCTGTAAGGGATTGCACATTCCAGTGGCACTGCATAGTGTAGGTGCACCATGGCCAAGCCATCTTAGCCTACAACTGCTTCCTAACCCATTCTTTCCAAGTGTGGGGTTGATGCACACCATCACACAGCCTCACACTCAGGCCCAGAGCCAGGTTGCTATCCTGTGATCCTTGCTCTTCAATTTCACGTGAGAAGGAATCTGAATTTTTGTGGTGTTTCCCTGACTGATGGACTATTTGGAGGCTGTGCAGGTTTCAAGGAGAAACACCACCACTTAATCCTGGGCTTGTAGTTTTTCCACTGAGTTTAGCTAGTGGAGGGGTATATTATCTGTCACTAGGAGGCAAGGGCGCCCCAGTAAATAATACTGTAAAGCATCCAGTTTACTGCCAGGGCTTTCTTCTCAATGACAGTAGTATATTTCTCAGCAATGGCCTATGGAGGTGGAGGACTGGATGTTTTTGTCTGTTAAAGGTCTGAGACAGCATGGCACTATGAGGGTACTCAGAACTGTTTGTCCCTAGGATGATCTGCCTTCAAAACTGTGAATAGGAAATTCCTCATCCTTCAGAGTCCTGAAATCCATGTCACAGGCCAGAGACCACCAAATTTTGGGGGGGATTATGTCTTTCACTAATTCCATTACAGGCACCACAATCATGGCAACATTCCAGGGTGGAAAAAGTACCCAAAAGTTACTTGAGTAAAAGTCCAGCTGCTTTCACTTCTGGATACTTGAGTACAATCTAGATGTGACATGCATGTATATCCATGTGTGTGTGTGCATGCATGCATGTTTGTGTACTTTTACTTAAGTAGTTTTCCAGCAGGACACTGGTAACTTGTATTTAAGTACATTCACCTGCCACTGAACCAGTTCTACTTTTACTCAAATAATTTTAGGGTACCTTTTCCACTTCTGCAAAGTTCAAACAAAATGACTGTAATAGCTGGCTATGAAGCACAGTACTTTGTGATGTGAGTGGCAGTGTGGATGTGTGTCAGGACAGAACACTGCATTAAGGCTTGATTTTTGCTTGCCATTGGCCATAATTTTCCATTTCCCATTGTATAGCCTGGATAAGTCAATTCCTGGTTAGTCAGTCTTTTGGCTGTGTTGTCTATTGGGCCATCCTCCTTGAGGTCCTGTAACACTGCTGTAACATGCCTTATATGTTTGCATCAGTCAGGGATATAGATGAGAACGCCATCAATGAACACCACAACATATTGTCCATGACACTGCAGAACCCAGTTCAGAAGGTGACTGTAGTCTTATGGACACCAAACAGCATGGTCTTGAAATAATATAGGTTGAAACAGATGGAAAACTTTTTTTTTGGGCCGGGGGGAGTAACTTGGTCATCAAAGGGATCTATTTGGTCAAGGGTAGACAAGTATCAGAGATGGCCTTTATTTTCTCCAGCATCTCATCCATTCTAGTGATAGGGTACTCATTGCATGTTGCTGCTCCATTTACATTTTCAGAAGTCAATGCAAAACTGGGTTGACATGTCAGGCTTCAGCACAAGTTCAGCCTCTCTTACTCACTATAGTACTTTTCAACAATCCCTAGTTCAACATGGCCTGTAATTCTCGAGGAACCAACTCTCACATTTTCCAGGGAAAGGGGCATAGATGTTCATAGAAGCATAGAATCATAAGGCTGGAAGGGACCTCAGGAGATCATTGAGTCCAGCCCCCTACTTCAAGCAGGATCGTGGACTTTTCCCCTGGCTTGATATCCAAATGATGATGGGTTAGGTGGTCCTTCCTGACAAGATTAAGAAGACCAGGCAAAAGAGGTTCAAATAATCTTTGATATTTCTAACTGGGCCAGAATTCTTCTTCAGTTCACACTGCTCCTTGATTATGCTTTAAGGTTGCCTGTGAGTCACACTCAGATTCACTTGAGAAGAGCACGATAAGGAGACTGATCTCCCTTCAGCAGATTTATGTAATATATCTGTGCCTGTTTTCTCTTCTGCAGCTCGTTAATTTCATAATCAATCAAGCCTCTGATTGTAACCCCAAAGCCAGGGACACCACTGACAAAGGAAAGTGAAGTCTCTACAGCCTGGGCTGAGATCCAGTGGTCTTTTAGCTCATGTGGTTGAGCACATGGCTTTAGCCGCTCACACCACAGCTTCATTCTCCAATGGCCTTACACTGACTGAATCATTTATTGGGACATTTGAGTTATCTCACTGGATAAATAATAAACCTCTAAATGTAATTGTCACAGGAGAATCCTGAACAAGTGGGGCTGTTTCAAATGGGGGTTTTCTCTTCTTCCTCTACATATTGCCTCTGGATAATCTCATCTACAAATGCAACTTCAGCTACTGTCTCCATGCTGATAGCTCGCTTGAGACCTATCTCCTGTCCACATTAACCTCTTGGCCTTCCTATCTGACCTTCCCATGGGGATATCTAACTGTCAACTAATAATGAAAAATAGAATAATGCAATAATAGAGTCATAGGACAGGAAGGAATCTCAAGTGCTCTTATGATTCAGTCCCCTAGCTGTCCAAGTAGGACCAAGTATTATCTTGACCAGTGGTTCTCAAACTTTTGCAAACCATGGATCCTAAATGGCTCCAGGTGCTTTAATTGGCCGTATTGCCCTGATTCACATCTTTGAAATAATAATTAAATAACTGTATTCTAAATTAATAAATATAATAGGGTGGTTGTAGAATCTCTATCTTTAGAGACATTTAAGAACAGGTTAGATAAATACCTAACAGGAAGGGATAGAGATGGTGGTTGGTCCTGCTGTGAGGTCAAGGAACCAGCCTTCATGACCGCTTAGGTCCCTACCAGTTTTAGCATTCTATTCTTGTATTTTATCCCCATTTTGATGTAATATTTTTCCAAGCTCCACCCCCTCCCCACCAATGCTCATGAAAAGCTTTATTGTATAAAAATAGGAGTCTGTTCTGATCTGGCTATGGTCTGAAGAAGTGGGTCTGTCCCACGAAAGCTCACCTAATAAACTTTTTTGCTAGTCTTTAAAGTGCTACTTGACTGCTTTTTGTTTTGATAGTGTATAGACTAGCACAGCTTCCTTTCTGTTACTATTGTATAAAAATGTGATGGATAACATTGCTATTTATTTCTAAGCTGTTAGAGTTCATATGATTTACATTTTTATACTTGCAGAAAATTGGGGGTGTCAGCAAATTGTATTAAATGGCAGTAGGAATTGAGATTAAAAGATTAACATTCAGACACAAACAATCAACTTCCCATATCAAATATATAAAGTAAATATCCTTAAATCAAACTCAGACATTTCAAAGCAGAACTTTTCTTACTTTTCATATTTGTAAATTTTGATTGTGATAAACGGAAATAGTTTCATTGGTTTGTATGTACAGAAAAATTGACATTTGCTAATAAAAATTGAATCTTTTAAAGCTATTAAATAGAAGACTTAATACCTTTTACCTCCTCCTGGGTTGATATTTATTTGGGGCTCTATCTCATCCTCTGTAGCCCAACAATGCCAACCAGCTCAGGCCCTGCAAGGAATATTGCCAGGGAAACGCCCAGTTAATGTATGCTGCCAGGCCTTGAGTTCTCTCAAAGAGTTAGGTACCAGGCATCAGAACTATGAGGGTGTTTTTGGTTTTTTTTATTGTTTTTGTTTTCATACTCTTTGCCATAAATGTAGGCACCTAGGGGTCTTTATCAGATGAAATTTAGGTGACAGAGGAATTTAAGCACATACAGCGATGGGGTGGAGTCAGGTACTGAAGCTGAGTGTGAGCTCATTGATGTTATGGCTCTGGGTGCCCACCGCAGAACAGATGTGAAGTAGAAACAGATCCTGGATCTAAGCGTAGAGCCCAGCCTTTTCCCTCTCTTGATTGCTCCACTGCCTTACCCCCTGCTGGGAGGGGGCAGGAGAAGGAGCAGCATGGCTAATGCCATGTATAATTCCATGATGTGTCATTTATCAGCAACCTGACTAATGCTTACAGACCACAGGGAGCCATGGCAATGCTGATTCCATGCTCAGACCCAGGACCTGAAAATCCCTGGAGTGTCTTTGCAGACACAGATGTAACAAGCTTGAAACTGAAGAAACTGAAGAAAAAAATAGAAAGCTGAAAATAAAGTGGAAATGTTTAACAGTGATGGTAATTGAACAGCTGAACAGCTTACCAAAGGACATAATAGTTGCTCTGTCACATGAAGTCTTTAAATCAAGATTCGATAGCTCTCTACCTGATACACTTTTGCTTAACCACAAGCTATTCAGCTCAATATGGAAAACACTGAATGAATTTTTTTTTAAATTCTGAAATGGAAATGGTCAAACTAGAGGATCATTATGGTCTTTTCTGTCCTTAAAATCTATGAAACACAGAGACAGTAAATTTCTATGACAAGATGCAAAAATGATTTTTCTGGAAGCTGTATTTGTAGGAAATATGTTCAGGACAATGTGCATTTAAGAGTAGCCACATTGCATAGAACCAGATAACACATTACCAAAGCATATCTATTAATACATAAACTAGGGGTAAGAAAGACTTACGTTGATGTTGTAATGCTTGACTCTAGGGAAGCTCTCTACTCTGGGGAAGCAAATGCAAACACTTGTTGTATATACTGTAGCAAGAGCCAGGCCAAAGGGCTATAAAAGAGCAGTGGAAGGGACATATATTAACCCCATTAAATAGTGGGTTAGTATATTAAACTGTTTCCATGGTAAACTAACATGGGCTGCTCAAGAACTAGCAGGAACTCACCAGAATCCTTCAGGGCAATCAAGCCAATTAAAGCACCTGGGGGGACCATTTAGCAGGTTTCCAGAGACCAGAGAGTCAGACCAAGCAGAACACCTGAGGCCAATTAAGACTCAGTCGAGACTGGGTAAAAAGGGCTCCTCTTCTGGTAGCTCAGTGTATGCAAGGAGCTGAGGAAAGAAGGTGCTATGGAGAATCTGGGAAGAGCAAGTAGAAGGTACAAGAGAGAGGAACCTGTGGATAAGGAAGGTGAAGGGCCGTGGAGAAGTAGTTCAAGCAATCACAGCTGTCACCTGGCTGTTATTGGAAGCATTTGCAAGCAGCTACAGCACAGGAACAGGACTGTTTTTTTGGAAAAGGGACTTCCTACCCTGCACCATTTGGAGGGACCACAGAAACAATGGAATTTGGTTTCCCCACTTTTCCCCCTTGCTGGCTAATAAAGAAAGTAGAGGAACAAACAGCAAGTTGATGACCTAGAGAAAGTACCTAAACTGAGGGCTGCTGTGAGCTTCTGAGGCAAGCAATCCACCTGAAAGCATAGGACCCAGCAAAACTGAAGAGGAGCTTTGTCACAATATACTTTATATAGTGCTTCTCCTGACTTAAGCTGTGTCTACAGCTCTCTTTCGAAAGGACGACTTTTGAAACATAACGTAAACTGAGTGTCCACACAGGCAAACTGGGACTGAAGGCTTGACCTGCCCTTTTGAACGGCCTCCACTGCACTTTTGAAAGAGAGTGTCCACACATCCCAGGGCGCTCTTTCGAAAGTACGGAGCAGGAAGTGCTGCAGGCAGGGTCACATGGTGAATGAGACCTTCCAGGGCTGCTGCCTGCCATCCCTTTAAAGGACTCCCGACTCCAAGCCTTAGCCTGCACACGCTGAGGGCTGGCTACCTGTCCCCAGGCATGCAGACCAATGGAGAAAAGAGGAGGCACCCTGGGCCCCCAAGGACCATGAGCAGCTATCCCCACATCGAGGCTATGGCCAGCACACTGCCTGTGGTCCCAGCTGCCATGCACCAGCAGCTAGAGGTGGCCACCCTACTAGCCACCTTCTTCGAGGCCATCCTCAGGACATGACAGCCCCACCTGGTCCCCTGGGTCTCCCACCGCTTGTGGGGCTTCCCCACAAACAGCGACTGGTGGGACCAGCTGGTGCTGGAGGACTGGGGTGATGACCGGTGGCTACAGAACTTCAGGGTGACCAAGAGGACATTCCTGGAGTTGTGCCACTGGCTCACCCCCGCCCTGCAGCACCATGACACCTGCCTGAGGCAGCGCTTCCGCTCCAGAAAAGGGTGGCCATTGCCCTCTGAAAACTAGCCACCCCGGTCAGTCACTGATATGTCAGCCACCAGTTCAGGGTGGGCAGGGCCACTGTTGGGGCCATCCTCAATTAGGTGATCCATGTCTGTGTCACACACTTCAGCAAGGGGCACCGACGGGGACCAGGGGGTCAGCCCTCCACTGGACAGAGGGATAAAGTGGGGATGGGGGTGCCTCTGGGAGGCCTGCCCTGCAGGGGCCAGTGGTGGGGTCAGGGACAGCTTGTGGGAGCTGCCCCTGACTGCCCAGGTGCATCCTGGGCCTTGCAATACTCCTGATGGAGATATTTTACTTTTGACCAAACCTGGTCTGGGGTGCAGGTGTGGTGGTCCCAGCTAGTCAGGCCCTTCAAATGGTGCTCAAATGCCATGGCATTGAGGTGCTGGACCCCAGTGTGGTGGAGAATCGGGAGAGGAGGTTCTGGAGCTCAGTCTCCTTCCAGGTGGGGAGCTGGCACTTCAGGGCCTGGCTGTCCTCCTGGGAGGACTCCCCGCTCTTCTTGAGAGGCCCCTGGGGTGGGTGGGGGTCCAGGTGGCTGGCCATGGAGCCTGGGAGTGTGAGACTCTGGCTGAGGCATCACAGGAGCTGGAAAGCTAAAGAGCAGCGTGGGCTCCCTGCTGCCTGCATGCACTCAGCTTCCTGCCTGAGGCTTGTGGGAGCCTGCATCTTTAAACACGGTTGGACACTGGAGGCATAGAGCTCTGCTTATGCTCAGTGCAGCGCCACAGCCTGCCAGCTGATCACCACCATGGAGGACTCCCTCTTTCAAAAGAGCCATCTGTGGAGCATCTACACTTGGTCTCTTTCAAAATAATCCTTCGAAGTGGACTGCTCTTCCCACTGCGGGAACAGACGACCAACTTCAATGGAATGGCCCCTTTCTTTCAATGTTACTTTCAAATGATCATGGGATGTGTGTAGGTGCTCCGTTGGTTAATTCAATAGAAGGCCATCTTCCAACTTCGATTTCAAATGTACTTGCTCATGTAGACACTGCCTTAGAATACAGGATAGAGGACATGGTAATGGTGACTAAACAGGAGGAAGCAACTGCAAACCGTGGTAAAGGAAGATCCTTTCCCTCTCTCCCCAACAATGTACTCGTCAATTTTGTAATGCCTTTAAGGATAGTTGTATTACTAGCTGCCTGTTTTTAACAGCTCACTGCTTTCTCACTGTTACACGCATAAAGGAGATATATTTTTGTACTGACCTTAGTTGACTCCTGATTTTACCTTGTTATGAGGCATAAAACCTCACAACTGTGAGCAAAGCTTCTTCTCCTTCAGGTTCCCAACCACAGCTACACCCTGCAGCAATATTCTCACAGTATTGTGTCGAGCAGTAATTACATGCAGTCATTTCCAATCAGAGTGGCTACATGTGGAAATAACAACAGACCAATGCAACGTGGTGAGGAAATGTCAAACCACATTAAGATGTTGGAGGAGAAAAAGGAAGAGGTTCATAGTGTGATGAAGGAAGTTGAAACCATACTGGACACCTGAAGATAAGAGGGAACAAGAAATAGATGGTGAAAAGGCTGAAAAAAAACCATGAGTTGTAAAAATGGAGCAGGACTAGTAGACTAACAAATGATATATAATAATAAAGTGAATAAAGATAAACAATATAACATTTTAAAATATGACCTGTGTTAGTCCCTGGGTTGTGTCAGTTTAATAACATAGCATCTGAAATGCTATGTTCACCAGAATCCTAAAAAGTATAGATAATCTAAAGGAACTTAAAAGAAAAACAACCCATTTCTGAAAGGGTAGAGGAGAATTCATTTTTAGGAAAACTAAAAGAGGTAAGTACAAATTTCCTGGGTATAGGACACTAGAAGTTACAGACTAGGACAAAGTCTGCCCCAGCTTACACTCATGTACTTAGCTCTTGGGTCCAAGTCCAAGATTCTGCATTTCTACCTCTTGCCAGAAGAATGGAAGGCAGAATGACTACTGGGTATGCTGGTGGCTAGCTGGTTCCTAGTGCAGCTTCAAGGCTGCTGTAACTTGGCCTATGCTTTCCATTGGCCCCCAGGTGCCCTAGGAAGAAGAGAACAGCCATCGTGCTGTTCATTCCAGACACTACTCGTCCTTGATCACCTCTCCCAAGTGCAGGCTGCACGTAGTACCAAGTTAGAACATTCAGTCTCATTCTACACTAGACACACAAGCACTGTGGTTATAACAGGGGCCCACTTATGAGCACTTTAAAGTCCTTTGATGTAGACTTTTGTGTGAATGAAAAGCAGGACCCTTGAATTAAGTGAGGTTGCAGGAGTGTAAGGGACGGCAAATTCGCCCCAACTAGGGATAATAATTGTTAACTATTTGATGCATATAAACAGAAAGGATGGAAATAAATTATTTGAGAATGTACAAATGTGTCTAGTTAAGGAAATGCAAGCGTTTCTTACTTGTCTACAGGGTTAAAATTAAGATAGGAAAGTATTAGGCTGAATATCGGGGAAATCTTCCTGACTCTGAGATACATTGGAGTGATTCCCAAGGAAGTGCTTGGAACATTTAAAACTAGATTGAAGAAAGAATGAGAAAATACACTGCAGGGAACAATCCTGTAGTGGCAAGGCAATGAACTAGATGACCTAACAACTCTCTTATGTTTCTAATTTCCATGAGTCTATGGTTCTAAATATAAATTCAGAAGCCAACAAGAGGCAATGAGACAGCAGGGGCATTGAGGAACATGAGTGGAAAGCTTGTGACAGATGAGGTTGACTGTGCTGCAGGCCTAAATGAATTCTTCACCTCATTATTCATAAAAGAAGGGGAAGGTAGCATCTCTGAGACTGAGAGACAGTCTCCTGGAGGGGAAAGTAAAATGTTAAAAGCCTTTACCATCACAGTGGAGCAGATAATAAGGCAATTAGGACTGTTGCATTTGACAAAGCACTGGGCTCAGATGAGATGTATCCCAGAATCCTGAAGGAAGCAGTGAAGGAAACAGGAAAGCTTTTAGCAGATTTTTGACAGATTGCTAAGGGGAACAGTGATATTCAAGGACTAGAAGAGTCCTAAAGCTGTGCCCAGAGCGAAGAAAAAGCCATGTCAAGGCTGAGGGAGCAAGACCTTCTTGTGAGGAAAATACTGGAAATAATTAAGGCGCCATATTAAAAGTTTTCTAATTAAACGGAATAATCATGAAAAATATGCATTAATAATTTAGCACATTATTGGACTGGTAGATGTCATTTTAAATGCAGAAAACAATATAGGAGTAAGCATCAAATAAAAGAGCTATAGAAATACCTTGTGGTTTGTTTGGATGAGTTTAAATACCTGCACCAGGTGGATATCTGGGGAGCTTGGTTAGGATTTGGCCTGTGTAGTATTTTACACTTTACAAGACAAAAAAGTGAATATTTGGAAGCACCCAGGACCTCTCTGTGCTGTGTCTTCAACCAGCAAACACAAAAGGCTACATTCTGAAATCAAAATTGAAGTCAACCGGGTCCAAACAGTCTGAAAGTACAACTTAACCCAGAACTTTCTTCAAACACACACGGACATATCCTGCACTTGCATACATATGTGCCACACTCACTGAAGTTAATTAGAGTTGTTCTGTGCAGGTATGAAGGCACAATTTCTCCCAATGTTGCAATTGCAGAAAAGTGGCTTTCCTTTGCTCACGCTTCTGTTCTCAGCTTCATGACACAAGCAGTCAAAACCTTTGAGAAAAAAACTAAAAGGGTTGGCTGCTAAAGGGACTTGAAACCACCTGCAAATGTTTAAAAAGTGCAAGGTCATAAGGAAGAGAAAAGTTGTTAAAAGGGAGGATAACTAGAAATATCAGGCCAAAGTTTAAAAGGGGAATTTATGATACATTTCAGAGAAAAATTTGAGAGACTGAGATTATCTGTATTCTTAGTTATTATTTGCACAGTATCTTCAATCCCTGAGGCCATTTACAATCACAGAATCACAGAATACTAGAACTAGAAGGGACCTTGAGAGGTCATCATGTCTAGCACTCATACCAGGACCAAACACCATCTAGATTATCACCAACAGATGTTTCTCTAACCTGCTCTTAAAAGTAACAGAGAGAAAGTTGTCCTATTCTATATAGTATCAAAACAAAAAAAGCAGTCAAGTAGCACTTTAAAGACTAACAAAACAATTTATTAGGTGGTGAGCTTTCGTGGGACAGACCCACTTCTTCAGACCATAGCCATATCAGAACAGACTCAATATTTAAGCCACAGAGAACCAAAAAAGTAATCAAGGTTGACAAATTAGAAAACAAGTATCAAAGTGAGCAAATCAGAGAGTAGAGGGGCAGAAGGGGGCGGCGGGAGAGTCAAAAATTAGCTTAAGCCAAGTATGCAAAAGAACCCCTAGAATGACCAAGAAAATTCACATCTCGGTTCAAACCATGTGTTAATGTGTCGAATTTGAATATAAAAAAGAGTTCTGCAGCTTCTCTTTGCAGACTGTTGTGAAAATTCCTCTTCATTAAAAAGCAAACTTTTAAGTCATTAATAGAATGACCCACTCCATTAAAATGTTGACTGACCGGCTTGTGAATCAGGAGTGTTCTTATGTCTGTTTTGTGCCCATTAATTCTTTGTCTGAGAGAGTTTGAAGGCTGTCCAATATACAAAGCATCTGGTCATTGTTGGCACATGATGGCATATATGATGTTAGCTGAGGAACATGAGAATGTGCCCGTGATTCTGTGAATAACCTGGTTAGGTCTAGTGATGGTATCTCCAGAATAGATATGTGGACAAAGCTGGCAACGGACTTTGTTGGGTGAGAATCCTCATAAAGTTGGGAGGTTGTCTGTAGAAGAGAACAGGCCTGGCACCTAGGGCCTTCTGGAGTGTGGTATCCTGATTAAGGATAGATTGTAGGTCTTTAATAATGCACTGCTGTGTTTTGAGTTGCGGGGCTGTAGGTAATGACCAGTGGTGTTCTGTTCTTGGCTTTTTTGGGCTTATCTTGGAGTAGCTTGTCTCTGGGTATTGGGTCTATGGTCTGAAGAAGTGGATCTGTCCCACGAAAGCTCACCACCTAGTAAATTATTTTGTTAGTCTTTAAAGTGCTACTTGACTGCTTTTTTTGTTCTGCTCTTAAAAGTCTCCAATGATGGAGATTCCACAACATCCCTAGGGAATTTATTTCAGTGCTTAACCACGCTGACAAGAAGTTTTTCCTCATGTCCAACTTAAACTTCCCTTGCTGCAATTTAAGCCCATTGCTTCTTGTCCTATGACGTGAAATCTTTCAATCCGCAGCTCAGATCTTTGAGTTAAGGGTGCAGCCAGGGGGCAGGTGGGGGTGGTAGAGTGATAACAGGTAGCAGTAGTAGGCTGTCATCCTCTATTGAATCAGTGAGTAGAGGGGGACGAGATGCTTACTTTCCCATAAAAACAATGAGAAGTCCTGTGACACCTTATAGACTAACAAATATATATTCAAGCTTTAGCTTTTATGGACAAAGACCCATGAAAGCTTATGCTCCAATATATCTGTTAGCCTATAAGGTGCCACAGGACTTCTGATTGTTTTTGCAGATACAGACTAACTTGGCTACCCCTCTGATAGTTTCTCATGAGGTTTCACATGAGTGAAATAATGGGCCTGAGACTCTTGGCTCTGTTCCTGAAAGGAATATGCTTATGTACCTTCTCCTCTGTCTTCCCCAGCATGCCACTTTTGCTCTTGTCCTCTACCAAGTCTTTACCCCTCCTCAGCTTTTCCCTACTATCTGCATCCCTCTCTTCTTCCACTGACCTCCAACTACTACCTCAGTCTGTTCCCGCCCATGCCAACATGTTCTTGTCCTCCTATCCTCACACTCATCTACATTTGATCAAGTAAGGTTCTTCCTCCCCCACTATGGTGCTGGGAGCCACAGCAGCTTTCTCTGACAAGAATAGCAATTTCAGAAAAAGTCCTGCTAAGCCCTTGAACATCTTTGTTGTCCTAGGACTGAGCATGCTCAGTTATTCTTGGGGGATGGAACTGTAGTGAGACACTGTTACTGGTGTGGTGTCCGGGTGTCTGTTCTGCTCCCTTCTGTGTTGATAACCTTTGGCTGCATGCGTGTGCTCTCCTTGAGAATACAGTGTAGGCTCTGCAGTTAGCTGAAACCTCAGTCTTCCGAGAGCCCCCAAGGACCACAAATCTGGCAAGGTACAAAAGCACTGGAACCAGGTTTATTTTCATTGACACATGGTCTGTAGCCTCTTTGGTCTACACATCTATGGTTTACACGAGTGCATGCATATGCCATGACAATGGACGCAGCAGCCCTGATATGTGGCCAGGAGGTTCCGCGATCCCCTTAGCTGGCTGATGTCACTCCTCAGAGATACATTTATATACACAAGTACAAACAAATTATGTGTTCCAGGTGTACCCCCTTAAATGAATGAAGTGACTACCCCTGGATGTAGCTAGATAATACCTATTACCTTGTAGATGGCAGTATGACCAAAACAACATGATCCATCATGCTGTCATCCTGACCCTGTATTAAACTGGGTCGGAATGTACCTGTTAATCTGAAGGGAGTATGCTGGCACCATTCAAGATGTCCCGTTACCTCTCTGGAATGTTTATATGTATCACTTAGTGCCTGGTGCTTTGGGTATGGCTCTTACCAGCCCTGTCTTTGCCACATTCCTGTGAGCAGAACCTGCCTGGCTCATAGCTTGGCTTCCTACTTTTTGCTTTATGATAGCATAGTTAACCCCTTGTGCTGTTCAGGCCCTAGGCCTTTAGCCTTACACCAAGCCTGATGGAAAGGCTCTGTCATTACTACAGGCACATGCTCAGTCTATTCACCACTTTGGAGCTGTGGGAGGGAGAGGTATTCACAGAAACAAACCATCCTGATGCACAGTAAGAAAAGCAAATATGGTAGGCAGCCAGCTTGGCTTACCAAGGAAATACTTGAGGAGCTTAAACTCAAAAAGGATGCATATAAGAAGGGGAAAATTGGATGGATGACTAAGGAGGAGTATGAATATATTGCTCAAAAATGCATGGGAGTAATCAGGAGGGTGAAAGCACAACTGGAAATGCAGCTAGCGAGGAATGTGAAGCATAACAAGAGAGGTTTTTACAGGCATATTCACAATAAGAAAGTGATCGTGGAGGGTGTGGGGCCCCTACTGAATGAGAGAAGTCACTGTGACAGATAATGTATGAAAAGCTGGAGTACTCAATGCTTTTTTTCCCTCTGTTCTCAGAGTTAAGATCAGCTCTCAGACTACTGCACTAGGCAATGCACAATGGGAAGGAAGTGGGCAGCCCTCTGTGGGGAAAGAACAGGTTAGGAATTATTTAAAAAACTAGGCGTAATCAAATCCATGGGTCCAGATTTAATGCATCCAAGGGTACTGAAGGAATTTGCAAAAGTCATTTCACAGACTTTAGCCGTTATCTTTGAAAACACATGGAGAACAGGAAAGGTCCCAGATGATTGGAAAAAGGCAAATATAGTGCCCATTTTTAAAAGAGGAAAAAAAGACAATCCAGGGAACTATAGACTGGTCACCCTCACCTCAGTCCCTGGAAAAATCATGGAGGGGAGCCTCAAGGAATCCATTTTGAAACACTTGGAAAAGGGGAAAGTGATCAAGAATAGTCAACATGGATTCAACAAGGACAAGTCGTGCCTGGTCAATCTGATTAGCATCTATGATGAAGTAACAGGCTCTGTGGACAGGGGGAAGTCAATGAGTGTGATATACTTTGACTTTAGCAAAGCTTTTGATACAGTCTCCCACAATATTCTTGCCCACAAGTTAAGGAAGCATGGATTGGATACATGGACTGTAAGATGTATAGGAAGCTGGGAATATGCTCAGACCCAATGGGTAGTGATCAACAGCTCTATATCTATATCTATATCTGGTTGGCAGGTGATTTCAAGTGGAGTGCCCCAAGGATCGGTTCTGGGGCTGGTATTGTTCAACATCTTTATTAATGACCTGGATGAGGGAATGGATTGCACCCTCAGCAAGTGTGTGGATGACATTAAACCAAGGAGACAGGTAGATACAACGGAGGTTAGGGATAGGATGCAGAGTGACCTCAATAAAGTGGAGGACTGGGCCAAAAGTAATCTGATGAGGTTCAACAAGGACAAATACAGAGTCCTGCACTTAGGACGGAAGAATCCAAAGCATTGTTACACGCTAGGGACCGACTGGTTAAGTAACTGTGCAGCAGAAAACACCTGGGGATTATAGTGGATGGGAGGCTGGTTATGAGTCAACAATGTGCCATGGTAACCAAGAAAGCTCATGATATATTATGGTGCATTAGGAGGAGTATTAGCAGCAGATCTAGAGAAGTGATTAGTCCCCTTATTCGGCGCTGGTGAAGCCACATTTGGAGTATTGCATCCACTTCTGAGACCCCCAGTATAGAAAGGATGTGGATACACTAAAGAAGGCCCAGCGGAGGGCCACCAAAATGATTAGGGGTCTGGAGCACATGACCTACGAGGAGAGGCTGAGGAATTTGGGCTTATTTAGTTTGCAGAAGAGAAGAGTGAGGGGTGATTTGATAGCAGCCTTCAACTTCCTGAAGGGGGATTCTAAAGAGGATGGAGAGAAGCTGTTCTCTGTCGTGACAGATGGCAGCACAAGGAGCAATGGTCTCAAGTTAAAAAATGGGAAGTGTAAGTTAGCTATTGGGAAAAGCTCTTTGACAAGGAGGGTGGTGAAGCACTTGGCTGCATTACCAAGAGAGGAGGTGGAATCTCCATTCCTAGAAGTTTTTTATATTGGGCCTTAACAAAGTTCTGACTGAGATGATTTAGTCAGGGTTGATCCTGCTTTAGGCTGGACTCAATGACCTCCTGAGGTCCCTTCCAGTCCCAGGATTCTGTGATTATGGTACTGACCTGATCTGGAGGAGATACTCAAGCCTACATCTCCCAATTTCATGCAAGTGCTCTGGGGAGGGTGTTTATGTCTCTCCTGTTGATTTTGATCTAGTTTGTAAAACTAATTAAATATTCATTGTGCTTTAAAAACCGTCTGTCTGTATAGTTCTGTGGTTGGGTCAAGCATCTGAGACATGAGAAAAACAGATCCTAATCCCTGATCCAAATCACACAGAACAAGAATTTATACAGATGTCTCCCACATCTCAGGAAGATGGACATATGCACTCTTGACTGTAATGGGCTACGTCTACACGTGAAGCCAACATCGAAATAGCTTATTTCGATGTAGCAACATCGAAATAGGCTATTTCGATGAATAACGTCTACACGTCCTCCAGGGCTGGCAACGTCGATGTTCAACTTCGACGTTGCGCGGCACCACATCGAAATAGGCGCTGCGAGGGTACGTCTACACGCCAAAGTAGCACACATCGAAATAAGGGAGCCAGGCACAGCTGCAGACAGGGTCACAGGGCGGACTCAACAGCAAGCCGCTCCCTTAAAGGGCCCCTCCCAGACACAGTTGCACTAAACAACACAAGATACACAGAGCCGACAACTGGTTGCAGACCCTGTGCCTGCAGTATGGATCCCCAGCTGCTGCAGCAGCAGCCAGAAGCCCTGAGCTAAGAGCTGCTGCCCACGGTGACCATAGAGCCCCGCAGGGGCTGGAAAGAGAGCATCTCTCAACCCCCCAGCTGATGGCTGCCATGGAGGACCCGGCAATTTCGACGTTGCGGGACGCGGATCGTCTACACGGTCCCTACTTCGACGTTGAACGTTGAAGTAGGGCGCTATTCCAATCCCCTCATGAGGTTAGCGACTTCGACGTCTCGCCGCCTAACGTCGAAGTTAACTTCGAAATAGCGCCCGACGCGTGTAGCCGCGACAGGCGCTATTTCGAAGTTAGTGCCGCTACTTCGAAGTAGCGTGCACGTGTAGACACAGCTATAATGTATCTCTCTCGGTAAGAAGAAAGTGTCAATGTAACCCCAGGAGAGATTTCTCCAGTAAGAATCCCACCTGAAGGGAGGTACCTGCTTCTGTATGGTCAATGAGGCATCTAATCACAGCTCAATAGCCGTGTCTACACTAGCCCCAAACTTCGAAATGGCCATTCAAATGCATATTCAGCGCTTCATTAGCATGCGGGTGGCCACGGCGGTTCAAAATTGACGCGCCTCGCCACCACACGGCTCGTCCCTATGGGGCTCCTTTTCAAAAGGACCCCGCCTACTTCGAAGTCCCTTATTCCCATCTGCTCATGGGAATAAGGGGACTTCGATGTAGGCAGGGTCCTTTTGAAAAGGAGCCCTGTTGGGACAAGCCATGCGGCAGCAAGCTGCGTCAATTTCAAAGCGCCACGGCCGCCCGCATGCTAATGAAGCGCTGAATATGCATTTCAGCGCTTTGTTAGTAAACTTCGAAATGGCCATTTGAATGGCCATTTCGAAGTTTGGGGCTAGTGTAGACGTAGCCAATAATAGTTGGGAGCCTCACAATCTTTGCAAATTCCATCTGTCCTTTCAACTATGAGTCTTGGAACCCAGGGTTTGAAATAAGCTTATTATAATAATATTCCCCAGTTTTTACTGCACTTTTTTATCTATATATCTCACGAGTGGGACTTAGGCATTGCAATGGTGTGTATCACAGAGACTTGCTTCTAGTTGTCTGGAGAATCTCAGGAACAACACTAAGATCCACAGAGCCAGGTTAGACCTCTAGACTACCAACACAATGAAAGAGGAGAGGTGGGTGCCTAAGAATGTAATCCACAAAATCCAGCATATTAGACGCAGAGCCACCCAAGCTAGCCAATGAGAGATGCTGATTAGATGCTCATGCCATCTCAAAGGCTTGTCTACACGAGCCCCCTTTTCCAAAGGGGGCCTGGGAATCAGCCCGAGCAGGGAATAGCAATGAGGTGCTGCAATGCGTATGCAACACCTCATTAGGCTAATTCTTGCCATGGGAACTTGGAAGTCAGCAGCTTCAAAGCACTGGCAAGCCGTGTAGCCATGGCCACTTCGAAGTACGTGAGGAACTTTGAAGTGCCCTTACTCCCAAAAAGAAGAAAGGAGCTCGTGTAGAAAGGCCAGAGAGGAGCGCCTGAGTCAGCGCTGTAGGGGGGCACCTAACTCTGCTTAGTGAATCATGAATAGGAACCCCTCTCCTGGAGCCAGGCAACTTAAATGCCTAAGAGGTAGTTTTCATGAAGGAATAAGGCATCTTCAGATGGTATGCAGCCAATCCAAGGTCAATACAGACAGAGGAGATACACACTGTGTGCTCTCCTGTGGTTTCTATTCTTTTTTTTTTCTTTGCATGCAGGAAAGCCATATTTCCATAAGTGCTTGCAACCTTTTGAACTAAAGGACTACACTGCCCTTTCTGTTCCTCTGGTTCCTATATAAGTCCGTCCCATCCTTGTTAGCTGCATTCTTCTCCTCTCACACATACACACCCTCCCCCTGACACACATATAGATAACATAAGGCAGTAGGGTGTAGTGGATGGGACGTGAGACTGGAACCCAGGAGAGTGGACTGTACTCACAACTCACCACCTGACCTGTTTTGTGAGTGAGGACAAGGCACTTCTTCTACGAGTGCCTCTGTTTCTCCTCTTGTTCTTTGTCTCTCTAAACAATTTAGCTTACAAGCTCTTCTGAGTAAAGATGGTGTCTTACTATGCATTTGCACAATGGCCCTGATCTTTGCTGGTGCCTTTAGATGCCATTATAAATAATATAGATAAGTTCAGTCAGAATTATTTTTATTTATGTTTAAGAGAACACAATACAGCAAGAAAGCATATTCTACATACATAAAATTGCTACTTACTTTCTATGGACATTGCAGACCTTAGAATTTCAAAGGATTTCACCTTTGAAATTGTTATTATACAAATAAATTATTATTTTAATTATTATACAAATAAACACACCACAACCCACTAAGGTCAAACCCAAAACTTTAAGTCCACAAGTAGTCGCGAGACTCCCTGTAAGTTATCACATAGATTGGGGCCACACAGCCAAGTTACGTTGAGATAACAGCAGTTATATTTCAATATAACTTAGCTGTCATCCACACTACACGCATGCTTTTTTGAAATAAATTTGAAATAACAGGTGCATTATTTCAAAATCAGCAAACTTCATAGCTGTGTCTACATGTTCCCCCTCCTTTCAGAGGAGGCATGTTAATGAGGCACTTCAGAAGATGCTAATGAGGCACTGATATGAATATGCAGTGTCTCATTAGCATAATGGCAGCTGTGCACGATTTGAAAGTGCTGCTTTTGGAATGCACTCCATCCGTGTAGAAGGGGGCCTCTTTGGTTTTCGGAAGAAGAGGCTTTTGAAGTCATGGAGTCCTTTCAGAATGCCCCCATCTACAAGGGTGACATGCGTTCCGAAAGCAGCACTTTCAAATCACACATGGCTTCCGTTATGCTAATGAGATGCTGCATATTCATGTCAATACCTTATCAGCATCTTCCAAACTGCCTTATTAACATGCCCTCACCAAAAGGAGGGGGCACATGTAAACACAGCTCATTACAGGAGGAATAGAGCCTATTTCAAAATAGTGCTTATTTTGAAATAACAATTTTTAAAAAAGTACTACTCCCCGTCTTAACAGCATCTATTTCAAATTAGATATTTCGAAATAGGTGGTATTTCAAAATAAGCACTATGGCTGGCTGGGTCTTCATGAGCCCCTTCCTTTCAGAAGGGGCATGTTAATGAGTGGGTTTGAAAGATGCTAATAAGGTGCTACCATGAATATGCAGCACCTCATTAGCATAACGGCAGCCGCAGCGATTCAAAAGTACGGCTTTTTGAATCTCACGCCACCCGTGGAGACAGGGACCTTCCAAAAGGACCCCCCATTTTTCAAAAGCCCCTTCTGTTGAGTCTTTTGAGTCTTTTGGAGTCTTTTGAAGATGGGCTTACTTTTGAAAGAGCAGTGTCTACACTGGTTTTCTTCTTTCAAAAGAAGCTATTTTGAAATAAGAATATGCAAATGAGGTGCCAATTATGCAAATCTGCACCTTATTTGCATTTTTATTTCCCTCATTTGCATACCTCTCAAAAGAGGAATGCAAGTGTAGACACAGCCTCTGTGTGCAGACTATATATTTCAAAAAGCCTAAATGCTATTCTGAAATACGTTGTACCTATGTCCACACTACAGTGCTCTTTCGAAAGACGAGTTTCTGGGAGATATCCCCTGGAAGATCGTCTTTCAGCAGAGTGAGTCTGCACACAAAAAGCGGATGGAGCCTTCAATCCACTCTTTCAAAGAGAACATCAACGTGGCTGAGGAATGGAAAGAATGCAGCAGGAAAGGCCACAGGTGGAGTGGCATGGCTGACAAGCCCTTCCAGGGGCCACAGCCAGCTGCTCCATTAAAGTGCACCTCCCAAACACTCCCACCCTGAAAACACTGAGGCCTGCCAAGCTCCCCCAAGCATCACAGAGCCTATAAAGGGGCCAGATGGCCAGTTCACTGCCCGATTAATCCCCATTAGTAACTTGCGGTACTAGAGTGGCTATCCTGGGTGCCATAGTCAGACAGCTGGCCACAGTGGTCACAGCTGCCCTCCACCTCCTACTGGGGGTGAGCCCCCTCCCTGGAGCTGTGGAGCCCCTCTACCCAGGATCCCACAGGTGCACTCCTCACCAGTACCCTGGTGCCTGTGGAGCCAACCTAGCAGCTCCAGCTGGTGACAGTAGAGTGGGATGATGTCAGATGGCTCCAGAATTGTAGAATGAGTAAGCAGACCTTCCAGGAGCTCCACCACTGGCTCGTCCCTACCCTGAGACACAAGGACACCACCATGCAGCTCGCCCTCTCCCTCAAGAAGTAGGTCACCATTGCCATATGGAAGCTGGCCACCCTGGACAGCTACCTGTCTGTGGGGCACAAGTTAGGGGTTGGCAAGGCTACTGATGGAGATGTCTTCATGTAGGTGAGGCATGCTAAGGTCACACAGCCACCACAGGGTGGAGAGAGGAGGCTGCCAGGCAAGGAGGACCTTTGGTGGCAGGAATCATGGGGAAGGGGACTGGCAGAGGGTATGGGGGAGGTGGTCGGGCACACTCTGTCATGTCTTCATGAGAGCACATGCCCTCCCTCCATGCAGGTCATCTGCACTATCAATGCCATGCTACTCCACAGGGTCATATGGGGGATCTGGACGCAGCTGTCACAGGATTCACCATGGTCAGATTCCCAAACTCCTTTCATACCCTAGATGGGACCCATATCCACATCTGCACCAGAACACAGTGCCAGCTGCTACATAAACTGCACTTGGTAGTGCTCCAGGCACTGGGGGACTCAAAGGGATGGTTCATGCACATTTACTTGGGCTGGGTGGGCTGGACACACAATGTCCATTTCTTCTGGAACTCTGGCCTCTTCCAGCACACGGAGGCCAGGACATATATCCCCCAGTGTGAGCTCCTCGTTGTGATGGACACTGCCTACCTGCTGCACGGTAGAGGAAACTGCCTGTCTCCTGCAGCCCTGGCTAATGCAGCCCTATACTGGCCACATGGACTCCACCCAGGAGCTTTCTAACACCCAGCTCAACCAGGCTCACAAAGCAGTCAAACGAGCCTTTGGGCACCTAAAGGACTGGTTCAGGTGCCTTCTCACATGCCTGGAGATTAGACTGTAGAGGGTGCCCAGCTGGTGGGCACCTGCTGTGCCCTCCACAATATCTTGGAAGGCATTCATACAGAGGTGGGCAGCTGTGTCTGGCCTTGGTTGCTAACAGCCGGCTGCTGTCCTGAGTCACCAGATCCACTGTACAGGGTCTGCTATAGAGAGGCTCTGCATGAGAGGTTTGCACATGAGCCTCAGTGACCCACCCACACACAGTCACCCCACACAGGCCCCCTGCACATCCACCCCTCACCATCCCCCCCACCATGACCTGCCCCCCTGCCCACACACATCCATCCCTCACTGACCCCACACCACGAGCACAAGACATGGGGATCGTGGAAAAATAGACTGTTTAAAGAAAGCTATTAACTCTGTGATTGTTACAAACAGTGAACAGAACCATTTACAGTGGGGAACAGGGGCAAACTATATACATTGGGGCCCTGGGAAATGGGGGCAGCTCAACCTGTGGGGGAACTCAACCTAGAGAAGGGAAGGAGAGGTCAGCTCAACCTGGGGAGGAAGGGGGCATTAGTCAATGGCAGGGGTGGATGACCCTGAGCCCCATGGGCCCTGGGATCCCCTCCCACCCCCAATTCGGGGTCCCCAGCGGGGCTGGGTTGAGGCTGGAAGCATAGGGAGGTAGGGCCATGGGACGCCATTTGCAGGGTTGGGTTTGATGGGGTGTGTCAGGGTGGCAGTAGGAGGGGGTGGGAGGGTTAGTAGGGAGGGTAGCAGGGGGGACCAGGTGGGCCACATGACCAGGTGCTCCCGTAGGACCACAGTTATGTCCCTGAGGTTAGCCATAAGGTCCTCTCAGGGTGCCCTCCACCAGTCCAGGGGCACCTCCTCCAGGCAAAGGCACCACTTGGCCACCTCCACCTGGCAGCAGATGGTGACAGTGCCCTCTGACCAGCTCTGTGTCCTCCTGCTGCAAGCTCATCATGGTGCCAGTGGAGGGGGTGACTGGGCCCTCTCCCCCACTTTGATCAGGCTGTCCAGGATGACACACAGGATGGGGCTCTTCTGGCTCTCTTATGGCATGGCTGCAAGGATGGAGAGGAAGAAACGGATGGCACATCAGTCCATCAGTACTAGCCTGAGAGCCATGCCCCCACTCCTGTGAGCACCAGCCTCCCACTCACCATCCAACAGCACAGAGGTCTTGAGGTATCATGAGCACTGAGGGGGTCCCTGCCCATGTGGGGCAGATTCCAGCCATGGCCTGGCCCTGCACACCCCTTCCCTGTATACGTGGCTCAATGTGCTGTCCATGGGGACAGCTACTGAGTGTTGCCAGCAGCTGTTATTGCATGCCAGGATCCATGACCATCCAGGATGTGCCTGGCCTGGTTCTGCTAGGCATGTGGGTGGTCCACTGGCAGGTGTGGTGCCTCCATCCCACAACCCAGGGTGTGAGCCCCAATGGGTACTTACTGGAGGGTCCATCACCAAAGTCCAGTGATGCCTGTCTGTCTGTCACCCAGATCAATGACCATGATGGCAGATCGATAACCAGATTTCT
Organism: Carettochelys insculpta; assembly: GCF_033958435.1. Lineage (NCBI taxonomy): Eukaryota > Metazoa > Chordata > Testudines > Carettochelyidae > Carettochelys > Carettochelys insculpta. The sequence goes on from NC_134139.1 coordinate 192,155,522, forward strand.
ATAACTGGAGTCCTCGGAGGGCAACTCCGGCTCAGTGCCCAGCATGGTGGTGCTGCTTTGGGGTCCAGCTCCTCCTCAGCCTCAGGGCGTGTCTTGCCACCGCAGCGTCCAGGACTGCAGGTGGTGGCAAGGTGTCCCAGTGCTCCAGGAGGCTCTGGAGCTCCCAGTAATAGGGACAGATTGCAGGACCTGCCCCTGACCAGCCGGTGGAATCCCAGACCCAGACTTTGCTCCACACATGCTCCTGTGTGTGGGCAGGATGTCGCAAGGTGGCCAATCCAGTCACAAGGCAGGCAAAGGTGGCCGCCTTCCACCACTTGCCACCCATCTCCCAGAGGGCTTCCTCCTCTTTCCACAGGCCAAGGTGGTCCCTGAGCTCCAACTCTGTCTATGAGGATGCCCTTTTATTCAGTGGCTACCCAGGCTCCTGTAAACCCTGTGAGGGCTCTGGGGGTTTGGCCCTAGTGCTCTGGGGCAGCTGACTGCTGGCCATGGCACTTTTTGCAGTTGAGGGGGTGGTCATGAGGGCGTGCTGCAAGCAGCTCATGCCTTTGCTGCCAGCATGCACTCAGCTTTCTGCCATGGGGTTTCTGGGTGCCTGCATCTTTAAACAAGGCTGAATGCAGGGATCAAAGAGGTCCACTGCCACTGGCAAGGGCAACTCTGACCCCCAGCTGGCCAGCACCATGGAGGACTCCTCTTTCAAAAGAGCAGCCTGTGGCGCATCTACATACATTTCCTTTCAAAAAAGAGCGCTTTTCCTAACATGGGACCGGAGGAGTGCTTTCGAAAGCTGTGCCACGTTCCTTCAAAAGAGCACGTTTGGTCTGCAGACATGCAGTTTGCTTTTTCAGAAAAGGGCCAGAGTTTCCGAATATACTTGCTAGCGTAGACATGGCTTGTGTGTGTAGCAGCGATATTTCAAAATAGCTATCCTAAAACAAAATAGGAAGAAGGGGCTTTCGAGTCAGGGGGATCCTTTTGAAAGGCCCCCATCTACATGGGCGGTGCATTTTCTGAAAGCAGCACTTTCGAATTGTGCATGGCAGCCATTATGCTAATTATATGCTGCATATTCATGTCTGTGCCTGATTAGCATCTTCCAAAGTACCTCATTAACATGTCCCCTCTGAAAGGTGGGGGCACGTGTACACACAGCTTAGTTGTAGCCAAACAGTGCTGAATGTCTAAGTCACGTGTTACAACAGAGGGTACTTGTATTTCTGTGTGATAAAAAAAGAGGCAATATCTTTTGAGTAACAGAACTGTGGACTTCCCAGAATATTTTAAAAAATGCATCATCTAGAGAAAACGTCTATCTAGATCATAAGAAATGTTAAAAAGTGAAATATTTGGCCATAGTAAGTTTTTTTTTTAATGTCTTCAAAATATCTCTTTAAAGTACAGTAAAATCTGTACACAAAGGCACAGCAAATTTATTAATTTTATGGGAGATTTTGTTGGCTTTAATGCAGTATACATATAAATAGGCTGTGACAATCTATATAGGCATTTTAGTGTGCCATATGACATATTTTATTTTTTTATTACTTCTGACATGTCAACAGATTTGATGAGAACATTTTTCAGTAAGCACAGCTGCTAGCAATTTGGATAATGATAGTCCATCACCATTTTTGTACGTACAAAAAGAGGGAGTGAATATTCATGCAATGTCGAGAGGCAGTATAATTTCAGTTCTCAAACCACTTCCAAACTGTACAGGGTCAGGACAAAATTAGCATTTTAGATGCTGTCCTTAGCTGAACAAAAAGTAAAAGACTTTTGTTTCATATCTTGGAAAATTTAATTTCACTGTACTGTTGTGGTAACCTACTGTATATTTGAGAGAGTTTGTCCAGTCATTTGTCTATCTGGCCATCCAGTTATTCAAGACCCTTTGGTACACAGTTTTCTTTTACCATAACTTAAAACAAGGTAAGGGTTTTGTGGTACCAGGAAAATAGGATGTCCCTGGAGAGGGATTGCATGTCACAAAACCATATGGAAAAGAGACAGAATCACCAGGCAACTGATTGGGGCTGTCTGATGGAACTCCCCCACAATATGGGATTGCCCAGCCTCTAGCCTCCCACCCCCAGAGGCCCTTTAGAAAGGGGAGGAGGCTGCAGTTTCCCCCTCCCCCAACTGTTACAAGCACATTATTGGGTGTTTCCCTTTTTCGGGGAGCCAGGGGAAAGTACACAGTTTGGGGAGTGCAGGGGGCACATGAACCTGGACCTACCCCAGACAGGAGATACGCCTTCCTTGGCTGTGCCTGCTGGACCTCTGCTGCCATGGAAAGGCTCTTCTCACCTGGCCCCAAGCTGCTGCAGTGAGAGAGGGCTGAGGTAGTCCTCTCTCCTAGGGGCAGCCTGCAAAGTCAACCCCTCACCCCCAGCCCCAACCCCAGAGCAATGATTTCAATGAAGCATGTAAATTTTCTTTTTATTTTCCAAAACCCCAAAATTCTTCAAGTTATGGACCCAAGCAATGCTGGATAAATCTTCTAGTATTGTATAAAAATAACAAGTAGACATCTTGAGACTCCCTATCATAATGGCAATTTATCCGGGTCAACATACTGATTCACTGTATCGTTTCTATTTCCCCTTCCATGCCAATGCCTTTTTTCTCACTCTCTCAAATCTCCACTTTTCAAGATCAATGATGTGCTTGTAAGATCTCTGTTAGTGGCTGCTGGCTAGAAAAGTAGCCAAGTAAGCTAATTTTCTCACTTTTTCTCTTCATTAGTCTACAGAGAATGTTTAAGTGTGGGATTTTTTGTCTCTCTCCTTATCAGTGGGGAGTAAATTTTTAGGGCTTACATTAGGAAAATTTGAATATTTATGACACAAGAGCTGCGTCTACACGTGCACACTACTTCGAAGTAGCGGCACCAACTTCGAAATAGCACCCATCGCATCTACACGCATCGGGCGCTATTTCGAAGTTAACTTCGACGTTAGGTGGCGAGACGTCGAAGTCGCTAACCTCATGAGGAGATAGGAATAGCGCCCTACTTCGACGTTCAACGTCGAAGTAGGGACCGTGTACATGATCCGCGTCCCGCAACATCGAAATTGCTGGGTCCGCCATGGTGGCCATCAGCTGAGGGGTTGAGAGATGCTCTCTCTCCAGCCCCTGCGGGGCTCTATGGTCACCGTGGGCAGCAGCCCTTAGCCCAGGGCTTCTGGCTGCTTCTGCGGCAGCTGGGGATCTATGCTGCAGGCACAGTGTCTGCAACCAGTTGTCAGCTCTGTGTATCTTGTGTTGTTTAGTGCAACTGTGTCTGGGAGGGGCCCTTTAAGGGAGCGGCTGGCTGTTGAGTCCGCCCTGTGACCCTGTCTGCAGCTGTGCCTGGCATCCCTATTTCGATGTGTGCTACTTTGACGTGTAGACGTTCCCTCGCTGCGCCTATTTCGATGTTGGGCTGAGCAACGTCGAAGTTGAACATCGACGTTGCCGGCCCTGGAGGACGTGTAGACGTTATTCATCGAAATAGACTATTTTGATGTCGCAACATCGAAATAAGCTATTTCGATGTTGGCTGCACGTGTAGACGTAGCCAAGAAGTCCTGTGGCACCCTATAGACCCGTGCCACAAGATTTCTTGTTGTTTTTGAAGATACAGACTAACTCGGCTACCTCTCTGATACTCCTCATTAGTAAAGAAGCTGATCTGGTTTTCCCATGGTTCAGCTGAATTACTTCTGCCTGATTTAAAAGACAATGTTTCTTTCAATAATGGGCTAATGGAGCGTATAAAAAGCTAAGAGTTCCTCAAGAAGTTACGATTTTCTTACTGATTGTGTTCAGGGAACGTCCCAAGTGCATGTAATTTTAGCCCAATAGCTTGGCCTTATGCAAAATGAATAGTTGCAGTCCATGCTTCAAGGGGCTTCTTCATAGATGTGAATTGAGTCAACAAAACAGAGGGGCGTGTCTACACTAGCCCCAAACTTCAAAATGGCCACACAAATGGCCATTTCGAAGTTTACTAATGAAGCGCTGAAATGCATATTCAGCGCTTCATTAGCATGCGGGCGACCGCGGCACTTCGAAATTGACTCACCTAGCCGCCGCGTGGCTCTTCCCGTCGGGGCTCCTTTTTGAAAGGACCTCGCCTACTTCAAAGTCCCCTTATTCCCATGAGCTGATGGGAATAAGGGGACTTGAAGTAGGCAGGGTCCTTTTGAAAAGGAGCCCCGTGGGGACGAGCCACGCGGCGGCGAGGCACGTCAATTTCGAAGTGCCGCAGTCGCCCGCATGCTAATGAAGAGCTGAATATGCATTTCAGCGCTTCATTAGTAAACTTCGAAATGGCCATTTGTGTGGCCATTTCGAAGTTTGGGGCTAGTGTAGACATAGCCAGGCTGATCCATGGTACCCTTATGGCAATGAGATTAATAGTGGGAGATTAATAGATTGAAGTCATCAAGTTCTTCTCATGCACTGAATTCATGAGATCATAGGTTAGAGGTAACTCACTGTCTGATCTCTACCTTTGGTAACTTTGGGACTTCCATGTTGTAAGTCTAGTCATGGTAACAACTCATTCCAACACAATGAATAGATTTTTCAATGTAATAAATGAAATACAAGAAATTGAACAGGCAGATCAAGCTTAACCCCAAGGACTTCCTGTGATTGGCTACTCAGACATTTATATTGTCTGACTCTGAATGCGTCCACCTTTTCTAAAACAACAAGCAGTCCTGAGGCACTTTGTAGAGTAACAAATTTATTATGACTTTTCGTAGGTAAAACCCACTTTGCACTCCAACCCATCTGATGAAGTAGATTTTATCCAAGAAAGCTCATAACTTTATAAATTTGTTAGTTTATAAGGTGCTACATGATGGCTTGCTTTTGAAGTTACAGACTCATACGTCTACCCTCTGAGACTTTTCCCTCCATTTCTTTTTCTATGTATTCTTTCTCCCTGCAGAAGACAAAGATGACCTTCCTTTTGAGTACCTATTTTCATGCAAAGGTATTTCTCAAGAAAAAATCTCTTGTGTGTCTTTGCTGCATGTAAAAATGTATTATGCACTATTAACCAATAAAAGGTTTGCCATTTTGTCCAGTTTAACATAATTTGAGATCAGCTATATAGCAAACATGTGCCACTTGGGGATTGAATACCACTGGCTAAACTTGGGCTGCCCCGTGTTTATTTAGGTTATGTCTACATGACAGCCTAACCTCGAAATAAGCTATGCAATTTGCACTACACATAATTTATGTTGAGTCAGATTTGACTTCGGCTATTTTGGCACGTGGCATTGTTTAGACAGCGCCACGTTCCAAAAAAAGTACTCTCTCAAGGCATCCCTGTACTTCTTCTGCAATGATGTGTACAGGAATGCTGGAATAGCAGGCCCATTATCTTGAAAACTATTTTGAGACAATGGAAATGTTTCTTAGATATAAGCAGCTATTTTGGGATACTTCTGTATCCCGAAATAGTGCTGACCATGCAGACATAGCTTTAAAGTGCTTTGTTTTTGCCTGCACCTGAAGGGCTTCTTAACAGAGTCAGTTTGCCATCGCAATCATTAATTTACTCTCCCTTTGACTTATTGAGATTACTTATTAGAATCAGTTAGACTCACACACACTTACCATCATGTAACTTACATTCCAGCCACCATTGCCCTCACACATCACCTCTAAATTAAACTCCCTATAGGCTGCCTCTAGACTTACTTTGATTCACCCCTGGATTTGGTCTTGTGTTTCAGAAAATAAACTACAGCTGCTGTGGGAACATGCCATGGGCTACCTGGGCAAAAAGTTCAAGTGAGCTGTGAAATGATTGATTAAGCAAATTATAAAGGCGGCTGAAAAGGCCAGAGGAGCAGTAATGGGAGATTTTTACCTGCATAGAAATGCAGCCGAATGGAGCACATTAAGTGGAAGAAATCTGAGAAGAGTGATGTGGAACCTGATTTTCTTTAAAGATGCCAGTATGGATTTTTCGGAGTGACCCTTCACACTGCTCCGGGCACACCTAACATGTTGCTGAATTTTCAACATATTAAAAGAATGCTGAAAATTTGCTGAGTTGGACACCTCTGCTGCTCTACCCTGCTACAAATTAAATCCTGCCCCTTTACCCACTAGGTATCTGGTAATAAAATTAGATGGCACCAGCTAAAAATCAGTTTTTAATTGATAGATGTCCAGAATTTTAAGACTCGATCTCTCTACAATTATATATCTCATAGAAGCAGCATAGTCAAAGCTGGATGCTTACAGAGTTTTGAGTTCTGCTGCTGAATCTATGGCTCGTTCAATGTGTGATCTCAGCAAGTCACCCTGACTGTGAAGTAGAAATGATATTCACTCCGCTTGTTAAGCTCCTTGAGGGTCTCAAAGAAAATGATGTACTACATTCTTGTCATCAGCCACAGAGTATAATGGCTGTGGCTTGTTTTAAAATGGGTGCATAGGTAATGTATGTAGATCAGATCACTCCTTGTGCTTCAAATCACATGTACCTTCCCCTTGGCTAAAATTATTTCTGTACTAAAACAAAAAAAGATTTTGTGTCTTTTTTAAATCCACAAACCTGCCTAATCATTAGGAGGAAATTTGCTGGTTAATGCTGATGTCCAGAGGTGAGATGTCGTTGTTTTAATATTAACAGTAATAAGATCCATGTGAGCGCCCATCAGCTAACTCAGATCACCTCATTAGATGATGGAGAACTGTTTGAGATTGTTGAATATTTGACTTAATGCTTTGAGCCTCAATCACACCCTCTGATTTAGACCCTTGAATGCCGAAGGAAAAAATTGTTGGGTGTTTTTTTCCTTAAAAGCACACTCTAATGCTTAATAATTCATTAAGGTGCTTGATTCTTATACTGTCCTGCCATTTCAACACATAAATGGTCTGGAAAAAGGAGTAAATAGTGGGTAGGTAAACATTGCCGATGATACAAAACTACTCAAGTTCGTTAAGATCAACCATCCTGTATTTGGCAGGATGGTCCCATATTTGGGATGCCAAAACGACGACCTGACTTATTTTTGAAAAGGGATGAATTGTCCCATATTTAGGCTGCTGGGGGGCAGGGGGTGGGGGCAGGAACAGGAGCACCGTGGCAGTCACTTCCCCAGGGCTCTAGGCCGTGAGCACCTGAGGCCACCACTTTCCCAGGCCTAAAGGTGGGGTGCCAACACCCTGGGGCTTGGTGCAGCCAGGAGGTGCCATCCCTCCTCCCCTTTACTCCCTGGCCCGTATTTGGGATGGGGAGATATGGTCGCCCTAGATAAGTCCAAAGCAGGCTGCAAAGAGTTAAAAAGTGCCACCTATGTTAGGATATGTTAGCCTATATTATTCGTGCGGCCTAAGCCTGTATTATATATCATTTTCTAGTATTTGCCATTGCCTCCTACATTTCACTGTTTTATTCCATTTTAGCAGTAATGCAAGAGGCCTACAGAGGTCATACTCTGTAAGACATTAGCTTGAGCTAGTAAGGTGTGGGCATCTGGGCAGATCCAAACAGACACAGATAAGGGGGAGTGCATCTGCATTCCTGGACTTTAGTTTAGCTGGTACACAGCATTTTTCTCTTGAGAGTTGCCCAGAAGCTATGGCCCCAGTGGACCAACCATCCTGTTTATTGCAAAGTGGAAGCCAATGACACCAAGAGCTAGTAAGTGGTATCTTGCCCCAAATACCAATTTTGAGGTTATCAATGAGGCTGCAATGTGCTATCTTATGCATATTCAAAAGGGGAGTGTTAGTTCCATTCCCCAATTAGGTGTGCTTACCTGCAAAATCTTAGGATGTGAAAGTCTAGTTTTGGCTTTGAAAGTTTGGACTGAAATGACGTAAAGAGACCTATATACCCCATGGCTGACAGTGGGTCAGGGCCAGTCCATTCAGTTCTGTTCTGTTCTTCTGCATGTTATTTTATTCTTTCTACTAGTACCACAGGTTGAACCTCTGTAATCCAGCACTCTCTCATTTGGCAACATCTGTAACCCAGCATTATTTTAGTTAGACAGATGGCTACTTAAATATCAGTGTGGCCAAATTTCCTGCAGTCCCATAAATTTTGTTTATAGCCACTAGCCCTGGTTCTCAGTGGTCTGTACTGTTATTTATCTGTAATTTACCCCTAAATGTCTTCTAAGGGCCTGTGAATGGCTCCTTTATGGTTCTATTTGTGGGTGGCCAGTAGAATTGGCCATAAGTGTTCCTAGATTGGTCAGGTCTGCAGCTGTGCTGGGCTCCTGGAGGCCAATTAATTTGGAATAACTGTCCTGTCCATGCACACCAGAACTATTTCAAAAAATATTTCTAAATATTTCAAAAAACAGGAATAAATTATTTCAAAATAACTCCATTATTTAAAAATAGGCCCTCTAGTGAAGACCAGGGCTAAGAAAGGGATAGACAATTAGATAGAAAATATCATATTGACCTGTATAAATCTACGGTGCCCCTTACATCTTCAATACTAAATACAGATCATAGAATCATAGAACCCGAGGCCTGGAAGTGACTTCAGGAGGTCATCAAGTCCAGCCCCCTACTTTAAGCAGGATTAATCCCAATTAAGTCATCCCATCCAGGACTTTGTCAAGCCAGGACTTAAAAGCCGTGTCTCCACGTGCATGCTACTTCAAAGTAGCAGCACTAACTTCGAAATAGCGCCCGTCACAGCTACACATGTTGGGCGCTATTTTGATGTTAACATCGACGTTAGGCGACGAGACATCGAAGCCGCTAACCCCATGAGGGGATGGGAATAGTGCCCTACTTCGACGTTCAATGTCGAAGTAGGGACCGTGTAGTCGTTGCGCGTCCCGCAACATCAAAATTGCGGGGTTCTCCATGGTGGCCATCAGCTGAGGGGTTGAGAGACGCTCTCTCCAACCCCTCAGCTCAATGGTGGCCGCGTGGAGCAGCCCCTTAAAGGTCCCCTCCCCCTCCCTTCCTGTGCAGGAAGCTGAGAGAATGTGCAGGCGGCAGCCCAGACACGCAGCCAGCCTGCACGTCTCTGAGCCACCACTGTCTGCCACCCTAGCTGCGATGGCCGCCCGGCAGCCCCCCCAGCACCCCCAGGGGACCCCACCCCAAGGGGAGCCAGGGCAGCCAGGGCAGCCAGGCGGGGAAGAGGCAGTGGGGCCCCTCCTGGATGGAGGCCAAGCTTCGGGACCTGCTGGGGCTCTGGAGCGAGGAGGAGGTGCTCCAGGTAATGGGGAGCAAGAGGTGGAAAGCGGATGCATTCGCTCGGCTGGCTGAGGGCCTGGCCGCTCGGGGTCACCCTGCCCACACTCCAGACCATGTCCGGAGTAAAGTGAAAGAGCTGCGGCAGGGTTACGCCCGGGCCCGGGATGCGGCCAGCCGATCTGGGGCCGCCCCCGTCACTTGCCCCTTTTACAGGGAGCTCAGGGACATCCTGGGCCCCCGGCACACCTCCTCCCCTCCGGCCACTCTTGATACCTCGGCTGAGAAGCCCCAGCAGGCCCAGGAGCTGGAGTCCGCCCCGGAGGTAAGCCCCGCACCCCGGGGGCCCTCCCTGGAGCCCACTGCCGGGGCACCGGAGCAGGAGGAGGAGGAGGAGGAGGGGGGGGACTCCTCCTCCACTGACACCGGGCTCCAGATCCTCTTGCCATCCCGGAGCAGCAGCCGGGCGTCCGCCCCCCGGGTGTCCCCCAACCGAGGGAGTGGACCTACAGGTATGTACCCCCCCGGTGTACACCCCCGGGGTTGAGGGGCAGGGGTAATAGATATGCAGCCAGGGCCCTCCACATGCCCAGATGGCCATGGCCCCAAGGGCAGCAGTGCCCTGTCCCTCACAGGAGTGCATCAGCCCCTGCCACGCCCCCAGCATGACAGTGCCATGCCCCATCCCCGGGGCTGGGGGGAGCGGAACCTCTAGGGTCCCCTGGGAGGAGGGGGTGGGACACCCCACAGCAGCATGTGATGGAGTGGTGGGAGTGCAAATGCGAGTCTCAGGCTAGATATGGGCAACAAGCTGAATAGCTCCCAGTGGCTAAGGATGATCCTGGGGCTACAACTGGCAGGTTACACCTCTGCCCTGAACAAAGAGGAGGGAGGAGCCAAGCTGGCTTTGAATCGGGGGGGGGCGCAGGTAGAGGCTAGGGGAAGGGAGAGCTGGAAGGCAGGCAGCCTGACGAGGGGGAAAGCTACACCCCAGAGGGGCACCTCTTGGGGTCTTCTCCTCAGGACGGGTTGGAAGGACTGTCTCTGACTGCTGTACTGTCACTCCTGGGAGAAACTGGGCATCTGTGGCCTGAGAAACCTCTCCTGTCAGACCCTGCTGAGTGAAGTGAGAGTCACTCCCGCCAGGGGACGGGATGCAGAGCAGGGGGACCCGTGAACCCCATCACAGCAGCATCTCCTGGGGACACGGATGGGGAACCTGCAGCACAGGGGTGAGGGGACAAGGGCCACGGCTTGGCGCCCACACTAACGCCTGTCTCCACTCTTCTTCCCCCCCTCCTGTGTTCCGCACCTGCGCCATCGGAAGGACCGGAGAGCGCCGGCGAGGCTTCAGTCGTCCCAGAATCCCCTCCAGGGCCATCGCTCCAGGCCAGCCCCTCGGCGGAGGACCGACCGGCCCCACGGCGAGTAAGACGGCAGACCCAGCACCACCACCCGATGGCAACGGACCCCCAGCTGCTGGCCCTCCACCGCCAGCAGCTGGAGGTCGCAGAACAGCGCCTGCGGGTGGAGCAATGCCGCCTCCATCTCCAGGAGCAGGCACTGGCCTGGTGCCAAGAGGCATGGGGGGCCTACATGGACACTTTCAACCGGCTAGTGGACTACCTGGCCCCCCATGCCGCGCCGGCCGCCACTGTGACCGCCCTGAGTGCTCCACCCGCCACGCCACCCGCTGCTCTGTTCGTCGCCGTGCCATCCGCCGTCACCCCACCACCCGACACCGAGGGCCGTTCCGCCGAGGGAGACCTGGGGCCAGCTGAGACTCGCCGGACGTATCTGCCGGTCCGCCTGGCCCCCAGCCAGCCCCGGACAGGGCTGCAGCCGAGGCGGGGCTCCCAGCCGCCCACCCCCAGTGCCGGACTATAGGGGCATGGGGCCCAGGATGTGCCCCCCACCGTTGCATATAGTTTGGATTTATTTATTTGTGCCCCCCGTTTGCCCAGTCTGATCCTTCCCCCCCCTGTAAATAGTTCTCCCCTTCCTTGTAATCCCTGGGTTTTTTGGTTAATATATGCATACTTATTTAATATTCAATTATAGTTAGAAGTTCTTGTATATAGTTCAGTATTAGTTAAAATAACAGTTCAAAGAAAACCAGTTTGATTTTACAAACAAGTGCGTGCTTTTATTTGTCCAGGAAAAGTGGGGGGGGGTGCTGTTGGGTGCTCCGTGGTATGGGCGTAGGGGCAGGGAGTGTTGTGGAGGAAGGGCGGGGGTGCAATGAGGGCCCTGCCAGTGTTCACCCCGCGGCCTCATCGAAGTGGGCCCGCAGGGCCTCCCGGACCCGGGTTCCTTCGGGGTCCACTTGGCGACTGGGGACAGCGGGTGGCTGCACGTCGGCCCTGCCGGCCTCCACAGTCCAGCCCTGAAAGAAGGCCTCCCCCTTGCTCTCCACCAGATTGTGTAGGGCGCTGCACGCACCCACAATCTGGGGGATGTTGGTGGGGCCCGCATCCAGGCGGGTAAGGAGACATCTCCAGTGCCCTTTGAGGTGGCCAAATGAGCGCTCCACCACCTGGCGCACGTGGTTCAGGCGCTGGTTGAAGTGCTCCTGGCTGGCAGAGAGATGGCCCGTGTAAGGGTGCATGAGCCAGGGCCGGAGGGGGTATGCCGCGTCTGCGATGATGCAGAGGGGCATGGTGGTGTCCCCCACAGGGATCTCCCACTGGGGGATGTAGGTCCCCGCCTCCAGCCGGCGGCACAGGCCCGAGTTCCGGAAAACCCGGGCGTCGTGGGTGCTGCCAGGTCAGCCCACATAAACGTCCTGGAAACAGCCCCGGCTGTCCACCAAGGCCTGGAGGACCACTGAGTGGTAGCCCTTGCGGTTTATGTAGCGTCCTTCACTGTGTTGCGGGGTGCGGATGGGGATGTGAGTCCCATCCAGAGCCCCAAAGCAATTGGGGAAGCCCAGGGTGGCAAAGCCCGCGATGGCGGCATCTGGGTCCCCCAGCCTCACGAGCCTGTGGAGGAGCATGGCGTTGATGGCGCTCACGACCTGCAGGGGAAGCACATGGGAGAGCACTAATGAGGGGTGAGCAGGGTGTGCGTGGCCCTGCCCTGCCAGGGCTGCCTCCCCCCCCAACCCCCCGTGGGTCCTCTTACCTCCATGAGGACAGCCCCGACGGTGGCCTTGCCGACGCCAAACTGCTGGCCCACGAATTGGTAACTGTCTGGAGTGGCCAGCTTCCAGACAGCGATGCCGACCCTTTTCTCCACTCGGAGGGCACGCCGCATGGCGGTGTCCTGGTGCCTGAGTGCGGGGGTGAGCCACTGGCATAGCTCCATAAATGTCTCCCGGCTCATCCTAAAGTTCCTGAGCCAGCGGTCGTCGTCCCACTCCCCATGTACCAGCCGCTCCCACCAGTCGGTGCTGGTGGGGTAGTTCCACAGGCGGTGGCGTGTGAGGCGGGGGGGGTCGGGGTGCTGCAGGGTTGGGGGGTGAGTCCTCCTCCCCTGCGGGCCGCTCCTCCTCCGGTGTGGCAAGGAGGTGCTCAGCTGCCTCCCGCATGGCATGGAGCAGGGCGAGCCCTGCTCCTGCAGGGGCAGCTGGGTGGACCTCTGGCTCCTGCTGCTGCTGCTGCTGCTGCTGCTGCTGCTGCTGCTGCTGCTGCTGGGGGTCCATGACTGCATCGCCCAAGGTCTGCGTGCCTATGGCTCTTCAGACTGCGTGCTGTGCAGGCTGAGTGTGTCTGGGAGGGGCCCTTTAAGGGAGCGGCTAGCTGTTGCCCCGGTAGTGCTAGTCCGCCCTGTGACCCTGTCTGCAGCTGTGCCTGGCACTCCTATTTTGATGTGTGCTACTTTGGTGTGTGGACGTTCCCTCGCTACGCCTATTTCGATGTGGTGCTGCGCAACGTCGATGTTGAACATCGACGTTGCCAGCCCTGGAGGACGTGTAGACGTTATTCATCGAAACAGCCTATTTCGATGTCTCCACATCGAAATAGGTTACTTCGAAGTAGGCTTCACGTGTAGACGTAGCTACAAACCTCTAGGGATGGAGATTCTACCACCTCACTAGACAACGCATTCCAGTGCTTCACCACCCTCCTGGTGAAGTAATTTCTTTTAATATCCAACATATGCCTCTCCTTCTGTAACTTCAGACTATTACTCCTTGTTCTGCTGTCAGTCATCTCTGAGAACAGTTTCTTTCCATCCTCCTTAGAACCCCCCTTCAGGAAGTTGAAGACTTCTATTAAATCACCCCTCAGTCTTCTCTTCTGTAAACTGAAAAAGCCCAAATCCCTCAGCCTATCTTCATACGTCATGTGCTCCAGTCCCTTAATCATTTTTGTTGCCTTCCGCTGAACCTTCTTCAATGTATCCACATACTTTCTATACTGGGGGGCCCAAAACTGGGCATAATACTCCAGATGTGGCTCATGAGTGCTGAATAGAAAGGAAGAACAACTTCTCTAGATCTGCCCAAAATGCTCCTCCTAACACACCCCAATATGCTATTAGACTTCTTGGCTACAAGGGCACACTGTTGACTCATATCCAGTCTTTTATCCACCATAATTCCTAGGTCCCTTTCCATTTTACTGCTGCTTAGCCAGTTGGTCACCAGCCTATAACAATCCTTGGGACTCTTCCATCCCAAGTGCAGAACTCTACACTTCTTGTTGAACTGCATCAGATTTCTTTTGGCCCAATCCTCAAATTTATTCAGGTCACTCTGGATCCTATCTCTGCCCTCAAACATATCTACCTCTTCCCCTAGCTTGGTGTCATCAGCAAACTCACTCACAGTGCAATCCAGTCCCTCATCTGGGTCATTACTAAAGATGTTGAACAGCACTGGCCCCAGAACTGAGCCTTGGGGCACTTCACTGGAAACCAAACGGCCATCCAGATATTGAGCCATTGACCACTACCCATTGGGCCCAAACGTCAAACCAGCTTTCCATCCATTTTATAGTCCATGTATCCAATCCATACTTCTTTAACTTATGGGCAAGAATGTTGTGAGAGACTGTATCAAAAGCTTTACTGAAGTCAAGGTATATCACATCCACTGAATTGCCCATGCTCACAGAGCCAGTTACCTCTTCATAGAAGCTAATCATATTGGTTAGGCAGGACTTGCCCTTAGTGAATCCATGTTGACTACTTTTAATCACTTTCCCCTCTTCCAAGGGCTCCAAAATGTATTCCTTGAGGTTCCCTTCCACTATTTTCCCAGGTAGTGAGGTAAGGCTGACCAGTCTATGGTTCCCTAGAGTCTCCTTCTTTCCCTTTTTAAATATGGGCACTACATTTGCCTTTTTCCAGTCATCTGGAATCTCTCCCAATCTCCAAGTTTCTTCAAAACATAATGGCCAAAGGCTCAGCAACAACATCCGCCAATTGCCTCCATACCCTTGGGTACATTAAATACTGACCCTTGGATTTGTGTACGTCTAGTTTTTTTGAAGTAGCTCTTAACTCGTTCCTTTTAACTCATTGCTCCATGTCAAAAAAAAAAAAAAAAGATATACTGGAATTCCAAAAGGTTCAGAAAAGGAGAACAAAAATGATTAGGGGCATGGAATGATTTCTGTATGAGGCAGGATTTATACAACTGACTTTTCATCTGGGAAAAGATACGACTTATAGGAAATATGATGGATGTCTGAAAAATAATGACTAGTTTGGCAAAAGTAAAAAAGAAAGTGTTATTTTTTCCTCTTCACAGCAGAAGAAAGAGGGGTCACCAAATGTAATTAATAGGTAGCATGTTTAAACCAAAGAAAAGCAAGTATTTCTTCTCACAACAACCAACCAACCTGTGGAATACCTTGCCAAAGGACTTTGTGAAGGCAAAGACTATAACAGGTTTGTTTCTTTTTGTTTTTGTTTTTGTTTTTGTTTTTGTTTTTGTTTTTGTTTAAAGCTGAATAAGTTCATGGAGGATAGGTCTTTCAATGGCTACTAGCTGGGATGAGCAGGGATGGTGTCCTCAGCTTTGGTTTGCCAGAAACTGGAAGGGGGCAACAAAAGATGAATCACTTGGGCTAAGGCTAGCCCTAGCTCAAAATAATTTACTTAATTTGTGGTGCGCAAATTATGTTGTTATTTTGAGCTACTATATTTCGAACCTGATGGAGGCTGCACTGCACCAAGTTTCAAAATAAGGGGCTATTTCGTACTTCCCAGTAACCCTTGTGTGACAAGTGTTAACAGGAACAAAATACTGCACTTGAAATCACCCCACTATTTTAAGTGTGGTGTTTGGCTGCATAGTTTCTATTTTAGGATATATGTGTACCCTGAAATAGAAACCATAGTGTAGCCTTAGTCTTGGTGGTTACTTGTTCTGTTTATTTGCTCCGAAGCACCTGCGTTGACCACTGCCAGAAGACAGGACACTGAGATATGTGGATGTTTGGTCTGATGTAGTTGGACCATTGTTATGTTTTTACAGTTATGAGGTGGGTCTTCAAAAAAACCAATTCAGTTTGCCCATCCTTTGCGTAGTGACAGAGAGGAAGCCATGCTAGTCTATATACTATCAAAACAAAAAGCAGTCCAGTAGCACTTTAAAGACTAACAACATAATTTATTAGGTGATGAGCTTTCATAGGACAGACCCACTTCTTCAGATCATAGCCATGCCAGAACAGACTCAATATTTAAGGCACAGGGAACCTTTGTGTGTTAGGGATGTGACTGCCTTTTCATGCCACAAAAAAGTTATCAGTGTGGAAAAAGGCAAGGAGTAATGCGAAGAAAAGAGGTAAAAATTATGGAAAAATGTGATTCCAATCTTAGCTTTATGAAAATTGTCAGGGTAAAAGCAAAACTATTTTTACCACAGAAAATCTGGCAAGCAACATAGTTCTTGGATCACAGACCAATTGTATCAATTTACATCTGCTTTGGGGCTGAGGATGGACTTGGAATTCTATGGTTAATTTGCTATGCACAGGTACAGCTTTACCAGACAGAGATTCATACAGTACCTATTTGGAGCCAAGAAGACAATTGACAATAGACCTTATTTGCATTGTCCTACATTAAAGGGTTCATACCCTGCTGTGGAATACCAAGGAGTCATAGCCTTGCAGCTGTTTTGCCATTTCTTAGGACAAGTGCCTAATTTAATTCTGCCTTATTCACCATTTAAATATTTCAGTCTATCTTCTGGCACCAATTTTGACACCCCCCACATGGCTTTTATGGGTTTCCAATGTACCAACTGCAATGCAACTTGTCTTTTTGGCAGCCACCAACAGCCATGAACTCTGTGTTGCCTCTCTGTCAGCATGTCACATCAGTATAAGCTAGAGTAATTGACGATAGCTGGCAAGCACTGCCAATGTTGTTAGCTTGGCACGGAGAAGGGACTTCCTGAAGACAAGTGAGTTTGTGGGTTTGTGGTTTTATTTTTTTTTTCAATATTCTGTAGTCTGCTCATCTAAATTTATAATTGCATGGAGCCTATATCCAGCAGCAAGACTCTGATCAGCATGAGAGCAGACTACATGCTGCTCCAACAGATGTATATGAATGTAGACAGCCTGGTGATTGTATGTGCATCAATTCTGTTTACTGGAGGCATAATTCTGAGCTGAAATGGCTACACAGACTTTATTTGCCTCTGGTTTAGGGGATTTGGTATTGTTTTATCACCTTTCATCTGGGAAAAGTGGACAATTCAGGCTGGAGAGCAATAATGACAGGTTTGCTGCAGCAAAGCTCCCAGTTAATAATGAGGATGATGCAAATTAATAATACTTTGCACTTATATAGCATTTTGCATGTTCAGAGCACTTTACAAACCTCTAATTAAGCATTATCTAATTAAAAATGACTTTGAAAGGGGCAGGAGATGTATGACAATTTTTTAAATTTGCCGATGTTTGATGATGACACAAAATAGGAGGAGGGTGGCCTCCACAAAGGCACAGAGCACATACAGTCAATTTTCTTTTTCAGATATATGAAGTTTATGGCCTGAAAATGGGCTTATGCCATTCAGCACAGAGGAATGTGAAGTAATCAGAGAAGGGAGGATCCAAGCTACCCACAGAGATGAAGCACAATATCAACCAAGAAAGAGATTTGAACATGAACATGAAGAATATTTCACAGGACTATAAAAGGCCTCAGGATTTATACTGTATTTCTAATATATAATTGATGTATTTTTTCTGGTAAATAGGGCGGTAATAAGACTAAATGAAAAATACTGTGCATTTCTGGTCTCCTTGAGCCAAATTTCATACTAATTTACCTGTTGTGCAATCTTTATTAAAGCCAGTTAATTACATGATCCCTTGCTAATCCTGAGTTTAGGTTGAAGGGAATTCATGTCCCATTTGGGGTGCCATTTCAGTTATAAACCATGGCCAAGAACACAGAGACTACCCTCGAGCTTCAAGCAGGTCAGCAGTTATAGGTACTAAGGCTGTGGCCACACTTGGCCAAACCTTTAAAATAGCCATGCTAATGCCCAAATCAAAGAATACTAATGAAGCGGTGAATTGAATATTCAGCTCCTCATTAGCATTCACATGCTTCCAGCCACGGCACTTCAAAAGCGCCGTTTTCGAACACGCACAGCTCGGCATGGCTACACGGGGGTCCTTTTCGAAAGGACCTGGCACATTTTGAAATCCCCTGATTCCTCTCAGCTGAGCTATTTCAAAATGAGGGGCAATTTCGAAACGAGCAGGAGAGCAACTACATGTTGGGAATAACGCCTCTTTTCGATGTTCATTTCAAAATGAAATGTGTGTAGTTGCTCCCCAGCCACCATTTCAAAATGAAAAGTCCTCCACCGAGCCAGCCCCTCCCCAGAGCACAGACACAGCCTGGCCAGCAGCCAGAGCTCTATGGCTGTCGGCTAGAGGTGCCTTAAAGCTGCAGGGACACAGCAACCCCATGCAGGAAGCTGAGAGTGTGCTGGTAGACGTAGGAGCACGTGGTGGCCAGACGACGTGCTGAAGCACCCCCAGAAAGCGACACCCCTCCGTGGCCATACCGATGGCCAGCAACCAAGACCCCCAGGATCCCCATGGAGCCAACGGTTCCATGTGGCAGGATTCTCAGGGCTCTGGGCAGCCCCCAAAGAGGAGGGGGACTCTATGGCTGCAAGCTGAAGTCTGGGACCTTCTGGCTGTCTGGGGGGACGAGGACATCCTGCTCAGGATGGAGGAGTGGAAGAGAAACGTGGACGCCTCTGCCCCCACCTCACCTGCAACCTCACTGCAAGGGGCCACCCCCTGCAGACCCCCCGACCAGGTCTGCTCCAAAAATCAAGGAGCTGTGGCAGGGCTATGCCCAAGCAAAGGACTCAGCCTGGCATTCCAAGGCAGCGCCGGCCACCTGCCTCTATTTCAGGGAGCTCCACCAGCTGCTGGGACCCAGGGAGGCTGCACCGCCCACGGAGACCCTGGACACGGCAGAGCTGGAGGTGCAGGTTGAGGAGCCTCAGCCAGGACCCTCAATGCCCCCCACCGCACTGCAGGCCCCAAAGTACCTGCTGCCACTGGGGACAGTGATAGCAGGAGCAAGAGACCACTGTACATCACCGAGCCCTCCGAGGGCCCTAGCTGGTGCCACATCTACTCAGGCCTCCCCTGAATCACCTGAGGAACCCTCAAATAGCAGTGTGTAGGGGGGGGTGCCCTGGTCATGCAGGGGGGCGGTAGTCCCCCCACACAGCCAGCACAGGCCTGGGCACACGGCCATGGGCCAGGGACCCAGGGATGGCCATCATTGCTGCCGGAGGGAGCCCATGTGTGTGCGGGGTCCCCTCATGGGGCCATGGGCTGCCATGAGGTTCATAAGCCTGGGAGGGTGCGAAGGGCTGGGGCAGCCACTCTAACAGCCCTATGTTGATGGATCCCACAGCCACCCCGGAGCCCCTCACCACAAGAAGGGCGGGATGGCAGTTGGGACAAGGCCATTGGCCCACAGTACCCAGTCTCGTGACTGACGGGGCACCACCCTCTCTCCTTATGTCTTCACAGCCTCGACATCTGCCAGGCACCCCAGCCTCCTGGATATGCCCGGGAGCCCCAGAGCAGCAGAGGAGGGCAAAGGGGTGCCACTTCCCTAGACCAGGCACCATGGTGGGAGAAGCCTCCACCGCAGCTGGGCACATGATCTGGCAGCAGCCCACACAGCTGCATGGTGGGAGCAGAACCATTTGCTGTAGAAATGGCTCTCCATGGAGTGGGCAGCCTGGGACTGGGTGACTGGGTATCTTGACACCCTGATCCAGGCCATCACCAACTGCCTGGCCCAGCCATCTGCCCCATGGATGGCCTTTCCCACAGCCCCCACCTCTTCCCCAGCCCCCAACCTCCTCCCTGGTCCTCTCCTCTGTCATGGCCCACCCCGCCCAGCCTCCCCATCTTCCTCAGCCCTCCCACACCCCTTCCACCACCTCTACCCATGCAGCTCTGCTCCCAGCCAACATGTCTCTGGCTGAGCTGCAGGAGCTGGTGCACTGGCTGTAGCCAGGTGAGCCCTGCCTGTCCATGGCCCACCCCCTCCCCACGAGTCCAAGACCCTAGATACCTCAGTCTGGCCCTATCTCCCAGTTCCACCTGCCCATCCTGGCCCCACTGTGGTCCCTGCAGCAGTGGTAGTCATGTCTCCAGGGGCCGTTGTGGCTCCTGACCAGCCATTCCCACAGAGGATTGAGGCCCCCTGCCACCCCATGTAAATAGTTCACCTCTACCCCCCATGTAAATAGTCACATGTTCTTTGTTTTCCAAAAATAACAGTTGAATTTATTTAATGGTGTTATGTGTCTTGCCTCAGGTGGGGATGGTGAGGGGGGGTGCATGCGAGCACGGGTGCTGGTGGGGTGGTGGTGAAAACGGGGGGTGTTGCATGGCGTTGGTCAGGCCAGGTCATGGGGACCCCCAGGCAAAGTCCTCCCAGAGGGCCTCCCACACGCTCACCCTGTCCCAGTGCACCTGACGACACGGGATGGCACCTGGCTGCTCATAGTGTGGCACAGCCTCGGCCGCCCAGTGTGCCACAAAGAGCTCCTGCTTGCTTTCCACAAGGTTGTGGACAGCACAGTAGGTGCCCATGCCCACAGGCACGCTGGGCAGGCCTACCTCCAGGCACGTCAGGAGATACCTGAAGCATGCCTTAAGATGGCTGAATGCCCATTCAATAGTGTTTCTGGCCTGGCTGAGGAGGGCATTGAAGAGGTCTTGGCTCTCGTTGGTGTGTCCCATGTAGGGGTGCGTTAGCCAGGCCTGGAGAGGGTAGGAAGCATCAGCGACAATGCACTGGGGCATGATCACATCCCTCACTGGCAGATCCCGTGGGGGGGGATGTAGGTGCCCTCTTCCATCCTGCAGCCAAGCCATGAGTTCTACAGGGCATGGATATTGTGTGCCCTGTCTGGCCAGCCCATACAAATGTCTGTGAAATGTCCTCAGGCATCCACAAGGGCCTGGAGGATGACAGAGTGGTAGCCCTTTCAGTTGATGTACCATCCCTGGCTGTGTGGTGGGGCCTGGATGGTGACGTGGGTGTTGTCCAATGTGCCAATGCAGTTGGGGAATCCCAGCTGTTGGAAGCTGGCCATGGCAGCATCCATGTCCCCATGGAGGATCAGGTGATGCAGGAGGATCCTGTTGATGGTGGTGACAACCTGTAGGGCATGGAGGGCACAGACACCTATGAGTGTGTGGTAGCATATTGGGGGTACTCCCTCCCCAGGACTCCACTGTGGGTGTGTGGCCCAGGGTGTCTTACCTCAAGGAGTACGAGCCCAATGGTGGCCTTAGCCACCCCTAACTGTCGGCCGACTGAGCAGTTGCTCTCTGGGGTGGCCAGCTTCCACACAGCGATGGCTACTTGTTTCTCTGCCGTGAGCATGAGCCGCATGTGGGTGTCCTGGTGGTGAAGTGCTGGTGCCAGCCAATGGCACAGCTCCATGAATGTGGCCCGAGTCATACGGAAGTTTTGCAGCCACCATTCCCCACTGGTGGGGTACCGCCAGAGTTGACTGTGGGCCTGGAATGCATTGTGCTCTGGATGCATTGTGGGGGGGACCTGCAGAAGGCCAGCCATGTGTCGGGCAGCATGTAGTCTCATATAGCATGCTGTCAGGATGGCCAACAGGCTGGCCCTGATGTCCAAGGTGTCCTCGTCAGTGAAGTGCTGAGGTCACGTGTTGCAAGCTGCCAGGGTCCTCAGCATGTGCATGAGGGGGTGTGTTTAGGAGGGGACCCTTAATAGGGTGGCTACCCTGTGCTCCAGGAAGGGCTTGTAGGCCATTCAACCCTGCCCTTGCCATTTCCTTCCCCATTATTTTGAAATGAAGCTGTGGCTGTGTAGCTGCTCCATTTCAAAATTATGGGGTGTCTCTTTCATGGCGTGGATAGCAACATCAATCCACATTTTGTGCGTAGTCACTTCCTTTTGAAGCAGCTCACTTCAAAGTGACAGATAGGGGTTACCCCTTTCGATGTCACTTCCTAGTGTGGCCACTGCCTAAGGCTATGCCTACAATAGCCCCCCCACCTTCAAAAAGGGAATGTTAATGAGACACTTCAGATTATGCTAATTAAGTGATTCAATGAATATGCAATGCCTCATTAGCATTATGACAGCCATGGCACTTCAAAAGTGCTGCTTTCAATCACGTGTGGCTCATCTCCATGGGGTCCTTTTCGAAAGGACCTCACACACTTCCAAATAGGAATAAGGTGATTTTGAAGTATGCAGGGTCCTTTCGAAAAGGACCCCATGTAGACAAGCCACGCACAATCAAAAGCAACACTTTTGAAGTGCCACAGCTGCCATTATGCTAATCAGGCACTGTGTATTCATTGCAGCACCTCATTAGTATATCCCAAAGTGTCTCATTAGCATCCCCCTTTTGAAAGGGGTGGGCTAGTGTAGACATAGCTTAAGGCTTTCTGCATCAAAGCTACCCATCCATTTCCCACTGAGATCTTTGATGGGACTGGTTCCCCTTGCTCAAAAAAAGATTCATTCAGACTAGAATAGATGCAAAGAAGAGATTCTAGAAGATTAGGGAAATCTATAGGCTATGTTATGAGAGGATTCTGAAGGCACTTAACTTGTTTTGCCTAGCTAAACAAAATCTGAGGACAGAGATGTTCTCTTTCTCTCTCTTTTACTCCTTCTATATATGTACATGTGTGTATACACACACAGCAAGCAGATAAATATCAGTGAGTGTCAAGAGTTCTTTAAGCTAAAGAATGTTGACAAAAGAAAAATGAGTATAAATTGGAAATGAATAAATGTAGGTTTCTAACCACTGGAGGAGTGAGTTTCTGGACCAGCCTTCCCATAAGAGCCATGGAGGTAATCAACTAGTTACAAGCTAAGCTTGATACCTTTATGAAAGTGGCTATACGGTGGGGTTGCTGATGATTAGCAGAAGACTGGACTTGATGACCCAGGATGTCCCTTTCAGTCCCATGTCCTATGCTTCTAAATCAGCTGGTATATTTCCCTTGATTTTAGTGGTAGCTGGATTGGGTTCCATCAGCTTGTGTACCTCCTAAGCCAAAGGAGTAACTTACATCATTTTGTGAGGCTCTAGCCTTCAGTTAGACTAAGGGAGACATGATCACATGCACAAACCCAGTATATTAAGGAATCAAACGTTACAAGTAACTAATAAATAGGTAGATTGATATGCAACTTCAGTGCATTCTCCAGGCTAGGCCAGTGTGATAAAGTTTAGACAGGCCTGCATAAAGTCAAGCTCTTTAGAATGCTTGAAAAGAGGTTTGTTGTCATGGGGAGAGGTGCAGCTTATGCAATAACTGTTGGCTGGATAAACTGTACTTATTATAAAAAAGACATTGCTAAGAATGAAGAGGCACAGCACAGGCCAGTCAGCCAGCTTCCAAATGCATATTTTATACAGAAAAATTAGTAAGACGTGGGTCACGGTAAGGAAAAAGTAGAGATGTACATGATTCTTGAAAGGACAGATTGAACCAGTAAGATAATTAGACTAATGATTATTTTTTAGAAAAACTGTAAGTCTTGTTCCCTTTGGGAAGGGGGCCTACATTCCCAGGAAGAGATGCAGGCAAAAAGGTAGTGTTTATTTTTAAAAAAACAGAATAACAATGAAAGTTATTAAATCACTGTAAACCAAATCAATACCAATGGACTTGACTGAAGTAAATATAATTTGTCCCTATAAGAGTAAAGGAGCTCATTCCTGTGAAAAATCAAAATGTGATCTTTTGTCAATGTTCTTATTCCAATCTCCGTTCATCTCATACTTCTGCTGGTCAGCTTATGTTTTCAGTCATGCCTGCCGGTTAAAGCATTAGTATTGCCCAGAGAGGTGTCTGTTGTCAGGTGAGGTCTTTGACACTTGAAAGTAGTGTGTAGACATTGTCACAGCTGGCAGAACTGTCATTTCTTCTGGACTCAGTTTGTCCTCCGCATCAGTTTTCTACTGTTTGTGTTTCAGTATACCTAGAAAGAGATGGGGGCCCCATTGTGTCAGACATAATACAGACACACACTAAGGGGTTCTAGGTTCCAGTGGTGCTGGAACACTTTTTTTAGGATGGAGGCAGTGAACTGCACCAAACTCCACACACACACACACACACTTACCCTGGAATGCACCCCACACTGTGTCCCAGGCTAAGGCCACAGGAACAAAACCCTAGGGCTGGTAGCGAGGGGCCAGTGTCCAGAACCATTAGGGTACCAGCCCTCAGTTCATTGCTGATGGACAGACCCTGGAATGGCACAGAGGCCCCTTGACATGGACAGGCAGCTAGGACTCCAGCACAGGGCCATGCTGTGCACAAAGCCTGGGAGTGCTGCAGCATCCCCTCTCCCTACACTGCTACTTTCCATGCCTAAGGTAGGTTCTCCACTCCACCTTCCCCTCCACACCAGCTGATTTTCTAAAGATTGTGAACTTTGACCAGTCACTCCTGTCTGATGATTTTGGATTTGTCCCCTGTAATTATCTGGCTTCTCTTTCTTTTTGACCCTTTCTCTCTCTGAAGTTAAAAGTTACTTTTGTTCTTATCAGAAAGTCCCACCTTCCTGCAGAAATCAAACAGAGTGGCACTTATTATGGGACAGGATTTTCTGTAGGACACCCAGTAAGTGCTATTTTCCTGAATCTTAATGCACTCTTTATGCACTTCTGAATTACTCCTCACAATGTGTTGGTCTTCGGTATGTTTTGGCAACTCCCCCTTTGCAACAGGGCAGCCAAGCTGCTTCTTTTGGGTCGGCCCTTCCTCCCGAATTTATTAGTTTCACTGTAGCTGATTTAAAAGTAAACTGCTAATATTTGTAAATGAAACCTTAACATTCCCAAAAGCATGGGATGATTTGAAATATATCTATGAAACTACTTATTTGAATATTTAATAATTTTGAAAAAAAAATAAAACTCTGTATACACTGCCTACACGCTGCATTCCAGTCATAGACCCAGATGCTGGAGGGAGCAAAACACTGACAAAAGTAAGAACCTTTCAAGTCCTTAGTCTCTATCTTTCCTTCTTCTGAAGGGGATGAGTTAGAGCAAAACCACATGAATTTTTTTAAGTGCTAATGTCAAGTAAATGTGTTTCAGGCTGTCATTGAAAAGTTGATAATAAGGTTCCCACATGATTCATTTGGCAACGTGCAAGGCCTGAACTAACTCAAGTGTGTGTCCATAGATTTGATGTTCACCTGGCATCAAAGGGCATCTTGACAAAACGACCTGAAGGTTTTCATCAGGTAGCATGAAAAAAAAAAAAGAATGAAAGAAACCATAGCAATTACTTCCCTGAGAAATTCAGAGGAAGAAGAAAAATGCATTAACTTTTCCACTAGACAAGAACTTAGAAAATATGACAACTAGTACTGTCTGCCATGCAGGCAATGTCACTTATCAAATCTAGGTAAAGTGATAGTGAGCCAAGAATTCAGCCTTGTTTAGATTGCCTTTATCTTTGGGCTATTTCATTAAATTTTATCCACTTTGCTTTATTATTAGGCCATATCTAAAACAAGGTAGTGAGGAAACTGCTATTAAACAATCCAAGGGAGAAGTGGGATCGGTTAAATAATCAAGGCAGAAAATGTACCCAGCTATGTAGTCTAGTGCTGCACTATCTAAATATCAAAAGAAGAGTGTGTTTTAGTGCATTTAATTGTAAAACCATCTTACTTCTTATGGCAGCCAGTCAATGGAACTGGAATTCTCTGATGCAGCAGTGGGATACCTCTGCTGTGCTCCAAGGCCAGTCCGTTTTTGGGATTATCACTTTAGCTGTTTGAAAACACAATGGACTGAAACATGCAGGCTGTCAGCCCAGAATGATTTTCTCAAATGCTTTTAATATGTTATAGTATTCACATACACACACACAGTTGCCTATGTTCAGAACACTGTTTTTGTTTTGTATTGTTTTGTTTTGTTTTGCCTAGTTTCAGGAAAGAAGTCAAGCTCCAGACAATAGACAGCTTAGTTTGAAAATTTGCAAGCCATTAATCTTAAAACTCAGCTAAGCCTCTGTGGGTTCTTTTAAATTTCCTGAAGGAATTTTTGAGGCCTCATAACCCTGTTTATTTAATTCAGGCTGAGAAGTAAAGAGAGAAATAATGCATTCCTCCAATCCCTTCTCTCTTCTCTCTCTCTCTCTCTCTCTCTCTCTCTCTCTCACACACACACACACACACACACACACACACACACACACACACACACACACACACACACACACACACACACACAGGCAAGTGAGGGTGTCAACAGTACTGGAAGGAACAACCAGTGGTAATTTCAAAAGCATTAGGTGGGGAAGAGGGTGGTGTTGGCCACAGAAGCTAGAAGAATTTTGAAGAAAAAATAAGTGGCCTTCAGGCAACAAAAGGAAGGGACCAAAGTGGAGATCTGCCTGCAGAAAAGAAAGGAAGCCTTCAGCCTGAAGCAATGGAAGAGACACTTCTCCAGCCTACAGTAGATAAAGAGCATTCTAAAGCTAAGAGGGAGCCTGAAGTGAAAGGAGGTTTCTGTAAAACAGACAGAAAGGCTTGGTGCATAGAGGCACTATTTCTATTGAAACATTACCTTCCTTGTACTACTAAAAAACAGTCTGGGATCTAAAGAGACATGCATAAGAAAGACAAGTATTTAGTGGGTCAGACTACTATTTATTGACCATTCAGGAAAAAATGGTAAAACTGAAACCATTTCACTCAGATTTTGAATGCACTTCTAGCAAATAATAGGATACGGCCCTACCAAGAACTACATGTGTCAGATGTACAGCAAACTGTAAAGCTGATGATGACAATACAAGCCCTGATAGATTCCCTAATTATACACTGTAAACCAAGGACTTGTGGGAGCAGGGAGTGGGGAATCAGTTCCTGTATCCAGTGGGACTGTTTTCACTGGTGATGCACCTGTATTGCTCTTTCTCCATTTGCTGTATGGTACTTTCTTTCCAAAAATGAATAAATACTATTTTAAGGACTTGACCCTTGTATAGAATTCAGATGCTGTACTCCTACAGACTTCTGCCATCCAGGATCAAGCTCTCAAAGCAGGTCAGAGTTTACTGCTTATTTCAGAATTAGCTTTCATAGTATTTTGCCTTTTTATTTGGTGGACACATATGACGTCCCTAACAGCTGTATCGGATTGAGCCATAATGGCAGGGGGAAGGAGGAATTCAGAGGAACAGGCAAGGGAAAAAATACGTTTCCAGCCTATATTTGAAATGACATGGAAGGTCAGAGTGACAGCTATGAAGATTGTTGCAGATGTTGAAATCTTCAGCACAGAAAGTTCTCAGACCAGCAGTGGTCAAGTTTTGTGAAGTGAGAAAGAATTGAAACAGTGACATTTTAATTAGCATTTGGATAATGCAAGATCAGCATTTCTTTTCAAAATGTGTTGTGAAATAGATAACAGAGCTGACTGTAAGTAGCTGTATCACATGTTAGATGGCTCTAGATATTTTGTTCAGGTGTGTTTGTCTCTCTGGTGCTTTAGCAGGTTGAAACAACTGATTTCCTGCATTTTTCAAATTTGGCATGTGCTGATGGATGCAACATTGGCTTTTTGTGTGACAGATAATAACTGACGGCCCTTACAGGTACACAAATGAAAAGGCAAAAAAGAAAATTCAGTGTGCTCCTGGATGAGCTTTCCAAATTATAGACCCTTTTTGGTTTGACATTTTGTCTGTGTTTCTCTGTTCCTAAGAGGGAATTTTTGTTCCTTACATCTGGATTCACCAAAGAACTTCCCCCGTCTGGAGCCTTAGGCTATTCAGTGATGGCATCTGACATTTATTCATGGAAACATTCTTCCTTCTCTTCTGATGTGCTTGGTACTTTAGCTGCATGGTTCTAGACCATTTTAATGCCAATGTCCTAGGACTAACCAGGAGAGTGCATAGAAAAGCTTCTTTGCTCCCCCCGTGCTTCCTTGAAGAACCAGGTCACACACAAGGAGAGAGTAGGCAGAAACAATCATCAGTCTGCTGAGTGACACCTAGAATGTGGGAGGGAAACAAGCTGGAGAGATGGCAACTGCAGGAAGCTATGTCTAATCCTCTTCTTAATGGGCCTTCTGTAAGACTAACTTGACTGAAGAGACATACCAGGGTGGGATTAATACAGTAAACTCTAGTTTAAGAGATATTTGAGTAACCAGCACTGTCAAATAACCAGTGTAACTCCTGTGCTCTCTCTGTCCCCATCCCCTGGTGGCAGCTACAAGATATATTGTAATAAACTGGCAGGAATAAAATCTCATTGGTTTAATTGGGAGTGGCTCTCCTAAGCCGTGTCTACACGTGAACGCTACTTCGAAGTAGCGGCACTATCTTCGAAATAGCGCCCGTCACGGCTACACGCGTCGGGCGCTATTTCGATGTTAACATCGACGTTAGGCAGCAAGACGTCGAAGCCGCTAACCCCACGAGGGGATGGGAATAGCGCCCTACTTCGACGTTCAACGTCGAAGTAGGGACCGTGTAGTCGTTGCGCGTCCTGCAACATTGAAATTGCGGGGTCCTCCATGGCGCCCATCAGCTGAGGGGTTGAGAGACGCTCTCTCCAGCCCCTCAGCTCAATGGTGGCCGCGTGGAGAGGCCCCTTAAAGGTCCCCGCCCCCTCCCTTTCCTGTGCAGGAAGCTGAGAGAACGTGAACGCGGCAGCCCAGACACACGGCCAGCCTGCACGTCCCTCAGCAGCCAGCACAGACAGCCACCCCAGCTGTGATGGCCGCCTGGCAGCCCCCCCAGAGCCCCCAGGGGACCCCACCCCAAGGGGAGCCAGGGCAGCCAGGGCTCCCAGGCTGGCAGCCAGGCCGGGAAGCGGCAGCGGGGCCCCTCCTGGATGGAGGCCGAGCTTCGGGACCTGCTGGGGCTCTGCAGCGAGGAGGAGGTGCTCCAGGTAATGGGAAGCAAGAGGTGGAATGCACATGCATTCGCTCAGCTGGCCAAGGGCCTGGCCACCTGAGGTCACCCTGCCCGCACTCCGGACCATGTCCGGAGTAAAGTGAAAGAGCTGCGGCAGGGTTATACCCGGGCCCGGGATGTGGCTGGCCGATCTGGGGCCGCCCCCATCACTTGCCCCTTTTACAGGGAGCTCAGGGACATCCTGGGCCCCCGGCACACCTCCTCCCCTCCGGCCACTCTTGACACCTCAGCTGAGGAGCCCCAGTAGGCCCCAGAGCCGGAGTCTGCCTTGGAGGCAAGCCCCGCAGCCCGGGGGCCCCCCCTGGAGCCCACCGCCGGGGCACCGGAGCAGGAGGAGGGGGACTCCTCCTACACTGAGACGGGGCTGCAGATCCTCCTCCCATCCCACAGCAGCAGCCGGGCGTCTGCCCCCCGGGTGTACCCCGACCGAGGGAGTGGACCTACAGGTATGTACCCCCCCGGTGTACACCCCCGGGGTTGAGGGGCAGGGGTAATAGATATGTGGCCAGGGCCTTCCACATGCCCAGATGGCCATGTCCCTCACAGGAGGGCATCAGCCCCTGCTCCCCCCCCCCAGCACGGCAGTGCCATGCCCCATCCCCGGGCCAGGGGGGAGCGGAACCTCTAGGGTCCCCTGGGAGGAGGGGGTGGGACACCCCGTAGCAGCAGCAGCAGCAGCAGCCGCAGCAGCATGTGATGGAGTGGGGGGAGTGCAAATGCGAGACTCAGGCTAGATATGAGCAACAAGCTGAATAGCTCCCAGGGGCAAAGGATGATCCTGGGGCTACAACTGGCAGGTTACACCTCTGCCCTGAACAAAGAGGAGGGAGGAGCCAAGCTGGCTTTGAATCGGGGGGGGGCCACAGGTAGAGGCTAGGGGAAGGGAGAGCTGGAAGGCAGGCAGCCTGACGAGGGGGAAAGCTACACCCCAGAGGGGCACCTCTTGGGGTCTTCTCCTCAGGACGGGTTGGAAGGACTGTCTCTGACTGCTGTACTGTCACTTCTGGGAGAAACTGGGCATCTGTGGCCTAAGAAACCTCTCCTGTCAGACCCTGCTGAGTGAAGTGAGAGTCACTCCCGCCGGGGGATGGGGTGCAGTTCAGGGGGAACCATGAACCCCATCACAGCAGCATCTCCAGGGGACAGGGATGGGGAACCTGCAGCACAGGGGTGGGGGGACAAGGGCCACGGCTCGGGGCCTACACTAACGCCTGTCTCCACTCTTCTTCCCCCCCTCCTGTGTTCCACAGCTGCACCATCGGAAGGACCGGAGAGTGCTGGCAAGGCTTCAGTGGTCCCGGAATCCCCTCCAGGGCCATCGCTCCAGGCCAGCCCCTCGGCGGAGGACCGACCAGCCCCACGGCGGGCAAGTCGGCGGACCCAGCACCACCACCCGACCGCAACGGACCCCCAGCTGCTGGCCATCCATCATCGGCAGCTGGAGGTCACGGAGCAGCACCTGCAGGTGGAGCAACGCCGCCTCCACCTCCAGGAGCGGGCGCTGACCTGGCGCCAAGAGGCATGGAGGGCCTACATGGAGACATTCAACCGCCTAGTAGACCACCTGGCCCCCCGATGCCACGCCGGCCGCCGCTGCGCCCGCCCTGAGCGCTCCACCAGCCGCACCAACCACTGCTCCGCTCGTCGCCGCGCCGTCTGCCATCGCCCCGCCACCTGCCACCGAGGGCCGGACCGCCGAGGGAGACCTGGGGCCAGCTGAGACTCACCAGACGTATTTGCCGGTCCACCCGGCCCCCAGCCAGCCCTGGACAGGGCTGCGGCCGAGGCGGGGCTCCCGGCCGCCCACCCCCAGTGCCGGACTATAGGGGCGTAGGGCCCAGGACGTGGCCCCCCCCTTGTATATAGTTTGGACTTATTTATTTGTGCCCCCCGTTTGCCCCGTCCCCCCCCATGTAAATAGTTCTCCCCTTCCTTGCAATCCCTGTTTTCTTTTTGTAAATATATGCAAATTTTTTTTATTTTTCACTTATAATAGTTAGAAGTTCTTGCATATAGTTTGGTATTAGTTAAAACAACCGTTCAAAGAAAACCAGTTTGATTTTACAAACAAGTGCATGCTTTTATTTGTCCAGGAAAAGTGGGTGGGGGTGTGCTGTTGGGTGCTCCATGGTGAGGGCGTAGGGGCAGGAAGTGTTGTGGAGGAACGGGGGCGGGGGGCGCAGTGAGGGGCCTGGCAGAGTTGACCCCGCGGCCTCATCGAAGTGGGCCCGCAGGCCCTCCCCGATCCAGGTCCCTTCGGGGTCCACCTGGCGACTGGGGGCAGCGGGTGTCTGCACGTCGGCCCTGCCGGCCTCCACAGCCCAGCCCTGAAAAAAGTCCTCCCCCTTGCTCTCCACCAGATTGTGTAGGGTGCTGCATGCACCCACAATCTGGGGGATGTTGGTGGGGCCCGCATCCAGGCGGGTGAGGAGACATCTCCAGTGCCCTTTGAGGCGGCCAAATGAGCGCTCCACCACCTGGCGCACGTGGTTCAGGCGCTGGTTGAAGCGCTCCTGGCTGGCAGAGAGATGGCCCATGTACGGCTGCATGAGCCAGGGCCGGAGGGGGTATGCCGCATCTGCGATGATGCAGAGGGGCATGGTGGTGTCCCCCACAGGGATCTCCCGCTGGGGGATGTAGGTCCCTGCTTCCAGCCGGCGGCACAGGCCCGAGTTCCGGAAAACCCGGGCGTCGTGGGTGCTGTCAGGCCAGCCCACACAAACGTCCTGGAAATGGCCCCGGCTGTCCACCAAGGCCTGGAGGACAACTGAGTGGTAGCCCTTGCGGTTTATGTAGCATCCTCCACTGTGTTGCAGGGCGCGGATGGGGATGTGAGTCCCATCCAGAGCCCCGAAGCAACTGGGGAAGCCCAGGGTGGCAAAGCCTGCGATGGTGGCATCTGGGTCCCCCAGCCTCACGAGCCTGTGGAGGAGCATGGCGTTGATGGCACGCATGACCTACAGGGGAAGCATATGGGAGAGCACCAATGAGGGGTGAGCAGGGTGTGCGTGGCCCTGCCCTGCCCGGGCCCCCCTGCCCTGCCAGGACTGCCTCCCCCCACTCCCCCCCTGGGTCCTCTTACCTCCATGAGGACAGCCCCGACGGTGGCCTTGCCGACGCCAAACTGCTGGCCCACCGATCGGTAGCTGTCTGGAGTGGCCAGCTTCCAGACAGTGATGCCGACCCGTTTCTCCACTGGGAGGGCACGCCGCATGGCGGTGTCCTGGTGCCTGAGTGCAGGGGTGAGCCACTGGCATAGCTCCATAAATGTCTGCCGGCTCATCCTAAAGTTCCTGAGCTAGCGGTCGTCGTCCCACTCCTCAAGCACCAGCCGCTCCCACCAGTCGGTGCTGGTGGGGTAGCTCCACAGGCGGTGGCGTGTGAGGCGGGGTGCGGGGTCGGGGTGCTGCAGGGTTGGGGGGTGAGTCCTGCTCCTCTGCGGGCCGCTCCTCCTCCGGTGTGGCAAGGAAGTGCTCAGCTGCCTCCCGCATGGCATGGAGCAGGGCAAGCCCTGCTCCTGCAGGGGCGGCTGGGTGGACCTCTGGCTGCTGCTGCTGCTGCTGCTGCTGCTGCTGCTGCTGGTGGTCCATGACTGCATCGCCCAAGGTCTGCGTGCCTATGGCTCTTCAGACTGCGTGCTGTGCAGGCTGAGTGTGTCTGGGAGGGGCCCTTTAAGGGAGCGGCTAGCTGTTGCCCCAGAAGTGCTAGTCTGCCCTATGACCCTGTCTGCAGCTGTGCCTGGCACCCCTATTTCGATGTGTGCTACTTTGGCGTGTAGACGTACCCTCGCAGCACCTATTTCGATGTGGTACTGCACAACGTCGATGTTGAACATCGACGTTGCCAGCCCTGGAGGACGTGTAGACGTTATTCATCGAAATAGCGTATTTCGATGTCACCACATCGAAATAGGCTGCTTCGATGTAGGGTTCACGTGTAGACGTAGCTCTGGAGGGACATTTAGATGGTAACTGACAAACCTCACGTGTCCTGTTCACTAAAGAAACTAAAAATACATGCTTAGTAGTGTACCATTGACCAGGTAGTTAGCTAACAATTTAAATAGTTAATAGGCACTACCACTCTCCTGCGAACCAACACCTGCCTGCTGCCAGTGTGGGCTCCACCGGGTGTCCGCTCTTAAAGGAGAAAGCTGGCAGCTGGGGGGGCTGCCACACCAAAGACAGCTGCAGCTCCCCACCATGGTGCCACTCCATTTCTCCCCTGCTGTGGGGCTCCACCTTGGAGGGCTTTGCAGAGCCCTGGGTTGGGAGATGGCAGCTGCAAACCTGCCTCCTCCTGCCTAGGCCCATGGCCGTCCTACAACCAAGCACAGAGCCAGGAAGAAAAGTACAGGGAGCTGAAGCTGGGGTTTGTGTTCAACTTCACCCCTCAGGGGGGGGTACATCCCACTCAGCACTGCCCTGTATCCCTCTGTGCTGCACGTGAGCGCAGATGGCGGCTCCCTGCACTCCTACCCAGCGTGAGTGCTGAACTCTCTCTTGTCCAAAATCTTTGATTATCTGGCAACCTCCTGGTCCCATCGGTGCCAGAGATCAGAGCTTACTGTGCTGTCAAAGAACAGGAGGGCTCTTCTCCTCAGATTCTGCTTACTACACTGCCTAGAAGTAATCTAAAATAAGACAATCGTCCTTTATTTTTCAACAACAGACAAAGAAGCTAATATATCTGCCTCCTCCTTTAAAGGTGACAGATTAAGGTGGTAGAAGGAGCAGAAACATCCATGATCATCAGGTCTAATAATCATAAAATACTGTAGGGACAAAAGGACCCACAAGAGATGATCTAATCCACCCTCTGTGGACTAGATGTCACGTATACCTAGATAAATATACCTGGAAAGTCCCTGGCAGGTGTCTGTCTAACCTACTCTTAAAAGCCTTCAGGGATGGAGATCCCATAACCTTCCTTAGGAGCCTAATCCAGAGTATAACAAAAGTAATAGTTTGAAAATGCTTCCAAACCTTAATCTTCCTTGCTGCAGGTTAAGTCCATTAGTTTTTATACCACATTCAGTGGACAGTGGATTTTAGACCAATTTTCCAATTTACCAAAGTCATTTTGAATTTCAGTCCTGTCCTCCAGAATACCAGTTACCCTTCCCAGTTTGGTGTTATCTGCAAATTTTTTGCGCATTCTGTCAAATCCATTCTCCAAATAAATAAAACCTTGAATAGTATTGCAACCAAAACAGTCCCCTGCAGAGCCCCATTAGATACATCACCTCAGTCTGACAACAAATCATTGACTACTACTCTTTGAGTAGGGTGTGTCAACCAGTTTTGCATCTACCTTATTGTAATTTAATTTAGACCGCATTATGCTGGTTTTCTTACGAGGATAGAGCATGTCAACAGCCTCCCCAAATCTACTAGGTCAGTAAACATCTCAAATAAGGAAATTAGGTAACTTGTCATTATTTATTTTTGACAAATCTTTGCTGGATATGTATTACAATTATCAGATAATCACAAATTGATTGATTTATAATTTGGTCCTGTATTTTTCCAAGTATTCAAGTTAGCTGACTGGTCTTTAATTCCCTGGGTTCTTTGTTCTCATTTTTAAAGATGAGTATTATGTTTGCTTTTCTCCAGTGCTCTGGGACTTCTCCTATCCTCCAAGAGCTCTCAAAAATAATCATTTCCAGTTCTAAGATTGCTTCAGTATTTAATCAGGTCCTGCCAATATGAATACAGCTAAATCATCGAAATGTTCTTTAACCTGTTCGTTACCTAGTTTGGCTTACATTCCCTCCTCCCTGTTGTTAATAGTAATTGTGTTAAGTAACTGGTCACACTGTACCTATTTAATGAAAAATCAAGCAAAGTGTACATTAAACACCTTACAGTTCTTGATGTCATCTGTTCGTAGTTCTCCTCCCCCATACTTTCCTTTGTCTTTCTCCTGCTTTCAATGTATTTATAGAAGCTTTTCTCATTGCCCTTTCTGTCTCTTGCTAAGTGTAACTTATTCTGTGCCCAAGTCTTCTGATTTCGTACCTACTTGATTTTATCATCTCTAGATCTTGGGAGAAATGACCTTTCTTAAGCAAAAGGCCAATTGCCTGAGACAGACAAAGGTAGAACTCAACCTGTCAGACTTCCAAGTGAGCTTGCTGAGTGCGAAACCATGGTTGGACAGCTCTCCAGGTTGCAGGAGTTCTTTGCAGTACCACATAATGCCAAGTGCCTCTGTGCTACCAGCTCTCCTGACTTCTAAGCAGCCAGAGCAAAGTTTGAGACTTCTCAAGTGAATTGATTCCTTGGTGGGAGAAAAATAAGCCAAGTTCAGCTTGAAAAATCAGTTTGTACACCAAGAAGTATGTGTGTGCCTTGCAGAAAACATGTGCGCTGAGCAGATTGTTCTTTAATGAAAGAAACTGCTTTGCACATCACCCACTAAAACAAGTCTTGTTAAAAGGCCTTTATCTTTATCGTAACATTTAGAGAAACAGTTGAGAAGAGAAAGGTCTAGCTTCAGGAAGACAAATGGCAGAATGCTTCTGGACTTAAACAAGAAAAACACCCCAGAAGGGAGGAGAGAGAGAGAGAGAATGTAAGTGAACGTGTGAGGTTGAAAGCAACAGGTGTAGGTCCAGCAATAGGACAAGTGACTAAGTAGACACAAAAGAAAATTCAGAGTGAAAGGCTGGGCTGGAAGCTCAAGATTCCTTTCAGATCTTGTGCAGCAGAAGCTGAGGACTGATAACTCCATATTTTACTAACAGAATTACATCTGTGCCAGAAAAAAGGTATCTCTGTACCTTAAGGAAGCAGGAATTAGGGCAACCAAGGATTTTAATCAGTTCCTGACATTTTCAGAGGGAGACACTTATGTACTTATTACTTAGGAATAATTCAGGTGAGAAGATCCATGTCAGGCAAGAGTAAAGAAGCAACAAATCCCATTCTGTGTCTCCCACCAGCTGCTTTACTTTATACCTAGTACTACAACTGACTGGAGACTAAGGCCTTGTCTACACCAAGATGTTAGATTAATTTACTGTCATTGCTCAGAACTGTGAAAAAAAATTGCACCCTAAGTAACACAGTTAGGTCAACATAAGATCCTCCACCTCCCATGCATATGACTAGGTTAACAAAAACATTCTTCCATAGAATAAGCTACCACCCCTCAGAGGGGGGAAAATGCTTTTGTCAGTGTGGAAGGTGTCTACACTATGGCATTACACTGGCATAGCTGCAGTGTTGTAGTTGGGCCACTGTGACTACAGTAGTGTAATGATGCTTAAAACAGTAACCACATGCCCATGGCAAACATGTTAGATTTTTCCACTTTAATATCCAGTTAAGAATAATTTGAAATGCACAAATTACAAAACTATAATCTGAAAGCCTTAATCCTCTGCAGGAGACGAGGTAACAGAACATAACTGATCACATCTTATTTGAGAAATACAATAAGAAATTTTGACCTAAACTGAATTTGTTATTTTCCTAATGGACAATAGATGCTGCTAGCTGTTTGAAATGTGAAACTCCCCATAACCTCAGTTTTTGTTTGTTTTGCAGTGCAGTGCATGAACAATAGAATCACATTGTGTTCTAATATGATCTGCATTGTTTGCTTGTTTTGAACATTTAGGACAGGCTGCACCTCTCAAATCCAATTGTCTCTCATCTGGCAACATCCACAGTCTGGCAAGACTAGAGAGTACTTGCTAAGGCTATGTCCAGTGCAAGAGCCCTTCCTGATCTGCAGCAGTGGAGATGGATTCCAGAATCCTCTCTCACCTGGTGGCAGTATGGGATGGGAGCAGGAGCACCCACCTGCCTGCAGCACTGTGGAGTGGAAGCAGGAGTCCTTCCCCTCCCCCACCCCCCCGCCTGCCCTTTGGAGCCAGAGCACAGAGCTGTAGTCCCCTGGCTACCTTATGACACCTGGGGGTAGGGGCTGGAGCCCTGCAGCAGCCCTGGAAGCCCAAGCTGGGGCCAGAGTCCTGGGAGAGAGAAACTGGTGGCTGGGGCCTCAGCAGCCTGGGAAGCATAGGGCTGTCTGGGGGCAAATTCTCGTGTTTGCAACTGTCAGGTCCCGGCCATGCTGGCTGGACAAGGGAGGTGCAACCTGAAATACAAGTAGAATATAGTTTACTCCGTGAGTAGAGACCCAAGTTGGGCTTTCACTTGCTAATTAACTTGGGCTTTTTTCTGTATAAAAAGTCAGTATTCTGAAAAAGTTTAAGACTTTATTTGACTTGGGTTCCATGTAAGCAACAGCCCCCAGGGCTGGTGACACACTTGACTGGGCCTTGGGCAAAATGGGAGGGGGGCTTGGCTCAAGGCACTGTGGAAGAGGCAGAGGCTTGGACTGAAGATTTGGGGCTTGGGGCAGCCTCCCCTCAATCCCAATCCCAATCCCAATGTGCAGTCACCAGCAGTGATTTAAGGGGCCAGAGCCTCAGCCCTTTTTAAATTGTCAGGCCTCAGGGCAACTACTCCTTTTGTCTGCCCCCACATCAGCAGCCGTGACAGCCCCTCTCCCATAAAACCAATTTTGACTGATAAATTCTTTTCAAGATTATGTATCAAGACAGAGAAGCCACAACTGCACTCCATTTCTGGCAGAAGTTACTCTGGATTTACAGCAGCATAACAAAAGACAGAATTTAAGGACTGCAAACTAGGCCAGTGTTATCTTCCCCTAAAATCCCACCATAATCTCCAAAACCTCCACTGCATTCTCCCAAAGGCCACGTCTACACAAGAAGCCTCCGTTGACAGATGTCACTGTCGGAAGGGACTTCCTGGCAAAACTTCTGTCAAGAGATGGCGTCTACACATAAAAGCAGATCGAAAGAACAGCCCACTCCGTTGACAAAGAGAGCAGGCAGACTGCCCAGCCCTCTCTCAACAGAATGGCTAAACCAGAAGCCCTGTCAACAAAAGGGCCCCAGAGCATCTACACAGCTATTTTGTCAACAGAACACTCTCTAGAGAGGTGTTATACCTAAACGGGGAGAGGTATAATGCTGCCGGTGAATCTGCCAGGTTTTGTACATGAACCATTGACAAAGAGCATTTTGCGTGTAGAAGCTTCGCAGTTTTTCCCAACAAGAGCCCAGTTTTGCTGGAAAAAGCCTCTCATGTAGACCTAGCCAGGGCGTTTAGTAGTCAGACAAATTCTCAGTTGCTTTTTCCAGACATTGGATTTTCCCAGTGTTATATTTCAGTGATTGCTAAACGTGAAAAGAAAAAAAAAATTAAAATTGGACAGGCTGCTATCAACTTTAATAGGCCATTAGAGAATCCAAGCCTAAAGTCACAGTGTTTAATGGTTGGAATAGGACGGTCAAGCAAAATGCTATCTTCTTCATTTGGAGTCTGGGAACAAAGCCAGCCCAGATAAAAAGGGGCAAAACAATTATTCTGACAGCTGTAGCAGACCACAGTGATGTCAAATGCCAGCCAGGCCAAAAATTCAAACACAGTGCTGCAAGTGGAGCATGCTTGGACTGTACACTGATGGTGGGATATTATCTACAAATGATTAAAATGCACTGACATCTCAAGTACTTAGTATTCAACATGTGCTTCATGATCTCTTGGAGGCAGGAGAGGATCTTTAACAGGTAAATTCAGTTCCATTTGGGATGCCCAGAGTCTTTCAGATGTTAACATTAAAAAATGTGAGCAACTGTCCACTCTGTGTGGGCATCAAAGATCTCATGGACTTTTCAGAGCTGCATGGATATACTGCAGAATTCCTGATCAATGTGCCATCTCTCTCTGATGTTACACACTATGGGTGTAGGTTGTTCAACCAGCTGTCTCATCAGATCCTGGAAGTGGCAGTGTGTGTAACCCATGCACCTGTGCATGGTTCAATGTCTCATGCACTGGTACCTAGACCACATCACAGAGAAGGAATAAGTGTCCTCTACAGCCCAAGCTGAAAGCTAGCTGAACTTCAGCTCAAGTTGTACAAGCACTTGTACTAAGCTGGAGAGGTCCCAGGTTCAAGTTTGCCTGTGGGTACTTACAGGTGCTTTGGGAAGAATGACAGTAAATATACTAAATGTGAAATACTTCCTATCACTGAGCTTCTTCCCCACAATGAAATAGTTCCAGGGCTGATGCTCCACAGTCATATTAGGATGATAAATCATGAGCCACTGTCACCACTTGATAATGCTGAGATGTAATACATTGAGATGGCAGTTCATCATCAGAAGTGGGTAGACAAAAGTTTACATTCATTTGATTGTCCCAGCAATGATGGATGCTTTCAGTGTCCTTGGAATTTTTACATACCCAGTGCAATTGTGCATACATATTTTATTTGCAGGCTGCTTCTTAGCATAGGCTGAAGTTTCTAATTAAAAAAAAACAAAGACAAATCCCACATCTAAATTTTTGTGTTCTTCACACTAATAGCTTTTCCTCCTGTGCCTCATGAAGTAAATTGGGGAGAATTGATTTTGCTACAGTGAAGCAACTATCCACAGCTCCTGCTCCCTAAATGAAGATTCCAGCTCATCTGTTTCAGCCATTTGCTCTACTCAGTTAACACAAACCTCTCCCTAAAACTGCTTCTTCCAATTTCAAACCCACTCCTTGTTCAAAATTAACACAATGACCTCTTTGCATTGGCTCCATTACAGTGACAGAAACCTACCCACAAAATTCCCAGCTTACTGAGATGCAGATCTTGGCTAACAAATGGAAATAATCTTTGTGTGAGTTAGTGAAAGTCGCAATTATTTCATCTGTCTTTGCCACTCAAAATTGTCTTTTACGCAAATTTCAGTGTATGGGTTGTTTAGCATATAAGTATTCAACACAGCTGAATGGCAGTGTCCTACCAAGAATAGGATGAGAAGTAATGGCTTTAGATTGCAGCAAACGAGATTTAGATTAGATATCAGGACAAACATGCTAACTATATAGATAGTTAAGCACTGGAACAAGTTACCTAGGAAGACCCTGGACTCTTTATCATTAAAGGCTTCTAAGAGCAAGCTAAACACCTATAACGGAATGTCTTGATATATTTGGTACTAGCTCAGTGCAAAAAGGGGGACTGGATATCCTCTGAGCTCTACATTTTTATGATTGTGTGGTAGTATTCAAGATGTGATTAGACATTGGTAGCATGAATGGATGACTTTATCCAGGGGTGGCCAACCTGAACTTGAGAAGGAGCTAGAATATACTAATGTACTTTGCCAAAGAGTTAAAGTAATAAGTAGCCCTCATCAGCTCCCCAACCCCTACCACCTCCTGCCCACTGGCAGCCTCACTTATCAGTACCTGCCCATGCCTCCCTCCACCTCCTACCTACTGTGATCAGCTGTTTCACAGCATGCTAGAGGTGCAGGGAAGGCAGGGAGGAACAGTGAGGAAGTGACAGAATATTTTGAAATAACGCTGCTACACACAGAAATGTATTTCAAAAAAGCACGGAGCTATTTCAAAATACACTGTCTAAACACATAGGTCTGAAAGGGGTAAGTAAATGCAGCCATTTGAAAATGCTAATGAGGCACTGATATGAATATTCAGCACCTCATTTGTATAATGGTGGCCATGCAGAGCATTGACGGTGCTGCTTTTGAAATGTAATATAGCTGTGTAGACAGGGTTCCTTCAAAAGCAAATCCTGATTTTGAAAGCACTCTTCTCCCTAAAAAAAACTTGGGCTGAAGAGTGCTTTTGAAAATAGGGCTTCCTTTTGAAGGAACCCCATCTACACGGCTATTTTACATTTCGAAAGCAGCACTTTCAACACTCTGGGTGGCTGCCATGATGCAAATGAGGCACTGAATATTCATATCATCACCTCATTAGCATTTTAACTGCTGCATTTACATACCGCTTCCGAAAGGGAGGGGAAGCGTAGATGTGGCCATAGTGTTTATTTCAAAATAGCACCTATTTTCAAATAGTTATTTTGAACTTGGTGCTGTTAAGACAGGCTGTGTCCACACTACAGCTCCCTTTCGAAGGGACAACTTTCAAAACTTAACGTTGAAAGACTGCCTTTCAAAACGGAGCGTCCATACAGTCAAACAGGGACTGAAGGTTTGACTCACCCTTTCGAACAACCCCACACACACTTTCGAAAGAGAGCATCCACACATCCCAGGGCACTCTTTCAAAAATACAGGGGCAGAAAGCATCACGGGCAGGGTCGCATGATGAACGAGCCCTTCCAGGGCCTCCACCTGCCTTCCCTTTAAAGGGACCCCATCCCAAGCCTCAGCCTGCACACACTGAGGGCCAGCTAGCTGTCCCCAGACATGCAGACCAACGGAGAGAAAAGAAGCCCCCAGCACCCCCCCGGAGCTCGAGCAGCCCCCACCATTGAGACTGTGGCTGGCGCAGCTGGTGTGCACACCACCTACCTGTGGGTTCCTCCGGGAAGTCAGGTGGGACATGGACAGATGGGGCCTGGCTGGACAGCCCGGATAGGATGTCGATGACGAGGAGCCCTTTGCTTGAGGCCGCATCATCGCTGGTGGGGTCCAGTAAGCATGTCATCTGCAGGCACCTGTTGCCGGCTGCCGGTCCCTGGCGCGCCTCGCCCTCCGTGACCCTCTCTGGCTTGGTGTTGGGCTCAGCTGTATCCAGTATAGGGACAGGGGGTGCAGCCTCCTTAGACTCCAGGAGACAGTGGAGCTCTTTATAGTAGAGATAGCTTGTGGGAGCTGCCCTCGACCACCCAGCTGCATCACAGGCCTTGCAATAGCCCTGGCATAGTTCTTTAACTTTTGACTGGACCTGGTCCAGGGTGCAGGTGGGGAGACCCTGGCCAATCAGGCCTTGGGATAGTTGCTCAAAGGCCACAGTGGTATGGCACCAGACCCTGATTTGGTGGAGGACCTCCTCATGCTCCCATAGGGAGAGGTGGTCCTGGAGCTCGGCCTCCATCCACAAGGGGGCCCAGTGCTTTGGGGCCTGGCTCACCTCCTGGGAGGGCTCCCCGCTCTCCTTGGGGGAGCCATGGGGTGGGTTGGGGTCCAGGTGGCTGGCCATGGGGCCGGGGAGGGTGATGGGCTGGCTGGGGTGTCGTAGCAGGAATTCCAGCAGCATGGGCTCCCTGCTGTTTACACGCTCTCAGCTTCCTGACTGAGGTTTGTGGGAGCCTGCGTCTTTAAATGTGGCCAGACACTGGAGCCATAGAGCTCCTCTTATGGTGAGAGCAGCACAGCTGCCTGCCAACTGATCACTGCCATGGAGGACTCCCTCTTTCGAAAGAGCCATACACAAACTGGCTACACTTGCTAATTTTTTGAAGTGGGCCACTCTTCCCACCATGGAAACAGAGGAACAACTTTGATGTAACGGTCCCATTCTTTTGATGTTACTTTCAAAAGAT
This sequence comes from Carettochelys insculpta, assembly GCF_033958435.1. Taxonomy (NCBI): domain Eukaryota; kingdom Metazoa; phylum Chordata; order Testudines; family Carettochelyidae; genus Carettochelys; species Carettochelys insculpta. The sequence goes on from NC_134139.1 coordinate 192,197,512, forward strand.
TGCGGGGTGTGTGTAGATGCTCCATGGGTTATTTTGAAAGAAGGCCATCTTCCAACCTCAATTTCAAATGTCCTTGCTAGTGTTGACGCAGCCACAAGGAATAGCATGTATTTCAAAATAGCTATTTTGAAATAAGCACTATCCCATATCTTAACAGCAATTATTTCAAAATAAAATGAAGAAGCAGAAATGTAGCACTTTAAAGATTAACAAAATGATTTATTCGGTGGCCAGCTTTCATGGGACAGACCCACTTTTTCAGATCCAATAAGTGGGTCTGTCCCACGAAACCTCATTACCGAATAAATCATTCTATAAGTCTTTAAAGTGCTACATTTCTGCTGCTTTGTTTTGCTGGAGTACAGACTAACATGGCTGCCTCTCTGTTATTGTTTGAAAATAAGGAGTTCAAAATAGGCGCTATTCCTCCAGCAATAAGGTTTACAGATTTCAGTATAACACATGCTCTATTTTGAATTTATTTTGAAATAGCATGTTTGTAGCGTAGACAACAGCAAAGTTATTTCAAAATAACTGATTTTCAGAATAACTTTGCTGTGTAGCCCCAGCCTAAAGCTAGTGCTACACTGTAGTCATATCTTAAAATAACTTATGCAATTTGCAGTGCACAAATTGTATAAGTTACTTTAAAATAACTATTTCAAACTTCCCACTACCCGCTCACAACAAGAGGTAGTGGGAACGAAATACCATGCTCAGAATAGCCCTGCTATTTGAAGCAGTGTTTACAGTGTACCCATAGCCTCAGAGTGCGAAAGGTGGTATGCAATTTTCCCTGGTTATTAGGGTGAGGGCTTGGGCAGGTTGTGTGTTGTGTTGGTGACAAGAAGCCCCTACATATATTAAAATTGGCCCAGGTTTCTGCCATCTTTACCAAGTAGAATGGTCTCTCACCCACAAGCACACACACACACAGACTCTTACTTGCATTTACAGACCCAAATTCTGCACTTATATGAAACCAGAATCACCTGACGCGTAGGATGACCACATTTCTCTATGCCAAATACCGTGGGCGCACAATGAGGGTGGGGCAGCTCCCTGGCTGCCCCATACCATGGGGCACCAGAATGGAGCTGACGCCCCATGGGGGAGCTCCCCAGCTGCAGAGGCAGGGAGGGGTTCACCAGCTGCCCCACGCCTCAGGGTCCCAGGGCTGGGGTTGCCGCCCTGCAGGGATGCTCCCAGGCTCCAGTGGTGGCTGCCCTGTAGGGACTCCCACTCTATGTGGGTAAGAGGTGCTCCCTGGCTGCGGGGGCCAGCTGTGGCTTCTAGCTGCCCCATGCCTCCAGGTGCCATGAATGGGGCTGCCACCCCTCAGGGGACCTCCCCAGCTGCCTCACTCCTCAGGGTGCTGGGGAGGGTGACTCCCTAGCTGTGGAGAGTGGCTGCCCCATGGGTGCAGCCCCCCTGGCTGTCCTACACCTCAGGGCACTGGCCATGGGGCTGCCACCCCACAGGAGAGCTCCATGGTTTCCCCAGGCCTTGGGGTGCTGACAACAGTGCTGCTCCCATGAGAGAGCTCCCTGGCTGCTGGGTCTCCTTAGCTGCAGAGGTGGCTGCTCAGAAGAGGGGAGAAGGGGCGGTTACAAGAGAGGCTGTCCTGTGGCAGAGATTGGGCTGCCGCCCCCCAGTGGTCTCTCTGGCTGTAGGGGCAGCTGCTCCACAGAGGGGCTGCCCAGCATTGGTGTGTACCCCTTAAAATCTTAGGCAGGGACAAAACACACTACCCTACCCCCTCAACATACCCTGCCTTACCTCTGTGGCAGGGCCCCTGACTTCCTCTCCTGCTGCTGCCTGTACTGGCCAGTCAGTATGATGCTGTCTGCCCAGCTCCTGATTGATTTTACTTGCAGCTGCAGCTGCACTGCCATGGGGGAAGGGCGGCTGAGCAGAGGGAGTGAATATACAGGACAGTTAGCCTTTGTGTTTAAACACAAAAAAAAAAAAAAATGTGGGATGCCTGCCTAAAATACAAGACTGTCCCCATGAAAACAGGACAAATGGTCACCTCATCGGTGTGGCGTGAGGGGTGTAGCTGAAAATCCTGCCCTTGCTCACTGAGCCATAGTAGAGCTGAAACTGTTGCTCTTTCATTTGATAGGAGTCACTGATTACTAGATGTATAATTGCAGCAGAGAGAAAATGGGGCTGCTGGGCATTAGGAGAGTTGTAGTGTCTGGACACCAACACAAACTTTTCCACAGTCCAGAACTGGGAACATTAAATTTTGCTGCTGACTCACCCTGGCTTAACTTGTGCATCCACCTTTGCTAGGAATTATTGTGTATGTTTTAAATAAAACCAACTGAGAGAACATTAAAACAGAAGAGCAGTCATGTAGCATTTTAAAGACTAACAAAATAATGTATTAGGTGATGAGCTTTTCACAGAATCACAGTATCATAGGGTTGGAAGGGACCTCAGGAGGTCATCTAGTACAGCTCCCTGCTTCAAGCAGGATCAACCCCCACCAAGTCATCCCAGCCAGGACCTTGTCAAGCTGAGACTTAAATCTTCGAGGGATGGAGAATCCACCACCTCTCTAGGCAATGCATTCCAATGCTTCACCACCCTCCTGGTGAAGTAGTTTTTCCTAATATCTAACCTGCACCTTTCCCTTTTCAACTTCATACCATTACTCCTTGTTCTGCCATCTGACAGCGCTGAGAACAGTTTCTCACCCTCTTTTGAGCTCCCCTTCAGGAAGTTGAAGGCTGCTATTGAATCACCTCTAAGTCTTCTCTTCTATAAACTAAACAAGCCCAAATCCCTCAGCCTGTCCTCATGGGTCTTGTGCTCCAGACCCTTAATCATTTTTGTTGCCCTCCACTGAACCTGCTCCAGCAAATCCACATCCTTTTTATACTGGGGGACCCAAAACTGGACACAATATTCCAGATGTGGCCTCACCAGTGCCAAATAGAGGGGAATAACTACTTCTCTAGATCTGCTCGAAATGCTCCTCCAAATGCACCCTAGTATGCCGTTAGCCTTGTTGTCTACAAGGGCACACTGTTTACTCATATCCAGCCTTTCATTCACCATAACCCTAGGTCCCTTTCCGTCGTACTGCTGCTGAGCCAGTCGGTCCCCAGCCTATAACAATGCTTGGGATTCTTCCACCCCAGGTGCAGGACTCTACACTTCTCCTTGTTGAACTGCATCAGATTTCTTTTGGCCCAGTCCTCCAATTTATTCCAGGTCACTCTAGATTCTCTCTCAACCCTCTAACGTATCTACCTTTCCCGCTAGTTTTGTGTCATCCGCAAACTTGCTGAGAGTGCAAGCTAATCCCTCATCCAGGTCATTAATAAAGATTGTTAATAACACCGGCCCCGGAACTGAGCCTTGCAGCACTCCACTTGAAACCGACCGCCATCCAGATATTGTGGGACGGATCCCCTTCTTCATATCTAATAAATTATTTTGTTAGTCTTTCAAGTGCTGCAGGACTGCTTTTTTGTTTTAATAGAATACAGACTAACAGGGTTCTCTGTCTGTCACTGAAATAACATTGTCTGCAGCTTCTCCCAACAAGGCAAAAACTTTTAGAGAAGTTAAAATTTTTCACGTGGTTCTGAAGTCAGGATACTCTGATCAGTTCACATAGACCTCAGCAGCCAAGTTCTCAGGGAACTGGTTGAACTGACATCATGGAATCATTCTTGTTACTGTACTTCAGAGCTATGAAGACTTTATTAACGAGCTGGGAAGTAAACATGAAACAGAAGCTTCATTAACTAACTGGATGGGGACCTACCCCCAGAATACCTGTAGAAGCACAGAGCATCCCACATAATCAAAAGAATAAATAATATCTCTTATTATCTGTGTCAAGCCATATGAAGCATCATTCCTAGGTGTTCGGCTTGGAAGATACAGAAATATAACAACTGCCAGAATAAATCAAACACAGTAGTCAATGTAATTCCGTATTATGTCTCAGGCAATGGTAAGTACCAGAAGATTCATGGGATGGTGCAAAAGACCTTATAGTGGACAACCATGGTATACTTTCACAGGGAAAATTTCTTCCTAAGTTGCTGTCTTATTGCATGACCTGAAGCAAGAAGAATTATATTAGACAGTCTTCTTTTTTTCACTCTGTCTAACGCAACTGTTTACATTTTTCCATATTAAATATCTATTCATTTTTTCAGTCTTATTGAACTGTTGGTGTCAATGGTAATTTGTAGCAGTGAATTTTATAAGCTAATTACTACATGTAAAAATATGTCCTCTCCTTATTAAATTTGTTAGCTTTCAATTTCATTGAATGTCCTCTGCATCTGGTATTGCATAAAAAGACCACGAGTGGGGCCCAGTTTATTTTCCCTACATTGTTCAATGTTTTATATACTTCTAGTTTGACCCTTGTGATTCATCTCCTCTCTAAATTAAATAGTCAAATATTTTCAATTTTTCTTCCTATAGAAGTCTTTGCAAACATCTAGGCTACATCAACACAATAGCTATCTCTCAGCAAAAGCCCAGTTTTGTCAGAAAACCCTCTCATGGAGATGTAGCCCTAAGCATTTTGTCGCTGGTCTCTGAACCCTTTCTATTTCTGCTATACTATTTCAAACATGGTATCTAGGTGAGGGCATACCTGTGATTGATGTAATCATTATATCATCAGTATTATTTTGTATCCCTCTCTTTGAAGGGGATAATATTCTGTAAGCTTTTTTTTTCTAGTACTTTACATTCCACAGAGGCCATGACTGAGCTGTATTTATAATAACAAAGAGATTTTAGTTGTTTGAGTGGAGAGTGGGTGGGTAGATGGTTAGTTGATAACAAACCCAGAAATGTCTAGTAATTACTTTCAATGTGTGTTATGCTGATCTTTATGAAGTCTCTCTGGAATTCCTCACGGCCATCTTTGGGCTTAACAAACTGAAGTAAGACTGTAATCATGAGGTGCTGCCACTTGGTAGTCCATTCCTTCTCTAGATCATTAATAAATAATATGCTGAATTACACTGATCACGCTATGGATTCTTGGGGCACAACCCTGTTACAAATTCAGCCATGCTAAGAATTCAACACTTAATCCTTCTATTTCCTGTGACTGCCAATTTTTGATCCATATTAGTAATTTCTGAAGGCAGCAGAGGAGAAGCCATGTACCCCCAAGGCTGGGAGTTCTGCAGCCACCACTCCCAGGAGGAAACATGGGGTAATGGTGATAGGGGTCTCTCTTCTGAAGGGGATGGAAGCACCCATCTGTCACCCTGACATGACTTCCTGGGAGATATCTGCTGGCTAGTATCACATATCTAGGAATTTATGGAGGGTTTCTCAAGGATCATCCAGATTTCTGACTACTAATGTGGGTACTAATGATACTGTGAGATATCACCCAGAACAGATCAAAAGTGACTACAGGGCTCTTGGAATATGGGCGAGGGAGTTTGGAGGGCAAGTGGTATTTTCTTTGATCCTTCCAGTCAAACGTAGAGTCCCAGGCAGAGGCAGATGCATATTGGAGCAGAATGCCTGGCTGTAAACATCTGGGCACTGCATTTCAGGAAAGATGTGGATAAATTGGAGAAAGTCCAGAGAAGAGCAACAAAAATCTTTAAATGTCTTGAAAACATGATCTACAAGGGAAGATTAAAAGAATTGGGTTTGTTTAGTTTGGAAAAGAGAAGACTTAGAGGGGATGTGATAACTGTCACGTACCTAAGAGGTGGTTGCAAGGAGAAAGGAGACTTCTCTTTAACCTCTGATGATAGGAAAAGAAGCAACTGGCTTAAACTGCAGCAAGGGAGGTTTAACTTGGACATTAGGAAAAACTTCATAATGGTCAAAGTAGTTAAGCACTGGAATAATTGCCTCTGTCCCTGCAGATTTATAAGAGCAGGTTAGACAAACATCTGTCTAGGATGGTCTAAATGATGCTTTTCTGTTGCCATAAGGGTAGGGGGCTGGACTTGATGACCTCTCATGGATACGTTCAGTTCTAGTACTTCATTGTATTTTGTAAGATTCTATGACATCCTTTCACCTCTAAGTAGATAGTTTCCTTAAGGCAACAGTTCCCAACCTTTTCCAAACAGGGACCCATTTTGACAATTCAGGAAGACTTGGTGACCCAAGACAATTAAAAAATGGTGGGGGAGAGGAGAGGCAGTGCTGTAAGTAGCTAATTTTGCACCTGAGGCAAAAATATAAAATTGTGCCCCCTCATGTTTATGTATTCATAATAGTTATTTCAAAGAAAAGGGGAAATATATTAATAAAGTAATAACACTACATTTACTATAGTTAATCAGATTTGTGGTGGCGGAAAGACACTCATCCCCAAACTGCTCCCTCTGGCTTAAACCCCACAATCAGGGGCTAGGGGAGTCTCACTTTGGAGCTAGGAGTCACTCAGGGGCTGGAGAGGTCTAGGGGAGTCACACTCAGGGGCTGGAGGGGCCTACGAGAGTCACACTCAGGGGCTGGAGGGGCCTACGAGAGTCACACTCGGGGGCTGGAGGGGCCTACGAGAGTCACACTCGGGGGCTGGAGGGGCCTACGAGAGTCACACTCGGGGGCTGGAGGGGCCTACGAGAGTCACACTCGGGGGCTGGAGGGGCCTACGAGAGTCACACTCGGGGGCTGGAGGGGCCTACGAGAGTCACACTCGGGGGCTGGAGGGGCCTACGAGAGTCACACTCGGGGGCTGGAGGGGCCTACGAGAGTCACACTCGGGGGCTGGAGGGGCCTACGAGAGTCACACTCGGGGTAATTGTCACTCAGGGCAGGAGGGGGCTAGGGGAGGCACACAAACCCCAGCCAGCAGCACCAGCCATGAGAACTCTGGCCAGGTGTGGGGGGAACCCCTACCCCCACAGCTGGAACTCTGAGGGGGTGCAGAGCCCTGGGCTGGTAGCCCCATCAGCAGGAATCCAAGCTGGGCATGAGGGCAGGGGAACCCCAACCCCTCGCAGTTGAAAGCTGGCTGGGATGCGGAACCCTGAACAGCAGCACCACTTGCAGGAACCCCCACCAGGTGCTGGTGGGACCCCATAAGCCTTGAACTGGCAGCACCAACCAGGGAACTCCATCTGGGTGTTGGGGGGACCACTGGCAGGAGGGTGGAGCTCTGACCAGTTCTCGGCCCCCAGTCCCAGGCTTAAGCCTGCCAACCCCCAACCCCACCCCACCCCCACCTACCTCACCTGAGCTAGATGCTGTTCCTTTGGCTCCCTAGCTGTCTGCCTTATACCTTCTTCACATGCAGGTGGGCAGTTCCCTGCCCTGCATGGCTGAAATGGTACTTGATTTAATTGATTGGTTTAACTGCCTGATGGCTGTTAAGCCAATTAAGAGGTTGAGTACCTTTTCAGTGTGAATGGCTTTTTAAGAGCCACCTGGGGAGCTGCTCAGCCCAGCTGGCAACCTTTTCAAATGTATTCACAGCCCATGTTTGGGTCACAACCCATAGGTTGGAAAACCCCACCCTAGTGCATTCATAGGAGGGCTTTTTGGAAATCCAAAATAATTTTATTAACTGCTTCTTTTTTACCCGTTATTCTGTTCACATTACCAGAGAAAGCTACTAGATACGAGAGGCGTGGATTTTTTTTTTAAATAGAAGTCAGGCTTGTTTGTCTCTATCATGACTTATCAATCTACATTCTGTAATCTAATCTTTTGTTATTATTTTGATCCTTGATCTACCACTTTTAGGATCACCTGTACGACCTTTAAAACAAAGGTGTAATGTTAGTCCCTTCGGTTTAGTTGATTATTTTCATGAGATATTAACTATGTGTTTCTTAGCAACTCAGTTTTTGTACTCCTTCAGTACTCATGGATCTGTGTCACCCAGTCCTGTTGATTTGTTACCATTTCAATTACCTACTCCCTCCAGCATCTCCTCACTTACCATCCTGACTTTTCACATTGCCACATCTTTCTTACCTGAAAAATTAATTGTGAAGTGAGTGTCTCACCATCATCATTCTGTGGCATACACAGAATCAATTAAATCATTTAGTTTGTCTATTCACTTATCCCATATATTGCATTCTTTTCTCCCTTGTAATGTGATGGAATCAACTACTTTTTTTCTCACAGATACCTTATTTTCTCCAAAGCCTTTCAGCATGTCTGTACCTCTACATTGCTCTGTAGTTTGTTTAATATGCCTGGTGTTCAATATATTGAAAAACCTAAGCATTCAGAGACTTTACATTTAGCCAGAAATGAGTTTTGTTTTTTAGTACATTGAGCCTATTGCCATTAACTTCTGAAAAAAAAAAATCTGTCTTCCTGAATGCATATGTGTGGTCTCCATTATAACAGCGTTTAATCACTTGGTGATGGGGACAAGCCAGATGCCAGCTCTTGCCTTTAGGCCTGAACAAAGCCCTGACAAAGTGATTGCTGGAAACTAGTCTGTTTGATCTGTATCTTAGCATGGCTAAAATGGGTATTGAACTTACAGCAATGTGGTCATTGTTTAGGTTTATTAACTGCTTGTAAATTGCTGCATGCACTAGTTTCACCTAAAATATCTATCACTTACCATACGGTAATATTAAGTCTTTTGTTTTATAACAATAAAAAAATTGCCCTGAATTTGTGAATTGGTCAGAAGGGGTCATCTCCTGTTCATTAAAAAGACTATCAAAACAAAATGGGCCATTGTGCACATCCGAATACAGAGACTTTAATTGCCCCTTTGCACCCATGACAAAAACTATGTTCAGAAGGGCTTCTAGAAAAAGTAAATAAAGATGGTGAACAAGAAAATGTTTCCTCTCTTTTGCTGTTTGGCCCCTCAAAGGGCTGGAGCTATGAAACAAAAGCCAAGCTTCCCAGAGTCAGCTTAAGTTAGCCTAAAAGGTATTTGTTGCTGACAGATTACAACAATTTTGTCACCCTTTGGAACCACAGGCTGCAACTCATTTATGTATGTTTGCCTGCTTTAACTTGTAAATAATGCTTTTGTTTCTTTTTCCTAATCACTAAATCCTCACTTAGTTTATTACAGGATGGGTTACAACTATTGTCTTTGGTTAGGGTGACCATATCTCGCTGTCCCATGTTTGGGATAGGGACATAGGGCAGGGAGGGGTGGCTCCTCCAAGCCCTGGGGAGCTGGGAAGGTGGCGGCAGCTGCCGGCCCTTCCCTAGAGCCCCAGGGAAGCCACAGCTGCCAGCGCTCCCCAGAGGCCCCAGAGAAGCGGCAGCCTGCTGTGGTCCCCCAGAATGCTGGGGAAGGCACAGCAGCCCTCCCCCAGAGCCATGGGGATGTAGCAGTCCCCAGCGATCCCTGAGCCCTGGGAAGCAGCAGCTGCTCACACTCCCCCGACTTTCTCAAGACGCAGGGATATGAGGGTGGAGGCGGGGGGCGGCCCAAATACAGGGCAATGGATCCCTTTTAGACAATAAGTTGGGATGCCTTTTTGTGTCACAAATACAGGACTGTCCCACCTAGTACAGGATGGATGGTCACCCACCTTTGGTAAGCAATCTAAGGTGTACAATGACCCACAGTAAACAATCAGCCTCTTGGGACTGGAACCAACTTGAACCTTTCATGGTCTTTGGTGTATAGCAAACAGCTAGCACTAAGGCCAGGTGAACATTACAGGCCTACACGGGTATAACTACATTGCTCAATGTGTGAAAAATCCACACCTTTGAGCAACGTAGTTTTACCAATCTAACTCCCAGTGTAAACAGAGCTACACTGCAGGGAGAGATGCCCCTAGCGACACAGCTACTGTCTCTCACAGAGATGGATTGGTACCAGAGAAGTAGCAGAGTTAGTCTGTATGTTTAATAATAACAAGAAGATCTGTGGAGCTTTATAGACTAACTGATATTTTGGAGCATAAGTTTTCATGGGCAAAGACCCACTTCATCAGATGCATGAGTTGGGGGAGGGGGGTTCAGAGGAGGATTTAAAGGGGGGGGGTCTCAGTAAAGCAGGGGGCCAGAGCTGACAAGATCTGTTCAGTCAGGGTACAAATGGCCCATTATCAGCAGTTAATGTGGAGTTGTGAACATCAAGAGAGGAGAAAACAAGTCAGCTCATTGCAGGGATGTGGCCCATTGTCAGATGCTAATATGGAGATGTGAACATCAAGAGTAGAGCAACAGCTTTTGTAAGGCACCTGCCACTCCCAGTCTCTGTTCAATCCTGGGTTGATGGAGTCAAATTTGCAAATGAATTGCAGCTCAGAAATTTCTTTTTCCATTTTATTTCTGAAATATTTTTGTTGTAGGATGGCTACTTTTAAATCTCTTACTGAGGGGGTGGATGGATGAACTACACTGATGAGAGAAGCAGCTGCAGCTTCAATGATACATTTTAACTGTAGACCTACCCTACATCCAGTTTGCCTGGATGAAAAAAAAGACTTGAATACTCAAGAGAATGGTCTGTGACTCAATGTTATTGATAAGACAGTGATAGTGCTTCAAGTGTTCACGTTTGCTACTGGGTCAGTGAAATTAAATGACAGAACATACAGCTGTCCTGCTTTTTGAAGTTCGCCTCAAGGCATGAACACCCAGGGGGAGAACTACTCCAAACAGCACCACACAGCTCACAAACTTCCATGTATTTAGCTTCACACCCTGTGGAGTAGGCAAGTAAAAGGTGTCTATATGGTGAACTTTAAAAAAAAAGGCGGGGGGCAGACAAAATGATGAGCTCAGGATTAGACAGGAAAGCTGAGAAGTACAGGCCTTGCAAGTCTAAGGTTAGTATGCTAACCAGGGTGTCATCCTTCTTTTCACCTTGTCTCGATGACTTTCCCAAGGCTTCACAGAAAGACTTCAGACTACAGTGAGTTATGTTTGAGCACCTGCAAGATGTCAAACAGCTAGGCTGTGGCCACACTAGCAGCTCATTTCAAAAATTATTTCGAAATGAGGGGCAATTTCGAAATGAGCAGGAGAGCAACTACCCAGCAACTGCTCGTTTCAAAATTAATTTAGAAATTAAAAGGCGTTCATTTCAAAATTGTTATTCCACTCCCATGTTGGGAATAACGCCTCTGTTTTATTTTAATTTTGAAATTAAATGTGTGTAGCCACTCCCTGGCTGCCATTTTGAAATGAAAAGTCCTCCACAGAGCCAGTCCCTCCCACCAGAAGCCAGAGCTCTATGGCTGTCAGCTGTGGGTCTTAAAGCTGCAGGAACACAGCAACCCCGTGCAGGAAGCTGAGAGTGTGCTGGCAGACACAGGAGCATGAGGTGGCCAGATGACTCTTCCTAGCACCCCTAGAAAGTGACACCCCACCATGGCCGGACCAATGGCCAGCAGCCAAGACCCTCAGGATCCCCATGGAGCCAAGGGGTCTGGGCAGTGGTGCTCCTGGGGCTCTGCACAGCCCCCAAAAGAGGACAGGGGGCCTCGTGCTGGAAGCTGAAGTCCGGGACTTGCTGGCTGTCTGGGGGGGATGAGGATACACGGCTCAGGATGGAGGGGTGGAAGAGAAACACAGATGATTTCTCCCATCTCAACAGCAACCTTACCACAAGGAGCCACCCCCCCTGGACTCCTGACCAGGTCCACTCCAAAGTCAGGGACTGTGGCAGGGCTATGCCCAAGCAAGGGACTCAGCCAGGCAGTGAGGGGCAGCGCCAGACACCTACCCCTACTTCAGGGAGCTCCACCAGTCCTTGGGACCCAGGGAGGATGCACCACCAAAGGAGACCCTGGACCTGGTGGAGCTGGAGGGGCAGGGCGAGGAGCCCCAGCCAGGACCCTCAATACCCCGCCCCCACCAAAGCAGACCCCAAAGTACCTGCTGGCACCAGGGACAGCAACAGTGGGAGCGAGGGACTGCTGTCCATTGCCGAGCCCTCCAAGGGCCCTACCTGGGCTACCTCCACCCAGGCCTCCCATGAACCACCCAAGGAACCCTCAGGTAGGACCAGCATGGGGTGCCCTGGTCATGCAGGAGAGGGGGCAGTCCCTGACGCAGCCGCTATGGGCCTGGGCACATGGCCTGGGGATTGCTGTCATCGCTGCTGGGTGGGGCCTGCATGGGGACATGGGCTGCCATGAGGGTCAGAAGCCCAGGAGGGCTGAGACAACCACTCTAACGGCCCCACGTTGGTGGATCCCAAAGAAGATAGGCCACCCCAGAGCCCCTCACCACAAGCAGGGTGGGATGGTGGTGGGGATAAGCCCGCTGGCCCATGGTACCCAGGCTTATGACTGACGGGGCACCACCCTCTCACCTTATGTCTTCACAGCCTCGGCATCTGCCAGCTACCCCAGTCCCCTTGACGTGCCCAGGAGCCCCGCAGCAGAAGAGGGTGGAGAAGGAGTGATGCCTCCTCAGACCAGGCACCGGGGTGGGAGGAGCCACCATTGCAGCTGGGCAGATGATCTGGCAGGAGCCCACATGGCTGCATGGTGGGAGCAGAACCGTTTACTGCAGGAATGGCTCTCCATGGAGTGGACAGCCTCGGACCAGATGGCCAGGTATCTTGACACCCTAACCCAGGCTATCGCCAACCGCCTGGCCCAGCCGCCCGCCCCATGGATGGCCTTTCCCACAGCACCCCACTCTGCCCCAGCCCCCACTTCCTCCCCGGTCTCCTTCTCTTCCCCGGCCCCTCTCTCTGCCCCAACCTCCCCCTCTTTCCCAGCCCCCACCGTGCACCTCTTCCACCCCCCTGCCCTTGCAGCTCTGCTCCCAGCCGACATGACCCCAGCCGAGCGGAGGGAGCTGGCTTGCTGGCTGTGGCCAGGAGAGCCCTGCCAGTCCGTGGCTCCTCCACCTCCTTCCCATGAGTCCAAGCCCCCAGATACCCTGGTCCAGCCCTACCTCCCTGTTCCACCTGCCCCATCCTGGCCCTGCCATGGTCCCTGGACCCAGGGTGGTTTCGGCTCCAGGGCCATCATGGCTCCTGACCAGCCACTCCAACAGAAGATTAAGAACCCCCGCATCCCCACGTATATAGTTAACCCCTGCCCTCATGTAAATAGTTCACCGTCCCCACCTCCCCATAAATAGTCACATGTTCTTTGTGTTCCAAAAATAGCAGTTGAATTTATTTAACAGTGCTGTGTCCTGCCTCGGGTGGGGGTGGCAAGGGGGGTGCTGGTGGGGCAGGGGTGAGAACAGGAGTGGGGGGTGCATGGAGTGAGCTGGGCCAGGTCATGCAGGCCTCAGGGCAAAGATCTCCCAGAGGGCCTCCCGCAAGTGCACCCCATCCCAGTGTACCTGGCGACACGGGACCACACCTGGCTGCTCATAGTGCAGCATGGCCTCGGCTGCCCAGTGTGCCACAAAGAGCTCATGCTTCCGCTCCACGAGGTTGTGCAGTGCACAGCAGGTGCCCGTGACTGCAGGCACCCTGGACAGGCCTACCTCCATGTGAACCAGGAGGCACCTGAAAAGTGCCTTCAGATAGCCGAATACCCCCTCCACAGTGTTCCTGGCCTGGTTGAGGCAGGCATTGAAGATGTCTTGGCTCTCATTGGTGTGTCCCGTGTAGGGCTGCACTAGCCAGGCCTGGAGTGGGTAGGCAGCATTGGTGATGATGCACGGGGGCATGGTAACATCCCCCAAAGGCAGCTCCCATGGGGGGATGTAGGTGTCCTCTTCCATCCTGCGGCCAAGCCATGAGTTCCGCAGGACATGGGCATCATGGACCCTGCCTGGCCAGCCCACAAAGATGTCCCTGAAATGTCCTTGGGCATGCACGAGGGCCTGGAGGATGATGGAGTGGTAGCCCTTTCAGTTGATGTACCATCCCCGGCTGTGTGGTGGGGCCCGGATGGCAATATGGGTGCTGTCCAATGCACCTATGCAGCTGGGGAATCCCAGCTGTTGGAAGCCTGCCATGGCAGCATCCACGTCCCCACGGAGGATCAGGCAGTGCAGAAGGATCCTGTTGATGGTGGTGACAACCTGTAGGGCATGGAAGGCCCAGACACCTGTGAGTGCGTGGTAGCATATGGGGGACCCTCCTCCCCAGAACTCCACTGTGGGTGTGTGGCCCCAGGTGCCTTACCTCAAGGAGGACAACCCCAACAGTGGCCTTCCACAGAGTGATGGCCACTTGTTTCTCCAAGGTGAGCACGGGCTGCCTGCAGGTGTCCTGGTGGCGAAGCGCTGGTGCCAGCCAATGGCACAGCTCCATGAAGGTGGCCCGAATCATCTGGAAGTTGTGGAGCCACTGGTCATCATCGCACCCTCCAAGGACAATGTCGCCCCACCATTCCCCACTGGTGGGGTACCGCCAGAGGCGACAGCGGGGCTGGAACAGAGGGTGCTCCAGATGCACCATGGGGGGAGCCTGCAGGAGGCTGGCCATGTGTCGGGCAGCATGGAGCTTCATATGGCACGCTGTCAGGATGGCCAACAGGCTGGCCCTGATGTCCAAGGTGTCCCCGTCAGTGCAGTGCTGTGGGTCCGTGGCAGGCAGTGGTGTGGTGGCTAGCCAAGGCTTTGCCGAGTGCTGTGCTGGAGGTCTCATGCTGCAAGCAGCCAGAGTCCTCAGCATGTGCACAGGGGATGTCTTTGTGAAGAGCCCTTTAAGGGGTTGGCTCACCTGTGCTCCAGGAAAGGCTTGTCAGCCATTCGACCCTGCCCTCGCCATTTCCTGCCCTTTTATTTTGAAATGAAGCTGTGGCTGTGTAGCTGCTCCATTTTGAAATGACCGGGAGTGTTTTCGATGTTGAGTATCACAATATCTCTCCACATTTCATGTGTAGTTGCTTCCGTGCCGCTTATTTTGAAATAGCTTATTTCAAAATAACAGATAGGGATAAGCCATTTCAATGTCACTCTCTAGTGTGGCCACAGCCCTATTGTAGGATGTGACCTAGCAATTGTATCAGGTTTTGACAAACAGAAGAAGTACAAAGATGTTCTGCTTTTTGCATTTACTTCTAGTAAGGAGAAAAAGAAGGGGGAAAACAAAGAACAGATATGTTATTGTCTTCTGTAGTTGATGTCTGTATGTTGAAAAGATGGGTGGGGCGCTCCCTCATGTACTGGCCCAACCTGCAAAGCATTGGTAGAACTGAAGTTTGTCAAAGGGCTCGTCCACTTGAATGTTTAGTTTGTGGCAGAACTCTGGTGTGACCCTCACACTAGCCTGCCATGGCTTGATTAGCTGTCCATGTGCACCCCGTAGACATGCATTAACACTTTTGTAGTGTTTTTTTTTCAGTCCTCTTTAACATGGGACTAGCAGAAAGTTCACTAATGAACTGGTAACACACATCAGTAGGTTCCACATGGACAGCTAGTCCGCAGCAGGCTGTTGCATGGCCAGTTCACACCCCTGCTGTCTGTGGATGAATTGTTCATGTAGCTATACCCTTGGTGGAGTTTTTTTTTTTAATTACATTTGCTGCTTCATTCTGAGTTGTTCTACACATTTTACTTTTAACCTCTCATCCCCTGCCACTCCATTATTTAGTCTCACTTTGTTTCATTAACAGAATAATAATTTATTTAAATGTGGAGGGAGTTCATCTTTAAAAAGAAACAAAATCAGTGACTCAGTGTAAGGTTTCCAGTTCAGGGTTTCAGAGTAATGAGATAAAGCCAGCAGTCAGTGCTTAATAGTGCCAATGTATGGAACTAGCAGATAGACTTCCCTCACATTTCTTTGAACACCTGATGAATTAGCCTCATTGATTTAGAAATGAACATCAGAAAGAAACATCCATCATTTTAAGGAAGAGTTAAACTGCCAAACTAAAATACAACCTCTCACCAGTAAAACTAAATTAAAAGATACCAGAGCAATCCTGGAGAGTCAACTGGCTTCGGAAGGGGAAAATATAGTCTAGGTTAAGTTTTACAATGCTTCATCTTCAGCTGGACTGACGGTTTTCTTGGTGGTTCTTTATCCTTACAATAAAGGAGATCCTCTAACTATAGAACAAGATTTATCACAGATGCCAAAACTATGAAAGGATATCATATTTTTGATAGTTCTTTCCCATTTTCTCCTTGTTCTGTCATATAAAATTTCCAGAAAAGTTTTATAATGGCTTCGTAGCTCCTTGCTATGCAGTTCAGGGTACTTACAGCCAGGGTTCAGTCCCAGTGGGTATTGACAGCTTTCCATTGAGAGGGATAGCATTGCATTAGTGACTTTAGCCCCAGAACTACGGCTTACACTGCACCATTTTCATGTGTGGCTTTATTATAAATACTTCCTAAAAAGATTGTTCCTTAGACAGCCTGATAGCCAATCTACTCACCATAGTTACGGTATGGAAACTATTTCATGTTCAAATTATGTGATATATTGTCTCTTCTTATCTCTTGGATACATTATCCACACAAATACTGAAAATTCTGTAGCAGCAGTTTTATCTGGCCTAATTATCACATATGGAGGAGAGGAAACCTTGCATAATTGTATTTTGTTCCTCATGAGCATTTAACTCATTTTTGTGTTCACTGAAAAATGACCAAGAAATATGATTAGTTCATATTATTAGAAATTGACTTAAGAGAGACTGAATGTCTCAGGGGAGCATTAATAGGATACAAAACCTTTCACCTCCAGATCATAGATTGAAATCCAATTAAGGTCAGTGGTACCAGAAAGGCTTTGTAGACTTTTAGCCTATGTCTATACTAGGAGCTTGAAGTATAATTCCCCTGCCCATGTACAAATAACCACATTAGTTTTCATTAAGCTAGCACAAGAATCAATAGATGTGTAGCCATGATAGCACACACACCAGCAGTGGAGTCAATGCTGATCCATGCCCAGAACTTACCCACCAAGGATATGTCTATACTTACCAGGCATTCGATGCACCACGATCGATCTTCTGGAGTTCGCTTTGGCTTCATGGGCTCGGCCTTAGCCCCTCATACTCCATGCTATTGTGTGGAATAAGAATGTCAGTGCAAGCCTGAAGGCCACGATCTACAATACAGCAGCAAGTCGATTCTGATAAGTCAATTCTAGCTACACTAATGGTGTAGCTAGAATTGCATATTTGGGATCAACTTTGTTCCATAGTCTAGACCAGGCCCAAGTTTAGGTAGGTTTGCACTCTGTCTGGCTCAGCCAGGCCTCCAGTACCACTGTATCTGTTACCACCCCTGCAGGCACCCAGTGACTATTTAATGTTGTTAAAAAGAAGGAGAGTCCATTATTTCTCTTGACAGTTTGCTTCAATGGGGAATGACTGTCACTTTAAAAAATTCTTGACCTTCCCCCCCACCCCTCCACTCTCTGATTTGCTCACCTTCATTATCTTTTTCTGATTTGTCCTCCTTGCTTACTGCTTTTGGTTCTCTGTGTCTTAAATATTGAGTCTGTTCTGGTCTGGCTATGGTCTGAAGAAGTGGGTCTGTCCCATGAAAACTCACCTAATAAACTATTTTGCTAGTCTTTAAAGTGCTACTTGACTGCTTTTTGTTTAAAAAAATGCTTCTTGTTAACTCATTTAAGTTTGTTTGGCTGCAGCTTCCAGGAAGTGGCTCTTTTATGTTTCGTATGCACTATTTTCTCTGGGTGAAGGTACTTACACACTGCAGTGACTTTGATAAGTTAAGGCCATGGTTACACTGTTGGCTCTGAGTGAGCCTTCCAGCACAGGTAAAGAGATTTATGATAGCAGGGCTTCTGCTAGTGCACCAAATAGCCATGTGAACATTGAAGCTGTAGCGGAAACTCAGACTAGCTGCCAGAGCTCAGACCTGGGAGCTAGGGTGATTTTGAGCCTTCGAGGCTGGGCCCAAATCTCCACAAGTGCTTCTCATGCACATGGCTACTCCTGGCATAAATCCTACTAGCACAAGCCTGTCTAGTTGGGCTGGGACGCTCACTCCCATATGCAGGGTAGACATACACGGTACCTCTCATGAAATGCATTTTCTTCAGACTTCAGATAATTTTTGTGGCACTTCGCCAATTTTCCAACATCCCTTGTAAGGTGTGGACACTAAAATTACAGACAGTGTCCAGCACCACTGTAACTACAGATGTACAGTCACCACCTGTTCTACTCACTGCTCCTTTATTTCTACATCTAAGGGTCACATTAGCACTTATTGGGCACAGCATTGCCCAAGAAGCTCATCCTTGTCCATTATGGCTCCTAAACCCTTTTTAGAGTTGCTGCTTTCCAGGGTACTATCTGCTGTTTTTTGAGTGTCACCTGCATTCTATAGCTTTGCATTTGACTTTGTTAAAATGAATTTTCTGAATGGGACCAACCTATCCAGCACCATCTGCAGATTTCATCAGATGTGATTTTCTATGCATTCCCAAAACATTGGTAAATATACTGAATAGCACTGGGCCTAGCAGTGATCCCTTTATAATCCCACTAGGAACACCCCTATTGAATGTGGATTCCTCATTGTCAACTGTTATTTGAAGTCTGTTTGTGAGCTTTCCTCGAAATCCACAAAAAATGTGCTGTGATGTTATTGTGTAGTACTAGGTTTTTTAATCAGAATGTTGTGTGGGTGCTAACTCAAATGATCTGCAGATGTCCAATAATACTACATCTATCTAGTCACCTTTATTAATCAAACATGTAATTTCATCAGAAAATGTTTGAAAGAAATATTTCCCACAACACCTTGTTGATTGACATTACTCATATTCCAAACCTTTAATCTGTTATTGATTGAAACTCATACCTTTTTTTTATCAATTTGCCTGGAATTGATATCAGTCTAATTGACCTATAATTACTGGGTCAGATTCCTTCCTATCTTTGAATCCTGGCATAATATTTATCAGTCTTCCAGTCTTCATCTATTTCCCCGTTATTCCAGGATTTATTAAACATGGATGACTGTAGGCCAAAGATTTCCTCAACCGGTTCTTTTGGACCCTTGCCTATAAGATCCTTCAAGCTGTTTATTTTTGTGCAGCCTCCAGGAAATGAGCTAGAGGGTCTTAGTCCTGAAGTGACAGGAGTCCATATCAGAAAATAATCTTTATCTTTGGCACGAGTTGTCAGCAGCAGCACCAGGAAAAAAACCAGTCATTGGGTGGGCAGGAACTGTGGATTGCTTTTCATTACCACAACATCCCATCTCTAACAGTTTAAAGGCACGCTTGCAGGACAGCCTGGGAAAGATGGCACAGATGCCGCCCTTGCTGTACCTCTTCTGTCAACAAACAATGGACTTTTGTCGCTAGGGGTCTCCATCTGTCACCTTTCATCTGTATTAAATGAATAGTAGCCACTCCTACCCCAGAACTCAAGCTTTTCACTCACTATACATGATATATTAAGCATGTGAAATCAATAATCAAAGAAACTGCAATATGCAGTGTTGTTGTAGATGTCTCAGTCCCAGATATTGGAGAGACTAGGTAGGTGCAGTAATAATATTGAACCAATTTCTTTTGGTGAGAGAGAGAAGCTCTCTCTCACCAACAGAAACAGCCCAATAAAATATTACCTCATCGACACCTTATCTTCTAAAGCAACTGTAAAGCAGTTTAATCTGAACATTTGAAGGTATTGGGATAAATTAATGGTTAGCAAAAGCAAGCAAATCTACAAATAATGTTGCAACAGCTGATGCGAACCATAAATATACAGGCCATTGTCATGCATATAGATAGATACACAGATAGATAGATATGTTATATTATAGGACATAATGAAGAGTCTGGAAGTGAGAAGGAACAAGAACTGTGTTTTATCAAGAGCTCAGTTGTGCTGTTTTAGCACAGTATAGTGCTAATGTTGCATAGTCAGCAGAAGTACTGAGAAGCGTTCTGACTCAGAGAGGCAGAGTATCCCCTGGACCTCACTGGAGTACAGTTTTCTCTCCACCATGGACACACCTTCTCCTATTTGTAGTCACTATTCCCCCTCTCATGGAGCAGAAGGGGAGCTTCCTTCCCATCCTCTGTGCATAAGAGCTGAGCACAATCTGGACTCCTGCAGCCTGATTCACTGCTGAAATTTAAGGGGGGGGATCCTTTCATTGGCCTTGCTAGCCTGTGGATCAGCCAATAAAACATTGATTCAGTGCTGGGTATAGAAACTGTATCAGCAAACCTGATTTCAGGTGTGCCTGGTACCATGGAAACCCCAACCAAGCAAGGCTACCTGCTGCATTTACCAGAATTCATCATCATTTATTAATCTTACTCTAAGGACAGGAAGAGTGATTCTAGCAGTTTTTGAAATTAAGCCTTGGAGACTAAATTGTGCTCACCTTACTTACCTGAGAAGTCCCACTGCTTTGATCCATGCTCATATTCAATACCCAAGTCAACCAATTAAAAACAGAAAAGATTCTTAAGGCCAGGTTGAAAGTTACAAAACTGCAGTTGTACCTTGGAGAGCAAAACAAAATGTTCTCTATTATATTTGATTCCCACAGCACCAAACCATTTGTTATCTTAAGGACAGCATCTGCAAACCTTACTACAGTGAGTAGCAGTTTCAAGGTAGTCCCACGGCCTTCAAACTGGCACCAAGATAACAAGTTTTTTTCACACAATGGGAATCAAATACAGAACCACAATGACTTGTAATGTTGGATCATTATGAATATAAAAAAAACCTCCCAGTGGTGCTCAGTGCTGGTGTCTATAGATGCTGGGTCTGATTCTGGAGTTTTCTTACAGGTAATACTCCTCAGTGCATTGTAATGTGATAAAAAAGATATTCTAATCAAAGTGGAACATCTAACTACACAGAAGAGTTAATCACCTTTTTCCCACAAGCTTCTTAAAAACACTAGCAGTCTTGACTTTAATATTGTTTCCTACAACAAATAGTCCCTTACTGCACACATAGTCCCACCGATTTCAGTGGACTTACTACTCAATAATAAGAAATGATGGCATAACTGGGGCCTATCATAAATGAACAATTAACAATGAAAGAAAAAGCTGCTACCTTGATGACATGATTACCTGCTTCAATACATAGATAGGGCTATTAAGGGCACGTCTATACTTACTCACAGATCAACACTCCAGAAGTCAATCTTCCGGGGCTTGACTAGCATGTCTAGTAGGCATGTGCTAAGTTGAATATTCAGGGTATTTCTCCCATTGGCCTCCTACTATGGGGATGGCACCAAAGTTCAAATCAAGGTATGTTGTTTCCAGCTATGCAATCAACATAGCTGGAGTTGTGTATCTTAATTTGAACTTATTCTGTTGTGTAGACCTGGCCTAACAGTATGAAAGTATCAAGGAAGAAGGAGATGTGGAGTTTGCATGTGATAACGGTATCTAAAATAAGAGACGTAATTACAGCTGTTGTTCATTAGAAAGCTATGAAGGAACCCTGGTTTCAGAAGTGCTGCATGTAAATTTCAGGGAGAGACTACCATCCATATTTGTCCCAGCAACTAAAAAGCATTTTTGCCTCTAAGCTAGGAAGTCATACTGTGGCATCCCATCTAGAAAGGATCCCTATAATATCACATCTGTTGGCATGGAAGAAAGTGTCCTTATATGTCAGAGCAGACATCAATATTATCTTCCGTATGTTATGTTATGGCTGCAGGGAAGGGATACTCTGAGCAGAAATTAAAGGTGCTGTGGAAATTTCCAAAGCAAAAAACAGAATTCCGCAGCATTTTTTCTCTTTCATTTAGTCCCAGCACCGATCAATGGACTCGATGGCTGTTCTAATTCCCTGCAGTCATTAATTTACAAGTGAGTAATTTATGGCTTTGTAAAGGGCTCTGGGATGTTTGATTATGTCAAAGGTGTTACTGAAGTTCAGATTGTAGTTGTACCCTAAATAGGATGAGATTACCACTGGGATTTACATCATTACTTTCCCTAATTATTTACAACACTGTGTCGCTCACGCTGTAGGTGAACTCACAGTGAAAAAGAGATGGTTCTGTGTAGGTGAACACAAACAATGTTAGGTGATAAGGTATTCAAACAAGTGCATGACTTTCACCTCCAAGAGTAGAAGTCATGGCAGAGATTTCAACTTCCAAGGAAATAGGGGTGCAAAGAAAAGCCAGGAGACTGAATCCCAGGCAATTTTCAGTGTACAAACTTTTCAGCTTTTACCCTGTGCTAGATTCCTGTGCAGTCCTAGTTGAGTGTGGGACAGAGGATTCCAGTGCTGCATAATTAGACAATGACTAGTGTGAAGGTCTATGGAGAGAGTCAGGGGAACAGTGGATGGAGAACTCTTGTTAAACAAGCGGCAGACAGAGCTTGTGGTGCTGCCCTGCCAAGGAAGTGATAAACAGGGAAATGAGACATGCTTATTCCTCGAAGGACTCATGTTCTTACCCCTGCAGTACAAAAGAGCTTCAGTACCACATCATGCCTGTTTTCAACGTCCCTGTCACTGCACTCCATGTTCTTCACAGTGACATTATTATGAGATGATTATGGCATAATTATGATGCATTTGTACAAGAAAGGTCTTGTGAGCAGTCAATGGAAAATCCATGATGTACTGTATTTGATTATCCTATCTGTAAGCATTTATCAAGGTTGCACCAAAAGTTATGAATATTTGTACGTACATTCCAAATGTGGTTATTCTGGGTGACACCCACAACTAGTCTTTCATATACAACAATGAAGGAGCCAGGCAGGACCTTGGAAGAGCTTAATTTTCCTTGTAAATTGTCTCAGAGGGGTAGCCATGTTCATCTGTAGCTTCAAAAAACCAAGGAGTCCTGTAGCAACATACAAACTAACACATTTATTTTTTAGGTAATTTAATTTTGTGGGAAAGACCCACTTCATCAGATTGGAATCCAGATCTGTCTGACCCATGAAAGTTCATTACCTAATAAATGAATTTGTTAGCTTTTAAGGTGCCACAGGACTGTTTGCTTTTTGCTTAACTTTTGTGTAAATGTTCCAGACAACCTATAAGTAATGGCCGCTATGACTCAACAAGTTATGCAAGGGCTTATGACAAGGCCACATGACTCTGAACTTCATCTTGGATTGTCAGTATTTTTCCACAAATTGGTCTGGGAACCACGTTTTGTAAACAGAGTTCCCATGGTATGAAAAAGCCATATAAAGCAGAGAGAGACATCATCCGTGGTTCTTTACTCCTGACTCAAGAAGACTCCTAAAAATAACTACAGAACAAAAGACTGAACTGGGGCATTCAGGCTAAAGGGATTTTTTTAGCCTGTGTATGTAAACTTGGGAATCAGCTACTTAAGACAGAAGAGGGAGGAAGGGGAAGGAAGAAAATTACTTGTGGCAAGTCTCAATTAAGTGGGCTGCCTGATATCACTATGGATAGCAAAGATGGGGAATCTGTCCTTGTAATGCATAAAGTAATTGATATCTTTGCTGAGACCAAGGTGTAAAGTATCAAACTTGGGAATGATCTCCAATTCAGATGTCTTCCTTTGTAATTTGGTGTTAAAGTCTCTTGGTTTTACAAAGCAGGCTTTCAAGTCTTGAATGCTGTGGCCTGTTCCATTGAAATGCTCACTGACAAGTCTATATGTAGTCAAATTCCTAATGTCTGATATGTCAAGTTCTGCTTTTGCCACAACCCTGCCAAGAGCTGTACTGGTGTAAGTGAATACGAATATATAGGATCTAAGAGCAGAAATATGACCTTCAATTTCCAGCCAGAGAAGCAATGGTTTAAGAAATTCCTTAGTCTTGCATTTCATTATTTAGCAGATAATCATTTGATATTAGTTAGATTATCATTCATAAAACAAATCTCTTCACTGGGGAGAAAATAATATTCTGTTTATGCTGCACATTGCCCAGCCTCTGTTAATTTGACTGCAAGAGCATGTTTCATGGGATTAGTTACTGGATTTGGGAAAACTACGGCTTCACCTGTGTGATTTAACAAAAATAAAATCTTCTAGCCAATTAAAAATACTCAAAAACTGGAAAGTAATTCTGACTGTATTGGGCTGGAATTACATACTAAAAGGTAACCTAGAGAGCTGTGAATACTACAGGGTAGCAGCTACAAAAAAGCCAACAAAACTCCTCTTTACAATGATGTACAGAAAATGTTTCCCCCTGTTGTTATTGCTTTGTTTGTTAGCAAAGTGAAGACATTTTTGAAACAGCAAATAATTTCTCACAACTAAACTCCCAGCCATGTGGCCCCATCCATGGCATCTCCACCTCCCTTCTTTCACAAGAGCACTTGGACATGTGTGGATGCTCCCTTTTGAAAAAATGGGGCAAGTTGTCAAAAGAGGGTTCAGACCTGCAATCTGCCTTTGCCATGTGGTCGTGTTCTTTTGAAAGCCAGGATGTCACTTCCTGGCTTTTGATTTTGCCCTTTCGATGGCAAGCTCCCGTGTAGACACAGTCTATGGGAAAGAATGAAAAATTATATGAAAATGTCAAGAGGTTTTAAAAAGGATTAAATGTCAGTTGCAATATTCAGTGAGTGGAATTCTGGCATGCTTTGGAGTTGGCCAGAAAAATGGTTAATCAGATTAATGCTACAGTAGTGCTGGCAGCAGCAATTTATGCTTGTTTGTTTGACTGAATACAAATAGTATTCCTAGATGAATCAGATGTATTAAAGAGATTTATTGCATCCCTTGTTGGCCAGGCATATATGTGTATAGTATTGCCTGGGTCAGCAAGATGACCTCAGTATTGCCTTCTACTAGTGTCCATTTAATATTAAGTGCAGCCTTACCTTGGTACATCTCTGCTTGCTACAAGTCATGGTCGGCTAGCCAAACACTCTTCTCACCTACCTGCTCTCTACAGATGTGTCAAACCTGCAGTTAAACCAGGGCTGGGCAAGATGTGGCCCAGGGCCAAATCCAGCCCACCAAACTTCTTAATCCAGCCCACAGCTGGCTTCTATGCTGGGAAGTGGAGAAAGCTTCAGGTGCTTCCGCTAGCAAACTCTCAGCTCCCATTGGCCAGTCTGCTGCCTTCCCAGTCCCCAGCAAACTCACCCAGCTCCCATTGGCCAGCCAATAGAAGCTGAGAGATTTCACTGGGGCTGGGGAAGGTGCAAAACTGGCCAATGGAAGCTGAGAGTTTGTGCTAGAGGCAGGGCAGTTCAGCACAATTTCTCAGTTCCCATTGGTGGGTTTCTGAGCCTCACAGACAGATCAAGGCAAATCCCAGACCTCACACACCCTCCATAGAAAAGTGTGGCCCTTCACCACTTACCAAAATCCTGGCAAGTCCCCCCACCAAAAATTATTGCCTAACACTGAATGAAACACCTGGGGCTGGTCATCTGCCTGGCCTGTATTACCTGCCTCATGCTAAGGGAGCTCGGGCTACAGGACTGTAATATTGCTGGGTAGACGTTCAGGATTGGGCTGGAGTCCGTGCTCTGGGACCATCCCTCTTCACAGATCCAAAGTTTATCAGCCTCATTTAGGTTCCTTTAAATTCAGTGTACTGAGTCTTACTGGGAGCTGGATCAATAGGCATGGGCTTAGTTTCTTTTTGGAACTGGGGTCCTAAGTTTCCTTCACACACTCATAAGTATATGTTATTTCCCAGCACTCTTATCAGCCACCCTCCTCCTTTTGCCAAGTGCTTTCTCTCCAATCAAAGCTCACCTTAAAGCTTGCCTTCTTTCTGCCATCTGGCATAAGCCACTCCCTTCCTCACCTGTGAAAACTGAACCCTGTGGACATGGCATTGTGGGATTCCATGGTCAGCTGCAACATCAAGTTTGTAAATAAGACTACTAGCCAGGTGTGTGTTTATTTATTTGTTTGCTTTCCTTCACCAGAAACTCAAATCCAGTTCTGAGAGGCTATCTATTATTTTATCACCACCTGCAATAAAGAATCCACAGATCCAAATTAAGCTCTCAGTAAGCCCTTTGCATCCTTGCTGTCTCCAGATGAACACCTGCACAGTCCTTTGTCCATAATGGGTTTCCCCCGTGGAATTGATTGGCCATCTAGATGGAACACAGTGCTCAAGGAAAAAAGAACATGCCCCACTTCTTCTAATCGGCTTGGCTCTTAAGGTCTAAGAAAGCAATAAAGAATATATTTTAGTAACTCAGGTAAGCAGATATGACTCTGGATACATATAAGGGCAGAGTAATTGGATAAGATGGGGGTATTTTTTTTCTCAGAGCTGTACTTTAGGCACACACCTATCTACTACAGTATACTTAAGTGCAATTACAAATCCAGTTGGAAGAGCTTCTCCAAAGTCCCTGGCTCTTTTACCATCCTCAACCAGGCACTAAAAATGGGGGACTGTTGTCATGACCGTACTACAACTGTGTCTACACTTGGTTCCTCTTTCAAAAGAGGAATACAAATATGGGAAATCAAAAATGCAAATGAGGCACTGATTTACATATCGTGTGCTTCATTTGCATAATCTCTTTTCAGAAGAAATTCTTTTGAAAGAAAAAAGGCAGTCTAGATGTGGTTCTTTCAAAACTAAACCCCATTTTGGAAAGAACCCTTCTTCCTATTTTGTTTCATGAAGAAGGGTCTTTTTGAAGAAGGGGTTTATTTTCGAAAGAGCCCTGTGTACACAGCCTATGTGTTTTGCTTAGTTTTAGTCTCTCTACTATGGAAAGGGAACTCAACTTCCTGCCCCTTGTCTACGCTGGCATAGATCAGAGGTTCCCAATATTTTCAGTATCATGGCACACTTCAATGAGACAAACAATCCCATGGCACACCCACTTTTTCAGCTGACTCAGTTGCTCACAAATACCACATTTACTTACATATACTCTGGTTACAGCCTCACTAGAGAAGGTTGAAACACAGGAGTGCATACATCAAGCTAAGCAAGGATCAAATGCACTAACGTTTCAAATCCATCACACAATACACTGTCTAAGACAATGAGCACAGACACATTTTCAAAATCTGCTCAAAGCCATGTTAGGGATGTTCAGTAAGGCTACATCTACACTAGCCCAAAGCTTCGAAATGGTCATGCAAATGGCCATTTCAAAGTTTACTAATGAATTGCTGAAATACATATTCAGTGCCTCATTAGAATGCTGACAGCCACAGCACTTCGAAATTGACGCAGCCCACCACCGCACAGCTCATCCAGACAGGGCTCCTTTTCGAAAGGACCCAGGCAACTTCAAAATCCCCTTATTCCTATCTGCTGTTAGGAATAAGGGGATTTCGAAGTTTCTGGGGTCCTTTCGAAAAGGAACCCCATCTGGACGAGCTTTGTGGCAGCAAGCCGCATCAATTTCAAAGTGCCGCAGCTGCTGGCATTCTAATGAGGCACTGAATATGTATTTCAGCGCTTCATCAGTAAACTTCGAAATGGTCATTTACATGGCCATTTTGAAGTTTTGGGCTAGTGTAGACACAGACTAAATGAGTGACCACAGAAAGCAGGCTGTCCTCACCACCAGCCTATTAGAGCCAGGATGCAGCATTTAAACCGTGTCCCAGCTCCAACAGGCTTCCACTCTCCCTCCCTCCCTCTTGCCATAGTATTTCAGCTGTCTTCTGGCATGAAAGGGGTTCTGTAGGGTTGGTATTTCCCTTCACGGTGACTTTGCAAACAGCCACTGCAGGAGGGAATGTTGGCAAACCCCAAGCCAACTGGGACTCAGGCAGCCTTGCTGATTGAGCCCCAGCTGGCAGGGGGTCATCAATTTCTCCTTGTGCTATCTCTGCAAAGAGCCATACCGAGGGGAAATTGATGAAATTTCATGGCACGCATGGACTGTTCTCACAGCACACTATTGTGTCGTGGCACACTGATTGAAAACCACTGACACAGAGGATGAGTGGAGGAGTGGGTAGTTTTACATATGCAGAGGAAGAGGATCTATTTGCAAATTCTCTGACAACAAGAACAATTTGTGCACAAGAAAATTAAAATGGGATTAGACCAACCAGCAGAAAAATTACTATATAATATTACACATATAAAAATAAGTGAGCTAAAGTTTCCAGTTTCCTTTATTTAAATACATTTGCAGATATATTAACACTAACTTTAGCTAGCTAAAAAATTAACAGAAACAAAAAGTTATCCAACACCTAAAACCTGATAAAAATTATTTCTGAAAGATCTCTTCTCAGTATGAAAACACTAGATTCTAAATTAATTCAAGAAACCTACTTTTCTGTGGTTTGACAAACGTCTCTAAAATTATTTTCCTGATGATTACGGAAGCAGACAATTGATGCCCAAACTATCAAAGAAGGTTGTATTGTCATCATGTTAATCATTGTGTTACTTAGCAACCACATTTTATTTACAAGTAACAATGTCTGCAGAAGACTGCCACATTTAATGATAGGCAGCTGTATGTGGAGGGGTGGGAGATGCACAGATATGTAGCACCTTTGATGTTAAGCAGTTTGAGAGGAATGAAGAGACCTACTTTTGCTGATATTCAGGCCTTGTGTGTACTACAGGGCTAAGCCCTTGGTAGCTGAATTACTGTGACTATAAAACAATGTCCACTCAAATCATGTTTTGCGTCCAGTTTGCTTGCACTTTTGCATGCATTAGTATGCTAACGTTGCGCTTCATGTCTGCAGTTGCACTGGCCTCTGAGTACCGATTTAACAGTTCTTAGCTCAACTCTTTGAAGCGTTGGCTTCTGGGAGATTTTGAAAGGTTTTCCAGGAATCAAGGCCAATTGTTGAAGAGAAAGTTAAACTCCCACAATTCCTGCCAAATTCTCCCAAGGCCAAGGATATTCCCTACTACTTTGTTTAACAATGAAAACTCTACCTTTATCTTCTCTGGTCACTGTTTGGCACATCTAGCAATGGCTGTATCTGCTCCCTCAATATACATGACATTATTGGGTAGAACTAAGGTAATGTGGACCTAGATCTATTCCTTGTCTTCAAAGGCCAGCTAGGGCTAATGTCACCTTAAAATAAGATGGCAGTACATTTGTTAGATGGTCCAGTGACCATGATCAATGGAAGATACTTCAAAGGAAGATGCAGGAAAGTTTACAACAGGTAGGCCAGGATAATCTACCCCCAGAAAGGATTGGCTTACTCTCTGTAATATGAGGCTGTAGATTCCATTTTGTTTGTTTGTTAGTTTTGCAAATAACAAGCAGTCCTGTGGTACCTTAGAGATCAAGAAATTTATTAGGTCATGAGTTTTTACGGGTATAATCAAGTGAAAGTGTTTTAGTCTGTAAGGTGACACAAGCCTTCTTGTAATTTGCAGAGCTACGGACTAACACGGCTACCTCTCCAAATTTTGGTTAGCCTTAATTATTACAATGCCAAATGTTCTTGTTATCCATACAGATGTCCAATGCCTTTTTGAATGCAGCTCTTTGTTTTACCTCATGGGGATTCTGTGGCAACGATTTCCTAATGAGTTGTGCCATGAACAGTTATGTCCTTTCATCAGTTTTGAATTTTCCACCTTTTAATTTTATGAAATGTCTTCTTGATCTTGTATTACAAGACACGGATAACATACATGGAGACTGGCAGGGTGGAGGACCACATTGTGGTAGGCCTTGCTTTAAACAGTTCTAATCCACATGGGAACAGGAGCAAATCTGTCCACCATGGAGGCAACTTTGGTACGGGGACATAAGGTACGTGTCAAACCCATTAGAGGAACGGCACAGTGACCAGCATGACAAGTTTGTTTTACAGGCATAAGGTCACATATTGCAAACAGTGCAGAGTTCTTATAGTTCCTTGGACTGAGGACATCTTTGGATATTCATAATAAGTAGCTAGCAGTAAATGAAAAGTAGGGTGATACCCAGGCCAGATTTATTTGGCCAGACTTGACATTTCCTTGGATGTTCTTTTCTGTTATTCAATAACAAAATTCTAAACTTTGAAGATGGGCCCAAACCGAAACATCAGATTAGAACTTTGGTGGACTTTGGTACCTGACAGTATCTCAATTTCACGGCTTAACCAACACAACCTTTCCCTAAAAAACACAACCATCAGCCTGAACTCAGAGAAAAAAATTGTACCTCAGGCCTATCTAATAAACAGAACAAATATTTTTAAGAAGCAAGGCATCCCTAGTAGAGCATCAGCAGTTGCTTTACCTTGTTTGCCCTCTCGACATCAATGATAGCTGCCTGGCAAAACAATACAATCTAATACAATACAATCTAGTTCAGAAGACTGATTCTTGCCAACCACACAAAGGCATGGCAAATATCTCAGTGCAGATGGGTTCAAAGTGGCATTGGCTGACTCCACAGGGACCCACATCCAGACTCAGTGATCCAAAAGATACTCACTTGATATTGTGTGAAGGGTGAAGCAAACAGGTAGATAATGGATGAATACGCTAGAGGAAAATTCCTTCCTTGGAAAGTTTCTTCAGCACTCATTTGTGTCACTTAGGCCAAGTCCAGTAGTGGGGTAGAGACATACAACTGTCAGAGAGATTGAATTCTTCCCTAAAATCCCAATTAATGTGCTAGGGCAATATGGCAGCACACTAGTAAGGAGGGATCTACTCACCCTTGTGCACCAGCCCCGCTCCATGGTCTAGTGCAGAGTCACGGCCACACATTTTTCTTATCATTTTAGATATGGCTGGAGAGAACAGTCCCTGCATTCTGCATTTGGTTTGGAGTTCAGTTGTGTCTGACCTTCCTGCAGGTCACTCCAGAGGCAGGGAAAGTTCCTCACAATTACACTGGAGCCCTTGGTTAGGATGGCAGTGTTTTCTCCCAAATAACAGATCAGCTGTGTTAGTCATATCACTCTGAAAAAAGTAACCAAACGAAAAATAAATCACCATTTCAAAGCACTGACAGTGCTACTGACAATGACATTCAATAAAGCACGTCAAGCAGGCTTCACTAAGGAGTGTTTGATAGACTTAAAAGCCTCAGGAGACTTTGAAGTCTTCTAAGCATCCAGCATAGCTGCAGTTACTTACTGTTTGTTGTTCCAGCCAAAAAAGAGCCACCAATAGGCTGCTCATATATCCTGGGGAAAGACTTTCTTATATATACATATATTTAGATACACACAATGAAAGAAAATTCATTATTTTGTATGAAGTAGCACAGGCTTGAAGATATTGCTAATCTTTCTATTTTGGAGGTTATTTGAGAGCCAAAGTCCTTGTATGACTATAGCAACAGAAGAGATTAGTATCTTCAAATTGGTGCCTCTAGGCTAAGGACAATTTGACCAAGAGCAACAAGAAGTTCACTCAAGGATTATAGTGACATTTTCTGTACCCTAATAACTTTCGTCCAAAGATGTCTACCTTGTTTATGAGCCATGTGGGGAACTGAAAAGGTTATTATATTTGTTTTAGAGGTTGGTAAATGGAGGCATCTGGGGGATAAAGATTTAATTTACAGAGGTGCTATGCATCAGCAAATTTCATGTACTTCAGTTGGAGTTGCCGTTGCTCAATGCTGCAGAAAATCAGATTCCTTAGAAGCCTAAAGAAGCTTTCAGCTCCCCAGCAATAGACACCCATTTTGGAAAGCTTTAATGTCTACTGTTGTCATTTATTAACATCCCATATCCATAATAGTGCTTTTGGAACTAGCCACAATCTCTTTGTACTAATCAATCTCAAAATTTGCTAATCCTGTATCACAGGGGAAGACGGTAGAACCAGTTTATTTAGAATGCCTAACACGTTCTGTTGCACAGGATGTTTGCTATCTTTCTTTAAGAACCATTCACATCTCCATTGTTTGCAGTAGTCCTTTAATATTTGGGATGGAAAAAACCCTCATACTATGGAAGTCATACAGAATGAGTGATGTAATATACTTCCCTGGACCAACTTCAGTCGGTGAAAGCTATTTATTCAAAGTATCACACCTAAATCTAAGGGTGGACAGATTGTTTAGCATAAGTAGTGCCACATATTCTAAGAAAACATCCATGGTGAAGTAGCAAGCTAACACCATCTGTAGCATTAGAGGTAAAAGGGGGAATAAATGGATTGTTGTAATAAATCTTAAATCCTGTATTTTTACTAAGTCCATGATTTTTAGTACCAGAGTTATAAATGTAACCTTACAGGCTCACTGGTTGAAAGTGATGTGCAGATTTCCTTTGAGGTCAAGGACTGCGAGGTCAAATATGGAGTGATTGCTCTGTAGAAAGTGTGTATTCACAGGCATTATCATGCTTTTGTCTTTTATAATTTTTCTGTGTGGGTTCATTTGAGAGCACAGTGATTGTTAAGTTTTACCCACCATAGGACATGTAATATATAGAATGTATGTTTTAGATACAGGGACATGTGAGAAGTTGACTGCTTGTCTGTCAAGGAGAGAGATCAGCCAGGTACAAGCAACCTGCTCAGGTAAACAACTGAGTCAGCAGTCAAGCAGGTAAACAACCAAGTTAGCAAACTAATCTTAGTATTAGACAGAAAAGTGTTTATGTGGTACATAATGAATAACTTTGGAACAATGATTTTAAGGTAAGCACCTGAATATGACAGTAAAGCTGCATTTAGCACAATGCTATGCTGTGTTTCAGTGAACTGGTCACTCACTGAAGTAATGAATAAATGACATACTGTCTCAGCTGAAGAATATGTGCATTCTGCATGGCAGGGAAAAGCACCAGTCATCACCTATGTAGTTTTTACTAGAGCGTTTAGTGTACTGGAAGAGGTGCACCACATCTTATGGTAGCTATACACTAGTGATGGGGGTCACATAGCGAGCATCATAGTACTGGAGATGCATGTGCTGGTTTTCTGTCAGTTGTTCTGGCAGGATCTGGTGCCACTTTGAGTTGGTGTGTGCTAGTCTTTAGAGAGTTTGCTTTGTCTTCTGATGAACTTCGTGGGGCAGGGGAGTTTAGGAAAAAAAATCAGGATGTGGTCCCCATCAAGTATGGGTTCTAATTATTTAATGAAACACTGTATGGGTTCCAGGATTCTGGGATAAATGACAACTAAGGAGAGTGCAGTAGAAGGGTTTGCTTTGTTTTTTTTTCTGTATTGAAGCAGGTTCTCCTGGGGTATTTGGGTGGCCCATTCCATTATGTGATCTACTTCTCTAGTGATGTTCTCTTGTTTGGTAAACATGGATTGAGTATGTATCCTGGACTTTCTCTTCTGAGCCTATTCTGTGGTATGAGAGTATCTGGCTGTACATAACTGATTTCTTGGTATATTTGTGGGGGTTAGTGGAGATGCAAAGGTAAATATGATGATCAGTGGGTTTCTTGTATCAAGTTGTCTGTAAGGCCCCACTGTTGAAGCCTATCACAGTACCTAGGAAGTTGATGCTGGTATGGGAGTGGTCTAGAAAGGGTGTTCTGGAGAAAGATGGGTGATGGCTGTTGACATTATGGTGAAGATCCATCAGAGAGTATGTCATATGTCCAGAGGATTAAAATATTGTCAATAGGTTTCTTTCTCATGAGTTTCACGGTCCAATTGTCCAGAAATTCTTCCTCAATGTAGTTGCTGAAGGCTGTGTCTGCACTAGAGAGTTCTGTTAACAGGGAGGATCTATACCCTTAAAGCGTTCTGTTGACAGATTCTCAACAGAACTCTGCTGTTGCCTCAACAGAGTTGTCCCTCAAAAATTTGAGGCATAACACTCTGTCAACAGGGTACTATTGACAGAAGTGCATGTAGACACTTCTGTCAACAGAAAGGGCTTCTGTTTGCCAAGCAGCCCTGTTTGCAGAGCTGCCATTCCACTTCCTGTCAACAGAGGACAGTGAAGTCTGGTAGTTCTCTGTTGACAGAGCAAGTTGTGTGTAGCAGCTATCTGTCGACAAAGGTTCTGTTCAGATTTCTTTTTCTGTCAACAGGTGCTTCTATTGCAGACATGGCCAAAGAGATTAGCATATGGGGGAGTCATACTAGCTCCCACAGCTGTTTCAATGGTTTGGAAAAAAGTTTTTGTAGTTGAATGTAAAATCATTATGAATAAGAATGAAATGGATGTTTGGCAATGGGTTTGGTGTGAATATCTGAGAATTTGTCTATGTTAGTGCTATTGTTAGTGTGATGTATGTTTCATAGGGTCTGAAAAAAAAATGTCTCCTGAGCTCTCCCACTGTCAGCTACTAGAACTTGTTGGGTGGGGTTTAATTATGTCAATGTGGGACCCACTTTCCCCCATCAGCCTAAAGCAGCTATGTGGGAGAAGTTGCTGTATTGCAGCTGTATGTGCATGCCTCCTTGAGCTGGAAGGGGCCTTAAGAGGTCCTCTAGTCCAGTCCCCTGCCCTCTTGGCAGGACCAAGCACTATTCCTGCTGTCTATTTATGCTGATCCCTAAATGGCCTCCTAAAGGCCTGAACTTGTAACCTTAGGATTAGGAGGCCAATGTGCAAGCCACTGAGCTACCCTGGTCCCCCTGTATTGGTACAGCTTTGCTGCTATACCACCTCTAGTGTACACATAGCATAAGAGTTGTCCTTTGGCTTGAAGGTATTTGAGGCAGGCAGCAGTGCTGTCATTGTGAGAGATGTTGGTATACAGGGAGGTGACATCCACAGTGGGAAGAAAAGTGTATTAAGGGAGGCGTTGCTGAGTCTTTGAAGGAAGGAGGCAGTGTGCTGGAGAAAGTTGGGACCATGTGGTGAATGTTTGGAGGATGATTTCTTTAACCCATCTTCTTGTAAGAGTTCCATGGTTCATACCTGATGGGGCTCACATCCTGGAATTTTTTTTCCTGCACCCCCATTTCTGGACTTCAACCCTATGATGAGTCTGCCTGGACGCCTTTCTGTGTGTATCTTGGGAAGTATGTAGATGGCCCCTGAGGTGAGTTCATGAGAGATGATATAGTGTTTTACTTGAAACATGTCTTTTCTTCATTCAACTCCATTCAGATTTAGGAAGGAGTACTACAGAGAGGGATTTAGGGGTCATAGTGGACCACAAGCTAAATAATAGTCAACAGTGAGATGCTGTTGCAAAAAAGCAAACAAGATTCTGGGATGCATTAGCAGGAGTCTAGTGAGCAAGACACAAGAGGTCATTCTTCCACTGTACTCTGTGCTGATTTGGCCTCAGTTGGAGTATTGTATCCAGTTCCGGGAACCACATTTCAAGAAAGATGTGAAGGAATTGGAGAAGGTCCAGAGAAGAGCAACAAGAATGATTAAAGGTCTAGAAAACATGAGCTATGAGGGAAGATGGAAAGAACTGGACTTATTTAGTTTAAAAAAGAGAAGATTGAGAGGGGACATGAAAGTGGCTTTCAAGTACCTAAAAGAGGGTTACAAGGAAGAGGGAGAAAAATTGTTCTCCTTGGCCTCTGACGATAGGACAAGGAGCAATGGGCTTACACAGCAGCAAGCGATGTTTAGATTAGACATTAGGAAAAACTTCCTAACTGTCAGGTTGGTTAAACCCTGGAATAAATTACCTAAGGAAGTTGTAAAATCTTTATCGCTGGAGATTTTTAAGAGCAGGTTAGATAGCTACCTATTGGGGATGGTTTAGATGATGCTTGATCCTCCCAAGATGCTGGGAACTGGACTCGATGACTTCTCAAGGTCCATTCCAGTTCTAGTATTCTATGATTTTATGATGCTATGATTCTGCAGTGTTGTTACATTTTAAAACTAGCCATTCTTCTTCTTTTTACTTGGAGCAGCAGGGAAATTTTGGCACCCTACCTGCAATCACTGAACTTTCTAAAGCACCTGGCCCAAACATCACCAAATAAGTGAATACATAACCTGGGCTAGTAATGCCAGTGTGCTGCCCAAAGAGCTGAAGTAGGATGAAGATGGGAGAAGGAAGTAAGAGGCTTTCAACAACAATGACTCCACCCTTCCTGACGTGCTTGCCTTTCTTCCTTTGGGCATTGTATGAGACAGGAACTCCTACAGCTCCTCAGACCCACCACATAGGCCCAGTGTCCTATTTTTCCCTTCCCAAAACAGAACATAATATAGAGGTGGAGTTCCCCCTTCTCCCAGGCTGAATTAAGGCAATAGTCAAGCCCCACACTCCTGTAATGCCCCCAAACCTAGTACATGAGCATCCACCCCTTAGGGCATCATATTGTGTAGGAGCTCCCCCAGCTCCCAAGCTAATGGCAGATGCTGAGCCAGACACTAACCAATGTCCCCAGGTCTCAGCATATGGTGCAGGAAGCCCACAATCCCTATGCTGGAATAACAGCCTATTCCAGCTGACAACTATTGCAATTACTCCTTTAGTTAAAATGACAAAAGACTGTGCTGCAAGCTGAGAGCTCAGAGTTTGAACCCTGCTGGAGTGTTATACATAAAAGAATATGTTTTTATCATTTTCCTTCTGGAAAAAAAATACAAGAAATTACATAAAAAGTAAGTTAAAAGAATATAATTTAGAATGCAAAATCACACACTTGGAAGTCTGGAAGCACCAGATTTATGGTTTCCCATGAAACTTTAACTTGGCCACTTGTGCATATACATTAGGGCACAGTCTGCAATTGCCTGCTCACATATTAATTTTTCTCAGAATCCTCTGCCTCATTCTCTGCACAGACTGGATACTCAAGGGGTCCAAATCAAGGCTGTACAGACTTGGCATTTTCTAGTGTTTGTTTTTACAATTTAAATAACATTCTTCTAATTTTATCAAAGTCTGTCTATGGGTTAGACCCAATGAAATGTTAAGCCACCAAAAAAATGTTAACCAGCCCCAAAGAAATAACAGTGTTATGAAAACAATGGTATTGCTACCAAAGAATGGCATAAAAATCCAGAGAAGAAACTGTAGTATTCTATGAAGAGCTAATGGTTCACAGAGGGGTTTAAGAGACAAAAGTGTAAAGCTACCATCAAATTAATAATGATCTCTAAAAACATCAAATTTCAATAACAAGTGAGCTCACAGTGTGCCCAGAATTTTGGTTACTGTTGTGGCAATGTAGCAAAACTTCAGTGAATGCAATTTAATCAACCCACTCTATTCTATTTTATATGAAGGATATAATTAATCTTGCTAAGGTCAGAGAAGAGGCACATTTTTCCCTCATGCTTAAATTTAATTCTGTCAAGAAGCTTTGTGGTCATTAATAAAACTTCAGTGTTTTCTCCATTATGCACTGTTGGAAATACAGTGCTTTTTTCACAGCAGTTTACAATTAAAATTTCATGTAGAAAATTCAACCCATGTTTAAAAATTATTGGAAAAGATGTATATGCCTATGACTGCACATAGGTGAAGATCATACATGCATGGAACAGAGATCATGCTTGAAGCATGCCTGTGTCCTTAAATAGACATGAAACTTTCATGGCATGGATCTTCCTTATCTGATCCTGACCCTTTTGCCAGAATCATTAGCTCAACAATGACATTTATATAGCTCCAAACCAAAGTCGGCATCTATTCAATACCATAAATTGAACTGATAGAGGATTGTGAACTCCGGGACATTTTTTAAAAATATTTGTTCTTGCTTTTTCTTATCTTTTTTAAATTAAGTTTTCATTGAATTTTCCATCAAGAAAGAATATAGCCACCTAATAGAAGCATTATAATATGAGTCTTACTTTTCTAATTTACTTTCGCCAATTTGTTTGATTTCATAATGAACCAAGTTGCTCTAACGTCATTTGCATTCAGTGAAATAAATAGTGGAAAGAAAAAATTCAAAGCATCAAGAATTAATTAGATGAAACACTTAACAAAGTCCAGTAAGGAAGAAAGAAAATGTTTGACACCAGAAGTTACATACTGCCTCTGTGACAGTATTAAAAATTAGAAAAAAAAATAGCTCAGCTAATAGTGGAATCATACCGTGTACCAGGTGAGTTTGTTCTTACATGATACCTTCATGGGAAAAAATTGTCATCGAAAAATAGATCAAAAAATCCAAGAGCAATGTATCACATTTTTACAGACACAGCTACACATGCAAAAGTATGACATTGCCACATGTGATTGCTGTACTTGCTGCCAAATATTTTGCATGTGCCATTGTGAAAATGAACATCTCCTGTCTGAAGCAGACATATATTTTTCAAATCTGTGCTGGACACAAGAAATGGATGGCTCTGGAAATTGGTAATGAGATTTCAGAGACTCACATTAGGGTGTTCCATTTCAACACAGTTTAATAGCAAGCAAGAGTTGTAACCTTTTATGTTAGTACGGCAGCTTAGGGGAAATGGGTATAGAGCAGCAGTCCCCAAACATTTTAAGTCATGTCCTCTTTATCCCGATCATAGCCTACCCACCCCCTGAACCCCAGGAGCTGTGGTAGTAAGTGGGGCTGCAGCTGGATCCAAAGGGCCAGGGTCAAGTGCTGAATCTGGGGGTCTGAGGATGGGGACATAACTGGAGCAGAGCAAGGCTAGGTGGCAGTCTCTCCCCACCAGCCGTGGAACTGGCCAGAGGCCCACTATGAACATAAGAACATACGAACAGCCATAATAAGTCAGACCACAGGCCCATCTAGCCTGGTATCCCATCTTCTGACAGTGGCCAATGCCAGGTGCCCAGAGGGAATGAACTGAACAGGTAATCATTAATCCATCACCTGCTGCCTCTGACAAAGGGAGGCTAGAGGCACCATTACTGCCTATCCTGACAAATAGCCATTGATGGACTTATCCTCCATGAATTTATCCAGCCTTTTTTGAACCCTGTTGAAGTCCTGGTCTTCACAACATTATCTGGCAAGGAGATCTACAGGTGGGCAATGTGTTGTGTGAAGAAATACTTCCTTTTGTTTGTTTTAAACAGCAATCCATTAATTTCATTTGGAGAACCCCTAGTTCTTGCATTATGGGAACAAATAAATAACTGTTACTTATTCACTTTCTCCACACCAGTCATGTAAAAAGTCCCAGTCATATTAATCTCTGCTCATATGGCACCTACCTCGGAAGTCATCTTTCTGCTAAAGTCGACATTGATATGGAAATCCAGCATCAACTGAGCCGTGCAAGTTCTACTTTTACCCACCTGAGACAAAGGGTCTTTGAGAACCAAGACATCTAACTGAAGACAAAGCTCTTTATATATCATGCAATGTTTGTTCCAGTGCTACTGTATGAATGTGAAACCTGGACAACATACAAGCATCATCTGAAGGCACTTGAACAATATCATCAACACTGCCTCAGGAGAATCCTAAATATCTCTCGGCAGGATAGATGCACAAATACTAGCATCCTGGAAGAGTCAAACATAACCAGCATTGAAGCCATTATCATTCATCAGCAACTTTGTTGGACCTGTCACACGGTTCAGATGTCTGATCAGCACCTCCCAAAACAGATTCTGTTTTTTGAATTGGAGGAAGGACAGAGGTGCATTCAGGGCCACCGGAAGTGAAATAAGGATATGCTGAAGGCACACATGAAAAAGTGTAGCATCAGTGCTGACACCTGGGAGAACCTTGGCCAAGACTATCCACAGTGGAGAGCAGTAATCCATGAGGGGGTGGTGCAATTTGAGTGGTCCCATGCAGTGCAGACGAGGAGAGGCACAGAAGAAGAAAAGAGCACCAAAACCTGTCCCCCCACAGCTATGAACCCCTGCCCCTTCTGTGGTAAGATCTGCAGCTCCAGGATTGAGCTGATCAGCCATCAATGGACACACAAATAGGAGGGTGACATGGAAATGTCCAACTAGTTATCAAGTGACCACAAATAAGAGAGACAAGGCACCCTTTCCAAAGTCCTAATAATTTTGTTGCCTTTTTTCGGAACTTTTTCCAGTGCCAAGATACCTTTTTTGAGATAATGCAGGCACATCTGCACACAGTATCAAGATGTGGGTATACTGTGCTGTGACAAGGTGGTTGTCCAGCGCTGGTAGAGAAAAGGTTGAAAATAGCCATGAGAGAGGGCTTTTCTGGGAACCAATCAAGGGGAAGGATTGTAGCAGCCAAAAAGAGCTCAAGAGAGCTGTATAAAGAAGGTGGCTGGCCAGGGTAAGCAGTCACTCTTGCTCCAGCCATGGAGGGAGAGGGACCTAGCTGCCTACAAGAGTTTGGACCATGGACAGAGATCAGTGCTGGGGAAAGGCAGGGTGAGCCAAGGGAATTCTGGCCAGGTGCGCCCTAGGCTGAAGGGCCTGAGACAAGGCCTGAGGGTACTAGGGTGGCAGAGAGGCAGCCAGGGCAGTGGAAGGCAGCAGATCCAACCCCTTGCCAATGATGAATGGCCATTTCACAAGCCAGTTTGCCCTGAGATAAAAGGCCAGGTGATGACTGTCAGTGGGTCACTGAGGCAAGGCATAGGGGGCATGGGGTTCCCTGGGAGGGGAGCACCCCAGCTTGAGACAGCAGCAAGTGAGACATCATTCAGGAGAGGGTGTTCTGGAGGCTGTATGAGCTAATTATCCCTGTGACCAGCTGGAGGCACCACAGCGGTGATTCATGCCTCATCACACATGCATTTATACAAGTTATTCTCTGTCTTAGTCTCTATCCCTTTTTTCATTATTCCTAACATTCTGTTTGCTTTTTTGACGGCTGCTGCACTTTGAGTGCCCCCTCACCTACCTAGAGGTACATGCCCCACGGTTCCTGGTTTAGATTAATTTCTAGGTAACATACATCCACCATCTCAAAGCACAGCCATACTTAGCTTTGTTTGTGGTTTCTTTGGCAGTCTCAGCAGAGATTTAGGCTAAGACCATATCCACATTATGAGCACCTAGCCAATATAGGAATACCAGCATACTCTACCAACAAATCACCCCTTGTCTGGATGTAGCTATACTCACAAAGAGGCACTTTTATCAATCAAATAAAACCATCCTCCATAAGCAAAACAAGCTGTGCCAGTAAGAACACAACCACATCAGTCGGAGATCATACCTCTTCACATCACCAACTGACATAGCTATGTGTACAAAAGTCTGTTTTGTCGATCTCGCCTTAATTAGTCTCCAGTTCTCCTGAGGTGAAAGGTTTGACACACACTGAAGGGGAACAGTGGGCATGCTTGCAGTGCTATCTATATTGAATCAATTTTGCAAGCAAACTCAAGGTTTCTTTCTGAAAAGCTGCCAATTTGTCACCTTTCATGAGCAAATAAATTTACTAAAAAAAAATCTAAAGATAGAAAAGAATAAAGGAGGATGCTCTA
This sequence comes from Carettochelys insculpta, assembly GCF_033958435.1. Taxonomy (NCBI): domain Eukaryota; kingdom Metazoa; phylum Chordata; order Testudines; family Carettochelyidae; genus Carettochelys; species Carettochelys insculpta. The sequence continues at coordinate 192,238,416 of NC_134139.1, forward strand.
TCCTAAATCATAAAAACCTGCATTAGGGAATATTTATTGTTTGCTGGAAAACATAAAGAATTTAGCTTTGACTGATGAGCAACAATAAGGGAGCAAAATAAAGACTCTAATTAATCACTGAGTGCTTGTCATGCTGACAACTAAAGAATTGGAAAGTTACAAAGTACCAAAGTGAAAGAGCATCAATCATTTGTTGATGGCAAATAAATTAATGATTGAATAAATCATTGGGTGCCACCAAGGTCTCAGGAGGGGGAAGACAAAGGAAGAATAGAAGAGGACATCAAACAGATTATTCACACCTTACCCTGTTTATATTCATATTACTTAACCCTGGCAAACCAGCCGGGCAAACTATTATTATTCCCAGCCTTGTGTTAATCAAAACAGCCAAATGCCACAATTATTTACTTTGGCAATGACGAACACAAATTTATTTAAAGCAAAATCAGTCACGTTTATGGTGACAATGCAAACCCATTCTTTTAGCATGCATCATATGCAATTAATTAATCTCACCGACAAACAGATTTTCTCAACTCCAGAAAAGCACCATGGTGGCTGTTATAACACAGAGCCATAGGTTTGTATGGTGCTTTGCAAATATGGGCCCTTCACCCAACGTAGCAAATAATGAAAATAGACTCTTGGAGGGGGTGGCAGAAAAGGGGCAGATACAATAAATAATGGGTGGGGAACATATGTTCAATTACAAGGAAAGCATGTGGCGGCTATGGTTTGTTTCATAGCCAAAGGCTTGTGGGAGGGATAGTGCTGTGGGTGGGGAACTTGTCTGAAAGAGCTGAATTTTCAAGCTAATGAAGAGATTTGAAGGAGAATGGTTTGGGGACTGCTGGGTATGACAGGCCACAGACAACACCATCTCTAGGAGCAGAGGTTCTGATTGGGTGAATCACCCCACTAACCTTCCTGAGAACTTAGGGTTCAGACACTGCTGACATCAATGTTGGAAGCAAAGTCTGGACGCTGTGTGTGAAGCAAGCAGGAGGGTTTATTATGCACAGCGCTGGCAGAGTGCCACTTCACTTGCTAGCCTCAGTGGGCACTGTCAAGCAATTACTTACATTTGATTATATAGGAGGTCAATGGTCAGAGAGAATCAACTGGGTAGGCGCTAACAGCAAGAAAAAATGAGCACAATAAACCAATAATCTAATGGATTACACAAATGAATCTGCCCATAGCTCAAATAACATTTATCTAATGCATAGATACTACTACTTAATGGTTTAATTAAACAATGCATGCATGCATGGAATTCCAATCATGAGTTCAAGGGAGCAATGGTGATTCTTTAAAGCTAGGTGTGATCCAGTGATGCATATCTATGGATTTAAAGCAAAAACGGCAAAGGTGAATGACAAGTATACTGAGTTGGTTATACTTTGTTGCTCTTTGTTTATGTCTCTCATGCTTGCCTACGTTAGTCCCCCCCTTTGAAAGGGGGATGCTAATGAGACACTTCCAGATATGCTAATAAGGCACTGCAATGAATATGGAGCACCTCATTAGCATAATGGCAGCCAGGGCACTTCAGAAGTGCCACTTTCGATTGTGCGTGGCTCATCTACACGGGGTCTTTTTCGAAAGGACCCCACACGCTTTGAAATCCCCTTATTCCTATTTGATTATAGAAATAGGGGATTTCAAAGTGTGCGGGGTCCATTCAAAAAGGACCCCATGTAGATGAGTTTTGCAATCAAAAGCAGCACTTTCGAAGAGCCATGGATGTCATTATGCTAATGAGGTGCTGCATATTCATTGCAGCACCTTATTAGCATATCTCAAAGTGTCTCATTAGCATCCCCCTTTCAAAAGAGGGGGAAGGAAGGCACTAGTGTAGACATAGCTTAAGAGTCCAGGCTGACAACAGTGGGAGGTGTTTGGGTAGAGTGAGAGAGAGGATGTTCTTCTAGCCCAGTTCTGAGACTTTGAATGCAGCTGCTGCTGGGGTGGTTATCTCTCTTTCAGACTTGAAGGCACTGTTTCTGTTTGTGGCCTTGTCGAGGCCTGTAATGTATGACAAAGGGCAGAGACAACAGATTTTCACTAACACTGACCACCTATGAGCCATGATATGAGCTAGTTAGGCCTCATACCAGACTATGAAATTAACGAAAGATGAGACAGCGGTCATAACACAAACCATAATATGCATCGGAAATGTTTAGCCTACAATTAACGCAGCAGAAAGCTCTAGTGGTCTCACAGAGAGCCATCTCCGAAAAGAGACATGAAGGTCTGCAGACACAGGGCCTTCTGTTGAACTGAAGCACTCTGATGGCAGGCTTCCTCACGCAACATATTCTGCTGGACAAAAAACATTAGCAAAGACCCCTCTCCACAAGACTCCTTTATTGGATGGCAAACTGGGAGCTATCCAGCAGTCTTCAGACAGGCCAGGGTATACCATGCTCTCAGAGTGCTTCTCACTGACTGCAGGCAGGCTGTGTTCTATTCTGGTGTGAAGGAAGTTAAGGACTGTGTGAGGAGGGGATCTTCTCACCACAGCAGAGCTTTGATGAGGTGATGTCAGTAGACACCTCCCACAGAGACCCCCTAAAGTGTTATGCTATGGTAAAATGAGCACTATATTGCCCATATCACATACATATTGTCCAACGGATAATTCACTCTGCTTTCCTCACTTGTGGCAGGATTGTCACTTTCAGCATATGGTCCAGCCCCTTGTCCAGCCTGATTTAAATGATTCAAGCAATGGTGTTTCCACCACTTTGCAAGGGGGGCTTTTCAAGAGCACAATTGAACACAAGGCTAGAAGATCATTTTGTAACTTTGATAGTAAATGACATCTGCCTCCTTGAACCACTGTATGCTACACCTCTCTCTCCCACCTTAGCATATCCCCCGCTTAGTCATAGGTTGGGCAAGACATACATATTCATTTCATTTCAACTTTCTTCAAACATCTAGATCATTAATAAATTTCCTTGCTCTCCATATTGCAGAATGACATCATCAAATCCTAGCATACCTCAAATAACATTTATCTAATACATAGATACTATATTTAACGGTTTAATTAAACAATGCATGCATGAACACAATAGAACACAAGGCTAGGAAATTATTTTGTAACATTGATCCAGAATGATTAAATCCTAGCAATTATAGACAAAAACAAAAGATCTGTGAGACCATCCAATCCATCACTCTGCCAGTGTATTGTATTTCTTATTTTTCTGACAAGCTTGTTTTCAAAGTCCTGAGTCCAGGGCTTGCCATTTCTTCTATCACTTCCTTAAATTTGTCAATAATGAGACATCAATAATAGATTTTGGTTTTGTTTGTTTTTTAAAAAACCTTGTCTTTTCAGGGAAGTTTTTATGATCATACTGTCAATATATCTTGCCAGACAATTTTTCAAGGGATTACCTCAGTGAAAACTGAAGTCCTCTCATTCGTATTCACACGCCGTGTTAAACATGCAATGCTCCAGTAGTTCAGCTTTCCCATACTAGCTTCCAGCTGCCTTCAGTACTGAGTTGAAAGAACTAAGTCCTAAGGGTGAGAAGTTATTAGTTTCCTCACCACCCTACCTCTGTGCCTTCCCAAATAAGAAAGACTGTTGTTATTGATGCCAAGAGGTGACAAATTATGTGTGGCTAACTTTCCTATATAGTAATCTATCTCCCTAAGACGATGGAGACCACTGGAGGGAAGCAGTGCATGATAGACCTGAAACATACTGAAAACTGTAGCTAATTTTTTTATAATTTTTATATTATATATAAATTTTTATAATTTTTATATTATATAAATTATAATAACAATTATATAATCATGCTTAAGTTAGAAGTAGAAGGGACAAAAGTCTGGTCACTCCTCACCTTCCCCTAATATGTATGGATTGATTTATGAATCAACCAGAAACCCTATTCACCATGGCTTTGGGGTCATACACAACTTTTTTATATATATATATATATATGCATTTTTGCCTCTTTTCCAAGAAGCAAAACATAAGGAATCATAGAATCATAGAATACTAGAACTGGAAGGGACCTTGAAAGGTCATTAAGTTCAGTCCCCGGCCCTCATGAATATTCCTCCAAAACCTCAGAAGTTACATATAACCAAGTGCCCCACAAGGAAACACTTTAAAAGAAGACCAATGGCTGGCACTTGTGCACTGAGTGTGTGTCTACACTAGCCACACTAGCCAGCTACTTTGAAGTAGCCAGCACAATATCAACATAGCACGTGTCATGTCTACACTCACCGTGAGCTGTTTAGATGTTGAAATTGACGTTAGGCGGCAAGACATCGAAATTGCTATTCCTATCTGAAGATGGGAATAGCACCCTACTTCAATGTTCAACGTTGAAGTAGGGGGTGTGTAGACGATCCACTTCCTGCTACTTCGAAATAGAGGGGTCCTCCATGGAGACAATCAGCTGAGGGTTTGAGACGTTCTGTCCAGCCCCTGCAGGGATCTATGATCACCACATGCAGCAGCACTTAAAGCACCACGGACCTGGATTACCTGTGTCAGGAAGCTGAGAGCCTACAGGCAGCACCACACACACGTGCTAGCCCTGCATGTTTTCCAGAAGCCCCAATCCACACATTCACCAGCCATGGCAGCCAGCCAGCCCCCAGAGCGCCCCCAGGCTCCCCTCTGAGGGGACCCAGGTGCCCCCGGCAGCCAAACAGGGGGCCAGAAAGCGGTGGGGCCCCTCCTGCTTGGAGGCTGAGCTCTGAGACTGCTGGGGCTCTGGGGTGAGGAGGAGGCGCTCCACATGATGGGGAGCAAGCAGTAGAACATGGAAGCATTCACCCGAATGGCCAAGGGCCTGGCCGCCCAGGGTCACTCTGCCCCTACTCCGGATCACGTCCAGAGCAAGGTGAAGGTGTTGCAGCCGGGTTATGCCTGGGGCCAGGACTTGGCCAGATGGTCTGGGGCCACTCCCACCACTTGCCCCTACTACAGGGAGCTCAGGACCATCCTGGGCCTCCAGGACACCTCCAACCCCCCAGGCCACATTGGACTCCACAGCCAAGGAGTCCTAGCAGGTCTTGGAGCTGGAGTCCAGCCCAAAAGCTAGCCCCACACCCTGGGACCCACCAGAGGAGCCACCTCTCAGGACAGTGGAGGAGGGGTCCAGCAGCGAGGAAGGGGGGCTCCTCATAGACCTCCCCTCCCGGAGCACCAGGCAGGCATCCACCCACCAGGGTTCCCCCATCCACAGCAGTGGACAGTCAGGTACGTACCCCACAGCGCACACACCCCCGGGCCATGGGACAGGGGCACCAGACACAACCAGGAGCCCCACACACCCCCAGCAGACCCAGACACAGCATGGTCCAGGATGGCAGCGAGGCCGTTAGTGCCCATCAGCACCCACACGCACGCACAGCACTGTGCCCTACCCCAGGGGCAGGGGGACCATGCAATGGGGACACCCAAAAAGGACATCACACCCAACGATGGGGACAGAGACCCAGCCCCCAAGGGGGAACGGGGGAATGAGCCATGGGTCATGGCACAGTAGTAACAGCCTTCCCCTCCCTTTCTCCCTCCCCACAGCTGCACCATCCGAGGCCCCAGGCAGCCAGGCACCCTCCATGGTCCACAAGAGCCCGCCGGAGGTCAGGCATCACCAGCATCCAGGGACACCTCCAAGGCCAGCAGGATGGGCATGCCACCGCCGGACGCAGGGGATGGCCCCCGTGGACCACCAGCTCCTGGAGGCTCTCCGGGTGCAGGCAGAGGTGGCTGAGGAGAGGCTCCACTTTGACCGGGTGGAGTCCATCCAGCGCTGAACAGCATGGCAGGAATTCATGGGCGTCTTCTAGGACATAGCCGGGTCACTCTGGGATGCTGTCACCCGGCTCCTGGCCCCCCCCACCCTCCCTGCTGCTCCACCCAATGCACCTCTGCCCCCCCATCTACCTTGCCCGCTGCCCCACCTGTATATAGTTGTCCCCCTTTTATATTGGTTCCAGTTTTTGTTGTGCACATAAGACAGTTAACCAGTTTTCAATAATCCACAGTTTTATTTTCCAAAGAACTTGAGATGTGTGCTTGTTGTGGGGATGGCATGCAGGTGGTGAGGGCAGTGTGTGGGCAGTGGGGGCAGTGTTTGGGAGGCCCTTGGGAGAAGGCCAGGGAGGTGCTCAAGGGTCTCCCTGATCAAAATGTGCCCACAGGGTCTCGCAGACCCATACCCTCTCGCAGTGGGCCTGGCAACTGGGTGTGGTAGCCAACTGGGGGAAGCCCGTGCTGGCGTTTGCTGACCACCCCTGGACAAAGGCCTCCCCCTTGCTCTCAACAATGAGCGTGCAGCACATGCCCACAACCTGGGAGATGTTCTGGAGGCCAATGTCCAGGCGGGCACCGCCAGTGGCCCTTCAAGCAGTCAAAGGCCCTCTCCACCATCTGGCAGGCGTGGTTCAGTCGGGCGTTGAAATGATCCTGGCTGGCGTTGAGGTGGCTGGTGTGCAGGTGCATGAGCCACAGCTGGAGGGGATAGGCTACATCCACCAGGAAGCAGAGGGGCACAGTGGTGTCCCCCAGAGGGATCTCCCTCTGGAGGATATAGATCCCTGCCTCCAGCCAGCGACACAGGCCCAAGTTCCTAAAAATGCGGGCTTCGTGTGTTCAGCCGGGCCAGCCCATGTAGACATCCTGAAAGTGGCCCCAGCTGTCCACAATGGCCTGCAAGACCATGGAGTGGTAGCCCCTCTGGTTGATGTATCTTCCCCTGCTATGCTCCAGGGCAAGAATGGGAATGTGGGTCCCGTCCAGGGCCCCGAAGCAGTTTGGGAACCCCATGGCAGCAAATCCAGCGATGGCTGTGTCCAGCACCCCGACTCAAACAACCCTCTGCACCAGCATGGCATTGAGCGCACTGACAATCTGCAGGGAGGGAACACAAGTGCCCATGAGGGTGTGCAGGATGTCCCAGGCCCCTCCCCCTGGGCCTCCCCCCAAGGCACCTCCCCAGGCACCCCCCCACCCAGCCCTTCCCTCCCCAGCACTCCTCCCTTCCCAGCCCCACAACCAGCCCCCTCCCTGGCCCCCCCGCCCCCCAGTGGGTGCATGCCCAGACCTCCTTACCTCCATGATGACAGCCCTGACTGTGGCCTTTCCCACTCCAAACTGGTGGCCCACAGAACGGTAGCTTTCTGGAGTGGCCAGCTTCCAGACAGTTATTGTGACCCTCTCCTCGATGGGGAGGGCACACTGCATCCAGGTGCCTTGGTGCCTCGGTGCGGGGGTGAGTCACTGGCAGAGCTCCAGGAAGGTCTGCCAGTGCATGCGGAAGTTCTGTAGCCACATATTGTCATCCCACCACCCATGACCAGCTGCTCCCACCACTCGGAGCTGGTGGGGTAGCTCCAGAGTGGGCAGAGCACCTGGTGGGGGAGGAACAGGGGAGCCCGGTCATCAGGGGAATCCCCATCTGCCCCCTGGGAGGGTTCCCCTGCCAGGAGCTGCTGGGCAGCCTCCCGTGCAGCACCTAGCAGAGCACTTGCTCCCTGGGTGACTACTTGGAAGGCTTCCAGGTGCTGCTGCTGCTGCTGCTGGGAGTCCATAGCTGCTGTGCCCCCAAACCCTGCAGCACCCCGCCCCCACCCACCCCATACGCCGCCGGCTGTGGAGCTACCCCACCAGCACCGACTGGTGGGAGCGGCTGGTGCTCGGAGAGTGGGACGACGACCGCTGGCTCCAGAACTTTTGCATGAGCCAGCAGACATTTCTGGAGCTATGCCAGTGGCTCACCCTCGCACTGAGGCACCAGGACACCGCCATGCGGCGTGCCCTCACTGTGGAGAAACGGGTCGGCATCGCTGTCTGGAAGCTGGCCACTCCAGACAGCTCCCGATCCGTGGGACAGCAGTTTGGCATCGGTAAGGCCACCGTTGGGGCTGTCCTCATGGAGGTAAGAGGACCCACAGGGGGAGGGGGAGGCAGCCCTGGCAGGGGAGGGTAGGGGAGGGGGGCCCTGGCAGGGAAAGGGCAGGGGAGGGGGGCCCTGGCAGGGGAGGGCCACACACACCCTGCACACCCCTCATTGGTGCTCTCCCATGTGCTTCCCCTGCAGGTCATCCGCGCCATCAACGCCCTGCTCCTACACAGGCTCGTGAGGCTTGGGGACCCGGATGCCGCCATCGCAGGCTTTGCCACCATGGGCTTCCCCAATTGCTTTGGGGCTCTGGATGGGACCCACATCCCCATCCGGGACCCAGAGCACAGTGGAGGACGCTACTTAAACAGGAAGGGCTACCACTCAGTGGTCCTCCAGCCCTTGGTGGACAGCCGGGGCCATTTCCTGGACATTTATGTGGGCTGGCCTGGCAGCACCCACGACGCCCGGGTATTCTGGAACTCGGGCCTGTGCCGCAGGCTGGAGGTGGGGACCTACATCCCCCAGCGGGAGATCCCTGTGGGGGACACCACCATGCCCCTCTGCGTCATCGCAGATGCGGCATACCCCCTCCGGCCCTGGCTCATGCACCCTTACATGGGCCAGCTGTCAGCCAGCTGGGAGCTCTTCAACCTGCGCCTGAACCACGCATGCCAGGTGGTGGAGCGCACATTTGGGCACCTCAAAGGGCGCTGGAGGTGCCTCCTCACCCGCCTGGATGCAGGCCCCACCAACATCCCCCAGATTGTGGGCACATGCAGTGCCCTCTGCAACCTCGTCAAGAGCAAGGGGGAGGACTTCTTTCAGGGCTGGGCTGTGGAGGCCGGCCGGGCCAATGTGCAGCCACCTGCTGCCCCCAGTCGCCAGCTGGACCCTGAAGGGACCCGGGTCCGGGAGGCCCTGCAGGCCCATTTCAATGAGGCTGTGGGGTGAACACTGACAGGCCCCCCACTTCCCCCCCATATCCTCCACAACACTCTCTGCCCCTACGCCCACACCACAGAGCACCCTAGAGCACACACCCCCAACCTTTCTTGAAAATAAAAACAGACATTTGTTTGTAAAATCAGATCTATGTTGAACTCTCCTTATTAATATCTTAACTAACTACTTACAGGCCGAATAAATATTACACACACACACACACACACACACACATATATATATATATATATATATATATTATAAGTCCTATAAGATGAAAGGAAAAAAGGGGAAGGCAAGGAAGGGGAGAACTATGTACATGAGGGGGCAGGTATCATCATCATAACAACAATATAACAATAGGGGTCTAATAGAAACTATTTACAAACGAACATAAAACTGAGGGGAATATATACAAAGGGGAAGGGGGGGGCCATGTCCTGGGCCCCACACCCCCTAATGTCCAGCACTAGGGGTGGGCGGCCGCGATCCGTGCCTCAGCCTCAGCCCCGGCCAGGGCTGGCTGGGGGCTGGGCAGACTGGGAGATAAGGCCGGCGGGTGTCAGCTGGCCCCAGGTCCCCCTTGGCGGAAAGGCCCTCAGTGGTGGGTGGCAGTGCGACGGCAGATGGAGCAGCGGGTGGAGCAGGCAGGGCAGGCAGAGAGGCGGCCGGCGCGGCATGGGGGAGCCAGGTAGTCCACGACACGCTCGAATGTACGCATGAAGGCCCCCCATGCCTCCTGGGGCCAGGCCAGTGCCCTCTCTTGAAGTTGAAGGCGCTGCTTCTCCACCCACAGACACTGCTCGGTGACCTCCAGCTGCCGACGGTGGATGGCCAGCAGCTGGGGGTCCGTCACCATCCAGGAGTGGGGCTGGCTCCGCCATCGTCCCCGCCGTGGGGCTGGTCGGTGCTCCGCCGAGGGGCTGGCCTGGAACGATGGCCCCGGTGGGCTCTCTGGGACCACTGACACCTCCCCGGCACTCTCCGGTCCTTCCAATGGTGCAGCTGCAGAACACAGGGGGGGAAGAAGAGTGGAGACAGCCGTTAGTGCGGGCCCTGAGCCGTGGCCCTTGGCCCGCCACCCCTCTGCTGCAGGTTCCCCATCCCCGTCCCTGGGAGATGCTGCTGATGATGATGATGGGTGTCCCACCCCCTTCCCCCGGAGGACCCTAGGTTCCGCTCGCCCCCCAACTCCGGGGATGGGGCATGGCACTGTCGTGCTGGGGGGGAGGGGCTGATGGAATAGCGCCCTACTTCGACGTTCAAAGTCAAAGTAGGGAACGTGTAGTCGTTGTACGTCCCGCAAAATCGAAATAGCTGGGTCCACCATGGCGGCCATCAGCTGAGGGTTGAGAGACGCTCCCTCCGGCCACTGAGGTCGATGGTCGCCACGTGCAGCAGCCCCTCAAAGCTCCCCGCCCCCTGCCTTCCTGTGCAGGAAGCTGAGAGAGCGTGCAGGTGGCAGCCGAGCCACACGGCCTGCCTGCACACCCCTCTGCAGCCAGAACAGCCGCCCACCGCTGTGATGGCCGCCCCCCAGCTCCCAAAGCGCCCCCAGGGCACCCCCCCCAAGGGGAGCCAGGGCTCCCAGACCAGCAGCCAGGCTGGGAAGCGGCAGCGGGGCCCCTCCTGGATGAAGGCTGAGCTTCGGGACCTGCTGGGGCTCTGGAGCAAGGAGGAGGTGCTCCAAGTAATGGGGAGCAAGAGGCGGAACGCAGATGCGTTCGCTCAGCTGGCCGAGGGCCTGGTCACCCGGGGTCACCCTGCCCACACTCCGGATCATGTCCGCAGTAAAGTGAAGGAGCTGCAGCAGGGTTACGCCCGGGCCCGGGATGCGGCCGGCCGATCTGGGGCCACCCCCGTCACTTGCCCCTTTTACAGGGAGCTCAGGGACATCCTGGGCCCCCCGGCAAACCTCCTCCACTCCGGCCACGCTTGATACATCGGCCGACGAGCCCCAGCAGGCCCTCCAGCCGGAGTCCACCTTGGAGGTTAAGCCCCGCACCCTGGGGGCCCCCCCAAGGAGCCCACCCCTGGGGCACCGGAGGAGGAGGAGGAGGAGGAGGGGGAGTCCTCCTCCAGTGATGGGGTCTGCGGATTATCTTGCCCTCGAGGAGCTCAGGCAGGGCGTCCGCCCACCGAGTGTCCCCCAACCGTGGGAGCGGACCATCAGGTATGTACCCCCACAGTGTGCACTGCCGGGGTTGAGGGGCGGGGGTAACAGATATGACCAGGGCCCTCCACATGCCCAGATGACCATGGCCCCCAGGACAGCAGTGGCATGTCCCTCAGAAGAGTGCATCAGCCCCTGCCCCCCAGCACGACAGTGCCATGCCCCATCCCCGGGGTGGGGGGAGCGGAACCTAGGGTCCCCCAGGGGGAGGGGGTGGGACACCTATCATCATCATCAGCTGCATCTCCCAGGGACGGGGATGGGGAACCTGCAGCAGAGGGGTGGGGGGACTAGGGCCACGGCTCTGGTCCCACACTAACGGCTGTCTCCACTCTCCTTCCCCCCCGTGTTCCGCAGCTGCACCATCAGAAGGACCGGAGAGTGCCGGGGAGGTGTCAGTGGTCCCAGAGAGCCCACCGGGGCCATCACTCCAGGCCAGCCCCTCGGCAGAGCACCAACCAGCCCCACGGCGGGAATGATGGCAGACCTAGCCCCACTCCTGGATGGCGACGGACCCCCAACTGCTGGCCATCCACCGTCGGCAGCTGGAGGTCGCCGAGCAGCGTCTGCGGGTGGAGGAGCGGCGCCTTCAACTGCAAGAGCAGGCGCTGGCCTGGCCCTAGGAGGCATGGGGGGCCTTCATGCATAGGTTCGAGCATATCGCGGACTACCTGGCCCCCCCATGCCGTGCCGGCCGCCACTCTGCCCGCCCTGCCTGTTCCACCCGCTGCTCCACCCACTGCTCCATCCACTGCACCATCTGCCGCCGCATCGCCACCCACCACCGAGGGCCCTTCTGCCGAGGGGGACCTGGGGCCAGCTGACACCCGACGGCCTTATCTCCCGGTCTGCCCAGCCCCCAGCCAGCCCCAGCCAGGGCTGAGGCTGAGGTGCAGATCGTGGCTGCCCACCCTTAGCGCTGGATATTAGGGGGTGTGGGGCCCAGGACGTGGCCCCTCCCCCTTTGTATGTATTCCCCTCAGTTTTATGTTCATTTGTAAATAGTTTCTATTAGACCCCTGTTGTTATGTTGTTGTTACAATGCTGATACCTGCCCCCCCATGTACATAGTTCTCCACTTCCTTGTCTTCCCCTTTTTTTCTTTCATCTTATAGGACTTATAATATATAGGCTACGTCTACACGTGCACCCAACTTCGAAATAGCTTATTTCGATGTTGCGACATCGAAATAGTCTATTTCGATGAATAACGTCTACACGTCCTCCAGGGCTGGCAACGTCGATGTTCAACTTCGACGTTGCTCAGCCCAACATCGAAATAGGCGCTGCGAGGGAACGTCTACACGCCAAAGTAGCACACATCGAAATAAGGGAGCCAGGCACAGCTGCAGACAGGGTCACGGGGCGGACTCAACAGCAAGTCGCTCCCTTAAAGGGCCCCTCCCAGACACACTTTCATTAAACAGTGCAAGATACACAGAGCCAACAACTAGTTGCAGACCCTGTATGTGCAGCACGGACCCCCAGCTGCAGCAGCAGCAGCCAGAAGCCCTGGGCTAAGGGCTGCTGCCCACGGTGACCACAGAGCCCCGCAAGGGCTGGAGAGAGAGTATCTCTCAACCCCCCAGCTGATGGCCGCCATGGAGGACCCCGCTATTTCGATGTTGCGGGACGCGGATCGTCTACACGTCCCTACTTCGATGTTGAACGTCGAAGTAGGGCGCTATTCCCATCCCCTCATGGGGTTAGCGACTTCGACGTCTCGCCGCCTAACGTCGATTTCAACTTCGAAATAGCGCCCAACACGTGTAGACGTGACGGGCGCTATTTCGAAGTTACTGCCGCTACTTCGAAGTAGCGTGCACGTGTAGACGCAGCTATATAGATATAGATATAGATATAGATATAGATATATATGTAATATTTATTCAGACTGTAAATAGTTAGTTAAGATATTAATATGGAGAGTTCAACATAGATCAGCGCACATAAATGTCCAGGAAACAGCCCCAGCTGTCCACCAAGGCCTGGAGGATGATTGAGTGGTTGCCCTTCCTGTTTAAGTAGCATCCTCCACTGTGCTCTGGGTCACAGATGGGGATGTGAGTCCCATCCAGAGCCCCGAAGCAACTGGGGAAGGCCAGGGTGGCAAAGCCTGTGATGGCGGCATCTGGGTCCCCAAGCCTCACGAGCCTGTGTAGGAGCAGGGCGTTGATGGCGCGGACGACCTGCAGGGGAAGTACATGGGAGAGCACCAATGAGGGGTGTGCAGGGTGTGTGTGGCCCTCCCCTGCCAGGGCCCCCCTCCCCTGCCTTCCCCTGCCAGGGCCTCCCTCCCCTGCCAGGGCTGCCTCCCCCTCCCCCTGTGGGTCCTCTTACCTCCATGAGGACAGCCCCGATGGTGGCCTTGCCGATGCCAAACTGCTGTCCCACGGATCGGGAGCTGTCTGGAGTGGCCAGCTTCCAGACAGCGATGCCGACCCGTTTCTCCACAGTGAGGGCACGCCGCATGGCGGTGTCCTGGTGCCTCAGTGCGAGGGTGAGCCACTGGCATAGCTCCAGAAATGTCTGCTGGCTCATGCGAAAGTTCTGGAGCCAGCCATCGTCATCCCACTCTCCGAGCACCAGCCGCTCCCACCAGTCGGTGCTGGTGGGGTAGCTCCACAGCCGGCGGTGTATGAGGCGGGGGGGGCGGGGTGCTGCAGGGTTGGGGGTTGTGTCCACCTCCCCTGCAGGCAGCTCTTCCTGAATTGTAAGGATGTGGTCAGCTGCCTCCTGCATGGCATGGAGCAGGGCGAGCACTGCTCCTATAGGGCAGCTGGGTGGACCTCTGGCTGCTGCTGCTGCTGCTGCTGCTGCTGCTGCTGCTGGGGTCCATGACTGCGTCGCTTGAGGTGTGCGTGCCTATGGCTCTGCAAACTGCATGCTGTGCAGGCTGTTTGTGTCTGGGAGGGGCCCTTGAAGTGAGCGGCTAGCTGCTGCCCTGGAAGAGCTAGTCCGCCCCGTGACCCTGTCTGCAGCTATTCCTGGCATCCTTATTTCGATGTGTGCTACTTTGGCGTGTAGACGTTCCCCCGCAGCGCCTACTTCGATGTGGTGCTGCCCAACATCGACGTTGAACATCGACAGCACCAGCCCTGGAGGACGTGTAGACGTTATTCATCGAAATAGCCTATTTCGATGTCGCTACATCGAAATAAGCTACTTTGATGTAGCGTTCACATGTAGACGTAGCCCTGATGGGGGTAGCGACTTCGACATCTCGCCGCCTTACGTCGATGTCAACTTCGAAATAGCGCCAGCCACGTATTGCCGTGACGGGTGCTATTTCGAAGTTGGCGAGGCTACTTCGAAGTAGCCAGCACGTGTAGACGCGGCCTAGGTGGGTTGTTTGGGGGAGTAGGGGTAGTTGTTTGTTGTTTTTTAAGTTTCATGAAATTATATATAATAAAATTAATAAATAATTTAGATTTCATGGTACAATATTAAAAATCTATTTGATTAGTACAAATTAACAACATTTGAATTGCAATAAAATAAAAAAGGAATAAGTGTGGATTTTTTAAACCCCTCCTTTTTCTACACACTGTTCAGAGCAGTGGTCAACCACATGTTCAATCAGTTATTCTAGAGGTATCGGAAGACGATAGGTTGTTCAGCATATTAGGGTTGCAGGGAAAATGGAATGTACTCTTATAATTAAAAATTGTGTCCTAATACATATGTTCACGGAAGTGACATCAAAACTGAGCCTGCAACTTTAATATTTCTTACCTTTTGAGTTCTAGTTAGTCTTAGCATTGATTTAACACAGCTTACCGAAATGAATGTATATAGCAGGAGATCTTAATTGTAATACAATTAGACCAGATTGTTCAACTTGTAGTGCTGAAAGTTAAGTTCCATATGTGCCTTTAATTAAATGTGGCCTGATTTTCAGAGGTACTGAGCAACTGCATCTTCCACAAAAGAGAGAAGCATATATATATATATGGTGGTAAGAAAGATTTTAGGTTTGTACTGCATAATTATTAGAGTATGGTAAATAAGGCCCTACTGTGAGATTTTGTAACTGTCCAGTCTATTTGGCCTCTTTTAGCCTGTGCTTAATATAGAGTAAATGCAGCAACAAAAAACAAAATGAATTGATAAGAAAATAAGCACAGCAGTACCTTGCAGGAACTGTATAGAAATAAAAGTCTTTAAGAGCTCTTGAAAACATATCCCTAGGTTCTTCATTCTGAAGCTCAACAGGGAACCACTAGCCTAGCACACAGGGGATTAGAAAAGAAGAATCATGAAGGGGATTGAATACTGTGAATGTTCATAATGGATCAGCACAGGCATTTCTATAATGAGAGGAAATTCTGGTTTCAGGGTCCCTCTGTCCTGCCCTTTCACTGCCATGGCATTCTGGTCTTACACACTGTATCCTAAGTAACAAAGGCTATTCTGTACTGGAATGGATAGTGCCAGTATAAAGTAGCTTTCGGGCATATGTGAGTCAGGCAAATGGTTGTAATGCAAGATGGAGGGTCATCTCTTATTGATGGGTTCCTTTAAACACATTGTATTTTGAGACAACCCTACACACACACACACACACACACACACACACACACACACGAATGATCTGAAAGGGCTTCAGCAATATAGGTGTTTGAAAAACTTTGTATCCCACAGGGAAACTTGAAAATTTCAAACAAAAGTTATGCTAAGTTAGGAAACAAAGTCAAAAATTCAAAACAATTCACAAAATTATTCTGGAAAAAGCCATTCAGGTCCAAGGTTTTAATTTGAAACATATGAAATTTTATTTCTATTAATTTTAAAGGTTGTCTATTTTGACCCCTTTTAAATATAAAATAGCTGTGTAAATAAACAATCATTTGGAAAAAATAAAATTTTTTCTGCTAAAAATATCAAAATAGGACTCCACGACCTTTTGAAAATGGGCTGTCCATTTTTTCCAGAAACATTTAATTGAAATTGATAGAATTTCACACAAAAATAGTTTTCATCACAACGGCATTATCTGAAAGAAAACTCTTCGGACTAAAATTGCCCTTTCAGCTCTATTTAATAATAATCGAAAACACACACAAAACTTGACCTCTATTTTCCATATGCAGATTTTTTTCTAGGCAGAGGCCTCTATCAAATGGAATCTGACTCCATAACACCACCTGTCTCTTATAACCGGATGAAGATCATTTAAAGTGACAGAGCATAGGAATGAGAATGTAATGGCGCATGGTAATGAACTGTCTTGTCTGTTTTCTTTTAACTCTAGCACTGAGAGTACAATTTGTACAAAACAAGAAGCAATGCAGTTACAAATGCAAAACTCATAGCTAGCCCTCATTGGGATACAGCCTTCATATGATTACAACAAAATAAACACAAGCCTCACTCAGTGTCTGTACCTATCCAGAAATGGGTCTTTATAAAATAAAACATACTATACAAAATATCACCAGTTCCAAACATATGAATTCCCTTATCTTGCTTCTTTGGGAGAAGATATTTTATTTTCTGCCATTTCTTTCAGGCCTTAGAAAACCACCGCAATCATTTCTAGAGTCAGCCTCAGCCAACTAGCTCCCTCCCAGTCCTCACTGTCAGACTTGTGACAGCCAGGTCAAGTGGGATGAGGATTGGAGCAGGGCACCATCAGCCTATGGAAGTCATTGCAGCTCTTATCACTTTGCCAACTCTTCTAGCAGCGTCTAGCATGCTGAACAGAAAGTCTGGTTAAACAGAACCTCGGAGCTACTTACATCTATGTCGCCTGTTCAGCTGCAGCTCAGACTGTTAATATCCAGAGATCTTTGGACATCTCAAATCAGTTTTTGTGGAGACAAGTTCAAGGAGAAAGTTATATAGCTCCAGATGGGAACCTCCTTAAAGTCTGAGCAGAGTTAGGATTGGGCTGTATACAGAAGCAGGGTCAGGTTTTCAACATATAATCATGGGATCATGGAAACATAGGACTGGAGGGACCCCAAGAGTTATCTAGTCCATCCCCCCACATGCTGTGGAAGGACCAAATATATGTACACTATCCCCGATACATATTTAAATCAACAAAGCTCTTTTATTTCAGTGGAGTGATGTTGCTTTACACCAGTTGAATAACTGACCCATACAGCTCACTACCTGTGATAGAGATAAAGGATGGGATCTGCCAAGGGATTTAAGGGAGTTAGGTGCCCAGCTGTCAGTGCAA
This sequence comes from Carettochelys insculpta, assembly GCF_033958435.1. NCBI lineage: Eukaryota > Metazoa > Chordata > Testudines > Carettochelyidae > Carettochelys > Carettochelys insculpta. The sequence continues at coordinate 192,255,619 of NC_134139.1, forward strand.
ATCAGGCAGTGTAGGCACTTTAAATACATTAGAGCTCTTTGAAAATCCCAGCATTAAAGAGATTCTTGACACTTACATCACCTTTAATCTTCATCACCAACTATAGAGAGAGACTAAAACTGAGTTCCACATTTGCAGATGAATGCTGAACCCAGTCAAGTGTTGAGTGTGTCCACATCTTAGTGGACAGATTGCGCAATCCTGTTGGTACTCATGGCTCAGAGGACTATGTCATCAGATGCAGGTCAGTTCTTCAGGCTTCAGTTGTTGGAACCATAGAGGGACACTTCCACTGCTTGAGGTCAAGTTGCTTTTGCCTCCAGTCTCCAAGCCTGTAAACCTGGAGCTCTTCACAAAATACACACTCCCTGCCTTACAACGTACACTTATAAAGCAGAGCTGTATTTCTGTTTCCACTAATAACATGAAGATGCTGTTTGATTTTTATTCACATGGACATTCAGTGACACCCACATCAGAGATGAATACTTCAGTTTTTCCCACATCATGGCTATGTCTACACGTGCACGCTACATCGAAATAGTCTATTTCGATGAATAACGTCTACACGTCCTCCAGGGCTGGCAACGTCGATGTTCAACTTCGACGTTGGGCAGCACCACATCGAAATAGGCACTGCGAAGGAACGTCTACACGCCAAAGTAGCACACATCGAAATAAGGGTGCCAGGAACAGCTGCAGAGAGGGTCACAGGGCGGACTCAACAGCAAGCCGCTCCCTTAAAGGGCCCCTCCCAGACACAGTTGCACTAAACAGCACAAGATCCACAGAGCCGACAACTGGTTGCAGACCCTGTGCATACAGCATGGGTCCCCAGCTGCTGCAGCAGCAGCAGCCAGAAGCCCAGGGCTAAGGGCTGCTGCACACGGTGACCATAGAGCCCCGCAGGGGCTGGAGAGAGAGCGTTTCTCAACCTCTCAGCTGATGGCTGCCATGGCGGACCCTGATATTTCGATGTTGCGGGATGCGGATCGTCTACACGTGCCCTACTTCGACGTTCACCTTCGAAGTAGGGTGCTATTCCCATCCCCTCATGGGGTTAGCAACTTCGACGTCTCACCGCCTAACGTCGATTTCAACTTCGAAATAGCGCCCAACACGTGTAGCCGTAATGGGCACTATTTCGAAGTTGGCGCCGCTACTTCAAAGTAGCGTGCACGTGTAGATGCAGCTCATCTGTTATAAGGTTACCTCTCTCATACGGTAATGGTCCACACCCTCCCTGATCACCCTCTTATTGTTAACTTGCCTGTAGAAACCTTTCTTGTTACCTTTCACATTCTTTCTAGCTACCGTTCCAAATGTGCTTTCGCCTTCCTGATTGCTCCCCTGAATTCTTGAGCAGCATATTTATACTTCTCCTTAGTCATCCACCCAAATTTCCACTTCTTATATGCATCCGTTCCGAATTTAAGATCACCAAAGTTCTCCCTGGTAATCTAAACTGGTTTCCTACCAAATTTGCTTTTCTTATTGTGCATCAGGATGGTTTGTTCCTGTGCCTTCAATAAGGCTTCTTTAAAATAGTGCTAGTTCTCCTGGACTGATTTCCCCTTCATATTAGCTTCCCAGGGGATCCTGCCCATCAGGAGTCAAAGTCTGCTCTTCTGAAATTCAGGATCTGTATTTTACAGGTCACCTTTCTTCCTTTTGTCAGGATCCTGAAATTGACCAGCTCATGATCTGATCACCGCAGCCCAGGTTGACACCCACTTCTATTTCTCCTGCTAGTTGTCTCCCTTTGTTAACAGCAGGTGATGCAGTGCATGGCCCCTGCTCAGTTCCTTCAGCACTTGTACGAGGAAGTTATCTCCAACTTCCTCTGAAAACTTCCTGGATTGTCTGTGTGGTGCTTTATTGAACTCCCAAGAGATGTGGGGGTAAACAAAGTCTCCCACGAGAACCAGGGCCAGTGATCTGGATGATTCTTTTAGTCATCTGAAGAAATCCTCATCTAGCTCATCCACCTGATCTGGTGGTCTAAAGGAGACACAAATCGCAACATCACCTCTGGTTTTTTTCCATCTCTAAGCTTAAACCAAATACTCTCAACTGTTTTTTCTCCCTCTATATGATGTAACTCTGACAATCATACTGCTCATACCATTCTCTTACGTACTGCACAAGTCCTCCTCCTTTTCTTCCCTGCCTGTCCTTCCTGAACAGTTTATATCCTTCCACGACCACGCTTCAATTATGTGAGTCATCCCACTAAGTTTCCGTTATCCCAATCACCTCATACTTCATTGACTGTGTCAGGACTTCTAATTCTTCCTGTTTGTTTCCCAGGCTTCTTGCATTCATGTATAAACACCCTAGATAACTAGCTGACTGGCCTACCTTCCCCTTTTGTTCCTTCCTCCTTGTGTTGTTGCCCCGTACCCCACTTAACTCAGGGCTTGTGTTACCATCCCCCAACAAACCTAGTTTAAAGCCCTCCTTGCTTGGTTTGCAAGCTCGCTTGCAAAGATGCTCTTTCCCCTCTTTGTTAGTAGGAGCCTGTGTCTTCCAAACAATCCCTGTGCCCAGTACAGAATCCATGGTCGAATAAACCAAAGCTCTCTCTCCGACACCACCTGCGCAACCACTCATTTACTTCCTTGATTAGATGATCCCTACTTGGGTCCCTTCCTTCAAAGGGAGGATGGACTAGAACATCACTTGCACTCCATATCCCTTTGTCTTTCTTCTCAGTGCTACATAATCTGTGGTGATCTGCTCCAGGTCATTCATGAGGGTATCATTACTTCCTAAATACAGAAGTAGAAAGGGGTAATAATCTGAAAGTTTGATGAGTTTTGGAAGACTCTCTGTCTCATCCGGTATTCTAGCTCCTTGTAGGCAGCAAACATCCCTAGATTCTAGGTCTGGATGGCAGATGGATGACTCCATCCCTCTTAGGAGGGAGTCCCTGCCTTCTTCTTTTAGTGGTGGTGGTCATAGAACCCCCATCGCTAGGTCTATGCATCCCATGCCTTTCAATCAGTAGGGTCTTCCTCTGAGCCCTTCCCTGAGAGGTCTCTGCCTCCACATTCTCCACCCATGCAGAGAGCCCGAAAGCAGTTGCTTTCCTCCTCAGGAATTGGGGGTACCCAAGTTGGCTTTCTTCTCCTGGAGGTTACTACTTCCTGTTTTCTTCCTTGTTCTGTACTGTCTTCATGGGTTCTTCCACCACAAGTGCCTGAAGTATTAAATGTTGCCTTCTATCACGCAAGTCTTGATCTGCGATGGACCAGAGGGTTGACGTTTGGGCCTCAAGTCCCCTAATCTTTTCCTACAAGATAGCAACCAGCTTGCACTTAATCCAAGAGAAATCCCTTCTATCTTTCGGGAGGAAGATAAACATGATAAATGCTGTGCAGATCACAACAGCTGACTTATCGCTATCCATTTTCTTCAGAGAGAGTTCCCCCAGATGTTTTTATTGCTCCTTGAAAGGAAGAAGAGAAACAAACTACAAGAAAAAGACCAAACAGCATGGGGCTCCCCCCAAGGTGAGCTCCCAGACAAGCTCCCCTGTTGGCTGCTGCCCTGTTCACAGTTTTCACGGTGGCTGCCTTTTATAAGGGTGCAGGCTAGGCCTGGCTCAAAGTCTTGCCTCCAATTCAATCAGCCCTTGAAGGCCCTCACAATTCACAATTTTCAAGCATTTCAAACAGCCAAACACACTTCCAAACTGCCTCTGTTTTCAAATTGCCAAACCCACAGTCAAATAAATGCTCCCAGACAAACAGACACTTGGATATTCAACCCACCACCTCATAACACAGCCCTCAAAAACCACACTTATCTGAGCGCCTCTCAGACATTTCCCAATCAAACTGCCCTCTTGGCTGCTGCCCTATTTGCTGCTCATGGGGTTCACTGTGGCTGCTGTCTGGGCCTGGCTCAAAGCCATGCCTCCAATCCAATCAGTCGTTGAAGGACTACCAGAGTGCCTCTCGGACATGTCCCTGGAAAACTCCACTGTTTGGTGCTGCCCAAGTTCAAAATAGACCAAATTTTGGAGGGGAGGGGGTTTCAATATAAAATCCCTTAAATAATTAGTATTTTCTAAACCAAAATCAAATCCTCAGTTATGCTCTGTTGGTTTGTCCGGAAGATTGACACTCGGGTGGTTGACCTTCTGGGGTTTGATTTTGCATGTCTGGTGAAGATGCAGCAAAATCAACCTCTCTGGGCTCAGCCGTCAACCCCTGTACTCCATGCTATCATGTGGAGTTAGAGACGTTGACATGAGACTATAGCAGCTTGGACTTAACTAGGGAAGTAAGTTGATTCTGATACATCCATTCTAACTATGCAGATACCATAGCTAGAATTGTATCTCTGAAATTAACTTATTTCCCTAGTATAGACTTACCCTTAGATGGCAGGGTGGTGAGGGCCAGCTTATGAGTCTGCTAACAATCTGTAGAGCCTATCATCTGTTTAAAGGTCCATAGTGTCATATAGTTTTCACTGTATAAGAGTTGTTCCATGGCCTGTGCTCATGAGCGAGAATGGGGGTCTCAAAACAAATCCAAATCTCGTTGCCAGTCTCGTCAGAGACTCTCCAGACTATGGAAGAGACGCTTTGGTTCAATAACATGGGGAAACTTGACCTGTGCATTAGTGGTGCATTAGTAAAAGGAGGGATGAGTTCCGGGAACGGTGTATATGGCATTCTAGAAATGTTGCAGGAATTCTGCTCCTGAACAGAATGGGAGCCTAGGTGTTAAAAAAAAGTTTTACCATGTGGGATGAAAGTGACATTTTTGTATACTCCAGCCCTGTCCCACACTGCCTGCCCTTCATTTCCTATCTACTGACCCCAACCAGTTCCTTCCATTGAAGGTCCCTTCACCATCCTATTCCCACCTCCTTCAGCTACATTCTCTTACACCAGCTCTTTGCCACCATTCCAGAAACACTATCCCTCCCACTTTCTCTACATCCAGCTATCCAATTGCCATAATTTGATTTGCTGTCCAATGGTCATCAAATCATCTCACCCAGCACCTAACAATTCTCCACTGCACCTCTCTAACCATCCTATGAACAAATAAGAGACACAAGCTGCTGAATCTGTCAGTTTGCAATAAATTCCCCACTTATCTGAAGAAAGCAAAAGAAGGTGACTAGGTAAAGGACAGCAGCCACTGTCAACACATTTCCAGACTCACTTAGCCACAAGGATAGTAAAAACATATGCAATCACATGCAATTAAGTGCTCAAAACAAAAGCAATTTCACAGCGAGAAATCCAGCTGGAAAGAAAATGCAAATACAGTTGACATTTTACTCTTGATGAAAGTGGTTAAGTGACCTTGACTTATAATATTTTATATCCATTGAGAAGCACTAGGTTTGTACACATGCCAAATTAATCAGCATGATACTAGCCCCTTCCTCACTGAGTTTTGCTGCAATGTATCAAACACTGGGAGAGGCAGGTGAGGGAGAGGCAGGGAGGCATTTATTGGGTCATGAGCTAGAAGAAGGGGAGACCTTTCTCCATCCCTTCCACCTGTAGTTCACCACTCTAACACTCCTGACAAAAGGGCTGGAGCATGGAGGCTTGCCATGCATGGCACTCCTGCCAGACAGGTGCACTGGGGCTCTGGGGCTTGCACTGCTCCACCCTCCTGGCACTGTTGATGAAGATCAGGGGAGGCATCCATACTGCAACCCCATTTTCTGGCAGGAACACCAGATAGAGAATGGTGAAGCATGGACACACCATTTGTCCAGGAGACCCTCAATTGGCCTTAGGCACAGGCCCCTTTGTCCCAGTAGCTAATCCCCCTCTGACAAAAGGCTGTAGATCATTTGATAAATTGCCCTCTTCTGGTCATTCCGTCTGCAGCATATGGCACATGCCACTGTCAGAAAATAGGATACTGGGCTAGATGGACCAGTGGTCTGACCCACTACGATCATTTTTGTATGTTCCTGTGTACATGGTCGTGTTCTTCTGAAGGCTGAGGACCCAGCTTTTGGGGTTAATTGCATTCAGAAATGTGTTCCCAAGCACCAGAGTTCACTATATCTGGCCTTTAGACCCCAGTGCACAGAGGTTGTGTGAAGGCTCCTTTGAGCCTTATTTCCCCTCCTTCTGCCTGCCATACCCATGCTCCCTAAAGCTAGGCACAGTCCGGCTCAGCATTTGCAGCACTTTTATGATACAAGAACATGCCATGTCTGACATAAGAGGCCACTTTTTCAAATGAAGCAATACAGCGGCTATAAGCTCCCACAAAACCGATACCAAAGACAGGTCTCCATTTGTGCCTTGAGGCATCTCTTGATTTAAGAGAGTCGGGAGGTAACAAAGAATCTGAGTTTCCTTGTGTCAAGAAAGCAAACATTTATCCTTTTCTCTCCAGATGATGGCTTGGAAACTCTATGGCCATGTCTACACAAGAAGCATCTGTTGACCAACAAGAATGTTGGAAGGGATTTCCCAGAAAACCTTATGTCGACAGATTGTGTCTACACATAAAAACCGATCAAAAGAGCAACCCGCTTTGTCAACAGAGAGCAAGCAGACTGCCCAGCCCTCTCTTGGGAGAACAGCTGACTCGAAGCTCAGCAAATAGGGCTGCCTGTGAACTAGAAGCCCTGTCTGTCACAAAAAAGGGCCCAAAGTGTCCACACAGCTGTTTTGTCAACTAAACACTGTCAAGAGAGGTGTTATGCCTCAATGGGGAGAGATATAAAACTGCTGGTGGATATTTGGTGTTTTGTTGACAGACAGACAAAGCACATTTTGTGTGTAGATGCTCCATGGTTTTTCCCAACAAAAGCCTAGTTTTGCTGGGAAAAGTCTCTCATGTACAGGTAGCCTATGTGAACAGACACAGGCTTTCCACTGATTTTGTTCCTGAAGATCATAAGAGAGTCCAAGTCCCCTCACAGCCAGCTAGGACAAACTTTGGGGGTATGGAAAAAGTGAAGCTAGACTACCAAGACTACTGCAAATTCCATCCTCTAAACCAATAGGGTAATCTCTGGTCACAAGCAGGGGCAGCCAACTAGAGAAAACACTTGGTAACATGGTATGATGGACAGAGCGATGCTCTCATCTCAGCCATGGAATTCTCTGGCATTGGCCCAGCCAGGCCTTGGTCAAGTCACACAAGCCTAAATCCAGGAGCGCTTGATGCACACAGCTTAATGCACATGGGCATTAAATGTCAATGCCCATGACAGGTGATCAGCACTTCTGGAAACATATGCATTTAGGTGGCTAACTTTATCCACCCAAGTTTGAAAGCATTGGTCCTAACCTCTCTAGACTTCAGTTTCCACATTTGTAAAATCTCTAGCTCACAGCAGGGCTATGACAGTTAATTAGCCATGGGATCACTTTGGGCACTTTTCTGGTTCTTTGGTGCCTCTGTGATGATGCAACCAGAACACAAAATCACTGTCAGCAACCTGAGGTTTCTCCCATGAGGAGGGAATCCCCAACTGACATGGGCAGCATAGGGCTATGTGGAGGATCAGAGCACTGCTGTACTCTGGCAATCCCTCCCAGCATCTGATCCCTTATTCTGTGTTTAGACTGTCACACCATTTTTTATCCGAGTCCTGGTTATTACTAGCTGGCAGTCCTTAGGCTGCTCTAACTTACATCAGAGCAAAGAATGAGGGACTATAAAGGTTCTCTACAGCTATTTTTGGTCTTACCCTCAGTTCCTGGAGATTCTGTATTTAATGCAGCTCAGTCAGCTATAAAGGTTAGGACCAATGCATCTAAATGTTAAGTAAGGCACCATTCATATACATCAGCAACCTGAAAACCCACGCGTTTTTGAGCAACAACCCCTTGCAAAACTTTTTAAATTGTCAGCAAATACTTAAAGCTTCTGCATTAGTGGTTGGACTCCACATCTTAGGCAGCAGAAGGCTAGGGGGACAAAGCTAATAAATAATGTCTGTTGTAATAATAATAATAATAATAATAATAATAATAATCTGCTTTATTTGTAATACCATAGAACACAAAGCTAGGAGATGATTTCTAACTGTCATCTGCCTTCTTAAACTACTCTATACCATAACTTCTAGGAGACCTAGCTATGAACCCAAAGCGTGTTGTGCCGCATGTTGTAAACTCCAGAACAGAAAGATGGCCCCTGCTCTAAAGGGTTTACAAGCCCTTTAAGACAAGAAACCACAAATGGATGCAGACTGACATCCACAGCGGGCTAAGTAATATACAAACATAAGACACATTCCTTGCTGTGTATCACTTGCAATGTAGGAAGCTAAGCAACAAGCAAACATTTGTGACTGTGTTTTTTTTTTCCCTAAGAGTGGGGAATGGGACATTGGTGACAAAATGTTGGACAGCCCTGATAAAATGCTAAGTTTGATTTTCTTTATGTGAGAGAAAAGGCTCGAGAATAAGGATGTAACTGGGACTAACAAGTGAAAATTAGTCTGAATACTGGGGGAAAAGTTCTCAACTGTGATATCCACAGATATGTGGAACAATCTTTCATGGGGATCATCTATTAGTTTCAAAAGTTAAAATTAGATTGGATATAGCAATAAAATTCAAGGAAACATGGTGCACGAGCAACAGGAAATGTCAGGATTGTCTGATATGCAACTTCCATGCCTAATGTTTGTGCCTATGTGATAGTATTACCAATTATTTGGAAGCCCTTTGAGATTTTAGAAATGTCTGACAGGCTCTATCCACTCATTCAGTCAAAGAGAATTTATTGTGGGCATTAGCTCCTGGTACCAAAACACCTAACTAGCATATACAGGCTTGATATTAAATATTAATGTGTTTATGCACCACTCAACTCCATTTGATTTTAAAAACATTGAGGATATATATTATTTCTCTGCCTATTTTTGACCTAAATGGCACCAATAATATACATATGGTGGTGTCTTTTAGGCTGAAAGTAGATAGAAAAATACTGGCCTCCAGTGGCATGTTATTCACTGGCTATTTGCCTGTAATTCAGTATTTGCATAATGTTTCATTTTACAAAGATTTCATTATGCAAACTGCACATCTCCCCTGGAGAATAAGTCTAAATATTGGAAGCACTAAGACGTATCCAATTTTATTATGTTGTTAAAAATTGGGTACAATGAAGTTTTACAAAATAAACAGATTTGAAAATCTGCGCAGTTGGTTTTGGGTTTTTTTATTTATTATATAAATTACTAATGTTGCGCAAGGTTTGACACATATAAGCCGTGTCTACACGTGCACGCTACTTCGAAGTAGTGGCACTAACTTCGACGTTAGGCGGCGAGACGTCGAAGTCGCTAACCCCATGAGGGGATAGGAATAGCGCCCTACTTCGACGTTCAACGTCGAAGTAGGGACCGTGTAGTCGTTGCGCGTCCCACAACTTCGAAATAGCGGGGTCCGCCATGGCGACCATCAGCTGAGGGGTTGAGAGATGCTCTCTCTCGAGCCCCTGCGGGGCTCTATGGTCACCGTGGGCAGCAGCCCTTAGCCCAGGGCTTCTGGCTGCTGCTGCGGCAGCTGGGGATCCATGCTGCAGGCACAGGGTCTGCAACCAGTTGTCGGCTCTGTTTATTTTGTGTTGTTTAGTGCAACTGTGTCTGGGAGGGGCCCTTTAAGGGAGCGGCTTGCTGTTGAGTCCGCCCTGTGACCCTGTCTGCAGCTGTGCCTGGCACCCTTATTTCGATGTGTGCTACTTTGGCATGTAGACGTTCCCTCGCAGTGCCTATTTCGATGTGGTGCCGCGCAACGTCGAAGTTGAACATCGACGTTGCCAGCCTTGGAGGACATGTAGATGTTATTCATCGAAATAGCCTATTTCGATGTTGCTACATCGAATAAGCTATTTCGATGTAGGCTTCACGTGTAGACGTAGCCATACATATACACAAAGGCTGTGTCCACACTATAGCAATCTGTCAACTGTTGACAAAACTTCTGTGGACAGATTGTGGCCACACATGGAAGCCAATCACTTTGTCAATCCACTCTGCTGATAGAGAGCGGCTGGACTTTCTTGAAATGTGGTGCCCAGAACTGGACACAATACTCCAGTTGAGGCCTAATGACTACTGTGTAGAGTAGAAGAATGACTGCTTGTGTCTTGCTCACAACACTTCTGTTAATACATCCCAGAATCATGTTTGGTTTTTTTGGAAACAGCATCACCCTGTTGACTCATATTTAGCTTGTGGTCTACAATAACCCCGAAGTCTCTTTCCGCAGTATTCCTTTTTAGATGGTAGCTTCCCATTCTATATGTATTAAGCTGATTGTTTCTTCCTAAGTGGAGTACTTTGCATTTCTCCTTATTAAACTTCATCCTTTTTATCTCAGACCATTTCTCCAATTTGTCCAGATAATTCTGAATCATGAGCCTATCCTTCGAAGCAGTTACAAACCCTCCCAGCTTGGTATCATCTGCAGACTTAGTAAGCATACTTTCTATGCGAATATCTAAATTGTTGGTAAAGATATTGAATAGAACTGGTCCCAGAACAGATCCCTGCAGAACCCCACTTGTTATGCCCTTCCAGCATGACTGTGAGCCATTAATAACTACTCTGTGAGAATGGTTATCTAGCCAGTTATGCATCCACCTTACAGTGGGCCCATCTAAGTTATATTTGCTTAGTTTATTCATAAGAAGATCATGTAAGACCACGTCAAATGCATTACTAAAGTCTAGGAATACCACAGCCACTGCTTCTCCCTGATCCACAGGGGCTGTGTCTACACGTGCCCCAAACTTCGAAATGGCCATGCAAATGGCCATTTCGAAGTTTACTAATGAAGCGCTGAAATGCATATTCAGCGCTTCATGAGCATGCGGGCGGCAGCGGCGCTTCGAAATTGACGAGCCTTGCCGCCGCGCGGCGCGTCCAGACGGGGCTCCTTTTCGAAAGGACGCCGCCTTCTTCGAAGTCCCCTTATTCCCATGAGCTCATGGGAATAAGGGGACTTCGAAGTAGGCGGGGCCCTTTCGAAAAGGAGCCCCGTCTGGACGCGCCGCGCGGCGGCAAGGCTCGTCAATTTCGAAGCGCCGCTGCCGCCCGCATGCTAATGAAGCGCTGAATATGCATTTCAGCGCTTCATTAGTAAACTTCGAAATGGCCATTTGCATGGCCATTTCGAAGTTTGGGGTACGTGTAGACATAGCCAAGGCTTGTTATACTGTCAAAAAAAAAGAAAGCTATCAGATTTGTCTGGCATGATTTGTTCTTTACAAATCCATGCCTGCTGTTACTTATCTCTGTATTTTCATCCAGATGTTTGCAGATGAATTTCTTAATTATTTGCTCCACTATCTTTCCCAGCAAAGAAGTTAAGCTGACTGGTCTGTAGTTTTCCGGGTTGTTCTTTTTTTCCCTTTTTGTAGACAGGCACTACATTTGCCCATTTCCAGTCTTCTGGAATCTCTCCTGACTTCCAGGACCTTTCAGAGATGATCGCTAAAGGCTCAGAAATCTCCTCTATCAGCTCCTTAAGTATCCTAAGCTGCATTTCATCCAGCCCTGGTGACTTGAAGACATCTAACTTTTCTAAGTAATGTTTCATTTGTTCTTGATGTATTTTATCCTCTAAACCTCCCCCTTCCCACTAGCACGCATTATGTTAGGCATTTCTCCATCAGCATTCTTGGTGAGGACTGAAACAAAGAAGTCACTAAGCACCTCTGCCATTTCTAACTTTCCTGATATTGTTTCTCTAGCCTCACTGAATTGTGGACCTACCCTATCCTCGGTCTTCCTCTTGCTTCTAAGATATTTATAGAATGACTTCTTCTTACCCTTTATGTCTCTAGATAATTTGAGTTTGTTCTGTGCCTTGGCTTTTGTAATCTTGCCCCTGCATACATGCATTGTTTGCTTATGTACATCTTTTGTAATTTCTCCTACTTTCCAGTTTTTATATGACCCCTTTTCTATTTTGAGATCATGCAAGATCTCCTGGCTAAGCCAATGCTGCCTTTTACCATACTTTCTAGCTTTCCTATGCAGTGGTATAGTCTGCGTTTGGGCCTCTAATAATTTTGCCTTTGAAAAACTGCAAACTTTCCTCAGCTGTTTTTAATCTTAATATTGTTTCCCATGAGACTTTACCTACCACCTCTCTGAGTTTACCAAAATTTGCTTTCCTGAGATCCATTGTTTTCATTTTGTTGTTCTCCCTTTCATTATCACTTGGAATCATGAACTCTGTGATGTCATGGTCACTTTCTCCCAAGCTACCTTCCACTTTCAAATTCTCAGTGAGTTCCTCCCTATGGCCGTGTCTACACTAGCCCCAAACTTCAAAATGGCCATGCAAATGGCCATTTCGAAGTTTACTAATGAAGCGCTGAAATACATATTCAGCGCTTCATTAGCATGCGGGCGGCCACGGCACTTCGAAATGGACGCGCCTCACCGCCGCACAGCTCGTCCCAACAGGGCTCCTTTTCAAAAGGACCCCACCTACTTCGAAGTCCCCTTATTCCCATCTGCTCATAGGAAGTTTTGGGGATAGCGTAGACACGGCCTATTTGTTAAAATCAAATCTAGAACTGCTTCATCCCAGTAGCTTTTTCCACCTTCTGAAATAAAAAATTGTCATCCATGCAGTCCAGACACTTTTTGGATATTCTGTGCCTCACTGTGTTAGTTTCCCAACATATGTCTGAATAGTTAAGTCCCCCATCACCACCAAGTTCTGTGCTTTGGATAGTTTTGTTAAGTGTTTGGAGAAAGTCTCATTCACCTCTTCTACCTAGCTAGGTGGCCTGTAATAGACCCCCATCACGACATCGCCCTTGTTTTTTACTCCTTTAACTTAACCCAGAGACTCTCAACATGTCTGTCTCCTGCATTTATCTCCACCTCGGTCCAGGTGTACACATTTTTGATATATAAGGCAACACCTCCTTCCGGTTCACCACGCCTGTCCTTCCTGAGTAAGTTGCACCCTTCTATATCAACATTCCAATCATGCATGTTGTCCCACCAAGTTTCTGTGATACCATTTATATCATAGTTGTGTTTGTTTATTAGGATTTCAAGTTCTTTCTGCTTATTACCCATGTTTCTTGAATTTATATATGAGTATCTAAGATACTGATTTGCTTTTGCCCCCACCCCAGTTCTGTCTAGTTGCTTTTTTTTCCTCTGCTATTCTAGCCCATGATCCCTCCCATTTCCTACCCAACTCCCCGGTCTCCAGGTTTTTTAGTTACCTGTGGGCTTTGGTCACCTGTCCCCATCAAACCTAGTTTAATGCCCTCCTCACTAGGTTAGCCATTCTTGATCTAAATACATCTTTCCCATTCCTCAAAAGGTGATTGGTATCCCTGCTTAGCAGTCTTTCATGGAACAGCATCCTGTGATAGAGGAAGCCAAAGTGCTCCTCGCGACACCAACCTTGCAGCTAGGCAGTCACCTCCCGAATGCAAGTATCTCTGCCTGGGCCCCTACCCTGGACAGGAAGGATTGAAAAGAACACAACCTGCTCTCCCAACTCCTTCACCCATACTCCCAGAGTCCTGTAATCATGCTTGATCTGCCCAAGGTTACACCTTGCAGTAGTATCGTTCATGCCTACATGGATGAGTAACATGGGGTAGTAGTCAGTTGGCCGGATAATCCTTGACAATGCCTCCATAATGTCTCAGGTACAGGCTCCTGTCAGGCAGCATACCTCCCGGGATGACATGTTGTAGACAGACAAACCCTACCTCCCTCATCCTCCACCTTGGATACCATGGAGCACAGTCTTTTGATGCCTGGGAGCACAGATGTGCTAATCTCAAGCACAGTATTTGATGCCTCAGAGCACAAATGTGTTACCTCATCCTGACCCGGGACAACGGAAGAAACCAGATAACGAGGGCAAACAGGCCAGCTGGCAACTAGGGCCTCAAGCTGCCCTTGGCTGGTACTGATAATTCATACACCTATACATTGTCCCAGGAGAGGAATCTCACCCCCATATGAAAAGAATGGCCTGTCTTAATGATTTAGTTACGTCTGTCTTAACAGTGTAAATTAAGTTTGCAACTCCCTTGTAAGAACTGGAGTCACAAAGGTGAACCAGTACAATTGGCATCTTTAGATAAGGAGGAGTGTACGTGACCCAAGGGGTGTAATGAAGGGTCCAGCAGCCCACTTTAACTGAGCTGCAATTGCTTAACCTGCAGGTCAGGATGGGCCTTTGCCTCCCAATGTAAGGGGACGCCCTCCTCATACTCTTCTTTCCAAGGAATTGAGTGACAGACGCTGGCAACACTGGAGTCGGATGACGCAGGGTTGAGAATTATACCTGCTATGTATTATTTTTGTGCGCATTTAATAGGTTAAGCATCGTTGTTCTTGTTGTAACTAAAGTTAAGTTGTAACTAAAGTTATGTTTAATAATCTAAATTACCTGTAAGTTCACATCTCTTACAGGCTAGACTTTTCACTGTAATAAATCATAGTAACCACTGTGCTAAGCCTGACTTCTCCAGTAATTGCATCGAGCCATACACAACCAAAGAACCCTAGCTGGCTTTCGGCTAATTAACCCTTTAGGGTCGGTGGTGCTAGTGTGCTGGAAACTGGGTGTTGAGTTTGGCCGCCTGCCAAGGGGCAAACTCCTGGGGCATCTGTCAGCCACCCTGGCTGCCCGCTGCAAAGGGACAGTCTGTTCTAGCAGTTAAAGACTCAGATGTAAAAGGGACTCCTTCTGGCACTAAGCACTATCCTGATTAGCCATTCCATCGGCTGACACATGTCAGGGCAACAGATGGGTGCCTCTGTCCCCCTCAGAAGAGAGTCGCCTACCACCACTACACTACATTTCTTTCTCATAGTGGTGGCAGCAGATCTCCCAGCCTTCAGGGTACAAGGCTCCTCTGATTCACCTGTAGGGGGTGATTCCCTATCTTCTGTATCTCCCATATCCAGAATGGCATAAAAGTTTCCCAGTACCACAGCAGGAGGATTGAGAGCAGTGTAGAACACTGCCTGCTGCCAGAAGTGACCACCTCCCAGTGTCCCCCCAAGCCATCTCCACCTCCACTGATAGTGTGTCAGTACTGTTTGTGGTGGGACAGCTATCTTAACTCAGCTGTCTCCACATGAATACTGTCCAGGAATTGCTCATGGAGTCTAATACTCCTAAGCCTAGCTACCTCTTCCTGTAGCTCCACCACCTGCTTCCTGAGAGCCTCTGTCAGAAGACACCTTCCACACTGGATGGTCTCCCCAGCCTGGATTTCAGTAGGTGAGAATTGCAAGTCACAGTCCCTGAAAAACCACACCCAGCTCTAGGTAGAGGCATCCCTGGTCAGGAGGTCTGTCTGACTACAGGTGCAGGTGGAGGAGACAGAAGCAGTGCTGGCACATGTGTCACGGGTCTTCCTAACTATAGTGGAACCCCTCTGTCAAACTCCCTCTTTAAACTGACCAGTCTGCAGCGTGCTGCTCACTTCACACCCTGACTGCTCCAACTCTGGCTTTTAAAGCCTTCAAAACTCAGTCAGGCCTCCCCTTCATTAGTCACACAGGGGAAGGCTGATCCTGAGGCTGATCAAAGGCAATCAAGGGAACAAGGGATCAAAAAGATTCCAGCCCTCCCATGCACACAATCCCAACTGCCATAGTAACTGAAACTGAAATCACCTGCAGTCAGAAATCAAAATGTAAACAGTCAGGCAAATTCGACGTGGTAGTTTGTGATGCAGTTTTTTTGTGTAAAAGTTCTAGACAATACAAAAACAGGACTAGCTCCCCTCTCAACTCCCTCCTCAAAACTCCCTCCTGTTTGTAATCACCTGTTCTCAAGCTCCCCTGGTCGCTTACTAGCAGGCTTTATAGGCTCTGGCCTTCTGAATTGGGAGCCCCGCCCCCTGGCTAAGGCTTGACCACTAAGCAGAGAATTCTAGATTTCAAACCCTAACTGGCAGCCTCAGTACATGATCTTTCAAACAAACAAACAGCTCAGCACATGCTTTTCTAAACACACACACACACAGACAAACAGACAAACAAGCCCATTCTGCCATATATTTTGTGTTATGGTAGTCTCCAGTGATATCCCAGCATATGTTGTTCAATTTAAGAACACTTTCACTGCAGATTTGACAAAATGTGGAGAGGGTACCAATGTGAAATTTCTAAAGACAGCAATAGCACTCGATCCAAGGTGTTAGAACCTGAATGATGTGCCATCCAAAATCTGAAAGGGACAAGGTGCCAAGCATGCTTTCAAAAAGCTTGAAAGTGCACCACTCTGATGCAGAAAGCACAGAACCTGACCCACCAACAAGGAAAATCAACATTCTGTTGGTGGCATCTGATTCAGATGACAAAAATAAACAAGTGTCCATCCACACAGCTTTGGACCATTATCAAGCAGAATCCATCACAACATTGACACATATCTTCCTGAATGTTGATACATAAAGGAAAATATGAATCTTGAGCACATTGGGCATGTAAATATCTAGTGATGCCAGCTGGAACAATGCCATGTAAGGTCCTGTTCTCACTTTCAGCTGGTACTGTAAACAAAAAGCAGGTTACATTATCTCCTAAAAACGTAAAGAAACCCTTGTTTGAACAATTGGCTGAACAAGAAGTAGGACCAAGTGTCGGCCTTGTAGGCTCTAAGCTTTCACATTGTTTTATTTTTGAATGAAGTTTTGTTATTACATAATTCTACACTTGTAAGTTCAACTTTCTTGATATGGAGATTGCACAACATTATTTGTATTAGATGAATTGAAAAATACTATTTCTTTTGCTGTTTACAGTGGAAATATTTGTAATCAAAAATAAACATAAAGTGAAGACAGTACACTGTGTATTCTGTGTTGTAACGGAAATCAATATGTTTGCAAATGTAGAAAAAAATCCAAGAATAGTTAAATAAATGGTATACTGTTGTTTAACAGTGCAATTAACTGCAATTAATTGTTTTAATCACTTGATAGCCCTAATTTAAAAGCTGTCTCCTAGACTGTGAGAATGGAAAACTGAAGGATAACAGAACTGCTTGACAGTTGTAAGCTTATGTTTCTCACAGCTCAGAAAAAGGACAAAGTCCTTTCTGTATGCTGCAGAAGAAAGAGGAGGGAACTTTCAACATAGGCAGTTATAAATGTAAGCACCCTTTAAAACTCCCTAGGAAGGGATTGTGTGGATCCACACCATTCCATAACCAGATACAAATATTATAGAGTGGTCTGAACTTTTTTTATATTACAAAAGAATGCTGATGCTAAAGGCTCAATTTCTAAGTGCCCAAAGGTTGCTTGGCAATGGATGTGCCAGCACACAGGTGGTCTTGAAAAAAGCAATGTGCCCCTGAGAAGAAAATCTAACTTGGGCATTCCTGACTTCCAGCTATTCCCTGCCAGAATGACCCCATAGAGCTATAGGCAATTGAGCATAGGTTAGGACAGCCCTTATGATGCTCAGACATGTGACAGAGGCCAAAACAGCTTCTGGAGGCTCCAGAACAAGGAGCACAAAGGTACCGTAAAAGATTGTTGATCCTCTTTCAGTGCCTGAACCAAGTTTAGCTTTGGGGTGGGGATCAATATAGCTGTAACTGTCATATTGCACCCATAAATAAAACAAAGGAGGCAAAGAAAGTGGCAATGCAAAGATAATGCAGCCAGGCCATGCATGTTCATTGCTGACATTTTGCCTCTTCTGGAATCATGTAATGCTGTTCAGTGCCTCAGTCCTACTTTCTACTCTTAGTCTCTCTTTCCAGCTCTTACTGTGTTCAATTGCCAGTCAGAGAACCACAACTAATGAACCAGAGCTTCTTGCTCAGGTCATTAGCAGTACCAGAGAGAAAGTTAATGAACCCTAGCATATAAAGACAAAAATCAGGAGTTTCTTTAATAGTTTCTGTACCAAAAGCATCATTTTCTGTTAGTGTAATCCCTGGATGATTTACTTTTGAGTTCCATCTTTTTCTCCAGTCTGGTGTTGGAGAACATTGGGTCATTAATTGTTCAAAACGTTCAGCTGCAGCACAGAGGGGATGGCACAGCATGGGAGGGGAAGGCTGGAACTAAGCCATGTAGTTTAGAAACTATTTCTGGAGAATTCAGCCATTTATTTATTTGGCTTTCCACAAGAACAAAAAGCAGCAACTGTCCAAGCACCAGGTTCCTCAAATAAGAGTCTGAAAAATAACATGAATCAGCAGCTTATGCTCCTACTCAACAGCCAGCACAAGTCTTCCTCCCTACATATAGACCAATACCCTGATCATAGGCCATTCAAATAGATGAACCTTGCCATCTATCTATGATTCTTACATGGCCCCCTATGATATCCGAGGGCTTTACAGACATTAATGGATTTATCCTCAAAACACTCTTGTGAGGTAGGGAAATGCCACTGTCCCCATTTTACATAGGGGGATCTGCAGCACAGAGACTTGGCCTGCCCAAGGTTAGACAGGAAGTTTGTGACAGAGCAAGAAATTACAGCCAGGACAACACCCTAAGTGCCAGAGCATCCTTCTTCTATGAAGTGTGCCTTGGTGGTCAATGAAGCTGGGCTACTTCTGAACAGAGTGGGCAGCTTCTTTCAGAGTTAGGCATTCAGAGTCAGTGCTGTCTCTCCTGTAGGATGGGATCCATCTTAAGAAGTTCCAGACTGATCACAGCTGTAGGCCATGTGGCATGGGGAGAGAAGAACTCTCATTAACAGGGTGCTCCTGCAGACGGAAAGAGCGGGTCACAAGCACCAATGTCATAGGCTTGCACCAAGAGGCATGGCCACTGTGTTTTTCACCCAGTCAAATTTTCAATTTGATTTAAGCCAGGATCCTGTAGAAAGCACATTGTAGTGATCCATTTGGAGGTGCCTGGACTGCAATAGCAAGGTTCACAACCCAATGATTATTCCTAATCTCCTAGTCATGTGCAAATCATAAATGTCTTTCCGGGCACTTTAACCATCTAAGAGCTTCTAAGGATACAGCAGCCCATCCTGACTGGGAATCCATACCACAAATGACAGGCCCATACTCTCAAAGGGGAGGTATCATCTCCATATCTTGCTGGTTCTCCTTTCCTCCCTGCATATCAGTATCATTTAAATCTTGTCCGAGCTGAAGTTCAGCCCAGTAGTTCTCATCAATGACCCATGTCCCTCTGGTACTGGGCCAGGCATTCAACAAAACTATCTGTGTCAAGTGCATTGCTAGAGACATAGGGAAGACAGTTGCTAGCATACTGAAAGCATAGCAGTTCCTTATGAGCCCACCTATCAATTTATCTAGATCACTCTGGGCCCTATCCTTACATTCCAATGGATCTACCTGTCGCCCTAGCTTAGTGCCATTCACAAATTTTCTAAGCGTGCAATGCATTCCCTCATCCACGTCATTAATAAAGATTTTGAACAATACAGGCCCTAGAACTGATCACTGGGGCACTTCACTTGAAACTGACCACCAACCAGACCCTTTGGGCCCAATCATCCAGATAGCTTTCTATCCACTTTACAGTCCATTTATTCAATCCATACTTGCTTAACTTATGGCCAAGATTATTGCGGGAGACTGCGTCAAAAGCTTTGTTAAAGTCAGTGTATATCACATCCATTGGCTTCCCCATTCCCACAGAGCCAGTTACCTCATCATAGAAACTAATCACATTGGTCAGACATGACTCGCCTTTTGTGAATCCATGTTGGGTACTCTTCCTCACTTTCCCCTTTCCCAAGTGCAGCAAAATGGATTCCTTGAGGCTCCCTCTATGCTTTTTCCACGAACTGAGGGAAGCCAACCAGCATGTAGTTCCCTGGATTGTCCTTCTTTTCTTTATTAAAATGGGCACTATATTTGCCTTTTTTCAGTTATCCAGAACCTCTCCCAATCTCCACAAGTTTTCAGAGATACTAGCCAATATCTCTGCAATGACATTTGCCAGTTCTCTCAGGACTTTGGATGCATTAAATCCAGACCCACGGATTTGTGTACATCTAGCTTTTCTAAATGCTCATAACCTGTTCTTTCCCCAGAAAAGCTGCCCACCTGCTTCCCATACTACATTGTCTAGTGCAGTAGTCTGGTAGCTGACCTTGTCCATGCAAACAAAGGCAAAAAACATTGAGCACATCAGCTTTTCCCACATCCTTTCTGACACAGTTACCTCCCTGAGATAGTAATGGCCCCACACCCTCACTCCCTGATCTCCCTCCTATTGTTAACCTGTCTGTATAAACCCTTCTTGTTACCCTTCTTATTCCTGGCTAGCTGCAGTTCCAGTTGTACTTTCACATTTCTGATTACTCCCCAGCATTATCCAGCAATATATTTATATTCCTTCTTAGTCATCCTTTTTGAGTTTAAGCTTGCCCAGGATCTCTTTGGTAAGACAAGCTGGTTGCCTACCATATTTGCTTTTCTTACTGCATATCAGGATGGTTTGTTCCTGTGCCTTCCATAAGGCTTCTTTAAAATACTACAGGGTCTCCTGAATTCCTTTTCCCTTCATATTAGCTTCCCAGGGGATCCTGCCCATCAGTTCTGAGGGAGTCGAGCCTGCTCTTCTGAAATCAAGGGTCTATATTTTACTGATCGCCTTTCTTCCTTTTATCATTATTCTGAAATCTACTATCTCATGATTGCTGTAGCCCAGGTTGCCACTCACTTCTATTTCTCCTACTAGTTCTTCCCTGTTGTGATCAGCAGGTCAAAGTGCACATGGCCCCAGTTGGTTCCTTTAGCACTTGTACCAGGAAGTTATCTCCAACATTCTCCAGAAACTTCCCAGGTTGTCTGTGTGTTGCCATATTGGTCTCCCAAAAAATGTCAAGGTGATTAAAGTCTACCATGAGAACCATGGTCTGTGATCTGGAAACTTCTCTTAGTTGTCTGAAGAGAGCCTCATCTACCTCATCCACCTGATCTGGTGGTCTATAGCAGACACCATCTGTGATATCACCTCTGTTGTTTCTGCCTCTAAGCTTAACCCACAGAATCTCAACTGGATTTTCTCCCTCCATATACTGGAGCTCTGAACAGTCACACTGCACTCTTACAAACAGGGCATCTCCTCCTCCATTTCCTCCCATTTGTCCTTTCTGAACAGTTTGTAGCCTTCCATGACCATGCTCCAGTTTTGTGAGTCATCCCGCCAAGTTTTCATTATTTCAGTCATCTCATTCTTCATTGACTGTGCCAGGGCGTCTGGTTCTCCCCCCGCCCAGGCTTCTTATATTCATGTATAAACATCTTAGATAAATAGCTGATTGGTCTAACTTCTCTTTTTGAATCAGGGGTTATCCTTTGTTGTTCCTTCCTCCTTGTGTTTGTTCTCAATAACCCATTTCCCCCGTTACTTCAGGGCTCACATCACCATTCCAAAACAAACCTCATTTAAAGCTCTCCCCACTAGGTTTGCAAGCCTGCCCACAAAAATGTTCTTTTCTCTCTTCGTTACTTGGATGCTGTCTATTCCTGGCAATCCTTGTGCCTGAAACAGAATCATTTGGTCAAAGAAACAAAATCCCTCTTTCCAATACCACCTGCACAGCCACACATTGACTTCCACATTTCAACAATCCTTACCTGGGCCTCTTCCTTCAAAAGGGAGAATGGACAAGAATACAACTTGCAGTCCCTGTTCCTTGATCTTCTTCCCAGTGTTACATAATCTGCAGTGATCTGTTCAAGGTCATTCTTTGCTGTATCATTAGTTCCTACATGCAAAAGTAGGAAGGAGTAATAATCCAAAGGTTTGATGAGTTTTGGAAGATTTTCTGTTGCATCCTGCATTCTAGCACCTGCTAAGCAGCAAACTTGCTGAAATTCCAGGTCTGGATGGCAGATGGATGACTCCATCCCTCGTAAGAGGGAGTCCCTGACCACCACCACCCTCCTTCTTCTCCTAGTGGTGGTGGTCATAGAACCCCCATTCCTAGGACTATGCATCTCATGCCTTCCAGTCAGTGGGGACTTCTTCTGATCCCTTCCCTGATAGGTCTCTGCCACAGCATTCTCTACTGTCACACCCATGCGGAGAGCCTGAAAGAGGTTGCTTACCACCACCGGAATTAGAGATACCTGAGTTGGCTTTCTTCTCCTGGAGGTTACATGCTTCCAGTTTTCTTCCTTGTTTTGTGCAATCCTCACTGGTTGCTCAGCTTGTTGTGTCTGCAGAACTACATGCTGCCTTCTGTTGAGGAAGTCTCCACCTTCTGTGATGTACCAGAGGGTTGATATTTGTGCCTCAAGTCCTATAATCTTTTCTTCCAAGATGGCAGCCAGCTTATACTTGGTATACAAAATCCCTTCTATCTTCCTGAAGAAAGATAAACATGGCACATGATGTGCAGGTCACAACAGCAGACTCTCCTTTTTCCCTTTCTTCAGAGAGAGTTCCCTCAGATGTTTTTATTGCCCCCTTGAAGGGCAGGAGAAAAGCAAAGCTATTAAAAAAAGACCAAATGTATGGGGCCGCCCCACAAGGCGAGCTCCCAGGCATACTCCTCTGTTGGTTGCTGCCCTATTCACTGCTCACAGTGTTCACTGTGGCTGACTTTTTATAAGGCTGATGGCTAGGCCTGGTTGAAAGCTTTGCCTCCAATCCAAACATCCTTCAAAGTCCCACCGGGAACAAAGCACTACCAATTCACACTTCTCAAACTTTTTAAACTGCCCAACACACTTTCAAACTGCCCGGCTTTTCAGACTGCCAAACAAATGCTCACAGACATTTGGATATTCAACCCACCAGCTCACAACACAGACCCTCAAGAGCCACACTTACCTGAGCTCTTCTTGTATGTTTCACAGGCAAACTCCCCTGTTGGCTGCTGCCCTGTTCACTGATACAAGCCTGGTGGAACACTATAGCTAATCAGAGTTTCCTAACAATCAGCTCTGATATTTTGCAGAGATTGATGTCAGTTTTGCTTTTACAACATATCATACACAGAGCTAGGTTCACTATGGCAGCCTGAAACCCTGCACCACAGGAGTGGATTGAGCCCAAGGTACAGCAGGCCAGGGTACTGCCATCACCACCATGTGTCCCCATGAGGAAACAGCTTAAGATGATCAGTTGCTCTTAGTGCATCTCCTAAGCTGTTCTCATCATGCAGTCCTACCAGTCACTACTGCTCATTTATGGAATCTACTGGAGGCTTTGGCACTACTATAATCTAAGAGGATGCTATGGTTATGGGCAGGATCCCTTGGGATGTTAGGCAGGATCCCTTGGGAAATGGATATGAAGGGGAAAGGTGTTCAGGAGAACTGGCAGTATTTTAAAGAAATCTTATTAAAGGCACAAGAAGAAACCATCCTGATGCGTAATAAGAAAAGCAAACTTGGTAGGCAACCAACTTGGCTTACCAGGGAAATCCTCGGCAAGCTTAAACTCAAAAAGGATGCATATTAGGAGTGGAAACTTGGGTAGATGATTAACGAGGAATAGAAATATATTGCTGGAAAATGCAGGGGTGTAATCAGGAAAGCAAAAACACATTTGGAACTGCAGCTAGCAAAGAATGTGAAGGCCAACAAGAAGGGTTTCTACAGGCATGTTAACAACAGGAGGGTGATCAGAGAGAATATGAGAACATTACTGGATGAGACAGGTGAGCTGGTGACAGATGATATGGGAAAGGCTGAAGTGGGAGCTGCAGCCAGAGGGCCCTCCAGTATGTACAGGGAGGGGCACACACCTGCTCCACAGGGTGGGAGCGACACAAGGGGTAGTCGCCTGCACTAAGGACCGGTGGTCCTGGGCCGCACACAGGCCAACCCTGACATGGGATGCAGCACCCCGTGGAGGTGCATCAGTGATGCCCAGCACCCGCCATCAGTGGACAGTGCCAGAAGCTGCACAGGGGTGGCAGCCGGTCAGTGCTGGACAGTGCCTGGGGCCTGCACACCGCAGGCCAGGAAGGGCCACCTGCAGAAGAGACCCTTGGATTCACCCCCAGGCTGGGAGGCCCAGCCCGTGGGGGGGCAGGTCGGTGCCCCCTGGGGGGTCAGTGTACTTTGGGGGGCCAGGGCCCCCTGGGGTGGACTCAGGTGGGTGGCCCACAGCCTGGTCCCCTCCAGCCGGGGCACATTACTGACGTGCTCTCCTCCTCTCCACACAGCCGCACCATGCGTGGGTCAGGAGAGCCCTGCACCATTCCTCATCTCTGAGAGCCCCTCTGCAGCCCTCGGAGGTGTCTGGACGCCACCCCAGGCAGCACACCATCGAGGCCACAGCTGGAGGGCTCCCCACCAGGCCAAGGAGGACCCAGACAGCCAGCACCAGGCCGAGGTGGCCGAGCAACACCTGTGGCTCGCCCAGGCTGACATGGAGTGGACAAGGACAGCCTGGGATAGGCTGCTGCTCATGCTGGAGGGCATTGGCCACGTCATCTGGGACCATATGGCCACTGTTGCCTGACTTCTGGGCCCCTCGGAGGCTCTCCCTGCTGGTTCTGCCCCCCCGACCCCACTGAGCCTGCCTCCCACCCCCCCTGAGCCTGCACCCTCTGCCCCCACCAGGCCCACTCGCCGGCAATACCTGCCGGTGCTACCCACATCCTCCCCTCCCCTCCCCGTCGGGGACCCCGCACCTTGGGAGTCAGGGGCTCCAGGGGCCGACAGGGCTCGTGGCTCACCACCCCTGCCCCGGAATGAGCGCCTCGCCCCCCTCTGAGTTAGGTTCCCCCCATACATAGTTACCAACAAAAATAGTTATATAAAAGTTTCTTTATTGTTCACTGCTCTGTTCTGAGCTCCTCAGGGGGACGGCTGGTGGTGGATATGAGGGTGCAGTGCTGGTGGGGGTGGGGGTGGCAGGGACAGTGGGTGGCGGATGTGCATGGGATGTGGGTGTGCATGCGGGTCAGAGATGGCAGTCAGAAAGGCCTGCCTGAGGGTCTCCTGGATGCAGTGGCTGTCCCAGTGGGCCTGGCGGATGGGGGTGACACTCGGCTGCACATACATGGTGCTGGCCGGAGGGCCCCCCCAGGGACATAGTCATCCCCCTTTCCCTCCACAATGTTGTGGTGGACGCAACAGGTGCTCACCACCTGGGGCACGTTGAGGACCCCAACCTCCAGCCACATGAGGAGGCACCTCCACTGCCCCTTTAGGCGCCCGAAGGCCCGTTCCACCACATTGCGGGCATGGTTGAGGCACTCATTGAATGCCTCCCGGGTGGGGTCAAGGTGTCCCGTGTACAGCCTCATGAGCCACAGCTTCAGGATGTGCGCCACATCTGCCACCATGCAGAGCAGCACAGTGACGTCCTTCACCACTGGGATCTCTCACTGGGGGACAAAGGTACCAGCCCCCATGTGCTGGCAGAGGCTGGAGTTCTGGAAGACCCGGACATCATGGGTGCGCCCAGCCCAACCCACATAGAGGTCAGTGAACCAGCCCCTGGAATCCACCAGGGCCTGGAGCACCACCGAATGGTAGTCCT
Source organism: Carettochelys insculpta (assembly GCF_033958435.1). Taxonomy (NCBI): domain Eukaryota; kingdom Metazoa; phylum Chordata; order Testudines; family Carettochelyidae; genus Carettochelys; species Carettochelys insculpta. The sequence continues at coordinate 192,281,052 of NC_134139.1, forward strand.
TCCAGTTGATGTACTGGCCAGCTCTGTGTGACGGGGTGTGTATGGGGATGTGCATGCCATCCAAAGCACCAATGCCGTTCGGAAAGCTCAGGACCTGGCAACCGGCAACGGTGTTCTCCAAATCCCCCAGGCAGACAACCCTATGGAGCAGCATTGCGTTGATGGCCCTGACAACCTGCAGAGGGGGAAGTGGGACAGGTGCTCTAGTGTGGGTGTGGTAGCTGTCTCCCCCCACCTTGGGCCCATTCTGGCCCCATCTTATCTGGTCCCCACGCCATCCAGCCCCCTACCCTTCCAGCCTCTGCCCCATCTGGCCCCTTGCAGTGGAGGGTTCCCCTTGTCCCAGCCCCCGCACTCACCCAGCCCACCTTACCTCCATAAGTACAGCCCCAACGGTGGCCTTGCCCACCCCAAACTGCTGTCCCACAGAGCGGTAGGAGTCTGGAGTGTCCAGCTTCCATATGGCAATTGTGACCCATTTCTCCAGGGTGAGGGCTGGCCGCATGCAGGTGTCGTGGTGCCGGAGCGCGGGGGCGATGCAGTAGCAGATCTCATCGAAGGTCTGCTTCGACATGCAGAAGTTCCGCAGCCACCTTTCCTTGCTCCACTCCCCTAGCATCATGCGCTCCCACGAGTTGGTGCTGCTGGGGTGGGTCCAGAGGTGTCGAGGCACCTGGGGGGGCACCCAGTGGTGCCCCAGGGGGACCGTTCAGCCACCTGATGAGATTGGGTGCAGCTGCGGTGATCATGCACAGCACTGCCAGCAGTGTTTCCATGATAAGGGCATCCTCCTGCAGGAGCTGTTGCTGGGCCTCCGTGGTAGACACAAGTGGGTTCTGTCAGTCTGGGAAAGGCTGGGCAGCACTCAGCTCGTGTGGAGGGGAAGGCAGAGGGAGGGGCCCTTTAAAGGAGGCAGCTGGCTGCGGCCCCGGAAAGGACTTATCAGCTATGGGACCCCGTCCATGGCATTTCCTGCCTCCCTTTTTTTGAAAGAGGGCTTGGAGCCGTGTGGACGATCTCTTTCGAAAGACCTCGACAGCACTTGGAAAGAGCGGATCGAAGTGCTGATCTGAAAATGGCGGCAGGTGCTCCTTTCAATGACCACTATTTTGACCACCGAACTTCGATTTTTGCCCTTTCGAAAGGGCGCTCATGTGTAGACCCAGCTCACGTGGTTAAGTACAAATGTAATGTACAAAAGTATATTTGATCTTAAATTCATAAGTATTTTGAAGTACTCTATCTACTTGCCCTTAAGTATTCTAAATATTCCATTCTCTTACTTGTACTTAAGAACTTTTTAAAGACACTTAAAGCACCACCAGCAGACACATACCCCTCAGAGTCCTACATTAAGGGAATAAGCCCAGAGTTGAGCAGGAACCATCTACCTACCCTATACACATACTCAAATGCTGGAAAATTGAGGCCTAAACAATTGGTTAATCTCCTTCTGTCTTTCATTTTTGCTCTTTTTCTCCTCTATATGATTTAGGTAGTTGTTCATATATTGTCCAGACAATTGTAGGGAATATGAGTTGAAAGTGCTTAGACTTGTATTTTTACTTATAAATACACAAGTGCTATTTCCACAGCACACTTCTACTTCTGTAAGGGTGTACTTAGCACTTATGTCCTTTTTATCCGTAACACTGTTAAATCAAACCCTAATAATTTCTCAAGCTGCATTTTTCTTATTGTTGCCTATTGGTGCATTTCAGTTTAGATAAATGGAAATAATTTTTCATCAGTTTGTGTCTGTACAATGAAATTGATGTTTATGGACACTTCCAGACATGAAAATCTAATTTTTCCAAGCCTAATTGTAATCAGCCGAAAAAGAATGCAGAAAGGTAGAAACTATTGTAGAAATAAAATCTCCTCTGCTTGAGAAAGATTTGTGGGCTGAAATATTAATTCAAAACAGCAGAAACATCTTTTTTATTAGAAGGATTTGCCTCGACTAAACTATACTAAATCGAATCAGTGCAGGAGATGATGACAGGCACCATGTTGTTATCTTGCAGCATGGCAAAGGCCTGGTAAACAAGAGAAGTAATTGAATATTTTTCACCTTGTTAAACTACTTAAAAAGGTAGCTGATTACATACTGTACCTTTAAAATGAAAACATCAGGGAGCTCATTCAGAGAAACATCTCTCTGAGAGAAGGAAATCATATGGTGGAGGGGTACATTAAGATGTTTGCAGCTATATACTAAGTTGATTTTGATCGTCAACTAGGATTTAACTGCTGAAGAGACACTATCAAGTATTTAAGTCCTGTATTCAACCTACCTTGAAAGCAATATATTATGCTAAGAAATAGATGGGTTTCATTCAAGCAAGATGGATTTACATTAGCTAAGGATCTGGGCTGCAGTTTTATTCCATTGCAATGTCTGAGGTATTTTCCACCACTTGATATGCATTTCACCATTTCAATAATAATGTTCTATGTTGGGGGAAGTCAGTCATTACAAGAATTCACAGGTCAAGCTGGATCAAGCTGGGGTTTGTGATTGGTAAAACTACTTATTCATGCAACATTATTAATAATAATAATAATAATAATAATAATAATAATAAACATTTAGTATGGGAGTGTACAGGGTGCAGTCACAGTCCAGGCCCCATTGTATTAAGCACTGAATAAACACAGGGTTATATGAGCATACAGACTAAATAACGCTGTGTTTACACTGCATACCACTGGCAACAGCAAGTAGGGGGTGTGTAGCTACACCAGTGAAAAGAAGGCTTTTTTAAGTACAGTAGTTTCTTGTCAGTAAAAGGCTCTGATATGGAGGAGGCAACAGGAAAACACCCCAGAGCCTTTCCCCACTGTTCTCCTGCTGTGAGATTCTTCTCAGCTGCAGGAATCTTTCTCAAAGGCCCCATGGAGCATTAAAAGCTCCACTTTTTTACACAGCACAGGCTGATGAGTAGAGAAAATGGGGATAATTTTCTGAGAGCTCCTAGCTCAGGGGGTTCCCTAAACATCTGTAACTGCAGTCAGAAGGAGTGAAACAGAAGGCAGTAGGCCCCCAAATTTCCCTTGACAGACCTGTTTCTCTTGATGGAGCTCCATCCTTTAAGCAGAGGGCTTGCAAATGAGCTGATAGGAATAACAGGATTTCGATGTTTGCAGGGTCCTTTAGAAAAGGACCACCCTCTAGATGAACCACAAGTGAGCAAAACATGGCACTTTCAAGGTGCCATGGCCAGCAGCATGCTAATGAGGCACTGAATATTCATTTTACCACCTCATTAGTATTCTCTGATTTGGCCATTAGCATGGCCATTTCGAAGTTTTGCCCAAGTGTAGACACGGCCACAGTGAAAACTTTTCCGTGAATTTTATTCTCTGTCCCCTTTTACAGGGGACATTTTTCAAGCTTGTGAAAAAAATGTGTAGTGTCCTCCCATTTTTTTCTTACCACTTCTAACTATTAACTCATCTCCCGAATCCTTCCCTACTCTACATGCCTGTATCATCCACTTGTCAGATTCTGTTAGACATTGAGATTATCAGCTGTTTAGGAGAGGTAATGTCTTCTGGCAGGGGGGGAAGGGTTGCTTCTTGTACTATACAACACTTAGCAGAACAGGACTGTGGTCTTGGTTTGGAATTCCAAGACGCTACCATAATGTCCATAATAAAGAGGAAGAGCTGCAGACCTCCCCTCTAAAAACAACCTTCCCCGGCATACCATCTTTTGGGTCAGGATCCCAAGACTGAGGAACCTTAGTCTCTACCATGAAATCTGTTTAGTATAGGAATAAAAACACAAAAAACACCAGATTTTGCAGCATGAAATTGGATTTTACAATTTGTGATGTCTTTTTCATGGCCATGAATTTGGTAGGGCCCTAAAAATAAAATTGTACTTTTCAAATCAGAATCATAGGGCTGGAAGGGACCTCAGAAGGTCATCTAGTCCAGCCCCCTGCTTCAAGCAGATCAAACCCCGCTAAGTCATACCAGCCAGGACCTTGTCCAGCCGGGACTTAAGAACCGCACAGGATGGAGAATCCACCACCTCTCTCCAATGCTTCACCACCCTCCTGGTGAAGTAGTTTTTCCTGATATCGAACCCACACCACTCCCTCTTCAACCTCATACTGTTAACTCCTTGGTCTGCCATCTGACACCACTGAGAATAGTTTCTCACCCTCCTCTTTAGAGCTTCACTTCAGTAAGGTGAAGGCTGCTATTAAATCACCTCTAAGTCTTCTCTTCTATAAACTAAACAAGCCCAAATCCCTCAGCCTATCCTCATGGGTCTTGTGCTCCAGACCCTTAATCATTTTTTTTTGCCCTCTACTGAACCTGCTCCAGCAAATCCACATCCTTTTTATACTGGGGGCCCAAAACTGGACACAGTATTCCAGATGTGGCCTCACCAGTGCCTAATAGAGGGGAATAACTACTTCTCTAGATCTGCTCGAAATGCGCCTCCAAATGCACCCTAGTATGCCATTAGCATTCTTGGCTACAAGGGCACACTGTTTACTCATGTCTAGCCTTTCATCCACCATAACCCCTACATCCCTTTCCATCATACTGCTGCTGAGCCAGTCAGTCCCCAGCCTGTAACAATGCTTGGGATTCTTCTGCCCCAGGTGTAAGACTGCACACGTCTCCTTGTTGAATTGAATCAGATTTCTTTTGGCCCAATCTTCCAATTTATCCAGGTCACTTTGGATTCTCTCTGTACCCTCCAACGTATCTACCTTTCCCCCTAGTTTTGTGTCATCCGCAAACTTGCTGAGGGTGCAATCCGGTCCCTCATCCAGGTCATTAATAAAGATGTTGAATAACACAGGCCCCAGGACCGAGCCTTGTGGCACTCTGCTTGAAACAGACTGCCATCCAGATGTTGAGCAATTGACTGCTACCTGTTGGGCCTGACCATCAAGCCATATTTCTATCCATCTTATAGTCCAAGGCTCCAATCCATATTTCCTTAACTTATGGACAAGAATGTTGTGAGAGACTGTATCAAAAGCCTTGCTGAAGTCAAGGTATATCATATCCACTGACTTCCCCATGTCCACAGAGCCAGTTACCTTGTCATAGAAGCTAATCAGATTAGTCAAGCAAGACTTGCCCTTGGTGAATCCATATTGGCTACTTTTGATAACTTTCCCCTCTTCCAAGTGCTCCAAAATAGATTCCTTGAGGATTCCCTCCATTATTTTCCCAGGGATTGAGGTAAGGCTGACTGGTCTATAGTTCCCTGGATTGTCCTTCTTTCCTTTTTCAAAGATGGGCACTACGTTTGCCTTCTTCCAGTCATCCAGTATCTCCCCTGATCTCCAAGAGTCTTCAAGGATAATAGCCAAAGGTTCAACAATGAGCTCTGCCAATTCCCTCAGTACCATGGGGTGCATTAAATCCAGACCCATGGACTTGTGCACATCTAGTTTTTCTAGATCGCTCAGAATTTGTTCCTTCCCCACAGATGGCTGCCCTCCACCTTCCCATACTGCATTGTCTAGGACCGTCATGTGGAAGTTGACTTTGTCCGTGAAGACTGAGGCAAAAAAAGCATTGAGTACTTCAGCTTTCCCTACATCATCTGTCACTAGGTTACCTCCCCCATCCAGTAACGGCCCCACACCTTCTCTGATAACCCGTTTATTGTTAACATGGCTGTACAAACCCTTCTTGTTACTCTTCACATCCCTTGCCAGCTGCAGTTACAATTGTGCTTTCGCTTTCCTGATTAGTGCCTGTCATTCTCCAGCTGTATGTTTATACTCCTCCTTTGTCAACTGTTCACTTTTCCATTTCTTGTATGCATCCTTTTTGAATTTAAGCTGACTAAGGATTTCCCCGTTAAGCCAAGCTGGTTGCCTACCATGTTTGCATTTCTTACTATGCAGCGGGAAGGCTTGTTCCTGTGCCTTCAGTAAGACTTCTTTAAAATACTGTCAGTTCTCTTGAACTCTTTTCCCCTTCATCTTCATTTCCCAAGGGATCCTGCTCATCAGTTCTCTCAGGGAGTCAAAGTCTGCTCTCCTGAAGTCAAGGGTCTGTATGTTACTCTTCCTTTTGTCCAGATCCTGAAATCTACGACCTCATGGTCACTGCAGCCCAGGTTTCCTCCCACTTCTATTTCTCCTACTAGTTCTTCCCTGTTTGTGAGCAGCAGGTCAAGTTGTGCACAGCCCCTGGTTGGTTCCTTCAACACTTGTACCAAGAAGTTGTCCCCAACATTCTCCAAAAACTTCCTGGATTGTCTGTGTGAATAGACTGTATCATGAGATTTTCAGTACTTTACCTCCCGTCTCAAATGATGTCATTGTTGTTTATTATTTGTATTAAAGCAATGTTTAAAGGCCCAAATGAGGATCGGGCATGATCATACTAGGAATCATAAAACACACTGGCTGGGTCTACACGGAGCCACTCTCCCAGCAACTCCATGCTAATGAGCAGCCTCACAATTGCAAATGGCTGCTCATTAGCACAGTCCTGCAGCTCATTAGCATAGCTGTGCAAGATCTTGCTCTCGGCAGAGGGGGTGCTGACAGTAAGGAGGCCATGTGGACAAGCCCCTGCCAGCAAAAGCTCCTCTGTCACCTGTCCCTTAGGCCTGAAACTCCCTGAGCTAGGGGCCCTCCTACATTAAGGCATAAGGGGCTGATGACACAGGGGCTTTTGCCGGCAGGGGCACATCCACATGGCCTCTTTACTGCCGGCAGCCCCCTCTGCTGAGAGTAAGATCTCACTTGGCTATGCTAATGAGCCACAGGACCATGCTAATGAGCAGCCATTTGCAATTGTGAGGTTGCTTGTTAGAATGGAGCTGCCAGGAGAGCAGCTCTGTAGAGACCCAGCCACTGTGATAGAGAACCTCTGCCTTGAAGAATTTTCAGTCTCAGTAGACAAGGTAGAAAAGATTGGAGGAACGGAAGTATTATCTCCTTTGCATTAAACTGAGGCCCCAGGTCATACAGGAAGTCTGTTTCAGAACTGGACATTGAGCCAAGATCACCAACCTCCTTCCTCATCAGTTAAGTCAAAAAGGACATCCTCCCTCTCTGACTGATCACTAGAAGTGAAAAACAAAGTTTGGGTTCCACTCAGCAGTGTGGTTCAATGTGAGAGTTGAATGACTGTATTTCAACCCACTAAAAATGCACTAGTCTAAATTCTCCTCTCATGCCTATGTAAGATCTCTGAAGTCAAAGGTGTGCCAGGGAGCAGAATTTGGCACATGACCTCTTAACAGCTAATGCTGAGGCTTACTGAGCCACCACTGTATAATGCCTCAACTACAGAGGGGAGGGTAAGAGTAAGAGAGGTGCAATAGGGAAGGTGTAGAAGACAGACACCAAACAGAGGAGAAGGAAGTGGGTGCAAGTGAGGCTACAGTAATTCGACTGTAGATACACAAGTCTAGTTATGGCAATAGCATAGCTAGAATTGATGTATCTGCACTTAGCTTACTTGGCTGTCCTTACTGAAAAAGAGTTTCTCCCATCAACCTCCCTTACTCCTCACATCTCCAGAGGAGTACAGGGTTCTACTGTGTCCCATGAGAGGTTGATCTTGCACATCCCTACCAGTGTAGAAATAGCCTGAGAAAAGCACAAGGGTGAAGAACAGAAAGTAAACAGAAAGGGAGAGACATGTTAAGAAAATAGGAAAACAGAGCAAAGGCAGAAAGCAGAGTGGGAGAGACAGAGAAGAGAAAAGAATTTGGAGAATATCCTTCCTGCCAAAAACAGCATGCTCTTATCAACAAGATGAAAGAACTGATTTTAAAATGATTTAAAAGCTGTTCAGTCATTAGGAATTATGAATTATGCTGAACGCTATGCTGTGCAGAGTCTCAAAAATAACCCAGACATTATAATCAAACCAGCTGACAAAGTGGGTACTGTTGTCATCCTGAATAGGTCAGACTATGAACAGGAGGCAGCCAGACAACTCACCAACACCACATTTTACAGACCTCTCTCTGCTGATCCCACTTTGGAATTCCAAAGGAAATTACAACAACTACTGAAGGAACTCCCTGCTGCTACTCGGGACCTCATTAACTCAGACACACCATCTGAGACGCAGCCTGGATTATTCTATTTACTTCCCAAAATCCACAAACCTGGAAACCCTGGACACCCTATCATTTCAGGTATTAGCACCCTTACCACCAGATTATCCAGTTACGTGGACTCTTTCCTCAAACCCTACGCCACCAATGCTCCCAGCTATATCCGAGATACCACTGACTTCCTGAGGAAACTACAAAATATCGGAAAAGTTCCTGATAACGCCATCCTTGCCACAATGGATGTAGAGGCTCTGTACACTAATATTCCACATAAAGACAGATTACAAGCAATCAGGAATACCATCCCTGATGCCACCGCAGCCAGTCTGGTGTCTGACCTCTGTAACTTTGTTCTCACACACAATTATTTCCATTTTGGGGACAATTTATACCTCCAGATTAGTGGAACTGCTATGGGCACCCGCATGGCCCCACAATATGCTAATATATTTATGGCTGACCTGGAACAACGATTCCTCAGCTCTCGTCCCCTATTACCACTCCTCTACTTAAGATACATTGATGACATCTTTATGATTTGGACCCATGGTACAGAGGCTGTAGAAGAATTCCACAGAGACTTTAACAATCTACACCCCACCATCAACTTATGCCTCGATTACAACATGCAAGAGATACATTTCCTGGACACTACAGTACTAATCAAGGATGACCTGATCAGTACCACATTGTACCAAAAACCTACTGATCACTATACTTACCTACACTCTTCTAGTTTCCATCCTGCACACATGACTAGATCCATTGTTTACAGTCAAGCTCTTAGGTACAATCGCATTTGCTCTGATCCAACTGACAGAGACCAAAAACTACAAGAACTTTACCAAATATTCATAAACCTGAATTACCCACCAGGAGAAGTAAAAAAACAAATCAACAGGGCCAGACGAATACCCAGAGACCAGCTACTCCAAGATCGGCCCAAAAAAGCCAAGAACAGAACACCACTGGTCATCACCTACAGCCCCCAACTCAGACCACTGCAGCAAATTATTAAAGACCTACAACCTATCCTTAATCAGGATGCCACACTCCAGAAGGCCCTGGGTGACAGGCCTGTTCTCTCCTCCAGACAACCTCCCAACCTCATGAGGATCCTCACTAACAGCCACAGTCTATAACCCAGGAATACCAGTCCTGGAACCTTTCCCTGCAACAAAGCCCGCTGCCAGCTTTGTCCACATATTTTCTCTGGAAATAACATCACTGGACCTAACCAGGTTACTCACAGAATCACAGGCACTTTCTCATGCTCCTCTACTAACATCATATATGCCATCATGTGCCAACAATGCCCAGATGCTTTGTATATTGCACAGACTTCTAACTCCCTTAGACAAAGCGTCAACGGGCACAAAACAGACATTAAAACACTCCAGATCCACAAACCAGTTAGTCAACATTTTAATGGAATGGGGCATTCTGTCAATGACCTAAAGGTATGTGTGTTTCTGAAAAGGAATTATCGCACTGTTTTGGAAGGACAAACAGCAGACTTGGCTTTTATATTCGAATTCGGCACATTAACACATGGTTTAAATCGTGATGGGAACTTTCTGAGTCACTACAGGGGCTTGTCTGCATACTTGGCTCAATCTGATTCTTGACCTCCCGCCACCCCTCCACTCTCTGATTTGCTCACCTTCATTATCTTTTTCTGATTTGTCCTCCTTGCTTACTGTTTTTGGTTCTCTGTGCCTTAAATATTGAGTCAGGTCTGGTCTGGCTATGGTCTGAAGAAGTGGGTCTGTCCCACAAAAGCTCACCTAATAAACCATGTTGCTAGTCTTTAAAGTGCTACTTGACTGCTTTTTGTTTTGGTAGTGTATAGACTAGCACAGCTTCCTCTTTGTTACTAGGAATTATCAGGAGTGATAAGAAAAGCCCCAAACAGCAGGGTAAGTGGAGAACAAAGAAAGTAAAAGCACTCAGAAGATGGGAGAGGAAAGCTTGGTTGCTTATGGCATTAAAAGGGTTTTCTATTTGTTGCCCTAACCATTTTTCCCAGGAGGACTATTCACATGAGTACAGTAATTTACAACCAGAAATGTTTGCAGGATCAGGATCTTTGATTAAGGACTTTCACCAGTGGCAGATTAAGGGCAAAGGGGCCATTGTCCCAGGTATGAGGGGCCCTGAGACTCCACAACTTTTTTGTTGTGTTAAAGAGAATTATTTAAATAAAATGGAACATGTCATGTCATTTTTAATCTTAAAATTTATTTAAGTGTAATTTTATTATGCACCATGGCTACGTCTACACTAGCCCCAAACTTCGAAATGGCCACGCAAATGGTCATTTCGAAGTTTACTAATGAAGCGCTGAAATGTATATTCAGCGCTTCATTAGCATGTGGGCGGCCACAGCACTTCGAAATTGACGCGCCTCGCGGCTCGTCCCGATGGGGCTCCTTTTTGAAAGGACCCCGCCTACTTCAAAGTCCCCTTATTCCCATGAGCAGATGGGAATAAGGGAACTTCGAAGTAGGCGGGGTCCTTTTGAAAAGGAGCCCTGTCGGGACGAGCCGCACGGCGGCAAGCCATGGCAAGTTCGAAGTGCCGTGGCCGCCCGCATGCTAATGAAGCACTGAATATGCATTTCAGTGCTTCATTAGTAAACTTTGAAAGGGCCATTTGCATGGCCATTTCGAAGTTTGGGGCTAGTGTAGACACGGTCCATGAGTAATAATAAGTATGAATAGATTTAAAAGCAGAAATAATAATGTTACGTTAATATTTTAATATGAGGAGGCTTGAGCTGTCCCAAGGCCTGAGCTGTTCTTAATCCTCCCACCCCTCACTTTAACCCTCCATCAGACTCACTTGCATGCAACTTTTCTCTCTTTTTACCCATCCACCATTTAATTCAGGGTCACCTGACGTTCAAATACTTTTCCAGAACTTTGATCCTGGATTCTATTTTATGCCTAATGAATTTTCACCACTGCCCTCACCTCTGCTCTCTTCCCCTTTCTGCACAGCCTTCTGATAAATTAGTTACACATCTGTTGACATTTTCTAATATTTTGGCCTGTTTGAGCATCCAAGTTTGAAACCACAGTGAACAGCTTGCTGCAGCCCTAGTAGCCTAACACTTGACTTCACTCTCTTCAGTTGAAATCCTTAACAAAGTGAGGCTTAACCTGGTTTAAATTAAATTATGCTGCAGAGGGCACTGCCTATTGTGTGCTTGAGTCAAAGGAACAAGCCATCGAGCAGGTCATCCATATCAAATTATCTGTGCAGATTTAAAGCTGGAATATAAATTCATGCAAAAGCAGGCAGAGACAGAGGAAATAACCTCTTTAACTTGTAATAAAGCCCGGTGTGTATGTTTCTGAGTGGAATATTTATAGGACCCTTGCTTGCATGCAACTGAAAGTCATTCCATTATGGATGGTGAGAATGGATGGGATCGGATACTTTGCTCCTTGTGTAGTTAAGCCACAGGGTTTTTTTAGTAATTAATGGCTTCAGTTGAATGCAAACAATATGAAAAACGTAGTTTAGTGCCCACATGCCATGCACAAAGCAATATAGTAAAACAAAGATTAAAACTGTACAGAGGGGAAATATAAACATCTAACCAGACAGGGAAAATAAAAAAGCTGGCAATGAGCAAGAAAGCTAGCAAAATGAGACAGAATGGTTTCAGATCGAATGGCCCTGCTTTTCTAGTGTCAGTATTACACATATATCCCTGGAGCTAATAAGGGTGAAAGCCACCAAAATGCTGACCTAGCTATAGCCAGATCATTTATAATGAATCTGTGCCTATGCAAATTAAGACATCACACTCATCAGCTGAATCTTGTAAAGAAAAAAAATAAGGATCTCATGCTGCCAGAAAACAAGGATATCTCCATGAGTGGTCAGCAGAGGTGTGGAAATAGTAAAAACCCATCTCCTCATCTCCACATCAAAAAAGTCTATCATTAATTTGTACAATGTTTTTGTTCAAAGAAAAGTATTAAGTTTGCTTTGCTATGATTGGTCTGGGATTTTATGTCATGATCTAATGAGGGGGAAATGGTGTTTCCCTTTCCAAGGTCCGTTCACAAAATAATCTCCATCCAGGAGAGTCCCCAGAATGAATCATGGCTCAGAGAAGAATATGTAGATATTCAAAACAAGATTGTTCAACTCTCTGAGTGCCACTGAGCAACTTGATCACACACAAATGCACTCATGTGCATAAGGTCTGCTATGCTCCACAGGCCTGGCTCTTCCTTGACGGGGGAAATTGATGATGGTGGTATCTCCTGAACACCAAATACTAGGATCACCAAAATAAGATGTCACACACAGTAAATGGTGCAGATGTGAGTTTCTCATCCTCCTTTGTGTCATTCACAATGCTATTATTAAGAGTCTCAGGCTAGGTCTATGATGCTGCAGAAGATTGACCCACTCAGGGTCAATCTTCCAGGGTTTTGTTTCACACATGCACAAAATGGTGCTTTCCACAGTCAAAGTCGACCCTGGAACTCCTCGCAAGCAGTGAAAATTAAGGAAGGTCGATGGGAGAAGCACTCCCATTGACCTTCTTCTGTGCAAACAGACATTAAAGTTGACTTCTGATAAGTCGATTGGTGTAGTTAAAATTGCATATCAGCAGTCGTCTGCTAAGACCAGTATAGACATAGCCTCAGAGGTTAGTCTGTAACTTTGTAACCCCAGAGGCATTGAGACCACTGACAAGGGAGAGTGAAGTCTCGGCTTTACAAAATTGGCTGAGAGCCAGCTGGTTTTTAGCTCATGAAGTAGAGTACATGGCCTTACCCCCTAAGGTCACAGATTAATTCCCTCCTGCCAACGACCCAAGTCTGTCATCCTTAAAAGCCTGGGTTGCCTAGGTGTAAAACAGGAATCTGCCCCTTCAGAAACAATAAGCAATCCCATGGAAGCTGAGAGACTAACCAGTTTATTAGATCATGAGCTTTTGTGGGTAGAATTGAATGAGGAGGGTTTTACCTACAAAAACTGATGACCTAGTAAATTGGGAATGCCCCATTCCAGGCCTTTCTGAGTTTTCATTCCAGGTTCTCTGGGGACTCTCTAGGCATCTCTGAATTGATTATATTCAGCTGTTCTTTATTTTATTTTTAATGAAAGATGAGAATCTGGGGAGCAAAGCTGTAGTACCAGAGAGGTGCCAGTACAGTATATTGAGATATACCAGTTATTTCCAAGCCCTGTATTCTTTTTTAAATTGTGGTGATTTGGGCTACTCATTCAGTGAAATTAGCATGAGTGATTGTTTGTCTTATAACTACCCCAATCCTGTATGGAACAGCAGTCAGGTTTGAAATCAGGCCCCCATGTACAGGAGCACAGACTGCATTGCTTGCACTAAAGGAGGATCTCCATGAGTAGGCAGCAGGAGTGTTTTCTAGTATGCCAGCTGCTAAAAGAGACAGCAACATATTCTCTGTCAGTGTGTGACATGTTATTTGATCGTTCTTATTCGTTATCGCCCTGTTAAAAACTGTCAGGCAGCCAGCAAAGAAGCAAAAACAACATCATGTCACTTGAGTGACCAACCACACAACACAAATAATGAATAACAAACCACAGAGAGTTGAAGTGATGAGTCTGTCAACACACCATTGCCTGGAAAGATTTTGTCTGACCACTGCAGCAGCTCCTTAACAATAGCATCCTGTGTACTTTGCCCACTCCTCTACTGCCTCATGGAACCTCACCAGACCTCCTGGTTTTACTATTCCCTTCTGCAGACTAATCTCTGCAGCTCCTGGGAACTCTGATCCCTTGCCCCCTGTGCCAGCACCCTCCAAATCACGCCTTGGATGACCCACCAGCTGACAAACAGGTTTACTTTGGTAAACTGCTAAAAGCCACAGACACTAGCAAGGAGGAAGAGGTGAGAAAGTTGAAAACTAAAGGTTAGGAAGGCCTCATGGAGGGATTGTTACATCCTAGTAATTGTCACATCTGGCACTATCTTTTGCGTGCATTCTCAATAACCAGACCAAGAACTGCATGGACCACAGAGTGTAGTACTCTCTCACATGCCTAGACTTAAACCAGTCTAAGTGGCAGTGGGGTTTAAGATACAATGGTAAATGAGACAATGTGAATGATCTTGTGCTGCCATCCTCACATGTTATACCTGTCCCATGTGGACAGGAATTCAGTCTCCAGGGTTGCCAACGTAATGGAGGCAACATAATACGAAGTTCACGCAAAAATAAACACTGAAGAAAAGACAGAGAGAAACAAGGCCAAGGTAAGCAAATTCATCCATGGATCCCTTTTCAGAAACATCACTTATATTTTGAAGGTTCAGGGTGCTGAGTAGGCATGGGTGAATATTTGCTCCAAGTTCAAACTGGATGTAAGCTTGGAATAGTTCAGACACCTTTAACCCTCTTGCTCCTCTTTTGTGTTGTTATACTGTCCTTTTCTAGCTGGTTGGAAAGAGGAAGTGCCACAACACAGTGCCCCAAGAATGGGCTAATCACATCATAGCAGGTTGTGGGAAGCTCTATACATCTTGGCTATGTCCACACTAGCACCCCCCTTTTGAAAGGGGGATGCTAATGAGGCACTTCAGGGTATGCTAATGAGGCACTGCAATGAATATGCAGCACCTTATTAGCATAATGGCATCCACGGCACTTCGAAAGTGCCACTTTTAATCACGCATGGTTTGTCTACACGGGGTCCTTTTCGAAAGGATCTAGCACACCTCGAAATCCCCTTATTTCTATAACCAAATAGGAATAAGGGGATTTTGAAGCGTGCAAGGTCCTTTGGAAAAGGAGCCCGTTTGGCCAACTCCATGCGATCAAAAGCAGCACTTTCAAAGTGCCACAGTCGTTATTATGCTAATGAGGTGCTGCATATTCATTGCAGAGCATCATTAGCATATTCTAAAGAGTCTTATTAGCATTATGTCTCATCATTATGACATAAGCAAATAGGAATAAGGGGACTTCAAAGTATGCGGGGTCCTTTCAAAAAGGACCCCATGTAGATGAGCCATGCGCAATCACAAGCAGCACTTTCGAAGTGCCGTGGCCACCATTATGCTAATGAGGCACTGCATATTCATTACAGCACCTCATTAGCATATCCCAAAGTGTCTCATTTGCATTCCCTTTTCAAAAGGGGGGTGCTAATGTAGACATAGCCCTCATAATTTAATCTGTTCCATTATTATTAATTCCTGACAGCTTGTTAGCACTGGTACCAACAATGAGCCAGTGACTTCCCAGAAGTACAGACAGGGCCAGAGTCTAAGGATGGAAAAGCAGATGGGCAGAGTTCAGAGGAAGAAAGTCAACAAAAGTGGTACACTAAAGGTCAAGAAGTTTCCTGATAGCTAGCATGGCAAAAGTTGATCTCTAAGAGTTCTGACTGAATTTTGTTTATTAAAGATTTTTTGACAAAATATTGTTCTTTTCAAACCACCACCGAAAATGTTTGCAGCAATGGTATTATGGCTTAAAATATTCTGGTTTTCCCAATAAATCATTTAGGAAAAAAAAGAAATCAAATGAATTCATTTTGAATGGAACAGAAATGGAAGGATTGTTTTTTCCCGGTTTGGGTTTTTTCCCCCAGCAGGACACATCTAGACAGCCTGCGGCCAGTATCACTATGCTAGTGACAGGTTAAGAAATTGAAAATGGAGGACAATTTGCAAATTGATGCAGCTTTTAGCATAACCATGAGAGATTTTACTGTCCGCAGAGGGCGTGCTGGCACAGTAAAATATTACGTGGCTATACTAATTAGCCATGAGAGTTTGCAAATGGTCCTCCATGTCAGGGGTTTTTATCCCTAGGGCATTATCATCCCCGTGTGTCGGGGGAAGCAAGCCTCTGGCTGCGTAAAAATCAATGCAGGTACATGGAAAATCTAAAGTCTCATAGGCTGCCATTTAGCAGCCCACCTCCCGCCGCAATGGTCACTCTGAGTCAGTTGGTCTCCCTGGTAACCTGAACTCATGGGTGCAGATTTGAATCATGGACCTCTGATTGGCTGGAGGGAAAGATTTCTAGCACCTTCCAGGCCATTGAGGACCTGTTTGAAAACCAGGTGCGTAGAATTTTGGACTTCATGAATACGTTAATTAAATCATGAATTTTTCATGAACAGGTTCTATAAAAGCCAGAGCCCCAGCTTATTCAGAAGCCCTTGGCAACACAGCTGAGAATGCTGCTAGCCTGCGAAGGAGAGCGTTGGCTGTAATAATACAGCGTCCGCTGATGCTCAGGCCAGCCCAGCTGGGCGAAGCTGAGATCACTGCTGTGCCACAAACATTGGCGCCACCACTGCTCACAAGCAGCGCCTCACCACCTGTAGGGTTGCGAAGCGCAAGCTTTCGCATTAGTGCCGCCACAGCCTCAGCACTCACAAGTGGCAAGGAAGCAGCAAGTGGGTTCCTTGGCGTACCTGTCAGGTGGCGAACTGACCCACGGCTCCGGCCGTGGGTACTGCGTACCTGGCAGGGAAACCAGGAGCCTGCCAACGCCACGTCATCGCCACCGCTGTTCCTGCCAGACCACCTCCTGCGCCGCTCCCTGACAGAAACAATTTACCTGACAGGACAACTTAACCGGACTGGACACAACAACGGCACACGTAAACTTTCATTGAATCCAAGGCTTAGCCCAGAGTCTTTTACAAGAAACTGACACACATAAAAGCCGTTAACTACTGTGGGCACTGGGACCCCTAAAAGGGGGGCGAAGGGTCACTCTCATTGCCGTGCCGTCTTCCGGCAGGGGGAGGGCAGAGCCTGGGAGCCCGACTCCTTTGAGCTGGGCCTAAAAGCCTATATATTGTCGATTAGGGGCACACTTGATTAAAATATCAGTTGTTAGTTCATCATATGTAGTAGTCTTAGTAGTAGTAGTATTAGTTAAGTATAGTTATTAGAGTAAAATCCTAACTTGGTGCCATATACTGGTGAAGACATAATCACCTGGCCCATTACATGCCATAATGCATATCTCAACCAGTGGAAACAAAATCACCTTATTCCCTTTAACCTTTCTACTTTCTCCTTCTGTATTTAACCCAGTGTGGGTCATAAGATCCCCGGGAAAAGGCTGGGGTTTCGAAGGAGGTTGACACGGGTAGTATCGCCAGCAAACTCTACCACCAGCCACTTGGGCCGGGAGTAGCGCCCCAGCCCAGATTCCTTTTACCCTTTTTCCTTCACCCTAATTTACTAACCTAGCTTTTTGCTTTCCGGCAAAATAAACATAATTATACAGAACAAAAAGCAGTCAAGTAGCACTTTAAAGACTAGCAAAATAGTTTATTAGGTGAGCTTTCATGGGACAGACCCACTTCTTCAGACCATATCTAGACCAGAACAGACTCAATATTAAAGACACAGAGAACCAAAAACAGTAAGCAAGGAGGACAAATCAGAAAAAGATAATCAAGGTGAGCAAATCAGAGAGAGTGGAGGGGTGGGGGGGAAGATCAAGAATTAGATTGAGTTAAGTATGCAGACAAGCCCCTATAGCGACCAAGAAAGTTCACATCCCGATTTAAACCATGTGTTAATGTGCTGAATTTGAATATAAATGTCAATTCGTCCATTTCTCTTTCTACAAAGGAGCGATAATCTCTTTTCAGTAACACACATACCTTGAGGTCGTTGACGGAATGGCCCATTCCATTAAAATGTTGACTAACTGGTTTGTGGATCTGGAGTGTTCTAATATCTGTTTTGTGCCCGTTGACGCTTTGTCTAAGGGAGTTAGAAGTCTGTGCAATATACAAAGCATCTGGGCATTGTTGACACATGATGGCATATATGATGTTAGTAGAGGAGCATGAGAAAGTGCCTGTGATTCTGTGAGTAACCTGGTTAGGTCCATTGATGGTATTTCCAGAGAAGATATGTGGACAAAGCTGGCAGCGGGCTTTGTTGCAGGGAAAGGTTCCAGGACTGGTGTT
Organism: Carettochelys insculpta; assembly: GCF_033958435.1. Classification (NCBI taxonomy): domain Eukaryota; kingdom Metazoa; phylum Chordata; order Testudines; family Carettochelyidae; genus Carettochelys; species Carettochelys insculpta. The sequence continues at coordinate 192,299,086 of NC_134139.1, forward strand.
CCTGGGTTATAGACTGTGGCTGTTAGTAAGGATCCTCATGAGGCTGGGAGGTTGTCTGGAGGAGAGAACAGGCATGTCACCCAGGGCCTTCTGGAGTGTAGCATCCTGATTAAGAATAGGTTGTAGGTCTTTAATAATTCGTTGCAGTGGTCTGAGTTGGGGGCTGTAAGTGATGACCAGTGGTGTTCTGTTCTTGGCTTTTTTGGGCCGATCTTGGAGTAGCTGGTCTCTGGGTATTCGTCTGGCCCTGTTGATTTGTTTTTTTACTTCTCCTGGTGGGTAATTCAGGTTTATGAATATTTGGTAAAGTTCTTGTAGTTTTTGGTCTCTGTCAGTTGGATCAGAGCAAATGCGATTGTACCTAAGAACTTGACTGTAAACAATGGATCTAGTCACGTCTGCAGGATGGAAACTAGAAGGGTGTAGATAAGTATAGCGATCAGTAGGTTTTCGGTACAATGTGGTACTGATCAGGCCATCCTTGATTAGTACTGTAGTGTCCAGGAAATGTATCTCTTGCATGTTGTGATCGAGGCATAAGTTGATGGTGGGGTGTAGATTGTTAAAGTCTCTGTGGAATTCTTCTAGAGCCTCTGTACCATGGGTCCAAATCATAAAGATGTCATCAATGTATCTTAAGTAGAGGAGTGGTAATAGGGGACGAGAGCTGAGGAATCGTTGTTCCAGGTCAGCCATAAATATATTAGCATATTGTGGGGCCATGCGGGTGCCCATAGCAGTTCCACTAATCTGGAGGTATAAATTGTCCCCAAAACAGAAATGATTGTGTGTGAGAACAAAGTTACAGAGGTCAGACACCAGACTGGCTGTGGTGGCATCAGGGATGGTGTTCCTGATTGCTTGTAATCTGTCTTTATGTGGAATATTAGTGCACAGAGCCTCTACATCCATTGTGGCAAGGATGGCGTTATCAGGAACTTTTCCAATGTTTTGTAATTTCCTCAGGAAGTTGGTGGTATCTCGGATATAGCTGGGAGCATTGGTGGCATAGGGTTTGAGGAGGGAGTCCACGTAACTGGATAATCCGGTGGTAAGGGTGCCAATACCTGAAATGATAGGGCGTCCAGGGTTTCCAGGTTTGTGGATTTTGGGAAGAAAATAGAATAATCCAGGCTGCGTCTCAGATGGTGTGTCTGAGTTAATGAGGTCCCGAGTAGCAGCAGGGAGTTCCTTCAGTAGTTGTTGTAATTTCCTTTGGAATTCCAAAGTGGGATCAGCGGACAGAGGTCTGTAAAATGTGGTGTTGGAGAGTTGTCTGGCTGCCTCCTGTTCATAGTCTGACTTATTCAGGATGACAACAGCACCCCCTTTGTCAGCTGGTTTGATTATGATGTCTTGGTTATTTTTGAGACTCTGGACAGCATAGCATTCAGCATAGTTGAAATTGTGTCTCATTTGGCATTGTTTGTGTGTAATTATACAGGTGATTCTCATGGAACACGTATTAATAATTGTAAGTTAAGCATAGTTAAGTTAATAGTTAATAGCTGCGTCTACACGTGCACGCTACTTCGAAGTAGCGGCACCAACTTCGACGTTAGGCGGCGAGACGTCAAAGTCGCTAACCTCATGAGGAGATAGGAATAGCGCCCTACTTCGACGTTCAACGTCGAAGTAGGGACCGTGTAGACGATCCGCGTCCCGCAACGTCGAAATTGCTGGGTCCTCCATGGCGGCCATCAGCTGGGGGGTTGAGAGATGCTCTCTCTCCAGCCCCTGCGGGGCTCTATGGTCACCGTGGGCAGCAGCCCTTAGCCCAGGGCTTCTGGCTGCTTCTGCGGCAGCTGGGGATCTATGCTGCAGGCACAGGGTCTGCAACCAGTTGTCAGCTCTGTGTATCTTGTGTTGTTTAGTGCAACTGTGTCTGGGAGGGGCCCTTTAAGGGAGCAGCTGGCTGTTGAGTCCGCCCTGTGACCCTGTCTGCAGCTGTGCCTGGCATCCCTATTTCGACGTGTGCTACTTTGACGTGTAGACGTTCCCTCGCTGCACCTATTTCGATGTTGGGCTGAGCAACGTCGAAGTTGAACATCGACGTTGCCGGCCCTGGAGGACGTGTAGACGTTATTCATCGAAATAGACTATTTCGATGTCGCAACATCGAAATAAGCTATTTCGATGTTGGCTGCACGTGTAGACGTAGCCAATATGAATTGGTTTATGTGTATGTTCTATTGTTGTTGTTGTGTCTTTGTTTGCTGCTGCTTTTGTTAATAAATCATTTACTAGTTGCACCTTTTAATCTGTGCCTAAGCCTCACTTCCTGTTCCAGCTACTGCCTGTCGCGGGGGGAGTAGGGTGGACCTTTACGTGAGTTTGCACTGCTCCCGTTGACGGGTGCGCTCTCTCTTTCTCGGTGGGGCGGTTGGGTCTGGCCCTCTCCGAGAACCGAGGGTCCCAGTGCCCGGCTCACCCACACGATTTCGGCCACTGGGCGGGGAGAAACCACCGGTTTGTGCGGCACTCCATTTTCAATTTTGTAACCTGTCACTAGCATAGCACTGCCAACAGCAGCGCTGTGATTATGAGCTATCTACATGTGGCCCTGTTGTCTTTCTTTTCCCATTTTCCGCAGAAAGAACAAAATGGAAGAAGAAAGAGCGCAACATGAATGTAACCTATTTGGTAACAAAGAATATGTTTATTTTTAAAACTTTTCATTGATTTTATTTTTATTGCGATAACTGATGCCTCCCTCCCTTTCCAGCTCCGGTTTTGAAGTGGAACTGGTAAGGGCAGGGCATTGTTGGAGGAATTCAGTGATGCTTAATCATGTATAAGAAGTCATTGAAAAAGACACAGGCCGTGGCTACACTATCACCCCCCTTTTGAAAGGCGGATGCTAATGAGCCACTTTGGCAGACGTTAATGAGGTGCTGCCATGCATGTGCAATGCCTCGTTAGCATAATGGTGGCAGCGCCCATTTCAAAAGTGCCACTTTTGAAATGCATGCCAACAGTGTAGTTGGGGGCCTTTTGAAAGGACCCCCCCCAGATTTCGAAAGCCCCTTCTTCCCAAAACCAAATGGGAAGAAGGGGCTTTCAAAATTCAGGGGTCCTTTCAAAAGGCCCCTGTCTAAACCAGCATTGTGCATTTCAAAAGCAGAACTTTAGAAACACACGCTGCCGCCATTATGCTAACGAGGAGCTGTATATGCATGGCAGCGCCTCATTAGCATCTGCCGAAGTGGCTCATTAGGATCCCCCTTTCAAAAGGGGGGTGCTAGTGTAGCCACGGCCACAGAGACAACTGAATGAAAGACTTAAGTGCTGGAATACTTGTGGAGTTTGGCATTAGCAAATTCAGTGGGGAAGGGGAGGTTTATACAGAACCTTTAGACTTCTAAAATGCCTTATCCACTCCTGGGGGTTAAACTTATTTTTCACTTTGCCCTAAAGTACTGTTGTGGCTGATCATTTCTGTTCAACTACCAGAAAAATATTGAAATGTGTAGTTTATCTCAATCAGCTCCCCAAACCATTACAGATTTGTCCATCACTAGTGACAATGCAATCCCAATCAGAGTCCCTGCTTTGACCTTGACATAAGCCAGCACGACTGAAACAACATACAAAAGGGAGGGGAAGGGGAACTATATTATCTGCTGTGAGTCACTGGAGTGAAGCGGGGGGGGGAAAATTCTTCATCTGCTTTTTCCTGAAGTGTGTGTCTCTCCTCAACCTTGTAACAGATGATTTTGAACTGTGCTCTGACATGACTAGAAGCACAGCCTGCTTCAGGGGAGAGGAAATGATTTCTGCTGTGCCTGCTTGACATCTGCAGGTCCACTCTAAAATACCTCAGGAAAAAATTATTTTTGTGTAAAGGACACTCATGCATGCACATGCACAAACACAGAGTTTCAAAAGAGGTCTTTTAAACCAAAATACCATAAAGTAAAACTTCCAGAATAACAGGAACTGGTGTGTTTGGCTGATGTCTATTTGTGCTCTGAGATTTGTTTAAAATTCTTTAGACAAATTTGGCCATGCATCCCTGATTGGGAAACACAGTAATATCTTTGTCTTTGTAAAGTGTTTTCCTCCATAAAAATAACACTCAGCACATGGATATCACCTTCCCTTTCAAATGCCTAACTAACTCAAAAATAAATGCCCAAATACTGAAACCAACCAATGTTTTAAAAAAATAAAAAACATTAATATATATTTTTAAAAATAACTCTACCTCCAAGCATAATTTTTAGTCTGAAAAGGAAGGAATGCCAGAGATTCCATGAAGTTATTAGAGACTTCAATATTGCTATAGATTTTACATGGAAGGCAGTGAGATACTTCTGTGATGGATGGCAGTATTAAAACCTTAAGGCAAGATAAGATTGACAGTCAAGGAAATAAAGGGAGGACTTGATCCAGAGATGCCTGAGATCTGCAAATAATGTAGCAATGTTTTTGAGTGATGTTGCCCATTTTCTCATATAACATTACCCATTGGAAATGTGGGAGCTCTTACACCCCAGGTATTAGATTGCAAGAGGTATAACTGTAACCTTGTTAATGATCTCTGACTGCAATTGCAAATTGGTACCTGAGGTAAAATTCTCAAAGTGTTTATCTGATGTGGTGCCAAATTCTTCATGACATTAAGTGGGATTTAGATGCTTTTGAAAATTGTATCCATGATGCATTCACCTGGAAATCGATAAGATAATAATCGGTGTTCACCCAGTAATAGGACAGTTGCAGAATGAGTAAAATTCAGTAGGCACACTGGGATTTTTGAACTACTACATGGTAAACCACAGGGGCTAGAGGAGGACAGAGGCCTTGACCAATGACATTAAATGGAAGATCACAAAAAGTAACAGTTAGAGAATAAAATATTATTTTAAATCCCTACTTGCCAGATGCAGTACTAAGCCACACCACACCCAACTGGTGCTAAGTAGGAATGGGATTTTTCTTCTAATTCTCACAGTGGAGCCTGCAGCTGTGGCAGAATTTTGACTCATGGTTCCTCTATGATGATGCTACAGCATCAGTAGTAAAGTCAGGGGTGAATTAAACCTGGTTTGGTTGGAACAGGGCCAGTGGGACTTCTCAGCCATTGATCACTGTTTATGGTTATAATTATTATGTACTCAAGTAACAGCCAAAGGGTCTAGGAGCTTTGCAATCAATGAAAAGTATTAGGGATGAAATTCTGGCTCCGGTGGCAAAATTCCCATTCCTACTTAGGTCTGTACCTGAGGCAACATAATCTAAGACTAAATTTACACTGATCACAGGAGATTGACCGCTCTGTTTCGAGCTTCTGGGGTGTCGTTTCACACATGCATGAAACAGCACATTCCACGGTCAATGTCAACCTCAGAACTCCTTACAAGTCACAAGCATTAAGGAAGGTCGATGGGAGGAGCACTCCCACAGACCTTCTGCCATGAAGACAGGGATGAAAGTCAACAGCCAACAGTACCTAAAATTGTGTATCATCCATCAATGTTCTGGGTGAGTGTAGATATAGCCTAAGTAGTTGCACAAAGACTAGCTATATATCAATGATCCTCTAGTTGCTGATCAGTGTAAAAGATAAGATGTCTCTACTGCTACCATCTAATGGAGTTATTCACACAGCTGTAGCAACTTCTGTGCTTTTGGGAGATGATCCAAATTCAGTGGGGCACCTAAAGTCCACTGAGCTCATTTGAGTATTAAATGAGGTTGTGGTACGACGAGGCTCAGGTTTTATCCTCACTGAGTACCCATGCTTGGGACTGTTACAGACAGCTTACAGATAGTGGATGGAGAGAGGGATGCAAGAAGAAATAAAGGCCTGAGTTTTGGCACAGATCTTATTAATTCAAATATTTTTTTCCTTCCAGCTAAACCATAGAATTGTAAAACATCTAGTTCAACGCTCTTCACTCCTTGCAGTACTAAGTACTATCTAAACCAACCCTGACAAGTGTTTGTCTAACTTGCTATTAGAATTTTCCAATAATAGAAGTTCCACAACCTCCTTATGCAGTTTATGCCTGTGCTTAACTGCCTCGACACTTTGAAAGTTTTCTTTTCTAATGTGCAATGTTCTAATGTGCAATCCTAAACTACTCTTGCCAAAGTTTAACCCATTGCTTCTTTTCTTAGCCTCAGAGGTTAATGACTACAATTTACCTCGCTCCACCTTGTAACAATCTTTTATGTACTTGAAAATTGTAAATCTGTCCCATATCTGTTTTTTCTATTTCAGTCTAAACACATCCGATTTCATCAATCCTTTCCAATGTTTTCTAGACCGTTAGCCATTTTTGTTGGTCTTTTCTGTACTTTCTCCAGTGTGTCTACATTTTTCCTGAAATACAACATCCAGAACTGGACACAATAGCTGCGTCTACACGTGCACACTACTTCGAAGTAGCGGCACCAACTTCGAAATAGCGCCCGTCGCGTCTACACGCATCAGGCGCTATTTCGAAGTTAACTTCGACGTTAGGCGGCGAGACGTCGAAGTCGCTAACCTCATGAGGAGATAGGAATAGCGCCCTACTTCGACGTTCAACGTCGAAGTAGGGACCGTGTAGACGATCCGCGTCCCGCAACGTCGAAATTGCTGGGTCCTCCATGGCGGCCATCAGCTGGGGGGTTGAGAGATGCTCTCTCTCCAGCCCCTGCGGGGCTCTATGGTCACCGTGGGCAGCAGCCCTTAGCCCAGGGCTTCTGGCTGCTTCTGCGGCAGCTGGGGATCTATGCTGCAGGCACAGGGTCTGCAACCAGTTGTCAGCTCTGTGTATCTTGTGTTGTTTAGTGCAACTGTGTCTGGGAGGGGCCCTTTAAGGGAGCGGCTGGCTGTTGAGTCCGCCCTGTGACCCTGTCTGCAGCTGTGCCTGGCATCCCTATTTCGACGTGTGCTACTTTGACGTGTAGACATTCCCTCGCTGCGCCTATTTCGATGTTGGGCTGAGCAACGTCGAAGTTGAACATCGACGTTGCCGGCCCTGGAGGACGTGTAGAGGTTATTCATCGAAATAGACTATTTCGATGTCGCAACATCGAAATAAGCTATTTCGATGTTGGCTGCACGTGTAGACGTAGCCAATATTTCAACTGAGGTCTAATCAGCATGGAGTACAGCAGAAAAATTATTTCCCTTGCCTTGCTTACATCTCCTGCTAATACATGCTAGAACCCAGAATGATGGAGGGGCAGTATTTTGGTTTTGGGTTTCTATTTCTGCAACAGTGGCACACTGTTGACTCATATTTTGCTTGGTATCCACCACAGTCCACAGATCCTGTCCCCCTCCCTGCCCCCACCTAATTGGTATCATCCACAGACTTTATAAGTGTAATCTTTATACTGTCATTTAAATCAATGATGAAGATATTGAACAGAACCAGATCCAGAATTGATCTCTATGAGGTGTCACTCAATATGCCCTTCCAACTTAATTGTGAGTTCTCTGTGAGCTGTTTTCCAACCAATTGTGCCCTCATATTATAGTAGGTCTACTTAGGTTATAGTTCTCTAGTTTGCTTATGAGTAGGTCATGTGAGACAGTATCGTTATCCCTAGTAAAGTCAAAATGTACCACATCTATTGCTTCCCCTATCCACAACAGTTGTTACCCTGCCAAAAAAAGCTGTTAGTTTGACACAATTTCTTCTTGACTAATCCATCCTGACTGATACTTATCACCTTATTAATAACAAGCTGTCCTATAGCAACTTAAAGACTAACAGATTTCTTAGGTAATGAGCTTTCATGGGTAAGACCCACTTCTTCAGATTATCGTTTTGTCCTTTAGCTGTTGACAAAATTATTGTTAAATTATTTGCTACATTTTCTTTCTAGGAACTGAAGTTAAGCTAACCAGACTGTCATTCCTGTTGTGTCCTTGTTCCCTTTTTATAGAGAGGCACTACATTTGCCCTTTGCTGTCATTAATATTGTTTCCATCACAAATATCTTAAATCTCACCCATCAATGTCTTGCTCCCAGGTGGAAATTATAAAACACATAAATGTTGAGACCTCAAAGTATAGTCCCACTGGGCAGTCTGTAGGCTTTACACTGTGTCTTATACTAAGACACCCCACTGGGCTTGCAGAGATCTCAAGTGTAGACCATTTGTCCTGACTTTGGGAGACTTAGATATGTGAGGCCTAATCTCTGCTCCCATTTGCTTTTTTTCATAACATTTCCAAAATTCAAGTCACTGCAAAGATGATGTAAAGCCCCATTGGTGCATCCTTATGTTTTGTGCTACAGGTTTCAGTCAGACGCAAGACTCAGACCCCAAGATCACTATCAGACCCAAGAATATTACTAGGTATGTGGCTTTTCCAGTGTATGCTTCTCGTTCCTCTTCTCTTACTTTCTGCCTTTGTTCCGTCTTCCCTTACTGCTTCAAGTCACTCTTTCACACTTTATCAACTCTGTCCCTTTTCTTCTCTTTCCTCCTTCACTTTGTTTTCCCCTCACTGATTCTTCTTCCATTATTCTAGCCTCCTTCATTTCAACAGTATACTCCAATTTATACTTATATTATCATGTGTACTCGAGCAATAATCAGGAGGCCAGGCTAGAAATACAACATGGGAATCCATGATAAGGCAGACTGGAATAAGCTTTTGTGTTACACTAGAGTCTTTTGTAATATAAAGAAAAAATATCTTATTATTTTGCTAATTTGCTGCACTGGTCACTAATCCAATGTGGAGGTCATATACACAGTGTCTATTAGCTTTCATTATTGCTTTCTGTATTGTATTGATAACCCCATTTTTGACCCAAACTCTTATTTCTCCATTTAGTCCATAAAGTAACTGAGGACATTCTCTTTATATAATCTAATTTTCTTTTTAAAATGCCAGTAAGAGTTGCATTTTTTGTTTTGGTCTGTTTTTCCTCACATGCCTAGCCAGGGTGATTTATTGCTAAGTATTTGCTATCCTATTTCCTATTGTCTTTTCAGGTATTGAAATGTGCCGCATCATTTTTCAAGGCTTTTCAAATTGCATTTGCAAACTATAAATACAGAGCTAATAACAATGTATTTCAATGGCACAACTGTCTGAAAGACATTAATTCCAGGACACTCAGGAATAACAACTCTCCCAGCCATATGATCATCTCTAATTTGGAAAGCTGTCTAAAATTAAATACAGTAAAGACAGAATTCTGGCCTAGTTTTATCAGGCTGGAATGAGTCAGTGATCACTATTTCAATTCCTAATATCATCCCTTCTAGTGATTTTCTACCATGAAAACAATTTCCATGCAAGGAAAAGTGCTGAGTCTAAGCAACAGTTAAAGAGGTTGACAGAAACAATTACCCTTAGCCAAATCGTATTTTATTCATTATGGGTCCCATTCTGGTGAGATGCTTGGCATCAAAGGGAACTCAGCTCTGAGCAGAAGGTTTATATATGTCTACAACAATAAGCCCTTATATATGAGTTTGGTACCAATGCTCTGAGCAATTAATTGCTAAGGTTGCAGTTTGGAAAACTTCAAAGTTCTTTTCTCCTTTGCTTGTAAATTGCTGCAGTTAATAGAAAGATGCTTCTTTCAAAATGTCTGTTTTTACTTTAACAGTCCAAGAGGTGATTGAACTAAGTGGTCTTTTGTGAGTTATAAATAAGTGCCTTAGGGCCTGATCCAAAAGCCCCTGAGAGTAGTTCCTCTGACATTGATGGGCTTTGGATCAGGCTCATTATTAGAAATGGTCTGGAATTTTTTCCTTTTTCTTTTTTTTTTTTTTATCTAAACTAAAACTTTTTGTGGGTATGCATCAGTTTGGTTAAATTTTCATTGGGAACATTGTTCAAGTAACGAATGGCATTTCCAGCTACAAGCAGAATGAAAGCACTCTCACCCCAGAATAGCCAAATGATGGGGGCACTCAGCTATGTTGTACATGATTCAGGTTTAAGCCTCTGTCTAATTCAGAGGAGGGACTTGTATATGTATTGCATATAGCACAGGTGAGTGCCTGAATGGCTAGGCTAATTGCTACTCATTGCAAAGTGGTTGGAAAGGTCTTGCTCTTATCCCAGTGTAGAATGAAAAGAAATGTTGACAAATGCAAACTGTTTCACAACATGGAATTCCTGTTTTCTGGCAACCATATTCACAATGAATAAAATTTAGTATTTTTGTGTGCAAGGTGCTGGGTGTCTCCTGATGGGGGCAGAAGCATCCTGAACTCATTCTGAAGTCATTTTGAGATGAGGACACAAGCACTCCAATCCATATATCATGTAGGATCAAGGCCCATTGGTATGATCTTAAGTCCCCTGATGTCAATAGAAAGGTTCTTATTGACTTCAGTGTCCTTTGAATTAAGTTCTCTTTGTATATCTTCTAAAATATGGGCAATACAGTTCACTCAAAGTTCAATTTAATGAAAGGTTGTGGGGGAGAATCATTAACATTGTGAACCTAAATTTTCTTACAGCTTTCTCTTTCTTAATTACATTTCAATCCAAACAAGTCAGGCCATGTATTTCAACACATCACTCACAAAAAGATATTGCCTTTTCACATGACTGTCTGCATTCATTATAGATTCTAGAGCAGATTCAAACAGAGTGAAATTTGCTTCAAGTGACATTTATTTTCACAGGGTGAATTCAATATTAACAGTTCGGTGTATCAGTGACTGCTCTTGGTACACGGTGAATGCATTGAAACAGCCAGAGTTTCAGTATAGAGTTTCACTCCATTATTGTTTCAAAGTTCATTTAAGTGGGTCCTTTCCTTGATATTTTTATGAGGAATTAGGTCTTTAGTCCATCCAGTAGTAATATTGACTCAAGTACAAAATATGCATTTTATTTATAGAGCCCAAATTGACGTATGATGTATGATATAGGCTCCTGGACTACTGGGAGTTTCAAAAAGAAACAGTAACAACATCATACAAAATTCTCCTATGCTTTCTTTTTTCAGACCATCTGTTTTTAGGAGATACTGTCTAAAGTGGCAAAACAAAAATTTGACCTTTGCTAGGTCGCCTATCCAGGTTGAACCTCTCTAATCCGGAACTCTCTCATCTGCCGAACTCTGTAATCTGGCATGATTTTAGTTAGCCAGACAAACACTTATCTTGAGTGTGGCCAAGTTTCCCATGGTCCCATCACGTTTGTTTATAACCACCAGTCCTGACTCTCAGCGTTCTGTGCTGCTCATTTAACTATAATTTACCCCTAAATGTCTTCTAAGAGCCCATAAACAGTGAACGTGTTGGTAATGTGCTAAAAAATATTGACCTCCCATCATCCAGCTAATTCTCTCGTGAGGTACCGGTCAGGTCCCAAGGGTTCCAGGCAAGAGAGATTCAACTGTAGTTAATGCTATTGGCTAAACAGTGTGTATAAGATCCACTCTACTGAATGCAATATATCAGACCTAATCCTGCATACATCAACTCCATTTACAAGCTTAACCTCAGCAGCTAACTAGCGAGAGCCCTTTCATTTGAAGATAAATATTAAAAACTTATTTCACATTCATTCAAGGTCAGAGTGCATTTTATGCCACCCCAGCACCATTATAGCCTCTTTCCTAATTGCCACTTTAGCTTCATATCACTTGTAAACAATACAGTGGGGCAGAGCAGGCAGGAAACAATGTATTGGTTTATTTCAAGAGTTTATTGAAGAAGAAAGATGACTATAATTTTCCACCAAACCATTATTGGAGAAACTAAACTTCTACACAGAAGTTCCCCCACTTTCAGTAAACCTCAACCCCACTATGTAACATGTGTATTTCAAAGAGGGCTGCGCGCAAAGATTTTCCACAGCCAAAGGAGAAAGGATAAGGCCCTAAGAACGGAGTGAACCCATTATATTCTGATTACATGTAACCTTCCATATAGGTACAGCTTCCAGCCTTCTCCCAAATGCTGCCATATTTTCTTCAAATGCCCCATGAAAAATAAGTGATCATTTTTCAACAACCTGAATATACGAACATCTCACATTTTTCCCTGTGGACCCTATGATGGTTTTTGTACCTCACGCAGGCTCTGAAAGAGTCTCGGGGGGGTAACCATGTTAGTCTTTAGCTTCACAAATAGCAAGAAGTCTGAAGAAGTGCGTCTTACCCATGAAAGCTAAAAAATTTGTTAGTCTTTAAGGTGCCACAGGTGCTTGTTATTTGTGAAGCTCTGAAAGAGTTACCATGGGACTCAGAAGCCAATTATTCTACTTGATTGCTTAAGAACAATGGGACAGGCTTAATTATTTTAATTAAAGATAAGTCCCAGCTGGGAGAGGAGCTGGCTGGTTAGTTTAAACAGTGAAAGATTGGATCAGAAGTGCTATAGCGGGAAAGAGAAGATCTCTGTCACTCTCTACAGCTAGAGAGTGGAAAGATTGGTAGGATTGAGGAGGAAGTCATATGATAGAATAAGCCCTGGTATCTTCCCCTGAATAGAGCTGTCTGGCAACAGACTAGGGGTGACATGGCCGGTGTGGCACCATCTCTGCTGGAAAACACTGACATAAGGGCAGGAGCTGGACCTGAAACGTTTCAGGCATAAGGGACAGGCGACAGACGGGGGTTTAGCTGGCAGAGGCACATCTGCATGGCCTCTGCAGTGCTGGCACCCCCTTCTGCCAGCACTGAACTCTTGCATGGCTATAGTAATGAGCTTCAAGGGTATGAAAGTAGGCAGCCAGTTGCGATCCTGAGAAGCTCACTTTGCATAGCTCTGCCTGCAGCAGCTCTGTCTGAGCAGAGCTCCATATAGACCCAGCCCTAATGAAATAGCTTTTTCCTAATATCCAACCAGACCTCTTGCACTGTAACTTGACATCATTGTTCCTTGTTCAGTCATCTGCCACCACTGACAACAACTTACCTCCATTTTGAGTGGAATCCTCCTTTAGGTAACTGAAGCCTATCAAACACTGCCCCCGATTCTTCTCTTCTGCAGACTAAATACACCCATTTCCATTAGCTTTGCCTCACAAGTGATACACTCCAGCCCCCTACATATTTTTCTTGCCTTCCATTGACTTCTCTCCAATTTTTCCATGTCCTTCCCGTAGTGTGGACCCAAAACTGGACACAATATTCCTGATCTGATTACATCAGTGCTGAATAGAGGGGAATAATAACTTCTCTAGATCTGCTGGAAATGCTCCTCCTAATGCAGCCCAGTATGTTATTAGCCTTCTTGGTATATCTAGTTTCAGAGGGGTAGCCATGTTAGTCTGGATCTGCAAAAGCAACGAAGGTCCCTGTGGCATGTTACAGACTAACAGAAATATATGATCATAAGCTTTCGTGGGCAAAGACCCACTTCATCAGACCTGCATCTGACGAAGTGGGTCTTTGCCCACCAAAGCTTATGCTCATACATTTCTGTTAGTCTGTAAGGTGCCACAGGACCCCTCGTTGCTTTTGCAGATCCAGACTAACACGGCTACCCCTCTGATACTTGACACCATGCAAGGCACTGCATTTAGCTGTATGGAATGGAAATCTATCAATCTCATGAGGAAACTTGCACAAGTATAGACAGATATCATCTTTCTCCCCAAATGCAAACGAATGGACATCATACCAAATGTACTGAAGGTGAAAAATCCTTTGCAATCAACATACTGCACAGACTATAGTGAGAGATTATGGCATACACTCTCGAAGAAACTGAGGAACCACCTGATCAGCATCCTGTACTACAAACAGGAGAACATCAAAAAAGAGCTCTCAAATCTAGAGACTTCCATAAAAAAGCAACCTTCCACACAGCTGGACTTGACTAAAATAAGACAGGAGATTTATATTAGACACTTCACTACTCTACAGAAGAAAAAGGACTGTAAGCTGTCCAGACTCCTACCTGTCACACAGAGCCACAGCAGTGGTACCACTAACTCACCCAGCAATATCTTCAATCTGTCCAACTACACACTCAGCTCAGCAGAAGAATCTGTCTTATCTCAATGACTTTCTTTTTGCCCCACAACTGCCACAAACATGATACAATTCTGCAGTGATCTAGAAGCCTACTTTCGCCATCTCCGACTTAAAGAATACTTTCAACACAACAGTGAACAGCACACCGGTACACAGACACTCTCCCTGCAGCAGCACAAGAAGAACCACTCCACATGGACTCCTCCTGAGGGTTGAAATGACAGTCTGGACCTGTACATAGAATGCTTCCGCCGATGTGCACAGGCAGAAATCATGGAAAGACAACATCGTTTGCCTCATAACCTCAGTCGTGCAGAACACAATGCCATCCACAGCCTCAGAAACAACTCAGACATTATAATCAAAGAGGCGGATAAAGGAGGAGCTGTTGTCATCATGAACAGGTCTGACTACCAGAAGAAGGCTGCCAGACACCTCTCCAACACTGAATTCTATGGGCTACTTTCTTGGGATCCCACCAAGGAATACACTAAGAAACTGCACCATCTGCTCAGGACACTCCCTACACAAGCACAGGAACAGATCTACACAAACACACCATAGCTGTGTCTACACGTGCACGCTACTTCGAAGTAGCGGCACTAACTTCGAAATAGCGCCCGTCACGGCTACACGCGTCGGGCGCTATTTCGAAGTTAACTTCAACGTTAGGCGGCGAGATGTCGAAGTCGCTAACCTCATGAGGGGATCGGAATAGCGCCCTACTTCGACGTTCAACGTCGAAGTAGGGACCGTGTAGACGATCCACGTCCCGCAACGTCGAAATTGCCGGGTCCTCCATGGTGGCCATCAGCTGCGGGGTTGAGAGATGCTCTCTCTCCAGCCCCTGCGGGGCTCTATGGTCACCGTGGGCAGCAGCCCTTAGCCCAGGGCTTCTGGCTGCTGCTGCGGCAGCTGGGGATCCATGCTGCAGGCACAGGGTCTGCAACCAGTTGTCAGCTCTGTGTATCTTGTGTTGTTTAGTGCAACTGTGTCTGGGAGGGGCCCTTTAAGGGAGCGGCTTGCTGTTGAGTCCGCCCTGTGACCTTGTCTGCAGCTGTGCCTGGCACCCTTATTTCGATGTGTGCTACTTTGGCATGTAGACGTACCCTCGCAGCACCTATTTCGATGTGGTGCCGTGCAACGTCGAAGTTGAACATCGACGTTGCCAGCCCTGGAGGACGTGTAGACGTTATTCATCGAAATAGCCTATTTCGATGTTGCTACATCGAAATAAGCTATTTCGATGTTGGCTTCACGTGTAGACGTAGCCCATTAGAGCCCCATCCAGAGCTATTCTCTCTACTACCTAAGAGCCGACCTGCATCTGATGAAGTGGGTCTTTGCCCACGAAAGCTTATGCTCATACTTTTCTGTTAGTCTATAAGGTGCCGCAGGACCCCTCTTTGCTTTTGGTATATCTAGCTTCTCATCTATTGTAATCCCCAGGTCCTTTTCTGCAGAACTGCCACTTAGGCATTCAGTCTCTAGCCTGTAGTAGTACACAGGAAGATGTCAGCAGGTGTAGTGAACCTTAAAAGCCTTTTTTGGATACTGAACTGGAAAAGCCTAGGTTCCCCTAACCAGCCCCTGGTGAAGTGACATCAGGCTGGAGAGGGGAACAAGGATGACACAGCTTAGGTAATACTATTGTGGGGACTCCAGGGCCCAGTGTTGAATCTAAAGACCTTTTTAACACAAACATTTGGACCTTTATTTGCAAGACTCTTTGTTATCCTCAAGGGGGTGAGACTAAATCATTACATGGCTGGAAGTCTGAAGTACAGGAAGAAAGATAACTGCGGGGCAGGTGTCAGCAGAAGGCATTAGATAAGGAAGGAGTCTGTTACACCAAATCCCATCGTGAGCGGGCGGTCATCTGTCCTACATAGCCTCAAAAGTTATATCCATTTTACAGATGAGAACCTAAGTAGCTTGTCCAATGTCACACAGGAGGTCTATGGCAGAACAGAGATCAGAACCCAGGCATCTGAGTCTCAGGCTGTCACCATCACAACCAATGGAACTCAATTTCCCTCCATTTTTAACTTCTTGAAAAAAACTTTAATAATTAGAGATTGGGGCCATATAAATATCCAGAAAGCCAGAGGGTACCATGTAAACATCAGGCATCATTACACATTATTATGTTACACATTTAACAACAGAAAAATTATGCTTTAAATGATCTAATCCAAAGCATAGAAGCACATATCTCTTGAAACGATATTGAGGTGGGCTTATTTTAAAGCAATGGCAAATAACTTCTCAGACTCTCTCCTTCTCTGGAGCAGCCCTCAACAAGATCTGAACAATTGAATAAATGAGCACTTGCTCAGTAGGTGGGTTTTTGCAGGCTGTGGAGTGCCAATGGTTCTTACATTCCTAAAAGGAAGCGATAAGCCCTTCTATATTGAATATGAGCACTCTGTAGCCAGGAGGATAGCCCTCTGAAAAGGAAATCCCTGCGGTGAGGGATTTATGAGATTTGGCAGAAAATCTGAATCACAATACTCTGCTCTTTCCCACAGGGAGGGAGCTTGCAGAATTTCACAGAAGAAAGGTATTCCCCACCATTACCACTTTACAGGCAGCAGAGAGGAAACAAATTAGGCCCCTGCCACAAATAATGTCTCTGCCCAGCACCAAAGCATCTGCAAGTTCTTTTGTGCCAGCCTCACCAACCCAGTTATACATACAGTTTATTTGTAGCAGAAGAGCATCAGACTACAAGCTGGAGTAGCCTCAGACAATCCACAGGGAGAGCCAGTCGTGATTGTTTTGCAAGCTCTCCATCAGATTGCCCTATTTTGGGGCTTAGCATGAGCCAAGGAAGGCAAAAACAGCAAAGGCTCATAAAAAAGGGATATACTTTGGAACTTGCTGGTGGATGCCAAGATAGTTTAACTATTCAATTAACTGTGGCTGTCGTATTTGCATTCAGAGCACTTTATTTGTTAATCAACACTCACCTTCTCTCCACCCTGAACTCTTTAACTCTCATTCTTTGTATTCCTCACTGAATAAAAAGGAAAGTATAGCTATGTCTAGACCGCAAGCTTCTGTTGGGAAACCAGAGGTCTCTCAGCAGAAGTCTGCCATGTCGGGAGCATTCTAGCAATATCCCTGTCTTCCCTGCTCCATGAGGAAGAAGGGGTATCTTCACAGAGGGGTTTTGCCCAACATTTGGCACCGTGTGGAAGAGCCAAATGTCGGGAAAGCCTCTCCTGACAGAACTGTTAGCAAGAGATACGCAAATGCAGTGCACAATTTGTGAATCTTTGGCTGACAGTTCTCAGCAACCTAAACTGAGCTTAAACGACTGTATGATTGTGGCAACACCCCACTGGTGCCATAAACAACAATAGTATATTGTGATAGCGCTAAAGAAGTGAAATACAAGGATGGCTCTTACACAAAGGCTGTGTCTAGATTGTGGGAAACTGTCAGGAAAAGATACACAAATTGTGCACTGCAATTTGCACGCCTTTTGCCAACTGTTCTGTCAGGAGAGGCTTTTCCAACATTTGGCCCATCCACCCTGTCGAGGTGTACAGGGGTGTTGACAGAATGCTCCCGACCAACAGATCTCTTCCAAGAAGTTTTGTCAACAGAAGCCTGCAGCCTAGACATAGCCTAAGGGTATGTCTACACAGCAGCATTATTCCTGAATAAACTATTCCAAAAAACTGTGGCCATACTAGCTCCCTCCTTTCAGAAGGGACATCATAATGAGGGATTTTGGCAGATGTTAATGAGGCACTGACATGAATATGCAGCACCTCATTAGCATAATGGTGGCCACACGTGATTCAAAAGTGCCGCTTTCAAAACGCATGCCACCCATGTAGAAAGGGGGCATTTTGAAAGGACCCCCTGATTTCAAAAGCCCCTTCTTCCCATTTGGTTTTTGGAAGAAGGGGCTTTTGAAATCAAGGGGTCCTTTCAAAAGGCCCCCGTCTACATTGGCAGTGTGCATTTAAAAAGGGCACTTTCAAATCATGTGAGGCCACCATTATGCTAATGAGATGCTGCATATTCATGGCAGTGCCTCATTAGCATCTTCCAAAATCCCTCATTAACATGCCTCCTCCTAAAGGAGGGGACTAGTGTAGATGCAGCCAAAAAGACATTCTGGAATATCTTATTTCAAAATACCACTGCTATGCACAAAATTCAATTTGAAACAGCCCTCAGCTATTTCAAAATAGAGCATTTATTCATAATAGAGCTTATTTTGAAATAGAGCTATTGGGCACACTATAGCTTATTTCAAAATAGTCCCTATTCCTCATGCAATGAAGTTTGTCTATTTCAAAATAAGCCAACTGCTATTTCAGAATTGTTTCAAAACAGCAGTTCTGTTGTGTAGATGCTACCAAAGATATTCAAGATAACAGCTGTTATTTTGAAATAACTTTGCTGTGTAGACCTATCCTTTGAGGAAAACTCAATGGAAATCATGCTTAAATCCAATATAGGCTATCGCCACTGTGTTGTACTTGAATTTGACTGTTGCTACCACACGAAAGTTACAATGTCTTAAAAATTAAGATGAGATGGTGGGATAATGGGTGAGGAAGCTTTGTTCAAATTAGCAAGTACAAGGTATAAGAGTGGTACCTAACAACATCTGGGCTACATCTACACTAGCCAAAAACTTCGAAATGGCCATTCAAATGGACATTTTGAAGTTTACTAATGAACCACTGAAATACATATTCAGCGCTTCATTAGCATGTGGGCGGCTATGGCACTTCGAAATTGACGTGGCTCGCCGCTGCGCGGCTCATCCAGACGGGGCTCCTTTTTGAAAGGACCCTGCCTACTTCGAAATCCCCTTATTCCTATGAACAGATGGGAATAACGGGACTTCAAAGTAGGCGGGGTCCTTTTGAAAAGGAGCCCCGTCTGGACAAGCCACGCAGCGGCGAGTCATGTCAATTTCGAAGTGCCGCGGCCACCTGCATGCTAATGAGACGCTGAATATGTATTTCAGCACTTCATTAGTAAACTTCGAAATGGCCATTTGAATGGCCATTTTGAAGTTTTTGGCTAGTGTAGACATGGCCCTGGAGTGTGATATGTAAATTGTTTCCATCTCAAAAGGAGAAAGCAATAGAAGGAGAATCTTTGTGTTGATCAAGGAGACAGCATCTTGTTATGCTACCTGATGACTTACTTTTTCATGGACGTAGATGTTATCATGCCTATGACCCATTGAACAGGACACTAATACCATGCTTTGCTGATAATGAAACTGGATCTACACCTTCACCACCACAATTAAGCTACGTCTACACTAGCACACTACATCGAAGTAGCCTATTTCGAAGTAAGAACATAGAAATAGGCTACTTCGAAGTGTATCGTCTACAGGTCCTCTGGGGCTGATGCCATCGACATTCAAAGTCGAAGTAGTGACAGGGAATATTGAAAGGAGTCGCCCCAGAAGGAAATGTGGAGCGTCCACACACACAAGCACTCTCCGTTGAAATAAGGGGCCAGCAAAGCCTGCAGATGGGGTCACAGGCTGGACTAGCCCTTCTGGGGCAAGAGTAAGCTGCTCCCTTAAAGGTCCCCTCCCAGAAACACTTGGCCTGCACAGCACGAGGTCCACAAAGCCAACAACTGGTTGCAGACCCTGTGCACACAGCATGGACCCCCAGCTGCAGCAGCAGCAGCAGCCAGAAGCCCTGGGCTAAGGGTTGCTGCACGCGGTGGCCATAGAGCCCTGCAGGGGCTGGACAGAGCATCTCTCAAGCCCTCAGCTGATGGCCGCCATGGAGGACCCCACTATTTCGATATAGCAGGACACGGATTGTCTACACACGGCCTACTTCAACGTTGAACATCGAAGTAGGGAGCTATTCTCATCTCCGGATAGGAATAGCAATTTCAACGTCTCACCGCCTAACGTCGATTTCAACGTCAAAATAGTGCACGGCATGTGTAGACATGATGCATGCGATTTCAACGTTGTGCCAGCTACTTTGAAATAGCCAGCTAGTGTAGACGCGCCCTTAATCTTTGGCCTTCCTTTCAGAATAACATCAAAGTCTTCCAAATCAATGTGATGTACTCTCCACTAGTACAGCTAACACTGGACCTTCAGGAATTGACACAGGAGCAGCATTTACAACTCTATAATTCAAGCAACGCTCTGGAGCACTAACACCATAAGATGGTAATTAAGAGTTTGCTTTGAAACCCTACATTCCCAGTAGGAGAGAAGCCTTGCCAAGTGTGAAATACTAGTTTTCCACAAGAGGTTTCATCTCTTTTCCAACAAAAGAAGACCCATAGATATTAGACCAACCATCATGTAATCAGAGGACAAAAGACTTTGTTGATTTTTCTTCATGTGTGTAGGGGGAAGCAGACATGTATTTGGAATTGTCCCATCCCTGACTAGAAGGAACTTTATCACTTTATGCTGCTGGGATTCTAAGAGGTACCTTACCCTCATTTCCTTGCCTGGTATTTTGAGACTTCCCTGTTGTTTTCAGCCTCCTTTAACTACTGCACTTCCCTTTCAATAAACTACTTCTGCAAATGGCAAACTTCATGTACTCTGGATTCTTGGAGAAGGAAAAAAATATCTTTTAAAACTTCTCTTGCTTTTTCATAACCACACTCTAGATATCCAGATAGGCACCTTTCATATGAGGTTGATGTTTTATTGTTATATTTGTGAGACCAGTACATCACTGTTTGGTAAATGAAAAAGAGGAAAAAAATTCATTTCAACTCTAAAACACATGGAAGATTTGATTTCCAGTCTTATTATGTTGTTATAGTATCCTAGGGCCAGACTCCCCAGTTCCTCAGTCAGAGTATTAGCTGTTCTTCATGCATACCTTTCTCATAATTCAGGAAAAAACATGGCATCTTTTTATGATTTCAGATTGTAAAGCACACATCATTTTCATAGGCTTCCAGAATTCAAAATGCAAAAGGTATTAATTTTTGGGACATCCTGGTTCTGCTGATAGAATTTCAGTTGTTTATGCAACCCATAGACATCTGCTTCGGACATCCTGTTTTGACATCTACAGCTCTGAAAACCTTTCAAAACTTTTTTGAACCCTTCTTGTTCTTAGTGCAGTGGCTAGCTTTGTAGAGCTCTGTGCATCATGCAGCTTCTCTGTAACCAGATTAATTTCCTTGCAGAAATACGCATTTTGAAGCTTTCTGACCTTTATATATAAAAATCTCTGCGCGTCCTTTGATGTTTTTCTAATGTTATTTAACTAGCCCACTCTCCAGCAATATAAATTATTTGATTCATCTGTTCTTCAACAGCATTAGTTTGGCACATCACTAGCAGGATTAAACAGCTCTATACAGATTTAATGTCTGTGGCCAGATTTTAATATCGTCACTCCATGAGTAGCCCCACTAACTTTGGTCAGTTTACTTGTGAGAAAAGTATGAGTATGAGTAAGGTGATCAGTATCCGTACCTGAGTCTAGTTCAGGTTCTTTTTTCTTTATTTTTGAAGTTTGAATACTTCCATGTGCTTCTAAAATGTGTGTCTGCATACTGCTAAATAAGCAGTTGATAAGCTTTGCATCCACTTGGTTGTATGCAACATACTTGGAATTAAAAGGAACATAGGAATTTCCCTACTGGATCAGAGCTTAAGAACTCTTAGTTCACTGTCCTACCTAGGACAGTGACCACTACCAAAGCAACAGAGAGGTAGCCGTGTTAGTCTGTATTCTAACAAAACAAAACAGCAGTTATGTAACACTTGAAAGACTAACACAATGATTGATTAGGTGATGAGTTTTCATGGGAGAGACCCACTTCTTCAGATCAATAACATTTCCAGGACAGACTGACAGATATATATACAGAGGTCCAAAAAAATTTTTATAAAAACTGACAAATCAAGTACACAGGACTGAATGAGAAGGGTGACGGGTGGGAGAATGTTATGTCTTGCCTGAGATAATTACAAATATCAAAGGAAGGGAAGCAGTCCTTGTAATGTGCGAGGTAATTGCTATCTTTGTTCATACCAAGTGTTAATGTGTTGAATTTGAATATGAACCACAGTTCACAGATCTCTCTGTGCAATCTCTTTATGCATATTCTCAGGTCTATAACAGAATGGCCCACTCAGTTGAATTGCTCACTGACCAGCTTATGTGTGCTGAGATTCTTTATGTCTGCTCTGTGTCCATTCATTCTTTGGCAAAGTGTTTGCCTGGTTTGTCCAATGTACATCGTAGAGGGGCATTGCTGGCACATAATGGTATATATAATAATGGTCGAGGTACATGAGAATGAGCCTTGATCTTATAATTAATGTGGTTAGGTCCAGTGATGGTATCCCTAGAATAAATATGTGGATGAAGTTGGCAACAGGGTTTGTTGAAAGGAAAAATTCCAAGATTAGTATTTCTGTGATGTAACCTGTGATTGCTAGTGAGAATCTTTCTTAGGTTAGGAGGTTGTCTATAAGAGAGGACAGGCCTGTCACCTAGGGCCTTCCAGAATGTAGTATCATGATCTAGAATAGGTTTTTCTTGATCTGTTGCTGGGTTTTGAGCTGGGAGCTATAGGTAATGACAAGTGGCCTTCTGTTATTGACCTTCTTGGGCCTATCTTAAAGTAGCTGGTTTCTGGGTCTTTGTCTGGCCCTGTCAATCTGTAGCTTTTTGTTTATTTTTTTTAAGTTTAATGAATAGAGGACTTGAAGTATTCAGTCTCTGTCAGTAGGATGAGAGCAGATGCAGTTGTATCTATAAATCATGCATCATGTGATGTGTGCTGGAAGGAAGCTGGAGGCATGTAGGTAAGTGTAGCAGTCAGTGGGTTTCTGGTAGAGAGTGGTGTTGTTGTGGCCATCAGTTATTTGTACTGTAGTGTCAAAGAAATATATCTCTTGTGTGGAAAGGTCAAGGCTGAGATTGATGGTAGGGTGCAGGTTGTTAAAGTCTCTGTGGAATGCTTCCAGAGTCTCTGCATCGGGGGTCCAAATGATAAAGATGTCATTGATGTAGCATAAGTAAAGGGGGGTAATAGTTGATTCAGTATATTTGACATAGTTATACCGAAATTTTTAATCAACTCATTTTTTTGTGTAAGTTTAATTTCTTATTTAAGGCGGGAGTAGTTATTTCCCCAGTTGTGATAATGGAAACAAATGAAAACTGTGATTCCGGGAGCCTGAGAGCTCCACCCCATACTTAAAATCATGTTAGACCTAACATGCTTATTGCCCAAACATACTCAGCCTCAACAAGGATTCTGACACAGTCTCACATGACATTCTAATAGGCAAGCTGGAAAATGAAGGCTTGACAGGACTACCTTTAAGTGGAAACAATTGATTAAACAATGGCAGACAAAGAGTAACTGTCCATAGAATGATGTCAGGTTAGAGGGAAAGCTCAAGTCGGGTTCCACAGGGATCTGTTCCGGGTCCAGTATTGTTTAATATGTTTATTAATAACCTGGATGTAGGGATAGAGAGCATGCTGATGAAGTTTGCAGACAATGCAAAACTAAAAAGGGTTTCCAATACCTTACAAGACAGAGCTAAAGTTCAGAGAGATCTCAATAAACTAGAGAACTGGGTTATAGGCACCAAAATGAAATTTAACAAAGACCAATGCTAGATGTTACACTTAGGGAATCAAAACTCAATGCACACATCCAGAATGTGGGGAAACTGGCTTGGCAGCAGCACTGCTGGGAAGGATCTAGGAATTCAGGTGGATTAGCACCTTGACATGAGTCGTGAATGAGATGCTGTTGCAAAATAAGAAGAAATTTCTGATTGCTCTGACAGAGATATAGCATGCAATTTATGTGAGGGAATCATACCACTTTACCCAGTGCTGGATGGCTTCAACTGGGCTATTGTTTCCAATTTTGGTCACCAATATACTAAAGAAAAAAGGACTCTGGAAAGAATCCAGGGGTAGCAGACAAAGATGATTTAAGGTATGGAATGAAAGCCATAAGAGCAAAAGCTGAAAGAGCTGGGGATGTTTTGCTTGGAAAAGAGGAGACTTGGAGTCAGGAGGGGGAATTGATAGGAATCTTCACATACTTGAAGTGACACAAAAAAGATGGAGAAAAGTTGTTCTCTTTTGCCACAGTGCACAAGACAGGAAGAAATGGGTTCAAACTACAGTATGGCAGATTAGATTACAACTCAGGTAAAGCTTCCTAACTGTAAAAACAGTAGGCCAACAGGACTGAAATCTTGGAAGGTTGTGGAAAATTCTTCATTGGAGGTTTTTAAAAGTAGGCCGGGTAGCCATCTGCCTTGGATGGTTTAGATACAACAAATCCTGCATCTTGGCAGGGGGTTAGACTCAATGACCCTTGCCATCCCTATGACTCTATGAAAGAGTTTAAGATTTTACCGCTAGTTTAATGGCTGGTCTGCATTGCAAAGTAGGCCCAAGATTTAGCCCGCTTCATCTACACACAACTTTTGCTTATCCAAGGCTTTAAGCCAGAGTTCCAGAGCCCCATGGGAGTAGAGGGTCTGAGCATGACTACAGCCAGGACCCAGGGTTCAAAACCTAGTGCTTTGCAGTGTAGCAGCAGCCCCACTGGACTCATGTTCTGGGAGTCTACCAAAGTATCCCACACTCCTGAAAGCTCGTTTTCTTTGTCCTCTGAACAGTCAAATTTGGGAGCCCGTCAAGTTTTGCCACACTTTACCACAAAGGGCTAGACCAGCTACATTTTCGGAGAGAACTAGGAAGTCTGGGATATGTGATGGGTCGGGGGGGGTGGGGGAGAGGGCTTCAGGCCTAGATAGTGCAGTATAAGGCTGTAGCTCCCATTCGGGATCCAGGATTCAATAACTCCTAAGATAGGTTTACAAATGAGTATAAGCACTCAAAAGCTAGATTAACAATTTACAAAGTTGAAGGTGCCTGTTCTCACTGGCATGAGGTTGATGGAGTGCATCCCTAGTAGCATGGCTGCCTTTGGTGTTAACAGCTTTGCACTGTGGGTAGCCATCCCACAGTTCCTATTGCTCCATTATATTCCGAGTTATGCTCACAGTGGGTATTACAGCAGGTGTTTCTGGGTACGTCAGACCCTCCCATTATGCACTTATCTCCTCCACCCCTGCTTAAAAGCAATGGCAACAATCTTTTTGCATGCTTTTTTCTTTGATTATCTGTGCAGATGACATAATACAACTAGCATGGACCGTGCTCATCTGCAAACTGCTGTGGTAAGCATTGTAAGTACCTCACACATTATGCGGTAGTTTCCCCAGAGCCTAGCCATGAGCCGCTGGAGCAAGGAGAGGAAGCCACATACACAGACATGCAAGAACCCATTAAGTGTCGTAATTGGCATATGTTATCAGTCGATCCTGTTGACACAGTGGAACATTCTGGTCCCATGAGACAAGCACAGATTGGTAGGACCACATAGTTATGCAGGTATGAGACAATGACCAGTGACTGCAAAACTTTTGCATGCACAGGGGCACTTTCATGAGACTTTGTGAATTGCTTTCCTCTACCTTGAGGTGCAACAACACTAGAGTGAGACCCACTCTAACAGTTGAGAAGTGCCTGGCAATAGCCCTATGGAAGTTTGCAATACCAGACTGCTACCAGTCACTTGGGAGTTGATTCAAAGTAGCTAAATCCACAGTGGGGATTGCTGTAATCCAAGTAGCCTGGGCAATCAGTACCCTTCTGCTAGAAAGGACAGTGACTCTTGTAAAAGTTCAGGACATAGTGGATGGTTTAGCTGTGATGAGTTTCCCTAAGTATTGTGGTCTGATAAATGAAATGCACATTGCTACCGTCACACCAGATCACCTTGCCAAAAAGTATATAAACCACAAGTAGTACTTCTCAATGGTATTACAGGTACTGGTGGATCACAAGGCCTGTTTCACCAACATCAATGTGGGATGGTCAGGAAAGGTGGATGACATGCAAATCTCTAGGACCTCCAGTCTCTTCATAAAGATGCAGGATGGAACTTTCTTCACATACTGGAAAATTACCATTGAGAATGATGAAATACCAATATTGGAGGGGTAGCCGTGTTAGTCTGGATCTGTAACAGCAACGAAGGGTCCTGTGGCACCTTATAAGGACTAACAGAAAAGTTTTGAGCATGAGCTTTCGTGAGCACAGACTCACTTCATCAGATGCTGCTCTTGGAAATCTGCAGGGCCAGGTATAAATAAGCCAGAGCAATGGTGGGGATAACAAGGTTAGCTCAGTCAGCAAGGGTGAGGCTTACTACCAGCAGCTGATCTGGAGGTGTGAACACCAAGGGAGGGGAAGCTGCTTCTGTATTTAGCCAGCCATTCGTAGTCTTTGTTTAAGCCAGAGCTGAGGGCATCAAATTTGGAGATGAACTGTAGCTCAGAAATTTCTCTTGGAGTCTGGTCCTGAAATTTCTTTGCTGTAGGATAGCTAGTTTTAAGTCTGCTACTGTGTGGCCTGGGAGATTGAAGTGCTCTCCTATGGGTTTTTGTATATTGCCATTTCTGATGTCTGATTTGTGTGCGTTTATTCTTTTACGTAGAGACTGTCCAGTTTGTTCGATGTATATAGCAGAGGGGCATTGTTGGCACATGATGACATAAATTATATTGGTAGATGTGCAGCTGAATGAACCCACGATGGTGTGGCTGATCTGGTTAGGTCCTGTAATGGTGTTGCTGGTGTAGATATGTGGGCAGAGCTGGCAATGAGGTTTGTTGCATGGATGGGTCCCTGAGTTAGAGTGACTGTGGTGTGGTGTGTAGTTGCTGGTTAGGATTTGCTTCAGGTTGGCAGGTTGTCTGTGGGCAAGGACTGGTCTGCCTCCCAAGGCCTGTGAAAGTGGGGGATCATTGTCCAGGATGGGTTGTAAATCCCTGATGATGCACTGTAGAGGTTTTAGCTGAGGACTGTAGGTGATGGCTAGTGGTGTTCTGTTGGCTTCTCTCTTGGGCTTGTCCTGTAGTAAGAGGCTTCGTGGCACACGTCTGGCTCTGTTGATCTGTTTTTTCACTTCCTCAGGTGGGTATTGCAGTTTCAAGAATGCTTGGTAGAGGTCCTGTAGGTGTTTGTCTCTGTCGGAGGGGTTGGAGCAAATGCGGTTATATCTTAGTGCTTGGCTGTAGACAGTGGATCGTGTGGTGTGTCTGGGATGGAAGCTGGAGGCATGAAGGTAGGCATAGCGGTCAGTAGGTTTACGGTACAGGGTGGTATTGATGTGGCCATCGTGTATTAGCACCATGGTGTCCAGGAAGTGGATCTCCTGTGTGGACTGTTCCAGGCTGAGGTTGATGTTGGGGTGAAAGTTGTTGAAGTCCCGGTGGAATTCCTCCAGAGTCTCCTTCCCATGGGTCCAGATGAGGAAGATATCATCAATGTAGCGTAAGTAGAGATGGGGTGTTAGTGGACGAGAGCTAAGGAAGCGCTGTTCCAGGTCAGCCATGAAAATATTGGCATATTGAGGGGCATGTGGGTACCCACAGCTGTGCCGCTGATTTGAAGGTATATGTCGTCGCCAAACCTGAAATAGTTGTGCGTGAGGATAAAGTTACAGAGCTCAGCCATCAGATGTGCTATAGCATTATCAGGGATACTTGTCCAGACAGCATTTATTCCATCTTTGTGTGGGGTGTTGGTATAGAGAGCCTCTACATCCATGGTGGCTAGGACAGTGTTTTCTGGTAGGTCATCAATGTCTTTCAGTTTTCTCAGGAAGTCAGTGGTGTCTCGGAGATAGCTGGGAGTGCTGGTGGCATAAGGTCTGAGGACAGAGTCCACATAACCAGACAGTCCTTCAGTGAGAGTGCCAATGCCTGAGATGATGGGGAGTCCAGGATTTCCAGGTTTGTGGATCTTGGGTAGTAGGTAGAATAGCCCTGGACGGGGCTCTAGAGGTGTGTTGGTATTGAAATACCAATAGTTAGCCTTGGAGACCCAGCCTACCCCTTGCTCGCATGGCTCACGAAGCCATATACAGCACAGCAGTAAGGAACAATTCAACTATAGGCTGAGCAACTGCAGAATGATGGTAACGTTGCCTTTGGCTATCTAAAGCATGATCTCAGAGTTTATTGACTAAGTTAGACATCAGAGGAAGGAACATTCCCAATGATGTGGCCACTTGCTGTATGCTATGTATTTGTGAAAGTAAAAGGTGGTAAAGTTTCTGGAAGGGTAGATGCTCAAGACAGATTCCAAAGCTGCTAATAATGAGTAACCAGACATGAGGTCGATAAGAAGAACACTTTAAGAGGTACTGTAGATCAAAGAGGCTTTTGAAAAACAGTTTTATGAATGACCAGACAGTGATGTGATCATTATGGATGTTGCTCTTAACAAGGTGGTCCCTACAGCATGCATACTAGCTTTTAGATGCTCCCACCCCCAAATGTAGGTGACACAAACAATAAAAAATGTGCTGTTCTGAAAGTATGCATTTTTATTTCAGAAACACAGGGGAGAAAGATAAATGTTGTTTACAGTGTGACCTCTGATGCGGGGAGGGAGGTAGCAAGGCCAAGTGCATTATTACAATCTCCCTGTGTAGCAATCTAAGCTGTGGGAATGACACAGGACATAACCCTGAGAGTTGAGGAAAAGATTGCCTGTGACCTCCTCCCCTCCCCACATTCTAGGGCACCAGGAAGAGAAGGCTATGAACTTGGTGAGGAGGGCAGATGGTTCAGCCTGTGGTGCAAGGGGACTCAATGCTCCAGATGCTGTTCCTGCACCTCTACCAGGTGACTCATCAGCCCTGTTTGCTCCCCGTCAAGCCTCAACATCTCATCCTCATTTTATGTTTGTGTTCCCTGCATGTTCTTCTCTCCTCTTTTTTGGTGTGTGTTACATCTAACATCATTCTCCTTCACACATTCAGTTGAGCTCTGAGTGCATTTGCTCATTAAAAATTTCATCTTGAGTACATTTCTTTCACTTTCTGATCTGCGATAGCTGAAGTAATGGATGATTGGGGGGGTGGGAGTGAGTAATAGATGCACTGTCGCAGCTGCTCTGGGGAAATAAAGCAAGGGTAGACTTTAGAGAAAATGCGTGTAAAACACAGAAGGTTAACTCTTTTACAATGAATGAATGAAGCAAAGTTCTGCAAGAAAGACACGTGGTATGTACAGTCATAGATGTATTATTTTTTGTGCCTAACAGGCAGGTAGAAGATCCAGGACAATGTGGAGAATCTGGATTGAGTTTGGTGGCAGACATGGAAGGCAGCAGATTGGGGTTCTTGCTCTTTTGGTTCCACTTTGAAAATATGTGTGAGAGACTGCTTGCAAAGTACAGCCATCATGGCTATCTTTAGATGTCTACATTTGCAAGCAGGGCAGTCACATTTGTGAGGGTCTCTGAAAGGTTTGCATGGGCTCATGCAGTCAAGGTGTAGTTGCCACACACACACACACACACACACACACACACACCCATGTGCCTGCAGATTGCATTTCTCTCTTCTAACAGTGGCCTGAGAGGGCGGGGACAGGCTGCAGACCTCATCTCTCCTTTCTCACAGTGATCTGCAAATGGGAGGGAGAACCTATTCTCTGGGATAATCCTTGTAAGCTGTTTGCACACATGGAAGTAAACCTGGGAACATGATTTGCTGGGGATGAGCAAATGGAGGTGTATTCCCTCAGAACTATTGATTACAGGCAGTTTCCCATACTTCATTCCGGTTGCCAAGTACAATAGCAGTCATCTCCAAATCACAAAGCAGGACAGGGAGTGGAATGTGCCCTGAAACCTGGACCTTATGCTGGTATGCTTTGTGCTGCAATGGTGCCAGATCACTTAATGTTGGTTTGGAGTGGAAAGTTGAACCACCAGGGACACTGGAATAAGGCAGGCCTCCCCAGAAACCTTCTGAGGGTTACAGAGTACTTCTATAAGAGCTTTGTAGAGATGTGCAGGGAGGATTCCTAATCCATCTCCAGACATGTTAACAAACTTTTCTAGTGAGCCCCTGCTGTGTAAGCTGAGTGGCTGCCACTGTACCCCTTAGGGCAGATCAAACAGATAAAACTCAGTTACATTTCCCCACTGAACTATAACAAATGTGAACTCACCAGAAGTGCCCTCCCTTCCACCAGGGTCTGGCACCAGTAAGGCCTGTGGGAGGGGGTGAGATTAGGTCCAAAATTAAAAACAAGTTTGTAGTTGTTGGTAAAATCAGACCCTCCACTGGCCTGAAAAGCAGTCTCCTCTTTGTTGTTCTCCTCCTCCTCCTCCTTCTCATCATCTACACAGTCTTGTTGTTGCCCATGGCTTTCAGAACAGTCACTTGCGAGGTATCCACAGACAATGTTGGGACAGTGATTGGGTTCCCCCTGCCCCAGAATCCCATACAGCTGCTCAAAAAAGTGGCATGTTTCAGGCTGTGACCCAAACTGACCATATACTTCCCTTGTCTTCTGCCATTTGCCTGAGCAACATTACTTTCAAGTGGCACATCTAGGAGTCCCTGCTGTATACTTTTCCCACTAAGTTCTGGGAAATTTTTGCATAGATATTAGTGATTCTTCTGCTGCTTCAGAGTTCTATTGCAGAGATGCCTCTCCCCACACAGCAATCAGATCCAGGATCTAGCATGCTCTGTGTTGAAGCTCATCTGTGACCCTGGGCATTCCTAGCCAGGTGTGCTGCTAGGTTCACCGTGCTGGCCAGACAAGCAATGAAATTCAAAATTTCTCAGGACTCTTCCGGTGC
The DNA here is from genome assembly GCF_033958435.1 of Carettochelys insculpta. NCBI lineage: Eukaryota > Metazoa > Chordata > Testudines > Carettochelyidae > Carettochelys > Carettochelys insculpta. The sequence goes on from NC_134139.1 coordinate 192,329,712, forward strand.
ACCAGAAGCTCAACAAGGTTGAAAGTGCTAACCAGTGCAGTTATATTGGGGCACTGTAAGACACCTCCTGGAGTCTAAGAGCATCGACTTTAACAGTGCTTCATCAGCACCATCCCAAAACTGACCATTTATGGTCAAATTTAGCACTACTCCTCTCATTGAGGAGGCATATAGAAATCAAATTTAAACATCCCTTAAAGTCATTGGAAGGGGCTTGGTGGGGTAGACTCTTTAGTTATGAAAGACTATCTCTACATTGTATGCGGCTGCTGGCAGGGTCATGCAAATAAGGGCACTTGACAATGCAAATGAGGTGCTCATTTGCAAATCTAACACCCTATTTGCATACTCTTACACAATCGCTGTCCTGACAAAGGCTGCTGTTGCCACAAAACAAGCCATGTAGACTGGGTTCTGTCAATGAAACCATCCCACCTGTCAACAGCCCCTTGTCCCTCATTTTTACCAGAGGTAAAGGTCTGTCAATGAAGAGGGGTTTTGCTGATGGAATCCATTTTACATGGCTTGTTTTGTGGTGACAGCACCCTCTGTCAGGACAGCAATCATGCAAGAGTATACAAATGAGATGTGTGATATGCAAATGAGCACCTCATTTGCATTGCCAAGTGCCCTCATTTTCATGACCCTGCTGGCAGCAGCACAGTGTGTAGATGTAGCCAAATTGACTTAACACAAGTAAAGTCAACCTAAACATATAGTGTAGACCATGGCACCATTAGTAATCTCATTAACTTTTATTAAAGATGGAGAAAAAGAAAGAAAAACATTTAAAGGGTTTGAAATGTAAAATATTTTACAAGGCTTTCATTTTAACAGCTTTCCTTTCATTTTAGCTAGAGAAAGTATTTAGAAGGAAAAAATCCCTCTGGCTGACAGGTTTTTAGCTGGAATTAAAGGTGGTAGTACCTTTCCTTTCAAGAGAAAAGATAAATTAATGAAGATGAGCTGGATCTGTTCTTAAAGTCTGATCTTATTTCCTAGAAGACAAAACAAGACAAGAACCTATAAAGGGAGGAGAGAAAAGAACAGTCAAGACAGAAAATGAAGCTTCTGTCTCTGGAGCTGACTCTCACTATCAGCCTTACTTCTGGGGTGAAAAAAACCACAGCACACAGTCTCATCAGCTGCTTCAAGACCTGACTAATATGTACCTGAGTCACATTATTAGGAGCATTGCCTCTTTTTGGCAAAAGGTTAAAGTAGATTGGAAAAAATTACAAACTTGGCCAGCAAACCCAGATTCTAATAAGGCATAAGGCAAAAGGAGAAGGGTAAGAAGGAAAAATAAGGTAGAGAGAGAAAAAATACACAGGGGCTATGTCTACACTAGCCCAAAACTTCAAAATGACCATGCAAATGGCCATTTCGAAGTTTACTAATGAAGCGCTGACATACATATTCAGCGCCTCATTAGGATGCCGGTAGCCGCAGCACTTCAAAATTGATGCAGCTCGCCACTGTGCAGCTCGTCCAGACAGAGGTCCTTTTCGAAGGGACCCCAGCAGCTTCGAAATGCCTTTATGACTAACAGCACATAGGAATAAGGGGATTTCAAATTTGCTGGGGTTCTTTTGAAAAGGACCCCCATCTGGACGAGCCATGTGGGGGCAAGCTTCAATTTTGAAGTGCTGTGACTACTGGCATTCTAATGAGGTGCTGAATACATATTTCAGCGCTTCATTAGTAAACTTCGAAATGGCCATTTGCATGGCCATTTCAAAGTTTTGGGCTAGAGTAGACACGGCCAGGGAGGAGGCAGGGAGATGAAATCTCAAATCCAGGTGGTGGCTGGGATTCATCTGGAGCCAGTAGAGGTGGTGATGCCACTGGTTCCCCTTTCTGCCTTCATTTGGTCAGGACATCTCTCAGAATTAGAATGACAAAGGTTCAGTGTCCCAGAAAGCAGTGAAGGTGGCGATGTTCACTTCTCTTCTTTCATCTTGAGTCAATGTCCCAGCTGAGATGTTCAAAAAGGCTTTAGAAAAACGATGCTAAAGTCTCTCTTGACATTGTTTTGGAAATAATTCCTGCATCTTCCAGCCAACTTCAGCAACTGAGAGAGAAAAGATGAAGCTTTCTGGAAACTTACTCAATTCTGCCAAAAGAGGGTGGGGTCAAAGAAGTCAATTTTCAACTGATCTGGTATTATATTGGCCAGACCAAAATAACCTTTGCATGACTGATGGTAAGTGTCTGAAAGGAAGATATATTCTTATCCCTACAGTAGTTGACAACAAGGTGTCCTCCAAAATCCATGAGATACACCCAGGTATAAACAGGTGTGGGGCACAAGCTCAGCAATCAGGTTGGTGGCTCAGTCTGGGTAGACAAATTCAGACATTAGTATGGGGTTCTGGGATATGTACAGAAAAAATGATTATTCACCCTGTGCAGTAACTGTGTTTTTTTTAAATGTGCAATGGTGCCCCCTACATCTTTGATCAGAGACTTTTCATAACAGTACCCATTTGGCCTGTACATGCATGTTAATCAGTCCCAGGCCTTATCCCATCGTTATATAGCATTGCTCTGGAAAACTGCCCGCAGATCTTCTCTACCATGATGCTTCATGACTGAGAACTCCAAAGCAGAGGGAAATGAGGGCAGTTAACGGAGTTCCCATCGGGATATATATCTCTAAGAACCATATTTACATAACTGGGTGAATAATGATTTCCTCCTCTTTGAATAGTGTCCCAATGGGTGTGCCAGTCTAGGTGACTACCAAGCAGTACCTTCCTAGGCAGAGGGAACTTTGCAGTTGAAGCCAGTATGGCAGAAAATACAGCAAAGCCTAACACAACTTCAGAGGAGGAGGTGCGCGTTCTGGCGTACAGTTCAAAGAACGCGTGTGCAGAAGATCAAGTGCCAGTTTTACATATTTTGATGACCAGTACATTTTTGAGGACAGCCACAGAAATAGCAATTGACCTTGTAGCCTGAGACCATAGGAGCAAGGCTTGCTGAAAGATAGGAGTCTGGTAGTAAGAGTTGATGCAGTCTGAAATCCACAGGGATAGTTGGGAATCCTCTTGCCACCCCTTTGTTGTAGTCCCTTATTTCTAAAGGTATGTAAAATAGCAGTGCCTCCACCCAGCTAGCCCCTGCACATACTTAATGACGTGCCTTAGGAACCTCCAGGAACACTTATTCCAGCTATAATCTGGGTTTAACTCCCAAACAGCTATTATAAATAGTATATAACTAATGGCTCAATTTAGAGTTAACACACACCTTTACTTAACAGCTTAAGGAAATAGGGGTACAGACTAAACCTGAATAAAATCAATGTACACAAAAATAAATGAAACTTATCTAACTGGCATGTATACTGCCATAAGTTATTCTTCCCCAGAGTGTACACTACTCAGGCCTCAGAGTTGTAGATACTTGCTTGCATTGGCACACTTGAAGGTGTTCCATTGGATTGCAGACAGCTCAGTGAGGGTTCTGTGCATCGGTCGAGGCAAGGCAACAAGCTGGCCAGCCCCTCTGACACTAGAGCTGACCCCTGCAGTACTTTAACAGGCATGGATAATGACAGTTCTTTCTCTGCAGGGCTTCTCATCAGCAGACTCTAGCTTCCCAAAGCTGTTTTGGACGAGTGGGAAAAAAAAGAAATTCCACTCTTGCCTTGAAGTGGTCTGTTTGATAACAGGCCACAGTGTGCCCGCACCAGCAACCCTAACTCCCCAAAACAAGGACACCACCACCACCTTCCCCAGCCTAGCCAAAAAGCCTCACTTTCCTTCCTTTTTCTACCCAAGGCATCATGGGAGTTGTAATCTCTAGAGTTGGATTGCAGCACAAAGGATCTTCCCAGTAAAAGTCAGAGGATCCTATAGACAGAGGGGCCTACATTTGTCTGCTATGATAATTAACATTTTTTCTGAGGGTATTTTGTTCAGTATACATAAAAGGCCAGAGCAATCCTGATATCTAGGGGATGTCCTGGGGCTTCAAAGGTAGTTTGGGATAGAAGATAAGTAAGTGAGTAGAATTATTGACATTCCACGAAAGCTCGTCATCCAATAAATAGAACTCAGAGGAGATCTTAAATTTTTGGATGGGACTTCAGCATGAGATTGTCTTTTAAAAACATTGTGTAGGAAGGGATATGCCGTTGGGACCCATGTTTCATCAATCTGTCAGGCCAACATGATGGCCAACTCAGGAATGACATTGTCATTGATAAATGGAGTAGTGGACAAGTAGCTAGAGATTAAAAGGGAAGTCTTGTGAGGCATTCAAGGTCTGGGCGTAGGGTGTTGGATTGGTGGTAGACATCCTATAGTCATCTAAGGAAGCACTCTCCAGTAGGGCAAATAAAGATGGATTAGCCCTCTACTAATAATCCAGGGTTCTTGTTATTCTTCACATCCCTCACTAGCTGCAATACTAGTTGTGCTTTGGACTTCCTGATTACACCCCTGCATGCTCAAGCAATGTTTTTACAGTCCAACCCTAGTCATCTGTCCAAGTTTCCAGTTCCTGTAACCTTTCTTTCCATGTTTAAGCTCAAACCATCTAATAAGGCTGTCTCTATTCCGAGGAGCCATCAACCTATGATGCTTTGAAGTGAAGCATCCTGAGACTGGGGTGAAAAAATCTTTTCATGTTCATGGGAGAGAAGATGGGGAATGGTGGAGAGAACATTTGGGGGCAAAAGTGACACATAGGGTGGGGCTGGCAGGGTCATGTGCTCCCCTAGATTGCCTGGTCACAAATTGCAGTTGGGGCCCCCCTCCCTGAGGACAGCTGAGCTTGTGAGCTGCACCTGGCAGAGAGAAGCAGAGGTAGGGGAAGCAGCTGAAAGCTTCAGGGAGGGGCTACTGGGGCACTGCCTTCTAGGAAGGGTAGATGCTTGGGTGGAGCATGAATCAAATCAGACACGGATTGTCTCTGATGGGCAAACCAAACCAATAGATGTATCAAGTAAGGATACAACATTTTCCTGGGCTAGATCAGGACTATTAAAATGACTCTTGTTCCAGACTTTATTTCAAGAGAAATTTTGGCTACTGGGGGCATGGGTGTTGATGGGAATGCACACAGGAGGGCCAATCACCCCTGAAACTGAGAAGTGTCAACTAAAGATTGATGACCCAATATGCCGCATAAGCAGTGGGTATATTTCTTGTTTGCCTGCGGAGTGAACAAATCTATCGGGCAGAGAGGGGTAGCTCATTGGTAGGAAGTGATATAATATGTTGGAATCTATTTCCCACTTTCAGTCTTGGAAGATTATGGTTATTTATTGTCAGAGTCTGAATGGCCAAGACACAGGCTGTTTTGAGAGTGATGTGGTTTTTACACTACAGTTACAGAATCTAGCAGCCTTGACACAAAGGGAGGGGGATATTACTCCTCCCTGGGAATTGATGTAAAATATACATTATATATTAGCTATTATGCTTTTTAGGTGTTTGCCCTTGATCAGTAGTAGATATTGGTGACAAGTGTATCTGCTTGGAGTGCTAGGAAACTGATTTCATAAAATCATGGAATTCTATGGCTGGAAGGGACCTCAGGAGGTTACTTAGTCCATCCCCCTGGCTAAAGTAGGATCAGCCCTAACTAAATCATCCCAGCCAGAACTTTATGAAACCGGGCCTTAAAAACCTCTAGGGATGGAGATTCCGCCACCTCTCTGGGAAATACATTCTCGTGTTTCACCGCCCTCCACATGAATAGTTTTTCCTGTTGCTTTTTTTCCTGTATAAAAAAGTGCTGGATTTCAAATCCCAAACTGAACTCCCAGCTTGATTCCCCCACAGCCCCAAACCATCCCCCACAGCCACATAGCTCAACATCCCACAGCCTCAAACTGCTCCTCCGAAGGCCCCCCAGACCAACCCTCCTGCAGCCACACACTGCCCCCACTACATCAAATGATATTTGTTGGATGTAAGACAGCCTAATTCACGGGTAAAGCTAAATGAGACAATGAAGGTAAGTAAAGGATATCGACCAGTTTACAGAGAGGCTCTGCAACTTGCTTGAGTGGAATCTTCAAAGAGTGTTCAACTCTCTTAATCAGCTCCTGGATGTATTTAAAATCATTCACCAGGAATGGGGGAGAAGGCATGCCTGTTTCATCTGGAGATACAGAGAAGGTGTTTTCCAAGAGAGAAACCTCTTCATCAGCTCTAGCCTCCTGGGAAGGGATAAACAAGTAGAGAGTGCTGCAGCAAAATGTGAAACGGAAGCAAAGAAACCACATGCTTTTGTGCTCACTTCACCACCCTGACGGTCTAACACTTTCCCTAAGTGAGTAATAGCATTAAGGAACAAGGTGCATACACTACTGCTTCTACTACTTTACATGCTTGCATTTCTTTGGGATTATATTTGTTGCCACTGGTCTTCTTAAATCTTCCAGAAAAAGTAAGTAGTTTGTAAGAATCTGAACGCTTTGCCAAAGAAAACATTTCTGAATAAGTCTAAATACTTCATTTCCAGTGCTTCCTATAAGAAGTCAATGGAGCCACTGAGAAAAGCAGAAGACTGACAGGATTATGTTGTAATAACAAATAGTAGCAAACACTAAGGAAATCACACCGTTACTTATGCATATTTCCTTGATCTTCACAATAGCCCATCTCAGTGTAATGAACAGATACACAGTCCCAAAAGGAATCAATATAGAGATCAAGACATGTAAGGAACAACCTGTAAAAAACTGTGCCCTGGAGTTCAAAAAATTGAGTCTCTAGCTCATTAGGTACTAAGAAATTCCAGTCCCACTAATGCATCACACTGTAAATTAAGGTTTTAAGTAGGTGTTTTCTATTTCTGTAACATAATATCTCAGCTTCCCCTAGCTGGCTTCAGTTGGGGCTACATCTGTGCATTAGGTGATACAATATGAGCAGTGTGTCGAGGCTTTATTTTGGCCTTGGATATGGATTTAGGCCTCTTGGAAAAGAGGACCCTAAGTAGGCACGGATGCTACACTGAAACGCGAATGAATCATCAGTTAACGGCTTGGAACAGCTAAAAGACATCAGACTTTTGACAGCCCCAAAAATCATGACCACCCACGGAAACCCTTTGATTATGTTTGGACCTAAATCTGGAATTAGGCCTCCTGCAAAGAAGATCCTTAGAAGAAGAATATGTTTAAGTAGACATGATCCCCACCCACAGACTAGCTGTCATGTGATGCAGGTGAGGGAAAGTTCCAGAATGTGTGGTGCTTCTCAGGAAAGGAAGGAAGAGGATGGAGTTGAGGGGACAACATGCAAATGGCTAAAAAGAAGTTCCTCGTCCTACCAGACAAGCATGAACACCACCCACAGCCTATGTGACAGATGGTACATAGAGGGCAGCGGCTGGCACCAGACAGCACAGGAAAAAAAAAGCAGCTAGCAGGGGTATACACAGAACCCCAGACCCCACAGCCGCTCTACAAACAGACAAAAGGAAATAAGATTTTTCAGCCTCTCATGACTCTACAGCCACAGGCTTCCAGGTGCCAAACTGTAATGGTCTTCCTGTTGCCTAATTCCTCTGCACCTGAACGCAATGGAGATGGAACAGGCCAGGGCAGAGAACTAGGGGCATTGTGGGGCACATACGGGACATGTCTGAAGGCTAATGAATTTGATTTAAAGACATGGTGCTTCCTCGCTACCCTTCATTCGGAATTTTAAATTCAACCTGAACGCTATACCTGTCAGGTTACTACAATATTAGGATTTCGATAGCATATCGATTTTAGTGCTCCATAATGGAATTCACAGTGAGGACAGGCACTTGGAAAAATCAAGCTAACTGACTTAAAATCAATATTATCTCATAGTGTAGATGCAACCATAGTTTCTTAATGAGGTTCACTACTTGGGCTTATAAAGTCGGCTCATGTTTCTTTTGTTTTGGTTTGTTTTTGCACAATCATTCTGCTTCACTTATTCATTTTTATATCTTTTGAGTGAGCTGAGTGGCTGCTAAACATTTCATAGATGGATGATTATTGCTCAGACAGTTTTCTACCTGACACATATTAAGAGCATTTTTAACCTCCAGTTCCTCATACTTTTTTCTCTTTGTGTAAACATTTGACTCTTTTCAGACCCATTCTCAGAACCCTTCCATTCCTCGTAATCCCTCCATTCAGAGGTAAATGTTTGGATGGTGAATCTGTGTTGATGAACTGTATTCTCTTGTTAGGGCATTTACTACTCTCTGGTCATGTTTTCTATTATCTTGGGAGCATCATTTATCTCTGTGTTGGTGCATATGGTTGTTTTATTGAAAAATTGATCATCCAAAGGCTAGTTGTTTGTCGGGGGGCAAAACTGAATCATTGTGGATTTATTATGGCAAATAACACAAAGTTGAAATTTTAGTCTGAAAGAATAATGGGACACACTTTTGTTCAATTATGTTAAATAGTTATTTCAATATGTACCAAGACTTAATTGAAATAAGAAAAATCCATTATGCACACTGAATATAGACATAATTCTTACAAAACGATTCTAAGTTTTATTTTGGTAAAACAGGTCAAAAATGCATATTTGCATAGATTTCCTGGCATCTCTTTTTATACAGAAAATGAATGCTCTTTAGGAGCATTACCAGTTGGTAAAATCTGGGAAATGACAGTTAATCAGCTCACGTTGGTTCACATTTGGAAAATTATCTTTGCATCATTAAGGGACATCAACACAAGTATTTTTAATTGAAAACTAAAGGAGCACCACCAAGGACTACTCAATATTTATCTTTTAGAATTGTCAAGTTGCATGGCAGAGTAGGACAATGTGACAAACAATTGGCCTGAAATATTGAACTAATGAAAATCTCCCAGCATAATGTATTTATTTGCAAAACATTATCCAGTTCCAGTCATGCAATATTCCTTGGCAGACAAAGAAGACAAAATTCACACTCCAACTAAGTAGAACTGTGCTTCTCTTATATTAAAAGATTATAGCTGATTCATTTATAAAAATCATTTTTTAAAAAACAGTGTGAGTCTGTATTTCATGTCCTCTGCAATGTGTCTGTGATTTCCTGTGTAATCCTTCTGCCATGTGGAATCAGCAGCAGCAAGGGTCAGGTTCAATATCCAGGGATTCCTCTTAACATCACAAAACAGAACAGCCTCAAAAGCCCACTAAGTAATCTGGGAAACCTTACCAGCACCCTTGGGCACCTTTACTAGGCAATATTTTGCCTCTATTAAGCTGAGTTTGTGTACAATAAAATAAAACTTTTATTAAAAGGGAAAATACCAGAACTGTGATTCACAGGCAAATGCTCAACCCATAATGCAGTGGGAATGTCCCTTGCTTCAATTTCTCACCTGGCAGTATGACTGTCAAACAAACCAATGTCCCTTACCACATCACTCCCTTCTTCCTCTGCTGCGCCCCACTCACAGTTGGCAGTCCTTGGTTACTGAAGACCCAGAGTTCAGAAGTTCATTCACAGGGTTCATCTCATGTTTCTTCTAATTCTTTCCATCCATGCGCAGAATAAATTTTGTTAGGTGCACCAAGGCATGTTCAGATGTGCGCCACCATAGAAACCTGCTGTTGGCTGTGGGTAGCTAATCAGCTGGGCAGCACCTGATTCTCTCCTGAGTGGCCACCCAAGCACTCAAATAACAGGGAACATAGTTTTCCTTCTTGTCCTGTGGGGCAGGCTGTCATGCAATACTTCTGCTGCTACCTCTGCAACTGGCTCACAGCTGCTGCTGTTTCTTTGCTGTCACTTGTCACTATCTCTCTGCTGCTACCAGCTGCCTCCGCTTCCTGCTCCTGAGACATTACATTCTGAGGTTACACTCTTAACTCAGCTCTCAGTAATTTCGGCAGGCGGTGAGAAACCTCACAACCTCTGCAGTCTGTGTGCTGCTTTTCATTCTTTCCACACAAGGCCAAAGGCACAGTTCCTACTGATGTCAGTTCAAGGCATCATCATTTGAAAACAAGGCATTTCAGTTGAGTCTAATCAGCTCTGTCATTAAACACTGGAGTGAAGCACCTCAAATTGTGCCTCAGACTCTTTAGGCGGAATCTATACGACCAGTTAGCAATATCTGTCCCCATTGACTCTCAACTTCCCAGGGGTCTGGCATTCCTACCCCTGGCTAGCAAGTGAGGTGGAATCTAAAGTAACTGCCTCAGCCTGGACATGCTAAGTACCGTTCTGCTGCCCATTACTCTTTCAACAATGATGACATTGCATTATCCTCACATGCAAATGCTGGAGTGATTTACAACCATAACCAGAACAAAAACTGATCAATTTCAAAGCAACTCCATCTGCTGCACACCTAGGCAGCCTAGGCATTTCTACGCCAACGTGGACTGCTCTTGACTTCTCTTCCCCCTGCTCATCTCTAGATATCAGGGGAACAGCTCATTTAGACCCTGCTTACCCTTCCATGCTGGCACACACAGCTGGCAAGCCCTTTCTGAACTGAGTGTATGTCTTTACTATGCAGAAGATGGACCTGGTTGGGGTTGATCTTCCAGAGTTCGATTAGTGTGCCTGGTACAGGTGTGTGAAATTGAACTATCTGGTGTCAACAGTTGACCCCTGTACTCCTCAATATGATAAGGAGGAAGGGAGATCAATGGGAGAATCTCTCCCATTGATCTCCTCTGTGAGGATGGCCAGGTAAGTCAATTGTAGATATGTCGATTCTAGCTACGCAACTGCCGTTCCTAGAATTGCGTATCTACAATTGACTTTAATGTCTAGATTAGATAACCCCACTACCCTCTGCTCCAAATCCCTCTTCAATACTCCTTCCTCCTGTGATGCCTAACAGAAAGCCACTAGCCTGGATGATCAGCTTCAGCAGCAATCAGAAAGAGCTAACAGTATTTCTGTGTTTATTTAGATCTAAACAATAAAATAATTCCCAGGCAAAAAGCTCTAGCTGTCCGAACAATTTATTAAATGGAACAAAATTATCACCACCTAGTAGCCTTCAATATGCATACATAGGTAACCAATTAACTGAGCCAGCCAGCAGCATTAAATATTCATGCTCAGGTATCTAACTGAAACAGAAAACAGAATTCAATAACCGTAAATAGGAGAAAATAATGTCCTCCAGTCAATAAATCTGAGCAATTTAAAAATCCCTTTCTCCACCTCAAGAACACATCTTCATCCTTACCCGAAAGGTATTTTCAAATAAATCTAGCTCATTAATGTAGTTTTTAAACTTTCAAAAGTTTTGGACCCATGCTGTGCGTGTTAACTAGTCTGTGATCATGTGATGTCACTGGCAGGTTTATGCTTTCTCCCTCTTGTTATTTTGTTTTTGTCTGCCTTGTTTCAGTTTAGTTTGTAAACAGATCTCAGCCAAGACTGTTTCTTGCTGTGCATTTAGGCCTTCTGTGTTCTAGCACAATGCAAATAAATAATTCATACCTATTGTAATTAAGATCAATTCTGTTGAAGTCGAGGGAGAAGCAGCCACTTGTATTCAGTATTTATGTGGTTGTAAATGTGAGTAAAGATTGAAAGAGCGAATCATAAGGGTCTGAAAGAATAAGTGTTTAAAAAAAAACCCACAGCCAAATGATGCACTCCTGCCCAAGCAGAACTCCCACTGGAGGAGCAGGAGTTTTAGCTCAATAAATACCGTAGGAGTTATCCCCATATTAATAAAACCATTGCCTCCTTTGTAGTTATTAGTATTATTATTTCTATTGCAGTTGCATCCAGGAGCCTTGCTCCTACCCTGGGAATCTACTGAACTGTGTAAACACAGAACATAAAGGCCACATTTCCCCAAAAAAGAAGCTTACAATTTTAGTTCAGGATGCTGCTTTCTGCAGAGGGGCTCAGTTTAGGAGGGTGCTGTTTAAGGGTCCCCACAACTACTCAGGGTTTTCTCACAGAGGCACTTTTTTTAAGAGCAAGGGCCAGATCATCAATGTAACTACAGCTTCATCAGGGCCAAGGATCCTGAGCCCTAGTTTGTGACAGGGGACAGTGCGGGTCTTCTTCCTTTTGTATGCCCTTGAACTCCTGGAAAAATGGATGGCACAGAAAAAAAATCTAGTATCTAAATCTTCATCCTTTGTTATGATGCTGCAGTGCCAAGTGTCTTAGAGAAGATCATGGTGCTGCAAATCAAAACTCCTGTCTTTACTTTTTCTGTAAAACTTTGCCAGGAGCTCGGCCAAGTGAATTTTAGTTTCATGAAGGATGCTAGAATGAAAATCCTAGACACCAAAAGCTCCCAGTTCTCCATAGACTAAGCAGTGGGGAGCAAACACGCATGAAACATCCTGCACATAATCCCTCAAATATGCCTGAACTTCCAGCTGCAAAAACAATCTACTGAACCAAGAGCATAGTTCAGTTCTTTTTCTTGCTTAATCTGCAGCATCTACACTGAGGCTGAAAAACCTGTCACTGACAGTGGGGGTTGTATGAATTGGTAACATTGATGGTGTGTTTTCTACCAGCAAGTGGACGGCGTTTATCGCTCTATATACAATCGTAACAGAAAACCCAGCTGCTTCATTTGTATTCAGATCTCTCACAATGCAGAACATCAGGGCCACATGTTAGGATGACTCATCCTGACATGAGCTTAAGTCACTGCTTTTCAACCAAGGGTCTGGGGTTCAGCTAGGCTGGGTCACGTTTGACTTGCAGCGGCCCAGAGCAGAAAGGTGAAGTGCCACTGTGCAGAGCTGAAGCCCACAGCTCTTCGCTCTGCCACCTGGGGCTGAAGCCTGAGCAGCTTAGCTTTGTGGGGCTCCTTATGGCATGGGACCCCAGGCAATTGCTTTGTTTGCTACCCCTAATGCTAGCACTACCTTTTATATAAAGAAAAATAGTTGTTGTGGCACTGCTGTACCGTGGAATTTTGTAACATGTTGTGGGGAGTGAGAGGGTTCAGAAAGAAAATGGTTGAGAATGTCTGGTCTAAATTAACTCGAGTCTGCTACAGCCATTTACCACTGCAAAAATTTAAAGCAGCCTACAGCATAACAACAACATTTGGCTATTGAATTGACAGAAAAACCTCTCACTTGACTTATTTCTTTCCAAGGGCTGTTGGGTTTTTGGCGGGGACATTTTGGTTGTGGGGTTTTGGTGGTGGTGGTGTAGTTTGGTTTTTTGCTTCAGTGGCTGATTTATAGGGGTTTGCAGCCATTTTGTGGCTGGGACAAGAGGTAAACCTCCCCTTTAAACTCTTCAGCCTCTAGTAAAACAATCAGGGGAGTGAAGGTGAAACAGTACTAAATAGTCCCAGCTGTCCACAGATACCTGAATTAGATGCATACAGAGGCTGCTCTGAAACAGACACACGAAGCAGGAGGAGAACAGACACACGAAGCGGGTGGAGAACAGAAACACGAAGCGGGTGGAAAATGCATTTTGGAAGGTTTCTGATTAGAAAGCTTACAAGGCTGAGCTCAAAAAGTCCCACACGTCTTGGTTCTGAGTGGCTGCTGTCATTACTGGTGCTTTCTTTTTGCTCTAACAGTTGTGACAGAGTGAGGCCCATGGACCAACTCACCGGAGAGAAGCAGCTCCAAACAGTAGAAACAGCCCTGGGAATCAGGCAGAGTGAGGGAGCACCAGGGGAAGAGGCTGCTATAAATCAGTTAGGGCTAGCTAGTCCCACTTAAGGCTGCTATAAGCCTTTTAAAAGCTTTCCCCAGTCGGGAAAGGTGAGGAGATTTGAACAGGCCAGGAGAAAGTTAAAGGGTGGTGCATGTAAATGACAGCAACTGCAACAGCAGAGGAGGTGAGCAGCTCCCATAGCGAGTATTTGGGGCTCCCTGCTCCTGGTAACCTCAGGGCTCAGCAGAAGTCTAGGGGGACTGGTTATTCAGCCTCATCAGACTAGGGGGCTCCCACCCACTGACCTTTAAGACCAGGGACTGCAGCCTGAGCCTCAGCAAGGGGAAGCAGGCCCCATGCTGTGGGACTGTGGATTGAGCAAAGGTTTGGGGCCTAGGAGTGACACTGACCCTGTCACACTGTACCAAATGAGGATCAGCTTCCTGTACCATTACTCACAGCAAAATGTAAAGGACTCCAGAGCTGCGTCTACACGTGCACGCTACTTTGAAGTAGCGGCACCAACTTCGAAATAGCGCCCGTCGCGTCTACACGCGTCGGGCACTATTTCGAAGTTAACTTCGACGTTAGGCGGCGAGACGTCGAAGTCGCTAACCTCATGAGGAGATAGGAATAGCGCCCTACTTCGATGTTCAACGTCGAAGTAGGGACCGTGTAGACGATCCGCGTCCCGCAACGTCGAAATTGCCGGGTCCTCCATGGCGGCCATCAGCTGGGGGGTTGAGAGATGCTCTCTTTCCAGCCCCTGCGGGGCTCTATGGTCACCGTGGGCAGCAGCCCTTAGCCCAGGGCTTCTGGCTGCTGCTGCGGCAGCTGGGGATCTATGCTGCAGGCACAGGGTCTGCAACCAGTTGTCAGCTCTGTGTATCTTGTGTTGTTTAGTGCAACTGTGTCTGGGAGGGGCCCTTTAAGGGAGCGGCTTGCTGTTGAGTCCGCCCTGTGACCCTGTCTGCAGCTGTGCCTGGCATCCCTATTTCGATGTGTGCTACTTTGACGTGTAGACGTTCCCTCGCTGCGCCTATTTCGATGTTGGGCTGAGCAACGTCGAAGTTGAACATCGACGTTGCTGGCCCTGGAGGACGTGTAGACGTTATTCATCGAAATAGACTATTTCGATGTTGGCTGCACGTGTAGACGTAGCCCAGGAGTCCAGCGCTAGCCGGGGTGAGTCAAGGTGGCAGAATCTTGCTCTTAGTTACTTAGAGAAAGACTCCCCAGAAAATGGGGGAGGGAGGCAGGCTTTTCTCTCCAGAGCCAAATGAAACAGCTCTGTTCCCCTTCTGCTTCTCTGCAGTAGAGTCTGTGATACAAACCTGGATGTGGCCCTTGGGTGGGTGTGCCAGGAAGGGAACCTTACCCCTTCAGCAGTCACTGTGATAGCCCTTGTGTTCCATCAAGCCTGAGGACTCCTACTTGCACAAGACCCCTCAGAGGCCAGAGAGCTACTCTGCCTGCGCTGGCTGGTGGGGCAGTCTCCATGCAGGGCAACATCTGACAAAAGCCCAAGTGTGCTACAATGTCACACCTGCCCTTTGCTGCTCCAGGCATTATGGTTTGGGAAAATGCAGCATCCCCAGGGGCTGCCCTGGCACTGCACCAGCTCTTAATGAGAGGTCCAATGTATAGGAATAGTACAGCTCTACCACACCATCCCAAAGCCCCTATGTTGGAGTAACATTATGAGCCAGTGTGCCATCCTTACACACTGAAGAATACTCCCCCTCCTAAAGCAGTCCATTTGAAGTCATGTGCATGCTCACATGGGTAAAGGGTTCACAGTCTAGTCCTAAGAGGGTGTGCTTGCCCCAAAATGATCCGGTTCAAAACCAGCTTCTTCTAGCCATCCTAGCTCTGCCCCTTTGCATGGCAGTATTAAAGCAGAGTACTGAACTACAGCAGCACACAATGGAGGAACAGAATACAAAGTACGGGGAGTGTGCATTCCAACTTACATCAAAAGGTTCTGCTGCTGAACAGGCAACTCAGCTACATTGCCTTACTGGTGCAGCAGACTCAAAGAAAAAAAAACTTTTCTATTGATCATATGTCACTGTGACCAGGGTCCAGGGATGGAGAGGGGAACCAAATGAATTTACTCCATTAGGACAAATCACGAAGAATGGGGCAAACAATCCCCACAGCTGATGGTTAATCCAGTGTTTAGATCCACAAAGATAGCCACAAAACAGCTTCTACAATGCTTGTTCTTAAACCCTTGTACTCCAAAACAAAAAGCAGCCAAGTAGCACTTTAAAGACTAGCAAAATAGTTTATTAGGTGAGCTTTCATGGGACAGACTCACTTCTGTACTCCAGGTGGAGCATAGGTCATCTACAAGTCTCCTCCACTTCACTCCATCCTGGGACAAAACGTCTAGCTGACCCCAGGAGTACCCCACTGGTTCTTCTTCAATCTCAGTAAATTTTCTCCGCCTTGCTGGTAAAACAAGCACCAAAACACAATTCCCTTGAAAGGAATCCAGCCTTTGGCCTCCCCCCAAACAGCCAAGTCAAATATGAAAGATCCTCTGAACCCAAAAGATAGGACACATTAGCCGTGTCTACATGTGCACGCTACTTCGAAGTAGCTGCACTAAATTCGAAATAGCACCTGTCACGGCTACACGTCTTGGGCGCTATTTCGATGTTAACATTGACGTTAGGCGGCAAGACGTCGAAGCCGCTAACCCCATGAGGGGATGGGAATAGCGCCCTACTTTGACGTTGAACGTCGAAGTAGGGACTGTGTAGTCGTTGCACGTCCTGCAACATCGAAATTGCGGGGTCCTCCATGGCAGCCATCAGCTGGGGGGTTGAGAGACGCTCCCTCCAGCCCCTCAGCTCAATGGTGGCCGCGTGGAGCGGCCCCTTAAAGGTCCCCTCCCCCTCCCTTTCTGTGCAGGAAGCTGAGGGAACGTGCAGGCGGCAGCCCAGACACGCGGCCAGCCTGCACGCTCTTGAGCAGCCCCAACAACCCCCAACCAACCTCATGGCCGCACGGCAGCCCCCCCAGCACCCCCAGGGGACCCCCCAAGGGGAGCCAAGGCAGTCAGGGCAGCAAGCGGCAGCGGGGCCCCTCCTGGACGGAGGCCGAGCTTCGGGACCTGCTGGGGCTCTGGAGTGAGGAGGAGGTGCTCCAGGTAATGGGGAGCAAGAGGCGGAACGCGGATGCGTTCGCTCGACTGGCCGAGGGCCTGGCTGCCCGGGGTCACCCTGCTCACACTCTGGACCATGTCCGGAGTAAAGTGAAAGAGCTGCGGCAGGGTTACACCCGGGCCCGGGATACAGCCAGCCGATCTGGGGCCGCCCCCGTCACTTGCCCCTTTTACAGGGAGCTGAGGGACATCCTGGGCCCCCAGCACACCTCCTCCCCTCCGGACACTCTTGACACCTCGGCTGAGGAGTCCCAGCAGGCCCCAGAGCCGGAGTCCGCCCCGGAGGTAAGCCCCACACCCTGGGGGCGCCCCCCGGAGCCCGCCCCCAGGGCATCGCAGCAGCAGGAGGAGGAGGAGGAGGAGGGGGACTCCTCCTCCGCTGAGATGGGGCTGCACATCATCCTCCCCTCCTGCAGCAGCAGCAGGGCGTCCGCCCCCCGGGTGTCCCTGGACCGTGGGAGTGGACCTACAGGTATGTACCCCCCCGGTGTACACTCCCAGGGTTGAGGGGCGGGGGTAATAGGTATGTGGCCAGGGCCCTCCACATGCCCTGATGGCCATGGCCCCAAGGACAGCAGTGCAATGTCCCTCACAGGAGGGCATCAGCCCCTTCCCCCCCCAGCACAACAGTGCCATGCCCCATCCCCGGGGCAGGGGGGAGCGGAACCTCTAGGGTCCCCCGGGAGGAGGGGGTGGGACACCCCGCAGCAGCAGCAGCCGCAGCAGCATGTGATGGAGTGGGGGGAGTGCAAATGCGAGACTCAGGCTAGATATGAGCAGCAAGCTGAATATTTCCCAGGGGCAAAGGATGATCCTGGGGCTACAATTGGCAGGTGACACCCCTGCCCTGAACAAAGAGGGGGGAGGAGCCGAGCTGGCTTTGAATCAAGGGGGGGGCCGCAGGTAGAGGCTAGGGGAAGGGAGAGCTGGAAGGCAGCCAGCCTGAGAAAGGGGAAAGCTACACCCCAGAGGGGCACCCCTTGGGGTCTTCTCCCCAGGACAGGTTGGAAGGACTGTCTCTGACTGCTGTACTGTCACTCCTGGGAGAAACTGGGCATCTGTGGCCTGAGAAACCTCTCCTGTCAGACCCTGCTGAGTGAATTGAGAGTCACTCCCGCCAGGGGATGGGGTGCAGTTCAGGGGGACCCATGAACCCCAACACAGCAGCATCTCCCGGGGACGGGGATGGGGAACCTGCAGCACAGGGATGGGGGGACAAGGGCCATGGCTCGGGGCCCACACTAACGCCTGTCTCCACTCTTCTTCCCCCCTTCCTGTGTTCCGCAGCTGCACCATTAGAAGGACCGGAGAGCGCCGGCGAGGCTTCAGTGGTCCCGGAATCCCCTCCGGGGCCATCGCTCCAGGCCAGCCCCTCGGCGGAGGACCGACCGGCCCCACGGCGGGCAAGACGGCGGACCCCGCAACACCACACGCCGGCGACGTACCCCCAGCTGCTGGCCATCCATCATCAGCAGGTGGAGGTCGCGGAGCAGCGTCTGCGGGTGGAGCAACGCCACCTCCACCTGCAGGAGTGGGCTCTGGCCTGGCGCCAAGAGGCATGGGGGGCCTACATGGAGACATTCAACCATCTCGTGGACTACCTGGCTCCCCGTGCCACGCCGGCCGCCGCAGTGCCCACCCTGCCCATTCCACCCGCCGTGCCACCTGCTGCTCCGCTCGTCACCACGCCGCCCGCTGTCGCCCCACCACCCGCCACCAAGGGCCGGACCGCCGAGGAACACCTGGGGCCAGCTGAGACTCGCTGGATGTATCTTCCGGTCTGCCCGGCCCCCAGCCAACCCCGGAGAGACTGTGGCCAAGGCGGGGCTCCCGGCCGCCCACCCCCAGTGCCGGACTATAGGGGCGTGGGGCCCAGGACATGCCCCCCCCCGGTATATAGTTGGACTTATGTTTTTGTGCCCCCCGTTTGCCCAGTCCCCCCCGCCATGTAAATAGTTCTCCCCGTCCTTGCAATCCCTGGTTTTGTTTTTTGTTACATGTAAATATATGGAAACTTTTTTATTATTCACTTATGTTATGCTTTAGTTAGTAGGTCTTGTACATAGTTTTGTCATTATTAGTTCAAAAACCAGTTGAAAAAAGAAAACCAGTTTCATTTTACCAACGAGTGCGTGCTTTTATTTGTCCACGAGAAGTAGCGGGGGTGTGCTGTTGGGTGCTCCGTGGTGTGGGAGTAGGGGCAGGGAGTGTTGTGGAGGAAGCGGGGGGGGGGGCACAGTGGGGGGGCCTGGCAGAGTTCACCTCGTGGCCTCCTCAAAGTGGGCCCGCAGGGCCTCCCGGACCCGGGTCCCTTCGGGGTCCACCTGGCGACTGGGGGCAGCGGGTGGCTGTACGTCGCCCCTGCCGGCTTCCACAGGCCAGCCCTGAAAAAAGGCCTCCCCCTTGCTCTCCACCAGATTGTGTAGGGCGCAGCAGGCACCCACAATCTGAGGGATGTTGGTGGGGCCCACATCCAGGCGGGTCAGGAGACATCTCCAGTGCCCTTTGAGGCGGCCAAATGAGCGCTCCACCACCTGGCGCGCGTGGTTCAGGCGCTGGTTGAAGCGCTCCTGGCTGGCAGAGAGATGGCCCGTGTACGGGTGCATGAGCCAGGGCCGGAAGGGGTATGCCGCATCTGCGATGACGCAGAGGGGCATGGTGGTGTCCCCCACAGGGATCTCCCGCTGGGGGATGTAGGTCCCCACCTGCAGCCGGCGGCACAGGCCCGAGTTCCGGAAAAACCGGGAGTCGTGGGTGCTGCCAGGCCAGCCCACATAAATGTCCTGGAAACGGCCCCAGCTGTCCACCAAGGCCTGGAGGACCACTGAGTAGTAGCCCTTGCGGTTGATGTAGCGTCTTCCACTGTGTTGCGGGGCGGGGATGGGGATGTGAGTCCCATCCAGAGCCCCGAAGCAGCTGGGGAAGCCCGGGGTGGCAAAGCCTGCGATGGTGGCATCTGGGTCCCCCAGCCTCACGAGCCTGTGGAGGAGCATGGCGTTGATGGCACGCACGACCTGCAGGGAAAGCACATGGGAGAGCACCAATGAGGGGTGTGCAGGGTGTGCGTGGCCCTGCCCTGCCCTCCCCTGCCCTGCCAGGGCCCCCCTGCCCTCCCCTCCCCTCCCCTCCCCTGCCCTGCCAGGGCCCCTCTGCCCTCCCCTCCCCTGTCCTGCCCTGCCCTCCCCTGCCCTGCCAGGGCCCCCCTGCCCTGCCCTCCCCTGCCCTGCAAGGGCCCCCCTGCCCCCACCCCGTGGGTCCTCTTACCTCCATAAGGACAGTCCCGATAGTGGCCTTGCCGACACCAAACTGCTGTCCCACGGATTGGTAGCTGTCGGGAGTGGCCAGCTTCCAGACAGCGATGCCGACCCGTTTCTCCACTGGGAGGGCACGCCGCATGGCAGTGTCCTGGTGCCTGAGTGCGGGCGTGAGCCACTGGCACAGCTCCATAAATGTCTGCCGGCTCATCCTGAAGTTCCTGAGCCAGCGGTCGTCGTCCCACTCCTCAAGCACCAGCCGCTCCCACCAGTCAGTGCTGGTGGGGTAGCTCCACAGGCGGCGGCGTGTGAGGCGGGGAGGGGGTCGGGGTGCTGCAGGGTTGGGGGTTGAGCCTTGCTGCCCTGGGGGCAGCTCCTCCTCCGGTGTGGCAAGGAGGTGCTCAGCTGCCTCCCGCATGGCATGGATCAGGGCGAGTACTGCTCCTGCAGGGAGGGCTGGGTGGACCTCTGGCTGCTGCTGCTGCTGCTGCTGCTGCTGCTGCTGCTGGGGGTCCATGAGTGAGTCGCCCGAGGTCTGTGTGCCTATGGCTCCTCAGACCGCGTGCTGTGAAGGCTGAGAGTGTCTGGGAGGGGTCCTTTAAGGGAGCGGCTAGCTGTTGCCCCAGAAGCGCTAGTCCGCCCTGTGACCCTGTCTGCAGCTGTGCCTGGCATCCCTATTTCGATGTGTGCTACTTTGGCGTGTAGACGTTCCCTCGCAGCGCCTATTTCGATGTGGTGCTGCGCAACGTCGATGTTGAACATCGATGTTGCCAGCCCTGGAGGACGTGTAGACGTTATTCGATGTCACCACATCGAAATAGGCTACTTCGAAGTTGGCTTCACGTGTAGATGTAGCTATTTTCTCCCAGGTTCATGAGCATTTCAGTTCTTACCCCAAATACCTGCTTACAGCCAACTCTTACTGACTATTTTTAAGAGCAAGTATTGATTGAAAGATCTTTTCATATCGGGTGACCATATTTCCCTATCCCAAATATGTGACCGGGGGTGGGGCAGCTCCCCGGCTGTGGCTGCCAAGCAAGTGCAGCTCCTGGCTGCCCCATCCCATGGGGTGCCATGCCACAGGGGAGCTCTCTGGTTGCAGGGGTGGGTGCCCTGTAGAAGAGGGGTGGTGTTTGCTGGCTGCTCCACACTGCCAGGCTCTGGGAATGCTGCAGGGATGCTCCCTGGCTCCAGTGGTGGCTGCTGCCCTGCAGGTGACAGCTGCGGCCCCACTCCTCCAGGTGCCAGGAATGGGGCTGACACTTTACAGGAGATCTCCCCAGCTTCCCCACACCTCTGGGTGCTGGCAGTGGGGCTGCCGCCCCACTGGAGGGGGTCTCCCTGGCTGCCAAGGGTGGCTGCCCCATGCCTCAGGGCACTGGCAATGGGACTGCTGCCTGGCAGGAAAGTTCTATGGCTGCCCCATGCCTTAGGGTGCCGGCAACGGTGCTGCTGCCCCACGGGAGAGCTCCCCAGCTGCGGGGGCTCCCTAGCTGTGAAGGCAGCTGGTCCATAGGTTGGAGGTGGCCAGCTACACGGGAGGCTGTCCTGTGGCAGGGATTGGGCTACCTCCTTGCAGTGGTCTCCCCTGCACTGCTGGGGTACCAGGTTCCCCTTAAAATCTAAGGATGGAGAAAAACACACTACCTTACCCCCCAACATACCCTGCCTTACCCCATGGCAGGGCCCCTGGCTCCTTCTCCTGCTATTTCCTGTACTGGCCAGTCAGTACGTGCTGTCCTGCGAGATCCTGATTGATTCTACCTGCAGCTGCAGCTGCAGCTGCTCTGACTTGGGGAAAGGGCAGCTCAGCAAAGGGAGAGAAAATATGGGGCAATTAGCTTTTTTGTTTAAAAAAAGGGTGGGACACCTGCCTAAGATATGGGACTGTCTCGGTGAAAATGGAGTGGATGGTCACCCTATTTATATACAGTGGCAGGAGTACAGTTCTGAGATCAGATTCATAGTAGAGATAATGAGCTTTGGACTTACAAGGAGTTCTTAGAACTAGGCCATAGCTTTAGCTCAATGTTCCTTACCAAGAATGGGACTGAAGATCTCAGTCTTACAATGTAGGCTTCCCCTGAGCAAAGCTTGTGCAGCTTTGAGGGGAAAGGATTACATCTCAGAGGGTTTTATTTTTTTATATAGTTGCTGGACCATACAGAGTTATAGAATGAACGATACGCCTTTGATGTAACTTTCTGGCTATGTCTACGCTGGCACCCCCCTTTTGAAAGGAGAATGCTAATGAGACACTTTGGGATATGCTAATGAGGTGATGCAATGAGTATGCAGTACCTCATGAGCTTAATGGCGACCGCAGCACTTCAAAAGTGCTGCTTTCAATTGCGTGTGGCTCATCTACACAGGGTCCTTTTTGAAAGGACCTTGAACACTTTGGCCATGTCTACACTAGCCAAAAACTTCGAAATGGCCATGCAAATGGCCATTTCAAAGTTTACTAATGAAGCACTGAAATACATATTCAGCGTTTCATTAGCATGCGGGTGGCCACAGCGCTTCAAAATTGACACAGCTTGCCGCCGTGCGGCTCATCCAGACGGGGCTCCTTTTCAAAAGGACCCGGGCACCTTCAAAGTCCCCTTATTCCTATGAGCAGATAGGAATAAGGGGTCTTCGAAGTAGGCTGGGTCCTTTCGAAAAGGAGCCCCATCTGGATGAGCTGCATGGCGACAAGCTGCGTCAATTTCGAAGTGCCACAGCCACCCGCATGCTAATGAGGCGCTGAATATGTATTTCAGCGCTTCATTAGTAAACTTTGAAATGGCCATTTGCATGGCCATTTCAAAGTTTTGGGCTAGTGTAGATGTAGCCTTTGAAATTTGCTTATTCCTATAACCAAATAGGAATAAGGAGATTTCAAAGTCTGCAGGGTCCTTTCAAAAAGGACCCCGTGTAGATGAGCTGCATGGGATCGAAAGCGGCACTTTCAAAGTGCTGCAGCCACCATTATGCTAATGAGGTGCTGCGTATTCATTGCATCACCTCATTAGCTTATCCCAAAGTGTCTCATTAGCATTCTCCTTTCGAAAGGGGCGTGCTATGTAGACACAGCCTCTGCGTCACAAATACTCTCAATAAGTAACTACATGGATTAACATAAGGTTTCTATAACATTAAGGTTTCCATAAACTTCAGAGAAACACATCAACATGTTTTTTTTCACCCAGGTTTCATCTAAGTGTTGTTATTTACTTTTATCTCTGAATTAACCAAACACAGCTCTAGACAGGAACCCTTTGGTTAGATGGTTAACCTGTAAGATGTAGGTAAACATAGACTGCTACAAACACAGCAAACAGCCCTGTGGCACCTTAGAGACTAACACATATATTATCTGTCATGGGTAAAGCACACTTCCTCAGGTGGATTGGAGAGGAAAGGAACAGAACCTGGGTACGTATAGCAGCAGAAAGAAAAGAAAAAAGAAGGAAAAGGAAGTTACCTGTCATTAGGAAGGCCAATTAATGAAGTAAATTAAACTGGCAAATTAAGCAGGATATATCTCATTCATAGAATGTAATATAGAAGTGTGAATGTCAAAGGTAGGGAAATTAGAAATCTAATGTGACAGAGAGTAAGATCTTTATTCAAGGCTAAGTTAATGGTGTTAAATTTGTAAATGAGCTCCTGTTCAGATGTCTCCCTCTGTAATCAGGAGATAAAGGCTACGTCTACACGTGCCCCAAACTTCGAAATGGCCATGCAAATGGCCATTTCGAAGTTTACTAATGAAGCGCTGAAATGCATATTCATTTCGAAGTTTGGGGCATGTGTAGACGTAGCCAAAATCTTTTTGAATGGCTGCTTTTAAATGCATGATTGAATGACCAAGGTGATAAAATGTTCCCCTACAGGTTTATGTGTGTTGCCATTCCTGATGTCTGATTCCATTCCTGATGTCTGATTTGTGTCCCTTCATCCTTTCGAGCAGAGACTGTTCATTTTGTCCAATGTGCATGGCAAAGGGGCATTGCAGGCACTTGACAGCATTCATCATGTAAGTGGATGTGCAGGTGTATGAGCCCTTAATGTTGTGGCTTATGAGGTTAGTTCCCGTGATGATGTTGCTTGTATGTATATGTTGACAAAGTTGACCACAGGGTTCATTGCAGAGATAGGTTACTGGGTTAGTGTTTCTGTGTTGTGGTGTGTGGGTGCTGGTGAGTATTTGCTTCAGATTGGAGTGCTGTCTGTAGACAAGCACTCCCAAGGTCTGTGAAGGTGAGGGATCATTTTCCAGGATAGGTTGTAGATTGTCAATCATGCACTGGAGAGGTGTAAGCTGGGGGCTGTCACTGATGACCGGTGGTCTTCTCTTATTTTTCTTGTTGGGCCTATCTTGAAGAAGGTGACTTCTGGATGCTCATCTTGCGCTGTCAGTCTGCTTCTTTAGTTCCCCAGATGGGTGTTTAAGTTTTAACAATGCTTGATAAAGATCTTGCAGGTGTTTGTCAGTGGAATTGGAGATCTGATTGTATCTTTTGGCTTGGCTGTAGAAAATGGATCCGGTGATATGTCCTGGATGGAAGATAGGGGCATGTAGGTCAGTAGGTTTCCAGAACTTTACTCAATGCTGGACTTTCACCATTAAACATTTTTATTCACTTGAAAACAATGGGACAAAATTTGATCGTATGTTTTGAACATTGTTACCTCTGGCTGACAACAGCATGAAAAATTTTGTCCCCCCCAAAGTAGTTGTTTTTGTATGTCAGAAGCTACCAAAAATGGACATTTTAAATGACAGCATCTTCTAAGATATTACATAAATAAAAACAGCCGTTGCATACATGCACTGTGGCAAGAATAAATGAAAAACTGCAAACACACTATGTGGATACTGTACCGCACACACAAATATTCACAGAGGAACAAAATGAAGGCATCTATCCAGCAAGAAACTGACACTCAGTACTCAGAAAACACTAGGGTTCCATAATGAACTATAAGACTCTGTCGGTAGCAAACCTTGTCTGAGGGTTATCAGAAGAAGTTAAGTGCATTAAACAGGTTCCACACCACTCCTTTTTTTCCCTGTGGAAGTCTTGAATCTGAGGATTGATCAGGTCCAGAACTGTATACTTTTCAAAGCACACTGAGACCACACATAAGAATGCCATGGCAGCACCTCTGTTTGAAGAATACATGTACTATCTTTTCCAGGTTAAACTGTTTAATCTTTACTCTCCCTGCTGAGGCTCATTAAAGTCAGTTGACATTGCTAGAGCTTTAGAAAAGCCCCTTAGCCTGGGGTAAACTGGGGATGCTGTGAATCCTTTCCAGATTGGTGTGGGTAAAGAGGGAGAGCAATGTGAAGAGAATAACACTACAAAGTGACACTTTGGGTACAACTGCACCCTGTGCTGTTTCAAAGCCAAACTTCCTCAAACAACACAATTACACTCTCCTGAATGACTGTATAGACACCAGGATTGATGTTTTTA
This sequence comes from Carettochelys insculpta, assembly GCF_033958435.1. Lineage (NCBI taxonomy): Eukaryota > Metazoa > Chordata > Testudines > Carettochelyidae > Carettochelys > Carettochelys insculpta. Next base: position 192,355,193 of record NC_134139.1, read on the forward strand.
AACAAGCCTGAGCTATCCAAGCATGAAATAGCTGAAACAATTTTCTTAACAGCTGAAAAACAATTGTCTAACTCAGAAATAGCTGAACCAATTTTCTTCAAACTTTCCAGTGCAGTACACCTCTGGGCTCACACCCCTGGGCTCACACCCCTAAACGCTTCTCTTCTTACAAAGAAGGGTAATAAAAAAAAAAGAATTAAGACCCAACCCTGAAAACAGTTAAGCGTGAAATTGACTTTGCTTGTGCGAGTAACATTACTTTCATGAGTAATAGTTAAAGGGTCAGCCCCTAGGAATTTTTCAGCTTTTTATCACAGGGCTAACCGTGTAAGTCTGCTTCCACAAAAACGAGAAGTCCTGTGGCACCTTATGGACTAACCAATTTTTGAAGCATAAGCTTTTGTGGGCAAAGACCCACTTTGTTAACTTTTTGTCCTGCTGAAACATTGTCTCTCACAGATATGGAATAAGCTAAAGTCCACTGTATTTTATAAAGCTGTAATTTCCGAAAAGTGTTGATAATTTTGTACATACTGCCCTTAAGGCAAGTCAAGCCGGCTAAACTTGCACATATTGCCTTTCGAGCCAGCCCTTAATTCCTATTCCACATGCAGCTGTGCATGCAAATTGGAAATGTTCTCCTATGAGCAAATCAAGTGGCAAGTATAAATCAAAATGGGAAACATTTCTGTACGCAGTCATGCAATGAAATGAACAAAACAGGTTCCCATACAAACTAACACCAGAATTTTCTGAAATTCAAGAAAAAAGTTTAATACACAGCTTACTAGTCCCTCTGGCTACCCGACATGTATAACATGCCCACTTTTCACACTTACCCAGGATACTTAAACTGTGTGTTGTGGCTTTTTTTTCATTTCACTCTAAAAAGAGTGCTGGAGATTCAACTGTTATGCACTGACTACTCTGTGCTGTTCTGGTGACACAAAGCATTCATACAGACTGGCATACTGGTGAATCTAGTGCAGTATTTTCAATATACCAGATGAAAAACTTATTCTACTGAAATGAACCAAATAATGCAAATGACTGGAAGAATGAAATGTGAAGAACATTATTTGGTCTCTCTAGCTCTCTTATAAGCTCCTCCCATGTTTTAAGAATTATGCAGGAAATTCAGTGGTCTTGAAAGTAATGAATTTATATCAATGCTTGCAAACACCTATGCAAGCATCTCAATGCAAATCAGTTCTGACTTCACACCTTGCTCTTGTTCTGAGCCCCTGCTAAGCACAGAATGCCTGCCACACCTGGTTACATCGTGGTTTTATGATATGCATGAGTACAATATGCAATACGATCGCCAAAACTCACTGGTGACCTAAAATGCAATCTATTTTGACTTTTCAAAGGAGTTTAGCTCAAAAGGTTTCATGAAACTTCCCTGGCACTGTTTTAAAAGTGTCTAGATCCTTGAAAAGGTAGACCACATCCTTAGCTAGTGTAAATTGTTGTAACTCTAATGCAGACAGTTATGTTCCACCATTATTTGAGCAGCCATTGGGGATGGGCTCTGACCATGCCAAACTCATTGCCAGAAGGGTTCGTCGAAGTTTCAACTTCATTCTTGAAGTGTGGACATCACAGCTGAGCACAATATTCCAACAGCCCTTGGTTATTGTACTAAATACAGAGGTAATTCAACCTGTCTATGTCTGCTCAATCCCTTGAATTCCCAGGATTGCATTATTTCCCATAAAGGCAAAAATAAAAAAATAATTAGGTACCATACATTATGTTATTGCTTATTTTAATTATTCTAGGGTAAGCACAGAGCTAACACAGCTACATTTCATGTTTTCCTAAAAGCAAGGGTTTATGCATGTTATGCAATGAAAACTAATAATTTCTTAGCTAAAATAAGATCCATTGTGCATCCCAGTGGTTTTATTTCAAGTATACAATATTTCACTCTTTCAAGAGTGGTTATTTAAAAGATTATGAGCCTTGCAAAATTTTGTGTCTTACAAGCCATGTAGTCATTTCAGTCTTCTTAATATTTACTGGATGTGTTTGGTACATTCATTCAGTTCATTCTAATTTCTTCCTGCTATGGGAGATGGCCCAAATTTATTAATTGAATTAACATACCTTTCTCCATTGTCCTGAAAAGTGTTTCTCTTAAAGAGATAAGAATTAATCCCCTTTGCAAGGGGCAAATGTAATATCTATGGGCACAATAAACTGAATATAAATCACAGTCAGGCAGAACTGAGTGAAATTCTCTATTTATAGGTTGCAGAATTCCACACAAAAGCGTTCACTGTTTCATTTCATTTAATGTTGTATCACCTACTTTCTTGAAATGGCAAAAATGGCTGCTTTAGCATCAAAACCCACTAACTATTAAGTGCAAAAGTCATCTTTATTCAAATACTGGGTCTGTTTTTTTTCGGGAAGAAGCCAGTTTCTTCTTAAAATATATCAACACTTCAACAAAATTTTCCAAAGCAATGAATTTGTTTTCAAGTTAATAACAAAATGGGGGAGAAACCTTGAGTTCTGAGTACCCTGCTTGATCATTACTAATATTTCACACAACTGTCATCTGTTATAATAACTTTCACTGTATCTTGCAGTTTAAAGAATTATATTTCTGAACTGCACAACTTAAACCTATGACTTTTTCATTACTAGGGTTACAAAGCTCATTGGTAGTGTAATAGCTGCTGAGACTTAAATGTTCTGTTGTGAACAGATATGTCCATTTTGAAGAAAAGATATTTTTCATCTAAAAATGTTTTGAAGGAAAAATTGTGCCCAGCTCTATTAACGGGTTCCACTTGCCAATCTCACTGTTAGAAAACAGTTCCTTTCAGCTAATAGTTGGGTTGCCCCTGCTCTTGTGGTTCATAAGCCACATGTGTCTCTTTTACCAGAAAAATGCGGCTCACAGAGCCCCAAAACACCCTGTACATTCTCCACCTACCAGACTAGTGGGGAGGAGCTCGGACTCTCTGCCTTGCAGTTGGATAGTGGGGAAGGGTTTCTGCCTAACAGGGAGGAGGTCTTGAAGCTTCTGCCAGCAAAGAGAGGGCTCTTGAGGCTTTCACCTCACACCTCATCACGTGCCTCATGAGGCTGTAGTCCCAAGTCCCAGCCCCCAGCAGGCACACACCAGTTTTTGAATTTCTGAAGATTAATGTAAGCAGCTTGGAGGCACAGTAAGTTTGGCCACCTGTATAACAGAGCCTGGACACCAAAGTTAGAGTTTCCTGGGCACACACAAGTGGGCTGGGCATAAAAAAAGAAATCCCTAATAATTTCAAGACTTGAGAAGAATAATAAGAACACCACATGAGGTTTTCCATGTCCATGTTTCTGAGTATTCTGAGTGCAGAAAAGCAAACTTTGATGAGGAATATTCAAAAGCAAATCCTGTATGATGGCAAGTCAGTGTTGTATTTGTAATTAGGCTGATATGACCTCAAATAGTCATGCTTTTGAAGACACGAATAAGAATAGGCAAAGGAAATTAATGATTCAGTATATTTTTGCCTCAGGCTCTCAAACAGAGTGCTGGCCACTTCATTTTCACAAGCACTTTAATTTCAAGAGACAAAGGTTTCATTTAATTTCTAATATAATTGTTCTACTCAAAAAAGTTACGTTTGCCCCTGGCATGGCAGCTCCTCCTGGTCACTCAGGGATTAGAGTTTCAGGTTGACTCCATCTTCTGCAGCTTAAATGTCATAATTCTGTCTCTTTCACAGGTCATAGAATCATAAAATCATCAGGCTGGAAGGGACCTCAGGAGGCCATTGAGTGCCCCCCTGCCTAAAGCAGGATCAGCCCTAACTAAATCATCCCAGACAGGACTTTGTCATAGCCCGGTATAAAAACCTGTAGGGATGGAGATTCCACCACTTCTCTAGATAAAGCATTCCAGTGCTTCACCACCATCTCAGAGAAATAGTTCTTCCTAACATCCAACTTACACTTACCCCTCAGTAACTTTAGACCATTGCTTCTTGTTCTGCCATCAGTCACTACTGAGAACATCCTCTCTCCACCCTCTTTGGATCCCCCTTTCAGGAAGTTAAAGGCTGCTATCAAATTGCTCCTCACTCTTCTCTTCTGCTAGACCTGCTCCAATGCATACATGTCCTTTCTATACTGGGGGTCCCAGAACTGGATGCAGTACTCCAGATGTGGTCTCACCAGTGCCAAATAGAGGGGAATAATAACTTCTCTAGATCTGCTGGAAATGCTGCTCCTAATGAACCCCAATATGCTGTAAGCTTTCTTGGCTACAAGGGCACACTGTTGACTCATATCGAGCCTCTCATCCACTGTAATCCCCAGGTCCTTTTCTTCTGTACTGCTACTTAACCAGTCTGTCCCTGGTATGTAACAATGCTTGGGATTCTTCCATCCCAAGTGCAGGACTCTGCACTTGTCCGTGTTGAACCTCACCAGATTATTTTTGGCCCAATCCTCTAATTTATCTAGCTCACTCTGGATCCTATACCTATCCTCCAATGTATCTACCTGTCCCCATAGCTTAGTGTCACCCATAAATTTGCTGAGGGTGCAGTCCATCTCCTCATTTAGGTCATTAATAAAGATGTTGAACAATACCAGCCCTACAACTGATCCTTGGGGCACTCCACTTGAAACCAAGTGCCAACCAGACAGTGAGCCATTGATCACTACCAATTGGGCCTGACCATCTAGCCAGATTTCTATGCACCTTACAGTCCATTTATCCAGTCCATACTTCCCTAACTTATGGGCAAAAATATTGTAAGAAACTGTATCAAAAGCATTGCTAAAGTCAAGCTATGCCACATCCACAGACTTTCCCATGTCCTCGGAGTCAGTTACCTCTTCATAGAAGCTAATCAGATTGGTCAGGCATGACTTGCCCTTGGTGAATCCATGTTGACTGCTTTTGATCACTTTCCCCTCTTTCAAGTGCTTCAGAATGGATTCCTTGAGGATCCCCTCCATGATTTTTCCTGTAACTGTGGTAAGGCTGACTGGTCTATATTTCCCTGGATTGTCTTTCTTTCCTTTTTTAAAGAGAGGCACTATATTTGCCTTTTTCAGTCATCTGGGACCTCTCCCAACCTCCACAAGTTTTCAAAGATAATGGCCAATGGCTCTGCAATGACATCTGCCAATTCCATCAGTACCCTTGGATGAATTAAATCTGTACCTATGGATTTCTGTATGTCTAGCTTTTCTAAATAGCCCTTAACCTGTTCCTTCCTCAGCAAGTGCTGCCCAACACCTTTCTATGCTACATTGCCTAATGCAGTAGCCTGGGAGCTGATCTTGTCCATGAAGACAGAGGCAAAAAAAGCATTGAGTCCTTCAGCTGTTCCCAAATCATCTGTCACCAGGTTACCTCTCTCATCCAGTAATGCCCCCACACGCACCCTAATCACCCTCTTATTGTTAAAGTCTGTAAAACCCTTGTTGTTACCCTTCACATCCTTGCTAGCTGCAGTTCCAAGTCTCCACTTCTTATATGCATCCTTTTTGAATTTAAGCTCACCAAGGATTTCCCATATTTGTTTTTCTTACTGCGCATTGGGGTGGTTTGTCTGCAACTTCTCTCTCATCCCAGGAACCTCAGCGACATCATCATTCAGTGTTTCCCCTCTTAGTGATCGCAAACTTCTTCCTCCCTGGTGGTCTTCCCTATCTTTCTCTGTGCCAAGGTGACATTCCCTCAGTGGCTGGTAGAAGAACCTAAACTCACACTCTACTCTACTTTCCAGCCCCAGGATCCTCAGCTCAGCAGTTCAGTTCTCTTTCAGTCCTTGTTGCTTCTTCACTGCCCCAGCACCCTCCTCCCACAGAGTGACACTTGTCTGTTGCCTGACTTCCCTAGCAGCCCCGCTCTATTGCCAGCTTTCAATAGGCCCTGCCTGTTCTGGCACAGCTGAGGCTGCTCTCAATTAATTCTCTGTTCTCTGACTTTTCCTCCTGGTGCAGCCTGTGGAGTTAACTGGCCCTCCTGGACACCTTGGCTACGTCTACACGTGCACGCTACATCGAAATAGCTAATTTCGATGTAGCGACATCGAAATAGACTATTTCGATGAATAGCGTCTACACACCCTCCAGGGCCGGCAACGTCGATGTTCAACTTCGACGTTGCGCAGCCCAACATCAAAATAGGCGCAGCGAGGGAACGTCTACACGCCAAAGTAGCACACATCGAAATAGGGATGCCAGGCACAGGTGCAGACAGGTCACAGGGCGGACTAGCGCTTCCGGGGCGACAGCTAGCTGCTCCCTTAAAGGGCCCCTCCCAGACACACTCAGCCTGCACAGCACGCGGTCTGAGGATCCATAGGCACACAGACCCCGGGCGCCACAGTCATGGACCCCCAGCAGCAGCAGCAGCAGTAGCAGCAGCAGCAGCAGCAGCCAGAGGTCCACCCAGCCCTCCCGGCAGGAGCAGGGCTTGCCCTGCTCCATGCCATGCGGGAGACAGCTGAGCACCTCCTTGCTACACCGGAGGAGGAGCTGCCCCCAGGGCAGCAGGGCTCAACCCCTAACCCTGCAGCACCCTGTGGAGCTACCCCACCAGCACTGACTGGTGGGAGCGGCTGGTGCTTGGGGAGTGGGACGACGACCGCTGGCTCAGGAACTTCAGGATGAGCCGGCAGACATTTATGGAGCTGTGCCAGTGGCTCACCCCTGCACTCAGGCACCAGGACACGGCCATGTGGCATGCCCTCACAGTGCAGAAACGGGTTAGCATCGCTGTCTGGAAGCTGGCCACTCCCAACAGCTACCGATCCGTGGGGCAGCAGTTTGGTGTCGGCAAGCCCACCGTCGGGGCTGTCCTCATGGAGGTAAGAGAACCCACGGGGGGAGGGCAGGGCAGGGCAGGGGGGCCCTGGCAGAGGAGGGCAGGGCAGGGCCACGCACACCCTGCTCACCCCTCATTGATGCTGTCCCATGTGCTTTCTCTGCAGGTTGTGCGTGCCATCAACGCCATGCTCCTGCACAGGCTCGTGAGGCTGGGGGACCCAGATGCCACCATCGTGGCCTTTGCCACCCTGGGCTTCCCCAACTGCTTCGGGGCTCTGGATGGGACTCACATCCCCATCCACGCCCCGCATCACAGTGGAGGACGATACCTGAATCGCAAGGGCTACCATTCTGTCGTCCTCCAGGCCTTGGTGGACAGCCGGGGACGTTTCCAGGACATTTATGTGGACTGGCCTGGCAGCACCCACGACGCCCAGGTTTTCCAGAACTCGGGCCTGTGCCGCCGGCTGGAGGCGGGGACCTACATCCCCCAGCGGGAGATCCCTCTGGGGGACACCACCATGCCCTTCTGCCTCATCGCAGATGCGGCATACCCCCTCCGGCCGTGGCTCATGCACCCGTACACGGGCCATCTCTCCGCTAGCCAGGAGCACTTCAACGAGCGCCTGAACCACGTGCGCCAGGTGGTGGAGCGCTCATTTGGCCGCCTGAAGGGATGCTGGAGATGTCTCCTGACCCGCCTGGATGCGGGCCCCAACAACATCCCCCAGATTGTGGGTGCCTGCTGCGCCCTGCATAATTTGGTGGAGAGCAAGGGGGAGACCTTTTTCCAGGGCTGGGCTGCGGAGGCCGGCAGGGCAGACGTCCAGCCACCTGCTGCCCCCAGTCAGCAGGTGGACCCCGAAGGGACCCGGGTCCGGGAGGCCCTGAGGGCCCACTTCAATGATGAGGCCGCGGGGTGAACTCTGCCCAGGCCCCCCCACTGCCCGCCCCTTACTCCACCACACTCCTGCCCCAACGCCCACACAATGGAGCACCCCACCGCATCCCCCTCTCCCACTTTTCCTGGACAAATGACAGCACGCACTTGTGGCTGAACTTAAACTTCTTTTTCTTTCAGAACTTTTTTTTTTAACTGTAAATATATGAAACAAGAACAAACTATATACAAACATGTGGAAACAAACTAATATGTACAAAAATAAAACAATACTAAGAAGCAAGTGTCCTCATGAATAAAAAGAAAACCAGGGAGGATAAAGGGGAGAACTATTTACATGGGGGGGACGGGGCAAACGGGGGGCACCAAATAATAACTTTAAACTATATACAAGGCGGGGGGCCATGTCCTGGGCCCCTCGCCCCTATAGCCCAGCACTGGGCGTGGCTGGCCGGGAGCCCAGCCGCGGTCACAGCCCTGTCCGGGGCTGGCTGGGGGCGGGCTGGACCAGAAGATATGATGCCCGGCAAGTCTCAGCTGGCTCCAGGGGTCCCTCGGTGCTCAGGCTCTCAGCGGTGGGTGGCGGGGCGACAGTGGACGGGACGGCAACGGGCGGAGCAGCTGGTGGTGCGGCTGGTGGAGCAGGCAGGGCAGGCGCTGCGGCGGCCGGCGCAGCATGGCGGGCCAGGTAGTCCACCAGGTGGTTAAAAGTCTCCATGTAGGCCCCCCATGCCTCCTGGCGCCAGGCCAGTGCCCGCTCCTGCAGCTGCAGCTGCTGCTCCGTGACCTCCAGCTGCCGTCGGTGGATGGCCAGCAGCTGGGGGTCCGTCGCCGTCGGGTGGTGGTGGTGCGGGGTCCGCCATCTAGCCCGCCATGGGGCCAGTCGGTCCTCGGCCGAGGGGCTGGCCTGGAGCGATGGTCCCGGAGGGCTCTCCGGGACCACTGAGGCCTCGCCGGCACTCTCTTCCGGTCCTTCTGATGGTGCAGGTGAGGGACACAGGAGAGGAGTGGGGGAAGAAGAATGGAGACAGGCGTTAGTGTGGGCCCTGAGCCGTGGCCTTTGTCCCCCCAGCCCTGTGCTGCAGGTTCCCCATCCCCGTCCCTGGGAGATGCTGCTGTGATGGATGGGGTTCAGGGGTCCCCCTGCCCTGCACCCTGTCCCCTGGTGGGAGCGACTCTCACTTCACCCCGCAGGGTCTGACAGCAGGAGAGGTTTCTTAGGCCACAGATGCCCAGTTTCTCCCAGGAGTGACAGCACCAGCTGTCGGAAGAGACAGTCCTTCCAACCCGTCGTGGGGAGAAGACCCCAAGGGGGGCCCCTCTGGGATGCAGCTTTCCCCCTCCTCAGGCTGGCTGCCTTCCAGCTCTCCCTTCCCCTAGCCTCTACCTGTGGCCCCCGCCCTCTCCCCCCAGTTCCAAGCCAGCTCGGCTCCTCCCTCCTCTTTGTTCAGGGCAGAGGTGTCACCTGCCAGCTGTAGCCCCAGGATCCTCCTTTGCCCCTGGGAGCTATTCGGCTCTTGTTGCTCATATGTAGCCTGAGTCTCCCTTTTGCACTCCCCCCACTCCATCACATGCTGCTGCTGCGGGGTGTCCCACCCCCTCCTCCCGGGGGCCCCTCGAGGTTCCGCTCCCCCCTGGCCCAGGGATGGGGCATGGAACTGTCGTGCGGGGTGGCAGGGGGGCAGGGGCTGATGCAGTGCTGTGAGGGCCATGGCCCTGCTGTCCTTGGGGCCATGGCCATGTGAGCATGTGGGGGGCCCTGGACACATATCTATTACCCCCCACCCCTCAAGCCCAGGGTGTACACCAGAGCGGGGTACCTACCTGTCGGTCCGCTCCCACAGTCCGGAGATCCCCAGGGGGCGGAGGCCCGGCTGCTGCTCCGGGATGGCAGGAGGAGGATCTGCAGCCCGGATTCTGCAGAGGAGGAGCCCCCCTCCTCCTCCTCCTCCTCCTCCTCCTCCTGCCGCGATGTCCCGGGGGTGGCCTCCAGGGGGGGCCCCCGGGGTGCGCGGCTTACCTCCGGGGCGGACTCCAGCTGCAGGGCCTGCTGGGGCTCGTCGGCCGAGGTATCAAGGGTGGCCGGAGGGGAGGAGGTGTGCCGGGGGCCCAGGATGTCCCTGAGCTCCCTGTAAAAGGGGCAAGTGATGGGGGCGGCCCCAGATCAGCTGGCTGCATCCCGGGCCCGGGAGTAACCCTGCCGCAGCTCCTTCACCTTACTCCTGACGTGATCAGGAGTGTGGGCAGGGTGACCCCGGGCAGCCAGGCCATCGGCCAGCCGAGAGAACGCATCCGCGTTCCGCCTCTTGCTCCCCATTACCTGGAGCACCTCCTCCTCACTCCAGAGCCCCAGCAGGTCCCGCAGCTCGGCCTCCGTCCAGGAGGGGCCCCGCTGCCGCTTGCCAGCCTGGCTGCCCTTCTGGCTGGGCTGGCTGCCCTGGCTCCCCTTGGGGGGGGTCCCCTGGGGGCACTGGGGGGGCTGCCGGGCAGCCATCGCAGCTGGGTGGGTGGCTGAGGGACGTGCAGGCTGGCCGCGTGTGTGGGCTGCCGCCTGCACGTTCCCTCAGCTTCCTGCACAGGAAGGGAGGGGGAGGGGACCTTTAAGGGGCCGCTCCATGTGGCCACCATTGAGCTGAGGGGCTGGAGAGAGCGTCTCTCAACCCTTCAGCTGATGGCCACCATGGAGGACCCGGCAATTTCAACATTGCGGGATGTGCAACAACTACATGGTCCCTACTTCGACGTTGAACGTCGAAGTAGGGCGCTATTCCTATCCCCTCATGGGGTTAGCGACTTCGACGTCTCACTGCCTAACGTCGAAGTTAACTTCGAAATAGCGCCCGACGCGTGTAGCCGTGACGGGCGCTATTTCGAAGTTAGTGCCGCTTCTTCGAAGTAGCGTGCACGTGTAGACACGGCTCTTATCTCCTTTCAGTCCTGTATAGAGTGGTCATTCCCTCACACCCTTTATGCCATCTGATGTCAGCAGCAACCAATCCATGCCTGTGAAAGAAGCATTAATAAAAGGTTAAATTTTATCTCCATTGGTGTCAGTGGGAGCATACCCGTACCAATGTTCCTTCTTCTCTTTTCCAGCTATGTGCGGAATACATTTTTATGTGCACCAAGGCATGTGTGAACATGCACCACCAGTAGAAACAGACAACCAAGCAGTGGGTGTGCTGCTAATCAGCTTGGTAGCATTGGAATCTCTCCTGAGTGGCTGTCCAAGCTCTAAGCTTACAGGGAACACTGACCCATTCTCCCACTCCAGAGAATGTTCATTATTTTGATTTTCTGAGACCCAGAGTCCAATAACCTTCTTCTGATTGAGCAGTGTCCTTTTCTGAATGTGGCCCCATTTATTTCAATAAAAACAACTTAAAGAGTCAGGCACCACTCAGCATGAGTGATAATATCAAATGTGGTCCTTAGCTTGCATTACTTCTGAGATAGCAGGACATACAAAAGAAGCCCCATCACTCCTGGGAATTTCATGACAGCAATAAAAATAGGAATGTGTGCAGTTGTGCTGGGACACCAGTTACTAATCAGACAAATGTAGCCTGCCAGCTTATAAAGCCTATTAGTTTAACAAAATCTTCTCCATATGTATTAATCCAGTGCAGATAATTCAGTGCATAGTTGGCTTGACTTAGAAAATGGCAAACTTAGTTTCTTGTTATATCCCATTTTGCAGTAACTGCAAGAGACCTGCGGAGTATTCTGCTCTGTAAGAATTAGCTTGGTGCAAGGTTTTTTTCTGTGTTCCCCGATATTTTACCCCTAGATACAAGGCATAAAGGTGATTCATATCAGTGCCTGTCTGACCACGCCCTAGATCTGTCAAGTCATACTCTTTTAACCACGTGCCAACTTAAAAAGGGATGGTTGTTATGGAGGCCATGCGTCAGAAATCAATAATATCAAGCCCCTGAGTCACACCCATCCTGTTATGGGGCAGCTGGGGGAGTCACACTCAGGGTCTGGGGAGGTCACACTCAGGCTGGGGAAGTCGGAAGGTCACACTCAAGAGGCTGGACAGGCTGGGGGAGTCACACTCGGGCTGTGGAGTCACACACAGTGCTAAGGGCTGACTGCCCTTGGCCCCACCCCTTGTGCACAAGGCTCCACCCTTACCAGGGGGCATGGAGCTGGTCATCACACCTTGCCCTGGGCCTGCACTGGCTGTCACCCCTGCTTCAGCTAATGGAAATGGCTCTGAACTTAAATCCTAGAGCCCATTACTCTTGAACTTTGGGGGGATTTGAACTTTATATCTATTTCTGAGTATTGTGTCATGGGGTAATCATTCCTAATAATCTGGTATAGTTCTCTTATATCATTAGCTATTCAGCTTTCTTTCTGGCCCAAACACAGGGGATATCAACAGACTGCAAATACTGGTTTAGTTACTTCAATCTGTCTTCAATTTTCAGTCCCATCCCTGTGACTTTCAGGGTCACAGAAACCAGACTGGGAGATATGAACATGCTCCAATAAAATTTTTCATTGAAAAAGTAATAGAGCATAAAATCCTCACTGTTCATGCTAACCAATTTATAAAACATCATATTTACTTTCTAAGCATTTCTGATAACAAGGTTGACTACAGAAAGAGAAGATGAGTTTGCTAAGTACAGTATATTCATATTCAGTAAGTTTGTATTATTTATAACAATTGTCCTATTGATACAGTGTGATAATCTATTTTGCTTTTTGGTTTCTTCATGGGAACTCCTGAAAGTTGCTTTGAAAATTTCCCATAGAGGTCAGCAATAATTTCAACACACCAGATTAGGAAGCATTATACGTAGGCCATGTTTTCAGAGAGTAAGCTCTTTGGGGGAGGAATTATCTTTTTCTTATATGTCTGTATGGTGCTTAGCTATTATGCTTTATACATACTTCACAAAATTGACATGAAACCTTTTTATAGAGGAAGGGAGAAATCATGTCTAGCTTAATACAAGGTGCCTAAATATACCTTCATCTCAATTACATACATTCAAAAAGGGGAATATTGTTTTAGTTCTGAAAGATACCTCTGACCTCTTAGCACACCCAATTTATTCTTTGGGACCTTGGTGCATGTGTTCTCATAATAAAAGTTTCTGGAAATATTTCCATTGCAGCGCTCAAATTCTGCACTATCACTGTGTGCAACGATATGGAATTCATGGAAGTCATTACAACACTTAAACCAGAAAATGCAAAAAGGTACATAATCTACAGTTTATTTTGTAAATACTAACATTTCAATTTTCAGACATTTAGATATATGCTGAAATTTAGCTCACCAGGTTATCCTGCCTTGTTAAGAACTGTAAGTTTGTGTCAGTTCTAATTTCTTCTCTCTGAATTCCCTGTGTCTCAAACACCTAAAAATACCCAACACCCTCCACTTTGGCTACCGAAGTGCAAAATGTAACTATTTCAGAGAAAACGCGTAACCAAAATCTTGAATGTCAGGATTCGAACAATCAGTGCAGTGCCCTGATGCTACACACACATATATATATACCCTTGTCCCTTTTGTGGGTGAAAGAATACCTTGTACAAGACATACTTCCACTGGTGAAAGAAACAAGCTTTAGAGTTTACAGAGTTCTTCAAGCCTGCATCCTGGAACCAAAACGGCTACAATAAATAATGAAAATATAAGCATAAGGAAATGTTAAAGTCTTTACAATAGCAGAACAGAAGCACTACTGCACTACCAATACTTCATATTAATAACAATATCAGGGTCATAGTTCTCAGTGATTTCATCAGGCAGCTGTGAGGTGTTCCAGCAGGTTTGAAAAAACAGTCCGCATCGAGTAGGCATCCTTCAGTCTGCATAGACTATGGATCGCGCCTTTTAAAGTTTCAATTGAGGACTTCATTTACAGCGTCTGTTGTGACTATAAAGACCCACACGAGAGTGACAGTCCTTGCTGCATCTCTTGCAGATGTAGTGGGTGTCTGGCAAGTCCTTATTGTGCTTTCTGTGCACTCGCTTCTCCTCTGCTAGCTGTCTGATCTTCATCTCGCCCTTCTGAAGGCCTTTGTGTAACCCCTGCCTCCATCTGCTGCGGTCGTCTGCTAGTTCTTCCCAGTTGTCCAGCTCGATGTCTACCTCTCTGAGGTCTCTCTTGCAGACATCTTTGTAACACAACTGGGGGCGTCCGGGAGGTCTTTTGCCAGAGGCTAGCTCACCATACAGGATGTCTTTTGGAATCCTTCCATCGTTCATCCTGTGGATGTGGCCAAGCCAGCGGAGTCGACGCTGCCTGAGGAGGGTGTGCATGGTTGGGATTCCAGCTTGCTCAAGGACGGCGGTGTTGGTCGCTCTGTCCTTCCATGATATTCCAAGGATGCACCTGAGGCAGCGCAAGTGGAAGACGCTCAGCCTCTTTTCCTGGCGGGCATACAGGGTCCAAGTCTCGCTGCCATAAAGGAGGGTGCTGAGGATGCAGGCTCTGTAGACTTGCATTTTGGTGTGAGTGTACAGCTTGTTGTTATTCCACACTCTCTTGCTGAGTCTGGACAGAGTTGTGGTAATGTAGGTTCCTATGTTTCCAATTTACAGTCTCAGGCCACGTACAGTAAATGACTCAATTGTAGTTTGGATTTTCAAAGGACTCTCAGGATATGTCTACACTACGAGATAAATTTGAATTCATTAAAATCAATTTTGTAATGCTGGGTTTTATAAATTAGAATTTGAGTATGCTCACCTCCCCACAAATTCCCCACAAAGTCGACTTATTGCTGCCACACCCAATCGCCAAACATCAACTTTTGCAGCAGTGCATTGTGGGAACCTATCCCATCCCCGTAGCATTCTGGGTATTTTAGATGGTGCAGCATAGGGAAAAATTTGCGCCACAAGTGGTTGTGAGTATGTGATGTCATCTTCCCACATTGCATTGCCCTTAATCCGCTCCCATGCAAAGCAAATGGCTATTTTTCCAGAAGGAAAGAAGGAAAAGTAGGGAATCAACAAAGATCACCAGATCAACTGAAATCTCATGCTTCTATAACTGAATTGTCTTTTATAACTGAATTACCAAACATTTTACAAAAAGCAGCAGGTGTCTGAGTCTTTTCAATTGTACCTCCAGCCACTGTCCCCACTCCCTTGATTACAGAAATATGATCCCTGAATATAACACAGGAACAACGCAAAGCTTGAAAAAAGAGTAGGATAGGAAAGAGATATGGTGAAGCAGGTTCTTGGCTTGCCAGTTCATACAGAGGAGCCCAATGTGGGGAATGGGGCTCAACAAGTTTACACACATGAATGCTTCTCCTGCCCTGGGATCACCCAGGAGTCTGTGTTCTCAACTGGCCCTCCAGCCACTTTTCCCTGTCTTAAGAGGGCCAAAGTTTGAGGAAAGAGAAGGATAGGATAAGAAATAAGTGAAATATCAGATTTTACAAAAGCAGCTGATACCTGCAATGGGCTTAAACTGTAGCAAGGTGTCTGGGTCTGTTCCTTCTTAACTTGCCCTCTAGTCACTTTTCCCTAAGATAAGAGGGCCAAAGCTTGAAGAAAGAGAAGGATAGAAAAAGTTAGGGAAAAGATTTTTGACTTCCCACTTCACTACACAGAGTTGTCCAACAAGGGGATGGGGCTCGCCAAATTTCAACAAGCACTGTTGCTCAGGCTGGGTCCAGCTCCAATTGACTGTTGGGGGACAGATCCCTTCATCCCCTTGGGTGGATGGATCAATTGGAGGATGAAGGGTCAGTTGACGAGGTCCCTTCAGTGTTACTCAGGGGCGGGGCCCAGGCCTGATTGACTGTGTGAGGGCTGGGCCCCCTCATCACCAAAGGGAAGTGTGGGGTCTGGGGCTGCACAGCCAGTTGATGTGGTCCCCCCAGCAGCAGCAAGCCCCCGAAAATCTTTTTGGACAGGGGAGTGTGGAGTCCATGTCTGCAGGGCCAAATGAAATGGTCCCCCGGTGGCTGCAAAGCCCCCAGAAATCTTTCCCACCTTTGGACCCCTCACCTCACACACGCCAGGACCTGGTGCTTCCTGGCAGCATGATCTGCACTGAACAGCAGACATGTCCTTTCATTGGGTCAGGGGCTAGCCACTTGACGTGTTTGGGCATGTGAAAGACCCCAACTGCTTGTAGGGGTGAAGGGGACAGCCCATGTATAAATGTAAACCACAGAAAAGAAGCTTCTGAGCCTCTCATACAAGCATGACCTCCCCCCACACACAACAGCCTAGCTGCAACATGGTGCAGTGAGACACGGCCTGGCACCAGCGCTGGAAAAAAAAAATCCAAGTCATCAGCTAGCAGAGATAGAGACAGAACCATGAACTCCGTGGTGGGGCTATTTGTAATGATAGATGTGCTTGCAGTGCTAATAACAAATGAAGAAAGATGTTTCCCAGCCTGTCATACAAGCATGACCCCACAGCCATGGACTTCCTGGTGCTGAATTCAAATTTTGGGGCTTCCTGTTACTTAATTCATGTGCACCTGGAGAGCAGCAGAGATGGAAACGACAAGAGTGGATGACTGTTGGGCATTATGGGATACATATGGGACACCTATGGAGCTAATAAATTCGATTTAAAGACATGACACTTCCACACTGGCCTTTATTCAAACTTTTAAATTTGAACTTGATGCTACACCCAGCTGCTTTCAATGATGTTATGATATAGATCTTAGTGCTCCCTAGAATCGAGCTAAGGGCATTTACGTTGAAGACAGCGACGGTGTAAAATCAAGTTAACTGCCTTAAATTCAACTTTGTCATGTAGTGTAGACATAGCCCTACAGAATCTTGCATCCAGCTCCTATTCAAATTCAATAGGACTTTGGTGCCTAGCTTCCTTAGTTTCCTTTGAAATTCCCAGTCTAGATTATTACATAGAGTTTAGTATTGCAAGGTGTTGAGCACCTATGGCTCCCATTAATGTCACTGGGAATTGAATTCAGTCAGTACCATCAGGGTACACTCAGAATTTAGTAGAATCAGGCTCTTAACATACTGATTTGTATTCTTCAGCACCATGGGCATGATTGTTACAAATATATCCTTTCGCCAAAAGCCTTTTTTCTCCTGCTTTTAATTGCTTTTTCTTTCAAAGAAGATAAACTGGGAAGTGTGAACTAGAACATAACTTAGCTTCTTTTCTTTTTTCCTGGCCTTAGGCAAAATGGATGAGAAAAACATACGATAACACAGAAAAGCAATACATTTTTAAGAGCATCCACATAACAAGTAACTGCTACCGTGCTGTAGCTGCAATACAGCTTTGTTCTCATAGTACTGAAAGCAATTGCCTATCAAAACTTTACATAAATGTTGTCCCCCCAAAAGAGTTCATTGTTTTAGTAAACAAATTATGCATAAAAATCTTGATGCTTTGTATGAGAGTCCACAGCAAAATATAAAGATAAAATGAAGCCGTGACCCTTTCTTTCTACTCTATTTTGAATAATCCCACTTCAATAATTCATCTGAGAAAAAGAGCTACTTCAAAATTATTAGTCACTCAAAAATATTAATCTAGGAGCCTTTGCGAACTTGTTTCATAATGATGGGTTTGGGGTTTAGTTTGGTTTGGGTTTTTCCATGTGAACCATTGGAGTTAGCATCTGTCTATATCACAGTTGAAACATAAGAAATTACAGCTCC
The DNA here is from genome assembly GCF_033958435.1 of Carettochelys insculpta. Taxonomy (NCBI): domain Eukaryota; kingdom Metazoa; phylum Chordata; order Testudines; family Carettochelyidae; genus Carettochelys; species Carettochelys insculpta. Next base: position 192,372,540 of record NC_134139.1, read on the forward strand.
ATACAAATCCCCAGGAACATCAGTTTATGAGCCAGGGAATGGGCTGGCCACAGATTAATAGGGAGCATTTCAAAAACACATAGGGGAGCTAAGTATTCATCTCCCTTTGTGCTTTGGCAAATCTCCCTCTCTACTTACACTGTGAGATTAAGCCTCAGCTCTAAAGCAAAAGAAGAAAATAAGCTAGTGAAAAATTAGTCTGTCCATATTGTTAGAAGCAGAAGTTAATCAAAGGAAAGAGTTTCATGCAGCTACTGAAACTGCAGCAGAATTAAGGGAAAATTGTTTTTTTTACTTTTGGAAGATGTTGGACTGTATAAATAATTTCAATAGTGGGTGAAAACAACTCAGTCTACAAGGAAAAACTCCCCAGCAGAGAATGATTCCTAATGTTCTGTCTTTAATCTCAGTGCATTTAAATTGGTAGAGGCCAACATATATATACAATCAATCTTCTTGGAGATATAGTATCCTCTACATAGGGTCACCATCCGTCCTGTATTAGGTGGGATGGTCACGTATTTGGGACACCCTACTTATTTTTAAAAGAGACTAATTGTCCCATATTTGAGCCCTCCCCCCACCAACCTTTTCCACCAGGAGCTGGGCAGGCACAGCTGCTGGCAGGAGTCACTTCCCGGAGCCTTGGGGAAGTGGGGAAGCGTGGGAGGCTGCTGCATCCCTACCACTTCCCTGGAGCTCAGGGAGCACTGGCAACTGCTGCTTCCTTAAGCGCCTGGGGTGGGCCAGCGGCTGCTGCTTCCTTGTGTGCCTGGGGTGGGCTGCTGGCTGCTGCCTCCTCCATGGCTCCCCAGGGCTTGGTGGAGCCAAGAGGAGCCACTCCCCCACCATATCTCCCTGGCCCATACTTGAGCAAATGAAGGCTCCTAGTCCTTGAAATTTTTGCACGAGGGCTTAGTTTTAAGCTTCAAGCTCTTGAGTGTTTCACAAATGTGGGACAGGGAGATATGATTGCCCTACCTCCGGACATCTCCTTTCTGATGCTTCAACTTGAACTGATCTTTCTAAAAGTCCTTCCCCATTTTTATTCAGTGCCATTTTCCTTATAAATCTGTTTTTCCTTTTCTTTCTCAAACGTCAAAGGAAATTATGTCATCAGCATGGCTATTCTCTCTTCCCATGTGGAATTCTTAAAGGGATAATATCAGCTTCCCACAAGCACAGTACACTATGTTTGAAGATTATTTGCATTGTTGCTGGACTCACTATTTTTCGCTTCAGTGTGTATCCCAGTGATCCTGTGATAGTATTACCTTTAAACACTTTCCCAGTCCTGCCAGTCAGAGGTGTCTATTATAATGGTCTTCCATGGTCTTATTTTCTTACTGCTTGGGGTGAAATGTTGATCATTTTAAGGCTTATAGTATACAGTAAACCCTCAATTTAATGGACCCCGATATAACAGACTTTGGAAATAACGGACACTATATGCCAGCCCCACTCCCTCGCCAAATAAATGCCAGGCTCACCAGACCTGCCACCACGACCACTGGGGCCACCGTGGTCAGAGGAACCAGAGGGGGCTGCATCAAGGAGCAGGAGCTCTCCTTCCCCAGCTGCATGTGTGTGAAGAATGTCGGCACCCAGCCATTGCTGCCTGCAGTGGTGCTGAGCAGCAGCCATGGTGTCAGAGGCTTCGGCCCACTGGCTTGCTGGGAGCGGCCTTGCTCTACCTTCACACAGACAGGTCGGAGTGAGGAGCTGGAGAACCCACAGTGCTGAGAGCTGCAGGAGGTGGAAGGAGCCAGGCCGGCATTCAGCTCCTCTCCTGGTAGCTGGAAGAGGAAGATGGATGTGTGAGGGGAAGAATGGGACAGGAGGAGGAAGGGAAAGAGGAGCAGAGAACAGGAGTGAGTCATAGGCTGGGAAGGTCAGTGCATTGTCATACAGTATATCCATTTGGCTATAATGGACTTTCAGCATTAACGGACACCCCTTTCCCCCAATTAATCCATTAAATCAAAGGTTTACTGTATATTTCTCCCTCTGAAGTAGTGCTGGGATAGATGATGAAGGCTGTGAACTGGAGTGTGTGTTTGGCCAGTGTTCCTGGCACTCCAGTCAGCAGTCAGACAGACATTAGGCATGAATATGTCTTAGAGGGAAAGTAGACTTTACCCAGACCATACCACAGCAGAGAATCTGGCAATGGCTGGGCCTGCCTAATTTCATGCTCTAAAATGACTTAAGGACTCTTTCCTATCCTACTCTTTCACAATGTTCTATTCAGGTCAATCTTTTCATTGCCTGAGCAATATATTGGCTTTTGAGGCATTCTCTCCTGACCCACCCTGCACGTTAGCTGGTCCATTCCCCCATAATACCAAAACCAAGATTAGAAAGCAGCATAAAAGATGTGAACCACTCAAGAGCTTGAAGCTTAAAACTAAGCCCTCGTGCAAAAATTTCAGGGGCCCAGGGCCTTCATTTCTATTGTATTCCTTTTTGTCTTTTGTTTCTAGGGGAAAAGTGCAGCTCCCAAAGCCACCAGCAGAAATGGCCCTAACCGCCAACATCATTAGCAAACTGCAGAGAGAAAAAGGCCTAGATGGGCAAAGAGACTAAATTAGTCTCTCACTATGACTGATAGCCCTCCCAGGACAGGGATGAATCATAATGGGAGGACAGTGTGTGAGAAACTGTGCACTATCATTGCCCAGGCTTATAGTTGCTAGGAGGATAAAGAGAGCTTTATCCTCTAGAGCTTTTAGAATTACACCTTTCAAGAGCAATAAATTCCCTTAGAAAACTGTAAAAAGGAAAAAAAATAGGCTGGATGCCCATAAATAAATCAGAAGGCAAATGAGGGGTAGACTGCTAAGGCCCTGAACCAGCATTGCATTTAGCACAAGCTGAAGAGCTATGCTGGATTGAGGCCTTCTATTGGGTAGGGACAGGATTAGTATATTACAGTGAGCTCTGGGCTTCAAAGCTTGGGATATATTGATATTTGATGTCTCATCTAGGTGCCATAAACTGCCCCTTTCTCATCTGTGCTTCCCTAAAGGAACCAACAGTCAGGTGCTTTATTACCTACAATTTTTCAAATACAGAATATGGTTACAAAGAGAATAAATGCTGTTTTGTTAGTTCCATTCATGGACTGATTAGCTGAAGCTAGGGTAAGATGACCCATTCTTTTGCTAAATGGGAACTCTGTCTTTGTGAAAGAGACCAAATTATTAGACTTTGAAAATGAAGGTGTCTGATTATCCACAGAACAAGTACATCCCAACAGCACTGCACATTCCCAGATACTGTCCTGCAAACATGCCACAGTCCTGACCTAGAGGAACCAGCTGCCGGGATTTATTCACATGAGAGTAGTGGTTTTTTGAGTCTGTGATATGGGCATCTCCACTGGACAAATGAACTGGGACAAACAAGCTAATTTCACATTCCACACAGACCACTCAGCAGATATTAACTTTGGTCATTTCGGACCTGAGTAAAGTTTAAAAAAAACAAACAAAAATAACAGCTGAGGCCAGATCTAGACTAAGATCTAAAGTTTGTGTTTTAAAACTATAACTAATTTGATTTGAAACAGAACACTCTTCCTACTGTGAACAGCACAAATCAAGGTTGAAAACGTGCTTGTGGTCAACATCAGGCTCCCTACTAGGTTTCTAGTCCAGACTTTGCCTAGAAGGCAGAAGGATGCTATCAGAACTGGCCATTTGTTACTCAGTGATATTTTCTTGGTGGAGTCACTGTAGGTGTTGTCTTAAATGGAGTCTTCATTGTTTTGAAAGAGAAAGGCAGTCCTGTACCACTTTAAAGACTAAGAATATAATTTATTAGGTGATGAGCTTTTGTGGGTCAGACCCACTTCTTCAGATATGGACAATCCTCATCACCTAATAAATTTTTGTTAGTCTTTGAAGTGCTGCAGGACTGCTTTTTTGTTTTGTGAAGATATAAATTAACATGGCTACCTCTCTGAAGCCGTGTCTACACGTGCACGCTACTTCGAAGTAGCGGCACTAAATTCGAAATAGCGCCCGTCATGGCTACACGTGTTGGGTGCTATTTCGATGTTAACATCGACGTTAGGCAGCGAGACGTCGAAGCTGCTAACCCCATGAGGGGATGGGAATAGCGCCCTACTTCGATGTTCAACGTCGAAGTAGGGACCGTGTAGTCGTTGCGCGTCCCGCAACTTCGAAATAGCGGGGTCTGCCATGGCAGCCATCAGCTGAGGGGTTGAGAGACCCTCTCTCTCCAGCCCCTGTGGGGCTCTATGGTCACCGTGTGCAGCAGCCCTTAGCCCAGGGCTTCTGGCTGCTGCTGCTGCAGCTGGGGATCCATGCTGCATGCACAGGGTCTGCAACCAGTTGTCGGCTCTGTGTATCTTGTGCTGATTAGTGCAACTGTGTCTGGGAGGGGCCCTTTAAGGGAGCGGCTTGCTGTTGAGTCCGCCCTGTGACCCTGTCTGCAGCTGTGCCTGGCACCCTTATTTCGATGTGTGCTACTTTGGCGTGTAGACGTTCCCTCGCAGCGCCTATTTCGATGTGGTGCTGCGCAACGTCAATGTTGAACATCGACGTTGCCAGCCCTGGAGGACGTGTAGACGTTATTCATCGAAATAGCCTATTTCGATGTCGCCACATCGAAATAGGCTATTTGGATGTAGGCTTCACGTATAGACGTAGCCTGAGACTTGTTTTGAAAGAGTTAAATAAATACAAGCCTGAATTTCACAAATAGTTCTATAATATAGGACCTATGGTCTCTGAAGTTATTCAGGGCTTTAGAGGTTTGTTTGTTTGTTTTAAATCTGTTGGGTTAATGTAATGCATACAGATAGACATATTTTATATATATGTGTGTGTGTGTGTGTATATATATGCACATCCATGTGTGACAATCTGGGATTCTATGTAGGTGCACCTAAGAAGTCTGTATGATTACACCATTAAGAAGTCTTTGACTTTACACCATCAGTTCCAATTGCATTATTCCTCTCATGCTTTGGGTGAGGGTCTGGCATATGACTGTCTGTCCCTCAGTGGAACAGCTAGTAAAGCACCATCTAGAGCCAAATAATCTTGCTCTCACAGGACCAAGAAGGCTACCAGCCTCCTCTGAACTCTGGGTCTTTGCTGACAAAGGATAAGCAAATGGAGAGGGGTGTAGCAGAGGAAGAGAAGAATACCTTGTTAAAAAATACATTTGTTTAACAAACTTTCACACCATAAGATGGAAAACTGAGTCAAAGGACACTGCCCATGGTCCTGTGTGGTGCATGTGCTTTTGACTTGTAGTTCAAGGAGTTTTCCTTTGTTATATACAGAATTAATATTTGTGGGAGGGAAAGTAATGATTCTCAGAGGTCACTAGGGTAGTGTTCAGTTTTGCCAGGTTACTCTGTTATGTATTCACACTATTTTCAAATTATGAACACTCCTGAAATTCTGATAGCTATTCAGAAAGTATCCTACTGGCTAGCCATATTCCAGCAGAATCTCATAGATTCTGAATGTGTCATAATCCACTGCTTGGGGCAATGATTAGAAAAGTAAGAAAAAAGTTTCAAGGTAAATGAGAATTCAAGATTTTAATGTGCCTAATTCTTTCACATACAATTTACCAAAATTCCCATCATAACACTACTAATTCAAGGGCTTTGTAAATAACTTGACATCTGGAAGAGAAGAACAACAAGAGGAAAGTGGCCTTTTCACTTTAATGCTCAGTGAAGTAATTATGGTTGAGAAAAAGAAGATGAGTTCTTGCTGGCAGTTGAAGTCAAATAATTACTGTGAGTACGATAGGTGAAAAGGGGTCATTGAAACAAAGAACAGAAAATTGCACAAACAGATAAGTTCAGATTTCAGGTTCAATGAGGAAGAAAAGACAATTTATTCATTTGGAAAATGATTCAGATGATGTTTTGAATATATGTAGTTGAAATCTAGTCTTTTAAAAATAGGATTGGAGAATTTAGTATTTGCTGAATGAAACAAACCTCCAACAATTATGATCATCAAAGATAAGAACAGTACCACAGTAGGACAACCCTATTGTTTGATTCCTGAAACTATTAGCTAGCTCAGAAATTGTAATTATTGATTAAATAAACTTCAGGGCATTGGGGTGCTAGAAGCAGAGGAAATGTTTCTGATTGGCTGTTCTTGAAGGCTGGGGCTTCTGCATAAAGCATAATACATCTGTGGAAGACCTGTGTGCATGCATACATGGAGAGAAGGAACACCTGCTGGCATTGTCTGATATTAGAATCTAGTCCAAAGGCCACTGAAACCAAAGGGAATCTTTCCACTGACTTCAGTGGGAATTACCTCTGAATCTAAAACACTGAAAAGAAGTCATCAGAGCCTCAGGCTTTATTCAGTTGATTTGATCTCAAAGGGCTAATAATAGTGGAGTAGGTTTCAGAGGTAGCCATATTAGTCTGTTTCAGCAAAAACCACAAAGAGTCCAGTGGCACCTTAAAGACTAACCATTTTGTTATGGCAGCTGACAGAAACAACGGGATTTTGAAATGTGCGGGGTCCTTTCGAAAAGGACCACCATGTAGCTGCACGAAACCGTGTGTGTTCGAAAGTGGCGCTTTCAAAGCTCCGCGGCTGGCAGCATACAAATGTTAATGAGGTGCTGAATATTCAGTTCAGTGCCTCATTAGTATTCTTTGATTTGGCCATTAGGATAACCATTTCAAAGTTTTTGTCAAGTGTGGCCACAGCCTTCATCAGGGGCACGAAGGGAAATAAAGAATAGTAGAGAAACAGAGATGAGAATGTTCTCGCAGAGCTAATGCAATTAGAGTGGATGTGGATAAGACAGTGAGAATACCTAAAGTGGAAAATTACTTGATGTAATGAGAAAGCCATTCCCAAACCCTATTCAGACCTATTCTGATGGCTGTCAAATTTGCATATGAATTTCCACTCAGTAGTTTCATGTTGCAGTTTGTTTTTGAAGGGTTTTTCTGCTTGAGAATTGCAACTTTCAAGTCTACAACTGTGTGTCCAGGGAGGTGTAAATGTTTTCCCACTGGTTTTTGTCATTCTTGATATCTGATTTGGTGTCCATTTATTCTGTTGCATACAGGCAGTCCAGTGCATCCAATGTATATGGCAGGGAGCCATTGCTGGCACATGATAATATATATCACATTGGCTATGTCTACACTAGCCCCAAACTTCAAAATGGCCATGCAAATGGCCATTTCGAAGTTTACTAATGAAGCGTTGAAATACATATTCAGTGCCTCATTAGCATGCAGGCAGCTGCGGCACTTTGAAATTGACGCGGCTCGCCGCCGCGCGGCTCATCCCAACAAGTCTCCTTTTCGAAAGGACCCCGCCTACTTCGAAGTCCCCTTATTCCTATGAGCAGATGGAAATAAGGGGACTTCAAAGTAGGCAGGGTCCTTTCGAAAAGGAGCACCATTTCGAAGTGCCGCGGCCGCCCGCATGCTAAGGAGGCGCTGAATATGTATTTCAGCGCTTCATCAGTAAACTTCAAAATGGCCATGTAAATGGCCATTTTGAAGCTTGGGGCTACTGTAGACATGGCCATGAGTAGATGTGCAGGTGAATGAGCGTTTGATGTATGGCTGATATGGTTAGATCCTATGACAGTGTCACTGTGGTAGATGTATGGACTGAGGTGGCAACGGGGTTTTTGGCAGTTATTTGTTCCTGGGTTAGTGTTTCTATTGTTAATACTTGATGTGCCTGGAGAGGTTTTAGCTGGGGGCTGTAAGTAATGGCTAGTGGCATTCTGTTGCTTTCTTTGTTGCGTCTGTCCTGTGGTAGTTGACTTCTGAGTTCCTGCCTGTCTCTGTCAATCTGTTTCCTTACTTCCTGTGTGGACATTATAGTTTAGGAATGCCCGATCGGTGTCTGTCTCTGTGTATGAGACCCTGATGGAGTGGCTGATGTCGTAAGGTCCACTGATGGTGTCACCAATATAACTATGTGGACAGAGTTGGCAACAGGGTTTGTTGCAGGGATAAGTTCATGTGTCAGGGTTTCTTTGGTATGATGTTTGGCTGCTGGTGAGTATTTTCTTGAGGTTGGGCAGCTGTCTGTGGGACAGAACAGGCCTGTCCCCCAAGGCCTGTAAGAGTGAGGGATCATGTTCCAGTATAGGTTGTAGATCGTCAATGATACACTGGAGGGATTAAGCTGAGGGCTAACGGTGATCACAAGTGGTGTTCTCAAAACAAAAAAGCAGTCATGTAGCACTTTAAAGACTAACAAAATAATTTATTAGGTGATGAGCTTCTGTGGGACAGATCCACTTCTTCAGATCTGGAATTCTGATGAAAGTAAACTGGCACAACAAGAATTCAACAGAAAGACAGAAAAAAATTAAATGAAAACTGACAAATCAGCTACCTAGGACAGAAGGAAAGGGGACGGGTGGGGAAGAGAGGAAAGAAAATTACTTGCCACAAGTGTCTACTAAGTTAAGTGACTTGCCTGAGGTCACTATGACTATCAAAGATGGGGAAACCGTCCTTGTAATGTGTAAGGTAATTGCTATCTCTCCTGAGACCTAGGCACAAAGGGTCAAACTTGAGAATAAACTCCTGTTCCTATGTCTCACTTTGTAATCTGACATTAAAATCTCTGTTTTAGAATGCAGATTTTCACCTCTTTAATGCTGTGGCCTGCCCCATTGAAATGCTCACTGACAGGTTTAAGTGTATTCAGACTCCTAATATCTGATTTGTGTCCATTCATTCTTTGGCCAAGTGTTTGTCCAGTCTGTCCAATATACATGACAGAAAGGGATTGCTGGCACATGATGGCTTCTATAACTTTAGTGGAGGTATAGGAATACAAGCCCCTGATTGTGCAACTGACATGGTTAGGTCCAGTGATGGTAGCTCCAATGTACGTGGACAGAGTTGGCAACGGGGTTTGTTGCAGGGAAAAAAAGTTCCAGGATTAGTATTTCTGTGGTATGGCATGTATCAGAGGGGTAGCCGTGTTAGTCTGGATCTGTAGCAGCAACGAAGGGTCCTGTGGCACCTTATAGACTAACAGAAAAGTTTAGAGCATGAGCTTTCGTGAGTTAACTCACTTCTTCAGAAGCTGCAGCATCTGAAGAAGTGAGTTAACTCACGAAAGCTCATGCTCTAAACTTTTCTGTTAGTCTATAAGGTGCCACAGGACCCTTCGTTGCTGTGATATGGCATGTGGTTGCTACTGAGAAGTGGTGTTCTGTTATTTTCCTAGCTGGGCCTGTTGTGAAGTAGATGACTTTTGGGTACTCATCTGGCTCTGGCAATCTGTTTCAATTTATTTGCACTGTAGTATCCAAGAAGTGCATCTCTTGTATGGAATGATCCAGGCTGAGATTGGCGGTAGGGTGGAAATTGTTGACATCCCAGTGGAATTATTCAAGGATTCCTTTCATGAGGCCAGATGAAGATGTCATCAATGTAGCACAAATAGAGGAGGGGCACTTGGGGACAAGAGCTGAAGAAGTGTTGTTCCAAGTCAGCCATAAAAATGTCAGAGTACTATGGGGCCATACGGGTACCCATAGCAGTGCTGCTGTCTTGAAGATACAAATGATCCCCAAATCTAAAATAGTGATGGATGACAACAAAATCAAAGCTCAGCCACCAGATGTGCTGTGACACCATCAGGGATACAGTTCCAGACAGCCTGTAGTCCATCTTTGTGTGGAATGTTGGTGTAGAGAGTTTCTACATCCATAGTGGCCAGGATGTGTTTTCTGAAAGATCAACAATGGATCATAGTTTCCTTACAAAGTCAGTGCTGCCTTAAAGATAAATGAGAGTGTTGGTAGAGTAAGGGCTGAGGAAAGAGCACTGGTGTCCTAGAGGTTGCCTAAAAGCAGGTTATGTGATTGTTTTAATTACATGTATTCTTGTTATTGCAATTAATAAGCATTTATATTAACACATATGTTTGTTTAATTTTATGGAAAACATGAAGGTCAGCTGTGGGGAAGGGACACTGAAAAGTCTATGCCTACAGGTACCTAACATGTAAATCCAATCGTGGCTTTCATGTCACTCCCAGTGGACAAAAAAAAAAAAAGAAAAAAGAAAAAATTGAAGGGCCATAAGACAAACTCTGCACTTAATTACTTCCAGCTCATTTACTCCAGTTGCATTTAGGCAACTGCATGGGAGCAAAAGAGAATCAACACAATTTGCTCCACAGAGAAAACAACAATACTAGATATTATTGTATGTTATGTGCTTCAAAGGTACCGATGAAAGAATTTGGAACCTGAACCCAATGTGCTCTTCAATTAATTTCAATGATATTTCTCTATGCTGTACTAATAGGATCAGCCCTTTCATAGATCACATATAATAGATTGCAGTTGGATATATTTTGATTGTATATATGAACAAAAGGAAATTATATAAACAAAGAATCAGTGTTTGGAGCTTTTCAAAGCCAGCTCTCTTGCTGGGATTTAAAACTGACTGCTGTGGGATTTCCCAGTGTAATAGGAGTTCAGGAAAGGTGTTTTTTTCTTTTTTGCTTGTTTTCCCAGAAGGTTTTATTTATTTAATTAATTCTTTGGCATTTTCACATCACTTCTTCTTTCATTTTTGTACTGCTAGCATTTATTTTATATTAAAAGCTACTGCCACTCTTGCATCACCCAGTATCGGTACCAGTGACTGTATAGTTCAAAGATGTAAGATTTCTATGAATGAGAGCTCTTATTTCAAAAGCTTCATTCCAAAGTTAATTATTTCAAATGTAAATGAATCAGGTTGTTACCAGATGATATTTATATAGTGATCTACATCAAGGTCTCCATCTGTGTCCCAGTCAGTAAATGTCATCATATACGAAGTCCCAGAACAATAGCTAGCTTATATTGCCTATAGTCAGTCTCAATAGAGAGGGCAAGGTCATTACAGACAGAGCACAAACTACTCCCTCACCTAGGGCTGACCCCTGCACGTCAGAGTTGAGCTATACTATCTGGACATTGTTGTATTGCCATGCAGTGTTTTATGCCTAGTGCACAGATGAACACAGGCCTATGAGATTTTCCCCCTTGAAATCAGCAGGAGTTCTGTCATTGACTTAAATGGAGCCAATTCTACATCTCCAGACGGAGCAAATTGGCTGAAAATCTTGCTCCAGTATCAATCACACACTGATTGGCTTGGGAAAGAGCAGGGGAAGGTGTAGATATAATATATTGTTAAGTCAGGCTTTTGATACAATTTCATATTTTTATAAGCAAACTAGGCAAATGTAGCCTAGATTATATTACTGTAAAATGAGGGTTTAAATGGCTGAAAGACCATGCTCACAAACTAGCTTTCAATGGTTTGTTGTCATACTACAAAGTGGGGTTTCACAGGAGTATGACCTGAGTTCAGTATTTTCATTAGCGACATGGATATGTTATCCAGTTATCAAGTTAGCAGGTGACAAAGCCAGGAGGGGTTGCAAGTGTAACCCACACACCGATGTGTGGTTAACTGGTCCATGTAGCAGTACCTAGACCATGCCCCAGAGAAAGAATAAGTGTCCCCTCCAGCCTAAGCAGACAGTCAGCTGGCTTTTAGCTCTAGCTGTAGAAGCACCTGTGCTAAGCTCCTGAGATGCCAGCTTTGAGTCTGCACATGGGCAGTTACACAAGTGAGGATAGGATTAGAATTCAAAACAGCTTTGACAAATTAGAGAAATGGTCTGCAGTCCCCCACATGAAAGGCAAAAATACTACATTTAAGAAGGCAAACCAGATGTACAACTAGAGCACCTTCATCCCCGCCTGGGAGCTGGCAGCCAGGGATGTGCACATGCCCCTGTGCATCATGGACTTATGAAGCCCTACACCAGGCAGTCGAACCCAAGCCAGGAACTCTAAGGCTTGACTCTACTGAGCCCTGCTGCACGGGGTGTGCACCTTTGGCCACCTGAAGGCACTCTTCAGGTGACTGCCTGGATGTGGGGGGGAAAGCACATTGGCCTTCAAGTTGTGACTGCATTTTGTACCTGCCACAATTTAGTGGCAGAGAAAGGAGATGTCTTCCTCCCCAGGGTGGGGAGTAGATGCTGTTCATGGCTATGAGCAGCCCGCTGCTGCTCCCATCTACCACACCCATTGGAAGATGCTGAGGATCTGAGAGACCTTAAGGGAAGAGATTCACACATAGTACCCAATTATCTTCTTAGGGCACCCACCACAGGGTCCTCAGGCAGACAGCCACACTCCCTCCCCACCATGAGCCCTCCCTGCCTCCTGCCCAATAAGCATAGATGGGGGGGGTGTTCAAATAACATCATCATCAATAACCATGGGCTCAGCACCCACTCGTGTCTGATGCCTTTCTATTTCCTTCCATCTTTCCCTGTCCGGTGCAGAGTGGCTTAGTTTCTGTAGACTAGCTCTACACCACTCTATTACATCATCTATCCCTTCTTTGTGAGGTCTGCCTCCCCAAATAACTGGTTTACTGGAAAAAAAGTGTTGAAAAGAAACATTGTAATAAAAAACTGTACGAAGTACATAACCAGTGAATTATGTACAGTGGAGGGGGCTTGGGACAGGAGGATGGGCATCAGAATTTCCATGAGGCTGGGGGCTATGAACCCAAGGGGTAGTGGGACCCTGAACGGCATTGGACTAGAGATCCCCTCCTGCTGTGGGTTAGGTACTCCAACCGGGGTGAGAGCAGGGCAAGATAGAGAGGTGCTATGGTGGAGTCTAGGTGGGCAAGGAAGTGGGGGGGGAGCCAAGAAGCCGGGGACAGCCATGACCCTCAGCCACTGCATGAGATCTAGGATGCCCTGAAGAGGCAGTGGGCCAGGGTGGAGGAGTCAGTCATGGGCAGCTGGGTTCTCATGTCCCACCAGATGCCAGTGGCACTGTCAAAGCAGGACAGGAGTTAGTCCCATGCCCACCACTGCCCATACTCCAGAGGACAGCATTGTGGTCCCTCTGGAGGTCCTCCTGCACCTGGCAATGGTGCCTCCAGCTGAGGGCCCTCCCTGGTGCTGGTCCAGAGCTGGCTCACTCTGGTGCTAGGGTGATGCTGGCTTGCCTTGGTGACGAGGTGGGGCTGACCTGGCTCTTGGATGGCGTGGCCCAACTGTAAGGAAGAAGAGGAGGAGAGACAGTCATTCATGCAACATAACCCTTATGGCCCTGCCCCTCACCATGAGCAGAAACCAAACACCCCTCAGACCAAGGGATGGGGATGTCCCAGGATCAGAGCCATGTGTGACATACACAGCAGCCCTCTTTCCCAGTCGATGGACTGGTGGCCAAGGGTGGGGTCTGGCCAGAGGGGTGCCCACAGTGGCAGATAAGCTGAGACCAGCTTGGTCTTCCCCTGAGCCCCCACACACCCCTGCAGCTTGGGTGCTGACTCTTGCCTGTGGGCATGCTGGGAGCTCAACTCTGTGTCTGGGGTCAGGCTGTCACCCTTGTAGCTTGCCCACTGCTGGCAGCCCAGCCCCCACAGGGCCTGAGGCTCATTCAGCCTCCAATAAAACTGCAGCAGATGGTAGAGGCTGCCTGCTGGGTGGGACTGCAGCATGAGGTCCTGCCCATACCAGCTGGGTGACACCACACCCACCTCCCATGCCCTGGGGTGTGTGGTACATAGAGTACGGCAAGGGTCCCTCCAGTACCAGTTCCAAGGACACCCTGGATATGGCCTGGCTTGTAAGGACTGACTATAGCATGGCCAGCATGATGCTGCTGGCTTCAGATCCCATGACAGCCTCCAGTTCCAGTGGGGGTTCAGTCCGAGGGTACTGCTCCTCCTCAGGCTCTGGCTGCAGCAGGGGCCTCTGGTGCCATATTGAGAGGGGCAGTCAGGGCAGATGTGTCATTGTCCTCACCAGGAGCTGGTGCAGCTCCCTGTAGTAGGGGCAGGTCACTGCTCCTGCCCCAGGTCTTTGGCCAGCCTCATGGGCCCAGATGTAGCACTATACAAGTTTTTACCTTGACACCCACTCTACATAGCCTTCATCGACTTGACCAAGGCTTTTGGCTTGGTCAGCAGGGATGGTCTGTTCAAACTGCTCCACAAGATAGGCTGTCCTCCACGGTTACTGAAGATGATCCAGTTGTTCCACGAAAACATGAGAGGAACCATCCAATATGATGGCGCATTATCGGATGCTTTCAGAATCAGGAACGGCATCAAACAAGGATGCGTGCTTGCTCCGACATTGTTTGGGATCTTCTTCGCACTCCTCCTGAAGCATGCCTTTGGATCTTCAACAGAGGGCATCTTGCTGCACAAGATCCGATGGGAAACTGTTTAACCTTGCAAGGCTGAAAGCTAAGTCTAAGGTGCAAGAAGTCCTCATCAGAGACATGTTGTTCGCAGACGATGCTGCTGTAGTGTCTCACACAGAAGACCAGCTTCAAAAACTGCTGGATCGGTTCTCCAAAGCATGCAAGGACTTTGGGCTTACCATCAGCCTAAAGAAGACGAACGTACTCGGTCAGGATGTTGCTGAATCCCCATCAATCAGCATTGACAACTATACATTAGAGGTTGTCCACGAGTTCGTTTACCTAGGGTCCACCATCACTGACACCCTGTCCTTGGACACTGAGCTAAATAGGAGGATCGGCAAAGCAGCCACAACTCTGTCCAGACTCAGCAAGAGAGTGTGGAATAACAACAAGCTGTACACTCACACCAAAATGCAAGTCTACAGAGCCTGCATCCTCAGCACCCTCCTTCATGGCAGCGAGACTTGGATCCTGTATGCCCTGCAGGAAAAGAGGCTGAACGTCTTCCACTTGCGCTGCCTCAGGTGCATCCTTGGAATATCATGGAAGGACAGAGTGACCAACACCGCCGTCCCCGAGCAAGCTGGAATCCCAACCACGCACACCCTCCTCAGGCAGCATCAACTCTGCTGGCTTGGCCACGTCCACAGGATGAACGATGGAAGGATTCCAAAAGACATCCTGTATGGTGAGCTAGCCTCTGGCAAAAGACCTCCCGAACTCCCCCAGTTGCGTTACAAAGATGTCTGCAAAAGAGACCTCAGAGAGGTAGACATCGAGCTGGACAACTGGGAAGATCTAGCAGACGACCACAGCAGATGGAGGCAGGGGTTACACAAGGGCCTTCAGAAGGGCGAGATGAAGATCAGACAGCTAGCAGAGGAGAAGCAAGCGCACAGAAAGCACAATAAGGACTTGCCAGACACCCACTACATCTGCAAGAGATGCAGCAAGGACTGTCACTCTCGTGTGGGTCTTTATAGTCACAATAGACACTGTAAATGAAGTCCTCAATTGAAACTTTAAAGGGCGTGATCCATAGTCTATGCAGACTGAAGGATGCCTACTACTACCACCTTGACACCCACCTGCTCCATGTTCAGTGACTATGGTGGCCAGCCAGGCCTAAGCAGGGGCATTGTATCATTTTGCCCTTAGGGTTGGGGGGAGAGGTCTCTTCTCCCAACATGTCTAGGAAGGCCTGCACCTTGGCCCTAGTCCAGGAGGCGGCCCATCTTTTAGAGCCCTGGGACAGTCGCTCAAGGGCCCAGGAGAGTCTTGGGCTGCCTGTCCTTCAGCTGTCTGGTCAGGTTCTGGGGAATTAAGCAGCTGCAAGGTCCTTGAGAGCATAGGTGGTGCCTCAGCTGCCTCCACACTCAGCTTCTTGCCACAGGGTTTCACAAACTCCCTGTAGCTTTAAGAATGGCTGGAGGCAGGGACTGTAGGGCTCCAGTTCCTGTGGATGGGGCATCCCCTGGGGCACCTGAGTGGCCCAATGGAAGCTGTTGACCGACAGCCCCCTGGAACGTCCAGGCTGGCTTTCTTTTGACAGATTGTCTAAACAGGCACTGTTCTTCATGGGGAACAAAAAAGCCATCACCAAAACTGCTATCAATTTCCTCTTGACAGAATGCCTTGGTAATCTGGACATTGTGGGTTTTGTTGACAAAATGCCAGTGTTAGACAAAACTCTGGTCTAGATGTAGCCAAAGAGGACTTCTGTTTCCAAACTGGTCAGCAAGAATTTACACAATTAATTCCCTTGTACACTCAAACTTCCCTGGTGCTACAGTTAGTATCCTTTGTTACATAGAGGAGATGTTATGAAAACCAGTCTCACCAAATCTGAGCAGGTTCTTCCAGTCCCAAAGGACCAACCATGTTCCCAGGTTAATGTATACCTCATTTCCCCCAAAAAACATGCTGTGAGAAATCTTTAGACTCTAAAGAATTGTATTAACAAAAGAATAGGGTGAGTACAATTGTAAAAGCAATCCGATTACGTATATCAGTCACAATGTTCTTGATGCAGCCCTTGTAGCAGTGGTGGAATATGCTGCTATTTTCAAAGTCTTTGGAATACTTCCTATGTTAGGGTGGATCATTTATCCTTCTCATATTAGGAAACAAGAAGTACTGTGGCACCTTATAGGCAGATATTTGTGAGCATAAGCTTTCATGGGCAAAGACCCACTTCATCTTCAAAAACAACAAGATGCATCTGACAGAGGTAGCAGTGTTAGTCTCATGGCCCTCTTTTCCTCTTGCCCAAGTGGAAGGAAATTCCATTATTCTTCCCTGTGTGAAAGCATGTTGAGACAGTGTCACTTGGGCAACTCACCCATCTATGTCCTTTTTGTACTTATCCTTTCACAGCCTCTGTTCAGTTACAAGTTCAGAATGGATCTCCAGATTGGAATCTGATGAGGTCCTTTCTTTACCAAGTACTGCTTCACTTGACTAGGAACCCTTTCACATGAGGTTGCTGCATCTTCTATTGTGGTCTCCCAAAAACTAGACTTTTGAATAGAAGTGCAGAGCAAATACTTATAATTCCACATATAAAAATTATACAAACATACAAGCACTATGAACAGAGTCAGAATCACCAGCTTTCAATAGCCACCTCAGTTGGCCCACTTAGCATAACATTTGGGGCAAATCTAGGACATTACTTGCAATAATGTTTTACCCAATATTCTAAAATCCAACAGCATCACACCTTCCAAAGTCCCTTCCAGCCCTACATTTATGTCAATGTAACACAAACAAATAAAAGTACATTTTAACTCAGTTCTAAAACTACCTGGGAAGACATTTTGCAAACTGTTAACCGTGTTAAATGTAATGAAATGCCTGACTATATGATAATTTATATCTTTAGGTAACATCCATGTGCCCTGCTCAGAATGTCTTATTCAGGCAGGATTCTCACTAACTTCACTTGGAGTTTAGCCTGAATAAAAAGACTGTAGAATGGATGTTTTGAGTTAAAAAAAAAATACACTGCACCATTGGAACAAATTAGTACAGTGGTTAAATTTACAAGCATGTCCTTGTGCTACTGGGGTTACAAACAGCCTATATTTCTAACTTTTTGCTCTCACTAGCTTGAGTTGGTAGGCAGAAATCTTTCACGTACATGAAAGATAGCATCCTGATCATTTCCTGACCTTCCAGCACCATTAAGTTAGAGCAGTTTGTATTAACAGATTTCTCTGGAAAAACATGTTGTTGGTTTTTGATTGTGCCTTTGTTTAAGAAGTCCTCACATTTATTTTACAGTCTACTGACCAGCAGTCAGACTGTGATGCTATATGTTTGAAACATGACCATTAGCATCATTAATAGTACCACTGTTTGAAATGTCAACAGTCTCTAATCATGTCATCTAAAGTATCAATGAAGAGTCACAATCCATCAAATATCTTGAGTGCATGTATCATGTTTGTACCTAACTTTATGAATATTGATTACATGCCAATTTTTTGGGGAGTAAGGGCACTTCAAAGTTGCCATGATGAGAATTAGCCTAATGAGGTGCTGCATATTCATCACAGCACCTCATTGCTATTCCCTGATCAGGCTGATTACCATGCCCCCTTCAAAGAAGGGGGCTAGTGTAGACAAGCCCACAAATTAATTTATATTCAGTCTTGTCAGTTGTGAATGACCTACTCAAGTTGCTGGCCCACCAAGGAACAGTTAACTTACAATAAGCCATACAGGAAGCTCACCTCCACCCGGTGAGCCTTCCTGTGAGCACTGTAGCCAGAATGTAGCTAATGACTGCTCCTATGAGTCCTGAAGCTATGTAAGTACATGTAACTAACTCATGTGACCCTGGATGACTCCTTGTGCCTGTAGTTTTCTGCAAACTAAGGGGCAGTGTCAACCTGCTCTTAACTTGAACTGACATTGCTCAGGAGCATGGGGAAGAAAACTCCCAGAAGCAAGTTGGTGTCCACACTGGCACCATGCTTGTGAGAGATAATCTGTCACCAGAATAGCTTCTGCTTCCCACCAAATTGAAGCAATTATGCCAGTGAGAGCACTCACCCATTGGCATTGTGTCTCTTCACCAGAGGCACTATAGCAATGCAGCAGCAACAGTACAGTTGTACCGATGTACTGTGGTCAAGTAAACTTGCCCTAGGGCTGCAGCATCCCCTCCACGTGGATAAATATATAAAAACCCTGGAACTGTCTCCATTTGGCCTCTTTCCTGCTCCGATCTCTGGATTTGTACAAAGAGACATATTCCAACTAATTAGTGAGAATCTGCCAATCTTTCGGAAGTTAGACTTTACAAGACAGCAGTTTGTGCTATCATGAATTCAAGCCTGATAGAAGAACTCTGGAAGGATTGTTTGTATTTTATTTCTTTGGCCTCTCTTTTCCTCTAATATTGAAAGGTTTATTTATAAGATACTAAAGGATTGGCAACAGCATGATTATTGGGTAAGTTCCAAGTTACATATTGACCTGGCTGATCTCTTGGGATTTGAAGAGCCTTTTGTTTGATGAAATTTGTTTGAAATGGCCACTCATCATTAAGTCTAGCGTCAGGGTGTTAAAACAAGGAGACTACATTTCTCGTTTTTTTAACTTGTGTGGTGATACATTTTAATTTTGTTACTGTCTTGGTATATTTTATGGAAGCACTAACAGTGAGGGGGCTGGCTTACCCCATTTCTCAATACTTCAGCCTGAATCTGATTTCTCAGCTATGAATGAAAGTCACAAGCAGTGACAAGGAAACTGGTGTAAAGGTAAAGCCACAGGAGAGGAAGTTAAATAGTAACTTAAAAAAAAACAGAACAAACAACATCTGATCTACTAAGCCTTAGATTTACCCATGGTGATTTAAAGGTTTTCCAAAATCTGAATACAGTGAACACTTTCATATCTGGCAGCCCCAGGACAGGGAGGTTGCTGGATAGTCAAATATTCTGGATAATAGAGCAATACATAACATTAAAGAAAAACAAGAGCCAATATTAAACAAAAAGTACTCTCACTACATTTATCAACAGTAGTACTATCAAAACAAAAAAACAATCCAGTAGCACTTTAAAGACTAACAAAAATTATTAGGTGATGAGCTTTTATGGGACAGACCCACTTCTTGGCCCACGGAAGCTCATCACCTAATAAATTGTTAGTCTTTAAAGTGTTACTGAACTGCTTTTTTGTTTTAATAGATGGACTAGTACCGCTTTCTGTTGCTATTCAACAGTAGTATTGTAGACTGTACACTTATACTGTATTTACTTTCAATATACTGTACTTGCAGAAAATGTAGCTAAAATTTACTTATCATTAAAATGTCAGTTATTTAAGAGTTCTGAATGATAGAATGCTGGATATGAACAAGTTTACTGTACGCAAAGACCAACCAAAGTGGAGTTGATCAAGAAGTTTGGTGCTTTCTCCCAAACCAGCTTAGCTTGTAGTGCACACTAAACATCCTGGGCCATATGCTCATCTGGTAAATAGTGACATAGCACCACTGCTTTAATGGAAGCCTATCTCCCACCCTTTCCCTCAAACAGCAGGCAATGGCTGATGTTGGAGCTCTATATTCCTTCCCTATGAGTACAGGCAATGGGAGCTAACAGCATCATAGGCTAGAGGCTAGCAGACTCAGGGAAAACCTTTTCTTCTTTCACAGCTTGAATTAGCCTGAAGCAGGTTGGGGCAACAAGGCATGTAGAGATTGAAACACAGGCTGGTAAAAGGTATTCCAGTCAGACCACCAGTACTCGGGGCGGGGGGGAAACCATGGGATGGAAGTGGGGCAGGAGTTCATGAGAGGAATACAAGGTTAGAAGTTTAGTTGAATAAAAAGCAGAGGGGTGTGAATCTGTGAGGATTAAAACCTCAAATACAATCAAAGGTTGATGCAGAATCCTGGAGAGCAAAACCAGTGCATTTGACAGCCCTCACGGTCAGTTGTTTAGAATCTTTATGTTTCCCACCAAAAAACAGGGCATCACAAGAATGTAACATATGTGGCAGGGTCAGTCTCATTCCTGGGCCCCAGGCCCTCTAGTCAGTCCACTGGCTTCACCCTACGAAGCCCATTACCCTTGCTGGGGCAGAGAGGTGGTCTGAGGGGAACCTAGTCCTCACCCACTTATTCCAGGTTCCAGCCCAGGGACCCTGGATGGCTACTACCCACAAGGGCTGACTCTCCTCACCTCTTTTGCCTGGGCCACTTCCCCAGACAGCCCCCCCGCAACTAGTACCTCCTTCAGGTAGTGGTAGCCACAGCAGCAAGTCCCCTTCCTCTATTGGTTCCACCAGATGACCAGTTAACCACAGTCTCTGATTGGGCCACCAGTGCTAAACTGAAACAACTTCTTCTCCCCCTTGCCTTGTATGAGAAAGCGTTTATAAAGGTAGCCCTGAGTGGGATCATCTGGCTCTAACTGATTTAGGACCACCTGCTCCTCAGCTGCTCCCAGTCTGATTGTCAGCTCCAAATCTGCCCTGTTTTTGCTCTTGTTGGGGTTCCTGCAGGGCTGCTGTGGGACCCCACTTAGGGACCCCACGACTGGGAGGTAGGCAGCCCCTGGCTGCTTCAAGCCATCCCCACGGGACTCTCCTCTTGGCCCCCTTCTTGGGCCAGCTTCCCTCCTGCCTTGGGCAGGCTGCTCCCTCTTCCCCCCACTCCACCCTTTCCAGCTAGTTTCCTCTAGAGCTGCTGGGTGGGTGGAGTGCGGGGGACTCCTGCCTCCTGCCCCTTGGCAGGAGGGCCCCCCCTTCCATCCTTTAGGGGGGAGACTGCTGGCCCCCTACTTGCGCCCACCTTTCATCTGGCAGCCGCTGCATCCTTGCTGCAGCGGAGGAGGTAAGGGGCTTTCTTAAAGCGGCGGTTGAGCTCCCTCCACAGCATCCTGTGGAGTGGCTTAGGGGAGGGGTGAGTTTGGGCAGGGCCGCTGTCCACCGGGACTCCAGAGAGGTAGCTGCATAGCCAGGGGTGGGGTGTTAAGGCTTGGTCCCTGCCCCACCCCTGCAGCCACTGCCTCTCCCACTGCCCTCCCCACACCCAGCCGCCGCCGGGGCCTTCTCCATCTGCCCCTCCAACAACCACCTACCCCTTCCTCCTCCCAAAGTCCTTAAGGCTCTGCAGCAGCTGCTGTGGGACCACCCCCCCAAGCGCCCGTGGGCACACCCTCTCCCCTCCTCTCCCCTCTGGTTGGCTTGGCCACCCCGCCTTCTCCCACATGCCCGCTCCCCTGCCCCCGCCTTTTTTGATTTACTAGGCGCTTGAGCCGCCCCTTTCTCACTTACACCCCCACACATACTCACTTTGATTTCCCCCCACATCCCAGTGCAGAAGCAGGAGCCGGCTTTTCCATCTTGTGCTGGGAGTTGAGGCCATCTTTGCACCCGCCCCAGCTCACCTCCCTTCCCTGCCCTTCCCCCACTCGGCCAGGTCCTCAGCCCAGCCAGCAGGGGAGGGGCAGCTTTTCCTCAGCCTTCCCCTTCCTCTCCCCCTCCCGCCCGCCCTCTTCTAAAGGCACCTACCCTTGACAAACACTCTCCCTCCTACGCCCCCTGCCATGGCCTCTGTGCCCACTGGGGGGTCACCCAGAGACACCCCCCTCCCCCTCCCCTCCACTGGTCCCCCTCCCACTTCTGAAATGGCGGCCGGCTTATCCAGGGCCGCCAGGGTCCCTACCATCATGTCGGTCGAGGGCGCAAGTGCGGGCTCCGGGGCTCCTGCCATCCCCGCCGTGGCATCCTCCGGCGACCCCACCCTGAACCCAACCCCCCGAAAGGGTAGGAAGGGCCAGGGGAAAAAGAAAGGCAAGAGCCCTGCCCGGAAGGCCAAACCTCCCGTGGGAGGGGCTCTTACCCCAGCTGCAGCAACATCTGGCGCAGCTCCCCCTTTTCCCCATCCCCCTGTTCCCTCCACCACTCCTGGGGGTTCCGATTCTTTGGCCCCCAGTTCATACACCCAGGTGGTGGCTGCCGCCTCGCACCCTGCCCTGCCCACCTCCGCCAGGACTACTACCCCCAACGGTCACGGCCCCTTCCCCGCACTCACCAGGAGGCACAGAGTCTGCTGCCTCCTGGTGGCTGCCTCGCCCCACGTGGAGATATACGCGCGGGCGTTGGCATGGGTGGTGGGGTCCAAGGCTGTGGTGGCGGCCTCCCGGATGTTCAGGAACATTGTCTTCTTCCTGGCATCAGAGGCCGCCGCCCAGGAGGTTGTGGAGAGGGGCCTGGTGGTTGGGGGTGTGCACGTGCCCCTGGAGCCGCTGGAAGACCTGGGTGTACGGGTGGTGTTTTCCTCTGTCCCACCCTTCCTCCCCAACTCCGCCCTTCTGCCTTTCCTCACTGCCCTGGGCCAACCTCTGTCGGTCCTGAGCCCCCTCCCCCTAGGCTGTAAAGACCCCGCCCTGCAGCACGGGCTCTCCTTCCACCAGCAGGCTCGCTTCCAACTGCCACCAGCAGCAGCACAGGGCGGAGTAGCCCAGGAGGGGGCTATACTGGTGCCCTATCAAGGGGCCCAGTACCGGGTCTTTTACACCCTGGGGGAGGCCCGGTGCTTCGTGTTCCGGGTGACAGGGCATGTCTGGAGAGATTGCCCCCTGGCCCGGCATGAAGAGGAGCCCGGGACCTCCTCCGACCCGGGGGGTGCCAGCCATGAGACCAGCGACACCCCGACCGCAACAGGCCCTGGGACCCCCCACTCCTCCTCTCGTCCCGGACGGAGCCATCGCTGCTCGGGCATTGGAGGGCACCCAATCGCATGGTGCCGGGCAGGAAGAAGAGGGAGCTGGTGCCCGAGCGGGCACAAAAGCCGGGCCCGCGGAGGAGAGGGAGGCAGGGCCGGCGTCAGGACCCGGGCAGGGCCCACCCCAGGGTGGGCCGTCCCCTTCCTCTGCTGCCCTGGCCCCTGTTTCCCTCCCTCCCTCCTTGTTGCCTCAGTACCCTGGCCCTTCCTCCTCTGCCGCCCAGCCTCACTCCTCGGAGGACTGGGTGCTGGTGGGGGGAAAGACGAAGAAAAGGAAGTGTGCGCCCGGCACCCCACCCTGTCGGAGGATGGGGTAGAGGTGCCCCGCAAGGCACCCAAAACAGCCGCCAGCCTCAGTCCATCCACCAAACCCCCGGCCACTGACCACCTGCTGGGGGTGATTGAGGCTGCTGCGGTGGCCATGAAGGACCCCACTCCTTCCGCCCCGGAGCCAGAGCCCCAAAAAGTGGGGACAGTCTCCACTGCACCATCACCCTCCTCCGACACCCCTCCAGCCACTGCCCAGCTCACTGCTGCAGAGCATCCGAAGGAGGTAAGCCTCAGCCTCACCCTCCTCTCGCAGGAGGTTGAGGCCCTAGGTCTCACCCTGATGGCCCTGGATGTGGACCTCCTTCTATTGGAGGCCTGCAGGCCTTCTGTCCACTTCCCACTCCCCTCACCTTCTTTCTCCCCATCCACCAGCAACCCCCTAACTGCCACCCCCCTCTGCCCCAGGACATCGCAGGGTGCAGCCCCCCACTCAGCTGGGGACAACCTCCCGGTGGGGGTCAGTGAGCCCCTGGATGCCCTGGAGGAACTAGTGTTCTCACTATACCCGCCCCTTAGACCCGAAGACCCCAACATCACTCCCCCCTGCCCTGCTGGTGCCTGCCACCGAGTGCGTGGGCACCTTGCCCTTACCCCCCGCATCACCTGTGGAACCCCCCCCAAGATCTCCTCCGCTCCCGTCCCTGCCCCTGCTCCCACCTTGGCCCCCGCCTTCACCCTCAGCCCTACTCCCTCCTCCAATCAATGTCCCATCCCAGAACCCGCAATCCTCCCCACTCAACCCACTCCCTCCCCTTTCTCTTTTCCCCCCCCACCCCCCCACCCTGTCCCTCACCTTCCCACCCCCCCTTAACCCCTGTCCAACTATATCTGCCCCTGAAGCTGTGACTGCTTGGGAGGCCCTCGACATACCGCCCTCTCCCAGCACTTCCGGGGCTGCTCTCCCTCTGCTGCCCCCATCCCTCCCAAACTCAGGCCCCAGTCCCTGCTCTGACCTTTTCTCCAGCCATGGGGCCCACAAGAATATGAGGCCAACAGGTACTTGATACCCTGAGGCCTTGGCACCCCACGTACTGGTGGACGAGATGAACCAGTTCTTGAAGGATGTTCAGGGCTCCAAGAATAAGGTTGCTCTCACCCTCCAGTGCTGGGGTGACTTCCATGTCATCCTTGAGTCCGTGAGGGCCCTTCTAAAGGAGGGGAAGAGGACTGAGAGGAGGGACACCACGGCCTACCAAAGGGCCCGCGGCTTCCGTGACGCCCTGATTGCCTTTGAGCTTGGTCATGGGCTGCTGTGTGGCCCCACGGGGACCATCAGCGATCCCTCCAGTGAGGATCCTCCCCAGCCTTCCCTATGGTGCTGCTCCTCCTTGCCACATTAAATGCCAGGGGCAGCGGGTCAGGTCTCTGCAGGTGTCGAGTGCTCTCCTTCCTCCGGGAGGGGGGGATACTAGGTCACCTTCCTGCAGGAGACCCACACTACCCCAGCCGCCAAAGCCAACTGGCGGCTGGAGTGGGGAGAAGGGGTCTATTTTAGCAATCTCTTGGCCCGCCGGGCTGGGGTAGCGACTTTGTTCTCCCCAGACCTGCAGCCCGAGGTGCTGGGGAGCATCGAGGTTGTGCCGGTCCACCTGCTGTATCTCCAGGTGCAGGTGGAGGGGCTGACCCTCCACCTTCTTAATGTCTATGCCCCGACACTTGCCCCGGAGAGAACTCCCTTCTTTCGGCAGGTGGCGGCCTTCCTCGAAACCATTGATCCTCACTAGTGCCAGGTACTCGGCGGGGACTTTAATTGCACCCTCGAGGAACGGGACCGCATGGGGACTAAGCAGTGCCTGGCCGCTGCAAACGTCGTCAGGGAGCTTCTTACTCATCACTCCCTGGTGGACGTCTGGTGCAGCCACCACCCAAACGAGGACACTGGTTTCACCTACGTCCGGGTGGTGGGCCATAAACCCATACACTCCCGGTTGGACCGCATTTACATCTCCCGGCAACACCTTTCTCAGGCCCACTCCTCCAGCGTGCGGCTGGCCCCCTTCTCAGATCACCATCTGGTGGCCGTGAAGGCTTCTCTCTCACTGGGGAAGCGGGGGTCGGCTTACTGGCACTTCAACAACAGCCTGCTGGAGGATGTGGGCTTCGTGGCATCCTTCCGGGAGTTCTGGCTGGCCTGGAGGGGGCAACAGTGTGCCTTTCCCTCAGCACAGAGGTGGTGGGATCTGGGAAAGGTGCGCATGCGGATCTTATGCCGCGACTATACCCGGGGGGCCAGCCGGCAGCAGGATGCGTTGATAGGGCAGCTGAAGTGGGAGGTTCTTGAGCTGGAGAGACGCCTAGCTGCCATCCCTGGAGATCCATCCCTCTGCGGCACGTACCGGGAGAAGAGGGACGAGCTCAGGGCCCTCAATGCCCTTTGGGTACAGAGGGCTTTGGTGAGGTCGTGAATCCAACTCCTTTGGGAGATGGACTGCAGCTCCCACTTCTTCTACGCCCTAGAGAAAAAGAGGGGTGCCAAGAAATATATCCTCTGCCTTCTTGCAGAGGATGGCACCCCTCTTACGGATCCAGTGGAGATGCGCGAGAGGGCTCGCGCCTTCTACGCCACCCTTTTCTCCCCGGATCCGACCGACGCTGACACCTGCAGGGTGCTTTGGGACCAACTACCTTTGGTCAGCACGGGTGACCGGGACCAGCTAGAGCTTCCTGTCACTCTAGCTGAGCTCTCAGAAGCCCTCCATCTCATGCCCACCAACAAATCCCTGGGCATGGACGGGCTGAATGTGGAGTTCTACCGCGTGTTTTGGGACGTCCTCGGCCCAGACCTGGTCAGCGTCTGGGCCGAGTCCCTGCAAAGCGGGGTCCTCCCCCTTTCGTGCAGGCAAGCTGTCTTTGCCCTGCTTCCCAAGAAGGGGGACCCCTGCGACCTTAGGAACTGGCATCCCATCTTGCTCCTCAGCATGGACTACAAGATAATCGCCAAAGCCATCTCCCGCCTCTTGGGGTCCGTGCTGCAGGACATGGTCCACCCTGACCAGAACTACACTGCCCAGGCCTCACCATCTTTCATAACCTGTATTTGGCCCGGGATCTCCTAGAGCTTGGGTGTAGGGATGGCCTGTCATTCGCCCTCCTGTCCCTGGACCAGGAGAAGGCATTCGACAGGGTGGACCACGGGTATCTCCTGGGCACCCTGCAGGCCTTCGGCTTCAGGCCGCACTTTGTTGGGTTCCTCCGGGTGCTGTATGCTGCCTCGGAGTACATGGTCAAGCTCAACTGGACCCTGACCGCTCCGGTCGGCTTCGGACGGGGAGTACGACAAGGCTGCCCGCTCTCAGGACAGCTCTACAACCTGGGCATCGAGCCCTTCCTCTGTCTCCTTCATCGAAGGCTGATGGAGATGGTGCTTCGGGAACCAGGGCTGTGGCTGGTCCTGTTGGCGTACACCGACGAGGTGCTTCTCGTGGTCTAGGACCCGGGAGACCTGGCACGGCTGGAGGCCTGCCAAGCTGTCTATTCGGCAGCCTCCTCCGCCCGGGTCAACTGGGTCAAGAGCTCTGGCCTGGTGGTCGGGGCTGGATGGCAGGCAGGCCGCCTCCCACCCATGCTTCAAGCCATCCAGTGGAGTGCAGATCCGCTGCTCTATCTCGGCGTCTACTTATCCGCCACACATCCCTCTCCGCTGGAAAACTGGCAACATTAGGGAGCAGGGTAGCTGGGCGGATGCGGAGGTGGACAGGACTGCTCCAGTTCCTCTCCCTGAACGGGAGGGCACTGGTGCTTAACCAGCTGATCCTGTCCATGCTCTGGCACCACCTCAACACCCTGGTCCCACCCCCGGAGTTCCTGGTCCAGCTCCAGAAGTCAGTTCTGGAGTTTTTCTGGCCAGGACTGCACTGGGTCCCTGCAGGGGTACTCCATCTCCCCCCGGAGGAGGGGGAACAGGGCCTGACCTGCATACGCACTCAGGTCCATGTCTTCCGCCTCCGGGCCCTGCAGGGACTTCTCAATACTAACACCAACAGTGCAGATAGTCCGGCATGGAGTATGCTAGCGCATGCTTTCCTCCATCATTACTGAGGGCTCTGATACGTCCGGCAGCTCCTTTATTTATCCCTGATAGACCATCTGCGAGGCCTCTTGGAGCTGCCGGCCTTCTACCAGGACCTCCTCTGTGCCTGGCGGCTGCTTGCAGCTGCCAGGCCCTTAGGGGCCACCACAGGGGAAGACCTCCTCGCGGAGCCCCTGCTACACAACCCCTACCTTCGTGTGCAGGTGGCGGAGTCTCCCACGGTGCGCCGGAGGTTGGTCCTAGGTGGAATCACCAGTGTCAGAGACCTCCTGGACTACAACCGGGGGGACTGGATGGAGGCCCCGGCGCTCACCCGGCGCATGAGGCTCTCCACCCTACGTTCCCCCCGGCACGTACTCAAGGAGGTGAAGGCCGCCCTGCTGTCTACTGCTCACGTTTACCTCAGGCGACTCCTGCAAGAGGGTGCGCCCTGCCCCCCTCTCACTCCTGGCCCTCCGGACCTCTCTGTGGGCCCCTGGCCCTGCACCCCCGCCCACCCTCCTCCGCTTCATCATCCCAGCCAGCTGCATACCCTGCAGCCGGTCCTCTTCCAAACCACACCTAGACATCTCTTGTACACGCTCGTGCTTCACACGCTCCACTTCCCCACCCTTGTGTCCCGCCCTGACCATAAATGGCAGGACCTTTTAATGCCTTCAGAGGGTGGGGACCCCCGGTGGGCCAGCCTCTATTCCACCTTGGTTCCGCGGCTCGCCGGGGACATCAGCTGGAGAATTCTCCATGGAGCAGTGAGCACGGGCATGTACCTGGCGTGGTTCACCCCCACCCCAGACACTTGTACCTTTTGCGGCATGAGGAGACCCTGGTGCACATTTACATTGAATGCACCAGGCTGCAGCCCCTCTTCCGGCTCCTCCAGAACCTCCTCCTGAGGTTCTGGCTGCATTTCTCCCCACATCTTCTTATCCTCTCACACCCAATCCATGGCCCCACGAAGTAGCGAGACCACCTCGTCAGCCTCCTCCTGGCCGTGGCCAAAACGGCCATTTATAAGACTAGAGAGAGGAGGCTGGCAGAGGGTCAACTGGCGACTGTGGGGCCTACTTCCGTTCCTCCCTCCGGTCACGAATCCGGGCAGAGTTCCCCTGGGCGGCGTCCACCAACTCCTTCGATACCTTTGAGGAGCCGTGGGCGCTGTCTGGGGTTCTCTGCTCGGTGTCCCCCTCCAGTTCCCTCATTTTGAACCTCTGACCCTCACTCCCATCCCTGTTTTTTCTTTTGCTGTCCCCCGAACTCACTTGGGGCCGTTTCTTTTAGCAGGTCCCCCCTCGCCATGAGAGGGGCCTTTTAGTCATGGGCGGGCTGCGCCCTCCCACTCCCTCGGCCTCCAACAGGTTTTACTCTTGTCTTTCCTCCCCTGGCCTCACCCTGCCACACACATTATAATGCAACACCTCAGAATACAGCAAGACACATCAAACCCATATAAAATACCATATCTGCTAACAGAAAGCTTTCTGAATTGTCTATGAACATTTTTGATCTGTGGATAATTCCCACCCACAACTTACATTTAATCAACCTCATAACTTCTCCAGTTTTATTCCACACGGGCAACACAATGCATAAACATAAAGCACCCCCTCCTGTTTTTCCCTCAAGGGTATCTTTATATGTGAGCAAACATTACATGCTCAGTTCCATGAAAAGTACTAGAATTAGATTTCTACAATACATTTTATGACTGAAGTCTGCCCATGCATTCTGAAAGGTTCTGTGCTTTCACTTTTCTCAGTGCAGAGGAAGCTTGTGGCATTCACCATATAACTTCAATTTAGTTCCCAATCACCTTTCTCCATAGTGATAATTTGTGTGTAATGGAGATCTCTGATTTTAATTGAATACAAGCATTTGCTTATCTTATGAGTGTGCAGTTGGCTAACTCATTTGCAATTGCTCCCCAAAAGCAAAAATTAAATCGTCAATAGCAGAAGGATAAAATGTTGCTACATGGCTGATTAATGTGAAATTCTGAAGCTTTATGTGTATTGTGCTAATCAACTACTATTCATTTTGATAAATCATGCAAGAAAAAGTGTCATTTATGTAGTGCCTTTCATGCAAAGATCCTGGGACACATGGCAAATTTTACATTCCAATTATATTCCACCCTCAATTTTTGTGCAAAATAATCATTCCTTAGTGGGACTTCTGCATGTGGTAGATTAGAGCCTAAGTATATAGCGTACAGATTAATTTAAACACTGAAATGCAGCCACCTCTGGACTGGGCTGTGCAACCACTGAATAACGCACAGCAATGGCTAAATATGCAGGAAGCATTTTACGTACCACAAAGACACTTTACAATGCATCTTTATCTGACGTTGACTATCATACTAAGCCAAACTACTTCAGACATTGAGTTCTTATGAAGCCAGCCAATTTGCTTTTGCCTCATTTTTTTATTACGTAAACCCTCAATTTAACAGACCCCAAATAAAGGACTTCAGAAATAATGGATGCTCTCTACCAGCCCCACCCCCACCCCTTATTAATTGCCAGAGACTCACCAGAGCCGCCACCAGGGCTGGAGGGGGCCACCACAGTAGCCGGGGCCAGAGGAGCCAGGGGCGGGGGCTGCGGCAGGGCACAGACAGTCTCCTCCCCCCACCGTCCCATGTGCATGGAGCATGTCGGCACCCAGCCACCGCTGCCTGCAAAGGACTGAGCAGCAGCCACGGTGTCGGAGGCTGCTTCCCAATGTCAGGCTAGGGGCAGCCATGGGTGGCTCAGAGCCGGGGGCTGCACGATCCACAGCGCTGAGAGCTGCAGGAGGTGGAGGGAGCCAGGGCAGCATTCAGCTCCTCTCCTGGTAGTTGTAAGAGGGAGATGGAGGTGTCAGGGGAAGAATGGGGCAGGAGTGAGGAAGGGAAAAGGGGGAAGAGGACAGGAGTGAGTGATGAGCTGGGAAGGTCAGTGCATCATCATACAGTGTAACCATTCAGATATAAAGGACTTTCAGCATTAAAGGACACCCTTCCCCCCTTTAGTCTGTTAAATTGAGGGTTTACTATATTATTATTATTATTTATTTTACAGAAAGGACTAGGAAGTAGATGGAAATGTCTCAAGAAAGCATTCCTCATCCACTTGGTTTCACGCCTCCTATATATTTTTCTAACCAGTGCATCTCCTTATTATCCACTATGAATGTATGCTTGCCATGGCAGGCCGCAGATGCTTTCCTTGGCTTGTTGTTTCTGCTCCTGTGAGGAATGCAAATGGAATGCATGCTCCAAAATCAGTTAAAATGTCTAGGAACCCCACAGCACTTAAAACAAACAGCCTACGGAATGACTTTGTTTTGTCCTACTATCCTGCTGCCTGGAAAGTAGATCTCATACTCTTTGGTCTAACCTGTACTCTGGAAGTATAGTATTTAAAATATAATATTCATCTATCATCCCTACTTTGAGAATTATGGTTTGGAGCCTTTCCCCAGTGACCTAACTTCACCCCGTCAGTCTAACCAAACAATAGCTAGAGGTGTAACTGCACAATTTTTTGTTATCTGTACTTCAGGGAGATCTCAATGACACTCTAATTTTGCCTATGCTCTTAGGATTCTGACACTGGAAAAGCTCAGTAATATCAAAGAGTACGTTAACTCTGTAAACTGTGTGCATTCTATCATGAGTAAGAGTCCATCTTGTGTATAGCTAGTGTTTTCTATCTCTTTGTGCTGACTTTTTCGCTGATTAGAAAGCTGTCTCTTTTTTTTTTTCCACTTCCTCCTTTTTAGAATTTCTCTTATCTTTTCAACTTCAGCTTCTCAGTTTTCTCCTTCTAACCTCCCAGTGTTCTGGGGTCTCTCTGACCCTCATGGGCACCAAACATGTAAATAAAACTTTCCATGCCAAGCCTGTGCCTCTTCATACACCAATTGTTCTTTGGCAAGGACAAGATAAACCTTTCCAAGGTGATTTTACCACACAACCGGTAGATTTTGCTTAGCAAAAAAGAGAAAAAAATAATTTAGAAGGTAATAGGGTTAATTAGGCCCTTCAGTGTTAGTCAAAGGGAAAAATGAAAGTACCATATTTCTAAGGTCTTTGGGGGTCTCCTGGGTGCCAATCAGGCACAAAAATTCAAAGCAAAACACTTATTTCATCAAGGATTCTCAAACTCAGATGAGAACTACTGGTTATCCCTATTCATTACAATAAAACCTCTTGTGATTTTATTGCAATGAAAAATGTTACTCAAAATGTATTGGGGGCCATTGAGGCTGCAGTTCTGATAAGAGTAACCAAATCTTTCTGTGTTGTTTTTATTGACATCGTTTCAGTGATTTATTTTTTTTAAATGCACCAAAAGGGTATTGAGCATTTGTGAGACCCCAGATAACATTGGCCTCATGTAACAGCATAATTAAACAGCATGTGTGTGTTGCTCTGAACAGAGCACTGTCAAACAGCTTTGCAGGGAAAAAAACACTTGTTGGGAAGAGCTTCACATACATGTTCTGATCACTTGATAGATGATGTCCATGGGGCACAGACTCACTGTGCCCTGCACATGCACATCACTTGTCTGTATATATTGTGTGGATTTTCTTGAATCACATGTGACACAAGAAATCTCTGAGTAAGAGATAGGTGTTTCTCATGGACCTTGGTACAGATATGGTGAAAACTACTGGTGCAGGAATGGAACACTGCAGTCTTACCTCTGGCTTCTGGAAAAGCAGCATATTGTGGCCTAGATACTGATCCAGAATGGGAAAAATGTTACTTCCAGTCCAAAGAACAAACAAAAACAAAAAATGACAATAACAAAAAACCTTCAGAAATGTGCCAAGGATAAAAACCGAGTATGCTCAGAACATATGTTACCTATTTCCTCCATTTGCTCCAACTAGCAGGCCATTTACTGCTGCTTTGCAGTGTTTGTTTCTTTTTGACTGTTGCTGTTATCTATTTTCAATATCTAAGCCTGAGGTCAGTTTGACCCTTGATACTTGTACACCATGTGCCTTCTTTTAAAATGTGTTGATCATGGGCTCAGTAAGACCCCCCCAACATAAGTACTGTGTAGTGTGCATCTGAAGCTAGGAAAGTTTAACATATTCATCAATTTATAGTACACTGATTACAACAAACTCAGTTATAAATTGTTGAATATTATGAAAAACTATTTCACCAGGAGGGTGGGTAAAGCACTGGAGTTGGTCACCGAAAGAGGTGGTGGAATCTGCATCCCTAGAGGTTTTTGAGTCCTCACTTAACAAAGCCCTGACTGGGATGATTTAGTTGGGATTGGTCCTGCTGTGAGTAGGGGGTTGGACTTGATGACCTCCTGAGGTCACCCAACCCTACGATTCTATGAAATGCGTCCCTTATCGGTGGGAGTTCAAATTCTGAGATACTAGTGGCCTCTAAGATCTCAGTACAGAAATTGTTGGTGGATTTTTGATTCAATATGAGAGTTTAATATAAGGTTTCAGGGTTTTTTTTATGAACAGCTCATATATTTAAAATCTTAACATTAAAAAGCCCATTTGTCCCCACCTCTAAATAGGGCACAAAAGGTGTGTGACTAGAGAGAAGCAGCTAAGAGCCTCTCCCACTAAACCAGCCCCAAAAGTAATTCCATCGGGTCCTCTCCCCCAGGTTCATATAAGACTGATAGCCCTTCCCAACAGGCCTGTCCCCCACTGCAGGCCCCAGGGCAAGGTGGCAGGGAGGCCCAGCTCTGTGCCCGGGAAGGGGCCTTGCCTACAGCAGTTAGCCCTTAGCACCTCTCAGATCACAGCACTGGGTCCCGTCTCCTCTCAGAGCTGCACAGAGTGGTGCCTCAGTGCTGCCTCAGCACCTCAAAGGGCCTCACAGCTGCAGCTGCCACAGCTACTTTGGTAGCAATGGCAGCTGAATGCCAGGCCCCCACATTCATATTGACACAGGCTTTGTGGAGCCCACCAGCCACTATGTACAAGTTAACTTTTTCACTGCCATGGCTGTATGGAAGCTGGCCACCCCAGACAGTTACCAATCCGTCGGCCACCAGTTCAGGGTGGGCAAATCCACCGTCGGGCCTATCCTCGTCAAGGTAAGCCGTGCCCAGCTCACACCTAGACTGCATGCAGGGGACAGGGGGCAGCCTGGCAACAGGCACCATCAGGAGAAGAGTGGGCACCCTGGGGCCAGGGGCGGGGATGGGGATGGGCACAGGCAGGCAAGCCGCACCCCACCCCACACTCACGAGTGCACCCCCTTATGCCCTGCAGGTCGTCCTGGTGATCAACAAGGTGCTCCTAAGGTAGCTGGCTCACGTTGGAAACCTGGACAATGCCATCCGGGGATTCCAGGAGCTGGGCTTCCCCAACTGCTGTGGGGCCCTAGATGGTACCCACATCACCATCCGGGCCCCAGAGCACAGCCACAGGGCCTAGGTGAATTGCAAGGGCTACCACCCAGTGGTCCTGCAGGCCCTGGTCAATGCCAAAGGCCAGTTCCAGTACATCTACATGGGCTGGGCTGGCCGCACACACAACGCGAGGGTCTTCCAGAACTCAGGGCTGGGACATCGTATGGCCGAGGGGACCTTCATCCCTCGGTGGGAGCTCGCCGTCAGGGACACAATGATGCTGCCCTGCATTGTGGCAGATGCAGCCTACCCCCGCAGGCCTGGCTGATGCAGCCCTACACTGGGCACACCCAGCCAAGCCAGGACCTTTTCAATGAGCAGCTGAACTGACCCCCAGAGCACCATGGAGTGGGCATTCGGCCACCTAAAGGGGCATTTTAGATGCTTCTACACCAGGCTGGAGGTGGGCCTCCCCAGCGTCCCAGCAGTGGTCGAGGCCTGCTGCACCCTCCATAACCTGGTGGAGGCAAAACACAAGCTATATATGCAGGGGTGGGCCGCTGAGGCAGGACGCAGGTAGGAACAGCCCCCTGACGCCCCATACCACCAGGCCCAGCAGGACGGGGTGTGTGTAAGGGAGGCCCTGTGCCAGGTCTTTGAGCAGAGGCCACAGTAACCCCCCACAACCCTGCACACTTCCCCCCACTCGCACCCTGCACACACACACTCCTCCCCCACCCACACCCTGCACACATACACCAGCACCCATGCACAGGGAACACAGGTTAAACCATTAAAATAAACTATTTACTTCAAGAACTGTGCCCCTCATTTTCTAGGGGGAACTATATACATGTGGGGGGAGGGTGAGTGGGGAGAACTATATGTGTGGGGAGATGGTGAAAAGGAAGAACTATTTACATGAGAGGGGGAAGGGTGAACGTGGAGCTGGGGTGGGGGGGTCTCACCCCTGCATGGGGCTCGATGGCCTGTCGCCCACGCCCGCCCCTTCCTCCCTGGGTTTGGGGGCCCCGCTGGGGCCAGGGCCGGGGCTGGGGCCTGGTGGGGGCCAGCATCACAGGGAGGAAAGGGCAAAGCTTGGGCGTGGTTGCCGCACCTGTGCTGGGCTCAGCACGGGGGCGTGGGGCAGGGGCTTGACTTCCAGCTGGCCAGCCCTGGACAGCAGGGTTTGGGCCAAGTGGATGAGGCTGGCTGGAGGGACTGGGGAGGGAGCAGGGCCTCAAGGTCGGCCTCCTCGGGGGGCGGTGTGGGGGAGATAGGAGGATGGGGGATTGAGGAAGGGGGGAAATGCTGAGAGGGAGGGGACACACAGGGGACGGGGACATGGAGGATAGTGGAGAGGCAACGTAAGGCGTGGGTGTGGGAGTGGCCCACAATGGAGTGGCAGCAGGGGCCAGGTGGCCAATCAAAGCCTGGGTGAGGGCGTCCAGGTTGGACACCTCCGAGTCCCATGCCTGCCACTCCATGGCAAGCCACTCCCGCATGATGCCCGTCAGCTGCCTCAGGGCAGCTGTGTGGTCTGTGTCCCCTGCCTCCTCCCCCTAGCCTGTTGGCACCAGTGAAGGGACCTGCGGCAGCCCCATGCTGTCCCCATCTCGGGCCTGGGTTGCTCCCCCTCGCCCTCCATGGTTGGGCTCCCCAGGCCCATTTTGAGGCTGGTCCAGCTGCTGACTACTGGAGCTGTGGAGACATAAGGGGAGAGGAACACGCCATTAGTCCCAGTGAGGGACCCTCTGAACCCCCGCACCCCAGCCACCCCATCCTGGTGGTCCTGCAGGGACTACATCCGGGGTTCCCCATCTGGGTTGCAGGAGTGCTGGGTCTTCCCTGTCCCCCTCGGTCCCTCCGTGGCCTCCCACCGGTGATACTGTCCAGGCCACATGGTGCTGAGTGCCACACATTGGCCCTGTGAAGCCGGGACGTTGGGGCCGACTGGCCCACCCATGCCATGGGGCTGATGTTTCCGTGGATGGGCTGCGGCCACCCCAGGTGGGATTGCACACCCCCTTCCCCAGCCCTGCAGCCACCCATGTACACAGTACATACCTATTGGTACCTCCAGGAGCTCAGGCGAGGCGCAATCCGAGGGGACCAGAATGGATGGGCCTGAGGGGACTTTGATGACCTGGGCCCCCTCTGTCAAGCCCTCGTCATCACTGCTGGCCAGGATCCACAGTGGCTGCTTACAGGTGGCTGGAGGTCTGGGGTGGTCCTCCCCCCCTCAGTCCCATCCCCTCCTGCTCCGGCTCCACTGGGGGGTCCGCCATGTCAAGGAACACGGCCGGGGGTCCCGCCTCCTTGGGCCCAAGGAGGTGGTCAAAATCTTTAAAGTAGGGGCAGCTGGTGGGCGCTGCCCCTGACCGCCCAGCCGTGTCCCGAGCCCGACAGTAGGCCTGCTGGAGCTCCTTCACTTTGGACCTCACCTGGTCTGGGGTCCGGGTGGGGTGACCCCGCCAGTGAGGCCCTTGGTGAGGCTCTCGAACATGGGTGCATTTTAGTGCCGAACCCCCATCTGCTGCAGGACCTCCTCATCTGCCCAGAGGGCGAGGAGCTCCTGCAGCTCGGCGTCAGTCCAGGAGGGGCCTGGTGCTTGGGGGGCTGGCTCACCTCCTGGAGGGTGCCCCGGTGTCCTTGGGGGGCCCCTGGAGTGGGCGGGGATCAGGTGTGCTGGCCACAGTGCCAGGGAGGCCGGTAGGAGGGCTGGAGTGTCGCCCTTGCTGGATGGCTGGGCAGCAGCGTGGGCTCCCTGCTGCCTGCCCCCTCTCAGCTTCCTGCCTGAGGGCTTCTGAGAGCCTGCATCCTGAAACGCAGCTGGACACTGGAGCATAGAGCTCTGCTTGTGCTGGGAGCAGCGCCACCGCTGCCTGCCAGCTGATCACAGCCATGGAGGACCCGCTCTTTCGAAAAAGCGGGTCACAGAGCGTCTACACTTGCTCTCTTTCAAAGTTGTCTTTCGAAAGAGGGCGCTTTTCCCATCCCGGGAGCGGAGAACCAACTTTGAAAGAATGGGGGAGTTCTTTTGAAGTTAATTTCGAAAGAGCACTGTGTCACTGTAGATGCTCTGCTTCTGCTTGCTAAAGAACTCAGTTTTCCAATCCTAATTTCAAATGTACTTGCTAGTGTAGACGCACCCAAAATGTAATAGCACAGCATGTGACGCTTTATGACTGAGTTATTCATGCTCAGTTCATTGTCAACTTGCAATATTTTCATTCACCTGAAGCTGCCACAGAATTTCCACCAGAATGTAGGAAGATCCAGGACCTTTGCTACAGACTTGAGGTCCAGTTCACCACCCATTAGATGGGCTGTTGCTCCCATGCCTACCTTTTCAGCAACTGCCCTTCCTTCTTGTGCACACAATCCGTGTCCATATTGTTTGCACCTGCATCGGCCATTCAGCCACCTGTGCATCCAAGTTGTGCCCATGCCTAGTCTGGGCTACAGGCGGGTGGAAAACCAGACTGTTAGGGTCTGATTCTAATTCACATTAAGGTCCTCCTTCTACCCCTCTGTCATTATAGAGTGGATTTAGTGCAAAATAGAGCAGGGCTGTTAGATTCTTCTACCACCAAATGTATTATTTATTCTGGACATACTTTAAAGTGGAAAAAGGGTGGGAAGTGGAAAGTATCTCCTAAAAGATTTTTAGGCGAATGCTTTGGTGGAGACAATCGTTTGTTGGTCATATGCTTACTGAAATTAACAAAGAGCTGCAGAGGAGTTACAAAGAGGGAATGAAGTGTGGGAATCTTTCTTCACAAAAATGCATTTTTAAATGTTCTAGTTAGAACAGCATTTTCAGTTAGCGTTAGTTCCACACTGCCTATGTGAGCACAAAGATGGTTGCTTTGGCCATGGCTCCACAACAGCTGATGCAGACAACTTAGGTGTGAATTAGCCATCCCTCTGGGTGATGTAGTTCATGCCAATTTCAGCCACCGTGTCGATAGGGCTATCGTATCAACAGGCAAGCTTCTCCAGCCAACATAGCTACAGCCACTCACAGGATCTGGAGTAATTGAGCTTGCTCCTGTCAGCATGGAGCCATGGTGTAAACTCAGCTAGTGTAGCCACAGCCTTACTATTTACACTTCAATCGCTGGTGGGCAGCAGGAGTTGAAAAGAAAATGTAGGCAAATAGGCACAGATTGAACAGAGGGCAGAGACAGCTATGCTTTGGCGAAGCTGTTGAGCAGGTGGCCTGTGGACCAGCCTCGATACCCTTTGCTGTCACATGCACTCATATGCCTTTAAATGGTGTTGTAAGAAGCTGCTGAAGAGGAGGGTCTGGTACTAAAGAAAGGAAAGTGAGTGATCAAGTGGGCACTGCAAACTCATTGAGTTTGCATAGAGTAACATGAAACATGTGAATTAGGGTCATGGGAAGGTGAGGGTCCTCCTAGGTACAATATGCAAGTGACTTCCAGTCACTGTGACTGCTCTCCTTCTGTGCACAGCTCCATGTCCCTTCCAGGAGAGCTCAGTCTCATTTACAAAAGAGGATTTAAGTGCAACAAATGAAGTGGGTTTCCTGATATCACTGAAACAGAAACCAGATCTGCCAGGCTGGCAATCAGCTTCTAATATCCCCTCCCACATTCTCCTAGCAGAGAAGGAATTCTGCTCCTCTTCATAGCCCGATATAAACTGTCTGAGCCAGTATTCCTACAGCCACCTTCTATGATCTCTCGCCAATGACCCTGGCCTTGCAATTCTGAGTGATATACAAAATGGTGCCTCAGCCTGTATATTCTGGTTAAAAAGTGAAAGCTACCCTGTGTTCAGAACAGGGTAATGTGGGTGTGGTCTTTGCACCAAAGAAAAGTCAATCTCTATGCCCTTTTCTACACACAGATAAACCTCCAGTTTAATTTAAACTAGCTTAGTTGAACTGGTGGAGCTTTATGTGTAGATACACTTAAATCGGTTTAAAACTAGTTGCAGGTATGACTACAAGTTGGTCATGAATTCTGTCATTTTACATGACCTCGAAGATCAGCCCTTCACAAGTCTCATGCTTCTGTTATTTCTTCTTTATTGCTTATATCCTGCTTATGACTTTTACTAAAAAGTACTCATGACAAAACCTTAGCCTTAGTTAGAATGTGTTAGCTTGTGTTTTTATATTTACAGGTACAAGTTATATTGCTTGAAACCTAGTTTAAAGTGCCCATATATAAACTGCAGTGATTTAATTAAACCACTATCAAATCAAACCAATGGGGCGTCATCCATTAAAGTCAATTGGGAGTTTTCCACTGATTTAGATGGGAGTGATATTAAGCGCTTAGTTACACTGATATGACTTCATGGTTTTACCTAGTGTTATTCATAAAGGCACTGTGATAAAGAGGGGTGGGGGCTGGTGAGTGAGTAAAGGAAGTGCCCAACTGAGAAGAATAGGAACTTAACTATGATCCTTGACATACTGATAAAGCACTTTGTTATTTGTCCCATTCTTAGCCCTGACTACTACTAATAGTCAGAAGCCATTAGGGGTCCCATGCACTCCCTGCCCTGGTTACTGCTATTCCTAAGGATTTGGTACATGTATCACTCTGCACATGTACTATTACGGATCTACTGCCCAGGAATAAGCCTAACATAACTTAACAATAGATTTAGATGGAGGGGAAGGTAATGGATAATCCAGGGGCTTGTTCATTGAACTCTGATTAAATATATACTTTAATTAATTATTCTGTGTAGTCCTCCCATTAACCCTTCAGAAGTCAATGGGTTTAAGACTTCAGTTTAACCCTTTTTCCTTCAAAATAAAATTAATTACTGTAGACTTCCCACTTATGTGGAGGTTGTGTTCTTGAGCAACCCCATGTAAGTCAAATTTAAAGTAGCTCAACGGTGGGGGCAGGAAACTGATGAGTGCAGCACTGCTGGTCAGTTTCCTGTCTCCTGTGAACGGTGGGCAGCGGAGATCATAGCTCACAGGAGATGGGACACTGACCGCTGCACTGGTCAGTTTCCCTGCTCCTGTCAGTGGCAGCAACCAAGAGTCAGTTTGGCACCCCGACAGGAGCTGGGACTCTTACCATCCCTGCCAGGAGCGGGAAACCTGACTCTCACCACTCCTGTCAGTGGCAGCAGCCAAGAGTCAGGCTCTTGGCTGCTGCCCCTAACAGGAGACAGGAAACTGACCAGTGCAGTACTGCTGGTCAGCTTCGTTGCTCCTGTGAGTGGAGGGGAGCTGGTGCCTGGCTCCCAGCTGCCTGCCAAACACAAGAGCCAGGAAACTGAGCTGCACTGGTCAGTTTCCTGGCTTCCTTGAGCCGCAGACAGCCTGGAGCCAGGTGCCAGTTCCCCGCCACTCAGAGTGGAATTAACCCAGGATACACACAACTTGAGTGTGCATATCTTGGGGTTCTACTGTTCTGGAACTTCCACTTACATTTATACCATATCTGTGTGGGTAGGTAGGGGGGGCAGGTGTCTGTGTCTAGATTCAGTCTGGCTGCTGGCAGCATGATGCAAATGAGGACTCATGAAATTGCAAATGGCTGCTCATTTGCTTGTTCAGGGCAGAAAACAAGCAGTGTAGACATGGTTCCGCTGGCAAAAAAACCCTGTTGTCGGCAGCCTCTGAATTTTTCCAGGCAGAAGTGGCCACCAAAAGAAGGGTTTTTTGGTGGCAGGACCACATCTACACTGCTTGTTTTCTCCTGTAAATATGCAAATGAGATGCACGGATATGCAAATGAGCATCCATTTGCATTTTTGAGATTATTTATTTACATCAAGCTGCCAGTACTGTGGTTCAGTGTAGATGCAGCCTGTGTATGTGTATCATGGCAAATACAGACATTTTATTCTGAATTCTTCTTGTTAATGATTTAATGGGGGTTTCCTTAGAAAAATATACTGAGCTTGAAATTTCTCATGGGTGACCTCAACTAAGAATGATTCAGTTGTGTACGGAGTACTTAAAGTTTAGAGAAGATCCACTCAGACATAGTTTATTTGTTCCAACACTGAAAAAAATACTTAATAGTTGTTTGCTAAAGAGTATGAATCTAAACTTTTGAATTGTAACCCATGTCTTGTGCTACTGCAGTTAGGTAACAAATTTAAATAATTAAAACTCATGGACTACTTCTATTCACGTGACACCAGAATGGGAGGGTACTGAGAAGTATTTCAATCTAGCCTTATCCATTTCAGCAAAAGAAAATAAACAGCAAAGAAATGAATGCACACTGCAAGGCAATGAGCAGATGAGCATGGATTGATTAAAGATTGTACCCTCAGAAAATATCTGAAAGCAAAATAATACTTTTGTCTCCAAAGGTACCATTTTTAATAGAACCCCACTGTTGAAAACTAACATCTTGAAAGGGGTCACCATCTGTAATAGGAAAGTAAACACAATCCTTCAATCTGAAAAATCATAGGTTAAGGAAGCTAGAAGACATCTGACAAGCATGAAAACTTCAAAGGGTAAGCAAGCCCCTTTATATGACATGAATATTCTGCAACTAGGAAAAGGAAAATATTCTGAACCACTCTCAGGATGAACAGTGTTAAAGATAACTCCAGCATATAACATGCACAATTGGCTAGGAATCACCAGTGCAGATAAATAATGGAGATTTATTACCTGACTCATAATTCAAGTAGAGTAAACTGAATTACAGAGTAAATGTCTCACAGGACAGTTCTCCAGCAAACTCTTGCAAATTCAGAACATGTACACCAAGACATAAAACTCCATTTATGGTTGATAGAATATGGCTTACAGCTTTTAAGGTATGAAAAACTGAATATAGTGGAAATGTAATTTTCTATAGCCTGAAAAAACAACCAGGTGGAATAAACAGTTATAGCAAGACATTCATATATCTCCTGAGATGAGAATGATGATCACATTGAAACAAATGCTATAGAAAATGTAATATATGGGACAACAGAGGAGGTTGAAAATGAATGAGTCCTTGAGTACCTATATCTTTAAGCATTCGAGTTACTCTGCTATTCTTTCTGTAGATTGAGAATACTGAGCTGCTAGTAATGCAATGTCTGAAGGATAGTTGCTTGCAAACCTCATGAGACAGGTATAGCAGCTGAATGGAGAGCTCATGTTACCTTCTCTTGCAAGAATCTTCACCACTTCTGCATCCAGAGAGTTCTTTCCCCAGATGGACAGAGGGACTATGGTAGAACCCAAAAGTTTCAAATAAGTTTACTCACTTGGAGTTTGATCACAGGGCCAAAGAGAATTCTTCATTGGTCTCTTAAATAATCATGTTGAGGTTCACAGGCCGGGTTTTTCTCTCACTCATACTAGCTTTACACTGGTATGACTCTATTTTCTTCAGTGAAGTGAATCCCAATTTACTTCAAGGTAACTGTGGGAAAACAAGTGAACCAAGACTTGCATCTGTCAGAATTATATATTTCCATCTCCACTTAAGAACGTCCTGGGTAAACAATCATCATGCAACAATGGGTAAAATTTCACAGGGGCTTGAGAGAATTAGGAGTTTACATCAAATGTTCAAACATGCTGAGGCCAAGGTCAGGTCTACTGGCCAGAGCCAGAGCTGGAGTCAGAGAGTCAAGCCAAGAATGAGGATCCAAGCCAGACAGTTGGGCCAAATGTCAGAGCTGGAGCTGGAAATTGCACCAAGGATCAGGAATAAGACAAAAAAGCAGGAACCATGAACAGGTAACTGAACCAGGAGTCAGGCAAATAGACAAGATCCAGTGTAACAGATGTGCAGACAACATCCTATATCTGTCTTGGATTTAAATAGGTAGCTCTATCCAGTCAGAGTTCTTGATATTCCTTCAGTGAAGCCCAGGGAAGCCCTCACTGATGTTTCAGGTTTCATGGCCTAACCTGATTATCTAGTTAGTAATAAGCCACTGGCTGGAAGTAAGAAAGTAATGGTTGAGTAGGACTTCTAAAGATGCAGGTTCCACACCTGTGAGGTGATGATGACAGAGCTCCCTCCTGAAGAGATGTCCTGAGTGGAACCTGTAGTTTGCAATTAAAGGGAATTGCCTGGTGGAAATGTGATCTGTACTCTTGTATGTGAATTCTGCATATGGTATCATAGGTACTGCTCCAACATTTAGTTTATTCTCTCCAGTTGACCACTGGTCTGAGAATGGTATGCAAATGAGAGGTGCATGGACCCCCTACCCCAGAATTTGCAGCATTTCCA
This sequence comes from Carettochelys insculpta, assembly GCF_033958435.1. Taxonomy (NCBI): domain Eukaryota; kingdom Metazoa; phylum Chordata; order Testudines; family Carettochelyidae; genus Carettochelys; species Carettochelys insculpta. The sequence goes on from NC_134139.1 coordinate 192,415,452, forward strand.
ACCAGAACTGAGATACGAATTGTGCATCATGATCAGAGATACTGTGATTTAAGAGGCCATGGAGATGGGCAACATGGATTATCTATAATTGGGCTGTTTCTTTGGATGTGGACAGGTGGACACAGGGAACAAAATGAGCTCTTTTTGTTAGTGGTCTGTGATTGTCAATATTGATGTAACCCCTTTGGTCTCTGGCAATTGTGCCATAAAAATGTAATGCTGTATTTGCTCCAGGCCTAAATCCAATTTTCAGGGGTCAAAAGAATGATGAAAGGTTTACTGTGTGATGTTTTGCCATGGGCACCCGCATTGTAGGAAGCTATGAACTACTGTATCATAAAACGCATTCATAACTACCACAAGAAACAGGACACTGAACATTGGGTTTTGAATGCACTCAGTGTACCACTAATAGGAAGTCTTGGCGTAGTTATAGGGATGCCACATACAGATACAACCCTTCAACTGTGACTCCCTCCCAAGTGTCATGGATAATACATATGACTAGAATATTTGTATGGAAGGGCATGGCTTGCTTTGGGAGGACAGGCAGGGGAAAGAGGAAGAAGCGTTGCCTTATATATCAAAAGTGTATACACTTGACTGACATTAAGATGAAAACAGAAGAAACACTCATAGAGCGGCTCCAGATAAAGACAAGAGGGGTAAAATAGAAGGGTGATGTCATGGTAAGTGTCTACCACAGACCACCTAACAAGGAAAATAAGTCTTTTTTTAAACAAGAAAACTATCCACGGCACAGGACTTGGTGGCAATGGAGAAATTCAACTATCCACACTTCTGTTGGGAAAATAATACAGCAGGACACAGATTATCCAACAATAACAGAGAGGGAGCCACACTAGTCTATATACTATCAAAACAAAAAGCAGTCAAGTAGCACTTTGAAGACTAGCAAAATAATTTATTAGGTGAGCTTTCGTGGGACAGACCAAGTTATTGTATATTTAGGGTCAATTCATTTTTATTTTGGAAAGTAGAGGAGAGGTTGTTCTAGAATTGATGTTAACAAATAAGGAGGAACTGGTTGAGAACTTGAAAGTGGAAGGCATCCTAGGTGAAAGTGATCATGAAATAATATGGGTTCATGATTCTAAGAAATGGTAGGAGGGAAAACAGCACAATAAATACAATGCATTTCAAGAAGGCAGACATTAGCAAACTCTGGAATCTGATACATAACATCCCATGGGAAAACAGTCTGTAGACTTTAAAGTGAATTTTATAATGCGGTATTCCACTATTGTGGGTTTGGCTCTGGTGGCACCCGTTTCAAACTCAACAGAGTGAAAATCACATTTGCTATTTGTTTCAGATTTTTGATCTCTAGAAACACATAAAGACCAAGGTTAAGAATCGCACCTACATTTACAAGTACAAGGACTAATCCGTTTTATTAAAGTTATGACTTCTCAACCATGTGAAAGTCTATATAAACATATGTGCAAGTTACAAATATAGTCATACTCACATTCTCTGAGGTATGTTCTGATGGATTTCATCATCAGTAGAGAGATGATTCCTGCCAAAGTTTCCCATAGGGAACTCAGCTGTCCTAAACTGGGAACCCTCTAAAGCTGTTCTTAAGTGTACCTCATTAGAATTTATGCACATAGTGCACTCACCACTTCGGACATGTGTTAGAAAATGAAACTACTTGGTAGCTCATAAACATAAAATCACTTTTACTCTTAATTTTTTGCAATACCACCCACTGATACAGCTTTTTCTGTGATTTCCTATAATTGGGTCATTTTTGGTCACCTCCTTATGTCAAGCATTTCTTTAGCCTATGGCCTAGTATGGCTCAGCTGAAATCTTACAGCCCACAGTTTGTAGGCCTTGTGTTTCAGTGTTATTTATTTAAATTGCTAACGCATAATTATCTCTACTAACTACTGATCAGTCTTAAACTTCCATAATCCTACAATTCACCTTTATGTAGCATACACGGATTATATATATGACGTAACAAGTTAGTTAATCATAACATCACCTAATAAATAAACATTAAACTAAAATCATTAGCAACTAGTCTAGGGGGCAAAACAGTTCAAGAAAGTTTGCAATTTTTCAAGAAGGTATTATTAAGGGCATAGGAGCAAACTATTCTAGTGTGTAAGCTAGGTGGGATGTATGGCAGCCTTATCTTAACCTGTAGATCTTCAATGATAGGAAAGACAAAAAAAGAGTTCTGAAAAAAGTAGAAAAAATGGCCATTTATAAAGGACGAGTACAAACAAATAACACAAGCATGTTGGAACAAAATTAAAAATGTCCAGAAACAAAATGAAATTAAAGAAGCTAGAGGCATAAATGGTAGCATGACAATATTCTATAAATACATTAGAAACTAGATGAAGACTAAGAATAGGGTAGGCCTATTACTCAATGAGGGGAAGAAAACAGTAACAGAACATGTGAAGAAATGGCAAAAGTGCTAAATGACTTTTTTACTTCAGTTTTCACCAGAAAAGTAACTGGATATCTAATTTAATCAACAATTGGACATCTAACTTAACGAGCAGCAGTGAAAATGAGGTTGGACAGGAAACTAAAATAGGAAAGGAGCAAGTTAAAAATTACCTAAACAAGTTAGATATCTCTGGGTCACTAGGGCCTGATGATATACTATAATACTCAAGGAGCTGACAGAAGAGATATCTGAGCTATTAGCAACTATTTTCAAAATCTCCCAGAAGATAGGGAAGATTACAGAGAATTGGAAAAAGGCAAATATAGTGCCAATCTATAAAAAGGGAATAAGGACAGCCCAGTAATTGCAGAACAATCAGTTTAATAACCAGAAGATAGTAGAACAAATAATTAAGCACTTTGCAAACACTGAGAAGATAATAAGGTGATAAGCGGCAGTTTGGATTTGTCAAGAACCAATCATGTGAAACCAATCTAACTGCTTTCTTTGTCGGAGTAGCAAGCCTTGAGGATGTGGGGAAAAGCAGTAGATGTGGTATACCTTGATTTTAATAAGGCTTTTGATATCATCTCACATTATTTTCTCATAAACAAACTAGGGAAATACAAACTAGATAGAAATACTATAAAGTATATGCCTAACTGGTTAGAAAACCATTCCCAGAGAGTAGTTATCAGTGGTTCACAGTGGAGATAGAAGGGCATATCAGACGGAGTCTCACAGGGGTCAGTTCTGTATCCAGTTCTTTCAGTACCTCTAGATAATTTACAAAGTTTGTGGATGATACCAAACTGGGAAGGGTTGCTAGTGCTTTGAAGAATAGATAGGGCACTATCAAATCCACAGTCCATATTGGTCGATTTCATGGTCAGAGGATACTAAAAATGGTAAAGTTCATTATTTCATCTGGTTAAAGTTGAATTTTGTGGTGTCATAATTGGAGGAATCCTGATACAAAAAGGAATTTGGTGGGCTGCAAGTTTATTGCAATGGACTTGGTACTGCTACCCTTATTTCTGCACAGGTTCTGGTAGCAGCTCTGCCTTAACAGCAGGGCAGCTGGAGACTGGAGGATGCTAGCTGCAAGCCCAGTTCTGAAAGCAGAGCCACCATTGGGTGCCACAAAAAACCAGGAGATTAGGTCAAGTGTAGGTGATTTAGGAGTCAAATTTGTAAGAACTCATTCCAGACTACAGGGTTCATTCCATCAACTTTAAGAGCTCCTAAAGATGACTTTTGTACTCCTGCTTTTCATGAGGAGTAATACAAAATTCAACCTTGCATGGTTGACCTTAGGGTATTGCAGATAGAGTGCTGTGGAATTTGACATTCTTAACCTCCTGGATGTGCCCCACAGTGCCCCAATGTGACCACTCTGGCAATCGCTGCTCTCCAGAGCTATGTCTACAGTAGCCAAAAACTTCAAAATGGCCATGCAAATGGCCATTTCAAAGTTTACTAATGAAGCACTGAAATACATATTCAGTGCCTCATAAGCATGCGGGCAGCTACGGCACTCTGAAATTGACGCAGCTCACCGCTGCGTGGCACGTCCAGATGGGGCTCCTTTTCGAAAGGACCCGGCTACTTCTAAGTCTTCAAATGGCCATTTCGAAGTTTACTAATGAAGCGCTGAAATACATATTCAGCGCCTCATTAGCATGAGAGCAGCCACGGCACTTTGAAATTGATGCGGCTCGCCACCACGTGGCTCGTCCAGATGGGGCTCCTTTTCTAAAGGACTCTGGATACTTCTAAGTCCCTTTATTCCTATGAGCAGATAGGAATAAGGGGACTTAGAAGTAGCCAGAGTCCTTTCGAAACGGAGCCCTGTCTGGACAAGCCACGTGGTGGCGAGCCGCATCAATTTCAAAGTGCCGTGGCTGCCCTCATGCTAATGAGGCGCTGAATATGTATTTCAGCGCTTCATTAGTAAACTTCGAAATGGCCATTTGCATGGCCATTTCGAAGTTTTTGGCTACTGTAGACACAGCCCAGGTGTGCAGAAAACAGCCTGGAAAAAGCTGAATGTAATTTTCTGTTTCTCCAGTGTGGCAAGCAGAGAAGGCAGCACACTTTAGCAGCACATCAGGCCATGAATTTCCAGGGTCACAGATGAGCTCCAGCACGGAGCATGCAGGAGATCCAGGCCCTCACTTCTGTGTGTGTTGAGAGGGAATGAATCTGTGCTGGGAAAACAGCAAAGCACCAAAAGAAATGGAGACATATACACCCAGATATTACAGGGCATGGAGGAAAAAGGGTACACATGGGATGACCAGCAATGGCTCATGAAAATAAAGGAGCTCAGTCAGTCATACACCACAAACATGTTGCTTCTATAAGCAGCTGCATGGGATTCTAGGTAGTGTCCTACTGATTATGCAGCAAACAGAGCTCCTGCGGTGCCTGGTACAGGAGCACAGAGCCCAGCTGCAGCCTGTGATGAACAACATGCCATCCTGCTACATTGGCACCCCAGACTGTGGGGTGGAAAGTCAAGGGCAGCTTTGCATTCCACTCCCAGGGACACTCCTGAGAGCAAAAGGCTGACGTTCCCCTGCCCTGTGATGGCAAAGTGCCCTTGCTTACTTACCCCTGAAGTCCATGCTATGAACTCCTTTAGTGTCCCCTGAATAAATACAATTAAGCTCACAAAATCAGTGTCTTTACTGCTTGTGCTGCATGGGGGTCTGTGGTTTAAAGGCTTTATAGTCAAGCACACATCATTCATGGGGTCTTAAGAACAACAGACTTGACTGTCATGTTGCTGTCTGGTCATTCATAAAACTGTTTTTGAAAACCTCTCCTGGCTCTGCTCTTCTCATTGCCCTGGTGTCTGGCTACTCGTAATTACTGGCCAGATGCTCTCCCTTGGTCCTTCAGCCTGGCATGAAATTTTCTCCCTTGTTCTCACATAAATTATGAAGCACACATCAGGCTGCTACCATGCAGGGACTGTTGCTTTTGCAGAGATCTACCCAAGTCGGGAGGCTTCTGAATTTAGCTTTTAAATGGCCAAAGGCATATTCTACTATCAATCTGCACTTGCTCAGCCTGTAGTTGAACTGCTTCTTACTGTGGTCCAGGCTGCCTGTGTATGGCTTCATGAGCCAAAGGAGCAAGGTGTAAACTGGGTCACCCAAGATCACTGCAGGCACCACATCTCCAATGGTGATTTTCTTGTTTGGGAATAAAGTTCCATTCTGCACCTTTCTGAACAAATCAGAGTTCCTAAAGATGTGCACATCAGGCACCTTTCTCAACCATCCCACATTGATGTTGGTGAATTCCTGCAATACCATGGAGAAGTACCTCTTGTAGTTTACGTACTCTGTGTCAAAGTGGTCCGGTACCAAGGCAAGGATGTGCGTTCTATCTATTGGTCCTCTGCAGTTAGGGAATCCCATCATGGCAAAACCATACACTATGTCCTACAGATTCCCCAGAGTCACTATATTTCATAGCAGAAGTGTATTGATTGCATTTACTATGTGTATAACAGCAGCCCCAACTGTAGATTTGCCCAGTCAGAAGTGATCACCCACTGACTGGTAGCTGTCTGACATTGAAAGCTTCCACACAGCAATTGCCACTCACTTGTGAACTGTCAGAGAAGGCTCATTTTGGTATTGTAGTGTTTCAGGGTGGGGAAAAGCCATTCAGAAAGTTCCATAAAAGTAGCCTTATGCATGCAGAAGTTTTGTAGCCACTACTGATCATCCCATATGTGCAGAATGGTGTGGACCCACATCGAAGCTCATTTCATGGTGGCAGAACCAGCTCTCCACTGTGTACAAAGCAGAGTGCAGCCAGGCTCTCTCCATTCCTCCTTCCCAGTATCTCCCTTTTGTATATGTCCATGTCCTTCTTGGAATCTTCATCACTCTCATGGCTGCTTAGGCTTTATGTACCAGTGTGGACATGCACCTTCAACTTAACAAAATCGAACCTTAACAAATTTGACTTTATTTCCAAATGTACACATACCCAAAAAATGTCATGGTATAGTATTTCCACTCTTATTTCTGCCCTACTGCTGTCAGAGTAGTACATCCAGAGCTGGGGACCCAGCCAACAGACACCACTTTTCAGCCCTCCAGCTCTGAAGGCAGCACAGGAGTAAGGGTGTGTAGCCAGACAGTCTCCGCCTTACAAGCCAGCTTGCTCACTGCCCCCGCCCCCCACTGAGGAGCACACAGGGCACAGAAACGGCTGCTGACAGCACAGTCTTTGATGCCCTCATTGAGGCCCAGATGTGCTAGCTCATCGTGACCCTGAGAAGCAGAAAGTACAGATAGAGGGCTAATAGGCCAAACTGTCAACATGAGAGGGCGGGGGGACCCTCAGGAAATCACCCCAGCTGGCATTCATGGACATGATGCACACACACAACCACCCCAGAAGGGGAAGTCCCCCACCCACAAAAAAGAATGTCCTGTACTCTCAAATTGCTTATCTCCTGTCTTACAAGTGCAAATTAAGTAAGAAATGCCCTTGTAACAAACTGGCGTCACAAAAGACAGACCAGTATGATCTGGCACCTTAGATAAGAAAGAGAATACGTAACCCAAAAAGGGGTATAAAAGGTGGGTCCAGCAGAACTCTAACTTTGAGTGCATTCCACCAACAACCTGCTGGTTGGGTCAGGTGATTGCCTCCCGAGGTCCACAACTGGGGACGCCCAACCTCGTATTCGTCTTTCCGCGGAATTGAGTGATCGATCCAGCTTGGCTACGCTGGTATCGAGAGAGGCAGAGAGGGTAAGATACACCCATGCTAGGTCTCCGACTTTTTTGTGCACAGCTAAAGAATTAGAGCTCTGTAACTAGATGTGATTGTATCAAGATATCATTGTGTTAGATGGTAACAGATATGTTTGTATGGGATTGTAACGTAACTTGTTAACATCTGTACTTTGCTAGCATATAAGAAGTAAACAATAGCCTTTTGTAACCACACGCTTATAACTGTAGCTTAATAAACTTGCAACTAGTTAAGCTCTGAGCCTGACTGCTGTTAACCCTTTTGTCACTGCAACACAGCCGGCACAACAAAAAGAGCTTTAACCGTTTGGTTACTACATCCTGGCCGTAGGTGAGAGTGCCAGGAGCTCCCTGCTCTAACAGTAAAAAACTGGGTTGTTTAGGACCCAGGGGAGTACCTCACCGCACATTACCTGGCCACCGGCTAACAGAATTGGCGCAGTGAGCAGGGTTGTGACACAGGCTGTACCGCAGTGACAAAAATGAAACCAGTCATGATAAACAACATGGATTTCCCCAACATAGAGAAGAGATTCACCCGGGAAGGCTGGGGTAACCCTAAGTGGGACGAGGAAATGCTGGAAAAGAACTGGGGACAATCAGAGGAATTATGGTTGCAGTTCTGTAAGCAGAGAACTGCTTGTAAACTAGGGAAAAAGGAATATTGGAGCAGTTGCACAGGCTGTGAGAAACAGCTCCTTGGACAAAAGCCCAGATTATAAGACCTTGAAGAAACTGCCCAACTCTGAAAGATTTAGTTCAAGTTCTTAACTCTTTGTGGTACAAAGTGTAGTTATGTAAACATTTATGTTGTGCTGTATGTGTATGTGTCATGGAGTTTTGTTTACATTAATTGTTTTGCTAACACGTGTTTGTGTCATGTCATGGAGTTCTGTTTAATGTTGTTTGTTTGTCTGTCTGTCTGGTTGTCCTGCTGGTGCATCCATAAGGAGGGGACGCCTTCCGATATGGACACCTTCCAATATAGGAAAAACAGTAAGTTTAGGTATAAAAGATCTAAATCCCTTTAGTAATACTTAAAATGGTAATATCCAATAAAATGTCACTTTGGAAAATAAGCATGTGATTTGAGGTTAAGAGTAAGTGAGTAAGTCCTTAATTCTGAAGTGTCTGGAGAAAATTCAGAGTGAGTAGCCTGCAGAGTTTAGAAGGAACTGAGCATTTTTGTAAATGGAGTATTCCAATATGTAACCTGCCACCCCAAAGGGGGTAGAAAAGTATTCTTTTGTCTTTCAGAAACACAGGAAAAGCTGGTACTTACTGAAGAACAACCTAAACATCATGAATCTCCTTTTAAAATGAAGAATGTGGTTTTGTATTTTATGTTTGTGCTTATCTTATTAATAGCATTATCAAATTGTCTGTGTTGGTAAGTTAAAATATACATGGGCTCATTAAAACAAAATGATCTGTATATTGCTCCTTATTAAATGCCTTGTCTGACACAGCAGCTAAAGCTGCAGACCTTTCCCCTCTTGGGCCACTTCACTGTTTCCCAATTTTACAGATTCCCAGTCTCCTATTGCAACCCCTATTGATACTGCACTATTCCAAGATCAGGCCCTAAATTCAGAAGAAACTATCTGGAGATTGGATGAATGCCTTTTGCATCCTGAACACCTTTGGCGCTCCCCGGACGGCCGCCTGGTTGCACCCAAGGTCCTTCTCCCTTATCTTGCTCGCATGCACCACAGCCTGACTCATGTAAGCGAAGCAGGGGGATGATTATTGCTGTTCAAGCAAATTGGTTTGCTTCCAAATTCTCCTAAGTAGCCCAAACTACTGTCTGGCTTTCCCTGTCTGACAAGCCCACGATGTGGGCAAACCTGTAAAGACAGTTCTGGCAACCAGATCTTTGCCTTTAGGACTGTTCCTGAAGTTATAAATGAACTTCATTCAGCTACCCAAATGTAAATCTTTTTTAAAATGTGCTAGTTATTGTTTGTTTGTTCTCGGGGTGGGTAGAGGAATGTCCATGCTGGAAAGCTGATACTGCACAGAACTCCACCTTAATTAAGGAATCCCTATGGAAGGTGGGAATGCCTAGTGAGTACCACCATGCCACCGAGCAACCCCTAAGTATAGGACATGCGTCAGCCCAACAAAAGAATAACACCCTGGCTGCACAGCTAAATAACCTGGCAGATGCAGCAGCCCAGACCTCTGCCACCAAAGTAGATTGGGAACATTTGTACCTATGGCTACAAGAGACTCTGGGGCACACAGGGAGTGATGAGCTGATACGGCAAGCACATATCAGGGGGTGGCCTATCACCCACCAACAGGCCAGAGACCTGTTGCAAGCCTGTACTATCTGTGCTAAAACCTGAAAACACATAGCTGAAGGACAGCGGTTTGCTAGGCTAAGAGATGGGAAAACACTATGGGCAACCTGGCAGGTTGATTACATTGGCCCACTACCTACTACCAGGCAAAGGTGTAAGTACCTCCTGACTGGAATGGAAGTTGTTTCAGGAATTGGTTTTGCATACCCTGCCCGGTTGGCAACAGGACTGTCCACAATTATGGGACTAAACTGCTTAACAGCAATTGTCCCAGCACCCCAAGAAATCCAGTCTGACAACAGCTCACACTTTAAAAACAAAGCAGTACAAGAGTTGGCTACTAAGTATGGAATTCAATGGACTTACCACCGCCCTTGCCGACCCCCCGTCCAATGGCATAGTCGAGTGCTGGAATGGGCTGTTAAAAAGCCACTTGAAGCCCACGGATGGCACTTGGGAAAACAGTCTGGATGAGGTGGTGCAGCGACTAAACAACCAGCAAACCCCTACGGGCAGTCCAATCAGCAGAGGATTCTTCCCTACAGGGAAAAATTCCTTGACTTCGGCTGCACCACTCAAGGACTCCAAATCTAATCCTGGAGATACTGTTGTAATTAAACACCCTAGCCTGGGAACACAGACTCATGTACTGCACTCATGCAAAGGTGGGGGTGTGGACTGCTTTAGACTCTAAAAGGGAACCAATAACCATTACCGAGGCATGGATCACATCCAGGACTCGCTGACCTTGTGTTTTCTCTCCAGAAAAGGAAGGAACCACCTGGAATGCACACCTCCCTGGGAGGAAGCAAGGCAATGGCCACCTGTAACATCAGTACACACCAAAGAACTTTAATGAATATAATATATGCATGCTGCTAGATGCCATATTAATACTAATAGATTCTTAGTAATTGCTAGAGGCCTAGTTGTGTTGTAGCTACCTTCAACCCAGATGACAGCATGGCACCTCAATTCCTCGTCATCTTCCTGACTACCTCGCTGACCTCTGCTACACCTAAGCATCCCCTCAGGAATGCCATCCAGTCCATCGTCTCCACTGCTGGTGCCACGGATTGCTGGATGTGTACCCTGCTGAACTCCTCTACCAGATTGGGAATTGAGTTTGTCCCTCTGAACTTGAATGATTGGTGGGACAAGAGCAATATCTTCTGGTGGGGACCAGTCTGTTTTGATGACAGCGACGTCCACTCCTATCTTCGCCACAGCCCCTGGGGTTCATGCTGCGATAGGGTGAACTCCTACTTGGATAAGGAATCTGGAAGTTCTGGTTCTGGTTTTGTTATTGTACCCTGTAACGGGATGAGGCTTGCTGGGATTTGAGTCCCTGACAACCTTGTCGTCCCGGGTACTGGGAGGATGGAACTGAGTGTTTTGCTTGTAATTCCTCAGAGTGGAAGCCATCGCGTGCGAGGAAGCTCCAAGGTTAGGCTGGGCCCTTCCGTCCCGTCCTCCTAGCCAAGCTGGTGTGGGTAGAGGTAACCGGTTTAAACTTTCGTGGAACTGAGTGTCTTGCTTGTAATTCCTCGGAGTGGAAGCCATCGCGTGCGAGGAAGCTCCAAGGTTAAGCTGGGCCCTTCTGTCCCGTCCTCCTAGCCAAGCTGGTGTGGGTAGAGGTAACCGGTTTAAACTTTCGTGGAACTGAGTGTCTTGCTTGTAATTCCTCGGAGTGGAAGCCATCGCGTGCGAGGAAGCTCCAAGGTTAAGCTCGGCCCTTCTGTCCCGTCCTCCCAGCCAAGCTGGTGTGGGTAGAAGTAACCGGTTTGAACTTTCTGGATTAGACCATAATTCCCATCTGCCTTCCTGTCTAATTGGTCTCTGTCTGAGTGTCAGCAAGGGATGGGTGGGTCTCAAAGTATGCAGTCCTGGCCCAACAAGGAGGAGTTTGTGCTGTAATTAACCAATCTTGCTGCTTTTAGGTAAACACTCAGAACAGATTAAACAGGATGTATCTGCCATCAAAGATGCAGTTAAAATCTTACATGCTGTAACTAAGAATGGAAAGATCTCATGGTTAAAATGGTTAGCTCAACAATTAGAATTTTCTCTTACTCCATTCCTGCATTCTATTGTAACCACTATTTTGATTGTTCTTATCATAGTAGTTGTGTTTTGCATAACACTGTGCATCATTAGGAGACTAACTGACGTGGCTATCTCCTCCACGCAAATCCGATACATGGAGCTGACAAGTAATCCTAGCCAGTTCTGCGATTCCCCACATACTGATCGGATCATTGGGTACTTTCAGACTTCCTCCGAGGAGGGCAAGAGGTGCTGGCATCACCACCACCTTGCGTTCTGGGATATAGTGTGGTGCATCAGGGGGTGGAATGTAGCCAGACAAAGCCTCCCCCTTACTAGCCAGCTTGCTCACTGCCCCCCCCCGCCCCACTGAGGAGCACACAGGGCACAGAAACGGCTGCTGACAGCACAGTCTTTGGTGCCCTCATTGAGGCCCAGATGTGCTAGCTCATCGTGACCCTGAGAAGCAGAAAGTACAGATAGAGGGCTAACAGGCCAAACTATCAACATGGGTGGGGAGGACCCTCAGGAAATCACCCCAGCTGGCATTCATGGACATGATGCACATACACAACCACCCCAGAAGGGGAAGTCCCCCGCCCACACAAAAAGAATGTCCTGTTCTCTCAAATTGCTCATGTCCTGTCTTACAAGTGCAAATTAAGTAAGAAATGCCCTTGTAACAAACTGGCGTCACAAAAGACAGACCAGTATGATCTGGCACCTTAGATAACAAAGAGAATATGTAACCCAAAAAGGGGTATAAAAGGTGGGTCCAGCAGAACTCTAACTTTGAGTGCATTCCACCAACTACCTGCTGGTCGGGTCAGGTGATTGCCTCCCGAGGTCCACAACTGGGGACGCCCAACCTCGTATTCGTCTTTCCGCGGAATTGAGTGATCGATCTGGCTTGGCTATGCTGGTATCGAGAGAGGCAGAGAGGGTAAGATACACCCATGCTAGGTCTCCGACTTTTTTGTGCACAGCTAAAGAATTAGAGCTCTGTAACTAGATGTCGTTGTATCAAGATATCATTGTGTTAGATGGTAACAGATATCTTTGTATTGGATTGTAACGTAACTTGTTAACACCTGTACTTTGCTAGCATATAAGAAGTAAACAATAGCCTTTTGTAACCACACGCTTATAACTGTAGCTTAATAAACTTGCAACTAGTTAAGCTCTGAGCCTGACTGCTGTTAACCCTTTTGTCACTGCAACACAGCCGGCACAACAAAAAGAACTTTAACCGTTTGGTTACTACATCCTGGCCATAGGTGAGAGTGCCAGGAGCTCCCTGCTCTAACAGTAAAAAACTGAGTTGTTTAGGACCCAGGGGAGTACCTCACCACACATTACCCAGCCACCGGCTAACAGGGTGGCAATACTGCAACCATCCCTACAATAATCTTGTAGCCCCCCCTTACAACTCCCTTTTGGGTGAGGACAACCAGTATGAAAAACTCTGGTCTTGGTGAAATCTATATAGCATAGAGTAAAAGCATTCAAATTTCATGGACGGAGATCATATTTCATGGTCTGTGGTTCATTTTTCATGGTCATGAATTTGGTATTCCCCTAAGAAAAGTATTAAAATTCAAAATGATCTGGACAAACTGGAGAAATGTTCTGAAAAAACTTAATGAAATTCAATAAGGGCAAATGCAAATTATTCTTAGATAGGAACAATCTATTGAAAACATACAAAATGAAAAAACTACCTAAGCAGGCATACTCCAGAAAGTGATGTGGGGGTCACAATGGACCACAAGCTAAATATGAGTCAACAATTTGACACTTGCAAAAAACACAAGCATCATTCTGAGATGTATTAGCAGGAATGATGTAAGTAAGACACAAGATGCAATTCCTCTTCTCCAGTCTACACTGATTAGGCCTCATCTGGAGTATTGCATCCAGTTCCAGTGCCAAATTTCAGAATGGATGTGGACAATTGGAGAAAGTCTTGAGAAGAGCAACACAAATTATTAAAATGTAGGAAATGTGGCCTGTGATGGAAGACTGAAAAAACTAGGTTTGTTTGGCCTTGAGAACAGAAGACTGAGCAGGAGATATATCGGTTTTCAAGTACATAAAAAGTTTTGTTTTTTTTTAACCACTGATAGGACAAGAATGGTCTTAAATTGCAGCAAGGGTGGTTTAGATTGGACGTTAGGGAAAAACTTCCTTATTGTCAGGGTGGTTAAGCACTAGAACAAATTGCCTAGGGAAGTTGTGCAATCTCCATCACTGGAGGTTTTTTAAGAGCAGGTTAGACATATGCCTGTCAGGGATGGTCTACAAAACACTTAGTACTTCTATGAATTCAGGAGACTGAACTAGATGACCTCTCAAGGTCTCTTCCATTCCTGTGATTCCATGACTTTCAATATGCAGCAAGGCTATGAACTAATAGAAGTCTCAGCTCTTTCCTCTTGTTTTCAACACCTGTTGAGATAATTGGGCCTACAAATTTACCTTAATTGTGATCTCAACAGTTAAAAGTGAGTAAAAGTTCATAAAGTGCTACAATAACATATAATAATAAATGTCCCTGGGGAAACTTGCAAAAGGTAGACAGACTGAATTGGTATAAACAAAAAGTCCTTCTGATACAATTGAAGAAGTGTGTGTTAAGATTATGCCTGGTAAACAAGAACAGTGTGAGACTAAAATTTGAGAACCAAAATTGGTGTGTTGGAAATTAGGCCTAATTGGCATACAAAAGAACAAGAGGATATATTATTCTGCCCCACGATCCCCTTTCAGGTCCTCAGAAAAAGACATTTAGAGGAAAATCGATGGGCAATTGGATGGAAGCTAACAGGGCACCCCCTGACTAAAAGATTGAAGAGCAACCTGCCTCATCATAGCTGCCACCTTCTGCTTCCTGGGACCCCGAGTCTTTGTCATTCTGTTCCTGGGAGATGTCCTTACCAGGCTCAGGTGGTAGATGCCCTGTCTGATCCACCGTACTATGGCTGGGTCCGTTCATCTCCTGAGCTCATTGGGATTCATATGGACCAAGAAGAAATAGCATGATCACATTTGGCACAAATAAAAACAAAGCTGCTATTTTCAACACTATTCCCTTCTCTCTGCAGGCAAACTGCCTCTGAGTTAGGTATATTAGGTTTGGTAAGCAGGGCATGCACTGATGGACCTGCATGGGGACAAGATGACTGAGAGGACACTTTCTTTTTCTGACTTCAGTCTCATAATCCCAACATTGGGACTGCCATGTCAATGAAATTGTCTATACCTTCATGATTCTCTACCCAGGTCAGCTAATTTTTATTTTTTCCTGCAAGTCACATTGGATTGTGTATCATTGTACTGCCTCATTCCACCCAGTGACTGCAATGAGCTGCCAGAAGCATGTCATGTAAAAGATAATGGTGCCCTGTCTTTGCCAAAGATGGCACAATGGAGGTCATCATAAATTTATTATATTGACTGAAATACATTTTCCAGGATGTTGCTTTCTAGCAAAGACAGACCCAATTCAAAGTTTATCTGGACAAGAGACAAGTTACCAGGCCTATGGTCAAAACTTGGGCCTCAGGAAAGAATAAAAACTGGAGGCATCATTGATTCATAAAGCCCCAGTACCTCTGACAAGTACCATCAAACCATTCCAGCAGCTGTATCAAGAGACCCTGTTCCAGAGCATATACCATGATCTGCCTGTGGCAGCATTGTGTTCTCAATGCAGAATTCGCTCTCTTAGTCCTGCAAGAGTTGATTCTGTGCTCAGTGGTTACTTGTTCAAGTCAAGCCTGCTTGATTCACCTTCTGGAGGCAGATAGCTCCATTACGGCAAGCTCGGATCTTTTCAGAGGTGAGTTTCACCATTGGTTCCATCCTCATTCTTTTTTTTTTGAGTCTACTTCTTGGGGGCAGCAGTGCATGCAAGCTGACGAGATTGAGATGAAAGTTGTCAGGTCTAGTGCTTGAAGCAGGAATTTAAGACAACAGTGAGAGATGAATTCAGACTATTAGAGTCAGACCAAATGTCAGATCTGGAGTCAGAGACCAAAGGCAAGGATCTGGAACAAGACAGGAAGGTGGGAACCAGGAACAGGTCAGGAAGGCGGGAGCCAGTTGCAAGGCGGGAAGCAGGTTTCAGGAGTAAGTCAAGAAGGCAAGGTCCAACGTAGCAACCAAGATGTTCCCAGCTGTGCAGACAATCGCCTGTGCCTCTTTCTGATTTTTAACAGGAAGTCCTGTGCAGAGTTCCCCAAATTCACCCAGTCAAGCCGAGGGAACCCCTTCCTGATGCATCTTCAGGTTTCATAGTCTCTCTTGCACAGCTAACCAGTAGCAAGCCACTGGCTGGGAGCAGGAAGGTAGCAACAAACCAGGAACCCTGTAGATTCGTTTTCAAGACATTCAGGGTCATGTCCAACTGCGTTTTTAGAAGGTTAAACCCTGCTGATTTCCAATGAGATTTTGGTTGCTAAATATCTTTCTCAGTTTCAGAAATGGAACATGTATTCCTAAGTCAGGTCAATACTTTTGAAATGTTTACCTTACATCTGATAATGCATTTAGAATGTTAGCTTAGTAAGAGACAAACATTTGCCACACCTTCACCTTTATCAAAACTAAGAGACAAGCAACACTACGGAAGAGGTAAATTGATCTCTCCCAAATTAATTCAAATATAAGAAATGTCTGTTGACTCTTATTCCCCAAGCGTATGTGCTACCACACACAACTTAGAACTCTCAGCATCTCAGGTCACACATTTTACCAGGCAACAACCACCTGGTGTGACAGTAAGTACCATTTCCTAATAAATCCCCCACCTCTGCCCCATGATTAGGCAGCAGTGAATGAGTGTGAACTGTAATTTTGTGACAGTTCTAGAAAGCAGTCAGAGACTATTCTTAAGCTCCCAGAGATCAAGTGTCTACACCTAGAAAAAGCCAAACTTGTGGGAACACATGCACTTCCTGAGGCAGTTCACTGAAGTGAACCCATAGGAGTCACTGTGTGCTGGCACGCCACCAAAAACCACTGACCATGAGGCAAACAGATGAGAACTTGTGCTTTCCACTGAACAGTCTCCCATGAGTGCAGAGAGTGTGATCAGAGAGTGGACCTGACACATGCAGCCGAAAAAGTTAAGTTCTTCAGTCACAAAGCAGAAGAGTGAAAGGTGCGACCGGCCTGTGGCTAAGTTACCGGCACAGGTGATAAACTCTTGTTCACTGATGCCAGCTGGATAGAGAGGCGATTGCCGCATTCCTCCATGGTTCTGTAGTCCCATTCATAGTAGCCAAACTCATCTCTCTTACACCAGTTTAAATTCTGACACACACATGTCTAGGAAGGAGTACAGCAGAAAGGGACCTAGGGGTTTGTAGCCAGACAGAGTCTCCCCCTTACAAGCCAGCTTGCTCGCTGCCCCCCCCCCCCACCGAGGAGCACACAGGGCACGGAAATGGCTGCTGACAGCACAGTCTTTGATGCCCTCATTGAGGCCCAGATATGCTAGCTTATCGTGACCCTGAGAAGCAGAAAGTACAGATGGAAGGCTAACAGGCCAGACTGTCAACACGAGAGGGCGGGGGACCCTCAGAAATCACCCTAGCTGGCCTTGATTGATATGATGCACACACACACACAATCACCCCAGAAGGGGAAGTGCCCCGCCCACACAAAAGAATGTCCTGTACTCCTAAATTGCTTATCTCTTGTCTTACAAGTGCAAACTAAGTAAGAAATGCCCTTGTAACAAACTGGCGTCACAAAGACAGACCAGTATGATCTGGCACCACAGATAAGAAAGAGAATACGTAACCCAAAAGGGGTATAAAAGATGGGTCCAGCAGAACTCTAACTTTGAGTGCATTCCACCAACTACCTGCTGGTTGGGTCAGGTGATTGCCTCCCGAGGTCCACAACTGGGGACGCCCAACCTCATATTCGTCTTTCCGCGGAATTGAGTGACCGATCCAGCTTGGCTACGCTGGTATCGAGAGAGGCAGAGAGGGTAAGATACACCCATGCTAGGTCTCCGACTTTTTTGTGCACAGCTAAAGAATTAGAGCTCTGTAACTAGATGTCATTGTGTCAAGATATCATTGTGTTAGATGGTAACAGATATCTTTGTATTGGATTGTAACGTAACTTGTTAACACCTGTACTTTGCTAGCATATAAGAAGTAAACAATAGCCTTTTGTAACCGCACGCTTATAACTGTAGCTTAATAAACTTGTAACTAGTTAAGCTCTGAGCCTGACCCTGCTGTTAACCCTTTTGTCACTGCAACACAGCCGGCACAACAAAAGAACTTTAACCGTTTGGTTACTACAGCCTGGCCGTGGGTGAAAGTGCTAGGAGCTGCCTCCTCTAACAGTAAAAAACTGGGTTGCTTAGGATCCAGGGGAGTACCTCACCGCACATTACCCGGCCACCGGCTAACAGGGTTCTAGTAGATCACAAGTTAAATATGAGTCAACAGTGTGATGCTGTTGCAAAAAAAGCAAACATGATTCTGGGATGCATTAGCAGGTGTGTTGTGAACAAGACACGAGAAATCATTCTACCGCTCTACTCTGCGCTGGTTAGACCTCAGCTGGAATACTGTGTCCAGTTCTGGGCACCCCAATTCAAGAAAGATGTGGAGAAATTAGAGAAGGTCCAGAGAAGAGCAACTAGAATGATAAAAGGTCTGGAGAACATGACTTATGAAGAAAGGCTGAAAGAATTGGGCTTGTTTAGCTTGGAAAAAAGAAGATTGAGGGGGGACATGATAGGGGTTTTCAGATATCTTAAAGGGTGTCATAAGGAGGAGGGAGAAAACTTGTTCTTCTTGGCCTCTGAGGAGAGAACAAGAGGCAATGGAATTAAACTGCAGCAAGGGAAGTTTAGGTTGGACATTAGGAAAAAGTTCCTAACTGTCAGGGTGGTCAAGTACTGGAATAAGTAGCCAAGGGAGGTTGTGGAATCTCCCTCGCTGGAGATATTTAAGAACAGATTAGATAGATGTCTATCAGGGATGGTGTAGATAGTGGTCGGTCCTGCCGTCGGGGCAGGGGACTGGACTCGATGGCCTCTCGAGGCCCCTTCCGATCCTAGTGTTCTATGATTCTATGATTCTATGATTGACTTTAGGGGGTGTGCTTCAGATTTACGCCAGGCTGGTAAGTAAAATATTGTCCTTTTACTGTATCCAAGAACACTTGACCCATCAATTAAAGAAACTGAGTTGAATTATGCACTGGGCACAGCTGAGTACTGAGACATAGCAATACATGGACAGCCCAAATATTGGTAAATAGCTCATAGATTTTTACCAGGTGGCTGCTGTTCAATGTTCAATATACTTTAACAGGTGGATATATAGGTCCGGTTAATTAGTTTAAATTATCTAATCATTACCCTTAATTAACATGTGGAATACAAACATCATTATCCTCAATAAACATCTGGATCCAAAGCATATTGATATAAATGAAAATGTTTCCATTGCCTCTAGTGAGTATTGGGTCAGGTTTTAAAAGGGGAGAAAACAAATCCTGTCTTTCAGGGCACCCTTTATAAACCAACTCACTCCTTGTACTCAAATTTTCTGTTTTTTTTTTCACAACTCATACACCGTCTCATACGCTGAGATAATTATTACCTAGCAGCACTTTCTTGCTTCCTACTATTCCAAATGAAAACGGTGAGTTGTCTCCAAAGGAATTTGAGCCGTCACATTTCCCCAGGCTGAATTTTGAAAGTGTCCCTGTCACTGACATTTGAGTAGGACTGAAGCAACTTTGCAGTTAAAGGATATTAAGAGCCACTTTGCTGTCACAAGAACTGATTCTATGTTCACTGCAGAAATTAGGTATTTATGAGACTTCACTTAAATAGAAGCTGATTTTGCCTGACAGTATTTTATTTGCTTTCCACAAGGAAGCAAGATTTTGCTCACAAGAATGTTTGCAGAGAGAGAGTTGCATGAATACCAGGCAAATATATATTCTCTCCACTATTCACACAGGAAGTTCTGCCAATATGAATCTGAGCCACAAATGACATATTCCAGCTCTCCTTCTGTTTCTAAATGCTTCATTTATCTAAAAAGGAAGTAGAAACCATGTCATGTCATTTAGGGAGTCAGGCAGAATCTGAATTAGGAACGGCAGATATTTGACACCATGACTGAAGTGAACAGTTCTAAAGCAATGCAACAGGGTTGAAATTTCATCACAAGAAAACTTCACTGACTACTTTCAACCGACGTACATATTCACATAATCAAAAGTTCTTCACTAATAATTTACAGATAACAAGCACTATGTTTGTTAAATACATTTACCGTGAATGGTTCTTCTAGATCTATCAGCCTTTGAGGTATGTCTGGCTACTGTTTAGTTCTGCTCCACAATAAAGTCCATATGATAACTTGGGGAAAAATGTCTCTGATTGAAGTGATTCAGTAAATTGTATCTTCTGTATAGTGGCATTTTAACCAAGTCAAGTCCAAATTGTTGTTTTCAGCCACCACATTTTGTACATAGGGGCCATCTGAAGAAGAGAGGTGAAGTGTCTTGCCCATGGCCTAAAACACGACAGTGACTGAGCCAGAATTAGAATTCCCAACCTCATGGGTGAAATTCTGGCTTACTCACATCAATGACACAATTCACATTGATTTCCAATGGGCTAGAATTTCAATCTCTGAATTCCAACCTTGTGTTCTGCCATCAAACCATGCCGCTCTGCTTTCATTTTCCTCCTTGTATGCGACCCTGTGATCAATATGTATTATGAGTCACCCTTTGCATTTGACTGACAGAGGCTATAAGTCTGCTATAGCTGTCAACTAAGGGACTTAATGTTCTAACTTGAGCAGTAGGGGCTCATTTTTAGTACCTGAGTCCCCAGCTACGGTTCCCAGCAACATAAATTATGCCCTCATACCAGTTTAGGTATCCCATGGTGGAATCTCCAGCCTCTTTAAGCAAAGGAGATTAAAATGCAAACCAAAAAGGCACATGAAGGAAAAAACCATAGGTACACTATTTAAAAGTATATTTTTCATGAGTCCAATGGTAGCTATTTTATGACCAAAAAATCCTATTGTATTTTCCCATAAGGTCACTGTACATGTGAATTGCCAAATTAATTCATAGGCCTCCCTTGGAGAACAATTCTCAGTGCTGTCTATGAAATTTAATCTCTTTGGCTTGAGAGAATGAATTTACTTACTCAGTTGTAAGAAATCTAAGAATATCACCAATCACTATTTGTTACATCTCCACTCCAGCAACACCGGCAGCTGGACTGACAACTGAGATTTCTGCTGTAGCTGAGAACTTGATAAAATTGACTTTTACCAAAGAAGGTTATTATATTCCACAAAAGGGTTGATAATGAGATGTTTAGCCAGCCACCTTTCACTTGACAAATTATGAAGAGATCAATTTCCCCCCCATTACCTTCTTCCTCATTAATAACTCAGCTGAGGTCAACTATGCCTTCAGTTGTAGTTAATGATACACAACCTTTGTCTTAGGTTAGACATTTTTCTTTGTCAAAGTCTAACAGAAGAAAATCGATAGCCCCTATTTAAAGTTTAAAGGGAAATATTTTTGTTTAAATTAAAAACTACTCTCACTTAAAGGGCACAAGAGGAATATAATACAGTGAGAGTGCATTAGTATAAAACAATGACAATTCAGTAAAGCATTTGAAGCCCAAAACCTCAATGGTATTGAGCACCCGGAAAATCTCTGATGGTTGCCCAATGAAATTAAAATTTTGCCATGTGCATCAGTGGGGCCAGGCTTACAGCCTTGGACATTCAAAGGAAAACCAGATTGACAGCTACTGTGATAAAAGAACATCACAGCAAAGAAGGCATATTTCCAAAAGTCAGAAAATTCAAAATGATGATCTAATGTAAAGAAATACCCCCTATCCCTTTGGATTTATTTAGTGGTCTTTTTCATTGCTGAATAAGGTGTTGCATGTGCTATTCAAACTCAGTCTTGTATTCACACTCACTTCAGAGGTGAAGAACCAGCCCCTCTAAGATCAGTATATATGTGCAAGCTAAGGCTCAATACTGCATAGTGCTTGCAAATATGAATAGTCCCATTGCCAGTCTCTTTCTCTCTCTGGTATACTTAAAGCACCTATACCCTTGGCATGTAAATGGAGAAATAAGTCATGAAAAATGTTATGAAAGCCCATAAACAGCAGTTTTCCTTGCTCCACTTTCCAGGGGATAAAAGAGCTGAGGAGTATTTGCACAATCCTTTATCTTTGACCTGGAAGTTACTCCTAAATAACCACTGAATATGGCTATTGTAAACTCTTCCCTACTCGTTGTTGAAGTCATTCATTGTGTGATTGCTAAAATTAGACAGAAATCCCTTTGGGTACAGCCATATCTATTAATTATATACTACTAGAGGGTTTATTAGGCATTGCTCAGATCCTTAATTCAATTTAAATCATTGCTCTGGGGTGGAGCGAGGGATGAGGGGTTCAGTACCAAGGCTAACCCTCAGAGAGTGAGGACTACCTTAGACCCTTCTCTCCTCATCATCTTGGAACCAGGTGAGAAGTGCTTCTACATGGCTGCTGCAGTGCCACAGGGTTCAGCTGGTTGAGGGGTGCATGTCCTCCAGCTGGGAGAGGTTCAGATTCATCTGTCCTCTGCAGTCCTCAACCGGAGTGAAGAATGCAGCAAATTGTGTGATTTCTCCTTGCTCTCTGATGAAGGGAAACAGACAGCAACTTTCCCATATGAACCAGGGTGGAGGACTTCAGCCCCCCTGCCCTCCCTAGGAATGCCTAGGGGTGAAAAGCTTGGGACTGGGGCATTCTGGGGTGGGGAGTACACTCCCAGCCATCTCCTTTCACCTGCTCAATGATTCTGTCTCTTGCCTTTAGGGTTTTATGAGATGCAATTGATTCCAGGCACATCCCATTTTCCTGGAACAACTAAACCCTTAACTTCGCCTTAGGTTATGGTTAAAATAAAGCTCAATAATAACAGAGAGGTAGCTATGTTAATCTGTACTCCAACAAAACAAAGCAGCAGAAATGCAGCACTTTTAAGACTAACAAAATGATTTATTGGGTTATGAGCTTTCGTGGGACAGACACACTTCAGATCAATTTCATTGCTGATACTGACTGACATTTATAAGTACAGAGGACCAAAAAGAAAAAAAATGGAATAAAAACCAACAAATCAAATAGGATTGAAGGAAGGGGGTGAGATCTTGGGGGCTGTTAATTGTCCTGTCTGAGGTAATTATGAGCATCAAAGGAAGGGAAGCAGTCCTTGTAATGTGTGAGGTAGTTGATGTCACTGTTCATACCACGTGTTAATGTGTCGAATTTGAATATGTACTCTAACACACAAATCTCTTGCTCTAATCTGTTGGTAAATTCTCTATGTTGCAGGACATAAATGCTCAGGTTTTGGTTGTCCTAGTTCTTACCCTTTAGGAGGAGTGCTTGAAGAAACAGACGGGCAAACACACACAAATATATGACAGATTATTATTATGGTACTGCCTATCAGCCACAGCAGTTGACCAAGGCTTCATTATGCTAAGTATTGAACAAAACATAACAAAAAGCAGTCCCTGCCCCAAAGAGCTTACCTGTGGACTTCTAACATTCTACAGATGATAATCCTGGTAATACATAAAAAGACAGATGACATGAGGATTGTGATGATCTTGTCTCTGTTCTGTACAAATCCAAGATATCTGATTAATCTCTCTCAGTCCCAAATACTGCCAATATTAATACCAGATCCCTGTAAAAATAGTGACAGATATTATATCTCTTTTTAATGGGCTACAAGCAAAATTAAATACTTAGGGATTCATTTAACCTCAGATGATCGGTACATGTATAAAGCAAATTTTGTAGGGATAATTAATCAGCCTCAAACAGAAGCTTGCATACAGATACCTTTTTTCATTAGCTGGCAGGAGAGAGTCAATGAAGCATGAACTGACTACCTATAATACATTATCTTTGCTAGATGCTGCCAGCTGTGATTTCATCTTCCTTCTTTTGTAGCACTTGAAATAGCATCATGACTTCTGTTCTTTGGACTAGAAAGAAGCTAAGTCTGTAAAATTTAATACTAGAAAAAGCATTGGCTAAATCCTGATCTTCATAATTTTTATTATGAAGTCTAGTTCAGAGCTAATTTTTCCTTGGAGATTTGAGCCGATTATAGTGTTGGATTTGACCTAGGTATGCAAATAGCAGAGGAGGTGTGGGATAGAAGACCTTACAGCTTAAGGAAAAGTCTGCTTAGAAACCATTTGATTCATTTCCCCTTCTGAACAATAGTAACAGCCCTTAGTATATGCAGAAACTTTGCAATAAATTTACAACCAGATTATTCTGACACTGCTGTGGGACAATATGCATTTCCAAGCTGTCAATTTAGAACTATCAGATAGAATATATGGAAGTGAAATGTTTTATAGATTTCTTTCCAGGCTATGAGGAGCTGACTTCTTGTCCATCAATGATAATGGGACCAAAAGAAGAACACCAGATTTTCTGGCAACTACATTTCTCTCTACAGACACAGAGAGGTAGCCATGTTAGTCTGTACCTTCACACAACAAAAAAGCAGTCATGCAGCGCTTTAAAGACTAACAAGACAATTTATTAGGTGATAAGCTTCATGGGGCAGGTCCACTTCCTCAAATCAGAAAACAGTGCAATCTTTCCTCTTTAAAACAATTCTCTGGGCATCCAACCTAAAGCCCCTTGTAGTCAGCAGCCATCTTTCTATTGGCTTCAGCTGGATATGAGTCAACCCCCCTGTATTTTTATGGTCTTGAAAGTCTCTCAAGAAATTTGTCTAGCACTCTCTTCCACAATGACATTAATTTATTTATAATAAAATGTATGTTATTTTAATGCACTTTAGTTAGTTGCTTAAAAAATGGGATGGTTATTTCCTATTACCAGTCTATGTTGCCTCTGCATTTTAGCTGATAACAGTATTAATAAAAACAAATTATCAGGTCCTACAGAGAGCAGTTGCCCTTTTGATATTTACTTCGCATAGCTAGGTAATGTTACCTCTGCATTTTCACTATTCTTTTTACTGTTTCCACAGTATTCAACACAAACCTAGAAGCAATTAATCCAATTCATTTAGACACCAACTTCAGTCCATGAAATGGCTTAAAACAAACTTCATGTAGTTATTTTTTAATGCCAAGTTATATAAAAAAAGTTCATTTTCTTAGCACTTCTTTTCTGCATTAATCTAGCAGCCCCAGATTCCTCATCACATGCTTCACTGTAGGTATTTCATAAACTAAATACAAACATAAGATGAAAGCATCTTGTTTCAAGAAGAAAAGGAATATATCAGTTATGTGTTTGGCTGTTTCGGGGGATTGCTAGATATTTATATTATTATTGATAATTGATTATTTGAATGTTACATGTCATTAATCAATTTATTATTATTTCATTTTCACTTCAGTTGCCATTCTGTATTTATTCTTTTGCTGCATTTTTTAGCTGGAAGTGATAATTCAAGATGACTGTGCTATTTTCCCAAGCCACAACCTGTCAGATGTTTGAATTAACAGTGACTAAAGAGAAGGATATTGGCATTTGAGAGGAGATCCAGAGAACAGTGTGGATACAGAAGGTCACCAATGAGGAATTATATAGAAAGATACAGCCAAAAGAGAACCTACTGCAGAAGGTTGTACAACAGAAGTTAAAGCTATTCAGCCATATCTGCAGAGTGAACGACAAGCAAAAATTCAAAATCCTGGTATTTGGCATAACGGACAGGTTGAATAGGAGAGGCAGACCCTAAAGAAAACAGGTAGATGATATAATAGATTGGTGCAGAGCCAGTCTACAAGAACTAAGCCACTCTGCACTGGACAGGGAAAGATGGAAGGAAATAGTGAGCGAGGAATCGGACACCAACAGGCGCTGAGCCTATGATTGTTGATGATGGTGCCAAGTCACTAGACGAAACAGCAAAGGACATTCTCTCTCTTGAACCATGGAAGTGAACAGAATTCCTGTGCATTGCAGATAACCAAAGACAACAGGGTAGTCTAACAAATGATAACACAGACACCAATAAGTTTTATGCTATTTTGTAATCTCTTAGCCATCTGCCTTGTAAAAATAACAATTTACATTTTATCTGATTTCCACTGAACCCTAAAACCCTCTTTAAAAATGTCTCTTATTCAAAATTCAAATAAGTATTTCAGTATCCAAAAATATACAGAGCCAGATCCCTAGGTTGTATAAATAGGCACAGTCCCAATGAAGTCAATGGAGCTCTGACTATTTGCACCTGTTGGATATTTGACCCATGTTTTCCAGTAGTAATGTCAAATGAAAAGCAATGTAGAGCTATATTGTCTAAGACATTGGGAAATATTTAGTTATAATTTAATGATGGTCACCTTAAATGTCACATGCACACCTCAACAGAACTACTTGCAAGTCTTTAATATACTGTCAAGCAGTGCTTATCAGGATTTAAAACAACTATCAGACAGTAGTCCGGAAGTACCTGCCCTCTTTATAGTGTACACTATCATACACAGTCATCTCAGATATAGCCTTCATTATAGCCATCAAGAGTCATGCCATCAGTCAGAAATATTATTTACTGTCAAATGCACGGGATTGGGAATTAGAACATCTGGATTCTAGTCCTGTCTCAAAGCGGCTTTCTTTGGGATCGTGGCAGACTCTTGACTGGTGGCTGGAAACAAACTTTATGGGACCAAGGAAAACTTGGCCACATCCATAAGTGGTCATCCAGCGAACTAAAATCATGCCAGATTATGGAGTTTGCCAGACTAGAGCGTTCCGGATTAGAGAGGTTCAATCTATAGTCATTCTATTACTTACCACCATGCTGTGAAGATTAATTTGTGAATGTTTGCACAATTATTTAAGATGCTTGGCTAGAAAACACTATACATGTAATTGTTGTTATTAGTATTATTACCATCCTGTCTAGGAAAGATGGAATCCTGTCATGGGTGAGCTGTGTATTGAGCTATACATAAATTTATATCTTTGATGGGACCAAAAAATGCCATCAGCACCCTAGTAATGTTATGAATTAAAAGAAGAAAGTATGTGTAGTCTATGTTTTCATCTATACAATTAGAGCTGTACACATGGGAGAAGATGAATTGGTTAAAAATGGACCTTGTTTGTGATATGGTGTGATTTGTCTACAATAATACAGCGTGCCACTAACCACTCCTCTATTCACACCCAACACACCATCATACTAGAAAAGTATACAAAGCGAGGTCTTTTCTTAAAGCGAATGGAACACAGGGATTAATATCTTTGTGAAATATAAGTATTAATGCAATGTAAGGAATTATGGATGCTAACTGACAGCAGGCTTCACAGTCTGCCCAAAAGACAATGGAATGTCACAACTATCTCCCTGTCTCCTATCTAAATTATTCATGCTGGAATCTGAAATATTCTGTAAGGTCACTCATGAGGTCACCCCACCTCTCAAAGGCTATGTCTAGATTAGAGCGATTTGTCCACAGAAGTTTTTGTTGGAAGATATTTTGCAACAAAACTTCTGTCAACGGATCACATCCAGCCTGCCTAAGTGGATCGAAAGAGCAATCTGCTCTGTTGACAGAGAGCAGCTGGACTGCCCAGCCACTCTATTGGCAAAACTGCCAACAGCAGGCAGGGTTGCTTAGTGTCCTAGAAGCCTTTTTTGTTCACAGAAGGGCCCCCGGAAACCCCAGACAAGTTTTTTGTCAATAGATCTGCATCAACAGAAGCATTCTTCCTCGTAGCAAGGGGGTACAGCTGTCAACCAAAATGCTGAATTCTGTTGACTTACTGTCGACAGAACATCTTTGGAATCTGCATGCTCTGCTTTTGTCAACAAAACCCTCTAGTCTCATAGCCAAAATGATTCCATGGAATGGCAAAAGATATAAGACAGAAGCCATCTTTCACATCCTTCACTAGACACAAGGAAACAGCTCTTTCAAGCTGAGAAAGATGGGCTTTTTCAGTTAGCAGGGCTGGCATAGCTCAGTGGTTTGAGCATTAGCCTGCTAAATCTAGGATTATGAGCTCAATCCTTGAGGATGCCATTTAGGGATTGGGGCAAATAGATACCAGGGATGGTGCTTGGTCCTGCCAAAAGGGCAGGGGGCTGGACTAGATGACCTCCTGAGGTCCCTTTCCATTGTAGGAGATGTGTATTTCAAATTAGACTTCAAAATGACAGGAAAGATGTTAAAGCCTCAGGAAACTGAACATAAGTGAGAAAGCTTCTTTGGCTAAGAAGGTGAGGAAATCCCAACACATCATATTTTTTCAGTAGGTCCTCACTGAGGGAAAGTCAGCATGATTGAGTACAATGACTTGTGAAAAAAAAACATCTTGAACAAAGCCTGCATCTTGTCAGATTACGTTTCAGAGCCTTACATGCATGCTTTGTTTTGTTTTGTTTGCAACCTTTTCTATTTCATTTCTTATACTTGAACTCATGTAAGTCTATGTATTTTTCATTACCAAATTTATCTTGTTTTTACAGTGAACCATGCCCAAGCTGTGTTTAAAGGGAAGGGTATATTTACCCCCAGTTAGGTTAGTAAGCTGTGTATGATAGGCTGCTGGTTAGAAAACCTGATCCAAGGCTCTGTCATACCAGCTCCTTCAGAATAAGTTAATTAGAGCTGGTGAAGTAAGCCCAAGACTAAGGGCCAAATGGGGAATAGCTGCTGGCCTCATTAGCCAGGTTGCTACACAAGGCAGGTAGAAAGGAAGTTGCGGGGTAGGGAGGAGTTGAGGGTTTTGTGCTCTTTTGTTAGCTGTGGGGTTGTAAATAGAAAGTGGTGGGAACTGATAGTCAGTGAAGATTGCACCAAAGAAAAAGTCTCTGACTCGTTAGTGGGCAAAGAAGTGGCTGAAGGGTGAAGTGTGGGCTTGCTGGGGATCCAGAGCAAGTGGCTGTGCTTGGTGGACTAGAGATGGAGGAGACCCTGAATGACTCATCCAGCAGAAAGGGCAGCTACAACAGCCCCCTGCAAAGCAGCCCCACCACATTGACAGACACCTTACTGACCTGGTAAGTCCATGCACTCTGCTTTTCTGGAATGATGGGTAAATATCCTCCCCAGAAAAGAGTGGGGGAATGTAGTAAGATGAGGGCCTGAAACATAAGTCATATATTACAGGCCTGGTATGAGGCCTAAGGCCTAAACCACAAAGGTCAAGACTCTGCTAATGCTAACCTGTGAACAAGAGACAGACTTTGCTAACATAGGCTACGTCTACACGTGCAGCCAACATCGAAATAGCTTATTTCGATGTTGCGACATCGAAATAGTCTATTTCGATGAATAACGTCTACACGTCCTCCAGGGCCGGCAACGTCAATGTTCAACTTCGACGTTGCTCAGCCCAACATCGAAATAGGCGCAGCGAGGGAACGTCTACACGTCAAAGTAGCACACATCGAAATAGGGATGCCAGGCACAGCTGCAGACAGGGTCACAGGGCGGACTCAACAGCCAGCCGCTCCCTTAAAGGGCCCCTCCCAGACACAGTTGCACTAAACAACACAAGATCCACAGAGCTGACAACTGGTTGCAGACCCTGTGCCTGCAGCATAGATCCCCAGCTGCCGCAGAAGCAGCCAGAAGCCCTGGGCTAAGGGCTGCTGCCCACGGTGACCATAGAGCCCCGCAGGGGCTGGAGAGAGAGCATCTCTCAACCCCCCAGCTGATGGCCGCCATGGAGGACCCGGCAATTTCGACGTTGCGGGACGCGGATCGTCTACACGGTCCCTACTTCGACGTTGAACGTCGAAGTAGGGCGCTATTCCTATCTCCTCATGAGGTTAGCGACTTCGACATCTCGCCGCCTAACGTCGAAGTTAACTTCGAAATAGCGCCCGACGCGTGTAGACGCGACGGGCGCTATTTCGAAGTTGGTGCCGCTACTTCGAAGGAGCGTGCACGTGTAGACGCAGCTATAATGTGGAACAAACAGGATTAATGGTACAAAACACCGAAAAGTCTAGGCACAGACTGGGAACACACTAACAGAACAACTCGTGAAGAAACATCTAGGTACCAACAGATTCCCCACAAACAATATACATACTGACCTTGGTGCAGGACAGGGTCTAAACCCACAGCATGGTAGATACTCACATTCAAGTTACTATCAGAACACCTCAATATCAGAATACTCTCTATAGATAACAAAAACAATAGTGACCTATGCAGAAAATAGGGTCAGGCAGGAAGACAGCATGATGGATAGTGCTGCTTTGAGCAAACCACCACATATAGGGTAATGAGTGGATCTAGGAACATCAGAAGGTGGCAACCGAACAAGTCAGGAGTGAGGTGTAATTTGTTTGTACCTGTGTCTAAAAATGTACCCCAAAGAGTTGTCTTTGTCTCTGACCTAGGGGATAGTGATGGATCCCATGTCACTGACTGAGCTGTGTTCTTTGTCATGGGCTCAAATTCTTGGCATGCCTGTAGACATCTGATCTGGGGAGGCTATTATTGCACTTCATTTACTATAAACCTGGCCTGGTGCCTTTGATTCTTATCCAATCTGGTGGTCTTTGATGGGACTCTCAGGTTTTGCTTTGTTGGCTACTTAAACAAGGCAACACAACACACAGAGGCCAAACATTCAGTTGAATGGTTATGATCATTGATGAAGCAGGAGATCTGTCAGGATAACTCATGGTGACTACTGACTACCACACCACCAACCCGCACCACTGGAGACCACAGTCCAGTTGACTGAATATATTGAGGCAGATGTCTCTGAGAGGGAGGGCTGGCTCTGTAAAGACAAGCAGTGGGAATGAAACTGAGCCCAGAGAGCAAGGAATCACTCTGGAGAGTGCCTGGTAGTGCTGGCAATGCAGAAAGGTGTGATGCAGAAAATTGGGATGGGTGGGCTGTTTCATAGCTAGACTCATGCTGGAGGGTGGACAAAGAGGCAGAGGCTCTCCACCCTTCCAGTGAGCGTGGAAGGAAACCACAGAAGGGTATAGAAGATGCTTTTCAGCCTGGTTGCACATACTGGGGGAGTGATGGCTGGTAAAACCACACTAGATAATTCCAAGCCCATGAATGGCCCTGGAGCGTATCCCTGGTGATACAAGGTCCTGCCCAGTGGCCCAAAGAAGAAATAAGAAGTCATCAGAGTGGTAGAGCGCTCACCGTCCCCAGTGGCATTAGGTAGGGACTGGGTCCCACCACCCAAAGAAAAAAGGGGCAGTGTCTCAAAGACAAGGGTGGAGACCTGTAGACTAGGAAGCCCGGGGGAAAAAGAGGAGAAATGCCATCATGGGAATGAACAAAAAAACCTAGGCAAGAGAAGACAGTCAGAGTAGACAGAGATGAAGGACGTGGGAGAGACAGCAAGTCCAAGTCCCTTAGAAGAAGAAAAGGGATAAATGGATCTTCCCACAACACAGTTCCCAGGAGAGGAGACATGGACTCCACTGTGGGGCTTGAGGGGAACAGCTCAGAAGGCCCCACAGGATTGAGAGGGTCAGTGTAAATTAGCATCTGAGGCAAAGGAGTACAGGAGAAAGGGTGCCCACAGGAATGTGATTGGTGTGACAATCTGCAGGAGGCAGAATTATGAGATCTCCTCCTCCTGACCCTTGTACTTTTTGTTGGTAGGGGATGAAAGAACCCCAGGGGAGGTCACTAGGAATCACCTGAAAAAGGGCAATGCACTCCCCTGAAGCGGCTCCACCGACAAGAGCCAGAGGGCCAAGCCAGATTGAACCTGGCAGTTCATAAGAGGTGAAGATATATGACAGGCTGCTAGCTAGGAAGCCTAAGCCAGAGTCTTGTCACACGACCTCCACCAGGAAGTAAAGGGAAAGAGCAGGGGGTGGGGGATGGAGGAGTCCTGTAGTGGAAGGCTGTGCTCCATTGCTGGCTGCCAAAGCTAACTGTCCCTGAGGCTACAGGTCTGAAGCTTTGTGAACAGAAGGTGGTGGAAACAGATACTTTCAATAGCCGTGTCTAAACGTGCATGCTACTTCGAAGTAGCGGCACTAACTTCGAAATAGCGCCCGTCACGGCTACACGCGTCGGGCGCTATTTCGAAGTTAACTTCGACGTTAGGCGGCGAGACGTTGAAGTCGCTAACCCCATGAGGGGACAGGAATAGCGCCCTACTTCGACGTTCAACGTCGAAGTAGGGACCGTGTAGTCGTTGCGAGTCCCGCAACGTTGAAATTGCCAGGTCCTCCGTGGCGGCCATCAGCTGAGGGGTTGAGAGATGCTCTCTCCAGCCCCTCAGCTCAATGGTGGCCGCATGGAGCGCCCCTTAAAGGTCCCCTCCCCCTCCCTGCCTCTGCAGGAAGCTGAGGGAACGTGCAGGCAGCAGCCCAGACACGCGGCCAGCCTGCACGTCCCTCAGCCACCCACCCAGCTGTGATGGCTGCCCGGCTGCCCCCCCAGCCCCCCCAGGGGACCCCCCCCAAGGGGAGCCAGGGCAGCCAGCCCAGCCAGAAGGGCAGCCAGGCTGGCAAGTGGCAGCAGCGCCCCTCCTGGACGGAGGCCGAGCTGCGGGACCTGCTGGGGCTCTGGAGTGAGGAGGAGGTGCTCCAGGTAATGGGGAGCAAGAGGCGGAACGCGGATGCGTTCGCTCGGCTGGCCGATGGCCTGGCTGCCTGGGGTCACCCTGCCTGCACTCCTGATCACGTCAGGAGTAAGGTGAAGGAGCTGCGGCAGGGTTACTCCCGGGCCCGGGATGCAGCCAGCCGATCTGGGGCCGCCCCCGTCACTTGCCCCTTTTACAGGGAGCTCAGGGACATCCTGGGCTCCCGGCACACCTCCTCCCCTCCGGCCACCCTTGATACCTCGGCCGACGAGCCCCAGCAGGCCCTGCAGCCGGAGTCCGCCCCGGAGGTAAGCCCCGCACCCCGGGGGCCCCCCCCCAGAGCCCACCCCCGGGACATCGCGGCAGGAGGAGGAGGAGGAGGAGGAGGAGGGGGGCTCCTCCTCTGCAGAATCCAGCCTGCAGATCCTCCTCCTGCCATCCCGGAGCAGCAGCCTGGCCTCCGCCCCCCAGGGATCTCCAGACCGTGGGAGTGGACCGACAGGTAGGTACCCCCCTCTGGTGTACACCCCTGGGCTTGAGGGGCGGGGGGGTAATAGATATGTGTCCAGGGCCCCCCACATGCTCACATGGCCATGGCCCCAAGGACAGCAGGACCATGGCCCTCACAGCAGTGCATCAGCCCCTGCCCCCCCCGCCCCACACGACAGTGCCATGCCCCATCCCCGGGCCAGGGGGGAGCGGAAACTCGAGGGCCCCCCAGGAGGAGGGGGTGGGACACCCCCCAGCAGCAGCAGCAGCATGTGATGGAGTGGGGGGAGTGCAAAAGGGAGACTCAGGCTACATATGATTAACAAGAGCCGAATAGCTCCCAGGGGCAAAGGATGATCCTGGGGCTATAGCTGGCAGGTGACACCTCTGCCCTGAACAAAGAGGAGGGAGGAGCCGAGCTGGCTTGGAATTGCGGGAGGAGGGCGGGGGCCACAGGTAGAGGCTAGGGGAAGGGAGAGCTGGAAGGCAGCCAGCCTGAGGAGGGGGAAAGCTGCATCCCAGAGGGGCCCCCCTTGGGGTCTTCTCCCCACGACGGGTTGGAAGGACTGTCTCTTCCGACAGCTGGTGCTGTCACTCCTGCCAGAAACTGGCCATCTGTGGCCAAAGAAACCTCTCCTGCTGTCAGACCCTGCGGGGTGAAGTGAGAATCGCTCCCACCAGGGGATGGGGTGCAGGGCAGGGGGACCCCTGAACCCCATCCATCACAGCAGCATCTCCCGGGGACGGGGATGGGCAACCTGCAGCACAGGGCTGGGGGGACAAAGGCCATGGCTCGGGGCCCACACTCACGCCTGTCTCCATTCTTCTTCCCCCCTCTCCTCTCCTGTGTCCCGCACCTGCACCATCAGAAGGACTGGAAGAGAGCGCCGGCGAGGCATCAGTGGTCCCGGAGAGCCCTCCAGGACCATCGCTCCAGGCCAGCCCCTAGGCCGAGGACCGACCGGCCCCACGGTGGGCTAGACAGCGGACCCCGCACCACCACCAGCCGACGGCAACAGACCCCCAGCTGCTGGCCATCCACCGACGGCAGCTGGAGGTCGCGGAGCAGCACCTGCAGCTGCAGGAGCGGGCGCTGGCCTGGCGCCAAGAGGCATGGGGGGCCTACATGGAGACTTTCAACCACCTGGTGGACTACCTGACCCCCCATGCCGTGCCGGCCGCCGCAGCGCCCGCCGTGCCTGCTCCACCAGCCGCACCACCAGCTGCTCCGCCCGTCGCCGTCCCATCCGCCATCGCCCCGCCACCCACCGCCAAGGGCCGGAGCGCCAAGGGACCCCTGGAGCCATCTGAGACTCGCCGGGCATATCTTCCGGTCCGGCCTGCCCCCAGCCAGCCCAGGACAGGGCTGCGGCCGCGGCGGGGCTCCCGGCCGCCCACGCCCAGTGCCGGACTGTAGGGGCAAGGGGCCCGGGACGTGGCCCCCCCCCCTTGTATATAGTTTTAACTTATTTGTTTGTGGCCCGTTTGCCCCGTCCCCCCCATGTAAATAGTTCTCCCCTTTATCCTCCCTGGTTTTCTTTTTATTAATGAGAACACTTGTTTGCGACGATTGTTTTATTTGTACATATGGCTTTGTTTCCACATGTTGTATATAGTTTGTTCTTGTTTTATATATTTATAGTTAGAAAAAAAAGTTCTCAAAGAAAAAGAAGTTTAAGTTCAGCCACAAGTGCGTGCTGTCATTTGTCCAGGAAAAGTGGGAGTGGGGGGCGGTTGGGTGCTCCATGGTGTGGGCGTTGGGGCAGGAGTGTGGTGGAGGAAGGGGCGGGCAGTGGGGGGCCTGGGCAGAGTTCACCCCGCGGCCTCTTCATCGATGTGGGCCCGCAGGGCCTCCCGGACCCGGGTCCCTTCGGGGTCCACCTGCCAACTGGGGGCAGCAGGTGGCTGGACGTCGGCCCTGCTGGCCTCCACAGCCCAGCCCTGGAAAAAGGTCTCCCCCTTGCTCTCCACCAAATTGTGCAGGGCGCAGCAAGCACCCACAATCAGGGGGATGTTGTTGGGGCCCGCATCCAGGCGGGTCAGGAGACATCTCCAGCGTCCCTTCAGGTGGCCAAATGAGCGCTCCACCACCTGGCGCGTGTGGTTCAGGCGCTTGTTGAAGCGCTCCTGGCTAGCGGAGAGATGGCCCGTGTACGGGTGCATGAGCCACGGCCGGAGGGGGTATGCCGCATCTGCAATGACGCAGAAGGGCATGGTGGTGTCCCCCAGAGGGATCTCCAGCTGGGGGATGGAGGTCCCTGCCTCCAGCCGGCGGCACAGGCCCGAGTTCCGGAAAACCCGGGCGTCTTGGGTGCTGCCAGGCCAGCCCACATAAATGTCCTGGAAACGTCCCCAGCTGTCCACCAAGGCCTGGAGGACGACAGAATGGTAGCCCTTGCGATTCAGGTATCGTCCTCCACTGTGATGCGGGGAGCGGATGGGGATGTGAGTCCCATCCAGAGCACCGAAGCAATTGGGGAAGCCCAGGGTGGCAAAGGCCGCGATGGTGGCATCTGGGTCCCCCAGCCTCACAAGCCTGTGCAGGAGCACGGCGTTGATGGCACGCACAACCTGCAGAGAAAGCACATGGGACAGCACCAATGAGGGGTGAGCAGGGTGTGCGTGGCCCTGCCCTGCCCGGCCCTCCTCTGCCCTCCCCCGCCCTGGCCTCCCCCGCCCTCCCCTCCCCTCCACTCCCCTGCCCTCCTCTGCCCA
This sequence comes from Carettochelys insculpta, assembly GCF_033958435.1. Classification (NCBI taxonomy): domain Eukaryota; kingdom Metazoa; phylum Chordata; order Testudines; family Carettochelyidae; genus Carettochelys; species Carettochelys insculpta. The sequence goes on from NC_134139.1 coordinate 192,450,876, forward strand.
GGCCCCCCTCCCCTGCCCTGCCCTCCCCCCGTGGGTTCTCTTACTTCCATGAGGACAGTCCCGACGGTTGCCTTGCCGACACCAAACTGCTGCCCCACGCATCGGTAGCTGTCGGGAGTGGCCAGCTTCCAGACAGCGATGCCGACCCGTTTCTCCACTGTGAGGGCACGCTGCATGGCGGTGTCCTGGTGCCTGAGTACGGGGGTGAGCCACTGGCACAGTTCCATAAATGTCTGCCGGCTCATCCTGAAGTTCCTGAGCCAGCGGTCATCGTCCCACTCCCCAAGCACCAGCCGCTCCCACCAGTCGGTGCTGGTGGGGTAGCTCCACAGCCGCCGGCGTGTGAGGCGGTGGGGGGCGGGGTGCTGCAGGGTTGGGTGTTGAGCCCTGCTGCCCTGGGGGCAGCTCCTCCTCCGGGGTAGCAAGGAGGTGCTCAGCTGCCTCCCACATGGCATGGAGCAGGGCAAGCCCTGCTCCTGCTGGGAGGGCTGGGTGGACCTCTGGCTGCTGCTGCTGCTGCTGCTGCTGCTGCTGCTGCTGCTGCTGCTGGGGGTCCATGACTGCAGCGCCCGGGGTCTGTGTGCCTATGGCTCCTCAGACCGCGTGCTGTGCAGGCTGAGTGTGTCTGGGAGGGGCCCTTTAAGGGAGCGGCTAGCTGTTGCCCCGGAAGCGCTAGTCCGCCCTGTGACCCTGGCTGCAGCTGTGCCTGGCACCCCTATTTCAATGTCTGCTACTTTGGTGTGTAGACGTTCCCTCGCAGCGCCTATTTCGATGTGGTGCTGCGCAACGTCGAAGTTGAACATCGACGTTGCCGGCCCTGGAGGACGTGTAGACGTTATTCATCGAAATAGCCTATTTCGATGTCACTACCTCGAAATCAGCTATTTCGATGTAGGCTTCACGTGTACACATAGCCCATAACAAGCACAAGTGACTGTACCCAAGAAGTCCCCAGCTGGTTTGTGGCTGCAGAAGTGGCTGTTGGGCACCCAAGTTTTCAGGCAGGTAATGGCACAGTCCCTCAACAGAACATTAAATAGTCATACTGCTAGTAGTAAAACAGAAAACAAATGAACAAAGCAAAGAGATAAAGACTTAGAAGCCTTTTCTTGCATAACAAAGGGTTTGTGCATTTTTATGTCCTCGAAACAACACCACACACCTCAGACCATTCAAATGAAACCTGCCACTGGCTATTTCAAAAGCCCCAGGTTTTGTGCAAGTTCTATAGCAGCATGTTTGTATCAAATAACAGATACAACATATTACCAGGCAAATGGGTGCAACCTGCTGCAAAGAGTGCATTAAAGTGTAGAAATTGAGTATGTAAACAGTTTCTTCCTACTGGCAGACATGTTGCTGGTGCATATTAAGAGGAAGAGGCATTTACTTGTGGGGGAAAATTACATTTCACTCCTCTCACCTCTGCAGAGCCAACACAGCTAAGAGAGAATGAGTCTATTTCTACTTGTGCATCATCAGCAGAACAGTTTTACAAACTTCCTAATCCACTGCAGGCAATGAAGCTGCACAGATGTCATTGAGGGTACAATTAAGACTTAGTGGGAGGAGGGAGAGGAGAAGCCAGATTCTCGGTTGTCTTGGACCTTGTCTACCAAGTATACCTGTGCAAAGTGGGAGTAATAGGTTCCCATGTCAGAATTCTCCACCGGCATGCACAGCTGTTAAAATTTTACACCCACTTTGCACTGGTATTTACGCTGTGTAAGCCACAAGACAATGGAGAATGAAGTATAGTGTTGTATAATTTGCCCTGTGGAGCCTTTATGGCTTTGTTGCTGCTCAAGAAGCAAAGAAATCAGCTTTGTTCTGAAAGCTCAGGCTGGGTTTGCAGCACTGGTATTTAGAAAAGCAGATTTTATTTTTACTTGAACTCAGTCATAGATTCAGAAGGGTCACCGTGGCTACGTCTACACGTGAAGCCAACATCGAAATAGCTTATTTCGATGTAGCAACATCGAAATAGGCTATTTCGATGAATAACGTCTACACGTCCTCCAGGGCTGGCAACGTCGATGTTCAACTTCGACGTTGCGTGGCACCACATCGAAATAGGCGCTGCGAGGGTACGTCTACACGCCAAAGTAGCACACATCGAAATAAGGGTGCCAGGCACAGCTGCAGACAGGGTCACAGGGCGGACTCAACAGCAAGCCGCTCCCTTAAAGGGCCCCTCCCAGACACAGTTGCACTAAACAACACAAGATACACAGAGCCAACAACTGGTTGCAGACCCTGTGCCTGCAGCATGGATCCCCAGCTGCCGCAGCAGCAGCCAGAAGCCCTGGGCTAAGGGCTGCTGCCCACGGTGACCATAGAGCCCCGCAGGGGCTGGAGAGAGAGCATCTCTCAACCCCCCAGCTGATGGCCGCCATGGAGGACCCGGCAATTTTGACGTTGCGGGATGCGGATCGTCTACACAGTCCCTACTTCGACGTTGAACGTCGAAGTAGGGCGCTATTCCGATCCCCTCATGAGGTTAGCGACTTCGACGTCTCGCTGCCTAATGTCGAAGTTAACTTCGAAATAGCGCCCGACGCGTGTAGCCGCGACGGGCGCTATTTCGAAGTTAGTGCCACTACTTCGAAGTAGCGTGCACGTGTAGACACAGCTCGTGTTAGTCAGCGGCTTCACGAATAACAAGCAGTCCTGTAGCGCCTTAAAGACTAACAAATTTATTTATTAGATAGAGAGCTACCTGAGGAAGTGGGTCTTATCCACAAAAGCACATTACCTAATAAATAAATGTGGTAATCTTTAAGGTGTTGCGGGACTGCTTATCATTGAGACATGATAAACACTGCACCTTATTATTAATATCTTTGTTAGTGTCACTGTCAAAGAAGAACCACACTTTGAGGGTTTTATTTACAGATCTTGAGAGGCTTTGGCAGCGAAGAATGGATTCTGGAGACATTATGCCTGTATAAGACACAATGCATCCTCAGCACTGGGTATTAGCCCATGCGTCACTTTTAAAAATAGGTATCTAGTGCTCCCCAAGTGCTGCTCTGCTAGAGTCTGCAAATGCCCAGGGAAAGGGGTGGAGTTAAAACTATAACCCCTGCTCGATCTGCCTATGCCATTTGAGGTGCAGCAAGCACTGGAGGCAGTGTTAGCTGGCCTTCCTCTGCAGCATATGCAGAAGTATGATGAGTGAGTCCGTGATGGGAATGTGAGGAGAGAAGGGGCTGTGTACACCCTGTCGAACCAGACTCCTGCACAAAGGCTGCAATGAGTTAGCTTTAACTGCACTATGCTTTTCTAGGTTTTAGAAATGTTACCAAAAGTGCTTGATGCCCTGCAGTTAGAGCAAACTGCAAAGGAAAGTATTACAATTCCAAAGAAACTAACCTGCAAAGGCTGCCATTCACACAGGAGGTGATTCCTCTGCTGTGGCTCTCTGAGCCATGTTGCTAATTTTTCACTTTCTATGCAGCAGTAGGTGCACTAGTATTAGAGCCCGTTTCTGCCCTTGGATGAAGTCAGACAAGCTCCCATTTACTTCACTCCAAAGAGAGGATTTGGCTGTTACAATTTTCACTTCCATCATTTCAATGGATCACTGCACAGAGTTTTCACTCATCATCATGGTGTGGGGTGATGGTGCTTCGACCCTAATTTAGACCGTGAGTCTTCTTCAACTAGAGGCGATGGCAAAACTCCCTTTGACTTCAAATCAGCATACATCTGTGCACTGATCCCTTCAATGTACATGGTCCCAGTAACATTACAGACAAAGTTTGCAAAGGTATTTAGGCACCTACAGATGCAAAAAAGCACCTAATAGATATTCAAAGACACTACAGTGTTGTAGTCCCAGTAGGAGTTATACATCTGCTTTCAATCTGTAACTGTTGTTCACAAAGGGAGCAAAAAAACATCTCTCTTTATTTGACAATATAGCACTGTTTCCTTCTTGTGGTTCTGCATCAACTACAATTAAAACAAATACATACCTTAATACAGAAGGCCTACAAAACAGCAACATGGAACACTTTTACTTTTGTGTTTTGGAGTGTTAGTCTTTTTTGATCAACAACACCTTGTAAGTGTAAGAATTAGGACTACCAAATTGAGTGGACAGCAGGGTATGGGGTTTGGTTGTGCCAGCCAATTGGGATGTGCCTGGAATTGGATTGGTTCTCATAAAACCGAACAGAAAAGAGAGAGAATCACCAAATCAAGGACAGTGCTCAAAACTGACATAACTGAGCACATGTTGAAAGAGGCTGAATTAAGATGGGCCAAAATAATAGGATGAACCTGGAACAGGATTGCTTCTCAACAAACCTCACAGAAAAGAGGTATAAGGGAGAAATTTGAATAGGGCTTTTGTAACCCTCACACCTATGTGTGGTTAACTGTCCCATGTGGTGGTACCTAGACCACTTCACAGAGGATAAGTGCCCTCTACAACCTAAACTGAGAGCCAGCTGATCTTTAGCTCAAGCTGTAGAAGCACCTGCAGTAAGCTTCAGAAGTTCCAGATTTGAGTCTGCCTGTGGGCAGTTACACTTCATTTTTGGTACAGCCAAATCAATGCTTACAGTTTGCAAACTAGAAGAAAATGTTATTGGAAAGCCCTTTTTGTTAAAACATAGTGAATAAGATTTTATAGGGATGAAGAAAAATACAGTTGATGGAATTTCCATTTAATAATGTACAAAAAGAATTAAACAGAAAAAATTAACAATCCCTTTTTAAGAAACCACAAATAAATTTAACTTCATAAAAACAGCACTCTCTTTTTAAGAAATACAACCATTTAAATAAGACGTACATTTTCCTTCAATTTTCCAAAAAAAAAAAAAAATTAAGGACCTCAGCAAAGCTGTTAGGTAAATCTGCTAGTTTTAAATAAAGAGGTGTTCATCACAATACTCTGTTTCAAAGCAAAGTGCAAGAAAAGTTGCTATGGAACTGCATAGAGGATGTTGTCTTATCATTTTGCCACTGAATCATATCACATTACGAAGATCAAAACAAGAAGCTCTGAACAATTAAAGTATTTTGAAAAGTACACCAAAGTGTGGTGGGGGTGGGGGTGGGGGGAAATAGTGTGATATACCATTACAATCCCGAAAGAACAAAGCTGAATGTTTAGCTGTATCAGATAAGCAAGGGGAAAAGAAAGTAGAGTACCTGCTAAATCATCCTTATTCAGATGTGATCAGACTTCTGCAGAAAATGTGAAGACTGAGTTCAGTTAAAAGGATTAAAATTGCAGTAATTAAAGTGGATAAGACTGTTGTCATTTAAAACCAAACAGAGTTGTGCAAAAGAGGAGCATTAACATTAAGATTTTGCGGTGACGCATTTCATATGAGGAAACAGATAGGAAAGAGAAGGGAAATTCAATTTAGTTAAAGGGGTAAAGTAACCTGAAATTAAGAGACGCTGTTCTTGACTCTGTTCTCTAGTCAGCCAGGGCTTGTCTACACTTGCCCCCAACTTCGAAGGGGGCATGTTAATCAGGGCGACAGGAGATTAATACTGAAGTGCTGCGGTGAATATGCAGCACTTCATTAGGATAATTCTACCCTGCGGCAACTTTGAAGTGTCAAACTTTGAAGTGCTGGCATACCTGTAGCCATGGGCACTTCAAAGTGCCTGTGCTACTTCGAAGTGCCTTCATTCCTCAAAATTCTGGGGAGAAAAGGGACTTAGAAGGGCTGCACGCATGCTGGCACTTCGAAGTTTGATGCTTCAAAGTTGCCACAGGGGAGAATTAACCTAATGAAGTGCTGCGTATTCACAGCAGCACTTCGTTAGTAATCTCCCATCACCCTGATTAACATGCCCCCTTCAAAGATGGGAAGAAGTGTAGACCCAGCCCCAGAGACAATGAAAAGCAGGGGTATTGTAAATAATGCATAACTTTGCTAGCCGGATAGCAGGAAAGTTCATCTAATGCACCCCTAGATGTAAGAAAGTCAATGGTCCAATGACGTCTGTAATCCCACTAGTCTGTTTTACTTTGCATTTAGCCTTTTTTTAAGATTCCATCCCCACCCTAAACCTGCTCAGATTTTACTGACTTCAGTGGAGTTATTCCTCATTTAAATCAGTGTGAGGTCAAAAGCAGGTGCTTTGCACTCACCTGATAGCTTAATTTTACAAAAATCAAAAGAATGGCATCAACAATGGAGTTTCCAGCTTACAGGAGAAAAGTACTAACACCTGGCACTTGTCTACCACCTTAATTGCTACTCATTAGGCAGTTCCCTGTGTAATAAGAATGTAGGACACAGGCGTTCTGCAAAGAGACGAGTCTTTATATCATGGTTTATCCAAATTAAAGAAACTATCCATTGGTCAGGGTTACGGAAAGTTTTATCCCTATCACATAACCATGGTCAAAATGAACTGATGCCTCTTTCTGGCCATGTTTTGATCTAACATTTTTTCATAGCAAATTAAATGGCTCTAAATCTATTACAGTGTCAATGTTAAAAACACAGTTTCCAATTAAATAAGGAATTGGGGAATCTAATATGGTGGAGTAGTAAGATTCAGTAGTATCCCCATCACATCCACATACCAGTAGCTGAACAACCATTTGGATGCCATACATCATTTGTGGGTAGCAAAGGATTTTCTAAGCTTTACACCAATGTCAACCACTGCAGTTTCTGTAGCTAAGATAGAGCATTGATGGCTGGCTTCTATGAAAGGAAATCTAAGAAGGATGTTTTACTCTGAAATGACATTACAAGTACAGGACACAGAAACATACACAACAAAGTTTTATCCACATTTTCAGATGACAGCTTACATTCTGTAAACTACATGGAAGCATCATTTGGTCACAAGAACTGACAGTTGGAAATCTGATACAACTTTTGTATAAATCTGATGTATGAGTTCCAACAAACTTTCCAAGTTATATAGTGCTCTCTAACATACAGTTGAAGAAGAGATTGCTTGGCAATATTGAAGTTAGGACACATATACAAATGTATTTCCCCATCCTCCTTGTTGATTAAATCACACTAGTGAGGGTTGTGTTTGGAAAAGACTTCTTAACAGTGATTGTATGGAACTGGGTTTCAAAAGTGTCTAGTGGTCCTCAGTGGTATATAGCCAACAGAGTCACTGAGGCACTATTGAAATTTTTTACCTGATTGCCATTTCCCAACCCCTTAGATTGTAGGACAGATATTCTGTCTATTGGAGAGAGGGTTTATTTCTTTTCTCTTCTTTTTTTTTTTTTTTTTTTTTTTGAGAACTGAATTACTTAGATTTTCAACTCCTGTGGGCAGGGGCTGTCTTGTGGTAGGATGTTTGTACAATGCATACGATAACACAGTGACTGTGCCTGACCTGGGCTCCTAGTTGTTATGATAATGCTAATAATAATAATACTCCCAGCCTTACTATATCTTTTGCTTTAGACAGTCTGCAGCATGCTTTCTATCCACAGCTGTAGCATGGGTTTAGCCATATCAAGTGTGGATATAAAGTACATAATGATCATATTAAAGTACAATGATATTTGAAAATGGTTTCAGTCCTGGCTAAAAGCCTCCTTGTGGACAAGAGATTATATGCATTAGACAGAGATGAAAAGTACGAGTCTACAGAACCTTCAGCTCTGCAGCAATATGACCAGAGGAAAGATTACTGCCCCCTTATGATCCAATGTCAATGCACTGGCACTTCAGAAAAAGTTTGCAATAAATGTGAAGAGAGCTCCATAAATCTCAGAAGGGGAAACTGACCCAAGATGATAAATGAACTTAGATTAAACTCTCCAAGTGATAATTCAGTGAGGAATAATCATGAGCTATGTCTGAAGATGACAGTGTGAAATAATTCCTTGGGATACAGAAGGCTGAGCCAGTGTTTTGGTGTCAGGGGATTCAAGAATCTGATTTGACATTCTAAAGCGCCCTTCTCCATTCTATGAGTATGTCTATATTTACAGGAGGAGTCAGCATGCTGCGATCGAGCTTCCAGGGATCGATTTTGATGTATGTGTGAAGATGCAGCAAAATCAGTCTCTCTGGTCTCAGCAGTCGACCCTGGTACTGTAGGCTGATGTGTAGCATAAGAGATGTTGGCATGAGCCCAAAGATCCCTGATCTAGACCAGGGAAGAAAGTTGATCCTGATGCATCGAGTCTCGCTACGCAAATGGCATGGCTGGAATTGAATATCTGGGATCGACTTTTATGCCTCATGTAGACCAGGCCTATGACAAAGAGAGGAAATATTTTACCCATGTGACACAATTCTTGCCATAGAGACTCACATGTCAGTGCTTCTGTAGCACTCTTAGCTTTTCTGTAGTGCTGCACACTGAACATTTTAACAAATCCAATTCCCACATTAATTCATTAATATGAAAGTTTTTGGTTATATACATAGTAAGCCCACATGTGACTGGTATCCACAACTTACCCTCCTTTCTACCTCCACTATCACACGCAACCCTCACCTATTCCCCATCCCCTCTACCAGCCTTCAGAGTCTGAGTTTCAGTCCAAGCCACACCCCCAAAGCCCAGTCTATTTACCTTCTATCTTAGGACAGTAGTGTGAGCCCTGCTAGCCCAAGTCTATTGACCTGGACTGGAAAGCTTGCTCCCACTAACTCCAAAATGCTGCACAGACAACGTACTTATAAGGTCTTTGGACAAAAATTGTCCATTAATGTAGGTTTATGGAGTGCACAGAACAATGGGGTTACAGTACTGATAGCTGGTAATAGGTGCAGTAATGAGAGGGCCTGACAATCAGGCTTGGTGTAAGGCTAAAGGCCTAAACAATAGTCAATGCCCACCTCATGCCTGAACAACATAGGGTTAAAGCAAAAACTGTGAGCGGGGTAGATTCTGCTCATGGGAATGTGGTAGAGACAGGGCTGATCAGAACATTACCCCAAAGTGCTAAGCACTCTCTGATACACATAAACACCAAAACTCTCCGCCCACCCAGATAACAGCTTAGTACCGGGGACATTCTGACCCAGCTTCAATGCAGAGTCGGTATGATACCATGATGGATAGTGTTGTTTCAATGGCATGACTATCTACAGGGCAATGAGTAGTATCTAGTTACATCAAGGGGGTCAACTTACTGTAATGAAGGGGTTGTACCTGGGATACTTAATGTACATGTAATTTGTTTATACCTGGTATAAAAATGCATGTCACCAGGACTACATCAACCAACCTGGGGAACAAAACGGGGTACTCCTGCCCTCTGGCAGCATGTTGAGTCCATTGTCATGATGCAAACATTAGTGTAAAACTGATGGCATCCAAGCAGAGACACCCAGGGTACTAAAACCCATGTGTCAATGACAATAAACCTGGTTCCAGTTCCTTCATACCTCACTTGATTTGTAGTTCTTGGGGGTTCCTAGATGTCTGTTGCATTGTCTAACAGCAGAAGCCAACACAGCAGTCCAGAGGGAGCACACATACAGTCAAGAGTTAGCAGCACAGCCTGGAGCAGATGAAGACATCTGAACACCACCAGTAATGACATCTCACTACAACAGGCACTATTGTAATTCCAATAATTAATAATAAAATTAACTCTAACATTACACGTGATAGTAATTTTTTATTTCTCAGTGTACCATTGTAGGATAAGTATTGTTGTTCTCCATTAGCAGATGGAAGAACTGAGGCACAGAAAGACAAAAAAGAGAAGTTTGCTCAAATTGTGTTTACAGATACAATCTTCATATACATCTTCTTCTTTGAAATGTTGGCCATAAGTCATTTATCTGAGGTCACATAGCAAGCCACCAGCACAATCAACATTAGCTGTACAGTGAAAATATGAATTATTATATGTGAGGATTATACTGACTTCTACATAGAATTTTACCTCAACCATGTTTGTACCCAGTAAGGATTTCTTAGCAGGGTATCACTTTTCATGTGTGCTAGTAAGAGTAAAAACTTGTTCAACAAATCCTAACAGAAAACAAATTTCATAAACTTTTACTGACAAAATGCTTGAAAATCAAACTGTGAATATCAAATACTTTCACAAAAAATAGCAGCAAAATATGTCAGCAAAAAACACTGTGGAACAAACTCAAGTAGCAAACATATTTGGAAACAGTATCAGCTGGTTGTAGACAGATAAATACAAACAACTAAATATGTGACTAACAAATATGCCAGTCATCACCTAGATCATTCGTGTGTGTTGTTTCCCTGTCCCTACACGTGTAGATGCATGGCCCACAGGGATCTTCCAGAAGGAAATCTACCTTGAGGGGGCTTTTGGAAGGAGGGTTTCCCTCCAGAAGATCCCCATGGGCCATGCATCTTCACTTACATTTTGGGGTCTGGGAGAGCTTCTCCCGGACTCCATATTACGTGGACATATGCTAATGAGGCACAGAAAATTTACATCCATTCCTCATTAGCATCATCCAGACTGCTCATTACCATGCCCGTTCCAGAGGAAGAGGCATGTGTAGAAATGGCCAGGGAGTAGAAGCAAATCCTGCGCCGAGTGATAACAGAAATAAATGGCAGAAGACTGATTCAAAAGACCCTCACATCTGAGGATCTGGGGCCTAGCAAGCTGGCAGTAAACAACCCAACACGTCAGCAAATGCTGACTCAACAGATAGTAACTGTTTAAAAAAAGATGTAACAACCAGTGCGAAACTTGGATAGAGGCATATGGGTGACAGAAGGGGAGAGTTTGAAGGAAGTACCAGGAAGCTAGTCTGTGTGCACATGGCTGGAATACTATCTACTACAGTTGAAGTACCTCTGGAATCAGTTCTTTTAAAAAAGAAACAGTTTAGTTTTAGAAATATGGATTTCTTTCTGGATATTACCTAGTACACTGTATATGCAACAAAAATGGAAAAGTCACAAACAGGAAAATGGGTTGCCATAGGATAACTTATTATTAAAATTGTACACTCCAGCTCTGATGAGGACTCTAGAGTTCCTAGCTAACAGCTGAATGGCCAGTCCTCCAGACCAAGCTACCTCCTTCATTAATGATAATAAGTACAAGGACGAAATGCTGGACAAGAATACAAAGCTATTTTGTCATTCCACAGACCAGTGTCGATTGGTTCAGTTACAATTTGGAGAGCACAGTAAGTCTATGAATCACCATCCCATGGGAAACTAAACACACATCTCAGAGTGCTAAGGATCAACTGACTTTAAATTTTAAAGACAGCATTTCATCCTATTACACATTTTTTTTATGCACCAAAAGGTCTATGCTTCAAAGTATAGGCTTCTGATTACCTCAACTCAGCCTGAGAGCAGGGAAGAAAGAACAGACATTAACTAGAGAGATGGGATGTTCTCATTATCCTCAATTACCCTTTTTTATTTTCAATCTTAGCCTGTATTTCTTTGTCAGCTGACACACCCATTTTGGCAACTTATCTCCAAAAAACTGAATGTGTATGAAATAATATACTCACTCCTAAAACTCAACCTCATCCCAGGTGTTCAATGCCACTCTTTATTTATGACAGGGAGTACAAAATATATCACATTTCAATGAATCTAATAGCCACAGGCTTCAGTTTGCCTCTGTACTCTCTTACCCCAATATCCTTCCTAAAATATCCGCCAATTAATTGAATTGTACAGACAGTTTTAGGTTACAATGCATTGGTAACTGTTGGACATAACTTATGTAAAGTCTATATAAAATAAAGATAAAGCTACCATCACGCACTTAAATACTAGTAGTAAAATAATTGTATAATGCTAAGTGAGTTTACTAGCAACAATAAGAATAAGATACATTAGCTTCAGCAATCCATTGTTATTACTTTAAAGGAGTACAGGTAGCAATGGAACAGAATTAGCAGTTTCTTCTGTTAACAGATCTGGGTTCACTTGATATTTTGAAGGGGTGATAACATTTTCGAAAAGTGTTTAAGTGACTTTAGGAGCCTAATTTATATTTTCGAAAGAGATATTCACTTTGGAGCCCAAGTCTCATGCCTGTCTCTGAAATGTTGGTTCCCAGATGCTTACGTAGCTTTTGAATCCTGGATTTAGGATCCTACATTAATTAGGACTATGTTTTTAAACCCATTTAGAAATCTAATTCCCATCTCAACATTTTTAAAAATCTTAAACTTAGTCTTTTTTTGAAAATTTGACCATAGTCCATTGACAATCATTTCCATTAACTTAATCAGCATTTTAGGGTATACAACAGTCACCAAACCCAATCTGCATATATACAAGAATATGTATCCAGTAAGATGCAGATACAAAAAAAAAAAAAAAAAGCAAAAAACCTTCAACATGTTGAGTGCTGTGCTTTTTTGATAGCATAGCTGCAGGGGTCTTTAAAGCACCTTCTGGTGATTAACTGGGTGATGCAGAGAGCAAAAGCAGATGTGTCAGGGGTTACTAGATGGACACCCTTTTTCACGCTGGAAGACCTTGACTTTGTGGGTGACCTTGCATTGCTTTCCCACACCCATCAACACATGCAGGAAAAGACACAACATCTATCCACATTTGGACACCAGGTTGGATTAAGAGTTAGCCAAAAATAACCCAGAGATTATCACACTCAACACAGATTCACCCACACCAATCAAGATAGATGATGCAGACTTACCCAGCACAGACAGCTTTATATACTTAGGTAGCATCATCCTCTGCGATGGAGGCACCAAGGACAACACCCAGAGCAGACTAAGCAAGGCCAGAAATGTCCTCAAAAGTATGAACAACGTATGGAGATCTACACAGTATAGTGTTCACACCAAGCTTAAGCTGTGCCAGAGCTTTGTCTTATCAACACTGTTATATGGCTCAGAGTGCTGACAGATGACAGAGTGCAACTTTGACAAGCTCTCATCCTTTTGGACCACTAGCCTTTTCAAGATACTTTGCATCTTTTGGCCGAAGACAATCTCCAACCATGACCTGCTTCTGTGATGCCACCAAGAGGACACGACCATTATCGTCATGAGAAGACGCTGGAGATGGATAGGGCATGTGATGAGAAGGGAGGCAGAAGCCATGGTAAAGAAAGCACTCCACTGGACACCTGAAGGATGACAGAAACAGGGAAGGCCCAAGACAACATGGCAGCGTACTGTTGAGGCAGACATGAAGAGAATGAACTGTAACTGGACACACTAGAGATAATGGCCAAAGACAGACTGAAGTAGAGGACCTTCATTGCTTTCCTACACGCTGCTGGGCATAACAGGCTTTAACTACTACCACAGAAGAGATATTCAGAAATAGCTTATTTCAAAATAATGCTGCTACACACAAAAATGCATTTCAACATAGCACTCAGCTTTTCAAAATACAGCATCTATACACACTAGAGCCTATTTCAAAATAAAGCCATTGGATACACTATGGCTTCTGTGGAAATAGACTCTATTCCCTGTCTTAACAGCACATATTTTGAAATAGGAGCTATTCCTTGTAGAATGAGGTTTACCAATTTCAAAATAAGCCAACCACTATTTTGAAATTATTTCAAGATAGTGGTTCTCTTGTGTAGATGCTAGAATGCTTATTTCAAAATAACAGCTATTATTTCAAAATAACTTTTCGGTGTAGACCTACCCTAGAAGAGACTGCAGGCAGAAGCCCAGCAGCAGGGTGGGGGTTATCCTGTTTATTGCACCCAGTATAGCATGTATGATTTCCCATCCTATGGACAGATGGCATATGTGTGTGTAGGATGGAAATTTCTGAGGCCAGATATGGTATTCTGCTAAAAACTCCCTATCTGAATCCTAAAGTCTGGAGTAGGTTTATAATCCTATAGTTCAGAAACCCAGTTAACATAAGTGGAAGGTTATCCCCGTGTACCCCCCCTCACCCATCTCACTCACAAGACCCAGGAAAGGTTGTCCCTACTCAGACAGGACCTTGAAGTTTGAAGGGAGGGATAGTTGCCCCAGCAGTGACATTCCAAGAAGAGGTGATGCATGTGAGAGCCAGGATATAGCACCATCTCATTTGCTGTCCCAGGCTGGGACTCAAAACAAATGTGTTACTGCTCTATGCTGTTACTGTCTTTTGTTTTTATCCTCTAGATAATTCACCCCTAGATATGCCCATGTGAAGGTGTCATCATTACTCCTGCAGAGGCATCATTAATCCAATTAGACACATACATGTCATTAAATGTCTGCTTTGTTTAAGTAACTAGTTAAGGAATACCACTTGTGCTAGAGATAAGGAGTTTTGTAAACTATGGATGGGGACACTATGTAACCTTTTAAGATTATTAGCCATTTCGTCTTGCTGCTAGAGCCTATCCAAGCTTGGATAACACCCATGCCGTAGTTTCTTCCCCGCCATCCATCAGCATCCGATGTAATCAATTGTAACCTATTGTCTCGCAGTGCTCCACTCAGTCCTGAGGGGTGAAGTGACACTCCACCAATGCTGTGCGTAATGAGCCCTCCTTCTTGCTTCATACACAGTGTCCAGACTTTGTTCCAACATTGTGCCTTTGGTGCAAGGAGCTTCTGACCCTCAGAGAAAGTGTATGGAATTTGGAGGCCAGGGTAGCTGAACTGGGGGACCTATGGGAGGCAGAGAAGTATGTCGATGAGGCTTTACAGGACACCATAGAAAAGTCCCACCTCTGGTCAGACAGCTTCTGTGCTGTTGAGCAGGATGAAAGGCTCAGGGAAGGAAAACACTCAACTGAAGCAGAGAGAAATGATCCCAAAGTTGGGACCCTCCTTACAGATGATGTTGTAGTATCCTCTCAGACGAGGATACCTCTTCAGGAGAGTGAACTGCAGTCATTAGGAAAAAACAGCTGTTAATAATGTAGGATTTGATTGTTAGAAACACAGACAGCTGGGTCTGCAATGACTGGGAAAACTAGATGGTGACTTGCCTCCCTGGCGTGAAGGTTGTAGATCTCTAGTGACATCGAGATAGATTTACAAATAGTGCCGCAGAGAAGTCATACACATAGGTACCAATGACTTAGAAAAGGATAGGAGAGTGATCCTGGAGGCCAAATTTAGGCTGCTAGGAAAGAGAATAAAATCCAGGACCTCAATGGTAGCATTTTCTGAAATGCTTCCAGTTCCATTTGCAGGGCCGGGTAGACAAGCAGAACTGCAGTCTCACTGTGTGGACGAGACGATGTAGGGAGGAGGGTTTAGATTATGAGAAACTGGAAAAAATTTTGGAGAAGGGGGAGACTCTAAAGATAGAATGAGCTCCACCTAAATCAAAATGAGCAGTTTTTAAAGTCAAAGCTAGGGGAAAGCTGGCAGGTGCGGAGGAGCATATGGATCAGACAGAGACATCTCCTACGGGAGGGTCTATAAACAGATATTCTCCATGTGCCAGTGAGGAGGACAGGATGGAAGATGATAAAATATGGGTAAAGATGAAAAACAGTCAAACGAAAGAATGCCACTCAAACTTATCAGGAAATGGCAGATAGCTGAACATTGACAAACTTTTAAAATTCTTATACACAGATGCAAAGTCCAAATAAGAAGATAGGTAAACTAGAATATCTCATATTAATGGAAGATATTTATATAATAGGCATCACAGACACTTGGTGGAATGAGGACAATCAGTGGGACACAGTTATACCAGGGTACAAAATATATCGGAAGGACAGAAAAGGTTGTGATGATGTTGGAGTGGCACTATACGTGAAAGAAAATGTAGAATCAAATCTAGTAAAAAATTTTTATAATAACCAAAATGTTCTAGAGAATATCTATAGCTAGTAATTCCAAGCTCTAATAATAAGCATGTAGCAGTCGGGATATATTACCAACCACATGACCAGAATAATGATAGTGGTTCTGGAACCTACGAAAGGAGAGGCAATTCTTGATGTAGTCCTAATGGAGCACAGGATCGGGCCTGAAATGTAACTATAACTGGAGTACTTGGAAATAAGGACCATAATGTAATAAAATGTAACATCCCCCAAATTAAAAAAATACAGTAACAGAACCAAAAAAATTCCCCTGTAGCTTAACAACCAAGTAAAAGAAGTGAGAGGTTATAAGGCACTGTTTAAAAAGTGAAAGTTAAATACAGTGAGGAAACTACAAAGGAGCATAAACTCTGTCAAATTAAATGTAAAAATATAATAAGGAAAGCCAAAAAGGAGTCTGAAGAATAGCTAGCCAAAAATTTAAAAAGTAATTGCAAAATGCTTTTTCTAAGTATATCAGAAGCAGGAAGCCTGCTAAACAATCAGTGGGACCACCAGACAGCCAAGTTGCTAAAGGAGCACCCGAAGACGTTAAGATCATTACACAGAAACTAAATATATTCTTTGCTTCCATCTTCACAGCTGAGATTGTTAGGGAAATTCCCAAATCTGAACCATACCTCTTAGGTGACAAATCTGAGGAGCTGTCCCACATTGAGGTGTATTAGAGGAGGTTTTGGAACAAATTGATGAATTTATTCGTAATAAGTCACAAGGACCAAATGGCATTCACTCAAGAGTTCTGAAACTCTTTTCACTCTTTTCAAATGTGAAACTGTGGACCTATTACCTCTGGTTTGTAACCTATCCTTCCAATCATCTTCTGTACCTGATGACTAGAATATAACTCATGTGATGCCAATATGTAAAAAGAGCTCTAGAGGTGGTCCTGGCAATTTCAGATAGGCAAGTCGATCATCCGTACTGGGCAATTCAGTTAAAACTACAGTAAAGAATAGAATTGGCAGATACATGGATGAACATAATTTCTTGGGAAAAAGTTAATATGGTTTCTGTAAAGGGAAATCATGCCTTACTAATCTGCTAGAGTTCTATGGTGGGGTCAACAAACTTGTGGACAAAGGAGATTCAGTGGATATAGTGTACTTATATTTCCAGAAATCCTTTGACAAGGTCCCTCACCAAAGGTTCCTAAGTAAAGTAAGTTGTCATAGGATCAGAGGGAAGGTCCTTTCGTGGGCTGATAGCTGGTTAAAAGACAAGAAACAAAGGGCAGGAGTACATGGACAGTTTTCAGAGTGGGGAGAGGTAATTAGTGGTGTCCACAAAGGTCCATACGGCACCAATCCTATTCAATATATTTATAAATGATCTGGAGAAAGGGTTAAAGAGTGAGGTGGCAAAATTTGCTGATGATAGTAAACTGCTCAAAATAATTAAGAGCAAAGCAGACTGTGAAGAGCTTCAAAAGAACCTCACAAAACTAGATGATTGGGTAACAAAATGGCAAATGAGTTTTAATGTTGATAAATACAAAGTAAGGCACATTGGAAAAAATAATCCCAATTATACATACAAAATGAGGGGGACTAATTTAGCCATAACCACTCAAGAGACAGATCTTGGAGTTATGATGTATAGTCAGTGCTCTTTTCTTTAAAAAAAAAAAAAAAATGAGTAGCCGGCTCCCATCCCACCCCCTGCTCACAGTTAAGGGGTTCCCGAGATAGGGTGACATTGGGGGATGGGGGTCTATGTACCACCTGGCTCCCTGGCATGAATCTGCTGGGGACCCATGCCCCTGGCTGGAGTGCTGTGACTGGGGATGCCAGTGGGGCAGTAGGGGCTCTGATTCCCAGGTCATGCTGTTGCAAGGCAAGCAGGTGCTTTGGCTCCCAGCCCTGCTCTGCCACAAGGGTACAGGAGTTCTGGCTCCCAGACCTACAGCAGCCTCCCAGCCCCCATGCTGCTGCAAGCCCAGCAGGGACCCCAACTCCCAGTCCCACACTGTTGCAGGGCCAGTGAGGGCTCTGTCTCCTGACCCCATGGTTAGGAGCTGGCTGGGGTGCTGATCCCTGCCAGCAGCCCCAACTGCAGGAACACCAGCCAAAAGGGACCCCACAGCCTCTCAGCTGGGAGCTGGCTGTGGCACAGAGGCAGCCCCAAGTGTGGGATCCCTGGCTGGGGGGAACATTGACGCAGAGGTGCCTATATGCAGTACTGGCACGTACCACCAAAAAAAAGCCCAGGGCATAGTTTTGTGAAAACATTCACTCAGTGTGCTACAGTAGTCAAAAAAAAAAAAGCAAACAGAATGTTAGGAATCATTTAATTGTCTTTATATAAATCTGTGGTACACCAACATCTTGAACACTACCTATAGATGTGACTGCCTCATCTCAAAAAAGATACATTGGCATTGGAAAAGGTTCAAAAAAGACAACAAAAATTCTTAGGAGTTTGGAACAGGTACAGTATAAAGAGAGATAAAAAACCCTGTGACTTTTCAGCTTTAGAAAAGAGGAGACTAAGTGGCAGGTATGATAGAGGTCTATAAAATCATGATCGGTATGGCAAAAGTGAATAAGGAAAAGTTATTTACTTGTTCCTGTAACACAAGAACTAGGGGTCACCAAGTGAAATTAATAGGTAGCAAACTTAAAACAAAACAAAGTTTTTCTTCACAAAGTACACTGTCAACCGATGGAACTCCTTGCCGGAGGAAGAAGAACTAAATAACTTTATGGAGTTTAGGTCCATCAATGGCTATTAGCCAGAATGAATAAGAATGGTTTCCCTAGCCTCAGTTTGTCAGAAGCTGGAAATGGATGACAGGAGAGAGGTCACGCAATGATGACCTGTTCTGTTCACTGTTTCGGAGCCATCTGGCATTGGCCACTGTTAAAAGACATGATACTGGGCTGAATGGACCTTTGGTCTGACCCAGTCTGACCATTGTTGTGTTCTTAAAAGTCAGTATGTGTGGATGCTTTTTGTGAACAGCTTGTGAAGTGCGACAGCCAGCGCGAAGAGCTGACTGTCCTTAGCCTCACCTTTTCTACCTGAGGCTCCTTCCCTTCTGGCGCAAGGAATCAGGCCCTTCCCCCACCTTGCTTCCAGGCCTGCAGTGGACACAGAAAGACTATCTAGCCTCCAGGCAGAAGGAAGAGGTAAAAGACAGGAAAAGAAAGAATGGGGCTTGGTATTCACCTCTGACATGAGACCTTTAAATGTAGGTAAAGTTAGCACTGAATCCAAGGAGTGCCTCTTCAGGCAAGGAATGGAAGTCCATCACCTCTGAGAGTAAATGCCAGCCCTGTGGGTGACTGACAAAGTTATAAAACTACCTTTTACTCATTGAAGCATTTTAAATATGATGAAAGATTTCCTCAACAAACAATTCTTGCATCCTGGAGCCTTATATCATTATTTCTTCAAAGCCAAAAATGTCAAAATATGTTCCTACTCTTACCAGGAGAAATTACTCATGCGAACTAGGGGCAAGATGCTACACAGAACACCCATTTCCTGGTTGTGCATTTTATGTTTCTTCCATCTTCCCCAGTTAGAGAGACGATAATGTGCATGGATCCTGTATAGAAGCACAGCATGGGAGAATGCAAAGAGTTTCCAGCCTACCCTGCAGTCCCTGCACAAAGAATAGATGCAACCAGAATCCTCTATTTAAAGGAACTCAGAAGCTGCTAGCTCTGTTTGTCTCCCAGTCCAACTCAGTGGGGGCAGCAAGAAGGCCACTCCTCCAAATCATGCTGAAGAACAGACTGGGGTGCAATTGGGAAGGTACAACCAGCACATTCCTCCAGCATTTCAAGCAGCAATATACCCTCCCCAGTGCAGGCCAGCAGGTAAATGGTACCATCTGGCTCACGAAGAAGGAACACACAATGGCCAGAATTTGAAGTCTATCAAAGTGCCAGATGCTCAGCATCTCTGAAGTTCAGGTCACTTATTTAAGGATCTACATGTGGCTGTAAGAGCTTCATGTTAGGCACAAATATTTCAGATGAGGTGCACAGTGGCAGTGGCCATCATAGTTAAAGTTGGATAATTATTTTTTATTCCAGAGGTGTGATTTCCATTGTTTCCTTTCTGGGCACCTTAACAGGTCTGCAGCTATGAGACTTACCCTGGGAAGGTTTGAGAAAGAAAAAATAGGGTAGCGTAAGCATCAGCAGAAAATAGGAGCAGCAGGCATTGAAGTGGGTCTGATAGACAAAAAAGTTTGAGGCAGAGAAAACTTTGGGTGACGAGGGTGGAATCAGGCTGGACAGAAAACCATCACCACCGAAATTTCCTTATGGGAGAAACTTAATGCAAATAAAAATGTCTATCTGAACCAAGGGAAGCCTGTACATTTGGGGTGCGTCTACACTAGCCAGCTACTTCGAAGTAGCTGGCACAACGTCAAAATAGCACGCGTCGCATCTTACACACATCTTGCACTATTTTGACATTGAAATTGACGTTAGGCAGTGAGATGTCGAAATCGATAATCCTATCTGAAGATGGGAATAGCAACCTACTTCGACATTCAGCGTCGAAGTAGGGCATGTGTAGATGATCCACATCCCACTACATCAAAATATCAGGGTCCTCCATGGTGGCCATCAGCTGAGGGGTTGAGAGACGCTCTGGCCAGCCCCTGTTGGGCTCTATGGTCGCCACATGCAGCAGCCCTTAGCCCAGGGCTTCTGGCTGCTCCTGCTGCTGCTGCAGCTGGGGGTCCATGCTGTGTGCACAGAGTCTGCAACCGGTTGTCAACTTCTGCGGACCTCACACTGTGCTGGCCGAGTGTGTCTGGGAGGGGCCCTTTAAGGGAGCGGCTTGCTGTTGCTACAGAAGGTCTGGTCCAGCCCGTGACTCTGTCTGCAGGCTTTGCTGGCCCCTTATTTGACAGGGAGCGCTTGCGTGTGTGGATGCTCCACATTTCTTTCTGGGGCATCCCCCGTCACTACTTCAACAATGAACGTCGACGGCACCAGCCCCAGAGGATGTGTAGACAATACACGTCGAAGTAGCCTATTTCTATGTTCTTACTTCGAAATAGGCTACTTTGAAGTAATGTGCTAGTGTAGACGTAGCCTTGAGGAGCCAGGTGCATACATTTGTCAGCATGCTGGTAAACAGTGAGTGAAAACAGAGGGCTAGAATGATAATTTCCCTACAGTAGTCACTATCCCTATGTACTCTGGGGACTTGACCATCATATGATGGATACAGACCAGCTCCGCTGACTTCAGAGATGTTGTTAGACAGGTATGGGACATAAGCTTAGACCTCATCAAAATATAATGCATATGCTTCTATAGCCATAAAGTTCTAACAGGTTTATACTGGGGCTGAGTCTGTTATATTGGGAACATTTCTGAAGGTATATAAGGGCCATAGAAAGGAAGCATCACAGGTTGGCCCCAACTATAGGCAAAGTTCAAGGTTCCTGGGTGGACCTTCCATCAAAAAGCCTAGAACAGAAAGGAAAGATCACTCCCCAAGTGAGAATTAACCCTAGAAGAAGAATAACCTGACCTATAGAAGTCTTAATGTTAGACTCCTACCCCTCAACCAGGAACCTGCATTGGCTCTCTAGCCTTCATTAGAGACTTGAGAGGTAACTTTTCTATTCTCCTAGGTGATGAGAAATTGACTCAGAGGCTGTTTCATTAGAGGATAGTATTCTGAGACTGGTTCTAGCTGTACAGATTCCATATCCTCATCCAATGCTGCAAGGAGCAAGAAGGAATGATTTTAGAATAGCTATCCAAGAACTCCTCAGTTCCAAATGCATCAAAACCAATCCAAAGGACTCATTAATAACACTGTTATTTCCAGTAGCTCCTTTTTAAATCAAAAATAAAAGTAATCCTTGTTATCCTTGTTATAGGAGTGATCTACAACCCTATGTATGTAACTAGTTAAATAGCCAGAAAATGGTACTTCAAAATATATAGCATAATTTCTAGGTTTTGCAGAACCAATAAAACTTGCTGGAGACAGCAGATGACTTCCTCAGGCTATGCGTCATATGGGCTCTTTATACTTCTTTATAGTTTATATGGGCTCTTAACAGTCCTGACTTCTTCCTTCTACTGCAGTGCTGGAATATATCTGGAATATACATGGCTTCCTGAAATATGAGGAACTTCTCACCAAATTCAAAGGTCTCAAATGCTTCTTTAGTTTTTCTTTTGCTTCAGCACCAAATGAAGGAGAAAGGAGCCTGCAAGACACTAATGCTATGTACCAACCCTGGGGATGGTATGAGAAGGTTTTGATTGCCTCTTTATTGTCCTTTTAAGGTCTGAGCCTGCTGAGGGGTTTGTCATCTAGGGTCTATTGTCTTAAATTGGCCCCAAACTGTGCTTAAAGAGAGCTGGAAATGAGGAGAGAAGGATTTAGAAGTGAAAATCAGCCTCCCTAAAATGACACCAATGAGAAGCCATTTCCTTCTCCAACAGAAAGTTGTACAGTTTATACTCCCACTCCACTCTTCTTGCCATAAAGGCAACACATACTGAGACATTTTGAATGAGTTCTTACCTAGGCACTCTAGATAGCAAATTCATTGCTTCAACAGAGGCATCTTCCCTCTGCAAAGTGATATTACACTGAACCCTTTATTTCCAACTTATGATTCAGCCCTCCATTGTGCAGAATTTACCTCCAAGGACTGGAAAATATATGAAGCCCAAGAAGGAAATAAAGAAGGAAGGTTTAAAATCTTTTGACAAAGTAGCTGTTTAAAGCATTTCAGGAGTTTGTTGAAAGTTTGTTTTAAAATGTGCTTTTTATGACCCAAAAAGTTTTCTATGCAATTTATTTTCTTGACAAAAGAAATGTTTTTAAAACCAGAACTGCCATGCTGATCCCTACAGCAACATAGCTTTTTCTTTTTTCAAGTTGTGGTTGCTTCTTAACACTGTAATTAAGTCTGAATAATGCTGCCAAAGTAAATCATGCACTTTGTACAATTACTGTAGAGAATGTGAGGGGAAATATAATGTGAGCTTTGTTAAACTTAAAATATACTTGGCAACCACTTAATCAACTGCATTCTCTTTCTGAAAAGCTACTCAGTTAAAGGTGATGCCTCACCTCTCCAGAGCAGAATAATGTTACTTCAGATGTGGAGAAACATACACTGGCCTACCAACTACCACTTGGTTATTTATCATTATTATGAGCATTATTATTATTTGTATTACTGTAGTCTAAGAATGCTTTTCAAAGACCCACCCCCGTGAGTTTTTTCTGGGCATCACAACATAGGAAACTTTTAAGGAGGAATTTGAAGGAAGACCATGAGTTAAGTAGATGTTAACAGGGAATTTCTCCCAAACATGAGGGTCAGTGTGGGAAAAAGCAGGAAGGTGCCTGTTGGAAAATTTAATAAGTGTGTGATGGAGGTTGGCATCACAAGGCTGGTCAGAGGTGGAAGCTGACTTCTTGACAGCAAATGAGACATGCTAGGTAGGTGGGGATAGACAAGAGTCTTCGAAGCTTATGTTTCATGACAAAGAGACGGGGAAGCCAGTGAAGGGCTGCAAAGAGATGTGATGTGGCATGGCACTATAACATTTACATATAAAATACAGCCTAGGAGTTAGAAGATATGTGAACTATTCACAGATCTGCCAATAACCTGCTGTGTCATCTTGGGCAACTCATCTCAGCTTTCTGCACCATTGTTTCCATTCCCACATTTGTGTGTGCTCTCTGTTCAGGATGTGCTAATAATTTTGGTAAGGATAAAATTCATGCTTTTAGATTAACCTTGTTTTCTTATTCCTGTGTGTTTAATTGTACTGGTTCCTTTAATATTTCAGCATTAGTTATTTTCAACTTGGTTTCAGCATCCTTTTTCTGTTTTCCTTTTTATCCTTTTAAACAGCAAAGTGTTAGAATCTGAAACCAGATTCTGACCTGTTGATGTAGAGCCATTGATTTCATCGAAGCTAGGTCTATTTAGCTCAGCTGAGGATCTGGCCCTATATTTTTAATCTGTGCTCACCTGCTTTATGGACACTGCTTTCTTTTAAAGATCTTTAGCAATATAATAGACGAACTCACACGTAACCAGTTTAAAGCTCTGACACCCATTATTCATAGATGGAAGCAGGGAGATAAACTTTAGTCTCAGAGAACTGCCAGAAGGATGGAAAGGGGTCTTACAATGAATTAACATTTGTTCCTATGTAATGAGTCTTTGCTTCACCTAGTCCAGTGATGGGCCACATCTCAGTATAGATATTGTACAGATATTCACCTCACTACAGATAATGGCCATGAATGCTCGAGCAATGGGGGCTGAAGTGCAGGATGGAGTGAGAGTCTGGCTGGGTGTGCAGGCTCTCAGGTGAGGGGTTTTGTTTGCAGGAGGGGGCTCTGGGCTGGGGCTGATGGGGTTGGAGAGCGGGAGGGGGATCGGGACTGGGGTAGGAGGTTGGGATGCAAAGGCAGGTGCAGGTTCTGGGGTTGGGCTAAGAATCAGGGTGCTGAGATCAAAGGGTTTGGAGGGCAGAAGGTGATCAGGGTGCGGCAGTGGATTTGGGGAAAGGGAAGGTCAGGGGCCAACCTCTTGGTGGCACTTAGCTCAAATAGCTCCTGGAACTTAGTTTGTCCCTGTGACTCCTATGTGGAGGAAGGTAGCTCTGCACATTACCACTTCTTCAGGGACCACCCCCACAGCTCCCATTGGCTGCTGTTCCAGTCAACAGGAACTGCGAAGTCAGTGTTTGGGATGGGAACAGTATGTGGAGCCCCCTGGCTGCCCTTTCAGAGCTACAGGAGGGATGTGTCACTGCTTCTGGGAGCTAAACAATGCCACAGAATGTGTGGAGAATGGCAAGCCCTCAACCTCACTCCCAGGTGTGAGCTTGAGGGGCACATTAAAAGGCCTGATGGGCAGGCACATCCTGCAGGTCAAATTTTGCCCACACTTGATGTAGTCTGCATGCTACACAACTAATGGAGGAGTGGAAAAAGGCAGCTGTAGTCCACCTTTATGCTTTTCCAGTCCTATTCCAACTGGGACCTAAAAGGTCCTTGATGTAAGTTAGAGCCACCTCAAGGCTGTTCTAAATTATTCTGCTTGGAGAATCTGGCAATGCATCATGTGCGTTGTCTTACTGCCTAGCAGTTGCCTGACATGTCTGTACATTGTTGCCAGGGTTTCACAGGCTAGAGCTTATCATACTATCTTTGCACCGTTTTGTGATTCCGCTGTGTCGAACGGAACCCTTTCATGCTGCTTTGGGCCACCGCGGCCCCGGCCAAGGATTGAGGTTCAGAGTGATTAAAAACTGTCTGAGCCAATTCTAATGTAAGATAATCAGGCTCAGTTGGGTTATAAAATGGGCAGAACTAGCAAATTTGGTGCTATATACATTCTGGGTTAAAACGTGATATCACCACCCCGTAGTCAGCCACTCCCAGGGAGACCTGTTTCTTCCTATTAGTTAGACGAGTATTTATACATCCTCTTCTCTCTCTATAGCTCTCCTTTTGATGATCCACTGGATAATTAATCATCACGCTCTGCCAAAACTCCAGCAGAGGTTTTCTAACTCAGTGAGATGGACTTTAGCTTTTTAATGAAGTTGAATGGAAAATGGCTGGCGAGGTGCATTTGTGAAAATGTCACTAAAGTTTGACTTCATTTTTTTATCATTTAAATTTATAGTGTCAATAAATAATGTGGGTCAGCCCTGATATTTGTGAGTTTATTCTAGAATATGCTGTTATATCTGATTATTCTTTCAGACAATGAAAAATATGAATGACCTATATTTTTAAAGACAAGCGAGACAGCTGGGCATTTTTAGAGTGTCTCGGTCCCCTGACACAAGGATCCTCTCTACAGAGTGTTAGTGTAGGGAGGAAGGGAACTGAGTCCAAGAAAGAAGTAGGGCAATTCAGGTTAATACACAATTTTTCTTACCAGAAGGGAAATCAATAAATGGTTACCTAGATCAATTTTCTGTCATATCTAAGCAACACGCTGAGAGAATGTAAGAAGGGAAACCTTTGAGGATGTGGCAGAGGTATAAAACTGGCATTTAGATTATTGCCCATGTATCTAGAGAGCTTTGAATCACTGGGTTTTAAATGTTGCAGGGGGGCAGGATATTGTCATAGCTAAATCCAGGCCCACGCGAGACTGAGTTGTCCTGTATTGCACGTAGGCAGTGCTGCGCTTGTGGTTTACGTTCACTGAGTAACTGTATGAGACCCTATTCCAGCTAAGTGTGAAGGACTCTTGGAAAATTATAGAAATGCATTCATGGAAGATGCCATATGTACAGCAGTTGTTTATTAAGGTCATTGGTAGAAAAGGAATGATGGATGCAATGACTGTCATTACAGCACCAATCATAAAATATACCCTGGGTCATCTTGCCAGCAGCATACAGTCTCTCCAAGAAGGGGCTGAGGGTTGATGTGGGGAAACCTTATGCTGCTGCTGCCTGTTTTCTGCCTGTGCTCTGAAGAGAGGACTTCTACGCCTGCTGAACTGGTTCCCTGCACTGAATTCATTAAGTGCTAGTGCCTGACAGATGATGGGTTCAGTTCACCAGCCTGCTAAGCCTGCTTTGCCACTCCAGTGGTGCAAAACAAGCCTAAATCTGGCTCTACTCAGCTATTGAGAATTGCCGGGGCATAGGAGGCTTCCCAGGTGCTGCAGGCAGGCCCATCATCAGAGAGGCAAAAGGAACAGTTGCCCCAGGGCCTGATGATTCAGAAGGGTCCTGGCTTCCCCTCTGCCACCACTGTCACAGAAGCTATAATGGCCAGAGTCCTGGACCCTTTAAATCCCCAGGTTGGCTCTGTGGGCTGTCTGGTGCAGGGGGAGCAGAGAGGGAGGATGGTGCAGTTTGCTCCAGTGGCACTAAAGTTTGGCTGTCCCCAGCCAGGGCCATTCCTCCCAGACTCAGCCCCTTCCAGAAACAAGAATCCCCAACCCACCTTGCCATGGGGCCTGGCTGCTTCTTTGCCTCCTGCTTTCACTGCTCCCAAAATAAAGCATGTAGTCAAGCTCAGCAGTGTGGCCAAGGAGTGGCTACTTACCCCTGATCTCCAGCTGACCAAAGGCTGATTGAGACCATAGGCATTTTGTACAACAGAAAGCAGGCTTGAGGCTTGAACCACGGCTGGCACCTGCAGTCTCAGGACCCGCATAGGTGGTTTAATGCCAAAGCTGCCATTCCCCTGCCTCTTCCCACCCTCTAGTGCACCCTATTCCAGCCTGGCTCAAAAAATGCAGTGAATCTGAGCCTAAATTTACCAGTTTCTTCCAATCAGCTTCTAAACATTTCTACACCAAAGTCAGAGGGCCAAACAGCAACAGGGATTTGTTTTTATGCTGGGTCGTGCAGCTGCTCTGGATTGCATGCCACTCCTAGATCCTCAGTCAAAAGTGATGCACTGGGAATGACTGAGGAACCAAAAGCAAAGTTTTGGTTTGTAGGGACGGTGGTGGGGGCAGTGTTTTTGCTTTTTTCCAAGCTGGTTAAAGGGGGGACTCCACACAGAGTGGTGCAGCTGAGTTGCTAGATGTAAGGCCTCCTGAGCAAGATGGAAACTTATCATTTCTGCCATGTTTTCCAAGCATACACAAAGCTAACAATAATCCAGGGCAGGAGACGCGAAGGAAAAAGCTCCTACCCACCTAAAGGGGTAACATCTTTTCACCATCGTCAGAATCTTAAGATTGCTCTTCTCCTCCATGAGCAAACCAGTATTTAGAAAGTACATCTCCATAGGAAGCCTAACTCCAGCCTGCCATAGATGCTTATTACAACTCTGTGTTGAGTCTGGTCACCAGAAAGAATGACTTTATTACAACATGCAGATGGATTTGACAGCTGGACGCCTAAATACCCTGTTGCTAGGTAGACCCCACACTCAGCAGGAAGCATTATGGTCAGCAGTATGTTTGCAGGATGGGGTGCCAAGTTCTGACATCTGGATTAACTGATAGTTGAATGAAGAACAAAATGCTTAGTAATGTCATTGAGCACATCAAGCCTCCCTTTATATCCCCAAAAGACAGAGGCAAAAACAAAAAACAAAAAAAAAAACATTTTTATGCAATTACAACACTTCATTCCAAAAATGTATTGTGCCAGGCCTCGCATCCATTTGAAAGGAAGCTGTCGGGGTACAGCAGGAGGCATGCTGGGACTTTTGCTTTCTGTACAGCGGGCCTGAAAGTAACTTGAGTTTCTGACAGGTACTGGTGTATTGCATCCCTATCCCGACCAAGGGTCTCAGGGTGTGATGTGACAGGGTCTGTACAAAATTTAAGGTGAGGGGGATGTGGGTGGTGCAGGAACCAGGATTAGAGAGCTGGGGACATTTCAGGAGTCGGGACAAAGAGCTGAAGGTGTGGGGATCTCAGGGCAGAAGGCTGAAGGTATGTGCAGGGGTGAGTGTACGGGGGGAAGGCAGTGGGGGGGGACTGCAGCCACACTTGCCAGGATGTAGCTGCTCTTCTTCCCCTTCCCCTGATGATCAGGGAGCGAGGGGATGTGAAGACCTAGTGTGAAGTGCTCCTTTGCCCCTCCCCTTGGCAGCCAGGAGTGAGAGGCATTCATGTAGGCTGTGTAGTTTCTCCTCACTCCCTGACAGCCAGGGAAAGAAGAGGAGCAGAGTCCTGGTATGTGTGGCTTCGGCCTCACCCGCCCTTCCCAAATGGCACAGGGAACAAAGGGGCTCAGGGCCGAAACAGTCCCAGATGGGGCAGGGGAGTGTCCCCAGCCATCCCGTCACCTGCCTGGGGGCCTGCTGCTTAGCATGGCCACCTGCAGGAAGCCCTGGGAGCCTGACTAGGAGTGACCATGCCTTCTCTTGAAGTCAAGTGACCCAGCCCACCAGCTCCTTGGCATAGTTACTTTCACCTCAGCCCTAGAGGGATTTTAAGCACCCATGCCTACTGGGTAGAAGCAAGGAGGACAGGGAGTGGAGGATACTGAAGCACAAGAAATACATATTTTGACCTGTGCTTCCATGAAGGCAAGGCCGAAGAAGCCTTTAATATCCTCTTTAGGTGTAGCATCACAAAGTAGTAAATCCAGGCACTACAAACAGGTGTGGGGTTAATGCTCTTTTATTAGCAGAGTTCAAGCAGTCTGCTCCACACTCCACCAGCTGATGTACTGGACAAACCACCAGCTGCGCCAGAGTTGTCAGATTAAAAGGTAGCCATAAGGGGAATCATCATTGCAACAGGAAGCTGAAATGTTAAGCTAGGAATAGGCCTGAACTATGACATTGAAATCAGAACCCAGTCTTAGCCAAAGTTCATAGTTTTTTTTCCCATTTATTATAGAGTTAGGGGCCAATAGCAATGTCCTTTTTATCTGGGCCTATCTCTGGTGAAACAAGAATGTTTGTTGAGGAGCTTAAATTTTTTTGTAAGAAAATGACTTTTATTTAGAAAATAGCTTTGGCCTTTCAGAGAAAATTTACTCCCACAAATTCCAGCAGAAAGGGATGCAAAGAAGAAAGGAAGGGCAAAGGTGAATATCCAGCCTGTTGGTATTTCCTTGATGGTACATTAAAACTGATTAAATCACCTTTCTGAATCTCTGTCCTTGTATGCTTGGCTTGAGTTACATGTACATACACCCCTCTTCGTACGCAAAGGGCCTCAGTTCGTAAAGAACACAGGGGCAAAGGTTGTGCCACTTACATCATGTTGGAATAAAACCATCAGTGATATTGCAGAATTATCATCACCAGATAGTGGCATCAGAGGTGAACATCTTTTCTAATTAATCTAATACAGTGCTTTTAGAGTGGGAACTGGCCAAATCAGAGCATTGAGTAGGAAATAGTGAGGTAATTGTTCTTCAGGCTGATCACATGTGGACATGCCACTGGCAGTAGGAGACATTCTGCAGTATTGGAGTGCCCCTTTACAAGATAAGATACAGAAAGAAGTTCCAGTTTTTTTAACTAAAGCTAATGATGCAATTAAGGAAGAATATATGAAGTGGCACTTACAAGCTGAAGTCCTTAAAAGTACCAAATCTGAGCATTTTTACAGTGGTCAAATTTTCCTAGGGACTGTGGGGAGAAATGATGATTTTTCTGAAAGAAATATTATAATTTGGAATGAGGAACCTCTGCCATGCCAGCAACACATGGCTCATCAAGGTTAGCTGCTGGCAGGCCATGAGATACTTTGTTTAACTAAGCTTCTGCAGGCATGGTGTCCCGCACCTCCCTGTGGTCATGGTTCGCAGTTCCCAGCCAATGGGAGCTCCTGGAAACAGTGGCCTAGCCTGCACCATGGGGTCTGGGCCCAGCAAGCTTCTGCTGCAGCACTCTGTCCCTCAATGAGCACACGCTACAAGGCTGCCTGACTCCTGTCTCAAGGCAAGGTCAAGCAATCAGTTAAGAGGGGCAAGGAATATGAAAGGACAGGGCCGTCCCTACTGGTGCTGGTGTCCTATGCAGCCCAGCTCCAGTACCTCCCTGGGGGCCGGGGACAGGGCAGCTGAAGCAATGAGGAAAAAGGGGTTCCCAACTCTTCCAGACCAGACACCATTTACTGTAGCGACATCCAGTGCAGGAGAGTTGGCAACCTGAAGGAAGGCCAGGAGGGAAGCAGACTGCTGTGCAGTCGACTGCAGAGAAGAAGCACTTTTAAAAGGAAAGCGTTGCTTCTTTCCACTGCTTGCTGTGTGGCTGCTGTGTGGCCACTCCCTGCTCAGTCCTCCAGCCTACACAGGGCCCTCGCCTCCCCCAGGTGAGCAGGGGCTGGGCGTTGAGCCTTGAAGGGACAGGGGATGGGGGTGAAGGCTGGCTGGACCAGACACTGAGTCTGGGGGCAGGGTAGCCAGTGGAGGGGGTGGGGGCAGCCAGATTGTTGCTGAGCTGGAGGAGGGACAGCCATGGAATAGGAAGAGTGGCTGGAGCCATAGGCAGTATGGAGCTGCATAGGACCCATGAAATATGAGGCAATTTGGCACCCCAAATTTCATGATGCCCTATGCAGCTGTAAGTTTTGCCTATTGATAGGGATGGACGTGTGCAGGGGAGAGGCATAAGAAACACAAAAAGACCAAAGAAATACCTGTCCCTGACTGAAATATATCTTCACTCCTTACCTCTTCTATGGGATAGACATTTCTTTCCTACCAGGAAATTTTGAACTATCATTTGTCCTGAAAATGTGTCTCTCATGCTATTTCAGCCTGGATTTAGTTGAAGTGGAGCATATGCCCGCCATGTGTTCCTCCTCCCTCCCAACTGGCTGGACACACACACACACACACACACCAATTTGTCCTAGATGAATCCAAAAATGTTGGGGCAACAGTGATACTCTTCCTGCAGCACATCCATCCGATTTATTCCTCTTCCATTCTCGACTTCTAGCCTCTACTCCTGTGGACAGCTTCAAGGGCTGCGAAGCATTGAAGAATCAAGCCCTTAAAAACTAAAGCTTAATTGTTTATTGCCAGGCCAGTACTGCAGATGTTCCATCAAGTTCTTCCTAAGCAGAGGAAAATTTGGAGCAATTCCGGAAGGGAATGTTACATATTCTGAGGACTATCAAACACAGTGTTTTATTTGATCATTTGGCCTATCTAGTTCACAGGCATTATGATGAAATTCACTGTATAAACTTTATGGCATTCATTGCTTCTGGATTCCCCCATCATTGCTATTGCCAAGCACAAGAAGAACAGAATTTGGCCGTGGGTTTTGTGTAGTGTCAGAAATGCGAAAGGCAATGCATGCATTTTTAATGGAGTAATTCGTAGTATACAGTATAAAAAACAGGCCATTTCTAAAGGTGTCTCTTGTCCCTGCAAATACCTGTGGTCATAAAAGTCCATTTTCTCATCATATACTGTAAATTAATTTCAAGGTTGGATTTTACTTCCTTCTATATGTAGCTGGTCTTTACTAGTGTCTTCAGAGGGACAGTCTTAAGCAGTTGCTTATATCGTGAACTCGGTGATAAACAGCATAACATTCCTTACAAAGAAATTCAACCTTTTTCAGCCATCACCTCTTTGCCTTTTTTAATACATTAGCCCAAAACTCAGAATTCTTTCAGAAAGAGGAAACATTTCCAGTTCCTGCTATTTTTTCTCTAAATAGATACCAAACTCGATAATCTTTATATGTCTGCCTCTGCCTCTCAGCCTACAAGTACCTCAAAGCACCTGCCAAGAATCAAATCAATTTAAAATCAGAAGTAAGCAAAAAGGTTTTAAGGCTAAATTCTAAATCTCTCCCAAACTCCTCACAACACGACCAAATATTGAAGTACTACACATCTGCAATTCAGGAAAATGAAGTGACTCCAAGAAAGGAGAAAAAATGATCTGACAGCTTTAACACAGGAATGGAAGTTAAAAGAGTTAGTTTGTATTCCCAGCTCTGCCACCACGTTTCTGTATGGCTCTGAGCTCGTCACTCATCCTCTTTGTACCTCAGTTGCTCCATTAAATAATAAAATAAATTAATCCCACTGTGTTGCTGTGAGGCTTAGTATTCATAAAGTGCTTGGAATATCCTTCAATGACAGAGGACACAGAAATGACTAGTGTTAATAATTATTATTCTAAATTTGAATTTAAATGTAAACATTTCAAAAGACAGGTCACAGCATCAGCAGCCACTAATTATTTAGGAGCCTCTAAATCTATCAAGACTCCATCGTCCTAGGCATTGTACAAACACAGAACACAAAGATGATCTGAACCACTCCCTTCCCCGCCCCCCAGCAAACAGCTTACAGTCTAAATATAAGATTACAGCTCTGCGTGGGTACAAATTTCTATGTGCAGATGCCGATATCCGTGGATAGAAATCAGTATGTGCTGAACCACAGGGAACTGCAACAGAAAAGGAAAAGCACATGGTGGTGCTGCTCCCAGGAACCAATGCCACGTGCCTGGCTGTAACACCCTCTGTGGGGCTGCATGACCTGACAGAAGATGCAGCTGCATGGAAGGGTTGGGAGCAGCACATCCGCGTGGCTTGGAGGAGCTGCCAATGGAAGGTTAGTGCCACTGTAACCACCCACAGGCGAACTCAGACCTGGGACCTCTGGAGCTTTGTGCATGAGCTCTACGTTTTGAGCTAAAAGCCAGCTGGCTCTCAGCTTGGGCTGTAGAGGAAACTCAATGGCCATGTCTACACTAGCACAAACCTTTGAAATGGCCATTTCGAAGATTACTAATGAGGCACTGAAATGCATATTCAGTGCCTCATTGGAATAAGGGGATTTCGAAGTTTCCGGGGTCCTTTCGAAAAGGGCCCCCCTGTCTGGACGAGCTGCGTGGCAGCGAAACATGGCAATTTCGAAGACCTGCGGCCAGCGGCATGCTAATGAGCCACTGAACATGCATTTCAGCGCCTCATTAGTAATCTTTGAAATGGCCATTTCTATGGCCATTTCAAAGATTTGTGCTAGTGTAGACGTATCCATTCTTTCTATCTGTGTAAGTGGTCTAAGTGCATTTCAGTGGATACCAATTTCTGTCCAAGTATATCCACATCCGCAGATAGGAATTTGTATCCCCACAGGGGATACAAGAGGCAAAGCTAGATATAGACATAGGGAAGACTAGAAAGAACAATAAGCAATATTGACTAGCATAACAGGCAATGGTCTTTGGACTCCAGTGGTTCTATTCAAGGTTTTGTAGGCCTCCTGGCAATGAAGAATTTTAAGAAGGGATGTGAAGGAATTCAATGGAGTAGCTTTGAGTACTTCTTCCATTCATGATGGGCAGCATGGGAGGAAACATGAAACTGCCCATTTAAACAAGACGATGGTGTAGGCTGGAAACATGGGCCAATCACAAGGGAGTGTCAACATCTTGACAGTGAATGAGACATGATAGGTAGGGGGAGGGATATGATTTGATGGGCCTTTAAAGCACCATTAGTTTACATTTGATGTGATAGAGAAGGGTAGCTAGGGGAAGGGCGCAAAGAGGATGCATTGGTAATATGTCATCTCAGAGGCAATTGTGGATCATTCACAGTAAATTAAGAGTCACATAAAGGCAGCTGACAAACTTTGACTCTCCTCTCCCTGCTCCCCTCTTTTGCCATTTCAGAATTACAAAGACAATGAATGTGTGCAGCTGCAAAGCACCTGACAAATAACACTACCAATTCAGACCTAACATAAATGGGCAAAGCTCCACTGAAGTCAACAGAATCCCAACCAGTTCTCCCAAATCTACTCAGCTGACTCTTGCTCCTCTTGTGAAGAAAGGAAGAAGGGTGAGTTCAGAATCGGGGCTTCCTTTCAAAGGAACCCTGTCTACACAATTATTTTGCATTTGAAAAGCATCACTTTCAATGGGGGAGTGGCCATCATTATGCAAATGAGGTCCTGAATATTCATATAAGTGCCTCATTAGCATTTTCAAATCACTGTATTTACATGCCCCTCCCAAAAGTGTAGATGTAGCCTATGTGTACAGATTATTTATTTCGAAATAGCTAAGTGCTATTTCAAAATATATATTCCAGAATTGTTTATTTCAAAATAGGGCTGTTGTGTAGAGGTAGCCTTATTATACACTGTATGCAGACCCTGTAAGTCTCTATTATCACGCAATCATAGCATTCTCAAAAATGTTCCTATAAAATTATGTTTTCTCATGCTCACGCTCAGTTCAAACGCAAAAATGTTTTGAGTGATATCTGAATTGTATCTGGGTTTGCCAAGTTGAGAAAATATATGTTTGTCCTTTTAACAATATTACATGTCACTTTTCACTCAGTAACTCAAAAACAAATTCCTTTTTATTATATACTGAACCTAGCCAAGAGTGAACATTTTTCCTGCTGAACTTGTGTTCAGTTGGAAATTAAAACAAAGAGAAAGTAATGTGCAGAGACAATATGCCTCATGCAATTTTGCAACTTCTTCCCTTTGTGAACCAAATATTTTCAGACATATCAAAGGAATTTGTCCTCGCTGAGATCAGAGGCCACTTTTGTAATGTTGTAACTTTAAAGCAAATCTGTTTTTTAGCTCTCCAACAGTAAAAATAATAAAATCTTAGATTTACGTTCATCTTCAGTCTCTTTAAACTCTCCAAAGCAGATGTTTTATTAAACATTTTGCTGTTTGCCTTTAAATAACAACAGTTAGTACTTTTTCAAATTATTGCACAGCCAGGAAAGAATTTGTGCGTGCAACTCCTATGTCAAGTGGGTCAGTAATTAACATTAGGCGGATTTTGAAGAAAATGCAGCACTGTGGACTAATTCACCACTGTGCACTTGTGTCATCATTTATACCTGTGAAATGGAAGTATAAAATGCTTCCCAACGAGCACAGTGGCATTGTAATCCTTCGCTAAGCTTGCTGTTCAACTAAGTGCCTCCATATGGCAAAGGAGAATCAAGAGAGCATGTGGGCGAGGACACTCACTGGTAGCATTCATCACAAACAGGTTGGCAACATAATTGGGTAATAGACTTGGGAGTGTACCCTTAGGTTTACATGTGCTCATCCAGCCTGCTGCCAATATCAGCTGGTCAGCAGCTCCTCCGGGTGGCCCATCTGCTGGAGCTTACAAAAACCAGGACAGAATGTTGATTGCTGTGAAGCTGGGAGGAATGGGGGCGGAAAGCAGAGACATTCCTTGTTCTCCAGCACATGTGCTTATCACGTCAATTTATAAATCTTGGATAGATTTGCCCATTCCGTAAATGCGGTGGGTGGAGTGATCCTCAAGAAAAAAGCAAGGAACTTTTCTTAGGTGAGCAGGACTGGATTCAGCTTGTTTTTGTTAGTTTGTTTCTTTGTTTTTGGCAGGGTGACTAAGTAGAGGGGCAAAATTCTTCAGGCTTATTAAAAAACACTAAGTCCAGCCCTGGATATTATTAGTTACCTTCTGTCTGTTGGTTGGACCCTGCTTTGCTGTGATCCTGGCAGTGCTGCTTTCTCTGGCTATGTCTACACGTGAAGCCTACATCGAAATAGCTTATTTCAATGTAGCAACATCAAAATAGGCTATTTCGATGAGTAACATCTACACGTCCTCCAGGGCTGGCAACGTCGATGTTCAACTTCGACGTTGCGCGGCACCACATCGAAATAGGCGCTGCGAGGGAACGTCTACATGCCAAAGTAGCACACATCGAAATAAGGGTGCCAGGCACAGCTGCAGACACAGTCTGCAGGGCGGACTCAACAGCAAGCCGCTCCCTTAAAGGGCCCCTCCCAGACACAGTTGCACTAAACAACACAAAATACACAGAGCTGACAACTGGTTGCAGACCCTGTGCCTGCAGCATGGATCCCCAGCTGCAGCAGCAGCAGCCAGAAGCCCTGGGCTAAGGGCTGCTGCCCACGGTGACCATAGAGCCCCGCACGGGCTCGAGAGAGAGCGTCTCTCAACCCCTCAGCTGATGGTCGCCATGGCGGACCCCGCTATTTCGAAGTTGCGGGACGCGCAACGACGTTGAACGTCGAAGTAGGGCGCTATTCCCATCCCCTCATGGGGTTAGCGACTTCGACGTCTCGCTGCCTAACGTTGAAGTTAACTTCGAAATAGCGCCTGGCGCGTGTAGCCGTGACGGGTGCTGTTTCGAAGTTAGTGCCGCTACTTCGAAGTAGCGTGCACGTGTAGACACAGCTTCTATGAGTCTCAGCTGTGACATGCCTTTATGTAGGCAGTGGTGTTGTAACTGGATGCATCTACACTAGCAAGTTCTTTCAAAAGATTTTTCAAAAGGAGGGGGATCTTTTGAAAGATCCATCAGAGTTTCTACACACACAAAAAGTGTTCTTTCAAAAGTAAATCAAAAGAATGCTGTGCTTCTTTCGATATCACCCTTCCTTTCCCATTTCAGGAAGAGCACCCCCTTTCGAAAGCTTCTTTTGAATTAGAACATATGCAGATGCTCCACAGCTCTTTTTTTCTAAAGAGCTGTCCGCATGGGGCCTGATTTTTCGATCCCTGGCCCATTCTCTTGAAAGTGAGACGCTGTGTGGACGCTCTCTTTCGAAAGAGCAGATTGCTCTTTTGCGTGTGGCTGCACTGTTTTGAAAGAAGTTCTTTCAGAAAAGCTTCTTTCAAAAGATCTCTGTATTGTAGACATGACCAGTCGCAGGATATTAGAGAGATGAGGTGGATAAAGGAGTATCATATACTGCACCAACTTCTGTTGGTGAGAGAGACAAGCTGGAAGATGAGCTATCTGTAAATGTCAAAGCTGGTCTCACTCACCAACAGAGGTTGGTCTAAGAAAAGATATTACCCCACTCACTGGGCCTTTCATTAGCATAAAAAGAGGTGAGGCACACCAGATGCCACTTCATCCTATTCTTCATTATTATTATTAATTTGCATTTCAGTAGCACTTCAGGATTCCTGCTCATGAATAAGAATCCCATTGTGCTAGATGTGATAAAAATGGTGTTCCTAGCTTCTGTTTGTGAAAGCTGGAATATAGGCAAGAGGGGACGGATCACTTAGGCTATGTCTACACTACACAGATCTTTCAAAATAAGCCCTTTCGGAAGATCTCTTCTGAAAGAACTTCTTTCAAAAGCATGTGTCCACACACAAAAAAAGCAGATTCAAAGAGCGATCTGCTCTTTTGAAAGAGAGCATCCACGCAGCCCCCCCACTTTTGAAAAAACGGGCCAGGGATCAAAAAATCAGGCCCCATGAGGACCACTCTTTTGAGAAAAGGGGCCTGCAGCATGTCTACACGTGTTTTCTTTTGACAGAAGCTTTTGAAGGAGGCACTCTTCCTGAAACAGGAAAGGAAGAGCAAGTTGAAAAGGAGCACCACATTCTATTGATTTAATTTTGTAAGAATGCATTTCATATGTAGACATTACACTGGGTCTTTTGAAAGAGCCACCTCCTTTCAAAAAATCTTTCAAAAGAACTTGCTAGTGTAGACACAGCTTTAACACAGTTCTGTTCATTCCCTCTGGGGCACCTGGCATTGGACACTCCTTCGAGATAGGATACTGGACTAAATGGACCCTTGGTCTGACCACGTATGGCCATTTTATGTTCTTAAATACAGAACAAAAGTATATCTCCTGTTGTCAAGACCCATAATTATAGTCTCTGTACTTGGGGGAGTGTAGACAATGCTAAGGCTATGTCTACACAATAGCATTATTTCAAAATACTCCATTCCAGAATAGTAACAGAGAGGGAGTCATGCTAGTCTACATACTATCAAAGCAAAAAGCAGTCAAGCTGCACTTTAAAGACTAGCAAAATAATTTATTAGGTGAGCTTTCATGGGACAGACCCACTTCTTCAGACCATAGCCATGTTCTGGTATGGCTATGATCTGAAGAAGTGGGTCTGTCCCACAAAACCTCAGCTAATAAATTGTTTCACTAGTCTTTAAAGTGCTACTTGACTGCTTTTCATTCCAGAATAGCTATTCTGAAATGGACTATTTTGAAACAGGACAGCTACACACAAGCGCTGGCTCTGCATTAGCTACCTTCTACACTAGCCCGAATAGGCAATACCAATCAGATGCTGCAATGCATATGCATATGCAGCATCTCATTAGGCTAATTTTTGCCATGGGAATTTCAAAGTTGATAACTTCGAAGCACCAGCAAGCCGTGTAGCCGCGGTACCTCAAAGTGCCTACAGCTACACAGTTTGCTGGTGCTTAGAAGTTTGCACCTTCAAAGCTCCCACGGCAAAAATTAGCCTAATGAGGTGCTCCATATGCCTCACAACACCTCATTGCTACACACTACTCAGGCTCGTTTAGAAGCCCCCCTTCAAAGGAGGGGACTAGTGTAGACAAGCCCAAGAATGCATTTCGAAATAGCATGCAGCTATTTTCAAATGACATGTACGGACACTTAGGCCATGTCTACACTTACGAAAAACTTCAAAATGGTCATGCTAATGGCCAAATGCAAGAATACTAACGAGGTGCTGAAAAGAATATTCAGCACCTCATTAGCATGCTGCCACTGCAGCAATTTGAAAGTGTTTCAGATCACTCACACACAGCTCGTCTACATGGGGGTTGTTTTCGAAAGGACCCTGCAAATATCAAAATCCCCTATTCCTATCAGCCAGCAGCATGCTAATGAGGCATGGCCATTTCAAAGTTTTTCATAAGTGTAGACATAACCATAATGCTGTTTCGAAATAGCATCATTGGATGCATTATGGCTTATTTCGAAATAGGGCCATTCCATATCTTAACAGCACCTATTTCAAAATAGCTATTTCCAAATTAGCATTATTTATCCTGCAATGAGGCCAACAAAATTTGAAATAATATGCCTGCTATTTTGAGTTTATTTCACAATAGTGTGTGTATCATAGAACAATAGAGCTGGAAGAGACCTAAAAAAGCCATCTAGTCCAGCCCCCTGCTCTAAACAGGACCAAACCCATCAGATCAGCCCCACCAGGGCTTTGTCGAGGTGAGATTTAAACACCTGCAGGGATGGAGACTCCACTACTTCCCTGGGTAGACCATTCTAATGCTTCACCACCCTCCTAGTGAAAAAGGTTTTCCTAATGTTCAACCTAGACCTTTCCAACCGCAGCTTGAGACCATTGTTCCGTGTTCTGCCATCTGTGACCACTGTGAACAGCCTCTCTCCAGCCTCTTTGCAGCCTCCCTTCAGTAAGTTGAAGCCTGTTATCAAGTCCCCCCTCAGTCTTCTCTTCTGCAGACTAAACAGTTCCAATTCCCTCAACCTTTCTTCATAAGTCATATGCTCCAGCCCCCTAATTATTTTGGTCACCCTCCGCTGGACCCTCTCCAGTGTATCCACATCCTTCCTGTATTGTATAGTGTAGACACTAGCATAGTTATTTCTAAATAGCAGTGGTTATCACAAAATAACTTTGCCGTGCAGACATAGTCTGAGCAGCCAACACGGTGCACGTCAGCCCACAGGGTTGATGGACATTCAATACATCCCAGTGGAACATATTTTGCTTGAAGGCGCAGGGAGGGACATAACAAAATAGTGACAATGGCTTTGTTCCTTCCACAATGGCTTGTGGAGAGATGCCCCCACAGGCCACACCATCTTGTAGCACAATCTTCCCCCCATGCTTCCTTTAGAATGGGAGGTTCATCTTCACCACTACCTGGGGTTAGTGATGAAACAGGCACAATTTGGACCTGAGGCTTCTGAAGAAGGACAGACTGAGCTTGCATTATTCTATACTAAGAAGATAAGAAAGCAGAAGAGACAAACAAGAAGAAACAAGAGACAGGCTGGGTAATAGCTTTGTGAAAAAGAAGTAAAAAAATAAAAGTGGTAATAGAGAAAGGGACCAAGAATATTTATTAAGAAGCTGTTGAGAGGAGGGAAGAAATTTAGGGAGGATCTGAAGCAGCACCTAGATATTGTGAAACAAAGCAACACCAGGACTTTGTACGGACAATGTTGAAGTGGTGGGAGGGGCAGAAGGGACATGGAATGAAAACTTTGTCCTCTGCAGCTCTGGGTGTCTGTGTGAGGGAAGGACACAAAAGGAAGGAGTGAGAGACCAGCCAGTCTGTGTGCTGGGTATGGGTGGAAGCTGTGAGGGAGGAAGCCGTCTGGGATATTAATAAACAGGAGGATGGCTCCAGTGGGAGCAGATCAGGAGGAACTATCAAATGAGAAAGAAACTTGCCTTTTATATAGCACCAGTCTTCCCAAATGAATCTGAAAATCTTGGACAATTTCTTTTGTTAGACAGATCTGTACTTTTGTTCGCCACCTCATTGCAGCTACTTCATTCAGTGTTGGAGAACAGTGGGTCTTTTTTAGAGTATAACAGAAAAGATAACTGCAGTTGAAGCTGAGGATGGAATTTAAGAGAGAGTAGTGTAATTGCTAAAACTGGTATTTGACTAAAATGCTGAGACTAAATCTCCCATCAGGCCCATCTTTGTACTAATATAAGTATATCAGAGGTGTGATTTTTAATCAAATATTCATACAAGCATAAAACCTAAAGTGAACACAATTATACCAGTATAGAAGTGCATTGTGTTGGTACAGATTATTCTTCTTCCTGTATAGAAATAACGTGTACCAATAGAAATGTGTTTATGCTGTTATGACAGTGTTCATAGCAGTGGGGTTCTCCACTTTAACTATACTTTGCATTCTCTGGAGAAGCAAAATAGTCCTGCAAGAATTAGAAAGTATCACACACGTTCTATGCACAATTTTTAAAACAACTGTGTTTGTTTTTAACTCTCTTTGTCAGTCTTGCCTTTCAATTAGTAAGTATCAATGCCCAGTATAATCTGAAAAAGACACGCTAATTTAACTGAGGGAGTAGATTAAGTTACTGCCTATATCCAGCATACAAATTAAAGGAACTCTCTTATTGTACTTGCCAGATTTAATGAAAAAAAATTGTAATATCTTAATGAGACAATTGATAAAACTTAAAGAGTTGGTATATCTCCCATATGGTTAAAGAAAGCAAAGGACACTGCAGACAAAGCTATATATTACCCCAAAGGTAAAAACACCGATAAAGAAACTGGATCTAATAAACATTCAGAACTTAGATCAATGTGAGCAACATAAACAAGCCATTGTCAAGAAAGTACTCTCAGTGTTCATAATATATAGTCTAAATCAAGTAATCATAACAGGTGGGGCACACAGATCCAGAAGTACTGATGGAGCCATCATGAATATAGCTGTTATGGTTAAATCAGAAACAGGCAGCCTCACTGCATATAGTTCAAGAGTGGGTGCATTAAATGAAAGATCTGCTTGGGATAGGAATATGGAAGGCTATAGGCACCAGCTTCTACATCTTGTTTTGCTGCTGTCTCAGTTTGACCTAGGACAAGTCATTTCCAACTTGTTCCTGAGCACTCTGTAACTCACCTGCAAGGCACTTAGGTATGTACCTAGCACTAGGCATCATGAATAGACCCTCTTGGGATGTACGCACACCTTGGTCACATTCAGGCATGGCAAGGAGTTCGTAGACATGGCAGTGCCCTTGCACAGGGCCGCCAGTCCTTACAGACACCACCATGTAAGGTCCAGGGCAGGGACCCTGGTCCCAGTGTCCCAGAAGCAGCATAGCCTAGTAGCCCAAGTCAGTATATTGGCCCTTCCCTAACAGGCAGCATGACCTAGTAGCCCAAGTCTAGGGGACTGTTGCTGGAACAAAGGGATTGGGCAGCAACCCCAGTAAGGTTGCCCAGGCCCACCCAACTCCACTGGGCCATGACCCAGGGCCCAGGTAGGGAATCCCACCAAAACGTGCCAAGTTCCCATGGGTGGAAGATACCATTGGCACACCCTCCCATGGTCATATCCTGCCTTCCTTTGTCCCTCAGGCTCCACTATGCCAGTCAGTCCTCACAGTGCCACCAGGTCTGGAGGCTCATCCCAATCTCCTGGACCTCTGGCTCCTGCTATTATGACATGGGACTGGTCTGCTTCTGGAGGTCCTATTGAAGGTCTTTCCTCTCCAGCATCCAGCTCAGACTGAGCTCAGTAGTTTCCCTTTAGACTGAGCCAGCGCTTAGAGCATGCTGAGGAAAACTGGAGGAACTGGACTTTCTCTGCCCATAGCATGGGGGTTCACAACTTCTGCCCCAGTTCAGATTATGCTCAACCCCTCACAGTCCCATTGACATGCAGCCTTTGCTGGATAGAGGACAGAGTGCTCAGGACTTGACAGGATTCAGCCCTATAGTGTCACTCCCTACACTTGTTTACAGGGGAGCCACACAAGGCTCTGACAGAGATTTAAAGTGCCAAGAGTTCCAGCTGCCATCACTGCTGCATTAGCAGCAGTCAGGAACCCTGGTCTCTTCTGAATCTCCAGGCTGTGGGGCATTTGCACTCTTGACCCCCTCCCCTCTGTTGGCAGTCATGCTTTTTATGTATGCATCAGGACAAAGCTATGGAAGGGCATGGCTGGGCTAGGGGGCCAGAGAGCAAATAGGAAAAATTGAAACACTTGTTTTTTTTACAGGGAGGAGGTGTAGTTACATATACAGGTAGAACCTCTCTCATCCAGCACACTTGGGACCTGACTGATGCTCGATGAGAGAATTTGCCAGATGACAGGAGGTCAATATTGTCTAGCAC
The DNA here is from genome assembly GCF_033958435.1 of Carettochelys insculpta. NCBI lineage: Eukaryota > Metazoa > Chordata > Testudines > Carettochelyidae > Carettochelys > Carettochelys insculpta. Next base: position 192,493,667 of record NC_134139.1, read on the forward strand.
ATTACCAACACTTCACTGCTTATTGGGCTCTTAGAAGACATTCAGGGGTAGATTACAGCTAAATAGCAGCACACTACACTGACAGCCAGGACTGGAAGCTGTAAACAACTTTTATGGGACCACAGTAAACTTGGTCACATAAGTGATAAGAGCTTGTCCAGCTAACTAAAATCATGCCGGATTACAGATGTTGCTGGGCAAGAGAATTCCAGATTAGAGAGGTTCAACCTGTATAAATCCTTAATAGCTGGAGAATAACATTCGATTCATCCGCATTGATCCATTATGTGCCTCATTCTGCCTGGGTGCCTGATCATGGCTTGGTAATTCACTGATTTCACATAACGCTGCCCACCAATACTCTTCTAGTCTTCACTCCATGTAAAACTCTCATCAGAGCTCATCTCCTACTTGTGACCACTGTATTAAGAATTGTCTATATGAGGGGTGGTTAAAACTGGGCCTTTTATTTGGTGGGCCTGATTTACACAGGTATTACCCCACAAATTTCAACAGTTACTCCTGATTTACATTTGGTTGAGTGTGAAGAGAGCTGCTGTGCCCCGTGTAAAGATAATCATCCATACCCACCACACATGGGGATTGTGATGTTTAATTAATTAGCATCGTATCACACCTAGAGTGCCTTGCAGACTATAAATGAAATGAGAAGGCACCTCAGGGAGCAAGAATAAAATTTGTCTTCCTTGACATTTTAAAGAAAAAGTGAAAAGAAGAAAGCACAGACAGCTCCAAACCTAGCGCTAACCCTTTCCCTTGCCCCTGTCCCCTGCAATGTTTTGGTGTGTGAGATCTGGATCCAGATTTTGAAGTGGGGCTGCCTCTCCAGAAAGGATGGGACGAAAGCCATTTATTATGGCTTTCCTCTTGAAAGTGAGGAATACTGACATTTTCTTTAATAGGAAATTGCTGTCAATGAAGCCAAAGCAAGTTCATGAAGGGGCCTGTTTTAAGTTTAGTCAATTAAAGAAACAAGTGAAAGAACCTTAGATATCACTGACCCAGATCTTCTTTGGCATTTATATTCATAGAAGTGCAGAAGAGAGACTCGAATTGCAAGATAAATTCCCAGGACAGGTGGTTAAGTTGCCATTCTGCCCTTCAAGAGTGAAAAGGTCAGTAGGGTGACAGAGTCAGATGTAAAGGGCTATTCCCTCATCAAAAGAACAAACTGTGTTCTCTAATATCAGTGAAAATGCAGAGGAGGAGGTTTCTTTTAAGTTGGATCGTGGAAATATGACTGTAACAGTGACCATAGGTTTCTGTACTAGTGGGACTAGAAAACACACAGGCTGTGACCACACTTGCCCTCCTTTTGGAGGGGACATGGTAATGAGGCACTTCAGCAGATGCTAATGAGGTGCTACCATGAATATGCAATGCCTCATTAGCATAATGGCAGCCACATGTGATTCAGAAATGTCACTTTCTAAATACAAGCTGCCTATGTAGCCAGGGGCCTTTCAAAATGACTCCCTGATTTCAAAAGCCCCTTCTTCCCAAAACCAAATGGGAAAAATGGGCTTTTGAAATCAGAGGGTCATTTCAAAAGGTCCCCAGCTACACAGGCGGCATGCATTTCAAAAGCAGCACTTTCAAAGCACATGCAGCTGCCATTATGCTAATGAGGTACTGCATATTCATGGAAGCACCTCATTAGCATCTGCCGAGGTGCCTCATTACCATGCCCCCTCCAAAAGGAGGGGGCTAGTGTGGCCACAGCCTCATTGTTCTTACTGCAATTGCCATTTCCCGGCATGACATCCAAACATACCAAGGTTCTCAGATTAGCATGTGGGTGCCTCAGTGGGTTACATTGTGTTATTGTGTAATGGGGTTGCAACCACCTCTTGTGAGGACCTCTTATCGAGCAAATGAATGCTTGCAGTTTTCCTCGATATCCTGTCACCAAGTGCTCCCCCCAACCCCATCATCAGCCAATGCTCTATCCATTCGCAAAAAGTAAACGTACGTCTCTTGGGGGTACACAATCCATTCAGGCCTATCCCAAAGCCCTCAATGTCCTCTAGCTATCCCAGGCTCAGAAGTTATTCCCTGAATGCAACTACTTGCCTTAGCTCTTGCAGCTACTGCAGTCAGTCAAGTACACCTTTTGCTCCCGTAGGCCCTGAAAGTAGACTAAACTCACTCTGGCTGGCCATTCAGTAATTCTTATATGAGCCTGAAGGGCCCTGACTGGCTGCTTCCTGTAGCATCTCTCATTGGCTGTTTCCCACATAGCCACTCTAAGAAGCTTGGAGGCCTTTTCTATTGTTCTTTTCCTCTGACGAGAGTGGAAAGAAGCCTGTCAGAGACCACTGGGCCTAGTCCACCCCATCACACACAGTTACTTATTATTTCTATTACAGCTATGTTTTGGAATCACAGGAAGGATCAGAATCCCTTTGTGTTAGGCTCTGATAAAAAATAGCGCAAAGACAACCCCTTGTCCCAAACAGCTCAAAATTAAGGCACCTAAGTGTCCATTTCTATATCCAAATGTGAGATTGAAACACCCTCATAAGACACTTTGTTTGAAGATTGCACTGTGTATTTCTGATGAAGCACAGGGAAAGGTCTGCACAAGATAATAAACATCTGCTATATTCATTATTTAGTGATCTTTATTTCCATATTCACTTCAGCCTCCTTTCTCTCAAACCAAGCAGGAGACCAGATTCTGATCTCAGACATACCAATGTAAATCCAGAGTCAACACCATTGAGAAATCAAGGTAGTTACTCCAAATTTGCACCAATGCAACTGAAATCTGAATCTGGACCAAAGGACATATGTTTAAAAGCATACACAAGGTACAATCCAGCTTTTCTATTCACTGCCTAATGTGAAGGAGCTTGGATGAATCTAATGCACAGCTATAAATCTAAGTGCTATTTCTGTCTGAAGGTACACGAGCACAGGGCTAATTGAAAAATTAATGGGAATTGCTACCATATGTGGGGAGAGGTGGTCCAATTAGGTTATTTTTCTTGGCATGACTTTTGCATAACTAGTATGGTAAATCTGGATTTGCTTCTTTACACATGGAATGTTTGATGTTGAGGTCTTGTAATGAATGTTCCACAATCATGTACCAATGTAAGAGATGAATGTGTTGAGCACAGAGGTCAAATCATCCTTCTTTTAGCCAGAGTAAATCAGCATAACTCCACTTACATCACCAACTTCAGACATTCACACCAGCTGAGGATGGGGTCCAGAAGGAAAACAAAGCATACAAAAAAAAAACAACCTTTACTTTGTATTTTTAAAATTCTTTAAACATCTACAAATATGCAAATGATTCTGGGTTTCGGAAGAAAATGTCAACATCACAAAAGTACCACCCGTTAGGAGTGACGGTGCCCCACTCACATGGCAGTTTGAAGGCACAAAAGACTGATCCCAATCCTACGAGCGTTTGCTCCAGCTTAAGGATGAAGTGTGTTGGTCTGAGAAGATGAGGAGGCTTTACTGATGCTATACATGCTTCTACATGTGGTGATGTGGTCCAGGAGTCTGGGCACTGGACAAGCTACCTGAACTGTTATCTGCCTTTAGGCAAGTAACCTAACCACTCTGTTTCCCTTTGTTGGTCTTAGCTCTCTAGAGGGCAAGCTCTTTGAGGCAGCTGTTAGTAGGTGTTTTTACAGTGCTAACACACTAAGACCTCAGTAGGGATTGGGAAGTTACTGTAATACACATAATTAAAACGGCTTCTGTTTCCAAGGCAGTCCCTCCTGCAGCTTTGCCTGATAAAGACAGGTGAAAAGTGATGAATTTAAATAATATATCAAAGCAATTAGTTTAAAAGGATGACAAACAATTACACTTAATTAAGCTGGTGATTTCCCAGGCAGGTGGAGCCCCTTTTTTAAAGTACTGTAATGAGCAGCGTAAGCCTGGTTCCTGAAGCCCTGCGCAGTAGGGTGCTTCCCAAACCCTACTGAGGTCTTATTGTGCTAGCACTGTAAAAACACCTACTAACAGCTGCCTCAACAGAGAGAAGAGCAGCTCAGGTCTGATGTAGATCTGCAGATGGACTGAGGCTCCATAGAAGGAAGCTGCTGGCATCTGTTGAGCAAAAGGGGATGACTGAGTGGACCAGGCCTCGGTTGCATTTCAGTTATGAGACAGTTTGGCTTGAAATAGAGCATGGTTAGTTCTTACCTGGCATTAAGGACTCTTTTAATGGTGTGACATACAGTCCCCCTCTACAGACTTAGCACAAAGTCAGGAAAAGCTAAACAGAGGCTTGGACTGAAGCTGTGGATATTGGCAACCCAGCTGAGGTGGGGGTCTCTGTACCCAGCCCTACAGTTAAAATCTCTTCAGCTAGTAGATGAGCCCCAGAGCAACCCAGACCACACTTCCCTTAGGCCAGCGGTTCCCAAACCATGTTTCAGCAGCGCACTGGTGTTCCGTGAATGATGGCAAAGCGTTCTGCCATTGAAATTGAGTAATGGTGGTCTTTCCCCATTCTCAGGAGAAAAAATACATTTTGGGATGTTTTTTAACTGTTGTCCCTGCTATATTTGTTATGTCTGGTTTCATTATTATTTGCTGAGTTGTGCTTACCATACAATAATCTAATATCGTTATGAGATATTTTCCATTAGTAATGTTCCTCATAGTTAGTATGATGATGTAAAAAAGATAGTGTTCCGCAGAGAGCACCATGATGTCCAAGCGTTCCACTACCAGAACAAGTTTGGGAACCACTGCCTTAGGCCCTGGACAAAGATTTGGCAGAATTCTTGAACTCCACCAACCCCCCAACAACAAGCTATGAATGAATAGAGGGTTGGGAGGGAGGGGAGTGACAGAACACATTAGTTAATCACTTCAGTCAGAGTAGGACTGAGGCTGGGATTATTGCTGGCACACCAGGGGAATGGAACTCTTACTGAATAGGTATTTTTATGTATTAATTACTTGCTTGCCAAATTAATTCGATTGTTCTTCTTTCCTCCCTATAAACGCTCTTTGGTTTAAGCCCCTGGACTCAGAGCTTGTAAGTGGAGAAGAACTGCCCATCAAGGGTGCCCGGAGTGGCAGATATTATTTCCCAGGGTGGATGGAGCCTGAGCTAGAGTTACGTAAATAATTTCAGAGGGAAGCCCTGGAAAATTGAGCCAGAACTTTTTTTTTTTTTTTTTTTTTTTTGCTGTTTGCAGCAGGAGGCAGAAGGGTTACAGCAGTAGTACTCAGGCAAAGAACTAACAGGTTTATTTGATACACCCATCCTCTGGAGAAGTTTACAAAGCTACCCATGTCTCTTCTCTGCATGTTTTGTGTTTGGAATGCAAGTTTTATAAACGACCGGCCTTTGAAAAATTCCCCCATTGTCTCTTTAAAACTATTTCACCAAGTGTAAAAATGATGGCAAAGATGATGACTACAAATATTTATATTGCAATAGTGCCACAAGGGCCACCATGACAGTGTCACATTGTATTTAGTGCTGTGCCAACATATGGAAGTATGACGATCTCTGGCTATAGGACCTTGCAATTGCTTACCTGCGTCACAGAGTTCTTGTGAGGCTTAATGTTTATAAAGTGCTCAGCAAGCTTGTGATTGAAGGTGGTCTATAAATGCAAATACTATTATGAAAGGTAACAGATTCCTTTGTGGCTCAGGGAAAGCCACAAATAAACACATGGTGCTGTGCATCCAAATTAAAGACAAAGCAAAGCATGAAACAGAAAAGAAGAGTTCTGTCACCATGGACTATGATCAGAAAGAAAGTAATGGGTAGGCATCAGTTCAATAGTTCAATTATGCAGTTTCAGATCCAAAGGAAACCTCAGTTCAGCATTACCTAGTGATAGTATTACTGTAAACTTGAAAGAATTAAATTGAGTTTGAACAGTGCATAGGGGAAGTAATTTACCAGAGGCAGTGTTCAAGAAATATTAACCTTATAAATGCCATGGTCATCAGAGCATTAATTGAAGTAGTAGTTGCTCATCCCTGAAGATGTCATTGGCATTTATTTAATCAAGCCTTGAAATATGGAACAGATATGTCTTTAAATAGGTGAAAGTAAGATGCGGACCTGAGCTTTGTGGTTTCATCTAAAGCAACATTTTTCCACTTTGCCCAATTTGAGAATGGAATTGCCACATGGAGTCAGACCAGTGGTCCACCTAATCCAGTATCCTGGGTGACAAAGTCACAGAAAGGTGGCTGACAGTTAGCACCAGCTGAACCAGGGAAAGTGCTGGAAACCCTTCAGTAGGCATTGATGAGATAAGCAGCCCCAAGGGAGCTGTCTGCAATAGTGGGAGGTTAGCTTAAATTCTTGAGTATATTTTTTCAAAAAGTCTTTGTTTTCTTCTTTGGGTTTGTTTTTTCCCTTCATTTTACCATTATAGTTCTTGGTCTTATTATCTATCCATTTACAAGACATAATTATTCCTCAATGTCTGACATTCTCTTTTTATGAAAGGCACATGACTGAAATATCAGTCATCATAATGTCATCTTGCATTTATGTTTCACCTTTCATTCTGAAATGCTTAACAAGACTATTTGGGTTCATTTGATCCTTTATAAATTTTAGGTCAGAAGGGGCCACTGTGATTATCTTGTCCCACATCCCAAATAATATAGTCCATAGAATTTTACATTCTCACTTTGGTACCAAACCAAATAACCCATGGTTGAACTAAAGCATATTGCTGCAAGAAGCTCAATCTCGACCTAAGCATTTCAAATGTCAGAGAATCCACCACTTCCATTGGTACATTGCTCTAATGGTTAGTTACTACACCGGCGCGATGGGTCATGCTCCTCTCTAGTAGTTGATACAGTATTACTCCAGTGATTGAGTTATTCTGTAGCTCAAGAGTTCTCTGGTGGGGCGCTTAACTTCCTGGATTCCATCCCTCTCACTGTGGAAGTTGTTTAAAGAGCATCTCTATGCCCGTAACACAATCAATGTACTTAGACATTAAGGCGAGGGTGAGGGAGGGCCAGAGAAGAAAAAAGATGATAAACCTATCAGTATAGAATCAAAAGCACCATTTTCTAGAATCCAAATTACTAGCATGATTTGATGTGCTTTAGCTTCTGAGTTTCGAAAGCACCACAACAACCAGAGCCAGCACCGCTCAGGATTCAAGTGCAATGTGAGGGAAGACCTGGCTCTGACCAATGCTTTGAGACCCTCACTTTCACAGACACTAAAATTCAGTCCCCCATAAAATGTAAGGAAAATACATGGTTGATCCTCAATGTGTAGTAAATATACTGGAATGCAGTACGTGTGACCTTTTATATGAGCTCGAGGCAGTTAGTCGCTATAACCACATCCCTGAACCCAATGTGATCATTGTAAAGAAGCCTAGCAGAGGAGAACATGGCACTCAGGGTGCAAAGCCCTTAATCTTGCTAGACAGCTGGGATAAACATTTATATAGGAAACATTTTTAAAAGACTTAGCAAATTATAAAGACACCAAGAGTCATTGAAATCTTGTTATACATTGTTCACTGCATCAATGTAGATTTTAGTTTGAACTTACGCTGTCAGATAAATCCCATTTATCTCCTGAATTTTTTTCCTCACTGTGAGTGTTTATTGCTATGAATTCACACCTTCAGTAAAGATTTATGTTTCTTCCTTGATTGGGATGAAGATAAGTGCTCAGTTTCAATCATTTTTAGACATCTCTTTTCTCCACTTACAGGGGTCAGTGTTTCTTCGTGTGACCCTGGGACCATGAATTGTGAGGTTTGGCAGTTAGTGAGGAGAGAGGATGATCTTGGAATTAAGGCAGTGGATTGAGTTTCAAGAAAGCTGAGTTGAATTCCTAACTCTTCTTATGTGACTTTGGAAAAGACACAGTCTTGCTGGGCCTCAGTTCCTCATCTGTTCAATGGGGATATTACTACATCCTTTCTCGTTGTTTATCTATAGTTTAAGAACATAAGAACATCCATACTGGGTCAGACCAAAGGCCCATCTAACCAAGTCTCCTGTCTTCCAATAATGGCCAATGCCAGGTGTCCTAGAGGAAGGACCAGTACAGGTAATCATCAAGGCCGTGTCTACACTAGCCCCAAACTTCGAAATGGCCACACAAATGAGTTCATGGGAATAAGGGGACTTCGAAGTAGGTGGGGTCCTTTCAAAAAGGAGCCTCGTCGGGATGAGCCTCGTGGCGGTGAGGCGCTTCAATTTCGAAGTGCCGCGGCCGCCCACATGCTAATGAAGCGCTAAATATGCATTTCAACGCTTCATTAGTAAACTTCGAAATGGCCATTTGCATGGCCATTTCGAAGTTTGGGGCTAGTGTAGACGTAGCCCAAGTGATCCCTCCCCTGTCACCCATTTCCAGCTTCTGACAAACAGAGGCTAGAGACACCATTCCTACTCATCCTGATATTTTTCCCCCCAAAGGAATCTCATATCCTCATATCATATCATCACTAGCTTGCACTTTGGAGACTGTGTGTTCCTGTGAAAGTTACCACAACTACCATAACACACAGCTATAAGCTTTTGGGGCTATGTATGTATTTATCTGCAGGATGAACACACTAGGGCAACAATTTTAGCTGGGGCACCTAGGCACTGCTTTGCTACAACTAATAAAATAATAGCAGCAGAATAACTAAAATGATTACTTACAGTGAGCACAAAAATATGAATATAATATAAATCTGGCCCCTTTTAGTCTCGAGAGATGGTGGTTAGCAGTGGTGGTGAGGATCTATGGGCATTGTTTGAGTCTGCAGCTCATCTGTCCAATACTGGATTTGCATGGTTGATTGCAATAACCACGTCAGTCTATTTCTGAATTCTTGAGTCTGAATTTTTCCTCCTAAGACGAAGTTCTTTTGCTGGCTTGCACATACACTGTTGAAAGACAATCTGCCCTGTCGTAGCAATCATTGCCAGGTATTTCGATCTGATGATGTAGATTTCCAGGATTTTGGATTGATGCTGAATTTTTTCATGGCATTTTTGCATGTATCCTTGAATTTTAGGTTTGGTCTTCTTCTTGTTCTCAACCCACATGACAGTTCACCAAAGAGGATGTCTCTGGGAAGACGTTCGTCACCCATTCTTCTCACATGACCAAGCCGTTGTAGTCTTTTGCTGTTGAGGATAGCTTATGAAGCTGGGTATGCCAGATCTTGACACGACATCTGCATTTGAAACTTTATCTTGCCAGTTGATATTCATAATTCTGCGGAGGCAGCAAAGATGGAAGCTGTTCAGTTTTTTTCTCCTGGTTGGAGTAGGTGGTCCATGCCTTAGAACCATATAGCAGGATAGTCAATACACATGCCTGGTAGATACGTATCTTTGTTTTCAGTCAGCTTAAGACTGTTTGATGCACATTTCTTAAGTCTGCCAAAAATCACAGCTGCCTTCCCAGTTCTGATGTTCAGTTCTTCGTCCATGGATAGGTTTGTGGTGACAATAGATCCAAGATAACAGAATTGTTGAACCACATCTATATAAAGAAATATAAAAGGGGATATTATTAGAAAATTCCCATTGGCATTCCAGCATTTACATTTCATGTCAGTTCTCCTGTCTCACTGGCTAGAAAATAACCTGTGTGCTATTTACCTTCTCCATTTACAACCTGCCTTATCCTTCTGCCCAGTTTATTCAGTAATGTCATTTAACCAGTGCTGATTCATGCACCAAAACAGGAAACATTTATCCAAACCATCCTGCAAATGTTGGTTTTTCGTATAAAGAAGGTATAAAACATGGAAGAAAATAGTCCCAGTTTTAATCTTGCAAAAACAAATCAAACTGATACTCAAATTTAATTGACAAATTTAAATGATATTGCCCAATCTCTACTAGAAATTAATTTTCCTACCCCTTTTAATGTTCTTTCCTGAGAAACTGTGGGATGGAGATACCCATTGGCCATGCCTACACTAGAGAGTTTCATAGACCAAACTGATGTTTTGTCAACAAAACTTGTGGAGCATCTACACACAAAATGCACTTTTTTGACAGAAACTGTCAACCAAAAAGCTGTGTAGACGCTCCCAGGGCCCTTTTGTCAACAGAATGGATTAGAAGATCGATCCACTTTTATGTTTAGATGCAATCTGTCAACAGGATTTTATCAGAGCATCTCTCCTGACAGTAACTTCTGTAGACAGATGCTTTTAGTGTAGATGTAGACCTTGATTCCTATCACCTGTTTCTGTATCTTTTCCACTCCTTGAACACCAAGCTCAGAACAAAACTCTCCCTTCAAATGAGCCCTTTTGGCTCCCATGTCATTTTAGCACATGCAAGGGCAAATACTAGGCCTGGTTCTCAACTCATTTACAGTCATATGCATCTAGAGAAATTCTGGTCAAGACAACAGAGCAGATTTTGAATACCAGTATATGTGAGGCCAGAATCTGGCCAGTCGTCTGTAAGTTTTGGAGAGAAAAATATTGGAAGAATGGGTGTTCAGAGAGGAAAAGACCTAGGATGTTGAGGCTAGATTCTGTGCTGTGCCTCTGAAATTAAGGGAATGAGAAAGAAGGCATTAGACTACATTGGTTCATGCATCCTGGATTCAGGGAGGCTTTAAGGGCTTCAACAGCAAGCAGGGCAACCCCAGCAGTGTCTGGGTTAGCCAGAGCTGCCTATGGGCTGTACCGAAGCCCAAACCCTTTGCAATGCTTCTCTCCTGGCACCTCCCCAGGCCAAGCCTTGGAAGGAAGAGCAGCAGCAGATTTCATATATAGGTATGATGCTGCTGCCTGTGTGGAACTCGCTCCTCGTCCATTGTGGCTCATTTATGTCTCCTGTGTGTCCCTGGAACAGCTTCCAGAGCCCAGACCACAGACAACAATCAGACCCTTAAACTCTGCATGGAAAGGACCTTCGTTAAAACCTCTGTAAATTTGGCCTGACCTGCAACAGCAGAAATAAATCCAGAAATCTTATATTTGCTGAAAACTCAGTGGCATTTTGTCTTCCCAGTAGCACATACACTGAAGGTATTGGTAAAAGCTTTACTTTATTACAAGGCTTTAAAGATCTCTGTCAGCAATGAAATAAACACGTGATAGGGTAGCCAGACTGCATTTATTGTGTTATTACAATAATTAAGATTAATAATGATTACCTGTCATGTTTGTTGATATTTTCTTGGTCAAGTAATTGTCATTTAATATAGCTACAATCTAAACACGTTTGGATTGTTACTCAGTGGTGTATGCTCCCTCCCTTCTTTGCAGCAATGGTGTTGTGACAAAACTAATCAGACATCAAGAACTAATATGCAGTAATCAACTCACTGGAACTTAGAGGGTGAGTAGTGTGGGGGTGGAGGGAGAGGGGATTATTTGCAGATATATTTGCAAAGTACTAGGTGAGATTTAGTCTGCCAGGTTGTTCCTTTTTCACTTATCCGTGACTGCACATGCAATCCTATTTTGATCACACAACTGTCTAGGCTGAGAAAGATGATGATTTGCAAGAGAATGGAGTTCATGACTGTCAACTCATCATGATGGAGAGTTGAAGATGGGGGCAAACTGGAGGCAGAGCAACTGAAAGGTCTGTTGCTTAGAGACACAATTCCAAAACTCATGAAGCAGGGTATGTGCAGTGGGGACAACTATGGAAGCCAGGGGATCAGTGCTCAGAAGCAGGCCACTCTATAGTACCAGATCTACACACACCATGGGGCCACACTCATGGTCTGGCAGCTATTTGGTTGGCTGCAACAGCAACATCAGGGAAACCCCATCCAAGAATCACAGTGGAATAGCTACTTTCTTCTTCTAAGGCCACAAATAAACCAAGTAAATGAGCATATGCTTAACTTTAATCTCAGGCTTAAGTCCTCTCATTGAAGTTAGCCAATGCGCTTCAATGTTTTGCTGAACCAGACCATAAATTCTACAGTGGATCCAGGACCCCATCTAATCCATCAGAAATTAATCTACAGGGCAAACTGGATTCCAGTGGGAATATTATTCTTTCTCTTTATATGCACTTCTTTTCCCAAATTGTTGAGTGATGTTGCTCTAAGATTTAGACAGCTGCTGCATTCTGGCCCCGAGGGGCTCATCATTCAGCTCCATGGGAACAGATAAATTAAACTAGACTTAGCATGCTAAGTGCTCTAGCGTCCTTTGGGAAGCACAATGCTATAAAATTCCAAGGTACAGTACTGTACTATCATTAAAGTGATTAAGTTACCATTAAAATGCAGGGAGCACTGACAGTCTAGGAGTCTGATAAACATGCAAACAAACAATAACAGGACTCTTCATATTGTGAGCGGGGCTTTAGCCAGTTTTGACCTGCACAGCCGCTAGTGTCATGTGTGCATTGGTGCACCATCAAGACGCTGGGTAGAGAGTTGGGCTTCCTGGAGTAGCAAAACATACAGAGCCTCGTGCCCTCTGTGCTGAAAGGACCACTTAGGTTATATCAAACTTTTATAAGAGAGGGAAGTTGGATCCCAGCACATAAATGCTAAAGAGGATAGGAGCCAGTGTGCAGCACTGAAGGACACCACAGTTTATCTCATCAGGCTCAAACAGAACACTGTCTAGCAAGATAAACTGAACACAGACAGAAAGGAAACGTTTAAACCACTTAAGTACCGTAGCAGAAAGCCCTGCATATTCCTCAAGTTACTCCATGATCTTCAGAGGCCAGAGCAATTTAAGCCATTAGAAATAACAGGAGACAGACAGTAGCTTGTGTCATGATGAGAATGGCAAAGTACATCAGACTTCCTTATAGTAGCTGTCTGCAGGGGATTCCTGAGAACTTCCTACAGCACAAAGAAAGAAGGTGTTAATACTTCATTAGGGCACCAGGAGACTCTAGTAATGGCAAAGAGTCAACATTCTGCACAAGCATGGGCAAAATAAAACAAAAGCATAGACCACATAGTGTATTAATAAACAAGTGTAACACAGAGGGAAGAAGGACAGTCTTGTCCTTAAGGTACAAGGGTTTTATGAAACACAAACCACTGCAAATTTCTGTAGTTACTAAGGACAATCTAGTGATTAGAGTGCTACCTTGGAACTCTGGCAACCAGCATTCAGCACCCTGGTCTGCTGCAGTTACCCTGTGTGATCCAGGGGTGGGGAGCGTCTTGTCACTATGTAGTGATAATACACAGCTCTCTGGGGTGTACATCGACAGCACCCTCTTTTGCCACACGCTGACTGGCCATGTGGGCCTTGCACTGAAAATTCCAAAGTGCACTATGGAACTTCTAGAGCCTGGTAGCAGGTTGCAGTAAGCTAATGTGCTCTAGATTTGTACCCCATACTCACTCTCCCCAGAGATAAATCTTTATTTCCTCTGTGACTCGGTTCCTCACTTGTCAAGAGGGGATTATAGCACTGCCCTATTTCACAAGGCTGTTGTGAGAATAAATACCTTAAAGATTATGAGATGAATAGAGTTACGGAAACTGAGGCCTTATAAGCACCTACATTAGTTAAGTCTTCAAACAGTACTAATTCATCTGTTTTATGTCTTTGTAGATACTAAAAACTTTGGTCATCCCTGATTCAAATCTACTTATGACTTCATGATTTTCCAAGTTCTGCAATATCTCTGTCTTTGTGGTGAGAGAAATTTATTTCACCAGGAGGGTAGTGAAGCACTGAAATACTTTACCTACAGATGTGGTGGAATCTCCATCCCTAGAGGTTTTTAAGTCCCAGCTTGACAAAGTCCTGGCTGGCATGATTTATTCAGGGTTGATCCTGCTTTGGGCAGGAGGCTGAACTCGATGACTTCTGAGGCCTCTTCCAGCCCTAGTAGTTTATGATGCTATGATAAATGAAACTCAGAGGCTACATCTACACTTAAAGAAATCTTAGAAATGGCCATGCATATTCAGCACCTCATTAGCATGTCGCCAGCCACAGCTCTTCGAAATTGTTGCCTTTTGCTCCCATGCAGCTTGTCCAGACAGTGTCCTTTTCGAAAGAACCCCGCCAACTTTGAAATCCCCTTATTCCCATCTCCTGCGGCAACTTCCAAGTCCCGTTACTCCTCAGAATGTTGTACACTTTGAAGTACCAGCAGGTTACCTCAGCTACACGCGAGCCGGCACTTCGAAGTTTAACATTTTGAAGTTGCTGCATATGCACCACAGCACTTCATTAATAAACTCCCAACACACCGTCCTCCCTTCGAAGTAGGGGGGTAGTGTACACACAGCCTCACTGGTGTATTAACAGGAGTGCTGTATGTAAGACATGGGAGGTAACTGTCCTGCTCTGCTCAGCATTGGTGAGACCTTTGCTGAAGAACTGTGCCCAGTTCTGGCTGCCACATTTTCAGAAAGCGGTTGATAAATTGACAGAGTCCAGAGGAGAGCAACAAAAATGACAAAATGTTTAGAAAAATCTGATCTCTGAGGAATGATTAAAAGATTGAATCCTGTTGAATTATTAGAAAAGAAGACTGCAGGGTCAAGGGGAGGAGAACCTGAAAAGTCTTCAAATATAGTAAGAGCTGCTATAAAGAGGACAGGGTTCAATTGTTTTCCATTGTTAACTGAAGGTAGGACAAGAAGCGGTGGACTTAATCTGCAAAAAGAGAGATTAAGGTTGGATGTTACAAAATTTTTCTAGCTACATGAGTGGCTACCATCTGGAATAGTCTTCTAAGCTATTTCCGTCACTTGAGGTTTTAAGAACAGGTTGGAAAAGTACCTCTCAGGGATGGTCTGGAGCTATTTGGTCCTGCCTCAGCACAGGGAACTGGACTTGATGACTTCCTAAGATCCCTTCTGGTCCTACCTTTCTAAGATTCTGTGCTGTCTTAGCTTTGAAATGAAGCATTAAGGCCTGATTACTTGTTACATTAAGTCTTGTCTATGCCATACTGTACTGTCAGGGACCTCCCTGTCTCTTAACTTACATAAGGCCTCTAACTTCCCCTCCCCTCTCCCAGCTTTTGGCAAAAGGGAGAAGGCGTCAACTGAGCCACTCTGTATGACACTTTGGGGCAGCCACAGGATTCCACAGCCCCCAGTATAAGCTAGAGAAGCACTGAGGCTGTTCCAACTTATGCTCTGATTGCCGTGATCCTTCCCAAATATCTACAAGAATGTATAGGTGTGATGTAGGAACTACTGAGTGAAATATTATGGGCTGTGTGTACACGAAGTCAGAGTGGATATTCATAATGGTCCGTTCCAGTCTTAATATATATCAATGTGACTGTTGAAAATGCAAGTGTCCCAACTTTGTCCTGCCACAACTTCTTCCATCCCACAAGCAGGCATGGAGCAGCTGACTACAGGGCTCTTTAGTCTCCCAGCTCTGCTTCATGATCCTTTCTGAACTCCAGAACTACAGTGACTACTGCTCATTCGCAGACAGCAAATCCTTATAGTCCATGGTACATGATACGTGCTGAAAGGAAATGGAATGGTGAAAGCAGCCTCCCCTCAGATGAGAGGTGGAGGTTGGCTCTTCATTGCTCCTGTAGTAGCCCAAGTAGACTTACCATGGAAACAATACAATTCTGTCTGGTATAGCCCAGTCAGCCTCACTCCTGGGCCCCAGCCCCTTGTTCTGATCCCAGTCCTGCAGGTAGCTTTGGACCCACATGCCTTGGCCACAGTTTGCCCCATGTCCCTTGGCTGAAGGGTGCTGGAGTAGGGAACCCTCTTCGCTGCCCCTCCTCTACCTCACACCCAGCAGCCTCTGGCAATGCTGATGTTCTTTTCTTCTTTCTAGCTCGCTCCTTCCCTGTACTCACCTCCTCGGCTCACTCCAACTTCCTCTTCCACTCATCTCCCCTTCTCCCAGGGGGAGGCCTGTTAAACAGTCCTGTGGCAGCCTCAATGAGCTCAGGTGGCCCTAACTGATTTATAGCAACCCCTCCTTGGCTGCTTCCCCAGGTCAGCTCCTCCTCACTGCCTTGAAGTGTCCCTCTGTTCATTAGCCAGGTGTTACCTCTCTCCCCTTCTAGGCTAGGCCTCTGTCCTGACCCTGTCACACTGTAAACAACTTCACCCTACCATGAAAGGAGAAGGCAGGTGAAATTGGCAGGGACCTAAGGAAGAGAGGGAAAGAGAATGGCAAAGGCATCAGAGGGATTTCACAATTGAGAAATGATCCAAAATTTTAAAGAACGAAGATGAAGTCACAGAAAGAAAATGCCAGAGTTAAAAAATCAAGCTCAGAGAAAGAAGGAAAAGAGATAGGGGAAAACAATCTTGAGGAGAAACAAAGAAAGATGGTCTCATGAGTAAATAAACTGATTCAATATTTGAAAGCATCAATCAGGAAAATTGATGGAAAATGCTAAAAATATAGAAA
This sequence comes from Carettochelys insculpta, assembly GCF_033958435.1. Lineage (NCBI taxonomy): Eukaryota > Metazoa > Chordata > Testudines > Carettochelyidae > Carettochelys > Carettochelys insculpta. The sequence goes on from NC_134139.1 coordinate 192,509,989, forward strand.
GGCATACAGCTGGTCAAATTATTCAATGTGAGTAAATTGTCCAACCCATTTAGCATTTTTATTTGTTTGTTTTGTTTGTGAATCATTGGTGAACAAACTGATTTCTGCAAATTCATTACTAGCAAGTATTCATCAAGTAGTATAAATGAAAATTTAGTCTGATGGAAGAATGTTGACGTTAGTCATTCAATCTTTGCAGTTCTCAGTGTGTACTCCCGCTTGCTTATGTCACTGGATATTTTTTTCTCATATTGGATGACCGACCTTATTTTGTTTGTTTGACAAGTGACCATTGGTGAACAGCAAATACTTACTCTATGAGGATCCTTCTGCTGGTATGATGATGGGTATTTATACAAAGAATTCTCTTTTCCCCAGTTGTTCAGTGAACAAAATCCCCTTCTCACAAATGTTCCTGAGTCACAAATAATGAGTGTTAAAAATGGCTTAGCTGGGTGTATATTCATGATCCATTTCAATGTTCATACACCTGGGTTTAACGCTCCCAGACTACATCTACACTAGAGAAGGCCACTGGAAAATAAAGTTAGGAGCTTCTTTTAAGGTGGCTTCTCCAGGAAATAATAGATCACAAATCAACAGCAACAACAACAAAATAGCTGTTCCTGGTTCTTTTGGGACTTATGACATTATTTGAAAGTGTAAGCAGAGAGCTACTGGTGAGTCAGGCCAGAGGAGGAGTTTAGCAAATGAGAGGATGGGTCAAGCAAAATCATTCTTTCTTTTGCTTTCATTTGATGGTGCTTGTAAGAAACTAAAATGAAGAATAGTTTGCATTTTCAACATGCTTTTAGAGAGCACCTAAAATCTTTAGTGCAGCCCAGCAACTCAGACAGAAAAAAGGAAGCAATTAAATTACAGTTGTCCCAGCGGGATGTTGTACAGTCATGGGCCTAGAACAATAAGACTTTTCCCAGCCCGGAGAAAATTTCTGTTTCCCCATGCACTTTACATAAGAACAGTCACAATGTGTCGGATCAATGGCCCACCTAGCTCAATATCCAGTCTCTGACAGTGGATGATGCAGATACTTCAGAGGACATGAACCAAACAACTTCAAGTGAGCCAACCCCAGTCATCCAATCCAAGGTTCTGATAATCGGTGGGTTAGTAATAACCAGAATATGGAATTGTTTCCCTTACCTTCATAGCTAATAGGCATGGATGGACCTATCTGCCATGAATTTATCTAATTCTTATTTGACCCTACTTATAGTTTTAGATGTCACAACATGCCCTGGCAAGGAGTTCCACAGGTTGGCTGTGCATTGCACAAAGCACTTCCTTTGGTTTGTTTTAAATCTTCTGCCTATTAATTTCACTGAATGACTGATAATTCTGATGTTATTTGAAGGAGTGAAAAACAATTTCTTAGTCATTTTCTCCACACCATTCATAATCTATAGGCCTCTGCCATATCTCCCCTTAATCATCTCTTTGCTAAATTGAACAGTCCCAGAATCATGGCGACTCCAAGATCACTTTCTTGAGTGGTAACAGCTTATTTAGTCCCCATCATGCTACATTCATAAATGGGATTATGTTTTCCAATATGCAATACTTTGTACCTACCAAATTTAATTTTATCTGCTAGTTTGTTGCCAGTCCCCCAGTTTTGAAAGATTTCTTTGTAATGCTTTGCTGCCAACTTTGGATGTAGCTACCTTGAGTTATTTGATAGAGTCTGCAAATATTGCTGCTTCAGAATTCACTCCTTTTTCCAGCTCATCAATAATAAGTTGAACAGCACAGGTACTTCTAGAAATCCTTGTGGGATCCTGCTATTTACCTCTCTCCATTGTGAAAACTCATAATTTATTCCTACTGTTTGTTCTCTGTCTGTTAACCAGTTAGGCTACAGCTACACTACAGAAGTATTTCAGAGGTAACATAGCTACACACAAAATACATTTTGAAATTGCACCCAACTATTTTGAAATAGCATTTCTGAACACATAACACCTATTTTGAAATAGTGCCATTAGAATCCATTGTGGCTTATTTTGAAATAGCACTATTCCGTGTCTTAATAGCACATATTAATAGGTATTTTGAAATAGGTGTCATTCCTCCTGCAGTGAGGTTTACTGGTTTCAAAATAACACACCCAGTATTTTGAATAGTAACAGAGAGGGAGCCGTGCTAGTCTATATACTATCACAACAAAAAGCAGTCAAGTAGCACTTTAAAGACTAGCAAAATAATTTATTAGGTGAGCTTTTGTGGGACAGACCCACTTCTTCAGACCACAGCCATACTATTATACATAATATTATATTATGATACATAATATTATACATAATATTGAGCCTGTTCTGGTCTGGCTATGGTCTGAAGAAGTGGGTCTGTCCCACGAAAGCTCACCTAATAAATTATTTTGCTAGTCTTTAAAGTGCTACTTCACTGCTTTTTGTTTTGCCACTATTTCGAGTTTATTTCAGAATCGCATGTGTATAGTGTAGACACTAGCAAAGTTATTCTGAAATAAAACTATTATCTCAAAATAGCTCTGTGGTGTAGACATGGCCTTACTGACCTATGAGAGGACTTTTCTTCTAATCCCATGACTGCTTAGTTTCTTTAAGACACTTTGGCTAAGGACCTTGTCAAAGGTTTTCTGAAAGTCCAAGTACACTGTATCTACTGACTCACCCTTGCCCACATGTTTGTTGACCCCCTTCAAAGAATTCTCATGGCCTGATGAAGCCTGATTTCCCTTTTAAAATACTGTGTCGATCTTCTCTAACATATCATGTTTATCCATGTGTCTGATAATTCTTTTCTTCCCTGTAGTTCCAGTTTTTACATGCATTGAGACACTATGGCTACATCTACATGAGAGGGCTTTGTTGAGCGAACCAGATTTTTGTTGACAAAACCCACCAAGTGTCTGGGGCTGCCCTCCTCCCCTCAGACTGCTATTCCATCAGTCAGGGGCAGGGGTGCAGAGGTCAGCCCAGTCCCCCAGACACCATGCAGGCATGCACTCCTTGGACAATCTTGTCCCCCAGCCTGGGGGTGAAGGCTGCTGCTCGCAGAGGGTGGGGGGACTGGGCCTCAGGTCTGTGCTGTGGGAAGGACTCACTGACTCCCCCTCTCTCCTTTCAGCTGCACCAACTGAGGGCCAGGCCCACCACACCATGCCAGCAGAGCCAGCTAGCACTGGAGCAGCTCCCCACAGGGATGGCACCCCACCACCACGAGGGCAGGCCTGTGGCCAAGGAGGCTGTCACCAGGCATAAACGGCCACCCTGCAGTGGCAGAACAACCTCCTGGAGCAACAGCTGTGTGAGGACTAGGAGTAACGTGGGAACAGGTGTGAGGCACGGACCAGTGGCTGGCCAGGATAGACCACCTCCTGGCTATCTAGGAGATCAGAACAGCCCAGATGGCCATGCCCATGCTCCCACTGCACTCCCCACACCCTGCCACTGTTGCCCCCGCATCCTGACCCTGCTTCTCCTGACCCCATGCCCCAGCTGGTGCTGCAGGCCCTGCAGTTGGCAATGGCTGTGGCTTCCTAGGCCTTCCCACCACTCTGCCTGCCCTCCGGGCCTTCCCTGCTCCCCCTGCCCTCCCTACCTCCCAAGCCCCCCTGCCCTGGCCCCGCCCATACCTTCCAGTGCTCCCAGCCCAATCCCAGCCCCAGTAGGGACCCCAAACCCACAGTGGGAGGGGATTCCACGGCTAGCAACATTTAGGGTATCATTCCCTTTTGGGTTTGCGGTTCTCCACCTTCTCCCTGGACTAATGCCCCCTTCCCCCATCCCAAGCCCCCCCTCCAAGTTCAGATGCCCCCTCATTCCCTGTCCCAAGCCCCCCTACAATGTAAATATGTAAATAGTTCATTATGTAAGAAAGTTTAATTTGCATTATGTTAGTCTACAGCTCAGTAAACTTTCCGTACCCCCGTGTCCCTCTTTATTGGGGAGGGGTTTGGGGAGAGAGGGAAAAGGCGGAGGTGGGTGGTGTGAATGGGGTAGAGCTGCATACCCAAAGCCCTCATAGGAGGTGCCCCAGGGAAGCTGATTGGGGCCATGGAAGAAGCTGTCCTGCAGTGCCTCCTGGATGTGCACCCCATCCCTGTGCACCTGGCAAGACATAGCTGCATCTAGCTGCTCGGAGGCACCTGACTGTCCAGCTCCCACCCCGATAGGACGGCCTCCCGCTTCTCCTCCACAAGATTGTGGAGGGTGCAGCAGTTAACCTTTCTGCTCCCCCATGTCCAGCTATGTCAGGAGACAATGGAATCGAGCCTTCAGGTGCCCAAAGGCACGCTCAATGGAGTAGCGTGCCTGGTTGATGTAGGTATTGAACTGTTCCTGTGTGGGGTCTAGGTGCCTGGCGTAAAGCCTCATGAGCCACTGAGTGACTGGGTAAGCTGCATCCCCACTGTGCACAATGGTATGACTACATTCCCAACAACGATCTCCTGGTGGGGGACACAGGTGCCCACGTCCATCCTCAGACACAGACTAGAGTTGTAGAACACCCTGGCATCATGGGTCCGGCCCAACCACCCAACATAAATGTCCAGGAACTCTCTGCAGTTGTCCACCAGAGCCTGCAGCGCAACAGAGTAATAACTCTTCTGACTGATGTGTCATACTGACCTGTGGTCCAGAGCCCAAATGGGGATGTGGGGCTAATCGATCACCCTGAAACAATGGTGGAAGCCAAGGGTGTCGAAGTCGGCCATGATGGCATCCAGGTCTTTAATGCACACAAGCCTCCGGAGCAAGAGCAAGTCAATGGCCCACATTACCTGCAAAAGGAGGAGACCAGATACACACGTGAGAAACCAGGGAAAAGAGCACCTCTGGGCCCCAGCAGGCTCCCCTGACCCATCATGAGCTCCACCCTGCCTTCCCAAGCTCTGTGGTAGCCCACCCTTGGAGGCTCCCCCCCTAACCCCAGCAGCAGGGCTGCATGAGGGTGGGACTCCCCCCAATCCCTCACCTCCCCAGCACCCCTGCCCCACCTCTCAAGGCTCCCCCTTAGGCGGGACCGCCATCCTCCTCCTCCCTCCACCACCACCCCACCCATGCAGGGCCTGCGGCCCAGGAGTGCCTTACCTGCATGAGTATGACCCTGATGGTGGGCTCCCCTCCCCAACAGCAAATTGGTGGCCCATGGAGCAGTAGCTGCTGGGGATGGCCAATTTCCACAAGGTGATGGTGATGATGACCTGCTTCTTGAGGGAAAGGGCAGCCACATGGTGGTGTCCTGTCATCGGAGGGCGGGGGCAAATCAGGTGCAGAGCTCCATGAAGGTCTCCTTGTGCATCTGGAAATTTTGGAGCCACTGATGATTGTCCCATTGCCCCATGACCAGCTGGTCCCACCAGTCAGAACTGGTGGAGTTGCTCAAGACCCTCCCGATTGACCGAGAGGTGAGGGCAAGCGGAGCCCCAGGGCACCATGGGTGTGCTCCCTGAGCCAGCTGGCAGTCTTTACACCCCAGATGTACTGGAAGACAGCCAGAATGATCACTGGCAGCACTTTCAGCAGCTCTTCGTCAGTCCATGGTGAGCCTGGGGGCTGCTCTGACATGCCTGCAGTCAGGAAAGCAATGGGTCTCTCACAGATGGCTCAGGAGCCCTGAAGCAGTTTTGTTTTCCCTCAAGGAGACAGGCAAGCCTCGGTGGGCAGGAAACCTGGGGGCAGGGGCCTTTAAGGGTGAGCTCAGCCAGCAGTCCCAGAAGGGGTTGGCGTCCCTGCAACCCTGTCTTGTGGGGTTTTGTGGCTAGTTCTGTCGACATAGTGGCCTGAGCATGTGGCCACTTTTTGTCAACAGAGCGAATCACTTTTTCGATCCGATTTTGTGTGTGGCCACAATCTGTCAATAGATTTTTACCAGGAAAACCCTTCCGACAGAGGCTTCTGTCAACAGACTACTGGAGTGTAGACATAGCCTGAGAGTCAAAGAAATATGGGAAGGATACTCAAAATTGCAGGAGTTGAAAAGGAGGAAGGTCTTGTACCTACATGGGCATGACCCTGCAAAGGGATATTGAGAGGCTTGTGCAGGAAGAATGGAGGAAGCGAGAAAAGCCAAAGAGGAAAAAAAGAGACATACTTACAATGTAAGTTCCTCATGGTAGGGACAGTCTTTGTTCTGTGTTTGTACTGCACCTGGTACCATGGGACACTGACCTGGTCTGGGGCTCCTAAGTTCTACTGTAATATGATAGCAAATAGTATCCTATTTTATACTATACTATACTACTATTTGATTATTTGAGTATGACGATGATGATGATGATGATGAAGACGATGAGGCTGGAACAAGAAAGAATGGATGAATTATTTTGGATCCAGATTCTAACCTGTTAGAGAAGCCAGTGGAATGGTTTGATGAAATTCAAGGTACAGTTGTGCTTCTTTGTTTGAGAAGATGGGCCTCTTTCTTCTCCGAGATCTTCAGACTGCAGCATGTGCAACATACTATTAAAATACTGCTTTGATAAGTAGTAATTCAGAGACTATTTATCTCCTCAGGCAGTCACAGGCCTCCTACCCACAAAAGATCTCTTCGGAATGAAAGCAAGATGCTTCATGCAGCAGGCCAAACATTTTGCGCATTTAGTTTTTAGCACCTCTGACAAGCAGGCCATCTTTTATTTAGATGCCTAACATTAAAGTTAGATAACTAAATTTACATGCCAAATTTGAAATATTTTTGGTTGAAATAACAGTTTTGCAATAGCTGATGTAATTCTTTCCTTAATTTGGTTCAATGTTGTAACTTCTGTCTCGCTATTTTGCATTTTTTGAATTTTGTATATGAAAATTAACCCAGCAATTCATACCTGACAAAAATCAGGTGACGACTTTCTCCATATGTTGTTTTGTGACTCCTATATTTAGTTTTTGTTTAGTATGCTTTTCCCCATCATTCTGTTTTAACCTCTGTGTAAAAGGGAGATCTTAGTCCAATAATATACTTTGTACAAGAGAACATTTTCCATGTTTATATGATACTAACAACTGTACCCAGTGTTGCTTGGCTCTTTAACCCAGTTAAGGATTGTTTAATAAAATGAAAATGTACATGTTTTATTTAAATAATTACATTTTTCAAAAAATAGTGTTACTTTTACAACGTTAATTTCTAATTCAGATTTCTTAAAGGGATTGTTAACATTTTTCTGTTTAATTTTTTTAGTAATTTTTTAAAATGGGAACTTCATCAAGTGCATTTTTTCTTCATCCCTTCAACTCTTATCATTTGCTAGGTTTTAACTAAAAGGGCTATAGTACATTTAGTTTCTAACAGCATTTCTTCTAGTTTAATTTAATGGTGAAAAATAGAGCACTACTCCGAATTTCTCTATTTTATCTTTTTTCCTGTAAGGTTTATTGCAAAATAATCCTATTCCAGGTTCATCTTAGTTCAATTCCCCCCACCTCCAACCTTCTCTGCTGTAAACTACATAAGCTAAAGCCCTCAACCTCTCCTCATAAGTCATGTGTTTGAGCCCCCAAATTATTTTTGCTGCTCTCTGCTGGACTCCCTCCAATGCGTCCACATCTTTTTTGTAATGGGGGCTCCAGAACTCGACACAAAATTCCAGCTGTGGCCTCACCAGTGTTGAATAAAGGGGAATGATTGCTTCCCTAGATCTGCTGGCAATGCTCCTACTAATGCACCCCAATATGCCATTAGCCTTCTTGGCTACAAGGGCACACTGTTGACTCATGCGCAGCCTCTCATCCACTGTAATCTCCAGATCCTTTTCTGCTGCACTGCTACTTAGCCAGTCAGGCCCAAGCCTATAACAATGCTTGGGATTCTTCCATCCCAAGTGCAGGACTCTGCACTTCTCCTTGTTGAACCTCATCAGATTTCTCTTGGCTCACTCCTCCAATTTGTCTAGGTCACTCTGGACCCTATCCCTACCCTCCAGCATATCTACCTCTTCTCCACAGCTTAGTGTCATCTATAAACTTGCTGCGGGTGCAGTCCATTCCCTCATCCAGGTTATTAATGAAGATGTTGAACAAAACAAGCCCCAGGACCAATCCTTGGCAGAATCCACTTGTTACTGATCGCCAGCCAGACATCGAGCCATTGATCTCAACCCATTGAGCCCAACAATCTAAACAGCTTTTTATCCATCTTACAGTCCATTTACCCAATCCATACTTCTTTAAATTGCTAGCAAGAATACTGCACAAAACCATATCAAAAGCTTTGTTAAAGTCCTGGTATATCACATCCAACACCTTCCTCTACCTACAGAGCCAGTTATTTCATCATAGAAGGCAATCAGGTTGGTCAGGCATGATCTTCCTTTGGTGAATAGATGTTGACTATTTCTGATCACTTTCCTTTCTTCAAGTGCTTCAAAATGGATTCCTTGAGGATCCCGTTCATGATTTTTCCAGGGACTGAGGTCAGGCTGACAGATCTGTAATTCCAAGGATTCTCCTTCTTCTCTTATTTAAAGATGGGCACTACATTTGCCTTTTTCCAATCATCCAGGGCCTCCCACAATTACCGGGAGTTTTCAAAGAAAATGGCCAATGGCTATGCAGTCACATCCGTCAACTCCCTCAGCACCATTGGATGCATTATATCCAGCCCCATGGATTTGAGGATGTACAGATTTTCTAAATAGTTTCTCAAAAATAGTCTCAAAATGGCTTAGAATCCAACCTTATAAACAATTGTTTTCCTCAGTAGTCTTTACACACAAGTTACTCTACTGAAATCAAAGGACTATTCGCAAAAGCAATGACTCTTCAGTTGTATGAGGGACTGCACAGTTGTGTCTTCAATTGAAAACAATATATTCTGTGCCAAAAATAACTGATTAGGAAGAAAAAAATCCAAGAATATAAACATAATGTGACAATTTTAAAACACAGCTGTATCTTCCTTCCAGTGGCTAACTCCACTAGAGAAAGACGTACTAATTGTCTTAATTAACCAGCTTAATTTGGTCATAGAACCATCACAGGGCTGGGCTGTTCTACAATTTTGAATAAGTAGAAAATTGTCAGCACTCCAAACTACATTTTATGTTGGGCATTAATTTAATGCACATGCAGAAGCCTACAGATAGGAAGGAAGAAAAAGGAAATGCGTGATAAGAGATGCAGATCTGTTCCTATACCTCTGATTTATTTATTGTCTTCTCCTATACATTGTTATATTACTTTCAATTTAACCTAAAGGGCCAATCACCCTTAGTTCTAGGCACATGTATATATCAATTAAAATATAGACAGTTTCTGAAAATGAAAACTGTTAGATTAGAAGAGATACATTTGCCCAATATATTACGATAATACAGGCCAACATTCACAATAAACACAGCTTTTGTCTCTCTGCCTGTCCCTGTGAAAAGATCTAAGCAAAGTGCTAGAAAGATTAACAAATACAGGCTCTCACAGACTAAGAAGGTAACCTGAGAACCCCTACCAGAAAACAAGCTGCAGAACACTCCATCCCATTTGAAATAGAGTGGTCTCTGCTGAACCTCCACTGAACACAAGTGTACTGGGAGGGAGAGAGGAAGGGATATTCTCTTAAAGAAACAACTGAGAGATTTATAAGTTAAAACCCATGACCTGAACTCTATCCAAGAAGCTAAGGATGTGTTTACACAGCAGTTAAAAAGTTGTGTCTGGCTGGCTTGGATTCATGGGACTTAAGCTGGGGGGGTCGTCTAAAAAAGGATGTTTTGTAAGTAAGATCCAAATGACCTCCTCTCTCACACGTAGTAATGTACTGGGAGAAAAGACCTCAGAAGCAGGCTGTGTTTGCATAGACACCTCCTCTGGCTAGGTGACCAGCACATAGACCTGCTTTATTGCAAATAAGCACAATATTGAATGCCAGGGTAATGGCATGCAGCACAACTATATTTACAAGCCCTGAGAGAGTTGCCATAACATTAAGCTCAGTCACTAAGTGGGAAGGAGTGTTGTCTAATCCAAGGAAAAATCAAAGAGTGAGTACCTGCATACCTGCCTGGAGATTAAGAGCCCTTTTAGAAAGCCCTAACAGACTCTCCTCTCTCAGGCTACATCTACACTAGAACACAACGTTGAAGTAGCATATTTCAAAGTAGTGACATCAAGATATGCTACTTCGACACATAGTGTCTACACATCCTCTGGGCCTAGCGCCGTCGACATTGAACGTTGAAGTAGCACTGTGCTACATTGAAAGGGGCTGCCCTGGACATGGAAAGGGAGTGTCCACACATACAAGTGGCCCCTTTTGAAATAAGGGGCCAGGAAAGCCCACGGACAGGGTCACAGAGTGGACTAGCCCTTCCGGGGCAACAGCATGCCACTCCCTTAAAGGGCCCCTCCCAAACACACTCGGCCTGCACAACACTAGCCCTGTGTTGGTGACACAGCCTCCCAGACCTCAAGCTGGCAGATATGGACACCCAGCAGCAGCTGGAAGCCCTCCAAGCTGCCTGCTGCTAGATACTGCACGAGTGGCTGCCCAGCAGTTCCTGGCAGGGGACCCCACCCCAAGGGCAGAAGGGGACATCCTGGACCATTGGGCCCTCCTGCTCCCCCGCCTCCCCCATCGGTGCCTCACCAGCTCTGGAGCTACTCCACCAGCTCCAAGTGAGCACCCAGTCATGAGGGAGAGGGATGAGTACCAGTGGGTGCAGAACTTCTGCATGAGCTGGCAGACCTTCATGGAGCTCTGCCAGTGTCTCACCCTTGCCCTGAGGCACCAGGACACCCAGATGTGGTGCGCCCTCACCATCAAGAAGAGGGTCACAACAGCTGTTTGGAAGCTGGCCACTCAGACAGCTACCACTTCGTGGGCCATCAATTTGGCGTAGGCAAGGCTACAGTCGGGGATGTTGTGATGGAGGTAAGGAGGCCTGGGCTTGCACCCACTGGCTACGTCTACACGTGCACACTAAATCGAAATAGCTTATTTCGATGTAGCGACATCGAAATAGTCTGTTTCTATGAATAACATCTACACGTCCTCCAGGGCTGGCAACGTCGGCATTCAACTTCGACGTTGGGCAGCACCACATCGAAATAGGCGCTGCGAGGGAACATGTACATGCCAAAGTAGCACACATCAAAATAAGGGTGCCAGGAACAGCTGCAGACAGGGTCACAGGGCGGACTCAACAGCAAGTTGCTCCCTTAAAGGGCCCCTCCCAGACACAGTTGCACTAAACAACACAAGATCCACGGAGCCGACAACTGGTTGCAGACCCTGTGCATGCAGCATGGATCCCCAGCTGCCGCAGCAGCAGCCAGAAGCCCTGGGCTAAGGGCTGCTGCACACGGTGACCATAGAGCCCCGCAGGGGCTGGAGAGAGAGCGTCTCTCAACCCCTCAGCTGATGGCTGCCATGGCAGACCCCGCTATTTCGATGTTGCGGGACGCAGATCGTCTACACGTGCCCTACTTCGACATTCAACTTCGAAGTAGGGCGCTATTCCCATCCCCTCATGGGGTTAGCGACTTCGACGTCTCGCCGCCTAACATCAATTTCAACTTCGAAATAGCGCCCAACACATGTAGCCGTGATGGGCGCTATTTCGAAGTTGGCGCCGCTACTTCGAAGTAGCGTGCATGTGTAGACGCGGCCACTGGGGGGATGGAGGGTCAGGGAGGGGGGTTTGGGGAGGGTGGCCTGGGTAGGGGGGCAGGGTGCACTCTGAACACCTTCACAGGCACCCATGTCCCTTCCCCACAGGTGGTGCATGCGCTCAATGCCCAGCTGCTGCAGAGGGTCATCTGAGTTGGGGACCTGGACACAGCCATCGCAGGATTCACCACCATGGGGTTCCCAAACTGCTTCGGGGCCCTCGGTGGGACCCACATCCCGATCCACACCCCAGACCACAATGGTGGGTGCTATATCAACAGGAAGGGCTACCACTCTGTGGTCCTGCAGGCCATGGTGGACAGCCGCGGCTGCTTCCAGGATGTGTATGTGGGCTGGCCTGGCTGCATCTATGATGCTCACATGTTCCACAATTTGGGACTATGCCACTGGTGGGAGGTGGGGACCTACATCCCCCAGAGGGACATCCCTCTGGGGGACATCACCGTACCCTTCTGCCTCATGGCAGATGCAGCCTACCCCCTCCAGCCCTGGCTTATGCGGCCATACACAGACCACCTCAACTCCAGCCAGAAGCACAATGCCCAACTGAACCATGCCCAGCAGGTGGTCAAGCAGACCTTTGGGAGCCTGAAGGGCCAGTGGCAGTGCCTCCTGGCCTGCCTGGATGCTGGCCTCTCAAACATCCCCAGGTTGTGGGTGTCTGCTGCATGCTCCACAAGCTGGTGGAAAGCAAGGGGGAGGCCTTCGTGCAGGCCTGGGCACTTGAGGCTAGAATGAGCTATCCCCAGCCAGCTGCCACCCCTAGCCACCAGGAGCGGGTCCAGGAGGCTCTGCAGGAGTACTTTGAGCGGGGGCCCAGTGAGCACCACCCAGGCCATCCCTGGTGGGCTCCCTGCACACCGCCCCCACCATCCCCACACTGACCCCACCACCTGCACACACCCCCACCAAAAGCACAAGTAGCACAGGGGGGTTGTGAAAAATAAAACTGCTCCATGCCTCTGCTCCATGAGGTCCACCTGGAGCCAGAGGACAGCAGCCACCTTGGGGTCCAGGGTGGTGCTTCTCTGGCCATGGCAGGGGTGAGCCCGTCCTGGTGCTGAGGGTGCCCCGAGGCAATCAAGGTCTGGGGATCCAGGAGGGCTGTCCAGAAGCACAGATGGTGCCGTGCTGTCCTGGCCATTAGATGGTGCAGCTGCAGAAATGTAGGCAGGAGAGCGGGAAGCCATGAGTACTAAGCCCTGCCCTGTGGCCCATGCCCCCATCCCCCTGTGGGCATCTGGTCCCCATCCCCTGTCCCCCATTGATGCGTGCAGTGGCCCCATGGGTGGCTCCTTCGCATGGTCTGCCCCCTCCCCGCTCTCCCCAGGGGCAGGGTGCAGAGCTGTCCGTGAGTGAGGGTGCTGATGGTTGCCAGTGGCCATGGTGCCATCCCTGGGCTGTGGTCTGCCTGGACCCTGACAGGCCAAGGTCTGCTGTGGGTGTGGGGCACCCCCAGTCATGTATAGTTCCCCCACCCCATGCCTTGGGGAGGTGTGCCCTGTGAGGTACATACCTGACAGTCCACCGCCATTGTCATGGGAGGCCCGGCGGGCAGATGCCCGGCTGGAGCTGGGGGAGAGGATGTCCAGCACAAGCTCCCCCTCCTTGCTGTACCACTCACATGGTCCCGGCTCTGGCCCTGGGGATGCAGAGCTGGGATCCAGTCCTGACTCCAGCTCCATGTCCTGCTGGGGCTCCTCGATTGTGGTGTCAAGGGCGGCCGGGCGGGGAGGAGGTGTCCCGGGGGCCCAGGATGGCCCTGAGCTCCCGGTAATAGGGTCAAGTGGCTGGGGCAGCCCCAGACTGACTGGCCAAGTCCTGTGCCCAGGCATAACCCTGCTACAACTCCTTGACCTTACTCCTGACATGGTCAGGAGTGCAGGCAGGGTGACCCTGGGCAGTCCCAAAAATTTTCGGGAAGAAGGGGCGTCCAGAAGAAGGACTTCCTTCTAGAAGCTCCCCTGGGGCCACGCTTCTAAACGGCATTTTGGAGTCCAGAAGAACGGTCTTCCGGATTCCAAATCACGTGACCGTATGCTAATGAGGCACGGGGAATTTGCATCCATGCCTCATTAGCATATTTCAGGCCGTGTATTACCATGCCACTTTCGGAGAAAGTGGCCTGTGTAGAAACGGCCCTAAATAAATATTTAAAGTTAAAACAAAATGCCAAAAAAAGGCAAGAACACATTTGTAAGGGATAACAACAACACATTTCAATATCCAGCTATTGTAAGGTCTCTTTAGGAGACAGACTATCTCATATACAGTCTTCCCCCACGTTACGAGGGTAATTCGTTCCTGAAAAACCCCTCTTAGGGTGAATTCTCGTAAGTTGAAAACATAATTACCATTAATTTCAATGTGAAAAAATGTTATGCGTTCCTAACCCCCAAAAATTTACACCCATTTATGCTAAAACAACATCAAAACCCACTAAAAAGAACACAATTACTTTAATAGTTAACATTAGTTATCATAACTCAACATGGGATGCCCGAGGCACAGCTGCACGGGGGGGCGGCAGCGGCCCCCTAGCTGCCTGGCGGGGGCGAGCAGCATCAGTGGGGCCGGGATGGGCTGTGCGCCCAGCATCCATGTCTTGCAGAGTGGCATGATCTACTGCTGGGACTCAGACGAGTCTACCTCCCCGCACTGTGCTGTTGCCCCACCTGCATGGCCTCTTCGTCAAGACCAACGTTGCTGAATCCATTCCCTCAGTGCTTGCCTACCAGAGCCGCCAGCCTCTGCCCCGCCCTGGCCCATGCCTCCAGGAGCTCAGGAAGCCCGCGGCTGCCGGCTGGGCCAGGGTGCACCACTGCTGCAGCGCTGAGGCAGAGACCCAGACCAGCTACAGCAGTGTCAAGGTAAACGGGGGGGTTGGCCGAGGTGCCTGGGGCAGCGGCTGCACAGATGGGTGCTGTCCCCTACTCTCCCAGCTCCGGAGGTGGGAGCCTGCTGTGACCAGCCAGGGGCTCTGGGAAACTGCCACTGGGCACTGCAGAGAGATGCGCCGGACAGGCAGCAGCTGTTGCCTGGAGCCGCGGCCTTTCTCCTGCTGCATGGTGGCTGTGTCCCGCTGAGGTGCGCAAAATCCAGATCAGTCCTCGTAAAAGCAAAGAAATGCCTCATAAGCCGAAGTAGGGGTATTAAATGAAACTCCTTGTAAAGTCGAATTCTCGTAACCTGAATGGGCATATCTCAGGGTATGACTGTATATGAATATGATAGGGCTCTTGCACCTGCTTCTGAAACATATGGGCTACATCTACACTTGCATTCCTCTTTCGAAAAAGGAATGCAAATGACGGAAATTGAAAATGCAAATGAGGTGCTGATTTACATATCTTGTGCTTCATTTGCATAATCCCTTTGGAAGAGATTCTTTCGAAAGAAAGAAAGCAGTATAGATGGGGTTCTTTCGAAAATAAACCCCATCTTCAAAAGAACTCTTCTTCCTATTTTGTTCCAGAGTAGGGTTCTTTTGAAGATGGGGTTTATTTTCGAAAGAGCCCCATCTATACTGCTTTCTTTCTTTCGAAAGAATCACTTCCAAAGACAGACTATGCAAATGAAGCACAAGATATGTAAATCACTGCCTCATTTGCATTTTTGATTTCCATCATTTGCATTCCTCTTTCAAAAGAGGAATGGAAGTGCAGACGTAGCCATTGGAAGTGCAGACGTAGCAGACTTCCAGTGGTGTTGGCCACTTCCAGAGATAGGATTCAGGTCTGGCAATTCAGGTGTGGCCGTTTCTAAGATCTGTGTCTGCAGTCTGTACCTAATCCTTAAGGTCCCCTTTGTGGGCAAAGTCTCCAAAGGTACTCTTTATTTATCTGTGGCCACATACCTAATTAGTAAATAAAAGAAACATATTGGTGTTCTAGGTATCTTTCTTTACATATTACAGGTCATGTCTACTCTAGCCCAAAACTTTGAAATGGCCATGCAAATGGCCATTTTGAAGTTTACTAATGAAGTGCTGAAATACATATTCAGTGCCTCATTAGCATGCGGGAGGCCATGGCACTTCAAAATTGACGCGGCTCGCCGCCACGCAGCTCGTCCAGATGGGGCACCTTTTCGAAAGGACCCCAGCTACTTTGAAGTCCCCTTATTCCTATGAGCAGATTGGAATAAGGGGACTTCAAAGTAGGCGGGGTCCTTTCGAAAAGGAGCCCCATCTGGACAAGCCGCGCGGCAGCGAGCCGCGTCAATTTCGAAGTGCCATGGCTGCCCGCATGCTAATGAGGCGCCGAATATGTATTTCAGCACTTCATTAGTGAACTTCAAAATAGCCATTTGCATGGCCATTTCGAAGTTTGGGGCTAGTGTAGACATAGCCACAGTGTTGGTAAAGGCAAACACTTACATATTGTTCAATAGTTTGTATAGTGGATTTTCTATCTGTTCTTTTTTCCCCTGTGATAAATAACACAGCTCTCCTTCCTCACATTTACAAGGATTTTTTTCCTCAAATGAATTATGAATAATTAAAATCTAACTCCATTTGTCCTTTTTTTCTTAATTGAAGAAATTAAAGATGTATGTGGTATCACTCCAAGCACTGCAAAGACAAAGGTATACATTATTTTATTTAAGTATAGTACTTTAAATGGTACAGTGCATTTTTTTAACTAATTCATGCCTAGGTCTAGACAAATATGTAACACATTAAGCTAATAAAAAGAGTTTTATCAGACAGTGGTGTTTCTGTGACATTTGTGAGCTCTTATTTCTCCAGCATTATGCTCACTGAATGGTAATACAGTTTATCTCCTACCCTTCTCCCCTCCCCCCACACACTGAGCACTGAGTTATTGCATTTTATATTATTAATCAGCCTGTCCATGACTAAATAGCTGGAATATAAATTCACTAAGTATACATACCTGATATTTCAGAGCATAAGCCAACCACAAACTGCTTGGAGTTAGGAAGAAATTTATCCTCAAGGCAAGATATTGCACTGATGCCCATTAGGAGTCTTGCTCCTTTTGAAGCATCCACTGAGGCTCCCTATTGGAGATGGTCCCTGGCAATTCCTCCCATACTAAACTATTGCTATTGGAAAACTTATTCAGCCATGTCATTAGAACTGAAGAAATAAAAATAAAAAGCCAACGGAGCTGCTCTGTACGGACCTTTTGTCAATTAATTCCTTCCACAATCAAAGCAAAGATTCTGGAGCAGGGTGGTTATGTGCACAAACAGATATCTCACTGACCTCTGTTTTCTATGACCATTGTAAACACACCTGGCTTAGGCATTTCCTATTGACTTTAGAGAGCACATTTTCACTGAAAGTGGTTTACAAATGGTGGTGAGAAAAGCCAAAGGAATGATGGTTTCTAGCTTGTCCACCGCCACTTCATTTCACTATTAAAGAAAGAAAGAAAGAAAGAAAATGTTAGAAATTCCATAGAAAAAGAAAAAGTTACTAAGTGCCTACAGTGCCAGACCGGCAATTTCCCTCAGTAGCCTGAATTAGGTATAATATCTTTCAGGATCTATTATACTAAAATGCAACTGTATATGTGTTATTGTGGCACTCTTTGTGCCTCCTCTTATAGGAAGGGGATGCTACTGCACTTCCTCTGTTATCAGCCACTTGACACCACCCCTTACAGAGGTGTGCATATACTAGTTCAAACTGGATGTTCCAGTGGATGATGACAAAGGAAGGATTTGGGGGTAAATAGCCTGATTTTAAACTAGCTCACAGATTTTTTTTTTCTGATCAAGCGAACGGATAGCAGCCATGCTTCATGGCAGGCCCCAATCCTTAAGAAAGCATTAGAATGAGTGTGCCTACTGAGGTTCCATATGATTGTGTGCAGGCCCACCAACATGAGGAGGCAAAAGGGGTGAAGGAAGCAATAGTCTGACACCATGTAGATCCAAGCACAAGGCCTCTATTATGTACAGTTGGCGGAGTGTCACTTCGCTTGTTAGGCTCGGTGAGACTGACAAACAGCTGATTACAGTGAATTATAAAGGGTTCCAATGAGCAGAGGGAAGCAAAGGGGCTGGGTGTTACCCAGAACCCCTGGATAGATACTAGCAGCAAGACATAATGAGTGCAAATAAGCCAGTCATCTACAAGGTTGCATAAGTGCCCTGATTCAGGTTTACATGTGGCTACAAAAGTATTATCCCTTAAGTTTTTCTCATGTAGACGATAGGTGAAATTCCAATTCCTAGTCTTCCGGAACATCAGGTTGCACCTTCTGGGAGGTGTTTTCCATTGGTACATTCCTATCTGGTCTTGAGAAATAAAGGAACAAATAAGCAATACATATATTGGTACAATTATAAATGCTACCCTCCTTTCTGTGCTCAGATTGGCATCTGTGAAGGATAGACACCATCACTCATGTTGACATGTTAGACCTTTTCTTGAACTGAGCAGAGGAAGATTTGTTATCTCTCTTCTTCAACTAGTAAGCAGACTAATTCAAGAGGAGCCCCAATTATTGCTTTCACACCTATGATTTATGCTGAATTAACACTTGTTTGATACTGAGAAGCCACAAATCAGCCTTTGTCTGTGAATCTGACGTATCTTAGAATCATAGAATCATAGGGTTGGAAGGGACCTCAGGAGGTCGTTGAGTTCACCCCCACTTCAAGCAGGATCAACCCCAACTAAGTCATCTCAGCCAGGACCTTGTCAAGCCAGGACTCAAAAACCTCGCGGGATGGAGAATCCACCACCTGTCTAGGCAACACATTCCAATGCTTCACCACCCTCCTGGTGAAGTAGTTTTTCCTAATATACTACCTACAACTCTCCTTCTGTAACTTCAGACCATTACTCCTTGTTCTGCCATCTGACACCACTGAGAACAGTTTCTCACCCTCCTCTTTAGAGCTCCCCTTCAGGAAGTTGAGGGCTGCTATTAAATCACCCCTAAGTCTTCTCTTTTGTAAACTAAACAAGCCCAAATCTCTCAGCCTATCCTCATAGGTCTTGTGCTCCAGCCTCTTAATCATTTTTGTTGCCCTCCGCTGAACCTGCTCCAGCACATCCACATCCCTTTCATACTGGGGGGCCCAAAACTGGATACAATATTCCAGATGTGGCCTCACCAGTGCCAAATAGAGGGGGATGGGCACTTCTTGGCAGAGACAACAATTAGGTCCAAATGCTTGCCCTAAGCTGCCATGAACTTCACTTAGAATGAAAGCTTTGGGGCCTGCTTTGTGTAAATTTATGTTAAGGTTTTTGAACAAAGATTGTGGCCAGAATCCAGCATAATACAAAATCAGGATCTTGGACCTTCCTGAGGCAATTTCCCCAGGGCCCGGCTATACAAAAGAGACCAGAGCTCCTGGCTGCTGCCACTACTTCAGCACTACTGGCCCTCTAAATCACTATGTGGTGTGCTATGGGTAGTACAAGGGCAGAGGGCAGGGGAACGACATGTTTGGGGCATCACTGATGGCTGACTGTCCCAGCCCCGCCCATTCTGCCCAAGGCTCTGCCCCATCTGAGGGCACAGAGAAGGGCCCCCTACCTGCTTCCTTGACCAGGATCCCAGTGAGGCTATGAGCCCTGCTGATTGTGTGCTTATTCTATAAACACAAGGAAGAAGCGTCAAAGGACTGCTGCTGCCAAAGCCTAGGTGAGGGATGAGGTGAACCTGTGTAAGCTTATTAGTATGAACCTGAGTTCCTTTATTATTTTTAATATGCTTCTCTGTAGTGATTTTTTACCTTCAAAGTAAAAAAGGTTTGCACAGAAAGAGCTGTGCTGTGCTTATTACTGTTGGCAATTACTGCTCAGTCTCTGAAGGGAAAGCAAGTAGGTGTGTCTGAGCTGCATGTCTTCTGGGAACAGCACAGCAAAGGTGGAGGACTGTGAAGCCTGGAAATCCCCAGTCAGAAGGGCCAGTTGTGGGTTTCCACCCAAAGAGGAAGGGGCTGAAAGCCTGACAGCGAGTGCCCTGGTTGGACCACTGAGGGTAAATACCAGGTGCAATTGCCATAACCAATGATGACAATGCATGTTATTTACAAAAATTAACTGTCAGCCAACTTAGGCTTAGGTGGCTGTTTCATTTCTGGGTAGGCTCCTGAGTTTGGACTACAGCCTAGGCACTGGGACCATGTGAGATGGGAGGGTCCCAGCGCCCAGAGTCCAGTCCATCCTCAGAAGTTTACACAGAAATGAAACAGGCCCACTCCCAATCCAGCCCACACCCCATGATACCAGTGGGCTGGCATAGTCTACCTGTGGGCTTTTCTTTGTTCTGTATATGTGTCCTTAGGGCACATCACACTGCAATAAAACACTCATGGCTGGCTCATGTCAGCAGACAGGCTCACGGGATTCAAGCTGATGTGCTATAACATTGCTGCTTAAATGTTTGGGTTCCAGCCTATGTCTGAACATCTACACTCCAAACGTATAGACCCTCAGCCTGAGCCTTGCAAAGCCTAAGATAGCTGAGGGCACCAACCATAGCTGTTTTATTGCAGCATAGACCAACACTCTGAGGTCCGAAAATAAACTGCCTTCTCAGTTTTGTTCTTTTCATTTTTAACTTCCACTAGTGCCTAAACAGGCCCTGTTCTTTTCTGTTGCTTGTACATCAGCATCATTGATAATCTTAACAGCACTCTTACATCAGCCTGACTGTGCACATCTCTATACTTACATTCATGTCCCTCCCATGTAGTGTCCCATTACACTGACATATTGACACCAGCTTCCCAAGCAGCGTTGAATCATGCTTGACATACGTAGATTAACATAGCACAACTACAGACACTGTTACCTATCTCAGCCTTAAGAGTCCTCCAGCAGCTATCCCACAACGCCCAACACTACTCATCATAAATATCAATTCCACTGACCAGGCGGGGTTACGTAGACAGAGCTCCTCACCCTTAAAACCCCTGCAAATGTTTTGTGTCCTTTCCTAGTTGGTGAGCACATCTCTGTGTGAAACTGCCCAGCTGACTTTGCCAGCTACACATACCACACTAGATTTCCTGGGCCTGTGGGGGAAGAGATATGCAGGCACAGCTCAGAACCAGCTATAGGAGTACTGTCATCTATGAGCAGATTGTTCAGGGGAATACAGGGAAAGAGGTTAAACAGGGACCTGTTCATCAGACATAGAATTACCAGCCAGAAGGTGAATATTGCAGCCTGTCTGTTTGAAGAAGGAAAGAGTGGGCAGCAGAGCCATAACTAGGTATATTAGTACCCAGGGTCTGCAAGAGTTTGCCATTTTCCGATCCATAGTCTATGCAGACTGAAGGATGCCTACATCCTTTCTACACCCAGAGGCAACACATGCGGGGGACAGATGGGTCATGCCAACCCCTGATTTTTGGTTCCATCTCCCCATCTCAGACTGGCTGGGTGGCCCACTGACGTGCCAGGGAGTGGAGATGGCACTCACAAATGAGCCCTGCTGTGAAGGGTTTTACATGTCACCTCTGGTTACACCCAGCTTTTCAGCCCCCATGGCTTTGCATCCTGGGTGGCTGTCCCACGCACCCTGCCCTGGTAATGGCACTAGCGGGTGGGAAAAAAGCACAGAAAAAATGCACCAGGACATAATGGAGCTTGTCCATCAGCAAACTCAGCTGCAGTAGCCCCCTGTGGATCTTCAGGTTCAACAGTCCCAGACTTGATTGTCATTGCAGTCTGTGACGAGCTGCAGCATAGCCCCCACCCATCACGTTCCTCCCCACTCCACTGACATGGCCTCAATGTACATCTATATTTCTACCTAGTCTTTGTGTGTTAGGGCTCTTAATTTTTTAAAGTTAAAATGTATTAATTTTAAAGGTCTTCCAGTGTTTTTAATTGTTTTTGTAAGTAAATAAAACTTTGTTTTGAAATTATTCATCTTCCTCAGCTTACAAATGCAGGCAGTGGAAATAGTGGTCCTGTACACTCACAAGCTGCAGGATCCATGTCACACAGTACAGCCATATATTCAGAGGTAGCACCTCTACCTTAATATGCGCACTCTCAGGCTGTATCTACACAGCAAAAGTTATTTCAGAATAACGGCTCACATTCTAAAATAAATTTGGAAGTGTCTACTCAACACAACCACTATCTTGAAATAATTTCAAAACAGTGGATGTCTTATTTTGATTTTGGTAAACCTCATTTTATAAGGAATAGCACCTACAGGGGCTGTGTAGACGGGGAATAGGGGCTATTTTTAAATAAGCTATAGTGTGTCTGAAGGCTCTAATCCAAAACAGGCTGTATTGTGTCTGAATGCTGCATTTTGAAATAGCTGAGTGCTAGTTCGATACAAATTTTGGCTGTGGCTACACTGCATTCTGCTTTTGGAAGCAGAAAGCAAATGAGCAAGATTGGAAATACAGGTGAGGCACAGATTTACATACCATGCACCTCATTTGTGTATTATTGCACAATCTCACTTCCAGAAGATCCTTTACCGGATGCAAACACAGCTGTGTAGATGGAGTTCCTTTGTAAACATACCCCGTTTTTGAAAACACCTTTCTTCCTGAAACCCCATCTACACAGCTTTGTTTGCTTCCAGAAAAGGCTCTTCCAAAAGCAAAATTGTGTGAGAATATGCAAATGAAGTGTGAGATATGTAAATCCACACCTCATTTGCATTTTTGATCTCGCTCATATGCATTCCACTTTTGAAAGCAGAATGCAGTGTAATCATAGCCTGTGTGTGTAGATGCGCTATTTCAAAATAAGCTATTCCAGAAAATCACTTTCAGAACAGCCTATTTCAAAATAATGCTGCTGTGGCGCATAGCCTCAGTGATATCTGTGCAGCGCGCCCTACACCTTTCCAAAAAGGCCTCCAAACTGCAGTTCCAGGCTGTGCGCAGTGCACCCTCATATTGTTCAGTGGCTTGCCGTTAAAGTGCTGTTTCAAATCCTCCCTAGGCTGTATAGCTTCCGTTGAGCGCATCTGACAGACATTGTGTCTGGATGTTCAAACTCAGAAAACAGCTGTTCCATCTCTATCTCTGCAACAACTTTTCCCCCTTTGTTTCACAAACATTCATAGAAAACACAACAGGCAGCTATAACCACTGGGATTCTTTTCCTTCTAAAATCCAATCTGGTAAGTAAACAATGTCACGGCCCTTTTAATCTACCAAAAGTTATGTGCCCTGTTGAGCTGACAGCTGAATCTGTCTGTGGTGCTGTCAATGCAGCTGGTCCACACTGTCACAATGATTAAGGAGTAGGCTGGTTTCCCCAGGATTGCTATAGACATTGCAACATCACCAATAGTAATCCATCAGTCAGACCAGCATGTCCCAGCTTGTAGTTTCTGAACAATCCTGTGTTCTGTGTTCATGAACCTTCCCTGACCCACCAACACTGATGTCAATGAAGCATCCCTGGTAATCCACCAGAGCTTGCATAAAAAGAAAACCAGACCTTTCTTTTGAGGTAGTTTGAGACAAGATGCTCTGTGGCTAAAATAGGGATGCGGTTCCCATCTGTTGCTCTGCTGCAGTTTGGAAACCACAGAGCTTCAAAGCCATCCACTAAGTCCTACTCTTTTCCAAGAGTCACAGTCTGCCCCACCAGAGATGATTAATGGTTTGGCACACTTGAATGACAACAGCCTCTACAGTGGATTTTCCAGCCACAGGGCAACCACATTTGAACTTTCAAAAGAAGACATGCCTGTGACGGAGTGTATCTGTATCAGTATCTGCCAACTCACGTTGCATTAATGTACATTAGAGTTAGAAAATCTACTGTACGGGCTGTTGTCATTCGAGAGTAATGAGCCCTTAATCATCTCTGGCTGTGCAGTACATGAGTTGATAGATACTGATACAGATACACTCCCTCTCAGGGATGTCCTCTTTTTTGAAAGTTCAAATATGGTAACCCTATACAACCCTAAAATAACATCCCATTGACTGGTAGTAATGTAACATTGCAAGTTCTCATGATGAGATTGCCACTTGCTTCTCAAGTGTCTGTGTAGCTCATTCTGGTTTCCCTGCATGAGAGGATTGGTACAAGCTTAGCCTATAGATCCAGGATGCTGGCCTTGCACATCCAGAAGTTCTCCAATCCATGTTTGTCATTCCAGCCCCAAATCACAATGCAATCCCACCAGTCTGTCCACATTTCTGGGGCCAAGAAGCTGCACCACCACTTGCCACTGCTCCTTGAACACCAGCAACCTTGGGCTGGGTCTCACTATGTCCCACAGTAAACTGACCCCCAATAATTGTCATGCTGTCTGTGGTTGTTCTTGTCGTTCGGCAAATACTGAAGGACAGTGAGTCCAATGCTTGAAACACGCCTCGCAGTAGTGAAGGGCTGTTAAAGATCCATGCCTCTGACAGAGATGGCAGTTGTGGGAAATGCAAAATAGGCACAAAATATTAGGAATAGCAATATTATGGGATGGATGCACTGTGGAAAGTAGATCTCTTGTTCCCAATCACTCCTGTACCTTGTTTCTGTCCCACAATGCATTTCCAAAACTACCCACCGTTCACTGCAGCACTTGACACAAGCACTCTCAGTGCATACATGCAGCACCATTGCAAGGAGTCAAGTAAGCGCACACCCTGTTGACATACTAACTGCAATGGCTGTATACTGACATAACATGCATCAGCAAAACTTCGTAGTACAGGCACGGCCTAGGTCCTGCTTGCCTTACTTGCAAGAATAGTTCAGTTCTTGCCTTACCCACAGGAATAAAGTAAGTCCATGTGGGGCTGCGACTAAACCCAAGTACAGTTATTAATTTTATTTAATTAACTGTAGGAGGGTGAGAGGGAGGCCAGTCAAGGCAGGGGTTAAACAAGGCCTGTTCGCCCAGTCAGCCCCACCCCGCTTCACCTGCAGCCTGTGTCAGGCCTGGAGGAGTATAAAGGGAAGGAAGCCAACTCAGTTTGAGGCTGACAAGTGAAGAGGCAGGAGCTGGCTGTGAGGCAGGAGGCCCCAGGCCAGAGCTGCCACCCAGTTAGCGGCCAGAAGGCACAGCCCAGGACCCTGCCCCAGGTACTGAGGGGAGCAGGGAGCCCCTCCCCAGGGAACCCCTCTCCTGCCAAAAGGGGGAACTAGATTCTTGGGGCCACACCCCAAACTCAACCCATAGATGCTTGGATGGGGGCTGTGGACCCACCCAACAGGCCCTGGCCAGGGGGGCTTAGCCACTAGGCCACCCGGGCCCAGGTGCAAACTGCTCACATTAACATTCAGACTTTTTATTAAAATGTTTAGAATCTGAAATTAATAATATGAATACTATCTGACAACATTTTACTAAAACAATATTTTAATAAAATCAGAAAGAGATACCTTCCCAGATCATAACTATAAGGTGCTGTAGATCAAAATCTTCTCTCTCTAAACTACCAGACCACATCAATTGAAGGATAAGAAGTAAGGAGCCTAGTAGTCTGACTGTAAGTTTATTATTGATGTCTATGGCTTCTTTTCCCTAGGAGCACTTCTAAGTGCTGTACAGTTTCAGATCTCTCAGCAAAGACTGAAGACTGGCCAATACCAAATATGTGTACAATTTCATAATGATATACTGCAGATGCTAAAAAGCTGGCCAGCAACTTATTGATTTTCAAGAGCTACCCTGACCAAAGAGTGCAGCAGAGTAGGGTGATTCTATTCATACATGGCTAAATGTTTTTGCCACGACCCCAGAGCAATGGACAGTGCACTGCTGGATCTCCTCAGGAACAGAATAAGAAGCAGATAAAGATTCAAAGTGACATCTGCCTCCAGTTTTGCCCTTCCTGTGATATCTGGCCTGTACCATGGTTTTTCCTGACACATTTACAGTGGCCAAAATGCTGGGGGATGGAACCCACATATGGGTTTGCCTGGCTAGGCAGGAACAATAGCAGTCCCATGAAAGCTGCTTGCCCATCTCCACAAGTACCATGGTATGGAAGCCTATGCAATAAAAGATTGGAGGACCCTTATTTCTCCTTATATCTTCAGCAACGCGGCTCAGAAGCTGTAACCTGGCCCTGACTATGATGAACTTAGCCCTCTAGCTTCATATTTTCCATCAAAATATTTTAGGCCAACGTGAGGAAGAAAGAGAAGGGCCTGGCAGAGCTTGTAGAGCTGCTGAGTCATAGCTGGATGTGCTTTGTAAACTAAACATCGGGAAAAGGCTTTCCCCACTTTTTGCCTTCCCTCAATAGTTTCCTGAGTCTGGGTTACACGGACAGCTTAGCTTCACCTGTATCAAGAGCAAGCTTGGCTTCTGGCTCTAACAAAGCAATTTCTGTATCCATTATTGAATATCTGGGCAAGTTAAACCTGCAGGTCTCATACAAACAACATGTTTGGGTGTTAGTCATGTACACAAAGACCTATTTCAGTGCGACGAACCAGGAAGCAACTTTTTGGAATTCTTGTTGCCTTTATTGAATTCCCTGCGCCAAACAGACATATGGACCAGGTTCTCATTCACACTAAGACCCATATACATTGCAATGCAAATGAAAATCACAGAACCATGGGGTTAGAAATGACAGCTAGCACCATCTAATCCAGGGTTCAGTGACCTTTCAAAGGTGGACTGCCAAATATTGACCTTTTGACCTCTATGTCTGGTCTGAGTGGCAGTAATACTTTTTAAAGTCACAATAGTCATACTTTTAATAACTTTATTAGCAAATAAATTCAGATGCAGAACTTTATCATTTCAGTGGTAGTTGGTAGCCTTAGCTGGTCTTTTCTTAATTCACAAGCAGTATGGCTTTGAGCATGCTCCCATCTGCATGTCAGAGGAGATCTTGGGCTGAGCTCCCATCTCATGTGCCAATTAAAACTGGCTTGTGTGCCACTCTTGGTGCACATACTGAGGGCTGCTGACCCTGATCTAATCTAACCCCACTACCAAGATGCAGGATTTGTTGGATCTAAACATCCAGGACAGATGGCTATCCAACCTCCTTTTCTCCTCTGATGTGCTCCAGATTCATAAATATGTCACTTAAAAGTACATTTTATGTGTTCATATAACTCATGCCTGTTGGATGTGGTGTGCTGCCCCCATGGAGAAGCACTCCTAGAGATCGATGGCTCTGCTACAGCCTTAGTTAGAGATGTGAGGCTTTTAGCTCACACAATATGACTCATGCCCTAAGCTTCATAGGTTCCAAATTCCATTCCAACAACCAGGTTTGTCAATGTTATATGTAGAGAGTGATATGGGAAAGAACTTGTTCAATACTTCCTCACACTGCATAATGCCACTATGCAAAACAGATGCTACCAACAAAGCATTCCCTTAAGCGTTACATGTGCTACTTCCATCAGTCAAGATTTATTAGCCTTGACTCCTACTTACCTAGCTTCTTTTTGTATGAATTCTCATGTCCATAAGAAAATCCAAGCTGGTTAATGAAAAAATATCCTTGTATGCAAAATCAGCATAGGAAGAATACTTTTTAATGTATTGTTTGGATATTAGGTGCTGTGACAAGATAAGTCCTATAATGTGTGATTGGCCCAGTGAGGATTTAGTGGTGTGTATAATGTGTATGCTTTTATTAAAGTAAAAAAAAAGAAAATTACTTTGTGAGTCACTTCCAATGGGAAAAATAGGGCCTGGAGGAAGCATTTATTCTGCTACTGTCACTTCATGCCACTATAGACTTTTCTATGCAAAATGTTGCTACTGTACTTTGATCATAAACAATGTAGAATTTTCATTTCTGATCTGATAGGTACAGCTGTTTGGACCAGCCACATGCACACAAAAGCACCATTGAGCTGGATCAGGGTTATTAAAAATGAAGAATGATACGTATTACATGTCTATCATTGTCTCTGGACCATCACTGGAGAGGCAAATCTGTCAAGCTTTCTGAGTACGGTATCTATCTATCCATCTTAGGCATTCCTAAAGCTTTTGTGACATCAGTGTTATCAATGTGCATTTCTTCTTATATCTATTTCTAGCTTTTTCCACCACTCAAAAATAAGCAACCACCAAATAATCATCATATGAAAAAAAGTATTTCCTTATCTTTCTTCTTATTTTGACTCTATCCACAATGAGGTTAATTGAGTTCGCAGATCTCTAATGAAAAAAAAAAAAGGCCTTAACATCTCTCACAGCAGAGAAAAGCAAAGGCAAAGTTCTTGGAGAGCTCCTTTAAAATAGAAGGAGCAGAAAACACAGGGCAAAGGGCGAAGCTCTTGGAGCACTCCTTTAAAATAGAAGAAGCTGCCATATACAGACTTTCTGCAATCCACACTCTTACAGTTCTACCCATACGGGAACAAGATTCAAGCTCCCATTGTCCTGCCTCAGTCATTTCACTGCCCTTGCCCACTTTCAGGTGATTGTACACTATGCTTGGAAAGTAAAGCAAAACCATCCACAAAGCTGACATGCAGCAAAGGGAAAAGGTTCTTTCCTCAAGCATAATAGCAACAGATCATCCTAGCTCCTGACTCTAGAATATTTACTCTCTATTTATGACATCTAACATGCTGTTAGGCACAGTGAACTTCCATATGGCCATCATACTAGTTTCTATGCATTGGTTAAAAGGTTCTTGAAGTACTGATTCATGCTATCCCATCAGTGCATGAACTACCAATTACATGGGACTAGACCCAGGATCAGCAATTGCCAGCAGGGGTGCCAAGAGTAGAACATAAGCTATTATTCATCCGCACATGAAGCAGGACCTCAGCCCCACTCCACCTCCCCCATGCAGCCAGGAGCATGCTCAAAGCCTGTGGATTAACAAAAGACCCGCTAATGCTACTAATCACCATCTAACTGATAAAGCTCTGCATCTTAATTTATTTATTACTGAAGCTGTTATAGGTAGGCGTAATAGGATGGGGTTTCTAGGCACAGGTAGAGAAATCAATCCAGAGTACCTTTGCTTAGAATCCAGAACACTTTACAGCCCCAGGTGGGATTTCCTTCTCACTCAGGCAAATCCAACCAGCCCCATCCAGCACCTCTGCCAGCCCCACTGGCCAGTCAGAAGCTACATAAGCAAACCCAAAGACTTCGCAGCTGCTACACCAGCCCAGACCAGCAACCCCCAAATTCAGGTGAGGGGCTCATAAGCCTGCTTCACCAAATGCCACACAGATTCTTCCAGATCCCAAAGGGCCCAGTCCCAGACTCTGGTCAATATATACTTGCATCTCACCCAAACAACATCCTCACCAATTCTTTAGATCCAGTAACTAAATATTTATCAGTTAAAAAAGAAAGAATAGGGTTAGAGAGAAGAATTATTAAAGCATCAGCCATAACTACTGATGCAGGCCGGCGATGTTATTTGCTGATTCTTGGAAGTCTCTGAAAGTTCATTTCAGGTAACATAAATTCAGTCATTGGAGCATTGTCGATCCAGCCCACTGGGGTCCACATGCTGGGACGTGGACCTTTGGAGACCACAAGACAAAAGATTCAAGATGGATACTGCTAAATCCACATCATCCCTCTGAGGGATGGGTCCTGAGTCCAGACACACTTAACTCATGAGGACTGAAAAACAAAGAAAGTACCTGCCAGGGCCCATCTTATAGCTTTTCATATGCAGAGGGAAAATTCCATTCTTCTCCATAGGCCTTGGCTTACCACCTGACCAGGTGCGTCACTGTGCGGAGTTTCCATTTGTTGCAGTCCCAGTAGGAAAACCCCACCATCACAAAAGGGGTGTCGACCATCTGGGCCTTTGCTCAGTCTATTGTCCTGGCTGGGGTGGAGCCCCACCACCCATTGTGAACCTCAGCACTGAAACATTTCTCACACAGCTGCAAAGCTAAAATCTGTATCTATATACATGATACAGACACACAGCTGCGTACATAGATTCAGGGCATCATCAGCTTTCATTTGACACCTCACATGGCACCCCAGCACAATATTTGGGGCTAATAGCCACACTGGACATATAAAATGGTTTCCAGACCCAGTATAAAAGTCCAGCCACATGACAGTAGAACTATTAGTGACTTTAAAAAGTATCATTGGCAGTTGGATGGTACATAGAGGTCAAAAGGTCTAATTTCAGCACTCCACCTCAGAAACATTGCTGACCCTTGAACTAAACTCTAGTTTTTACTGAACTGAATAATTCAATACAATTCAATTCATTTCTCTGGGAAACAGTATTCCGGGTAGCAGTAAAATCATCCCAGATGATCAGTGAGAGATGGTCTAAGGCTGATTTTACTTAACATATTTCACAAGGATGAAGTTGTAGGGTGGAACTTTCAAAAGCATACAGATTTGGCCTAATTCTGCTCCTATCAACAGACCTTCACTATTGTTTTCCACTGGCATCTGTTTAAACCAATGGTAAGCACTTTGGAAGTGGCATAGGACGTGTAACCTTAACTCTGTCATTCCCTAATTTTTGAATGCTTGACTATGAAACTATACGAATGTTCATTTAATTTAGTCCTGTGGCACCTTATAGACTAACTGATATTTTGGAGCATAAGCTTTCGTGGGCAAAGACCTGCTTTATCAGATGCATGAGTAATGCATCTGACGAAGCAGGTCTTTGCCCACTAAAGCTTGTGCTCCAAAATATCTGTTAATCTACAAGGTGCCACAGGACTTATTGCTGTATATGAAGATACAGACTAACATGGCTACCTCTCTGATATTTCATTTCAAGTTTGTGTGTGCAGCTTCCTACATCTTCATAAAATAAAAGTGAAATAAAACTAGAAATTCCATCATGCGGCAACCTGACACACACACAGGGTTTATCAGTGGGGTTGGAGCCTTCAGAGCCCCAGTACAAGCCTTTGCTACTGCAGGTAACAAAGTCACTGATAGTGACAGTAAGTTGTGATCTGTGCAGGCCAGTCACTAAGCAGAGACAAAGCACCAATGTTACCAATGTGTCTTACTGCTATTTGCTATTTGCAGAGGATTGTTGAGACTCATGACTCTTGGTTTCTATTTCAGGTTTAAAGGGGTGAATGGTTTATTGGTCACAAGCCCTGCTGCCTCTGGACCCCCAAACCTGTCCTTGTTTCTCTTTCATCTATTCTACAGCCCCATCCTAGTCCTTCCGCCTCCTCCAGCTCCTCGTACCAGCCCCTCAATATCCATCCCTCCATTTCCTCATCTTCCCCGCCCCATTCCTGTCCTCAATATCAACCCAATATGCCCACTACTACCACTTCACCCACCTCAGGCCAAGCTCATCACTCCCTTTGCACTGAGGGCATTACAGAGACAGTCTCCTGTTCCTGTTTTGGGCACCACCACAGCCCGGGCTGCTTGGAAGAACAATTGCACACGCACAGCCTCCCTCCGCCCCAAGCACCTTAGAAAGTCTGCACCAATGGGTGAGTATAACTGATTTTTATTAGCTCTCTGATGGTTCCAAAAATTGGGACTGGGGAGGGAAGAGGAGCATTTTTCTGCTTACCTCAAAATCAAATATTTTTTAAATTTTTAGCAAGTCAAAAAATTGTGGGGAACAAACCCTTTTTTTCTGGTCAAACTGAAAGTTTCATTTTATTTTCAACCATTTTTTAAATTCTAAAACTGAAAGAAATTTCAAGACAAAGTTTCAAATAAAAAAATCAGAAGATGCCATTTCAAAACTGTGAAAACAAGACGTTTCAATTATTTCAGAACATACATTTTTTTCATTTTCAGTGAAAACCATTAGGCACAGTTGATAAACGTTCACACAGGTTTTGGTTTACCCAAATCTGCATTTCTTTCAGCTAAAAAAAATTTAACCCACAAATTTCACATTGTTCTAATATGAATGTTTGTGATCTTATTTTCTTTGTTACCCAATGCAAGAGAAATTCTTCAGTGTTTGTTGTGCTAGTTCTGGTTTTCTTTTGCTATTTAAGTGTCTGTCACAAGGCAGAGTAGTACTGCCTTCTCTGCACATCTGGAAATCAGTTCTGCCCCTTCCTGCGGTTACACTCCTTCTTCTCTGGGTCTGGCTTTCTCAGGACTCAATCACTTCCTTTTTGTTGCTGAGCCATCTAGCTAGATTACTGTTGCTCTTCCATTCCAGAGTATTAAAGTATCTAACGACCCACCACTGCTTATCAGTGCCACTGGATTTAAAAGCATGCCCTTTAAAATGGGTTGGAGCCTAAGGACCCTACAATAAGAAGTCAAAGTCTGCCCACATCTAAGCTTTACTGCTGTATCCCTGAGATACATCCTACCTTGTCTTCCTGTATCAGAAGGGCTGACAGTTACTGCAGGTCATGGGGTGAGGTGTGTGTGAGGACCAACTCCGTATGCCCACAAGGAGCAGGGCCTCAAGCAGAAGGGGCAGGACCTTGGTCAGTCAGCCCTTAGCACCCCCAGACTGTGCTGCACCCTCCCACCCAGCCCTCAAAGGGCTCAGGTGCCAGTTCAAAGGAGCCCAGAGCTCCCAGCAGAGCACCCTCATGCTCCCCTCCTGCTAACAGGCTTGTCTCACTCTGTGAGCAACCACAGCCCCATTCTCCAAAACCCTTTATTTTGCTGGTGTCCAGGTGCTTCGTTAGCCCAGCCCACTCCTGCTTATTTGAGCTCTGTCAGAGATTGGTTCTGTAATTTAATCCCCTCATGACTGGCCTAATCACACAAATTGGCCCTTTCTCAGCAGCCCTAACCCTTTCAGAGCTGATGTCAGGTGAACTCCTTGGCACAGTGTCATAATATTGTGAGTGTCATTCCTGTCCTGGCACATGGAATGTCCTTCCCTTGAACTATTCCAAAAGAACAAGCACTGCAGACCAAAAGAATAGCAGCAGTAAATTGAATCAACAACCCTACTATCAGCTGCCATGCTTTGTACAATTGTATTAAATGACTGTGTCATTTTTTAAATGGCCATATTTTTATATTTTTAATTTTAGCAATATGGAGCTTTTTTGTTTGGTTAGTTGGTTGGTTTGGTTTAAGGGCGGTTGATATTATTTTTGCTAGTCGAAACTTCATTTAATTCAGGTCCCATCTTTCCCTCTTTGATTTTATTTCCAAATCCTAAATAAAAGTGATAACTCTCTCCGATAATTGTAACAAACCACTCTTGTCAGTTATTGGTTTCTGGAGGCGAAAAAAAATCCTTAAAAACTTAGCTGACAGCTCTAAACAAAAACAAAAGCAGAAAAAAAAAAACCTGGCCTTTCAAAATGGCCCAATATATTTGTCACAACCTCTTTACCGAGTTCATGTATCTTCTTTATTGTTCTTCATAAACAGGCTATTGGATCTTTCTAGCTTCCAATGTGAAAAATGAAAGAATTTCCTCTCATTCTTGCTTCTCTTATCATATAATTGTTTTGTTCAGAGCGGTAGGAGAGACCAATATAAATGTCTCTGCTGTTTTATTTGTCCTTTTCAAGCTCATTCATACTTTCCTCCAGGGCATTTTTCTCTCTTTCTCTGTATCTATTTACTGTTCTGTACATCAAGCAAGCTAAATTGTTTGAGATTTTATTGCAGAGTTTTATGTAATGTAGAAAACAGAAAAAAATATTTAAAAGTGAGATTTTACAGTATCTTCTAAAAGATAAAAAAATTTCTGCCACTGGTAATATCAGTGCAACCACATGGAATTTAGTGGGGATGGATGTTCCTGGATCTGTTAATCTTCTGGACATGTTGAATGGGCCATCTTTTCTCCCAGACATTTAGGGCTGTATTGTCACAGCTCTTATTTTGCTCTAGAGGTGACAGGAAACAGCTGAGAATTCCTCCAGCATGAAGGAGCTCACAGCTGATGTAGGGTTTGTAATATGAGTGGGACTAAAGAAAGGGAATCAAGTTTCCAGAGGGACCTAGTTTGGTACAACTCCAGGGACGCAATCTGGGCAGAAGCTGCTAAGTGAGAAACTCTAGAGCCTTGACATGTAGTACTGGCCTATCAGTATGTTAATAAAGATCTCTTTCATCAAGTTCTGCCTGCCCGCCAGTCACATCACATAGCTAAAGACATAAGATTAACATACCTATGCCCTGTCCTCCCTTACCTTCATGGCCCCCACAGGGAGAAAGGAAGATAAAACACTGTGGTATGTTCCCTCATGACCCACTCCTCTGCTACACTGAGTGGAAACTTGTCATTGACGAAAATCTGGGCCTCCCTTTTTACAGAAACACTTTTAGGCTATGTCTGCCTTGGGGCACATGCCTGAGTAGTGAACCATGCTCATGCTGCTGCGTGCCAGCCAAACCCATTCCAAGAGTCTACTTTTCCTCTGCTGGACACACATTGAATACTGTGTATATGCTGGAGAAGATAGAGTCCTCTGTAAATAGTCAGCTGTGTACTGGGCAAAAAAAAAGTGAGGGTGTCACCTGTCATTAATAGAACCAGTGACAGGAGTAAATTAAGTGGGATGGGTGCCATTCCTGTGAATGTCAAAGAGGTCGGGGGAGGGGGAATTGCCCTTGTAATGCATAAGATAATTGAGATTTCTGTTAAGCTGGAAGTTAAATGTGTCAAATTTGCAAATGAATTCCAAATCAGATATCTCCCTCTGTAATCTTGTGGTAAAATCCTTTTGCAGAAGAATGGCTACTTTTAAATCCTTTATTGAATGTCCAGGGAGGTTAAAGTGTCCCCTGTAGGTTTATGTGTATTCCAATTCCTGATGTCAGAAAAATGTCCTTTAGCACGGAGACTGTCCAGTTTTTCCAATGTATATGGCAGAGGGGCAATGCTGACACATGATGGCATATATCACATTAGTGGATGTACAGGTGAATGAGCCTGTAATGATGTGGCTGACATGGTTAGGTCCAGTGATAGTGTCTCTAGTATAGCTACGTGGACAGAGCTGGCAACACAGGAATGGCACATATCCTACTTAATGTACTTCTTCCACAGGTCCTATTAGTGACGGGTTAACCCCTCCCGCTCTTTCACTCCTTCCTTCCCCTTTTCTGCTATATAAACCCTGGGTTCTAAAAGTCTATTCCAATCTGAAGAAGTGAGTCTTGCCCCTGAAAGCTCATTTCCTAATAAATAAAGTTGTCAGTCTTTAAGGTGCTACAGGATTGCTTGTTATTGTGACTGGTATAAGAGTTCATTTAGCAATTGGTGTTAGGGAGGGTCACAGTCCTTTTTGTGGCCTACTGGTTTTTAAATTACTTTACCGAGTAACACAATCTATGGCTGAATGGACACCTTTTAGCAAAGGTGTTTAAGAGAAAGTGTTGATCTGGGGAATACAACAGATGCAGCCATTGTATACCATAATTCCTTCCGAGCACCTGTCACAATTCAAATTGTACTGAAACCCCTGATTACACCTAGCCTTATTTTTTTTTAAAGATCTGGGGATTGATTGCAGGGGAGGAGGGGCTAATGTAGCTATTTTGTTACTGTTTTGACTGTGCATTTTTCTAGTGCCTACTGCAGTTCACAATTATTTTAGACCCCTTTTAACAAGTCTGAAGGCATGCCTTGAAGATTTCTGTAAGAGATAGGAAGGAAATACAGCCGAGTGGTAGTCACTGTGGCCCCATCTACACTACAGTGATCTTTTGAAAGATGCTCTTCCTGGAAGATCTTTCAAACGAGTGCATCCACACACAAAAGAGCAGCTTGAAAGATCAATCTGCTCTCTCAATTGACAGCATCCATACAGCCCTCACTCTTTTGAAAGAATGGGCCAGGAATCGAAAAAGCTGACACCACGGGGACAGCTTTTTCAAAAATAGGGCCCGTGGAGCATCTCTACATGCTTGGTTTATGTGTTTTGTTTTGTTTTTTAAAGAAGCTTTCAAAAGGAGGTGCTCTTCCTGATCCAGGAGTGGAAGAGGCCTTCCAGAACAAGAGCTGCATTCTTTCGATTTCAGATGGAAAGAGTGCATTTTCTGTGTGGATGTTCCATGTGTTCTTTTGAAAAAGGATCTGATTTTTCAAAAGAGCTTGCTAATGTAGACATGGCCTGTGACTCTTAGCATGTTCCATATTATATTTTTATTTTGTTTTTAACTTTATGGAGATACACATACACATCTCATAAAGCTGGAAGGTACCTTGGGAGGTCATCAAGTCCAGTCCCCTACTCTCTTGGCAGGGCCAAGCACCATCCCTTTTTTTTTTTTTAATTAACCTATTTGCCCGAGAGCCCTAAATGGTCCCCTCAAGAATTGAGCTCACAATCCTGGGTTTAGCTGGCCAATGCTCAAACCACATATTCAACCTGTGCAACAAATGCGCTAAGAAACACAGATATTTACCTTCTGCTGATGAAGTGGAAGACACCAGCTATATTGAAAAGTAGCAAATGTGTTACAGCTCATTAAAAAAATGCCTACATCCTGCCCCATCCTTGATGTATATAATTCAGTATTAGGATGCTTCTGAATGTTGAGAGAGATTTCACTAGATTTCCACAGCCATCCCAGCACAATTTTCTACACCATACAATGGCAAAGGAGGGAGACCATGCGTCTCACTTTACAGTTCACCACACACAACAGAGAAGAGACACATGGAGTGAAATAAATTTGAAATTGTATTGAAATTATGAAGTAGATGGTTAAATATATAAAAAGAACAATATGAATAAGTAAAGGAACTTCCAGGTACATGATATGAAGATATGCTGCCAAAACTAAACCATTCTTTGTATTTCTAAGCTGTATTAGATGACAATTTCTTAACTGAAAAAGTGTTGCCTCCAAGATGAGGAGATTCTACATTAGACCATGTCTTGACAGATAAAAAGGGACTGACCATAGAATAAAAATTTATGATAGCTTAGATACATATCCTGATTTGGTTACATTTATAATATGCAAATAGATTAAAGTTCAGACTAGTAATATAGACATACTTGATGCTTTGAAACAGCCAATTTCACAAAGCTGAAAACGGTTTTTAGTCAAATCATCTGGGAGAAAGAATTTAATCAGAAAAATGTCAATGGCAATTGGGAATTGTTTAAGAACTTTACTAGAAGCTTTATAAGGCCACAGTTTCACAACTGAGGAAAAAATTCTTATTGGTTTAAAAACTAACCTAGTTCAGAGGAAAAGTGAAGTCACCTATAAAAATTACAGCTACATTAGCTTCATCCCTCAGCTATCCAGACTTTGGCTGTGCAACTAGCTAAGTAGAAAATCACTGAATTGATTTTATTGGAGAGAGAGGAATATTGCAGAACTCACTGCTTCTATAACATCCCCTACCACTGAGTCCACCTTCTGATCATTCTGATGGTCCACTAACCAGGGGTAATTTGAAAATGTCAACTTGTGTTGAATGAAATGACCTTTAATCATTTTTTGCTGCTGTTCTCTGCCTTTCTCAAATTTGTTCACCTTTTTCCTTAAATGAGATGCCCAGAATTGGATACAATACTCCAGTTGAGACCAAATCAATACAGATCCACTAAGAATCCAGAGCTATGTCTACATTAGAGCGATCTGTCAACAGAAGTTACTGTCGGAAGATCTCTTCCAACAAAACCTCTGTCAACAGATTGTGGCCAGACGGCAAAGTGGGTCAAAAGAGAGATCCACTCGGTTGACAGACAGCAGCCGGACTGTCCAGTCACTCTATCGGCAAAACAGCCAACCAGAAGCAGACAGGGCTGCATGGTGCCCCAGAAGCCCTGTCTGTTGACAGAAGGCTCCTCAGAATGTCCACACTGGCTTTCTGTCAACAAACCCGAAAGCCAGTGTGGATGTTCTGAGGAGCCTTCTGTCAACAGATATCTGTCAACAGAGAAATTCAGCCTCACACAGGAGTGGCAGAATGCTATCGAAAAAAGTGCTGCATTCTCTTGATTTACTGTTGACAGAACACCTTGGGAATGTGGACACTCCACAGGTTTCATTGACAACACACTAGTTTTGTTGAAAAACTCTCTAGCGTAGACATAGCACGGGTGTAGAATTCCAAATTTCATCTTTTGACATTTTGCCTACCAGAACACAAGATCCTACATGTCCTCTAATTCATTCCCTATACATGTAATCCATGAGTTTCTGGGTCTCACAAGGAACAGATCTAATAGCCAAAGTAGCAAGAGTTAAAGGTACTAATATAACTTTGAAGCTGTCCAACAGCTGTTTTTATAATGGTTGGGATTTGGTATCTAGCGATCTTAACCTGCTTAGCACCATCACAAACACCATTAAATATGTTTTTAACCTTTTAGAAACGAAAACAAGGAAAAACAGGTGAAGCATTTGAAATGTAAACTATAAACCAAGTCTTTCACTTTCATTACTTCCCTTTCCCATTAGCTGGAAAAACATTTTAGAGAGAAAAAAAAAACCTTGAGTGATGGTCTTCTACATAGTATGGAATATAACAGTTATGATGGGTTAGACCCCTCCCCTTTTGGAGTACCCCCATACAAGCAGAGGTCCCACTAAGACCTGCAGCCCCTCAGCCTGGGTTTTCGTGTACTGCTGTCACAGGATCTTAAGCCCCCGTGTCGCACACAGACTCTGGAGTGGAGTATGAACCCAAAATTATATTGTCCTGCATTGAACAGAGATCTATATAATGTAAGCTCATGAAAATGATCCCCTCCCTCAATGTGGAAAAAGATATGCATAGCTGTCCCTGCTCCCAAAACCAAACCCTCCCCTCAGCCCCCCGCCGCAGTTCTAAATTGCACAAGCTGGGTTTTGGAAATCAACACATTTATTAATGAGACAAGGCTTATCAGTAACATCTGCAAGAAGGAATTCCAGGAAGATGTGATATCCGCATCTTTAAAGCCACCACTCTGTTTCCTAGCGGCCTATCAAGGCTGATTGCTTACTGGCTGGTGGATGTTCTATAGGTATAACCACAGTTGTAATTGTTAAATAGTCAATATTCCTACCTGCAGATACAGAAATGATACAGTAAACTCTTTCAGATCCAGCAGCCATGTGATGGGGAGGTTGCCGGATATTCAATTATTCTGGATAATAGAGAGGTACACCTAGCAATGCATAACACTAAAGAAAAACAAGATTAGAAATTAAGAAACAAACAAAAAGGTACGTAGAGTACTTCATTTACCAACAACAATAGTATTGTACACAGTAAATGTATACTGTACTTGCTCTATTTATTTGTATTTACTCTCACCATACTGTGCTTATGGAAAACATTACTAAATTTTACTTATGGCTAAAATGCCGGTTATTTGAGAGTTCTGGGTAATAGCATGCCAGACATAAAAGAGTTTATTGTGCATTCATACACATTGGAAAAGTACATTCAGTAAATCATAACACTTCCAATTATAGCTCACAAGACCTACCATCTTAGTTACGTCGTATTCATATCATAACAATATTCCTATGAAGAATGGAGAATATAATGTCACAGTAGTAACTGTCCTCTTTGGGGAAAAGAGACAAGTTGACATGGGTTGATCCTGCTATTATTGCTGTAGTTGTGAGGTCCAATTCCATTTTGTTAGAAGCAAACAAGACAAGCACACACAAGGAGAGAGGAAAGAGTAGCATAGCGGGAAAATGCAGATGTTATCTGTACTGTGGCCTTTTGTTTGCAATCTCACTGATGGAAAAATATGGTCACAACACTTGGTCTCATCAGCCCCTCCAAACCCCAGCAAATTTATATCAGAATCAGACTGTTTAGTGAATTGCTTTTAGCTACCTCTTTCTGATCCCTGGTTTACAGCAGTGTTGTGACACACACAGTTTTGATGGCTACACCAGACTTTTATTAGTCAGAAGAAAATAAGAGAGACAGAGGAGAGAAAGGAAATAAACTAGGGAAGGAAAAAAGATTCATGCAGGGGGAAAGACAGGTAAAAATCTCACAACCCAGATAAGCTATGTCTACACTCGGGGAGCTTTTAGACAAAAATGGCATTTCATCAACAAAACCCGTGGAGTGTCCACACTAAAAATGCATTCTGTCAACATACTGTCAACTTGGCACTTTTGTCAACAGCCTTCTGCCTCTCCCCCACAAGGCAGGACACCTTTCTCAACACAATCTGTCGACAAAAAAGTTGTGTGGATGCTCTGAGACACCCTCTGTTAACAGACAGGGCCTCCAGGTCACCAGGAAGCACTGCCTGCTATGCTTCCAGTCAGCCATTCTGTCAAGAGAGGGCCAGCCAGTCTGGTCACTCTCTGTCAATGGAGTGGATCACTTTTTCGATCTGCTTTTGTATGCGGATGCACTCAGTCACCAGACGTTTTGATGGAAGATCGTGTCCGACAGTGACTTCTGTTGACAGATCACTGTAGTGTAGACACAGCCATTGTGTTTGGGATTCAGACAGAACTGATAGAGGAGAAATGTTACCTGTCTCTCTTTTCCAGGCCCTGTTTGGTCAGGACAGCTCTCAGGATTTTGACAAAGGCCTGGGGTTCCAGAAGACAATGAGGATGACAATCACTATGGTGAAACTTGCCCCACTAGCTAATCTTTTCCCAGTCTCTTTCTTTAAGAATCTCCACATGGAGTGATAGATGGAAAAGCCCATCCTTTTATTATTTTATCCACCAACTACATAGTTTCTGACACATGGATTTTGGTTAACTGATTTTCAGTTCCACACTTTTCTTGTTTACCATGCATAATCCTAACACAGCCCTGAAGTTACAGCCATTTTGTTCAGATTTCCTAATCATCATACATTCTGTTTCACTTTTGTGCCTTTTTCCATTGACTTCTGTTGTTACAGGTTATTGGGATATTTTATTAACATTCACTCACTTTTTAGAGTTGGGCTCCCAATTAGGTTAAACTTATAGGCCTCATATTCACAACATAATTGAGGCACAGACAAATTAAGTGAGTTACCACTGATCACAGAGCATGGGTGGGAAAGCCAGGAATTAAACTGAGATTTCCTGAGTCCTAAACCAATGCCTTAAACACAACATCATCCTTTCTGTCTTTATTTCTAGGGGTCAACAAGTTAAAATATTTTCAAGATATAGAGCTGCTTTAACATGTTTAAGTTCACCTTCCTAATAATAATACTTGGTACTTAAGTAGCTATTTACATCTTCAAAGCACTGTAAAAACATTAAGTAATTTAATATTGCAAGACTCCTGCAAGGTAACTACAGACTACACTTCTCAAATGCACTCTCTTTCATTCTGTCTGCCTCTTAGTGTGCTGTCAAAATTACAA
The DNA here is from genome assembly GCF_033958435.1 of Carettochelys insculpta. NCBI lineage: Eukaryota > Metazoa > Chordata > Testudines > Carettochelyidae > Carettochelys > Carettochelys insculpta. Next base: position 192,550,712 of record NC_134139.1, read on the forward strand.
ACCAGATGAATAACCCAGCTGTGTGGTAACCATGGTGATCACCTGTATTAACTATTGTAAATGACAGTATATCCACCCAATAATCATAGCAGACGTACTCCAGTTTCTGAAGACAGCTCACGCTAAGATGGTCTAAAGGTGATTAGTGACTCTGAATATTTCTGGTTCTGAGAAGCCTACTTGTACATGGGTGGTCCGATACAAAGGCCCTAAGCAAGGATGTAGAAAATTTAAGTTCAAGTCCATGATCTACCAGGGACATCCTATGTTATCCTAGACATGTTACATATCTTCTCCCCATCATAGCACTTCCCTCTATCAGAGAAGTGTTAAAAAGATAAATATACAAGAGTTTGATGTCTACTGTATAAAAATCCTGTATAAGAAATAGAATATAACAATGGCTGTAGTGGCTCAGACTAATGATCCACCTAGCCCAGTATCTTATCTTCCAACAATGGCCAATACCAGGTGCTTCAGAGGGAATGAACAGAACAGGTAATCATCAAGGGCTTGTCTACACTTGCACCCAACTTTGAAGGGGGCATGGTAATCAGGGCAATGGGAGATAACTAATGAAGTGCTGTGATGAACCTCCCCCACGGCAACTTCGAAGCATCAAACTTCTAAGTGCCGGCGTGAGTATGGCCGCGGGCACTTCAAAGTGCCCATGCTACTTCAAAATGCTTCACTCCCCTAATTAACATGCCCCCTTCGAAGATGGGGTCAAGTGTAGATCCAGCCTATGATATTTTCCATCTTATTATCTATCCCTTTCCTAATATTGTTCAATTGTCTGTCAATCTGTTTGCCTGCCTTTGAACATGGACTGGATGTTTTCAGAGAACTACCCACATCTCCAAAATCTCTTTTATGAGTCATAACAAATAATTTGGTCTGCATCATTTTATACATATAGTTGGGTTTATGTTTTCTAATATGTATTACTTTGCATTCCAGGATAGACCCCATATGGGAACACTTCTCTCCATTCTGAAAAATGACCATTTATTCCTAACCTTTGTTTCCCATCTTTTAACCATTTACTGATTTAAGTGAGGATCTTCCCTCTTATCCCATGACAGGCTACTTTGCTTAAGAGCTTTTGGAGAGGATCTTGTCAAAGGCTTTCTGGCTTCCTGACTCAAGACTCTGTACTTGAAAATCTAAGTACAATATAATCACTTGATCATGCTTGTCCACGTTTGTTGACCCCCCTCAAAGAATTCTAGTAGATCAGTGAGGTGTGATTTCCTTTTACAAAAATCATGTTGACTGTTCCCCAACAAATTGTATTCATCTATGTGTCTGATAAGATAACATGTATATGATAAATAGAGATTAGCATTAAGATTTTTAGTTTCAGAAGCTGCTAAGCAGCTGTCCTCTGAAAACTCCTTCTCTCCAAGGCTGCGTCTACACGTGCACGCTACTTCGAAGTAGCGGCAGTAACTTCGAAATAGCGCCCGTCACGTCTACACGTGTTGGGCGCTATTTCGAAGTTGAAATCGACGTTAAGCGGCGAGACGTCGAAGTCGCTAACCCCATGAGCGGATGGGAATAGCGCCCTACTTCGACGTTCAACATCGAAGTAGGGACGTGTAGACGATCCGCGTCCCGCAACATCGAAATAGCGGGGTCCTCCATGGCGGCCATCAGCTGGGGGGTTGAGAGATACTCTCTCTCCAGCCCTTGCGGGGCTCTGTGGTCACCGTGGGCAGCAGCCCTTAGCCCAGGGCTTCTGGCTGCTGCTGCTGCAGCTGGGGGTCCGTGCTGCATATACAGGGTCTGCAACTAGTTGTTGGCTCTGTGTATCTTGCACTGTTTAATGAAAGTGTGTCTGGGAGGGGCCCTTTAAGGGAGCGACTTGCTGTTGAGTCCGCCCCGTGACCCTGTCTGCAGCTGTGCCTGGCTCCCTTATTTCGATGTGTGCTACTTTGCCGTGTAGACGTTCCCTCGCTGTGCCTATTTCGATGTTGGGCTGAGCAACGTCGAAGTTGAACATCGACGTTGCCAGCCCTGGAGGACGTGTAGACGTTATTCATCGAAATAGCCTATTTCGATGTCGCAACATCGAAATAAGCTATTTCGAAGTTGGGTGCACGTGTAGACGTAGCCCAAGTCTGTTAAAGATCCCATGGCACTTTGGCTAAAAGCAAAGTTTTTATTCTCCTCCTCTCCTTGAGCAAAATTTCCCTGTTTTGAACCCATGAACTGACTGACAGCTAACTTTTATCAAACTGATTTGTGACTTTCAGAGGTTATATTTACATATACATGTAAAGTACTTTGGGATTCGGGTGAATCATGTGAAAATAGCAAGCCATGGGTATGATGGTTTTCGGGGTACCCAGGGTTATCGGCTACCATTTTATGCCCCTACCTCCAGTTAGAGGGAGCTTTTCTTGAGGTTAACTGAGTCTTAGTACCCAGACAATCCCCTCTGGGCCACACTAGCCCTTTGTTTTGCAGGTTAACTATAAGTATTCCTCAAGCCCTTTTGAAGTGTAGCATCCAGCTCCTTACCCCCTGAATACTCACAGTAATACTAGGTCTTCTGTCCCCAGATGAACAGTGTACACACCAATTTGAATGATTAAACTCATGATCAGCTCCTTGTATAATACCACAGCACTGGGATATATTTATAGTGAAAGAAACAATACACTATTCAAGGGAAAGTGAGAAAGGATAATGGAAAAAAGGGCCACATATAAAACAAAATCATAGCACATAACCTAACAGCTTAATCTTCTGCCTATTACACCCAAATGTGCTTCACATCCTTTTAACCAAAATTGGTTCTGATCTTGTTGTCATGAGTGCAATTGTACTACTTAATTCATTTGTTGGTGCAGGGTAAAGTGATGCTTTCCATGTCTTCTTATGTTTCCCAAAGTTCACTGTTTGCATCCAGAAGTCACTAAGTATCCTTGCCCCCCACATCTCATTTTCCAGTGAGCTCCATCCTCGTTGATTTCACACAGCCACCCATTACCTTTACATATACACAGGGCTTTCACTGTATTGGTTTACATTACTTAATTTGCATGCAAAGATAGGTGATTAAACATCCGAGCTACGTCTACACTGCAGAGATCTTTCAAAAAAAGTCCTTCCAGAAGATCTCTTCTGAAAGAGCTTCTTTCGAAAAGTGTATCCACACACAAAAAGGTGGATCAAAAGAGTGATCTCTTTCGAAAGAGCATCCACACAACCCACGCTCTTTCGAAAAAATGGGCCAGGGATCAAAAATTAAGCCTGTTCTGTCAAAAGAAGAGCCCTGCAGAGTGTCTACACACATTTTCTTTTAAAAGAATCTTTCAAAAAGGGGCAGGGACAGGAAGAGTGAATTGGGACAGGAAGAGTGATTTCGAAAGGTGTGCCACATTCTTTCAGTTTTCTTTCAAAAGAATGCTTTTTGTATGTAAATGCTCCATAAGCTCTTTCGAAAGATCCCCCTTCCTTCAAAAAATATTTTGAAAGAACTTGCTAGTGTAAATGCAGCCTCATTGTCTGGCAGGACCAGGTTCAACTCTGCCTTGATAAAGATTTGAGGACAGCAGTGAGAACCTTCTTTTGCGTGAAGGCCACTGAACCACAGAATACTGCATCAGGAGCAACCCATAAATTAGAAGCAAAAAGGAAAAAACAACCTAATGCCGAGAGCATCAAGGCTCAGAGCATCCCCCTGCAGCAGTGTAAGCCAGAGTTCACACTCCATCACCTCGGGGGAAAAAAAGGCCTAAAGCTTCCTCCTGCAATGGAATAAGCATGCACTTGGCCATTTCTACACAGGCCACTTTCTTTGAAAGTTGCATGCTAATATATGGCCCAAAATATGCAATGAGGTGTGGATACAAATTCCCCATGCCTCATTAGCCTCATTATCATAAGGTCGAAAGGGCCTCCGAAAGAAGGACTCCCTTCCGAAAGACCCCCCGGGGGCCACGCTTCTAAATGGCATTTTGGAGTCTGAAAGAATGGTCTTCCAGACTCCAGATCACGTGACCTTATGCTAATGAGGCATGGGGAATTTGCCTCCATGCCTCATTAACATATTCGGGCCATGTATTAGCGTGCCACTTTCAAAGGAAGTGGCCTGTCTAGAAACACCCATAGACTTGCTGCAGGGCTGGAAAATGAGCAACATCTCATCTCACTGCTGGGGGAAGCTCCAGTCCTCACTGTGGGCCAGATAAAAGCAAGCCAAGCTCCATATTTGGCCTACAGGCCAAAGGTTTTCAGTCTATACACATAACTCTTTATATAGTATGTGTGCAGGCATTCCACAGCAATATTAATGACCAGAATGACCTTTGGCTTTCATTTAAGAACTCACATGAAACTCTTTGGTGCACTAGAATGTAAATATTATTATAACCCCCATGCTACATGGCATTAAGAGGGTTATGGATTGCAAAGGGTGCTGAAGAAACAGAACACTAAGAGACTTTCTGCATTCACATTGGAATGCTACAGGTAACTCCTGTGCGTTGGGTATACCTATGCTTTAAAGGATTCAACTTTTATCAGTAAATGTTGGTAAATGTTGATTTTGCCATACACACACAAACCAAAGAAAATATTTCCATTAACAACAATTATTAACAATTAAAATTAAAATAATTATAACAACTAAAATTGCAGCTAGGAATAGGAAGAAAGGTTCTGCTAGAGGACATATTTGAGTTTGAGTGAGGCATATTTGCTTTGTGTATTTTGAATTTGATGTTGACTATCTGTGTTTCAAGCATTATAAAGCTCTAATTTTTTGAATCTTAGCCTCTATCTTAATTATATAATTATTGTCACTCTCTTTCTCACACACATACACACACACACACACACTGGATGATATCTATAACTTACTGCAGCTCTGGAAATTTAAATCAAAAATGTAAATAAAGAGTTTAAAAATAAACATCAATATTATCTGTCAAAATTATAAAAAATAAACTCTCAGTTTTGTCAAACCAGGCCATATCTCACACCCAACTAATGAAGAGGTAGTTGTCCATAGTTGCAACAGAACTGGAGTGGAACTTGATGTTTGCAAGGTGAGCAAAGAAAACTTAAGTTTGTAGGACCTATGGTTTGAAAGATTACCAAAGCAGGAGGCGTCCCCATGGCACAAGGCTGTGTGAAGACTATGAAATATAGAGAAAGATTGCTGGCCGATGACTACCACATGTTGGGTTGACTGTTCATTCTGATGTGACTCTCTTGTGCTATGCTCTATGAAAATAATAAAACAGCAATTTGAAAATGTTCTGGCATATGGGAAAAAGTCTTGGACTCTAGAAACAGGATATTTATTTCTCTTGGATTGAAATGCATGGGCTGGTTTCATGACATTTTTCTAATCTAGATTTATTTACAGTATGACATAGTTCCTCTTATTGCTTTAAGCAAGGATGACTAAGCCATTAAAATAACAGTGACACTTCCAAAGGTGTAGCAACACTTTCAGAACACCACTAACATAAATCTGTCTTTAAAATTCAACACCCAAATTTACACAGCTTTTCTGCCTCTTTAACTAGGGTGGTTTAAAACCAGTATAGTCAAAGCAGTTCAGCTCTCTATGAAGTTGTTAGGTATAGAGAGCAAAATAGCTTATTCCCTTAAAATTACTTTGATGTTTCACATCTCAGATATTTATTTCAGTAATATATTTGTTTCAGATCATTATTCCTTTTGATACATTATCATCAGATGAACTGCTTTAAATACAGTGTTTAACTTAATTATCTTGGATCCTTTGTATACATTTTCAGTATCATGAATAGGTCAAAGCTCACAACAAACATGTGTTCATTCATGTATGCGTAATGAATTGCATAATTTGTGGAGTTTGGAGGGAAATGGGGCACATGAGAAAGAAATTATCATTAATCATTTAAACTAAATAAGTCTCTAATGGTAGACTGGTGTGGGTCAGTCACCTACACCTGATGCTTCTACTCCAAAAGTTAGATTTGTGACCGCAAGAGTTGCTGTTATTTTTTGTCCAAACACACATACAAATATGTGCAATATATATGTCTGATCTCATGTGATGAGGCCTTACTCAATTGGAGTGCTCAGATGATAAAGCATTGTAGGTTTGGATTCTAACTCTTTAATAATTCTTCACATTTCTATGACAACTTTCTTGCTACTGTGTTTCACAAGTTTTATCCACACAGCACCACGGAAATGCAAGCACCTCTGCATGGAGAAGGCAATAGAAAACCAGAAAATACAACAGTGGACTAAAGTAGAAGGCAGCTGGACATTTTGACAAAGGACACTCAGGTAGCATGCAAACCCAGATTTCTGAAACATGCCAAGAGATATGAGGCCTCAGTCTTGCAAGGAGCTACACATTGACTTCAGCAGGGCTCAGTGTGAGTATAGATGTGCATTTGCAAAGCAGTGGGGCCTTAACATTTATGAAGGAGGAAACCAAACCTCAACTAGTAAGGTTTTGTTTGAAAGAACAACACACATTACTTAATTAATAAATGTGTCAAGATGAAGATCAGGTTGCTGGAATTTGACCCGGTAGTTCTAATAGTATCCCAAACGTGATTCTTAAACCACATCATCATCTTCACTTTCTTGGAATATATTCTTCTTTCAAAGCTCCCATTTTAGACAGAAGCAACTTAGTAAATCTCACTGTTACAGGTCTGTCTTTTGGTGGGCTTTTCTTTGGGGTTAGTTTTCTTTTTTAAGGTATGTGCTGCTGTAAGTTTACGCTGGAGAAGGCATGTTGAATAAGTGAACCTTGCTTGCACGTGGAGCAGAATGGAAGGTAGCGAGATTTGATAATGTCCTTAGTTCTGGTGGGAGCTTGTTGGGTGGGAGGAGAATATACCTTGGTAATATGCTAATGCTTTTTAATAACATGGTGAATGGGAAAGAATACAGTTCGTTAGAAATGATTTCATTATTGATTGAAATGAATTGGGGAATTGCATCAAACTTTTAATGTCATGCCTTAAAGGAATAAATGGAATTCAGTTACTTTTTCAGCATATTCAAAAGCAGTCTGATTTCTTTCCACAGCTAGAAATGTGGCATATACAATACAGGTCTGATGTGCATTGGAAAGAAGTTTATGAATGTGGTGACAGAGAATAAAGTGCATCTCCCTCTGGTGGCCAAAGTTCCAAATTAAAAAGGAACAGCACTGACCTTCCAACCTACTAGTAAATACAGATATGCTTACACATAAAGAAATGTTGCAAATACAGCAGTGAATGTTTCCCCTTTTCCATCATAAATACCAGTATAAAAGGTATTCCAAAAAGAAATCTGAAATTGTTAAAAACCCTTTCATTGCCATGTAGCTATACAAAAACAAGCCTATGGGGATGCAGCTAAATTAAGAATGAAAATATTCATTTTGATTATTTAATAGTGATGTCTTTGATTGTTGGAAGTCTTTGAGTTGAATTAAAAGGTGATACTGTATTATGTTATTTGGATATCATAGACTATTCACAAGCCTAAGCAACCAAACTAAGAGACAGACATTGGTGATTGTGGCATGAAACAGGAAAATGAAGGAACAGGGAAAATCATAAATACCGTAATCAACAAAAGCAAGCAGTAAAAGAAGGATCTCAGGAGAAGTGAGGCAAGAGTTCCCAGTTTGTTTGTCTTTTTTCATCCTGAAATGCAAATACATTTAATTGTCTATCAAAGGGAGATGAAAACACTTCTGCCTAGAAAGAAGAAACTTTCAAAAATTGAAAATTATGTTTATGAAAACAAATGAGAGTTCAAATTCTTTGCTAAGTTAGAGTCACCGTTTCATATAGAAGGCTCTTTTAATTGCAGACTATACCACGGATACCACTAAAAATACTGAACATTTACCAGGGCCCAGCACCAAAGCAGTCTGCAGTATTTCCTATGCTTCAAATAGAAAATATTATCATATACAAATTTTAATACGTCATTTTTCTGTACATATAGGCTACGTCTACACGTGAAGCCTACATCGAAGTAGCCTATTTCGATGTGGCAACATCGAAATAGGCTATTTCGATGAATAACGTCTACACGTCCTCCAGGGCAACATCGACGTTGCGCAGCACCACATCGAAATAGGCGCAGCGAGGGAACGTCTACACACCACAGTAGCACACATCGAAATAAGGGTGCCAGGCACAGCTGCAGACAGGGTCACACGGCGGACTCAACAGCCAGCCGCTCCCTTAAAGGGCCCCTCCCAGACACACTTGCACTAAACAGCACAAGATCCACAGAGCTGACAACGAGTTGCAGACCCTGTGCATGCAGCATGAATCCCCCGCTGCAGCAGCAGCAGCCAGAAGCCCTGGGCTAAAGGCTGCTGCACACGGTGACCATAGAGCCCCGCACAGGCTGGAGAGACAGCGTCTCTCAACCCCCCAGCTGATGGCTGCCATGGAGGACCCCACAATTTCGACGTTGCGGGACGCGGATCGTCTACACGGTCCCTACTTCGACGTTGAACGTTGAAGTAGGGCGCTATGCCGATCCCCTCATGAGGTTAGCAACTTCGACGTCTCGCCGCCTAACGTCGGAGTTAACTTCGAAATAGCGCCCGACGCGTGTAGCCGCGACGGGTGCTATTTCGAAGTTAGTGCCGCTACTTCAAAGTAGCGTGCACGTGTAGACACAGCTATAGATAGAAAGACCTACGTTTTCACAGAGAACATGAAAACAAGAAGAAATAAAAGAACAACTGATTCTGATTGCAGGATTTTAAATGTGTTTGTGGCTTTCTTATAGCATGCTACATCTCAGGAAAGAAACGCCAGATTATTTCCAGGCATAAGATCCTGATGAAAAAGTTGGGGGCGGGGTGTTCATCAGCAGAACCACATTTACACAGCTTTTTTTGTGCTGGCGGCAGCATCTGCCAGTGAGTGAATATTCAAATAAGCATCCATTTGCATTTTCATGACAACCTATTTGCATACTGCTGCGGGCATTGCAGGTCAGTGTAACCACAGCCAATGCGTTTTGTCAACGGAAACTGTCAACAAAAAAGCCATGCAGATGCTTCAGGGGGCCCTTTTGTTGACAGAGTGGGACAAAAGATCCATTTTATGTGTAGACAAGATCTGTAGACAGAGGTTTTGCCACAACATCTTTTCCAACAGTAACTTCTGTAGACAGACGCTTCTAGTGTAGATATAGCCAATAAGTGTACCCCAATAAAACTGAATAGGGAGAGTATGACTGTGAAACAAAGGTGGCAACTAACAGAGATACAGGAATGTATTTTTAAAATGAAAAAGCCACCATTGTGTCTCTTGGTAAGATTGAATGTCCCCTAATAAGGAGATAAATGAACCACAATTTTTGAAAGGTTGGGGGCCACTGCCATTCCATTTCCCCTAAAAATCAATTACATTCTTCTACTACATGCTGTCATATAATGCCAGCGAATTACTGTGCTCTCTCACCATACTGGTCTCTGTTATAAGATTGCCGTTTCCATTTTTGGCAAAGGCTAACATTTGCTAGACATTGGTTGGGAAGAAAATGTTCAATATAAAAATGAAAAAAAAATTTGGTGGAAAGTTTTCCCTGATCCCCGACATGGATTGATTTCTGACACGGTCTCTCTCCCAAAGAGCATTATGCACACCCCCATTTAAACTTTACAGGATTTTCATAGGGTATAAAAGCAAGACTCCTCTTGAGTACATCAAAAGCCACTATTCAATCTGACAGCCTAAAACTGCAGTTTCACTGATTCCTCCCAGAGCTGTCTTTACCCATACACAGAATATGCAGCTGTTTAGGGAACCCAGCATTTGGGGTACCACTAGGTCGCAATGTCCACCCACCTGCCTCTGCCTACCCCTGTTCTGTGGCTTTGCTTTCTCCAGGGGTATCTAGTTAACTAAAAAGTGAAAAAGCCTGACAGACCTATTAGCAGGCATTGAAACTGTTGAAGAGCCATTCAAGTGGTAATAATGTCATTTAACAGGCATTTCCAGCTCCAGGTGTACGCTGCCCATTTCTGAATTTACTGTGTTAGTTCACAGGACCTTGGTTTAAAATTTGCTTTAAAAATATTTCATGAGTGTGTTGCTGGAGATTATGAAATCACATATGTAAAAACTCATCATCCCCCTACACCTCCTTCTGTGCTACCATCAGGCATAGGGTCACCAGTTTAACAGTCGTGCATAGGGCCCCATAAATCCTAAGGACATCCCTGATTCCCCCTAAAACACCCAGTCATACCTAGTGTCACCATAAGAAGATTCTGTAAATCCAGCTGTGGAATCAGCTGCAATAGATTAGGGTCCTGACAAAATACAACAGAAAAAGGTGTCTACTGGGTCTCTGAGCCAAACTCCTGAAACCAGAGGAATGGAGAGGCTTGAATGTAGGGCAACAATGTAGTGGTGAGTCCACTTGTATCTCCAGGCAAGAGCTGGAGCCATACCTAGGAAGGAAACAGAGCAAAGAAGCATCCCAGCTGGAGGGGCTTCATACCCGAGAGCTGGGCTGTAGTGAGAGAAACCAGAACAGGACCAGAGAGCTGGGCCACAATGAGGGAAACCAGAAACATACAGGAGAGCCAGGCCATGTTAAGGTAAACCACAGGTACACCAGAGAGTGGGGCCTCTGTGAAGGAAGCCAGAGCCAGACTGGAGAGTTGGGCCCTGGTGAGAGAAGCCAGAATCACACTGCATAGCTGGGCTCTAGTGATACAAGCTGGATTCGTACCAGAGAGTCACATTGTGGTGACAGAAGCCAGAGCTGTAACAGAGAGCTGGGCCACAAGGAGAGATGCTAGAATCCTCCTGCAGAGCTGAGCAATGGTGAGGGAAGCTGTAACCATACCAGGGAGCTGGGCTGGAGAGAGAAAAGTGGGATCCCTATTGGAAAGCTGCACTTCAGTCAAAGAAGCTGGAGTCACACCAGTATGCTCAGCCAAAAGGAGAGATGCTGGAGCCATACTTTGTGTGTAGACTCACAAGGTTGAATTTACTGTTTAGAATGTGCTGGGGAATTCTTGACCATGGTTTTGAGACTTCTATAATAAATTAATGCCTGAAAAGGCTATTTATATTCACAAGGTTTGTGTGGAGTCACTGGTGGCTCTATGATCGTACCACAGCCTGCTGTCAAAAGGTTCCCCAAGCAGGGCCTGTCTTATCATATACATTGGAGACAGTGGGCAGACAATCAGCCCTTGACAAGAAGAGAATGGTAAATGCCTGGAAGGAGAGCAAGGTGGGTAGGGACCACACATAGGCCACAAGGGGGCATCAGCAGGCAGCCACCTATGACACAGGGATATAGTTCTCTGACATTTTATAGACAGCTTAAAATATTTAAGATGCTCTCACTTTTTTCTTTAAATTCTATGGAGCTCTTCGAAAGGAGGAACTTCGAATTTTCAGATAGACTGGCATGGAGGTCAGGATCCATGTTTGTGAAACTTTATAGTATGCATGTTTGATTCTGATCCCCTTTTTTACATCTTGATTGCATTCCTTAATGCAGCCAGGCACTCCAGGCGGTGGTTTTAGGGCAATTACTACAATTCTCAGGTGGTCACTCTGCATTAGATTTCACGCTTTATAAAACAACAATAATCACTCAGAAATATACAGCCTTTCACATGCTATTGCTTAATTAAGATGGGTGTTTTGCAGTGCAGATACTGTTACTAGACTGTGGGTTTTAATTTTACTGTATAGTAAAACTTCCAGCCGTCGAGCTCCTACCAGTAATGGATGAACTGGATCAAGAACCAACTGTGGATGAACTGAAGAGAGCCATCGACAGCATTGCAGCAGGAAAGGCCCCTGGTCAGGATGGTATACCACCAGAGGTAATCAAATGTGCCATGGACACACTTCTGGAACCCCTACATGAGCTACTGTGCCTGTGCTGGAAAAAGGGTGAGGTTCCACAGGATATGCGCGACGCTAACATTGTAATGTTGTATAAGAACAAAGGAGACAGAAGCGACTGCAACAACTACCGTGGTATCTCCCTCCTAAGCGTCACTGGTAAACTGTTTGCTTGCGTCATCCTTGGCAGACTCCAGAAGATTGCTGAGAGGGTGTACCCCGAATCGCAGTGCAGATTCCGCGCACAGAGGTCTACCGTTGACATGGTCTTCTCTCTAAGGCAGCTGCAGGAGAAGTGCAGGGAGCAGAGAAAGCCACTGTACATAGCCTTCATCGACCTGACCAAGGCCTTTGACTTGGTCAGCAGGGATGGTCTGTTCAAACTGATCCACAAGATAGGCTGTCCTCCACGGTTACTCAAGATGATCCAGTAATTCCACGAAGACATGAGAGGAACCATCCAATATGACGGCGCATTATTGGATGCTTTCAGAATCAGGAGCGGCATCAAACAAGGATGCGTGCTTGCTCCGACATTGTTCGGGATCTTCTTCGCACTCCTCCTGAAGCATGCCTTTGGATCTTCAACAGAGGGCATCTTGCTGCACACAAGATCTGATGGGAAACTGTTTAACCTTGCAAGGCTGAAAGCTAAGTCTAAGGTGTGAGAAGTCCTCCTCAGAGACATGCTGTTCGCAGACGATGCTGCTGTAGTGTCTCACACAGAAGACCAGCTTCAAAAACTGCTGGATCAGTTCTCCAAAGCGTGCAAGGACTTTGGGCTTACCATCAGCCTAAAGAAGACAAACATACTCAGTCAGGATGTTGCTGAATCCCCATCAATCAGCATTGACAACTATACGTTAGAGGTCGTCCACGAGTTCGTTTGCCTCGGATCCACCATCACTGACACCCTGTCGTTGGACACTGAGCTAAATAGAAGGATCGGAAAAGCAGCCACAACTCTGTCCAGACTCAGCAAGAGAGTGTGGAATAACACCAAGCTGTACATTCACACCAAAATGCAAGTCTACAGAGCCTGCATCCTCAGCACCCTCCTTTATGGCAGCGAGACTTGGACCCTGTATGCCCGCCAGGAGAAGAGGCTGAACGTCTTCCACTTGCGCTGCCTCAGGCGCATCCTTGGAATATCCTGGAAGGACAGAGTGACCAACACCACCGTCCTCGAGCAAGCTGGAATCCCAACCATGCACACCCTCCTCAGGCAGCGTCGACTCCGCTGGCTTGGCCACGTCCACAGGATGAATGATGGAAGGATTCCAAAAGACATCCTGTATGGTGAGCTAGCCTCTGGCAAAAGACCTCCTGGATGCCCCCAGTTGCGCTACAAAGATGTCTGCAAGAGAGACCTCAGAGAGGTAGACATCGAGCTGGACAACTGGGAAGAACTAGCAGATGACCGCAGCAGATGGAGGCAGGGGTTACACAAGGGCCTTCAGAAGGGCGAGATGAAGATCAGACAGCTAGCTGAGGAGAAGCAAGCGCACGAAAAGCACAATAAGGACTTGCCAGACACCCACTACATCTGCAAGAGATGCAGCAAGGACTGTCACTCTCGTGTGGGTCTTCATAGTCACAATAGACGCTGTAAATGAAGTCCTCAATTGAAACTTTAAAGGGCACGATCCATAGTCTATGCAGACTGAAGGATGCCTACTACTACTAGTAAAACTTCACTGATTCACAATTATAACTGGCAGATTAATGAATTTTGTGAATTAGAAAGTAAGCAAATGATCAAAAATATCAAGAAATCTGCAATGCACAAGGAACTTGCTTATTCTGACTAATAAACTTTACTGGTAATGTTAATGATACTTGATAGTTTATTGCAAGAAAATGTAATGGAGGGTTCGACCCATGATTGGACTCCAGTGTGAACATCGAGCCCCACTGACTTTACTGAGGCTCCTCATGAGAGTCAGTTGCGTGGAGCTCATATCATTTCATTTGGAGAATTTAATAACATGTCTCCTGAGCTACTACATTGTTGTTGAGTCTGGTGAGTTTTGTGGAGATTAATTTTATGGAATAGTGGAGTGAGAAACAGTGAGCTTCTACTATCAAAAATATGGTAACTTCTAAAGCTGTGTTTGCATGGGGATTAAAAGGACCCTGGTAAGTCAATAAGTCATAATTCTACCTGCTTGAATAAAATTACTATCATGTGGCTAGCAATGGGCTCTGATCTCAGATACTTCTCATTTTGTCCACTGTGTTACTGCTGGGACATTCAGGCTACGTCTACACGTGCACCCAACTTCGAAATAGCTTATTTCGATGTTGCGACATCGAAATAGGCTATTTCGATGAATAACGTCTACACGTCCTCCAGGGCCGGCAACGTCGATGTTCAACTTCGACGTTGCTCAGCCCAACATCGAAATAGGCACAGCGAGGGAACGTCTACACGCCAAAGTAGCACACATCGAAATAAGGGAGCCAGGCACAGCTGCAGACAGGGTCACGGGGCGGACTCAACAGCAAGTCGCTCCCTTAAAGGGCCCCTCCCAGACACACTTTCATTAAACAGTGCAAGATACACAGAGCCAACAACTAGTTGCAGACCCTGTATATGCAGCACGGACCCCCAGCTGCAGCAGCAGCAGCCAGAAGCCCTGGGCTAAGGGCTGCTGCCCACGGTGACCACAGAGCCCCGCAAGGGCTGGAGAGAGAGTATCTCTCAACCCCCCAGCTGATGGCCGCCATGGAGGACCCCGCTATTTCGATGTTGCGGGACGCGGATCGTCTACACGTCCCTACTTCGATGTTGAACGTCGAAGTAGGGCGCTATTCCCATCCGCTCATGGGGTTAGCGACTTCGACGTCTCGCCGCCTAACGTCGATTTCAACTTCGAAATAGCGCTCAACACGTGTAGACGTGACGGGCGCTATTTCGAAGTTACTGCCGCTACTTCGAAGTAGCGTGCACGTGTAGACGCAGCCTCATAGTGATAAAATACAGTAACTGATGTGCTTTAGAAGTGCTAGTGTTTTATGATCTTGAACGTCACCCTCCGCGAGAATTAACAAACAGTAATATCCACCTCTCTCTCTCTCCCCAAATTATTTTTATGTCAGGGCTCAGTGCAGGTGGAATTAAAAGACTTCCACATCAGGTCAGGCCAGTAACTATCAGAATTACTATGCTAAGTGCAGTGGTTCTCAAACTTTTTGTATTGAAAACTTCTTTCACAGAGCAGACCTCTGAGTATGACGCCCCCCCCACCATGTAAATATAAAAAAATGTGTTTTTAATTTAACACTATTTTAAAAGTGATATTTGAATGCTTATTGGTAAGACTCTTCACAGCAGACTTACTAATATAGACTTTACAACAGACTTGCTAACTAGCTGGGAGGTATGTACTCATGACCCCCGCATAATAACTTTGTAACCCCCTGAGACAGATCATGACCCCATTTGAGAACCATTGGCTTAGGGTTTCTTGTAATGGCCTGTGCCTGAAATTTGTAATGGAAAGAGTGGAGAAGACATGTCCCAATGAGCAGGCTATTTCTTAATTGCCTATTTTAAGGTTTCTTGCTCCTTCTGCAATATCTGGTAATAGCCATTGGCCGAAATAGGATACTAGACTAGATAAGCTACTGCTCTGATCACGTGTAGCAAATGCTGTTGGTGAAATCATTACCCTATGACAATCTTGTGACATTTGACTTTGATGGGACCAAGATTTCACCTGATGTTTTTAAGGAAAAATTGTGAGCTACCTTTCATGTGTGCAAGAAGCACTCCATCCCCACCTGAACTGTAAGATCTGAATATGTCTTATCATTGGTCACAAAATTACTTAGCCCCTTTTAAAAGCCAGTCTGCCTGTATGACCCTACAGCCACAGCAAATACAGTAGACTGCTGGCATGACATGTGAAGAAATATTTCCTTTTGTTGGATTCAAACTCACCTGCCATTCATTTCAGTGTAAAACATCTCTTTCCTCTCCAGATGGGAAAATGAGAAAAAGAATCAACAGTTCTGTTTTTATTTATCCCCCTCATAATCATAAATACGGCTTTAAATCTTCCTTTTACAAGGCTAAGTAATCCTACATTACAATCTCTCATCCCGGGTCCAATCTGACTCTTGTTGTAGAAAATGGTAAAACTCACGCTGATTTCCCTAGGAGCAGGAATAGGCTGTATATAAGCTCTCACTGTACATTTTGCCATCTGTGCCGAAGAAATAAAAAGAGCTAAATTAAAGGAAAGCTGATATGGAAACAGATGAGGGCACAGGGAAGTACTAGTGATTCCTAAATATAAAAATATAATCAGTTATAAGGAGGTGCTCTTATAAAAGAGAGGAAAGAGTTCAGAACAATACATGAAGTTGCAGATGGTACCAAGTTGGGAGGGGTTGCAAGCACTCTAGAGGATAAGGTGATAGCCCAGTAGTTTAAGTATCAGCCTTACAAACCCAGAGTTGGGAGCTCAATCCATAAGCAGGCCATTTAGGTGTCTGGGGCATCTGCCAGGGATGGTGATACAGGTCCTGCTGTGAGTGCAGGGGATTGGACTTGATGATCTCTTCCGCTCTATGAGATAGGTAAATGTCTATATACCGAGAAATGGTCTGTGGTAAAGAAGATGAAGTTTAATAAGAACAAATGCAAAGTATTCAGGAAGGATCAATCAGTTTCACGTATACAAAATGGGAAGTGACTGTCTAGGGAGTAGTACTTTGCAAAAGAATAAAAAGCAAACATAATGATGGAGGCATTAACAGGAGTGTTGTGAGCAAGACACAAGGAGTCATTCTTCTGCTCTACTCCTCAGTTGGAGTACAGTATTCAGTTCTGGGCACCACATTTCAAGAAAGCTGTGGAGACATTGGAAAGGGTCCAGAGGAGAGCAACAAAAATGATTAAAGGTCTAGAAAACATGACCTATGAGGGAAGACTGAAAGAATTGGTAGCAGCAACGAAGGGTCCTGTGGCACCTTATAGACTAACAGAAAAGTTTAGAGCATGAGCTATTGTGAGTTAACTCACTTCTTCAGATGCAGCATCTGAAGAAGTGAGTTAACTCACGAAAGCTCATGCTCTAAACTTTTCTGTTAGTCTATAAGGTGCCGCAGGACCCATCGTTGCTGCTACAGATCCAGACTAACACGGCTACCCCTTTGATACTTGAAAGAATTGGATTACTTAGTTTGGAAAAGAGAAGACTGCAAGGTGACATGATAGCAACTTTCAAGTATCTAAAAGGGTATTTCAGGGAGGAGGGAAAAAAGTTGTTCTCCTTGACCTCCGATGACGGAAAAAAAAGCAATGGGCTGAAATTGCAACAAGGGAGGTTTAGCTTGGATATTAGGAAAAACTTCCTAGCTGCCAGGATGGTTAAGCACTGGAATAAATTGCTCAGGGAGGTTGTGGAATCTCCATCACTGGAGATATTTAAGAACAGATTAGATAGATATCTGTCAAGGATTATCTCAATGGTGCCAATTCCTGCTGTGAGAGCAGGGGACTCAGTGTGATGACTTCTCAAGGTCCCATCCAGTTCTAGTATTCTATGATTCTGTGTAGTCTAAAAAGTATAGTATTTTTTGGATTTTTTTTAATTTTATTAAATTTTAAATTTATTTTCTCAAGGACAGAAGCTTATTACTTATTGCTCTGATTCTGCAACTTTTCTGAGCAGCTGGTACAATGCTCTATTAAAGTTAATGGAGCACCATGCAAGTGCTTGGACCCAACCCTTTGGAACAAGCTACAGAAGTACATTATTTGGGCTCACCCTGCAAATCTCATGGCATTGCTTAAGTGTCACACCAATAAAGCATCCCAAATACAGGAAAGAGTACTTGCTTTGGTCTCATTGAGGTCTGCAGGGCATTTTGCTTTCTTGAATCAAGTTCACAGTGCTCACAGTCGTAGGGAGTCCCACTGAGGCTATGTCTACACTAGGGGAAAACATCGAAATGGCCATGCTATTGGCGAAATTGGAGAATACAAATGAGGTGCTGAAATGAATATTCAGCACCTCATTAGCCTGCTGCCGCATTTCACTTGCAAGCGGCTTGTCTACACGGGGGGTCCTTTTCGAAAGGACCCTGCAAACATCAAAATCCCCTTATTCCTATCAGCTTCATTCATCTGATTTCGAAGGCTATTTTGAAGTTTTCCCCTAGGGTAGATATAGCCTGTGAATCCAGAAGATAAGATTCACCAGATCAGACCCAAATTTTGGACAGACCCCATGAAACCTTAAGTAAGTCCCTCTTCCCTCCCATCTCCTCTCTGCCACAGGAGCTATTTTTAAAATGCATTCTTTTGTCCATATTCACTTACATTCATTGTTTATAAAGGTGTACAGACACCTGCCCCCCCCCAAATTTTAATAGAAAAACTCATGTTGGGTTGCAGGATTTTAACAAGTAAATACATAGAAAGACTTGTTAGTCACATGATTAACTGTGAATTGAGCTACAGTTTCTATATCAAGTTATGTATGTCAAAAATTCTCATGCTGGTTATCAAAACAAGCTGCAGTGAAAGCACGTCCTTTCTACAACCCAGTTTCTAGAATACAGCCAATCCCTCCCTCTGCTGCAGGCTTTAATAGGTAGTTGAAGTTTGCTTTATTTAGAGCCTCATCCCCCAGTCACTCTGAAGAACTAGTCTTTTCTGTCTTTTCTACTGCAATAAGCAAAATCTGGAGAGCACACAATCTGTGTCTGGCAGGATTTGTTTCTTGTCCAATAAGTAAGCTGTGGGCCTTTCTATGCTGTTTTGCACTAAAAACTTGATCCAATTGTCATTTAAAATCAGTGAAAAGTCTCCCACTGACTTCAGTCAAAGATGAGCTAAGCTCTGTATCAGGTTGTATCATAAGCGACAAATACCAAGGACAAAAAGGACATCTGTTTAGGTATTCACTCAGCCCTCATCACAATAGTATTTTGGGTAGAGGCAGTTAGAATTTTTGTTTCCAAAAACAAACTTTTCACTCACAACTTCCAAAAAAGAAAGCAAATTTCATATTAAAGCCAAAAAAAAATTTAGATTTCAACCACAACAGTTTTGGGGTTTAGTTTTCCAATGAAAAAATTGAACCTATCTGAAGAAAGGTTAAATTTGAGGGAAATTTTAACAACTCACCTCTCAGAAATTTTGCATGTCTCTAAGGTTAATGAAGTTTTCCTTTTTTAACTTAAAATTAAATTATTTACTTAAAATTCCATAATCTTACTAATTTTAAGTGACTTCCTGCAAAGACCACTATCCTGTAAATAATTACACTCATGGAAACATACATTGAAGTCAATACTCTTATTGATGTCAATAGATCTTAGATTTTCTGAGTCCCCATCCAGTGCAGAATGGAGACTTTCTGGCCCAGTGCTAGAGATATGCCGTGCATGGAATTGCCTTTGACTTTAATGGTAATTCTGCATCAATGGTTCTGCACACTAACAACTGCAGCATCTTATCAGATCCTGGTCTTCCTTCTCTGTATAACTCACTAAATGCCCTGGGAAATACACACTAGTCTATATTCTGCAAAAGGACCCAGACCATAGGACACCTGTGACGTTGTATTGTTAACAGAATAGAATAGTCCTTAATAAACATAAGGGTCATTCAAATGAGTTAAAAGGAAAGCAACATCTGCATCTATATGATTTACTTCAGTAACTGCCAGACAGAGGTTTTGCTGTCTAAGCTGCCTGTACTATTGCTTGATCTTTCAAAACAGACTGCTCACTTGAAAAAAAGAGAGTGAAGATTGATCACATTATTGAACAGCTATTAGCCCCATGTGGATTGAGAGTTTATTACAGAGTTGGACTGGCTTGTTCACAGACCAACATGCTATCCTATAAGCAGGGTCCAAAGATTATGTCTTTCTACTTAGTGCAGGCAGCTAATTGCCACTTTTCTCCTTTTTTCCAGAGCAGGAGGACGGCTTTTTAGTTTCTAGAGGTGCTGATGAAGGACAATAGGGCTCAGACTGAAGTGGGAGGACTGGATACAGATGTGTCTTACTGTTGGAATGCTCAGGAAACATGTTTTCCTTTATTGGCTATAGGTCTGTGGCCAACGCTTAGAAAAGTTACTGGTACTGAAATAAAAAATCTGTTTGTATCTACTTAAGTATTATCCTCACCTGCTACGATTCAAAACATTAAACTCCTAATTCATTAATATTTCATCATTTTTGTTACTGTTTAATATTCATCATGAAAATCGTCAATAGTCTTACAACATTTCAGGAATAAGCTTGTACACCTTTTATTCCATTTTACACCAAAATCCCAGATGTGGTTTGAGTCTCATACTATCATGACATCATAAGCAGTTTATATTTCCACATTCCACACAAACAATTAAATTATGAATTACTGTTAGTATTTGCAATTATATACCCCCCCTCTTTTTTCCCCAGAAATGCAACGCTTTTTCCACTGACCATCACAGGGCCATTATAGTTCCTCAAAAAGCGGAGAAATAGGGTATGTTTATGATGTTACTTATAAAACAGCATCTACTTTTGTTGGGTAAAGAAGCCAAAGCCAAAGTTCACATATTGAAGTTTTAGCAATCATTAAAAATACAGAACAATATTTAAATAACTTAGGTGTCACTTTAAAATGATGGCCTTTTCTGATTCCCATCTAGACTTCTCTGCAGCTTCATGTGAGGGCTGTATGACTTTAGTAGCCAATGTTCTTAGACACCTGAAATTAGATATTAATGCTTGATGCTGGAGCTGGCTAAAAAACAGGGAGTTTTCCCAAGTTTTGTATTTTTTTCCTACCAGCTCCACTTTAATATCCTTTAGAAGCCGGGATTATGAACTACCAAATGTCTAACAGCTTTGGTTCTAGCACTGATGTCAGTTAGGGGTTAAAAGGCCAGATGATAATCAGAATGTTGTGATTTTAAGGTCTGAGAAATACTGGGAGTGAAGCAGAAAGACTAGAAAACGCTGCTGTACCCTCTTAGTTGCTAATCCTACAACCACACACACTCTTGTTTAATTTCACAGCAAAGAGTAGCAGCTTTTAAGCCAGTGGGACTGTTTACAGAAGTATCTCCCAGACCAAGAAGGCAGACACCCTAGTTCTGATAGAAGATGTAAGCGTCATTATTTGTTATTTATATTTATTATAGAGCCTAGGAGCCCTACTCATAGACCAGGGCATCAAGTGCACTGTACAAGCACGTATTAAAGTCTTATTAAAAATAACAGCGCAGATGTTTTGGCAGGCATCAGCTGCCTCTGCTTGGACCCAGGGCATCAGAAGGCTTGTACTCAGACTGCTAGCCCATGCCACTACCTGCGCCACAACATCCACACTGCTATTTTTATAATGCTTGCTCAGGCAGAGCTACTCTCTGTCTGTCCAGGCCAGGAGACACACTCTGAACTATAATATAGCCATACTCTAGGAGTTTGCAGGTTCGAAGCCTTAGATAGGAAGGGGTCCTAGTTTTTCAAGATGTAAGCTTCATTATTTATTTATATTTATTGTAGAGCCTAGGAGCCCTATTCACAGATCAGGGCATCGAGTAGATTAAGCATTAGCCTGGACAAGAGAGTTAGCTGTGTAAGTGGATAATAAGGCAGTATCTTATATATTATGCAGAAAGATTCAGCAAAGAGTTAGCAATAGCCTGCCTTGAAGACCTAGGGAGAGGTTGGAGTAGAGGATGACACCCAGGTTAGGTGCCTGAAAGTGACAAGGATGGGGTGTTGGTCACAGTGATCAAGAAAGGATGTGGCTTCATTTTTCTGGCTCTTAAGATCTCCTATCTTAAAATGGTTGTCTGTGCACCAGACATGGTAAAAATAAAAGCAATTTACCGGGGTGTTTAGCATTCCAGATCATAGAATCATAGAACACTAGAACTGGAAGGGACCTAGAGAGGTCATCAAGTCCAGTCCCCTACCCTCATGGCAGGACCGCACACTATCTATATCATCCCTGTTAGATATTTATCTAACCTGTTCTTAAATATATCTAATGATGGAGATTCTAGAACTACCGTAGGCAATTTATTCCAGTAATCAACCACCTTGACAGGAATTTTTTCCTAATATCCAATCTAAACCTTCCTTGCTGCAATTTAAGCTCATTGTTTCTTGTCCTATTTTAAGAGACTAAGGAGAATAATTGTTCTCCCTCCTCCTTATAACACCCTTTTAGGTACTTGAAAGTTAATATCATGGCCCCTCTCAGCGTTCTTTTTTCCAAACTAAACAAACCCAGTTCTCTTCATCTTCTCTCATATGTCAAATTTTCTAGAGCTTTAATCATTTTAGTTGCTGTTCTCTGGATCCTTTCAAATTTCTCCACATCTTTCTTACAATATGGGACCCAGAACTTGACACAGTACTAGTAGCAACTGAGGCCTAATCAGTGCAGAGTAAAGTGGTAGAATTATTTTTTGTGTCTTGCTCATAACATTCCTGTTACTGAATCCCGGAATCATGTTTGCTTTTTTTGCAACATCACACTGTTGACTCACACTTAGCTGGTGGTCCACTGCAGTACTCCTTCCTAGGGAGTCCCTTCCCATTTTGTATGTGTGAAACCGATCTTTCTCCCTAAGTGGAGTACTTAGCATTTGTCCTTATTGCATACCCCTAGGCAGTCTGTCATTGGTCAGTGAAAAGTGATTATCTTTAAACCCAAAATTCTTATTGTACATTTCTCACTAACCTTAAATTTCTAAAAAAGATCAGCAAGTTATTGGAACTTACTCCAGCTAGAATAAAACCTACTGATGTTAACAATCCAGGGATATCAGCTGATCAGTGACCAGAAGTAGGAAGAAATCTCTTCCCTGTTGGTAGATGTTTACTCAAATAGTAAATGAAGTCCATTGTTGTGCTTTGCCTCTAATAATTCAGATGGTGCTAACCATATCCTGCTCTAGGGTCTGATGTCAATGGGAATTTTATCTCGTAAGGCCAGCAACATTAGGCCCATAATATATATCCACTGTTTTGCTCAGTGTGAATACCATGGCAAGTTAAGTGTGTCAATTAGTAAGGTTTCTGAGTGCAGGAAGGATTGTTTGGCAAATGTGTAAAGTAAGGGGGCAAGGGTGGGAATCTAGGAGAGATGGGAATTCCTGGGCATCAGACTGTGATAGAGGGCAAATATCAAGGTAAGTAACTTTATTTTCAGTTAACTATTTTAAAGCCATCCCTTTAACTTGGAACTGCTGTGCAGCTGTAATCAAGTCACTTTCAAAGAAGAGTTATTCTATAATGGCTCTGGCTGCATAGAAATGGTAATTTAGACATGTTATTCATATGCTGGATTTCTTACAAAGAAGGAAATAAACTGAAGGGGAATGCCTTTCACTCATAGTTAGAAGAAAATAAATTTGGCAGAGGCTTTAACATCATTGGGGGGAGTTAGAAATTGCCCCATTTATTTAGCATGGGTGAGATGTAGAGGGTGTATAGAATAGTCTTCTTGAACCTGGATCCTTCCAAAAACATAGGGCAGTGTTGTGCAGTAGACTTTTCTTAACAGAAAACATGGGAAGGACACACCCCGGTGATGCCTGTGATCAAAGACTGTGCCTATGTGGGCTGCTGTCTCTTAGCAGGAATAATGCATGTTGCTAATATTCATGGCCCATCAGAACAGGAGCACGCAGTTGTGCTGGTTTGTCTTCTGTAGGCTATTATAAAATATTACCGTGGTCCCTGGGGGACCCCTCAAGGATTAGAATCCCTTGTGCTGGGTGTTAAGGAAGCATGGAGTGAAGAGTGAAGCTCATTCAAAGACAGCTTCCCACAGGGATCTCTATCCTTCAAACTCTCAGCCACCTGTGTGATTTTACTCCCATGAGTATGCCAACTGAAATCAGAGGTGTTGCTCATATGAGAAGTTAGGTAGGTGTGTCCGTTTTTATGGCAGGGACACAACCTGGCCCATCAGTAAATGTTCAGAGATTATTTGTTTTTTCAAACATAAGCCTGCCTTTCCTATGGAATTTTGTGGAAACCATAAATCACCTCTTAGAAAGTATGTCTACACTACAAATTTAATCTACCAAATGCGGGCAACAACAGCAGTGAAGGTGTGACAGCACACACTTCAACACCAGCTACCTACCCAAGCACTATCCCTCTAGGGGCCCTGGTTGTGTATTTAAGTTGTTGGCCTATGCTGGGGTCCCTGCTACTGCTTCTTCATTACTATTGTTACCCAGACCAGCTAGATAAAATCTAGTATTGGTATGCCTTTGTGTGCTCTAATTACCCCTCAATCTACAGTGTAGACACACCCACAGAGTGAATTAGTTGAATTTTGACGGCTCCTGCTGGTTGAGAGTCATCACTTAGCTTAATAGTTTGAGTATGTTCAGTATTTGTTAAATAAACAATATCTCTATATAATTATATGGACAAAAAGGGACTCTATTCCTACAAATAGAAACATGAAGGTGGAGGAAGTGCCTCAAACATTCACCTTTTTGTACAACACAGGACTTTAAAAAGAAAATGAACTATTCTTTATAATATATATTCTGCTCTCTTATGTGACTTGCTCCCTAAAGGGATCAAACATTTTAACTTCAGAAGAACAATAGATGAGGTATGATTGGTTTTCTTATTTGGATCTGATATTGAAATTACATTAGATAAATGGACTATATGAGGAAAAGGTTTCTCTTTTCAATAGTCTGGCACTTTCAAAAGTACCCAAGGACCAGATTATTGAAGGATTTAGACATTTCAATGCATAAACCAGAGCCTACTGGCATTTTCAACACCACTGAGCAGGTTAGGTGCCTAAAACTTCATCACAAGCCAATGAGAATTAGGGACCTTATTTAGGTGCTTTTGCAAACCCCACTAGAGTCCTATCACCATCTTTAGACACCTACATACCTTTGTAAATCTGGCCCCAGGCCATGGAACTATGGGTCTGATTATGTGAGGTGGTGAGTGCCCTCAATGGGAGTTGCCATCAGGCCTCTCATTATGTGATGGGATTGGGCAATAGAGATACATGTTTTCCCAAACTGAAATCAAGGTGGGTGTTTAAAAGTAAGTGACTTTGATGAAAACTGTATGTAGTGTAGAAGGACAAGTCCTTGCAGAAAATGACATACTATTAGTCAAGTGAAGTGATAGCACTGCATTAAACACCAGCTCTGAAATAGCTAAATTGGTAGCAAATTTAGAGAAATTGCTGTTGACGTAGACATACTACAGTGGCTCCAAAAATATCCACCCATTGCACAAGACATACAGAAGTACACTTTGCAGAAATATAATTGCCTCTCCTGTCTATAAAATTGACCATTGCAGTCTGTCAATATGCTGCCTATGGTGGTCTGTAATACATTAGATACGTTACGTAAAATAGAACATGGATAGGACTTGATTTGGTAAACACTTGTACAAATACATAATTCACTGGTGTGTAGCAGTCTGTTGGACCAGATCATCTGTCCCATCATCCAAACCCATAGGATGTGATTTTGATGATAGAGAAAGCCTTCATGGAGATGCTACAGCCCCACATCAGCAAAAGGGTTTTGTTTTTCTGTCGCCCTGACAAAAAAAGGTTGTGGGGGTCTCCCCAGAAAACTTATGGATTCCCAGAGATCCGCACAGAGCTTGTCTGACTCTGAATTAGCCCTGGCCTTATACACCATTTCCACACTGTCTCCAAGCTGCCTTGAACAAATAACTGTTGATTTGCTGAGGAATCTGAAAAGATACAATGCTTGCTCCCTTGTTTCCCATCTAGTCATCTTCTGTGAAGTACAGAAGGAGGATGGCATGCTATTATGGAGTCTGCTGTGCCTCCTTCCATGTTGGAAGATTGTGAGGAATACGTGGGAAGGGTCACCTGCCAGTGTTCAGGTCTTGGGGGCATTGAATTTATGTGAGTACAGTTAGTTGTGAAAGATCATTGCCTCAGGTGGCAACTTTCAAATGTGTTTGAAGAGCACATGACCCCTGCTGTGTTATGCTTTAAAGCCCCAATTCAGCAAAGTGTGTAAGGACACGATTAACTTCAAGCACTTCAATGCATTTAGGTCAATGACACTTACAGCACTGAGTGTTCTGCTGAATCAGGAGCTTATTCAAAGCCCACTGAAGGCAACAGAAGACTTACATTCATAAATACATTTTGAATCCAGCCTGAAAGTTAGACTTATCACATAGGGCAAATGACTTTTCATTTCATTGTGAACTTATCTGAACTTACCTGGGTTTGGTCCAAAATTGTAAACTTCTGGAGTCTGAATACAGGGTGAACCTCTCTATTGTGGTTCCCCCTGGGACCTGACTGGCACCGAAACAGAAAATTTGCTGAACCACAGGACGTCAATATTGTCTAGCAGCATTACCAACACCTCCACTGCTTACTGGGCTCTTAGAAGACATTTAGGGGTTAATTAGAACTAAATAACAGCACAGAACACTGACAGCCAGGACAGACGGCTGTAAACAAACTTTATGGGACCATGGGAAACTACCAGACCTTGCAGCACTCAGGCTGGTATGATTTCCACTATAATATCAAATCTCCTACCCCGAGACCATGAGGCATCATTTTTATAGTTCAACGTCCTTTCTCCACAGTGACCAGAATGCGAACAGTTCTCAAAAAAACTGTCAGCTTAAAGAATGAGGAAATGAATAAACAATGAATTTTGAAACTCTTAATTCATACCCTTAGATTAGATGATGGGACACGTCACACTTTAGTAGCACTTTTTCAGATGATCTTAAAGCACTTTAAAACCTCCTATTAAGAGCTGAAATAAGAAGGGTTAGCTCATATTATTGAAATGTTGATATTTTACTGCGTTCCATTAGCCTTTCAATACTGCCATACAGTATGAACTGAATAAAATCGACTCACTCACATTGTGACAGTGAATCAACAAATGACACTTGACTTTTTTTTACAAAAATACCCGCTGTTGTTATGCAGAGCTTTGCAAACAGGAGTTAAAAGAGATATGTCTGAAAAAAGTACTTCTATGCACATTTTTGTTTGTGTTTTATTTTTATTTAAAGCTACAGGAGCTAAGGTCCACACTAAAAACATACCAGTATACAAACTCTTTTTTCTACCACAGTAAAACTAAACTTGTCCATTGCCTGAAAGTTGCTTACAAGCTCCAAGAAATTGTGCCCTTTTCCTTTCACTATCAAACAGAGGTGATCCTGTCATTTTCCTCCACCTTCCGTCGTTATGTCATTGCAGAGGTCAGTTTTGAACATGACTTGGCTGTTTATGGAATGTGAAATCAACATCAACAATCAGTACCAAGTTCAAGAAAACAGCCCTGGGCTAACAAATAAAAACAAACTCTATTTTTCCCCCACAATGAGAAAAATCTATACATAGCCACTACCTAAGGGCTTTCATTGCCTTGGGCACAGATGGAATCCATATTTAGAGTGCCCTCAAAACATTTTCCCTCACTGCACTCTTTTATTTCAGTGGCAGTCTTCCCTCTACGAGACAATGTTGCCATCCATGAATCTCTGTTTAGATTAAACATGAAAGGTGGTGGTGGGGAAACTGTTCTCCCATCAGCACAGTGGGGATTTATTAATTCAGCCCAAATTAAAGTCCTAATCAGCACTGACAGAGCAGAACTCAAAATATCCCATTTCTAGAGAGCTAAGAAATCAAGTCTGAGTCTGATCATTTGAGAATCAGCGCTGCTTATCATGTCCACATACTTCTGCAAAAGAATTCATGGAGGAAAGTGCTAACAAGAATGAGGAGTAGGGGACATTATCAGAACATTCTGTTGAATTCTGAAAGTCTTCTATGACTTAATCATTTGCAGCTAATGTTCACAAAGCAATATTTTTATTCAAAAGAAAGTGTGAGGATAGCACCCACCTCATACATAATTGCCCAGCTATACATTTGCATACATCTTTTCATTCTGCAAGTTTTTGTAGGAGCCTTGGTTATGATTCTCCAGCCAATTTACTTGTAGAACGCGTGCTTCCTCTTTCAGCCTACCGTATAACAGGGTTACCAAAAGATTGGAAAGGAGAAAATTCCACTTTCTAGAATGATTATTTTCTGTCTTAAATAAATAAAAAGTAACATTTTCTTTCTGTGACTATTCCCATTGTTTGCAAATTTGTGCGTCTCTGTGCAACAGCACACCAAAACAAAACTTGATAACACCTAAACTGCACAGAACGGAAGCAATAGAAAAGGTGACACATAAACAAATCTTTAAATAATCTGCCCAAGTTTAGACTTGTAGTATTTGCTCATGGGGTTTGTTTATCCCTAAAGAAACATTTGAACTTCGGTCAGGGTAATTAACTATCCAAACAACCTAGCAAAGAATGTGGTGGTTTCACCATCGCTTGAAGCATTTAAATCAAGAATGAGTATCCTTTTTGAAAAATTGTTTTAGGAATGTGTGAAGTCTTTTGCCCTGTGTTATGCAGGTTTACAGATTAGATAACCAGAATGGTTTTATGGACTTCAAATTTATGAATTTACATGGATAGGCAGAAAGTTGTGCAGAATATACTACATAAAGCCACTGTTATTCATATGTAGTGCATCATATCTTTCATATAAACATACTGTGTAATATATAGGAGTACACAGAAATTAAATTCTAGATCTCTGCAAAGCATTATTAGAAATAAAATAGCATCAGCACTAATAATAAGCAGTGCTGTGGCACCTTAGGGTATGTCTACACAGCAAAGTTATTTTGGACTAACAGCTGGTATTCTGAAATAACTTTGCGAGCATCTACACAAAGCAATTGCTATTTTGAAGTAATTTCAAAATAAAGTGGGTGTCTTAATTCGATATTGGAAAACCTCATTGTGGCTACGTCTACACGTGCCCCAAACTTCGAAATGGCCATGCAAATGGCCATTTCGAAGTTTACTAATGAAGCGCTGAAATGCATATTCAGCGCTTCATTAGCATGCGGGCGGCAGCGGCGCTTCGAAATTGACGCTCCTTGCCGCCGCGCGGCGCGTCCAGACGGGGCTCCTTTTCGAAAGGGCCATGAGCTCATGGGAATAAGGGGACTTCGAAGAAGGTGGCGTCCTTTCGAAAAGGAGCCCCGTCTGGACGCGCCGCACGGCGGCAAGGAGCGTCAATTTCGAAGCGCGGCTGCCACCCGCATGCTAATGAAGCACTGAATATGCATTTCAGCGCTTCATTAGTAAACTTCGAAATGGCCATTTGCATGGCCATTTCGAAGTTTGGGGCACGTGTAGACACGGCCTGTATGAGGAATAACATATTTTGAAATAGGTATTTTGATGAGGGGCTGTGTAGACAGGGAGCAGAGACTATTTCAAAATAAGTCATAGTGTATCTGATGGCTCTATTTTGAAATAGGTTCTACCGTGTGTAGATGCTATATTTCGAAATAGGTGAGAGCTATTTTGAAATGCATTTTGTGGGTAGCTGGACTCTTCTGGAGTAGTTTTTTGGAAATAACACTGTTGTGTAGACATAGCATTAGAGACTAACAAAACTCATGTTAGCATCAGCATTACCATTTTAAGGCTATGTCTACACTAGGCCAAGTAAGTCGACTGCAGATATGCAATTGTAGATATGGCAGTTGCACAGCTAGAATTGATATATCTGTACTCAGCTTACTTGGGCTGTCCTTACTGAACAAGGTTGATGGGAGAGTCTCCCTACTAGCTGCGTGAAACCTGAGCAGGTCCATCTTCCAAGCTAGTGTAGACATGGACTCACCCTCACCTATGTGCAGGGTTTCACATAAACAGGATAACCTATTGTTAAATCACTGAGCTGGGATTGTGGAGACCTAGTATCAATCCCCACCTCTGCCTCAGACTTCCTGCATGATCTCAGGCAAATCATTCAATCCCTCTGCCTCATTTCCCCATCTCACAGGCTGTTGCAAGGGCAAACTAACAACCGCAAGATGCTCAGATATACCACAGTGGTGGAGGCCAGTACTCACAAAGATAATGTGTAGTTGTTGAATAAACATGTCGTTGCACAAATTTAGGCCTATATATTACATTACTGAACTCAGGAACAGCAAAAAAAGCAGCAGTAGCTTCCATACATACAGGCTGTGACAGGGCTATTTCTTTCAGAGCACGTATGAATTGTTTGACAAGACTCTGGTAAATAATGACTCTGTTAAAATAAATTTGATGGAATATTCCTGGACACTTTATTGCCAAATATTCCAGCTCTAGTGATACTGTGGCTACGTCTACACGTGATCGCTACATCGAAATAGGCTATTTCGATGAATAACGTCTACACGTCCTCCAGGGCTGACAACGTCGACGTTCAACATCGATGTTGCGCAGCACCACATCGAAATAGGCGCTGCGAGGGAACGTCTACACGCCACAGTAGCACACATTGAAATAAGGGTGCCAGGCACAGCTGCAGACAGGGTCACAGGGCGGACTCAACAGCAAGCCGCTCCCTTAAAGGGCCCCTCCCAGACACAGTTGCACTAAACAACACAAGATCCACAGAGCCAACAACTGGTTGCAGACCCTGTGCATGCAGCATGGATCCCCAGCTGCCGCAGCAGCAGCCAGAAGCCCTGGGCTAAGGGCTGCTGCACACGGTGACCATAGAGCCCCGCCGGGGCTGGAGAGAGAGCGTCTCTCAACCCCTCAGCTGATGGCCGCCATGGAGGACCCCGCAATTTCGATGTTGCGGGACGCGTAATGACTACACGGTCCCTACTTCGACGTTCAACGTCGAAGTAGGGCACTATTCCTATCCCCTCATGCGGTTAGTGGCTTCGACGTCTCGCCGCTTAATGTCGATGTTAACATCGAAATAGCGCCCAACACATGTAGCCGTGACGGGCGCTATTTCGAAGTTAGTGCCGCTACTTCGAAGTAGCGTGCACGTGTAGACACAGCTTGTAGGTGATAGAATACAAGGTAGAAGGAATATTATATATGGAGTATATGGAATATAAGGTACAAGGTAGGAATAGTATAATACCACTGCTTAAAAACCAGCACTATGTATGCTATTTCTCCAAACATTAAGCCAGAATTCTGGCACTGATACAGTTCATTCAATGACAGTGAAAAAGGATAGGATCAGAGGGTACTCGAAGATGAAGTTAAACAAAGTCTTAATAAGTTTTAAAGAATTTCTTCAGAAGAACTGACTCTTCTACAATAAAGTCCAAACTAATAGGCTTTGCCACATAATAATTCAAGATTCTGGGCACCACCCATACAGTAAAGCAATTTTATCTTTATTACTGTCCATCATAAATCAAAATGACTCCAGCAGAATCCCTTCTGTCTTCTGGGGAAGTTTTAGCAAGTGACTTTGTCGCTTGTAATGGAATTCAAGTCAGCTTCTTCTTCTAGGAATAGGTTCCCTTCACTTCTCCACACACTCCAACGACAGTCTTTTCAGCTTACACAATTAAAATTACATTAACTCTTATTTCACCAGTTTCAAGCAAATAACCTTGTACTTTTGCAAACAGAACTGTGCATATACAGTAATCCTTTGAAATCCACAATTTCAAGTTGTGCTTAACTCTCATTAACACAAATTAAGCGCAACTCAGAATCCTGCTCCCATGGCCCTGGCTCAACCCACCCCTGACTTGTGCAGCCCCAGTTCAAACACCCGCCACCCTAGTTCACCCCCACCCTACCTGGTTAACCACCCCCTGCACCCAGCTCCGGCTCACCCCCATGTCCAGCTCCAGCTCAACCCTCCCCACGGCCCCAGTTCATACCCCTACCCCATTCCACACCACCCCACCCAGCTCACCGCCCTGCCATGCCTGGCTCTGGCTCACCCCACACACAGCCCTGGTTCACCCACCATGCAGCTCTGGCTCAACCCCCCATAGGGCTGTGTGGCCTCGGCTCACCACTCCCATGCCTCCCCTAACCAACCCCAGGCTTACCCCTCGCCCCCCTCCCATGACCCCAACCCACCACCGGCCTAACCCTCCCCAACTGCCCCCCACAACAGGACTTACCTTTCAAAAGGAGCTCCAGGTGTTCCTGCTGTTTCCCTAGCTGTAGAACATGCATTCCACCAGGGAAAAAGCAGCCCCCCAACTCACGCAACAACAACAGAGCAGCTTCAAGTTCTGCTTAACTTGCATTAAAGCGAGTCATATGCAATTTGAAGCCGCATATTTCGAGGATTTACTGTACAGAACACTTGAACTGAACATTTCAGAAACAACCTCCACATAGGCAAATATTCATTCACAACATTTGTCAAATCACATGAATTAATAACCTCATATAAAATACATCCATGCCACGGATAATTCATAAAGGCTACATCTACACAGTGTGCTGCTGCCAGTAGGGTCATGCAAATGAGGGCATTTGACAATGCAAATGAGGTGCTCATTTACAAATCACATGTCTCATTTGCATATTTTTGTGTGAGTGCTGTCCTTGCAGAGGCTGCTGTCACCACAAAACAAGTCGTGGAGACAGGGTTCTGTTGACCAAAACGCCACTTGTTAACAACCCCTTATGCATAATTTTTTTCAGGGATAAGGGGTTTTCCCTGACAGAACCCTGCCTACATGGCTTGTTGTGTGGTGACAACAGCTTCTGCTGGGACAGCAATCACATGGGAGTATGTAAATGAGTTGTGTAATTTGTAAAGGAGTGCCTAATTTGCATTGTTGAGTGCCCTCATATGCATGACCCTGCCGGCAGCAGCACACTGTGTAGATGTAGCCAAAGAGAATGAAAGGATTACATCTGAGGAATAAGTCATTCTTAGGGTTATTTGCCTACCTGTCATCACTAGGTCCCCTGAAAACTACCATATAAAGTACATTGTTCAATGCAGGGACATATGCACATGGGTATGTGTAACAGCAAACATCAGCATTAGAAAATCTTGCTCACATACGTTAACCACAAAGAATTATGATTGCTGCAAGCCTACTATCAACACTGAGGCCCAATATATCCTTGGGTAAGGGGGAAGCCATCCATTATAGGGATGAATCACAAGAAGGAGAAAGTGCTTAATGCTACTTCTCCAAACACCAAGCCAGAATTCTGGCACTGATGCAATTAATTCAGTGACAGTGAAAAAGGTTAGGATCAGGTCCATATGTAGCCATATGAACTGGGACACAGAAATGAGGACCCAAAGATGCCTCTCCCTCAGTCTTTACACTAGTGCTGACAAGGCCAAGCAGGAATAAATATTCTCTGGGAAGTCTGTAATCTATATGGAAGTTTCCGGGCTTGGGGAGCTGGGGGTGGGTAGAAGAACCAGGATGCATAATGTAGGTACAGATAATATAGAGTTTCTGTGTCTCATTCAACCTGTGGGAACTCTTCCATTACTTAATATATTTAAAGCTAGTCATGAACCCTTAACAAATCCTTTTCATCTCTAACTTCTATACTGTTTACCCCATCTCTTGTAATCTTTTAACACCGAAGGGTCAGATTTTTGAAGGTATTTGGAGGACTGTGATAGGGTGTATATGTATATAACCCTTGTTATCCAAGGGTTAACAAGTAGCTCTGTACTGAAAAGACCCCAACCAGCCATGTTTGCTAAGCATTGGAGGTTTAGCTCAAAAAAGGACTACCAGCTTTGTCAAGATGGACAAAGGGAACATTCATATGGTGTTTGCTCCTGCTCAGAGGCTGCAGAAGTGCCCAACCACCTGGACAAGACCCTGATCCTGAGTTGCTGCAGGCCCCTGTGGAGATCAGGAATGATGGGCTGGGTTTGAAGGAGAAGAGCTTCTGGTCACTATTAAGAACCATCTCCATGAATCTATAAACTGACCATGTTGTGACTATGGAGGGGAGGAGGCTGAGGTAGGATGTGACCCACGTAACCCACTTGGTGTGTCTGCTCCCTGGGCCACATATTTGACCTGGCAGTCACAGGGTCCAGAGCTAGAACCTGGTAGAGTGGGAGTGGGGAAGGGGTTCTGCTACTCTCCCACAGACTCTCCTTGTACTTCTGCAGAATCTCACCATGCAGCAACACTGTCCCACATCCCCCTATCCCTACATAGACTTTATGGGGTTTTCAGAAGCACCTAAACTCACTGATTTCAATTGATGTGACACACCAAGATGCTTTTGAACATCCTAGTAGGTGTCTAAATACCTTTAAAAATCTGGGCCCAGGCCCCAGTGCTCATAACATCCAACATTTAACAGTCA
This sequence comes from Carettochelys insculpta, assembly GCF_033958435.1. NCBI lineage: Eukaryota > Metazoa > Chordata > Testudines > Carettochelyidae > Carettochelys > Carettochelys insculpta. Next base: position 192,584,781 of record NC_134139.1, read on the forward strand.
AGAAGAGGTCAGCTTGGTCCCATTCCTAATGTCTCAACTGCAACTCGGTCAGATTTCAGGGGTAGTGTTTCCTGAAAAATGGCTGCAGAGCTGTATACCACAGAAAAATAAATTGACAAGAATTCCTCTAGAAGCAGATAATAACTAAAGGTTATTGTTTCTGTTAATGTAAGCAATAAAAGCCCAGAAGATTGTACCATCTTACATTTAGATTCGTGGATGAACAATAATTCTACATAGCAATTTCATATTATGTTTTTCTTTCAGATGCATTTAAAATGCAAAAATATGTAACAAAATAAGCAGTTAAACATGAGAGGAAAAATTGCTGGAGAAACCTAATAGTCTTGAAGCAGGCATTCTGGAGTGATCACTGAGACCTGATTTTTCAGAGATGTCAATTACGTTAACTTCAATTTAGTGAAAGCTGTAACTGCTCAGCACTTCCAAACATCAGACCTAAAGAATCTCATGTTGGCCAGTCAAAACTGAAGGCTTCTTTTGAAAATTAGGCTTTGTCTACACAGCAGCCTTATTTTGGTACAAGCTACGCTGGAAGCAATTTTCCAGAATAGCCTATTTCAAAATAGTGTATTTACATACAAAATGCATATTGAAATATCACTCAGCTATTTCAAAATAGAGCCTCCACACTGATTAGCCAGCACAGCACCCTGACTGGGGCTGAAGGCCCCCTATTTCAAAATAGTCTTTATTCCCTGTCTATAAAGCCCCTATTCCAAAATAGATATTTTGGAATATTGGTTTTACTGTATAAATGCTTGCAAAGTTATTTTGGAATAGTGGACATTATTCCAAAATAACTTTGATGTTTAGACATACCTTTAGTGTGATAAATTACCAGTGGTTCAGGGTGCAAAAATAAAAACAATACTTTTCATTTGTGTTTATAAAAGACTTAAATGTGACCATGAAAGGAAGGCACTATGGCAGGGCAAAAGTATTGTGATGTAGTGTGAACTAGTGAGTTTCCCATCTTGTTCTCAAATACTACACACATACTATTTAGAGTCCAAAGTCACTGGGTCCTTGGGATTTGTTTTTAGTAACACATGACATAAAGTTCAGCTCAAGCCTCTCTCCAGCTTGTCTGTTCTTGAGGCTTGGATCACAGGACTGGTCCATTCACGCTCTAGAATCTTTGTCTCCCAAAAGGCACTGCCTCCTCCCTTACCCAACCACTTGCTCTAGTCAGCCATCAGAAAGCAGTTACCATGTATTGTTTCTGCTGGAAGAGATTAAGAGGGTAAGGTGTTGGATGAAACATTCACAGCCAGTATGTGAGTATGGACAGCTATATAGTAGGGGTTAAATCCTGGTACCAGCTAAAGTCAAGAGGAGTTTGCCATTGACTTGCACCTTGTCACTATTTCACTCTAGACACAATAGCAATATAAAATATATATATATTTTAGGTAGCTCATTTAAGTTGCAAACATTCTGCATATAGATTCTTAAGTGTAGTATGCTATGCCTCTGATTTGTTTAAAAAAATTGAAAATCAAGGATAATTATAAGGCATATATGGACAAAACTTAAAAGCACATGTACCAGCTAGCATTCTTACCATTAAACATGAAATTATATTATTACCAAAATTTAATACACTGGCCTGATTTTTACTCACATTACAATCCCCTTCACACTGCTCTGAAACTCCAGCAATGGACTGCTGGAATGAGTAAAAGATGCATTTGGAAATTCGCATATCAAATGTCTCAATGATTCTTTACACTGCTTTGGCATGTTTCAGCAGAAGTGGTGTGTTGGGGCAACATGGTATATGTGAATTTCCAAAAAGAAAGTTTCTAGGTCATTCAAAAACTCAGACACTAGATTCAAAGCAGGTGAAAAATGACAGTATCTTGCTTTTGGATATATGTTTGCTTCCAATAAGCAATATACTAGTCTTCCTAATTTTGAGGATGATGTTGATCATCACAGTTTGTAGTAACGGGTCTTCCCATAGCTCCACAGAGCAGTTGGAAAGGCTATTTACTGCACTGATCACAGAGACATTAGCCTGGTTGTGGTAGTTCAGCTGTGCCTTGATTCCCTGCCTGGCACTGCATTTCCAGATGTGCAATGTGATTCTTCTCAAAGTCATGGACACCCACCCTCATGGCATGGTAAAACGTGTGTATGTGATAAAAACATGTTCGCTGGTTCAAAAATGGAACTGGTACTTAAGACACAAATTTGGGATGAAGAACCAAGCTTCCATGCATCTGGTTGAAGACACATTTCTCTGGTAACTTCTTAAATAATTTCTGATGGCTACTAAAAGTACTTTGGAATTTTTTCTCCCTTTGGAATGGATCAGCTTGTGCCAAAAGGCAGGAATTTTTGAAAGCATCCCAACACTCCTGCAATAACTAACAATGTTCCTCATCTTTCCTTTCTGCAGAACACTCAGTCCTGAGACACGGGGCTTGTCACAGGATAAGTGGGTAATGTTTGTGGGAGCCCCATGGTAAAATACTGGCAGCTTGCTGATACCATGATACCTGCATTGTGCTGCCAACAGCTGATCTGACGCCAGGGTCACCAGCCGTTTTGAAGAATGGAACAAAATGTACAATAAAGTAAGTAGCTTGGAATGTCCTCTCTTATTGTATCAGAATATGGGCTTGCCAATGCAAGACACACTTCGTTTCTATACAATCAGTACAGATAAGGGCAAATAGCATTACTCCTGTGCTAAAATAGGATATTAATATGGTGATGTACTGGAGCAGGCAAAAATCTCCCCTTTCTGGTGAGTAAGAGGATCCACTTACACAATACCTGCTGACTGTCTCATCTCAAGGTGTTGTCCTTGAATCTCAGGATTTTCATAAACAACCTTCTACATACTCCTCCTGTTACAGCTCCCCAATTCATTCTAACCCCCAGCCGCCAAAACGCGGCATCTGGTTTACCATAGTCTCACACTTTATTTCATCAGCATCCAAACTTTTTAGGAAATTAAATGGGGAAATCTTGTTTTATTAATGTTATCCACACAGACCATATTATTAATCCCTAAAGGAGAGACTTGACAGGCTGCCAGCCCTTTAGATACTGAAAGTTTGGAACCACATGCTGCAGATAGCACTGAGTCATTCCAGAGCAGTGTCCTAGGCTCAGAAAAATGCTCTAGGACCCATGCACTGATCCTGATTTTAAAGCAATATATGCCAGCATGCATAATTTGCATCCATGGATCTATGAACAGGATACCCAGAATCATCTTTCCATCCACCTCACAAAGACAGGACACAAATAGTTCAATGGGAAATTGGGAGAGCAAGTCCTTCTTGGACAAAACGGGAAGAAAGACAATCAGGGCAACAGAGCAAAGTTAAAATGAACTGCCTTCTCCTGAAATGATCCTGACAAGAAAATTTAAACCCTTAAGTAAACTGACTATTCACTATTAGTTTCACTAGTGGGAGAAACAATCTGCCCTGTTCTGAGCTACTCTCATCTCATTCTATAATAATCCCCTTGAAGTCAATGGAGTTACTTTGCATTAGAACAGAATCTGTCCTTAGATCCTCTGAGTAGAGCAAAGTGGTAACAGTAATATTTTGAGAGGGAAAAAGTCCAGAGCAAGTTTTAAACTTCCCTCTGCCAAATAAAATACCGTGACATGAAAGAATATGAAATACTTTCTGAAATAAAAACATTGGAATGTGGTGAATACACTTGAAAAGTGCTGTACAAGTGTAAACTAGTTAATCATCACAAGAGACAAGTGAGGGATGTGAAATGAAGCACTTACGCTAAAAAAAAATTAGAAAACATGAACTGGCCGACATAACTGCAAGATTTTGTAAATAATAAACCAAGATGGCTGCTAATGCTAACCTCATGGTCACAAAGCAAAGTACTACGCAGTAAGGGATAGTAAGACAAACCAGTACTCCAAAATCACTGTGTATGATTAAGGACTCTGGAGAACCTGTGCATCATGGTTTTGTCTGTCTTCAAGCATTCACTCTGAAAACATTCAAATGCTACCAGGAGACTGACATACTACTTGTTAGGTCAACAGTCCCACTGAGATATCTTTTCATCAGATTCCGGGTCAACCCCCGTACTCTGGGCAAATAACACTGCACCAGGGCAAATAACATTGAACTGAGCTCTTATATTTTAGAAAAACAAAACAAAACAAAACAAAACAAAAAAACCTGCCTGAAAATCAACAGAGTATGTCTCTTGTTCCTTAAATAATTCAAACTGTTCTGAACTTCTGACCCTCACATTGCATAGCAGTATAAAAGACTGCAGATTTCAGTGTTAATACATAATATATCATCAAGAATTGATGGTGTATTAACACAGTTCTTTCATATTTCAGATTGAGGCTATGTTCTACTAAAAGCATTCTAATAGTAATAATCATAGTTATTTTTAGAAATCTCTAACTTCATTGAAATATGATATTCTCATTTTTGTGTGTGGATGGGAAGAGAGAGAAAAATTAAATTGTTCTTTCAACCCATCTCCCGCTTACCTCCTAGGCAGCAAAAAGGATATGTCCTGTCCTCCAATATTTTTTCATTGCCCATTTATGTACACTGCCCTTCAACGATCTGAATAACATGTTAACTGATATTTGGCATTTCTCTCTCACTGTTAGTGCATTACAGCATATATATATGTCCTTACTATGCACTTTAGAATTTTTCAAAACCTGATTGCATTAAACGCATTCTGCCTATGTCAACTATGATTGTGTTCTTGATGTTTTTAAAGTATAGCATTTATTGTACATACATAAGTCAGAAAACCACTACAATACAACATCTCATACAATATATAAACCTGCAGCATGTATGCATACCTTACACTGCTCTTGACTACATATTATTTTTGAAAATTAGAATGAAAGATGCCGAGGGACTTATCCACAGACCCCCACTGCTCAGGATCAGGCCCACAGACCAATAGCCATGTATGTCTCAGAAGCTCTATTACACGTTACTTTTGAAGAAGACTCAGAGGTTCGTGACATTTGAAGATAGATCCACAATGTCTATCATTAGCTGTTTATCTATGCATGTATGTTCATACACACTCACATCGGCATACACAGTACACGCCTATATTTATATACATATACTCGTCATCACGGCATATGTTTCTTAAAATGCCACACGCCTGCTACTCCCACATTGCGGCCAATCGGCAGGGATCTGCTCTGGGCTGTACTTGGCGTTAGAAGCACGGTTTGCTGAAGTGGATGTGCAAGCACCGTCCCCGGGAGCGCCGAACGCCTGCACGTGGCGATGCACCGAGGCAGCAAGGCTCCGGGTTTATCCTCGGGCAGCCTCCTGGCCGGGCGATGGAGAGCGGCCGCCAGCGAACACGTGCTGGGTGTGTGCGCGGGCACAGGACCGGGGGACGCTGCCTTCAGCGCCCTGCCGGAGTCTGGCCCTTTCCGCGCCAGCCGCCCTGCGCGGGGCTGACTCTCCCTGGAGCGGGGCTGCCAGTGAGCAGGGGCTGCCCCCGCCTCAGCAGCCCACAGGCCACTCTCCGTCCCCAGGGCTGCCCCTGTCTGGCCGGGAGCCACCGACAGAGCCGCACACGCTGCCGCCCGGCCGGCCGCTGCAAAGCCCTCCGGCTGGGGCCGGCTGACAAATCGCCCGGCAGCCAGGAGGAGGGCTCGGCTCCGTGAAGTCCCCTCCTCCCGCCTTGGCCCACCCTCCCGCGGTTGTGATTGGTTTCGCCCGCCCCTTGCTTGGGCTCAGAGGCCGCCTCCCTCCCCAGCTAAAGCGGCCAGGCTGCGAACAGGAGGGAGCCAGAAGGGAGCATGGTACCGACTCTGCATCAGCCTCCTCCTCTGCTCTGCGCACCCAGCCCAGCCGAGCCCCCTGCTGCCCGCGCCGCCGCCTCCGCCTCCGCCTCCTCTGAGCTCCGGCTCCGGAGCCAGCTGACCGGCCGGAGCGGCTGAGAGGCAGTCCCAGCTGCGCGGGGCTTTGCATTGGGGGCTGGGGGGAGGCTGCAATGCATAAGCCGCCTCCTCCTCTCGCCGCCGTCGCCGTCTCTGTGCATCCTCCTCCAGCCTGACGGAGCCACCGGGCAGCCGCCGCCTTCGCCAAGGACACGCGCCCGCCTTGGCCCGCCGGTGCGCAGCGCCCCGCGGGGAGAGGTAGGAGCCGGGCAGGGTCCCCGGCAGAGCAGGGATGGCTAGAGGGGGCTGTGCAGCTCTGGGCCAGCGGGCGGGGGGAGAGGGGTTCGGCGCTCGGCGCTCAGGTGACAGCCCGTGTGCGTGTGTGTGTCGGTCGGTGTTGGGCGCCCCTTAACAGCGGTGTTGTGGTTGTGAAGCTCGGGCTTCGCCAGCAGCAGCACCCTCCCGTGTATTGAACGCCTGGCTAATGAATCCCTTGCGCCTGCGCTTGCTCGCTGCATTAAAAACTTCCTGCCTGTGTGTTTGTGTGGCAGCGCAAGGAGGCGGGTGCCATGGGGTGGCCGAGCTGTGGGGAGGGGTGCGCGCGCGCGCGTGTGTGTGTGTGTGTGTGTGTTATTCCCCCCGCGCCAACTCCACCACATACGCAACTAAGTGAGCAGCCCCCGCTCCACACACACAGCCCAAACCACAACTTCCCACGCTTGGGGTGGCCGTGGGCACCTGACACATCCAGGCGAGGGGCTGCTGGGGCCAGTCTTTGAAACGAGGGTGGTGGCTCCTTTTTTTTAGGAGACATCTGCTGTAAATTCCTCCTTGAAACGCACAGCCACGGGCAACCCATCTTCTTCGAGGTTAGCTTTAAAACTGCCCGAGCAGGAATGCAGACAAATAGTCTTTCTTCCCCAGTGAGAGCCACCAAGTCTGGCTGCCCTTGTTTGTGTGTGTTGCCCTGAGGGCATTTAAAAATATGAATGTGTTGATATCTCAGTAACTTTGAGGCAAAACACTGATTTTTTTTAAATAAATGAAATCAATAAATCACTTCTAAATCTCTTTCTCACTCATTGTGCAGTCCCAGATGTAATTTAGTATTTGGTTTTCATGTATCTTTGTCCCATCTTATAGGTGTTCTGTGCATCATCCCTTGGGTACCCTCTTTATCTGAGGTCTTGTTAACGTTCAGAATGGAGCAGGACTACTTTTTTGTTGTTGTTGACATTGAGTGGCGGTGACTGCCTTTGTCATGCTGTAATGCAGGTCTGTGGACCTCATGATTTTTGGTTCAGGTCCTCGAATAAAGAGGAAGGAGGGGAGAGCCTTCGGGGGGGGGGGGTTGTTGAGGAGTGGTGTTTATTATTAATGCACTCCATAAATTCTGCATGCTTATGATCTGTGTTCCCCCCATAGTCTTGTTTATTAAATGGTGCTTTCCTAGATGTTTTGAGACATGGTATAATAATTTTTAGTCAAAACATGCTGAAGCCCTGATTAATGTAAAATTTTTAAAACTGAAATCTACTTAAAATAGTATTTTGGCAAATAGGTTAATGGAGGAACAGTCCAATTTTCCATCAGTGAAGGAAACAGATGTGTAAATGGTTGCTGTAGGCATTTTATTTATGTTTCTAAGGGTCATGTGAATGTAACTCTGTGTGTGTGTGTGTGTGTGTGTGCGCGCGCTGTGTTTTTAAATGATTTAAATATGGTTATCAGGCTGTCCTCTGAGGTCAGTTTTCAGCTACTTAAAAGCCAAACTACTATAGCTTTAAGGTGACTGCAGATAACAGTATTACTGTCTCTTATAATTAGCAATCTGCTGAAACTTTAAATCCCCCTTGATAGATGTTATGATCTGGGTGAGAGAAACAACGCTTTTGCAGCCAGCTTTCTCTCTCTCCTCTTCCTCCCCCCCACCATCCCCCCATAAAGCAACAGTGTGTCTCTTTATTGTGTTCTGGATTAAATTGATGAAGACACCTTTCTTTAGAAAAGTAAACTCCAGCCATATTTTAACATTGATGGTCAACAGCTTCAAACTTTAATTATGCTCATTAGGGTACTTACTCTTCCCTGAATAACTATGTATGGTTTTTGTTCTTATAACATATCCTCGCAGTAGCTATTTATAGGAGTCTTCCAATTTATGATCAAACAGGGCAGACATGCAAGTAATTTAGGATACCGACCTATCTAGACTAACTATACCAGAAGAGGTAATGCAAGTTGTAGTTTCTTAACATATAAGTGTTATGTCTCCTAAGATCAGTTCTGACATTTTAATAAGACCTCATATCGTTAATCTGTAGGTTACTTGCATTATTCAAGATATTTGATATTTCCAAATTGTGTAAATATTACTATATAACTTATTTTAAAGCCAAGTAATCAGTTTGCAGGTACTGGTCACTAAAATTTCATTTTGACCCTTTTGTAGTTCATGCTCTGCAGAACACTAAATAAAGTAGTTAAAATTAGTGATCTAGAAGTTGCATTATATACAAGTGGACGTGAAAGAATTACTGTGTACCTGAAAATTCAAAAACTAAGTTTTCAGCGCGTATCTCTCATCCTTTGTAGCTTATGAAATGTGTGTACTGTGTCAAGCTTTCCTTTGACAACAGAAACCAATGAACAAATATTCAGCATGAATTATATTGCTTAAATAAAATAACCTATGGTTGTCGTGGTTACAAATAGGGTAAGGGTTACAAGTTTTCATCCTCATGCATTGAGGTGGAGGGGGGAGAAATTTACATTCATCACAAAAGTTGGTCATACCTCTAGTATCCATCATGAGAGTGTAACTAACTCACTGTTTTCCTTTTGTAAAAGAACTGCTGGACCAAAAAGCATAGACTGTGGGAGAAAACCTTTTTTGTTTTGTATCACTAGACACTTTGGCTATATGTATACTAAAAACATCTGTCTACAGAAGTTGCTTTCAGAAGAAATGTTCCAACAAAACTTCTGTAAACAGATTGATCCACTTTTACATGTGGACACAATCTGTTGACATGCCCTGACAAAAGAGCCCCCAGAGCATCTACAGGGTGGTTTTTTTTTTTTGGTGCACAGTTTCTGTCACCAAAATACTGTGTGTGTGGGGGGAGGGAGGGATGCTCCTTGTTGACAAAATTCTCTAGTGTAGATGTAGCCTTTAAAAAATATGTAGTCCATAGAGCAGTTTTTAAACTAAGAGGTGGGGGAAAGCCGATTGGTGCGGGGGAGCACCTGGATCGGACGGAGACTTCTCTTACACGAGGCTCCATAGACAGGGATTCCCTAGAAGTTAGTCAGATAGGGAACGTGGGAAATAATATATGGGCAAGATCAGATGTGAAACAATCGTGCATAAAAAAATCCACCACGTCTGTGAAAGGCGGACATATAAATAGTGGTAGTTTTCTAACATGCTTTTACACTAATGCTAGGAGTCTGTCTAATAAGATGGGTGAACTGGAGTACCTCATATCAAAGGAGGAAGTTGACATAATAGGCATCTCAGAAACATGGTGGAATGAGGACAATCAGTGGGACACTATCATACCGGGATATAAATTATATCGGAAAGACAGAACAGGTCGTGCGGGTGGCGGAGTGGTACTATATGTGAAGGATAATATAGAATCAAATGAAGTAAAAATCCTAAAGGAATCAAAATGTTCCATAGAATCATTATGGATAACAATTCATTCCTCTAATATGAATATGGCATTAGGAATATATTACCGACCACCTAACCAGGACAGTGATAGTGATGCTGAAATGTTAAGGGAGATTAGAGAGGCTATCAAAATAAAAAACACAGTAATAATAGGAGATTTCAATTATCCCCATATTGATTGGGTGCATGTCACCTCAGGACGGGATTCAGAGATTAAATTTCTTGATGCCTTAAATGACTGCTTCTTGGAGCAGCTAGTACAGGAACCCACAAGGGGAGAGTCGATTCTCGATCTAGTCTTGACTGGAACGCAGGATCTGGTCCAAGAGGTAACTGTTACTGGACCGCTTGGAAATAGTGACCACAATATAATAACTTTTAATATTCCTGTGTTGGGAAGAACACCGCAGCGGTCAAACACTCTGGCATTTAATTTCAAAAAGGGGAATTACACTAAAATGAGGAAGCTAGTTAAACAGAAACTAAAAGGTAGAGTAATTAAACTAAAATCCCTGGAAGCTGCATGGAAACTGTTTAAAGACACCATACTAGAGGCCCAACTTAAATGTATACCCCAAATAAAAAAACACAGTAAGAGACCTAACAAAGAACCACCATGGCTAAACAGCCATGTTAAAAAGGCAGTGAGAGAGAAAAGGGCAGCTTTTAAAAAGTGGAAGTCAAATCCTAGTGAGGAAAATAGAAAGGAACATAAACACTCCCAAATTAACTGTCATAATGTAGTAAGAAAAGCCAAAAAAGAGTTTGAGGAACAGCTAGCCAAAAATTCAAAAAACAATAGTAAAATGTTTTTTAAATACATTAGAAGCAGGAAGCCTGCTAAAAAAGCAGTGGGGCCCTTGGATGATAAAGATATAAAAGGAGCGATCAAGGAAGACAGTGCCATTGCGGAGCGATTAAATGATTTCTTTGCTTCAGTCTTCACGGCTGAAGATGTTACAGAGGTTCCTAAATCTGAGCCAGCCTTTTTAGGCGACAAATCTGAGGAACTCACTCAGATTGAAGTGACATTAGAGGAGGTTTTGGAATTAATTGATAAGCTGAATAGTAACAAGTCTCCAGGACCAGATGGCATTCACCCAAGGGTTCTGAAAGAACTCAAATGTGAAATTGCAGAGTTATTAACAGTGGTTTGTAACCTATCCTTTAAATCCACTTTGGTACCAAATGACTGGAAGACGGCCAATATAACACCAATATTTAAAAAAGGCTCTAGAGGAGATCCTGGCAATTATAGACCGATAAGTTTAACATCAGTACCAGGTAAATTAGTAGAAACACTAGTAAAGAGTAAAATTGCAAGGCACATAGAAGAGCACGAATTGTTGGGCAAAAGTCAGCATGGTTTCTGCAGAGGGAAGTCGTGTCTGTCTAATCTATTAGAATTCTTTGAAGGGGTTAATAAACATGCAGACAAGGGGCACCCAGTGGACATAATATACCTAGATTTCCAGAAAGCCTTTGACACGGTCCCACACCAAAGGCTTTTATGTAAATTAGGTGGTCATGGGATAGGAGGAAAGGTCCTTTCATGGATCGGGAATTGGTTAAAAGACAGAAAACAAAGGGTGGGAATAAATGGTAAATTTTCACAATGGAGGGGGGTAACTAGTGGTGTTCCCCAGGGCTCAGTCCTGGGACCGATCCTGTTCAATTTGTTCATCAATGATCTAGAAAATGAGGTAAGCAGTGAGGTGGCAAAGTTTGCAGATGACACCAAGTTGTTCAGGACAGTCAAAAGCAAAAGGGATTGTGAAGAACTACAAAAAGATCTCAGCAAACTGAGTGAGTGGGCAGCAAAATGGCAAATGAAATTTAATGTGGGTAAGTGTAAGGTAATGCATGTTGGAAAAAATAACCCAAATTACACGTACTACATGATGGGGTCAAATTTAGCTACGACAGATCAGGAAAGGGATCTTGGAGTTATAGTGGATAGTTCTCTGAAGACATCCACGCAGTGTGCAGCGGCAGTTAGTAAGGCAAATAGGATGTTAGGAATTATTAAAAAAGGGATCGATAATAAGACAAAAGATATCATACTTCCCCTATATAAAACTATGGTACGCCCACATCTCGAGTACTGCGTGCAGATGTGGTCTCCTCACCTCAAAAAAGATATATTGGCATTAGAAAAGGTTCAGAAAAGAGCGACTAAGATGATTAGGGGCTTGGAAAGGGTCCCATATGGGGAGAGGCTAGAGAGACTGGGACTTTTCAGTTTGGAAAAGAGGCGATTGAGGGGCGATATGATAGAGGTATATAAAATCATGAATGGTGTGGAGAAAGTGAATATAGAAAAATTATTTACCTTTTCCCATAATACAAGAACTAGGGGACACCAAATGAAATTGATGGGTAGTAGGTTCAAAACTAATAAAAGGAAATTTTTCTTCACACAGCGCACAGTCAACCTGTGGAACTCCTTGCCCGAGGAGGCTGTGAAGGCCAGGACTCTATTAGGGTTTAAAAAAGAGCTTGATAAATTTTTGCAGGTCAGGTCCATAAATGGCTATTAGCCAGGGATAAAGTATGGTGCCCTAGCCTTCATAACAAGGGCAGGAGATGGATGGCACGAGATAAATCACTTGTCTTCTGTTCTCCTTCTCTGGGGCACCTGGCATTGGCCACCGTCGGCAGATGGGATGCTGGGCTTGATGGACCTTTGGTCTGACCCAGTATGGCCATTCTTATGTTCTTATGTTCTTATGTTCTTATGTTCATTAAATCCTTTCTTATACCTGCAGAGGCATATTCTGTAAAATTGCTGCTCTTACTTTTCAAACAACAATAAAAAGTACAATAGTAACAGAGAGGAAGCCGTGCTAGTCTATACACTATCAAAACAAAAAGCAGTCAAGTAGCACTTTAAAGACTAGCAAAATAGTTTATTAGGTGAGCTTTCGTGGGAAAGACCCACTTCTTCAGACCATAGCCTGTTCTGGTCTGTTCTTGCTGTTCTGGTCTGGCTATGGTCTGAAGAAGTGGGTCTGTCCCACGAAAGGTCACCTAATAAACTATTTTGCTAGTCTTTAAAGTGCTAGTTGACTGTTTTTTGTTTTAATAAAAAGTACATTGTGTGTAGAGTCACTGGAACTTCTAATGATCGAAGGAATGCAGCACATACCTCAGTACTAAACAGCTCTAGACTCAAGATTTGTTAGTGTATTTATGGTATGGCATCACCACTACCAGAGCTTCAATATCCACTTACAGTGGAGACCTAATTGCCTGCTAGAGTCTTTTCTTTTAAATTCATCCATGATTTCCTTGCTGATCTTGCCATATTTTTTCCCCTGTCACTTGCACTGGGCCCAATTCTCCTCACTCATGCAGGTACTAATCCTTTGACTTTGCTAGAATAATTCCAGCTGGGTACTGCTGTGAGACCAGAATCAGACTCCTGATATCTTGGCACTTCACTGTTGGCATTCGTCCCAGTGTTGCTTCTCTCATCTATTGTTCGCTCATCTGAAATTCAGCTTTGTCCATTACTACTTGGTTTTTTCCTGACCTTTTAATTTATTTCCCAACACCAATGTACCTGATGTTTCATCAAGCACACCAGAAATGAAGATTCCCCTTCCATCTGTCTCTAGTAGAAGTTACGTGTACCTGTTAGGAAAAAATCCTTGGATGTATTAACATATTAGTGCCATTCCTTCCTTGCTTCTCCCCTGGCAAGATGTGACTGTATTGTACTATTAGAGTTTCTCTCTTTTACTGGTTTTATTAAAAAACTGAATTGTTAACAATATACTCAGTAAAAAGAAGTGGTTGGGTATACAATGCAATTCTAGTGAGCAAAGTCATGGGTTAAGGTAAATAAACATGCCATTCTAACAGTTCTGTGAATGATTTGAGTGGTAGTAACCCTGTTCCACTTAAATTTGTTGCTACATGATGCCTTTGGAGTCTTCAGAGCCCTGTCATCCAGAAACTGCATGCACCTGGTAAAGACCTAATGATGTCAGGTGGGGGGACATACAAAAGGACCACCTTCCCATAGTGAATTGACAAGTGCTTTTTTGTGCTGGCACCTCCACAGGCCCAGCCATGCAATTTGCTGAGGGGAGGGGAGGGGAGGGGATGGGAGGGGAGGAGTGCGGAGCTGTCTGAGTAACTGCAACTTTTTATTTATTTATTACAAAAAAGGCACTGGTAATGACTAACAACTTATCTAGGTGAGTACAATTCTTCTGTACAGAGGAGCAACTTGGTCTGCTGATGATTTGATAATCATTAACCAAGGTACTAGAACAACAGATTCCATGATTATTCATGTGTCTGATATTGTAAAGTATATTTACTAATCTGTTTGCATAAATAATACCCTACAGGAATGAGCTCCACATTTATGTGTGTGTACCTTAACCCCCTGCCCCAGAAATAAATGAATGGGTAGTCATAATCTTTTTTTGGTCAAGGTCCAAATTTCTCTGGGCTTTGACTATACCTGAACCAAGAATTTTTCTTTTCTTAAAGTAATGATTTCCAGGGTTCATTTAAATTTATCTAGCAGCACAGGCTTGGTTTGCCTATCGACAGCCCCCCTGTGCTTAAAACCTATGGCAAATTCAAATGTCATTTTATCCTTATGCAGTTTTCTTGGCTATTTCCGTGTATGCTTTGTCTTGAAAAGACAAAGGACCAGCTTCACTAGCTCAGGGTTTGTCTGACTGCCACTCTATTGCCCTATAACTTTCTCACCCAAGGAAAAATACCCTTCCCCGTGAGCATGTGAAAAATACCCCTCCCCATGAGCATAGCAAGTTACAGCGCTGTAAAGTACCAGTGTAAACAGGCTGCCAGTACTGTCAACGACTCCCTTTGTAGAGGAGGCTTTCCTAGAGCAGGCATGTCAAACTCAGTCTATTGATAGCCCCACACATGAAAACTGAAAGCTTTCAGGGCCACCAAAGAAATTGTACTTCTATTGGAAAGTCATAATCAAGTGTCTTTTATATTTTTTTCAGGTCTTGTTTGAATATAATACAATAATTTTAATTGAGAATTGAATACTTAAAATTACTTTTGTTTTTATAATTAATAGTTAATAAAATATGATGTAAAATTTCAATTTGCTCAAATTTTAATACTTCAATTTTAATTTAAATATAAATGTAAGGTACTCTGCATCCTGGCTGGCTCCCAGTCTAGACTTGGAGCTGCTGGGTGGGGCTCCACACCCCAGCTGCTTCTCAGCCACAGGACTGGAGAGCGAGAGCCAGAGGAGAAAAAAAAAATGATCGGGCTGCACCTGGCCTGTGGGCCCCATGCTTGACTTACAGTATTGCAAGAGCTTTCTTCCAAGGTTGGAGCCATGATGGAGCTGCCATGTTTAAAGTACTGCATTGGTGATGCTTTAAACTCAGCAGCATAAGCAAAGCATCAGCGAGCTCTGAGGTGAGCAAACTTTTTACGTTGGGCCCCGCTTTTTATACCTATGATTATCACGGGGGGCTTCCAGCCTGTCTAATGTAATCATAACTGAAATTTCCATCAGTTTGGTTCATATGGAAAAAACCTTCCTTTTGGCCTGTGTAAGAAAATAGGTACATAGAATGTAAAAACTTTGTTCATTGGTATATAAATGTGAATACACAGACATAAAACCAGTAACCCATTTCAACACTTTTAATGAAATGGATGAGCCTGAGACCCATCAGCCCTTGTTGAATTTCATGCCCCCCTGGGCCTGCCCTCCACTTTGCTCACCCTGTTTTTAGCTAACTGTATTAAAAGTACCCATGTATTTTGAGCCATCAGTTACTGCTGTAAAGGACACTATGGGCTTGTCTACACTACCACCTACCTTCGAAGGAAGGATGGTAATTAGGGTGTTGGGAGTTTACTAATGAAGTGCTGCCCTTGATAGGCAGCACTTCATTAAGCAAATTCCACTACCTCCCCCCCGTGGCAACTTTGACGTACCGGCACGCGTCTAACCGTGGCTTGCCCACTGGTATGTCAAAGTGCTGGAGCAACTTTGAAGTCCCTTTACTCCTCAAAATTTTCCCATTTGTTTTTTGGGAAGAAGGGGCTTTTGAAATCCGGGGGAGTCCTTTCAAAAGGCCCTGTCTACACTGGTGGCATGCATTTCAAAAGCAGTACTTTCGAAACGTGTGTGGGCACCATTATGTTAATGAGGTGCTGCATATGCATGGCAGCACCTCATTAGCATATGTCAAAAAGGCTCATTAGCATCCCTCTTTCAAAAGCAGGATGCTAGTGTAGCCAGGGCCATTCCTTCTTGCAGTAGTGCCACATTTTAATAGTGAATGCTGAATTTGATTGCAATAAGACATTTCTATAACAGGTGATTCATAAATGAAAAAGATTACTGGCATCTTTGCATTAAGGATACCAATGTGCATTTTGTGTTTATGTGTACGGGTCATGATTCTTTTCCCCTGGAAGGCTAGAGCAGACAAGTTTGCATAAATGAAGGAGAAAATTCCACTTATTGGTCCAAGAACATTACTGTTTTAAGCATAAGTTTTTTTGAATTTGACAGAATGGAGGAAAATGCAAGGAAATCTACTGTACTGTAACAAATAAATCTATCAATCAATAACTCACATGAGTATGTTGCAGGAACTTGTGTTGTAAAGTACATATATAGTATAGAAAGAATCCCTCAAAT
Organism: Carettochelys insculpta; assembly: GCF_033958435.1. NCBI lineage: Eukaryota > Metazoa > Chordata > Testudines > Carettochelyidae > Carettochelys > Carettochelys insculpta. Next base: position 192,601,035 of record NC_134139.1, read on the forward strand.
TTACACAAAAATAATTCAGAGGATACAGCTCTTATACAGTAGGTCTTATAATTTCAAGATCTGCCTAATCTGTCAAAATGGACGTTAATGATATATCTCATCTATTGATATTTTGAACCTTGAGAGAGATTCATTGTCTATGATCAACTCTAAAAAAAGCATGATTTGCATTACAATGCAGACAGTAAAAATCCTGAACTTAATGTGTGATTTTTTTTTTTAAAAGCTTTTGCTTCACAGACTTCTAAGATCTGTGAGTGAGTAACATTTTAAATCAGATAATACTGTTCTGAGATGCTTTGTCAGACCTTGTTACAAGGGTCTAGTTTTATTTTTGGTCTGTGAACACTAGAAGTGTATATGCAGATCAGTGTCCTGAACTGTTTAAAGAAAAGTTTGCTTTCAATATGATACGCAAACATAATGGCTTCTGTAATGAAGGAGAATACATGGAACTCAAATGCCTTTGTCTTCCATTTTAAACAGTGGTTGAGTAAACATCAAACAAGCAAGGGACCAATGGGGAAGAGTTTGTTGAACCCTCAAAACAAAAAAGCAGTCAAGTAGCACTCTAAAGACTAACAAAATAATTTATTAGGTGAGCTTTCGTGGGACACACCCACTTCTTCAGAGCATAGCCATACCAGAACAGACTCAATATTTAAGGCACAGACAACCAAAAGTAGTAATCAAGGTACTATAATAAGGTACTTAATAAGGCACAGAGAACCAACAATAGTACCTTGATTACTATTTTTGGTTCTCTGTGCCTTAAATATTGCATCTGGTCTGGCTATGGTCTGAAGAAGTGGGTCTGTCCCACAAAAGCTCACCTAATAAATTATTTTGTTAGTCTTTAGAGTGCTATTTGACTGCTTTTTTGTTTTGATAGTGTACAGACTAACACGGCTTTCTCTCTGTTACTATTCCACAAAACCAAGTAAGGTGTGAATATTTCATCAAGTTACCTGACCATACAACAAACACAGCTCATTTAAATGCAGTTGAAAATGTGACATAACAACTAGCACAGCTTTTTAATAGAAAATTATTTGTTGTGTACGACATACATCTTAACTTCATTTCTCAGCTAATATATTCCTACACTTGACAAGTAGCATGAAATGCTGCTAGACTGTTTGAAAGTAAAGGAATTCTTTTGTGGGTTTTTTGTTTTGTTTTTTGTGTTGTTGTTGTTTATGCAGTCCAAAAAAAAGACTTCAAATAATTTACAAAATGTTCCAAAATAACTTGTAAGCTAGACAGCATTCTGTCAAACTTCTTGCTCCCTTTCCATGGACTGAAAGACAGCACAAAAATTTCACCTCAGAAAATAATTCTTTTTCCCTTTCTGGAGAGTGAAGCCCTGAGACCAGAGTGAAAGTGTCCACTCTACTATTCTCCTTTTGTTTATGCTATGGGAGGTAGTGCTCAGTTCATATAAAAATGATTATCCTGTGTAGTCTTTGCTCAGACTCTTAAGTACTGGGACGGGGAACAGTGACAAAAAAGGAAGAGTTTGGTTTTTCTGGTTTCATGTATGTTTACTTTTTTGTCCCCCAGCCCCATCTCTCCTGGAATGTATTTGGCTATTGTGTAAGAAGATGATAGAAATAGAAGCAGTAAGGCCTTATGTGGAGGGATGGTGAGGAGTGGTGGGACTGAACAAATTTGCCTCCTTTTTAACAATAAGGTATTAGATAAGCCAGTGATATGTCAGCGTTGCCACAAGATGAAGGTGAGGCATCTGATGTAAAAACGAAACTTCAGAATAGTGGTGGGCAACCTGAGGCCTGCACACACTGGGGACCTTCACTCCCCCGCCCCCCAGCACTGTCACAGCACCACGAATCTGCTGATTTGTGCTCCGTCCCTCTCCTTCCCGGAGCATGAGCAGCAGATGTGCAGCGTCCCAGCTGTGGGAGGGAGGTCGGAGGAGCAGAGGATTCATGGTGCTCTGATGTTGCTGGGAGGGGATCTCGGAGGAAGCTGAGGATCAAATAAATGCCTGTCACATTTGTAGAAAGCCATTCTTCTTCGTCTGTCATCAAAACGCCTGATGGGGGCGGATAAGGAGGGAAGGTAGGTGGCAGCCTGTTCCGTGCCCTTTGTCCATTGCTGAATCATTCCTCGTTGTTTTTCTCTATGTTGACCCCTGCTGGCAGGAAGCATTGTGCAAGGGCTCATGAGGTTGGCTTACATTCCCGGAGAGGAGTTGGAGTTGAGTTGAACTCTGGCTATTGTAGGTAGGCTTGGGGGAAGAAGTGATTGTATTGCTTTTAGTCCTAGAGACTGGTTGAAGTAGGCAAGCACAAATCCCTCCAGGCTGTTGCTGAGTGATGTTCCATACTTGGTGAGTTAGATTAGATTCGCTTTAGCATAGTTTTACTTTTCAGCTCTCTGGCCATCATGACATTTTAAATATACGCTTCCCTCGGTTTCTTCCCCCAGTTTCACAAACAACCTGATTTCTTAGCATTTGAGATTTTCACATGCAACAGAGCATTCTGTATTCTGTCCTCCTGGGAGCAGAGGAGTACCAGACATAGTAAGTATATTGTGTGGTGAGGGATTAGAAACACTGTACTCCTCTCTCGAGGAGACCACAGTCTAGAGAATGTGTGGTTAAAGTTTCCAGTGCACTCTGTCAAACTTGCTACCGCAATGAAAGGCACGGTGTTAACCAAACTGCATTACCCTCCTTCTTTTTTCCCCAACCCTATTTTTAGTGGTTAATAGAATAAATGTGTGGAAAATTCGCTGATAAACTTCTCTCCTGTGCCCTTTTTTTTAAAAAAAAAAAAAAAACCCTCCGAAGATTATTTCAGATTTCCAAACGTCAGACTGATCAATGTTTCATTAGAAGTGAATTAATTTTGGAGAAACTTGAATGTATTCACAGGTGGTATTGCTTTTCTACTATGTCATCTGTTGTAAAAGCAATTTAACCAGGCATGCCAATTGATCTTGTTTTAAGAAGCCACTGCCTAGTCTAATTCTTTCTCTCAATATATGTTGCTGGTACAGTAAACTCTTTCATATCTGGCAACCCTTGGATTGTGAAGTTACCGGATATTCAGATAGTCTGGATAGTAGAGAGGTATACCTAGCAGTGCATAACACTCAAGAAAAACAAGAATAGCTATTAAGGAACAGAAATGTATGCATGGGTACTTCATTTAACAGTAGTTTTGTACACTGTAAATTTATACTGTATTTATTGGTACTTACCTTCACTATACTGTACTTCTGGAAAACATAACTAGAATTTACTTATAGTTAAAATGCCAGTTATTTGAGAGTTCTGGATGATAGAATGCTGGATGTGAACGATTTTACTGTACTATATTTTACAATAGCCTGCTGGAAGGTAGGTAGGTATGTCAGTAATATAAATATGTGCTTTGCATTTTTTTTTAATAGCTAAGTATTGTAGTATTAAACTAGTGGTCAAAGGCGCTCTCATTCAGTTTTTCTCCTCAAATTAGTGAGGAGGTGGAGAGCTGTAAAAAGAGCAGAATTTTTGGCCCTTTTTCTGCTTTTGTGGACACTGAAGGTAGTCTAGATTTTTCTCTGGCTATATATACAGAATTGCTAAATCTGAACTTTTTTTTTTTTTTAATTAAGAGTATTCAAAACTGTTTGGGGATTTAGTTTTGCTTTCTTGCTTTTAGAGACTTTAGCGTTGCTTTTTCTGGATTTTTTTTTTTTTTCCTACAGCCATGAGGGCTACAAAATCACCTCGTAAATGTAAGGTGTCTCTCCTGTAATCTCCAGACTGCAAGAGCTCTGGCTGCAAGGGAGAACACCAAATACTGGTTACGTCTACACGTGAACGCTACATCGAAATAGGCTATTTCAATGAATAACGTCTACACGTCCTCCAGGGCTGGCAACATCGATGTTCAACATCGATGTTGCGCAGCACCACATCGAAATAGGCGCTGCGAGGGAACATCTACACGCCACAGTAGCACACATCGAAATAAGGGTGCCAGGAACAGCTGCAGACAGGGTCACAGGGCGGACTCAACAGCAAGCCGCTCCCTTAAAGGGCCCCTCCCAGACACAGTTGCACTAAACAACACAAGATCCACAGAGCCAACAACTGGTTGCAGACCCTGTGCATGCAGCATGGATCCCCAGCTGCCGCAGCAGCAGCCAGAAGCCCTGGGCTAAGGGCTGCTGCACACGGTGACCATAGAGCCCCGCCGGGGCTGGAGAGAGAGCATCTCTCAACCCCTCAGCTGATGGCCGTCATGGAGGACCCCGCAATTTCGATGTTGTGGGACGCGCAACGACTACACGGTCCCTACTTCGACATTGAACGTTGAAGTAGGGCGCTATTCCTATCCCCTCATGGGGTTAGCGGCTTCGACGTCTCGCCGCTTAACATCAATGTTAACATCGAAATAGCGCCCAACACATGTAGCCGTGACGGGCGCTATTTCGAAGTTAGTGACGCTACTTCGAAGTAGCGTGCACATGTAGACATGGCTACTGAGAGCCAGAAAATACTTCGTACTGGTGTAGCTAAGAGTAGAATTTGTCTCTCTCCTTTTTTTTTTTTTTTTTTAAATAAAGAGAGACCTGGAAGGGACCCTGAGAGGTCACTGAATCCAGTCTTCTGCTCTCGCAACAGGACCAATCAACATCTCCACTCTAGACCTTTGAAGCCCACCCCCCCCAAGGATTGACCTCGCAACCCTGGCTTTATAAGGCCAATGCTTCAATCACTGAGCTATTCACTCCCAGAAAGGAGGGGCAAGACTTGTCTCTCATTACTTCTGGGCATTCCTGGGTTTATTTGGTTCTGCAGATTTGTAGACTGAACTGAAATGACGCCAAATAGTGAGCTGATTTGCACTTGGACAAGGGTAATGACCATGGAAATAACCTGCTTTCATACATGTTTGATAATGTACGATACACTTGAGTCACAAAAGCTATGTCTACAAGAGAGAGTTTCGTTGACAAAACCCCAGTTTTGTCGACAAAATTTGCAGTATTACCACTAAAAATGTGTTCTGTCAACGTACCGTAAACAGAATTCTGCACTTTTGTTGACAGTCTTCTGCCTCTCCCCAATGAGGCACAATGCCTTTCTTGACAGAATCTGACACAAAAGCCATGTGGACACATGGGACATTTCTTCGAAAGTGGCATGCTAATAAATTGCCTGAAATATGCTACTGAGGCATGGATGCAAATTCCCCACACCTCATCAGCATATGGTCATGTGGTTTGGAGTCCGGAAGATGTTCTTTTGGACTCCAAAACACTGTTTAGAAGCGCGGCCCCCGGGGAGGTCTTCCAGAAGGAAGGCCTTCTTCCAGAGGCCCCCTCTTCCTGAAAATTTTTGGGAAGAAGGGGCCTCCGGAAGACGGACGTCCTTCCAGAAGACCCCCTGGGGGCCGCGCTTCTAAACAGCATTTTGGACTCCGGAAGAAGGTCTTCTGGACTCCAAATCATGCAACCTTATGCTAATGAGGTGTGGGGAATTTGCATTCACACCTCATTAGGATGCCACTTTCTTCCTAGAAATGGCCATGGGGAGTAGGGGTGAGGGTCTGTGTTCAAAGACAGGGTTCCCAGGTCACCGGCTGGCCGTTTTGTTGACAAAGCAGCCAGGCAGTCTGGTCACTCTCTGTCAACAGAGCGAGCCGCTTTCATGTGTGGCTGCAATCGGTCAACAGAAGATGTCTTCTGGCTGTAACTTCTGTCAACCAATTGCTGTAGTGTCGACATAGCCAAAAGAACAAACCTCTTTTGTGGCATGGGTCCTGAATTGAGTCCTGCTGAATCTCATACATGTATTTAACTAAATTCCATCCTCTCTGCTGTAGACCAGTGGTAGCAAGAAAGAGAGTTGTTAAATACTGGCTATATTTGCTGATCACCTGACAGATGGGATGAAGCAAGTCATTTAAGCATTGGTTTTGGGCTTTTTAAAAATTGGTTTTGGTCTGGCTCTGTTATATAATGGGCCAAGTTTATCCCTGTCTTAAATCTGTTGAAATTAAATTACTTTTAGTGCTGTAAAATCCTGGGTAAACCTTCAGCCTGGTCTTCAAGATTATCAAATCACCAAAGTAAATAAAGGCCTATATTTCTAGTACACCTTCCTCCATTTAAAAATCTAATCTTATGACTAAACTTTTAGGGGATTGGCAGCCCCAGACTTGCAATATCAGCCTTATCTCTCCAGGAGCAAAAGTGAATCATTGTTTGGAGGAGGGAAAATTACTGGCATAGAAGGTAAGAAAACAAAAAGGCTGTCCTGAAATGTGTGGGTTGTAGGGTGTTTTTGTTTTTATTTTTTAAATTAAGCTGCCTTTCATAGCAGTGTGGTCACTACTTAACAGAATCTCAGGGTTAATGAGATCTGTAAGCCATTTGCTACCATAATGTGTCTTACTAGATTTTTCATCTTTCGTAAGCTACAGAGCACTTCTGTCTGTTTAAAATTTGTGATCCTGACAAAAAGAAATTGCATCAAGCTTACAGAAAATTTACTTGGTTTCAATATCATACTTGAATGGTTCACACGAGCATATATCTAGGCTTTGAAAAGTGGTTTTTTGATATCAGTAACAACTCCTCCCGTACCTCCAAACAAATAATGGGGGCGGGGGGGACAAAAACCTAAGTTCCACGTAAGTTGCAACAACTACATTACTGAAGTGTTTTTATGGCCTTTCAAGAACATCAGGATTTTATTTATTTAAGTGTGCAGTGCTTCCTGCTTCATTCTGAGAATGTTGTATGGGAAAATGTGGAATAACCACCAAACAATTTCGCAGGAGGCTTACTGTGGGGTAGTTTCACTTGAAATGGCTTACTTACCACCTGTCTTCAGTTGTCAGTCTCTTCCTGCCTCTGCCCCCAGGCCTATCTATAGGCCAGGAGAGTGGAGCTCTTGCAAAGTTTAGGGTGTGTGTACCCCGGTAGAGGATAATGACAAGAAGGGATGCTCTAAGCCTGTAAGGCTCCCTATCCTCTTTTTTGCTGTTTCTGAGGGTCTGTGCAGGAAATCATGGGCCCCAGTGGTGTCTCTGGCATTACAGGTGAACCAAAATTAGCTTAAGAGAATCTGTGTCATGTTGATATTTATTTAATATCTTACATTAAAAACTTTTTTTTTAGTCTGAATTTCTAATAATTGGACTTCTGCACTAGATTGCAACTACATGAGTTCAGTGAACGAAAATTTCTTATGTGTAAAGTGTGGTTTGTTTTTTTTCTTTTCCCTTTCTTGTAAGGAAGCGTGAAAGAGGCTTTCAGAATTAAAGCTTTCTTTGCATGTTATAATTCGAGGTTGCTTTGTCCACCTGACCTCATTTGAGTCAGAAAAATTTTACTTCAACTTTAAGCTTCCGAGTTTGGGGCCAATAGTCTGTGGTCAGGCTGGACTGAAGGTTATGACAAGTTCAGGCTTGCAATGGAAACTCTGTTTTACTTTTAACTACGAAGCAGCTGCTGCTTCTCTGTAATGCTGTATTCTTGCATATCCATGTGATGGAGTGGGGGATATGTGTGTAGGTGAGTGGCTCACAGAGGGTGTGGGACTACTGCTGAGGGTAACCTAGGCGACCAGGTGACACCTCTGGACTGCAGACAAAGGAGGAGGTGGAGCCTGAGGGGTTTGAATTGGAACTGGGTGTTGGGAAGCAGTTAATCTGGGCTGGGAGAGAGAGCGAGACAAAGGAGGGGGCAAGGCCCTGGCTCTGGGGGCCCCCTCGGGGCCTCCTCTCCCTGATTGGCCTGGCTGTCCCTGATTTGCTGTACTGACTCTTCTGTATGATGTTGTGTCCTGTCGGCTAATAAACCCACTGTTCTCCTGTTGAGTGAGAGTCACTCCTGCCTGCAGATGGGGTGCAGAGCTTGGGGACCCCTGAACCCCATCACAATCCTGATCCACAATTTGTCTTTCTGTAAAAAGAACTCGCCAGGCTGAGCTGGATTTTTGTGAGCCTTCATGCAGAAACTTGTTATGGTGACAGTCAGGCATGGAGGTGGTTTAATCATGGTCTCAAGGAATGTCTATACCAGAGTTCTGCAACCTGCAGCTCCGGAGCAGCAGGCAGCTCTTTAAGGACTTTTTTGACAACAAGAAGACCTGTGGCACCTTATAGACTAACAGATATTTTGGAGCATAAGCTTTCATGGGCCGTGATCCACTTCGTCAGATGCATGAATGCAGGTTCTAGAGGAGGGTTTAAAGAAGGAGCCTCAGTTAAGAAGAGGGCCAGAGCTGACAAGGTCAGCTCACTCATGGAGGATGTCGCCCATTATCAGCAGTTAATGTGGAGTTGTGAACATCAAGAGAGGAGAAACTGCTTTTTGGGAATAAGGGAGCTCTGAAGTTGCGCGAGTACTTCGAAGTACCCAGGACTACATGTCTTGCTGGCACTTTGAATTGAGCAGCTTTGAAGTTTGCACAGTGAGAATTATGATAATAAGGCGCCACATATGGAGCGCAGTACCTCACTGCTTGGGCTCGTTCACATGTCTTACAAATCTTTGAAGGAGGGGGCTAGTGTAGACATGCCCGTAGTGTAGCAAACTCTGCTTAATCACTTCCTTCCTACTGCTTTCAGGCACCATGATTTCCTCCCAGTCACTTGGCCTTGACCGATCAAATAGTCATGTTTGACATGTTTCCATGTTGTTTGTAAAGGATGGCATATAGATAGTTGCAAAGCTTTCCAGTTCCAGTTTGTCACAGAAAAAGGGTCATATGCTAAACCTGAGTTTGGATTTGGGGTAGAGTTGTAGCAACATGGACTTGACAAAATTTGCCTTAGGGGTGTGATGACTGATACTCTTATGAATGAAAATCTGCACATATGGGCTCCAGAATCAGGATTCCCAGTGAAGCTAATGAGAATCATATTTCATTTGCTGAGCAGATTGTTGTCTTTGTTTTTTGTTTTTCAATAGTAAATTGCTATGAAGCTAAAAGACAATTTTTGTGGGTCACTTATTCTTTCCATATTTACTGCTATAAAAATATAGGGTGGAGTAGGATATTTAAATTTCAGCTTGTCATCTCTAATAAGCCAGCAAAGATTCACTGCAGTTTCTATCCAAACTGAATACTTTGATTTAGTTGTGTATAAAGGTAACTATTACACAGTAGCGACAGATTATGCTGAATTGATGGGGTATGAAATCTTATTCAAGCTGTAAAAGTGTATTACAAATGTAATACTACATCCCCTGATGGTTACAGTAAACTTTCATATCCAGCAGTCCCAGTACTGGGAGGTTGCTGGATACTCAAATATTCTGGATTACAGAGGGGCATACCTAGCAATGCGTAACACTAAAGAAAGAAGATTAGATACTAAGAAACAAAAACGTATGCAGAGAACTTTATTTACTAACAGTTGTAGTATTGTACACAGTAAACTTACACTGTATTTGCTGCATTTATTTGTATTTACTTTCACTTTGCTGTACTTATGACAAACATAAATACCATTTTAGTTAGGGTTAAAATGCTGGTTATTTGAGAGTTCTGGATAATAGACTGCTGGATATGAAAGAGTTTACTGTATTTAGCTTCAAAGACCCAAATATGGGACATCTGGATCTTACTGCATGAGCTTCTGTAACCCCCATACCTACCTGATGTGATTCTTTCCCATGTAGTGGCACTTAACACATTTGAGGGGACTGGGGAAAATGAGCCTCCTCTACAGCCTTAGCTGAGAGGCAGCTAGCTTTTCACTCAAGCTGTAGAGCAGCAGTCAAGCAACCTTTCCCAAGTGGAGTGACAAAATTTGACCTTTTGACCTCTATGTATCTGTGGTATTTTATTTTAAAGTCATTAACAGTTTTACTTACAACAGCTTCATTGATAAATAAATTAAGATGCAGAGCTTTACCATTAGGAGGTGATTGGTATCATTAGCTTTTTTTTTTGGTTAATCTACAAGTAGCAAGGCTCTGAGCAAGCTCTCAGCTGCACGAGGGAGGAGGGGTGGGGCTGAACTCCTGCCTTGCATGTGGATGAAAATTGGTTTGCGTGCCACTCTTGGCACCTATGCTGGGGGGAAGGAGGGGCAAGTTGCTGACCCCCTGCTGTAGAGGCTCATGTGCTAAACTCCAGGGGTCCCAGGTTTGGTTCTTCCTGTCAATGTTACACTTGTACTTTTGAGCTCTGTTATGAGCTAGCCAACAGTAGGGAGAGCAGCTAGAATACCACACCTATAAAGTATCAGGGGTAGCCAGGTTAGTCTGTATCTTCAGGAAAAAAAAAAGTCCTGTGGACACCTTATAGACTAACAGATATTTTGGAGCGTAGGCTTTCGTGGGCAAAGACCCACAAGCGGGTCTTTGCCAATGAAAGCTTATGCTCCAAAATATCTGTTAGTCTGCACTGACAAAGGAAAGTTTTGAACAAATGTGGGTGTTTTTGACACTGAACAAAAAAAAAAAAAAGGATACAAATAAAACTCTGATCCTGCCAGTTTAAATATATGATTCATGTTACACAAGTGAGTAGTCCCACTGACTTCAAGTTACGCATATGCACAACTGTTTTGTAGGGTGAGGGGCCTGAAAAGGGATACAGAGAGAGTTCCACAAACACCATGGAAATAACACTGGCAAATTTTATGACCCTAAATGAGAAAGCAATCTGTGCAGATTTATATAGATTTTTATTTTAAAATGGAGCATTGTGGGGATGGTAAAGGGAAGTATAAATACATTTTTTTTTGAGGAACCCCTCTGCAAATTAGTGTTACGTGGGTAGTACCACATACAGCCTTCTTTCCTGGGGTACAAGTGTGTGGTGTGTTTTATTTATTTATTTTTATTTTATTACTTAGATCTTGTGTACCCTCACATTTTGTTGACAAAATGTATGTCAACACCCATAAGTCAACAAAACAAAAATCACCAGAGGGTGTTCACACTTGCTCCCTGCATGGGCAGATCATGTCCACATTGTGGGGGGTTACCATCATTGACGGTGTGCACTGTAGATATGTACTCCAGTTAAGCATATGGTTAACTTTGAAGTTAATGGGATACATATCAACAGTGAATCGCTCACACTGTCGAGGATGGTGCCCCCCACAAGTGAGTGTGATCTGTCAGCAGAGGGAGCAATCTTTTTGTTTTGTTGACTTCTGGATGTCATCGTAGGATACATCCCATAGTGTAGTGTTGTGGGAATGCGGAGCCAGTCACTGCACATCTTGGAGTTCTCCCACAGCATCCTCCATTGTTAGGCACAGGATGCGCTCGCTGCTGAAGAATGTCAGAGCAGCACAGGGTCCATTCCCTCCCACTGCAGCAGCAGTCTGCCTGTGCCGTGTTCCTAGTGCAGTGCAGAACAGGAACATCCCAATGATTTTCTCTTTGCTCCTCAAACGGAGCAGCGCACTCAGACCCTTTCAAATCTCTGGGAAGTATGTGTGGTCGGGCAGGGCCAGGGAGGGAGAGGGTGCATTGCCTACAGGGCAGCAAAGATCAAAACACTGAGCAGAGTGATAAGGGCAGGTATTATGTCAGTTCTATCCACAAAACAAACCAGGAGTGTCCACATGGCTCTTTGCAGACAATAAAGGGAGAAGAGAAAAAAGTCTGGGGGAGAGGAGGTAGTTTTTGTTGCTAAAATGGGCATCTTTCTTGACAAAAGTTGCATTGCAGTGTGTAAGCTCTCACTATTATCACCAAAAAACTTGGCAGTGTGGCAAAACTTGGTGGTGGAAACAGGGCCTTGGACTTCTGTAACAGTAGCTCAAAATTTTGACTTTGGCTTTACTGAAAGACTCTTTAAGTGTGCACTGAATTATACATATATACACAGTGCGTTAATTAAAAAAAAAAAAAGTCCAGTCTTCAGCTGGCTTTGGCCTGCCCCCCAGCTCCAGCCAGTCCCATGGCTGGGGCTGCCGAGGTGCATGAAATCCTGGTGCTTATTACCATCTTTAGTGCATTTCCTTCCTATTCAGTTTGTTTTGTTTATAATTCCATTCCTTGACATGAGGGAGTATTAGTTTGTCCCCTCTCTACTTCTTCTGTTAAAAACCTGAAACAAAACAACCCCAAAACCACACTGTTAACAGCGAATTGAGGATAGCAATGTTTTCATGCTTGCCTGGTTTTTTTTTTTTAAGAACCTTAAAATATGCATGTGGATTAAATAGTCTTACCAGGGTCTGTAGGTATCCATTTCTTCTGTGCTTACCCCTGTTAGTTTTACCCCTATTAGTTTAACCATCCTCAGAAATGTGAATTTTCTGTATTCAGGAACTCTTGGTGCTACTGAGGTGGTCCGTGCTTAAGTCCACAAGAGGGCATTTTATCACCAATTACTAGGGAAAATAAAAAGCTTTCAAATTGAAGATATATATCATTAAATACAGAAGGAAAAATATCCTAAATTTTGTGATGACAGCTTCTTACAGCTGATGTGTATAAATTTTGTTTATTTTCTGGGTGAATTTGGTATGTTGCTGGCCAGATCTGTCAGCATAATCTGTTCCTCACACCCCGCTGCCTCCTCATTCATTGCCTGAATGACTTCACATCTTATCTAGAACTCATTTAGATATGAAATAATTCTTTTTACAAGTGCCTTGCAGCTGGTTAAAAACCTGTTAGTAATCAAGAACATTGGACTATACATAGTACAGGTATAACAAATACTGAATAATCAGTGTACATCTGCTCACCTCCTTCTAGGGCTCTCAAGAGGCAAGAATTCTGTTCAGGAACATTGCTCAGCTAGGAGGCTGGAATTTGCAAATACACCTAACTGTAAATCCACTGAATCTTAAGGAACATTTGGCAGCCAGAGAAGTATACTTGTTCCAGATGGACCTGATGTCTTTTATTTGGCAGACGTTAATGCTAAGGCACAGAAGTGATTGGGGATGATGTCCTAGTTGTCACTCTACTTTATTATTAAAATATGTAATTTTCTCTTGTAGACATCTTTGGATTTTGCTCCTCTCCTCCTCATCTGTCAGCTGGAAATGGTGGCATGTGTGCTGAAGGTCAGGCTGCCTAGTTCTCAGATTTGTGACCTTCCTCAGCCTTACCGAGTACCTACAGTACAATTAATTTGGTTTGATTCCCTGTGGACAAATACATTCACACTGACTGGCTCTCAGCCTCTGCATATGGATTGAATGGACCATGGGGGCAGAACTGTCAGCCTAGTGGTAATCTGGTTTAGGTAGGCATATGAGCAAGACTGTGGTAAGGTTTCACTGCCCACTCTAGGTGTGCCCCATAGATGCAGAGTGTCTTAAGGTTGAGATCATAGGATTCTAGGGCTGGAAGAGGCCTCAGGAGGTCATAGAGTCGAACCCCTTGCCCAACCAGGATCAATTCTGCTAAATCATCCCAGTCAGGACTTTGTCAAGCAGGGACTTAAAAACCTCTAGGGATGGAGATTCTACCACCTCTGTAGTTAACTCATTCCAGTGCTTCACTGCCCTCCTTGTGAAAGTGTTAGGTTTTGTTTGTTTGTTTTTGTTTTGTTTTGTTGGTGGTATCCAACCTAGACCTTTCCCACCATAACTTGACCAGTGTTCTTTGTTTTTGCCATCCATTACTGCTGAGAACAACCCTTCTCTCCATCCTCTTTACAACCCTGCCTTCAGGAAGTTGAAGGCTTCTATCAAACCGCCCCCTCTCTTCTCTGCAAACTAAATAAGCCCAAATCCCTCAACCTCTCCTCATCAGTCATGTGCTCCAGTCCCCCATTTTCATTGCCCTCTGCTGAACCCTTTCCAATGCTTCCACATCCTTTGTATGCTGAGGGGGGCAGAACTGAATGCAATACTCTGGATGTGGCCTCACTACAGTTGAATAAAGGGGAATAATAACTTCTCCAGATATGCTGGAAATGTTCCTTCTAATGCACCCCAATATGCAACTAGCCTTCTTGGCAACAAGGACAGATTGTTGACTCATATCTAGCTTCCCCTCCACTGTTGTCTCCAGGTCCTTTTCTGCTGCACTGCTACTTAGCCAGTTGGTCCCCAGCATACAACAATGCTAGGGATTCTTCTGTCTGAAGTGCAGGATTCTGCAGTTGTCCTTGTTGAACCTCATTAAACTTATTTTGGCCCAGTCCTCCAATTTTGTCTAGGTCACTCTGGACCCTATCCCTACCCTCCAGTGTATCTACCTGTTCCCCTCCCTATGAAAATTTTGTAGGTTAACTCACACTCCTCTTATCCTTCCCAGTTTTTCCTATCTGTAGGTTCCCCAGATTGTTCTTGACCATACTGCGGCCCCTTGTGGGCAGGGGGGACTAGAGGTTTCTACCCCTAGCTACAGCAAATTCCCTTAGATTCATAATGAGGCCTTGTGCTTGCATGGGCTGTGGAGTCTCTGCCCGGTCCCACTGGCATGGAGCATAGGGCTGCCCTGACTGATGGCTGTTTTGTGGGCAGTGGTTGCTGCAGCATGGAGAGAGCCATTAGTTGAGTTGGCTTCCTCTGTGATGTCAGCAGATGGCAGGGTGATTCAAAGTCTTTCTCCATCTCTTGACTGCGTTCAGATCTCTCTGAAGGGAGGTGGAGGTGAGAGGGAATGTTGACATACTGCTGTGGAATGAGATGAGTCCTTACTTTTCTATGCTAGAGAGCCGAGGCAGTCCACAAATGGCTCTTGGATATTAAAGGGAAGTAAATTATCACCCCCTAAACCAAGGAGTGTGGGGGTTGGGAATTAATCAAGACTAACTCCTCTCTAATCAGCAACAGGCAGTCTTTTAGTCAAATGTCTGAATATTTTTAAAGCTCTTTATTCAGATGAGATGCTCTAGCCAAGGTACAGTATATTTTTCCAGCTCTGTTGATACTGGTGCAAATAAATGATTTGATAAAGCATTTTAGTATCCCTCCAGGGACTGGAATGTGGAGTACTCTGGTTTTATTTTTAGCTTGGAAGATGATTGCTTTCCAGAGGTGTCCTAACAAGTGACTTGTCAAATCTTTACTCCTGTCCTATTACCTTTGGGCTGGACACTAGGGTAGCTTAATGTCTGAGAATTGCAACGGGCATGCTGTTGCTGAGAGTTAAAGGAAAAAATGCCTATATTTGATGATGGGGTTCATTTCTTTTAAGTCTGTCAGGATAATATAGATTAAGGAATATTTTCTTGTGGAAATTTGAGTGAGCCTAACTCAGTGCTGGTTCAGTGGATAATGAGGATGAATCTACCTTGGCAATGTAGATGTTGGGGGGCGGGGAGGAAATGTATGGAGAAGACATGCAGGGCTGGGGAATAGGGGGAGACTTGTGGAAGGGGTATCTAGCTCATGGGTCAGGAACTTCTTTAGGTCATGGGCCCCTGACCTACAGAAAAATCAGTTGTGGCAGGGGGGCACATAAAAGTGAGAATCAGAAAAAGTCAGTAACCCCTGTACTCCTGTGAGTGGGATGTATGGGAATGTGTATGTGTGTCACCTCTCCCCAAACATGGCTACCTCTCTGTTACTTCTCCCCATGCAAGTCTTAAAGATGAGGTGAACGAAGACTTTGGTTTGTGCAGTATTTCTTTTGAACTGGGGTTCGAACTGATGTTAGTTTGATTGCCACTGATCTCGCTTGACTATAATTCATTTTAGCAGGTGTCTCATATTCAGCCTAGAGGAATACGGTTACCCTGCTACAGAGAGAAATGAGGATTTGATCTGGATGCTGCCCATCTCCAGGGATTGTTAATTACCAGGAATCATGGAGTGCAAGAGCGTCTTCATTGGCTTCTGAGATACACAGAGGAGGAAATATGCTATATTTTGTTTTATTTTATTTGGAAGTACAACTCTTATGAAGCAGTTCTAGAATCCTTTTTCCCAGTAAGAAGTAATTGAGAACCTCTCCAATCTAGACTGAAATATAGAATAATATGTCATTCTGTGGCTGAATTAATTTATTGCTTCTGCAGATGTCTTTTTATTATTGTAAACAACTACTTGCCACCTTTTGTAAATGTATGTGCTTCACTTCAGCTTATTTCTAAATTCTGATTCAGGGAACATTTCCAGTGTCTGACAGTGTCTTAAAAAACCTAAACATTATGAAAGCCAGGGCCACACACCTTGGGTATGTCTACACTAGAGCGATCTGTTGAGAGAGGTTACTGTCGACAGATTGAGGCCAGACCACAAAATGGATTGCTCTGTCAACAGACAGCAACCAGACAGCCCAGCTGTTCTCTTGACAGATCAGACCCTGGAACCCTGTCTGACAGGCTTGTATGGCTGGCAAGCCTTCCAGGAGCCCTGGTGAGGTACACCCTTAAAGGGCCCCTGCCCCCCATGATGCCCATTTCCCTGTCTATGCTGAGGCTTGCCTACCTCCACAAGAGACAGCACAGCTGCTACAGCAGGGTTCTCACGCTTGCTAGGAGAGAGAGGCCAGGCCTTCGAGCTAGTCATGGTGCCAGAGCAACCCCTGGGCTTCCTCTGGCCTCACTCAGAGGTGCTTCAGCTTCTGCTGAACCTCCTCATGGCCATCCTCCTCCTGCTCCCCATGGAACATGACTTAGACACCCCCGTCAAGCAGCTTACCATTGGTGCTGCACAGGCCTACTGCACTTGCGCCCTAGCCGCCCCTCAGCTGGCCAGTCAGGTCAGGAGGCACAGCACCAGCGCCGACTGGTGGGACTGGTTGGTAACAGGGCAGTGGGATGACCAGCAGTGGCTCCAGAACTTCCGAATGGGGGAAGGACAGCTTCCTGAAGCCCTGCGCCTGGCTTGCGCCTGCCCTCCACAGACAGGACACCTGGCTGCAGCAACCACCCCACTGCAGAAGCGGGTCGCCATCGCCCTTTGGCACCTTGCCACCCACAACAGCTACCAGCCTGGTGGAAGCCAGTTTGGTGTGGAGAAATCCGCCACTGGGGGGCCATCCTCCCGCAGGTAAGGCACTTGTGGGCTGCAGGTCTTGCATGTGGGGGGTGTGTCCCACCCAAGGGGGACCCTCAGGGAGTGGGGTTAGGGGTTTGAGGAGTGTGTGTGTGGGGTGGGGGGAAGCCCCATCTCACAGGGACAGTGTCATCCCCCTCTCACACAGCTCTGCTGGTGGGGCGGAAGGTGGCCTCATATGGGGGGCTCCCAGAGAGCTAAGAGGCAAGGCTGCCCCCCTGGGACAGAGGAGTACCCTCCCTCAGTCCTGGATGTGTGTCTGGTCTCGTCCCTGTGCAGGTCCTGATGGTCATGAACACCATCCTCCTGCGGCAGTTCATCCACCTTTCAGATGAGGACGTGGTCATGGCTGGATTTGCTGCTCTGGGCTTCCTGCACTGTTTCAGGATGATCAATGGGACCTAAATCCCCAGCTGTACCACTGACCACAGCATGGCCAGGTTCAGCTACAGAGAAGATATTACTCCGGTGTGCTGCAGGCCCTGGTTGACCACTGGGCACAGTTCCTTGGCGTGTACATTGGAGGGTGGGGCTGGGCACATGACATATGGGTGTTCAAGTCCCATATGAACTGGAGGATGGAGGCAGACACCTTTATCCTCTGCTGGGAGCTGGCACTCAGGGTCGTGAACCTGCCACTTTGCGTTGTGGGGGACACAGTCTACCTTCTCTCACTCTGGCTCATGAAGCCCTACATGAGGCAACTGGACCCAAGCCAGGAACTGTTTGATGCCTGGGTCAAATGAGCCTGGATGCAGGTGGAGTGTGTCTTTTGCCACCCGAACCCTGGAGGGACAGGGGGGAGCAGGATATCCACCAAGTTGTGGTGACGTGCTGTGTCCTCCTACCACATTGTGGAGTGGGAGGACTTCCTCCCAGGGTGGGGAGCAGACACTGCCCGAGGCTACGAACAGGCAGGTGCAGTTCCAATCTGCCAAGCCCAGTGGGATGGGCTGCAGATCTGGGAGGCCTGAAGGGAGACTTCTTCCTGCAGTCCCTAATGACCCTCTTCAGGGCACTCCTCATGGGGACCTGGGGCTTGCTCCCTTACCGCATCCACACCATGGCCACTCCTCAGTCCCTCCCCAATAAGGAGAAATGTGGAGGTAAATGTGCACAGATAAATGTGCGTAAAATAAACATAAAAATACTTTGTACAGAGTGCAATAAAGATTATCTATATGCAGTGGGGGAGAAGGGGTCAAGGGGCCGTCATGGGCAGCAGGGGATCTGGGCACAACATGACCCTCCCTGTGGCCCCCACGTGTGCATATGGCTCACAGTCCTGTCCACAGGAGTGGACGCTGACTCTCGGGTGCGGGCATGGCCTCAAGCTGGGAGCCTCACTCTTGGTGTCTCGGGCATCAGGCCCATGCCTGTATGGCTGGCCCACTTCCAGTCATTGCAGGGGCTGGCAGGCCTCCCTGTCCCTCAGGGTCTTGGGACTCCTCCAGGTTCACATGAGGCTGGCAGTAGGTTGGTGCCTGGGCCTCAGGGCTGCCTGCTGGGTCTGGGTGGGACATGCTTCCTTGCACATGGTTCCACAGGCTGGGACCCCAGTGCAAGGTCCCACTGAGCCAACCTGATGAGGCTTGCAGCATGCCCTGTCTACACCCCCATACCCTGGCCTGTGTGACACGTGGGGTACTTACCAGAGGGACCCTTGAACAGCTCTGTGGATGCCCTGGAGGTGGCCTGGCTGGAGGGGCCTGAGTCCATGGCAATGATGAGGGTGCTCCTGCTGCTCTTTGACCCTGTGTCCACCTCCAGCTCCAGTAGGGGTTGTGTCCCAGGGTGCTCCTCCTCATGCTCCAACTGCATTTGAGGGGTGGGGGTGGGGAGGGGGGAAGTGTCATTGACTTCCAGGAGGCAGTGGAGCTCCCTGCAGGGAGCTGGTCCTGCCCTTGATCTGTACCATGCATCATGGGCTCAGGTGTACCCTGGTGCAGCTCCTTCACCTTGCCTGCATCTGTTCCAGGGCATGGGCAGGGTGGCCCCATGCTGCCAGAGTGGTGGCCAGTTGGGCATAGGGTGGGTTCCTCCACTTTACTGAGGGATCCTGGTGGTATGTTCCTCGGCCCACATGGCCAGGAAGGGGCCCAGCATCTCCACACCCCGCCCCCGCCCCCAACCAACAGAGGGCCTTGGGTGGTCACAGAGTGGCTGGCTTTTGGCCATCTGTGCAGGCTGTGTCGTCAGCCGTGGCTGTGAGGGTGTCGGGGATTGGAGATGGTACCTCTGCTGATTCTGTGCTCTCAGCTTCCTGCCATAGGGTCTGTGGGGCTCCCTCCACCTTTAAGAATTGCTGGAGGCAGGGACCACAGAGCTGTCCTTGCCAGCACCAAGGAGGGCTTTTCTGTTAACAGAGAGGCCATTGTATTGTCCGAAATAGCCTTCTGTTGACAGAGATCTGTCGAGAGGTGTTCTTCATGGGGGGGAAGGGCACAATGCTCTCAACAGAAGTGCTGTGTTCCGTCGATTTTACTTTCAGTGAAACACCTTTGAAATGTGGACACTGAGTTTTGTCAACAAAACTCTAGTGTAGACATAGCCCTTGACTCAAAGAGAAGTTGCTACTGAAGTAACCGCCAAACTTTGCATGGTCATGCCCCCCTTTTCTCCAGGCTGTGCTCCCCCAGGAGCTGGAAGTAGGGCCACAGAGTTGGGGGTGGGCACAGACAGAAGTAAGGGTGCCAAGGATGGGGTGCACCTGGTGCTGGAAACAGAGGTGTAGTCAGGGGAATGGCTGGGCCAGTGCTGGTAGTGAAAGCCATGGTCAGGCCTTGGTTTGGGGCCAGGGCTGCAGCTGATGTGTCAGGCCCAAACAGAGCTGGGTAGTGCTCTCTGCCTGTACCTGTGTGCCCGCCTGGGAAGTCACATCCCATTGTTTTGAGTGCCTCCTTGCTACTGCATTCTGTCTCTCCTTGTCTCCAGCAGAAAATGAACCCAAATAAGCTAACTAACAAAATTGTCCTTTGGAGGTGAAGGGATTTAAGGAGATTCTGCTTCCATTTAATACCCAGTCCTGATTTTTGGAGCCCAGGGGCTGCAGAGTGACTATTGGGTGACTTCAATGAAAATGAAGTTAGAGAGAACATACCTTAGAGCTTGCACCCTGACTCACTAGAACAACTCTTCCTGACCTTGATTGAGGAATAGTGATGATCAGGCCCTGCTAATCTCTAAAAATTTATATCCATGATTTTACAGGAAAGGCTGATCCATTTTACCTTTATCAGCTTTTTACTGAACACCAGGCTCCATCTGAATTGTCTCATGAGGCATCCAAAATTAGTAGCCATTCTAAGAAACATGGGGCCATGTGCAGTAATTTCTTACAAATGTCTTTTGACTGTCTTATTCAACTCTGTGGCACTCTTTAGTGCTAGAATTCATACTCCTATTGAATTTCTCATTCTCTCTATTAAGTCACCTAAACTGCTCTGCAATTTCAGTCAACATTTCTTTGGAGAACAACTCTGGGGAAAAAAACTTAACAGAATTATTGTTAACTGCAGATATAAAACCATTCAGTTTTTAAGAGGGATCATACCTTTACAAAGTGATTTTGTGTATCTTTTATTTTAAAATGCTTGCTATCTATCTGCCGTGCCTTTTTGCCAGCCTCCTGAGAGAGTCTAGCCTTTCTTTTAAGATAAATGCTGATAAAAATGAAAGATTCTTCAATTCAAACCTTTTGATATTTGAAGTATATGCAGACCAAAATGTCAAATATTCCTTTAATGGACCTGGATAACTGAACAAACTTATCCTAAAAAAAAGCAAAAGCCCAAATATTTTAAAGAGACACTCTCATCTTCAAATCTAATCAGTTAAAATATGTTTCATATAGCACACCTTCTCCATCATCTTGCAACCGCTTTTTATGGCTTTGGACTTTACAGTTTTTTACTCTGTTCTCTGAAATGATAGACTAAATTAGGGTGGTTTGCTGATTTAAATTGATTATTTTGGTTTACATCAATCAGGAAACCTTAGTTTTAAATGATCCATTTTAATCACTTTTTACATTTGTACTTTAGTTATTTGCCTAAAGAAAGTGGTACCAACAAGTGAGACTCAGCTGAAAAAGGTTGATTTGACAGTTAAATATAGCCTTTATGCTAAATTTGGTGTGCTAACCTTTTTATAATCAGGAGCCTATGCTATATTAATACATAGTTCTTAATTATATAGCTTAACTTTGTCTTTTTAAATTTTTTAATATTTTTTATGATAGAAAATGGTAAATTATGCACTTATTAACTGTATGGTTACTTTTTCCTTCGGAATCGTACATTTTTCATCATCTGGGTATTCAAATTCAATTTAAAATGCATTAAAAATCTGAATTTTGAAAAGAATTAATCTGCTGTAATGATGCTCTATCTGAAAAATGTTTATCAAAACATTTTGCAGTACAAATTCAACAAAGGCACATGTAAGGGGCAACACTTAGGAAAGATAAACCAAATCGACAAATACAGAATGAAAGATTCCTGGCTTGGCGGCAGCAGCACTGCCTGAAAAGAATGTGGGAGTTGTGATGGATCACACCTCTCCATGCGTCAACAATGTGATGCACTACTACTGCTATACATGCTAGTTAGGACTTAGTGGGAGTCTAATTTTGATCACTGCTGTATAGAAATTGGAAAAGATCAAGAGGCAAACAAAAATGATCAAAGGGACAGAATGCAACCCCTAGGTAAAGGCTGAAGCAATTGAATATGCTAGCTTGGAAAAGAGATGAAGAGGAGCATATATCTTCAAATACTTGAGACTGCCATAAGAAAGATGTAGAAACGTAGCTCTGTTTTCCCATAGAGGGTATGACAAGAAGCAGTGAGTTCAAACTACAGTATAACTGGTTTAGATTAAATCTGAGGAAAAATCGTTCAACTGTAACAGTTGGATAGAATATGCTTCCTGGGCAAGTTGTGCAAGTGCTTTCACTGGAGGCTTTCAAAAAGAAGCTGGAGACTTCTCTGTCTTGGATGTTTTAGGACACAACTAATCCTGCATCTTGGCAGGGAAGGGTTAGATTAGAAGATGCTTGAAGTTCCTCCTAACCCCGTGATTCTGTTATTTTTATAAATAACTGATTTATTAAACAAAAGGAAGAATTGCCTGTAGCTACTGAATTGATTGTTTCTGGTCACAATGTCATTCAAAACTTCAGATAGCACCCAGTATTTTTTTTAAACAAAAAGAGGAGCTAGTACTCAGCTGGCTCCCACTACTGGGGTTGCTGGTTGGGCTCCAGGCACCAGTTGGCGTGATCCTGCAGCTAAGGCTGCCGAGGTGCTGGTACTCAGCACCACCAAGTATCAGCACAACAAAAGTACTGCTTATATCTAATTTTTAGGGAAGAAAAGACAAAGATAGTAGAAAATGGTACCTTGAGGGGAATGGCAGGGAGGAGGAGGGTAGATAGAATGTCCATGGAGGAAATGTGGGGAATGACTAACTTGGGACTCAGAGCAACGGGCTGGAGAGTCATGATTAAGTTAACTGCATGTTTTAAGAATGGGAGAAAAATGACAGCAAAGAAGGCCTGGGAGCTCTGTCATAAACAGGTTTATTTTAAAAAAATTAAAACTTTTTTTTTTAAATCCACACTGGACAAAATGCTGAGGTCAGCTCAGACACTGAGAGAGACGGGAGATGAATTTCAGGCTATAAATAAGGTGCAAGTTCTTAAACAGAGGAGGCTAATTAACCACTGAAACAGTTTAC
The DNA here is from genome assembly GCF_033958435.1 of Carettochelys insculpta. Lineage (NCBI taxonomy): Eukaryota > Metazoa > Chordata > Testudines > Carettochelyidae > Carettochelys > Carettochelys insculpta. The sequence goes on from NC_134139.1 coordinate 192,623,684, forward strand.
TAGAGGTTGAGGTGGGTTCTCCAGCTGTGGGAACTGATTTAATGTTTTTTTTTTCTCCTAAAAGAGGGGCTTTAGCTAAAGCACAGCTATAGAACATGATGCAGGAATTAACACAAGGAATATTTATGGTCCATGTTATGGAGGCTGTCAGATTAGATTGTTGTGGTCCACTTTGGCCTTAAAATGAATGTATGAGGGTTGGGAGGGGGAAGGAGCAATATTTGTTACTCTCCCTAGACTACTGTAAAAATATAAGTTAAAAAGACTTTCAACTAGAAGTATGAAATGTATAAAGGGATGTATTTAAAAAGGGACCTTCAACTTTGTAAAGTTAGCCCTATGCATTGTTAACTTTAAAGTCTAGGATACAAGAATACTTAAAGTTCAATTAAACCATTAAAATAATTAAGAATAAAGATGAGAAAAGAGAGGAGCAAAATAAAACTTGGCCAATTCATTTTAAAACAATGTACCCTCTGATGAACATCCTGGCTTACAGTTAAATGGCTGCCACATTGATTTGGGGACTTAAATTAAACTAAGCACTACAGTTTTGTGTGTGTGTGTGTTTTCTTTGACTGTTTACTCGTAATTCATGCACAACACAACTCTAATGGCTCTTTTGTCAGAGCAGAAGAAAGAATGGGAGTATCTGATTAATCAATTACAAAAGATCATGCAGATTGCAAACTGCATAACTAGGTGTTTTGGCTCATTAGACCAAGCAGCTAACACAAGTTTAAAAAGAAAAGGCCAGAATGCCCAAAATGAATAAAATAATGCTCCATTAAATATATGCCAGCAGATTCTCACTCCTCAACCAGACTTTGCTATTTTAGAAAAGAGATGTGTAGATTGTAACGCTGAATGATGACAGAGTGTAGGCCATTTTACAGAAAGTGACTGTTCTGGTTAAACATAGGGTACCTTTTAGAAAAGAGCAAGTACAAACCATAGCTGGAAAATATCCATTACATTTAACGTTTTACTGTCTTTTGTTGCTGTCTCATAAATATAACCAATGGATTTGTTTTTCCAATTCATAGTTAAAATACACAATAGGTATACAGGTTGAACCTCCCTAGTTGAGCACTTTTGTCTGGCAAAATCCATAATCCAGAATGATTTTTAATCATTTATTATATATTATCATGGGTGTGGCCAAGTTTCCCATGGACCCAAAAAGTTTGCTTGAAGCCAACTGGCTCTTAGTGTTTTGTTCTGTTGTTTAGCTGTAATTTACCCCTAAATGTTTTCTAAGAGCCCAGTAAGCAGCAGTAGTGTTGGTAATGTGCTAGAAAATATTGACCTCTTTTGGTTCCGCAAATTCTCTTGTTTGGTGATGGCCACGTCCTGAGGGTGCTGGATTGGAGTGGTTCAAGCTGTAATTCCCTCCCCCCCAACCCATCTATGTTTAATGATAGTGAGGGACGCCATAATAATATACCAATTCATGTATCATCTTTCATTTTGAGGGATTCCCACAGGGACAAGAAATATTATAAGTTGTTTGCTCTAGACCACAAAACACTGTGAAAATTCATGATGAAGCTCTAGGCAGTGAATTTTAGTTGAACAGTCATTCAGATACAGAATGTTTGTGTGAAACTGAATATATTTCTTACGTTTTCCCCAAGCAACTGGTAATTGTATTTTAATTTGTTATCTGGGCAAACATGTACAAAATCAGATTGTTGATATACAGGATCTGCCATACAGGGTTGGAGCCACAGTTCATCTACTCCTTTATCTTTTTCCTCCAACTGTGCTTAATACCAGATACTTCAAAGAAAGGGGCAAGAAATTTTGCATTACACTGACATGAGATAATTACCATAATTCCTAGGTTTTGAAACTAGCTTGAAGTCTTAAAGGGGAACAAAGAGTTTCTTTTCCAAAACTTATTAGCTATTAGAACTCTGGATATTCTGATCTGTATAACTGTTCAAATCCTTATTGAATCTTGCTTAGTTATTGGTGTTAGTGACTCGCCAATGCTTCAGTGAGTGAGTTCCTGTGGCAGAGTTCCACAACCCATCTATCTCTTTGATTACCTTTCATTTTTTGTGTTTTGTGCTTCCTGACACTGGCTCTCATATCTTCTCTGAACCATTCATTATTTGTATACTTTTATCATACCCCCTCTAATACAGCTTGTTTCTGAGGTGAGTAAGTCTGGTCACTTCAATTTGTCTTTATTATGAGAGTCTTCATGCTCCCTAATCATTCTTCTAGCTTCCCTCTGAACACCTTCTGGTTCTCCAATGTCTTTTTTGAGATGGAATGAGCAGTACCATATGCAGTACTCCACATGTGGCCACACCATTGACTTAATAGTAATATGACATTTTCTTTATTTTCCATTGTTCACTTCATTCATTGCAGCTCACATTGAGTGTCCTCTGTGAGCAGTCCCTTTATGTATGTGATAGTCAGAGGACACTTGCTGGAATTGTGCTGTCTAGATACACCACAAGCATGTGATATTAGACATAGGGTGGTTTGAAGCTCTCTGTATCTCTATATGCAGCATTTCCTAGCACATCAGAGATGTGGCTTTCCTTGTTGCTACTGTAGTGTAATAGTCCTGGAGGGAGTCCTGCAGCTTTAGATGTTTTTTGGAATTCTGCATTTGGGAATCTGTCCTACAACTGGGATCCTGTAAAGATGTCAAGACCTTCATTTCCCATTTCTCTCATCTGTCACAGCCAAGGACCCAATCCAGTAGTCACTCCCCTCCCTCACATACAGCTTCTCATTTACCAAGTCTGGCTTGTTTCAATTAGACTCTGGGAGGGGAGAGCTGTACTTGAGTGAATGATGGTTTGCAAGACTGGCCCTCAGCTCATCCCCCAAGCCCATCATTTGGAAGCTTAACTAAAAGTGAAAAGGATTGGACAATTATGTGTATCATACAAGGACTTGATACTGCACATTGGCTTCGGTGATTCTTACAGCTTGCTAAGTGTTGTGGCATAGTGACATCTTGTGCTAAATTTTATCCTAAGTGTAAAACCAAACACTATAACCTGAAGATTCAAGACTTTGATATTACTAGATTCCTTCCATCTAGTCATCTGTTTTCTCTGATTTAAGCTACACTTACTTTGTGGGTGAGACCTCCCCTTCTGCTCTCATGCACAGCCTTAAAAATAATCCCTCTCAGACAATTTGACAGAAACAAGCAAATGAGACTTTGACTTGTCATTTCAGGTATCTGGACGATTGCTGCAGGATTTCTGCTGATCTGTTCAATTATGCTGATTTCAACAGGCATTGATTGTACCTAACACCATTCTATTAGATATCTAAAAGTTTCTACGCACTTTATAGAGGTAAAAACAGCGGGAAGTCCTGGGACACCTTATAGACTAACAGTTTTATTGAATAGTAACAAAGGGGTAGCTATGTTAGCCTATATTCTAACAAAACAGTCATGTAGCTACATGACTGCTGTTTTGTTTTGTCAGATTTATTGGGGCATAAGCTTTCATGGGCAAAGACCCACTTTGTCAGATATGTATCAGATAAATGCCATAAAGACAAACTCAAGTGTGTGACACTTGTGACTATACACATCTATATACAAAATAGGACACATGTAAATACCTGTTGACAAATGTAAAAATAAATAACCCATCACTTACAGCTCGTAAATGCTAGACTTTGATATTCTAGTGGAGCTAGTGAAGAAATAACATATTTGCTATGCAGGTTGAACCTGTGTAATCTGGTGCTCTCTCTCGTCCCACAAAATCTGCAGTCCAGCATGATTTTAGTTAGCTGGATAACCAGTCATCATGGGTGTGGCCAAATTTCTCATGGTCCCATAAAGTTTGTTTACAGCCACAAGTCTTGACTCTGTGTTTTGTATTGTTATTTAGCTCTAATTTACTTGTAAATGTCTTCTAAGAAACCAGTAAGCAGTGCAAGGGTTGGTAGTGTGGAAGACAATATAGACCTCCTGTGGTCTGGTAAATTCTCTCATTCAGCACTGGACAGATCCTGAGGGTGCCTGATTAGAGAGGTTCCCTATATTATTATTTACATATATAAGAAAGCAAATGCTTTTTTTCTTGTATGTGTATTAGCTTTGTCTTGTACTCCTTTTGCTGGTTGCTAAATAAAGTCACATCAGATTTGCTTCAAAGGCCAGACTGAGCCATACACACTGTAGGTCATGCTCAAGGTCAGCCAGCAGCAAAGATGAAGGAAGAACTTGAGTCTCATTCTAGTGCTATGTCCTCTAGGCTGCACTGCCCCATCTCTCTGTGGTGGTCGATAGACAACGCTTCAAGTGCTTTCTGGTGTTCTGAAGTGGTGTGTGGCTGTGGACCCCCTCTGCATAAATGGCTTCTTCCTTCAGTTCCTACTAAACACTGCATTGCTCTGAGCTCTCTCCTGAACATTGTGCTAACGCACTGTGTGAAATCTAACCCACAGAGGACAATACAGTCCCTCCAGCCCAAGCACCCAGAGACTAAAGAGGGGCTGGCACACTTGGAAGACAGAAGCTGTGTATGAGCAGAGCTGTGGGCTGGAAGTTAATGGCGGAGAGATGGCCAGGCTCCTAAAAAGCTGGGAGTTCAACACTGAGAGCTGACCTGGGATGTAGCCATTCTCTAGCAAAGGGGGCAGGGGTAGCTGTGACAGACCAATATTCTGAAACAGCTGCAAAACAGGGGGCTGATCAGATAAGGCCAAACAAGGTTGACTAAGGGACTGAATTCCAGCTGGTGCATAGGAGGTCTGGCATATGACTACCTCCAGAAAGTCCCAGTACTAGGCTGCAGGACTCCCAGCTATGTCTTCCTGCGGTGGCCTCCATGTTGCTGTCTCATGGGATTTCAGCCTTACTGGAGTTTGGCAACTGAATCCAAAAGCTCCAGCCCTTTGTGAATTGCAGCCTATGCAGAGGAGGAGGGGAGCTCAGATTGCCTACTCTTTCACAGGAGGTGGGAAAAGCACCCAATCAGAGTTGCTGCAGGAGGTGGAGAGAGCTCACCCTCCAGTCAATAGCTGTTACATGGCTCGCGGACAGTCCTGTATTATAAGTGATTTTCCAGGGCACCCCACATACATCACATCTACACAGTCACTTTAGATAAACATAAAGCAATTATTACAGTAATTTAATTTCTAAAAGTGGAAATGAATCACACCAAAGTAGAAATTTTAAAACTTGATTGTATAAGAATGAACATTTGGAGCAGTGAGTGGTGATACCAGATGGCACATGCTTCACTCCAAGAGGCAGGGCTTGGATTTTGGCCCTGCATGACAGGGCTCAGGTGGTGGGGCCCACTTAGTTTCTGCCCTGGATCTCAGGGGAATGTAACATAATATATTTTCTGTCCTATACTAAATAAGCATAGCAAACTTTTCATCCCACATTTCAAACAGGGTAGAGCTGCTGTTTGACAACTTCATCTGGGGCATAGTGTCACAATGCTGCTCAACTTTGGCCCAACCACCCCTCAGTCATGTCTAAAGGTGTTGGCCTTCTAGGTTTCTCCTCTATTTTTGCATTGGTGTTGTCAATCTGAGCTGACATCTTGGTTCCCCTTCCCACTCTTGTGAAAGTGGAATGGCTTCTGTATAACCCTCAGCCCTGGGAGGTGGAGATGGGCATGTACCAGGGAAAGAGTGAAGAGTCCCTGCAGTTGTAGGAGGAGCAGAAGTGAGGCTTGCAAGAGGGGACAGAAATGTCAATAGGGGTTTCTTGAGCTGGATTTCAGATTGGTCAAAAAGGGACCCTGGTGGTCCTGGCTAGGCCACAGTAAGTCTTGTTGGCAGGGCTAAGGCAGACGGTGCACAGCTTCCAGAAGTAGTCAGTATGTCACACTGGCTTGTAGGTGCAGGGGGAATTGCAGACAATGGGAGCTGTGAGGGTGATATCTTCAGGCATGGGCAGACCTGTCTGAATGCTCCTGTGCCTCAGAGGCTGTGGCCACACTAGCCCCTTGTTTTGGAGGGGCTATGGTAATGCGGCACTTTGGGATATGCTAATGAGGCACTTACCATGAATATGCAGCACCTCATTAGCATAATGGCAGCCACACATGCTTTGAAATTGCTGGTTTCAAAATGCAGCTGCCCATGTAGCCGGGGGCCTTTAGAAACAGACCCCTGATTTCGAAAGCCCCTTGTTCCCATCTGGTTTTGGGAATAAGGGACTTTTGAAGTCAGGGGTCCGTTTCGAAAGGCCTCTCAGCTACACGAGTGGCTCCGTTTTGAAACTGGCAGTTTCAAAGCGTGTGTGGCTGCCATTATGCTAATGAGATGCTGCATATTCATAGCAGTGCCTCATTAGCATATGCCGAAGTGCCACATTACCATAGCCCATCCAAAAGGAGGGGCTAGGGTGGCCACAGCCAGAGTGTTTGGGATATGTAGCTGTTTCTGTGGAGCTGCTGAGGAGAGTGCTGACTGGAGCCCACACCCCAAATCCTCTTCACTGCCCTATCACCCTGCCCAAAGCCCCATCCTGTTCCCTAAATCCCTCATTTCTGACATCTCAGAGTCAGCACCCTCAGCCACAGCCCTCATCCTATCCCACACTCCAAAGCCCTGCCCCAACCCAGTGAAAATGAGCAAATGAACGAGGGTGGGGGAGAAAAAGCAGGGTGGGGCCTCAGAAAGAAGTCAGGCAGTGGACATGGCAAGAGTGTTCAGTATTCTGTTGTCAGAAAGTTGACACTCTAGATGTTGATCCATATAAAATTTTTCATCTTCTTAGCCCAAGCGGCAGAGGTTTGTGTTTGAACATGTGAAGACCCATGGCAGAGAGTTGTTCATGACTGCACGTGATAGATTTTTCCCTTTTCTTCCCCCTGCACCCCCAAAAGCTCATTTATTTAAGGCAGTAAGAAGACACCCTTTAAAACATTTGAGTTAGACCTTTTCAGTTGTGGAGCAACACAACAATGCACAGATGTTCCACACTTTGGTTATGTCACGTGTTCTTAAGGTACATGTTGGCAAAATTTGAGATTGAGCTAAATAACATTGAACTATAAAGTGATAATCTGAAAAATCTCATCTCATGCATGTGGAGCTTGCTTAAGTGATTTAGCCAAGAAACCTGGTCACAACAGAAAAGCAAGGAAAGCAAACTTTCTGGAACTAGAGAGTAAAGTATTCTCTGTCAAGTTTTTAAAGTAGGATGGAAGGACACAACCTTTCTAAATCAAGTCAGATATTGCAGGAGTGACCTGAACAAACCTGAAGCACTGAGTCAGTCAGCAAAGAGTGGCCATGGAAATTATTTGAACCAAATCTAGCATGCCCAATAACTAGAATTCCCATTGGAAATGATCCTAAGACAAGTAGGTTTTCCTACTGCTAAAGCATCTTAGGTAGATTCCCCCCCACGCCCCTTACTCCCCCTTCAGGGAAGTACAACTATCTCAGAATCTACCTTTGCAGACAAAGAGGTCCAGGGCCAATAAATATGGATCAACTGTGATGCAAGTGACCCAAGGTCAGTCTTAACATGTTCGTGTTCTCCTTTGATAGAGGATCACCCACACCAGTGATTTAGTACCATTGCAGAGACTGCAGTATTTTTACAACAACAGACAAGTGAATTAATCTTGTATGAAGTGTCATAAATAATTAAAACCAAACTACAATAGTCAAAATAAATGAACAGAACACATTATCTGATACTTTAGCTTGTTCACTCACTTGCAAATTGGCAAATTCAGTAATTTGCAAAGGGTCTCCTCCTCATTAGTGAACTTTAATTAGATTTTACCATAATAACTATTGACAATTTCAAGGTGAGAGTGGGAAATAAGAAAAAAATTAAACAGGTCAGAACTGGTAGTTTGATAAGCACCTCTCAACTGCTTTAAATTTAAAGGCATAGAATAGTGGTGGACATGCATTTACAGCCATTCAGGGGAACATGACAGTTGTAAACTCAGTCTCGCCTCCAAATTACATTGCAGCTTAACTTTTGATTTGGGAGTGTCGTAAAAATCACTCTGCCCTTCCTTTTTATCTTCCTGACTTTTGAGACAGGGCAGACGATCTTTGCTACAGCACCTGCATCTTCTGTTACTTCAAGCTTTCACGGGAAGGTGGAAAATGAAATGGAGGTAATTCTTGCCAGAGTCTCAGTTGTCTACATGGCTGTGGATAGCATCCATGAAAACTGATCACAGTAGTGCTTCTTCAAAACTCATAGCAACCTGAGTAGCATGGAAGATGCCAGCAGTTGTAGGAAGAAAGAACTGTATTGGATCGCACATGCATTGTTGCCTTTGCAACAATAAAAGCTAGATTTTTTTTATAAAGTTAAAGCATTATTTCTGCAGAAACAAATGCCTTGGTTCTCAACCCAATCCCACCCCACAGCCTACTCACCAGGTAAGGGTTCCTCCTTCCCATTTGAGTATGGATCTTTTTCAAGTCCTAATATGAGTAGATCTAAGGACAGAAGAATGACGTGAAAAGTGAGTTCCATAGGATACAGTTTAATCCAATCAGTTTATCAGGATGCTGTAAACTGCCTATGTCAACAAGCTTTTGCTTACTAGCAAAACAAACAAAAATTATGTCTGTGTTTGTGTTGCTTGGTGAAAGCTATGAGCAGGGAAAGGGAAGGGAGGCACGGCCAACCTGAAGCAGGAGGGTTAGTAGAGTAGTCTTTGTTTCTCCTCCCCTACACTTCAGTCTCCACCAGGTGAGTGAGATAAGACTTTTTTTATTGGATCAGTTGCTAACAGTGGAGAGTCAGGCTTTCGAGCTCTTAATTTTTCTTCCAGATTTGTATAAGTTTGTCTCACTGACAGAAGTTGTCCAATAAAAGATATCTCGTCCATTTTGTCCCAGAGTGCTAGAGAGACCAGCACGACTACAAAACAGCAAACAGTCTCTCTAGTGGCAGCCAGGAGTCTGAGAGGTGTGAAATTTTCCTCCCACTGAGTCCATACCTTGCAGCACCTGATGTGAGAAAACCAAGAATGGGATAGGGTCAGCTCTCTCCCTCTTCAGTAGCTGGGACTGGAGTTGGGCTAATCTTCTGACCAGAGCATTTTCCCTGGACTCTGACAATATCCTGCCCTACTATCATTTCTTATCTTCATATGGCTAGTAGGTAAAGTTTTCAGGTCCCAATTAGCCCTTCTTTTAAGATGCACCTTTTTGAGGTTCTTTCTTCCTGCACTTTCCATTGGTGTTTGGCTAAATCCCACTTTCAAAAATATTCTTTTTTTATTGGTCTGGGACTCTAGCATCGATTCTTTTTCCTTTTGAATTGCTATTTGGTATGGGCCACAACTTGCCTAGAGCATTCTGTTAATAAATTGTTTATGAATTTGTTCTAAACCTTTTGAGGGGCATACAGTTTTGGTTTACAAATTTATCTCTATATCAAAACAAAAAAACACATAAGACGGAAAACTGATGGGTTGGCTACACTTTGTTTCATATTCACTGTCTGCTTGTTGCTGGCAAGTTTTGTGAGCTTTGCAGATAATATCTTTATTTGTCTAGCACAGATTTTATTTTTTAATTCAAGAGTTACTTCATTCTAAAATCATACTGAATGTCTTCAGTTATTTTTGGGAAAACAAAAGTGAATTTAGCACTTGTGGAAAACAGCAATGCTGGCAGCTAGAGCAAGACAAATGGTAGAGAGATATAATCCTGTATGCTAAAAATTCGAATGTTCTTAAGAGTCTTAACTGAGCTGGGCCCAGGCTAAACGCAGACTACCTTCCTCCCATCATTTCCTGCTGATTGCTGCAGTCAGGGGAGGTGCTAAAGCTGGATTCCCCTTATTATCAAAAATAAAGATGGGGGTTAGGTTGAAAAATGTTGGTGTGTTGGCCGCAGGAGTGTGGAATTTGTTTTGTCCTTGCCTGGAATAACCTGACCTTTAGGACCCTCTGAACATATTGCAAATGTCTTGTTTTACAGTGTTGATGGGGAAGGTTGAAAGTGGGTTCATGGAGGTAAAAGGAAGGTTTATTAATTACATCGGTATAAGTTTTGCAGGTTTTAATTACTAAGTAGCCATCACTGTAAGTGCAAGTCTTAGAGCAGCTAGGTCCAGGTTTATTCAAGGTATCGAGGCATTACTGTGCTTAGTGTCACAACACCTTACTCATTTAGGAGCCTAAATCTTTTGAAAATAACCTAGGCACTCAAAACAAAAAGCAGTCAAGTAGCACTTTAAAGACTAGCAAAATAGTTTATTAGGTGAGCTTTCGTGGGACAGACCCACTTCTTCAGACCCAGGGTCTGAAGAAGTGGGTCTGTCCCACGAAAGCTCACCTAATAAACTATTTTGCTAGTCTTTAAAGTGCTACTTGACTGCTTTTTGTTTTGATAGTGTATAGACTAGCACAGCTTCCTCTCTGTTACTAGGCACTCAAGTCTAAATTTGTTCAATAGCTGATGGCGATGTAAGCTTTTGAGTGCCTAAAACTCTTTTGAACAATGCTAAGGCCTGGTGTACACTATGATAGTTGATCAGGATAACTGCATCAATTGGCTGTGGAAAATCTGTTTGCCTGCTTTATTTGGAAGAAGTCCTATGGACTGTGTTCCACAGGAGGTCAGGTGTGTTGACCACAACAGTCCTTTCTAGCCTTGGAATCCATAATTCAAGTACACAAAATAAAACGTGTCTTTTTCTCAGGCTTAGGCTGGTGGTTGAGGGAACAAATTATTCCTGGACTCCTCCCCCATTTTTGTGTGCTTGAGTGTGTGTGTGTGTGTGAGGCAAGGTGAACCGGTCACAGTTCTACTGTTGCTGTGAAGGGATATGGGGACTGGCCTGGTACCAGACTGAATTTGGTATAGTGGCGGACTGGGAACAAGGAAGGGGATTTAGAGACATCTGGGCACAGAAAGGAATGAATTGGGAAAGATGGTCACCATTTGTAAGGCTTAAGATACTATCTTGTGTAATTTGTAATAAATTAGGAAAAACCAGCCTATATTAGTGGTTCTTATCCAGTGGTATGCATACCCTGTGAGCACTCAGATCTTCCAGTGCATATGTATTCCTTGAGATACTTTTCTAGTTTTGTAATAGGTTACATAAAAAGTCCTAGCAAATTCATAAACAGTGATCTGTTTATACTGACATATAAATGTAATATTTATATTCTTATTGATTTATTTCATTATATGGTAAAAATGATAAAGTAAATAACATTTCAGTAATAGCAGACTGTGACTTTGTGTGTGTGTGTGGTTTTTGTAAGTGAGGTGAAACTATGGGTGCACAAGACAAATCATACAGTTGAAAGGAGTACAGAAGTCTGGAAAGGTCAAGAGTCACTGACCTAGCTGGAGCTACTAGAAGATGAGTGCATGACTACTTACTGGGAATAGTTTTCCTAACCAGTTATCAGTGGTTCTAGTCGAGCTGGGAATGCATATCAAGTGGGAAACAGATAATGGCATGGAAAGTACACTTGCAAAGTTTCGAGGTGTGAGGATTATTACCAACAGCCATAGTCTATACGGCAGGAACACCAGTCCTGGGACTTTTCCTTGCAGCAAAACCCATTGCCAGCTTTGTCCACACATCTATTCTGGAGATACCAGTACTGGACCTAACCAGGTTGTTCACAGAATCATGGGCACATTCTCATGTTCCTCAACTAACATCTCATATGCCATCATGTGCCAACAATGCCCAGATGCTTTGTATATTGGACAGACTTCAAACTCTCTCAGACAAAGAGTTAATGGGCACAAAACAGACATCAAAACACTCCAGATCCACAAACCAGTTAGTCTACATTTTAATGGAATGGGGCATTCTGTTAATGACTTAAGAGTTTGCATCTTATTGAAGAAGAATTTTCATACTGCTTTGGAAAGAGAGACTGCTGAACTCTCTTTCATGTTCAAATTCAACACATTAACACGTGGTTTGAACTGGGATGCAAATTTTCTGGGTCATTATAGGGGCTCTTTTGCATACTTCGCTTAATCTAATTCTTGACTCCCCCACCCCACTGCCCCTCTGCTCTCTGATTTGCTCACCTTGATAATTTTTTTTCTGAATAGTCAACCTTGATTACGGTTTTTGGTTCTCTGTGCCTTAATATTGAGTGTGTCCTGGTATGGCTATGGTCTGAAGAAGTGGGTCTGTCCCATGAAGGCTCATCTAATAAATTATTTTGTTAGTCTTTAAAGTGCTATTTGACTGCTTTTTTGTTTTGATAGTACATAGACTAGCATGGCTTTCTCCCTGTTACTGGTTGCCTAGGTTACCCTCAGCAGGAGCCCCACACCCTCTGTGAGCTGCACATACACATAAATCCCCCACGACATCATATCTTTCCCTTCATGCAGACCAAACTGAGCAGGGTCACTCAGTCAGTGACCTGGGGAAGTTCCGGACCCTCCCCACATGATAGGGCATTGGGGATACCATTGGTGCTCCCCTTGATGTATACCAGCTCCAAGTCATAATCCTGCAGGGGGAGGCTCCGCGTCAGGAGCTTGACATTGGCCCCTTCCATGTGATGCAGCCAGGCAAGTCCTATTGGTTTCCCTCAGGTTTGTTGGTCTCCCTGCTTCAGCCTCCAGTCCATCAACCACGTTCTCAAGGCGGGCAGGCAGAGCCCATACAGCTGTTCCAGCACCAGCAGATCAAACACTTCCTCTCTGGTCTGGGCCCCTGCCCCGTCTGGCCACCAGTCCATACAGCGTCTCCAGCAAATGTCTGGAATTCAGTCACTGTCCAGTAAATGAAGGTACAAATGCTTTCTACCCTTGGCATTTAGCCGTACAACCAAAATGGTTGTGTGCCTCAGTTTCCCTTTGCATATCACAGTATAGGTTTGGAATGTTCTGTCTCTTTTGAGAGGTTGCAAGACTAGTTACAGGGAACAACAGTGCTATTTCAGAAATACAAACTCCTTCAACATACAGTTCATGCTTATATATCAATGTCAACACATTACATGGTTCTTTCAAAACTTTTCAGTGCATTGTAGTATTCTACAGCTTTGGGTAGCAGCACCTCATTGGTTACAGTAGTCAGTGTGAGTAACAAGAACAAACCCATTGCAATTGTGCATTTACATTGCTCTCTGATATACCAGAACCTTTGTGTAACATCCTTGAGAATCTGGCATTTTGGGGCTAAATGGCTGAGGCTTTCCTTTGCACCATCAGGTTCTAATATTCCCACTTGTCCATGGGGTGGAAATTTGATCTCTCTTGGTGTGTCCTCCCTTCTAACAAGAGCTAGGCCATTGCTGATCCTCAGGAAGGCTCCCCCGCTCCCAGCCAGTCTGGAAATTTGCATACCAGACTGCTTTCTGAAAGTTGGTTTATGAGTCCCAGACACAGAATCCACATGAAGGAATCCTTGCTTACCCCTTAGTGGCCCACCAGGCCCACAGCTCCTTTGTCCTTCTACCTCCAACATCTGCCTCCCCATGGAATCAGAAGCAGAGTCCATTAGAAGAATACAAGTGTTTCCAGCATCTGGAGATGGGGAATTGCTGGCCCTCTCCTGCATCCTACAGAGATTGACTGACTGTGCAGCTGTTCCGCTCCACATACTGTCCACTCTAACACACTGTCTTTCCTCTGAATCTGAGTCCCATTCTGTTCACTTACCCCAGCAACCTGGAACAGGACTACACTCCCAGTAAGCTGGTCACACCCAATCACTTGGTTATCACAGTGCTGCTCATATTCCCTTACAGCTTTCACTTTACCTGGACTAACTTCCAATTCCTGAGAAACCTTTACACTGTATGGTCCAGACTCTTCCAGAGCACTGCCAATGGTTTCACACTCAGGTAGGTCCTGGCCATCAGGAGCTGAGACAAACTTCTCCCCAGGCACGCTGCTGCTGTTCAGCAGAGACAAACAATCGGAGACCTCCTCTGTCCCAGCCCCCCTGGCTCATTTCAGACACATCCCCAGAAGGTGAGACAGTTTCTCTTACAGACAACTTGCCATTCCCAGTGGACAAGCTGCTTTCCTAACAGACACAGACACCCTTCCTCTGCCCAGGCCTGGAAAACTTTGCAGGCCTGTCCTGGCCACTGGTAAACAATGGGTTGAAATCACTCCTTCTCTCCTTGAACTGTGGCAGGCCATTTGGTTGAGAGCTCCATGCAGTCCAGGGTTCCCTGCACCCATCTTGGCTCACCCCTGCAGAGTTTCCTTAACCCTCAGCTCTGCCACTGCATGTGCATGCTGCCGCTCTCTTTCTCTCAGTTGTTCTGATCTTTAATCTCAATTCAGTTACCAGGAGTTGCCGCTTCATAGAGGAGTCGCAGAGCAGGGTTGCAGACTCACAGGCTGATGCCTGATGCATCCCACGGTTCCCAGAAGAACCCTTTCAGTATGTAAGCCTCCTTGTGAGTCACACACTTTTGGGGGTTACGCCATAGGCCCCTCCACCCTCTGGGACCGATTCCAATGGACTCCCAGGAGTAACCCCTCCTCGAGTGTGACACCCCCTCTTGAGGACCATGACCACACTCTCTTGGGTTCAGCCATAGGCCCTTCCGCCTCAGGGAACTGCTCCTTGGTGCCCTTCAGCACACTTGGGTCTTGCTGTCCCCCTTCTTCCTGCTGCATTCCAGTCACTTACTGCCAGATGCTCCATACCTGGGATGCAGTACATCCCACTCATAACACCAGCCGTAATAAGGTTCAGGGGTCCCCAAGCTCTGCACCCCATCTGCAGGCAGGAGTGACCATCACTCAGCAGGAGAACAGTGGGTTTATTAGCCAACAGGGACACGCATCGTACAAAGGTGTCACAGACAGCCAGTCCAATACATTTTGGGGAGAGGAGGCCCCAAAGGGGCCCCCCAAGCTGGGGCCTTGCCCCCTTGTCTCTCTCTCTCTCTCTCCCCCTCAGACTAAAAGCTTTCTAACTCACAGTTCCAATTCAAACCCCTGCACCTCCCACTTTGTCTGCAGTACAGAGGTGTCACCTGATCACATAGGTTACCCTCAGCAGGAGCCCCACACACACAGATCCCCCACTACATCATAACATCTGCACAAGAAGCATCTGTTGACAGAAGTGACTGTCAGCAGGGATTTTCCAGCAAAACTTGTGTTGACAGATTGTGCCTACGCATAAAAGTGGATCAAAAGAACAAGCCGCTCTGTCAATAGAGAGCAGACAGACTGCCCAGCCCTCTCTCAACAGAACAGCTGACCGGAAGCTCTGCAAACAGGGCTGCCAGGTGAACTGGAAGCCCTGTCTGTTGACAAAAGTGCTGCTGGAGCATCAACACAGCTGCTTTGTTGACAGGAATGTGTCAACAAAGTTGTTATTCCTCAGCATGGAGAAACACAGTGCTGCTGAATGAAGTACCAGGTTTTGTCTACAGTCTGTTGGCAAAGTGCATTTTGTGTGTAGCTGCTCAGTGGGTTTTTCCAACAAAAGCCCATTTTTTTTCGGAAAAACCCTCTTGTGTGGACATAGCCCAAGTATACAAATCCAAGAGTCAGTATAACACTGTTACATGGATAATGCTGACAGACCCAGGTTGCTGGCCCCAGGAATAGACCCTGCAAGCATAGGGTCTAAAGCCCTCCACTCTACCACATGAGCTAAGGGACAGCTGGCTGGCAAGTGAGACTTCACTCACCCCAGATGAGGTCTCAGTGCTTCTGGGTACTACACATGCAGCGCAAAAAAAAAACCAAAAAAAACCCAAACTTCTTGCTGGGTTATGTTATCAGGGCCGTGTCTACCCTAGCCCCAAACTTCGAAATGGCCACGTAAATGGCCATTTCGAAGTTTACTAATGAAGTGCTGAAATGCATATTCCCTATGAGCAGATGGGAATAAGGGGACTTGGAAGCAGGCGGGGTCCTTTCAAAAAGGAGCCCCGTCAGGACAAGCCAAGCGGCGGCAAGCTGCGTCAATTTCGAAGCGCCGCGGCCGCCTGCATGCTAATGAGGCTCTGAATATACATTTCAGTGCTTCATTAGTAAACTCCAAAATGGCCATTTGCGCGGCCATTTCGAAGTTTGGGGCTAGTGTAGACGTAGCCCAGGAGTGATATAAGCGAGACACAAAAAGTAATTCTTCTGCTCTGCTCCTTGCTGATTAGGCCTGGAGTATTGTATCCACTTCTGGGTGCCACATTTCAGGAAGGATGTGGATAATTTGGAGAAAGTCCAGAGAAGAACAATAAAAATGTTTTAAAGTGTAGATAACATGACCTACAAGTGAAGAATAAAAAAAAATTGATTTGTTTACTGTGGAGAAGAGACTGAGAAAGGATGTAATTTTAAATACACAAAAGGTTGTTGAAAAAAGGAGAGAGGAAAAAATGTTTTCCTTGATGTCTGAGGATAATACAAGAAACAATAGGTTTAAATTGCTGCAAGAGTTGTTTAGTTTGGACTTAAGAAATACTTAACTGTCAGGATGGTTAAGCACTGGAATAAATTTCTCTGGGAGATAGCAGAATCTCCATCACAAGAGATTTTTAAGAACGTGTTAAACACCTATCAGTGATGGTCTAGATCAGTGTTTCGTAAACGATGCTCTGCAGAGCACTGGCATTCCATTCACAACTGTTTGGAAAAATAATTCAAAGTTTATGATATCATACGCTGATGATATATTTTCTGGTGGTGTATATTTTCCGTTATTAAAACCGGATACAGTGTTACTACTTCATTGCTATGATATCTGACTCAATTATTTCATTTTGTTTTTGCTGTATATTGTAGTGCTTGGTTATTTTTTGGTCTGACAACAATTTTTTTTCGAAGAAGAGTTTCACAGGTGTTTTGCTTAAAAATATTGTTTGGTGTTCTGTGGTCTCAAAAAGTTTAACAAACATGGGTCTAGACAATATCTAGTCCTGACATGAGTGCAAGGGATTAGATAATCTTTCAAGGCCCATTTCTGTCCTACGATTCTGTGAAAACAAGGGTGGACTTAATTATTACATCCTTGTTTGAATGGCAACAATTTCAAGCCAGGATTGTAGTAATGCAAACACACACATATATAAAATGTTATTTAACTATTGAGGCTGCACTGACAGAATTCTTTGGGGAACTTCACTTGATATTAAGTGACTGCTGCCAAGGTAAATCCTGTTTTAGATGTTGTGTCAGATAATAACATGTTGGATTTACTTCACCCAGTCACTTGAAATCCAGTTCATTTTGTGGGGTTTACTGATTATTTCTTATTAGAAAGTCTTCCCTGGTATTTCTAATACGACTCTGTCTGCCGTGGTTGAGGACAGCAGACCTTTTTCCATGGGATCAGTCAAGGAAAGTATTTGTTAGTCTTAGAAAACCAAAGAAATCAGTTTCACTTTTAGATTCACTATTTTGGGTCTCGGAAACTTCAGTGGAATTTTTATTGGTGTAAACCATTCTTCATCCTTAGAATTTAAAAGGGGATCTATTGATTTAAAGTTTTCTAAAACTTGTTTCTACAGAAATAGAGATCTGGGGGTCAAAATTGAGTTACGTTGGTTCTTTAATATTTGCACTTACAAGTTACAAAACTTCTTTTATAATTAAACACACACCCCACCCCACCATGTTCCACTGCCTCCTTTACTTTGCATGTCCATTTCTTTAAAAAAATATTTGTAGCTACTGTATCTTTCCAAGATATTGAGTGAGTCCTTGTTCCTTACTTCTAAAATCCTTTCCAGGGGAGATTAGAAATAGTGACCTGCTGCATGTATTTAAATCCTCTCTAAGAGGTGTTTTTTTCCCCCAAGTTTGTAGCACAACACTATTCATATAACCACTGAGAAGTGCACGTTGTTGGAAAAAAAAGCATGAAATATGTTTCGTCTTGTTTGAGTTCTAGTCCTGCTGCAATCCTAATTTAGCAAATAGTCAGATGGCAGGTATGCTGGGCACAGATTTCAAAGACACAAGCTTTCAACTTGGTTAGAGTTGCTCAGGCTCCTGGAAATACCTCTTCACAATGACAGTTTCAGAGATTTACTACAGATGTTATATTGCATTGGGTTGACTAATGTTATCAAATTATCATTTTACTGGTATGAGAAGGTACACTACCTATTCCATCAGGTGCAATTTATGAAAAATTAAGAGAAGAGTTAAGCGGTAGGGATATTTGGGGTGGAGGAAGGTTGAGGATGAGTGCAATGACAAAGTGGGGATGTAATTCTTTGCACTGATTACCACTGAAGATACCTGATTAATTAGCCAGCATAATCTCTTTCCATCTACTATAGTTGATCTTTAATCTGGGCCCATTTCAAGAATTATCTTGTTCTGGATTCCTAGCCCTAAATCAAAATCATGGGTCTTAGACACACAATATTTGTTGGTTTACTTCTCAGGTGTGTTTGCAAAGAGTGAGTCACATTTTGGATTTTTTCCCGAATGATATCCATTGCCTTGTGGTATGCAGTAAAATGCATTTTATTACTTTTTTGCGTAGACTATGGAGTAAATTTTATAGCCTCTTAATTTTATTGTAGGCATGATCTAATGCAGCTTGGCTTGCCAGAAACATAACAAATGTTGAAGGCATTTATTAATCATTCTTTACTCTTCATTAAATTGCCATAATTAGTGCTAGATGAGGCTTCATATTAGCAAGGGAAAAAATTCAGACAGCAAGATTAAAGCCTGTCTGCATTGAGTGCTATAATGTAAGCGTGATGAGAGAGAATCAAAGAGGGAGGCCATCTCGTCATTGTTGTACTATTAAATTTTGCTCCCCAAACAGTAGCATGTAAAGCTCATCTATGTGGCTAATCATGTTTGCATTGTTAAGCATTTCCATGGCACAGCAGTGTTCACAGTTCTGCTTTAGATTAGATTAGCAACATACTGTGTTGAATAGATAGCATTTGAGTACCAATGTGTCAAATTACACAGCCAGGAGAGAAATTGACTGAAGCAGAATCTCTCTTTCTTTCCTTTCCACCCCGCAAAACCCCGCAATCTTGTCTGTAGGAAGCTATTTAAACTCTTATTATTTTAGGGTTGACAGCCACTGGTGGTGGTACTGACAAAAGGTGGTCTGAAAAGAAAATATCTCTCCGTATTGGAGAGACAGCAATTTTACGTTCTCTTAAATGTTAATTTTAAAAACAACCATACAATCAAAACCAAGCGAATCTTGCATATCCTATAAAAAGGAAATTTCACTGTAGTGCAATTGCATGGCAATTTTATGATCAAATTCTAAATGCAGAGGACATATAACCTGCCCTCAGTAGTCTAAAATGAAGCAGTAGGCTATCAAAGAGAAGAATTGCTCTTTTCACATGCATATTTAGATCCCAATTAGGGAAAAAATCTGGATATTAATAACTGGAACTGGAAGGTGGTCCAACATCCTGTTGTGTGTTTTGTCTATTCATATAGCAGTGGGTTACATGTCTACGAAACTGTATTTTTCATAACTGATTGCCACTTTGGATCTTGTTTGGTTATGTTGTCTCTTTGTGTATGCTCAGAATTTTTGCTGTGGTGCTTTCCATACCATGGCGTTGCTAGGGATAGGGTCCAGAGTGACCTAGACAAATTGGAGGATTGGGCCAAAAGGAATTTGATGAGGTTCAACAAGGAGAATGCAGAGTCCTGCACTTGGGACGGAAGAATCCCAAGCATTGTTACAGGCTGGGGACTGACTGGCTAAGTAGCAGTGCTGCACAAAAGAACCTGGGGATTACAGTGGATGAGAGACTGAATGTGAATCAGCAATGTGTCCTTGTAGCCAAGAAGGCTAAAGCATATTGGGGTTCATTAGGAGAAGCATTTCTGGCTGATCTAGAGAAGTTATTATTAGGCAGTAGTGAGGCCGCATCTGGAGTACTGTGTCTGGTTCTGTACCCCCCACCCCCAGTGTAGAAAGGATGTGGATGCATTGGAGAGAGTGCAGTGGAGGGCAATGAAAATGTTTAAGGGGCTGGAGCACATGACCTATGACAAGAGGCTGGGAGATTTGCAGAAGAGAAGAGTGAGGAGTGATTTGATAGCAGGCTTCAAATTCCTGAAAGGGGGCTCTAAAGAGGAGGCTGAGAAACTGTTCTCAGTGGCGACAGATGGCAGAACAAGGAGCAATGGTCTGAAGCTAAAGAGGGAGAGGTGTAGGTTGTATATTAGGAAAATCTACTTCACCAGGAGGGTGGTGAAGCACTGGAAAGCGTTACCGAGAAAGGTGGTAGAATCTCCTTCCCTAGAGGTTTTTTAAGTCCCAGCTTGACACATTCATGGCTGGTATGATTTAGTTGGGGTTGATCCTGCTTGAAGCAGGGGGTGGAATAGCTGACCTCCTGAGGTCCCTTCCAGCCCTAGAATTCTATGATTCTTAGTTGTTTGTTGTATATCTCCACTTAAAATATGGTGGTGGCAGTATGTTGTGCCATGAAAGAGATGTTTGTTTTTAAGGAGGATCTACTGTGTTGTGTTCCAATTAATCTTTTCCAAAAATTGCTGACATTATATAATGGAGGGAAAAAAGATCTTTCGGGCCAATTACAGTATTTTTCTCCTGACTTGAGTTCAGAGATTTGATCCCACTATTTGTCACACCAATGTGTTTTTAATGCATTAAGAGTCTCAGAACTCAGACAGACACTCAATTATTAATGACTTCTCTACAAAGAAGAATATTTTTAAACATTCCATAAAACAAAGTGGTAATTAAAATTTGGTAACAGTTTCTATCAGACCTGCTTCAGTTTGCCTTCTTGCGTAAGGGAAGTTTTATTCTGCTCAAAGGCTAAGGTTACTCCGACCCAAACCACCACCAGCAGTATGCAAATGGGTGGTCTTGTAAATGCAAATAGCTGCACATTTTCATATTAGCTCAATGACAGACACTGCCACTGGCACAAGAAAAAGCTGTGTAAATGTGGGTCTGCCAGCGAAACCCGCCCTTTATTGGCAGCATCTTATTCCTGATTAAAGGTGGTGGTTTCACTGGCAGAACCACATTTACACAGCTTTATTTGTGCTGGCAGCAGTGTCTGCCAGTGAGCAAATATGCAAATGAGTGGCTATTTGCATTTTTGAGACTGTTCATTTGCATACTGCTGCTGGCAGTTCATGTCAGTGTAACCATAGCCAAAAAGTAAGCAGTCCTGTTAATTCTGGATGTGGAAATCCAACTTGCTTATCCAGGTAGCTTAAATAAGAGCAGGTAGTGTATAGGAGGCCAAAGCAAGTTTCATTCAAGAAGTAAGATTTAATGTTTTGTCCCTTTATCACTTTTGCTCCTCTTGATACCTTGTTTTGCTGACTTGACACTGCCTTTCATTGATTTCCAAGGTTTTCCTGGTTGTTGATTTCAGATACCTTGCCTTTGTTATCCTCCCTGCCCAAAACAACTAACCAACCAACCAAACCAAAACAAACCAAAACAAAACAAAACAAAGCTGTAGTGAGTTATTCCTGAAATGGTGTAGGAGCCAAATTTCTTAAATACATGTTTTTTTTTAAATTTGTAAAGGAAAGGAAACCGACACTAGAGCTATAATAGGTCTAAGCCTCCTTAACCTCGCCCAGGCAAGCCCCAAACCCCTTGAGATAATCTGATGATTGCCTCAGAAATCTGCTGAACCTCTCAGTTTTCCAGTTTTCTAATTATCAAGCATCATAAACCTTCATCACTTGTGTGAATGACCTTCAGTTGGGAATTTATCTTGCATCCCTCACACCTTTTGTCCTTCATGCCTACAAATTTAAATTGTTGGCGCACTTTAGGTTGCTCTGGTATTAACTGTCATTATCTTATTAGCTAAGACGTCTTGGCTTTTGTTCAGCTAGAGAGGGTGATGTTTATGCCAGTGCACTACCTCAGGTGATAAATTTGTCTTTGGTTACCTGAGCAAATAGTCATAGTTTTCATTCCAGTTTCTTAATACTGAGTCATGATTGCTTTTGGAACTAACGTTCAATTATCTGCCTCCTCATTTTGGATTTCTCTCATTCTTTGGCAGCTTTGCTTTATTGGTACGTTGTACCTGTTGTTCCATGCTTCCTTCCCTGTGCCTGCTTTCCTTCACCTTCATTGTTACTGCAATAGTTTTCAAACATTTTCATAGTGCAGACCAGTCTTGTCGATCATCTGGTCTCCTCTTTGTTTCCATTAGCAGTTTGTAACACCGCTTTCATAACTACAGCAATTGCTTACATGGAAAAATAATGAAAAGGGAGTGTTTGATATACCTTGATAAACTTTGGCAGTTTGATGTACGTATGACTGCAGCAGTCTTCAAACTGGACTTTAGAACACTTGTTGGTCTCAAGATGCTGACTGACCTAATCATGTCAGTCTCATTGTGCCATTGCCTTAAAATGCAGATATTTGCAATAAATCCAGTTTTGTCAATCCCATCCACATAAAATGTCAGCTCACAATAACCACTCTGCCAAATAACTTACCTTACTGAAGTCCTGTGCTCATAACATTACCAGCTTTTCCTCAAGATATTCTGTAATTGGAGGAAAGCTCAAATTCAGTTACTTGTAAGAAGAGACTGAGAGTGTTCACTTAAGATCTCAGCATGTCTTTGGATCCATAGACTCACTTAAAGGGTGGCTCGAGACAGGAAACTCAATGAAAATCAACAATATTAAATTCAAAGTAGATCCCACATGGTCCCTCTATTTTAATTGTTACTTTATGTCTCTTCTATGTTTCCTTTCCAGAAATAAGTTTCCAAGTGTTCAAGATTGCATGAGGGGAAAAAGCTAATGAATCTTAAATCACAACATTTCAATGTTCTCAATTAAAATTAATGCTAATAATAGCTTAAAGGTTGGCAGTGCCTGTGTGGAAATTCGTCATCAGCCGAAGCTGGCTGCTAGTGAAGTTTTCTGCTTGTAGAGTTGAATTAGCTGAAGGATTCTTTAGGATGTGTCCTTCTCTTTGAGCAAAATGCTATGGAGCAGGGTGCTTCTGTATGAGAGTGCTGCTGAGAGGGGAGGTCAGCAGCTGCTTTCAATTAGGTTCTAGCTGGACAAGGGTCAAGAACCTTTTCAGCTTTCTCTTTCTGGAGTTTATTGAAGTGGCAGAATACATCTCTTTTTGGTAAACAGAAACTGATTGATTCAGGGATCAGAACTTAATGCATCTTGACTGTTTTAGCTTCTTATTGGCTGATCTTAGTTGCTTCTCACTGATGCAATTAGTGGAAAGCAGCAAATTCTGTGGCAAAGGAGTCTATATTTTAAAGAGTTGTGCTGTCCAAACGTGAAAGATGATGCTGAAAAGAGTGGCAATGTGTAACTAAGTCTTTTTGTCCCACCTGTTTGCTTGTTAACAATTGGCCATGTCTACACTAGCCAAAATCGTCGAAATGGCCATGCAAATGGCCATTTTGAAGATTACTAACGAAGCACTGAAATGCATATTCAGCACCTCATTAGCACGCTGGCGGCTGTGACTCTTCGAAATTGCCACGTTTCGGTGCCGCACAGCTCGTCCAGACAGGGGTCCTTTTCAAAAGGACCCCGGGAACTTTGAAATTCCCTTATTCTTATCAGCAGAAAGAAATAAGGGGATTTTGAAGTAGGTGGGGCCCTTTTGAAAAGGGCTCCTGTCTGTACAAGCTGCGCAGCAGCAAAATGCAGCAATTTCGAAGAGCCACGGCCGCCAGCATACTAATGAGGCTCTGTATATGTATTTCAGCACCTCAGTAGTAATCGTTGAAATGGCCAATTGCATGGCCATTTTGAAGATTTGGGCTAGTGTAGACATAGCCATTTTGTTTTTCTCTGGGAGTTCTGAGTGTCAGGATGAGTTAGTCATCTCTGGTTTTGTCTTCATCACCACTGAAAGTGCTACAGGTTGACCTATGTTCTCTTTTACACTTGTGTAATCCCACTGAAGTCTACTCATTTCTACAGCTAGTGTAGAAATCCTGTTAGGCTTTGTCAGACAAAGAATTTGTTGTGCATCAACTCTCTGAAGACTACACTGGTTTCCTATTAGCTTCTTACCACATTTCAGGCCCAATGTGTTCTGGGTCCTCACACAGCCTCCTTTCCTATAAACCATCTTAATAGTTT
Source organism: Carettochelys insculpta (assembly GCF_033958435.1). Taxonomy (NCBI): domain Eukaryota; kingdom Metazoa; phylum Chordata; order Testudines; family Carettochelyidae; genus Carettochelys; species Carettochelys insculpta. Next base: position 192,647,687 of record NC_134139.1, read on the forward strand.
AAGCTGGACCACTCTTGTTAGCATTGCCTACATGAAGCAGTAAAGATAGGATCCCTCCATTGAGAGAAAGCCAACACTGAAACTTGCTTCCCTTAACTGCTTCAGTAGAGGTAGCTTGTTGCGTATAAAGGTGTAATGCTAGCTCCGTTTTTGGGCTTTATATACAAAAGGTGGGAGGTTGTGCTGGTGATTACTGGTTGGCTATATACTTAGCCTATTTTAACATAAAAGTGTCTTTTTTATCATGGCTTACAGCATAAAAATATTTTATCAAGTATCTTTCCCTAAGTAGATGAGATATTTTTGTAGATCAAAAGTAGGGCTGTCAACAATTAAAAATGAATCATGATTAATCACATGATTTAAAAAGACATGATTGGTAAATAAGTCACAGTGCTGGGTGCAAAAGTGCCATGTAAACATCTTTTGTTTTCAGGTGAATTTTTTGAATAAGAAGTGAGCCAGATTATGTCTGGTAAACATAAACTAACTTGCTGCTCTTAGTGATTGGCTGGATGAGAAACAGGACTGAGTAGACTTGTGGACATTGATAAGTTGCAGTTTCACAATAAAAAGATCACACCACAGTACTTGTATGAGGTGAACTGCAAAATATTATTTCTTTTGTTTATTTTTACAATGAAATTATTTGATAAAATATAAATTAAGCATTGTACCCTTTGTATTCTGTGTTGTAATTGAAATCAAGATACTGGAAAATGTAGAAAAGCATCCAAAATATTTAATTAATTTAATTTGGTATTCTATTGTTTTAATAATGTGAGTTAATTACGAGTTACCTGTGAATAACTGGCAGCCTTAATCATAACTATTCTTTATATTGAATGTTTGATCGAGGTCTGAAATGGATTGTCTTGCTTTCAGATTTGTAACGCAATTTGAGCCTTTTGAAAACATTGCAAGATATTGCAGTGTATGATAAAAATACAATACAGTTTGTTCTGGTAAATAAACTTTTTTTGTAGATGCGGTCTCATTAGCTATGTCTACACTACAGAGATCTTTTGAAAGAAACTCTTTTGGAAGATCTTTTCTGAAAGAGCTTTTTTCAAAAGAGTGTGTCCACACACAGAAGCGCAGAACAAAAGAGCGATCTGCTCTTTTGAAAGAGAGCATCCACACAGAATCACAGAATCATAGGGCTGGAAGGGACCTCAGGAGGTCATCTAGTCCAGCCCCCTGCTTCAAGCAGGATCAACTCCAACTAAGTCACGCCAGCCAGGACTTGTGAAGCCGGGACTTAAGAACATCAAGGGATAGAGAATCCACCACCTCTCTAGGCAACGCAGTCCAATGCTTCACCACCCTCCTGGTGAAGTAGTTTTTCCTAATATCCAACCTACACCTCTCCCTCTTCAACTTCAGACGATTACTCCTTGTTCTGCCATCTGACACCACTGAGAACAGTTTCTCACCCTCCTCTTTTGAGGTCCCTTTCAGGAAGTTGAAGGCTGCTATTAAATCACCCCTAAGTCTTTTCTTCTGTAAACTAAACAAGCCCAAATCCCTCAGCCTATCCTCATAGGTCTTGTGCTCCAGCCCCTTAATCATTTTTGTTGCCCTCTGCTGAACATGCTCTAGCAAATCCACATAATTTTTATACTGGGGGGCCCAAAACTGGATACAATATTCCAGATGTGGCCTCACCAGTGCTGAATAGAGGAAAATAACTACTTCTCTAGATCTGCTCGAAATGCTCCTCCTAATGCACCCTAGTATGCCGTTAGCCTTCTTGGCTACAAGGGCACATTCTTTACTCATATCCAGCCTTTCATCCGCCATAACCCTAGGTCCCTTTCCATCGTACTGCTGCTGAGCCAGTTGGTCCCCAGCCTATAACAATGCTTGGGATTCTTCCACCCCAGCTGCAGGACTACACTTCTTCTTATTGAACCGCATCAAATTTCTTTTGGCCCGGTCCTCCAATTTATCCAGGTCACTCTGGATTCTCTCTTTACCCTCCAACGTATCTACGTCTCCCGCTAGTTTGTGTCATCCACAAACTTACTGAGGGTGCAATCCAGGTCATTAATAAAGATGTTGAATAACACTGGCCCCAGAACCCAGCCTTGCGGCACTCCGCTTGAAACCGACCGCCATCCAGATATTGACCCATTGACCATTACCCGTTAGGCCCGGCCGTCAAGCCATCTTTCTGTCCATTTTATAGTCCAAGGATCCAATCCATATTTCCTTAACTTATGGACAAGAATGTTGTGGGAGACCGTATCAGAAGTTTTGTTGAAGTCAAAGTATATCACATCCATTGACTTCCACATGTCCACAGAGCCTGTTACCTCATCATAGAAGCTAATCAGATTGGTCAGGCAGGACTTGCCCATAGGGAATCCATGTGGTCTACTTTTGATCACTTTTGAAAGAATGGTCCAGGGATCAAAAAATCAGGCCCCATGAGGACTTGCTCTTTCAAAAAGAAAAAAGGGCCTGCAGAGCATCTATGCACATTTTCTTTGAAGAGAAGCTTTTGAAAGGGGGAAAGGAAGAGCAGTTTCGAAAGGAGCACCACATTCTTTCAATTTACTTTCAAAAGAACACTTTTTGTGTGTAGATGCTGCGTGGGATCTTTCAAAAGAGCCCCCTTCTTTTGAAAAATCTTTTGAAGGAACTTGTTAGTGTAGATGCAGCCACTGTGTGTGCTCTTTTGTATTTTGTGTGTTTATCAATGTATATTTTCTGCCTTAGTGTTTGTTCTGCTAAACATTATGAAACTTTAATTAAAATATCATCTACATTTTTAACCTGGCTGAACAATCAACTGACTGTCAAGCTCAGGCTTGTGATGGGTGCTGAAATTTATCTGAAACCATGATTGAGAGGAACAGCTTGTTACTGTGGAAGATTAATGGCACTGCCACCTGCCATGAAGCCTTATACATGCTAACAGCAATCTACACTGGAGTATACTTTTCACTAAACCTGAATTCAGGTTACAGATTTTTTTTTCCCATGAAGAAAGGATCAGGTGAAAGAAAAGTTCCTGTGTGCCTTTAAAGATGTAGGAACATAACCAAAAATCGCTTTGAGCAGATGCTCTCCAGTAAGGACGTGGCATGGTATATTGGAGGAAAGAGCAGATTGCTGTGTTGTTTGTGTTTCAGTTGTGTGTAATAGTTTATGTAAACAAATGAACATACCAGTCTTTGCAGACTAGGCACGTTAGTAGATTCCAAACAGGAAAGAGATGCTTCAAATATGCAGCAGCCACTCTTAACAAAAAGTCACCGAGATCATAGTGCTTTGTGAAATCCTAAAATTCCTGCAGGTAAATTCCACATCCCTAAATATATAGCTTATGTTTTGTTGTGCCTAAATTAGCACCACATTTATCTGTTTCCTAAGTGACTGCACTTCTTGATGGTTATAACTAATTCCTGCTTGGCTTCATCGTGGGTCAAAACCTCCACACGAATAATGCTAAGCATTCAAGCCATGTGTAGACATCCAAGGCAGATAAATCTTATCCAGAGTCTGAGAATTGATATGCACTGGATCAGCCTGAAATAAAGTCCAGCAATCATCAGTGATATTTCCATTCCTAAACTCTTCCACAAACATGCTTTAACATACTTATTGCCTTGTGAACACCATTCTAGCCCTGGTCCTATATAGGCACTATTAGATAGGAGATAGCTCAGGGCGTGTGTACACTACCAGTGTTCCAGCTATGCTTATGTAGTGACATAGTACAGACACTTATTACAACAAGAGCTGGTTTGTTTTTTGTTTTTGAATAGTAGAAAACCTACCCCTTGGAGAGGTGCTAGGTACGTCAAGAATTCATCTACTGACCTAACAGTGTCTTCAGTGTAGAGCTAGGTTGGATTGAGTGTGTCACATAGGGTGTAGAATTTTTCACAGCCTTGAGTAATGTAGCTGGGTCAGCAAGACCTGGCATCAGACTACAGGAATGGTGCCCATGAGAAACATGTGTCACTTGTTTTCTTTGCTAGTAGACATTCACATTTACCTGAAGCCAAACTGACTCCCTAGAAAGCACAATCATACTAGGGTAGACAATAGAACTCTTTACTATCATGCATCAGAAGTAGAAACTGGTCCTGCTCCATTCATTAGGAGTCTGAATAACAATGTTGGGTATAAGTACTGCTTAATGCTGCTTTTGGGGTGATGTATGTTATAAAAGAAGTCTTTCTGAAAAGACGCCCTGTTTCTAGCATCCCATGATATCGCTTTTTCAGTATCTCTCAGGGTAGTAAACAGGGTAACTCACAACTTTCATGATTTACATTGCACACTGGCTGAGGGAAAGCAGTGGACCCTAAGGCTACGTCTACACGTGCACCCAACTTCGAAATAGCTTATTTCGATGTTGCGACATCGAAATAGGCTATTTCGATGAATAACGTCTACACGTCCTCCAGGGCTGGCAACGTCGATGTTCAACTTCGACGTTGCTCAGCCCAACATCGAAATAGGCACAGCGAGGGAACGTCTACACGCCAAAGTAGCACACATCGAAATAAGGGAGCCAGGCACAGCTGCAGACAGGGTCACGGGGCGGACTCAACAGCAAGTCGCTCCCTTAAAGGGCCCCTCCCAGACACACTTTCATTAAACAGTGCAAGATACACAGAGCCAACAACTAGTTGCAGACCCTGTATATGCAGCACGGACCCCCAGCTGCAGCAGCAGCAGCCAGAAGCCCTGGGCTAAGGGCTGCTGCCCACGGTGACCACAGAGCCCCGCAAGGGCTGGAGAGAGAGTATCTCTCAACCCCCCAGCTGATGGCCGCCATGGAGGACCCCGCTATTTCGATGTTGCGGGACGCGGATCGTCTACACGTCCCTACTTCGATGTTGAACGTCGAAGTAGGGCGCTATTCCCATCCCCTCATGGGGTTAGCGACTTCGACGTCTCGCCGCCTAACGTCGATTTCAACTTCGAAATAGCGCCCGACGCGTGTAGACGTGACGGGCGCTATTTCGAAGTTAGTGCCGCTACTTCGAAGTAGCGTGCACGTGTAGACGCAGCTTAAGAGTTACAAAAGTTACTTCTAATGTGAAGAATCTGTGAAATGGCTGTAGGAGTTAAAATAGAAACCAACTGGTGTTTCTTGCTGCTTCCTGGGAGAAACCAGCATGTTTAAAAGTAGTAGGCATTTTTACACTGATAATACAGAAGACCTACCTGTTAGATTGTTTAAAGACAGTATGAAATTCTGCTGACAGAAAAGCGTTCATGTTCTATATTTAAGTGTGTTCCAAGACACTGTTAATTTCTAAAAACATAGGGCTTATATTTCTGTAGTCCAGCTGGATGTGGAATTAGGGGGAAGATATGAAGGTTAGTGGTACCATGATCGACAAATTGAGCACTTAATTTCCAGTTGTATTTGATCCTTTTATTCATAGTGAGAAGTGTGGCCCTGTCTGGTATGTTCAGCTCTCTGTACTGAGTAAAAAGTTGGCATTTCTTTCTAAATGATAAAAATATAAGTTTCCAATACCTGTCTTTTGAAGGGAATAGTAGAAAATATGCGCACAGCATGCTCTTCATCTTGCATATATCATGCCTTCTGACTGCAGCATGACATGAACATCATTGTATTCAAAAAACGTTATCACTTTATGGACATCCTTATGTGATAAGTGTAATAGGACCTTTATGCTGCCTTACCCCTTTACACACTGGGGAGATTATACCAGTTGAAGTAACAAGGGAGGCAAATAGAATAACTTCCTCTGTAAAGAAAAAAAATAAAACCCCTTATTCTGGCAGGTTGGGCATCTCTAAAAGATATCAAACTGTCTATTCTACTTTGGATTAAGGCACTATGAGACAGTGTAGATCTCCAGCTCCTGCTGCTTTGTTTTAAACACAATGTTAGGTGGCTACATTGTTTAACATGTTTGTGTTTAACGTGTCTGTATATAGAACATATATTTGATGATAAATACGTTATACAAATACAAAATGGAAAATGATTGCCTAGGAAGGAATACTTCAAGGACCTAGGGGTGATAGTAGATCTCAAATTAGATGCGAATTATCAAAGCTGTATTGTTGCAAAAAAAAAAAAGTGAAAATCTTTCTTGGATTTTTTTAAAAGATAGGTTTTAAGCAAGATACAAGAAGTAATTCTTCCACTCTATTCAGCACTCATAAGGCCTCAGCTGGACTATTATGTCCAGTTCTAGGCACTGTACTTTTAGAAAAATTGGAGAAAGTCCAGAGGAGAGCAACAAAAATAATTAAAAGGCTTGCATTTGTTTAGAGAAGTTGGGGCGTGGGGTGGCAGAGAATATGATAACTGTCTTCAAATACGTAAAAGGTTTTTATAAAGAGGAGTGGGTGATAAATGGTTCTCCTTAACCATTGAAGACAAAACAAAAAGTAATTGGACTTAAATTGCAGCAAGGGCAATTTAGTTGGACATTAGAGCTACGTCTACACGTGAAGCCTACATCGAAGTAGCCTATTTCGATGTGGAGACATCGAAATAGGCTATTTCGATAAATAACGTCTACACGTCCTCCAGGGCTGGCAACATCGATGTTCAACATCGACGTTGCACAGCACCAAATTGAAATAGGCGCAGCGAGGGAACGTCTACACGCCAAAGTAGCACACATCGAAATAAGGGTGCCAGGCACAGCTGCAGACAGGGTCACAGGGCAGACTCAACAGCAAGCCGCTCCCTTAAAGGGCCCCTCCCAGACACACTTGCACTAAACAGCACAAGATCCACAGAGCCGACAACTGGTTGCAGACCCTGTGCATGCAGCACGGACCTCCAGCTGCAGCAGCAGCAGCCAGAAGCCCTGGGCTAAGGGCTGCTGCACATGGTGACCATAGATCCCCGCAGGGGCTGGAGAGAGAGCGTCTCTCAACCCCTCAGCTGATGGCCGCCATGGAGGACCCCGCAATTTCGATGTTGCGGGACGCGCAACGACTACACGTTCCCTACTTCGACGTTGAATGTCGAAGTAGGGCGCTATTCCCATCCCCTCATGGGGTTAGCGACTTCGACGTCTCGCCGCCTAACGTCGATGTTAACATCAAAATAGCGCCCAACACGTGTAGCCGTGACGGGCGCTATTTCGAAGTTAGTGCCGCTACTTCGAAGTAGCGTGCACGTGTAGACACGGCTTAGGAGAAAACTTCCGAACTATATGAGTACTTAAACACTGGAATGAATTACCCAGGAAGGTTGTGGAATCTCCGTGATTGGAGGTTTTGAAGAACAGGTTTAGACAAACACCTGTCAGGGATTCTCCAGAAAATAGTTATTGCTGCCTCAAGTGTCAGGGACTGTACTGCATGGTCTATCAAGGTTCCTTCCAGTCCCATGTTTCTGTGAAATGCCTGATTTGGTGTGATGCACAGATTTAATGGCTTCATCAACTCTTGCATTCCTCTTTTGAAAGAGGCATGCAAATGAGGGAAACTGAAAATGCAAATTAGGTGCAGATTTACATATCTGGTGCCTCATTTGCATATTCTTTCAAAAGAGCTTTCTAAAGAAAAAAAGGAGTATAGATGGGTTTCTTTCAAAGATGAGGTTTACTTTGAAAGAGCCACGTCTACACTGCTTTTCTTCTTTCGAAAGAAGAATATGCAAATGAGGCACCAGATATATAAATCTGCACCTCATTTGCACTTTTGATTTCTTCATTTGCATGCCTCTCTCGGAATAGGAATGCAACTGTAGACGCAGCAATTGTGCAGGGGTAGGAAATACAAGGAAATGTTCGGATGATGGAATAGCTTATTTTTATTTGTCTGCATGTATGTATACATGTATGTATACTGATGTATGCAAACACTTTGTATACATTAACGAATTCTGCTGAGAGATAAGAAAACACCCACACAGCTACCCCTCCAATACTTGAGCACATCAGATAGACTATCTTTGCCAAAGCTAGGAATAAAACCCAGATCTCCTTAGTTCCAGTCCTCTGCATTAATGACAAGTACCCATTCTTTTTGGGAGCTAAGAAATCCAGGAATGTGTGAATAACAATCAGATTGGCATGATTTTGAGCATTGACCTTAGGCACTGAACATTTTCACTTTGGATTTATCAAAGTGAGTTAAGTAAGCTAGAGGCTTTAATGCACTTAGTGATAATACAGCATTCCAATAAACATATTCTTAGTATGCAAAACCAAAAACCCCTACATCAGCTGTATGAACTTCACAAAAGGAAGGCGGTAGTATTTATTCTTTGATACTATAAATGTGGATTGTTTCGCATTGCAATTAGATATCTATCTAATGGAGATGATAATCTTTCCTGTGTGGAATTCTTCATTAAACGGAATTAAAGCTTTGTTGTTGAGGTTGTTTGGGGCCAGAATTTCACCCCCTGTAGTGCTATGAGGATAAATTCATTAACTTTACTAAGATACTCATATACTATTTCTGCTGAGCAGCAGTATAAACAGAAATCTATCGGTGTGCAAGGTTTGCAGGGTGGGCGTAAATGAAATATGTGGTAATATAGCATTTGAGGCACATGTAAACTTTAACTTGACTTAATTTGATTGTGTAAGTTAAGCACTCAATATTCTTGTAAGGTAGTTTTTAAAGATTAAATCTAAAATTAATGCTTTTCTAAAGACAAAAGCACAGTTAATGGTCATAAAAAAGGCTAAACGGGATCTTTCTCAGCAAGTCTGCTCGCTGTCTGTATTTCTAGCTGCATTTGCCATTTTTATGGAGAAATGTTCCTGTCTGCTCTACAGAGCCAACAGAGCTCTGAGAACGGGAGCTGGATGCTTCTCCTGTTGCAGAATAATAATCAGAATTATTAGCTGCACTGCCAGATTCTGTCATGAGTGACATCTGTGCAGCCCCATTGAGGATGAGGATACGCAGGTGTCGTTGAAGGTAGAATATAGCTTGCAAGCATATTATTCCTATCTGTGATCCACAAGAAGGGAAAGAGCCCAGATGGACTCAGTATTATTGTGGGCTGGCAAAGAAGGGAGAGGAGGAAACCACCTTTTATTTGTAAATTTGAGCAAACCTCATGGAAACATTGAGCAATCATAAGGATGGGATCTCTTCAGTGCTTCCTTTTTGAGTCATTTTTTTTCCCAACTGAAATCCTGTTTTAAGCCTTTTGAGAGGAAAGACTTCTGTATTGTGGGAAAGAAAACAAAACAAAAAATGATAGAACTCCAGCCAACTGCTTGTAGCCTCTCATTTTTTGAAAACAAGTGTAAAAAAGCTGTCATTTCTGAACCATTTCCCTCTGAATTCATAGTATAGCATGTACTATGCAAAAAACAACAACAACAACAATAAACACCCCAAACCCTGCTGTCCAGTTAAATACTGGACTTTTGAGAAATTAAGGCTAGTTATAACTAATTACAGGAATTTTTCACTTTGAATTACTTGAAAGCCTTTTGCAACTTGCAAATAGGCATCCTGCCCTACCGTCCACAAAACTGTAATGTGGGTAAGTCTGAGACCAAACCCGGGGCATATACATATGTCAGTTAAACACCAGGGCTGGCCCATGTCAGGTGACATAGGCTTGCAGGGCTTGGGCTGCAGGGCTGTAAAACTGGCCTAGACATTTTAGACTCAGGCTTGAGCCTGAGCTCTGGGACTACACACAGGAAGAGGAGGCCAGAACTCTTGCTCTAGTCTACACTGCAGTCTCATATCCCCTCAGCCCCATGAGTCTGTGGCTATGTCTATACTACGAGATAAATTTGATTTTAAATTGATGTGATATTTTTTACCTCATTCTTATTGATTTGAATTTGTGTCCACAAACCTTCTTGAAATTCGACCCACCATGTTTCCATGCCCCCATTGCCCTATGCAAGTTTGACAGTGTGAGCAATGCATTGTGGATACCTATCCCACAGTGCCTTAGCTCCTGTTGCTTGTGGGTGTTTCATATTAGAATCGCAGAATGCAAAGCACTGTCCCAGAATTCGGAGCACCCAGGGACAGAATTCAGCCCTCCCCCAAACCTGCCCAGACTCCCTGTGCCTTGTGTCTTCTGCAGACATTGGTGGAGCAACAGGTGGATGTACTATCAACACTGTCCAACCCCTGCCTGGTTCTGTATGTCATGTGTCTGGGCCTTTATATTTGTAGGCCTGGGCTCTGTAGAATTCAAATTCAAATTCTGATTTAATCAAAAATTTGTGGGCTTCCTCTGACCTTCTTCTTGAAAACCTGGATGGAGAGCAGTGGAGAAGGAGGTAGCTATACATGGAGGGTCACCATACAGCTTTGTGGGATACATAAGGGACACTTCTGGAGGCTAATAAATTTGAATTAAAGACACAGTGCTTCCATACTAGCTTTTATTTGAAATTTTGATTTTGAAATTGATGCTATGCTCATGCTGTAATGCTGACATTTTGTTATCGGTATTAGGGCTCACTAATTCGAGCTCTTGGTATTTACAATGAAGACAGTGACGTTTTACTGTCAAGCTAACTCCTTTAAATTTGATTTTTATCTTGTAGTGCAGACGCAGCCTTAGTGAGCAGACACAGGTTAGGCACAGAAGTTGAAACTGCGTTCTAGAAATACCCAAAATAGCTGTTAAATAGAGCATAATATTAGGATAGGAAAAAGTTTCACACTTACACTTGTGGATGATACCAGCTAGAAAACTTGGGTCCGGATGTCACTGTTTAAGGATCTACTGTGTGTGTGAAATTACATGAGGGGTTGGGGACATACGTAGGTATATTATGTTTCAAATTCGTCAAATATGGATCTCTGCTCTGCACCCGGTTCCATCCCTTCCCTCCCCACAAACAGAACAGGGGTGTTGCAAACTGCTGTATTGAATCTTTTAAGTTTCACGCTTTGAGTGAGTTACTGTTGATGGGGTAAAGTGGCAACAAGTGGAAAGCTTATCCTTTGAGTAAGCACATTGGTATCTTTTCCATCTAGAACTATTTCAGCTTCCTTGTAACTGGGGGGAGCAAAAATAATACCCACAAAACGTGTCAAAATAATAGTCTTTGAAAGGCTGTGTGTCAAGGGGAAAGGAAAGCATTCTCTCAAGCTGACCTTACTATTGATAGTCTTTTATTTTATATTCTGACTCTAAACAAAAAAACCTATGAAATGCACATATTCTGGGAAGTCTTCAGTTAAAAAGAAGCTGTACTCAGTGTGGGATACCACCATCTCCTTTTAAAAGAGCTTGTAAATGTTCTTGCTTTGATGAGTGTGTCAGATGTGCATCACCTATACTGATCCAGGACTGATTCCTGTTAGAGACTCAAGCAGAGAACAAAACTTGATTGGTGCCATCACTATCTAACTAATTTCATGGCTGTGAACCCAGCAGTTCTAACACCTTACTGCCTGTTCTTTCAGTTAAAGACAGATTGTTTATGGTGTCTGCGATAGCACTATCTGGAAATTTACAATAATTGTAGAAGTCTAAAGCTAGTTCCACTAGTCAGGTTATCAGAAAGGACCACTAGATTTTCTAGTCTGACCTGGATGTCACAGGCGACCAATCGCACCCAACACTCACACACTAAACCCAGCTGCAAAAATAAGACCAAAGTGTTACAACCCTGATCTGGCCCACACCCAAAAGCCCCTCCTGACTGAGCTGCCAGACCCAGCACCTTGCCCCAGCCCCAGGTGGCTCCCCAGCGAGCAGACTGCAGTTAAGGAGCTGCCCATAGCTATTTGGAAAGGCATTGCCTTCCCTGGACTTTACTACAAGCCACCCCTTTTCCTGTTGATATAATAAATCCACTCCCAAAGACCAGCAGTAGTTGTGTCGGTGGGACACACTAGCCTTTCTGCTGGCATAGCTTATCTCACTTGATTGGGTGGAACATTCACACCCTGATTGACACCAAATTTGTTGGTATAAGTAGTAGTGTAAATATAGCCTTTGTTCATCTCAGGTGTCCACAAGAAAACCTTTATAGGCCCATGTGGTGCTCGGTTCTCTTTGGTTGGTTGGATTGGATTGCCCCGTTCCAGTACAGGGGAGCTGAGCTTAACCTATCCACAGGATCCAGTGATCCTGTGGAAAATCTGCTGAGAGTTTTGTGAACAAAACAACGGTACCTTGGACTCGCCGGTTTGGTGGCTTCCTTTCTTTGGCACGACATTCTTAGAAATCTGGAATACGTGAGGCTTGCTTGCAAACTGACAGCTGTTAGGGAACACATGTCAGAGCTCCAGTGGCTCACTGTAATGATGGCCCAGGAGTCCTCATGGTTCTATTTCCAAAGCTGCTAATTGTTATATTTTACCTTAGGATATGGGTTCAGCAAGCAACCAAATATAGACTCTCTTGTTTTTGTTTGTTTTGGTGAAATGTACCATTGCTTTGTGAAGTATTTAGTATGAATCTTTTTTCTGCAGAATTAGCTAAGGCTATATACTACGCTGCCTGTAATCTTTATTGGATAATTACAAATTTCAAACAAAATACCCTAAAGGTGATAAGGGGCGTTACGGCAGAAACACACAAAGTTCTATATGGAAGAGAGAATAGTGCTCACTGAATACTGCCTCAGGAGCTATTCCAGCCACATTGCCCTTTCTCTGAAGAATGCAAGGTTGTTGACCTTAAATATGATAGAGGCTGTTTTTAATACTGGGAGGCAGCACATGGTAATGGATTGAGCTGGCAAGTGAGATACTGGCTCATGAATGCCACTCTAATATAGCCTTGGTAGAAGTCATTTTTCTTCAGTGTCTCACTGTGTAAAGTTGGGTCGGTGATCATCTCTTTCAAGGGAGCACAGTGCAGAATGGCATGTGACTGAATTCTGCTCACACTGAGGGTAGGGTTGCCAGGTGTCTGGTATTGAACTGGACAGTCTGGTATTTGGGCTGTCTGTCCGGTTAAAAAAATCAAAGAATACCAGACACAGATGTCGGGTATTTTAATTTTGCAGTAATCCCCTGCTTTACGTGGCTTCACGTTGCACAAAACTCACTTTGTGCAAAACCTGCATTAATGTGAAGCTGCTGGGCTCTCAGCCTGCCTAGCTTCCAGCAACTGTGGGCAGCCAGGCGGGCTAAAACCCGCTTTCCCCTGCTTCCCAGATTGGTGCTGCTGCAGTTCACCCCCATTAAATCCCCCACCGGCTCAATCCCCCAGCTCCTCTGCCCCCATGGCCCCAGCACACCCCACTGTCTGCCCCAGCAGGAGCTTCAACCACACTCCTGGGGCTCCTCTCCAACCCCCATGGACCTGGCTCCAATCCCCATGCCCCAACCCCCAACCTGGACCCAACCCCCCCCACAACCCCTGTGCAGCCCCAGGTCAGCCCCCACCATGCTGTTGGCTCAGCACGTGGGAACTCCAAACCCCCTCCCCGCTCAAGCATCCCACCCTGCTCTGCCCCACCCTGTTCAACCCTCCCCTACCACCCGGCTCACCCCACGACGGCCCCAGCTCACACCACCGACGGCCCCAGCTCACCCCACTGCCTGCAGGGCTCTGGGTCCCAGCACCTGGCATGCTGTGTGAGGCTCCAAACGCCCCTTCCTGGTGCACCCCCCTTCAACTCCCCCGCCCGGCTTACCCCCTCTGCACATGGCCCCAGCTCACCCCTCTGCACATGGGGCTCTGCCTATCAGCCACCACTGCCGCCGCTGGCATGCACAGGGGCTCTAACGCCCCTGCCAGCTCAAACCCCCCACCCCAGTTCACCCCTGTTCAGTCCTTCTTCCACCCAGCTCAACCTCCCTATCCTCAACTCACCTACCCCCACCCCAGCACATGCATGACTCCAGCAGTCAGCTACTGCAGGCACATGAGTCTCTTCCCCCACACCCCAGCTAACCCCCCGACCCCGGTTCATTTCGTTCAAGCCTCCTCCCCCCACACCCCGGCTGCTTGCGTCCGATATTTCGTAGAGGATATCTGGCAACCCTAGTGAGGTCAGTAGGAAATGAGGTCCCAATTTCAAAGTTGGGAGCCCTGTACCAAAGCATTTTGAAGGTACTTCTGCTTTCTGGGGTGAAGGAGATTTGTGCCCCCTTCCCCACTATACACACAAAGCTAGAGCTATGCAGGGATTACTCATTGCCACCTGTCCTGTGAGGGCCTATGAGATCTATATGGGATAGGTGAAGAGAAATATTCCAGGAAGAAGCCAGTCCCCCAGGCCAACAAAGGCGAAGCTGCAGGTGTTATCAGGCTATTTTTCATGAGGTTCATGTGGGTCATTCCATCCTCAACCCTCTTGCTCACCTCATTGTCCCTCCACCTGTGTTTCATACCCCATGTCTTTCACTCCCTTGTTCCCTTCATCCCCCTCTCTGCTATGTCCCTTCTCCGTTCCTTGTTCTCTTTGGTTATCTAACTCCCTTCTTAACAAAATCTTACTCCAAGCCCCCAACCCCCCAAAACTGACCAATAATAAAAAGGATACTAACATAACATTTGATGCCCTCACTTTCTGTGTGTGTTAAACCCTTTCCCACCTCTGTCTTGTCTATTTAGATTAAAGGCTTTTGTGGACAGCCGCTGTTTACCAGTGTGTGTGTACAGTGCATAACGCAACGAACTCTGATTTTGGCTAGTCCTGGAGCGCTAGCATACTTATGTTCAAAGTGCTGTGGTTGCTTCAAGGCTGTTCCTCTTTTATGTTGTTCGGCACTTCTCTCCTAGGCTGTCAATATTTCTGAGAACTGTCAGCAAAAGACACGCAATCTGCGCAATGCATTTGCATATCTTTTGCCAACAGTTCTGTTGGGAAAGGCTTTTCCAGCATTTGACCAATCGACATGGGGCCAAATGTCAGAAAACCCCCCTCTGTCGAGTCTTTTCTTCTTCCTCATATAACAAGGTGTACAGGGATGTTGATAGAATGCTCCCAACCAGCAGATCTCTGCCAACAGGTCTGCTGTCTGGATGCACACTCTGTCGCCGAATCTGCTGTTAACAGAAGTTTTGTTGACAAAAGCCTGCAGTCTACATGTAGCCCTAATTATTTAAAAGGGAGTAAACAGCCTGTCCTTTTTGTAAATCATGTGTTTTGGTTTGAGTAGAGAGGATTGCTTAACTTCCTGCATTCCAGAACGGTCCTTGAAATTCCATGTGTCTCCGGTGCAGCTGACATAACAATCATGTCTACTTGGAAAATAAAGACTTAATTTCAGAGAGGTGCTGCTTTTGGATTTTTTTTGTTGTCTGTCACCTTTAATGCTCATATAAACTGCCATAAAATTGCAGGTGCTGTTAAGGTGTATTATGAGCTGTTGGTATCTTTAGGAAGTTGAAATTTTAGACTAGCTACCTCCCTTTGCTCCCCTTGAGGTAGGACAAGTGTGACTATTGTAAAACATATGACCAAAATACCAAAAACAAAAACAAAAAATACCCCAAAATCCCAACTTTTCCATCACTAGAATTCATTTTTGAATTATTTCACTGGACTGAAGGGAAGCACTTGTTCATTTCCTTTTTAAGAGATTTTGAAATTGTGCTGCCATCACTGGTCTGTGTCTTTCTCATTTAGTGGCTGGACTTTTCAGCTTAAAAGAAAAAAAATTCTTTCCTCCAGCTATGCTGAGTGTGTCAGTCCTAGAATATTATACAGAAAGGAGACTGTTTAGGTCACATGTAATAGGGGGTATTAAAGCCTGTTTTAGCTGTGCTCTCAGATCAGTGCAACAGTTATAAATGGGGGAGAATAGTCACTTCTTATGGTACTGTGTGATAAGTGGCTCAGCTAAGATATTCGTTAAAATATTTAACATGCTGTGAAATGCTTCATTATGTTGAGTGACCAAGCACGGACATTTTGAGAAATGGTTTATGGGAAAAGCAAAGCTAGTTGGGATTCTTCCTTAGTGTCTGAGGAAGGCAGAGGGGAAAGAGAGTGAGGCTTCTTGGGGTACCAGAACTGGGAGTTACTTTGTAAAACTTCTGTCTGCAGCATGAATAATTTCTGGTACTTCGTAGGGTGTCAGCTCCCTAAGTTTGTCCATATGCTAATCATCCAGTCTCCATAGAGCCCTGCCAACCCTTACTTGGCCTTGGAGGTTAACCACAGACCTCAAGTCTGTTTGAAAGTGGCCCCCTGTAGTATCCAGCCCCTATTATTGGATGCACCCAGAAATTACCAGGTTGTCTATCCCCAAGGGAACAACATACACACAGGTCTCTGGTGTCAGAATCAAGAACTTCACTACAACAGCACTAAGATATATTGATAGTGAAATAATCATAAGTCTATTAGCAAAGATTAAAATTTAAGAAGTAAAGACTAGGAATAACAAATGGAAACAAAAATGTTTACATGACAAAAAAACCATGCCTTTTTGATTCTAAATTTAACTTAGCAGTCTAAACTTGTTTAGACAAAAGATTATCTCATTCCAAAGACTTTTCCAGCATTTTCAACTCAGTACTGCACAGAATCTTAACTGGAATCAATGGGTGTCATTTTACCTTCTGCTCTTGTTCCCCCAGTTCATGACTTCACCCCCAAGAGACAGCACAGCCCAGTGGTTTCATATCTAGTGTCTTCCATCTTTGATTTACCGCCCCCCATTGTCTTCATATGTAAATATGGCTTGCATTGTGTTGAAAGAAAGGTGAATCAGCATCCTTTGTGTGGCCCAAATTGATTGTCAGCTCTGCAATGGATGCTGAGTGTATATTTTCATCACATATAAAGAACACTATAAACATCCATCCATTTCGTGAGGAGTACCATTGAATGAGCTTTTATTGGAGACCTCACATGACATCATTTATAGACAAATGCCATAAAAGCAGTATGCTAGGAGCAGTGAGCTTTGTGAGGCCTGTTAAGAGTTGATGTTACCCGTTTCTATTCAGCACCAATGGTCCTCTGTGTGTGAGGTTGTTCGTGAATTTGAGGACTCTTGACTTGGATTATTTGGTGAAGTGGGAAGAAAAATAATTACCAAAGCAAGGTGCAAATATTGTTCGAATTGAAAATATATGTGATCTGTCCTAAGAACAACCTTGGTGCAGGCCTTTAATATGTGATGCACTGTCATCTACCAGGAGAAGTACACTATTCTGATATTTATGTACAAAAAGCCCCAATCCTCTCACAGTTTTTATTGCTGAAAAACTGTTTGCCACTGAAAAATAGTGGAATGACTCTGCAGAAACAGGTGCAATTGGGAAGGTCTTTTTCTCTGAAGGTAGGTGTTTGTACCCTCCCCACTGCTCCCCTCCAAAAAGGAGAGAGAGAGAGAGAGAGAGAAATAACAAATCATCAGAAAGTCTCCGTTACTTGGTTCTCTGTGCCTTAAATATTGAGTCTTTTCTGGTATGGCTGTGGTCTGAAGAAGTGGGTCTTGTCCCATGAAAGCTCACCATCTAATAAATTATTTTGTTAGTCTTTAAAGTGCTGCTGGACTGCTTTTTTGTTTTGATAGAATATAGACTAACATGGCTATCTCTCTGTTACTAAAAACGGGATGGGTTAAGGTTCTCTGGTCCCTATGTGTGATTCTCAGCTTCCCATTCTGTCTCCCACACGCTGCTCTTATAGGCCTTCACTTCAGTTCAGGTTGCAGAAAACCTGTTGTCCAGCTAATTCCCCAGCATCTTCTCACAGTTCCCTACTGTGGCTCTGTTATGTAACTGTTCTGCTCTTTGATTTGTTTGCAGCAGTTGCGTGTAACCAGCATAAACAACAGGCTGATCACAAGGTAAATATTCCTCTGGGACAAGATTGTTGTTTGTAGTCTAAAAAACACAGATGCAGGATCAGCTTCTTTTTCCGCCCCCTTTTAATTTTCCATTAACATCCATGGAGATTACAATGGTGTAAGCAAGTTGTTAAATCCACAGGCATATGAGGCACCAACCTCTCTCTTCTCCCACGTATACATTTTTTTTGTATGAGAGGTATTTGGTGTACTTAGTATCTAGATGCAACTAAAGTAATGTGGTGATAGACTGATTTATTTGGAGCCAAAAGCTATAACTCTGAATTATTTTCTAGACTGAGATTCTGTTTTGCAAAAACAAACAAGCAAACAAAAGGGGAAGTAGGGCACTGATTGTTCACATTTCTTTGTACTTACTGGGAGCACTGCTGGACAAGAAGTTGTGGGACTGAAAGAAGGAATGGGTTTGAACAAGTTTTCAGTTCATGCAAGTGGTGGAGGGTTGGCAACAGAAACAATGTGTTTTTCACATTCGGAAAATGATCTTTTCAGGAAACAAATTGCAGCAGAACAAGGTTGATTGAAAATACAGTAAACCCTTGAGAAGTGCGATTAACTCAAGTTAAGTGGAAATCAAACTCCCCCCCTCAAGCCCCCGGATCCCTCTCCTGGATCTCAGCGCACCGTCAGAGGCTTGGGGTATGGTTTCTCGCAGCTGGGAGAAACCGCGCCGCAAGCAGCTGTGTGTCGTCCAGCTGGGAGAAGCTGGGGGCTGCATGGCTGCCCCTTCTCCACTTCCTCCAGAAGCCAGGGAGCAGCAGAGCTCTGCAGAGACTCCAGCTGCCCAGTACCCCAGCCAGGGGAATTCTGAGGATCCCCCCCCTCCACCTCCTGCATTTACATAAAATTTGATTTACTCAGAGGTTGCGTAGGGCACAACCTCTGCGTAAATCGAGGGATTACTGTACTGCTTTTATGTCACTGAGTAGCAATACACAGTTGTGCCTCACCTTTCTGTTGGAGTGGTGTACAGTGATGGCATTGTAAATGTCTCTCTGTGCTAAATGTGCGCAAACCAAATTGTACCAAGCAATGATTTAAAACAGTGTTTCATCTTTGGGAAAACCAACAAATATTACAAAATCTAACTTATCTGACAGAAGTAGCTTATCTTCAGAACCTGACAGCATTCGGCATATGAACTGTATACAATGTGCTTCATTTTAGCTTTCAAGCTTAGATTTAATGAGATACTCAGGAGGAAATCTTTGGACCCGTTTGTGTAAATTGTAAAATTGGGTCCATGTGTAATCAAAAATAAGCTATTTTTGCCACCTTTAAACCATTTATAGCTGATGATTTTTGGCAGGTAAAGACCTGACCCAGACATTGTCTGCTTTTAAAAATTAATTCTGAACTGCAATGCTAAACCCTCTGGGAGGAAGTGCAGTCTCAGCTGTACTTAGGGAGTAGGAACTGAAGATGTTGATGCTAGTCTGGAAGATGGACCCCCACACTTCCCCCTTTTTGTTGGTTTTATCCACTTTGCCATGCTGCCTCTCTGTGCCAGAGTTTTCCACAGTGCAGTGAAAGGTTCTGGCAGCAGGGAACTGCTGAAGCCTTTTTCTCTCTTTGGCCTGGTCTACACTGAGCATTTAAGTCACATTTAAGGGTATAAGTTCAATTTTATAAGCTATGCATTTACACCCCAGTGCTCAACAGGTCGATCTTAAGGGGCTCTAATGTCGACTTTTGCACTGCTGACCTCCCCCCGCAGTAACTTGCAAAGTTGAACTATGCAGGTGGAGACTGTAACATTATTAAGATCTACTTGATTAGCCTTTAAATTATCCCACAATGCCCCTCGTGGTGTCCTTCCCAGTCATCACTCTGCCTCCGCTGCTCTTCAGAGCTGTGTCTACACGTGCACGCTACTTCGAAGTAGCGACACTAACTTCGAAATAGCGCCCGTCGCGGCTACACGCGTCGGGCGCTATTTCGAAGTTAACTTCGACGTTAGGCGGCGAGACGTCGAAGTCGCTAACCTCATGAGGGGATCGGAATAGCGCCCTACTTCGACGTTCAACGTCGAAGTAGGAACCGTGTAGACAATCCGCGTCCCGCAACATCAAAATTGCCGGGTCCTCCATGGCGGCCATCAGCTGGGGGGTTGAGAGATGCTCTCTCTCCAGCCCCTGCGGGGCTCTATGGTCACCGTGGGCAGCAGCCCTTAGCCCAGGGCTTCTGGCTGCTGCTGCAGCAGCTGGGGATCCATGCTGCAGGCACAGGGTCTGCAACCAGTTGTCAGCTCTGTGTATCTTGTGTTGTTTAGTGCAACTGTGTCTGGGAGGGGCCCTTTAAGGGAGCGGCTTGCTGTTGAGTCCACCCTGTGACCCTGTCTGCAGCTGTGCCTGGCACCCTTATTTCGATGTGTGCTACTTTGGTGTGTAGACGTTCCCTCGCAGCGCCTATTTCAATGTGGTGCCACGCAACGTCGAAGTTGAACATCGATGTTGCCAGCCCTGGAGGACATGTAGACGTTATTCATCGAAATAGCCTATTTCGATGTTGCTACATCGAAATAAGCTATTTCGATGTTGGGTTCACGTGTAGACGTAGCCCAGGTGTGCAGGAAGTAGGGAACAGGAAGCCCAGCAATTTGAATTCATTTCTTCATGATCAGCATGGTGATCGCATCTAGCCGCTTTATGCAGCCCAAGCATGGAACCATTTGGAGAGCTAGGGTCTCAGTTTGGCTGGCAGGTAGCCCCTGCCCCACCACACCACATGGCAGCTTGGCCGTGGAGGCCATGCTTGTAGGATAGGCTGAGAAACTTCTTTTCTGTGGTTCAGATTTCTACAGAGCAGTCCCCCTCCCCTAGAGGCACCATGAAGTCAGGGGTCTAGCCCCCGCCCAACCACACCATGTGGGTAGCCCCTGCCCCACCACACCACATGCTGGTGGTACAGTGCAGACCATGCTTTCTAGATGGCAGAATGTCGTGGCCTGCATGGTGGGGAAGGCTTCCCCTCCCGTGAAAGATTTTCAGGGGCTGTTGCATGGGGGGAGGGCTCCCCCCTGAACTGGTAGCTCAGCTGAGCTTTGGGCAGGGGGTAGCCCTGGCAGCATCTATGTGGCTGGTCCCCGCATCTGGGCACACTGACAACACTCTCAAGAGTTCAACTTTCCTCAACTTCTCTATCCTCTACTACTTCCTTAACTTTGCCAGACGTCTACTTCTGACAAGCTTCACTGAAAGCAAGTACGTTTACAGGATTCCTGAAATGCTTGTATATTATTGTAGCCTGAGCACCTTTACTGACCCTTTTGGCTACTGTACAGCTTTTTCATGAGTTCTTTCACCAGGGCAAAACAGCACTCTGAAGGGGTTCACTTTCCTCCACTTTACTATCCTCTACTACTTCCTCAAGTTTGACAGTTTACTGTACTCTGGGAAGACTGGCACATAAATAGCCAGCTTTAATGGTGGCAATCATCAAAGTGTCCTGATTCAGGGGTAGGTTTTGGAAAAATTGACTTTTTTTTTCAATAGCGGGGGGAATGAGAGAAATGCACTGTGGGATGATGATCTCACACGCCCACAACCACCCACAACACCCATAACACACTGCCAAAAAATCCCAAAATGCAATAGGGATACAGGACCTGAAGGACAGGTGCCCACAGTGCACTGCTGCGACAATCAAACTGAGGCAATGTAGTGGGGACACAGTATGTCGACTTTGTGAGCAGATGTGGATGCGCAACTTCGACTTTATAAACTCTAGTGTTACAAAGTCAACTTTCACAAATTTAACTTTGTTTCCTAGTATAGATGTACCCTTTTTCCACTTTGCCAGAGCCTCTCACTGGCATGTAGAGCTACACACCATGGTGTGGACATATATGCTACAGTGAAAAGCACTCCAGCTACACGTACACTAAATGCCTCTGACAGATGTGTATAGGTTTATACATGGCCTGAGGGTTTTTCCCTGAGGCCATATTACAGTAAACTCTGTCTTAAGCAGCATCCTATCATCCAGAACTCTCAAATAAATGGTATTTTAACCATAATGTTTTCCATAAGTACAGTATAGTGAGTGAATACAAATTAGTACAGCAAATACAGTGTAAGTTTATAGTGTACGATACTACTGTTGATGAATAAGTACTCGGCATACATTTTTGTTTGTTTCTTAATATCTAATCTTGTGGGGGATGGTTGGTTGATTTTTTTTTTTTAAGTTTTAAGCATTTCTAGATATACCTGTCTACTATCCAGAATATTTGAATATCCGTCAATCTCCTGGTCCCGGGCCTGCTGAATATGAAAGAGTATATTGTATGCAATATTGTATCAGTATACTCTTGAGGGAAGAAAAAAATTCTACAGTGCTCTTCCTGTTGCTGCTTGTTATACTGTGTGTTTTCTGGTCCCTTTTTGAAGTAGATTAAATTTAGGCATCGTTTTTTTCGTCTCCCAAGAGGTGATAGCTATTAATATTAAAATGCTTCTTTCTCCTCCTTTACCAGTTGCAAGCTGTGAAAAAAGTGCACGTTTGTCTGCTGGCTGTAATCAGCTCTTTTAAAATAGTTCATATTGGATGCCTGGCATTGCTGCTCTGTGAGGTGCTGGTTATGTTAGGCTGGTACTGCTGAGAGTTTTTAAAGACGTCTGGAACAGTTTTAAATATAGACCTATAGAAGGCCCAATCTAAGTTAAATAAAGAAGTGTAATTATTTATTATTGTAAGATATGAACAGAAAATAGAGGTTTCAGTCCTAAATGAGCAGGTCCACTGCTGCAGGTGAGGGGTGCAAAGGGGACAATTGCCCCGAAAGCTTTAAATTGCCACTGGAGTCCTGTGTTGCATGTTGCAGATCCCTGGGCAGTGCTGCTGATGGCACTGGGAGGGGGGCAGTCCAGTTGTTGCTGAGGACTGGCTGCCCTGGCCCCGCCCCTTCTGCCCAAGGCCATGCCCCTTCCAGGAGGGTGGAGCTGCTTCCCGCCCCAGCTTGCCATGGGACCCGGGGAGTCTTTTGGCTCACTTGTGAGTGAGGTAGCAGGTACTTTGCCTCGTGCAAACTCTGTTATTAAAAACTTTTTCTTAAATATTTTTCTTTGAGGTTTACCAGGTTCAGTTAACTACTTGGCTAGAGATGAAATGGTTTAAAAAATGGTCTCCCAAACTGGGGGGTGTGGAGAAATTGCTGGGGAGGTGCAAGGCAACCCAGACCCGGCCCCCATCATTCCCCCTACCCCAAGAAAGAGCCAGTCTTTGCTTCCGGCTCTCAGCCCCTGTCATTTTATGTGGGCGACCCAGTGCAGCCGCTGTAAAAATCAGGCAGCTGGTGGAGACCCACATGGAGCTAGCTGCTTCTTGAAAAGGTGAGTGAGAGTGGGTTGTGCGGGGAGGAAGAGAATGGGGCTAGATGGGGGCCTGGGGGTGTCTGCCTTGGGAGAGCAGGATGGGGATGGGGTAAGAGCAGCGGGCTGGTGGTGCCTGGCTTTGGGGCAGGGGAGGTGGATGGGTGGCACACAGCTTGCAGGGCTTGGGCAGCTGCCCTAGCAGCATGGGGCTTGGGCTGGTGGACAGTGGCTGGCCCGAACAGTGTGGGCTCAGGTGGTTGGCCCCAGAGGCTGGCGGTCAGATGGCTTGGGCGGGCGGCTCTGGCAGCTCAAGGCTTGGGTGGGTAGGCAGCTGCTACAGGCACCATGGGGCCCTGGCAGCTGGCGGGCGGGCAGGTGGCTGGCCCCAGTGGCTAGTGGGCAGGTGACTCCGGCAGGCGGCTCTGACAGTGCAAAGCTCAGGTGGGCAGGTGGCTGGTGCAGGCAGCACCAGGCACCCACAAAGGGCCAAGAAAAACTATTTGTGTTTACTTTTAATTTTAAGTAACATTTTTATATCCAGTTTTTGTGTTTATTTTAAATTACAAATGAATTTTTCTGTTAAAAGAGTGGGTTGGATGATGGTAAAGAGGAGGTGGCGGGGCATAAGGGTTTCTCAAAAATCAAAAGCGGGGTATCATTCTGAAAAGTTTGGGAACCCCTCGTTTAAAACATTGGTGCAGTTATACATACAATGAAAATTAAGAAGATGCTCCCCTACAAGCCTCCTTTTTTCTTCCGAGGAAAATGTGTCTATCCTAAGTGTAAATTCATACTCAGTTACAGATTTCCTATGCAACCTGGGACAAAGAATTTCTTCTCTTCCTCCAGTCCCAGGCTGTAAAATGGTGAAAGTGTAATAGCATAAGTACATTAAAGATGGTGAAATGCTGCTGTGATCTGCTAATGAAAAATGCAGTGTAAGAGCTAGGTTTTATTATTAAATAACAAAATCTCATAGGACTGGTCCAAGGCCCAAAGTGTACTTCAGATTAAGCCCCGGGGTATATCTATATTGTGGGGTGGAGGGGAGAAAGCCTCAGGATCCTGCTGGATGGCTAAATATAGTGTCATACATGTTCCCACTTGAGTTGGACCTCAAGTTCTGATATCTGAGGAAGAGGGAAGTCTCAGCACCTGAGCACCGGCCCAAGTGGGAAAATCTACAGTTTTTAACACCAGTGACATTTCTACACTGTGGATATACCCTGATTGAGGCATGGAGGTACGTATCACATAGACCTGGAAGGTACCTTGAGAGGTCATCAAGGCCAGTCTCCTGCACTCACAGCAGGACCTATTGTAAGCTTGGAGCATAAGCTTTTGTGTGCAAAGACGAAGCGAGTCTTAGCCCACAAAAGTTTATGCTCCAAAATATCTGTTAGTCTCTAAGGTGCCACAGGACTTCTTGTTGTTTTGGCAACTCTAGATTTCGCTTACTGCAGCTTTCTGTATTGTATGCTGGAGTGGTAGATTCTATACCTAGTTAGCTAATTAAACTAGCCATAAGGATTAGCTAAACTAAACCATTTTTTTCTAGAAACAGCCAACAGGGCAAGCAGCTTGGGTATTTACTTGTCAAATCACACATTAGAAGGCACAGGACTAGTCTTGAAGAATAATGCATTGCAAAGTGAATTATTTAAGTTATTAACCAGCTGATTCACTCAGCCATATCTACATCATTTTCTCCCAATAAGCAGTTTTCCTTATGATGTGTCTTTCTTGCAGTGAGGCGCATCATCATTATCTTGCACTACTTACATGTGACATATTTTCCTTTATTTTATATAGAGCTATCTATATCTACATAGATATACAGATAGATATAAATAAAACCAATCCAGAGAATGAATTTCTTCAAAATATTCTCAGCTACGACCTCTCTTATGCCCGGAAGCAATGATGTTTTTTCTGCGACAAAAGTGTCTGTGTGGAGAGGGAGTATAGAAAGCTGTGTATGTGCTGAATAATGTCTTCCTCTTTTCTTTCCTGTCCGCTCCAGTGTTCCTTTCTATAATGTCTCGTCACTTGACTATATATTTGTCTCGCTATTTTTAAGACAATGTTTATTGTTTTCTAAATATTTTCTTCCATTCTGTCTCTCCTTTGTGGTGTTCTCTGAACTCAGCCCTTTCATCAATAGTAAACATTCAGCAAGGCTACGTCTACACTAGCCCCAAACTTTGAAATGGCCAAGCAAATGGCCATTTCGAAGTTTACTAATGAAGCACTGAAATACATATTCAGCGCTTCATTAGCATGCAGGCAGCCACGGCACTTCAAAATTGATGCGCCTCGCCACCGCGCGGCTCGTCCCGACGGGGATCCTTTTTGAAAGGACCCCGCCTACTTTGAAGTCCCCTTATTCGAAAGGAGCCCTGTCGGGACGAGCCATGCGGCGGCAAGGCGTGTCAATTTCGAAGTGCCACGGCTGCCCCCATGCTAATGAAGTGCTGAGTATACATTTCAGTGCTTCATTAGTAAACTTCGAAATGGCCATTTGCGTGGCCATTTCGAAGTTTGGGGCTAGTGTAGACATGGCCCAAAGCACTTAAAACTACGTTTTAGTCTAACTGGATTCAGTGGAACTTAAGTTAATGTTTAAGTGCTTTGCTGAACTGGGGTCTCAGTTTGCAACTGTGGAAAAAAAAAGTGTAGTGGGTGCTGGCTAATGTCGATTTCTTATGCCTCCAAACCCTGACTGGTCAACTTGCACATCTTTCAACTTGCAGCTCTTGCACTGTGGAAGCAAGCTGGAAACCATGCAGATTCATAGCATGCTGTCCCTCTTCAGATCAGTGTACAAAATTCTAATTAGGTCCTTCAGGTCTTCAGCTGTGAGGAAAAAGGTCTTTGCAGTGATACTTCTGAACAAAACAGGATGAACACTAACTGGCTCTAGAGTGAGTTTTGCTCACTCAGCCTTCACAAGAAGATGTGGAATCTTCAGGACAGAGTCCCAACGCTTGGAAGTTCATACAGGAAGAACAGCAAAACACTCTGGCTGTGTCTACGCTGAGCCCTAATGCAAGATATGTAAATCTGCTCCCCACCTCCATTTCTGATATCATTCATTTGCATTCCACTTAGTGAAGATGGTTAATCAGCAAGACCAATTTCTTCTACAGTAAATGTAAAATCCACATTTACGCAGAGGTTGTGTCTACACTGAGCCCTAATGCCATAGTTTGATGCAAGTAAGCAGTCTTGAAAATGCAAAATGGTGGTTCATTTTCATATTCATGCAGCTAATGTTTTCCAGGCATAAGGGACTGCTGACAAAGGGGGTTTTTGCTGGCAGAACTATGTCTACACCGCTTGATTTCTGCTGCAGATCTGCAAATTAGCCTTGTGAATATGCACATTAGCTGCATTTTAACTAAGGCTAGGTCTACACTGCAGTCCACTTTTGGAAGCAGAATGCAAATGAGTGAGATCAGAAATGCAGGTGAGGTGCATATTTACATATCTTGCACCTTCTTTATGTATTCCTGCATTTCCAGAAGAGGCTTTTCCGGAAGCAAAACCAGCCATGTTTTCGATACAACCTTCTTCCGGACACAAAATCGGAAGATGGGTTGTTTTGAAAATGGGGTTTGTTTTCAAATGAACCCTGTCTACACGGCTGTTTTTGCTTTCAGAAAAGGCTCTTCCGGAAGCAAGATCATGTGAGAATATGTGAAAGAGCTGCAAGATATGTAAATCCACATCTCATCTGTATTTCTGATCTCACTCATTTGCTTTCCGGTTCCAAAAGTGGACTGCAGTGTAGATGTAGCCTCACTGAAGACCCCAGGCCACAGTACTCATCAGATCATAAAATGGCTTAAAGATAATTACTTCTTACAATTCTACAGAATGGAAGAAATCAGGAAGGCTAGGTTTACACTACTGAGGTATCCCAAAATAGCTACTCTGTATCCATGAAGCATGCCTGGTATTTCAAAATATTCTTCAAAATACTGGGCACACTCTTTCGGCATCCCTCTACTCCTCGTTTCAGGAGAAGTAAGGGATGCCTCGAAATTGCACAGTATTTTGACATTTGCCAAATGCTGAAATGGCTTATTTCAAAATTAACTTGAAATACGATACACAATTTGCATATCTTATTTCAAGTTAAGGGCACAATGTAAACATAGCTGAAGATTGGACATACCCTCTGGAAACCAACCACCAACATCACAAGACAAGCCTTAAGTTGGAACCCACAAGGAGAAAGGAAAAGAGGGCACCCAAGAAACACCTGGCGTAGAGACCTGAAGGCAGCCACTAAAAAGATGGGATACACCTGGTCAGAACAGGAAAAGATCACCCAGGACTGGGGACATTGGTGAATGGTTGTCAATGTCTATGCTTGAAGATGTAGTTGTGGAAGAGGCTTACTACTACTACTACCAACGCTACAGAAGCTGCAAAATGCAAAGACCTTCAGAATAACCAGGCGTACAAACATTATTTTGTCCTCTTTATGTGTAATGTAGCTAAACATACATGTGAAATTTTTGCATTATTGAGCGTTTTTTGCTGCCAAAAATTTTATTAAATTTTTCCTTAATACATTTTTCTGCTAGGCCCCTAATAGATGCAGTTGCTGTGGTAATTCTGATTCAGACTTTTTAAGCACCTTTTTTTTTTTGTGCTACATCCACCTCTGAATCCACAAGTTATGAGACTTAAACTATACCGCCTTTAGTTCACTACATTAACTTTTCCAGATCCAAGAAATTACGTGTTGCTGTAACTTTTAAGTGAAACTCGTTTAACTAGATTTCCCCAGCAAAGAAAATCTTGTGAAGTTGAGCAAATAAGATTTAGGAAAAGAGTTCTCCTGGGGAAACTGATTAGTTAATACTT
The DNA here is from genome assembly GCF_033958435.1 of Carettochelys insculpta. Classification (NCBI taxonomy): domain Eukaryota; kingdom Metazoa; phylum Chordata; order Testudines; family Carettochelyidae; genus Carettochelys; species Carettochelys insculpta. Next base: position 192,675,577 of record NC_134139.1, read on the forward strand.
AAGTAATTTCTGTCTTTTTGCCATCCACACTGCTCTTCCACGCCTTCAACTGTGCAAATAATTTCTGGGTCAAAATGATATTCGTCTATCATCCATTGGCTAAATACCTCAAAGGTAGATTTAAAAAAAAAAAAATGGCCCGAGCAGAGGTATAGAATCTCATGATCCCTTTAATAAAACTCAAAGTAGGTCACAATCCCCAGCACTGCCTCCTTTAACTAGTTTAATTCTCAGTTCCAGAGTTTTAATTACAGTGGTTGCTCCCATTAGGTGGTCCTCTTTCATGGCAGAATGTTAGACAGCCGTCTCACTCCAAGTCATTTACGTGGACTGCGGGTATGTCTGTCAAACTGTAATGAGCAATGAAAGAATGAAGAATGTTAATTTAACTGGTGCTGCTTTTGCTGTTAACAGTAAGTACCACCAGCTGCACCTCATAAACATTGCTGTTGTCTGCCTGAGCTGTGCTGTTCAGTGAGGCCTGGCTTGATTGATAGAGCCGGAATTATAAGGATGGGTTGCACGGAGCAACCTTCCTGCAATGCTACTTCTGCGAATGGTGATTTTTATTTTGAGAGACAGTTCCTAGATTTTAATTGCTTTTCAAACTTGCAAGTGCTGCTTGTGTCAAATGTTGATAATTGGTTTATGACAGAAGAATTCTAAATTAAGAAGAGGTCAACACATATAATTTGCATATTACCTACTGGAGGAAAAAAGGTTCTGTTGAAGTGACACTTTTGCTATGAGTAGAACTTCTGTGTAAAGTTTTCCATTACTGCTGCATGATTTCTTTAACAATGGGTGATGTTCATTTTAACCTGCAAAATAAAGCTGGATGCTGCTGTAAATCTCTCAGTCTTCATTTGTGTCAGGGAAAGTTTATACCTTGATTCTGCTGAACATTTCTTCATGACATTGGCCAGGCCTGCCAGCAGAGATAGACAGAATTTCCCACATGACAGGAGGTCAGTATTGTCTAGCACATTACCAACACTTCTGCTGCTTACTGGGCTCTTAAAAATCATTTTGGGGTAAATTACAGCTAGATAACAACACAGAACACTGAGAGCCAGGACTGGTGTCTGTAAAAAAACTTTATGGGACTATTGGAAACTTGACCAAGCCTATGGTAAGTGATCATCCAGCTATCTAAATTCATGCTGGATTATGGAGTTTGCTGGATGAGACCATTCCAGATTAGAGAAATTTATCCTGTATCTTCAAATACTTGACTGGGCCACCACTAGTAAACTAAGTGCAAGGAGGATCTCCCAGCACCATGCTTACATATGGATGAACGTAGCATTCCCTAGTATTTTTTCTGTACATTGTTAATGAAGAAACTGAAGAAGACAGTGATCAGAATATACAAACCCCACAGGGAGCCAGATGAGGAAGGTGTTAGTAATTTGGCTTGCAAACAGGACTGCAGTTAGTTCCTTTCTTCAACACCTGTCAGAAATATCCATTTTTGAATGAACAACCTTCTGCGTGCAGGAGAGAAAAAGAGAGGAGACAAGTTGTAGAGAGTTGGCTGCCTTGCAAAGTGGAATGCAGCCCTTCCAGGCTCAGAAGAAACCGCCCTCAGAAAGACTGAATGACAGCTCTTAAGTACAAAGCCAGAGTTCTGTGCTGTAATTTAGGTTAGGCATGAGAATGCTGAAGGCAGCCATGCCCATCTTACATTTCTAGCCCCCCATTTGTGCCTGCTGATTTGCAGTTGGATACTACTCTAGGGATTCCTGGGGTAGGAAGAGATCACTCTAGAGTGTCTGGATAATTGCGGAGTGGGCCAGACTCTGCCAGTTTCCTTGAGGGAAGGAGAGACCTCTAGACAGCCATTCATGGGATTTTGTTCTGAGCCAGTTCATGGGCTGACCACTGGGTGAGTGGGAGCAGCTTTCCTGAGGAAAGCAAAGGGCTAATAATGGGCTGTGTAATGTTGGAGACTGACCTCAACCTACGCTTGGCTTGCAGCAATGATCCTTTTCAACTGGGTTTCCCTCATGAACGTAAATTGACAACTCTCTCTTCCCAGCTTCACTCCGGAGGCAACTCTGTGAGTCATTTTTTCGGTAGCTCATGAGGGCACTTGCATGCTTGCCTAGAAGCCCCAAAGCAGAATCAGAACTCAGGCATTCCTGGCACCTAGTCCAGTGCCCTGACTGCACCCCTTACATGTGTGATTACATGGAATATCACTCCTCCCTACCTTCCTCTTTTCATGTTTATCTTCTTTCTGGTGTTGATCTCATCTTTGCCATCAGTAGAGCTACTTGGAACGAATGTGCCCTTAGTAACTGGAATAGATTTTCTGTCTTTTAAAATGGGGTGAAAGAGGGTTAGAACTAGGTTTCTCAACCTCTCATCTCATATGGAAGTAATTATTAACTTCAGGCAGGTTGTATTAAATAACAAACAAACACAAACCTTATTTTTAACAATGCCATTAACATTGTGCCCCTTTTTGTCAGGCCAGGATTCCAGATAGACCACTTAATGTACTGTACTACTAACCATTATTTTCTCACCTGGTTTGCTCAGTACTGACAGATAATAGATGATCCCATTACAAATAAATTTGACACTAGCTCCACAAAGATGTGAAAATTGGAGTCTCTCATCATGATTTAAAATGTGTACTCACTCGCACAAACGGTTGTAAGAGTCTACTTTGTGGATAAAGTAGACCAAATTGCTGGAAAGGCTGCTTCAGTGGCACACAGGTTAATGTAGATGTATTATGTATTTATGTAACTCATAAGAGGGTAATTTTTAGCAGATGACTTGGGCTGAATGTGCAGTTGATCAGGGATCCTTCATATAGAAATATACTAATATGGCATGAAGTCACCCTATAACAGGGTTGCCAACTTTCTACTTACACAACTGAACATCTTGCCCCACCCCTTCTCTGAGGCCAGCCCCCTGCTCACTCCATCTCCCTTCTCTCTGTTGTTCCCCAGCTTCACTAACTGGCTCAGTGGCAGGAGTGTGGGAGGGGATGAGGGCTTTGATTGGGAGCCAGCTGTGAGATGGGGCCAGTAATGAGAGGCTTGAGTGTAGAAGGGGACTCTGGACTGGGGGTGAAGCCCAGAGGGTTGGCGTGTAGTAGGGGGGCTCCAAACAGAGGCAGGGGGTTAGTTTGTGGGAGAAGGTATGTGCTCTGGCTTGGGGTGCAGGTTCTGGGTGGGGGCCATAGGTTCAGGGTACAGGAGGGGGTTCCAGACTGGGCTAGGGGTGTAGGCTGTGTGTGAGGGCTCTGGCTGGTGGTGCTGACTCTGGGGTGAATCTGGGAATGAGGGACTTAGGGTATAGGAGGATGCTCCAGGCTGGGACTGAGTGGTTCGGAGGGCAGGAAAGGGGATCAGGCTGAGGCCAGGGTGGGGATCGGGCCTAGGAAGGGATCAGGAGTGTAGGCTCCCAGTGATGCTTGCCTCAAGCAGCTCCTGGAAGCAGCAGCACGTCCCCTCTGTGGCTCTGAGGAAGGGATACGGGCAGGTGATTCGCAGCTGCAGAGTTGATCCTTGGGGCGCGGGGCAGCCTGTGGAGCCACCTGGCTACTCCTATGTTCTTTTGGTTCAAACACTGGATTGCAACTACGTGACTGGGCAATATTCTTACTGGCCCCTTGTGTGCAGATGGGCAAGTAACGTCAGTCTGTTCCTAACTCAGTTCCCCACCAGTAATAGTACTTTCTTTCCTGCTACCCTGCTTCATGCTCTTTGGAAAATTGACTGTCTCTTTTATAGTAACAGAGAGGAAGCCGTGCTAGTCTATACACGATCAAAACAAAAAGCAGTCAAGTAGCACTTTAATTTTGCTAGTCTTTAAAGTGCTACTTGACTGCTTTTTGTTTTGTTTGTCTCTTTTATGTATCTGTACTGCACCTGGCACGATGGGTCTCCAGAATTAGTTGGGCTATTGTAGGCACTACTGTAACCCAAATAATAAATAGCTGATTTTGTTTTTGGGGAGGGGAGTAATTCCTCTGCAACTTTCCATCTGAATTGCAATAATACCTTGGCGAAAATTTAGTAAATAGCCTATTGACCCTAATACCCATAGAAGAAATGCCACAGTTCATGTGAAACCACACACTTTTGGTGTTTGTTTTCATTTAGACTTCAGTTTTTAAAATCCAGTGAAAGCAGAACAAGCCCACAAAATATAAGTTGACTGTGAGGACCACATAATAGTGGTGAAAGATACAGGTGTATAGTGCTTCCTCAGCACCACATGAAAAGGCCATAGACCCTGTGTTTATATAGCCTAAGTCACTTTTCATTTTTATTACTTTAAATTGAGCATATCTGTTTTCATGGTGTATCAGCCTTTGCTCAGTTGAATGACACCTACAGCAAAACCAAAAGTTGTTTATTCTTTTACAGTGGATGTTTTAGGTCTTTTCTGTCCTGGAATACCAGTAAAAGTTTTCAGGAGACACAGGCTGAGAACTGAGCAACAGATGGGGGAAATAGACTTTAAAAGTCTTTGTTCTTATTGCTGACATCTGTAATTTCAATGCCTAACAACCATTTTGACGAGAAGGACAATTTTCGTTAAGATTCAGCAATCACTGTTTCAGTTCAGGGACAAGAGAGCGCGGAATGTACTGTGTGTCTCAGAGCCCCTCGCCAAATCCTGAGGAACGCCAGTAATCCTAACGAAGCATGAAAAGTTGGCTGTGAATATTTAAGGACATCCAGCTAGTATAGGAAGCTGCGGGTGTCCAACATCAAAGGAACTTTATTGTCAAGGTGAACGATTTTGCTCAATATTGCATGTTCATAGAGATAGGCTTTCCAGTGTCTCACTTTTTGCCTTTGAATATCCTGTCTGTGACCTCCATATACCACAACATCAATTTTCACTCAAAATTTTTGGGGCTTTTGAGAAGTTGGAACAAACAAGCGCTACTATGCATCATGACAATTATCAGTAGGTATTTGCTGCTAGAAATAAACTGTGTCTGGATAACATAATGACTTTTAACCATGGTTCAGTGTGGTCCAAGGTAAGTGAAGGGTAATCACATCTTATGCTTTTGGGGCAGCCTCATATAAGCCTAACGTCAGGCCTCATCTCCAATGCAAGAATGCACACATAGACAAATGTATTAGAGTTCTACTTGTGTAATGGCCCATCTGCTTTTCTTATTGAGCTGGGTACCCAGAAGTAGTCTGTGGTCCTTGTCTAATATTGATTTTGTGCACAGCCTCTAGAAAAATGCCCTCTCTCCCTTTATTTTTCTCAGTAACTGATTTGCTTGCAAAAAATTCTGGCAAACTTTGTTGTAATAGTTACTCTTTATGTCAGTCTATGCAAAATAGCTTTGTGATTGGATATTTTTAATAGCATATTTCACTGTTTCCACTGAAACTTAGAAGTGACATCTTTGTTTTTTCCATTGGAAAGGCAGCATGATCCAGATGCCTGTCAAAAGAGTTGTTGATGTAGCATTTTATGAGCAATCCTTCTGTTTTGAGTTTATCTTTGTTTTGTCAGAAACGTTTGCCAAGATCTTACGAACTCCCCGTGAGTATTACTTTTTAAGAAGTGATCATCTATGCAGGAATACAAATTCTATAGTCAGACGTAATTCTGGACCATGACGACTTTTTTTAAGAAAAGCCATGGCGTCCTTTAGGAAGGGTAGAGTTCCATTTTTGTCTGCAGTGCACATTATTCAGCATGATTAATAGACTCCAATCTAGTTCTGTGGGAGTAAGGGAATGTGGAAGTGGGGCGCTTATTTCGAAGCTGTCCCCATCTACACTGCCAATCCACAATTCGAAGTCTGCACTTTTAAATTTCATACAGCTGCCATTATGCTAATGAGGCACTGAATATGCAAGTTAGCGCTTCATTAGTCTGCTTCAAATTGCCTCATTACCATGGCACCTCCGACAGGAGAGTGAGGGTGTAGAAGCAGCGTCAGAGGATAGCCTTGTTAGTCGGTAGCTTCACAAATAACAAGAAGTCCTGTAGCATCTTGAAGACTAACCAATTTATTCATTAGATAAGGAACTTTGCTGGATAAAGGCTCATTTCCTCAGATTTGGACACATCTGAGGAACAGGCTCTTACCCACAAAAATTCATTACCTAATAAATAAATCGGTTAGTCTTTAAGGTGCTACAGGACTGCTTGTTTTTTACCTGGCATTAAGCATCTTTAGACTCACTTCCAGTCTCACAGTTGACTTACATGCTGAGGTTTGTGTGCTCCAAAACTTGGAGATGATATCAGCCCATGACACACAAAGTAACAGGGTATTTGAATGCTAAACTACACTTTAATCTCTCACACAAAGTTGCTCATTGTCTGTGGTGCCGAACAGTGGCCCATCTAGCTAGAGTCTTAAGATTGTGAGGTCTGAAAAAATAACATTAAAGAGGAAGTGATAACTATGGGACAGTGAGTTTTTTTTTAAAAAAAGTACTCTCCTCTATAATTTGGCTCATACAGGACATTCATTTTGTTCTAGTGGCTTAGAATTTTATGCTGAATCTGCTGTTATTTTGTCCTTAATATGATCTACAGTTGAACCATAACTATGTCTGATAAGATCAAATTAAAAAAAACTTTTTAAAAGCTCTTTTCAAGATTAATCTTGCTGCCATTTACATACCTACCAGCAAACACACCCTCTAATCCTGCTTTTGTGTTGCCGGGATAACTGGTTTGCTTTCTCTTCGGGACAGCGGGTGGTAGAAGTGGTGAGCAAGCAAGGGTTTGTGCATAAGCCCTTCTTTTATACACCATTTCCATGAAGGATTACAGCGTTCCTCCCCCGCCCCCCGCTTCCCATTAGACCAGTGCTTCCCAAACTTGTCGGCACCATGTCCCGCTTTTGACTTTTGAGAACCCTCACACCCCCCACCTCTTCTTTAAGGTCATCCAACCCTGCTTTCACAAAAAGTCAGTTTGTAATTTAACACACACACAAACTTGGCATGAAAAGGTTATTTAAAATTAAAAATAAGTACAATTAATTTTTCTTGGACCCTTGCGGGTTCCTGGTGCAGCCCCAGCTGCCCACCTGCCTGATCCCCGTGCCACCTGCCAGAGCTGCATGTGCCAGCTGCCCACCCACCTGAGCCCTGTGCTGCTAGAGTTGCCTCCCTGAGCTGACCAAGCCACGCACTGCCAGGGCCAGCCTCCCCCACAACCACCAGCTGCTGGGCCAACCAGCCACCAGTCTATCAGCAGCCAGGGCCAGCTGCTCTCCTGCCCGCCAGCTACCTGGGCCATGCACCCACCTGCCCGCCAGCTGCCCAAACTCCACGAGCCACAGACTAGCTGTCTGAGCTGCCCACCCAAGCACTGCGCTGCCAGGGCCAGCTACCCGCCCACCGGCCTAAGCTGCCTGAGCCCTGTGAGACATGAACCACCTGCCCGAGCCCCTCCCCTTTCCTTATCCAAAGATGGGCATCACCAGCCCCCCACTCTTATCCCACCCCCCCTCCCCGGACCCAGGCACCCCCAGCTCCCCGTCCAACCCCATCCTCCTCCTGTTCCCTTCCAACCCACACTCACTCACCTTTGCTGGAGGCAGCTAGCTCCACATGGGTCTTCACTGGCTGTCTGCTTTTTATAGCAGCTGCTCCGGGTTGCCCACATAAAATGGCAGGGGCTGAGAGCTGGAAGCAAAGGCTGGCTCTTTCTTGGGATGACGTGGGCTGTGGGGAAGGGACTGAGTCACCTTGCCCCCCAGAATTTCTTCATGCCCCCCCCCAGTTTGGGAAACCATTCATTAGACTGCCTCTGTCTGCCTGTCTACATGGGCTGTGCTTAGAGCACCACTGAAGTCAGTTTAGCTCCATATGGGGTTAAAGCCAATCTGCCTGCATGGAGCCAGGTGTAAAATGGGTCCTTAGTTGTTTGGCTATTTGACTAAGACAATGGGTGTTTTGATTCTTTGTGGAGACTTTGCATGGGAAACTACTGCAACAATCTCTCCCAACATTTTGCTTTTCTTATTGCTGTTCTCTCTAATCGCACGTCATGTCATGGGTTCGGAGAGTCCTTAGAATCGATCCTCTCGTTTAAAACCTTGTGTTGCAACATACTTATCTTATGCAGAGTATAATCAGATGGTGTGCCATTCTAATTACACTCCCTTAATGGAGATATTGCATGGCCCTGTAGCTAAGGCATAGAATTTGGGAGGCCTAGTGCAGTTCTCTACTGTGCCACTTATTTACTGTGTGACCCTGGGTAAGTCGATTTACCTGTCTGTTTCGTTTTCCCCTTCACACCCTGCAGCATAGCTATTTGGATTGTAAACTCTTCGGAGATTGTCACTTAATGTATGTTTGCACAGATTGTGTTTGGAGGCTTCTGGGTGCTGCAGTAGTAAAATAGTTGATAGTAATACTCAGTGGGGAATGGTACTCACATCTCACAAGGTGGAGCACAATGACTGTGGTGCAGATTGTAGTTGGCTCCTGAATCATTTTATACTGACTCAGAATGCATATAAAATGTAAGCTGTGTGTCTATCAGTATAAAGTAGGTGGGGGAAAAGCCTAACCTGAAGTAATGTGGAGGAAAGGGAAGCTATATTCAAAGGAAGCTAGTTGCAAACTGGGAATTAATTTATAGCAACTCATTTACCTGTGCAAATATCTTCTCTTGTTGTAAAACTTCCCATACAGCCTGAAACCCTAGGTAAAAATGTGAAATCAATATATATTCAGTTAAAGTAATTGTATTGATTCCCAGATAATGGCAGCAGTTCATTCTTTCAGGGGTACATGGCACTTCTTGTCATGAAGATTACTTTCACATGTGTTACACCCGAAAGGGGGAACATAAAGTGTAAAGCAGCTCTATTATAATGAATTTATACTTCACACTGGGCATTAACTATATATATATATATGTGTGTGTATATATATATATATTATGTATATGTATATATATCTATCTCTTGAACTTTTGGGATTAGTTTCACTGCATGGGAATACTCTACTAACAAAAACTTGGATGATGTTGTATAGTGTATAAATTGCCTTGGTCCACTTTGTCTTGTGTGTGTTTGTGCTCTCTCTTTTGTAGTAGTGTATTGAAGAGAAAATTGCCACCACACTTTCGGTTTTAGTCCATCTTGGTGGGAGGGTTAACACCATGTTACCTTGGGTATTGGCTACTCTTTGTAAGCCCTTAGAATCCACCAGCAATGTGGCTCTCCACACTTCATGCAGATCTTTGTCACCTCTGAGAGATTAAAGTTCTTCATGCCAAATCATGGTGACATTTAACTTTTCCAGTGGTGGGGCTGTTTTTCACTTGTGTTGTGCTCATTGGCGGGCTCCTCTTATTAAATATAGATTATTTCATTTCTCAGATAGAAAACAGCCTTTTTTATCTTCTTCAACTCTTTCTAGGTAGTCTGGTTTTCCAGAAACCTCCTGCTAAATGTAAAGGTTTGCTGTCCTGCAGTTTACTTACTGTATTGCCAGAGATTGAATTTGACACAGACTCTGGAAACCACAAGGTAAGAGTACAATTATTTATTTCTTACAACCTATAAAACAGTTTGTGTTTATGACAGTGAGTCCACCTATAAAATCATTTCAGCTTTTTCCTTCCTGACCTCTTGTCACTGAACAAACACAATTTGGACCCTGTTTTATCTTTGAGTGACAGACTAAATCTGTACCTGAGCAGATGCAAGTGAACTGCTGTGTTACAACATAAGACGTGGGAGAGGATAAATACTGTTTCTTCAAACACTACCATGAGTAGTCCTATTTGCATGACTGAGAGTAGGGAGTGGAATGCTGGTACAGGAAGGTCGCAACATTCGCGAATTTAACAATCTTGAATTCAATTATTTGGAGCAGACAGGAGAGTCAGTTTCACTTTCCTGTGCTAGGCTTGGCAGGGCAGAGCGAGCTTCTGATCAGCTCTTCTCCCAGCCTGCTGGCCACAGTTACCACTGCAGAGACCCAAGTGGAGTCACTGATGGGTCAGTGGGGTGGAAGCAGATGATCTCCCCGCACACACACATACACTCTAGGCTGGGGACACTGCATGAAGCAGAGCAGGGTGGGGGCAATGCTGGGACATGGGGCCACGATACCTGTAGTGGAAGTTGGACATGAAGGAAGCCAGGTGAGGGTCCCACTGCAGTAGCCATGGCAGCTCTGGTGGCGCTAACGTGCCCTGTGCCATACTGGTGGCCATTTTACTTGTGTCAGTCTGGCCTGGCCTATATAGAGTGGGGCGCCCAGCCCTGCCTCCAGGCAAGGGCACAGCTCGGCCATTGACCGGCTCCCCATGGCCCTGCCTGTGGGCTCTGCTTCCCCCTGCTGCTGCCCAGAGCCGCCCACAGCACCAGAGCCCAGGAGCCTGCCGAGTTCCACTCCCTCGGCCGCCTGCACCTGCGGGGAGAGAGCAATGCTGGGGGCAGCTCTGGGACCTGGGACCTCAGGGTGGGGACTTGCAGTGGGCCCAGGGAGTTTCCTTCTGAGCCCCCAGCAGGAAGTCAGCATTCACAAAAATTAAACATTCGCAAGGGTTCTCAGCACCAAACTCTCGCAAATGTTGTGAATCTACTGTACTAGGACTTCAGAGTCAGGTCCTGCATTATGTGTTTACAATAAGAGGCTATAAACTGCGTAGCCAAATTTTACATTTCAATTTATACACGACTGTGCACACACTTTCTCACATATTACATACAAAAATATGTTAAATGGACATTATTAAAAAAAAAAAGCAGCCAAGTAGTACTTTAAAGACTAACAAAATAATATAATGGGTGAGCTTTCGTGGGACAGACCCACTTCTTCAGACCATAGCCATACCAGAACACACTCAATATTTAAGGCACAGAGAACCAAAAATAGTAATTAAGGTGGACAAATCAGAAAAAAATTATCAAGGTGAGCAAATCAGAAAGTAGAGGGGCAGAAGCTGGGGGGAGGTCAAGAATTAGATTAAGCCAAGTATGCAAATGAGCCCCTATAATGACCCAGAAAATTCCCATCCCAGTTCAAACCACATGTTAATGTGTCGAATTTGAATATAAAAGAGAGTTCAGCAGCCTCTCTTTCAAGACTGTTGAGAAAGTTCGTCTTCAGTAAGACTCAAACTCTTAAGTCATTAAGGCTACGTCTACACTAGCACACTACGTCGAAGTAGCCTATTTTGACAGAAGAACATTGAAATAGGCTACTTTGACGCATATCTTCTACACATCCTACAGGGCTGGGGCCATTGATGTTCAACGTCAAAGTAGCGACAGAGAACATCGAAAGGAGCCGCCCTGGAAGGAAATGTGGAGTGTCCACACACACACAGGCACTCCCCGTTGAAATAAGGGGCCAACAAAGCCCCAAGCCACTCCCTTAAAGGGCCCCTCCCAGACACACTCACCCTGCACAGCACGAGATCCACAGAGCCAACAACCGGCTGCAGACCCCGTGCACGCAGCATGGACCCCCAGCTGCAGCAGCAGCAGCCAGAAGCCCTGGGCTAAGGGCTGCTGCACGCGGTGACCATAGAGCCCCGCAGGGGATGGACAGAGCGTCTCTCAACCCCTCAGCTGATGGCCGCCATGGAGGACCCCGCTATTTCGACGTGGATCAGGAAGTGGATCGTCTACACACGCCCTATTTCAACGTTGAACGTCGAAGTAGGGCGCTATTCCCATCTTCGGATAGGAATAGCGATTTCGACATCTCTCCGCCTAACGTCAATTTCAACGTCGAAATAGCTCACAGCATGTGTAGACGTGATGCGTACTATTTCAACGTTGTGCCAGCTACTTCGAAGTAGCCAGCTAGTGTAGACGCACCCTAACAGAATGGCCCACTCCATTAAAATGCTGGCTGACCAGTTTGTGGATCAGGAGTGTTTTTAGGTCTGTTTTGTGCCCATTAACTCTTTGTCTAAGAGAGTTTGACGTTTCAAAGGTAAGCACTTGAAAGGAAAGGAACACCTGAATTAGGATTACCTAAATATTTAAACAAAAACTGAAAAAACCAGAATTTCCATCATGTGGCATCCCTCATCAATCATCTGCACATTTGGAAGCCTTAGGCTTGGTCTACACTGCATCTTAAAGTCAACTGCATATGCACAATTCTAGCTATGGCAATTGTGTAGCTAGAATCGATTTATCTATAGTCAATTTTAAGGTCTGCCCTCAGTGAGGGAGAGATAGTGAGGAGTACAGGGGTTGACTGCTGACCTCAGACAGATCGATTTAGTGTGTGTTTACCAGAAGCGCAAAATCAAACTCTGTAAGATCGACCCTAACTGGGTCGATCTTCCCAAAAGTGTAGACCAGCCCTAATGTACACTGCACAGACCTCAGCTACTTGAGCTAAAGGAGTAAGTAATAGCAATTATTAATTGTAATCTCCTGTGTGAACCAGCACTTGAGCAAGGTGAGATTTGCTGGAGGGGTTCACAGCCACCTGCTGATAGCTGAGGAGTGATGGGAATCTGGAATTTTGGATTCCAGTGTTCCTTCTAATTTTTTCCATCCATGGATGGAATAAATTTTGTATACACTGAGGCATGTGTGGGTGTGTACCAGCAATAGAAACACATTCTGCCCACACACTGACCCCTTCTATGTCTTTGGTCCTAACCAGTCCCTACCTACTTCTGTATCTTTCCCACCTTCTCTCCTTGTTTTAGTGCTATTCTCTTCACCTATACAGTCCCTTTCTCTTTTCTTCAGGTTACTTATTCCAGTCCCAGACTTTCTTTCTCCCTTCCCAGACTCCATCTTTTTGTCCAGCTATTTTCAGATCTCTCCACCTGTATTACTTGTCCCCAGTCTTCTTGTTTAGCCACTCCTCATTCCCCCCCCACACCATTCCTCATCTGATCTCTCTCCCACCTCAGTCCAGATTTCCAGTCACTCTTATGCTCATATCCCATGTACTTCCACAGCACTAGGCTCTATCCTATGGCTCCTCATCCTGTGTGTGTCCTCACTCTAATTCCTTCTCACAGTCTCTTTCCTAGTCTCCTCCCCTGCCACCTGTCAGCCCCCTCCCCAGCAATGTTCCCTCTAATATTTGCCATTCATGTGCAGAGTGCATTTTCATGTACACTGAGGCATGTGTGAATATGCACCACAAGTAAAAAACAAAGACCCAAGCTAGGGGTGGTCTGCTAATCAGCTGGGCAGCATTTGAATTTCATCTGAGCAGCTTCACAAAAGTGCACAGCTTATAGGGAACACTGCTCCCCATGCTAGGTCCTTGTTGCCTGCCACTACCCAGGTCTAGCTCCTTTCCTCCTTTGCATTTGAATTACACAGCTTCTTCTTCCATTCTGCCTCGATGTCAGCAGAGGGTTGTGGAGAGAATAAGAGACAGGCTTCTTGCTCTTACAGTTTGTTTTCACTTCCTGATGGATCAACAGACAGAGATCAATCCAGCAGGTGTTGATTTATCATGTCTAGGTACTACAAATCGACCTCCAAGTGCTCTCCCATTGACTCTGGTACTCCATCAGAACAAGAAGCGTGGATGGAGTCAACAGAAGAGCATCAGCTGTTGATTTACAACAGCAAAGATACAGCAGTAAACAGATCTAAGTATGTTGACTTAAACTGTTATTCATGCAGCTGAAGTTGCTTAGTTTGATGGCCTGTGGTAGTGTGGACTAGGCCTTAGCTCTCGTGCCTGGATGCTGACCTGGCAATGAGGCTGCAACAGCCAGGAATGGAATTGCAGGGAAAGTCTTTGCCGTCCTCTTCCTCCCTCAGCACCTCAGGTTGGAGCATCCCCACCGCTCTACCAAAATTCAAGCTCCTGGCTCCAAAGCATGGGGCACTGGAGCTTCTCAGAAACTCACTAGAAGTTAAAATAGACAAAACAATCTATTTTTCCTGGCTCTGAGTCTTGGAAATGGATGAATTCTTTTGGCCAAAATACTCCTGAGGCGGATACTCAGTGTGGAAAATTTCAGCCAATCTGTTAAAGTTTTTGACACTATTTAACTAACTGAAAACTTGGTCTTATAATGGGAAGACTCGAGCAGTGTTAATACCAGACCTGTCTATAATACCCTACACACATGCACATGGAAACGCACTACATTCCTGTGACCTAGAATATTCTTAAACAACCAGTGTGCAGCTTTCTAATATGTGTTTTAAAAAGGGCTTGATCTTGGATGTGTTTATCTGTTGGGAGTGTGTGTCTGTGTGCGCCCACACATCATTAGAATGTTCACTCTAGAACAGTGAGAGGTAAAATGGAAAACATTTACTGGCAACACATTAAAGATAAAATATCATAATCCACATATAAATATAAAATGTCTTTTTAAAAAATAAGTCAGAATTGTGAAAAAGATTTTCCTCAGTAATTGAATTCTACTTGTAGTGTTCAATTATTTATTTAAAAAGTAGCTCTGAAATTTAACCATTCAGTTATTTCCGGTTGTTTTGGGAGAACATTGGTGATCCACCATCCAGGAGACAAACCAGTATGGGTGTTGTGCCAAGCTTGGCTTGAACAGGGGTGTGTCAGCTGATGAAGCTGTCATCAGGGAGAGAGGAAGGCTACGAATACACTCCCAGATGGATTCGGTTTTATGACTCTGGTTTTTATGAATTCGAGTTTGAGTATCCTCACTTCCCACAAAGTACACACAAAGTTGAGTTAGTGCTGCCACACTAGAGTGGCCAGACATCAACTGTTGTAGCAGTGCATTGCTGGTACCTATCCCACAATTCCCTCTGCCCTGCGTTCTGTGGCCTCCCCCGGGCCCTGCTGCTCCCCACTGCTGGCAGCACTCACCCTGCTGCCTGGTTCCCAGGTCCCTGCAGTTTGGAGGCGCTGGAAAACTGACCCATGCTGCTGTGCCTGGCTCGCAGGAGCTGGGAGCCAGGTGCTGCACTGGTCAGTTTCCCGGCTCCTGCAAGTGGCTGGGAGCTGGGAGCTATGTGCAGTAGTGCTGTGCTGTCGGTTTCCCAGCTCCCCACCACCTGCAGGAGCCAGGAAACTGACCAGGGCTACTGCAATGGTCAATTTCCTGGATCCTATGAGTGGCAGAGAGCTGGGAGCCCCATGCAGAAACACTAGTCAGTCTCTGGAGGCTAGCGAATTTGATTCAAAGACATGGCACTTCCACACTAGCCTTCATCTGAACTGTTAAATTTGAACTTGAAGCTAAACCCACCCAGTTCCAATGCTAATATAATATTGATATTAGTGCTCCCTAAATCAAGCTAATGGTATTTGCAGTGAAGACAGTCACTTGGTACAATCGAGTTAACTGCCTTAAATCAAATTTATCTCGTAGTATAGATGTAGCCAAAGATATCTGCTCCTTCCTGCTTTGCTGACTGCCCCAGTGGTGGGCTGGGAAGGAGGAAAGGGCAGAGTCACTGCTGCAGTGCTCTAAAAACTACTACTCTGGCCAAGGTAGGTGGAGCTTCATGAGGCAGTACCTTGGCTCAAGATGAAACCAGCAGCTCAAGGTGCAACCAGGAGTTTGAAGGAGCATGTTAAATAGGGATAAGAAGGTATAGTTAAGAGGAAGGAAAACTTGCTAATAAGAGGAATTGACATTACTACAATACAGAGAAATTAATTTATTTTCTGTCATGGTAATATCACAGGCTAAATTTGCTGGGCATGTTGCAGCATAACATATTTGATATAAAAGTAAAAAAACCTTCCTCTGATGTTTGCAGGATGGTCTTGGGCTGTTTACTGAAGTAAAGATATTGTGAAGTTCCTCCTGCTATTTCTGAAACAAAGCATTGTGCCTGTTACTTGACGATAAGAGAAAGCGTGTTTTTTGTGAGAGCAAATTATAATTTATTAATAAAATTATCACGTGTCTGTTTGTATAAAGTCTGAAATCTGACATCATTAGTTTCTGGATTGCCCCTTCCCCTTACTCTGTCTTTCATCCAGAATCATATTTTTTTCCCCTTAGGCATCTGAATCTGTCTCCTTCTCCCAATATGAAAAGCTGTTGTAAGTGGGCTGAGAGCATGAATGACACTGGTCTTTTCAGATGGTCTCAGTCTTTGTTGCTTCCCCTGAAATACGTTTGAATGTTTTTTCATGGGGGGGTAGGGAAGCTGCTCACACAATCCATTTAGGGTATTATAAATCCTGACTGTGGTACAGAGTATGGAAATGCAGCTTCAATATTGCAAGTGTGCAGTTACGTAGTCCCTGATCCAAACTGAAGGGATCAGGTTTTATGAAATGGAGCATTAAAAAAAAGAATGTAATTTGAAATGAAGGAAACAAGTGTGAGAGCCGTGATTGTAATGTGGTTGTTTTAATAGCTGTGACTCCTTCAGTGGAGGAGAATAATTGCTTCACAGAATACTCGCTATCTGAGGAAACCATGGGTGAGGCATGTAAACTGTAAAGTGAGACTTCAATTGACCACATGCTACTGGAGGCTTGTATACTCTGCCACTGAACAGCATGGGTTTTAGCTGTGTGCTGCAGTGGAACAGCAGGTCACATCTAATATGATGATGTGTGTATTTTATAAGGTAAAGAACAGCTGACAGTATAAAAGGGCTGCAAGAACATCTCCATCCTTTGTACCAAAGTTGGAGGTATAAGAGTGCTGCTTTTATCGCAGATGGAGACTTGATGCTTTAAAATTTCTGTTCTGCATCTTAGGTGGCTTGAAGCAAAGATTTCAGTTTTTATTGACTTATTCAGCTGAGGAGAAAAGCAAGCGAAATGACATTGAGAAGGCTAGCTGCACTGATGTTCCGTATCTATAATACCTTAGTAGGTGTCTAATGTGATACATATTGGCATGCGACACAGAAACTAAGCAGTAACTCTCCTTCACACAGTGGGAGAATCACTTACCCAGACAAACTCAGAGTTCCATATTTTTAAAAGAAATTGGATTTTTTTTCCTCCAATAACCATTGTTATAAGCATTAAGATGAAGCAGTCTAATCACATGGCTGCAAACCTGCTCTGCAGAGTATCATTCAGGGAGGCATTCTCCATATACACTCACAGCATTGTAGAATTATCCAGGAACGTGATTTCAGGAAGGAAGGGGGATTTTGTCCTGCTGAGACACAGGAATTACTAACAGATATTCTGTCAGTGCTGATCGGGCGCTGCCTGTCTAAATACTGTATGTGAAAGGGAGAACATGGCTTAAGCCACATGGTTCAGTTAGTTTATGTATTTATAATACCTTTTCTCAGTAGCCACAGCGCTAGTGACTGCATACTGTGTCCAGGCCAGCAAGTTACATATAAGTTCTATTCTCAAAGCTACATGGTTCCTGTGTAGCTACTGTGCCTCAGCTTCCTTTAAAAGAGAGTTCATCCCTCTAATTCACAAGGATGCGGTGAGACCTCCATAAAATGTTAAGTACTTTTGGTTCCTTGGGGCTGTGTCTACACTAGAGGGTTTTGTCAACAAAGCTGGCATTTTGTCAACAAAACCTGGGGAGCATCCAGATTCCCAAGGCGTTCTGTTGACAATAAATTGACGGAACACGGCACTTTTGTTAACAGTCTTAACCAACTTCCCATGAGGCGGAATACCTCTGTTGACAGAGATCTGTCGACCGAAAGCCAGTCTGGATGTTCCAGGGCAGAGTTCTGTTGACAAACAGGGTTTCCGGACACTGGGCTGTTTTGTTAAGAGGGTGGCCGGGCAGTCTGGCTGCTCTCTGTTGACATAACACATTCCTCTTTTGGTACATTTGGCAATTTGGCCATGAGCCGTTGAAAGAAGTTTTGTTGGAAGGTTTTGTCAGAAGATATCTTCCAACAAGAACTTCTGTCGAGAAATCACTGCACTCTAGACGGAGCCTGGGAAAGACGCTGCATAAAGGTCAAAATATGTATGTTTATATTATAAAATATATACCTGCTTTCAGATGTTATCACTTATCAGAGGGGTAGTCATGTTAGTCTGTATCTGCAAAAACAACAGGATGTTCTGTGGCACCTTATAGACAAACAGATGTTTTGGAGCAGAAGCTTTTGTGAGTGAAGACCCGCATTGTCAAATGTTTCTGCTATTCTGTTAATAGGCTTTTAAACCAGAGAAGTATGGTTTCTAATGTTTTGTGTTACCATACAGATCAGAAGCTTGTATCTAAGTCACTTGTTAGAAGTCAAAGGAAAGATACATCAGGGTTGTAGGATGCTACCCTCTTACACAGTCAAGGTTTAGGATTAGAAACAAAGCTTGGAAATGTGATTTTTTTGCAAAAGCAGTTTAAAATATTTTTGTCAGCTTTAATAATAATGATCTTATTTAGGGCTGAGATGAGTGATAATTATGAATGGATCATTAGTCATCAGGCCATGCTGTTGCCTGGCTTGCAGATTATATTTATTACAAATGGAATTGTTCACACCAGAGGATATTTTGTGCATGCAAATTATATGGTGTTCTGCTGCTTAGTTGTTTTTTTTTAAGTTGGCCTAACCCTTACGGCACTTCCTATTTCTTCCCCTTCATTCTAGTTTGCTCTTATGTCACACCAGTATTTTCACTCTCTTACTGGTGCAAGCCTCACATGTTTACTTGCTTACAAATGTTGCCCTATCTTCTCCTATGCTGCCTCTCCCTGATGGACCCATTTCTTAAGGTGAAGGAACTCCTGATATCTTTCCCAGACCCAACTCTGACACAGTGCACAGAGGACCAGTTTGTGGGGTGGATGGGGGGAAAGCTGGCACTTTCTTTATACATTTAATAGGTTGCAGGAATTATAAACTTATACTAAAAATGGTATCCTCGTCCTTGGCTGTTCTTATCTCACATTTCTTCTAAAGATGTTTATTCGTTAAAGTACTTCAGCACCTTCTTCACTTTAAGCCCACGAAGTTGTCCAGTTGAATGCAAAGGGAGGGGTCATGTGTTAAGTACACACAGAGCTTTAAATTACTACTTTGTACGATTTAGAACTTGGACTGTAAATTCAGCTGAGAAGAGACAGCATTTCCTGAAGTGTTTGAAAAACACCTAGCATGATGGGTGTTAAAGTATATGTATTAAAAACATGCAACACTTATTCTTTCTGTTATGGTATTAATTCATACAAGTAGTGCATCTGGCTGTGATCCTGGAAAGATTCAGGTGCTTGCCTGTAATTTGTTCCATTGACCAAATTCTGCACATGCATAAGTGTTTGCAGGAGAGATGCTGAACAGCTAGTTCCTCTTTTAACATTGTTGGACCTGATCCCACTGTTCCCGACACAGCAATGTGGGTTAGTGCCTGGGAGTGGGGTGCTTTCATAATAATACTTACTACAGGAAAGCATCCATTGACTTCAGTACTGCAGAATGAGCTCTTGCAATTGACATTGTAAGTACTCTGTTCTTCTCAGGATCCACCTCCGTACAGAGCAATGGATCTTCATCATTGCACAGTAGATTCGAAAGTGAATTACACTTTCACATTCAGGATTCTGAGTTAAAAGATACATACTTAAAATTTAGGTGAAGCTGATGCATCTGTTTCCTAAACTATATTTCAAAAACTGTTGGTAGTGGACTGAGACAAAAAGAGTCATTTAAACCGTACAGTCAGGTCCACCGATGGAGGGGGACAGGGTGGGAAAGGGGGACAGTTACCCCTGGGCCTGCCTGGTGTTTCAAAGGGGCCTGGAGCTCTGGCTGCTGCCACTGCTACTTTGGCCCCTTTTAAAACGCCTCAGTAGTGCTGCTGCAGCTGCGTGTGGCTGTCAGGGAGTGCAGAGGCCAGCATTGCATTCTGGGCGGTACTGTGGGCTGACTGCCCTTGGCCCCGCCTTTCCAAACTTGACCCTGCCCCTTCTGAGGCACGGAGCCAGGCACCTGTCCCACCTTGCCACAGGGCCTGCATCAGCTGTTGACGCCACTGCATACAACGCATTTCAACACACAATTACATAGGCTAAAATAACAATCGCCATGGTAGACAGAACAGATACCTCTGTTTCAAGATGCAAAAGCTTCTGCTGAAGCACAGACTTGTCAGCTTCTTCACAAAAGGAAAGATTACTGTGGGGTAGAATTAATTTGCTGTATCTCGTTTTCCATTTTGACTTTTGTCATGAATTTTCCCCCATGCAGCCTGAAATGTCAAGTGAGAAATTTTCAGTGAGAAGTAATATAAAATATTAAGAAAATGTTATTTGATCACAGTATGCTGTTACTGGAAGATGGCTTTTTCTAACTGGAATGCAAGGGTCTTGTTATGACAGCAAAATATATTGTAACATGCAAACAGGATCATTGTAAAGGTCAGAGTATCTTAGCACTAAATTTTTCTCTGACAGTGTTGAGTTTCTTCACAGCAAGATCCAGATTGTCAGGGGGAATGTTACAAATAAAGCATCCCATTCACAAAAGACGACAGTCGGAATTATGTCCACCATCACCAGAGATCAGAAATTGCAAACTCACAGGCATTACTGTAAAACACATTGTGCTGCACTATTGGGGAAAAAGTGAGGCTGCGTTAGAACCAGTTGACGCATACTTTCTAGTCATGTGTGTATTTATACACATGCCCAAAATAAATAAAAATGATAATAATCCAATAAAAACTATTCCAAACAAACCAGTTTATTAGGCTTCAAGTATAAAAGCGTTAAGGGGAAAAATCTTTATTGCACACAGGTTTGCTGAGCATATGTGCATCGACGCATCTCAAAGAATGGGGTAACAAACTAGCTCAGTCTGTAGCGGGCTGCCCAGTTCATGCAGCTTGAAAAAAAGAAGCATAATTTATATATATAAGGATGTATACAGTGCATACACACACACACAGCTATTTCAGATGAGCCATTGCTTGTCTTCACAGTAAACCAAAGAAAATAATGTTCTCAATATTTGTTTTCTTTTGTCTAGCTCCACTTTCAACATGTTCCTCTAGTGACTTCCTCAGGCTTTGATGCAATCCATCTCCATTTCAGTGGATTTGAAGATACACACCTGACCAAAAAGAGTCATTTGTTGTGCTGCGGTTGGTTACTGAACCACTGGCAGTTCCCATATCCCAGAATGATTCTTCCCTTAGGCACCCCTTTTCTTTGCAAACAAAGCACTGTAGCATCTCTTCAGACATGCCAGTTTTCTTCTCCTGACCTTTTCAGTATTTGGTTTCTACTTTGTTGACTTTAAGCAAATTGTTCCTGTTTCTCTCAGATATCCCAAGTCACAGGAGGAACTCTAGGTTCTGTGAGAGCTTGAGCTTTCCCGCCCTGGGCCCTCTCCCAAAATGCCCGCTTCCAGGGAAGCCTTTGTGCAGCAGTAATAGAGAGCTTGGGTTCTCAAGCAGGCCACCAACATAAAGAATCAGAATTTTTAAATGTCTTCTTTTCGAAAAGAGGTGGGGTTTTTTTTTTTAAATTTCAAGCAGTAGATTTTTTCTCATTTACTGCACAGAGTCTATTACAACCTACTACAGGCAGAACCTCTCTAATCTGGAACTCTCTCATCTGGCATGATTTTAGTTAGTTGGCCAGATGACCACTTACCATGGATGAGGCCAAGTTTCCTGTGGTACCATAATGTTGGTTTACAGCCACCAGTCTTGGTTCTCAGTTTTCTGTTCTGTTATTTAGCTGTAATTGGCCCCTAAATGTCTTCTAAGAGCCCAGTAAGCAGTAGGAGTTTTTGTAATGTGCTAGACAATATTTACCTCCTGTCATCTGACAAATTGTCTCATCCAGCACTGGTCAGGTCCCAAGGGTGCTCAACGAGAGAGGGTCAACCTATAGAGAAATGAACATGACCTCCCATGCAAGTGCACTGGAGTTTCTCTCCAGGGCTCTTTCTTCAGAGCCCTCCAAGCGGATATCCATGTGCTTATCAGCCACCCAAGTCATTCTGTTAATTAAACCCAATACTGGTTGATCATGGTATGTTCTATACAAATTCTGAAAGCATTTACTGAAAAGTAACTTATCCATGCAACACCTTCATGAAGTACGTATGTGGGAAATAAGGATTCTACTGAAACTACAAGGAGATTTTAGGTAGGTGGAATAGGGTCACTTGAACTGGAATTTCATCAAAATGCAGGATAGGGATTTTAGCCTTAGGAAGGTGATATGTGATCTTTACCATAAACAAAGTTGTTTAGGATATCGCTTGTACAATTCAATCAACAAATATTGCTGCAAACAAACATCATTTCCAAGCTGGAATACATGGTCATTACTGTTATAGAAGGAGGAAAGCTGGTAGCTGATTGGTCAGCATCACATGTTATAAGGTGATTTTTTGATGGCCACCAGCACAGGTAAAAGATCAGATTACACTTGGGTTTTGGAACCTAGTGGAATTGGAACTTGAGGTCATACGGCTGTAGGATCAGATGAACAAGTCCCACAGTTAGTGCTGCAGAAGTGATTTTCATAAGTTAAGTAGTTTCTGCTGCAGTCAGGCTCTCTGCCACTTAAAAAATGTATTCATCTGCTTATTCTCCATGGAGTAAATCTTTTTTCGCCCTTCCTACATACCCATAGACATAGGCATAGAAATGAAAAATAAGCCTTTTGTGCCAAAGCAATTTTAAAAACAAATATAGCATTTGGGTAGGAGTTGGACTGGCATTGTGTGCCCCCTCAGACTGGGTAGAGTTTCGTCACATGCTACAGAGCATGACAAAC
This sequence comes from Carettochelys insculpta, assembly GCF_033958435.1. NCBI lineage: Eukaryota > Metazoa > Chordata > Testudines > Carettochelyidae > Carettochelys > Carettochelys insculpta. The sequence continues at coordinate 192,698,191 of NC_134139.1, forward strand.
ACAGCTGTGCAGTAGATCCTATAAGCCTTTTGTGACCATCACTACAGAACACTGTTTAAAATACTATTTGAATCAGCTATAATTGGGCCAGCACTGGGAATGAAGTTTGCTGTGTCATTAGACATGCTAGTGGAAAAGATGAATTATTGAAATAAAAATCCTTTTAATTTCCATGTTTGTGTGTTCATGGAGTGACAGGTTGAGGAAAAGTGTGAGAGAAGAAAGCCAGTGGCAAAATAAACTGTTGTGTAAATGATAGCAAAGTTTTTGTTTATTTTAATTGGAGCTTGGTAGATGATGTAAACCTATATTTTACGCTTTCACTTCACTTTGCACTGAATGTAAAAATTTAGTATTAAGCAGAAAATTAGACAACTTGCAGACTCATTTTAGTAATTCTCTAAAAGAGGTTGGGATAGCGATAAGAACCTTTCATTGTAACATACTAAAGAATTTATCTCTTCTTATTGATAGATGAGCAAAAACAATTACACTGAGGCTATGTCTACACTAGTGGGTTTTGTTGGCAAAGCAGCCTTTTTGCTGACAAAACCTGTGGAGCGTCCAGATTCCCAAGGCATTCTGTTGACAATAAATTGACAGAATGCAGCATTTTCATGAACAGCTGTACCCCGCTTCCCACAAGCAATAATGTCTCTGTCCACAGAAAGCCAGTCTGGACGTTCCAGGGGTCTCTCTGTTCACAGGGCTTCCAGTACACCAGACAGCCCTGTCTGCTGTGCTTCTGATTGGTCATTTTGTCAATAAAGCAGCCAGGCAGTTTGGCTGTGATCTGTTGACAGAAGTTTTGTCGGAAGATGTCTTCCAGAAAAAACTTCTGTCGACAAATCCCTGTAATCTAGACATAGCCTGAGTGTTTGTTTCTGATGGCATTAAGGAAGAAAGCAGGATGCAAAAGTATTTCCAGTATTTCACTGTTTACAGTTGTTAAAAGCTTCACAGATGAAATAAATTAAACAAGGAGGAATCCCTCATCTTTGCCTGACCTAAAGCCTACTCCCAACTGCTTTACGTTCCTGTGCAGGGAGAATCTAGACTAGCTAGATTTGAGTAACAGAATTGTCATTAATATCTAGCATAAAGCATGATTGGGTTGTATATTTGATTTATCCAAAGCTGAAATTGGCAAAGTGTACTCTGTGTGTGAAAGTATATTTATGCCAGTAACCCTTGAAAACCAATTCAAGCCTCTTTATATACACCAAAAGTTTAAATGGCTAAAGCAGCAATTTATGCTACAGTAAATCCACTTGATGTAATTTTAATAGTTTTTATAATGATTTTGAGTTAGTAAAAAAAAAGTGCAAACTTGCCACATTCTAAGCTAGTCACACAAGTCACCATTTAGCTGGTGGCTGTTATGGGATTAACAGATTTGAACCACAGGAAATAATTTCAAATGTTATTGGAGTTTAAAGAATACTGTTTTTTCATCAATTGCTGATGTAACAATTGTTTTCAGTTTATGTGCAAATAGGCTTCTAAAATCTTTACTATGAATTGAGATTTTGTTAGGGTTTTTCTTTTCTATTTTTGTTTGTGTTATTGTATCCCTGTTCTATTGATATTCATTATATTGCACATGCATGCAGCTGTTTCTTTATTTTGCCTTTCCTGGAATGCTCAGTTCTCTAATATATATTATTTGGCTGTTTTGCAAACAAGGTATCCTTAAGGTATTCAGCTGTGCATTAATTTTTCAAATGTTCTGGCAATTATTTGATCTTGGAGAAAGTCTTGTTGGTTCAAATGAGACAAATTCCTTCAGAGAGTGTAATATGTTTTGTGGGTTGATAATATATGATGAATGCAGCACAGACACTAGACTTGATATGTATCTAGAAAAAATATACAGTAGCTCAATAAAATGCCTTTGACTTAAATATGTGGTATTAAGTTGGACTTTTCTGCTAACTTCATTTTATGAGGCATTTGTACCAACTTCCCACAATGTTCAAGTGGAGTCATTTTGCAGAATTGTTGCAGCGGGCCCCCTGATAGGGGCTGGCTAGTGTTTGTTAACCAATTACAGTAGTAGTAATTTGTACTACTTGGTGCCTTTCAAAGGCACAACCCAAAACTATGTGTCAGAAGCAAATTTTATGAGCTTGGCATAAATTCTCTTGGGCAGGGACAGTTTAGCAACATACCTCTGAAGTTTCCCTTTCACCCAATCTGTGCACTTTTATACTTTTGTTTCTCTCAACCTACTTGTGGAAGTCTTGACTGCCAAACCATTCAAGCTGAAGTAATTTTCTCATCCAATCTGAACTCCCAAAACAACTTTATTATTATTTTGAAGGAAAATTTTTAATATTAAGAAAATGCAGATGAAAAACTCAATAAGCTTTGTAGGCTTGAGCCAACATAATCCATGCATCCAAATTGTGGAAGCTTTATCTAGTGTGAATTAGATGCTACTTAAATTTTTAGGTAAAAAATCAACAGCTATTAATTTGGCGGACTTATTTATTTCTCACTGATGATTTTTGCAGTGTATCTAATCAATGTGCTCATGAATAGAAATGACACAATTTAAATATAGAGGCACTGCTGTACATTGTGTGATCATGTTTTCTTAGTGTTCCATAATACAGTGAATCAATTTATTTCCTCTGAAAAGACTCTTGTAGAAATCATACACAGTGCTTTCACCTCTATTATTTAATATGACTGTTTTATAACTCTTATAAATTGGTGATTTTTTCAGGAGCCTGTAGCAGAAGGAGAAAGGAGCACATTTTGAGAAGAAAAAGAAGAAAGGCAAAATCATATGGAAGCTAAAAGTGCAACCGATTGCACTAGAAGCTCTTAAGTGAAAATAAGCACCAGAAAATAGTTAAATAACTTTGGCTCAAATAATTTCCCACCTCTCTTCACCTTGCTGTGCTCCTCAGGTAAACATATGGGCTGCCTCTACACTGCCCCTCCATTCTGGGAGCGGCATGTAAATGCAGCAGATCAAAAATGCTAATGAGGTGCTGAGATGAATATTTAACACGACATTTGCATAATGGCAGCCACTTGCTGCGTTGAAAGTGCGGGTTTCAAAATGCAAACTAGCCTTGTAGATGGGATTCCTTCAAAAGGACGGCCCCCTTTCAAAAGCACCCTTCTTCCTGAAAAAGGGAGGGACAGTGTAGACACAGCCAGTGTATATCCTTCCACTCCTGTGTGGAAAGGAGTTAGCAGTGGGTCAGCAACTCATGGGCTCCTAACAGTGTGTCTACACTGCAATTTAATAAAAAAGTGGGGAGGGATCCAGGGCTTGGGTTTCAGCCCAAGCCCAAACAGCTACACTGGAATCAAACAGCCCCTTGGCCCAGGCAGAGGCAGCTGATATGGACCACCTGCAAGTATTTAATTCCAGTGTAGATGCTCTCTTAGAGGCCCATCCTAATGGCTATGCAGAAGGAGGAATATATAGTGGGAATATCGTGGGCAGATAGTGAGGTGAGCACACCGTTGACAATCTCTGGAAAAGAGAGAGATGGAGGGGAAAGGCTTGGGTTTATATCTCTGCCAAATGAGCTTAAATAGCATCAAGTCAAGGAAGAGTCTGGCCTACAGTTTGTAAGTGCCTCTCTTGCCCTTTGCTTGTCACACTGACTGAGTGGAGGTCTACATATGGCTCTTGGTCTAATCTTAGAAGAGGTGAGTTGACGTGTTGAGAATCCGTGGGACAGAGACTTCCACATTGAACAGAAAAACAAAAAAGCAGTCAAGTAGCACTTTAAAGACTAACAAAATAATTTATTAGGTGATGAGCTTTTGTGGGACAGACCCACTTCTTCAGACCATAGCCATACCAGAGCAGACTCAATGTTTTGAAAAGAAAGTGAGCTAGGAAGTGAAGTGGTACAGTAGAATTGATTGAAATGTTTCAGTGAAAGTATTTATCCAAACTTCACATGTAGGTTTCTAAAAAAGTTGAAGTTTTTTTATTATGTTTTTCATGTTGTATGCGCAGCTTTAGCTTTGGCATTAACATCCTTATTTTGTCTTTGGCAATTGAGTATACAAGCGGAATGGAAAATGAGGGTTATTTTAGAACCACCATGAAGAAGCAGAAACCAATGCATTAAGGTGCATTCTATTCTTATTCATACACTGACAGATATGCACATTAACTACCTTAGCATTTCACATTACATTCCCTTTCTAAATACGTGGAGTTGCAGTTACACACCCTGCATTAGACCAGTTTGTGGTAACCAGAATCTCTCTCCCTCTCACCTCACTGCTTCATATGCCAGTAATGCATTTCTCGGTTTCTTACTCCAAGTGTTTGCTGTCTTTGATATTGTAAAAGAATATTTAGGGTCCTTCATTATAATATGCCACATGAATTTACAAAGGAGGAAAAAGCAGTGTCTCTAATCCTCAGGGGAAGATTGAGGACTGCCCAACTGAATCTGGCTGCTACTTAAATATTCCACCTCTTTTAGACTTGTGGTATTTTAATCCTACAATGAATTTCAACATTGCATGAGCCTGAAAACCTTACTGGGAACCAGCACGTCCTAATCTTTTACAATTCTTGTGATTAGCACTGCCTACTAATCCCAACGCTAGACCCAATACCAACTGCTAACTGTGCTACTAGCTAAATCTAATCCTTCTGGCAGTCTGGGACCCGCATTACATTTATTGTTCTAAATTATCAGCTGTGAGATACTGTGGCAGTTCTTGGATTGGTAATTTTTTCCTCCATCACAGGCTGATAAATGCAATGATTAATGTGAGATCATTGTGCATATGTTGAATGCACAAAACAAAACAAAACAAAACAAAAAACAAAAAAGGTCCCTTTGGTAGGTGAAGAAGTATTTTGCTTTCTTCCTAATGATCAGTAGCAAGATGTTTATATGCAGTGAATTTCTTTAGTGGCAATTCTCCCTTACCCACACCCTCTCACCTATTAACATGTTTGTTTTAAAGTTTTGCCTGTTAGGTTATATCGGCTGAGTTTAAAGTGCTAGGGAAGGTAATCCACATGTTAAACCCATTCAGCTCCCAACATGCAGACAACTTTAGAAACTAACATCTGATTCTACCACAGGGATAGTGTGTGTTTGTCTAGCCTGCACCAGTAGATTTTGTACCTCAGTCGTGCTGAGCTACGTATATGAACTAAGAGTAAAGAATCTGCTTTTTTTTTCTGGAAACCTGTGTAGGTGTGTAAAATCTCTGAGAGCTGTTCAGAATTTACATTAGGAGAGAGGAAAAGAAAATGCATATTGCATAGCTCCAGAATAATTCTTTGTATGCATGTGTAGTTTTTTGTCTTGTTTTGTTTTTCTTTTTTGTTAGCAGCAGGACCCTGTAGCATAAGTGACTTTTAAGTTGTACTGAAAATAAAGACAATTAGACACAGAATGTGAAATTACACTTCTGTGTAAATGGAATCTCAAAACTACCACAGAGAATCAGATGTAGCTAGCAGTTCACTACGGCTATGTTTACGCTGAGGATGCTATTTCGAGGTAGAAAGATGTCCTAAAATAGCAACGCTGCGGATTTTGCCATTCTGGTTCCACTACTCCTCGTCAAATGAGGGATAATGGAACACTTGAAATAGATGCTTCTTCTGAACTTCAGTGATGCTTGGATGGCACCAAGTTTGGAATAAGCTATTTCAAAATAATTTATGTACAGAATTTTGACAAAAATGCACAGTGTAAACATATCCTAAATGTTCGTTGTTGTCTTTAGCATGTTAGTCTAAAGGTCCCAGAAACTAAGAAACAATTTTTGCTACTGATACAGTTCTCTATGGCTGTGTCTACTCTTGCATTCCTCTTTTGAAAGAGGCATTCAAATGAGGTGCAGATTTTCATAGGTGGCACGTCATTTGCATATTCTTCTTTTGAAAGAAGAAAAGCCATGTAGACGTGGCTCTTTTGAAAGTAAACCCCATCTTCAAAAGAACCCTTCTCCCTATTTTTATGGGGTTTACTTTCAAAAAGCTGCATCTACACTGCTTTTCTTCTTTCGAAAGAAGATCTTTTGAAAGGAAAATATGCAAATGAGGTGCCAGATATGTAAATCTGCACCTCATTTGCATTTTTGATTCCCTCATTTGCATGCCTCTTTTGAAAGAGGAATGCAAGTGTAGGTACAGCCTATATAACAGAGAAAAATCTAAAACTGTAAATCAAAATGAAGGTCAATGTTAATGGATGTGCCTTTTCTGGTTAACTTACTACGATGCACAGTTATTTAAACATGAAATCCCTTGTTTTATTTCCATGGCTACTAAGAGATGCTGCCTGGGATTTGGAGTGGGGGCCTATGTTTCAGGAGACAGAAGTTTAAATCTCTACTCTCACAAAGACTTGCTGTGAAACTGTAGGCAAATCAGTTGGGCCAAAATTTTCAGTTGTCCACTAATTTGGGGTTTCAGTTTTTAGGAGACTGTCTTGAATTACTTTGTGTCTCCCGCCCTACCCCCGGAGATGCTGAGCTCCTACAGTTTCTATTTTCTTTAATAGGAGCTGTAGGTTCTCCAGACCTTTGAAAGTTGAGCTCAAGGGATCTAAAATTGGACACTCAAAATAATCAGGGAAACCACTTAAAACTTACTTCAACCTCTGTCTCTCTTTTTTTTTTTTTTGTCTGTGAAGTGGAGTCACTAAGACTTACCTCTCCAAATACTGGTGATGAGGGTTAATGTTTATAAAGTGTTTTACATTCATACAAGAAGGGATTCTAAATATTGAGGGGGATTTCAGATAAGCACCCCGACGGACTGCCTGCAGACTGCATCCTATCCAAGTGGACAAGATATTTAAAAGGCAGCACAAATGCAGATCCAGCCAGAAGACATCTGTTCATTATTGCTACAATCTATAGCTTGATCTGAAGGGTGATGAAAGTGCTGTTGGCAGCACACCTTCAAAAGAGAAACCACAAGAGCCAGAAGAAACATGGATGTGGTGGCCTGAGGGACAGATGAGGGGATGAAAGAAGAAGCTCTGAGATGTCATGAGAAATATGTATAAATATAATGAGCTGTGTTCTCATGAACCTCCGTGAAATCCTCTCTGATCCCTTGGGGATCAGATCAAATTGTAGAGAAAAGACTTATTATAATTTTAGAGCCCCATCCTTCAATTCTCTCTGCAGATAATTTATTGCAGAATTCTGGAAATAGTTTTATTTCTGGTTCTAGTGGAAGGTAACAGGAAGAACACCTCTTTTGTACTATTTAGTGCACGGGTCAGAATTCCTCACATGCGTGCCAAGAGTGGCACGTGAACGGATTTTCATTGGCATGTGAGGCGGGATCTCAGTTCCGTCCTTCTTCCCCCGTGCAACCAGGAGCTTGGCTTAACAAAAGACCAGGTAATGGTACCAATCACCACCTAAACGGTAAAGCTCTGCATCTTAATTTATTTATTAATGAAGCTGTGGCAAATAGGACTATTAGTGACTTTAAAAAGTATCACCATCACTCAGACTGTGCATAGAGATCAAAAGGTCAAATTTCAGCACTCTACCCTAGAAAGGTTGCTAACACCTGATTTAGTGGTTTCATCTTGAGCACTCTACTTTTCAGGTGTGTATTTTTGGTCTATCAGCTCATACTGAGTTGAAAAAGCTCCACGTTTTTCATAGGGACAATATTGTTTAAATGTGTTTTTTGAAGCAGTACATATTTTATAAAAACTGACAAAGTATTTCAAATTAAAACTTATAAAACAACTAAACTTTAATGTTAAAATGGTTTTCTGTTAGTAACTATATTATGGAAGCAGTGGAGTGTCATATATATCAGTTTTATTTTCGTTTTATTAATGTTAAATATTTAAAAAATTAATCACTGAAGAAATAAGAGCTTAAAATTAATTAAAATTTGTTAATGGCTTTGTTTTTGTAAATATTAACTTCTAATACAGGTTCAATCTGTTTTGAAGAAAAGACCTGGGGTACTGTTTTTTTGGCAAAAGCACATACATCAATTTTAAAAACAGTTTAGAGCATGTTTACAGGAGAAGCCAGCACAGAATATGCTGGTGTGTGACTATAAAGAGAACAGCAATTTCATCTTAGTGCCCTATGTGGATACTCATCATGTTCCCTGCTAAAAGAGCCTTTGTGAATTTTAGATTTGTCCAAAAGGAACTTTTAATGTGGATATAATTGTCTATACAAGGACTTAGTGTAGAATAGCTATTATACTTTTAATCCATGTCCTACGTACTTTTAATCCATATTCTACCTAACCCTAACCTCTACACTATTTCCTGTTCTACAGGTAGCCAGGCTAGTTTGTTTCAGCCAAAACAACAAGGAATCTGGTGGCGCCTCAAAGACTAACCCTTTTATTATGTCATTATCTACACAAAACTCACAAAATCTTATGCCATAATAGAAGTGTTGGTCTTTAAGGTGCCATCGGACTCCTTATTGTTCTTGTCTGTCCTGTGTGGATGAGCCATTAGGCTTTGAATAGCTTAAGTGTCACGGAAAGTGAAGAAGACTTGGACTTCTGTGTTTAAGAATCTGAGTCATACTGGACTTTCAATGAGACTGCAGCCCACAATTGAAAAATGGGAGTTAGGCTCCTATAGTCACTTAGTGACTGTTGAACAATTTAGCCCCTTAGTGGTGTAGTTTAAAAAAGCAATTTTGAAGGAAGTTGCCACAAAAATAGTTTTTGTAGCAAATATGTATTCATGTTAATAAACCTTATCAGAAGACTAAAAAGTTTTAGGAAATGTGAATCATGATAATTCACACATGAATTTCTAATGTGATGAGTCATAATGTGTGATGAAATGGAACTGCTCTGTTTTTAGTTAGCTTGTTGCTACACGTTTTAGAAACCCTTCCCTCCTCCTCCCATTTTTCAGAGGCTGACAGACTCCAGCAGCCGAGAATCAGGCTTCATCATCAGATTCTTGAAGAGGCTTGTGCACCTGTTGGTCTCTCTGTGGATGCTCAGCAGGGGGAAATGAGCCTTCTTGCTATTCTGATAGCACTTGCAGCTGCGGGAGGAGAGGATAAAGTGAGAGATGATCTAGGATTTTTGAGATGTTAATCCTGGTTCTACAGTTACAACTAGAGAAGCATCATGAGTTGCTACATGTACAACTTTCAATAGAATGAAGCAGAAATGAGATGCTAGTAACACGTGTAGGTAGACTGGACACTAAAGTTCAACATCCTAAGGCTGTAGTTATTATTCCTGCTTTCAATGGGAGATTTTGTTGGAATAGGGGTATTGGAATTTAGACCCCAAATTTAAGGAGAGTTTGGAAAGTGACAGACAAGATTGACACTCAGGGAAAGGAGAAAAAGAAAACCTGTTTCTTCACTTGTCCCCAAAGGGGTAAATCCTAAACCCAAAAGTAAAGCAACAATTTCTGGAGAATATGCAACTAAAAAGAAGATAGCACAAAGCTCTAGATTGTAAAATTTTCAAAAGCAGCAAAGTCCTATTGATTTTTACCTGTTGACTTAGGTCTTTTTGTACGGAAGGTTTATGTGTTTTTTGAAAAGTTTACCCATAAAGCTCTATTGATAATGGTCCCAAAGACTCTCAAAGTTTAAGCAAAATTAAAAATGTCTCTTGAAACTCTGAAAATTCTATTTGCTCCCCTTTTAGGATTTCATACATGGGTTTCAGGTGCTGTATAGCACCTATCTACAGTATAAAAAGAGTGTTCCAGATTATGAACATGAAAAGAGAAAACATACTTATCGAGCATTTCTCTGCTTTAACAAAGTGGGAAAATCTGTTACTTTGAAGTCTTACAACTGAAAATCATGTTGAGAATTGATTGATGTAAAAGAAATTGGCTCGTCTTATTTCCTTAGCCCCTGCTTTGAGTTGCTGCTGAAGAACATGCATGTTGGGCTGATGAACCCATTATTGTGTTGCTTTTTACAACAAGGGCTGTAAAAGTCAATATTCCGGTGATGGGAATGAGGGAGCACACTACAGGTTAATACTTAGAGACCTGTGATGTCTCAGGTATAAATCTGGTTTACCTATTTTTAGATTTTGGTCTAAAACTCCCATAGTTTCTACAATTTTTAGTTAATTACCAATATCCGCACTGCTTTGACTTTTACTGATAACTGTTAAGGGGCACAGTTAATCAAAGGTGCTGAGGTCCAACACTGATATCGCCGAGTATGTGGCTGCTGAAAAAAAAACTTCCGTAAATAAATGGTGTTTTCAGGCATTAATGTTCCCAGTACCTCCCCTTACCCCCAATTACATGGACTATAATTCATTCTTCCACTACCACAGATGCAATTTACTAAACATTTTGCCAGTTTCTCAAACAGTATTCTGCAGGCTACTGTGTACCTGGAGTTCTCCAGTACAAGCAGCAGCAATACTGAAGATTAAGGCTAAGAAAGAAACACAAAGTGACGAAAACTAACTTAGCTTCTTGCAAAAGGCTTTTAATAGGAGGTGGGCTTCTTCAAGTTCAGGAACTTTGAGACCCACCATTATAGGGTCCTGTAGTGTTCATTTGGTTTATACTATTTGGGAGGCAGCTGTCTGAACTACAACAGGAGCCTGCCTAGGCATCTGTCTGAGAGTTTCATAGGCTGTGTGCAGTGCTGTAATTTCAGAGGTGCAGTGCTGTAATAGCTTGAAACCTCGGAACATATCACATCAGATCAAATTCTATTTCAAGGTCTGTCAACATTGAGGTTTCAACAGGCTGGCAGTGTTGCTCTTTGAACATGCCTGTGAGATAAATTGTCAACAATTAATTCTAATTAAAACTGATCTGATGAAGTGGGTCTGTCCCACGAAAGCTCATCACTGAATAAATCATTTTGTTAGTCTTTAAAGTGCTACATTTCTGCTGCTTTTGTTTTGTTGGTTTAGAAAAGATCCTTGAATAAACGTTATGCATCTGAATTTCACATAAAACCTGTCCCAGAGCTGTCTGAAGCAGGAAATCCTTCAGCTTTGTCAGAGTGTGGAGTGTCTCAAGGTTCCATCTCCCCTGTCATTCATAATCAATTTAACATTGCAGCAACTTAGAACAATTTCCTACACAGGGAACAGATTGTCCAGAAGTGCTTCATGTAGCCTGGATGGGTCACATTTTGGAAAAGAATCCTGGTTATTTCTTCTCCTTTAACCCCTCCCCCCACATATCCTGGAGTCTGTCAGAACTTTGCCACCCCATGCTGGAGGCTTTGGTACCGAGACCCCCGTGCTCAAAAACAAAAACAAACAAAAATCAGACTGAATTTCAAACAAGGTTTAGTTCTCCAAGTGCCGAGAAGGGCCAGAAGGAGACGCTAACCAATGGCAAGCCAGGAATCCAATTATGAAGGCTTGCCTGGGTACATGCAGGAAGTACAGGGGAAGAGCTCCTTAGTTCTAATCCAGAGCCCCGTGCCGCATCCAGCCTTTTATTTAAAGTGCCATGTCCAAGCTGTCACCCTTTGTATGTCTTTACTAGTTCAAAGGCACTGATAGCCAGATTCTGAGTTTATTTGTTGATATAACCCGCTAAAGGTCCTCTTGCTCTGAGTAGGCTTCTTCCTCTCTCGTCTGGAAACTAGCAGAGATAGCAGCAAGGGACTACCCATGGACCACAAGTTGAGACAATTTGACCTAAAGTAGTCTGATCACCAATAAAATGGGTTTAGAGGGGATTCTTTTAACACTTAGACAAGCCATACTTTGAAATTTTATTTTAGGAATAGCCTCCATCACCACAATATCTGAGAACTTCACAATCTAATTTATTTATCTTTAAAATACTCTGAGAGGTAGGAAAATTGTATTAACACCATTTTACAGGTGGGAAACTGAGGCAAAGAGCTAATAAGTGGGTTATCCTCTCTCCTGGAGGAGGTTTATGATGGACCAAAACAAGAACCTTTCCACAGCTCAGAGTAGCACTCTGACTACTGGCTAGTTTTTTGCCTGTGCTTGACCTTAATTTTGGTTTAGAGTGACTCCCTCTGCTTAAAATGGCATATGCTGTTAGAAGTCAGATGAGAGACAGTGTGGTCTAACAGCTAGGACTCTGTCCTAAAGCTGTGGAAACCACAAATGATAGCCTGACCCTATTGAAGTCAAGCAGAATTTTGCCACTCACTTCAGTGGGTCTAGCATTTTATTCTTGGGCTATATTCCCAGCCCTGCCACTGACCTTCTCTATGATCTCTCTTATTATACATGCCCCTCCTAGGGCTGCAAGGGACCTTGAGAGGTCATCTAGTCCAGTCCCTTGCCTTTGTAGCAGGGCCAAGCACCATCCCTCACATCTATTTGCCACAATTCCTAAATGACCTACTGAAGGATTGAACTGACAACCTTGTATTTAGGTAGGCTAATGCTCAAGCCACTGAACTATCCCTCCCCTATTGCTCTTCTGGGAGGTTGCTTGACCTCTCTGTTCAGCTGTTTTCCCTCATCCTTTGTCATATTGTAAGTTCTTCAGGGCTGGGGATGTTTTTATGTGTACATTGTTTAGTTCAATGAAAATTCTGGGTGGGGCCAGGTGGAACCAGACTTGAGACCATTTACACATATGCAGAAAAAAAAATCCCACATTCCAAAATGGCTACACATGGGGATGTTTCAGCTGCCTCTATCTGCTCTCAGCATGTGACACTCAATTAGGTGTTCTGTCAATTGGGACCAAAATTATGTATTGATCAATGGGGCTGGATTTTGTTTTTGAAAAACTAATGAATATTGATAAAGCTTGGCATTGGTACCAAGTCCATTGGTGCTTCCTGGCTGGAGTGCCCACTGGCAGCCCCAGTATCTGTTCCACCACTTCCCCCAGTGCCTCCTACCCAATGGCGTCCTCACCGATCAGTGCCTCCTCACCCACTGTGATCACCTTTTCCGCAGTTTACAGGAGGCACCAAGGAAGGGAGGAGTGAGGGCAGGGTGCACTTGGTGAGGAGGTGGAATGGAGTGGGAAGAGGCAGGTCTGGGGAGCAGGGGTGGGAAGAGGGGGGTGGAGTCAAGGAGGAAGAGGTGAAGTGGGAGTAGGGCCTGGAGTGATGTGGGGGAGGCACATAATACTGCAGCATTCTATCCTATGTGGCTACTTTATATGGTCTCTCAACACAGGTTTCAGGTTGCCTTCCACCTGTTTATGGATTTACCCTTAGAAGGTCTATCTGTGAGGTACAGAAGTATTAATATTTCCCAAGGAGTTAGTAGCAGAGCCCAGGTCTCTTGAGGCAGCATCAAGTGCTTTTGATCATCCCTTTTCTGCCGCTAACAAATGTCATAAGCAGTTTTCATAGCTTATTATGACAGCAAATTCCATTGCTCACACTTGTTAAGCCCATATTAACAGAATTCCATTGGTTCCTGTTGGACAGCCAGCACTTGCTGACAGTTTTCAGAATAGGGAACAACTGCCAAATATCAGATATCAGTCTATGAAAACAGATGGTAAATGTCAGGTTTTCTAATGGTAACCAGTGGATGAAGTTTATGTTTAATCCTATTTCTCAGGCTCCATTGGCAGGATACAGCGACCACAAGAGAACTGGCAATCTGCCATCCTGTTATCTGTAGAGATACCCTTTTTGCCAGATAATAAACCTCTGACAATATGATAATTCTTTGGACCCTCTTTAATTCAATTAGTCGAAACAGTTGCAAAATTGTATTGGAACTCTACATTTAATATAAATGATTCATTGTCTCTGGTGGAAGTTGTCCACAGTGTGAAGCATTCTTTGTCAACTTCGATTGCTTTGTCTCTTGTGGTGCCCTCGGTTGCTGCACTGATAATTTGAAGAGAATTTTCAACCAGCTTCCTACTTCTTTAGTCTTTCTATAGAAACAGGTGCCCTTTTGCATAGTTCAGAAGTTGTTCTGTATTTTTCCCTCTTTTATATGTTACCTTTTCACCTCTCTATTAGTTACTTGTTATTAATTGCTAGCATAATAATTGGTCAGTGGAAAAGTCTACCCTTAATTAATTTGCCTTAGCCCATATATTTTGTTTTGATCTTTCAAAGGTGAACACAGTTTTATGTCATTCTTTTCCTTAGCATTTCATAATAATCTGCTCCTCTTTTAACATTCACTACGGTGCTCATTATTTGCTACTTGCTTTTTGGCTCACTTCCTGACACCTTTCTTTAAATTAATATGAAGATCAGAATATGCACATACAGAACATAAGAAACACAGCAAATCATAAAACAGAAATAAAATAATATTCCACATCATGTCAAGGTATGGAATTATTTCATATTCTTCAGATTTCCCAGGCATAATGGAATCTAGCATCATTCAGTTCATAGCATCATTCTATAATTCTGTGGCTATCTAAACTTTTTAGAGTATTCTGTGGGGAAAAAAAGTGAAGTAAACCATCTTTTCTTTTTAAATACACATCTTTATTATTTCAGGTATATTTTATTGTGGAAGAAATTAGGTATTTAAAAGTATTTGAATTATCCTTTCAGGTGAGTCCAACTAATTTAAGCATCAATCTTACTGTAAATTGTAGAGCATCTTTACGTTTTTAGTCATGTCATTGTGATTAGGACCTTACTCAATCTAATAAAAATAAAACCCTCACACTGTAGAATGAGTTGTGGATTGGGTGTCCATAGAATTATACAGAAAGACTGGCCACTAGAATTAAGGAACTGGGTTAAGCAGCATGACTGGAGGTCTGGGGTGCACAGGGCAAGAGTTAGGCAAGGGAGTCCTTTTCCCTTTGTCACAGTTCTAGGCAACTGCAGCTGTATTTTCCCTCAGTAATCCAGTAAGAGAACCTACTGTCAACCTTATGGGTCCCTGGCTGTCCCCTCTTTTGGGTAGAGACCAGTGTCTTTCTCCTTTTCAGCAAAGGTATTTCCAGGCAGCACAATCTGCTTTCACTGTTAATACAATGGGCACCTGTTTGCTTTCCCTTCAGAAGCTGATAACTATGTCCTTATCAAATTCATAGTTAATTTTTGGTCAAGTTCACAGTGATAGGATTTTAAATATCATAGCTTTCATTATTTCAGCTATTTAAATCTGAAATTTCATGGTGGTGTAACTGTAGGGACCCGGAAAAGGTGCTATGGGGTGGATGCAAACTTATTGTAGAGGGAGCTGTGACTGGTGGCTGGGAGCCCAGCTATAAAGGCAGGGCCACTGCCAGCAGCTGTGCACAAATAAGAATGGCATGAGATGGTATTGTTACTTCTGCACTGCTGCCTGCTGAGCTGGGCCGACAGTTTGGTTGCTCCTTTCAGCAGGCAGCACAGAAGGGTAGCAATACCCTGACCCCTTTAAAATAACCTTTCAGTCTTCCTGCAACTCTCTTTTGGGTCTCCCTCATGAAATTACACAGAGAGGAAGCTGTGTCAGTCTGTATCTTCACAAAACAAAAAAGCAGTCCCGTAGCACTGTGAAGAGTAACAATAGAATTGATTGGGTGATGAGCTTTTGTGGGGCAGACCCACTTCTACAGATCTGGAAAATTCGGATGAATGAAAACCGAGATGAAGAGAATTTAACGGAAAGATAGAAATCAGTAGGCCCAATCCCTCCAACCTGTTGTATGGATTGGGGCCCTCTTCAAACAAGCAGGTCCCATCAGTTTGCTGGGTTAGGTTGAGGAGGGGAGCAGGGAAGAGAAATAGAGTGGTTGGTCCCTGGATAATCCAGTTTGAACAAGTATATGTACATCTGTCCAGTGAGGTGGCTTCTCTGGATGCTGTTACCACCCGAGGGAATTTGCTTATTCATCCCCTGCTGTTCTCCCTTTTACTCTTTGCATAGGAATACATACAACTCACAATGCAGTAAATCTTCGATTTAATGGACTAATAGGGAGGAAGTGTGTCCGTTAAACCCGGATGTTCATTAAATCAGAGGGTTTACTGCGACCCACCCCGCCAGGCTCCCCCAGCCCCCCCCACCCAAAAAATGCCCACTGCTCACCGCCACAAGAGGAGCTGCCAGAGCCTGCCACTGGTGTTGGGGATCCCACTGTGGTTGGGGGTCCTTCTGTGGCAGCAAGGGTCCAGCTGTGCATGGCAGCAAAAGACCCCCCCATGGCTGGGGACTCTTCTGCATGAGACAGTAGGAGGTGCCATTGCCACTTGGAAGAGCGGCTGCTGCTCATGGAGCTGCCACATGCTCCTCCTACCAGTGGTGGGGCACATGCATGAGGCCATCTGCCGGAGTATGTGCCACCCCTGGTGGGAGCAGCACATGGAGGCTCCAGAGAAAGAGGCATCGGCTCCTCCAGGCCTCAGCAGCAAGTCCACTGGGGGGAGGCGGGTATTTAGGATTTTACGGGCCCTGGTTAAGTGAACTTCACGAACAAGGTGGTCCATTGTTCTCGGAGTCCACTAAATCGGGGTCTGTAAAATTGAGGGTTTGCTGTAAAATACACAATTGCATTTTTAGTACATTGTTCCCCAACAATATTAACCCTAATTGAGTAAAGTTTGTCTTAATTCCATATGACTTCTTCAGTCTGTCACACAATCTTCAAGGGAGGGACTTGGCCAAAGAGGTTTCCTTTCCCATGTAGGATCCTACAACTTCCTGTGTAGAGGGATTTTCATTTCTGTATAGCCTAAGGAAAATCACTAAAGCATGAAACATTCTGCAGTATCAGTAAACAGGATGGGGGCTGGGGAACATACAGAACAAAAAGAGCTGGAGTTCTTCTAGTATTTTGACCTGTTGCTTATAAGTATATAATATAAACATCATTACCTTCATAGGGAAATATTTCTACCCCCTCTTTACCATTTTATGACGGAGAGATGCAAGAGTTTACTTAAACTATACTCAATAACAAAGCACCTTCAATTTTAAAATGCTGACATCACAGCTGCCAGTATTTTTATCCATTTGCCAAGAAGGTAAAACATTGTGCATGGAGTCGTTTTGGCTTGTCTTAAATTAAAGGTTTCTCTGAAAGTGCAGACTCTATTTTCCGCCATGAATTCCAAATGAATTTCTGACATCAGTTACACAACATGAGCCTTGATGTAATAAACACAGCATTGTGATTTCACTCTAGAAACCAGCAGAAGGTGAGAGATGGCTTTTAGTTGCACTCTCCTATCTTAAAGCAAAGATGAACATGCCTTTAAAAAAAAAGGTACCAGTAAAGTAAATTATCGCCCTCCCGCCTCTTTTTTCTTCAATGTGACAACTCCTTTAGAAGCTACATTATAATTGCCATTATATTATTCATGCAAATAAAAAAGTACAGCTGAGCTATTGCTGAGCAGAGGCACTGGCTTGCCTCTGTGAGCCAAGGACAAGCTTAGCTGGAAAGAATGTTCCCATATTTTAGTGCTGGCTGCCTGGCAGTGCCAGGATCCTGTGGTGCAGCCTATGAGCAGCCCATAAATCTTAAGAGTGAAGCTTTGATGGGCTGTGCAACCTCTATTTTGTAATACTAGCACCTCTTAAAAACAACGAAAGCACGTAGGGCTTCAGTGATACTGTATACAGTCTGGGGAACAATTGCCATCTTGAGTCTGTGCTACGGGGAGGGAATGACTGGTAGTGCTCCAGATTGAAGTTCTTGGTTCTGCCACACAACAGGTCCAAGACAAGGAATAGCGACAGAGACAGATCTACTTTGCTGTCTTGATGCTGTGGATCAGCTCCAGCTTGGTAATGGCTAGTAGGTCATTTCGTGGACTTTTTGCTGGATTTGCCAGTTGTTCTTTTTGTTCTTTAGGAATTAACGCCAAAGTAGCAATTAGGCAAAGATTGGCAACTCATTTTAAACAGACCTGAACAGTCATTGGACGGTAATTTGTTGTTGCAGTTCTAATCTGCTAAATTTAAGCAAGCTTCCTGGAAGTGAAAGGTATCCTGTCGCCTCACCAATCACCTGCTGAACTTTTAAAGGCTGTTTTAAAGAAATGGTTTATGCCAACTCCTGTCAGTGTAGTTATTAAAGATAAATATACATTGGCACTTTTACGTATAAAGCAATCGCCAGGATTTTGCGAGTTTGTGCACACACCTCTTGAGTTTTAAGGCTGAGGAAAAGAGGGTTTGAAACCCATTAACTGTTTGAAATTCACTGCTATCAAGTATAGGCTGTTGGTAAGTCATACGGGGTGCTCCCAGATGTGGAACTGGTGGCACCATGAGTGAGTACCTGCACACACTGTTAAGTTTGAAATGTAATGGATTTTTGAAATGTCTGAACTGAACTAACCGTGACATGAGTTGGGATCTGATCTTGGAAAGGCCTTTACTTGATGAGCAGCTTCTAGACTTCAGTTAGATTTGAGGTGGGCTTATGTCTCTGTGCACTTGGAGGCTTTTGATCATTTGTGATATGCGATACAAAACCCATTGGAGCAGGTACAAATAAATAATAACTGTGTAGTACCCTGAGGCACTGAGACCTCATCTGGGGTGAGTGAAGTCACTGCTTTACAGCCTCAGCTGAGAGCCAGCTGGCCTTTAGCTCATGTGGTAGAGTGCAGGGCTTTAGTCCCTATGCTCACAGGTTTTATCCCTGGGGCTGGCAACCCAGGTCTGTCAGCAACACAACTGTAAGAAAGTAGGGCTCATGCTATGCTAGGGATACCATGTAAAAAAGACACCCCTCAGAGGGAGTGTATCAGTATCTAACACATGGGCTACGTCTACACGTGCCCCAGACTTCGAAATGGCCACGCAAATGGCCATTTCGAAGTTTACTAATGAAGCGCTGAAATGCATATTCAGCACTTCATTAGAATGCGGGCGGCCACGGCACTTCGAAATTGACACGCCTCGCCGCCGCGCGGCTTGTCCCGACGGGGCTCCTTTTCGAAAGGACCCTGCCTACTTCGAAGTCCCCTTATTCCCATCAGCTCATGGGAATAAAGGGACTTCGAAGTAGGTGGGGTCCTTTTGAAAAGGAGCCCCGTTGGGACAAGCCGCGCGGCGGCAAGGCGCATCAATTTCGAAGTGCCGCGGCTGCCCGCATTCTAATGAAGTGCTGAATATGCATTTCAGCGCTTCATTAGTAAACTTCGAAATGGCCATTTGCGTGGCCATTTCGAAATTTGGGGCTCATGTAGACATGGCCATGTTGTATTAAAGTAGTATAGTATATACAGTACCTTAATGCAATGCGAGTTGGTAGATACAGATACACTACTTCTTGGGGGCATTCTCTTTTTTTGAAAGGTCAAATATGATAAACCTAATGCCAGGCCAGGTGCTGTCCAAATACATACGTTAGTGAGACACAGCCCTGCCTGTTAAATATGCCATTGGAATTAAATAATAAATGGGAAGTCTCACATTTTCCCCACTCCCAGAACACCTTTCTCCAAAAGAAGGGAAAAAGTGGGGAATCTAAGATGCCTATTCTGGATTAGTGTGTGTAGATGCAGAGCCTATGACAGGCTCAGCATGGTTAAAATCCAATTCACTTCATTGCAGCTAGCTGAGTGCCAGCCAGCATCCATAATATGTAGTCAATTTCAGGGTCAGGGCCATAGAACAGTTCTTTCTAAACTGTAATTGCTCTTGCCTTTCAGCTGTCTGGGGAGCAGCGTAGGAGCAGCCAATTCTCACCATTTTACAATCCATCTTAGAGTAACGAGTGGTTTTTCTTAGAGACTGACCTGATGTAGTGCCATGGCATTACATGGTTACCTCTAAACTACAAGCTAGGGATGTCACTCCCAGCTCAAGAGCTCACACTAGCTCTCCTCTGGGCTAGCACACTAAAAAAAAAAATAAAAAAAAAAAATGTGCAGCTTCAGTAGCTCAGGACAGCAGCAGCATGGTTTACCTGACCCAACTACATACCCATGGGCTTGCACTTGGGACGGCTGGCCTGTGTCGCTGCTGCCATTGCCCAGGCTATCATGGCTACACCGAATTTTTAGCACAAGAGCTAGTGTGGCTGTATGTCCAAGAGCCGGAATCCTACCCCTAGCATGGAATGGAGTAGGCTCTGTTACAGGGTCAAGCTAGAGGGCTGCTACAAATAAATAAAATGAGGAGTGGGGAAAGCAGCCCAGAAAGGGAGCCTATTAGAAGGCCGGGTGGGTAGACGAGCATCCCAGAAAGGGAGAGCAGGCCCAATGCCCTTGCTAATGAGAAGTGGATTGCTGCTGGGCAATCAGGAACAGCTGGTAGGGAACTGGCCCAGGCAGATGGGACCAGCTGGTTCCACTCAGAAGCCTATTGAAGGCCTGTGACAGGCCTTTTAAAAGCTGTTCCAGCTAGGTGCTGTGAGTAGGGAACAGCTGGGCTGTCCTACAAAATAGGGGTTAACCTGGTCCCTGATGAAGGGAGAGGGTTGCTGACCCAAAAGACTGGTTGGGGGAAACGGGGTCCCTTTTTGTGGCTCCTATACTTATGTGTCAATTTCAGCTTTTACCTTAGAACAAAAGGTAAGTTTCTAGCCCTTATGATTTTGGAGGAAAATACTCAAAATGTGAACCCCTATGGAATCAAACACTCAAAGGGAAATTAAAAGAATACAACATACAGGAGTTTGAGGACCTGCCTCATGCTCTTTGAATGTCAGTATGGCTATTGCTTGGCTTCTTTACCTTTATCCTTTCTTTCCTCACACCTGTTTTTTTTTTTTTTTGTTTTTTTTTTTTAAGGTTAGTCTATTCAGCTTCACTTCTGTTAAATCTGTGAATATTAATGGTTAGAGGTGAATATACTTTGAACTGTTTGGTCATTATACACTAACAAACTTCTTTTGGAGCATAAGCTTTCATGGGCAAAGATCTACTTTGTCAGACATGCATCTGACAAAGGGGGTCTTTGCCCACAAAAGCTTACACTCCAGAAAAATCTGTTAGTCTGTAATGACCAAAGACCCACTTTGTCAGACATGAGAACAACAAGAAGTCCTGTGACACCTTATTACTAACACCTTACTTACAGATATTTTGGAGCATAAACTTTTGTGTGCAAAGACCTGCTTCATCAGATGCATCAGTGGGGGGTGGGGGGTTTCCAGAGGGATATTTAAAGAATGGGGTCCCACTCATGCATCTGATGAAGTGGGTCTTTGCACACAAAAGCTTATGCTTCAAAATAGCTGTTAGTCTATAAGGTGCCACATGACTTCTTGTTGTTTTTTGTGGATACAAACTAACACGGCTACCCCTCTGATACTTGTTTGGTCATTGCAGTCATAACGTCATTTAAACATTACATCGTTGTAGGGTGGAAAAGACTAAAGAAATCTAAACAGTAGCACTTAAGTTGAAAGGGAAACTACACAAAAATAAGAAAGCTAGTAGAACAGAATATTAAAAAGAATAGTTGTGAGTAAAATGTCTACAAGTTGAACAGAAATTGTTTAAAAACAGTGTAATAAAAGCTCAAACTAAAAATTTAACAAAGAAACTCAGGACTAAAATAATTCCTCCATAACTGAACAGTAGAATAAAAGAGGTGGGTAGAAGCAAACAGGCATCCTGAAAATATTGTAAGAAAATAGAAAGCATCATAAACATCTGTAAAGGTTTAATTAGGCAAGCCAAAAAAAGATTGAGGAATATCTGGCAAAAGACACAAAACCAGCAATTTTTAAGTACATCAGAAGCAAGAAGTTTGCCCAGAAATCAATGCGGCCACTGGATGGTAGAGGTGCTAATGGATCACTCAAAGAGGGTAAGTTATAGAGAGATACCCATGTTAGTCTGTATTCTATCAAAACAAAAAAGCAGTCATGTAACACTTTAAAGACTTAACAAAATAATTTATGAGGTGATGAGTTTTTATGGGACAGACCCACTTCTTCAGATCATAGCCATACCAGAACAGACTCTGTTCTGGAGTCTGTTCTGGTATGACTATGATCTGAAGAAGTAGGTCTGTCCCACTAAAGCTCATCACCTCAAAAATTATTTTGTTAGTCTTTAAAGTGCTATATGACTGCTTTTTTGTTTTGAAGGAAGATAAGGTCTTTGCAGGGAAGCCAAATTAATTATTTGCATCAGCCTTTCCTCGAGAGGATGTGGGGTAGATTCCCAGGTTCTCACCACTGAGCCATTCTTCTAAGGTGACATGTCTGAGGAACTGTCCCAGACTGAGGTGCCGACAGAGATGATTTTGGAACAAATTGATTAATTCAACAGTAATAAGTTTCCAGGACCAGATGGTATTCACCAAAGAGTTCTGAAAAAATTCAAATGTGCAACTGTAGACTGTTGTATGGAACTTATGGTTTAATCAGTCCCTGTGCAGGATGACTGGAGAATAGCTACTTTAATGCTGTTTTAAGGGGAAAAAAATAAGGCTGCAAGAGACAGTGCTGGGAAGTAAGCCTATTTTCAATACCAGGCAAATGGACGGAAACTGTAATAGCATACAGAATTCTCAACATGAAGATCAATGTGGTATGTTGGGGAAGAGTCAATGTGGGTTTTGTAATGGGAACGCTTGCCTCACAAATCTTATTATAATTTTTTTGAGATGTCAGTAATCATGTGTTGAAGGGTGTTCTATCTGATATACTGAATTTGGACTTTTGGAAAGCCTTTGATAAGGTCCCAGAGCAACGGCTGTTAAGTTACCTAAGGAGACATGGGATGACAGGGAAGGTGCTTTTGTCAAAAAGTAGCTAATTTAAAAGATAGAAAACAAAGAGGGGGAATAAATGGTCACTTTTCACTATGAAAATGGGTAAATAGCAGGGTTTCCCAATGGTAGTACTGAGCCTGTGATGTTCAATATATTCATAAAAGATCTCGATAAATGGGTTGAGCAGTGAGCTGGCAAAGTTTGCAGGTGGTATAAAATTATTAAGATATTTAATTCCAAAGCTGAAAGCATAGAATTACAGAGGGATCTCACCACACTGAGTACTAGACAAAAAATTGTAGATGAATTCAATGTTGATAAATGTAAAGCAGTGCACAGTGGAAATAATAATCTCATCTATACATACAAAATAATTTATTCAAAATTAGTAGTTACCACTCAAAGATTTTGGACACACTATGGATGATTCTCTGAAAATGTGCTCAATAGTCAGTGGCAGTAAAAAAATGTTAATGTTAGGAATCATTGGGAAAGGGGTATGGCTACACCTTGAATAGTGCATGCATGTCTGCTCATCCAATCCAAAAAAATTTATTAAAACTGGAAGAGATACAGAGAAGGGCAACAAAAATGATTGGGACATCAAAGTGCTTCCATAGGAGGACAGATTAAAAAGACTGGGGGTTTTCAGTTTAGAAATGAGACAGATAAGGGTGAATGTGGTAGAGGTCTATAAAATCAGAAGTGTAGAGAAAACGAATCAGGAATTTTTATGTACACCTTTATATAACACAAGAGCCCATTGAAATTAATAGACAGCCCATTTAAAACACATCTGAGGAAGTACTACTTCATACAGTACAGTCCAATTGTGGGACTTGTTGCCCAGGGGATTTTGTGAAGTGCAAAAGTATAACTGGGTTTAAAAAAGATTTAGTTACTGATGGACATTTCCTCCATGAATTTATCTATTAGCCAGTATGGTCCAGGATGTAATCCTGTGCTCTGGGTGTCCCTGTAGCTCTGACTGTTAGAAGCTGGAACTAGTTGACAGGGTTTGGATCATTTGATAATTTTCCTGTCTGTTCATTCCCTCTGAATGGCACTGTCAGAAGACTGGATTTTGGACTAGATGAACCATGACTCTCAGCTAGTATGGGCATTCTTATGGATTTTATTATATGCATCTGTTGTTAAAAGTTTTGCAGAGTTCCTTGTTACACTCATTGTTGCAACTAAAACCTTATAAAACAAAATGTACACCTGCCATTCCACTCTACATAGCCTTCATTGACTTGACCAAGGCTTTTGACTTGGTCAGCAGGGATGGTCTGTTCAAACTGCTCCACAAGATAGGCTGTCCTCCACGGTTACTCAAGATGATCCAGTCATTCCACGAAAACATGAGAGGAACCATCCAATATGACGGCGCATTATTGGATGCTTTCAGAATCAGGAGCGGCGTCAAACAAGGATGCGTGCTTGCTCCGACATTGTTCGGGATCTTCTTCGCACTCCTCCTGAAGCATGCCTTTGGATCTTCAACAGAGGGCATCTTGCTGCACACAAGATCTGATGGGAAACTGTTTAACCTTGCATGGCTGAGAGCTAAGACTAAGGTGCGAGAAGTCCTCATCAGAGACATGCTGTTCGCAGACGATGCTGCTGTAGTGTCTCACACAGAAGACCAGCTTCAAAAACTGCTGGATCAGTTCTCCAAAGCGTGCAAGGACTTTGGGCTTACCATCAGCCTAAAGAAGACAAATGTACTTGGTCAAGATGTTGCTGAATCCCCATCAATCAGCATTGACAACTATACGTTAGAGGTTGTCCATGAGTTCGTTTACCTCGGGTCCACCATCACTGACACCCTGTCGTTGGACACTGAGCTAAATAGGAGGATCGGAAACGCGGCCACAAGTCTGTCCAGACTCAGCAAGAGAGTGTGGAATAACAACAAGCTGTACACTCACACCAAAATGCAAGTCTACAGAGCCTGCATCCTCAGCACCCTCCTTTATGGCAGCGAGACTTGGACCCTGTATGCCCGCCAGGAAAAGAGGCTGAATGTCTTCCACTTGCGCTGCCTCAGGCACATCCTTGGAATATCATGGAAGGACAGAGTTACCAACACAGCCGTCCTCGAGCAAGCTGGAATCCCAACCATGCACACCCTCCTCAGGCAGCGTCGGCTCTGCTGGCTTGGCCACGTCCACAGAATGAACGATGGAAGGATCCCAAAAGACATCCTGTATGGTGAGCTAGCCTCTGGCAAAAGACCCCCCGGATGCCCCCAGTTGCGTTACAAAGATGTCTGCAAGATAGACCTCAGAGAGGTAGACATCGAGCTGGACAACTGGGAAGAACTAGCAGACGACCGCGGCAGATGGAGGCAGGGGTTACACAAGGGCCTTCAGAAGGGCGAGTTGAAGATCAGACAGCTAGCAGAGGAGAAGCGAGCGCACAGAAAGCACAATAAGGACTTGCCAGACACCCACCACATCTGCAACAGATGCAGCAAGGACTGTCACTCTCATGTGGGTCTTTATAGTCACAACAGACGCTGTAAATGAAGTCTTAAATTGAAACTTTAAAGGGCGCGATCCATAGTCTGTGCAGACTGAAGGGTGCCTACTACCTGCCATTCCATTGACCACCTCTTCTTTTGTAATTCTGCCATAGACCCCACCTTGGTAAGATAATGTGCTCTTCTTAGATCTGGTTATTTTTAAAGGGTGTTTTTTTTAAACTAAGACAGTGAAATGTAAGAAAGCTGTTTTGGTAAGAGAGTTGTGATAAATACGTTCAGTACTCCTCCACTTTACTCTAAATTGTTTTTAATACAGTGTACTCCAAATGAAGGACCCACTATTGTTCCATTCCTGTCTGTGGTACTAAATAAAGCACCAAATCTATCATCTCTTACTTTATTTTATTTAGAGTTTTCCCTATCTGTATTGTTCAGTGTCCTGAGTTAAAGGAACTATGTAAGCCCCATATTTGACTTTCTAAATATGATAATATTTAAGCTAAAGAATTACCTGTTAATTTGCCACTTAGTAGGTTAAATGTCAGTTACATGCACACATTCTCCCATTGACTTAAGTAAGCTGTAATCCGTGTGTGAATGTGTTTGATTATTTTTAAATTAGAGATCCTCTTCTTTCCAGAACTGTGCAGGGTATCCCTTTTTTATTCCTCTCCTCTGAGGCTCATGTCATCGTTAAAATATCAAATTGGCTGCCTTTGAATTCTGCTCCTAGAGAAGGGCTAGAAGAAAGTATCCTCATAAAAGCATTTGTCCTCATTTGCTGTCTTTCACTCCAGCATGACACATCTGTGACCCTTGCTTGAGCATTGGTATCTTTGATATTTTGCCCTTTATAGTCCCTTTCATCTGAGGAACTTAAAGGACACTCTGTCAACTGTCTGAGGCTTTCAGTGTGCCATTGATAGGGATGTTATTCCCCACTAAAACACAGTGTCACACAGCCCTTTTAGAGCTTTGCCAGACAGCTCTGTTTGGGACCCTCGTCACTAGGCCAATTCTTTTTAAGATGCCTGAATCTGAGCGGAGTCATGGTACTGCCTCTGGATGGGGCTTTCTAGATATATTCACGGACTGGAGATTTTCTGTCTAGCACCCCTTTATGGAGACTGAGACCTGACATTTCACCTGCCTATACCCTGAAACTAGTCCTGACTCCCTAGTAGTGTAGAACTCAGGCATACCTTCCTCTGGAGCTCTGACCCTATGGACACTCTGGGGATACTGGCCACCTCTTCAGATGTTCATGGATACATTATACACAGACAGGCTTTGCAAGGGTTTCTTCAGCTCTTCACTTCTCCAAGTCATTTGGGGCATCAATCTGGAAGTGGGTCCATGCGTGTCTGCATACTTTCATCTCAGAGCTCTGCTGACAGTGCCTTCCATTCTCTTTCTCCAAAATGGCAAGTGAGAGACCTTCTCCTTTATAGCCTTCTGTTCCTTTTGTCAGGTGAGCCCTTGTTTATTTACATCTCTTCCGGATTCAGACCTGACAAGTTCTTGTGCTGTTGGTGGCAGCCATCTCTTTGTCGGGGGCGGGGGAGGGATGTTAGTTGAATGGACAGATGACAAACATCAACAACCTTCCTTTGTTAGCGCTGTGCTAGGTGCAAAATTTTCTCTTTTTACCCCTGTGGGCTTCAGCTTAATATGGAGACAAAAGGCAAATCAGCTGCACATTCAAAATGGAGTTTGCAGGCTGACACAGATACAGAGAGTGCACAGTGTGAACCAGAATTCACAATCTGTACACAGATTCTGCCAAATCATACCAATGAAAGTACAGTCACTGGTAGCATGGAATTGCAGCAATATATCAGTAGGTAGACCTAGAATCAGGAACGCATCTTCTTCTGGGAGTGCACTTGGCAGCACTGAGTCAATTTACAGTGTCTGAGCTTGTGCAGAAAGTAAGAATGTGTGTAAGTGCTTTCTTGAATCAGAGCCACAGTAATGCTATACATCAGTTTGTATCAGGAAGTGAGGAAGAGGGGAACGAAATTGTTAAGCAGGATGGAAGTATCCAGGGTTTTTTATTTAACTTGCAAAATCAGGTGCGGCACCCCTAATCTGAGACATGTACCCGGCGATACCTGCTGTCTGTGCTTTCAGCAACTGCCTGACCTCCAGCTTGGAAACTGGTTCAGCATTGCCTCAAAGGGTATACTGCAATGCAGAGAGCTACCAGAATGAACTTCTGTAGCACCTAAATGGATAATTAAGCTCTTTCTGTTTTTAAAAACTAACCCAGCTCAACCCTGCCTAGCTTGTGAGATCTATTGACCTTGCTTTGCAAGGTGATAAGACTGCCAGACACGTCATTCCTAAACCTTTCTGTCTTTTATGCAGAACAATGCACTCGTCTCATACCACTCTACTATGGTGTGTAGTTATTATTTTAATTAACATTGCACTTGTAAGTAACTGTACTGCATTTTGTCTGTTGCAAAAATACCAGCTTGTGTGGTGAATTATTCTGACAGCTGGCTGTCACCTAACAACAGGGAGAATAGGAAAGTGTTACTGTCTAGACCTACTTGCAGAACTATTATGGTGAAAAGGAGTAATCTTACAGGAGAGGTACCCATTTCCGAGATCTATTTGTACATTCTGACTCTTCCCTGCATAATAGGATTACACATTTCTTATCACAGCCACAAACTGGATGCATGCCAGCCATAAAATGTGCACAGTGTAACAATATGATTGAAGGCAATTTTTCTCTCTCTGTCTCTGACTTCTATTCTAGGTTAAGCAAAAAACTGTCATGTTAGACAGAGCACCACACGTGACAGTGTATTTATCACTTTAAACGTCACTGTGGATTGTTATGCGTGAGTAAAAACATCTCAGTTTGTGGAAACTATAATTACAGATAAGAACTGAGCATGAAGAAAAACAGCCAGAAATTGAACAGCTGAAAACTGTCCTTAAAACATTTTATTCTAATTTTGGACAGAAAATTTAAGGTCATACTGTCATACTGGGAATTACATCTACTGATAGTTATTTTTTGTAGCTGCATCTTTGGCTGAGTGACTCCGTGCACAGATTACACTTAATGATTATTTTCATTAACATTTGTTTATAGTGCCATACAAAATGAGACACTGCAGTGATATACACCGTAGTAATGTCTAGGCATCTATCATTGGTTGGCTTAAATATTGTGACCTACACTTGTATAAAACTAAACAGACTGGAGAATAAAACCCTTTCAGAAGTTTGACCCCTTGCTTACTCACTTACTGTCACAGACCTGAACTTTGGCAATTTTTTTTTTGATATATTCATGTGTGGACCATCGTAGCTTCAAGGAATGCTGTCCTGTCTGGGGACTGCTGATTCTATTTGGTTGTGTGGCAGAGGGAACAGATCAGACCAAAGGTTTTGTTTTGTTGCAACGCATTTTGCTTTTTTTTTTTTCAGTGGATTTTCTTTAACTGGATTTTTTCCGTTAGCATTATTAAATTCTAATTATGTGTTTGTTTAATATTAACGCGGCTGTAAGCATCTAATAGCTGCCTTGAAAAGGTCTTTCATAATGAGCCACAAACAAGCATTATGAAAATACTTACACACTGTTTATCTTCCATTGTCTGTTAATGATAGTTGGTTACACAAGGGATACTGTTACCAGCTATCAAAGTTACCCTGCAAACAAGTATAATACCTCATTCAGCTTGTAGGCGTTGGCATCCTTGGTGGCCTTTCTGGCACAGGTGCCTATCCAGGAAGCTTCTTGGGCCACAATCTGGTCTTCCATTGACATGTTTACATTACATTATGTGCTGACCCAGTAAGCCCAGAATGACCCTGGCAATGGCAGAGCAGTGCTGCAAAAGTGTGAACCTGAAGCCCACCTCCAAGGATCCTGTTTGTGAGTCACATACAGTGGAATCAACGTAGTATCTGCCTTGCGTTGGTTCAGGGAACATGTTAACTTGCTGGATAGAAGTCAGCATTTGGTGCTGCAGACGCAGTATTCTGAAGAATCAAAGAGGGGAATGGAGAGCAGGGAGGAAAATTGGCAGCATGTGACCTCCAGAAGACGAGAGAGGAGAACTCATGTGCCTTGAGCACAAAGAGAGGTAAGAAACTGTTTTCAGTCCCTCTGCACAGATACTATGGTAGAGAATGGTTCGGGAGAGTTATCTGAGGTAAGGGTTCAGAAGAAGCTACCACTGACCAGGAGCCATGGTATGCATTGTCCTAAGGGTTGGTTTTCCACGATGACCACTTTGAAGAGGAGGACATGGGTAGGTGGTGGTGGTGGTCTGGGACTCCCTCTTCGGGGGGAAGGAGTCATCCATTTGCTGTAAAGACTAGAAAGCTCACAAAGCGTGCTGCTTGCCTGGAACTAGAATTCAAGATGTGAAGGAATGTCTGCCAAGACTGATCAAACCATTGGACTGCTACCCCTTCCTGCTTCTCTATGTGAGCACCAGTGATACAGTCAGAAATGATGTTGAGTGGGTCACTGCAAAAGACATGATGCTGAGAAGAATGATAAAGGCATTTGAGACTTAAGTCATGTTCTCTTCCATTGTCCCGGTTGAAGGAAAAGGCCATCAAAGTGTGGCAGTAAGTGCATAGTTATGCAGGTGGTTTTGGAGAGAGTGCTTTGGATTCTTCAACCATGGGATGTTGTTTCGGGAAGAAGAATTACTAGGAAGAGATGGGATCCACCTAATGGAAAGAGGAAAGAGCATCTTTGCAGGCAGGCTTGATAACTTAGTAAGGAGGGCTTTAAACTAGTTTCTCCATGGGATGGTGAGCAATGTGCCGTCCAATTTTTTCCAACCATGTGCAGAATAGCTTGTTATGGGTGCTGAGGCATGTGCAGATGTGCGTCACCAATGGAAACAAATGCTGGTGGCTGTGGGCACTCTCCTGCTCAGCGGGGCAGCACCTGAATCTCTCCTGGGCAGCCACTCAAGCACTCAGCTTACAGGAAACATTGATAATGACCTAAGCCTGAGGGAAGTGGGATAGTAGGTGGAAATAACAGGAGGATAGTGCAAGAGGGGAGGTCACCTGATTCAAAGTGAGAAAGTAGGGCAATCTGCTAGTTACTATAGGTGCCTGTATACAAACACAAGAAGTCTGGAAAGTGAACAGGAAAAATTGAAAGTCCCGGCACACTCAAAGTATGATGTAATTGGAATAACAGAAACTTGATGGGTAACTCGCATTACTGGAGCACTATCCTGGATGGGTATAAACTACTCAGGAAGGATAGTTTGGGGAGAAAAGATGAAAGAGTTGCACTGTATGTAAGAGGGCATTATGATTGTCCAGCACTGCAGCATGAAACTGGAGGAAAAACCATTTGAGAGTCTTTGGATTAATATTGAAGGCAAGAGCAACCAAGGTGATGTTGTGTTGGATGTTTGCTTTAGACTACCAGATCAGGGGGATGAGGTAGACATGGCTTTCTTCAGACAGCTAACAGAAGTTTCCTGATCATCGGCCTCAGTTCTCATGGGGAACTTCAATCATCCTAACATCTGCTGCAAGAGAAATACAGCAGTGCACAGACAGTGAAGGAAGTTTTTGGAGAGTGTTGGGGAAACTCATCACTCATCAAAACTTCCTGGATTGTCTGTACACTGCTGTATTTCTCTCCCACCAGATGTTAGCTGTCTGAAAAAAGCCTTGTGTACCTCATCCACCTCATCTGGTTGTCTATAGCAAACATCCAACACATCACCTTTCTTCCTGGCAAAAATACTCAAGGAAACAACTAGGAGTCTTGCTCATCTTGACCTTTGGCTCACAGACAGGGAAGAATTGGTAGGGGAAATAAAAGAATTGGACAGCAGTGACCATGAGATGGTTGCACTGAGGATCCTGACAAAAGGAAGAAAGGAGAGCAGCAAAATATAGACCCTGTACTTCAGAAAAGCAGACTTTTAGTCCTTTGAGAACTGATGGGAAAGATCCCATGGGAGGCTAATATGAGGGCAAAAGGAGTCCAAGAGAGCAGGCTGTATTTTAAAGAAGCCTTATTGAGGGTGCTGGAACAAACCATTCCCATATGCAAAAACAATAGCAAATATGGCAGGCGATGAGCTTGGCTTAACAGAGAAATCGGTGAGATTAAACACAAAAAGGAAGCTTACAGGAAGTGAAACTTGGACAGATGAGTAGAGTATAAAAATATTGCTCAAGCATTCAGGAATGTAATCAGGAGGGCCAAAGCACAGTAGGAGTTGCAGCAAGCAAGGGATGAGAAGGATTAAAAAGAATTATCTGTAGGTATGTTAGCTACGAGCAGCACAGGGAAAGTGTGAAACTCGTACTGAATTCGGCCAGCAGCCTAGTAACGTATGGTATATGCAGAAAAACCTGAAGTACTCGTGCTCTTTTTTGCCGCAGTGTTCCTAAATGAAGTGAGCTCCAAACTGCTGCACAGAACAGCACAGTATGGGGAGGAGATGAGCAGCCCTCAGTAGTGAAAGCACAGGTTAAGGGCCATTTAGGAAAAGCTGGTCATGCACAGATCTCTGGGGCTGGATCTAAGGCATCCAAGGGTACAGAGTTGTCTGATGTCACTGCAGAGCTGTTGGTCATTATCTTTGAAAACTTATGGCAATCAGCTGAGGTCCTGGGCAGTTGGAGAAAGGCAAATGTAGTGCCCATATTTAAAAGGGGAAGGAGGAGGCTCTGGGGAATACAGACTGGGCAGCCTCAACCTAGTTCCTGGAAAAATCATGGGGCAGGTTCTCCAGAAATTCATTTTGAAACACTTGGTAGAGAGGAAATGTGATCAAGAACAGTCAAGCATGGATTCACCAAGTGCACACAATGCCTGACCAACCTAATGGCCTTCTATGATGAGATAATTGGCTCTGTGCATGTGAGGAAAGCAGTGTATGTGATGTACCTTGTTTTTAGCAAAACTATTGATAGTCTCACATTATTCTTGCCAGCAATTTAAAGCAGGATGACTTGGATTAATGAAATACAAGGCACATAGAAAGCTGTCTAGAGCATCAGGCTCAATGGATAGTGATCAACTGCTTGATGTGTAGCTGTCAAGCAGAGTACCTCAGGGGTCTGTCCTGGGGCTGGTTTTGTTCAACATCTTCATTAATGGTCTGGTTGATAAGATGGATTGCACCCTCAGCAAGTTTATAAATGACACTAAGCTAAGAGGAGAGGTAGGTACATTGGAATGTAGGGATATAGGGTTCATAGTGACCTAGACAAATTGGCAAACTGGGTCAAAAGAAACCTGATAAGGTTCAACAAGGGCAGAGTCCTGAACATAGGATGGAAGAATCCCAAGCATTGCTACAGATGGGTGACTGACTGGCTAAGTGGCAGTTCTGCAGAAAAGGACCTGGGTATTTCAGTGGATGAGAAACAGGATATGAGTCAACAGTGTGCCCTGGTAGCTAAGAAGGCTAATGGCATATTGAGCAGCTTTAGGAGGAGCGCTGCCAGCTGATCGAAGGAAATGATTACTCCCCTTTGTTTGGCAATGATGAGGGCCAGGTCTGGAGTATTTCATCCAGTTTTGTCTCTCCTCCCTCCACCACCACTACAAAAAGGATGTGGACACACTGGAGAGAGTCCAGTGGAGGGCAACAAAAATTATTAGGGTGCTGGGGGGTGCATGACTTAGTTGGAGAAGCTGATGGAACTGATCTTGTTTAGGCTGTAGAGTGAGGAGGGATTGAATGGCAGCCTCCAGATACCTGAAGGTGGGTTCCAAGGAAAATGGAGCTAGGCTATTCTCAGTGGTGGCAGATGACCTAACAAGAAGCAATAGTCTCAAGTTGCAGTATGGGAGATCTGTGTTGGATATCAGGAAAACCTATATGAAGAGGAGGGTGAAGCACTGGAATGGATCACCCAGTGAGATGGTGGTGTTGCATCCTTAGAGGTTTTTAAGGACAGGTTTGACAAAGCCTGACATGATTTGGTTGGGGTTGGTCCTGCTTTGAGCCAGGGGTTGGACTAGATGACCTCCTGAATTCTCTTCCCACTCTAGTCTTCCATGATTCTATGACACGAGCAAGCACTCAAAGAAGAAAAAAAGTTACCTACTTGATGTGACTGCTGTTCTTCAAAATGTATTGCTTATGTCTATTCCATTACCCACCATCCTACCTACCCCTTTTCCAGAGTTGTTGCCGAGAAGGAACTGACAGGATGTGGGCCTGCAGTTCCTGATATACCAATGCTTAACTCCAGCATTCAAGGGGGTGACAAGGCCAGCCTTATGGATAGCACTATGGAAGAAAGCTCTGATGACTACACCTGTGGGCACTCACCTACAATGGAATCCATGTGAGCAACACATCTTGAAGAGCAAGTGACAAAAGACGAGTGACCAGTGTAGTATGAATTGGACTGAAATGTCTTAACCTGTCACGAATTCTCCTGTTGGAAATTGGGCTCTCCTATACTTAGCCTTCAGTATCTTAGGTGAGATCATAGATAGCGTAGTGTGACTTTATAACCCTGTTCTGATGTGGCTGTTAATCAGTTTTACCTCTGTCCAGTTTAGGTAAAGAATAGAGCTAGAACCCTGCTTGAAACAACTGTGTTTCAATGTGGTAATAGTTATTATGGTTCTTCAGCTGTCAACAGGACCTTTTTTAAACACAAAATACAGTGAACTCTTTCATATCCAGCAGCCCCAGGACTGTGAGGTTGCCGGATGTTCAAATATTATGGAGAACAGAGAGGTATATCTAGCAGTACATAACACTCAAGGAAGACAAGATTAGATATTAAGAAACAAACAAAAATATATGCAGAGG
Source organism: Carettochelys insculpta (assembly GCF_033958435.1). Lineage (NCBI taxonomy): Eukaryota > Metazoa > Chordata > Testudines > Carettochelyidae > Carettochelys > Carettochelys insculpta. Next base: position 192,732,008 of record NC_134139.1, read on the forward strand.
ACTTTATTTACCAACAGTAGTATTATACACTGTGAGCTTGTACTGTGTTTGCTGTATTTATTTGTATGTACACTCACTATAATTTACTTATTGGAAATGTAACTAAAATGTACTTATGGTTAAATGCTGGTTATTTGAGAATGCCAGATGTAAAAGAGTTTACTGCAGAAGAGATACTAAATGATGTGGGGAACAGGAGCAGGGAGACAAGGTCTCTCACTTCCTAGGTGGAGCCCCTTATCACTGGTGCGTACACTCATCCTGTCTCAATTTTTAATGTGCCAGGTTCCAGTTATATGTACTAGGTCTGAGTATGTTACAGATATAGGTTTATACATGTTTATTTCCATGGGTATTCCTAAAAATGAAGTCAAGTATAAGAATCAGATAAGTAGACAGTGCTAGTAAAATTGCACACAGAAACACAGCAGAACTCAACTACAGTTATTTTAGTACCTGATTGCTTGTTGTCTTCCTTCCTTTATTTAAAACCAGGGGAATTCAGTGTAAAAAAACTGTTAATGCAACATTACAGTTGTGAATTTAATGTACAAAAGTCAGGAAATTCAAAGTTATGGTTCCCACTGTAACTGTAATTCTGTCATAACTCATGTATATTAAGGCACACATTCCTCACCTTATACAGCAGTACATATGTGCAAAGGGTCGTTACAGTTGTTATGGGAATTACAGTTTTGTGTTTCCTGACAAGTGCTTTTAAATTCTGAATCTTAACATTCTATTAACCTGCTTTTTTGCCAGTCTACATACAGCATGTTCATCCAGTTTTCCTTTTATGTGGAAAAAGTACTGGTAAATATATTTAAAATGAAAGAAAAATAGCACTTCACTGGGTTTTGTAGATATATATGTCGTACCAGTTTTGCAGCAACATCATTACGACTAAATCTTAGGCCACTGATGTTTATTGTAAAACTATCAGTAATTTCATGAGAGCTAAGCATGGGCTACTGAGGAGGCACTCCTGACTCTCTGTGATCCACACTCAAGTAATTTCTAGTGTCTTGCTCTAGCTTAAGCTAGAGTGGCCCTGCTGCAAACGAACACTCATGTTGCTGTAATACTATGTGTTCATGCTGTCCCCACACTGACGCTTATATACTACTGACTTTTACAGGCACATCCTATGGTTTGCAGCATATTCTGCAAATTCTTTTGCATTCAGGCCCACCAATAAGAGAGGGAAAGGTGACAGCTGCCCTGGCTTCTGGTGTTTCAAAAGGGCCTAAAGCTCTGGGCTGGAGCCCACAACCCTTTAAATTACTGCTGGAGCAATGCATGGCAAATGCCAGGTGGTTTTGAGGGCTGGCGGGAAGGCCAGTGCAGTGGACTCTGTGTGGCACTAAGGGACAGTTGCCCTCATCCCCACCCCGTTTGCCTGAGACTATGCCTTTCCCACTGGAGGCCACACCCTTCAGGACTGCAGAGCTGGACCCCTCTCCCACCTTGCTGAGGTCACCCAGAAAGTGTGTTGGCCACCCATTTGTAGGATATTGTGAGAGAATTTGTCTCTCCTTTCTGGGCATGAGGTCAGAAGCAATGTTGGCCTAGTACTTAATTAAAGTCAACCGCTTCTGCCTTGGCATGCTCCAGAATTCTCTCTGCAGCCTTTGTAACAGCTGATGGCAAAGCATAAAACCAGCTCTGAGCAGTGCCCTAGAGAACCATTGGTTTTGATAAACAACAAGAAGTCCTGTAGCATCTTATAGACTAACAGATATTTTGGAGCATAAGCTTTCATGGGCAAAGAATCGCTTCATCAGATGTGTGAGTGGGAGCGGGGGCTTCAGAGGAGGATTTAAAGAGTGGGTCTCAGTAAAGGGGAGGGCCAGAGCTGACAAGGTCTGTTCAGTCAGTGTGGAAATGGCCCATTATCGGCAGTTAATGTGGAGTTATGAACATCAAGAGAGGAAAAAACCAGTCAGTTTAGTCAGGGGGGATGTGGCCCATTGTCAGTTGCTAATGTAGAAGTGTGAACATCAAGAGTGGAAAAACTGCTTTTGTAATGGGCCAACCACTCCCAATCTCTGTTCAATCCTTGGTTGATGGAGTCAAATTCGCAAATGACTTGCAGCTCTGTGTTTGCTGTATTTTCTCTTTCTGAAATTTCTCTTTGCATTTTATTTTTGAAAATGTTTTGTTGTAGGACTGCTACTTTTAAATCTGTTACTGAGTGTCCAGGGAGATGGATGTCAAGTATCAGAGAGTTAGTCGAGTTAGTTTGTATCTTCAAGAACAAGAAGTCCTGTGGCACCTTATAGACTAACAGGTATTTTGGAGCATAAGCTTTCATGGGCAAAAACCCACTTCGTCAGATGCATGGGGTTGGGGAGCATATAAGGTGCCACAGGACTTCTTGTTGTTTTTTCAGGGAGATTGAAGTGTTCTCCTACAGGTTTTTGTATGTTACCATTCCTGAAGTCTGATTTATGTCCATTTATTCTTTTATGGAGAGACTGTCCAGTTTGGCCAATGTAAATTGCAGTGGAGCATTGCTGGCACATGATGGCATATATTATATTAGTAGATGTGCAGGTGAAAGAGCCCCTGATGGTGTGGCTGATGTCAGGTCCTGTGATGACATCACAGGTCTAGATATGTGAGCAGAGTTGGCAGCGAGGTTTGTTGCAGGGATTGGTTCCAGGTTTAGAGTTACTTTGTTGGAGTCTGTAGTTGCTGGTGGGGATTTGTTTAAGGTTGGCAGGTTGTCTGTAGGTGAGGACACGCCTGTCTCCCAAGGTCTGTGAGAGTGAAGGATCATTGTCCAGGATGGGTTGCCGATCACTGATGATGGGCTGGAGAGGCTTTAGCTGGGGCTGTATGTGATGGCCAGTGGTGTTCTTTTGTTTTCCTTGTTGGGCCTGTCTTGTAGCAGGTGGCTTCTTGGTACACACCTGGCTCTGTCAATCTGTTTCTTCACTTCCTTAGGTGGGTATTGTAGTTTGAGGAAAGCTTGGTAAAGGTCTTGTAGATGTTTGTCTCTGTCTGAGGGATTGGAGCAAATACAGTTGTAGCTTAGTACCTGGCTGTATACAATGGATCATATAGTGTGCCCTGGATGGAAGCTGGAGGCGTATAAGTAAGCATAGCAGTCTGTGGGTTTTTGGTATAGGGTGGTATTTATGTGACCATCACTTATTTGCACAGTAGTATCCAGGAAGTGGATCTCTTGTGTGGACTGGTCCAGGCTAAGTTGATGGTGGAGTGGAAACTGTTGAAATCATGGTGGAACTCTTCAAGAGCCTCTATCCCATGTGTCCAGATGATGAAGATGTCATCAATGAAGCTCAAGTAGAGGAGTGGTTCTAGGGGACAAGAACTGAGAAAGCATTGTTCCAGGCCAGCCATAAAAATGTTGGCATGTGGTCATGTGGGTGCCCATAGCAGTGCCACTGATTTGAGGGTATACATTTCCTCAAATCTGAAATAGTTGTGAGTGAGGACAAAGTCACAACACTCCACCACCATTTATACCTTGGTCTCATCAGGAATAATATTCCTAACAGCTTGAAGTCCATCTTTATGTGGGATATTGGTGTAAAGGGCCTCTACATCCACGGTGGCCAGGATGGTGTTTTCAGGAAGGTCACCAATGAACTGTAGTTTCCTAAGGAAGTTGGTGGTATCTTGAAGAAAGCTGGGAGCACTGGTAGCATACGGTCTAAGCAGAGAGTTCACGTATCCAGACAATTCTGTAGTGAGAGAGCCAATGCATGAGATGATGGGATGTCCAGGATTTCCAGCTTTATGGATCTTGGGTAGTAGGCAGAAGAAACCTAGCTGGGGTTCTAGAGTTGTGTCTGTGTAGATTTGTTCCTGTATTTTCATAGGAAAGATCTTGAGCAGAGGCTGTAGTTTCTTTGTGTACTCATCAGTGGGATCCTGGGACAGTGGCTTGTACAATGTGGTATTGGAGAGTTGCCTGGCAGTGTCCTTTTGGTAGTGTGTCCTATTCATCGTGACAACAGCACCTCCTTTGTCATCCTCTTAGATGACAATATCAGAGTTGTTTCTGGGGCTGTTGGTGGCGTTGCATTCTACACAGCTGAGTTTATGGGGTAAGTGATCCCACTTTTCCACAATTTCTGCCTGTGCATGATAATGGACCATATCCACCCTGACTGAATAGACCTTGTCAGCTCTGGCCCTCCCCTTTACTGATACCCCCTCTTTAAATCCTCTCCTGAACCCCCCCGCCCCCGACTCATGCGTCTGACAAAGTGTGTCTTTGCTCATGAAACCTTATGCTCCAAAATATCTGTTAGGGTATAAGGTGCCATAAGACTTCTTGTTTCTGAAGATACAGACTAACTCAGCTACCTCGTTGATATTGATTTTGATGCAACCCAACTAAATGTTCATGGTGTGCACAAGGGAAAATATGGATGCTATGGCAAAAAGGAAGAAGCAATGGGTGTTACAGGTTGTAAACCTGTCAGTATTGTGAGGAGGTGGGCAAGGAATTCCACAAACTGAAAATCTCTATTCAAAGCTCGATGTTAGTGCATGGCCATTTATATTTTGTGTTAATGCAAAACTGGCCCTATTTCTGACTCTTCTGGTCAAACACTTTATCTTGCCTCAGATGTCTGCTGGAAACTCCACAAAAAACAAGCATAACCAAGTCTTTTAAGACTTAGTTGCTGAACATGTTTCAAGTATAATAAATAGCAAAAGCCATGTTTCTGATAAGTGTTATCTGATTGCTGGCAGACCTGTGTTTATTGCCTTTATGCATTATGGTCTCTTGTAATTTGGACAGCCAAAAATTGTATTCCTTTGTGCAGTGTGTGAGGGGATTTGTAAGTAGTGAGGTGTCTATAATTACATTGAACGGAATTGGAGAGCTTCTTAGAGGCGTAAAATAAATTTTTCTGTTTTTAGTTTGAGTAGTTGCACTTGAAATTTTCTACGTTTTTACATTTCAGAGAAAAATATTCTTCCATTGATAATCAAGGGAGGATATTTAATGAGTAAACTAGAAGCTACTGCATCTACAGACAGTATACTCATAGTTGTGTTGGTTTGAAGGATAAGTCAAATATGTCAGTGGTCCTCAAGGAAAGCTGCTAAGTGTGTTCTGAGAAAACTTGATGAACATCTGAACTGAATTCATCATTTGTATTATATTGTAATTGAGGGTTTTTTTCCCTTTAAAGATTGTATCTTGATCTCACCATTCATTTTTCCTATTGTCACTTCTGTTTAAAGCCCATGCCATTCTTTCACATGCTGAATGAAAAGCAAAAAACCCAAATGTTGTAAAATTGCAAGCTGTGACAGGAGAGAGGCAGCTCAGATGCAATTCTCTGTATAGTCAGCATACACTTGACTTAATGCCTTTTATTGCTTATTTTCATGCATAGTTTGTTTGTGATGCTCTAACTTATTCTTTCCTCTGAAGGTTGAGGAATATTCATATATTATTTACACCTTGGGTTGTCAAATAAAATAGCACTTTACACATTAAAAGCATTCTATAAGCTAATTCTCCTTACAGTTTTATGAGCTAGTGAAGTATGTGATCCTTCTCAAACATACCTTAATTCATCATTAAGAAAGATTCACTACTGATGCTCCATTTTAATAAAAAAATTGTTTTTTGAATAAGCAGCTAAAATTGGAAGACAACACCCAACTGCTATTTACAGTCTCCATCGTTAACTCATGTTTGTACTTTCTAGGCCAAAACAATGGGAGTAGGAGAAAGTGAGAGCTTCACCCAAAAGATTCTTCACAGATGAGTTGTTACTCTCCCAGGCCAATGGAAAAAGCTGTAAATAGTTACTCACCCACACTGGGAACTTTCATAAATATCAGGAGTTGTTAACCATTGTGTTACTCACTATAAAAGATTTTGGTCCAAGATTTTGAAGCAGCCAGGACACATGTACTCTGCAGATATTTCTAACCGAGGTAGCTTTGGCAGCATACTGATAAATGTGGATTCCCTCCATTGACTAAGCTGACGGAGTGCATTTATACTATCTTGCTGCATCACTGTAACTATATCTGTATAAATACACATGGGCCCTAAAATGGTTATTTTTAAGACTACTTAACAAATATAATGAGCAACATAGAGGGATTTTTTATGCTTTTAAATCAGTCTTGAAGTTGCCCTTTTGAGAGAATACTGTACCTCTTGTGCTCTGGTATTCCTCTCGACTCTGGGCATTTTATTCTAGTGTAAGCATGGGATTCTTCTGGTTGCTTTAGTATACAGAGAGAAAGTAGGTTCTCCAAAACCCAGCCTCAAACATTTGATGTCAAATATGAATATAGACCTTGTTAGTCGAATCAGCTAACTGAGTGACAGGGCCATGCAATTAATTTTGAAAGAAACATCACTAAAGTTAGGGACCTGTTCTTAAGTAAGAAGCACTGCATTAAATAAAGAACACATTGTAATGAGTGGAAGTAGATCTATTAGATGCATTTAGGAGAGTAAAATGAAACCCTTAGGAACTCTTTAAGCAAAGAACACTAGCCTAGTTATTTTCTGAAATCAGAGCTGCATCTCTGTCCAAAAAAATGTACTCTACTCCATAAATAATATGCTGACACCATCTACTAAATTAGAGAAAGCTCAGTTCAGCGATACTTTTGCAGCATGACAAGCTCAGTAAGTGTTGCGAGACTTGCAGCAGAAGAATAAGTGGCATGCCACTCAGGTGTTTGTTGGACTCAGGTCTGATGAGTAGGCAAACACCTGTTTTCTGTCTGTTCATGGATTGCTCTGGGGCTTTGGGAAATAGGTATCTGGACACCTAGAGGGAGACAGCAGTGTATGTGCCCAGAAATGGTAACTTAGGCACCTAGAGATTTTTTTTTGTCTGAAAATTTAAGAGCTGAGTGAGTTTAGGCACCTTGGATTAGGCAGGAGTTCGGTGGATTGTAATAGAGTCTTCAGTTCCACATTGGGGTATGTCTACACTGCAGATAGATACCTGTGCTAGCTGACTCACGTTCATGTGGCTTGGGCTAAGGTGCTGTTTCATTGCAGTGCAGAGGTTCAGGTTCAGTCTGGAGTCCAGGGTCAAGCTGCAGTATCTATGCCACAATTAACTAGTCCAAGTCAGCTGGTACAGGCCAGCTGTGAGGCTCTAATTGCAGTGTAGAGATACTCTTAGAAATCTGAGTGCCTTAGTGGAGTTCGGCCTTACCAGAGAGCAAAATAAGTAGGGATAATAGGGCTTCCCTATGTGAACAAGATATTTGTATTTATCCTCTCATTAAAGATTGTGAGGTGCCCAGATAATACAGTACTAGCAGCAGTAGAAGAACCCAGGATAAATAGAGACAACCATTCTGATTTTGCTAAGTGCTTCATTTTAAAGGCTCATATGCAAAGCTCTGCTCACCATCCATAAGTGTGGATGTTCTCTTATAAATCCAGGTTTCTGATTAACTCAGTATACCATTAGCTAGCACTGTCTGAGTGAGCCTGTGAGCCCAATTAGCAGCAGAAGCAGAGCTCGCACTCCCTTCATCTGCTGTGCTTACCAGTCTTCAGAGCAGGAAGAGAAGAGAATATATCAAATACTTCGGGAACGAGGGAAGCTTAGGAAAGGGTGAGTGAAATAGATACCGGTTATGGTTTCTGAAAGAGAAGCAGGGTCAGAACTGGAGACCTCTCCAGATGGGCAATGCATTAGGCCTAGGAGAAATGTTATTAAATACGAAGCAAAAGGCTAATAGGATCTGTTTCTGAGCTAGCTGAAAATATGCTACCAGATTGCAGCCCTCCTTGGTGAATGTAAATGTGCTTTGGAGAGCCTATGGGTGAAATCCTTCCTGAAGGGGAGCTCTAAAGAAGACGGTGAGAAACTGTTCTCAGTGGTGTCAGATGGCAGAACAAGGAGCAATGGTCTGAAGCTACAGAGGGAGAGGTGTAGGTTGGATATTAAGAAAAACTACTTTACCAGGAGGATGGTGCAATACTGGAATGTGTTGTCTAGAGAGATGGTGGATTCTCCATCCCTTGAGGTTTTTAAATCCCGGCTTGACAAGGTCCTGGCTGGGATGACTTAGTGGGGGTTGGTCCTGCTTGAAGCAGGGGGCTGGACTAAATGACCTCCTGAGGTCCTTTCCAGCCCTATGATTCTGTGATTCTATGAAGTCCTGGACCCATTGGCAGCTTTGCCATTGACTTCAGTGGGACCAGGATTTCACCTCCAGTCGTCTGAGGAATTAGCATCAGAGTTGGAGTTCAGGTGATCTTCGTTTTTTTGGCAGGTTCTGTCACTCCTTGTCCCCAACCCCTCTGACAAGTCACTTAACCTTTCTGTGCCTCTGTTTCCCCAGCTTTAAAAGTGAGATAATTGATTAATATTTGTTAAATGCTTTGGAAGTATAGTGTGCTCAAGCAATATTAAACCAACATTTTCCTATATTTAGTAATTGTGTCTACATTCGTAATTGGACTGCCTGAGCCCTTTAAAGAAGGCTTTTACTCATAATGTGGTCAGACAAACCGCTTGAGGGTTTGGGAGCATTGTTGTGCATTTGATTGGTTCCTGCTTTTCAAAATTGTTTTCTGAGATCTGAGTGTTTTCGGCAATCATAGAGTTTGTATAACTGCATCTGCCAGCTGCTAGCCAGCCACCACTTACAGCCCACACATCACTGCCCTGCTTGGCAATTGTGTAAATAGGGAGACACGACCTAGTCTTAAACAGCTGGATTGTGTCGGTTAGAGAAGGGCACTCAGGAATTCCCAGTTCCACTCTGGGTAAGAGCAACTTTCTCTGCGGCCTTGTGTTTTTTCAGAGAATTAAATGAGTGGTTTTGTTTCCAGAGAGGCCAAGTGTCCTTATTTCCCATCTGTAAAATAGATGTGATAAATACTAATGCAGTGTCAGAAAAGAGGAGAGTTAATCCCTCTTTCCAGTTGGCTTTACCACCAGCCTGCTTTTCAGCCATATATCCTTCATTGTCCATTTGTAATGCTTCAGATCCACACACAGAACTATCATACTAGCAGTTATCTCACCACAGTGAAGTGCGCAGAATTATGGCAGAGTTGGAGCATGGGGGCCGAGGGGAGGGCACGCACAAAAGCAGAGCGCAAACCCAGGGAGCAATGATGTTTGTAGCCAGTATGAGCTAGAGTTTCAGTAATGTGGCACTTTTTCCTCCAACGTCCGAAAGACGAGGGACCAAGAGAGAGATTTCCTCACGTGATCAGTAGTCATATACAGCTTTTTTTTTCCTCCTTTTTATTGGAGGAAAAACTGTGCCTGAGTCTTGAAAAAAGGAGAGAAAAAGCATTGTACTATGTGGTAGCCTGCTACCCGTTCAGGAACAAGCAGTAATGACAAACAGAGGTGGTAACACTGTATTGAAGGTTTTAACTCTTTTGTGGGTCAATCATCCATCAATTCCAAGGCCAAAAGGGACCATTGTGATCCGCTGGTCTAACTGCTTGAATAATACAGACCATAGAACATCCAAAAATGCTTAAGGTGGGAAAAAATTATTTGCATGAGAGTCAATCAGGAGAGTGCTGTGGCCACTTGGCTGTTGGACGTTCTGAGGTAGGGCTCCTTCATAAGATTCATTGAGCCGGAGAGAGAGAGTGACTCTAGTCTGATGGTTTCAGTCCCACCTACAACATGGTAGACCCAAGGTCCTGCCCTCCTGCTTCAATGAGCAGCTCCAGTGAACCACCCTGTTTCATATGGAGTCAGCAGGTGCCTAACTCATTCTTACAGGAAATCATATAGGCACGTAATCTGCCTGACCCTAAGAGAGGAGATCGCAGTTGTGAATCATTAACCAGAGATAGAAACCTCACTGCAACCTGGAGTTGGGTGCCTTGTCCCAGGAGAGGGATGGGGCTTAAAACACACTGCTCTGATGGGTCCCTCTTATCAACTAGTTTAGGTAACCAAGTGTGGTGGGTTTTTTGGCTCTCATTCTGTCTCTTCCCATGCATTGCAGAGGGAGTATAGGCATCTAGCTCAGACACTGTGGTTTGCAGCAGACACCTGTGGGTTGCTAGGTGCTGAAAAGGTAACTGTTTCAATTCTCAGCTACGGCTGTCTGGCTCAGACCCTTTGAGGATCTAAGCCAGAGAGATTTCGGGCTTACTTACACTTGGATTGCTGCAGCTGCATCATTGTGATTCAAGGCAGACATTCACTCCAGAAATGGGAGAAGTTCTCCCATCACTGGGGTTTATTCACCTTCTGGACAGGCAGTAGCTAGGTCAATGGAAGCATTCTGTCAACCTAATGCTGTGTGCACCAGTTTAACTATATCACTCAAGGGGTCGAATTTTTCACGCCACCCTCCCACAATCTAGCTGGGTTGACATACCTTTTTGGGGTGTATCAGGCCTGCAGGTATGTTTACACCCCAGCTGGAAGAGAGACACTTGCTAATGTTCAGAAAAGAGTAGCTTTAGGATTGTGAGTAGCTGGCCGCCAAATACATACATGTCCAAGACACAAGGCATGTGTTCAGGATGACTGGTCCCTCTCTCCCCTATCACTGTGTCTCCTGGGGCTGGGAATTACACCCCATCTTCTAGGGTAGACATGCCTTTAAGTGACTAGCTCATGGTTATTTGGGAATCCTGTGGCAGTGCAAGATTTGAAGCCAGGTTTCCCAAGTTCAGGCTATGAGCAAAACCACTGGGCCATTTTCCCATTGCATTTTCAAAACTAGGTCAAGCTCTTGTAGAATGTTGACAGTTGAGGGCAAGGGCCATTGCCTGCAAAGGCCAGGCATGACTATTTACTTTGTGGGGGGGAGTGTTCTTTTTTAGTTTCTCATGTGTTCCCTATGTTCTTGGCTTGCTTAGCTGATGAGGTCACTCTCAAAGCACTGAGCAGAAGCTCCTCTTCCTTTCTTCAAAAAATACTGCAGGAACAGCAGCTGCACTGGCATCAGTCTTTAGTTCTTCCCTGACACTGATGTGATATGGCATTTGGAGCCAAAGACCCAGCCTGAGATTTGAGCTCTGGTCGTCTTCTTTGCAGTCACATGAGCAGTTGTGTGCTAGAATGTGAATGTGCTCTGTCATTCTTTTAGTCACAGAAGCCAAGGGACAGTCCACTTGTGTTTGCTCATGAGCTCTACATAAAAAGCACAAGCTGGGTAGGTCTAGCCCAAAGAGGAAGATTACTTCAATGTCAGTACAGCATAGCACAGGGGAATTGAACATAGGATATTGAAAGCATCACTTCTAGGTCACTTGTCAAAACCAGCCTAAGTCAGTTGACACAGGAAGTCCTTGCCCTCTGTTGACTGTTTCTCGTGACTTGTGGTCCAGGAAGTGAGTTGTTGTCATGTCCACATCACAGAAATGATTGACAATTAACACCTTCCTGCCAAACTTTGAATATAGTCAAGAGATTGAATTAGCACTTCATCCCTCGTGTTCTCCTCTGCAGAGGTGGTCCTTCCCTCTGACAGCCAGTAGGGGCTCAAACATCCTTATCTATTGTTCCTCTTCTGTGAGATCACAGTCAGTTTGGTATCCTTGTGTTTGTTCTCTTGTATGAACACTTGTGTTTCCTTGGTCCTTTCAACTAGCTCCTTTCCGTAGTCCAATTATGGTGCTGTTCCTTCCTCAGTGACACACAATTCCTTTACAGATGTATGGTAAATCCTTCTGCATTGTACACAGCTCAATCACGTAGGATTCCCAGGTACATTCTCCTGCGCAGGCATTCAAAATTCATGCCAGCGACCTTCTTTAATTGACAATTTAACTTATGAATCCATTCCCACCCTTTTCTTTCACCTTGAGTAGTAGTCATTTGGATCTCTGCCACCTCATATTTCTTGGATAAAGTCAGTGTGGCTTCTTGTTTTAGAATGTGCCTGACTCAGTTGTTGATCTCTTGCAAAAGTGAAATTGCATGAAAACAAAATGTATTGGAATTTTTAGAAGGGAAAAAATATCTGTTGCTTAAGAACAGTCTCCATGGAGGAAAGAGAAAGAGGAAAGCATTGATCTTTCCCCAAACAAATAAATAAAAGCTTTATTGGGGAGTTACCTATTAGAGGAAAAAATTGGTCAATACCTTTTGCAAAAGAGTTGGGGTTAGGTTATTTTTATGCCTGAAAATATTCTATGAACAATTTGCTGGGATACCACATTTCCACTCCATGTAAACACACAAAATTCTACTCCAGTGTGTCTGTGAAATTCTAACCTTTAAAAGTTGGGAGCTGCTCCCATTTGTTGTGTTCGTTTGTGTGTGGAAATTCTGTGTCAGTCCAAATGACATCAAGTCCTCAGTGCCTGAGACTGATTTATGAAGCTCTTTTCTTGATTTGCTTGCAGCTGGCCTTTGTAAGTATAAATTCAGTTACCGCACCTGCAGTAAATCAGCAATATATAAATGTTTCCTACCTTAGGAAGAAATCCATTAGTGATTGAATTCAAACCTTTAAAAGGTTCTTGTTTCCTGATTGTTAGGGTACTATGACTTTTATGTGTGATTTTTAACGTGTTCTGAAGTGCTATGCCAAGTACAAAGAGCAAATGAATGTCTAGGTGACAGTTGTTAAGGTACTTATAAAGCAGTTTGCTCCTAATAAAAAAGGCTCTGTAAATAGAATCTAAACCTGGTTCAATGTTGCAACTCCTGTGTTATACATGTGAGTATAGTGGAATGTTAAAAATAATGACTTATCAGGCCTGAATTCAGTGGCTTTTGGTCTTGTGCCAATATTTTCATGGCTGACCTAGAACAACGCTTCCTCAACTCTCGTCCACTAACACCCCGGCTCTATTTACGCTACATTGACGACATCTTCATCATCTGGACCCATGGGAAGGAGACTCTGGAGGAATTCCACTGGGACTTCAACAACTTCCACCCCAACATCAAGCTCAGCCTGGACCAATCTACACAGGAGATCCACTTCCTTGACACTACCGTGCTTATACACAATGGACACATCAGTACCACCCTGTACCGTAAACCCACTGACCACTACGCCTACCTTCATGCCTCCAGCTTCCATCCCAGACACACCACACGATCCATCGTTTACAGCCAAGCACTTAGATATAACCACATTTGTTCCAACCCCTCCCACGGAGACAAACACCTACAGGATCTGCACCAAGCATTCCTGAGACTGCAATACCCACCTGAGGAAGTGAGAAAACAAATCAACAGAGCCAGACGTGTGCCACGAAGCCTCCTACTACAGGACAAGCCCAAGAGAGAAACCAACAGAACACCACTAGCCATCACCTACAGTCCTCAGCTAAAACCTCTACAGCGCATCATCAGGGATCTACAACCCATCCTGGACAATGATCCCACACTTTCACAGGCCTTGGGAGGCAGACCTATCATTGCTCACAGACAACCCGCCAACCTAAAACAAATCCTAACAAGCAACTATACACCGCACCACAGTCACTCTATCTCAGGGACCCATCCATGCAACAAACCTCGTTGCCAGCTCTGCCCACATATACACACCAGCAACATCATTACAGGACCTAACCGGATCAGCCACACCATCGTGAGCTCATTCAGCTGCACATCTACCAATGTAATTTATGCCATCATGTGCCAGCAATGCCCCTCCGCCATATACATCGGACAAACTGGACAGTCTCTACGTAAAAGAATAAATGCACACAAATCAGACATCAGAAATGGCAATATACAAAAAGCCGTAGGAGAGCACTTCAATCTCCCAGGACACACAGTAGCAGATTTAAAAGTAGCTATCCTTCAGCAAAGAAATTTCAAGAACAGACTCCAGAGAGAAATTGCTGAGCTACAATTCATCTGCAAATTCAATACCCTCAGCTCAGGATTAAACAAAGACTGAATGGTTGGCTAAATACAAAAGCAGCTTCCCCTCTCTTGGAGTTCACACCTCCAGATCTACTGATGACAATACAACTCAGCCTTCCTGACTGAGCTAACCTCGTTATCCCCAGCCTTGCTCTGGCCTACTTATACCTGGCCTTGCAGATTTCCAAGATCAGCATCTGAAGAAGTGAGTTAACTCACGAAAGCTCATGCTCTAAACTTTTCTGTTAGTCTATAAGGTGCCACAGGACCCTTCGTTGCTGCTACAGATCCAGACTAACACGGCTACCCCTCTGATAATAGAGGATCAGAGATTTCAATTAACTAATTAGGTGGAGGAAGCACTATGCGAGGCCCTGGGAAGACTCCTTTTCTTCCATAGATCACACTTTTTGCTGATATATTAATCCAAAAATATTCTTGTTAAAAAAAAAATTAGTCTTGGGGTTGGGACTTGTACTGGAGGGGGTGAGGGCTGTAGTTCCTGGCCAATGAGAGTGGAGGGACAGCACTTGGTGCAAAGGACAGTGTGTGAGCCTACTTGCTGCCCATAGGTATAGGAGCTGGAGTGGAGACATGCTTCTGCTTCTGTGCATGTGCCTTACATGCATAGCGAGATGCCTAAAGACTGTTGGATTACACTATAAATCAAGGTGCAGTGCATCTTATGGCGTATGTTAAAACAGCAGGAAATGAAGGGTTCCACTCTTCCCTCCCTAAATAAAAGCATGGGAGGAAAAAGTGAAGTTTTACAATAGGGGTATTTTTGTTGACCATCCCAGCCAGTGATAACCTTGCTTGCATATGCTACCCTAATCTTGTGCACTATTCTGACTCACAAATCTATTTTGAGTTCTCTGTGGAACTATTTCCATGACATTGATCATAAAGTTCTTGTGATGAATCATTGGCATTTGGGTTTGTTTACATGTGTTGAGATGGTTCTGGACACAGACATTTGGTTCTTCCTGATACCTTATTGGTGTCCCTTTGCTGTTGTACCAGGCCTTCTTCTCTACCCTGCCCCCTATAAAGTTGTTGAGGCTGAGTGCCAAGCTCAGCTGGGTATCACATACATGGGAGAGAGATGAAGATGAGAGTACAAGTAGTTAACTCCAACACATACGCACATGATAATATGTCTGAACCATTGTCCCAGTCATTAGATAATGATGGTATATCTTCAGCAGATGTATGTAATTATACCTTGGCAGGTTGATTTAAAAAAAAAAATACAGACATGCTGCATTTTCTGCGAGCACTCTGGATCGCTGCTTGCTTTTCTACCTTGCCAGCAGTGCTGACCTGTGGCAACGGGCTTCTCCTAATTTAAAGTTGTGGGGCTAGGGTGTAACTGTTGATAAGTATCAAGGAAAATTTAAGATTAACTTTAAATTTACATTAAAATGTGTCCAGTCATTTCTATTTTGCAAATAACCTTCAAAATGTAAACCCATGTAACTAATGCATGGTGAGCGCTAAGACAGAAAGCTCATCACCCGTTACATTTTCCTAATGATTGTTAACTTTTTCATGGTCACCAAGGACTGTCCTTCCAGGTCTGGAAATAGCCTCATGGGAATAAGGGGACTTCGAAGTAGGCAGGGTCCTTTCAAAAAGAAGCCCCGTCAGGACGAGATGCGCGGCGACGAGGCGCATCAATTTCGAAGTGCCATGGCCACCCGCATGCTAATGAAGCGCTGAATATGCATTTCAATGCTTCATTAGTAAACTTTGAAATGGCCATTTGCGTGGCCATTTCGAAGTTTGGGGCTAGTGTAGACGTAGCCATAGAGTGAGACCAAAGGAATAGTCTCTGCTCTGAAGCAGTTTATTGCTGGAGTCACTTAAGCAAGAGAGACCACCTGGCTGTCTGGATCAGTGGCTGTATGGGAGCAGTTCAGCTGTGAAGCCTGTAAGATTCTACTTGTGTCTATGCCCGGCATCTGATTCCACCTGGGGGCCTGTCTGCATGCGTGTGCCAGGGGTGTTGTGCTCCAGGATTTACTCACTGGGAGGCTTCATAGAGGGCACGGTGGCAATAATATTTTGTGACAAACCTGAGGGCCATCTAATGGCACTTTCCTGACCTTGTGGTCAGCTTCACCATTCAACTGGCCAGCAGCCCCACAAAACCCAGATGACATTTGGTGTTGTGTGACACAAACAAGAGCACACTGAAAACACATTACCCTGTTTGTGTGTGAATTGTTCTGGGATAGTTCTATTTCTCCTTATTAAGGCTGAGTAGGCTGAAAGCTGGAGAGCAACCAGAATCCATTTGTACATAATATAAAATCTTTGGAAAGTTGGGACATGAATGGATTGCTCAGCTGGTGGCTGGGTTGATGATTCACATAAACGTCTGTGCCAGATTTCTCCAGAAGCTGACGTCTCTGAAGTCCTGAATCTAGAAATCTGTTGCTCCCATCAGTGCTGTGAAGTGTTAAAGTGAGTGGCATATGGAAGTGAGATCAAGGAGAACACCTGTCGTATAGTTATTTTCATTCGCTTCGGGCATGCCAGATTTGCCTAGTTATTCTGTTCTGCCGTCTTGACCCTCGGAACTGTTACAAGCATATAATATGCTGGTTTAAGCATCCCGTAAAACATTTAATCCAGAAGGGCCTAGACTGTGAGGTGTGCTCCTCTTTGGAGCATGGAGGAATGTTTTGGGGGCATGACAGAGCCCTAGGCCAGCCCCCATGCGCGGGAGGGGAGATGGAGCTTTGCCCAGCCCTGCTCTGCTCTCAGTTGTGCTCTGGCCCTGCCCCTAGCCCCAGAGACACATTCAACTGCAACTTCCCCCTTACCCCCATCAGCCCCCTTACCCTGTCTGTGTTCCCTGTACAGATGGGGGCAAGGGAGGGCATCATGCTGAAACTTTGGGGACTACTGCATTATCGATTCTGACACTGGGCAGTCATCTTCAGACCGCTGGCATACCATTATCTGCTGCCTAGTCGCACATGCTGAAACCATCGGTATTACTTTAAAAGCAGCATTTTAAATTCCAAGAGTGTACGTATGCTTGTTCTTGATTGTTTGTTTATAGCACACTAACCACCATTGTACGGAGGCACTGGCAGTCATACAACTTGACACAAGGAGGCTGGTTTATCAAATGCATCCCTTGTGGTGGGCTCAGATGATACATAACGGTTGTATCATGTTCCACTGAACTGAGAATAACGTCAGGTTTCTGTGCATGAAGGTTCTGATACGCATATGCAAAGTACAGTTTCATCTGGTGTGGACATGGTGGGCTAGTTTAAGTAGCCTTTTTCGTGTTAGTTATATTCAAAACAAGATATTCACATCCTTAGAAAAATTGCTAAAAGGACCCCCAGTCTTCTGCACGCTCAAGAAATTAAGTTCCATACCTTTTCTAGAAACCCAGAGATTATAAAATTGGAATAAGGCATGCCATGTTTATAAAGTCACCATCATAATCTGTTCCAGTGTGCACAGTGGTGATAGCAAATGCTGTTCATTGTCCTTAGCTAATCTCATAATTGTGTTTAAGTATATAGTTCAGATTTTTAGCTCTAACAGTCTGATAAAAGGCTTCCAGAAATGACAGTGCCAGTGTTAGGGTTTTCTTGTAGTGGTCATAGTGGTTGTTGAATATTAAACAATGAGATATGAGAATGTTGGATGACATGCTGCTTATTCTGATTGCAGTAGGACAATGAGGTCACTAGTATGAGTTCTAAGGAGATTCCTAGGTGGTAACTTTTGGTAACCTCAATCTTTTGTACTCAGATGTGACAGGTGCATTATCCTATAGAAAATATCTTGCATTTAAATGCTCTTGAGCAGAGTGCAAGGTGGAATGCGACCACAAATTAGTTCACACATGTAGCCTACAGCATTTCCAAACCCACAAGACTTGAATTAGTTTGAAATTAGGCTGAATATCTTCTTTCTCTCAATCCTGTCTAAGTTATTTTTTCAAATTGTTCTATTTTCTTTTAAGCCTGTGCAGACATTATGTTATGCTGGCATTGATTCACATAGTGTACTTGTCAGCAGTAAAATGAATGAAATCCTAGAGGCAGAGTTTGAACCAGCTGCTGCTGTTTACCAACCAAGCTAAGGGTGACCCTTACATCTATAAATACTTTTCCTGTGAATTAGAAGTGAACTAAACCCAATGTCTTTTACTCCTGTTTCCTGGATTATCTTTTTCACTCTCTGTTTTTACTTTTCATGTTCTCTCTCTCGCTCTCCTTTGCCACTTCAAACACTGTGAAAACCTGCAAGAGAAGGGTTAATTTTTATCAGATGCCATGATAATTTGTTAGGAATATATCAGAAAGTTGGCCTTTGTAGACCTGTAAAGACTTTAACTCTTCTTTGATATGTGTGATACTGATGTTTTTTTTTTTACAATGATGGTTTTAAAGTACGAGTTTGGAATCTTAAAAATACTGGATCACTGTTAGTTCATCACTCTTAATAAGGAACCAATTTCATGTCATGAATTAATATGTTATAATTTCATAGCAGTTTTGGGTGAAAATAGGTGTAAAAAGATCACAGTTCCAATGCTAACCTACCTCCCATGCTCTTTACTTTTATTTAGACTATATTTAGAAATTGGCATGGGACAGAGTTTTATCACAGATGTAATAATCAAGTTACATGTTATTCCAGGCTGTGTTTCCTCTGAGGAATAATATTTACAATAGTGCCAGTCTTGAGCATTCACAAATCTCCGTCAGATCCCAAAATATCATGAGATTGGACTAAAATCATGATTAGTTTTTTTGAAGTTGGAATATTTTATTTGCCTTTAGGGTATACTGGGGTACTATTTTTCAATCTTTTCTAGGAAGTCCTGAGGATTTGCATCTTTACTTTTTCTTTTTAATACAACTGACCTTTTCTAGCCACATGTCTCTAAGAACACTCAATATCATGGTATTTGAACTGAAATGATGAGAGTTTGCAACATTGCAGTTATAACAAAACTTAACACGTGTGTGGATGCATAGGAGCATGCGCTAATGTCAACAGAGAAAATAAGCCAACTTTTTGCTCAGTCCAACTCTGCCACACTAACTTTATGATCCTCCTGGTAAATGTTGCAGGATTGGGCCCTTAGTTTATAATTGTTAAGACGAATTACTATATTAAGAAGAATTACCTACGAACACATTTTCAAATTTATTCAAGGAAGATATTCTTCTTGCCTTTTGGATTTATGTCCTGAGCATCATGGGTAGGATTTCCTTCATAAAACAACCTTTCAGGATTGTGGGGAATAAAGACACTGGACACCAAAACCTATAGTATGCAGATTATTATTATTGTTATGATTATTACTATTATTACTGATTTAAAGTATTTGTTAGACTTTTTTGATTGAATGTCTGAGCTTTGCCTTATACCTACAAACTAAAAGCAACAATCAAAAAGTTGTTTTTCAAAAGGAAAGGTTGTAAGGATATGATAAAATTGTTTCTATTCTCTTCTTGAAAGACAAAGAAAAATCCAGTGGAACAGATGGGAATCTGCAGACCTGTAGGCTGTGTCTACACGAGCCCCTTCCTTCTGAAAGGGGCATGTTAATGAGTGGATTTGAAATATGCTAATGAGGTGCTGCAATGAATATGCAGCACCTCATTAGCATAATGACAGCTGCGGCAATTCGAAAGTGTGGCTTTTTGAATTACGCACTGCCCATGCAGACGGGACCTTCCAAAAGGACCCCCTCCAGTTTTTGAAAGCCCTTCTTCCTATCTGGTGTTAGGAAAAAGGGCTTTTGAAAACTGGGGGGGGGTCCTTTCGGAAGGTCCCGTCTCCACGGGCGGTGTGTGATTTGAAAAGCCAGACTTTCAAATCGCCATGGCTGCCATTATGCTAATGAGGCGCTGCATATTCATTGCAGTGCCTCATTAGCATATTTCGAAGCTGCTCATTAACATGCCCCTTTTGAAAGTAAGGGGCTCATGTAGACCCAGCCGTAGCGTTTAAAAGTAATTGCTCTGTCTAATAGAAGGCACTCTGTTACTATAATTTCAGTGTTGTTTTATTTATGCACTTTCTTGGTTGCGATGTTGTTTGATAGGCTAGTCCACATTTCCTCTGTTAGATTCATTCTTTTGGAAGTGGCATCCTTTTTATTCCCTGGGTTGTTGTCGCAGCAAGAGGAAGAGGAAACATGTTATGAATGAAGAATTTTCACATTTATGTATGCCATACATGACATTAGGGATCCCTTGGGATTTGTTTGTGTTCTTGTATAGGTGTGGATGAACATCTGTGGAATGGCAGCCTAACAACTTCCCACTGACATGATAAAGAGACCATAATAGCACTGTATTTTTAAGCCTTAGTTCATTTTGTTAACTCTTTCACCTTTCATTTGCTTCTTACTTTCCTCACTCTTTTGGTCAATAAGAAGGTTGCAGTAGCCAGGGATTTAATTAGACCTTGAAATTAAAGCCAATAATGTCAAAGTGGTAAGCCTTGATCTATGGGGAACAAGGGTTGATTTGAGCTCCTTTTCTAAATCTATATTAACTTTCTTTTTGCTTCATGATTGTTATTTTTATTCCTCTGTTTTCCCACTCTTTAATGTATTCCTTTATGTTCTATTATCTCTTCTTTTTCAGTAAAATAAAGAACATCCCATTTAATGAAATTGACAATTTTAGCTCCACAGTCTGGAGAAGGAAAGGTGAATATACTTTGTACCTCAGAGGTATATTTATCAGCTGGAAAGCTTATAAAAATGTTGAAGGTCATAGTGAAGTGAGGCCTAAGGCTTGAACCAAGATTCATGGGAAGGCAATGAAGGGACTCTGTGTGTGCAGGAAACACACATATTCAGATTATTACATTGCCTGGTGTTCTCCACTGCCACACTTTCTTATGTTTGAAATGATTTCATAAGCTCTGAATCTTGCATTTATAAAATAGTTTAGCTCCTGACAGCAGCTCCTTTGTCCCTGTGCATAGGTGGTGTTGCTTGTATTTTTTAAGTGTACATTTTAGTTCATGTTGGCCATTATAATACTGCACTGCACATGATAAACTGGGGAGTCTAAAACCTTCAGCAAGCTGGTCCTGTTTGTCTAGTGGCTTCATCTTATGCTCCTGAATCTAAGCCAGCACTTAAAACACATTTACACAGGTAAAAAGATATTCACCTCTAGCCATTATGAAGGGTGAAGACAGTGTCCAAATTGTGAATCAATGCAATGCAGTGCTCCCTGCAAGCTGAACACTTCAGTGTCTGCTCAGGAAAAACTCAAATGCCATCCTGCTGATTAGCAGAGCACCCACAACTAGGTTTAATTTCTACTGATGGTGCATATCCACACATGTCTTGGTGCACATAGAAGAAATTTGTTTTGCACATAGATGGGAAAGATTAGCATGAACACTGATGCAATGGTATTTTCCAGAATCTGCAGGTATCTTGAAACAATGCTTCTTATTTCTGTGAACCGGCCTCTTTTTGTTCATTTTTGTGAGGGGTTAATTGTGAAAGACTAAGGATGGCATTTTAAATGATATCACCGATTGTTTCACTGGTGACAGAAGCATGTACAAGGCGGGGGGGGGTGAGATTAGCTCAATCTAATGCTAGTAATATTTTGTTTTCATATAATTAAAGCTTGGGGGAAAGTAGCATCACTCATTTTTGCAGTCTGACTCTGGAATCTGTTTATCCTGTACCCCATTGGTGACCAGATTACATCAAATCGAAGACTAGAAAAAATCATTATGATCATCTAATTTGACTTCTGCGTAACACATGCCATAGTGTTTGACCTAGTGGTTCTTAACATCATCTAGCCCAAAAACTTGTGGTTGAATATTTGAGATTTTTGGTTTCCCTTTCATCAGTTTAAGCACCCTTGTAAGTCTTCCAGTTTTATTTCATCATTGGCTGTAATGTTGGTTCTCAAACTGCTGGTGAGCTGCAGAGAGTGGGCAAAAAGCATTTTTCCACCTGCTAAGTTATGTTAAAAGACATGAGATAATTTCTGGGGAAATCATTCTCCATGAAAGCACACAGAAGCTTCCTCAAGTTAAGTGAGGGTGTGCTGCTGAGCAACCTCACGTAACTCAAATTTCGTGCAAGTTGGGGGCGAGCCCAGGCTCTCCAGGGCTTGTGGGAGTTGGGAAACTGACCAGCGCTGGTAAGTGTTCTGGCTCCTGCAAATGCAGGGGAGCCAGGAGTCAGGCTGCTGCCTGGTTCCCAGCTCCCTGCCACTCTGCGGCAGCCTGTCCCCTGGCTTTCACCAGCTGGTGGAGCTGAGGGCTGGAGCAGGGAGCCAGCAGAGCAGTTGCACTCCCAAGCCCCTGGGAACCCCACAAGTATGACTTGCGCTTAACTTGCGTTAATGAAATCACACATATAGGGGAGTTACTGTAGTTGTACTTGCTACAGGAATGATATCTGACTGGCTGTGGCTACTCTGCCCCTCCCTTTTGGAAGGGGTGTGCAAATGTGGCTGATCGGAAATGCAAATAAAGTGTAGATTTAAATATCTCACATCTCATTTGCATACTTGCATGTGACCTCGATTCCTGGAAGAGCTGATTTCGAAACCCAGAATATCTGGGTAGATGGGGTTCATTTGAAAGGAAACCCCACTTTCAGAAGAACCCTTCTTCCTAATGTTTTTGTTCCATTGGTTAATTACCCTCAGGCTACATCTTACAGTAGTGAGTTTTTTGAAAAAGCTGGGGCTCTTTTGAAAAATCCTGCAGAGTGTCTACACACAAAATGCATTCTTTTGATATTAAATGAGCATTTTGCAGCTTTTTCTGGAGGCCCTCTTCCTCTCCCGGATGAGGAAGAGTGCCTTTTTCAAAAGATTCTTTCGGAAAAAAATGCGTGTAGATGCCCCAGGAGCCCTTTTTTTGAAATAGCAGCCCTCCTTGGTGCCAGATTTTTTGGTCCATGGCATTTTCTGGCCCATTCTTTCAAAAGAGCAGCCCAGGTGTGGCCGTTCTCCATCAGAAGAGCAGATCAATTTTTTGATCCACTTTTTTTCTATGTGGTTGTGATCCTGAGAGAGTTTTTTTCAAAAGAGATCTTCCGAAACAACTTCTTTTGAAGAATCTCTGATGTAGCCGTAGCCTCACTCTTAAAAATCTGCACCTTAGTTGTAGTCTGAATTTGCTTTCTAGCATTGGATATGGTTATGCTTTTTTCTGATAGATTAAAATACTGTCCAATCTCTTCCCCCTGAAGATACTTAGACCTTGGTAAAGTCACTTATTTACCTTCTCTTGTATACTTTAAAAAGATTGAGGTTCTTAAGTCTCTGCTATAAGGCGTGTTTTCCAGACTTCACATCATTATTGTAGGTTTTTTTCTGAACTTTTCCCAGTTTTTCAAACATCCTTTTCAAAGTGCAGACACCAAAACTGAACACAGAATATCAATAATGGTCTTGTTATTGCCATATAAAGAGGTATCACCCCATCCCAATTTCCACTTGCTAATTTCCTGCCTACCTGTGCAAAGATACTGCTTAGCTACAGTATCACAATGGGAACTTGTTCATCGTTTATCAAGAACTCTTCTTAGCCATGATGTATTGATTTTCCTACCCTGTTGTCAGGGAAAAAAAGTTACTTAAATGTGAGAAATCTCCTTCATGGCTCAACTTAATATTGATTAGCATAACCTTCCAAGTTATTAAGATCTATCAAATGAAGTATTCAGAGACTCAGAGAAGTGCACACTAGCCTGAAGGTAAATAGTAAAACATATAAAATTCTTAACTTTTAGATTAGACTTTTGAGCTACTACTGCATGTGAGAGTCATATCAATGTACTAAAAGTCTGTTTCTATGTCTGTCTGGGAAATTGGCAGAATAGATGTCCTACATTTGAATATATTATTTTTGGGTCTCATAAGAAGGTATTTGGCTTTGTAATATGAGACTTTGACTCGGATTGCAACTGTCAGCAAATATTTCAAGTAACATCAGAAAACACCCCTAAACCAAAATTTCTAATGGAAAACATGACCAAACTTCCTTAAAATGCTATAATTGCAAGTAGTGTGGTAGTTTCTATTGTCCTACTTCCATGAATGGTATGTCTTCTCAAATGGCAATGAGTAGGTAATTGGAAACAACTATTAGTTCTGCTTTTTACAACTGAACATCCTGTTCCTCCTTCTGTTGTCACTTGACAGCTGGAAGTTCTTCTGTAACATTGAGAAGACCAAATGCCTCTGGTTTATCGTGGGTTGTATCACATCTGTACCTATGCATTTAACCTGAAGGCTAATCCTGTGTGTGTAATGGGTTGTTTCCTTTGTTGTTTTAGTTGTTAAAAGCTGCTTAAGGAAGACCCTGATCCTGCTAATATGAAGTTACTTTTGCAGTCAGAAGTGCAGCCCATTCTCATATTTACCTGGAAAATTGAATTATGTCAGTACACCAAGAATATGGAATATTGTCTGCTTTATGGTAATTAAAAGAAGTACACTTGCTCAGGCAAGCTCAGGCCTTGGAATGACAATATGTGTTGTGTAAGGTTGTATTCATCTCTGGGATTAATTAAGAGAGATTTGTAGCTCCTGGGTGGTTTTTTTGTTTGTTTTCTTTTGTAATTTCATCTTTTCTTTTATTGGATACTGGATTTGTTCTTGCCTTGTCATCTACATCTCAAAAGTTTTTTGCACATTTGAAGATCATTTTCAAAATACTTCTTGTGTCATTTGGTTCCTTGGCCAGTAATTTTGTGTGTTTTACTTTGCTTCTACCGAATTTCCTAGTCTTTTGGACAAAACAATTTAAAAAATCACTTATATTTTCCCCCCTCCCTATAACATTTAGTCTGTCTCATTATAGCAAAATATTGCATTTTATGCCAAGCGTTAAAACTTGCTTTCTAAAAATGGTAGCTCTATTTAATAACTAATTACTCTAATGATCCTGCAGAAGTGCTTGAGACCTGTTTTAGTAGTGGTGTCAATTACAACCATCTGCACAATGAATAACGGAACCACGGCCCAGCTGTATAGTTGAAACATGTTGGCATTTTCCTACGGGCAACCATATGGTACTTAACGAAAGCGAATTGTTCACACTGCAAACTGCTCTGCTCCTGATGAATGATAACGTTTTGTTCTGGAAAATAGTTCCACAAATTTATGGAGTATTTTTAAATGCAGGAGGCATTTGTAAGTGACAGGAAAGGAAAGGAAAGCAGCAGAAATGTAGCACTTTAAAGACTAACAAAGTGATTTATTCTGTGATGGGCTTTCGTGGGACAGACCCACCTCTTCAGATGGATCTTCTTCTTCACTTCTTCAGATGGATCTGAAGAAGTGGGTCTGTCCCATGGAAGCTCATCACAGAATAAATCACTTTGTTAGTCTTTAAAGTGCTACATTTCTGCTGCTTTGTTTTGTTGGAGTACAGGCTGAAATGGCTACCTCTCTATTACTGTTCAGGATATAAAGGGGAAGGCCCTGGGAAAAAAATAAGCAAGCATTTCTTTTGCTTAGAGTTCTAGCATATCCTTCCTGGCTTCCTTAACAGGAGGAGACAGGTAAACCATCTGGCAGGTCATACTAGGTATAAGGGAGGCATGAAAGACTTTTAGAGTGGGGGGATAGATGCAAAGTGTCTATAAGGAGGGAAGTTGGGAGATGATCCTGGGGCAGGAATTAGAGTGCTGATGTATGTGGATGAGGAGTCATGTAGTGCATTGAAGTTCATAAATATTATTTACTAGGCTAGTGTGACCATCCATTCCGTTTTTCCCGGGACAGTCCCTGGTGTCTCGGGGCAGCAGCCTATACTGCCAGGGAGCTCCTCCCTGGGGTGGCTGCCCTGTTCCCTGGTGCCCTGCACATCAAGGCAACAGCTTCTGCTGCAGGGGCACTCCTGTATGGGGCAGGTGCCCTGTTCCATAGCTCCCCATTGCAGAAGCCCCTGCTGCTAGTGAGCTCCACTGCAGGCAGCTGTCTTGTTGCCTGCTACCCCACGCCTAGGGGAGGGAGCTCCCACTGCCAGGAAGTCCCTCCATGGGGCAGCTGCCTCATTCCCCAGCATCCCACGCCTTAGGGAGGAAGCTCCTCTGTAGGAGAGGGGCCATGTTCTCTGGTGCCCCTTGCCAGGAAGCTGTGGAGCCCTGTTCTCAGCACTCCCCTTCCAGGAGGATGCAGAGCTATCATCCTCCACTCCCCCTCATCAGGAGGCTGAAGAGGCCCCATCCATAGTGCCTCACTATGCAGCAGTCACCCTCATGACTGAGGAGCCCTGACATGAGACACAGTGCCCCATCCCTGGAGGCTGGTGGCTCTTATTTGCCATAGGGCAATGTGGTTACCCTATACTTGGTGTATTGTCAAAGTATAAAATTCCATAATGTTTGTTCCTGAAGGGAATGAATTGCAAACTATGGATGCTTTCAGCACCGGACTGCTTAGCATAGAGGCAGCCCACGGTGTTTTCTGGAAAGGAAATGTGCAATGAATATATTTAAGGGAAACCGTGCCCCCTGGAACTCATTAAGTTGGCACCATTGTTGCAAAATTCTCATGAATTGAGTATTCATGGTATTTTTGGTCTCTGCTGAAGGAGCAGTTGTGGATTTTTTCTTTTTTAATATAGTGCTGAAAGCCGTGAAGAGTAGCTGGTTATTTAATTTGACCATGTGTATATCACTGGGCATCAGCCCCACCCAGCACCCACACATTAAACTCCAAACCAAAATTAGACCAAAATATACTAGCCGACAGGCAGGATTCTCTCTATTTTTTTCCCGTCTATGGGAGAATAAATTTCGTGTGCACCAAGGCATGTGCAGATGTGCAGCAATAGTAGAAGCAATGCTGCCAGATACACATGCTCTGCTAATCAGCTGGGTGGCACCACCAATGACTACACTGCTTTGCACCAGTTAGGGAATAGGAGGGACCAAGATGCATGAATGCTTGAGGCCCTTGCAATGAGAGGGAATTGATTAAGCAAGATATAATGAGATAATCCCAGCAAGTGGCCTGTATGCTGAGGTGCATAGGGTGGTGGAAAACTCCAGCTGTCATGGCCAATCTGAGCTGGAGGAAACTTCCTACCCAAATCTCATGTGATGATCCCTTAGACCAGGGGTCAGCAACCTTTCCAATGCAGAGTGCTGAAATTTGACCTCTATGTATGGTCCAAGTGCCGGTGATACTTTTTAAAGTCAATAACAGTTCTACTTACAACAGGTTCATTAATAAATAAATGAAGATGCAAAGCTTCACCGTTTAGGTGGTTGTTGGTAGCATTAGCTGGTCTTTTGTTAATTCACAGACCGTATCACTTTGAGGAAGCTCCTGGCTGCATGGGAGAGCGGGGGTGGGGCTGAACTCTGACCTCGCAAGTCAATGACAATCAGCTTGCATGCCATTCTTGGCACCTGTGTCAGGGGTTGCTGACCCCTGACTTAGACCTTAATATACGAGCAAGAATTTAGTAGCTAATCTTGTGGGAGCTCAGAGCACTGTCCCACTCTGTCCACTATCCTGTGATAAACTCTTCCTTTATTGAGTCTTATGGAGCATGTAGAGAGCCCTCCAGAGAATGTCTTTGTAGTCCTTACTGTTATTAAGGCCTCCTATTACTACTTAAGGAAATAACTATAATTCAGCTCTTTTAATAGGTGTGACAGCTACACGTCTGCACAAAGATATTTGCACTAATCCAAGCATTGGATTAGGGCTCAGGTTTTTCATATAACAGATGCAAGCCTCATCCACTTTAACACGCTGATTTCCACAAAGAATATGTCATGTTTGATGCTTGTGTGACATATGGTAACACAATATGGCTCTGTCACCTTGTAAGGCAGGACCACATCTAGATGTTTGATTTTGCTATTGTCCCTTTGCAGACCTCCCTGATGGGAGAGAGCAGACAAAGGGGGCATTCAAAGGGGACTGGAGCTCTGGCTGCCACCTCAGCCAAAGCTCCAGTGTCATTTGAAATGCTGTGGAGTTCTGTGTGCTGCTCTGTGGACAGCTCAGAGGAAGTGGGGTGAGTGGGGGGTGCCAGGGCTGACTCCCCCAAGCCCTGCCCCTTCTGTCCTTGTCCCCACCCCTTTTTGGTGGCAGAGAACCAGGTCTTCCCCCCCTTTGCTCCGGGGGGTGCGGTACCTATCTCTACCATTATGTTAATGGGCCCGGTTCATTGATTCCTAGGCCATGGATTCCTTCCCCACAGACGTCCCAAAGAGGGGCTTTGTCATCCTTGGCCTGACAGTACGTAACCAGTAATTCACACTCTGCTCCCATCATTAGGGATTCACAGTCCTTATGCCTAGCATACCATTACTGTCTCACAACTAGTGTAACCCATTGGCAACCCATCTAGATACTCCCCCCCTTTGCACATTTCATAATGTCTTGACAGTGCATAATTTCACACTCTAGAATGCTGTTTTACTTTCACAAAACATTTCTAGTTCGCAAAACTGTGTCTGCAGTGAACAGATACCAGGTTGCTGAGTAAAGATACTGTTCAGTATTTTGGTTTCCAAAATTAGGCTTAGAGGGTTTTTTGTTTAATCGTAATAATAATAAATGAAGCTTTAGAACAAACACCCAATTAAAAGTATTTTATTTGCATCTAAACACCATTTCTACACTCAGACTTTCTGTCAAAGCTGTTCCCCACTCTGGCACTCAGAGTAGAAAAGGTAGTGATCCACAAGAGATCTTAAAAATACCCTGCCTGTCTTCCCCAGGTCACCTGTTCCTTGACCCTAGGAGACAGCTGCCACCACCCAAGTGAGAAAACTCCCTTTTAAAACTCAGGAAGACACACTTGGGAAGTCTGCCTGTGGGGTAACCCAAAGCTCTTAAGTTTCTCTTAGGAGAGAGCGTGAAGCACAGAGGAAGAATAGTAACGGAGGGAAAGCTGTGCTAGTCTATATACTATCATAACAAAAAAGCAGAGGAAGAAATTAAGCTGCAATCTGATATCTGACCTTCCACTCTTAGGCATGCATATACACAGAGACTTCCCTAGAATACAGGAATTAAACCAGTGACTTAAAGAAATAGTGATTTATTAATAAAACCAAAGATGAAGTATACCAATAAAGAGATAAAGCATGCTTGGTTGCTAGGTGTTACAAAGCAACTTAAAAAAAAAGAGTAGCTAAAAGCATAGACAATTGCTTCCCCTCGGATTCAGTTTAGATGTTGCTGTGTATGGGGAGGAGGGGGAGATACATCATCCAGCCTGAAAAGTCCTGCACCAAACCCAAAATAACAACCTGATTGCATTGGACTAAACATTTCCTTTCTACTCGCACATCTGTATGCCCAGGTTGCATTGTGGCCTGAATATTTACTGGATTTATTAAGCCTGCTCAGGATTAAACATCTTGGTCTCCTTGCTCTGGCCAGACACAAGAAAGACTCCCTCAGCAGGTAACTGCTTCAGTTCAAAAGATCCCTCTCTCTTCCCATTGGCTCACCTGGCTGCTTGCCAACAGAGAACCCACTCTCTCTGGATTTAATCCTTTACAGGCATTCATTCATAACACTTTCCAGTTCCCTTTGGTAAGGAAAGAAAGCTCTATTGTTCATCTCTTGGCTGTGTTTTATTTTGCTTAAATAAATTGTGTACCATTTTTTCTACTAAAGGTCTCCAAGCCATGGCATTTCAGTTTATATTCAGTACTGCCGGTCTAAACCTTTTACAACTATAGTGATGTCTGAGTACTAGAAAGTGAAGCTAGGTATGAACAATGTGAAACAGAATAGCTTGTCTTCACTTCACAAACAAAGTAAATGCATAAGTGCTGCAAAGTTAATTAGATATTTTAAAATCTTGCTTATTTTTAATATTCTAAAGCTGTGATAATAATATATGAAAGAAGATATATTTGGTTCTGCTATTGCCACTATGCTAATAGGTTAATATCATCCCTTTTAAATGCCCTAGTATATTTGTAAAATAACCAGCCAACCAATCCTCTTACACCTGTGGGACTCAGACCCAGTGTCTGCATTAACTTTCTCTAAACAAAATGATAATAACACCATTGCCAAAGCATGTACAACACTTCAAATTTTTGTTTAAATATTTTCCACCAGAGCTGACAAATTCTGTTGATCAGTACAATAAATTGTTCTAATTTCTAAACATTTCCTTTGACATGCAGTACCAAATAAAGTGAACGTGCTTTGGAAATCACAACAGGTCAGATTCTCTGCTGGAGCTCACCTCCTTAGAGGTTTTTACAGTACAACATGAAACCGAAAGTGACAAGTGAATTTAACACATGGCAGATAGTCATTGTACTTTTGAATGTTATATAAGTTTAATTGTCATTCTCTTTCCTTTTAGTGGTGGTGGAGGGTTTAAAATATAGGATAACACCAATAAATTCCTTCTCTGTTCATACAGTATAGTCTGGCTTGCAGGTATTCTTCATTATGAGATGGTTACTTATATTGAAAAGGAAGAAAATCTGTTTCATGGATTTTCTGCCTTTGGTTGGCAGTAGAGACATGAATGTATATGTCTGTATATTACAGTAAGATAAAACACCGCTTTCATTAAAGCAACCACCAGCATATAGTTCTCTCTAAGTTTTAGTACTGATAAGGAGAGCTTCTGGCACAGAAGTTGACTTCTTACAACCAGCACACAATATGACACCAACTCTTCACTTCATCTCTTTACCCAAAGCTAAGCTTACCTGTCTGGGCCCCATGCTATCATATCCTGTACATCTTAGCTTCCTGTGTCATTTAAAGGACAAAACGGCATGAGAAGCCTCTGAAGTCTGTCAGTTCTCTGATATTGTTACATTCGCTTTCATCCTGGAAGATCCCAGAGCCCTTTACAGACTCCATAAGGGAGTCACTTCATCCACTGCAGAAATGCA
Source organism: Carettochelys insculpta (assembly GCF_033958435.1). NCBI lineage: Eukaryota > Metazoa > Chordata > Testudines > Carettochelyidae > Carettochelys > Carettochelys insculpta. Next base: position 192,762,707 of record NC_134139.1, read on the forward strand.
GACGGTTCTGAGGTGGAAATGACAAAATCTAAGTTAGGCCTGCAAAAAAGGGAAACAGCATTATCCTTAGGGGAGAGCAAAATGTGACACTGGATCATTTAATAGACACATTTTTATGATCATTTGAAAATAACATTTTAAATCATTTAAAACGTGTTAATTTTATTATTTGTGCTGTGGAAGTCCACAGACACCCCAGTCATGGACACAGAGGCTGTGTCTACACGTGCCCCAAACTTCGAAATGGCCACGCAAATGGCCATTTCGAAGTTTACTAGTGAAGAGCTGAAATGCATATTCAGCACCTCATTAGCATGCGGGAGGCCGCGGCACTTCGAAATTGACGTGCCTCGCCGCCACGCGTCTCGTCCAGACGGGGCTCCTTTTCAAAAGGACCCTGCCTACTTCGAAGACCCCTTATTCCCATCTGCTCATGGGAATAAGGGGACTTCAAAGTAGGCGGGGTCCTTTCGAAAAGGAGCCCCGTCTGGACAAGACGCGAGGCGCGTCAATTTCGAAGTGCCGTGGCCGCCCGCATGCTAATGAGGTGCTGAATATGCATTTCAGCTCTTCACTAGTAAACTTCAAAATGGCCATTTGCGTGGCCATTTCGAAGTTTGGGGCACGTGTAGACGTAGCCAGACAGATGAGGAAGCACAAGGAAATAATAATATGACAGTGGTCTGCACAGTAAACACTGGCTGCTGCATGCCAGCTACCTAATCTTAGTCAGGTTTTATTTGTAGCATCATGGCATAGGAGAAAGATAGTGCAGGATTTGTAGGCTGACAATAAGGCAACTTTGTTGATGTTCACAGGGAATGCCTCCCATGTTTGAGGGCAGCGTGGAAAAAAGCATGAAAATGTGTGTTGGAAAATTTAACAGGTGGGCGATGATGGTGGGCATCATAAACTGATGAGAGCAGAGTCAACATTTCAGCAACATATTATAGATGATGCATTGGGTAGAGTTGGGCTTAGAAGGGTCTTACAAATACAGGGTCATAGATAAACAACTGCACAGGGACATAAGACTACAAAGGCCTTCCTAGGTCATCCTGCTATCTCAGGCAACTGCATCATTATATCCTGTTCATAAATTTATCAACCTTTGTTTTCAAACTAGTTAGCTTGTTTGTCCCATGTTGCTTATGAACTTTTATCCACTTTTCCAGTTAGGCTTGCAATGGGGGTGGACCCACTAGGCCCCAGTTATTGCTACAACCCACTGCTCCTTTGGGAAGGTTGTTGGGGAAGTTTTGTTTGATATAATGGAGAAGGGGAAGTCAGGGCACAGATGCAAGAGATGGATGAGACTGTCAAAATGACAAGCTAGGAAAATGATCTGTGCAGCATCATTTTGAATGGACCACCAACATCACTTCATGTGGTCCCTGCCTTGTGAAAGATTACAGCCCACATGATGCAACTCATGGGAGGATGGGGAAAGGGAGATTATGAAATGTTGATGTAGTTCTAAATCAGCCAAGTTGTATGCATTTTCATCTCAAGGAACCCAAAAAACTATTTAAAAATTGATGTGCGTACATTAGAACTGTTCTCTCTGGCCCTCACCTACACTGATTTTCCCAAGTAGTAACTGAGAAATCAGTATAAAATTACTTTCAGGAATTTAAAAATAGCAGCATCACTTTTTTCAGCATTAGTGCAAAACACATAATTAGCACCGTGCAGCAGTAGTGTGAGAACACATTTTAAATGTACTTAATGGAGAAAACATATTGTAGTAGTAGGCATCCTTCAGTTTACGTAGACTATGGACCACGCCCTTCGTAGTTCCATTAGAATTATCATTTGCAGCGTCGACTGTGACTGTGAAGGCCCACACGAGAGTGACAGTCCTTGCTGCATCCGTTGCATGTGTCATGGGTGTCTGGCAGGTCCTTACTGTGCTTTCTGTGGGCTTGCTTCTCTGCTAGCTGTCTGATCCTCATCTCACCCTTCTGAAGGCCCTTGTGTAGTTCCTGCCTCCATCTCCTGCGATCGTCTGCCAGCTCCTCCCAGCTGTCCGGCTCGATGTCTACCTGCCTGAGGTCCTTCTTGCAGACCTCTTTATAGCACAATTGGGGGTGTCCGGGAGGTCTGTTGCCAGAGGCTAGCTCACCATACAGGATGTCTTTTGAGATCCTTCCATCATTCATCCTGTGGATGTGGCCAAGCCAGCGGAGCCGCCGCTGCCTGAGGAGGGTGTGCATGGTTGGGATTCCAGCTTGCTCAAGGACAGCGGTGTTGGACACTGTCCTTCCACGATATTCCAAGGATGCGCCTGAGGCAGTGCAAGTGGAAGACATTCAGCCTCTTTTCCTGGCGGGCGTACAGGGTCCAAGACCCCCTGCCATAAAGGAGGGTGCTGAGGATGCAGGCTCTGTAGACTTGCATTTTGGTGTGGGTGTACAACTTGATGTTATTCCACACTCTTTCACTGAGTCTGGACAGTTGTGGCTGCTTTTCCGATCCTCCTATTTAGCTCAGTCTCCAATGACAGGGTGTCAGTGATGGTGGACCCGAGATAAACGAACTCGTGGACGACCTCTAACGTATAGTTGTCAGTGCGGATTGATGGAGGTTTAGCAACATCCTCACCAAGTACATTTGTCTTCTTTAGGCTGATGGAAAGCCCGAAGTCCTCGCATGCTTTGGAGAACTGATCCAGCAGTTTCTGAAGCTGGTCTTCTGTGTGTGACGCTACAGCAGCGTCACCTGCAAACAGCATATCTCTGATGAGGACTTCCCGCACCTTAGATTTAGCTTTCAGCCTTGCAAGATTAAACAGTTTCCCATCAGGTCTTGTGTGCAAAAAGATGCCCTCTGTTGAAGATCCAAAGGCGTGCTTCAGGAGGAGTGCGAAGAAGATCCCGAACAATGTTGGAGCAAGGACACATCCTTGTTTCACGCCGCTTCTGATGCTGAAAACATCCAATAATGTGCTGAGGATGACACGAGCGAACAGTTTACCAGTGATGCTTAGGAGGGAGATTCCACAGTAATTGTTGCAGTCACTTCTGTCTCCTTTGTTCTTATAGAAGGTTACAATGTTAGCGTCATGCATATCCTGTCGAACCTCTCACTCTCTCCAGCACAGGCACAGTAGCTCAAGTTCCAGGAGGGTGTCCGTGGCACACTTGATTACCTCTGGTGATATACCATCCTGGCTTGGGGCCTTTCCTACTGCAGTGCTGTCGATGGCTTTCTTCAGTTCATCCACAGTTGGTTCCTGATCCAGTTCGTCCATTACTGGTAGGAGCTCGACGGCATTGAGGGCTGTATCAACCACAATGTTCTTCCGTGAGTACAGCTCGGAGTAGTGCTCGACCCAGCGCTCCATCTGTTTGGCTTTGTCAATGATGACTTCACCAGATTTGGATTTCAGAGGTGCCATCTTGTTCTGGGTGGGTCCTAATGCCTTCTTGATGCCCTCGTACATTCCCCTGAGATTACCAGAGTCAGCACTGGTCTGGATGCTGCTGCATAGCTCAAGCCAGTACTTGTTGGCACAGCGCCCGGCTGTCTGCTGTACTGTTTTTCTGGCTGCTCTCAGTGCTTGCAGGGTACTCTGGCTCGGTGAGCGTTTGTACTCCAGGAGTGCAGCGCGCTTCTTTTCGATGGCTGGAGTCATCTCATCAGAGTTAGCTTCGAACCAGTCATTTGTGTTTCTAGCTCTTCTTCCGAACACCAACAAGGCTGTGTTGTAAATTGTATCCCTCAGATGCTGCCATCTGGATGTCACATCAGCACCCCCAGGGCTGCTGCACAGATTCTCCTCAAGGGTCACTCTGAACTTTTCGGCTGTCTCTGAGTTTGCTGTCTTTCTGGCATCAATGCGGGGCCTTCCAGTTGGTTTAGAGTGGTACAGCTTCTTGGGTCTCACCTTGAGTTTGGAGCAAACTAGCGAGTGATCTGTATTGCAATCAGCACTATGATAGCTGCATGTCAGAAGGACGTTTTTGAGGTTATTACGCCTAGTGATGACCACGTCTAGTTGACGCCAGTGTTTTGAGCGTGGGTGTCTCCATGACACTGTGCCGTGGCTTGGTTTGGAAAAATGTGTTTGTGATGCACACATTGTGGCACGTGCAAAGTTTGAGAAGACACTGTCCGTTTTCATTCATTTTCCCCTCACCGAAGTGGCCTAATCAGGAAGGCCATGAGTCACGATCAGCTCCAACTCTTGCATTGAAGTCACCCAAAATGTACAATTGTTCATGAGCAGGTATTTGCGCTATGGCAGCACTAAGCATGTCATAGAACTTGTCTTTTACTTCTGGAGTGATGTACAGGGTTGAAGCGTAAGCGCTGATCAGGTGGACAGCACCGGCGCAAGTTTGAAGTATGACCTGAAGGAGTCTTTCTGATCTGCCCATGACTAATTCCACCATTTGTAGAAGGGTGTTTCTGATGGCAAAGCCAACACCGTGCTCCCTGGGTTCATCTTGGGCTTTACCCTGCCAGAAAAAGTTGTAGTCCTTTTCGTTTAGAGATCCTGAATCTGCGAGTCGCATCTCTTGCAGAGCAGCAATGTCAACTTGGAGCCTCTTCAGTTCCTCATTGATGACAGCGGTCTTTCGGGTGTCGCTGATGTCCTGAAGATCTTCAGTCAAACCGGTGAACATGGTCCACACATGCCAGCAAGCAAGCTTAAAACTTTGATGGTTTCCTTTTCTTGTTGATTTTCTTATTTGTTTGCCTGGTGCTCAAATTTCAGTCACTTGTCAGATTTGGGAACCTTAAGCCTCACATACCCAGTGAGGCAGGTGAACTGTGGCGGGACAGTACCCTTCTGGCTGGGGGCTGTCCAGCTTGAGGCGGGCGGTGACTGTCCAGGTGAGATGCGATGATCTCTCCCATCATCGAAGGCAACCCCTGGCACTCGTTCTCTACACCAATCAAGCAAGAGCTTATCACCGCTATCTGTTACCTCCTGTGTTGGTTCAACGCTGTTAAGCGATGTTGGAGTACCTCTACAGGCACGAGCCTGGGCAATATTTTTGGGACCCTGGGCTGCCCAGACGCCAGCGTCCTCCTCTTGGCTTTACTGATGTAGTCCAAAGGAGAGGATAACCTCTACGTCTGGTACCAGTTCAGCTGCAGGAGTTGCCGGTAAATGCCAGAAGTTGGCACAGAACCGCCTTAGGACTCCCCTCTGGATTTTCTGTCAGGGTTTACTCCCTTAGCCTTGCTCCTTCCCAGGATAACCCACAAGGCAGTGGGGCATGGAGAATGTGAGTAACGATCCCACTACCTCTTGCACCTCCCTGGCACCACGTGTCCCCATAGCTCTCCCCATGGCCTGACGACCTCCTCTCCACCCCTCTGCCTCCCATCAGCTACCTTCACCCCCAGATCCCCCCCTCCCTGCCCTCTTGCCCCCCATCCACTCCCATGTCCCCCCACCTCACCACACTGCCCCCCATCAGCTCTCATCTCCCCCAGGACCCCCTCCCCCGGCCTCTTCGTACCCAGCCGCGTGCTGCTGCAGCCCCATGTCCTCCAAGAAGGTGCCGATCTCACAGCCCAGCCATGCCCTGGGTCCCCGCCAAAGCTACCAACTCTTCTTCTGGCTGCAGCTGCCCACAGAGCCCCACGAAGCTGCTGGAGGACGCGCGTGCAGGGATTGCAGGACTGGGCCTGAAAGCCCAGGCAATCTGAGCTGGGCTCACCACCACCAGCCCCCATGGGCACCGCCATCCACACAGCCATACCACATGCCCCCAAACCACATGCCCACCACCAATGCCCCTCGGTCTGGCCCCCTGGCCCCCCACACTCCCCCAAGCCCACCTGCGTCCGGCTGCCTGCGCTGCACCCTGGGGGTGGCGGGTGCCTCAGCTCCAGCCAGCAGTTGGGAGCGCCGCCACCGTCGCCATCTTGCTGCCTCTTACCCCTGTAGAAGTAACTAGCTCCCTCTAAACTCCCCTCTCAAAACTCCCTCCTGTTAGCAACCACCCTGTTCGCAAGCTCCCTGGTCGCTTGCCAGCAGGATTGAAAAAGCTCTGGCCTTCCTGAGAGCCCCTCCCTCTGCCTACCGCTCAGCCAATCGGCACACAGAGTTTAGACTCCAAACCTAATCAAGGCTAACAGCTTCCAACTGCCAGCCTGAGCACATGGCCTTTCAAACAAACAGACTGCTCAGCACTCCAAACACCAAACAAACAGACAAACCCAGGCCCCCACACACTCCAGAGAGCCACTTACCCGAAGGTGCTGTAGCTGCCCCTGCCTTCCCCAGGAGAGCCCCAGGAGAGAAAACATGAGATGCATTGGATGTTACAAAGAGAGAGTAGTCTTGCTATTGGTAAAGTTGCCTTCAGGTTCCCTAAATCCATTCTGAAGCATCCCCCTCCAATTCCTATGTTTTTTGTAAGAAAAACTGATTTGGACTAGAAATCGTCAGGATTACTCTGTAGGCCAAACAGAATTTTTCTTTAAAGTTTCAAAAAAGGTTGAACTGTTTTTGATGTTCTGAGCCAAAGGTCGGCAACCAAAATAGCAAGAAGAGCCATTTTTTCTGAATTCAGTAAAAAGCTCAATAATTCAAGAGCTGCAACGCATGCGAATACGAGACAGTCTTTAATAAATAAATAATGCCAAACCATACTTTTTGTAGCTCCTATTTTAAAAAACAAACACGTAATGATTTGTAATCTGATGCATGTTTACTGCAGGACATTCGCAAACTTTTTATATATTTTATTTCCTCAAATGTGTGTTTGTACCAGTATCTTCCTGATTTTCACTACCGAACCTTCTCTCTTGCTGTAGGATGCTAGATTCTGAACAATTTCATTTTTGTTTTTGAAATCACTGTACAGCTGCTCTTGTACTTTGATAAAGCACTAGTTTATATATTCACCATCCATGAACAGCTTTCCTCGTTTCACAATCTTTTGAGCTTCCATAAATCGAGGCTCAATTACGCTACTTGGTGATTTGACCCATTTAGTGCATGAGTTCATACTTTGCTCTGCTTCCCATAGCAGCTCTTTCACTGCTTTTTTCCTGGTATCTCTAGTTGGATACCATTTGGCAAAAGTAGTGTGTTTTTTGAGAAAGATGCCTCACAAGGTTGCATTTTTTGTTTTTGGTGAATTTCTCGTTGCGAATGAGACATAAAGGGAGCCCAGCCGAACTCGATATAAATGTAAACATGAGTGTCCATTCAGTTTGAAATTCTCTGTTTTCATCTTTGATTTTTCCCTTTTTGAAGCCATTCCAACCTTACTTTAATGATGCCAATTTTACTTCACATTTAATTTCAGTTTTCTTTTTTAAAACATGTGTTGCCCTTGCAGCAGGAATGCCTCATGCTTCCTTTTTCTTTTTCAAAATCAAGACTATTAGCAAAAACAATGAAAGCACAGATACAGTATCATATCCCACAATGCACTACACATACGAAAGGGAGTTATCTGATGTTTCAGGATCACATATCATTAGCTGTTTAGATGTGAGTTGTTAATTGTTGGTCTTTTAGAGGTTCACCATTTATTGAAAATAATCAGGATTTTTTTTTTTAAATTTGCAATTATAGTGTCAGGAGCCACAAATAAGTCCTTAAAGAGCTGCATGTTGCAGATTCCTGTTCTGTGTTAAATGAGACCTGCAAAAAGGTGGGGGTGAGGGTAGCTTTGTGTTCTTTTTTTCTTTACTTGCTTGTTTGTTTCAGTTTTAGTCTTATGCAAACATCATATCCAAATGCATCCAAGCATAGCTCTGAGTGCCCTTGATGTACCTTGAAACACAAAAATGGAGGTGATACAAAGTAAAATGGGATGATTTAGGACCACATGAAAGGGAGGCAGAAAGTGGTGGTTTTGTTGATAATGTTTTTATTTGTTTAAAACAAATTTTTTGGACCTTTCGCTACTTGCTTTTAACATTAGAAATAGAGGGTCAGCTTGCATACACAGGAAAACTTTAATGACTTGGGAGCTATTGCGATCATGAACTTTTATAAGGAATGGAGTTTTAGTCAAATTGTTTAGAACTTTTTTTTGTCAATTGCTATTTAATTTCAGTTCCTAAATTCTCATACAAACTTCCACTGATTTAATTAAATAGATTTCCTAAAAGCAATTTAGTTAGTTATTTTGATGCAACTCAGTGCAAAGACCATCTCTCAGCAGAATGAAAGTAGTTAAAGCTGAATTAACTAACATACTTTCTAAATCTATCTTTAACAGCTTGTATTGTGAAGTACAAGTTCCCACACACAGTCTTGTACTGATACAACTACGTAGATTTTAATTCTTATCTTGTGATATTTTGATGCATATTTGTGTAGAGACCAGCCCTAACATTTTAGCTAAAGGAAGCACTTGGTAAAGATTCAACATCTTCGCACCTTCAGTTAACATAAGAGCTAATAATAAATATCCTTTAGCTCTCTCAAAGGGTCTAGAAAACCAATATGCCTCATATGTGTAACTTTAAACAGAAAAGTAGAAATTAAATAAATAATCTTTAGGCCCCTTGTATCTTTAAAAAAACAATTAAAATCAATTCATTTTCATTTCTAAAAGATGGGAGAGGGAATGGCACACTTTTAAATTCTGAACACTTTGAAATTTAGACTTCTAGCCATGACTTTTGCCGTGTTTTGAATAAGTCGGAAGCTGTTGCTTGGTAGATCTTTGGTCATCAACTAAGGCAATTCAGCTGTTGCCCTTCACTTCTGATAGTGTTACTTCTTCTGGACCCCCGGAAATGTTTTCTGTGAAGGGAATGTTTATGGTTTAGTTGATAGGCATGAGGTAGACCTTCCATGCACCCAAAACCACAGCTGTTGGGTGGATTTTCACAGGCAACGAGGAGCTGCCACTCCCAGGGAGGCTAGTGAAGCCTGTGGTTGCTCAGGATCTCAGAAAATATCTAGCTGTGTACTGAGCATGTGTAATAATATTTCCATCTAATTATCTCTGTGAAACACAGTTTTTAAATGGAAGCCAGATGACTCTTCTACAACATCTTCTTATATTGATTGTTAGAATGTTAAATTGTTTTAAAATTCAAGTCCCAGAGAAAGTGAGTTGTATCTCATGAAAGCTTGTGCCTTAATACTGTAATAAATTTGTCAGTCTTTAAAATGCCACTGGATACCTTAAAGTCAAGTATCATAAAAAGCCCTGTGTGTCGGAATAACTAACATAAAACATTGACATGCCCACTCCCCAAAAATATTCTAGAACCTTTGCTCCAGGAGAGAGTATATGACAACTTTCTGAACTGGTTCACTGGAGAGCTGCCTTTATTTTGAATTCAGCTACCTCAGAACAGTAGCTGTGGTTCTTTTCCATTGTTGGAAATAAAGAGGAAATTATTAATTTTATGTGTGAAATTCCCCCAATGTGATTTTAACACAATCTGAACTACTCAAATGGCAATAAGATATTGCCCAAGGATAAAAAATAGTTTGTGAGTCTGTGCTGTGACATAGCTCAAAGCTGGAAGATCTGCTGTGACATTGCACAGCCAAGTTTTTTTCACCCAAGGGCAATTTCTGTTTTGCCTGAGGGCTGTTGCTGCTATTTACCTTTAAAACTGCTGTTACTCATTAGGAGAGGCAGTAACGATACTTTGCCAACTGCATTGTGCTCACCATTGTCAAAGCATTTTATTAAATAACACCTATAGCACAGCTGAAAGTGGAGAACTATTAACTTCTCTGCCATGATTTTCCCCTCTCCACTATAACATGAGGTTAAGACCCACACTTGCAAAAGAACCCCTAATTTAGATGCCCAACTTGAGAACTTTCTGACAAATGCTGGGCACCTTCATCTTCCACTGAAACAGTTAAGATCTGCCGGTTCTGAACACTTCTGAAAATCAGATTTCACCTCTCACCTTCATCCTCTCTTGTGGAAAAATCAGTTTGTTTATAACTCGTTCGTTTTCAATAAAAGTTATGTAGTTTGTATTGGATAAAATGGATGCTTCTGTAGCTTCTTTATCTCACAGCACTGTACAGAAGAGAAGGGGCAGTGAGAAAGATTCCTTGTTCTTGAGAGTCAAATAATAATACACAGCTGTTCACATCTGAAGCACCAGCCAGAGCAGAGTTGGTATCACAGTGATGCAACAGGTTGAGGAAAAGTTGATTTGTGTGTTGGTTTAACGTATAATATATATAATGATGTGCAGAAGAGTATTGGTCATTTTCAAGAGTGCAAAATGAGTTGGAAAAGCAGAGGGTAGAAGTTCAGGTTAACATGAAGGAAGCAACAAAAATGAAAAGGATGCAGATGGAGCAGCAGGAGCTAGGGAACATGGGGCAATAGAAAGAAAAGGGTCTGGAAATATAGGCAAGGGTGGAGCTATGCAAATTTTTAAAGGCAAGAACAAGCTGCTATAAACTTGGAAAGAGGGGAAATAAAAGGAAAGTGCAGTGATTAGAGCTGCTAACTTATTTTGATGTGGACATTAAGGCTACATCTATATGACAGCTGTATTTTGAAATACAATTATTTTGAAATTGCTATTTAAAAATATCTTATTTTGAAATAACACAACCACACACAAAATGTGTTTCAAAACAGCATTTCCAGGTCCATAGTGCTGTTTTGAAATAACATCACTGAAGCCCATTATGGCATCGAAATAGGTGTTATTCCTTTGGAAGTGAGGTTTATCAGAATTGAAATAATACACCCACTATGTAGAATTTATTTCAAAATTGTGTGTGCATGTGTGATTTAGACAATGCCAAAGTTATTTCAAAATAACTGCTGTTATTTCGTGATAACTTGGCTACGTACACGTAGCCTAATTTTCCTTTCGGACTATGTGGCGGTTCCAAAAAATGAATCAACAATGGAAAGGAGGTGATACCAATGAGGGTAATTTATCTCAGGAGGGGAGCCGGTTCTCCTGCAGACCATTCTAAGGTGGAAAGAAGATGTAAGATGTTCAGGGTGCCTTTAGGATGCTCCTGACAGCAGCTGGAACATCTCTGGATCAGGGCACATTTACATCAAAGAGAGGATTCTTAAAAGTATTTGGCATCAGCCTAATTCTGCTTACAATAGAGTCACTGGGAACAAAGCTTGGTTAAAGGCTTTTGAATACTGAACCTCTTTCCCTCAAAAGGTGCTTTTGCCAGAGCCTTAACCCAACAAGCAACTGATGGGGAAACCTTAGAAATAAATCCCCCAAATTAAGAATTTAAATTTTGCAAGGCATGGCCTGAGCATAGAACTGAGACCCAGGGAAAATAGGGTGCAGGTGCTAACTCAAACACTGCCTCCTTAAGCAAGTCACAATGTGCACTGTTTACATGATTGCCTCCTAAATTGCATACTTTGACACCAACAGTGATTTTTTTTTTAAAATCCCCTTTTGTGTTTCAAGCTCATACAAGTCTGTTTAAGTTAAAAACTATCTGTGAGTTGGAATTCTGAAATATTTTACTTCTACTCAGGTCCGTATGACAATCTCTCTGTGATGCCTATTGGGCATTTTGCAATATAAGACATTTTCTCGTTTAGCTCTTAACTGGATAGCGGGCCTGCATTGGAAGATATGGTAAACTAATGTTTGTAAATTTAAAATCATGTTGTTTGGTGGGGGGTTTTCTGCCTTTTTCTCTGAAATCTACTGATTTTTATAAAGTATTTCTTTGGAAGAGAGACAGAACACCAGTATGGAGGTATTTAAAAAGTTCTGTCGATTTTATGTTTTTTCCCTTGTTAAGAAAGGGGTATTTAAAATATGGATGCAAAAAATACTAAGAACACATGCTTCCAAAACCATTTTTATTGAAACATTACTAAAGTATTCGTTTAGCTATAAATATATATTGATTCAATTTTGTGTCCAGTGGAGGGAAAGTGCTTTTGATTCCTTTGAAAATTGTAAGCCTTATGACATACAGTACTGTTGATTTACAGCAGAGCTATATTGGATTTCTCTGTTATGTCTGAAAGTTAGATATCAGATGGAAAGTTATTGCTTTCTGCTTACTCTAAAGAATTCCTCTAAGGCTGTTATTTTATAAAGTGTTAGAGTTTAAGGTCAGAAGGACCATCCGGTCTTTTAGTCTGACCCCACACCACACAGTTACAAACACCACAACACTCAATACCTACACACGAAACCCCACATCTAATATTAGATCAAAGTATTAGAACCCAAAGGACACTATACTATTATGTACCAGAGGCAGAGTACAGCAGAGACTAGGTGCATGCCTGCAGAATGATTAAGTGAGAGGTATTCAGATAATCATGTCAAGTAACCCACACCCATATTCTATAGAAGAAGATGAGGAAAAAATATCCCTAACTTACTTTTTTTTTTCCTACCCTGGGTGAAAATTCTCACCCAACCTCACATATGGCAATCATTAAGTAGGTGTTTGGCACATAAATCAGGGTGACAACCCCCCATGAGAGAGAATATTTGGACTCTTCTATTACTAAGGATATCTTCCGTTGATGCATAGCATGAGTTGAGCAACTGCATTGATGTTACGTTGCGTGTATTGTGATCATGCTGTGAATCCAGGACTACACATTATAAGAGAAGTATATTCACTGATAATATTCATGCATTAGAAATGGCTAATGCATTAAAAGTTGGTGTGTATATTTCCTTTTGTCTGAGATACATATAAGGCATCTTTCACATTAGTGAAAAAGCAGAGAAAGCAACCAGTGACTAGGACACGAACTGAATTCACAGATCTATCTTTTCTTTCAGTCTGTGCTCTTGAGTTAGGGTGTGACTTTGGACAAGTCACTGCTCAGCTTCTCTATCTGTAAAATGATGACAAACAATATTTGCTCCACTTTTGTATAGCATCTAGTGATGTACAGATGAAAAGCACTGTATAAGTGCTCTGAGTTTATTTAGAAGAAAAATGAAATCTCATTGGAATGACTGTACCATTATTTTCAAAAGACTGGATGAAGTAAAGAACTATCTCACAATAATAGCCAGAGATTCCTGCAAATAAGGGTATTATGGTTTCTGTGCCACTTCCATGGGTTGCCTCCACTACACAAGAAGAGTTTTTATTTAATAAATATAATTGAATGTTACAGTTGCCAGTTTATTTTGTGGTTAATAGAGTACTTTTACTATAAACCCTGGGATACTTACCATCAATTTAAAAATAATACTTTGCATTCCTGGATTAAGTTACACTTGCTTCAGTTAAAAATTATTTGTATATTGTACACTTTGGAATAGCTGTCATCTTAGTATCTCTTGGGTGCAGTATCTATAAACATGTACAGTACAGTGGACTGATGTTTACACCATTTATACCAGGGGAATGTGGGGGCTATTTTTAAAGGTGGCAACCACCTAAATTATTTCCTTAATCAACAATAATTAAGTGGGTGACCCTCTTGCAATATGGATTTCAGGGACTCTTCACCTCATTTGAGGTATATAGGACCTGATCCAGCTCCCACTGAGCTCAATGGAACTCACTTTAATGGATTGGGCCCCTAGTTTTGAGCCAGTAAGAAAAAAACATATAGTGCTAAAACTAAATTGATCTGTACAAGATTACTTTAGATATCTTAGTCCATCCCATGCTCTTCAATACATCGGGCTGCCAGTATTCTCCATGCTTCCTTATCAGCTGCCATGTGACCTAAATCCTCCAATTTCAAAGACAATTTTTCTATGACATCAGTAATCATCTGTCTCCAAGTCATCCTAAGTCTACCCGTTTTTCCTGTTGGACTTTCTGGCTTCCAAGTGAGAGCCATAATTGGCAGTTGGTTACAATCCATTTGTAACATGTGTCCTAACTATTGATGTCTTCTCTTACAAATTATCTGTGATTGAGACCTCACTTTAGTCTTTTTTCTGATCTCATTATTCATTTTTCTTTCCTCATTGCTTACTCCTGATATTCTCCTCAAGCACATATGATGAAATACATCTAACTTCTGAGCATCTGTTTTCTCAAGTAGCCAGGTTTCACTGCCGTCAGTTGCTATGACTACAGCGGCATCTGAGTAGATGCTTAGTTTTGTATGTAAGGGTATGGTATTAAGTTTTCAAATGTTCCTATGTTTACCAAAAACTACATTTGCTCTGCTGGTCCCTATTCTTATTTCCTCAAAGCGCACACCATCTCGGCTTACTGTGCTTCCAAGATATTTGAATTGATCTACCCTCTCTAGTTCATCGATTTTGATGTTTAAATCTATATTTCCCATTACCTTGGTTTTACATTTCTTTGCACTGAATCAGAGTCTTACCTTCTCCATCATTTCTTTAACTTCAAGTCCTTCCTTCCACATTTTCATGTGGAAGAGCAATGGTATCAGCAAAATCTAGATTGAATAATCTTGAATGATTCCACCTTAAGCCGTATTGATTGATTGATTGATTCCACCTTAAGCCATATTGATACATAGCTTGAGGTCATAATCAATGATGAGCAAGAACAAGAATCGAGACAGAATACACCCTTGCCTTACCTTGTCTTAATTTGAAATGACTTACTTAATCCTCTATCCATTTTAACACAACATTTGGAATTAGTGTAAAATGCCTTCAATACTTTGATAAGTTTCATCAGCATTCCATGCAGCCGAACAATTTTCCACATTGTATTCCTATTTAGACACTCATACTTTTTTGAAAGTCGATTAAATTAATACCAAGGGTTCCTTGAAATTGATTTGCATTTTTAGTAGCCATTCTTAAGGTGAAAATCACATCACTGCATGAATGACCTTGCCTAAAATCAGATTGTGCCTCACAAAGAATGGAATCCACTTTTTCTTTCCTCATGTCTAACACAATCATATCTAAGACCAGTGTTCCCTGTAAAATGAGTCTTTGGGGAGCTGCCCAGGAGAGATTTAGGTGCCATCCATCTGATTAACACAGCACCCAAAATCAGCAGCATATGTTTCTACTCATAGTGCTCATTCACACATACATCAGTGCACATAACAAAATTTATTCCACACATGATGGAAAAATTAGAGGGAACTATTGCTAAGACTTTTCCCATAACAGAAAGGTGCATCACTCCTCTCTAATTCAAGCAGTTACAAAAGAGTCCCATTTTTTGGAAACTTGATGAGAATACCAAGTGCCTGCACTTCTGGAACTTTTTCTTCTCCATTTTTTGTTGTTGTTTTTGTTTGTATAATATACATATTTCTGTTGCTGATTCTTCACAACTTATGTGGTGACTGAGCTGTTGCAACCCATGTTACATGGGTCTTATGTGGAGATTATTGGCTAATTTGTTTGGGATTTCTGACCCACAGCACTTTTTTCTGTCAGAAATGAGGATATTTCCATAATATTAAAAATGTTAAATTCATAGGCAGTACATGACTTGCATTTGGGGAGGAAGCCCCCATGAAAAGGAAGGGTCCATAAGCATCAACACGTGCTCCAATCCTCCTCTTACCCTGAGGCCCTGCCTCCTGTTAATTGCTCCCAAGACCCCACCTGCTCTCCAACCCTGCTCCTCCCTGAGGCCCGCCCCCCCACTTCCTGTTTCCCCAAGGCCACCCTGACAGCTTTTCTCTGCTCTCTCACCCCAGGCATCCCTCACTCAGCCCTTCCCCCTCACTCTTTGAATCCCCTGGCACTCACGCCTTTCTGCCCCTTCCTGCCTTATGGGCAAGTGACGGAGGAGAGGGGATGGGGAGGTGTGACTGGTGGGCAGCCTTGGGGGAAGAGGCAGAGCAAGGTAAGGCCTTGGGTAGGAGGGAGAGGGAGAGGCACAGGTGTGTCCAGGGAAGAAGAGGATGTGGGGCAAGAGGCAGAGTATGGGTGAGGTCCTCAACAGTGACAAGCCTTTTCCTGAAGGCATCTCCACTGCGGGAACCTTTCCTTGCAGTGGGGAAAGTCTCCAACAGCAGGGAGGCCACAGGACTTCTTCTTATAATAGCTCTGGACCAATAGAGATCTGTGCCAAGGTGCTTACATAATAACAACCCCTTCAGGCAAGTCTTTACTTGCCTAAGCCACTCCTCAGCTGCTCTACTGCTATTTATACCAGTGCAAGGAGAGCTATGTGCATAGTTAGTCTACGTGCTACTATAAAGAGGCTTACAGCATAGTTTAGTTTGCACCGTGTCTACGTTAAAGGCACATAAGATAAAACATGCAGATATATTATTGCATATAGAGAAGTATCTAATGTACATAATGTCATTTGAGTGTCCTGTTCATTTTCAAGCTAAAATCATTAGTATCCTAAAAACAGATTCTTGGAGTAATTTTGGGAGAAGCGATTTCTATCAAAAATATGTTAGTGTGAATATGGGGAGCCTGAGGATTCAGAAAACTTTAAAGACCTCACCCCACGAGGTTTTTTTGTGCATTGAAATAATTGGGTCTAAGCTTGTAGGTCCCTCCTGCTGAGTTGTCTCATTCTCTTCCCCATCTCTTGTTTTGTTTATTTTTTTCCTGATATCTGAAGACTGCTATGACTTGAACTGTGGATCTAAGTAGCTTATATACTGCCTCTCTGGAAACTCACAATTCATTGTTTTTTATATCTATCTTGGCAAGTGCACTTATGTCTGTATCCAGCCTTGTGATTATGTAGAATAGATCTGAGTGATGCTGAATTTGCAAAGAGAACACCAGAAGCTCTATTGATTTAGGTTTTTTTGTTTTCTTTTAAGTCTTCGAGCTTGGACAAAAACTTCCCATTACTTTTTTCTTGGGATGATATTTTACCATCTCTGCGTCATTTTTACTCTTCCTATGTATTTTGTAATGGTCTTCTTTGTTGTATGTCCATATGGCACCTAGCACTGTAGGTCCTAAGTTATGTTTTATTATTAACTCTGAAAAACTGTAAGTTAATGTTTTACATAAAGAAACATTAGAGACCAGAAAATCATTAAAAGATGTCCCAGAGCATAGGATTAATAGCACACGCTGTCAAGATATAAATACAGTAGCTTAAAAACAAGTCCTTTCCTGTGTTTGGTTATCAAAACCAAAACATTTTTAAGTCGAGTTTGTGTCTCACCATTTATGCTGGGTGTTTTTTTCCCTTTCATTGTGCTTAGCTTGGGCAAAGAAATTTTGGTGGTTGCTTCACTTTATTTGTGGAAGATGCAACTCTTTGATTATTATGGCTGAGAGCAATTGTAGTGTCTGGACTTCCAACTGATGTAGAGGAATGTTTAATTCATAAAAATGGTACTTCGATTGATCTTTTACTTTTAATTTCCTGAAAATATTTATATTATCTGCAGTTCAGCAAGGACTCATGCTACTCCCAGCCAAAATAAAGAAGTGTGTTTTGGTTTTATGGAGATTTAAATGTAAACTAAGCTGACAATATCTGTTTAGAGGAGAATGATATAGTACACATTGTTCATTTAAATTAAGAGAGTTGTTTTCCCAAGAAACACAGGATGCCACTTAGCAGATCACTGTGAAGTTGGCTAGGGCTTCAAAGATTTGTCAAGGAAGAAGAGCTTGGGTATCCTGCAACTCAGTCTTTCAAGATTTACGTTTTCTTCTAAGTTCTCAAATTTGTGACTAGACACCATGACCCTTAAGGCTCTAGACATATTTTGAGAATATAGTCCTAGACGTCAAGCAGCTTTTCAACCAAGGCTGAATTCCAGAAAAGTCGAAAACCAGAGATCTAGGTATCTAATGAAATTTTGTCTTCAAATGCCTATTCATGTCTGTGTCAGCCAATGCAGCTTCAGTTCTAACTGTGCTTTCACATTTCCCCTTTGAATGAAGGTTAGCCTGCACGTGCTGCAAATTTGGGTCATATATGCACCTAGGTTAGATTATGATTTACCAGAAATATTGTCATTCTAACTGTGTCTGAAGGTCTAATACTGCATAACCTGTAGTAGGGTTTGCCCTCATCCAGAGATTTATCATAAGACAAACAAATTTTATGTTTATTCCCTATCACAAGGGATTGCATATGATGTTCTTAAAGTAGGTCAGCAGTAAGCAACTGAATGCATGGCTTTTCTCATTTCCCCTTTTCTCATTTTTAAAGAAATGAGTAGAAATAATTTGGAACTTCAATATCCGAAGTGTATATGTTATGGTGTCAGACAAATTGGAAAAAAGTCAATGGCTAATGAGTCCTAATTGTACTAAAACATCAAATCATTGTCATTTCCTTTACAGTTCTTGGCACTCATTAAATTAATCCACTCCATTACAGACATATTTTCGAGAGAATACCATGACCCTACTGCTTCTGTAATAATAAGCTGAAGACATCTGTGTGGCACTATTATGAGTATTAGAAAGCAGTCAGATGTGTGGCACATCTGACCTGAAGCAACATCATCAGTCTCAGGTAGCATGTCTGAAAAAAATAAATGACTTTAATTAGACCAGGCATTGGGCAAACCCCCAGATCTGAACTTCTCTGGAGCTTGGTGCTATATGAAATTCAAACCCAGATCAAGAGCTGAATTTTCGCAAACGACTCCATCTAAATGAGAGGCCAAAATAGTATATATAATATTTATATATTTATATTATATATAATATAATAGAAAATGCAGGCATTGAATTTGTGGCGGAGTTTCAAACTCTGGCTGCTGCTTGGTTTCTTGCAGTTTAAGTCCATCTCTGACATCAAGCTTTCAAATCATGGAGACTTTTTCCCCCTTGTTTTGCAACACTGTGAGCTATATTGTGTTCCAACACTTTTTGTTTGTTTGTTTTTTTGTTTGTACCACTCCCATCAAAAATTTCTGGCAGGCTGTGATGTGATGTATAGCAGTGTTATATTTCATACTATACGTGTGTATGTACCTTCATGACATACAGTACTGGTAGCTAAGGGATGGTGTGCTTTGCTAAACATCTCCCTTGCCAACAGTAAAAGTGAGCAGCCCCAGTAAGCAGATGCGGTGTGGGGGAGAACAGTCATAGTTGTACTGCAGTGCATCATACCTAAGGAAGAAAAGGATGAACTCTAATATGCTCTGAATGCAATAACCCACCTACATAGCAAAACAGGCTGCCAAAAGCACATTGGCCTGGTGCTCCATCCTCTGCGCTGCCTTCCTGCTGAACAAAGCCTTCAATTTGCCTGTATTCTTTATTTTGAAAGCCTTCTGTGAGCCCACGCATGCTACCTAAGGTAGACCCTCTCTGTGACAAGCCCTGCTAGAGGTACGTTCTCCACTGGAGTTCACTCTGGGGGAGTGTCCACAGCACTCCAGTAAATTAAGGCTGAGGCCAAGGCCTTGAAGGAATAAGCAAAAATATAATCAGTGTCTGAGGCGTTGCACAGAGCTGAGTGTTCACTGGCTGTAGAGGTTTCCTGTGGCACCTTGGAGTCTAATACATTTATTAGGTCATGAGCTTTCATGGGTAAAACTCACTTCATCAGGTGCAAATGGAGAGGAAAAACAGAATCCAGGACTTTTATAGCTTTGTGTGTGTGTGCATACATGTGTGCATGTGTGGAGTTACTTGTGACAAAAGTAGGACCAGTTAATGCAGGAAACTGAGTAGAATGTGTCTGATTCCTGCAAATATCAAAGGTGTGGAAATTGTCCTTGGAATGTGTAAGATAGTTAAGATCTCTATTCAGACCAAGGCTAAGGGTGTCAAATTTGCAACTGATTTTCACTTCAGATGTCTCCCTCTGTAATCTTGAGGTAAAATCCTTTTCTAGAAGCATGGCTACTTTTAAATCCTCTATTGAATGTCCACGGAGGGTAAAGTATTCCCCTGTAGGTTTAGGTTTACGTTTGTTCCCAATCCTGCCAGCAGATTTATGTCCATTAATCCTTTGCACAGAGACTGTCAAGTTTCTCCAATATGCATGGCAGAGGGGCATTGCTGGCCCATGACAGTATACGTCACATCAGTGGATGTAGCTCATGCATATGCACATATGTGTTGCAAGCTGAACACAGAAATCTACGACATATTTTGCAGCGTGTCCATCTGTCTGTCGGTGCTATGTTTGTTCAAGAACTCCTCTTAAATCACAAGAGCTACTGCCACAAAATTTGGCATGCAGTTTCCTCTTACCCTAACTTAAACCAAGGTCCAGATTTGGTTATGCATGAAAAATGTGAAATGCTTGAATTCCCAAGATTTCCCAAAACATGACAGGGAGGGCAACCGAGACTCCAAAACTCACCACTGCAGACAGGAAGCACAGGGAACAGTGATACTGCAGAGTGAACATGGAGGGCAGCTGCAGCAGGAAAACATTGGCCATGTGGAAACAGGGCTCTCCACCCTGCTGGGAGAGGTAAGTGCTTTTCTACCGCAATTTCCACCCCTCCCCCGAGCACTTGGCCATAGCTCTGTGCAAGGGGAACCTGCTGTCCCTCTGCTACTCCCCCACAAAATTAGCCTTCCCCCGAGACACTGTGGCCACAACCATAGGCTACCCCCACCCTCCACCCGGCGGCTCGTCTGCTCCCTCCTGGTCCAGGGAAAACAGCCCCAGCTCCCTGCTGCCACTGTTTTGGAGCTGTGGAAAAGAGCCCTGTCCCTGTCCCTGTTTCTTCTGCTGTCACTGTACTGGGGGCAGGGAAATAAGCTGTGGTCCTGGCCCTGATCCTGGCCCTGCTGCTGTGACATGGCTGGGGAAAGAAGCCCCTCTCATGTTCCCCCCTCCACCACCCTGCTATGCCAGGGCTGGGGGAAAGAGCCACAGATGCATTGCCCCACCAGGGCTGGAGAAAGCAAACAGCCCCAGCCCTCCCCTCCCACCCCCACCACTCTAGCTTGGGACAGGGAAAGGTGCCACAACTCCGGCCCTGTCCCCTAGTTTATGCTGGGGTTTGGGAACAGGCCACACCAACACACCACTCCCACACCAAAACCCCTGCTGTGATATCTACACCCTCACCCCCTACCCAGACCCACGCACTCACATCAAACACTGTGGTCTGAGAGCCTGTCCTCACTCCAGCACCCCAACCGACTCCCTCTCCTGAGCCCCCATGCCCAAACTCCTGCCCTCACTTCTCCAACCCCACCCCTACCCTCCGCTCCACCATACAATAAACCCTCTGCCCTTATCCCTGACCCAGCGCTCTCTCTGCAGCAACTTTCACCCCCTGCAAAACCCCCCAAACTCTCCCAGCCCCTTGCTCTCACTCCTACACCACCTACCCAACCACCCCCTACCATCAGCTATGCAACACCCTGACGCCCTCCTAGCCCTCTCTTCATTCTAGGAAAAGACAGAAAGACTGCAAATATTGTCTACCAACAACTGTAATCTTTGAATCACTCTCGACTTTTAGTAATATAAACTTCCCCATTGTTCTCCAAAAATACAATCATTTGCATAAACCATAAATATTTCCCTTTTATTTTCCAAACAGAGGGGAAAAGAAAGCCTTACTTCATCTAAATGCCTGAGCATCGCTGGGTCCATTTGCTAGTTGAATATAGAAACATAAAACCATTCTGTGGAGAGTCAGCACTTTTCTGTCACTTACAAAACAGTAATAATATGTTTCTAGGCCTTAGTAGTGGGCCCATGTTCTCGAGTATCCCGAAGCTAATCATGACATGGATTGTACAGTTTGCATCTAAGTCCATGAATTCAACAGTTCTTCCCTCTCTACCTGCTGCTGAAGCTGTCTATAATAACCTGATAAGTGAGCTAAGATTCCAGGGAGTGGTTTTCTGCTCATCATCAGAGAGCAGAACTGAAATTTTAAAAGAACAGCATCAAATCAAGCTCATCACCTAATAAATAATATTGATAGTCTTTAAGGTCATACAGCACTGCTTGCTTTTAGCATCAAGGACATTTTTTCATGTAGAACTAATCTTTGGGGTGGTTTTTTTTTTGTTTTTTGTTTTGGTTGAAATGTCCTTTTAGGAGCTCAAAAATACCTTTTGTCCTGAAATGTCTTCTTCTGTTTCACCCGCATTGGTATCCCACCCATTTCCCCACACCTTTCTGTCGCTAAAATATACATAATATTTGGGCCAGGTCTCCAGTAGGGGAGAAAGTTGATGTAAGGTACGCAACAGCTACATGAAATGCATAGCTGGAGTCAGTGTACCTTACATCAATTTTCTGCACCATTCCCTTGGTGGAAAATAACTCTCTGGTTGACTTTTTTACAACTCAAAAGAGTACTGGGGCTGATGAGGGAGCCTTCAGCATTTGAGTTAGTGGGTATTTACTCGACCTGGGTTCCACACAGAGAGATCTACCGTCGACATGGTCTTCTCTCTGAGGCAGCTTCAGGAGAAATGCAGGGAGCAGAGGAAGCCACTCTATATTGCCTTCATCGACCTAACCAAGGCCTTCGACTTGGTCAGCAGGGATGGACTGTTCAGACTGCTCCACAAGATAGGATGTCCACCACGGTTACTCAAGATGATCCAGTCTTTCCACGAAGATGTGAGAGGAACCGTCCAGTACGATGGCACATTATCGGATGCTTTCAGCATCAGGAGTGGCGTCAAACAAGGATGCGTCCTTGCTCCGACACTGTTCGGGATCTTCTTCGCACTCCTCCTGAAGCATGCCTTTGGATCTTCAACAGAGGGCATCTTTTTGCACACAAGATCTGACAGGGAAACTGTTTAATCTTGCAAGGCTGAAAGCTAAATCTAAGGTGCGGGAAGTCCTCATCAGAGATATGCTGTTTGCAGATGACGCTGCTGTCGTGTCACACACAGAAGACCAGCTTCAGAAGCTGCTGGATCTGTTCTCCAAAGCATGCAAGGACTTTGGGCTCTCCATCAGCCTAAAGAAGACAAATGTACTTGGTCAGGACGTTGCTGTTTCTCCATCAATCAGCATTGACAACTATACATTAGAGGTCATCCACGAGTTCATTTACCTCGGGTCCACCATCACTGACACCCTGTTGTCGGACACTGAGCTAAATAGGAGGATCGGTAAAGCAGCCACAACTCTGTCCAGACTCAACGAGAGAGTGTGGAATAACAACAAGCTGTACACTTACACCAAAATGCAAGTCTACAGAGCCTGCATCCTCAGCACCCTCCTTTACGGCAGCAAGACTTGGACCCTGTACGCCCGTCAGGAAAAGAGGCTGAACATCTTCCACTTATGCTGCCTCAGGCGCATCCTTGGAATATCATAGAAGGACAGAGTGTCCCACACTACCTTCCTTGAGGAAGCTGGAATCCCAACTATGCACACCCTCCTCAGGCAGCGGCGGCTCCGCTGGCTTGGCCACGTTCACAGGATGAATGATGGAAGGATCCCAAAAGACATCCTGTATGGTGAGCTAGCCTCTGGCAAAAGACCTCCCGGATGCCCCCAGCTGCGCTACAAAGATGTTTGCAAGAGAGACCTCAGGGAAGTAGACATCAAGCCAGACAGCTGGGAGGAGCTGGCAGACGATCGCAGCAAATGGAGGCAGGAACTATACAAGGGCCTTCAGAAGGGTGAGTTGAGGATCAGACAGCTAGCAAAGGATAAGCGAACCCACAGAAAGCACAGCAAGGACCTGCCAGACACCCATTACATATGCAACAGATGCAGCAAGGACTGTCACTCTCGTGTGGGTCTTCACAGTCACAGCTGACTCTGCAAATGAGGATGCCAAACAGAACTACGAAGGGCGCAATCCATAATCTACGTAGACTGAAGGATACTACTACTACTACCACTAGACCTGCTAAATCAAAACCCAGAAGATAGACCCTCTCTGGTAAGTATAGGCAAGACCTTGTGTTTCTGTTTATTGATATCAGCTTACCAAAATCTTTTTGCACCATGAGGCCAGGCCTTCTTTCCTTCTAACGTGTGAGTTTGGTTGCTGTGATTCAGAGAGTGTAAAATAGTTCTGGAGGTGATTGTGAAAGTTGTGGCGTAGAGGCTAACACATTGGCAGGGACTCAGAGAGTCCTTTCGAGGTATGGCTCTGATCCAGCAAAAACTTTACACAGAGTTCACTTTGGGTATATGGTTAGTCTCTTTGACTTCATTGTGATTCCTCAGCTGTGTAAAGTAAGTCATATGTTATATGCCTTTGCAGGTCAGAGCCTTTATCACAGTAGAATATAAAGAGTGCTGAAGCTTTCTACGCTCTAAAGTTTCTACATCTGTGAAATTGGTATAATGCTTAGTGTAACTAGTGCATAAGATTATTGTGAAGATAAATTAATTTTGGGTAAAATTATCTGGAATATTTGGTGAATAGCATCATATAAAAATCCCATAGTTCTATGAATGTCTTATTTATGTCAGCATTTATTTGTACGGATTCCTGGAGCTTTTACGGTCCTTCTTTTATAGCAGTATTTAAAGAAAAATAACAGTTTAAACCCCATGAAACTTTACTGTTTTAGAATATTTTATTCTTCGTTGCTGTAGCAGCCAAAAAGACCCATAATCCCTTGATATACTAGGCACTGTACAAATACACATTTAGAGAAAGACCCATTGTCAACTGGTTTATTGTATAAATCAGGGTTGGGAAACCTCCAGCCCATGGAGCAGATAGCCTGGTTAGCCACTGGTGGCTGCCAGATGATTTGTGTACTTGAGCATCCGTCTGTTGGCACAGAGCCACAGTGGCCATGGTTTCAGTGTTCCCAACCAATGGGAAGAGCAGTAAGCAGTGTTCCAGCCCTCTCTGCTTCCTGCAATTCCCATTGTCCAGAAGTGGTGAATTGTGGCGACTGAGAGTTACAAGCAGCAATGTCTGTGGATATTCAAGTAAAGAAACCATAGTGTGACTAGCATGACAAAGGTTCCCCCTGCCTGGCATGAAGACTTAAGTTAGAGGAAGGGAAAAGAAAAGTGATTCAACACAGGGAAGATAGTGGTCAGAGTGACTGGGTGCCTTTGTTTGTTTTTACTGTGATTTACACTTGACCCTTTTCTGCCATTGTTTTCATGCATTTGCATTACTGTAGTGCTTAGGTGTGAGCCAAGAACAGACCCCACCATGCAGATACAGAATAGCAGGTAGCCCCAGCCCTGAAGTGCTTATGGTCTAAATAGACAAGACAGGAGAAAAAGGATAGGGAAGGAGATAGTCTATGAAGAGCGTGATGATTTGCTTATTAGATGTGATTTCCATTATTTTGTGGTGGAAGGTGTTCTTTTTGTGTTGGGATTTTTTTCATTATTTCACAGGGAGGTTTGGTGAGGGGAGAACTTGCTAACCAGAAAGGCAAGGGAAGGAAAAAGAGACATAGATGTGAAGCAGGTGAAGGAGTCAAGCATGGATGATGATAAGTAGAGTAAAGCTGAACTGCAGAGGCAGTGCACCCCCTCCATAGAAAAGTGCAGCCCTTAACCAGTTTCCAAAATCTTGGATTCCTGCCCCCCATCAAAACTTGTTGCCCACCCCAATCCAGACTGTAGCAAGCAACATGAAGATGAAACTCAGTGTTAAATATCTATCACAGTCCTCTGTATATCCACAGAGGACCTGAGTTCTTAGAGCACCAGCTATGGAGCTGTGGCTCTTCACTTCAAGCTCTTGCAGTTCAGGCTTTTGGCTCTGGAGGTCTCAAGTCCAGTCCCAAAAGTATGTTAGATGTGTCTGAATACAGACATACATTTAAGGTTCCAGTGCCTAGCAGCAGACAACCTCACAGACAGTGTGACACAAGTAGGAGGACAGCAGAGAAGGGCAACGTCATAACTTCACTAGAGTTATGCGAGGAATGATTCTGGCCCTGCCTGACATAAAACCTGACCCAGTTCTGCTTGTCTCTTCTGTATCAGTTCTCATACTGTGCTTATCACCATAGTGTTTCAGTGCCTTTTATGAGTGCATCTAGCATCATGACAACAGCTTTGTCACACAATTCCCATATGTTATTTACAGCTGTGTTTCATGGAGTTTGAGGGCCCCCAGCACAGTGGATGCTGGGAGATCACTCAGCTAATTGCACAAGGATCAAGCTTCATGAGATACAAAACCAAACCAACCACGGAAGGTAAGTTTTAGTTTGTAAAGCTCGTTGTGCGGAATAAACACCATTTCACTAGGAGAATGGTAAAGCAAAGGAACGCATTACCTAGAGAGGTGGTAGAAACTCCATCCCTTGAGGTTTTCAAGTCTCATCTTGACTTAACCCTGGCTGGGATGATTTAGTTGGGATTGGTCCTGCTTTGAGCAGGGGATTCAGCTTGATGACTTCCTGAAGTCTATTCCAACCCTTTGGTTCTGTGAATTTTGTGCATCTTTGGTTACTTAGGGCTTTCTGCGTACATCACTAGAGCTCACTGTGTTTTATTTTAATACCTTTTCAGGTTACCTTTAAAATTCTTGCATTACAAAGGAGCAGGATAGTCAAGTTTTATTGGATCTTTCAGAGAAACAATGCCACAAGATTAAAAGACAGATAGTACCAGAAAGCTGGACTTCATTGGTTTCTGAAAAGTGCTTAAATTCAGTGTTATTTGCTATTTCCATAGCTGAAAAGGACTGCACGTCATATTTCTTTTTTTAAATGACTGTATGAATGATTTTTTGGCAAAGCAATTAAATCTCCATCATTTTGCTAATGTATAAAATTCCTAGGGGAAATTAGATTTTTTCTTCCTTATTGAGATTACTGACACAACATGAATTGAGTTCTGTAGACTTTACTGTAACCTGTACTTTAGCCGGTCAGTGTAATTTATTACAGAAAAGCTACATATTATAAAGGCATAGCTTTTCCCTGATTTGTGTGTCACCTACATTATGCTCCTTCACAGCGGCACCACAAAATATTTTGCCAGCCTCTGTGCAAATCCTATAATCTGTGAAAGAGGAATGGCAAAAATAGCCTCTGTTTGGCTGATAACTCAGCAGCATGTGCTTCAAGTGGTGTGTGGGTGACTTCGTAAGATGGGGTAAGCTCCCTAAATTACTGCTTTGTGTATGGATCGGCTCCTTTAATGACTTTGTCCCAAAGAAAAGTACAAGTGTCCTCCCTCAAGATTTTCATCTGTTTGCTTTACAAAGGCAGCTTTAGGCTGTGGCAAAACCTGTGCAGGAGCCCAGTTAGCAGAAACGGATGAGGAAATACATTGAATCATCTCCTGTCCATAGCTTTGTTCTCACCCTCCAACCTCTTCACCAACCCTTTTGAGCTAATGTTCTCCCTATGGTCTCTTCCTAAGGCTGGGTGAGGGCCTTGGGAGGCCTCTGACCAGAGTGCCCATCACTCCATCAAAGACAGGCTGGAGAAGCAGAGGGGAGTTGAGCCACTTTCCCTCCTTCCCCATAATCTCCCATGGTCACTGCTGCTGCCACACAAATGTGTTACTCTCCTATCCTGGCTACACCACTGCCTTGTGCAATTGTTGGGAGAATGAATACACAAAAGACTGTGCAGTGCTCAGGTACTACAGTGGCAGAGAAGCCATATAAATACTGAGGGACTGATATATAGCAGGAGTCAGCAACCTTTCCAAGGCAGAATGCTGAACTTTCACCTTTTGATCTACGTGTATGGTCCAGGGATGCTGGTGATTCTTTTAAAAGTCACTAATAATCCTAGGTACAACAGCTTCATTAATAAGTAAATGAAGATGCAGAGCTTTACTGTTTAGATGGTGGTTGATAGCATTAGCTGGTCTTTTGTCAATCCAAAGGCATTGAGCAAGCTCCTGGCTGCATGGGGGAGGAGGGGCAGGGTTGAGCTCCCACTTCATGTGCCTATGAAATCAGCTTGCATGCCAATCTTGGCACTGATGCCAGGAGCTGGTGACCCCTGTTATATAGGTTTCTCCTTTCTGCCAATAGGGGTTCTGTAAGTTTTGGACAGCATCCTATATTTTGCTTCCTCTTCCATCCCCATTGTGAGAACCTTCCTCCTGGTTGCATATCAACAGAAGTCTGCTTAAATGTGAGCTGAAGCTAACACTGAGCATAAGGAATTCAGAATTAAACATAAACAATATTACTGGCCTTCTTTGCAGCTTAAGGTGTAGCTGTATAAGGGCCAGATGTTTTCTGTGTAGAGTTAGATGATCACCCTAAATGAAGAGGATGCACTCTGTCCCTGAACTGAAGACTACATTTGTCTTTGTACTCAGCTGAAATTTTAACAAGCAACTTCAGCATAGTCATGAGTCAGCAGAAGTCAGTTGGGTTGTTTTATGAATAGAGAGAAGGTACCAGACAGCATCTTCTTGTTCTGTAAGCCCATCCCCTGGAGAATAAGGAGCCTTTTTCTTAGGCCTAAAATGCTATTTAGATGCAGTAAAATGGACCTGTAATACCAGCCTGACACTCTGCACTCGTTTTCATAGGACATAGAATTAATGTTGCATACAGACTTCGTTTCGACCTCCTACCTGAATAAAAGAAAAGCTGAAGATAAAAATTGACTCATTATCCTGGAAATTGTATGCAGCAAGATGTACCTCTTTGAATGACTGGTTAGCTTTTGGTTATCTTGTTGCAAATCCTAGAGTCAGTCAGTTTTGTACTTTATTTTAAAAGGTTTTTGCTCTATGCAATTGAATATACTGTAATCTCCTTATCAAATATATACAGCTCTTTATTGAAGACATTTGGAAACTGATGGCAGTTGTTTTAAATTGCAAATTTTTGTCTAGCTTGGAGGTCTGTGGTTTTGGTTTAGGTAATGGTTGAAATGGGAATATATGTCTCACAAAATGGTTGTGTGAATGCACCAGTTTGTCCCCATATGTCAAGATGGTCATTTTTGCTAACATTAAATATTATGTGTGTTGTGGTTATCGCTGTAGGGCACTGGTGAACAATTTCAATTTGTATTAAGATAAATGTAGTCTGGTTTTCAGCATGGAACTGAGAATCTGGAAGTCTTGTTCTAGACCCAAACCTGTCACTGACTTCCTATGTGGCTGAAATCAAAGTCAATTAACCTCTGTGCCTGTTTGCCTTCTTTCAAAATGAGATTAAGAATAAGATGGATGCTATGAGAACTAATAATATTATTTGCAAAGCGCTTTGAAGATGAACAGTACTATGTAAATTCTTATAATTATTTTAGAAGATAGGGAAATTGGAGAAACTTGTATAGGAAAATTTGTCAGCAAATGTAACTGTGGAGACCGAGAGTGCTGGGATGATGAGGAAAACAATCTGACGGAATTCTAACAAACATTTGAAATTAAATGCACCCAGAAATTCATCTCCTCTGTGTTGGAAGACGTAATCTTGGAATCACTGAAAATACCATGCAGCGAATCGAGGGATTCAGGAGATCTACCTGACTGGGAAAAAAACAAAGTTAGGAACCTCCCCCAAGATGGGTAGCAAAGAACAAGAAGGAAATTACTGACTGATTTGTTCTGTTTAATCTGGCCACAGGAATGCTTGAGAAAACTATGTCTAGTAGCAGACTCTCTCTTTTAAAACGTGTGCCGAATGGCTCTTGCAGTCTCTTTTGTATGCCACTGTTGACTTAATGGATAGGGAATCCTATGAGTTATCCATATAAACTCATTCATAAGCTAAACAAAAAAGCAGTCATGTAGCACTTCAAAAACTAACAAAATAATTTATTAGGTGAAGAGCTTTCATGGGGAAAACCCACTTCTTCAGATCTGGAGATATTTCCAGTACAGCACTATCTCCAGAAAGCTCATCACCTAATGCATTATTTTGTTAGTCTTTAAATTGCTACATGGCTGCTCTTTTGTTTTGTTAAGATACAGACTAACACAGCTACCTCTCTGTTACTATTCATTCATATGCTGAATTTTTGGTAAAAAAACAGTGAATCAAAGCATGAGGGCTGGCTTATAAACAAGTTGGTAAACTTTAGCTCCTTGCCTGTCAGGGTAAGCCACTGGCACCCGGAGGCATTTTTGTTTACCTGGAATGTTGGCAGGCACAGATCCCCCTAGCTCCCTGTTGCTGTTTTCGGCCAATGGGAGAAGCAGGCAGCAGGGCAGGCTGAGGGATGTGCTGGCCACCCTCAGTTGCATGGGAATGATGAATTGCAAACACTGGGAGCTGCAGGGCTCTGTGATTGCTGATGATGAGGTAAACAAAATGTCCCAGCATGCCAGCTGATTACCCTGATGGGCTGGGATATGGAGTTTGCCAAACCCTGACATATATGCTCAGTTTATGAATGAGACAGAGCAGTTTTCCATTTCTGACTATTCATCTTGGGAGATGAGGGGTCAGCTTTTAAACAAATGGCCTAGTGATCAAGTATATACAATACAGGCTCGGCAATAAAACAACTGAGGTTGCACCACATGGGAGTGAGTTTGGGAACAGTGTGTTTTGTAACGCAGCACAGACATTTATAGTACATACAGAATATGCAGCAATGAAAAAAACAGCAACTTAAACTAAAATGCCACAGTGTGGATCAAAAATTAGTTAATAAACTGAGAATTAGGAGCAAGTGTTCCCCAAGTGGGAAGCAGACTCACGTGAGTTACCATAAGGGAGAGAGGAGGATTTTTCCTATGATGGTTAAGCACCGTACTACCTGAGCACTTTGCGTGACCAAATGAATTTATGAATACAAGTGTTTCCATTCTACATATGAGGACACTAAATTGCAGAGTGGTGAAGTGACTTGCCCAAGAGTGCCCAGGAAGCCTGTTGTAGAGCCCTGACCTGTGGAGTCCTGTTCCCCAAGGCCATCCTTCCTCTGACATTTGGATAATGTATTTATTAAGTCATTTAAAATTCACCATAATCAAAATCATTGGGGATCAGAGGTTTCCGGCCTCCCTGCCATCTTCTTTCTAGATTTCTAGTGAAATGTTGTTCCTGGATCTTGTGGGCAGACTCTGACTTCTTGACTCTGACTACTCACCCAAGAGCCTCCTAGCCACTGTGAAGTGCACAGGCATAGAGCAAAGAAAGCCAAGAAGGGCGGTATTAGGGTTTGAATCTTAGAAAAGATTAATTTGGGATAGTTGTTAGGAAGAGGGTTTTAACCACTAAGTTCCACTGGTGACTGCAGTGGCCTAACAGTTTCTAAAGCCTCAAACCCTCCAGCTTTCAACAGAATTGATCAAATTCTAAATGGAATTTCATTCTACACTGTAGTTTATCCTCAAGGTATTGTGTGCAATAACAAAAATTACTTAGTGAAATTGAATGGCCTGTATTTATGCAGAATGTTAGACTAGATTATCCTAATGGTCGCTTTGTTTTCAGCTCCACAAATATCTGTGTGTCTCTAAGACTGATGAAAATGATGTAATGAGGTCATCCTACAAAATGCAATGGAGAAGATTCACTGACCCAAAAGATGTCATTGTGATCCAGTTTTGGCTCGTTATTTGATGGTACCTTGAGTCAAAGAAGAAATAAATAGAACTGTATTTACCATACAGATATTTATGTATGTATCTTTTTAAGATTTAACTTGTCCATGTAATTGCAAATTACTGACTCATGATGTGGAGTCCTGAAATCATTATCTTGGATTACATCATTTCATATTTCAAGATCCTGAGATTAGATGTAGAGGTTTATATATTTTGTAAGTGCCTAGTACTTACTCTATGCCCTCAGATGCTATAGAAAGCATCATGACTGTTCTCTGGGGGCATAGTGTTATGGCTATCCTTGCTGCTGGTTCTGCTGTTGGCATCAGACAACCAGTTCAACATTACCCCTGCTTCTCCCAGAGATCCAGGATTTCAAGGAGAATTGATATTGTACACCATTGGTTCACTACTGCTGTTGTGGATATGCGCTCCTTTTAAGAGTGGCAGGAGTTATATGTCCCCATCAACATCCTAATGCTTTCTGAACTTAGGTCACTTTTTATCCCACTGTGAAGATGAACTGCTTTAGAAGTTAGTATCACTCATGCCATTCCATTGTTTGTGTTAATGTTTCTAACTTAGTCCTTCACAAGGCATTTATATATGTAGCTCATTTTCCTTACATTATTTTTATTTGGAAATCTGGGAAGAGGGAGAACAACCAGACAGTAAGATGATCTGTAGATTCCCACCTCTTTCTCCACCTCCAAAGTATATAACTAAAATGACTAACTGGCAATAATACAAAATCATAATGTATCAGAAGCACGTGACTGCTGCAAACTAGGTAGCCAGATACGAACACAGAAGAATAGAAACACAAGGTTCATCTAAAATTAAAGAAAAAAAGAAACAAAGCTATACTTCAGTTTCTACACACAAGTTGTTCAAACAGTCAAGTCTCAATGCTAGATTTTCAAATGTCAGTAGAAATGACCGTGTTTTTGGCATGGTTAAAACTTGGCAGCAGATTGAGTAGCTTGAATGTTAACAATGCTAAAAGGCTTAGAATGGAATTGTCCTCAGTATATTTAAAAAGAAGAGACACAAACATCTGTTGACCTGAGGTCAGGATGGGACTCTCAGGTCACTCCTGCAGGCTGAGGAGCTGCTTGAGCAAAATCCATAAAATAATTGCATAGCTTAAACATGCAGTTAAAGATTAAAAGATAACAGGCATTTTCAGAATTTATTTAGTAACTGTGAGAATCCTGCATGCAGTAATTGCTTTGAAATGAACACATTTCCCCTCCCCACATTCCACTTC
This sequence comes from Carettochelys insculpta, assembly GCF_033958435.1. Classification (NCBI taxonomy): domain Eukaryota; kingdom Metazoa; phylum Chordata; order Testudines; family Carettochelyidae; genus Carettochelys; species Carettochelys insculpta. Next base: position 192,795,142 of record NC_134139.1, read on the forward strand.
TTATCTCCACTGAAAACATTAAAGTGAGCATTTACAATGTTTTTCCATTGTGCAATAAGCTGGGTATTGTTTTTTTTTCTTGAAAGCAAAAGGAAATGAATCAAAAATCCCAGTTATGGTTATCATGAGATGGTTTTCAAGATGCAAAAGATGCTGCAGGAGGACAGTAGAAACTAACAGAGATTTGATGCCTTCTAAGATTATACGTCCCTCTGATACACTCCTGTAAATTGAAGCGACTGTTGTTGCTGTTAAGGTTGATTTCAAACATATTTTTTGCTGGTGTTGACATCTACTGGATAAATTTGCAACCGACAGGGCAAATATTATATATTTCATAGAACAAGAGAACCTCTCAAAAAGTTTTAAATTCTGTACAAGTCACACGCTGATAGGGTCATACGCTCTTCCTGTTTCCTAATATTGTTTCCCTAAACACTCTGTGAATAAAAATTGAATTAAAGACAGTAAATTGTAAGAGCGCTTGGGCAACAAATAGGTAAAACAGCTGCAGTCTTTTTTTCTCTGAAACTTGAATTTTTGAGTTCTGTTCGAGTCTGTAAGTGAAATTAATTTATTAGTTTCACTTTGGTCACTGGCAAGCATCATTCCACATCACAAAAATACCACATTTAATTTTGCTTGATTTGGAGTAATTGACCAATCAGGAGCAAAACCCATGAAGTGAGCTGATGGGAGACTGAGGAATCAATTCCTTAGGTGAGATTGCTGAGGTATATAGTGAGCTTATATTCCATATATCTATATGTTACTCTTAGCCTGTGAGGAAGGTAATGCACCATTCTGATGGTATCTCACCCAAGCACCACATTTAAAGTGAGTTAAAATGGTTATGCTGTAAATCAAGTTAGTCCCTGAGTAAAAATTAATGAGCTACATACTCAGATGAATTCCATATCCTATACATTGAGCTTTTCGTTTACATCAGTACCCATGTGTTTCTTTCCTTTCATTTTATGCTAATGTTATATTGCCAACTTCAATTTTTCCAATATCATTTAATTTTTCATTAGCATGTTCAGTGATTTACCAGTAAGAATAGGGCAAATCACTAGCAAAATTAGCCCCATAGGGAAAACTATCAGAATGCTGGGTATCTCTTCCTTTTTTTTTTTTTTTTTTTTTTCACATTAACTTTATTTCATGAAATAAAGACCCTCATAACCCTCATGAAATAAAGACAGGAGGAGGAGAAAAAACATCTTGTAGGACTATTTATGTGGCAAACATGAAAAAGTAATTGAGTGCAGACTCAACATGAGTAGGCCATTGGTACATGTATGTCAATGTGTTTACAAGGTCACCCAAAGATGACATACCAATATTGGTTGAACATAAAATGAATTATTCCTGTGCTGGGTCAACATTTTAGCCAGATTTTCAGACCTGAGCTTAAACTTCAACTCCAAAATTTATATGTATGATTAATTTTTAGTTTGATTTTTTTTAGAAGTGCTGAACATTCACAAGTTCCACTGAAGTCAACAGGCACTATATGTCTTTATCACTTTTGAAAATCAGACCCGTTTTTTAAGATGTCCAAATATGGATTTAAAAGCCTACATTTAGGGACCGAAATCTGAAAATGTAGCTGGCAGATTTCTTTTTAGATCAGTAGGAATCCGGGTACACAATGTGGATATTTAAGAAAATAGTACAATAAATGACTGCAATGTAAAATAAGAAGACTAAGAAAGGACCATAGAGCAACACATCAGTGATTACTTTTAACAATCATTACAGCATTCTCTGAGTCAGCAGAGAAACGGTTAATTTTGGTTTTGGGATTCTAGTGTTCACTCCTTAGGAGAGTGGGTGCTGTCACTGTCATTCTTGAGGTGCTGGCTTTCAGAACAAAAGAAGTTGTAAGTAACAAGTTTTTATTAGACTAGCTAAAAATAAAATAGGTTAATTTTATATATAGTTCATTGAAAAGGTAATGATCTGTGACTGCATACATCTGTGGTAATAGTGTTTCCAACCAGCTGCAAAATGGTGTGCGCCAGGAGTGGAACATGTAACAAGAACAATCCCAACAGTTCAGATAGTGAAAAGATACTTATACCTCCTACAAGCGGGAGCAAGTGTCTCATGGAAGCATGCTGAAAAATCTTTCATACAATTAAGGGCCAGAGAACGGTGGAAAAGGAGTGTCGAGTGCATAGAGGAAAAGGATGATCAAGTGAGATAGAGTGGTAGTCTAGGGCTCAGAAGATCTCGATAAAGAGAAAGATAGTCCAGTGTTTAAGGCATTATCCAGAGGTGGCAAAAGTACCCAAAAAGTTACTTGAGTAAAAGTACAGCTGCTTTCACTTTATGGGTACTTGAGTACAATCAAGGTGTGGCATGTGCATATGCGCAAGTACTTTTACTCAAGTAGTTTTCCAGAGGGACTCTGGTGATTTGTACGTAAGTACCCGCCCAGCAGTGGTAGTTTTACTCATGTAACCTTTTGGATACTTTTTCCACCTCTGGCATTATCCTAGGGCTTTAGAAACCCAGGACCAATTCTCTGCCTTTCCACAGAATTCCTTGGTGACCCTGGGTAAGTCAGTTAGTCTTTGTGCAGCTCAGCTCCCCATCTGTCAAATGTGGATTACAGCACTTCCTTATTCCACAGTGGTGCTGGGTGGGAAAAATGTGTTATATATTCTGAGACATTTAAATACCATGATAATGGGAGCCCATGTAATATTTCTTCATAACTGTTACTGAAATATTCTGTGAACTCTAACCTTTCAGTGTTTAATAAATGTTTAATACGTATCTCTCACTGTTGTGTTGGGGTAGCCAGCCGAATGGAATCTTCCCATTGACCAGATTTATCAGAAAACTCTTGCAGCCAAAAAGCCACAGCATCAGCCCCAGATGAGGTAATTCACAATCCTTTTTGGTGCCACTCACCTCAACGAGGTGTTAATTTTCAAAGTTAATTGACTCTCTTTAGCTGTGTCTACACGTGCACGCTACTTCAAAGTAGCGGCACTAACTTCGAAATAGCGCCCGTCGCGGCTACAAGCGTTGGGCGCTATTTCGAAGTTAACTTCGACGTTAGGCGGCGAGACGTCGAAGTCGCTAACCTCATGAGGGGATCGGAATAGCGCCCTACTTCGACGTTCAACGTCGAAGTAGGGACCGTGTAGACGATCCGCGTCCCGCAACGTCGAAATTGTGGGGTCCTCCATGGCGGCCATCAGCTGGGGGGTTGAGAGATGCTCTCTCTCCAGCCCCTGCGGGGCTCTATGGTCACCGTGGGCAGCAGCCCTTAGCCCAGGGCTTCTGGCTGCTGCTGCGGCAGCTGGGGATCCATGCTGCAGGCACAGGGTCTGCAACCAGTTGTCAGCTCTGTGTATCTTGTGTTGTTTAGTGCAACTGTGTCTGGGAGGGGCCCTTTAAGGGAGCGGCTTGCTGTTGAGTCCGCCCTGTGACCCTGTCTGCAGCTGTGCCTGGCACCCTTATTTCGATGTGTGCTACTTTGGCGTGTAGACGTTCCCTCGCAGTGCCTATTTCGATGTTGTGCCGCGCAACGTCGAAGTTGAACATCGACGTTGCCAGCCCTGGAGGATGTGTAGACGTTATTCATCGAAATAGCCTATTTCGATGTTGGCTTCACGTGTAGACGTAGCCTTTATGTGTGAATATGTGTATGTGGCTTCTCTTCCCCTTTTCTCTTAAAAGGATTTAAGTACATAATAAACAAAACAGGCTATGTAATCTAAGCAATGTGCTTTCTGTGACAACTATAATTTGATCATGAGACTTAAATTGGCACTACTATTGAATGCAATGCTTTTAACCACTGAAACCAAAATATACAAAGCTACAACTATAAAGGGAAAGCAAGAGGAAAGAATTTTGCATATGATCCATGTTGCTAAGTTACCATTATTTTATAAACCAGAATTACCAGCCACAAAAGCTCAGAAGTTGTGATATAGATCCAAACAATCATGTGCCTGGCTTCAAAATCATGAGGGGTTTTTGTTGTTTTTGTTTTATTTTGCCCATCGCCCCAGAAATTGATTTTGTGATGAAATTTCCATATCAGTTTGGCACCTCGAATGCCAAATCAATTAATTTAGGGAAACAGACCATTGTGTTCCTGACCATGTTGAGTAATAGCTATTGATGGACCTATCCTCCATGAACTTACCTAATTCTTTTTAAGCTTTTAGCATTTATAATACCTGTGACGACGTGTTCCACAGGCAGACTGTGCATGGTACAAAAAAGTACTTTTGTTTGTCTTAAAGATGTCTATTTGCTCTTAATTTCATTGGGTGACCATTGGTTCATGTGTTATCTTAAGGGGTAAAGCACTTCCATATTCATTCCATTTCTCCATACCATTCATGATTTCATTTACCTATCTCCCACTTAATTACTTCTTTTGTAAAATCTGAACAGTCCAGTCCCAGTCTGTCATGTGAAAGCTATTTCATAACCCTAACTTTTTGTTACCCTTCTCTATTCATTTTCCAATTATGTCATTTTGAAGATGGGGTGACTAAGGACTAAATGCAGTATTCAAGGTGTGGGCATATCAGAGATTTATATGATAGCACTATGAAATTTTCTATCTTATTAATAATACCAGGGTGAGCAAGCTTTTTACATCCTTCTTCCCAGTGCCACATAATCTGCAGTAACCCGCTCAAGGTCATTCTTGGCCATATCATTAGTTCCCACATGCGGAAGTAGGAAGGGGTAGTATTCCGAAGGCTTGAGCAGTTTTGTAAGGCTATCAGTCACATCCTGCATATTAGGTTAACTGTGTGCAAACTTCTCTGCATCAGAGTGGTGGTGTAGATGCCTTGTTGAAAAAAAGCTGAAGACACTTACTTTTGCCTGTAGTTACTGTTGGGGTGACTTCTTTTTCAGAATCCATTCTGGAACCACCATATCCTCTAAGTGTAACACAGTACTGCTTTCTCTGAATAGGACCTGCCATTGTTTTCAAAGTGGAATTGATAAAACAGCCTTGGTCTCAATCTCAAGTTTGAACTTTATTCATACAGCCCTTATATTCAATATAGATTGCCAAGGTTCTATGTGTTTGCTGTTACCTTGTGAAACTGTATCTACAAGACAGTCTCAAAAAGATAGCCGTGTTAGTCTGTATCTTCGCAAAACTAAGCAAGCAGTCCTGTAGCCAGAAGAGATTGTAGCAAGCAGTCCTGTAGCAAGAAGAGCCCACCATAGACTTGTGGCTTTCTCTTTTGGTTGGTTGCTCTTCTCTCTCTCTCTCTCTCTCTCTCTCTCACACACACACGAGTGATTTATTTTTCCACATGTGACACATGACTCAAGCCTCTGGGTGGCTATGTCTTACCTCAGACTATGCTCTTCCTCTCTGTGAGCCAGGGAAGAGCAACTGTCAGCCTAGGGACCATCTCTGGCTATCAGGATTATTTTATTTAACCCTTCCACAAGTGGGGTGAAAATATTCTTTGAGGGGATGCTGAGCAGGGGTATGCCTATGGCCCTCCAAATTAGCACCCAGGCCTACCGAAATATGAATCCTTGACACAGGACGCTAAAAGAGAGGGGGTTTGTGATCTCTACAGAGTAGAGCAGAACCTGAGACTGGGAGCAGGAGCCCATGCACTAGGTCAAAACACCAGTCATTGACCTCTCTGTAACTCATGCAGGGGAGGGTACTACTCCATGCTGTCTGGCTCTGATTAGAGCTCTCAGCTACCACAGCCAATCAGATTGTGACCTGTATGCCTCCTCCCCAGCCATGGGAAGTCCAAGCCTCACCTCTGCCCTGCCCAAGCTACTCTCAATACTCTGCTGTGTAAGATCTTTTATGCCCATGTAAGTGTGTGGCTCAGACGTGATCTCTATTAGGAGATCTTGTGAGGCTCTGCAAATGGCTGTTGCCTTTTGCAAGGCCCAGTGAGGGTCTCTCAACAACCTTACCGTTGGTCCTTTGCCAGTGATGCTGAATATAATTTTGTCTCTGTTGATATCATCTTTAGTATTTCTAAACCTACAGTTTCTTGTATTTTGCCTCAGCTCTGTGATGAACTTTTCTAAACATTCTTCTTCTTGTTGTCGGTCATACCAAAATGGGTACCATTCAAACAACAGTTCCAGTAGTTCCAAAGCATTGTTAAGACCTTGTCCAAAGTATGAGGAGCTATTTCCATTTCCTGCTGGGAGAATGTGTCATAAATGTCTAGAACCTCTGTTCTCTCACTACATGCAATAAAATTGCTTCTTTTATGTCCTCTTCTTTACTTGTTCCTGAGGCTCTTGTATAGATGTGGAAACATTGTTCCCATCTCCTCCAATTATCAGTAGGATAACCAGGTAAAGGTAAAGATGGAGATGGATTGCAATCCTGGGTTTTCTAGTTTTTTAGTTTAATAACTTTACTTTCAGTGCCACTTTGTGTACGCTCTGTGTCTGAGTACCGTTTGTCTTCTGCGTGGTTCCATCTGGTCTCTGTATTGAAGCTTCTTGTCCCTGGGCACCCGTTTGCAGTATTTATCTATCCACCATGGCCTTCACAAACACAGTATCTTCCTGGTGAGACTGCTCAGCAAGGCAACCAGAATGAGACTGACAATATATAGTTTAAACCACAACTCCCTAGAGGATTTTTATTCTGGGTTTGATAAAGCTCTGACTTGGATAATTTAGTTGGGATTGATCCTGCCTTGAGCAAGGGGTTGGATATGATGACCTCCTGAAGATTTCCAGCCCTATGATTCTGTGATTCTTTTTATTATAGATACATAATAAAATGGCATCTCGTCCAGACCTTCTGAGCGTACATACCCGGATTGGGCTTGCATTATGTGAGAGTTCATAGGAGCTGTCTGATGAGTTACACATCACTAATTTTAAAGAAACAGTGTAACACTATAGTACAGCATGGGCTGGGGGAGCCAACTAAATAATGGGGCTTGACCTGAAAGCAACAGCATGGGGGACAGGGGCAGGAAAGAATTGGTGATGACTGGAGGTGACTGAGGGTGTGGAAATTATTTGTAAATATGCAACCAATCTAATTAAATTTGTATTAAGGTATCACACAGGTCTCAACCCAAAACTCAGTAGCTGTGGCCTCTTCACACCAGACCTCATAGGAGGCATTCGTTTATCACACCCCTTCAACCAGCCTCTCAACTTTTCCACTCTAGAGAGACTACTAATGGAATCAACAGTGTTTCAAATGCTGCCAATTGACGTTCAGCCAGCCGCTATGTTGGAGAGTCTGAGTTCTGATCCCACCATGTGGCTCTTCCATGCACAAGGCCTGCCATAAAGTGGCCTTTTGTATCATTTTTATATTTGATTTTCTTTTGCTTGCTTTTCTTGCTACTTAACTGATGTAGTTAATATTCCGTGCAGGGTTTTGCAAGCACAAAGTCCTATATAAGTGTTTTTTGTGTCTACCCTCGCCTGGCCTTCCCTGCTCTCTACAAACCAAGGCTGGCAAGATTTTTGGAGTGCTAGCTCTACAGGGTGTACACATTTTGGTGGGTTTTCATTTGGAAATATACACCTGAGGCTGCAAGAAAGGGCAACTGGAAATTAGTGTGAAAATCTGGAGGGAGGAGGAGAAGATGGAGTTTTTACTGAAAGGCTAGTTGGAGCTGGCTACGGCACTGAAGCGGCTGCAATGGATGCTAGGTCTACAGTAGCCGTGGAAGATCGAACACTTAGGTTCAGTCTTCCAGGGCACCATTCTGTGCATGCGCAAAATGGCCCGTTCTGGGACCAATATCCAACCCAGAACTCCTTGCGAGTCGCAAGGATTAAAGAATGTTGGCGAGAGAAACACTGCCATCGACATTCTGCAGTGAAGACAGGGACCAATGTCAACGGCTGCAAACTTGATTTTTAGGCACACAATTGGCGTACATAAAATTGTGTAGCAGCTGTCAATATTCCTGGTTAGTGTAAACATAGCTGGAGGGAGAAAGAAAAGGAGACAAACAAGAACCCTGTGCAGGTTCTTTTTATATCCTTTTTCCTGTAGAGTGAATGGGGAGGGAGAGTGCAAGTGGCTTCTGATTTCCAGAAGAAGGATTACCTCATGATTCTTGAATACAAGAACACAAAATGCCTGGGCATGTTATTTAACCCCCCCGCCTTCCAAAACTGCTTAGGAATTTTCCTCTAAAAACAACGGATAAAATGTGGAGAAGTATCATATTTGAAAATAAATTTCACTTTAAAATTCTAATTTGTTTTGTAAGAAAACATTAAGCAAAGCCTGCATATTTGAATTGCTGTATTAGGAAGTAACGTCTTCTTGGAATGAAGCCAAACTCACAAGGTTGGGTATCATTGATGGGGTGGTTGTTTTTATTGCCTTAAATGTTCTTGGGGCCTTATCTCTTTTCTTATCTCCACAGAAATCTCCATATCCCTTTTAAGTATGTTAGAATAATACGTCTTTGCTTTCACATAATCTTTACAACCTGAACAGCCAAAGCTGCTGTGTCATTCTTGCATAATGAAGTCTATTCCTCAAGAAGGTGCTGTCATGCTGGTGCTCTGATTCATAAAAACAAAATAGCAACAATAAATCCCATCACATTGTCCCATGAAGGATATAGTTAGAAATATTAAACCCTAGGTACTCTCTTTGATTGTCTGCTCTTTTATCACTTACTGGTGTTTTTGTTTTGTTGTTTTGTTTTTAAAGATCTTACTAATGTGGTTCAAGTCTGTCTTCCTTGCCTTGGAATTTACAGAAGCTATATATACTTGTTTACTCTATTTACAAGCCTAAATCAGGGGTTGAGAAAAGTAGACATTGCTTGATAAAAAAGATGTTTCCTTGCCCCACAAATGTTCCTAGTTTTTATAATTCTACACAGCTGATTGTAAATTCAGCTTTACAGAATCTGAATTAGATTCCTTCTGACTTAGTCTAACGAAGTCTTTCACTGAAATGGTCCAAAGTAAATAGGTAAGTTAAGGAAAAATGTGAAAATGGATTAGTTGGATCCATGTTAGTCTAGAACAATGATTCTGTACAAGTAAGAAATTCTTCAGAATGTATAAATACTGGTGAGCATGAATACATAATTTTGTTTATTTTTGCACTTTTTCAGAATTAATCAGCTCCCAATGCTTGCAGCTCACCCCCCTCCCCGCAATAAAAAACCCCTACCACCACACAGGAAAATAGATGTCTCAAATTTGACCTGACCTAGCAGACCTATAGAACTGCACTTAAAGATGGAAGACCATTATGTGTCAGATATGTGAACGTTGTGTGGTTAGGCGGGTGCCTAAGGAAAAGGCTGCTGTATTGGTATGCTGTGATAAAACTGCATCCACTAACATTTTCCCTCCAGCGTATATCTGAAGTCATTCAAGCATAAGTACTTCAACATTTTCTTCTTATCAGTTACAGTTCTTCATGTTTGAGATGATTACATCAAGTCTCTCTCCTCGTCATCCCTGGTTTTGTGTGTATCTCATAAAATACTTATGCTATGCATATCCTTTACTGATTGTGAAGTTTTCTAATAAGATCTTTTATATGTGTTTCTGTTTACCCAGGCTGACAATTAATGACTCTGTTTAGCTGTTTATTTGAATGTTTCATTTCTCTTTTAGTTTCTTCCATTCCCCCTAATAACCAAATAACCAGTTCGGTAAATGCCTCCAGGCTTTCATGCAAATGGCATATCATATTTCTCTCATTTTACTCTTTTTTTTTAAATTAAATTTAGAAACAGAGGCTTATCCAGGACAAATTTAAATTAAAAGGTTGACCTTTAGTTTTGAAGTCATTTAATGAAGCTGAATCTCTAATAGTCTAAGAAATCTCATTCTGTAGCTCTAGACTGGCTGTAAGCCTTTTTTTTCTGGAGAGGCATTTTAAGCAGACTTAGGCTAGATGAATGTGGAAAGTAGAGAAAAGCCGCCCCAAGGTGTAGGTTGGGCTATCTTATTAGAAGGGCATGGCTGAGGAACAGTAAGTGTTTACCCAGTTTACAGCAAATGTTTCTGAATGTTTCCCCTTCAACCAGTTCCTTATCCACGTTTCAGTTTTTATATTAATCCCCTTCTTCTCTAGTTTAATGAATAATTTCTAGTGGGACTGTATCAGATGCCTTTCTGAAATCTAGGCAGATTAGATCTACTGTTTTTCCTTTGTCTAAAAGATCAGTTATCTTCTCAAAGAGTGAGATCAGGATGGTCTGGCATGAGCTACCATTTGTAAAACCATGTTGTATTTTATCCCAATTAGTTTGCCTCCATGTCTTTAATTTCTCTCTTTCAAGATTTGTTTTTAGGCATAATAAAGGTCAAAATAGTGGGATTGTTACTTCCAGAATCTCTTTCCCCTTTTTAAAATATGGGTATTATATTTGCAGCTCTCCAGTCATGGTGTACGACTCCCAATTTTTATAGATTCTTTAGAAGTCCTTTGTATTGGGCTTTCAATTTCATATGCCATTTCCTTTAATGTTGTTGGATAGAGGTTATTAGGGCTCCTAAGTTTGGTCCCATTAAGCTTTTTGAGTTTGGCTTCTATCTCTGATATGATTTCTGTTTCCCTGTCTTCATTCTCATTAGCTATCTTGTTATTGCCCCCAAACTTCTTATTGCCCACATTAAAAGCTGAGGTGAAGTCTTCATTTAGATGTTGGGATAAAATATCTGTAAACTCCACCCATAGGAGGCATGTTAAATCCTGTTTAATTGGTTAACTGCTTAACTAGTTAACTGGTTAAACAGGTGTGGGGGTGGCTGGGGAGGCCACTGATGGGGTCTGCTCTGACCAGGCTGGAGCTCCCTTGCTTGCAGAGTGCCAGGGACTGGGGATACTCTGGCACAGCTGGAGCATCTCAGTCTGCAGTGTAGCTATGGGTGCGGGGGAGTGCTCCAGCATAGCTGGAGCTAGGCTCCATCTGCTGCAGCCCAGGACTGCTTTGGGCAGAAACACTTTGGCCCAGCTGGAGCAGTCCCCATCCTTAAGGCATAGTCAGTGTTTGGTGATACCACTTCTTGCCTTCTTTTCTTTTCATTTATAGGGCTAAAGAACCCCTTACCATTGATTTTAATTTCCTTTGTGAGGTCTAACTCTGCTTGGCTTTTGGTGTTCTTACTTTCTTCTCCACACTGACATCCAAAGGGTAGCTTTCAAAGCTGCCATCCCTTCTTCCATTCTTTTCAGGCCTTCTGCTTTCTCTTAATAACCTCTTTGAGACACTTGTTTATCCAGTTTGCTTTGCAACCTTTCCCTGTAATTTTTGCCCCTTGATTGAGATGCAAGGTTGAGATCATTTCTGCAATTTTGATTTAAATTAATTCCAAGCCTCTGCCACGTTCAGATACTTGAAGTTCTTCAGTCCAGTCCATTTCTCTTACTAATTCCTTTAATTTTTTAAAGTTTGCCATTTTGAAACTAAGGACCTTATTTATAGATATATTTTTGCTTAGCCTTCAGTTTAGTTTAAGCTGAATTAATATTGATTACTTTAAACCATGGTTGCCCTACACAACCAGTTCTAGCATGAGGTCCCTAGAGTTTACCAGTAGGGGTAGCTCAGGGAGGAGAGCATTGGCCTTATAAACCTAGTCTTATGAGTTGAATCCTTCAGGGGACCTTTCAAGCTTCTGTACCAGGTTAGAGTTAAAAAAGGAAAATCTGCCAGAGATGGTGATAAGTCTTGCCGTGAGTACAGGGGACTGGTCTCAATGCCCTTCCAGCTCTGTGAGATATGTATATCTCTATGTTTCAATACTAAATCTACAACGGCATCCTCTCTTGTTGATTCAGTAACTGTATAGTGAGGAAATCTGTTCACTATCACATCCAGCAATCTCTGGGCTCCAGCATGATTAGTAGCACTTGTCCTCCAATCTACACTGGGGAAATGAAAGTCTCCTATAATCATACCAATCCTGATTGTGTTTATTACATTCAAATATTAATATTAAAGAGGTTTCCGGCCAGATCCAGACTGAATGCTATGTGTCTGTAACAGACTCCAAAATCTGTTGCAGTGAAGACTTTAACAAAACGATTTCAAGCCAAACAGACTGTTTTATTTATTCCCTCACTTCTAATTCTTTTTTGGTCTATCTCATATTAATATACGATGCCATCGCCATTCCCTTTCCTTTGGTCTGTTTTGAACAATACATTCCCTTCAATACCCATGCTTCAATCACGGCTGCAGTTCTAACGCATTTCCATTATCCCTATAATAGCCATTTTCACTAGTGCACCCACAATTCTCCTTCCATTTTGTTAGGCAGTGCATCCCTTGCTGTCATGTACAGACATCTGAGTCCTTTCTTCCCGGCTTCCTCCAGATTCCTTACTTGATAAGGCACAGTCATTTTTCTGCTAGTATTGCTGACTGATTACTGTCAGGGAAATGGGCACTTCTTTCCTCTTGTTATTCTACCCTCTGTTGTTCTTGTCTCCATTCCTGTAGCTTCTTATAGCTGATTTTGCTCCCGCTCAATATTAGTCAGGCATGGGAATCATATGAACATCTCCCAACCACCTTTCCTGACTTCCTTGTTTAAAGATTTTTTAATTGGTTATGCCTGTCACCATCTCAGAAGTCTGTTTTCTTCTCTACACAGGTGGAGTCCATTCCAACACAAACAGTTCTCTGTCTGTGAATGCCTACCAGTAGACAAACACATAAAATCCATCTCACTAGTAACCTTGCCTGAGCCACCAGTTGGTCTTCACATTCTTGTCTCAACTTCACTCTTCTCCTCTTGGGACAAGTAGAATCTCACAGAAGAGCACCTGAGCCTCCAAGGTTGCCTTCCCCAGCCAGCTGTAGTCTTTCTTAATGCATCCTAGTGACTCTAGCAGTATAACCACATGAAGGACAATCAGTGGATGTTTGACTACTGCCATTGAGCCTCTTCAGCCTCAAGTCCATATTATGTAGAAATAAATGATTAGATACAAACGCATGTGTGCAAAGACACACATATGCATGTTTTAGTGGTAATTTTTTATTATAGGAGTTATTTGTATGTAATGGGGCTAATTCATTTCCCCCCCATCCTTGTACTTCAGAACATCCAAAAGGTTTATCTTTGTGTATACATTAAATTTAAATGAAAAAAACAGAAGTCCTTTGAAACAAGGCTGTGCCTGGAAATACTTAGCCAGAAAAAAGAAAGCTTTGGAGCAATTGAAAACTGAGTTAGGATGGAAATGCATATACATCCTTAACTATAATGGTTCCTGCCATCCCTGCTACTGATGAGAATAATTTGCAATCACATTTCAGTGCAGTTTTTCAGGAGTTCTTACACTGGGCTGTGACAAATACCATGTAGAGATGTAATGATTACGCTGTATTCATTTCAAAGTTTCAGTGGGATAAGGTTGAATTATGAGTGTAGGTGTGTTTGCACATTATGTCACTCTGGCCTTACCATCTAAATAGGGGAGGGAAATAATCTGTAAACCATGGGTCCATAAAAGTATTTCAAAATTCAATAACCTGTTCATGAGTAACTTCTTCTCCTTCTCCCCTCACTCAACCTAGCAGATATTTATGGGACCATTTTGTATTGGGTTCTAATTTTAAAAAAATAATGGCAAGCACTGTCAACTGTGTTCTCATGCACTACATAGTCCTCTCACTAGTCTCATATTTGCACATGTTGCTGCCAGAAATATTTGTCCCCAGCCAAAAGTAATGTGTCTAAACTAGTAATGTACATTTGATGACTTACTTAGAAAACAGTGAGGTTCCCAGTGTTTGATCTTAAATTTTATTGAGACCATCGCAAAGTGTGTTCTAAGAATGGCGGCTGTGGTGAGGATGGAATTTGCTCATAATCAGGATATGGGGTATTAAGTAAACTTCTTAATGCCAGAGTTCCTTGCATCCCTTTCCTCTGCTAGTTAGCAGTGTAATTACCTGTCAGTAGCATCTGATCATGAAACTGCTGGGTGCATGTTGTCTTAGATCATGCAGAAAAAAACTGATAGGTGCTGACTTACGTGCATGTTTACCACTGCTCGCTGCTGAGTGAAATCTCAATTCTGCTCAAGCAATAGTATCTGTGTGTGGGTGTACATGCAGGCATAGTTTGGTTCTCTCTAGATGGCTGGTCTACAGAAGCTAATACAACTCTGGAGATTCTCTGTTAGTTCAGCTGATAGAGGCCATTTGATTCCAAATCACCTTCCAAAACAAGAGTGTGCAAAGATGTCCCCAGATACATATACAAGTTGCACAGATTTAGGGGCAAAAATACAGAGTGACAGACTTCTCCAGGGATATAAAATAATAAAGTTCTGTGATACTTGCAGGCCACAGGCCAGCTTTTGTCAAGGTTGCTGGGCCTCACTGAACGCTGTCAAATGCAGAGCTGGGAACTGATCCAGTTTGCCCATGTGTTATTATTGGTAAAATCGGTGTTAGAGTTACAAAGAATGTGTTTAGCACTTAGTCTGCGCTTGTAACGTCGATACACTCAGATCATCAGCAGGAGGGAATAAACTGTGATCTCAGGGGATAAGGCCTTGTGCCTGTACAGCATGAGCTGCAGACCAGCTCTCAGTTAAGGCTATAGAGCAGAGGCTTCACTCTCCCTTGCTAGCAGTCTCGGTGTTACATAGGTATGCACATTATTTGTAATATCAGTATCCAACGTTAGAAGATAATATTTAAATATTTGCTCGGGAACTAAGCAAATGTTTGCTAACACAATAAATGCCCACAATCAGGAGAGAACCATTTCCACATGTGAAATACTAGTATACCACAAGGCAAGTCATCTTCTCCATAATACAAGGAGGCTCATAGGCATGAGTCAAATCAATTTGTCGATTGCTCCTCCCTAAACATTTTAGGGGATATTGTTATCACTGTGCTGTTTGGAATTTGGGGAGGACAGTATTTCTAAGCATAAGCCAGGGATCCCCCAGCTACTTGGCTTGGGTTTGCACTAAAGGGCATTGTGAGAGGGAGGCCAGGCAAGGCAGGGGTTAAACAAGGCCTGTTAGCCCAATCAGCCCCGGTTCACCTGTGGCCAATGTCAGGCCTGGCGGGGTATAAAGGGAGGGAAGCCAGCTCAGTTTGGGGCTGACCAGCGACGAGGCAGGGGGCGGCTCTGAGGCAGGAGGCCCCAGGCCAGAGCTGCCACCTGGTTAGCTGCCAGAGGGCGCAACCCAGGACCCTCCCCCAGGTACTGAGGGGAGTGGGGAGCGGGGAGCCGCTCCCCAGGGAACCCCTCTCCCACCAAAAGGGGGAACTAGATTCTCGGGGCCACACCCCAAACTCAACCCATAGACACTTGGGTGGGAGCTGAGGACCCACCCAACAGGCCCTAGCCAGGGGGCCTAGCCACTAGGCCATCCGGCACCAGGTGCGAACCGCTCACAGGCATACAAAGCGTATATACATAACAGTTACCGTTACTTTTTGGAACTGAAGACTGTAACTTGGATGTGTGTGTTTTTCCCTCCTTTAGCCTTGTAAATAACTCAGTCCCTTGTCTTGTGCACACTTGCACTTATGTCAGTATAACTTACATCATTCGGGGATGGGAAAAGGCTCCCCCTGAATGATGTAAGTTACACCAACCTTGCTGCTGGTCTGAACAGTGCTGTGTGGGCAGGAGATATAACGTACCACCTCTCTCAGAGGTGGATTGATTATGCTGACAGGAGAACTCTTTCCTATTGGGATAGAACATCTGCACTAGAACATCTGTCCGTAGGGATTCTAGTGTAGACTAGACCTTGGTTAATAGTCCTTTCATTAGCTAACTATAGGATTGGCTACAGACATTGTCTGTGGTGAGAGATTTAGAGTGTTCTTACCTTCTAAATCTAGGTCAAGTGACTGATCCTTTGTGACTGGGAATAAACTGGATATTATTGTGAATTTTGTTATATGGGACCATCTGTCGCAAAGAGGAGCTTGCCTGGGTGACAAGAAGACTGTCTGTGACTCCATGTTAGGCTGTTGTCATACTTCAGGAGTTGGCACCTGTTACTTTGTTGGTGAAATCTAATTGTATAACATGCAACCAATTTGGGGTTTGTGCCCAGTGGCTTGCCAGTCTGCCCTGAGGTTGGCACTTTCAGCTTCTGACAGCTTGACAAGTACATTTTAAAATTGTAAATTGGAGTTGACAGTGCTCCTTTTGATCAAAGCATGTTAAGTGTTTTTAGACCATGGAGTAGGAGCTGCTATAAAGTCTTAAATTGTTTAAGCCTTATAGCTACATGTCTGGTACTGGTTTCTGTGACATGGAGGTCATTACTCATAGAAAATCTCCCTCTCTTATGCTTTTAAAAGTTTACTACTTTGACAAAGATGTTCCATTTACTGTAGCTTTGCTGAGGTGCAGTGTGTCTCCAACTTTCACTATAATCAGTTGGTGGGTCATTTCCCTGTGTCATTTCAAAGACGTTGACAGGCGTTCTCATAACCTGCATGTCAGAAGGGTCATGAAATTCTGTTAGAATAGGACACAAGAATAAGAAGTTTACTGAGAGCACATGCACATCCCTGACAAAGTACTTTCCCTCCACCTGAAGAACTATCTAAATGTATTTGAATGGGTATTACTGAAGCATAGGATGGTCTCATAGCCAGAGTCTATGAAGCTGCCTTCATCCTCAGGGTATTGAGGCCTAGTGGTGGTGTCTACATAGCTGCTCTAGTCTTCGGGGTAGAGGGTCCTGCCAATAGGTGTAGAAAAAGGTGTAAGAGACCGGGGCCAGTCCCACTACATGAGGTCTCAACCCTGGGTCCTATGGACCCAGCAGTCCTGGCTTCAGGTTCAGGCTGTCCTCTTAACAAGTGCATTCCCTGGGCCACTTCCTACCCTGGCTTTCGCATCTTGCATTTCCTCTGGAATAGCAGCCTGCCCTCTCCCTCATCCTCTGCAATTGACTGGAGTCCCTGTGGTTTCTGCCCTTCAGCTTCTGTAGTCTGACATTCTAACGGCATCCTGACAAGAAGCCTGCAGCAGATATCCACTCCCTTCCAGGCTGAGTGGAGCTCCCTCCTATTACGTATGGCTGGCAACTTGGAACATGCCCACCTAGGCTATGCCTACACTACAGCAATCTTTTAAAAGAAGTCCTTCCAGAAGATCTCTTACAAAAGAACTTCTTTTGAAAGAGTGCATCCACATACAAAAGAAAGTATCAAAAGAGTGATCTGCTCTTTCAAAAGAGAGCATCCACACAACCCCCACTCTTTTGAAAGAAATGGCCAGTGATCAAAAAATCAGGTGCCATGTGGACTACTTTTTCAGGGAAAAAGGGGCCTGCAGAGCATCTACACACACATTCTTTTGTAAGAAGCTTTCAAAAGAAGGCGCTCTTCCTGAAACAGGAGTGTAAGAATGCTTTGGAAAGGATTGCTGAATTCTTTCAATTTTAATTTTGAAAGAATGCATTTTGTGCATGGACGCTCAGCTGGGTATTTCGAAAAACGCCCTCGTTTCAAAAAATGTTTCACCCTAGTATGGGAGCGATGCCTTCTGGATGCAAAGTGCACAGTTAACCCTTGAAATTTCACCACATGAGATTTTTCAGAACTGGGATTAGATCTCAGCACAACACAGGGAAGCTGGAACTCCTGACTTTGCCTGCTGTTGGTACAATTTGCGTATGACACAAAGACTGGCAAAGCAGTAAACGATTATATGAACATGACAGTCATACTGAGTGATCAGGATTGCTTGATGAAGTGTGTTCTTTCAAACATTATAGAGAGAAATGCAAAGTTGTACCCCCAGAAAAATGAATGCAGGCCATACCTACAGAATGGAAGACTGGTAAAAGAATAAGAGAAGGAAGGAGCTTCATCTGTTTGTTATCAAAATAAGATTGAAAGATGGCCCGATTAGAATACATAAATATGTTCACAAGGCGAAATAGTGGCTACTAAAGGGCCCATTTGTTTGGCAGAAAGACATACCATAGAACCTCAGAGGTTACATACACCTCGCAAAGGGAGGTTATTTGTTAGTTTGAAATGTCCGTAACTCTGAACAAAACAATATGGTGTTTTCTTCAGAAGATCACAACTGAAAACTAACTTAATAGAGCTTTGAAACTTTATGATACAGAAAAAAAATGCTTGTTTTAATCATTGAATTTAAATGAAACAAGCAGAGAAACAGTTTCCTTACCATGAAAACCATTTTTTAAAAACTTTCCCTTCATTATCTTAGTGGCTTACATTTAACATAGTACTGTATTGTATTCTTATTTGCTTTTTACCTCCTTGTTGCCTGATGGCGTATTTCCTGTTCCAAATGAGGTGTGTGGCTGACCAGACAATATTTTTACACATTCTGCACTCCTATGCACAGCTTTGCTGCACACAGGAACTATTGTAGATATTTCTGTGAAAACATCCACTCAACGTGCAGCGGAAGTCAAAAAAGCTAACAAAATGTTATGAATCATTAAGAAAGAGAATAAGACAGATAATATCTCATTGCCGCTATTATAAATCCATGGTCTGCCCACATTCTGAATACTGCATGCAGATGTGGTTTCCTCATCTCAAAAAGATATTTGGACATTCAAAAAGCTCTGAAAAGGGCAACAAAAATGTTTAGAGGTATGAAATAGCTGAGGAGAGATTTATAAGAATGACATTTTTCAGCTTGCAAAAGAGATGACTAAGCGGGAGATATGACAGGGGTCTATAAAATCATGACTTGTTATAGAGAAGATAAACAAGGAAAAGTTATTTACTCCTCATCAGACAAGAACTAGAGGACATCAAATGAAATTAATAAGTATCAGGTTTAAAACAAACAAATGGAATTACTACTTCACACAACACACATTTAAACTGCTGAATTCCTTTCCAGAGGATGCTGTGAAGTCCAAGACTATAAAAGGGTTGAAAAATGAGCTAGAGAAATTTATGAATAACAGGTCCATCAATGACTATTAGCCAGGATACACAGGAATGGTGTCTCTAGCCTCTTTTTGTCAGAAGCTGGAAATAGGTAACAAGGGAGTGATCACTTGATTCTGTTCATTCTCTCTGGGCCACTGTCAGAAGACAGAATATTGAGCTAGATGGCCTTTGATCTGTCCCAGCGCGGCTGTTCTTATGTTCATCTTCAATGGCTTCCTTCCCCACGTATAGCTGACCTTTGTTTTTCAGATGGTTATAGCAACGTAAGGCACCTGCTGTGTCTAATTGGAAATCCAGCCCTGCCATCATTTTGTAACTTTGGTGTTTATGACTCTGTGGTTCAGCTGTAAAAAGAACCAATGGCTGGAAGCTATGGCCACAGAAACACAAATTGGAAATAAGGCTCAGATATCTATCTTAATTAAGGGTGATTAAGCACTGCAACAAACCATCAAGGGAGGTGGTGGACTCTCCATTTTGATGGCCTTCAGTGCAGTCTGGATGCCTTCGTGAAAGATATGTTTTCTCAGACACCAGCTAGTAGGCTTAATAAAGGGGTAACTGGGTGAAATTTAGTGGGCTAAGATATACAGAAGGTCAGGCTGGATGACCAAATGGTCACTTCCATATGTAAATTCTATGGCTACAGGTATACTATCAAATTTTGCCAGAAAAACCCCCAGTTTTGTCAACAGAAATTGTGGAGCGTGCGCACACAAAATGGAATTTGTTGACAGTATCTCAACAAAACATCACTTTTGCTGGCAGCATTCTGCCTCAAAGCTTTGAGGTAAATGCTGCTGTTGTGAGATTCTGTCAACAAAAACACTGTGTGGATGCTCTGGTGGGGTCTTATCTTGAAAGACAGGGTATCCACAACAGTGGGCAGCCTGGTTTGCTTCCAGGTGCCTGTTTTGTCGACAAAGCAGAGCACTCTCCTGATAGGCTTTTGTGTGTGGCTGCACTCTGTCAACAGAAGATTTGTCAGAAAATCTCTTCTGACAGTGACGCCTGCCAACAGAGCACTGTAGTGTAACCTTGGCCTATGACTATGACTATGTCTATGGTAGAGAGTTTTGTAGACAACTGGGGTTTTGTCAACCAAATTCGTGTAGCATCTACACAAACATGTGTTTTGTCGACAAACTGTGGACAAAAAAGCCATGCAGACACTCCAGGGGCCCTTTTGTTGACGGAATGGATCAAAAGAGCGATCCGCTTTTATGTGCAGCTGCAATCTGTTGACAGAAGTTTTGTTAGAACATCTCTTTCAACAGTAACTTCAATAGACAGATGTTGTTAGTGAAGACATTGTTTCAGAATGGCTCTCTGAGTCTCTGTGTGTAAAATTAAATGTGAGCAATATGAGCAATGACAAATGTAAAAGCTTTATTTTTATCTTTGCCTCACTGGGGCTGACTGGTTGGACATTTCTTTGGTACAAGACCAATGAAAGGTTTAATTTTCAAAAGGGCATCTTTGGGAATCTGCTTGAAGTCTGTTGGAGAAGTTAGATGATAATTGCTTGTAACTTGGTGTTTTGTTCTTTGTGTATTGTCTCTTGAGATCCTGCTAGAAAACTTGGAAAATTTGTGCAAGTCTCTGGAAACTGAGCATGTGGCAGAAAGAATATTCATTCACTCTGTATCCTTACTCCTTCATTCAATTTTTAATTAAGATTGCCACAGACATAATCCCCTTTCCCAGTGTTTTATTGTTGAGGGAATGAAACAGATTCACCTGTAGTGCAAAGTAGACGTGATGGGAACTGGCCCAAATGACTAACAGGTCTCCTTTGGGCTTACTTTACACCACCTCTTTACTTTTAATATTGCAGGCGAGCTCTCAAGTTCCCTTTGAGAAGAAGCCTCACTCGACCGAGATGTCACGGCACCACAGCCGATTTGAAAGAGATTATCGCACCGGGTGGGATCGCCGAGAATGGAGCTCAAATGGAAATCATGTGAACAGCAATAATTGTAACAGTTCAGCAAGCAGCAACTGTAACAACAGACCTGGGCTGTTGCCTTTGCCAATTGTTCCCTCTCGACTACCTACTCCAGCCACAGCTGCTTGCACCACAGTGAACAGTGACATTATAACGAGCCTTGTGGTTAATACGTCTGCGGCTTCAACTACCAAGGTATGAATTTACTTGTTTTCAGTAATGATGAGTCTGTGGAAACTACAGACAGGGCACCACTTGCCCCCTTCAGAAGCCCCTTGTTTATGCAGTGCTGTGGAAAAAAGTCCAATGGCTGCCTCCTGTGCTGCTCATTTATTAAGCTGTCCTTCATGGGATGGTTGATCTCCTGCTCCACTTCATGGCTGAACAGAGAGCAATCAGTGACAAATATCGCAGTATGAGTGTCACGCTTTTATTAATTTTTCTGAAGCACTTAGTTCTCCATTTTGGTGTTGGGAATAACCAACTTTGTCTAATGACCTGAGGAGTATTCCAGACAGAGCTATGGCTTTCCTACATGGGTCTATTTTTATGACACAGAGCAGACTGAGCAAAGGGCACTGGGGGGGTTTGTTTGGGTTTTGCTTCTGTTGCTTGTCCCTTTTCTATAAGGCTACATCTACGCAAGAGGGTTTTTCCAACAAGACTGGGCTTTTGTTGAAAAAACCCATGGAGCATCTACACACAAAAAGTGCTTTGTTGACACTGTCGACAAAACCCGGCACATCCTCTGGCAGCATTGTGCCTCTCCACATTGAGGAATAGTGACTGTGGACAGCTTCCTGTCAACATAAAAGCTGTGTAGATGCTCTGGTGGCCCTTTTGTCGACAGACAGGGCTTCCGGTTTGCCAGGCAGCCCTCTCTGCTGAGCTTCCAGTTGGCCATTCTGTCAAGAAAGGATCCGGGCAGTCTGCCCTTTCTCTGTGTACAAAGCAGATTGCTCTTTCAATCTGCTGTTTTGTGTGTGAACACGATCTGTTGACAGAAGTTTTTCCCAGAAGATCTCTTCCTACAGTCACTTCTGTCAACAGATGCTTCTCGTGTAGACATAGCCTAAGTCTCCGAGAGTGCCTTTTCCCATTGCCATCTGTAACATGGTAATGGGAACAGTGAGAACCCACAGTTGAGACCAGGCTGCCGGGTTTACACATGAATACATTTTAGGAAGCAAGAAAATGTTATACAGCAAATAAATAAAATCACTAGTAGTTTTTTGTTTTTGTTTTTTATTGATGTATTCTACTGGCTGGCACTGAGGTTTGTTGCTGGGGATTTTTGCTTTTGGCTCTCTCTTAAACTGTAGCTCTTCTTAAGTCTACAAAGTAGAATTTTTTATCATTGAAAAGTTGTTTGTTGCCTGCCTGCATACAAAAATGATTGGAAAAACTGAAAGGTGGGTGGATGGAAAACTCTGGCAAATATAAAGATATCCCTGGCTGTAGCAGATCGTGCCAGATGCCATGCTGCTTTTCTTTTTATGATATTTAAATTTTTCTTTCAACTTGGTTTCATGTTAATAAATGCAAGTGCCAAATAATACAGACGCAGACAGGGGGAAAGAAGACAATAAAGTTATTTAAAGTAAGCCAAAAACAAGCTAAAATTTTACTGTAATACCATACCCTGTTGATTTTTTTTCACACAGTAGAAAAACATGGTCAGTAGAGCACAAGGACATATTGGACCAAAGTTTACAGTATGAATGTTTTTTAAAATGGTCCACAGTGTTTTCCATTTATTTTAATTTGACAACTGGCAATAAGTTCCCAGTGGACCTGAATATGGGACTTCCCCAGATGTCCACCACAATAGCTGCATTTTGGTTATGTTTTGTCTGGAGATTATAAAGCAAGTTTTGAAGCCAGCACAGTGGTTTGTTTTATCTTGGCCTCTGTGCTGCTCAGCTTCCAGCTGTTGGGTGGAGGTGGAGGGGGATCAGCCCTGGATGCAGATGTTAAGCAGCCCATTGAGGCTGAGCGATTATAGTAAAATGGTTGCTTCTCGGGGGAGAGAGGGAAAGATCAGTATTTTAAGTGCTGTATGGCCATATATTAAAAACTGTTTCCTGGAGGAGTTGGAAAGAATGGTTTTGACATCTCTAGATCAATGGAAAGAAACAAGGCAGTGAGTAGATAATATAGGATGATATTTACCAGGAAATCTCCTGTCACCTGTGTGGTCTCCATCAATTTCATATATAAAAATCCCCATTCTCTCCTCTGGTTTTGTCTACATTGTAAATTGTAAAGCACTGCGATAGTAGCACTTTAACACGGCAAGGTAGCCACCTTTGCACGAGGAGTAACCCAGGGACCTGACGAATCTGTCAGCCCCACTGGGGATGTTGACTAGGAAATTTCCAACAAACTACATGAGAGAGTTTTGGAAATGGACAAGTCTGCTCTTTCTCACACGCACTCCACAGATTTACACTTGTGGTGCAGCTCCAATGATTAGTAGTTTCCCAAAGAGCTGTGTTGCCTCCAGCCATTGACTATCCAGCTAATGATTAACCATAAAAGTTTAAATCCGAGTTAATACATAACCACAAATCAGAAGACTGCAGAGTTCCTTGAGACATTTTAAAAAAGAGATATAGGACAAATTCTTAACCCAGAATTGAGCCCACTCACTTATATTTGGCTAAATCATATCTTCCAAACATATCTTCCTTTGAAAACGTCCAGAGATAGATAATCCACTAGCTCCCTTCCTACTTTGTTCCAGTGCTTAATGACCCTCAGTATTAAAAATGCATGTGTAATTCTACTTTGAATTTATCTGCATTCAGCTTTCAATGTTTTTTTTTTATATTTATTGTTGGATCATTGACGAAAATGATGAATAGCTTTGGGCCTAGTGCTGATCCTTTCGGAGGTGGCAGAGGTCCTTAATGACTTCGTTTCATTCTTCACCAAGAAGTCCAATGTAGAAATGCCTAACATAGTGAATGCTGGTGGGAAGGGGTAGGTTTAGAGGATAAAATCAAATAAAAAAAAGTTAAAAATTACTTAGCAAAATTAGATGTCTGCGGGTTACCAGGCCCTGATGAAATGCATCCTAGACTACTCAAGGAGATGATAGAGGAGATTTTGGAACATTTATCTATTATCTTTGTAAAGTCATCAAGGCTGGAAGAGATTCCAGAATACTGGAAAAGGGCAAATATACTGCCCATCTATAAGAAGGGAAAAAAGAACAACCCAGGAAACTACAGACCAGCCAGCTTAACTCCTGTGCCAGGAAATATAATGGCGTAAGTAATTCATCTGGAAGAAAATTAGGTCATAGGTAACAGCCAGCATGGATTTGTTAAGAACAAATTATGCCAGACCAAACTGCTAACTTTCTTTGATGGGATAAGTTTTGTAGGTAAGGGAGAAGCAGTGGATGTGGCATACCTAGACTTTACTAAAGCATTTGATATGGTCTCACATGATCTTCTTATCAATAAACTAGGCAAATACAACTTATATGGGGCTACTATAAGGTGGGTGCATAACTGGCAGGATAACTGTTCTCAGAGTAGTTATTAATGGTTTGCCGTCATGCTGGAAGGGCATAATAAGTGGAGTTCTGCAGAGGTGTGTTTTGGGACTGTTTCTATTCAATATCTTCATCAATGATCTAGATATTGGCATAGAGACTATGCTTATTAAGGTTGCAGATGATACGAAGCTGGGTGGGTTTACAACTGCTTTGGAAGACAGGGTCAGACTTCAAAATGATCTAGACAAACTGGAGAAATAGTCTGAGATAAACAGGATGAAGTTTAAGAAGGACAAATGCAAAGTACTCCACTTAGGAAGAAACAATCAGCTTCATTCATGCAGAATGGGAAGCAACTGTCTAGGAAGGAGTATGGCAGAAAGGGATTTATGGGTCATAGTGGACCACAAGGTAAACGTGAGTCAAAAGTGTGATGCTGTAGCAAAAAAAGCAAACGTGATTGTGGAATGCGTTAACAGGAGTGTTGGGAGCAAGATGCAGGAAGTCATTCTTCTTCTCTACTCAGCATTCATTAGGCCTCAGTTGGAGCATTGTGTCCAGTTCTGGGTACCACATTTCAAGAAAGATGTGGAGAAATTGGAGAAGGTCCAGATCAGAGCAACAAGAATGATTAACGATCTGGAGAACATGAGCTATCAGGGAAGACTGAAAGAACTGGACTCCTTTAGTTTAGAAAAGGCAAGACTTAGAGGGGACATGATAGCAGTTTTCAAGTACCTAAAAGAGGGGTGCAAGGAGGAGGGTGAAAAATTGTTCTCCTTGGCCTCTGAGGATAGAACAAAGAGCAATAGGCTTCATCCACAGCAAAGGAGGTTTACACTGGACTTTAGGAAAGCACCTCCTAACTGTCAGGATGGTCAAGCACTATAATAAACTACCTAAGTACATTGTGGAATCTCCAGCGCTGGAGATATTTAAGAACAAGTTAGATAGACATCTATCGGGGATGGTCGGGCAGTGCTTGGTCCTACTGAGAGGGCAGGTAACCGGACTCGATGACCAAGGTCCCTTCCAGTTCTAGTGTTCTATGATTTTGTGATTCCATGAACTGCTCTAGAAAAAGCTACGTTCTGTGATGATTCTCTGCCCATAACACCTCTTAGAAATCTTCCAGACTTAATCCAGTAAACTGTTTTATTGATATTGCATACTTGTATTTTTTAAAAAATTTAGAATGTCATTCAACATTATGTCAAATGCCTCATGGAGGTCTAAATGTATTACATACATGCAGTTACTC
This sequence comes from Carettochelys insculpta, assembly GCF_033958435.1. NCBI lineage: Eukaryota > Metazoa > Chordata > Testudines > Carettochelyidae > Carettochelys > Carettochelys insculpta. The sequence goes on from NC_134139.1 coordinate 192,820,755, forward strand.
GTATCAACCAAACTTGTGATCTCATCAGAGATATTAGGTTTGTTTGCCAAGACTTATTAGCCATAAAGTCTTGACTGCTATTAATTATATTTCCATTTTTATTCTTTATTAATTGAAATCCTCGGTGATAAATTCAGAATGGACAAAAGGAAATATAATTGTACATAACATGTAATTAATTAACTGTGGAACTAATTATTAAATGATGTCATTGGGCCCCAGAGTTCAAACAGCCATAGATTTTAAGTCCAGAAGAGCCCTTTAGAAAAATCTAGCCTGGTCAGACAAGATTGTAACAAGAATATCCAGAATTATAATAGCTTATGCTAACAAAAAAGTAATGGAAAGGATGTAAAACTTAAGCCAGTCTCTAACTTTTAGGGATGACCTCCATGACATGCAGGACATTTAAGTGCTGCATTGTTCAGTAGGAGAGAATGAGTGACTCATAGCACCAATGGTTAATGTCAAGTTTGATTTTAACACACTTAGGCTGTGTCTACACTAGCCCCAGACTTCGAAATGGCCACACAAATGGCCAGTTTGAAGTTTACTAATGAAGCGCTGAAATGCATATTCAGCGCTTCATAAGCACGCGGGCAGCCGTGGCACTTCAAAATTGACGCGCCTCGCCACCGCGCAGCTCATCCCGACGGGGCTCCTTTTCGAAAGGACCCCGCCTACTTCGAAACGGCGCTGCCTACTTCCTTATTCCCCATGGGAATAAGGGGACTTTGAAGTAGGTGGGGTCCTTTCGAAAAGGAGCCCCGTCGGGACGAGCTGCGTGGCGGTGAGGCGCGTCAATTTCGAAGTGCCGCGGCCGCCCGCGTGCTAATGAAGCTCTGAATATGCATTTCAGCACTTCATTAGTAAACTTCAAAATGGCCATTTACGTGTCCATTTCGAAGTTTGGGGCTAGTGTAGACGTAGCCTTAGTCCCATTACATATGATTATTTGATTCAGGTATTTCTCCCACAAGTTTATTTGCTCATCGAAATTATCAAGGAAATCCCCATAAAACTGCTGCACTGCTTCCAATAGAGGCAATGAAATATGCTAGAAACAGAGTAAGGGTGCCACGCAATATTCCAACCATGTTATCTATTCTCTGTTGTTTTTCCGAATTACTTTCTATGTTACTTGTACAATTTTCTCCTTCAAAGCTTCTGCATCACAGATGCAATTTAGAAGTGTTGTCATGGGCTGTAATTTGAAATTTTATTACCAAGAGATTTTTTGGCTATAGAACATTTACTTTTATCAACTGGATATTATTTTTAAATGCCTGAAAAGATTGATACATCTACAGGATCTATGCAATGTCTGATTTTGTTTTATTTTGTTATTTTGTTTTGTTCAGCATTAATTTAAAAAAAAACCCTTTGCCTGGAACATGAATTGATTCCTAAGCCCCCGCATCCTTAATGATTTGTTAGTTTCAAGGTTAAACCTATTACAATGGGTATAAAAAATTGAGCCTCAAATTCCAATAGGATTTTCTTCAGCATAGCCGATGGTAACTGTATATGTTTTAGTGTAGTTACTGTGCCTTACCAGGGAGTAACTGAAATCAGAGCCTGTCCTTCTGTGTTTACAGTGCTCCCATAAGGTTTAAGGTTTGTGTGTTGTTGCTAGAAGAGATTTGATCCTTCATGGTTAGGTTCAAAGGAAATGTGGGAGGGGAGAATGAGAGTGCAAAACATTTCTCAACCTCTCTGGAAAGCAGGACAGGGAATGCAAAGGGAGAAATCTCCTTCTGTCTCCCCAGGCACTGTCTTAACCAAGGAAGAGAAAACAAAGCAATGCAGGTGGGGATGTTTTCTTATTTTAAAGGAGAAGCAAATCAGTCAGACTGGAGAATGATTTTCTTACTGTTATAAAATAAAATGAACTAAAATACTGTAGAGGTAAAATGTTATACACATTTGTTTTCTTTTAAGTACAAAATAACTTAGGTCCCCTACCCCTACAAGGTTCTCATTCTTTAGTCTGTCCCCTGATGACTCTTTGCTGTACACAGAATCAAGGGATTATGATGTAGCACAACAGTTGTTTAGTCCAGTGGCTTTCAACCTCTCCAGACTACTGTACCCCCTTATGAATCTGATTTATCTTGTGTACTCCAAGTTTCACCTCACTTAAAAATTACTTGCTTGCAAAATCGAACATTAAAATACAAAAGTGTCTCAGCAGAGTTAGTGAAAAATCGCTGACTTTCTCATTTGTACCATATAAGTATAAAATAAATCAAATAGAATGTAAATATTATACTTCTTTCTGTGTATAGCATATACAGCAGTATAAACAAGTCATTGCATGGAACTTTAGTTTATACTGACTTGGATTGTGCTTCTTATGCACCCTGTTGTAAAACTAGACGAATGTCTAGATGAACTGAGGAACCCTCTGGAAGACTTCTGTGTATCCCCAGGACGAGAACCACTGATCTTGTTTAACCCTTTGCCGAGGTGCGGGATTTGTTGTGTCTAAACTAAAGGTGCGGAATTATTTGGCCCATGGCTTGCCTTGATTTGACACACACACATACACACCCCCTAGGGGCACAAGCCAGTTCCGGCATTCCAGCCGTGTGTTGGGGGGAGATTGTGGCTGGAAAATCATTGCTGGCTCACAGCCCTGGATGGGGAAGGGGGGCAGGGCAAGCCCTGAGCCTCATAGGGCACATCAAGGCAAGCTGCAGACCAGGTGCTCTGCCTTAAAGGGTGGAGGAAGTGGCTCCTGCGTGCTGCAGGGAAACACACCTTTCATTCCCATTGACTGAACTGAGGGCAGTGGGAGAGGCAGGGGGCAGTTCCCTGCTGTGCGCTGAGCCACATGGGCCCCACCCATGAGCTCTGTCCCCTGCTGCTCTAGCCCAGACCCCGTGCCCACCCCAGCTCCTGAACTCCTCTCCCACCAAAACCCTGCTCCCCTACTCTGCTGCTGCACCCCCTTCCAGACTTCCATCCCACTCTGCTCCTCCAACCTCCCTCCTATCCATACCCCCAACTCCCACCCAGATCCCACCCACCACACCACCCGTCCCCTTCTGCAACCCCCTTCTGGGCCTCACCCCTTTCAAGGCTCCCCACAACCTCAGCCCACTCTGGGACCCACCCATCCACAGTCTTCCCCAATCCTGCTCCTGTAGCCCGCCTCCCACCCAGACCCTGCACTCCCAGCTCACTCCTGCAGCCTATGGCTGTGTCTACACGTGCCCCAAACTTCGAAATGGCCATGCAAATGGCCATTTCGAAGTTTACTAATGAAGCGCTGAAATGCATATTCAGCGCTTCATTAGCATGCGGGCGGCAGCGGCGCTTCGAAATTGACGAGCCTTGCCGCCGCGCGGCGCGTCCAGACGGGGCTCCTTTTCGAAAGGGCCCCGCCTACTTCGAAGTCCCCTTATTCCCATGAGCTCATGGGAATAAGGGGACTTCGAAGAAGGTGGCGTCCTTTCGAAAAGGAGCCCCGTCTGGACGCGCCGCGCGGCGGCAAGGCTCGTCAATTTCGAAGCGCCGCTGCCGCCCGCATGCTAATGAAGCGCTGAATATGCATTTCAGCACTTCATTAGTAAACTTCGAAATGGCCATTTGCATGGCCATTTCGAAGTTTGGGGCACGTGTAGACACAGCCTATGTCTGACCCAGACCCTGCACCCTCACACTCAGCATACTTCTGCACCCTACCTCTTGCCCAGACCTCCTATCCCAAGTTCACTCCTGCACTCAACTTCCTGCCCAGACACCACATCCCTACCTTACCCCACTCTCTGGTAACTTCCTCCCATGCACAGAACCCCTCATTTTGACTCCACCACAGAGCCTACAAAGCCCCACAAAAATCTACCAGCCCTGTCCCCCCCACAGGCTCTGAGATGGAACTTGAGGGTAGTGAGGTGAATGTCTTTTTTTCTGCTTCTCACTTGGGGGTCACTTCTGTGCGTTTTTTCCCGTTTTTTTTTTCTCTTTTCTCCTCCCCTGGAGGCAGTGTTTGTTTGTTTGCATCCCTTTTTCATGTGGCCCCTGCCCATTTTTTCTGTGGGTTAGTGGCCCTCAACTCAAAGTTTCTCCATCCCTGATTCAAACCATCGAAGGCAGGTGACTATCCAGCTTCCTTTTGGAAATCTCCAGTGAAGAATCTTCCATGACCCCCTCACCCCTACCCCATAGCAGTCCGATCCATTTTCCCACTGCTCTCATCAGAGCCATCCGGTGAGTACAGCAAATCGGGGTGACTGTCCGAAGCACCCTACAAAATGGCCCTAGTTCTTATGTTGAAGAAGTTTTTCTTGAGATTTTTTCTAAATCTGCTGTGCTGGAGCTTGAACCCATTACCTCCTGCCCTGTCTTCGAGAAAGAAAGAGCAACTTTTTGCACCTTTTTTTTTTTTTGAGGCAAGTCTTTCAAATATCGGAAGACCACTGGCAGGTCCCCTCTCATCTAGGTCTCTTCTCCAAACTAAACATAGCCAGTTTCTTCACCCTTTGCTCATATGGCTTGCGTTCCATTCCTTTGATCATCTTTGTTGCTCATCTGTGGATCCCTTCCAGCTTCACTACATCCTTTCCATACACTGGTGACCAAAACTGGACACAGCGCTCCAGCTGAAGCCTAACCAGTGCTGGACAGAGCAGCACTATCACCTCCCAGGGTTTGCGTGTGAGGCCTCTGTTAATGCTTTTTTTGCCCCCCAGCATCACATAGCTAACTCATGTCGAGGCTGTGATCCACCACAACTGCCAGATCCTTCTCAGCAGTGTTGATGCCAAGCCAGTTATCCCCCATTTTGTACTTGTGCATTTGCTTTTTCTTCCCTAAATGCAGCACCTTACAGGGGTGACTGGTGGTGCAGGGAATGCTATCCGGGGGGCATGCTAAGACACCCTATTTAGCAGTTAAAATTTTGGCAGGGCCATAGAGAGGTGGTGTGCTTCCTCAATGCTATTACAGGTCACCTCTGGCACCTTACTTTTGTCCTTTTTGACTTTCATTTTTGGTGTCTGTAGCTCAGTTCCCACTTTATCAAGGTCCCTCTGACTTTTAGTTCTATCCTACAAAGTATTGGCAACCCTTCCTAGGTTTGTGTCATCTGTAAATGTGATCATTGCATTTTAAATACCTGCATCCAAGTCAATAATAAAGATATTAAACAACACTGGACTCATAACACATCCCTGTGGAACCCCACTTGAGACCTCCCTGCAATCTAACATCCTTCCATTAATACATGGGTGAGCAAACTTTTTACGCTGGGCCCTACTTTTCATCCTTGCAATTAGCAGCCCTCCACCCCCCACAACCTGTCTGACAAAGCAGGTCTTTACCCATGAAAGCTTATGTGCCAAAATATCTGTTAGTCTATAAGGTACCACAGGACTTCTTGTTGTTCTCAAAGATACCGACTAACACAGCTACCTCTCTGATACTTGTCATCCTGTCTATTGTAACCCAAAGTGATAAAAACTTGGTTATGTTCATATGGGAAAAAATCCCTTTCAGCACGTTTAAGAAAATAAGTCTGTACAAAGTAAAAACCTTATCGATCGATCTAGAAATGTGAATAAACATTCATAAACACAGTAACATTTCAACATTTTAAATAAAATGGGAGAGCCTAAGATCCAGCAGCTGCTTGTGCTCCTCCCCTCCTTAGGAAATTTCACGCACACACCCCAGATGGAGGCCAGCCCCCCACTTTGCACACTTCTGAATTAAGAGGCACTCTTTGTTTGCAGTTGGTTAACCTGTTGTGTATCCACATAATGGTAGTTCTGTAGAGCATGTACTTCACCAGCTTTCTTTTCAGACTGTCATGTGGAACTGTGTGAAAAGCCTTGCAGAAGTTCAGATATCTTAGGTCCGCTGTGTTCCCTCTATCCACCAAAATACTTTACCTCAGCAAAGAAAGAAATCTGGCTCAGTAAATCCAGACTGGCTGCTAATGATTACCCCTTCATCCAGGACTTCCTTAGGATTTATGAGGTCCTACACAGTATTATTAAACTGGTCCCCATATGCCCAACAGCATCCTGGGGTGGGGGATGATGATTTGTTAGAGTGTGATTTTGCAGACTACCTCTTGCTTTTCTTTTTGCCTTTTGAACGCACTTGTGATACCTAGAAATTATCCCCTTTCCCTCATCTTCATTACTTGAACCTACTTGCACCTTGGCTGTATTCAGCATCCCCCCATATGTCAGGCTAGGTAGGCGATGTCCAATGATGCATTTCCCAGTATTTGATAGATGGAGCCCATCCCAGTACAGTATTCCTTTTTCATGGAACATCAGCTTATCATCAAAGAAGCCAGAGCCCTCTTAACCATCACCGTCTGCATGACCACGTATTCACTTTCCGAATCTGTACCTTTTCCTTCAACAGGGAGGGTGGATGAGAACAACATTTGTTCCCAAACTCCATCATCCTTCTTCCCAGAGCCATGTAGTCTGCAGTGATCCATTCATCGTCATTCCTGGCAGTATCATTGGTGCCCATGTAGATAAGTAGGCACAGGAAGCAGTTGCCCCTCGCCTTGTTCTCAGTCTAATAAACCACTCAGGCCCCACCTGGAATAAAGAATTTCCAATTCACACAGTCAAGCATTTCCCTTAACTAGCATCAGTCAAATAAATGGTCGCGGAAGACAGACACTCTGATAGACATCACTGTATTTAGCACCGTAGGACGTTGTCCTTTCAGTTCTGAGATAACTGCCTAAGCTGATGTTTGGTTTCTGTAAATATTTAAAATATTGATTAAGTAGATGAAGAATAAGCATGATTTGTTTTTTCAAGTTATGCCCTATGTTGTACATGACTAATTACATTCAACCATTTGCTGCTCTACATGGTCACTAAAATGTATGTACTCTTGCTATTATAAAACATAAGCGGCTTGCATAAAGAGGGATTATAAATATTGGAATATGTGCTTGCTAGAAAACAGTAAATATGCAGTGATAAAGTATACGTGACTTACAGTTCAGCTTCTCTGGACTGGGCTGCTGTAGGGTCTCATGGGGTCTGGTATTGACACCTGGCATTTTATTTTTTTGTCAAAATTTCTGATGGAGCACTGTTCTCCTTGGGTAGTCTGTCAATTCTTTGACACAGTGGAACAGCACAGACCAAGTGCAGAGGTGAGAAAAAGTCATGTTTCAGAGTCTCCCTTTTTTTTTTTTCTGGGGCAAATTAGTGTGATTCTAAGTCTGATTTCAAGCTGTGTGTCAAAAATTACAACTGCTAGTTCTAGGAAAATGGGTTAACCCTTGCAGGAACTTGTGGGGGCGGGGTAGGGAGGGAAGGTAAAACTAGCTTTGTCTGTGCTTCATATTTTTCCAGGAGCAAGCCTTTCCTTGGTTGTACATGTAGGTCTAAGGAGATCACCCTTTTGTTTTGTTTTGTTTTGTTTTAATCTGTTGTCTCAAGAAACATTAAGAGATTAGAGCAGTGTTACCTGGTACATTAGCACCAATATATTTGTAAGGGGAGACAGGTATTATCTCTGCTCTCCTGGTAGTTCACTGGGTTTGAAAGTTCTGTAGCTTTGTGTGATTCACTAATTACCTTTTAATGTGATGTGCTAGGTAACAGCTAGGTAACAGCTTCCAGATTTCTGTATGGTTTCCCTTTCATTAAGAGTTTTCTCAAATTAATCAGTTCGCTTCTTTCTTTCTCCTCCTGCATCTTCAGGGGCACAGAGCATATGCTATATTCCAGCATTTATTTGGGTCTTATGTGGATCTGGTCAGCCTGCTGAGTGTCATGAGGATGATTGATCTAGCTTCTTCCTCCCTCTTTCTGCATGTTTCTCTAGGTTGTCCACTTTTTTGCTCTTGCCGGGTGGTATCCATCCTGTCTCTTTTTGTGGAAGTCATGCCAGTGGCATCCTGAAAAGCTTTCCCTAAATCTTCTCACCATGGTTAATGCTTTAAGTTGCTTTGCTTTGTTTGCATTTTCTGATGTTGAGAGTCTGGCATGGGGACTCTGAATATCTTCCATGGTATCTTACTATTATAATACTGAGTACATCTTTGAGCTGATCTTTTCAATTTTGGCTGTGTATTTCCGTGGCTCTTCTCCATAAAGGAGGTCAGACAAGATGCCACTATTAAAAATTAATATCTTTCTGTCTGGGCCAGTCATGCCACTTTTTCAAAGCTTTTCAAGTTTGTGGAAGTCATTTACTGATTTTGTCATTTGTTACGTGACCTCTGTCATGTTTTCATCATCATTGTACATCTCACTTTCTAAAAAGATTAAAAAGCCTTAGTTCAGGTGTTTGTCCATCTACTCGGGTGTTCGCTTTTGGGCACTGATAGTCATACATTTTGTCTTCCCCTTCCTGATAAACAAACCATTTTGTTTTGATGTGCCTGCCAAAAGAAGGTCCTTCTCTTCCATTAAGTAGTGTGTTGAACTAAACAGACAATATCAGCAAAAACAAGGTCATCCAGTTAAGCTTTATTATTTATCCTTGTATGACTTGTCTTCTGCAATTACTTTCCTCATGGCAATAGGCATTGACCAATACATATGGTATGGGGACATAGTACACCCTCACCTTACTGCAGCTGTCAATGCAAACCATTGGCTTTTGATGTTACCATCTCAGACTGAATATTTGGCCATACATAGGTTCTTGAACATTTTAATTATATTTTTGCTGAGATTCCATCATACACCATGATTTTCCAAAGACTATTGCGATGTAAGCTGTCAAAGACATAGAAATCTATGGACCTGATCTCTGTGATATAAAACCTACTTGCTTCTCTCTGTGCTAGAGGTCTGCTTGTTTCTTGATACGTGCCAGGATAATGTTGGGCATGATTTTCCTAGGCACTGAGAGTAATGCGATTTCCCATCAGTTATTGCAGTTGTAGAGGTCACCCTTTTTGGGCAGTTTATGGCAAAGTCCCTCTTCTCCTGGGTTTGGTTCTGTGTTCCATTCATAGACTATGAAAACACAAGGAAAGTCTGGGTGGGAGGTTGTCTCCCACTCTAAGTATTTCTCCAGTAATATTATTGTCTCTAGGTGTTTTTCTCTTTGATTTTTCTATTGGCTTTTATAAATTCTTTTACTATAGTATATTCTAGTCAGTAGCAAGCTGTATTAATAGTTCTTCATCACATTTTTAGTGGTTTGTTTGGACTTGGTCCATAGGCACTATACACATATTACTAACTGCATTGCCTATCACACTGCATGTTACATTGTGTACCTATCCTTTGTACTATGCTTAGTGTTTGGGTGCCCTATAGACCACGGATTCCCAACCTCTTTCTTTCTGAGGCCCTTCCACCATGGTATAAAGACTCCATAGCCCACCTGTGTCACAAACTGGTTTTTGGCATGTAAAAGCCAGGGCTGGCATTGAAGGGTAGCAAGCAAAGCAGCTGTCTGGGGCCCCATGCCACAGGATCTCAGGGCATGGCTTCAGTCCCCAGCGGCAGGGCTTAGGCTTTCTACCATAGTATTGAGCAAGTCTAATGCTGGTCCTTCTTGGGGAATCCCTTAAAGTTGTTCACAGCGTCCCAGGGGGCCTTGGAGCTCTCATTGAGAATCTCTGCTATAAACTGCGGTAGAAGGGGCCCTTTGAGGGCACACATCAAAGAGGCAGTAAAGCAACATTGGGCTATACAGTTTAAAGGGTAGTTTCCTTCCTGTGTTTCTTGTTTTATTTAAATCCTAGAATCTTGTGATTGGTTCTGCCAGAGGCTTTCTGTTAGGGTTTGGGGTCTGTAGCAGTGGCATGAAGCAATTACACTGAACATCACTGTACTCAGTCTCACTGTAGTTTGCTCCCTTACTGTGATGGTTTCAGGAGGTTGAGCTGGCAATAGAGGGCTTTGGATAGTCAATCGCTCAGAGACATTATCTGTCAAAGCCCTCAAGATTCCCTGGCAAATTTTTCAAAACCCTCAGGATCCTCTGGCACCTTTTTCCTTCCCATATTTTCAGTTCCCAGGCAGCAGGCTCAACATGGCAGTCAACATTCTGCCCTTCAAGAAGGCCTGGGCAAAGCTCTTCTCAAAGCTTGTTCAGTGTGAACCAGCAGTTTGGAGGGAGATTTCCTTATTCTCACCATTTTTCCTGTCCTTGGATGGTTCACTCAAGGCATCACTTTGTATTTGTGTGTGTGTGTGTGTATTTATATATATATTTATATATATACATATATATAATAAATATAATAAAAATATAATAAAAATATAAAGGTATTTTCTGTTTTATACTCTGTCCCTTTCTTAATGAATCCTAAATTTGTTTGAATTTTTTGACTGTTAACGCCAGATTGGGTATTTTCTGAGAACTATCCACAATGACTCCAAGATCTCTTTACTGAGTGCTAATGGCTAATTTCTAGAAATGTAAGTACATCATATCCATTGGATCTCCCCTGTCCACAAGTTTGTTGACTACTTCAAAGAATTCTAGTAGATTGGTGAAGTGTGATTTCCTTTCCATGTGTCTGACAGTTCTGTTCTTTACTATTGTTTTGCCCAGGGTCTCTGGTACTGGTACTGAAGTGAGAGTTACCAGCTTGTAATTGCAAGGATTGCCTCTGGGGCCCTATGGCTATCCTCCAGACATTTGTACAAAGTCTCCTTTGGAACTGCTGGGTGAATGTCATCTGGTCCCAGTGACTAATTTCTGTTTGATTTGTCAGTTTGTTCTGAAACCTCTCTAATGACACCTCAGTCTTCTTCAGATATGTAATCTAAAAAGAATGGCTCAGGTTTGGGAATCTCCCTCTTGCCCTTCGCTATGGAGACTGCTGCAAAACATTCATTTAGTTTCTATGCAATGAGAGAAACTTATCACCCCTGAGTGCTTTGTTAGTATCTCAACCGTTCAGTGGCCCCACTGGTTCTTTAGCAGGCTTCTTGCTTATGATGTAGTTAAAAACAATTTGCTCTGACATTTTGAGTTCTGGGCTAGCTGTTCTTTAAATTCTTTTTTGGCCTTCCAAATTATATTTCCACATTTCATCTGTGAGAGCTTATGCTCCTTTCTATTTTCCTCGTTTGAATTTAACTTCCACTTTTTTAAACAATGCTTTTTGTTTCTCACTACTTTTTACGTTTGTTTGTTTTTTTAGCCATGGTGGCACATTTTTGGTTTTCTTGTTATGTCTTTTTTTTTGTATTTAATTTGGAGTATGCATTTAAGTTGAGCTTCCATTATAGAGGCTTTCAAAAGTTTCCATGAAGCTTGCAGGGATTTCACTTTTGGCACAGTGCCTTTTAATTTCTGTTTAACTAACCTGCTCATCTGTGTGTGATCCCTCTTTCTGAAATGAAATGCTTCAGTGTTGGACTGCTGTAATGTTTTGTCCACCCCAGGGGTGTTAAATCTAATTATACTATGGTCGTTATTATCAAGTTGTCCAGCTATATTCACTCCTTGGACCAGATCCTGCTCTCCACTTAGGACTAAATCAAGAATTGCCTCTGCTGTTGTTGGTTCTGTGGGACATCCTAGTGAAAAACAAAACAAGAGACTGTGTTCACAGAACCTGTTGAAACATTTCCTTGCACTGCAGCGATATTTCTATACAGACTATCCAATCAATCCAATCCACTGCAAGAGTAAACCCCTCCATAGAAAATACCTCTGAGAAGTAAAAGTGGTAGAAAATAAAATAAATGTGTAGGAGGAACATGAATATTTTCACTAAATTTTGTTTGTTTTTGATATTTCTCTGGTTAGTGCTGCTCATAATGGAACTGACAACAATGTTGGCATGCATTAAATGGTAGTAATTATGATTCACAATTTCATAGCCTACTGAAATGAATCTGGGCATGAGGGACAGTCTCATCTCTGGTTGTGCTATTCTTTCAACCTGCTTACAGACTGAATAGGACAGTGGTTCATCAGTGTTACATTGTGATTACTGTCATTGCAACCAGGGGAGAGCTCATGATTCTCATTCTTCCTTTTTAAATAGAAGCTGATGTTCTAGGCAACACAGTAGAAGCCACAGAAAGCCCCTGTGGCTGTTGTTTTGCAGAAGCCTTTGTGACACTTATTTCCAGAGATCCCACACATAGCTGATGACTCCAGTTCCCATACCAGAGTGAGCAATGCGGTTTTATACATTTTTGGTGCCAGACAATGAATCTTGAGAATCTGGAAATGAGAGACGATGTTAGGTGTCGGACAAATGCTGACATATATCTAGTGTGAAAAAGCATGTTATAAATTAAGTGCTGAAGTAGAAACATCTCTTACTACCTGCACAATTGATTTTTCTACTTATAACTTTGTCTGTTCACCCTCTTTTTCCCCTGAAACATTGAACACGAAAGTAAATAATAGTTCTTTCACCCAGCCATGGTCCCATAAACCTGTGCTAGTTGTCAGGATTGGGAAAATTCCAAACCTATGGTTATATCTTTTTTGTTAAACCCAATTTTCGCCTCTCCTCTTCCATTTCTGTCCACCTGATGTACAATTTTCTGTACATTTTGTTCCCTGGAAATGGATCACAAATCCCCTGTATTAAAAGAAGCTACCAGATTATGGTCATTTTGCAAATAGAGAGTTTCAAAGTATAGCAGTGACACCTTCATATGGGGTTGCAAGAAAACTCCTCCCGATTCTGTTGGTCCTTCTGCATTTTAGTTTATCAAATGAACCGAGTGGTGTTTTCTGCCACAAGAAATAGCTGCCAAACACCTACATGTCATTCCACATGGGGAAGTGTCTCTGCAAGCAAAATTCAAGTGACCCTGCTGAGCATGTGTATCTCAGGATGAGGTGGTTTGTGTTTCAATCATGGTTGACAGATTGTTTCATGACTGGCAGGTTGTCCTGTGCCAGATATTGTGTATTGTGGATTTATCAAAATGTGTGTACAATGGGTTGTTTGTCTCCACAAGGCAGAGCCTGGATTGAATTCCATGAGCCCATGTTGTGTTTGTTAGCGTTTTCATCATAAAAGGCACACAAACAACACTTTAGTCTTCCTCACTTTTGCTGCCGCATGTATGGCCCAGTGGCTCACTTTACTCACACTAGCTGTCTTTACAGGCAGCCAAACTAATACAAAGCTATAGAAATGCATTTATCAAGCCCACTGGATATGTGGTTCAGGCATTAGTATTAGGTATTGTGCAAGTCACATTTAGCCACTATTACAAATGTGAAACCATTACCCTATGGCAGTTATTCGGTTGGTTGTGTTCATCTCCCTCCATTTTGCCTTCACTCATGTACATCATCAAATTTGGTACCTGTGTTTGTAATTGTTTATTTTAGAACTGATCTGTTATAGACCAAGTGAAGGCACGTTGACACAGGAGTGTGAATACTCATGCATTGCTACTGCCCATCTTCTCTATTTGTAATCTCTGTACAAAAGACATTAGCTACAAGGCTGAAATCTTTTACTTGGTCTAAACTAACTTTGTTTAAACCAAAAAGAGTCATTTACTGAAAGTGGACCTAAATCGGCTTGCACTCCGCCTTTTTCAATTTAATGTGGGAAGTGTCTCATTTTTCCTTCTATCTTCAAGTTTTTTAGGTTGTTAAATCAAATTGAGCTGGTTGCGCTGAGACTTGGGTGATTAGAACAGAAGTTCTGAAAACCTTCTCCATTAAGCTATTGTTGGAGCTCTCTCACAAGACTCTTAACCCAGTTGGTTTTGCTTAAATTTGCTGTAATAGCCTTTTTAAGAATCCTGTGCCTGTTCTTCATTCATCATCCCAGACACTACTGTGCATTTGGGATTGTGTGTTATCTGTTGTCTTCCTGAATGCCTAACGTGGTAAAGTGATTTTTTTTCCTATTGCAGGTTTGTACACAAGTACAAACTTGCATCACTACAACACTCTTTCCTTTTTTCGCTCCCTTAAAGTTTCTACTTGTAAGAATTGAACAAGCATGCTGCGTACCTCCTGGTAATGAGGTAATTTGAATTCAGGGATGGATCTTCATTGTTAAGATGGAGCCTGTTTATTCTGGGAGGCAATGTTTTCTGTCTGTGTAAGGGAAAGTGAAATGCCCTTTATATCATCGCTGGTTGCCAGCCAGGCAAGAGTACAGTGTTGAGTGCAAATGCAATTGCATGCCCTGCTCACCCTCTTTCTCAAGAACAGGAGCAGATGTTGACAGTGAATTTAGTGAAGAGGGAATGGGGAAAATAATGAAGTGAAGTGACAGCTTAATGGAATTATTAATGGGATTTGTGTTCAAATAATGAACAAGCACTGATTTTATTAATATAGGTTTTACACATGTAAACCTATGCCAAAGACTATAATTTTTTTCCTTCTCTAGTAAAGAGTTTATAGAGGACATTGTGTAAGCAGAGTTCTCTGAACTTGTTTAAATATTGCTCTTTCCCCCATGACTCCGGCTGTACTTCTCAGTGTGCAGCTCTCCATGTCAATCTGTGTAGTGCACCTCAACAGTGAATTGAGCCGAAGGAAGACCTAGAAATGAAAATATTAAAAGCGAAGATGATGGTGCAAGAGTTCAGTGTTTGACTGATCTCGCTGACGTAAAAAAGGGGGAAGCAAGTTAGATAATGCCAGATATTACTATGCAGAGCACTTGGTGCCTTGGGTCAGCTGATAAAAGTTGTGTGTGTGCAAAGTGTCAAGGGCATAGGTGAACAACCAGAAGGGCATAGGTGCTGGAACTAGGAACACTGGCACACCCAGGGGCTTGAATTGTTTTTTATTATATACAGATTTTACAGTTTTGTTCAATGGTCCTCAACACCCCCCTAAACCGCTTGTTGTTATAAAGCACTTCCTTAGTGGTCTCATAGCTAAAAGCTGACATTTAAGAATAGGTTGGAAGGACACAAGCAGAATCCTACACCGCTCTGTCCTTGTGCTTTTTGATTTTCACATTTCCTCTCCCTGTGCATACCCTCCACTCTTCCAATTTTGCCAGTCTTGATAACCTTGTGTCTGCTTTTTGAACAAGCGTAGCCACACCTTCAGAGACTCCTTGACACACCCAATGCCCTTCCTGAGCTCAGCAGCAAGACTCCCATCCACATTGCACACAGATTCTTGCTAAAACTAACCTGCTGATTATCACTAGGCTGTGGATATTTGGTGGGAACATGCAATATGACTGTACATAGCCAGTATGGTCCAATATCCACTGTGTATGTGTATGTACATCACCATATAGCACAGAATTAGCATATGATGTTACCTAACATAGCCAGTCATCTTTTACCATTTCACTTGTTGTTTGTACCATTCTCCTCGGCTTGTTGTCTTGTTTTTTTGCAAAGCTAGCTCTTCGGGGCAGGAACCTTTCATATATTTGGAAACTGCCTAGAACCTGCCCTGTCTCAGGTTCATACATTTTTCTTTTTTCCATTTGGTAAAGTTGGAGGCCTGCCTATCTTATGTCCATTTCATTTAATTCAATTTACAGCTCAGGAGGGGGCCTGTTTGTTCCTTTCCAGTGCACTGGCATTACCAGTGATATTGGCACAGCTCTGCAAGGCTATGTCTACATGGCAGCGCTATTCCAAAATAGGATATTTCGAAATAGCACATCCACACACAAAATGTATTTTGAAATAGCACCAGCTATTTCATAATAGCATTTCCAGATCCTTAGCATTATTTCAGAATAGTGCCATTGGAGTCCATTGTGGCTTGTTTTGAAATAGCGCTATTCCATGTCTTAATAGCACCTATTTTGCAATAGTGATTTTGAAATTGGCATTATTCCTCATGGAATGATGTTTACCGGAATCAGAATAATACAGCTGCTATTTCGATTTTATTTTGAAATAGCATGTGTATCATTTGGATGCTGCCAATTTATTTTGAAATAACTGCTGTTATTTTGAGAACTTTGCTGTGTAGACACAGCCTAAGCATGGGTCAGACACATTGGTTTAAGCTGTCCCTAAACAAGGGGGGAAATTGGTGATGATTTTTACTTGATTGTATTCTTGTTTTTAGGGCAGTGGATGATTTTGTATTGCAATGTGTAGCTAGCATCCAGAGAACACTCCCTTCCAAGCCATAATACTTGTAAGATAGTCCAATAAAACACCTTAGCGTGTGCTTAAATTTAAGCATATGTGTAATGCTATTGATATTAATGGGACTATTTGCATCCTTGAACAGCTTCTCAATTGCTTGGCTGGACTGATGCCATATGTACGACAGAGTGGCAACTGTTGGTAAAGATTGACATTTTAATGGCAACAGCTGTAATGGTAGGTTATTGCTGCAATTCTACCAAACAAGCTGGCACAATGTCAAGGTTATGTGTGGAGGATCAGATCTTGAGCCTAATTTACAATGACTTTTAATGCTTTCTACTTGAGAAATGTGCTGACTGTGATTTTATTGTAGAATCATGTTAGGGCTGGGGTAGAGGATATTGGGTAAAATATATTGTAACCATAATTCATATTAATAGAAATTCAATAATGGCAACCTGTCATCCACAGAGATTAGAAATGAGAAAAAATATTATGCTATAAAAACATTAAAAAGGCATTATAAATTAGATTCTTTTCCACCATGTTGTGTTCCTTATAAATAATAGAGGTAAAAGCTGGTCCTTGACGTTTTTGAACTGTCCATTTTGAGAGAGCCCGGTGATTACTTTCTAGAGCTGACTGTACAACATTGATCTGACTTATGGATTTCATAAATGCAATGGTCTGGTAATTTAATAAACTTATTCAATCTATGTTTTTAAACAGAATATAGTACTTTAAAAATGATTTCCTTTCAAACTAAAATGAACTCTTCTGGCATTTAAACATTAGATTGTGATTTTTACTTCTACTTTTCATTAAAAGACTTTCTGGTTTCACATTTTTTCCCTAGGACAGTATAGAAGCCAGCAATTCATGTTTTATTATATTAAATTATTATATATCATTTGTTTGTTTGGAAAAGAGTCATAAATTGAATCCTTAGACACACTTTAGTTGGCTGTGTATTGGCAATAAAGCTTACATCTGTCCACAAAGTTTACGTCTACTAAAAACTCATATGTTTTTAGTAGACTTAATGTATGTAATCAGATGTGATTGTTTAATAATCTAGGTTTTGCCTTACTATACTGGATAGACTGTAGCCAGTATTTCAGGTTCCAGACATATGTGAGGAGACCCATAACGCTTCTGATAAATTGTGCAGTGCAGGAAATTGAATGTGTGCATTAGGGGTGGGGAATTTGCTCTTTACCCCTTTTATATTCTCATCTATGGGATTTGACTACATCTGCCTTGGCATTTATAACTACAGTATGTCATAAAACTATGCATGTGAATCCATAACCCTGGTGTGGGACTTTGCCTTATAAAGATGAAACGTTATGATGGCAAATTTCATTATTCTGATTCAGGGTGAAGGTGATGGCTGGGAGAGGGTATAGTGGTATAATTCCTATTAACTCGCAGAGAAGTCTCACATCTAAATCTCTCTGCCATCACTGAAAATAGCCTTCCATTGTCTAATCATATTGGCTATGTCCACACTAGAAGCCTCTGTCTACAGAAGTTATTTTCGGAAGAGATGTTCTGACAAAACTTCTGTTGACATATAGTGTCTACACATAAAAGCAGATCGATCTTTTGATCTGCTCTGTCAACAAAAGGACCCCCCAGAGCATCTACACAGCTTTTTTGTCAACAAATGCATTTTGTCCATAGATGCTCCGAGTTTCGTCAACAAAACCAGTTTTGTCTACAAAACTCTTTAACATAGATGTAACCATTGTGTTCTAAAGCATGAAGAGTTTTTAGTAATTGTTATAAAGATTGAGAAATGACAGTGGCAATAATAATTATGTTCTGCTGAAAAGAAATGGAGAAAAAACTTGTACTCTTCAGCTAAAGGTGCAGATAAGGGAGAATCAGGCAATTATTTATGTATCACATGATTTTAACCTCTGCTTTAATCTTGCTTGACAATGTTGAAAAGGTATTACAGCATTTTCTAGCCAAGGCACAAAAATATTTAAATAAAATCCTTGCAACTATTACCTTATTTGTATTATGTGTTGATAAAATGGCCATGCAGGCATGAGTTCCTGTGCATTTGTTAATGAAGTTACTGGGGTGGGACTGAGAGCACTGTGCTGCATTGTATCATATAATTCGGTCAATATTACTTACTGCTTTAGGTGTGAGTTTTTAGATAGTGAAACCCCAAAATCAATAACACGTCTGCAGTTTGGTGTGAAGGGCAGTGTGGTAAGGATAAACAAACCACATGTTGAATGCAGGCATGCCTTCTACTGTCAGCTCTTGTGCATGTTGACTCCCATTACAGCTCTCCATTTCTCCGCCAGTAAAATGGGGATAATAAGAATCCTTAGCTATTTTTTTCCCAGTGCAGTTATGATGATTCCTGATTCTACTGAAAACTGGGCTTATAGCAGCTGCTCTGTTCAACTTTACACAAGGGAGGAGCAGTGCCCCATATTCCTAAAAATCATCTGCTTCTGAATTTTTTGTAAATCGGGTAATTTATTTGGGCACGCAAATATGGATTTTGAAGTCGAACTTTTTAAAAATCTTGGTTCAAGCATTTTGCAAACCTCCAACAAAAGTGGCTTTGCAAGAACAAATCAACATTAGGGCAGGCCAGTAGTTTAGTAAACTCCGCCATAAAGCCTGTATGAGCTCCAGGCCAGTCCCAAGCCTGGATGAAGGAGGAAGGTCGGTCAGATGAGTTTCGATGAGCTGACCATCAAACAACAATATGAATGAAATCTGATGCCAGTACAACTAAATAATAAGAGAAGCCATATCAGACATCGCCCGGATAAACAAGGTCCATGATAACCAATCGAGTGGTAGGGGTTGGGTCAATAAGTTGGCTGTGAAAAGAAAATTATAACTGACACATAAACTATCCATTGGAACATGGAACATCTGAACACTGTGGGCACCTGGAAAATTAGAGCTGCTTTGGAAGGAGGTGGAGAGATACAGATGCGATATACTTGGACTGGCACAGATGCATTGAACAGCATCAGGAGAGATATGTGGTTGTGAAGTCATTTAGTCAGGAAACAAAACAAAGGATGAAGCAGGAGTCAGATTCCTTTTTAGCAAAACAGCTAGAAAAGCATTATTAGGATACAAACCGGTGAGTGCAAGAATGATGGTAGCAAGATTCAAAGCAAAACCATTCAACATCTCAGTCATTCAGGTGTATGCACCCACATCAGACAGTACGGAGGAAGAGATTGGGCTGTTCTATAAAGACTTGACAAAGACGGTGGAAGAGATACTGAATAAAAATGTGTTGATCATCGGAGTAGATTGGAATGCAAAGGTTGGAACAGATAACAAAGGCTGGGAGAGAATCATGGAAAGGTTTTGATAGGAGAAAGAAATGAACGAGGTGAGAAACTACTAGAGTCTGCTACAGAGCATGAGATGGTGATCTGCAACACGAGATTCCAACAAAATGACTGTAGGAAGTGGACATGGTGATTGAATGACGGGAAGTCCAAGAATATGATAGATATGATTTTGATAAGAAGAAGATGGATAACATCAGTACGGCAGTGTCGAACTTTCTGAGGAGCAGATATAGACTCAGACCACAGTCTAGTGATCGCAAACATCAAGATAAAACTCAAAAGAAAATGTAACACACACTTGAAAGAAGAGACATGAGGAAGAAACAGGGAATGCATACAGAGCAGTGCTCAATGAGAAGATTAAGAATATTGCCACAGAGAATGACCTAGATAAGAGAGTTGCAGGGATAGCCCTTGCTATAGAAGAGGTAATTGAGCAGACTGTTCCAGAAGAAGGGAAGATCAATAAGAAGTGGATTGTTCAGGAGACAGTGAAGTTGGTTCAAGAGAAGAGAGCATTGAAGATCAGAAGAGATGTTCCAAGATGGCAGAACAGCACTATAGGGTGAAATGCAATGAGGTAAGGAAAGCAGCCAGAAAGGATAAGGAGAAATGGTTAGAGGAGCAATGTGAAGATATAGAGAGGTATTACAGCGAATGCAAGACCAGAGAGGTGTATAAAACAATTAGGAATATTAATAGGAAATGGCAACCGAAGCAGATGGCAATCAAAGATGAGAATGAAGAAGTGCTCATGAACAGGGAGAAGATTGTGCAGCGATGGACAAGATATTGCACCAATCTACACAAAGCACAGTTGGACCTGAGTGTCTCAGAGGCTGATTGAAGAACTGAAAGAGATCTCTCCATCAAGAGCGAGACCAATATTTCAAAGAAGGAAATAGAAAGAACAGTGAAATGACTAAAGAACAAAAAGAGCCCTGGAAATGGTAAAATCATGGGAGAGATGATCAAATATGGTGCAGAAAGCATGATTCAGGAAATACACTGACACGTATTTACA
This sequence comes from Carettochelys insculpta, assembly GCF_033958435.1. Lineage (NCBI taxonomy): Eukaryota > Metazoa > Chordata > Testudines > Carettochelyidae > Carettochelys > Carettochelys insculpta. The sequence continues at coordinate 192,841,109 of NC_134139.1, forward strand.
TGGAAAGAAGAGAAGGCACCTAAGGAATAGACAAGATCCGTGCTAGTGACAGTACACAAGAAAGGAAGTACATTGGAGTGCAACATGTACAGAACGATTGCCCTAATGAGTCATCTAGGCAAGATGCTGATGATGATAATGAGAGGGACGAAGATCACAGATAAAACAACATATAGCAGACGAGCAAGCAGGGTTCAGAAAAGATAGAAGTACCATACAGCAGATATTGGCGGTAAGACTGATAGCAGAGAAAGCTCGACGAAAGAACAAGAACGTATATACTTGCTTTGTCGATTTTCAAAAGGTATTTGACAGTATAGATCAGAAAGTGACTTGGGAGGTATTGGAGTCATACAGAGTGGATAGCAGAGTGATACAGTTGTTGAAGGATGTAAGTGACAATGCAGAGGCAGCAGTGAGAACATGCGGGGACTTGGTAAGTTGGTTTAAAACAAGTAGAAGTATGAGACAAGGAGATGCAATGTTGCCAAGTATCTTCCTTGCACATCTGAAGAGAGCAATGGACACGATCAAGGAAGAAGAAGAAGGGATATCTGTGCACGGGAAAACAATTAACAACTTGAGGTTCATGGATGATATAGTTATCATTGAGGAAGATGAGGAGAAGCTAGCGAAAATGGTGCAGGTGCTAAACAAAGAAAGAAAGTGGTGCGGACTGATTATGAACATCGATAAAACAAAACCCATGGTATTTGGAAATAACAAAAAAGGAAGGAAGATCAGTGTAGATGGTATAGAACTAGAAAATGTAGAGAAGTTCACATATCTGAGGAACAACATAACATATGATCTAGACTGTATGAAAGAAAGCGACTAGAATAGCAAAAGCAAGAGCTAGTATAAAGGCGATGGATAACATCTGGAAAAGCAAAGCAATTAGCCTAGGAATGAACCTGAGCATCTTGAAAATGTGTGTGTTCAGTGGCATGTTGTATGGATGTGAGACATGGGTGATAACGAAAGATTCAAAAAGAAGAATATTGGTGTTCAAAAGGAGTTGTTAAAGAAAGAATCTGAGAATAGGATGGATGCAGAAGATCACCAGTGAGGAATTGTATAGAAAGATACAGCTGAAAGAGAATCTGCTTCAGAAGGTTATAAAATGGAAGCTACAACTATTTGGGCATACTTGCAGAATGAACAACAAATGAAAAATCAAGATGCTGGTATTCGGCATGATGGATGGCTCGAATAGGAGAGGCAGACTCCACAGAGAATGGATAGATGATATAGTAGATTGGTGTGGAGCTAGTCTACAGAAACGAAGCCATTCTGCACTAGACAGGGAAAGATGGAAGGAAATAGCGAGAGAGGCATCAGACACCAACGGGTGCCAAGCCCATGGTTATTGATGAAGATGATGATGAATTTCATTCGTTTTCAGAAGGTATAGCTAGCTGATCATAGACTCATAGAATAGTGGAAAGGCCCAAAAAATATTTTTGGTGGGGGGGGGCAGTTGAAGTAGTCCTCCCTGGTGGCTGCACGCCCCCAAAAATCTTTCCTGCCCTTGGAGTGCTAACCGTGTACATGCCGGGACATGGTGCTGCCTGGTAGCATAGACAGCACCAAACAGCAGGCATATCCTTTTATTGGGTCAGGAGCTACCCACATCATGTGGTTGAATGTGGGAAAGACCCTGACTGCCTGGCACCTGTAGTGGAGGGAGGGTGTAGTGCGCACAAATGTAAACCGCTGAGAAGTTTCTTGGCCTCTTGTGTAACAGTCTTGCTGCTACGCAGTGCAGCGGGGCAGTGGCTGGCTCCAAGCAGCACAGAAAAAAATACTAAATGTGGAGACAGAGCCACAAACTCTGTGCTGGGGCCATTTGTAGTGGATAGATGTGCTCACAGTGGTAGCAGCAAAGAAGGAAAGACTTTTCTCATCAGCCTCTCATACAAATGTGAACCCACAGCCACAGTCTTCCTGCTGCCAATCTGAAATTCACAGTCTTCCTGTCACCTAATTCCAGCACACCTGGAGAGCAGTGGCCCGAGTGGAGCACTGTGGGGCATTGTGGGTTACACACAGGACACCCCTAGAGGCTAATAAATTCAATTTTAAGACGTGGCACTTCCACACTGGCCTTTCATCAAACTTTCAAATTCAAACTCAACACTCCACCCACAGGTTCTGACCATATTATGATATCGATATTAGAGCTCCCTAAATCGAGCTAATGGTATTTACAGTGAAGACTGAGACATGGTAATATTGAGCTAACTGCCTTACATTCAACTTTATCTCATAGTATAGAAGCAGCCTCTGTTTCTGGAAGCTCAGGAATTGAGAATTTTTTACCAACCAATTCACTAGCCGCTGTCATCCACTGAAAGACTCCCATTGAAGTCACTGAGCGCCTGGTTGGACCTGAAGTCTCAGGGGTCAGATAGCAAATATTCCAAAGGTATTTTCCAATTCAGCAAGGGGTTACTGAAGTGAATGGCTTTCCTTTGGCTCACTGGGCCATTCTGTGTTTTTTCCTTCTCTTTCCCACCTGCCATAAAAGTTTTTTTTGTTCCTCTTGGAACTTTCTTTCTGATTCACCATCTTTTTTATTTTATTTGCGCTCTCTCTAATGCAGAAACAGCTACATATCTTTTTAATGAAATTTCCTACATGAAAATGGAAGGTCTCAAACTGGCTCATTGATTTTTTGCTTTGTTGCTTGCTCACCAGAAATGAAATAGATGAGATGTAAATGAGAGCACTCGTCTTGTTTGTCGGTTTGTCTGAGGTGGCTTCATTTCTCACCCTTCCTGTGCAGACATGGTTATGGCTTTTGTGTTTTGTTTTCTACTCCTCAAATCTCATCTGTTTTTGTTTGGTTTTCTTTTTTAAATTTTACTCCTTTTCTCTCCTCCCCATCTGCCAAAAGTTTGGAAAATACTTCTCAGCGGCATCTCTGTGCTACATTTGGAGGCAGCGTGGGGCTTATGGCATACAATGGGAAATGTGTGATCTGGGATGTATTACTATTTTGCTGTGACCTTGGGCAAACTACTTAAATGCCATATCTCGTTTATCCCATCTATTAAAACAAAGATGATATCCTCATGAAGTTCTGTGAGATCTAAATATGAAAAGTTTCCTATGCCGTGAATACTTATTAATATTATGTTTTACGTTTTAAAGAGGGAGGGGGGATGAGTCATAAACCTGGACTCTAGTAGCAGAAACTTTGCCAAACTCTTATCAGTAGTTTTTTTCCCTACATGTTTGTTTCCCTGTTAATCTCTTTTCAGTTGCATTTTGATATTTCTCATTATTGCTAATTTTGCTCATTTGTTACATGATTGAAAGATGTTTAGCTCATTGCACATAGCATACTAATAAACAAGAGCTCTTGCATTTCTCATTAGATAGAAAAGAGAGATAATATTGTTCTGGATTGGCAGATGCATTATCGTGCTGTAGGTTATTATTATGAATAATTTCTATACAGAAGCTACACTGAATGTCAGGTTTTTGACAAATTGACAGCTAAAACAGTATACTGTTTATGATCAAACTCTCCAATTTCAGATGTGGGGGAATAGGGTTGTGTAGGGTATTTGAAGGTAAAGTAGGAAAGAGAACATGATGCAGGGAGCCATAAAGACACGGAAGGAGTAAAGAAGTGTGGGGTGGAGTTCTGAAATAAGCAAGGAGAATGGAGCAAGGGGAAAAAAGCATTTGGAGCTGGGTTCAGGCTGATGCAAAAGACAGTAACGTCCTAGTCAGATAAACCACCAGTTGTTCAACTGAGAAGATCTGTACTTTGATCATTCTTAAATATGTTTTCTGTGCTATGTCAATGCCTTTGTGCTTTTTAAATCCTGGGCATACACATAAGCAAGCATATGTGTTAGTAACAAGCTGTGCTTTAGCCTGGTCCCAGTTATTTGGCTCAACACAGAGGTAACTGGGTGAAATGTAATGGTCTGGGGTATGCAGAAAGTCAAACTAGATCATCTAGTGGTCCCTTCTGACCTTAAATTGTATGAGATGGATGTTGGACAGCAGGGGGATGTCAGGTCCTTGGGCAAGGAGGAGGGCAGTGCCAAATGTCTGAAAGGGGTGAGGCTTCTTGTGGAGGGGGTAGGGCAGGGGGCAACCAGCCCTCAGCACCACCCAGAATACACCAAGCATGCCCCCTGCTCCACCCAAGGCTCCAGCTGCTGCCATATTAACAGCAGCAGCCTTGAGTCCCAGGCTCTTTTGAACTGCTGGGCCCTGGAGCAGTTGTCCCCTTTGGACTCATCATTGGCAGGCCTGCAGTTGTATTATTTCCAGTGTGGGTAAACAGACTTGTGCTAGTTTAACCAGTCTAAATTAGTACAGGTTTTTAGGTACAACCCATTCAAAATGTTAAATCACCATACTGAAAGAACAAATGCCCTCATCTGGAAATTTGCATGTTCCCTTACTTCAAGCTCAGATCTGTGACCTCTGGGAGGTCTGGATTTGGGTGGCTAATGTCCATGCTGCTTTTTTCAGCATGTGTCTGCCTGCATCAGCTTGGAATCACACCTCCCAGCCACAGTGTGAGCATTCTTGAAAAGGGCCGTGTTCACCACTCTGGCGCCTCCTACTGGTTGTCTTGGGACATTAACTCTGTAGTTGAGTGCACTATCTTCAGGTGATGTCTCACCCACCATCATGGCTACTCCTGGTCCCATGCCACCTCAAGAACTGCAGGGTCTTTTTCAGGTCACAACCTTCCAGCTGTGCCACACTCTGTTCTTCCCCTTTCTGGGAGAACCAGACATCTCCAGTCCCAGCTACCTGTCTCCAAGGCAAACTGCAACCTCATGTCTAGACACTTGCTTCAGTGGCAAGCTGCAGTCCATGCTTCAGCCATCCCCTCAATGGCAAATGGGAGTAAAAAGGGGAAGTGAATCCAAGCCTGCCCTCAACAACAGATTCCAGATTGGAACCTATAACCAGCGGCCACATACTGCCTGCCGAACTTCCACTTCCTGTTTTCCTGTGCCACTTCTCCACAGACTTAGCACCTTCTCTGCCCTTTGTACTAGGGCCTCAGTCTGGTAACCTGTCAGCTGGCACTCCCTCTTGCTCTCTGACCCTGCCCAGCACTGCTGTATCTGAGGTGCTCTCCATAGCATCCTATCCTCCTTCATTGTGTTCCAAGGAGGGATTGCAATCTGCTCAGCTGGAAAGCTCTTATATGTCTGTTGATTGGATGCGCCAGCAAGCTGTTCTCCAGTTGGTAGGCTCTGGAAGCCTTCTCCTGTTGGCTGGAGGTTTTTGTCGCTTCCCTGGGGGTTGCTTTCCCACCACAATACCCTGTATCTCATAGATTCATGGAAATCTAGGGCTTGGAGGGACCTTGAGAAGTCACGTCCATCCACCTCCAGCGAGGCCAGGACCCAAATATACTTAGACCCAGTAGGGCTGCCAGCCTCACTGGGACCCTGGGCAGGGTGAACATCAGGAAGGCCTTCTCCATGCCCTGGAGGGGCTGGGGCCTCTAGAGGGAGGGGCGAAGCTGGGTACAGCCAGTGTTCAGCAGCTATTGGACCATGGCATACCCTCTCCCCAGCATTAGGGCTGCCTGGAGTGCATGGTAGCAAAGGCTCAGGGCTCCACTGGTCACCACTGCTGCAGCCAGGAGCTCCAGGTCCTTTTATATCACTGGGCCTGGGAATAATTGCCCCTTTATGTCTGCCAAGGCCTCCCTGACAGGTTTTATTCAGCCTGCTCTTAAAAACGCCCTAATAACTGGGATTCCACATGGTCCCTTGGAAGTTTGTTGCAGAAATTAACTGCCTTAATGGAATGGAGAGAGGTAAATAGTTGTGTCCCCCAGGGGTCTGCACTGGGACAAGTCCTATTCAACATATTCATAAATGATTTGGAAAAAGGGATAAATGGTGAGGTGGCAAAGTTCACAGATAATACAAAACTACTCAGGATAGTTAAGTCCCAAGCGGGCTGTGAAGAGCTACAAAAGGATCTTAATAAATTGGATGATTGGGCAACAAAATGACAGATGAAATTCAATGTTGATAAATGCAAAGTAATGTACATTGGAAAATATAATCCCAACAATACATGTAAAATGTTGGGGTCTGATTTAGCTGTTACCACTCAAGAAAGAGATTTTGGAGTCATTGTGGATAGTTTTCTGAAAACATCCACTCAGTGTGCAGTATCGGAGGGGTAGCCGTGTTAGTCTGGATCTGTAGCAGCAACGAAGGGTCCTGTGGCACCTTATAGACTAACAGAAAAGTTTAGAGCATGAGCTTTCGTGAGTTAACTCACTTCTTCAGATGCTGGTCCTGGAAATCTGCAAGGCCAGGTATAAATAGGCCAGAGCAAGGCTGGGGATAACGAGGTTAGCTCAGTCAGGAAGGCTGAGTTGTATTGTCATCAGTAGATCTGGAGGTGTGAACTCCAAGAGAGGGGAAGCTGCTTTTGTATTTAGCCAGCCATTCACAGTCTTTGTCACACAGTCTTTGTCACACAGTCAGTGTGCAGTGGCAGTTAAAAAAAATTAACAAATTTTGAGAATCATTAAGAAAGGAATAGATAAGACCAAAAATGTTATATTACCTCTATATAAATCCATGGTACATCCGCATCTGGAATACTGTGTGCAAATGTGGTCGCCTCATCTCAAAAAAGATACATTGGAATTGGAAAAGGTTCAGAAAAGGGCAACAAAAATGGATATGGACCCAGCTGCCATATGTGGCGAGATTAATAAGACTGGGACTTGTGAGCTTGGAAAAAAGACAATTAAGGAAGAATATGATAGAGGTATATAAAATCATGACTGGTATGGAGAAAGTAAAAAAGGAAATGTTATTTACTCCTTCTCACAACACAAGAACTAGGAGTCACCAAATGAAATTAATAGGCAGCAGGTTTAAAACAAACAATAGGAAATATTTTACCACACAATGCACAGTTAACCTTTGGAGCTCCTTGCTGGAGGATGCTGTGAAGGCCAAGGCTATAGTAGAGTTTAGAAAAGAGCTAGATAAATTCATGGAGGATACGTCTATCAATGGCTATTAGCCAGGATGGGCATGGAGTGTGTTCCTAGCCTCTATTTGCCAGAGACTGGAAATGGGCAACAAGGAATTGATCACTTGATGATTACCTGTTCCATTCATTCCCTCTGGGGCACCTGGCATTGGTCATTGTTGGAAGACAGGATACTGGGCTTAATGGATCTATGGTCTGACCCAGTATGGCTGTTCTTACATTCTTTATAGTTAGAAAGCTGTAGAAATATCTAACCAAATATTCTGTGCTACAGAATAAGACCATTGTTTCTTGTCCTACCTTCAGTGAACATGGAGAATAATTGACCACAGTCCTCTTTACAACAGCCCTAAACATATTTGATGGCTATTATCAGGTCTAAATTATATTACCCATTTTTAATCTATCCTCCTAAGCAGTGCCAGGGCTTGCCAACGCTGAGCCTTGGCTTCTCTAGGCTTGGCAGTTCATAATCCAGGTACCCCAGGCTTGCCACGTCAGTTATGAAAGTAAAGCAATTCCTTGAGCCCCAGCAACTTTTTCATCACAAATTAAGCACAGCGCATAGGTCAGGTTTTCTAAATCTTTTATCATTTTTGTGTCTTTCTTCTGGACTTACTCCATTGTATCCACATCGTTCCTAATGTGTGGACACAGGACTGTAGCTGAGACTTCATCAGAACTGAGCAGAGTCGTGCAGTTTCCTCCCATTTCAGATACACAACTCCTGTTCAAATACCCCAGAAATGTGTTAGATATTTTTCACACTTGTTGATTCATATGCAATTCATGATGATCTGTAACTCTCCCCTCCTTTTCAGCAATGCTCCCACCTATCTAGTTATTCCTCATTTTGTAGTTATGCATATGATATTTTCTCCCTAAATGTGGTACTCAGCACTTTATTAATTTTTTATCCTGTTGAATTCAGAACAATTTGCCAAGGTGGTTTTCAATTCTAATCAAGCTGTCCCATTGACCTCCTTCCCCCCAGGTTGATGTCCTCTGCAAATTTTGTAAGCATGGTCTTCACTCCATTCTCCAAATCATTCATGAAAATATTGAATAGTGCCAGACTCAGGACTGGCTCTGAAAGACCCCACTCAATAAGCTATCCTAATTTGTCAGAATACCATTGATAGCTATTCTTTGAGTATGGCCTTTCTGCCAGTTGTGAACTATCCTTGTAGTAACCGTGTTGACCACATTTCCCAAGTTTCGCATGAGAATGCCATGTGGGAATGTGCCAAAAACCTTACTAAAATAAAAATGTGTCCTATCTGCAGCTTCCCCCCTTCCACAAGGTCAGTGACCCTGTCAGAAAAGGAAATTAGGCTTGTATAACATGATTTGTTCTTGACAAGTCCATGCTCTCTGTTCCTTTTAACCCTCTTATCTTTTAGGTGCCTACAAGTTGATTGTCTCATAATCTGTTACAATATCTTTCTGGATATCAAAGTTATGATTCCCTGTGTTCTTTCTTCCCCTTTTTAAAGATAGGCACTAGATTTGCCCTTGTCCCATCCTCTGGGACCTCTCCGTTGCTCCATGAATTCTCAGATAACTGCTAATAGTTCCAAGATTTCTTTCGCTGGTTCCTTAAGTATTCTAGCATGAATTTTGTCAAAGTCCTACTGACTTGAATTCATTTAACTTATCTAAATATTCTTTAACCTGTTCCTTCCCTATTTTGTCTTGTTTTCTCTCTCTCCCCCTCTCTTATTAATATTAGTTGTATTGAGTATCTGGCCACTATTAACCTTTTTAGTGAAGACTGAAGCAGAATAAGCAGCCTTGAGCACATCAGTATTGACTCGCCTTCCTCACTAAGTAGAGAATGTATGTTTTCCTTTGTCTTTTCTCATTTGTTCTTATTATTGAACATTTTTATAATGTAGTACCTAAAAGCCTTAACCAAGTTGGGCTCTGTAGTACCAGGTATTGTATAAACATAAAATAAATGATGGTTAATGAGACAATTGCCTATTATAGTAGTGATCCTATTGTCTTTTGTTTTAACGTATTGTTTTCAAATGCAAATTCAAATATTTTTTTCCAGATGTTAAGGTCAGTGGCAGAACTCAGATCTGACTCAGTGCCTCTGGTTCGAAACCAGTCCTAGCTAGTTCCATCAGTCAAATGTACCCTTTACTCAAATGTGACATGCATTGTGGTATCTTGCAAACAGTTTAATCCTCTGTGATTTTGTACTACAGCTTTGTGCTTAGAGGGTTGAAGTCCTAAGGGAAGCTCATTTTAACTGAATAGAAAAGCATTGAGTTCTGTTTGGTTTGTGGTATTGTATATAATTCGGAGCAATACTAATGAGCCGTGTTCTTCACTTTACTATTTTTTGAGATTCATACAGTAACTTAAGAACAAATTGCAGGTAGCAACATGAAGATGAGTCATTAATGCTTTTAAATGAGTCATTAATGCTCCTAGATTGCATACAAACTTATTAAAACAGTGGTGGACAACCTGTCACCCTTGGACTGCATGTAATCATTGGCTTCCACGTGTAGACTGAAACATTTTGTTTACCATTGCCCATATCCAGGGTTGCCAGGTTCTGCTGGTTTCCATCTGCATAGTTTTTCTTCTTACTGATGTTACTGAAGTGACACACGTGTAAAGCAACAGCAAGTGAAGTGCAGTGTGTGCTGATGGAAAACAGCATTGACTGTGAGAGCTGCACACTCACTCTCCATCCAATCAAAGCACTGCCCACATTCTATGTACACAGGCAGTTAACAAAAATATCTCACAACTGGCTTGGGTACAACAAAATTGTGGCCCACTGCAATGAAGAAGGGCCACTCATTTCCCCACTCACTAACCTAGGTTGCCCATTTCTGTATTAGAAACTCAGCTCTAGTTAACAGCTAAACAGCCATTATCTTCAGGCATCTTTTTCGTGTTGACTCGAGTTGGTCCCAGTACTCAAATTTTATGTTGCAGTTAGCAGAAACATTTAGCTAATTCATTTCAAGTATATTTTCTTAATTGCAGAAAATGTGTTTTTAAAAATAGCTTTTCCCCCCATGAGCAGCTATGAATTTTAACTCTTTTAATGTTACTTCTTGTGCATCAAATTAATTTGACGCATTGTGCTTCTTATGTAAAATTATTGGAAGACAGACAATATCAAAGTCTTAGTGGAGTAAATGACACAGAATGAAACTCTGGCAGCTGTAATACCATTTAGATTTTAAAACTGGTTACAAAAATGTGCTTACTGTGTTAAGCCTACTTAAAACCGCCTTGGGTTTTGTCAGGTCTATTTTAAATGTCAAATTCTTTGTGTTTTGTCACAAAACGTCCATATTTGCTTGCTCAGTTTCTTACTTTTACAATAAATCTTAGTGTACAATACAAGACTTTTCTTGCCTGTCTCTTTAACATAACCTTTAATTATAATGCTTCTCACATCATTGCAATGACGTGGAAACTTGGGTTACGCTAAGCAGTTAATGTAATACTGGTCGAAATCTGTTTGCACTGTTGTATTTTAGGAACTTTTATTTATGACATAGCCAAGTCTGTGGGAGACTTTGGAGGTTGTGGAGAGGCTTGGCAATCTTTTGGGACTAGTAATTGCTGAACCCACAAAGGTGAGTATATGATCGTCAGTAAAGAAGAAGAGGCACCAGGTGAATAAAATTAATAATTATTTTAAATAAAAATTATTTTGATTTAAATCAAATATCCTATTTAAATCAGTTTTTTAATTTAAATACAGTTTTTGTTTTTTTAAAAAACTCTATTTAAAATTATGTGTGAAATTGAGACCATCTATGTTGGGGTCAGTAACCTTTCTGAAGCAGAATTCCAAAATTAGACCTTTTGACCTCTGTGTACTGTCCGAGTGCCAGTGATAGTTTTTAAAGTTACTAATAGTCTTACCTATAAGAGCTTCATTAATAAATAAATTGAGAGGCAGAGATTTACCATTTAGGTGGTGGTTGGTAGCATTATCTGGTCTTTAATTAATGCGTAGGTAGCACGGCTTTGAGCAAATTCACAGCTGCATGAGGAGGGAGGGGCTGGGCTGAGTTTCCACCTCACATGCCGATGAAAATCTGCTTGCATGTCACTCTTGATACACGTGATGGCAGCTGCTGACCCCAGTCTATGTTAACACCTACATTTACTGCAATCTATGAAAATTGTTTAAATTAAGCCAAAATATCATTAAGTGATATATGTTTTCTGCCAGAGAATTAAAGGAAGTCAAAACACTGTACTGGTGGAAGAATCTGGAACCAGATTTTGTTAAAGTGGTAAAACCAGCTTTTGACAGCAATGATTACTTCAGATGCAGAAAAAATATTTTCATCCTTTCCATTTCTTTAGCTAGTTTGGTTCAGTGACTGGATTATTCAACATGAAGAAACTACTTTTGATGTGAAAAAAAAAACCTGGAAACCTATTTTTTCCTCTTCTAATCTATGAGTAAAAATTAGGTGTAAACAGATGAGATCTACTAGCATAACATCTTGAAGAGCATGGTGACCAGAAACAATCTGTTCAATTCACTAACTAAATATAATGCTTCCTTTTTTAAATAAATTGGTTTGAAATGCAAAAAAAAAAAAAAGTAATAAGAAATGCATGACCATTATCTAACATAATTTTTAAAAATAGCAGCTAATAATCTAACTAAATATATGCTAAACTGTATAATTGCTTAAATTCATGTGTATTTATATAGTTTATTGACTTAGCAAAAAGACATACCAAATTAAATGTTAAAATTATATTTAGTTGCAGATCGACATGTTGTAAAGGTTACCAACCAATGAGAATAAACTTCTGTCTAGGAAAATAACTGAGGTACAAATGTAAAATGACAATAAAAATTGATAATTTAGAAATCAAGGTTTTCTGTTTGATTTAAATATGATTAAAATCAGTGTTCTAAATAGGCTGATTTAAATCAGTCCACCTGGTTGTCCAGGGGTCTCCAGACGTTTCATGGTCACATCTTCCCTTATGTCTGTCTGCACCTCCCACTCCGAGCTAGGTACAGGAGTGGGACTGGGATGAGATGTAAGGGAACCAAGGCTTAGGGCACAGCTGTGGGGAGATCTGGGGCTAGACAGATCAGGACAAGACAGAAAATTGAGTAACAGTCAAGGTCTAAGGCTGCGGGAGGGGGGCTGGGGCCAGAGCCAGAAACAAAACCACAGCTGGAGATGGGCTGGGGGCCAGGGTCAGGAGCCCAGCCAGGGCTGCAGCTGGAGGCTGGGCTACTGAGGCCAGGGTTAGGAGCCCAGTCAGGGCAGCAGCTGGGAACATTGCAGCACAGTTTAGAAACCACTAATGTAAACAGTGAGAAAATTAACAATACATGACAGATCTAAGTGATACCACTTAGTGCACTACTGGAAGATGCTCAGATATTACAGTGATGAATGAGGTGTAAGAATCTATGTAAAATAGAGGAGTATGTTGCTAGTAACCAGTATCTAGTTTTCTGCCTTCCTATCTTTCTGTCTCTCTAGAGCCTTTTATGCCTCAGTCCCAAACATCATAGCTTCCAAGTGTCTGCATTGTAATTATGACCAGATAGTCTGAAATTACATGCTTTCTTTAAGGCAATAGTGAATCCCAATTGGTCCAGAAGCAATAAAATCCTAATATAGTTCTCTAGAAAAGCATTCAAATGTCTGTCTTATGCTTACACATGTTGCCAGTCTGTTATATTGAATTTTTCACGCAGTTGCTATTAATGTCTCCCAGCACTGCTCGCCACAGATGTTCAAATACCATGAGTCAATCTCCTCAAAATCATGTGACTGGCTTAAAAAATCATAAGAATTTTACAATAATCCTTTTTATTTCTCATCTGGCTTGTGAGTCCTTAGGGTACACTCTAGTCCAGTTCTGGCTCTCCTCATGACAGTGAAGCTTAGAAACGTGTTTATTTTTGAAATGAAGATAGTGCACGTGTGTGTGTTTGAGTGTATGCATATTACACTTATCTGTAGAACCTGGGGCTTTTAAGTAAAAACCCCAAAATCATTAGATTCAGGGTAAGATTGCAGGAGCTGGCAGAACTGAGTTCTGCAGATGACCATTAATACATGTTTGTTTTGGTTTTGCAGTGTGGTGTGAATGCAAGGTGCCATATCTGTGTTGTCTCACGTCGTCTTTGAGAAACAGCCAGTTGTCTAGCTAAATTGCCAAGCTGTCATAATTCTCTTACCACTAATAGTCAGGTTATTAAACCTTTAGATTTTTAAAATTATCATGTTCATCTACTTTTACATGTTCGGCAAAACTGTTTAGTTTCACTTTTTGGTTCTCTTACACAAGGCTGTGCTATCTAGCCTCACAGTTCTCAGATCTTCCTATGAAAAAGGCTATCCAGTGTGAAGGAGGAGGGTACCTTGCAGGTCAAAGTATGGGCATAAAAAATACCTTCAATTAGAGTTCGGTACAAATTCTTCAGAACACTTCAATTCTGCATAGTCATTTGTTCAATAAGCTCAGTTTCGGACCTCAAACCATTTGGGAGCTGTTCTATTGCTCTTTGTTTTCAGATGTGGTTGAAGTCACTTATGGCAATGGAACTTAGAATAGAACGTGCTTAAGAAAATTGCAAAAATATCAGGCTCCCAAGCCACATAGACACTTTTACCCTGGCCCTGTTTTGTGGTCTGTTGTAGGTGGCTTATGCTACAACGTTTTCCTTTTCTTGCTCTGCTGCTCCTGTACATGGAATCTGCTTGCTGCTGAAATTTTTTCTAGCTGTTCTCCCATAGTCATACAGCCCTTACTGTAGTGCCTTATTGATATTTTAAAAGATCATTGAAGACTTCCTTACCAATATTGAAAATTTCCCCTGCCATTTACAATAATACTATGGAGATACAGTCCATTTTCCTTAGTTTCATAGAATCATAGAATTCTAGGGCTGGAAGGGACATCAGGGGGTCATCTAGTCCAGCCCGTCACCCAAAGCAGGATCAACCCCAGCTAAATCATCCCAGCCATGACTATATCAAGCTGGGACTTAAAAATCTCTAGAGATGGAGATTCCACCACTTCCCTTGGTAATGCATTCCAGTGCTTCACCACCCTTCTGGTGAAATAGTTTTTCCTAATATTCAGACTACACCTCTCCCTCTGTAACTTCAGACCATTGTTCTGCCATCTGTCACCATTGAGAACAGTCTCTCTCCATCTTCTTTAGAGCCTCCTTTCAAGAAGTTGAAGGCTGCTATCAAATCACCCCTCTGTCTTCTGCAAACTAAATAAACCTAAATCTCTCAGCCTCTTCTCATAGATCATGTGCTCCAGCCCCATAATCACTTTTGTTGCCGTCTGCTGAACTCACTACAATATGTTCACATCCTTTCTGTACTGGGGGGCCCAGAACTGGTCTCAGTACTCCAGATGTGGCTTCATCAGTGCCAAATAGAGGGGAATAATTACTTCTCTGGATGTTCTGGAAATATTTTTAATGCACCTCAATATGCCATTCGCCTTCTTGGCTGCAGCGGCACACTCTTGACTCGTATCCAGCCTCTCATCCACTGTAATCCCCAGGTCTTTTTCTGCTGCACTGCTACTTAGCCAGTTGGTCCCCAGCCTGTAACAGTGCTTGGAATTCTTCCGTCCCAAGTGCGGGGCTCTGCACTTCTCCTTGTTGAACCTCCTCAAATTTCCATACATTGGGAGGTTAGGTTCCTCAAAGTTTGGCCTTGTCTACACTGCAGTTTGGTTGATACAAATTTGTTTGTAGCCTTCATCCAACATGTCACAAGAAATCTGACTGTAGTTACCCAAGTTACTATCAGCGTAGTAGAGCTGGAATTGCACAGTCTCCTCTCCCCTTGGTGCCAGCAAATCCAACAACTCTGTTATGCGACAAATGGGAGAACATTTGTTGCATAGCGACACCATGGTCCGCTGTGAAAATGCAATATGAGCTATGTACACTGAGCAAAGGAGAAGTGGCTTATGAATAATTCCCATGTCTGTAAAAGGGAATGGGTGGGTGCCTGTGTACCTGTGTGCAGGGCAGACGACTTTGAACTGCTGACAAGAAGGGTCAGGATGGGCATTGTAGGACACCTCCTGGAAGCCATGTACAGCAACGTGACCAAGTGTAGTGGCTACATTGATATTTTGTCACATTTTGTCAGTACAACTTTAACACAAAAAGCTTTATGCCTCTCAGAGAGGTGGGTTTTTGTTTTGTTGTTTTTTTTTATGGTCAGCAAAGCAGGAGAGTTTTGTCAGCAGAAGGAGTATTGCAATGGATGCACCTCCATTGCTTTGACAATGAAAGCTGACTTTGTCGACAAAACTGTTTAGTGTAAACAAGGCCTTAGATTTCACAAGCTTTTTTAAGAATTCAAATTCTAAATAAGATTGCTTTTGTTTTTAGGAGTGCTGGCTATTGTGTTAGCCTGTTTTTGGGTGGGAGCCGGATTACAAGATTTTTAAAATATTTTTTTCTTTATTAGAATATTCAAAGAAGATGATCCATTAAGTAATCCATACTTACTGAACAAAAGAAAATTTATCAGTTACTTAAAGAAAAATAAACCCAAATGCCAAAAGACTAAGTAATGACTCATGCCGTGGGATAGTTGGCTAACTGCAAATATGTTGACATTGCTAAATCAATAGTGGTGAAAGAAGAATGCAGACATGAGGATTAATACGTTTTTAAATGGAAACTCTCGAACAGCATTTCCCAAATGATGTTCCACAGAACCCCAAGGTTCCACAAAGTGAAAATAAGGGTTCCATAAGGAAATTCCATTACAATAGCTGTGGCTCTCTGCCCTGTCACCCCTGAAACAGTAGATCTAAATGTAATTGGTTTAATGGCTGGCAAGGCAGCAGGAGGGATCCAGCCATTAAACCAATTGAACTGAGTTCCATTATTTCAGTGGCAGCAGGGCGGGGAGACACAGAGAGCTCCTCATTCACCCCGCTACCCAAGCGGCCACACCCCTCAGGTGGCTTGGCTCACGCCCACCAGCGGAACACTCCATTCCAGCCTTCGTTCTGCTGTGTGCACATGGCACCACAGATGAGTTAGTCCTGGGGACCAGTTTGGGGCTGAGGCAGGTTAATCCTGAGGATGGAGGGACCGATTTGGGCTGAGAGGGTTTAAGCCTGGGGATGTGGGAGCGGGTTTGAGGGATGGAGGTAAAGCTTGGCGCTTGTGGGGGTGGATCTGGGGTCTCACGTGGGTAAAGCCTAGAGGTGGGAGTGGGTTTGGGACTAAGGTGGGTATAGCCTGGAAATGGGGATCCAGAAAATTCTTTTGAGTTTAAAAGGGTTCCATGGCCAAATACAATTGGGAAGCACCGCTCTAGAAAATTGTACTTGTGTTGAGTAGGAAGACATTGCAATATCTGTAATGATACCCACTTGCTATATGGGAACTGACTACCAAGACTAGTATCCTGCATCTGAGAAATGCTAATATCTGACATGTCAAAAAAAATCCTAACAATGTATCTGAACAGCTCTGTGCTGTGGTACCAATGTATTGATAAGGAATTTCTTCCTGACCCTTACTGTGATCAGTTTTGCTTTATAAAATCAAAGACTTGATTATCCCTATTACTTGACATGTATAACCACAAAATATTCTTTAAATAATCACCTATAAATCCTGCTGAAGTGTTTGACTCTTTTACTTCCTGCAGCAATGAATTTCCTGGGTTGGGTAAATAACATAAAGTATTTTTGTTTTATTAATTAGAATTTAACTGGCCTTTAATTCCACAAAATGGTGCCATATTCTTGTTTTATGAGACAGCGTAAAATTAGATCTCTGTTCGGTTTCCATTATACTGCCTTGTCTTAAACACCTCTATCAGGTCCCTTTTAACTCTTCTCCTTTCCAAAAAAAGGTGATTATAAAGATTGGGAAAGCAGATCATACACTGAAGACAGACAGCTAATAAGCTTTGACGCAGCAGAAAAAACTGCAGTAGAAGCATGCAGCATAAATGTCTTGTCAGGATTCCAATGTGGAGCACATATGGCAGCTAAAATTTTTAGAAGAAAGGAGATGAGGTTCATTAGTGAAAAATTGTTGGAGTAACATGTCTACAGCAGGAAGCTAGTAGATTAGTGCTAAAATTTCTAGATGTATTAAGCAGAGGGCATAGTATTTTCTGAATATTTTACATAATTATTAGTCTGATGGCCTGGATATTTGGGTGGCAATGCTGGAATGAATACAAGTAAAATATATGAATTATGTGGAGGTGGAATGGGGGAGAATGGCAGGTTACTGCTTATGTCTTTAAATTCAGGAATCCAGAGATCAATTTCAGTGATCAGTGGAAAGCGTGTGGAAAAGGATGTGTCTGATCCTAGTAGACATTCTTAGGGTTGCCAGCGTTCCTGACCATGCAGGCTGGGCACAGTTGTCACAAATGGCGTCCAGGCTGGGAGAGTTGGCAACTTTGTATTCTACACAATTTGGTATAATTGTCTCAGTCTGAAAAGACTTGAGACTAAAATAATATGCCATGTGCAGGGCAGAACTTAGATTGTCAGCACAGAGTGAAGAATTTGAAACCCTCCTGGACTATTTGTGAGTAACCAGTGCAATCAGGTCCACACTTCTGTATCGCCAGTACACATGGGCTACGTCTACACTAGCAAGAATTTTTGGAAAAACTGGTGGTCTTTCAAAAGATCCCATGGAGCGTCTCCACACAAAAGGCATTCTTTCTAAAATAAATTGAAAGAAAGTGGCACTTCTTTTGGAGATGCTCTTCTGGTCCTGGGTCAGGAAGAGTGCAGTCTTTCAAAAGAAAGCTTGTGTCGATACTCTGCAGGCCCTTCCTGCGAAAGAGGGGTCTTCCATGGTGCAGGCCAGCTGGAGTGTGGAGCAGCATGGCCAGCACTAGTGGAGCTCTATGCTCCCTGTGTCTGCCTCCTTTTAAAGCTGCAGGGATCCAGAAATCCCATGGCAGGAAGCTGAGAGTATAGCTGGAGCAGGGACGTGAGCTGCCCAACACCATGCCCTTGCACCTACCTTTGGAGCGGACATCAATATCCAAAGTGACAATGGCCAGCAGCCGGGAGCCCGGTGAGCTGGCTGAGGGGTCGGTCCCAGGAGCCCTCTGGGTCACCAGAAAAAGGACCCTCTTGTGGACTGAGCTGGAACTCCAGGACCTTCTTGGACTATGGCAAGTGGTGGAATGCCCCCACCTTTGCCTGGCTGGCCTCTGGCTTGGCCTTCCAGGGACACTCCACCTAGAGCCAAGAGTGTCTGCTCTCAGGCTAAGGAACTGAGGCAGGAGTATGTCCATGCCAGGAATGTGAGTCTACATTCAGGGGTAGGATACCCCAGTTGCCACTTTTACCAGGAGCTCAACAGCCTCCTTAGAGGCAAGGACACCTCCTCCCCACCACTGCCCTTGATGTGGTGGCATACAAGCTGGAGCCCAAGGGGCAGGTGGAGGAGCAGCTGGGGTCCTCCACCCAGACTGCCCTCCCAGAGCCAGAGCCATCCAAGGAGGAACCCAGCAATGAGGCCCTGGTGATTGTCATCCCCTCAGATTCATCCAGCCAGTCCACAGCCACCAGGGCATCCCTGAGCCTACCCAAGGGACCTTCTGGTCCTGTTGCCTCACATACCCTGGGATATGGGGAGGCGGTTCCCACTTCCAACATAGCTGAAGGCATGCCAGACACACAGCCACTGGCCCCAGTCCAGACAAACCCTGGAAGGCTGCACCTCCCAGCTTGTGGAAGCTGCCACAGGCAACACTCAGCACCCTCTCCTGTGTACAGCACCGCAAGCTGCACACATGGGGAGGAGATGGGGAAGGCTGGACTGCACCTGGTGTGTACCCCAAGTGTGCGGGGACCCTCAGTGCCCAGGATCCCCCTGGGCTGCTGGGCCATCGGACAGGGAGATGAGGGGGCTGCCGCGCACAGGAGTTGGGGACACTGCCCTTGGTGCTCTGGTGCTGGACTGATGCACCATCCTTCTCCTGCCTTCTATCTATACAGCTGCGCCTTCTGAGGGCCAGGTGAGCCCGCCCAGTCCTTGGGGCTGGACAGTCCACGAGAGGCTGCAGAGAGGGCCATGGCACCCCCACCACCAGCACGCTGGTGGGATCACATTGGGGTGGGGGGAGGGGAAGAGGCATGTGGCAGACACAGATGCCACCTACATGGCTGCCATCCACCATCAGACAGAGGTGGCAGAGTGGAGGCTCAGGGTGGAGGAGGTGGACCTGGCCTGGTGGTGGGAGGCCTGGGCCAAACGTACAGGCAACCTCTGGGACATCATGGGCATACTCAAGGAGTATGTGGCCCAGCCCCCCATATTGTGGGCCTCACCCAACCAGCCCACACAGATATCCATAAAATGTCCCTTATGGTTCACCAGGGACTGCAGCACCTCTGAGAGGTAGCCCTTCCAATTTATGAAGCAGCCCACGCTATGGTCTGGGGCATGGATGGCAATGTCAATCCCATCCAGGGCACCAAAGCATTAGGGGAATCCGAGCACAGTGAATCTGGTGCCAGCTTTGTCCAGGTCCCATCTACTGTTCCTGAGGGACCCCCTTGCAGAGGATCTCCATTCCCACTCCTCGTGGCAGGTATATTACCCAAGTATGCCTTACCTCCGAGAGGATGGCCCCGACAGTTGCCTTGCGCACCCCAAACTGGTGTCCCACAGACTGGTAGCTGTCTAAGGTGGCCAGGTGCCACACTGCAAAGGCGACCCACTTCTCCAGCAGGAGAGTGGGCTGCATGTGGGTGTCCTGGTGTCGAAGGGTGGGACAACCCAGTTGCAGAGCTCCAGGAATGTCTGCTTGGTCATCCTGAAGTTCTGGAGCCAGCGAATGTTGTCCCATTCACCTATCACAAGTAGGTCCCACCACTTGGAGTTGCTGGGGTGACTCCAGATGTGCCAGAAATGGGGCCCTGGGGAGAAGGACTCTATGGACCCAGCAGGGGGAGGGGTGTTAATGGAGGGTGGCCATGACCACTGTGGCCAGCAGACCAACCGTGTCATCAATGACGTCCCGGTCCAGGGCTGTTGGGGATCCATGTGCCTGTAAAATGGGCTTCTGGTCCCTGCACCTGGTCTGCTCTGCTGTGTGCATCAAGGCAGGTCTCAGCACGTAAAGGGAGAGAGTGTTTGGGACAGGTTCTAAGGGAGCAGCTGGCCTGGTCTCCCAGAAAGGCTTGGTAGCCATGCGACCCTGTCTGTGGCATTTCCTGCTCTGTTCTTTTGAAGGAGTGGCCAGGGGATCAAGTCTTTCAAAAAAGCAGATTGATCTTTCAATCGGCTTTTTGTGTGTGGACACAATCTTCCAGAAGATCATCTTTCAAAAGATCGCTGTAGTGTAGACGAAGCCATTCAGAGTAGGCATGCTGAAGGACCAGTCACAGAGCTTCACTGACGCATAGAAATATATCTAGAGGGCCTAAGAAGTGTTTGTAACCAACATACATTTGACATTAAGAGGAAAATTTTAAGCTAATAATCATGGAAAACCTGCTAATAATGAGATTTATGTGACTCCCAGGTGATGGAGTAAAAGCCTCAGTGCTTTTGATTGCATGATTTGATTGAATAAAGCGCTAGAAAATATACTGGGGAATGGTCATGCATTATGTCCATGTGGACTGGATTTGTTAATGGCTCTTTTTTCCCTGTGTTATATCAGTGATCTAATGAGGAAGGCATGTAGCTGGGATGAAATGAAGAGAAAATACATATTGGCTACGTCTACACGTGAAGCCAACATCGAAATAGGCTATTTCGATGAATAACGTCTACACATCCTCCAGGGCTGGCAACGTCGATGTTCGACTTCGACGTTGCGCGGCACCACATCGAAATAGGCGCTGCGAGGGTACGTCTACACGCCAAAGTAGCACACATCGAAATAAGGGTGCCAGGCACAGCTGCAGACAGGGTTACAGGGCAGACTCAACAGCAAGCCGCTCCCTTAAAGGGCCCCTCCCAGACACAGTTGCACTAAACCACACAAGATACACAGAGCCGACAACTGGTTGCAGACCCTGTGCATGCAGCATGGATCCCCAGCTGCTGCAGCAGCAGCCAGAAACCCTGGGCTAAGGGCTGCTGCCCATGGTGACCATAGAGCCCCGCAGGGGCTGGAGAGAGAGCATCTCTCAACCCCCCAGCTGATGGCCACCATGGAGGACCTGGCAATTTCGATGTTGTGGGACGCGGATCGTCTACACGGTCCCTACTTCGACATTGAACGTCGAAGTAGGGCGCTATTCCGATCCCCTCATGAGGTTAGCGACTTCGACGTCTCACCGCCTAACGTCGAAGTTAAGTTCGAAATAGCGCCCGACGCGTGTAGCCGCAACGGGCGCTATGTCGAAGTTACTGCCGCTACTTCGAAGTAGCGTGCACGTGTAGACACAGCTATTGGCTTCACAGAAAGTAAAAGGTTCAGATTCCTCTAGGTGTCCTTAGTCATAAGAAGATCCAGTGTTCTGGTGCAGACTGACTCATTTAACTCATGTTTTCTTAAATCTTCAACCTAAAATAATTTTCTCAGTGATTTAATTTTTTTCCTAATTAATTTTTTGTACTGTTGAGAGAAACATTTAAAGAAAGGAAATGGTAGGGAAGCAAATGTTAATGTTACATTTTTTTAATTAGGAATCTTGTAAATTACAGCCATGGTATACTATAGTATGTTTTCAGGGCCATTTAGGCTACGTCTACACGTGCACCCAACTTCGAAATAGCTTATTTCGATGTTGCGACATCGAAATAGGCTATTTCGATGAATAACGTCTACACGTCCTCCAGGGCTGGCAACGTCGATGTTCAACTTCGACGTTGCTCAGCCCAACATCGAAATAGGCACAGCGAGGGAACGTCTACACGCCAAAGTAGCACACATCGAAATAAGGGAGCCAGGCACAGCTGCAGACAGGGTCACGGGGCGGACTCAACAGCAAGTCGCTCCCTTAAAGGGCCCCTCCCAGACACACTTTCATTAAACAGTGCAAGATACACAGAGCCAACAACTAGTTGCAGACCCTGTATATGCAGCACGGACCCCCAGCTGCAGCAGCAGCAGCCAGAAGCCCTGGGCTAAGGGCTGCTGCCCACGGTGACCACAGAGCCCCGCAAGGGCTGGAGAGAGAGTATCTCTCAACCCCCCAGCTGATGGCCGCCATGGAGGACCCCGCTATTTCGATGTTGCGGGACGCGGATTGTCTACACGTCCCTACTTCGATGTTGAACGTCGAAGTAGGGCGCTATTCCCATCCCCTCATGGGGTTAGCAACTTCGACGTCTCGCCGCCTAACGTCGATTTCAACTTCGAAATAGCGCCCAACACGTGTAGACGTGACGGGCGCTATTTCGAAGTTACTGCCGCTACTTCGAAGTAGCGTGCACGTGTAGACGCAGCTTTAGAGTCTAAAACACCTGCTGACTGGAAAGCCAAAAGTTCAATTGCTGTTATTTTTATTCCCTCCGTTACTTCTCCAGCAGAATGACTTTTATTGACATTTTGGGGATATACCTATCTCATAGAGCTGGAAGGGACCTTCAGAGTTCATCAAGCCCAGTCCCCTGCCCTCTCTGCAGGACCTAGCACAATACCTGGCAGATTTTTTTTGAAATCTGTTTCCCTCAGACCCCTAAATGGCCCTCTCAAGGATAGGACTCACAACCAGGTGTTTAGCAGGCCAATACTCAAACCACTGAGCTATCTGCCCCTCCTCTTTCAACTGTTACCTATTGATGCTTTTCTTTATGATACTGCATAATTCTGCATATGCTTCAAAGTAGCTTGCTTTGTACTAATAACTTCTGTGACCCGAGCAGTCTGTGTTTGTGTGGGAGCAAAGAAATCCATTATATTTCCAGCTGGATATTTGAAAAACTATTGGTTGCATAGGGTTTGCAACTACTTGAAAAGGGTTAACACCCACCACCAGAAAAAAAAAAAAGCTATTGTTTTCTTTTACCTGCTTACTGTTTGCTTTGTGCATTCACATGGTGGGCTGGTGCCTGGAAAGATCAAGTGGAAAAGATGACATTACTTGACTCCTATTTGTCACTCCATTGGAGAATACCAGTAGTAATGTTAAAAGTAGGACAACTCATTTCATGAATATTTGAAAGTGTTTGCTGGCACAGTTCTTACTATGTGATGTACTCCACACTGTACATAACACTAGAGCTCCAGATTACAGCTGGAGGACAGGAAGCAAAGTGTTGGCTCATATTTGGATTTTTACATTATTCTCAGACACCAACTCGGTTAAGTAAAATAACCCTGACAGGAAGATTATCTTCCATTTGGTCAGATTTGTATATCATCCAATGAGATTTCACTTTAGGGGAGGTCAAGCATAAAGGTAACAATAGATGGGTTTATTTTTAATGATATTTTCACAACTTTTTAATTTATACATTTTTGTTTTTAAAATGTCTTCATACGGTTCAATATGTTTTGTGAAATGAACATTTGGATTTGTTCACTATTTGTTCACTAAAAGGCTATTTCTTTTATTTTGGGCAACAAGGCTCCTGGGCTGTGAAGTTTTGCATTTTTATTTATTTGACTTTGTTATCTTCCTCATATCTATGTGAAATGATGTAAATAATCAAAGTGTGTAACAGTTGATCTAAGTAGCCCAGCGACAGCAAAATCCCTGTCATTGTACTCCCACAGGTGTCTACAGTTCTGTCAGTATTGCTTTCTATTAAAATACTGGCTGTCTAGTACTGGATGAGACACTAAAGACGGTTACAGGACCTTTGACACTGTTTATCAGGCAACCTGTTCATCAGTAAGATAAGATTTGGCATGTGTGCTAGCCAGAGGTATTCACGTTATTTTACTAGAGTTCCCTTTTTCTGTAGTGCTATTGCATTTTGTATTTCTGTGTTTTTTCCCTCCCTGCATGGTTGCTGATAAAATCCTTGTGTTGCTCATTTCATTATATTATTTATGGCCTGCCTGGGTAATGGTATTGCTGTTGATTACTCACAAAAGGTTATTTCATCAAACTGTTTTCACAATGACTTGGAAATAGAGAGGTAGACTTCTATAATTAATAATTAATCCTGCCAACATGATTTGTAATAGATGTTGTTTGATGTGTTTTGCAGTATGCAGAAATGAATAAAGATTTAAATGCTTTTTATTAAGCTTTTAATGTCTTTGCTGTCAAAAAACCTAACCTTTTCAAGGCTTTCATTTTTAGGCTACATTTAGTAACCTGCACAGATGCACTGAATATAAGTAGCATAACTTACAGTAGCCTTGTCCAGCAGAAATGAGACTCAGCAGCAGGCACATAAATGTTCAAGAAGAACAACTTAAGGCTGCTCCTCGATCCAAGGGAGGTATTTCTCTCTTTGATAACGAGTATAAGGTCTAAATCGGTGGGCCCAGTTTTAGACATTCTTCAAGATTTCGCCTTCCCCAGGATCATAAACAAAGTTGGGCCTTTCCCTGGGGCACAACAGACTGCCCAGCTTGATTATTATATTGTCAATGGCATCTGAAAACATACTATACATGCTCCACGCATCCCTTGAACTCCTAACCTAGGAGTACAGGTCTTCCCTGGCTGACTGATGTTCCCTCAGTTGGGAAAGAATTTTAAATGGACATTGTGGCTCCAATACATGCTGGCTGACAGCTCTGTTGCATAGGGTTGTTTTAAATGCAAGTTAACTGTCAAGACTGAAACACACCACACGAGGTGAAAACTTAAATGGTAAACATCTGCTTTCAAAGTTTTGTGGCTGCTTACTTTCAGACTTTCCCCTTATTCACCCTGGGGCACATTGAAGAAGCAGCCAGCGATCCATAGCAAAACTCAAGCATCATGGGACCTAAGAAAGGGGTGAATTATAACTCGTAACTTGCTGAATGCCTGCCTTCCCTTCCCATCCCACTTGCTTCTCCACTGGGGCATTTGGCACTGTCGCTTAAAATAGATGCAAATATGATGTGATTGGTAGGTCACATTTGAAAAGCCACCTACATCACACAATAGTTATCTGACAGATTCCGGCTAAGAAAGCATGCCATAGCCACCAGCCACACACTAAACACAGATGTAGCCAAGCAAACAGAGGCAAAAAGGAGAATTTGTACATGAAGTGAAAGCAGTTTTGTGCATGTAAATGTAATTGAAACATTTAGTAAACCAAGAAAACTTACCGGACACTTAAACATATGCCTCGTATATTCAGCATGATTCACAATAGGGAGTTCTGCAATACAATACACCTACAAAGTGAAACAATCTTGTTGCAACCAACCAGCCAACATCTTAATAGTTCAATGAAATGTGTCTAAAGAAATAACATTATTTTATAACACTTTACATTTCTGAATTAACAGACTATTTGTATAAACTTGACTTTTCCAAATATATTTTAAAGCAAAATATTTGAAGATTCGTTTGTCATTTATTTGTCAAATGTTGACTTCATTTCTTTCTTCTGCAGTGATGATCAATGGCTAATGCCTATGCCTGTGTAGACAATGAAGGGCTAGCTTTGTCTCCCAGTGTTCATCAGTACTGGCTGAGGAAAGAAACAAACGCAAACTCTAGTCTTAGTAGGTAAAAAAGCATTTCTTTTCAACTTTTAATCTTGACAAATATAATGAAACTCTGAGTGAGGAAAAATAAAGAGAATTACATAAATGCTTACCTGAACATATGGAGGAAAAATTGGTGTGAATTACCTGGAATACAGTATCAAAACAAAAAGCAGTCAAGTAGCACTTTAAAGACTAGCAAAATAGTTTATTAGGTGAGCTTTCGTGGGACAGACCCACTTCTTCAGACCATAGCCAGACCAGAACAGACTCAATATTTAAGGCACAGAGAACCAAAACCAGTAAGCAAGGAGGACAAATCAGAAAAAGATAATCAAGGTGAGCAAATCAGAGAGTGGAGGGGTGGGGGGGAAGATCAAGAATTAGATTGAGCCAAGTATGCAGACGAGTCCCTATAGTAACTCAGAAATTTCCTATCACGATTTAAACCATGTGTTAATGTGCCGAATTTGAATATAAAAGTCAGCTCGTCCATACACTATACACTAGTTATCAATCAAAAGTAAACAATGTGTAAAAGCAATTTTAAAGCTGTAGCATTTTTAGGTCAGTGAACAGAACACTTTCTTGGGCAAGACCTGTAGTCTAGTTACAGCTATAGTTTGTTAATCATTGTATTGTATGTGGCTATTATTTTTCAAGTTGTTGAGAACTCTACCTACAAATGTTGAGCTATGACGGTGCTTAGGTAATACCCAGCTCCTTGCAGCATCTGTCCCATTGTGTGTTGGTACACACAGGCATATGAAAATCTTTCTGTAGAGTCCCAGCTGGTGTCTGTGATCTTTTCTTTGCATAGGCAGGGTAGTAAGTAAGAATGTGTGAGCAGCGGTGAAAGAGTTTCCCCATGCTATTTTAGCTGGCAGTTGCAAAGATCATGTGGCCTGGAATGTTGTGGTGGCAATTGCTAGCACCAGCCTTGAATGTACCGTGTAAATGAGTCAATTGATTATCATGTGTTCCTGATGACTGATCTGTGTAATGACACATCATTTGCACTGCACATTTCACTCGGTTGTAACGAAAGTAATGAATGTTTGCAAAAACTAACCACAGATACATACGCGCATGCATGCGTGCATGCACGCACACACACAAGTTATAAAGCAGATTTCAGCTCTTGCCTAATGTTGAACAAAACATATGTGAAGAAAGCTGAAAAGAGTCTATTCAGAATGCCATTGGTAAATTCCAAGTGTGCTGTAGATCCTAACACACTGTATTTTAAGGCTAAGCAAATACAATTTGACACTTAGTAGGCTAAATATATATATATTCAAGACCCATATGGGTATGTTTTATCACTTTACCACCCATGCCCCTGTCCACTTCTTTTGGAACACACACAGTTTACAGATTCTAGGTCTTGTGTTACTTGATCCACATCTATATCAAACTGCAATATGATCACACCAGTTATAGCACCTCTTTAAAATGCTCCGACGATGAAGTGAATACTTGCTTGATGGGTTAAATGTAGCTGATATTTTATGTTGCCACATAGGGGACAGTTCAGAAGTAGTGTCCTCTGTCACTACTTGTGCTGGCTTTTGCTTCGTGAAGGAGTACAGTAAACCCTCGAAGTGCATTATTTCAAGTTGCGCTTAACTCACATGAATGTGAGTTAAGTACAATCAAAATCCCACTCCCTCCAGCCAACACGGCCCCAGTTCAACCCCTCCCCCCATGACCCTGGTTCAAATGCCCCCATGCACGGGGATCCAGCTCATCCCCCACTCCATTCAGCCCTGGTTCAAACAACCCCTGGCCCTGGTTCACCACTCACTGTGCCCTGTGCGGTCCCAGCTCTGATTCAACCCTCTCCCCTACACGTGGCCCTGATTCACGCCCCCACCCCCTCTGGCTCTGGCTTGCAGCCCCCCTCCCCACACAGCAGCATCTAAATGACACACACACTATTTTGAAATAAAATCAAAATAGTGGGCGCATTATTCTGATTCTGGTAAATCTCATTCTATGAAGAATAACACCTATTTTAAAATCACTATTTTGAAATAGGTTGTATTAAGACACAGAATAGAACCGGTTTTGAAATAAGCTGTAATGGGCTCAAATAACACTATTTTGAAATAGGAAGGGGTCTGGAAATGCTATTTCAGAATAACTGGGTGCTATTTCAAAATGCATTTTGTGTGTGGCTGTGTTATTTCAAACTCAGATATTTTGGAATAGCCATTTCAAAATATTTTATTTCGAAATAAGACTGTCATGTAGACATAGCCTGTGAGTGCTCTGCTGTGGAGTTCAGATAGTATTATGGTCATAGCTCCTCTGATTTTTCTCTTTCCTTAACATTCTTAGTCTTTCATGTTCCTGCTGCTTTTCTAATCTATTTCAGGGCTACACCACTGAACCGATCATCACCAATTCTTTTTTTTTAATCTTCTCCCCTTCTCTAATCCTGTCATCTACCATCATTCCTTTTAATTGCTTCACATTTCCTGAACTATTATTTTCCTCTGTATTCCTATTACCATGTAACACACCTTTCCTTTAGCATCTCTGCAAAAGAACAATCTCTTAGGAGTACAGGCACTGCTATGTAAGATAAGCTCGGGGTCCATCTTGTCCAGCATCCTCTCTGACAATGGCCAACGTGTGCTTCAGAGTAAGGTAACAAGAATGCTCTCCCCTTTAAAAAAAAAAATGTCACACAAGATCTCTAGGCCAGTGATGCCTAGACACCACAGACCTCAAAATCCCCTTATTCCTATTTGGTTTTTGGGATAAGGGAATTTTGACATCTGCAGGGTCTTTTCGAAAAGGACCCCATGAAGATGAGCCACGCCTGATCAAAATCAGCACTTTTGAAGTGCCGTGGCTTCCATTATGCTAATGAGGTGCTGAATATTGCAGTGCCTCATTAGCATATCCCTTTCAAAAGGGAGGTGCTAGTGTAGACATAGCCGTTGTAAGCTTAACAGAGCAAAGACTCTCTCTTATTATGTATTCCAATAGTTCCTACTCCAGTCTCAGCTGGGACCAATAAATACAATGCAATACAAAAAAGTAATTGATAAGTGGAACAAGCTACTCAGCTTCGCTTACCGATACCAGGGTGTTTACAGCAGTGTTAATTAAGTAATTTCTTCTTGTTATGTTTTTAAATTGTGTAAGTTTTATACTATAATCACAGAAAATAAATGAGGCTGCCCAGTTATCAGATTTACAGTCGCACTGATAACAAGCTGCAATTTATAACTTGTATTAATGGAAAAAACTGAATCAACTTCCAAGGCTTAATATATGAAAAATTATATATTTTCCCAGTGTAAGTATCCACTGAAGATCAGGACAGTTTATTTTATATAGTTAGCCAAGGTCAGAGCAATGATAGTAGCTAAGTAAATTTGTAAGATAAACTGTGGCATGTGGTACTGTACACAGGTTAGTGCATTACTAGTTATGCCACCCTTCTCAGTGTGTCTAGTGGAACTACTATCCTGAATATAGCAGTAGCTCAGTAAGTCGTGGCTGCATATGGTACTCAAATAGCCATAAAATTAGTAATACTGTTTCTTTGAACTGTAGCTGTTAATTCCAGAAGGGGAAGTCAGCTCTCTCAAAGGCTGCTAAAAACTGCACGTTTATTTCATTAAATAAATCTTAGATTTATTGTTGAAAGAGATTCCACAAGTTCTAACTTTTCTGCATGTTATGGAATGAAGATGTCAGGAGAGGTAATTGGTATAACTGAGGTGTTACTTTCTCCTTTCACTTCAGCCAAATTTCTGAAATAAAAGATGGTTTTATGTTGAAGATTGTTTTATATTTGCCCCAGTTTTGCTTTAATGGTTGTTAAAGTTAAACTGCAGAGATGCAATAGCCTCTAACATTCCAATGACTTCTTACTTGTAATTAAAACCCCTTTTTATTAAGTGGATTTCTTCCATTTTTTTCCATAAATTAAGATTCTTGAACTCATTTTCATAGTCTCTAAACCTGAAAGCAGCCTCTTTCTTCTTCTTAGTTTAATAGAATGTTCCTTTTTTTCCCCAGAGTTGAAACCTGAGTAGAACTTAATAGAAGGAGAGGAGAGACAGTGTCTCATTCATACATCTTGTCTTGGCATTGTAGTGATGCATGATACATCTGCTCTTGCAGAAATTAGAGATAGAACAGACCTTCTCTGTCATCCAGATAAGGTGCCTAGCAGTGTTTCCACTATAAACCTCACTTCATTAGGGTTTGATATCTTTACCATTCCAAATAGTAGCAAATTGAAAAAACTTGCTGTAAAAGTGACTTACTGATAAGAGTGGCAGTAGCCTCCACTCTAATGATTCCTTATGGGATTTTTGAAATGTAACCTTTACATTACTTTAAATCTAATAATTTCGGGGCTTTTATTCTTTTGGTGACATTGCTGCCTAAGCTCTTTAATCTTCTGCCCTGTCTGCCATTTAAAGGTTCCCTAAGATTTTCCTGACATTTTAAAAAAGAGAATTCCTCTGTTACTCCAGGGATCCTCACTCTTATGGGCAACTTCAATTCCATTTATTTTTGACATGTGTTACCTACTTCACAGACTACAATGTACATGTACCTTTCTGTCAGACTTCATTTTGCATGTTCCAGCCCCTCAATACTTGGAAATTGTCTTTATCTTTCCTTATCTCTCTACCAGCATTACCCCAACTCTGTTTTGAATGGGACCATTCACAGATTAAGTTACACTGTAATGGAAGGGTTGCATAATTGGGCCCAGTCAATTTATTTGTTTGTTTGTTTATTTATAAGAATGATTGCTATTGTTTTATTAATATTTATCACTAATATGGATAGAATTGTATTTTGGTATGGGCTTCATAATATAGATTCACAAAACAAAGGTCTCTTCTCTGAGATGAAGGCAGTCTTGAGCAGTGGTACCCAACCATTTCAGTAACACAGCACACTTCAATAAGGCAAACAATTCCATGGCTCGTTTACTTTTTTCAGAGGTTTGCAGCATAGAAGTGAATACAACAGGCTAAACAAGCATCAAATGCATGAGTGTTTCAAATCCACCACAGAATACACCATCTTTGATAGCAAACACAGGCACATTGTCAAAATCTGATCAGCTCAACTATTCCTAACTACTCATGGCCCTAAGTCTGTTCCACATCCAGCATTTACTTCAGTCATCTGAATTTTGTCTGTTAGTGTTATGAATTTCATATTTGTAACTTTTTGAAAGTATAAAATTTGTATTAAATAATTGAAACAATAAACAATTTAAATTCAGAATATCAGAGCGAAATGCAAAGTAGAGTAAATAACAACTTACCAGGTTAGTAGAAACCTAGGTCTGCCAGTGTGCAAAAAAGTGGGCAAGTTGGATGGGGAGGCACTCTAGACAGCAGGTGCCACTACCCTCTGGCCCATTGGATCTGGGATGTGGCATTTAAACCATGTCCGAGCTTCAACAGGCTCCTGCCCTTCCTCCCACCACCCTTAGGGTAACCATTATTGGTGTCCCTTATTTGTCATAGGGCAATGCGGTCATCCTATCCCCCACCCTTGCCATAGCAGAAAAGGGGGGTGATCTTCCCACGAACCCCTTTGGACTTGGAAGCAGCATTTTAGCTGCCTCCCAGTGTGAATGTGCTCCTGCAGGATCAACATTTATCCTTGTGGCTGCTCTGCAAATATCTACCGTGACGGAACATTGACCAACCCCACACCAGCTGGGACTCAGGCAGCCGGTACAGGGTCATCATTTTCCCCCCACAATGATTCTGCAAAGAACTGCAACAAGGGAAATTGATGAAATTTCATGGACCATTTAGACAGTTCCCACAGTACACCAGTGTGTCACAGCACACTTGTTGAAAACCACTAGTCTAGACACTTGACCTTGCTGTGTTCTTTGCCCTTTGTCAACAAAACCCACGGAGCCTCTACATTCCCAAGGCATTCTGTTGACGGAAAATTGACAGAACATGGCATGTTTGTCAACAACATTCTGCCACTCTCCCGTTAGGCAGAATGCCTCTTTTGACAAAAAGCCAGTCTAGATGTTTTGGGGGGCCTTCTGTCAACAGATGGGGCTTACAGGGCACTGGGCAGCCCTGACTGCTGTGCTTCTGGTTGGCTGTTCCATCGAGAGAGTGGCCAGGCAGTCTGGCCGCTCGCTGTCGACAGAGTGGAGTGCACTTTTGATCCACTT
This sequence comes from Carettochelys insculpta, assembly GCF_033958435.1. Lineage (NCBI taxonomy): Eukaryota > Metazoa > Chordata > Testudines > Carettochelyidae > Carettochelys > Carettochelys insculpta. The sequence goes on from NC_134139.1 coordinate 192,872,900, forward strand.
AGCCATCTGGCCACAATCTGTCGACAGAAGTTTTGTCGGAACATATCTTCCGACAGTAACTTCTGTCAACAGATAGCTCTAGTGTAGACATAACCATAGTGAGTAGGAGCTGATAATGAAGTGGAGGAAAAAATAGTTAAAATAGAAAAAGAGTGGACTGCTAAGAATAGATATTTTATAAGGAGAGCAAATTGGTTACATTTTTTATTTTTTCATTTTTTTCTTAATTGCCCTGGTTAGATTCAGAAGTAGAGGCTACCAAGGCAGAAAGTTGGCCAACTGCAGTGCGGTTCGATGAGGGAAAGGAAAGAGGAAGAGTGGTATGGAGTTTATATACAATATATGAATATCATGAGTTTTGTCCCCTTTCATAGACAATGATAGTTGAATATTGGGGAAACAGCATGATGTAATGGATGGAACACTTGACTGGGATTCAGGAGACATAGTCTAGTCTCAACTCTGCCATGGCCATTTATGTGACCGTGTGCACTTCACTTCATGTATCTGTTCCTCTGTTCTTCCTCCAACCCTATGTCTGTTTTGTCTGGTAAACATGTAACCTCTGTGGGGGCGTTCGTACAGTATATGCATACATATTACCTAACACAGTAGGGCACGGATCTTAGTTGGGACCTCGAAGTGATACTGTAGTACAAATAAAAATACTTCCACTTCCCTCTATGCCAGGGGATCTAATTCCTGAGATATCCTCTAAATTGAGAACTGCAATGTGATTGTTCAGAGAGGCATCCAGATAATTTGTTTCGATATTTTCTGACACTATGGCTGTGTCTACACTACCACTCTCCTTCAAAGGAAGGATGGTAATTAGGGTGTTGGAAATTTACTAATGAAGTGCTGTGCTGCATACACAGCAGCACTTCATTAAGCAAATTCCCTTCCCCCCTCCCCCGCGGCACCTTCAAAGTTTTAAACTTTGAAATACCAGCTTGCGTCTAGCTGCGGCTCACCCGCCAATACTTCAAAGTGCTGGGGCAACTTCGAAGTCCTTTACTCCTCAAAATCTTAAGTTGCCCTGGCACTTTGAAATACCAGCAGGTGAGCCATGGCTAGATGCAAGCCGGCACTTCGAAGTTTAAAACTTCGAAGTTGCCAAGGGGGGATATTTTCTTAATGAAGTGCTGCGTATGCAGTGCAGCACTTCATTAGTAAACTCCCAACACCCTAGTTACCATCCTTTCTTCCTGTTGTATTGTGACCTACCAAATTATGCCCTCCGTATGGTATCTGTGGTGTGGTGCTGCATTTAAAAATGTATTGTTAATTTCATTCTAAAGTGTTATTTCATATCATTTCATAAACCCAGTGCCATATTGACTGATTTCAGTATTCCTTCTGGAATTTATCAGGCTTTCCATGATTAACAGTAGCCCAAAATTTTCTTTCTTGATCTTTTGTAATATACTAGGAAATCTTCCATCTGGTCCAAGAGATTTGTTACTTCTTAAGTCTCTGTAAATTATTTTCTTTCTGTCATGCTGCTGCAGAAATCAGTCATGATAGTTGTTATTACACTGGTATTTTCCCTCTGTTTACAATTTATTTATTTATTTTTGAGCTCTCTGGGTATCCTGAAGTGTTCTTCAATTTTCTTTTGCATTCTTTCCCATGATTCCAATTTCTCTGATTTAGATTCTTTTGTTATTCTCCATTAGGAATTGGTAAAACAGCAAAAGCAAGAAATTAATGTCCCTTGCCCATGGGGCTTTTCATAAAGTTAGATGAAATTAAAGCAAAATAATGAGTAGATACACAACTATATTTTTTCTCCTTTGATTTTCCTTTCATAATTCATTAGCAAATATTTTTCCATTCCATGCTTTCTTATGCTGCATGACTTGTTATTATTTGAGTGAATTTACATACCAGATGGATTTTAATGTTATTTTTCTGCTTAAGGTCATGACATGTATTTATTATTATTGATGCAGAAGTGGTTTCAATTATTTTAGTGCTACTTGTGCAACTCTGGATTGCTCCTAGCTACTGAACTTCTACAGTTTTTGTTCATGTTATTAATAAGTACTGTTTTTAATTTCATGAAAATTTACTATTGCTCTGCTATGTAAATTAAAACAATCACTTACAGTAGACATGGAGCTTCTGGTAAATTCCAGGAAACTTCATTTCACACTTCCTCTGGGTGGTTGAGTTATTCTCTGGCTTTAGGTCATCAGCTCAAATCAGATCTAAATTACCTTTTCAGAAGTTGAAAGGTAGGTTTCCAATCAAAAATGTTGTCCTTGTTTTACTGCTACTGGTCATGATAGCATTAGTTTCTTCTTTCTCTTAGTTGTTAATGGACTCTGTACATGAAAAAAGTGTACACTTTTTGTCATATTTGGTGGTTCTGCATTTCCCCACCTCTTTAAAGCTATAGCTTAATCCTCTGTAACATTAAAAATACGAGCAGAAGACATTAATTTTACTCCATTCACACAGGGGTAAACCTTACAACAAGTAGCACCTTCAATCAGTGGGACTGCTCTCAGAGTGGAGAATTTCTCAACCTGAGTGAAGGTGGTGGAATTTGGTATTATGTCAGTATTTTTCCTTGGAACTTGTATTTTCAGTGTTGATCTAAAAAAAGAGAAATACCACCTAATGCAGATGTTTTGTAAATGATGTCATATTTAAAAAAGGTGTTGAGCACAAGACTTTTTTCCCCAACATTACTAAAAATACATAATCAAGAGAAATAAAAAAAATGGTAAGGGCCCCATTCTTAATGACTGCCTCTCTTATTGGAATTCAGGGATGTAATTCACGCTGTGTAGAGTTGGGGTTCTTCTTCCCATGGGAACACTATGATTAAAGGACAAGTAAAATTATATAATTTATTAACTGAATATTTTATTACCAATGAAAGATAAAACAGAATGCAAGCAAGTAATAACTGCACCATGAAGCATCTATGGGTTCCATGCCCGTATGAAACCTGGGTGAAGGAGGAGGGTTGGTCCGATGAATGTCGATGCACTGATCATCAAACAACAATACGAATGAAATTTGATGCCAGTATGACTAACTGATAAAAGATGCTGGCTTGGCCATTGACCAGATAAACAAGGTCTGAGATACCAATTGAGTATATACTATCAATTGAAATGTGGAAAGTCTGAACACTGTGGGTGACTGGAAAGTTAGAGCTGCCTTGAAAGGAGATGGAGAGATACCAATGCAATATACTTGGACTGGTGCAGATGTGTTGGATGGCATTGGGACAGATGTGCAGTTGCAAAGTCATTTGGTCAGGGAACAAAATGAAGCATGAGGCAGGAGTCAGATTCCTTCTTAGCAAAAGAGTGAGAGGATCATTTTTAGGATACAAACTGGTGAATGCAAGAATGAGGGTACCGAGATATGAAGCAAAACTGTTCAACATCTCAGTTGTTCAAGTGTATGCACCCACATCGGAGAGCACAGAGGAAGAGCTCGATTTATTCTGTAAAGACTTGACAAAGATGCTGGAGGAGGTAACGAAGAGAGATGTATTGATCATCAGAGGAGATTGGAATGTGAAGGTCAGAACAAATGAAGTTTGGGAGAGAGTCATGGGAATGTATGATATGGAGCACGAGAGGGTAATCTGCAACACAGGATTCCAACAAAAAATTGCAGGAAGTGGACATGGTGATTGAATGGCGGCAAGTCCAAGAACGTGATTTTGATAAGAAAAGGTGGGTAACATCAGTACAGAAGTGCCAAACTTTCCAAGGAGCAGATACGAACTTGGGACCATAGTCTAGTGATTGTGAACTTCAAGATGAAATTTGAGAAAGTACAAGACAGTTCAAGAAAAGAAGAGAAATGGTGAGGCTAGGTGAGGAAGAAATAGGGAATGTAAACAGAGCAGCACTTAAAAAGAAGATCAGGAATGCAGGCACAGAGAAAGACCTAGATAAGAGAGTTTAAGGGATGGCCATGGCAGTAGAAGAGGCAATTTAGAAAGTGGTTCTGGAGAAGAGATCAATAAGAAGTGGATTACACAGAAGACACTGAAGTAGTAGTAGTAGTAAGAGAGCATTGAAGGTCAGAAGGCATGTTTCTGAGAGGGGGGAAGAGCAGTACAGAGTGAAATGCAATGACGTTAGGAAAGCAGCCAGAAAGGATAAGATTAAATGGTTAGAGGGGTGGTGCGAAGATATAAAGAAGTATTACGGTGAGAATAAGACCAGGGAGATGTATATAATGATTAGGAATAGTAATTGGAAGTTGGAGCCAAAGCAGATGGCAATCAAAGATGAGAATAACGAGGTGTTCATGAACAAGGGGAAGGTTGTACAGCAATAGATGAGATATTGAACTGTTGGACCTGAGTAACGGTGAGGTACTCATGTTGGTTTGTATCCTAACAAAACAGAAAAGCTGTCATGTAACACTTTAAAGACTATAATGTAATATGAGAACAAGAAGTCTTATGGCAACTTATAGATTGACAGGTATTTTGGACCATAAGCTTTTGTGGGCAAAGATTGCAGCTCAGAGATTTATTTATTTGCAAATTTGACTCCATTAACCAAGGATTAAACAGAAACTGGGAGTGGCTCGCAGCTTACAAAGGCAGCTTCTCTGCCCTGGGTGTTAAGATCTCCCCATTAGACTCTGACAATGGCTCATATCTCCCTGTCTGATCTGACTTACTTTTTCCTCTTTTGATATCTACTATTGATAATGGGCCATTTCCACCTTGCTGAATAGACCTTGTCAGCTCTGGCCCTCTCTTCTTCTGGGACCCCATTCTTTAAATACCTCTCTGAAACCAACCTTCCCCTACTCATGCATCTGATGAAGCGGGTCTTTGCCCACGAAAGCCTATGCTCCAAAATATCTGTTAGTCTATAAGGTGCCACAAGACTTCTTGTTGTTCTCAAAGCTACAGACTAACATGGCTACCTCTCTGATATAATGTAATATAGCATGGAAAGAACGGAAGGCACCTAAGGAATGGACAAGATCCATGCTAGTGACAATGCACAAGAAAGGATGCACACTGGAGTGCAAGAACTACAAAACAATTGCTTCAACGAGTCATCTAAGCAATGTACTGATGATGATACTGATAGACTGAGACTGCAGATAGAAGAATGTCTGATATCTAATTCTAAATTAATATCAATATTTTATACTCAAATAACTTCTTATATTAGTTACCAATTGTAGCATGAAATGGCCTCACTACATTAGTACATAATATTGGCAACAGGCAGTTATGTGAAGGCTTGCCTTTAATTATATAATATTTGCAAATATACATTTGAAAAATGTTTATCATAAGCATTTGAGAAAAAAAGGGTTTCTGTACTTTCAGTGGAAATTATGTAGAAGTATAGCACTTTTCAACCATAAATCTTCTCTTTTCATTTGTAGAATGAAGACTTTAGATTGTGTATAAAAGAAATCAGTTTCAGTAAGGATATTTTTACTGTTCTTTGTGTGGGTATAAACGAGAGGTTTTCTTTGCAAAGGGGGAGGGACAAATTCATGACTTAGTTGATAGCTCTGATAACACATCCTAAGCATTGCTCCTCTTTGATCTTTATTCACAAAATTCTATTCATACTTTCTTTACACAAAAATGTCTTTTTCTAATACATGAGTATCTTAAAAGTCCATTTTCTTGAGGTAACAACCATATCTATGTCAACCCAATACTTTCTATGAGACAGAAATGTTTTTCTTTGCTAAGGCATTCTTGGGCTACGTCTACACGTGAAGCCAACATCGAAATAGCTTATTTCGATGTAGCAACATCAAAATAGGCTATTTCGATGAATAACATCTACACGTCCTCCAGGGCTGGCAACGTCGATGTTCAACTTCGACGTTGCACGGCACCACATCGAAATAGGCGCTGCGAGGGTACGTCTACACGCCAAAGTAGCACACATCGAAATAAGGGTGCCAGGCACAGCTGCAGACAGGGTCACAGGGCAGACTCAACAGCAAGCCGCTCCCTTAAAGGGCCCCTCCCAGACACAGTTGCACTAAACAACACAAGGTACACAGAGCCGACAACTGGTTGCAGACCCTGTGCCTGCAGCATGGATCCCCAGCTGCCGCAGCAGCAGCCAGAAGCCCTGGGCTAAGGGCTGCTGCCCATGGTGACCATAGAGCCCCGCAGGGGCTGGAGAGAGAGCATCTCTCAACCCCCCAGCTGATGGCCGCCATGGAGGACCCGGCAATTTCGACGTTGCGGGACGTGGATCGTCTACACGGTCCCTACTTCGACGTTGAACGTCGAAGTAGGGCGCTATTCCAATCCCCTCATGAGGTTAGCGACTTCGACGTCTCGCCGCCTAACGTCGAAGTTAACTTCGAAATAGCGCTCGATGCGTGTAGCCGCGACGGGCGCTATTTCGAAGTTAGTGCCGCTACTTCGAAGTAGTGTGCACGTGTAGACACAGCTTTGTTGTCCTGCTTGCCTTGTGACCAAAGGGTTTCTAGATTTACAATACAGAATTTGTTAATACATTTAAAATTTGTATTTTAAGACTCCTATCAAGTGTCCTGTACAATGCATGAATCACAATAACTAACATTTATAAATATCTTTCAAAACATCCTGTAAAATAAAATAGTATAGATTTCTAAGGGTATGTCTACAGTAGACACAGAAGTTGACCACTGATGTGCAATTTTAGCTGTGATGATCAACTTATCACCGGTCGAATTCAGTGTCTTTCTACACAGAGAAAGGTCAACAGGAGGGTTTCTCCCATTGACTTTCCTTGATCCTTGCTGCTCGCAAGGAGTTCTTAGGTTAGCTTAGACCCCAGAAAGTGCCACTTTGCGCATGTGTGAAACAAAACCCTGGAAGATTAACCCTGAGTGGGGCCAATCTTCCATGGTAGTGTGGCCCTCGCCTAAGGCTAAATAGAAGCTATGAAGTTCATTCCAGAATCTGTGTAAAAACTCTTGGAAGTAATAAACATAGTTTTATGGGCAAGGAGACATAATAATTATATATTAATATTTTCATGATACATAACACATTTCTTCAGTGCATCTCAAAGTGCTTCACAGTCTTAAGCTGCGTCTACACGTGCACGCTACTTCGAAGTAGCGGCAGTAACTTCGAAATAGCGCCCGTCACGTCTACACGTGTTGGGCGCTATTTCGAAGTTGAAATCGACGTTAGGCGGCGAGACGTCGAAGTCGCTAACCCCATGAGGGGATGGGAATAGCGCCCTACTTCGACGTTCAACATCGAAGTAGGGACGTGTAGACGATCCGCGTCCCGCAACATCGAAATAGCGGGGTCCTCCATGGCGGCCATCAGCTGGGGGGTTGAGAGATACTCTCTCTCCAGCCCTTGCGGGGCTCTGTGGTCACCGTGGGCAGCAGCCCTTAGCCCAGGGCTTCTGGCTGCTGCTGCTGCAGCTGGGGGTCCGTGCTGCATATACAGGGTCTGCAACTAGTTGTTGGCTCTGTGTATCTTGCACTGTTTAATGAAAGTGTGTCTGGGAGGGGCCCTTTAAGGGAGCGACTTGCTGTTGAGTCCGCCCCGTGACCCTGTCTGCAGCTGTGCCTGGCTCCCTTATTTCGATGTGTGCTACTTTGGCGTGTAGACGTTCCCTCGCTGTGCCTATTTCGATGTTGGGCTGAGCAACGTCGAAGTTGAACATCGACGTTGCCAGCCCTGGAGGACGTGTAGACGTTATTCATCGAAATAGCCTATTTCGATGTCGCAACATCGAAATAAGCTATTTCGAAGTTGGGTGCACGTGTAGACGTAGCCTTAATGTGTTTGTTCCTACGACTCCCTGGTGAGATATAGAGGTACTGCTATTCCCACCTCACAGATGGGGTCCTGAGTGACTAGCCTACTGTCACAGAAGAATTTTGTGGAAGGGCAGGAATTCCCAATCAGGGTCTCCCAAATCCTAAGGCTACTACCCTATCCACTGGGCTACTCTTCCCTTTCTTCTTACCCAGGTTCAATCTGTCTATTCTTCAATGCTTAGCCACTCGGCCTTAGTGATCTCCGTTTGGTCCATTACAGCACAAATGCAAAGGCTTGATAGCCTGATGGCCAAGAGTCAAGTATCAGAAGAGACTTGATGAATCCCTGTAACACAGGGCCTGCCTCTGGGCTGCCTCCACTCCTGCTCATGCAGCAGAAGCTCAAATACTAACCTTCAGAAGTCACAAGTTCAATGCTGATGAGCAGGGACTGCCAGTGTTATGTAGGCAGCAGAGTTAGATGCTCTGAGAAGGAGAAGTAGGGATTATAGTGAAGGGTGGGTATGTAATTTTGGGATCTAGGAAGAATGAGGCTTCTGTGTTAGCATATATGTTGTATTTGTCATCAGGCTTTGTCTGGGACAAAGCAAAAAAAGGAAAAAAAAACCACAAACATCCTGTCCCCGCTGTAGTCAATTGCAAAATTCTTATTTATTTCACTGGTGCCAGGATTTCACTCATGGTCCTAGGGTAAACAAAAATCCCCAAATGTTTGATTCACTGTGCAGCAGCAGAAGCCTGGCAGATTTTGCCTTTACTTTACAAAAGTATGTGTGATCTTTGCTGGTGTGCACTTGTAACTAGTTTTTTTATGAAAAACACACTTCACCATTCCCCTTGCTGAATTAAAGATGAGATTGTGTTGAACAGAAGCCAGCAATTTAGCAAATCTTTTAATTCCTTGCATGTCAACATTTTCTTCTAAATTTAGGATACAAAGAGTTCTTTTAAAGAAATCCTGGAAGGCTGCAGCAAAATCACTTCAGACAATGGAAGAAATGTTAATTTTCACACTGTGAACTTCAGTAATTGGCAGTTTACTCACTTTCCTAGTAATTGTAACCCCAGCTACTACTGCGTTGCTCACCTATATTTCTCAGGTTTTTTTATGCATTATTGTAGTTGTCTAGATAATTCTATGTCTTGATCAATGCTCTCCTGTACCTGTTGTTTTACTGTATGTACTTGGATGTCTTAAATCTCAATGGCACTTCAAGAATATACCAGGAATTAATTTGTTAAGAGGATTTGAACATGCAGCAATTTAATGAAATTATTTTCAAGATAAAATTATTGCTCAAACTTTGTAAATATATAACACACGGTATAAACATGTACAATAAGTTTATATTAATGAAATTCATTGTATAGCTAGATACTTTATAAATCCACTGGGACCTTAAAGTACTAATTTAGGTATTTTTTTGTAGAATTTTATTGTGTATAGCAGGAATGATCCACCCACCCATGGGGATATCATTAAGCTAACAAAATTTACAGAATGTCCTAGGGTTCTTAAGCCGGATAGAACATTTTACATTACCGGAGGGCTAGCATTTTGTGAAAGTGGGAGGTTAATGGTCCTGGAATGTCCACCTTAAACTACATTTCTAGTCAGAAATGTTTAAAATAATATGGAGCTACAAAATAGATTTGGGCTCCATTCTGCGATCTTTATGCATATAGGGAGGTATCAGTCTGATTGTTTAACTAGATGGAGTAAATCAGTAAGAGTACAGTAAACCCTTTATTCAGTGGAACCCAATTAGCAGACTTCGCGAACAACGAACGTCCACCACCACCCCCCGCGCCCACCCACAGAAAGTAAATGCCGGCAACTCACCAGAGCCACCACTGGACCTGCCACTGGAGTAGCTGGAGGAGCTGCTGCATTTGGGGCTACTGCTTTGGCTGGAGGCTGCTGCTGCCATGGCTGGAGCCACCAGAGTGGCTGGAGGAGTCATGCGTGCCTCCCACCAAGGCTGAGGTGTGTACACAGGCAGGCAGAACTCACATGCATGCCCCACACCTGTTGGGAGGAGCACATGGCGGCTCCAGCAGCGGCAGCTCTGGCAGCTCTGGGTAGTCTCCAGCATTTATTTGTGGGGGAGGAGGCTGGGAGAGCCTGGCTGTGGGGTGGCAGGGGAGGGCGCTATGGTGAATTGTAAACCCTCCGATTTAACAGACTTTTGGCATTAACATACACCTCCCTCCATTAGTCCATTAAATCGAAGGTTTATTTTAATGCGAAGCTATGTTGGTAGCTGAGTGAAGAAGAAGGTAGCTCTTCAATGGGGGAAGTATATCAATTATCTGGTTAGTTTATTCATTTATTTGTTGAAATTGGACTGAGTCGGGTTTGGATTTTTAAATAACAGAGGTGGTTCTATGGTGAGTCACAGTGCTGCTGCCTATAAAGTCAGTGCTAAAAGTCCCATTCACTTCAATGATAGTAAGATATCAGACACTTTGTGACAGTCTTCTTCCCCCACTCTTGTTCTGTGTTGAAATCAAAAGAAGTCCTCAGTTGTGGAGCTAGGATTTTAACTAAAGCCAGCTAACATTCTGGTTTGCCAATATTCTGTGTCACTCCGAAGATTTTTATTTTAAGATTTCTCAGGGTTCCCTTATGGTCAACAGGACAAGAAATTATAGGACTATTGTGAAAAATTAAATTGGGATGACAAGATTTTGTGGCTGTTGTACACTGAGCAGACCTCACAGTATTAAAAGGGTAAATACATCTTGTTATTGGAGGTTGAGTGCCATAAAATCTACATTACATGGAAAGTAAACCAAGCACTTACAAGTACAATTTTAAAATAATGGCCTACTCTCGCAACAAATGTAATGCTTTTATTTTGTCACTGTTAAATATGCCTTCACTTTAACAACAGTCCCACCCCAGTCAAACAATAAACAAATAATTCCATGTGAGGGACGTTCAACTGAAGACTGATGGCAAAGAAAGTAGATTGCTTTAATATTGCAGCTGTTCCTTTTGTGGGTTTGGGCTGATACATTCTGTAAAATAGTTTAAATAAGGATGTCCCTATGAAAGCAGTCACTTTGAATAATTTTACGTAGTACCAAAAATCAGTACACGTATTTTAATCATTTGTGTTCTAAAAGGCTCTGATGGCAAAAGCTCACTGAGAGTTTTGAAATTGCGCGCATGGCCTTGCTTAGTAATATACCTCTCCTATGACTTCACAATGGCATTTGCCGTTTGGCACCCTTGGCTTTAGGCATATCCTCATACAGGCCTATCAGAAGAGGATTTCTGGATACAATTTAGCAGAGAGAGAGGGAGACTACATTTTGACATTTTATACCTTGAAGGTGACCTGCAAATGGAAAATTTAGCTGATTTATAATGTATTGAAAGGCCTGAAAGTTGTTTCTGAAAATTACTTCATCCTGCTTTATATATTACAAATATTTTGCTCATAACTTATTCCTTGTCATCCATCAACCAAACTTACCTGTGAGAATGGGAGCTCATGATTTGAGGACTTCAGTAACTCAGCGAGAAGTTATGGGTCTATTACAGGAGTGAGTGGCTGATGTTCTTGGGCCTGCGATGCACAAGAGGTCAGATTAGATGATTATGATTGTTTCTTCTGGCCTTGAAGTCTAGGAGGATACCTGGGGGCTACCATCAATCACAGAACAAATGGTAATTTTTTACAGACCAACTAAATCACTGACAAAATGGTCCATCGGAGAAGCAAATATTCTCTTCTGAGGGCTCCGAAAGCTCCCACTCCATCTGTTTAATTCTCCATGGATCTCTTCAGCACAAATAAGGAAGATTAGTTTATTATTCCTTATATTTCTGCATATGAGCAAATAGAGAAAAACCATTCAAGTTTGCGTTTTAAGAGATCAACTTTAATTGCAGGACTAAGTTATGCCATGTTATCTCAGTTAAGACTGAATAGTTGCTAAAGGCTACTGATTTCTCCCCCCTCCCCCCAGCTCAGTATACATTATAAGCTGTTTTGCATCAGCTTTAGGTTTTATGCACTTGTCTTTTATTTTTATTTTTTTCCTTCCAGTTGTCTTGCTTTCAAGAGACAGGTCCTTTCTGGCAAGTTTGACCCTCTGTTAGACTTTAATCATTCTCGTTGGAATGTGCATATACTCTCAGAAGCATGTGGTTATTGTGGTCACAGAATAGCAATGTTACGCTAATTAAAAAGATTCCTGGAATGTGTTTTTTGCCCTAAACTATTAAAAATGTTGTGGTATGATGATGGCATAATTTTTTGAATAATTGTATGTCTGTTGTACCAACTCTTAGCCCTATTACTTCCATACTTAAGTGCTTGTAACGTTTTGAGGTATTGAATCATATAAATGTAATTACCCTGAGACTTGGAGTTTTATTTCTTTATACAGTAAATGGCCTAAAAGCTTTCTAGAAAAGACAAGATCTTAATTCCTCATGCTGTTCACTAATGCTCCACCTGCCCATCTCTCCAAACACACTCATACTATGCGCACACGCACGCACACACACACTGCAAAAATGTTCTGTGATCTCAGATTGAACCATGTCACCCTGCTTGAGAAAACAATCTGAAACTTTTAAATCCTCACAAATTTAATTTGTTATAAAGCTGGTATGTTTCAAATTCAGTGAGATTAGCAGGATCCAATCCACATGATTCCCTTTCTGCTTTCTCTCATCCTCACAATTGTTGATATGCTGATTTATTCAAAATGGACACAAATGAAGACCATGACTTGGTGAGCATGTCAATGTGTGCCAAGGTGGAACTGAAGGAATTAGTCAGAATGTCTTTCACAGTGATTCAGCTGATTGAAGACATAAGGAGAAAGTTGAGTCAAACCCTCAAGCTATTTTGAGTGTATTTTCCACTTGTATATTTACAAAGCTCAAAATGAAGGAAAGTTTAATTGCAAGAATGAAGGACATGATCTCAATCTTTAGGGTTCCCAGGTGTCTGGTTACCCCATCCCTGAGCCCCCTCCTGAACCCCAAGCCAAGGCTGGAATGAGTGGGGGTGGACAGAGGTGAGGCCTCATGCAAGGGTTAGTGCATGGATGTTTGGTTTTGTGAAATTGAAAGTTGGCGACCCTATTTAAAATATGTGTTAGTATCCAAGGATTTTTCGTCACAAGAAATGTGAAGACTTATGTTGCAATCACTTGAGATTTTTCCTATCCACACTTGTGTTGCCTGCAGTGCTGCAAAGCCTCTGGCTGACCTGGGACATATAGGAAAATCCTGCCTACCTAGGCTGCCAGGTATCCAGTTTTTACTGGCGTGTCCAGTCCAAAAGGGAACCTGCCAGCTCCAGTCAGCAGTGCTGATGGGACCACTAGAAGTCTGGTTGGCAGTACAGTGAGGCCCAGGGCTAAGGCAGACTCCCTAATTCCCTAACTCCTCATAGCTCCTGGAAGCAGCCACCAGGGCCCTGCAGTCCCTGGGCTCAGAAGCGGCTAGGGAAGCTCCACGTGCTGCTCTCATGCGTCAGGTGCCATCACCACAGCTCCCATTGGCTGGGAACCTCAGTCAATGGGAGCTGTGGGGCAGTGCCTGCAGGCATGAGGGCACCACATGGAGCCTCCCTGGCTACCTGCCATGTGCTTAGGGGCTGCAGGAACATGGTGGCCACTTCCTGGGCTTCACAGTAAGCACTGCTGGGAGCTCCCTCCAAAGCACCAGCCTGAAACTCTCTCCCACACACAAAACCCATCATCCCTGGCTGCACCACAGAGCCCACATCTCTGGCCAGAGCCCTCACCCACCTCCCACACCTCTAACCCTGGCCCCAGCCCAGGGGAAGTGGAGTGAGCATGGGGGAAAGTGAATGACGGAGGATGAAATGATGAGGTGGAGCTTTGGAGAAGGGGCATGGCAGGGAAGGGGTCATGCAGACAGGAAGCAGAATGAGTGTTTGGTTTTTGAGAGCACAAAGTTGGTAACCCAGTGCCTAACTGGAGATATCCTTTGAAGGCACGGAGTAGTTGTACAAAATCTTAGTACCTCTAGACAGTTCATGTGCCCCCTTCTTTTTCTGTGGCAGCGTAGCTTCTCTAGAACCTTTACTCAGAGCCCAGCAAATAGAAGAGGAAGCCCAGCAAGTAGAAGAGGAAGCCCAGCAAGCCCAGAAAATAATAGTCACATTATTTTCCGTGAGAAAATTCCTGCATGTATTGTTAGGGGAATGTACTGTGGGACAGTATCTTCGTAAAAGAATAAATGGACACAAATCAGATATCAGGAATGGTAACATACAAAAACCTGCAGGAGAACACTTCAATCTCCTTGGGCGCTCAGTAACATCCTTCAAATAAAAACAAACAAACAAACCTTCAAAAACAGATTTCAAAGAGAAACTTCAGGGCTGCAATTCATTTGCAAATTTGACACCATCAACCAGGGATTGAACAGAGACTGGGAGTGAGTAGCCAATTACAAAAGCATTTTCTCCTTTCTTGATGTTCCCACTTCCACATTAGCTACTGATAATGGGCCACTGAACTTGTAAACTCTGGCCCTCGTCTTAACTGGGACTCCCTCCTTTTCATGTGCCTGTATATTTAGACCTTCCTCTGGAATCCACACTCATGCATCTGATGAAGTGGGTCTTTGCCCACGAAAGCATATGCTCCAAAATATCTGTTAGTCTGTTAAGTGCCACAGGATTGCTTGTTGTTTTTGAAGGTACAGACTGACTCGGCTACTCCTTTGAATCTTAGAAATCGGTCAGCTCTCACTGTCTTTTAGGGCTAACCTAGGATGATCCTGGGGATCTTTACTTTTATTTCATATCTCTGGCCCTATGAAAATGCAAATAGCAAAAGAGAGGAACAAATTTCTTGTCAACTCTTTTTATTTCCTTCTTCCAGAATCCAAGCTGATGGGACAAGCCCCTTTGTGTATAGCATATTATTGATGTAAAGTGGCAATTGACAAAGTATTAGCATTGTGATGTTCAAAGGCCAATTTAGTTTTAAGAGGCCTTCTTGACAGGCAGGAGACAATCCTTCCTGACTGAGTTCACAATCTAAGAGAAAACATGTTTATAGTTACAAAGCAAGTCTTAAATATTACCTTATAGCATCTGAAAGGAAATTGTAAGCGAGATAAATACATGCAGCATCTTATGTGCATTTCATATGTGCATTTGTTACAAATCTGATATCCTTATTAACCACACTAACACACAAGTGAAATAGACTGGTTTCAGACAATGATTTTACTGCTGACAGACCCCAAAAGCCTTTGCAAGAGCTGGCACCTGGCATCACAGTTGAATCTGTCTTATTCTTTATGGCTAAGGCTACACTATGGTTTCTGTTTCATTCCCAGTACCCCTCGTTGTGAGAGGGATAGTGGGAAGTTTGAAATAAGCACTTATTTTGAACGCACCACACCAAATTTGAAATGTTATCTCAAATAACTTGCACAATTTGTGCAATGCAAAGTTATTTCAACTTAGGGCTACAGTGTAGCCCTAGCCTATGTTTTGTGCAACAGATAGTAGAGTGGACCCATGAGCAGGTTCATTAGGCAGTGTCACAATATAAATGCATAATAATGATGATAAAACCAGTAGTCGAGAACATTGTGAGAATATGCATGTCTGTATTGGGAAAGAGAATCTCAGGAACACACATTAAATTAATCGGTTTCTCACTTCTTTCCCCATCCCTAACTGAACATACATACACTCCTATCCCCAACTCCTCCCCCAAAAAAATTTGGAGTTCCTTGTGGGAGATATGGCTCAGTTATTAACATATGATATGTGTATTACAATGCCTTATTTTAGCTTCCACGAGCCATGCCCTACAACTTCTAGTTGTCTCCTGGATCATTTCAATCAAGAGTTTTGCTTTAGATGGTAGAGTAAGTAGTGACCGCGGGATTCACTTTAGAACACATTGGCTATGTTTAAACTTGCCCCCTTCTTCTAAAATCTTTGGGAATAAAGGCACTTGGAAGTAGAGTGGGCACTTTGAAGTGCCCCACAGCTACGTGGCATGCCGGCACTTCAAAGTTTGACGCTTCGAAGTTGCCATGGGGAGAATTAACCTAGTGAAATGCTTCATAATCATCGCAGGACTTCATTAGTATTATCCGATCAGGCTGGAGAAGGAAGCAAGTGTTGACATAACCATTGTGGAATTTAATTTAGTTGTATAGCTGTTCACCAAATATATAGGCGACATGTTCATCTTCATATCTTTTAAGCTGATACTTCCATTTCCAGCCTTCATTTTATTTTTAAGAGTATAATTTTTGATTCATGGGCCTGGTTTAACCAGCATAACTGTGTTATTTAGGGGAGTGATTTTTTTCTTTTTGTTTTTAAAACAATATTTTGATGCTGGTAAAAAGACCTAATGTAGAAGTAGTTATGCATATATAAGTCCGTGTACATCATATTGGGAATATAAACTTTTAAAATGGAATACTGCGTCAATGCCATAGGTTTTTCCATGCTATCCATAAAGTATACAACAAACCTTTCCTAGTGAAGACAAGGCCACAATCTGTTTTAAAGACATTACCAAAATTCAAGCATGGGAAAGACCATTTTGCAAGTTCAAAGAAGTGAGATTGTTACTCGTTGTCTTTGGAGAGGTTTGGACTGCTTTAGAAGTTCTGTTGTCTTTACAGTATATCCTGCAAAGTGCTGAACCCTCTCCATTCCCATTGAAGTCATTCCAACTCGAGGTTGTTTTTTTCTTCAGGTTCGAGCCCTTAACCGTTTTTAATTTACCAACTGACAATGGCAAAAGGGTGTACCATGTTGCAGTCCAAAAGTTATGATTGTTGGGAGGTTAAATGAACATTCAGGCTTTGTCCTAATTACTTCCTTTATTTTAATATAGCTGTCCCTTGGAATAGGTGGAGTTTACAGGGATAAATGCTTTTGTCTGGTAAAACAGAATGATGGCTTCATTTTTTGCCAGTGACAGGACAGTTTAAACATTTGGTCCACTTCAGTATAAACTACTGCATTTATTTTTAACTCTTTCACTTTTTGGTTTGGAATCAGTAGATGTCCGTGGCTTGTTTGCCCACTGGGCAGTGCACACACAGTTTCAACTCACTCAGCATAACTCCTGTTACAATGCAAAACCTACATTTATTTGTGATCTGAATGCTGAATGATGGAGTAGCTTATCCCAGTGTATTATCATGAATGCTATCTTACCTAAAGGGTGATATTCTAGGAATAATTGAAAGTAAGTACTGCAGGACTGTTGAGATAAATTTTGATATTAAAAACATAGGTTGGTTCATAAAAAATTGCAGTGACAATTGGTTATACTGACAGCTTTTCAACAAGTGTATAAGCCTCCAGATGGAAAGAAATTTGGCTTAATGAATTATAGGCGGCATGTGTAACACAAGCTCTTTTATAGGAACAAAATGGAAGAAAGAATAAAGGTATCCATACAGGCATGTCTTAAATAACATCACTGCTAAAAACAAGGTATTGAAAAAGAGAGAGAAAAAAGTTTTGTTATTGAAGGACCTTCAGGTTCCCAATCAGGATACTGCACAGTCATTCCTTTACTGACTGAAAATGCGTGCTCTTGTCAGCAGACTGTGAAGGCTGACAGTCTTCCAGTGACAAGATGCTAATATTACAGGATCTTCTTTAAGAATGCACATCCTTGGCTGAGCTGATACAAAGAATATTTTGGGGTTTTCTAAAGGAGGACATTTTTAGTTTGTTTTTCAATTTTAACACCTTTTTTAGCACAAAACATTAACTAGAAGTGTACACACTGTTTTAATGTATTTTATGCATTCTGATACTGACACAGTGGCTATGTCTACACTAGCACACAACGTCAAAGTAGCCTATTTCGAAGTAAGAACTTCGAAATAGGCTACTTCGACGATTATCGTCTACACGTCCTCCAGGGCTGGCAAACGTCGACGTTCAACGTCGAAGTAGTGCCAGGGAACATCAAGAAGAGCCGCCCCGGAGGGAAACGCGGAGCGTCCACACACACACAAGCCCCCTATTTTGAAATAAGGGGCCAGGAAAGCCCACGAACCAGGTCACAGAGCACACTAGCCCTTCCAGGGCAGCTGCAAGCCGCTCCCTTAAAGGGCCCCTCCCAGACACACTCGGCCTGCACTGCATGAGCAGCCCTGCATTGGTGAGACAAGCCTCGCAGACCTTGAGCCTTCAGACATGGACCTCCAACAGCAGCTGGAAGCCCTACAAGCTGTCTCCCGCGGAGCAGGCACCCTTCTAGATGCTGCCTGAGCAGCCACCCAGCAGCTTCTGGAATGGAAGCCCTCCCCAGGAGCACCAGGAGACACCCCCGACCATCAGGCCCTCCTCGCCCTCCCCCGCCGACTGCCCCACCGACTCTGGAGCTACCCCTCCAGCACCGAGTGGTGGGAGCACCTGGTTATGGGGGAATGGAATGATGACCAATGGCTGTGGAACTTCCACGTGAGCCAGCAGACCTTCATGGAGCTTTGCCAGTGGCTCACCCCCGCACTCAGGCACCAGGACACCTGCATGCAATGCGCCCTCCCCGTCGAGAAGAGGGTTGCAATAGCTGTCTGGAAGCTGGCCACTCCAGACAGCTACTGCTCCGTGGGACAGCAGTTTGGAGTGGGAAAGGCCACAGTCGGGGCTGTCCTCATGGAGGTAAGGAGGCCTGGGGCTGAACTCCCTGCTGGGGAGGGAGGCCTGGGTGAGGAGGGCCGCAGGAGGGGGGCTTGGGTGAGGGGGGCCTCAGGAGGGGGCTTGGGTGAAGGGGGCCTCAGGAGGGGGGCTTGGGTGAGGGGGGCCTCAGGAGGGGGGCCTGGGTGAGGGGGTCACACTCTGCAAACCCTCACAGGCACCCGTGTTCCTTCCCCACAGGTGATGCGTGCACTCAATGCCCTGCTGCTGAAGAGGGTCGTCTGAGTTGGGGACATGGACGTGGCTGTCGAGGGATTCACCGCCATGGGATTCCCTGACTGCTTTGGAGCCCTTGATGGGACCCACATCCCCATCCGTGCCCCAGATCACAGTGGTGGCCACTATGTCAACAGGAAGGGCTACCATTCTGTGGTCCTGCAGGCCATGGTCGACAGCTGTGGCCACTTCTAGAACATCTACGTGGGCTGGCCCGGCTCTACCCACGATGCCCGCGTTTTCTGGAATTCGGGACTATGCCGCCGACTGCAAGCGGGGACCTACATCCACCAGAGGGATCCCCCACCGTACCCCTCTGCCTTATGGAGGATGCAGCATACCCCCTCCAGCCCTGGCTTATGCGGCCCTATACAGGCCACCTCTCTGACAGCCAGGAGCGCTACAACGCCCACCTCAACTATGCCCGACAAGTGGTCGAGCGAGCCTTCGGGTGCCTGAAAGACCACTGGTTTTGCCTCCTAGAACGCCTAGATCTGGGCCTCCCAAACATCCCCCAGGTTGTGGGGGCCTGCTGCACACTCCACAACCTGGTGGAAAGCGAGGGGGAGGCCTTCGTGCAGGGCTGGGCACAGGAGGCCGCAACAGCCTACCCCCAGCCAGCCGCTGCCCCGAGCCGCCAGGCCCACCAGGATGGGGTCCGGGTCTGGGAGGCCCTAAGGGAGTACTTTCACCAGGGGGCCCAGTGAGCGACCCCCCTCCCCGGCCATCCCTGCAGCCCGCCCCAGCACCCACACCTCACCTTCACCAAAAGCATACAGGACACAAGTTTTGGGAAAAATAAAACTGTCATTATTTACAAGAAAAACAAAAATGTCACCTCTTTTTGGCAAATAAATAATAATATTAGCAAAAAGAACATTAATGAAAATAATAACTATGTACAAGTGGGGACATCTCTACAAACTATAACGGGGCGGTCAACTATAAATAATTATATACAAGGGTGGGGACAACTATTTACGGGGGGGAGATGTGGGCAGGCCACCCATCGGCTCATCATTCTGGGGTGGGGGTGGAAGGGCGCGACCCCCACCGCGTCCAGCTGACCGGTCCCCCACTCAGCCGGGGTCCCCGGCGAGGCTGGCTGGGGGCAGGGAGCACGGGGAGGTATGGCCGAGGTGGGTCCATGGCCCTGGGTGGCTCCTGCTCTGAGGAGCTGTTGGGTGGGACAGCAGGGGGGACGAGAGTGGGTGGGACATCAGTGGGCGGGACGACAGCAGGCGAGACATCAGTGGGCGGGGCGGCAGGGAGGGCAGGACGGAGGACATCGAGGGGAGGCAGATGGGTCACCAGCTCCTCGGGGGTATCGGCCACCCGGTTAAAGGTGGCCATGAACTCGCGCCAGGCCTCCCGGCGGCTTCCCGCTCCTCAAATTGGAGCCTCCGCTCCATGAGGTCCGCCTGGCGCCGGAGGGCGGCAGCCACCTCCGGGTCGTAGGTGGTGGTGGTGCAGCGGTGTTGTCCCCAGGAGTGGACCCGGACTGGGGCAGGCGGTGTCCCCGACAACTGGTGCTCTGGTGGTCTGGGAGGGCTGTCGGGGACGACGGATAGTGCGGCTGCAGAAATAGGGGGAAGAGAGGCCGTGAGTACCCAGCCTTGACCCGTGGCCCACCCCCCAGCCCCTCTAGGGCCTGTGTCCCTGCCCCATCCATCCCCCATTGGTGCGTGCAGTGATCCTGTGGGTGGCCCCCTCCAGTGGTCCTCCCCTCTCCCCTCCCACTGGGGGTGGGGCACGGCACTGTCCATGAGTGGAGGTGCTGCTGGGCACTGGGGGCTGTGGCGCTGTCCCTGTGCTGTGGATTGCCCAGGCCATGTCAGGCTGGGGTGTTGTGGGGATGTGGGGGGCCCCCGGTCAAGTGGTGCCCCCACCCCATACTCAGGAGGTCTGTGCCCTGTGAAGTACGTACCTGATGGTGCACTGCCAGGCTCTGGAGATGCCCATGAGGCAGACACCCGGCTGGAGCTGCGGGATGGCACGTCCAGCACCAGCTCCCCCTCCTCACTGGACCACTCCGTGGCTGGGGTGGAGGGTCCCGGCTGTAGGCGTGGTGGGGGCAGGGCTGGCCTCCACTCCTGACCCTGTCTCCGAGGCCGGTTGGGGCTCATCAGCCGTGGTGTCAAGGGTGGCTGGGGGGGAGGAGGTGCCCCGGGGGCCCAGGATAGCCCTGAGCTCCTGGTAATAGGGGCAAGTGGCAGGGGCAGCCCCAGACCAGCTGGTCGAGTCCCAGGCCCGGGCGTAACCCTGCCGCAAACTCCTTGATCTTGCTCCTGACATGGTCAGGAGTGCGGGCAGGGTGACCCCGGGCAGCCAGGCCCTCGGCCAGCTGGGCGAACGCTTCCACGTTCCGCCGCTTGCTCCCCATGACATGCAGCACCTCCTCCTCCCCCCAGAGCCCCAGCAGGTCTCAGAGCTCAGGGTCTGTCCAGGAGGGGCCCCACTTCCTACCCTGCCAGCTGGAGGCCTGGGAGCCCTGGGATGGCCCGGAGGGGGAGCTCAGGGGGCGCTCGTGAGGCTTGCTGGCTGCCGTGATGTCCCTCTGGCAGTGCAGGGACACCACGTGGCAGGGCTGCTACGTGCACGCTGCCAGCTTCCTGCTATGGGGTTTCTGGGTCCCTGCAGCTTTAACAGCCACTGAGTGCAGAGACCATAGAGCCCCGCAGGGTCTGGACAGAGCATCTCAACCCCTCAGCTGATTGCCGCCATGGAGGACCCCGCTATTTCGAAGTAGCAGGACGCGGATCGCCTACACACACCCTACTTTGTCGTTCAACGTCAAAGTAGGGCACTGTTCCCATCTTCTGATGGGAATAGCAATTTCAATGTCTCACTGCCTAATGTCAATTTCAACGTCGAAATAGCACCCGGCGTGTGTAGACGCGACGGGTGCTATTTCGACGTTGTGCCGGCTACTTCGAAGTAGCTGGCTAGTGTAGACGTAGCCTGTATGTCACTGACAATTGTTTGTTTATCTTCACAGTTAGATACTGGGAGATAAAGTAGGGCTTTGGCAGGATTCCTAGATTTTGTTTGCATCTCTGACACTGATTGGCTGCAGAACACTAGGTAAATCACTTAACCTCATCTTTGATATCCGGGAAATAAGGATGATGATCACCTCCCTCTCTCTGGGGGCATCAGTATGACCTAATAAAGCATTGGAAATGCTTTTAAGTTCCTACATTTAAAGGTGCTTTCTAAGCAAAAATTATAATTAACTCGTAAAAACAAAAAAAAAAAAGGTTTGTCAAAGCAATGTAAAGGATTAAACCACCTCAAAGAGCAATGACAAACTTTGTCACGTAATTTGTGATGTCACTAACAGAAAAGTATAACTAGAAGTAGAGAGTATGCAACAGATACATATGTCTCTAAAAGAGCAAATCCATATTTCCATTTTTGCCAAAGACTAACCAGTGATTCATATTCAGTCTCATGGGATTTGAGGCATAGTGAGTTAAGAACATAGTTACAGCCTTAAATCCAAATTTCTGAGTCAATGCCTGTCCCTTAACATTATTTCCAGTAAAAACAAATTAAAGGCCACAAGATATAGTTCTCTATACGCAAGAATAATTTCTGTAAAACCCCGTTGCTTGTGGTGTGGTAGAACATCCAGACACATATCAGATATACACATATGTCTCCAGACAGATGAGGAATGTTCTCCAAAGGACAAGTGTCTTGATGTCAATGGCTTTAACAGTATTCAGAAAGGGACTCTTCGAAAAAGTCCAGTGTACAATTACATAAAGAATATGTATGTACATATACCACAAATGTGGTGAATTGCACAACGAATATTTTCTCACGCAAAGGGCTAGATGTGTAACTGGTCAATTTCGTGCTTAATTTGTGCCAAGGCCAACCCCCAGCATGTCTAGGCTTAGTAGTTCAGAGCCATGACACCTCCAGACTTGCTGTGTCAGTTACGAATGTTTAAAAAAAAAAAGAAATATTTGACCATGGGCACCTCTTTTTTTACAAGCCCTGGGACAATCATTTATCCCAATCCCTGGTTCGCTTTAATTGTGCATGCAGATCAGTGGCATACATTTTTGTGCATACAGTTGTACACTTGTCATCTTGAAATCAGGATCCTAAAACTGCATGGCTGTCTATGCTACAAAAAGAACTTCGAAGTTGCTTACTTCCAAGTACAACTTCAAAGAGCATCTACACACACCCTACTTTGAAGTTAAACTTCAAAGCAGGGCAGTAGTCTATTCCCAGGAATGGAATAACAGCTTCGAAGTTGGGTGAAAGGTGAAGCCACTGGGGTACCCATGAGTGTAAAAAACACTCCAGAAATAAAAGCTCTTACAGGGTGTGTCTACACTAGGAACTAACTTCACAGTTAACTTCGAAGTAATGGGAAATGTGTGTAGACTCTCTGCTGGCTACTTCAATGTAGTGCCTAACGTCAAAGTTAGCTTTCAAAACAAAAAGCAGTCAAGTAGCACTTTAAAGACTAGCAAAAAAGTTTATTAGGTGAGCTTTCGTGCTGTGGTCTGAAGAAGTGGGTCTGTCCCACAAAAGCTCACCTAGTAAACTTTTTTGCTAGTCTTTAAAGTGCTACTTGACTGCTTTTTGTTTTGATAGTGTATAGACTAGCACGGCTTCCTCTCTGTTACTATTCAACATGCAAAGTTAACTTTGAAGTTAGTTCCTAGTGTAGACGCACCCTGTAAGAGCTTTTATTTCTGGAGTGTTTTTTTACACTCATGGGTACCCCAGTGGCTTTACCTTTCACCTTTAGTCGTACTGAAACTTGCTATTAAATGTTCTGTATTTTGTCGGATAGGGGTATTGTTCATTGCGTTCTCACAAGGATAATCTTTCACAGTGAGCACTTGTGCCTTGCATTTTTAACAACATGACAAATGTTGTGCAACAGTAGACACGCTCCATTTTTTGTTGATCATTCCCACCAAGCACCCAAAGTGACAGCTAATGTGAATCTGTGTTCCTTTGTGCTCCATCTTTCTGTATGGGCTGTTAGCTCTTTGCAGCTGGTTACATCTGTTACTTTGTGTTTGCACAGGTCCTAGCACAACAAGGCTCCATCCCTGATTGTTCCTTAGGCACTACCATAATGAACATTAATGTAAAAAGAACACTGACTGGCACCATATTTTCTTTCCTGCTAGGTACTCATTTCTCTTTTGGAGTACAAAGCTATATTGTATGTCACAGAATGAGACGCCGGTCTATATTAAGCCATGAAAATACAACTCATTAGAAGCCACACAGTTGATTGAAGGCATAATAAATGGCTGCCTAACAACAAGATTTTTCTCTGGGTAGATAATTTGATTAGTAAATATTTATTTATTATTAAATGTTAAATATGTTTTGGATCCAAGTTTAATCATGAAGCTAACTGACCCTTTGAACAATTTAAACTATAAATCTGGAGGTTCCGTAGTCTGAACCAGAGATACAGGTAAACAAACAAATTCTGAGCAGCTAGAGATAGTGGAAAGAATGTGATAATATTTATTTAGAGAGCATCACATGGCATACATTGTTTGATTAGTCACAGTTTATTCTTAAGTTTGAAGTTTACACCTGGGTCTCAATCAAGATAGCAATTACCTTACACGTTACAAAGACAGTTTGCCCATCTTTGATATCCGTAGTGACCTCAGGCAATTCACTTAATAGACACGTTCAGTAAGTAATTTTCTTCTCCCGTCTTCCACTCCCTTCAGTCCCACATCCTTCTGTACTATGTAGCTGATTTGTCAGTTTTCATTTAATTTTTTCCTATCTTTCTGTTAAATTCTAATTGTGCCAATTTACTTTTATCAATTTCCAGACCTGAAGAAGTGGGTCTGTCCCACCAAAGCTCATCACCTAATAAATCATTTTGTTAGTCTTTACAGGGCTACAGGACCGCTTTTTTGTTTTATTGTGAATAAGCAGCTTATTTGCTTTTGACCCTCTAAATCATCCAATCTCGTATTTTTTAAAGAGGTAGTCCACTCCTGCACACCAACAGATCTTTGCAGGTCAGTTAATGGTCTTCTAGAACATGCTGTACTGCTGTGATTCACTATTTTTTATAAACCAGTGATGTTGTATGTTGCAGTGTAGCTGGCCTACTCAAGCACATAACCACATGCATTCTACCAGGGCCTACCTGCCATTTTCAACCATTAAGGGATTGATATGGCATGCTATAGCTTGATCATGTTGGGAATTGCCCATACTAGATAAGAATGTGACTTGTACATTCTTATATGATGTTTAGTTATAAAAACTACTTGGACATTGTGATTTTCTGACATAATTAATGTGGCCAGAAGGCAACAAGCAACTAATTAGTGAATTCCACTGTTGTCTCTTGAACCAAAATAAGACCCCAGGAAGCCCATGAACTGTTTTGTTTTTTTTTAAACAATGTAGACGTGTTAACTCTACTAAAGTGAAACTCACAAATTTCACGACCGTACCAATTGCATTATACATATATTTTCCACAGTAGCTGCACTCCATCCTTATGAACTCTTAAATTTAATGTTCAAGAGCTAGGGAAATAATAAAAGCCCCCCTCCTTTGTCCAGGGGGAATGTTTGAGATAAAAAAAGGCAGACTTAAGTAGGAGACTAGAGTACATTCTCATACTGGAAGTAGTGGGCTTAGATTTAGATTCAGAAAGTGCTTGGGAAAATCTTATAAAATGCAATAACATTCCCTCTCTCCTAGCGTACACACACTCAGACTGATATTATACTGCAGGAACTTGAGATTCAATAGCGTTCTTATGAGCTGCAGTGCTTATTACTTAGATATCAGAGATGCCCTGTTGATGTACAAACATTTGAATTCCAAAGGGAAATAAAGTCTGTATTTTCAGCTTATTATGGGGCAATATAGTAGACACTCTACAGTGAATGCCTGAAAAAAATCATTTTCTCTTTCTCCCCAGTTTTCATCCCCTAACATTTTTTTTTTTGCTTCATACCTCTGCTGCAGAAGAAAACATCCACTCCAGTCACCTAGCCAAGATGTTATATCCATAACTCCTATTATTAATGTTGTTTGTTCTCATAATTCATTGTGCTAGCAGAGGTGGCCAGGATTTGAAATTATCAAGCTACCTGGCTATACATGGAAACCACTGAAACTGCCAGAGAGCAGATTGCTAACCAGATGCTATTGCCTCTCCTCTCACACCCCATCTGACATTCTGTTTTAGTTTTCCCTCACTAAGTGGGCTTCTAAGCACAGCTGTTGACCTGCTTAAACAGCTCTAAAGCTATTGCTTTAAAAATCAAAACCACTATGTACCACAAATGGGTTATGAATAAAGAGCACTTGTTGCATCCTTATAATCTCTTTTGCACTTGCATATACACCTGTGGTGTTCTGGGAATATACTGGGATATGACCTCTTGAATCCCAGTCTTTTGTTATCCTTCTGTGTATAGAAAATAAAATCAAAATTTTCCCTTCTTGAGAAAGATAGCTGGGTGGGCCAGGTGAGCACTTGAGCACATAGTGATAGTGGGAGGTTAGGAAGCAAGCCCATCCTGAGGCCCAGAAGCTGATCAGTATTTCCTATCCCCTTTTGCTTTGGGCAGGAGTCCATATAAATAATCCATGCAGGAAATGTGCAGTCTGATAAACTCACAAAAGGCCTACGTGAGTATTCTCAGTCGTGGCCTTTTGGCCCTTTCTCTCATTGTTTTCCTTTGCCCACAAAAATGTCCTGTGCAACCTTCTACTCTCTACTCAGCAGTGGGAGCAGCATCAGTAGGTTGTAGCAAGGATAGCCTTCCCATTGGGCTTTACTGCCACAACACATCACTTCAACCGAAAACTACTCCTGTTTTTACATTTAACCCCTTAATATGCTGCACCCCCTTCACTACCCAACAAACACAAAATCTTGTTGCTAAATAAACATGGAGGATGAAATCCTCATCCCATGAGACTTAATAGTTTTGCCAGTGACTACAGAAAGGCTAGAATTTCATCCTAGGGCCTTCTCTAAAATGTGATAGCCCTTTCTTTTGTTCTGTGCTTCAGAGTGGTGCTGTATCTCACAAAGTAATTATTCAAATATTTATATAATTGTTGAGTGTATATGTGCATTTCTTATTATACTTATTATGACAGCATACAATGTAAGCTAATCTCCTTTCTGATTTATTAAGCCTATTGGGGGCTATGCCCTAGCTGATTGGAAAGGGTCTGCTGGCTTGACCTTCTGGTATGATTTACGACTGTTCCACAAAAAGCATTCTCATTAAAACTAATTATAAAAAGTTAAAGGCATACTCTGTGCCTGCTTAAGTGAGTTGTAACCAACTACAAAATTGTCTTAAATCCCTTCAGAGTGCAAATATTTAACTAAATCATGAATAAACCTTTCAGTCTCTCTTACAGAAAGAAAAGGTATGAGAGGCTGAAGTACACACATTCTACAGTCTTCTTAAAAACACAAACAAAAAACTTACATTTCAAATTTCAGCACAAGCCAATAAATAAACTCATTTTCTATAGACATTCTGGCATTACTGGTGAGGCTGGTGAACAAAAAACAAAACAAAAGCAAGCTTAATTTTCTGCTCTATTAGAAAGGAGAAAAAATCCTCGTTGGCAATTTTTTAATAAAAATCGAGGTGAGACAGAGAAATGCCTTTGTGTTGATTTTGTTAACAGAAGTATTGTCAGTTCCAAGAGTGGTTGCCGGAAATCCCCGGTGTGGTGTCCTGGCAGGTCTTCTGCTCCATCAGTGCTGATAACCATTCAGCCGCATGTTTGGCCCCTGTGCGTGTCATGTCAGCTTGCACAAATAGCCAGCGCAGCTCAGTCTGAGAGAGCCCCCCAAAGGTGACAACATCAGATAAGGATGGAAGGCACCAGGCCAGGTTTATTGTAAGTGAAATAAGGTCCTAGCTCCCCTGGATCAGATGTCTACAGTTAGCCTAACATATGTGTTTGACAGACTCAGTGACATGCAGTTCGTCACTGCCCCTAGATCAGATGAAGACAACTCCCTTGGGTTAAATTTTCCAGACATCACTCCTGACATCTCAGGTTGCCACCCTCTGACATAACCTGGTTACCACCAATTACCTTGTATGTCGGGATTCCGTGACTATCCTACTGTCAGTTTAGACCCTATCCTGAACCTGGCTCATTATATCTCATTTGTGGGGAGTTTGTTGATACCAACATGTTTCTTCATGAGGTGTTCTGTTAAGACCCCTCTGATTTGTGCTTCCATTCTGTGTCTAACACCAATTAGGTGTGGGTGTTTCTCTAATGCCAACCCATTTTGTGCCAAGTGCTACAAGAAGGAGCCTGTCTCTTCCTCACAGATTCAGTTTGCTTTATATTAACAAAGTCCTAATCATTGTTGTCTAGACCTCAGGCCTCATACCAGGACTGTGATACATGGCTTATATTTCAGGCCCACATCTTACTACACACAGTGTTAAATAAAATCATGAGTCCGTGGCCCAAAATCTGAGAGTTTGAGAAATCATAAATTTGGGATGGTTTCTACTTGTTTTCTGGATTTTGAATCTTTGCTATTTAGCCTTTAGCACTAAAAAACTCTTTTCTTTTCATTTTTTTAATGACACTTAGGATTCTGACATACACAATGCTCCAGGATCTGGGCCATTAAGGAAAACACTCACTGTTACGAGACTCTCAAGAAAATAGTGGTTATTGGCAACAATGTGATTGTTTCAATTCTTTTGGACCATATATTCTGAAAATAATGGAAACTATGGTGTAGAAAACCTTCCAGTGCTAAACATGAAGAGCTAGCTGTCAGTATTCCCTGTAAGCTGAGTTCTTGGGTGGCCACAAAGGAGAGACTCATGTGCCGCCCAGCTGATGATCATAGCACTTATGGCTCCTCACGACCTGCAGCATATTTTCCTACTGGTGGTGCACATCTACTTCTGCCTTGGTGCATATAACAACATTTATGCTGACCTTGAATGGAAAAAATTAGAAGGAACACTGCTGGAAGTACAGTAGACATCCATTTTTATCAGTGATGCACCCAGCTGTGAGAGTCTTCACAATCTGTAGCTCATTTCTACCAGCCTAAATTTCTTTCCTCTGAATATTAGACAAGTTGTTTGATGGATTATCTTTGGTATTTGTGAAGGAGATGTACTTCTGAGCTCTGAACATTGAGGTGGACACAGGATTGTTGTGCAGTTGCTGACCTAAACTGTTAGGTACTAGTAATGTGCTTAATTTATGACTGTTCTTCTCCACCCCTGCCCCAACATGGTGACTCTGCTTTGAATACAGAGATGGCTGGAGTCTCTTCTTACTTGTGGCAGTGTAAATAGAGTGTAATTCTTCTGAAGTTCACGACATTACACCCGTGAAAACGGGTGCAAATGTAGAGAGGAACCAGATTCCTAGTTTATAAAGCATTTTAGGAGCCTTGAGATCAGGATAACAGTAATAAGGGTTACTCTTGATTGCTCCCTAACCTTGTCCTGTGTTAGATGACTCATTCCTTTTAATTTTACATTGGTTCTGTGTTTTGCATGATTATCTCTGACACACTTGAATCTCTCTAATCCAGTTGTCCATGATCTGGGAGCACCGGTGGTTTGGACTCTGGTAGGGGGAAAAAGAGGCGTGTGCATGTACTGCTATTCTACCACCTCCCCAGCTGGGGAACAACAGCACAGAAAAGTTGTTCGTGGGAGGCTCTTCCCCTGCCACTCCCATAGTGTGCTCCTTCACACTCTCTTCCTCTCAGGTTCCATACTCAGCACCCTCCTGCAACCTCCCTCCCTCCCAGGTTCCATACCCTCCACTCCTTGCACACTCCCTCTCTTCCTGTCTGTGTTACATGTGAAATAAAAATTCAATACTTTGCAAAATGTTTTTATTTTCACCTTCACAATAAAAAAGTTTACATGAACACCCATGTAGCCCAGAAAAGTCCATAATCTGATTATTCCTATTCTGAAGGATGCTGGATTAAAGAGGTTCAAGTGTACCATCCCATTACCATACAGGTATGCACATACTACTATGTGACAACACTGGAGGTCCATCCCATCAGTCAGCTGCATTGGTATTTAAGCAGGCAGCACACGGGAGAATGTGTACTGACATTTAGGAAATCTCTATGTCAATCAAAGATATATTTGCTCTCATGAAAAAGAAGAATCCAAACCAAATGACCAAAAAGTCACTACATAATCTGCAAGCTCAGAACGTATCTTCAGTTGCTAAGCATAGCAGTAAAGAACATGCTCTCTTTTACCCTAAATAGTATTTTCCTTTGCAAAGTTCTAGTGTACAAATCATTGAGACTGATTGACAGCTGGAGGTTGGCATATGAGGCTTTTCACCCTTGGTTTTATGCATCATGTAAGTGGCAGGAAAAAAAAAAACTAGTCATCCTGAAGAATTGCATGAGGCTGAAGTCATTCAAGCCTCAGAAATAAATGAGATGAATGGAAGGAGTCTGTGCCCCATATGCAGCATAGAGTTGCTACCTGAAATTCGTTAATAATCTAGTCCATTCTGCTACAGAGTGATATAATTTTTTATGATGCACTTATTCTGCCATTTATGTGCATGGATCATGGCAAATAAACACCCAGGGTCACATTTGGACCTTAGAATCTGCTTTTCCAGTGGACTTCATTTCTAAGAGAAGCATTTTTGGTTCCTGGATTTTCCTGCCATTTCTTTGTTTCATTTCATGGGGTTAAGGTTTGCAGTGTAGCTCTGTACTGTAAACATTAGATACTTGCTTTTTTTTGGTATAAATTTGAAGCAAGCATTTTAAGTTGTTTTTTAGAAATTTAGTATAAAATTGTGGAGTAAATAATATTAGAAATAACATTCTTTAGAGTGGAGATGTGACCCTATTTCTATCCTTTTTCTTGTTAAAGCTCCTTTACTTTTCTTGATGAACAAGAAATGACGTCTCTGCATCAAACACCTGCCTTCTGAAAACACACCCTTTCCCCAAAGGCTAACATCAGTGATCTCTGAAAATATCCATGTTACGTTACAGAGAGCCAGTCTCTGGTGTGTTTGGATGCTAAACTATATCTAGGCTTGGAGCAAACACAGTCTCCTTTATGTTCATAACACCACTCTGTGCTTGGGATGGTGCTTGACAAATAAGAGCATGAGTTTTATCCATTCTGTTTTATGGTAGAATTTTTTAAAAAAAAATATTTCCAGGATTGCCTGTTTGCTTCACAATCTTCCCCTTTTAAAAAATATTTGCATGCCCTGGGCTTTAAATATTTATATCAATCTAGGAATGTGTTGGGGCCTAGATCCCCCCACGGCCCTGTTGCAGAAAGAGATGTTAACTCAGCGGGATAGTCCAAGTGGAGCATTAACCCTGCGCAGGGGAAATTTCCCATGGCATGAGGCTGGTGGCGTCTACATAGTTTCCTCCAGTGCTAGCTGCTCTCCCTCCCCAGCCCCAGAAATAAAAATAAGGAAGGGCTGTGTTAGGGGCTGTTGGGAAGAATATTTGTAGCAGAAGGAAGGAGTAAAAAAGGTAAGACATCTAACTTCAATAGGAGGTAGAGTAGGATTAACTTGTCCCTGGGCAGGGTTGCTTTGAATTTTGGATCTGCAATTGACATTCTGCAGACACCATGATAAATGTGTGCGAGCACAGCTTGCATGTAGTGAAGAAATGGGGGTCATCATGATTGGGGTCCTGCTCTGGAGGAAAGAAATAAAATTGGGGATTTTCAGAGCTGCTAAGATGTCTTCCAGCTAAGTGAGAATTACTCTGAAAAAGCTACAAAATAAAATTGATGTGAAGTACATAACCACAGTGAAACTAGGCAGTCTTTCAGTCCATTGGCCTGAAAGTCCATAGGTCCCATTCCAAGGCAAGTGAGAGCAATAATAAGTAATAAGCAATAGCAGTAATAATAATAATCTCTGTCCAGAATATTTGAATGGTGTCTGAGTTTGGAGTGGAGAATATGGAGGAAATGGTGGAGTTTTAAAGGAGGTGGGTTTTAAAGGAGGGCTGTTTTAGACCAAGGGTCAACAGTCCCCTGCATGGGTGCCAAGAGTGACAAACAAGCAGATTTTCATCAGCACATGAGGTAAGAGCTCAGCCTGCTCTTCCACCCCTGATGAATCCAGGAGCTTGCTGAAAGCCATGCCCCCTGTGGATTAACAAAAGACCAGTTAATGCTGCCAACCACCACCTAAACGGTAAAGGTCTGCGTCTTCATTTATTTATTAATGAAGCTGTTGTAAGTTGGACTATTAGTGAGTTTAAAAAGCATCATCAGGACTGGGACTGTACGTAAAGGTCAAAAGGCTGCTGATCCCTGTTTTAGGCCTACAGCCATGGCTTTGACTGCTGTTAGAAGAATGTGTGCATTTCACTGTTCCTTCCTCTCTGTCTATTGGCCCTATTCTTGCACAGGCAGGATACACAAGAATTCTGTTCTCCATGGGCAAGCAGCAACTAATCTACAGGGAGACCAGTCAGCTACATCTCCTGGGGCTCTGGATTTGTTTATGTTAATGAGCCCATCTCACCCTTACTTTGAAACCACCAGATTATTGAAAGATACAGGGTTCCAATCTCATAGAGCTGGAAGGGACCTTCAGAAGTTATCAAGTCCAGTTCCCTGTTCTTACAACAGGACCTATCACCACCCCTACCACATTTTTTTTAATCTATTTGTCCCACGTCCCTAAATTGCCCCCTCAGGGACTGAGCACACAACCTGGGGTTTAGCAGGCTAGTAGTCAAACCACAGAGCTATCCTTCACAGAGATACTAATTAGCTCCTCTGATATGCAAACATAAATGAATATAACATTAGCCCATTTGTCTCTGATACCAGGTATTCTGACAGTTCACAGAGATGAAGGAGTTGGAGGTAATGTCAAAGGAAAGGAGAGTAAAATGGTCAAGGGTGGCCTCAGCTGTTTAGCCTTCCACTGAATGGTTGAACGAGACACCAGTGGGAGTCCCTCAAAGAAGCTCTACAGTCAGAAGCACTGAAGTGAGAAGAGCTGGCCTCAGTATAATGAGGGGCCAGGGAGCATGGGCAACCCAGCTGTCTTAGGCGGATATAAAATGAGAGAGAGACACTCAGATATCCTGGGCATAAATTGCAGTTGGCACTTCAATAATCTTGCAGCTCTTGCTTTGGCAGGCTAATATTTTTTTCCCCCCAGAATCAGGAGGACATTTGAAAAATGTGTTTTCTAGGTGAGGTTTTAATTTTGGGGCCTGCCAACCGTGGCAATTTTTTTTTAAAGTCACTGCAAATTGCTTAGCCTGTAGAAAGTGTACGTTTTCTCCCTGGTTTAAATCTTTGAAAACTAATGTCATTTGTAATGCTGTACAAAATGCTCTCTTCAGAGTTGCCAATTTGTGATTTCACTGTGGGCTTCTCCTCTTAGTTCCTGGATGGTGGGTGAGGGAGGCAGGACAGTCCTAAAGCTCCAGCTCCTGAAATTGTATGATCATGGGAGAATTTTAGCTTTCATTTGGAAAAAATAAAAAGGAAATTTCTAGTCCTTCTGGTTAGTGAGTAAAGCTTGACAAATATGACACCCTGTATCAATGGTGGGTAATGTGATTACTGGACATGAAACATTTTGCAGACATTTACCATTCACAGGCTCTCCCCCTTCATCTCCCAGTGGTCCCAGTTTTCTCTTCCCAGCCAATGGGAACTGTGGGAAGTGGCAGCCAGCACTTTGCTGCAGGCACCACTGCCTATGCTCACATTGGCTAGGAACAGAGAACTGCAGCCAATGGGAGCTGTGGGAGGTGGTGTCTGCAGACAGTCAATGTCAGCAAAATGTCTCACAACTTGCAATCAGATGACCAAAATGTCTCACAGCTTGTGATCAGGTGCAAAAGTGGCTGGATAACCGTACTCAGAGAGTAGTTATTAATGGTTCTCAACCCTGCTGGAAAGGTATAACAAGTGGGGTTCCACCGGGGTCTGTACTGGGACCAGTTCTGTTCAATATCTTCACCAACGATTTAGATATTGGCATAGACAGTACGCTTGTTAAGTTTGCAGATCATACCAAGCTATGTCCTTTTCAGGTATGGTGTTCCTGCAAGGCAGCACTACCAGGAAAAGGAGTCTCTGAAGAAAAGAGCCTGAAGAGCAATGGGGGAAGGTGGACCTAGGGGCACTGACAGCAGCTGGGGGGAGAGGGGCCAGCGCAGTGAGGAGGGCGGACATGGGAGCAGATGGGGGAAGTGGGTTGGGGAGGGTCCTATGATGATGGTAGCTGGGGGAGGGGGGGCAAAAGGTAGGGAGGAGGGTCCTGGGGATATGAAGTCATTGCTCCACAGGGAGCTGTGGTGACAGGGAGGTATGAAGTAGTGGGATCCTTAACCACATTCTCCACACCCCACTGCCTTGTGGGTTATCCTGGGAAGGAGAGGGGCTAAAGGAGTGAACCCTGACAGAAAATCCGGAGTGGAGTCCGAAGTCGGTTCGGTGTCAACTTCTGGCACTGTCCCGGCAACTCCTGCAGCTGAGCTGGTACCAGACATGGAGGTTATCCTCTCCTTTGGACTATATCAGTAAAGTCGAGAGGGGGACACTAGTGTCTGGGCAGCCCAGAGTCTCCATAATAAATGCCCAGGCTTGTGCCCGGAGAGGTACTCCGGCATCGCTGAACAGCGTTGCGTCAACACGGGAGGCAACAGATCCCGGTTATAAGCTCTTGCTCGATTGGCGTAGAGAACGAGTGCCTGGGGTTGCCTTTGACGGTGGAAGAGATCCTCGCATCTCACTGGACAGTCACCACCCGCCTCAAGCTGGGCAGCCCCCAGCCAATAGGGTATCGTCCCTCCACAGTTCACCTGCCTCGCTGGGTGCATGAGGCTTAAGGTTCCTGAACCTGACAAGTGACTGAAATTTGGGCACCAGGCAAACCAAGAAGAAAATCAACAAGAAATGAGAAACATCAACAATTCAAGCTTGCTTCCTGGAATGTGCGGACCATGCTGACCGGCTTGACTGAAGATCTTCAGGCCATCAGTGACACCCGCAAGACCGCTGTCATCAACGAGGAACTGAAGAGGCTCAGAGTTGATATCGCTGCACTGCAAGAGACGCGACTTGCAGATTCGGGATCTCTAAAGGAAAAGGACTACACCTTTTTATGGCAGGGTAAAGCCCAAGAAGAACCCTGAGAGCATGGTGTTGGCTTTGCTGTCAGAAACACCCTTCTACAAATGGTGGAATTAGTCATGGGCGGATCAGAAAGACTTCTTCGGATCATGCTTCAAACTTGCGCCGGTCCTGTCCACCTGATCAGCGCTTATGCTCCAACCCTGTACACCACACCAGAAGTAAAAGACAAGTTCTACAACGTGCTTAGTGCGGCTGTAGCGGAAATACCTGCTCATGAACAACTGTACATCTTGGGTGACTTCAATGCAAGAGTTGGAGCTGATTTAGCCTCATGGCCTTCCTGCTCAGGACACTTTGGTGTGGGAAAAATGAATGACAATGGACAGCGTCTCCTTGAACTGTGCACGTACCACAATCTGTGCATCACAAACACATTCTTCCGAACGAAGCCACAGCACAGAGTGTCGTGGAGACACCCACGCTCGAAGCACTGGCATCAACTAGATGTGGTCATCACTAGGCGTAATAACCTCAAAAACGTCCTTCTGACAAGCAGCTATCATAGTGCTGACTGTGATACAGATCACTCGCTAGTTTGCTCCAAGCTCAAGCTGAGACCCAAGAAGCTATACCGCTGTAAACCTGCTAGAAGGCCCCACATTGACACCAGAAAGACGGCAAACTTGGAGAAAGCTGAAAAGTTCAGAGAGACCCTCCAGGAAAATCTGCACAGCGGCCCTGGGGTTGCCAATGCGACATCCAAATGGCAACATCTGAGGGATACAGTTTACAACACGGCCTTGTTGGTGTTTGGAAGAAGAGCTAGAAACACGAACGACTGGTTCGAAGCTAACTCTGATGAGATGATTCCAGTCATTGAAAAGAAGCGCGCTGCACACCTGGAGTACAAACGCTCACCGAGCCAGAGTACCCAGCAAGCGCTTAGAGAGGCCAGAAGAACAGTACAGCAGACAGCCAGGCACTGTGCCAACAACCACTGGCTCCAGCTATGCAGCAGCATCCAGACCTGTGCCGACTTTGGTGATCTCAGAGGAATGTACGAGGGTATGAAGAAGGCATTAGGACCCACCCAGAACAAGATGGCACCTCTGAAATCCAAATCTGGTGAAGTCATCGCTGACAAAGCCAAACAGATGGAGCGCTGGGTTGAGCACTACTCCGAGCTGTACTCACGCGAGAACGTTGTGGTTGATGCAGCCCTCGATGCCGTCGAGCTCCTACCAGTAATGGACGAACTGGATCAGGAACCGACTGTGGATGAACTGAAGAGAGCCATCGACAGCATTGCAGCAGGAAAGGCCCCTGGTCAGGATGGTATACCACCAGAGGTAATCAAATGTGCCGCGGACACACTCCTGGAACCCCTACATGAGCTACTGTGCCTGTGCTGGAAAGAGGGTGAGGTTCCACAGGATATGCGCGGCGCTAACATTGTAACGTTGTATAGGAACAAAGGAGACAGAAGCGATTGCAACAACTACCGTGGAGTCTCCCTGCTAAGCGTAACTGGTAAACTGTTCGCTCGCGTCATCCTTGGCAGACTCCAGAAGATTGCTGAGAGGGTGTACCCCGAATCGCAGTGCAGATTCCACGCAGAGAGGTCTACCGTTGACATGGTCTTCTCTCTAAGGCAGCTGCAGGAGAAGTGCAGGGAGCAGAGAAAGCCACTGTACATAGCCTTCATCGACTTGACCAAGGCTTTTGACTTGGTCAGCAGGGATGGTCTGTTCAAACTGCTCCACAAGATAGGCTGTCCTCCACGGTTACTCAAGATGATCCAGTCATTCCACAAAGACATGAGAGGAACCATCCAATATGACGGTGCATTATCAGATGCTTTCAGAATCAGGAGCGGCATCAAACAAGGATGCGTGCTTGCTCCGACGTTGTTTGGGATCTTCTTCGCACTCCTCCTGAAGCATGCCTTTGGATCTTCAACAGAGGGCATCTTGCTGCACACAAGATCTGATGGGAAACTGTTTAACCTTGCAAGGCTGAAAGCTAAGTCTAAGGTGCGAGAAGTCCTCCTCAGAGACATGCTGTTCGCAGACGATGCTGCTGTAGTGTCTCACACAGAAGACCAGCTTCAAAAACTGCTGGATCAGTTCTCCAAAGCGTGCAAGGACTTTGGGCTTGCCATCAGCCTAAAGAAGACAAACGTACTTGGTCAGGATGTTGCTGAATCCCCATCAATCAGCATTGACAACTATACGTTAGAAGTTGTCCATGAGT
Source organism: Carettochelys insculpta (assembly GCF_033958435.1). Taxonomy (NCBI): domain Eukaryota; kingdom Metazoa; phylum Chordata; order Testudines; family Carettochelyidae; genus Carettochelys; species Carettochelys insculpta. The sequence goes on from NC_134139.1 coordinate 192,909,978, forward strand.
TTGTTTACCTTGGGTCCACCATCACTGACACCCTGTCGTTGGACACTGAGCTAAATAGGAGGATCGGAAAAGCAGCCACAACTCTGTCCAGACTCAGCAAGAGAGTGTGGAATAACACCAAGCTGTACACTCACACCAAAATGCAAGTCTACAGAGCCTGCATCCTCAGCACCCTCCTTTATGGCAGCGAGACTTGGACCGTGTATGCCCGCCAGGAAAAGAGGCTGAACGTCTTCCACTTGCACTGCCTCAGGCGCATCCTTGGAATATCATGGAAGGACAGAGTGACCAACACCGCCGTCCTCGAGCAAGCTGGAATCCCAGCCACGCACACCCTCCTCAGGCAGCGTCGACTCCGCTGACTCGGCCATGTCCACAGGATGAATGATGGAAGGATTCCAAAAGACATCCTGTATGGTGAGCTAGCCTCTGGAAAAAGACCTCCCGGACGCCCTCAGTTGCGTTACAAAGATGTCTGCAAGAGAGACCTCAGAGAGGTAGACATCGAGCTGGACAACTGGGAAGAACTAGCAGACGACCGCAGCAGATGGAGGCAGGGGTTACACAAGGGCCTTCAGAAGGGCGAGTTGAAGATCAGACAGCTAGCAGAGGAGAAGCGAGCGCACAGAAAGCACAATAAGGACTTGCCAGACATCCACTACATCTGCAAGAGATGCAGCAAGGACTGTCTCTCTCGTGTGGGTCTTTATAGTCACAATAGACGCTGTAAATGAAGTCCTCAATTGAAACTTTAAAGGGCGCGATCCATAGTCTATGCAGACTGAAGGATGCCTACTACTACTACTACTAGCAAGCTCGGAGGGGTTGCAACTGCTTTGGAGGACAGGGTCAAAATTCAAAATGATCTGGACAAATTAGAGAAATGGTCTGAAGTAAACAGGATGAAGTTTAATAAAGACAAATGCAAAGTGTTCCACTTAGGAACAATTAGTTTCACACACAAAGAATGGGAAGAAACTGTCTAGGAAGGAGTATGGCAGAAAAGGATCTAGGGGTTATAGTGGACCACGAGTTAAATATGAGTCAACAGTGTGATGCTGTTGCAAAAACAGCAAACATGATTCTGGGATGCATTAACATGTGTGTTGTGAACAAGACATGAGAAGTCATTCTTCTGCTCTACTCTGCCCGGTTAGACCTCAGCTGAAGTATTGTGTCCAGTTCTGGGCACCAAATTTCAAGAAAGATGTGGAGAAATTGGAAAGGGTCCAGAAAAGAGTAACAAGAATGACCAAAGGTCTAGAGAACATGACCTATGAAGAAAGGCTGACAGAATGGGGTTTGTTTAGTTTGGAAAAAAAGAAGATTAAGGGGGTACATGATAGTGGTTTTCAATTATCTAAAAGGGTGTCATAAGGAGGAGTGAGAAAACTTGTTCTTCTTGGCCTCTGAGGATAGAACAAGAAGCAATGGGCATAAACTGCAGCAAGGGAGGTTTAGGCTGGACATTAGGAAAAAGTTCCTAACTGTCAGGGTGGTCAAACACTGGAATAAATGGAATATCCATCTCTGGAGATATTTAAGAACAGGTTAGGTAAATGTCTATCGGGGATGGTCTAGACAGTACTTGGTCCTGCTGTGAGGGGCTGGACTCAATGACTTCTCACGGTCCCTTTGAGTCCTAGCATTCTATGATTCCATGATTCTATGACCCTGAGGGGCATCAGGTTGTTCACTATTACCCATTAGGTTTGAAAAAAAAAGAGAAGAAAAAAAAATAAAGAGAACCCAGAATGTTTCATTTTCAAAAATCTTATTATTTTAAGGCATCTTCATGATTTTTAAGGGTCCCGACTCATAATTTTTGAATGTTTGGGCCTGCCGATGTTGCATGTCTCCACTACCAAGGAAGTTAACTCGCTGACCCAATAGATCTTTCTTCTCTGAAGACATCATAGAATTGGAAGTTAATGTATATTAATGTTTTAATGTATTTGATTCTCTGGGTGGGGCCGAATTAATGCTGTCTAGTAGTAATGGTTGCTGGTATCCAGCCAGTACCTTTTATTGTACTTGTACTAATTTCAGTTCAGTCTTGCAGTTGCATATTGCAGTGAAAACACTGAAGACTTTCTTGGTACTCGGTGTATTTGTATTATGTACAATATCCATTACTTTTCTTGATTCCTTACTTCATGAATTATGGTAATTACAGTCTCCAGCTTATCTGCAGGGAGCTGCATTCTTCTTTTACTGGGTCAGGCGTTTCAGTTATCTCAGTCCTGTATTAATTATTTGCTCTGCCTCTCAAGTTAGAATCCCTGACAAAATTAGAAGTCTTGCTTGCAGAACCTTCGAAATTGCTTAGAATAATAATAACAATAATGATCATGATAGTCTCAGTGTCAGTACTGATCCTGTGAGACTCTTTTCCCCAGCATGAAAGTTCCAGTTTATGACCACTCCTTTGTCTTTTACCTCAAAGCTTTTCTTACAGCATGTCAATTTTCTTCCTGTCCTAAATATTAACCTGTAGCAGGAAACAAGGTCAAAGGGTTTTGCAAATCCAAACAGCTAATCTTTGGTGTTCTTTCCTTGTCAAACAAGGCATTAATATCTTCGAAGAAATCCAGAAAGTGAAGCATGATCTCTCTCTCACTCATTTGTGCCCTCTCCTCCTTGCCTGATATATGCTGAAAAATAAATACAAAACTCCTCCTAAATGTCTGCATTGATTTGTATTTTGAAATTTCATTTTATAATAATGCATTTCTTTCCCCCTCCTCTTTTCCATTTAGTCTCTGAATCAGGAAAATTGTCAGCTTGCAAAGTAATTTTAATAAACTGTCTGCTCTTTTCCTGCCTCCTTTGAGCAAAACAGAAGAGGTTAGAATCGTCAACTTTTGAAAGTTGTCATATTTTGAAAGTTCATAGTGGAAGCTCTTTTACAGATTTCTGCAAACTTCAGTAATTGCTTGTTCAAGATGTGTAAATGAAAACTGTAGGCACATCACTTTAAATCAAACAGTTCATCAAAAAATTATTCCTGCCCAGACTGCTACCCTTTTGAAGAAACTCTGTTCACCAGTATGTAAATACTAGTAGACTTCGGATCTGGTTGATGGCGTTCAATGTGACTAAATGTTAGGGATTTTGTTCTACAGTCAGCCTTCTCAAAAATGCGTCTCATAGTGAATCTCATTTTTTTAAAAAGTCTTTAGTTGGTGTGGTCATCAGAGGAATAGCAGCTCTTTGATGTTTTTGTCTGAAAGTTAAAGCAAGTTGGTAGCTAGACAGTAAGTAACAGATTGATTACACTGGACATACTCCATATCTCCAGCTTTATGCTATTAAGGCTTCCTAATGGAACATGGTTGAAACTGCAACTGAAACCTGAAAACTACAGCTACCGTGCAGAAGGAAAAATATGGCATATTCTTTGGTTGTGTAATATCCCACTTCTCACATCAAGCCAATGTAGAATGCAAATCTAAACTGTATTTTAAGAATAATCAATGCAAAGGATCCTCTATGCCATTAGAGGGAGGGATAGCTCAGTGATTCAACCATTGCCCTCGTAAACCTAGCGTAGTGAGCTGAATACTTGAGAGGGCCAATTTGGGGTCTACAGATGGTGATTTGTGAGTGTGGGGGACTCGCTACAAGGACGCTTCTGGTTTTATGAGATAGGTATAATGCAAATACATGATCTTATACCATAAAAAAACATTTTGCAGTTCCTTATAATGCCTTGTCCACTATTTGTCATACAGTTGTTTCCCTTCTTCCTCTTTTTTTATTTCCTTGAAATGTAAGTGGTTCCCTTGTCATGGAGTTTTAAAACTTGGCCCAATTTATGGAAAGAGCATGCAACAAATCAGGTAAAATTGACCATTAACTATCCCAGAAAAAGTGATGTCTTTTTAATGTTCTGCACCAGCTTTGCTATTGTAGGCTGTGTTCAAATAGATTACTTATCTGTCTGTGTATTTCAAAGCCATTTGTGACTATAATATCTAGGGGCCTAAAGCATTTCCATATCCTCTGACCACAATCCCTTGAGCCATCCACTTCCCTGGAGCAATGGTATTCTTCACGAATAATTAGTTTTTTAAATGCCAGCAAATGAAGATGAAAACAACAAATATGCAGTGTAATAAGAAACCTCTTACTAAAGATAATTTAAAGCTGTCTTGTTGCTATTTCCCTACAGCTTCACTGCACTTGTTTTCAAGGTAATCAATGGATTTTGCATGCATACAACAGGGTATTCTAAACAGAAATATAATGATTTCGCATTGCTGGTAGGGACATGCTAAATTGAACTTACAGGGCACCAGCATAGGCACAGGTCCCTCTTTAGGAGTAAGGAAAGTTGACAAGAGCAAATGTTCCAATCGACCTCCCTTTGTGGAGGTGGTTCAGAAGCCCGAGTTAAGGTTCGTCAACTCCAGCAACATAATTAACATAGCTGAAATTGTGTACTTTAATTTGACCTTCCACTGTACCGTAAGCCTTTTGTAAGTGAATAATTGACTAAGACCAGGTTTACACTATGTGGAAAAGTCAATTTAAGATGCACAACTCCAGCTACAACAGTTGTGTAGCTGGAATTGATTTATCTTAGATCGATCTTTCTGGCTGTCCTCACAGCTGGAGGTGCATGGGAAAACCCTGATTGTTCCATTTAGTGCATCCCTACTAGGCGCAGTAAATTGAACCCCAGAAGATCGACCATGATCCAGTCAATCTTCCAGTAAGTATAGACGTGCCCTGATTCTCCTGTTTGTATCGGAGAAAAGGAAGTTGCTGTACTCAAGACATGAAATGGTTCGACTGGACAGGACTCTTAGCTGTGTGGCTGGATAGGAAGGGTCATTTTTAACAATATTACACAGAAAAGAATCTGCACATCTTGCACATAGTCTAAATTGGGTGATCTAGAGAGGTCTCAGTAAAGAATAATGCGCTGGTTTTGGGCTTGTTTAAGAGCATAACTGCTCACATACAGACTCAAACCAGTGACCTCTGAAGTTTAGTGCAAGGACCCCTACAGTTTGACCTAGAGACCAGCTGGCCTGCAGTCTAGGCTGTAGAGGATATGCAGTCTTTCTCTGTGAAGTGGTGTTGGTACCACTACATGGGACAGTGAACCACACATAGGTGTGTGAGTTACAAGAGGCAGAAGTTTGAATTGGCCATAGTGACTGCAAAAGGAGATAGTGGGGAGGGCTATGGAGGGAGGGAAGATTTAGAGCTTGACATGATGATTAAATATCCAGTGGGAGATGTGAGAGAGACAGGCCTAGATTCTAGTTTACACAGAAGGAAACAGCTCTGGACTAGAGATGTAGGTATGTGAACATTTAAGTGTTAGTTAAGTTGTGTTTGTGGGTGAGATTGTGCAGAGATAAGGTGTAAAGGAAAGAGAGAAGAGAAACAAGGACAGAGCACTGAGAAGCCTCCACAGAACATTCAGTGGGGAGGATGCTCTGAAGGACAGGCCGACAGAGTGATTAGACAGGCAGGAGGTGAACCAGGAGAGGACAGAGCCACAGAGAACCAGAGAAGACAAGATTTCTAGGAGGAGATCATGGCTGACTATGCTGAAGCAACAGGACCATAACCATGTTACAGCATGTAGGTCAGTCACATACTGTGGAAAATGAAAGGAGCTGAAAAATGGGGCGGAAAATGATTGGAGAAAACAGTTGGGGTGGAGCCCTGAAGCACAGTTTATATGACCATCTTTATTTCTGCACTGTTGCTGGTGTTGCTGCCTCCAGAGAGGGCAGATGAAGAGTGGTGGCTGCTAGCGAGGACATTCATGTTGTTTGCAGCGTGGGAGGTCTAATATTTTAACCCTGCTCTCATTCTATTCCTCAGTACTCATTCACACCTGCTCCTACATTGTTTGTTGAATTTTTATCCCATCCCAGCTATTATGGCAGCTGATTATGCAGGTAGAGCCCTGCATCAGGACTGAGCCTGGCCATCATAGCTGGAACAGGATAAAAAAGAAAATCAAACAATGCAGGGAATGGGTAGGAGTGGATACCATGAGATGGGATGGAGCGGGATTATATAGTCCTGCACAGGGCTTTCCAGGGGGCGTAAATTTGCTTGCTCACTCCAGGCGCTAATTGCTTAGATACAGCATTGCAAAGTCATCTGACAGGTCAAGGAGGATGAGACTGCAGTACTGGTTCTGAGATTCTGGCAAGAGAAGGTCATTAGAGACTTCTGCAAGAGCAGTTTCAGCTGACTGGGAGAAGTGGAAATGGGAATGAAGTGGATGAGGAAGAGAGGAACACCAGTGCTCTGTGGAACACAATTTAAGAATCTCTGGTTTACATAAATACTGGCATGTTTCACAAGCTCTGCCCACATGCACATTATTAGAATGGCTAATTTGGAAACAGATATGCTATAACATGGGTACACAACCTGCAGCCGTTGGGCTGGATTGGGGCTGTTGCCTAATTTCATCCAGCCTACAGCTCTGCTGTGGCACCACTGTTTATATTATTCCAGCTGCCCACCTAGTGCTCCAAGTGGGGAATAGGGACAGGGTATGGGGACTTAACCTGCTCTGCCCTGCGCTCCAGCTTGGGAATGGGGTCAGAGCACAGAGGCTCACCCCACTCTGCCCAATGCTCAAGGTAGGGAATGTGGTTGAGGGCTCACCCTACTCTGCCTGTCCATTGTGGGCTTGGGGAAGGGGCTCTTCCTGCTAAGTCCAGTGCTCCAACGAGGGAGCAGGGTTGGGAAATTGCCCCTCTGTATCCGCCTATCTTGCACTCCAGTGGGTATGAGAATCAGGGGTTGCCCCATTTTGCCCGTTCATGTACAGCTACAGTTGTTTTTCTTTCTCCCCCTTTTTTTTGGTGGGTTAATGGCCCATGATACAAAAAGTTCACCAGCACCTCCTGTGGTGCATTAGGAAGATTTCTCATCTCCATCTGTGCAACAGTCAGCAAGGACTCCAGTACACTCCACCAGGATCCATGCATATACCTCACAAAATCAGTGTTCTGCATTGGAAGGCAAGAAGGCATTGAATGAGCTAGGTCCTTCTCATCTCCTCCTTTTGCTGGATGGGTGTGTAGTTGGCATGGGCATGGCTTAGCTATCACTGGTGCTACAGCTGCATTATTTATACTCACATTGGCTTGATTACTGCTATTATGAGTACATATCTGAGAGCTGTGACTCAGGCTTTCACTCATACTGTAGACATAACTTCTCTGAGGCATAGGATTGAGGATTAGGAGATCAAAGTTCTCTTCTCACTTATGCTGAAAATTAAATCGCTCTCTGGCTGAATTTTCTCAGCTATGAAAATCACAATAATGCAAACTTTCCATCAGGCCTTGCAAGGTTCAGTTTTTGTCAAGTCCTTTTAGTAATTATTATCGTTATTATTATCCTAATGGCTGTCTCTTGAAAACCTAACCTTTAAAGTCCTTATTGTACAGTCGGTTTCCTTGGTTGCTTTTTTTTTTTTTTGGCCTGTTTGGAGGAAAAAAGCTTGTGTGACTGATCTGTTGGTACAATATACAGCTGCATAAACTGCCAGTTGCTAATATATACACACTGCCACTTTATATCACCTCCACGCCTGGGAAGAACTGTCATGTTTAAAAAATACAGTTAAACTCTGTGAGGCCAGGAAGATGTCTTGGTCTGTGTGGTGATAGAGGAGATTATGAGCTAAAAATATTAGCTTGCTGCCATGCTGTTGAAAACAAAGGGATGACATCCTCCATTTTTGGCAGAAAATCAATGTGGAACATCAAGACTGTATATTGACAACTTGATTATAAAGGGCACTGAATATGCTTAACCCTGGAATAACACTTGAGCAGAATAGAACAAGACATTTAAATAGCAGCAAGTCTAGCATGCATGAAATCTTACTTGCTCTTTTTGCTATAGCTGGTGGCATTATATTGCTGTTACTACTTTTTGTGCTTTGCTTTTAGTTTTCTTGAACTCCCTGTCGTCAGTACTCATTGGTGCCTGGGTAATTAGCTGTTAATTTTGTGTGTTGCAATTTAAACACTTCATGTCAATCTTCCTGTCTCCTGGTGTATCACCTGGTACGGTTCTGAGGAAGACATTGGTGTTTATCTGAAGTAGAATGAGTGCTAATTTGCCTGACTGGCTGACCTGCTGCAACCTAGATTAGATTGCTGAGCAGATTTAGGCTTGGGTTCATTAGCACAATCCCACTGAAGACAATGGATCAAGTTTCAGTTTGGTCCTCTGGGCAAGATAGCAAAGAAACAATTTTCTTGTAATTTCTCTGTATTTCACTGCTTATGTTTTTCATTTCATTTCATACATTTTCATTCTCTTTTTATCAATAGGTCCCCAGCTATGATCTGTTGAGTGCTAAGTGGTCACATACATGTGGATATCGTCCTCGTTCCCACTGACATATAAAAGAAATTAAATGAAAGGCCAAAGCAGACAAGTGGCTCCCTTTCCTCAAAAATATACAAAACATTGAAGACTATTAAAAGTATATAAATGCTTTATTTATGTTGTGCTGACAGACCCAGGTTGCCAGCCCCAGGGACAGAACCTATAAGCATAGGGTCTAAAGTCCTGCACTCTACTATGTGAGTTAAAGGCTAGCTGGCTCTCAGCTGAGGCTGTAGAGCAGAGACTTCACTTACCCCAGATGAGGTCTCAGCACTTCCAGGTACTACATGCTTCCCTGGGCTGAGGAAGCATGTCCTGAGCTTCTGAGACCTTCTAGCAGTTTTTCCCAGCCAATGTACCAGTTGTAATGCCAACAGACCTGGGTTGCTGGTCCCAGGAATGGAACCTGTGAGTATAGCGTCTAAAGCCCTGCACTCTAGCACATGAGCTAAAGGTCAGCTGGCTTTCAGCTGAGCTGTGGATCAGAGACTTCACTCACCCCGAATGAGGTCTCTGGGAACTACATTTATATGACATTTCTGTGTAGGCCATAGCTGTGGTTGCCACAACAATTTTATGGAATGAATGGCCCATGGGACAAATTCTGTTATAATGTGATTGGCACTAAGAATGGTTTGAGAAATTCTCTTCATACAGAAAAATAGTCTCCTTGTTTGTATGCCTCTTCTGCTGTGTTGCTTCCTACCTCCTCTGTATTATCTGGACTGTCCATTACAAACTCTTATTTCACATCTGAGCTATCATAATCAACTATGATATTGGATTACCTAGTCCATTCTTGTCCTATTCTCCTTGCTGTAGCTGCTCCCCTTTTGCTGCAGTGTCTTTACTGACATTTTATGCAGAACTCTTTACTTGCATATCACAGGATCTTGCCTTATTCTGTCTTTACAGTGGGGACAATATGCAAACACTCTTAATTAGTTCAGGAGCTTAAATCCTCTTTTCAAAAGTCATTTATACATCTGTTTGAAAATTGGGCATAGGCTTTTTAGTGATTTATACACTCCTGAAACATTTATGCACTAAGCATAGTCCAGTACTGTGCCTTTTTGTTTTATCTTTTTGGCTACGTCTACACGTGAAGCCAACATCGAAATAGCTTATTTCGATGTAGCAACATCGAAATAGGCTATTTCGATGAATAACGTCTACACGTCCTCCAGGGCTGGCAACGTCGATGTTCAACTTCGACGTTGCACGGCACCACATCGAAATAGGCGCTGCGAGGGTACGTCTACACGCCAAAGTAGCACACATCGAAATAAGGGTGCCAGGCACAGCTGCAGACAGGGTCACAGGGCGGACTCAACAGCAAGCCGCTCCCTTAAAGGGCCCCTCCCAGACACAGTTGCACTAAACAACACAAGATACACAGAGCTGACAACTGGTTGCAGACCCTGTGCCTGCAGCATGGATCCCCAGCTGCCGCAGAAGCAGCCAGAAGCCCTGGGCTAAGGGCTGCTGCCCACGGTGACCATAGAGCCCCGCAGGGGCTGGAGAGAGAGCATCTCTCAACCCCCCAGCTGATGGCCGCCATGGAGGACCCAGCAATTTCGACGTTGCGGGATGCGGATCGTCTACACGGTCCCTATTTCGACGTTGAACGTCGAAGTAGGGCGCTATTCCTATCCCCTCATGAGGTTAGCGACTTCGACGTCTCGCCGCCTAACGTTGAAGTTAACTTCGAAATAGCGCCCGACGCGTGTAGCCGCGACGGGCGCTATTTTGAAGTTAGTGCCGCTAATTCGAAGTAGCATGCACGTGTAGACACAGCTTTTGTGTGACTGTGACCCCAGGTTGTCAGTAATCCTCTCAGCCTTCATTGTTAACAGGGTTAGCAGTCCGTTGCTCAGCTGTGGCTAACCACTCTGGGTGCTCAATCCCAAGAGTGTTAATTAAGACACAGTTTTTGTCTTCATATAACAACAACATTCAGTTTTATCTAAATGTCAACATGTCTGATATCGGTTTCATCAAATCCTAAATGCTGCCTGGTTCTCCTCCCCTCATAATCATGTTCTCTCTTTTTTTCCAAATTTCTCATCCTATTTCCCTTCTGGTCTGTTGCATCATCCAGCTTTGGTGGTGTCAGGGAACTCCTCATTCCATCCTCAATTTGGATGGGAGTACAGTCAACGCTTAAACACCACCTTCTGTACTTGGTAGGTACAGAGGTGATTGTTGTATGGTCAAAGTGAAATAAGAAAACAAAAAAGCAGTCAAGTAGCACTTAAAGACTAACAAGGTGATTTATTAGGTGAGCTTTCGTGGGACAGACCCACTTCTTCAGACCATAGCCAGACCAGAACAGACTCAGGATGCCGCACTCCAGAAGGCCCTAGGTGAGATGCCTGTTCTCTCCTACAGGCAACCTCCCAACCTTATGAGGATTCTAACCAATAGCCACAGTCTATACTGCAGGAATACCAGTCCTGGGACTTTTCCTTGCAACAAAGCCAGCTGCCAGCTTTGTCCACATATCTATTTTGGCGATACCATCACTGGACCTAACCAGGTTATTCACAGAATCACAGGCACATTCTCATGTTCCTCAACTAACATCATATATGCCATCATGTGCCAACAATGCCCAGATGCTTTGTATATTGGACAGACTTCAAACTCTCTGAGACAAAGAGTTAATGGGCAAAAAACAGACATCAAAACATTCCTGATCCACAAACCAGATAGTCTACATTTAATGGAGTGTGTCATTCTGTTAATGACTTAAGAGTTTGCTTCTTATTGAAGAAGAATTTTCAGTCTGCTTTGGAAAGAGAAAACTGATGAATTCTCTTTCATATTCAAATTTGACACATTAACACGTGGTTTGAACCGGGATGCAAATTTTCTGGGACATTACAGGGGCTCTTTGGCATACTTGTCTTAATCTAATTCTTGACTCTGCCCCCCCCCCACCCCTCTGCTCTCTGATTTGCTCACCTTGATAATTTTTTTTTTCATTTGTCAACCTTGATTACCGTTTTTGGATCTCTTTGCCTTAAATATTGAGTCTGTTCTGGTCTGGATATGGTCTGAAGAAGTGGGTCTGTCCCATGAAAGCTCACCTAATAAATTATTTTGTTAGTCTTTAAAGTGCTACTTGGCTGCTTTTTTATTTTGATAGTATATAGACTAGCACGGCTCTCTCTCCGTTACTGAAATAAGAAAGTAAGGTAATGATTTTGACGTCCATATTAGCTTATATCCAAAGATCCCAAAGTGCATTACAAATCCTGCTTCTGGGATGTTGTTGTGAAGTGGGGAAGTATTATTTGTGTTTTAGAGATGGGGAAATTGAAGCACACTGAGAATAAGTGACTTATCTAAGGCCACTCAGCAAGCTTGTGGCAGAGCTAGGAACAGAATTCTCACCTCCTGATCGGTGTCGCAACATCAGTCCCACCCCCCTCAGAAAAGACTGAAGTCATTAGCATCACAATAGGAAAAGGTTCTGTAGATTAGAAAACTAAAATATTTTGTGCACGTGAACATGTGCACATTTTCCTAAGTCATCCAATCCTAGATTCAGCTGCTTCTGCTATGGAATATTGCAACTTTTTAAAGCTCATGGCAACACTACAAAGCAATTTCAGACAGAAAGTAAACAGTAAGTTATCAAGATAAATGTACAATGGGAATCGTGGATGGCAACTGTGAACTTGGCTTTATATTGGGTTAGCACTTAAAACCCCCCATTCTGCTAGCTGTTTTGCTCACAGTTAACCAAAACTGCACCCGGGCGCCTGTCAGTTTATGAGGCAAGACAATAGGTGGATGTAGTGGAGCTAAACGTAACCATAACATGATTATACATATCTTAATAAGCAGTGATCACATTGCTCCAGTTCCATAGCCATTTCCACATGTTTTGTACACAAAATACTGGCTCTAGAGCTCTTACTCTTCTGACGAGCGCCGAGAGATTTTCTATGCCCACAAATGATCAGGACTTTACATCAAACCTGTACAACGTTGTTGGGAAGCTGCATGCTGTTTTTTGAGACAGTTTACCCAGGTGTTTTGGTCTGGAAATATCCTGCCTTTGGTTGTAGGATGTATGAAATTGTTAGAGCATATTTTCATATCCTTACTTGTTCTTGTAATTTGTTTTAAAAGGCCATAAGTTAAAATCTTTAATTCACAAGTTATAATGTAAATTGTACCGCCTTACAGTACATCCTAGAGATGTAATATAATATGCTAGTTTGCCCAAAGTAGGTGTATTTGTCTCTATGCTCTAGCTCAGATAATAGTTTCCATGCCGATGGTGCGTGTCTGGGCTTTTGTAATTGTTTGCAGTGCTTGTTGCTTTAAAGCTGAAAGGAGTAAATTTGAAACTGATTTGGGAAGTCACCCAGAGAATATTAAAAAAAGAGCATCAGATAATTTAAATGTTTTACATCTTGAACCTATTACTAATAACATTTCAGTGGGGCAGCTTTAAGGCATTGTCCATCCCCCAAGTCTAATGCCCATTGATGTGCTCCTGGTAAAGCTGGTTGGCTGAACTTTGGACAACAGGATTGAGCCCCAAAGTCAAAGCATCTTCTTTCTGGACTTAACACATATCAGAAAGCCTTGTGAAGGATTAAGGCACCATGGGGAGCTCGAGGGAGTGCACCTTTCTATTTTCACACCTAGACAGGCATTCTTTCCAAGTCCTTCATTATCCCCCTGTCCAAGACATGGAGGGCAGAGCATGGCAGCTTACATTTGCTGCATGGAGAGCTTCTAAAGGTGAGGATTTTAACCTGCTTGTGTCTTGCCATTGTCACAGTGACTGGGTTCATCTTCTCTGTACCCGCTACAGTCCGAAGCAGTCACTTCCCCTTCAGCGTCATGCAGATTTAGAATCATATGGTTTCCCCCAGTTTGTGGCACAAAGCATAAACCATTGTTCCTTGTGGTGAGCTGCTGCGTCATTCATGCAGCATCCATACTCTGTAACTCTAAGCCTCTCTAAACTTCCTTTTTGTTGACTCATGATCACTTCCTAGTGTTGATAAACTAGCTCTGTAGTCTCAGTTTGTTCCATTTACTCTATTAGCTTTTCTTTGTATAGAAGAAGACAGAATTTGGTTTGCAGTTTTTCTAAAAGTTATAATAGCCAACCACATCATAGGGCCTGATCAGGGCACAGTACACACATATCATGAAAGGGTGATTCCTGACCCAAAGAGGTTGCAATCCAAACACATAATCAACAACAGCAAACACATACAGCCAGTGCTTTTTTTGGTTGAAAAAAAAAAGGAGCCAGTCCCTCCCCAGTTCCATGACTGGGGTGCTGGGCACCAGCACAAAACAACAGCAACAAATCAAAACAAACAAACGAACAAAAAACAGTGCATGCAACTAGCAAATGGGGGAGCACAGGATTATACTTGGACAATTATGATTACAAGCAGTCATGGTAAATGCATTTATTTTATTTGTTCATGGTGCTCATATATAATAAAAAGAGCAAAAGTAGTTACTCTCTACAAAAACATAAAGAAAATAGCATTGCAAAGTAACTTTAAAAAACAACCACATCTTGTGGATGTTTTCTAGAGCTAAATCTCCTACACTCCCTGGAATTAGCTAAAAGTTGCAAAAGCCCTCCAGGGTTTACTTGAAATGAGCCGAAGTATCATTGTTTAGAATTTTAAAGCTAGGTCTGTTGCTGACATAAGTTTTCAAGTGCAGTAAAGTTTATCTAAGCCAGATCTGCTGCTGCATCATAAATTCCCCTTTTCTTCCCCCCTTGCCCCTTCAGTCAATATGAGTTAGTAATCTGAATGGGGAGAAATCAAACAAATGGTAAATGAAAGGATTGGAGCTGTAACAATATAACCAATATGGTTTCTGTAGCCATATTGAGAGGCCTATAGCTTGTCTGCACAGCAGCCATTAACTGTGAAGCTACAAGTCACATACTCACATTCCATCTACATTTCAGTACAATAGTGTCACATCAGGCACTTAAGAAGACCACAGCCTAATGCCACCCATTGTTAAACAGATCTCAAGTTGGGTAAAGAAAACTTAGTTAACAGCATTTCATCTGGCAAGCAATGACATCAATAGTTCAGGCTGTGAAATCACCATTCTATGATGATTAGTAACAGAGAGAAAGCCGTGCTAGTCTATATACTATCAAAACAAAAAAGCAGTAAAGTAGCACTTTAAAGACTTACAAAATAATTTATTAGGTGAGATTTTGTGGGACAGACCCACTTCTTCAGACCATAGCCAGACCAGAACAGACTCAATATTTAAGGCATAGAGAACCAAAAATAGTAATCAAGGTTGACAAATCAGAAAAAAATTTGCTCACCTTGATAATTTTTTTCTGATTTGTCAACCTTGATTACTATTTTTGGTTCTCTGTGCCTTAAATATTGAGTCTGTTGTGGTCTGGCTATGGTCTGAAGAAGTGGGTCTGTCCCACGAAAGCTCACCTAATAAATTATTTTGTTAGTCTTTAAAGTGCTACTTTACTGCTTTTTTTCATTCTATGATGATTGTCTTCATTTTTCTACTGTTTGTTTTTTGGGTTTTTTTTTTTTGTATCTCTGTCTGGTTTGTAATTGCTCCTGTCTGCTGTATAATTAATATTGTTAGGTGTAAATCAGTTAAGGTGGTGGTTTATGATTGGTTAGGTAATTCTGTTAGAATAGGCTATGATTGGTTAGTAAAATTATACTAAAATAATTGGTCAAGGTATAGCTAAGCAGGGCTCAAATTTCACTTCTTAAACTGGGGTCCAAGAAGGAAAAGAAAAAAAGAACAGAACATCAAGCAGGAAGGAAAGGAAAGAACATCAAGCAGGAAAGATGGAAGAAGGAACACCTTAAAGAGGACTCACTTTCCAAGACCCCCAAGACCCAGAGGTGCCGCAACCAGCATCCAGAGAGTGACTGTGTCTGTCCCAACAGGGGAAGTCTCCCTGCCTTGTGAGGATTGGAGAGCATGATACTGTATGCTAAGCATGTATTCTGCTTCCTTGGTAATTGTAAAATAGAGAATAAGAATAGCACTGTGTAAGGCTTTTTCAGTGGCACTGATCCTGCATATCCACAGGGAATTATGCCCTGAGCCCTAGGAATTGGGTACGGGTGGGAGTTTAAATTAACAGGGTCCAGCCTTGAGCCCTACGGATTGGGTAATAGTTTTGCACCTAGTACTATGTGCAACTTTTCCCATGTTAGTCTCCCTCACCTTTATCAAATTAAACTGAATATAATATATGCCAGATCATTTAAATTTTGCTTATTCAGGAATTTGAGAGATGAGGCAAGGACATTTTATATATCTGCATAGCAAAGAATTTTTATTAAGTGGAACCAGATTTACTTCCACAGAAGAATAGCCCAAGAGCTTTGAAGGAAATTAAAACGAGCCATAACAATTGGAATTCACACAGGAGCATAAAGGATCTTCCTAAGATAAATAAAACATGCATTAAAAAGCATTGAGCAGGAAAGACTGTGATAATGGAGATTATATTTCAAAAGCAAAGGAAAACAATTGGGCAAATAAAAATAAGACCTTTGAATGCAGAACAAAACTCTGTCTCCATGCCTACCAAAACTCTGGCTTCGAGCAGAAGTTTTACTCCTCCATCCCCTCTATTGTGAGTCTTTTTACCTCATGAAGCAGCAGCTTTCGTCCCTGTGCTCTCATGTAAAGGAACTTGTTGAGTGCTGGTAGGCACACACATTCCCTTGGAGAAGAGCAAAGTCAGCCCCCAAGTGGAAGTGGAAATTCAGAGTGAAGTTTGCTGTGTTGACAGCAGGCTGGGCTAAGGGAGCATCAGAGGTGGAAAAGTAGCAATCATGGATAACCAGGGTTAGGGTGAATCAGA
The DNA here is from genome assembly GCF_033958435.1 of Carettochelys insculpta. Classification (NCBI taxonomy): domain Eukaryota; kingdom Metazoa; phylum Chordata; order Testudines; family Carettochelyidae; genus Carettochelys; species Carettochelys insculpta. Next base: position 192,926,245 of record NC_134139.1, read on the forward strand.
AGAGAATCAGGCTACATCTACACTAGCCCCTCCATGAATATGCAGTGCCTCATTAGCATAATGGAGACCATGCACAATTTGAAACCAAATAGGAAGAAGGGGCTTTTGAAGTCCAGTGGGTCCTTTTGAAAGGCTCCCATCTACATGGGTGGTGCGTTATTCGAAAATTCGAATCACGCATGGCTGTCATTATGCTAACAAGGTGCTACATATTCATTGCAGTACCTCATTAGCATCTTCCGAACTTGCTCATTACCATTCCCTTTCCAAAAGAAAGGTGCTGCCATAGACACGACCACAGTGAAATACAAGGAAGACAATGTGTGAAGTGGAAACAGACTAAGGAAGAGGTCTGTGTCTAATCTCTAGAGCACCTCATCACTACAGACTCTTGATATTTAGTAAAAAATGCTCCACAGCAGGTGAAGTAAGGGCCATTTTCTCTGGCCCCACCCTTGTGGGCACACATGTAAGTGAGGTTTATATATTTGTAAAGGGGTAGAACCTTAGTGGAATGCAGAGTGTCATTTTGTAGCATTTACTATGAGGAAGTTTGGGCAAAGAGGGGTGTCTTTACTTGTGCTGCAAATAATCGAGACCGTAATACATCATAATACCCAGAAGCAGAGGGCACCAAAAGCCCAGCGTATTCCTATTGACTGAAGTGTTCTCTGTTGGCTCCAAAAAGACAAGTGATCTCTGAGGAAACTAAGCTGTAGCCTGTTGAGGGCCAACTGACTGCAACATCACCCCTACTCCTGCCAGCTGAGCATTCTCTGTAAGTTCAAATTCTCCCCTTAAATGGCTTCTCATCCATGTTCCTTGCAAAGCTCTGTGAAACAAGGGATCAGATTATGGAATCAAGCTCTGATTAGAGACCAGCAGTATGCCGCTCAGCGTATGGTATAGGTCAGTAGTTTGAGCATTGGCCTACTAAACCCAGGCTTCTGAATTCAATCCTTGAGGAGACCATTTGGGGATCTGGGGCAAATAGATTTAAAAAAAAATCTGTTGGGGTGGTGCTTGGTCCTAGCAGAGGGCAGGGGACTGGCCTTGATAACTTCCTGAGGTCCTTTCCAGTTGTATGAGAGGCATGTCATCATATCTTTTCAGGGCCTGGAAGTCACAGGACTAACGCTGTGATTCACAGAGCCCAGGCTTCTTTATCGTGAATGGGGACTCTGTGAATCACAAAAGTCGGCATGCTTGGTGTGGAGCCACTTAAGCTAGCCAATGGGATATGCCGTGGAGACAGTTATGTGCTACCCTACCCCGCTTGAAAGAGAGTCTGCAGGGGAAACACCTACCTCTGCTAGCAATTCTTTGCTGTGAACCCTCTCCTGGAGCTGGAAGCCTAAGGTATTTTGACAGGAATCTGGATGGGAAGGGATAAGGAGGAGGATCCCTTCCAGACCAGGCCCTGCATTTGAGGACCCTTCCCTGGTTTGTGAATTCCTCTGGGATTTAGTTGGAAGAAGAGGGAAGTGCTTAATTTATGTCAGAGCTTGCCAGGGCTGAGCCCCACCACCTCCAGGGCTAGTAGTTCATAGCTCCCTCTCTGCTGTCTTGCTGCATCCATTGTGAATGTAAAATAAGAATATAAAATGCCTCAAGTGAGGCAGCCGTGTGCATGCCTGGAGGCAGAAACATAGTCCCCAAGGGAATTTTTCACTGCAAATCTTAGATGCAGAGTGAATTTAGGTACCTACAGGGTTTGGCTGGAGTTCTGTGATTTGCACATCATGCCTGTGTCTGGGGGTTACGTTTCCAAAAGCCTTATGTTCATGTGAATAATTGGCTCTTATGCAGCAGCTGTAAATGGCTCTAATTAGCTCACCCTAAAGTCTTTGAGGCCTGATTCAAAGTTCATTGACGTCAAAGTCTTTCCAATGGACTTTGTTTTCAATGAGCTTTGGATCAGGTCCATGTGTCTTATACACATAACAACATTTAGCTCCCTAGTCATGTGCACTGGAAAGGAAACTGTTACATTTGTCCAGGGTTCATGTCCTGTTAGTTTACTCAGTGGTGTCTGTCAGATGGCCTGTATATTTAGACCTGCCTCTGGAATCTCCAGGACATGCATCTGACAAAGCGGGTTTCTGCCCGCGAATGCTAATGCTCCAAAAAAATCTGTTATCCTATAAGGTGCCACAGGACTTCTCATTGTTTTTTAAGTGATGTGTGAAACTCTTTTTCTTCTCACCTCCACCTCCAAACTGTTTTTGGTGACATAAAGCATAAAAGTAGAAGCCGTCATCATGAAACAAAGCCTGTCCTAAAACATGGCCTTTGATATACATTTGGTCTTTGACTGAAACTGCTCTAAAGCAAAACCTGGAAGAAAATAATTATCACTACCGTGTACGGATGTCTACATTTTTAAATTTTCTTTCATAACTTCCACATGTTAAAGGCAGGAGGGCTAACAGAATTGGTGGGGCCCTGGGCAAAGTTATGGGGGGGCAACTCCATGGTCCCAGAAGGGGGCGAGGCCTGAGGCAGAAGGGGTGAGGCTTGACTCCCCCCACTAACTGTTCAGCACTGCCCAGAGCACACAGCCCAGGGCTCTGGTGGCGATTTAAAGTGACTGGGACTCTGGTCATGGTGGCTGTGGCTGGGAACTTCAGGCCCTTTTGAATCACTGCCCCCCAGGGCATTAGTCTCCTTTGGGCATGCACACACACACGTCGGCGTGCCTGTGTAAAGGCAAAGGGTAGGCTTTGGATTTGATTCTCCAGAAATAATCCTTTAGAACATGGTTTCCCAAACTAGGGGTGTGCCTCCTGGGGGTGTATGAAGAAGTTCCACAGGGGGTGTGAGGCGACCCAGACCCACCTCATCATTCCCGCCACCCAAAGAAAAAGCCGGCCTTTGCTTCTGGCTCTCAGCCCCTGCCATTTTATGTGGGTAACCCAGCACAGCCAATATAAAAAGCAGGCAGCCGATGAAGACCCACATGGAGCGAGCTGCCTCTGGCAAAGAGGAGTGAGTGTGGGTTGGGGACAGGAGTGGGAGGAGGAGAAGGATGGGGTTAGATGGGGGCTGGGGGTGCCTGGCTTGTGGGAGGGGGATGGAGTGCTTGGGGGACTGGGGGTGCCTGGCTTTGTGGGAGGGGGGGCGCTGGGGCAGGGGGGCTCACAGAGATCGGGTGGCCGGATTGTGGGGCTTGGGCAGCTGGCCCTGGCATTGCAGGGTTTGGGCAGCTGGCGGGCATGTGGGTGGCTGGTCTCGGCAGTGTGGGGCTCAGTCAACTTGGACAGGTGGCTCTGGCAGCACAGGGTTCAGGCAGGTGGGCAGCTGGTGTGGGCAGCTCTGGCGACTGGCACAGGGCTCAGGCAGCTGGCCAGCTGGGGTTGCACAGTGGGCCAAGAAAAACTATTTGTAGTTATTTTTAAATTCAAATAATGTTTATATCAAGTTTTTGTGTTTATTTTAAATTACGATTGAACTTTTTTTTAAAGGGGGGTTGGATGATGGTTAAAAAAGAGGTGGGGAGGCGTGACAGTTTCTCAAAATCAAAAGTAACAGAGAGAAAGCCGTGCTAGTCTATATACTACCAAAAGAAAAAATCAGTCAAGTAGCACTTTAAAGACTAACAAAATAATTTATTAGGTGAGCTATTGTGGGACAGACCCACTTCTTCAGACCATAGCCATACCAGAACAGACTCAATATTTAAGGCACAAAGAACCAAAAACAGTAATCAAGATGGACAAATGAGAAAAAAAATTATCAAGGTGAGCAAATCAGAGAGTAGAGGGGCAGATGGGGATGGGGGGAGTCAAGAATTAGATTAAGCCAAGTGTGCAAACGAGCCCCTATAGTGACCCAGAAAACTCCAATCTCGGTTCAAACCACGTGTTAATGTGTCATATTCGAATATGAAAGAGTTCAGCAGACTTTCTTTGAAGGGTGTTGTGAAAATTTCTCTTCAGTAACACGCAAACTCTTAAGTCATTAACAGAATGGCTCACTCCATTAAAATGCCGAGTAACAGGTTTGTGGATCAGGAGAGGATCAGCCATTCTGTTAATGACTTAAGAGTCTGTGTGTTACTGAAGAGAAATTTTCACAACACCCTTCAAAGAGAGTCTGATGAACTCTCATATTCGAATACGACACATTAACACGTGGTTTGAACCGAGATTGGAATTTTCTGGGTCGCTATAGGGGGTCATTTGCACACTTGGCTTAATCTAATTCTTGACCTCTTCCCCCCTTTTGCCCCTCTACTCTCTGATTTGCGCACCTTGATCATTTTTTTTTCTGATTTGTCCACCTTGATTACTGTTTTTGGTTCTCTGTGCCTTAAATATTGAGTCTGTTCTGGTCTGGCTATGGTCTGAAGAAGTGGGTCTGTCCCACAAAAGCTCACCTAATGAATTATTTTGTTAGTCTTTAAAGTGCTACTTGACTGTTTTTTTGTTTCAAAATGAAAAGGGGGGCGTGATGCCAAAAAGTTTGGGAACCACTCCTTTAGTTAATAAATTTTCTCCTAGACTCCTTTTCAGAGTTTTATTCATGCTGATCTTGAGGACAGATTAACATTCTTTTAAAAATGACAGTTAAGAAACAGGCTTGACAATCCAAGAAGAAACGAATAGCCCTAAACTAAGCAAGCTACAGACAGCCTGGAGAACATTTAATGAACTGAAAAATTCAACATCAGCATATAACCAATAAATGTTTCATTAAAATCACTTCCCCTTGCTCCATATGGATCTAATATATCTTGTGCCCAGTGTCCTTATGTATGCAAGAGTTATAAGGTAAATCTACCCCACTTTGGGGCAGCAAGTCATAGAGCTCTCAAGGGCAGAAGTCAATGTTTTGTGATGTTTCTTTTTCATACTGCTCTTTGAAAGTAAATCTTTAATCCAATGGCTCCCAGGTTGTGAAATCTGAAAGATGTATTTCTGTACTGCCAATATTTGAGCCCAGGTGGTCCTTTTTGGTTTTTTTTGTTTTTGAGCTTCCTCCACAACTGACGGATTTCAAGAGGTCCCTTAATGCAATACAGTCCCCACACTCAAAATCTAGGTTTGCAAAAAATTTTGCAAATTTGCCTCAGTGGCACTGAAATTATTTGTAAGCATGTGTAACAGCATAGCCCAGCAAGTCTTAGCCAACCCTGGTAACCTAACTAAAATGGGATTGTGACCCACTTTTGAGTCCTGACCCAGAGTTTGAGAACTGCTGCTCTAGCGCATCTGAAGGTATTTCTGACTCTCTGTCTTGACGGAAATGTCTCTTAGACTCTCTTTGAAGTTTTACTTTAAAAAAACTTTTATTTTGTCAATTTTCTGCCATGACAGTCCATTTCCACAATTTTCTAAGAGTATTTGAAGAGTTATTTCAATTGAGTATAAATATAGATAAACTATATCACAGTTTCTTGGTTTTTTAGATAAAGTGTTTTGAAAATTTGTATTATTAATATACTCACTAAAAGTACCAAAATAATCTCTCCAAAAAGTAGCTTCTTCTATTAACACTTCTTCAGGCTTCTTTTTGTAACTTCAAGTTTAATCAGTACATTTCATAAGGATTCCAAATAATTAATGCCTCAGTTAAAGTCATATATTTGAGTGACTTCCCAAGTATTAAAGAGAATAAACTATCAGTTATTTCTAAGAACATTTTTGTTCTGTCATGGTAGCAGTGCATGTCCAGGGTACAGCTTCAAAATAATAAGCATTTAGAATATGGAATGTTTACATTTAGTATTGTAATATTTATTATTAAGAAAACAAGCAATCTATAAAATTTAAAGCAGAACGTAAACTGCTGTAGTGCTGAAGAATAAAACAACAGGTTTTCACCTTTAAATAAAGTCATGAGTTTACAGCGATTCTAACAAATATTTCCTGCTGTGTTTTTGAGCTCTGTGGGTCCCAGAATATTGGAGAGATAAAGTGAATGACGTAATATCATTTATTGAACCAACTTATGCTGGTAACAGAGACAAGTTTTAGAACTTACGCAGAATTCTATTTCAGGTTTCAAATGCTTTCTAACGTAATATCTGGCTGGTGAAATGTCTTTAACAATTCTACTGTATACAAAAACGGTAATTGTTTTATATGAGCTTTTATTCTAGGATTAACCTGAAGAGGAAAACTTTCTTATAACCTGAAATAATTTTTTAAGGAATCAGGGGATAAGATGGCCCATTTTTATGTCCAGATTTATGGCTCAAAATAAATAATCAAGACTGCTATGTACTCATCCTCTCAAAATTATATTCCTGATGCTTTTTGTTGTAATGGGTAAATGAGTCACGGTCTATTAGGTTAGTCATTCCTTGTCAAAACTGCTCCCTTCATAGGCTCCTTGAAGTTCTGACTTCTCTGAAAATGTTTGTTGTCATTGTGGCTCAATACAGATTTTAACATAATGAATGATTGAATCTGTTTGCTGTTAAAGAATGTCATACACAATATTTTATAGAAAACATCAAAACTTGTAAATATACCTCATTACACAGAAGGTTGACACAGGGCCTTTGGAGGGGGTGGAGAAAGAAGTAAGATCCCAGTTTCCCTACTCCCTCATCAACCTCTGCTATCCTTCTTCCTTTTTTTTATTCATTAGACTCATTAGATCAGGGGCCGGCAACCTGAGGCTCCAGAACCACATGCCGCTGTTTAAGAACTTCTTTGTGGCTCCTGATGATGTAATTGCAAAGTGAAAAACCAAACCAACCAACCAAACAGACAAAAACCCTCTTGATTATTTTTGATAAACTGTGAATGTCCTGCAGTAAATGTGTATCACCTTACAAAGCATTGTGTGTGCACTGTTCGTAAAATAGAGAAATAGAGGTTATAAAAATGTATGGTTTGATGTTATGTATTAAGGACTGTCTTGTCTTTATGTTCATGACTGCTCTTGAATTCTTGATTTTTTTTTTTTACTGAATTTAAAAAAATGTCTCTTCTCTGTTGGTTGCCAACTGCTGCACTAGATTTTTCATTCTCTCCAAACTACTGTATTAGAATCTAATTCTGTTATGCTGCTGTGCTCCAAAACTCTGTATATTGTGGAAAAAATTAGTCTGTTTCACAAGTAATTACTTAAATTACCTTAATTAGATAATAATGTAAGGTCAGCAACAAAATTATATATACTCTAGCTGAATCATTATAATGCTGATGACAGTAAGTGCCAGACGTTAACATTCCATTCTATTTCTCCCAAAGCCAAGGGTTTGTACTATTCCCCTGCGGTTTATTCAGTATGAAATGGGTTGAGGTGTTTATCATTGTAGATATGGCTGGAAAAGTATTTGGCATAATTAGTTAAGTGATTTAATAACTGCTAAAACATCTGTCTAAATTAACTCCAGCATGGTAGCCATTTTGTTGAAATTAAAGGAGCCTCATAGTACAATAGGCAAAATAGATCAATTGAAGTCAGTGGAGTGACATCAGGGAAGAATTTGGCCCATCAGTTAGTCTTGGGTTGCCCACTGTGAAGGCCCCCATACATCCTTGTTTTTTGAGATGACACGATCAGGCTCTGACTCAGTTCAATCAGTCCTTAGGTCCTTGTAATAAAACGCTTTTAGCTCTTTCAGCTGTGCCTTTCTTCTAAAGAGCCTGCGTGACTCTTATACTGAGCTGGATGTTTCCTTTGTGTTTTCTCTAACCCTTGATGTGACTCTCTTACAGTCTTTACACTTGTTAGGACTCTAATGAGGATCCATGAAGGTGTTTGCTTCAAGATTCCATTATTTGTAGTTTCAGGAAGCGGTAAGCCTGCTCTTCAAATTTCAAAGCCAATAAATGAAACTACACCTTTACAAACAAGTTTTTATTTAAAGGATTTTAAAAAGAAAATATCCAATGTAATAGTCATTGAGAGCTAACATTTTGGTACATACATAGTGGCTTTACACCTGGATAGTTGGGATAGAAAAACCAGCCTAATAATATAGGCTAACAGTGGAGACTGAAGAGTGACATTACTGTAGCTGTAGTCATCTATTATAGTTAATTTCCCATAGGTTGAAAATAAAGGTCAGGGGATTGGTTAAGGGATAAAGAGCCTTTCTTCTCTAGGTCATTGGTTGGTATTTGGCTTAGTTCTGTAATGTCATTAGGTATTAGCAACATTACATACCCTCCAATAGCTGTTCAGGCTATGTGAAACAAGTTTGAGGTCTCAGTCTTGTTCTGAGCGGACAGCAGCTGAAAACTAGCGTTATGACTGGCAGGCTCAGCTAAAAGGTCAAGAGCTCAATTATTCTGCAGACAGACGAACGTTGTCATCACCACAGATGGTCCCATCTAGTCAAAATTAAAGCATAGTCACACAGCAATGTAGAGAAGCTTTCACTGCTAGTGACAGTCCTAGTCTGCACATGCCTACATACCTCAGGCAGACCAAGCTGTGAGCAGTAAGTCAATGAAAAGGACTAAGCAGATAGATGGACCCTGGATCCCTGGCCTGCCCGTGGATTTTATCTTGTATATTTTCCATGGCCATTCCAGATGTTGTTTAGTTGAGAAGTAGGAATAGGTAGGGACTGAGATCCAGGCACGGGAAAGTAAATGAACCCAGGAGTCTCCAAAGGGTAAGGAGATTGGCAGTTTAGCAGAGGAAGGGAACTGGTAGGTGGTGGCAGACAAAGCACTAGTTCATTATTTCTGCCCTTGAGTTCATAAAATATTCCTGTCCTTCACCAGTTCAGAAGCGACGTTAGCATATGGAGACCCTTCCCCATGAACACCCTAGCATGGCAAAAGATTAAGAAGAACTGGTCATGTCAGGGATCATTTAAAGTTGGCCGATGTAAAATCCAATGTAAAATACTTTTGTTTCACCTGAGGTTCCATTGTTTGTTCAGCTGTATTTAAAAAGCGAGAGGAGAGCTTTGCTTCAGACGGCTGGACAGAATGATTCCAGTGCACCAGTTTGACTGGTGATGGAGGAAGAATAAACAAGCTATGGCTCTGAAAATATGCATTTCAAAATGGTAACTTGAAGTACCATGTGATTTGATGGCTGCCTGCTTTTGAGGTTAAGTTTCAATGATGTGCTTGAGTGCTTAGAGACTGTGTTGACACAAATAGCCTCAATTCAGCAGAATCTAAGGTTAGGACTCCTAGAACTGTTGTTATCAAAGAAGCAGACATTACTCCCCTCCTTGTGTTTAAAAGGAATAAGGAAAAGTAACCTCTCTCACCCGCCCCCCACCAGCTTAACTCCCCTCTCCCCATTCTTACAATTGTTCTTCCAGCATATTGATGAAAAGATAACAGTAATGTCTGGCAATTTGCAGGTTTGTGTGAAATGGACAAGAAATGTTGTAAAGTTACTTGGCTGATTTGGATGGGAAGGTGGGGGGAGTGAGGAAAAGGTATTTGATGTAAGTGGTGTGAAGGGTGTTCAAAGAAATATCACAAGGAAGCTCTGCTTAAGTGCAAGGTGTTCTCTATCTTTCTACATCATAGAGATCACTGCTGAGCGAGACATCCATGTTCCCGGGCCTCTCTCAGTAGAAAAAAGGATAATGTGTGAAAAGACATTGGAAATAAGGACACTTTTTTTTCCACTTTCAAAGAAATGTTCAGATTTTCTTTTCTTTTCTTTTTTCAGGGGTTGGTCTTTTTCAAAGCTGCTTTGAAATTTTTTTTGGTATTTGTGATGTCTGAAAAGTTTCTTAGAAATGAGGACTAAGAAGTTTTAAGTTCAAAAATTTGGGAGAAATGTTCAATGGCATTGGCAAACCCCAGTTTACTTCTTAGTATTTTGATCTGTGTCGTTCACAAGAGAGAATATTTTTGTACTACTGTGTTGCTCATAACATACCTGCAAGCCATCTAAGAATGAACTTATCAATGACTGAACTTACATCTGAAAACTATATGTCAAACCATAAACATGAACATTTGAAAATGTCAGCTCTCAAATACATAACATTTAGTTACTTTAACCAAAAGTAAGCATGCAGTTAAATCAGTTTTAACATAGTCTTACAATATTCAAGTTTTCTTTCCTTTTGGCAAGAAGTCATTTATCTATCATCTACATTTGCAGAAGGAAACAACAAATGAAATTAAGTGAAAATACACTAGGGTTTTGTAATAGGTGACTACTGATCTATTTTTAATCCTAATTTTCCCCTGTGTTTCTTGTTTTCCAAAGAGAGTGACAAATAGAGAAAATATTTGTTGAATTAGAAGGTGTTGGTCAAAGAAAGAAATATTTCAATAGTTGCAATGCTATTATTAAAAATAAACATAAATGGAAACTTTAACAAAGGGTGGGAATAAATGGTAAATTTTCACAATGGAGGAGGGTAACTAGTGGTGTTCCCCAGGGGTCAGTCCTGGGACCGATCATGTTCAACTTGTTCATCAATGATCTAGAAAATGAGGTAAGCAGTGAGGTGGCCAAGTTTGCAGATGACACCAAGTTGTTCAGGACAGTCAAAACCAAAAGGGATTGTGAAGAACTACAAAAAGATCTCAGCAAACTGAGTGATTGGGCAGCAAAATGGCAAATGAAATTTAATGTGGGTAAGTGTAAGGTAATGCATGTTGGAAAAAATAACCCAAATTACACGTACTACATGATGGGGTCAAATTTAGCTACGACAGATCAGGAAAGGGATCTTGGAGTTATAGTGGATAGTTCTCTGAAGACATCCACGCAGTGTGCAGCGGCAGTTAGTAAGGCAAATAGGATGTTAGGAATTATTAAAAAAGGGATCGATAATAAGACAAAAGATATCATACTTCCCCTATATAAAACTATGGTACGCCCACATCTTGAGTACTGTGTGCAGATGTGGTCTCCTCACCTCAAAAAAGATATATTGGCATTAGAAAAGGTTCAGAAAAGGGCGACTAAGATGATTAGGGGCTTGGAACGGGTCCCATATGGGGAGAGGCTAGAGAGACTGGGACTTTTCAGTTTGGAAAAGAGGCGATTGAGGGGCGATATGATAGAGGTATATAAAATCATGAATGGTGTGGAGAAAGTGAATATAGAAAAATTATTTACCTTTTCCCATAATACAAGAACTAGGGGACACCAAATGAAATTGATGGGTAGTAGGTTCAAAACTAATAAAAGGAAATTTTTCTTCACACAGCGCACAGTCAACCTGTGGAACTCCTTGCCCGAGGAGGCTGTGAAGGCCAGGACTCTATTAGGGTTTAAAAAAGAGCTTGATAAATTTTTGCAGGTTAGGTCCATAAATGGCTATTAGCCAGGGATAAAGTATGGTGCCCCTAGCCTTCAGAACAAGGGCAGGAGATGGATGGCAGGAGATAAATCACTTGATCATTGTCTTCTGTTCTCCTTCTCTGGGGCACCTGGCATTGGCCACCGTCGGCAGATGGGATGCTGGGCTGGATGGACCTTTGGTCTGACCCAGTATGGCCATTCTTATGTTCTTATGTTCTTTGTGTTGCACAGAGGCATAAATGTATTTTGGTATGATAGAGGGGATTCAGGGTTGGGGAACAAAAATGACCAGAAACATGTGAAGTAAGATTAAAAATATTAGGGAGATCTGGTTTAGAGAAGAATAAGAGGGAATGCGATTGTGTATGCATGTGTGGCTCATCTTGGTTGTACATATGTACATATCAGTGTGTGTCCAAAAAAAGCATACTGAAATAATTGAAGGTGTGCAGAATTAAAGGATGTGTTCCATTAAAAGAATTAATAGAACATTCAATGAAAGTGAAAGACAATACATTTAAAACTAGTAGGCCTTGTATTTTTATATAACCCATAATTAACCTGTGGAACTCAAACAAAAGATGTCTGGCTTACAGGGCTTTCTGTACTTCTGCTCATTCTGTGGTCTGTCTGAAGCACCAACTTTAGGCCTTAATCCCTCTGTCCTTAACTGTCTCACCATTCTATTTGCATAATTTTTCTGCTCTCAGATGGGGCCTGGGTATGTTGCCAGATATGGATCACTTATCACTTTGCTGGTCCAAGTGGGTTTGTGGCACCCTGGCTTTCTTGCCTTTTGGGAAGGTTTGGCCAATGATAGAATTACCAACAGCCTCATCCAAGCTGTTTTTATTTAGCAAAGCTGTAGGGGAAAAGACATTTTAGTATAACAATACTTAAGGCCGATGTAGTCTCATCTAATCTTATACCCCACTACATGCTAAATTAGATGGGCTTTCCTGTGAGGTTCCAGAATGGACTTGCATTCTTTTAAGAATCATCCAAAAAAAAAACAAACAGGTCTCAGTTTGTTCCCTTCTTCCAGGAAAACTGAGCTTTCTGAAATCACACAACCTTCCTCTTGGCCCAATACTATAGTGCTCAGTGGTCTTGGGCCAGGGGGGAAGTTAAGTGCCCGGCCCAATACTATGGTGCACAGTGGTTATAGGGCTGAGGGGAAGTCGTCTTTTTCACTCATATTGTATTTTTTTCCTCTCAGCATGCCCCACCGTTTTCAGTAGTCACACCTTTTCAGTCTTAGTGGCTTGTCATCACTAATCTTGGGATTATATGTATTTGTGGAGAAGTGTGTATAAGTTCCTGGACATGAACACTCTAGCTAGTGAAGTGGAGCAAGACTTTGCCTGGTGGTTTCAGTGGCAGTTTGACGCAGTGGTGAGCAGTTGTCCAGGAGTCAGGTACCCGGCTAAGTATGAAGCTGGAGTCAGGGGTTGAGAAGCCAAGCCAAAGATCAGGACCAGAGTTGGAATCAGGAACCTCAGACCAAAAGGTAGGCTGAAATGAAGATGCCTAGTCACAGGCTCATGGCAGGGAGGTGGCAAGCACCAGATTAGAGCAGACAAGAGTCAAGTTGGGGAAAGACTGGAGCAAGGACAGGAGAAAGAACTGGAAAATGGAGCAGAATAAGTGCTTCTTCAGGCATAGTACGTGATGAGCAGTCACTGTACTGCTGCTGCAATTGTTAAATAGCAGGCCACTGGCTCCTCTACACAGTGGGGAAGCTTCCTGTATTGCCTAGCAATCAGGATGGGAATCAGATGTGCTCCTGGCATTTGCTGAAACACTCTGCTCCCCTACAGTAGTCTAACACGCTATCTCAGAAATCCAATACATAAGCCACACGATGGGATACAAATCAATATATGTTACCAAGCACTCCCACATCTGCCACAAAGTCATAGAGACCAAGAGCACTGTGGAGTTTAAAAAAGGGATAAGACATTGAACTGATTAATGGGAACATCCATTGTTGCAGGAGAGAGCCTCAGGCTTCGTGGTTGATTTTATCTAACCACACTCACTGTGGGGTTATGAGGAAGATTCATCTGTGAGCAGATTATTTCACAATTGCATTTTCAGGCATTCTTGCACCTTCCCCTGAATCGTCTGACACCAATTATGGAGGATGTGGGACTGCTCTGTATTCGTGCATCCACATTAATTAGGTTCTATGATTGTCCAGTCCCTGTAAGGGAGGTTTGTCTCTGACTATATGATGGTAAGTCAACATGAAAGCTAAGGACAAATAAAATGACTAGCGATAAGATACTTCCTCAGAAAACACTTAAGGGTCACTAAGAAAATGATAGCAAAGTTGTTCACTGGGGAGAGGCCATGTCCCAGAATGGAAGATACCTAAAATCAAAGGAATACTAAACATTTAATAGCCTTGGCATTTACTTACACAAAGAGGCACTGTGGAAGAATTCTGAAGAAGTAAGGCTGATGCCAGGTGGGATAAGGGACAATTAGCTACACGTTCATAGTAGGGTCCTACCAAATTCATGGCCATCAAAAACATGTCACAAATCATGACATCTGGTCTTTTGTGTGTTTTTACCCTATGCCATACAGATTTCACAAGGGAGTCCAGTATTTCTCAAAAGAGGGTCCTGACCCAAAAGGCAGTTACAGGGGAGTCACAGAGCTATTTTAAGGGGGTTGCAGTATTGCTACCCTTTCTTCTATGCTGCCTTCAGAGCTGGGCATCCAGAGAATGGTGTCCATTTGCCACATGCCCATGTACCCTCTGAAGGCAGCGCCCTGCCAGCAGCAGCACAATATCGTACCATGCCACCCTCATTTCTGTGTTGCTGCTTTCAGAACTGGTGGCCTGAGAGTGGTTGGCTGCTGACTGTGCTCCAGCTCTGTGGGCACCAGTGCAGAAGTAAGGATGCCAACGCCATACTATGCCATCCTTATTTCTATGTTGTTGCTGATGGTGGCTCTGCCTTCAGAGCTGTGAAATTGTCTAAAATGGACTGCAAATTTCATAGGGTCATACACATAGGCCTTTATATTGATTGTTTTAATTTTTAAAAATTCTCATTCTCTTACGTTATGCAGTGCTCTGGCTGTGAAGAATAAATTATGCTTTGTTTTGAAAAGTCTGTCTGGTCAGTGCGTACCGTAGTTCACCTCTCCTGACAAGCAGAACCAAACATAACTCAGCTCTACGGAGGTAGTCACTTTGTTAGCGCACAGTGGGTTGCTAGCTAGTCCGAGTCTAAAACCGGGGGAAATGTGTGATTCCACCCTGATGGAAATGACAGTTTGAGGCTCATCACCCGTAGGTGAGTTACTCATTGCAACAGTGACAACAATCACTCTGATCGACTCGATGGCTACATCGTGTCTGAGGTAGAGTGAATGAGAGTGGGTTTGACAGATTGTAGGTGGTAATCCAGAGGATTGAACTGGAAGAAAACAGGATATGAGCAGCTCCAGATTAAAATGTTAGTTTTGTTCTCTTTATTGGCTCCTTTATAATTAAGGGAATTTTATGAAGTGTTTTCAGTGCTCTCCGTCTATGCCTGTAGAGCTGTGAAGTGAAATGGGAGTGTCCTGCTTAGATGGGCTGATTTGCTGGAGGCCTCAGATGGAGGAGCAACTGGGTATTGGGGAGATGGGAATGGCAAATGGTGTACTTGAAAAGTTGCAGTCGTCTTTTTTTTTTTTTGAGGCCCCTCAGGGGTTAACTCTCTGCAGTCAGTGAGTGAGACCTGATTCCTGAGACAGAGCTGGACTAATGTTTTGTGGGAAGTCGTACATATGCCCAACATGCATTTCTCAAGGGACTGAAGCTATTTGTGAATTCAGGTTGAATTTGGCACATATTTTCAGCTGAAAAAATCCTGAAACAAATAAGAAACTCAATGCTGTGTTTCAACATTTTGTTTTCAATCATCATTTCATTTTGGAAAAGTCATTTTGTATTGAACTGAATAAAAGTTTTTCTTTTTAGCAAGGAAAAGAAATCTCTTTTGGTTTGAAACAAACTGGATTTTTTTCTGGATTTTTTTGCTTTGGCCACCAAACTAAAAAAAATAATTATTTTGTTCAACTCTAGTCCAATTCTTTTCTGAGAAAGTAGATATCCCTGACACAGATAAGATACCTGATTAGGCAATGGTCTGGTGAGACAGAAATCTAACTGAAGAATGGCATTGAAGAACTCTAATGGGAGATCCACCTGACACTTTCATTCAGTGAATTTTTCTTGATATACACACATATGTATACATATGTATAGTTTTTTAAAGTTACAGTTCATTGATGTAGCCCCTTTTGCTGCATACCTTTACAGTGGACAGTTAACTTTGAAATGTCCATTATATAACCTTGTCTCTGACTTCAAAGAGCTAGATCCATGTTTAACATAATTGCTGTAATTTCAGTAGGTTTTCAGCAGACGTTAATGTGCCCTTTGCTATGCTCTGTTGCTGCTTAGTGATAAGGCATGGAACTGTTTGGGTTGTTATTAAAAAGTGCAAATATTGCAAAAACAATACTAAAGACCTCAATGTATTTTGAAGGCCACAAATGACCTGTCTAAGTGAGACATTAATAGCAAAGCTAATTGTAAATGTTTTTATTTCTGAATTCACTCTGATCATATTCTACTCCCTAGAATTACCCTAGTGCATCACAGTAAGACATAACAGCTGCAACAGTACCCTTCTGGATCAGAGAATGATTTGACAAAGATTTTTAAAGAATGATTACAATCGCATCCCAGAGGTATAGGTTTAGAAGTCCCCGGCCATATCATTCCATACACTGTGATCGCTGTGACATCAGCATGAGTGATGACTGCTGAGGCATCACAGCTCATCAGTGTACTTTTAAAATTAATTTCTGCCAAATATCCCTTTTAGAACTGGGAGCAATGCATCACATAAGCACACATGGCTTACATTGCCTGTAGGGGGAAAGCATGTAGAAGACACCTTTAAGCAGGGTCAGCAACCCTTCCAAGGTGGAATGCTGAAATTTGACCTTTTGACCTCTATGTACGGTGGGAGTGCCAGTGATACTTTTGGAAGTCACTAACAGTCATATTTACGACAGCATCATTAATAAATAAATAAAGATGCAGAGCTTCACCGTTCAGGTGGTGGTTGGTAGCATTAGCTGGTCTGTTTTAATCCACAGGTGACATGGCTTTGAGCAAGCTCCCAGTGGCATGGGGAAGAAGGGGCGTGGCTGAGCTCCTGCCTCACATGCTGCTGAAAACCGGCTCACATGCTGCTCTTGGCACCCATGCCAGTGGTTGCTTACCCCTGCCTTTGAGAAGACCCACTACTGTGGAACTTTGTACTGTCTTTTTAGCATATTGTAGCCTAAACTCTTGTACTTCACTACTGGACACTGTAGAAACATCAAGCAGAAAAAAAAGAGAGAGAAAATAGGCTATGGAACGCTTTTTACAGTTGCAATGTACTCAGCATTTTATGAAACAGAGACTTAATTGTGACCAATACTTCACTTAATGACCCCATCCTCTAAGCACTAGTGAGAATTATGCCCTATTCCTCATTTTTTGTATTTTTTTCAGGTATTCCCGTCTTCCCCTGCAGTACTTGTCATGCAATTTCATAACCCACTCGAATTGCAGTATTGCATTTCATAAAGCAAATGGAATTTGAATATATATTTACAATGACAGGATTGATATTACAATTTAAATAAAATATTACCATTTTTAAAATAAATTGCTTCAAGAGCAGCAAATTAACAATAAATTGATAGAGAAAAGTAAGCACAGAGCCCTTAAATCATAGTGAAGTTTTTAACATTCAAGCTAGAAGTGTCTCAGTTTAACACATCATTGGTTAGTATTATTAGAAATTTCATTGGGTTGTGGAGCGTATTATGATTATGGTCTAAAATTGAAAGTACATAGACTCAGAATTTCTGCAGTAGGCTGAATTCTTATGCTGTTACTGATCTGTGTGCCTCAACTGACATGCCTTGTTAATAAGCATGGGCAAACTGCCACTAATACCCCATTTGCTGCTGTACAGAAAGATTTTTAATGGTACTTATTTTCTTGTTTATTGTTCAATATCAATCATGAAATGGGAACTGAGAAACCAGTAAATGTCATTTGCTACTTCTCAACTGGCATGAATTTATCGCCTGCATTGCATTTTATCACATTCATCTACTATCCTCAAAACAGGGTAGGGGATTAGAGTAAAAAATGTGGCTTGAATCATTAAGAAGCCTGCTTAAATTAGTAGCATAAATGAAACTAGCAAAGCAGTTCAAACTAGTAGTTAGAGGAATATCACTGATGATTATCTGACCTCCATTTTTATTATTTGAACCTTATTCTCTGAAAATAATTCAAGCATTTGCTTTTCATGACCTGCCAAAAACTGGAGAGAAAGTTTTGGATAAAGAATTAAATGCCTGAGGGTATTAATTTGCTAATCATTGTTGCTATTTTCAGCTGCAGATTTGACTGTCATTTGTCTCATGTTCCCTGGAAGTTCTATAAAAGTTATTATGTGACATTTATTCTTTGTAATGTGAATGTTATGCTAAATACTGAGGGAGGTTTTTGCCAAGATCATGAAGCTGATTTGATTCAACTGATGGTTCTAACATTTTGAATTGTGAATGACCTAGCATCCTAGAGTGATAACCACTTTCTGTGTAGTGTTAAAAGAACATAATCTCAGCTCCTCTCTAGAAGAATTTAATCCCTTCAAAGTCAAGCCTCTTTTTTTAAGAAATTCCTGAAAATTTGTATGTCCTGCATTGCTTCTGTGGTAAAGGTAAATTAAAAAATATAATGTGGATGTGTTTTTGTGGCATGTTTGTGGTAAGAAGCTGCTGATTCAAAAGAGTTTGTTTCACTGGCTTATTAGACATGCAGGATGAACTGGAACCCACTCCATCACTCGAGAATGATGAGGAATTTCAAGTCCAAGTTAATCTTTTCAGTTTAGTCCTTTTAGTCAGGCACAGAAGCAGATCATAGCATGTGCTAAGACCTTACCATTGTGATATGGATCTGTTGGGTTGAGTACAGTTGGCCGAGATGCTGGGTGTGGTTCCTTTAAGAAAAGCAGCATCTGGATCAGCAGTGCTTGTGATAAAATACTGCCCTGAGACATTCCACTGTGGAGTACTTCTGAGCCAGACAGTCTGTTTTCTTAATGGAGCCAAGACCAGGATCTGAAAGACCGATTGCTTTTCTGCTTTTAATTAGCATCGGTCGAATACTATTAGTTGAATAATATATTTGATGAATAATGTTGTTGTCTGTCAAATAAATTATTCAATGAATCTTTTTTTACATTGTCCAAACAGCTCTATAGATGGTTGAAAACATCCTTTGAGGAATGTATTAGCATGATGCATTGCTTTTCAAACATCTTATTTAATAAATAATTCCATCCTGCATACAACAAGGTCTTCCTCAATTGTGATTTGCATATGTGTAGCAACTTCTGTCTGCAGGATCACAAAGAATTTAGGTAGCCGCAGAGGTGGTGTGGGATGGGTGGGGAAAAGCGGTTGTGCGGTTTTAGATGATTTGCTTTTTGAAATTCGTGTAGTATTGTGTTTTTAAGAGTATGTCAAGGGCACTGAGAGTTTGGAAATTAAGTCATTTATGAAATGGCATATTTTACTCTGAGAACCAAATAAATATACACACATCTCCACTCAAATGCAGCCACTTCTGGCTGTTGGATTTAAAACGAGCTCACTATGCAGCATCATGATGGTGAGAGGATGGAACAAATCCCAACTCTTGCAAAAAGAGCCATGTCTCACAGAGCAGGCAACACTTGGGATTTATAGCTACATTCTTCCTTAAACTCTGGATTGATGGCACAGAGGGGTTCCTGACCTGCTGTGTAGACTAGTAACTCCCATAGATATCTGAAAAGCTTAGAAGAACAGAGAATGCCATGTGGGAAACAAACTCAGACTGGCAGTAGGGAATACAGAGCAATGGCTTACTACTGCTCTTAGAATTAAAATAGATCAATAAATGGGGATAGTTATTTAGGCTTTAATGTTATATGATTAAACAGCCCATTCCACTCTCTCCTCCCTGGCTACATCTACACTTACAGAAAACTTCGAAATGGCCATGCTAATGGCCAAATCGAAGAATACTAATGAGGAGCTGAAATGAATATTCAGTGCCTCATTAGCATTCTACCGGCCATGGCACTTTGAAAGTGCCATATTTCGCTTGCGCACAGCTTGTCTACACGGGGGCCCTTTTCTAAAGGGCCCTGCAAACATCAAAATCCCCTTAGTCCTTTTCGAAAAGGACCCCCCCATAGGCAAGCCGAGTGTGAGGAAAATGCCATGGCCGGTGGAATGCTAATGAGGCACTGAAAATTCATTTCAGCGCCTCGTTAGTATTCTTTGATTTGACCATTAACATGGCCATTTTGAAGTTTTTCATAAGTGTAGACACAGCCCCTGAGTTCCAGGCTTGCAACACTTCCCTGTCCACCTTCTGATGTTACTGGATTGTACCTGGTTTCATTCTGCCGCGACTAAATCTATTTACTGTGTCATGTTTGGTCAGTATCACATGTGAACTGAGCAGGTATTTTCAGAGCCATTTCAGTTGTCACTTTTGTTTGACGTTGAGAGAAGCCTGAGTTGCTGCAAACTATAAATCCTGATCCAAATTTCCCTGAAGTGGATATTTTCAGTTTTGGAACTCTGTTTTCAGTCAATTTCTTAACAGCAGATTCAACAGAAAGCCTGAAGATGGCCTATTCTTGGCACATTAGCTGTTCTTACGCTCTTATTTGTCTTCCTCTGCAGCATGAGGCATGGGCATTTATGGGTTCAAAGGAGTATAAAATGGCAGATTCTCTGTACCTTGAAGCTAATGAGGGACTGCCATGAATATGCAGCCCATGTACTGGGGGGCCTTTCAAAATGATCTCCTGATTTTGAAAGCTTCTTCCCAACACCATAGGTGAAGAAGGGGCTTTCGAAATCTAGGGTTTTTTTTCAAAAGGCCCCCGGCTACATGGGTGGTGTGTATTTTGAAAGCAGCACTTTCGAAGCATGCATAGCCACTATTATGCTAATAAGGTGCTGCATATTCATAGCAGTGCCTCATTAACATCTGCTGAAGTGCCTCATTACCACGCTCCCTCCAAAAGGAGGGGGCTAGTGTGACCACAGCCTAAGTAGCACAGAGAGAAACATAAAACCAATGGCTGTCAGCTTCCTGGAGCATGTGAGGTGGAGAAGAGGAAGGGAATCGTGACCTGTGAGTGCTCCAGATCTTCAGTGTTTTACATCTCCAGTTCAAATAGAAGAATAATTTTGAAAAGTGTCCAAGTTCCATTTTCAAAAACAATGTACACCCCCAGGGCCAGATTAGCAAACGAAGTTAGACACTTGAAAATGCTGACAGATGCTTAGAAGTATTTTTAGCATACGTAGATTTAAAGCTTGAAATCTGTGGGTGTTAGTCACCTAACCTGCTTGTGCACTTTTAAAATCCCACTGTTTGCCTAACTGCATCTTTAGGCACCCAAGTATCTTTGAAAATCTGGCTATGAGGGTCTTTGGCATATAGTGCCTAGCGTTCACAGTACCTACTGCCAGCTGGGTATGCTGTGGCCATTTTTGGGGAGGCACAAGCAAATCTATCAAATGCTACAGTTGTGGGTGCAAATCTGGTATATTCTTGATTAATCCATCTTCTGATGTAATCATCCTGTAGACGAACAGGACTGAGAATCTAAGTACTGGCAGCTTTCCCTAAAATTCTCTTAACAGAGAGAAATAAAAGAATAAAAATCTGTGCCTTGTTTTGATTTGAGAGGTGAATCAAGTCCCTTACTGTTTCAGTTATATTTTCCTTTAGCTCCCAGGTAGCATAATTAAAGAATAATTTACAGGTTCAGAGGCTCTTCATGAAGAGTGAAATAAACCAGTCACAGTTTGAAGACCTCGGTAATAGTCAGGGCTCTTGAATTGAGGCCTGTTAAGGTCATCTGTTTTTGTCTCACCAAAATTAAGTGTGTGTTCATGTCAAGTACCAGGGCAAGAACATTTTAGAAAAATCCTACAGGATCATATTGCTCCCCCTGGGAATGTTTTACAACAGCTGACTATCCCTTGTGTTGTCTCTGTCTCTAAATAAAATGGGCTGTCGATCTAACTAACTTGGCTGTATTTTCCTTTTATTAAAATTAAAGCTCCTGTGATAGTGGATTTAATTTAAAGCAAGCTATAATGTGTCTAGACAGCATGATCTAACTGTATCATGGAAACTTATATTTAATACTGCTCCTCATGCACTGGCAGCCTTGATGAAGCATATTAATACAGTAAGCCTTATTTGTTTTGCTAATAATACACACTGTGGCTACGTCTACACTAGCCCATTCCTTTCCAAAGTGGATGGTAATGAGCGAGTTGGGAAGATGCTAATGAGGTGCTGCCATAAATATGCAGAGCCTCATTAGCATAATGGCAGCCATGCACAATTCAGATTTTTTGTAGATGGGGGCCTTTTAAAAAGACCCCCGGACTTTGAAAACCCCTTCTTCCTAAAACCCAAATAGGCTCATCAGCCTTCCCTTTTCAAAAGGTGGGGGCTAGTGTAGGCACAGCCGAAATGTGGATTTTTTTCCCCCAAAATAACATTGCCCTGAGTCTTATGATAGGCAGTAATCAGTTGTGCATCAGTGATGGCTTTCAGAACAGATACTTTGTAGCTGTGTACAGCTAGAGAAGAAATTTCATTCCTTTAGGAGGGGAATATTTCCAGTTTCTGATGATGGGATCCACAGCACTTGTTTGTCAGCTTGAAAGTACCTAATATTCATGGTATTTTTACATACACAGTAGAAAAGATTTTTAGAGTTTATTGAATATACTAGTTATACTTTCCTCTCCCTCTGATATTTTAGAGTTGGACTAATTCTAACTAAAGCACCTGGCCTTTCAGGTGGAGGCAAGATTCAGTCTTGGGTTTAGGTTGGTTTTCAAAAAAATGAAATGTCACAACATGAAAACCTGATATATTTCCATTCTTCATAGCCAGAAATTGTAGCTTTATTCCACTGAGAAGAGATTTCAAGCTTCCCAGCAAGGTCAGTACTCATGGCCAGCCTTAGAAAGGCCCAACATATCTGAATCTATGTATCAGAAAGCTATTTAAAGTCAAGTTTTGGGTGTATTTTGTAACTATTAGCTTAAATTTCTCTCTCCTATTGAGCCTTGGAGAGCTGAACTTTTTGTTGCTAATACATGTATACAGATTCATTCATGAAATAGAAAGAAATGAAAAGCAGATGTGAAAGTTCCTGAGGACCAGTTCCGTAGCACATAAATCATATTTAAAATAATTATAGTTAACTTTCAGTTTTGGATCCAAAGAGTTCTAAGACTTTTGCAGACTTAAACTAATATATAAATTATACACAGAGGAATGGCCCTGATTCTTGTTTGGTGAACTTAAGCACTACTTTAGTGGAAAATATAACCAGATATTTGGGATAAATTAGTATGCGCCTTCCGATCCTTTATCATTTCTGTTTAATTTGACAAATATTTGGAGAGTCCATATAAATACCTTGTCCCTGTTCATCATATTTTTGAAACAGGAGTTTGTTGCATCCTGGACATCTTGGCGCTTTACAAAGGACTTTTACAGTACAAAGTCTCTGTCTAATCTGTGGGGGCTGAGTGAAATTATTTTGCCTAAATTTGAGCCCACTTGCACAGTGATGTGAAAGTGCAATTCTAAAATGAATGTAATTGGTTTTTCATTCCGCTTAAGGAGGAGTGTGATTAATGGGGAATAGAGAAGAAAAATATATGCTCGAAAAAATTAAGTAAAAACATTGAGTTTGGCTTTATCAGGAAGAAAACAAATACATGGAAACTGTGAGTAAAGGAGCAGAGGAGAGATCATTAAAAATACATTACACATACTAACAGGGCACTTTTACAGGGAAAGAGGTTCTTATTCCAAATACAAATGTGTCTTTGGCTAGGGGGGAAAGAAAACATAATGTTTTAAAATATATTCATCCTGTATTGGAGATGATAAACAAAAGCAAAAAATAGCTTTAAATTATAGGAGGAAAAAAAGACATTTTCAATCCTAAATTAGTGTTTCGAGCTAATAGAGAAATTTGAAAAACCTTAAAACCCAAGAGGGTGCCCTGTTCTTACTAATTATCATCTATAATGCACTTGAGACTAACTGTGAGCTCCTACTGTAAAAGACACAGGCACACTCACATATATGTGCCTACACCCAAGGGCTTCTGATGACACCAAGTGAATTAATATTAAGTAGCAGTGCAGCAGAAGAATCCCAAACACTGTTACAGGTTGGGGACCGACTGGCTAAGTAGCAATGCAGCAGAAAAGGACTTGGGTATTACGGTGGATGAGAAGCTAGATATGAGTCAATAGTGTGTTCTTGTAGCCAAGAAGGCTAATGGCATATTGGGGTGCATTAAGAGGAGCGTTTCTAGCAGATCTAGAGAAGTTTTTATTCCCCTTTATTCTGCTCTGGTGAGGCCACATCTGGAATATTGCATCCAGTTTTGCCCTCCCCCCAGGAGGATGTGGATGCATTGGAAAGGGTCCAGCAGAGGACAATGAAAATGATTAGGGGGCTGGAGCACATGACCTATGAGGAGAGGCTGAGGGATTTGGGCTTATTTAGGTTGCAGAGGAGTGAGGAGCAATTTGAAACAGCCTTCAACTTCCTGCAGGGAGCCTCTAAAGAGGAAGTAAAGAGGCTGTTCTCAGTAGTGACAGGTGGCAGAACAAGGAGCAGTGGTCTGAAGTTACAGAGGGAGAGGTATAGGTTGGATATTAGGAAAAACTGTTTCACCAGGAGAGTGGTGAAGCACTGGAATGCGTTACCTAGAGAGATGGTGGTATCTCCATCCTTAGAGGTTTGTAAGTCCCTGCTTGACAAAGCCCTAGCTGGTATGATTTAGTTAGGGTTGCTTCTGCTTTTAGCAAAGGGTTGGACTTGATGACCTCCTGAGGTTTCTTCCAGCCCTAGGATTCTATGATTCTGTAATGTTGACTTGTCTGTCCTTAGAATCGTGGCAGTCTGCATGCAGCTGTTTCATTTGTAACCCTGCCTCTTTGTAGGGAGTGGGGAGTCATGCATGCATGCATACAAATGGATATCTGAAGGGTCTTTCATAATTTCAACTTTTTAGATGAATTTGATGTCCATAAAGATGCAAGACTACTAGCACCAAGGGCTGAGGTCCTTTGTTCAACCATTGAACATACACAGTGTGGTTGTTGCAGTGGAAGTTTTTCGCATACTGTCCCATCCATAAGGCCTGCCTATGACTATCACATAATGGTGATTTTATTAAAATGTTCTGTGGAATGCTCCTCAACATCTGGCAGGTATATTCTGTGTGGGATTTGCTCAGAGAAAACAGGCAGGAGTTTTAGGTTTTATGTTGTTTGCCTTTTCTTTTTAATTCTCAGCATTGAACTGTTCCCCTCTAGTCCCAAATAAATTCCCTTTCCCTCTTCTGAAGCCTTCCTTTGCCTGAAAGGGATTGGACATGGAGCCCCATTGCAGCCCAAGCAATGCTGCTCCCAACTGAACCACAGGGGTTGTGGCAGACTGGACTGACGATGGGTGGGGCAAAGAGGGCTAATGCAATTCAAAGGATCCAGGGCTCCCAGCTGTTGCAACTGCAGTGGCAGCAGTTGAGAACCTCAAACCATGTAAATCACTGCCAGAGCCCTGTGTGGCGTGCCCCAGACAACATTGAATGCACACCGGGTGGCACCGGGGCTTCCTGGGGGCAGCTAGTTGAAGCCCTGCCCCTTCTGTCTGAGACCCCACCCATTCCAGGGGTGTGGCGCTTCCTTACCACCACCTTGCCCAGGGGCCCAACGAGGCTGTTGGCTCCCCAGTGGCAAAGTTGTGTGAGGTGGTGTTCCTCTCTCCCTGCAGATGTGTGGAGTAAAGACCTGTGTCTGAGATTAAAAATGAAAGTGAGTTTTATGTGATATATATTTGTGCTTTGTTTGATTTCATGGTTATGAAGCTTAATGGCAGACTCTGGTCACCTATAAATGGTTCTTGTTGATGACTGTGTCTTTGTGAACTCTCAATTCATGCCCATTGCTGATACAACAGCAGTAAATATGATTCTTTGTCATGATATGATATTGCCGTGCCTATCCTGCAATTATCATCATACACGCATTTCTATTACTTTGTTCTCCCTTTCTTCTTTCCTTATACAGAGGTTATAAGTTCTTTGAGCCAGACAGTCTGTTACATGTTTTTACAGAGTTTAGCAGAATGGGCTGCTGATTTCCTGCACTTCAAGGGGCCACCACGATGCGAATTATAGTAAATAATTTCAGCACTACTCATCATTCTGACACCTGTAATGTGTGAAGAACGCTTGTGAAATGAACACAATTGAATTTAAAATGGCTGATGTATTACAGAATGGAAATTTTTATATTACAGATCCAGCAAATTCCCAGATGTACAGATATGTTTCTTATTTTAGACAGTAACTTCTACTTAATCTGATTCCTGCTTAACTAAATCTAGTTTTGTTTGATTGGATCCTCAGGAACCAAATAATTTGTATTGTATTTTCTTAGCTATTGTGATCATTTCAGCTGTTAATTTGATCAGGATTGATTGAAGCAGGCATTGAAAATGAATTACTTAATTAATCACATACAGCATTAAAAAAACAGACTTGTAGACAATCTCTATTTTAATTTCCTTTTTTCCCCTCTCTTCCCTCTGGGCATAAATACATGGGATGGGGATTTTGTTGGGAGGAGCTGGAAACAGACATTTTGATAGCACGCATGTTGTGGCCAAACGTGTCCATTCCCTTTTGATAGCTCAGCCGTGTGTATAAACACTATTTTGTCACTTTTTCTGTTTGACGTGTATAGGAAGTTGCTATGGGAGTGATAGGGCACGGTCCTGTTACCACTGACCAGAGTGGGATGTTGATGAATTTTAGGGGGATTGGGAAGTGGTCTGTATTAAGCCAATATGGTGTGAGATTGTCAGTATGTAGACAAGACTGAGTTTGGGCTTCATTCTAATCACAGATGTTCTACTATGTGCTTTCTAAGTGGTTGCCAATGGCTGTGATTGTGACTGGGAAATGTTGATCCAGAACAGACAGGGGTGAAGTGGGTGGGTTAGGGCAGGGATCTCAAAAAGGATGGTTTTTGTCCCGAGTGGTTGAAGGGGAATGAGGTTGTTCCATCCTACATTCAGCAGGGTTGTAATTTTCAGTGCTTTGCACTTTTTCTAACCCTAATTGGCATTTCTGGCCAAGAGTGCCATTGTGATATTCAGTTAGCAAGAACCTTTAACCCTTTCTTTCTAATCTAGAGATTATCAGAGCAAACCAGGCCATTGTGATGTTTATATCAGATTATTACACATTCTGTATCGGGGACTACATTTAAACCACTTAAAAAATCTATAGTAAGAGAAGTGTGTGCCTGCCTGCTTGGTTATATTAACTAAACTGAATATGTTGCCTGAGTTTTCCAACAGCTTCCTATCCATTTCCAAGTACAATTCATAGTATTGACTTTGATCTATAAATCCCAATTTGGTTTAGATTTGGTTACCTGACACATCACCCATCTATGAATCAGTAGCTGAGGTAATTTTGGGAACTCACAGTAATATTCCATTGATTTAAGCATTTGGGGATTTTAATAGATTGTCCCAAGTGGAGGGCTCTTTAACTCGAAAATTTGACTCCTTTGTTTCTGAGAGAGCTAGTCTCCAATAGAGTTCACTGAAAGAGTTGCCTCCCCCACCAGATTGTCCTTGAGGCAGTGAGATATGTGAGGCAGGCTTTTCTTGGCGTTCTTGAATGTCCTTTTCATTGTTTTTGGAGAAAGAGATCACAACTATTGTGTTTTATTAAGTATGACAAAATTTAACTTGGAAAAAAATAATAATGGGGGACATTCAAAAGCACTTGCCATTGTTCTAACACTGTTCCCTCTGCATTCAATAATAATTCTTCTCTGATGGACTCCAGTGGCCACAAATAAGCATTTTTGAGAATCCCACACTACCTGAATTGTATATCTGCTAGGTCACAGCAGCACTACTGTTTGTTTTAGTTAAATTGTGTGGCTGTGGACAGCAAAGTATTCCAGAGACAAGTTAGCTGAGGTAATATTTTATTGTTCCAAAGTTCTGTTAACAAACTTTCAAGTTTTCCAAGAGCTCTTCTTGAGATGTGAATGATCTGAAGGAGAGGTCTGTATAAGCATGAAAGCCTATGTATGAGTAATGTCTAAACAATTCTATATAAACAGCCATCAAAGGGCCTGATCCTGCACTGAAGTACTTGCATGATTAAAGCTAGATGACTGAATGCAAACAGGACTGAGCCCTAACACTTGATGTCTGCTTGGCAGATCCCTTTTGGAAACACAATCAGAACAGCTTGTGGAATGTAGACTTCCTTTCAGGAACCAACAGGAATTCAAGGTTAAGGGGATGTCTACACTTTTAATAAGACAGCTGGGGAGTTGAACATGTGCCACTGGACTGCTTCAGTGTAGACACTCTCTACAAGGATGCAGAGAGTTTTCCCGTCACTGTAGTTAAGCCACCTGCCCACGAGGAAGAGTGCTTCCATCATCCTCACACTGTCTACACTGGGGTTAGGTTGGCATAGCTACATCTCTCAAGATTGTAGCTTTTTCACATGCCTGGGAGATGTAACTGGATGGATGTAAGTTCCTAGTGTACACCAATCCTGAGATTGGTGTTTTGAACAGAGCTGTTGGAATCTTAAGGCCTGGTCCACATTAAAATCTTAGGCCAACACATGTGGCTTTGAAAAATCCACTTCCCTCACCAACAGGTACTTAAGCCAACCTAAACCCCTGCTATAGATAGCACCATGTTGACAGAATTCCTAGCTACCATCGCCGGAGGATGTTGACTGCTTCTGTTCCCATCACCATAGGAAAAGTCCACACAAAGCACTACAGATGCAGCATTTCAAATGTAGACGAGCTTTCAAATGCATTTTCTTCAATCCAACCAGAAGAGACATTTGTAATAGGAACTATCCAGACATATGATCTTGAATGAAAAAAATTACAGATATTATCTTGATAGTTTTCTGTAAAACATTATTTTTCCTCTGTGTTGCCCAGATGTTTAGCATAATTGATGCAGTTCCAGCAAACAAACAGGATTTTGGGTGATATTGTGTATGCATGGAAAGGAATAAATTATTAAAATGTATATTCTCTTTTACTTGTGCTGCTCTCTAATTCTTTTTGCATCCCTCAATTTTAGTAACTGTGTAACTCACCTTTAGCAGATTTTTAATTGAACAATCTTGCTGAATTTGAATAAATGCTAATAAATGGCCTGTTAGTGTGTGATGCAAAAATTATTGGACATAATGTACATGTTCCAGAGCTAAGTATTTTATCTTGTAAGTCAGTTTCTCTTCATCCTTCAGTTGGTTTTTGCTTAAAATGTAGACAGTAAATAAATTATTGTTTGCTATTTTTGTTAGCCTGCTATAGAAAAGAGAATCGAAAGTGTAATGTGAAAGGAGTTTTGGTTGTTTTTTATTTACTATTGCTCAGTGAGGTCAGAATGCACTATTCTTTAATTATGCATATAGTTAACAATTTATTAATGGTGGACTCTCAAAGCTGGGATTTTTTTTTCACTTTGGGCCATCTAAATTCCTGGTTTAATAACTTTGTTGATATTAATGGAGATGCATCAGGGTGAAATTGACCCTGTGAGTTTATATCACTTCTTGCTGAAAAAAAGTAAACTTACAGTCTTCATAGTACTGACTAGCCTTTTGTATGAAAGATGATCAAATATACATTGATCTCACTTTTAGAAAAAGTATTCTCTGATGTCCATTAAAGAAAGTTCTCCTGAGAACTGGATCAGATTATAGAAACTCAGGTGAACGTGCATAAGAGATAGTTAGGAAGGGAAATTTAAAAAGAGACTAAATATATCCTTGATAACAAAAGTATCCATGAGGCCAAATTAATAAATCAGCAATATCATGCAACACTATTTGACAGTCCCTTCTTATATTTTTAAGAGTCCTGCTGTATAGACAAGACACATGTACTTTCACGATAAAGAGAGTACACTACAGTGAATTCAGAAAGATTTTAATGTAAAAGATTTGCATCCAGACCAACAAAAATGAAGATTAGAGAAATAGTCTGGCTGGCTCTACACTTGCCCCCAACTTCGAAGGGGGCATGTTAATCAGGGTGATGGGAGATTACTAATGAAGTGCTGCAGTGAATAAGCAGCACTTCATTAGGCTAATTTTCCCCCATGGCAACTTTGACATGTCAGACTTCAAAATGCTGGCATGCGTGTAGCCATGGGCACTTCAAAGTGCCTTTACCCTTCAAAATTTTGGGGAATAAAGGCACTTCGAAGTAGCGCAAGCACTTCACAGCGCATGCAGCTACACGCATGCTGGAACTTCACAGTTTGACACTTCAAAGTTGTCGGAGGGAAGAATTAGCCTAATGAAGTGCTGCATATACACCACAGCACTTCATTAGTAATCTCCCATCACCCTGATGACCATGCCCTCTTCGAAGTTGGGGGCAAGTGTAGACAAGCCCTCTGATGCACAAATTGGAGTTTTAAGTGTCATAGCTTTTATTTTTAAAACACCTCCTGTATTTCACTAATGCTGTAATCCTTACTGATGTTGGCATAAAGCAAAATGAGGGTTTCAGGACAGTTGTTTAATTTGCACCATGGCTCCTAACAGGGCCATTCCAGAAGTGCTTGGCTGACTCACTGAGAAATCAACTGGTATGTTAATGTCATGCTTGTGGGAATATGCTCCAATAAGAAAGTGCTCTGTTCTTACTCATTAAAATATCTGTAGTAAATTGGGGGTCCTGCCTCCATTCTCATATCTGCAGAATCACAAAAGGTAAATTTATGCTGCTGTAGCAGATAGCTCTTTGCCCACAAAAGCTTATGCTCCAAAATATCTGTTAGTCTATAAGGTGACACAGGACTTCTTGTTTTTGAAGATACAGACTAACTCAGCTACCCTTCTGTGATACTTGTATAAGATAGGCCATTCTCTCTTAAGAGTGATGATTCACTGGCTTCATATTGTGAGAATTTTTACATATTGTTCATTAATTTGGATGGGAGTTGTACAAATTCATAGTAGCAGAGCATGAGCTGCTTGAGTTGAAGCAGAGCTTCTCTTCATGAGGTTAGGCCAATGTTGCGCTGAGGGTCTGAGTGTTTCAGGAAAAATCAGTTTTACAAATTGGGTTGTGAGGCCATGTGCCAGCATTGTTCTTCCTAACACTGGTGAACATTAGTGGTCAAATATTTGATTGTCCAGTGATAGGGAGTATAAGAGCTTTCTTTAGAAAGAGTCCCATGACCTTTGTTCCAGAAACAATTACCTGGTACTGACAATGGAGGAAAAGCACTTTTTCTCTCTTCCAGTTCTGGTTAAGCGACAGACAAGACTGGTGAGACAACCCACAATTTTTAAATGCCTTTGATCTCCTTGACCTATGTCAATATGGTTTCAGACCCATGTATGGTACTGAGACTTGACTGGTAGTATTGGTCAATGACCTCCTGGTGAGGAATAAAAATCAAGTACCCATGCTGATACTATAAGATCTATCAGCTGCCTTCAATACCATGAATAAGGGGGAGCTACTGATTTGTCTGTGGACTTAAACTGACAGTGTGGGGATTGCCTTGTGATTGTTTGATTCTTTTCTTCCAAGAGATCAGAGATGCTAGGTGTGGGTATCTGCTTTTCTGGCCCACGGCATTCTCACATTAAATTCTATTGCATGATCTTTCCACAATCAATGTATGTATGAAGTTTGTGCCAAGGAGAAGGTGGAAGTTGACATATTTTCAATGTGTTCATGATGCTCTGCTCTCCCTACATTGACTGATCTAGAAAGTTTAACTGGATGGTGTTCTCATTTATTGGTAATGATTGGAACAGCTGATGCACAGTCCAGACAAGATGGTGGTGATTTCAGTTGTCAGGGGGGCAGCCAAAGGGAAAAATTACATCACCCTTTTTAAGGATATGTTTGACATTTGTCCATCAGTTTGCCTTCGTGGACTCACAGCTACAAGTAGATGATCACAGCAGCAATGTCCGGGGGACTATTTTCCATCTGCAGCTCTAAAGGAGGTTGTAACCTTCTTTTCTAGGATCTGCACCTCACCACTCTCATCTATGTGCTCGTGTCTGGAAATTACATTATTAAACTGTATGGGAGTCTGCACCTTAATACCATTTTGGAAACTAGAGTTAGAGCAGAAGGCAGTGCCTTCTTGTTAAGTGATGTATTGTATCTCATACCAATATATGCCATCAATGTGCCCTAAAGTGACTGTTGTTTTCTGCATACAGTTTAAGTTGCTACTTCTGAATAATTCATTCACCGCTACCAGAATTCAAAACTTCTTTCATTTATTATGTCTTTTTTTCTGGGTACCATTTTTTCCCTATCTGTTAGCTACATTTTCTCTTTCTCACTGGTCCACATTAGCTTTGAAAAAAGTTTACCAATGTTGCATCATAGTTGAAGTGGATGTTAATGAGAACTGTAAGGCTGATGAGTTCTTCTTTCCACTTGTGAACAAGTTCCTGAATGAGGTTTTATTGCAGGATAGCTCATTCTGCCTTTCCTGCCCACTCCTCATGTTTTAGATTTTCAATTGATTATGTTAGATTATAATACCTTTATTTACCTTTAAAACAGCCTTATTTCCTCTCAGAGGCCTGCTTAAGAACATAAGAATGACTTCACAGGGTCAGACTAATGGTCTGTCTAGCCCAGTATCCTGCTTTCCAGGAGGGGCCAGTGCCAAATGCTTCAGAGTGACTGAACAGAATAGAGCAATTTTTCTGCAAATCACAGACTTTGGGATACCCAGAACACAGAACTGTGGATTATTAACTTGATAATCTTGGCTAATAGCCATTGATAGATCTATCTTTCATAAATTTATCTAATTTTCTTGGACCCCAGTTATACACAATATCCCCTGGCAATGAGTTCCACAGGTTGACTGAACGTTATGTGAAAAAGTACTTCCTTATGTTTGTTTTTAAACCTACTGACTATTGATTCCATTGAGTCTTATGTTATGTGAAGGTGGGAATAATATTTCTTATTCACTTTCTCCATGCCATTTATGACTTTGTAGATCTCTTTTATATCCTTCTTAGACATCTGTTTTCATAAGTGGTTTCTTATGTTGTGGGAAGTGTTCCATATTTCTAATTATTTTGTTGCCCATATCTTTGTCTTTTCCAGTTCTAATACTACTTTTTTTTTAGTGGGATGAGTACAACTGCATAAGGTATTCAAGGTACAGGTGTACCATGGTTTTATACAGTGATATTATAACATAATGTTTTGTTTTCCTAATGGTTCCTAATATTCTTGTAGCTTTTTTCTGGCAGCTACACACTGAGCAGATGTTTTCAGAGAACTATCCACAGTTACTCTAAGATTTCTTTCTTGAGAGGTAACAGATAATTTACACCCCATCATTTTGCATGGTACCATGGTGGTCCTGGACCTTAATCTCTTACCTGGCAGCCTAAATTTGGCCTTCACGATCTCTCTCTTACCTTCCCTGTGTCGTTGGTACCTAAATGTATCTTGACTATCCACTTTGGTACCAAATGACTGGAAGACGGCCAATATAACACCAATATTTAAAAAAGGCTCTAGAGGAGATCCTGGCAATTATAGACCGATAAGTTTAACATCAGTACCAGGTAAATTAGTAGAAACACTAGTAAAGAGTAAAATTGCAAGGCACATAGAAGAGCACGAATTGTTGGGCAAAAGTCAGCATGGTTTCTGCAGAGGGAAGTCGTGTCTGTCTAATCTATTAGAATTCTTTGAAGGGGTTAATAAACATGCGGACAAGGGGCACCCAGTGGACATAATATACCTAGATTTCCAGAAAGCCTTTGACACGGTCCCACACCAAAGGCTTTTATGTAAATTAGGTGGTCATGGGATAGGAGGAAAGGTCCTTTCATGGATCGGGAATTGGTTAAAAGACAGAAAACAAAGGGTTGGAATAAATGGTAAATTTTCACAATGGAGGGGGGTAACTAGTGGTGTTCCCCAGGGCTCAGTCCTGGGACCGATCCTGTTCAACTTGTTCATCAATGATCTAGAAAATGAGGTAAGCAGTGAGGTGGCAAAGTTTGCAGATGACACCAAGTTGTTCAGGACAGTCGAAAGCAAAAGGGATTGTGAAGAACTACAAAAAGATCTCAGCAAACTGAGTGATTGGGCAGCAAAATGGCAAATGAAATTTAATGTGGGTAAGTGTAAGGTAATGCATGTTGGAAAAAATAACCCAAATTACACGTACTACATGATGGGGTCAAATTTAGCTACGACAGATCAGGAAAGGGATCTTGGAGTTATAGTGGATAGTTCTCTGAAGACATCCACGCAGTGTGCAGCGGCAGTTAGTAAGGCAAATAGGATGTTAGGAATTATTAAAAAAGGGATCGATAATAAGACAAAAGATATCATACTTCCCCTATATAAAACTATGGTACGCCCACATCTCGAGTACTGCGTGCAGATGTGGTCTCCTCACCTCAAAAAAGATATATTGGCATTAGAAAAGGTTCAGAAAAGGGCGACTAAGATGATTAGGGGCTTGGAAAGGGTCCCATATGGGGAGAGGCTAGAGAGACTGGGACTTTTCAGTTTGGAAAAGAGGCGATTGAGGGGCGATATGATAGAGGTATATAAAATCATGAATGGTGTG
The DNA here is from genome assembly GCF_033958435.1 of Carettochelys insculpta. Classification (NCBI taxonomy): domain Eukaryota; kingdom Metazoa; phylum Chordata; order Testudines; family Carettochelyidae; genus Carettochelys; species Carettochelys insculpta. The sequence goes on from NC_134139.1 coordinate 192,960,323, forward strand.
GAGAAAGTGAATATAGAAAAATTATTTACCTTTTCCCATAATACAAGAACTAGGGGACACCAAATGAAATTGATGGGTAGTAGGTTCAAAACTAATAAAAGGAAATTTTTCTTCACACAGCGCACAGTCAACCTGTGGAACTCCTTGCCCGAGGAGGCTGTGAAGGCCAGGACTCTATTAGGGTTTAAAAAAGAGCTTGATAAATTTTTGCAGGTCAGGTCCATAAATGGCTATTAGCCAGGGATAAAGTATGGTGCCCTAGCCTTCATAACAAGGGCAGGAGATGGATGGCAGGAGATAAATCACTTGTCTTCTGTTCTCCTTCTCTGGGGCACCTGGCATTGGCCACCGTCGGCAGATGGGATGCTGGGCTTGATGGACCTTTGGTCTGACCCAGTATGGCCATTCTTATGTTCTTATGTTCTTATGACTACCAGCTCCATCCCAGCACTGCACATAAGCCTATATAACATCTTAAGGGACCTGTAACGTTTGCATCCCACAGGCAATTCATCATGCTGTTCTCCGATTCATCGGAAATCCATCTATATTTTTAATAATCTTATTCTAATTAAGTAAAATGTGTCCCATTCCTGTGAATATCAAAGGTGAGAAAATTGCCCTTGTAATGCATAAGGCAGTTAAGATCTCTGTTAAGGTTTAGGTTAAATGTGTCAAAATTGTAAATTAATTTCAGCTCATATGTCTCCTTCTGTAATTGTGTGGTAAATTCTTTTGTAGAAGAATGGCTAATTTTACATCCAGAGGTACAAGCATTTCAGAGTTACGAACAACCTCCATTCCCAAGGTGTTCATAACCGCAAGGTTCTACTGTATTGGTTTCATTATCATACCTCAAAAAGACTGTGCATATTCCTTTAGCAATTTGCTGAGACACTGACTTGCACTGAGAAACAGTCAGGATTTTATCCTATAAGTTATGACAATTTATACCGGTTGAGGATTTGCCTGCGTATATTAAAATTTTATGTGCATGCTGAAAAATGTCTGTTTTATACAATAATTAGTAATGGGTACTGTACTGCAAATTAGATTGTCAACTCTTTGGGGTGAAGACCCTATCCACTATTGTTCCTTGTACAGCATCAGCACAGTAAGGCTCAAATCCTGGTTAGGGCTTCGAGTAGTTGCTGGTTACAGTTAGTAATAGCTAACTGTTTTAAGGGGAATTTGCTCATTAAATGGTAGCTGTTTTGATCCCTGACTACCTCTATGGGAGGAGATACTTGCCTGTAAGCATTTGTCTGTCTGTGCCTTTTTATTTTCAGTGAAGGGAGAAAATAAACTAGGTTGCATATTGGATACATTATCTCAGTATTAAACTGTCATTCCCAATAACTTTTGGGTAATTGGAACAGAGAATCGCCACTCTTCATCCGTCACTTTAAATGAAGGCCATAGTAAAATAGCTTTGGCTGCTGGGAACCACAAATAAGAGCACGGTATCCATTTCAGTTCCCTTTTGCCCATGGAACTGTTTGAAGAGGTTTTAGCACTTTGAGCAGCAGAAGAAGGAGGCATATCAGCAGTTTTACAGGTCTCTTAGGGGGGTTGCTAAAGTGCACTGTAAGGACTTCCCAGGACATCCTTCGCATTCTTGGATTTTGTTTTTTAATCTGGCTGACATACTGTATTGTATGGTATTGGTAGCATTAGCTCCTGGATTCTCACTGACAGTAGAAGTATCATTGATGAGAAAATGAGTTGTCGTTTCACTGCAGAATTCTAAACAATGTTATCTTAAGGTTACAAAGGCTACTTAAAAATAGGCTACTTTGTCAACTACAGTAAATTTTTTCATATCAGGCAGCCCCGAAACCAGGAGATTGCCCGATATTCAGATATTCTGGATAACAGAGGGGTATACCTAGCAATGCATAACACTCAAGAGAAACAAGATTAGACATTACAAAAATATATGAGAGAACTTTATTTACTAACAACAGTAGTATTGTACACTGTACACTAATACTGTATTTGCTGTATTGATTTGTATTTACTTTTCACTATACTGTGCTTATCGAAAACGTAACTAACATTTACTTATGGTTAAAATGCTGGTTACTTGAGAGTTCCAGAAAATAGAATGCTGGATATGAAAGACTTTACTAGTGATCTAGGTAACCTGTGTAATGTGGGCTAAACGTATGACTGTGGGGCAACCCTGCTCTCAGCTACCCTCCTGAGAATCTGGAATAATTAAATATCTATCCATTCTTCCATTAATTTTCTTATCGATTGAGAAGCATTGTTACTAGGTGTTTTTTGTTATTTACAGACAGAAAAATGGCTTCTGGTTTTTGTTTTTCTGTGTTTTTTGTTGGTTTGGTTTTTTTTCCTGTGGAGTAAGAACCAGGCTAACCCTAGTTTTGTGTTCTCTGTGTGTCTCTGAAAAATACAACGACTACATTTTACTCTTTTAGAAACTGTCTGTTGTAAAGGATTAGGGCATAGGCAGTCTTGCCTAGTGGTCACAGCTGGACCAGCACCCACAAGTCAAAGATGGCCATGAGATGGTAGTCAGTGAGCAGGGGTCACAGAAATAACAAAAGTCAGTATTAGAGTCAGGCAGGGACCATAGATCAGAGGTAGTATCATATGGAAATGAGAGGCTAGCATTAGGGTCATAGGCAGGCTGAGGATGGAGACCAGAGATCAGAAAATGAAGTGAAGTCTGGAGTCATAGCAGGCCAGAAGTCTGTAGTTGCCCAGATATCTCCATGATGCATCTACTAGGGTTAATTAGTATTTATGGGTCAGTCAGAGAGCTGCAGTTACTGTCACTCTGGATAGTTTGGGCAACACATCCCATGGCAGCTAAACTCCACAGTACTTCCTGAATGTGGCTCTGCATGGCCTCCTCTCCTGACGGTGATGTGGCAACTGACCCAAGCACCACAAACCCAGATTCTAGTACCACCGATCCTTACACCAGCCAAATTCAAGTGGGGTGTGAGCAGGAAGGTAGTTTGTCTCCTGTGAAGTTTAGAGGTAACTCTCCAAATCAGCAAAAACAATGAGAAATTCTGTGGCACCTGATAGACTAAAAGTTTTTGGAGCATAAGCTTTGGTGGGCAAAGACCAATGTTGTCAGATGCAAGTGACGTGCATCTGATGAAGTGGGTCTTTGCCAGCGAAGCATACTCCAGTAAATCTGTTAGTTTACAAGGTGCCACAGGACTTCTCATTGTTTTTGCGGATACAAACTAACACAGCTACCCTCTGATATTTGTCACGAAATCAGGATTTGATTGTTCTTAATGATTGTCCAAGGAAACTGAGCAAGCAATACTTCAGGAGAGGAAGGCTTTCCGTCAATTTAGAGGTGAAAGTCTCTCTTATCATTTCATCAGTCCCCCTGAACCATCCATTTTTTATTTAGGCCTCAGAAGTTTCTTATCCTGACAATGAAACCCATTTTCCACTGAGAGGGTTACATTATTTTTCAAACATTTTTTCTCAAACAGATATTGCTGCATTTTTTAGATGCACCTGATGAGGAAAGTCTCCAGCTTAGGTGAGGCCAGTCTTCACTAACCAAGAATAACAAAACTACTTTTTGTTATTCTTGATTGAAAGGACAGTCTCTTTATTTTATTCTTTTAAATTGCAAAAGAGAAAAATGCAAGGAACTAAACACATCCCAGTAGCATAATGGAATTTTTCAGCCAGTTGGTAGTAGATCAGTAGTTACTATGGCCACCAACTGGTCAGTCTATTGTGCAAGGCAATTTCAGGTTGCAATAATTTATTTAAATTTGAATAATTTACTGTAGTAACCTTCTATAATGCATGTCACTGCGGTATCTGAAGAGCTGTGATAATACTTGGAATTTTTATAGTGCTTTTCTCCTGAGAATTTCATAATGTCTTAAAAACACTAATGTGTTGGAATTTACAACTGCAACTGTAAGCAAATGAGATATAGGAAGGTCCAGAGTCTAGCTGAAGACCACGCATAAAGTCTGTAGTAAAGCTAGGACTACAACACTGGTGTCCTGAGTTGCGATTGTGTGCCCTAAACACAGGTCAGCCTTCCTCCCCATTGTCAGACTCTATTGCATTCACTCAATTTGAAAGGTGTAGGATGCAGTTATATATGATAGCTGATGAGTACTAGATTATTTAATGAGTTTCGCTCTGAACTGAACAAGACCTGCTTATGGAGACTTCTTGTTCAGAATGCTTGTGCCCAGCATGACTCATGTCACTAGCCATGGTGAGTACAACCTTCAGGGGCAAGGGAATTGAGGAGAGAATTGCTGGAGGTTGAATGAAACTCTGAATATAGGGCAGTGGCACTGAACGCTGCCATCATTTTCCGCAAGCTGTGGTGATTTTAGCTGATATCTCACTCCCAGAGGGAGCAAAGGCACCGAGGTCACAGCGGCAGCTGGCATCCCAAAGTCACCAAGGCCTGTTTGCTGCTCGCCTTGCTTATTGCAGTGGAGCCTGCCAAAGTTATCGCAAACTGGTGTGGGAAGGTGTTCTAGCATGGAGGAAGACATAAGGCTGCCACCCCCAGAAACGTTACAGAACAGACTGCAGGGTACCACCGTGAATGTTCATCAGCATCTCTCAGGAAGGATCAAACAACAACCCTTTGTACACAAACAAACTGCTCCACATTTCCCTCCCACACCCAATGTCTATTCAATGGGGCAATGGAAAGCAGATAGTAACACTGCTGTACAGCTGCCTCTTCTAGTACAAGTAAATTACTGAAATGTCAATAGCTGTATCCTGCTAAGCTGGGAGTGCAATCAGTACATCATTGTAATGGGAAACACATTTATGTGGGTACTATGGTTCCTTCCCTTGCCCAGGCTCCAATGCTGGGACTGACTGGACTTAGTGGAATCCAACATAGGTCCTAGCTCGTGGTGCATGGACTCAAAATGTATGGACTCAAAATGTAAGATTGGTTATAGTGTTCAGAGTATTCCTATTGTAGCAGGTTTCAGGTAGAGTGTAGCCCTCAACTAGCCATATAGGTAACTTTTAAAATGAAACTTTAAACATAACAAGTGAAAAACTCCTACCTAGATTGTGTGCAATTGAACTATAATTAAGAACGAAACATGAATGATGCATAAAAACGGACACTGAAATTATGCTAGGTATTCATTAAGTATTCTTTGTGTTCTATTGTGTGTTTCCACCATTTCTGAAATGCATCCTATTGATGAGATGGACTGTAATAGACCTGTCCAAGGCTTTCTTGTCTTTTCATGTAAATAGGCATTTGGCAGCATTTTCAAATGCATACCTGATAAAATTTTGTTTAGTGCATTTCACTTTTTTCATGTGCTCCTTGTTTAGTTCAAACAAGCATCTGACATGAAAGCTAAAGATAAAAGTGTGACACAGTACAATTAGCTTCTGTGAAGTCTGCAAAACCTTAATGGAACACATCTCTTCCCTATGCACAACTAGCATAATGCAGGCCATTTTTTAGTCATTTGTGTTATACATGAGAAGCCTGAAATGAGCACTTATGTGCGCATATGTAACCACAGACCCTGTGTCTGATAATACTGGAAATAATTAAGCTTTTCAATTATGCAAAGCAGTAATTTCTGCAGTCAAGTCAGAGACATGTAACACTTGTAATGTAACCCTTCATACAGTGAGAAAAATAACCTGGAATTTAGAGCAGAGTCCAGAAACACAGTAAATATGAGGAAATTTTGTAAGCAGCGTTTGCCTTTGTCCATCCAGTATTGTTTAAATTGTGCCTTATTAGTGCGTGTTGTGATTTTATGCCAGCTAATTTGTTGCTGTTTCTGGTTAAATAAATGCAAGCTTTAAGTGCAGTTTGAAATCAATGTGCTAAACTTGTGCATTTAAACCTACTGACCCATTAAGAAATAGTATTTGAGAACAGGCTTTGTGAAAATGCGCTCTTGAGAAAGTTTTAATATTTTGCTGAAGCAGATTAGACTGGTTATTGGTAGCAAACCAGCAAGCTTCTTCCCATTGTGATCAGGCTTTTTTATTTCCCTTGGCCTATGTAAGTGTCTTTCCTACATTTCATACTTGGAATTAGAAATAGGATAATTGGGGTCCAGATCCAAATACAAACTTCCCTCTGTTTCAGGGCATCCTTGGGTTTTGGGCTGTGCTTGACCAGTTGGAGAGAGAGCCTCACGCTGTGACATTTGGGGCTGGATTTTCCCAAAGTCTGGAAGGGGATTGACCTAATACTTTTCATCTCACTTCTGGATTTACTTTGCGGGTTCTGCTACAATTATGACGTATATGTGGCCCTGTATCCTTCAGAATATTGATATAATTTCATTTGCCTTGAGATGTACTCCACTATTTACCATAAAACTATTTTATGGGTGTGAGGCTGTGACAAAAGTTGCCCTGAAAAAGTCTTGTGATTGCTTCATTGCATTCTGTGGCTTTTGATGATAGCATGAAAATATTTTTTTTAAAAATGCTTTAAGAACAATTCAGCCAACCCCAATACTTGCAACAAAGAATCCCTAATATACAGCTGGCAACATTAAAATAGGAGCACCACATTTTGGAGCACTTAGAAAGATGCCACAGATGGAGTGTCATATATAGAGGTTGAATAGGAATTGGAGGTTCCTTGTGGAAAGGCATACTCTCCTTCCCTCTGTTGATCTTGTATTGTATTTGCTGTCATAGAACGTAGTCATGAGTAATATAAAGTTCTGGGAAAATATATCCCACCCAATTTATTGGCAGGGAACAGCAGTATTACATTTCTTCTGCCCTGCCACTGACAGGACACCAGTGCTCAGTGTGGTATGCTGCAGTGGTCTCTTGCCTGTGTAGACTGATTTGACAGCTGTAGAGAGGTGCAGCCATGGAGTAATCCAGTTGCCCACAGAGGGACATTTCTGCAGAATAGCTGATCAAAACCAAAACAAAACAAAACAAAAAAAAACCCCACACATTCCCCCTGCCCCCTTTGAAAAATTTCTAACAAATTTGCATGTGAGATTTTTTCATGGGCAAATTTCCAAACTGAAAAACGTTCAAAATTCTTATTGTCTCCCATCCTTAAAATGAATGCTGTCTAAGGGATTTGTCCCCTCATGTTTTCCTTTATTTATTTTTATCTCTTGTTGTCATTTTACTTGTCCAAAACGTTTTGAAAAGTTGTAGAAGAAAGAAAAATGAAGAAATAACCATATGGAAGCCGGAACAGTATTAATTTTATTGCACTTAGTGGGAATAATGGGAAAGGTGTTAAAACATAAATGAAAATTTAAGTAATTACTATTTGCGAAAAAAACCAAAAAATTTCAAGTGGAAACAAAATTTACATTTCACAAGTTCCCACAAAAATCAAAAATGCCATTTTCCTAGGGAAAAAATGTTGTTTTAGCCAGAAATTGTTTCTCTCTAGAGAGAGTGTTGATGTAGCTATGGAGGTCCCAGGATATTAGGGAGATAAGATGGGTGAGGTTGTATCTTTTACTGGAGCAGCTTCTGTTGGTGGGAGAGACAAGCTTTCAAGTGAGCTCTCTCACCACAGAAAATGATTCAGTAAAAGATGTTACCTCAAGGACCTTGTCTCTCTTAAGGAGCCTCTATCAGCTATACCGTGCTAGCACATGGACAGTGGTCAATAGGGAAAGCAGCACAGAGAAGGTTGTTTGCCTCAAGGCAGACTCAGGGGTTGGTTCTGTCTCCTAGGCCTAGTTCACCCCACACTTTAGGAGAAAGAACCACCCCCAGCACCTTCTGAAGCTCAAGGGAGAAAGGTGCTATTGATGAGAGATTGAAGATGGAGAGGAAGCAGAGCCTAGACATGATAAGATGGAGTCAGAAGTGAATGAGGTGAAAAAGGAAACATTAGCTGAAAAGATGTGAGGCAAAGGTAGGGTGACCATATTTACAAAAGGGAAAATGGGACACCATGTGGGGCTATTCTGAGTGCCCCACCTTCCATGTGGGACTGACTGGTGTGAGCCACTCACTAAAGCTGTCCCTTCTAACTAGGAGAGCTGGGGTTGGCATTGCTGGTTGCTCATGCTCTGCCTTCCCCGCCCCAGCCTGGTCTCTCCCCTGTTCAGGGCTGGCATGGCCAGTCCCCACTCCCAACCTATCCAGTTGGCATGAGAAAACTGGACAAGTGCCCATTTTTGCAAAAAAAAGTCAGGACAGCCAGGACAGGACTTAAAAAGGGGACTGTCCTGTCCAAAATGTGACATATGGTCACCTTAGGCCAGGGGTTGGCAACCAAATAGAAGAGCCATTTTTTCCAATTTGGTAAAAAACTCAATAATTCAAGAGTTGCAATGCATGTGCGTATGAGACTGTCCTTAATAAATAACATCAAACCATAGTTTTTGTAACCCCTATTTTAAGAACAGTGCACACACAATGATTTGTAATGTGTTATGTGTTTACTGTGGGATGTTCACAAACTTTTTACCTATTCTATTTCCTCGCATTTTACGTGTGTGTTTGTACCACTGCCTTCTTGATTTTCATTCCCGAGCCTTCTCTCTCTCTCTCTCTCTCTCTCTCTCTCTCTCTGGAGGGACACTGGGGGAAGGAGGGTTGTTATCCAACATTTGAAGATCAAACATCGTTTGCCATTCAGATACAAGTTGTTCATTTTGGGGCTTTTGAACATTCACCGTTTATCAAAAATAATCAGGAGGGTTTTGTTTTATTTAACTTCACAATTATAGTGTTGGGAACCACAAAGAAGTCCTGAAGGAGCAATTTGCGGCTCCGGAGCCGCAGATCGCAGGACCTGCCTTAGGCTGAGGGAGACTTACGGTTTGCAGGAGCAGTGAGAAATTGGATTGGCTTGCGGGGAGGAGCAGGTGTATGCTGAGAGGGTGGAGATGGGGTATTTGATGGGCATGATAGAGGAGACTTGAGCTCCTTCTGGGACAAAGAAGTTTGCAGTTCTGACAGAACTTGCAAATGCGACGGCAGCCCCAAGAGTATAGCACCAGCTTCTTGTCCCTCAGCACTGAGGCCAAATTACTCCTTTGAACATAGAGCAACAAGAGGTCATCCTGGCAGATAGGACTTGCGTGCATGAAGGCTCTGAGTACTGTTTCCTCAATGCTCATTCACTGACTAATAGGCAGCTTGTTCCATTTCTTTTATGGTTGCTCATACCAATAAGCACTTTTAATCCCCAGAGATGAAGTGGCCTCTAGTTCTAGATAAACTGGACCTACTGGAGCACTCAAATGCATTTTTTCAGTGAGATCAGGCATAGTTTGGGGGGAACCCAGTGAAACTGAATGGGTGCCTGGCAGAACATTTAATCCTGTGTGATTGTTTAAATGATTGCCATTCTGATTATGCTCCCTCCATGCTTAGTGAGTCCTGCTCCTTTCACTACTCTACAGTTGTGTTAACAGCTCTGAAGAACTGTCAGCATAGCCACTTCAGCAATGGTTAAACGGTGATTTATTTTTTTAATTGTTATTAGGATTCAATTTTTAGGGGTTGCCAGACACTAAATACTAAGTCTTCTCTTTGCAATTACACAGTAATTTGTCCTACTGTTGTAAAGCAGCTCTTTTTTGACGCCTGCTTCCTGCTAAACAAAACTCACCTTTTATTTTTTAAGAGACAGGGCAAACAGAAAACGGTCCCATTTTTGTATAAACTGATTATATGAACAGATGGTATCAAGGTTAAAAAATGCAGAGGCATTTATTTCTAAAAATCCTGGGATATTTTTAACCGTGGCTCTATTAAATGTTTCCAGAAATATTTTTTTCAAATGCTATATGTATTGCAATACTGACATTTACTGCAAGTCAGGGTAAAAATGATATTTAAGGATCTTAAGATATACTCTTTTACTACAAAAATAAAAACTAATAGCTCTCAGGTGCAATTATTATCCCATTTATTCTTAACATTTTTATTCCGTATGTTCTCTTTTTTTCTGATAGACACCTGGCATATCCAAGACTGAACAGCAGCCTCAAGGACTTGCAACTAGTGTTAGGTGGGGACAGACACCCATCAATCAGTCAACACCCTGGGACACAGATGAACCACCCTCTAAACAGATGAGAGAGAATGAAAACCCAGGTATGTTTTCACTCTTATTTGTAATTCTATGAGGGAAAATAGTTCAAAGCAAATTCAATACACTGTCTTCACTTACCTCTCTAAATTGAACTTTATTGTGAATCCCATTATTATTAGTAGTAATAGTAGTAGTAGTAGTAGTAATAGCAGTAGTAGCAGTAGTAGTATTATATATGCTGCAGCAGGATTTTTCTCTCTCACTGTAAACAGCACCTCAAGTTTCTTAAACACCATGGCTAGTTTAAATATTTTAAGAACCTGCAGGATCATTAAAGTGTTTTCTCTTTCTCTGTTTTTGCCAGAGAAGAAGGCACTGTGTAATACTTTCAGATTCCTTTTATGTCCAGAACTACCTAAAACGATTTCCAGGTTCCAGACACACATTGTACATTGTGCAGCTATGCCAGATGTCTAATTACAACCTCTTTGAAGTAGCTGGAGCACCATTATCACATATGCATAGTGTTTGTCAGGCAGCCATGAAAGCACAGTGGGGAAAGAGGTTAATTTTCTTGGAAGCATGTATTTAAGCTGCATAAAGCACAAAATACATAAAATTATGAACATGCTACATGTTACCTGATCAGTATTTTAACAACTGCACACATCACTGCAGCAATTGTAGGCACTTATCAGTTTGGAATAGTTTCAGACCCTGCATCACTTTCTATATTGTAAAGAAAAAGAAACCTTAGGTGCTACTAAAATGTTCCTTTATTGACAGCATTAACGTAAAGAAGAAGCTTTGGCAAGGGGGCAAGGCGGGGGGAGGAAGGTTTGTGATTTTTTTTTTTTTGCCAAAAATATTCTTAGTGATAGGTTTTCTTCTTTTTTCCTCCTCTGTGTCCCAGGTACAGCACCATGGGTTACAACAGTTGCAGCCGGTAACCAGCCAGCTCTTATAACTCATTCATATGGGATGACTCAGCCTCCAACTTTCAGCCCAGCAGTGAACGTCCAGGCCCCTGTCATTGGAGTTACACCCTCACTCCCTCCTCACGTTACCCCTCAGCTTCCATTAATGCCAGCTCATTACCAGCTTCAACAGCAGCCTTCACAGCCGCTGAGTAACATGGTTGTGAACCTGCAAAGCCAGCCTTTGTACACTAACAGCCAGCCAATTATGTCATCTATGACTGGGGTTGGTCAGGTGAATCACCCAGGCCACACTGCAGTAGGGAATGGTCACATGACTTGCCCTATTTTGCCTCCACCACCACCTGCTCTGCCTTCTGCTGCTCTACCCAATAGCGTTCCAGCTACCAATGGGCAAGCTGCTCCTCAGCTTCCTCCCAACCAGACGGGCAATCAGGACACAGCAAATGGGGTACAAATGCTACGGACTATTGGCGTGGGGAAGTACGAGTTTACAGATCCTTGGCATCCAAAAGGTAAGTCAGACTAGACCGCTTAATGTTGTCTTTGGTACAGGGCGCCACAGTACATGGGCTCTCAAGAGTGAATTAGGCCATGGTATTCAAGTTGTGCCAACAAAACTGCAAAAGAGGCACAACCAATAAAAACATCTTTACTGTTGTTGTACTGGTGCCAGCACTCCAGCATCAGTTTCCTGTCTTGTACTCTGCAATAGCTTTTATGAATTAAAGATGACAGAGCTAATGCTTAAGAAGTGCGGGGGGAGAAAAGTTTGGACTCTTTGTTTAGTAGTGAATGACACCTTTTAGAGTCCATCAAAGAATCTGGCATTCCACATCCCAAAGCATGCGAGATAGCTGCTGTTCTGTGCTGCACAGTTCCTCTGATTCCTTTTGAGAGGGAAAATATTTATTTATGTCAGACCACTTTCTTTGGCTTGAGTTGAGCCTGACTTACAAGCGTAAAAACTTGTTTTTAACTGTTTCCATCCTGTGCATCTCAAAGGGAACCAAACAAGCTAAATTACATTATTCACTACAGGCAATGAAAGCCAGGAAGTTCAATGTTAAAAGTGCACTATGCCCTATCCACTTCACTGAGCTTAAGTGTTAGATCATCTGCGAACAGTGGATGCTCAAGGGTGGATCTCTCCTGAAGAGCAGCTTCTAAATGTGTCACAATACTGAGCCAAAATGGATTATTAAATTCAGATTTTCACCTGGATCCAGAAGCTGGAATGTTGTTGTGATCTAGTCTCTATGTGGTAATCATTTTTATTTCATTTTTGGGTTTTTGCCCAGCTTTTAAAAATATCATTAATATGTCATGTGTGAAAATGAAAGAAAATATAGCTTAAGGAAACCAAGCACATACCTGTCAGCAAACTCTATTTAACTGATGCAAAAGATGACAAAGAATCTATTAGGTGAGTGGTCTTATTTTTATATTTGTATTTAGGCAAGACCCATGTGTAAATTGGGTACTCACAATAAACTATTAAGGTCTATTGTGTAAATCTGTGTTAAGGCCAAAAGATCTTTATTAAAAAGTGGTTAGCCCAATAACCTGTACTGCTTATATAAATTATATTTTGTCGTGTGCAAACCCTTATCAACACCTCTTGAAAAGCTGGTACTGCACATGCCAAGCAATTATTTTCCAAAAAGAAATCAACTGCTTTTTATTTTTTCAGTTGCAAACACACAAATACAACTAGGCCCCATTCCAGGGTTCTGGACTTCCTTATCTCTCTCTCCTGTAAAACCTAAGTGGACTTAGGGTAATATAAGTACAGACAAGCAGTCACAAATTGATAAACTGCTGTTTTAAGTGTTTTGGCCAATTGTTTCCCCTAAACCAAATCCATCCAGTCTAAGACCTTGTTTTCCCAATTGACTTTGCATGTTATGAACCATTGGAAAAAAGGAACTTCTAGACAAAACCTGAGAGATTCTTTGTTGAGGTGGTTATGTTAGATCCCTCACTTTTATACTGAAATCATGCCTTTCCCAGAGCAAATTTTCTCAGCCTTTATGCTCAGTTACCCTAGTTTATCAAAGACTGCAACTGCATTACAGCAGCACAGGTACATTGCTACAGCTATGCCCCAGTAACACCTGGTTTAGATGCCTCCTATGTCAACAGAAGGAATTTTCCACTGGTGTAGTTAATCCATCTCTCTGAATGGCAGCAGCTAGAAAATTCTTCCATTGACCTAGCTATATACACAATTGGGGGTTAGTTTGACCTAGCTACATTTGCACTGGGCACAACACTTCTCACAGCCCTTAGCAATATAGTTAAGTCAATCTAATTTTTAAGTGTAGACCAGGCGTAAGGCCCTGCTTAACCACGTAAGTACCTGTGAAGTCCCATTTAAACCAGTGGGATTGCTTACATGCCTCAAGTTAGGCATATGCTTAAAAACCTTGCCTAGTCAGTGCCAGTAGCTTCAGGTGTTCTAGATGCTACCTATAACTCCCCATCCACATGAGGGAATTTAATTTGCAATATAACTGTCACTGCTTCAAACCATAGTTTGATCTCTTGGCAGAAAACGTGTTGCCATGAAGCTGTTAGTATTGGTTTTCAAACTCTTGAGAATCAATTATGCTGGGACTACTCCACACTCTAGGTTTGCAATTGTAAAAGTAATCTTAGCTGTGTTGTGTTTTAGAACATAGGCATATGAATGAGAGTCAGGGGAACAGTGGGATGCCTGAGTTCAGAGATGCTAATAGTTTAGGTGAGGAAAGGGTACAGAGAATGGCAGTCATGCAAGGCCAAAGCACAAGAACTTATTTTCCATATGTGTGATTGGGAACCTTTGTTCTTAGCACATGTACAGAAGCAGAATATGGAGAAAGCCACCAATTCTAATTGGTGACAACTGCTAACAGATGAGCTGGATTATTTTTCATAAATTTCTGTCTAGACAGCACTTTTCTCAGAAATTAGATTTCTCTGACTTAAGGCATCAGCAGCTAATTTATTTCCTGTCTTTAATGGTGAAGAAAGACGATGAAGCATGCATGTACAAATGTCTCAAAAGCAGGACTTGTTTTTTGTTTTTGTTTTTTTAAAGGGAGAAGGGGGGCATTTCTTCCTCCACTTCTAATACTGAAAGCCTTAGTCATAAAACTATCATTCTGCTCATTAAATCTAAGGTCAAATAAGGCTTAAACATTATTTGCCTTTTGCTGGGGGAGGGGCGAGCGGGAGTGGAGAGCAGGGAGGGAAAAGAGAAGACAACAGAGTTTTAAAATCAAACATTAAAAACTTTATGTGCTAGAGTAGGATTCTTATTGAAACCATGTGGGTTTGGATATGGGTCATTTTAAATAATATATATATTTTAGTTTCTCCCTTAGGGGATTTAAGTCTCTGCAGCCCAATTGATTTCATGCTCTTCCATGATAGACAGCTTGCTTGCAGAGAAGGAATGGAAATGCAGTATGATGATATCAAGCTGTTGAAACATTTGAAGTCAGAATGGGTTCTGTACAATTTATTTAAAAGATTTTCTCTCTTTTGGGGAGGGAGTCTTGGTCAGCAGTATAATAAGATCTGCTGCAAACAGCCTTAGGATCTATTTTTTTAAATTCCTGAGATACTTCTATTTTATTGTTTCACTGGATGGTCCAGTCTTGCAGGCGTCTGAGTAATTACAGAACAAGTGAAAGAACAGGTCTTGCTGGTCAGAATGACGGGAGTAGTGATATTTTTAGAGTTCATTAGTGACCTGATTTAAAATTTCACATTTTGTTTCCTGTAATTATCTTTTGCCTCAATTGTATTCCTGTGGGGGTCAAATTAGAATGCATTCACTTAAAATTGTGTTTTTTAATCGGCTAGTTTTATTTAAAGATAAATTTCAAACACGGTAGAGGTACTGTTGATATGCTGTTTTATTTGCAATAGGTCAAAGTGATCTTCTGTAATATATGACTGGAGATGTCAAATCTTTTACATGGTTTCTTGAATGTTAACAAAAACTGTTGCATACAGCAGATTTTCTCTCTATTTATGATGTAAAGGACCAATCTTGCAATGTTTACTCATACAAGTACTCCCTTTATTTTTAATGTAACTTCTTGCATAAATAAAGATTTAGTCGCATGCATCAGGGTTGCAGGATTGGCCTCTAAGTCTTCCTTCTGAACTGAACAGTGGGTGGAAATCCTGTGGGGGGGTTTTGTTGTTTGCAACTCAGTAAGTTGTGCGGCTGCTATTATTATTATTATTAATATTAATATTATTATTATTAATCAAATGGATTTTCTATTTATAAAACAGCTAATTTATTGGAAAAGTAAATAGTATTTAAAAGTTTTTTTTTTTGCACTGTGTGTGAAGAATTGTATCCCTATGCTTTGTTGAATGTGTGGGATCTATTATCATACACAATCAACAGCAGTACTGAGATGTGACTGGTTTAGACTGAAACTGCCTTTGGGCTGAATTTATGGTAAGCATTTCTAGCTGACATCCAAAGCCATGTACCCTTAATATAAAAATGTCAGAGAAATATTTTGGTACAGTGGAGAATTAGGTATTGCACAGCATCCTTGTTTTGAGTCCTGTTGGAAATTAGAAAGGATATTCGGAATGATGCATTGAGAATCTACTGAGGCTCACATAAATAAAAGTGTACATACTTGCTGTAGAATATGAAAATATAGTGTGTCAAGAGAATGTTCAATTACAATTTTAGTATGTTCAGGATAGATTGTCATTTGCCTAGCCCACTTGCTTTGAGGAGTAAGGGGATGTAAATTGTCCCTCTCATGCAGGTTCCCTGCATTGCACATCATTGCACAATGGTGAAGAGCGACCTCTTCAGGGCTCCTATTTTAGTGACGCAGAGCACAACTGAGCCAACATGTGGGATGGGTATAAGTAATGTGTATCAGATAAAGGACTGGAACAGATTACATCCTTTCTGGAGTAATAGGGGAATTATGTACTAAACAGAGACTGGTTCCTCATGGGGCAATACAACTGCAGGCTTCCTCTTACTACGTGTCTGTGGAATATTCACAGGTTAACCCACAGTGAATAGCCCTGACATGTGTACTACATGAAAATTCCAAAACAAGCTCTGAGAGCTTCTCAGTATTAAAAAAGTGTATTTTTAAAGCAATTTGATATAACTTCTACCATAGAGGCTACCCAGGTTCTATTCTGCAGTTCCTTCTCTGCAATTTATAATTACTCTTGAGAGGCTTTGGTTTTAATTTATGAATGTTGATGGATAATATTGCTGTTTATTTCCAAGTGTTTTTTCATTTATATTTTATTGGTTTGCATTTTTAACTAGCATGGAAAGTAAATCAGACGCTAATTGTGGTTCAGAAAGTAATAACTGTAGAAGTCATAACAGATAAAAAATAAAATCTGAGCACTTTGTACCCCGAATACTAATTTCTCAATATCAAACATCATGAATTAAACCAACATGATGCTTACAAATAAATAATGTTGCACTATCACTGACCTAATCAAAGGAAGCATTTGTATTCTTCACCCTTGACCTCGTTACTAGAACTCTCATTAACTCTATCATTGCTGATATTCACCCATTGCTCTTTCTATGGTTTAAAAAAAAACATTTATGTATTTAGGTGATTTACTGATTTAGGGCTTATTTTTAAAGGGGCTCAACTGGACCTGTAGTTTTGTGACTGTGACTAATTCTGGACAGCTAAATTGTTCGGGGAAATCAGCTGTAGATGCAAAAGCTCACTTTTAGCCCTTGACTACCTAAGAGAAAGATGGCCCTGTTATTAAGGTTCTAGACTAGGACACAGAAGATCTGGATTCAATTCCTGAGTTTTCCACAGACTAGTTGTGTGTTCTGGGACAGATTCCTTATTCTCCACGTCACATTTCCCTGTTTGTGTAATTGTGAGGAAAACACATCCGCTTTAATCTATATCATCTGTTTTTCTATTTAGACTGTAAACGCTTCAGGGTAGTAAATATCTTTTACTGTATGTTTGTAAATGCCGAGGGCAATGATATCTTGATTTTGTTAGGCTAAAATACAAATCTATACTGACTTATAGGCCGAATGTGCTAACAAAGAATCAACATTCTAGCACATTCACTCACTGTTTTTAACTCACATGTATAATATCAGTCCCTTTAAAATAAGATCTTTCAAAGATTAATCATAATTATTTAAGGTAAACATTACACACTAAGGCTACGTCTATACTTGCGCCCTTTGAAGTTCAGGGCAAGTGTAGACATAGCCTAAGACACCACAGTAATCCACAGAAGGAGGTTGCAATAATAATTTTCACCAATTCATGCTCCAGTAGGATTATTTTCAAAGTTCACTACTGTATCTTAATACCTCCATGTGCAAATTCTTCATATATGGAAAGTGCAAACGAAATGGTCAAAGAGAATTTGTAGGTTTCCTGCATCACTTATTGACTGCACAGTATAAAGGATAGGTATCAGATCTGGAGTAGATTTTTTTCATTGATGAATTAGCAGTCCAGTGTAAGTGCATGCCTTCTAATTTCTGGCTTCCAACCAGAATGCGAACATCTAATTGCTACAATGTATTTTATTGAGACCTTTACAGATTAATTAGGGCTGTTGATTATTGCATTTAACTCATATAATTAACTCAAAAATGAATTGCAATTTAAAAAATCGTGATTAATCCTACTGTTAAACAATAGACTACCAATTGAAATGGATTAAAAGTTTGGATTTTTTTCTACATTTTCAAATATTTTTAAATCTAATACGGTACAGAATACAAAGTATACAGTTCTCACTTTATATTAAGCAGGGAGAACTTGGAGTCCTAATAAATAAATGCAACTATGACATAATTGGTATCACAGACTTGGTGGGATAATGCATGCAATTGGAATCTTGGCACACAAGGGTACAGCTTACTCAGGAAGGCTAGGCAGGGTAAACAAGAAGGAGGTGTTGCTTTATATATTTAAAAATGTGCATACCTGGACTTAGGTGGAGATGGATGCAGGACACAGACACATGGAGAGTCTCCGGGTTAAGATAAAAGGGGTAAAAAAACCAAGGGTGATGTCATGTTACGGGTCTACTACAGGCCATCTACCCAGGTAGAAGAGGTGAAGGAGGCTTTTTCTAAGCAATTAACAAAAATCATCCAAAGTGCAGGATTTGGTGGTGATGGAGGACTTCAACTATCCAGACATATGCTGGGAAAACTAATACAGTGAGTAGTAACAAAGAGGAAGCCGTGCTAGTCTATACACTATCAAAACAAAAAACAGTCAAGTAGCACTTTAAAGACTAGCAAAATGGTTTATTAGATGAGCTTTCGTGGGACAGACCCACTTCTTCAGATCATAGCTGTTCTGGTCTGGCTATGGTCTGAAGAAGTGGGTCTGTCCCACGAAAGCTCACCCAATAAACCATTTTGCTAGTCTTTAAAGTGCTACTTGACTGTTTTTTGTTTTAATACAGTGAGGTGCAGTTATCCCATAAGTTCTTGGACTGCACTGATGACAATTTTAAATTTCAGAGGGTGGAGAGAGTTACTGGGGGAGCAAGTTCTAGACTTGATTTTAATAAATAGAGAGGAATTGGTTGAGAATTTGAAAGTAGAAGGCAGCTTGGGAGAAGTGACAGTGAAATCATAGAGTTCATGATTCTAAGAAATGGTGAAAGGGAGAACAGCAAAACAGACACAATGGATTTCAGGAAGGTGCAAAGATGAAACTGTGGGTCTTCAAAACAAATGTGTAGAGTGTGCTCTTGTATGGATGCAAGACCTGGCATAATAAAAAATCTTCAAATCACAAGCTACAGACATTTATAAAAAGATGCCTGAGGTACATCCTTCACATCAAATGGCAAGACTTCATCACATATTAGGAACAGTGGAACAGAGCAGGAAAAGAACCAATTGACATTGAAATCAAGACAGGAAAGTGGGGATGGCTAGGCCACACTCTCAGAAAAGCATCATCCAGCATAGCCTGTCAACCTCTAGCATGGAACCCACAAGGAAAACGCAAAAGAGGAACACCTCGGATAACATGGAGAAGGTCTACTGAGATTGAAGGACAAGAACTGGGCTACTCCTGGAGCCAGCTAGAAGCTTTGTCCCAAGACAGAGTGAAGTGGAGGAGACTTATAGATGACCTATGCTCCACACAGAGTACAAGGGTTAAGTAGTAGTAGTAGTGTTTATCTGTTAAAGACTAACACCAGTAAGATTTCCTTTCACAAATCTTAAAGGAGTTCCAAAGCTCTTGATAGAAGCACTGTGTAAGTCTTTATGTCATGCATCCTTGTTCTACCTTTTTCTAAAGACTGTCTTCCTTACACATGTGCAGCAATACAAACAAATGAACTCAAGGTGTTATCAGTCAAAGATCCTTTAATTTACTTTCACGGAGGTAAAGTGGTGCTGAAGAATAAAGTCAGTTCAGAATTTCACCAAAGCCAAGAAATTACTTTACCATCTTTTTTTCCGCCCAAACTCTTGGAAGAAAACGAAAAGCTTAAATTCATTGGATGTGAAGGAAACCCTGGGCGATTATTTCAGTAAGACTTGATGTTCCTTAAAGTAAGCTTTTTCCTTTCAAAGCCTCTGAGAAAAATCAACACAGAAAATGTACAGTACTGTAGTTATTATTTATGAAATGAAAGACAGCTTTATAAATGGACAGAAATAATTGCATTATACTGCATAACATAAATATGTATATATTTATTTCAGAAAATAAAGCAGTTTGAGAGAAATGGCTACTTCACATGTACTAATCCAAATGATTTAATACAGTGCTTGTCGTGGTCCCTGAACAGTGGGGGCAAGGAATAAATCCTGGCTAAAATACAAGTTCGACACCCTCTCCATATTTAGTCACCAGGCATTAACCACAACACAAATTAAAGATAAACAGTAAAGAATTTATTAAACAAAGGCATGAACAGCAAACAGCATTATTAAGATTCTGGTTGTCAATTAACATAAAAATGAACTAAGGTAAGTATTATCCCTCCTCCTTCCCCACACCCTACCACAGTCCTGAAGTCAGAGGGAAGTCAGGCAAGTCTGGTAGCAACAGGACAGAGGAATAAGGATGGCAGCCGGGAACAGCACAGCACTTAGAACTGGATGTATGTTATGTTCTGCTTCTGTCCTTCTTTTCTTCCATTCTTCTCTTTTTGACACATCATCCTGCATGCAGAGTGCCTAAGGGAAATGGTGAGTATATGTGTGTGGATGTCTGATTGGTTCCCTACCTGTCTTTTAGTTAAAATCAACAGAAGATTAACTACGAGGCCTGACACTGTATTCCTGCTGCCCTAGCCATCAGTCTAAACTGGCCTACGACGCCTACCAGGATATAGATGCTGCCCTCGCCACCAGTGGTCTCCTGTAGGTCTGCTGTCTGAGTGGCCTACAAGGCCTGACAGCTCACAGCTGCTTCCCTAGCTGCCACCAGCACTGACAGGAGACACTAGAGGGAGGGAGGGAGGGAGAGAGAGAGAGAGAGAGAGAGAGAAAACCCTGAGGTGATTGGTCCACCCCTTTTTATAAACGCTTGTCTCTGGGCAGATTAGAGTCAGGTGACCCAATTCTTCCTGCCTTTACCTTCACGCCTTAGTCTGAGGGAAGGAATGACTCAGCATTTGTCAGACATCTTTCAAAGGGGAAACTGACATGGAACCCATATTTCAAGTGGAAAACAAAACGGAGTCCATCTGAAAACAAAAACAGAAGCCAAACCAGAATCCATACTGGCGACCAAATAAAGTTCATTTAAAACACACCATACCTAGAATTCCTCTTAACCCTCTTACCAAAGTATCTGTGCAGAATTTACTGAGTTATCAACTACAGGTGAGATCATGATAACAGTGAACTCAGGAGAAGCAAGATTTGACATGAAGAATCTTTTTACTCCTCACTGGCGGGTAATCATCTCTGAGGTAGAATGTGGCAACACTATAAAAGTTTATGACTTGAATTGAATAAGTATATTGGATCCAACTGGAGCATAAGGGAGAATTCTAGGAATACAGTTTATAATTATCCAGGAAACTTAGAATAATATATGAGCTCCTAGGAATAATGACATGGGATATCTAATGGCCTCATCTGCTTAGGTTGTAGGTGTTCTGTCTCATTCAAGAGGCGGTGCTTCTGGCAGCATCAAATCTCCTAACCATTTAATAAGTGTTCAGTCCTGAGTTAGAGAGAAGAGTGTCACTTTGAACTGCCAAATGCACATCCTACCTGGGCTTTCCTGGCGGTCTCCTGTCCCAATGGCTGATTCAGGCACAGACTTGTTCAGCTTATGAGATGTGATGATATGCTCACCACACTCTCTTTATTCTGAGGCATCAGTTTGGCCAGACTGCTTGAAAAACTCTCCATGTAGGGATCTTAGATATCCCCACTTCCACCCCCCCGCCACAAACCCAAACAGCGCGAAATAGGCTAATGAGGTACCTTGGTAAATTCTTGGAGCCTCATTAGCATGTGATCACATGATTTGGAGTCTGGAAGACAGTCTTCCGGACTCCAAAACGGCATTTAGAAGCACAGCCCCTGGGGGTCAAATAGAAGGAAGTCCTCCTTCCGAAGGCCCCTTCTTCCCAAAAAGTGGCATGTGTAGAAGCAGCCATGGACTGGGAATCTGCAAAACAGTTTCATGAGGTCTTCTTTCTAGAGAGGTTAAACCTCACCTGATTGTGTTTTTTGGGGAAAGCAAACTTTTTTTTATTATTTTTTATTTATTTATTTTTACAATGATACAGTGAATTGGTGGGCATGCATGCATACTAAGCACTGCTCACTAATGGATGTAATCAAAACTGCTGGGCTGTGTCTCATGAGATTTCCTTACTAATGGAGAGCCACCTTTAGTTCAAAGTGATAGGGGCTTGCACATCTGGAGCAAGAAATTCTGAGGTCTTTTATTATGAAAATAGCTCTAAAAAAGTTGTTAATTAACACAAAAAAAAAACTTTAATCCCCTTTACAATGAGCAAATGGTGCCAGGATCGCCTCCGCAGTGTATGGGTGAAGTCAGTTCAGAACTTCACCTCAGTCAGGAAAACATTTTACTGACCAGGGGACTAGTCTAATCTCCTGGTCAAGGGGGTCAGTAGACTTTCCTGGGTCCTCAGCAACATAGGTGGGTCTGGCTCTGTATTCCCAGATGGGGCGGGCCTCAGGTGGAAGGGGCAGGACTAGGGGTAGCCAGTCCTCAGTGCTGCCTGGAGGACACTGTACTGCACACCCCCTCTCAACCCCAGGCAGCCCTTGGAGTCATTGGAAGTGTGCCAGGCAGTGCTCCTGCAATGATTTAAAGGTCCCAGGGCAGCTTCAATAGCTGTAGAGGTGGCCAGGAGACCTGAGCCCTTTGGAATCACCAGGCACTGGAGCAGTTGCCCCTTTCCCACCTCACCCCATTGGCGGTCTGGTCCTGATCTGAAACAGGGAATTAAAGGACCAAATGAAGGTGGGGTAGATTATCTTTTTTAATTTACGGAATGAGTAACAAATTTGCATAATAAGTGATACTCCTGAGTAGCTGACAGAAATATTACCCTCATATAATTCATTACCAGTAGTTTCACTAGTTCGTGGCTCTTCTTTTTATTTCTTTTCTGTTTCACATCATAATGTGCACATTGTGATATGAAGCAGCTGGTTTGGACAGTGAATGTTCAAACTTGACAAAGGTTGCATAAAAATGCACTGTCCTGGACACGAATACTGATGGTCAGGTTTTCAAAGTAAGAATATGCAGTAGACCCCCAACTTATGCAGGGGTTGCATTCTTGTGCAACCCAGCATAAGTCAAATTTTGGGTAACTCAGGGGAGCCAGAAAACATACCAGTGCAGCACTGCTGGTCAGTTTCCTGCCTACTGTCAGTGGTGGGCAGCCAAGAGCCTGGCTCTGGGCTGCCCACTGCTCACAGGAGAGGGGAAACTGACCAACACTGCTCCTTTCAGTGGTGGCAGCCCAGAGCCAGGCTGGTAAACCCATCCTGTCAGGGTGGCAGCCTGACTGTTGCCACCCCTGACAGGAGTGGGGAGGCTACTGCCCCAGTCAGGAGCTGGGAAACCATTCTTGTCAGGGGCGCTGACAGTCAGGCTGACACCCCTGATAGGTGTTGGAAAACCACTCCTGTCAGGAGCAGCAGCTGAGAGTCAGGATCTGGGCTGCCACCCCGACAGGAGCCGGGAAACTGACCAGCACAGTAGCACAGGTCAGCTTCCCTGCTTCTGTGAGTGGCAGGGATCTGGTGTCTGGCTCCCAGCTGCTCTTCACTCATGGGATCCAGGACTCCCCTGAGTGGCAGGCAGTCCGGAGCCAGGCACCAGCTCCTCGCCACTCAAAGTCATGTTAACCCGAGATACGCACACTCGAGTTGCGCATGTTTCGGGGTTCTATTGTGCATGGTTAATCCTTCAGCTAACTCTCCTGTACTTCATATTACTGTTTCCAGAACTGGTATGGATCCACATGAACACTTAGCAGCTAAACTATAAATTTAAAATAATGTTGTGCGCATATCAGGTATTTGCAAGCAGATGTTTTTGTCCACTTTCACATGTCTGACTTTGGATATCTGACACCATAGATCAGAATGGTAGCTGTGTTAGTCTGGATCTGCAAAAGCAACAAGGGGGTCCTGTGACACCTTATAGACAAACAGAAATGTATGAGCATAAGCTTTCATGGGCAAAGACCCACTTCATCAGAATTGCCCATGAAAGCTTATGCTCATACATTTCTGTTAGTCTATAAGGTGCCACAGGACCCCTTGTTGGTTTTGCTGACACCAAAGAGAATTTCTGTTGTGTTTGTGTGATAAAATAGGGTTTGCATAGGCTTGATAAACTATTTATATAGTGACAGAATTAAGTGTTTTAAGTAAATTATGTTTCTGTATGGGTCAAGTTGTTCTTGTAGCAACTCCCAGAAGTGTAGCAGGGCTACTTATAAATTAAACACATTTTCCTCCTCTCAAGCCTTATTTGATGTACTAAGGGAGACAAAATGAGAGGAACATAGGTATCAAACTAATGTGAATGTAAATCCAAGTTTCAATCTTCTAAGTAATTGCCCATTAATTGGCTAAAAGAAAAGTTTTGTTTAGTTTTATCATCATGAGAAATGATGTAATTACCATGATCCCCACATTGGAAATGATGAAAGCATTGGTTTTGTATAACATTGCTTTTAGCCAGTATAATATAAAAATAACAGCATGAAAATTGCACTGGCTGCTTTCGTATTGTCTGTGTTGAATACCTCCGTGATATGATACAGGTAATGACAGGTACTTTTCAATGTATTCATTTTCTCCTTTTGCTAAGTTTAATAGTACAGTGAAATTAAAGTACAGCATTAAACAAACCAGATATGCCTGTATATGCCATAGACCCACTATTAGAGACAAAGCACCAACAGATTTTTCTATTGCTAGTTTAAATAATTAAATGATTATAAACAGGAGTAGAACATCGTCATTTGTTTCTGAGTTAACTATGATCAGAGGAAGCATCATTTTTAATTTCAGACCAGGTTTATTGATTGATTTTTTTTATTAAATTCTACAGATGCATCAGCCCTGTTTTCTTGTGTTGATGGTATTAGATATTCTAATTAAAAATAAAACAAATAAATACCAATGTTGTTTAACTTAGACGTGTGACTGCAGTAACAGTATTTTCTTTGTTGCTGTGGCTTGGATTTTTATGCAAGTGTTGCAAATATAATAGAGCTAATGGAGCTCCTCAACCAAGAAAATGGGTATATTCAGGGCAAATCAATTATGTTACTAATGAGCTCTACAAATTGAATTTATCCTTGTGAATCTATATAATTTCAGCAAATCTGTCCCCAAATTGCATGTTTTGACTGCAGTTTAAATGAGTAGAAATAATAATTAATATTTCAGGAGCCAAGTCAAAGCTGAGCATGTTACACAACCAAGTGGGAGGTGGGTTAATATTATGCTGATCAGTGCCATAACTGCCGGCTCCTCACATACTAGGAAAGTTGAGATATATTCTAGGTATACAGTCCCCTCCTTTACAATTATTATTTTAATAGTCATATATAATAATTTCATAAACTACTTACATCAGACACATAATATATGAGTCATGTTAATTAGTCAATGTGCTGCAGGATATAGTGGCAAGTTGAATAAAAAGGAAAAGGGAATAATAGTAGTTTTTGTTTAATATGCAGCTCCCTACAGCCACTGCCCTCCTTCTTTACCAACATTTGAACCCTTTTTCTATGGACTGTTTTGTGCTGATGGGGTTGGGCGGACAGTCTTCAGGAGCATAATGCGGTCTGAGACAGATGTGTGTTCTCTTATGTCCGTTTGGTAAAGGTCATTTTACTCCTTTTCAGAAGGGTGATGAAGGCAGAAAAAATGACAATTTTTGCAGGAAAGCTTAGGATGGAAGTGCTCTCTCTCTCTCTCTCTCTCTCTCTCTCTCTCTGTCAGCAAGCAACTGAATGAGACAGAAAAAGAGAGAGAGTTCTAGAATTTCAGACCTCCATCTTATCGCAAAAGACGCCCCCAAAACAGTACAAAAAAAAAAAACCCTTGTCCATTCATTATATCACCCTTCATTCCACTCCCTCCTATGTCTCTGGGACCAGTGAGTTGAGACCTTCTGTCCCTCTGTGGGGAGGGGTGCACAGTGAGTGCTCTGTGTTCACCTCCCGCAGCACCCTTCGTTGTGTTTCTCCTTGTTTCCCGAGCTCTTACATCAGACTCTCATTCTTTAATCACTTTCTGGTTTCAGTTCTTGAAGGAGAATGTTTCAGGCCTCCCCAGCCCAGTCACCTGCATAATGTCTCTCAGATTCAGTGGAGGGAGCTGCATTCCACTCCTGCTGACAGGAGCTGGGGAAGGGCCAGGTGTGGTGCCAGGGGGAGTTCTGAGGGACCACAGGGGGAGCGAGAACCTACTCCCATCTTGTATGGATGGTTGGAAGGGTGGTGTGACAGTGTTTTAGCCACACTGAAAATACCCAGGAACAATTGCCAAAGCTGAGTGCACTCCCAGGCTAACTGGATCTGTCAGCAGCTGACACTGCACACATAAGAGATGTCCCTACAGTGCTGCATTGATTGACAGCAGTTGTCAGCAACAGGGCTTTCTAAACTGGTGAAGAAGGCACTTTAATTGGCACTACAGCAGGGACATGGCCATTGTCAACAGCAAGAGAGAGAGCATGATTAAGATGCGGTCTCAGCCTGAGCGTGCTTCCTCACAATGCACTCCCTGTGGCCACACTGAAAGCAACGGTGTCATGTCCACAAGCCAAATGCAATATAAGTGCAAGAGGCCCAGCTGCTGACAGCCATTGTTGAGAATCAGTTAGATTCCTTGTGCAGAGCAAGGGTGGGATCAGAGGTTCCAGTTTCTCATCACAACCCTTCTGTTTGCTTAAGAAACAAGGCTTGCAAAGCCAAGAGGAAACAACGGAAAGCCAGCTCTCTTCAGCTAGTGCAACACTAGCATCTTAAAGATAGGTACAGGGGGTTTGAAATTGTGATGGGTAAGAGAGGGCTTGGGGCTCAGACTTGCACCTGGATTATGTTTTTGTGGGGCTCAGATAAGACTTCAGACAATCTTTCCCATGCTGGCCTCAGAAACCTGCTTTTTATCAGATTCTCAAAAGGACTTTAGGGCTTATTTACACACAAAAGTAGTATCACTTTAACTATGCTCATGTAGTTAAGGCATTGCTGCCCCCACAACCCTTCCCTGTATGGGGATGCAGGTATACCAATGTAACAATGCATATACCAAGATAGTTGACTCCCATACGGGAAGAAAACAAGCTATACCATATACTAGACAAGCTACCAGAAAGTGATCATTTTAACCTCCGTGAACATTCCATAATGGATATAAAAGTAGCTATTCTCCTACAAAAGAATTTTACCACAAGATTACAGAGGGAGATATCTGAATTGGAATTTATTTACAAGTTTAACTTGTTTAACCTTGACCTAAATAGAGATCTTGACCAGCTTGTGCATTGTAAGGGCAATTTCTGCACTTCTGATATCCACAGGAATGAAACACATAAAATTTAATTTGCCTCCTTAACTGATTCTACTATGGACAGGTAACTTCCTTTCCCCTTCCCCAGTGCCTACTATATAAACCCCACATTCCTTCTTTCTACTCCCTTCTCATCTGAAAAGGTGGGTTTTACCCACAAAAGCTAAATACCTAATAAATTTGTTAGTTTCTAAGACGCTACAGGACTGCTTATTATTTGTGACGCTGCAGACTAATACCGCTACTCCTCTGAAGCAGCACCAGTATAACTGTATAACCATACTAGGGGTCGTTCCGCTGCAACTAGTGTGCTAAAAAATCACAGCCCTAATCAGCATTTCTAATACTGGAACAAATCTGTGTGTGGACAAGGCCTTAGTTCAGAATACTGTGCATTTTAGCAGCCACAGATTCCAGGTTACATAAGCAGGCAATGACACAACAAACAGTATGGTCTGTGTCATTGATTCATGGATTAAGGGTCCTGAAGTGCACATTAATGAAGCCATTATCTTGTCAGTGATGTGTGGATAAGAGCTATCCTTGGCAGACAGTGCTATGATGCTTTGTAGGAGAACACAGGATTTCAGTGATATCTTTGACTTACATTACTGTAAAAAAATCAAGGGAAATTTAATGCACAAAACTCAATACTAAGAACTTTTTAAGTTTAAGTTAAAGGCTAGCTGGCCTGAAAGAGGAAGATTTTCAGTATGCTGAACCCTTGATACTGTGAAAGGCTTTGAGAATAATGTGAAAACAGCGAGGAAATATTATCCATTGGTTAGAGTGAGATGTATTCAGAACTTCTGGGTTTTTAGCTATGACCAGTGTGCCCTGTAAGCTGAGTACTTGGGTGGCCATCCAGGAGAGATTCAAATGCTGCCCAGCTGATTAGCAAAATGCCCACAATGCCCCCAGCATGCAGCATGAGTTTCTGCTGGTGTTGCACATCCTCATGTACCTCCATGCACATAACAAAATTCATTCTGCCCATGAATGGAAAAAAGAAATCAAAGGAACGCTGGCTATGACTGCACCACTAGTTCTTGTGAAACTCACTTATTTCCCTATGCAAATCAGCAAGGACTGTAATCAAGCCTTAAATACCTTTTAAAAAACTTGGCCTTAATATTTTACTGTGTATGGGATTCCTTTCAAGCGGCATTAACCCAAGTATGCAATCCTTATAGAACTCGTCAGTGGAGACCCAGCAGGATATTGAGTGCCTCCCACAAGCTGCTGGCCACCCTTAAGTCTCACTAATTTGAGATCTTTTCAGGAGTGAACCGTATTATTGCTTATGAGATTTATTCAGACTTGAATGATGGAAAGATTTTTGGCAGCCTGTCAGCTCTCCTCAGCTGGGAAAATGGAAAATGTTTATTAATAAAAACCTTTGACATGGCATGCATAATATGTACCCCCTACACTGGGTCCATGATTAATAACACTAATTATGAGGCATTCATTACAGTCTCAAGAGGCTACGTTGTGTGAGTCAGCCAGGGAGTCACTGTAAATTACCATTATTGTCCATTTTAAGTACTGCAGCTATCTATAGCAATCTGGAGAGAACTATGGCGATTATATACAGTAACACTACTTTTTGCTAAACTGGGGTATGCTTTTACCACTTAAGACTATGAAAATATAGGACCACTCTCCGAAGCTATGGCAGTTGCAGTGATTCACTGAAGAATGGTCCAGTAAAATCAACACAGACATGTTTCAGCAGAGGATTCTAAGCTTCTTGCTGAAGCTAGAGAGAAGTGAGGCAGTTTTAAAATCGGTTTCAAAGTGCTCATGATTCTTATTTTATTAGAGAGGAAGCAATATATAAGCAGATGGATTTCCCACACTGGTCCAGAAGAATTATACATAGTGGACTATGCTTCTCAGCTGGTGTAAATCAGTGTAGTTCTATATACATCAATATCATATAAAAATCAACTGAAGATCTAGCCTACTGTATATATTGCAAACTTATCCCTTCCTAATATTTGCCTTTATTGTTTACTCAAATAACAAAACATTATCGTTGCTGTAGGTTTTTTCACCAGACGGGTTTCTTAGAAACTCCTTGCAAGATCTCTTCTATGTCCCAGCGCCTAGTTTCTGCTGCTCTCAAGGGACAATCCACTCCTCTTAGGCTATGTCTACACTAGAGCGATCTGTTGATAGAAGTTACTGTTGAAAGATATCTTCTGACAAAACTTCTGTCAACAGATTGCAGCCTGACTGGAAAGCAGATTGTAAGTGTGATCTGCTCTGTCAACAGAGAGTGGCCGGACTGCCCAGCCACTCTCTTAACAAAATGGCCAGCCAGAAGCACAGCAGACAGGGATGCCCAGTGTCCCAAAAGCCCTGCCTGTTAACAGAAGGCTCTCCGGAACATCAGGACTGGCTTTCTGTCAACAGATCTTTGTCGACCGAGGTGTTCCACCTCATGGGGGAGCAGCAGAACACTGTCAAAAAAGGTGCCGTGATCTGTTGATTTACTGCTGACAGAATGCCTTGGGAATGTGGATGCTCGGGGTTTTGTTGACAAAATATTAGTTTTGTCAACAAAACTCTCTAGTGCAGACATAGCCTTAGACTGATTCATGCTCCAATACACCTGCTCGCATGACTCTACGGTGATTTCTCTGTATCCTAATGCATGATTCTAGCACCTCAGCATAAAGTGACCCAACACAGAGACACTGTGTTCCTATGGTGAGTCCTGGAAACTGTCACCTAGTAATGTGATCATTTAGCACTAGTATGTGAATATGAAAGTTCTCATGCTAAGGCTGTCAAGAAATTAAAAAATCATGGTTAATTGCAAGATGAAAAAAATAATCATGATTAATTGCACTATTAAACAATAATAGAGTTCCATTTACATATTTGGATGAAGACTACATTTTCAAATATGCTGATTTATGTGACAAGACAGCTTATTAATTGTACAGTTCTCTCTTTATGTTTATTTTTTATTACAGGTATTTACACTGTAACAAGCAAAAGACATAGTGTTTTTTTAAATCCCCCATAAGAACTGCTGCAGTACAAGCTCTTTATCCAAAAGTTTAACTTACAAATGTAGAATTATGTGCACAAAAATTATTGTATTCAAAATGAAAATATGGTAAAAGTTTAGCACCTACAAGTCCACTCAGTTCTACTTCTTGTGGAGCCAATTGCTCACACAAGTGAGTTGATTTCAAGATTTGTTTTAGATAATTCCGTCTGCTTCTTATTTACAGTGTCACCTAACAGTAAGAACTTGTGTTTACATGGCACTGTTGCATTTGGGCATCACAAGATATTTAGGTGCCAAATGTGCTAAGGATTCATATGTCTACACTTGCCCCCTTCTCTGAAGGGGGCATGGTAATCAGGGTAATGGGAGATTACTAATGAAGCGCTGTGATGCATGTGCAACACTTCATTAGGCAAATTCTCCCCCGCGGCAACTTTGAAGTGTCAAATGTCAAAGTGCCAGCATGCTGTGTAGCCGCAGGCACTATGTAATGCCTTTACTCCCCCAAATTTTGAGGAGTAAAGGCACTTCAAAATGCCCGTGGCTATACGGCATGCCAGCACTTTGACGTTTGACACTTCGAAGTTGCTGCGGGGGAGAATTTGCCTAATGAAGTGCTGCATATGCATCACAGCACTTCGTTAGTAATCTCCCATCATTCTGATTGGGGCAAGTGTAGACATAGCCCATGTGTCGACCACCATTCCAAAGGACATGACCCTATGTTTATGACAGGTTCTGCTCAATAATGGTTCAAAATAGAGCAGACTGATGTATGTTCATTTTCATCATCTGAGTCAGAGGCCACCAGCAAAAGGTTGATTTTGTTCTAGATAATTCTAGTTTGTGTTCTGTGGTTTCTGTGTCAGAGGGTTGCTCTTTTCGCACTTCTAAAAGAATGCTCCACAGCTGCTCCTCCTAAGATTTTGGAAGGCACTTCAGATTCTTAATCCTTGGGTCGAGTGTTGTAGCTATCTTTAGAAATCTTACATTGGTACCTTTTCTGAGTTTTGTCAAATCTGCAGTGAAAGTATTTTTAAATGAACGACATGTGCTGGGTCATCATCTTAGACTGCTATCACATAAAATATATGGCAGAATGGGAGTAAAGGATAGCAGGAGACATATTGTTCTCACCCCAACGAGTTCAGTCACAAATTTGATTAACACATTTTTTATGAGCATCCTCAGCATTGTAATATGTCCTCTGGAATGGTAGCCAAAGCAGGAAGGGGCACAGGAATATGTATTATGTGTGGCGTGTAAACGTCTTGCAATGCTGGCTGCAAAAGTGCCATGTGAGCGCCTATCCTCACCTTCAGCTGACATTAGATATAGTTAGCAGCAGCATTATTTTCCATAAATGAAAACAGATTTGGTTTTCTAGGTGATTGCCTGAACAAAAAGTAGGACTGAGTGGATTTAAAGGCTCTAAAGTGCAGTCTGGCGGTCCAACAGAGCAAGTTGTGTGTGGATGCAATCTGTTGACAGAGGTTCTGTCAAGATTATCCTGTCAACAGTAACTTCTGTTGACAGATGCTTCTAGTGTAGACATAGCCTGTGAGTCCACATAGCTTTGATACATGAAAATCTGAAAATGGGGAGAGTAGAATACATAAAGGCTGCATGTACACTTCAGTTCCATTTTGAAAGAACGTCTTTCGAAAGAGAACATTGAAAGATGGTCTTTCGAAACAGAGCGTCCACACACACACCAGCCCTTGGAATGAATTGGAGACTTTTACATGTATTTTAATGGGAATTTAGTGCCACTCTTATGATTTTTTGCCTACCAGCAGAAATTGGGAACCAATTGCGCTCATATAGCGAGGGATGAATGTATTTCTTTTATCATTTTTAAATTACAAATATTTGTAATAAAAATAATATAAAGCAATCACTGTACTTTTTGCATTCTGTGTTGTAATTTAATTAAATACATTAGAAAATGTAGAAAAACATCAAAAATATCAATTTCAATTGATATTCTATTTAACAGTGAGATTAAAGCTGATTTCCTGTGTCAACACGAGCCCCTTCCTTTCAGAAGGGGCATGTTAATGAGCAGGTTTGAAAGATGCTAATGAGGCACTTCTATTATTATGCATCA
Source organism: Carettochelys insculpta (assembly GCF_033958435.1). Classification (NCBI taxonomy): domain Eukaryota; kingdom Metazoa; phylum Chordata; order Testudines; family Carettochelyidae; genus Carettochelys; species Carettochelys insculpta. Next base: position 192,992,498 of record NC_134139.1, read on the forward strand.
CCTCATTATCATAATGGCAGCCGCAGTGATTCAAAAGTGCAGCTTTCAAATCGCATGCCACCCGTGGAGGTGGGGACCTCCCAAAAGGACCCCCCAGTTTTTGAAAGCCCTTTCTTCCTATCTGGTGTTAGAAAGAAGGGCTTTCAAAAACTGGGGGTTCCTTTCAGAAGGTCCCCATCTCCATGGGCAGCGCGTGATTTGAAAGCTGCACTTTAGAATCGCTGCAGCTGTCATTATGATAATGAGGCGCTGCCTATTCATAGCAGCGCCTCATTAGCATCTTTCGAATCTGCTCATTAACATGCCCCTTCCGAAAGGAAGGGCTTGTGTAGATCCAGCCATTATGTTTTTAATTAATCGCATGAGTTAACTGTGGTTAATCAACAATCCTATGTAATAACTTCTGTGCTTCAAACATTGTACTTGCATTTTCTTGTCGACCACTGAAGTTCCATCACATCTGGGGTAGAATGTATCAGCTGTTAGGCAGCATTCAGCAACAACTGATAGTGTAGCAAGTAACAAAGAATACCACTATTTGCTGGAGCTGTAAAAGAGAGTTGGGATTTGGCTAGAATGGCAAGTTTAACAGCTCTACATATGTGAAGAGTGCCGTGGGGTTTAAGAACCTCTAACAGTCATAAATGTTGTCTTACGTCTTGTCTAAAGAGATACCTCCAGCAGCACAGTGTCCACTAGTTAATATTGGAAAACTAATCTTCATTGATGCGAAGCGATAAGTTATGCTGCCTTTTTCACTAGTGCTGCTACCTGAAGCACCTTGGCGGCCTCCCTCCAGGTGGGCCAACAGACGTTCCAGGCCCCTAGGAATGCTCCAGGCTTCCAGAAGGGGCAGGGCTGGAGCAGAAGGAGCAGGATTAGGAGCCCAGCTCAGTGCTTCCAGAAGGAGCAGGCCTTGATCAGAAGGGGCAGGACTAGGGACAGACATCCTCAGCGCTGCCCGGAGCACACTGTGCCACAGCTTTCCCTCCCCAGCCAGTCCTCAGAGCCTCCTAGAGAGTGCCCCATGGTGAGCCAGTAGTGATTTAAAGGGTCCAGGGCTCCAACTACTACTCCAACTACTACTGCTGTTGCAGGATCAGCAGCCAGGAGTCCTTTTGAATCTCTGGGCTCTGGGGCAACTGTCCCCTTTGTCACACCCCACCCCATTGGCAGGCCTGTCCCTCTTTAGAACTGACCTGGCTTTCCAGATAAGATCTGAGCATGTCTCGTCATTGGCTTTCTGAGTGGGTTAACACTGAAGTGCTGTGCACTGTTTTAAAATGGACAGGAAACACTTTAACAAGCCCTCCATTTTGTCCATGATTTAAAAAAAAACACTTGAAGTTTTCTCATTGTCTATCAAAAGGACTGGGTGAAGGAAAATAAGTAAAAGAAATCCTTTAAAAATAAAATCCAACAATCAGTCCTGGTCCTGTAGCACCTCAAAGTCTAACAAATTTATTAGTGAATGAGCTTTCATGGGTAAGACCCACTTCATCACATTCAAAGCTCAGTATCTAATAAGTAAAATTTGTTAGTCTTTAAGGTACTACAAGACTACATTTTTTGTGAAGCTACCAAATAACACATTTACCTCAACAAAAAGAAATCCTAAACACCAATTTTCATTTTGATAACCTACCTTATTTTTTCCATTTTATCTAGGTACATACGTGGCCTCACAGAGTAATATCTGAATGCCCTTCTTACTGCGTATAGAGTCTTTTGAAGAGAAAAAAGCCCGTATTTGACTGTCTCTCAGATGGCATCAAATGTCTTTGCTGGAAAAAACAGTGCCATAGTTTTAGGAGATGCTCAACTTCTGATGTTAAGATTATTCCTGCTCTTTAGACAAGCTTGCCAAATATAAACAAGAGGAAGAGGAAGGATAGAAAAGAAAAGTAAAAATCTTTCTCACTGATGCTTGTTCTACTCACATACTTCACAGCATCTGGTCCATAGACCAGTCAGTCGCAAACACGTGTACACTAGCCTTCAGACCCCATCTCATTTCCCCATTCTGGGATGACATCTGGCTAATATGCTCTGCTTTCCTCCCACCCGTACACTTTTACACTGGGCCAAGGCAGCTCATGCTGTCTCAGCCTGTTATGCTGGTTGTGGTGATGACACCATGTAGTTAAATTAATTTCAAAGCTGGTCAGGCTTGGACTCAACTAGACAGAAGATAGGAAATGGAGAAAATAGAACATGTGAAGTGCCACAGGAATATGAGGACTACTAGGAATGTTAAAACTTGTATATCTAGGGGCTAATACTATTACAACACAGTATATACACTTAAAGTCTGCTCAGGATCCAGTCAGTACTGCGTCAAAGTCTGACATCCTCACTGGTCATCTTACTGCCTAGTATACAGCAGGGATGCCCAAGCTCCAAAGCAAAACTAGTGCCTAGTTCTTCTTCTTGGTGGTCACTCGATAACAAGTAGGATGTATTCATGTCACCCTGCTATTTGTGAGTCTGTTGACAGCTGATTATCATGTTATCGTGGAAAAGGCAGGTGTTGGTAGCTGTTGGAAGGGTGGGGGGCAGTTTTTGATATTCTTTCCTTCTTCTTCACCTCTTCTCATCTGCAGTGTGGTGGGACCTGTCAAATTGTGCCACTCCCCTCACAGATTACCGCTTTCCACTGGGGATGGTCCTGGGTAAGGTTTTCCAAAGTGTTGAGACCGATGCTGCACTTTTTCATGTATGTCTTTAGCATGTCCTTGTATTACTTCTGCTGGCCCCCAATGCTCCTCTGTCCTTCCTCCAACTCAGAAATCAGAATCTGTTTTGGGAGGCATTTGATCAGACATCAGAACCACTTGACCAGTCCAACAAAGCTGTTGATGAGTCATAATGGCTTCAATGCTCGTCATGTTCAACTCTTCCAGGACACTAGTGTTCATGCACCTGTCCCGTCAAGAGTTATTTAGGATTCTTCTGAGGCAGCATTGATTATATTGTTCAAGTGCCTTCAAATGATGCTTGTATGTTGTCCAGGTTTCATATGTGTTCACAGTAATGTTGGAACAACCATTGTACGGTATACAAGGATCTTTGTCTTGGAATAGATATCCTGGTTCTCAAAGACTCTTTGTCTCAGGTGGTTGAGAGAAGAGTTTGCATGGCTCAGACAATGCTGGACTTCCGTATCAATGTCAACTTCAGTGTAAAGACGAGTTCCAAGGTATAGGAAGTGCTCCACATTTTCCAGCAGTTCTCCATTTAGTTCAATAGAATGTATATGAGATTGTCCTGTTGGCGAGGGTTGGTTGAGCAGTCTTGGTGAAGTAGGATGGATAATGAAGGTTTATTGTCGTTAGTTTCATAGTGCTTGTCACTTAAGTAAATTATTTACTTTCTCTTAATGCAAATTGGCTAAATTGACATGCATACTAAAAAGTTGTTTCACAGTGGAATGGAGGGTGACAGAATGGCAGATGAAAATAATTGTACATATATGCAAAGTAATGCATGTTATGTTTTTCAGTCCCTACTATATGTAAAAAAATGATTGTGTCTAAATTAGCTATTACAACTCAAAAAATTGATTGTGGAGTCATTGTAAGTAGTTTTCTGGAAACATCCACTCAATGTGTATGGTTAAGAAAGCTGTCAGAACACTGGGAATCACTAGAAAATATCATAATGGCACTATATAAATCTAGGTAGAACAGCACCTTGAATGCTGGTTACAGTCCTGTTTGCCCCATCTCAAAAAAGATGTATTAGAATTGGAAAATGTAGAGAGAAGGGCAACAAAAATTATTCTACTTTAAATCAGAATATGAAAATGATGGGGACTATTTATCTTTGAAACAAGATGTCCGAGGAAGGGTATGGCAGAAGCTGGGAATGTATGGCAGGGGATGGTTCACTTGGTGATTCTTATATACTCTAATTTGTAGAGCGAATTTCCAGGTAACTTTACTTTTTAAACATACTTCCAAGAAGATGAAGACTAAAGCCACAACTTAAAAGACGTGGAATCATGTAAGGGATATGCTTCAGGACAGCCTGGTTTTTCTGGTAGTCTCAGTGTGAACTGTAGAACAGGATCTGGAGGCAACTTAAGGTGAGGGGGTGTGAAAGAAAGAATGAGAAGGAAAAGGTAACACATGGCTGTTGGGTTGGGATAGTTCACATTCATCCCATTGACAGACACCTTGCAAGGTAAAATTTGGGCTGTACTGCAGCTATGCGCTGCACTCCAAATGCAAAGCTACACTACAACTAGCAGAGGCAGCAACAGAAGAAGTTCCTGGTGTAGGGAATTTTCCAGTGATGCAGATGAGGTGTAGTGGCTCTGACCCTCCTCATTGCCATGGGTAGCCATGTAAGAGGGGTCAACTCTCCCCAGCATCCCAGCTGTGATCAGCCCTAAGGACTGTTCCAGATTATGTGTGTAGAGCCCTGTGCTGACACTAAATTTGTGTCTACATCAGATCCAAGATCTGCAAATATAGTTTGCAGGTGTAAATCAGATATCTGCAGATTTGTAGGACTCCAGATACAAAGTCTGTATCCATATCCAAATCCATAATTTGCAACATTTGTCATGGAGATCCACATGTATGGATATCTGCAAATATAAAATGGATGTTCAGGGTTAATAGCTAGCATGAGAGATGAAGCCAATTTCCTCTGTTCCCCAAGATGCAGGGTATTATATTATAATCAAGTGTTCTCCTTTGACAGAGTATTTTCCCAATCACATGTGATTTGAGGTGGGAGGAAAACTCAGACAAATGTTTACTAATATTTAGCACAATTAACTCATACTTGGGGAATATAAAGATAAATGTAAGGTGCTGCACTTAGGAAGGAGTAATCTGTTTCACACATACAGAATGGGAAAAGACTGTCTAGGAAGGAGTACAGCAGAAAGGGATCTAGGTGTTCTAGTAGATCACAAGTTAAATATGAGTCAACAGTGTGATGCTGTTGCAAAAAAAGCAAACATGATTCTGGGATGCATTAGCAGGTGTGTTGTGAACAAGACACGAGGAATCATTCTACCGCTCTACTCTGCGCTGGTTAGGCCTCAGCTGGAATATTGTGTCCAGTTCTGGGCACCCCAATTCAAGAAAGATGTGGAGAAATTAGAGAAGATCCAGAGAAGAGCAACTAGAATGATAAAAGGTCTGGAGAACATGACTTATGAAGAAAGGCTGAAAGAATTGGGCATGTTTAGCTTGGAAAAAAGAAGATTGAGGGGGGACATGATAGGGGTTTTCAGATATCTTAAAGGGTGTCATAAGGAGGAGGGAGAAAACTTGTTCTTCTTGGCCTCTGAGGAGAGAACAAGAGGCAATGGACTTAAGCTGCAGCAAGGGAAGTTTAGGTTGGACATTAGGAAAAAGTTCCTAACTGTCAGGGTGGTCAAGCACTGGAATAAGTTGCCAAGGGAGGTTGTGGAATCTCCCTCGCTGGAGATATTTAAGAACAGATTAGATAGATGTCTATCAGGGATGGTGTACATAGTGGTCGGTCCTGCCGTCGGGGCAGGGGACTGGACTCGATGGCCTCTCGAGGCCCCTTCCGGTCCTAGTGTTCTATGATTCTATGAAACTCAGAATCCATTGACTCAGTCAGAATGGGATTTTTCAGAAATCTGAAGTGCTGGATGAATCTTAAACAGGTTTTATTTGCTAATTTTGGCTTCAAGGAATCATGTCTGTTACTTGGGAATGGAATCCACTAATCCTGGCCAAACCTAGATTAACGTATTACAGCTAATTTTGAAATTGGAAGTCACTTTCTGAGCTTCATCTTTACATGTTTTTATTTGTAACCTTTTCCCCGGTTTAATCATTTCATGGGGAAAAATAATCCAGGGACAATAGTGGAATTAGCTAAATCACAGCTTTGTTTATCACAGTATGTATGAAATTCAACAAAGATATTTCAGCAGAGCTAGAAAACCTTAGTACTTTAGAAGCTTCTTTACTAAACCACTCATAAAAGCCTCACCATAATAATCCTCAGTGAGATCAAGAGGACCAACAGCACTTCCCTACCCTCCACCCCTTGCCTCAGTATATTTCATAGCCATTTATTATTTGTGTTACCATATAGTTATTGTGTTCATGTGTTTTACAGTGTTTAAAAACAAACAAAAATACTAGTTCCTGCCCCAGCAATTTGCCGTTTAAGACTCCAATCCTGCAATGCATAAGACTAGGTACAGTGCTTGCTACTAAAAGTGGTCCCAGTAAAATCAATGGGATTATACCTGGTATGTGCTATATACATAGTCGTAAGTCTTTTGCTGGGTGAGGCCCTGCTACATGAGACTCCAGTTACACTTACAACATGGTAAACTCATAAGGTTCTTGAGGTTGGTTGTCTCACAGACACTCTCCATAGTCTATTCTTACCCTGTGATCTTAGCTATGCTCCCAGTCTGTCCTTTAGGTCTCCTGGCAATGCTTTGCTTCCTTACATGTCTTGTCTGCTGCTTAACAGAAGATTTATTGGTCTTTGCTAGTTTCTAAGTTGAGGCTCCTCTTCTCATGTGTAAAGCTCATATTTCCATCTTTGTGCCAGGAGTTATTTGTTCCTCAAATCCAGTTCAACTCTCAGTTTTAAGCAGTCATATTTGCAATTTTCAAATAAATTAGGTGAGGAGCACTGTAACTTTGAAAAGATTGGAGAGCTGCTTAGAAGGACTGAACTTAAAATCTCCTCTTTGAAAACTTTCTCTTCACTGGCAAGCGCAGGAGTGTGTGAAGTTTGTCCTCCGAGCTTTTTTTTTTTGCTCTTTTGGCCTTTCTCTAATTCTTACAGAACTGGAAAGAATGCTGGACGTAGCAGTTTTCTCTGAGGCTCATGGGAACCTGAATGGGCCAGCATACAAACGCAAAAGACAATTTTTAAGAGTGCAAATGCAGGCAAATTGGAGCTTCTATATAGTTCCATTGGTTCTTTTAGCAGCAGTGCTGCAACTAAGTATATTTCAGGCAACAAAGTATCAGTAGCAAGTAAAAGATTTCAGTCATCTGGTAAAATCACCACTATGGATGGGTCTGTAGTAAGGAGCTGCCAATATCAGTAAGATGCCATAGATGAAATGATTGCGTGGTTCGTTTATTCCACAAATTCTCCTTTTTGCATTTCTAACAATAAACGCTTTCACTGATATGGTTGAACTCTTATGAGCAGGCTACACCCACCTGGCAGAGCATATATTGGTGGAAGGTTGCTAGATACAGTGTATGAGAAAGAACTTGAATAGTGTACAAGAAATATAGAGTGTAAATTTGCCAGTTGAAGCCCGATGGGTGGAGCAATGTACACAATGATCCAGTAATATATGCCTGTGTGGAAACAGAAGACGGGGTTGTATATCTTTCAGAAACAATAGATACGATGAGAAATGACCACACAACAGAATATTGAAAAGAAGTGGCAGTGAAAGCTGTAATAAACTGCGAACAAAAAGTAAATTGTCACGTGCAGTTTTGTCACAGACAATGCTGCAAATATGGCACAGATGACAAGATACTTAGAAGAAGAAATGGAAAGATGCTCTTTAATAACATAGTCTGTAGTGCCCATTTAATGCATCTTTTAGTCAAAGACTTAAGTACATCTTCTCCAGGAATAAAAGCAAAAGTTTTTGAAGCTACAGAATACTTCCGTAACAACCATTTTGCTTTAGCTTCACTGAAGAGATCAGGAGGAGCCAAACTAATTCTTCCACAAAATGTTTGATGGAATTCCGTGGTTGATTGTTTTGAACTATTTATTAAGAATTGGCCTATTCTCATAAAATGTTGTGAAGAAAACTGTGATTAAATAGGTGGAAGTATCTCATTCTAAGCATTGAATTAAAGAGAAATGAAGAGGATATGCTCACTATACTGAATCCAGTTATCTGTAACCTTACACAAACTTCTGAGAAATTGCCAGTTTATTGCTGATGCTAGCAAAATATGGAAGGCACTTCAAGAGACATCGATGAAAGAAATACTTTATCTGAAAGTTCAGTTGCAGGTAATAAAGAAGTGAATAGCTCAGACATTAACTTCACCTTATTTATCTTGCAAACATTCTTACCCCAGGATATAAAGCCAGATGCCTAACTTCAGAAGACTGTGATACTCCTATGGCATGAACATCTCAAAATCACTCTTTAGTTGTACCAGTTATAATAGATTTCGGGGCTGGATTAATACCTTATAGTTAGTACATGTCTCGTGAAGATGTTTTAACAATACTCAGTCCTCTAAATTGGTGGAAATTATTAGCCCAGTTGTGGCTTCTTGGGATTCCATGTGTGGCCCACAAGACATTTTGTTTTCCATTGCTCGTGTTCAGAGTTGCCAGATTCCACCAGTATCCGTTAACTTCAGTTTTTTCCAAGCAGTATTACTCAAGTGATACGCACGTAAAATGAGGGCATGTGAAGTGAGGTACATGCTGGTTGCACACAACATTGATGGTGACGGTTTTGCAACCCTTTGCATCCAATCAAAGTGCTGCTTTGGTTCAGTCAGCACATCCTGCAAATTCTAGGTATGCGAGCGCAGTTAGAAAAACTACCCTATCTGGAGAGACCATCTTGGTTATGACAGTCTTGTGGCCCACTGAGAAGGAGGGCCACTGATGCTTCCCATTCCCTAGCCTAGGTTATCCATCTCTGCGTTAGCCAGGCACCTTGAAACAGAGTTCCTTTAATTGCTAAAACAATTTTCACAGCAATAGCTGCCTCTGCAGGTACGGAGAGAGTATTTTTATTGTTTGGTATTATTCATTCAAAGCTAAGAAATCAACTGGGAGTTGAAAAAGCAGAGAAACTTGTATTTCTGTTTCAATCTATGAATCAAAATGACTGTGAGTGGGGAGGATGAGAGGTAGTTGTAGAAGTTTTAAGGACACTGTATATTTGATGTTTTGAGGATTGCCTGTTAGAAGTAACAAAATTTGAAAATTAAAGAAAAAAAGAGTTTAAGCACAGCTGGCAACTCAGGAGACTGCTGCAATTGCAAATGTGAAACGTTTATGTGACATTTAAGATTTAGTTTAATAAAATGTAAGTGCTATTGTGTTTGTGTGTGTGGTTTAATTCTTAGCATTCCTAATGCTGCATCTGCAGCTTGACAAAGGTAGTGGGTATTATGTTGTTTCCTAAATTAATAAAAATGGAAGATGTTGTAAAATGCTGTGTTGAGTTGTAAATTAACATGTTTTAGTAATCAAATTTGCACCATTGGTTAAGAAATATATGAAGAAGTATCAGTAGGAAACTTGACTTAAATCAATGATTTTTTTCTCGGTGATTTAAATCAATCTACCCTGCATAGCTCACAGTGGCAAGAACTCCTAACCTAGGTTGACGGAAGCAGTCTAGCTGGATTCATATAAATGCTATAAAACAGCTGTGCACAAGCCGTGCTAGCCTAAGTCTGTTGACCTGGGTTGGGAGGTTCACTTCTCTTCCCTGCATAGGCATACTCTGACTGTACCATCCGCTAAAGGGAGACATGACACAATAGCCTGTGTCACAGCTATTTTACTGCGCTCAGGCTATGTCTACACTAGGCAAAGTAAGTCGACTGCAGGTACTCAATTCTAGCTCAGGCAATTGCATAGCTAGAATCGACGTATCTTCATTTGGCTTATTTGGCCGTCTTTACTGAACAAGGTTGACAGAAGACACTTGTGTCAAGTGCTGAGTACAGGGGTCGACTGCAACCTCTTAGAGGTCAATTTTGCACATCCTTATCAGATGCATGAAATTGAACCCTGGAAGATTGACCCTGAGCAGGTCGATCTTCCAGGCTAGTGTAGACATAGCCTGAGGTATCCTGCCTCTCCACTCTCTATCTTATCTGTTTGCAACCCTCAATTGACAAGTCAGTTCTGGATTTAGTTTCCAAGCTGTTGAAGGCAGATACTGTTTTGTGACTTGTTTTGTGAAGTATCTTGCAAATGATGGCAAATCAATAGTTATAATGTAAAATTTTTGTTTTACTATCACGAATTCTGAGATAATTTTATCTTAGCAGTTTTCAGTATTTGTCTCACCAGTGGATGTGGGTAGTCGTACATTGCAATGGCATGTTGATTCACGTAAAGATATTTTTTCCTGCTTTTAAAACTCAAGAAGCAGTGCCTGCAGTGAGAATTGATCAGACCATAGCATTTCTGAGCAACACCCTCATAGATTCTATAATTTACTTAGCTTGGCTTACAACTTGGCAGTCAGACAGGCATACTAGCTGCATCCTTTTAGGTGGATGCCTTACAGTTAAATTGTGTTGGCTAATCTTTCCTCAGGAGAAATTAGCTTTTTTGGTGGCTTATTTCACACCACCAGCCTGAAACCAGTGTAAACTATTTAATTTCTCATCCTCTTCAATTCCAAATCTGGAACTCTCTCGTCTGTGAACTCCGTAATCCAGCATGATTTTAGGTAGCTGAATTATGGGTGTGACATAAAGTTTGTTTACAGACAGCAGTCCTGGCTATCAGTGTTCTGTGCTGTTGTTTAGGTATAATGTACCCGTAAATGTCTTCTAAGAGCCCAGTAAGTTGTGGAAGTGTTAGTAATATGCTAGAAAATATTGATCTCCTGTCGTCCAGCAAATTCTCTTGTCCAGCACCAGTCAGATCCCAAGGGTGCCACACAAGAAAGGTTCAGCCTGTATCTGAAGGTTTTTTGAGTGCATTTTTTCCACAGTTCCTCTGTGACACCCTGGCTATGTCTACACGTGAACCCTACATTGAAATAGCCTATTTCGATGTAGCGACATCGAAATAGGCTATTTCAATGAATAACATCTACACGTCCTCCAGGGCTGGCAACGTCGACGTTGAACGTCGACGTTGGGCAGCACCACATCGAAATAGGTGCTGCGAGGGAACGTCTACATGCCAAAGAAGCACACATCAAAATAAGGGTGCCAGGAACAGCTGCAGACAGGGTCACAGGGCGGACTAGCGCTTCCGGGGCAACAGCTAGCCGCTCCCTTAAAGGGCCCCTCCCAGACACACTCAGCGGGCACAGCACACAGTCTGCAGAGCCATAGGCATGCACACCTCGAGCGATGCAGTCATGGACCCCCAGCAGCAGCAGCAGCAGCAGCCAGAGGTCCACCCAGCCATCCCTGCAGGAGCAGTGCTCGCCCTGCTCCATGCCATCCAGGAGGCAGCTGAGCACCTCCTTGCCACAGAGGAGGAGCTGCCCGCAGGGGAGGAAGACGCAACCCCCAACCCTGCAGCACCCCGCCCTCCACCCCCGGTGCACACGCCGCCGGCTGTGGGAGCTACCCCATGAGCACCGACTGGTGAGAGCAGCTGGTGCTCGGAGAGTGGGACGACAACCGCTGGCTCCAGAACTTTCGCATGAGCCTGCAGACATTTCTGGAGCTATGCCAGTGGCTCACCCCCACACTGAGGCACCAGGACACTGCCATGCGGTGTGCCCTCAGCGTCGAGAAACGGGTCGGCATCGCTGTCTGAAAGCTGGCCACTCCAGACAGCTACCGATCCGTGGGCCAGCAGTTTGGCATCGGCAAGGCCACCGTCAGGGCTGTCCTCATGGAGGTAAGAGGACCCACGGGGGGAGGGGGAGGCAGCCCTGGCAGGGGAGGTGGGGGAAGCAGCCCTGGCAGGGGAGGGGAGGGGAAGGGAAGGGGGGCCCTGGCAGGGGAGGGGAGGGGGGCCCTGGCAGGGGAGGGCCACACACACCCTGCACACCCCTCATTGGTGCTCTCCCATGTGCTTCCCCTGCAGGTTGTCCATGCCATCAATGCCCTGCTCCTCCACAGGCTCGTGAGGCTTGGGGACCCGGATGCCGCCATCACGGGCTTTGCCACCCTGGGCTTCCCCAATTGCTTCGGGGCTCTGGATGGGACTCACATCCCCATCCGCACCCCGGAACACAGTGGAGGACGCTACTTAAACAGGAAGGGCTACCACTCAGTGGTCCTCCAGGCCTTGGTGGACAGCCGGGGCCATTTCCTGGACATATATGTGGGCTAGCCTGGCAGCACCCACAACACCCGGGTATTCCGGAACTTGGGCCTGTGCCGCCAGCTGGAGGCGGGGACCTACATCCCCCAGCGGGAGATCCCTGTGGGGGACACCACCATGCCCCTCTGCATCATCGCAGATGCAGCATACCCCCTCCGGCCCTGGCTCATGCACCCATACACGGGCCATCTGTCTGCCAGCCAGGAGCGCTTCAACCAGCGCCTGAACCACGCGCGCCAGGTGGTGGAGCGCACATTTGGGTGCCTCAAAGGGCGCTGGAGGTGTCTCCTCACCCGCCTTGATGCGGGCCCCACCAACATCCCCCAGATCGTGGGCGCGTGCAGCGCCGTACACAACCTCGTGGAGAGCAAGGGGGAGGCCTTCTTTCAGGGCTGGGCTGTGGAGGCCGGCAGGGCCGATGTGCAGCCACCCGCTGCCTCCAGTCACCAGGTGGACCCTGAAGGGACCTGGCTCTGGGAGGCCCTGCGGGCCCAGTTCGATGAGGCTGCGGGGTGAATGCTGGCAGGCCCACCACTGCCCCCCCATCCTCCACAACACTCTCTACCCCTACGCCCACAACACAGAGCACCCAAGAGCACACCCCACCACTTTTCTTGTAAATAAAAGCAGACAGTTGTTCGTCAAATCAAATATCTGTAGAACTCTTATTATTATTATCAACAAGACTAACTATTTACAGGCAAAATCTAACTTATATATATATATGTATTATAAATAGGGATAAGATGAAAGGGGAAGACAAGGAAGGGGAGAACTATGTACATGGGGGGGCAAGGATCAGCATAGTAACAGGGGTCAAATATACAAACTATTTACAAAATAACCTAAAACTGGGGGGAATATATACAAAGGCGGATGGGGGGGCCACATCCTGGGCCCCACACCCCCTAATGTCCAGCACTGGGGGTGGGCGGCCGGGATCCCCACCTCGGCCTCAGCCCTGGCCGGGGCTGGCTGGGGGCCAGGCAGACCGGGAGATACGGCCGGCGGGTGTCAGCTGGCCCCAGGTCCCCCTCGGCGGAAGGGCCCTCGGTGGTGGGTGGCGGTGTGACAGTGGACGGCTCAGCGGCTGGAGCAGCGGGTGGAGCAGGCAGGGCGGGCGCAGCAGCGGCTGGCGCAGCATGGGGGCCAGGTAGTCGGCGATACGGTTGAAGGTCCGCATGAAGGCCCCCCATGCCTCCTGGCGCCAGGCCAGCGCCCGCTCCTGCAGCTGGAGGCGGCGCTCCTCCACCCGCAGCCGCTGCTCAGCGACCTCCAACTGCCGACGGTGGAGGACCAGCAGCTGGGGGTCCGTCACCGTCGGGTGGTGGTGCTGGGTCTGCCATCTTCCCCGCCGTGGGGCTGGTTGGTCCCCCACCGAGGGGCTGGCCTGGCGTGATGGCCCCGGGGGGCTGTCCGGGACCACTGACGCCTCGCCAGCGCTCTCCGGTCCTTCTGATGGTGCAGCTGCGGAACACAGGAGGTGGGGAAGAAGAGTGGAGACAGCCGTTAGCGTGGGCCCCGAGCCGTGGCTCTTGTCCCCCCACCCCTCTGCTGCAGGTTCCCCATCCCCGTCCCCGGGAGATGCTGCTGTGATGGGGTTCAGGGGTCCCCCTCCACTGCAGCCCGTCCGCTGACAGGAGTGACTCTCACTCAGCAGGTACAACAGGAGGTTTATTTGGCAACAGATGCCCAGTTTCTCACAGAAACGACAGTACAGCAGTCAGAGACAGTCCTTCCAACCCGTCCTGGGCAGAAGACCTGAGGGGTGCCCCTCTGGGTTGTAGCTTTCCCCCTCCTCAGGCTGGCTGCCTTCTAGCTCTCCCTTCCCCTAGCCTCTAACTGCCGCCCCCAATTCAAACCCAGCTCGGCTCCTCCCTCCTCTTTGTTCAGGGCAGAGGTGTAACCTGCCAGTTGTAGCCCCAGGGTCATCCTTAGCCACTGGGAGCTATTCAGCTTGTTTCTCATATCTAGCCTGAGTCTCGCATTTGCACTCCCCCCCTCCATCATGTGCTGCTGCTGCTGCTGCTGCTGGGTGTCCCACCCCCTCCCCCCGGGGGACCCTAGAAGTTCCGCTCCCCCCAGCCCCGCGGATGGGGCATGGCACTGTTGTGCTGCGGGGGGCAGGGGCTGATGCACTCTTCTGAGGGACATGCCACTGCTGTCCTTGGGGCCATGGTCATCTGGGCATGTGGAAGGCCCTGGTCATATCTATTCCCCCCGCCCCTCAACCCTGGGGGTGTGCACCGGGGGGTACATACCTGACGATCCACTCCCACACTCGGGGGACACCCGGGGGGCGGACGCCCGGCTGGAGCTCCTGGATGGCAGGACGATCTGGAGGCTGGTGTCGCTGGAGGAGGACTCCCCCTCTTCCTCCTCCTCCTCCAGTGCCCCGGGGGTGGGCTCCTGGGGGGGCCCCCGGGGTGCGGGGCTTGCCTCCGGGGCCTGCTGGGGCTCCTCGGCCGAGGTATCAAGAGTGGCCGGAGGGGAGGAGGTATGCTGGGGGCCCAGGATGTCCCTGAGCTCCCTGTAAAAGGGGCAAGTGACGGGGGCGGCCCCAGATCAGCTGGCCGCATCCCGGGCCCGGGCGTAACCCTGCTGCAGCTTCTTCACTTTACTCCGGACATGATCCGGAGTGCGGGCAGGGTGACCCCGGGCGGCCAGGCCATTGGCCAGCCAAGCGAACGCATCCTTGTTCCGCCTCTTGCTTCCCATTACCTGGAGCACCTCCTCCTCGCTCCAGAGCCCCAGCAGGTCCCGAAGCTCGGCCTCCGTCCAGGAGGGGCCCCGCTGCCGCTTCCCCGCCTGGCTGCTGGGCTGGGAGCCCTGGCTCCCCTTGGGGGGGTCCCCTGGGGGCGCTTGGGGGGGCTGGCGGGCGGCCATTGCAGCGGTGGGGTGTGTGTGGGGCTGCTGAGGGACGTGCAGGCTGGCCACATGTCTGGGCTGTCGCCTGCACATTTTCTCAGCTTCCTGCACAGGAAGGCAGTGGGCGGGGAGCTTTAAGGGGCCACTGCATGCGGCCACCATCGAGCTCAGGGGCTGGAGAGAGCGTCTCTCAACCCCTCAGCTGATGGCCGCCATGGAGGACCCCGCTATTTAGATGTTGCGGGACGCACAACAACTACACGTTCCCTACTTCGACGCTGAACTTCGAAGTAGGGCGCTATTCCCATCCCCTCATGGGGTTACCGACTTCGACATCTCGCCGTCTAACGTCGATGTTAACTTCGAAATAGCGCCCAACACGTGTAGACGTGGCTTCTGTGTGAGACATAAGGTTAGGCGTGTCACAATGTTACCCAGTGGGAAGCAAGCAAAAATCACTGCAGGTAAGATGATAGTTGGAGATATTTATTAGGTTCAAGTCAGTTGGAAGATCTCATTAGTTTTTTGGAAGCAGAATCTCTGTCAGCACAAGTATTGTACTTTATTTATTTATTCGTTCAAGAGAAGTTAAAATGTCTGTGTTATAATGGTTGCAGTATATGTTTTCATAGGAACACCTTGGTGTCCTCTATGAGGGCTTTGTCCCCTGTGGTTTTCTGCATTTGGTAGATTTAAACAAGTGACAGTAGCAGACTCTAGAGTCTATTTTCTGGTTTACATCTGCACGAAGATTAGTTTTCTCTTAGTTAATGATGCTACTGATGACCTAAAGTCATGTTTGCTTTATCTTCAAGAACATCTCTTGAAGATCCAGTTCTCTCCATTCATGTTACAGCTTCTGCTCTTCAGAGTGTTAGTCATATTCAAAACTGGAAAGTGCTGTCTGGTCTCTTTCTTTTAACTAGCACACTGAAGATTACAATTTCTGTAATGAGATGGCAGGAAACTATTTTTGTGAATTTTTATTTCATAATAACCATTCCTTCAACAATACAAATACTCAAGTTCCAAGATCTTGTTAGCACTAGACTACAGAAATTCTTGAGAGCAAAAAACGTTGAAGTGAAGGCATCTCAGGGGTGATCCCAAGCCAATCTTGTTACACTGTTTATCACCAAAATACAGAGCTTAGAGACAGAATATTTTTGAGCCAAGGCTGGGCATTTATGCATTTAGCCCATACTTTCCTTTATCGAAAGCTTCATAATGGTACTTTACTTTGCCTGGAACTTGGGCCTCATGCTACTTTGCATTTGTCTGGGCACCTGAGAGAGATGTGATTTTAGAATGTTTGAGAGGTTTCTTCTGAACATCTAGGCACTAATTTTAAGAAATTACCATGAATTGCTTTGCTTTCTCAGCATGGTTCAGCTTTATCCTCAGTCAATAGACATTTTATCAATCCTTGTTCAAAGCCATTCTCTTGCTTCCCCTGGGCTAATGCTGGTGACAGATAGAATGTCTGCAAGCTTGAGGGGTGATTTTGAAATTTGGAAAATCTACTCGGTCCATTAAAAGTCTGAACAGTCTTTTGGAATGTGGTGGGCTTTCACAGGACTCTCAACTTCATAGTCTGGCCCACAATGTTTCATGTGCAAACATGAAGATCACTTCTTTCATCTTCACAAAAAAATTTTATCATGCAGTGTTAAAGACCTTCGCCTCTTGCTATTTCTGAAATTAAGGTCCAGTATCATGTGGAATTTTGCAGTATATATTTCAGAATTCCCTTAACAAATCATCCTTAGCAAATCATCCTTAAATGTGCTGGATTAAATTTTAGTGTTGGTTAATAATAAAGTTCCTTCCTTCCTACTTACAGGGTTCACTAGAGATTATCCCTGAAGTTTAGAATAGCATTGCTTTCCAAAGGCAGTGTCTGGCAGCTATCATCAGTTTCTTTCCTGTGGTTAACTCAGCTTTTCACTTGAACCAAGAAGTAATTCTGACCATCACTTTATCTTCATTCTAAAAACTTCGCTGTAGAACAAATTCAATTTTCTTTAATGTCAGAATGGTTAAAAAGTTCACACAGCTGAATGGTTTCATAAGAGCAATTTTTCTCTGTTAGTGTTCAGATTGTTCTAAGGGTATGGAAGGGAAGTACTATCTCAGACACAAACTCTAAGATACTTCAGTACTAACTAACGGTCATTTTAAAAGCTATATACCATACTGGTATGTGCATGGGTACCTGAGAAACACATAGGCAAAGTTTCTACTTAAATGTACATTCAAATACAATGTTCTGTAGCCTAAATAGACCCTCTGAAGGAATAATTGCAATCTATATCCAGTTAACCAGATCTCCCTCCCTGGTTCCCTGCTGTTTGATCGGCTTTCAACAAAACAGTTACCATGAAAAACTGGCACTGGTATGTTCAGAACTGTTATAGAACTCTCTTCTTCAGCATATGTAAAAAAATCTCCATTAAACATCTAACTTCCATATCACTTATCATTACAGAAACAAAACAGTTACCATGAAAAACTGGTACTGGTATGTTCAGAACTGTTATAGAACTCTCTTCTTCAGCATATGTATGTGAAAGTGAGAAGCTGTTGGCATTGCAAAACGATTATTTAGCAGAGGGAAGCCAGTTATACCCAGATGTGTAATAATTTTTGCTTTATTTTGGCCAAATATTTTGGCTTACCAAACTGCAGACCTAAGAACTTAGGAGTTGATATTCAGGATCACACGTGTGGTCTGTGTAGGCTATTTTGTCTCCAGCATTAACCTGTACCAGATTCTTCCAGGGAGGCAGCATGGAATAATTTCCTGCTAAACTTATCATGCTGTTAAAGTAGGAGTCATCATTTCAGCGTTCCTCCAGTGGGTTCTGCAGAGTTTTTGCATAAACAGGTGGCAGAATACCCAAATGTGGGGTGAATGGAGGTACTATAATAGGATTTTCAGTCTGTTAGAGGTTATATTTTTTATTTGGAGGTGAATAAAAGGTTATTCCTCCTGCTGAATTTTTAGAAGAGTCCATGTGCTAGGAATTTTATCACTTGCTGTTGTTTCTTTCTGTTATGACCAATCCAAATTGCACTAGGAAGTTGAGAGAGGTTGCTTTTCTTTAATTGGAATATATGGGCCAAAATGCTGCCCTCATCTGTATTCCACTGGCTTCAGGGTGTATTTTGGGAGAGATATGGCTCTGTATCTTTAACTGTATAGGTAAAGAGAAGAATGCAACCAAGCATAAAATACAGTTAATTGGAATGGTGCAAACTAATCTACTTTAAAAGTACTGCTTAGGGAGTAGCAGTTGCTTAGAGCTAAGTATTTGTGGAAGAATAGTCTCATCATTCTGTAGACTGAAGTAGGTTCTTGGCATGGCTTATAGGTTGATTGGTCTGGCTATTTCCATGACCTCAGCAAATCTGTAGGTCCTGGTGAAGAACAAAGCTCAGGCTTTGCTTCCACCCCCAACTTCATACTAACAAATTTCAGGATGCTTTCCCAGGGTCACACAGCAAATCTATACATATCTGGAAATAGACTCTAGGTCTACGTCTACACTAGCACACTACTTTGAAGTAGCCTATTTCGAAGTAAGAACATCGAAATAGGCTACTTCAACTCATGTCATCTACACATCCTCCAGGGCTGGTGCCGTCAACGTTCAACGTCGAACTAGCGTCAAAAGGAGCTACCCCGGAAGGAAATGCGGAACATCCACACACACAAGCACTCCCCATTGAAATAAAGGCCCAGGAAAGCCCACGGACGGGGTCACAGGCTAGACTAGCCCTTCTGGGGCAACAGCAAGGCGCTCTTTTAAAGCACCCCTCCCAGACACACCCAGCCTGCACAGCATGAGGTCTGCAGAGTGCTAGCCACACTCTCACAGACTGACACACAGCAGCTATGGGCTCCCAGCAGCAGCAGCAGCTGGAAGCCCTCCAGGTAGTCACCCAGGAGCAAGTGCCCTGCTCGGTGCTGCACAGGAGACTGCCCAGCAGCTCCTGGCAGAGGAGCCCTCCCAGGGGGCAGATGGGGATGCCCCTGACCACTGGGCTCCCCTCTACCTCCCCTGCTGGGTGCTCCGCCATCTCTGGAGCTACCCCACCAGCTCCGAGTGGTGGGAGCAGGTGGTCATGGGGGAGTGGGATGATGACCATTGGCTGCAGAACTTCTGCATGCGCTGGCAGACCTTCTTGGAGCTCTGCCAGTGGCTCACCTCCACGCTCAGGCACCAGGATACGCAGATGCGGCGTGCCGTCCCTGTTGAGAAGAGGGTTGCAATAGCCCTCTGGAAGCTGGCCACTCTGGACAGCTACCACTCCATGAGACACCAGTTCGAAATGGAAAAGGCCACGGTCAGGGCTGTCGTCATGGAGGTAAGGAGGCCTGGGCATGCCATGGGGTTCCCGAACTGCTTCAGGGCCCTGGACGGGACCCACATCCCCATCCGCGCCCTAGACCACAGCGGGGGAAGATACATCAACCACAGGAGCTACCACTCCGTGGTCCTGCAGGCCATGATGGACAGCCAGGGCCACTTCCAGGATGTCTATGTGGGCTGGCCCGAGTGCACACACAACGCCCGCGTCTTCCAGAAATCAGGCCTGTGCTGCCGGCTGGAGGCAGGGACCTACATCCCCCAGAGGGAGATCCGTCTGGGGGACACCACCGTGCCCCTCTGCCTCGTGGCGGACATGGCCTACCCCCTCCAGCCCTGGCTCGTGCACCCATACACCAGCCACCTCAATGCCAGCCACGAGCAGTTCAACGCCCACCTGAACTATGCCCTCCAGGTGGTGGAGAGGACCTTCGGCCGCATGAAGGGCCGCTGGTGCGGCCTCCTTACCCGCCTGGACATCGGCCTCCAGAACATCCCCCAGGTTGTGGGCACGTGCTGCATGCTCCACAACATTGTCGAGAGCAAGAGGGAGGCCTTCGTCCAAGAGTGGGCAGTCGACGCTGGCACAGGCTTCCCCCAGCCGGCCGCCACCCCCAGTCACCAGGCCCACCGTGAGAGCATAGGAGTCCCTGAGGCCCTGCGGGCCCATTTTGATCAGGGAGACCTCTGAGCACCTCCCTGGCCTTCCTTAGAGGGCCCCCCACACACTGCCCGTGCTGCCCACACACTGCCCCCACCACCAGCACACCATCCCCCCACTGCCCGCACATCATCCCCCCAACAAGCACACGTCTCAGGTTCTTTGGAAAATAAAACTGAATTATTGAAAACTGCTAACTCTGTTATGTGCACAACCAAAACTGCAACCAATATACAAACCAGGACAACTATATACAAGGGGAACAACTGTACACAAGGGGGACAACTATATATAAATGGGGGCCCAGTGGATGGCTCAGCCATCGGCCCATCAGTCTGGGGTGGGTGTAGAGGGGCGCGACCTCTGGCGGGTATGAGTCATGACCCCCCCATTGTCTGCGGTCTCCGGCGCAGCCAGCTGTGGGAAGGAGGACCAGCAGGTACAGCCGGGATGCCTCCACTGGCTGGTCTTCAGCCCCAGTGTTCTCTGGTCCTGGGGGGCTGGCAGGCAGCACGACAGGCAGCGCAGCAGGTGGGGCAGCAGGAGGCAAGGCAGGCAGCACAGCAGGTCGGGCAGCAGGCGGCAAGGCAGGCAGCGTGGCAGGTGGGGCAGCAGGGGGGCATCGGGTGGAGTGGTGGGGAGGGCGGCATGGGGGACAGTAGGGGGGCTGGAGCCGGGCAACAGCCTCCCAGATCAACCCAGCTATGTCCCAGAATACGCCCATGAATTCCTGCCATGCTGCTCAGCGCCGGGTGCACTCCTCCCGGTCGACCCAATTCTCTCCTCAGCCACCTCCGTCTCCTGCCGGAGAGCCACCAGGAGCTGGGGGTGCACAGGGGCCATCCCCTGGGTCCAGCAGTAGCGTGACCGTCCTGCTGGCCTTGGGGGTGTCCCCGGGCGCTGGTGGTGGCTGACCTCGGGCGGGCTCTTGGGGACCATGGAGGGTGCCTGGCTGCCTGGGGCCTTGGATGGTGCAGCTGCAGAGAGGGAGAGAGGGAAGGGAAGGCTGTTAGTACTGTGCCCTGGCCCGTGGCCTGTTCACCCTGCTCCCCCTTGAGTGCTGGGTCTCTGTCCCCATCGGTGGGTCTGATGTCCCTGTTGGGTGTCCTCATTGCATGGTCTCCCTGCCCCCGGGGTTAGGGCACAGTGCTGTCCATGGGTGTGGATGCTGACAGGCAGTTGTGGGTCGGGGTCCACTGGGTGAGTGTGAGACTCCCAGTCATGTCTGGTGCCCCTGCCCCATGGCCCGGGAGTGTGTGCCTTGTGGGGTACATGCCTGACCGTCCGTTGCCACAGTTGGGGGAACCTCGGTGGGTGGATGCCCGGCTGGTGCTCCAGGAGGGGAGGTCTATGAGGAGCCCCCCCTCCTCGCTGCTGGACCCCTCCTCTGCCATCCCGAGGGGCGGGACTCCTCAGGCAGGCCCCAGGGTACGGGGCTGGTCTCCGGGCCAGACTCCAGCTCCGAGGCCTCCTGGGGCTCATTGGCCATGGTGTCAACAGTGGCCAAGAGGGAGGAGGTGTCCCAGGGGCCCAGGATGGCCCTGAGCTCCCTGTAATAGGGGCGAGCAGCGGGGGCTTGCTCCCCATCACATGGAGCACCTCCTCCTAACCCCAGAGCCCCAGCAGGTCTCAGATCTCGGCCTCCAACCAGGAGGGGCCCCGCCTCTTTTTGGCCCCCTGTTTGGCTGCCAGGGGTGCCTGGGTCCTCTCAGGGGTGGAGCCCTGGGGGTGCTCTGGGGGCAGGCTGGATGCCATGGCGTTGGGTAGTTGGTTCGGGATCTGTGGAGGGCGTGCAGGGCTAGCATGTGTGTGTGCTGCTGCCTGCAAGCTCTCAGTTTCCTGCCACAGGAAATCTGGGTCTGTGGTGCTTTAAGGGCTGTTGCGCACGGGGACCATCTCAGCCCTTCAGCTAATTGCCACCATGGAGGACCCCGCTATTTCGAAGTAGCAGGACGCAGATTCTCTACACATGCCCTACTTCGACGTTGAACGTTGAAGTAGGGCACTATTCCCATCTTCAGATAGGGATAGCAATTTCGACGTCTCGCTGCCTAACGTCGATTTCAACATTGAAATAGCACACAGTCGGCTAGTGTAGATGCACCCTAGGAGTTCTAATTCTCAGCATCCTTCCAGAGCCATTTGTTCTGTCTCTTTTTGATGTACCGTAAATTCTTTCATATCTGCCAGCCCCAGGACTGGGAGGTTTCTAGATATTCAAATATTTTGGATAATAGAGAGCTATATCTAGCAATGCATCACACTAGAGAAAAACAAGATTAGATATTAAGAAACAAACAAAAATGTATGCAGAGTACTTTATTTACCAACAACAGTAGTATTGTACACAGTAAATCTATATTTCCTGTATTTATTTGTATTTACTTTCATGATACTGTACTTACGGAAATCATAATTAATTTTATTTATGGTTAAAATGCCAGTTGTTTGAGAATTCCAGATGATATAACGCGAGATATGAAAGAGTCTACTGTATATGTACAATAGGTTAGGGCTCTCAAGTTATTTAAATAAATTAATTGCAATGAATCACATATTTAATCATGCTTTTAAACAATAATACAATACCATTTATTTAAATATGGTGGATGTTTTCTATATTTTCAAATACAGTAAACCCTTGATGTGCACGAGTTCGAGTTTAAGCACAACTCAAAATCTCATTCCCGCAGCCCTGGCTCAACACCCCGCAGTCCTGTGTGGCCCCAGTTCAACCCCCCTCTGCCCTGCTCACCACCCATGCACAGCTGCTGCTCACCCTCAACCACTGTGCCCAGCTCTGGCTCACCATCCCCATGTAAAGCTCCAGCTCAACTCCCCCCCACCAGTCCCATGCAGCCCCAGTTCAACCCCCGCCCCAGCTCCACTCACCACCCCCTCACAGCTCTAGCTCACCCCCACCCCTGCACCCAGCTTTGGTTCCGGCTCACCACTCCTCACATGCAGCTTCAGCTCAACCCCTTTGGCCCAAAATTCCAGTTATGCGAGGGTAAGTGTGAATGTAACCCTTGCATAAATTGAGGCACTACTCTATGTTGATTTTAGTTGCAACACTGTAAGTGTGCAGTGCTCACTTTACATTTATTTTTATTATATATACTTGCACTTCAAAAACACAAGAAATAGTATTTTGATTCACCTAATATAAGAACTATGGTGCAATTTCTTTATCATGAAAGTTGAACTCACAAATGTAAAATTATATTCAAAAAGGCGTTCAAAATACAAGAGTGTAAAACTTTAGACCCTACAAGTCCATTCAGTCCTACTTCTTGTTCAGCCAATTGCTTGAAAACAAGTTTATTTACATTTACAGGAGGTAATGTTGCCTCCTTCTTGTTTCCAGTGTCACTAGAAAGTGAGAACAGGCATTCACATCGCACTTTTATAGCTGGCGTCACAAAATATGTATGTGCTAAATGCACCAGACATTAAGTCATCCCTTCATGCACCAATCACCATTCCAAAAGACCTGTGTACATCCTGATGACAAGTTCTGCTTGATAAAGAGCCAAAGCAAAGTGGACCAATGCATTTTCATTTTCATCATCTGAGTCAGATGCCACCAGCAGAACACCAGAATGTTGATTTTCTTTTTTTGGAAGTTTTGGCTCTCTAGTTTTCACATCAAAGTGTTGCTCTTTTAAGACTTCTGAAAGCATGCTCCTCATCTCATTCTTCTCAGGTTTTAGAAGGCACTTCAGATTCTTAAATCTTGGGTCGAGTGCTATACTGTCATTAGAAATATCACTTTGATATTTGGGTTTTGTCAAATCTGCAGTGAAAGTGTGTTTAGATGAAGTCATATAAGTCCTGAGTCGTCATCTGAGATTGCTGTAACATGAAATATAAGACAGAATGTAAGTGAAACAGAGCCGGAGACATACAGTTCTCTTCCAATGAATTCAGTCAAAAATTTAATTAACACTTTTTTTTTTTTAAAGCAAATGTCATCAGCATGGACGTGTCCTCTGGGATTGTGGCTAAAGCATGAAGGGGCATATGAATACTTAGCATATCTGGCACTTAAATGCCTTGCATTGCTGGCTACAAAAGTGAAATGTGTTACCTTAGTGTATTATATTGTTCGAGTGTTTGGCATGGCCTGTGATCCCGTGGATTATACATCAGCATTACTACAGTGACTGTCCACTATTATGCCATATTGGATTATGATGAATTTGGAATAAGAGTTTAATCCCGATTATAGCAGGGGGTTGCAAAATTGTCTAGATTTTAGAACCATTTTCCTAAGGTTTGGTACAGTAATTTATACTTGTTTATAGCTTTGGTGTTTGGTACATTATCAGAGTTCTCCCCCAATGTGCTTATCCTAAAACCCCATTTAAAACAAAATTATCTCAGTTTAGAGAGGAAGGAGTGAGGTAAAGTTTGGACTAGTCTGACCTGCTAAACTATTACTTATTCCTGGAGTGGCTTCTCTATGATAGGATTAAAAGAAGTTGTCAGTGCATGTTCATACTGCTTGCCCAGTCCCCTGGCTAAGAATTAATACGGGTTTAGCAGTTTCCAGTTCAGCATGTTGTTTAACCTCTAAAGGTAACAATATTTATACAGAAATTTACGAAAATGCTTTTGGCCTTTCCTTACTGGAGAATAACAGGAATACAAAGTGGTCAGTCATGTCCATTACATATTTTTGTTCCCAGAGCAGGGGGTTCCTTTTCATTATCTCTCAGCTGTCTCCTTTTGTTTCATGTGGGAGTTGCATTATGAACTGCTCAGAAATTCTGGACCCATTACACGAGTGTGCTTTGCAGAGAACTCTGTTAGTTATGCAGTGCTAGCCTGTCTCTTACCCAATGGAACAGAAAGTAAAATGAAAGATTCACCATTCTGTATTATACAGCTCAGGAGTTCAGTATTACAATGGCCATTCGACCAACTCAACAGCTGAGGTTTTGTCCGAATGTCCATTTTAAAACCCTAATTTT
Source organism: Carettochelys insculpta (assembly GCF_033958435.1). Lineage (NCBI taxonomy): Eukaryota > Metazoa > Chordata > Testudines > Carettochelyidae > Carettochelys > Carettochelys insculpta. The sequence goes on from NC_134139.1 coordinate 193,017,370, forward strand.
ATATTTTCTCCATTTTGGGGAAAACAATTTTAAATATGCATGGTTAAAATGGCATAGAAGAAAAAAATGTTTGTTTGAAAATTTTGCAGTTCCAAACTATTCATGTGGTATTTAATTGCAAGATTTACTCTCAGCATCTAAGGATATTTCTCTTGTATATTCCCAGCAAAGAATTAAGTTTTAAACTCTGCGAGTGACACATGTGACACGTGATTTTGGTATGTGGTATGTTATATGTATGTATACCAATCTTTAAACCCAATTTAAAAAAAATTCTCAGCCTTGAGAACAGAAAGTGAAGTAAAATTTAAACTAGGCTGACTACTAAATTACTTTTTCATTCATGGAATGGAATCTATGGTAGTCTTGTAACAAAAATGGAGTTGAGGCAGATAAAATAGTTGAACTAATCTTCACATCATGGAAAAATTTGTATTAAGGAGGCTGAGCTGGAAATACGTAACTTGGTTAGCTACTTAATGTGCCACAGAGGGAAACAGAGTAGAACATGCCAGATCTCTATGATGATTTATCTTTGCAGCAAAAAAAAAATTACAGCAGGGCCTTTAGTGGATAAAGTGGCCCTTCCACACCACTGTAGTCTCTCTACCTGCTTCACTTGATATTTCTGCCACTCCTGTACAGGTTGAACCTCTCTAATCCAGAACTCTTTCATCTGACAAACTCAATAATCTGGCATGATTTTACTTAGCCAGATGACCATTTATCACAGGTGTGACCAAGTTTTCCAGGGTCCCATACTGCTTGTTTACAGATACCAGTCTTGGCTCTCAGTGTTCTGTACTGTTATTTACCTGTAATTTACCCCTAAATGTCTTCTAAGAGCCCAGTGATTAGTGGAAGTGTTGGTAATGTGCTGGAAAATATTGACCTCCCGTGGTCTGGCAGGTTCTCTTGTCCAGCACCAGTCAGGTCCCGAGGGTTCAGGATGAGACAGGTTCAACCTGTAGTGCCCCGACTGCCACCTGCAGCCTTCCTGCCCACTCTCTCACATTCTCCAGCTCTCCCAGGTCATAACTTGTTTCCACTGCTCTTTCTGTGCTGTGCAGCCCCACCCATGCCCTATTCCCTTCTGTGCTATTCATATGTTCCTTCATTTGCCAATATTCCACTTCTGTTTCCTGTCGACTCCTATGTTGTTTTAGTGCTACCCAATGCCATTTCCAGCGTGTGGTTGTGTGACAGTGAATGCTGTGTTAAATTTAGGGTGAGACTTGTATATTTAGTTTGCAAGATCTGTGGGGGTTTTAAGTCAGAACACATAACAGCCTGTCTTCTTTGGACACGTGTGACACAACAAACCCTGGTCCTCAGTGGGTGGGATTGAATGTGCATCTCCAAAGCATAGTATGTGAGCTTCACGGTATGAAATAAGAGTCCTAGGGCTGGCTGTTAGGAGGGTGCAGAACACCATACCAAGAGTTGTGGTGGGATACACTAGTACTTACCAACTTGAAATGAAAACTAAGCCTCTTATTTGATAATCTTATTTTCATGGATTCTTAGATTTTAAGGCCAAAGGGGATCATTAGACTACGTAGTCTTGATCTCCTGTATGTCACAGAACATTAGATTTCACTCGGTCATCCATGTATTGATATTTGCACGTATTTTGCTTTACCATTTGTTTTATTTGTGCTGATATACTTCACAAAAGTGTGAGTTATGGACAGAGATGACTGGTGTGGAGACTCCAGGGGGAACACCAAGCATGTGTTCTTGCTCCAGCCCCTCGCCGCCCTCCTTTGCCCATGTCCTTCACCATACTATCTCTGCTGCACCCATGCCCCGCCCCGCTCTTTGTCCATGCCTCTTCCCCTCCCCCCCGCTCCACCCATGCCCCACCTCTTCCTGTGGAACCACAATGCTGCTTCCTGTGAAAGCAGGGCCGTTTTCCCCTCTCTCTCTTTCCCCAACCCCCTGGAGCAGCACAGGCTAAGAGCAGCACAAGCTAGGAAGCTTGCACTGCTCTCGGGTTATGCCACTTTGTGGGAGGGACAGGACTGCCCCTGGACTCTTAGGAAACATCGTGGCTGCTAGAGGATGGTGGGATGGTGTGTTAACACTAAGTGCAGAGGGGATGCTGGAGGGTACATGGCCCACGTGTGTAGCCTAGGGTCACAGACCAGGAGTCCATTGTGCTAGATGCTTGCAAACACAGAACAGCAGTCCCTGTCCCCGTAGAATTTACACTCTAAGTAAAACAGGAGACAACGAATGGAGAAGAACATGCAAAGAAGGGAGTACAAGAAAGTAATGAAACTGTGTCGATCGATATGATAGGCAATGATTTCAGAACACCACCCGCCTAACTATTACCATGCTCAAAAGGTGTTTTACAATTTTGTAAAGTACGAACCTCAAAAAGGAGAGGTATGGCCTTTCTGATTATAAATCTTATTTACTGGAAACTTGCTGGCTCGACGAATAACATAGCTTTGGATCAGTTTCAGAGGGGTGACCATTTTTGTCTGTTTCAGCAAAAACAAGGAGTTCTGGCACCTTAAGGACTAAGAAATTTATTTGGGCATAATCTTTCATAGGCTCTCCATTGCTACCTGTCCATGGAACCAGTCAAGCAATGAGCCTGGACAAAGGTTCACCACTAAATGTTACCTTAATTTACACGTAAGACCACCCCAGAGTTACTCATATGTATATTATTAAACACCACTATTGGATTAAGGGAAAAGGGGAGCTCACTTTTAAGCACATAACCGCACACACTCATGCCCTCCTGTTCTCACAAACGCACATAGGCAAACTCATGCTGGTGGAGAGTTGTATAAGGACAGTGGAGGAAGCTAAGGCATAAAGAGTCCAGTGTGTCTGGCTGCAGTCATGAATCCGGAGCTTCAACCTGTTTGCATGACCCCCTTGCCAGCTTGCTCTCTTTTCAGTGTAGTACTCAGGAGTGATCAGTTCCATCCATCCTGAGGAGATAGGGCCACCCACCCACATTCACACTCTCTTCACTTACACAAAGGAAAGATCACTTCAGAGAAAGAAATTTCTTTTACAAAGGAACAGCCAGGATTTCTTACAGGCTTAGGGTATCTATAAACAATTTCTTACTAACTTAACAGTACTTAATACAGACCTACCAGCTGCTACAAAACAAAGCTTACAGAAAGTTACAGGATTTAAAACCAGTGATGGCTGAAAGCAACAGAACTTTTATTGTATTGGATGGAGCAGAGGCTTTATATGACATCGAGTGACACTTCTGAAGTCTGTAGGGAAGTACTGATAGATACATAAATATATGCATACCTGATACCTAGTACTGACCTAGTAAAACCTCTAGTTGCAAAAGAGAGGGGGCAGCTGGCAGGCCATTCCCTGTCAGGGTTCCAGGACTCAAGAGCTTGTTGCCATGTGGTCCAGAATAGCCTGAATTGGGTGAGTTTGTGAGCACATTGCAAAGGACACCTAGCTGAGTAAGCATTTGGAGAAGTCTGAGATGAGGAAGGGGATAGGTGGCCAGCTGAGTTCCTGTGGATCGGGTGATTTTGATGCTGCTGAGATATAAATTAATTGTATTTATTGTTTCCTTATGATGTTAGGGTGCTTAAAGCCTTGAATATTTTAAATCTAAATACATACATGGAGCTGCCATTGAGGAGACCTCAGAAACTACATCTGAAGCAGAATGCATCTGCTCGGCATTGCTAGTTGCAGAAAGCATACAGCACCAGTTCAGGAGCTTTCTGTTTGTTTTCACATGCAATTTAAGGTGCTCTCTGAAGCCCTGGATGGTTTGGTTCCAGCCTGTGTGAGAGGGGCCTGTGCTTCTAATTCTGGCATATCAGTGGAGGCAGCTGGAGCACTCTTACATAACACTCCCTGTATCTGAACCTCAAGTCTTCACTGGCTTTCAGAGCTCATCTTGTCAGCTTAAGTCCGTAGGAAACAGCCCATTACTTTTTTCATGGTTTTGTCCCATGGGGGGGCAAGGTAATTGTAGATAATAGTCCTTAAAGTGTTGCATAGCAACTAGGGAGTACGTGATTGTATGTTTTTGTAAATAAATTAATGAAATACTCTGCACCAGTTACAAAAATAGTATATGTCAGGAAAATAAGTAAAATACCGCATTATTTTATTTTTTCTTTAAGAACACACTACATTTTAGTGATCTGTGCGATATGAAATGAAAACGTAAAGAAAAAGATCTCAACGGCACCTTTCCCCTTCTGTATTCAACAAAATTTCACTCATGGCTGGGCTGCTTTCGGGTTCAGTTTCTAAACTGGGTGCATGAAACAACTTGTCAGTCTAGCTTTCCTGCTGGAAGTCAAAAAGTTGAAAGCTTCATGGCACTGCTGCTAACGAATTATTGAATGTGCAACAGCAGCTGAGCTTATGGGAGACTGGGAAGGAAGGCTGGAAAACTGGTTTGCTCAGAATATTTTGGAAAGCAAAGCAGAAAAGTTACACATCAAAATATTTTAAATAAAAAATTTGGAGAGACTGCTGGTCTCCTTTGTTCATCTGTGTGTCAAAAGCACATGGAACGTGAAAGTCTCATTGAGGATTCAAAGGGAATTTTCTGTGTAACTAATAGACTTAGGAAAGTCATATCACTGTTTCAGGTAATGGAGAGCCTTGGCTACCTCAGGTTTAAGAGAAGGCTGGGCTACTGCCTGCATGTGAACAGTGATCCTCCATCTGTGTCATGGGTTCTAGAAAAGGAGAGTCTCTCTTTAGCTGGAAAAATTGTGACAGGAATAGGGAGAAAAGAGGGTACATCAAAGCTGAGAGATTAAGAGAGAAGAATTAAGAAATTCACATATTGTAAAAATATCTCACCTGCAGTGCAATAAGAGAAAGGGGTAAAGATTTTTTTAAAATCCGCAATTGCAGTAAATCACTGCAGGTTGTGTTTTCAGCTTTATTACATACATCAGGTCAAAATCACATGCATCTGATCAGATTACTTGCTAGTGCATGTACTATAGGAATCTAAATAGAATACAATTATTTTAAAAGGAAATTATACTCCCACTGCCTTCTGTCTAGCTTGTGTCTTCTATCTTTCTCTTTTTATCAACTCTTATCTGATTTCTAGGATGCCTTTAATTTTCGTATCTACCTTTCAGTCCCTTGGTGTGTAGAAAGCAAGTTTGGTACATGACTCAGTGCTTTGCCTATCCGTTTTTGACTGTTATCAGCCATTTTATGAAGTAGTCTTTGGCTTGGGCTATTTGTGCGGCTTGGGCTATTTCTGCTAAGAGGGGCTGCGCAGCTCATTCTGCATTAGGCCCACATGCTCATGTGGAAATATCCAGCCATACCCCTCAGCGGAGATATCTGTGTTAAAATGAAACCAACTTTTAATCTGAAAAAAAATTAATTTATTACCAATCCAAGGCTATTACTTGGACCATATAATCCAATGTAAGTATGTGATATTACCTCCACTGAAGAGTCCTGGGTTCCTGATTAAAAAGTGCTGGCGAGGAGTGCGTGCTTCGAAGCCACTTATCTGCCCAGTTTTCAATTTCACCTGCTACACTATTCCATTTAGACTCTTTCTGCAACTTTCCCAGCTGCACTGAAATATTTCACTTTCAGATAGGGCTGCCATTTGGGGGTGAGAGGCCAGACAGGTGGGGAATTCTTTCTTTTTCCCTCAAACTTCCCACGCCCTCCCCAGAAATACCCTAACAGTGCCTTTGGCAAATCAGTGATTAGCCATAATGGAGATTGGTCTGGGACATCAGTCTGGGAGAGATTACTGGCTTTCTGAGGTGGCATTTTTCAATATGACTGTGCTTGATACCTTTCAGTCACTGGGCCTCTGCACCCAAAATATTTGTTTATTTTGATTTATTATTGAAGTGTCTCAGTGGCAAGTTCTAGGTGCTTTTATTTCATGTTTTAAAAACAACTTGAAATGCTCAACAAGTAACAATAGAATGGACTTACCCAAGTGGTATGCTATAGTCTTTACCACTATAATAATAAATCCACAAATAACCATCCATTCATTCACCAGATGCGCATGAAGAAAGATGCATTTTGCAGCATACCTGGAAGGTCAACACATCCAGGCTCTGGTGTATCAAATGAGAGCTCAAATCCCACAGCTGAGATCCACTCATGGAGAATACTTTGTCTCTCCTTGTTAAGCTTGAGTGCTTCTACTGTAAGGAAATCAGATATGGTGAAAGGTGGTTTCCCCAGCAAGCAAGTCCCAAACCATTTAGGGCTTTCTAACCCACACTTTACACTGACGCCTGCCCAGCTCACGCAATACTCATATCACGTACTGTCACTGTGAAGCAGCCAGAAACTTCACTTGGTTCTTCTTCTCTGAAGCATCGCAGCTAGTAGGCAATGCCAGTCTTTTGTTGGATTGGCATGAGAGGAAAGACTGCCATGCTGCAGACTACATCCCTGTGAACAATGCTGTTATAAACCCTTGTACATATTCTTCTATATGCGGTTCCCCATCATTTGTCCCACTTCACCGGGTCTCCAAATGTCCCCAGCACAATCTCCATAAAAAGTTTATTGCCTTATAGCTGAACTCTTAAAGGAATGTTAGGCATACAGATAAATTCTGACAGGTTTAACCTGTTTGTCTCAGGTTAGAATTTCTCTTTTCAGTGCATGCCTGTTCCCTTCCAGAAGAGGGAATCTCCTCCTCCAGTCCAAGAAAGAGGGAAGTTAATCCAATTGCACTTTGAAATCAGGGGATAGGGTGAATGAGCACAAGGATAACAACCCAGTATCCCTGATGCCTATTGCTCTGATCATGTGATTTACCTTCGAATATTTTCTGCATGCTTTTATGCTGCCATCCTGAATTTGTAATCCAGTAGATACCCCAACTGTGTGATTTTAACCAAATCCACAAAGGCTACCATTGAAAGTATATGTGTTTTAATTAAGAAAAAAAATGCTCCAGACACTGTTCAGCTGGCATTCAAAGATCCTTCATTCACCAGTCATGCAGTTCCTTGATTATACTTCCATGGAACTAATCTTTTCTATATTAACATCCAAATAGACATTTCATACCGATCAGTCATTTTTCTCACTGAGCACAGTAGGCAGTTCATTTGTGCACTGAACAACATAGTACTTAGCTGAACATATGCAATATTAACAAAGGGAAGGAAAAAGGAACTATTATTGGTGATGTTCAGTGACAGCAGCTGTCCCTGCTGTTACTATGGTAGCCTGTTCATGTACACAGATGCAACTGTGAGGGTTCTTGTTCTGTGGTCAGCTGGCTTTGTGCGTTCCACTAATACTTTGTCTTGGCCATTTCAAGTTTGGATACATATTGTGGCAGACCATAGGGAGCTTCAAGAGCATAGTGGAAGGCAAATATATCGGGAGCTGAGTCAATGCCTTTTGGTTCCCCCTTAGCCTCACAGAGTGCGGCCCAGCAGCCAAGGCAGGCAGCTGGGGCTTGTTAGGCATCAGTGTGCAGCAAAAAGGCTCAGACGCCTGCTGACAGTTAAGGCCTTCTGGCTCACTCCAAAAGTCCACCCCCCAAGGCAGAGATGGGGGAAGAAGATGAGGAGAGGGGCAGGAAAAGAGGCTGGAGGACTGAGGTTTTAGAAGAGAGAAGCCTCTCAGCCAGGTGTAGGGGGAAGGTGCTGGAAGGAAGTGGGAGAAGTGCCCCAGGGAAAGGTTTGGGGCAAAGGAAAAGCCCCATCAGCTGCCTCCCATCTAGGGTCCTTGGGCCAGAGCTCAGAATAGTAGCTGGGCTTCGGCTGCCTCTACCCTTCCCCTGGAGAGCCACCCTAGTGGGAGAATGAGGGTGTCCAAACCTGGCTGGCTGTTGTGACTTACCTATGATGAGATTGGCTTAGTAAATAACGACCCTTACCTCTGGAAAGACCCAAGAAGTGCAGAACCCCTAGTGAGCTGACAGGGATTTGTCACAATATGTAAAAGCATGTGTGTACACATACCATTCCCCCCTCCCCCCCAAAAAAAAGGAACAAAGGAAACATATTAATCACCACTCCTTGAATACAGGAGGAAATTGTTGTGGGAAGGGTCATTTCTTCCCCAACACCCATCCGAAAACTGGGAAGCAAACTGCCTTGAGGTGAAGAAAGGCATTCCATGCCCTCAGAGCCAGCTGTTCTCAGGAGCACTTCACAGTCCCTGATCCTAGCAGCAAGGAGAACTGTTTTCATGGTAGAACTGAGATGTTATATGAAGTTATTAAAAATCATATGAACATATATTGAAAAAAATAGCTTGGCTCTTATCTGTCACAGTCACTTCTGGTTTGCATTTTTACAGAAGACAGTACTCTCTCTCTCTCCCCCCCCCCCCCCCCCGACTCCTGCTCTCCCTCATACTAATGTGTTAAGCAGAGAGCATTATTATAAAAAATAAGTGGAGCTCTTGCTCTTTCCTTCCCTTGAGTCTAGAGAGAACGGAGTCAAGGTTTTGCCCACTTCTTGATGGTACCCATGGTTTTAGTCAGCTCATGTGCAAAATCTGTTCACGTGTTTTATGGTGAAAAAGATTGTATATTTAAAATGGATATATTTAGAAGGTGAATTTCTATTAATTGCCCCCCATAAAATTTCCCTTATTTTATTATTGCTTAATTCTCTGCAGCCTGTTGCTGCAAAATGACATGTGTAATTGATTCTCATATGTTAGCTTGTGTGTACATATTCTATAAAGGAAGTAAATTTTGTTTTGGTAAATTCTGTATTACTGAGGATTCAAAGTGACTTTATTTTAGTATGTCTTTTCTCTAAATGTGCTTTGATTTTTGAAGTGTTAGTGATGATATTATTACGTACATTGCTGTTAGCTATTGACTGAATGATTGCTGTTGTATTCTGAATGTGCTGATGCTGAAAATCTGTGATATAAATAAACTTCCTCTGGTAGCATCATTATAATAGCACAAGCAGCAGAAATGTATGGAAAGAACAGATTAAATGCTTAGACTTATATTCTTCAGTGTGCAACTCAGCTTAAACTGCTGTGTTTGAATTTTGGGATGCTGAATCAGGTGGAAAAAATCAAAACTGACACATCGCTTGGCTGTGCATTTTTACTATGATATATTATGTTACTAAAAGAAAAAGCTCAAAAGCTACCATTGATAATCCTGGCCAAATTTGGAACATAATTTATTAAAATTAGTGCTTTCTTTTCAGAATGACCTGGGATTTGGTGCATGTATCACTTCATGGAAATGTAATACCAATAGCAGTTATTCATAGTAACATGGGACATTTTATGTAATTATTTTATGATGTAATGATGATGTGTGTTTCAACTCACTGTCCCATGGTGGTCTGCAGACTATGTCTAAAGGGTCCACAGAAGGTGGCTGTTACCATAGAACCCTGGTTTTCAGCCTGTGGACCTTGGATCCCTCGGTATCCACTGACTGTGTCTCAGATTGCCAAAAGAGCCCACACCTCCATTCGAAATATTTTAGGGGGTGTAATTGAAAAAGAGTTGAAAATCACTATAATAAAGAATTCACTAGATAGCTATGTTTATTAAGGTGTGAGATATGAAGGTCAAGATTTTAACACAATTATAGTGATGAAGTCAATTATTAATAATAATAGTATTCATCAGAACACACAACCATTTAATAACAATCATATAAAATCATAATATTGGTTACAAAAGGGTGTTTTGTTATTTAAATTTATAGATATCTCTGGTGTTGCCCATTAACAGCTCCGGGCACTTATCCCAGAAATTTAAAAGGCACCATACAAAGTATACTATCAAGAATTTTCCAAAGACAAATATACATACTCCAGATCATTCCAGTTCTCCTGTGTAATCTTCTTGCTATGGAAATGATTCCCTCAAAGTCAGTTTTACTCAGCTGCTGCTATCTAGTCTCTTAGATGCTTATATTGTGTTGGGCATCAATGCTTTCGATAAATAAATTGAAACATTACTTTAAATTGAAATATTAAATTGAAACATAGTACTGTAATTATAAAATTAGTCAGGAAACTCACTCTCAGGAGACTCACTCTCGTGTGGGTCTTCATAGTCACAGTAGACGCTGTAAATGAAGCCCTCAATTGAAACTATAAAGAGCGCGATCCATAGTCTATGCAGACTGAAGGATGCCTACTACTACTACTACTAGTCAGGAAAAGCAACTTTTTTTCTGATTTCCTAGTGGAAATAAGTTTGTTTACTCCCTCTCTATAACTTTATTGGCCTGACAAGTTATACGAATGTAATGGATTCAATACAGGTTGAACCTCTCTCGTCTGGCAATGTCCGTAATCCGGCATGAATTTGGTTAGCTGGGCAACCACTTATCATGGGTGTGGCCAAGTTACCTGTGTTCCCATAAAGTTTGTTTACAGCCACCAGTCCTGGCTGTCAGTGTTCTGTGCTGTTATTTAGCTGTAATTTACCCCAAAGTCATCTTAGACCCAATCAGCAGTGGAAGTGTTGGTAATACTGCCAAACTATATTGACCTCCCATGATTGAGCAAATTCTCTCATTTGGCACCAGTCAGGTCCCAAGGGTGCCAAACTAGAGAAGTTCAACCTGTATGATATTCATGTCTAAGGTAAATGAATGATCTCTATATTAGCTTTGTCAGGCTATGTCTAGAAGTCGACTGCAGATACGCAATTTTAGCTATGCCAATTGTTTGATGGGATAGTTTCTCGGTTTGACCTGCCTTACTTCTCACATCTTGTGAGGAGTACAGGGGTCGACTGTGACCCTTGAGAGCTTGATTTGGTGTACGTGCAAAATTGAACCCTAGAAGATCGATTGAGTGGGTCGATTTTCTGCAGTAGTGTAGACAAGCTCTCAAATTTGGCTTATCATCTCACAGGTCGTACTAAGACAAGTACAACAGCAAAATTGTCTTTCAAGTCTAGTAGCAGAAGGAAGTGGCAGTGGAAATTGTGAATAGCAAGCATTAACTTATTTAAAATAAAATTATTTTGAATTTATACACTTGTAACAAAGCTTAATTTAGTACAACTAAATTGCTTAAATGAATAGGTTTGTAAAAGCCATAGAGAATAATCCTTTGTAGCAAATATTATAGCAACACATTAGCAGTGCTGTGGATATAGCTGTGTGGGAGGCACTTTCGTACTATGCTCTAGTTTTTAGATATTTATAATTGGTTTTTTGGGGAAAAAACCTTGGGGTTGAAAAATTTCATACTTAATCTGAGCACTGTCATGCATTTTTAAATTGGCAACATTCTGTTTGGCCATTTTTGAGTTTCCAATGCACAGTAAAACTTTTTTTTTCCCCAGTTAACAGTTTTCAGGAGTTTTTTGGAGTGTGGGAGTGTGTTTTTTTATTTTGCTTTGCTTTTATTTTGTATTTTGGCACTTGGTTTGTTTTCTTGTTTTTTTTTAAGCATGTTGGGTGTTGCTTTATTGAAGTTGGTGGGAGTTTGAATTTTTATTTGCGTTTGTAATTCAGAATTGACTTTATCTCTGATTTGACACACGCTTAACATGTCCCACTGTGGAGTTTCAGGTAAGTGAATGGAACTTAAATCTGTGTTCAACTTTAAGGGAGGTTAGGGTAGAAACTGTGAAAAACCAATCCCCCCGAGTGATGTAACTGTACTGACTTAACTACGCCAACATTCTAATACAGAAGCGCTATTTTGACAGGCGAGTTCCTGCCAACACAGCTACCGTCTCTCAGGGAGATGGATTAACTATACCAACCTCTCTCCCATCAGCATGGAGTGTATTCATTAAAGTGCTACAGTGGTACAGCTGCAGCAGTGCAGAATCAGCTGCGCAGAGGCAATGTTTTAAGTGTAAACATGACTTAAGTTCCCCAAGACCCAAAGAAGAGTTCTTAGTAAGCTAAAAAGCTTGCCTTTTTCGCCAGCTGAGTTTGGTCAAATAAAAGATTTCACTTCTCCTACCTGTTCCCTCTAAAATCCTGGGAACTGAATCAGCTATAACAACATTGCATATAGAAAGGTTATTATTTTCTCTTAAACCCTATAAAACTGTTGCATAAGGATATAGTGATTTATTTTTGTATAAATTTTCCACCTTGATATAATGGATGTGGTTCATAAGAACATAAGAACATAAGAACATAAGAATGGCCATACTGGGTCAGACCAAAGGTCCATCAAGCCCAGCATCCCATCTGCCGACGGTGGCCAATGCCAGGTGCCCCAGAGAAGGAGAACAGAAGACAAGTGATTTATCTCCTGCCATCCATCTCCTGCCCTTGTTATGAAGGCTAGGGCACCATACTTTATCCCTGGCTAATAGCCATTTATGGACCTGACCTGCAAAAATCTATCAAGCTCTTTTTTAAACCCTAATAGAATAAGGGAATTAGAATACCTAATTCATCAGGTATCAGCTCTTTTTTAAACCCTAATAGAATAAGGGAATTAGAATACCTAATTCATCAGGTATCAGCACTAATGAGTAATCAGTCCTTTGTGATGAAAACTAATGGAGAACTGAAACATGATTTGTGCTGCCTGTTTAATCTATAAAACCAAAAAATATTCTGATAAACATTTTGGAATCCATAAAATACATAAAAACACAAGCAACCCATATGGTAACCGTCACATGAACTATTGCATTACATGGTGATGTATAATATTCAAACAACTGTGTAGAGGCTGACTTTGTACTGCTCATCCTCTGCCTTCTATGTTGACATTATAGTTCCTGATCCAGCAGAGCACTTAAAAATATGATGAAAGTTCAACAAATGAACAGTCTAGCTGACTTCATCAGGACTACTCATGTCCTTAGTTGAGCACATGCTCAAGTGCTTTCTATGTACAGAGTCAAAACAACTATATAATGTGTAGCTGTGAATAATTTGGTGGTAGGGGGTGATGGTAGGGGGGTAATGATATTTATCCTTTTTTCTGATCTACAATTTTTATAATTGAAAATGCCACATAAGTGCATGGTAATATTACCACTGTTATTAATTATTAATTTATTTACTATTACTGGAGAGCAACAGAACTCCTCAATGATGTGTTGTCGACTATATGCTAGAAGTACCAGACTTCATGAGCAGATGAGACCTTGTAGTTCATTTAGTTTGGTTTAGTTTAGTTAGTTAGTTCTTGTATTACCACACTACCTAGGAGAACTAGTCATGGACAATGATCCCATTCTGCTAGGCGTGATGCAAATACAAACCACAAACACAGTCCCCACCCCTAGCGTCTTACAAGCTAAAGCTGTGTCCACACGTGCACGCTACTTCGAAGTAGGGGCACTAACTTCGAAATAGCGCCCGTCGCGGCTACATGCATCGGGCGTTATTTCGAAGTTAACTTCGACGTTAGGCGGCGAGACGTCGAAGTCGCTAACCCCATGAGGGGATCGGAATAGCGCTCTACTTCGACGTTCAACGTCGAAGTAGGGCACATGTAGACAATCCGCGTCCCACAACATCGAAATAGCGGGGTCCTCCATGGAAGCCATCAGCTGAGGGGTTGAGAGACGCTCTCTCTCCAGCCCCTGCGGGTCTCTATGGTCACCGTGTGCAGCAGCCCTTAGCCCAGGGCTCCTGGCTGCTGCTGCAGCAGCTGGGGATCCATGCTGCAGGAACAGGGTCTGCAACCAGTTGTCGGCTCTGTGGATCTTGTGTTGTTTAGTGCAACTGTGTCTGGGAGGGGCCCTTTAAGGGAGCGGCTTGCTGTTGAGTCCTCCCTGTGACCCTGTCTGCAGCTATGCCTGGCACCCTTATTTCGATGTGTGCTACTTTGGCGTGTAGATGTACCCTCTCAGCGCCTATTTCGATGTGGTGCCGCGCAACGTCGAAGTTGAACATCGACGTTGCCAGCCCTGGAGGACGTGTAGACGTTATTCATCGAAATAGCCTATTTCGATGTTGGCTTCACGTGTAGACGTAGCCTAAGAGTAACGCAAGATATAATGGATAGATGTAGACAGAGAGCATAGGGACACAATGAAACATTATTTGTCAGTATGAGAGGCTTTCGGGTGGGAGTGGCAGACATCACAGCAAAGAGGGGATTTGCAGATGGATAATAAAGCTGAGTTTTCAGAACTGTATGGGAAGCACTGCCCGGGCAGGTGGGGTAGCATGGGAACAAGCAGTGTTTCCCTGAAAATGTAAGAAGTGGGCAATGGAGGCTCCTGTCATGGGCTAGTCGGAGGCAAGCATCGACAGCTCAGTAATGAGTTAGAACTGACAGAGTGAGGATTAACCAGGGAGGGCCTTCCAAGTGAACACAGCAGTTTATGGTTTGTGCAGTTGAGAAGGGGAGTTCATGAAAGGATTCAGAGAGAGGGGTGAGGTGGTTGAAGCCATGAACGAGTATGAGATTGCAGCAGTAGCACTGTGAATGGATAGGAATAGGGCAAGGCTGACTTTGTCAAGTGGAGAAAGAAGGACGTTGTAGTGACTGAAACATGAGATGATGAGAGCCTGGATTAGAATTTTAGCTGTGTGGCCAAACAGGAAAGGCCATAGCTTAGAGATGTTGTAAAGCCATAATCAGCAAGATTTAGACATAATCTGGAGTTGAGGATTTAGAGGAAGGTCAGAGTGCAGGAAATTACAACCCTGAGTGACAGACTGAATGGCATATTGTCCACAAGGATGAAAATAGGCTGTGGAAGGTGTCGTGAGGGAAGATAACACAGAGGGGAACTGGTGCTGAGAGAGGGAGTGTGGTTGTAAGGACCTGACAAAGAAAGGAGGAGATGAAGCTGAGACCAGTTTTGGATTCTAGTGAAATTTGGATTCTCTTGTGCTTTTTCTATCACTTGTCTCATTGTGCTACAAGCTTATACATGGCTACAGCACTTCTTTGTGGTCATTTCAATCTGCACTTTCAGGGCCAGCTGAGTTAATGTGCTTTAGTTTTTCTCGCAAGATGCTGCAAGTAGCGTGCTGTAGAATATTGTGGCTTTCTGAATTTTTTGCTTTGATTATAGAATAGTTCCTCCGTAAGAAGACCAAATCTTGGTCACTAGACAATAGCAGCAACAAAAAAGGCATTTAATCATTTGTTTAGAACAGGAATAGAGAGGAAAGTGCATTTCTGTTGCTGTGTTCTGACCACAGAGGAGAGACAGACAGAAACAAGGCACCAGGCTAGGCCACCATCCAGCTGCTCCCTCCTTTCCCCTGTTTCCAAATTTTTGTACTACCTTAATTACGATAAGCAGAGATGCTTGACAGAATCTCTTTGTTCTGATAGGTGCATTGGGCCCCTCGACTTGGAAAGCAAGCTTTAATTTCTACATTCCTTCTGCTGTGAACAGCAGAAAATCACTAGAGAAGGAGAGATAGGTTATAATCTCTGGACGTCCGTTTCCTTCACAGTCATACTTGGAAGGACAGGCACGTTCCCCCTCCCACCCAACTCCATGAGATAGGAGACTCTGAAGTGGAACCTGAAGACCTGTCTTGTGTGTTAGTATGCAATGTCTGATCCTTTCATGTTTCTCAAAGGCTTCTAAAGCTGTTGAAGCTTCATGACAACTTAGCTATCTTTGGGATCAGAGGGCTCAGCATCCCTGGGGTCTGCTGCATCTACTGGTTCATTTGGCAAGGGGAACACTGATTTAGAGCACTGGCTTCCACTTCCTAGGGCAAAAAGGGGAATCTAGTAACTGAATGGTAGATGTTGTCATCTGTAAGTTCTAGAAAAAATTGAGAAAAGTGTCCTAATTTCCAGTGCAAGCAGAGGCTGTGGATCCATGAAGCAAATTAACAGTTTGATGTCTTTGAGCTGAGAAAGAATCATCATCTGAAAATAATCTTATGCTTTTTGTTAGTGCTTATTTCTGATCTTCATGCATTAATTGTATAGTATTCTGAAAGTGATATTTGTAAATTGTTTTCTAGGTTATCCCGGGTGAGATTATATGCATCTGTCAGGAAAGTGATCAATTGATTTTTTAAACATATTTTTAAAGGCATGCATAATAATGCTGCATTTCTCTGGCACATCTTATCTAGACTATCGGTGCTTAACCATTCTTCTCCTGGCTTACCAATGGGAAAACTGAAGTTAAGTGACTTGCCCAGTGTTACACAGTGGGACAGTAGTAATACTGGGCATGCAGCATTGGAGGCTCGATTTTCCTACTTTAATCACACCCTCCAAGGATCAAGGCATACTTGCAATTTTCCCTGTGCTAGCGAGTACAGTGCAGTATAAAGAGCAACAAATTAAAGCCTGAGGGTGTGTACTTAAGAGAAGCTAAGCTTCACCAGTTTAAGCAATCAGATCAATCTGCCATCCTCATAAGTTAATGCAATGAGTGGGAATCATAATGTACCATGAAATAGGAAGCTTTGCTGTGAAGGTAAAAAATATTCTGGTGCTTAGATAAACTCTAGACAATGGCTTTTGGTTCTTGACTATGCACTATCAACTTCAAATAGTTGTAATAGTATAGGGAATTACTTTTGCATCTGGACCACCTCCACATGAGGGTGTAAGGCATAAATGAATGCAGTCAGATCACTAAAAGCAAATGGAAGAAATAAGGGCTGGATGCAAAGAGGTATTTCACTAGTTCAATGCAACTTATTTTCGGTGGCTCTTAGAAATGCCCAAGTAATCCATGAGGTGTATCAGAATATCTGTGAATAAATTTCCCCTAATAATTTTAGGCATGAGAAATTCTATTATGCACATCTAGCTTAAAGCCCTGATTCAAGCCACAAGTGGCAACTATATGTTTTAGGAAGCTGAAAATGCCACACTGGCAGAGCTGATATTTCTCCAGCTCTCATGACAACATAATCTTGTTGTTAGATCTTTGTGGTAATTGAAATAGGCCTTCTAACTGATGGAATAATATTGTAGTGGCTTTTACTACTTCGTACTAAGCCTTTCTTATAGGAATCGCCTCTTACCAGTGAAAGTGCAGTATCTTATTCCCAGAAAAGTTGCAGTTTCTGAAGAGTGCAAATGACATAATTGGGGATCTGCCATAACGAGAAATGTAGCAAATTGGTTTGATTTTTTTTCCCCCAGAGAGTCAAATGATAAGATTCCATGGAATAATAAAAGGGGAACTAGAACTCTTACTACAGTAAATTTTTTCATATCCTGCATTCTATCATCAGGAACTCCAAATAACAGGCATTTTAACCATGTGTAAATTTTAGTTTTGTTTTCCATAAGTTCTGTATAGTCAAAGTAAATACAAATATATGCAGCAAATACAATATAAGTTTACAGTAACAATTGTTATTTACAGTATACAGTGCTACTGTTGTTGGTAAATACAATTCTTTGGATAATTTGTTTGTTTCTTAATATTTAATCTTGTTTTTCTTTAGTCGTAGGCATTGCTAGGTATACCTCTCTATTATCCAAAATATTTGAATATCCAGCAACCTCCCAGTCATAGGGCTGCCAGATATGAAAGAGTTAACTGTACTGTGAATATTGATTCTTCTTCGAGTGGTCACCGTGGGTGCTCCACAATAGGTGTCGGGCTCTCCCGGCGCCGCAGATCAGAATTCTTCCAGCAGTTTCTCCTGGATCGTGCATGCGCTGGCGCATGCCGCTCCCCACACAACCCCAACCACGTGCGCGATCCGGTCCCCGCCAGTTCCTTCTCAACCGCCATCGGCTGCAGATGGAATCCGCTCAGGCTAAGGCCAGAGTCAGATAAGATAGCTGTTTTTTCGTGTCATTTGTTGTTTTTGTCAATAAAAAAAAAAAGGAAAAGAAAACAAGGACAAAGAGAATATCAAAAAAAGAAAGAGAGAGAGGAGCGAAGGAGAGAGGAGCGGACGAGAAGGCCACTTAGGCCACCTGCTGCCCCACAGGCCAGTGATCGCTATTTGGGGCGAAAAGGCACTGATTACGCGCTAAGTACCCTATTAACGGTAAAGGACTCACCGCGATGGACTCCTCAGGTTTTAAAAAGTGTGAGTCATGCCATGAAGCTATGCCGGCCTCCGATGGACAGAGTGAATGCATCCGCTGCTTGGGGAAATCACACGTTACCCAGAAGTGTTCTCACTGTGCTAAGCTCACAGCCAGGGCCAGGAAAGACAGAGAGATGAGGCTTAAAATGCTCTTGTTTGATAAGGCTCTCCAGCCGGAGTTGCCAGAGAAGCCTCACCCAGAAGGACCCTCTGGGTTGCATAAGAGGAAGGCAGCCTCTCTGACCCCCTCGGTGCAGAAAAGGAGGAAACTCTCCCCAGCTCGATCCTTGCCAGCAAGTTCAGTGAGGAGGACGAGCAGCGCGCAGAGCCCACTGCCACGAGCTCAAGGAAGCGGCGGCGCGGCAGCGCACGTGGCGGAGGCTGAGCCTCTGATTACACAACAGCCAGCACACAGGGCGCCGAGAGCGCCAGCGAGGCAAGTGCCGGAATCGGCAGCACCGCCGCAGGCGGCACCGGCCCCCGCAGCACCAACGGCGCAGGGACACCAGGCATGGAGCCTGCAGGCGCCGGAGGAAACTACCTGTGCGGCACCTCAGCTGAGTGTGCCGAGCGCGGCGCCGACAGTGAGGCCGAGAGCCTCGGCACGGGAGGGGGCGGTGCCAGCCCCGCAGGGGAGGGGCAAGGCTAAAGCAAAAACCCGGCACCGCAGCCCATCTCCGGACAGGGCTGCGCTGCCTTTAGCACCAAGCCCTCCCCCCGTGATACACACGCCGCACCGAAGGCCTGTGACTCCACCGGCTTATCCAGAACCTCCCTCTCCGTTCCTCCAACCAATGTCACCATGGCTTGGGCCACTTTCACCCCCGCCCCCACCGCTGCTCAGTACCCCCGTGTACACTCTCAATCTGGGACGGAAACACAGTTGTCTCAAGGGGAGTTAGTTTTAGAACCCCGGGACTTTCCTTCACAATCCTCCAGGGAACAAGTGTATCATCGACCACAGGAGCCTGAGAGTTTGAGGGAGGTTTACCCCAGTGGTTCCTCCTCATCCTCCCCAGATGGGGCCATGGTCCCCGGGGATGTCTCCCCCCTGGATGACCTTAAACAATTTCAAGAACTATTCAAAAGAGTGGCTTTCACGCAAGATATTCAAACAGCAGAGGTCCAGGAGGAACATCACAAACTCCTGAAAAATTTGAGACCCCCGGCTTCATCCAAAATTGCTATTCCGCTGGATGAAGCCATTATGGAGTCAGCCACTACCATATGGCAGACTCCGGCCTCTATCCTGCCTATGAACAAGAGATTGGATAAGAAGTATTTCGTCCCGGCAAAGGGCATGGAGTTCCTTTTTAGTCACCCACAACCGAATTCTTTGGTGGTCGAATCGTCCCAGCAGAGGTCGAAGGCCTCTCACTACAAATTGGGGGGAATCGGACAAAGATGCTAAGAAGCTAGAGCTGTTTGGCAGGAAGGTATATTCCTCCTCTACCCTGCTATTGAAAATGGCAAATTACGCATCACACCTAGCAAACCACAACTTTGATAATTACTCCAGGCTTACTGCCCTCATGGATTCACTCCCGGAAGACAAGAAGCCAGTGTTAAAGGCGATTGTTCAAGAGGGCTACGCAGCATCGCAGACGGGAGTACAGATTGCCCTGGACGTGGCGGACACGGCGGCACGTTCAGCAGCTACAGCAGTGGTCATGCGTAGAGAATCCTGGCTCCAGACGTCTGGTATCCCCAGAGACCTGCAGGCAAAGATCGTGGATCTTCCCTTTGATACACAAAAGCGGTTTGCAGACTCCACTGACTCGGTCCTCCATTCCAGTAAGGACTCAAGAGCCACACTTAGAACCTTGGGCATTTATACTCCCCCATACAGGAAGAAAAAATTTTGCCCTCAGCAAAGATGCTACGCTTATCAACCACAGCGTGCTCAGTATCAACGAGGCTACAACCGGGGTGCCATCAACAGCAGCAGCAGTACAGAACTCCCAGGCGACGTTCTCAACAAAGCCGTACGCCTTCGGGGCAGGCCCAAAGGCAACAAGTTTGACGGGTATGTCGGGGGCTGCACTATCAATACCATCGCTCAATGCCACTCTCATCTCATGTTCCATCATCGCCTCAGACCGTTCCACTCCCAATGGCAAAAGATCACCACAGACAAATGGGTGCTGGAGATCATAGCCACGGGTTACACGATCCCCTTCCAGTCACTCCCACCGACGAAGCCTCCTGCCAAGCCTCACCTCAGAGACGCTGCCCACGAGGTGAGGCTCAAGCAGGAGGTGTATCACCTTATGTTCATAGAGGCAGTGGAAAGAGTGCCGGAAAAATTCCAGGGGAAAGGTTTTTATTCACGCTACTTCCTAACAGAGAAGAAAACAGGAGCCTGGAGGCCCATCTTAGATCTTCGGGACCTCAACCGTTACTTGCGCA
The DNA here is from genome assembly GCF_033958435.1 of Carettochelys insculpta. Classification (NCBI taxonomy): domain Eukaryota; kingdom Metazoa; phylum Chordata; order Testudines; family Carettochelyidae; genus Carettochelys; species Carettochelys insculpta. The sequence goes on from NC_134139.1 coordinate 193,037,690, forward strand.
AGCAACGTTTTCGGATGATCACAGTTGCCTCTATACTCACGGCACTGGACGATGGAGACTGGTTTGCAGCCCTCGACTTACAAGATGCTTACTTTCATATAACAATCCACCCGGCACACAGACGCTTCCTCCGCTTCACGCTCGGCAAGGAGCACTTCCAGTACAGGGTTCTTCCGTTCGGCCTTTCTTCGGCTCTCAGAGTCTTTACCAAAACCCTGGCAGTGGTGTCAGTCTACCTGCACAGACAGGGGGTGTTTATTTTCCCATATCTGGACGACCGCCTGCTGAAGGGGGCCTCGAAGACAGAGGTCTTACACATGATACGTGTCACAGGGGACATGTTTTCTTCGCTGGGCCTAGTTATCAACCTCGCAAAGTCAAAGACCGAACCCACACAAGATATAGAGTTCATAGGGGCACGCATAAACTCTTTCACAGCAAGAGGATACCTGCCCGACGCCCGCTTCCACGCCATCAGTGCACTGGTGCAGGTCATCACATATAGCCCCACAGTGCCGGTCTTAACGTGCCTGCAGCTGTTGGGCCACATGGCGGCAGCGACGTTTGTGGTACAGAATGCCAGGTTACACATGCGAAGCCTGAAGCATTGGCTGGCGAGCGTTTACAAACCAGCATCCCATACTGTCCACAGGGTGGTGTCGCCCGTGACAGAGGTGCGCAGATCCCTGGCGTGGTGGGAAAATCCCAAGAATCTGCTAGTGGGGGTGCCCTTTCACCAACCACAAATTTCTATTTTTCTTACTACCGACGCCTCCCGCATAGGATGGGGAGCGCACATCAGCGACAAGGTGATGCAAGGGCTATAGTCCCCTGCGGAACAGACACTGCACATAAACATACTGGAGCTCAGAGCAGTGTTCAATGCCTGCAAACATTTTTGAGATTACCTGCACGGCAAAGTCATCGGGATCAATACCGACAATACCTCCACTATGTTTTACATCAATCGACAAGGAGGAGCATGATCCCTTGCTCTATGTGCGGAAGCAGTCCGATTGTGGAACTTGTGCATCGCCAACAACATAACGTTGAAAGCCTCGTACTTGCTGGGCGCTCACAACGCAAAAGCAGATCAGCTGAGCAGGCGCTTTGCACTCATGCACAGATGGCAGATCCGCTCTGATCTGCTACAGCGCATTTTTCGTACATGGGGGTTTCCCCAGATCGATCTGTTTGCTACCCAGTACAACAAGAAGTGTCCCCAGTACTGCTCCAGGGCAGGAGTGGGACGGGGGTCCCTGGGGGACGCATTCATGATTTCATGGAGGGACCCTCTACTTTACGCATTTCCCCCCACAGTGCTTATCCACAAGGTTCTGCAGAAAGCCAGAAGGGACAGAGCTTGCATGATACTCATAGTCCCAACTTGGGATCGGCAGCAATGGTTTCCCTTGCTTCTGCGCATGTCGGACTGCCCACCGCTTCCTCTGCCAGTGGCGCCGGACTTACTCATGCAGGCTCAGGGGTCCATAGTACACCCGCACCCTCAGGGTCTGCGTCTGCAAGCATGGTTAATCCATGGCTCAGCTCCTTAGAGAGCATGTGTACGGAGGGAGTACAGCAAGTCCTGGAATGTAGCAGAAGGACCTCCACCAGGACGACTTACAAGCAGAAATGGACTCGATTTACAGCCTGGTTTTCCGCCAAGCAGTTAGCTCCCCTTGACGTTCCTATACCTGTAATACTAGAATGCTTATTGGACCTCAAAAGAGGTGGGCTTTCTGTATCCTCGCTAAAGGTCCACCTCGCTGCTATATCAGCCTTTCAGCATACAGAGGAAGGGCCCACTGTATTCACCCATCCTATCGTCACAAGGTTCTGAAGGGGTTGGTAAACCTGTACCCCCCTTGGAAACTGCTTCCACCATCGTGGAGTCTGGACTTGGTGCTCAGCACGCTATCGGGTCCACCTTTCGAACCATTAGCTACAGTTCCCCTCCGTTTCCTTACGATGAAAACAACCTTCCTCCTTGCGATTACGTCAGCCCGCAGGGTGAGTGAGCTCACAGCAGTGATGGCAACGCCGCCCTGCACAGTATTCTCAAAGAAGGCGGTAACCTTAAGGTTGCACCCAGCCTTTGCTCCAAAAGTTTCTTCGGAGTTCCATGTTAACGAACCAATAGTTTTACCTTCGTTTTACCCGAAGCCTCACAGCTCCAGCAAGGAGGCACGCCTGCATCTCCTGGATGTGAGGAGGGCATTGGCCTTCTACATAGACAGAACTAAGTCCTTCCAGAAAACGGACAGGCTTCTAGTCTCTCTCGCTCCTAGGTCAAAAGGAGAAGGTCTCGCTTCACAGAAAATCTCAAAGCACATTGTGTCGTGTATAAAAATGTGCTACGAGCTTCGAAAGACTCCTTTGCTGGCCCCGCCTAGGGCTCACTCCACCAGGGTGGTGGCGGCGTCAACAGCCTTCTTCAAGGGCATCGCGTTAAAAGACATCTGTAGAGCGGCGACCTGGTCATCCTACGACACCTGCACCAAGGATTATGGCCTACATCGGGTATTCGAAGAGGATACCCGTCTCTCGACAGCAGTCCTCTTGGGGGCAAGCTACACATAAACCGATTACCCACCTCCTTACTTGGGTTACTGCTGGGTAGTCACCTATTGTGCAGCACCCACGGTGACCACTTGAAGAAGAGAAGTTACTCACCTGTAGTAACGATGGTTCTTCGAGATGTGTCCCCGTGGGTGCTCCACCACCCACCCATCCTCCCCGCTTCGGATCTCTGTCTGGTGTTTTTCAGGAGCATTCGAAGCAGTTGGTCAAGGAACTGGCGGAGACCGGATCGCACACGTGGCCGGGGGTGCGCGGGGAGTGGCGCACGCCAGCGCATGCGCAATCCAGGAGAAACTGCTGGAAGAATTCCGATCTGCAGCGCCGGGCGAGCCCAACACCTATTGTGGAGCACCCACGGGGACACATCTCGAAGAACCATCGTTACTACAGGTGAGTAACTTCTCTTTCCTGAATAATGCACTTCTTATCCTGTAGGTAACACAGATCCTCAGTTCCCTAGGGGTTCTAAATAATAGCAGACAGAATGTGGATTACATAACAGAAGTAGTGACTTTCTGTGCTGACATTGTTATTTATTTTCTTCTTTTATATTTGCTTGTCAGATTAACTGTCTTTCATTTATCCAAGAAAAGCCAGAAATTATTCAGTGGCATTGGCTTTTGACAGTGGTGTGTAATTGAGTGTTCCACAAAATGTTCTTCCCACATATCAGTTTAACATGGGTTCAAAAGAAATAGTTATTTCCAGCAAAGCCCAGTTTTACTTAGCAAGATGGTTAGATTTCTCAGCAAATAAAGTGAATGGGTTGTTGGCAGCTCTTTGTCGGTAGATACATATATTTGCTTGTATATAAATGTACATGGAAGGACTTTTCTGAAGCCCCTGATGTCAGTATAGCTGCATGATATAGCAAAGGTATAACAACTGGGAAAATTTAAATTAGAAAAAAATGGTAATTTGTCCAGTATTTATCTACGAGAGCAATATTGTCAGTCTCAAACTACAAAAGTCATGTAATCGGCTTTAAAATTATGATTTTTGTTTTAAAAAAATCTATTTGTGTTCTTTTTATTTACCTTCTGGTTTCTGACCCTACCAGGATGTGCTGAGATCAAATTTCCAAGCGTTTCCCTGCAGCCATGAGGTCTTACTTACAAAAAAGAGACTTTCTTAAATAAATAGAACTAAGATATGCAAGCAATGGCAAATGGGCTCAGCAAATGGGACTTTATGGGAGAATTATGAGTCATCATGAGATGCAGCAATTAGATTGCATGACTTGATAATATGTTGGTCAGAGTTTTAAAAAATACCTGTAATTTCAGTAAAATGGAACACAGCAGCACATTTTTTCGTGGGTATTGCCCCACCTTTTTTTTTAATTTGATCAGCTGTAAGGAAGTTAGACCTGCTTGTTACAGAGGACAAGTGGTATGATTTTTATGAAGCTTGTACCCATCTCTGGGCTCTCTAGGAGCACATGTAAAATAGAATGAATGTCCATTCATGTTCAGAACTATCCTGTCTTTTCTTGGTTTCTCTTTCTGTGGGTTCTTATGTAGACCTGCTATCAGGTTGTTGTTGGGTTTTTTGTTTTTTTTTTGTTTTCCTTTTTGTAATCTTTTGGCCTAGTGATTCTATTTCACCCCATGAGCAGAGGGGAAAAATCAATATATTTAGTACAGACAACAAAAAATGCTGTCTACAAAACTTATTTGTCCTAAAACCTCCTACAAAATGACTTGAGTGTTCTTACTCATATGCTCTTCATCTGTTTTTCTTACAGTTGCATTTCTGGTTCTGTGGTGAGGGAGTAAAATGTTTAATGTGGTAGGAATCATACAGCATCTTGTCTACAAAGTGGGTGGTGTGGGAGAGGAGTGTGTATCCTTACTATTTGTGACAGTAGTATTAGGCACATTTATTAGAAGAATAAAAGGTAGATTTAAATAACATATTTAAATTATTTTAGGACAGAATAAGAATTCTCAAAATGTAATGCAAGTTAGAGATGATAATTTAGTCAAGTTGAGGAAAGACTCCTGAAAACAAACCCAGCTACCCATCAATGAAGTATAGATAGAAAATAAATAAATAATTACAACTCCTCTCATACAATCTATTGTCTGTTGCTAATGACAAAGTAAGAGAAAGGAATTTGGCAAGTAATTAGAGTGTATTTCTGCAATGTTGGAAATAATAACAGTTATCGACAATAAATACTCTTGGGACAGAAGGTTAGATGATTAGATAGCATAATTGCTTGTGCATTGTGAAAACTCAGCATACTTGAAAACATGTTCACTTACAAAGAGGATAATGGTCTAAAATATTCTCCTTAATTGTTTAACTGATTTCAAATACTTCAGAGAAATTCAAGAAACTAAACAGGATAGAGGAGCCTACTCTGAGTCATGACCTTAACTACTTTGAGTAAATGCAGGATTTATTTTACTCAGTTGCAAAATCTACCGTGCTTTATATATGAAAAGCATAATGTGTTGCATCAAGTGGTCATACAACACTTAAATCCTGTAGGAGCAGGGAAATAAAAACAGACTGTTTACCATCTAAAGTTATTTCATACAATTGTGGTTTTGCTAATTTAATTTAGTACTATATTTTGAATAAATCAACATTTTTAATTTTTTTTAAAGTTGATATTATCTCACTTGCACCGGAACACCAGTCCTGGAACTTTTCCTTGCAACAAAGCCTACTGCCAGCTTTGTCCATATGTCTGTTCTGGAGATACCATCACTGGACCTAACCAGGTTATTCACAAAATCATGGGCACATTCTCATGTTCCTCAGCTAACATCATCTATGCCATCCTGTGCCAACAATGCCCAGATGCTTTGTATATTGGACAGACTTCAAATTCTCTTAGACAAAGAGTTAATGGGCACAAAACAGACATAAAAACACTCCTGAGCCACAAAGCTGTCAGTCAGCATTTTAATGGAGTGGGCCATTCTGTTAATGACTTTAAAAGTTTGCGTCTTACTGAAGAGGAATTTTCAGAACAGTCTTGAAAGATAGTCTGCTGAACTCTCTTTTATGTTCAAATTTGACAATGACATTAACATGTGATTTGAACAGGAATGGGGATTTTCTGGGTCATTATACGGGCTCTTTTTCATACTTGGCTTAATCTAATTCTTGACTCCCGCCCCCATGCCCCTCTACTCTCTGATTTGCTCACCTTGATCATTTTTTTCTGATTTGTCAACCTTGATTACTATTTTTGGTTCTCTGTGCCTTAAGTATTAGTCCGTTCTGGTATCGCTATGGTCACCCAGGGCCTTCTGGAGTGTGGCATCATGATTAAGGATAGGTTGTAGGTCTTTAATAATTCGTTGCAGTGATCTGAGTTGAGGGCTGTAGGTGATGACCAGTGACATGCCTGTTCTCTCCTACAGACAACCTCCCAACCTCATGAGGATCCTCACTAACAGCCACAGTCTATACCCCAGGAATACCAGTCCTGGAACCTTTCCCTGCAACAAAGTCCGCTGCCAGCTTTGTCCAGATATCTTCTCTGGAAATACCATCACTGGACCTAACCAGGTTACTCACAGAATCACGGGCACTTTCTCATGCTCCTCTACTAACATCATATATGCCATCATGTGCCAACAATGCCCATATGCTTTGTATATTGGACAGACTTCTAACGCCCTTAGACAAAGGGTCAATGGGCACAAAACAGACATCAAAACACTCCAGATCCACAAACCAGTTAGTCGACATTTTAATGGAATGGGGCATTCTCTCAATGACCTAAAGGTATGTGTGTTACTGAAAAGGAATTATCGCACCGTTTTGGAAAGAGAAACATCTGAGCTGGCTTTTATATTCAAATTCGGCACATTAACACATGGTTTAAATCATGATGGGAACTTTCTGAGTCACTTTCGGGGCTTGTCTGCATACTTGGCTCAGTCTAATTCTTGACCTTCCCCCCACCACCCCTCCACTCTCTGATTTGCTCACCTTGATTATCTTTTTCTGATTTGTCCTCCTTGCTTACTATTTTTGGTTCTCTGTGCCTTAAATATTGAGTCTGTTGTGGTCTGGTTATGGTCTGAAGAAGTGGGTCTGTCCCATGAAAGCTCACCTAATAAATCATTTTGCTAGTCTTTAAAGTGCTACTTGACTGCCTTTTGTTTTGATAGTGTATAGACTAGCACAGCTTCCTCTTTGTTACTAGTTGATTTAAAAGGTTACCTTCATTTTCACAGCAAAGACTATTACCCTATGAATAAATTATTTCTTTGCCATTGTTTTTATCAGCACTGTTAACTATGGAATATATTCAGGCTGGTCACTTTAAGAGTCCCTCTTATCAGTGTTGTGCCTGGAATTTATTATCCTCTTATCTCTTGCCATTTCTATAAGTAGAGGGGTAAATGGATTTGATTACTTTCCATGTTGAATTGCTCAGGATTTGCAGCAAATTTTCTTCAGCTTTTGAGCTCATTCATCATGGCTATCCCCTTTTCCTCACCCTAACTTAAATGTTTAATTCTGTTCATAGTGGTTGGAAACACTGAGCAGAGATGAGACTCCACAGAAAGTCCCTGTTATCACACATTTACTGCAAGACACTGCCACTGCAAAACCATAGCTGTAGTTTATTACCCCGATTATGTTGTCTAAAAGGAACTGAGTATAACGGGGCATCTATTCAGGAACATATGTGTTCTCTAAAATATTAACTACCCACCATTACTCTCTCTGTCAATTATGAGGTATTTTCTAGTTACCTCTTTTATGGCATTTGAAGGTACTGACGCTCCTTTGTTCAGAAACTTAGGGTGATGTTAGAGGTGAGGCTATGAACTCATCTGTATATAGCATCTATGTAGATAGAGAAAGAGAGAGAAAGAGAAAGATATTAATTGGAGTGCTTCTGTGTCTCTGTGCCCATTTCTTCAAGAACTACTTTTCATGAATGAATGCAGGGAAAGGATTAACCCTTAACGGAGACAACTCACAGTGGGGGGTGGTCCAGTAAGCCAATGGGAGGGAGAGAGACTTTTTTGAATGGAGAACATTTGCAGTCAGAGGGGGTCGTTGTCTGCATGGCTGAGGCAAAGGACACAGAGAGAAGATTTCTTCCAAGCAGTTGAAATAAATCCAGTATATATCCTGACGATCTCAAAATCAGCCATAGATACATAAGTAGAAGGGAAATGTGTAGTTAGACACGATCAGGTTATGGTTATTTTGAAATGTTGTGTGGATTGACTATCCTTTTTTTCAGTTGCTTTAGTAAATGACTTGATTTTTTCCCACTGTAAATTTTAAGATGAGTGCCAGGGAATTATTCTCTGTGCCTCAACCAGTATCATTTATTTCTTCTTTTGTGAATAAATTACTTTCTTAAGCAATTGATTTGATCCCTATGTCCTGAAAAGGGTCTGTGTATATGCTTGCCTTAGACTGAAAGGCCAGCTAGCAAATTACAGTTTGTGTCTAAGCTTTCTCCTGAGGGAGGATTAAGAAATTGGGGTAGTCCACAGGGTGACATCTTGAGTGTGTCTTTCTGGATGAGGGGTTTTTTTTGCGCAGTCGGGTGGCGTCAGAGGCGATTACTAGCTCCTACCTTCAGGTTCAGGGAATCTGTGAATTGGGGAGCTTTTTAAGCAATGCCTTTTATAGGCAAAGTATTTTTAAGGTTTTGCAGGACCTCATTTTCTGTACTCAGAGTGTACAGTGGGGAATAACTGTGACACTCCTCTTAAACCATAAGAGATCTGACTACAAAATTTGGTATGCAGCTTCCTCTTACCCTAACATAAACCGACATCAGGGTTTGGTTGTGCCTGGGAAGTCTGAGGTGCCTGAAATCCCACAGTTTTCCAGAACACAGAAAGGTAGGGGCACCAAGAGAAAGGATGGCATACTTCAGACTCACCACTGGGGACAGTGACTAGAGGGACCCACTGGGGGCATCCTCAGTGACTTGTGGGAGCATCCTTGGCAGCAAAACAGTGTCCATGTAGAGACAGGGCTCTCTACCCTCCTGACCTCAGGACAGGTCAGTGTCCCCATGTTTGCTTCCCCCACCTGATGCTCAGCCCCGGTGCTACCACCCCCTGCAATGAGCTTCCCTGCAATTGGCCCCCCACCCAGAGAGGCTGGGGCCAGGAAGCCCTTCCCTGCCTCCCACCACCCCCCCGCCCAACCTCACCTCTGCAGCTCTTGCCAGGGCCAGAGACAGATGAAGAAACCCCAGCTCCAGCCGTGCTCCTCTTTTTGTACCTCTTGCCAGGGCCAGAGACAACCAATGCAGCCCCTCCCCGACTTCCCTTGCCCTCTCTCTCTCCAGGGCCAAGGGAAGGTGCTTCATCCTCCCAATGCACCTCTTGCCAGGGCCTGGGAAAAGTAATACAGTCCTGGCCCACACAGCCTCCCTGCAGCTCTTGCTGAGGCTGTGGGAAAGAGCTGAGGCTCCAGCACCAGCCGCCTCTTCCTCCTTCCCACCTCACTGGTTCAGGCGGGGGCAGGGGAAAGCTCACTCCCCAGCAAAGAGCCCAGCTCCAGCCTTCACCTTACTTTGCTTCAATACCCAAGCAATTTGGGCAAATTTCCTAGTAGTATAGGAAGTAACTCTGATCTAGCACGTGTCCCAGCTGTGAGCCCAAAGCTGAGGAGCAGGAGTAAAAAACTATCAAAAACTGTAAAACCTTTAGGACCAGGGAATACTGGGAGGAGAGACTGCTTCAGTGGAGCAGTTGGCAGCACACACACACACACACAGTGTGATCAGCTGACTGCAATTCCCCTTGGAGAGTTGCTATCCCCAGCCAAAAAAGAAAAAAAAAAGTCCGGGCATTAGCAAATGAAAAGTAAAATGATCCAAGGACATTCTCCACGCCCCCACCCCCAAACATGGCTGGCTTGCTAGGAAGTTCCTCCTCTGTGACTGCCCTGTGTGAGTAAGACAAAAGGACAAAAGCCAAGTACTGTCCAGCTCTCACTCCCTTTCCAAGAGAATGCACGCCCAGGTCCTTCATGTTCCTGGTGCCCAAAACCCCTGTTTATCTTAAACTCAGAGTTGCAGATATCTCCTAATCAGTGTCAGATTCTGACCAAAAATGCCTTAGCTTGCAAGGTCCCTATCCAAAGCACTGGGGTGGAAAGAGGAATGCAAAGGTTATGAAAAGTAGCCCTCCCCACTCGCAGAGTCCATTCTCCAACCTGATACTGAATGTCGACCCCACAGCAAAATAGCCCATAATCGTGGCCAGCAAGCCTGAGTCAACAAACAGAGGCCATCCCCAGGTGTTTAATTGCAGTATAGATACAGCTTGGGTCCCAGATTCTTCCTCTGTACATGTACAGCTAGAGTCCTTTCCTGTGCGGGCAATAGGTACCTGCCATACTGAGTAAAGGAGCATCTTTTGTAGTCTGAGACATAATCTGTAGAATTAACCAGAATAGCCCAGTTCTGTTTCACCCTATTCCATGCCTTTAAAATATTCACACACACCAAAAGAGGATGTATCCCACTTCAAGTTTACGTGAAAGTTGAAGTTCAAGGAGGAGCTGTATTGCAAGGGGAATTCTCCTAAGCCATAACCCATATTTGTAGCCCTTCCCTTCAAGAAGACACATTGCCAAATCCCTAGCTGCCCCTTCCTTTCACAGCAGGATTACTCAGTTTGCTTATAGTTTATATGGTTTCAGATTATGATCCATCCAAGCTTATGACAGCTCCATGTATAGAATCATGGAATTGTAGGACTGGGAGGGACCTCAAGAGATTTTATAGTCTCCTGCACTGATGGCAGGGCTGCATACAGTCTAAACCATCCCTGACAGGTGTGTCTCACCTTCTCTTAAAAAATCTCCAGTGATGGTCTCTAGGTTGATCCTCACTGTGGCACAGTGAGTCCAGAAAGTGTGGGTCTGCAAGAATTTTTAAGTACCCTGCCACAAAAGGCTCCGGCTTAACAAAACAATTCATCATGGTCATAGATTCCCTGATCCTGTGTGGTATGCTGCCACCACCCAAGTGCAAAAACCCTTTTGAGAACCTTAGAAGACACACTTAGGATGTCTCCCTTTGGGGTAACCCCAAGTCCTAAACTCTCCCTCAGGAGAGAGCTTGGAACCAAAATTTCTTAATAGCTGATTTTTCAGTCACAGTCACATGCACACAAAACATCCTCCCTTCTAGGACACAGGAATCAGATCACAGTCTTCAAAAGATGATTTTATTAACGAAAAAGGAAGGCATACTTGGTAAGTCTACCTAATTGCTAGGTGTTACAGAGCAACAACAACAACAAAAAAGATAGATGAAAGCAAGAGAATTCCCACAAACCAAACCCCCAAAATAACCTGATGGCATCTGACTAGACCTCCCCTTTCTACTCCTATATTTGCTGTCTCAAGTTTATCACTGGAAATTCCATGCCTGGTTTCGGCTTAATCTATCTCTCCCTACTCATCTTTGCTCACTGAAAAAAACTGCCGCAGGCAAATTCTTTGCCATTTAAAAATCCCACTCTGTCTTCCCATTTGCTCACCTGGCTGCTTGCCAATGCTTCCTGGGATTTTTGGGAACCTTTGTTTTCTGGGTTTTACCATTTACAGATAATTTAGTTAACTGAATGGCTGGGATGTCTAGAAAAGAGTAGCAGCCCTCCCATCCATGACCGATGGAGATTCCACAGCCTCTATAGGCGACTTATTCCAGCGCTTAAGTTACCCTGGCAGGAAGTTTTTCCTAATGTCCAACCAAACATCTTTTACTGTAATTTAAGAACATTCCTTCTCCTATCCTCAGAGGTGCAGGAGAACAATTTTTCTCCCTCTTCCTTGTAGCAATCTTTCATGTACTTGAAAACTGTTATCATATCCCCACTCAGTCTTCTCTTCTCCAGACTAAACAAATCTAGTTCCCTCATACAACATGTTTACTAGACCTTTACTCAATTTTTGCTCCTCTCTGGAATTCCCCTCTAATTTGTCCATGGGTGCGTCTACACGTGCCGTGTGCTACTTCAACGTTGAAATCGACATTAGGCGGTGATACGTTGAAATCACTATTCCCATCTGAAGATGAGAATAGCGCCCTACTTCGACGTTCAACGTCAAAGTAGGGCATGTGTAGATGATCCACATCTTGCTACTTCGAAATAGCAGGGTCCTCCATGGAGGCCATCAGCTGAGGGGTTGACAGATGCTCTGTCCAGCCCCTGCAGGGCTCTGTGGTCTGCGCATGCAGCAGCCCTTAGCCCAGGGCTTCTGGCTGCTGCTGCTGCAGCTGGGGGTCTGTGCTGCATGCACAGGGTCTGCAACCAGTTGTCAGCTCTGTGGATCTTGTGCTGTGCAGGGCAAGTGCGGCTGGGAGGGGCCCTTTAAGGGAGCGGCTTGGAGCTTTGCTGGCCCCTTATTTCGACAGGGAGTGCTTGTGTGTGTGGACGCTCTGCATTTCCTTCCGGGGCAGCTCCTTTCGATGTTCCCTGTCACTACTTTGACTGTCACTACTACTCCAGCCCTGGAGGACGTGTAGACGATACGCGTCGAAGTAGCCTATTTCAATGTCCTTACTTCGAAATAGGCTACTTCGACGTAGTGTGCTAGTGTAGACATAGTCCATATTTTTTTCTGAAAAGTGGCGCATAGAACTGGACACAATACTCAAGCTGAATATTAATCAATACAGAGCCGAGTGGAAGAATTACTTCTCATGCCTTGCTCACAACACTCCAGCTAATACATCCTAGAATAATGGGTTTGTGTTTGTTGTGATTATTTATTTATTTATTTGTTTATTTACTGCAGTGCTACACTGCTGACTCACATTTAGCGTGTGATCCACTATGACCCCCAGATCCTTTCCTGCAGTACTCTTTCCTTGAGATTTACTTCCCATTTTGTATATGTGCAATTAATTGATTGTTCGTATCTTAGTGGAGTACAGGTTGCACCGCCCTGGCCCCTGAATTTGCTAATGTCTGCCTTCTTGAAATCCATTATCTTTATTGTTAATTTTTCCCTCCTGACATTCTGTTCTACCATTTTGTGATCACTTCCACTCAGGCTGCTTTTTAAACCGCTTCCTCCCTATCTATCAAAATCAAATGTAGAAGAGTCTCTACGAGTTAATGTAGATCCAGATGATTCCCCCAGAAGCTCTGAGACAGGAAGTGGTTAATATCAACACACTTTTTAATGGCCTGACTCAGCCACCATCTATTAATGTGGCCCCAGTGAACACCTGGTGTGCAGTAGAGGACTTCGTGATAAATAAAGGGAAGAACCAGCTCACAGCTGTTCAAACAATTATTCATACAGAGGTGCAGAAAGAGACAATTCATCACAAGGCGTTTAGCTCCCAGGAGCAAAAATGGAAGTCAGTGAAAGTCAGACAAATAATTCAGTCTTCTTCACAAACCAGCATCTAGCCCCTTCTCGGTTTCCTGATGATGAGGAAGCCTTGCATCCATATCACTATGGACCAAATGGAAATAACCTGTGCCTCTGACAGCACAGTCATGGCCAACCAAGTTCAAAATCCTGTCAGATTTACCCAGGTCAGGTCAAAGGCAGATGAAACCTTGATACCTCAGAAGCAGAGGTAACATGGAAGGGTAGGAAGTATACTGAAACATGGCAATTGCTCATGGCATAGATCCCTTCCATACTGGAGAGAAGTTACAGCTATATCAGACAAATCACACATCATAATGTACCTGAATAAGAAAGGTGAAAGGTGAATCAAGGTTGCTCACTCTTGAGATCATATTCCTATGTACAGAGAACCACATTTTTGACTGTGTTTTGCACAAATGAACAGTAAACTGTCAAAGCAGGCAAAGAATAGACCAGGAATAGACCTTACCTACAGATATATAGACCATGCACAGCAAGAGCATTTGATGGCACAATAACAAACCAACAGTTTTTGCCAGGCAATGAGATTAGGGATCAGTATCCACAAATGTGCTATCCCATTCCTGAACAAAGTGCCTGCTGTATGACTTTCTGCTATACAGCCCAACCATAAATACAAAATGGTGGGGTTTAAATTAGTTGTTATCCCTCAAGAAAGAGATGTTGGTGTCACTATAGATAATTCAGTGTAAGCCTCTGCTCAATATGCAGCACCAGTCAATGAAGCTAGCAAAAAAACTGGTTCTTCTTCGAGTGGTCCCCGTGGGTTCTGCACAGTAGGTGTCAGGCTCGCCCCAGCGCTGTAGATCAGAGATTTCCAAGCTGTATCTCGTTGGATCACACATACGCAGATGCACACTAGTCTTTTGCATGCTTACTGTCATGTGCGCGATCCGGTCTACGCCAGTTCCTCTCAGCCACCAGCAGCTGCAGACGGACTTCGCTTCAGCTCCAACGTCTAGAAAAATTTAAAAAAAAAAGTTACTTGTTACTATTGCTAGTTCCTTTTCAAAACTTTTTCTTTAAAATGTCCTTTAAAAGTTTTACTGTATATAGTTTTAAAAAAAAAGAGAAGAGAGCAGCCGCCACTGCAGCCTGCTTATCTCTAGCATAGACTGGTTCCTGAATCTTATCTACGGACTAGTAGTAGTTTGTTGTTGTTCCTTAGTACCTGTTAAGTACCCTCATTAAGCTTAGACTTTATTAGGTTGTTCAACAATGATGTCTCCGCTGGGCTTCAAGAAGTGCAAGTCATGCCATGAGACTATGCTGGCCTCGGACAGCCACAGCAAGTGTATTCGTTGTCTGGGTGAGATCCGTGTTCCTCACAAATGTCCTCACTGCTCTAAACTGACTGCTAGAGCGAGGGAGGAGAGGGAAATGAGACTGAAAATTATTTTATTTGACAAGGCCCTTCAGCCTGAAACAATTGATTTATCCTATCCAGAGGGCCCCTCAATACCGCAAAAACAGAAGGAAATCTCTCTGACCTCCTTAGGTCATAAGAGGAAGAAATTATCTCCTACTCGATCCTTGCTGTTACTACCTATGAGCAGGACGAGTGAGGCACAGAACTGGGACATACTTTCTGCTAAAGGAAGCCTAAAGCCCAGAGAGCAAAAGGTAGTGCCCGGGTCTCAGACCCTTAAGGATGCGGCACCAGAAACCCTGCAGGCGCCACAGACTGCGACACCGAGACCCCCGGCAACGAGAGCATCGGAACTGGGGAAGTCAGAACAGGGACCTGCAGTGCCAAGGACCTCTGCCTGTGCAGAACCACAGGCCCAGGCACCAACCACAGAACCGCCGGCACTGACACCCGTGCCGAAATCTGCGGCACCAGACATAACATCCTTATCAGCACTGACCCAACCACACGAACCTAGAAAGGCATGGGCTAAGACTTGGCATCAAAGCCCATCGTCGGACCTTCTCCTCATGTCATCACCTCTCTCTCCCAGCTCACCTCCTGAAACATGTATACCAGAGTGACCGTTAACACTGCCATCACCTTTCTTGAGACCGCCGTCTCCACTCCTGCAGCCCCCTTCTCCCTGACCCAGGCATCCTGCACCTGTCGTCTGACACGAGCTACATGGATAGCCCTACAGAGTGTCTCCACCTATGTCCACATCATCTAGGAGATCTCACTCTTCCTATCATCATAGATATAGACAACACTCACATTCCAGATCCTCATCCCCAGGACCGTGTCCCTGTCACTACATGTGTCCATATCACTGTGAGGACTGTTGTTGGTGTCGAAGCTACTCAAGGTCCAGAGATAGATCCTCACATCCATATTCCTCATACAGACAGTACTCATCTCCTCCTACCAGGGGGGCCACATCTCCCTCCCGAGAGAGGATCCAGAGCCAGTTATCACGCCCCCCCTTGGAACATTCGGGGGAACAGGCATAGTAGGTGTCTGAGGAACAGACAGAGGCATATCAGACGGATGCCTCTTCATCCTCTCCAGATGAAGCGGTCATCCCAGGAGCTATATCTCCTCCAGACGACCTTAAACAATTTCAGGACTTGTTCAAAAGGGTGGCCTGGTCCCAGGATATAAAGGTGGCAGAGGTACAAGAGAAGCAGCACAAGCTCCTCAAAAATCTGAGGACTCCTACGTCATCGAAGATTGCCATCCTGCTAGACGAGGCCATCATGGAGGCTGCCACAAACATCTGGCAAAACCCATCTTCTAGTCCGCTGACCAACAAATGGGTGGACAAAAAGTATTTTGTTCCAGCGAAGGGAAAGGATTTTTTATTCAACTACCCCCAACCAAACTCCCTCGTGGTTGAGTCCTCTCAACAGAGGTCAAAGGCACCACAATACAAATCCGTGGTGTCAGGTAAGGAAGTAAAGAGACTGGACTTATTCAGGTGGAAGGTATACTCATCCTCCACCCTACTGTTACATATGGCTAACTATGCTGCACACCTCTCCAACCATAATTTTGATAATTGTACAAGACTCGTATCACTCATGGACTTTCTCCCAGACGACAAGAAACCAGTTCTAAAGGCGATAGTGCAGGAAGGATACGTGGCCTTGCGCACAGGAGTTGAAATCGCACTAGACTTGGCAGATACAGCAGCATGCTCCACAGCCACCACCGTGGTGATTTGGCAGATATCCTGGCTGCAAACATCCAGTGTTCCTAAGGATCTGCAAACAAAAGTTGAAGACCTTCCCTTCAATAGGGCAAAACTGTTTACCAAATCCACAGACTTGGTCCTGCACTCCAGCAAGGACTCGAGAACGACGCTTAAACCACTTCATATGTACACTTCTCCTGACAGGAGGAAAAGATATTACTCATACCCGCGACGTTACACCTATCAATCTCAGCATCTGCAATACTAACGAGGCTATGACCACGGGTTCCAACGACATCAAAGACCACCTACACGACGTCCCCAGCAACATCGTACTTCCACACCACAGACAACCAGGCAGCAAATTTGACTGTTATGTCGAGGACTGCGGTGCCACTACCATCACTCAGTGCCAGCAGCCGCCTCAACTTCTGTTTCACCAATGCCTCAGACCATTCTACCACCAGTGGGAAAGTATCACTACGAACAAATGGGTGCTGGAGATTATTGCTATGGGATACGCCATCCCATTCCACTCCCTACATAAACCAAAACCCCCTACCCAGTCACTCTTCAGGGACCCGTCTCACGAGACTTTGTTGAAACAAGTGGTAGACCACCTCATCTCTATAGGAGCAGTAGACAGAGTCCCGGACGAGTTCCAAGGGAAAGGTTTTTATTCCTGATACTTCCTCATGGAAAAGAAAATAGGAGGCTGGAGACCAATCCTAGACTTACGGGCTCTCAATCAGTACCTCCGCAAGCAACGTTTCAAGATTACTGTTATTACTTCTATAGTCACAGCACTGGACAATGGGGATTGGTTCGCAGCCCTCAATTTACAAGATACATACTTCCACATAACCGTTCACCCTGCACACAGGTGCTTCCTCCATTTCACTGTGGGTACGGAGCATTTCCAGTACAAAGTCCCGCCCTTCGGCCTGTCCACAGTGCCCAGGGTCTTTACAAAGACTCTCTCTATAGTGTCGGCTTACCTGCATCATCAGGATGTATTCATCTTCCCATATCTGGATGACTGCCTCTTGAAAGGCACCTTGCGATGAGACGTGCTACGCATGATAGACATTACTGCGAAGACATTCCACTTGCTGGGCCTCATCATCAACTTGCAAAAATCGACAACGGAAACCATGCAGGACATAGAATTCGTAGGAACGTGCATAGACACCATCACGGCGAGAGTGTATCTGCCTACTGCACGTTTTCATGCTATCCAGTTTCTGATACAGGTACTGATATGCAGCCCTGCAGTAAGAGTATTGAATTGCCTGCAGCTTCTGGGGCACATGGCTGCCACCACATTTGTGGTGCAGAATGCCAGAATGCACTTTCGCTGCCTCCAGCACTGGGTGGCGACTGTGTACGTGCCAATGATACACGCCACTCACAGAAAAGTATCGTCTCCTCTAGAGGTGCAAAAGTCTCTGAAATGGTGGATGGACCCCAGGAATCTGCTGTGAGGGGTGCCCTTTCACCAACTGCAAACCATGGTTTTTCTCATGACAGATGTTTCCCACATAGGCTGGGGGGGCACACTTGGGAAGCAGGTCAGCACAAGGGCAATGGCCCCATACATAGATGTCAATGCATGTAAATATACTGGAACTACAGGCAGTGTTCAATGCATGCAAGCACTTCCTCCAGTACCTCTGACACAAGGTAGTTGGGGTCAATACCAACAACAATTCCATGATGTATTGTATCAATCAACAGGGTGGGGCCAGGTCCCACGCATTATGCACAGAGGCAGTCCGCCTGTGGAACTGGTGCATTGCAAACAACGTAACCTTAAGAGCCTCATACTTAGCAGGGGTCAGCAGTGCAAAAGCAGATCAGCTGAGCAGGCACTTTGCTCTCGAACATGAATGGGAGATCCTCTTTGATTTGCTTCGCCTTATATTCAGCACATGGGACTTCCCTCAGATAGACTTGTTTGCGACCTACAACAACAAGAAATGCCCTCAATGCTGTTCCAGAGTGGGCATCGGACTGGGCTCCTTGCTATACGCGTTCCCTCCTACAGTGCTTATCCACAAGGTCCTGGAAAAGGCAAGGAGAGAGGGAACACGCTTGATACTTATAGCCCCAGCATGGGACCATCAACACTGGTTTCCTCTGCTGCAACGCATGTCATGCTGCCCACCACTCCCCCTCCCAATTGTACTGGACCTCCTCACACAGAACCGGGGAGTCTTGAGGCACCCTCAGCCTCGAACGCTATGCCTCAAGTCATGGCTAATCCCTGGCTCAACACCCTAGAGGACGTATGCTCAGAAAGGGTTAAAGAGGTCTTAGAATGCAGCCAACAGGCCTCTATCTGCAAAACTTACGTGTACAAGTGGAAGTGCTTTACTTCCTGGTGCTTATCCAAACAATTGACCCCCCTGGAGGTCCCAGTTCCCACGATTTTGGATTATCTACTGGATCTAAAACCAGGGGGACTTTCCTTACCATCACTAAAGGTCCACCTAGCAGCTATATCAGCCTTCGGCCACACAGTGGGTCAACTGTCTTCACCCATCCTATTACGACACAGTTCCTAAAGGGCCTCACAAATTTATACCCCTCTCAGAAGCCAATATCACCTTCATGGATTCTAGATCTGGTCTTGGACACACTGTCTAGGCCACCTATTGAACCTCTAGCCACCGTCTCTCTTTGCCTACTTACCCTAAAAACGACTTTTCTTCTTGCTATCACATCTGCTCACAGAGTAAGCGAGCTGGCTGCAGTAATGGCAATCCTGCCCTATACAATTTTCTCCAAAGAGGTGGTAATTCTACGTTTACACCCTGCATTTCTCCTGAAGATCTCTTCAGAGTTACACATCAATGAGCTGATAACTGTACCATCCTTCTACCCTAAGCCGCACAGCTCGAATAGGGAAGTATGGCTTCATGCACTTGACTTGAGAAGGGTGCTGGCTTTCTATATAGGCAGAAGCAAACCCTTCTGAAAGATAGATAGACTGCTGGTGTCTCTTGCACCCAGATCAAAAGGGGAAGGACTATCCTTGCAAAGGATCTCAAATAATATCACATCCTGTAAAAAGATGTGTGATGCATTATATAAGACCCCTCTGCTAACTCCACCCAGGGCTCACTTCACCAGAGCAATGGCAGCCTTGAAAGCCTTCTTCGAAGGAGTTCCCTTGAAGGACATTTGCAGAGCAGCAACGTGGTCATCCTATGACACATTCGCCAAGCACTACATGCTTCATCGCTACTGGAGGAGGATGCATGGATGTATGGCCTCTCAGGAGCAAGCCATACATAATCCGGTACCCACCTCCATGTTTTTGGGTCACTGCTAGGTAGTCACCTACTGTGGAGGACCCACAGGGACCACTTGAAGAAGAAAGAGAAGTTACTAACATGTGTTGTAACGATGGTTCTTCAAGATGTGTCCCCAGGGTTGCTCCACTACCCACCCGTTCCTCCCCATTTCAGAGTTCTGCTTTATATATTTCAGGGGCATCTGAGGCAGTTGGTCGAGGAACTGGCATAGACTGGTGTGATGGAGTGGGGGGAGTGCAAATGCGAGACTCAGGCTGGATGTGAGAGACAAGCAGAATAGCTCCCAGTGGCTAAGGATGACCCTGGGGCTACAACTGGCAGGTTACACCTCTGCCCTGAACAAAGAGGGGAGAGGAGCCGAGCTTTTTTTTTTTTTGAATCCGGGGGCGGCAGTTAGAGGCTAGGGGAAGAGAGAGCTGGAAGGCAGCCAGCCTGAGGAGGGGGAAAGCTACACCCCAGAGGGGCACCCCTCAGGGTCTTCTCCCCAGGAGGGGTTGGAAGGACTGTCTTTGACTGCTGTACTGACGCTTCTGTGAGAAACTGGACATCTGTTGCCTAATAAACCTCCTGTTGTACCTGCTGAGTGAGAGTCACTCCTGCCAGCGGACAGGGTGCAGTGCAGGGGGCCCCTGAACCCCATCTCAACCGGATTGCGCACATGACAGTAAGCGCATGAAGGATCAGCACGCATCTGCACATGCACAATCCAATGAGATACAGCTTGGAAATCTTCAATCTGCAGTGCTGGGGGAGCCCAACACCTACTATGGAGTACCCCTGGGGACACATCTCAAAGAACCATCATTACTACATACATGAGTAACTTCTCTTTGTCTAAAATGGAATAGGACCATCTAAGCAGGGGCAAGTAAGTCTACTTTTTTTGGCTGCTAGAGAGAAGTCCACCAACATAGTTTATAAACTGGTGAACTCGTAGCAGCAATATAGCAAGAGCAGGAAAATATATCACATGATAATATTGCTTCATGACTGCCTCGCTCTGGATTTAAAGACACTCAGTTTAAAGTATCAGCTGTGTTCAGTGTACTGCAAATGTCCAGAGGGAAGAATATATCCCTTCAGCCAGACAACAACACCTCTCTAAGCAGTCCCTTGGATACTTTCTGTCTCTCTGATGTGTCCTCTCGGATAGCTTGTCTCTGTCTCTGTCTGATACATCCCATCAGATGTCTTATGATTGGCTTACATAGAACATGGTCAAAACCGAATTTCTGATCCTGTCTCCTACAGTTTTCTCCTTTTCCCCTCTGTCATGCTCAACAACATCACCATTCTTTTCATTTCTCATCAGTAGGCATTTTTATAGTTGCATTTATCAAAGACTAGTCAGGTGCAACCTCCAAAATGGAAGCATATTGAAGGCCTATCCTACATTATAGGGCCTGTGGAGCTTACTGCTCGAAGAAAGAAAAATTCTGATAAACATCAGTATTCCTGTATGGAATTATTAGTAAAGGAAGTAGTCTTTGTCTCCAGACCATCTTATTTTGTGTGTGAGCTCTTAACATCCTTGCTTTTTTATCATGTCCTGCATTTTCCGCTGTGTTATCACTGGTTATTTCGTGCTGCTTCAGGTTTTAAATGTAGAGTCAGAGAACAGGATATTTGTTGTCTTCGGAAATATCATTTGTCCTGCATCATGGTGTTTGATTTCCTGGCACTTTTAGCTTAACTTCACAGTTCACAGTGTGGGTAACGCTCTGTCTCAGTGACCTCATCACATTGTGGCACAGGACTGTTAATCTTTCGGGTCATACATGCCCATGAGAAGAACAGTTAAAAGATGCAGACATTAAATTCTCCCTCAAAAAATGATGCATATGTTGCTGATCTTTTCTTTATTTAAAATTTGACAGCCCCAGACATGAAGTGTTGCCATAAAGGTGCACAGAAAACTGAATCACTTTTCATTTATTATCACCCAATTTTCAGTTTATCATGAGGCAAATCAAAAATATGTTTCAGAATTGCCTGATTACAGTCACTTTAAAAAAATGCCGAGACCCGCTTAGCAGCTGGATGTTGAGAGCATATTTTCATTGAAAACCTCTGTGGAAGAGGTCTGAATGTCAGTTATAAACGATGATGGTTCATCTAACATAGCAAGGTGCAACAATTTGCTAATTATCTCTCTGCCTGTATTTCTGGACTGGACACCATCACCTAGATGCGAGTCTCCTTTCATGTCAACCACAGCAAGATCTTTTAAAGCCTTTATTTTGCTTCCACATCTATGAGGATTCTGCTTCTGTGTGTGCTATGATGTTACCCATGGGCTAGCGCAATAAAAGGTCATTTTGTTGTCCTGATCCAGACACTCACAGTCTAGTACTCAGAATGCTGGACTGAGAACCAAGAATCTCATTTCTGGCTCTAACGCTGATTATTTCTGTGGCTTTGCTCTCATGGTTTTGTCTCAGATTTTCAAATTGAAGACCGTAAAGTTAAACTGGTTCCTTATTGAAGGACACTGCAGATGGAAAGCACTACACATATTATTAAGTATTAACATTAACATTTACAAATAATTTGAAAGGCAATATTCATTGAACAAAAGCTTGGTAATATGTTTTGCATTATTTTTCTTGCTTGTAGCATTTGCTATAGTGGCATTTTGCTATTAAGAGATTTCTCGCCATTCTTGTTACAGTAATAGTCTCTTTGTGCATCATACAGTGTTTCCTTTGAAACATTGACACCTAACTGAAGAGGTTAACATCAAGGTTTTGTTTTGTTTTCTCTACAGCTATCTTGGATAAATACTGTATAGTCTAGGTTTCACAAGAACAGAGAGGGACATAAATAGCTTTAAATCTTGTGATCAAGACATTGTTTTTATTTTATATGAACTTTGAGGACGCCATTTTCAAACTGTGATGGAATTCTGAACTTCTGCTTCAGAGTAGCTTTTAATACAGTATCAGTAAGATTGAAAAGACCTACTTTGAGACTGGCATTTAGCTATTGTGCTTAATAATTTAAATGACAGGTTCATTCTGCCGCTTGTAGGCTAGTCATAGTGTCTTGTTATATAAACAGTGTCAAGGCTTAGATTTAATTAAATTTAATTCCCTGTAGTTTCCATACACACTCATTCTGTGTGTGTGTGTTTGTTTCTGCTGGCCTTAAATAGCTTTGGAGTGCCTGTCAGGGTTGCAGTTTGAGTTCAAATACCTTCATGCCTGTTGCCCAGGGGAATACAATTAAATTCTGCCAGTGAAGCAACAAAATATTTCATCCTCAACTGAGAGATTCAGGTTACTGGGGAGAGCTGAGCTCTAGGCAGGCTGGCGCTCTAGATCCTAAAATGGCATGTGCTTAGTTTATGAGGAAAACCAAACTAAATCACTTTTATCCCAAAATTTATTTAGAGCACATTATGTCAAAAAGAGACATTTGGCTACCAAGTTAATGTGGCCAACAAAGAGAGACAAGGTAGGTGAGGTAATTTCTTTCACTTTGCCAACTTCTGTTGATGGTGAGGACAAGTTTCTGAGCATCACAGAGCACTTGCTCTGGTCTGAAGAAGTTAACCAGAGTGTCCAGGAGTGTCTAAATACAATTTAGAGCAACAGATAAACATAGACACTCAGGCACAATGTAGGAAACCACCTAGAAATGAAAGGCCAAGCTAAGGTGTACATAAATGGTTATAATGAGCCATAAAAATTATGTTTATTAAGTTCATGTTTTTTCTATATTTGACTCTGGGTTTTTATGTCATTCTTATACAGTACATTTTATATGCTGTCATGACCATGTCCCATTGATTGTCATCATTCTACCAAGTTACTGTGATGCTTATTGTTCCATGGTTCCATGTGATATGAGGCATTCAAGTTCAAGTGTCTTACTATTTAGACTTCCAGAATATGTATACAGGTTGAACCTCTCTAATCCGTCACTACCTTGTCTATCAACATCCATAATCAAGCATGATTTTAGTCAGACAGATGACCTCTTATCATGGGTGTGGTCAAGTTTCCCATGGTCCTGTAAAGTTTATTTACAGCCACCAGACCTGGCTGTCAGTGTACTATGCTAAGTATCAGAGGGGTAGCAATGTTAGTCTGTATCTGCAAAAACAACAAGAAGTCGTGTGGCACCTTATAGGCTGTGTCTACACTACCACCTTCCTTCGAAGGAAGGATGGTAATTAGGGTGTTGGGACTTCACTAATGAAGTACTGCCGTGCACAGGCAGCACTTCATTAAGCAAATTCCTCCCACCCGCGGCAACTTCGAAAATTTTAAACTTCAAAGTACTGGCACGCGTCTAGCCACGGCACACCCGCCGGTACTTTGAAGTCCTGAGGAGTAAGGGGACTTCGAAGTTGCCCCGACGGGTGCACCATGGCTAGACACGTGCCAGTACTTCAAAGTTTAAAACTTCGAAGTTGCCGCGGGGGGGAATTTGCTTAATGAAGTGCTTCCTATGCATGGCAGTGCTTCATTAGTAAACTCCCAACACCCTAATTACCATCCTTCCTTCAAAGGAAGGTGGTAGTGTAGACAAGCCCATAGACTAACATGTTTTGGAGATAAGCTTTCTTGGGCAAAGAAACCTGTGCTGTTATTTAGCTGTAATTTATCCCAAAATGTCTTCTAAGAGCCCAGTAAGCAGTGGAATTGTTGGTAATGCCACTAGGCAATATTGATCTCCTATAGTCCAGCAAATTCTGTCATCCAGCACCAGTTAGGTCCCGAGGCTGTTGGACTAGAGAGGTTCAACCTGAAAAAGCATATATAAAATTTGTTCATATTTGGCAGTCTGATTTCATATGATGTAATTGAATGGGACTCTTTTTCATTCGATTATTATTCTTTAGCTCCCACGTGTACTTTTTTAACTTCTCTCGTCTTTCCCTGTTACTAGTTCCTTCCCCAAGGGATGTGTCTGTCTTAACTGTATGTTCTTCTGTATCTGTTGGCTTTCTCCCAGCCCTTAGTTTAAACACTTCCTGTAATCTGTATAATTTTGCATTCCAGCAGTCTGGTTCCATTTTAGTTAGGTAAAGCTCACCCTTCCTGTTTAGGCTTCTTTCGTCTCAAAAGTTCCTCCTCCTTCCCCAGTTCCCAATAAAATTAAAACCCTCTCCCAAATGCCAAAGTCTTATCCACATACTGGCACATTGCACTCTACCTGTCTAACTGGCTCTGTGCTAGAACTGGAAGCATCTCAGAGAATGGTAACACATTGGTCCTGGATTTTAATCTCTGAGGTAGTGATCTCTCAAACCTCTGTCCTACCTTTGTCTATGCCACTGGTACATACAAGATCATTGGCTCCTCTTCAGCACTCCACATGTTTAGCTGTCTCAGGAGCAGTCTTCACACCTGAAATGGAATTCAGCATGGGGTTTTCCCAGTTATCACGAACCAAACTATCTATGGCTACGTCTACACGTGAAGCCTACATCGAAATAGCTTATTTCGATGTTGCGACATCTAAATAGGCTATTTCGATGAATAACGTCTACACGTCCTCCAGGGCCGGCAACGTCGATGTTCAACTTCGACGTTGCTCAGCCCAACATCGAAATAGGCGCAGCGAGGGAACGTCTACACGTCAAAGTAGCACACATCGAAATAGGGATGCCAGGCACAGCTGCAGACAGGGTCAACGGGCGGACTAGCGCTTCCGGGGCAACATCTAGCTGCTCCCTTAAAGGGCCCCTCCCACATACACTCAGCCTGCACAGCACGCGGTCTGAGGAGCCATAGGCACACAGACCCCGGGCGCCGCAGTCATGGACCCCCAGCAGCAGCAGCAGCAGCAGCAGCTAGAGGTCCACCCAGCCCTCCCGGCAGGAGCAGGGCTTGCCCTGGCTCATGCCATGTGGGAGGCAGCTGACTACCTTCTTGCCCCAGGGGAGGAGATGCCCCCAGGGCAGCAGGGCTCAACCCCTACCCCTGCAGCACCCCGCTCCACCCCCCGCCTCACACGCCGGCGGCTGTGGAGCTACCCCAGCAGCACCGACTGGTGAGAGCGGCTGGTGCTTGGGGAGTGGGACGACAACCACTGGCTCAGGAACTTCAGGATGACCCGCCAGACATTCCTGGAGCTGTGCCAGTGGCTCACCCCCGCACTCAGGCACCGGGACACTGCCATGCAGCGTGCCCTCCCTGTGGAGAAACGGGTCGGCATCGCTGTCTGGAAGCTGGCCACTCCGGACAGCTACCGATCCGTGGGGCAGCAGTTTGGTGACGGAAAGGCCACCGTCGGGGCTGTCTTCATGGAGGTAAGAGAACCCACAGGGGGAGGCCAGGGCAGGCCAGGGGTCCAGGGCAGGGCAGGGCAGGCCAGGGGGGCCAGGGCAGGCCAGGGGGGCCAGGGCAGGGCAGGGGTGCCAGGGCAGGGCAGGGCAGGGCAGGGCCACGCACACCCTGCTCACCCCTCATTGGGGCTGTCCCATGTGCTTTCTCTGCAGGTCGTGCGTGCCATCAATGCCATGCTCCTGCACAGGCTCGTGAGGCTGGGGGACCCACATGCCACTGTCACCGCCTTTGCCACCCTGGGCTTCCCCAACTGCTTCGGGGCTCTGGATGGGACTCACATCCCCATCCGCGCCCCGCATCACAGTGGAGGACGATACCTCAATCGGAAGGGCTACCATTCTGTCGTCCTGCAAGCCTTGGTGGACAGCCGGGGACGTTTCCAGGACATTTACGTGGGCTGGCCTGGCAGCACCCACGACGCCCGGGTTTTCCGGAACTCGGGCCTGTGCCGCCGGCTGGAGGCGGGGACCTACATCCCCCAGCGGGAGATCCCTCTGGGGGACACCACCATGCCCTTCTGCGTCATCGCAGATGTGGCATACCCCCTCCGGCCGTGGCTCATGCACCCCTACACGGGCCATCTCTCCGCTAGCCAGGAGCGCTTCAACGAGCGCCTGAACCGTGCGCGCCAGGTGGTGGAGCGCTCATTTGGCCGCCTCAAGGGACGCTGGCGATGTCTCCTGACCCGCCTGGATGCGGGCCCCAACAACATCCCCCAGATTGTGGGTGCCTGCTGCGCCCTGCACAACCTCGTGGAGAGCAAGGGGGAGACCTTTCTGCAGGGCTGGGCCGCGGAGGCCAGCAGGGCACACGTGCAGCCACCTGCTGCCCCCAGTCAGCAGGTGGACCCAGAGGGGACCCGGGTCCGGGAGGCCCTGCGGGCCCACTTCGACCAACAGGCCGCGGGGTGAACTCTGCCCAGGCCCCCTACTGCCCGCCCCTTCCTCCCCCACACTCCTGCCCCAACGCCCACACCATGGCGCACCCCACCGCCCCCCCCTCCCACTTGTCCTGGACAAATGACAGCACGAACGTGTGGGTGAACGTAAACTTTTTTTTCGTCTTTACGAAACTTTTTTTTTTTTTGGAAATAAATAAATATGTGAAACACAAACCAAAAAGGAGGGACAAACGTTCAACCAAAGCAAGATGTGCACGAATAAAACAATATACAACAACAAAGCAAAGAAGTGTGCGCCATCAACAAAAAAGAAAAGCAGGGAGGAGAACGGGGAGAACTATTTACATGGGGGGGACGGGGCAAACGGGGGCACCAAAAACAAACATTCAAACTATATACAACAAGGGGGGGGGCCACGTCCCAGGCCCCTCGCCCCTAGAGCCCAGCACTGGGCGTGCCCGGCCGGGAGCCCCGCCGTGCCTGCAGTCTGGTCCGCGGCTGGGTGGGAGCGGTCTGGACAGGAAGGTATCGGCGCCGGCGAGTCTCAGGGGGCTCCAGGGGTCCCTCGGCGCTGTGGCCCTCGCGGGTGGGTGGTGGGGCGACGGCGGACGGCCCGGCGACGGCTAGAGCAGCTGGTGTTGGGGCTGCAGGAGCAGGCAGGGCGGGCGATGGCTCGGCCGGCGCGGCATGGGGGGCCAGGTAATCAACCAGCCGGTTGAATGTCTGCATATAGGCCCCCATGCCTCCTGGCGCCAGGCCAGCGCCCGCTCCTGCACCTGGAGGTGCTGCTCCGACACCTCCAGCTGCCGGCGAAGGATGGCCAGCAGCTGGGGGTCCGTCGCCGCCGCCGGTAGTAGACGCGGGGTCCGCCGTCTTGCCCTCCGCGGGGCTGGTCGTTCCTCGGCCGAGGGGCTGTCCTGGAGCGAGGGTCCCGGAGGGCTCTCCGGGACAACTGAGGCCTCGCCGACGCTCTCTTCCGGTCCTTTGGATGGTGCAGGTGCAGGTGCAGGACACAGGAGAGGAGGGGGGAAAGAAGAATGGAGACAGGCGTTAGTGTGGGCCCCGAGCCGTGGCCTTTGTCCCCCCCGCCCTGTGCTGCAGGTTCCCCATCTCCGCCCGGGAGATGCTGCTGTGATGGATGGGGTTCAGGGGTCCCCCTGCCCTGCACCCCGTCCCCTGGTGGGAGCGACTCTCACTTCACCCCGCAGGGTCTGAGAGCAGGAGAGCTTTCTTAGGCCACAGATGGCCAGTTTCTGGCAGGAGTGACAGCACCAGCTGTCGGAAGAGACAGTCCTTCCAACCCGTCGTGGGGAGAAGACCCCAAGGGGGGCCCCTCTGGGATGCAGCTTTCCCCCTCCTCTGGCTGGCTGCCTACCAGCTCTGCCTTCCCCTAGCCTCTACCTGTGGCCCCCGCCCTCGCCCCCCAATTCCAAGCCAGCTCGGCTCCTCCCTCCTGTTTGCTCAGGGCAGAGGTGTCACCTGCCAGCTGTAGCGCCAGGATCCTCCTTTGGCCCTGGGAGCTCCTCAGCTCTTGTGGCTCATATGTAGCCTGAGTCTCCCTTTGGCACTCCCCCCACTCCATCACATGCTGCTGCTGTGGGGTGTCCCACCCCCTCCGCCCGGGGGCCCCTCGAGGTTCCGCTCCCCCCTGGCCCGGGGATGGGGCATGGCACTGTCATGCAGGGTGTGGGGGGGCAGGGGCTGACGGCTGCAGTGCTGTGAGGGCCATGGCCCTGGTGTCCTTGGGGCCATGGCCATGTGAGCATGTGGGGGGCCCTGGACACATCTCTGTTACCCCCGCCCCTCCAGCCCCGGGGTGTCCACCAGAGAGGGGTACCTACCTGTGGGTCCGCTCCCACAGTCCGGAGATCCCCGGGGGTCGGAGGCCCTGCTGCTGCTCCGGGATGGCAGGAGGAGGATCTGCAGGCTGGATTCTGCGGAGGAGGAGCCCCCCTCCTCCTCCTCCTCCTCCTCCTGCCGCGATGTCCCGGGGATAGCCTCCGGGGGCGGCCCCCGGGGTGCAGGGCTTGCCTCCGGGTCGGACTCCGGCTGCAGGGCCTGCTGGGGCTCATCAGCCGAGGTGTCAAGGGTGGCCGGAGGGGAGGAGGTGTGCCGGGAGCCCAGGATGTCCCTGAGCTCCCTGTAAAAGAGGCAAGTGACGGGGGCGGCCCCAGATCGGCTGGCCGCATCCCGGGCCCGGGCATAACCCTGCCGCAGCTCCTTCACCTTACTCCGGACATGGTCCGGAGTGCGGGCAGGGTGACCCCAGGCAGCCAGGCCGTCGGCCAGCCGAGCGAACGCATCCGCGTTCCGCCTCTTGCTCCCCATTACCTGGAGCACCTCCTCCTCGCTCCAGAGCCCCAGCAGGTCCCGCAGCTCGGCCTCCGTCCAGGAGGGGCCCCGCTGCCGCTTCCCAGACTGGGTGGCCCTCTGGCTCGGCTGGCTGCCCTGGCTCCCCTTGGGGGGGGTCCCCTGTGGGCGCTGGGGGGGGCTTCTGGCTCGCCATTGCCACTGTGTGGTGGGCTGAGGGCTCTGCAGGCTGCCCGCGTGTGCAGGCTGCAGCCTGCACGTTGCCTCAGCTTCCTGCAGAGTCAGGGCGGGGGAGGGGACCTTTAAGGGGCCGCTCCACGCGGCCACCAGTGAGCTGAGGGGCTGGAGAGAGCGTCTCTCAACCCCCCAGCTGATGGCTGCCATGGAGGACCCAGCAATTTCGACGTTGCGGGACGCGGATCGTCTACACTGTCCCTACTTCGACGTTGAACGTCGAAGTAGGGCGCTATTCCTATCTCCTCATGGGGTTAGCGACTTCGACGTCTCGCCGCCTAACATCGAAGTTAATTTCGAAATAGTGCCCGACGCGTGTAGCCGCGACGGGCGCTATTTCGAAGTTAGTGCCGCTACTTCGAAGTAGCGTGCACGTGTAGACAGCTTATGTGTCCAACAACCAAATCCCCTATTACTGCTACATGTCTCTTCCTAATAACTGGGGTCTTGTTGCATGGAGTGGTATCCTCAGCAGCAGAAAATACCATGACATCCTCTGGAAGGAGGTCCCAAGTGTGGTATCATTTCCATCTGCTCTGCTGTGATGTGCTCCTTCTCTAAAGCTTTTATCCTCCTTAAGAGCGCAAAGGCGTTTATTCACTTAGGTTTACAGAATGTTGGGAGCATCTGCCTTTCACAGTTGATCTTCAAACTCCGACACAAAACTCCCATTTGCTCCTTCTGTTCAACAGCTCCTCTGGTCACTTAGAAGCTGTTTTTTAAACCATTATTTTCCCTGATTAACCCCACCCCTTTGTCAAGCTATTCTACAAGGATTAAGGATCAATTGATGACAGGTTTCAGCCTTGTTAGGAAGCTTTCCTCCTTCCCTTGCAAACCCTTAGGCTCACCCACAGCTAGGTTTTCAGCCAGAAAGTCCAGTTGTAAAGAAGACCTGATAATGTCCAATGAGATCTACTGACTGGACACACAAAGTCCAGTTCCTTTGTGAGAAATAGGCATTGGATCATCACCTGTGCCAACCCTGACTCAGCAAGGGCCTCCTTCTACCTGGGTCAGGAGGCTGACACAGAAAAGTCCCTCCCAGCCCAGGGAGGGAAGAGAAGGCTATAGCAGTGAGTGATAGTGGGACAGAGGAGTAAAAGGCGAGTGGTACCTGGAGCGGGAGGATCAGAATGCCGGGGTGGGCCATCAGGGAAAAAGAGGCAGGGCAGGGGAGGTTCAAGGCTGAAGTGTCTGGTTTTTAAACTTTTGGCTTGCACAATTGCAGTGAAATTTATAATTGATCGATCACACTCAATTACAAAGCTGGCAACCCTACCCATTGGCCCACAAAATTGTTGTGTGCAGAGCGAGTGATTATAATCGTTGTTGTTGGGTTTTTTTCCATCTAACACCTGGACTATAAGTCTAAAGAATAGATGTAGATTAGCTGATTTCTTATACACAGGCTATTCCATAACATATGCAGTAGTGGCCATCACCAGGAGTATCATGCAGCAAGTGGACAATTGGTATAAACCAGTGTGGCAAGTCCTGTATTTCAAAATTGACCTTTTCAAGAGAAGACAACCAGATTAATATTACCTGTTGTTAGGTTATCATGACCTGCAGAAGAAATGAAAAACACAACATGAAATTTAGGCTGAATCAAGCTCAGATGTTTTGGAAATACCACTAGCTTGCATCAAGGAGGAAGGTATTGTCACTATTAACTCAAAGGAACATGATCTTGTTGTACAAGTTAACAGCTCTAGATGTCAGACTTCCAGTTAATGTGAAAAATAACTCTGTCCGCCACTTTAAGTCCATCTGTTTAGTGGATAGAACAAGCTATCAAAGTTGACAAATCACGAAGCCGTACACACACTTCCAAATTTGGTTCAAGAATGAAGTAGAAAGCAGCCTTCTCAGATTTTTTTCCTCAAATACTGAGTAAATACATTCCAATGTGGCCTGACATCTGCAGTCTGATTGTACAAAAAAAATTCACTTGTTTGTCAAATACTTCTTATGACAGCTGCAAATCTCATCACCATATAAATAATGATTTGCTGGCTGGGTATTGTTAATACTTGAGTATTAACAATCAGTGCGTTTTTCTTGTGTGATTCTCATATTTTATTCTCAGGCCATGGCGGAGGGAGAAAAAGAGATTTTAACTTATGCAGAGGCTCTTTCAGGGGGTCTAGAATCCTAGACACATGGGAGAATAGTTTTGATTCACCACTGCATTAATACAGTTTCACTGTGGCATAACTCCAGTTAAACTGGAGGAACAAAATGGGGAACCAGGCCCATGATTTTTGAATATCTTCTAACTCAGTCAGGATCTGAAAGTCAATCACTATTAACCTTGACAGCAAGCAGAAAGGTTTGTATGTTTGTTTTTGTTAAATGCTCTTCTAACTACAGATTAACATTTTTGATAAATTTGTGGATGAAGCAGTTCTTAAATAGATTTATTAACAAAACTTTGCCTAACTGCAGGAATTCCCCTTCCACAAAAGTCCAAACAAAATAGGCTTGAAATATAGTAGGTGACGAAGGATATTTTCCAGAAAAGTTGCTGATAAGAAATTGAATGCATTAATTAATAATCTCAGTAACTGTCTTGTCCTGAAGAACATTCAGATTTAAATGTTAGTGTTTAACCTAACATTGCTAAAGGACAGCAATTATGATTATTATTTCATTTTTTAGATCTTTATTTCATTCTGTTCTGCAATTTTCTGAGTTTAAAGCTAAGGTACTTGGCTTTTTGGTTGGTTTGATAGTTTGCATATTTTTTGGAATTAGATATAAATATCTAACATTAACATACTGAAGACCATAAGGTCTTGTTCTTTTGTTACTGTTCTTTATGATATTTTACTATTTTGACACTATTTGATAGGACAGTTGATCTATTAGCCAAGGGTAGGAACGGTGTCCCTGGCCTCTCATTGTCAGAGGCTGGAGATGGACAGCAGGAGACAAATCGCTTGATCACTGTCTTCAGTCCACCCCCTCTGGGGCACCTGGCACTGGCTACTGTCGGCAGACAGGCAACTGGGCTGGATGGACCTTTGGTCTGACCCAGTATGGCCATTTTTATATTCTTATATTCTTATTATTTTTCAACCAATCTCAAATTATTTTTAACTTATTAAAAGAGACTTTCAAAATTTGCTTCAACCAAACATCTAATTCTGGGGGATTCAAAAGTGTTTGGTACTTTACTTCAGCAGGCTTCAGAGTCACATACTTTGGTACTGAGTGTATTTGAAGGCACATAGGTTCTTTGTGATGTGAATTGCATCTTTGTCTAAGGAAGTAAGGGGGGTAGCTTATTATTGTTTCATAAACCCAGTCCTTTGATTAATCTAGTCAAATATTAACATGCCTAGTGGGGTAGACCAGAATGTCCACTAGGCCCTTGGATGTATAAATATTCATATACTAACATCTGCCACAGCTGCATATTTACAGGTCTGTTTTCATAGGAGGAAAGAAGTTTCTTTGAGGAAGGTCCAATATAGCAGAGGATTTCTTTCTTCATACCTGTCACTTATGAAGTTCCATAATTGATCATTTTTATCATTTAATCATTTAATACCTTTCATTATATTATTAATCTAGTGCATGAGGGTTAACTCCCACGTCACTGCGGTTACAGGGTTTGTCTTGGTGTATGTATAAATGTCTATGTGGCTGTGGACTAATCTATATTTTTAATTGTAGAAAACACCCTTTGGTACTTTTCTAGTCTGGTTTCAATCACAGACAGGGTCCTGAACCTGTCTCTTTGAGTGTGTTTCCTGTTGTTGTCTCATCTGACTTTGGATTTTTCTCCTCATCCTTCTTGACCTCCATATTACTTTTGATACTGTGAAACATCCCATCCTTTTCTATGGCTCAGGACAAGTCTTTGCATCTCAGGATCTTTCTCTCTTGGTTCCTCAGCTGCATAACCAGTGTTTCCTTATTCATAACTCTCCAATTGCCAGATGTTTTTCCTTGTGTCCCATTCCACTAGGTTTAGTCCTTGTCCTTCTCTCAACTCAGTGTTCCAGTCTACTTTGCCACCTCCTTTCTGGTAGTTAATCAGCAATATTATTTCTTTGTGGACTATGTACAAATCTATAATCCCTTCACATTTCAGTCTCTTCCTCTTCAAGGCTTGCTATTACCTTTTTTAGATTTACATGGTTGAACTCTTTCTGGCTGCATACTTTGGGCAGATGGATGATTTTTGGTGCACAGTGTTCCTCGAGCAGTATTCTATGGTACTCTCTTTTAACTATCCAGAAAGACTAAAAAGGAACAATTTTAGGTGGAGTCCCTTTTAGTCTCTGATGGCTAAGTATAGTTCTTGATGCACGGGTCTTCTATCAGGTTACACAGAGAAGTACAAAAGTGTTTTTCAGTGGTTTATTGTCTTTTATGTTTCTGAAGTCCTCTTTTCTCTGATTGGAGCACTAAACAAGAGCTACAAAGGGCTATATTTATTTCAACTAATTTACAGAATAGATATTATAATCATGAAAATTGTGACCAAATGTCTACTTTTTAGGGTTTTTTTCCCCCAAGTTTGTAAAGGACAAACAACAGAAAAGTAGTAGCAGGAGGAAAGTCTACAATTATAAGTCTAGACTCTGATTCTTTCACTAACAAGAGTGTTAATCCAGTAGAACACAACAAGCCTAGTAGAGTTAAAATGATGTAAAACAAGGAGAGGAGAAGAATCCTTACCCCCACCAAGTCATAACCCAAAATTCTTAAAATTCTACTTCTGCAGAAAATTTTCTTGTTTGAATGTGAACCCATTCTTACCTAGGGAAGGCAAAATCCTGCAGAATATATAAAGTGTATGGGTCCACCAATGTACTTTGTAGCCATTTCAGATTATGGACCTCCCCGCTCAAAATTGTGCCTTTTACTAATATTCAGGTTGACCCTGTTAGACAGACATTAGTATCGACATAATCCTTTCATGACAAATTATATATAGGGTAAAATTTACAAAAGTGCCAAAGTCACTTAGGGTATGTCTACACTGCAGTGTATACTCATTATTCAAAATTAGGATAAAACCTCTCTTGCATTTTGTCTATAGAAAAATTATACTAATTAATTGCACCCAGGATCTCAGGACCCGGTAGGATTAGAGAGTCCAAGTTCAAGTCATGATGAGAATCAGGAAGCAAGCCCTATTGCTTTGCAGTGTAGATACTGCCCCATTGGACACATGCTCTGAGAGTCCACCAAAAGTATCCCACAGTCCCATGAGCTGACTTTCTTTGTCCCTTTTGCTGTGTCTATACTACAAGATAAATTTGAATTTAAAGGCATTAGCTCGATATTACAATGTGACTGTCTTCACAGTTAATACTGTTAACTTGATTTATTGAGCCGTAACAATGATTAGAAAATATTGATATTATGGGATGGGCTAGCGAGGAATCAAGGCTAGCAAGGAAGCGCCAAGTCCTTAATTCGAATTTATTAGCCTCCAGAAGTGTCCCATATGTATGCCAGAAAGCTACATGGTGACTCTCCAAGTATGTCCACTTGGCTGTGCACTGCTCTCAGGCATGCAGGAAGAAGGTCAAAGTAAGCCCACGACATTTTGATTGAGTTTGAACTGGAATTCAGCACCCCAGTCCCACAAATATAAAGGGTGCGAGTTATGAACAGATTCCTTTGCCCATCGCGTCATAGCACTTAGGTACTATTGCACCACATAGGTAGCAATTTTCAGTAGCCCTTTACTGCAGTCATGACCACTCAGGGTAGCCAGCCATCACTGAGCTTTGGTATTGAAGGACAAATAGCGTGACAGCCGCTGTGGTTGCCAAAGTGATCTGTGCTATGATTTGGAGGATTTGGGGATCCATGCTTGTTCTGGAATGCCGCAGCAGGAAATGGTGCGATCTCCAGTTCTTTTTTTCTGTGGTTGCTGATGCTATGAATCCTGGGACAGTGCTTGGAATTCTGGGATTCCAACATGAAATACCCACAGGCAACCAGGGCTAAGGCACTGTGGGATAGGTACCCACAATGAAGTGCTCATGCTGTCGAACTTGCATGGGGCAATGGGGACACACACATTCAACACGGAAAAAGGTGGGTTGAGTTTCAAGAAGCTTTGTGGGCACTTTATTCAAATTCATAATATCGAGGCTAAATATTCAAATTTATTAAAAATTGAATTTACCTCGTAGTGTAGACATAGCCTGAGACAGCCAAATTTGGTGGTCAGTCAACTTTCCCCGCACTGCACCATGAACAAGAGGCTAAAATTACCACATTTGAGAGGGTGCTAGGACAACTGAGATATGAGTGGTTGGGTTTGGGCCTGCATAGTGCCGTGTAGATATTGGAGCCTCTGGTTGGAACTCAGGATTCAATAGTTCATGCTCTGTGGTTACAAATGAGTGTAGATGCTAAAGCCATAGGTTAACAAACCCAGGGTGTACTCACTCAAGTTCTGCTATTGCTGTGGGTACGTTAATGCTGTAATGTATGTGCTGAGTATTGGATAGCCTACAGTTAGTGGAAGTCAAATCCTGGTTTAGAGAATCCATGGCTGGAGCATCTACACTAATTGTCAGCCTGAGGTTAACAGTTTTGTAACCCAGGGCCACACAGACCTGAGTCAAATGATCCATATCCCAGATTTCCTAGTTCTCATGAAATGTGGCCATTCTAATGTTCACAATGCAGTGTGGGAAAGCTCAAACCACCACCAAGCTTGGCTAACCAAAGAACAAAGAAAGCTGGTCCTTGAGACTGGGAGATACCCTTGGCATACTCCCAGAGCATGAATCCAGTGCTGCTGCATCTACACTGGAAAGCAGTAGGACTTGAACCCTGGTCTCAGCTTAACTCAGACTTGGACTCCCACCCCCATGGGGTCCTGGGACTCAGAGTATGACCCTGGGCTAACAAAGTTTGTGTGTAGAAGATCTGTGTTAGGATTAAGCCTGAGTTTGAACTCTGGGTTTACATTACAGCATAGATATACCCTTAAAAGCTGCTGTCCCAGAGTCCTAAATGACTTGGACATTTTGGAAAATTTCACCAAACAATTGTTTTTAAAAATGTAGAAGACCTCCTATTACTACCACATTTTCCGTCTTACTTTGCACTTACAACATTATATATTTAAGGAGGAAAAATGTTGCAGCCTATTCCAGAAACCATGTCAATCTTTAGGAATTCAGTGTTCTAAGGAAAGCACCAAATTGTTCTAATTGCACTCTACTATGATACGTTACTACTTTTAAAAATATGCTTGGAGGAAATACAAAGTACACAGGAGAGAGTTATGAAATAAAGATCTAGCACTTGTAAGGGAAAGCAGGGTGTGGGGGTGAACAAGTTCAGCAGACCAGAGGGAAAAAAAATTAAGACCCTAAAATGATCAACAAAACCAAAGGCATACTACTTCTTTAATGTTTTTTTTTTTTTTGGATGGTACTGTATTTGACGGTATTGATGGTCAGTTGCAGCAAAAATAAATTTGAATACTCTCTCTTTCCACCACCATCACCAAGTAAAAGGAGGTAAGTAAAAGGAGAATCAGGTGTCCAGAACAATAACTCTTAATTGGAAAACTGTTTCTTCTCCTCCTTTGCCTCTGGCTCAACTGGAGCTGTGGACATTTACTTCTTCACCAAAGGCTTAGCATCACAGAACACTAGAACTGGAAGGGACCTCAAGGGGTCATTGAGTTCAGTTCCCTGCCCTCTTGGCAAGACCAAACACCATCTAGATCATCCCCAATAGGTGTCTCTCCAACCTGCTCTTAAATATCTCCAGTGATGGAGATTCCACAACCTCCCTAGGTAACTTATTCCAGTTTTTAACTACCCTGACAGTTAGGAAGTTTTTCCTTATGTCTAATCTGAACCTCCCTTGCTGCAGTTTAAGCCCAGTGCTCCTTATCCTATCCTCAGAGGCCAAGGAGAACAATTTTTCACCCTCCTCCTTGTAATCCTCTTTGAGGTACTTGAAAATCGCTGTCATGTCCCCTCTAAGTCTTCTCTTTTCTAAACTAAACAATTCCAGTTCTTTCAGTCTTCTCTCGTAGCTCATGGTCTCTAGACCTTTAATAATTCTTGTTGCTCTTCTCTGGACGTTTTCCAATTTCTCCACATCTTTCTTGACACAATATTTTATTGACACAATACTCCAGCTGAGGCCTAAAGAGCACTGAGTAGTGCAAAAGAATGACTTCTCGTGTCTTGCTCACAACACTCCTGTTAATACATCCCAGAATCATGTTTGCTTTTTTTTGGCAACAGCATCACACTATTGACTCATATTTAGCTTGTTGTCCTCCATGACCCCTAGATCCCTTTCTGCAGTACTCCTTCCTAGACTGTCTCTTCCCATTCTATATGTATGAAACTGATTTTTTCTTCCTAAATGGAGTACTTTGCATTTGTCCTTATTAAATTTCATCCTGTTTATCTCAGACCATGCCCCAGTTTGTCCAGATCATTCTGAGTTATGAGCCTATCCTTCAAAGTAGTTGCAACCCCTCCCAGCTTGGTATCATCTGCAAACTTAATAAGCATACACTCTGTGCCAATATCTAAATCACTGATGAAGGCGTTGAATAGAAGTGGTCCCAAAATAGATCCCTGCAGAACTCTGCTTGTTGTGCCCTTCCAGTGTGATTGCAAACTATTACTAATTACTCTCTGAGAATGGTTATCCAGCCACTTATGCACACACCTTATAGTAGCCCCATCTAAGTTGTATTTGCCTAGTTTATTGATAAGAAGATCATGTGAGACTGTGTCAAATGCGTTACTAAAGTCTAGGTATACCATATACACTGCCTTTCCCTTATCCACTAGACTTGTTACCGTGTCAAAAATAATTGAATAATTGAGTTCTCCTGTTGTAATACATTTGGCTACTTACTGTGCTAAAGTGTTCCATTTGGTATTAAAGGCCTTGACTACCCTCAGGAATTGTATCAATTAAACAAAATCAGTGCAGAAACTAATTTAATTTAAATCAGTACAATCACCTTGTGTTGGCACTTATCTCAGGTTCACACATCTTTGCCACATTTGCCCCCAACATTTCCTGCTATGAAGCAAGGAAATAAACTGTTTTCCTGCTTCCCCCTACATCATCAAATGGGAGCAAGAAATCACATAAAACTAAATCAGTATAAGGAACTCCTAAACTGATTTATGGTTGTTCACACAAAGGGCTATAGAACCTTAACTAAATCAGCTGTACCAGTTTAGCTAATCAGTATAACTTTTGTATATAGACCAGGCCTACGTTTTTGGCAGATCAGGACCTAAATTTGGAGTAACTCTGTTAAATTGTTCCAGATTTACGCTTCAAATACATTTTGGTGTGCAGCTTGTAGTGCTGAACTCTGGAGTTAGAGATCGTGAGTCGTCTTGTCAGAAGTTGGACATTTGCCCGGAGCTGTCACAACGTAGCAGTTCTATGTGCATGCTGCATTCCTCTGTGTAGTAGGTTACTCTTAGTATGTTAGCAAGATAAATATCTGTTAAATAGTGTGGGTGTGAGGTCATAAATTGTAAATACACTGAAATAGTTGTGTCAAGCTCACATTTCATTTTCTTTGATGCACCTCTTTAATCCCTCTTAGACATGCTGCAAGATTTATAATGCCCAGTTGGTGATGGGATCTTAAACTATATATCTCTGTGGCCCACTTTTTTTGGTTGCTCATGTGGAAGTTGAAGTCCTGTTACACTACATGAAAAAAAGTGGCTTCAGCTTTTCTGTCTGCTGAGCTTTTTCTATTTAAAAATTATCATGTCCATCCCTATATATGTGAATTTCAGTTGTGTGCTTAGTGCCAGCCTCCGTAGTGTTGCAGTGACTGGCATCTAACTCATTACTATGTAAAACACTTTAAGGTACCTTGAAAACTGTTATTGAATTTGCTTTTAAATAACATTTAGCCTGCAGAAAGTAGGATGTTTCACGAATCATAAGCGGTTTTGTAAAGTAGCAAGACAGGTGACTATAAAGAAGTGGAAATGTGCTTCCACAGGGTGAAAGAACAGGCATTCAGATTGAGTAGTTTCATATATTACACTAGATATTGGTACTGTGGGGAATTTCTATAAGCCCTAGTAGTAGCGGTATGAATAGAAAAGGTGTTGCCATTTATCTGAGGATAGTTTGTATGCAGAGAGGGGGTGATGGCCTGTGTTCCCAGAAGGGGTGAGGCCTTGGGGAGGCGGGGCAGAGCTGGGGGCAGCCACCCCTCAGTGCTATGCGGAGCATGCTGCGCTGAGCCCCCTCCCCCTCCATCCAGCCCTGATTGCTTCCCAGAGCATGCTGCATGACACTCTGCTGGCTATTTAAGGTTCTGAATCTCTAGGCACCACTGCTGCTCCAGTAGCAGTGGCTGGGAGCTCCAGGCCCTTTTGAATCACTGGTCCCAGGAACAGCTGCCCTTTTCCTCCACTTGCCCCCACCCCATCGGCAGGCCTGTTTATAAGCCATTAAAAATATATCTAGGCACATGTGAATTTGTGAGAACAGCCATATTTGCTATTTATTTTTTCAGTATTAGTTTTCCTACAGCCACGCGAAAGAAGAAGATTAAGAGTGAAAGTTACAGAGGTCTTTGCATTGACTTCAGTTGAGCCAAGGTTTCCGCTGAAGTCCTTTATTTGTGCTTCCAAGGTATAAACATTGAGCCTAATTTAAAATACTGTGTACTTAATGGAATGATGAGCATTAAAGAATTTAACCCTGTATAAAGAGGAATTTCAGACTGGAGCAAAAACATGTATTTTCCTTATTTCTTTCCCTTTACTTTTTCTTTGATCTTGTGGAAGAAGAGGTGGGTGCAGGTGGGGTTTGTTTTGTTTGTGGGGATTTTTTGGTTTTCAATAACATCTTTCATTTTTTCATTCTCTCTCTCCTCTGGTTAATCCCACAAGAGAATTACAAACCCAATAATACAAACCCAATATCCATTTGCGCAAAATGGTGCAACTGACCAGCCATGTGTGATCACTCTTATCTCTGTGCTTCCCTGTTTTACCTGTTTTCTCCACCAATTGATCGTTCATCTTAGACTGTAAACTCTTTAGGCCAGAAATTGTATCTTCCAGTGCAGGGTCTTATATGTTTTGGGTTCTGCTGCAGTCTAAATAATACATAGAAACTAATACACAAAAAAACTTAGTTATAAAGCCCTAAAAGTTGGAATACACAACCTGCCCAGGGGCTCAGTGATTCAAAAAGGCCCGAGGCTACCGCAGCAGTGGCAGGGGCCATTGTTCCAGGCCCTTTAAGTTGCTGTCAGAGCACCACACTGCAGTTTATGGGTGGTGCTGTCACAGCACACTCCAGGCAGCTCTAAGGGCTGGCTGCCTCAAGACTCACTCCTTATGCCCAAGGCCCTTCCCTTTCTGGGAGCACTGAGCCACTCGCTCCCCTCACCTTACCCCTCCAGCCCACCTTGCCCATGGACCCAGCAATTCTGTTAGCCCTACTGCATATAACATACTAAACACAAATCCACAAAGAAAAGCGAAGGCAAGCCACTTAACAATACATATTCTGTACTCCTTCATCCCCACAGATAAATGTTACCTCTGTTGCAAATAGTGCACCCCACAGACCATGCATCACAACCTTAACTGAGCCCTCTCAGGAATTCCATTAATCCATCATCTTCTTTACCAAACTACTGCCTCCCAACTCCACACACCGCTCTGCAGCATTCTGCACACTACTCCTTCCCAACACAGTTGTGTGGTGTAGTAATTTGGTGTGTTTGATAAGCTCGCCTTTCTGCCAGTGTTTGTAGCATATTGTATTCAAGGTACAAGCTGACATTAAGAAAATCCTGCTAAATTATTGCCAAGACCAATTTTAAACACTTCTCATTCAAACTGTGTTGTACAAACTCAAACAAAAACTGCACAGAAAAGTCAAAAGGTACAAAAACAAACGCTACTGGGAGATGTACATGCAAAAGACAAATGGTAGTGTATGCACCATTTCAAATCTGTTTCAGAACTCATCCTTGCTGATGATGTCACAGCCCGTGCTTCCTTAATAATAATCTCTTCCCATGAGAAAGATTGTAGCGTAAAGGAAGAAGCTTCATTGTTTACCTGTGGGAGGACAAGATGGGCTGGGAGGAGAGAAAGTCCTGCTTTATGTAGACATGGCAGAAATTGAATATTGGATGTACATAAGGAGTTCCCATTGAATTTAGCAGGCATTATAGCTACTCAGCATTACTGAAAATCTGGCCATTTGCACGTCTTAATCCTGATTTGGTCGCTGATTTAACTCACTCCAGAGTGAAAAATGTGACCTACATGGCTTGCCCAAAGGCATTGAGGGAGTCTGGGTGAAAGTCGTAATTTGAATGCATTTCCATCCTCTCTTTATGCAGTCAATCTCAAGCAGATATGACACTTACAATTTCTTGGTGAAAATACAGAACCCTGGGTGTCTGTGAATATATTTGTGTATTCATGTGTGTCTACATATTATGATTCGCATAGGGAGGTGGTGGAATCTCCAACTTAGAGGTTTTTAAGGCCAAGCTTGACAAAACCCTGGTGGAGATGTTTTAGTGGGGATTGGTCCTGCTTTGAACATGAGGTTGGACTAGATGACTTCCTGAGGTCTATTCCAATGCTAATCTATGATTCTATATGTATGTATAAATGCACAGTATTATATCTATTTATCTAGACACACTATACATTTATATGTGTTTTATAATGTATGTGTGTTGCCCTACCATTTGTTAATAGACAGAGTTGAGGAGTCACAAAATAATTCCAGAGAGGTGTCTTGGCATTGTGCTGCAATGCTTGTTTTGTGATACCCTAATTTTGTGTCCATTGTGATTATGATTACAACCAAATATCAAGGCACTCTGCAGTGTTTTTTTTTTCCTCTTTGAGTCTCTGATACTTTTTTTGTTCATTTCTGCTCCAAAAAGGTTATCTTCCCTCTACCCTCAGTCCACTTCATTCTGGTGGCTGTTCAAAAGAAGGAAATCCACTCCAATCTACTATTTAGCATTCCACCTGCTGCCTTGTGTGTGTCCAGCAGAGTTGTGCTCATTCCCAAGCTGTGGTACTCTAAAAAGTTCTGGATTGAACCCATTTGGAATGCTTCTGCAATGATTCCCTGAGAAGTCATCAGCACCCTGCCTGTGAAACACACTAGCTAAAAGTGTGAAAACATCTACTTCCTCCAGTGGATAAGTAAGCAGAAGTAAAACCCATTTATTTGTGTCTTAACGTTGGTGACATCATAGCAGGACTTTTGAAACCCTTCTCAATCCGCCACTATCTTCAAGCACTGAGCAGTTCACTCCCGTTAATCTGCCCCCAGCCCTCCCTGATCAGCTATCTCCTCCCTGATAATCCCCTACCACAACGACCTGCCAACATTCTTTCTATGAAAACTTTCCTGAGGTTATTTCCGTCTCCTTGCCTGTTGTGGCTAAAGAACACACATTTATGCCTGTTGATTTTCAACATCAGGGTCTGCTTCTTTCCTGTAATATTTCTAACACCAACATTTGTCTTCTTTTCATCCCGAAGATATGCCTGAGTCTCTGCCAGCACCATATTTCAAAGGCTTCAGTTTTCTTCTCGTTACTTCCATTAATCTTCCACTATTCACATCCATAAACTGGCAGGTAAAAAATTAAGTTTTTTAACAGTTGAAATTCTGTACATTTCAAGCTGGCACCATTATTCCAAACTTTCGTAAGAGAGAGCCTGCCTGAGTGAACCATTCCTTGGCATCTTCCTCATGGCTAGTGTTTTCTAAAGATGAGAGTTTACTCCTGCCAGCAGCTAATGAAGATGTGGGAGACAAGCTGGGCAGAATTGTGAGTTATGATGGAAATAAGAATGGT
Organism: Carettochelys insculpta; assembly: GCF_033958435.1. Classification (NCBI taxonomy): domain Eukaryota; kingdom Metazoa; phylum Chordata; order Testudines; family Carettochelyidae; genus Carettochelys; species Carettochelys insculpta. Next base: position 193,080,682 of record NC_134139.1, read on the forward strand.
TGAGGAATCCCAAAGCAAGTGGCAAAGACCCATCATTCTTGTTCCAGAACTGATGAGTCAACATGCTTCTGCGTAGCCTTTTGAAAAGCTAATGCTGTCATGAAACTGAATGTGTGCTCAGAGCCATGAGTGGATAAGCTATTGCAATATTTAAGGACTGACAGTTATCTCATTAACCTGGATCTTACAAATGGGTATTGTCAAATTCCATTTTCATCTGCATTACAAAGAAAACAGTCCTGTTAACACACTTTGGGGTCTTCTATTTCAGGGCAGTGCCCTTAAACTTACATGGAGCAGCTGCAGCTTTTCAACAGTTAGCAGACAGAGTACTCAGGGGTCACCAACACTGTGCAGTTGCACACTTAGTTGACATGTAGGCTGACAACTGGAATGACCACTTGCAACAGGTATGGGTAGAGCTCCAATCCCTGGCTGTGACAAGCCTCACAGCCAGTCCAGCAAAATAAGAACTGGCACATCAGAAGTGACGTATGTGTGTTACACTGTGGGAGAACACCAGCTTAGGCCTCTAGTGAGCAAGGCTGGGACCTTGTCAGGCTATCCCTTTTCTTAGATGCCGAAGCAGAAGAAGCACTTCCTTGGGCTAGATAGCTATTAGAGACAAGTCATTTTTGGCCAGTTTTACCACCATTGCTGCCACTGTGTAGCCATGGTAAAAGATTGGGAAACCTCAGAAGGTCCCTGACACAACAACTATGAGATGAACCTTAACACCCTGAAAAACTGACTGTGCTGGGAACAGCTCCAGTCCCATCCAGATTGTTTCCAAGAGTTTGCTCTGTGGAGAGACACATCTAATGGAGGCCAGGAGGCAATACTTTCACAAGAGGTGAAACCCGAGGTACGCCCAGTCTTGAATCTAAGTTGTTAGCTGGTCCTCAGGGAAAAGGCCTGTTTGGTGATCAAAAGAAGCATTAGCAGCCCTTTTGAACTATGTATTGGTTAATACTTTCTCCCTCATTATGGATTAAATCCGCCCCTTGGGGACTAAAGACCGTGAAGGAAATCAGCCCTTGTTTTCTGTGATGGTGCTTGTCTTGCCAACCCTATGCAATACCATGCATGTATATGCAACACCATGCAGGAAAAAACTAGTAATGTGTACTTCTCTTTGCAGGAAATTGGGCTTACACAATTAACTCTGTCTTGATGGGGAAGATATGTGGAGGAGCAGATCCTCACCCCAATCAGGAAAAGGTTAAATAGCTCCTCTAGGCACACTCGGCCTAACTCCAGTGCATCTGTGATGCCAGTCAAGTCTGGAGATGGGCAGGTCCTTAAAAGGAAGGATCCCTGTTCAGTGTAGGACAGGTCCCTGAAGGACCAGAACTGCAACTCAGAAACTTCCCAGACCCTAGAAGCAGGGATTCCTGACCTGAGAAATGGCTTGTGAGCCTTGGCAGCCCAGGCCTGTTCTTTCTTTTTTACTTTTTCTCTTTGACTTCCCAAACATCTCCGACTCAGCTTTTTGTGGACTTCAGGAGCATACCGAATTTTTGTTGTGACTCCTTTAACTTCTCCCTGCAAGAGAGCTGACCCCTTGAACAGCACAGCCAGAGGCTACCTACCAGACTCAAAGACAGGAGTCAATTGACAGGAGACACTCTTCCATTTTATGCTCATAGTATATTTATTTTAGGTAACAAGTTATGTCTTTGGAAAGCGTGGGATTTCATGGCTGACATTTTAAATGGTGTTTTATCGGCTTTCACAGGGTATCATGTGTTATGGTACTTTATAACCCTTATAAAATAACTGAATTACAATTGATTGAAAAATATTGACTTCCCTCCAAGCTGTACTTTACTTATCCCTACATCATGATGTCAGGAAAAGCCTTCAATCCTGCTTCTCTGGTAGTCACGAGATACATAAGGTGCTTTAAGCTTCTCAGTTGACAATAAGGTTTCCAAATTTTGAATGGCACAAAACCTAACACCTTTGTCCTGGCTCTCACACTACCCCTTCCTAAAGGCCCCGTCCCTGCTTTGCCCCGTCCCTCAGGCCCTGCCCCTCCTTGCTCAGTCCACCCTCCCTCACTTTCATCAGGTTGGGGCAGGGGTTTGGATGTGAGAGCAAGGTGCAGGCTCTGGCTGGGGGAGTGGGCTTTAGGGTGAGATGGGGGTTGAGGTGCAGTGGGGAGCATGAGGGCTCTGACTAAGGTGTTCGTTTTCTAGTGTGGGGCTGAGGGCTTTGGGTGCAGGGGTTTTGGAGAGTGGGAGGATGTGCAGGTTCTGGGAGGAAGTTCAGGGCTGGGACAGAAGGTGGATGGGTAGGGGTTGTAGGCTTCTGGCTAGGGCTGAGGGGTTTGGGATGGTGAGGGAGGTTAAGGGTTGTGGAATAGGAGAAGATATGGGTTCTGGGTGGGTCTTTCCTAAGGTATCTCCCAGGAAACAGCTAGTAAATCTCTATGGCTCCTCTGCAGGGGAGCAGGAAGGCTCAGCACACGGCCCACACCCTCAGACACCACCCCGCAACTCCACTTGGTTGCAGTTCCTGGCCAATAGGAGCTGTAGAACTGACGTTTGGGGTTGGGGTAGCTCACAGAGTCTCCCTGACTCCCCATATGTCTAGGAGCTTCAGGGATCTTCTGGCAGTTTCCCAAGAACCATGCACAGCTGTAACTTATACACCTACTGGGTGTGGACCTACACACTGACTGGATGTGGTTCACTATCCCAAGCAGTGGCACTTAAGCAGAGAAAGAACAAGTCTTTTCTACAGCCTTAGCTGAGAGGTTGCCAGCTTTTAGCAGAAGCTGTAGAGGCTCTTGCACGAAACTCCAGAGTCCCGGATTCAAGTCTTCCTGTTGGCAGTTGCAGAATTCTGTAGAGAGCCCGCCTACCTCCACGGGACCACCAACCAGGCTTTCAGTGGCCAGATTAGTGGTGCTGACCACAGCCCCCAGGATCCCTTTTGACTGAGCATCCCAGTAGAGAACTAAATGTGGACAGGTGTTATGCAAGCTCAGAGTATTTATTAACTTCTAAAACCATCTGTAATTTCTGTTGGATACACCGTTGGTTAATTGTAGAAGTCATCCCACTGGTTTAAAAATGTAGACTTTTGTGATTTGTACAGGTTAGAAAGCAAGCGTTTTGGTTTTGTGTGTGTGAATGCAGGTAATATTTTCTGTGTTGTTTTTGTTTTTTATTCCATCTGAACCGGTCAACACTTGACTATTGCTGACTTGTAGAGGAGCCTTTGATTATATGATCAGTTGCACAGATGGATGCTTCTTGTTCAGAGCTTTGAAAACTGAAAAAATGTACAGTTATTGCTTTGCACTACATGAGGACATCAAAAAAAGTCTAAAAGCTATCTGCTAGTCTTCTGCTATAAGCAATTAGGATAAAGCTGAATAAATCCCAGATCACACAGTAATAAATATTTTAGCTGTCCCATAAGCAACTCGTGGTTTTCAGATGTATCTTCAGGCAAATAAAAAAAATACCAGGGCTAGATTTCTGTTTAAACCAGACAACTTCCTATGCTTGGATTTGTATCTTTGTCACTGGAGAAGAGACCAGTCTAACTGGAAACCAAATTATAGTGCTACATGAAATAGTAATGTAAAACCAACAACCCCCTGTTGTCCACAGGTGAGATACACCTAGCTCATAGAGCTGGAAGGGATCTTGAAAGTCATCACATCCACCAGTCCTCTGCAGCAGGACCTCTCACCATGCCTGATAGTTTGTTTTAATCTATTTTCAGTATTTCCATAGATGACCTCCTCAAGGACTGAGCTCACAACTCTGGATTTAGCAGGCCAACGCTCAAACCACTGAGCTGTCCCTCTCCCTGGTGTTTTTTGGAGCTTAGATTGTGTACCCCTATCACATGAGCCAAAAGCCAGTTAGTTAAGGCTCTAGCATAGACTACTCAGTCTCCCTGTAAGTGATCTCAGTGCCCCTAGATGGAACAGTACGACACACCCAGAAGATCTGTGGGTTACAGTGGCATGTTGCATTCTAAAGAGATGGCCACATTGGCAGCTTGCAAAGATCCCTTGGGTAGAGGAAAACCACTTAATTTCCCAAGTCAATTAAGGTTTTCCTTAGAGAGATTGGCAATCCCCAGCACTCACAAAGTCTCGGGCATTGTGTCTTCTCTACCAATTCTGCACGGTAGAGGATTTTACTCTAAGAACATCTGAGTCAAGATAGCTGAACTTTGGCTTCTTATGTGGGCTCTGAATACCAAACAAACTGCTTTTTATGCTATTTTAAAGCATGCATTATGGCAGCTGTGATTTCTGCAATAATACATTTTAAATGACTTTTCTGCAATCACATACTTAGCTCTTTTACATCTCTTGATGTAAAACGAAAAGTGTTAAAATAATACACTAGACTTATCTCCTTGGTATAGTAATGGAAAAGGTTGCCTGCCCAATGTATGAGGAAGTCTCTGTCCTCAGAGTCCATCCTAATGTCAGCTAAGATGATGACAATGAACTGCAAATGTTGGGGGATGGGGGGAAATGATATTTTAGCATTCCGGAGTTTTGAATTACTTGAAGAAGATTAATTACAGGCCTAGGCTTGCTCAGCTTCATCTTTAGATGACTAGTAATCCCCCGAACTTCAGTGGCCATTACTCATATGGGGAACACAGGCTGGATTTGGCCATATATAAATAATGGATAACCCATTTAGTACCAGGAGGCATCTCATCATCACTAACACATTGAAAATGGGAAAATCACAGACTAGAAATGTAGTGTCTTTTGAAGGAAATGCTCTTATGTGACAATCTGTTCAATGTTGAATTTTAAAATGATCTCACGCTTTCCAGAAGGTAGCTTATTGCTTTCTTTTTCAAACTATATATTGAAAGTTGTCCACAATACTAGATTAACAGAAATACAGTCAGTGAGCCTTGTGTTTGGAGCTTTGGTTCCTCACTACGGGGTGTGGTGGGTTTTCTTTATTGTTCAGTTTGTCTGATGTAGGGCCTTATGAAAGTGAGCTGCTCATAACACTGACCAGAAACCAATCTGCACTGGGGCGACTATGACCTAAAATCCCAGTTCTGCAGCAAAATGACTATTTGGGAGGAAGTTGAGTCTTCTGTGGGTAGGTCGCAATGAACTCCAGTAGACATGCACACAGGGGAGGAAGAAGTTTGTGAATGATTCTCTGCTTTCTTTTATCACTCCCTCTCTTCCGTTCCTCCTGCCCATGCGGGGGCATTACCCTGAATGACAGCAAGAATAGAGATGAACAAATTTCAGGTGCAGGCTGAGGGTGAGTTTTAGTTGCAAAAAAGCATAAAATAATTACCTAGAATTCAGACTCATGTCAGGATCTCAGGACAATGAGCGGGAACCCTCTCTTGCCCTCTGTTATTGGAAAGTCACTTGTCCTACTCCCCCGCCTATTGTTTTGTGGGAGGCAGAAGAGAGTGATGGGCCCTTTCCTTTCCCTGACTTCTATGCAGAAAGGTGTTATCCAAAGAGATATTTTTGTCTTCACATCATGCAGAATCTTTTCCATCCGTCAAGTGGGAAATTAGTAATCCCCATGTCAGATCATCATCGAATGCACAGTGTCATAGACAGGTGTGCAGTCTCAAGTGTTGCCTTGGAATAGAAAATGGCCTTAACACCTGCATAGCCAGGGAGGCCTTGGAACGTCTGTTGGATTTGTCTAATAGAGCACCTAGGCATAGAGGTGAAGGTTATCTACACAGCTAAACCAGTCCGTGTATGAACACCATTGCCGAAGGAAATGATCCATTCAGCACAGTGTGCCCCATTCTTTTCACTGTTTTTGTGTGTTCATGATGTCAGTGTGAGGTTGACAAATGGTCTGACAAAAGATGCTCACAAAATGTGAGACCTCTTGCAATATCCTCCCACATAGCTGGCTGTGATTCTGTGTATTGCCTTTAGAAAGAGCCATACATAATCTGTTTTCCAGTGGAGCGACTTGAAAGAAGCAGCTCTAATGTACCTAAATGAATTTCTCAGATTGTCCAAAACATACCATGTTGTGCAGTAATGTGCAGGTGTGGGGACAACATTGGTCAATGTGGCAGCCTCTGTTTTGTCAGGCCAAAAATTCATAATTCTTTGGATTTTCTTCTCTTTTTTTTTTTTAAATCACCAAGCTCTCTGTATCTCTTGCACACTTCACCCAGGAATAATCAGTAATGTACCACTAATTACTTTTGGTAATTTTGAAATGGATCACTTTTTTCCAAGCCAGCTTTTAATTACTGCTGCTTAGGCTGACTCCCAACTATCCAACTATTACAAAAGTTCATTAGTTCCTGCTGTCAGCTTTGCAGTAAGTGGAGCCTTTCAGAGTTTAAGGTAAACTAATTAATTCGTTATTACAAATGGATTGTGTAGCCAGTCCCCACTGTTTTGAAATACAATCTAAATGTGGGTAGCAAGTAACTTTGCTGGCTGCTAATACCTGCCTCTTCTGTGATAAAATCTGCAGTTCCAAAATTGGGCTGATCAGCTATCAACGGACTCACAAATAGGAGGGTGACATGAAGATGTCCTGCTTGTTATCAAGTGACTGCCAAGAATGATGGGTAGTTTGGAATAGAATTCATTAGTTTGCTTTTGCTCCCTTTGCTGGCTCTTCTGCAGTAGAACACAAATACTTTTGGTCCTAAATACAGTGTGATTATTGGGCTTTCTTGGCTTAGGTTGTATTTTCCTAGTTGCATGGGAAGGAAGTTTTCTCTAGTGGATAGAGTTGGAAACTGTGAATCCAAGTTGCAGAATTCTGTTCCTGACTCTGCTACTGACTTACTGTATCACTTACTTACTGACTTACTGTATGACCTCAGCAGAGTCCCTTCCAATATTCTGTGCCTGCCTCTCTTTCCCTGGGGAACTCGATTTGACTATGTTTAAAGTACCCTCTAGCATTGTTGTGAAGACTGTTAATAGTAAAGTGACAAAGCATCTCTTATACCAAACTTTGTGGAGCTGGAACTTCCTGGAGGCAGCATTTTAAATCTGTACCCCTTTTTGGCTTTACTGCCGTTGGTCCAGCAACAGAGCCCAGGCAGCTATAGCAGAGCAAGCTGGATTCTGTTCTTTATCCCGCATCATCAGTTTTTGACCATGTTCTGGCTTTAGGATCTTTAGCATTAATAATGATGCAAGCAATAGAAATGACCCAGCTTAGTGTCATAGTGAGTGGGCACATAGGAAGAAAGTCTTTGGCTTGTGAATTGAGTATATTGGCTATGGAGTAATTGAAAGAAGAAAGTACTGGGACCACCAACACTGGGTATGTCGACACTGCAGTTGGGAGGTATGACTGCACATGTTGGCATACTCAAGTCAGGTTTGAAATAGCTTGCTAAAAATAGTGTGTAGCCACCAAGTCAGCACGAGTTAGCCAACCAAATAGAAGCCTACCCATGGCCCTGCCCACGACTACCCTAATCACCGCCTGTGACACCATGACTATGCTGCTGTATTTGCACATGCTGCAGTTGAACCTCCCAGTAGCAATGAGGATATGTCTTTTCTTCTCTTTCTCCAGCTGTCATTGCACTGTGCATAGAAGTGTGTCCCTTTAAAAAGGAAGGAGGAAGGAGAGGCATTGAGAAGGAAAAACTTCCTCTTTAAAAACAAAGAAACCAAAAGAATAAATGAATAATAACAGATATCCTGCTGGTCTTCTTTAGGATTCTTTTAGGGAATCCCACTTTTAGGAGGAAAAGATGAAAACAGGCACTCCAAAAGAGAGAAGCGGAGGAAAACTCAGATCATTTTTCACTGCCAGGACTGCAGTGTGCAATGCATTGGCAGGCATTATTACCTGGTAAAAAAATTTGTTTTGCAACTGATCCTGAGTCCTCATAAATCATTAATGCCTGGCTAAGCACAGTATGAGCATTACAAATATACTGACAATAAGGATACATTCTGATATAACCTTGTGTTCAACACTAATGCCTGCAAGTTATTTAGTAATACAAAGGGGGGGCTCAACAAGGAAGATCAATGAATCAATGGAGCTTCCTGACTGCATTCTTTCTCCCTCCTCTTTCCTCCCTGCCTCATCTCACTTAGGTTCAGAAACTGAGCTATGTAACAAAAAGGGCAGCTTGAGGGGCGAGGGAGAGGGAATTATAGTGTCAAAGTTGCAGTGGCAAAATACAAGTCCCTTTGTTTCTTCTCAGGGTCTTCTCCAGTTTGTGTTGTTTGGAGCCAAACCAAACCATTGCTGTAGACCTGTGCTTTGTGATTTGCATCCCTTAATGAATCCACGCAGTACACTGCACATCATTGCAAACAATGTAGATCATGTGCCTAATAGCTACAGTTGGATACAATTGACAAGTGTTCTGGAAAGCCAAGTAATATTGTGTAGGGCCTCAAAACGAAGAACACCCATTTCAAACATGGGGAGTAGTTCCTCCACAGACTCACTAGTAGTAGTTCTGAATCCTATGATGAAGAAATTCTTGGCCATAGTCATGGATCCAGTGACTCTGCTCACTGTTGTCTTTAATCTATCATAGGTGTATGTACTTCTGCCGGTTCCCACACACCTTCCATCCCAGCATGTTCACAGTGGTATTGCCACCCACTCATTCAGTCTAAAGAAGGGCCAAAGGTCCACCTGTATAGCTGCTCTACCTACAGCCCCCATATCTTTCCAAAATTTTAATGCTTGTCCCAAGGGATTAAATTGTGTTGGAGTGCCTCACACTGACCTTTTGTAAGCTTTATTCTGTCTGACTGTACTAAAGGAAAAGCTGGCCCAAACTCAAAGGATCCATCTCCTCTCTCATTACCAGGGTCTCATATGTGGAAGATTTTGAATAGGTGGGATATGTAGATATGCTTACTGGGGAACAGAAAGGGGCTTTGATTAAGGACATAGAATTACAGAGAAGGGAGAAAAGGAAATTAGATGAGGAAATTTGAAAAGAAAATACAGAAGACATGGATGAAATGTATAGGAGATGAGGCAGAATCAAAAAACATATGGAGGAGCCATCTTTAATATATAAAAGGACAGCAAATTAGTCTGAGGAAAATGCAGATACTGAACATGAGAGAGGAAGAGATGCCCCAAGACAGAGATCTAGAAAAAGGGGTGTAGATATGATGAGAAAGGAGAAATTTAAAATAACAAAATCCCTGGACGTTTAACTAAAAATGGCATCTAAAGATGTTCTTGTGACACCAAAGACCTCAGGCTCTTAAGCCCTCATCAGGCAAAACACTCATTGCTGCTTTCAATGAGTGTTTTGACTAAACAAGACTTACAGGCTGCGTCTACACAGCAATGAGCAGCCCACAAGATGCGAATGAGGCACGGTTGTAAATTTCCCACAACTCGTTAGCATTTGACCATGTGATTCAGAGTCTGGAAGAAGTCTGCGGGGATTTCCTGGAAGGAAACCCAGAAGGAAGAGGGGCTTCTGGAAGGAGGGTTTTCTTCTGGGAGATCCCCGCAGACCACACATCTTCACCGCTATTTTGGAGTCCGGGAGAGCTTCCGAATCACGTGGCCCTATGCTAATAAGTTGCAGGAAGTTTACATCCGCATCTCATTAGCATCTTCCAGGCTGCTCATTACCATGCCCTTTCCAGAGAAAGACGCATGTGTAGAGGCAGCCGCAGAGTTCAGGCCTGACTCAGACTTTGGCCCATGTTCTAGAGCAGCGCTCAGCAACCTTTGTCACCTCGTGGCACACTTCAGGAGTTCTTATAATTTTACAACACACCCTATATATATATATATATATATATATATATATAAAAAAAAAAACCCAATCCCCCCCCACCCCCTCAGAACCAGGCACCCCCAGCTGCCTGCTCTAGCCCAATCCCTCACCCCTTCCCCAGAGCCAGGCATCCCCTCTTCCCACTCTCACTCGATGCCGGTGGTTCACCAGAGCTGTCAGCACCACTCCCACTGCCCCACTGACCACACTGCCCACACAGTGGGGTGCATGTGCAGAGCAGCGGATGGCACTCCTGGTATGTGGCTCTGAGGTACACTCAGTGCCACTTCACAGCACACCAGTGTGTTGCAGTACACTGGTTGCAGAACATTGTTCTAGAGGCCGTCATCAAATGTTTACAAGCAAAACCTTAAAGCTTCTCTAGGTAAGAGAGATCACTTTCATCCCCATTTAAGTTTTGCATTTGCTTGAGCCAATAGTATTAAGTTTTAGTTCAAAAGAATGTGCTAAAAATAGTCCATGGTGTAAAACCCACAGGACTGAGTGGTTTATTTTCCTCTATTATGGTTCTGACACAAGCGTACTGTTATTTCAGTGCCCTTTCTAATGATCTGCTTACTCTCCAGAGGATGCTGACCCATTTCTGCACATAGTAATTAGCCTTTCAGACACTACTGTGTTTCCATTAACTAGCTATAAATGTGCAAGGTGACATTTATTTACTTAGTCCTGAAAAATGTTCATCACAGATGATGGGGTTTAGTTGAATTTCAGTTTGCGTTTTAATGTGGGAGTTGAGTATTTGCATGCTTGTTTGTTATTAAAGCACTAAGACTTCTCTAAATGACACTTGCGAGATGAATTTTATGTTGGAGGCAGGAGAAACAGAACTATAGGAAAAGAATATTTGATCCTGATTCTCTTTTACAGTAAGGCCCCTCTAGATCACTGCAGTATAATGGACGTAGAATCATACCCCCTTTTAGATCCCTTTATGCTGCAAAGGGGGCTTACATATAAGTAAGAATTAGAGACCCTTTAGATATAAAGACATATCTGAAAATAGATTTGCAAAGTGTTTTATGTGATTGAGGAAATGACAATGTTGACCTATTTCAGACACGTGTGTGTTTGTACGTGTGTGTGTGTGTAACATTAATAGTAAAGTTAGTTTTATCTTCTTGATCTCTGTCTTCAACCCCACTACATACTCTTAACTTAACTGTACGTTATTTGTCCTGTCTGTCATTCTGGTCTACAACCTTAGTGAAAGGCTTTCACCTAAATGATCCAACAAGCGTGTAGAACATCTAGGTTGTTTAATAGTTCACATTCACATATGAAGACATGTGGCATGCTGTGATTTCATTCTCTCAGTACCGAGAGGCTGTGTGACAGGAGGCATCATGCAAGGTAGGTGCTTACTGTAGGACAGAAGTACTTTCAGCTGTTATTTTTGTCATTGTGAATATCTTGTGATGTGTGAAAGTCAATTGTTGCTGTAAATGAAGCCATCAAAAACTACAAATTAAAAATTCTGAAATGGGAAAAAAATCCTCTGAGTGTAAAAAAAAATGGAAATAGTAAAAAAGCCAGTCATTTGCTCTCTGCGTGTCATAAAAATGTTGTTAAGTTAATCTTTTATCATACTAAATTGCCACCTATGTTGAAATGATATTTAATGAACTGCATTGGTAATCTTGGCTAAACTTTAATACGAGATAGTGCAACAAAATACTTACAATTAAGGCTATTGTATTTTGTTTATGGAGAAGTTTCAGACATTCTTAATATGCTTGAGTTTAGGATATGCTGTTTTTTCGGGGTGTGTGGTTTTACTCTGATGACACACAGCCAGTTCATGTTACATCAAAATGCCATGGTTTTGCTTAGAGTTATTCTAATACATTCAAAAGTTATTTGCATTTGGAGAAAAATTACATAGTTCTCACATTCTGTTATAACAAATTATTTTTAACTTTTCTGTGATAATGTGTTGTTATCTGTGTGTCTGATTTGCTGATGCTTGATTTTCTCAAATTTTTGTTTTTAATCCTTCCAAATTTAGGATTATTTTTAATTATTTAGACCCACTGGTTCCTGCTTATTTTTTAATACCCATTTTGTTTATTATTTCTTTGATTGTCAGTGTTGAGCCAGTCTTGCCAACAAACAATATCAAGTGTTTCCTATTTCTCTACTTCTTTACAAGAAAAAAAATAAATAAAAACTCTTAATGGGAACCCTGGCACTGTCTGTCTTCTCTGTTCTGCAGAAATGTTGAAGGAGTTGAACCAGCAACGCAGAGCGAAAGAGTTTACAGACCTGAAAATTATTGTTGAAGGCAAAGAGTTTGAAGTCCACCAAAATGTTCTAGCTTCCTGCAGCTTGTATTTCAAGGACCTGATTAAAAGGTTTGCCTTCCTTCCAGCTGTGATCTGGTCTGTTCTTTTGTAGGGCGCATTTGTGTCGCTTTTTTCTTCCCCTTTCTTGCAGGTTTATGAAGATTGAATCTCCTGTCACAGAGCCAGTAGCCATTCTTTTCACCTCCTTTGAATGTATTTTCAAACTGAGACTCAGATCCATTTGTTACACACCAGACACGTACAGTGTAATTATTTCTGATCCGTAATGGCCTGTTTTGGCTGAAGAAGGTTTTCCATCACTGAAAATTCTAAGCTTAAAACAAAACTAGCAGTAGTGATCCAGACCATATGATAGAACTACTACTATCAATATTTTAAAGGGAATCTATTACATAATACTAATCTTTATCCTTCAGGCGAGAGTAAACCATAAGCTTCCCTGTGAATGATGCTGAAACATCATACCAATAACTTATTCAGACTATAGTAACCCCTTCAGCACTGAAATCTTTGTTACATGCCACATGTGACAGTGAGGGAGAAGGAGAGGTTGACAATTATAAATGCATTATTTGGGGCCTTTTTTAAAGGACAAAAGTCAATTGGCAAATTTTTATTGAAAAATTGGAAAGACAATGTTAGATAAAAATAAAACTCAGTCTGCATGTTTAAACCAGGAGTTTTTATCTTAAGCAAACACTTCTTTAGCTTAGAATAGATGTAATATGTACATTTGTAAACCTCATGTCTCCACCTTTACATATCCCTGCCGTCTGTTTCTAGCTGATTGATTCTAAACAGTGCATGATAATCTTTTTTTTTTCCATTACATTGATTTTTCAATTTGTATGCCTCATATCCTTGATAGGAATAAATTGGTACTTTCATATTATTAGTAAGTTAGAGTAGCAAGAAGGGAGGGATTTAAAAAAAAAACCCACCAGGATAACTTTCATTTTTCTCTCAATCATCAGCAAATTAATGCAGCTGCTGATTTTGCCTTGCAGTATTTTCCTAAGCAGACTGAGCCTGGACTGTGCTAAAAAATGGAATTAAAGAACATTTTGCTTGCTTTCAAATTCTGTATTTAAATTTTGCCAACTAACACAATAGTGACTGTATTTTATTTCAGGATGGCATATTGGCTGGTATTTCCTTTTCAATGTATTATGTCCTTTTGCACAAAGCTGTTTTTCTAATTGTGCATATATATTATGTTTCTATGATATAATTGTCCTTGACTGCCTTATCCATTATTCATAAAAAATATGTTGGCCTGGTAGCATGTTATTTTCCCCTCTGTAAACCTAATGATTGCTAGCTCTAGCTATTACAGACTTCTTTTCTGTCCTTTTTTTTTTCTTGTCTGCTCATTATCACTTGCTAGTTAAGACTATAATATATGCCTCTCACAGAGTTAAGGTGTGCACTCTATAGGCAAAGGAGATCTGAGACACCTTTTATAGAAACCCAGTAATTGACTGGCCAAGGAGTGTCATTTGAGTTTGGCGGTGAAGATGTATGTTCATCTACAAAAGTGATCAGGCACCATATATTTCTATAGAGAATCTGGGGAGGACTGTAATTTAGTTGTCAAATGGAGATGAATTGTACACTGAATGCAGATTAAACGGGGCAATCAGTTTAAAAAAAAAAAAAGCTTGAATGCAGTTCTTCTCTGCAAAGTGACTGTGGGAAAGTGGAACCCTGGAGTTCCTCACTTTGTCTCACTATGATTCGCATCAGACTCACTCACTTTCCAACTGAAAAGTGGGAGGAGGGTTATTCCCCCTGGACTGCAGGCTCTGAAAGTTCCTCCAGGAATCAGAAAGTCAGCTTGCATTCTTTTCCTTCTCATACATCAGCAGCAGTGCTAAGGAGTTCTCAGGTCAAATTCTCAATAAGACCAGGTCTTCAGTATATGGCCTCAGTCTCACTCATGGAACCTTAATGAATGCTTGTGGGACTCCATGAGGGTATGCGAGGCAGCAACATTTTATTACTGGTGATGACACTTGAATAGGGAGGAGCCCACCGTCATGCCAGGTTGAGATTTTGGTCTGAGCAGTGGTGTAATTAGGAAGAATAAATGTTCACCTGCTGAGTGTGGGAATTTGTTCTAGGAACTTTGAGAGTCCGTAAACCTGGGGCTCTGAGTTGCTATTTTAAAGACACACTTTTAAGGTAACTACACTGGAAAGCCCAATCATTCGAGTGACTCCAAGGAAGTTAATGATACCTGAGAACACTTAACTTGCAAGAGGCTATCAGCTGCTTGTGGGAGCACGTCCTTAGTGAAATAAAATCCCTATACTTCAGAATGGCAGTTTATTTATAAATAGAGTGACCAGATGTTGCATGTTTAAAGGGAGAGACCTGTACTTAAGTGCTCTTGCAGTAATCCTGGCTTTAAAAATAAATAAATAAATAAATAAATGAAACAGACAACTTGTCCCATATTTTCTGCCCCCGACCCTCCATCCACACTGATGGGTCCTGCGGGAGGCCCGATCCCTGCTCACCAGCCACCTGCCCACCAGCAGCAAGTAGTGAGGGGCAGCGGTCAACAATGGGAATAAGTGTGCAAGTTCGGCCAAAGTGTAATACAAGAGCCAGTCACTCCCCTGCTTCTGAGTCAGCCCAGCCCCCAATGTAGGCTGGTTTTCATCCAGCAGGACCTATACCCCTTCCTGTTTCCTGCCGGCACTGGCTGCACACCATGAGCTGCAGTGACTGGTGAGTGTGGGCAGGTGCCAGCTAGTGGCTCTCTGCTGCACACTCATTGGACGTTTGGGTGCTCCCCCTCTCAGGATATTCTCTCTGCTTTGCCCCTCCTCTCCCCCCGCTCCAAGCCATCCTACCCAGTGAACCATTTCTATTGCCATCTCCTGCAGTCAGATTCCCAGGGCACAGGTGTCCAATGCAGCCATAGGGCTTAGCTCCTTCCAGTCGGTACAGTAGCTACAGGAGACAGCTGGGTTGTGTCACTGGGCAGCAGCAGAGGAGACGGCTTTCGGCATGGTGTGGGTAGGAAGGGACAAGACACTTCTGGCCACAAGGGAGCGGTGTTAGGGCAAGAGGTGAGCTCTGCAAAGACACAGGCCAGGTCATCCCTTCCTTCCCAACTCCTCCCCTGCAGCTGGAAGCAGCTCTTGTCCCTTCCCTCCTGCATGGTGCTGAAAGGCTGCTGCTGGCCCACATACTGGTATGAACCCTCTCAGAAATCAAGGGAGGCATGTGACTCTGTGGCTCTCCCCACCCACACACACACAGGTTGCCTCAGGAAAATGTGGCACCAGGTACCGGGCAAGTAGGGTCTGTCCCAAAGGTCCAGCTAGGCATAGGGAGCAGAGAGCTCCAGGCAAAGGAAGGAGGGTTGTTCGGTCACCCCTGCTGTGTGAGAAAGATGTACAGGACTGAGTGTGTGTCACCTCTCCCCATGTAAACCCTAAAGCCCTAAAGATAAGTATGTAAATAAAAAGAATCCACTAAGCATTATTTCTTTTTAACAGGGACACAGGCAATTTGATGTTAATTTGAGCATTTGTACTGCATATTTCTGATTGATTGCCACTGAATTTGCTTGAATATGAGAAATTTTACCAGGTGTCCTGTATTCAGCATAGGGAAATGTGGTCACCCTATTTTTAAATATTGCATGTTTAGAATGTTCTCTTGGTAATGGCCACATGATGCTAACAGCTCCTTTGAGGAAAGATGAAATGTGGATCACACTTAGGCTACATCTACACTAGCAAGTTTTTTTGAAAAAGCCTGTGCTCTTTCAAAAAATCCAGTGGAGCATCTACACAAAAAATACCTTCTTTCAATATTAAATTGGAAGAATGCAGCACTTTTTCCAGCGACCTCTTCTGCTTATGGATGAAGAAGAGCACCTTTTCCTGAAAGATTATTCAAGAAAAAAAGTGTGTAGATGCCCCGGGGGCCCTTTTTTCGAAAGACCAGTCCTCCATGGTGCCGTATTTTTCAATCTGCAGTGTTTCTTGGTCTGTTCTTTTTCAAAAGAACGACTGAGGTGTGGCCACTCTCTGTCAAAAGAGCAGATCGATTTTTTTACCTGCTTTTTAGTGTGTGATCACAATCTTTCCAAAGAAGTTTCTTCTGAAGAGAGCTTTCAAAAGAACTTCTTTTGCATGACTGCTGTATTATAGACGTAGCCTTCGAGCTTGATGTGTTTTATATTGCACTCTTTCTATTATCGTAGAAGTAAAAACAGACAGTTGCATCAAGTGGCTGAAAAATAAGTAAACATCTTTGTCATTTTTAAATAGTTTTATAAAAAACATTGAGTTAATGGTATGATAGACACAAGATCTCTTCCTGCTGCAGCTGAAGTCAGAGAGTTTGGCCTCTTACTTCAGTGGGAACAAGATCAACCCCATAAAGTTGCTCCGGCTGTGTGTGTGCATGTTCCCAGGTCTGTAGATGTTTCCAAAACACCTTTCGGTGTACTTGCATCACAGGTCCTGAACTATGGACAAACTACTGCTTTAACCCATCTGATTTATCTGCCTTTTATACCACTGAATGTTGCATGTATCTATAGGCAGACTAGCAAGCAATGCCCCAGATGTGAAAATGCTGACTGCTAGAAAATAAGTAAGACCAATTACAACAATGACTTTAAGGGGTTGTGAGCCAATGCCCAGGTGCCAGCTAAAGGTCTGGTGAGGCAAGAAGGTGCAGGGGGGGTGATGCTACACCAGCAGCTATGCTAAGCAGCCAGGGCAGGCTGGGTTCTTTGGTTTGTGTTTAGTTCGGGTACAGCAGCAAGAGGAAAATTACACTTAGAGAGAGACTTTAACAGTTACCTTTTTATTTATACAAAGATGGAAACAATATAACTAAGACAAGTGATCAAAGTACCACAATAGTGAATTTTTGTTTATAACTTTGCTAACAGTTAATAGGAAACCGCTGGCAGCGATTTTACAACAGAAGCGGCTGCCGCGTGTAAAAGGGGGTTTTAAACTGACCGCTCAATTTATGAATGAAACCAAGATGGCCGCTGAGTGAGTGACAGGATGATGATTTTTCTTGTGGTTACTAATATTTACAGAAGGTAATTGCTGACCGCAGCTTGCCAGTTAAGGTAAGGTAAGGACCCCCTGTGGTTTGATAGGCAAGATAATAATTTTCTACAGTTCTATGTAAAAGATAGTGGAGGATCGCAGTGTTCTAATAGATCAAAGGGGTAAACTCATTTTAAAGATAAGGTAAGGGCTTTCCGCGGTTTGAGTGACAGGATAATGGTTTTAGCAGTTTATAGCCCAAAACAGCTAGTACCCGCGGTTTTTAGAGGGGAAACAACACAATTTGACTTAAGAAAAGTTTTAGACAAACTAGCTAGCTTAAACTAATACAAGTTATGTGTACACAAAAAAGGCAAGTTGCAGGTGTGATTTTCACCCCTGCCTCTTAGACCTGGTGGAACCAGAGTCTTCCCCTCAATTCCTATAGGAAAGAAGTTTAATACAGGTGTAATTCTTACCCCTGCTTCCTAGATCCAGTGTGACCCAGATTCTCTCAATCCCTTGGGAGGAAGTAGATACGAACCAGGCGTCCCCAGTCTCTGGAGTTAATTCCAGACCTGGCCAGCAGGTATAGGTGATTGAAACTCAAAGTGGGGAGTTGGTCTGCCAAGCCCCTTTATACTGCTTTTGTCACGTACGCTTCTTCCTGGTCTCAAGTGGCCAATTGGGAGGAATATGTTTGAACCCCAGGTTTCCCAGGGAAGATGCAAGGCTCAATTTGCACCTGTGAATTGTGGACAATTGGGCACCTTTGGAGGTGATGGGCGGGGGTTCCCCAATCTTCCTGGGGAAGTGATCAAAGCTGGGGAAGTGATCAAGGCGTGTCAATTACTGAGATCAGCCAGAAGGGCGGCCATTAGCTAGCCCATCCACTGTCTGGTTTTTGTGTGTAGTAGAGAGGCTGGGCGAGACAGCACACCTGTGTTCCCAGGACATCAAAGGCTGCCTGTCTCCCCTGCTTATTTCTCTCTCTGTCTCTCCCAGTGGGGGAAGAGGAAGAAAAGGCCAAATGGGGGGTTCATGTCTGGCTACAGGGGTAAATTCAAGATTCGGCCTTAGTGTATGGCATTGTAAGGAAAAAGACACAGTGGCTGTGTCTGTACTACAGCGATCGTTCGAAAGAAGTTCTTCCAGAAGAGAGATCTGGAAAAACGTCTTTGAAAAGATCAGATCCACACACAAAAAAGCAGACTGAAAGATAGATCCACTCTTTCGATAGAGGGTGCCCACACAGCTCCTGCTCTTTCAAAAGAATGGGCCAGGGATCGAAAAATCCAGCACCACAAGGACTGCTCTTTCGAAAGAAGGGCCCACAGCGTGTCCACACACGCTTTTTTAAATAATCTTTTGGAAAAAGGTGCTCTTCCTCATCTGGCAGAATAGTAACAGTGTTAGTCTGTATTGTAACACAAGAAAACAGCAGAAACGTAGCACTTTAAAGATTAACAAAAAGATTTATTTGGTGATGAGCTTTCGTGGGATGGACTCACTTCATCAGTTCTGTAGAATTTCCAGTATAGATCCAGTTTTATAGCACAGAGGTCTAAAAATATTGTAATAAAAACTGACAAATCAACTACATCCCCTTCATTCACTTCTATGTATTTATCAGTTTTTATTGAAAAATTTTTGGATGTCTGTGCTATATAACTGGGTCTGTACTGAAAATTCTATAGATCTGAAGAAGTGGGTCTATCCCACGAGAGCTCATCACTGAATAAATTATTTTGTTAGTTTTTAACGTGCTGCATGACGGCTGTTTTTTTCCATTGGGCAGAGGAAGAGGGCCACCGGAAAAAGGGCCACGTTTGAACATGCAATATCTCATACACAAACCTCCCTCCCCTCCCAACTTTGACAAGGTTGTTCATATTCCAGAACCTGATTGTGCAGGTCCAGTTGTAGCTGCCATTGCTGTTGGATTGTAAGTGTTTCTTTGTTTTGATTGTGTATGTTTGTGTTTTCTGGAATAACAGATGGAAAATCCGATGATGTGGAACAGAACTTTCAGACTGCATGTGCAATGGACAGCTACAGCTGCCATATAAATGGCATGTCTGCTATTGCAAGGGGAAAGAGAACTTTTCACTGGAACATTCTATTTTTTTCTAACCCCCAGACCTCAAATACTTACCAAATTATATTGATAAAAAAATTCTTGGTATAAAATCCCTTTCCAGACCCAAATACTGGCCCTTTTAAGCAAATCTGAGAGTTGTATTTCTTTGCAAGGCAGCAGTTCAGAGAAGTGCAAATAGCATTCTGTACCTTTTAAGTGTTAAAAATTTTCTTTTAATGATGATCTGTTTTCCTGAGGGCTGGCTGATTCCAGTAGCCTACTGCATAAAGTACACGCAGCAGGAGATTATCACAAAGCCAAGAATTTTGACAGAACACAACATTCTGGTCCTTTTCTTTTCAGAAGGAGCAAAGTCACTTTAGTTCAGGACCAAATTGCTTTTCCAGGATAGCTTGCCTCTTTTCTATATTTTTGTTTGTTTAAGTTTTTTGTTTTTCTAAATTGGGATAGCAATTTCTGGATGTTGAGTCTGAAAATTTTGGATTATTAAGGCCAAATTCTGTTTACCCTTGCACCCTTATATGTCCAGTGTGACTTCACTGAAGTCATGGAAGTGAGATCAGATTCACACTATTGTAAAAGAAGGCAGAATCTGTGCACAAGACAGAGAAATCTCTCTCCCCATCTGAAACAGTCTGACAAAACTGCAAAAGCATTCAGGTGCTGGAAAACAGGCTGTCTGGTTGGTGTTTACATTCTGAGAAGCCAAAAATGAGAAAAAGCAGATGAAAGGAAAATCCACTCTGCAACCCCTTCCTGTTTTGCTTCTTAACAGGAACTTTTTCTTTTAACCCCCTTTGAGAAGTTGGGAGCATGTCTGCAGCTGCCTCTTCCACCTTCTCTGTGATGAGAAAACGTTTAACATTTGTGAAAGTAAATCCTTGCTTTTTTTAAAAGGAGACAGTCTTGGAAATCAGTTATGTTTTTCAGGTACAATCAGAGACGTGCTGTAAATAGAGGGATGCCATCAGCCATTTCTGTTAAACCGTTTACAGGGCCTATGGAAAGTACAAAATGTACTGTTCCTTTACTGCAGAGGCACAAGTAATGCTGTTGATGTCTTTCCTCTTAAAGAAGTTACTCATAGCTACTGTGTTTTGGGCTTGAGATACAGTCACGGGAAGGAGATTTTTGCTTCTACAGGCGGAGCCCTTTTGGGTCATAGCTGTTCTCCTGCTGTTTGTTTTTTGTTACGTAGCAGTGAGAGTCACATCCTGTTGCCACAGCTGGTTGCTAGGGTTTGATACTACATAGCTGTTGTGCTCTGAAAGACACTGAGCAGAAATTCACGTTTCAAGCCACAGGTTACAAATACTTAATTGTGCCTTTACAACCAAATGGTCATGGAGCTGACACAGAGTCCAGAGCACAAATTTCAGTGTGGCTGCATCCAGTCAAGCAAATGCAGGAGTGAATCGGTGGGGTGACAAGCTGGTACTGGATGCTTGCTCTGCAGTGACAGGCACATACATTCACTCTCTTTTAAAAGAGAAAATGTGGCAAGTGAGTGCAGGGCAGAGCCATCTTAAAGCTCAGCCTAGGGCACAGAAATTAAGCCTCTGCCTCAGGATAGTTCTGGCTTTCAGAGGTACCATGCAGAACCGCTTAATCTCATCCTGTCTCTTCAATGGCTACTGTAGCTATGGTAGGCTTGGGATTCCCACTGACATAATTTCTAGACAGAGCTACACAGCTCATCCAAGAAATGGCAGACTATTCACTCCCTTGCCCTCACTCTGGCTTGACTTCTCAGCAAGATGCACCACTGCCACGCAACCGCTTGTAAGGTGCTGATTCCTGTGACCCAGCTCTGTTTACTTCACATCTCAGGGGCCAGTCTGAGCTTGACTGCCTTGTGGACTTGCAATTTGGGGCAAAGGGTTAGAATTATGCAATAAAAACCAGTTAATGCTAAATGGATCAAAGACAGATAGGGAAAAACTGCACAGTCCAGGGACTGGAACCAGGCTCTTGAACTGCTAGTTTTGGCCACCTCTGAGAGCATGTCTTGCCCTAAAGTGAAAATAATCAAATATGGTGGTTCAGGATGCTTGCAGGTAGCCATAGGGGGTCAAGGATGGCTTTGACCCTTCCTGTCCCACCTGTGTTTATCACACTGCACAAGTGTATTTTTGAGGCAGGATGTATTTATTTATTTATTCATTCATTCATTCATCCTTTTTTAAAACATCGTGTATTGGCCACTGCTGGATTGGCGTACTGCTATTATTGTATCAGCATTATATCACTATAATCATTATATTAGTATTATAAGTGATATAATCTGCTTTGCACTGAACACTGGTGGGTAAAATGTGCAGAGCAGTTCTTGAAGGTTTGCTGGTAACAACTTCCCAAAGCCAATAATAGGAGATATGTGAAAGCCACAGTATCTGTTACAGGTTATAATACCTTTCACTTGTATACATTTTAGGGCTGTCAATCACAATTAACTAAAACATATTAATCATGATTAGTCACATTGTTAAAAAATAGAATACCAATTGAAATGTATTAAATATTTGGATGTTTTCCTCCCTCTTCAAATACGTTGATTTTTATTACAACATAGAATAAAAAGTGTATAGTGCTCACTTTCTATTATTTTATTATAAATATTTGCACTGTAAAAATGATAAGAGGAATTCTATTTTTCGGTTCAACTCATGCAAGGACTTCAATTAGTTAATCAAGTGTAACTTACAAATGTAGAGGGGCTTTTTTGGTACATAACTGCACGCAAAACCAAAACAATGTAAAACTTTAGCATCTACAATCCACTCAGTCCTACTTCTTGTTTACAGTTACAGGACATAGTGCTGCCATTTCTTATTTAGAGTGCCACCAAAAAGTAAAAAAATGGTATTCCCTTGGCACTTTTGTAGCCAGTATTGCAAGGTACTTACATGCCAGATATCAAAATGAAAAGCAGTCAAGTAGCACTTTAAAGACTAGCAAAATAGTTTATTAGGTGAGCTTTCGTGGGACAGAAAGCTCACCTAATAAACTGTTTTGCTAGTCTTTAAAGTGCTACCTGACTGCTTTTTGTTTTGATAGTGTATAGACCAGCACGGCTTCCTCTCTGTTACATGCCAGATATGTTATGGAAAGGGAAGGTTTAATGGAAAGCCACCATTTTAGAGGACACGCTGATCACACTTGTTTAAAAAATAATGTGTTAATTAAATATGTGGATGAACTCCTTGGGGGAGTATAGCATGTTTCCTGCATTTTACTCATGTTCTGCTGTATATTTTATATTATAGCAATCTCTGATGATGACTCAACAGATGTCATTCATTTAAAAGCACTTTCATGCAGATTTGACAAAATGCAAAGAAGGTACCAATTTAAGATTTCTACAGCACTTGGATGGAGGTTTAAGGATCTGAAGTGTCATCTAAAATCTGAGTGGGACAAGATGTGGAGCAAGTTTTCAGAAGCCTTAAAAAAAAACGATATTCCAATGCAGAGACTACAGAACCGAAACTACCAAAAAAAAAATCACCCCTCTCCTATGGCATCTGATTCAGATGATAAAAATTAACATGCATCACTCTGCACTGCTTTGGATTGTTAACATGGACGCATGTCCTCTGGAATGCTGATTGAAGCATAAAGAGGCATATGAATCTTTAGCGCATGTCCCACATACATATCTTGTGCCACCGGCTGCAACAGTGGTCTGTGAATGCCTGTGCTCACTTTCAGATGACACTGTAAACAAGAGGTGGGCAGCACTATCTCCTGCAAAATGTAACCAAACTTGTTTGTCTGAGCCAGGGATGATTAGTGAGGAGGAACATGGGGGGCCACCAGCTATGTGACCGCACCCCAGCCTGCAGAAGAGCTGGGACAATCTCCCTCCAGCCCTAGTCTCTCCTCTCCCCGGCCCTTGCTCCATCTGTACCATCTCTATCCCACCTCTTTCCCCAGCCGATGCAGCCTGGGGGATTACCAGGTCTGCCCCACCACCCAGCACTCACCAACAGTGTCAGGGAAAGTGGAGAAACATGACCCAAACTCACTCTGCTCCCCAGTCACATCACTCCACTTCCCATCAGTGAGTGAAGGGGAAGTCCTGCTCCTTCCCCTGTGTGACATACCAGGAAAGTAGAGTGATGTGGGGCTGCATTGCTCTACTTCCTCCACCACTGCTGGTGAGCATGGGGACGGGTGTCTCTCCTGCTGCAAGAGCAAGGACCTCTCACTAGTCTCCCTGGACACCCAGGGACCCTGGCCCCACTGGCTGCTGGCCAGCACCTTGTCCCTCCCACAAACAGAGTTTGGGGTACGTGCTCTCTCATGCCCTCCTCACACATTGCCTCAGGTCTAATATATTGGCTGAAGAAGAAGTAGGAATGAGTGGACTTTTGACTCTAAAATGTTTACATTGTTGTATTTTTGAATGAAGCTACTTTTATACATAATTCTAAATTTGTAAATTCAATATTTATGATAAAGCAAAATTACTATGGTGCTTGAATTAAATAAACTGAAAAATACTACTTCTTTTATTTTTTTACAGTGCAACTATTTGTAATCAAAAGAAATATAAACTGAGAACTATATACCTTGTGTTGTAAGTGAATTAATGTATTTCAAAATCTGGCAAATATCCAAAAATGTTTAAAATAGTTGGCCCTCAATTATTGTTTGACAGCATAATTCATCTTGTGATTAATCATGAATAAGTTTTAATCACTTGACAATACTATTCTTTTAATAGTGGCGAATGGCCTTTGTCAGGGCTTGCCTCTACAGGCACACTCTAAATTAAACTAAATTAATTTTTAATTCAAGTGCCCACATAAAGGTCTAATGCAGTTTAACAAATTCACTTGAAATTCATACATTTAGTTAATTCAGATTCTCTTTCCTGAATTTCCCCATGTAAACAAGCCTCAACTGTATTACAAAAACTTAACTGTAACACCCTATATCTTAGTGACAAAGAAGTAGCATCTTGCAAAAATCATTCTAATCCTTGAAATCCTAATTAAAACTTTAGGGTAATCATAATAATGAATAAATAAATAAATATTTGCCCATCTAAATTGCTGTACTGAAAGCGATATATTTGTGTCAGCCTTAGATATCCCAAAATAAACCCTTGTGTCCATTTCACCACATCCAGGCTGCGTCTACACTAGCAAGTTCTTTCAACAGATTTTTCGAAAGAAGGGGGCTCTTTTGAAAGATCCCACAGAGCATCTATGCACAAAAACATTCTTTCAAAAGTACATGGAAAGAATGCAGCACTCCTTTCAAAAGCACTTTTCCACTCCCATTTCAGGAAGAGCACCTTCTTTTAAATGCTTCTTTAGAAAGACAATGTATGTAGACGCACCGCTGACCCTTTTTTTCAAAAGACCAGTCCTCATGGCATCTGATTTTTCGATCCCTGGCCCGTTCTTTCAAAAGAGCAGGAAATGTGTGGACACTCTCTTTCGAAAGAGCAGATCAATCTTTCGAGACGCTTTCTTGTTTGTGGATGCACTCTTTCGAAAGAAGTTCTGTTGGAAGAGGTCTTCCGGAAGTGCTTCTTTCAAAAGATCTCTGTAGAGTAGACATAGCAACAGTGTAACAGATGCATTATTATTTGTGTACTGCTGTGTACTAGTGCTGTGCATAGTATTGTGCAGTAAATCTGATAAGAGATCGAGTCTGAGGGAGTGAGAAGAACCTTTAATTATCCAAGAATTAACTGTTGCCTGTCATGATATTTATTTTAATTGTTCCTTCCTCTAAAATCTCCAGAGTAACATAATCCACAATATATTTTGTTGTTTTCTGTCAAATGAAGCTTTGGCAACTACTTTGGTCCCCAGGCTGTTAATATCGTTTCTCATTACTCTACACCTAGACCCTTAGAGGGATTCACTTTGTCCACAGTCCCTAGAAAAGAGTCCAGAGACAACAAATGTTGCTCTTCCAGGAGCCATTGGCTCCTTCTCTTGCCATTTGTTTCAGCCAGCCTGTTGAAGCTTGTCTCTTTCTCAAGGCTCAGCAGGGAGGCAGATTTGTATTTCATTCTGTGATCTCAGCTAATACAGCATTATACCCTTCCACTGATCTTAGCGTCGCTTTTTGAAGCACCCTGTCTGGAGCAATTAGATCACGGTTCAGCTTTGAATATTCTTAAAAGTGTATTTGAGATTTGCCTCTTTTGTTTGTTTTTATTACGTCTCTTGTTAATAAAAGCATTTGATGTCAATCCTGTCATTTGTCTTGGTCTAAAATTATCGTTTGTGTGATTTGCGGATGGTGCATTAGTAGAAAACACCCAACGCACAAAGAGGTTTAAGCCCATGGAATGCCACTGACTTTACTGGGGCTTGAACAGCTGCAAAATGATACCATTTGGCCCCTGGTATGCTAAACCATCCTTGCCAAATTCTCTTTGCCTGCAGCAAGTAATAACATTATCTGCCTCAATGTGGTAAAGAGAGGGCACGTACCATTTGTGCCTAGTCAGGTAAATTTTCACGATGAATTTGCAAGGCTGTTTTTAAACATCATAATTTATTTAATCTCATATTTTTGTAGTTCTTCATCCTAAACACACTATACCATCATTACTGTACACATTTTTCTCATCTCATGAGACAGCAGCTGAGACTCTAGATAGTATTTATCACTGAGATAGCATAAAGAAGGTAGAGATTTGCAAGTTAATACATTTTGATATTGATTAAAGAACTCCAAAATAGACGAGAAGCTGGGTATAATTTCTTTTAAAATAATTCCATTTAATAGAACATCCACTGCCTTATGACATTCACATTGCTGTGATGTTGCTCTACAAATGTCCCTTGCTGTCATCATTTACATGACTGATTATCTTGCAGTTGTATAAACTCTAGTAACTCAATAAATCATGTGTTACCACAATGTGTATATGCATTTTGTGGTCTGAGTTGTTTAAATCCATGTTAGTGTGTTTGTGTGTCTGTACATTTATATCTCATGATGAGCCTATAATTATACAGAATCATTAATTGAGTTGTTAGGCACAAAACATTGCTTTCCATGCAATATCTGTTCTGTACTTTGCTAGCGGTAAACTATAGATGTCATTCTATTTTGTTTATCCCAATATAAACAGACATGTGACTTTGAATCATTTAATAATTGTGTTAATGTTGATGATGATGATGATGAAGAAGAAGAAGAAAAGTCAAACAGTGGACAGTTAGGAGTCAGCAATGCTGCACTTTGTTCTTATTTGCCTGGCGTTTCAATACCTCAAGGATTATGTTCCACTCTAAACAAGATATTCTGTCTAAATTGTGCAGACTTGAACAGAAGTTTTTAATGAGCACACAACTAACAGACTCTTCAGCCTCTTGAGAACCTACCAATCCCAGCCTAGTGTTCTCTATTTGGTAATCAAAACAATTTGATGAAGATAAAAAGACGTAGTTGCTCTTGGTTTAAGTGATTCATCTCATATTCTCATCTTGGATTTCCTGTTTCCTTTAGATCCAGACAAAGTGTCCAGGGAATGTAGCAATGTAACTTCTGATTTTTTTTATCCCATTGCTTTAGTGAAATGAGAACACAAATATTTGTTCTTATATTAATTATGTCCCTCATTATGAAACCAAGCCAATAAGAACAATATGTCACAGTACATTTAAAAGGTGGAACAGAACCTGGATGTTTGTTAGGTAGTGGGATATGAGAGACAATAATACTAAGGGCCATATGCTTTGGTCAGTGCATGCAACTTTCAAATACACTAGACCATCAAGTGGGCACTATCTTGGGTCTCGGGTGCAGGTATCCATATATGTTGTGAAGAATTGTACACGTGTTCCACTGCCCTCTGGATAGAATCAAATCTGCTCACTTTTTTGGCCCATAAGCCCTACTGTGTTAACATAAATGTGCCTAAGCACAAGCCGCAGAGATATGTGCTTTTTAAGTAGAGGGATATCTGAATTCTGTTGACATTAAATACTGGGTGGCTAGGATGTGTGTGACAATAAGCAATAGAAAAGTAAAGGATGTCCACAACAGCTGAATCTATCAAATATAAATCAGTTTAATATTGTTGGCTGCTTAAATTTTGTTTATTTGTTGAATTGTGATGGGCCCTGGCTAGAAACAAAGAGGCAGATTCTATCCACCACATGCCAATAGGGGACAGGGAAGGACATTCAAATGCATGATACAAAAAATTCCAGTAGTCTGAGTGTTAATCTGTTATTCAGTGTCCATTGTGGTAGGGTTAAGGTGTTATTTATGAAATGCTGTTCAGGCTGTGCCCCCTGTAGTCACAATGCTTCAGATGTGAAGAGATTACCAGAAGTTCTGTGTGTCTCCCTGTTCTCATTCAGCGTGCTGAGGCAGAGCAGACTCAAGCTGACCTGTTCCTAGTCAGAAATACAAATTTACGTAAAATGCTTCATATTAGTCCTTGCAGACAGCTCCAATACTCTGCATTTGTTTTAGGTAAAGCTATTACAGCTATGTTGGTCCTTGGATATGAGACAAGGTGGGTGAGATTGGTCCAATGAAAGATATTACCTCGCCCACCATGTGGGTTTGCTTTGACTTTTATTGTGACTGTAGCTTGTAAGCCATGAGATAACTGGTTTCTAAACTTTTCATGGGTAGCCTGTTACAGCTGAAGTGAAACTGGGTAAGAGGATAGCCAACTGTGAGAAACAATCAGACCATTTGTCAATCAAAACGGTAGAGCAAGCCAGCTAGAGGCAGCAGTATCCTTGTTCGTAAATTGATGAAGAGAAATGTAAGGCTACTTCAGATGGAGTTTAAATGGTGTTTTGACACTCAAAGCATCTCATTAGAAAAAATTTTGTACTGCATCACAGAAAGATTAGGTGAAATGAGCATCTTGATAAAAATGATGCAGTGAAATTTACACTTTATTCAAGAGATGATGAGGAAGGCTCAGGTATGTCTGCACTAAGTATGAAACACTAGTGCTGCTGCTTATCTATGTATGTTGAATCTCAATAAATGCATTTCAAGGATAAACTAATAACAAGAACTCAGAATATATATAAGCTCCAGAGCATAGTCTTGAACATTGCAAGGAAGGATTTTTCCCCCGTAAAATATTAATCCTATCTTGCGGGTGTGCATTTCTATTAGCTTCCACATATAAATTAACTCAGTGAAAAGGCCAATAACTTTGGGTTCCAGTTTATAAGTGAGGTGTCCTTTGCTTTAAAAGTCTTCCAGTGCCTATAACCTTTCCAGCTTGAGCTATTAAATGGAAAGATGTAGCTAAGCTAAGTGGCCAGAGCATGCCCGAGGAACCTGGCTTTATTTACATAGATCTATTTATCCCAAACAGTGAATGGTTATTTTTTTGATTTAGTACCTCTGCACTATCTGTGCAGAACTAGTGTGTGGTTTTGCTTGTTTACTCATTAAATCTTGTTTTCAGATTTTTTAGGTCTACCAATCACCGTACTGGAGGCTATGGCTACGTCTACACGTGAATGCTACATCGAAATAGCTTATTTTGATGTAGTGACATCGAAATAGGCTATTTCGATGAATAACGTGTACACGTCCTCCAGGGCTGGCAACATCGACGTTCAACATCGATGTTGCGCAGCACCACATCGAAATAGGCGCTGCAAGGGAACATCTACACGCCACAGTAGCACACATCAAAATAAGGGTGCCAGGCACAGCTGCAGACAGGGTCACAGGGCGGACTCAACAGCAAGCCGCTCCCTTAAAGGGCCTCTCCCAGACACAGTTGCACTAAACAACACAAGATCCACAGAGCCAACAACTGGTTGCAGACCCTGTGCATGCAGCATGGATCCCCAGCTGCAGCAGCAGCAGCCAGAAGCCCTGGGCTAAGGGCTGCTGCACACGGTGATCGTAGATCCCCGCAGGGGCTGCAGAGAGAGCGTCTCTCAACCCCTCAGCTGATGGCCGCCTTGGAGGACCCCGCAATTTCCATGTTGCGGGACGCGCAACGACTACACAGTCCCTACTTCGACGTTGAACGTCGAAGTAGGGCGCTATTTCTATCCCCTCATGTGGTTAGCGGCTTCGACGTCTTGCTGCTTAACGTCGATGTTAACATCGAAATAGCACCCAACACGTGTAGCCGTGACGGGCGCTATTTCGAAGTTAGTGCCGCTACTTCGAAGTAGCGTGCACATGTAGACACGGCTTATGTGACTTATAAATTTGGGGAAAAAAATCCCTGACAGCTACTGTACAGTTAGCAGTAAAAGAGCTATCTTAGCTTGTTTAAATGTAGACCTAATATAACCTCTTTGGTGCTCATCCTAAGACAAATCTTTTTTATAGTCCTGTTCTAAATCACTTCCTAATTTTAATGAGTTTATATATCAGGTATCACTGGCTTTTTTTGTTTCTAACTGTTCTGAGAGATTGCAACAATGATAAAGACTAAAATTGTTTCTTACACATTATTCTTTAGAAGCAAAACTTTTTCCCCCAGTGGCTGTTGGGAGATTTATTGATTTTCTGCCACAGTGTGAAACGTTTGACCTTTATAATATGAGCAATGATTAGAAGACCCATAAAATGATATTGTTCCATTTAAACTTTAGAGTTCACAGAGCAAATAGCAAAATGTGCTGTGTTTAACTATGTCCATGGACCAAAAACATATATTATCTAGGTTCAAGCTAGACTAAAACACTAATGCAGTCTATCAGATGTCCAAAATGAATTGTCTATGCATATGTTCATATTTGCATCTAGAAGTGAGCTTACATTAATATGTTCTGTTTGTGTACAATTTTTCACTTACAGCCAAACTCTTCCCGATATATGTACACATGCATGTTTTCACTTGGTCAGTTGAGTAAGTACTTACAAGGAGGTCTGAATTCTCCTCTTTATTACACTAGCGCAAATTCCTGTCCTCACTGGGGTTGCATCAGTATGACTGAAAGGAGAGTATGGCCCGCATTTTTACAGTTATGACATATGAGAAGTGCAGTGAGGATCTTTCTATCCTGTTGTACATAAAATAAGAAACACAGGAACCACTTGATGAATATGAAAACACAAAAGCAGTCCAGTAGCACTTTAAAGACTAACAAAATAATTTATTAGGTGGTGAGCTTTCGTGGGACAGACCAACTTCTTCAGACCATAGGTATGGCTATGGTCTGAAGAAATGGATCTATCCCATAAAAACTCACCACCTAATAAATTATTTTGTTAGTCTTTAAAGTGCTAATGGACTGCTTTTTTGTTTTGATAGTACATAGACTAACACGTCTCTCTCTGTTACTATTGATGAACATGATTATTCAGTAGTTCAGAGTTAGGAAGGAAATGCCTAAGAAAAATTCCATTATAAACCCATTTCCATGTATCAGACCCTGGAATCCCATTTCAAACCATGCTAAGCCTCTGTGTGGATGTCTCCAGTCATAAGTCTGTCTCCACACACACGTTTCTCTTTCTCTGCTCCTTTGCAAAGTCACTGGTGATCCCTTGGGACCTGCTCCATCTGGTTTGCAGGCTGAGAAAATCTACAGAGCCCAGTTCACCTGCATGGAAGCCATGCAGTCTTATTTTACTTTGTTGGCTGATCCAGGACTGTATTCAGTATGCATCACAAGTAAGTGATATGTCTGAGCTGCGCCCCTATTGGGTGTGTCACTTAAAAAACCCAAGTACCACCATGTGCCACTTTCAAGGCATCACATAGGTAGCAACAGACAAACTTTCATTTTCCGTTTTGGTGGGTTATACATGACAGGCTTGAGCTGTTGCTTAAATTCTTATTTATTCTGATGTCAGTGACAGGCTACTGCTTTTCCACTGTTTCTCCTTTTCACTACTGCATTCACAGTAGGAATCTGCACACTATTAGTCACCCAGAGAGCTTTGTTACCCTCTTAGTGCATGCACTTTCCTGACAACATTTGCTAGTACAAATGGAATTAATATTGTAGACAAATATTTGCTTGCAACAGGGCTGCCTATGGTGCAAGGACTCAATCCTGCCACTTGCCAAATGCCATAAAATCCCATTTAAATTAGGGTATGCTTTGGCCCAGTTTGTTAAAGGTATTTAGGTATAGCAATGGCTAACTGGTTGAGGAGGCTTAACCTCATTTGCCAAAAGGAATTTAGGTGTTTAAAGGAGTCTGAATTCCATCAACAGCCAATGAGATTCAGACACCTAAATGCCTAAATTCCTTTTGAAAATGAAGTGTAGGCTCCTAAATCAGTTAGGTTTTTCAATACTCCCTGGCACCTAAATACCTATAAAAATCTGAGCATCTATGCCCAAACATTGAATAACATTAACCAGACCTACCTGATGAACTTATGTCAGACAGTTTGCTTGACACAATTAATGGTAGCGCGAGGGAACTTTTTACCTCAATCACTTTGCCACATGGTATGTGACATAACTTATGGTCACAGGTTCTCTTGCTGTACCATTAGATAGGTTCCTGGTCTACTCAGACCAAGAGATTAGGTACAGGGGATTATGAGAAGGAGAGGCTGTATTTGGGTTTTCCTCTCAGTGCACAACCAATCTTTACTTCTCTGTTTCAATCTCATTTTAGTCTGAGCAAAATACCGCTTGCATGACAGTTCTAAAAACATCTGTTAAAAAGCCAGAGTTTACTGGGGCAGTATAAGCAATCTGATCAATGTATATGCTTGTACGTCTGCTTTTGTAAAATGATATAGCCCCCAGGCTATGCCTACAGAAAGGGATGACCCAGAATTTAGGCCAGTAGCCGTGCACTTGGGAGATGTGGATTCAGTTCCCTGCTCTGCCACATTCTTCCTGTGTGACCTGGGATCTATTTCAATTCTCTACACGTCTACACAGTGTTCTGGAGCAAGCCACACAGCCTGGGGAAACACACGAGCTAGCAAGGATCTAAAAGTAGCAGGGTAGACGGTGCTTCCCAAGCTGCAGTTCAGATTACAGCTCAGCTCTGAAACCTAGGGAGGGGGGTGAGGTTGAGAGCCTTAGCTCCAGCCTGAGCTGCATCTTCAGAGTGCTGTCTATACAGCTGTTTTTAGAAGGCTGGCACATTCCCTGTTAGCCCACATCTGTTGACCTGCTCTGGAAGGCATGATCCAAAATGTTGTGTAGACATACCCTCTCTAGCTCAGTTTCCCATGTGTAAAATGAGGGTAACCGTACTTTTCTTCTTCATCAGTGAGGATATAAAGATTGTGAGGTGATGAATATTTGTGGACCCATAAACAAGGTCACCTTAAATGGAAATATGAAGCTGCATTTAAGACTCCAGTCCTGCAAAGAGTTGTACATGTGCTTAACTTTTTTCCAGTATCTCTACCAGTGACTTAAATAGGACTATTCACATTTCTAAGTTTTTGTGGGGTCAGGACCTAAATAGGGTTTGTTTTAAGTGATGACAACTTGAAACCAGTGGGGCTTTTTGTGTTTATATAAAGAGAGAGAGAGAGAGAGAGAGAGCTTCTGGTACTCTGCTGCCTCCCCTAACCCCCAGCTAATCCCACGGCTGGGTCCTGCTGAGGTGCCAATACTCAGTATCAGCAAGTACCCACAAAAAAAAAAAAGCAAAAAAAAAAGCACTCCTTGAAACCCTTGTGTAACTGAGAGGCATAGAAAAGTGACAGGATGGAACTCAAATTTACAAATTCCCCCAAGTTGCTTTGGGTACTTTTGTATAGGTATTTGAGGGGAGAGACAAGAGAATCAGAGTGTGAATATCTACAAAGGAAGAAAATCTGGCTTTGTGTCCTTTGTCCTCTGGCTCCAGGGCTGGAAGGGGACATCTAACTATGAGCATCCCTGTAGCCTTGAACATGTGGGCTCCCAAGCAGTTGCTGGAAGTGATTCTTGTACTTAAAGCTGGCCCTGGTCAGTGCATAGTAATGTGATTGTTTTCTCTGAAGAGTTTGGTGGTCTATATTATGTACATAGGTGCTAATCGTACAGTGGTTTTCATGGGAACTGTAGCAGTGATGGCGTGAGCAGATTTTGATTGTCGGGCCAGTAGGAGAAATTTTTGTTTCTGTAAGAAGATGCTGAATGGCTCTAACCATTAAAGGAGTTTATTTTCTTACTTTAACAGATTTTCCCCCCATGCTTGACGTTATCAAATTTATAATCATTTTTGTCTTGCAGGTATTACCCGTCCTTAGTGTTGCAGCTACACCAGCCAACCATGCATTAGGAACTGGGCCCTTATTTTAATATATGACCATTATTTTTGTCCCAGACTTTCACAAGCACTAATGCACACTTCAAATGCAGGCGATATTTTGATCCCCAAATTGTTTAGCACTTTATGCAGGAAAAATCGTAGGCCACAGTCATGAAACTCCTAGAGGATGGCTGCTGGCTTCCTGTGGCAGAGCTGGTTGTTGTCTTCCTATCCCCTCCCTTCTGTGCTCTAACCATTTCGTCTGTCTATCTTGTCTTGTATTCAGTTTTCAAAGCAATGCCATGAAGGTCTTCCTTTTTAGTGCCTAAAAGGGAACAATATGTTTTTTAGAACAAAAGCATATACCAGTTGAAACTCTCTAACCCGGAACTCTCTCATCTGGCAACATACATGATCCAGCATGATTTTAGTTAGCCGGATGACCACTTATCAAGGGTGTGGCCACGTTTCCTGTGGTCCCATTAAGTTTGCTTGCAGCCACCAGTCCTGGCTCTCAGTGTTCTGTGCTGTTATTTAGCTGTAATTTACCTGGAAATATTTTTTTAAGAGCCCAGTAAGCAGTGGATGTGTTGGTAATGCTTCCAGACAATATTGACCTTTCATGATGCAGCAATTTCTCTCATTCAGCACTGGTCAGTTCCCGAGGGTGCCAGATTAGAGAGGTTCAACCTGTATTTATATATTCCTATTACATTAACATTCACTGAGAAGTCAAGACAAAAAAAAAAGTTTTTTAAAATCTTACTATTATTGTGAATGATATAAAAGTTCCTTAAATAGATCCTTAAATGTACATGACATTTAAAATATCATTCCATATGCTGGATGGGGGTATGTTCTCGAAAAATTGGGTGACCTTTTATCTTGAAATTTAGGAGTGTTTTTGCCTTACTATGTTATGTTATGTACAAAAGATGTGATATTAACTTTGAATGTTAAAATGTATTGTTTCCCTTTGAAAGCTAATCCTGGTCCTCATTCTCATTAATATTGGCTCATTCTTTTTTTCTTTCTTTCTTTCTTTCTTTCTTTCTTTCTTTATTCCTTTTTTTTTGCAACCTTTTTTGCATGAAAATGCAGAGTAGCAATAAACTGATTTTTTTGTGAAACTTGCTTTAAGACTCTTCTCTTTCAGATCCAGTTAAAGTCTTTAAGTTCAGGTTTTGTTTAAATATAAAACTCTTCAATTCCTTAAAAATATGAAGAAAGTTAATTAATCAATTTTCTAGCCCTCACTAATTGGTAAACAACAACAAAAGGGGGATGGCATAATGTCCTGTAAGAATGTCATTCTCTGTTGTTACCAGGTCACCGCGAGACAGTAGCAGAGGCGGGGAGAAGCTGGAATTGGCCATGTCAAACCTCACAGCAGATGTCCTGGAATTACTACTGGAGTTTGTTTATACAGGTTCTTTGATCATAGATTCTGCTAACGCAAAAACTCTTCTGGAGGCAGCCAGCAAATTCCAGTTTCATACATTCTGTAAAGTCTGTGTTTCGTTTCTAGGTAAGTGTCATCTCCGTTCCATCTTGTAACCTTTTAGGGCCTTAGGACTTTTATTTTTTTAATCTCATAGCTCTGCTAGGAAATACTAGATTAAATGTTATTTGAAACACAATAGGCCTACATTTGTTTGGACAGAGAATGAACTTAAAATGTTCCCACTGTTGCAGCATTAAACTGATTTTCAGTCAGTAAAATTCTTTATTCAGCTGGAAAAAAGTCTAGCTGCATGCGCATCTTGGATAGATTTTTTTGTTGTAGATATCAGTGTCCCATTTAATTTGACAGAGATTGTACTATATGCAGACAATGAGTGCTAAAATGCATGTACATATTCCATTCATTACAGTAGACTATAGAAAATCATGTTGGTTCAGTTTGTTAGAATAGTAGGTACGTGGTATGGACTCTGCATTTAGGGTCAGAGTCTTCCATTTTCCTACATTCCTGAAAAACAGACTCTAAGGAAGGGCTTGGCAACCCTGGCATGTGTGCCAAGAGTGGCATGCTAGCCAATTTTCTTCGACACGTGAGGTGGGATCTCAGCCCTGGCCCTCCTTCCCCACGGAGCTGGGAGCTTGCTCAAAGCCATGCTGCCTGTGGATTAACAAAAGACCAGCTAATGCTACCGACCACCTCCTAAACGATGGAGCTCTGCATCTTTGATTGATTAATGAAGCTGTCGTAAATAGGATTGTTAGTGACTTTAAAAAGTATCACTGTCACTCAAATGGTACATAGCGGTCAAAAGGTCAAATTTTGGCACTCTTCCTCCAAAAGGTGGCTGACCCCTGCTCTAAGGGTTAGGTGGAGAACCCTTGTGGCTGCTGAAGTAATAGTCCCAGCACTATCTAATGGCTTGTAAATGAAATCCATCTTAACCGCAGCAGGTAGAATGGTCACACTTTTTTATTAAAGTTCCATTAATAAATGTTTAATAGATTTTACGGTCAAGGGTTATATGCTGATACAGAGTCACAACAGAAAAATAAGTTACTTATAACCATTCTAACAGCTTTTATTGCTATGCCCATAACTACCTATAACACAAGGTACTAATTTCTGTAGCATGCTTATAAGATCTGTTAATGTTTTGCTAACCCTGAATAAATGATTTGTAAATGGAATCTTATTAATATCAAGTTTGACTCAGATATTGTGTTGCTTTCAAAACACACTGAATCCAGACGTTTTTTTCATGTTCTTGTTCTCTCCTTCCCTAAAACATACCTCTGAACTCTTCTTCATTGCAAGGCATGTTTTTCCTTTTGAAACCAAAACTTACCTCTCTCGCACATGAGGCTGGAGTCGTCCTGAGAGTGTGTCATTGTAAAGTGACATCAGGATTACAAGATCTGGAAGAAGAGCATTTAGAAAATATTATACTTGTTCAAAAATCAAAATCTAACCTGGGGTTTGGTTCATCACCATGTTACTGCCCCAGCCTATGCTAGTAGAAATGTTGACTGCAGGGGGACTACATGTGCATAAACCTGGAGCAATGCAGTACTGAATCAGGCCATTCTTTCAAACTCCCTCTTTCAATAACTTTTGTTCGAAATTGTTTAAAAATGTGGAATTCCTGTTTCAATTCAATGTGCCCTGATAGGTTTTCAACTGTCTCTTTTAGTCCCAATATGAATCTTGAATGTAGGCTCTTGCAGACATTGCTTTTCTACTGTGCCATTTAAATGAATGTATCTTACAGATTTCAATGAACAGTAGGTGCAGTTAAGTACATTGTCACTGAAGACTCAGCCGCAAAAACAAAATAAATTTATTTCACTTAAATCAGTGTGGGATTTCCCTTTTCCAATATTTAATATTTGAATTCAATGAACCATGTTATGATATGAACTAAGAGATCTGGCTGTAACTTGTAATGATATATGGAGTCACCAGAGTTTTGTACCTTCAATTGGAGAATTCATAGAATTTGTTTAGAGAATTAATTTATAGCTTTGACTGAATTGAGCTTAAGAGACAGCAGAGACTTTGCTGTGTAAATGTTTACTTACAGTATTTTGTTGTGGCCAATCAAATATAACACAAAATAGCTTTTCCAATGTTCCAGTAGGATTCACTAAGCTAGATACTAGTTACTTCCCTCCAAATGTGTTGGAGAGGGAAATGGACCCAATCAACAGTCACACTTAACTGTTCACTGCCATAGAATCATAGAATACTAGAACTGGGAGGGACCTTGAGAGTCATATAGATCATCTCTGGCAGATGTTTGTCAACCTTATGTTTAATATCTCCAATAATGGGGATTCCACAGCTTTCCTAAGCAAGTTATTCAAGTGCTTAACCACTCTGACAATTAGGAAGTATTTCTAATATGTACCCAAAACCTACCTTGCTGCAATTTAAGCCAATTGTTTCTTGTCCGATCATTAGAAATAAAGGAAAATATTGTTTTCTTCCTCCTCCTTGTAACAACCTTTTAGATACTTGAAAGCTGTTATCAGGTCCCCCCACAATCTTCTTTTTTCCAAACTAAACAAACCCAGTTCTTTCAGTCTTCCATCATATATCATGTTTTCTAGACTTTTAATAATTTTTGTTGCTCTTCTTTGGAAATTCTCCAATTTGTCTACATTTTTCCTGAAATGTGTCACCCAGAACTGGACACAGTACTCCAGTTGAGGCCTAATCAGCACGGAGAAGAGCTGAAGAAGTACTTCTTGTGTCATGCTTACAACACGCCATGGCTATTTCCAGCTTCTTTCTCTCTTTCTGTTCTACACTTAGCATTCTTCTTTTGTCAACAGCATAAGCAATGACAACAAATTCCAGTTATGTTCTGACTGATGCAGCAAAGCATGCAAGTTATGGTAGGTTCCAGATGATGGTTGTCTAGATGTTAGTAAACTGGTGAGAAATGGCATGGAATAGCCAAGACGTTTTCTTTTCTTCCACCATATTTATGCCTTCAGGGTTGCTATTTTCTAGTGGATCTTTATTCTCTAAAGACTTGCATCAAAACAACCACATTATGGCACATAAGCTCTTTCTTGGTACACAAACAGATACCAGTAGTAGAGTCAAAGATTTTGACATAATTCAAACCATGTGTGGTAAGTTCAACAAGCAAATCAGTTTAACTCTTCGGCTCTTTTCTTCTAACTCTTCAGGTTCTCTTTGATGCCCTGTTGAATACATAGGGAATTTTGGGTTCAGGAATGTCAGACCACTCAGCCCATGAGGAGGAGACTGAAGCACCAGGTGGATTGACATTGGTAAAGCGAGCCCTCACAGGGGCTTTGAGATCTCTTAGAGGATGAATTACATCCAGCAGATTTACAAATATAACCAGATAATGTGCCACTCAATGGCTGTGTGTGACTGAGCAAGGATAGACTCCCATTAACAAAATGCATCAGTCTGTAGCCGAGAGGTGTGTTTGTTTGTGCTGATTTTATTAATGCCTACCTCATATGTTCCATCCTCCCTAATTAAAAAAACAATATCCAGCACAAACAGATGGGCTCTGGCACTGATTACTGAACTCTTTTACATGGGTACTGCAGTTCTGCCAAGCAATCTTTCATGCATACTACCCATCTCAGCCTATATCCCTGTTCATGCATCCACCCTATGCCCACATACTTTGGATAAAAGATGGGCTTTGCAGCATGCCTGGAAGGTTAACAAATATAGACTCTGGCAGAGCAACATAAGGAACCAGTTCCAAAATCAAAGAGCATAAAAAGAGAATGCCTACCAGCTCAAGTTCCTCTGTTGATCTCAGCTGCAACAGTCTAGCAAGGGTAGGCAGATGATCTTGCAGTTAACCTGGTCTCAGACCATTTAGCAATTCATAGGTTAAAATTGGCATCCTTAAATTCCACCCATAAATCTGTTGGCAGCCATCCTGGAGCACTGGTACAAAGCACTCTCTGCTTAACAATTGAATAATGTAGGGGTGGTGGGATGGGATCCCCCCATGATGCAATGTGGGACTATTGGACCACTCTGCCCCCTTAACTCTCTCTGGCCTGGGCTGTCTCTCACAGTGCCTTGCTAGC
This sequence comes from Carettochelys insculpta, assembly GCF_033958435.1. NCBI lineage: Eukaryota > Metazoa > Chordata > Testudines > Carettochelyidae > Carettochelys > Carettochelys insculpta. The sequence goes on from NC_134139.1 coordinate 193,119,590, forward strand.
AACCAGCAGCAAACCCCTCCAGGTGCTGATATTGCTCAGGACAACATCTCATGGAACCCCTGACCCCAGCTAGATTTCATGAATGCTCCCAGAGTCACTCACGAATTACACAGAAAAAGGCACCAAAGCCATATCCCTCCAGCTCCCAGTACTCTGCATGAGCAGTATACCATCTATTTTATTAATTGATTCACCATTTCATCAACAGAAAGGGGATGTACACAGCCCTTGCAAAACCTGAGCAGATTAGCCACACTTCACCAAAACTAACTGGTAAAAATAAACAATGAAACAAATGTATTGATTGTAAACATGGATTTTAAGTTATATTAACTGAGAGGCAAAAGGTCAGAGTGGTTGCCGAAAGAAAAGAAACTCAGACTAAACTCTCAACCCTATTAGTCTGGGTAACAACTAGATCAAACAGTTTTTCTCGCCCCCCTGGATATTCACTCTTGAAATTTGGGACAGCCCCTCAGTTGGAACCTTATAGAATCATAGAATCTGAGGGCTGGAAGAGACCTCAGGAGGTCATCTATCCCAGCTCCTTCTCAAGGAAGGACCAACCAACTAAATCATCCCAGCCAGGACTTTTTCAAGCCAGGACTTAAAAACCTCTAGGATGGAGATTCTGCCACATCTCTAGGTAACACATTTCAGTGCTTCCCCACCCACGTAGTGAATAGTTTTTCCTAAAATCCAACTTCGAACTCCCCCACTGTAACTTGAGACCGTTGCTCCTTGTTCTGCCATCCATCACTGCTTAGAACAGCTCCTCTCTGTCTTATTTAGAACCCTCTTTCAGGAAGTTGAAGGCTACTATCAAATCACCACTCATTTTTCTCTTCTGCAAACTAAACCAGCCCAAATTGCTCAGCCTCTCCTCATAGGTCATGTGATCCAGCCCCCTACTCATTTTGGTTGCCCTCTGCTGGAGCCTCTCGAATGCATCCACATCCTTTTTATACTGGAGGCCCAGAACTGGATGCAATACTCCAGATCTGATCTCACCAGTGCTGAATAGAGGGGAATAATAACTTCTCTAGATCGGCTGGAAATGCTCCACCTAATGCACCTGAGTGTGCATTAGCCTTCTGGGTTACGAGGACACACTGTTGACTCATATCTAGCTTCTCATCCATTGTAATACCAAGATGCTTTTCTGCTACACTGCTATGTAGCCAGTCAGTCCCCAGCCTGTAGCAGTGTTTGGGATTCTTCCGTCCCAAGTGCAGAATTCTTCACTTGTCCTTGTTGAACTTCATCAGATTTCTTTTGACCCAATCCTCCAATTTGTCTGTCATTTTGGATCCTATACCTACCCTCCTGTCCCTACCCTCCCTACCCTGCACCTAGCTTACTGTCATCTGCAAATTTGCTGAGGGTGCAATCCATCCCCTCATCCAAGTCATTAATAAAAATGTTGAACAATACCATCCCTAGAAACAATCCTTGGGGCACTCCACTTGAAAATGACTGCCTGCCAGACATTGAGCTGTTCATCACTACCCATTGGGCCCAACCCTCTAGCCAGCTTTCTATCCACCTTACAGTCCATTTATCCTATCCATACTTCCTTAACTTGTTGGCAAGAATGTTTTGGGAGACTGTATCAAAAATTTTGCTAAAGTCAAAGTATATCACATCAATTGACTTTCCCATGTCCACAGAGCCAGTTACCTCATCATAGCAGCTAATCAGCTTGGTCAGGTATGACGTACCCACGATGCATCTATGTTGACTATTCCTGATCACTTTCCCCTCTTCCAACTGCTTCAAAACTGGATTCCTTGAGGATCCCCCCCTTGATTTTTCTAAGCAATGAGGTAAAGCTGACCGGTCTATTGTTCCCTGGATTGTCCTTTCTGTTTAAAGATGGGCTCTATATTTGCCTTTTTCCAGTCATTGTGGACTTCTCCCGATCTCCACAAGTTTTCAAAGATAAATAGCTAGAGGCTCTGCAATGACATTTGCCAACTTCTTTAGTACCCATGGATGCATTAAATCCAGACCCAGGGATTTGTGTATGTCTAGCTTTTCTAAATAACTCTTAACCTGTTCTTTCCCCATGGAGAGCTGCGCATCTCCTTCACATAGTGCAGTAGTCTGGGAGGTGACCTTGTCTGTGAAAACAGGCAAAAAAGCATTTGAGTACTTCAGCTCTTCCCACATCATATGGCACAAGGTTACCTCCCTCCTCGAGAAAGGACCCCACACCCTCCCTCATAAGCCTCTTATTGTTAACATGCCTATCAAAATCTTTCTACTTACCCTTCACGTTTCTTGCTAGCTGCAATTCCAGCTGTGCTTTCCCCTTCCTGATTATTCCCCTACATTCTTGAGCGGTATATTTATATTCCTCCTTAGCTGTCTGTCCAAGTTCCAAATTCATATAAGCTTCCTCTTTGTGTTTAAGCTCTCCAAGGATTTCCCTGGTAAACCATGCTGGTTGTCTACCCTATTTGCTTTTTCTTTCCGCGCATCGGGATGTCCAGTTCCTATGCATTCATTGTCATCTTTAAAATACTGCCAGTTCTCCTGGACTCCTTTTCCCTTCATTTTAGCATCCCAGGGGATCCTGCCCATAAGTCCTCTGAGGGAGTCAATGTCTGCTCTTCTGAAGTCCAGAGTGTGTATTTTGCTGCTCGACTTTCTTCCTTTTGTCAGGATCCTGAAATCTACCATCCCATGATCACTGCAGCCAAGTTTGCCACCCACATGTACTTCTCTTAGTTCATCTCTGTGAGCAGCAGGTCAAGCGGCCGATGGCCCCTGGACAGTTCCTTCAGCAGTTGTACCAGGAAGTTATCCCCAACATTCTCCAAAAACTTCCCTCAGGTTTGTTAGTGTCCTGTCTGCTTGCAGAGTAGGTGGGTGCAGAAGAAAAGCCACAGGTGGGCCCCTGTGTTTTACACCCTACATCCAAGTGCTTGATGAATAAATGTTCAGACATGTCTGGGGGCATTTCTGAGTCTCCAGACAAAGTTGAGCAATTGCCCTGGTGTAGACTCATGCAGGTGAGACACTACAGTGTAGCTCCCTTGTTGGACAAGGCTGGTGATGTCTATCCAAATAGTGCCCACCTGGGTGTTGGTTGCCTCCCTTGTCCTTGTCTCTGTAGAGCTAGCATTGGAGCACCTTCCAAATCCACAGCATATTTTGGTGGCAATTATGCAGCACATTCTCATAACTTCATATTCATTAATGACACACATGTACACAGAGAAATGATTTTCAGTAGATCATAACTTTTTTGCTGATACATGGCATATTAATATGCAATGTCACACTTATATACAGATGAAGAGTACAGGGGGGTACAAGGTGCTTCCCCAAGGTATAGAATGAAGTATAATTCAACCCTAGTCTTGAGGTGAAAGAGGCCTGGGTAACTGTAGCAATGGCTCCATCAGAAGGAAAATAGTGAACTCTCTTATTCAAATATAGGTGGAACAAAGTGTTCTCCGGTCTTTCTTTGTTGTCTAGGCACCCAGAGGTACCTCAAGATCTAATTAGACACCTATATAATGAATTACTGACACAAGTAGTCAGTGCACCCTTTTGGTTTAATGTTGATGAGATAATTTTTGCCAGCTGCTTCTCCTAGGCTACTAACATTATTTCAGTCTGACCCCAGCTGAACTTTATCTCGCCTGCTCACGTTCCAGCTCTTGTTTCAGAAGGGCACTGTGTCCTTTGTTCTGCTGCACCAGCCATGTTAGAATTTATGAAGTGTCATCAGCCTGTTGAATATATTGCAGCCCACATCTCTTCACAAACCTACTTGATGTCCTTATGTCCATATGCAAAAGGATAATGAAATAGAGCCTGTGGCATCCCATAGAAAGGTATCGCAGGGCAGAGAAGCAATTGTCCACACTACCCTCTAGCCCTTCTCAAAAGGGAAGACTGGATCACTCAGAAACCTCTCTCTGTATCTCCAGGGGATTAAAGATAGGTAAAATACCAGGGTCAGAGCTAGAAAAATCAGTAAAATGCTTGATCCTCATCCACCATTTAAAGAAGATCAGCAGCAGCCAAGGTGGTTTTCCCATACACAAGTCTGATGCCTTCTAAACAGGAATATGAGAACCAAAACCACACTTGCAAAGGTGTTGAAGCAGGGTGTCTGCTTGTTCCGCCAGATGTTTTCCATTGCACAGAATGAAAGGTGTGTATAGGGCTATGACCTGGGTGGTCTGACTGGGGCATTTCTTCTAAAAATTAAGAGATTGATGTGACTCCAGTGGCAGATTTACCTTTTGACTTTAGCGTTTTGCAAGTACTGGTGGTGATAAGAATTTAGGATTCTGTCACCTGTTTACTTTATCTACCTAATTTTAAACATAGATACATGGGCTTCGCTGCCCATTAAAGTTAATCAAGATGAAGTAAGGTGTGAGTTTCATTCTGAGAATCAATTGCTGATTAAATCCATGTGTGTACACTCTAGTTCGAGTGCTGCAATCTTAAAACATGTGTAATATTTTTTGTAGCCCAGCAAGGAAGGCAGAGGCTTGGAGCCCAGGGTCTAGTCTAATTAGGAACATTTTCACAGCTATTTTCAGTCCCACAGACTGGGTCATGCAAACCCATGTTCTGGGATACAGGTTGCTGGCAAGGGGAGGGGCAGGAGTTTTTTGCAGGGTAGATATACCCATTGAGGCTTTCTGCCTTGAATCTTAATAAAATGTTTTCTTTAATGGCTTGACTGGGAAAGCTGAGACCCAAGAACCCGTTAGTTCCTCTTGCACAGATTTCCTATTGATGTTTTTCTTCATGGTAACTGAAAGCAAAAGGACAGCAAAGTGTACAGCTTAGCTTGTCCCTAATACAATACAGTGAACCCTTGAAATGCATGATTTGAGTTGTGCTTAACTGGCATTAATGCGAGTTAAGTGTAACTCAAAATCCTACTCCCCCCCAGCACTGGATCAACCACCGTGCGGCCCTGGTTCAAGCCCCCCACAGCCTGCCTCACCACCCACGGCCCTGGTTCAACCCCTTTCCTGCCAGCCCCAGTTCAAACCCCCCTGCGGCCCAGCTCCAGCTCACCACCCCCCAAATGCAGCTCTGGCTCGCCACCCCTGCCCTGGTTCAACCCCCCACCCCATGCCCTGGCTCAGGCTCACCAACCCTATCCTGGTTCAGACCCCCTGTGTGAAGCTCTGGCTCAAACCCCTGCCCCAGTTCAAACTCCCCCGCCCGGTTCAAACCCCCTGCAGCCTGGTTCTCACTCACCACCCCCATGTGCATCTCTAGCTCACAACCCCTGCTCAGCAGCCTGGCTCACCCCCCTCCACCCCACAATTCAAACCCCCTTTGGCCCAGCTCACCACTCCTGTGCATGGGTCTGGCTCAATCCCCTGCCCTGGTTCAAACTCCCCCGTGTGGCTCTGGCTCAACTCCACTCCTCCACACCCTCCCTGCAGCCTTAAAACCCCTACCCTCCTCCCACTGCCAGGCTTAACTCTCCCCAGCTGCCCCCCCTGCACAACTCCAGGACGTACCCTTCAAAAGGAGCTCCAGATGCTTCCCCAGCCACCCCCGCCAAATTATGCAAAAGTCAAGTTACATGAAGGTGCGTGGGAACACACCCCTCATGTAACTCAAGGGACTGCTGTACTACACATGGTACAGTTACTTCTGTTTGCTGGGAAACAGGTAATGCTGTCTCCTCTGTGCATGATTTGCTTTGAAACACCACTACACAATGTTTAACAAAAAACATTTGGATAATCTGTGTTTTGCATAAGGAATGTCATCACATTCTACAGTAACAAAGTTCCTGTGCGGAATTTTTGTATTATTGTTTGGAGTAGCTTAGTTGCTAAGCAGGACATAAATCAAGTGCAGCATCCTCAAAAACATCCTCAGAGCAATTTCTGTTTATTCTTAAAGAACCTGTATTAGAATTTACTTCTTTGCTGTTTACTTAAAGGAGTATGGCAGGTATAGACTTAGGGGGGTGGAGGGATAGCTGAGTGGCTTGAGCATTAGCCTGCTGAACTTAAGGTTGTGAGCTTAACCCTTGAGGCAGCCATTTAGGGATCTGGAGCAAAATAGAACAGCAGGGGAAGAATGTTTGGTCCTCCCAAGAGAGCAGGGGACTGGACTCCATGACCTCCCTAAGTCCCTTCCAGCTCTATAGCACATATGTTGCTATAAGTGGTCTCACTACTTTATTCCTACATGAGCATGCTCTCTGTCTCTCTCACACATACGCATACACAGGAACACCAAGCCCAGCTCAAGATTTAAAGATGCAGATCTACAAAAGCTGCATTGGGTATACTTTTTTTCATTTAACGGTGACTGATTGGAATAACCCAGGGTCTAGTCAGAGTGAACCAATGTTATTTATATTCATAACAGCTATTTTCTCGTGTTATCAGTGAGATAATACCATTTTCGTTCATTTCACTTCTGCTTTATTTGCTCCTTTTAGAAAAACAATTGACTGCTAGCAACTGCTTAGGAATATTAGCCATGGCTGAAGCCATGCAATGCAGTGAGCTATACAACATGGCCAAAGCATATGCCCTGCAAATTTTCCCAGAGGTGGCCAATCAAGAGGAGATCCTTAATATCTCAAAAGATGACTTCATTTCCTACATGTCCAATGACAGCCTGAACACCAAAGCAGAAGAGCTGGTGTATGAAACAGTGATAAAATGGATTAAGAAGGATGCTGCGCTCAGAGCTCAGGTAAAATGAATCTGAGAAATCACTCTTTCCACCATTCTCATAAATACCTTTTTTAAAATTGAAACTATCCCTGTGCAATTTTAAATGTAAAATGAATAAAAGATGGGACTGTGGAGGTAAAAAGAGAGCAAGCAAATCCAGGTTATGCACGAATTGTATCCCACTGCAGAATCTGATCCTCTTAGTCAATTGTTTAGAATTTAAAAGCTTCTCATTTGCTATACATATGTTACAAACATAGCATCTTGGGCTTGTGCACTGCAGACTCGGTCAGAGATAAACCTTGAAGGTTTTAATTGTATGATACGTTCCCTCAGAAAAGGGATACATTTTTTGGTAAGGGATGCACGTTCAGTAGCAGTAGATAGAAAGCAAAAATCCTCAGTAAATCACAACTTATTTTTGTGCTGAATGCTAATGGCATGACCAACTTATAAGTACACTATGCATAAAAATTATACCGTACTTTCACTAGATATTCAGATACCCACTTTGGTAGTGTATAAATATTTATTAGGGTAAGCTTGTCTGCACCATTTGTCTGAGTTATGCAGTTGCTCTTAACTTGTGAAGTTAAATGTATTGCCTTGCCTACCACTATCTTCAGGTAAGTGTTATAAATAGTGACTGGTTTGAGGCCCATAAAGGTAGAACATTGTCCTTGAGGCGGATGAATTATGATGGTGACAATTACAAACCTGACATTCTCCTTAAGTGTAACTAAATAAAATTTGCAGTTAGTTGATCTTGGCCGTGAGCTGAGGTAATAAGGGGATGTCTGAGTACCTCAAATGAGCATTGTTTGGAACCCCAAACTTAGTACGTGGTCAGAGTGTTCCCCTCTTGCAGATGCGTTTCATCTAGGCTTGACCAAAAGGGAAAATGTTTCCCCTGTATTATTGCCGCTTTTCCAGTATTCTGCTGAGCTTTTGTTTGTGGAGCATTGCAGTGGGAAGACCAAATCAGGCACTTGGCCATTTCAGGCTATCAGGGTCTGGGCTCTAGGCCATCACCCCTGGTGGTTAGAAGAATGGTAGAGAACAGATACCAAGAGCCAAAGCTAGATACAGAGTCAAGAACAGGCTGAGAGTGGTGCTGGACAGGCCCTGGGTCAGAACTGGGGTCAGAAGCCATAGACAAGCCAAATCTGGATCATACTTGGAGTCTGGATGCAGGTCAAAGATCACGTTAGGAGTCAGTCAAAAGTTCTGGGGTCAGGAGGCAGGGTAGAGCTGAAGCAGGTCAGGAACAGGGCTGGAGTGAGGCATGAATAAGATACAGACCAGGGTAATGTGCCCTGCAACAAGGCTCAAGAAAGGCTGGAGCAGCAGGACAGTGAGCAGGCTGGAAACCAACACTGCACAGCAGCAGGGAAGTTCTTACCCAAGTGACCCAGGCAGTGAGAGTGAAATGCCTTTGTCTAGAGGTCATCTGGCCTGGGCCTGCCCATGGATAGGCTGCTGCAGCACATCTTATGATGATCAGTGCTACCTTAAATCTTTTCCGTCCATATGCAAATTTTCCCATCCATGTGCAGAATAAATTTTATGTGCACCAAGGCAAGTGTGAATGTGCACCACCAGCAGAAACAAAAAAACCTAGAGGTGGGCACTTAGCTAATCAACTGGACTGTGTTTGAATCTTCCCTGAGTGGCTGCACAAGCACACAGCTCTCAGGGATCCCTGGTGATAAGTCACAGCAGGCTCTCCTGCAAGGATCAGCCATTTTAGCTAAGTGAGTGATCTTGGTCTGGCTACTGTTTGCCTCTCCCTACAGCCTCAGCTGATCCCGCTGTATTTCATCAAAGAAATGCCACCATGATTTCATCCGTTTTAGGATATGTCTACACCAGAGCTGGAGGTGTCAATTCTAATCAACCTAGCAAGTTACAAATAGAAGTGTAACTGGAGCAGTGGGATGAGCTAGCCACGCAAATCTGATCCCATTTGAGAGCACAGTTATACAGTAAACTGCCTCCTGGCTGGCTCTTGGTTCCCAGCTCCCCTGGGCTTGCAGGTGCCAGGAAACAGACCAGTCCATCATGGCTGGTCAGTTTCCTGGTTCCCAGAGTGGGAAGGAACTTGGAACCAGGGAGCATCTCCCCACTGCTTGTGGGACTCAGGACTGGTCAGTTTCCTAGTTCTGCCAGTGCAGAGCAGCCGGGAACCAGGCTGCCTCTTGGTTCCCAGCTCTCCTTGGCTTTGGGGGACTGGAAACAGACCAGCGCATCAGGGCTGGTCAGTTTCCTGACTGCTTCTCCCTGCCTGCCTCCAGTGGTCCAGCTGTCATCCTGACAGCCATGCAGCTGGAGGAAAGGAGGGGGAAGGCTTTTAGTAAACTATTCCAGAATAGCTTGTTCCAAAATAACACTGATGTGCAGGCATGGGGGCTCTAATCTGCTATAGGCTTTATTGTGTGTGGGCACACTATTTCAGAATAAGTTTTGCTTATTTTGGGGCTTCCTGGTAGTGTGGACATGCTATTTTGGAATAATAAGTCCAGAATAACCTATTCCGGAATAACTGTTCCCCATCTGTAAAATCTGTAATAGAAATTCCCTATGTCAGAGGGCTGTTGTGAGAATAAACTCGTTGTCTGTGCCTACACTAGAGAGCATTTTTGTCTAGCATTTTGTTGAAAAACCCTCGGCATTCCCAAAGCATTGTGCCAACAGTAAATCAACAGAATACGTTACTTCTGTCAACAGCATTCTGATGCTCCCCCGTGAGATAGAATGTCTCTGTTGACAGAAAATTGGTCTGGACATTCTGGGGGACCCTCTGTTGACAGACAGGGCTTCCAGGACACTGGGCAGACCTTTCTGCTGAAGTTTTCGTTGGCCATTTTGTCAAGAGCACAGATGACAATCCAGCCACTCTCTGTCGACAGAGTGGATCACTCTTTCAATCCGCTTGGCAGTCAGATATCTTCCAACAGAAACCTGTCGACAGATCACTCTAATGTAGTCATAGCCATTGAAGACAGAGGTATTCCGTTCCAAACATAGATGTGCAGCCACAGGAGACTCATCCGATGGCAATACAGTTCCTGAGGTCAGTCTGTCTGTAGAGAGTTCCCTCAAAACTTCTTCCCTCTTTAAAGGGATAATGTAAAGGAGACTGAGGGAAACCTCATAAAGTTTTCTGCCCATGTGGTCACCTCTTAGGCTTCTCCGCTTGAGGGGATTGTCTGTCCGGGCCATATATATTGGGTTGATTGTCATCACAAAGCTTTTGTACAATGCTGTTGATTGACTGAAACGTGCCCCTTTCCATCTCCCACTCGCCTGGGGAAATGAGTAGTGTTAGAGTGTGTTTTTCCACTTGTTTAAAGTTTGATGGAGACAGTCAGTGCTGACCAGTTGCTTTACTGAAACAGAACTTAATGGAAATTCTGGGATTATCCTCAAGGGCAGTAGTGGAAAAAAACTTGCAGAATAAATCTGTTTGTCTGTCACAAAGGGTGTCAGTCACCGTGCAACCGAGGTCATGTTTTCAAGATCGCTGCCTCCTGCTGTGCTGATGTTATGAATTTGAGTTTTTTAAGTGATAGTTTTTGTTTCCCCTCTCACTGCTGCCACTATCACCTCCACCTCCTCTTCTTTCACTTTCACTTTCAAGTTGCAGCCATTGGGGTTAGGGTTTGGTTTGGTTTTGATTTTTCGAGCTGCCTTACTTTCTCTCCTGCTTCTGAAAAGCTTTTGTGGTTTATGGTGGCAACTTTGTTTGTTTCTCCAAATTTCTCACTTTGTTGTTTGATTTCATATGTTTTTCTCTCAATTTTTGTATGGATCTATAGGGAAATGAGTGTTTTGAATAAATTAATGTTAAAGATACAAATAGCTGTCTGTTTTCATGTCCCGTTGTTCTGCTAAGCCCAGTTTTAAGTCTGGCTGGCTGGCTGCTCTAACTTTTTCTTCTTTCTCTGTATCCTGCTGTATTATATATAAGGCTCTTAGTTGGATAGATGCTTATTTTCTGAAAGCAGAAACTCTTTTTTTTTTAGATTTTTCATGAAACATCCTTCTTTAAAATTTTATAATGTTATTTACATTTTTGCAGCTCAGAAACAAATTACTCTAGGGATGCACATAAAGTCAGACTAACCAGTCTTCTGCCTGATAAAAGATGATCTGTGGAAATGTTGATAACACCTCCTTCCAGCATGAGAAATACATAGCCCAGTCCTACCAGATGCATAGTGCCTGAATTCATTGGGAGCCAAAGGCGCTCAGCACTTTACAGAATCAGACCCACAATTTCTGCCAAATCTGTTCTCTGTGTGTGTGTGTGCAGTGAATACTTCTCAAATGGTGAATACTTACGTCAAGCTGCTTGGAATGGCTCACAACTATGAGTGCTGAATGCAGAGCAATACGCTACAAACAGTGCAGCGACCTAAACTGGTTGTGAGGTTTATACTTGGATTTCACCAGCAAGAAATGGGTGTGAACTTCTCAAGCATTATAATAGCCAAAAAAGCAATCACCATGGAGTCACAGACAGTCCCATTGGGTGGTCTGGTCTATCTCCCCATTTAGACAAGCTTGCCTTTGTGATAGACAGTTCCCTACACCAAAATTCAAACAATATTCAGATTACTCCCAATTCCAAAGGACCAGTCACTTACCCAGGTCTGTGGTTCTCAGCCTGTGGGCCGCTTGCAGCCCGATCAGTACACAGCTGCAGCCCATGTGACATCCTTCTTAGCGCCATACAGGCAGTATATATATATATTCTGTGGATGCAGCCCACATAACACAGAGAGAGCTCTAAATGTAGCCTGGGTGTGAATCACTGCCCCATGTCATTTGCACCAAGGAAAACATTGGTAGCTAATCCTATAATAAAAAATTTATGAACTAAAAATAAGACATGAGAGTAATTTAAAGGGTTTAAAGCAGGTAAACATACTCATACATTAGCTGGAGTCTTAAGTTTCAAAAGGTAGTAGAAGTTTCTATAATAAGCAAGCTCTATAAGTCCTTTGGCGCTTACCCAGGCCAACCACTGGGGATCTTTTTCTTATGCTTAGTCGTCTTCATTTCTCAGAGTCCAAATAGCATGAACGTATTGTTTCTTCTCGTTGCTGAGGATTTTTTATTGCCTTCCCCCAGAGTTCAAGCTGATGGGATGAGTTCATGTGGACATCTCCTCTGTATTATGGAGTTCCGGGGCCAATAATAAAATCTATTGTCCTCTGATGTTTCACAATGGCTTGTCTGGTGTAGAGGGGTCTCTTTTGAATTGGACAAAAAGGCAAACTAAGTATTTCACACTTCGTAAATCTTCACTCTTAACTTGGTGTTTAAAGTTTCAGAGAAAACATTTCTGCAGTTACAGAGCAACAGGTATTATCTTATAACATGATAACATATGTGACAGCAATACATTCAAGAACGTAGAATAGACTCATAGGACTGCAAAGGACCTCGAGAGGTCATTAAATCCAATCCCCTGCAATCACAGCAAGTCCTAGCACCATCCACATAATCCCTGACAATAAGTCTTCCCTTGCCCTAGGTACGGGAAAGCTGTTATCATGAAATACATTTGAGGCCCGAAAAAGGAGGGAACTTACAACCCCTGGTTTATAAAGCTAGTGCTCTAACCACTGAGCTATCAGTCACAGAGAGGTAGCTGTGTTAGTCTGTATCTTCACAAAACAACAAAGCAGTCTTGTAGCACCAAAATTCTGACACAATTTCCAGATCTGAAAAAGTGGGTCTGTCCCATGAAAGCTCATCACCTAATAAATCATTTTGTTAGTCCTCAAAATGCTACAGGACTGTTTTTTTGTTTCAATGAGCTATTATCACTGGCCAAGGTTGAACACAAAACACATTTTTTCATAAATCTAATATCTATTTTAACAATATTAGCCTAGGCAAGCCAGACTAACTCAGCTGTGTGTTTGTCAGTGGTCACTTGAAGCCAAGGGGCTTGGCATGAGCTGGCACATGGTTTGCCAGCATCACAGAGCACAATGGGATTGATGCACCCAGGTGCTGTTGCTGCAGACCTCTTGATTCAGGGAACCAGCCAACAAAGCCACAAAATTGCAGCTCCATTATCCAAAAACCCAGTAGGTGCGCTGATTAAAGGTAGCTTCTGGGCAGCCTCTGCTAGTGGGGGTCCTATGGCGCTCCAGTGACAAGTTAAAAATCCTTTGGAAAGTACAACACAACCATCACCAATGTCCTTCACCAAGGATGAAACCTGGTGGGGGTATAGCTGGCCAGGGGACTGCAATTTAATGGTGGAGAGTGTGACGGCCATGTTCTTTCAACTACTACCTGTGTTGTATATGGAGGTAGCATCATATATGTTCATGGGTCTCTCTGAAGATACATCAAGACAAAGGTTTTGCCAAGAAGCACTTGCTGCATAAGGTATAAAGTTGACATAGTGCAAAAAAGTATCAGAGAGGTTGCCATGTTAGTCTGTATCTTCAAGAACAACAAGAAGTCCTGTGGCACCTTACAGACTAACAGATATTATGAAGCATAAGTTTTCGTGGGGAAAGACCCACTTCATCAGATGCATGAGTCTGTAGTGAGGAAAGGCAGAGATGCACGGGAAGGTTAATGCTGTGGCCATGGAGTGAACTGTAGTTTACATCCCTTTTTGTCCTTCTAAGGTACATCTCTCAAAGGTGGGACTTTGTGGCTCAAGCACTCTGGGAATGGATCTCTGGGCTGCAATGCCCCTGTTTCCCAGTCATATTAGTTCAGCAGGGCCATATTAATTCAGCAGGCACTTGTAAGCCCTTTGCTTCAGGGAGCCTCTGGCAACAGCTGGTTCAAGTGATTCAAACACAGCTTCCTCAAAAGAAAGCATTGTTATTCACCCAAGGGTACACAGCAGGCAGCGCAAAGAGTAAAACAACAAAAGGCCTATATGCCTCATTCTTACCCACACCTCATTCTTTTCTTGCAAGTGCTGGGTGAGTTCCACTTAGTCCAGACATCCCTAATGCTGGTCTGGGAGGAACAGGCTGTCTGCTGCATCTCCTCCCTCTCTCTTCCTTTCTGTCAGCATCTCCCCCAGCGAGCTGCTGGTAGCCCTCAACCCTCCTTTTCTAGGGCTGGCGGGGCTTTAAAGGTTTCGTATGGCCTTTGAGCCTAGACTCAGCAATGAAGATCATAAATCTAGCCAGACTGGGGGCAGTCTTTAGTCCAGGTCTATGCTAGGAGAAAAAAAAAAGAAAAACCCTCTAATTAAGATACGGAACTCCAGCTACAAGAATTCTATAGCTGGAGTCAACATTTCTTAAATCGACTTTGCTGCCGTCCCCGCAGTGGGAGGTCAATGGGAGAAACTGTCCTGTTGACTTTCTTTACTCCTCACAACTGCCAGGAGTACTGCCAGACAGCAGCAGCCTGATGATTCAATTTAGTGTGCCCCCACTAGGCATGCTAACTCAAACCCTGGAAGATAGGCCGCCAGTGAGTTAGTCTTGCAGTAAGTATGGGGGAGTCTACACAGTAAAGTTATTTGGAAGTAAGACTCATTATTTTGAAACAACTGTCCTAGAATCTACACAAAGCAACTACTATTTCGAAATAATTTTGAAATAGCAGTTGGTTTATTTCAAAATAGGTAAATCTCATTCCCCGAGGAACGGTGCCTATTTTGAAGTTGCACACTCCTCCCACGCCATTTTTTTCTTCTTTCTGTCATTGTCTCGTTGTTGTTTGTCCCCTCTCTCAGCCCAAGAGTCTCCTTTGATTGAACTCCTTGCAGTCGGGCAGGATAATCTCATTCAAGTGAACTGAGGTGATATTTATAAAAAAAAATTGCACAGAGCTCTTCATTCTCCACAGCAGGGAGCAAGTGGGATGACGGCTCCAGGGAGGAAAAGCTCCTTGAAAAGCTGCTATTGCTTGTGCAGGAGTTTGGTTGTAATCACCAGAGTCCTCATACTGTGTTAACTTGGGCAGCGGGAGGGAAGGGGGGGACAAGGTGAGAGGAGGTATATATTCAAAGGCACAAATGGGATTTAGTCCCATGTTCTCAATGAAAGAGAATGCGGATAGGGTGCCTAACTCTCCTTTGTGCCTTCAGAAATTGCCTGCTTCGGTATAAAATTCTTTTTAGTGTTGTTAATCCTCTTACAGCCAGGCTCAGAATGGCAGCAGGGACATCTGAATGGATGTGGGTGGTGAAAAGCGAGGTGAAAGTATATAGTCTCTCCAGTTTTAATTCTGTAAAGTGTGCTGTTCAGGAGTCTTACGGGGCTGTATAAAAGAGCTGTACAGCTTTACAGAAAACAGCTTCTGAGGTGTGCTACAAAGGGAGAGTAACAGAGCTTTTTAAAGGTCACCAATCCAGCTACGCAAGAGAGGGAGCATGAATAATGAAATATTTATTATATTAATGTTTGGCAAATAACTGTACCCCAGTGTTTTGGAAGGGTGTGGCAGCTGCATATGGCAACATTTACAGAACTATTTCAGCACTGCTGGTAACACAGGTGCATAAAATCAATCTAAATGAGAGAAATGGCATCTGATCTCAGGTTTCTGACTGGTTGGGTGATTTCCTGTGTTAGTGGAAGCAGACCGCTGGTTGTAGAAATTCCTTTTGCTTATTTATCTCTCGGTGGAACAC
Organism: Carettochelys insculpta; assembly: GCF_033958435.1. Taxonomy (NCBI): domain Eukaryota; kingdom Metazoa; phylum Chordata; order Testudines; family Carettochelyidae; genus Carettochelys; species Carettochelys insculpta. Next base: position 193,134,911 of record NC_134139.1, read on the forward strand.
CTGCAACTGACACTTCTAAGCTGTGTCTACACGTGCACGCTACTTCAAAGTAGCGGCACTAACTTCGAAATAGCGCCCGTCGCGGCTACACGCGTCGGGCGCTATTTCGAAGTTAACTTCGACGTTAGGCGGCGAGACGTCGAAGTCGCTAACCTCATGAGGGGATCGGAATAGCGCCCTACTTCTACGTTCAACGTCGAAGTAGGGACCGTGTAGACGATCCGCATCCCGCAATGTCGAAATTGCTGGGTCCTCCATGGCGGCCATCAGCTGGGGGGTTGAGAGATGCTCTCTCTCTAGCCCCTGCGGGGCTTTATGGTCACCGTGGGCAGCAGCCCTTAGCCCAGGGCTTCTGGCTGCTTCTGCGGCAGCTGGGGATCCATGCTGCAGGCACAGGGTCTGCAACCAGTTGTCAGCTCTGTGTATCTTGTGTTGTTTAGTGCAACTGTGTCTGGGAGGGGCCCTTTAAGGGAGCGGCTTGCTGTTGAGTCCGCCCTGTGACCCTGTCTGCAGCTGTGCCTGGCACCCTTATTTCGATGTGTGCTACTTTAGCGTGTAGACGTACCCTCTCAGCACCTATTTCGATGTGGTGCCGCGCAACGTCGAAGTTGAACATCGGCGTTGCCAGCCCTGGAGGACGTGTAGACGTTATTCATCGAAATAGCCTATTTCGATGTTGCTACATCGAAATAAGCTGTTTCGATGTTGGCTTCATGTGTAGACGTAGCCCTAGAGAAGCTGGATTTGTGGGTTTCCTATTTCTCTCTCTTCTAGACTGATAGATGAGCCAATAGGGTTTATCAGCCTACTTGTTCCTTTTGGTCTTAGTTCAGCACTGGAAAGCTCATACAAAATATGCATTGCATATTGTAGCACTGTCATCTGGAAAGCATCATGGAGTGGTCTGAGCACAGGTAGGGCTTGGTGCCGGAAACTCTTGTGACCTAGTGATAGCTTCGCTGTAGTCTTGCTGTGTGGCCTTGGTTAAGCCAGTTTATCTACCTCCTCTTCCCTCTCTGAGAAATGGGGGACGGGGGACAGGGGACAGCAAACACCTAACACAGGGAGTGTCGAGAGGATGTACTTGAACTGGGACAGATCCCCAACTCATGCAAACTGGTAGTGCTTGGATAATAGTCATTGGATTTATGTCAATATGCTCGAGCTGAAGATCTGGCCTAATAGCTATTCAAGATATTGAAGATCTAACCTAATAAATGTATTATCTGACCGGAGTGCCATGTCACCCATACAGACGTGATAGCATGCCTTTAAAAAGAAAAGAGCACCGTTTAACATCAAAATGTCCAGTTATAAAATGAAATGTCTTACCCATAAAAGATTAATGAGCTGTCTATGAACTTGTGTCCTCAGAGACAGCTCTGTCTAAATAGTACCTTAATGGCACCTGAGAACCAGAGATTTGTAGACAAATTGAAGGCAATTTAGAGCAGAACAAAACAAAGATTAAAGGACTAGAGAAATTGATTTCAAGGGAAAGATTAAAAGGATTGAATATGCTTGACTTGGTCTAACAACAGCGAAAGGGAGATAACTGTCTACAAGTATTTGAAGAGGAAAGGAGAGGAATTACCCAAGGGTGGTGAAAGAGGGCAACACTACTACCAGGGTGATGGGATAAAACTGAGGCAAAAGAAGTGTGGGCTGAATGCACACTCTGCACACCAGTAATTTTGCTAGCTAGGAGTAATGGAAAGAGAAGAAGAAATGGAGACGGAAAAGAGACATTATGTCAAAAGTTATAAATTCCAGTGAACTACCTTTTGACAGTTAAAGAGAATGAGCAATGAAATAATTTGAGTTAGGATGCAGGGAATGACAAAGAAGAAACAGTGGATTTCTGGAAGAAAGAAAAAGGGGCATCTCTCATGGGGAATTTTAAGTATGCAGGTAACACGTATAGCCAAACATGCAGCAGCAGAAAGGTTCTGTAGTTATGAAGAGGTCCAGCTTAATGTTCCAGAAAGTTGGGGGCGGGGTACTACTGAGCCTTTTCCTTAGTAACAGGCAGAAAATGATAGGAAAACTCAAAATGATGACAGGCTGCACCAGGAAGCTACTTAAATTATATCATAGTAAGAAAGGAATTTGCAGAACAATGCAGTTCAAGAGTGTTAGGCTTCAGGAAAGCAAAGATGGGGAAAGTAGAACATGAAGATTGGGCTGTTCAAAGGAGCTGATGGGAGTTAGACACTGAACTTCTTTTAAAAATTAATGAAATGTGAGTGCTTAGCATCTTTGGAAGCCCCATCCCTAGTGACTACAATAATAGAAGAACGCATTGAAAGCTTCCCCTTTGGAAAGCACAAGAGTCCTAATAGAGACCATGATTAAGGTGCAACAAACTCCAATATCTCTGCAAGTGAAGAGTGCAAGGAGTGAGATGTAATCATTGTGCCTCGCATAGTGACAGACTACTCAACAATGTGAGGTTTCAACAAAGCCTTTTGTAAGGGCCCAAACAAGAATACACAGCACCAAGACAGGCTTGGAGACAGAAAAACAACAAGAGTCGGAGGAAAGAGAATGAGTTATAATTCATCCCTGGGGTCAAGGGGAATTAAAAAAATGCATTAAGAGAAGAAGCAATACAAGAGAAAAAACAAGCCCATTAATTAATAAAGCAGGGTAAAGGCAGAGTTCTCTGTTACTTGTTAATGGCTGGTACATGGAACTTCTCTATTTTTTGAGATACACAGGTTGAACCTCTGTAGTCCAGCACCCTTGGAACCTGACTGGTGCTGAACAAGAGAATTTGCTACACCAAGGGAGGTTACTATTGTCTAGCACAGTGGTTCTCAGCTGGAGGTACATGTACCCCTTGGGGTGCACAGAGGTCTTCCAGAGGGTACATTAACTCAGTGTTTCTCAACCTTTTTTAGGAATAAAAAATTGCACTTATATTCATCTATTTTTTATTTATCCTTTTTGCACAATCATAAATACAATGGCAAGTTTGTTGCCTATAAGCAACTTCTTCCAACTAACCAGTTATGATTAAATTGTTTAAACAAATGTGTTGCAATGGTAGAAAAAATCGAGTGTCTGAAAATTCTAGGCACTGGGAGTACTTCATAATTTTCAAAAAATCAAAAAAAAAAGGTTGAGAAACACTGGTTTAGCAGCAATACCAACACTTCCAGTGCTTACTGGGCTCTTAGAAGACATTTATGGGTAAATTACATCTAAATAACAGCACAGAACACAGAGAGCCAGGACAAACTTTATGGACCACGGGAGACTTGGCCACACCCATGATAAGTGGTTGTCCAGCTAACTCAAGTCATGCCACAGAATGGATGTGCCAGAAGAGGGAGTGCGGGACAAGAGATCTTCAGCTTGTACCGTCGATGAAATCTAGTGTAATTTGCTTTTTAAAGTTGGAAATAGCTGCACATGTCCTGAAATCCTCTCTCCTTTTTTTCTAGGCTTTTCTTCCTACTTTTAATGTGTTTATCTTTCTTCTGTTGCATAAGAAACTGAATGACTAAGGCCTCAATCCTGCAAGCACATACACATGCAGAATACCTGTATGCATGAGATTACTTGCACTGCATGGAGTCACACATTTATGTCAATGGCAGAATCATGAGGAGAACTCCTGACTCCCAAGTCACTTGGTCCAAACCTTAGGTCACGCTCCAGGCTTTTGCTGAGTGGACAAGGAAATGAAGTTCAGAATTGCATGATGAATGGGAAGAAATTGTTTTGTGTGTATCACTGTGCAGCAGGTGTCAGGAGCGCTCTTCCTTTTTAAAGCACATTACAAACACCAATTGTTTAATCTTGACAGGGAGCCTTTGTGGTGCCTTTGTGTGTGCCAATCACTGATTGTTGTATCATTTGTTACTTTCAGGGACTATTCATTTTGGTAGAGTTTAGTCAGCAGAATGTGAAGTTTGTGATGAGATTCTTTTAAAAATGAGTGAGGGGGAGCAAAATTCTGAGTGTAGTGAATTAACAATTCATCTTGCATGCTTAAATATAGACTTAGCACATTACATTTGGCAGCACACATTCACATGCTGCTCCGCGACTGGCTTAGAGATCAGGAGAGCAGCTCCTTCTCCCAGTGGTGATGAGAAACGCGGTAGTACTTAGTCCACTGTGCTGCCATAAAGATGTCATGTTAAAACTTCATTGCGAGGCGTGAGGAGGGTGCTATTTTCCTGTTGCTGTACATGGGATTTCAACAAGTAGCTCCCTCCCACTGAGTCACTGTGTGGGTCCAGGACCCGCGAACCAGACTTCATTCCAAATGTTCATCTCATTACGATATAAGGTTTCCAGCTATAATGATACTAAAGCTTTATAGTGAATGGATTTTCAGTTCAAGGAAACTGAACCAATCCAAGCTAAACAGCAATTAATGGTAGACAAATGTGGTGTGCACCAATTTGCTTTGGACTTGTCCTAATATTTATAAATGTGGAAGAGATTATCAGAAACAGTGCATGCCCTTGAGGTAGCCATGGGCAATCTGCATGGAAGTGGTTACTCAGGTGGCACTAAGGTGCCCCGAAGTTTTGAATCAACACTTAACAGTGCTGTCTCTTGAGAGCAGAGTGCCCAAGAACTTGTTTCAACTTTCAAAAAGCACTGGTATTACACTTGGGCACCTGCACTTTTGCAAAGGTTTTTGGTGTCATGTAAAGAGTTCCAGTTCAGAAGAGCAAGGAGGATTTCTAGCAACAGCTGGAGGGTGGGGACAGGTTGAGACTTGTCTGGCACTAACACAGTGTGCGTTATCTCTCTGCCACTGGAAACTTATTAGCTATTGTTACACTAGAACATGGTTTTCCAGACTGAGGAGTGTGCCCACTTGGGGGGACATGCAGAAATTCCAGGGGGGATGCAAGGTGACCCAGCCCCCCATCATTTCCCCCACCCAAAGAAAGAATTGGCCTTTGCTTCTGGCTCTTAGACCCTGCCATTTTACGTGCGTGACCCCGCACAGCCTCTATAAAAAGCAGGCAGCCATCGAAGACCCATGTGGAGCAAGCAGGCTTCTGCAAAAGTGAGTGAGTGTGGGTTGGGGAGGAGGAGGATGGGGTTAGATGGGGGACTGCGGGTGCCTGGCTTGGGTGAGGGGGATGGGGATAGGGTAAGAGCAGGGGGCTGGTGGTGCCTGGCTTTGTGAGAGGGGAGGGGCTGCTGCAGTTGGCTTGTGGGGCTCAGGCAGCTGGCCCCCCGGAAGCATGCGGCTCAGGTGTCTTGGGCTGGCAAGTGGGCAGCTGGCCCCAGCAACGTGGGGCTTGGGCAGCTCATGATGGGTGGTGGGGTCTACACGCAGAGTAGCTCTAAATGTCCTAGCATCTGCCTGATGAAACCGCTATTTTGAAATAAGTTTGAAATAGTGAGTGTCTTATCTCAAAATAAGGAGGAATAGCTATTTCAAAATAGTTGCTGTTAAGACAGGGAATAGCACCTATTTCAAAATAAGCTATAGCATGTCCAATGGCTGTATTTCAAATTAGGCTTTATGGCTGTGTCTACCCTATGGCGATCTTTGAAAAGAAGTTCTGCTGGAAGATCAGTGGTTTCAACATGGGCCTGCTAAATCCAGGGTTGTGAATTCAGTCCCTGAGGGGGCCATTTAGGGATTTGAGGCAAAGATACGTCTGAGTGTGGCTTGTTAGTCTAGGGATCTGATTCTTGTTTTGGGTGTGAAAGGGCCTGGGTTCATGTCCCAGACAAGCCCTTGTTATGTCTTTCTTTTTTTAGTGGTGGGAGGGATCACTCAGTGGTTCAACCCTTGAGGAAGCCATTTGGGGATCAGGGGCAAATAAATGTCAGGAATGGTGCTCAGTCCTGGACTGGACTGGATGATCTCCCAAGGTCCCTTCCAGTTCTACAGGAAGTGTATGTGTATCTCTTCTGAAAAAGCTTCTTTTGAAAGAGTGTGTCCACACGCAAAAAACAAATCAAAAAATCAATCTGCTCTTTTGACAGAGTATCCACACAGCCCCCACTCTTTCAAAAAAATGGGCCAGGAATTGAAAAATCCAGTGCCATGAGGACTGCTCGTTTGAAAAAAGGGCCCTGAGGGCATCTACGCATTTTTTTTCTGAAAGAATCTTTTGGAAGAAGGCACTCTTCCTCATCTGGGAGAGGAAGAGGGCTGCCGGTAAAAGTGCTGTATTCTTTCGATTTCAGATTGAAAAAACACATTTTGTGTGTAGATGCTCTACAGGTTCTTTCAGAAAAGGCTCAGGTTTTTGAAAGCGCTTGCTTGTGTAGATGGAGTCTATGTGTTTAGATGATGTATTTTGAAATAGCTAAGTGCTATTTCGAAATGCATTTTTGTGTGTAGCAGCGTTATTTCAATATCAACTATTTTGGAATAGCTATTCTGGAATAGTTTATTTGAAAATAAAGCTGCTATGTAGACATACCCAAAGGAATAACTTCTGCTCTTTTTAAAAGCATGTGTCCCCTAGAGGTCTCAGTGGGTTATTGTTGATATAGCATTGCTGCCACCTGAGAGTCATGTCATAATTGTTTAAAAGTATGGCTGAGTTTTTGCCACAGATGTCTGATAAGAATTTTTTTATTTTTGTCTCTAAAATCCAGTTGAATTTGAACCCTCTGTGAAAAGGGCAGAGAAATCTTTTTAAGTCTATGCTATTTAATCTTCTTAGTCTCGGTGATGAATTGAATGTATTCCTAAATTTAGTTTTAAAATGTTAAAAATCTGTTAGAATTACACATAAAACAGCTGAAGCAACATTTCGTAGCACTAAAAATCTTAATATGAATAATCTTACTTCTGTATTTGGACTTCCAGCTCAAATATGTTTCCTTAGGTGGCTAGCACAAAGGGTCTTTTGTTAGGAAAGAATAGTAAAGCAGAGAGGGAGAGGTGAGCTATACAACATCAGGGAAATGTTATTTTGACTTCTCCGGGCATTACTTCAAAAATGTCACAAATCTTGATAGCTTTCCAGTGTAGTGTTTAAGGAACAGGAAATTTAATTCTGCAACAGTAAACGTATTTCCTAAAACCAGCTGTTTGCTATTGTGACCATAGGCAAAGCAGAAGCTCAGTGGTAATTTTTTAAAAAACTCTATGAGGATTTTACTCACTTGAGAATTTGTGAGTAAAAGGTATTTTTAACATGTGATACTGATGAGACTTTTGAAAGTCAGGTATCCTCCTCAGACCACTTTCTATAAATTGCCAGTAATCCAGATATAATTACTCGGGGAGGAGAGATCACAAAAAGTTTAGCAAAGTAAACATCCCCATTCAGGCCACCTAGCAGAAATGTAAATGGCAGTTAAATATTCCGTGATCCCACTGGTCGAGAGGTGATCTGAATGCAAAGGTGGAAAAAACATCTACAGAAGCTAAGTGGATAAACAATGCAAGGTTATATATATGGAGGGGGCAGCTCCAAGCAGCAAGAAATGTTCTTGACAGTACAACAGGCAGCAGCATCATGCTGAGTCAGTACTCACCCAATGGTATCTTACACTTACATAGCAATTGTATTGCCACTGTACAGCAGAAACTGCAACCAGTGAATTACTCATTGTAGTGCTGGGGGCTTTTTGGCATCAGAGATGCCAGCCCTTTTACAGGAGATCTTAAATATTTAGCATGACCACATGTGGCTGTTAAAGGTTCCACAGGATGAAGCCACTGCACACGAAAACTTGACAAAATGTAAGTTCAGGTGATTGCTTCCCCCATGCTTGTGAATTGTCAAGTCAGTATAACTACTCTCAGGTAGGCTCAAACCTAGGATTTCTAGAGCTTAGTGCAGGCACCTCTACAGCTTGAGCTAAAGGCCAGCTGCTTCTCAGCGCAGGGTATAGAGGGCTATATCTACACTTGCCCCCAACTTCGAAGGGGGCATGGTAATCAGGGTGATGGGCGATTACTAATGAAGTGCTGAGATGAATATGCAGCACTTCATTCAGCAAATTCTCCCCCGCGGCTATTTCGAAGTGTCAAAGTGCCAGTCTGGCAGGTAGCCACAGGCACTTTGAAGTGCCCGTGGCTACTCGGCATGCCAGCACTCTGAAGTTTGACTCTTCAAAGGTTCCGCAGGGGAGAATTTGCCTAAAGAAGCCCTGCATATTCATCGCAGCACTTCGTTAGTAATCGCCCATCACCCTGATTACCATGCCCCCTTCGAAGTTGGGGGCAAATGTAAATGTAGCTGAGGACACTTATTCTTGCTCTGTGACATGGTACATGTGACAGGGTACCACTACATGGGACAGTTAACCACACATGGGTGTGTGGGTTACCCCATCTCTCCCCATGTGGTGAGCAAACTCTACAACACATCAGTGAGGGGGTCTAGCCTTCCATTACCACTGTGATGATCCTTCACCATCACCTTCCATCGCTGACTGACTCTGTGAGCCATATCCTCAGCTGGAGTACGTGAGATGAGCTCCATTGGTGTAAATAGAGCTCCACTGGTTTACACAAGTTGAAGAGCTGTCTTGTTTGTCCCTGGACTCCTGCCTCATCCTTTCCTTGTCTCCCTTTTGCCACTTGGAAAAACGAATTAACCAATTCGTAGAATTTGAGGCCAGAAAAGACCATTGTTAAAATCAATCCTTGCCTCTTTCATACAATTACACCTAGTGAGTGTAGGCACAAATCTGAATATTTGCCTCTGTGACTACCTAGTCTGCACTTGCAATCAGAACATGAGAGACATGAGCTCTTAAATTTGTAGCCACAGCTGAATTACAGGCACAGAAATGAGGATCCTCTTTGAAAATTGTAGCCTGTACGTTTTGAGAAGTGTTCTTCACGCCTATTACACTATGTTATCATTAATTATAATAAATAATAAACAAATAATAAATATATCATCATAATTATAATAATACTGTGAAAGAGAACCTTAGAAGTTTTATATGTGCATAAGGAGCATGGGAAGGAGAAAGAGAAGGAAGAAGAGTCAGTAACATATGGTAAGAAGTTTGAAATGCTTAATAGCACTTATTCCAAGGACAATGGTAAGAAGATATTTCGTACAATCATAGCTAATGAAGCTACAAAGCAGTCACCAGGCTGAATCAGAAAGGAATAGGCTACGGAATCCCTATACCACTTGAATATGCTTAAATCAGCAAAACCAAGTGAAGAAATTCACCTTCGACTGTAGTGCATGAAGTAGCTTGTGTGAAAAGCCACTGGTTTACAAGATCCTATTTTATCTACCAGTGACCGTGAGATTATCTGTATCCTACAAATCCTGTGGCAAAAAAACAATGAGGTGACATGTACCCTTAATGCCAGCTGTGATGAAACAGAGCTGCACCTCTGTGTGCTCTCACTCTGTCTCTCTCTCTCACACAGACAGCTGTGTTTCAGTAGCTGTTTGCATGGGGAAAGAGGAAGAGTGAAATGTGATATTGGCTTTGATATGTGACATTAGCTTTCATGCTGATCAGAGAGAGCAACATGTTCTAATTATTATTAGCCCTCACAACGAGCCACAAGCTCAGACAGAGAGAGGGCGAGAACAGAGTTACAGTTTCTCACTAATCTAATTAAGGAGAGGTGGGCGGACGAGAGTGCGTGCTTCGTTAATTCAGCAGCCGTCACCTCATTTATGCTGGGAGGCATGGGGGGAAGGATGCAGGTTCTCTGTGGGTTGAGGCTGGAGAATTGCCTCTCATTGCTGGGAGGGAGCTCTCCCCTCAGTGCCAATTTAAGCTAAACATGGCGACACACTGAGGTGTGACCCCATGTTCTCCTTTAAAGACATGAGTGTTTGCTTCTATTTTGTCCTGGTTGGCAGTATGGCTGCTTCCAGCACAGGGCCTATTGGAGAGGCAGAAGGGGTGGCTTTCTGATAATATACCAGGAGGCTTAGGAAGGTTGCTTGGCCTACTTTAGCTGTAGAGTTGTGCATATTCCAGTTCTTCCGTCACTTAAACTATTAGCTAGCTCTTTATTTTATTTCTTTCCTGACAGCATGGGATTAGCACCTCCATTGGAGACTCACACCCCATCATTCTCCTCCTTATTCCTGGTGTCCCAATTCCGCATTTCGTCTTGGCTCCTCTGTAAGGTTAAACGCCCCCGGACTTCTTAAAAAAGGCACTTCCTGAAATGGGAGCTTTGCCTCCCACTGCCATATGTCAACTGTACTCCTACTCCCACCAGTTAACATCATTTTAATGGCATTAAGATGTCTGCAGCCAAGTCCCCGACATTTGGTGACTCTAGGGAAGGGACAGCCCTTTTTTTTTCCCCCTCTGCAATAAATGTTAAGAGAGAGAAAAGAGGAAGAAAGAGTCACAAAAGAATCTTTTATTTCACTGCATGGAACAGTGGCAGATAATAGGGCTCAGATTCCTACATGTGCCCAGTTACTCAAGTAGTATTCTGCCAGACAAAATTGAGGTGCACAAGGAAAGGCACTGAGTCCCCTGATCCTTGTGCTGGTTCCATGGTGCCAGCTGTGAGTTTGGTGCAGATTAGAGTAGTCCCAAGGCTGATACCCACACAGATAGCATTAATAATGAGAAATCCTGTGGCACCTTATTGACTAATATGTCTTTGCCCACGAAACCTTATGCTCCAATAAATCTGTTAGTTTGCAAGGTGCCACAGGACTCCTCATTGTTTTTGCAGATACAGACTAACATGGCTACCCTTCTGATAGTTGTCACAGTTAGCTTTGATGCCCAAGGAGCCAGAGAGGAATTGCTGCAGAGCAGCCTCCTAAGACTATACCTCCTACAGGCCTTTCCCTCATTTGACTTGTCCCCTGGGCTGCAGGCTGTAGGCTGGGTGGTACAGCACCAGGTCTATCTCCATATTCACTGAGGACTCCTCCTATCCCAGAAGAAAAAACTCTGTTGTTTTTTAGTCACTTAAGACCACTTCCTTGGTAGAAGTGAATCACAGTGAGGCTCAGGAAGTCAGGATTGAACCCAAAGGGTCCTTCCTGCAATCATATGGCCATATGCAAATGTGTCCGCAAAATCTTTTCTGTTGTATGAAGGAAGTATCAAAGTCAACTGCCGATACACAATTCTATCTAGCTATGGCAGTTGCCTAGCTAGAATCGATGTATCTGCACTCGGCTTACTTGGCCTTCCTTACTGAAGAAGTTTGACAAGGGAGTTTCTCCCATTGACCTCCCTTACACCTCATGTCTCACGAGGAGTAAAAGAGTTACTGTGACCCCTGAGAGGTCGATTTTGTGCATCCCTATCAGATGCGCAAAATTGAACCCCAGAAGATTGACCCTCAGTGGGTCAATCTTCCAAGCTAGGGCAGACATAGCCGTAGTTTATCTCATCACAGTGACATGGCTTTAAGGAGACTGGCTAATGCAAACTTCTTCTGGATAGAGACAATTGCATTTCCTTCCAAAGAGGTGCCTGGGTTTTAGACTGATTGTAAGAAAATGGGAAATGGTAGAAGATGTTCCTGTTATGAGTATGATCACTCACCTTGCAGGACAAAAGCACTTGTGCACTCTAGATCTTGAGAAGTATTTCTAGTCAGCCACTGTTCTCTCATCTTCCTCTTTTTCTAGCTCTGTCTCTCTACGTTCTTCTGCCAGCACAGCTGCCACTTGCACTCGCACGCTGAGGAGATAAACGTGCTTCAAACAACCAAACAAACAGATGAATTCCAAAACATTATGAGCACCTGCACCTCAGGATCAGTCCCTCAATCTTCAAGAAATTTTTTTTTAATTTTTGGGGCTATTGGTGCTCCCATACTGTGCTTACCATCACAATAATATTTGCTGCTTTTAATACTTTTCTTGTACTGTCTTCTGCAACCATACTTTGTTCCTCTTGTCCTGATATGTTTCCTACACCCAGCTCCCTAAACTCATTCTCCAACTCCTTCTGTTTCTCATTGTGAAGTTTTCGGCAATGTGCTGGAAGGTGAACGGTTTTCAGTGAAAGGACTCTTCATTTAGCACTTGCCATTTTCTCTTTTGTGATTCTGTTTTCCTTTAAGCCATAACCAGAGACAGACAGCTTCATTTCTTCCAGTGGTCTTTGCACAACAAGGTCTATTTTGTTTATGTAGAAGAGAGGATGAGAATTAATGTCCGTATTTATACAGTATCCTCCAGAATCAGATTTCTAGTACATGATTTGTTTCACCAACAAATAAATCCTACTAATTAAAAGATAGTTAACAAATTGGATGTTTTTTTCAGTTTCCAGCATAGAGACTGTTGAAACCAATCTGCTCATCTGCTTTTTGTTTCATGCGAAATGCTAGGAATATTTTTTTAAACAATGTAGCAACCAGACAAATTTCAAGGACGCTAGTAAGATTAATGCATTTCTCTTCTGTGTAAGGTGGTACATGGAGCAGAAGTTCAGAATCTGTTTTTATGACAAAGTCTCAGCATCCCAAGAATTTTCAGCTTTTGAAGACTGTTTTTCATTTCCATATGCCCCCATTTCCCCCCCCACAAAAATACCCTTCAGAGTGGAGCAGCTAAGGGATGTGTTGTCTTTGTGCTTCCTGAACAATAATGAAGGTTTGGGGAGTGATTTCATAGAAATCTCAGGTACCAAAGGCAGCTCAAAGTATAATATATTCCTAAGTTGGGTAATAAGGGAAATATTGGTGATGGGAGAGGAGGAAATGCAGAATGGCTGAAGTCAAGCACTGAGGATGACATGTGTTCTTTCTCCAGTATGCTGCAGAGTTACTGGCAGTGGTCCGTCTGCCCTTCATCCATCCCAGTTATCTGCTAAATGTTGTTGACAATGAGGAGTTGATAAAGTCTTCTGAGGCCTGCCGGGATCTTGTGAATGAAGCGAAACGTTATCACATGCTCCCACATGCCCGACAAGAGATGCAGACACCAAGAACCCGGCCAAGGCTATCAGCAGGTAAAGCAAAGCTAGGAGCGGAGCAAAAGCTCTGATCTGACATCCGCAGTCCTGCACTGAATGGTTCAGGCTGTCTGTAGTGTGCATAGCAAGAGAGGGGTAAGTGTCATTCCTCTTCCTTTCCACAGCCTTTCTGAGAACAGAGCTGAGATAAAGCATGGGGCTTGGGGCCCAGGAGTCCAGAGGCTTCCGTCCAGTGTTTCTTAAACTTTTTGAAACCACAGAACACCAAACAATAATATGTTACATGTGGAACACTTATGAAAATTTTCGTCACAAAAAATTTTTGTGAGCTCAAAAGAAAAAAAAACAACAGCAACACAGACAGCAAAATCAAATGAAGTAATGTAATCAGCTGTCATAGCAGTGAAGTAGTGACATTATATGTGGCTTCAACAACAGAAAATGTATACGTGTGCTGCATGTTGTTGCTAGTTGCTGTGCCGTCATGGCACACCTGTGTGTTGTTCATGGAAAACTGGTGAACCTCAGAACGTAGTTTAAGAAACACCAAAAGAGTGAGATGTGCAAGAACATGGGGAGAGGGGAAGCCAACGGCAATGCTGCCCCATGTAGAGGGGGAACCACGGAATGATTAACTTCAGCAGCAGCTCTGTTTGCTCAGCACCTCTGCAAATAGGGCCCTAAGTGTTTCAAGTTGGGCTCCAACAACTAGACAGAACTTCTAAATAGGTGATTCTTGTCTTCTCTATCTCAGCTTGTCCAGGACAATAATATTTTCTTCCATCGTCTGAGGATACTGTGAGGTTTGCTTGATTAACCATGGTGAAGTAGCTTTCACTTTCACATCCCTATGTAAATGTATTCCTATTTCAGCCACAAGATCAGATCAGGCTGTTTGTGGCATCCAAAACAAAAGGATCACACAAGACTGTGCGCACACACACAAACTATGGAGAAACTGTCCCTTCAGGCAGCTGTCCACATTGTTTGTTTGTTTTTTGTCTAACAAAAATAGAAGCAAGTCTCTATTGTTGTAGGTCAGTCTGTAACAAGGCAGTGTTATCTACATACTTGTTATCTGCAAGTTAGTACAAATAATATGCATCAAATTGGAACAACTAAGACTCAGATGCAGAAGACATATGTGAAATTCTCCTATGTGTTATGCTTGTTGCTTTGTCTGAGCAAGTACGATGACAGAGCTAAGCAGGCTTCCTGATACACATTGGTATTGAAGTTAGTATGGTATACGTACTGTGAATCAAGTCTCCTCATTTGCTGCTTCTGGCAACTGCCTAATCAAAGCACTTTTCAGAAGGAAGAAACATGGGATTGCAATAACAATTCGCGCTAAAAAATAGGATTGCAACAACAATTTACACTAAAATGTCTTTGCTGGAGATGGCTAAAGGTGTGATGTTCGAAGGCATTTTTGAAACGTGCTTATTTTATCTCTGTATTTAAAATTATATATGTAATGCAAACCTTTTTCAGGAGCTTGTTGATGAGGGGAAAGTAATTCTCTTGGGATAAGGGAGAGTGATTATGAGTTTTTTTAGGTCAGAGTCTAATTATAGAGAACCATGTTATTTTGCATCTTGACAACATTCATGGGCGCACAGAGGATCTCCAAACACCATTTATGGGTCAATTGCAGTGTGTTAGGTGCCCTTTCAAGGTCATTTATTATCATCACATTATCTTTGGCACATCTGATTAGATTTTCTGGCATGTACTAAAAATAACAATCTCTCACTAATAAGAAATATTTGTTTTGAACACCTTAGTATTTTAGGCTTATATCTTAATAAGAGAGTGAACTTGTTTAACAACACAAATATACAAACTAAAAATCCAGATGATGGAGGACAACAATCAATAGCACTTTGCACCAGGGCATGCTGTTTCTGCTGTGACACTGAGCAATGAATCCAAAATATCTCATGCACTTAACAGTGAGTGTTTCAGGCCAGCAGGTGTCAAGCAGTTAAAATGTGGTATACCATAGGAATCCAGTGTATGGATAAGTCCTGAGCGTCTTGTTCAGATTTAACCCAGTCCTGGTGCTGAGTAAACTGTGAGTTAGAATAGGGTTACCATATTAAAAAAGGGACATCTCTGAGAGAGACTGTATCTGTATCACTGTCTACCAACTCACATTGTATTACTGTGTTTTATATATAGTACATTAATACAACATAAGTTGCTAGTTACTGAAACAGATACACTCCCTTTCAGAGGTGTATATATAGGGGGATTTCGAAGTTCCGAGGGTCCTTTTGAAAAGGAGCCCCATCTGGATGAGCCAAATGGCAGCGAGCTGCAGCAATTTTGAAGTGCCGCGACTGGCGGCATGCTAACGAGGCGCTGAATATGTATTTCACCGCCTCATTAGTAATCTTCAAAATGGCTATTTGCATGGCCATTTCGAAGATTCAGGCTAGTGTAGACATAGCCATAGCCTCACACCCAGTGCCAGGGGAAAAAGACTCAGTTGCCCTGGGGCATGCCAATTTAAAAGACCCCAAGGTTCCCGGCCACCACCACTGCTACTGTAGCAGTGCCAGCGGCCGGAGCCCTGGGGTCTTTAAACTGTCACTGGAGTAATTCTCTGAGTGCTCCATGCAGCTCTGAGAGCTGGGATGGGGGTACTTCACACTCTTCTGCCCGAGGCACTGCCCTTCCTGGAGAGCCAAGCCCAGCTTCCCACATGCACTTTGCCCAGGACCTGCATAGGCCGTCACCTCTCCGTAGAGCTTACATCATTTTTCAGATGTGAGTCTTTAATATGTGTCTGAACTGGAACAATATTCAGGAAACAAAGTATAAAGGGTAGATTAGCTGCAGACTTGTTTTTCTAGGAATATTTTAATGGGGCTAGAGAAATGGATTGACTGCAACATATTTTTAGATATGTTGTACGAAAGCATCATCTCTCAACCTGTTTTGGTTAATTTCATCCTAGGTGTGGCCGAGGTAATAGTCCTAGTAGGAGGTCGTCAGATGATTGGCATGAATCAACGAGCTTTAACAGCAGTCACTTGCTTGAACCCACAAAACAATAAATGGTACCCATTGGCCAGCCTGCCTTTCTATGATCGAGAGTTTTTCAGTGTAGTCAGCGCTGGAGACAACATCTATCTCTCAGGTAAGCAGTGTACAAATTGGGTGCAGAAAAGCACCAGCTCCTTGCAGACTGTCCTGAACAGTGTAAGCAGAAGAAAACATCTGCCATTTTTATCCAACCACCCTCGGGGGAAAGCAAAAAACGAACCAATATGCTTTTATCACTCTCCATTTCACATTAGCTCCAATTTCATCCCGGAGCAGTCAACAGCACATTTTGTAGTTATATAGAGAATAGGGTCGGCTTCCATCAAGCCTGTGAAGAGGTTTCCAGGCTGTAGTAATATCATTTAAAACAGCAGCTGAAGTTGGGTCTAAATGGCGGATTGCTGCATTCAAGACTGACAGAGCTGCTAAACATATGACCTATGCTTAAAATGTTTGTTTACAAGAGGGTTCACATGTTGCTGAAATCTCTCCTTTGATAGTAGACTGTAGCCCTATAATTGTGTTAGGTTCAATGCTCCTAGAGCCATGCTTCTGGGAAAGGTCCTATCTAAAAGTTGACGACTACAGTTTGTGCTTGTAATCAATCATGTGGTACTTTTCCTTGGATTGGGGAAAAAAGCAGTGTCTAGTAAAATGGTACCAGAGAGAAAGCTGTGCTAGTCTATATACTATCAAAACAAAAAAGCAGTAAAGTAGCACTTTAAACACGAACAAAATAATTTATTAGGTGAGCTTTCGTGGGAGAGACCCACTTCTTCAGATCATAGCCATATCAGAACAGACTCAATATTTAAGGCACAGAGAACCTAAAATAGTAATCAAGGTTGACAAATCAGAAAAAAAATTATCAAGTGAGCAAATAAGAGAGGCGGGGGGGGGTCAAGAATTAGATTAAGCCAAGTATGCAAAAGAGCCTCTATAATGACCCAGAAAATTTGCATTAATATACATTGATGACACCTTTAGGATTTGGACCCATGGTGTACAGACTCTAGAAGAATTCCACAGCGACTTTAACAGTCTGCACCACACCATCAACTTACACCACGATTCCTCCACACGAGAGATACATTTCCTGGACACTACAGTGGAAATCAAGGATGGCCTGATCAGTATACTTACCTACATGCTTCTAGCTTCCATCTTGCACACATAACTAGATCCATTGTTTACAGTCAAGCCCTTAGGTACAATCGCATTTGCTCTGATGCAACTGACAGAGACCGAAAACTACAAGATCTTTACTAAATATTCATAAACCTGAATTACCCATGAGGAGAAATAAAAAAACACAAATCAACAGGGCCAGATGAATGCCCAGAGACCAGCTACTCCAAGATAGGCCCCAAAAAGCAAAGAACAGAACACCACTGGTCATTACCTAGAACGCCCAACTCAAACCACTGCAATGCATTATTAAAGACCTACAACCTATCCTTAATCAGGATACCATACTCCAGGAGGCCTTAGGTGACAAGCCTGTTCTCTCCTACAGACAACCTCCCAACCTTATGAGGATTCTCACAAACAGCCACAGTCTATACCGCAGGAACACCAGTCCTGGAACTTTTCCTTGCACGAAAGCCCACTGCCAGCTTTATCCACATATCTATTCTGGAGATACCATCACTGGACCTAACCAGGTTATTCACAGAATCACGGGCACATTCTCATGTTCCTCAACTAACATCATATATGCCATCATGTGCCAACAATGCCCCAATGCTTTCTATGTTGGACAGACTTCAAACTCTCTTAGACTGGGCACAAAACAGACATAAAAGCACTCCTAATCCACAAACCGGTCAGCCAACATTTTAATGGAGTGGGCCATTCTGTTAATGACTTAAAAGTCTTTGTCTTACTGAAGAGGACTTTTCACAACAGTCTTGAAAGAGAGGCTGCTGAACTCTCTTTTATATTCAGATTCAACACATTAACAGGTGGTTTGAACCAGGATGAGAATTTTCTGGGTCATTATAGGGGCTCTTTTGCATACTTGACTTAATCTCATTCTTAATCTCATTCTTCTCATACATCTGATGAAGCGGGTCTTTGCCCACGAAAGCATATGCGTCAAAATATCTGTTAGTCTATAAAGAGCCACAAGACTTTTTGTTGTTCTCCAGTCTCTAGTAGGTAGTTGTAAGGATCCCGCTAGTGGTCCCTGAGTATAAGTTTGATGGTATCTGAGAAGAGAAGGAATTTCAGGCAAAGAGTGGTTTTGAATTCCTCCATCACTTCTCCTAATGCTGACTACAGGGAAGTTAGAAACCCCAGGAGCTGAATAAAAAGTATTGCTACCAATTTAGCCAAATCTGTTTGTTTTGCTACGGTGTGAGGTTCTGCAGCAGAGGTCTTTGTGCAAGTTGGTCATTTTGTTAACCTTGTTCGTATTAGGGCTGTGTAATGACTAGAGTTGTGCAGAAACCCAACTCTGCAAAGCTTATTAGATCTCTTTCATGTGCCTTTGGGCCAGTTTATGTTATTGAGTGGAAGATGGGTAAAATTGAGGAGCCTTGCATGGTTTTAGTGCAAAACTTGCCGAGTTTTTTGATTTGCTCTGATGTGAAACACAATGCAAATATAAAAGTAAAATAAAATTATAGCATCTGAAAGTGCTTGTTCCATAATCAACAGCAGAAGACACTTAACAAAAATATACTTTGGTAAAACATTAATGAGGAAGTAGCATAGTTCTATTCTTGGCTCAATTATTGACTTCTGGTGTGGTCTTGGAGAAATCACTTGGTCTTTCTGTACCTCAGTTTCCTATTCTGCAAAACTAGACTAATAATACCCATTATATGGGGTCTTGGGAAGTGAAATGCTTTGAGAACTCCAATTAGAAAGAGCTACAGAAATATCAAGTGTACTGTTAGATCATTATAAACTCTGTGGCAGTGCCTAGAACACTGGCTCTCCACTGTAATAGAAAACCAAACTAAAAATGGACATGATACCTGAAAATTAGGATTTAAACCTTAGAATCCCCTAATTCTGCTTCATATGTGTGCAAAATATACTGTTTCTATTCTTTGGCACTTAATTAAAATAATCATTCTAGATTTTAAATTACACGGTGCCTGGCAAGCCTGTCAGTCTCTGCCACATGACATCTCCTTGCAAGTGTGTGGTAATTTAATAGATTAGAAGTTGTTTATGGACGTTGGATGGGTATATTCTTTTATGCACATGTGCTTCTTTGTATGACATCTTGATTTCTTCGTGTCATCTTAAAAAAACCCCTTTGAGACACATGAATAAATGACAGAGATCTGCATCATAGGAACAGATGCTCACTATTGAGGGTGATTTATTTTAATTAGTCAAATGTCATTTGAAGAGCTTTTATTTGGTAGCTGGCTTTGATTGCAACATACAGCGAGCTGCCTGCATCTAAGTTCTCAGTTAATTCTCTCCTTTTCTTACCCATGCCTTGTTGGCAGGTGGCATGGAATCTGGTGTCACACTCTCTGATGTCTGGTGTTACATGTCCTTACTTGATAACTGGAATCTTGTATCCCGAATGACAGTCCCAAGATGTCGGCATAACAGCCTGGTGTATGATGGGAAAATTTATACCATTGGAGGTGTCGGTGTGGCAGGCAATGTTGATCATGTGGAAAGGTAAGGTTCCCCTCCCAAAGAAGTTATTTGACAAGTGATGTAAAAGGACACTGTTGATTTAGAGTAGCCCCAACATTTAGATTTTGCCAAAACAAGCTTTTACAGAAACTAGAAAAAAATAGAACAGTTTAACCTGTTTTTGAAAGTTCCATTGTAAAACAACTGTATTAAAACAAATATGCCACAGCTTATTGCAACATTTCATGCAAATTGTGCCATGAGTTAATAAACTTTGGCCTTAAAATATTGTGTGGAGTTTAGTGCTGTTGAGAGGCATCAAATTTAGACATCGGGGCATGAAGTTTTCTGTTTCTGTCCAGAGCAGCAACAGGGCAAGTTTCTCAAACACACAGTTCTGACAGAGCACCTCAGGTGTGATCTGGATAAAGCTTATAGGAGTGTGTGGTGCCTAGCCTGTTCTTGGTCTCCCCTTTGAGTCTGCCAGTTGGTGCAAAGTACAGTTGTGAGCTTGAGGTGTGGGAACTGAATATGAGGGATTCCTTGTTCATCTGAAATGGGCATCCATTAGATGGGGACACTTGAATCCATATTTAGATGTGCTGAATAGAGCTTGGTAGAGCAAAGTTTTTCATATAACTTCTGAAAGCTTCACTTTGTAAACTTAATGCTCTTTTAAATTTTTTTCCTGCATGTAATTATATGTAAGTGTTGTATATAAAAACCTACACGAAACATTATTAAGGTTGCAAAGTCAAGCACGCAAAAGTTAGGAAATCCTATAATTAAGTTTGCCTGTAGAATTTTAATTTGTCCTCCATGTGTATATGCATTAAGATTACAGCCATGTGAATTACAGATTTTTCAGCATACTGGCAGGTCTGAAAAAAAGCCTGCCACAAAGAAGTCTCAGAAAAGGCTGAAATATTTTGTCTGGAATTTTTTACACACACACACACACACACACAGAGAGAGAGAGAGAGAGAGAGCATGTGGCTAATACCCAGCATAGAAAAATTCAGTCCATATGTTTAATATCTGCTAAAACTGAAAATGAAGTAGGATCTTAGTTTGGGAAGTGTCAGACAACCTTAATAAGAGGTGGTTCTATCAGCAGCCCCACTTATAATGTAGTAAGAAATGCCTCTGCAACCTTAAACCTATCTCTTTGTGCTGTAGGATTTTGCTGTAATCAAATGATCACCTATTATTTTTCTCAGCATGGGTCAGGAACAGGGTTTAAACCCAGTTCCTTCAGCTCCACATTACACAGTTTTTTTGCTGTTTTTTTTTAAGCATGGGATTGTGATCAAATAGGAGCAGAAAAATAACCCTCTGTGTTGACTAACCCTTTTAGTGGGTCATACAGATATTTGTGAAATGCATCACAATCTCTGTCCCTAGAGCAGAACAGGTACTAGTGACAGACATCGTATCTGAGTAAATGTTCGTTCTGAAAGGCACTGGGCTAAATTCTTGCTACCACTATCATAAAGACTCAGTTTCTAGCCTCAGTTTTTGTTCAGCCTCTCAGTAAAATGGGAGAGTCAGACTTGTTTGCCATGGTCCTCTGGCTTCTAGGCCAGTATGCATTCCCCTGGGCAAAAGATGTAAGTGATATGGAGCTTGGTCTCTGTCTTCACATTTTAACATTGTACCAGAGACCTGGCACACATAACAGGGCTGCCAATCACATGACTGTCATACAAGGTCCATGACGCTTGGCACATCTGTTAAGTAAACCTTTCTATGCAGTGTTGGCGATCCCATCATTGCAGAGGGGAAATGAACTATGGACGGAAACGAAACTGATCCTTGTTGATTATCTGAGTGAATGAAAGAACCCAGGAAGTAAACAAGAAGTATAAATAGGGAAGAGTAAATGGATTTTGCTAGCATTGTGCACACTGTACACTCCAGCTAACGAGGAGTGGATCCAGTGGGCCAAGAACTCCTTGATGGGTTTGTAAACTTTCTTCAGATTCCCAAACCTCTTCTTCTATAATATACAATTGTGCTTTTTTCAGAAAGGAAGTATGTGGGCGAGTGGGGGCATTAACCCTCTTTTTGATAAAGAGGAATGATACTGTACAAACTGATGGCTTTTGTGCACTAATAGGCTGCATTTAGTTTTTATTAGATAGGGTCCTTTTCACCCACCGTCTTTTTCCATCTGTGCTCTGATTCCCAGGGTCTCTCTTAAACAGACCACCATCAACAACAACAAAAGAACAGTTTGTTCTTCCAAAAACAGTGACTATGTAGTCTGGGAATTAGGCAAAGGCAGAATTTCCCCTTGCCCAGAGCTCTGGTCCCACAAGATTACACCCCAGCCCACAAAATAAGTCTTAAGACTCTTGTGATTTTTATCACATCTCACCATATTTGATATTTTTCTTAAATCCATAGCTCCCAGAGGCCTAAAATTACATTTTAAAGGAGAGGCACACATGTCCTAGCTCCATTGAATTTCTAGCCCTTGTGGTTGTGGAAAAAAGCTTGAACATCTGAATCCTTGAGGCTCAGAAGGCAAATAAAAAGATCCCCCACATTTTTTTAACCGCAAGAGTTTAAGGCACTTCTTGTGATTTGGATCTCATCAGATTGGTGGTGACCTTAACCTAACACCATGTGGGGCCTGCACATTGTGGTCTCACAGGCTACATCTACGCTACAGAGTTATTTCAAAATAAGATAGTTCAAAGCAGATATTTCTTATATTATTTATAATATTAATATTAGTTATTATTAATAATGTCTTATTTCAAAATAATACAGCTACACACAAAGGCTATGTCTGCACATGCCACATCTTCTGGAATCAGCATGGTAGTGAGCCATGCAAAAGGTGCTAATGAAGCGCAGATGAAAATTTCCCACACCTCATTACCATATGGACATGTGATTTGGAGTCTGGAAGAAGCTCTTCCGGACTCCAAAATACAGACATGCGGCCCGCGGGGATCTTCCGACGGTGGCTCTGGTTTGTCTCCAGCATTTATTTGAGGGGTGGGAGGACTGGCAAACAGTGTCCATTATTTCCGAAGTCCATTATTTTCAAGGTCTGTTAAATTGAGGGTTTACTGTATTTCAGCATAACTCTGTAGTGTAGACATAGCCACAGAGAAAACACATTCTGGTGAAAGATTTCATGGCTCAGCCACAAACAATCAAACAAGTGTTAAAACAAGAATGTTAGAATATTTACAGTTTAAAACTCACATCTAGTGTAGGCCTTTTATGCATTCTTGTCCAGTAGAATAGTAGCTTTTCTCTATCTCATTTCAATGCATCCTGTTCCTGCAGGCATAGGAAGCCCCTGTGATAGGGATTTGCTAAACTCCTAATTATAATTAATCTGTTATTATCGACAAAAGTGGCTTATGAGAAACAACAGTAGAACAGAGTGCATGCCTAGATTGTATGCCCCTTTAGGGTTATGCTGGAAGATCAGACTTTTTTAAAAAATTAAAGTGAAGAAGAGGGATTGAAGTGTGTGTTAGTTTCATTGTTTAAATCATTCGAGCATGCATGTGTAATGCATTTGGTTTTGGAATTGACGTTGTTGGCTTTTAATGTTAGAAAAGCAAGGAGAGCAAAAGTTCACCTCAAAAACTGCAGCCCGCAGACTGACGCTATTCAAACTGAAGCGTCTCCCAGTTGCCCCAACATCCTAAATTTAGCAGCTACTCAGGAAATTGAAGGCAGATGGAATAATTTTTCCAAGTCTTATGAGCAATGAGGCATTTTGAATTTGGGTCATCTCTTTCAGGAGAATCATTAATGTTCAGAATTATGTTAATTTAATTGCTTAGTTTTCTGATGTCACATACCCAATTAAAACACAGCTTGGAACTTCTCAGTTCTGCATGTGTGAAAGAGAGGGAGAGACCGAGAAAGCGATTACATTTTCTACTACTGTGTGTACTGAATATTGCTCATTGACTGTGCTGTGGTTTCTTTGGGTGGGACATAAGGATAAAGTCTCACAGAAGACAGGAGACCATGTATGCCTTTTAATTGTCACCCAGACTGGATAGTATTACATACAAATAACTACATTACAAGAATGCTGGCAATTGCAAAGTCAAGCACTCAAAACTTAGGAAGTGCTAGAATTAAGATGATCTGTGCCTCTTTGTGAGTCTGCTTTATGATACTGTTATAAGCTGGATGAAATCATGTGGTCTGAGTTAAAATCTCATTCAAGCTGATACCTAAATGAGTTCTCTATTTAAGATAATTGCTAGAAATAGTTGAGAAAAATTACAGAGAATGTGGATACATTAGAGAGAATCCAACAGAGGGCAACAAAAATGATTAGAGGGCTGGAGCACATGACTTGTGAGGAGAGGGTGATGTATTTAGGCTTATTAAGTCTACAGCAAAGAGAGTGAGGACGGATTTGATAGCAACCTTCAACTACCTGAAGGGGGATTACAAAGAGCATGGAGAGAAGAGGCTGTTTTCAGTGGTGACAGTTGACAGAACAAGGAGCAACGATCTCAAGTTCTACTAGAAGAGGTCTAGGTTAGATATTAGGAAAAACTGTTTCCCTAGGAGGGTGATGAAGCAATGGAATAGATTACCTAGTGCAGTGGTGGAATCTCCATCCCTAGAGGTTTTTAAGTCCCCACTTAACAAAGCCCTGACTGGGATGATTTAGTTGGGTTGGTCCTGTTTTGAGCTGGGGATTGGCCTTGATGACTTCCTGAGGTCTCTTGCAACCCTACAATTCTATGAGACCGCAGCTTAAAAAAAAGTCTTTCTAGAAAATATCACCGGGGTTCAGCTGGGTGTTATGACCAGGTGTGTGAGAGGACAGACATACAGAAAAAAGGTGGAAACAGACAAGACTGCAAGAGGAAAACAAAGCTAAAAAACCAAGCAGTGAAGTGTGCCTGTCAGCACAGTGAGGCGCTGGAAACACTATCATAAAAGCTTTTGGATCTGGTGTTGGCGACAGGGACTTCGTGTCCTATAAACTAAGAAGCTGCTCTTTTTGCTCTTGATTCCCTCATAATTCAGACACAGAACTCTGTACATTCTTGGTAAACAAATAAAACTGTATTGAAGAAGTGACTGACTGTTGCCAGTTTCTACTTCCTGCTCGAACATCCCCAGACTCTCAAACTTTGACTAGCAACTCGGGCTTAAAAGGGGCAACAGAAGATCAAAACTTCGACAAAGTTGGGTAGATTTTCATGGGAGTGCAAAGGGCACCTCCCAGACACGTAGGTGACCCCCCGGCCAAATTGTAAGTCCTTACTGAAAAGAAAGAAGGCAGTAGAACAGTTCAGTAAAATGGTACTAAGATTCTTTTAAACAGGAACATAATGTCTCATTTTCCTTAATCTCGCTGTGAGAAGTGGTTGAACTCTTCTGACTGAAATTTTCAGAGAATTCCAGTTTAAGGCAAACAGTTAACCATTTAACATAAGGTTAAAGTTTGGCTAAGTTATTATCGCTGAAGTAAAGGTCCTGTGGAAAGTGTCGCATGCCCTTAACTATTGTTATTGCTATCTGCGCTGTGTATGATTCATGTAGGGAAGTTAGTCTTAGATGCTATCTGGAATGCACTAATGCAGTTAAGAGCAGGTTTCTGTGGAGTCCATAGAAAAAATTATAGAATCATCCCTTCCCTGCTCTTTTGTCAGTACTTTATTTGTACTGTAATCTCTGTGGAGTCTGGCCTTTGGGTGAAATACTGGTACTGCCATCACTGGGAGCTTTGCTATTGACTTTAATAGGCCCAAAATTTTATCTGTTGTCTTTTAACTACATCTTCAAAGAACCAATCAGATACCACAATAATGGGCAACCTTCTTAAAACCTAAATAACTCTACAAATAGATCTGCTTTATGCATTATTATTAATAATAATTTTTGAAATAAATGGCACGTGCCAGCTTAGCTGAAGCCTAAACTCACTTTGTGAAATGGATGTTTTCAGCACATAGACTACATCTACATGGGCAGCTTCTGTCAACAGAGGACACTGTTGACAGAGAAACCATGGCATTACCTCTGTCGACAGATCGCATCTACCCATAAAAGCAGCTTGAAAGAGCAAGTCACTCTGTCGACAGAAAGAAGCTGGGCTGCCCTGCCCTCTCTCAAAAGAACAGCTGACCGGAAGCTCTGCAGCCAGGGCTGCCCCGGGAACTGGAAGCCTTCTCTGCTGACAGAAATGTCTACATGGGCATTCTGTTGACAAAACACTGTTGACAGAGGTTCTATACCTGATCAGGGAGAGGTATAACACTGCCGGCTGAACAGCTGTGTTTTGTCAACAAACTCTTGACAGATCTCTTTCACTGTGTAGACGCTTGGCAAGTTTTGTTGACAAAAGCCCAGTTTTGTCAATAGAAGCTGACTGTGTAGACGTGGCCATATACTCATCTGCAGTGGCTTTGGATTGTTGGGTTACACTTTTGGAGTAGGTTTATAAGGAAATAGCAATGGCACTATGGGTCTCAATCAAGCTCTGCTCACAATTTGGTGTGTAACAGGATGTAAGTCCCCAGTTGCTTAGATGAGAGATTTTTCATACTAGTCTGTCTACTTCTGTGGCTTGTGTACAAATTATAGAAGGAAGAATGAAGAGTATCTGTGAACTAAGTCTCTAAATAATGGATGGGGCTTACTAATGTATGAGAGCTGACAAAACTGAATATGCTGACAATATATATGGCTAAATATATGTGGATTTGTATACTTAATAGTAATTATGTGTCTGAAAGGTCTTTGAAAGATGAAGCATGATGATCTTTTACAGGGCCTCTAGTTTTATCTAGGATTTACTGACTACTGCAATTTACATGTGCACATGGAAAACAGTTTAAAAATTAAATATAAAAATAATCTATAATTGTCTCTACCCACTGTATCAGAACCTACTGTTATATTAATGTCTTTAAAAAACTGCATCTAGAACCTTGTCCAAGAATAGTTCCCTCAGAACAGTTAGAAGGAAATGAAAAAGGCAAAACCATTAATATAATTTTAAACATCCTGTGAGCCATCCGGAGTGCAGATCGATATTACAGAATGAACCTTTATTTTGTAAAGCATCCTTCCTGAAAATTGTATTCCAAAGTTAAATAATGTGTAAGATGGAGAAGGATTACTGGTCTACAGAGTTGGTGGTCTATAAGGCTCACATAACAGATAATGATAACATTAAGACTTTATAAAGTAAATATGTTAGAGTAATCAGTCATTCTGATTAACTTTAGAAGCAGAAAAATTGAGAGGCTCAGGAAAAGGTGTGGCGGGGAGCTGTTATCAGATTAGATATGAAAATAGATGGAGCATTCCTAAAACAGATAGCTGTTCCAAATGACAGGACTGCAGAGTAAAAGCGTGATTTGCCATTAATGCTGAGATTGTGAGAAAAGGAAGAGAAAGACAAAATATGCTAAATGGGATGAGTGAAGTGAAAGAAAGATCAGTGCTACCATGGAAAGCTGGAGAACGCAAACTTTTCAGAACAAGGAGGGTAATTTTTGTTTTGCAGATCTAATCCCTTATCTAAGATGAGGCCAATAGACTCCCAGTGCTATGTCTGCCATGAGAGAATGACATGTACAAGCTGGGAAATGGGGAAGAAGAAGCTAGCATTGGCAGAGTGGCGAGCCAGACATGTTTTGAGCACTTTTGCAGCGGGACAGCTTTGGGTAGATGGGATTCAGAGTCCATTAAGTCTTAATTTAATGCTGTAAATAGCAGAGTCAAATGAGAGGTCTGAGTCAAGCAAAGAGTTCAAGATGGGATTTTTTTTTTTAAGTCTCTTGGCAGCAAGCAGTTGAATAAAGTGGAGTCATTAAAGTTGTCAAAAGAGACTCATCATTATTGTAAAAGTGGCAGCTAAAGATGGTGATAATGAGAATGTAAAGAAAAATGTAAATAGAAAAGAGCAGAAAGCCAAGTGCTGAAGTGGTTATTAATCTTCTCTGCACAAGAAAGTTGCACTGGTTTAGCTTTATTCTATTTTTAAATCAATTTAGTTAATCTGGTGCAAATCCCTGTGTGGACACTTTTGGAGTTAACTGAAGCTAAACCAGAATGATCTAGTGTTTGGAAAACATGTCACAGAGAGACTTAAGACACTGAGACTAGTTAGCTTATCCAAGGTGAAGAGGTGGCATGATTATGTTCCATAAGTGTCTGTGCTACCTGGATAAGAGAGATTTGACAGTAGACAGCTCTTTTATCTAGCAGAAAAAGGCATGAGATCCAGTGGTTAGAAGCTGCAGCTAGAGAAATTGAGACTAATGAAATGAGGCATATAATTTTACAGTAAGGCTAATTAACCAGGGCGTGAATTACTTAAGGACATGGTGGATTCTGTATCACTTGAAGCCTTTAAAACCAAGAATGTGTCTCTTTCTGGAGATGGGTTAAAATAATAGTGCAAACAAAAGTTAAGGGGCAAATTGTTGGCCAGTAAATAAGCGAGCATCACCGTGACTTTACACTGCCAAAAGAAGAATGCTCAGGTGGACAAGGGTCAGGGGAGCAGAGAAGGAAACAAAGGCTGAGAGGGTACACCATGAAATGACCCAGGATGCTGGTAGCCTCTGTCAGAGAAAAGCCAAGGGAGTATCCTGTAAGATGGCTGGGTCATAATGACAGGTTTCAGAGGTAGCTGAGTAAGTCTATTTCAGCCAAAACCACTAAGAGTCCGGTGGCACCTTAAGCACATCAACTTTATTATGACATAAGCTTTCATGAGTTTCAACTCACAAAGCTGTAAACCATAATAAAATTGTTAGTCTTTAAAGTGCCACTGAACTCATTATTTTGGGTCATAATTGGCCACTTTACTTTGAATGGTCTGTTAAGCCGTGTCTGCACTAGCCAAAAACTTTGAAATGGCCATGCAAATGGCTATTTCGAAGTTTACTAATGAAGCCCTGAAATACATATTCAGCGCCTCATTAGCATGCAGGCGGCCCCGGCACTTTGAAATTGATGTGGCTCGCCGCCACACAGCTCGTCCCGACGGGGCTCCTTTTCGAAAGGACCCCGCCTACTTCGAAGTCCCCTTATTCCCATCTGCTCATAGGAGTAAGGGGACTTCAAAGTAGCCGGGTTCCTTTCAAAAAGGAGCCCCATCTGGATGAGCTGCGTGGCGGCAAGCCACATCAATTTCGAAGCACCGCGGCCGCCCGCATGCTAATGAGCCACTAAATATGTATTTCAGCGCTTCATTAGTAAACTTCGACATGGCCATTTGCATGGCCATTTCGAAGTTTTTGGCTAGAATAGAAACAGCCTTAGAGTATGTGCTTATCATTTATGCTAAACAATCTGTTTGAGTTTATTTTAAGCTGCAGCACCTGAGTACCTTTCCCAGACCTAAGGAAGATCTCTGTGTTGCTCAAAAGCTTGTCTCTCTCACCAACAGTCCAGTAAAAGATATTACGATGTCACCAACTTTGTCTCTCTAATAATGTGGGGTCAATACAGCTAAAACAACACTGCATGAAGCAATGGCTGTATCATGTGAGAAGATGAGATGTGGGATATGTTGGCCAAAGAGTACAAGAGCTAATAGTCACTTGACAAAAACCATTAAATCTAGTGCCTGTCACCATGGCTATGTCTACACTAGAAGCATCTGTCGACAGACGCTATTGTCGACAGGATAATCCCGACAGAATCTCTGTCAACAGATTGCATCTACACACAACTTGCTCTGTCAACAGAGGACCGCCAGACTGCACTGCCCTCTGGTGCCATAAAGCGGAAAGGACGCTCCCTGAGTTATGTGGACAGAAGGCCCCTTCTGTTGACAAAACTCCCTGGTGTAGACCTGCTCCATATGATTTGATATTTTTTTCTGTTTCTTTTCTTAATAATTCAGTTTTTTTCTGTTACTTTAGGTTCTTAAGGAAGAGGTTAGAGGTAGCAAAAACCTTTAGAGAACGTACTTCTCGGTGTTCTTTATTATATAGAAAAATCCCTGACTTTATTTGATTAAAATGTACTTCCATTTAGGTTTTTCATCTTTATTAATTAAACAACAGCCATCACTTATTATTAGTGAAATGTTACTGATACTAAAAAATCTGTTCCTGTCAGTACGTGATTTTATTCTCCTAGCACTATTGCCTGTCATTTATCCCAAGTGCGTGTGGTTCCACTTTTGGTCACTAGGGGTATTGCTGTGTCTGGAAGCTGGCCTCCCTGCCCAGATCTACAGACTTGTGTGGGTGGGACTTGCACTACAACATTAAAAATAGCAGTGCAGATGCCACTCTGATATTTCAGCTCAGGCTGGAGCTCAGGTTCTCAAATCCACACCACCACTGCAGCCTGAGTTCAAGCAGCTGCGCAAGCAAGGTCTCCACACAGCTAGTTTTAGCTCACTGGTGGAAGCTTGACCAGTACAAGTCTGCGGTGGGCTCAGGCTGGGAGGCTCACTCCGTTAGGTAGTGTAGGGATATCCTGGCAGACTGAGCCATGTGTAACTAGGCCTGCTGACAGAGCAGGGCAAAGAAGGCAATTGCCCCAGGGCCAGGGCTCCCTGTCACCACCACTACTACTACAGGAGCAGTGGTGATCGGAGTCCCAGGCCCTTTCAATCACTGCCAGAGTACCAAGTGGTGCATTCTGGGTGGCAATAAGGGCTGGTGAGGTGGGGGCAGCAGCCCCAAGCCCCAGCCTTTCTACCCAAGACCCCACCTCTTCCAGGAGCACAGAGCCGCCTCCCGACACTTTGTCAAGGGGCCCAGCAATGCTGTTGGCCCCGTGTGTCACAAAGGGAGACTATCACCAGGAATAAAGATGTCAGTTTCAGAAAGAGACTCTGAAGACCAGGAATCTGAAGTATTTGCCTGTTGTAAGTACCCAACCTATTATCAGGAGCCAAAGCTCTAAAAGGGTGTTGAAGATTTGTGCGTTTGTTATCAATTGTTCCGAGTTACTACTATTTAGTCAACTGCTATTTGACTGAATGTGCCATTACATGGAAATATTGAACCATGTTGTTTTCTGCTGTCTCCAAGGCTCATTTTCCCAGAGCTATTTGGATCACTGCCACGTTACTTTTAAAAATAGATGCCTGATCTTGTGACTTTGTCTAAAATGAATCTTAATCCTTTGTTTATTAACTGCACATCCTTATGGTCAATGGCTTAATTAAATCAGATACTGATGACCTTAAAACTAATTTAGTGCTCTAATGCATATTTTTTCTGTTGTGCTACATGTTAAAAATGGATGCAATGAGGAAATCTTATTCCAGTTGCAAAATCCCCATTAACATTTGCAATATCCTGCAATGAAGTATAGTCGCAGCTTGATACATACAGCGACAATTAAATGGAGGCAATTTACACGTGCACAAAATGTGCATTAATGGCTAGTTAACTGGAGTAAAAAGAGCTATCATGTTGCATTATGTCTGATGATGAGATGAGCTTCACAAGCGAAACAATTTAAGTATTTTAATAATTCCCTGCTTATGGTTGCTATTGGATATCACCACACTGATTTGGAAGAATAATCTTACTGTATTTCAATTAATAGAAATTAATTAGTGGAAGTCATCTTGACAAAGGTGTCCTGAATTTCTTTAGCCCAAGCTATAATTAGGCTGGAGAGGCATATGAAGTACATAGATTTAATTTTCTCTGCGCCTTTATCGTTATCTTCTTTAAAGGATAGAAAGAGACATTAATTGCATTATTTACCAAAACACTTGGCTTGCTTTGGTGTTAAGAGATATGTTTTCAGGTCTGTTTATCTGTCTGACTATCTCTCGGTGAGTCAGTAATTTACAACATAACCATCACTGTAATATCTGGACTTACTCCTATGCTTTTGTTTTAGGTATGACACAATCACCAATCAGTGGGAGACAATAGCTCCTCTGCCAAAGGCCGTGCATTCTGCAGCTGCTACTGTTTGTGGTGGCAAGATTTACGTATTTGGCGGAGTCAATGAAGCTGGTCGTGCTGCAGGAGTTCTGCAGTCATATGTCCCTCAGACTAATGCATGGAGTTTTATAGAGTCTCCAATGATTGGTAAGTGATCAGCAGTTCACGAAGTAGAAAGAAAATAAATATCGTGGTATGACTGTCTGGCCAAATACTAAGTAAATCAAAGAGCCTGAATGTGAATATGTCTTTAATAAAAAGTTGGCAAAAAAGTGTTTGTAATAGCAATGTCAGGCGGAATTGGCAGCAGTGTGCAATATATTATCCTGGCGATGCAATGGTCTGGATCTCTTACTCAAGGCAAATGACACTCGTTAACACTCTCTTCTTATTTAGCTAGAATGGGTGAGTTCAAAGTAGGATGGAAAGGAAAGCAACACAGTGCACTAAAAGATCATTGTGCTATCCATCATCACTTCATGCCTAAAACAGTGCCACGAACTTAATAGATTATTATTTCTATTGTTGAAATCCCTCTTACCCCAAAAGGAAGTAAAGATCTTTTTTTGCAAGAACTCATAGATGTTGAGTGGAATTCACCCTTCAGGATAGGAAATCCACAAGACAGGAGGACTATGAAACTCCAGCACGGTTTTTATTAGTTATATGTACAGTGCCCAAGAGAGCGCTGCATGCTTTATGGAACAAGTAGGAAGACAGGAGGACTAAAATTTTCAAAAGCGTCTAATGGCTAGAGCCTTTCAATTGATACATAATCCCTGGAGCAAGGAGTTAGGTGCCAAGCAGCTCAGTTGTCAAGACTTTGGCAGCTTTGTGCATGTCTGCTGGCAGAAATTGAGGGCCTTTATATTATTAATAATAATTTATTTCATCCCTACTTCAGGCATCGTGGAAGAAGCAAGTCTTAAGCAGTCAGTTTTCACCTACAAAATCCATGTTTTTAGTTTTCCTTGTGGATATAGTACTGCTCTTTTCCTTTTCCCTGGCTTTTCTTTGTTTCCAGTCTAACGTAACAAGACATGCATATGATGGAGCATGAAGCACCCAGCAGGAGGGTGTCAACCACCAGTAATCATGTTTCTGTATTACAGCAATGCTAACAAACCTATTTCCTGGCTTTTTCCATCTCATGGACACAACGGCTGCTGTTTCTCTAATCGACTGAGTGACATTATGAGGTTTCTCTGTGCTTACAGCATACTGCCAAAAATGAATGTATTATGCAAAAAAAATTCTTTTTCCTTACTGAAATAGTACAAGTGCCACAGTAGCTGAGAATTCATTCCCTGGACTCATTATATTGTCTAGCAGGTGTCAAGGCCATGCATGCTTAGAAAAATCATCCAAAAATATCCCACAAAGGGCACATCATACCTTTTCAAATAATTTGTTTTATTTCCCAACCAAAAATAGAAAAATACATCAAAATCATCGAGGGAGGTGGTGGGTGGTATGTGTGCTTTATTTGAGAAAATATAAGTAGTGAGTTAACAATACTCTGAAAGTGTAACATGCTATGATCTTATTGGGAAATAAATACTGCCAATTTATTTGCTAATTTATAAAGTCATTTAATGTAGACACTGAAAAAAATTCACCCTTAGTGGAAGACATTTCTGACAGGGACTCCATCCTTTATTTTAACCAAAGGCCCTGAGACTGTCGAACATACGCTTTATTTTTCTCAGCTGCAAAGAAGTGGGACCAGGAACCATATTGGTAAACTGCCCTCCCACTAAACCTCAAGGGACACTGTATAGCAAAATGACGTGATGAATGTTCAATGTGATGAACCCTTCAGAACAAAGCAAAAAACAATGACAGAGGGAATGGGACTTGGTAGTCTTTCTATAAAATGCAAAATGGGATTAATTCTAATGAAGATCATATGGCATGCCCATATTAAAAATGTGATAACATGTTGAGCATAGAGGAGACCGTGGGCTTTTTAAATCTGTTTCCCAGCACTCCAAGCAGCTCTTGACTGTAACCAGGGCTAACCCTGTAAAGGGCTTTTTCACAACCAGTAATACTAGTTTAAAACCAGCTTGTGGTTCTTAGGTAATCAGTGATGAGAATGCAGGATGGACAAGTACGACATAAGGTAGCTCATACGCCTAAGCCTGTCTCTTCCAGGAACTCATGTGCTACCCTTCCCAAGCCAAGCTTGGCATGAGTGTTGGGATTATAGGGGGTCATTTGTTTAAAATTATCTCAGTGCTAGTGAAACAAGCTGGAGACCAAAGTCCTCTCTCCATAGATGGCATAGGCAGCACTAATGTGAGCTCCTTCGCACAGCCCAGCCAATCTGCCACCAATGTATGCCGCTTAAATTCCTCCTAGGAATAAGATAGTAGGTCCATCCCAGTCCTCTCTGAGCCTGACAGTAAGTGTACCAAATGGGACTCTTCTACACTAGGTCTAAAATATGTTTCCCAAAGGTCAAAAAACAGTGATCAGGCAGTAATAACTATTTGATGCTCGCCAGCCTGTGAGGCTTTGTCTGCATTGCAGTTAGACACTCTGTGGCTGACCTGTGCCCACTGACTAGGGCTCGGGCTACAGGCCATTCAATTGTGATGTATGTATTCAGGGAGGATTGCAGTGTGAGCTTTGTGATCCTCCCACCTCGCAGGGTCTTGGAGCGCTGCCGCCTGCCTGAGCTTGAGCCTCTGTACCGCAATTAACTAGCTCCCTTAACCCGAGCCCTATGAGTCCAATAAGTTGCCTGGGCCAGCCACAGGTTTTTAACTGCAAAGTACACTTACCCTTCGCGGGCTTGAACGGATGTTGATCAGAAGGGCTCTGCAGTTAAGCAGTCTCACATCTCTTCTTCCTAATCTCTAATAAGCTTAGTAACCCTTTTGGTAACTGTAGTGCCACAAAATCAACCAAGCATTTATACTGGCAACTGCTTACGTTTTGATTTCTTGCTGTGCTGTCCTCACAGCACTGCAAAAACTGTATTTCATACACAGTTTCCTAAGTCTTTTTTTTTTTTTTCAACAAGACCACGGCAGACACGCTGAAGTCAATGCTTGTAAATACGGGTAATTATCCTGTCACTTTTCGTTTTAGTTCAGTCTGTGTCGAATGCTAGGGCACTAAGATGTACCCTTTATGCAATATCAAACAAACAGTTGCCTATATTAACTCAACTATATGGTTTGATGAATGTTTCTGTGTGGGTTTTCCATTTTCAGATGCCCTCACAGTTTATATGCAAATAGGAGTTTTATTTACTCTTCACCACAACTAGATGTTAAAATCGGATGAGTGTTGTGAGGAAGCACGGGTCAGGGACCCAGGAACATTTCTGGTATCTAGTCTAAATCTAATTTCTCATACCGTGGCCCTCTCTGGATCATTAGGTTCCTCCCTTGTCTTCATCTCACCCCCTCATATGGTGGCAAGGGGTATTTACTTTAGAACTCACTTCTGACAAGTGTCCAGACTCTGCTTCTCTGTCTACCTCCCTGGTGGAGCGCCCCTGAGAGCAGAAGTTCTACTTGGACTGGTGTGTAGGGATGGACCTTCTCTGGCTCTTGAGTGAGAGAACAGGGCTTCCTGCTCCTTCAAGATGCACACTATTCGGATGGGGCAGCCAAGCCCTGGGAGGGGGGCTGCAGGACTGCCATTCTGTGCAGCAGCAGCAGTTTGGCTTACTTTTTTTGCTGAAGTCTGTCTGATGATGTCACAGATCTACATCTTATGTCTCCCATGTGCTTCTGACAGCACTTGTGGGAGCAGGTGCATAGAAGCACAGAAGGGGATAAGCCAGTAGTCGCTGCCCAGGAAATACATGGTGCAACCTGTCATTTTTGTCCCAGCCGCTGAGAGGCTGAAGCTGTCAACAAGATGAGCCAGCCCTGTTATTTCCAGTCAAGTTCTATCAAGTGATTCCATCCTGCTGCTCCAGTATCAGATTCTCATTGCCATGATCACTGCATTCTAAGCAGAGCTGGCCTAACCATTTGAGGGAGGGAATGTGAGAGCCGTCTATGGCTATGCCTAAGGTCAGTGCTTTGCCTGGTTGCCACACATACAGTGTTTGGCAGGATCTTGCCCCCATGTACACATTCTACCCTTCAGCCTTCTCATGCTGCACCTGCCAACTTCCTCTGGTTGTGTCGGTTTGTGTCAGTTCCCATTTGGCAAGAAAAGGGTTAGCAACTTGCTTTTCTTTACTAGAATGGAAGCCTCAACTTTGCTTCTGCGGATCCCAGAGGCTGTCTCTGCTAGCCAGGGGCTTGCACAAGTCTCTACCAGTTCCTCATTGATGTGTTGTCATACAACCTTTCTCTTGGTACACATATCAATGCTCTGTTAGAGTCCTTTCAGTAAGGCTGGATACGGAAATACATACAGCGCCTGAGGAGAACACCAGCTATAATTTCAATTTGTGTCTGACTGTCTCAAGAGGATCTCTGGTATGCAGGTTGATGTTGTTCACCCTTTCACCTTAGAAAGGGCAGACAGACACTAGAGCCATTTGCATGTAGGCCAAAGATGTGCTTGGCATCCTTTTCTCCCTTGGTGGGTATCACTGCTTTCAGGAATATGCTGACAGAGAGCATAGTAAACTGGCATTTAGATACTAGGGAAAGATCTGAGGCCAGGTCTCTGAGGCATTTATGTCTGCTTCATAGGAATGTCTGAGAGAATCAGCCAGCTAATTATAGGCCCAGTCTGAGTGTTCAGTCCGAGCACTAAGGCTGTAATGAATACTTTGAAGAGACTATTAAGCATGTTTATACATTTCTACTTCATAATTCCAGGACAGATTTTGGCTCATTTAATTTCAAGGAGTAACAAATTCCTGTGATTTTCTTTTAGACATTCAGAACCAGAAAAAGTAGAGACAAGAAGGTTGTGCAGCAGACTTGTGTAGTCTGTCCATCTGTCAGAGCTGGACTGTTCCAGACAGCACCTTTTCTAGGAATTCATCCAGCTTAATTTTAAACATAACAAGCAATGGGTCTTCTACCACTTCCCTTGGGAAACTGTGCTAAAACTAGAGATCAGCTTTCTTTCTCATCAATTCACCTACCTGTAATCCACAGGCACCACTTAAAGGCCTGGTATACACTCGGGATCGAAGTCGATCCAGATACATAATTCTAGCCACAACAGAAGCTAGAATTGACATATCAGGATTGACTTTGTTTCCTGGTGTAGATCGGGGCTCTACTGGCTGGCACTGACATTACTTACTCCACATATTGAGGTTGACGTCCAAGTCCAAAGAGATCGATTTTGCCACATCTTTACTGTCTTCACTCCAATGGATCAAGTCCTCTCCCTCCTGGGTGCTGAAAGTATAAATATGTTTTATGGTCTTTTCTTACCAAAACTCCTAACATTTCAGCTTTTTGAGTCTCTCTTCACAAGTCAGTCCCTCCAGCCTCATGACCTGTTTTGTTGCTGGACTCTAACTCCAGCCAGTCCTTGAGTATTGTATTGGTTAGGGTGGTGTCCAGAACCGAGAAAACTGTCAGGTAGAGTTTCTTGCTTTTAAAAAATAGGGGAATAATTTCCTGCAATAGGTATGATTGTGACTGAAGACAAGAGATTTCTGGGCCTTTTGAGAAGGATTCATTTAAGTGCCTCTGGTGTAGGACATGTCCTCTGAAATTACAGAATGTTATGACCTACTATATAGTAAGCAGACCTCCTATATTAGACGGGGAGGAATGTCAGGTAGCTGGTTGGTTTAGATGAGCTTGGAGTATGTGTTTCCTACCTCTGCGGTTTGCCCCTAGATTTGCTGACCCCTCCTCTTTAGATTTTCTGCGCTGTTGCCACTGGTGCACTCTCCATTGATCCAAGTCTGGGCGTGTGCTTGATCAGCAGTGTAATACTCATTCCCAGTGCCTCCATCCCTCCTAGTCCCACAAGAACATTGGCTTCAAAGAGCTGCCGCAGCTGCTTGCCAAATGTCTGAGAGCTGAGAACGGGCTGCTAATTACAATATTTGTCGTTCAGCCCTCATGAGCTATGTTAAGAATCAGACTGCAGTCTGTGAGCTGTTGAGGGATGTCATCTTATCCCATGTCTGTATGTTGATTTGCTACACAAGTCCTGAGGTTTTCTGCATTGCATTGGCAGGCAGAGGTAGAGACCCACCATTTCAAATGCATCTTTGGTTTCCATTAACTTGTTTTTCAGTCTGCTACATAAGCATACCCAATAAGGAGTTCAGCAGACTGTTCGGTAGTAATAAGATCTGAATACAGTCATACTAATGGCATGCCAGCACTTTTCTTTAAAAAAATGATTTGGCTGGTGTGATTTCAATGAGATGTTTACAATGGGGCTCATTTCTTGCTTTCATTTTAATACCATTTCAGGCTGTCACCAACCACAGGGTTGGAATGCAACATAAGATCTTCCAGCAGTTACTGAGAGTGCAGCAGGACATTTCTGAATTCTGCCTTACTGAATAAATGGTTTATTAATGTGATGTTGGAGCCATAAGCCACAACAGAGGGAGCATATTGTAACTGTGAGGTTATTGTCTGTGTCACAGGTAGGCTGCATTTTCAGCCACCCAAGAAGTGCACCTGCCTACCAAGTGCCTACGAACCACATGCTGGAACAGTTTATTGCCAAGAGATTCAACTTCCTCCTCCCCTCTCCTTTTTTTGTTTTAAAGAGCAGCAATTGCAGCAGGTGGAGTTATGCAGAGAGTACTCCCACTCTGAAAGATAGTTCTCAGCAAAAGGATAGCGGGGAACAATAAAACAGGATTTTTTCGCTACCATTTTAATTACTTTCTAACTTTTTTTTTTGCATTTATATCTCAAATAACTTTCTATTGCAAAAGCTTTCCATGAAATACTGGATAGTTTCCAATTTAGATTTTATGACAGTGTCCAGATGTCCTCAAATGATTACTTAAAGGGTTCTTTGTTGGAAGAACAACTCTGTTCTCTTTTAGTCCCTCCTAGGGTGACCATATTTCCCAAAGGCTGGTGTTTGCATTGCTGTTTATGTAACCACCGACCCACAGACTCAAACATAGGGCTTTTGTAGCTTCATGCAGGAACTGCTACAGTTGTCGTTTGGCAAAGTCTGAAGAGGAGATGCAGTCTTTCTTTCTGTAAAGTGGTCTAGGTGCTCAGCTTCACAGGAGAAAATGGGAAAAATGCCCATTTTTGCCAAGCACATCACGAAAGGGCCAAGCACCATCTATATCATCCCGGTGAGGTACTTATCCAGCCTGTTCTTACATATCTCCAGTGATAGAGATTCCACAACCACCCTAAGCAATTTATTCCAGTACTTAGGATTTTTTTCCTCATATCCAACCTACACCTCTCTTGCTGCAATTTAAACCCATTGCATCTTGTCCTGTCAGAGGCAAAGGAGAACAGTTTTCTTCCTCCTCCTTGAAACACCCTTTTAGGAACTTGAAAGCTGCTATCTTGTCCACTCTCAGACTTCTCTTTTCCAAACTAAACAAATCCAATTCTTTTAATCTTCTCTCATAGTACATATTTTCTAGATCTTTAATCATTTTAGTTGCTTTGCTCCATACCCTCTCCAGGTTCTCCATATATTAAGGCTTATCTGGCAACCTTAATTCTGGCATTTCCTAATCTTTGAGTGCATCAACCTGCATAATGCCTTTTAACCTATTGTGGAGGTCTGTTTTGTATATAACATTCTGGGTTTAAAAGAAGTTAAAAATGAAAATAAAAAAAAAATCCCATCACTTGGAGCCCTATTGGCTTCTCATGTGGAGCTGGGATCAACAGGTCCTTAGTACAGTCCTCTACCATCTGAGCTTCTTCAGCTTTTAAAAGACCATGCCCCAAATAGTCAGACTGTCCCTATCAAATCACCATAGTGCAAAATGAATCTTCAGACTTTTGCTGCCAAATTCTTACACTCCTCTACTAAGCATGTGTGAACTGAGATTTTTCAGAGGCTTATAACCCAGATGAATTTGGAGACCTTTTCACTGGAATAACGAAAATGTTGTCCGTGATGTAAAGACTGCCGCCTGCCAAATTTCACATCCTGGCTCCAAAGCACAGAAGTGCTAGAACTCCTCAAAGCACGATTTGAGAAATGTTTTAATATGTGCAGAACAACAGTCTTGTTCTTGGAAACTGATGGATCATTTCAGTGGAAATATTTGAAAAAAATAGTCTGAGACAAACACTGTGCTTGAGAAATACCAACTAGCGTGGTTAAAGTTTCCCAATTTATAAGCATATACTATGGTATATGGAATAAGTCTGCCAGCTAAATTTCACATATTATATGTTTTATATATATGGTTAAATTTATCTGCTATCCTCTGATAACTTCTCCGTGTTAAAGCATTCCCTCAAAATGGTAATAGAAATTAGTTTAGAACATTTGGGGCCCAATATGTCAGAAATGCTGAGCACTCACGACTCCAGCTGAAGTCACTGGCAGCCACAGATCATGCTTTACGTACATTAGCAGGAAAGATTAAGAAAGAAATATGAGGCCCTAGAAAATATGTTTGCATGTATGTGGACCCAACCACAAGCAAAATAGGCATACTAAGCTCATCAATTTTTAATATTAAGAAGCATGATTCTTTGCTTTAGGGTTCGTCTGCACTGAACCACTGCTCCCGAATGGAAAGTCTGTGAGTCAAGATTTGCAACAGTTCTAAACTCTGCAACAACTTCACGTATTATTTTTAGATACAACAACAGAGCTTTCAAAGTGGGTTTGGAGAGGATAGTTAGAATGGTACCTCTTTAGAACGCAGGGCGTGGGGTGTACTGTGGAATGAAGGACTTATGATGAACTTTAAAAATGCCTCTGAGAGGTTTAGAAGAAAAGAACACAAATTAAAAAAAAATCCTCATTTTCCTTTCTGTGGCCTTTGAGGGGTGAGAGAAACATGACTTACCTATAAATAAAAGGAATGGATAAACAAAAACAACTCCAAACCTGAGTCTACAAACTGATCTCAGTGTTGCTTTCCATTGACAGATAACAAATATGCTCCTGCAGTCACTCTCAATGGGTTCATCTTTATTCTTGGAGGAGCTTATGCAAGAGCAACTACCATCTATGACCCAGGGAAAGGCAATATTAAAGCAGGTCCCAACATGAACCACTCCAGGCAGTTCTGCAGGTGAGAAAAACCATTAAGATTGGATTAACAGCACCGCAGCATTTTCTACTGGGGGAAAAAACAAGTACATGATAATACTAGTGAAAGTGACTGGGGGAAAAGCAGATGTATCAAATATGGTTTTGGGTTGTTTTTTTTTTTGTCTTCATTGTACATATTTAGGGGTGTAATATTTTCTAATGGGAGGCTCTTTTTAAAGCCCTTGTACATCCTACTGAACTTTAGTTCCTGAAGGTTTGAGTGCCGTGATTTGCAATGTGGGATTGGGAGAGGCAGGATTCTTGGAGTCTAATCACTACTTTACTGCATGATATCAGGGCAAGCCATAGACAGGCTGAATGCCTCAGTTTGCCTTTCTGTAAAATGGGGATAATAACAGCTGTTTCCCATGAGGGAGGGGTTCTGTAAAGTGCAAATAACTACTTAAACTTCCTTGAAACAAAAGCACACTGTAAGTACCAACAATTGTTCCTGAATTGAATTTTTTTTTAACTGTACAACTTGTTTGTTGCATCTTTCCTTCCACATTTTTATGAGTCTGTCCAAACACACGCCAATGATTATAAAAGTTAAAGCCTGGCTGGCAAAAATGCAGGGCTGGGATGATTTTATCTATTGGCAGAGGACTACAGTACTGACATTTTTAAAAACAATGCATTAAATACAGGAGAGTCAAACGTTGATGTGCCCGTGGCTCGGCCCCAAACTTCAGTGCATATTCTGGCACAACGCAGTAACTCCGCTCATGGAGTGGATCGTTCTCGCTATGGTTGGTGCACAGCAGCTGGGTCATTGGTGCTTTCAGGTCACACACAGTGCCAATTACAGGGGCTAGCAGTGGAGCGGAGCTGCCAACTGTCAGTGAATTCACAGACAGTCTGTAAAAATAGCTAAAATTGGACCTGTCCATAAAATCTGCATAAAATATTTAAATATCAGGTTTTTTAAAAAGCCCACGTTTTTCAGTGGAGCTGAGGAGTCGCTCCCCCTGGTCTGTGGAGTGAGCTCTGTGCCACAGGGCAGCTCCAGGGAGTTGCCAATGCCCAGGGCGGGATGGAAAGGGCGAATCTCTTGGCAGGGCTCCCTCCAACCTCCTGCTGACTGGTCAGAGCTGCTTGGTTTTGATTTCTTCTGACTCACCAGTGTCAGCACAGCAGCAACTTTTGTTAGGTGTGTGCAGCACATGCCCCTGCTGGGCTCCCCATGGCTGGGGGCAGGGGATGGGGTACAATAGACCCAGGTACAGCAGGGCAATGCAGCCTCCTACAGACTCCTCCCGGTATCTTACAGCAGGGCAGTCCCTTAGATCACTCCTACGGTGAAAGGGTTATTGTTGACTGGCAGACATGGACCTGGAAAAATCAGTACAGAAATGGTTAACAGTGTAACTGCTGCAGCATATGATCCCAAAGTGGAGAACCTGGAGGAAGTGTCTGTCTCTGGAAAGAGTTTAAACATTGCTCTTGTGATGTCTGAATAAGAGCATTCCAGGCTGTTCACTTTAGTCCTTTGAGCCATTTTTATATCAGGTAGGAAAGTGTCCGTGAGTTAGTTTGATTGTCGGTAATTTTTTCTAGCGCATCCATAAAAATCATTTCAGCAATTGGCTGCTC
Organism: Carettochelys insculpta; assembly: GCF_033958435.1. Classification (NCBI taxonomy): domain Eukaryota; kingdom Metazoa; phylum Chordata; order Testudines; family Carettochelyidae; genus Carettochelys; species Carettochelys insculpta. Next base: position 193,177,063 of record NC_134139.1, read on the forward strand.
TGAACTGGAGGTGCATTTTTCCCATGCTGGGGCTGGAGGACCGGATGCACTTAGTAATGATGTAATGATTAGGGTTATTTCTTATTTCCATTGCAATGGTCAGCTGAGATCAGCGCTCCATTGTGCCCGACCCTGCACAGGGGACCAGTGAGAGACAGCCTGTGCCTTGAACAGCCTGCAGATTAAATAGCAGACAAAGAGCAGATGGGAAGACAGGCACAAAGAGAGAAGCAACTTGCTTGAGGTCACCCCCTTCCCCCGCAATGTCCCCAAAAAATCATCGTTTAGCCATAGACCACCAGGGCAGCTCCTTAGCCACGCATCACTGGTAACACGTCTAAATGTTTACATTTTTCAAAACTCTTCGTTTTATTTTTGTTGACAAATTAAGGACAGAAAACACCTTCAAAACAAAGAATCCATTTCACGTCAGTCCGATGTGTTTTTATGTTAAAAAGAGCACCCTGTTTTTGACTGCTGAGCTGAATTTAGTCCTGCAGCAAACAGATGAAAAAAATCGCACACCAATTTCCAGCCAATGCCTCTGTATTCCTGCTGCTTCTGTGCTAATTACAGATTTTCATTGTTCCTCTGTGTTAACAAGAGTGAAATTGAATTGAGGAGAACCCCACTGTGTTCAGACAGTAGTTAATGATATTTTTTTCTAAAGATTGTAAACCAGAAATAAAGGGTGTGATGCAGTTTACATGAGCTGCCTCATTAGCTAGGATTTAAATAAATTAAAAAAGAAGATGTTATTTAACAACATAAAAATTAACCACGTTAATGATCCTCAACCAGGGTCACACAAAACCCAGTTCGTTGGGGTAAGTTTTTGCACCTCATTTTTGTATTTTAAAGAGAAGGTTTGTGTCACTTTCAGAACTAGAAAATGTGCCTGCATGTAGCATGGGGAGCAAAGGGACTTGCCCTATGTCTAGGGTGTATGAAAAACGTAAAGGCCAGATGAAATCTCTTTCATGAAAAATTAAAATAAATTGTTCTGGTCCCCAGAACGTGAGCAAAGAAGTGTCAATTTCAGAATGTCTTTGGGACAGAGCCTAATCCCATTGTAGGCAATGAGACGTCTGGTGTTGACCCAAGTGGCCTTTGTGCCTATTGAAAAATCTCCTGCTGTATGTTTAGGGTGAACTGAATCTTTAGAGTGTTCTGAACAGCTATGGGTATTTTGCCAAGCAACAGAAAATGGGTGGTTAGCCACATGATTGTTGTCTCATTTGCAGCCTATATACGTACTGCTGGATATTTGGATATCCCCAGCCACACGCTGTGCTGCAGTCACAGATGACAGCAGCAGAGAAAGGCTGGAAGCTGTGATTATTGCTCTTTGCACTGTCCTCTTGGCCACCTCCTTCCAAACTGCAGAAGCTTCCTCTATTCCTGTGACTCTGAAGCCCTCTCCCTTGGCAGACAGATATCCTCCGTTTCCAGATCACCTTTCTAGGGTTTATTTTTCTCCAAGCCAAAAGAACTCAGAATGTGTTTCTACCCAGGATTAAAAATTCCATGTTCCTGCTTATTTAGAATTCAGGCTGCATGCAAATAGAGCTGTCTTACAGAGATCCTCCACAGGGTAACAGCAGCAGCACGGTGGTGCCAGAAATGATTCCAGAGAAGCTAATTTAGTACCAGCAATTCCCGACAGGCACAGAAAAGCTGTTTCGTCCCCCTCCAACTCTGAGCCAGTACGCTTTGTTATATAGCACTGCCGAATGGGAACCCTGAATAAAACTTGGATTCAGGCTGAACAGCACAGTACAAACACAATACAACACAACCATGGTGGGACTAGGCTTTTTTCACATTGTAAATAAATTCGGTGTTTTGGGCAACGAAGCACAACTTCACTGCTTAACTCGTGCCTGCTGACATGTGGGATTGGCTGAGGACCCCCAGCCTGTTCATTTCCTGTCACAAAGTTGGGATGAACTTCAGGTGCAGAAATGGGTTAGAGCATTGCTTGTTTGGCAACCAATTCACTGGTGGCTGTGGTTATGCAATATGGTTTCTTGATAATTGCCAGCTTTCCCAGCCCACAAATTTAAAAGCCAGCTTTTCAGGTTGTAGTCTCAGGTTCTGTACACTGGGGGAAATGGTGCAGAGAGGAAAAGCCCAGGGTTCCTACCGATCTGGAAGTAAATGTGTGGTTGGGTTGTGGGACAATGGACAGAGATTAAAATCACAGCAACAAACTAATCACAGAATCATAGAATCACAGGGCTGGAAGGGACCTCAAGAGGTCATCTAGTCCAGCCCCCTGCTTCAAGCAGGATCAACCCCCCCCCAAGTCATCCCAGCCAGGACCTTGTCAAGCCGGGGCTTAAAAACGTCAACGGATGAAGAATCCACCACCTCTCTAGGCAATGCATTCCAGTGCTTCACTAATATCCTAATTTCCAATCTACACCTCTCCCTCTTTAGCTTCACACCGTTGCTCCTTATTCTGCTATCTGGCACCACTGAGAACAGTTTCTCACCATCTTCTTTAGAGCTCCCCTTTAGGAAGTTGAAGGCTGCTATTAAATCACTCCTCAGTCTTCTCTTCTGTAAACTAAACAAGCCCAAATCCCTCAGCCTCTCGTCATAGGTCATGTGCTCCAGCCCCTTAATCATTTTTGTTGCCCTCTGCTGAACCTGCTCCAGCACATCCACATCCTTTTTATACTGGGGACGCAAAACTGGATGCAACAGTCAAAATGTGGCCTCACCAGTTTCAAATAGAGGAGAACAACCACTTCTCTAGATCTGCACAAAATGCTCCTCCTAGTGGACCCTAGTATGCCGTTAGCCTTCTTGGCTACAAGGGCACACTGTTTACTCATATCCAGCCTTTCATCCACCATAATCCCTAGGTCCCTTTCCACTGTACTGCTGCTTAGGCAGTCATTTCCAAGCCTATAACAATGCTTGGGATTCTTCCATCCCAAGTACAGGACTCTACATGTCTCCTTGTTGAACCACATCAGATTTCTTTTGGCCCAGTCCTCCAATTTATCCAGGTCACTCTGGACCCTCTCTCTATGCTCCAACGTATCTAGCTCTCCCCCTAGCTTTGTGTCATCTGCAAACTTGCTGAGGGTGCAATCCAGTCCCTCATCCAGGTATTTAATAAAGATGTTGAACAACACACGTGAAACTGACCACCATCCAGATATTGAGCATTGACCACTACCCATTGGGCCCAACCATCAAGTCAGCTTTCTATCCATCTTATAGTCCATGGATCCAATCCATACTTCCTTAAATTATGGGTTTTCCAATGTCGACAGAGCCTCGTCATAGAAGCTAATCAGGTTGGTCAAACACAACTTGCCCTTGGTGGATCCATGTTGGCTACTTTTGATCACTTTCCTTTCTTCCAAGTGCTCCAAAATGGATTCCTTGAGGATCCCCTCCATTATTTTCCCAGGGAGGTAAGGCTGACTGGTCTATAGTTCCCTGGATTGTCCTTATTTTCTTTTCTGATTATGGTCACTACATTTGCCTTTTTCCAGTCATCTGGGATCGCTCCTGATCTCCAAGAGTCTTCAAAGATCATGGCCAAAGGCTCGGCAATGACATCTGCCAATTCCCTCACTACCTTTGGGTGCATTAAATTGAGACCCATAGATTTGTGTACTTCCAGTTTTTCTAGATAGCTTATAACTCGTTCCTTCCCCACAGATGGCTGCCCTCAACCTTTGCCATACTGCATTCTCTAGTACCATAGTGTGGGAGCTGTCTTTGTCTGTGAAGACAGAGGCAAAAAAAGCATTGAGTACTTCAGTTTTTCTTACATCATTTGTCACTAGGTTACCCCTCATCCAGTAACGGCCCCACACCTGCTCTGATAACCCATTTATTGTTAACATGCCTGTAGAAACCCTTCTTGTTGCCCTTCACATCCCTTGCCAGCTGCAGTTGTAATTGTACTTTTGCTTTCCTGATTGCTCCCCAGCATTCTCCAGCCATATATTTTATACTCCTCCTTAGTCAAACGTCCACATTTCCATTTCTTGTATGCATCCTTTTTGAGTTTAAGCTGACCAAGAGTTTCCCTGTAAGCCAAGCTGGTTGCCTACCAAGTTTGCATTTCTTACTATGCAGCAGGATGGTTTGTTCCTGTGCCTTCAGGAAGACTTCTTTAAAATACTGCCAGTTCTCTTGAACTCTTCATCTTCATTTCCCAAGGCATCCTGCTCAACAGTTCTCTCAGGGAGTTGAAGTCTGCTCTTTAGCAATCAAGGGTCTGTATGTTACTGTTCACCCTTCTTCCTTTTGTCAGGATCCATCTCATGGTCACTGCAGCCCAGGTTTCCACCCACTTCTATTTCTCCTACTAGTTCTTCCCTGTTTGTGAGCAGCAGGTCAAGTTGCACATGGTCTCGGTCGGTTCCTTCAACACTTGTACGAAGAAGTTATCCCCAACATTCTCCAAAAACTTCCTGGATTGTCTGTGTGCTGCTGTATTGCTCTCCCAACGAATGTCCGGATGATTGAAATCTCTCATGAGAACCAGAGCCTGTGATTAAAGAACAATGTTTAATTTATATAGCAGGGGATGTCCTGAAGGATCTCACTGCACATTAAACCATAACAGATGTACAAGTAATACACAGAGTCAGCTTTGGCAATTGCCTCAGCATTTCAAAGGGGCCTGCAGCTTCCAGCCACCACTGCTGCTACTGCAGCTGTGGTGGAAGCTAGAGTGCTGGGCCTTTATAAATTGCTGACAGAGCGCTGAAGCACTGCTCTGCAAGGCTCTCATGGCTGGGGGAACCACCATGGTCCTCCAGGGGGCCCACCCCTTCTGTCCAAGACCACAGCCCTTCCAGGGGCACTGAGCTGTCCCCCTCCCCCGCCACCTTCCTCCAGCGCCTGCAATAGCTGTCAGCTACTAAATTGTAACCGCCTCTGGCCTGAAGTATGAGAGCTGTTCAGCAGCACACACCAACACTGCACAAAAGTTTAGAAACACTGTCCAACTGAAATCACTAAAAACATAAGAACATGAGAACAGCCATAATGGGTCAGACCAAAGGTCCATCCAGCCCAGTAGCCTGTCTGCTGACAGTGGCCAGTGCCAGGTGCCCCAGAGGGAGTGGACTGAAGACAATGATCGAGTGATTTGTCTCCTGCCATCCATCTCCAGTCTCTGACAATCAGGGGCCAGGGACACCATTCCTACCCTTGGCTAATAGCCTTTTATGGACCTACCCTCCATGAATTTATCTAGCTCTTTCTTAAATTCTGTTATAGTCCTAGCCTTTACAATCTACTCTGGCAAGGAGTTCCACAGGTTAACTGTGCGCTGAGTGAAGAAGAACCTTCTTATATTAGTTTTAAACCTGCTACCCATTAATTTCATTTGGTGTCCTCTAGTTCTTCTACTATGGGCACAAGTAAATAAGTTCTCTTTATTCACCCTCTCCACACCTGTCATAATTTTATATACCTCTATCATGTCCACCCTCAGTCTCCTCTTTTCTAAACTGAAAAGTCCCAATCTTTGTAGACTCTCCTCATATGGAACATGTTCCAAGCCCCTAATCGTTTTAGTTGCCCTTTTCTAGTGCCAGGATATCTTTTTTTTAGGTGAGGAGACCACATCTGTACACAGTATTCAAGATGTGGGTGTACCATAGATTTATACAGGGGAAATATAGTTCGGTAGGATATAATAAGAATGTGGCCAGGGCACCAGCACTAATATTACGACAAAAAGTGCAAACACATCTTCAGTGACCATTAGTAGTCTGGATCTTAATTTTCTATCTAATTTGAAAGAGAACATCTGTGGCAGCAGCACAGATGAATATCTGTACTGAGTCTTGAGTTGTCTAAAACATAGCACCTTAGCTTCAAACCATTCGGCAAGCATGGCCAGAGGTTGCTAGCACAATTACCAGATTCAGAGCGAGCCTTGTGGAGATTAGCATGTATTAAACTCTAACCTCCAAATGAGTGTTCCTTGGGGGGTCCCATCCAAGGATTAATGTGGTTTGTGAGCATCCTTCTGTTGCTCTTGCTCTTGAGTTAGACCTTCCTAAAAACTATTTATTTGGTGGATTCATTTCTTACTTATGTGTACTTGAAGGAGGAAATTTGTTTAAAAAAAAAAACAAAAAAACAAAATTCTGTGCGTATTACCTGAGTGTCTTTAACAATCTGTTTGGAGTTGTTCCAATTAAATTAGTGTGTGTAGATCTGTTCCTGTTCTCAATATCCCCATGTACTAAAAATAGTTTTGAAATGTTCCATTAAGCAAAATATGATGCATAAGAACAAACCAATTTAAAAATCTCCTTTTATAACCTCAAAAAAAAAAAAACTACAGACTCAAGCTACAGAAGTGCTTAGCTACCCGTGTTCCAGTTTTAGGCTTTGCTGTGATTTCATAAAACTGCCCAGTTCCATACTCACTTGGTGCCTAAGGTTTTTCAGATAAAAGTTCCCTGGGCACCTAATTTTCTGCTGCTGGTGTGTGCATTGCTGCCTTCCTCTAGCACCTGAATGCATATCTGACACCTAACTCGCAGAGCAATTCACATGCAACTGTACAGCTACACAGCCTGAGCCTGGTGAGCCCAAGGCAGCTGACAAAGGCCAGCCATAGGTGTTTAATTGCAGTGTAGACATATCCACCTTTGGCCCATTGGCTGACCCCATTCTGGCTGGTTGTTCTTGTATGTGCTTATGGGCAGTTTTAAACAAAAGGACGTAAACCCCCCTACCGGGGTCAGCAACCTTTCCAAGGCAGAATGCCAACATTTGACCTTTTGACCTCTATGTATGGTCTGAGTGCCAGTGATACTTTTTAAAGTCACTAACCGTCCTAGTTATACCAGCTTCGTTATTAAAAATTTAAGAGGCAGAGCCATTTAGGTGGTGGGCGGCAGCATGAGCTGGTCTTCTGTTAATCCATAGGCAGCATGGCTTTGAGCAAACTCTAGGGAGGAAGGGCGGTCTGAGCTCCTGCCTCGCATGCCAGTGAAAATTGGCTCGTGTGCCACTCTTGGCACCCATGCTGGGGGTTGCTGGCCCCTGCCCCTTATTCAGGAACAGAGAAGAGAGATTGGACCCAGTCTAACACCCAGCCATCTGCAATGCTGTCTGCTTTCCAAGCAAGCGTCGTGGGAGGTATTCCACAAGAAGGTGGAAAAGCTACGTCAGTTATGAAGAAATTAGGGCTGTTGATTAATTGTGGGTAACTCATGCAGTTAACACAAAAAATTAATCCTGGTTTAAAAAATGAATCATGGGTAATTGCAGTTTTAATTGCACTGTTAAACAGTTGATTTTATTACATATGTTGGATGGTTTTCTACATTTTCAAATATTGATTTCAGTTACAACACAGAATACAGTGTAAAGTGCTCACTTTATATGCTTTTGATTACAAATATGTGCACTGTAAAAAATCATAAAAGAAATCATATTGTTCATACAAGTATTCTAGTGTGATCACTTTGTCATGAAAGTGTGGCTCACAGTTGTAGAACTGTATTGGTTTTGGTTATATTGCTGAACTTGAAAACAGTGCAAAACTTAGGAGCCTACAAGTCCACTCAGTCCTACATGGTATTCAGGAAATGGCTAAGACAAACACGTTTTAACTTTACAGGAGATAATTCTGCCCACTTCTCATTTCCAACATTCCCAGAAAGTTAGAACGGATGTTCACATTGGACTTTTATAGCTAGTTATTTACACACCAGAAATGGAATCCCAACCGTGCACACCCTCCTCAGGCAGCAGTGGCTCCGCTGGCTTGGCCATGTCCACAGGATGAATGATGGAAGGATCCCAAAATACATCCTGTATGGTGAGCTAGCCTCTGGCAAAAGACCTCCGGGACACCCCCAGCTGCGCTACAAAGATGTTTGCAAGAGAGACCTCAGGGAAGTAGACATCAAGCCAGACAGCTGGGAGGAGCTGGCAGACGATCGCAGCAGATGGAGGCAGGAACTATACAAGGGCCTTCACAAGGGTGAGTTGAGGATCAGACAGCTAGCAAAGGAGAAGCGAGCCCACAGAAAGCACAGCAAGGACCTGCCAGACACCCATTACATATGCAACAGATGCAGCAAGGACTGTCACTCCCGTGTGGGTCTTCACAGTCACAGCTGACGCTGCAAATGAGGACGCCAAACGGAACTACGAAGGGTGCGATCCATAGTCTACATAGACTGAAGGATGCTACTACTACTAGAAATGGTAAACATTCCTATGGCCCTTCATGCTTCAGCCGCCATTCCAGACGACATGGTTCCATGCTGATGATGCTCTTCAGAAAAAGAATGTTATTTAAATTTGTGGCTGAGCTCTTTGGGGGAGAATGGTACATCTCCTGGTCTGTTCTACCTGCATTCTGACATATATTTCGTGCTGTAGTAGTCTTGGATAATGACATGGCACATTACTTGGTTTAAGAGCACTTTTGCTGCAGGTTTGACAAAACGCAAAGAAGGCACCAATGTCAGATTTCCAAAGACAGCTGCAGCACTCAACCCAAGGTTTAAGAACCTTCCACAATTTGAGGAGGATGAAGTGTGGAACTTGCTTTCAGGAGCCTTAAAAGAGCAACACTCTGATGTGGAAACTACAGAACCCCAATTATCACATGAAGCAAATCAACCTTCTGCTGGTGGCATCTGAGCCTCGTGGGCCTGATCAAGGCAAGCTGGGTCCTGATCCAGCTCATGAGCTCTGCCTGGTGGAGGGCAGAAGGAAGCAGCTCTGCTGAGACTCCCAGCCAATGTGAGAAACTGGGCGTGGTGCCTACAGGAACCACTTCCTTACAGTTCTCAGAGCTTCATGTAGCCATCTGCCCTCCCCAGGAGCTATTCTAGGTAGGCATCCCCATCCCCATCCCCTGATCCCTCCTGCACCCTCCCTCCCACCCAAACTCTGCATCCCCTCCCACTCCTGTCCCCCCATTCCCTGCATCTCCCACTCCCCTCTTGCACTACCCTCCCATCCAGACCCAGCACCCTCAGCCCACTCCTGCACTCTTCTTCCTGCCCAGACCCCCTCACCCACATCTCGGTGCATTCCTGCACCCTCCCTCCTCCCACCTCAGACTCCACTCCCTCGTCCCCAGCCTGCTCCTGCACCTTATCTCCTTCCAAACCCCAAATCCACTCCTAGCCCAGTCCTCAGCAGCTGCCTCCCGCACACTGAACCCTTCATTTTATTGCTCCACCTCAGAGCTTGAGGGGACACACAAAATCTACTAGACCCAGGCCTCAAGAAGAGTTAATCCAGCTCTGGGGCTAAGTGTCCCACTTTGAACACCACAGCTGAGAGTATTTCTCCACCTAACCCAATCCCCTTCCCTCTCCCAGAGCCAGGCCCCACCCTAAGCTCCCGCTGCTCTAACTTGATGCTGGCAACTCACCAGAACCCCTGCAGCTGCCACCACGTGCTGTTCCCACCAAGCAGCCAGGCACATCTGCAGAGCGGTGGACATCACTCCAAGCATGTGGCTCTGAGACACACTGAGCACCACAGCAGCACGCCATGGCACACCAGTTGCAGAGTACTTTTCTATGAGCCCAGTAAGCAACGGAAGTATTGGTAATGCTGCTGGACAGTATTGACCTCCCACGGTCTGGCAAATTTTCTCGTTCAGCCCCAGATAGATCCCGAGGGTTGCAGACTAGCGAGGTCCAACCTGTACTTGCACATGTAGAAAACAATCCGGAAATATTTAAATCAGTGATAGTCTGTTGCTGCTGAACAGTGTGATCAATCGCACAATTACGTGTGATACATTTTTTAATGGCTTGTCAGCTCTAGAAAAAAATCACTCTCGGCCCTTTTGGCACTACTATGCCTCCTCCCAGCTCAGCTGTTCTTTGACCTGGGCTGTACATGCGCTACAGCTGCTGCCTTGGAAAGCTGGCATAGGGCTTGTTGCATCCACAGCAAGGTGCTTGTCTTGCAGCTGTCGCTCTCTTCAGGTTCTGACAGCATGTAATCACTTAGTGTTGATGGCACCAAACACCACGCTTGCATCCTAATTATTGCGATTATTCCTTTCTTCATATGTCAGCCTCAGTTCCTGTTGCTTTTACAACTGAGGGAACAGGAGAGGAAGAGCAATATTGTTGCCCCTAATGAAGAGTGATGAATTTACCACTGTCTTTTTCACCTGCCTTAAAGTTGGGCCAACAGTGAGAGCTAGATTAACAAGGGCACCTTAGCTGCTAACGCCGTAAGATGCCTGCGTCGAATATGTATGTACCACTAGCATTCTCAGATCCACTGTTCAGCCACCTAACTCTGTAAGCAGCCTAGTGTACACCAGTAGTCTCTGAGATTGGCCCTATTTCTGCTGGTGGACATCCTTAAACATGCCTAAGGCTTGACTCTACCAATCAGCTTCCTGTCCTTATAGCCAGGGGTTGAGTAATCATTCAGGTGCTGAAAGCCAGGCCCACCAACAGCAAGGGGCAAAGAGGACAATTGCCCAAGGACACCTGGCTGCCATGTGACACTGTGGTTTCCCTGATCCTGTCAAGAGCAGCTAGAGTCAGGCAACTACCACTGACAGGACAGGTTTCACAGCTCCTGGCGGGGCAGCAGCCTGACTCTTGGCTGCAGCCACTGACAGGAATTGGGAAATTGACCAGTGTTGCTGACCTGGTCACTTTCCTGGCTCTGCAAGCGGAGGGGAGTGGGGACCCAGGCCGCAGGGAGCGGGGCGGCAGAGCCAAGAGTCAGGCTGCCGCCCCTGACAGGAGCGTGGAAACTGACCAGTGCATCAGCTGTGCTGCTGTGCTGGTCAGGTTCCTGGCTCCCCTGAGTTGTGTGAAATTTGACTTTTGCAGGGTTGAACAAGAATGCAATCCCTGCATCGGTTGGGTGGGGGGGCTGGGGAGGTCAGTCTACTATACACACTTTTAACATGCAGTTGGCTGAGCCTCTATTAAAAATAAATACTGTGTATGTGGATGCTATTTATTATCTGTAAGGGCTCATGCAGGGTGAGGATGTAGGGATGGACACACACACTCTCTCTCTCTCTCTCCGCAGTACTCTGTGCCTTCCAAACCTGACTGTGCCCCCCTGCATGAACCTGAGTCTCCTGGCACTAAGTCTTTCTGAGGTGACTTGGGGGGGGGGGGCATGTCCTCCCCGCCCCTGCAGATTTCTGCCAGGGATTTCACCACAATGTGGCCAGCAAGAGCCATTTGGCCCTGGGCAGGAAGGCAGGGACAAGAGCTACTGGCAGCTGTGGGCTGGAGGTGGGTGGGAAGCAGAGAGAGAGAGAGAGAGAGGGCAATGAAAGGTCTGCCCTGGCCTGTTTTTTTGCACAGCTCACCTCTTCCCCTCACCACCTGCTCCCCTGCAGCTGGAAGCAGCTTATCTTTCCCTCCTGCAGAGTGTGGAATGGCAGCTAAGGCCTCCAGGCTGCTGATGGCAACCACCATAACCCAGCAATCTCCTGGTCTCCAGCTACAGCATAGGCAGGATGGCGGGGAGCCCTAATGCGGCGCTGGGCAACGGGACCCAGGGAACCTACCTGCTGGGACTTCAGCAAACCTGGCCAAAGAGGAGGCTCGGCAGGAGAGAGTATTCAGCAGCGTGGCTAGAGCTTAGCTCTCACCCCATTCCCACCCCTTTCTGTACTCACCCGAGCCCAGCCCCACCCCACCGTGCCTGCTAGTCCTGTCCAGCACCCCTCAACCCCGGCTAGTGCCATCAGAGGTGGAGAAGCCAGTAGTGCAACCCAGCCTGCCCTACCCCGCTGCCAGCCAGCCCCCTGCCTACCCCTGCAGCTGAACAGCCAGCCCCAGCGCTGGGCAGCCATCATGGCTGATGCACCACCCCCCCAAAGTTCTGGCAGGACAGACAGCAGCACCCCCCCGCCCCAGCGTGCCTAGCCTAGCCTTTGGTGTGGGAACAGCGGGAAGGTGGGGGTCGGCGGTGGAACATGTTGGGCAGCACTTTCCTGTGCTGATACCTGCTGACCTTGGTGCCTAGGAGCCAGAACCGCCCTCATCGGGGACATGGGGCAATAAGAAGGAGCTAATCCCCTGTGCAGGGGCTGCTGCAACCCTACCATGGCAGGGCTCAAATGGACTGGCCATGGCTCCCCACCTCCACTCCAAGGCTGAGCTGAAGGATGAAGCAGCTTCCCTGTGCCACTGCTGTGGGAGGCTTTGGCACATGCAGGTTGTCTCTGTCTAGCCTCTGCCCTGAACCAGAGGGCCTTGGGCTTGCGCGGGGGGGCGGGGTTGGCACCTACTGGCCAGGCTGTTGGTTAGCTGTGTGCTGGGTTCTCCATCCAGTGCTGGGAGCAGGATGTGCCCTGTCAGGAGAGAGAGAGCGACATGGAGGAGCAGTGTGTGGTGGGTGGGAAAGTGAAGCTGACAATGGGTGGTGGGGAGGCGGGCATGTAAAGAGCTGATGAGTGAGCGGCTGAGGCAACAGGTAACCAGTCACTGCAGCTTGCAGCCACTGGGTGCTGGAAATGGGATTGGGGGTGTGGGGGTGAGATGGTGATGCCCTGCTGTACGAGAGCTGGTTTGGAGCAGGCACTGCATTGACAGCCCAGCAGCAGGAGCGGCCAGCCAGGCCTGGTGTAGTTTTTGCCTTGTCACGCGCGCGTGCGCATGCACGCACGCACACACGGTCCCTTTAAAACCAGGCCAGCTGGTCACCCTTGTTTGGAACCCAGGAACAAGCTCATAGGTCTTTTTCCCAAATGTATGTATTTACCTTTTCAGTTGGCTCCCAGTTTATTACCTACACATACTGCTAATCTGTCAAGGCTTCATGTGCCTGCTATTTTTTCCTCTCCTCACTGCTGGTGGTAACACCTCCCAATAATTTGCATGGGTAATTTAATAGGTTGCTTGCATGTTCTTCCAGTTCATTAATGATGATGTTAACTAAAACCAGCCCAAAGACTCTCCCTTTGTGCCAAATAGTGCCTCATCTACCCCTTATTTATGAGCCTGCAGCATAGTTATCACAGCCACTGTGTCTAATGACCAAACCCAGAAATTGCTGCTGTCTGTGTCCCATTGCACAGCTGGCTTAGCAGCCCAGCCCATGCTTTTTTTTTTTTTTTGCAAATACGCGCAGAAACAACTGTCTCAGAGGGGTAGCCATGTTAGCCTGCAGCAGCAAAAACAACGAGGAGGCCTGTGGCAAGTTACAGACTAACAGAGTTAGTTGGGCGTAATCCTTTATGGGCTTTGTTTTTTTTTTAAAAAAATAATAATAATAACCGCTCATTGAGTGGTGTCTTAACCCACAAAAGCTTATGCCCCCCCAAAAAAAAAGTCAAATCTTTAAAGGGCCACTGGACTCCTTGTTGGTCTTGAAACTACCATGTTCACCTTCCTGCTGTGCCCCGAGGGAGGTCAGTATTCTGTACCCTGCTGTAGCAGTGGCCCTGTGGCATAGCCATCACTGGGTCTAGTCTCCATGCATTTATTCAGGTTGTTTAGGAGCCCTGTTATAGTCTTGACCTTCACAACAGCCTCTGACAAAGGGTTCCGTGGGTTGACCGTGAAGAAATACGGCTTTTGTGTGGTTCAAGCCACTGCCAATTAATTTAATTTGATGATTTCCCCCACTGCTTTTGTTCATGTTATGAGCAAACAACACGCCTCTATTTACTTTCTCTACACCAGTCCTGCTTTTCACAACCACAATCATACTTCCACCTTAGGCAGCTCTTTGCCAAGCTGAAACGCACCAGCCGTATTAGCCGCCCCTCAAATGGCAGCCATGCCATACACCTAATCATTTGTAGTGCCCTTTCGTGAACCTTTCCCAAGCCCCCCCCCCGCCACCCCCATATCTCTTTTGAGCTGGGGGTGCCTACATCTGCACGCAGTATTCGAGATATCCGCATGCCCTGCATTTAGTGGACATCATGCTGTTCTTCTGCCTTACTTTCTAGCCCTTTTTTTTTTTAATGTGTTCTTTATGACTCCCATTGCATATTGAGTGGCTGTTTTCAGAGATCTAGCCACAAGATCTCCAAGAGCTCTTTCTTGAGTAGTAACAGCTAATTGGTAATGTAAGACCAGCAATACTGGGTAAAACCAAAGGGTCATCTAGCCCAGCATCCTGTCTTCCAATAGTGGCTAGTGCCTCATAGGGAATGAACGGAACAGGCGACGACCATGTGAGCCATTCCCCATTGTTCATTCCCAGCTTGAGAAACATTTGGTATGAAGCCTTGTATATTTATAGTTGTTATGTTTTCTAATGTGCATTATTTTGTGTTTAATAACCACAAATTTCTGCCATTTTGTTGTTCAGTCACCCAGTTTTGAGAGATCCTTTTTAGTGCTTCATAGGCTGCTTTAGACGGAACGGTCTTGGAATTTTGTTTCAGCTGATCTGCAGCTTTTGCCACCTCAATGTTTACCCCCTTTTTCCAGCTCCTTTAAGAAATTGTTAAAGAGGACTGATCCCAGTACAGACTCCCTGGCTGGACGGGGGAGGGGGGAGCAACCACTCACCATTCTGAAAACTGATAATTTATTTTGACCTGTTGTTGCCCATCTTTTAACCAGTTACCAATCCATGCAAGGGCTGTTCCCTTTATCCCACCACCACTTACTTTGCTTAAGAGCCTTTGGTGAGGGACCTTGTCAAAAACCAAGCTAAGAATATTATAGCCACTGGGTCCCCTCTTAGAATTCTAGTAAATCGGTGAGGCATGCTTTCTTTTTCACAAAAACTATGTTGGCTCTTACCCAACAAATGATGTTCACCAGTGTAGCTGAAAATACCGTTTTTTTACTGTTTTTCCAATCAGTTTGCCTGCTTCTGAAGTCAGGCTTACAGGCCTCTAACTGGCAGGATCACCCTTGGACCCCTTTTTAAAAATTGGCATCACATTTGCTACCTTGCAATCCTTGGTTATGAAAGCTGATTTAAATTATGTAAACAATTTAACTGTAGGCCATGCCCTGTCTCTGCAATGTCACATTTTAGTTCCTTCAGAACTCCTGGCTGAATGGCAGCCAACTCAGGTGACATTGTTTAGTGTATCTGTTTGTTCCTGAATCTCAATTTCAGACACTTTCTCAGATTTGTCACTGAAAAAGAATTGCTCAGGTTTGGGAATCTCCCTCACACCCTCAGCCATGAAGATGAATGTCAAGAATTAATTGCATTTCTCTGTAATGGCCTTATTGTCATTGAGCGCTCCTTTAGTGACTCAATCGTTCAGTGGGCTCACTGGTTGTTCAGCAGGCTTCCTGCTTTTGATGTATTTTAAAGCCAATTTACTATTAGGTTTCAAGTCTTTGGCTAGCTGTTCTTCCAATACTTTTGTGTCTTCCTAATTACATGGTTATGCTTCATTTGCCAGCGTTCATACTCCTATCTTCCTCAAAAGGATTTATCTTCCACTTTCCAAAATGTTGCCTTTTTGCTGCACACTGCTTCTTTTGTAATTAACAAGCAGTCCTGTGATACCTTAGAGAGTAGTGTATAAGGTGCTGCATGTTATTCGTGAGGCTACAGCCTAACACAACTGCCACGCTGCTTCTTTTGCTTTGTTATTTAGCCAGGTTGGAACTTTGGGGGTTTTCTTGTTATGTTTTTTAATTTGCAGTATACAATTTATTTGAGCCTCAATTGGGGCGTCTTTAAAAAATTTCCATGCAGGTTGCGGGGCTTTCAGTTGTGGCACTGTACCCTTTAATCTCTATTTAACTAACCTCCTCTGTTATGGTTGTTTTTTCATGTTGTGGTCTTCATTTTGGTTCCTCCTTACGCTGTAGGGTGCTTGGTGTGGTTCTTATTACCTCAGAATGAGCTTGATGACATCTGTGAATGTACTGCATAGTGTTAAATTCACCTAGCCTAGTCACACAGAGGGTGCGGCTACACTAGCCAGCTACTTCGTAGTAGCCAGCACAACGTTGAAATAGCACGCGTCACATCTACACGCGCTGTGTGCTCTTTCGACGTTGAAATCAACGTTAGGCGGTGAGACAGCGAAATTGCTATTCCCATCCGAAGATGGGAATAGTGCCCTATTTCGACATTCAACGTCGAAGTAGGGCACGTGTAGACAATCCGCGTCACGCTACTTCGAAATAGCGGGGTCCTCCATGGCGGCCATCAGCTGAGGGGTTGAGAGACGCTCCGTCCAGCTCCTGCGGGGCTTTATGGTCACTGCGTGCAGCAGCCCTTAGCCCAGGGCTTCTGGTTGCTGCTGCTGCTGCTGCTGCAGCTGGGGGTCCATGCTGCGTGCACAGGGTCTGCAACTGGTTGTTGGCTCTGTGGATCTCGTGCTATGCAGAGCACGTGTGTCTGGGAGGGGCCCTTTAAGACAGCGGCTAGGGGCTTTGCTGGCCCCTTATTTTGATGGGGAGCGCTTGTGTGTGTGGATGCTCTGCATTTTCTTCCGGGGAGGCTCCTTTCGATGGTCCCCGTCGCTACTTCGATGTGGAACGTCGAGGGCACCAGCCCTGGAGGACATGTAGATGATACATGTTGAAGTAGCCTATTTCGATGTCCTTACTTCGATGTAGTATGCTAGTGTAGACGTAGCCAGAATCACAGGGCTGGAAGGGACCTCAGGAGGTCATCTAGTTCAGCCCCCTGCTTCAAGCAGGATCAACCCCCACTAAGTCATCCCAGCCAGGACCTTGTCCAGCTGGGACTTAGAAACGTCAAAGGATGGAGAATCCACCACCTCTCTAGGCAACGCATTCCAATGCTTCACCACCCTCCTGGTGAAGTAGTTTCTCCTAATATCTCACCTACACCTCTCCCTTTTCAACCTCAGACCATTATTCCTTGTTCTGCCATCTGACACCACTGAGAACAGTTTCTCACCCTCCTCTTTAGAGCTCCCCTTCAGGAAGTTGAAGGCTGCTATTAAATCACCCCTAAGTCTTCTCTTCTGTAAACTAAACAAGTCCAAATCCCTCAGCCTATCCTCATAGGTCTTGAGCTCCAGCCCCTTAATCATTTTTGTTGCCCTCCGCTGAACCTGCTCCAGCAAATCCACATCCTCTTTATACTGGGGCCAGGGCCAAAACTGGACACAATATTCAAGATGTGGCCTCACCAGTACCGAATAGAGGGGAATAACTACTTCTCGAGATCTGCTAAAAATGCTCCTCCTAATGCACCTTAGTATGCCGTTAGCCTTCTTGGCTACAAGGGCACACTGTTTACTCAGCCAGCCTTTCATCCACTATAACCCCTATGTCCCTTTCCATCGTACTGCTGCTGAGCCAGTCGGTCCCTAGCCCATAACAATGCTTGGGATTGTTCTGCCCCAGGTGCAGGACTCTACACTTCTCCTTGTTGAACTTCTCCAGTACCCTTCTTTGTTCCATTTGCTTTATTTGCAGTACCATATATGTTATTCTTGCTGTGTCCATCCAGCTCTCTGGGCAAGGTCCTACCATATTCTCCCCACACACACTGTGCTGGCCCCAACCTCTCCCTCAGCTAGCGCAGGGCCCAGCCTAGCGCCCCCCACCCGCCCGACAGAGCCCTCCCCACACCCTGCCAGGCCCTCCTCTCCCCAGTGTGGGACCTGGACCAGCACCCCCACCCCCCGCCCAAGCCGGACCTCCCATGTACCGTGCCAGCCCCAGCCCTTTCCCCAGCCAGCATGGGACTAGGCCATCCCTTCAATACACCCCCCCACATCTGCACTGTGCCAGCCCCTCCCCCAGCCAGCATAGATCCCAGCCCAGCTACCCCCAAAGGAGCCACCCCCATTCCCAGCCCCTTCCCAAGCCAGCATGCGGCCTCACCCATGTACTTTGGATGTGTATTGCAACAGATTTCTGTCTAGCACGTTCTTCCAGCCCGACTTCTGTGGGTATGCAGAGCTACAAAGCAGCCTCTAGTAATATGCAAAAAGTGCAAAGTTGTTCTCATCCTTTTTTATGTACTAGGGTGCCCGGCCCCCCCCTCCCCAGCCATAGCTTGGTATCCACAGCAGTCAGCTGGCTTTCTATGCATGCTGTAATGCTTTCTGCCAGACAACACACAGCACCAGCAACCACACACAGGCAGTAAGACGTGTCCCTGAGTCTGAAAGAGGAAAACAGGGTCGGAGAGGGTTCGGCTCAGGGGAAAACATGGGAATGACCCCAACCTCTATAGTGAAAGACAGACAGTTGACCCCCCAAAGAGATTGAAGCAAGAGAGGGGTTCTCTCTGGGAAGGAACTGTTGTCTTCTTTACAAATTTGGTAATAACAGAGGTTGTAAAAGACACATTTTTTTATGCATAGCACAGAGCCAGGAACTTCTGAAGAGCAGCTACCTGTGCTCATGTACTTTTGTGTGGTACATGTGTGCATCTAGGCCTGAGACATTGCAAGAGTAGCTCTGCTGCTGCATCATGCTGTATGCTGGAATGAGTCATGTCTTCCATAGTTACAGGAATAAAGTGGGGGGAACTTACCTGGAAGAGGGAGGGTGACACATGCAGGGGAAGGTTATTGAAAGTAATGGACGGGGCGTTCAGCTATCTAAAGATGCAAGTGCTCATTAATATTTTAAGAGCTATCAAGGCAGGACTCTTAAAAAATGGCTACAAAAAAGCCTACAAAAATAAATGGGTTTACACTATATTAATGTTTTGTTTTTGTTTTTTATGAATAGTGCTGTGGTTCTTGATGGAAAAATTTATGCCACTGGTGGAATTGTTAGCAGCGAAGGACCTGCGCTGGGGAACATGGAAGCCTATGACCCTAAGACAAACATGTGGACACTTCTACCAAACATGCCATGCCCTGTGTTTCGACATGGCTGTGTAGTAATCAAAAAGTACATTCAGAGTGGTTGATGCTGCCAAGGAGTTGGATGGAGAACTGATTTTGCCTGCCAAAAGCAGGCAAGAAATATAAAAAGCTGTTACTACAACAAAAGATAATAAAATGAGAAGAACAAAAACACAAAAGTAACCAATGAACACATTGCTCTCAAGTTCTGAATATCCTCTACATTGAATGTAGAAAATCATCTTCACCTTTTGGTGAACGAGGAGCAGAGCGCTCCGTGCTATGTAAGATAGTGTAACTTAAGAATACAAGTGTGTCACTAGATGTCGTAGTGGCACTTGTTACGGATATAGGCTTTTGGTCAACCCAGGTGCAATAGAATTTCACATATTTTTTAACTGGGGGAAGAGAAAAACAAATCTGCATTTTACTTCTAGAGAGTAGATTCTTAAAATAACTGTGCAGAAGATTAGTTTTACTATTACACATTATGCATCAGGCTCTTGAAAGAAGGTCAAAGTGTCCTTACCACTTTGATTCCTACGTTTGTTTTTAACAAATACATGCTTTTCAATACCAATGGCTGAGGTATATCTTGTGTGACAGCTGGCCTAGGTTGATGTCAGTCTTCCATCAGATTAAATCAAATAAATACTGCAGTTCTCTAGAGCAGAGCCAAAAAAAAAAAAAGAGAGAGAGAGAGAGGAAGAACTGATGCCTCTTCATGGCAACATTTGTGCATTGGGAGTGTAGGGTGGTTTCTACCCTGTTTTCTACTGTATGAGCAACACTTGACAGTACTTGCAACCTCTAATGCAATAGGTTTATTTTTTTAGATTCCCAAGTCATTTTCTTGATTAAACTAACCTCTTTAAAATGTTCTGTTTGGAATCAGGTTAATAAAACAAAATTATGTGGGACTGCCACATTTCCAGTAAGTTATTTACGAAGATGCCTCTTGTTGTGTTTATATGTTCACTTTTGATTCCCATAATCAAAATTCCTTATGTTGGAATGCATGCCACTATCTTTTTGTTTTTAAATGACATCTAAGACGACATCTTTTTAAAAAAAAGCTGTCTCCCAATTAAAAAGTATAGAAGTCTTAATTCAAACTGCTCACATTAAGAGCCATCAGAAAGAGAATGTTCCAGAATAAAAACAGAGACAGATTTTAAACACTCAAATGTAAATCTCATAATAGAAAATGCATTGGGTGAAGCCCAATAAAAAAAAGACAGAATGATTACTGTGTAGAGTTGTAAGTATATACACAGTACAGGGGTTATATTTTTATATGCATATTAAAACATTGTCTATCCAGAGAAGCATTGTGATGTGAAAATACTTTATACATTTGTAAATGGAATGATCAAATGAGAGATGAACGGAGAGATATATTGGGGAAAAGAAGATTCTTAGTTAAATGGAAAGTAACCCTGAGCAACAGATTTGTCTGAGTCTTTTCAAATAGCTCAGCAGACAGCAAAAGAGTTACTACATTTGCCTTTACAATTTTAGATTTTAAATGCCAGGGTCGTAAGTTTATGGAGAGATGTCAATTACAGAATGTGTGTGTGAAAGATGCTATCGTCAATGTCTAGTTGAATTTGATACCAAATATGTTAATCTTTTTGTACCATGGGAGGTCTGGTTACAACTTTGGAAAAAAAAATGCAGATGGCTAGCCAGTCACCTTAAAGTTATTTTATTAATAATTGTTTATAAAAGAAAAAAATAGTATGAAATTTGTATCTTTCAGTATTTAAAAATAATGTGCTCAGTCAGGCCATAGGGTGACTCAAATATCTCTCATTTTGATAGTGAAGTTCCAACACCTTTGTTATGCAGTTGTTTTGATTATTTATTCTTTAGAGAAAAAATAAGCACAACAAAATTCTATACATAAAATGTCATTTGAAGTATTTATGTCAAACAGGGTACAAGTGTGAACCTAAAGATTGGAGCACAAGTTTCTAACTGCCTGGGGCAGGAGTAATTTTAGTGTTGGTGTGTGTCTACCTCCAAAGGAGGTGCTAGCAGTCAACAAGACCTAACACATTCAACATGTCCAATTTAGCTTATTTCTTCATTTCTCACACTGGAGCAAAACTGGCTATTTCTGTGACTATTATAAAACAACCAGGGTTATCTGTAATGGCATTGTATATAGTTTATGTTTACTGTTAAGTTCTTGCTATATTATAATAAATATATTTATAGATCTAGATTCATCGTCCAGATTGGATTAATTTTGTTAAGTGTGAACACAAGGCAATGCCACATTATATTTACATTAATTTTCCTTGCAACCATGGATGAAAATGCAGCTAGATCCCGATGATGCATTTTTTTTCTTGCCAGTGTTTAACAGTTTCCATCATACCTGCATCCTAGCTTTAAAAAAATCGTAAGTAACTCTTGGATTTATTTATCTAGATGGCCTTCCTTCCTCTCAATCCATTTTTCTGAACCTCTATTAAGTAAAGAGCCAGAGGGCTCGTTTTCTATCAAGGTTTATACAATTATCTTGAATCTTGATCTTAAAACCTTACTAAACTGCTTTATTTAAGTGAACCTGCAGTTGTGCTACTTGGTTGTGTAAGAGACGAAAGCTACTTTTGCCCTGTGGTCAAGTTCCTTCATATCGTGGAGTGGCAGTTCAGCAATCCACAAAAGGACACTTGTCTCTCCAAGAGCACAGAGGTGCAGCGGTTCTTCTGATGTTTCAGTGGTTGTCATCTGTTAGCGGTAAAACACTGGATTGGGAACTACTGAGGAGACAAATATAACCAGTCCCAATTACCTGTCCAAGGGAGGGGCTGTGCATTGCAGTGGAACAGTTCAAACCTATGATAGAAACAAACATTTATTATGTACGTCTACAGAATTAAATTACTGGGTTTGTCTCAAACTGATTCAGAATGGGACTTGCAAGTATTTACAAGCCTGACGGCAGTTTTTAAACACTTTTGTTTGGACTTAGTATATCAGGTTGAACAGCACATGACATTACTAAAAGCTTTGCGATTTGGTATAATACAGCCACCCTGCAATGACCCAGACCACACAGATCGAGTTGCCAACTTTTTCATCAACACTGTGGAAAGGCTGTCTTACTCACCACTGGCCAATTATGCTTGGTAGGATGAGCAAGACAGAGGCATTTGGCTTTACTTGTATATGAAAATTTACATTGTCCTGTGGGAAGTTGGCAGAGTCTGTGCTAAATGAATCATGTGCACATATCTGCCAAGGGGTTTTGTCCTTAAAAGCTTTTAGAAATTTCAAGGGCAGGCAGGCTCAGTGAACTGATTGATGATGATGCAGACCTTTTCACCTCTTGTTTACTAGTATGATTCTTGGTCAGTTCACTCGGGACTGAAAGCTATCTTGTAAGGGATGGTTCCTTGAAGTCAGTGAACATCACATACTCCCACAGTGCCCATGGTTGCTGTTTTCCTCTCTCTGTTTCATTGAGTAGTAAACTAATCTAATAAAGCTGTAACTACAAGCAAGAAGAAACTCTCTTTAAGCCTCCCTGACTAATTAAAGGGCATTGGTTCCCTTGAAAAGGTACTACATTAACCCTCTACACTACAGGTGGTTTAATTTTCTAAACACAAAGGATCAAAACTCAAATAGGATGAGTAAATCCTGTGCTGGGCAGGTCAGACCAACCTCTGAAAGATGCCAGTACAAGGTGGCTTTGATACTTTGACAACACTTGTACAGCCTATCATGCAAATCACGGTTCGTTGACAGGGATGAGCTCCTGTCAACTTAAACTTTAATGCTCCATTTCCCCTTTCTAAGGTCTGTGCGCTTTAAAAAGAGGCACAGAACACTCCTTTCAACTGAACTGGAGATACCACGGTGTACAGAAAAAGCCACACGAACTTCTGATCATCTGGATGGTCCTTGATGGAAAAAATGAACCACTAGAAGGAAAATTATCTAGCTGTGAGGGCATGGAGATACCAAGAGAGATATCATCTCCAGTCTGGAGAGCAACTCTTGGTATAAGGCTGGATTTAACAGTAGCCCAGTGGAGTCTGGGGACTGGCAGCTGGGTCAAAAGATAATTGTGACTAGATTTCTTAGCCAAATTATCCTTAATGACAGAGTTTTCTTCTCTTGAGTGACATATTCCATTTTTAGAATTGGCTTTAACTTGGGGAAAAGTTACTCCTGAGAAGTAACAAATTCCATCTTTCATCAGCCCACACATTCTATTTCAATCAAGCATAACAGCTTCACAAAAGGAGTCACACGTTTTCGCTTGGCTAGTGGTTTGCCGCTGATGTCAAGGCCAATGTCTGCATTTATTTCTTACTAGAGGGGAAAAAAATGGTAATAGGATTCTTGTCATTTTTAATTTTTTCACTTCAATGTTTTAGTAAGATCCTTTCCCCTTTCCCAGTTCACATCAGATCATGTCAGGCCACACTGGCACCATCATTCTCCTTTACGATCTGGTTGGAAAACATTGCTGGCTGTCAAGCTGGTAACGCATGTTCTGAAACCTTCCTTCTTGTATCCCTTTTAAAAGCTGTTTCCCAAAAATCATGTTGGCAGCCTGAAGTCTCATGTCTGTTTTGTAAACCATGAAGTTGTTATAAAACCTAGGTTTCGTAATGATGACTTTGGCGAAATCTGGGATGTCAGTCCTGAGCAATGTCTACCACAGCAATACCTAGACTTTCTCCACCGTTCAATGTGTAACACCGTCTATTCCTTCTCACCCCTTTGTGTGGTCACAGAATATGGATACAATTAGGCTAAGCTTGCAACTGCAAGATGTGGAAGCCCTTTTGTTTTCCCCTCTCGCCCTGTAATAAAAACAATTTTATAGAAATAAACATTCCAAAAGGGTAAGATCTGGAATTTTCACAGATTGGGGAATATGCTCAAAAGGAGTGGTTCCCAGACTGGCCTGGGCTGGATTAGAGGGCATTATAAAAAAGAAAGGTCAAAACACTTTTCATTTTTAAAATCTGAGACCAGGGAGCTTATCGTAGTACGAGCAGAATTCCAAAGTAAAAATTATCAGACTGGCAAACGAAGCCAAGATTCTAATGCATGCCGGCAATTCTGTAGCTGCTTCATTTTTAATAAAAATTATCTGCAACAATTATTAATTTTCTTGCTTAATTAGTGCAGTATCCCAGGTTATTAAATTCAATTTTATCTTGTCCCCCACCTTTTCAATATGCTGCAGATTTTCATACTGGCAATATATAATTGCTATGTAGAAGTATAGAGGGGAAAGCAGGAAGATTTCCCATTCATATCTGTCAGCCAGTTATCTATTTAAAATGTGCTCTATTAGTACTATATAGTGCTCAAATTTTAATCAGAATGTCATGAGGTGCTAAGACAAATTATATGAGTCTAAGCTTTACATCTATGCAGATAAAACAGTTACCTACATTTCATAATTGTTGTTCGAGATGTTTTGCTCATACCCAGTCCAATTGGTTTGTACGTTTGCTGCATGCACAATTTTTGAAGAATTTTTCCCTGAGTGGTACCTGACACGTCAGCTGTGGAGTCCCCTGGCAATGCACTTTCAAGATACAGGACACAGACAAACTCCCTCTCCTCCCATTCTCAATTCCTTCTTGCCCAATTATTTTGGCTGAGGGGAGATGGGTGGGATTTGGAATGGACATGAGCCACATATCTTGAAGAGCAACAGTTATGAAAGGCAGGTAACCTTTTTTTCCTTCTTTGAGTGACTGTGGCTTACCAGCAGTTTCCTACAAAGAGAGGTCAGAGGTCATCTGGCTGCCAGTTGAAGTACTGCCCTGCCAAAGGCTGCATTATCCCACGCCTGCTGGGTGATGGAGTACTGAGATGCGAAGGTCTGGATGGATGACCGTGTGGCCGCCTCTACAGATGCCCTACATAGGAACCTGCACAAACAAAACTGCAGAAGCCTGGTGCCCTTCTGTAATTGTCTGTTATTGTCAGTGCTGGGACCTTGGCTAGATCCTAGCAGCTCCTGATGCAAGATATGACACACAATGAAGGCAGATATGGGAAGCCCCTTCATTCTCTCCACTATTGCAATAAAGAAGCTGTGTTGATTTACAAAATTGTCTTGTGCACTCATTGTAATACACCCGGGCAGACCTGACATCCAGCAAGGGACAGGCCCTTTCCTGATCCTTGGCATGGGGTTTACAAAAGAATACAAACAGGATGATGTCCTGGTTTATGTGAAATTGTGAAACTACCTTAGGCAGGTGAGGTTGGTGAGGGTGTTTTTGAAAAAGATGGTGTCTAGAGGGTCCAAAGTGAGAGGCTGGAGCTCAGAGAACTCGTAGCTGAGATTATGGCCACCAGGAAGGCCATCTTTCAGGACAGATATGATAAGGGGCAGGTCACTAGGGGCTCAACAGAGGACATAGGCTGAGAGCAAACCAGGTGCATGTTCCATGGTGGTTCCAGGTTTTTGACCTGAGGGTACAACCTGTCAAGATCCTTTAGGAACCACCCCACCTTAGGGTTTCCAAAGGCACATTTACCCACTATCCCTGGGTGGAAAGTAGAGATGGCTGAAAGGTTGACCCTAATAGATGAGATAGCCAAGCCCTGGTGCTTCAAGTATGGGAAGTAGTCAAGCACAACAGGGCTATGGAAGGACCTCCTGTTGAGTGGACCAGACTAAAGAACATTTCCACTTCACCATGTATGTTGCCTGGCTGGAAGGATTATGGCTCTTCAAGAGCACCTCATGGATGGGGTCTGAGCACAGCTGCCTGAGTTGACAACAATGGAGCAGCCACGATGGGAGGTGCAGGGGCTCCAGGTTGCGGTGTTGGTGGTGGCTGCAGTCCTGCATGCACAGGTGCAGGAGCAGAGGCAGCACCAGAGGCCTGTCCACCCACAGGGTCAGGAGTGTAGTGAACCAGTGCTGTCTGGGCCATAAAGGCCCTACCAGGATCAGGGACGCATTATCCTGCCAAACTTTGAGAAGAACCCTGAGTATAAGGGTGGACAGCAGTAAGGCTTACGTGAGGTGGCATGCCCAAGACAGGTGACATCCATGAGGGACCCCCAGCTGTGATTTTGAAGGAGCACAATAAGTACTACTTGTGAATTGCTCCTGGGTGTGAAGAGATCCACCTGGGGAATGATCCCCCCTGCGATAGAAGGATAATGCAATATCTATCCCGAGTGACCATTTCTATGTACTGAAAGATTGGCAGAGGCAGTCTGCCAGGGAACCCTGCCCCCAGGTAGATATGAAGCATAGAGGTAGATCTGATGGGATATGCAAAAGTCCAACAGGAGCAGGGCTTCTTGGCACAAGGAAGAGGAATGAGCACTCCCCTGTTTATTTAACTAGTACGTGGTTGTGGTGTTGTCTCTCAGTACTGTGACACACAGACTCTGCATCTGGGTTAGGAATACATGGAGTGTTACCTGCACTGCCCACAGCTTGACGAGAAGGGAGAGCTCTGTCTCAGGCCACCTGCCCTGTGTCCTGAATTGTCCTTGTGTGCCCCCCTGCATACCATTTCTGAAGCGTCCATGGTAGTGAGCATTGGCTGTGGCTTATGGAAGAGCACCCCTGCTTGCACCATGTGAGGCTGTAACCACCAAGCCAGGGACTGGAGGTGGCGGCCCAGCAGGGGCCAGTAGATTTCTACCAGTCACAACTGCAATGAGTAAAGTCACAGCCTGGCATGCTGAGCCAAGTAGATGCAGGCCACCACGCAACACACGAGTTGCATGCAGGTCTGCACCCTGGTAGCAGGGAACTGCTGAAGGGAGTGAATGATGTCCAACATGGTCCAGAAACGTCCCTGTATCAGGGAGGCTGCCACTGTAGTGGAGTGCAACAGAGAGCCACTACATAATATTATTTGGTTTGGAACCAGGGTGGACTTGGGCTCATTCAGGAGGCTCTCCAGTTCTACAAAGCTGGCCCTTGCTAAGGCAGCATTTCAGCCAAACCTGTTGCCTGTACCTGTACCTGCCCTTGATAAGCTAGTCTAGGAATAGGAAGATGCTCACCCCAGACTTCTGGAGGCAGGCCGCCACTACCATAGGAAGGGCCATGGACAGGCCAACCAAGAGCACTGTAAACTGATAGTGATCTTTGACCAGAAACCGGAGAAACTGTCTGAGAGCTGGAATAACAAATATGGAAGTATGTGTCCTTCAAGTTGAGAGCAGTGTACCAGTCCCCTGGATCCAAGGAGAATATGGCGTGGCTAGGGAGACCATCCAGAACTACAATCTCTGAATAAAGGTATTGAGTTTTCACAGATCTGGAATGGGCCTGAGCCAGCCCTTTGAATTGGGAATATACATTAGAAGCAAGAGATAGACCAAGGACAGGGTAGGTCCATTGCTCAGTGAGGAGGGAGAAACAGTAAGAGGAAACATGGAAATGGCAGAAATGCTTGATGACTTCTTTGTTTCTGTCTTCACCGAGAAGTCTGAAGAAGGCATGCCTAACATAGGCCATGTCTACCCGAGCACAAATCTTCCGTGTCTACACTAGCACAAATCTACACTAGCACAAACGGGCATTTCAAAGATTACTAATGAAATGCATATTCAGTGCCTCATCAGCATGCTCCCAGCCGCCGCTCTTTGAAATTGCCGCATTTTGCTTCCATACAGCTCGCCCAGATAGGGGTCCTTTTCAAAAGGACCCCGCCAACCTCGAAATCCCCTTAAAGGAATAAGGGGATTTTGAAGTTCCCAGGTTCCTTTCAAAAAGGACCCCCATCTGGATGAGGCACACAGGAGTGAAACGTGGCTATTTCGAAGAGCTGCGGCCAGCAGCATGCTAATGAGGCACTGAATACGAACAACCATTTTGAAGACTTGTGCTAGTGTAGCCGTAGCCATAGTGAATGCTAGTGGGGAAGGGGAAGGTTTAGAAGATAAAAAAAGAACAAGTTAAAAATCACTTAGAAAAGTTAGATGCCTGCAAGTCACCAGGGCCCGATGAAATTCAGCCTAGAATACTCAAGAAGCTGATAGAGGCAGTATCTGAGCCTTTAGCTATTATCTTTGGAAAATCATGGGAGACAGGAGAGATTCCAGAAGACTGGAAAAAGGCAAATATAGTGCCTCTCTCTAAAAATGGGAATAAGAACAATGCAGGAAACTACAGACCAGTCAGTTTAACCTCTATGCCAGGAAAGAAAATAGAGCAAGTAATTAAGGAAATCATCTGCAAACACTTGGAAGGTGGTAAGCTGATAGGCAACAGCTAGCATGGATTTGTAAAGAACAAATCATGTCAAACGAATCTGATAGCTTTCTTTGATAGGATAAGGAGCCTTGTGGATAAGGGAGAAGTGGTGGATGTGGTATACCTAGACTTTAGTAGGGCATTTGATACGGTTTCACATGATATTCTTATCAATAAAGTGGGCAAATACAACCTAGGTGGGGCTACTATAAGGTGGGTGCAAAACTGGCTAGATACCCGTATTGAGAGTGTAGATATTAATGGTTCTCAATCCTGCTGGAAAGTTTTAACAAGTGGGGTGCTGCAGGGGTCTGTTTTGGGACCAGTTCTGTTAAATATCTTAATCAACAATTTAGATATTTGCATAGAGAGTAAGCTCATTAAGTCTGCAGATGATACCAAGCTAGGAGGGGTTGCAACTGCTTTGGAGAATAGGGTCAAAATTCAAAATGATCAGGACAAATTGGAGAAATGGTCTGAGATAAACAGGATGAAATTTAATAAAGACAAATGCAAAGTGCTCCACTTAGGAAGGAACAAATAGCTTCATACATACAGAATGGGAAGCGACTGCATAGGAAGGAATATGGCAGAAAGGGATCTAGGGATCATAGTGGACCACAAGCTAAATACGAGTCAACAGTGTTTTGCTGTT
This sequence comes from Carettochelys insculpta, assembly GCF_033958435.1. Taxonomy (NCBI): domain Eukaryota; kingdom Metazoa; phylum Chordata; order Testudines; family Carettochelyidae; genus Carettochelys; species Carettochelys insculpta. The sequence goes on from NC_134139.1 coordinate 193,205,680, forward strand.
GCAAAAAAAGCAAACATGATTCTGGGATGCATTAGCAGGTGTGTTGTGAGCAAGACACGAGAAGTCATTCCTCTGCTCTGCTCTGTGCTGGTTAGGCCTCAGTTGGAGTAGCGTGTCCAATTCTGGGAACCGCATTTCAAGAAAGATGTGGAGAAATTGGAAAGGGTCCAGAAAAGAGCAGCAAGAATGATCGAAGGTCTAGAGAACATGACCTATGAAGAAAGGCTGAAAGAATTGGGCTTGTTTAGTTTGGAAAAGAAAAGATTGAGGGGGAACATGATAGCAGTTTTCAGGTATCTAAAAGGGTGCCATTAGGAGGAGAGAGAAAACTTGTTCTTCTTGGCCTCGGAGGATAGAACAAGCAGCAATGGGCTTAAACTGCAGCAAGGGAGGTTTAGGTTGGACATTAGGATAAAGTTCCTAACTGTCAGGGTGGTCAAACACTGGAATAAGTTGCCTAGGGAGGTTGTGGAATCTCCATCTCTGGAGATATTTAAGAACGGGTTAGACAAATGTCTTTCAGGGATGGTCTAGACAGTACTTGGTCCTGCCAGGAGGGCAGGGGAATGGACTCAATGGCCTCTCAAGGTCCCTTCCAGTCCTAGTATACTATGATTCTATGAAATATCGGGAATAAAACCTCCTGTGTCTGAAATCCTGAGGGATCTCCTCAATTGCACCCAGTGTGAAGTGTGCATGCTCCTCCTATATAAGAAGGTTCTCATGAAAAGTGTCCCTGAAGAAGAACAGGGAAGTGGAGTGGATCTGAAGTAAACTGGGTCCAGGCATGGCAGAAGCAGGATAAGTTGCTATCAAATGGGAGAGAATACTGCCACAGAACTAGTGCTCCTTCCTCAGGTGCACCACTTTCAAGTTGGGTTTGGAGCACAGGGGTTGCTTAGGGTCTTTCTGACTCTACTTTTAGAATGAAGTGAAGTGACACTGGTGGCTCTGGTGATTCCTGCCTCTGCTCCTGGATGAGTCCCGCCTCAGTAGCCTGGAACAGAAGTGGGCAGGGGCTTGGGGCTTAGAGGGCTTCCTCTGGGGTGCAGATGTGTGGATACCCAAGTATTTAAGGGTGGCCTGAGAGACCTTCAGGCTGTGAAGGCAAAAAGAGAAGTTAACACCTGTGTAGTAACGATGGTTCTTCGAGATGTGTCCCCGTGGGTGCTCCACAGTAGGTGTCGGGCTTGCCCCGGCGCCGCAGATCAGAAATTTCCAGCAGTCTGTCCGGTCGCGCATGCGCCAATGCGCATCGGTCCTTCGCACGCTTACGGTCACGTGCACGATCCGGTCCCCGCCAGTTCCTGATCAACCACTCCGGATGCCTCTGAAAAACATGAAACAGAGCTCCAAAGTGGGGAGGAATGGGTGGGTAGTGGAGCATCCACGGGGGACACATCTCCAAGAACCATCATTACTACACAGGTGAGTAACTTCTCTTTCTTCTTTGAGTGGTCCCTGTGGGTGCTCCACAGTAGGTGACTACCCCGCAGTGACCCCAAAAAAGGAGGTGGGTACCCGATTTATGTGCAGCTTGCCCTTGAAAGGACTGCTGTCGATAGGCGTGTATCCTCATCAAACACCCGGTGCATGGCATAATGCTTGGCAAAGGTGTCGTAGGATGACTAAGTCGCTGCTCTGCAGATGTCTCTCAGCGTGATCCCCTTGAAGAAGGCCGTCGATGCCGCCATCGCTCTAGTGGAGTGAGCCCTGGGTGGAACTGGCAGAAGAGTCTTGTGAAGCTCATAGCACAGTCTTATGCAGGATACGATGTGGTTTGAAATCCTTTGTGAAGATAGGCCTTCCCCTTTCGACCTCGGTGCGAGGGACACCAGGAGTCTGTCCATTTTCTGGAAAGCCTTAGTCCTATCTATGTAAAAGGCCAACGCCCTTCTCACATCTAATAAGTGCAGCCGTGCCTCCTTGCTGGAGTTGTGAGGCTTAGGATAAAATGAGGGTAATACTATTGGTTCGTTAATGTGGAACTCTGAAGAAACCTTTGGAATGAAGGCTGGGTGTAATCGTAAGACCACCGCTTCCTTTGAGAACACTGTGCAGGGCGGTGTGGCCATTATTGCTGCAAGCTCGCTCACCCGACGGGCTGATGTAATCGCAAGAAGGAAGATTATCTTCATGGTAAGTAACCGGAGGAGAACTGTGGCCAATGGTTCAAAGGGCGGTCCCGACAGCATGTGGAGGACCAAGTCCAAACTCCATGACGGCGGTAGCGGTTTCCAAGGGGGATACAGGTTTGCTAACCCCTTTAGGAACTGCGTGACAACAGGATGGGTGAATATGGTTGGCCCTTCCTCTGTGTCGAAAAGCTGATATCGCCGCGAGATGGACCTTTAGCGAGGATAGAGAGAGCCCCTCTCGTTTGAGCTCCAGCAAGTAGTCCAGAATTACAGTTATAGGGGTGTCCAGAGGTGCTAACTGCTTGGAAGAGCACCAGGAGGTAAAACGTGTCCACTTGTGCTCATAAGTCCTTCTGGTGGAGGTCCTCCGACTGCACTCCAGGACTTGCTTCACTCCCTCCGAAAATGCGCTCTCTAAGGCGCTGAGCCATGGATTAACCACGCCTGTAAGCGGAGTCCTTGTGGATGTGGATGCAATATTGACCCCTGAGCCTGTGTGAGAAGGTCCAGTACTGCTGGTAGGGGAAACGGCCGGTGACATGTTATGCGCAGAAGCAGCAGGAACCATTGCTGTCAGTCCCAGGTTGGGACTATGAGTATCATGTGTGCTCTCTCCCTTTTGCCTTTCTCCAAAACCTTGTGTATGAGTGTTGTGGGAGGGAACGCATAGAGTAGAGGGCCCTTCCATGGAATCATGAAGGCGTCCCCCAAGGATCCCTGTCCTATGCCCGCTCTGGAGCAGTACTGGGGACATTTCTTGTTGTTGTGAGTGGCAAACAAATTGATTTGGGGAAACCCCCATTTGTGAAACACTCGTTGGAGCAGGTCGGAACTGATCTGCCACTTGTGCTGAGCGCAAAGCATCTGCTGAGTTGGTCCACCTTTATGTTGTGGACACCCGGTAAGTATGAGGCTCTAGGGTTATATTGTTGGCAATGCACCAGTTCCACAACCGAACAGCCTCCGCACAGAGTGCACGAGATCTGGCCCCTCCTTGTCGGTTTATATAAAACATGGTTGAGGTGTTCTCGGCATTTATCCCGACTACTTTTCCAAGAAGGTAATTTCGAAAATGCCTGCATGCATTGAACACTTCTCTGAGCTCTAGTATGTTTATATGCAGTGTCTTCTCCACAGGGGACCATAATCCTTGAGTGACTTCATTGCCAGTGTGCGCTCCCCATCCCATATGGGATGCATCTGTTGAGAGAAAAAACGGTAATTTGCGGTTGGCGGAAAGGCACCCCTACTAATAGGTTCTTGGGGTCTGCCCACCATGCCAGTGATCTTCGCACCTCCATTGTGGGTGATACTATCCTGTGAACGGTATGGGCTATTGGTCTGTAAACACTCGCCAACCAATGCTGCAGGCCTCGCATGTGCAGTCTGGTGTTTTGTACCACAAACGTGGTGGTCGCCATGTGCCCCAACAGCTGTAGACATGTTAGGATTGGGACAGCGAGGCTGTATGTTATTACTTGTACCAGGGATTTGATGGCGCAAAAATGGGCATCAGGCAGGTATACCCTTGATGTAGCAGAGTCTATTCGCACCCCTATAAATTCTATATTTTGCGTGGGCTCAGTCTTTGACTTCGAGAGGTTGATGATGAGACCCAGCAAGGCAAATGTGTTTGTGGTGATGTGTATCATTTGTAAGACCTCCACTTTGGAGATTGCTTTCAGCAGGCAGTCGTCTAGGTATGGAAAAATGAAGACACCTTGTCTGTGTAGATACGCTGATACTACCGCCAGGGTTTTGGTAAAAACTCTGGGTGCCGAAGAGAGACCGAATGGAAGAACTCTGTACTGGAAATGTTCTCTGCCTACTGTGAATCGGAGAAAACGTCTGTGCGCCGGAAGAATTGCTATATGAAAATACGCATCCTGTAAGTCGAGGGCTGCAAACCAGTCTCCATCATCCAGTGCCGTGATTATGGAAGCAATTGTAGTCATTTTGAAATGCTGCTTGCGCAAATACCGATTGAGGGCCCGTAAATCCAGGATTGGTCTCCAACCTCCTGTCTTCTTCTCTGTCACGAAGTACCGGGAGTAGAAGCCTTTCCCCTGGAATTGCTCCAGTACTCTCTCCACCGCCCCTATGAACAAGAGGTGGCCCACTTCCTGTTTTAACTTTGTGTGGTGAGAGGGATCCTTGAAAAAGGGCCTGGTGGGAGGGTTTGGAGGTGGCAATGATTGAAAAGGGATTGTGTACCCCATGGCTATAATCTCCAATACCCATCTGTCTGTGGTGATGCTTTGCCATTGAGAGTAGAATGGTTTGAGCTGATGGTGAAACATATATTGAGATTGGCACTGAGAGATGGTCTTGGTTTTGCAGTCCCCGATGTACCCGTCAAACCTGCTGTCTTATGGTTTGTCCGGAGGGGGCGCGGCCCTGCTGGGGCTGACGTCTAGGGGCCCTGTACTGCTGTGGCTGTTGTTGGCGCCCCGGTCATACCCCCGTTGATATTGAGTACACTGTGGTTGATAAGCGTAACGCCTTTGTTGAGGGTAAAACTTCTTCCTCCTGTACGGCGGGGTGTATATACCCAGGGTCCTAAGTGCAGCTCTTGAGTCCTTGCTGGAGTGTAGGACCGAGTCAGTTGAGTCCGCAAATAACTTCTGCCTATCAAAAGGAAGATCTGCGATTTTTACTTGCAGATCCCTGGGAATCCCGGATGTCTGGAGCCACGATTCCCTACGCATTACTACTGCAGTGGCTGTGGAACGAGCCGCTGTGTCCGCTACGTCTAAGGCGATCTGAACTCCTGCTCGTGAAGCTGCGTAGCCCTCCTGGACAATCACTTTGAGGACCAGCTGTTTATCCTCTGGAAGGAAATCCATGAGGGAGGTGAGTCTCGAATAATTGTCGAAATTGTGGTTCGACAAGTGAGCGGCGTAATTCGCCATTCGCAGCAGTAAGGTAGATGATGAGTAAACCTTTCTGCCGAGTAGGTCTAACTTCTTTGTGTCCTTGTCTGATCCCCCTGACCTATATTGGGACATTTTGGCTCTGTGTTGCGAGGATTCAACCACTAGTGAATTCGGCTGTGGGTGACTGAACAGAAATTCCATGTCCTTGGCAGGGACAAAATACTTCTTATCCGCCCTCTTGTTTGTAGGAGGGATGGAGGCCGGAGTCTGCCATATGTTGGTAGCTGAGTCCATAATCGCTTCATCCAATGGGATGGCGATCTTGGAGGAAGCCGGGGGTCTGAGATTTTTGAGGAGCTTATGGTGTTTCTCCTGCACCTCTGCCACTTCAATATCTTGTGATTGAGCCAACCTTTTGAACAACTCTTGAAACTGTTTTAGGTCATCTGGGGGAGAGATATCTCCAGGAACAACTGCTTCATCTGGGGAGGATGAGGAGGCATTGCTATGATACATTTCCTCTAAGTCCTCAGGTTCCTGACTCTGTTCACATGTTTGTTGTTTTAAGGTTTCCAGATGGGGTTCCAGATCCTTTGAACCAATTTGTGATGTTCCCCCAGGGTGAGACTGTGTGCTATGATGTCAACGAGGCGGTGATGGGGATCTACCCTGGGACCCAGATCCCCTGTGCCGATGTCCCATGGGGTAAGGGTGGCCATAACAACAAGGGCAAGGGCCCGGTGATGGGGACCTGGACCATGACCTGAAAGTGTAGACGTGACATGTAGAAGGACGTGACCATCGAGATGACACTGACAAAGGCGGGGATCCTCCATGATAGTGTTCATAGGGATCCCTGCTGGAGGTTGGTGAAAAATGTCCAAGCCTGGGGAATGACGGCCGAAGGAATGGAGATGGAAGTCTGCGGCAGGCTGTTGGAGTTGCTGCCCATGAATCTCTGGGGGAGAGCGAGGTGATAATGGCAGCACAATGATCTCCGGGGAAGGGCTGCGGTGCCAGGTCTTGGACTTCACTTTCCCCTATTCGGGCGCCGCAGGTGTTCCCATCAGTGCTGGGGGGCTCGGCACCGTAGTCGGTGCCGCGCTCGGTGCCGCTGCCCTCGGTGCCGCTCGGGTAGTCTCCTCCGGCACCGTTGGGCCCCATGCCGGGTGCCCTTGCTCTGGTGCCGTCAGTGCCGCAAGGCTCGGTGCCGTGGAAGCCGGTGCCGACATTTCCGACGCCTGCAGAGCCCTCGGTGCCACCTCCTTAACAGCTGGAGGCCCCTGCACGGGCACATGTGCCGCGGCCTTCCCACTATGAGAGGCCAGCGGGCCTGGGCCCCATGCTCCACTTGTCCCACTCGTAGAGGTAACTGGCAGGGATCGAGCTGGTGAAAGCTTTTTCTTCTTCTGCACAGAGGAGGTCAGAGAGGCCGCCTTCCTCTTGTGCAAGCCTGAAGAGCCCTCCTTGTGAGGCTTCTCCGATGTCCCAGGCTGGAGGGCCTTGTCGAACAGAAACATTTTTAGCCTCATTTCCCTGTCCTTTCATGCTCTAGTTGTAAGTTTAGAGCAATGAGGGCATTTCTGGGGGACATGGGCTTCCCCGAGGCACCGAATACATTTACCATGTCCATCTGAGGCAGGCATGGCCTCCCGGCATGATTCACACTTCTTAAAACCCGGCGAGGACATTGTTTGAGCTTTAAAGTCTTTAAGTGCTAACAGGGCACTTAGCAGTTAATCAGTCCGGCAGCAGATAACAGTTAACAGATAACTTTTGAGGCCTTCAGATAGTGGACCCGCCCAAGGAGGCTGCCTCCGTCTTTTTTCTTGCTCACTTTTCCTGTTTAAACTATATACACTCTAACATAAACTATTATAATAACTAAGCAACAAGTTATAACTATTAACAATAAGTAAAACAGAGTTTATCTGTCTCAGGCATTGGAGCTGGAGTGGATTCCATTTGCAGCCATTGGCGGTTGCAAAGGAACTGGTGGGGGCCGGATCGCGCACGTGACCATAAGCGGACGAAGGACCGACGTGCATCGACGCATGTGCGACCCGACAGAGACTGCTGGAAATTTCCGATCTGTGGCGCCGGGGCGAGCCCAACACCTACTGTGGAGCACCCACGGGGACCACTCGAAGAAGAAATCAGAGTTTTCTTTAAACAATTCTAAGCTGTCAAGAGGGAGGTTCTGCAGGGTTGCCTGAACTTCTGGGGACTGCCCGAGATGTGCAACCATAAGCCCCTTCTCATACGTGATGAGTCTGAAGAGTCCAAAGCAGCTCAGCTGCCTGTACAATGACAACCAGACTGCCCTCTTCAACCAGGACAGCAACTTCCTGGCAGTAATCTGCAGAAAGCTGCTCCTGAAATTTAGCAAAGGCCCCCCCAGGAGTTGAAAGAGTAATGCCTTAGCACTGCTTGCAGATTGGCAATCTGCAGTTGAAGACCCCGTGTGAAACAGACCTTGCACCCAAAGAGGTCTAGCTTTTTTGCATCCTTCGATTTGGGTTCAAATCCAGGTTACCCTGGCCACTTTTCATGGTTCACTGCATCCACCACAAGGAATCCAGGCTGTGGGTGAGTAAATAGGTGTGCATACTCTTAAGTGGCACAAAGTACTGCCATTCAACCTCCTTAGTCATCAGGGATATAAATGACAGAGTTTGCCACAACACCTTAGTAGTGTTCTCAATTATTTTGATTAATGAGAGGACAACTCTGGAAGGGCCCCCAGGGTGAGGATTTCCACCATAGGATCTGTGTCCTCAATAATCTCCTCTGCCTGAAATCTTAAATTGAGCCACCCACTGTAAGAGATCCTGGTGGCCCTTGCTATCCAAAGCTAGGAGTGTGGTGACTGAGGTACCTGCCTCATTTGGAGATGAGGACAAGGAGGCCTGAAGGACTGGGACCTCTTGGGCCTCCAGCTCCTCACAGGGAGAGGCCTGAGCTGCATGGTACATCTCATCTTCTAAGGCTGGTGTCATGCATGCGAGGGGAGGGAGCCTCAGTGCCTGGCCTTGCACTCCTGAAGGGGTCCTTGGTGATGCCTAAGAGGATTTGTACTCCCTCCTCCGCCTTGGAGGACAACATCTCTCATGGCTAGCTGATGGCAGGGCACATGGTGCAGACACCACTGACGTAGCCCAAGAGCAAGGCCCCTGGACTTGGTGGTAGGTACACAAGGTCCAAAAGTGCCACAGGACCAGCGGTTGCCAGTGATGCTGCTAAGGGGGCACCAGTGTTGGCATGTCCCAAGGGCTGAGGTGCCAGGAATGGGGGTGGTACGGGCACTGCTTGGACACTGAGGACTTCTCTCCTGAGTCTGACCAGCGGTCAGATCTCAGTCACAGCAGCATTGAAGCCAACTGCACCGCAGACTGGGATCTTGGTGATAACAAGCAGTGCTGCATCATCATGGGCTTGCCCCAGTACTGGCCCACTCAAGTTCCAGACAGGGCCAAAGAGGCTGCTGGAGATGGTGCTGGCATCTGTGGCAGTGCTGGGACTTATGGAGAAGGATGTGGGCATGCTGGGAGGTGCCCTTGTGCTGACAGCGCCGCGGCTGATTCCTGTCTTCCTGGGGTCTGCGTCATCACAGTGATGAGGTCCCTGGCAGCCTCAATGGTGTCAGGAGTGGAGGGAAGATCCAGCTCCTCTCAACCTGGGGAGATGAGAAGTATTGGACATGACAAACCCTATGGTGGGGCTGGAATCAGCGGTGGTGGGGCTCTTAGCTGCTGTTATTCTTACGAGGATGCCTGCCTGGAGACCAGCCTCTATCCATCCTCTTCTTAAGCTGGGGAGTGGGAATGGTACAGGGAGCTCAAATTTGTCTGCAGTGAGGAGCGGCACCGATGCTCCTCTGAAGCTTGCTTGCATGGCATTGAGTGGTCCTGCACTGAGGCCGGTACGCTGCTCACCCCTGGCGCCAGCATTGACTCCCGTGTAGGTTGAGAATGCAGAGCTGTCTCCATGAGCAGGAGCTTCAGGGAAAGATCAGTCTCCTTTTCAGTGTAAGGCCTAAAGCTCCTGCAGATAGGTACTTCTCTGTTTGACAGCCCTCATCAAGGCACTTAAGGCTAGAAGAATGCAGATTGCCCTTGGGTATAGACTTCCTGCAGTCCTAACACCTTAAACTCCTGAAATCACAGCATGCCCAGGTCAGGGGAGCTATAAAGTGGAGAGGGTGAATCCCCCTCCAATGACATTCACTGGTGGAAAGAAGGAACTGAGAGGGCCATGGTCCTAAACACCATGCCTTGAAGGCACCATGCCAGAGTGCTCCAAAGCCAACCCAACAAATACCACTAAGGGAAAATTCTTCAACAACTGTGTACATAGCACATGCACACACCTATTAGAAAGCACATGAGCAATTGTACAAAGACTACATTATTTTCCTGGTATTAAAAGATTTATTAAAACAAACATTTGTGGGGCAGAGAGTTCCCTCAGCCAACTCTTCTAAAGACTGTTGTGCACAGCTTATATAGATGTTCTGAATGAAAAAATGTTATCCCTACTAGATGATATCTAACAACCTACCTTTACTAAATGCACTGGAAACAAATTCGTTCTCTCATCACACAAATACATGTTCCTGCTTCTTTCCACATACAAAGGAAACATGCTGTTCCCAAATTGTTAGTCCCATTGTCACTGCCAAATCTTGAGGTGCTCCTTAGAAGACCAGAGAGCCCTACACATCAGAACCCTGTGTGTGGCCAAGCAGAGCCTCCTACCGCTATTCAATTTTTAACAGTGTAGTGTACAGCTGCTGGAGCTTTTTCATGCCCTGATGCAAGACTCACTAAGTGGGGAAAGACTCTAGTAGATGGAGAAGTGGAAAAGGGCTCCAAGGCAACTGTCACCCCGTTGTATCCCCCCTCCCAAAGTCTTTTTTCACTGACATGTACCTAAAAACTGCAGTGAGTGTGGAGTTTGCTTTTCACTGTGGTTTGTACCTATAGATACTGCATGCCACAGTAACTGTGTAGACAAGGTCCCAGACGTGACTATTACAATGTATAAAGGATTTTCTCAAGGACAAAATACCAGACAAGAAAGGGGTTGTTTGTGTAGCAGAAGGAGGTGTAACAAGACCTGATGGTAGGAAGCTGAAACTAGACATTGAAAATGGAAATACAGCACAAATTTCAACAGTGAGAGTGACTAACCAATTAGTGAGGGAGAGGGTCGGTTCTCCCTGTAAATGCCATCAATTAAGACTGAATGTCTTCGTGGAAGATGTGCTTTAGCTAAACACGTTACTGAGTTCAAGAGTAACTGGCTGAAATTTAATAGCCTCTGATATAAACCAGGAGAGAAAGTGTTCTACTGACACTTTCTGGCCTCAAACTCACTCGACTGCCCACTCTGTCCTGAGGAACCTCTCTTTTGAGAAGATATTTGTTATTAGATTTTGTTAATCTATTTCTTCTTACTTAACCAAGGTAGTAACAGTGATTAATTGGTTCACTGGAAACCACACAAATATTGTAGCATATTACTTTTCCTGGCACAATGTGTAAGGGGAAAAATCAGGCACAGTGGCTTGGCGAGGGACAGTGAAAGAAACTAGCCTCGAGTTAGCCCCAGTGGCAATACATTACAGTCTTTCCAGACATCATAAAAACCAAGTGGCTGTGCACAAGCATGACAGACAGCTAAAGCAGGTGGGTGACCACCAATACCCCATAACTGAAATTATGATCCCTTTCTTTTTCCTTCTTTCCAATCAAAACACTTGATTGGTAATTAGGTGAGCTGTCCAAATAATTTTTTGGTTCACTTGCAATTCTGAAAAAAATTAAGTTTTGGGTCAAACAATTTTTCAAAATTTTGGCAACTCAAGACATTGAAAAAAATCCATCAGGTCAAATTTGTTTGATAAAGTGAAATACTCTGTTTCAATTTTGACCCTTTAAAAAGTATTTTTTAATTAATTTTTAAACAAAAATGCAGTAAACTGAGTTACGCAAGGGTTGCATTCCTGCAACCCCAGTGTAACTTGAATTTTCACGCAAGTCGAGGGGAGCTGGGAACCAGGTTGCCACCTGGTTCCCAGCTCCCTGTTGCTAGCAGGACCCAGTACAGTGCCCAGCTCATGGCTGGTCAGTTTCCCAGGTCCCCTAAGCGTTGGGGAGCCGAAAACCAGGCTGAAGCCTGGTTCCAGTCTCCCCATGGCTTGCGGGAGCGGGAAACTGCCCAGCTCCTGTCTGGTCAACTTCCAGGTTCCCACAAGCGGGGAGCCAGGAACCAGGCTAAAGAGCCTTCTTCTCTACTTTCCTCCAGCTGCACGGTTGTCAGCATCATTTATTAATACTTCTGCAAAATTTACACTGTCAGTATGCGTTGTTCAGCTTGTATGGGCTTTAGGACTGTTTCCTATATTTTTAATAGGATTTAGCACACACAAATCCTATTGCCTCATCATGCCTTTGCATTTTACTACTGTTAAAGTAGAAGTAAGAATAAATACTATTACTAGTACTCATCATACAGGCAAAATATATTGCCTATTGTCAAGATTGCTCATACTCTATTGTAAGGGGTTAACCTTTAGAGACTTATAATTTTGACAGCATTATTATCCTCTGCCCAGAAAAAATTTTTTTCAGAATGCTGACAAAAATCTTTCAGCCATGTTGTGTTTAGGTGGCGGTGTGGATGTAATAAAATTTTCCCATAAAAATAGTTTGCAACTAAAAGAGCTCTAACACCTCACTAGTAGACAATAAGAACTTGAAAATTTTGGTGGGAGGCAGTCATCAGTCACAGACATGTACAGCAGGCACTACTTTTTACTACATAATGCTGTGCATTTCAGCTCTTCTTTTAGAAGTGTTTTTATGACAGATGAGGAACTGATCGATATAATTTAACAACACTACATTAAACTCTTTCATATCCAGCACTGCATTATCGAGAACTCTCAAATAACCGGCATTTTAACCATGACTACATTTTAGTTACATTTTCCATAAATTCAGTACACTGAAAGTAAATACAAATAAATACAGTAAATAAATTTACAGTGTACAATATTACTGTTGGTAAATAAAGTACTCTGCATACATTTGTTTGTTTCTTAATATCTAGTTTTGTTTTTCTTTAGTGTTATGCATTGCTAGGTATATGCCTCTCTGTTATCCAGAATACACGTATATCCAGCAACTTCCCAGTCCCAGCACAGGCTCTTTCCTGAGGTTAACAAATTAAAGAGGTTGACGCATGAGTGCACTGGTCTAACATATGCTGTCAAAATTCAAAACACAGATGCAAAATGATGGGAATCTACATCATCAGATCGAAATACCTGGCCCCTCTGAGGTGGAAACTGAAGTGGGGGATACATCTGTGGCTGGTTGGCCCAAATGGGATGCTGCTGAAGGGAATGGTCCCATGTATGAGTGCCAAGAAGCCTGTGATGAAGATGGAGATGACGAACCTGACAAACATGTGCTCCTACACCCACTTCCATAATCACATTTGAGGACAGCGGTATGGGCGAGTGAGGGGTACCTTGGGGCACATAATTGTGTTCCTGCGTTGTAGAGCATGGTGAGCAAGCCACTGCTCCTATTTCACGCTGAGATTTTTGCAGGTGCCGTATTTTGCAGAGAGCTTTTTTGTGCTGTGGTGCCGGTTGTTCTGAGAGAGAAGGAGAGCACAGTGGAATTGGTGGAGGAGGCATATGTAGCTTCTCTGAAGCTGATGCCTCACTAACGCCAACTGATTTGGCAATTTTGGCTTCTGCCCCAGCTTTCCTGGCTGAAGCTGATCTGCATTTCTCCACAGTGCCAGAATAAAATTGCAAGGCACGTAGAAGAGCACGAATTGTTGGGCAAAAGTCAGCATGGTTTCTGCAGAGGGAAGTCGTGTCTAACTAATCTATTAGAATTCTTTGAAGGGGTTAATAAACATGCGGACAAGGGGCACCCAGTGGACATAATATACCTAGATTTCCAGAAAGCCTTTGACACGGTCCCACACCAAAGGCTTTTATGTAAATTGGGTGGTCATGGGATAGGAGGAAAGATCCTTTCATGGATCGGGAATTGGTTAAAAGACAGAAAACAAAGGGTGGGAATAAATGGTAAATTTTCACAATGGAGGAGGGTAACTAGTGGTGTTCCCCAGGGGTCAGTCCTGGGACCGATCCTGTTTAACTTGTTCATCAATGATCTAGAAAATGAGGTAAGCAGTGAGGTGGCAAAGTTTGCAGATGACACGAAGTTGTTCAGGACAGTCAAAAGCAAAAGGGATTGTGAACAACTACAAAAAGATCACAGCAAACTGAGTGATTGGGCAGCAAAATGGCAAATGAAATTTAATGTGGGTAAGTGTAAGGTAATGCATGTTGGAAAAAATAACCCAAATTACACGTACTACATGATGGGGTCAAATTTAGCTACGACAGATCAGGAAAGGGATCTTGGAGTTATAGTGGATAGTTCTCTGAAGACATCCACGCAGTGTGCAGAGGCAGTTAGTAAGGCAAATAGGATGTTAGGAATTATTAAAAAAGGGATCGATAATAAGACAAAAGATATCATACTTCCCCTATATAAAACTATGGTACGCCCACATCTTGAGTACTGCGTGCAGATGTGGTCTCCTCACCTCAAAAAAGATATATTGGCATTAGAAAAGGTTCAGAAAAGGGCGACTGAGATGATTAGGGGCTTGGAACGGGTCCCATATGGGGAGAGGCTAGAGAGACTGGGACTTTTCAGTTTGGAAAAGAGGCGATTGAGGGGCAATATGATAGAGGTATATAAAATCATGAATGGTGTAGAGAAAGTGAATATAGAAAAATTATTTACCTTTTCCCATAATACAAGAACTAGGGGGCACCAAATGAAATTGATGGGTAGTAGGTTCAAAACTAATAAAAGGAAATTTTTCTTCACACAGCACACAGTCAACCTGTGGAACTCCTTGCCCGAGGAGGCTGTGAAGGCCAGGACTCTATTAGGGTTTAAAAAAAGAGCTTGATAAATTTTTGCAGGTTAGGTCCATAAATGGCTATTAGCCAGGGATAAAGTATGGTGCCCTAGCCATCAGAACAAGGGCAGGAGATGGATGGCAGGAGATAAATCACTTGATCATTGTCTTCTGTTCTTCTTCTCTGGGGCACCTGGCATTGGCCACCGTCGGCAGATGGGATGCTGGGCTGGATGGACCTTTGGTCTGACCCAGTATGGCCATTCTTATGTTCTTATGACTGATGGCACAGAGGAACGAGAAGCTCTGGGCAGTGCTGATGAAGAGCCTGCCTAGAAAGCCTTTGGGGCTTGAGAGCCTTGTGGGGATAAAGCTGCCCTGTCAGATGGCTTTTGGAAAACCCGTATCTCCTCCAGTTTATCCCTGGCTGGTAGAAGAGGCCTCTTGCATTTTGTGGTCTTTTCTAGCCCTTGACGATATGTTGAGGAAATGAGTGCAACTGTTAGTTGCATGAGATGCCCCATGCATTTTATACATGGGGCATGACCATCTGAAGTCGGCACTGATTCGCTGCATGAGTCACATTTTTTTAAAGCCAGGGGAATCTGGCATGTCGAAAAGGAGGAGGGGGGAAAAAAGAAAAAATACAGCAGCCACTGCAGCCAGCTTTTTTTTTTTCATAGTAGTGTTGAAAGGTAGGACAATTAAGGATATGAGGTAAAAACTTAAAACTAATAGCAAATTTCTGTTTTTTTTCTGTGTTTCTGTGAAGAAGAAAAGCTGAAGTCCTTCTTCAGTCAGGGACAGCTGACAAGGAACTGATGGGCTCGCACTGCACTCTCCCCAGAATGGCCACAGCATGAGTCACTGAGTGCACAGGCGTGGCACGAGGGACACTGCTCTGAAAGACTTTCTGATATCCAGCACCAAGGCACACCGAGACCTGAGTGGAGCACCCACGGGGCAACTCAATGGAGAACTGATCTTTATTGGAACAGAGAAAGTCCATATAAAGAACCCGTGTCTGGGAGCAGAAGACAGACATTCAAACTGGAAATTTGGCACACATTTCTAATGATGACAGTGGTGGATTAGCCATTTGGTCAATGGTGAGCCCATAAAAATGGGCACATTCTGCTCTCCCCACCCACCCAGCATGTCTGCCAGGGAACAGGGTTGGGATGTAGGGCTTTGCTCCACTCTTGCTATCTAGTCCTCTGCTGGGGAGGAGGGCAAGCCCTGAACCCTAAATTTGCTCCCCAGCCAGAGCATTGAGTGATTGAAGGAAGCCCCTGTGCCCCGATCCTATTTCTCCAGCAGGTATACTAACATCAGGAGGACTGCAGGAGGCAGGGGTTGGGAGGGACCAATGATCCCTGTTAGCTGAGTGCTCGAGTGACCACCCAAAAAAGATTTAAGTGCCACCCAGCTGATAAGTATAGCGTTCACAGCAACCAGCATGTTTCTCTCCTGGTGGTGCACACTCTGGACTCTACAATTTGCCCACGTTTTCCTTTAAGAGTGGTGCCCACAACTGGACACAGTACTCAAGCTGAGGCCTCATCGGTACCTAGAAAAGCGAGAATTACCACCCATGTCTTAAAAACAAAACTGTGTTGTTACTACATCCCAAAATAACAATCTTTTTTGCAACTGCATCATGCTGTTGACTTATATGCAATTTGTGATCCACTGTAAGCCACAGATCTTTTTTCAGCAGTACTATGCTCCGCATTCTGTAGTTATGCACTTTATCTAAGTGGATGATTTTGCACTAAAATCTTTATTTAATTTCATCTTGTTGATTTCAGAGCAATATCCTAACTTGTCAAGGACATTCTGAATCTTAATCCTTAATCTTATCCAAACCACTAAAAAATATCGAACAATACTAGGCTTAAGACTGTGGGCAGTCATTAGATACGGTCTCCCAGTTCGACAGCAAACCATTGATTTTGGAATAACTTTTAAAAGCTTGAAGATTGCTTCAGATAGTTCTTTAAATGGCCTAGGATGACTTTAATCTCTGTCTCCACATCTTTTTCTTTGTACTGTATGAGCAATGTACTGGTGCCCTTTTGCTGATGCCAACAAGCATTGAAGTCTCCACTTCACTCTCCCTGTGTTACCCTACTCTTTCCCATCCACTTGTGTGCTGACTTACCGATGACCTGAGAGAGGGATAAGAAAATACAGTTGAGCCAGGATAAAAGTCATTGTGCAGCTCCTCAGAAAGGTCATACTAGCAGAGTGGTACAGTAGTCTTCTCTTTACTGGGATAAGCAGGGATGAATTTGCTATGCTACTTAAATAGAGAAACTACTTTTAATCTTTATTTAGCAACTTTTATATTTAAAAATATCCTTAGAGTTTCCTTACTATTAAAGCACTGTTTAATTGTATAGCATTAATCAAAGCCAGA
Source organism: Carettochelys insculpta (assembly GCF_033958435.1). Taxonomy (NCBI): domain Eukaryota; kingdom Metazoa; phylum Chordata; order Testudines; family Carettochelyidae; genus Carettochelys; species Carettochelys insculpta. Next base: position 193,222,080 of record NC_134139.1, read on the forward strand.
TACGCTGTAACTAGAATTTGGGAGCAGTAACTCCCATTCATGGTTATTGCTTGAACCAAAACAGATCTATAGTAGGTGCCCAGTTAAATTGCATATATAACCAATAAATAAATAAATAAATAAACAGACAAATAAATAAAATAAAATAAAATAAAAGCAGGCATGTAGAAATGCAACAATAGCTGGATTAACAGCTTTTAAAACTAATTTCCTGATCCTTTTCTATTTTCATTCCGCATCTGCAATGGTGTATTGAGTTTTAGGATTTTTATTAAATAAGAAAGGTGAGGTATTTCACTTCAATAGTTTACACACTTCTTGCTTAGCAACTATTTCACTTCCAGATCTTGTAAATTTCTTTTACACCAATTTATGTGTAGGGATAAGTCAGGGGTCTGCAACCAAAATAATGAGAAGAGACATTTTTTCAAACTCAGTTACAAAATCAATACTTCAAGATTTGCAATGCACGTGGATACAAGACAGTCCTTAATAAATAAGTCAAACCATACTTCTTTGTCATCCCTATTTTAAGAACTGCACACACAATTATGTGTATTAGTTAAAAAGTTGTTACCCCCATCTCCAGGCTTTACCTGCCTCGGCCCCAAAATATGCTTGCCACATCCCCGAACGTTATCCTCCCACCCTGAAAACCTGCCCCCCATCCCCAGGCTTAACCCCTCTCAGCCCCAAACCTGCTCCCCCATTCCCAGGATTAACCTGCCTCAGACAATAAGCTCTGCACGCTACAGGTTGCCGACCCCAGCATAGGTTAAGGCATAATCTTGATAGGCTGATGTCTACTCACCAACTGCTGGAGTCAAAGGAAAACAGAATCTCAGCCTTCATTACACAAAGTCCCCTGGCCCCTGACTTCACAGTTGTAAGGAGTTTTTGAAAACATTACTTGAGTCTAATTCTCTCCTGATTCTGCAACACAGATTGATACAGTGGCTCCAAGAACTGTGAACTGTCCCATCCATTTTAACTGAGAAGTGATCCTGGGGAAAGGAAGTGTCTATCAACAGAACAGGATTGTGGTTGGGAGTTGGCGGAACCTCTGCTGGTGCCACCCTATCATAGAATTTCCTGGATTTATATCAGCAGGACTTACACACACGCTTTCTCCCTCCCTTTCTCCTTTTGCTCCAATAGCTGGCTGCTACACTCTCCTTTCATGGAGACAGAACAGAGCCTGCCTAAAGACAGAGCATCAGGATCCAAGGACGGATCAGATTTTCACAAAAGGAGTGGTGCCTCTTACCCTACAAAGCCAGCACCCAGGTCTGAAGTGAGTGATTCTGTTTGCAACTGTCAAATCAAAAAGTGTCTGTGCTGCTTATAGGGCCAGACTATGGACATTTATAGGGGATGTGCCCAGGGACCCCAAACGACTTATGAATCCCTTGAAAATATGGATTTAATGTGACTATGCAGGTTTCATACCTGTACACTTAAACTGTAAAATCTTATTTGCTCTCAACTTCAATGTTTTCAGACAAGAAAATCTCCTATTGAGATTGAGCAATTTTGTTTTTAAACCACACCTGTTCAGTTAACATTTCATCAAGAGATGCTATATACTTCTTGTAGTAAGTAAGGTTTACAGACGTTCTGGAGGAGGAGGAGTTGGTGGAAATACAACTGCAGCATCAGGGTCAGAGTCTGCTCATATTTTCAAAGAATTTCATTCAAGACAGAAGCCAAACTTGGAAAACTTGAGCCCAAAGATTTTATACCAGTCTATGTTCATGTGAGCAAATGCGTTTTAATGAAATTATCAGAGGCTGGTGAATTTCTGTTTTGCAGATGGTAAGACCACAATCACGCCACTCAGTGCAGAATTGGGAACAAAATCTAATACGTACTCCAGATCACAATTTCTACAATAGCGCACAGTTTGAAACAGCCCTCAGGATAAACATGGATTGTTCCTGCATCAATGAATTGCACTTGCAGTCCCAGATGAAGCATATCCAGTTCACAAGATGGTCTAATGTTGTCCCTTTGTGCTGAATGATAGTTTTTACGAATGACTATCCTGTAGACAGTCACTTTCAAAGCTATTGTCAAGATTTATAACCCCAAACTGACCTCAAATTATCCTGCCCTCTCAAGCATAGAGTTATACCTATAGAACTTAGACTCATAGGTATTAAGGTCAGAAGGGACCATCACTGTCATCTAGTCTGACCTCCTGCACATTGCAGGCCACAGAACTGCCACTAGTCCCAAATGGAACAGGCTTTTGTGATTCCAGTCACAGTGAAGTGTCAGACAAAAATTTTCAGTGCTCTTTACTCGTGGACAGCAGGTAAAACAAATGTACAAACGAACAAATTTCAAGAACTGTGATTACATCAGGCAGGCCACACATTTCTTTCCTTACACACCAGACCAGCAGACAAATATGTGGTAGGACCTGAGTCTACCTCCAGCTGATCAACTGAGATTCCAGAAGACTGGAAAAGGGCAAATATAGTACCCATTTATAAAAAGGGGAACAATAACAACCTGGGAAACTACAGGCCAGTCAGCTTAACTTCTGTGCCAGGAAAGATAATGGAGCAGGTCATTAAAGAAATCATCTGCAAGCAATTGGAAGGTGGTAAGGTGATAGGGAACAGCCAGCATGGATTTGTTAAAAACAGATCATGTCAAACCAATCTAACAGCTTTCTTTGATAGAATAATGAGTCTTGTGGATAAGGGAGAAGCGGTGGATGTGGTATACCTAGACTTCAGTAAAGCATTTGACACGGTCTCACATAATATACTTATCAATAAACTACTCAAATACAACTTAGATGGGGATACTATAAGGAGGGTCAACAACTGGCTGGATAACCGTACCCAGAGAGTGGTTATTAATGGTTTTCAATCCTGCTGGAAAAGTATAACTAGGCGGGTTCCGCAGGGGTCTGTTTTAGGACCGGTTCTGTTCAATATCTTAATTAACTATTTAGATATTGACATAGAAAGTACACTTATTAAGTTTGCAGATGATACCAAGCTGGGAGGGGTTGCAACTTCTTTGGAGGATAGGGTCATAATTCAAAAGGATCTGGATAAACTGGAGAAATGGGCTGAGGTAAACAGGATGAAGTTTAATAAGGACAAATGCAAAGTGCTCCACTTAGGAAGGAACAATCAGTGTCACACATACAGAATGGGAAAGGACTGCCTAGGAATGAGTACAGCAAAAAAGGGATCTAGGGATTATAGTGGACCACAAGCTAAATATGAGTCAACAGTGTGATGCTGTTGTAAAAAAAGCAAACATTATTCTAGGATGCATTAACAGGTGGTGTTGTGAACAAAACACGAGAAGTCATTCTTCCGCTCTACTCTGCACTGGTTAGGCCTCAGCTGGAGTATTGTGTCCAGTTCTGGGCACCGGAGTTCAGAAAGGATGTGGAGAAATTGGAGAGGGTCCAGAAGAGACCAACGAGCATGATCAAAGGTCTAGAGAACAAGACCTATGAAGAAAGGCTGAAAGAATTGGGCTTGTTTAGTTTGCAGAAGAGAAGATTGAGGGGGGACATGATAGCAGTTTTCAGGTATCTAAAAGGATGTCATAAGGCAGAGGGAGGGAACTTGTTCTTCCTTGCCTCTGAGGATAGAACAAGAGGCAATAGACTTAAATTGCAGCAGGGGAGGTTCAGGTTGGACATTAGGAAAAAGTTCCTAACTGTCAGGGTGATCAAACACTGGAACGAATTGCCAAGGGAGGTGGTAGAATCTCCATCACTAGAGATATTTAAGAAGAGGTTAGATAGATGGCTTTCAGGGATGGTCTAGAAACTGCTTGGTCCTGCCATGAGGGCAGGGGGCTGGACTCAATGGCCTCTCGAGGTCCCTTCCAGTCCTACTCTTCTATGATTCTATGAACTCTCTATTCTGATCCTCCTGAAGACAGTTTGCTGACAAAGTTGCACTTAAAATCTCCCTAAGCTATTGGGTTGGAATAGAAAAGCAGGAAGGGAGAATCAGACCTGAAATAAGATGTTACACCTCCACCTCTTCACTTAACCAAGAACTTTGTATTCCAAAACACAAGGCAAAAAAGGGGAACAGGATCTAAAATTTTGTATTCCAGTTCTCACAGCAAGGCATCACCTCTGAATTCTAAGGAACTACACAGTTGTATCTGCTCCATGCTATATAGATTACATACAACATTTTAGCTCCAGGTTAACTGCCAATACGGTTCTCAGTTGGGCAAAGGATGGGTAAGCCTTGATTTACATGATTTTTACACTGACAGTCCCAATTTGTATTTCAACTTGAATTTCTAAAAATAATCTTGTAAGTCTGCTAGAAACATATCTGTAACCTGTGTTGAGTTAGAATTTTAATTTTAAATTATGTGAACTACTCCAAAAAACATAAGTTGGAGAAGTGAAAAATGTTCATTTCATATGAAGAAAGTGATTTTATCAATGGGCTCACTTTGATACTAATGTACAGCAAGCAGCACTACCCATGTGCCTTAACCCTAAGATTTAATATAGCTGATTCCCCAACAGTAGAGCGATTTCTCTTTGTGAGATTATTTAATTATTATCATGCATCACAAGTTTCAAATAATAGCTAAAATTAAAAGTGTATGTTCTCCTTTAGCAGGCAAACATTAAAGGTGAAGTTACTGACTAAATGCCCAAAGAATCAAGCACTGAAGTCCCATAATTAAATTATGTCTCCTGAAACATCAATGAAATTTCTGGCTTACCATTTCATTTCAAAGCAAGAAAATTTTAATGGAACCAAACCCATGGTTTTCTTCTCATCTTTATTCAAGTATTTCACAGCAGTTATATTACAAATTACAGTAAAATGTTCAAAATTTCCAGAAGTTCAAAAAATTAAATAACTTACTTCAAACTAATGTAAAATGAAGTTAAATGCAAAACATCAATTTAAATACAATTTTAATAAAACTATAGAATTCAAAATATATCATAGTTGATGAAAGAAGTCTACTTACTCCACAAAGTAGACACACATTAATCAAACAATAGGACTCCCCAATGTCTAAATAACCCAATGTACAAGATACAAAAGATGCAGGTACAAGCCCGAATTCAAGCTCATGTTATGATTACAAATAATAAGATAAAATAATGACCATCAGCAGCAGGACCTGACATTCAAAACACTGAATGTAAAAGCCAGAGCTGACTCACCAACTTAATCAAAAAATGGGAAGACAAGATAATACAAAAAACCCCGGTAATCCTATAAATACATTGGCATATGAGAAAAAAATCAAGTAACAATACAAAAGGAGACAGAACAAACAAATTAATCACAGGTGAGATTCAAGCTTGCAAATACTATCAACTCCACAGCCACCAAGTTCACCCTAGAGCAGTTCCATTACCTGCAATACAGTCCCACTGGCCCACAAAGAAGTTTACCTCTAGCTGTCTCACGCGTTACTGACCTAAGAACAAGGCTAGCCCAGGAGTTTATTTGCAAATTTCACATCAGAAAACAAGGGACAGAGGTCAATTTGTACAAATCCTTGCCAATGCTAAATGGCAAAAAGTTGTACAAACGGTAAACAAGTTTAGACCACATGAATAAATCAACAGCTGCTTTAATTCTATACCCACCAGGCATCTGTAAAGGCGAAAAAAAAAATCTGATGTAGTAATGTGGTTATTTGGGCCAGAAAGGCAGGTATAATTTTACTCAAGTAAAACCTATTTAGATTGGCTAATTCTTTCCAAAAGGTCTAAAATATTGAAGTTACAGCTCCTCAATTAGTAAAGCTGCATCCTTCAGTTTCCATATAAACTTCTTAATTATCACCAAAAGTTATTTTAAAAAGAACTGAACCTGATGGAAGAATTTTAATGCTAGGTGAGAGCTAATATTCTTGTCAAACTCACTGATAACTAAAAACTCACTTGTTTGATTCATACAAATTTAGTAACCTGTTAAAAATGTACACAGTTTTATTTTTCACAAGTCTGCTGCTACCTGAACAAATACTTCTCTGAATCAGTGAAACTGGAATAAATATTTTTAAAAAAATGCTGCAGCAAGAACCTGAGACTTGCAAAAAACCCTTTTACCAGAAAATTGCTAAAAAAAATTGGCTATGTTTTATTGAATCAAATCTTAAGGTTTGTAACAATTTCCATCAAAATACAAAATTGTTGTTAATGTACCAGACAACAAAATGTTTCTAACAGGAATTACAATAATAAATATTAAAGGAAATATGAAAAAAAACCTCTATACTCAAATTTGAGATACCAAAGAACACATTGAAATGTGGGGTTGCTTCTTTGTTTTTTGTTGTTTTAATCGCACTTTCCCACCAAAATACACAGTGTTTCAACAGGGGTTGCATTTAGAATAGCATGACTAGATGCATACCAAATTTTCACATATTTTTGCCTTAGATATTCAGAAAACAAGTGGTATTTTGGGGGAGAAAAAGGCAAGCTAGAATTAGAAAGTTTAAACATAAAATATGAAGAAGCACTTTTGGATTACTGCAGTAGCCCAAGGCCCAAGTTTGTTTTTCTGCAGTGGCATACTACTAGCTAAAGATTTGGAGACATGTACCTTAGCTTCAACATGTAAACGGTAGCAGAGTGTTACAGTCTTCCGTAAACACTGTTGGTAACTAAAATAGAAAAAGCTGAGGTAGCTCAGTATCTCTGCAGTAGTCCAAGACTGTTTTCTCTAATTAAAAACAAAACATATTGTGTTGCATATTTTGGAAAGACGCTCCTGCAGCTACATATAACAGTTACAACGAATGGTAATATGTGGTAACATCAGCCAACCTGTCCACAACATTTTCTAATCATCTATCTGAAACAAATCAGCTCAGGTAATGTTTTAACACTGAGCCTCTGAAGACTTATTGTAACCTCTTTGTCTCTTGCAACTGCCTAGATCATATGTCTCCAATTTCCAGAAAAGAAGGTTTTGAACAACTGATATACTCACTATTCAGCTATAGAGAACTGCAATCCACACAGCCCAGTTTAGAGATACACAAATGGCCAATTATAATATAAAGTATCTTTCCTGCCCCCCATTAATACTGCTGTACATGGTCCACGGTGTGGGAGCTTGGGTTAAGTTGTACTTAGAGTGAGCTAGGATTCCAGGACATTTGCCTAACTGTCTCTACTTTTTATGTCCATTCAGCAAGTCTCAGCTTTAAGACAAACAAAAATTTAGAAACAAGCCTGCCAGAGTTAATCAGTTTTTGTCTTATAAGAACTCAAAACAGACAACAAATAGAACTGTGGGGAAAAAAGAATAGCCCCCTTTAATGAATATTCTCTTCCCTTTGTTTTCAGCAACATACATGAGTTTCAATGTGTAGCTTATTTCTGTAACATAAATATAGAACAAAGAAATTTCACTGTTTTGGTAAAGTGTGTTGCTGTTTTCAGTGTGTCTTAGTTTAGTTCTGTAGAGTAAGACAGGCATTTTAGAACCATAATACTTGCTGCCATTCAATGATGAGGAAATACAAATCATCCTTTTGGAGCTCTTCACTCTGAAGACAGCTTTCTAACTCTGCCATTTGCTACAAGCCCAACCATTTCAATAGCCTTATATTCCTCAAATGACTAAAAAGGCACATTAAAGGCAGTTCTAGAGAGCCTCATTTTCAAATTACTGTACATCCAGTTACTCAAGTTTCCTACCACAATGCATCACTGCCATCTTTGAAACAGATTTCTGTCCATTACCCCAGAGAACAAGAAAAAAATGAAGAGGAAAATGTAAAAAGTTGTCCATTAAAAAAATTCAACCTAGTTAGAGCTGCTCTATCCAGTTTTCTTGTGTATGTTGGTCTGCTCCACTGTATCTGAAGGTTCTCAAAAGATAATGCATGTAGGGAGAACAGGAGCAGAAATGAGAGCAGTTTCTGTAGCACCAAAAATCTCCAAGTTGTGGTGTCATATTCTGTATTTATATCAGATAAAATTATCTGAAATTCTGTTTGGTTCTTGTAGGCTGGTTGGTTTCAGGTACCTGAGACAATAGCACCAAATTTAACAGAAAGAATGAGAGTGAGCACTTAAGACCAAGGCTCTGCACATACTTGGTGCAATTGGAAATCAAATGGCTCAGAAGACTGCTCTCCCATGAGCAGTTTAAGAGGATAAACCCACCCATCTTGAAGAGATCACAGGAATGTTTCAAACATATGAACTGTTCTTTCCATTTCCTGTAACAGACACCAAGCATTAATTATATATTAAATATACAGCAACTGCAATAACATGTTATATAATCACATCTACTATGATTTTCTTTAAACCTGTACAAATACTTGATAACAGAATAGTAACAGAGAGGTAGCCATGTTAGCCCGTACTCCCAACAAAACAAAGAAGCAGAAATGTAGCACTTTAAAGACTAACAAAATGATTTATTTGGTGATGAGCTTTCGTGGGAAAGATCCACTTCATCAGATCAATCTCATTTCCAAAATACTCACATTTACAAGTACAGAAGACCAAAACATCAAAGACTTTTAATAAAAACTGCAAATCAAATGGCATTAAAGGAGGAGGGAGAGGAGTGGGGGATGTTAATTGTCCTGTCTGAGATAATTACGAGTATCAAAGGAAGGGAAACAGTCCTTGTAATGCATGAGGTAATTGATATCTCTGTTCATACCACGTGTTAGTGTGTCGAATTTGAATATGAACTCCAACTCACAAATTTCTAGCTCTAATCTGTTTTTAAATTCTTTATGCTCTAGGACACAAATTCACAGACCTTTAACAGAATAGCCCACTTAATTGAAGCATTCACTGACAGGCTCATGTGTATTGAGTTTCTTGATGTCTGCTCTGTGTCCATTTATTCTTTGATGAAGGTTTTGCCCAGTCTGTCCAATGTACAAAGTGGCAGGGAATTGTTGGCACATATAATGCTGGAAATGCACGAGAATGTGCTGTTGATCTTATAACTAAGATGGTTTGGTCCAGTGATGGTATCCCCAGAATAAATATGTGGACAAAGCTGACAGCAGTGTTTGTCACAAGGAAAAGTTCCAGGCTTAGTATTACCGTGGTGTAGCCTGTAATTGCTGGTGATAATCTTCTATAGGAAAGGACAGGTTTGTCGGCTAGAGTTTTCTGGAGTGCACCATCCTGATCCAGAATAGGCTGTAGATTTTTAATAACACATTGCAGGGATTTGAGTTGGGGGCTATAGGTGATGACAAGTGGCATTCTGTTCTTGATCTTCTTGGGCATATCTTGAAGTAGCTGGTTTCTGGGTACTCATCTGGCCCTGACTTTTTTTTTTTTTTTTTTGTTACACTTCTCCCGTTGGGTAATTCAGTTTTATAAATGCTTGGTAGAGGTGTTGTAGTTTTCGGTGTCTGTCAGTAGGATCGGAGCAGATGTGATTCTATCTAAGGGCTTGACTATAAAGGATGGATTGTGTGGTGTGAGCTGGATGGAAGCTGGAGGCATGTAGGTAAGTGTAGCAGTCAGTGAGTTTCCAGTAGAGTGGTGTTGATCTGGCCATCAATTATTTGTACTGGGATACGCAGGAAATGCATTTTTCATGTGGAATAGTCAAGGCTGAGATTGATGGTAGGATGCAGGTTGTTAAAATCTCTATGGAATTCTTCCAGTCTCTCTTTACCGTGGGTCCAAATGATAAAGATGTCATCAATGTAGCGCAAGTAAAGGAGGGATAACAGGGGACAAGAGCTAAGGAATTTTTATTTTAAGTTGGCCATAAAAATGTTAGCATACTGTGGGTCCTCACGGTGCCACTAATCTGGAGGTATAAATTGTCCCCAAATTGGAACTAACTGTGGGTGAGAACAAAGTTACATAGGTCAGCCACATCAGGGATGATATTCCTGATAGCTTGTAGTTCATCTTCATGTGGAATATTGGGTTAGAGAGCCTCTACATAAATGGTGGCAAGGATGGAATTGTCAGGAAGGTTTCTAGTGTTTTGTAATTTCATCAGGAAATTAAGTCCTCTGTACTTATAAATGTCAGCCTGTATTGGAAATTAGATTGATCTGATGAAGTGGGTCTGTCCCACAAAACTCATCACCGAGTAAATAATTTTGATCAGAGAACAGACAATTGTGTACAGTATACCTTACTAACTGATGGCAAACAATAAATGTGAGCATAATTAAAGAAGCATTAATGCAAAAAACAGTTTTCCTAGTTAATGGGAAGAACCAAGGATATTAAGATCAAACCTTCTGTTGATGTACCTGACATGTATTACTAAATGAGGAAGGCTGAGGATGGATCACAACTACTGCCAAGCAATATTTCTGTATTTTAGATAAGTGACTGGCCTGAAATCAACAAATGGCCCCTAAAAAGCAGTGTTCTTTTTGTACATCATACAAAAATGTGAGGTTTCATAATAAACATCTACTGTCCAGTAGTCAGAAATGAATCCAGTATTTTTAAAACCTATTGTTATGAACAGACTATGGAGACAAACATGATCTTCAGTCTGAAAAGCCTTTTTAAAAGGACGTAAGCACTAACTGCATGTTACGTTGCTAAAACAGTGTGCTTACTCAAAAGTCCCACAGTACTTTACAAGACATTCAGACACAAGGCTTCTGAAAGGCAAAAATTTCTAAGGTTAAGGGTGGCAGTGAGACAACTGGCTCACAGCATGCGGCTCACAGCATGCTGAACAAGATGAGATGAGACACACAGATTTTGCCCAAGTGTAACAGGGCAATATACTTGCCAATCACATCATGTGATCTTTAACAGCTACACAGAGCCAAGAAGGCCTTCATTTTATGTGTTTCATGTGAAAGCCACAAAAAGCTAACATACAACTTAAATTATGGTCCTCAGAAGAATGAAGGGCTGAGATGACAATTTCATTGGATTCTGTAGTTCCAAATAGACAAAGTATCCAAGACCTACCACATACATCAGAAGATCATCAGGCAAAGCAAGCCAAGAATGTGATCTTTACAGCACTCGTGTAATATAAGTATTTATTGAGTTCATACAGCAGAAGATTATGCAGAAATTAAATCACTCATCCATAGGGCCAAAATGACTACTTGGTTATTCTTGCTTCTGAATGGCACTCTCAGGTCGTTAGCTTGGAAGAACATGTGCTGATTTCTTACCCACACCATCTAAAGAATGATTTCATACCACCTTCCCAGTCTTACATCTAAATGTTATGGATTTTGTCATTTACATCCTTTATGTTCTTTAAAACAGCACTTAAGACAGGAAGAGGGACATCCCAGAATAGGTCTGACTGTTTCGAAGGGAAAGAGAGAGGGATTGGATCATACCAGAAACTAATAGTCACTGCGTTCCTTAAGCCACTACTGAAGCAATGTTTGCTTTTAATCCTTAGCAATTAATACAGATTTCACGTGTGTATCAGTTAATGAAATAATTCTAATTAAAATTCTATTGCAAAAATCAGATAAGAAACAAGAGAAATTATAGCATTTTACCTCTACAAGTTGTGACTTGTCATAATCTTTACGATGCCGATAGATACATTGACTAAGGAGTGAGTACAGCCTCTCAAGTTGGTCAACTGTCAGGTTGTTACTTTTCTTAACCAACAAATCCAGTAGTGTCTATCAAGACAAATACAGCACATAAATTACATATCAAATTTTTCATATATTCATTCATTAAATCTGTTTGAGACTAATTATTACATTTACATGTAGTTGTTTATGGAAAAGCAGGAAAGTTCTAGAAGAATATTTTGTATTCCAAACAAGATTATGGTTCAGTATGTAAATAATACAACTGCTGTCAACAGTCTTAAGAGCAGATAACTCTCAACAGAGATCTCTTTACATTTGTTACAGTATGAAGAGATTCTCTAATTATTACACTTATAAAAACATATTCACACTGTAAATATCCAGGAAATCTCCTGCATTATCTTCTTAAAACTCTCCTTTGTTGCGATGCCGACAAAAACAACAACAAAACCTAAAAACAAGCAAGCAAACAAACAAAACAAAACCTCAAGAGGAGGGGCAGAAGAGGGGAGGAAAGAGGGATGAAGGGAGAAATCAACTCCACTTCACCAGCCAATGCAACTACATGATGAACCTCTATTCCTGCATAACAGTGGCTGCACAAATTGCATTGGAAACACTGGACCATTATACCATAATTATTAAAAAAGTTTTTACATGTATATTTATTACTGTGTCTGCAGACAGAGCAATAAGATACAAAGGAGAATTTAACAACATTGTTAAGTGATCACTAACTAAATAAAAGTTGCTGGATAAAGAAAATCGTCAAAAGATAATGCTGACAGGAAAAGATTATACTTTCTTCAGTACAAAATAAGGGAAGTTACTTTCAAAAACATTCTGCAGAGTATAAAAATATCTTCCACAGTTTCTGAAAAGAGTTGGGACTGGTACTCATTAAATCTAGTTCTCAGTCCCATTACCTTCAGTCTATCATGGTCAACAACCAGAGGAGGTGTGAGATCCAATGGCTCCTCTGGAACTTGCTCCAGACTTGCAGGTTTTGGGGGCTCTGAAGTGACTTTTCGAGATTTCTTAAATTTGGATACACCTGCAGTTTGGATACAAAATTACAGAACATGAAAAACAACTGAAAGAAAATTAAAGTAAAATATTTATTGAGCGTAACACATTTTCAATAGTCTATCAACTGTCATGACCCACACAAATCCCCACTAAAAACAACTAACAGAATTCATGTATTCTGTACTACCAGTTGCACTGTCCAAAACCAGGATTCTCTGCTCTAGCAGACCAGAGAGCCCCAGGTTGAGAGGGTAAGAGAGGAGGGACGGCAAATGGGAGCCTTGGCGGGTGAGAACCCAGAGGAGCCGCCTCGTGCACAGTAAGCCCAGCAGGGCTTGTGTCCCCCGCAAGCCATTGTCCTGCATCTGTGGGGCCAGCCTCTGGCAGGGCCAAGACCAGCAGCAATTCAGCGGCAATCCAACAACCCGACCAGGCCAGAGCTGACATTTGCACAGCCAGGGCTGCATATGACAGCCATGGCCAGCATCAGTCCAACAGGGGACAGTAGGAGGGGCCAGTGACAGCCTGGCCGGGGCCTGTAGTAAGGAGACCAGCAGGAGGCAGTGGACCACCCCGGTCTGCTAAACTCTCTCATTTGGTACCGGTCAGGTCCCAAGGATGCCGGAACAGGGAGGTGCAACCTGTATCATATTATCTGGGCACTGATATTAAGATTTGACCTTGTGTTACTCATGACACTCCAGATAGGACAGACTCATTTGTACACAGCACCCTGGTTTTGGAAACCTGGCTGAAAATACAAGATGATAATTAAGATATACAACTAAAACAGCTACTTCCCATCAAGTCAACAGTAGATAATCTAATTTGACCTGATGCATAACACAGGCCACTAATTTCTGCACCCAGACCATAACTTCTAGTTGAAATGCCACATAATGAAGGACAATCTTTATTGAGATACATCAACTGCTGGAGAATCTGCCACATTACACCACAACATGTTCCAATGTTTAATTACCCTCACTGTTAACACACTATATCTTATTTCCAGTCTGACTTTGACTAGCTCCAGTCTGTACATCTTGCAGATACTTGCTGTCATTTGTTAACATCACCAATTTCTCTCCCTTTAACGTACTTTATGCCTCCGAGATCCTTTGCCATAGCACCATGTTTCAAGACAAAGAGATAGACAAGAGAACTGCCTTTAGAGTCAAATAAGTATTATTTCTTCAGGGCTCAGAGAAATGTTTGGTTTCCTATTTTTCTTGAGTTAGACATTTAGAAAAGACACAGATTAAGTGCAACAAGCTATAATGCACTCGTTTATCACTTGCATATCAGGGACAAACCCTGAGGAGTACAGAACAACAATAACTCTCATTAGACCTCAATAGGAATTATGGGTGTTCAGCACCGGTCCCTTAAGTTTGTACTTATCAGTGGTAACAACCTTAGCTCGTGAGATAGTTTCAGACTGATTTGTGGAATTGTTCCACAGAACTTTCAACAAACCTTAATGCTTGGTTTGTTTAAGAAGACGAGTAAGTTATTTTTGACCAAACTGTATCACAAGTAGCTGAAGAAAATATGTAAATGAGTTATATATTCATTGTGCTTAATTTATTATAATGTTTTAAATACTTTTTCACTCTTACTATCAGTAGACATTTCGACATCACATGACAGGAATAAACAGGCAAAAAGAATTACATTGTCAGAGTTAAATCTGACATAGCTTTAGTCTAGTAATTTTACCATTCAGGAACCATTTTACTGATTAATTTAATTCACAATTATGTCTCTATGAAGTGGTGTCCTCTACAAATCTAGTTACTCTTGTTTTTTATTTAACTTGGTTACACTTTAAAGACATGAATTGCCCTCACTGCTATATGGATGGCAGATACAACTTTTCAACTATGACAAGGGACTTCTCAGTTTAATTAAATGAAATATGCAAAAACAGATTTTTATTAAAAGGCTCATAGTAGCAACTGAACCATACTTTGGCCAGGGTAATTTCACATGATGATGCCACTGTGAACTCAGATGTCATCCTACCATATTTATCAAATATTTCTTATTTATAGGTCTACTATTGAGACACTTTGTTTCATCATCTAAAAAATAATGGCAGGTAATGACCACTGCACAAGAAAACCAATTCATAGGTACTGATATAAGCCTCATGTTTGGCACAGCTAGATTTTTAGAACAGTTCTCTATTATCTGATATCCTTGCACATAAATATGAAGGATGTCATTCATCCAGAACATAGTAGTACCCATTTTAACAAGTATAATAAAGTAACAGTTAGAGCTGGGCAAAAAATTCCAGATGAAACTCTCACTAAAAAATTCACAGGTTTGGCTTAACTGAAATACTTCATGATTTCACGTTAAATTAACCAGTTTTTTACTAGAAAAAAAATCTAAAAAAATTTGAAACATTTGCAAAACTAAATGTTTCAACTTTTTGATTAAAAATTATGTTTTGTTTCTTATTTTCCTTCCATTGCATTTTTAAGATTAAAAAAAAACTTTGGAAACAAATGTTTTGTTTGACCCAAAAGTAGATTCTTTTTCTGATACAGTTCACTGAAAAGTATTTTCAGAAGTTTTACTTCAGTTGCCACCTAAAATAATTTTCCTTCCTCCCAGACTTTTTGATCAGATCACCGAACTGAAAAACCGGATATTTGCGTAGCTCTACTCAAAACTCCAAGCGTGAAAAGCTTATAGTGATTTCCAGTGAACTTCAGTATCAACATTATAGCTTTTTAAACTTCCATTTTAGGTCACAAATGCAGATCAATCTGCTTTCATCCATCGTGTTTTCTTACATTCCTAACAGCTGGTTTAACCCCATATTGCCAGCAGTTCAGACAGGCTACAGAAGGTAAAATTTGAGCCAGATGGGATCTTTTTACAGATTAAGACTGTGAATTTCCTTTTGCTTGTAAATATCTCTCCAAGGAGCTAAGTGCAGCCCTACAATCCTTTAGGGCAGTACTCCTCAGTTGGTGTGCTGCAGCACACTGGCATGCCATGAAGCAGTGCTTAGTGTACCATCAAATTTTGAGGTTTTAAAAAAAATTAATTGAATAAATAATCAAGTTTAGCAACACTGCTCAAGCTCATCTCTAATCTACACATCCTCATCTCCTCCTGTAACTTATTAATATACCATATTCCATGCTACTCCTTATCCTTTGAAAACACTTCCAAACCTTATACAATGAGAAATTATGACATCCATCATTCAAAACCTTTTTTAAAGCTCATTTCTTTTGCAAATCCTAACACTAAACTTTTAAGCACACACAGTTGTTCAGAAATACATTAAAGAACAAATCAAAAGCAAGGAAGTGAACAAACAGCTTTTACTTCTCCCTTTCAGAAAACCTTGGGCCCCAAGGGATATTATTTCTCCGCTTTTATTCATCATTATCCTTCCAACCTCTGCCTGTTGTCCTTTCTCTGCAATGTCTACCCATCTATTGATTGTAAATTGCTCCCAGCAGGGATCATCACTTGCAAAGCAACAAGTACACCTCAGGCAAAAATCTTTGTTACAAATTTTTAAAAAATATGTTACTCTGAACCTGATTTCATTAAAATCCTTCAAATTTACAGGAAAATCATGCAAGATTAAGTATGTTCTGTATTCTATTGAATTATAACCCAAATACTGACACAGTAAATGTCTGGATCAGAAGTAAATGAACCTACAATGCACTAAATCCATAATAAAAATGGGGGTAACCTTTAAAAAAATTATTAAAACAGTATTACAAAATATTACCTTTATATTTGCAGTTTCCCCACAGAAACGATATAGAAAATACTGCAGTAGACTTATTTATCTAAGGAAATGCACATAGTGTATGTCTAGATTACAGCCATTTGTCAACAGAAATTTTTCTTGGAAGACATGTTCTGACAAAACTTTTGTAAACATATAGCAGCTGGACTGCCCGGTTGCTCTCTTGACACAACAGCCCATGGGAAGCTCAGCAAACAGGCCTTCTCAGTATCGGGAGCTGTGTCTGTCGAGAGACGGTCCCCAAGAACATCCAGACCCACTTTCTGTCAAAAAATCTGCCAACAGAGGCATTATGCCTCCTGGGGAGCAGGATAAGACTGCTGACAAAAGTGCTGTGTTCTGTCAATTTACTGTTGACAGAACACCTTGGATAGCTGGATGTACCCCAAATTTTGTCAACAAAGCACCAGTTTTATCAACAAAACCCTCTAGCATAGACACAGCCATAGTGTTTGTGACAAAAAATGAGTTTACTCCAAAGAGAATTGTGTTAAGAATATTAGATGTTCAAAATGTTCAGACTGCAGTCCCATAACACACTGTGTAGCTATTACAACGAAGTTCACCCATCTACATTTACTTCAGCATTCAGCTAAGTGCTGGAATTACTGAAAACGTACCTTCTTTATCTGTTTCGGTCTCTTTAGTTTCAACATCCGTGCTGCTCAGTGGTGTCTTTTCATTATTGCTGTATTGTGGTACCTCGGTATTAGACTGTTTGATCAAATCACCTCCCTGATTTTTATCAGAAGCTTCTGTTTTTTCCTTTGGCTGATCTTCAAACATAACTTTTTGTTCACTATGAGATATATCAGCAGTGTCACATGCTGAAACATCAACTGGTCCTGCTTTACCATTCTGACATTCTGGGACCGGTATCCCTTCTAAGCTATTTGCAGATGCCTCGCCATTCACACAGCCTCCCTTAGCTGGAGACTCTTTCTTTGATTCCTTTTCAGCATTCACAGTAACACTGTCATTTATCAAAAGAGATTCATTTGAACTCTCTTCTTCTGTGGATGCCAAACTGTTTTCTTTTCCTACTGTCCCATTGTTAAGTCTCTGCTCTGAGTCTATATCCATGATATCACAAGAGGACTCATCGTTTGTCATAGACAGATCTCCTGTCTCCTCTCCATTCTCTTCAATGCAGTCTGTGCTGATCTCTAGCTCTCCATTCTCCAGCAGCTTTCTGTTCTCCCTGTGATTTTCATCATCAGCAAATTTTGCATCATCTTCATCCTTCTTCAAATTGTTGACTTTTCTCTTTTTAATAATGCCTTTACCCCACTGAGAGCGCCGTCTTGATTTCCTCCTTATTCGAACTAAATTAGGAAAGACAGAAAGCACGCCCGTTTAAATCCACACACATCCACAACATATGGGTTAGGATAACTGAATGCATAGTAACAGACACCCAATATTCTCAAACTTTCCACAGTTGGGGATTTTCAAAAGCATTCAGCATTGAGCTCATTCTGCTCCCACTGAAAGCAACAGTGTTAATTCCCACTGGCTTCAATCAGAGCAGAGTCAGGCCAATGCTCAGTGCTTCTGATAGCCCCACAACTGTTGATATTTTAGACTAACCAAGAAGGAAGCACTTCTTAATCAGCAAGGCCACTCCCCTTTCCTTTCTCACATTTCTCATGAAGACCCACTTCTACTTAGACCATTGCACATCACACAAAGCTGCGTGATGAAAAATTTGAAAAAAGCCAATTTTACATTTTTTAAAAAATCTCTCACAGATGAGGTCACCTCATTTCAAAAATAGGTATTTTGGCACTGGAAAAAGTTCAGAACACGGAACAAAAAGGATTAGGGTTTGGAATGGCTGCCATATAAGGAGAGATTAAAAAGACTGGGATTTTCCATTTTAGAAACAAGGAGAGTAGGGGGAGGCATGATAAAGGTCTATAAAATCATGACTGGCTTTGAGAAAATATATAAGAAAAAATTATTGACTTGTTCCCACAACACGAGAACTAGGAGCCACCAAATAAAATTAATGGGTAGCAAGTTTAAAACTAACAAACAGAGGCATTCCTTCACCCAATGCATAGTCCACCTCTAATTCCTTGCCAGAGGTCACTGGGAAGACCAGAACTAACAGGGTTCAAAGAACGAGAAATTCACAGAGGATAGGTCCATCAACTAGCCACAATGAACAGGAAGAGTGCCCCTAGCCTCTGTTAAAAGCTGAGAACAGGTAACAAGAGATGCCTCATTTGGGGATTACCTGCTCTGTTCATTCCCTCTGTGTAACATGTCATTGGCCACTGTCAGAAGACAGGCTACTGGTCTGAAACACTATGGCTTATTTTTTAGCTTGAAACTATAATTTTCTGCAAGAATTAAGATGCATAAGCCCACAGCTTCAATTTTGTTACCCTTGTCCTTCCTCTGACAGCTTACTGACATTCACTTGCTTTGTTTCAAGTCAGATTATACACTTTTTAGGATGGAGCAGAGTCTTCTGGGGTGCATGTGCACAGTGTTTAGGACAGTGGGACCCCAACCTCAAAAGGAATTTTTGGTTATGTCACTAAAACAATCTTCAAACAATAGCACACGAAAAACATTCAACCGTAATGCTGAATTTCAGTGTTCCTTGTAACAGTGTAATGATGAAAGTGTACTTTAGTAGACCGAGCAAAAGACTAGTAAATGAGAATTCCTGAGTTTCAATTTTGGCTCATATAGATTACTTGTGCTCTTTGGCAAATTATAATCACTTTCCTAGAGGTTTTCCTTCTAAAAATGGAGGCTGCTATACTTAAAGTGAACATATTGTTTTCTCCAGAGAGATACTGCCAGCACCAATCAGTATGAAGGGGAATCTCTTTCAAAATGACATTCTTTCAAAATGAAAGAAATAAAGTCCATTAACTGTATCTAATCACCTCACAGGATCAGTTATAAAAAAATCACTGTTCAGAAAGGTGCTGTGAAGATGCTAGTACCATGTGACTGCTGTGCATTAAATGACTAGAGTACAGAGGAAAAATTAAATGCAATGTTGAGAACTTCTTCCCTGAAAGTGCCATACTAAATCTGATAATTAGCTAGTTTCAAGATTTTACTAACTACAACATTAACAAAAAGGTTATTAACATTTAGTTTAAAAAGTTCTCAAAAGGATGTCACCTTGAAAAATCACAATTCTAAGTGTACAGTAAACACTTGATAAGCATGATTTTGATTTGCACTTAACTCGTGTTAACCATTTGGGGGAGCCAGGCGGGCACAGAGCTGCTGCGGTGCACTTTTTCCCTGCTTCCCCCCCAGCTCCTGCGAGCTCAGGGGAGCTGGGAGCCAGGCTGTTGCCTAGTTCACAGCTCCCCCTCATGACTCGTGCAAAATCTGAGTTATGCGAGGGCACGCAGGAGCACAACCCTCACAACTCGGGGGACTACTGTACAGATGCTATTACTACAAGTAACCTCTAGGAATAATAAAATTGAAATTTTTTTGAGAAAAGAATTCTCCCAGCTTAGTTTGTGTACTCAACAACACTTTCTAAACAGACAATTTTACTGTTTTGTTAACGATCAACTGCATTCATCTCATGCTCAACTTGGTAGAGCTCGTATACACTTCTCCAGGCTCTGAAAGAAGGCATGCAACAATAACAGAAGCAGCACAATTAAAACTGAACAGGCAGAAGCAAGTGTACACAGGCAGAAAGCTCCCGTTTCAGGGGATTTAGAATATGTTTGTTCTCAGGCCTATCCAAAAAGATGGTCTAGGTATATATGGTCCTGTCTCAGTGTGTGGTGATTATGGGGGAGAGAACAAGATGATCTGTTGAGGTTCCTTTGGTCCTACATTTGTATGATTCTATGGCCCTTACCAAATTCAGCAGGAAAGCAAAAACCTTAACAACATTTTTAAAGGAATTTTCAAACAACAGGAGACTTGATTTCTAAGCAGTTCTCCATCAAAAGTTGAATTTTAATAAAAGGGACAGTTTCTTTCATATGGGTTCTTTGCTTTAAGTAACAGATGAAATATTTATCATTTCCCAATTCTATATCAAATATATTCAATCTACAAGTATATTACATTTGTTCAGTCAATACTGCAAACTCATCCTGGGATCAGAGTCCATGATTCAACAAAGTACTTGAGTACATTCTAAAGCACATGAGAGAAATCCTAATACAAATCAATGGAATTATTCATGTGCTTACAATCAGATGTGTGTCTAGTGCTTTGCTAGTCTCAGGGCCAGAAAGTCTAGTTGGGTTCTTTCCATTTAGTGCACCACCACATAAGAAGCTGATGACCAAACTGGGCCTTGCCACTTCTGTGAAATCTTAGCTTTACAGGTGTAACCAACCAGGACACAGTGACCACAAGAAGCAATTCACAAAAAATATTTCTCCCAAGCTCTCTGTCTCTGCTATATTGTCTTTGTATTGATAAGATGAAACAGAAACCTGTTTTCATCACTAGAGCAGAACACACAGGAGGGAGCCAGGCAGCTGAATGAGACACTGCATTTTTAAAAGAGTTATTTCCCAGCACAAAAATGACTTTACGTTGTAATACTGACAATAATATTATTTCCAATTTAATGCCCTCACTGAGGACTTAAAAATTAAAAAATATCCAGTATTTGGTGACATACATTATACAGCGGGAGCCCTTTTTTTTTTTTTTGACATAATTAACAATATGACTAAATCTGTATTTCTCTCCTTCCTTCTCAAACTCTTCTCACTTCCTGCTTTGTGGTCTACATCACTAAGGGTGTGTCTACGCAGTAAAGTTATTTTAGAATAACCCCGGCTATTCTGAAATAACTGCAAGCATCTACACAGCAAAACTATATAAAAAAAATTCAAAATAGCAGATGGCTTATTTCGATTTCTGTAATCTTCATTCTAGATATTTTGGAACAGGGGCTATTTGAAGTAAATTATTCCAGAATATTTTATTCCAAAATAACACTGCTCTGAAGACATCGCAGTAGAGTGTTTCTTGGGGCTCTAATCTGAAATAGGCTCTACTGTGTGTGGACGTGCTATTTGGGAATAAGATTTGCTTATTTTTGGGATTCCCTGTAGTGTGGACGTGTTATACCAGAATAGTTTATTATGGAATGAGGACTCCGGAATGAGCTATTCCAGAATAACTCTGCAGTGTAGTCTAGAACTAGGATGTTTTTGACTCTGCCATTAGCACAGAGTAGTTTTTGCCAAGGTCCAAATTTCCTGGCCAATGTATAGTTAAGGCTCAGACTCCAGAAAACAGTAATAAAAAATAATACATATGGAGATATACATATGTCACATAGAACTGGAAGGAACCTTGAAAGGTCACAGTCCAGTCCCCTGCCCTCTTCGCAGGACCAAGCAGCTTCTGTGACAGATTTATTTTTTTCAATTTATTTGTTCCAGACTCCTAAACGGCCTCCTCAAGGATTGAACTCATAACTCTGGGTTTACAAAGCCAATGCTCAAGATACTGAGCTATCCCTAATGATGATAACAAGCAAATAAAAAGATTTCAGGGTCTACTCCAAAAAGCTTCAGAAAGTCTGGATTTGGCCCACAGTGTACCTATTGGCTATCTGGCCTCAGGCCTAGATCTTTACAACCAGGCAGTAACCAGACATCAATGCATCTTGCCTCACACCTCTAACGCCAGCCTCTGTCCTTTGTCCATGCAGGTAAAATCTCTCCGCAGGTGTTTGTCTGTTCCCACATTGACTGCTACAACCGCCTCTGCTCAGGTTTTCAAAACAACAGTTCACTCCTCTCAGGTCCGTTCAAAACTTTAATGACCAGGCCACCAGTGTTTCCTCTAAGCTGACTGCCTGGCTGGTTGCCCAGGAGAGATTCAAATGCTGCCAAACTGATGAGGAACACACCTACAACTGGCATCATGGGTTTCTAATGGTGGTGCACATCTACATGTGCTTCATTGAACATAAAATTTATTCTGCAGATAGATTAAATACGCTGCCATGGCTTACTTCTAAGGGCTTTCACAGCTTGGCTTCCTGGTAATAATCAAATCTATCCTATCACATAGAACTCTACAAAACATTCAAGCATCCCTATCTTCCACACTCTCTTTTATCGATCGGATACCATCCTCAAATTAGTTTGAAAGGCCACTACCCTGTCCCCTCTAC
The DNA here is from genome assembly GCF_033958435.1 of Carettochelys insculpta. Lineage (NCBI taxonomy): Eukaryota > Metazoa > Chordata > Testudines > Carettochelyidae > Carettochelys > Carettochelys insculpta. The sequence continues at coordinate 193,244,576 of NC_134139.1, forward strand.
AAATTCTTCCTTCAGATCACAGTATCTCATACTACGTGCATGAATAACTGCTAAATGGTAACAGCAAAGTAGATGGCCAGTTGTTGCTACACAGATTAACCTTGCCCGTTCATACATTATCACCGAAAAACACTAAGGCTACGGCTACACTGTAGCTGTAACTCGAAATAACTTATGCAATTTGTGCAAAGCAATTGGAATACCACTCTCAAAACTGCAGCATAGCATTTAGCCATGGAGTTGTTATTGGTATCTGGAAATAGCAACTATAGTGTTGCCACAGCCTAAACGATTGAAAACTATCTACCTCTGCATGGAGCTTATAGCCCATACTTTTATGATTCCATGATTCTGCAGACTAAACAAATCCTTTTTTTCATTCTTTCATCATTTTTGCTACTCTCTCTGGACTTTTATTCAACTTGTCCACATCTTTGCTGATACATGGTACCCAGAACTAAATGTTGTACCCCAACTGAGGCTGAGTAGAGTGAAAGAACTACTTCTTGTGCCTTGCTCACAACATTTCTACTAATACAGCACAGAATGATGTTTGATTTTCTCCAAATATTAAACTGTTGACTCATACTTACTTTGTGATCTGCTATAATAACCTTCAGATGTTTTTCTGCAGTACTTCTTCCTACACAGTTATTTCCCACTTTACATACGTAAAGTTGATTATTCTTTCTTTAATGAAGTACTCTATATATGCTCTTATTGAATTTCATCCTATCAATTTTATACAAGTTCATTTGTCAAGATTATTTTGAATTCTAATCTTGTACTCCCAAAGCACTTGCCATCCCTCCTAGCATGATGTCATTTGTAAACTCTGAGCATACTCTCTCTGCTATTATCCAAATAATTGATAAGGATATTTAACAGAACTAGACTCATGACAGATGCTTGCAAGACCCCATTCAATATGCCCTTCCACTTTAATTGCAAGCCACTGCTAACTAATCTTGGAATATGGTTTTCTAGCGAGTTGTAGACCTACCTTATGGTCAGTTCAACTCGGTAGTATTTCTCTAAATAGTGAGATGATCATGTGAAACTATCAAAAGCCTTACTAAAATGCATACATATGAAATCCACTTCTGTTTCCCATCCAAAAGGCTTGTTACCCAATCAAATGAAACTATTACGCTGGTTTAATACAATTTGTTTTTGACAAATCGTTGCTGACTTATTTATTACCTTATTTTCTTCTAGGTGCTTAAAACCTATTTTTTTCTTCCATTTTGAACTTTCTTGGCACCAAAGTTTGACCTTTTGCAATCCGTAAATCCTTCCCCCATCTTTCACAAAGTCTCTTGGATAATTGCTAATGGCTCAGAAATCTGTGCTGTCTGTTTCTTAATTATTCTAGGATGTATTTCATCAGGCCTGACTGACTTAAAGCAACTAACTTATGCAAGTAATTCTTTACTTGTTCTACACAACCATATTTACACTTACGGCTCATTAATCCAACCACTGCTATTGTTTTTTCTGGTGACAACTGAAGCAAAAAAGGCACTGAACAATTGAGACATTGCTGCATTTTCTGATATTGCCTTTCCCTTCAATACTGAAGGAGGTCTCTCCCCTGGTATTCCTCTTGCTTTTCATGTATCTGTTAAAGTGCGTGTTTGTTACCCTACACATTCACAGCTTGTTTGCCCCTGTTTTATATCTTGATCTTTCTAGTTTTGTCCCAACATGTTTGTTATGTATTTAAATTCTTTCACAATTTGACTTAATTATTTTTTAAATTTCAGATCACTGAAGATCTCCTGGTTAAGCCAGGGTGAACCCTTACCATACTTCCTCTCTCTTGTACATTCAAACAGTTGTTTGGTGCTCTTTATTTCTCTTCGAGAATACTTGCCAACTCTCTTTTTCCCCTAAGGCTCTTGAAATCCATTATTTGTATTCTGTTTTCCCTCCTTAGAATCATTAACTCATGATCACCTTTATACAAGTTGCCCTCCACTTCCAGACTCTCAACCAACTCCACCTTATTTATCAAAAATCAGATCTAGAACAGTCCCTCCCCTTAACTGCCTTCTCCAACCTTTGAACTGCCCCTACCGTACATTCCAAGAAGTTCCTAGATAATCTATGAACTGCTGTTTTGTTTTCTCAACAGATCTCAGGGTTTGGGGCTTAGCAGTCCTATGCTTTGGATGGTTCTGTCAGCTGTTTAAAAAAGCCTCACCCACCTCTCCTTCCCCTTACTCAACAGATGTACCTCATCTCTGCTCAGCAGTCCTTTTCCCCAGAATGGCACCCCATGGTAAAGCTACAGCCCGGCTGGTGACACCATATGCACAGCCATGCTCATCTCTAAGAAGCATTTGTCTGTCTGGGCTCCTACCTTCGACCAGGACTGAAGATATTATCACCTGCACCTCCAACTATTTCACCTTCACTTCCAGAGCATGACAGTCACTTCTGATATACTCAGGGTGACACCTTGCAATATCACTAGTGCTACATGGATCCATGGGGAGTAATCAGAGATCTAAAAGTCAGCTGCCCAAAAAGCTTGTAAATAATAAAGAAGTGTTTTTTTTTCTTTTTTAGTAAGTACTGGTTGATCCTTTGTATCCTACAGCATCTTAAAACTTCATGCCTAGCTGCAGACACATTACCAGAGAGCTCACAGCTCCATGCATGATCTTTGTTTTTTTGTTTTTTTGTGGGGTGCTCTAGTTATTTCTTTACCGCTCCTTGGGAACAGGAGCTTGGGGGCTTTGACCTGCGGAAAGAGATTCCAAGTGACTTCTTTCTTGGGCAGGGGATTCTGTACAGTTGGTGGTAGCAGCTACTGGTTGATTTCAGTGAAAACTGAATCTGAGAATTTTTTTCTGTCTCTGGGAACTGCAGAGACAGGGACTCCAATGTTTCATTTGGCCAGCTGCCCCCCATTACCTGCACTTTAAGGCTGTGTCTACACGTGCCCCAAACTTCGAAATGGCCATGCAAATGGCCATTTCGAAGTTTACTAATGAAGCGCTGAAATGCATATTCAGCGCTTCATTAGCATGCGGGCGGCAGCGGCGCTTCGAAATTGACGAGCCTTGCCGCCGCGCGGCGCGTCCAGACGGGGCTCCTTTTCGAAAGGGCCCCGCCTACTTCGAAGTCCCCTTATTCCCGTGAGCTCATGGGAATAAGGGGACTTTGAAGTAGGCGGGGCCCTTTCGAAAAGGAGCCCCGTCTGGACGCGCCGCGCGGCGGCAAGGCTCGTCAATTTCGAAGCGCCGCTGCCGCCCGCATGCTAATGAAGCGCTGAATATGCATTTCAGCGCTTCATTAGTAAACTTCGAAATGGCCATTTGCATGGCCATTTCGAAGTTTGGGGCACGTGTAGACGTAACCTAAGTGCCAGGGTGGTGAATCAGCTATGACAGTGTGCTCCCTGTGACAGAGCCACCTCCTCCTCCCACAGTGGTGAGACATCATCATCTCTAGCTAGACAGCATCCTCTGCCATGGAGGTCTACCTATGAAGTAGTCTCAAATTCCTTGTGTTCATGGGTGCTCTTCAGCCTAACCACCTCCACTCACAGCTCTCCTACTGGTTTCCTGAGAGATTCCACGAGCAGACACCTTTTCCACTGGATGATCTCCTCAGCCTGGCTTTCTACAAAACAGAAGTGCAGGCCACAGTCTACAAATCCATACCACAATCTGGGTAGAGGCATCCATGGTCCGCGTCTCTGGATACAAGTACGGGTGGAGGACAAGAGACTGACACTGGTGATGTGCCCTTTCGTAATCATCCCCTCTCCTACAAACTCACAGTTTCTGTGCCCCATTTGCTAGTTCCTCTTCATCATTCAGGCTTTAAAGCCCTTCTCTCAAATGTCAGCATCACCTGGCTGTCAATCACACAGGGAAAAATGATCTCAAAGCTGACTGAGGATCAAAGATGATCATGGGAACAAAGGCTCAAACTGTCCCCAAACACACAATCCCAACTGAAAATGTAACTTTAAGTAATCCAAAAGAGAAAGATACAAAGGAAATAGCCAAACAAGCTCACTAACCCCAAGATTAGAAGTGACTACTGAAGGCATACATGATAACAGTAATGAAGTATACAAATGGCTCTTATAAAGAGAAGTGTGATAACCACTGAGGACAGAAGGCTTTTGCAGGAAAATTAACGAGCTTAAATTTCAGGGAGAGAGATTTGGGTTATACCTTAGGAAAAACTTCCAATGTTAGAGAATCCTCAGAGTTAAGAACAAATTACTTAGGAAGCTTGCGAAATCTCTAAGATTGTCTAACGCTTTCTTAGAAACTTCTGAGCACCTATCAGGGACAGGATAGTCCAGTCCTCAGTGTCAGGGACTGAACTAGATGATATGGCAAGGTCCCCTTCAGTCCTACATTTCTATGATTCTAGCTATCACCCACTGCTTTAACCATTCGCTTAGGTATCTGAACAATAGCACGCCTTCAAAGAAAACCCGGTTTTCCATTACACATGGCAAGAAACTTGCTGCTTCTCATAATTTTCCTTTTAACATTTTAGAATAAAGATTTAGTTCAAGTTCACAGTTGAAATTCGATCCTAGTATTTATAGTCTCAGATGATTTCAAATATAGGTATGTTCATTTAATTTTTTCAAACTGATACTGATGTTCAAAAAGCTCCACAAAAGGTGCAGTGGATGAATGATAATGGTAAATTACTTTGAAGATGAAAATAAAAAAGATATCTATTATATTCACATGAATACATACATATCTGCATGTATTAAAATAAATACATGGAGTCTTACCTCTTTGTTAACAAATTGTTCTCAATCCAACACAAAGACTGTTTTTGTCTATGTTTCATGCGAGAAAGTTCAGTCACTGTTCTGTTCACAGATTTTGTTTCAATTTTATTTTACAGACTTGCAAGTAAATGAATGGCTAATACACATCACATGCCACGCCATATAAAAAAATTTCCACAAGCTTTGTGAGATGACAACTTATTGGACTTGATACAGTCTAGTGTGGAAGAGTATTTACTTTCATTACAAATACAGGGAACTTAAATTCCATAAAGATGACCTGCTGTAATATAACAGCTTACCCTCACAAAACACCTTTCCAAATACACTATACACAATAAGAATCACATCGTGACAGCTATGGATTGGGAAACTCCAACTGTATCTTCATCAGTACAGAGTCCAAGTATTACAGGATTCCACAGTAATGGGAAACGAGAGCAGATCATTGATTCTTTATGAACAACAAATCTAGAAGAAACCCTATCTTTGCAAGCTTATGTATACACAGTAAACCCTTGAGTTAAGCGGAGTGTTGTGTTTCTGCAAGTCCTGTGTAACTTGAATTTTTGAGCAAGTCGAGAGGAGAGAGGAACCAGGCTGCAGCCTGGTTCAAAGGTCCCCTGGGTTTGCAGAAGCCAGAAAACTGACCAGCCCAGCAAGACCAGTCAGTTCCCTGGCTCCCAGAGTGGCACAGAACCAGGGGGCAGTCTGGTTCCTGTCTCCACACCTCTTGCAGGACCCGGGAAACTGACCAGCAGCCTGACTCCCAGCTACCCTCTGCTTGCAGAGAGGGGAAACTGAGCAGGGCAGCAGCCTTGGTCAACTTCCTGGCTCCAGCCAGTGGAGGGGAGCTGGGAACCAGGAGCAGACTGGCTCCCGGCTTGCCTCTGCTTCTTGCTGTCAGGAAACTAATCAGGGCTGCTGCCCTGCTCAGTTTCCTAGCTCTGAAAGCAGAGGGGATCCGGGAGGCAGGCTACTGTCTGATTCCCAGCTCCCTGCCGCTCCAGAGACCAGGAAACCACTCCTGGTGGGGCGGCAGCCAAGAGTCAGTCTGCTGTCCCTGACAGAAGCGAGGAAAATCTGCTCCTGTTAGGAACAACAGCCTGACTGGCAGCTGACTCCCCTTCACCCCTTGACAGGAAACTGCTCTTGTCGGGACAGCAGTCACGAGTCAGGCTGCTCCCCCCCCCAACAGGAGTGGTTTCCCAGTCCTGTCAGGGACAGCAGCCTGACCCACAGCTGCCATGCTTCACAGCAGCAGCTGCCGTCCCTGACAGGAGCAGGAAATTGCTCCTGTCAGGGGTGCAAGAGTCAGGCTGCTGCCCCTGACAGGAACAGTTTCTCTGCTACCGTCAGGGACAGCAGTGTGACTCGCGGCTGCTGCTCCTGTCAGGGTCTGCAGTCACATTAACCCAAGACACGCGCAACTTGATTGTATGCATCTTGAGGATTTACTGTACTAGCAGATGGACTCAGTGTTGCTCGGCTCTTTAACTGAAATAATTTTCTGAAAATAAATGAAAAATGTACATGTTTTTATCCCAATTATAGTATTTCTCAAAACCAAAGCAAAATGAAGGCTAGAGTGAGGGTTCGGGGTGAGAGGGGCAGGAGGCGGATGGCAGCTCAAGGCAGGAAGTGGGGTGCACAAATTAGGGCAGTGGTTTCAGTGCAGGGGAGGCTACAAGGGACACCCATGGTGGAGAGGGTGACAGTGCTAGAGTGGCAGGATTTCCCAGGGAACCAGGGAGAACTCCCCATCCAGTGACTCTTCCTGGGTGGGAGGGATCCTGGGCTGCATGCTTGTCACATGGGAGCTGCAGCTTAGTGAGCTGGCCTACAACCTGTGGGAGGGGGCAGCACTCTGGGAGATACCCCCAGCTTCTGCTGCCCTGCCAGGCCTGCAGCTTCTCCAGGGGGTCTTTTTACTTGGTAGTGGCTGCCCCCAGCCTCCAGCTGCCCCCACCACTCCCAGCCCTGTACTGGTTGAGGTGGGGGTGATGCTCTGAGGGCTACTCCCAGCCTCCAGCAGCCCCCTCCACCAAGCAGCTTGTTTGGTGGGATGCTCCAGAAGCCCCCTCCACCTCCAGTGCCTCCTGCAGCCTACAGGCTGTCATTAGGGACCACACCTTGGGGGAGTGGGGCTGCTCCTCCCTCCTACAGATCCCCTGACATGGCCTGTTGGCTCTTGAAGTGGAGTCTAGGCTGTGGGGCTGCCTGTTACCCTCCAGTGGCCCCCATTCAGCCTGCAGGGTGGGGGGAGGCTTTTGGAGTTGCCCCCAGCCTCCAGCAGGCTCCCCCTTCCCCACAGCCTGCAGGCTTTCTGAGGGAGGCTACCTCCCCCGAAATTTCCCCCTGTGGCCTATAGGCTGTCTAGGTGAGGAGCCAGGCTCCACTGCTGTTCCTGCCCTCCAACAGTACCTCTGCAGCCTTCCACCTGTCTGGGGGGCCAGGCTCCAGAGGCTGCCCCCACTTCCAACTGTCATCCCACCTCCAGCAGCCTCCTTGTGGCCTGCAGGCTGTCTAGGGAGGCTCAGGCCATGGGGCTTGCTCCCCTCCTCCAGCAGCCCCCCCAACCCACCCCGCAGGCTGTGTGAGGGTGACGTTCTAGGGGCTGCCTCCAATATCCCCTCCCATGTCTGGGGCTGCCCCTCTCCATAGCCCCCTCTGTAGCCTGTAGGCTCTCCATGGAGGCAGGCTCCGAGTTTGGGGTAGAGGAGCTACTTACTCAGTCTTTGTGGCTGGCAAGATGGTAGAATCCAAGCCGTGATGGCCTCTGTCTTGGTGCTGAAGCTGCCCCCCCCAGTGGCCACTCTCAGCATATGTCTCCATTAGAGAAAGTAAGTCGATTGCAGACACACAATTCTAGCTATGGTGACTGCTTAGCTAGAATCAATGTATTTGCAGTAGACTTACCTGGCCATCCTCACTGAAGAAGGTCAACGGGAGAGTTTCTCCAGTCAACTTCCCTTACTCCTCATGTCTCGTAAAGAGTACAAGGGTCGATGACAACCTCTGATAGGGACGTGCAAAAATCAACCTACCAGATGCACAAAATCAAACCCTGGAAGATCGACCCTGGGTGGGTAGGTCTTCACGGGTAGTGCAGACATAGCCTCAGTATCGTGTCCCTCCTGTCTCTGCCCCTCCCTTCTCCTTCTGCCCTCTCGCTTTCCACGTTCTGGGAAATCCTGGGATTTCAGGCCTTTCCCACTTTCCAAGCACAACCAAATCCTGACCTTGGTTTAAGTTAGGGTAAGAGGAAGCTGCACACCAGATTTTGTGGATATAGCTCTTACAAGAGACTACAAGAACAAACGTAGCACTGGCAGACACAGAATAAAATAGACAGAGATATGTTCTTACATATTCAATTGCTGGTAACTCACAAGCAGCAATGTAAGAGTCAAGCTGAACTATAATTATCAGTGAGTTCTGCCAATGGGTACATCAGATATTTATGCTGCTATGGAATAATGTTAGATAAATGTACACCCTGAATTCCGAGTAGCTGCCCTAAATATCTCTATTAACTGCTACAGGGGCTGCCTGCACTCTCATGTAATGGGCTATAACTCTCAATGGTAGATCTAAACTGGCTATTTCAAAGGACAACTTGAGGCAGAAGTGCAACAAAGTGCGAAGTGCCTGCACCCCCTTGGAGGGGAAGGGTATGCAAGATTTCCTAAAAGGGGAACAGTGCGATTGACCTCCCTCCTCTGATGTCCTCTTCTGCCATCGCCAGGGGAGCGTGGTACATCACTTCCAGAAGGCTGCCTGAGCTCTCCCTCATACAGCACAGCACTTCGCCACATGCTTAGTGTTAAGTGCCATTGGAAGCAGGGACATTGTACTCAACACCTGCAGAATAAAGCCTGATGCACTGATAAAGCTATATAGTGCTACACTAGCTTAGTTAGCCTGTAGCTGCTAATATTCCCTACTGCCTCTGTCATAACATAGAACAAAAAGGGTTAAATTGAAAGGCCACATATTTAAAAAGAATAAAGTATATTTACACAACCCATGGAAGCCTATGGAACTCACTGCCCTTCAAATATTGAGAATAAGAGTTTAATGAGATTAAAGAATCTGAAACACAAGAGTAACAAGAACATCCACAGTTTCATTACACAGGATTCTTTTTTAAAAAAAAAGAAATTAGAAGCTATAAAAGGCTAATTCTGAAAAGTTTCAGAAGTCATTAACTAAAAAAAAAAGTCAAGAAATTTGCCTAAAAAATCAGCAATGATTGTTAACTGTGGTATTTCTTGCACCTTTATGTGAAACATCTGTTTCTGCCCCATGTCGGAGCGATGAAGCTGCACTAAAAAGACCACTGCTCTGATCCAGCATGGGAATTCCTACATGCTCTTAACAGAAAACTGTGTATGGTACAGTCATGATCTACTGTAGTTATCTGAGCTCAAGATGAAAAATCAGGAACCCCTGAGTTCTGATTTCAGATAGTAACTTCACCTGTAATTACTATTCAAACACTCAGTGTCAATAATATTGACCTCTAATGCATAATAAAATTGATTTAAGGATTAATCTGTGTTTGTAACTCACTTTGAAGATGAAGTTTTTTTAATGTTTTCCTTTAAAGTTCAGGAGGCTTGTCAGCTACCCCCTAATGAGGGAGCAGCACCTATTATTTGAAATGAAGCAATATAGCAGGGTTCTATGCAGTTGGGTCTACTCTTTGTACCCATTTATTTTTTTAAAAACTTTTGTTGTGCTATTGTAACTGCAGTTCCATTAGAAGCAGTAACACATGGCACACCAGCCTGATAAGGAATCAGAAACTGGCAGCATTTTAACCCATGTGATGAGCCTTCGTGGGGAAGATCCAGTTCTTCAGATCTGGAGATAGTGCTGAACTGGAAATGGTACAGCACCACCTCCAGATCTGAAGTGGACCTGCGCCATGAAAGCTCATCACCTAATAAATTATTTTGTTAGTCTTTAAAGTGCTCCATGACTGCTTTTTTTGTTGTTAGGATAGAGACTAAGATGGCTCTCTCTGCTACCTTCAGTTCTAGTTGATCGTTAAAATGTCATCAAAACTAGTGCTGAAATTTCCAGAGTATCAGTGAAGATTTTGGTCCCAAATATAAGAACTGGTTGAAACTGTCAAAATATCAGGCAACCAGTCTTCCCTTTCCTCCCTCAGGTTCTCTCACTTCCTTTGAAGTCATCAGTCAGTGCTAGTTCATGTCTGCTAAACATTCTGAAGTCCTCAAAAAGAGAAGGGAAAGAAGACTTAATGAATGGAAACTGGAAAAAAGTGGAGGGAACAAGAATGGGAAGGATGAGAAAAGGAAATAGAATTTCTGATACAGAAAAAACAATACCATCGAAAAATTTCCATCAACCAAAAAAAAGTATCAGAATTTTTACACTTTCACCAGAAGACCAGCAGGCACAAAAATTTACATCATTTGCAAATACTGGAAAAGACCAATTATCGAAAGCCACCATTTTACTTAAATAATACACTAAAAATTGGTTTTGTTCAGAAAGTAGTTTTTTCGCCAGTCATTTCTTTGGTTGATCTCAGAAACAGGCAACATCAGACACAGCACAGTTTATGCTAGTAGGATAAAGTCAGTAATGTGTTTCTGGTATTACTTTTACCTACTGTGAAATGCATTTTAACCTGAAGTTTGGAAATCAATTCAATTTTTTTTAAATGAACTAGCTTCAAAATAAATCTACAAGAATTTTCCTTGCTGCAACTGTCAAACATCCGTAAGACTTTGGAGCACCTTACTCCACAAAACACGCTGTGCAGGTTCCTACGCAACTATAACAGCACTTGGTCAGCCTACTCTACCAACTTAACACAGTACTATTTAATACTGCTAAAAATCAAATCTTACCCACAGGAATCATCTGGATGCAGCGTTTAAGCATCTGACTGTATGACAGCCAAATGATGTGGTACATGCTCCATCTACTGGCAAGACATGCCAACATGAACTTACATTTGTTACTGTAACTATTGCAATAGTTAAAGGGGCACTTCTCCTGTCCCAGCCTCCAAAATTTACTTCAACTGCTATGGTAGTGATTAATTTACGGCATACCTAGGACAAGACACACCAGTACTATCTTCCCTTCTCAAATACACATACACACTCACCCCTTTGTCACTCATGTTATACCACTGTACACCCCACTTCTCTTTCACTCATGCCATTGGAACTAGGGCTGCTTCAGGACTGGCTGGAGCTCCTCCTCCCACAGAGTGCCCAGGACCGTTGCAGATGGGGACTGCTCCGCCCAAGCTGGAGTGCATCAACCCAGGGGCACATCTGAGTCCACTGCAGACAGGAGTTGCTCCAGCTGTGCTGAAGTGCTGTCACCCACCGCACCACCATGAGCAGGGATATTCCAACCATGTTCGAGCAGCCCCAGTCTCTAGTGTGCAGTGAGTGAGAGCACTGGGCTGGAGTGGCCTCCCCAGCCGCACCCCCCCCCCAACACACACACCTCTTTAATTGATTAACCAGTTAAACAGAGCATTTAACCAGGTAACCAATTAAACAGGGTTTTACATCCCTAATAGGCAGCAAAGCTCAAGCAGATTTGGAAAAGGATGTAGAACTGAATACCAAAGACCAGCTATACCCCTCGAAAGTGCAAGTTAAAGAAAAGAAGCTTCCTTATGATTATCTGATCGTGAATTAACCCTACAGAAATACTTCACCCCACAAAACTGTAAAAAATCTACCCTGAACTTACATTATTGCTTAAGAAATACAAATTACATTACCTCAAAAAAAGAGGCTGGACCATAAGAATGAGCCATGTTTTCAAGGTAACATGAAGTAGAAATAAACTATAAAGTCAAAGTGTGAAAACACTATGGCAAATATATTAGGAAAGTGGCAACACCACTACATTTTAACATATGGATGGTGAGGCACAAAAAAAAGTAGCAAACACATCACACGCATATGGTCATATTCAGCTCTCTGTATAAATCCCAAGTAACCTCATTTACTTTAGTACACATCAATGTAACATAATAGAATTTTCTTCATACTAAAGAATAGGCCAGACTTAGCCAAGCTAATGACATCTGTCTATTGGTATTTTCAGGGATGAATTTTCATCAATTACTATTTAGAATAACCCTTTTAGGTCTCGTCTACAATGTGACACGGCTTCAACTGATGGCAATAAAAGTGAAAGCCACAATTTAGTCCTGAAAGCCACAAATTAGTCCTGACTAGGGATCAAGTGCTGTTGCCCAACTGGGGCCTCTCAGTCATCTGCTCCTTGGATTTGGCTGGAGAAGAACAATGCTTCTCCATTGTTTCTTCTGAGGCACCAGTGTTCACGACCAGTGCCTATCCTCTGATTAGCCTCAGGAAGAGTTGTGCCAGGACAATGGAGAGAGGGCCCTCTGGGTCAGTGAGGATGTACTGGACGTGGAGGGGCAGAGTGTTGTCTCCATAAGGAGCACTTTAAGCCACTGTTACCTGTAAGAGTTTTGGGATGGATCTTGCAGTAGATTTTGCAATAGTCTTTTTGGTGACATTCCCCCAGGCACCTTAAATAAGGAGCGTCAGGATCACTGTGGCATGCTCTTCAAGCAGACTTCAATTTTAAAATATCAAACCGTGGCACGCCACAGTTCTGAGGAGTCAGAAGGAAAATGAGAACTCCTCACTTACTTAATTATAAACTATTACTAAACAATAATAAACTATATATAAATGACAAAGATAAAGATGCTTGTTGAATCAAGGGCTATGGGAGGTTCTACCTATCCCTTACTGTAGATAAGAAGGAACTGGGGGTAGGCAGTTCCGCAGGGATAGTATGTTGAGCACCATGAAGGCATGACTCAAGGGGGTACTCAGGTGACCCAGTGGATGGTGCTAGGGAAAAAAAAATCTGGCTACCATGCATGAACACCTGGCTGGCATTAACATGAAAAAGTACACAAAGAAGAACTGAATTTAGTTTCAGCCTGAAAGAAGAAAAATGGAAGTCTGTTTCACAAATGCTAATTGAAAAGAACAATTTTGGTCACATATCATCAAACTATATCAATCATTTTCTGATATTACTCTGTTTTTAAATCAAGTGTTGCCCAACTTTTTGATAGCAAAGACTATCTAATTCCCTCCCATTTTCACTGACTTGGACATCAAAATATATCTTATTCTTGCTCTAAAATATATTATTCCCCCTCCATTTAAAAATCATTCCTTTCTAAACTAATTATAAAAACAGCAAGAAGTCCTTTGGCACCTTATAGACTAACAGATTTTTTGGAGCACAAGTTTTCACTGGCAAAGACCCCCTTTGTCCGATGCCACATTTGACAAAGTAGGTCTTTAACCACAAAAGCTTATGTTCCAAAAAATCTGTTAGTCTATAAGGTGCCACAGGACTTCTCACTGTTTTTGCAGACACAGACTAACACAGCTACCCCTCTGATACTAATCTAATCTTACACATATTATCCGCACATTATAACAGTCATCAAAAATGTATAGACAGTACTTTGGCGTTAATCTCTGTTCCAAATAATTTCCCTTTTCCCTTTCTACAAAAAAGATAATCTAGATCAGGGGTCAGAAAACTTTCCGAGGCAGAGGGTCAAAATTTGACCTTTTGACATCCGTGTACAGTCTGAGTGCCAATGATACTTTTTAAAGTCACCAACAGACCTACTTACAACAGCTTCATTAATAGATAAATTAAGATGCAGAGCTTTACCATTTAGGTAGTGTTTGGTAGCATTAGACGGTCTTTTGTTAATCCACCGGAGGCACAGCTTTCAGCATGTTCTCAGCTGCATGGAGGAAGTGGGGGGAGGGAGAAGCTGAGCTCCTGCCTTGCATGCCAATGAAAATAGGTTGGTGTGCCACTGTTGGCACCCGTACGCAGGGTTTCTGACCCTTGATCTAGATAATACAGGGTTCTATCTCAGTGCAAGAGACTAGACAAGACAACCTATAGGGGTCCTTAGTGGCACCTGTGCCCTCCTTTCCATGAGAGTCCTGGCTGGAAATAAAAGAAGAAAACAGCATCTCAAAAGACCACAATGCAGCAATGAGTTTAATGGCACACAAACACACACACACACAAACAATCACGAACCACATTTTTCTATCTTTATTTTTTGTGAAAAGCATCTACAGTTTTCTTTATTCATGCTGCAGAATGAAAATTTAGAAAGCAAATTTCTGCTTCCATCTTATGCAATTATTTCATACTGCCATTTCTTGAATTCCTTAAGTATAGGAATTGAAGGACTGGGCAAGAAATAAGCCTTCAGAACAGGCCACAGACGTATCATCTCTAGAATGATTTGATGTCAAATCTATCCCATATATTTCTAAAATACTCTTTAGGGCTAGCATAGTATATCATCACTATGCTAAAAACAAACACAAAGTGGATGAGGTAATATATACTATTGGACAAGCTCCTATTAGCACAAGAGACAAACTTTCAAGCTGCAAAGATTTCTTCCTCAAGCTTGTCTCTTCTACCAACAGATGGTAGTCCAAAAAGATGTTACCTCATCCATTTTTTATCTCATATCCCTGGAATTACATGCACAAATGGACAGAAGGGGAAAAGGAAACATTAGTGAAGAAATCCCCTAAGAGGTTACCGGGTTTTTTCTTAAATATTAATAATGGACCCCACAGTTCAACTGGAGGCCGATTTACTAGTTTCTTATCCTGATTAGTCAAATAGTCACTACAGGTTGCACCTCTCTTGTCCAGCATGGTTGAGATCTGACAAATCTCGAACAAGAGAATTTGTCAGATGAGGGGAGGTCCAGGGCTTCTGCCACAGACAGCCCTGCACTCCAAGTGCTGCTGCGATCCCAACCTACATGCTCCCCAGGGCTGCCACAGGGCTCCAGACCGTTCCCCCCGGCTGCCGCTGGGCAGTCAGGGGACTCTGGCTCCTGGCCCCATGCTACCACGGGGCAGGCAACGGGGCTCTGGCTCCTGGCCTTGTGCTGTCTTGGGGCAGGCAATCGGGCTCTGGCTCTTGTCCCTATGATGCCATGGGGCCGGTGGGGGCTCCAGTTCCAACCTTGCTGTTATGTGATAGGCAGGGCTCCTGGACTGGACAAGCCTCAGCTGGGTACCTTCTTGGCCGGCAACATCCGTGGTGCCAGACAGAAAAGTACCAGATTTGAGAATTGCAACCTATAGTACTATCTAAACAACATGTAAAGAACTTCTACAGTATATGATCAAACACAGTATACTTCTCTGTTCTAGAACTGACTTTGTGATTAGGGTGCCCTGTAAGCTACAGACTTGTACAGCCACTCAGGACAGATTTGAATGTCACCCAGCTGATTAGCAGAGCACCCACAGCTAGGCTTTGTTTCTACTGGTAGGGCACATTCATACATGCCTTGGTGCACATAAAAATGTATTCTGAACATGGATGGAAAAGATGACAGAACACACTGGTTATGACAGTGCTGGACAAACTCAACTTTCATTCATTTAAATTAGATCAATTGAGGCTTCCCATCACCTTTCAGTGGTGTACGCTTAAGCTGCTTGCAACTATATCTCTGCAAGCAAAACACAGCTTACCAATTTTCTATAATAAAAATGCCTTATAGGGAACTTAACACAGGAAATATTTACTTAAGGTGTTCTTGTTTCACAGTTATGCATAAGATTATTCTAAATCCCAGAGAAAGATAATTTTAATTTTTTTTACACTGAAAAAATATTTTCAAGCTACTGTGCTACTTATATTTTTTGCATTAAAAGAGTTTGAAATCTTGCTTTCCACCTCCTTTCAATGGTTCTCTCTGAAGATATTTAATGACGTTGGAAAACAGATGCCTCAAAGACACAAGAGCTGTGTGGCTAATGTGGCTCTTCTAAAGGGGAAATAAAAAGGATGACTAAAACTGATAATTTATAGAAATAATTGTCCTTTCTTAAGCGTGCATCAAATCCATGACCATTGCTATCTGGGAGAGTGCTCTAGCTTCAATACAAAATGATTTGAAGTACTCACATGCACATTTATTTGCAGAGCGGTGCCAATCTGCTATTGCATTTTTTTGTTTGTTCCGCAATGCCTCTTCAACTCTTGTTTCTGTTTTCCGTACAGTGGAACCATGAGGATTTATTTGCTCTGCTGTTACAGATAAGCCTGCACATAAAAGATAAGCATACCTATTTAAATAATCTGAGCTGCATAAACTAAACAAGAAGATGCCTACAACATAGTATTGCATTAAAAATATAGCAATTAGCATATTTAAATAGACATTGTTAAACCAAGATATAAATGAACCATATTTGTTTTTAGCTAGGAATAGAATGTATTGTACATAAAGTCTTAAAAACTGTTATATCGGATGTCTTACAACTCATATGGATTTGAAACATTGCAGAAGCATATATGATATAAAACTTCACTACAGACACTGCATACACCTCTTCCTGACAGGTGGTACCTAGATCTTCACCAGGGCTGTGTCTAGATTGCAGAGAACTGTTGGAAAAAGATATGCAAATTGCACAACGCATTTGCATATCTTTTGCAGACAGTTCTGACAGGAGAGACATTTCCAACATTTGGCCCATCCACATGGGGCCAAATGTCAGAAAAACACCCTCTCTCCAGACTTTCCTTCTTCTTCGTGGAACAAGGTGTACAGACATGGTGACAGAATTCTCCTGACTGGCAGATTTCTTCCGAGAGATCTGCAGTCTGGACACGTACTGTCAACAAAACTTCTGTCGACAGAAGTTTTGTTGACAGAAGACTGCAGCCTAGACATAGCCTAGCATTTAGGTCAGCTTAATTATCTCATGCTGGGATGTGGATTCTTCCACACCTGTGAACCCTAAAGCTAAGTCAAGTTAACTTTCTGTTGAAACCCAGGCCTTCGGAAAAAAAACTGATCATTGTGTGACTTAAACAATCAATTCAATATTTTGGAACACAAACACTGTTTTTTAAATCTGTACTTTCCCCTCCCAGCCCAGATTACCTAAATAAAAGAATAAGATCCAAAAATAACCTTATGGTGACAGTTTGCTATTTCCACAGATTTTAAATGGACTACTTAAAAATAAATACAAATGTATATTACCATTTTTGAAGGATTTCCACTCATGGCACTTTTCAATCTTAAGATTCAGTATATTCCCCAAACATACTTGGTGAAAAAATTTCTACATGAAGAATTGCGAAGTTTAAGTAAAAATTTACATTATTATTGTATTTTGTATATATATATATAATATAGACTGTATTTTGTGTGTGTATATATACAGCAAATTTATACTGTATTACATATATATACACACACACACTGTATGCTGTTTTTGTATATACATAATTTATAATGTATAATATATACACACACACACACACACACACACACACACACACACATTCCCAATTGAAAAGTGTATTTGTTTCACAGAATACCTGAATTTTTATATCAATCAGAAATCAGAAATTATGACTGCTTTTTGCTTTTGCAAATTAATGGTCAGGTATAGCTGGTGACCTGCGATACTGATTAATCCAATATTTCACCACTCTTTCCTTCTGCGCCCCCCTCCCCCAACAAAAAATTCAGGGTATAATTGTAATTACCACGTTGTCAGGTATGTTTGATAAAAGAGCCCATAGACATGAAGTAATATATATATGCACATTA
The DNA here is from genome assembly GCF_033958435.1 of Carettochelys insculpta. Taxonomy (NCBI): domain Eukaryota; kingdom Metazoa; phylum Chordata; order Testudines; family Carettochelyidae; genus Carettochelys; species Carettochelys insculpta. The sequence continues at coordinate 193,262,056 of NC_134139.1, forward strand.
TGATTTGCAACATGTGCACTGCTGAGGCACCCTACTTTTATAACATGGAAACACAGACCAAAGGTCTATGTAGTGTCACATTTCTTCTTGACAGTGTCCAACATCAGATGCTTCACAGAAAGGTGCAAGAATCACTATCTTGGCAGTCACTCAATAACAAGTATGACATCTTCATGTCACCCTCCTATTTTTGAGTCCATTGATGGCTGATCAGCCCGTCCGCTGCTGGGTAATTTGTCCCACATCAGAATCTCCATTTAGCATCTAATAATTAAGTGATTTTTGATAAGCTCTGAAGCAATATGAAACATATTGCTCTGAAAACGTCTAAAAAGTATTTATTGTATTACTACTCCATATAGTCTTAGTATCCACTGCAACATACAATGAGCCTATCATGCTAAATTGTTGTCATAAGTTCCAAAAATTAAATGATGTACTGTCTGAAGTGGTGTTAATTTTATCTCTTTTGAATTTACTGCCTTTCAGTTTCATAAAATCATAGAATTGGAATGAAACTCATGAGGTCATCAAGTCCAGTCCTCTGCCCTCATGGCAAAATCAAGTACAATCTATAACAACCAGACAGGTGTTTCTCTAACATGCTTTTAAAAATATTTAATGATAGAGAATGCACAACAGGGTGGGAAATAAATTTTGATGGGGGGGCACTAAAAGATTCTGGTAAGAGTTCAATGGATGCACTTTCCTAGGGAAGATGATGTGGAGTTAGGTGCAGAAGAGAGTTAGGGACAGGGAACTGGGGTGCAGGATAGGTTGTGGAACCTCAGAAGTAGTTTGGTTGAACAAGGGGGTTGCAGCCCGGGTGGGGAGTACTGGGGTCCAGGATGGGTACAGGAGAAGATTCTGGTCTGGGGGAGAGGCATAGCAGTGGGTCCAGGGTCTGGGAACGAGGTGGAGTGCAGCACAGCTCCTGGCCAGCAGCACTCAGGCAGGCTTCCCTCCCTGCCAGCAGCCTCGGCCCACTGACTCTTCCATATGGCTTTCTGCTGGAGGCTTTCCTCTGGATGTTTTCCAATATGCCCGTACCTTTCCTGAAATGTGACACCCAGAACTGGACACAACACACCAACACAGGCCTGATCAGCACAGAATAGAGCAGAAGGATTTCTTCTTCTACCCTGCTTACAACACACCTGATAATACATCCCAGAACATATGCTTTATTTGCAAGAGTGTCACATTGTTGACTCGTATTTATCTCGCAGTCCACTATCACTCCCAGATCCCTTTCCAGAGTACTGCCTCCTAGATAGTCATTTCCCATACTGTATAATGCAACTGATGGGTTCTTCCTAAGTGGAGTATTTTGCATTTGTTCTTATTGAATTTCATCCTATTTATATTAGACCATTTCACCAGTTTATCCACATCATTTTGAATTATACACCTTTCCCCTAAAGCACTTGCAATCTCTCCCAACTTGGTATAAGCTGCAAACTTTAAGTGTACTCTTTACACCATTATTTAAATTATTGATGAAGATATTAAACAGACATGGATCCAGAACTGATCCCTGCAAAACCCACTTGTTATGCCCTTCCACCATCAGTATGAACCATTCATAACTACTTTCTGGGAAAAACTGTCTAACCAGTTATATACCTACCTTATAGTAGCTCCATATAGGTTGCATTTCCATAGTTTAATAATGAAGTCTAGATATACTACATCTACCACTTTCCCCTTAACCACAATACTACTTACCCTGTGAAAGAAAGCTATCAGACTGGTTAGCTAGGATTTGTTCTTGACATATCCATTCTAATTACTGCTGATCAACTTATCTCAGGTGCGGGGAGGGGCGGTGTGGAAGGGATAGCTCAGTGGTTTGAGCTCTGGCCTGCTAAACCCTGGGTTGTTAGCTCAATCCTTGAGGATTCAGGGATCTGGGGCAAACAGATTTAAAAAAAAAAGCTGTCAGGGGTGGTGATAGGTCCTGCTGTGAGTGCAGGGGACTGGACTCAATGTCTTCTGAAGGTCCCTTCCCATTCTATGTGAGAGGTATATCTGCAAGTGGATTTCTTAATTCATTGGTTTATCTTTCATAATACAGAAAGCTGGCCACCAGTTGCCTCTCACTAACAATGACTCAAAACCATTTGCAGTACAGTTCAGGGAGTTGAAAAGTAAACATATTAAGCTTGGTGGTTGATGAAGCCCTATTTTGCTGTCAGAACGTAAAAAGTGGACAGAATTAAGGGAAATGACCTCCTCCTGTTCACTATCTGATTCACCACTTGAGACTGGAGGTGGACGACATGGTACCAGTCAGACTCCAGTGTCTGAAGTAAACCTGTTACCAGAGCACTGGTACAGAGCAAGGGAAACTTTGGTATGTCAGTTACCAAGAGATCTTTAAAGCATCTAAATTACTGCCATGACAACATATACTGTGCCAATGATGGCTGCCAGTGAGAAGATCACACTGAAGGAATCAGTGATCTGGATTGTACTTAATGCTCACAGGCTGGATAGCTCTCTGTTGATGGTGCTGATGGGAATGCTCATATACCATAATTGTCTTATCAATGGTGTGGTCCCTGCCAGACATTGCTTTGATGCTTATGCCCATGAGGTCCTATTGTGCATCAGTGGATCTGCTGCTTCTGACATTCGTTAACTATGGTCACAGTGTTTAAACCATCTTGGTACAAACAGGATTGATAATACCGGAACAGACAGTGATCTTTTTCAGATCGCCCATGGGCCACAGTACTCTTTTTTTGAAGCTTTACATGTGAGTTCTCCAGCTTTATTTGGTAAGACTTCCAAACTCTAAAAGGTATTTGGTTCAGATACGGCCTTTAAACTTGTCATTTAAGTCTACTTCTTGTCTTCGTGCTTCCTTTTTCTTCAGAGGTACACATGACTTTTGAAACTCTACTATAAACCCACACTCTACAGAACAAACTACAACAATAATAATGGTCCATTGTTAGATAAAGGTAATATTGTTCATATTAAGACAGAAAAGGCAAAGTGTTCAATGAATATTTCCTTCTATAAAAGACAGACGATGTACTTTGAAGCACAAGACTTAAGCTCAAAAATCTTGACAAACTGGAGAAATGATCTAAAATAAACTGGACGAAATTCAATAATGACAAATGCAAAGATATTTAGGAGTGAAAAATCAACTACAGAAATATCAAGTGGGAAATGAATACCTAAGAAGGACTCTTCCTACAAAGACCTGGGCTCACAGTGGCTCTCAAATTAAATGAAATTCAACAATGTAATACAGTTTCATAAAAGGTGAATATCATTCTGACATATATTACCAAAAATGTTGTAAGCAAGACATAAGAAGTAATTCTTCCACTCTGCCAGCAGTGACAAGGCCTCAACTGGAGTACAGTATCCAGTTCTGGGTACCATACAGTTCAAAAAAGATACGCACAAATTGGAGGAAATCCAAAAGGAGAGCAACAATAATGGTCTAGAAAACAGGATCTATGAGGAATGACAAAAAATGAGTTTACTTAGTCTGGAGAAGAGATAAGTGAAGGGGGAGAAGATAAAAATCTTCAAGTACACAAAAGTTTGTTATAAAGAGAAGGGTGATAAATTATTGTTGTTTAACCAGTGAGGATCAGACGAGAACCAACAGGGCTTAAAAATTGCAGCTAGGAAGATTTAGATTAGACATTAAGAAAATTAGCCTGTACTTACTACACTTACAGTTAGGAACAAATTATGCAGGCAACTTGTGGAATCTCTGTCACTGGAGGTTCTTACTTAAGAACAGATTAGACAAACACCTGTCTGGCATGATCTAGATCAGTGGTTCCTAACCTGGGGTCCGTGGACCCCTGGAGGTCTGCAAGGGTATTGCAGGGGGGACATTAAAAAAAAAAGAGATAAATAAACATGAGCATAGAAAATAGAACTGGCTTTGATGGGGGCTAGCGAACAGTTGCGGGGGCCAGTTGATTGGGAGTCTGCACTACTGAAAAGGTTGGTAACCACTGGTCTAGATAATATTTAGTGCAGTAGTCTGCAGTGGATCACCTACTAATGTCCATTCCAGTTCTACATTTCCATGAGTCTATATATTCATATCATAATGATGAAATACTATCCATCCTAACACTAATTCAGCTACTATAATTAGACCTTTCAAAATCAGTAAGGCCTAGATAATTTGTCTCCAAGAATTTAAGAGAGCTGGCCAAGGTGCTCTCAGGATTGCCAATGTTGACTTTAAATAAGTCTTCAAACATGTGGAAAAGTTCCAGAAGACAGAAGAAAAGCTATTATAATACTGATATTTAACAAACGTAAACAGGGCAACTCAGATAACCACAGGCCCATGAGCCTGACATTCATTCTAGTGAAAATAATGCAACAGCGGATACAGGACTATTAATAGAGAATTAAAGAGAGTAAGATGAATAATACCAGTCAACATAGGCTTGTAAACTGATCCCATCAAACCTGTCAAACTAATTCAGTACAGTTTTGATTAGGGTACAGATTTGACTGATAAAGTTCATAGTATTGATGTAACAGACTTCTGTAAGGTGCATAATTTGATACTGCATGCCATGCTGACTGAAGAACTAACTCAATACCTAATCAACATGGAACACATCAAAAAGATTAAAAACTGACTGTGTTAAATTTCAACATAAAACTGTAAAGGGAGACTCATCATCAAGCAGATGCTCTTCTAAACTGGTTCCAGAAGGATCAGATCACGGTTCTACGCTATTTAACATTTTGTCAATAACCTGAAACAAAATTACCATAAGATTTGCAGATGACTCACTGTGGAGCAGTGAAAAATAATAAAAAGGGCAGTTCACTGATACACAGTGATCTGGATCAATTATTAAGATTGGTGTAAGCAAACAGTTTGTGTTTCAATATGCCAAACATGTCATGGACCTAGAGTTTCTAAAGTCTGTTTTCTTAAGTAGTATCCAAGACAAATCTAAGAACTTTCTTTCCTTTGCTTTTCATTTCAGGGCTATTTTGAATATCATCATCACCACCACCAATCACCATGGGTTCAGAGCCTGTTGGTGCCCGATGCTTTCATCATTATTTCCTTCCATCTGTTCCTGTCCAGCCCAGAGTGGCTTAGTTTCTGTAGACTACCCCCGCACCAATCTACTACATCATCCACCCATTCTCTGTGTGGTCTGTCTCTCCTATTCGAACTGTCCATTATGCCAGATACCAGGGCCTTGATTTTTCATTCCTCATTCATTCTGCAGATATGCCTGAACAGCTGTAACTTACGCCGTATAACCTTCTGCAGTAGGTTCTCTTTTGTCTGTATTTTCCCATATAATTCCTCGTTGGTGACCTTCTGCATCCATCCTATTCTCAGGATCTTTCTATAACAACTCCTCTCGAATGCCAATATCCTTCTCTTCAAAACTTGCATTATCACCCAAATTATTCTATTTTATTCGCTACACTATCTGCTATTTCCTTCTTATAGTCAAGATCATATGTTATGTTGCTTCCCAGATACGTGAACTTCTACACTCTCTACTTCAATTCCATCTACACTGATCTTCCTTCCTATTTCCTTATCTCCAAATACCATTGTTTTTGTTTTATCAAGGTTCATAAGCAGCCCATACCATTTCCCTTCCTCGTTTAGTTCCTGCACTGTTCTTGCTAGCTTCTCTTCATCTTCTTCAATTATAACTATGTCATCCACAAACTTCAAGTTGTTGATTCTCATCCCATGAAAGATATCCCTTCTACCTCTTCCTTGATCTTGTCCATCACTCTCTCTAGCTGCATGATGAACATACTTGGCGATATCAGATCTACTTGTCTCGTATCGCTACTCACTCTCAACCAACTTCATGTCTTTCTGCATGTTCTCACTGCTACATCTGCACTGTTGTTGATACCTGTCAACAACTGTATCAGTCTGCTATCCATTCTGCATGACTCCAACACCACCACCAGTCACTTTCTGATCTATACTGTCAAATGCCTTTTGAAAAAATCAACGAAGCAAGTACAGATGTTCTTGATGTTTCATCAAGCTTTCTCTGCTATCAATCTTAGTGCCAATATCTGCTGTATGGTAATTCTGTCTTTCCTTAATCCCGCTTGCTCATCCACTAGATGTTCTTCTACCTGCAACCTCAATCTCCGCGTCAGTATCATCATCATCATCATAACCTTGCCTAGATGACTTGTTAGGGCAATCATTCTGTAGTTCATGCACTCCCTTTCTTGCGTATTGTTACTAGCATGGATCTTGTCCATAGCTTATTGGTATTACTGAAACCTCCCCTTATATAGTCGTGTCATGTTAATTTTTAATAAATTTCCTTCCCTGCAGGATGTTGATTATACTGTGGTCACTTAGGTCTATGTTGAAAATACTACCTAAATACTATGTGCTCTAGAAGGCTGTTTCAAGAAGTATTTCTTTAAAATTTAATTAAGTTTCTTCTCTGTTCAGTGTGACATTTGACCATGCTGTAAGTGGATAAGTAATGTCCTCATTATTGGTTTTTTTACCGTCCATTTAAACTGTCTTAACACTGTGCACTTAATATTCTTTCTTGATCCAGCAACATATTTATACTCTTGATGTTTATGATTTGAATCCATATGGATTTGAATGCAATACTCACCAATCAGGATATATATCCCACTAGATGCTACGGAGTACTTTCAGATACTTTCACCTAACCTATTCTTTCAATAGAGTCTACAGTTAGGTGCTACACTATTTTACCATGTTCAGTAAGAGCTTTTATATTATTGATTTTTAAATCAGCCAGGCATTGCAATACACCCAATTCTGGTTTTAAGTGTCTCAACATCTCATACATTACAATAAATATGTTTAGTTTTTAAAGTTCAAAACTTACCTCTTTTTCTTCTTGCTTCCTTTATTTCTTCACACATTTTATTAAACTCAGGATCCAGCTCAGCGGCAATTATGGCATGTGCTGTGTCCTTCAAGGTACAAGCTCTGTGTCTAATTATTTTATCTACAAAAATAATATAAGAAATTACATATCTTAAAACAAAAGAAAAAAAACAGGAAATCAAACAAATGTAAGCACAAATGAAGTAAGACCACTCTAACATTAGATCGGAAAGTTGGTGCATGTGTGAAGTGTGTGTCACTCTCCATCTCTCTTTTTATTCCCTTTTATTTTTTAAAGTTAGCATATGTACCACGAGTTCAAAACACATTAACTATTTGGCAATGCAGAATTTTGCTAAGGTGGAAAACTTTTGCTTTGTATTAATCACTGGTTGTTTCTCTCCAATGCAAAAGGTGAGCTTTTACCTCCTTCACAGATTATTTATGCCTTAGTAGAAAGTGGTGTTTAACAATTTGTCAAGCTTGGTCCAGAAAAGAAGAACTTATTCTACAAAATGTTACATTCAACTTCACTCCTATAGTTTTCAAGCAGATGTGTTACGGGAATGCTGAAAGCCTGCATCACCAACACCACTCATCAGAGAAATGGAGGGGGTGGGGGGCAGGAGGAAAGGAGTTATAAGTAAGACTGTCCTTCCTTCAGAGGTGTACAGAGTCCTTGAATTAGACTAGAACCTTGTGTGCGATATTTCCATGACATCGTTCACACAGGGCCTGGCGTGACCTCAACAAACTTATCTTCAGAGACAAACCAACCACGAAATCCGTTTGCAGAGCGGTAGTGAAGTATTACTGGTATTTTGAAGTAAGTGGACTTAAAAGTCACTAGGGATTCTGGAAATCTCAAATTCTGAAAATTTGCTGAATCAGAAGTCAAAGTAGAGAAAATTCATTTTCCTGGTCTCTTAGGCCATATCTACAAAGTGAATTGGTTTCAAAATAATTTATGCAATTTGCCCTCTGCAAATTGTGTATATTTTCTCAAAACTCCTTATTCTGAACTGGTGCTGTCAAAACAGCACTGAAGTTCAGAATAAGCAGCTATTCCAAAAGTTCTGTTATTCCTCGTGGGATAAAGGGTACTGTAACTGGAATACCATGCTCAAAAAGTCAGCGCTAATTCAAGCGTGAGAAAAGCAGAGTTCCAGAGACCAGACTGTGGAGAAAGCAGGGAGCAAGGACACACTAGTCAGAGAAGGGGATCCTGCTGAAGATCAAGCTAATTCCCAGGGTAACCAGTGGAAGACACCATGACAGAGTTGCACTCCCCTGACAGAACAGTATACAATAGTAAGCAACAAGAAAAATAGCCACTATACAATTCTATTTTACACATGGTATAGTGTGGCCAGCAACTTGCTAAGGGAATGCTCTAACTAGAGGACTTAGCTCTTGGAACACACAATTAACTATGGGAAATTCATAAACAACAAGTTCTTGAACAAACAGACAATGAGGTATCTCACAAAAAGGAAAACCTCTAAAATAACAACAGATGTTTTGTAACCTCAGAGATGCTTCGTATGGAGCACTAAGCATAATGGAAGGTGTCACCCAAGGAACAAGAATGGATAAAAACCAGCATGACGCTGACAAAGATGCAGCAGCTGAATATTCCCAGACAACTGGAGAATCAGGATCGAACAGGCAACACAGATCTGACATCGTCTGGTATGCCAGATGAGGGGACACTGTTCATGTCAATGTCTCTGGTTCCAGACTCAACAGATATCCCACGGATGGAACACAGTGGAAAGTACAACCCCAAATTAATGCTGCCTTGGTACCGGACAAAAGGACCAATTCCATCAAGTGTACCTCAAGAGTCATGGTGCCAGTCTGCACAGATTCTGGCAGAGGATTCTTTCAAAGCTCTGGAATGGCTAGTCTGTGTTATAGGCCCTTTTCTCCAGGTCCCAGAAGAGACTAACAATCCCTCTTTCCCCTAGAGAAGGCTTCAGAATCTGACAGAGGGATATTATCTTGTAACAGTTATGATGATGTCTGAGGAGCCAGTACTACATCTCATGCCAACACAGAATTTTATATGACTTTATACCATGACGGAGAACCTTTTTGGGGTTGGGAGCAACTGACCCAAAGAAGAATCAGTTGGGCACCACATAAAAGAACAACCCACAAAATTCTCACTGATGAGGCCCCGACTGAGACATCTCACTCCCCTCATGCTCTAACACCTTAGGCAGGAGGGAGGAGAAGTGGGGACTGAAGTTCAAGGCTTCTCCCCAGGCCAGATTAACGCTTCTAGGGTCCTGTGATGGATCAAAAATGCAGGGGGGTGGGGGAGTTCATGATTCAATGTGCGGGACGTGCCTGCTGAGGAGCAGGTGTGGGGCTTGGGTGGGAGGGAGGGTGAAGGAGTAGTATGGAGTTGGGGGAATCCGGGTGGGAGGTAAGGTGCATAAGTGGGCAGAGGGCAGCAGTAGGGGGGTTGAGTAGCAGGCTACAGGTGAAGGGCCTAGGAAGGAGAGAGGGTGCAATAAATAGGCTGAAGGTGGGGATCTGAGCAGGAGGGAGGGCGAAGGAGCAGGGTGGGGAAGATGGGTGGGGGATGCAGAAGCAGGTAGGAGGATATGGGTGGGAGAAGGAAACATGTCCTCACTGCCGCTGCCTCCCCACTTCCCCTCCCTCTGATAGGGAAATGGCAGAACACCTCTCCAGGGAACTTTTTCTCCAACCGCTGTCAGGCACCACACCTATGCCACTCTTAAGCTGCGTCTACACGTGCACGCTACTTCGAAGTAGCGGCAGTAACTTCGAAATAGCGCCCGTCACGTCTACACGTGTTGGGCGCTATTTCGAAGTTGAAATCGACGTTAGGCGGCGAGACGTCGAAGTCGCTAACCCCATGAGGGGATGGGAATAGCGCCCTACTTCGACGTTCAACATCGAAGTAGGGACGTGTAGACGATCCGCGTCCCGCAACATCGAAATAGCGGGGTCCTCCATGGCGGCCATCAGCTGGGGGGTTGAGAGATACTCTCTCTCCAGCCCTTGCGGGGCTCTGTGGTCACCGTGGGCAGCAGCCCTTAGCCCAGGGCTTCTGGCTGCTGCTGCTGCAGCTGGGGGTCCGTGCTGCATATACAGGGTCTGCAACTAGTTGTTGGCTCTGTGTATCTTGCACTGTTTAATGAAAGTGTGTCTGGGAGGGGCCCTTTAAGGGAGCGACTTGCTGTTGAGTCCGCCCCGTGACCCTGTCTGCAGCTGTGCCTGGCTCCCTTATTTCGATGTGTGCTACTTTGCCGTGTAGACGTTCCCTCGCTGTGCCTATTTCGATGTTGGGCTGAGCAACGTCGAAGTTGAACATCGACGTTGCCAGCCCTGGAGGACGTGTAGACGTTATTCATCGAAATAGCCTATTTCGATGTCGCAACATCGAAATAAGCTATTTCGAAGTTGGGTGCACGTGTAGACGTAGCCTTAGTGTCCAGAACTCTAGCCAATCAATCAGAGTGGCAGAAAAACTTCTCTGCAGACAGTGCTTGTCATTCCCTCAGCTGTAGAAGAGAGAGGGGCAGCAGCTGCAGTTGCACACAGAACCTCCAACCCCTTGGCAGAGCCCATGGGCCAGATCTGGTCCTGGCCAGCCTGATTCAACCCGCAAGGCTTGGGGCTTCCCACATCCCATGGGCCAGATGCTGTGGAGGGGAGCCCTGGATCTGGATGCAGGCAAGGCACAATCCAGATTCAGACCACAGGCCAGCGGTTTCCCACCCAATTTATAACAAAATTTCAGAAAACTGAAATAGAAAAGTCAGCATGAAGCAATGCCACACTGACACAATCAGTCTAGCAATGGGCAGAGAATGAACAAACAAGGGTCAGAGTAGCGATATCCTTTTGTTATATAAGGGGCCACAAAGAAAGGACATGAATACTGCCCCATGGATATTGCTAAGCAAAATTCTCTGGCTTTAGTGCAGTGGGCATATGACTACCTCTGTGTAACATATTTGCAACCACTCAGAGAATTATTTTTTGTTTTGTCTCACGCTTATTTAATGAAAACATTTTTCAGGGCTGTCAAGCGATAAAAATAATTAATTGCAATTAATCAGTTTAAAAATGAATAATGATTAATTGCACTGTTACACAATAATACATAAAAAGGGCTGGAGGAGGGGTAGACTCTGCCATATGCAGTGCAAGTTCAGTGGCACTCAGCTCCCAGCTACAGGTGGCACAGGGCTCAGGGGTGGGGTTGGCTCCTGGGCTGTGGAGAATAGACCCCACCATGAGCAGTGCAGAGTCAGAGATGGGGGACTCAGCCCCAGAATCAGATGTGGGGGTGTGGAGGGCATGCAAAGAGAGGGTGGCTTGAGACCTGCAAGAAGGGGATGGCTTGGGCAAGCCCCCCAGGTTGTTTTATTTTTTAAAAAAATACGGTCACCTGGGAGGGGAGAGGGATAGGTGTCAGGGTCTTCTTGTTTATGTTTCTGTTGGAATTGGGACCACACTGCTTTGGTTTTTCTCTGCGCCCTCTGGTGGAGGACTATATTAGTGCACCTTACCTAAGTGTCTGCAGAGCAGCACATGCTGGTTTCCCACCCTTTGAGACTCTGCGAATAACGTATGTTCATTTTTTAACATGTTAATTCTGCCCTGTGTTAATAGCAGGCATTAACTGACAGCCCTACTTTTAATTCACTGTCTTCATTTGCAGATGGGATCGGTTTTCCACTCATCACTCTGTACTAACAAATGTTTTAATAGGGCATTTTCATTTTAAAGCTTCACTTGAACTTTCAGAAGCTGTCAGACCAAAGGCTCATTTAACCACATCTGTCTTTCCAACACATAATAATGATCCTTTATAGTAAAGAAACTGGATGATCTGTCCCATATCTACAGGAGGACAGCATTAAGGCCAATGCCTTCCTGTAGGTACATTTTTGCCCAGTTTGTCCTACAACAAAGAGACTTTAAAAACAAATTAGATAGGGAGATTTGTGAACTGGGCTTCATATTCAAATTCAAACACATTAACACTTGGTATGAACAAAGAAAGCAATTATCTCATGCATTACAATGACTCATCCCCCTCCTTTGATGTTCACAATGATCTCGGGCAAGACACCCAACATCCCCCAGCCTTCAACCGCCTCCTTCAGTTCATGTATTCATTTTATTGCAATTTTTTTTGGACCTCTGTACTATATATCTGGGTCTGGACTGGCAATGCTATAGATCTGAGGAAGTGGGTCTGTCCCATGAAAGCCCATCACCTAATAAATCAGTTTGTTAGTCTTTGAAGTGGTACATTAATGTTGTTTTGTTTTGTCCACTTAAGAGTCTCTTGAATATTAAAAGAACAGACTGTAATCAGGGAAACATCACTTGTTTAGCTAATTAACAACACAGTACAAAGTTTGATTAGATGCCTGAATAATAATCATATACACGATTAAAGAACTATTCTCTTCAGTTTAGGTAGGCCAAAACTAAAGAGTTCCTTACCACCAGGATCTTTGTCTGGATTGTATTCTAATGCATTGCTACAGATGAGATCAATATCCGTCAGGAAATCCTTGGCAGTCAAATAGTTGTGTTTATCAATTTTGGTTATTACTGTAGACAGATCCATTGGTTCTTTGATAACTTCAAGATAATCTGAAACCTACAATCAAATAGCATACTGAAATGACACAGGGTCTTATGCATTCAATCGGCATACTATTAATTTCTCACTTTATGCACACATTCATAAAGCATGTTTAGCGTTAATTAAGAAACGTACAAGTTCAAAATTTTGACCATTTTCATCACATATATAATTCAAACATTTAGAGACACTGAAATTATAGACCTGCTGTTAGACTGGTAAAGTTACGGTTCCTTGAGAGATTTACCAATGCATGATTTTCAGATAAAGTTATATTGGTGCTGCAATGAGAGTGTCTTTATATTATATACACAAGATATTTTAATATTGTCCAGAATATTAAAAATAATAGGCCTATCCCTCACAACAAAGAGGGCCGTGAAACTGTCCATTTTGAAGGCAAGTCTGTGTTGTTAATTCTTCAACTCATTAAAACCATTTGAAAACCATTTTCTGAAAAACATTTACAGTAATAAACTGTATGATCACTAAGTATAATTTCTCTCTTATAAGTATGATATGAATCTTGTCATGGGGCACTTTCAGAAGGCCCCTTTTCTATGAAGTTCATTGCCTTCTATGTTGAACCACATGATGGGTTCAGCAGCCAATGAGGCAGAACGAAAGGTATTTAACTGAAATAACTGTACAATAAGGGAACTCTTAGCAGGACAAGAACTCATCAGACCTAGATTTTTATTCTTTTAACTGATTAAAAATAAAATATGCACCTACATGAATGTGCCAATGTCATTAGGATTACAATCAATTTACAGCAATAGGCAACCTATCCCAGTGACTGAGCCACCGTGAGAAGCCTTCTTTCATCTTAGCGAGCCGCATGATTGTCAAGTTGTCCTTTTCGCATGTTTAACAATAAACATTTAATTGACATGGTTGAGCCCTTATGACAAGGCTACATTCCATCTGGTAGAGCAAACACTTGTGGAAGATTGCTAGATACCGTGTATGAGAAGGTTGCAAAAAATACAGAAGTAAATTCAACAGTTTAATCCTGACGGATGGAGCAATGTACACCATCACTCAGTAATATGTGCCTGTGTGACAACAGAAGAAGGGGCTGCATATCTTTCAGAAACAACCAACAGGAAATGGCCACACAACAGAATATTTAGAAGTGGCACAAGTAAAAGCTGTAATAAACTATGAGCAAAAATTCAACTATCACTTATGCAGTTTTGTCACAATGCTGCAAACATGACAAGACACTTAGAAGAAGAAATGAAAGGTTGTCCTTAATAACATAGGGCAGCAATGCCCATTTAATGCATCTTTTAGCCAAAGACAGAAAAAAAGAAACTGTTAAAGTCAGAAAATTCTTTCATAAAAACCGTTCTGCTTCAGTTTCACTGAAGAGAGAAGAAGGGTCCAAACTAAATTTTCCCTCAAGGTGTTTGATGTAATTCTGTGGCTGATCATTTAAAACAATTTATTAAGAACTGGCCTAGTCTCATAAAACTGTGTGAGGAAAACTGTGGCAAAACAGATGGAAGTATCTCATCCAAAGTATCTAACATTGGATTAAAGAGGAACGTAGCAGATATGCTCAATACACTGAAACTCATATCCACACTCTTAAACAAATGAGAGAAATTGTGGCTGTATTGCTGATGCTGCCAAAATTGGGAAGGCACTTAAAGAGACATTGATGAAAGAAACACCTCACCAGGAAGTTAAACTTCAGGCAATAAAGCAGCAAATGGATCAAACGTGAACTCCACCTCCTTTTTTTTTTTTTTTTTTTTTTTGCAAACAATCTCAACTCCAGATATCTAACTTCTGAAGATGCTCCTGCTGCCACTACATGGACATCTCAAAAATCACGCCTCAGTTATTCCAGTCATAATAAATTTTAAGGCTGGAGTGAACATTTAAATTGGTAAACTTAACAAGAAGTCACTCCCCTGAATTGGTGGAAATCAATAGCCGGACACCACGAAACAGAGTTCCTTCAGTTACTAAGCCAGCTTTTCACAACAGTAGTTTGCTCTGCAGGCACAGAGAATATTTTCATCATTTGGTTTTATTCATTCAAAGCTAAAAACTATGTTGAAAAAGCAGAAAAACTTATATTTCTGTTTCAGTTCATGAATTAAACCAACAGTAGCAGTGAGGAAGATTAAAGCTGTTTATAGAAGTTTTAAGGCGACTGTACATTTAGAGTTAATAAAATCTGAAGACTAAAAGAAAATTTGAAGACAGCCATCAGCTGGCATCTCCAGAGACCTGTTAAAGTTACAAATGTGAAACATGTCTAGAATGTAAGATTTAGTTTAATAAAATGTAAGTACCATTTGTATTTGTGTAAGATTTAGTTCTTACCATTCCTAATGTATTGCTGTTGCATGTGCAGCTTAATACAGGTAATATGTATTATTTACAAAATTCATAAAAATCAAGTAATCTTTAACACACACACACACACACACACACACACACACACACACACACACACACACACACACACACACACACCCTACATATTGTCAAATGCTGTTCAGAGTTGTAAAGTAACGTTTAGTGATCAAATTTCCACCACTGTTTCAAAAATATCTAAAGAACTATCTGTGAGAAACTTGATTTAAATCAATACGTTCTATAAGATGATGGTAGCCAAAAATTGAAAAATGTATTTAGAACAAACTGTAACGATTCAAGAAGAATAATTTTTGATTAACCAAGTAAGAATGTGTTTTAAAAGTTCTGACAAGAAATATATCTCAACATATATCCTAATAACACTACTTCAACATCACGTAACACCCTTCTACTGATTAAATGCTTAAATGTGTATTTAAAACGCATTTTCAACTCTGAACAGCAGTAAAGATGGCATCCCTAGAAGTAAACTGACCAATTTATAAGCAGAAAGTTATCTTCTAAACAGAGGCCCTATAAACTCATCCTGGGATCTAAATGTTAATCTTGTGGGGGGGTTTGTTTTGTTTTTTTTTCCTAGCCATTGTATCACCATCAGTAACAGATTCTTTATGTGAAACTGTCAGTTTATACAGCAGATCAGGAAAGGAAAAGACCCGCTGGCAAATCACTAAATCTCATCTGAGTCAATTCCCAATTTACAAAATGAAGATGGTAATACTTCCTTTCTTACACCTCATTTGCGTTTTACTCTTTGGGGCAGAAAGTCTGTGACTATATGCATGTACTGCTCCCTAGAAATCACCGTTCTGAACATAACCCATAATGTAAATTGCATATAGTTGAAGAGAACTGTCCATAATCTTCTGATAAATAAATTAAGCCACAAAAACGTTCAAATATATCTGGCCTGAAACTGATGGAGGACTGGTTGGGACGTCACCTGAATGTCTGTTAACACTGCATTCAATTTAAATTGCACTTCTGTTACAAAAATATTACAGTAAAAATGACGTTGTACGGCCACATTTTTATCATCTTCTCAATAACTTACAGAACAAATGTTCAATTTAGAAGTGCAAAAGTGTTTTGTTTTGTTTTTTCTTCCTTACTGCTATCCCTATAAAGTTAGCACTGTTTCGAAAGCCAAACTAGGCTCTTTCCTTCTCATACACCAGCACCGTAATGGACATGCAGGCCCAATGAGGCCCTCAGTTCTGACTGTGCAAACCCGCTGCCTTCCAATTATGCCCTTCAACAGATCTTCACATGTGTAAATAATTGGAACTTACAGATTCATAGATTCTGTGGTCAGAAGGGATCCTTATGATCATCTAATCTAACCTTCTTTGTAACACAGATCACAGAACTGCCCTGAATAATTCCTAATTAAATAGCTTTCACAAAGATGCAAAACTCAATAAGGAAGAGAACATGATTCACTTTTCCATCACTACGTTGGTTCTACAGGAACAAATAGCAGTAAAAGCTGTTTTTTTTGGTAACTAAAGCAAATACAATTCCAAACACATACTGGCAGCGTATCTGATAAATAAGTTGCTACCATTTTTATAATGTTGATTTTCAGAGTAGAAAAGCACTTTAAACTGACCAGCAGAGGCTACAGTATGGCAAGTATCACTGCTGACAGTGTTTCCAAGAATATGCTTCTGATCTATCGCACTATGGAAAAAACGTTCTATGACCAAGCCACCAGCTGATTACTGATGAACAGCATTGGCTAGGTCATGGATATCAAAGATATCTGGGATATTAATTTACCCATGCCCTTTTTAAATAAATCATATTTTTTCTAACAGGTTCGACTTCATTTTTTGCACATTACTGAAACAAGACCTCTTCAATATCCACCGGTTTGCTGAAGATGTTAAAGCGTTTGTCTGTGGCCAGCCTCTTGGTAACATCCCTGAGAAACAACCGTAGTTCTCTCAACGTGTTTTCCTCCTGATCCTCCATTCGTTGCTTTTCGGTTTCTGAAAGCTGGCGAGGAGGAGTTGGCAGCGCTAGAGGAAGAACTTCCAGAGTACAAAGAGCTATGCAAGAAGCCAAGAAAAAAAAAAAAAAAAAAAAAAGAGAGAATGTAAATATGCGTAAGGGTGAATTGTAGGATTACTGCTTTCTGGATTTTCACAATGCACTTAATCAAGGAGAAGATATCTCACTTTCCTTTGCCCTTTTCAAACTTGACTATTTAAACTAATCCCCATTTCACTATGCGTAATAGAAACAAGTCAGTTCTGCACATTTTAAAAACCTATCAGTTGTTAGTGACCATAACTGGAAGTCCCAAAATAACTTTAAAGAAAGAAAAATCATTTTACAATTCAAGAATTTTATTCAAACAGATGCGCATTTTATTTTGATTTTACTGTAGAAGTAGCTTACCAGCCTGTTTCTTTTTGGGAGGGGGCATTGATGCTTGATTAAGAATTAACTCCTGGAAAAATCTCAATCGATCTTCTTCACTTGGTCTTTGAATATAAAAAACCTCTTCATATTGGATTCTAAAGATACACTTCACCTGCAAGAAAACAATGTCATGAAGGTCACAGTATTCAACTTCTTCTCCAACTATTTGATCAGTATCAAAACAAAAAGCAGTCAAGTAGCACTTTAAAGACTAGCAAAATGGTTCATTAGGTGAGCTTTCGTGGGACAGACCCACTTCTTCAGACCACAGCCAGACCAGAACAGACTCAATATTTAAGGCACAGAGAACCAAAAACAGTAAGCAAGGAGGACAAATCAGAAAAAGATAATCAAGGTGAGCAAATCAGAGAGTGGAGGGGTGCGGGGGGGAAGGTCAAGAATTAGTTTGAGCCAAGTAGGCAGACAAGCCCCTATAGTGACTCAGAAAGTTCCCATCACAATTTAAACCATGTGTTAATGTGCCGAATTTGAATATAAAAGCCAGCTCAGATGTTTCTCTTCCCAAAACGGAGCGATAATTCCTTTTCTGTAACACACATACCTTTAGGTCGTTGACAGAATGCCCCATTCCATTAAAATGTTGACTAACTGGTTTGTGGATCTGGAGTGTTTTGATGTCTGTTTTGTGCCCATTGACCCTTTGTCTAAGGGAGTTAGAAGTCTGTCCAATATACAAAGCACCTGGGCATTGTTGGCACATGATGGCATGTATGATGTTAGTAGAGTTAGTAGTTACTAACATCATATATGCCATCATGTGCCAACAATGCCCAGATGTTTTGTATATTGGACAGACTTCTAACTCCCTTAGACAAAGGGTCAATGGGCACAAAACAGACATCAAAACACTCCAGATCCACAAACCAGTTAGTCAACATTTTAATGGAATGGGGCATTCTGTCAACGACCTAAAGGTATGTGTGTTACAGAAAAGGAATTATCGCTCCGTTTTGGGAAGAGAAACATCTGAGCTGGCTTTTATATTCAAATTCGGCACATTAACACATGGTTTAAATTGTGATGGGAACTTTCTGAGTCACTATAGGGGCTTGTCTGCCTACTTGGCTCAAACTAATTCTTGACCTTCCCCCCCGCACCCCTCCACTCTCTGATTTGCTCACCTTGATTATCTTTTTCTGATTTGTCCTCCTTGCTTACTGTTTTTGGTTCTCTGTGCCTTAAATATTGAGTCTGTTCTGGTCTGGCTGTGGTCTGAAGAAGTGGGTCTGTTCCACGAAAGCTCACCTAATGAACCATTTTGCTAGTCTTTAAAGTGCTACTTGACTGCTTTTTGTTTTGATAGTGTATAGACTAGCACGGCTTCCTCTTTGTTACTATCTGGTCAGTGTATTAGTTGAAAATTGGAGAATCAACTTTTCAAAGTAAGCAAACCAGCTGTACTTGAGAAGTAACTAAACTATTCCCAAAGAAGCACTATATCCAAGAAATATGATTAATCTGGAACTAGCAGAGGGGTAGCCTTGTTAGTCTGTTCTCCAACAAAACAAAGCAGCAGAAATGCAGCACTATAAAGACTAACAACATGGTTTATTTGGTGATGAGCTTTCATGGGACAGACCCACTTCTTCAGATCAATTTAATTTCTAATACAGATTGATATTTACAAGTATAGAGGACCAAAAAAAAAAACAAATAACCACACGCAATAATTCTCTTTCTTTCTTTCTTTCTTTTTTTTGGTCCTCTGTATTTATAAATGTCAGTTTGTATTAGAAATGAAATTGATTTGATGAAGTGGGTCTGTCCCACGAAAGCTCATCACCGAATAAATTATTTTGTTAGTCTTTAAAATGCTGCACTTCTGCTCCTTTGTTTTAAATTGGAAATTTTATTCAATTTTCTGTAGCCTTGAAGTTTAAAGGACCATTACTGCAATGTTAAGAGAAAGAGAACACTATTTAGAACATACTGTACGAATACCATACATTTTAAGGCAACTAAAACTATGCTGCAATTCCTGAGTCATATTATACTTTATTACACTGCAATACTTCAGTGGATTTTTCCAGAACGATACCAATGTAACATAGCAAAATCTAACACAGAGTCTTTAATAGTGGGAGCTCCTTTATGGAGATCATTTTCAGTTGCAGAGGAAAAACTCACTTTAAGAGAAAGAAAATTTTGAGTTTTTTCTTTTGGCTGTTTTCTGTACAGAATATAATGACTGCAAGAATCAGTATATCGGAACTAGACTTGAACTTCATGCAAAGTAATTTTAGAGCTGAAATAAAATTAATTTAGCAATGTCGATGTGATCTATTTTAAATAAATTATAAGAACTTCAGCATAAAGTTGTAGTTATGTAAAATATTATGTTCTATATTAAAGTGTTCTGTGTTCTTAAAGACAATAGTATTGCTTCCACTTCTAAAAAAATATTTCACACTCACCTCTTCAGGTAATTCACTATACATGGTTTCAGAGGTAGACAGTAAAAATATAGGAGAAAATGACGGTATGTCCTGCAGCAAAGTTAGAAATGTAGCTCTCACAGTCTCACTGACAGCTTCCCACCAGTCACCAATATGAGGCATGTAAACAATGCTTGGTACAGTTCTTCGAGCTTCACGAAATATCTAGTAAAAGAGAAACACTAGATTTCAATTCAGAAAGTATTATAAAACCCAGTAAAAATAAAAAGTTGTTATGGATTAGGTAATTCCCAAAGCTGTTAATTGACATCCTCATCTCAAGATAAAATAAAAACACTTTCCATTCAAAATTTTATGGATATATTGTTTTTTCATCAAATTACTTTAATCCAGCGTCCAGTGCCATCCAAAAAAGCTACAGGCCAAATAAGTCAACATCCCATTTTAATAATGTGTTACAGCAAAGATCCACCAAGCATACCACATGAAAAATTCAACTGTACCATATCTTGCTGCAGAAGAGAAAAACGTGACATGTCACAATAAATATAAGAAGAAATGTCACACTAGCTTTTCAAGATTCATAAGTATTATGAATTATGCTTTGTTTTGGTTAAGACATTTGCAACACAGTTTGTTGCTTATGGTTAACCAAACCAAGTTTGGCAGGTGGACTAAAATTTTTCAAGAATGAAGAAAAATTTTAATCGACTAACTTTAATTTTAACGTTTATCTGGATATTTTAGCAGCTTTGCTATTATTTCCCATGGTCTGCTATATCTTTCACTTAGAAGAGTCTGTGTTTAGTGTGTCTGTTACATCTCAATAGTTCTCCTCTACATCCAACTCAATGAGCATATAAAAACTCAGCAGAATTACAACTTACTTTTGTCTGCTTTGTAGCCCAGATAGTCTAACACCTCAATGACAGTAGAGCAAAAAATAGTCATCCATTTACTTTATCAAGATCAAACCTATTTGTCACTTTAAAAAAAACAAAACAAAAAACACCTTCACTGAGATTTGTAAAGAATCAAAATGGCGTCTTCAGTTTGAATTGTATTGCCCACAATAAATGCTGCAAACTCTTTCAGCTCCTTACAGGTCATTACTATCAATGCCTTTTTTTGTTTGTTTAAAAAAAGAGGAGCTGGTACTCAGCCAGCTTTCCCTCCCCAGCCAATCCCATAACTGAGGCTGCTAAGGTGCCAGTAAAAGTACTGGCACTTAAAAAAAAAAAAAAAAGCACTGATTACTGATTCCATTCAGCTTGCCCGAAACAAAGAACAACAACTTAAGGATTGTTTATCTTTCCCCAAGTTTGCCCCCCGCCCCCGCCATCAGGAGAGATGAATAAGGATTGGGATTTCAGCTTTCAGCTCCCTGAAGATTCACCTCCTCTGGGACACCTGGCACTGGCCACTGTCAGGAGACAGGATACTGGGCTGGATGGACCTTTGGTCTGACCCAGTATGGCTGTTCTTATGTTCTTATTCTTTTATATTTAAAAAAAAATTAATTTACCAGAATTTGAATTGTGGTCTCAGTTGTTTACTTCTTCCAGCCAGGTGTTGAATGTAATGATAAAAATTAAGCTAACATATTACCACATCTTAACTTGTTTGCAATAACTCTCGGAAGCTTCTCTTCCATACAGCTGCTTGCTAACAGCATTATGAGACACCAAACACACACTCTTAGGCTGCAGCTACACTAGCAAGTTCTTTTGAAAGGTTTTTTCGAACGAAAGAGGCTCTTTCGGAAGATCCCATGGAGCGTCTACACACAAAAAACGTTCTTTCGAAAATGCACTTCCACCCCCATTTCAGGAAGAGCACCCTCTTTCGAAAGTGTCTTTCAACAGCAAATGTGTGTACATCCTCCGCAGGGCCTTTCTTTCAAAAGGGCAGTCCTCATGGCACACAATTTTTCAATCCTTTGCCTATTCTTTCAAAAGAGCAGGGGAAGTGTGGATGCTCTCTTTCAAAAGAGCAGACCGCTCTTTTGATCCACGTTTTGGTGTGTGGATGCACTCTTTTGAAGGAAGTTCTTTAGGAAGAGACTTACGGAAGGACTTTAAAAAGATCTCTGTAGTAAAGATGTAGCCTTTTTCTCCAACTTGATGTTTGCACAGAGCACAGACAGTTTAATGCAAAATGGTGTGTATGTACATACACACAGACAAAGAACCAATATTTACAATAAAATTAAAGCTGCCTACTTACTATAAGACAAGTCAAAGACTTTAATGGATGCTAGTGGGGCTGTCTACCACTTTTATCTGCCTTAACTGGCATGTGTAATTTAAGGTTTAAAATGACTAAATATATATTCAGGAGTAGCAGCCCTAAAATTCAACTCACTCTTACTTCTAATATCTGTTTGCAAATAATATGCTTCAATATTTCTCTTATTTTCATGAATTCAATCTCTTTGCTAAGTATCAAAAACACATTGTCTCTTACACTTTCCAAAATTTTGAGTATTTTTTGAGTATTAGGTCTGTCAATCAATTTTAAAAATTGTGATTAAATGCATAATTCAAAATAATCATGATTAATCAGTTTTAATCACACTGTTAAACATTAGGATATCATCTCATTAAATATTTGGTGTTTTCTACATTTTCAATATACTGATTTCAGTCACACACACAGAATACATGTACACTGCTCATTTTGTATTATTTTGTAATTTTCACATATCAAAACAAAGCAAATAGTTTATTGAATTCACCTCAGACAGGTACTTTAGTGCAATCTCGTTAGTGTAACTTACAAATGTGAAATATTTATTTACATAACTGCACTAAAAACTATATAAAATTTTAGTGTCTGTAAGTCTACTTAGTCCTACCTCATTTTCAGCCAATCCCTTAGGCAAACAAAAGTTTGTTTAAACTGATGTGAGGTAACGTTGCCTGTTTCTCTTATTTACATCACCTGAAAGTGAGAACAGGCATTCATATGGAACGGTTGTACCAGATATTGTAACGTATTTATGTGCCAGATAAGTTGAACATTTGAATGCCCCACTCTGCTACATCCACCATTCCAGAACACATGCTTCCATGGTGATGATGGGATCTGCTCGATAATGACCCAAAGTAGTGCAGACTAACAAATATTCATTTTCATCATCTGAATCAGATATCCTCCAATGTAAGGTTGATTTTCTTTTTTGATGATTCTGAGTCTGTAGTTTCCATACCAAAATGTTGGTTTTTTTAAGACTCTTGACAGCATGAGCCACACCTCACCCCACAGATTTTGGAAGGCACTTCAGATTCTTGAAGCGTGAATCAAATGCTATAGCTATCTTCAGAAATCTCACAGAGGTACCTTGTGTTCTTTTGTAAAACCTGCAGTAAATGTTCTTAAATTGAACAACATAAGCTGGGTCATCACCTAAGTCTTCCATAATGCAAAACATATAGCTGAATGCCAGAAATTTAGTTAGAATCATAGAGCTGGAAGAGACCTAAAAAGCCATCAAGTCCAGCCTCCTGCCCTAGGCAGGACCAAACCCATCAGATCAGCCCAGCCAGGGCTTTGTCAAGGCGAGACTTAAACACCTGCAAGGATGAAGACTCCACTGCTTGTCTGGGTAGACCATTCCAATGCTTCACCACCCTCCTAGTGAAACAGTTTTTCCTAATGTTCAACCTGGACCTTCCCAACCACTGTTCCGTGTTCTGCCATCCGTGACCACTGTGAACAGCCTCTCTCCAGCCTCTTTGAAGCCTCCCTTCAGTAAGCTGAAGGCTGTTATCAAGTCCCCCCTCAGTCTTCTCTTCTGCAGACTAAACAGTCCCAATTCCCTCAACCTTTCTTCATAAGTCATATGCTCCAGCCCCTTAATTATTTTGGTCGCCTTCCTCTGGAGTGTCCACATCCTTCCTATAATTGGGGGCCCAAAACTGGACACAGTACTCCAGATGCGGCCTCACCAAAGCTGAATAAAGAGGAATAATCACTTCTCTGGATCTACTGGCAACGCTCCTCTTGATGCAACCTGATATGCCATTAGCCTTCTTGGCTACAATGGCACACTGTTGACTTACGGCCAGCTTCTCATCCACTACAACTCCCAGGTCCTTTTCAGCAGAACTACTACTGAGCCAGTCAGTCCCCAGGCTGTAACAATGCTTGGGATTCACAGGACTCTGCACTTGTCCTTATTGAACCTCACCAGATTTCTTGCAGCCCAGTCTTCCAATTTGTCTAAGTCACTCTGGACCCTAGCCCTACCCTCCAGCATATCTACTTCTCCCCCGAGCTTAGTGTCATCCGCAAACTTGCTGAGGGTGCAATCCAACCCCTCATCCAGGTCATCCATAAATATGTTGAACAGAACAGGACCCAGAACCAAACCTTGGAGCACCCCACTAGAAACCATCCGCCACCCTGACATCAAGCCGTTGATTATTACCCGCTGGGCCTCACCTTCTAGCCAGCTTTCTATCCATCCTACTGTCCATTTATCCAATCCACATTCCTTTAACTTGCTGACAAGAATATTGTGGGAGACTGTATCAAAAGCTCTGCTAAAGTCAAGATAAATCACATCCATTAATTTTCCCCTATTCACAGAGCCAGTTATCTCATTGTAGAAACTAATCGGATTGGGCAGGCATGACTTAGTTAACTAAGTTTTAACCACCACAAGCAGCAGAAAATCATGTGCTCTGGAATGGTGGCCAAAGCATGAACAGGCACACAAATGGTTTGCATATCTGGCACATAAATATCTTGCAACATTGGCTACAAAAATGCCATGCTAATACTTGTTCTCACTTGCAGGTGACACTGTAAATAAGCAATGAAGATCATGTTTTCCCAGAATATAAACTGGTTTCAGAAATTTGCTGAACAAGAAGCAGCACTGGGTGAATTTCTACGCTTTATTTTTTTTTTGTTTGTTTGTTTTTTGGGTGGGGAGTGCTCTTATGTGACAAAAAAAAAAATTGCAAAAGTTGCACCTTCATAGTCAACAAATTGCATTAGAGCAGTGGTTCCCAACCTGGGGTCCACGGCACCCTGGGAGCCCATGAGGATATTGCAGGGGGTCCATACAAAAATTAAATAAAATGATCACCAAAAATAAGTTTAATAAACAAACTGCAAAGTTATAATCTATTATTATTTTTAAATTAAATATCTTCCAATTGTTGAACGAAATCTATGTTTGGTTTCCTCTCTCATTTATCAAAGTGCCCTTAGCAGCTAGAATTTACTTTGGTGGGGGTCCATGAATGGTTTGGGGGAGTGATTGGAGATCCACACTCATGAAAAGTTTGGGAACCAATGCACTAGTGTACTAGCTCAGATAAATGAGAGAGTTTTTCAGTTCATCATTTTTACTGTGCAAATAAATGCAATAAAAATAAACAGTAAGCACTGTACTCTTTGTATTCTCTCTTTTTAATTGCAATTAATACGTTCAAAAACATAGAAAAACATTTATAATTAAGGCAAAACAAAAATATAAATTAAGGCTTCATGTTTGTCATGGAAGTAACAGATTCAGGCAGATTCCAGGTCAGCTGCATTGGGCACTGCTGGGAAGTCTCAGGTCCTCCTGCCCCCCCCAGCAGTGGGAGTCTGTGGGGGTGAGGGAGGAGGAGATCAGCACTGGGAGTTCCAGTGTGTCGTGGTGTTTATGGGGGCACTCCCAAAAGGGTCATAAAAACTCTCCTCAGTCAACTCTTCATTACACATGCTGCCACCATCTGCATGCATCACCCCACAGATCCCATTGGCCATGGTTCTCAGCTGCAGAACCAGGATTTGGGGCAGAGTGGAGGCAGCACATGGATAAAGGAAACTAGAGGTTGCCAATTCCCAGGAGCCACATAGAGAGCCTGCCCCAGCTCTGCTAACCCGCCCCCCCTTAACCCAGGCATCCACTGCACCCTTCCCAAATACCCATGATGGCCCCCAGGCCAGCAATATCAGTACTTTGGTGCTCCCACCCACTCCCAAGTTTTAGTTAGGGGTATACAGTAGACCCTCGATTTACATGAGGAGTCTATTCCCATGCACCCCACATTATCCAAATTTCATGTCAGTAGGAGGCAGCTTTTCCCCCTGTGGAAAGCACGTTCTACAGCCGGGAAAGCAGTAGGATCAGCTGGAGCTCCTTTTGACAGGTAAGTCCTGGGGTTGGGGGGAGGGAAGGGGTAGTTGGGGAGAGTTAAGCCTGGTGGTGGGTTGGAGTCAGAGCAGAAGCGCAGGAAGGTTAAGCCTGGGGTGGGTTAGGACTGCAGGGGGTGAGCAGTTTAATGGGGGGGCAGGGACTGAACTAAAGCCACACATGGGGGTGGTGAGTTGGAGCCCTGCTTGAGTGGGAAGCTGGGCTGCGGGGGGTTTGAACCGGAGCTGCACGCAAGAGGGAGTTGGGGGAGGGGAGGAGGTTGAACCAGAGCCACACGCAGAGAGTATGAACCAGGGCCGGGGGTTGGTGTTCAACTGTGGAAGGAGGATGGAAACGAGGCCATGCATGGGAAGTTTGAACCAGGGTAGGGAGGGGGTTGAGCCAAAGCCATGTGTGAGTGTTTGTACTGGGGGTGCGGGGTTGTGTGTGTTGAACTTGGGCCATGAGCGGGTGGTTTGAACCGGGGGGGGTGGGTGAGCAGGAGTCAGAGCTGGGGTGGGGGGGTGTGCTGGAGCCATGTGTGGGTCATGAGTGTGGCTGGCAGGGGCCATGAGCGAGGCCAGGGGAGAGTGGAATTTTGGGTTGTGCTTAACTCGCATTAATCCAAAGTGAAGTGCAACTTGAAATCATGCATTTCAAGGGTTTACTGTACAATAAAAGTCATGGACAGGCCACAACTGTGACTTTTTGTTTACTACTCGTGACCTATCTATGACTTTAACTAAAAATATCCATGAATGTAGCCTTATCTATATTAAATTTCAGTCAGTATTCTCTTATTTTTAAGAGTATGAATAAAACTGCAATTAATTACAATTTTGATCGAGTTATTTTGTTTTAATCAACTGAGTTAACTGTGATTAACTGACAGCCCTATTGAGCACAGAATGAATTTTTCAAGAATTTACAAGCACATCCATTAGCATGGGCCCACACAGCATAGAGACCTCAGATCCAGGGACTAGCTTCCCTTGCCTTCCCTTCACACAACTGTAGGCACATTAATCCAGTACCCTAATAAACCCACTGAAAATTAAGAGTCAGATTAACCTGAACACCTTAGCAGCTTTGTGTTCCTCTAGCACAGCAAAAGAGCAGCAAATCCCACCCCAATTGGCCTGTATACTCTGGCATATCAATGGATCTAAACAGTTAGAACTCTATAAAAATATTTGTAGTAGATAAAATACATCTTGAAATCCTCAAAAATATTACATGATAGCATTTTCTTTGGGTTTCTGGATTAAAAATCACATATGAAATTTTAAATATTTAAAAGATAAAGAAATTCCAAGAAAAAAATGCTAGAAACAAAGTTAAGGCTGAGAGTACACATAAGTAAGTGTAGGATTAAAAAAAATACACTATATTTTACCCTTATGTTACCAACACACTCTTAACATTAACGCTTTAACAATTTTTTGTCTCACATAGATAAAGTCGGACATAAGAAACTCCACAATGAAACAAACAGTAGTCTTAAGCCATAAAAATATTTCAGTAATTAAACTTGATTTCTATGCTTCCTACAAGGATGAATAGTCACAGCCACGTTAGTCTGTATCTTCACAAAGCAAGAAAAGCAGTCCTCTAGCACTTCAAAGAGCTAACAAAATAATTATCACCTAATAAATTATTTTGTTATTCTTTAAAGTGCTACAGAACTACTTTTTCATTTTCTACAAGGATGAGTAATATTTGTAATGGAAGATTTCAAGGAGAGTCACATTCTGCAGGTATAGATTATCTGACAGAAATACATTTATGATCACGTAATATTGTAGGTGCACTCCATACGCCTTCCCCCATCCCACTCTGCCCCATCTACTTTTCATTTCCTTTCTTAATCCTATCCTTCACATCTATCCTCTCAATTTTTGTACAGATGAATAAGGCACCAAGTGAACACCATTAACTCAAACCCCTGAAGTGTGACTAGACTTTTCAGGAACACAGTATGTAGATAAATTAAACTGTTTTAAAAAGCTTTTATGAATATTTTTGTGTATTTATTTCCTGGTCAATGGAAATAGATTTCTGTGCACATACTGTTCAAACAAACCACTTTTCCTTGGAACTCACAAGGCACTGCATGGCTATGATGTACTTATGGCGGCACACGAAGATGGAATTCCATTCCAGCAGTCCCTTGCAAGTCGTCTTCCTTTGACAAGAATCAGTATAGGAGGATTTAGGCTTCTTAAATCCCTCAAAATTGCATCTGCCAGCCTCATTCGTGATCAGTCTTGAGCTCCACTTCCTTCAACCTCAGATCTATAACCTTTCTGTTCAAACGTACCTCCCTCTGCATGCTCAACACGACCCCACCATTGCAGTCATGTTCTCATCACATGCAAGACTGCAGATCTCCAGGATCATTCAAGTATCTTCTCATTTGTGATAAAAAAAATAAATAAGTGAACAGACAACAAGAATACTCCATAACTTTTAATAAGGGAAACTTTTATTTACTCTCAGCTGTTTTTAATGGCTCTGTTGCGCTTCACATAGGAGTGTTCAATTCAGAAATGGTGACATGTCTGCTCTTAGTTATCACACAGACATCCAGCTGACCAAGTAGAATTTCGAGACTGATCTAACATGTGACTTCTTTGGACACAGAACCGCATGCTTTCAACCAATTACTGGGACAGATAAACAAGAAGTTCTATAGCACTTTACAAAGCAACAGATTTTTTTGGAGCATAAGATTTTGTGGGCAAAAGGCTCCAAAGATAAGTTAAGTGTATAATGTGCCACAGAACTTCTCATTTTTGTGGATGCAGACTAACATGGCTACCTGTCTGACACTTGGATAGATAAAGCTAGTTACCTGGTCTTTACCATCTATAAGCAGCAGCAGCAGCAAATCAGAATTCCTGACCAAGTTTAAAACTACAAAAAAATTTACAAATATTTTTCAGGTTATCATATTAGAATGTTCCTCTGCTTTACCTTGCAATAACACAGACATGCTGCCTTTTATCCAAAAGGCCACAGCTATATCATACTTTACTGAGAACAGTATGTTTGAATAAAACCATAGTTAACACCAATATTCTATGATGCCCAGATATTATGTAGACTCACCTGTGCACATGACTCTTCAGGTGTTTTGGCACTAACTGAATAAAGTGCTGGCAGATCTAGCCTGTGTACAGAGAATTTTTCAAGAGAGTGCAACAGTGCTGGAGCAAGGTGAGAAGTCTGACCAGAACCTCTCTCCCCTGACAGAAGTAATCTTGGCCTATATGAGGTTGGCTGGTGGTAAGCTGACCTGTAACAGAAATAATATTTTTCAAATATCACCTTATGTCATTTGATAAACATATGTGTTTATCTACACAGAGTTCCTGATGTTTCAGCTCTTATTTCAGCAATTTATAAAAATTTACCTTTTTTAAGACCTATTTTTATTACTTCCTTTCAACTAAAAATGTAGATACCTTCTACTGGAGATCCTACAATGTACAGTGCTAATTTTGACATGTCTCAGTTCCAGAACTGATTACATTGGGTCTTGTCTATATATACAGTTGAAACAGCTTAATTGATTAGAAACTGGTTTAATTAATCAGTACAAAACCCTTGCATTATTAAACTGACAGATCCGCCACAAATGCCATGGGTTGTCTGAACCACTGATTGGGAGGACAGCACTGCTTACAAGGGTCCAAGACTGTACCCTCAAAGCCTGAAGCAGGGAAAAAGATATGGCAGAGGCAGAGCTGGCAGTAGGTGAGGTCTCTGGGGAGACAATGGGTGACTGGGGTCTTGGCACAGCCCTGGGTAACTGCTGCACAGTGACCTGTGTGCCTGTCAGCCGAGCCCTGCAAATCCACGGATATCCATGGTCTATGTTTGCATATCCCGGACTGGATACAAGATGCCATTATCCAGATTTGGTCATGTGTAGCAAGGCTTTGGATAGCAAAGTTTACTTTTCAGCACTCCACAAAAGACCAAAGAGATCGTACTTTTCATAGATCATACTTTTCATACTACTGCAAATACCTGTCTAAGTATCACTGTTCAGAAACAGAATTTTCATTCTTCCACAAGATGGCTCTACTAATCAGTGCCCATTACTGGCCTCACATTTCTTTACTGAAACAGGCATCAACACACTCTATATACCATATTAAATAATTAATATTAAAATTAATTCTAGGGTTTTATTGCTGCATCCATCTTCATACAAACAGTTGTTTTTCATTCAAATTGTATACCTCAATTCTAATCAATAACTTCCCTTAAAAAAGCAGTTGGGAACGTACAAAGTTAGGAAAAATAAAGAGGAGGATATTTTGGAGAACAGGTTATACCTCTCTGGTCTGGCAACATCCATGGGCTGATAGGACCAGAGATGTTGCTGAACCAGAGAGCCCCAGTGGCAGAGGTTGCTGGCAGCGAGCTTGCAGGGACAGCAGTAATGGCAGCCAGCAGAGCTCAGTGGGGCAGCAGAACCTGTGGGGCTGGTAGCAGTGGGGCTTGTGGGGCCCAGTGACTCAGTAGAGGAGTACAATGGCGAGGCTGATGCCGCCTTCTCTCCCCCTTCTCCCAGCAACTCCTTCCCCAGCCTAGAGGCCTGACCTCCCCCAGGGATCCAGCAAACTCCCTTGACCAGGACTTATCAAGTCCTGAGGGTGCTGGACCCAAGAGGTCCCATCTGTAAAAGGATATTTGTAATATCTTAAATATAATAAACATATATTTTCCAAAATGCATCAACTTTACTTCCTTGCTAGAATAGCTAAGATTCAGGTTTATAATCTCAATAGCAAACACATGAAAATTAAATTCTTAAAATGTTAAGGACTAAAGGACAAACACTATTCTTAAATAAGAATGTGCTACTTGTAGTACCAGAAAGTGATTATAAAACATTTAAAGATTTTAGTTAAACTATGAAAAACTCTCAAGCTAAACAAAGCTCAGCATGACAAACAAGTTTAAAAGGAGACAAAACCACCTCACCATTATTCACACTTACCACTTCAAAGGAGAGCCTGAATGGCTTAGAAAATTGCTCAAATGGTTCAACACAGAAATCACTCCATAAACATATCTTGGCATTTTGAACACATTGAGGCAGAAGTACGAGAATGTTGCTCTGGAGCACTTTCATAAACCCTTTGGTTGAATTCTTAAGTGCAAAACAGCAGCATATGACTTTAGCATTTCAGATTTCTTACAAATTTCACCACTAACTACATATACTCACATCATAAAATGAAGGTAGGGTTTACGTATAGCAGCTGATGATTGTTTCTTTGGTGATCCTGAGTGACAGCCTGTCTCAAAAATTGATGAAGCATTTTCATCTTCACTATCATCTAATATTAGAC
The DNA here is from genome assembly GCF_033958435.1 of Carettochelys insculpta. NCBI lineage: Eukaryota > Metazoa > Chordata > Testudines > Carettochelyidae > Carettochelys > Carettochelys insculpta. The sequence continues at coordinate 193,293,332 of NC_134139.1, forward strand.
TTGGTGCATCTATTAAAAACAAGATGTTTATTCATAAGATAGTTGTCATGTATTGGTACATCTCAACAAAAAACAAAAAGACACTGGAAGATTTCTTAGTTAAAACTGTTCAATGCATATTACCTGAAGTAGGAAGAATATGACCAAAAACCATCTAAATATCAGAAGGCACATCTAAGAAATTACTACATATTACTTCAGTACCCATAAATTTTAATTAAATAATGACATGCTCATAATGATAAAGATACACAACTTATTTTTGTATTACAATAAATGAAACTGTTGTTGTAACTCATTATTAAAAGCTTCGTCTTGATTTATTTTGCTGCCAGATTCATTGTTTAAATTAATTTGAACTTCCTTAAACTTATACGTTAGAAATAAGTCCCCAAAATTCAGAACTATACCTCATATTTCAAAATTTTCCTAAATGATATATTGTACAACTTTTGTTTGTATTTGAGACTGGAGAACTGCTTTCTACCATACATAAATATGACCAAAAATATCAAAATGGGCAATGTCACTTAAATTCATGATTCTAAGAAATGGTGAAAGGGAGACCAGCAAAATTGAGACAATAGATTTCAGGAAGGCAGATTTTGATAAACTCAGAGAGCTGGTAGGTAAGATCCCATGTGAAGCAACACTAAGAGGAAAAACAACTGAAGAGAGTTTGCAGTTTTTCAAAAGGACACTATTAAGGGCCCAAAAGCAACCTATACCACTGCATAGGAAAGACAGAAAGTGTGGTAAAAGCCTACCTTAGCTGAGCCAGGAGATCTTGAATGATCTCAAAAGCAAAAAGGAGTCATATAAAAAGTGGAAATTAGGAGAAATTACAAAGGATGAATATAAGCAAACAATACAGGTATGCAGAGGCAGGATTAGAAAGGCAAAGGTTCAACCTAGTTAGAGACATGAGGGATAACAAGACGACATTCTATAAATATATTAGAAGCAAGAAGACAACCAAGGATAGGGTAGGCCCACTACTCAATGAGAAGGCTGAAACAATATTAGGAAACTTGGAAATGGCAGAGGTTCTTAATGACTTTTGTTTCGCTCTTCACCAAGAAGTCGGATGCAGAAATTCCTAACTTGGTGAAGGGGCAGGTTTAAAGGATAAAATAAAAAAAGAACAAGTTAAAAATTACTGAGAAAAATTAGATGTCTTCAAGTCACTAGGGCCTGATGAAATGCATCCTAGAATACTCAAGGTGCTCATAAAGCAGGTATCAGAACCTTTCAAAGATGATAGCTAAAAGTCTTGGAAGTCAGGAGACATGCCAAAAGACAGGGAAAGGGCAAATATATCACCTATCTATAAAAAGGGGGAAAAAAGAACAACACAGAAAACTACAGACCAGTCAGTTTAACTTCTGTACTGGGAAAGATAATGGAGTACGTAATTAAGGAATTCATCTGCAAACATCTGGAAGAAAATAAGATCACAGGTAACAGCCAGCATGGATTTGTGAAGAACAAGTCATGCCAGACCAAAACTGCTAGCTTTCTTTGACAGGATAACAAGTCTTGGGGATAAGGAAGAAGCGGTGGATGTGGTATACCTAGACTTTAGTAAAGCATTTGATACGGACAGGCATGATTTTCTTATCAATAAACTAGACAAATATAGTAGATGGGGCTACTATAAGGATGCATAACTGGCTGGATAACCATTCTCAGAGAGTAGTTATTAATGGTTCACAGTCATGCTGGAAGGGCATAACAGGTGGGGTTCCGCTGGGGTCTATTTTGGGACTGGTTCTATTCAGTATCTTCATCAACGATTTAGATACTGGCACAGAGAGTATGCTTATTAAGTTTGCAGATGATACTAAGCTGGGAGGGGTGGTAACTGCTCTGGAGGATAGGATCAGAATTCAAAATGATCTGGACAAACGGTCTGAGGTAAACAGGATGAGGTTTAATAAGGACAAATGCAAAGTACTTCACTTTAGAAGGAACAATCAGCTTCATACATACAAAATGGGAAGCAACTGTCTAGGAAGAAGTACTGAGGAAAGGAATTTAGGGGTCATAGTGGACCACAAACTAAATGTGTGTCAACATGCAAAATAAAACATGATTGTGGGATGCATTAACAAGAGTGCTGAGGGTAAGACAGAGGAAGTCATTCTTCCACTCTACACAGCATTCATTAGGCCACAACTGGAGTCCTGTGTTAAGTTCTGGGCACCACATTTCAAGAAGGATGTGGAGAAACTGGAGAAGGTCCAGAGAAGAGCAACAAGAATGATTACAGGTCTAGAGAACATGAGCTATGAAAGAAGACTGAAAGAACTGGACTTGTTTAGTTTACACGAGAGAAGACAGAGGAGACATGATAGCAGTTTTCAAGTACCTAAAAGAGGGTTACAAGGAGAAGGGAGAAAAATTATTCTCCTTGGCCTCTGAGGATAGGACAAAGAGCAATGGGCTTAAACTGCAGAAAAGGAGGTTTATGGTGGACATTAGGAAAAACTTTCCAACTGTCAGGGTGGTTAAACACTGGAATAAACTACCTACGGAGATTGTGAAATCTCCATCCCTGGAGATATTTTTAGACAGACATCTAACAGCAATGGTCTCGATGGTGCTTGGTCCTGCCGTGAGGGCAGAAAACTGGACTCGAACTCTCGTGGTCCCTTCCAGTTCTAGTGTTCTAGGATTCTATGCTTGCTAGGCTGGAATTAAATTTATCAGCATATACCATGTAGCTGTCACTCAAATGCAAATAAAGGAAAAAAAAATCTTAGCTATCTCTTACTTGTATTCATGATCAGTTGGATTATGGCACAACATGCAGTAACCCTCCATTTAATGGACTAATAGGGAGGGAAGGGTGTCCGTTATTCCCAAAAGTCCATTAAATGAATGGGTTTACTGTCCCCCGCAGGCTCTCCCAACCCAAGCCCCCCCAAACTAAAAAAGCTAGCCCCCCACCCCCTAAAAAACTACCTGCCACTCACCAAAGTTGCCACTGGAGGAGCCCCTGGACCCTACCCTGGCTCAGATCCCACTGAGTGTCTGGAACCCTGCCCACTGCATGTGGCTAGAGGTGCCCTGCCATACGCCACCGGAGCCACCACACACTCCTTTCACCAGTGGTGAGGTGCATATGGAGTACAGACTGTGGCAGCGGTAAGTGTTCCCCTCCCCCACTTTATATGGGTGTTGGAAGGGAAGATTTACAATTTTACGGACCCCAGCAGATGTCATAAACAACAGTGGGGGGACATACGTTTTTCCCAAAGTCCACTAAATTGGGGTCCATAAAAAAAACAGAGTTTATTGTAACTCCTTCCTAAACACAGTATTTTGATTTGTCCTTATTGCATTTCATCCCACTTACTTCAGACTACTCCAGTTTGTGCAGGTGATTTTGAATTTTAATCCTCCAAAAAACAAAAACTCACAGCCTCTCCCAGCTTAGTACTGTCTGCAAATTTTGCATGCATACTTACTATGCCATTATCTAAATCGTTGGTGAAGATACTGAACAAAACTGGATACAGAACTGATCCCTGAAGGACCCCATTCATTATGCTCTCCTAGCATGACTGTGAACTATTGACATTTCCTTTCTAAGACCACTTTTCTGAACAATTTTGCACCAACCTTAAAGTAATTCTATTTATGTTGTATTTCCCCAGGTTGTTTACAAGAAGGTCATGCGTGACAGCGGCTGCATCTATACTGTGAGATAAACTTGAATTTAACGCAGTTAGCTTGATATTACCACTGGACTGTCCTCACTGTAAATACCATTAGCTCGATTTTTGGGAGCACTAATATCTAAATTACAATATCGCAGTTATTGATGGGTGTAGTGTCAAGCTCGAATTCAGAAGTTCGATTAAAGGCCAATGTGGAAGCGCCACATACAAAAATCAAATTTATTAGCCTCCACAAGTATCCCGTATGTATCCCACAAAGCTATTCACTGCACGTGGCTCCAAGCTCCCTTCTACTGGCGGGAGCCAGGAAAGTGACCAGGGTTGCTGCACTGTCACTTTCCCAGGTCCCCCAAGCTGCAGGGACTCAGGAAACTGACAGCGCTGCTGCACCTAGCTTCCAGCTTCCTGCTACAGTAACACCTAAATTTTATGGACCCCGACTTAGCAGACTTCAGAAACAACGGACGGGGGAGCCTTTGGGGAAGGGGAGTAAACCCTTGCATTTAACCGACTACTGGGAAGAATGGACAGCCCTTCCCCGCATTAGTCCATTAAATGGAAGGTTTAACTCTACTAGCGTGAGCGGGGAAGCTTGACCAGGGCTGCTGCGCTGTGAGTTTCCCAGGTTCCCAAAGCTACATTGCTGCTGCACCTGGCTCAGAATGTGGGGCTGAGGGAACTGCAGGACAGGTTCCCACAACGCACTGCTGCAACAGTCAATGTTAGCTGCTTTTAGTCTGGAAGCAATATGTCAAATTTGTTGGGAGCCTGCAGGAAGTGAGGATACTCAAAATTGAATTTTAAAAAATGGCATTATAAAATCGATTTTAATAAATTCAAATTTATCTGGTAGAGTAGACATAGCCAGTATCAAAAACTTTACTGCAGTCTGGATATACCATGTCACAACTTCCCCCCATCCACAAGGCTTCTTACTCTATCAAAATAAGTTATTACGTGGGTTTGGCATGACTTGTTCTTGATGAATCCATGCCAACTCTTATTTATTACCTTATTATCTTTTACATGTTTGCAAACTGATTGCTTAATTATTAGCTCCAATCATCTATCCAGGTCATAAAGTTGAGCTAGCTGGTCTGTAATACCCCAAGTTGCCCTTTTCCAGTCTTCTAGGATAATGGCTTACAGCTCACATAAGTCCTCAGCTCCTTGAGTATTCTAGATATATGTCATCAGGCCCCAGTAACTTGAAGACACCTAACTTGTTTAAGTAATTTTTAATTTGTTCTTTCCCTATTTTAGTAACAGGTAGGCAGCCATGTCAGTCTGTACTTCAACAAAGCAAAGCAGCAGAAATGTAGCACTTTAAAGACTAACAAAATGATTTATTCAGTGATGAGCTTTTGTGGGACAGACCCGCTTCAACTGATCTGATGAAGTGGGTCTGTCCCACAAAAGCTCATCACCAAACAAATCGTTTTGTTAGTCTTTAAAGTGCTACATTTCTGCTGCTGTGTTTGCCTATTTTAGTGTTTTTATCCTATCTCATTTTCATTGGCATCCACTATATTGCACGTCCAGTTGCTATTAACCTTTTTGGTGAAAACAAACAAACAAGTCATTTGGCACTTCTGTCACTTCCACAACAAAATAGATTTTGCTGCTTTGAATGTAGACTGCTCTTAATATTCAAGTTTTTCTTTGACTTAATTGGATGATGACTGATCTACACTAGCAGCTTACGTTAGCATAACTGTCACTCAATGGTATGAAAAATTCTCTCCCTTGAGCAACACACTTAAACTAACCTAACTCCTGGTGCAGACACTGCTAAATTGAAAGGACAGCTTTTCCTTTCAACATAGTTACCACCTCATGGGAGATGGATCTGATGGAAGAACGCCTGTTGTTGGCATAAGTAGTGTGCTCTCCGAAGCTCTATAGCAGTACACTAGCACTGGGACAGCTACACTGCCGCAGCTTTTTAAGTGTACACAAGCCCTAAGAAGAGGGTAAACAAAAATCAGAGGTGGATGAAACTTAAAATAAATTTATGTCTTTGCTCATTCAAATATGAAACACCTACAAAGAACCTTTAATCAACTTATTCAACATGCACTTAAAAATATTAAACAGCAACATATGAAGAAGCACTGACTCTTCAGGCAGGACAGACAAAATAAAAAGGAAGGAGATATTGCATTATACATCAAGGATCAATACATTTGTTTTGAGGTCCAGAAGGAGAAGAGAGGCAGACTGGTTGACACCTCTGGGTGAAGATAAAAGGAGTAAAAACTTAAAGGCGATGCTGTGGTATGGATATATCACAAAATCAAGAAAGGGAAGTAGATGGGGCATTTTTACAATAAGCAACAGAAATATCAAAAAACACAAGACTTCATACTAATGGGGAACTTTACCAAGGCATCTGTTGGCAAAACACTAAATAACCAATACATTCCTGAAAAGTGTTGGGGATAGCTTCCTGAAATTGAAAGTGGACAAAAACTAAGAGGGTGGGCACTGGATAGGCTTCATTCTGATCAACAGAGAGAAATCCATTGTGAAACTGAAGGTGGAAGGCAATTGGGGTGAAAATAATCTTGAAATGACAGATTTCATGTTATGAAGGAAAGGAAAGAATGAAAGCAACTGAGTAAGGATAACAGCTTTCAAAAAAGTAAATGTTAACAAACTCAGAAAATGAGTAAGATTCCATGAGATGAAAATAAAAGTGAAAACGGAGCCCGCAGTTCATCAAGGAGACAATATTAAATGCACAAGTGCAATTTATCCAATTGAAAGACAGAATGAAAAGTGAGGGGCCAACATGGGTCCATTAAGAGATCTCAGATGTCCCGCAAACCAAAAAAAGAATAAATATGCTAAGGTGGAGTAAAAAAGAAAAGTATTAGAATGTACACACAAAGTCAGGATGCTAACGTCTAGCATGACTTACAAAATCCTAGGGGCATAAAAGATGAGAAGAGGTTCTTTAAATACCTCAGGAACGAGAGAATGGCAAAGGAAAAAGTGTGGATCCTGTATTTTATGGACAAGGAGAGCTAATTGATGTTATCAAGAAAACTGAAATATTTAATACCTATTTCACTAAAATGGTTAATAATATGCCAGAAAACAGTTTAATGAATTATGTTAGAGAAATTTTTATTTATTTTTATATAATCTATGTAGAGTTATAAAGCCATAAAGGAATCTGTGCATTTTGAATGTGTCTCAGCTGATACAGCAATATAGAACTTAACAGAAACAGCTTTAGGATTGTGCAAACCATCAAACCTGGTTGTATGTATCTTAGTGGTAAAATTTTTGGGCTGCCCAAATAGGGTAAAGCACAGTGCCAAGACAACTTCAGATGTGCCTCCCAAATCAACAAGACAAGCTAAAAATCCTAGACAACAAAATCAGACCAATAAGAAAAATAATAGTTTTGTAAGATAAGAACTGGATAGAGCCAACTGAATTGACAGCAGAGAATGGATGATAAAAGTGGACAGATGAAAGCAAGTTTTAGCAGAATAAGCAAAAATTTACTTGGGATAATTATTGTGATATATGCATGATCTTAGATACACAAATGAGACAACTTGGTAAACTAAGTCTTCACAAAGTATAGAACAAGGGATAAAAAGCAAGTGCTTACAAACAAGAATGAAGAAGACATGGAAAGAAAATAGTAAAGACCAGACATCTGAAGAGTCAGCCTGTCCCTAGGAGAGGTAACTTTATCAATTAAGTTTCTTTGTCTAGTGCATACTTCTGGTGGTGCTTCTCAAGGCGAGCAAGCTCCTACGCTGCAATGAGCACAAGCAGGCACATGAAGAAGAAAATCAAGCTGTCTTAGCTTTCCTGACTCTTCATGATTGATCCTCCAATGTACCAATTATCTCCCATTTATTAACAAAATCTCAACTCCCACTCCCAGTCAGCTCATGATTCTGGTCCCCACCACCCACGTGGAGAATTTTCAAACAAGCATCATCATTCCTTCGGACAGGCTTACACTTATCCTTCTGAGAAGCTCCTCAAACATGTGATCAGCTACCTCATGATTCTCCTTCACATCCCTCCTTACAACTTCTATTTTGCTGTGACACCCACAAAAAAGGGCGGGTCACTATTGTATTCATTCTGCTCTCCATCATACTGACCAACAGAGTCTCATTGTACAGTAAATTCTTTCATATCCAGCAACCCTGGGACCGGAAGGTTGCAGATATTAAAAAATGTTACTTAAGAGATGTGGCTGTGGGATCCCTGGAAAAAGGACTGGGGACCCCGCCAACCCCATGGCTGGGAGCTGGCTGGAGCACCAAGTTTGGGGGAACAACAGCAGCCCTGCAGCTCGGAGAAATCCTTGATGGGGGAAGAGTGCTATGCGGGGCTCTGCCAGCATCCTGGGCTATGCGCTGGTGCGGGGCTGTGCTGGCAGATGGGGTTCTGACGGCAGCCTGGGGCACAGGACTGTGCTGGTGGCCTTGGGCTCTGCCAGGACGTAGAGCTCTGGGATCTGCCCGCAGCACGGGACATGGGGCTCCCCTGGTAGCCGGGGCACAGGAGAACCCGGTGGCACCAGGAGGAACTCTGCTGGGAGCAGAGCTCCACTGGGGCCAGGGGAACTCTTGCAGCTCCAGCTGGTTGATCGAGAGCTACGGTATAACAAACAACAGATAAGGAGTTCAGTGTACCTTGTCTATATCCATCTATTTTCTCTTATCTTGCGAGCTCTTTGAGGCAGGAATTATCTTTTTGTTCTGCATTTTTACAAGACCTGACACAATGAGGTTCCATTTCTTGACTGGGACTTCTAGGCACTACCGGGTTTCAAAGCACTAATAAATTACAATTATTATTATAATTAATTATATGTCCAAGTAAAATAAGCAAATCAAAGTCATTTCTGGCTTAAACTGGTGCAAAATTCAGTATTTCAGGCTAGGACAAGGATAGTAAAAACAAAAGCAATATGATTTTTTTTCTCATCCAGAACAGAATAGGAAGGAGCAAAACACAAAAACAAAAAACACTAAGTACCTTCTCTTTTGTCACCTTGACTAAATTCAGCATGAGGAAATACTCTGTGTAAAGCTCCCAGGAGGTTATTGAAAGTTCTTTCCAGTAGCGGCCTTATGACAATGGATAGTGCATGACCTGAAGACATCACGGCACGTTGGGAAGCAGGCACAATATTCTGCATTGCATGATAAAAATCTTGTGCGCTGAGAACTATTGAAGAAACATCAAGCTGCAGTTTCTGACTGCTTGCGTAAATCTGAGGATAGCGCCGTCGCAAGGCAATCAAGGCAGCCTCAGTGCAAAGTGCTTTTATGTCAGCTCCACAGTACCCTAGAGTACAAAAAACAAACATATATATGTTCTGTGAAGAAGCACTAACATTTTGCACATGTACAAACAAGCCTGAAATTAAAAGAGCAGCCAGTTGTACTTCATGGTCACAGACTATTTCACACTGTATCCAGTGCACAGGTACTGTTCCGTTGCAAATTGACCCATGGGCTGATTATAGCTGAAGAAGCAAATGATGAACTCTTATTAAAAACCAAATGATACCCTTCTCTGGAATATTCTCAGGGATCACCAGGAAAAAAAAAAAAAAAAAAAAAAAAAAAAAAGATAACCATGGCTAGTCTATGGAAGAAAAGCAAATGCAAATAAAAAAGAGCATCCACTGATATTCCTGTCCAGCCATGTGCTATGGCAAGAAATTAATATCATGTGAATATCAACACCTTCAAACTTTCATTATACAATATAGTGAACTCCGGAGCTTTGGGTTCTCTCAATTCCTTTTCCCTTTATATTCTTTATGTAATATACAAATGTATAAGCTGCCACTGATATTTGTATGAAATAGGCTTCCCTATACTTTTACACAATTGTATGGACAAACTGAAAGAGTTATTTTGCAATTTTTTTAAGTAGTCAATATTTCATATGAAATACAGGAATAAAGTACATGTATCCCATACATTATCTGAGGGAAACAATTTAGCCAATACACATAAGAAAACTGTAGTACATCCGCTTGACAGAAAAATTTCCTCACCTAAAATTCATTCCTCGCAACTGCTAGAAGATACTAAGCTTTTAATGTCAAACACAACTCTCTCTTGGTCTTTTTAACCTTATAATGCTAGTGGTACCAAGAGACACAGCAGAAAATGTACTACACAGTTGTAGCATTTTCATTCATTCTAGTTTCTGCTTAAAACCCATAGCTGCTTAATCATCAATACTTAGAGCCATACATATCATCATATTATATAGATCTAAAACTTTAATACAGCCTTTTGTCGTATTGATTCATAGTTTTGCTGCTTCCAGGACTAGAACAAAAGGATTTCAGCTACTGGTTTGTGTCTATGCTTTATAATAAAAGACATTTTGGTGCACCTGTTTCATCTCTGAAAAACAAGCTGTAGTACAGATTATCAGTTTTTAAAACCAATTACAAGATTATTCTCATAGGCTGCATCTTCACTAGCAAGTTCTTTTGAAAAAAATCAGGCCTTTTCCAAATGAACCCACAGAGCGTCTACACACAAAATGCGCTCTTTTGATCTAAAATTGAAAGAATGCAGCACTTTTTCCAGAGGCCCTCTTCCTCTCCCAGATGAGGAAGGGCATCTTTTTATGAAAGATTCTTTCGGGGGGAAAAAAAAAGCGTGTAGATATCTTGGGGGCCCCTTTTTCAAAAGGGCACTCTCATGGAGCCAGATTTTTCGATACCTGGCCCATTCTTTCGAATGTGCAGGGGCTGTGCAGATGCTCTCTATCAAAGAGCAGATCCATTTTCTGATCCACGTTTTTGTGTGGGGGTGTACTCTTTCCAAAGAAGTTTTTTCAGAAGATATCTTCTGGAAGAACTTCTTTCAAAAGATTGCTGTAGCGTAGACATAGCCTTATTAAAAAAAAAACAAAAAAAAAAAACTTTTTATAGAGTTTTTAACCCAACATATAGAATGATACAATTAGCAGACATTTAATTTGTTTTGTTAAAGTCTATTCATTTTTATAGATTTTTATACAATCTATTCACAATTTCTAAAAAATTGACCAACCAGCTTTTAAACTGCGTATCTTGAATTTTTTAAAACTTCTTTTACAAAAAGTATTAATGGTTTTTCAGTTCTCCTCTGTGGTTTGGAAGATCTTCTAGCACATACAAGATCTCCACCACCAGCTGTTTGTGCCTGCCTTGTGACTCTCTTGTTATATACACACCTGCTCACTGACTTAGGCCAGATCTACACTAGACATTGAAGTCAACTGTAGATAAGCAATTCTTGCTACAGCAATTGCATAGCTAAAATTCAACAATCAGCTTACCTGGCCATCCTCACAGAGGGAGATCGAAAAGAGAGAGTTTCTCTCGTCGACCTCCCTTACTCCTTGCGATATTGAGGAGTACAGAGGTTGACTGCAGACTCCAGATAGCTCGATTTCGTATGTCCCTACCAGGGGAATGAAATCAAACCCTGGAAGATTGACCTGGACTGGGTCAATCTTCTGTGTATTGTAGACATAACCTCAGTCTCAGCTCTGCTATTGCCTCTAGTAAAAACTCCCTTACAAGGTCTGCATCACCAACAAAAAAAAAAAAAAAGAAAAGAAAATACTAAGTGTTGACAAACTCACAAAGGACACAAACTGAGGGGGGAATGATGATTGTGACTCTGCCTTTTCTAGTCTTCCAGTCATAATAATTTTGAGGGATACTGGTACCAAAAGCAATTAAATAATTTTCAGATGAAAATATGATTTGAAGCTGACTGTGTCCCATTAATTTCTGTTGGACTTGAATGTGAGTAAAGGTATGAGATCACAGTCAGAACATTTCGATAAATATTGGATTTTATGAACAAGATTTTTGAATAAACTTTTTACATTTTGGAAAAAAGGATAGCAAAATGGTTGAAAGTTGTAGTTGTGTACATAATCACAATAGCTGAATGACATGTTAAATTAAAAACTATCTTCAATTTCAGATTAATAAAATATATCCTAAATGAAATCAACGGAATTAAATACATATTGAACGTCTCTAGTCTGGAACTCTCTTGTCTGGTAACATCCATAACCCAGCATGATTTTAGTTAGCCAGATGACCACTTTATCATGGGTGTGGCTGAGCTTCCAATGGTCCCACAAAGTTTATTTACAGCCGCCAGTCCTAGCTCTCAGGTGTTCTGTGCTGTTATTTGTCTGTAATTTACCCCTAATTGTCTTCTAAGAGCCCAGCAAGCTGCAGAAGTATTGGTAATGCTGCTAGATAAACAATATTGACCTCCTGTGGTTTGACTCCAATCAGGTTCAAAGGGTGCCAGACTAGAAAGGTTCAACCTGTTATGTCTTGGATTTTGTTATGGAATAATTTGGTCCTTTTTTTAATATAATTACATAGTTATAGTGATTTTTTGATTAAAATTCATTGTTCGGGTACTAAGACACCAATTAAAGCCACACAGAGATATCCCAGCACACGATGATCTATTTGCAGGATCAGGGCATACAACTGTACTGGAGAAATAAGAATTTGTGTTGTACCCTAAATGTTGCTTTGCCTTTTTAACTTTGTGGGGTTTTTTTTTGTTTGTTTGTTTGTTTGTTTTACCAGTTCACTAGTCTGTTTGCTGACAAAATAGCACAGTATACTCAACATGAGTCATGAGGAACCAAATCTAAGTCGTTAAAGCCAATAATGCATTAGGGTTATATTGCTCCTCTCACCCCTCTTTCATTTTAAAGATCCAGTTTAAGGATCCGTCACAAATTAACACTCAGCAAATCTAAAGCTATGCTCTTTTTCAATTCTTCTGTTAATAAATGTGGTAATATCCCCTTTACAAAGAGTCTTTTTAATCACAGTTGGCACAACTTCATGCAATTGCAAAATTAAGAAACAATACCCTACCGCCTATTTTGAAAATTAAATTCTCAGGCAATTGGATATATAGTTAGTATCCAGTTTCATTTCCCCATCTCTCAGGTGCAACTGCATTTGCAGAGTAATAACTGGTCTTTTACTGAAAGATTCTCTTGTGCATACCTGCATATTCATTTGAGTGACTGACAACTGCAACAAAATACTTTACAGAAAAGTATAGGTTTTTTAGTATTAAGACACAAATGTATACCATGCTTACAAGATTCAAGAATATATATAAGTTGTCAAGGTTGACTATGAAGCGTGGCTTTTCACTCTAGCCTTGAAGGGGTTTCAACTCATTTTATCACCAATTTTGTAATAATAAAACTAAGTTTTAATGCATTTCCTTCTGTTTTTTAAAAAACTTAGAGATAATATTGAATTTGGAGTGGGAATAATGCTCTGGCATTTCTTGTGAGAGAACAAAAGTAGTTCATTCTCTGTTCCTGATCACCATATTGTGCTGAACTAGTGACTTTTTTATTTATCAGCACAGCTTTCAATGAGAAGCACAGTACAGAAAAAGGCTCTTATTCAGCCTACTACAAAACCTGTATGAGACTTACAGAAACTTGCAGCTTATCTTTTCCCATTTCTACTCTTGGGAACAGATTTCTTCCCCCAACTCTCTCCTCCCTAAAGCCTTCGCCAAAAACCAATTGTAACTATTCCTCCACTGAGGCAAAGATAGGTTCTACTTCCTAAATTTGGTCAAGAGTTTGGCCTAATACTATCATGGTTCAAATTCTGTGGCAGACTGCAGAGGAAGCATGCCAGCGCAGAACTCAGTAGGAGGTTAAATGAAAGATACCACCATAGATTCCTCACAATGGGGGAAGAGAAGAATACTCCAAACACTTATCTCTCTCCATCATTTTACTAGGATGGGAGATAAAGAACTAACTGGTAGCAAATTACCCATGTTTTAAGTTCCTCAACTACTATAAAAAAAAAAAGAAAACAGACTATTTCTAACTGAAGCCTTGACTCCCGTGTTGCATTTATTTAAAATACTTGTTTAGTATTATTTTAACTAACTGCCTATATTTAAAAAATATTTACCTGATTAACAGAGACTGTTGGTGGGAGAGTTCACAGCTTTGCTGCTGCTAATATGGTTTGCTTTCTAAAAGGCTGAGTTAACAAGACAACTCAGTACCCATTTACCTAGAAGGTAAATATTCAAAACAAAAATATGTACAAGGAATGGGCACAAGTCACAAACTTCAGGCTGGTTTGTGCCCATATCTAAACACACATTTAACTGCAGGTAAACTGTTTTTCCTGTGCTCCTAGGAAACTTTTTCAGCCTCTCACCTCATGGCCAATTTGGGAATTTAAAATTCCCACAAAGACTCCAAAGGTCTGGTCTTTTATACCACTTCAGTGCTCTCCCTGGGCTGCAGCATACTATTAATCTCACATGAAGGTCATAGTTTAATATTGTAGCTCTTAAGCCACTCAAAGAAGATTTTTCAACTATTTAACAAACCCAGATATAAAAATCTCCAAATGGTACATGTAATTTTTAAGACATCAACTCATGAAATCCATCACAGTTATTATAAAAGTCCAGCCTTAGCAAACAACCTGCTATTGCCTTTTAAGTCCTGGTTGTATTTGTCTTATTTTTTAATAATTACGTAAGCCCAGTCACTTAGAAAACAGTTTTGTGAATGGTATACAAACAAGCAAGCTGTCCTCATGACTGCCTGTCGGCAGAGGTCAGTTATATTTGTAGCATTTGAGTAGTTTTCTTCATTAAGATTCAGATATTTGTAGATGTAGCCAAGTTCGCAAAAAAACAAAAACAAAAACAAACAATAAAAGTTTTGTTCACTCAAAAGGAACAAGAGCAGACTAATAGCTACTGCATAAATGTGAAAAAGGGGCCAAAGAGGCAGGTTTGCCTGGCTCCAAAGATTCTGGGAAGGCTGAATAAAAGGATAGATGTTCGAGACATCATGAATACAAATGAGGCAGCAATTTCAGGGCAAGTGAGACAAACTAATCTTATCGTGACTGACTTAAAGAATTTTTTAAATAGACACAAGCTTCTGATCTTGGAAATGCTGGAAGACATTAAAGCTCCAAGACACAGAAAGGTGAAATTCAAGTGCACAATACTAAATGGTGCAAGAACAAGTGACAGCAGATTCCAGGGGTACTACTTATTCTGGAAAATTAACAAAATTTTCCCCCCAGAACCAACTGGTTTTACTTCAGCACAAGGAATGTCTTGCAGTAAAACCTACAAAAGGTTGTCCTTTTAGTCTGAACATCTTAAAATAAGTAATTGTATTCTCCAGGCGGACAGAAATATGGTGAACTTATCCCAGATATCCACCCTCTCCCATAAAGTGGCACCTGGCTTTTGCAAAAGTCAAGCAGAATTTACATTAAATGGGTTTGGCACATGCTGTCTTATACCCGGCAAAGCTTAAATTGGAGTTTGCTGGATAGTTCTATTTTCTCCTCACCAGAAGATGTTGAGGTCTTTGTGGCTCAAAAGCGGAGGGATGCTGCTTCGAAGATGGATGTCCCTGTGGATGAAGAGGATAATTCGGATGTACAGTAGCTGACTGAATGGACTGATGATCAATTTAAAGTTCTTATTTCTTTGATGATGGATCTCAATGAACAGTAATCTGAGATTATCCTTGTTCTGAGAACTTCAATGGATTGCCCAGGTAGATGGTTGACAGAGGATGTATCTTTATATCACAAATTGTTGTGAGGAGGTTGTGCTGTGTATTTTCGGGTTATTCCCTTCCTGTTAAAAAATCTCACTACATGAACATTTGTTCTCATGTGTCTTGCTTTTAGGCAGGTGGCTTGAACAACCATCCTCCCATTCAGTACAGCAGGTCTGTGAGTGCTCCAAGGGTATATTTTAGATATTCTTTGGTGCCTGAGTCTAAAGGACAGAAAGATTTTTGCCCTGCGCCTGCCACATGGATATATTATGCACTAATAGATTCTGGGTGACATATTTTAGTTTTAAGACCAGTGTTTAGTTTGTGGGTCTTATCTGAAGAGAACATGGCAGAGATTTGATAAAAAACACTGAAATTTATTTTTGTCCACATACAGGCAGGAAAACTCTGCCAAGCACTCTCAACTGTAATATAGTTTTTAAAGGAATCTTCACCTAAAGATTCTGCTTCTCACGTACTTTTATTTTTGCGGGCACTAGTCCTACAAAAGGACCTTGGGATTACGTCAGGAAACATTACCTAATGAAGTATCATCTTCAAACTATTACTGAGTATTTATTCTGTATTTTAATCACTCTGATACAATCATGCCTGGTTTTTCTGATTATAAATAAGGGTTGCCAATAATACAAAAATTTCAATACAAATAAAATTGAAAAATAAATACAAAACAAAGCATCTGATGCATATTCAGAACTTTACACGTTCAGCAAACTTTACAAGCTTT
Organism: Carettochelys insculpta; assembly: GCF_033958435.1. NCBI lineage: Eukaryota > Metazoa > Chordata > Testudines > Carettochelyidae > Carettochelys > Carettochelys insculpta. The sequence continues at coordinate 193,309,397 of NC_134139.1, forward strand.
AAGAACAGGCTTTATAAAAAGAAAAGGCATCTAAAAGTGTTAACACTAATATGGTACCACTCACCAACACATTTTTCAGCTAGCTCCCCCAAGAAAGGATCTGACAATTTGGGGTTCCAGTCCCTGGTATGAATTTGTAAAATGTGCTTTCTTGCCTGATAAAGAAGTGAGTATTTCAGCATTAGCAAGCGAAAAATCAGCAATCAACAGTAAATCAATACATTTCAAGTAGTTTGGTCACTTACACAACAGGACTCGCTAATTATCTTAATTTTGTCAACCTCATGTCACAAGAACACAGCAAATTTATTAGGAATGGTAAAGTTTTGTGGCATAGGAAATTCAAAACCAATCTATGACTCAAGCTTCACTTTAACAGCCTTCATGTTTAACATTAATGTAACACGTTTGACAATATAGAATACTCAAACAGAGAAATGTAAAAATATATTCACACTGCAATTACAACAATTTTTAGGTGTGCAATTTTATTATGATGCAGATGGTTAAGTGTATTTCTTCATATACACACACACACATATATATATATTATAACACTCAGTAGCCTCTGTCAGGATTGGACTTCACTGGGGTCAACACTGTACAATCTTTTAGAAAGATGAAGTCCTTCCTCCAGGCAACTTAGAATGTTATGTGATCAAGTTACCAGCCATGGGAACCAGATTTCTGAATTTTCTGGAGTGTGATCTTAACTTCATAATGCTGCATAAATGTTGATTTTTGCACATATTTCCTTTTAAAAACAAACAAAAGAACCACTGATACACAAACACAGTATTTATTTATTTATTTTACTGTTCAGTATCATCACAATCCAGACATTCAGAATTTAAAATACATCTGTAAGCCTGGAGAGCGCACCTAGGGTTACTGAAATGACTTTAAAAGTAACTTTCAATTTAAAAAAAAAAACAACTGTTTTCAGATACTCCAGCATATTGATGGATGCCCCACTACCCTAGGTAAAGAGGGGCTTTCAAAACTTAATTCATCAATGTTTACTCTTTTTATTCGAGTTCCCAAAAGTCATACGTCACCAGCTCCACTATGAGTCACCTCACTCAGAACAGAACTAAGGAAGAATGTCAATAAAAAAAGAAGTTTGAACTGACAAAAGTCAGTTAAAGTCACCAATTTTTCCCTTCTAAAGGTATATTGCATGGCTTTGGAAAACAGAGATATGAGGGCTTTCCTGTCCTTTCTCTGGGCCCGCTCCATACTTCAGTAAGATTATGGTAGCTGTGACATCACAGTGACTAACACAGAGGCTCTCAACCAGAGACGTGTACCTTATAGGTACTCAGCTGGCTTCCAGGGGGTACAACAACTCATCTAGAGCTGTCTGGATTTACAGCAGGCTACATAAAAAAACAACTAGCAAAGTTAGTAAAAATTAAAATTTCACATGAGGTCTTTACACCGCTCTATACACTGAAAACATAAGTACTGTATTTATATTCCAGTTGATTTACTTTCTTATTTTTACTATATAATTATAAAATAAGCATTTTTTCAGTAAGTATGCTTTGACCTTTTGGTATCTTTGTACCCAATTTTATAAGCAAATAGTTTTTAAATAAGGTGAAACTTGTGAGTATGCAAGACAAATTAGACTCTTGAAAGAAGTAAATTAGTCTGGAATGATTGAGAGTCATGGCACCAGGGCACTGTAGCAGACCATGGCTGCATTTATACGCTGAGATAAATTCAAATTTAAGGCAATTAGCTCAATATTACCACGTGACTGTCTTAATTGTAAATACCATTAGCTCGATTTAATGAGCACTAATATCTATATCATATTATCATCGGTATCTGATGGGTGTAGCATCAAGTGCAAATTCAAAAGTTCGATTAAAGGCCTGTGTGGAAGCGCCACGTCTTAAAATGGAATTTATTAGCCTCCAGATGCATCCTGTGTGTAACCCACAATGCCCCTCAGTGCTCCACTCCGGCTGCTGCTCTCCAGGTGTGCAGGAATTAGGTAACAGGAAGCCCATGAATTTCAAATCGCGATGAGGAAGCCTGTGGCCATGGGGTCATGTTCGTATGAGCGCTTGAGAAATGTCTCTCTTTGCTATCACTGCTGTGAGAGCATCTACCCATTACAAATAACCCCAGCACAGAGGTCATGGTTCTGTATCTACCCTTGGGGGTATTTCTTCTGCTCTGCCTGGCACCAGCCACTGCCCCGCCCCACCAAGCAGCAGCAAGGCTGTTTTGGAGGTTGTGCTTGCATAAGAGGCCGAGAAACTTCACCTCAGTGACAGCAACGAAGGGTCCTGTGGCACCTTATAGACTAACAGAAAAGTTTTGAGCATGAGCTTTCGTGAGCAAAGACTCACTTCATCAGATGCTGGTCATGGAAATCACCTCAGTGGTTTACACTTGTGCGCACCCCGCTTCTTCCCCCACAGGTGCCACACAGTACGGGTCTTTCCTACACGCAGCCACATTACGTAAGTAGTCCCCAACCCAATAAAAGGACATGCCTGCCATTCACTGCTGCCCATGCTGACAGGTAGCACCATGTCCTGGCTTGTGTGCAGTTAGGGCTCCAAAGGTGGGAAAGAATTTTAGGGGCTTGCAGCTACCGGGGTGAGGGGAAGAATACTTCAACTGGCCCACCCACCAAACATATTTTCATGGCCTTTCCACTGCCAAGGGAAAGTCTCCCCCAACAACAGCTAAGATAGTCGGGGGCTTGATGCCATCAGGGGGAAGTCTTCCCTGGTGGCTAAGATATTTGGGGTAGTGGAACATTTCAACTGGCTCTGCAGTGCAGACCACAGCGACCCCTTCCCCCTTGCTGCCCACTGCAGACACCTGCAAAATCTTTGCTATTTCAGTTATAAAATCTTTTTCCTAACCTTTCCTATCATCTACCTTCATGTTTTGACCACCCAAAAACATAGGGAACAGTGGGTCGAGGGCCAGTTGAGATTACGGTTTCATTTATAAGTTCTGTGTTTGAGATTTCACTGCCATCCCCTCCATTGGCAATGTCTGTGTAGCGAAGAAGGAAAACAAAAAAGTTTTTTCCTAGCCTTTTCTATCCTCTTTCATCTAACTTGGCACCCCTTCACACAGGGAAGAATGGGTGGAGGGCCAGTTGAGAATACAAGCTACGCACAGAAGCCATATAATGAACTGGGAAGCCAAATGCCCTCCCCTCGGCAACTTTCTTTTTTCAAAAACTTTACTATCAATTCTTTCTTCAAGCTTTTCCTTGTCCCTTTCAGGGATCAGATGTAATCAAGGGAGGGGTTGGGGGGACAGTCAGGGCATGGCCCATTGAAAAGACACACACTAGCTGATTTTTATGAAATTCTTGATAATTCAGTTACAGAAGAAAGAGATTTGTTAACTTTGCCATCTCTGTGGATGCCCTACTTTTCCTTCCTTCCAGCTGATGTCAAAAAGCAACAAACATTCCCAGAATGCTACAGACATGAGGGAACTGTAGAACAGTTTCCCACAATGCACTTCTGCAACAGTCGATGTTTGCCAACTGAGTGTGGCAGCAATAAGTCGACTTTGAGAGAAGCATGTGGGGAAGTAAGGATAATCAAAGTCAAATTTATAAATTCCAGAGTTACAAGTTCAATATTAGTAAATTCAATTTTATCTCGTAGTGTAGATGCAGCCTATGAGCTGGCAAAAAAGACTTCAAGGGATCTAAAAAAAAAAAAACAAGGAGGTGGGTGGCTAGCAGTTTTTGAACTGAGGAACCCTCTCTCTCTAGCTAATGGGCATTTCTATTTTTCTATACTGATTCTACTTGGAAACTGTGTCTCGAAATGGTTTAGTAAAATTTAAAATACTTGTATTTAAGAGCCAGAAAGGCGTAACAGAGACAGCTTTAAAAATCCCTCACTACTGGCAAACACCAACACAATCATTTGCTCTTGCAGATTTCAACAATTCTGAGCTTTGCATCCAGTTCTATGCTACTTCTGTCAAAATGGATGAAACCATAACCACAACAGAGACAGTAAATTAGTCCAGTCTTAATATTTGCACAGTACTGTGATGATATATAACACAGTGCAAATTGCTATGCATTATCAACTTGCTAAACTCTCAAAATGTTGTATTTTGTGATAAGCTTTTTCATGTTTAGTTTTACATGAAAGTTGACTCTTCCAGCGAAGAGCAAGGGAGAGGAAGAGTTGTACTTTGTTACTATGATTTGCCTGGAGACAGTCTTCAGCAAACCTGAGATAATAGGAACAAGGGTTTAATTCAGTTTGTTATTGTAGATTGTTTTGCATTAAATTTTGGCAAATTTAGCTGAGCTCTTTGAATTGTCAGTGTGAAGGAAAAAACATGCATGTTTCCATCTGAGCGCCGTTAAAACGCCTTTTTTGTTTGTATTACTTTTAAAACTTTAAATGTACTGTGAACTTATTTTTTCACAGACAGTAAAGGTTGGACCTTTATAATCTGGACTTCTGTCAATCAGAAACAGTTGTGGTCCAGTGACTGCATGGGTGCTCCAAACCTGGAACATTCCATCACAGGAAAACCCTGGTCCTGCTCTCAAGAACTCCTCCCCTGCACTCACAGAGCTTCTGGAGCACCACAAATAGTTCATTTGCAGTGCTCAAGCTCAGGGAGGGAGAGGGCAGAGGTGGGAATGGAGGGATCACTCAGGAAAAGAGGCACAGCTGCAACCGTAGGTGCACTCCCAAAAGGCTGCACTCCTGGCTCCAGCCATGGAGCTCCACAGCAACTCTGCCTCTTCCACCTGAGCTTTGACAACCCCATCCCCATCCTTGCGCCTGTCCCACCTCAGTTAATGCCAGCCTTCTGCTGGTGCTGAAGTTGAGCCCTCCACTGACCTCTCCTGGTCCAGCAAATTCCCTGCTTTGGGACTGTGGTCAAGTCCCAAGAGTGCTGGAACAGGGAGGTACAACCCGTAAGTGTCTTTGAGATGTAAACAATTCTAGTTTCCAAATTAAAAAAAATAAAATAAAGCAAAATCATGCACTAAATAAAAGTGCTGGCAATGGACAAATTGTTACCATTTTTGGGAAAAAAAAAAAAAAAAGCGATTTGATAGATGTCTGTATTGAATCTTCAGAGATACCTACATACTTAACTCTAGAAATTTTTACACATCCCTTTGTAATTTTTACCTTTTGATCAGGCAAGTTGAAAAGAAATTCCCTGTCAAAACGACCAGGTCTCCTGAGTGCAGGATCTATTGATTCAAGTCTGTTTGTAGCACCAATTACAACAATTTCTCCTCTATTATCCAGTCCATCCATGAGGGCAAGAAGGGTAGACACTATAGAGCTAAAAGAAAGTTTTCAAAAACAATTTTTTGTAAATATTATCAAGATCTTCTACATAACTCAGACAGCCCTAATAGCCTATTAAATTATGCCAGACTACTCTATGGGTCACAGAATTGTCCTGCATTGCTGCTGCCAATCTTTGCCAGGTGGTCTTGAACAGGCATGAATGGGCAGGGCTTTCATTGACCCTTACCACCACCTTGGCTTTTTTACCCAGTGTAATAGTGCCAAAGCAGAGGCAAGGATCTAACCCAAGAAATAATCCAAATGAAGCTAAAACATCTACTTTAAATTTATGAAGATAAAAACATAATCCACAGCTGTATATTAAAAACATTACCTGTGAATCTGGTCTTGTCTGCTAGAACGAACTGGGGCCAAACCATCTATTTCATCAAAGAAGATTATCGAGGGTCTCATCAAGTATGCCTGGTGTGAAGAAATGAAAATAGGTTTTAGCTGTTAATTCAAATTTCTGCTGCACTGTAATAAAAACAAATTCTATTCTGTGTGTTAATAACAATTCCACAGCCTCTATGTCAAAAAGCTTTTACTGAGATGCTTTTTAAAACCTAGCCCTCAGAATAAATCTAAGATTAACAACTAAGGTGTTATATTAAAACAAAGAAAAAAAAGTTAAGACTATATTTTTCTTTACCTAAGGAAGATGGCACTAATGTCATAGTTCTCCTGCACTCTTGAACCGAACACGGTGGCACTGATTTGCAATGTAAGAATCCTGGCTTTACACAAGTGAGTTCTCAATGCCTGGAGCAATACAGCAGGCTACATTTTTAAATCATTTTAAATGTTTATTTTTGAATTTTCCCGTTTTTAGAATATAAAACTGTAGCAAATGCCCAGAAGAAAGGAAAAGGACAGTACTAAGATAAAAATATCAGAACAATAAAATCAAGGCACAAACAAGGACAGGAGAAAAAAATGACATGGGGAAAAAAAAAAAAAAATCAAACAAAACAAGAATATGACCCCCAGATACATTCATTTAATTTGCGATATACATTTATTCCTCTCATACAGAGCTGTTTATGTCGTTAACCATTTTTTATGCTGGGTTCTCAGCCTCATTTCCAGTACAGTAAACCTTTTGAGGTACACAGAGGTTGCATTCTTGCAACCCCCACATAACTCAAATTTTTGTACAAGTTGGGGACAGAGGGAACCAGGCTGCAGCCTGGCTCCCGGCTACCCTGGGCTTGTAGGAACTGGGAAACTGACCAGTCCACCAGGGCTGGTCAGTTTCCTGACTGCTTCTCCCTGCCTTCATCCAATAGCGTGGCTGTCAGGCAGACAGCCACACCACTGGGAAAGGCAGGGAGAAGGGTCCACAAAGCAGCTTCAGGTTGTGTTTAACTTGTGTTAAAGCGAGGTACATGCAACTTGAAGCTGCTTATTTTGAGGGTTTACTGTATCTCGATTATGCTTTCAGTCATAACATTTAACCCAGGGGTCAGCAAACTTGCTAAGGCTGTATGTCAAAATTTGACCTCTTGACCTCTATGTATGGTCCAAGTGCCAGTGATACTTTTTAAAGTCACTAACAGTCCTATTTACAACAGCTTCATTACTAAATAAATTATGATGCAGAGCTTTACCGTTAGGTAGTGGTTGGTAGCATTAGCTGGTCTTTTGTCAATCCACAAGTAGCATGGCTCTAAGTAAGCTCCACGCTGCATGGGGGAAGAAGGATGTGGTTGGGCTCCCACCTCGTGTGCCAACGAAAATCAACTCGCATGACACTCTTGATACCTATGCTGGGGTTTGCTGACCCCTGATTTAACCTACACTAGACACTCTAGATTATTCTTCTATTACTTTATAAATGTAAAAAACACAACCAGTTTCTGTTCATGTTTCATGCAGGTGCTCCTGGATTTGTAGATGCTACTTACGATTTTTACACATCTAAAAATATAAAAACTAGTTCAGAAATGAGCAACGTATGACCAAAAATGTGGCTTTTTTTCCCTCAGAACTTCTACCTGGTGTCTGGTGGGCATATACTATGGTAAATGAGAATTGCTGGCATTTTTTGTTGTTGTTTTGCTTTCAGAAACACTAACTAAAAAGAGTCACTGTCTGATTTTTTTTCAAGTAATGGAACATTTCCAAAATATCACTTATAGTTTCCACTTCAGCAAAAGTATTTCAAACATAAAACTTACTTTAGCAACCATCAAAACAAATAGCAGTCATGTAGCACTTTAAAGACTAACAAAATAAATTTATTAGGTGATGAGCTTTCATGGGACAGATCTTCAGATCTCTCTGTCACATATCAAATATAGTTAATTGACAAGTAAGCATTACATTTAAAAAAAAAGCACAATACATCTTAGAAAGAAAATTCAGAGCAAGAAAAACAACATTGTTTTTGCCTTTAATGGTCGACTCATGAAGACATCATCCATAATTTGCTTTTCTGCTTGTGTTTTACATTAGAAATACAGATAGAATTCGCAAAAACCCTCATATTAGCCTAATATTGGAATAGAGTTATACCAGTGCTCATCACTCTTGAAAATCCTGCTCATAAAACCTGTACTTTTCGCTTCTTACTCAAGTACTAGGGAAACTTAAGAGGGAATGAAATGTAACTTCATACCAGACAAACTTGAGTTTCAGTAAAAAAACCAAACAATTCTGTAAGCACTTCAAAAACTAGCACATTTATTTATTAGGTCATGAGCTTTCATTGGTAAGAGTAAGGTGCTACAGGACTGCTTGTTTTTTTGTGAAGCTACAGACTAACATGGAGACTCCTCTGAGACTACTGAGTTTCAGTGCCACTATCCGTGAACTTCAGAGAGAGAGGGAATATCAACAACCAATAACATCCCTACATCCTCCATGTAGAGCTGGGAAGCTTGCATCTTTCATCCTTCTGTGATACCATATTCCCCTTTTAACAAAACAAACCAACAATCATGCAGCACTTTAAAAACTAACAAAATCATTATTAGATAATGAGGTCTCATGGGACAGACCCATTTCCTCAGATCTGGAGATGCAACCATTTTAACAGTCAGACTACATAAAAGGTACAGTACTTCTTGACTTTCCACTGGCACCTTTTATTGTCTGACGTCTCTTCCCCTCTCATACTGCTCCCCCACCACCACCAGAGTCTTACCTGGAAAGCATTAAGAAATATAAGTCTAAGTCTCAATTATAGAAAGCATTGTATTTTTTCTACCGTATTATATTAATACGTTAAACTAAGTAACTCTATTTGAAACCTGCATTTCTGCAAGAGATTGGATTCTACTGTTTTACCTGAATCTCTCCCTCCTCTGTCATCCACTCTGGCTGAATGACTAAAAGATTGCTCATGCTTAAGGTGACCATCCTCCCTGTATTAGACAGGATGGTCCCATATTTGGGGTGCCAGAAAGGCATCCCTACTTATTTTTCAAAAGGGACTAAGTGTCCCATATTTGGGCCCTTCCCCCCAGCTGACCTTTTCCACCAGCAGCTGCACAGGAGTCACTTTCCCAAGCCTTGGGGAAGCGAGGGAGTGTGAGCAGTTGCTGCATCCCTGCCGGTTCACCGGGGCTCCCAGGAAGCGCTAGGGACTGCCGCTTCCCCAGGGCTCCCAGGATGGGCCAACGGCTGCCGCCTCCTTCCCAGCTCCCCAGTGCTTGGTGGAACCAGTAGGAGCCACCCTCCCCACCCCCACATGTCCCTGTCCCATGTTTGGGACAATTCAGCAATTCTCATTTACCATAGTATATGCCCTAAATATACCCGCCAGACACCAGGTAAAAGCTTCAATTCATTCTGTTCCCTTTCCTAAGCCGAGCCACCATGACAACTATGCTACTAATAATCCTGGGCAGGACTGGAAGCTCCTTTTCTGAGGTGCCGGTATTCAGTTCCAGGGGAAAAAAAAAAAGCACTCATATATATTATAGTTGGAGTTGATCCTGCTTGAAGCAGGGGGCTGGACTCAATGACCTCTTGCAGTCCCTTCCAGCTCTGTGATTCTATGATTCTATACATATATACAGTAAGGTCTCAGAGTATGCGACCCTGCTCTTATGCGGCTGACCCCAATTCCTACAGTAAACCCTGTACTGCGATTTCCAGTTGTGCTTAACTCGCTCCTCCAGTCCTGGCTCAACCCCACCTCAGCTCCGCATGGCCCCAGCTAAGGTTCCACCCCGCCCCTCAGCTCCACTCAGGACCCGTGCATAGCTCCTCCTCGCCACACACCCCTGCCTCTGGCTCTAGCTCACCATCCCTCAGGTGCAACTCCAACACAACCTCCCCGGCCCTGGTTCAACCCCACTGTCGGCTCACCACCCGCATGCAGCTCCGGCTCACCCTGCATGCCCACACCTGGCTCTGGCTTACCACCCCTCACACATGGCTCTAGCTCACCTCCCACACCCATGGCTCTGGTTCAACACCCCACCCCTCTGGCTCAACCACCCTGCCAGTTAAGCCACCCAACCCACCCCACCCCCCGCGGCTCCGGTTCAACATCCCATACCCTGGTTCAACACCCCTGCTGGGTCACCACCTGCACTTGACTCTGGTTCCAGCTCAACTCCCAGTCCTCCGTGGCCCAGCTCACCACCTGAGGAGGGTTCCAGCTCACCACCCCCACACACAGCTCCAGCTCAACTTCACCCCCCCTGCAACCCTAACCCATCCCTGGCTTTGCCCCCCCACCCACCCACCTCCCACAACTAGGCTTAACCCTTCCCAACTCCCCCACTCCACCCCAGGACTTCCCTTTCTGCTGCTTCCCCAAATGCAGAATATGTGTTCTGCCAGGGAAAAAGCCAGACCGCCACTTACGCAAAATCTGGGTTTACATGAGGGCATATGGAATGGAACCCTCACGTACTCTGAGACCTTACTGTGTGTGTAAATATTATATATATTACACGCACACACACACGCACACAAATGATAACAGATACAATACAAAATAATTTCATCACCATTCATCAGCATTTCATCTGTATTTACATCTAAATGTAAAGCACTAGCATATCCTGCTACTCATACAGTAACCTGTATACACACGTTTCCTATTATCCAAAGACAATTTTGGCTCCATGAAACGCATTGCAATGAAAAATATTATATGGAAAAAATGTATCTAAAGTATGTGAACATCTTCTAACCTGATCAAAGAGAAGACGAAGTTGCCGTTCAGATTCACCAACCCACTTGCTGAGACAGTCTGCTCCTTTCCTCATAAAGAAAGCCACCTTTTTGTCTCCCTGACTGCATTCATTAGCCAGAGCTCTTGCTACCAAGGTTTTACCTGTTCCAGGAGGACCATAGAACAAACAGCCCCTGAAGATAAATAAATCAGTATTATAGTCACAAATCTGTCTCTTGTAAAACTTATTCAAGATAGGAAGCCAAAGTAAAAAAAAAAAAAAAAAAGACTGCTCTTTTCAGCATTGATTGGTACATTTATGTTGATCTTTAAAAACATAAGATGTTATAAACTAAAAGAAATGAAAAACTATTAGGATGGCAAAGTCTTGTATTTTGTAATATTTTTTCTTATGCATTTAAAATTTTGTGCTACATTAAAATTCAGTGTTGGTTCCTCATATACATTCCATAATATGAAAAGTGTAAATTTTGTTTCATGCTTTCAGATTATTGTATATGTGCTTTACAAAGCACGCAGTAATCAGCAGCTCAAGAGTTATTTTATATAAGGAAAGCACTTCAAATGTTAAACTTATAAAAACATCAGAGCTAGTTTCTCTGGTATTTGCGTGTACAGAAATAGATTCTAATGCTAGTTTCTTAAAATTAAAAAGTCTTTAATCAAATTCCCAAACTATAGAGGATCTATATATCTTTTTAAGCCCTCAAATGCCTACCCATAAGGATTAGAACCAGAATACAATTATTTAAGCATTGTTTCCATAAAGAAGTACTGACATTTAATTTGACTTTAAATAAATCCACAAAATTTCATTACATGAAAAACAAACAAATGCAGAATGTTAAGTCTGGCTTAATCATATAGCGGCGTTCCCTCGAGTTTATGGTTTTTTATATGAACCTCAACATTTCAACAGCCTTCTTATAGATGTTCCTTTTTATCTTCTTTCCAAGTAAGCCTTCACTAATGCCAGCATGAAAAGAACAGTACAACTAGGGATACCAGTCTACTTTCTACACTTAACAAAATATCATGAACTAAGTTCATTTTGCAGAAAAAAAAATGTTTATATTACCTGTTATATTTTTCTGTAAATTGATTAAGTCACAAGAGTGTCTTTTTACTTAACACTTTCAGGCAGGAGGAATCTAATCAGTCAAAAACAAGTCCAATGGCATCTTAAAGGCTGCAATTTATCAGGGCATAAGCTTTTGTGAGTTGAAGCTTACTTTGTCAGATGCATGAAGTAAAAGAATCAGATGGCTGGGATTTATAAATTCATAAAGGAGATGGAAATATTACATCAGTGCTAATTCAATCAGGGTGGATGTGGCCCACTTCCAACAGTGGTAAGAAGGTGAGAACATCTAAAGGGGAAAAATTACTTATTGTAATGAGATAGCCATTCTGATAGTGTCAAATTTGCATATGAATTCCAGCTCAGCAGTTTCATGATGCAGTCTGTTTTTGAAGTTATTTTGCTTAAGAATGGCAACTTTGAAGTCTAGAACTCTGTGAGTGTGTGTGTGTGTGTGTGTGTGTGAAGAGGAAGCCTAAAATACTCTCCTACTGGTTTTTGTATGTTACTCTTTTGATGTCTCATTTGTGTCCATTTATTCTTTTGCACAGAGACATTCCAGTTTGTCCAGTGTATATGGCAGATAGGCACTGTTGGCACACGATGACCTGTATCACATGAGCAGATGAACAAGTCTTTGATGGTATGGTTGATGAGGTTTGATGGTGTCATTAAGGTGCATGTGTGGACAAAGTTAACAACAGGGTTTACTGCAGAGACTGGTTCCTAGATTAGTGTTTCTGTTGTGGGGTGTGTTGTTAGTGGTGACTGTTTCAGTTTTGGGGGCTATCTGTAAGCAAGGAATGGCCTGCTTCATAAAGTTTGTGAGAACAAGAAATCTTTATGTAGGCAAGGTTGTAGATCCTTCATGATGTACTGGAGAGGTTTTAGCTGGAGGAAGTGGGAAATGACCCAGGCATTCTGTTGTTTTGCTGGCTCTCTGCTGTAGCAGATGACTTTTGGGTACCAGCCTAGCTCTGTCAATGTGTTTCTTGACTTCCCCAGGTGGGAAGAGCAGTTTTAAGAAAGCTTGATAGAGATCCTGTCGGCTTTTATTCAAGGGATTGGCCTAAATGTGGTTGTATCCTATTGAATAACAATAGCTAATTTTCTGAAACCTGTCATCATTCACAAATTTTTCATGTTCTCCAACTGGTTCCTCCCACCCAGTTGAATCCTTCAATAGCAGGATATCTATTTTCTTGGTGATCACTCAATAACTAGTAGGACATCTTCATGTCACCCTCCCATTTGTGAGTCCATTGATGGCTGATCAGACTGATTCTGGAGCTGCAGGTCTTATAGAAGAGGCAGGAGTCGGTAGCTGTTGGAGGGGCACAGGGCAGTTTTTGATGTTCTTTTCTTCTCCACTTCTCATCTGCACTGTGGTGGGACCTCTCAAATTGCTCCACCCCTCATGGATTACTGTTCTCCACTGGGGACGGTCCTGGGCAAGGTTCTCCCAACTGTAGACACCAATCCTACACTTTTTCACGTGTGCCTTTAGCATGTCCTTATTTCACTTCCTCTGGCCGTCACTGCTCCTTCATCCTTCGACTCCAAAAACTGAATCTGTTTTGGGAGGCGGTGATCAGACATCCTAACTACATGACCAGTCTAACAAAGGTGTCAGTGAATAACAACGGCTTCAATACTGGTCATGTTCGACTCTTCCAGGATGCTAGTGTCCATGCGCCTATTCTGCCAAGAGATATTTAGGACTCTCCTGAGGCAGCACTGAGGATATTGTTCAAATGCCTTCAAATGACACTTACATGTTGTCCATGTTTCACATGTGTACAGTAGCACTAGAATAACCACTGCGCGGTATAAAAGGAGTTTTGTCTTGGAGCAGATATCCCGGTTTTCAAAGACCCTTTGTCTGAGGCAGGAAATAGCTGAACTTGCTCACCTCAGACGTCTTCCTATATGTTTTGGGACTTGACTAAACCAGCATAAAATTAATAACCAAAGAAGTGTATGCATGATTTGTCTGCCTTGAGTTCATTCAAAAACTGCTGCCAAAATAATTTCTTGCCCATTGCTTCAATACTGTTAACCTGCGATCAGTCTTGTCACAGACTCTATTGCTCTATGCATTGAGCTTCCTGTCCTTGTTTCAAGGCTCTGTATCACACACAGCCTTGACTAATACTCTGATATGTTCTCTTCTAGTGTCCCCTCAACCCTGCTCTGTCAATGACACAAGCTCAAAAATCCTTTGGTCTCCTTTTTTCAGAAGTGTCTCCATGTCATCGTGCTACTGAATCTGACTGGAAATATGCTTTCAAAACAAAACTCAAACCTCCAACCTTCTCTTTACTGGAAAAAAAAAATCACTTCTTCAGCAGGCTGCAAAAAAGTTCCTGAATTAAACTACAAAGAGATACAGCTGCCTCCTGCAAGTAGGAGAGAGCATTTATTTCTGAAATCCACATCTTCTTGCCTCTAATCCTGGTGTCTAGTATAATCCTCACTTGTCTATCCATCTATTTACACTGTGTACTCCTCAGAGGAAGGATCAGTCTTCTACGTGTTATCGTACTAAGTACTTTTGGGGATGAAATGAAAGAGAGAGTAAATCCACCTACCTTGGGGGCTGAATTTTGAATTTTTCAAAGATTTCTGGATAGAGAAGAGGAAACACAACCATTTCCTTTAATGCATGGATATGATGGCTCAAACCACCTATACTATCAAAACGCACCTAAGAAAATACAAAACATGTAGAACATATTTTCAAAATGGAACTTTACATATTTAACATGGCATGTGTGCAAAAATATATGTAACTAAAACAGTGAAGTTTTATCAATGATTAATATTCATATAGGAATCCAATGACTTTTAGAAATGCAATTATGTTTAGAAACTACCAGCAGAAGAAAAACATACAGTGGATATGACCTGTTTGTTTCTTTACAATGAATTTCACCAGAAAAATGCACACAGATCAAAAATTAAGCGCTTTTTGGTCCAAAAGTGGTGTATAGAGGACAGCTATGGGTGAACACCAACACCAAGTTTATTTTGCATTCACTTCAACTCTAATTTTTACAACACCATCAATTAGGATTTCTGAGTCATCTTCCTTATCTCAAATGCACAATTATAAGAGAGACAAGTCTTAACAAAACCTACTGATTTGTCAAGAATCATTGGATCAACATCAGCCAGACTTGCACCAACTTTTACTCGTTCTCGCAGGATTCCACTGGCTAAGTCTTCTGCTCTGAAATTCATAGGCAGACATCTATCGGACAAAAATAAGAAATTTAGGTTGAATACATGAGCAATAAAACAAGTAAAGATGGTTGAAACTGTCAGAATAGAAGATGTTCTTATGTTCTTATTAAGATACTAGAGGAGCTATCTCTCTCCAGCAAAATTAACATAAAGCTAAACAAGTTTGTTCCTGTTCTCTTCAACTTGATCGGGCATATTTAAGATTATGATTCTCTAGACTACAAAGCAATTTTCAGTAACAGTGATGAAATACGCTGGGTTAAGACAAAAGGTACAAAATACAAAGAACATATACACTGTCTTATGGATCACTTCTCCAATGGATCAAGACTGAAGAATAGTGGGAAAAAAATGATCCTGAGTGGCCTGGAACGTACATCAAAATAAAAGAGGACTAGAATTACCAGGATATTGTTCTTTAACAATGACAACCTGATGTACAAGGGATCTCTAAAATACAATGAAGATAACTATGTTTTAAGAAGCAGAGACCCAACCACAGAAGCCATACACTTCTTAACCAACAAAGAGAACACCCAACCCACGCACGTGAGAAAATAAAACCCTTATGATTAAGCAATCACAACTACTTAAATTTAGAAAGGAAAAGAGTTCATAGAAAGTAAGTCAAAAAACTTAATCCTGAAGACTTAATAAAGCTACTTAAGCCCCTATGAAAGAGAATGTGACTACAAGATTATTTTAACTTGTGCATGAACTCATTCATCATCTTTATGAAGAAGCCCTGAAAACCTTATCATCTAAGGAGGCATGATAAGAAGAAAGAAAGGTCAGAAAGAACAGATTGGGAACCAGGAGGACAAAAGTTATTAATATAAGGCAATGCTCTCTTTGGCAATTCTGCACATTTTTTAAAGCATTTTGTTTGTTTGTTTCTAATGGCTTCTGGAGTCTTTAGAACAGAAGAAGGAGAGAAAGGACTGGTGTGGTGGGATGAAGAGGATGATGACGATCCACTGAAGGAAAAGGAGATGGTAATAGAAGGCTTTGCTGACACAGTTTTCGTACTGATAAAGTTAAAGCACCAGCACAGTTATGTTAACATTTAATTGTTTAGACTGGTATTACTTATAGCGATTCAAGAACAGTGTGTAGATCTGTGCAGAGAGGAGAGGAAGGGAGGAGACGGGGAGTTCAAGGTAGAGGCAAAGAAGGGAGACATGGGAATGAATGACCAAAAGCAAGATGGAGAGGAGCATGGCAGTGAATCTGGTAGTGTGGGGGAACAGAGTGTGTTGTTTTGGTAGGTGAAGCTGCCAGACTGGGTAAGAATAAGTGACCAGTTGGAAAGGACAAAGAATCTCTCTCTAAAATGCAAGTAGAAATCTGAAGACTAAGACATGAAAAAGGTTTGGTGTGCACTCCATGTCGCCACTGGAAAAGAGATCCAGGGGAATGGAGCTGTAGAACTCCCAGAACACCCTCCACAGCCCTTGCAATGGACAGGGACAACTCTGGTTGGGCGGGAACACCCCTGCCTGTGGTGCACCAGGGACAAAAGGATGCTCCAGCAGGGCTGGAGCCTCCCTTTGCCTACCAGCGCCTTGGGGCGGGCGGGGGAGGTGCGCCAGTGAGGCTTGGAGAAGCCCATAGCCACAGCAGCCCCAAGAACACCACAGTGCAAGGACACTCCAGCCAAGCTGAAGCAGTCCCAGTCCACGGCAGGGAGTCTGCTGCAGCCCAGTTCGGCAGGAACAGCCACCCCAGATGCCCCTCCCTGCTTCTGAGCCAGTACAGACAGGGGTCTACTTCCATTCAGCCAGAGCACCCCACCCACAGCAACCTTGCAGGGCTGGTGCAAGCCCCTTCCAATGGTGGGTCAGGAGCTACTCCAGACCCCTATCAGTTAACCATAATCAGTAAGCCTCATTCTAAAGGGATGAAGCTTATTAGTTAACCAGTTACACTTTAACATCCCTAGTCTTGGTTCCCCAAATAGACTCTCCCCCACCCCGCCCCCACAAGGCTAGCAACAGACAGAATTTGTTAATTTTTGTTAAATTATCACAATAATAGCTTTTACAAAATTGTTGAGCAGGTGCTAGCTCAGACCATTTTTTGATGCTTGGAATGCAGAGTACTACAATGACAAGAAAACATGGATGAGAAGAGGGATAGTATTTGGAAAAGGTATTGTTTTAATGCCCACCAAAACTAATTAGAAAAAGAAAACACCAGGATACTTCTGCTTATTTATGTTCAATGAAATTCCATTTCTAATTGATGCAAAGTTGAGTTAGCAGGGTCTTTCACCTGTGTTTGATTTGGATTTTCTTCTTTATTTTGATACTCTGCATTGTTCATAACTATGTATTACTAAGACTTCAGTATTATATTGTAATATTTGTAAAGTAATATCTAAAACCACCCCTCCAACATTCTTCAACTGTAAGTTAAATTTATTGGACTTTCATAGTAAAAGGCAACTTTTCTAAACAGTTTGCTAAACCAAAATATGATTTTTTGCACTAATTAGAATATTACATCATAATTTTGCTTTTTCCTGACAGACCCATGCAAACTGATTTTCTCAAAGACTGAGCAAGACTTGATACCTGTTCCTTGCTCTGGCCATGCTCTTAGACTTTCTCCTTTCAAAGCGTTCTTCATCTGAAGAGGTTGTATCACTGCTATGAATGGCATGTTTCTTTCTCCTATTTAAAAAATAAAATAACCATGCAGATAATAATGCACTTAAATTTTTAACATTAAAATAAACATGATGTATGTTACAGCACTGTTCAAGTCTAGCAGTCATTTTATCAACTTTGATGTTCCATAAATAGGGGACTTATCACAACAGTCTCTGAGGGAAATTTCAGTCTTCTTATATTGTTCCACGGGGGTCTGATTTTAATTTGAACATTTCTGAAAAGAGGCAAGAAAGCCCTGAGAGACATGTGGCTCATTCCATATCACCAATATGGAAAAATGTGCTGCAATATCAAACCTTTTCAGAGTTTCAGATTTCTAATGGACCTGTCATTTGATAAAACCTCCAGCCTACATCACTCATCTCTGGCTGCGTCTACACCACCTCCCTACTTCGAAGGGAGGATGGTTGGTGGGGTGTTGGGAGTTTATTAATGAAGTGCTGTGGTGCATATGCAGCACTTCATTAAGCAAATTCCCCCCCTGCGGCAACTCTGAAGTGTTAAACTTCAAAGTGCCGGCTCGTGTCTAGCCACAGCTAACCCGCTGGTACTTCAAAGTGTCTGGGCAACTTTGAAGTCCCTTTTTGAGGCGTAAAGGGACTTCGAAGTACCCCAGGCACTTCAAACTACCAGTGCGTGAGCCACAGCTACACACGAGCCAGCACTTCGAAGTTTAACACTTCGGAGTTGCTGCAGGGGAAATTTGCTTACTGAAGTGCTACATACGCACCGCAGCACTTCATTAATAAACTCCCAACACCCTACTTACCATCCCGTCTTCAAAGTAGGGAGGTAGTGTAGGCAAGCCCTCTCTGTAGCTAACAGATTTAAAAAAAGAGTGTAGCATTTTATCTATTAAAATTCCTTTTTAAATTCCATTAGCTCTTGTAAATCTTACAGTCAGTTTCTTTTTTCTAAAGGCTTTTCATACTGAACAGTAAAATATTTTTAGACATTATTTATACTGTACTTGCAATTCTTAAGTAAATAAAAATAAAATATGCAATCTAGACTACTGTTTAAAATCCACACAGGTAACTTCTGTTCATGTAAGTACTGTAATCTATAGAACTCTTTGAATGATTGAGAGCTGTATTATAGACTAAACACAAACACATAATATAGACAAATGTGGTTTGAATTTATACAGCTAAAATGTTTTTCATTTATATTTTCTTGAAGTAACAGAAGCATGTGGATGCTGTACTGCGTAGTCAAATGTAATCTTTACAGAGCTCATAGTGGATATAGAGTTCCATCGCCTACACAAATATGATAATCTGCATTTGTTCAGCTGCTCTAGCAGAAACACAACTGAAGATAGCCAAATTCAACAGTTAACCACAAAGAGAAATCAGACAAACGTTATGTCACAATGACGAGGTTTTTGTGGAAGACACACCACCAGTAAACAGGATAAAATGGAGGAACAAAACAGGCAAAGTTGCAGAGAAGTAGTGATCAGTGTTTCTTGCATCTCTGCTGCAAGTTTGGAATCTAAGAGAACTTAATGCCCTCTTAAAGATGGCTATAGCTTATATAATGCCTCAAGCCTGTCTGTTTTTCTCACAAACAGAAAATACAGAGAAGAAATAGTTGATCACGCTGTGCATTAATTGTGGTTTTTTGAGATGTACCCCCTAGCAAGTCCTTTCAGAAAATCAGGCCCTCTTCTGAAAGAACAAGTGTAGCATCCCCACCTGAAGTGCACTCTTTCTAATTCCTTTTGAAAGATTGCAGTGGTTCTTCTGGAGGGCCTCGTCCTCTCCCAAATGTGGAAGGGCACCTTTTTCGGAAAGATTCTTTTGGAAAAAAAGCACATTTAGACCCTCCAGGGGCCCTTTGTTCAGAAGAGCAGTCCTCATGGTGCCAGACTTTGCAATCCCTGGCCCATTCTTTTTGAAAGAGCAGGAGTTGTGTCGGCGTTCTCTTTTGAAAAAGCAGATTGTTCTTTTGGTCTGCTTTTTTGTCTGTGAACGTGTTCTTTCAAAAGCACGGTGGCGATCTTTTAAAAGATTACTGCAGTGTAGATATGGCCTAAGTGCCCTATACCCCCTGCAACTTTGATCAGAAATTTCTCTGTTCAGCTTACATATGCATGCTGGGCAGCCTGGTGCCCCACACCATTTTTACAGCAATGCACAGATGACCCATACTCAATTCCTTCTCTAAACCAAACCTCCATAGCAGAGCACTCTGATACAGAGGAAGAGAGTGGGTAACGGAGTCCCTATAAAGACACACATCTTGAAGAACCACAATTATGATACATGATGTGTAACCATTGCTTTGACAAATGTCCCTATGAATGTTCCATTTCAGTGACTACTAAACAGTTCCCTTTAAGGCAGGGACAGCTTGAGAGTGCAGTTTAGGGCCAATCAGAGAATCAGTGTCACAAATTAGCACAGTTCAGCAAACACATTAATAGACACCTAAATGGCAGCCTCACGTATCTCTGTCATGAGAACATTCTTGAGGAAGGCCATAAAAGCGGAAATGGGCATTGTAGAATGAGGCCATATATTCAAAGATGTTTAAATATGGCAACATTCACAGCAGGAATAGAGCCAGATATCCACTTGGAAAGTTCTGGGATAAAGATTACGAATCTTTTTGACTTATCTGCTAGAAAGACAACCTATGGGCCATGCTGAAGAGTTTTGTCCTACCCAAACAAAGCCAGAGTGCTCCTGACATCCAGTGTGTGCAGCAGTACCTCCTGGTTATCTAGATACTGTGTGGGGTAGAAGACTGCCAGATGAATGGGTGGGCTAATATGAAATGCCTTAGAATTTTCTGGTAAAAAACTGGAGTGAGGTTGACAAGGTCACATGGCCTTAAAAAATATGGTGGAAAAGGGGCCTCTGTTTCCCCAACTTGTCATATCAAAGCTTTCAGGAATACCTTCTTAACTGATGAACAGACCAGTGAGCAGATATCATGCATTTGTGGACCACAATGAGGAACCAGTGAAGAGCCAGAATGGTAGACAGAGGTTTCCAAGTTCCCTTGGAATCCTGATGATGATAGATTGTCAAAAACAGAAGGGAGGGGGTTGGGAGGAGGGGCTTGCAAAGCCATGATGGTTGCCAGTATATCTCATAACAAGGAGTCACACCAACAGACAACCCACAGACCATAATGGTGATGACATAAGTCTATTCCCTATTTTACTTCTCCATATCTCAGTTTTTCCAAGGGAACCCCATTCTTCTTTGTTTTCTCAAAAAACAGAAATGCCAGTGACTTCATTGAGGCTTACTCAAAAATTAAGTCACACTAAGCACAGTCAGTCTTAGCTTTCTGGTAACAATTTAATTCTTTTGTTTGTTTTCTGTTGTTTTTTGTTTGTTTGTTTTGTGATTTAAATCACCTTGGTTTAAATCAGAACAAAAAGTCTAGTACATATCAAGAGAGGAAAAAACAAGTTGCATCAGACAGGGGATCTGAGCCACTGTCAGAGTCTAATGGGGAGATAGTACCACCCAGGGCAGAGAAGCTGTTTTTGTAGCTGCAAGCCACTCCCAGTCTCTGTTTAATCTTTGGTTAATGGAGTCAAATTTGCAAATAAATTGCAGCTCAGAGATTTCTCTCTCCATTTGATTTTTGTATAGTCTCTACGTAAAAGAATTAATGGACATAAATCAGACACCAGGAACACTAATGTACAGAAGCCTATGGGGGAAACACTTCAATCTCCCTGGACACTCAGTAGCAGATTTAAAGGTGGCAGTCCTGAAACAAAGAAAGCTCCCATTTCCACCTTGCTGAATAGACCTTGTCAGTTCTGGCCCTCCCTTTTACTGGGACCCCATTCTTTAAATACCCCTCTAAAACCACCACCCCACTCAAGCATCTGACGAAGTGGGTCTTTGCTGAAAAGTCAGCTGAAAAGGACCTGAAGGTGCTTCTCTGGGGCAGTGTAACCTAACAGTAAGAAGGGAACAGGAGACCTACTAGCTCACATACACAGTTCAAACACACACTGTTATAAACAGTATGCTATCAGAGGCACTAGGGGAGCTAGCAAATGCAGAATGGAGAATCCATATGGACACTACGTAAATTAGAAAATCTGTTCAAGAAGTGCTTTACCAACATTTAACTTAAAGAGATAATTAACTTGGTTAAAACGAATTGACAAAAACCCTTTCTAAAAATCAGGTCTTAAAAACAAATTTTTTCATCAGCTAATTATTAAAAGTGAAAATTTTAAGAGTAATTTGTCTTCCATATTCATCCTCTTTGCTCGTCTGTCAGTTTGGACAGCAAAAAAGAAAACAGCCAATTTCCACATAGTGTACAATCAATTTCTATTCCATTTCACTTGGAACAGAGAATATGATCACGCTATTATGTTTGGGTTGCAAACACCATGGGAGGCCTGTTTGTTTAAAAAAAATTAGTCTACTAATGTAAATTTACAGAAAGCTCGTTTTTACAAACTCTAAGGTGAGGCTCTAGCTGTGTGCCTTTAGTTTACAAAAACATTGCTCACGTCTTTGGAGTGCAACTTCCTATAAAACAGTTTTAGCTGGCAATAGAGCAGGTAAATAACAAAATTTAAAAAAAAAGCTGTTTATTGAAATTTGGAACAACTGAATTTGGAAGAAATTTTAACTAGAACAGTACATAAAACATTACTGGGTTTCTTACTGTCTTATTTCTTCAGTTCAAAGTGGAATTTGGTGGTTTAAAAATTTGGGATTTAAAAAATTGCAATGTGGACATTCAGGCTTGGCACTATTGGGTCCAAGAGCCGATCTCCAGTCCCTCCATCTACAGTACAATTTTATAGTCCCACATCCCAAGCAGTCGTTGTTTTTGTAACACACTGATGCTATTATGCTGCTTTATTTTTTATTTATCATAGAAAAATTCTGCTAAATCAGTCTTCCGTTACTTTCAGATAATAAAAAGAGCTTAAAGAAAAAAAGATTTAGGCCCCAAATCTGCAATGAGTTTTTTAACTTAAGTAGGTTTTGGGTGAACACATCTACATGGAACTCATTGTAGGATGAGGGCCTTAATTCTGACTCTTTGGGGTTAACAAATATCACTCAGGGACAGAAAGTTTCAAAATAAACAGCTGACAAAATATGCTGAGGGAACACAAATATCTTCTCTCCACAAAAATGTTCTGACATTTACCTGATATGGCTTCTTCTTGCAGGAGATCTGTGAATATCAAATAGTGCATTTTCTCTCTTTTTCTGATGAGCTGGCACTGAGCAAAAAAAGTAACAGGGATGAAGCATCATATGCAAAAGAAGATAACATCTGCTAAAAAAATTTTCTTTTAATTTATGACAAATCTGTAAAAAAAAAAGTGCCTATCTTGAACACTAGGTGACTGCCAAAAAACTAGAAATACCTCACCAAAACCCCAGAAAATAAGACCACAATAAAATAAGCCCAACTATATCACTCCTTCTCCCAATCAGCACCTTTTTTTGTGATGCTCTCTCCGCAAAAGCCACATGAAGGAATGGGCTTTGGAGCAGGCCCTCATTGTCACCAGATTTGAATTATTTCAGATCAAAGGAAGAAATAAAAAAGATATAGTGGTCTCCACAACCAGCCTCCATTACCAGTTCCCTCTTCTTTCAAACTCCTCAGCCGATTGCAGTGCCCCAATATAGCAGAGCTAAAGACTGATTTTTCAAATAGGCAGGATTCATACCACCGTATTCTGTAACAGCTTCAGTTTTCACATTGCTTTAACATGTAGCCTATGTGTAGCGTAGTGTGGAAGTTTTATTGTGAAGTTCTATATGCATGAATGGCAGCAAGGTCAACACTCAAAAGAAACAGTCAATTTCTTATCTAGACAAAGACTGGAAAATGCTGCATGTGGTAAACTAAAAGCCTCCATGTATTCAACATTATTCCAGTGACACGCTCTAGTTATGCATGAATGGTGGACACAAAAGCTCATTGAGAGGAATAAACTTTACTATTATCATATCTTCCATTCTGATTCCCCCAACCCACCAGGATCATCAACTGCTTCTTTATATTCAGCTTTAACCAGTTAGCTCTTATCTATTTTCTCACCTACCCCAGACTCTAAGCCAGGCATGCAACAGCACTACATATCAGATGAGATATTCAGAGAGTTGGTAACACTGCCTACGTCTATGTTTTGTTAACTTTCTCAGATGCCCCATGTACATGTTGAACAAAAGGGGAAGTAAGATGGAACCCTGTGGTATTCTGTATACGAGTACTCAGAGGCTATGTCTATACTGCAGAGGTTCTTGAGGAATAACTTATTTCTACTTTAAGCAGAAATAAGTTATTTCTGAACAGAGCGTCTACACTGCACGAGCATTTCCAAATTGAACATTCACACTAAAGAGCCCTATTCAGAAATAAGAGCAATGCATTTTGGGTGGCTAGGCATTGTGGGATGTCAACAGGAAACAGAAGGTGCCCTGGGCATCAGGAAGGGGTCCCATGAGCCCCGTCGCTTCCTGAATCTCCCCTACAGATTCCTGTTCCATGTCAAAGTGCTGAAGGGAGCCCAGCTCACCTACCTGTGCAAGGAAGCAGCCATGGATGCTGCATTGCAAGAACAAGATGTGGCAGCAGAGCAATCACTGCCCTTTAATGTCCACAGTAAGTGGTATTAGGACTGTAGTTTGATGACAGAGTACAGGTATCCAGTGGTGCCTTGGGTGCTGATGTGGGGCACACTCCCAGTATTGCATCCAGTCATTCACAGTACTTGCAGGTGTGGGAGGCAGCCCCAGAGCAGTTGTTTGCTTCACTCGCCCTGTAGTAGGACTGGCAAAGCTCCTTTATGCTACACCTGTACTGCTCTGCATCTCTATTATAAGCCCTGTCTCGTAGTGTGCATGAAATCAGTAAAAGATTGCCCGACTGTGTGTTGAATTATCCTGTAGAATAAAAGAAGAAAAAATGGAAACAAGCATGGCTAGCGTTTGTTTGCTTTGAAATGAGCCAGGGGAAACACTCATTAGGGGTCTTCAAATGACCACAGATTGCAGAGGGAGGAGGGGGTGGAAATCAGTGCCTGGCTGGAGAAAGGGAGGCAAGAAAGTGGAGAGCTGGGGAAGAGATGTGCCAAGCTGGACCTGCCATGACCACCAAAGCCTAAACTGGAGCAAAGGGATCGCTTGGTGCTGTGCCCTTTGGCTGCCAGGAGCAAACACAGGGAAGTGGCTGGCAGGCTGGAGGAGAGGGTGAAGTGGCTCACAACAGCAATGGGCCATGGCAAGAGCCCCCACAACCAAAGCCCAGCAAAGGCTGAAGGTGAGCCCCATGGATGTCAGGGGCTGGAGCACAGGCCAGACCTGAACCCCACTGGGGCTGGAACCCTGTGGCAGCACAGCCAGCCAGAGCCCTCCTGAAGTCCCAGGGAACCCAGGACTGGGGCTAAAGCCCCATGTATGGCAGACCAGAGCCCTACCACAGCCCCAAAGTACAGTAACTAGAGGTGTCATCTGTTGTGCGTGTGTTGCAGGGAGACTGTGTGGCTTTGGGATTGTGAGTGACTGACCCTCTAGATCCCTGGCATCTAACCACTTCTGAACCTGTGGCTACTGCTATAGTGAACTAGCCACATTATTCTAAAAAATGTATGTATTGTCCAAAACAACTGGTCATGCTCAGTAGGCCCAATAGCCACATGTGGCTAGTGGATAGCATGTTGGACATCATGGTTCTAGCTCATCTATTCAGAATTGTCCTGGGTAATTAGTGTTCACTTATTGCCAAAGGCTCCTCACTGCTCTGTGTGAATTTGATGGAGCTAGTTCCCTTTGGTTAGAGACCACCACCCTTGTTGGCACTGTTCAGCCTCTGGAATGGCAGTCTTAGCAAAGAGGCCAAGACTAAATGAGCCATTAGAATTGAGTTACACCTGCTTCCAGAGGTGGTCCCTACATGAAGCCTTACAAGGAAGTTTGCACTGGTGAGTGTTCTGTGGAAAGCATTTAAATTTCTAGTGGTGAAAAATCCAACAGCAGAACACTATGCACCAGCCTTAGTACAAGATCAGCAGGTTTTAGCTCCTTCATGCAGCAGTTTTTGAAGCTTTATCAATTTGCTGGACCTCGGTTTCTCTGTAAAACCCATAAATTGTGAAGTGGCAAATTCCCCTGCTTTTTTAGCACTCATCCCACTCCATGGGATATTTTGGCACTAAATCAAAGGATTAAAACAAAAAAACTTGTGCAAATATTTTGTTTATGCTATGAAATTATAAAATATACAGAATTTACTGAGCTACTTCATACATTGAAGAAACAATAAACAAACAGGATTTTTTTAAAAAAGCAAAGTCACTCAATTATCTCAATCCTACACCATCAGAAAAGCAACAAGTATACTTTTGGTACTAGAGCCATAAATACTAAAGCCAAATTGTCAATGACTCACAAGGGATTACAACGACTACACAGAAAGAAGCAAGAGGAGAAAGGGGAAGAGAAGATACCATACACACCACATTTGTTTAAAAGTATGAAAGAAAACCAAAATCTAGAGATACACTCGCCAAACTCCTGACCCAAACTTCTGAGAAACTGAGATTCAGACCCAGATTTCGCAGCTTGTAAATTAACATCAAGAGACTCATAAGAACCATAAATGTAACAGTACAGAAAAAAAGAGAGGGGTCACTGAAAGGACCAGGAATGGGTAGTGGAGAAGAGGGTAGGAGAAAAATATGAAGTGCAGCTGAAGTGAAGAGACTGAAGCCTGCTGCAGTCCCTGTCGTGACCCAGACTTGGGCTGGAGTGCAAGGCCAGTGGGAAGACTTGCTGCAGCCCCACTGAACCATGGACCAGCACCCAGAGCTCAGACTGCAGGGCTGGTGGAGAGAGAGGCTGTCACCCTACAGAGCCGCAGACTGGACCCCGGAGCTGGCAGGGAGACCTGCTGCAGCCCTGTGGAGCCGCAGATTAGCGCTGGAGCTCAGATCGTTCAGCAGTCGGGCAGACCAATTGCAGTCCTGCAGAGCCACAGACCGGCAGCCGAGCTCAGGGCCAGCAGGGAGACCTGTTATAGCCCTGCAGAGCCATGGACCAGTACTGGAGCTCTGAGCGCAGGTCCAACAGGAAGACCCACCGCATTCCCATGCAGACAGACTGGTGCTGGAGCTCGGGGCTGGTGGGGAGACCTGCTGGAGCCTCGCAGAGCCACGGATCAGCACCGGAGCTCGAAGTGCAGGGCCAGCGGGGAGACCCGCTTCAGCTCCATGAAGCCCAGACTGGGGCTAGAGCCCATGGAGCAAACCAGAGTCTCAAAATCTGGAGCTCTGCTGAGCCAGCACCCCATTGCAGCCCTCCAGCAGCATGGTTAGAAGAACAGGGATCCCAGCAACTTGGGATACCTAGGAAAAAGGTAACAGAATTTGCAGAGCTGCCTAGAGCAGTCACTCACTCGAGCTTGATGGGATGCCTCGCAGGAAGCCAATTAAGCTGTAATTATTTCTATTTTGTTCACACTGATTCAATTGCAGAATTGAAAGGGAGGGAGTTAGCAAAAGTCATTCATTTAGATGGAGTTACTATTCTGTGTTAAATTCCCTCTTATTTCTGAATGACAATTTCAGCTACAACAAGAAATCCTTTGGCACCTTATAGACTAACAGGTATTGTGGAGCATAAGCTTTCATGGGTAAAGATCTGCTTCATCAGATGCAGGTCTTCACCCACGAAAGCTTATGCTCCAAAATACCTGTTAGTCTATAAGGTGCCAAAGTACTTCTTATTGTTCTCAAAGACACAGACTAACACAGCTACCTCTCTGATACTTAAACTCAGCAATGTGGTTGCTAGGTGTTTTCTTATGGAATAAAGGAGTTTTCTCCAAAAAAATCCCCAATACATACAAGCCCCGAGGGATAAAAGGCAATCACCTAACTTCTTTTCACTCATCCACTGTTTCTGAGGAAGGCAAAACAGCAGAGCAGAAAGTGTGATATTTGATAAGTCATTTAACAATGCAGTGGCACAGCCTTGAACAGAAAGAGACATTACGTGTTCCGTGACTGGTGTTCCTCTAGATGTGTTCCTCATGTCTGTTCTAAATTGGGTGTGCGTTGGCACACATCCAGTTGTCAGAAAGCTTTTTGCCATAGCCAGTTGCCGTTGGGGTGGAGCAGTGCCCCCTGGAGTGGTGCCAATAGGGCGACCAGTATATGCACCACCCACCCCATCCCCCACTCAGTTCCTTCTTCCAGGATACTCCGACAGTGGGGAAGGTGGGTGGGTTTTGGAATGAACATGAGCAACGTATTTCTAAGAACACCTATTACAGAACAGGTAACTAGCTGTCTTTTCTTCGAGTGACTGCTCATCTGCATTCCAAAGTGGGTGAATACAAGCCAATGTCTAGAAGGTGGGGTCAGAGCCTCGGAAGGAATGTAAGACAGCCCCGCCCACTCTGTTCTCTTGGAGAGGCACGAGGTTTTGGGTATAAAAAAAAAACAACCAGGAGAGAAATATCCTGGTTGACATGGAAAGAAGAGACTACCTTTGGTAAGAATGCCAGATGGTGTCTCCATCTAACCTTTGTCCTTGCGGAACACCATATAGAGTGGGTCCACTGTCAGTGCCCTCAACTCAGGTACACTCCTGGCAGAGACAAAAGCCACCAAGAATGTTGGTTTTGTAACTTAGAAACAGCAGGAAACAAGAAGCAAGGGCTTTGAAGGGGGGCCCCATAAGTTGTGAAAATACGAGATTAAGATCCCACACAGATAAAGGGTCCCACACATGCAGTTTGACCCCTTCCAGGCCTTTCATAAATCTTTTAACCCACAAGGTCTGAGAAAATGGAGGACATCCCCAGACTGGGGTAAAAGGCTGAGAAGGCTGACAAATAGACCTTGATGGAAGATAATGACAGTTCTTCCTGATTTAAATATCACATGTAGTCCAAAATCACCAGTATCAAGGCCTATAACGGGGACAGCCCCCTCTGAGACACCCAGATAGAAAACCTTTTCCACTTGGCCACATAGGGCGCACTCATGGAAGGCTTCCTGCTATTTAACATCACCTCCCTTACAGGGCCTGGTCATGAGAGCTCCACAGACTTCAACCATGGAGCTTCTAAGCCATGAGGTACAAGGAATGAAGGCTGGTGTGCTGTAGTTGCCCCTCCTTCTGTGCCAACAGGTCCAGAGATAACAGGAGTGTCAACTGGTTGCAGACCGACATTTCCAAGAGGAATGAGTACCAGTGCTGCTGGGCCCACACTTGGGCCACCAGGATGACTAATGCCCGATCTGACTGAATTTTGAGTGGGACCTTGTGGACAAGTGGAATCGGAGAGAAAACTTATTGCAGCAGGCCTAACCAGGGAATGCTGAACTCATCTGTCCAGGATCCCAGACACCAGTTCTGGTAAGAACAAAACATCTGTCACTTTGCACTGCGATGCCAGGCGAATAGGTCCACTTGGGGGTGCCCCCACTTTTGGAAAACTGAGTGCAGCATGTCTGGATGTAATGACCACTCATGGCCCAGGAAGGACCTGCTGAGATGGTCTGCCAGTGTGTTGTGGACTCTCAGAA
The DNA here is from genome assembly GCF_033958435.1 of Carettochelys insculpta. Classification (NCBI taxonomy): domain Eukaryota; kingdom Metazoa; phylum Chordata; order Testudines; family Carettochelyidae; genus Carettochelys; species Carettochelys insculpta. The sequence continues at coordinate 193,338,438 of NC_134139.1, forward strand.
GGTACTGGACCTGCCTAAGCATCTGGTGTTGAATGGAGAACTCCCAGAGACTGAGGACCTCATGACACAGGGGAGAGGAGCACACCCCCCCATTTGTTTATATAGGGCATTGCTGTCATGTTGTCTGTACTCACTGACATGCACTGTCCTCCTCATCTGTCCTGAAACACCTCCCATGTGAACCTCATGGCTCTGAGCTCCCGAACATTTATGTGGAGCTTAGGATCTGCTCTGTTCCACAAAGCCTGAGTTGGACCTTCTCCGAAATGTGCCCCCCACCCCAGGTCCAAGGCATCCATTAGCAGGGAGAGAGGGGGCTGTGGGAGGTTGCAGGGAATTCCGGCACAAACCGTTCGTGCATCTAGCCACCAGTACAGGGTTGACAAAATTTGCAATGGGTCCGTCACCAACAAATCTGTGTTGCCTCTAACAGGGCGATGCACCAAGGTGAGCCACAGCTGAAGAGGGAGTATCCAGAGTCTAGCACCCTGGACTACAAACATGCACACAGCCATGTGACCCAGCAACCTAGTGCAGACTCTGGCCATCGTGGTGGGGAACACCATCATACTGCGGATAAGAGATGTCACGTCCTGAAACCCGCTGTCTGGCAGGAAGGCCCTGGCATACATCATGTCCAGGAGGGCCCCTACAAACTACACTGAGTGAGAACCGAAACCCACTTTGCCTTGTTGACCAGGAAGCCGAGCTTGACAAACATTTGGCAGATCTGCTGCATATGCTGGTGTGCTTGATTCTGTGAGCACCACCTGACCTACCAGTCGTCTAGGTATGGGAACAGTTGTACTGTGCACCTGCGTAGGAAGGATACCACCACCGCCATGCATTTAGTAAAGACCCTCAGGGCAGGTGACAGACTGAATGGAAGGACCGTGAACTGAACTGTTAAGGGCCCCCCCTCCGCCATGAACCAAAGAAACCTCCTGTGGGGTGGGTAAATTGCCATGTGGATATATGCATCTTGTAAGTAGAGAGTGGCAAACCAATCTACCTGTTCCAGTACTGGAGTGATGAGACCCAAGAATATCATACAAAACCTTACCTTCTTTTTATTAACTGGTTCAGGTCTCATTAAGTTCAGCCCCATTTGACTTTGGAATGAGGAAATACGGGGAGTAAAACCCCTGCCCCTGAAACTGATGTGAGACCTCCTCTATAGCCCCTGACTGAAAGAGGGATTGTATCTCCTGCCTGAGCAGACTCTCATGAGAGGGGTGTCTGAAAGAGGATGGGCAAGAAAGATGGTGGGAGGGGGTTTCGAAGAAAATTGGATGGCACAGCCCCTTTCTACGATGTATAGGACCCACTGGTCCGGAGTTAAGCTGCACCAAGCAGGGTAGAAAGGAAATAGGTGGAAGGACAATGCTGGAACTACTTTGGAAATCAGTGTGCTGCTCCTGATCGCACCATCAAAATGCCTGTTTCGGCCACACCAGGGTTTTTTGATGACCCCGCCTGTGGGCCTGGTAGGCAGGGCCCCTCTTACCCATTCTCCTACTAGTATCCCTTTGCTGTTGGGGGAAATGGTTAGTAGGAGGTCAAGGGGTAAAGTGCCTGCATTGGGTCAATGGAGTGTGAAGACCCAACGATCATAAAGTGGCCCTCAAATCTTTCAGGCTGTGAAGCTTTTTGTCGGTCTTCCGAAAACAAAGAAGGGCCTTCAAAGGGAAGGTTGGACCTCATATGGGAGGCCAGACACTTGCAGCTATGCCCCTCGACGCATAGCCACATCTGAGGCCATGACCCTGGTTGTTGCGACTGCTGCACCCAGAGCTGTCTGCAGCGCTGTCTGGGATGTAAAAGTTTGTTTTCTTCCATCACCGCAATAAATTCTGGATTGGCCTCAGGAGGAACCAGCTCCGAAAAGTACGACAGGAGACTGACAGTATTGTACGCATATCTCCTAACCAGGGCCTGCTGGTTAGCAATCTGCAACGGTAAGCCTCATGTTGAATAAACCTTCCTGCCATAAAGGTCCAGGCACTTGGCTTCTCTGTTTTTGGAGAGGGCCCCTGGAAACCCTGTCTCTCCCTATGGTTCGTTGAGTCAGCCATTAGGGAGTCGGCTAGAGAGTGAGTAAAAAAGGTGTTCCTTGTCCTGGAAGGGGACGAAATAACTTCTTTAATTCCTCTGCACTGTAGGCAAGGCCGAGGCCAAAGTTTGCCAAACCATTTTTGCAGTATTAGCAATTGTTTTAATGATGGGCAGGGCCACATTGACAGGACCCTAGGAGGATAAGATGGCCTTTACCAGGTCCATCTCTTCTCTAACCTCCTCTGCCTGGATACCCAGGCGTCAGGCCACCCAGCTTAATAAATGCTGAAAGACCCTGCCATCCTTCAGGAGCGGAGACCTGGAGGACCCTGGCACTGCCTTGTCCAGGGAAGAGGAGGAGGAAATGCCCACATCAGTCTGCACAGGTAAAACTGCCAGGCCCAAGTCCCCCACCTGAGATCTTGGTACTGTTTGAGGTACCTGAGACTCGGTGCCTGACATCAATGGTAACACACTCGGCACTGGGGCAGACTACACCAAGGTCTAGTCTTGGTGGGCCAGCATATGGCTTGGCACCTGGCTCAACAATGCCAGCAACAATGGTGCCAGAGAATCCAGTTTCAATGTAGAGGGTACCCATAACGGCTGAGATGGCGCCAGCACCAGTGCTGACGATGTTAGAAGCAACAAAGGTGCAGGGACCAATGAGGAAGCCTCCAACCTGCAGGGCGGGTCCTGCACCTGTTCCACTGGAGGGGCACCCAGTGATGCGACCACGTCAAGCACAGCACCTGGGGTGGCTCCTGGAATGCTAGACGGGAGTATTACAGCTTGCCCTTATGTTTCATGAAACAACCAAGGGGTCCAAAAGGGCCATTACGTTGCCCCCTGTACAGCTGGCGGGCACGTGTCATCGTCCGAGCATCGACTTCAGTGCCTGCAACGACTGCGGCGCAATGTGCAAGTGCTCCAACTCTGTGCCAAACTGCAGTAATAGGAGTCTGATTCTGACACCAACTCCGATGCAGAAGACCAAGGTAGCGTCATAGGTCTCAGTGCCTGCACTGACCTCTGCAGGACCAGCACCTCAGCTGCTGCTGCTGCTGAATAACGCACTTGAAATTGAGCTGTTGTCAGTGCCCTGGGCTGTTAAAACTCATCCTGCACCAGAAAAGACAACACCAACACCAACAGAGAAGACGCCTGCGTGACACGTTGGGTCAGGGTTGGCAGCATGGGCAACACTTCACGCACTGGTATACTTTCTTCCAGTGGTGAAGAGCCCAGCACCGTGATCTGTAGTAAGCTCTGCACCACACTAAATGCCTCGAGCATCAAGGGCAGTCCAGGTGAGCACAGGCTCCTGCCTCAGGCCAGCATCACCACACGTGCCCCATGCTCTAGTCCATGGCGTGGCAGAGCAGATGACTTGGGAAAGTCTCAGCGCTTTGTCACCAAAGGGGACAGGCCCCATCATGCCTCTTCTTCTTTTGAGGCACTGGGGACTGGTTCCTACAGCACCTTGGAGCTCTAGGCACCTGCACCTGTTTATGGCGCCAAGAGTCCTTGGACGGTGTCAACCTTGATGATGGCACCCAAGTGCTCTGCACCAATCAGGCTCCACTGCAAGCCCCCACTGGGGACAAGTCCAGCTGCAGGGCCATCTCCATGAGCAGGACTTTTAAGTTGCTGTGCTCTGTCTTTCAGAATCCTGGGCTTAAAAATTTTACAAATGGAGCAATAATCCCCAAGATAATCCCCCCTCACCATGACGCTCAGGTAAGTCTGGCGTGGATCACTTTTGGGCATCCGCTTGCCACATTTGGAACAGTTTTTAAAACCTGTAGAGCCAGGCATCCCCCCGGCGCCAAGAGGGGCGGAAACTCTCACCTCGGCTCTCTCAACAATAACTACTAAACACTATGAACTATTTACATTATAAACAAGACTACCAGCTAACAAAGAGAGAGAAAACAAAGCTCCAGCAACCAACAGCACAGTGAGAAGGAACTGAGCCCCGGGCAGGGCATATGTTGGTTGTCATATTGGTGCCACTCCAGGGGCGCCACTCCAATCTGATGGCTACTGGCTAGGGCATAAAGCTTTCCAACAACCAGGCACGCACCAGTGCACACCCAGTCTGAAATGCAACCACTCAAAAAAACCCATTTCCAAGTGGATGCTTTAAACAATCAGACATTAACTCAATATTGCAGATAAATCAGGGAAAAACAGTTACAACATTTAACAAGAAAAAAATTATGGTGTTTTTAAGCTTTACCAAAGAACAAACCAAGGTAAAAGAGAAGGTACATTCAATATGAGTGCAAAGGTCAAATATGATCCTGATTCCTTACCTATTGGAGGTGCCTGGTACCTCTCCACAGTTTTTCTTTGCCTCAGATTATAAGGTCGATCATTTTCTTCTCCTTCTGCCTCTTCTACTTCTATATCTCCATCTTCCTCTTGAGATTCTAGAAGGAAAAATCAAAACCTATTTTGAACACTTCTATTACTTGATTTTGGAGCAACCTTGCCTCTCTCAGACTCTACTCAAAAATAAATCTCCAAAATAAATTTTAAATGCACAATATCCTTTTCTCCACTAATTAGAACAAACTAGTTACCAGAAGGTCCACTGGAAATCTGCGGGATGTTTTGCCAAATTCCTACAGGGAATTTTTTTTTTTTTGGAAAGCCAGACAGCTATAACCAAAATAAATGTAGTGGATTTTGGTATATTTACAAAGAAGTTTTATGTGAAAATGAATTTATTTTACCCAGTTGGAGGGTTGTTTTGTTTTTCACTTTAACAGTAATAGTACAAACCCTTATCTACTTAAGACACATGCTGAATAAGATGAAAGCAGCTGGAAGACTAAAGAAATTAGCCAGCTGGTAAGCATTTTTGTGAGGCACTTCTGTCTTACTGTTACTGATAAACTTGCGGGGAGGAGGAGGAGAGGGACAAAAGAAAAGCACTTTCTGTGCTGGAAGCTACCAAATATGGATCTGGGTTGGAACCAGTGTTCTCAAATCTAAGCTTGGTTGCTGTGTTTTGAAGTCTAGACTTGGTTACTGAATGTCTGAACAAGGCTGCCCTGCAATTACTGTGAACAGCACCTGCTTTCCAGAAAGACTCTTGCTGGTCTCTTCAAAGAGCAAGCAATGTAGTTTTTTTAGGGGGGAGTGGGGTTGTTTGTTTGTTTTGTGAACAGGCCAGTGATTACAGGCAGCTCAGCATGATGGACTGTGTCACCCATTCTAGTCGTGTGCAGGACCCAGGCTTTAACAAACAAACAGGCTCCAAGTGGCTGATAAGAGATGAGGGCTGGTGAGACAAAGTGAGTTAGATGGTATTTTTGGAGCACATCTGTTTTTACTATAACTGATTAACTCTTATTACCCCATACCATGCATACACATGGGCACTAATGATACTATCAAATATGACCCACAGCAGATCAGCAGTAACTACCAGGCTCTGGAAGTGAGAATGAAGGTTGTGCTCTTGTCCATCCTCATGGATGAGGGTAAGGTCCCACACGGGGACATCCACCCTGGAGATGAATGCATGTTGACACCATCTGTACAACCAGAAGACTTCTTTGATCATAGATGCTATTCCAGAAAGAAGGACTGCCGGGAGGAGATGGGACCCCATCTACCAAGAACGGGAAGAGTATCTTCAGGCACCAACTCACCCATCTAGTGAGGAAAGCTTTAAACTAGGTCCAAAGACATGGGTGACAAAAACCCACAGGTCAGCATTGAAAAAGAAACTGTAACAGAAGCCTAGATGTTTGAGGGGAACTTAATTTGTGGGGCATGGAAAATTACAGTAGGATTTAGAAGCAACTAGAGAGTAATCAGTGTGAGACTCTTCTCCAACTGGACAGTCTCTACATAAAAGTATAAATGGACACAAATCAGATAACAGCAAAGAAAAGTTACTCACCGTAGTAACGGTGGTTCTTCGAGATGTGTCCCCGTGGGTGCTCCACAATAGGTGTCGGGCTTGCCCGGCGCCGCAGATCGGATCTTCCAAGCAGTTTCTGCTGGACCGTGCTTGCGCCGGCGCGCGCCGCTCCCTTGCGCGCTCCTGGCCATGTGCGCAATCCGGTCCCCGCCAGTTCCTCGACCAACCGCCTCGGGTGCCCCTGCAAAACACTAACAGAGATCCGAAGCGGGGAGGATGGGCGGGTAGTGGAGCACCCACGGGGACACATCTCGAAGAACCACCGTTACTATGGTGAGTAACTTTTCTTTCTTCTTTGAGTGTCCCCGTGGGTGCTCCACAATAGGTGACTACCCAGCAGTAACCCAAGATAGGAGGTGGGTAATCAGATTATGTGCAGCTTGTCCCCGAGAGGACCGCTGCAGAGAGACGGGTATCCTCTTGGAATACCCTGTGAAGGGCGTAATGTTTGGCAAAGGTGTCGTAGGATGACCAGGTCGCCGCTCTGCAAATGTCTTTTAACGCAACGCCCTTGAAAAAGGCTGTTGATGCCACCACCGCCCTAGTGGAATGAGCCCTGGGAGTGGCCGATAAAGGAGTCTTTTTGAGCTCGTAGCACATTTTTATGCAGGATACAATGTGCTTTGAGATTCTCTGCGAGGAGAGACCTTCTCCTTTCGATTTGGGAGCGAGGGAGACTAGGAGTCTATCCGTTTTCCGGAAGGACTTGGTCCTGTCTACGTAGAAGGCTAGCGCCCTCCTCACGTCCAGGAGGTGTAGGCGCGCCTCTTCGTTGGAGTTATGAGGCTTTGGATAAAACGAGGGTAGAACAATAGGTTCGTTAATGTGAAACTCGGAAGAAACTTTGGGAACAAAGGCTGGATGCAGCCGTATGGTTACCGCCTCCTTGGAAAAAACAGTGCAGGGTGGCGTTGCCATGACTGCCGCGAGCTTGCTCACCCTACGAGCTGACGTAATTGCAAGAAGAAAGGTCGTCTTTATTGTAAGGAGGCGGAGGGGAACCGTGGCCAAGGGCTCGAACGGTGGTCCCATTAGCGTGGTAAGCACCAGGTCCAAGTTTCACGAAGGTGGAATCGGTTTCTGAGGGGGGTATAGGTTTACCAACCCTTTGAGGAACCTGGTAACCATAGGGTGGGCGAACACCGTGTGCCCTTCCTCCTCATGTCTGAATGCTGAGATGGCGGCAAGGTGGACCTTCAACGAGGATAGCGAGAGTCCTCCTCTCTTGAGGTCCAGTAAATACTCTAGTATTGTAGGTATAGGCACCAAAAGGGGGGCCAGCTGTTTGGTAGAACACCAAGCCGTGAAGCGAGTCCATTTTTGCTTGTAGGTCTTCCTGGTGGAAGTCCTCCTGCTACTTTCTAGGACTTGCTGTACTTCCACCGTGCATGTGCTCTCTAGGGAGCTGAGCCATGGATTAACCACGCTTGCAGTCGCAGGCTTTGGGGGTGCGGGTGCACTATGGACCCCTTGGCGTGCGTGAGCAGATCCGGCGCCACCAGAAGAGGCATCGGTGGACGGTCCGACATGCGCAGGAGTAGGGGGAACCATTGTTGTCGATCCCACGTTGGGACTATCAGGATCATCCGGGCCTTCTCCCTCCTGGCTTTCTGCAAGACTTTGTGGATCAGCACTGTGGGAGGAAACGCATAAAGCAGGGGGCCCCTCCACGGGATCGCGAACGCGTCCCCCAGGGACCCCCATCCCAGTCCTGCCCTGGAGCAGAATCGTGGGCACTTCTTGATGTGCTGAGTGGCAAACAGGTCTATTTGGGGAAAACCCCATGCGTGGAAAATTGGCCGTAGCAGATCGGGACGGATCTGCCACTCGTGCGTGAGTGCAAAACGCCTGCTCAGCTGGTCTGCCTTCACATTGTGCGCACCCGGCAAGTATGAGGCTTTCAAGATTATATTGTTGGCGATGCACCAGTTCCATAAGTGGATTGCTTCCGCGCATAAGGCACGGGATCGAGCTCCTCCTTGCCTGTTTATATAAAACATGGTGGAGGTATTGTCCGTACTGATCCCGACGACTTTGCCTTGTATGTGGTCTCGAAAGTGTCTGCAGGCGTTGAACACTGCTCTGAGCTCCAGTATATTTATGTGTAGTGACTGTTCCGTGGGTGACCACAGTCCTTGAGTCACCTCTTCGCCCATGTGCGCTCCCCACCCTATGAGGGAGGCATCTGTAGTGAGAAAAACCGATATTTGCGGCTGGTGGAAGGGTACCCCTGTTAGCAGGTTCCTGGGGTTTACCCACCATTGTAGGGATTTGCGCACCCCGGCTGTGGGCGACACCACCCTGTGAACGGTGTGTACTGCCGGTTTGTATACACTCGCCAGCCAGTGCTGCATGCTGCGCATGTGTAACCTGGCATTCTGTACTACGAACGTCGCCGCTGCCATGTGGCCCAGCAGCTGCAAGCACATCAAGACCGGCACCGTAGGGCTGAAGGTGATGACCTGCACAAGGGAACCGATGGCCCGAAAGCGAGCCTCTGGTAGATAAACTCTCACTGTAACCGAGTTTATGCGAGCCCCTATGAACTCTATGTCCTGTGTGGAGTCTATTTTTGATTTTGCCAGATTGATAACCAGGACGAGGGAAGAGAACGTGTTTGCTGTGACGCGTATCATGCGCAGAACCTCCCCCTTCAAGGCCCCTTTGAGCAGGCAGTCGTCCAGATACGGGAAAATAAATACCCCCTGTCTGTGCAGGTAGGCTGACACCACTGCCAAGGTCTTGGTGAAGACTCTGGGGGCCGAGGAGAGGCCAAACGGTAGGACCTTGTATTGGAAGTGTTCGTTGCCTACCATGAACCGGAGGAATCGCTGGTGAGCCGGATGGATAGTTATGTGGAAGTACGCATCTTGTAAATCGAGGGCTGCGAACCAGTCTCCATCGTCCAGTGCTGTGGAACGTGCTGCTGTGTCCGCAACGTCCAGGGCGATCTGAACTCCCGTCCTCGAGGCCGCGTAGCCTTCTTGCACTATGGCATTGAGCACCGGCTTTTTGTCCTCTGGAAGCGAGTCCATGAGGGAGGTTAACCTGGAATAGTTGTCGGAATTATGGTTCGCTAAGTGCGCTGCGTAATTTGCCATTCGCAACGTTAAAGTGGAGGAGGAGTAGACCTTTCTGCCGAACAGCTCTAGCTTCTTGGCATCTTTGTCTGTTTCCCCTGTCCTGAATTGAGATGTCTTTGATCTTTGTTGCGAGGACTCCACCACCAAGGAATTTGGCTGTGGGTGGCTGAACAGGAACTCCATGCCCTTCGCCGGCACGAAGTATTTCTTATCCGCTCTCTTTTGGACAGGCGGAATAGTCACAGGGGTCTGCCATATCGTAGTGGCGGACTCTAAGATCGCTTCATCAAGCGGTATTGCTACTCTGGAGGAGGCCGGAGGTCTCAAATTTTTGAGGAGCTTATGGTGTTTCTCTTGCACCTCTGCTGTCTGGATGCCTTGCGTGAAGGCCACCCTCTTAAACAGCTCTTGAAACTGTTTGAGATCGTCCGGAGGATGGACGTCCCCCGGGGCCGTAGCCTCGTCCGGGGAGGAGAGCAAGGAACCGCTGGGGTACGTCTCTCTGGACCCTTCCGGTTCCTGCTGGTGATGGTACACCCTCTCGCTAGAGGTTTGCGAGGGAAAATCTTGGGGTTCCATAACCAGTCCCCCCTGAGATGCTTGAGTCTCTGTCCCTGGTCGCAATTGCCCTCGGGGCTACGAGATCGTCTGTGGGGATCTTTCCCTAGTAGATTGCCGATGGTGTCTATGCCCCGCGTGGTAGGGGCGACCATGGCAGTATAGGCACTGTTCTTGGGAAGGTGACCTAGACCACTCCCTTGGTGCATACCCTCCGCCTCTGGGGGAGGGAGATCGTCGAGACACTGGAGAGAGCGATTTTGCATAATAGTCCAGCGGTTCAAACCCCAGGAAGGGTGAAGGTGGTCCCAGCCAGGGTGAGTCTGGTTGCAAAAATGGAGAAGGGGGCTCCGGGTAGGCTAGCGGGGGACCCATGCCTTCTGGTTGGAGTCTGCAACATAAGCGGAGGGCTGTGAGAAAGCAACTCCACAGCCCTGTCCGGAGAGGGGCTGCAATGCCTCCTCTTGTGTGCAGCCTTTCCCCTCCCTGGAGGAGGTAACTCCGCCCCCTGACACACAGGGGATCCCGTCCCCGTCCGCACCGTGCTAGGCATGCTCGAAGGCGGTGCCGCACGTGCGGTGTCCTTCGGTGCCTGCGCGCTCTGCACCGCCGGTTCCCCGGGGGTCGGTGCCGCCGGTACCGGTGCTTGTTTAGCCGCCGCCCTGCCTGCGGTGCGGGGCAGCTGGCTGATTATCGGAGGCTGAGCCGCTTCCACGTGGCTCTCCGTGCCGCCGCCGATCAGCTGTTGCTGCGGCTGGGGGCTGCTCGCTCCTCCCGTCCCGCTCGCTGTTGCTGCCGGCAGGGATCGGGCTGGGGAGGCTTTCCTCCGTTTTTGCGCTGATGGGGTGAGGGAGGCAGCTTTCCTTTTATGGGCCCCGGAGGGTCCCTCCTGCTGCGGCCGCTCCGACACGTCTGGCTGGAGGGCCTTATCAAAAAGCAGCATTTTAAGCCGCATCTCCCTGTCTCTCCTTGCTCTGGCTGTTAATTTAGCACAGAAGGAGCATTTCTGTGCAACATGGGACTCCCCAAGGCACCTTATGCATAGACTGTGCCCATCGGACGCTGGCATCGCCTCTCGGCAGGACTCACATTTTTTAAATCCCGAAGAGGACATTGTTGGTGAGTCTTTCAGTTGTTAAACGGGTACTTAGCACCTTCTCTGTGCTGTTTTCCCCTTCCGATGGCCTGCCGCAGCAGGAGGGCTGATGGCCCTATGCTCCTGGCCTCCGGCGCTTGTTACTGGGACTGGATTGAAGCTGTCCCGCTTGTAGTTTGTTTGTTGCTTTTTTTTTTTTTTTTGGTTTGTTTTTTGTTTTTTTGCAAAAATAACAACCGGCTAACTTGCAGTAGCCTAAGTACTTGAAAAACTTTAAAGAAAAACAGTTAAAGTCATTGAATACGCTACTTGGCCTTCGCCTAGTTCGGATTCCGTCTGCAGCCGATGGCGGTTAAGAGGAACAGGCGGGGACCGGATCGCGCACATGGCCAGGAGTGCGCAAGGGAGCGGCGCGCGCCGGCGCATGCACGGTCCGGCAGAAACTGCTTGGAAGATCTGATCTGCGGCACCGGGCAAGCCCGACACCTATTGTGGAGCACCCACGGGGACACTCGAAGAAGAACAGAAACATACAAAAGCCTGCAGGAGAACACTTCAATCTCCCTGAACACTCAACAACAGATTTAAAAAGTAGTCATCCTGCAACAAAAAATATTGCAAAAAACACACTCCAAAGAGAAATTGCAGAAGTACAATTAATTTGCTAGTTTGACACCACTAATCCATGACTGAACAAAGACTGGGAATGGCTGGACAACTACAAAAGCAGTTTCTCTTCTCTTGGTGTTCAGAACTTCACATCAGCTGCTGGAAGACAGCCACATCCTCCCTGACGGAATTGACCTCATCAGCTCTAGCTTTCCTCTTGATTGATATACTCCCTTCTCTTCATGAGCTTGTATATTTAAGAGCTGCCTATGGAATTTCCACTACATGAATCTGATGAAGCGGGTCTTTGCCCATGAAATGTTACGCTCCAAAAAAATCTGTTAGTTTATAAGATGCCACAGGACTTCTCATTGTTTTTGTGGATACAGACTAACACAGCTACCCCTCTGATAAAAATGATAAAAGAGTGAGAAAACCTGATTTCAGAGAAAAGTTTTAAGAAAACTGGGTATGTTGCATCTTCAGAAAAGATGACTGAGGGGGAACCTAAAAACAGTCATCAGATATGTTAAGGACTATGAGACCAGTGATTGGTCTCCACGTCCACTGAAGGCAGAAAAAGTAAGAGGCTTAATGGGCAGCCATGGGTATTTGGAGTAGATATTAGGAAAAATCTTTCTAACCATGAGGATAGTTACACTCTGGAATAAGCTTTCAAGAGAGATTGTGAATTCCCCAGCACTGGAGGTTTTAAAGAACCCACTAGACAAACGCTTTTCAGGTTTGATCTGGGTTTACTTGATCTTGCTTTGGCACAGAGGCTGGTCTTCATGACCTCTCCCAGATCTCTTCGGACCTTACTATTCTAGGATTTCCAAAATCTAGAATACTGTTTCTCTTTCATTCATTCTCACAAAATTCCTATGATAACCAAAACAAATCTAGTAGTTGGTAAAATATTAAAACAGCTACAATGTTAAAATTTGCAGTCTAATGCCTATTGAAAACTCTTTGAAAGAAACCTAAACACATGGTCTAAAGACATCAGCAGGATGTCGTACTAAAGCAATCGTTATAAACAGATGTTATTTAAATTGCCTCCATGCATTGCAGAATTTGCACCCTGCTGTGATTTACGCTACCCAGAGCAACAGTTTCAGTTCTAAGATAGAGAAAATCTGATTTAAATTGTTCCATAATTGTAATATCAATTTAACAAATCTTGTTTTTAAACAAACACTTAAATCCAATTTGTGATCCCCTGTAACTTTCGGATCCTTTTCAACAGTATACCAAAACTTGCGGACACCACTAATCTTTGATAAAGGCTATGTCTACACAAGCCAAAAACTTCAAAATGGCCATGCAAACGGCCATTTCGAAGTTTACTAATGAAGCGCTGAAATACATATTCAGCACCTCATTAGCATGCGGCCAGCCGCGACACTTCGAAATTGACGCGGCTCGTCGCCGCGTGGCTCGCCCAGATGGGGCTCCTTTTCGAAAGGACTCCGGCTACTTCGAAGTCCCCTTATTCCTATGAGCAGATGGGAATAAGGGGACTTCGAAGTAGGCGGGGTCCTATCGAAAAGGAGCCCCATCTGGACAAGCTGCATCAATTTCAAAGTGCCATGGCCGCCTGCATGCTAATGAAGCGCTGAATATGTATTTCAGTGCTTCATTAGTAAACTTCGAAATGGCCATTTGCATGGCCATTTTGAAGTTTTTGGCTAGTGTAGACATGGCCAAAGAGTGGCATTTCTATATTGTTATTTCCAATAGCCTGGTTCATCTTTCTATTTAGCAAAAGCAAATTATTACTTTGCAATATAACCTGTTTTTATCAGTACACTAACTATTTTAAGCAGTCTTTTCTTCTAAACAGAATGTTTCATTAGTGTTTCAAATAAAGCCTTATCATCAATCAATACCTTCTTCTTCCCCTTCAGTGGACACTTCATGATGGTTCTGAATTCCATAGCTATTTCTTCGGAGTGATTTCCGCCTCCTCTTCACTCGAGAATACATGTCCATGTTTTCCTAGACCAAAATGAATCTGTTCATTAAGCAATTCTACTTCTTGTAACCTGCATTGTTAGCCCAAAGTATGTAGGTACTACGTAGTACCTACACAGTTCTTTTCAACTTCCATGTTTTTTTGTTACCAACAAATAACCTGAGAGGTAAGTTAAGTATTCTCATTTTACAGGTTAGGAGGCTGGATGAATGACTCTCTCAGGGCCAGAGATCGTGTCCATGTCAAAGCCCTTATATAGAACTTAGGCCATCGTGGTGCCCCATCCTATTTTCCAATCACTAAGCCACGGCTCCCCTCCAATTTAAAAACACTAGCACAATATGAGAATGTGTCAGTCAATCTCCCATTAACCAAAAAGGATGACATATTAATATCATATTTAAAATTAAATATACCTAGCAAAAATCAGGATTTCTTTATAACAGTGAGCTGTAGCTAGGAGTTGAAAATACGCTTTGGAATTTTAATACACTGTAGACAACTGACATGGAGAGTTATAAAAATACACACATCCACTGAATGTTACTTTTATCCAAAATTTGACAGATTCTGTACTTACAAATTCTGTGTCTGTCCACATTCGCAGCCGTTCTACTTCACCAGACCGCCTATTCCGCCTGATGTTAATATTGTCCATTTCTTGCAGCACGGCTTCAGCAGTACTAAACATACATAATATTTAACATAAAAAATCTTGGAGTTAAAATGAAAGTTCTGCAGCTCTTCTACACACAAGTTTACATAATGCACTATTGTCAAGTTATAATTTGTTTGCAATCATTCCAGGAATTACATATGAAATAAAATCTGCACATAAACTACAATTTAAGTCTCACCTGTAACTGCTTGAATCCTTCAATTAACCTAAAAATAGCAGCAACAGTAAAAAAAACTGGAAGAAGAGGGGTAAAAGTACACAGTCTTCATGAGAAAAAAAATTATTCTGTGAGCTTTGATTCAAATTTGAATCCACTTCAAAGAGAAAGTGTGTGTTCTCTCTCTCTGTTTTGGGGGTTAATTTATAAATCTGGTGAGCCTGAACAGTATACTTGTGAAACATGTCAGACTGACAGCCTGTAAGACTGAGGCTTCTCATCTACCTAACTGGTGTGCCTCAGTTCTGTAAGCTTTATAAAAATGCAGCATTTCTCTGAGATAAGGATAACAAATACAGAGACTTTTTCAAAATACTCAAATAAGTTAAATGAAAATGACATATATCTAGAACTCCATTCTTCAGTTATTTGACTCTATTGCATCACTTAACCTAATCACTGTATAACTAGACTGAAAAATATCTAAGAGAAGGACTTTTATTTTAAATGTCTTTAAAGTGTTAAACTGATTGTGCTATGGACTGAGAAAGACAGATCAGTTCTTGAGAAGGAGATGACAGGTCATCAGCCAGGCCCAATCAATCATTTACTCATTTGTCACTACAGTTACGTTATAAATAACTGTGGTGAAATTTTGTGTACTGTGGATACTTGTTCAATTGAAATGTACTAAAACTGCTTAATAGTTTTAAAGTGGTATATACTTCTGGTAATTTCCAGTCAGTGATTTAAAGGCATGAACCGTAAGTCATAAAATTCTGAAATCAGGGGAAGTAAAGATAACTATTCAGAAGTCTAATGGAACTTTAGGGAATTTGTTGCAAAACGACCATTTCCTGCCACCAATCCTAACAGTCACAACTTTAAAAAAAAATACATAGGAAGGGAGAAATTCCTTCTACAGTAGTCAAAATTAAACTCAAAATCAATATTAAAATAAGGAGAAGAGAGAGGAGAGCAAAGGACAAAACAATATCAGAGTTCTGACAGGACAACTAACAGGTTATGCATTTAATGTAGGAAAAACAGAAGTTTGGAGCTAAACAAGACAGTAAGAGACTTAAACCAACACTACCTATTAAAACAACAGAAGATTGGAACAAAGAATTCAAAAGCCTGAAAGAGAATACGTGACTGATACCATAAAGCTGAAGTAGGTAATTTAAATCAAGTAACGGTAAGCATACCATAAGACTCAAGCTTAACAGTATGCTTACTGCTTAACCAGCCCTTGCCAGTTAGCTCCACTGGCAGCCAGACGCACCAGGCCAGTGCAGCCCAGGACACAGTGGTGCTGGAGACCAGATTAGTCACAAGTCCTGTCAATACAGCTTAAGGGACTTCCATGGATCAATTTATAATGGCACACCTGTGTAAATATTATATTTATTTCTATGTAAGCTGCAAAATAAGCCTGATAAGATTTCTCTTATATTGAATGGAGTTGTGAATACACAATTAAAAAAATAAGAAAAATTGATGGCGATTTTGCCACTGACATTAGCAAGGCCCAAATGTCACCCCAGGACTTTATTTTTTCTTTTACATTAATACTATGTATTTCTGATGCATAACAATGGAGCTAGTCAAATTCAAGTCACTACTGTTTATAATTTTGGACACTCTGAATCAATATAAATACAAATGCAGGCTTCAGTACCATGATCTTGCCTCTTCAGTATCTATATAATAGATGGCTTTCTTATTACTACACATAAAAGAAAGAAGATTTACATAAAAAAAAGTGGAGCCTCAAAGAGAAAAAGTAAACCAAGAGAAATTCACATCAAGTGAAAACAAAAAAGCTGTCAAGTAGCACTTTAAAGACTAACAAAATAAGTTATTAGGTGAGCTTTCATGGGACAGACCCACTTCTTCAGACCATAGCCATATCAGAACAGACTCGGGTTACTGAGCACTTTGAAAAGAGCAGTTTCTGTTCAAAACTAGTTTAGCAGAATACATTTAATCAGTAATAAAGATCATGCTTCATAACAGATTTTTTTGTGTCTGAACATTTTGCAAACACTTAAACTCAGTATCTCTCAAAGACAGATATTATACCCATTTTACAGAAGAGAAAACTGAGACACATAGGTTAAAGTGTCTTGCCTAAGGCAACAGAGGAAACCACTTTCAAAGCAACAAATTCCTGGCTCCCATTCCTGTATTTAGATTGACAGTCCATTCCTTTCTCTCTGATCAGCTTTATCTGCATTGCAAAGTCGAAAAGTAACACAAATCCCATATGCAGTATCTCATCATCAACAAGAGGTAAAGAAACGGCTACACATTTAACCATATAAGCAAAACTCAAATTTAAACTACTACTGTTGACTTATTTAAATGACATTTGGATTGAACTGCAATACAAGACTTTCTATTTTTTATAAAGAAGTCATCAAGATAGTCTTACAACTAAAGTATCCAGACTTACCTGTTTACTAGCTGATCGAACAATAAACTCTGATTCAAAGTTTCAAATCTGTTTTTCCTGGACCGACAACTTTTCCTCACTTCTATATCTCCGTTTATGCAAGCACGGTCTCCGTCTCCCTTTTTTTCCCCTCGAAGAGAATGGCTTTTGAGAGCTAAGAGAAATGTGTATTACAACTTCAAAATACAAAAAACAACTTTTTTTTAAACAAACAAGAACTTAGATTACTTCAGCAAGGATAGGAAACCAAAATCATATTAACAAGCAGTTAGTTCCCCCACCAAATCTGCATCCTGATATCTACTATATGTTAAGTCCCTATTATCTATGAACTTTGGGCTAGTTACTTATACATTAATATATTATTTTGTGGTAAGATTGTATGTGAACACCAAATATTCAGTACTTTAAAGTAAACATTATGACTGTCTTCCACCCTTACCACCCTTACCACAGTTTCAGCTCATACTCTTTCCTCTAAGAGCAGTATCAAAAGTTTTATATTACGGATACAACTTTTTTGCATAAAAAATATACTCTGTCCAGTGCCTAGTGTTATAAAGCCCCATTTTAGCTGGTCTTTAGGCACTACAGTAATAAACGTGATTAATAATATTCACCGAAATGCTAAATGGAACTGAATATACTCACAGACTTAAAACAATAGTAAAGGAGACAGAAATTAAGGAATATGGACATGAATGCTGGATACACTTTCAATTAAGATTTGACATAAACTGGTAAGCTGATAAGGTGAAGATTTACAGGGGCACTGCTCCAAATGACAAAACTTACAGACACAGCAGATCTCAAAAAGTAGCAAAATAGTGTGCCAAGCCAGTTATGGCTAGGTACGGAAATGGACTGGATTAATTAAAGACATCACTTGCAAGAAGTAGGCCAAAACTAGTACATAAAAGTAAAATTTGTGATCAAGGATAACACCAATGGCAGGTCTACACTTGTGGCAGCACAGTACACTGCACACCCACCTAGCTGAGGCAGACATACCAGTAGAGACAGTGAGGCACTTTTTAGGCAAGTGGAGACCCCTCGACACTTAGAGTATATACACCCTACATGCTCTCTGCATACTCAAGTATTGCCCAGCTGTTGGAGCCTTTCCCCATTGCAGCGAAAGACTCCATCATCTGCTAAGACTCTGGCAGAGATGAAGCAATAAGAAAATATTTAGCAGTTGCCCATTGCTGAAACCTTTTCCCACTGCCTCCCACTGTCAGAGCCTTCCACATCTGCATGTAGCTACATGTTGCAGCCTGCCACTCACTGCTGTAAGTATGAACAACGATGCCCAGAAGACAGCAAATGAGAGCTCCAAATTGGGAAGAAAAGATGGAATTACATTTGAGAATGTTCTTCATGCCTCAGATTCAGGGACTTCTGAAGATTTCCTTGATTTCTTCTGGGCAGGACTAGAGATGCTGTCAGCCTTGGGGCCACCTGTCAGAATAGCTGACCAGCGGTCAGCCCCAGAGCCACCTAAGAAACAGCCAGTTCCAAACCAATGACACCTGAAGCAGCTGACCAGCAGCCAGCCTGGGGTCAACCAGAGCAGCGGTTCCCTGTCACCAGAGCTATAGCTGGGGCTGGAATAGCAACAGTCAGTCCCTCCGGCAGGAGCAGTGGTGGGACTGGAGCAGCTGCAAGCTCCAGTAATGCTCTATTTGTCCCCATTCCTCCTCCTCTGGGATATTTACCACACATCAGGGACAGGCTGCAGACAGAAACCTACTAATCTGCAGATATCTGCTTTATACCAATGGCCTGTGTCTGCTAGTCAAATAAATATGCAAATATTATATCTGGAGGTCTGCAAATCTACGGATATCCACTTTACATCAATGGCCTACGTTTACCGATCTAATGCAGATACAAATTTTGTATGCATGCACGGCTCTATTCAAGGACTTCTGTGAATTTCTGTTTATCACCTGCAACCTGTCCCTGACTTTTCCTAAAAATACCTGTGACAGAATCTTAACTGTATTCATGTCCGAAGGAAGTATTTAATACATTATTTGAAGGAAACTTAGATAAAGCAGTCTCTTGTAAACACAGGGAGAAACACATAATGAAGGTGGTGGGTTTTTTTTTTTAAACAGACAGACAGATGCATGCATACTGTAGGTTCCCAAAGGGGCAGGCATGAAGCAATCCAAACCCTCCCCCCATCAATCTCACCCACCCCAAGAAGGCATCCATGCTGGCATTACCTCTCGCAACAGAGGTAGCGCTGGCTTCCTGCAGCGTGGAGGGGACGTCCCCCAGCCATACCACAGAGCCAACATCTTAGTAGGTGCATGCACAGCTTCCGTTCCCCAAACAACTGGAGTGTCTCCTAAAAAGCTAGGTCTGTTGCCCACCAGCAACTTCCTTCCACCTGCTGCCATCCCTATCCCTCTCACTGGCAGCTCTGCCCCACATACTGGCACACTGGATCCCTCATTATTGGTCCCTTCTCAGAGTGTGGAGGGGCCCATAAATTCCACTAACCCTGGGACCCCAGAAGAATTAATCTGGCCCGAGGCCTTGAACCTCAGTTCCACCTACCCCACCCTGCTATAGGGCTGCGGTGTCAGGGGAGGGAGGTGTCTCAGTTGGGGCCCTACCACGCATTTGTTGGGGGGGCCAGAGATTTTTTTTTTCAACATCTCACTTGTGTGATTTCTGACTTATTTTTCTGTGGGTCCGTGACCATTGACCCAAAACAGGTTCCTCACCCCAACCCATAAATAAAGACGATGCTGAAACATTTGTGTTGGACATATTTTATTTAAAAATGAAGCCTGGCCAACAAGCCCCCCAGTCTGAGCCAAGTCCCCATCTGGCCACAACATTATAACACCCCTGCATTCCCACGCACACCTCAATCCTGAGCCTATCGTGCACCGGAACCCCCTGTCCTGAGCTCTCACATCCCCAGTCTTCTGCCACAACACTACTGAACAATCCACATACTGTAAATCTGTGTCCTGAGCCCGTCAGACTCCCAACCCCTGCCATACACCCCAACCTGAACTCCTGCAACCTCACATCCACAAGCCTGTGATTTGCTCAGCACCGCAAAACTCCACCTGACTCCAGCACTCTCCAGCCTGGAGCCCCCTCCCTGAGCCAGCAGCCCCTTTTCCATCTCTTCCTGCACCCGAATCCCCTTCCAGAGCTTGCACCTTTCACCCCTTCCCACACCCAAATCCCTCATTCCCACCCCAGAGCCTGTACCTCCTGTCTAAACCCAGTGCAAGTGAGTAAAGGCTGCAGACAGCAAACGATGGAGAAGAGGCGAACAGAGAGGGCAGGGGCTTAAGAAAGGGATGGGGTCTTGCCCTGACATTTAAAAAGTGATCTTGGGTGTAAAAACATTGGAGACCACTGCTGGAAATTTTTTTTTAATTTTCAAATTTCATATCACAAAATGTGGAGGAAAAAAAATATATTTGTCTTCCAATGTGTAAGGGTACCTGTTCTGTCAGAGAGGAGAACCAAGAACGATGTAGAAGATAATGGAATTTTTTGGAACTTTCTAGCACGCATGTGGGAGCATTTGGGACTGTTCTTCTATTGTGGGAGCAGGTAGCCAGTCTTCCGCAGTTACTGGTGGTGGGGTATATATAAGGCTGCACGCATCCACACGTAAAAGTAGAAGTAAATAAACATTAGTGATAAAGTAATTTGCATCCACTAAATTTATTCTAATCAGAAAAATTATTTTTATACAGTTTTTATTAATATATTATTGCCAAGACTAAGAAAAGGAAGTATGATGAAGACTACATTAAATATGGCTTCGCTGTCATGGGAAAAAAACAAGATCCTCAATGTGTGGTATGCCACAAAGTTCTCAGCAACAACAGCAATTGAGACCAAATTGTCTTGCGCAACACTTGACGAAGACCCACAGCACTTTGACGAACAAGCCAAAGAGTTTTTGCTGCTCAACTGCAAAATTTGAAATGCATTACTGGAGCTTTTCATCAAGCATCATCCAAATCGGTAGAAGCATTTTATGAACTGTCACTGCTCATCGCTAAAGCCAAGAAAACACACATAATAGGAGAAGCTCTTGTAAAGCCTTGCTTGTTGAACGCAGCTGATATCGTGCTTGGTGTCGAAAGACAGAAGAAACTATTAGAAATGTCACTTTCCAACAATTCCAAGAAACATTGCATCAATGACCTGGCAAAAGATCTTAAAGTTCAAGTTGTGGAGGCAGTGTCAGCTTCTCCTTTCACAATTCGGTGCAACGATATTAACGTTGTAGCACAACGCGGGCAGTTGGTTGTCTATGTTCAATTCATTAACAATGGAACTGTGAAAGAATTACTTTTTTCAAGGAACTGACAACCACACCTAAGGCTTCTAATGTTATCAAAACAATTTCTGACTTTTTTGAAGAAAACAGACTTTCGTGGGGAAAACTGGTTGGGGAAAGCAGAGATGGTGCTCCTGCAATGTTTGGCTCTTGCTCTGGATTTGTGGCAGTAGTAAAAGAAACAAAATCCAGCTGTAACCACAACTCACTGCATCATACACAGACAAGTGTTGGTGCCTAAAACCCTTCCAGATGACCTATGTAACTTGTTAAATTTGGCCATCCAAGTTGGCAATTTTGTGAAGAACCATACTTTAAATATGAGACTTTTTGCAGCTCTTCGCACAGATTTGGGAACAGATCATAAAACTCTTTTGTTTCACATGGAGGTACAATGGCTTTCCAAAGGTAACATGCTTTTGAGATTATTTCAACTGAAAGGTGAAGCGGAAATTTTCCTCAAGCAGCAGAAGAAAGAAGAGTTATATCATGCATTTACGGACCAAACACTTCAACTTTCACTTCCATACCTCCTAGACATTTTGAACCTTTAAACAACCTCAATTTGAAGCTGCAAGGAAACAACACTGCAAATGTTTTGTTTTGTTTCTGCTATTTCTGATATTAAATAATACTTTTATTAAATTTTGCAGTCAAGAAAAACAACTATTTGTGCTTATTTTTAGTTTTAAATACATTTTTATACCAAGTTTTTGTGTTTATTTTGAATTTTAAATTACAAATTGAATTTTTTTGTTAAATGGGGAGTTGGATGATGGGGGGAACATGAGGGTTTCTCAAATATTAAAAAAAAGGCGTGATGCCGAAAAGTTTGAGAACAGCTCATGTATACACATTTGAGAATCATCAATATAAAAGTAGTTAGGATTAAACATGGATATAAGATAACCATAAAAAAAAACCACACTCACATAAGCTACGTCCACTCGGTAACGTGGCACCAGCTTGAGCCGTTAACCTGGAAAACAATTCTATTAAATATGCAAACTGTATCAACATTTTATTTATCACATGAAAATTACAATGAAAGCCACACTTCTGAAATAGAAATCCTTACATGTTTTACATCAAATATAATTTAACACATTTGTAAAATATGCTCAACAGTTTGGCTTGCCTCTGAAGTTCGAACAGAAGTTGGCACTGGCTGCTGTCAGAAGACAGGATACTGAGCTAGATGGACCATTGGCTGGAGCCAGTCCAACTATCCTTAGGTTCTTAACATTTGACTAATATTTCATTTTATAATAATCTACAATTTTAACTAATATCACCATACTGAAACTATATATCAATATGTGTTCCACTTATAAACTCACTTCGCTTATTGCCCCACAGGTAAATTGACAGTAGATACACAGTGAAAGCTACAGCAATTGCATAGCTAGAACAACTTATCTGCACTCTACTTACCTGGCCATCTCCACAGAGGGAAGCTGATGGGAAAAACTTTCCCGTCTACTTCTCTCACTTCTCAAGTAACCCAGGAATACAAGGGTCAACTGCCAATCCCAGACAGTTCAATTTCACGCCATCTCTACCAGGTGCGCAAAATTGAACCCCAGAAGATCAAACCTAACCAGGTCAATCTTCCATGTAGTATAGACATACCCTAAGCCAGTTAGATTTCAGAAACAGTGCTCTTGCTTCTGCAATCAGACACAAACAACATTTAAGGTCTTATTGTTTTGTTGGACAACTGAAACCAATGAAAACTAAACAATAAAAATGTGCAAGACAAAGTTATGAAAACAACAAAAATAAATCTACAGTATTTAACAAATCCAATAACTGAAGGGAAAGGGATTGATATAAATAATCTTGATTTAAGTCAACAGTAAAAGCATTACTTAAGAACTCAATCATAACTATCTGTTTTTCTCTTTTTAAAGTTAGTTTTCCTAAAGGAAAATTAACTCCCACTGGGTTGGTATGAGAGCCAAAACATGATGAAAACATCTTCCAGCAATTATGTGAGTTGACATATTATTGTACCATAAATTCATGCTTTACATTAGAGTAAAAGATTATATTTGTTATCTGTTACAGTTAACTTACTAAAATGTAACTTACACTGTTAGAATTAAAACATACAAATGCCATAAATTCATGACAGAATACTAGCTGAAAATAACCTGTTGGTACCAGTACATATAAAATCAAAATAGTTTTGTGAAATCAAGTGTTTACATTTATATAATTTGTGTCATCCTGAAGGATCTTTACAATGCATACAAGGATCCTGCACAACAACTACTGTGCGCCAAAGGAGGTAGGGGGAGGGCTGTGTTTTTTTTATTTCTGAAGAGATTAATATAACCAGGATATTGGCTTCTGCTATTCTTTGCCTTGGAAAAGTACACCAAGCTTTCATAAAACAATGGACCCAACACGGTAGACATCAAAACTCTGCCCCAGTGATGGATAGGAACACATAGGAGAACTGCATCTGCAAATCATAACCCACTAGGCATTTCTGATAAACATTAACAATGTGTTTATGGCAGCATGCATGTTCTCCTTAATAATGAAAAAGCACTATCTCCACACAGGATACACAGGAAATTGTGCATGTCTCTGCTGACTTGATCAAGCAACCTACTGCTAAATTTTAATTCATTCTAAATTCTTTACTTTAAATCTAGTCTAACACACCAAGATCCAGTCATCAGACAGATCGTAGCACTTCTTAAAGGGAGCAATGACAAAGTGTCAACCTTGGGAACACCCTGTCAGAGGATTTCATGATAACCAAGACCTTAATTTAAAAAACCAAACAAACAAACACAAAAAAACTAAGATAAATTCACTTAGGATAGGTCCATCAATGGATATTAGATAGGATGGGATCCCTCACCTCTGTACGTCAGGGCTGGGAATGATTTACCTGTGCTCTTCCAACAGTGGCCAATACCAGGTGTCCAAAAGGAATGAACAAAGGATAATGGGCTAGCTGGGCCTTTGATCTGAAACAAAATCCCCTGTCTTATGATATTAGCTCCAATATTCCAGTAAAATTTCAGCTCAGGCAAATTGATTTGACCTAACTGGTACTCTTCCAAAGTCAATTAAAATCACTCAGATTTTGTTTAATTAAAATACAGGGTTTTTTTAAAGTAAACTATTTAAAATTAAATTTGAAATTGACAACTTATGTATAGGCCTACACTTATTATAATCATTTAAATTAAATACAGCAAATTATAGTAAGCAGTGCATGCTTGCTCCCCATTTTTAAAGAACGTCAAACCACTGAATTGGTGGAACCACTGAATAAGCATCTCAAACTGGAATTTTCTCAAGTGCTGAATGCTTTTGAAAGTGTAGCCTCTTCTGAAGGTGCAGAGAGATTTTTTCCCCCATTTCTCTTTATTCAACTAATTTAGTTCAATGACTACTTCAGTCAAAGTTAAGAGACCAACTGGAAATTGAAAAAGAAGAAAACCTTGCTTTCCTCTTAAATGAAAACCAGTTCAGAAAGGATAAGACCTACATTTGCTCTAAAATCTCAACAAGTAGGATGATAAACTACCAGTTAATTCACTAAGTACAGATAAAACTTCCTTTTCAATACAAATGTTAATTTTAAATATAAGATACATTTTGATAAAATTTGACACTTCCTTTTGTGTACCCAGCACATTAAAAAGGAAGTTAATTAAAAATAAAATTCTATTTTTGTACAGTTTAAATGCATTTGAATTTCCATCCAAAGACACCTTGACACACAAGAAATTTAGCATTTCAATCTTCATAAAAATGGAAGCTAAGAATATGAAGTTCAAGTTATATACATAATTGTTTAAGTAATTGGGTTGATAAAGTGTAGCCCTCTGATTAGCAAAAAGAAGCATTAAATTTAGCATAAAGGTTACACGTAGTTGCAATTCAATATATTTTATTGGTTATCAACAAATGAGAAAGAGAAGTTACTCACCGTAGTAACGGTGGTTCTTCGAGATGTGTCCCCGTGGGTGCTCCACAATAGGTGACGGCTTGGCCGGCGCCGCAGATCGGATCTTCCAAGCAGTTTCTGCCGGACCGCGCATGCACCGGCGCGCGCCGCTCCCTGGCGCGCTCCTGGCCATGTGCGCGATCCGGTCCCCGCCAGTTCCTCGACCAACCGCCTCGGGTGCCCCTGCAAAACACTAACAGAGATCCGAAGCGGGGAGGATGGGCGGGAAGTGGAGCACCCACGGGGACACATCTCGAAGAACCACCGTTACTACGGTGAGTAACTTCTCTTTCTTCTTCGAGTGTCCCCGTGGGTGCTCCACAATAGGTGACTACCAAGCAGTAACCCAAGATAGGTGGTGGGTAATCGGATTAAGTGCAGCTGGTCCCCGAGAGGACCGCTGCGGAGAGACGGGTATCCTCTTGGAATACCCTGTAAAGGGCGTAATGTTTGGCGAAGGTGTCGTAGGATGACCAGGTCGCCGCTCTGCAAATGTCTTTCAATGCAACGCCCTTGAAAAAGGCTGTTGATGCTGCCACCGCCCTGGTGGAATGAGCCCTGGGAGTGGCCGACAAAGGAGTCTTTTTGAGCTCGTAGCACATTTTTATGCAGGATACAATGTGCTTTGAAATTCTCTGCGATGAGAGACCTTCTCCTTTTCATTTGGGAGCGAGGGAGACTAGGAGTCTATCCGTTTTCCGGAAGGACTTGGTCCTGTCTACGTAGAAGGCTAGCGCCCTCCTCACGTCCAGGAGGTGTAGGCGCGCCTCTTCGCTGGAGGTATGAGGCTTTGGATAAAACGAGGGTAGAACAATAGGTTCATTGATGTGAAACTCGGAAGAAACTTTGGGAACAAAGGCTGGATGCAGCCGTATGGTTACCGCCTCCTTGGAAAAGACAGTGCAGGGTGGCGTTGCCATGACTGCCGCAAGCTCGCTCACCCGACGAGCCGACGTAATTGCAAGAAGAAAGGTCGTCTTTATTGTAAGGAGGCGAAGGGGAACCGTGGCCAAGGGCTCGAACGGTGGTCCCATGAGTGTGGTAAGCACCAGGTCCAAGCTCCACGAGGGTGGAATCGGTTTCCGAGGGGGGTAGAGGTTTACCAACCCTTTGAGGAACCTGGTAACCATAGGGTGGGCGAACACCGTGTGCCCCCCATCCTCATGTCTGAACGCCGAGATGGCGGCAAGGTGGACCTTTAACGAGGATAGCGAGAGTCCTCCTCTCTTGAGGTCCAGTAAATACTCTAGAATTGTGGGTATAGGCACCGAAAGGGGGGCCAGCTGCTTGGTAGAACACCAAGCCATGAAGCGAGTCCATTTTTGTTTGTAGGTTTTCCTAGTGGAAGTCCTCCTGCTACTTTCTAGGACTTGCTGTACTTCCACTGTGCATGTGCTCTCTAGGGAGCTGAGCCACGGATTAACCACGCTTGCAGTCGCAGGCTTTGGGGGTGCGGATGCACTATGGACCCCTGGGCTTGCGTGAGGAGATCCGGCGCCACCGGAAGAGGCATCGGTGGGCGGTCCGACATGCGCAGGAGTAGGGGGAACCATTGTTGGCGATCCCACATTGGGACTATCAGGATCATCCGAGCCTTTTCTCTCCTGGCTTTTTGCAGAACCTTGTGGATCAGCACTGCGGGGGGAAACGCGTAAAGCAGGGGGCCCCCCCACGGGATCGCGAACGCGTCCCCCAGGGATCCCCGGCCCAGCCCTGCTCTGGAGGAGAATCGTGGGCACTGTTTGTTGTGCTGAGTGGCAAACAGATCTATTTGGGGAAACCCCCATGCGTGGAAAATCGGCCGTAGTAGATCGGGATGGATCTGCCACTCGTGGGTGAGCGCAAAACGCCTGCTCAACTGGTCTGCCTTCACGTTGTGCGCGCCCGGCAAGTATGAGGCTCTCAGGATTATATCGTGGGCGATGCACCAGTTCCATAGGCGGATTGCTTCCGCGCATAAGGTAAGGGATCGAGCTCCTCCTTGCCTGTTTATGTAAAACATGGTGGAGGTATTGTCCGTACTGATCCCGACGACTTTGCCTCGTATACGGTCTCGAAAGTGTTTGCAGGCGTTGAACACTGCTCTGAGCTCTAGAACATTGATATGTAGAGACTGTTCCGTGGGTGACCACAGTCCTTGAGCCACCTCTTCGCCCATGTGCGCTCCCCACCCTATGAGGGAGGCATCCGTAGTGAGGAAAACCGATATTTGCGGCTGATGGAAGGGTACCCCTGTTAGCAAGTTCCCGGGGTTTACCCACCATTGCAGGGATTCGCGCACCCCAGGTGAGGGCGACACCACCCTGTGAACGGTGTGTACTGCCGGCTTGTATACACTTGCCAGCCAGTGTTGCATGCTGCGCATGTGCAACCTGGCGTTCTGTACCACAAACGTCGCCGCTGCCATGTGGCCCAGCAGCTGCAAGCACGTCAAGACCGGCACTGTAGGGCTGAAGGTGATGACCTGCACGAGGGAAACGATGGCTCGAAAGCGAGCCTCTGGTAGGTATACTCTCGCCGAGACCGAGTTTATGTGAGCGCCTATGAACTCTATGTCCTGTGAGGGGTCTATCTTTGATTTTGCCAGATTGATAACCAGGCCAAGTGAGGAGAACGTGTTTGCTGTGACGCGTATCATGCGGAGGACCTCCCTTTTCGAGGTCCCTTTGAGCAGGCAGTCGTCCAGATACGGGAAGATAAACACCCCCTGTCTGTGCAGGTAGGCTGACACCACTGCCAAGGTCTTGGTGAAGACTCTGGGGGCCGAGGAAAGGCCAAACGGTAGGACCTTGTATTGGAAGTGTTCGTTGCCCACCATGAACCGGAGAAAACGCCGGTGAGCCGGATGGATGGTTATGTGGAAGTACGCGTCTTGTAGATCGAGGGCTGCGAACCAGTCTCCATCGTCCAGTGCTGTAAGGATGGAGGCAATCGTGATCATCCGAAAACGTTGCTTGCGTAGATACCTGTTGAGGCCACGAAGGTCTAAGATGGGCCTCCAGCCTCCTGTCTTTTTCTCCGTCAGGAAATACCGAGAGTAGAACCCTTTCCCTTGCAGTTGCTCCGGCACCTTCTCCACCGCCCCTAAGAACTCGAGGTGGGCCACCTCCTGCCTGAGCCTGGCTACATGGGAGGCCTCCTGAGGGTGGGGCTTGGGCGGGGGTCGCGGCGGCGGGAGCAACTGGAAGGGGATGGCGTACCCCGTGGCTATGATCTCCAGCACCCATTTGTCTGTGGTGATCCTTTGCCACTGGTCGTAGAATGGTCGGAGGCGATGGTGAAAAAGCCGTTTCGGATGATCTTGTGCAATGGTGGTGATGGCGCAGCCCTGGATCTGTATGTCAAACTTGTGGCCTTTGGCCCCGCCCCGAGGATGGACGGCCCTGTTGTGAGCGTCGCCTGGGGGTTCTGTACTGCTGGTGCTGCTGATGCCACCCTTGCTCATAACCCCTGTGATACTGGGGGCGCTGTTGCTGGTACTGGTACCGCCTTTGCTGTGGGTAGTACCTTTTCTTTGAGTATGGAGGGGTGTAAATCCCCAGGGTCCTGAGTGTGGCTCTTGAATCTTTACTGGAATGAAGGACCGAGTCAGTTGATTCAGCAAACAGCTTCTGCAAGTCGAAGGGAAGGTCGACTATCTTCGCTTGCAGATCTCTCGGTATACCCGAGGTCTGGAGCCAGGACTCCCGTCGCATCACCACTGCAGTTGCTATGGAACGTCCTGCCGTGTCCGCAACGTCCAAAGCAATCTGAACTTCCATCCTCGCAGCCGCGTAGCCCTCTTGCACTATGGCCTTGAGGACCGGCTTTTTGTCCTCTGGAAGCGAGTCCATGAGGGAAGTTAATCTGGCATAGTTGTCAAAATTATGGTTCGCCAAGTGCGCTGCGTAATTTGCCATGCGCAACGTTAAGGTGGAGGAGGAGTAGACCTTTCTGCCGAACAGCTCTAGCTTCTTGGCATCTCTGTCCGTTCCCCCTGTTTTAAATTGAGATGTTTTTAGTCTTTGTTGCGAGGACTCCACCACCAAGGAGTTTGGCTGGGGGTGGCTAAACAAGAACTCCATGCCCTTCGCCGGCACGAAGTATTTCTTATCCGCTCTCTTTTGAACAGGTGGAATAGTTGCAGGGGTCTACCATATGGTAGTGGTGGACTCCAAGATCGCTTCATCAAGCGGTATTGCTACTCTGGAGGAGGCCGGGGAGCTCAAATTTTTAAGGAGCTTATGATGTTTCTCTTGCACTTGTGCTGTCTGGATGCCTTGCGTGAAAGCTACCCTCTTAAACAGCTCCTGAAACTGTTTGAGATCGTCCTTAGGATGGACGTCCCCTAAGGCCGTGGCCTCATCCGGAGAGGAAAACGAGGAACCGCTGGGGTACATTTCTTTGGACCCTTCCGGTTCTTGATGGTGATGGTGCGCCCTCTCGCTGGAGGTATGCAAGGGAAAATCTCGTGGGTCTACGGCCAGTCCCCCCTGGGACATTTGAGTCTCTGTCCCCGATCGCGATTGCCCTCGGGGGTACGAGGTAGTATGTGGGGATCTTTCCCTGGTAGATTGCCGATGGTGTCCATGCCCCACGTGGTAGGGATGACCATGGCAGTGTAGGCACTGTTCCTGGGAAGGTGACCTTGACCATTCCCTTTGCACGTACCCTCTGTGTCTGGGAGAGGGGGATCGTCGAGACACTGGAGAGAGCGATTTTGCATAATAGTCCAGCGTTTCAAATCCCAGGAAGGGTGAGGGTGGTGCCAGCCATGGGGAGGCTGATTGCAGGAAAGGAGAAGGGGGCTCCGGGTAGGCTAGGGGGGACCCCTGCCTTCTGGTTGGAGTCTGCAACATGAGCGGAGGGCTGTGAGAAAAAAGCTCCACAGCCCTGTCTGGAGAGGGGCTGCAGTGCCTCCTCTTGTGTGCAGCCTTTCCCCTCCCTAAGGGAGGTAACTCCGCCCCCTGATGGGCGGGGGATCCCGGCCCCGTCGGCACCGTGCTAGGCACGCTCGAAGGCGGTGCCGCACGTGCGGAGTGCTTCTGTGCCTGCAGGCTACGTGCCTGCGCGCTCTGCACCGCCGGTTCCCCGGGGGTCGGTGCCGCTGCCTGCGGTGCCGCCGGTACCGGCGCTTGCTTAGCCGCCGCCCTGCCTGTGGTGCGGGGCGGCTGGCTGATCATCGGAGGCTGAGCCGCTTCCACGTGGCTCTCCGTGCCGCCGCCGATCAGCTGTTGCTGCGGCTGGGGGCTGCTTGCTCCTCCCGTCCAGCTCACCGTTGCTGCCGGCAGGGATCGGGTTGGAGAAACTTTTCTCCGTTTCTGCGTTGATGGAGTGAGGGAGGCAGCTTTTCTTCTAAGGGCCCCGGAGGGTCCCTCCTGCTGCGGCCGCTCCGGCACGTCCGGCTGGAGGGCCTTGTCAAGAAGCAGCAGTTTAATCCTCATCTCCCTGTCTCTCCGTGCTCTTGTTGTTAATTTTGCACAGAAGGCGCATTTTTGTGCCACATGGGACTCCCCCAGGCACCTTATGCAGAGACTGTGCCCATCGGACACTGGCATCGCCTCTCAGCAGGACTCACATTTTTTAAAGCCTGAGGAGGACATTGTTGGTGAGTCTTTGAGTTTGTTTATGGGTACTTAGCACCCTCTTTGGCAAATGAAATTTAATGTGGGTAAGTGTAAGGTAATGCATGTTGGAAAAAATAACCCAAATTACACATACTACATGATGGGGTCAAATTTAGCTACGACAGATCAGGAAAGGGATCTTGGAGTTATAGTGGATAGTTCTCTGAAGACATCCACGCAGTGTGCAGCGGCAGTTAGTAAGGCAAATAGGATGTTAGGAATTATTAAAAAAGGGATCGATAATAAGACAAAAGATATCATACTTCCTCTATATAAAACTATGGTACGCCCACATCTCGAGTACTGCGTGCAGATGTGGTCTCCTCACCTCAAAAAAGATATATTGGCATTAGAAAAGGTTCAGAAAAGGGCGACTAAGACGATTAGGGGCTTGGAAAGGGTCCCATATGGGGAGAGGCTAGAGAGACTGGGACTTTTCAGTTTGGAAAAAAGGCGATTGAGGGGCGATATGATAGAGGTATATAAAATCATGAATGGTGTGGAGAAAGTGAATATAGAAAAATTATTTACCTTTTCCCATAATACAAGAACTAGGGGACACCAAATGAAATTGATGGGTAGTAGGTTCAAAACTAATAAAAAGGAAATTTTTCTTCACACAGCGCACAGTCAACCTGTGGAACTCCTTGCCCGAGGAGGCTGTGAAGGCCAGGACTCTATTAGGGTTTAAAAAAGAGCTTGATAAATTTTTGCAGGTCAGGTCCATAAATGGCTATTAGCCAGGGATAAAGTATGGTGCCCTAGCCTTCATAACAAGGGCAGGAGATCGATGGCAGGAGATAAATCACTTGATCATTGTCTTCTGTTCTCCTTCTCTGGGGCACCTGGCATTGGCCACCGTCGGCAGATGGGATGCTGGGCTTGATGGACCTTTGGTCTGACCCAGTATGGCCATTCTTATGTTCTTATGTTTCCCCGTCCGATGGCCTGCCTCAGCAGGAGGGCTGATGGCCCTAGCTCCCGGCCTCCGGCGCTTGTTACTGGGACTGGCTTGAGCTGTCCCTCCGTAGCTTGTTTGTTGTTTGTTTTTTTTTTGTTTTTTTTTTCACAAAATAACAACCGGCTACTTATGGTAGCCTAAATAACTGAAAACTTTAAAGAGAAAACAATTAAAGTCGTTGAATACGCTATGTGGCTTTAGCCTAGTCGGATTCCGTCTGCAGCCGACGGCGGTTGAGAGGAACTGGCGGGGACCGGAGCGCGCACATGGCCAGGAGCGCGCCAGGGAGCGGCGCGCGCCGGTGCATGCGCGGTCCGGTAGAAACTGCTTGGAAGATCCGATCTGCGGCGCCGGCCAAGCCGTCACCTATTGTGGAGCACCCACGGGGACACTCGAAGAAGAATTAACCTTACTTTAGGAAAACAATTAGAAAGTCCAAAGGGAAAAAGTGATTAAAATAAATTATTTAAAACCGTTTTAAACTGTTTCAAACCTGTTTGCTGGTAACAATCCATCCTGTATACTTTATATCTTGCCCATTGACTCTTAAGTGACCCAGCATATAATTGTATGTGCCTATATAAGTTCTATAGAATCACACTACTGGAAGGAACCTTGAGAGATCTTCTAGTCAAGCCCCTGCACTCATGGCTCAGTTAAGCATTATCTAGACCATCCCTGGTACGTGTTTGTCTAATCTACTCTTAAAAATCTCCAATGATGGAGATTCCACAACCCCCCCAGGCAATTTATTCCAGTGCTTAACCTAACTGACAAATAAGTTTTTCCTAATGGGCAACCTAAACACCCCTTGTTTCAATTTAAGCCTATTGCTTCTTGTCCTATTATCAGGGATCCCCTTCCTCCTCCTCCTCCTCACATTGTACATATGTAAAAACTGTTTGCCCCTTCTTTCTTCTCTTTTCCAGGCTAAACAAACGTAACTTTTTCAATATTCCCTCATAGCTCATGTCTTCTAGACCTTGTTGCTCTTCTTTGACTTCTTCCAATTTGTCCACATCTTTTCTGAACTGTGGTACCCAGATCTGGACACAATACTCCAGCTGAGACCTAATCAGTGTACAGTGAAGTCGAAGAATTACTTCTCATGTCTTACTTAATTACAGCACTCCTGCTAATGTGTCCCAGAATGATGTTAGCTTGTTTGGGGGGCACAAGTGTCACACTGTTGATTCATGTTTCGCTTGTGGTCCACTATGACACCCAGATCCTTTTCTATGGTACTCCTTCCTAGTCAGTCATTTACCATTTTGTATCTGTGCAATTTACTGTTCCCTCCAAAGCAGAGTATTTTGCATTTTCATTGAATGTCATCCTGTTTACTTCAGACTGTTTCTCCAGTTCGTCCACATAATTCAGAACAGGGAACAGCAACCCCCAGCACAGGTGCCAAGGGTGGCATGTAAGCCAATTTTCATCAGCACGCAAGGCGCAAGCTCAGCCCCTCCTCTCTTCCCCCAGGTATCCGAGAGTTTGCTCAAAGCCAGTGAATTAACAAAAGACCAGCTAATGCTACCAACCACCCCCTAACCAATAAAGCTCTGCATCGTCATTTGTTTATTAATGAAGCTATTGTAAGTAGGACTATTAATAACTTTAAAAAGTATCACCAGCACTCAGACTGGACAGACGTCAAAAGGTCACATTTTGTCACTCCACGTGTGGAGAGACTGGTGACCCCTGAATTATAATTATAGAATTGTAATCCTGTCCTCCAAACCATGTGCAACTCCTCCCAGCTTGGTATCATCTGCAAACATTGTAAACTTAATCTCTATGCCATTGTGTAAATCACTGAAGGTATTTAACAGAACTGAATGCAGAACTGAACCCTGCAGAATCCACTCGTTATGCCCTTCCAGAACAACTGTGAACCACTGACAACTACTCTCTTGGACCGGTTTTCCAATCAGCTGTTACACAGCCTCCCCCCACACATGCGCGCACACACCCTACCTCTCTCCCCTCACAGCAGCAACTGGACTGGAGGGAGATGTGGTCGGGAGCCACAGGGGTCCAGGGCTGAGACCACATGATAGGTGCCTCTACTATGCTGGCAGGGTGCCGCCAGGACCTGAAGGAGCGCTGCCAGAGCAGATCCTGGAACCATGGATAAGACAGGAGCGAGTAGCTCTAGCCCCAGGAGGGGCACAGTAGCAGGACTCTGGGTCTAGGTCTTGGCAGAAGGACGCTGACAGGCTGCTTCGCTTGTAGCTGCATTTGGGTCATGGTAGGGCTGCCTCGGCCACACTTAGGTTCAAGCTGGGGAGAGGCACCACATTCGGACCATCCCACCCCTGGCCACAGCATGTTGGAGGTAAGGCTAGTTCGAGGGTATGGTGGCCCTCCTGTGTTTGCAGCAGATCCCTGTGTTGGGTGAGTTCATGAGTGCTTGAGCAGCACTAAACAGAGATTGTGCAGCCACGCATCTTACAGGGAACTCTGGTTTCTGTATGCTCACAGAATGACTGATTCTATTTTAGGAAAAAGTTTTCACATTTGGAACCAATCAGTCAGAAAAGTAAACAGAAATCTTTGGTTTTGGCTGCACAGAATGCACAGTACTTGGCCTGCTTCTAACATACTAAACAGCTGAGTCAGCTATAGTTGTCCAATAGTGAAGAGGCTGAAAACATCATTGAGAAAAAGGTGGCTGCACCACAAGAGGTTAAAAACCCACAGATTTCCTAATTTAAGAGTTAGGGCCTGATGCTTATTCTCTGAGAGCACTGAATTCCTAACCAAGTCATCAAGAGTTCTGGATGCACAGCAATGTAAAATTGGACCCTAACACATTCAAAGCTACTTTCTATTTTAACAGATAAATTGGTGTCACATCAGGAATATAACTCATAAGATTCACATAGTTATCCTTTCAGATATCAGACAACATAGACTATAAGAAAACCACTTAACAACATCATGCTTCAAAAGTGTGCGGCATGTGCTCTCACAATAAATATGAGGGTTTACTAATTTATTAAAAAGAACTGTGCTTTGTCTTTTCATTCAGAGCACCAGTTTACCTGGACTGTCCAGCTGAAAGGCTCCATTCCTCTCGCTGCCCAGTACTGCGTGATTTTGATTTGTCTTTGCACACAGGATCAGCATGTTTCAAGGTACGTTTGGCTGGAGGAGATATGTGGCTATCACTCAAACTAGCATCACTACCTTCATCTTTCTGAAAGAGACAAAGTATTACATCACATTTAACTGGTTCATTTTCACATTTCCCATAGCAAAAAACAAGATTCCACCACTCAGTTAAAGAAAGTCAAACTAAGTTCATGCAAACATCGCAGTACTTCATCAATGTTCACAGAACTCATCTACCTTAAAAGGCAGACATGCTGAAAGTTAAATCACCAATTCACTTAGCAAAGCCCTTGCACAGGACCTGAGGAGCATAAAAAATTAAAATTCTGTATCGTAAACCCTTGAGTTACATGGGCTTGCATTCTTGCAATCCCATGTAACTCAAATTTTTGCGCAAGTTGGGAGACAGGGGCAGGGAGAGGGAACCAGGCTGCAGCTCCCCTCCACTTGCAGAAGCAGGGAAAGTGATCAGCCCACCCGAGCTGGTCAGTTTCCTGGCTCCCACAGTGGCAGGATGCCAGGAACCAGGGGGCAAGACAGGTGCCTGTCTCCCCACCACTTTCAGGACCCAGGAAACTGACCAGCTCATGGCCAGTCAGTTCCCCCCTTACCCAACGCCCAGTGCAGGGCAGCTAGCTCCCCTCCTCTTGCCGGACCGGGAAACTGAACAGCCCACCGGGACTGGTCAGTTTCCTGGCTGCTTCTTCCTTCCTTCCTCCAGAGGCACAGCAGTCAGGCTGACAGCTGTACAGGTGGGGGGAGGAAGGTGAAGGGGCTTGTAGCTTGCCTAGCTGCCTGCAGGGGGAAAGGGCCAAAGAGCAGCTTCAAGTTGTGCTTAACTAGCACTAAAGCAAGTTACATGCAACTTCTAAACTCACTCTTCCTAGTTTTCCAAAACCCATTATATTGCATCCCTGGTAACACAACTGCCCTCACTATTACTGTAATTCATAAAACACATTTTCTCACTATTGTATTTACATCTTCGTCCCTGATGGCTGTATAACCTAGTAACTAAATCAAAGAGTACATGGGCCAAAACAGGAGACAGAGGTGAGGGCCCCTTGTCTGCTGTGCTTCTGAACCACTGAACCCTCCAGGAACCCTGAACCGCTCCCTAGCTACACCTTAAGTTTGAGGTGTGGCCCCAGTAGTCCAGATTCCCCCTTAGCTGGTGTGTCTCAGGAAGCCCCCCCCCCGAACCCTTTTGTCAGAGTGGTAGACTGGGGGCTCGTGCACGCTGGAGGCAGCTGAGCAGGCAGACTGTGGTTCCTCAGCTGAACCTCCTCCTGTCTCCCTGCAAGTCAGCCCCTGACTGAGCCAGGCTCTTGCTTTTCTCCTCCCTCCACACCTGGCACTGATTGCAGTTGAAGTAAGGAGGAGGTAGCTGGGACCAGAGGTTCTGTTTAACCCCTAGGATGCCAGGCCTGCCTTGTTACACCGCTTCACAATATTACTGAAATTTAAGTAGCTATTAGAAAAAGAAACAGCAAAATGACCTGCTCTCTCATACCTTTAGCCAAATTATTAAGAGAAGAATTTTAAAGAATCCATCACCAAAATGTCTGGGCAATTTTAGGTTTTGTATTTCCTGTTAAAAATGTGCAAATATTGAGATATCTAAGTCAAGAAAATGAAAAGTGTTACAGATATATTCAGAAGCTTTAATCATAAATCTAAAATATTTTTAAAAGAAACCTCTTTCAACAATCTTCCTTTACAGTTTTCAACAACAGCATGAAGGGTTAATAGCAAGAATACTTTGAAACACCATGCTATGTAGAAATTGCTAATAACTAAACTTTAACAGTTGTTAACTAGTCAAAATAATCCTGAGGGGGAGCCTAACAGACATGTAAAACTACAACTGCCTTTGTCTTCACTAGTCTCCCATACAAGCAAGCTTCACAAAGGTTAAAACAGTCTTCTCTCCTAATGAACACAGCACTTGACTTTTTGCTGATCTAACTTCTTGCATTTTTTTACATTTTCATATCTTATCCAACAATGTAGAATCAAATTTTAAAACACTAAAGTAAAGCAGTGGTTATGGATTCCAAAATCGGATTCAAACTCCAGTAAATTAGTACTAGGGCTCTCCATTATAACTACCAAACATTAAACAGACATTGTCTTGTTTAAAAGTTGTAAAATTCATTACCAAAACGAAACAAAAAAGCAGTCATGTATCACTTTAAAGACTAAACAAACAATTACATTTTCACATAGTTGATGGATCTCCACTCCAACAGCTGAATGTAGTGCCTTGCATGTTGAATAGTGACAGAGAGATAGCTGTGTTAGTCTGTATTCTATCAAAAGAAAAAGGCAGCCATGTGGCACTTTAAAGACGAACACAATTATTTGGTTAGTCTTTAAAGTGCCACATGACTCCTTTTTTCTTTGCTAGAATACAGACTAACAGGGCTATCACTCCATCACTCATTACCAAACCTGTTTTGCAACTAACAACCAGCAAGGTCCATACCTCTTTCACTGACCACTCACAAATTTATAGTCCTATACCATAAACTACAGCCACACCTGTACGTGCTGTGTGAAATGCTGAAATGCAGCAAGTGAAATGCTGAAATGCAGCAAGTCCAACATAATGAACACTTCCTGCCAGGAGTTCCTCTGTGCAACACAGAAGCGGAGCTGCAAGTGAAGTCGCAGAACTGGTTTGAAAGTCGCTTGGGTGGTACAGGAGAATAAAGAAGAAAAAGGCAGGTGCAACAATGCAATACAACCTAAAGCCATTTAATAACTCGCTGTAAACTTAATACAACACATTTTTTAAAAACAAGACAGATTGTAGCTTAACATAGGCTATGAAAAGCGTTAATTATTTTTTACTAGAATATTAATTCCGAACATGGGCTAAGAAAGCTACCCTAACAATAATCTCATTAAGATGAATGTGAGATAATCAAGCCCAATCTAAACATAAAATCACCAAACCCTGAATTAGATTTGCTGCAGAAATACTGTATGGTCTATGCACCATTTTTCATGCTGAAATCCTGAAAGGTAGCACAATGAGAAAGACCTAATTTATTTTAACAAAAACAACAAGGAATCCAGTGGCATCTTCAAGACTAACAATTTCATTGTGGTGTAAGCTTTCCTGAGTTACAATTCACTTCATCAGATGCATTAAGGAGTCAATGGACTCCTTGCTTTTGCTGAAACAGACTAACATGGTTACCTCTGAAACCTAATTTATTTTTATTTCCACACACAGTAAAAGTTATGCTGATGGGAAGGACGCAACTACAATTGTTGGGTTCAGGCCAGGTTGGAAAACTACAGGACCCTTTCGGGCTCAAGATGTATGGGAGGAAGAGAGACGACCATAGGGGCAGAAGAAGATGAAAGTGAGTCAGGTCAGAAAATGATTCAACCTGCTCAGGTTCTGATTGGATAGGCTTGGGTCCAGGTCACACCTAAAAATTAGACCCAGCCAGATCTCTAGTGCCAACAAAGAAACAAGCACGGAGACAGGCTCAAGCTTCACTAATAAATACACAAGCAGTGAAACAACTGTCCAGGCAATAATGCAATGAGCAGCCTTCATACTAAAGTGAAACTCTGCAATGGAGCTGGTACCCTGTGTGCTAACATAAATGCTGTCATCAGAGTGCTGAGAATACTCCCTAAAATATTTTGGCTGTGCCAACGTAGTGGCTGAACTAGTAGTGAGTGGGAGTGTAATAGAGTGTCCGGTTGCACAACTACTGCTACAGACTACAAGCAGTCCCCCTCCCTTCCAACCCCCAAGTAAAGAGGGAGTGGCTGCCGCAACCTCTACCACTGCTTGCACCTGGATCAGGCAGTTTCCCCTCTGTCACTCCGAATTTAAAAGGCTGAGATACCACACTCCATGGCTCAGCTTCTGCCCCCACTCCCCACCCGTGCTTCTCTGCATTTAACAGCTTCTATACTGGATCTGACTGGAATAAGGAGCTAACCACTGACCCTCACTGTGAGGCAGAAAAGCTGGAAAAACAAAACACTGTCTCCTCCAAGAAGTTCCTTTACAAAACTCAAAGCAGGGAAGACACTAAAAGTTTGGAAGGTGCTGTTTACACTCTAAGAGGAGCACAATGGCCAGGCTGTTCACTACCACTTCTGTGCTCAAGAACAGAAATAAAACTTCACAACTAGGGGGAGTCTGTTAGTTTCATACTAAGAAGCAAAGAGTGAGCAATGAGAGTCCTGAACAGGTGGGCCAAATTTCCTGCTCATCTCATACCACTTAAATTAATGCACTAATGCCAACAAAGAATCTAAGTGCATGAAGGTTTTTAATCAATTTACACTTCTTTTACTTGAATGCAGTAAGGGGAAAATGAAGGGAAACTGAACTTAAACTTCAACACACACACACACACACACACACACACACACACACACACACACACACACACACACACACACACACACACACACACACACACACACACACTTCCTTTTCATCCCTATACTTTTAATCTACAATCATGTCAAATACAAAATTCAACACAAACTGCTTCTATACTGTGTTGTTATATTCTCAACACTACCTTTCCCTCTCACTAATTATTTTTAATCTGCTGTGGAGTTCCTCTGTCCTGCAGAAAAACATATAGCAAAACCCAGAGGCTGGACATTTAAAAGACAAACTGAGTAGAAATAAGGCACAAAACAATTAGGGTAGTTAATTACTTGAGCAAATTACTGAGCGTTGTGGTAGATTTGCCATCACTTTGAATATTTAAGTCACGACTGGACATTTCTCTAAAGATATGCTCTAGTTCTCACATGTACATATAGGGCTTGTCTACACTACCACCTTCCTTAGAAGGAAGAATGGTAATTAGGGTGTTGGGAGTTTACTAATGAAGTGCTACGTTGCATATGCAGCACTTCGTTAAGCAAATTCCCCCCACCCCACCCTGGCAACTTTGAAGTTTTAAACTTCAAAGTAGCGGCTTGCTTCTAGCCATGGTGCACCTGCCGGTACTTCAAAGTGCCGGGGCAACTTCAAAGTCCCTTTACTCCTCAAAATGAGTAAAGGGAGGAGTAAAGGGGCTTCGAAGTTGCCCCGGCACTTCGAAGTACCAGCAGGTGCGCCACGGCTAGACGTAAGCCGCTACTTCAAAGTTTAAAACTTCGAAGTTGCCGCGAGGGGGGAAGGGAGGGGGATTTGCTTAACAAAGTGCTGCGTATGCAGCGTGGCAATTCATTAGTAAACTCCCAACACCCTAATTACCATCCTTCCTTCGAAGAAAGGGGGTAGTGTAGACAAGCCCATAGAGGGCCAAATCATTATAATTTATATGGAGATTTTTTGCAGATTCTGTAATAAAAATGGTGTACATTTGTTTCCATTCTTTACTGGACCTAAATAGAACAGAAACACAAACAAGGTCCTCTGCAAATTCCTATCTTTTCTTGTTGCTGCTTCTTTTCCTTTAGACTTGCTGCTGTGAAAAGTAATATTTCTGTGTTTGTTAATATTACTTTTCACAACTAGCTGGGAGGCTGTGAAAAATTATATTAACATACAAATATAAATTTTCACAGCAGACTTTCTCGGCCCGCAAGCCAGGGAACAAATTAGTCCTGGATGGGCGGGGGGAGGGAAATAAAAAGGTCAAGACAACATGGGGATAGATGAAGGAATGAGGCAGCAGCAGGAGTCAGAGACAATACCAGAGGAGGAGGGAGAACCGAGAGCCAGCACCTGCCATTGTGCAACTAAGGTGCAGGACTGGAGCCTAAAGCCCAGTGACCAGAGCCAAAGCTTAAGCCTCACCACACATGTACGTGAGGGTCTGCCAAGTGTTTCTAGCTCCAGAGAGGGGCAGGGGTAAATCCTTGAGGATGGCTGTGGGGAACGGTCCACTGTTTTGCTCCTGACTCCCAGTCACTGCCCACAAGCCTGTGCCCACAAGCAAACCCTCTAGCAGCCAAATCTGAAACTCTGTCCCCTTCCCCCACTTTTTTTTGCAGAGGTGATGCAAGGGGAAATTGTCAAACCCCTGCCAGCTGGGACTAAGACAGCCTGGCTGCTTCAACCCCAGCTGGCATAGGGTACCCCTTCTCCACCCACCCATTACTGTGCAAAGAGTGAGGGGAAATTGACAAAATTTCACAGCACAATTGGGCTATATCTAGACTAACCCCCTCCTTTCAGAAGGGGCATGATAACGAGAGAGTTGGGAAGATGCTAATGAGGCGCTGCCATGAACATGCAGCACCTCATTAACATAATGGCAGCCACGTTCAATTCGAAAGCATTGCTTTCTAATCTCTCACCGCGCATGAGGACGGGGGCCTTTCAAAATGATCCCCCAGACTTCAAAAGCCCCTTCTTCCTATTTGGTTTTAGTCTTCCCAACTCGCTCATTACTACACCCCTTCCAAAAAGAGGGAACTAGTGTAGATGTGGCCTGGGACAGTTCTCTTGGCACACTGGTTGAAAACCACTGCTCTAGTCCAAACATATTCATTCAGGGAAGCTTTATGACCTGTTTTACACAGGAATTCAGATTGGATGATTAGAATGGTGCCTTCTGGCCTTCTCAACTATGAATGTATCATGCACATATCACAGTGTCGTTACATGTACTAACAACATTTTAAAATAATACTAGATACCTGTCCAAACTAGAAATTAAAGAAAATAACGAAATTCTCTCTTCTCAACATACTCCTTTAGAAAAGGCTTTAGTAACTAGATAAGGAGGGGATGCATGACCTGAGAATCAACAAACTTGTGCCTTGATGAAGCATGGTCTAAAGCAAACTCAAGAGCACTTCAAAGATAAATGCCTGCCCCAAAGTATACAATGGACACTACTATCTAAAGCATTTTAGATGATCACCTGTGAAGTTGAAGGACAGAGAGAGAGAAAGGCCAATCTCTAGCACATAAGAATACTGCACATAAAGGACTTATTATATAAAACAGGTTGCAAGCTGATACCTCAGAGAAAATGAAAAAATATCTTGGCTTCAACTTTTGTCTAGACATGCAGAAGTAACCAGTGTTCCCACAGGTTTAGTGATTAAGGAAAGTTGCTGATGCACTACCAACATATGCTTTCTCAATCAGAGGCCTCTGACACTGGTTGTTTCTCAAAACCAAAAGTGCCACCTTTGTTTTATGTGAACTGCACGTCAGTCACAAAACTTAGAGTTCCAATGTGATCTACACTTGAGCTTGGGAAAAAAAAAAAAATCTACTAGCCTCTGATAAATATAAAGGATTATGAAAAAACCCACCAGGTCACCATCCATAGAAGTAATCGATTATGAGAAGTCTTAACAATTCCAACTAACCTGATGAGTAACTCTGTTCACTCAGGAAATAACCGGCTTAGCAAAATAGCTTTTAAAGCAACAATATAATCTGATCTCATGATTTTTACTACACAGGCACT
This sequence comes from Carettochelys insculpta, assembly GCF_033958435.1. NCBI lineage: Eukaryota > Metazoa > Chordata > Testudines > Carettochelyidae > Carettochelys > Carettochelys insculpta. The sequence goes on from NC_134139.1 coordinate 193,380,474, forward strand.
CTCAATCCAATCTAGTTATGAGAATAAGAATTCTCACCCCTTAGGCCATGTCTACAAATTTGGAATTCCAGGAAAAGATTCCCATTAGTGCAACTATTGATTCAGCTAAACTGACATTTGTATCATTGGACACCATGGTATATAAAAGGTTTCCATTATGGTAAAACCAGCTCTCTCAATCATCTATTCTATGGAATGATGTGCCACACCATTTCAAAGTTGTCAAACTGTGACCACATCCAACACAATTATTATTAATGCTCATATCAGTTCAGCACAACTAGATACAATAGAGTTTGCCACCTATTATTATTCTCCCTTCAACATCTATAATCTTGTCTCCCTCTTCTACAATTTACCATTTTGAGCAACATATTCAATTTCTATATTTTAATTAATTTTTTAACTATTTCTTAATCACAGTTTTAAAGGCAAATTTCAATTAATATTTTCTGTTCTGATTTTAAAAATACCAAATTAACTTCTTGAAATTTGCTTGTATTAACAAATTGTTACCACGAAATTTGCTTTTCCAACTGATATTTGAAAGTATCTCCATTTCTGCCTTTAGCTCCTTGAAATAAGACTTAGGATTTGTAGGCAAACATCACTCATGAGAGCAAAGTTTTTACTAATCTTAGAAAATGCGGACTCAGTCTATGGTCCCCTTTTCATCTCGAGAGACGGCGGTGAGCATCTATGGGCAATGTTTGAATCTGCAGCTTCTCTCAGGGCTTATCCGTCCAGTATTGGATTTGCGTGGTTGATTGTAATAACCGCATGTCAGTCTATTTCTGAATTCTTGAGTCAGAGAGATTTTCCTTCTAAGACAGAATTCTTTTGCGTGGCTTGCACATATACTATCTAAGGATGATGTGTCCTGTCATAGCAATCATTGCCAGGTATTTCAATCTGATCATGTAATTCCCAGGATTCTGGATCAATGTTGAATTTTTTCATGGCGTTTTTGCATGTATCCTTGAATCTCAGCTTTGGTCTTCCTCTTGTTCTCAACCCACGTGACAGTTCACCAAAGAGGATTTCTCTGGGAAGACATAAAGCTGGGTATGCCAGATCTGGACAGGACATCTGCATTTGAAACTTTATCTTGCGAGTTGATAGTCATAAGCCTGTGGAGGCAGTAACCACTCCTTATTTACATATTCTGAACAGCAATGCAAACATGTCTCAGGGCAGTGGTCTTTTTTTTTTTTTATGCCGGTAGTTGCTGGCACTGAGTACTGGCACCTCAGCAGCCACAGAATTGGCTGGTGGGGGGCAGCACAGAGGGAAGATGGCTGAGTACGGGCTCTTCTTTTTGATGAACTGGACTCCTGAAGAGTTTCCGACAGATATAACAAGTGGGCAAAAAAACCAAAGAGGTTACATGCTAAAGAATTATTTTTGTCTCTACCATACTAGGCAGCCTTGTTGTGATGCCCTATTTTTTTCTTGAGGGAGGAGAGATGTTCTACTAAATGACACATGGGCTCACTTTAGAAGCATTTTTATTCCTCAAATATAAAAAAGTCAAGTACAAATCATACTGGCACTGTGAATTTTGGGCTTGAAGTGAAGTTCAAATAAAACAAAGATATAGTTTAAAGCTGTGTAATTCTGTACACAACTGAATCTAGTTTAACTAGGTTTGCTAGCCTTTTGTATCTGTTCTTATATACCAATACATTTCAACTACCTTGTTTTTTTTCTGCACCCACCCTATCAAACATCTCAGCCAACAAATACATACTCAACTGATGAAGAGTCAGGTAGGAGTGCATATTTAGAGGATAACAAAACGACAAAAATTTTGAACCCTAACGTCTTGCCTTCTGGGAAATTAAAATTAAAAAATCTTGTAGTTTTCCTCAATGCTCATGATGTGCACCCATCCCATCACCAATCTGACATGGAAATCTGGGTCTTCAATTTCACATGTTAAGGGAGAAGGAAAGAATACAAAATTACAGTTTCATCATCCACATTTAATTCTATTTTTCCTGTTCTTGATTCAGCCTATAACCTTTATAGAGAAGCCTACCGCAATGGAAATCAGAAGACCTGGGTTTAATTTCTAACTTTGAAACTTGTCTGCCGGGAGAAATTGGACAAGTCACTTCCCCTCCTAAAGCTTAATTCCCTATCTGTGGAAAAAATGGGGATAATGATACCGACATCCTTTGTATTGCATTTTAGATCTACTACTGAAAATGAGGTAAATGCTAGATATTATAAATTATGATAAATATTATATTTGGAGTCAGTCATTTTGACCAAGCCTTGAAAAGGTTCCACACCTTCCCTGAGCTGTTATATTTTATTTGTTTATTTTGTTCTTCTATGGTTCCAGGTCTTTGTTATTTAGATCAAGTTAGAGTTCCCCAGACTGACACTAGTGTCATCCTGCAGCAATCTCTTAAATTACTTCAAAACCTCTTTAAATTGATGTTGTGAATTTAGTGTTTTCTTTTACAGTCGCATACTTTTGCGAAAGGCTTTCATTTAAGTTACCTTCATACTCGGTGCAAATTTAATCTCATTTATGATAGCTGGAAGAAAATATAGCAACACAATCTTGCTAAAAATTTCCTCAGTGTCACTAGAGAACTGCAGCATGAATAGTCCATTTTTCCATTAAGCAACCAAAAAATATTTTAGCTTCTGCAACGTGCTTTAAGATTGTTTTATGGGTTGCTTCCTCCCCAGGAAGGTTTGGATAACACAATGACCCACTTATTGGTCAGAAGTTTGATGTTTGCACAGGAGTTTTCGTCTCTTTTTCACTTTAATTTGGTTGTCTGAGAAAACCGAAAAGAACTCCTCTTGTCATAATTTTCCCTGAATACTTGGATGGCATATTTAGCATAATACTCAGGGATCTTCTTTTCTCACAGAGACTCAATGGTATTAAGTGGAAAGCATTTATTTCCCCTACCCCCATAGGTATAACATGCAGTCATTACTTCGTAATTATTTCATGTTCAACCTTCTAGCCTCAATTACACTACATCTGCACTGCCCCTCCCTCTCAAAAGGGACATGCAAATGTGGCCAATCAAAAATGCAAATGAGCTGCAGATTTAAATATATTGTGCCTCATTTGCATATTCCCACAGGATCTCACTTCCAAAAGAGCTGTTTTCAAAAGCCAAAACAGCCTCGTAGACAGCATTCATTTGAAAGGAAACCCCACTTTCAAAAGCACACTTCTTAATTTTTTTCAGGAAGAAGGGTGCTTTCGAAAGTGGGGTTTCCTTTTGAACGAACTCCATCCCAGGTCTGTTTTGGCTTTTGAAAACAGCTCTTTCGGAAGTGAGATCCCACAGGATTATGCAAATGAGACATGCAATATTTAAATATGTGCCTCATTTGCATTTTCAATCAGCCTCATTTACTTGCCCCTTCTGAAAGGGAAGGGCAGGGAAGATGTAGCTCAGATGCGAACAATTATTTTTATCCATTAAATTTTCCTCTGTTTCTTTATTTAAAGCAGCTAATAAGTTTAAATTTAGCTGGAGAAGTATATTTTTGATGAATACTTCAATTATTTCTTTAAATTGCTCAATTTGTGGTAGGTTGAAAGGTGACATTTATTGCATAAGAAAAGTTGTGACTTTCTTTCCACTTCTTTACTTGCAGTTGTTTGTATGCCACAGTCACTGACAGATAGTTGGGTTTTCTGTATGTCAAAAAACTGAAAACACTCCTGATGTTGAAGAACTTGTGGATAGCCTTGGAACCGATTCCATAATGACTGATGTCATGTTTCAATGATGATTTTGGCATCAGAAATACCTTAGTTGCAGAAATTTTCCAGTGTTTTAATCATCTTCTTCCATAACCAATCTTTAATTTGGTGAAACATTTTATGAATCTGAAGAAGCCTATTTTCTGAACTTTTTAAGGGAAGGATGGATCCTTTCCTGATCCCTACTTCATTCTTGGCAATGTTTATATTTTACATCAGAGGAATCATTTTCATTACCTTTGTACATTCTATTCCTTATTTCCTGCAAATTTAGGCATGTCAAGTCACACGGATATTTATTAATCACTAAAAACTAACTCCCACTCTTTTCAAGCATTGATGAGCAGATTTGGCATTTACTATCTAGTTCCATTTTTCTGCATAACATTACCCCATTTTCTATCAAGGGATCCTCATTACCAATATGAAAAGGGCAGAGTACTCACATAACTGTTCATGACCTCCATATTGAGGGTCCACGATTTAGTGAATTTAAAGACCCATAGGTTAAAGAATGTGAAAACTTACCCAGTTTTGTACTCAACTATGTTATCAAACACCCTTCTCACCTTGCATAAATTCTGAAATTTTATTATCAACGCATTTGAAATGCATATTGAATGCATGTAAATATTTAATGCTAGAAGCTCAAAAACCAAAAGGAAAAAAATCAAAGTCTACTACACACCAGCTTTTTTCCCCTACAACCCAAACTCCAAGACTATACATATTAGCAGTTTAGAACTACGCTTAGGCTATGGTTACACTACAGTGCTCTGCCAGTAGAACCACTATCAGAAGAGATATTCTGCCAAAATTTATGTCAACAGAGAGCAGCAACACACAAAAGCCAATCAGGACAGCACTCCACTCTGTTAACAGAGCAGCTGCGCCACCCAGCTGCTCTCTCAGCAAAACGGGCACCCAGAAGCACAGCAGACAGGGCTGCCCATTGTTCTGAATGCCTTGTCTGTCTAAAGAAGGCCACCAGAGCATTCACACTGCTTTTATGTCGACAAAATCTGTTGACAGCAGTGTTATACCTAATGGCTTTGAGGCTGAGCGCTGCCAGCGAAAGTGCTGCATTTTGTCCGCAAACTGTCGACAACATACATTTGTGTGAGGATGTTTCGCCGGTTCTGTCAGCAAAACTCGCTAGTTTAACTGTAGCCTATGAAACTGCTGTATTAAACACAAATAAAGGGGCAGCATGAATACATATAATTTGCAAAAGTTCCTTCAGATTTATGATGTAAAGTGCTACAAAAATATCGTATCAGACAGCCAAATGCCTTCCTCTCTACTACTACTGAAATAGTATTTGCTGTATGTATTTTAAGCGAGGTCAAGTCGTCTGAAGTGTATGGTTAGGCATGTCTTTTAGTATTCCTATAACTCTAACTAACTAAACAAAGATTTGGGTGAAGACCCCTGGGCAGGAAGAGCAAGTTGAACCACCCCTACATTCACACAGGATGAACAGAGGAATGCTGGGACCCAAGAAATCCACAGCAGTTGGACAGAGACCATTAGTTGTGGCACTTAAGAAATAGGAAGAGATCTCTAAAGCAAATGGTAGTGCAGTAGGAACGCTTACTACTATAAGTATAAGGTCTATACTACTGCAAGTAAGTCAACCTAAATTATACAACTCCAGCTATGTGAGTAAAATAGCTGGAGGAGACATGCCTTAGCATAGCCTATTATGAACTCTACACTGGACCTTACCCCTCTCATCTGGGGTAGAGTATCAAGGTTGACTGGAGACCATCAATTTGTCATGTCTTCACTAGACCCACTAAATCAAATTCCCCAGTGCACTAATCAGCAGAGCTTCAATCTGGCTGTAATGTAGATGCAGTCCGAGAAGAGGAAAACCTTCCAAAGGTAATGAGGTAGCAAGTTAACATGTCAAGACCAGGCTCAGAGACCAGGAAAGTCAGAGCAAAACAAGAAGCCATCAAACCAGGAAGAAAATAGCAGGCACAAAAAGATCAGCACATATACGTAGAAAGATACATGAGCTCCTGGTCTGTCCTCCCACCCTCTCTCCACTAGAAGTGGTGTGAGAGCATTTACTGCCCAGACTGGGAGTAGTGATACATACAGGTTGAATTAATCTAATTCAGAACTCTCTCATTCAGCAACATCCATAATCCAGCAAGATTTTAGATAGCCGGATAACCACTAACCATGGGTGCAGTCAAGTTTCCCATGGTTCCATAAAGTTTGTTTACAACCACCAGTCCTGTTTCTCAGTGTTCTGTGCTTTCTTTAAGTTCTCATTTACCCCAAATCTCTTATAAAAGCCCAGTAAGCAGTGAAAGTGTTTGTAATGTGCCAGACAATATTGACCTCCCATGGTCCAGCAAATTCTCTTGTCGAGCAGACAGCAGTTCCCAAGGGTGCCAGATGAGAGAGATTCAAACTGCATTAGGAATAAAACATATTGCACACTGAAACAACAAGATCAAAACAAAAAACAGTCAAGTAGCACTTTAAAGACTAGCAAAATGGTTTATTAAGTGAGTTTTCGTGGGACAGACCCACTTCTTCAGACCATAGCCAGACCAGAACAGACTCAATATTTAAATATTAAATATTATTAAATATTGAGTCTGTTCTGGTCTGGCTATGGTCTGAAGAAGTGGGTCTGTCCCACGAAAGCTCACCTAGTAAACCATTTTGCTAGTCTTTAAAGTGCTACTTGACTGCTTTTTGTTTTGATAGTGTATAGACTAGCACGGCTTCCTCTTTGTTACTATGAAACAACAAGGTCATAGATACAGCAGCACAGCAGAAGACTCAAAGCAATTCAGACCTAGGTAGTGGTTACCTGGAATGAAAAAGAGCTATCTGAAGATTTATACAGCATCACTGGGGTGAATATCAACACCTCACCAGTACAGAACTCTACCACAGAGAGTACCACATCCCACTGAAAGTACAAGGGGAATTTGATAACTGGAATCTAATTACCTGAGCTAATTATCTTGCAGAACACCAAGCTGAAGACAATTCTGACAAGAAAATGCCATGGGATTTCTAATTAAAAAGTGTCTGATACCTCTGATTTAAGACTCATCTGAAATATGGCAGCTCAGTAAGCAGCCTCCATTGAAATACTGGTTCAGTACTCAAAGGAAAGAGCAAAAGTTACTGCATCACCAACACTGAATGTTCCTGAATGCTCATGTGAGGTCTTATTCACATATTAATCAAGTCTTATTCTCCTTCACTTCTGAGTTCCAAGGAGGTCAAACCCAGAATAGTGTGATTGTAGAGCTTTCAAGCAAAATGTGTAATTATTTTTACATTAAAATTATGCAATATGTGGCCCAACTCCCAGATCATCATGGACAAGATGATTTGCTAGACTGCTTTTGAAAAACCTCTCTACCCTAGTCCCTTGAGTTACACGAGGGTTGCATTCCCACACACCCTCCCACAAATTGAATTTCGCTTAAGTTGGAGGGGAAGGGGGTTTCCCTGGCAGAACGCATGTTCTGCAGCCTGGAAAGCAACCGGAGCACCTGGAACTCCGTTTGAAAGCTAAGTCCGGGGGTTGGGGGGGGGGAAAAACAGGAGGTTAAGCCTCGGGTGGGTTAGGGCTGCAGGGGAGGGTGGAGTTGAACCAGGGCTGCATGTGGGGGTTTGAACAGAGGCCGGGGGTTTGAACCAGGGCCAGAACTGAGCACGGGGGTAGTCAGCCAGAGCTGTGTTTGGACGGGTTTGAACCAGGGCTGGGGTAGGGTATGAACTGGGGCCATGCGGGGCAGGGCTACTGAACTGGGGCCACGCAGGACACAAGGCATGTTGAACTGGGGCCACGCAGAGCTAGTGGGAGTGAGTCAGGGCTGGGGGGGAGCAGGATTTTGAGTTGTGCTTAACCAGCGTTTACGCAAATTAAGCGCAACTCCACATCACGCATTTTGAGGGATTACTGTATTTACTTCTGAATTTCTCATGCCAGGTCACAAAGTAAGAAATACCACTAAAACAGGAAAAAAACTAGCTATTATTACCATCCTAAAAAGATGTTTCCTTTTCAAGAATTTGCCTTTCACCAAAATCTTTTTATAACTTCATAAACACTCACATTACCACTACTGAAAACAATAAAACTAAGAAAAACAGTTTTCTTCAAAGAATTTTTAAATACAAGTGCAAAGCAATGTCCATCCACCCCTCTCCCACCTCCAGTAACCCAAGATCAACCATTGCAGGTGTTAGGCACGGTCATACAGATAAACATCAAAATGAAATTCGAAACCAATAAACCCTTACAAGTTGTAAAAACAGAAGGTAAAGTGAGTCAAATGTCTTTTGTAACTGTACATTGATTTAAAACTAATCTTTTAAATAAAAATAAATCAAAATCATGTCAAAAATGTGTTTCACCTGTTGACTAGTAAAGAGTAACTGGTATTTTTAAGAACTAACGAGTAGCTACTCTATATACCCTGTAGAAGCTGTAAAATTGCGATATCACACTTTTAATGGGGAAAGAATTCTTTCAATTAATTTTATACATTTAGAAACTGAATAAAAATATTTGTTCCATGAAAATACAGTGCTTTATGTTAATCCCTAGTTCTGTTTGTGCTTCACTTAGCAATCAAGTACAATGGAGAGCTCTATGTTGCTACTGAATAAACTGAATGTTGTTGGCAGTCCTACTTTTAGCTAGGAAGGCGTATTACACTATTACAGCAAACAGAGTGCCCTCAAGTAGCTCTTTAAAGTACTTGTAATGCTCCCTTGCCCAATTAAGTTAGGGTAATCTTATCTACATTTCTAGAATGTCTAACCAAAACACTGGCTTGTTTTAAAAACTAATATAATTTTAGCTGAGAAATAAATTCTTGGCTGTTAGGTTTTGCAACTGAATTAAAGAATCACCTCTTAATATTGTGGAACAAGTTAAGTTTAATTTCAACTGTTAATTAAGTCCAACCATTGCAATCACAATTCATGTATCAGTATACAAAAGACATCCAAAAATTAGTCTTGTAAATTAACAATAGGAATTCAAATGTGTGCAGGCGCAAATGTATTTTATGGTAATTTTTAAATTTTTACACAAAGGGCAACCAAACCTCTAATTGCACTTACAATATTACAAATGAAACATGACAACAATATACCTCACTTTGTCTTCTTCACATTCTAATGCAGAAATGAGCAAACTTTTTATGCAGGACCCTATTTTTCATCCATGCAATTAGCAGCCCAGCCCTCCCCTACTCTCCAACCAGTCTACTGTAATCCAAAGTGACAGAAATTTTGGTTATGCTCCTATGAAAAAAAAATTTCAGAATGTGCATGAAAATAAGTCTGTCGAATGCAAAAACTTTATTAATCAGTATATAAATGAGAAGGCACAGACATAAAAACTGTAACATACTTCAACATTTTTAATGAGATGGATGAGCCTGAGACTCAGCAGCCAATCACGCTGCAACCCCCCAAAGAAATTTCATGCCCCCCATAGAAAGTCCTGTCCCCCATTTTGTGCATCCCTGTTCTAATGTATTAAAACCTGCCAGTATTATTTCAAAGAATATAAATATGATTGTATGATTCACTTGGCAAGTTTATTTTATGGATCTTAATATTTGGTCAATACAAAGAACATGCATTATATCCCAGTCTTCCAATCTACCATGTAAATCACCTGAAACATGTCACTTAACAAAATACTAGCATTTAAGACTTAAGAAATTTATATCTTAAGCACTCCTTTCCCCTACATTTGGTATTTTTAAACTTAAAATTTTTCACACATTATGATCACATAAAATTGTTAGCTATTTTAACATTATGTCATGGAGACCTGAGAGCTCAGTAGCACAGGAATATAAGAATAGGTGAACTGGGTCAAGACCAATGATGGATGCAGCTATCTTTCCACAGTGGCCAGTGCCAGATATTTCAATGGAAATGAATAGAAGAGAGCAATAAAAATCTGATGCACCCCCTGTGTCCAGTCCTACCATCTGCCAGTCAGAGTCTTTAGGGACACCAAGAGCATGGAAGTGGCATGCCTGACTACCTCAGTTAACAGCCATAGATGGACCAATCCTCCATGAAACTATCGAATTCTTTTTTGAACCCTCTTATACTCTTGGCCTTCGCAATGCAGCTTAACAGTTTCACAGACTGTTTATTGGATAAATTAGCACTTTCCTTTCCTTGTTAGAAACCTGCTGACTACTAATTTAAGAGGGTAACCCCTAATCTTTGTGTTACATGAAGGGATAAATAAGCCTTCCTTATTCCCTTTTGCCACACCATTCATGATTTTATAAATCTGTCATATCTACTCCTTTAGTCATCCTTTTTTCAAGCTAAACAGTCCCAGCTGTTTTAATCTTGAAGTTGTTCCATCCCTCTAGTCATGTTTGTTACCATTCTCTGCATTTTCCCATTTTTTTCCATATCACAGCATTATCAATTACTGAGACCTTAATGATAACAAGAGCTTCCTATACTTAAAGCTACAATGAAAAATGTATACTGAAAATTAAAGTACATATGCACTAAAATATTGAAAAGGAAGATAACCAAAAACTTAACATTTTCCACTAACTTTTGACTAACGTGTATCTAAAAAAGAAACACAGAACAGGGAATACTTGGAGCAGAGGTGGGCGACCTGTGGAGCCTCTGGCTGCCCCCTGCTCCCAGGCATCTCTCACACATCGGGGTGCCCCAAACTTCATTGATCCTTCCCACCTCCAACAACATTCAGAAGACACAAAACTCCTGAATGGGGCTCCATCCCCACTTCTCCTACTCCCTCACAAAACTTGAATGCCAAAAATCAGCTGTTTGTGACTGTTGCAGCTCTGGGAGCGGGAAAGGAGGAGGAAGAGTAAGAACAGAGCACAAATTAGATGATTCATGCACTCCAAAAGTGCTGGGGGGGGGGGGAAGGGGAAGAGGGAGGAGCAGGGAAGAGCATGGCTCTGGTGCTCCAGCATGCAAGATGTGCATGTAGGTGGAGGGGGTGGTGGAGCCCACAGGTGTAATCCCAATGCCACAGATGTCTGCAGCCCACTGAGGTGAAGGAGGGCCACTCATGCAGCCCACTCACCCTCTGTGGTTGCCCACTGCTGACTTGGACTGTGCTTGTAATGTACGCAATGTATTCCAAAACCCATCAATTAGGTCAGCAGTTGGTAACCTGCAGCTCTAGAGCCAAATGCAGCTCTTTACAGAGTCATTTGCAGCTCTGGACGCTGCCGGCGCTGACTCCACTGCAGCTCCCTACTGTGCCACCCTGAAACAGTAGAACTAAATTTAATTGGTTTAACAGCCAGCAGGAGGGATCCAGCTGCTAACCCAACTGAATTTAGTTCCATTCTTTCAGCAGCTGCAGGGCAGGGAGCCCCTCAATCCCCCCGCTACTTCAGCAGCCACACCCCTCTGGTGGGCTTGGCTCGGCTCACCTCTGCCAATGGAATACCTCTATTCCAGGCTTCCTTCCACTGACCATGGATGGGTTAGTTCTGAGGGCCAGTTTGCAGCTGAGGCGTGTTAATCCTGGGGATGAGGGGGCAGGTTTGGGGGCCCAGCAGGTCTGAGCCTGGGAACTGGGGGTTGAGGGGGGCATTGCAGGTTAATGCGAACATTGTTCCTTCCTGCTTAAGACTCTATCCCGTCTCAGCATTTTCCTTGTCCTCATTTGCTCTCCAATCCAGGGGCGAAAGTAACAAACTTTCTAACTGGCACAAATCATTGTGTGTGCACACTCTTCTTAAAATATGGTTTGACGTTATTATTACTCACATGCATTGCAGTGTGCATCACATACATTGGAGTACTGATTTTGTAACTAAACTTGAAAAAACAGCTGTTCTTGCTATTTTGGTTGCAGACCCCTGCATTAGGTCATGCAAAGAAACACTTTATTTGTGTAAAGTATCTTGTCATGAACATAATGATTTTCAGTACAATTTACTTACCCTTCTCCCTCCCTCCATATTAAAGAAATCATTTGGACATGTATTTTAAACCAATGGAAAGGAACAATGTAGACTCCTCTACATAGTAAGCCAGAGAGAGTTAAGTCAAACTTTGGCTTACAGGGTATACCAGGCCCATGGACCTAGCACACTTGAATGTGTGTGAGAAGATTTACCAGTCATACAACAGAAAAGTAAGAGAGAATACCAGATGGCAAATTAAAAAAAAGAAGGAAATTAAGAAGAAGCAGGAGAGGACTGAAAAAAATCCATAACTTTTACATAAACAACAAGAAGCCCTGTGGCTCCTTAGAGACTAACAGATATTTTAGAGCATAAACTTTTGTGGGCAAAGACCCACTTCATCAGATGCATGAGTGAGGGGGTTTCTTTAAATCCTCCTATGAAACCCACCCCCCCACTCACGCATCTGACAAAGTGGGTCTTTGCCCACAAAAGCTTATGCTGCAAAACGTCTATTAGTCTATAAGGTGCCACAGGACTTCTTGTTGTTTTTGAAGATACAGACTAACACGGTTAGCTCTCTGATAAAGTTTACATCTGACAGCCAACTGAGTTCTTTAGTGTTTGTGAACCAAGGGAGAGGAAAAAGGTTTTTAAACAACCCTAGGTAGTAGCATTTTTCTAACTTGTCTCCTTATCATTCTCCTTATTAGTAAATGCAATGTGGTCTGTTGGTACACGACTGTCAAAGATTTTGCCACTGCTGTGTTACCCCGTAATCATTCAACCCTAGGTATTTCTAGACTCATTGGCTACATCTACATAAGAGGGTTTTTCCAACTAAATGGGGCTTTTTATCAAAAAAAACAAAAAACAAAAAAAACCACACTCCACACTCACGGAGCGTCTACACCAAAAATGCACTGTCAACAGACAGTCAGCAAAACCTGGGACATACACTGGCAGTGTTGTGCCTCTCTGAGTTCAGAAACAAACAGCTGTTGACAGTTTTCTGTCAACAAAAAAAAAGCCGTGTAGACACTCCAGGAGCCCTTTTGTTGACAGACAGGTCTTCCAGTTCACCAGGCAGCCCTATTTGCTTAGCTTCCAGTGTGCCGTTCTGTTGAGAGAGGACCAGGCTGTCCAACCACTCTCTATCAACAGAGCGGATTGCTCTTTAGATCCACTTTTGTGTGTGGACGTGATCTGTCACCTGAAGCTTTGCCAGATCTCTTCAGAAAGTAACTTCTGTTGACAAATCACTGTAGTGTAGACTTAGACATTGCAAGCAGAGGCAACCCACAGTGTATAATTTTTCAGAATATGATTTTCCAACCAGAGCACAATAACCACAAGCTGAAAAGCTGTAATTCAAATTTTCTTCCCATCACAAAAGGTACCCCTCCAATAAAAAGTCAGTAAGGAGAAACATATCTACTGTTTGCAAATCTTTCCAGAAAGAGTAGAAAAGAGAAGTCTCCTTAAATCAGCAGCAGATCTCAATTATCCACAAGAGTGTTTCTTAAACTACATCCTGCAGAACATTGGAGCTTCAACTCACAGATGTGCTGTGAGCATCTGATGCTTTTTTGATATCATACACTGACAGTCTATATTTTCTGTCATGAACCCCAGATACAATGTTACTTTTTCATTGCTATGATACCTAATTAAATCACTTCATTTTATTTTTGCTGTTTATGTGACTGCTTAGGTTCTTTTTGGTCCGACAATCCTTTTTCAAGAAAATTTTTATAGGTGTTCCACATAAAATATTATTTGGTGTTTTGTGGTCTCAAAGTTTAAAAAACACTAGCCTACAAAACATTAATGTTACATGTTAGGCTATAGGCTTCAGCTGGGAATAAACCGTATAAGCAAAGCTCTGACTATAAATCACCTTGGGAAAACAGCTCATCCAGGGAAGATTAGAATAGAGGAAGCACAGTCACAGCAGAGCTGTCAAGGCTGACGCGGACAGCTGCCGTAGGTGAGCGGAGGTCAGTATTTTGTAAGTTACTGCAGCTCCAGCTCCCAACTTTTGTTTCTTGTTGTCAGTCTAAGTGCAGTGCCAGGCGCAGCCAGAGAGGGAGCCATCTGCCGCTCCCAGCGCCCCGATTCCCCGCCGGGCACAGCACCAGCCTGTCTGTCCCTCTCTCACAGAGGCAGCAAGCCAACAGCAGGAGAACTTTTGTCTCTGCTCCTAAGTCTTCCCCTCTACCCGACCCCCGGCTGCTGTTGGTCTCCGGCAACCAATCCACCTCCCTCCCTCGTCCCGGGCTCCCGTCCTTCCCCCCAGCGGTAACACAGCTCAGCTGAGCGCGCCCCATGTCGGCCAGCTGCCCGGCCGCTCGGCCCCCCAAGTTCCAGCTCCTCCTCCTCGCCCCCCAGCACAACCGAGTGCGGAACGATCCCCTCGCACCGGCCCCCACAGCCCCTCTGCCGGCTCCCAAGTCACTCCCCCATCCCGGGCGGAGACAGCCGCGGCGGTGCTCCGCTCCGCTCCCCTCCCCGTCTGCCCAGCTCTGTTTCCCCCCCACCCCGCCCCAGGCCGGCAGCAGCAGTGCCCTCCCAGGCCTTCTCCGGCCGCCCGCTCCGCTCACCCGCGCCGCCGCCGCCGCCTCCTCTAGCCCGGCTTTGGTGCCTCTTTTGGAGGAGCGGGTCCGGGACGAGATGAAATGGCTGCCGGCTCCGGCCGCGGCGACCGCCGCTTTGCCCAGGGGGCACCGGGAGCTCTTCCTGGTGTTCACCATGACCGCGGCGAAGGCGGACACGGGGAGCCGCCGCCGCCGCGCGGCGGCGGGAGGGCTGCGGGGCGCCTCCTCCCGAGGAGCGGGGCTGCCGGGCAGAGACACGCGCCGAGTTCGCCGCCGTCTCCTCGGCTCAGTCACACACACTAACTGGCCGCCATTCCTCTCCCTCTCCCTTTCTCTGCTCGCTCGCCGCGAGACCGCTGCCGGCCGCTCGGGGGCGCTGCGCAGGCCCGGCAGCCCCTGCTGGGGACGCTCTAGCCCTGCGCCGCGCGCTCTATGGGTCCTGCTGCTCTACGCTGGGGGCAGGGCTAGCTGCGCGGGCCGCCCCGGGCTCCCTGGAGGGTTTGCGCGTGGCTGCCGGCTGAGGAGCTGCGGGGGCTGGGGGAGGCTGCGTGCCGCCTCGCGGGAGGGGGACCGGGCAGGAGGGCGTCTGGCTGCAGCGATTGCCTCAGCAGGGCGGTGTGTGACAGGCAGCCTGAGTGCGGCTTCCCAGACGGTCGCTGCGCAGATCCTGGGGGATGCGGGGTAACCGCGCCTAGCGCCTTCCAGAGCGCTTCACAACGGCGGGCAGTAGCGCGCGCCGCACTTTGCCCCGGGGGGAGCTGCAGAACATGGATGACAACAAACTCCCGAGTCCAGCCCTAGTCGCTAGGAAACGCTGCCTCTCTCCGTCTAGCCCGTTTGTACTGCACTGGCGCCTCGAGAGCCAAACCTCCAGCAGGGTCCGGGCTACTCTAGGTGGTGTCCGTACCCATGAGTGAGGCCTTGCCTCAAAGAGCTCTTAGCGAGCCAGACAAAGGGAGCATTGTCCTTAGCTTACAGATGAGGAACTCAGGCACAGAGAAAAGGGAACTTAATGCCACAGTGCGTATTTGAACATGTTATAGGTTTGCTGTGTATTGAACAGCTTGAGGTCACTCATCCAGGGGATGGCTGCATTTCAGGTGGGAGAATGGTGCTTCCTGTATAATTACCCAAACTTGCAAAATTGACTCAGACGAGCAATCTATTTGAAGTCTGTGAAGTGGCTGTCTGAACAAATGTCCCCAAGGACAGGAGTCCGACCACTTTGTTAGGAAACTATAGCATCGTATAATAAGTTTCTCTCTTCAGAAATTCTCCCCATAGGATAAGATTATACTGCACAATTAAAATAATCTATGATATGTTGCTGTACAGCCACCACAGTAATTTAATCTGTTTTATTATCTCCATACAAACAACTCGTGTTAGCAGTGCACTGTGCTTATGTCAAGTTAGCTGCCAGCGTGGGACACTGTAGGACAGTTTCTGAAAGGCAGCAATTAAACGTGCATTGACCTAACTACAAGAACTATAGCTAGTGGGTGAACGCCCGCTGGCCGGCGCAGTAATTGACAGGGCAGCGAAGACATGGCCCAATCCTTCCTGCCAGCCAGAGCTTTGGGTAGCTAGGCAATTGAGCCATGCTGGACAGTTGACATCCTTCCCAGCTGGACAGTGTCTTGGTTAGCCAGGTAGCCAGCCAGAGTGGTAGCAGGATTGGGAAGGCAATGCCTTTCCCCCGGCCTACATTATCCACTGCCCATGACATCAACTTAAGTGCTATGCCTCTCATGGAGGAGATATTAAGTTGATGTACTGGGTGAGTTACATCTGTGGGAGCTACGTTTTAGTGTAGACACTTGCAGTTAGATCAACATAAGCTGCTTCAGGTCAACCTTCCACTGTAGTCCAGTCCTCAGACTAAATGGGCTACTAGTCTTGCTTGTTCTACAAATGCAAAATAAAAGTTTCTGAATATTTTGCCAGGTAGCTTCAGCCCGTGTTTGATGTTTATTGCTCTGTATTGGAATGTAGATGTTTACCTTATTTATTTACTTTTATATTGGAGCCAATAATATCTGCTATACCGTATCAGAGACTGATGTGTTTTACAGACTATGAATAGGCTACAGCTAATCCCTTTTCACTGATGTGAGATAAAGCAATTAGATCCCCTTCTTTTCCACGCCTATTTTCACTTCCTATTGAACACATAACAATCACAATTCAGATACACTCAGAAGCCCTGTGCTTTGAGAAAGAAGTATGTTGTGGTGTCCTGAAAACAGAATTGGTAAAAACAAACTTCTGCAGTTTTATTCTAGTTCTGACACTGAATTGTTTAATGCCACTAGGTAATTTGCTTCAATACATTCTGTTTCCACAATTATAAAATAAAGATAGTAAAATTTACCATCATGTGGTATGCAGCTGTTATTCGGGTGTATTTATCAATATTTTAAATACTTTGGAAACTAAAATTGCAGTATTATTAGAGATCTCAACCAAAGAGAAAAACTGCTTATAGGCAGATGGGATTTTTCTGTTTCTGTATAGTCACCATCATCTTTACATCACAGTTAGAAAATCTTATGAAAACATATGGCAAAATGTGTTTTAAGATAAACATTACAAAATATGAAGCCATAGCAGTCAGGTTTTTTTTTCTTTTTTTTAAAGTGAGCTATCCAGATTTTCAAACATAATGATTCTTTTCCCTAATCCCCTTAGCTAGCCTGGGTTAGGCTTCAAATACATCTGAGTAATTAATCATTGTATAACACCCAAAAATCACAATAGACAGATGGAAACTTTATATCTTGCTTGCATTTTTACCAGGTACAGAAGTCTGATGCAGTGATGACATGGTTGGGATTGGAAATTATTTTGATTGTCTCACTTGAGATTCCCATTTTCAGCACTTTAAGTCTGCTCTAGCAAGTCTGCTTCAAAAATACTCTTAATTGTTACATATTTAAAACCACACAGGACCTTCAAACATTTATTTGGGAAATGCTCTTATAAGCTGTGTCTACACGTGCACGCTACTTCGAAGTAGTGGCACTAACTTCGAAATAGCGCCCGTCGCGGCTACACGCGTCAGGCGCTATTTCGAAGTTAACTTCGACGTTAGGCGGCGAGACATCGAAGTCGCTAACCTCATGAGGGGATCGGAATAGCGCCCTACTTCGACGTTCAACGTCGAAGTAGGGACCATGTAGACGATCCGCGTCCCGCAACGTCGAAATTGCCGGGTCCTCCATGGCGGCCATCAGCTGGGGGGTTGAGAGATGCTCTCTCTCCAGCCCCTGCGGGGCTCTATGGTCACCGTGGGCAGCAGCCCTTAGCCCAGGGCTTCTGGCTGCTGCTGCGGCAGCTGGGGATCCATGCTGCAGGCACAGGGTCTGCAACCAGTTGTCAGCTCTGTGTATCTTGTGTTTAGCGCAACTGTGTCTGGGAGGGGCCCTTTAAGGGAGCGGCTTGCTGTTGAGTCCGCCCTGTGACCCTGTCTGCAGCTGTGCCTGGCACCCTTATTTCGATGTGTGCTACTTTGGCGTGTAGACATACCCTCGCAGCGCCTATTTCGATGTGGTGCTGCGCAACGTCGAAGTTGAACATCGACGTTGCCAGCCCTGGAAGACGTGTAGACGTTATTCATCGAAATAGCCTATTTCGATGTTGGCTTCACGTGTAGACGTAGCCATAGTGTGACTTGAGGTTTGATGTTTTTTCTTTCTTTTTTCTTATACCCATTGAGCCTTTGTGAAAGGTGACAGGAGCTGCAGGATTGAAAATAAATGTCCCTTACCAAATGTATGAACAGAATGTAAGATAGATGAAGGGTGTTGGTTTCACAGTGATGACAGATAATGTATTTTTCCATACTGCCCCAGAGTTTTGATAATACAGTGGATTTATTCATTAATAGGTCACCTTTGGAAATACAGGATTCAAATTATGGATGGGACAAAAAGCTATCATTCAGTCGTCTCTTCCTGCTTTTTCACACATTATCAGCGCACATATTGGCATAGCTGTTTAAGGACTTTGCAAAACAAATGCTTGTACCATGCCTGACTTCAGCCAGCACCCTCAATTTCATGAGAACCAAACTTACTGATGACTTTTTTAAAAGTACCATGAATTTCATAGTTGTCCATAGTTGCGATCTTGTCCAATTCTTAAAACAATTTTCATAAAGCTATACTTTTAGCATTTACTAATCTTTTGTACTTGTCCATTTTTTAAAACTCTGAGTTAATTCCTGCAAACTATAATCGAGTAAGCAAATCATTTGAAGCCAATGGGACTACGCATGTCAAAGAGACTGATTCAGTTTAAAAGATGTCTGCACACTGCTTTGAACCTTTATCCAACACCTAATTTTTAAATGTTTTATTCCCGTTATGTTAGAGTGGTGGTGAATAGGCATGTTTCTCGTGTATGTGTTCTCCCCAGATTACCCTTAGCAGTTGTTCTACTTTCAGGTTTCTATGTTTTCCAGGTGTTATACCGAATGGCTAATATTATTTTGATTGGGCATGCTAGCATGTAATTTTCCACTCCATGACTATGTCTTCACTAGAGAGTTTTGTCACAAAACTGGTGTTTTATTGACAAAACCCATGGAGCATCCACATTCCCAAGGCGTTCTGTGGACAGTAAATTGACAGAATGCAGCACATCTGTCAACAGCGTTCTGCTGCTCCCCATGAGGCAGAACACCTCTGTCAACAGATGCTGTCGAAAAAGCTGGTCTGGACATTCCGAGGGGCCCTCTGTCAACAGACAGGGCTTCCAGCTGGGCGTTCTGTTAAGGGAGCGGCCAGGCAATCAGGCCACTCTCTGTCGACGGAACAGATTGCTCTTTTGATCTGCTCGGCAGTCTGGCCATGATCTGTTAATGTAAGTTTCATTGGAAGACATCTTCCAATAGAAACTTCTGTCAATAGATCACTCTAGTGTAGACATACTCGAAGGGTCCCAGTTTGAATACCCTTCACACTTTCACATTTTCAGTACTCAACAAATTAATAAATCACAAATTGCAAGGTTTCATTTTTTTTGCAGAGATGACATAGTAACATAGCGCTAACATTTTATAATATACATACTAAGATATTCAAGAACTATTTAGCAATAAAATATAACACTCTGGGGAATGGATTTAAAATGATGCCAATAATGCTGGAATTTATATGGTGCCGCCATCTTTTTTAGACTGTT
The DNA here is from genome assembly GCF_033958435.1 of Carettochelys insculpta. NCBI lineage: Eukaryota > Metazoa > Chordata > Testudines > Carettochelyidae > Carettochelys > Carettochelys insculpta. The sequence goes on from NC_134139.1 coordinate 193,399,940, forward strand.
TGTTTCAAGTCCAGTGTAACAATAACAGCAGAAAGATTTAACAACAAATTCTGGGTCTTTTCAGTAGTCCTCACTCAAGAGAAGCTCACAGTGAAATCAGTGGGAATTTGCGGGGATAAGGAGTCTTGAATTTTCCCTGGGAGAAAGAGAAGATAAATAAAGAGAGAAGAAAGGAAAAGAGAATACAATTTTTATTTGCAAAATACCTCCTCAAAGCAAGATCAGAGTCCCCCTGTGTTGAGCACTGTATAAACATACTGTAGAAGATTTTCACATCAGTATTTTAAACCAGAAATAACGTCAATCGAGGATTCACAATTAGCTCTGAAAGGTGTCTAAATGCCTTCAAAAACAAATCCCTTGGGAAAATACTAAGAATTATATTTATTTAACTTATAGAAAAGTCATGAACTTCTCTTTAAAGTTATCCAAAAAAGAAGATGCAAATATCTGGGATATAATAATAATGAAGCCAGAGTATTTTCCCTAGCACATGTGCCACTGGGGGGCTGAAGGAAAAAAAGGAATCAACTGAAAGAATCCCTCCATCCAAAGGGAAAACCAAACAGTGTAGATCAGTGTTTCTTAAACTTTTTGAGACCATGGAACACCAAACAATATTTTTAATGTGGAACACCTATGAATAAGTTCTTCAAAAAAAACTGTCAGACTCCCCCCAACCCCCCCCCCCAAAAAAAACTAGCAACATATACAGCAAAAACAAAATGAAGCACATTAATCAGGTATCACCACATTGAAGAAGTTATATTGCATCTGGTTTTAATAACAGAAAATATACTTTGAATTACTTTTCCAAATCTTCGTGGCACACCTGTGAGTTGTTTACAGAACACCAGGGTTTTGCAGAACGTAGTTTAAGAAACACTGGTGTACAGGACATGAAAGGGCAGCTCAGGATAGACAGGAATCGTTCAGCTTTGTTTGAGCTGCAATATGAAATACTCAGATGATTTCTTCCTAGCCTGTGTTTACAGTCTAGTCCTTAAAAGGCACACAGATGTGACGTGCATATTATGAGAAGTGGAAAAATCCGGCATTCCTTACCCAGGACTTCACTGGGGAGTTTGCCTGGAGAAAGAATTCAGGCTTTGATATAGTGATCACATTTGCTTCAAACCTGGGTAATGTTAGCAGCTTTATTTTATGATATTTCTCACAAACTGAAAAATTCCAAGATTATTAACCAAATAATCTTTTTCAGGAATCTGTTTATAGTGTCATGCATGTTCTCCTTTGTCATGCTGCTAACTTATCTTGATTTCATCTGAATCTTGAAAGAAAAAGTGTTCATGAGGTATTTCACTGTTGTAAATTTACTAGAAGTGCTATTCTCATTATGCATTAAAATTAGACTGATTCGTCTTTGAGAACTGTCCATACAAATAATTCACTCTTGGCACGAGTGTTCAGAAACTTCAAGACAGCGTGCATTGGGGTACTGCCCAGAAGACCAATTCTCGTCAAAGGTCCCACAGTGCCTGTGAGCAGGTTGCAGTCTGATCAACGACCACAAATTATGCTGCATGTTTACATTAAAAAAAATTAAATACATTTTAAAATGAAATAGTTTGACATCTGTTCCTCCTAACCAGCCAACAATATGAGTCTTGAGCTTCCCATTACAATACATTTCATGACTGCAACTTGAAACACATGTGTGTCTGCATGGTTTCAGAGATGTTCATATGGCCCCGGGTATACCAGCAATTTCAAAATTAGCTTCAAATTACTTTATTTGAATTCATATTTTTTTCTGTGAAGGTAAGATGGAGTTACGAGATCAGATGAATCCTAACATTCAACTGGATTCCACATTTCAATGTACCGTTCTCTTCAAACTGGAATGAAAGTTAACCCAGTTTAACAAATCCCTAGGAAAATTCAGTAACAAAAAAAGATAGCATTAGTACAATACACTTGGCCATTTTAATTTCATTGATATCTCTGATACACTTTTTAGCAGTTATGCTAGTTCAAAAATACCATAAATTGAGGTTTTAACTAATTACATGCTTTATATTATGTTAATATTTACTTTGCTTACATGGTGGACAGCAATTGCAGTTGTCAATGGTCTGTCTTCTACTGTGACAACTATTTTTACTAGAGTCCCACTATCACTGGAGCATTACCATACCAAGTGCTTCATACAGACATATAATGAGAAGGAGCTTCTGCTTTAGAAAGCTTTCAATATAAATAGATAAAGAGACAAGGAATGGGAAAGTGATAAATTATTTATTCCATTTTCTAGATGGGGATTTTGGACAAGGACATATTAGCTACGTCTACACATGTATGCTACATCGAAATAGCTTATTTCAATGTAGCGACATCGAAATAAGCTATTTTGATGAATAACATCTACATGTCCTCCAGGGCTGGTGCCGTCGACGTTCAACATCGACGTTGGGCAGCACCACATCGAAGTAGGCACTGCAGAGGAGCGTCTACACGCCAAAGCGGCCCACATTGAAATAAGGGTGCCAGGAACAGCTGCAGACAGGGTCACAGGGCGGACTAGCACTTCCAGGGCAACAGCTAGCCACTCCCTTAAAGGGCCCCTCCCAGGCACATTCAGCCTGCACAGCACACGGTTTGCAGAGCCATAGGCACGCACACCTCGGCGAAGCAGTTATGGACCCCCAGCAGCAGCAGCAGCAGCAGCAGCAGCAGCAGCCAGAGGTCCACCCAGCTGCCCCTGCAGGAGCAGTGCTTGCCCTGCTCAATGCCATGCAGGAGGCAGCTGATCACCTTTTAGTCACAGAAAAGGAGCTGCCCCCAGGGGAGGAAGAAGCAACCCCAGACCCTGCTGCCCTCCGCCCGCCCCCTCCCCCCCCGGCCGCACATGCCGCCGGCTGTGGAGCTACCCCACGAGTACCGACTGGTGGGAGCGGCTGGTGCTCGGAGAGTGGGACGACGACCGCTGGCTCCAGAACTTTCGTATGAGCCGGCAGACATTTCTGGAACTCTGTAAGTGGCTCACCCCCGCACTGAGGCACCAGGACACCGCCATGCGGCGTGCCCTCAGTGTTGAGAAATGGGTCGGCATTGCTGTCTGGAAGCTGGCCACTCCAGACAGCTACCAATCCGTAGGGCAGCAGTTTGGCGTTGGCAAGGCCACCGTTGGGGCTGTCCTCATGGAGGTAAGAGGACCCACGGGGAGGGGGAGGCAGCCCTGGGGGGCGGGAAGGGAGCCCTGGGGGGGAGGGGAGGGGAGCTCTGGGGGTGGAGGGCGAGACACACCCTGCACACCCCTCATTGGTGCTCTCCCATGTCCTTCCCTTGCAGCTTATCCGCGCCATCAACGCCCTGCTCCTCCACAGGCTCGTGCGGCTTGGGGACCCGGATGCCGCCATCGCGGGGTTTGCCACCCTGGGCTTCCCAAATTGCTTCGGGGCTCTGGATGGGACCCATATCCCCATCCGAGCTCCGGAGCACAGCGGAGGACGCTTCCTGAACAGGAAGGGCTACCATTCGGTGGTCCTACAGGCCATGGTGGACAGCCGGGGCCGCTTCCTGGACATTTATGTTGGCTGGCCTGGCAGCACCCACGACGCCCGGGTATTCAGGAATTCAGGCCTGTGCCGCCAGCTGGAGGCGGAGACCTACATCCCCCAGCGGGAGATCCCTGTGGGGGACACCATGATGCCCCTCTGCGTCATCGCAGACGCGGCGTACCCCCTCCGGCCCTGGCTCATGCACCCTTACACGGGCCATCTCACAGCCAGCCAGGAGCGCTTCAACACGCGCCTGAACCATGCGCGCCAGGTGGTTGAGCGCACATTTGGCCGCCTCAAAAGGCGCTGGAGGTGTCTCCTCACTTGCCTTGATGCGGTCCCCACCAACATCCCCCAGACTGTGGGCGCATGCAGCGCACTCCACAACCTGGTCGAGAGCAAGGGGGAGGCATTCTTTCAGGGCTGGGCTGTGGAGGCTGGCAGGGCTGACGTGCAGCCACCCGCTGCTCCCAGTCGCCAGGTGGACCCCGAGGGGATCCGGGTCCGGGAGGCCCTGTGGGCCCATTTCGACCAGGCCGCGGGGTGAACGCTGGCAGGCCCCCCACTGCACCCCTCCCATCCTCCACAACACTCCCAGCCCCTACACCCACACCACAGAGCACCCAAGAGCACCCCCCCACTTTTCTTGCAAATAAAAGTAGACCTGTTGTTCGTGAAACCACAAAACGGTGAATTCTCTTATTATACTATTACTACAAATATATTATTATATGATAAACAAACAATGGAACACAAACAGTAACAAAGAGGAAGCCATGCCAGTCTATACACTATCAAAACAAAAAGCAGTCAAGTAGCAGTTTAAAGACTAGCAAAATGGTTTATTAGGTGAGCTTTCTGTCCCACGAAAGCTCACCTAATAAACCATTTTGCTAGTCTTTAAAGTGCTACTTGACTGCTTTTTGTTTTGATAGTGGAACACAAGGAAGGGGAGAACTATTTACATGGGGGGGCAGGTATCATAAAATAACAGGGGTCTAATACAAACTATATACAACATAAAGGGGATATGTACAAAGGGGATATGTACAAAGGGGGAGGGGGGGACCACGTCCTGGGCCCCGCACCCCCTAATGTCCAGCGCTGGGGGTTGGCGGGCGCGACCCTCGCTTCGGCCTCAGCACTGGCCAAGGCTGGCTGGGGGCCGGGCGAACTGGCAGATACGGCCGGCAGGTGTCAGCAGGCCCCAGGTCCCCCTCAGCGGAAGGCCCCTCGGTGACGGACGGCAGTGGAACGGCGGGTGTAGCAGGCAGGGCAGGCAGAGCGGCGGCCAGAGTGGCATGGGGGGCCAGGTAGTCCGCGATGTGCTCAAAAGTGCGCATAAAGGCCCCCCATGCCTCCTGGCACCAGGCCAGCGCCCACTCCTGCAGTTGGAGGCACCGCTCGTCTACCTGCAGGCGCTGCTCCGACACCTCCAGCTACCGCTGGAGGATCACCAGCAGCTGGGGGTCCGTCGCCCTGCAGTGGTGGTGCTGGGTCCGCCGTCAGCCCCGCCCTGGGGCTGGTCGGTGCTCCGCCGAGGGGCCCTGGTCATGTCTGTTGTCCCCGCCCCTCAACCCCGGGGGTGTGCACCAGGGGGGTACATACCTGACGGTCCGCTCCCACGGTCAGGGGACACCCTGTGGACAGACGCCCTGCTGGAGCTCCAGGAAGCCACGATGATCTGCAGCCCCCTGTCGCTGGAGGAGGATTCCCCCTCCTCCTCCTCCGGCATCCCAGGGGTGGGCTCCTGGGGGGGCCCCTGGGGTGCGGGTCTTGCCTCTGGGGTGGACTCCGCCTCCGGGGCCTGCTGGGGCTCGTCGGCTGAGGTGTCAAGAGTGGCCGGCGGGGAGGAGGTGTGCCGGGGGCCCAGGATTTCCCTGAGCTCCCTGTAAAAGGGGCAAGTGGCGGAGGTGGCCCCAGATCGGCTGGCCGCATCCCGGGCCCAGGCGTAACCCTGCCGCAGCTCCTTGACCTTACTCCTGACGTGGTCAGGAGTGCGGGCAGGGTGACCCCAGGCGGCCAGGCCCTCGATCAGCCGAGCAAATGCATCCGCGTTCCAACTCTTGCTCCCCATTACCTGGCGCACCTGCTCCTCGCTCCAGAGCCCCAGCAGGTCCCAGATCTCAGCCTCCGTCCAGGAGGGGCCCCGCTGCCTCTTCCCCAGCTGGCTGCCAGCCTGGGAGCCCTGGCTCCCCTTGGGGGGGGTGCCCTGGGGGCGCTTGGGGGTCTGGCGGGCGGCCATCGCAGCGGGGAGGGGATGTCTCTGGGCTGCACAGAGGCGTGCAGGCTGGCCGCGTGGCTGTGCTGCCACCTGCATGCTCTCTCAGCTTCCTGCACAGGAAGGCAGGGGGTGGGGAGCTTTAAGGGGCCACTGCACGTGGCGACCATAGAGCTCAGGGCTGGAGAGAGCGTCTTTCAACCCTTCAGATGATGGCTGCCGTGGCAGACCCCACTATTTCGATGTTGCGGGATGCGAATCGGCTACACGTGCCCTACTTCGACGTTCAACGTCAAAGTAGGGCGCTATTCCCATCTCCTCATGAGGATAGCGACTTCAACGTCTCGCCGCCTTACGTCGATGTCAACTTCGAAATAGCGCTTGCCACGTGTAGACGTGGCGGGCGCTATTTCGAAGTTGGCGCAGCTACTTCGAAGTAGCCGGCACATGTAGACGTGGCTATTAAGTAACTTGTTCAATATCAATCAGAAAGTCTGGAGGGATCAGGAATGGAACCCTTGTGTACACTTTTAACCACAGGGCCACCAATTCTTATTGTGAGTTGGTGTTCTGTTTCATACACTATGTCGCCATATGGTTTCCTCATTGTAATTTCATATTAAATTATGTTTCATGCTTAGGAATTCCCAGCATACTTATATTACTACCATGTATATGTATTTGGCACTAACATACCATACACAAAAGTCGCTCAGCTGTCTTGACAAGCTCATTGTTTCTTGCGTTCTATTCTGCTTTTAAATTTTAACTTAGGCCTAACCTACACTAGGAGAGTAGGTCGAATTTAGCTGACTCAGGTCAATTTTCTAAGTAATCAGTCCACGCTGCAGGGTCCATTCCACCAACTTTAAGGGCTCCTAAGGTTGATTTTGGTCCTTTTGCTTTTCACAAGGAGTAATGCCAAATTCAGCCTTGAATAGTTGACTTCAGGATAGTGCAGATGAAGTATTGTGAAATTCAACGTTCTTGGCCTCCTGGAAGTGTCCCACAGTGCTCCAATCTGACCACTTTAGTGACAAATTTCAGCTCCACTGCTCTCCATGTGTACAGGACAAGCATAGGAAAGTTTGAATTTCATTTGCTGTTTGGCCAGCATAACAAGCAGAGTGGGCAGCACTCCTGTGCAGCACATCTGGCCATGAATTCCCATGGTTGCATGGAGCACGCCAGAGATCTATGACTTTATTGCTGTAGGGGGACAGGGGGTGGGGGAGGTTGCACTGGCAGAATTATGAAGCAACAAAAGAAATGTAGACATCTATGCTAAGATCTCATAGGGCATGATTGAAAAGGATACACCAGGGATGCCCAGCAGTGCCACATGAAGATAAAAGACCTCAATCAGGAGTACCCAGAAGACAAAGGAAGTAAATAGATGTTCTGGGTCATCTCCGCAAACATGCTGCTTCTACAAGCAGCTGCATGGGATTCTGGGGATATCCAACTACTGTCCCCAAAGAGACAGATACCTCCCAAGAGATTCCTCAGGCAGTCTATGACAAAAGTGGGGAAGACATGGTGGGTGAGGAAGAAGATGACGACAATGGTCAGCAAGCAAATGGAGCAGATAATGTAACTGACAGCCAGGAACTTTTTTTTAACTTTGGACCTCACAAATTGCATAGACATAACCACTACGGATTTTCCACTGATGGGTAGCTTTCTGGCATTGCAAGCTTCCACAGAGCTATTACCACTCTCCTCTGAACTGTCACAGCAAGTCTCAATCTGGTATTGTTGCACTTCAGTACAGGGATGAGCAATTTGCAAAGTTCCATGAAAGAGGCCTAAAATGTGGAATTTTTGTAGCTACTGCTGATTGCCCCATAGTTACAGAACAATGTGATCCCACCAGTCTGAGCTTGTTGCGTGGCACCAGAACCAACACTTCACTGCGTACAAAGCATCAAATGCAGCCAGCATGTCCCTGTTCCTCCTCTCTAGTGTTTCACATTTGTGTATGTCCATGTATTTCTCAGAGCCTTTGTCACTCTGAAGGCTGCTTAGACTCTGCACATACTGCAACACAATGTCTGAAGCACTCATAGTACTCCCCACTACCGTTTGAAGTTGGACAGGGTCCATGCTAGCCTTGCAGTGGCATCTGCATAGATATCCAGTGAGAAAAGTGTGTGAAAACTCTTTTTGCTGTTGCTTTCTAAGGGGAGAGGGAGGAGAGAAGTACACTATGGGAGGTGGATGACAGATATCCAGAACCACCTGCAGCACTTTTTTGTCCTGTCAGACCCTGGGAGATGAACCAACCATGCAAGGGGGCAGCAGAAACTGTGGAATAGGTACCCACAAAAGTTGGCAAAGTTGAAGCTGCCTATTGAGAATGCACTTCATCAACTTCATGTGCCAATGTGGACATGCACTGTTGACTTTAGAAAAATCAAGTGCTTTTAAAAAAAACAAAAACACAGCAACCTTCACAAATTCGATCTCATATACCAGTGTAGACATCCCAGTTTCGACTTCTTTCTTTCTGATATGGATTTACAGTCAGATCATATTTATGTCAGCTGCTCTCACTTTATGGACTTAATTCCCAGTTCATTAATGCTTATTCATCTGACATAAAACCAAAACCCATTGTGCATCAAATTTTACAGATGCATTGACTTGTCTGTTTTTTTCCCACTGCTTGGCTATAACTCTCCTGAAAGAAATATGTGAGTGGGAGGAAGATTTTGAACTCTGCATTTCCTGGTTTTTGCAATTCTTTGATGTCACTCAATAACAAGTAGAATATCTTCATATCACTCTCCTATTTGTCAGTCCCTTGATGGCTGATCAGCCTAATTCTGGAACCACAGATCTTAACACAGAAGGGGCAGGTGTTAGTAGCTGTTGGAGGTGCCTGTGGTAGCTTTTGGCACTCTTTTCTTCTTCTCCACCTTGCCTCATCTGCACTGCAGTGGGACCTCTCAAACTGCACCACTCCCTCATGGTTACTGTTCTCCACTGGGGACTGTCTTGGGCAAGGTTCTCCCAAGTGTTGACACTGATACTGCACTTTTTAATGTGTGACTTCAGCATGTCCTTATATCGCTTCCACTGGCCCTCCACACTCCTCCATCCTTCCTCCAACTTTGAAAAAAGAATCTGTTTTGGGAGGCACTAATCAGAAATCCAAACCACTGACCAGTCCAATGAAGTTGTATAATGGCTTCAAGGCTGATGATGTTCGACTCTTCCAGGACACTAGTATTCATGCACCTATCCTCTCAAGAGATATTTAGGATTCTCCTGATGCAGTGTTGATGATATTGTTCAAGCCTTCATATAACACTTGAATGTTGTCCAGTTTTGACATGCTCACAGTGGTGTTGGAACTTTGTCTTGGGATAGATGTCCTGGTTCTCTAAGACCCGTTGTCTCAAGCAGGTGAAAGCAGAGCTTGCACATCTCAGACAATGCTGGATTTCCACATCAATGTTGACTTTAGCAGAAAAATGACCACCAAGGTATGGGGCGTGCTCCACATTTTCCATAAGTTCTCCATTGACTTCAATAGAAGGTGCATGAGATTGTCCTGTCAGCAAGGGTTGTTCAGTTTTTCATGTTCAGTATGAGGCTGAGATTCTCACATACTTCAGCAGACACTTAAGATGGTCTGAAGGGCTGTGGGAGAAAGGGCATCAACCATGTTGTCATCTATGTACTGGAGCTGCATGAAAAAGGTGATGGAGGTCTTTTAGCATTCAGTTTCCTGATGTTGAAGAGCTTCCTGTTCATTCTATAGACAATCTTCATGCCATCTGGAAGCTTGACATCAACAAGGTGAAGGGCCATAGCAATGAAGATTCAGAACATTTATGGGGCAATGATGCTGCCTTTATTGACCTCAAAGGGTAGCTTTCTGATCGATTGTTCCTCAATACTATTGCAGTCCTGTTGTCATGAAGCAGCCTCAAGATGCTAATGAATATTTGGGGTAGCCAGTCTTCAAGAGGATGGTCCACAGGGTGCTACAACTGACTGAATTGATGCTTTGGTCAGGTCGATGAAACTGATGTTTAAGACTTGGTTTTGTCCATGACATTTTTCTTGCAGTTGCCAGGTGGTGAAGATGATTATCTGCTGTTCCTCGGAATGGTCGGAAGCCACACTGGAATTCTGGGAGAATTTCTTCTGAGAGTGGCAGCAGTCAGTCTGAAAGGATTCAAGCTAAGATTTTCCCTGCTGTTGCCAGGAGGCACATGCCAGGATAGATTCCACAGTCCGACTTGTCGCCTTCTGGAAGAGACTGATGATCAGTGTGTCTCTGAAATCTTGTGGCACCTGCTCCGTATCCCAGACCTTGACAATCAGGAGGTTGAGTTGTGTGTGGAGCTCTAGCCCACCTTCTTTGAAGACTTCGGCAGGGATTCCATCTGTTTTGAGACCTTGTTGCAGTTCATCTCTTTGATGGCAGCTTGGATTTCACTCAGCTTAGGAAGTGTTACCAGATTGTCCCTTGGCAGTTGCTGAGGGATTTAGTAAAGGGATTCTAGGATCATAGTGGAGGGGCGGTTCAAGAGCTCATTATAATGTTCCCTCCAGCAAGAAGCAATAGCTTCATTGTCTTTCAAAAGTTGGGTACCATCCTTTGATCTCAGGGGATTGATTCCATGGTTTCTTGGTCCATAAACAGCTTTGGTAGCATTGAAGAAACCTCTTGTATCATTGATGTCTGCAAGATGCTGGAGTTCTTGCACCTTCTCAGTCCACCACTTTTTTTTAGAGTCTTTGTTTTATGTTGGACTTCTGCCTTGGCCTTGGCATGCACTTCACTCTTTGTTATGCAGTCAATGTCACTTTGCCAGGCCCTAAAGGCTTTCCTTTTTGCCTCAGTCAGGTGTTCAATTTCTGTACCATTCTCATCAGACCAGTCCTGATACTTCCTGGACTTGTAGCCAGTGATTTCTTCACAAGCTCCAATGACAGCATTTTTCAACACCACTGTTCTTCCAAATCTTCAGGGTGTCCGGTGGGCAACTTCCTTTGGAGTGCTATCTGGAAATCACTTCATCTGATCGGGTCCTTCAAGCCTTATATGTTGATATTTCATCAGACCTGTTTCCTCTCACTTCTCCATTTGGTGACAATCCTAATGAACATTGTGAATCAAATAAAGGGGTGATTGGTCCAGCAGTCATCAGCAGCAGTCATTGCACTTGTGATAAGGAAATCACACTGATCCTGAGCACAGATGATTACATAGTCTATGAGATACCAGTGCTTTGATCAAGGATGTTGCAATGAGGTCTTAAATTTATTTTGCTGGTGGAAGAGGGTGTTCATGATGATGAGCTTGTGTTCCGTACGTTTTGTAAGGAGGAACACTCCACTAGATTTGCTGTTGCCAACTCCTTCTTTCCCAATGGCAGTCTGCCAGAGGTCTACAACTCTTCTGACTCTGGCACTGAAATCCCCTGAGAGAATAATCTTGACTTTGTCCAGTTGGTTGTAGAACTTCTCTTTCATGTCGTCTTCAGCATCTAGAGTTGGTGCATAAGCACTGATGACAGTTGCTTGTTGCTGTTTTGCAAGCTTCAAGCAGAGAGCCATGAGACACTCATTGACGCTGACAGGGACTTCACATAGGATCTCTGTCAGTTCATTTTTGATGGCAAATCCTACTTCATGAATTCATTTTTCTTCCTTTGAGGTTCCTTTCTAGAAAAATGTGTACCTTCCACCTTCTTCTTTTAGCTGTGCTTCTTCTGGTCTACATATTTCCACCAGGGCAGTTACATTGATGCTGAATCATTGCAGGTTGCAGGCAATAATTACTGAGCATCTTTCGGGTCACTCACTGTCTGGGTTGTCCATTAGAGTCTGAATATTCCGTGTTCCAAAATTTACTGTTCTATTTCAACCACACAGAGGTAAACCCCCTGTGGTACCTGTACAAATTTCTTTATCCCTTCCACACTTCAGGGACACACACACTTTTACCCAATCCATAGGGCTCAAGGTGTGACGATGTTAATTTAAACTCCCACCCTTACCAATTCCTAGGACTCAGGGCTTAATTCCCTGTGGGTATACAGGATCTGTGCCACTGAAAGAGCCTTACATTGTAATGTTCTTATTCTCTATTTATTTACAATTACCAAGAAAATAGAATACATGCTAAGCACAGAGTATCATGCTCACCAATCCTGATAAGGCAGGCAGACTTCCTCTGTTGGGACAAAGTCACTAACCAATCAAATCCCACCACCTTAACTGATTTACACCTAGCAAAATTAATTATACAGCAGATGGGAACAATTACAAACCAGACAGAGATTATACAGAAAACAGTAGGAAAGTGAAGACAATCATCATAGAATGGTGATTCCACAACCTCAGCTTGTCAGCATGTCACTGCTTGCCAGATGAAATGCTATTAACTCAGTTTTTTTCACCCATCTTGACAAGTATCAGAGAAGTAGCCGTGTTAGTCTCCATCTTCAAAAACAACAAGAAGTCCTGTGGCACCTTATAGACTAACAGATATTTTGGAGCATAAACTTTCGTGGGCAAAGACCCTCTTTGTCAGATGCATCTTAGCCGACGAAGCGGGTCTTTGCCCACAAAAACTTACGCTCCAAAATATCTGTTAGTCTATAAGGTGCCACAGGACTTCTTGTTATTTTACCCATCTTGAGATCTGTTTCTTTATCTGGTAACAGTGGGTGGCATTAGACTGTGGGCTTCTTCTTAACAGCTTGATGTGACACTATTGTACTGAAATGTAGATAGGATGTGAGTATGTGACCTGTAGCTTCACAGTTAATGGCTGCTGCTCTTTATTCTGGCTGCAGAAGGGCTTTAGACCTCTCAATATGGCTATCAGGAAACCATATTGGTTATACTGTTACAACTGGGCATGGTTATCCAGTGGGGGGCGGGGGTTTGAGGTGGACTATATTTAGGGCACTTGTTCTAGCCCCCTCCCAATATAGGGTTAGCAGAGGAGATCCTAAACAAGGCGGCTCCATCATGGATGCAGTAGCTGGACCATTCTCCCACTTCAGTCCTCAAAACAGAATGACGGATACACACATCTGCCACCTATGTCCTGGTCCATGACTACAAGCTTCCAGATTTCACAATGCTGCTCTCACCATTCACCAGTTTTCGTAGGGCTTAAGTTTAGGACAGTAGTACACAGAAGAAAATGCCTGTGAATGACTTCTTTTAACATAGGAGGACTGTTGCACTGCAGCCACCACATGATTCTTGACAGATAAAAGGCTCAGGTCCAGTGGCATAGGAGCCACGATGACTGGTAGTCTCCTGTCCACTGCAGCCTGTTCCCACCTCCACAGCCATTGTAGCATTACCCTTGCTATCTTCCACCTGTTCTGCTGTTGAGGACTTTATATTTAAGTTTTGGAAAGTATATTCCTGAGTTAAGAAATACGTGGCATAAGAAGCAAAGAGCACAGCTGAACGTCTATACTCTTAACTCCACATTAAAAGTGTTTTTTGGATTTTAATTTCCTTATCTTCAAATACTTCCCTGTCCAACAACACAAGAGGAGCACCTGATCTTTTTCATAAAAGCCCTTTGCCTACCAATATGTAAGATGCACCCATTTGCATCACCTCTGAATATGTTCTTTTTTCCATGTTTGTTATTACCATTTTATCTACTTCTCCCTTTACTACCATTATTTGTATTTATCTGAAACCATAGCTATGCCAGCACCCGCCCCCTCCACTATAAGTCAACAGGAGTACTACTATGCTACTTCCATGAATGACATTTAGCAAAGACAACAAAAGCACTTTTTGTCAAAATAGTTCCACCTACAGTAGGGGTTTGCCATCACACATAAATCAACTGTAGGGTGCGATTTTCTATCTGGCATCCCTATACTGGTAAAACTATGTAGCAAAGACTAAGACTAAAATATGATTCAATCCTTCAAAGTCCTAAGCACATTCCTATTCTAAAGTCTGTGCAATTTGAGGGTAGTCAGCATATCACACGTCAGCATCTCTCAAGAGCAGACATTTAGATTTAAGTTCTCAAGGACAGAGACAATGTCTTTACTAATTTTGTAAAATACCACTGAATTAAGGTGCTATATAAACTGTAATAATCCAACATCTGGTTTATCCCTAAACCTTAATTTGGGAAATCTGAGGACAGGACAGTTTGAGGTGGTTCTCTCCACAGAAATGGAACACGGTAAAAATGACAAAAACATCATTGTCAATGGGAAATTAGAACGGAGCACAGAATGACTGTGGAATATGTTCCCCTACATTTTTGCTGGAATCTCATTTTCCATGCATCCTGTCACAACAATCAGCATATGCATGTATTACTTCAAAGGTTTCAGATAACAACTTCTGTCTCTGACTGACGTTTAATTTTGATACGTGTTGGTAATTAGTTTTTTTCCTCTGATCTGGCTTACTTTTTGTTTAATTTATTGTAAAAAATAAAAAAATACCCCATACAACTCATCTTCTCTTTGTTTTTAGATATGCTGCTGTACACTGCTTCTTCTGTTCTCCTTTGATGGGGTGGGTGGTGACAGCTCAAATACTCTATCCTTTGTCAACGTCCAGATGGACTCCTACATCATAAAACAAGCTCAGGGGTTTTTATCTTCCTCAGGAGAGCTTCTGATCCCTCATGACAAAAAGGCAGAGATGGCTGCATTCATCTTGTAAATACCCTATTAGAGATTTTTCAGTGAACTCATTGCAAACTGTTTGCTCTTATCACACAGTAAGGAAAGGACCATTTACTCTTGTACAGCTCATGTAGTTCTTGCCAGAGAATAAGTTACATGAAATACACACAAAGTGTTTTAGTGAGGTCTTGATCGTGACTGCACTTGTCAATATTTTTTCATATTCTGTTACATTATACTGAAGCTGGAAAAAAAAACAGTATTTCTTTTTCTTGGGTGCCCCCAACACATGCTTTTTTCAAATAGTCTTGATTTTGTGTTATGTTAGAACTACTAGGGAGCTACAACAGTCATTAAATTAAACGGGACACTACTTCCCATTAAGTGAGGCTAGTGGTGGAGCAAAATGCCACCAGCTGCATTCTTATCTATAGGAGTAGTCTAATACCAGTTTTCCAAATCAATTACCTGACCACAGTTCAGGACTCAACACCACTGCACCACCCATGTTCAGTCTTAGCTCCTCTCCTGCCCATTTTCATATCTATGTACCTTTGGAGAAGCGATATGAGCTTCAAAATTAAAGTAAAGCATTTCGGTGTTAAGTTAAAGTAAGACAAGTGTTTTGATTAACTGGAACCAGAGTGCTCAGCATTTTGCAGGCCTAAGCCCACTATAAGGACATGCTAGTTGCATCATAGCAGTAACTTCTAAGATTTGGGCAGTTCTGTAAACAATTTTGCAAGTTCTGTAATTTTTTTTTAAAGTACCAAGATATCAGTGAGATGTGATATGAATGCCTTTAACCTAGTAAAATAATAACACTTGTCATTCCGTGACCTCCCATAAGGATGTCAATGCAGCTTAAAAACTTCAGGCAAAGAAAATTAGATCACAGTAGAGTAAGAACCTCACTAATTTATTCATTGATACTTGGCTGATTTTATAATTTGCATACACAAACATGGCAATTTCTCCCCTCTTCTCAGTACAGATTCATAAGCAGACATTTGTAATGAGAGATTTGCCTACACAATGAGGTAATGCACAGCATGCCAGGACTTAAGTCTACAGGACACTAGCTTGCCACACACTACATCAGCATGTAGACCCTGCTACCAGGTACTAAAATTTCTTTATCGTATTATGGTGAATTCCCATTGCAAACATCAAAGCTGCTGTTGCAGAGTCCATACAGGATGTTAGTGCCTGGGAAGATAAGTGTTCTGTAGAATAGATCCACGCCCTGCCTGACCAGGAACTAAACTGTCAGTAGTCAAGCCCTTCATTTCATTTGTAAATCTTAATTATTACAAAATATCATCCACAACATTTAGTACATTACATGTAACACAGTACAATTATACATAAATTATAACTGCCAAACTAAAGATTCTGCTCCTCTTACTCACACTGAGTGCTACTTCATGCTGTGAATAAGCTTTATCTCAATGGGGCTGCTTGTAAAAATACAGTACTACAGGTTGCACCTCTCTCATCCAGCATCCTTGGGACCTGACTGGTTCTGAAAAAGGGAATTTGCTGGATGTCAGGAGGTCTCCTTGCCCCCACAGACTGCTGTCCCTCCATGCTAGCAGCTCCCAGCCCCACTGCCCCCCCCAACACACTTTGACCCTGCTTCCCCCTTCCCTACAACCTGGCCTGTGCTGGTTCCAGACCGATTTGGCTGGGCTGCTAGCTGCAGCCCTAGCTGCTGACCTTGCAAAGGTTGGTTCCAGGCACAGCCAGGCTGCCAACAGCACCCGTTTATTGCCCTGGGGCATCGGCTTCAGCCCTAGCAGGGCTGCCAGCATAGCTCCAAACTCTGGGGCATGTAGCCAGAACATCCTCAGAGCCAAAGGTCCTCTGGTCCAGCAACATCCGTGGTCATGCTGGACTATGGATTTTGCCAGACCAGAGAATGCCAGTTTTTGGAGGTAGAACCTGTATTAAACATAGGAGATCAAAATCAGGCAGTAAATGAACAAAGTATTGACAGAAATACTGTCTTTGCTTTTTAAATCATCTTTGCTTCCACTCACTAATTCACAATAGGTGTCCTGTTAATTGGTGTGGATTGGCAAGTTTTGGCTATGTTTAATTTACATTAATTTTCAGTGTTTTACAATTTGTCACTGATTAAACCCCCTGTTAAAAGAGGCAGACAAGAGAGCTGTGAATCCTGTCATAACTGCAGCTATCAGTCTGCTCTGAGTGTACTTTTAGTCTTTGGCTCACTGTTACTATGTGTGGTTTTGTTTTGTTGTGGATAGTTTCTAGTATCAGTTTCTTTAACTGAGTTTGAGTTCTTGAAGTAGCATGATACAGTGTTCAAATCACAGCATGGTATAAAGAAGGAAGACTCCTCCAAAGGCCTATTGGGTCCATATACCATCCCATTCTTTTTTGCATTCGCTCTGTAACCTTGAGACACTAGTTTGCAGCTGCCATGCAGTTCTTTTGTATTTTGTACAAAGCCCAGACCGAACTCCTGGAATATGCCAACACCAGTTCTTAATTGGTCCCTCAAGCAAAATGAGAGTCATTCTATTCTCCAAAGTTTAGCTGCAGTCCCAGCTGCTGCCCAGTACAATGTCTGAAAGACCTGGAATTGCATGCAGCTCCTTAGCCCCTTACGTAGCTGTGACAAATACTCCCACTGTATTGCAGTGTTGTTGGATATAGCATTTTGAGTAAGACAAATGTTTATCCATTACTATAGACTGCCTCTGAATGTACCTTCGTGTATGCTTTGCTTACTCATGTTCAGATAAGTTGATATTAATAGCTGTTGCAATTGAAATAAATAAAGCTGTCTGTGTACATTATCAGCATATTTGCTTTTCAGAATATATCTGTTGCTTAGCCAGTAGTTGAACAACTGAAGGAGGCTACAGTCCAGCCTGGACCAAAATTGCTATTTTTCTTTTAAATAATTTCATCAGAAATAAATTAATTTATAACAAAATATATTGACCTCATCAGGAGAACATTTGAAAAAGATGAACCATTTTCATAACATCCTGATATAATTAAGTTCTAACTGCATAACAAAATCTACAGGGTGTCCATGAAGATCTCTTTCCTAAATATGTGTACTTGATTGAGTTTTTGAATAGAATAACAGTGGTAAACACCTCCCTAGCAGATAGGCTGCAACCAGGAGTAGCATGTTTGCAGAAATTTTGGTGGTGCCCAGAATGCTCGGAGCCTGCACCCCTCCCTAGGCAAATTCTCCCCCTGCTTCCACCTGGCTAAAGCTCTAGGAGGTAGTTTGGGTGAGGGAAAAATGTGGTCTCTGGAAGTTTGGGTGCTGGGTGCAGGCTCTGGGCTGAGTCAGGGAACTGGAGTGCGAGGAGGGTGCAAGCTCTGGAAGGCAATTTGAATGCAGGAGAGGTGACGGCTGGAGCTTTCACAGCTTTGGATGCTGGGTGCAGGCTCTGGACTGAGGCAAGGAATTGGGGTGCAGGATGTCATGTAATTCTGGAAGGGAGTTTGGGTGCAGGCAACGATGTGCGGTGCAGACTCTGGGATGGAGCAGGGGATTGGGGTGCAGGCTCTTGGAGGATCTTTGGTTCAGGGGCATGAGAGAGCAGGTTCTGGGGGAGAATATGAGTGCAGAAGGGAATGAGGCATGCAGGATCCAGGATAGTGTCTGTGCTAAATGTAGACTCTGGCCTGAGGCAGAGGGTGAAGGTGTGAGGGTGAGGGCTCCAGGAGTGAGTTGGGGGCAAAAGGGTAGGTTGGAGGGAGGGTGTAGATTTTGAGAGTGGGATGTGTAGGGGAGTGGAAAGGTAGGAATACTGCTCTTTTCTGGGTCATCCCTCTCTGGCAGTGGCTGTGCGGGGGCAGGGGTCTTTGCACTTGTTGCCCACTTGCTGCTCCCACGTACCCACACCCATTGTGTCCCCCATCTTGCCTGCTGCCCTTGGGCAATTTAAAACTGTCCCTGTGGCCCTGAGGTGCTTCCATGCGCTGCAACCAGAACTCTGCAAGAGGAGCAGCATACAGAGACACACATCTCTCCCCCAACTCAGCAGCTGTGGGGATGCTAGTGTCAGCAGCCTCATGGAGCAAGCGATAAGAAACAGCTTTAACCCTGCTGCACTGCTGATAATGGCAATGGGCTCCAGGGCCACTTTAAATCACCCAGTGGTGGCAGGCAGACTGGTGGACACATGGAGGTACTGCATCTGCCAGCAGCAGGATTGTGGGGAAAGACCTAGCTTATGAACTTTCTTGAAGCCTGGTCCCTGCACCAGAATATTCCTGGTATCCAGGCATCATGGGGTCATATAACTTGTCATCTATGGCTGCAGTTATCCAGGTTTGAAACAGTGAGATTTGTACAAGTGTGGCTACATTGATACAACTATCTCCAATAGGGACAGGCCTTGTGACACTTGGCAGAGTCTTGAAAAAAATAAGACACACCTGATTTTTAAACTACTTCATTATATATCTGATATATGACTAGCTATAGGTGTAGGTTCCACTCTGGAGGGAGTAATTTCTCCCTCAGCAGTTTGTCTGGGTTAGCACCTGTCAGAGTCTTTCCCAAACACAGATGTTAAAAAAGGTTCTCCCCGGCTGCTCACAGTATCTCTTCAGGATAGGGCTGACTGTAAACTCTTCCACAATATGCACTATTGTGCACATTGGTATCCTTTCTCTCCTCTCACACCCTGCACTGGTGGGTGCCTGCTCTGTATTCCTGAATAATAACAGAGAGGTAGCCATGGTAGTCCATATTCTAACAAACAAACCCGCAGTTATTTTGTCAGTCTTTAAGGTGCTCCATGACTGCTGGTTTGTTCTGTACTCCAGAGACAGATGCAGGGAGTGGCCTTGGAACAGCTTTTATAATGGTGGTGCAAAGAGCCACTGAACAAAACTCACAAGAAGTCCTGTGGCACCTTATAGACTAAGAGATATTTTGGAACATAAGCTTTCGTGGGCAAAGAGCCCCCTCACATGCATGAGGGGGGTTCTAGAGAGGGTCTAATTATACAGGCTCACGAAAAAGAGGGAGTCCCAGTCAAGGGGTGGGCCAGAGCTGACAAGGTCAGTTCAATCACACAGGATGTGACCCATCAGCAGCAGCTACTGTGGTGCTGTGAACATCAGAAGAGGAGACCTGGTTTATAATGTGTAGAAGGTGCCCCAGGACTCTCACTGGTTTTGAAAATACAGACTAACTCGGCTCCCCCTCCGACAACTGTAAATGCTGCAAGTAAAGAAAACAACCTCCAGGCCAGCGGTGCCGCAACCCTGCAGCAATCCCTGGGCGCAGCTCTGCAGCGCTGGGGGGTGGAAGTTCCGAAATCTTACAGCGCAAAGGGACCAGAGGGCTTTACCAGCAGGAACTGAAACTCACAACGCTCTTTTCCTTCCTCCCACGTAGGGATTAAGCTGCGCCCGGCGGCCTCCCGTCACCCCACACTAGAGACTGAAGGGACAAACGCGGCGCCGGCCGGCACCCCAGAGGGCACAAGCCGCGGTTGCAGAGACGCGCCAGCAAAGCTGCATCAACAGCCCCACTGAGCGCGGGACAACAACGAGCAGGTCACGTGAGGTGCGAGGGCGCAGTGGACCCCGCCCCCCAGTGGGCGGAAGTACAGGGGTTCCCGGCCTTACTGTGCCGGCTGGAGGGCGTGGAACACCGGGGTGGATACATTGTAGCGCCTGGCTGCGGCGTCGGGTGAGCGAAGCCGGGGGCCGCGCGGAGCGGGCTTGCTGTGGAGAGGGATCCGCGGGAGGAGCTGGGGGACAGCGGTGGTTGCGGCGCTGTTTGGTCGGGGAGGGGACACAGAGCTATTGCGCAGCCTGGCGCGGCGGAGGTGTGGGGCGGCGGCCGAGCTGGGCGCCTAGGAGCGGACTAGGGAGGGGGGAGCGCAGCGATCCCTGCCCGGAGGTGTAGGGAAGCGGGGAGGCGGCGATCCCTGCCCGGAGGTGTAGGGAAAGGGGGAGGCGGCGATCGCTGCCCAGAGGTGTAGGAGGGAGGGGGAGCCGGTGATCCCTGCCCGGAGGTGTAGTGGGGAGGGGGAGGCGGTGATCCCTGCCCGGAGGTGTACGGGCAGGGGGGTGGTAGGATGATTGGGCACCGTGATTTTTCCCGCTCGGAAAGAGCCTGCACTTTGTGTGGAGTTTGCCGTGTGGCTCCCCAGGGAACGACCTCAAAGGCGGGCACTTACTGCCAAGAAAGAGGCGCCTGGGGGTGAGGAGTTTGCTGGAGTCTCAAGGACGCTCATCGCGAAATCCTCTCTCTATTGCACGTGGGAGCACAAGAGGCGATGCAGCCTCAAGCTAGGGAGAGACCTTGGGCCTCCGGTGTTACTCCAAAGTACTGTACTTTGTTCCTTGCTACACACTGATTTCCCTCCCCTCAGCTCATGTGATTATTGAACGTCTCCCCTTGTGCTTTGGGAGTGTGTGGGATTATGGATTGCTGTCAGAGAATAAAATCAGGGTTGGAAGAGATTTCGGTATTTTATCAAGTCCAAATCCCTGCTCAAAGCAGAACCAGTCCCTATTAAATCATCCCAGCGTGGTGAATAGGTCTGCCTTTCCCTTTGGTTTATTTGCTCTGCATGGTGAGGTGGTGTCCTTGACTATTTTTGGAGACCACAGTAGTGCTAAATAAAGCAGCCCACACAGGGCTGACTAAAAAGTCTTTGTGCCCTTGTTTGCATTCTCTCTGAGTGACTGCTGAGTGACCAGGCCTAGCCTGGCTAAATGTCAATAGACCACTAAAAATCAGACAGTTGTCAGAGAGTCTGGCAGAGTCCTATTAAAAACAAGTCTTTTCTGGTAACAGAGAGATAGCTGTGCTAGTCTATATACTATCAAAACAAAAAAGCAGTCCAGTAGCACTTGAAAGACCAACAAAATAATTTATTAGGCGATGAGCTTTCGTGGACAGACCCACTTCTTCAGATCATAGCCATAGCAGGACAGACTCAATATTTAAGCCACAGAGAACCACACATAGTAATCAAGGTTGACAAATCAGAAAAATATAATCAAGGTGAGCAAATCAGAGACCAGAGGGGCAGAAGTTGGGGGGAGTCAAGAATTAGATAAAGCCAAGCATGCAAAAGAGCCCCTAGAATGAGCTAGAAAATTCCCATCCCGGTTCAAACCACGTGTTAGTGTGTTGAATTTGAATCGGGAAACCTGTCAGTCAGTACTTTAATGGAGTGGGCCATTCTGTTAATGACCTGAAAGTTTGGATTTTACTGAAGAGGAATTTTCACAGCAGTTTGGAAAGAGAGGCTGCTGAACTGTCTTTTATATTCAAATTTGACACATTTAACACGCGGTTTGAACCGGGATGGGAATTTTCTAGCTCATTATAGGGGCTCTTTTGCATGCTTGGCTTTATCTAATTCTTGACTCCCCCCCACTTCTGCCCCTCTGCTCTCTGATTTGCTCACCTTGATTATATATTTCTGATTTGTCAACCTTGATTACTGTGTTTGGTTCTCTGTGGCTTAAATATTGAGTCTGTCCTGGTATGGCTATGATCTGAAGAAGTGGGTCTGTCCCACGAAAGCTCATCACCTAATAAATTATTTGTTAGTCTTTAAAGTGCTACAAGTCTTATCTGAGCTAGGTGGTGGCCCTAGCAGTGGCTCAATACATGGGAAGTTTGTGTGGCTGCCACAGCACTTTTTTTTCTTGTTGCACTTTACAATTCAGAAAGAGGGTTTGTGATTTTGTTATGACAGTAGACTTCCATGCTGAAAGTTTAGGGTAGTTTGCTGTGTATTTGGATGACATCACATACCTGTCACTTTAATTGGAGCTAGTCAAAAACATTTTTGGGCACTGTGACTTTTTGACCCTTAATGAAGATATAGAAGATAATAGTTTTGGTAGAGACTTTGTTGGTTTTGTTTTTAAAAAAAAAAAAAAAAAAAAACAAAAAATAGTTTTGTGAGGTTTTACTCCTTGGGCAAGAATGGAGAAGATGGTTGAAAATGATGTTCCGTTAAGAGTCCTACTTTAAAAAAGGACGGGTAGGGAGGCTCTTGCCTCAATTTCATTGTACTTCCCTTTGTGCTTGTATCCAGCCCTTGTCTCTTACTTGGGGCAGGCCTGCACTACAGGAGAAGATGGAATTAAGGTATGCACTTCCAGCTACAGGTCCGTCCCATGAAAGCTCATCACCGAATAAATCATTTTGTTAGTCTTTAAAGTGCTACATTTCTGCTGTTTTGTTTTGTTATGTAGCTAGAGTCGACATACCTTAATTCTGGCTTCTGTGTTGTCTCCTCTAAGGGATGTTGATGGGAGTGTGCACGCCAGTTGACTTCCCTTACTCCTAATGGGAGGTAGAAGCACTGTAGTTGATGGGGTGTCCTGTAAGTTCGATTTAGTGCATCCCAACTAGACATGCTAAATTGAACTCCAAAAGATCCACTACAGCATGGTTGACCTTCCCTGTAGTGAAGAGGTACCCTGAGTAAACTCTATGGGGGGGCGGGGTAGTCTTTTTGTCCCATGTTTGTACAGGATGCAGCACAACGAATTCCTGTAAATTTCTAAGTACTATGATAATACAAGTGATCAGTACTAATAAAATAGAAACAATTTTTATTAGAAATTTTGTACCCACCAACTTGCATATGACAGGTCCCTGTTTCAAAGAAATTACAATCTGAAGCCCTAGTCTTATGGCTGGAGTCTAATGATGGATTTACAGGTCGTGAGATGTATGTTCTTCCTCATCCCTTTCCTTTGTGTACATTACAAGTGTGATTACACAGATGTGCCTGTTTTGATAGCTCAAAGTTCTTAAAGTGTAGGTGCATGTTTTTGTGAAACTAGAAGTAATTTAATAGCATGTAGTTTTGAGTGAGATCTAAAATGAACAACAAAAGTTTGAATCTGAGTGAAATTATTTGTGTGAAAAGGGTTGATTTGTCTTTAGTTTACTTCTGGGTTAATTCTGTACCAAAAATTTTAAATATTCCATGCCCTCAAATTAATTTCTATTCTACATATTTTATTTGTCAAAATGACACTATAATCATGTCAGTTTCAATTGATAATTTATTTCAAAGTGCCTGTAAGCAGCTAGGTATGCAACAGTACAGATAACAAAAAAAGATTCAGTAAATGTTTACTAGACCTATGAATACAAAATTTTGTGTTTGTAGTTTAAATGAATTTATTAGTCAAACACACTTCCCACACTCCTCAGAAGCTATGCATAGGTGTCAGGAGTTACAGAGGAGCTGAGGGAGACACACACAATTGCTGGGAAGGAGTGTGGGAGTGAACCTGAATGGTGGTTGTGTGTGTATGTGGGAGAAGTGTGGAACCATTTTTTGTGGCGGGGGTGGGTAGAGCTTGTTCCATGCAGATCTCGGCTGACCCCCTCGCTTTTTCATTCAGTCAGGTACAACTGTCAGTCTCTATATGACCCAGTGCATCCCCAACCCCAGCCGCCCATCCTCTCCAATTCCTATGTGGCCTTGTATTACCTCTCTTCTTCTCTGTCCCTGTGTGGCCCTGCACCCCCTGCCTCAATATTGTCACCCACTAATTCCTGTGCCCCAGCCTGTCTCTTCTCCCACTAGCCCTTCTGATCCCCAGTCTGAGATCCTTCCCCAGCCTTGCAGATTTCCTGTGCCTTGCTCTGGCTGGCAGGCTCTACAGACAGGGCTCTGTGAGAAAAGTAGCCTCTCTTCCTTTCTATCCAGAACTGACTAAGCCAGCTGCCCTCCTCTTTGGTGATAGAGCAGCCCTGGTGGGCAAAAGATAGAACTTCAATTCCTTTGCAGCAGGATGTATTTTAGGCATAGGAAAAGCAAACCTGGAGGGAATGAATCCTGCACAACTTGCCATTCCCACAGTAATATTACAACAAACCTAAATAGTAGCTCCTATATACTGCAGACTGTCTTGCTGCAGTGTTTGCTGGGGTGCAAATCACTAGTGCCTCCTAATGTTAAAGAATTTGAGTTCTCATACTAAATAGTGATATAAGTTGAATATAACCAATATAATGCAATAAATGTAACTATACATATAATTCTATAGACTATAATATAATAATTAGTAATTATACATAATTCTCCAAATTAATTAGTCCACTGCGTAAATCTAAGGGTTTCTTCGCAGCTGGCTAAGTTTTTATACTGCTTATATATGCGCAAGGCCTCTTTAGCATAATAAAAACTTAGTCTTGAAGACTCGCCTCTGTCTGTAACATGTTTTTTAACTATTCTGAGTACATCTTAACTCCATTTTTTACATTACTGTCAAATTACGTGGGTTCCAGTTTGAGAGCTATAATATTTTTTCTGTAAATTTGGTTTTGGGGGGTCTAATATGTAAAACAGAAAAACTGATTAGCAAAAATATCTATTTGGTTAACTATATAGAATTATGTATTTTTGGCCAAGATTTGGTTTTTATTCTCTGTGTGCTAAACTCCAGAAGCAAGTGAACTGTAAGCTAGGGGTGGACCACTGATCCTAACTCTTCTGAGTTTTGTCTGGCTATTTCAGAATTGGGTTTTGTTCACTATTCTACAATACCTGCATGCAGTGTGGTGATTTGGAGCTTGATCCTGCCAGCCCTTCGGCATGGTTCCTACCTGACTAGGAATTTTTCTGCCATTATTGGCTTGTCAGGTCTTCAATGTTTTTATGGCTTAATATCCCTTTGTGAAGAGATCAGGCTATATCACAAGATCAGTAAGGCACTTTTCAGTCCTGTTGACTCAGCACTCTAATCCTGTTGTGTGTTTTAGGCTTTGAAAAGCCAGGGTTTAGTCTCTTGCCACATATGCAACAAGCACTGTGAGTTGATGTAGACAATTTCTGGGATATTGCATTTATTGGAGAACAGACAAGCCCTAAGGGAGTAAGCTGTAGGATACTGCATCTTTTGCTTATGTACATTATTAAATTGAAGGTGGTGGTTGTTGGCAGTAAATTGTTGCAAAGGATGCCTGCAGTGACATTATGGTCTTCTGCTACCATTCAGTGGGCACTGCTGCCAAAATCTGAGAAAAAAGTTTCAATTAAATATGAAAAAATGGGGATGACTTGTTTTCTAGATTGGCATAAGAATGAGAGATTATTTTTGCATCAGTATTTTGTGGTGTTTCTTGTGTTTTGGTGCATTGAAAAATGCAATAACTCAAATCTTCCACCTTAATATTTGAGGTTGAAAAAGATGCCAGGTTTATTTATGACCAAATTGGACACCACAGGAAAACAAAGAACCATCTGGTGATTTAGGATCCTAAATCTACCCAAGTGAAATACTGATACAGGATAATTCTTAACCATAGAGAAACTTTACATAATTGATAGCCTTCAAGAATGTGTTAAGAAATTTGTGTTTCTGAAAGATTTTCTTTTCATAATTTAGGGGAAGCAGCAGCATGAAAGATGTAGACAAAATTGAAACTGTAAAAGAAGAATGGTAGGTGCTTATTTTTTCTTTGTATGGTTCTGTCCTGTCTTGCACCGTTGCTTTATTAATTCAACATACTGTTAATTATTAACTAATAGTAAAGCAAATTGTCTGTGGCTTTTATGAAAAATGTTATTGATTTAGTGAGTCTGGTTTGGTATGCACATGTATTCTTTGGTTCCTGCATTGAGGAATGAAAGCTGAAATTGAATCCAGTGATGTTTTATAAACCTCTTTCTTTTCAGGCCAGCACATCTCTTGTTGACTTGTTTCTTCCTGTTTCTTGAACTGCAAAACTGTAAAAACTAAGTGGCTGGCTAGAGCAAATGTTTTTGCTCTAATTATCCTGCATCACTGAGTGTTTTGTTTTTTTTTTTATTACTATTAAGCACCGAGGAACACTTGCAGTTAAAAACAGACTGTGCTGAAGATCTGTGTTCACATTGTCAACCTGCTCCACATATATTTAGTTTTTTTTTAAAGAGTGAAATTGCTTTTGCAGAACACTTTTCCTATAACTGCAATCACAAATTCTAAGCGTGGAACCTTTCCAAGTGGCTGCAGGAACATTTATGCCTGCAAGTAAAATCATAAATCTGTGTGTCTTTTTACTCTGACCCACTGAAAACCTTAACGTTATATGTAAAATGTCCAGTTTTTATGCCCACTAGAGCCCACCCTAGGGCTTTAAGAAAAAACACTGTAAAGGCCTTAACAAATGCTTATAGTTAATTTGATCGTTATGGGAGAGGGACAATTGCATGTAATGAGGTAGTGTGGGGTTCTCAGACTTCATTGTAGTACAATCCCTTTCAGACAATATTACTACCTGAACCCAAGAGGGAGACAGAAGCCTGAGCCTGTCCCAACCCTGACTTCTGGGGAGTGACTGAAGCTGAAGTCTCAGCCCTGTCTCCTAGGGCTGAAGCTCTTGAGCTACAGTTTCAGCCCCGGGTTGGGGGACAGAGGCTTGGGCTTTGGCTTTAGTCTGGGTCTTGACCACAGCAAATCTAATGCCAGCCCTGGTGACCCAATTAAAGTGGGATCACGACCCCACTTTGGGGTCCTGGCCCATGGTTTGAGAAATGCTGATGTCATGAAAATGGAGGAGGGAGTTTGTATTATTTTGGCGGTGTTGTCCTGATGTCGCTAAGCCAGTAAGATTGTTTTACTTTGTTTACAGAGGTTTATCTTGTCTCCAACAAGATTTTTCATGCTAACATTGGTCATACTGCACAAGCTCTGCAGTGAAGATTTTAATACAAGCAGACATACTTAATATACTAAGCCATTCAAATGAACAGTATTTTTTCATGAACACTGTAACATGAAATTCAGTTTTATTTTACATAAATGAGGATATTTTTGCTAAGAGCTGGGATTGTTTGAACTGTTTGAAATACTTCCAAAGGTGCTAATTTAAATAAACTTGTCTGAGATTCTCAGTAATTCTTGTTACAGAAAGTCAAATGCTACATGATTCATATAAGTGATTACATCATAGGCTGCTTCTACATTCGTCTTCTTCCATCGGAGGTGGTGTGGTAATGAGGCAATTCAAAGCAGGCTAATAAGGCGCTAATGTGCATATTCAGCACCTCATTAGCATAATAGCAGCCACACGAATTTCGAAGTGCAAACTTCGAATTGCAGACTGACAGTGAAGGTGAGGGCAGGTTCAAAATAAGCACCCCACTTGAACATTCTCTTACTCCAGTCTAGTTCTGTGGGAGTAAGGGAATGTTGAAGTGGGGCGCATATTTTGAAGTTGCCCCCGTCTACACTGTCAATCTGCAATTCGAAGTCTGCACTTTGAAATTCATGCAGCTGCCATTATGCTTATGAGGCACTGAATATACACATTAGCTCCTCATTAGCCTGCTTGGAATTGCCTCATTACCATGCCACCTTCGATGGGAGGGGGCGAGTGTAGGAGCAGCCTTAGTTTAAGTTCTTATTCAAAATTAGCTGTCAACACTCCAATCAGTAAAAAGGTAACACAGACTTCTCTTTACTGTGTTCCTTTATACTATGTAAATAATACTATGGGTGGAAATTTGTACTTCAGAGTAAAATGTTTTTATATGCTTTTACACCATGCTCCTCTCCAAAGTGACAGAACCTTCTGTTTTGCACTTCTGGTAAGATACAGATTGGCACTGAGAGGTTCAACTGCAATGCTAAAGATCAGAAGTGTCACAAAGCTTTTAGGGATGGTGGAGATGAAGGGCCAATAACCAGAAAGCTAAATATGGGATTAACTGATAGAGAGAAATCTGTGCTTTGTAAGTGACTTTTGAATTTTAACTCTGTATTTTTGCAGAAGTGGCTCAATGAAAGCTAACTCATTAGACAAGAGCAGTTGGTTTTGGTAATGGTAGGTTTAACTCTGATATGCAAGTTGTCTGACTTATTGTAGTAACAGGCTGAGAAGACATGCACTCTTGGAGGTGGACTCCAAATTTAGAAGCGTCAGGGTGGATGAGATTAATTCCTTTTGTACTCTCTTTACATGTCAGAAGAATGTTATAAGGTGAATCTGCTCCAGGCTGAGTGTTTTCATGAAAAGAATAATGGAGCTAACAAAGTGCATTAAATTCATCCACAGAACTGCTCTAGATGGTTGTTCTTTTCTAACAAATTACAAAATACATGGGATATGGAAAAGCAAAGACCTTTTGGTCCTGAGTTTGTTGCATCCTTTAATGTATCTCCTTAAACAACTCTTATTTTTATTTTGTAGGATGTGTGAGCAAGGAACCGATGACCAGATTCTTAGTGGTACAGAGCAAAGCTGTGAGATTTTTGTCGATAACCTTTTTGAAGAAGCTCAGAAGGTTGGTGCTGTATGCATGCCACCAACTAAAGTTAAAAATGAAGTAAGTGGTTAGCCTTTTAATTTGTTTAACACATTGATCACAGTGGAGACACATGTTATCATACTGGGTAGTAGAGATGTAAAATCCTGTTTATTTTGTTAACTGGCTGGGTAACTTACCATTTAACTGGTTAACTAATTAAAGGGGGATGGCTGGGGAAGGCTGCCCTTTGCCTGTGACACACTGGGGACTGGGTTGTGCCATTGGTGGGGGCCACTCCAGCTTGTAGCAATCTCCACAGCAATCTCTCTTCCTCATCTCACCCCCAATTCCCACCCCGCCCCACCCAGGCTACCACAGACAGGAGCTGTTCCAGCTGTGCTGGGATACCCCTCACCTGCAATAGCCCCCAGGCTGCAACATCCCCCACTAGACAGGGAGCTGTTCCAGCACTTACTGGCTCCTGGGTATAAATTCTAGAAAACCAGTAGCATTTCTGTCTAATTTACCTGGTGTAGGTAATATACCAGTAATAACTACCAAGCAGCCTTCCTTGTGGAAATCAGCTGTTTACCTAGAAGAACTTGACATGAAGACAAAATAATGTGGAACTCTATTCTCAAGAATGATGGAAAAATATACAGAAGAGCAGATACTTTGAATTCTGCCTCATTGGGTTTTTCCTGTCCCCACTGCAGTGCATAGCAGAGAGGAGTATGCAGCCCAAGGTTTTGATGTTGGACAAATGTGACAGTACCATAATGTCTTTTACATGTTTCCCGCAAAATGTATTAAACTTATTTTATGGTGTGTCTAAATTAGTTAAAGAAAACTACACTATGCTAATGAGACTAATACTGAAGTCTTCACGTATTCTAATTTTAAAATACAGTAATTCAGTACTATCTGGGATTCTAAAATTAGTTATGGGCTACATAGGTATCTGGAAACTGGCTAAAGTAACTTCAGTGACATCAATTTAATCAGTGTAGGAGTAGCCATCTGAAGGGTTTAGCTGAATCAGTCTGTACACTAGTTAAGTAAGTACAAATTATTTTGGGATAGATGAAGCTTAAGTGGACAGTAAGCAGATGAGAAACTAGATGTAACAGTGGGAGGCTTGGCACTGGTCTGAAGCGCCAAGTCTCTTGTTATGTTCCTGTCTCACATGCCAGTTGTTGTCCGGGGATTGGGAGACACAGGTGTTAAGCCTTTTGGACAGAGAAAGTTACAAGAGAGAATTTGGAGGAGACAAGGGTCTTGATAGTGTGCTTTGATGTGTGCCTTTAGGTTGAACATGGCAAATGCTTGTAGACAAGCATTAGCCACTACCAATTTGATAGCTTTAATGTACCCTTTATACACACATTTCCCCACCATGCACAAATCATTTTATTGCTTATTATGTCAGCTTTCATGGGAGGAATTATGTTCTGCCATTACCATGGTAATGGGGCTAAACAATGACCACCATCACGGAGTTAAAAATTACCACTTTTAAACATTTTCATTGCATTCATACAAAGTGTTGTGACTGTATTATTTTAAGACGGAACAGTGGATTTCAGTGGAACCTGAAAGTGTTGGTAATGCTGCTAGACAATATGGCCTCCTGTGGTCTGGCAAATTTTCTCTTCTGGCACCAGTCAGGTCCTGAGGGTACTGGACTTCGGAAGTTCAACCTGTACTAGATTGGTTGGTTGCTCTCTCATTCATTCATTCGTGCCATGCTGATTAGCGTAGGCGATCATGGGCCTCCACCCCTGTCTATTCCAAGTACTCTGGAGCATCTCCACAGCACTGTAGCTATGCAACCATGAAGTGATACTATCCAATATTTTCTTACGTTGTCTGCCTCGTCTTCACTTTCCATTATACTTTCCTGTTGTCACTAAATTTTCAAGTGCAGACTTCCTAATTATATGGCCTATAAATTTTGCCCGCCTTGTTCTTACCCTATTTAACAGTGTTCTTTTGCTGTTGGCTTCATTTAAGACAGACTTATCTGTCCTTTTGGTCATCCATGAGATGCACAACATCCTTCTTAAAAACCACATTTCTCTGGCTTCAATGTACTTCTCAGCTTGTTACTGATAGTCCATGAGGACTCGTTCTGCATAACATCGCAGCACTCTTCCTAATCTCCAATGATAAAGATCTGTTTGTGAGAATGCTTCTCATCTTCTGAAATGCTGCTTTTGCTTGAGGAATTCTGCATTTCACTTCAGTTAAACACCTGCCATTGGATGTGATGTAGGATCCTAAGTACTTGAATTTAGTCACTTGACAAAGTTCACCATTTGCTAGTACCTCACATGTTGGCAGTACCTTCATCTTCATAATAACCATTACTACCTCAGGTTGTTGATGTAATATCCTCCAATGTTTAATCCTGGCAGATCTTCTATTGTGCACATTATTCTTTCACTGTACAAGCTAAAGAGATCAGGTGAAAGAACACAACCTTGTCTCACTCCTCGTTTTATCTTCACATATCTACTAAGGTTTTTTTCTGACCCTGATGGCTGCTGTCTGTTCCCAGTAGATGTTTTTTAATTATTCTCAAATCCTGCCCATCTATATCCAGTTCTTCCAACAGTTTCATCATTTCTTCATGTATTACTCTGTAGAACGCTTTCTCATAGTCGATGAAGCACAAATTATATGTTCTTTTGAACTTCCAGTGCTCTTTTGATTAATGACCTTAAAATGTAGATTGCGTTACCAGTACCTCTGTCTTTCACAAATCCACATTGTTCACCAGAGATCTCAGACTGTATTTGATTTCGAATCCGGTTCATAATAATCTTCAAAAGAATTTTGGTCATGCGACTTTTCTTGTCCTATGCTGTTCACGTTCAGTTGTACATGATTTCTTCGGCAAGGCAATAAAAACAGATCTTGATAAGTCTTCTGGGACGTGTCCTGTACTGTAAATATCATTTAAGAGTTTCATAATTGTGTCAATACCAAAGTCTTGTAAGTCTTCAAACATCTTTAAAGAAACCATGGGGGGAGGGATAGCTCAGTGGTTTGAGCATTACCCTGCTAAACCCAGGGTTGTAAGTTCACTCCTTAACAAGGCCAGTTAGGGATTGGGGCAAATACATATCCAGGATGGTGCTTGGTCCTGCCACAAGGGCAGGGGACTGGACTAGATGACCTCTCAAGGTCCCTTCCAGTTCTAGGAGATGTGTATCTCCAATTATTTTAAAAAATTATTTATTTATTTAAAAAATTCTGACCGTCTTTCCAAAATTTTATCCTTTTCCATTATTATACTATCATCCTTTGACTTCAGACAGCCAGATAATGAACACGTTTTCCTTCCTGTTACCTCCTGGATTTGTGTATGCATCTCTTTTGTATCACTTCAATGTTCTTGTTCAGTTATCTTACGTGTCCATTTAACCAGTTCTCCTTTGCAGCTGCACATTTTAACTTTATTTCTTTGTTCAACTTTTCATATTCAGAAGATTTGTTTTTCTTTACTCTTCTTTCTTCCATGAGTTGCAAAATTTCCTCAGTCATCCACTTCTTAATAATGGTTTTATTTCTTGGAATGTGTTCATCCGCAGATATAACAATAGATTCTTTTAATAATTCCCATTGTCTGCTAATACCATTTAGGTCTCTTAAGGTGCTCAATCTACTTTGACTGCTACAGAAAATCGACCTCGAACATCTCTGTTTGGAGCAATTTCAGATCAAGTTTGATGTTTCTTACAACATTTTGAATTTTTTTTACTCTCAATTTGCCTACCACTGGGACATGATCGCTATTCAGCACCTGGCATTGTTTTAGCTGATTATGAGAGAATTTCTAAACCTTTTATTTATAAGAATAAAATCAATTTGGTTCTTCACATTCTCTCCTGGACTTTTCCATGTCCATAGTCTCCTTGGATGTTGCTTGAACCATCTGTTTCCTATCATCAAATCATGAATTCTAGCCCATCCTACCAGTCTTCCACCTCTCTCGTTTCTTGAACCTAGACCATGAGGTCCTGTTGTGTGTTTTGTTCATTCACAACCAATCTTAGCATTAAAGTCTCCTTGAACAATTAGAACTTCACTCAATCTATAGTAAGCTTTGGCTTGTTCGAGTTCTTCATAAAATTTGTCTGTGTCCTCAGTGCTGTCTGCAGTTGGAGCGTAGACCTGGATTATATTCACATCAAAGGGCTTGCTTTCAAGTTTAACTAACAAGACCCTATCAGATACTGTCCGATAACCCTTTAAACTATTTGCTTTTTTTGAATTTAAGATTATTCCCACACCCCTTTCATGTTTCTCTGCTCCTGAATAGACTATTTTGTACTCATCTGATGTAAAAATTCCAGCTCCCTTCCATCTCATTTCAGAGAGTCCCATTACATCTACCTTTTAGTCTTTTCATTTCTTGCTTCATGTTCTCCAATTTCCCATTTGCCAGCATATTCCCATATTCAAAGTAGCAATCTTTATGATGTTGTTGTATTTTTGTTTCGTTTTTGGTTTGCTGACATTGCTTGATGACGGTCTGGTGTCACCTGTAGCACATGACACACCCTACCAGACGAGGATGTTTTGCAACAGCTCTTTACGTCGTTCTCATTAAATAGACAGTGGTTTTGGTTCATGATGTGTTTGGGAATGATACGATGGTGGTTTCCCCTTGCCTTCCATCAGTTATCTTTGGTTGTCTCCGTTAGCCTTTGGTACTCCCATACCTACCTGGAAGGCAGCACATTGAGTTTCACTTTATCTGGCCCCTACTGTCAGACCTGTCCAGCATGGGTTTCCCTGCCAGGAGTTAAACTCCTGCCTGCATAGCTCATTGGGACTCACAAGCCCTCTCACCACACCAAGGTAGCAATTCATGCTCTCTCAAATGTGGATTTTTTTTTTTATGAAGTGGTGGTGTGGTTTTGTTGCTTTCAAGATCTTAGAAAGATAAAGTGAGTGAAGCAATATCTTCGATATTGGACCAGCTTCTGTGGATGAGAGCAACAAGATTTTTGAGCATACTGCAGAGCTTTTCTTTATGTCTTTATTTTCTCCAACACCTTGTCCGTCTCATTAAGTTTACATGTTTTGCTTCAGAAGACAATATATGGGACCAATGAATGGAAGAGCATTGTGATTTGGTCGCTATAGAAGCAAGTTAACCTCTAATGATTTCTGATCAGAGTCTGTTTTCTTCCCTGATCTAATGCAGCTGTATGCCATGTGTTTCCAAAAGCAACCCTGTGATAGAATTGCAGAGGTGCACATCATCTAAACTAGAATATTCTTCCAATAACTGCCAAAACAATTAATTTCTCCTGGCTGTTGCTGCCAAAACCACAGAATTCTGCCCAGCATTGGTAGCTTCTGACAGGTTTACATTCTTTTGATTTTTTTTTTTTCTTTACAGACACTCTGCAGACTTTAAGAAGCGTGTTCTTTTCTCTTTACAGATGCTTGTAGCCTTATATCTACATATTCTGTAACTTCCCTGTAGAGGTAAAATACCCAAAGTATATTGCTGGGAATGCAATATGTTAGTGTCAAAATTGGCATTTTTGTTTAGTGAGCACTTTGATTGAAGTGTGTTATGAAGATGTGTATTATCTCTAACACTGCCCTGTGCATAAATGTCACTCTATCAAAAGACAGATTCTAGAGTATTTCAAAAGCTGATATGCATGCATAGACAATTACAAATTAAAACATTCTGCCTCAAAGATGAGATGCTACATTGTACGTACCAAGGCTTGCAACTGGAGAAGCAACGCATTAGGAATTCACATCCAGTATAAACTGTGGGCATGCAAGCTATTACCCCTAGTGCACAACCTTCAGCGTGAGACTGATTTAATCACCACATTTCAATTGAAAATATAGAAAATTATTATAATTTTCCGATATTTCAGACAATTAAGAGCATGATGTGAAAACATTTCATGTTAATATACTTCAAAATGTTGTTTGCCTTTTCTGCTAAACAGCATAATTGCAAAACCAATTAAAATCTTTTAATTGTTATTCGGTATCGTTGATCAATAAACATCACAATAAGATACTGAAATGAACTTAATCAATAAAAAACTAGTTTTAGTCACATTGCAGTGTTTCTGGAATTGAGTGAAAAAAATTTTCTGACTTGTTTCACCCCCCACTTGACAGCTCCATGTCATAACTCATCTAAATGTAGATACAATAAGCTTTCAAATGATACATAGTGCTGAGTTGTGTAGGTTGGGTACTTTAACTTCAAAAATGGCCCATTTTTGGAGACTACTTGTGTGCCAACTGTGTATGCTGCAAATTTCTATGTATCCAGTCAACAGAGTTACAGGAAAATATTTATGATTTGGAGGAGGAGGGAGTGATGCAGGAAGCAGAGAGGGATTGTTCTCACCAACAACCTTCTAAGATTTGTTTCTATAACAAATGCTGTAGGTGTGGCACACATTTCTAATTTAACACAACTTCAAATCTAACCATGTGAAGTTCCAGTTAGTTAAAGGTAATGTAATAAGAAATCTCTAGAGATTGCATTCCTGGTGGTGATGGGATCTGCCAGGAAGGTCAGTGAGATTCCAGTCCT
Source organism: Carettochelys insculpta (assembly GCF_033958435.1). Classification (NCBI taxonomy): domain Eukaryota; kingdom Metazoa; phylum Chordata; order Testudines; family Carettochelyidae; genus Carettochelys; species Carettochelys insculpta. The sequence continues at coordinate 193,435,162 of NC_134139.1, forward strand.
GATAGTTGACTCTTTTTCTTATGGTTGAAGGGACTTGATGTGGAGTTGGATGAAGAGGGGGTTGTGTGTATTGAACACCTACATTTTAAATTTTCTCAAAGCTGTCCAAATGCAGTCTTAGCCAATCAGTTGGCTGGCCTGCATTTTTTCCCTTGACTGCTAGCTTTATGCAGCTTAACCTCTCCCAGTAGTTTAGTTCTGGGAAGGGGGCCTTGTCCTCTGTAGGCAGGGCTAAAATCATACCTACATCTTCTAGATGTGATCTATGCAGACCAGAGTAGAAGTGAATTTAGTGGAGCAAACCTTTGCATATAACACTGTTATGAGCTTGTGGGACAATTTCACTCAAATGATACTGGTAAATAGCCTCTGTCTAACAGTCTGTGTTTATAAGGCAGTTTTTATCTAGAGACCTGTACAGCACTGACAAACATGACTTTCGGCATCCTGTTAGGAGAGTGACTATATTCTGCAGTTTACAGATGGAAAACAGGTAGGCTTCAGTGGCTTATCCAAGATTACAGGGCAAATAAGCCAATGATGGGAATTAGCTACAGCAATCCTGTGCTTTAACCTCTCTCTCTCAGATCACACCCCTCCAGAGTCAAGTGAAAGCAGATGGCGGAATAATGCAAAACCTATGATTCTCCTAGATCTAGCACTTCTCAAGATAGAAGTTATTCAGTAATTCTAGTGACCATAAATGTGGCATGGGAATGGGAAAATGAAGATAACTGGAATAATGTGATAAATTCTTGCCCTGTGGACTTTGATGAAAAGGCCATTTACACTTCTGAATCTGCTTTTCGGTGGTAGAAGGTGTTCTGCTATCAGGTTTAGACATGGAGATATTTAGAAATGAGAAATGTCACTTTTATCCCTTGCTGATGCTGTATTTTGTACTGGCACTGACCCCAGATGAATTCTAACAAGACGTGAGCTGATGTAATTTTTCGTCCCTTGAGTGGATGAGCTAAAATCATAAAGAGATGGTAGTCTATTGAGTTATGTTTTCCCATGACTTCATTGTTCTTGCTTCACAGGCTGATGTAATTATTAAACTCTGGAAAAATGGATTTACAGTTAACGATGGTGAACTCAGAAGCTACACAGATGTTGCAAACCGGCAGTTCTTGGATGCAATTAAAAAAGGGTAAGTGAGCTTTATCTACTGAGCCAAATGGTAATGTATTTTGCAGTATTTCATTATAAGCTAATTCTGCATAAACGTCGCTTAGGGAGTGCAACATCTCTAAAACTGCATTTGTCTAAACTGGCCATTAAGACCACGGTAGCTAGAAGCTGTGATTGCCAGCACAGGCAGGCAGACTCATGCTAAATCAACTTGCACTATCACACTAAAAATAGCAGTTTAGATGTGGCACTGTTGGCAGTTCATCTTAATCCCCTGAATTCAAGCCTAGCCCTGTCCCCCCAGCTCTCTGGGTCTGGGCTTGGGCTGCTAGCCCAAGGTACTGACTGTGCCATGAAGTCCACACTGTTGTGTTCAGCATGTTAGCATATTCTTAACTAGCACAAGTTTGTCTACCCATGCTGGAAATCACACCTCCCAACTTCAAAGAAGATGTAATCTAATGCTAAAAATTGCTCAGGGCTGTGGAAAATGTGTCCTGTATGATATAGTTAGGTCAGTCTAAACCTGTTGTAGATGCATCTAGGAAGAGCTCTGTCAACCCAGCTGAAAGGTGAACAGAATGAGAAAAAAACCTTCCTTCCATTTAGGAAGCAGCTGTACCATAGCCATACCACGGTAACTGTTGTAGTGCAGACACATCCTGGTGCTGCAAGAATTAACGTCCAACCAATGTAGTAGCTTTAAGATGGTATGGTTATGCACAAAGAAGTCCTGAAATACACAAAACAGAATCCATCTTGAAGATTGTATTCTGGGGGGGCAAGACCCAAGTACCAGCCTGTTAGGTGCAGCTGAACTGCCATATGAAACAGATTTCATGATTAACTCTGGGGATCATTACTAAGAGGCATTTTCATTGTGGATACTTAGCAAATTCTTGCCTAGTCATGTTTTGAGGCATGTTGGTGTGAGATTTGGGGTAAAGGTGGGGAACATTTGCTACCAGTGTCCATAAATTTTTGTAAAATATAAGGTTAGGCAGGGTTTTAGTCACTCACCTTTTGCCCCATACTAATTCACTCTTTTAGCAAAATTTAAATCAAGGTAATCTTACAGCTGTATGAAGTAACTTGCCCATTGTCTTAATTACAAAACTTCCTTTCCACATTATTTTAGGTCTAATTCAGTGTTAGTAGCAGTAAACGTTAATTTTATAGCACATATATGTGACATTCTCCTTTGTGAATATAACCTTTAAATATATGTGCTCCTCTCCATAATCACAAGGAGCTGCCTGTCATTAGCTGGGAAGGAACATAACTGATCTATAAATAGAGGGATGGTGTAAACGAGCTTTTTTTCTAGTGAAATAATTATGACCTGTAAGCTTTTAGATGGTCTCCAGAATGTGGTTAAGTCTGACGACAATATTGCTAGACAAGCAGAATTTTAGTTCACTAAAGATCATAGATACTTACAATAATCTACAGAAAATATGAAAATATGTACCTTGTTTTATTTAGTCTGTAGGTACACTTGGTTTATCAAATTGGAGTTCTGTGCCACAAGGGTGGGGGGTTTTTTTCCATCACCAATAAATTAACCTATTTTAAGATGTCTAGTATTAGCATTTCACAATTTTTATTACAGATTTGGGTGTTAGATTTCATGTTTTGATGCCTTGTAAAAATCACAGAAATGGAAGGAACCTTGAGAGGCCATCAAGTCCTGTCCCCTGCGCTCATGGCAAGACCAAGCACTATCTAGATCCCTGGTGTCCAATAGAAATTTTAAAATTGCCACAGCCTCTCTCCCACCAAGCTAAGCACCTTCTCATGCAGACTGCTGGTGTGTCATCAGAGCTGTTGCGTCTCGGGTTGCAGTGGGCTGCAGAAGGAGCTGCTCATGCCATGCACTTGTCCAAACAAGTGGTGGGGCACGGAGCAGGTGGAGGGCGCTCTGTGTGTGGCTCTAAGGCACTGCATTTCACCACACCGTGGTGTCCAGTTCGCCACGTGTAGTGAACAGGAAGTGAATTGGACATTACAGATCTAAATCATCCCTGAAAAGAGTCTGGGTAACCTGCTTTTAAACATCTCAAATGATGGTGATTCTGCAACCTCCCCAGGCAATATAAGTACTCAGCCACCCTGAGAATTGGGAAGTTTTTTCATTAAGTCCAACCTAAACCTCACTTACTGCAATTTTAAGCCCATTGCTTCTTGTCCTATCATCAGAGGTTAAGGAGAATAATTGTTCTCCCTACTCATTGTAACAGCCTGAGCTATTTTAAAACTGAACTGTAATCTGTGCAATATCCAGGATGTGTTATCTTTTGCTTTTTAGTTTTTCATTCACTGTTTAACTCACAATTCAGTCATTTGCAGTGGTGTGACTTCCACATTATTTTGAGTATATGTGAGTAAAATAATTGAACTACCACTTCTTTCTTTTTGTATGGCTAAGCCATCTATATGCTAGTCAGGGTTATTTTAAACAAAATATTATTGTTGGTTTTTTCCACAGTCTTCACATACTGAGAACCTTATTTTAATATTTCCATATATTTTAAAAGGGAATTGCCCTTTGAGTTACAAAAGACTTCTGAGGAGGAGGAGGTGGATGTGAAGGTGGAAGATAAGAAAGATGAGGTGTATTCATTAAGGAAGCCAATTTTTCACCCCTTCTCTGGACAAGGTTACCGATTGGGCAGGTGAGCATACTGAACAGAAGTATCCTTTCTGAGTGTGTTGAGATAGGGGAGAGAACTCATCTCTTCATCTTTTGTGTGCTATCTATAGCAGTATTTTCTCCAAAGACGCTGTCCTGCCATACAGGGATTTAATTAGAGGTATTGACTTTCCTTTTTAAAAGCAAACTTTACAAGACTGTCTATGAGGAAAAGGGAAATATGGCTTAGATGTCAAGACTACAAGGGACAAGAAGATCTTAATTAAACAAGAAAGTTTCTTGGTAATCAGCCATGTAATTTGTTCCAGTAAAATTGTGTTGAAATGACTTCAGACCATGCATTCATCCAATTTTTTTTTTCTTTTTAATCCCCAAGTCTTCAGTGCAGAAAGTCTAATGGTAATTTTAAAAGTATACTGATCTTATAAATACTACAGATTGCATTGGGGTTTGAGGCTTTATCAGGAGTTCCTCCATGCCAAACCCAGAGATGCCACTTGGGAGCCAATCTGCCTTATTTTTCCTGTCAGTAAAATAGAGCTGTTTATCACATAGAGCACTATGCAGATTGTGAAAAAAATCTTTTGACAACTGTAATTATGCATTTGCCTCTTATTTCCAATAATTTGTTTAAAAAATCCCAGCTGATAGCTGTTTTTGTGATTCTAAGCAAATTAATGGACTTTATGTTTTAAAATATAGTAATAAGAGTTTTCATAATCCTGACTGGGCCTGGGAGTTAACATCTATAAATATGTACTTAGCTAAGTTGTTGCCTCAGAGTCTAAAATTAACACCTATTAGTTTGGTTAAAGTTATATATCAGCACTCCATAGTGTTCCGCTCAAATGAAACATGCTGTTAAAATGATATCTGTAGCCAGATAGGGAGGGGAAATAAGAATTTGCCTAGATACAAGGAGCTCATCTAATACAGTAAACCCTTGATTTAACAGACTAACTGGGGGGAGGGTTGTCCGTTAATCCCGAAAGTCTGCTAAATTTGAGGGTTTGCTACCCACCAACCCCGCCACTAGGGTCCCCCAGCCCCAACCCTCCTCCCCACCCCCAAAAAATGCTAGGGGCTCAGCAGACTGCGGCTGCTAGAGCCAGAACAGCCAGAGCTTTCCACATGGCTGGAGCTGCCAGACTGTGGCTGCAGCTGCCCTGCTGCACGCACGCAGCTGGAGGTGCCCCGCTGCACACAGCTGGAGGAGCTGCCATCATCACCAAAGCTGCCACGTACTCCTCTCACCGAGGTGGGGCATGTACATGGGCAGACGGCACTTGCAGATGTGACCCACCCCTGACAGGAGGAGCGTGTGGCAGCTCTGGTGTTGATGGTGGCTCCTCCAGCCATAGGCAGTGAGGTCCCTTCAGCTACGTACGGCAGGGCGTCTCCAGCTGCACACGGCACCAGCGGCAGGTCCTCCAGGTGGCACCAGTAAGTCTCTTAATTTTTTTTGCGGGGGGTGGGGGGAGCGGCAGAGAGGTTAGGATTTTACTGACCCCAGCGGGCTTCAGGAACAACAGGGTTATCCACTGTTCCCAAAGTCCGCTAAATCGGGGTCTATAAAATTGAGGGTTTACTGTAGGGTCTTTTCTCCTCGCACTGGCAGAACTTTGAGCAACATGAATACAGCTAGCTGCACAAGTACTGGCCACACAAATTGAGGTGAGTAAGAAAAGCAAATTCTGGCCTGAAGAGTGCTGGCATTTGGCTGTGATTGAGACAGATTTTTGATTTAACTGGTGAAAGGCAGGACTCTTGTTACTTTTTGTGCTTCATTATGCCTGTGGGTAGTAGTGGTCCTGCCTTCCAACAGACAGGCTAAAAGCTTGAAAAATGCTCTTCTTAAGCACCTCTGCATTCTGCTTACTGGCTTCATGCAATGGAACATTTTATCACTTGTTCAGCTTTGTTTGGTTGATTTTTTTTCTTTCTTTCTTTCTTTCTTTCTTTTTTTTTTTCCTTGGTTCATGTTCACTTAATGTCTGTTTTCTTCAGTCAATGGTATATGGGAGCTTGCAGTCTTTGTAAAAGTAGTAAATGTCCTGCTTGTCTTGTAATTCTATGCCATGCTTCATGGTGGGTGCAGAAGGCATCTCGCAATTGTCTTCATAAATTAACACTTGCTACTCTGTGGAATGTTGTGATTCACAAAGACAGGTAGGTATTCATTACTGAGCAGAAGGGTGCTATTTTTACAGACATAGGAAGGGGCAGAAGTCCTAAGAACTGTGGACTATTATTGCAGGGTCTGCTTCAGTACAACTTTAGCTGCATTATACAACTTAGGTCTGGTCTACACTAAAAAAGTTAGGTTGGCCTAGCTGTGCATCTCAGACGTGAAAAATCCATGTCTCTAAGCAGTGCAAACAAAGCTAGCTCGACAGGAGAACCTTTATGATTGGCATAGGTAAGCTGTACACTGAAGTGCTACTGCAACACAGTTGCAGTGCTTCAAGTTATAGAAAAACCCTTACTCTCCACACTTGCAGTTGTGTATCTTATTAAGGCCTGGTTTACACTAGGAAATTAAGTTGAATTTAAGGGTCCAAGTTCAGTTTTATAAACTCCGTCTACATCCCTGTGCTCATCAGGTCAATTCGGAGGGGGCTCCAAGGTCGACTTCTGTAATGCTGGTTTCCCCCTGCAGTAACTCAAGGGGTTGAATTTGCAAAGTTGAACTATACAAGTGGAGACTGCAGCATTATTAAGATTGATGTTTATCAGCCTTTAAACTATCCCACAGTGCTCCTGGAGGTGTCCTTTCTGGTCATCACTCCACCCCCACTGCTCTCCGTGTGTTCAGGAAGTAGGAAACAGGAACCCCAGCAATTTGAATTCATTTCTTTACGATCAGTGTGGTGATTGCATCTAGCCACTTGAGAGAGCTCAAGTATGGGACCATTTGGAGAGCCAGGGTCTCAGTTCAGCAGGTGAGCTAGCCCCTGCCACACCACATCACATGGCAGCTTGGCTCTGAGGACCAGACAGTGGCACATGAGACAGCAGGGTAGCATGTCCTGCACGAGGTGAAGGCTTCTTCCCTGCACAAGATATAGCAGGTGAGGCCGAGATAGTTTTTTGTTGTTTTTTTTTTTTCCAGCTCTTTCCCCCACAGGTACCATGCAGTCAGGGATCTAGCCCCCACCTGACCATGGGGATATTTCCTGCCGCCCCCCCATGGCGTCATGTATCTGGCAGGCCAGCCCCCGGCCCACCACACTGTGTGGTGGCTAAGCTGTGGGGGCGGGTTGTGCTTGTAGGAGAGGCTGAGAAACTTCTGTGGTTCAAATTTGTACGGGGCTGCCCCTCCCCCCCCAACAGGTGCCATGCAGTTGCGGGGGGTCTGGCCCCCCATCAAACCACACCACATGGCTAGCCCGTCGAACCATACCACGTGCTGGCGTTTCAGTGTGGACCATGCTTTCCAGGCAATAGCATGTCCTGGCCTGCATGGGTGAAGGTTCCTCCTGAAGGAAATATTTTTGGGGACTGTCACCAGGTGCAAGGCGCTCCCTGAGGCAAAGATTTTTGGGGCCCAGCTGGTCCTTGTAAGGCAACAGATGCCGGGGGGGGGGACACCCCCGGTGGGGCCGCACCTATATTCTGGTGACTGCACCATGTTAACAGGTGCCTCAGCTGACACCTGCCAGCAAGGCTTTGGGGTTCCAGCCCTGGCCACATCTATATTCTGGGCTGACTCTCCTGCCTAGGCACACTGCTGCAGTACTCTCCCTTCCCAGCACACGTGGTTTGGGGAAGTGGCCTGTTTGCTGCATTTTTACCAGTGGAAAACGGTTAAGGACATAAGAACGGCCATACTGGGTCAGACCAAAGGTCCATCTAGCCCAGTACAGTAGCCAATGCCAGGTGCCCCAGAGGAGGTGAACCAAAGACAATGATCAAGCGCTTTGTCTCCTGCCATCCATTTCCCACCTTCGACAAAAGGCTAGGCACCATACCTTACCCCTTGCTAATAGCCATCTATAGACCTAACCTCCAAACATTTATCGAGCTCTTTTTTAAACTCTGTTAGAGTCCTGTCCTTCACAGCATCCTCTGGTAAGGAGTTCCAGAGGCTGACTGTGCGCTGTGTGAAGAAAAACGTTTATTAGTTTTGAGCCTGCTACCCATTAATTTCATTTGGTGTCCTCTAGTTCTTATATTATGGGAACAAGTAAATAACTTTTCTGTATTCACTTTCTCTACACCATTCATGATTTTATATACGTCTATCATATTGCCCCTCAGTGTCCTCTTTTCTAGACTGAAAAGTCCCAGTCTCTCTAGCCTCTCCTCATGTGGGACCCATTCCAAACCCTTAATCATGTTAGTTGCCCTTTTCTGAACCTTTTCTAACGCCAATATATCTTTTTTGGGGTGAGGAGACCACATCTGCGTGCAGTACGCAAGATGTGGGTGTACCATAGTTTTATATAGGGGAAGTAAGATATTTTTCGTCTTATTTTCTATCCCTTTTTTTAATTATTCCTAACATCCTATTTGCTTTACTGACTGCTGCTGCACACGTGGATGTTTTCAGAGAACTAGCCACTATAATTCCAAGATCCCTTTCCTGATCTGTTTTAGCTAAATTTGCCCCCATCATATTGTATGTATAATTGGGGTTATTTTTCCCAATGTGCATTACCTTACACTTAGCCACATTAAATTTCATTTGCCATTTTGCTTCCCAGTCAGTTTGCTGAGATCTTTTTTAAGTTCTTCACAGTCTGCTTTGGTTTTGACTATCCTGAACAGTTTGGTGTCATCTGCAAACTTTGCCACGTCACTGCTTACCCCTTTCTCTAGATCATTGACGAATAAGTTGAACAAGATTGGTCCCAGGACTGACCCTTGGGGAACGCCACTAGTTACCCCCTTCCATTGTGAAAATTTACCATTTCTTCCTACCCTTTGTTTCCTGTCTTTTAACCAGTTCCCAATCCATGAAAGGATCTTTCCTCCTATCCCATGACCACCTAATTTACATAAGAGCCTTTGGTGAGGGACCATGTCAAAGGCTTTCTGGAAATCTAAGTATACTATGTCACCTGGATCCACCCTGTCCGCATGCTTGTTAGCCCCTTCAGAGAACTCTAATAGATTAGTAAGACATGACTTCCCTTTACAGAAGCCATGTTGACTTTTGCTCAACAAATCATGTTCCTCTACATGTCTGACATGCTGCCCTGCCCTGTGAAAGGTGTTCTTTCACCAGGGGAAAATTGAGGTACCTGTTAACACAGCACAGTCAGCTGGAGCACAAATGCCCTTATATGAGGGACTGACAACACTCTCAAGGGGTTCACTTTCCTCAACTTTACTGTCCTCTACCACTTCCTCAAGTTTGCCCATCTACTGTGCTCTGGGAAGATTGGCACATAAATAGCCAGCTCTGACAGTGGTAATCATCAAAGTGTCCTGATTCAGGGGCAGGCTTCAGAAAACTGGCCATTTGTTCTCAACAGCAGGGAAGAGTGAACAGAGGGCACTCTGGGGTGATGACATCACACACCCACAACTACTGGCGGTGCATTTTTTCCCATAACACACTGGCAAAGAGCTCAACAAACTGAATGATTGGGTAACAAAATGGCAAATGAAATTGAGTGTGGATAAGTGTAAGGTAATGCACATTGGAAAAAATAACTCCAACTATACTTACAATGTGATGGGGGCTAATCTAGCTATAACTAATCAGGAAAGAGAGTTATTGTGGATAGTTCCTTGAAAACATCCATGCAGTGTGCAGAGGCAGTCGAAAAGGCAAATAGGATGTTTATTATTAAATAAGGGATAGAAAAATAAAACAAGGAGTATCTTATTGCCCCTATATAAATCTATGGTATGCCCGTATCTCGAATACTGTGTACAGATGTGGTCTCCTCACCTAAAAAGATATCCTGGCACTGGAAGAGGTTCAGAAAAGGGCAACTAAAATGATTAGGGGCTTGGAACAGGTCCCCTCTGAGGATAGGCTAAGAAGATTGGGACTTTTCAGTTTTAGAAAAGAGGAGACTGAGGGGGGACATGATAGAGGTAGATAAAATTAAGACAGGTGTGGAGAAGGTGAATAAGGAGAACTTATTTACCTGTGCCCATAATACAAGAACTAGAGGACACCAAATGAAATTAATGGGTAGCAGGTTTAAAACTAATAAAAGAAAGTTCTTCTTCACTCAGCGCACAGTTAACCTGTGGAACTCCTTGCCAGAGGAGACTGTGAAGGCTAGGACTAAAGAGCTAGATAAATTCATGAAGGTTACGTCCATAAAAGGCTATGAGCCAAGCGTAGGTATGGTGTCCCTGGCCTCTGATTGTCAGAGGATGGAGATGGATGGCAAAAGACAAATCACTTGATCGTTGTCTTCGGTCCACACCCTCTGGGGCACCTGGCACTGGCCATTGTTGGCAGACAGGCTGCTGGGCTGGATGGACCTTTGGTCTGACCCAGTATGGCCGTTCTTATGTTAAAAAAAAAACAAAAAACAAAAACCCAAAATGCAACGGGTCTGCACGAATTGTGGGATAAGTGCCCACAATGCACTGTTGTGACAGTCAAACTTAGGCAATGTAGTGGGGACACACTAAGTTGACTTTGTGAGCAGGTGTGGATGCCCAACTTTGACTTTATAAAATCTAGTGTTACAAAGTCGACTTTCATATATTTGATTTTTTTTCCCAAGTGTAGACATACCCTAAGAGAATTTAAAAGGGAACTTCAGAGAGAGAACAAGTAGGTTTTTCAGTTGTCTACTTAAATGTGTGACCTGATACACTATCGATTAAAGCTTTTCTTATTAATATCCAACAGCCGTAGTAGAGATGTTACTAATATTTCTGTCTGAGTGAATTGTTAGCCCCAACAATGGAAGATATGGCAGCGCAAATATTGCAGCACATCTGCCAGTGACTTCCTCAGACAAAGTTTCTACTCAGTGATGAGATGGCAGGATTGAAACCAGTCTGTTGCCTGTATATAGTGAAAAATACTCAGCTCAACTACTACATTTTTATTCTTTTGTTATATAGGAGGATTTGATGAGACAGAGTTTTGAGTCCATTGAAATATTTTGTTATCAATGGGTATATTATTCTTTTCTATTGTCTTTAACTTAATGAGCTGCTGTTCCACCACTCCATTTCATTGCTTTGTGATGTGTAATAGAAAAGCTTCGTTCTGAATCTTAGTAAGGTTAAGATGTTACTTTAAAATTACATCTCAGAATACCTTAACCAAAAAAGACAAGCTAAAATCCCTTGTGGCAAAAACAGATTTGCCCTGTAACCTCACGAGGGTAAAACTCCGTGTCCTAAACCTTTTACCATGAGTCTGGGCAAAGCACTAGAAAATGTACGTTAGGGAGCAGTTTCATATTGGCACAGGATAGATCAAAGGGTCTAATGTCTCTTTCATCTTTAATTTATGAGATTCTCTAACAAATGTAAAATGAACAAGCCTTTAAAAGCAATGATGCTTCTTAGAAGTCAGGATAAGACTCTTTCCCCCCTGCCCCTTGGATTTTTAGCCTTATTTCTGGCCACTAGAGGGCTTTACCCGTTAATTTTGCAAGAGCGTGATTCTAGGTATAGGAATGTACTTGAAAACTAGGCTAAGTTAGCTTTTTGACTTCTCCATATGTAGCTTTAAAATATTTTTTGTGCAGTAGAACTAGCTGTTCTAATGCTCAGTTATATAAGGTGTCAAAAATCGTTTCTGTATCATATTTTTGCAAAAGAGTTGACCACTTCATACATGGATACCTGATGTTGCCTGTTGTTCATTTTAGGCGTATTTCTTTCCTTCCTCAATGCTGCATACTCAACATTTATTTTTATGGTCTGAAGAACCACTATAATTTAATTAGGTTCTTTAAGGTTAAGCAAGAACATCAAAAAGAGAACACATGAGAGCAGGGTATGAGAACACAGTAGAAAGGTGGATTGGTACAGGTGTCTGACTGCTGAAAGATTATTTTAATATTCATTTTGAATAATCCAATTAACCTGTAAGTCTTTGAAAGGCACAATGGAAAACTAGGGTCGTTTAAGGGCAATATATCTCTTATTAATGTTACATTTTAGATTACCATTACACACTCAGCCATGATACAATGAAGAGTTAGGCCACATAGAGGAAGCTATATTTAACCGTTAATAGCTAAAATTATTACATTTGATGGACCACTTATTGCAACTATTTTTATAATATATAAGATCTAAGACTAGCCTTTATCTCAGTTTTTTAAAAGATTTTTCTGCCACTCTTAGAGTGCAGTACACGTCACTAATGGGTGACATGTAAGCTATTTTATGCTGTTTTGTCTGTTTTTAATATCAACCACGCACATTGTCAGAAGAATTTGCAGGATAACAGTAATTTGTTGGAGGGTTTACAGACAAACTCCTGAAAGTGTGTTCCTTTATTTTCTCCCCAGGAAGGAGGTATAGGCCACGGAACATCAGTTTCTGTTGTTTACGCTTTTAATTCTACATTCTATCTTTCTCACTTAAATAAACATTTAAAGTGTCCTTTATTTTCATTAACAGAAATGGGATATTCTGTCCCATAATATCATATTTGAAGTCTTTGAGTTGTAGAGGTGTTGCATCTATTGTAGAAGCTGCATCTTCAATTTATATCCCTAGGCTTGCTGTTAATGAGTTTTTGTGCACTCTTAAAAGGATTGTGAACCTTCTAGAAATGTTTCAGTGCAGTCAAAATGAGGAAACGATCATTGTAGCTTATGATTTTATGTAGACTACATAATCTCATTTGGCTTTTATTTTCAGTGTGACTCCAAGAATAATTTGTAAAGTGAAAAATGACCTTGAAGTTGAGAACAAAAGACCACTTCCTTCAGTAACACTAAGTGATTTGGAACCAGTCACTAATATCCAGATCTGGCTAGCAGATGGGGAAAGGATAGTACAAAAATTCAATGTTTCTCATAGGTAAGACTGTGTTATGACTGACATACAAAGGCATTGGAGGTGACTGTCCCATTAACACTTTTACCTTAATAGGTTTAGAAATTCTGTAAGCATTTATATGGCGCCTCATCTGAGTTCCCCTCAGATACACAAAATTGAAAATGACTTTGTCCTTCCAAGACTGTAGGAGAAACTGCTTAGGTTCTTCATGTACATGTGTACAGCCGAAGGAAAATGAACTGCTCGTTAATTAACTAACTGCAGTGTAAATAACTGCTGAGTTAATTGATCAGTCTGTGTAATACAATCTTATTAAGGCATAAAACTGTTGGATTTTCTTTCATTTGATTGGAAATTAAGTGTTTATAATTCCTTGATGCAGGTTCTTTTATAGGGAATCTTTCAGGGGCAATACAAATTTTTGTTTTATTTTTTCATACAGCTCATTTGTTTTTAAGGCCACCTGTCTTCAGAAACAAAAGTGTCTTATAGGAAGTTCCTCCAGAGAATTTGTATGAGAAACTCCCTAATGAAAGTAGATGATTGCTCATAGCTGGGATTAAACACGTGGCAGGTGAGGATGGGTGTGGAGTGAGACAGGTCTGAAAGATCCACTTGCCATGGTCAGGTACAAAGCACTTCCTGGTAAATGCCTTCCGTGCCTAAATGCTTAAGCTTTCATTCTTTAAAATTTATTTTTTCTAGACTTTATAGCTGCAGAGAGAGCCTTCCAGATACGAACTGATACTAAGCCAGTGTCTGCAGATTTACGACGACGATTCAGGGTCACTGCTGCTCATAGCTTTCCAACTTTAGCAGAGGTGACAAGGACGAGGAGCTCATCAGTGTTTGTTGCTTGATACTGGAAACCCCGTGGGCAGCAAATGGTCTGGGCAGGTTCAGACTGATTGTGCTGCTGAGGAGCAGGGCCCAAAAACTGAGGCTGGAGGGGAGAGGTAGAATAGCAGAAATACATGCCCCTCCCCCCCAAAAGCAGCCAGAAATCTCAGGGAGACCAACAGTAGTTCAAACTCCATCCACCTTTGCATCATCTGAGAAGTTGAGGTACATGAGTCAGTGGGGGAGGGAAACAGGAGACAAAGTTTCTTGTCCCTCTCAGCAATTAAAAGAATTAAAATTTGGATCACCTCTCCTAAGAGAGCCAAGACCTAGGAGCAGGGTCCTAATGATGGTGGAATCCCACCATCCTGCATGGAGAAGAGTACTCATCTATGTTTCCATCCTGACAGTGTGGAAGGAACACTTCAAACTACTCTGTGGATAATGTCTATTGAGTGGCTTGTCAAACTTCCACTCCCTGCACGTGGCTGCAATAAGGCAGTAGTTGAGTGTTCACACAAGTTTTTGTTGGGACAGAACAGGATCAACTTCTAAAGGAGATTGGATTGTAGAACAACAGCTTTCCTATAATGGTATAATATCAGGAATGAATATCTTATGTATCTCTCTGTATGGATCTCTGCATGTATTAAAGTGATCATACAGCTAATCTTCAACACCAATTCAGGTTGTGTTGCGCTCTCCCTGGTACACGGTATATTAGTTTACACCAGGTCAGGATGGCAGACTAAGGAATGCTTAGCAGTTATGGGCTGTCTCTGACTTCAACAGGATATTAGAAGTTTGACAGGATCCATTTGTTAATATTCACTGTCTCTAAAGGTCTCTTAAGTCATTACCTTAGTGAATTGTTATTAATACTGAGGGATGCATTTGCATTTTGATTATTAAACCACCGCAGAGCCTGCACACTTGGTGCATTGTGTTTATGAATTATGCTAAACCTTATGCACCTTGAAAGCAATGGACTCAAGCACTTAGAGGCATTTTAACTTGCTGGATTTTCTTTTTCCTTTTCAGAATAAGCCATATCAGAGACTTCATTACAAAATACCAAGGATCGCAGGGAAGTGTTCCCTTCAGCCTGACCACATCGCTTCCTTTCCTAGAGCTGTTGGATGAGACACTCACTCTGGAAGAAGCTAATTTGCAGAACGCTGTTGTTGTTCAGAGACTCCAGAAAACAACTGAGCCTTTCAGAAGTTTATCCTAGTCTTTGGTTTTAAGAATACCTTGACTATGACACGCTGCTGCCAGCAATGGCCAAAAGACCTTGAACACTTACCCCCAAAAAGTTAGTTTTCAATTCACCAAAAGGGAAATACAAGTTGAACTAAACTAAAAAAGAACAAAAAACCAAAAATAAAACAAAATAGCAATATCTGGATGCACTGATTCATCTCCACAAAGCTGCACTTTGAAAAACCAAAATGTCTGTGCCATGCTTTAGTTTGAGGTACCTTCCAAGCACTGAAATGCTTGAAAACCAGCAGAAATGAAACAATGGTACCCTTGTAAGATAGGGCCCTTCATTTAATTTCCTCCTAGCTACAAAGCACTGATGACTTTTTAAAGGGAGGTTTGGGTTAAAACCTTGATTCTAAAAGATTGGTGTTGCTAACAGCAACTTAAGTGAAAATTTGTATAATTTAATTTTATTTTTTCACTTCAGTTTGGACAGTGAAAATAAACCAGTTGGTTTCACTCATGTTTCTGTCAGTTTCAGGTTGCGATTATCTAATACTAATATATTTAGAGTACAGATGCTTCAATGACAGAAGTGCATTTAAACACCTATTAATATTTCCAGAGAAACTCTTATTATAAAGAAATCATTAAAAGCTGCTGGAATTGAGGTTTAAGTTAAATTTTGGGAGTTCCCTTTGAAAGCCTGACAGGAATGTGTTGGCTCCACTGCGTACTCTGTGTGAGATGCTTCAATGTAAACAACCAATAGGAATATGAGCCTCAGCAGAAGTAGCTGCTTGGCTCAGTGGCAGCTCTGTTCCCATCACCAACACATGGAATGTCATGACATATGTGTTTTTCAACTACATGTGCCCCTAGCGGAGTTCTCTAATTTTTTCCATCTGTGGGAAGAATACATTTTGTTATGCACACCAAGACATATGGATGTGCACCACCAATAGAAGCACATGCTGCCCACTGTGGATGGCTGTGGGCGCTCTGCTAACAAGCTGGGTGGCACCTGAAGCTCTCCTGGGAGGCCACCCAATCGCTCAGTTTACAGGGAGTATAATCCCCCAGCAACATAATCCATTCTGACACAAGCAGGGCCTAAGTTCTAATGGTAGACAAAAGATGGCAGTGAAATAGATGTATGTAGCGAATATACACACCTCCATCTATCCAAAATGGCCAGATATGGGCAGAGTTAATTTGCACATGTAAGTCTTGCAATAACTGTAAAAATCCTTACTTGGCAATAAAGGTGTTTTCCTCTCCAGCATTTGTTGGGGTTTTTTAATGTACTGGTTCTTACTTGCTGTTCAAGATTTTTATTTTTCAATTTATGAAATATGCCCATCATCTTCTATTCAGTTATATCCCCATGGTCAGCTACAGTTAGTGTTCCCTACCTGTTGAGAAACTAATTGGACTACAGATTTTTGCATATATAAATTCACTGGTCTCAGAGGAAGCTACAGATTAACTCTTGCCATGTTAGTCTATAGCATCACAAATAACAAGCACTCATGTAGCACCTTAGAGACTAACGCATTTATTAGCTCATGAGCTTTCGTGGATTAGACCCACTTCTTCAGATGACTGGAGTAGGAAAAAAATAGAATCCAGGGTTTATGATAGCAGGGAGGGGGGTAAAAGGGTTATCAGTCACTAGTAGGACAAGCTGATGAAGCAAATGAAGTAGGATGTCCCATTCCAGCAAATATAAAAAGAGGGAAGATTGGCCTTGTAACCTACATAAGATAGCTGAGATCCCTGTGAAGGCCATGGTTAAATGTGTCAAATTTGGAAATGAATTCAAATTCAGATGTCTCCCTCTGTAATCTTGTAAAATTCTTTTGTAGAAGAATGGTTACTTTAAGCTTCCTGGATGTTCAATTAAAGGATTTAAAAGTGTTCCCGAACAGGTTTGTGTGTGTTCCCATTCCTGATGTTGCATTTTATGTCCACTCATCCTTTGGCACAGAGGTGGTTAGGTTTGTCCAATGTACATGGAGGAGAGGCATTGCTGGCACATTTGCACATGCACTAATGTGATATATATGAGCCCCTGACGGTGTGGCAGATGTGGTTAGGACCCATTGTGATCTAGCTTGTGCAGGTATGTGGACAGAGGTGGCAATGGGGTTTGTTGCAGGGAGGGGGTTAGTGTGTTTCTGTGTTATGACGTGTGGCTGCTGGTGAGTATTTTCGTGAGGTTGAGCAGCTGTCTGCAGGAGAGTACAGGCCAGTCCTCCAAGGCCGTGAGCATGAGGGATCATTTTTGTGTATAGGTTGTCAGTGATGCACTGGAGGGATTTAAGCTGAGGTCTAAGGTGATGAGTGGTGTTCTGTTTGTTTTTCTTGTTGGGCCTGTGGTTTAGTAGGTGTCTCTGGATGCTCACCTTGCTGTCAAACTGTTTCATTACTTCCACAGGTGGATAATTGAGTTTTAAGAATCTTTGGTAAAGCTCTTTTAGGTTTTTGTCTCTGGTGAGATTGGAGCAGATATGGTTGTATCTTAGGGCTTAGCTGTAGATGATGGATCATGTGAGATGTCTTGGATGGAACCTGGAGGCATGTAGCTGAGAACAGAAGACAGTGGGTTTCTGATATGTAGTGGGGTTTATGGGAACACCACTGCTTTGTACGATAGTGTCCATTAAATGGATCTCTTGCGTGGGATGATGGATTTGTAAATGAAGCCATAAAGGTCTGTTAGATGCGATTTTTTTTTTCCTGGACCCTACAATGAAGAATAATTTTGTGCTGCAAGGGGAAATTGTTTGGTTCAATTCCTTCGGTCACAACAGTTAAGTGGAAGAGAGGATTTTTTTATTTGGGGGAAGAGAGAAGTAATATGATTACTGCAGCACAGTGACTTGAGTGCTGCATAAATCCAAGAATTTTTGTGCCCGGGATGAGTTACCTGTTTGTGAAGATGTCCAGTGTGAGTAGTGGTATTTGGAATTTAGCTTCCAAAGCTCATTCAGTGGAGAGTCAGGTTAAAACAAATGCATCTTCACTTTTTTTTTTATTTTACAAATTTAGTTTGTACCACTTAGTTTATTATTTACTCTTCATTCAGCTGGATGCTCAAGGGAAAACCAAAGCAGACTGTGAAGAACTTCAAAAAGATCTCACAAAACTGAGTGATTGGGCAATAAAAATGGCAAATAAAATTTAATGTGAATAAATGTAAAGTAATGCACATTGGGGGAAAAAAACCCCAACTACACATACAGGCCGTGTCTACGCTAGCCCCAAACTTCCAAATGGCCATGCAAATGGCCATTTTGAAGTTTACTAATGAAGCACTGAAATACATATTCAGCGCCTCATTAGCATGCGGGCGGCCACGGCTCATCCCGACGGGGCTCCTTTTTGGAAGGACCCCTCCTACTTCGAAGTCCCCTTATTCCCATCTGCTCATAGGAATAAGGGGACTTCGAAGTAGCTGGGG
Source organism: Carettochelys insculpta (assembly GCF_033958435.1). Taxonomy (NCBI): domain Eukaryota; kingdom Metazoa; phylum Chordata; order Testudines; family Carettochelyidae; genus Carettochelys; species Carettochelys insculpta. The sequence goes on from NC_134139.1 coordinate 193,453,407, forward strand.
TCCTTTCGAAAAGAAGCCCCGTCGGGACAAGTCGCGTCAATTTCAAAGTGCCGCGGCTGCCTGCATGCTAATGAGGCGCTGAATATGTATTTCAGCGCTTCATTAGTAAACTTCGAAATGGCCATTTGCGTGGCCATTTCAAAATTTGGGGCTAGTGTAGACACGGCCACAGTATGATGGGGGCTAATTTAACTACAACTGATCAGGAAAGAGATCTTGGAGTCATTGTGGATAGTTCTCTGAAAACATCTACACAGTGTGTAGTAGAAGTCAAAAAAACAAGCAGGATCTTAGGAATCATTAAAAAAGGTATAGAGTATAAGACAGTATCTTTTTGCCCTTGTATAAAACTATGGTACGCCTATGTCTTGAATACTGTGTACAGATTTGGTCTCTTCATCTCAAAAAAGTTGTATTGGCATTAGAAAGTGTTCAGAAAAGGGCATCTAAAATGATTTTGGGTTTGGAATGGGTCCCATGTGAAGAGAGATTAGAGACTAGGACTTTTTAGCTTTGAAAGGAGGAGACTCAGGAGGGGTATGATAGAGGTATATAAAATTACGAGTGGTGTGGAGAAAGTGAACAAGGCAAAATTATTTACTTGTTCCCATAATATCAGAACTAGAAGACACCAAATTTAAACTAATGGGCAGAAGGTTTAAAACTAATAAAAGAAAGCTCTTTTACACACAGCACACAGTTAACCTGAGGAAGTCCCTGCCAGAGGAGGCTGTGAAGGCTAGGACTATAATGGGGTTTTAAAAAAGAGATAGATAAATGTATAGTGGTTAGGTCCATTAATGGCTATTAGCCAGGATGGGTAAGAATGGTGGCCCTAGCCTCTTGTTTGTCAGAAGCTGGAGATGGATGGCAGGAGAGAGATCACTTGATTGTTGCCTGTTCAGTCCACTCCCTCTGGGGCACACAATAGTGGCTGCTGTTGGCAGACAGGATACTGGCCTGGGTGGATTGCTAGTCTGATCCGTATAGCTGTTCTTATGGATAACAAATATGCAGCTTAGTTTTGCTGATTGTTGATTTCACTTGCTGGCATAGCAATCTCCTTTTCCCAGTGTAGTAAGGTGGAAGGCCTAAGCCCATATAGCACAGTCCTGGTTTGAGGTCTAAGGCCTAGCAACAATGGACAAAACACGGCTAAAAGCAAAGCTAAACTGTGAGCAAGAGGTAAGCCTCAGCTAACAGAACTTGGCCCAGACAGGGCTGAGAGTACGAAATGCTAATTGGTTGAGGTGCAGAACAATAATTAAAAAAGACCTTGGTACCTACCTACTTCTCACAGATACAAACCTAGGTTCAGAACAGGGTTCTAAAATTACAGCATGATAGATAAGAGATGATACAACCAAACCATGAGGCACAAGGAGATCGGTGGCAACCTGATGATGTCAGCAGTAAAGTGTGCTTTGTTTGTACCTGTATATAACTTGATGTTTTGGGCAGGACCGTCTTTGTCTGACCTAGGGGAGCAGTGGAATTCCCACTGGCTTTCAGTCCTTTGCAGCAGTTGCATATATGCAGTGTATCACTACAGTATACTATACTTAACGTTACTTGTACGTTGCTTGACGATAAATCCTGGCTGGGTGCCTTCAATCCTTACCTGGTCTGTGGTCTTTGGGGGACCTCTGCTGCGGTCATTGGGCCCGCATCATCGAATACACGCACACACTCACCTAAACACACAAACAGCAGACCCATGAAGATGCTATGGCAGTAAATCTGCCGAACTACACCCAGAAGCTAGTAGAAGTTCTGAAACAACAACCCTTTCATTTTCTAGCAAAAGGGAAATTTGGGTGCAAAACAGCCTGATGATTCCAGTCCTATAAGAACTGTGCAACTAAATCAGGTGCATGCCATTAAAATGAGTATAGTAAACAGCCTCACTAGTATGTCTGACTAAGAGATCTGCCCGTAAGATGCGAGTCTCAGATTCAATGCACTTGACTCCTAATGTGCAACTACTGGCACAGGAAAATACACGCATTAGATCATAAACAGATCGTGCATGATATCTCCATATGGGAGTGTCCTGCTCGCCTGCATGTCTGTGTGAAATGTAGAGAGACAAGGTGGGTGAGGTACCATCTTTTATTGGATCAAATTGTGGTGAAAGAAAAGCTTTTGCGCTACACAGAGTTCTTCAGGTTTAGAAAAGGAAATATACATGCAATGAAGACATTTAGAAAGAAGAGTAAGGCAACACTATTGAAGTACCCAAAATCAGATAAAACATATACACTCTGTTCCAAAAACACCTCTCGAGTAAGGAGCAATGTATATTACTATATTTGTTCAGTTTTACGCCACCACTCTCTACATAGAATAGGGTATCTCTGGTTACGGGCTCTGTGGTGGATATCTGCATTTCCTTGGAGCAGTGATTGTGGCTGTAGCTGCAAAAACTATAAATGGCTCTGCAGTTATGTAAGTAGTTTATAAATGGACCTCTTCCACCTTTGAAAAATGCAAGATATACTAGGTCTCTGAAAGTAAAGTGATGTTTGACTGTATTATCCATTTTAAAGCTATCATCTACCCCACCTTGTGTCTCTAATCAACGGTAATATAATTTGATGCTAGAACAGTAAGTGGCTTTAAAATAGGCTACAGCCATACTTGGACTGAGCTTCATTTCCTCACTTGCAGAAAATAGGACCAGAGATGCTATACCACTCCAGTACAGAGTAGCTTCGTTTGTAGGGACTAATTGCCTATATGTTTCTATGTAACCTAATCTCTTGGTTATACAGTACAAATTGGCTATGCAGTCAAATAAGCATGCTAAACATACACATTTTCATTATGGTACTATTTGTAGATCTCTCACACAGGATTTGGGGGTACTCAGAGGTCTTCCAGGGGTACATCAACTCATCTTGCTATTTGCCTGGTTTTACAGCAGGCTTACATAAAAGGCAGTATCAAAGACAGAACAAACAAATTGCATACAATGACACTTTTGCACAGCTCTGTTTTACACACAGATTTAAACACTATATTTTCATTTCATAATTTTATAGTAAACATGAGAAGGTAAGCCATTTGTCACTAATCGTCTGTTGTAACACTTGTATGTTAAGGTCTGATTTTGGAAGCAAGTATTTTTTAAAAGTGAAGTGAAGCTTTGGTCTTGTGTTCTCCGATCAGCCTCTTGAAAGGCTACACTTATCTGGAAAGGTCAAGAACCAGTGCTCTGCAATATTCAGGCAATTATTTAGAAAATGGTTTCAGAAGTTCTAGAACATTTAAATGTACTACTTACACTACACTGCAGTATAACTTGCTTAGATACAGCAGAACAAATGTATTGCAATGGTAGAAAAAATGTGTCTGAAAATTGCAGGTACTGGGGATACTTTTTTTAAGGGGTACTTTTATTTATTTATTTTGTTTAAAGGTTGAGAAACTGCTGTAAAGCACAAACAGGATAGGGGGTTTGTGAAGCAACATACTTCGGAAATTTTAGCCTACATAGGCTAAAATAGCCTAAAGCAAAATTAATGGAAGATAATTTAACCTCTCCCCGTTTGCACCAGAGGTATTATTTCTGGGCCAAACTGAAAATGAGATTATAGACTTGTGCATTTGTGTACAGGTGCAGCCTTTCTCATTCAGCACCCTCCGAATCTGAGTGATGCCGGAGGAGGCATTTTTCTGGACTAGGGGTGGTCAGTTCTGCCCCAGGCCCTGGCCTCAATCCCACTCGTGGGCTCCCCTCCCCACAGCTGACATGACTTCCCAACCCTCTCTCTCCCCTCTGCCCCCCAGCAGCCTCCCCAACCCCCCTTCCACAGCCGCCCCAGGCTGCAGCTTCCAGGTGCTCTAGTTTTGCATGCAGTCCCAGCCCCGTGTTCCACTCCCCCCTGGGGTCAAGCTGCTGTGAGCTGCCACACCCCAGCCAGGAGCTCTGCACACAGCTGTGACTGCAGCTTCCCTTGCAGCCTCTGCCATGACCTATAAGCCTGGGCTGCCAGCTTACCAGCTCAGGTCACTGCTACTGCCCCCCTTGCTGAACATCAGCTGCAGCTGCCCTGCCCTGGGCTCCTGCTGCTGGTCTAGCTGGCACCTCCTCTTCCCAGCCCTGTGTGGGCTGTGGTCATGCCAGAAGATGGGTGTTGCTTACTGAGAATGCCAGATTTGGGATTTTTAACCTTTTATTACTCCTCTGTCTCCATATTTCAGTATGTGGAAACTCCTTAAAAATAAATTAGAAATTGCTGCATGTTCTGGGTTATCCCATGCCTCAGACTCTTTATTTCAAGGCAGGCAATAGACTTTTGCTTAGGTTAGCCTGTTTCTAGAAAGTTTGGATTGAGGTTAACAAGTGAGAAACCCTGGTGGAGTCACTCAAATAAAGAATAGTTAAGTTTACCATCTGTTATAAGCCACCAATGCAAGGCATTTTAATGGCCTTAAGTCCATTGAAGCTCACAGAAAAAAAATTGACTTGAATGGACTTTAAACAAGACTCCAAATATGTATAAGAAACTGTAGCCTAAACTTGCCCGGCTGAATGAATGAAAAAATCATTCTGTTTGAAATTGTGCTCAACTGCCTAGCATATCCTTTGACATGCCTACTCCCTTGGTTAGAACAAATGTGACTACAATCATTTTTGGCAATATAGGGTGCAGAGGAGTTGAAGATCAAACATATTGCCTCATTTCCTATAACTGTGCTGAAGCCACAAAGCCATTGTTCAGAGAATTCTATGAAATAACTACTATAGGTGAGCTGTTCACAATCAGTCTTGCCAGCAAGGGCTGCACATGTGGATTAGCTTATTTCTGAGGGGTAATTTCCAGTTTTATTTACACTAAAAAAGAAGGGCTGAAAAAGTGAGTTACTGTATATCTGCAAACTGATGTTCTTTCAAAATATGTAATCTACTTCATGATTCCAGTTGGAGTAACCTTTGCAAAACTCTGCCAATCACGTCTAAAGCAGAACCATTACTTTGTCCCTAGGGCAAATTTGCTATAGGAAAACTTGTAACATAAAAGCAAAATAACTCAAAAAAGCACACTCACCCTAGGCGTAAGAGTGCTACAACCCCCATGCCAAGTTTCAGGCTTGGGTGTCTATATTTGATTGAGCAGTTGCCCCAAAACAGGTGTATTGAGTGTGTTGACAGGGATCTCCTGAATTAGAGCCAATTAAAAAACCCACCTTGTATTAACAATTGTGCAGTTGAAGGCCTTTTATCTATATTTTTGAATTTTTATAGTTGATACTGTTTCATTTATGAACTACTTTAAGTGAAAATCCATTAAGTTTTTGCAACAGTTGCTGCAATTTTTGCTTTTAGAAAATGCAGATTATAATTCACCAGAGATACACTAGTGATAGCATAAAAGTGTACAAATATTGCAATACAGGAATATACACTGCTCCTTTACAGGCAGTTGTTCTTTCCGAAAACATGCCCTAAGGAATTAAGTGGTATCATGATTTTAGTTTTCTTTTGGCAGTATTTTACACTGGGATCCATCTCAGAGGCATTCACTCTCAATTTCCCTTGGCATTTGTTTTGCCAGATGGGGCTGTCATATCAGTTGTCTGCTGGGAGGAACTGCACCCAAGGAGGTTTCTAATTGCTTTGCATCTGTGAACACAGCTCAGCTAATGCAAGAGCATCCCAAGGCTTGATGGGGTATCCACATCACTTAACCTGCTCACACCTACAACACTAATCAACATCAGAAGGGGTCAAGTCTGCATTCCAAATCTATATAAAATTGAGTTACAGAGGTTTGCAAACACATGATCTTAACCTTACCCTCATTCCTTCCCTTCAGTTGTTTGTAAACGTCACCTATTCATTGTTTCTTAGACACAGCTGGAATACAAATAACTCTGATGGGGACTAAACTTTATTTTTTTAAAGAGAACTAGCCATTCAGTAAGTTCGTTCTCCACTCATGCACGCACTTTATTCCTCACTCTGCTGCCTCTAACGTAAGGATCCTGCTTCCAGCAAAACAAAGCCTGACTTTTTACCTTGCAAGTTGTTCGGAGAAAGGGCTTTCTTCCCTGAAAGATGAAGAACAACACAACCCCTTCTCAGCTTGGCTCACGCTTAGCAGCTGTACTGGGGACAGTGTTCAAAGCTTGCTAAATGCACTGGCTGGGCTCTTAAAAGGAAAGGATTTTGTGCATGGCAGGCAGGTAGAGTCGTCCAGCGTCTCCTACTAACGGGCTTGGAAAGGGGCTGGATAGCACTGCATTGGGCATTCAGCTGCTCCTACTTTCCGCGCCCCCCTGCACCTGGAGCATGCTGGCAGGGTGTGTCCTTGCAGGGAACTGGAGGTTTCCAGCCGGGGCGAAGCAATAGCAATAGTTACAGAGGCTCCAAAGTCCCCAGGGGGCTACGTCTCATAAGTCCTGCTCCTGCACCCCGGCTGGCTGGAGGAGCACCAGCATCACTATATAACTCCTTCCCCTTCCATACCGCAGAGCTGCACTGGGATGCAGCGTGGGAACGGAGAATCCAAGGTACCCTGGGAGCTGTAGTATTTTGGTCATCTCCCTGCCTAGAAAGTTGGCCCTGGAGCAGGGAAAGGACTACATTTCCCAGCATGCCGCTGGCTGTCAACAAGAGAGGGAGGGGGAAGCAGTGAGAGAAGATGTGATACCAAAGCACAGGCGCTTGCTGTGAAGGGAGCACGCTGGCTGCTAGAAGGGCTGGTTGTTTGAGTGGGGAACGTGCGCACAAGGGAGTAGGAGGCCTTGGCCCAGCTCTCATTCTCAGAAGCCTTCCCCAGACTGGATTTGGGATGCTGGTGGTCTGGGCTGGCAGCCCTACAAGAAGGAATTTGCTGGACTGAGATGCACTTGTGTCTGAACCTTAGCAAGGAAGGTATGTGGATACTACCCCCACCCCTAGGAGAAGTTGAAATGATAAGTAAGGGAGGGGAGGTCCTATTAAAAGTCCCAGGCAACGTTAGGTACAGTACCTAGCGTTCAAGGATTTGATTCAGTTTGCAGTTCTGAGCTGTGGAAGCAGAAATTGGCGTTTCCTTTCCAGATTTAACTTTCAGAAAGGGGATCTAGCACCTGCCTTCTGGCTTTGGACACCCTCAGAATTCAGGGTACTGAAGTTATATTTTGTTGGCTGTTGCATCATTTCTCCTAAATCAAATACTTCTGTATTGCAATTTGCTTTACAGAAATTATGATAAAATTGAGCAACTCCTGCTGAAATCTTCCTAGTGCTACCTAGAACTGGATTTGCTATTTTAAGCAATTCCCATTTTTTTAAATTTTCTTTAAAAAAGAAAAAAGGCAGTAATATTGCATTGGCAAGTTCCCCACAGGAACAGAGAGTGGAACAAAAGAACAACACCGGCACCAGTCTTTTCCTCATAATGTGGGACAATCTTACATACGATCCAGATATCCTCCCATTGCACAAACTGAAAATTGTTCTACTCTACGTCAGTTGTGTTACCATGAAGGATCCAGTCCTGTGTTCTGTGCCCATCCCAAATTGCCCTCCTTTGGTAACCATTCTACCTGATATTTTCAGTCCTTGTAAGCTAACCAGGAGTTACTGCTTATTCACTAGGTAATGCGAAACCCTTCTCTTAAAATACTAAGCCAGAGCAGTATGTAATGGACTTTGCTCTTTGAACCTAGTGTGTGGTCCTTTGCTTCTGTAGACATAGCCCAATAAAGACAATAGAAAGACTCTTGCTGGGCAGAACTGGGTATTCACAGGTAACTCCACTGCCATCATAGATCCTGATCTCACAGCGGCAGGGGGCCACTGTGAGCTTGTTGCAGAGCTGCTACTTAGGGAAATGAACTTCCTGTTATCCCAGCCTCCAGAAATCATTTGGGCTTCATTTTCTGTGCAACTGTGTGCTAGCTGAGGGTATGTGGGAATTGGAGCACCCTGCTGCAGGTGATAGGAATCTCAGTTACTTAAACCATGGCCTAGAGGGGGAGGAGCACTAAACTGCATATCTGCAGCTGCCTAGGGCCAGTGCTGAGGATACAGAATTCCTAGTTCTGCTGTTGCAAGGTTCAAAAGTATTCAGCCTTGGAATCGCCACCCTCCCTGTGGGTGGTAGCTGTAGTGGTCTACGGCTGACCTCTGGCAGTTGGCCCCATGGCTGTAGCCAGAGAAGCCTCAGGGGGCTTTGTGACTATGTGGTCCATTAAGTTAGGAGAAGATACAGAAACTGGAGGTAACCTCAAAGAACAGAGTCACCGATAGAAAAGGAATATCAGGGGAAAGAAAAAGCAGATCAGGCTTATGGGGAAAGAATAACCCCAGCTGGCTGGGAAGGACACCCGTGATAGAAATGACACCAGCATGAGATGAGGTGGTGGTGACCAGGTATTAAATTAGCATGTGGCTGGGCACAGAGGAAGAGAGGCTGGTGGCATCAGGTTCCCAGGCATTTAATGCTCACTTCTGGGAAATGGTGTTTGCAAGCGGTTTGCTCAAATGGCAGGATGGGTGCTGGGGAGAGGGATTTGTCAGACTGGATCAGGTAGCTGCTGGCTGTGGAACTTTACTGAGTGGAGACCAGGCCCCCAGACAGTGACTGGTGAAACAGGGTGAGACTGGAGATACGGCTACAGGATGTCTGAATGAGGAAGGAGTTAAACCTGCTGGGCATTTCCCCTGATCACTATGAAATTTCTGCTCACTGCGGACACTGCATGGCTCAGTGAGAACCAGCGGCTGACAAAACTGTCGGGCATCACATCCAGTCATGCAGAGGTGTGTGATCGACAGGAAAAATGTCTGAGATTCAGCCCTGGGTATACTATTGCACAGCCAAACCAGGCCCGCACCTGGGAGGGGCCGATAACTACATGGGGGCCCACAAAATGTTAATCTGGCCCTGCTCAGCCATGACCTTCCCTTGGCCCTGCCCCGCCCCCAGGGATGACAAATACTGAAAAGCCCAGCAGCAGACTGCTTGGGGGGTGGCGGGTGCTTGGGCATGGCTGGTGCTGGAGACGACACCCTGCAGCAGGGGGACTTGCCTGGGAAAGCAGCACAGAACAAGACCATCTTTCTCCCCCAGGAGCCGTGGCAGGAACAATTGCTCAGGCAGTCAGCAGAAGAGGTGAGCAACTGTCCGGTTCCCACCATCACCCCCTGGGGTTGCTGGGCTTGCAGTGCTCTGATCTCTTTCACTTAGATACCTAGGTTTCACTCTAGTCCCTTTTCCACCCACCTGCACCTTCACTAGTCCACCAGGGCCCTTCCTGAGAAGCTGAATCACAGTGTCCTAGAAATAATGCATGAGCTCAGTGCTCTTCCCCCAGCAGAGCCTGGCTTCCATGGCTTGAGGTGCCTGAGGGGATTCCTATGATCTCTCTCTTTGTTGGACTCCCTGTGCAACACGAAGGAAGCTCAGATACTCAATGAGCAGAGTCTTTGTTTTTGTTTTTGGGGTGGGTCCTATGTAATTTTATTACTTTTTGTATATTCCTGAACCTCGAAGAATAAATGTTTTGTGGCAGTTTCTGCGGCAGCACCTCCTTGGGACAAATCAGAAACATTAGATGTCTCTTTTATAGAAAACTTTGTCACCAGTCAGAAAGTAGAATTGGACTGGTTTCTATGTGAGATGTTTTTTCTACTAGGACTTGAGTGAATTCTCTCTAGCTATCTGTCTATCCATTCTTCCATCCATCCTTAGCATGGATCATATTTCCCCAGATGCTGCATATTTTTGGTGTTGTAGCAGTGTTGGTCCCAGGGTATAAAAGCAACAAGGTGAATGAGGTAACCTCACTTATTGGATCAACTTCTGTTGGTGAAAAGGCAAGGCTTGGAGTTACACAGAGCTCTTCTGATATTTTCAAAGTGTTTCCTCAAATTCTTCACCCCCTGTCCTATAATATTGTGCTAGACTCAGGATATTTTTTTCCAGAAACCAAGTGCCCTGTATTTCGGACTCCTTGGTGCTAGTTATGGAAAAAATGGAGTAAATTTTCGTTAATCTTCTTTATAGGCACATTTCCCCTGCAACAGAGAGAGAGTCACAGACTTAAGGGTGGAATTTTGAGGACAGCTCCTTTGCTATGATGTTTGTAATATTTAACTGCAGCAGTTTGTGTTGAGAGATACAACAGTATTGGAGGAAGTATTTGCTGTTCTCTTCTTGCTAGAATGCAGTTTTCCATGGAGGCAATAGCTATAAAAGAAGATGAATATTTCTGTTCAAATTGCTGCATATGTGCATTTGTCCATGTACGTCTAAGTGTGTACATTCAGTTTAAAAATTGGACTATTGTTCTGTTGTCAGTGAGAGAAATTAAGCATACAAAGTGGGAAATGCACTTAAAGCTGAAAGATCAACCTTGGTACACAGAAGGTGTAATCTTATTTATCCAGTAATATATTACAGACTAGAGTCTGATGGGTAGCATGATATACAGCTTTGGAATGTATTATCCAAATGGGAAAAACAATCTTTTAAAAGCTAAAAATGAAAATGAAATAAACCATCCCTTTTATTTCTGTGAGTTCCTCTCTAGAGGTAAATTCATGTTGGGTGACACAGCTGGAGAGAAGCATTTTCCTTAGGAAACGTTCTCCTAGTGTGCCTGGTGAGATAAACCTTGCCTTAAACTATCTGAAAGTCTCAGCTGCTCCTAGCCCTTCCCATTCCTCTTAAACCCACTGTTGGTTTTGTTCTGCATCTGTTTGATTAAAGGATCGCTTGTCACAAAATGTGTGTAAACCCAGCCACAGTCCATCAAGCTACTAAAATGTCGTCTTCCAGCTTTTGCTAGTTGTCTTCTTTAACCATTAACACATTACTAATACAGTATTCTCTTAGGGTTCAGTTCATATTAGTGAAGGAGGTAAAATTCCCAAGAAAATGAGATGTAAGTATTTGGTTGCAATATTAAAGACATTATATATAAAAAGATTATCAAAATTATCTGAATTTAAAAAATCAGTACTTTGACCCACTAGTCTAATTCAGAAGTAGAAGCATAGGTGTGTTGTGCTAAAACTTCTTGTTTTAACTTAAATTCATAAGTCTCATGGCCATAAAGGAGTATGTTGATGATGTAGTCTGACCTGCTGTAGGAACCCAGGCCTTCCCTGAAATACATCCTCAAATGTATTTTTAGGAAAAAAGTTTCAAACTTTGTGTTAAAATGGTCAGTTCTGGAGAATCCACCATAACCTTTGATAAATTATTCTCACTCTTAAGAGTTTTCTCCTTATTTCCTGTGTGGATTTTCTTGGTTCAATTTAGGTGTAATTGTTTTAGAAGCAGAGCAAGGGGAGAGTAAGTTGCAGCCTGAATATTTATTTTTAAAAACTAAGATGGGGGGCGGAGGGCAAGAGAGTTGAGCTTGTTTACTGATTATCTTCAGATGCACTTCGAAACCTGGCACTTACTACAGTACAGATAAAAACTGCATACATTACAATAATGAACCAATATTTAGGAGCTATTTGAGGACTAAATAATTTTGTTCAAATACAATTTAAAGTCTCTCAAAACAAACCGGGTGTTCATTTAATCCAAAGAAGCATGACTGAAGAATGAACATAATGAATAGTTAATTCTTCTGTTTTAAATAAATTGGATTTAAGACCTACTGTGGTTACTCATATTATAGCTGTGCCTAAATTGGGTAAGAGCTTTCAACAAAGCAGTGGGCAAACTCATAGAAAGTGTCCCTCTTCTGAAGCAATTAATGGGTGGCATTTGAAAATGGAAGGTGAGAAAGGGAAGGAGGGATGAGGGTAACATTGATTATGATTGTGTACTTGCAAACCTTTGTAACACAATCTCATATACTGGAATGCAGACATGGCACCTTCTTATCATAGTGGATGTTGACAAAAATGCAAGGAGAAACTGAGAATGAATGCCTCTGAGGTGGAGCGCAGTTTAAAATGCTGAGAAAAGAAAACTGAGGCCAGGATACCACTTCATTCCTTAGACCGATGGGTCACAGTGGAAGGCATCATATGATAAATAACAAACTAAATACCCTGGCCTCACCCCTTCTCCAAGATCCCCTATCTCTCACTCACTCCATCTGTCCTCCTCGCTTTGCTCGCTGTCCACCACCTGCACTCCCTCTCATTTTCACAGGTCCCTTTTTGACAGGGTGTGCAGCCCTCAGATAGAAGGGAGACAGTTACATGAATGTGATAACCAGTGTTCACACTGCACTCCAGCTGCCTAATGGCTGTCAAGTATTTTGTAGGTGGCCACGTCCAGGTGCATTTAAAGGATGATAATGCAATGGCTGGGAGTGGTTTTGCAGGGAACTCCTTCTGTGCATACTCCACCCCAAGAAATTGTCTGATACGCTTCTTGTCCTTTATAAAAACAATGTGATTGTATCACAGTAGCATCTAGAGGTGTCAGAAAAGATCTGGGACCCACAGTGCAAGGCATTTGTACAAACCCATAGTAAGATACAGTCCCTGGCTCTGTGAAATAGACAAGGCATACAGGAGAAAAGAAGTGCTATTGTTCCCATTTTAGAGATGGGAGAACTAAGAAATGTCAAGACAAGTGTGCTTTGAAGTACATGCCAATAGTAGCATAACGCATTCTGACACAGGTCGTGCTTATGTTTTACCTAACTTCTAACAGTAGGTGAAAGTTGGCTACAGTGAAATAGATGTATGTAGTGAAAATACAAACCTCCACTTATCCCATGTTGCCAGACAGGGACAGACTTAATTTGCATATGTAAGTCTTCCAATAACTTTAAAATTCTGATTTGGCAATACAGGTATTTCTCTCTCCTTCCTTCATTTGTTCTTTATATCAGTCCTCACTTTTTGTTCGTTTGATTTATTTTACAACTTATAAAATATGGATGTCATCAGCGTCTATGTCCTGTCCCCATCACCAGTTAAAGTTAGTGCTTTATACTTTACCTGTTGAGAAACTAATGGAAAGACTATAGATTTTCACATCTATAAGTTCAATAGTATGTGGATTTGTGAATGGAACCATAAAGGTCTGTTAAATGTGATTTTTAGATGTGATTTTTCTGGACCCTACAACAAATAACTGATTGTGTGCTGCAAGGGGAAATTGTTTGGTTTAATACTTTTATCACTGGAGTTAATTGCATGAGAGAGGGTTTTTTCTAAATATAAAATTACTGCACTGCAGTGACCTTAGTTTTGCATAAATCCAAGAATTGTTGATCCTGGGATGACTTACCTCATGGTGAGTGATGTAGCAAAACAAGCATGCATGAAGCTGTCCCATGGGAGTGGTGTGGTTTGAAAGTTAGCTTCCCAATACTCTTTCAATGGAGAGTCTAGTTAAAAAAAAAAAAGTATCTTTAAAAATACTCTTTTTTTTTTTTTTTACAACTGTAGTTTGCATCATTTAACAGTTAATTCCTTACTGTTCGTTCAGCTTGGATAACACAACCTCTAGCTCAGTTTTGCTTATTGTTAATTACTTGCTGACTCCCCTTAGCACAGCACATGGAATGTTTAGTTGCAAGCCTTCTCCTGTGTTCCAATGCTAGCAAGTGTTCTAAAATGACTCCCTTGCATTTTCTAACAAAAGGGAAATTTAGGTACAAAATACACTGATGATTCCAGTCCTGCTAACAACCATGCAGCTAAATCAGGTACAATCCATTAAAATAAAATGAATACAGGAGACACTACACTAGTATGTCTGACTAATTTGCAGAGCAGCCTGTAAGACAGGTAATTCTCAAATTCAAGGTATAAGAATTTCTAATATGCAATTACAGGCAAGAAAAATATGTTCATTTGACCAGGGCCCAGCTACAGAGCAGGGTGCTGCGACTGGGACCAGAGTGCGGGGCTGGGAAAGCAGTGGGAGCTGGCCCACCCCATACACAGCCTGCAAGAGACAGGAACAAGGGTCCAGTGGCACCCTGGCTGACTCCTTCCACCTACTGTACTAAACAGTGAAGCTCTGCGTCTTTATTTATGAAGCTGTTGTAAGTAGGATGGTTAGTGACTTTAAAAAGTATCACCGGCACTCAGACCATACATAGAGATCCAAAGGTCAAATTTCAGTACTCTGCCTCGGAATGGTTGCTGACCCCTGCTTTAGAGGCTCATGCACTAAGGTATGGAGGTCCCAGGTTCAACTCTGCCTGTGGGTGGTTACACTTAGGTTAACCTATTTCTAGAACAACATTTGGATTAAAGGTAACAAGTCAGAAAGCCTGGTGGAGTGGCTCAAATTAAAGGATAGCTAACCTTACCACCTGTGTTAGAAGCTTCCAGTGCAAGGCATTTTAATGGTCTGATCTTAAGTCCATTGAAGCCCATGGAACAAATTGTTGTCTTCAATGGATTTTGAACCAGACTATAAATATAAAACTGATATTGTAGTCTAAACTTGCCTGGTTGTAATGAAAAATAAATAATAATATTGCTTGAAAAAAATCATGCTGGACTGCCTAGCAGATGCTTTGAAATGCCTAGTCCTTTATAGAATTAAAACTTGCTACTATAAGCATTTTTGGCAATACAGGTTGCAGAGGAGTTTAATATCAAAAGCTATTGCTTAGTTTGCTATATAACTGCTCTGAAACCACAGAGCCACTTTTCAGAGAATTCAGTGAATTATTACAGTAGTGGAGCTATTTAAAATCAGTCTTGCCAGCAGGGGCTGTGTATGTGGATTAGTTTGTTAGTTTCTGCAGGCTGTTCTATTAACTGTAAAAAAAAGAATGAGTGAAAAAGCAAGTCTTACTCCGCATCTGCCAGCTGAAGTTCTTTCAAATTAAGTAATCCACTTCGAGGCTCAAGTTGGAGTAGATATCACAAAGCTTTGCTAATCATGTGTAAAGCAGAACGATTATTCCCTAGGGGAGCAAAAATGGTTACAGAGCATTTGTGATATAGAAACAAAACAATTAACTCAAAAAACGTGCTCACTCTTGGTGTTAAAAAACACCCATGCCAAGTTTCAGGTTTTGGTGGCTATATTTGATTTGTCTAATTGCCTGAAAACAGGTGTACTAAGTGTGTTGACAGGGATCTGCTGATTAGAGATAATTAAAAAGCCACCTTTATAATTAACCAAAACAGTCAACTTGTCCATTGTTATCTATAAAGGCACACATGGCAGGCATTTTTTACTTAATATCCACTCACAACAGAAGTTAGAGGTTTGGAATCTCAATTATTTTCATAAATGATCCTAAAGGTATTTAAACAAGATTAGAGTTATGCAGGTTGACTCCTGGAGCCCCAGTGTCTTAACCATAGAGTAACTCATAGTTAATATTTGAAACTAAATTTTATAAAAATTACAGTTGTGGAGAAAATGCAGTTTTGGGGTCCTTATTCTCCAATCCTACATCCAAGAGCAATTTTGCCCTGAGTTCTAGCGCTTCTGTGGCTGGACTGGAAGGACTAGGAATGTTTTGTTTTTTTTTGTTTTTGTTTTTTTTCTGAAAAGGGTTTTTCAAAGCACAATGATTTTAAAACTTGTACTTAAATGGGGGTAGGGGAGAGAGTGCTGAAGACTCACAAGATGAAAGGTGCTGTCCTGTAACTGTTTTTTTCATTTGTTGCCAGCCTTCGCATTGGGCAGGGAATAAATGTTTCTTGTATGCGGGTTGCTCACTGTTGCTATGCCCATGACTGCCTATGAAATGCTGCTGCAGCACAGTGAGTGCTCTATGCAATTCATCCATTGCTCTGCTGCCTCTTTTGCAAGGATCCTGCCTCCAGCAAAATAAGCTCTGACTTTTTATTTTGCAAGTTATTTGGTGAGAGGCCGTTTTTCTCCAAATGGTGAAGGACAACACAGTGCCCTCTCAGCTTGGCTCCTGCTTTGCAGCTCTGCTGGGGACAGTGTCCAAAGCTTGCTAAGTGTACTGAGCTGGGCTAAGCAATGCAGCCTGGGCATCTTAAACGGAAATGACTTTGTGCATGGCAGGCAGGTGGAGGAGCCCACCCAACTCTGACTCACCTGCTAACAACCCTGGTGGGGGGCTGGATACCGTTGCATTCGGAGTTCAGCTCATGGGTGCTGGGGGTGCTGTAGCACCCCCTGGCTTGAAGCAGTTATATCCATTATATCCCGGGTTTACAAATTGGTTCAATGGCTTTCAGCACACCCACTGCACAAATTGTTCCAGCATTCTGGGTGCAGCTGCCCCTGCACCTGGAACATGCTGGCAGGGCACGACCTTGCAGGGAAGTCCATGTCTCCGGCCAGTGGTGGAGCAACAGCAGCAGCTACTCAGGCTCCTGAGTCCCCAGGGGCCCGAGGCCTTTAACTCCTCCTACTGCATCCCAGATGGCTAGAGGGGCCTCCAGCAATTATGACCTTTCCCCAGCCCCATCCCCTTAGGTGCTGAAAAGCTCCACAGCGGATCACTTGGGCCTGGCTGGTGCGGGAGGAGACTCCCTACTGCAGGGGAATGTGCCTGGAAAAGCCGTGCCAAAGGCCACCTTTTTCCCGGACAAGCCGACTCAAGAACAATTGGTCAGAAGGTCAGCAGAAGAGGTGAGCAGCTGTGATTGCCCATTGGGCCAGTGCACTGACCTCTTTCCAGGGCTTTTGCTCCAGGCTCTTAACACACCTGCATCTGAACTAGTCTATCAGAGTCTTCCCAGGGAATCTGCATTACAGAGTCCTAGAAATAATGCATGGGCTGTGGCTAGCTGAGTGCTGGTCCCACAACAGGGGCTGGCTTTGTTGGTTTGAGGTGCCTGGGTGGATTCCAGTGATATCCCTCTTTGTTGGGCTCCCAATTATTTAGTCTGGGAAGCCAGAGGTCAAATTAAGCCTCAGATGTGGAGGTGGGTAGACAGGCATCAGGGACCAGTGGCAAGGGCGGGGCGGGGGGTGGATGTCAGTGACATTGAGGCCAGAGCCTTCCACCTTGCAGCCAGGCAACAAAGCCTGAAGCCCAACACTCAGAGGACAGGGCAATGGGATGACATGCAAGTCCAGGGCTGGAGCCTGCTATCAGCCACTCCCAAGGATGAAGCCCCAAACCCACTGCACCTAGGAAGGTGGTAAACTCACTGACTGCCTGCTGCTCCAGCTTGTGTACCTCCAGAGTGGGGCAGGGCCCAACCGCAGCTGGTGGCTCCTGGGGAGAGGCTGCTGCTTTGTCCCCTCCCCCATCACTGCACAGGAGGTGGTGGTTGCAAGAAAAGCCCCTGATAGCGGCATTTGAGAAACTGTGTGGAAGGAGCACCAGAGCTGGAAAGCCTGGTTCTAATCTCTACTGAGTCTTTGCCAAGTCATTTAACTTCTCTGCCTCTGTTTCCTCATCTGTCATGTGGCTTATTACTTGCAAGGATAGATGGGTACTGTTTCAGCAGTGCTTTAAACATGCAAAACTCTCTATCAGTGAGTGATGATGTCCCGAACGTAATCAGATTCCAGCAGCTCATTTTATTCAAGCTATCGATAGCTATAAACAAAATTAGTCACTGCTGAAGGCCTCCATTAACTGCTGCTGAGACAAATGTTAACTTTGCTTGAAGGTGATCAGTAAGTTTACTACCCAAGCAGCCTAACTACATCTAGAAGGTGATCAGAATTTCTATGGAAGTTCCTAATCAACAAATGTGAAAGTATTGAGATCCTTATTGTTCTAGCCATAAAGCTAACCGGAAAAATGCAAATATAAGTCTGCGGAAGTGTGTCTTACCCATGAAAGCTCATTACCTAATACATAAATTTGTTAGCCTTTAAGGTGCTATTTGGAAAAATGAGAGGGTTTTTTTATTTATTGCTAATTATTTCACAATTGGATATAACTGTTTTAATGCCAATTTCTTAAATATTGAACTGGAACTGCTGTATAATAATTCCAAGTGTGATACTTAGTCAGTGAAGTTACCGTATGGTTCTAGTGAGTTATTAGACTTTCCTGAATTCCTAAGTCTAGCTGAATACGGGGCTTTGAAGAAACATGTAGGAAAGCAGCACAATGGATTCTTACAGCCTCCCAAGAAAATACTTTGTGGGAACTTACAGGATGACTGCCTGTTTCCAGGCTCCTGTTGCCGGTGCTGCAACCTGCCAGATCAGAGGCTCTAAAGAGGAATTAATGACAGTCTCTAGGCCGGCGGTGATCAGCTTTTAAAGGAGGCCCTCCCTGAAGCTGAGAGAAGGCAACTATTTGAGTTAAGAGAATAGTTTTATTTTGTTTTCCCACCCAGACGCTAATGATCTATGTGTTATGAGAGGACGTGAGGTAGGAATCTTAGAACTAACAGGATCCGCACATGGAAGATGGATAAAGATCTGGCAAACTAGATGTGTCTGTAGTTAGTTTATTGTTTTAAGATCCTGTCTCAGAAATACTGTGGTTCTCTTAAATTATACTTTGCTTGGAGAAGGCTGTCAGTTCTTTACCAGTACTATATCATCTAATAGTAAAAGTAACCTGATACATCATAAATGCTTTCAGAAATATGTACTACATAGCCAAATAATACAGCATGTTATTGGCACCTCATTTTATCTTAAACTGACTGTAATGGAAGAATGAGAGTATGTGCATTCAGTCCAGCTGTTTAGCCACAGCCAAGGCGGACCAAGGATTAGCATTGCTTCCGGAAGGAATTTGAAAAAGATTTACAGGTTTTAAAGTTTTTTTAAAAAGGGTTTGAGTTTATCAGAAAATAGTTTTAGTCAAGCTCCTAATGTGTGGCTTCTGTAGTGACTGACACTCAATACTGAGTTCACTAACGCACCTAAATCAGAGCTTTTAAAAATATTTCCCAGTAACATGGCATCTTCCCCTACAAAAACATTTTATCTTTCATTAAAATCTCTGTCACACAGCTAAGACTTTGGTCTCCAAATTATTAGTATTCGTAGTAGAGTACAATACCTTTTTCTCTTCCTTGATTTTTCTGCCAGTTATTTTCAGTATAATATTGTTTTTATGCTTAGCACTTTTCATCCATACATCTCAGGGTGCTTCAACGAAATTGGACATGTGTTTTCAGGTAAAATTTTCAAAAACACCTAAATGATTTAGGAACATAACTTCTACTGAAAAGCAAAGGGGCTTAAGCTCTGAAGTTGTTTTAGATGCTTTTCAAAACTACGCATTCTGCATACTTTTTTTTTTAACAATGATGTAATGAAGGCATAGCAAAATTAAGTGTGACCTGTCCAGGGTTACACTGGAATTCTGTGGCAGAGTGAGGAATTTGAACCAAGCAGTGCTTACAGTTGTGATGGAGTGGGGGGAGTGCCTGTGTGAGACTCAGGCTGGATGTGAGAGACAAGCAGAGCAGCTCCCAGTGCTAAGGGTGACCCTGGGGCTACAACCTATGGTGGCAGGTAACACCTCTGCCCTGAACAAAGAGGAGGGAGGAGCCGAGCTGGTTTTTGAATCGGGCGCGGCAGTTAGAGGCTTCGGGGGAGAGGGAGCTGGAGGGCAGCCAGCCTGAGGAGAGGGAAAGCTACACCCCAGAGGGGCACCCCTCGGGCTCTTCTCCCCAGGACAGGTTGGAATGACTGTCTCTGACTGCTGTACTGATGCTTCTGTAAGAAACTGGGCATGTGTTGCCTAATAAACCTCCTGTTGTACCTGCTGAGCAAGAGTCACTCCTGCGAGCGGACGGGGTGCAGTGCATGGGGACCCCTGAACCCCATCACACAGTATAGGAAAAAAGTAAAAGGCCCTGAATGTCAGGCTGCTTATTTTAATTTAAATAATGTTGAAAAGCAAGGCAGAAGTGAGGTATCCCCTACAAGAAGCAATAGGGCCTAGAGCCATGCAACCTTCGATTCGTTCAAAAACTGGACCCAGAACTTCTGAGTTTCTGGTCAGAGCCTTGCCTGAAAGACCATTTCTCTTCTTTGACTATCATCTAAGTAGAATAATATGAGAATTTATATTTGTCTGAACCAATAGATACATACAGAAGCCAAAAAAGTTTATCAGATCATTACTCAATATTTTGCCATCTGAATGATTCAAGTTTGGCATAGATAACACCAACTTTCAGTTTTTCCCACTGGACAAGTCATCCAAGACAAAGTAGATATTGTGTCCATACACTAAGAAGCCTGCCTAATTGCTTCTTATCACCTAAGGGAAGGCACCTAAGGAATGGACAAGATCTGTGCTAGAGACAATACCCAAGAAAGGAAGTACATTGGAGTGCAAGAACTACAGAACGATTGCCCTAACGAGTCATCTAGGTAAGGTGCTGATGATGATACTGACTGAGAGATTAAAATCACAGATAGAAGAACATGTAGCACACAAGCAAGCAGGGTTCAGAAAAGATAGAAGTAGCATACAGCAGATACTGGCACGAAGACTGATAGTGGAGAAAGCTCGACGAAAGAACAAAAACGCATACGCTTGCTTCGTCGATTTTCAAAAGGCATTTGATACTATAGATGAGAAAGTGACTTGGACAGTGTTGGAGTCAGACGGAGTGGATAGCAGACTAATACGGTTGTTGAAAGATATCAATAATGATTCAGAGGCAGCAGTGAGAACATGTGGGGAGTTGGGAAGTTGGTTTGAAACAAGTAGAGGTATGAGACAAGGAGATCCAATATCGCCAAGTATCTTCATCGCACATCTGGAGAGAGTGATGGACAAGATCAAGGAAGAGGTAGAAGGGATATCTGTGCATGGGAAAAGAATTAACAACTTGAGGTTTGCAGATGATATAGTTATCATTGAGGAAGTTGAGGAGAAGCTAGCAAAAATGGTGCAGGTGTTAAACGAAGAAGGGAAGCGGTACGGACTGATTATGAACATCAATAAAACAAAACAATGGTATTTGGAGATAAGGAAATAAGAAGGAAGAGCTGTGTGGATGGTATTGAACTAGCAAATGTGGAGGAGTTCACATATCTGGGGAGCAACATAACATATGATCTAGACTGTAAGAAGGAAATAGCGACTGGAATAGCGAAAGCAAGAGCGAGTTTCAAGGCGATGGATAAGATCTGGAAAAGCAAAGCAATTTGCTTAAGAATGAAGCTGGGTGTGTTGAAAACGTGTATTCAGCAGCATGTTGTACGGATGTGAGACGTGGGTGATAAAAGATTTGAAAAGAAGAATATTGGCGTTTGAAAGGAGTTGTTATAGAAAGATTCTGAGAATAGGATGGATGCAGAAGGTCACCAATGAGGAATTATATAGGAAGATACAGACGAAAGAGAACCTGCTGCAGAAGGTTATAAAACGGAAGCTACAACTATTTGGATATATTTGCAGAATGAGCGACGAACGAAAAATCAAGACCCTAGTATTCGGCATAATGAATGGTTTGAATAGGAGAGGCAGACCCCACAGAGAATGCATAGATGATGTGGTAGAATGGTGCGGAGCTAGTCTACAGAAACTGAGCCACTCTGTGCTGTATAGGGAAAGATGGAAGGAAATAGTGAGAGAGGCATCAGACACCAATGGGCGCTGAGCACACGGTTATTGATGATGATGATGATGATGATGATGACCTATCCGTGGACTCGCTGCTTATGAATCTATTCCCCTGCACTTGAATGGTCCATGCCTACTTGCAGTCATTAAGGAAGAGGCTTTTCAAAATTGTCTTATAGAAAGCCAGTGTACTTGAACTCCAGTCCTGGTAACCTGGCAGAGGCATTGACAGCTGAATCACCGTGTTCTAACCTGGTTTCTTCCAGTAGCCTGATTCACAGAGGTGCTAGGTGTTGCCTTGAGGTCCATCACTGTGGATGTTTGCGTTTTGCATTTGCTCTTAACCTGTTGGTTCTTGTTCTGTTTCAGCTCAAACAGGATGACAAGCTCTCCGTTTGCAGCAAACTATGCTACGCAGTAGGAGGTGCTCCAAACCAAGTTGCAACAAGTGCCACTGCTTTCTTTCTACAGATCTACTTGTTAGATATAGCACATGTAAGTAATGTGGAAAGTGCTTTTTGAGTAGAATTTGGTTCACCTACTTAATTTTCCTGTATTTAATATTAAAGTAATTCAACAAATATGCCTTTTACAAAATATTTTTAAATTATTCAGCTTTTTGGAAGAAAGAGTTGCTCCCCTAGGAATAAACTTGTTTTCTGTTATTAAAGGCTATGTCTACACTAGCCCCAAACTTCGAAATGGCCATGTAAATGGCCATTTCAAAGTTTACTAATGAAGCGCAGAAATACATATTCAGCGCCTCATTAGCACGCGGGCGGCCGTGGCTCTTTGAAATTGACGCGGCTCACAGCCATGCGGCTCGTCCCGACGGGGCTCCTTTTTGAAAGGACCCCGCCTACTTCGAAGTCCCCTTATTCCTATGAGCAGTTGGGAATAAGGGGACTTCGAAGTAGGCGGGGTCCTTTCGAAAAGGAGCCCCGTCGGGACGAGCCGCGCGGCCGCGAGCCACATCAATTTCGAAGAGCCACAGCCGCCCGCGTGCTAATGAGGTGCTGAATATGTATTTCAGCGCTTCATTAGTAAACTGCGAAATGGGCATTTACATGGCCATTTCGAAGTTTGGGGCTAGCGTAGACACAGCCAAAGTCTCACTGTGACAATAACTGACCATAATTGATTTTAATATGGTGCTTTCAACACTGCTGGGTGCTGTAGGTGCATACACACACACGTTCATATACACACAAACTTGCAGTCCATGCCTTAAAAGAGTCATCAACTGTAGGACATCCTTAGATGTCTTTAAAATGGGGAAACAAGATTGTTATGAGTTCACAAAGCTTTTTTTTTTTTTTTCCCCCCACATTCAATCTTGACCTGTGGCAGGTTAAGTGATGTTGAAATTAACTCCAGTGGTTAGAGAAAACTCATCTCGCTTTTGTTTGGTCCAACTAGGATACTTTTCAGAAAAAGTCTAGGTATTCCTCACAAAGGGTCTTCCCTCCTTGCTTGCAGCTTCCTGGAGACAGAGCCAGCCATGTAAATAAAAGCAGGTTGGGAGTGCCCAGAGGGGCAGCCAGTTCATTCTGCCACTAGTCGGTGGAAGCAGATCCCACCAGACCTCCTCCTCTGAGCAACAACAAAACCTGGAAACAAATCCTCAACCAGTGTGACTCGTCTGGCTTGTCCACTATAGATATAGTAACCATGGGGTTTGGCAGGAGCATTTTATTTTGCATATGTGAACTTGTGAGAGGGAGAGAGAAGAGGCTGTTGAGAAAAGGTACTGTGGCGTGAAATGGACTCTGAAGGCCTAGTAAGGGATGGAAATGGCCAGTCCTGTAATTGCATGAAGGAGTGAAATGCCACTCCTGCAGGTGGTTGGGCACAGAGAGCAGACGCTAGAGATCCTGGTTCAGCATTTTACTATTCATTGCATGTTGGAGAAGTGGACCAATACACTTAGTTTAGCATGGTTGGGAAAGTAGAGGGGGAAGAACCATTGTTAGTTCTTTAAATTCTTTAAAGGCTTCTTTAAATTGAAAGGTGAGGTTTTTGCATAATGGCCTGATTCCAGGAGTTGCAGCTTTAAGAAAAATACCAACTACCACAAGTCTCAAGAGCATGGCAAGATCTGGGAACACTGCGGTAGGCAGGGAGAGAGTGATCAGATGTGGGACGTTTTATGGGGAATGAAGTAGAAAGGTTTTAGATCGGGAGGCTAGACGTATGGGTGGAGTCAGATGGACCCCTGAGGGATAGAGGGCCTGGCATGATGTGATGGTGGGAAAAGCTTCTTACAGACAAAGTAATAGAAGGCGGGTTTGTCTCTAACCCTGCCAGCCTTTTACTTCCCCCATAGGCAGTGACAGAAGCAAGGGGAGATGTGGAATCAGAGCCAAGACTGAGGGAGATGACCTGAGATGGGAAGGAGACAAATAATATGTAAAGGATTTCACTTTGATTTGTGGCTTGGTATTTAATGTCAGTCAGCTGCTCCAGCAGGGGAGTTGGGAGCACCATCTTGTGTTGGTGACGTGGGTAATTAGTTCAGACTCCTTTTAAACCATCTACACATGCAGAGGGAGAGTCCAATCCCCACTCCTTCAACCAAGGGCCAATAGGTTCCTTACAACACCTTCTTCCTCACCTCCACTTCCCACCTTCTGCGTTCAGCGGAGGAAAATGTAGGGAGCAGCTAGCCAGAGACTGAAACCTGCAGAACAGCTATGGCAACAGTTTATGCAGGGACTGTTACCTCAACAGTTAAGGGCAGTAATTAATCCCACCCCAATTTACAAGTCCAACCCCCACCCCTCCATATCTATTCCCTGGGCAATGATCAATTCACACAACTACAGATGAGCAAATACCTGTTAATCTGTTGGTTAATAAATTTACTGTCAGTATTCTGGTTGTCAAGTAACATAAAACTGAATGAGGGTAAATATTATCCCTCCACCTTCCCCACACCCTACCGCAGTCCTGAAGTCTGACGGAAAGTCAGGCAGGTCTGGTGGCAGCAGGAGAGAGGAGCAGGGATGGCAGGCGGGAACAGCACAGCACTTAGAACTGGATGGATATTATGTTCTGCTTCTGTCTTTCTTTTCTTCCATTCTTCTCTCTTTGACATGTCCCGCATGCAGAGTGCCTAAGGGAAATGGTGAGTATATGTGTGTGGATGTCTGACTGATTCTCTCACTGTCTAACTAAAATTAATAAAAGATTACACTGGCCTACGAGGCCTGACACAGTATTCCTGTGGCCCTAGCCACCAGTTAAACTGGCCTACAATGCCGAGCAGTAAGCAGTGCTGCCTTAGCCACCAGTGGTCTCCTCTACGTCTTCTGTCTTAGTGGCCTACAGCTGTTGCCACCAATGCTGACAGGAGACACTAGAGAGCGAGCTCTGAGGTGATTGCTCCACCCTTTTTTACAGATTCTTGTCTCCAGGCAGATTCTGGTCAGGAGACCCAACCTTTCCCGCCTTAATTCCCACCCTTTTCTGATGGAAGGGGATGATTCAGCATTGGTGGCCATCTTTCAAAATGGAAACTGACATGGGATCCATATTAAAAGTGGAAAACAAAATGGAGTCCACCTGGAAACAAGGATGGGAGTCAACCCAGAAACTATATTGGAGACCATGTGAAGTTCAGTTAAAACACAACTGAATACCATATTTTAAATCACCCCAACAGGACTTCTGATGTTATTGGTGTTTTCTACAGTTTTGACTAGATGTTCCTCCCCCTGTGCTGACCGGGTCTTTCATTCTGACTTCTTGTCCCCACCCGCACGGTCTCCTCCCTTCAATCTCACGCCATATCTGTTGTTCCTTCTTTCCTGCTTCCCTTGCCTCTCTTCTGCAGGGTCTCCCTCGCCCCTCCCCTTCTGCGTCCCCTTTCTATTCCTTTTTCTCTCTAGTCAGCTGGCCCCTGGTACCTTCCCCTTTCCTTCATATATCTTGTCTGTTCTGATAGCAAGCTCCTCAGAGTATGGTTTGTATGTTTGTACAGTGCCTGGCACAGCAGGAACCAACACTAATCCCTAGGTGCTACTGTTGTAAATAATTAAGAGGAATAATACTCTGATTAACAAGCCCCTGTTGAAACACTCCTGATCTAAGTGTCAAAACTTGCTTTGCAATTATGATAATTGTAAAGCGTACAAATTGGATGGTATTGCGTGGTAATGGTGCTTGATTTTCTGGTCCTTGTTCATTTGTTTTGTCAGTCTCAGTAAGTAGACATGAAGGAACCATTCCACTATTTTTCCAATAAAGATCTGAGTTGTGCTTCCTCCTCCCCCAATTTTTCAGGGTCAAATACTTAATTTTACAGTGATTACACTTCCCACGCACAGAGGACTGAGCCATTCTCTTTCAAATCCTGATTGAGCTGTTAATGCAAAATCTTTTATATTCTGTGTGAGCTGTTTTCCAAAACATTAACATTCAGAAGTAACCCTTTGCAGCCTGCAGTTTTACCATTAGAATTCCATCCATCCAATTTACTTCCATAAATACATGTGATCCCATACCACCAAGAAACTTTGGGCCAAATTCAGAATTGCTCTAAGGAGCGACTAGTTGCACAGTTTTACAAGCAGGTGAGTTGGCCATATTGTATTTTAGTATTTGTGTCATATTGCAGAAATCCCAGGCACGTAAGCCCTATTCATGGTAAGCACGACTACGTATACAGAGAAACACTACATGTCAGAGAGTTTAGTCTCTCCTAGTTTCCCTTCCTACTCTATGTGCCAGTCCAGAATCCACTTTCTTGCTGTTCCTTTGTGTTATCTGAGCAATGCTAGTGCAGAGCATCTTCTCATTTGAAGATGTGTGTGTTTGTGTCCCCCTCCTCACCATAGTTTCTGAGCATCTGTATCTCTTGGTCCCAATGATAACTACAGCTTGAGCCTCTGTAGCCTGGAATCCTCAGGATCTGACCAGCGCTGAAGGAGAAAAGCTGCTGAACCACAGAAGGTCAAGATTGTCTAACAGCATTACCAACACTGCCCCTGCTTACTGGGCTCCTAGAGGACATTTAGGGGTAAAGAACAGCACAGCACACTTAAGAGCCAGGACTGGCGACTGTCAACAAATTTTATGGGACCCCAGTAAAAGTGGGAAAAACCCATGATAAGTGATTGTCTGACTAACTAAAATTGTGCTGGATTACAGATATTTCCAGACAAGAGAGGTTCAACCTGCACCTTATTTCTAATTTCAGTGCAATTTTATACCTTTTAACTCTCATTAATCCTCTTTAAGAGGAATTCTTCTTAAATCCCTTCTCCGGATGTTGTCTAATGGAGCTGCATGGAAAATAGTAAATCTTTGGTGGAAAAATTCAAAAGAAATGAAGAAAAGTTAAAAACTTGGGTGTGGAAATTTTTCAGTTTTGCCAAAAGGTCAGCAGGTTGCAGGGGTGGGGACAGGGTTATTTGCACAAATTTGCTTAGGAATAAGGACCATTTTCTGTTGGAAAAAAGGCTTGGAGGAAATTTCAACCAGATTTTATTTAACATTAAACTCTTCAATCACTACGATTTAATTAACATAGCTTGGGATACATTTTGAGACATGCAATGCAGAAGTGTAGTGTGTCTGCCGTTAACAAATCATGCTGTATATCCTTGATTTTCACGCCTTATCCTCACTCTGTCTTTGCATAGGCAATTGTGTGAGGCAGCTCCGGTCTCTTTAAATTTTTTGTTTTTAAAGTGACGTGTCTTGGGCACAACAGATGATATACATGTCAAAGTGACTTTCTAGTCACCTAGTTTGGTGGCAAGGCAGGAACCCACCTTTTGACCAAAGTTCCCTCTAATTTTTAACATCCATGTACAGAATAAATTTTATTATGGCATATGTGGGTATGCACCACCCATAGAAACACATGCTGCCAGCCATAGGCACTCTGCTAATCAGCTGGGCAGCATCTGAATCTCTCCTGGGTGGCTGCCCAAGTGCTCAGCTCGCAGGGAACACTACCTTTGACCCTCCCCTGCTTTCCTCCACCCACACGCCTTGTGACAGTGTTGTTTGTATGTGAATTTTTGCGGTCATTTCATATACATGTAGGAGTGACAATATCCCACACAGTTCATCATAACCTGAAAAATATGCACTTACTAGGACGTTTTTTTTAATTTGATTTTTTTTTTAAATGTGAGAAAATTTGCCCTTCGTTTGACCAAACTGCTCTCTTCTGTTCTTTGCCATATACTGGATCTAAAGTATGAATTATTCACTTGGAATCCTAATTCGTCATCATCATCAACAATCATGGGCTCAGTGCCTGTTAGCGTCTGATGCCTCTCTCACTGTTTCCTTCCATCTTTCCCTGTCCAGTGCGGAGTGGCTTCGTTTCTGTAGACTAGCTCCGCACCTATCTTCTCTATCTTTTACCTATTCTCTGTGGGGTCTGCCTCTCCTATTTGAACTGTTCATTATGCTGAATAGCAGGGCCTTGATTCTTCATTTGCCATTCATTCTGCAGATATTCCTGAATAGCTGTAACTTTTGTTGTGTAACTTTCTGTAGTAGATTCTCTTTCAGCTGTATCTTCCTGCATAATTCCTCATTGGTGACCTTCTGCATCCATCCTATTCTCAGGATCTTTCTATAACATCTCCTTTCAAATGCCAGTATTCTTCTCTTCAAATCTTTCATTATCACCAATGTCTCACATCCATACAACATGCCGGTGAATACATGCCTTTTCAAGATGCTCAGCTTCATTCCTAAGCTAATTGCTTTGCTTTTCCAGATCTTATCCATCACCTTCAAACTCACTCTTGCTTTCGCTATTCTAGTTGCTATTTCCTTCTTACCCCGATTACTCGATTGAAGTCGTGGACCTTTTTCATCCGGGCAATGTCCGAGTTGGCATCTTTTATCATTTAGTTGTACTGGCATCAGATTTCATTCATCTAGTTGTTTCATGGTCAGCACATTGTCACTCCTCTGACCAACCCTCCTCCTTTATCCAGGCTTGGGACTGGCAGGGAACCCCTAGAGGCTTCATGGCTGAGTTGATCCTAATTACAGTTGTTAATTTAAAAAAATACTAGAAGTGTTCCAAATCACCCAAATTAATCTCACTGAGATTTCACTACAATAAAAGAATTGCATACAGAAATGTTGTGCAGAAAATGCAGAACAAGCATTCAAATAAAACAATGCTATTTTGGACTATTAACTCTAGTAGTCATATTTCAGTTCGTCATAGAAATAAGCCTGTAATGCCAAAACCGTTTTGCAGTTAGCACCAGTTGGCACTCCAATAGGTAGCTTTAATAGAGATACTAAGGACTTAACAGGCATGGAAAATGGACTACAGGTTGAAAGTCTTTCATCCGGCACCTTTGGGACTTGACTGGTGCCAGATGAGAATTTGCTGGACCAAAGGAGATCGATATTGGCTAGCACATTACCAACACTTCCACAGCTTACTGGGCTCTGAGAAGACATTTAGGAGCAAAACAGCCCAGAAAATTGAGCCAGGACTGGTGGCTGTAAACAAAGTTTATGGGACCACAGAAAAGTTGGACAGACCTATGATAAGTGGTCATCTGGCTCACTAAAATCATGCTGCATTATGGATGATGCCAAACAAGAGAGTTCTGGATTAGAGAGATTCAACCCATATAAGCATATCTGTTTTAGATCAAGGTAGATGTTTATAAACGTGTTGTGGGAGAAGCTTTCCTTACCTCTACTTCTGCTGTATGTTATTTTAGGATTAAACCTCAGACTTCAGTCTCCAGTGTTGTCTGACACCCCACCCCAGCTCTAAATGTACCCATGATCGTTCTCTCCTTGTCTTTCCCCCAGCGCACACTTTCTCTCTTGCATATGGCCTGTCTCTCCATGTCTGTTTTGTTATCTCTCAAGACATATTAATGGTGGAGAGGTATTTAGTCATGATTTTTAATAGTAGTCAGCGTGTGTTTGTAAGAGCTATCTCTTCACTTTACGTGAAACACTGAGATTGTTTTTGGGAAGCTGCTTTACATTGTCTCATTAAATGATGGACTTTGTTCAGAGCACTGTGTCTGTAC
Source organism: Carettochelys insculpta (assembly GCF_033958435.1). Taxonomy (NCBI): domain Eukaryota; kingdom Metazoa; phylum Chordata; order Testudines; family Carettochelyidae; genus Carettochelys; species Carettochelys insculpta. The sequence goes on from NC_134139.1 coordinate 193,482,821, forward strand.
TTTCAGATTACTCCATTTCATGCCTCTCTGGTGCTGTTCATTGGCAAAGCCTGGGGTGCAGTTACTGATCCTGTTGCCGGCTTTTTTATTAGCAAAAGCAAATGGACAAAAATTGGCCGGCTCATGCCTTGGTAAGCATAAAAATATTTTGTTCTGTTACTTTTTTCCACTTTCCTTTAATCATAGAATGGCTTCTTTGAATTAAATCTTATATTTTTTTCTTTTACCTTTCTCAAAATAAGACTGATTTTAATATGGGTACAACAAATATGTAAAAAACCCCACTCTGTCTGCTTCCTGCTTTCAACTGTGCATCCATAAAATTACCACAAGGAGGCTTCCTGGAAGCTCCCTGAAGAAAGTACTGAATTGAATAGAGAGAGGCCAAAACTGGAACCTCAGATTCCAAACCCTGTTGAATTTGGGTGGGAATAGATCTGAACCTCCAGATATGACCAAACACCTGTGAGAAGACTGGCCATTTGATAGGTAATTGATTGAGCCCTCATTCTGCCACCACACCCATCTCAATGGTTTCCTTGCATGCAGGTTTGGGTGGCGCTCCCCAGCTCTAACATGGTAGGTCTGTGGTCTCAAGAGGGTATATCTCATGCCAGCTTGCTGAGTTGCTCTCATTGGCGTAGTGGTCAGTCCTTTTGTCATGATCGGCAAGGCAGGTTATTCTCTTGTCAACATACATCCCGCTCAACACAAGCCAGTCCCACCAGCCTTTTCCTGGTGCCTAACTATACTCTTTTCTTACATCTTCAGTACCAGGCCCCCTAGTTAAAATGTTTAATTGGTGGGTGAAAATTGTCTTGATTTTTAACAAGGAATCAAGTGCTGGAAGAGCTTGTAGCTGCCGGCGTTGTTGTAGTCCACAGAATTTCATTCCCCTTTCTTACATTCATCCTTCAAGCAGCTAAAAGTGAGTTAACTGCTTCTCCAGCATGCTCCAGGGCTCTGGTCCAGATTGAATTACTCTCCTCTAGAGCACACTAAAGCTTTTAGACAGCTCTTGCTCTATTTTGACCTTCAGTAAATCTATGTGCACAGTAAAAACGAAAAGCAAGTATCGCGTGTATGAAACAAATTAAGCTAGAAGAAAATCATGATGAGATGGCGTGCATTTTATAACCCAGTGGTATTAGCTGTTTTCAGAATAATATCTCAGTTCTGTCAGCCCCTGTAAATACTATCTGTTCAGGACAAAGAAGTGTTAGAATGACTCACAGCCTAGCTTCACATAGACTTATCAGCCACATGCATTATACCTAGAGTAGAACTTGCACTTACACTTATCTCATCAGGCCTCTAAAATACACTTGTCAAACAGCCTTTTTTTTTTTTTTGGAGGATTTTTTGAAAATGTTACATTATAACAGGAATCTCTTTAGCCCTGTAATATGTAACACTGCCCATTTACACCAATTTAAAACCTGGTATTGCATTTCTAATTAGCTTAAATAAACCTTTTTGGGGGGTTTGATTTGATACATATTTGTAAAGTGAAATTATTGCAGCCATTTAAGTTTTTAAAGTGAAAAAGGGAATTACGCAAATTTCACTTCTTGCCTCATCTGATAGGTGTATTTAATAAAGGAGAAATCAATTTTTAAAGGCTAAGTTTTGAGCTAATATAGTAACAAGTTATCAAAGTATTGTCAAGCTCCTTTGTATGTAGTGTGGTATGTCAAACGAATGAGCAGGTGCTGACATAAAGGATATTAACACATCATAATAAACAATAGTTTCCTTGCAGGGGGAACCACAGATAGTCTTCTGATTCAACAGGTACTGAACCACATGCCTAACTTTAAGCATGGATATTGAAGTTAATGGGGAAGGGAAAGTGAAGGGTAGGAAGGAAGAAACAAGAAAGAACAGTTATTTTTGAGAGGTTGCACAAAAGTTGGCAGTAAGGCCCATTTTGAGTCTGATGTCATGGTGGCTGTAGCTGAACAATATCTGAATATTCTTCCATTTTGGGGAGAGTGAGGGCAAGTTTCCCCAGCCTAATTCCCCAGGGATGTTTCAATCACATTCTCATTTACTGATTCAAGAGCTGACCCATTGTGCGTGGGCTGGACTGTGACCTAGAAATCAGGAAAGTCAGAGAGTACCAGAACCTGGCTACTTTCCTTCCTGCTATACCTATTCAGCTCCCAGTGTTGCCTTTCGTCCCACAGAGCAATGTGGAAGAGCTATTGTTTTGCTAAACTGTTTACCCACATTATTCTTTTGTAGTCCGCTTTTGCAAAACACCATTGCATAATAATCAGCTGACCCTTAACATCAATAGGAACAAAGAGTGAGAATAGGCCTGTTGTAAAGGGATTAATCCACTTTCTCTCTGGTTTAATTTTTATTGCAACCTTGGTCTTCTAATTACATTGTTTAATGTCTGCTTTGCAAGAACACTGGAGAATGCTACTGCTGGTCATTCTGTGGGGAATGAATTGCATCCGGCACAACAAAATTTGAAAATAGCGGTGTTCGTCTGATAGCCTTTTATTAAATTAGCATATTTGCTTCCTGCTGTAGTGGCTTTACCTTGAACTCAAGTTTCTATGATGGTATTTTAAAAACCACCATTCCTCATTAGGGGGCTGATCTGCTGCTGTTGAAGTCAGTGGGAGTTTTGCTGCTGATTTAAATGGGAGCAGGGCTGGTTCTGAAATAGTATTCCACTGGGGTCGACAAACATAGGCCCTACAGTTTTACAATGTTTTATAGGGCTGACCCTCACCTTTTATACTGTCTCCAAAGAAGCGAAAAAGAGTCTACAGTTTGAACCTTCTCTAATCTGACGCCCTCAGGACCTGACTGGGGCCAGATGAGAGAATTTTCCAAACCTGGGAGGTCAGCGTTGTCTAGCAGCCTTACCTATGCTTCCACTGCTAACTGGGCTTTTAGAAGACAGTTGGGGTAAATTACAGCTCAATAACAACACAGAATACCGAGCGCCAGGACTGGTGGCTATAAACAAACGTTATGGGATTGTGGGAAACTTGGCCACACCATGATTAGCAGTCGGTCACCTAGCTAGCTACAGTCATGCTGGGTTACGGACATTGCCAGATGAGAGCGTTCCAGACTAGAGTTGTTCAACCTGTATCACACTGGAACCACAGCTCAGTAGTGAAAAGGCTAAGCTGAGAGGAGAGTTAAAGGTGCAAGCATGGGGAAAAAAGGACCGTTGATCATAAAGAGGGTTATATGGATAGTGGCTAAGCATTTTATAGCATGTGATCATGTGGCCTGGTTATCACTGGTGCTTCTCAGTAAAGGTCTCTGACTGAGTTGTGTATGATAGGAGTACATATTGGCCTTGTGATTGTGCCGTAATAGCAGATGTGGGATTTTGATTCCTGGTAACTGTAGATAAATCATTAATCATAACTAACCTACTTTATTTTCCTCTAACTAACTATATTGTTTAACTCTGTGGTGTATTTTGGGGGAGTATGATTTAATATTATGTATGAAATTACTGATTATGCATTAATGCACTGAATAATATTATAAATAAGCTATTAAATATTGTGTCTAAAACATTCAGAATGAGTGCATAAAATTGTTACTACTTGAATATCAGGTGAGAATTTTTTTTGTCATCAACCCATCGAGATGCTTTATAATAAAGGTGACATGAACATACCTTCATCGTAGGTTACTAGGATGTACGCCATTCATGGTCGTGTCCTATTTCTTCATGTGGTACTTACCTCCTTTTGTAGCAGGACGAGTTGTGTGGTATCTGACGTTCTATTGTCTCTTCCAAGCACTGAGCACGGTAAGTAGCTCTCAGTTTACAACAGCCTCAATAATAAAATGCTTTAGTTTTTTCCTTACTTTATGTGCATCTTTATGGCAGACTGCACACTGGGAGGGTCGATAGGGAGACCATGGGCCAAATCTGGACTGAGAGGCTTCAGAATGGACCACAAAATCTTTGTATTTAGTGTGACTTTTATCATTATTATCAGGGCTTTAGTACAACTGGAGCTGTCCAGAGCAGAGTTCCACTAAGTATTTTCAGGCCCCTTGGAGTTTTCATAACCTGTTGGAGCAGATGTGGGGGGCATCTGGGAAGCACACTATGAGACTTGATTATCCCTTTTTTACAAACAATTCTCTGAAGGTCAGACCTTGACTATACAGTGACCAAGAGATTCGGATCTTGAGAAAGATAATTGACTATCTCTGCAAGCAATACATCTATAGGGTGTACACCACCCTATACTGAATTGGTGAACCTGTATATGTATAACCACTATTCAGGTGAGACGTGGTACATGTTTAGCAGCCGAGACCAAAACTGCAGCAGTTTAGGATAGGAAAGGAAGAATCATATAAAACTTGATTTTCAGGGGAAGTCATATAGACCCAGTGAAGTTTCCCAGCTAGATTTTTGCCAGCACGTTGGACTTCAGAGCTCTCCTCTTACGATAAGTTCTGTAGGGACCATTAGGGAGCCATGGGTTTAGGTCTCATACAAAATATTGTTGCTTTGAAAGTGCATGACTCTAAACACCTGCTGGTGTGCTGCTGATTTAGGGTTTGCTGCAAGCCAGTATGAATCTACAGAGGATGCTGCTGCAACACCATGCATGTCTTGAGAGAAGTAGTATAGTGCTAATTAAGCCATGCGCCAGAACTTCCACTGTGCTGTAGCAGCATCCAGATGGGACGTTACTGCACAGCAAGCTGGTTCACTGCAAATTCACACCCTGGCTTTCATCACAGTAACTTGTGCAGACAAGCATTCTGAGGTCTACATTTGCAGGTTTCTGTACTGCTTTGCACACCATATGGGGCTTTTTCCAAGAGGTAATGTGCAAAGCGAGAACCAGGTTGTGAGAACGAGATGAACAGACAGATGTGTGTATTTGTGCATCTCTGTGACCGCCAGATTAAAAAAAAAAAAAAAAAGAGGAAAGCCCTAGCTGAAAGCTCTCTGACCAATATCAACCTGGCCTGACCTTGCTTAGCTGATTAAGTCACAGCTGCATCACAGTTGGTAGTCATGTGGCTGCAGGCCATTTAAGCCCCTTAGTGACTTGAACTTCTGTCACTCATGCAGATCAGTTGAAGTTTAAGGGTCTGCTGTATTTCAGTTTCTGGTAGGAACTGCGCAAATACTCCTTTGTTATGTTCTTTGGTGACAGACTGTCACTCAAAAACACGCAGTGAGTTTAAATGAGGTGGAATTTTATTCCTTGTCTTTTGAAGGAAAAAAAATCTCTGCCACTCTTGTAAATGCTGTATGTAATTTCAGCTTTAACACATATTTGTATTGAACCTAAGGTAACAGAATGTGACATTCTGGCTTCCTTCTTCCCTCCTTGGCATCACCCATGATTCAGGGCTAGGCTCAGGAGAAAACATCACCATTTACCACATAGAACCAAGGCAACTGTGAACTTTGCATGAGTAGGGCAGCATATGTCCTTTCCAGATATGTTCTTTCCCACTTTATCACAGAAGTGGACAAATGTTAGTCCTGTTGGTTTAAAGCACACACCAGGGAGTCAAGAGGTTTTGATTTCTCTCACCAGCTTAGCTGAAGACCAGCTCTGTGAATCTGAGCAATTGATTTAATCCAGGCGTTGGCAACCTGTGGCTCCAGAGCCACATGTGGCTCTTTAAGGAGCCACTTGTGGCTCCGAGTGCTGTCACCACTGATCTCACTTGCAGCTCTGGAGGCTGCCACCACTTAAACAAAGCCCACAGTTAAAACAGAGTTTTATTTTTTTGTTTAAGCAGTGACAGCCTCCAGAGCTGCAAGTGGAGTCAGCAGCAGTAGGAAGCCTCAGAAGAGGAAGCCACAGGGCTCCCTTGCCAGAACCATCATAAGAAGCACAAGGTGGGTTGGGGGAGGGGGCAGTGGAGGAGCAGAGCATGAACCCGGCTCCCCCAGCAGCATGCTGCCCACCAGCCACCATCAGGAGCTGCGTGTGGGGGCCCCCCGACCATGCTGGGGAGACGGGAAGAAAGCAGCTGGCTCACACCGGCCATGGCCAGCACCGCTTCCTCTGCTTCCAGCCCAGGGGCCCCTCATCCTCCTCTGGCTGCCACCTAGCCGGCACTGCCCAGCTGCTGCAGCCCATACCAGGTGCTGCACTTGGTGGCAGCAGCCTGGGAGAGAGTGGGAGGCTGTGCTCCAGCTGCAGTGGGGAGTTGCAGACAAAGTGGGAAGAGAGGAAGCTGCTCTTCCACCAGCTGTTTGCCCCCCCACTTCCCTGCACCACTGCCAGTTTGGAAGCAACCAGCTGCAGCACCCAGCACTAGCACTACCTGGACCACACCACCCACCTGCACTGTGGCAGGGGGGTGCGCTGGGCACCAGCTCCGGGCTGCCCCCTTGTACCTCAGCAGCCAGGGAGGTGGGCAGTGCCCAGAGCATCTGAGGCAGGTAAATCCTGGTAATTGGAGGGGGCAGTTTGGGGCTCAAGGGGTTAAACCTGGGGATGGGGGCAGACTTGCAGGATGGAGGGTAAAGCTTGGGCATGGGGGGCAGATTTGGGAGCTGAGGCAGGTAAAGTCTGGAGATGGGGGTAATAACTTTCTAACTAATACAAACGTATGTGCACTGTTCTTAAAATAGGGGTGATAAAAAGTACAGTTTGACTATTTATTAAGGACTTTTTTGTATCCACGTGCATTGCGGCTCATGACGTCTTGGTTTTTTAAACAAACTTGAGAAAATGGCTCTGCTCGCTATTTTGGTTGCAGACCACTGACCAATCTCTGTGACTCTGTTTTCCCTTTAATGGGAATAAATTATTTATAAGGAGGATGCTGATGTACATTTACTTACATCGCTCTGAAAGCTTAGTAGGTGCTGCAGATACATATATAGATGAGGTGACTGCCTTGATGGATTTCCCATCTAAATAGGCAACCGAGTAACCAGTCACAAGAATAAATACTGGAGCTGGAATAGTTAGCATGCATGTTTCAAAATTTAGAAGTGATTTTTCTGCTTTAGTTTAAACTTTAAGGTAAATATTTAGGTTGTGGTTTTATTGCCAGTAAACTATGTGTTTTACAGCACAGTAACTAACACTGTCCTATGGGGAACTGCTAGTGGTTACAAAGCTCTGTAGCATTTACCACAATGTAGCTGTGCCAGGTGAGCCAGGAGTGGAGTGGCGGTAGTACTGACAACCTAGCTACATCACAGAAAAACTACAGAGCCTTTTGGCTCCTATGATTTTACGCTGGGTTAATTAACATGCTGTAGTTATCTTGCTGTAAAACAAGCATGCAAAACCACTTGGCTGTGAAGACATCACCTTAGGCAATGTCCTCTGCCAGAAAAGAGGTGCGTTCTTAGTGTGAGGTAGCTAACTGGAGGTAAAATCCTAGTGAAGACAAGGCAATCTGTCGTTTCCACACAAGTTAGCAGGTTGGGTTATTGTCGGGTGCATTGCAACCTGCTAACTTGTATCAAAGCTACAAACACCTAGGGAGGTTGTGGAATCTCCATCTCTGGAGATATTTAAGAACAGGTTAGATAAATGTCTATCAGGGATGGTCTAGACAGTACTTGGTCCTGCCATGAGGGCAGGGGGCTGGACTCAATGACCTCTCAAGGTCCCTTCCAGTCCTAGCATTCTATGATTCTATGTGTTCACTTGGATTTTACGTCGTGTTAGTTATGTTAACAACACGACTTTGTTCCTAGTGAAGACAGTCCCAAAGGGATTTTGGCACCCTGAAAGAAGTATGTTTTTTAAGGAAGAAATTGAAGGAAGGAGCACAAAGCAGAGGGAAGGGGTACGGAGTAAGTTATTTATTATTTGTGTCACCATAGTACAGGTACCCTTTCTGCTAGATTTTGTTTAAACACAGTGCACAAAGATGGTCCCTGCTCCAGAGATCTTACAGTCTGAGTCGAGGAGAAAATTCTTGGGCCAGGCTGTCAGAGGAATTGAGTGTGCTACCCTGTAATGCATTCCTATGTGGTGTTCTTTGTGCAGTTATTCCAAGTACCGTATTCTGCTCTCACCATGTTTCTCAGCCCAGACCAGAAGGAGAGAGATTCAGCTACAGCATACCGTGAGTTTGACATGGACTTCTATTTTACACTGATTGTCTGAATTTGGTTGAAATCCATTTTTACTGAGAGAAGTTTACTTGACATTGGTGTAACCCAAAGAGTTATTGAGCTCTGATGGGAAAATGGAGCATCATAGGGTTTTTTTAGGGGACTGGAAAATATTTCCATCTTTTCACAAGTATTAGCTTATCAGAATACCCACAGACCTTCCTCCCAGGACATAAGTTAGCCACAAGAAATTTCTCTTATCTATAGTGCTTTCTAGAGCCAGTTGTTGCTGTGTGTATAATGATTACTAATGGTGGTTTGCAGTGGGGGAAAATAGGTGTTTGCTATTTTTATAATGACATTTAAATAGGGCCTGAAAGTCTCTCATTTTTTCCTTTTGCTTTATTTGGATATTTTACAGTAGAAATTCAGGATTTGTCTAATCTGTATTTTCATAGAAGACTTTGTGGGTGACAGGAGAGCTGGTAAATATGACATCATAGAACCAAGAAGTGAAGTCACTATCTAAAAACTACCAGTCTTGTTTTGATTTGGGTTATACCCATTCAGCTGTAACATCTATCAAATAGTTTGCAAAAAAGACCTATGTTAAAACAATCAGCTGGTCACAATCACATAAATGTAAGGTTGTGAGGGGCCGTGAGATGTCTTCTAGTCCAGACCCCCTTGCTGAGGTAGGGTCAAGTACCTTGTCTGGTTTTCCAACAGACCTTTTTAGAAGACGAGACGTGCTATTCCTTTCATTTTGAAGCCAAAGAGGAAAACCCCTTAAAATCCCCTTTCAAGCTTTCTTTATACACCATAAAGAGCAAAAAAGTGGAGCCTTGTGTGGATATCAAATTTAGATCCTTGGATTCAGATGTCAAGGACCCTGGAAGGTTCTCTCTGCCAGGAGCAACAGCAGCAAAAGCAGCTGCACATTAGGTTGTCAGTCATACGAACCAGTAGCTGGAACCATTGGGTTGTCAGTCATAGCAACCAGTAGCATAGGAACCATTTTGGCATGGTTGTACTGCCCTGAACCCCACTCACTGAGGCAGGCATCGGGCTCAGAAGCTTGCATGCTCCCAGACTAGCATGACCAGGTAAAAGTGCTGTCGAACCAGGTGCCCACCCAGGTGGCTGGAGCTGAGGGGTGGTAAAGTCATGCCGAAAGATCTGCCTGTACTTGGTGATGGCTTCTATAAACAACAATCTGCTGCATGGCTGCTGTTGCTGCTCCTCCAATATCTCCTTTATACGTCTTCAGCTATCCATTCAGGCCTATACAAATAAGGACACAGTTATTTTTGTGTCTTTTTCAGGGCAGTTTTAAAGTTCTTCTTTTTCATCCTCTGGGTCTCTCCCCCTAGCATATGAATATGAGATCCATTTCTTATTGTATGCATTAGGTGCAGCATTCATCACTATTAACTGCAGAAATTACAAATGAAGAGACATGATGAGACACTGCTGTGATTCATCTGTAGTTGCTCATTGAAGTAGATGCTCAGCAGTTTTTGAAGCTCTGCATGTCTGATTGAAATTTAGATTGGGTTACAACCAACTATTTTAATCAGACTTATGTTTGCATCTAAGCTAGCCAGCATTTTAGGTCAGCCAGTCAAAACTGGAGTGAAATCTGGCATTGGTGAACCGAGAAAACATATGTCAGGTGGTCTATAGCATCGCATCCTCCATTCCAAAGTTCTCTCTGTTTGAAAAGATAACAGCAGTTGTTGGAAACTTCCACTATGTGGAGAATGGAAGCTCAAAACAGGAACATCTCTGTCTCTCTCAAGTATTGGCTCCCATTACTTCAGTGTCTGGGCACCTCCAAACTTTAATGTAGGTACCTCACAGCACTCCTGTGCAGTAGAGAAGTATTAATGTCCCCATTTTACAGATGGGGAAATGAGGTACAGTGATGCTGTGACTTGCCTCCATTCACACAGGAAGTCTGCAGCAAAGCGGGGAATTGAAACCAGGTCTCTAGTTTCAGGGGAGTGCCCTGATCTCTGCACTGTCCTTCATCTAAACCTAAACAGGAGCATTCATTACACATATTTGAAACCATAAGGCTTGGACCCTGTATGCCCGCCAGGAAAAGAGGCTGAACGTCTTAAGAACATAAGAACATAAGAATGGCCATACTGGGTCAGACCAAAGGTCCATCAAGCCCAGCATCCCATCTGCCGACGGTGGCCAATGCCAGGTGCCCCAGAGAAGGAGAACAGAAGACAAGTGATTTATCTCCTGCCATCCATCTCCTGCCCTTGTTATGAAGGCTAGGGCACCATACTTTATCCCTGGCTAATAGCCATTTATGGACCTGACCTGCAAAAATTTATCAAGCTCTTTTTTAAACCCTAATAGAGTCCTGGCCTTCACAGCCTCCTCGGGCAAGGAGTTCCACAGGTTGACTGTGCGCTGTGTGAAGAAAAATTTCCTTTTATTAGTTTTGAACCTACTACCCATCAATTTCATTTGGTGTCCCCTAGTTCTTGTATTATGGGAAAAGGTAAATAATTTTTCTATATTCACTTTCTCCACACCATTCATGATTTTATATACCTCTATCATATCGCCCCTCAATCGCCTCTTTTCCAAACTGAAAAGTCCCAGTCTCTCTAGCCTCTCCCCATATGGGACCCTTTCCAAGCCCCTAATCATCTTAGTCGCCCTTTTCTGAACCTTTTCTAATGCCAATATATCTTTTTTGAGGTGAGGAGACCACATCTGCACGCAGTACTCGAGATGTGGGCGTACCATAGTTGTATATAGGGGAAGTATGATATCTTTTGTCTTATTATCGATCCCTTTTTTAATAATTCCTAACATCCTATTTGCCTTACTAACTGCCGCTGCACACTGCGTGGATGTCTTCAGAGAACTATCCACTATAACTCCAAGATCCCTTTCCTGATCTGTCGTAGCTAAATTTGACCCCATCATGTAGTACGTGTAATTTGGGTTATTTTTTCCAACATGCATTACCTTACACTTACCCACATTAAATTTCATTTGCCATTTTGCTGCCCAATCACTCAGTTTGCTGAGATCTTTTTGTAGTTCTTCACAATCCCTTTTGCTTTTGACTGTCCTGAACAACTTGGTGTCATCTGCAAACTTTGCCACCTCACTGCTTACCTCATTTTCTAGATCATTGATGAACAAGTTGAACAGGATCGGTCCCAGGACTGAGCCCTGGGGAACACCACTAGTTACCCCCCTCCATTGTGAAAATTTACCATTTATTCCAACCCTTTGTTTTCTGTCTTTTAACCAATTCCTGATCCATGAAAGGACCTTTCCTCCTATCCCATGACCACCTAATTTACATAAAAGCCTTTGGTGTGGGACCGTGTCAAAGGCTTTCTGGAAATCTAGGTATATTATGTCCACTGGGTGCCCCTTGTCCGCATGTTTATTAACCCCTTCAAAGAATTCTAATAGATTAGACAGACACGACTTCCCTCTGCAGAAACCATGCTGACTTTTGCCCAACAATTCGTGCTCTTCTACGTGCCTTGCAATTTTACTCTTTACTAGTGTTTCTACTAATTTACCTGGTACTGATGTTAAACTTATCGGTCTATAATTGCCAGGATCTCCTCTAGAGCCTTTTTTAAATATTGGTGTTATATTGGCCGTCTTCCAGTCATTTGGTACCAAAGTGGATTTAAAGGATAGGTTACAAACCACTGTTAATAACTCCGCAATTTCACATTTGAGTTCTTTCAGAACCCTTGGGTGAATGCCATCTGGTCCTGGAGACTTGTTACTATTCAGCTTATCAATTAATTCCAAAACCTCCTCTAATGTCACTTCAATCTGAGTGAGTTCCTCAGATTTGTCGCCTAAAAAGGCTGGCTCAGATTTAGGAACCTCTGTAACATCTTCAGCCGTGAAGACTGAAGCAAAGAAATCATTTAATCGCTCCGCAATGGCACTGTCTTCCTTGATCGCTCCTTTTATATCTTTATCATCCAAGGGCCCCACTGCTTTTTTAGCAGGCTTCCTGCTTCTAATGTATTTAAAAAACATTTTACTATTGTTTTTTGAATTTTTGGCTAGCTGTTCCTCAAACTCTTTTTTGGCTTTTCTTACTACATTATGACAGTTAATTTGGGAGTGTTTATGTTCCTTTCTATTTTCCTCACTAGGATTTGACTTCCACTTTTTAAAAGCTGCCCTTTTCTCTCTCACTGCCTTTTTAACATGGCTGTTTAGCCATGGTGGTTCTTTGTTAGGTCTCTTACTGTGTTTTTTTATTTGGGGTATACATTTAAGTTGGGCCTCTAGTATGGTGTCTTTAAACAGTTTCCATGCAGCTTCCAGGGATTTTAGTTTAATTACTCTACCTTTTAGTTTCTGTTTAACTAGCTTCCTCATTTTAGTGTAATTCCCCTTTTTGAAATTAAATGCCAGAGTGTTTGACCGCTGCGGTGTTCTTCCCAACACAGGAATATTAAAAGTTATTATATTGTGGTCACTATTTCCAAGCGGTCCAGTAACAGTTACCTCTTGGACCAGATCCTGCGTTCCAGTCAAGACTAGATCGAGAATCGACTCTCCCCTTGTGGGTTCCTGTACTAGCTGCTCCAAGAAGCAGTCATTTAAGGCATCAAGAAATTTAATCTCTGAATCCCGTCCTGAGGTGACATGCACCCAATCAATATGGGGATAATTGAAATCTCCTATTATTACTGTGTTTTTTATTTTGATAGCCTCTCTAATCTCCCTCATCATTTCAGCATCACTATCACTGTCCTGGTTAGGTGGTCGGTAATATATTCCTAATGCCATATTCATATTAGAGGAATGAATTGTTATCCATAATGATTCTATGGAACATTTTGATTCCTTTAGGATTTTTACTTCATTTGATTCTATATTATCCTTCACATATAGTACCACTCCGCCACCCGCACGACCTGTTCTGTCTTTCCGATATAATTTATATCCCGGTATGATAGGTATGATAGTCTTCCACTTGCGCTGCCTCAGGCGCATCCTTGAAATATCATGGAAGGGCAGAGGGACCAACACAGCTATCCTTGAGCAAGCTGGAATCCCAACCATGCACACCCTCCTCAGGCAGCGTTGGCTCCGCTGGCTTGGCCATGTCCACAGGATGAATGATGGAAGGATTCCAAAAGACATCCTGTATGGTGAGCTAGCCTCTGGCAAAAGACCTCCCGGACGCCCCCAGTTGCATTACAAAGATGTCTGCAAGAGAGACCTCAGAGAGGTAGACATCGAGCTGGACAACTGGGAAGAACTAGCAGACGACCGTAGCAGATGGAGGCAGGGGTTACACAAGGGCCTTCAGAAGGGCAAGATGAGGATCAGACAGCTAACAGAGGAGAAGCGAGCGCACAGAAAGCACAATAAGGACTTGCCAGACACCCACCACATCTGCAAGAGATGCAGCAAGGACTGTCACTCTCGTGTGGGCCTTCATAGTCACAGTAGACGCTGTAAATGAAGTTCTCAATTGAAACTATAAAGGGTGTGATCCATAGTCTATGCAGACTGAAGGATGCCTACTACTACTACTATTTGAAACCAAAATGTTCTTTAGAGACGTCAGGAAGTAGCTCTTTAAGTCATGCATGTTTGGAAACTGAATCCAGTTTGAAGAGCTCCAGCAATGAGACTCCTACATGTCATATACCTGTTCAGCACAGCACACTTCAAGTCAGTACTGGCTAAGCAACCCAGTTTAGGGGGAAAGAAGATGCTGTGGCTATACTGGTTATACATTACTTGGAGTCAGTGATAGTCCGTCAAGCACAGTTTAAGAAGTGATGAACTAAGCAACAAGGCATTATAAAATGTGAGAGCTGATTGACTCAGTCTCTCTGGAGGCCTTTTGTGTAGCTTTGAGATATAGTAGATTTATCATTCTCTAGCTCCTCAGAATAGTGCTGCTTTTAAGATACTTGTCTCTGTGGTGGAGATGACTCCTTCCACAAGATGGGAAAACAAGCTGGTTAATTCACATAAGGCATTTCCTACCAGAGAGAAACTGGGGAAAAAAGAGCATTTATGTGCCCTGGAGCTTTTGGATTGTTGGGGGAGTAATACTAGAAGCTGCTGTGAGTAACAACCCCAAAACAAAAAGAAAGGGATCTAATATTCATGTGCAGTTAGCGTAGTCGCTTGCATGCAGTTCCAAAAGTCTGGAGCACAGTCACAGGAGAGTCATTAGATAGCAAAGCTTAGCATATACATCATGTTCTGTGCAAACTTCAGCTAAGATTGACAGGGTGACTGTGAGGCAGGTAAATATCCATCCCATTTACAGTTAGAAATACTGGGTACAGAAAGGGAAGTGACTTACTAAAGTCAATATCAGACCTAGGATTAGAACACGGATCTTCTGGCACCATGTTCTGTGCTCAGAGAATGTCTGCCAGTATTTAAGCTATATTTCAGCCATAGTCCCTTAAAATATGTTAGTCCCAACCATAGACATGTGCCATAAGAATGGCCATGCTGGGCAAGATCGAAGGTCCATCTAGCCTGGTATCCTGTTTTTCCAACAGTGGCCAATGCCAGATGCCCCGGCGGGAGTGAACAGAACAGGTGATCATCAAGTGATCCCTCTCCTGTCATCCATTTCTAGCCTCTGACAAACAGAGGCTAGGGACACAATTCCTACCTTCCTGGCCAATAGCTGTTGATGGACCTGTTGGACATTGATGTAACTTGGTGGTATGTAAAACAATCTGACTCCTGAAAAGAGTACAGTAATCTGGAAAGGTTGAATGACACTTGTTTCAAGACCTCAGATTACTTTAAAACCATGTTTCTCAGCCAGTGGTATGCATACCATTACATGAAAGAGATCTGGGGATACTTCAGAAAAAAAAAAAACGGTTGATTAACACTGTTCTATAGTCATACAGCAGTGGTCTGAGAATGGGAGATGGAATTTCAGCTCCATCAAGGGATGCTGTCCAGTTGTAATGGATGTTCAGGTTTTGTTGGGGCCATATGTGACTATTCTCTGTGTAAAAGGAACATTGTTTGTGTCAGTTACTTCAAGAAACAGCCGGACTCAGTAACTGCGGGTGTAATAAGATCACCTTCTAACATAGGTTTCTGCTTTCTGTTGTAGGAATGACTATGGAAGTACTCGGAACGTTGATTGGAGCTGCGCTCCATGGACAGATTGTGGCAAGTGCCCATGCCTCTGATCGCTGCTCCACTAATCTCACAGTAAACGCTGCTGAGTCTTCCAGCTCTTTGAGCAATGTTTCCAACCTTGCTGAGCCCTTAGGCTTCCCGTCTCATGGAGTAAGGATGCTGAAATCCCTTGGGGAGGTATCAGAGGTGTTACAGCACACACTCCTGTGGGACATACGCAGGGCTGACATGCTGGAAGTTGGTGACGTCAGAACCAAGATGGGTGTTGCATTTTGAAAAAGCCCTGGTCTCTTTCTAATTGTTTCTTGGCACAGCAACCAAATTATGCGGAGGACCTTGGTGAACATGTTGAGACTTAGACAGTGAGAAGGTGTACGACCACCTTCTCTCTCCCCTGAAGACTAGCTTGGTGTCTAAAATAGATGCCTAATTAGCAAAATCAATCAGTCACAGCTTTTAGCCCCACTGGACAGAATACATTTTCAAAGCAGCAACTCTGGGGTTAACTTCATGGACCCCCTGCAGGAAAATTAATGGAGCCATGTGTCTCATTCAAATTACCTTGTTTTATTCATACATAAAACAAAAGTCACATAACGGTGGTCTCAGGAAGTTATTTGAAGAACTAGTGTTTAGACACAAAATATTTGCAAATATGCATCTGAAAGGAAGCATATGACCCTTAAACAGTTCAGGGTCAACGAGGCTTTTCCCTATCAAGAGAAGAGAGTCAAAGATGAGTCAGAACTAACCAATGTCTTCTGTCAAACATTTCCTAGCCATAAGTGTTCTCCTTGAAGTTTAAAGAATGGACATGTGAGAGTTTTATAAAAGAAATCAGTTTTGATTAGGATATTTCTAGAATTTTTTGGTGAGGGGTTAACAATGAAAGATTTTCTGTTTTGGATGAGGAAGGGAAAAGATGGCTCACTTTTATGACTTGCACTTAGGATGTGTTTTCCAAACTATAGACTAACTCCTTCTCCCAAATAAAGAATAGTCTTACATTCATGTGTACAACTATGGCTCTTTCTAAAACATAAATATCTTACAAAGGTTTTTTGAGACCAAGATCATGCCTGTACCAAATTTTTATCTTGTACATGGGGGATGTGGCCTGTTCTTCAAGAAGATGCTATTATTGGTTGATGGTTTTTGTTTTGTTTTTTTGTTTGTTTGTTTTGACCAAATGGTTCCTAGAGAGGGCTGCTGACAGAGGTGGGCAAAGGGGGCAGTTGCCCTGGGGCCCAGTGATTTAAAAGGGCCTGGGACTTTGGGGCCCTTACATTGCTGCTCGATCCCTATATGATATGCTCCAGGCAGAGCTAAGGGCTAACTGGGTGAGCATGTGTGGCATGGTTCAGTCAGTCCTTAAGAGGTGGCTACCCCTAACCCTGCCCACTCTCCTGAGGCCCCACCCCTTTTCTGGGCCCAGACCCAAGCCTCCTCCTCCATGTTGCCCAGGACCAAATGAAGTCTATCACCGCCCCTTTTCTTAGATTTGCAACCTACCATTTGAGGTGTATTTATAGACTTGGCAGAATTTTATTCTTACTTTTTGATGGTTTGGGTGGATAACATCAATGTTTATGTAAATCATTTTTTCTGCTTTTATCAGTTTAAACATTCACAGTTGCACTATTTATGGCTTTTTCATTGTTTTTTTCTATTTTAATTAATTTAAATTTTCATAATTTCAAGAAATTAGTGGGAGAGGGATTGCTGGGGGTCAGACAGTAATTTGATTTCTGTGGACTTTGAGATTCAAAAACTTAAAGTGCCGTAACTGTTAAAACACAAATTGTCAACATTCGATAGTGTCAAAATATGCAAGGTAAATATGCTTAAATCAAATTTACTGCTTTTCTCAAGCAACATTAGTGAGGTTTTGTTGCTATCTCACATGACTTTCTTATAAACAAAATATAGAAATATAGCCTAGACCAGGGTCAGCAAACCTTGGCATGGGAGCTGATTTTCATTGGCACACGATGCAGGAGTTCAGCCCTATCCCTCCTTCCCCATGCAGCTGGGAGCTTGCTCAAAGCCATGCTGCCTGTGGGTTAACAAAAAAGCACCCCCTAAACAGTAAAGTTCTGCATCTTAATTTATTTATTAATGAAGTTGTTATAAGTAGGACTGTTAGGCTACATCTACATGGCAGAGCTATTCCGAAATAAGATATTTCTAAATAGCTATTTTGAAATATTGTATTTCAAAATAACATCTCCACATACAAAATGCATTTTGAAGTAGCACCCATTTCTGGGTCCATCACACTATTTTGAAATAGTGCTATTGGAACCCATGATGGCTTATTTCAAAATAGCACTATTCCATGTCTTAACAGCAACTATTTTGAAATAGTTTGGAAAACATGGAATGAGGTTTACTGGAATCGGAATAATGCACTGGCTATTTCAATTTTATTTCAAAATAGTGTGTGTGTCGTTTGGACACTGTCAAAATTCTTTCGAAATAACTGTTGTTTTGAGATATCTTGGTGTATGGACACAACCTTAGCGACTTTAGAAAGTATCACTGGCACTCAGAGTGGAGGTCAAAAGGTCAAATTTTGGCACTCCACCTCAGAAAAGTTTCTGGACCCTGGCCTTCACAAACCTGCTGTGGGGTGGGTGCACAACTAATTGGCAACCCATCTGTAGAGAATAATCTGAAATGTGTTGTGCTTGTCTTTTGGTTGAGACAGCAGATTTCCTAGGAATTAGTTAATTCCTTAATTAGTTTGAACATTCAGTTTTAATTTAATTAAATAAATACGAGCTACCAAAAAAGTAAGAATATGAGCTTTATGTTCTCCAAGCATCAGTGTATAAAAGCAATTGTAAACAACCTAAAATTCAGCAAAGGTGAAATCGAGGTTGGAACACGACACACACAAATCATAATAAAAACAAGCAGTCCTGTAGCACTTTAAAGACTAACAAATTAATTTATTAGGTTATGTGTTTTCAAAAGTTTATTACCTAACAAATCAATTTGTTAATCTTTAAGGAGCTATGCAACCACTTATTTTTTGTGAAGCTACAAACTAACATGGCTGCTTCTCTGAGATAAATTATAATAGAGGTTGAATTTCTCTAATACTGAACACTCTTATCCAGCAAACTCATAATCCAGCAAGATTTTAGTTAGCTGGATGACCACCTGGTATGGCCAAGTTTCCTGTGGTCCCATAAAGTTTACTTACAGCCACCTGTCCTGGCTCTCAGTATTCTGTGCTGTTATTAGCTGTAATTTACCCCCAATGTCTTCTAAGAGCCCAGTAAGCAATGGAAGTGTTGGTAATGTGCTAGAAAACATTGACCTCCTGCGATCCAGCAAATTCTCTTGTCCAGTACCAGTTGGGTCTCAGGGGTGCTGAGAGAGATTCAACCTGTAATTGTATTAACTAATTTTACATCTGTATTAAGGCCTCTCCTGTAGAGTATGAAGACATATTGGTTGTAATATGCTGACCACAAAGCCTGTAGCTAGATTAGTCTCATTTGCAAAACCTCCAAGCCATCTGACACGTGCTGCCTGTATCTGACAGACTACTGAGGTATCCAAAATCATTAGTCACTTTTGACTTTGTCTTAGCCCAGGCCCAGAAACGGTGCTGTTAGAAATGTGATTTCAAGGTACATAGCAAAGGCAATTGTTACCCTACCATTGCCAGTGCTTGATGTGTGCTGGGGCAAACCCATGTTGCCTCTAGATCTGGCAAATTATAGCCCCAGCACTTCTGGGTTTGCTTCATCCATTAGGAATGTAATAAGCTCAGTTTGGACCCAGCACCTCTTTCATTACAAGTTAAGCGTTAACCAAAGTTGGCTTAATTGGAAGATGCAGATGCTCAGCAGCACTGGGATTGGGGTCTGCTAGTATTTCAGATAAATATTAGATGGTAAAAGCAAGGCTGGTTTTGTTTTTCCAAAAATATTGTCAAGGTCCACTCAGAATTAGGTCTAATTTGAGGGAGTCAGGGTTTCCCATAATGGTCATAGTTTCTGCTGAGCTCTGGCAAATATCACTCTGCCCTTTATAAAATCTTAGCTTCCTCTGGTCAAATAATCAGCAGGCTTATATTCTAACAAGAGACAATCCCCACTCTTTTGTATGTAAATCTTGTCTTACAGCGGCCAAAATCTATCTGGGGATCTATGACTTTGCTTTCCTCAGTGTAGTTGTCAGTTGAGGTATGTGGAGCCAGAGCAGTGCAATCAGGCTTTCACTGGCCTAATCTGTAATAGGGATCTTTTCTTTTAAAGAGAGATGTCTACATGATTGCAGCAGGAGTGATAGGAGGGGTGTATCTATTCGGCACAATCATCCTTTTCACTGGAGTAAAGGAGAGAGACGGTAAGTTAAATTCAGCTATGTCTGGATTTCAAAGTGATTCTTTTCCTCTTTAACTTTGGAAAACATGACAGTATTTTATGTATTCCACCCCTTGTAGATCCTTACGCCTTCAATTCAGACAAAGCAATTCCTTTCTTTAAGGGACTGAGACTCACAATGAAGCATGGCCCATACTTGAAGCTTACAGCTTCGTTCCTTCTCATCTCTACAGCCATTCAGGTAATGCCAGTCTTTGCGAGTCTGTGCATCAGACTTGTTCCATCGACAGCATGACAGAGTCCGCAGCAGCCGGAATGTATAAACCCCAAACTTGCAAGGAGAGCTATTGATTTGGTAGATTGTGTTTTCCCTCCTCCGAGTTAATATGGAGATCCTGTGTCACGCTAACGGGCATTGCAGTGCTGGAGATGATGTCTTTCAAATAAGAAATAAAATCTAAGTCCCTGACGTCTAGACTGTAGGCTTCCATCAGGAGACCGTAGGTCTCTCGATAGAATCTTGTCACATTGGGAGTGTTCTGCTGATGTCCCTGTCTTCCTTGTCCCATGAAGGAGAAGGGAGATGTCAGCAGAAGGGGGTTTTCCTGAAATTTGGTCCCATATGGATGGGTCGAAAGTCAGGAAAGCCTCTCCCGACAGAACTGTCGGCAAGAGATAGGCAAATATAGCGCGCAATTTGCATATCTTTTACCCACAGTTCTCAGCAGTCTCGATGCAGCCTAATTAAATATTCTGTGGCTTTTTACATTAAAAGGCCAGTTTGGCTCATTATATTCTTCTAATCTGAAATCCCCTAGAGTCAACCATCTAGAAAATGTTTTCTCTCTTCTCCCAAAGCTGTTCTGTAGTGTGTGCTGCATTAAACCAAAGCCCCATTCTTTTCCATATGCAACTGTGTTTTAATTGTGTCTGAAGTGATTCCTGTGGAGTGGTTTTGTGACCTACTTACAGCACCCAGGGAGGAGGAGGAGGTGCAGCCTTGGCCAATCTTGCATTCTCAGGTCTCAAAGACGTGGGGTCTGCTTTGGATTGGGGACAGATGTTGAACAAGTGGGGAGATAGTTCTGATGGATTTGATCCCAGTGTGGCATTTTTCCACATCTGAAATGAGTGCACAGCAGCCTGTGGCACAAGTAGCAGAAGGCACAGAGTAAGGCAGAGGAGTTCGAAATCTCCCCATGGACACTTGGCCTAATTGGTACATAAATAAAAAAGCTGTTGTTAATCTCTTGGCCCTCAAAGGAACAGTCATTCGTAAAGCTTCCATGTAAGAAACCTATTCTTCTTGAGGCCTTCTCCACCTTCCCAGAATAACCAGAGATGGCCTGGACCAGGTCTTCCATTCCAAGCCCTGTCCTTAACTCTCAAAATCCTGGCTGATAATTTTTTTGACTCACATATTTATGTAACAGACAGGTACTGGAACATCCAACCCAAACTCTGTCCAAATGGGTGGGGATTGCTGATCTTGAACCACGGCCCATGTACAGTATAAGCAACATCATCAAGCTGCTTCAAATCAGTTACTGCACGTCACAGGGTTGTTGTGATTAATTTCAGTTGAGGAGGAGAGTAAGTTGCTTAGGAGTCACAGCTTCTATTAAAAGAGTCATGGTGCTGGTGTCTAAAAGGCAGTCTGTGACAGGGGTGTGCAGCCTTTGTCAGAAAACTGCTTGTCTGTAATTATCTACAGCAAGGTTGCGACATTTGTGAGTGCAACATTCACAAATTTGATTATTTGCAAACGCTGCTTCCCTGGGGCTGGGAGTGCCAGCAGCCGCTGCTTCCCTGGGTCTCTGAGCCCCCTGTAATCATGAAAATCAACATTCGCAAGGGTTCTGAACACCAAACCCTCCCAAATGTTGCAACCCTACTGTAGTTACAGTAGCCAGTCTCCAAGTTTGCAAATGTACTCCTTTCCCCTTTGTATAAACTAGTCTTCCACAGTGCAGTCCACTAGTTTGCTACATTCAGGGCCTGATCCTTCTGTCACTTTACCCCAGCTTTGCCTTGACATTACTCCACTGTCTTAAGAGGAGTTACTCCTGAATTAAAGTGGCTTGGATTTTTTATTTTGTTTTATTTTATTTTAGTGGGGAGCAGAAGATGGAATAACATTCTTTTTGGTCTTTTGTTTTTGTGACTACTGTTGTCTTCATCTCACAGCTTGAGCAGAGCAATTTTGTCCTGTTTTGCACCCATGCAGCCAATCTTCACAATCATTTCCAGTATTTAGTGGTGACCATCTTGGTGAGTTGCTCTGAAAGATCTGAGGGATTTTTTTCATGGGGAGGAGGGAGAAGCAGGGGTGAATGTTGTTTCTTTGACAGAGGGTGTTGTCCAGTGGAACAGCTTGCACCTGACCCGCCCCGGTTAAATGACTACATATTGCTAAAACAACAAAGAAGTCCTGTGGCACCTTATAGACTAACATATTTGGGAGCATAAGCTTTCGTGGGCAAAGACTCGCTTCATCAGATGCATGAGATGAAGTGGCTCTTTACCCATGAAAGCTTATGCTCCCAAATATCTGTTAGTCTATAACGTGCTGCAGGACTTCATGTTCTTTTTGAAGATACAGACTAACAAGGCTACTTCTCTGATACGCATTGCTAGCACCTTCTGGCTGTTGAGGTGTCTATGCAATGAGTTACTACCCAGATCAAAGCAAGCCTCCAGCCAGATCTGGGCCACGGGTTGCAGGTTCCCCATTCCTGTGTTACCGTTTATTTCATGCACCTCCAGCCGGTGCAGCAAAAGCCAACTCCACCAGAACAAAGGTGCTTCAGTGGCTTCTGTTCAGGAAGTGCCCCTCCTGTGTACATGTAAAGTCACCTTGTGTCGCACATATCCTTGCAAGACACTTGTGTCTTGATGCAAGCCCCTTCAGCTGATCATAGAAGTGTAGGACTGGAAGGAACCTCACGAGATCATCTAGATCAGTCCCCTGCATGCAAATGAAGCCTATGTAATAACACATCCTTTGGGTCAGCATTCTTACAGCTAGTACAAGAGAAGTTTTTGCACCTTCTGCATCATGAGTGCTGCTTGTTTAGTGAGCCATACACAGGGTCCAGCACTTGCAGAAAGTTTACCTTCCTTCTGTAATCAGCATTCTTGAAAATATGTGCTCCCCTCTGTATCCCACTACCTATCCTCCTTCTCCTTTGCTTCAGATCATAATAATAACACTTGATTTATAGTACGAATGGATAGGAAAAGGTGGTCAGCAGTATTCCCTTAATATTTTCCATGCATGGGTCGAGTACATTTTATTATGTGCAGTGAGGCATGTGTGGATGTGCACCACCAGTAGAAACGCATGCTGGTGGCTGTAGGTTCTCTGCTAATCAGCTGAGCATTTTTTAAATCTCTCCGTGTATCCCTCCAATACCACATTCTACGAGCCACTGTCCTATGATCCTATTGAGTAGTATACAAAGAAATGACACCACCCGCTCAAGACCTTCCCTACAAAAACAGAAGAACAAATCTACATGGACACACCTCTAGAACCCCACGAGGTTTATTCTATATACTACCCAAGATCCATAAACCTGGGAATCCCAGATGCCCCATCATCTCGGGCATTGGCTCTTTCACTACAGGATTGTCTGGATATGTGGACTCTCTACTCAGACCCTGTGCCACCGGCACTGCCAGCTTTCTTTGCAATACCACTGACTTCCTTAGGAAACTACAATTCTTTGGTGACCTTCCTGAAAACACCATCCTGGCCACCATGGATGTAAAGCCCTTTACACCCCCATATGGAGATGGACTTCAAGCTATTAGGAACATTATTCCTCATTAGGCCAAGGCACAAATGGTAGTGGAGCTTTGTGACTTTGTCCTCACCCACGACTGTTTCAGATTTGAGGACAATTTATACCTTCAAAACAGTGGCAACTCTATGGGCACCTGCATGGCCCCACAGTATGCCAACATTTTTGTAGGTGACCTGGAACAATGCTTCCTCAGCTGTCATTCCCTAGCGCCCCTCCTCTGCTTGCCCTACATTGATAACATCTTCATCATCTGGACCCATGGGAAGGAGGCTCTTGAAGAGTGCCACCATGATTTCAACAGTTTCCATCCTACTATCAACCTCAACCTGAACCAGTCCATACAAGAGAGCCACTTCCTGGACACTACTGTTGAAATAAGTGATGGTCACGTAAACACTACCCTGTACCAGAAACCCACAGACCGCTCTGCTTGTCTCCATGTGTCCAGCTTCCATCCAGGGCACACCACACAATCCATGGTATACAGCCAAGCACTAAGGTACAGCCACATTTGCTCCAATCCCTCAGTCAGAAATAAACATTTACAAGACCTTTACCAAGCTTTCCTAAAAGTACAATACACACCTAAGGAAGTGAAGAAACAGATTGACAGAGCCAGGCGTGTACCAAGAAGCCACCTGCTACAAGACAGTCCTAACAAGGAAAATAACAGAACACCATTGGCCATCACATACAGCCCTCAGCTAAAACCTCTCCAGCACATCATCAGTGATCTACAACCCATCCTGGACAACAATCCCTCACTCTCACAGACCTTGGGAGACAGGCCAGTCCTCGCTTACAGACAGCCTGCCAACCTGAAACAAATTCTCACCAGCAGCTATACTCCACACGACAGTAACTCTAACTCAGTAACCAATCCCTGCAACAAACCTTGGTGCCAGCTCTTTTCACATATATATATACTAGCAATACCATCAGAGGCCCTGACCACATCAACCACACCATCAGGGGCTCATTCCCTTGCATGTCTACTAATATAATATATGCCATCATGTGCCAGCAATGCTGCTCTACCATATGTGTTGGCCAAACTGGTCAGTCTGGTGAGGAGGGCTTGAAACTAGGTTCGATGGGGGCAGGGGAGCAAAGCCCACAGGTAAGTGGAGAACATGGAAACCTGGGAGATGGGTCACAAATGGGAGGCAGTATGGGCAACAATGTCAGAGTAAAAAGAGGGTCAGGGCAAAACAGGGAGGCAAGATCAAATCAATATCTTAGATGCCTATATACAAATGCAAGAAATATGGGTAATAAGCAGGAAGAACTGGAAGTGCTAATAAATAAATACAAGTATGACATCGTTGGCATCACGGAAACTTGGTGGGGTAATACACATGATTGGAATGTTGGTATTGAAGGGTACAGCCTGCTTAGGAAGGATAGACAGGGAATAAAGTGGGGAGGTGTTGCCTTATATATTAAAAATATACACACTTGGACTGAGGTGGAGATGGATGTTGGAGGTGGATGTGTTGAGAGTCTCTGGGTTAGACTAAGAGGTGTAAAAAACAAGGGTGATGTCCTGCTAGGAGTCGACTCCAGGCCGCCTACCCAGGTGGAAGAGGTGGATGAGGCTTTTTTTAAACAACAAACAAAGTCATGCAGGGCCCCAGATTTGGTGGTGATGGGGGACTTCAACTATCCAGATATATGTTGGGAAACTAATACAGCAGGGCATAGACTATCCAGTAAGTTCTTGGATTGTATTGGAGACAATTTTTTATTCCAAAAGGTTGAAAAAGCTACTGGGGGAAGCTGTTCTAGATTTGATTTTAACAAATAGGGAGGAATTGGTAGAGAACTTGACAGTGGAAGGCAGCTTGGGTGAAAGTTATCATGAAATCATAGAGTTCACAATTCTAAGGAAGGGCAGAAGGGAAAACAGCAAAATAGAGATAATGGATTTCAGGAAGGCAGATTCTGGTAAACTCAGAGAGCTGGTAGGTAAGGTCCCATGGGAAGCAAAACTGAGGGGAAAAACAGCTGAGGACAGTTGGCAGCTTTTCAAGGGGACATTATTAAGGGCCCAAAAGCAAGCTATCCCACTGCGTAGCAAAGATAGAAAATATGGCAAAAGACCACCTTGGCTTAACCAGGAGATCTTGCATGATCTCAAAATAAAAAAGCAATCGTATAAAAAATGGAAACAAGGACAAATTACAACGGATGAATATAGGCAAACAACACAAGAATGCAGGAGCAAGATTAGAAAGGCAAAGGCACAAAATGAGGTCAAACTAGCTACAGGCATAAAGGAAAACAAGAAGGCTTTTTATAAATATATTAGAAAGAAGAGGAAGACCAGGGACATGGTAGGGCCATTGCTCAGTGAGGAGGGAGAAACAGTAACAGGGAACGTGGAAATGGCAGAGATGCTTAATGATTTCTTTGTTTCGGTCTTCACTGAGAAGTCTGATGCAGGAATGCCCAACATAGTGAATGCTAGTGGGAAAGGGGTAGGGTTAGAAGCTGAAATAAAAAAAGAAAACAAGTTAAAAATCACATAGGAAAATTAGATGTCTGCAAGTCACCAGGGCCTGACGAAATGCATCCTAGAATACTCAAGGAGCTGATAGAGGAGGTATGTGAGCCTTTATCTATCATCTCTGGAAAATCATGGGAGACAGGAGAGATTCCAGAAGTCTGGAAAAGGGCAAATGTAGTGTCCATCTATAAAAGGAGGAATAAGAATAACCCGGGAAACTACAGGCCAGTGAGCTTAATTTCTGTGCCAGGAAAGATAATGGAGCAGGTAATTAAAGAAATCATCTGCAAGCACTTGGAAGGTGGTAAGGTGATAGGGAACAGCCAGCATGGATTTGTAAAGAACAAATCATGTCAAACTAATCTAATAGCTTTCTTTGATAGGATAACGAGCCTTCTGGATGGGGAGGAGGGTAGATGTGGTATACCTAGACTTTAGTAAAGCATTTGATATGGTCTCACATGATATTCTTATAAAAAAAACTAGGCAAATACAATTTAGATGAGGCTACTGTAAGGTGGGTGCATAACTGGCTGGATAACCGTACCCAGAGAGTGGTTGTTAATGGTTCTCAATCCTGCTGGAAAAGTATAACAAGTGGGGTTCCGCAGCGGTCAGTGTTAGGACCGTTTCTGTTCAATATCTTCATCAATGATTTAGATATTGGCATAGAAAGTACGCTTATTAAATTTGCAGATGATACCAAGCTGGGAGGGGTTGCAACTGCTTTGGAGGATAGGGTCATAATTCAAAATGATCTGGATAAATTGGAGAAATGGTCTGAGGTAAACAGGATGAAGTTTAATAAGGACAAATGCAAAGTGCTCCACTTGGGAAGGAATAATCAGTTTCACACATACAGAGTGGGGAGAGACTGTCTAGGAATGACTACAGCAGAAAGGGATCTAGGGGTTATAGTGGACCACAAGCTAAATATGAGTCAACAGTATGATGCTGTTGCAAAAAAAAGCAAACATGATTCTGGGATGCATTAACAGGTGTGTTGTGAACAAGACACGAGAAGTCATTCTTCCGCTCTACTGTGCACTGATTAGGCCTCAGCTGGAGTATTGTGTCCAGTTCTGGGCATCACAGTTCAAGAAAGATGCGGAGAAATTAGGGAGGGTCCAGAAAAGAGCAACAAGAATGATTAAAAGTCTAGAGAATGTGACCTATGAAGAAAGGCTGAAAGAATTGGTTTTGTTTAGTTTGGAAAAGGGAAGATTGAGAGGAGACATGATAGCGGTTTTCAGGTATCTAAAAGGGTGTCTTAAGGAGGAGGGAGAAAACTTGTTCTTCTTGGCCTCTGAGGACAGAAAAAGAGGCAATGGACTTAAACTGCAGCCAGGGAGGTCTAGGTTGGACATTAGGAAAAAGTTCCTAACTGTCAGGGTAGTCAAACAGTGGAATAAATTGCCAAGGGAGGTTGTGGAATCTCCATCTCTGGAGATATTTAAGAACAGGTTAGATAGATGTCTATCAGGGATGGTTTAGACAGTACTTGGTCCTGCCATTGGGGCAGTGGGGTGGACTCAAAGGCCTCTCGAGGTCCCTTCCAGTCCTAGTATTCTATAATTCTGCGATTCTAATGTAAAGGAATAAATGGACACAAATCAGATATCAGGAATGGTAACATAGAAAAATCTGTAGGAGAACACTTCAGTCTCTCTAGACACTCAGTAACAGATGTTAAAGTAGCCATTCTTCAACAAAAAGCCTTCATAAACAGACTCCAAAGAGAAACTGCAGAGCTACAATTCATTCTCAAATATGACACCATGAACCAAGGATTGTACAGAGACTGGGAGTGTCTGGCCAATTACAAAATCTCCTCTCTTCATGTTCATACCTCCATGTTATCTACTGATAATGGGCCAGGTCCTCCCTGACTGAATTGACCTTGTTTCTCCTCTGTTGATGTTCACACCTCCACATTAGTTGCTGATAATGGGCCACATCCTCCATGACTGAATTTACCTTGTCAACTCTGGCCCTCTTCTTGACTGGGGCTCCTTCCTTTTCATGAGCCTATAAATTTGAACCCTGCTCTGGAATCCCCACTCATGCATCTGACAAAGTGGGTCTTTGCCCACAAACACTTATGCTCCAAAATATCTGTTAGTCTATAAGGTGCTGCAGGACTCTTATGGTTTTTGAAGATACAGACTAACTCAACTACTCCTCTGTTATTTGGTGTTCAGTGTATCTGTATGGGGCAATTCTGCTGTGAAATGAGAAGGACTAGATGATTTTTCCTTTTCCATCTGTAATTTCTGTGATACTTAGTTGTTATTGGTGGAGAGAGCAGGAAACCCTGAGTTCTTCCTCAGTCCAATCCTTCCCATAGAACTGTGTAGGCTGTCACTGCAGCCTCTGGAGATGATCCTAGACCTAGTCAGTACTGTGCAAATATTTTTCCATCATTGATAGGTATCAGCAGCGGTGAGCATTCCATTCTGGCAGTGGTTTCTACAGCAGTTTGGCAAGAAGAGTGCAGCCTGTGGGATTTCTGTAAGTAAACCATTATGAAAATCTGGGATGTGGGGCATTTTACATATGAGTAGCAGCTGCTTCAGGAACCATTCCAAACTTTCGTAATAGAAACTGGCAACTGGCACCAGCTGAAGTTTACCTGATTTCTGAATTAATTTAAAACTTTTATTTGTATGACTTCAAGCAAACTCTTAAGTTTTTCAGACAAATCTCTGAGAGATGGGTTAGTAAGCAAAGACAAGAAGAACACTTGCCCCAGAGTCTAAACAGCTTCCACTGTGTGCCTGTCTCACAGTGATAAACCTGAACAGAAAGTTTCAGATTCAGTTCTGATCGATCGTCTGTTCAAGGTCTATGCTATCTGAGATTTGGATCCAGCTCTAGCTTAGCTCTGAACTGGGGGTGAAAATACAGCATGAACTCCTGGGGACCAAAATGATGACCTTCCTACAACTTTGCTGTCCCCACTTCCTGCAAGCATCCACAAAGTAAAAGAAATAAATGAGCTGTTAGCGTCTTAGCAATCCCAGAGGAAAGAAGCCTAATTTAGCACAGGTTCCCATGGTTGAGCTAAGATGCCTGCCTGAGCTTTTTAAACTACTGAGAGCAAGCAGCAGAGAAAGTTCACATTGACTCCTGACTCTAAAGTTTGACTGAAGGCACTTCAAGTCCTTAGAAAGGAAGAAACCGGGGAGCCTTAGGTGAAACAATGCTTGTAGATGAGCCTTGGGCATTGGCTGCACTTCTTCCCTGAATCTAGCTGTTTAAGCATCGTCAATTTTTTCTTGACATCAAATACGTCATGGCTGGTGGTAGCTTGAGGTATAGTTTAACAGCGGCAGTGTGTTGAAGCTAAAATCTCTATATTGTCTTGATTTCTAATGAATTGGAGATGGGCTGAAAGCCAGTTGCTGGCTTTGAATACTCCTGATCTTTGAACATTTTGAAATATGCATCTGAAATTCATGGTTCAGGACCATGTCTGCTTCTGATTAACATGACAGCAAAGGCAATTAGCAGAAGCTGAGGTGGACCTCAAGGGAACCTTGAAGGCACTGTCTGTGCAGCAAAGAAAAGTGCTTTCTTCAGTCAGCTTGGGTCAATCAAGTCAGGGCCACTATTGAAAAGCTCCCATGACACCAAAAATATCACAGTTAAGCGCTTCTGCCATCATATTAGCTTGTTATCTTGTAGACTATGAGGCAGCTGGATTAACAAAAGCACTTTTGTTTTTGCAATATAGACACACCCTTGTATAGCAGGGCTACAGTTACACCAGCAAATTTTGCGGACCAAACCCTGGTTTTGTCTACAAAACTGGAAAGTCCACACACAAAATGTGTTTTGTTGGCAGTTTGTCAACAATACACAGCACTTTTGCCGACAGCATTCTGTCTCTCAGCCATGAGGCATAACACTGCTGTTGACAGATTCTGTCGACAAAAAGGCTGTGTGAATGCTCAGAGGGGCTGGGGGGGTAGGAATTCTCTCGACAGACAGGGCATCCACAACAGTGGGCAGCCCTTTCTGCTGTGTGCTTCTGGGTGCATTTTGTTGAGAGCAGCTGGACAGTCTGGCTGATCTGTGGACAGAGCAGAGCACTCTTCTGATTGGCTTTTATGTGTGGCTGCACTTTGTCCACAGAAGTTTTGTCGGGAAATTTCTTCTGACAGTGACTTCCGTCGACAGAATGGGGCAGTGTAAACCGTAGCTTATGAGTATTTCCTGTTTGCTCAGTGGAAGTCTGTTGTGTGACAGTGCATCCCAAAGGCTTTTATACCAGCCTGCTGTCACCATGAAAGCAGAATTGCCTCACTAAATTGCAACTGTATTTGTCACTGCAGAAGGTTCTGAAGAGGTAGTTTTCCTTCATAATTTCAGCATTCTTCAGGGTGCTGGGAAGAGGGACACTTCTGAAGTGATTTGAAAATGGGATGGTTACCAGAAAAAATTCAGCAGCTGTATAGATTCAGCTTTATAGAATAGATCTTGTGTTCTAGATGATCTTTTTTACCACTCCTCCTCATTCTTAAATTAGTTAGAGGGAGCAGCTTAGCGCCTAGCCACCAGCTATAGCCTACATAAATTTCTTGGAATTACAGGTTCAAACCCCACTAGAGTTAATCTAGCCTTCACCCTGCTGGGAGTAGAGAGACTGAGTTCTGTGTAGTCTATTATAGTGCATAGTTTTTTTTGTGTAGGATGTTTTTGAAAAATGGGCACCATTTCTCTTCCACATGGGTGTTAACTTCCCATGCAATTGGCCAAAATTTCCCTTCCTTCTGCCCTACTGTGCTATAAAGGTTACTACATTCAGCCAAAGATGGCTTCATTTCCACAGTGCTTAAAGCTCTTTTTGATGGGAAGATTGTTCTGATATTATAATATTGCTGTTACTGCTCCTGGTGGGTCAGCTAAGAGTGGGGAGAATGATCCCCCTAAGAATTGGAAGCCCGTTTGTTTGAGAAGTAGAAAAAATGAGCTGCATGGTATGCTTATTGTGGTGATTTCTTTCCTGGAGCTTAGAGAATTCTGTTCCCACGTGTTTGCCTTCACACAAGAGATGCTTTTGAGAGTTATCTTTTCCATTCTGCCTGTCCTTGGTCATGCACCTTCCTCACTAGAAAAATCCATTTTAAATCACTATCATTATTGATTTAAATGCTCTCTGGATGCTTTGGCTCCCAAGTGCGCACACAACATTGAGTACAGAGTTAATCGTCAAACTGTTTGCAGGCAATGTGTAGTTTTGTATTGCTGGAGTGCTCTCTTGTGGTGAAGTAATGATTGTGCTTCAAGCATTGCACACTAATACAAAGGCTGTTTATGTTGGGGACCTGTTGTCTCAGAATGTGGATTGCTACTCTTGGGTTTTCCAACAAACTTCTGTTCCTTAGATGGAACTGAATTTAACCTTGACATGGAGATGGTGGTGGGGTAAATAGTCTACTGCTAACCATTAGACCACATTGCCTCCCTAATGTTAGTTATTTATGCTTTAGTATCCAGATTTTTGACGGTCATTGAAGAGCAAAATGTGTCATAGCTCCGTGTGCGTGTACGTGTGTGTGCGTGCGTGCGCATGTGTGTGTTTGTGTGTATGTGTTTATCAGCTGCCCAGGAAGGCATGGGGGAGGTTGCTGTAGGTGGTGGGGGGACAGTCAAATGTGGCAGCTGGAGCTCAGCTCTGAGAGAATCACAGAATCATAGGGCTGGAAGGGACCTCAGGAGGTCATCTAGTCCAGGCCCTCCCCTCCATGGGCTGTTGGTGGCAGCTGCCCCCAGCTCCTGCCCTCCCAGGCGTGTTCCAGGGCCAGTAAGGGGGAGGTGGTGGACAGAGGCTGAGTGAGGGGAGGCCCTGGGAAGGCCTGGGCTGGCTGTTCAACTCCCTGACCAGGCCAGAACCTTCCCCCTCCTTGCCCAGGCTCCTCACCCCACCACTGGCCCTGGGATTTGCCTGGGAGTGGAGGAGCTGGGAGCCACTGCCTCCAGCTGGCCATAGTCGGGAGGGAAGGTGCCTCTCAGAGCCAATCTTTGGCTGCCACTACTGACTCCCCTCGCCTCCAGGCTGGGCACCAGCATGCGGCTCCCATCAGTAGCGACAACTGGAGCTCAGCTCTGAGCAGGTCCTCCTGTCTCTTCTGCTTGAGGTGGAAGGGCATCGCTCAGAGCCAAGCTCCTGCTGCTGTACTGACAGGGGAGCCACTTCCTGCTCCCCAACCCAGCGGGAGGGAGAGTCAGTAGCAGCAGTCGGAGCTCGGCTCTGAGTGCCGCCTTCCCTCCCTGACCCAGCCTGGCCTGGCAGCGGTGGTGGCTTCTCCCAGCTCCTCCCCTTGCCTATGGCCAGAAGTGGCTGAGCTCCACCCTGCCTCCCTCACCACCCAGTTGGAGCCACCCGTAGCAACTTCCCCAAGCCTACCTGGGCAACAGATAGACTAGGATGGTGGGTGGGGGGAGGTGGGGAGAGAGGCCAGGGTCGGGTAGTAGGGAGGCCCCAGGATGGCTGGGGCTGACTGTGTGGGTCCTGACTCCCTGAGAAGGACGGGGCTTTCTGCACACTCCCCTAGCCCCTGGGAAGAGAGGAGTTTGGCAAGCATAGCGAGCAGGACCTGCAGCTCGCTAATAAATCAATAACTCATTTCACCCATTCGATGGGTTATTTTAAATCCAGACGTGACTCGGCACCCCTTGCAGTGTCTTCTCTGTGCTCAAAGCATCCTGTCTTCGTAAATAAAGGGGAGATGGGCAGCACTGACAGACTTACCCTGCTCTGTAGTATTGTCACCTTTTTAGAGCCCTCCACAGGACTGCTTTTGAATCCCGCTCCCGTCTTACTGTGCAATACCCACTCCCGCTCGCTCCCTCATTGTTTCTTGCATTTTTATGCTGCTCCCACTTGCAAAAATCTTGATTCCCGCAAGTGCCACCCATTTCCTCCCACACCAAAACACATTTTACCCAATTCCGCTGTTATGGCAGTGGGTCCATGCAGTCCCATTGCTGCTGCAGGATTGTTGTCACTCCCTCTCCTTGGCTAAGTGAAGTGACCCTATGGGACCACAGTTCCCTCAGAACATTGAAGTTTTAAACTCTGATGATCCATAGCTAATATATAAGCTGCTGTTTCACAATGTTGCCTCTGATATGTGAAAAAATAAAGTTGTTCACTATATGACTTGCATTTTTCATATACCTTTTCTACCATTTTTCTGTTGGTTCTTTCCCTTTCTTAGTGGATGATTCCTTTTGTGGTCATGCTGGTTACAATCCCAAATCCGGTTTTGGCTTACGTGGTGGCCTTTGTCTCTGGTCTGAGTATTGCAGCATCTTTGCTGTTGCCATGGTAGGCAAATCTTCATATCTGTAATGTGTGTATGTATGTGTACTGTGTGGAGTTCACCTTGTAAACACTCAGAATTCAGCAACAATCATCGCACCAGGGTGTCAGGGAAAGCCTTTGATTTCACTGTGATAACTAAGTCGTAAACAGGGTCACATGTCAACTGGTGTGTGTGTGTGTGTGTGTGTATAATATATGTATAGTGTGTGTATACAATATATATATACACACACACTGGGGGGGCGGTAAATGCTCTCTGAAATATTTAGAAATAAAATTGGTGACCTAAATGTGTCTAGAACTCATGAGAATTGTAAAAGAATCGGTTGTTTAGATTTAATTTTTAATAGTACCGCAGAATTTATACTGGAAATTGCATACAAATCAGTAAATGCTGAACAATTAAGAATGTAGCATGGGCAAGTTCCATCATGCTGTAGATCCCTACAAAGCACCCCAGTGATAGGGAGCAAATGCAGGAATGAGCTACAGAGACATGCACAAATGCTGACTTTGTGGGTGTTCCAGACCTTTGAGTTAGCAGCTCTAAATCCTTTGTATCAATGGAAGAATAGGCCTTCTTTAGTGTCCTAACATAGCTCCTTTGTTAATGCACTCTAGTTAGTTGTGAGATAGGGCTCCTGATAGATTCACAATTGCCCAATAGCTAACCCATGTATTTTTGTACCTTTCTGTTACTTAAAAAAAGTAAATATTGTGACCATGCAATATGAACAGAATTCTACCTTGTTTTGACTATTTACCAGGATGGTTTGATGATACTGCATGTTGTTGTCATGCATTTTCTATTAAACCTTTTTTGTCCTCCTTTCAGTCAGCGCCTTCTGTATTTGCCTAGCACCCTGCAGAAACAGTAAATCAAAATTTCATCAAACACATGTCTGAAAGGTTTTCTGCTTAGTAGTTAAATTACCGAGCCATATGCTGCAAATGTTTTAACAAGTCCCTCCCTCAAAAAATGTTCCATATCCGTCAGCAAATTTTTAAATTCCCTACGTAAAACGTTTTACCCACTTGGTTGAACCATGGATGTTTTACAAAACCAAATTCCAACCTCCACTGCCCACTTTTGCATTTAGATGGCAAGACCCCTGCTGTTACTAGATTTCTTTTTTTTTTCCTGTTGACCTGGCAGTGTAGATGTAACACAGTCTTTTCTGTTTCTGGGTTCTTTGATATCTGACTTTTTCTGCTTGTAATTCTTCGCCTAAATACCATATCAAAATGATCTTGTTTGCACAATTAACTCCACAAATCAAACCTTCAAGAGTGAAAATCCTGTAAGTTCGGTATGAAACTTCTGGTTGAGGCTTTTACATGCTTCTTCTCTTGCTTCTCTGAAGGTCAATGTTGCCTGATGTAGTCGATCACTTTCGCCTCCTGAATCCACATGCAAAGGGGCATGAAACCATCTTTTATTCTTCATATGTCTTCTTTACCAAGATGTCGGCAGGAATTGGATTAGGAATTTCTGCAGCAAGCCTAGAGTAAGTGATGTTTTATATCCACTTAATTGCTGTATTAAGGAGCTCTGAGGTGCTGTGGGTAATTGTCTTCATGCCATTTGCAGGAGCGGGGAGCTCAGAATCACAGACACTGTGAATCATAGATTAGGGTTGGAATAGACCTCAGCAGGTCATCTAGTCCAACCCCCTGCTCAGTGCAGAACCAACCCCAATTAAAACATTGCAGCCAGGGCTTTGTCAAACCTGGCCTTAAAAACCTCTCAGGATGGAGATTCCTCCACCTCCTTAGGCAACCCATTCCAGACCCACTCTCCTAATGACATAATTGTTCCTAATATCCAACCTAGATCATCCCCAATGCAACCTGAGACCATTCTCTTTGTTCTGTCATCTGCCACCACTGAGAATAATTTAGCTGCTGCTTCTTTAGAACCTTTCTTCAGGTAGTTGAAGGCTGCTATTAAATCCTCCCTCATTCTTCTCATCTCCTAATTACATAAGCCCAGTTCCCTCAGCCTCTGCTCGTAAGTTGCCATGTTGAATTTATAATGGCCAGTTCCTAAGCACAAAATCGTTCTATGACCAATCAGATTTCTGGCCACCAGGACACTTGGTGGCTTGTTAAAAATGGTTTGGTTTTAGATTGTGGTGTTTTGGTGGCAGCACGGATTTAATGGTTTGGGCACTGCTCTGAGAGTCAGGCAGCATGGCTGACAGACGCTGCCAGCTGTGGGGCAAGTTTTTTGGGGGGCAGGGGGTGGCTCCACACCCAAGCCTAAGGGTGGAATTCAAAGCAACCAGAAACGCTGAGCCCCTTTGAAGCACCAGGTCCCAGCGCAATAGCTCCCCTGGGCCACCCCTGTCTGTGGGCTGGAGTCAGTAGACCTGGATTTTCTACTCAGCTCTGCCTGAAGTCATCTTTGTTGACCTTGAGTGACTCAGTTCTTTGGCCCTCTGTTTCCCCTTTCACTGTTCATCTAACCTCTGTAGTTTTATTTTAGTTTGACCAAAAATAGCATTTTTACGAAAACCTCAAATTTCTGTCAGCCAGATCAATGTCACAAGTCACTTTTCAAGTAGATGGCAGAGCCAGCGTAATGAAGCAGATATTCCTGAAATGTGCTTGAAAAGTGGAACTTGTCACGACTGGGTATATTTAATCTGTCCTCCAAACTCCTGTACAGTGTTGTTACTCTGCAGTACCTGCCCTACATGCTGACCTTGACTGCACCATAAAGGTCACTTTATGCAGAGCAGGCGGTCAAGCCTCAGTTGGCAGTTGTGATCTAACTGTGTGTCTTCTGCCACTGCTCTTCCAGTTTAAGACTGGAGAACTCAAATAACAAGAAGATGGAATGCAGCAGCCCCAGCGTAGACTGCACTGGGAACCACTCATCAGTACTTATCCGTTCATCAGATGTTATGAATTTACAGCAGATGCTGCAGTGCTTTCTTCCTCAGGAAAACAAGTCTCTGTGTTTTAGTGACTACATATGGAGAGCTCATAAGTAACAGAATTACTGTCAACTGATTAACTGATTCACTCCAGTTAGCGAACTCCCAGCAGTTTGCCATCTGCTGGAGTCTGGAGCTGACATTTATGGGAGAACATAGGAAGCAGTTTGATGGAAGATGGGTAATCATTTTTCATAGGTACATGTTCAGGGTGAAACAGAATAATTCTACAAGCTGGCACTGAATAGCTCAGGGCATCCATAATTGCAATACCATGCACACCTCGGCCCTGATTCAGCCAATCACATAAAAACATGCTTGACATCCTGTCCCTGTTCAGCAAAGCACTGAAGCATGTCCTTATCTTTAACGAGGTCAGAATTTACACAGTTGCCAGTGGGACTACTCACCTTTATTTAAAGTTAAGCACACGCTTATGAGCTGTGTTGAGTAGGGATAGGATTCACTTACCAGACAAGATCAGCAATGGAGAGATTTGGCAGAATTTGATTTTTTTTAAATAATTCTGACAGATAATATCAATATTTAAGGTTTTTTTTTCAATTTTTATCTATTTTAATTTTCACAGTGGCACAAAACTGTGTTTTTAAGATTTTATTTTGTATCTAATGAAATGTTCACAGTTGGGAGGACTTATTGGGGGGAGATCAGACAATTACCTGATGGTAATAGATGTTGAGGTTCCAAAAGCTAAAGCTTTGTAACTATTAAAACACAAATTGTGAACCTCATATTAAAATATACAAAGTAGATCACCTTAAATCAAACTCTAATAAGTTCTCAGGCAACATTTTTCTTACTTTGCCTATCTGTAAATGTTTTGATTATTGTCAGTGGAAATATTTCTTCATCAGTTTGCGCGTGTGTGTGTCTGTGTGTGTCTGTGTCTGTGTGTACAGTGAAATCTACATTTACCAATCAAAATGTAACCCTATCAAGCCTAACTGTATAGGATTTCATTTCACTGTTGTCCCTCTTTGTTAATAATTAAGTCTGTACAGTAGTAACAACAGCATGTAATTCCCTGTTTTAACTTGTGGGGAGGAAGGGGGGGTTTAAACAACCATGGATGACAAAAGCTTTGTCACTCAATTGCCAGTGTAGACAAACTCTGCTTCCACCAAGACAAGAGCTTAGTTGTGGAGAGTGCTAGTGTAAATAGCGTGGTGTCACTAAAAGCTGTGTAGTATAGATAAAGCCTAAATGTCTGCAGCAATTTCTTCCTGAACCTTCCTTGCTATTTTTGTATCTTATCTGGTCCCTTGGTGTGCCAGTCCTACAGATACTAAAGTAAGGCCGGACAGCCCAGTTGGCAGAAGGGAATGAAACTGCGACCTTAGGAGCTAGAACCACATGTTCTACTTCATGAGCTAAAAACTAGCTTGAGTTTCCCTCTCCGTTGTCAGTGGTCTCAGTGTCTCTGGGGTTACACTAACATAAAGTTTATCACTGGTTTCCATGGAAGAGGGTTTTGCCCCCTTTCTCCCTCTCATTTGGGCCTTTTAGGTGGGTGAATAACAGACATGCCCATATCTATGTTTTATAGGTTTGCTGACTATAAAACAGAAATGTGCAGGCAATCCAGCACCGTGATCCTCACGTTGAAAATCCTGATTGGGGCGGTCCCTGCCATCCTCATCATTATAGGCTTATCCATACTCTTCTTCTACCCAATCACTGAAAAAAGTCGAAAAGAAACTGAATTAGCCCTTGACCTATTAAGGTAGGTTTGACTCAGTGGCAAACTGCAATAATATTAGAGCTGCTGCTCTTACAGGATTCAGGATGGGGAAATATATTAGCTACTGTCATAGGTTTGGGTTGTTTTAAAAGCTTTTTTTTAAAAAAAAATTTAGGTCTTCTGTAAATATTCTGCTAATTTACATCTTCCCAATATCTTAACTTAGTTTCAGAGGGTCCTTGTGCACAGAAGGTCTTTGTAAGCGAGTACTTCTCTTTTGTTTCCCAAAGCAATATGCAAATTTAAATCATACAAAATAATGCACAAAAAATGCTTAATCCACCAGCCTTCCCATGGGCGAAGCACAGCAGTACACCACTGTAAGAAAGTTTCAGCTGGAAGAAGAATATTGTAGCTCATTATAACGGGGTATCACTCACCCCCATGGCACCTCTTGGGAATTAGCTGAGCCCAGCTTCTGGAATGCCCTCTCCTGGCAGTGTCTCGTTCACTGTTATCTGTTTGTTCTCCACCAGTTTATATCAGGATCTGCGTCCCTCCCAGAATGTGGTGCCCTTCCCTCAGGGTACTGCCGTGCAGCACTGCGGGGGTCTTCACCTCACTTCAAGCAACCCCCAAACCTCTATACCCACCTTGCCTCAGTGACCCATTGTGAGTCATCTTCTGGTCTTACCTTAGGGGCAAACTGCAGTCTGAAATGGCCACTTTTCATTGGCAAGGGGTTGTGGACCTGTTGCCTTCTACTCTGGCTGCCTCTCTGCAGCCCTAATACCATTAGGCCTTGTTTCAGGCCTTGCAGCCTGGAAGTGGGGTCAGGCCAGAGCTCCCCAGCTCTGTCTGCCTTTCCCCAGTACCACTCTGTCTCAGGAAGTCTCTCACAGGTAGAGCAAAAGTCTTGTGTCCTCTACCACAGCCCCTATTTATACAGCTCCTGCTGGACCCTAACTAGTAGCTAATTGCCTCAGCTGCTGGGTCCACAGTCTCAGCCTTCTTCCAGGGTTGGATTTAACCCTTATGGGGCCAGTGCGGGGCAGGTGCCTCGTCACAGTGATGTTTATTATAGTCTCTTTAGCTATCTGCAAGTGGGGAAAATATGACCTTTTTCCCCCACTTTCTGAGGTTGAAATCTTGGGGTAGGGTCAGGTTAAGCATTTGTTCTGCATATTTTTTTCATTCAGTCATGTAATCTTTTCTTTTCCTTTTCTTCTTGGAACAATCCTTGTCCAGTTAAAAAAAAAAAAAAAAAAAAAGGCTAAACATCAAGGGGGAGTGACACAAAAGTTAGTCATAATTTACAATATTTAAAAGAATATTAAATCCTCAAAATACACTATAGAACCATGGGCAGTAGGTGAAAGCCCAGCTAGGGAACACAGGTCCCTGCCCCTTCTGCCTGCCCCTCATGAAGTCAAGCCCAGCTCCCACCACAGGCTACTGCCTGCAGCCTCTGACCCCTTAGTCCACCCTTCCTGGCAGATTACAGTGTTTGGTGGCTGAAGGGGCAAATAGCCCTGGCCAAGGCCCCAGCCCACTCTGAGCAGCAAAATGTCCCCGACCTTCACCCCAGCTCTGCCCTAGCAGCTGGACAGCCCCAGGCCTGACCCCGGCCCTAGTTGGGCAGCCTGAGAGCCCTAACCCTCCTGGAGCAACTGGATAGCTGCATCTCAGCCTTGGCCCTTCCTAGGGGGGACATGATAGAGGTATATAAAATTATGACAGTTGTGGAGAGGGTGAACAAGGAGAAGTTATCTACTTGTGTGCATAATATAAGAACTACAGGACACCAAAAGAAATTAATGGGTAGCAGGTTTAAAACTAATAAAAGAAAGTTCTTCTTCACTCAGTGCATAGTTAACTCGTGGAACTATTTGCCAGAGGAGACTGTGAAGGCTAGGACTATAACAGAATTTAAGAAGGAGCTAGGGAAATTCATAGAGGTTAGGTCCATAAAAGGCTATTAGCCAAGGGTAGGAATGGTGTCCCTGGCCTCTGGTTGTCAGAGGCTGGAGATGGGTGGCAGGAGACAAATCACTTGATCATTGTCTTCAGTCCACCCCCCCAGGAGACCTGGCACTGGCCACTGTCGGCAAACAGGCTACTGTGCTGGATGGACTTTTGGTTTGACCTAGTATGGGCATTCTTATGACAGCTGTGGCTCCCAGACCTCCCCCAGCAAATGTGCAGGCTCCCCACCCCTGCCTTCCACTGGCACCTGAACAGCAGCACTGCAGCTCTTGCCTTCCCCAGACAGCTGTGCTGCGGCACCACAGCCCCAGCTCCCCCAGCAGCCAGAGAATATAGACAGTTCCCTGCTAGAATTGACATTTGTTGTTTCTTCTTTGTGTGAGTCTAAAATACCAGGGGTGGAAATAGGTCAAGACAAGATAACAAATACAGCTTGTTAATGGTTCTCACCTTGTCTCTGTTTGTTGTTTTAGGTTGCTAAATTGTAGCCTGTAAGTTTAGTTTAAAAATGACAGTGGTAAAATAACAGCGAACAGATTGAAAGTAGAAATCTTTTCTTCTGTGGCTCTCTCTGCTTCTTACAGAAGGAGTCATCTGAGCACTGACAACCTTTCTGAAGACACAAAGAATACCTGGTTATGAAAGTTTGGAAGAAGTGGCTTTTCAAACCAATGTCTAACCTCAGATTCCAAAGAGCATACTTTGGGGGTGGGAGTTTTTACAGGATACTGGCAGCATCAGTACACAAAAGTGCAAAGGCTGTGTTGCAGAAGTGGTAAGGATTAGGTTTTGACCGACAAAATAGAAAGATGCTGAGGACAGCCAATAGGGTGCTCACAGTTCATAAGTATTTTTAGAGGGATAGCCGTGTTAGTCTGTACCTTCGCAGAAAAAAGCAGTCCTGTAGCACCTGAAAGACTAACAGATTTATTTATTAGGTAATGAGTTTTCATGGGTAAGACCCACTTCTTCAGATTTAGAACAGATGATAAGAAAAAGTTCATTACTTTTATAAATAAATTTGTTAGACTTTAAGGTGCTTCAGGACTGCTTCTTTTTGGAATTCATAAGTATGTAAACCCATGAAGAGCTGTTAGAAAGAGTCAGAAGGTGGCACTCTTCCCTCTAGTCAGTGTTGAAAGAAAGCCCCCCACTGTGCTAAGGATAACCTGCTTCTGACATGCTGTCTTTCAATTAAATGTAAAACCAAAGTCCTGCAATCACATTTCTTCTGAAACTGTTGGCGAGATCCAGAGTTGTTTAAACTTGGCATCCTGGCCAAACTTTAATGCAGATTACATTCTTCTCACTTGCATTGCCTCTGTAACCTGTATCGGATATGGGATTCTTCATCTCTTGTTCTAACTGTTTGCTGGACAACATTTGCTATGTGTTGCTCTAGAAGTGCCCTCATTTTCATGTTGGATGGACATGACCCTTGTGTGTAATTTGTTTAAGTTGGTAAAGCTTTTCAGGATTCAGAGGATGAGATGTGTGATAAGTGTGTAAAATGTAGTGCTTCTTTTTAAGCTCCAACAAGCCCTGGATGCAGTTAGTGACAGTCATGTTTTGAAAACTTTCTCAAAAATAGGTGGTCCATCCACCCAGATTTTGACTTGACTTTATTTTGAAGGGGTTAAGTCAAACTTTAATAGGGGCCTAAATTTGGAAGAGTGAATGGAGGTCTTGGGTGTCTGATATTTTGGGTGCCCTCTTGACCCTTCAAAGTGACACAGTTATCAGGGTATGTGTGCTCTATCCTTTCTGAAAATCAGACCCATTTAAGGCATCTCATGTTGGAGCACCCAGAATCACAAGACTTCTGAAAATTTAGGCCGTACGTTAACATGAGCACCCATTAATGACATTATTATACAGAACATCCATTCCCACATAGGGAATGCTGTCCTTCTCCTATTGAGAGCTACAGATTTTCAACATGTATGTAGCAATTCAACATAACCCTGCACTGATCATTTAGGCTATACCTACTCTTCGGTTTTTTTTTTCCAGAAATAACTTATTTTAATGTTCTAACATCTAAAGTTATTTCTTAAGTGCGTTCATGCTGCAAGAGCATTTCAAAATTGGGCATTCACACTAGAGAGCCCAATTTTGAAATAAGATCAATGATGGGATGCCTCCCTGGAGATCAATTAAGTTGTAATTACTTGGGCTTAGTACACACTGAGTCGATTTTGAAATTGAAGGCTGGGGGTCGGTGAAAGTCATTTGTTTTGGCAGTTACTCTTTTGAGTTAAATGCTGTTATTCCAGAACAGCGTGTTTTTCAGTGTTTTGTTTTTTGTTTTTTTCAAAAAGGGAGTTTCTGCAAAAATAAAATAAAATTAAAAACAATAAAAAACAGTGTGGACAAGCCTTAGTTGCTGCCTTTTTCAGCCAAGGATCTCAAAGTGCATTAGAAGGACTAATTAAAACCTCA
This sequence comes from Carettochelys insculpta, assembly GCF_033958435.1. Lineage (NCBI taxonomy): Eukaryota > Metazoa > Chordata > Testudines > Carettochelyidae > Carettochelys > Carettochelys insculpta. The sequence continues at coordinate 193,525,101 of NC_134139.1, forward strand.
TCCCTACTGTGCACATCTTGCAGGGAGGGAAACTGACCCACAAAGATTAAGAGCTAATTCAGCTCCCGTGGGAGTTGGATTAGACTGTAAGTGATTGACTCAAGGTCATCCAGCAATTTAGTGATGATGCCAGGACTAGATTCTGGGAGGGCTTTTATCAAAAGACAATGTGAAGTGAAATTAATGTGTTCACTGGAGTCTTTTGCTTCTTTTAGTAGCAGAAGGTTCTTAGTCCCATTAAAATTGAGTCAGCAAACCATCTCCGTTTTTAGTAGGGCCTCTGAGCGTGCAGGGGTGAGAAGAAGGGGAAGGCAGAGAGGGCGGCAAAGGGGGCAGCTGCCCTGGAGCTCAATGATTTAAAATGGCCTGGGGCGCTGGGCCACTGCCACTGTGGCAACAGTGGCAGCCTGAGCCTTGGCCCTTTAAATCACTATCGGAGCTCTGCACAGCATGGTTTGGGTGGCATTAGGCCTGGCTGTCCCCAGCCCCCTGCCCTTTCTGGAAGTGAGCGCAACCCCCAAGCACACACCTTTCCCAGGGGCCCGTCAAGTCTGATGGCCCCCCCGAATCCATTGTTTGACAAGCATGTAATCCATGAAATGCACCATGCTGCCCTGCAAACAGCCCTGAAAGCCTCACAGAGAACTCTGCGGAACAAGAGGCTATTTTAGAGGCCCAGGGCTCTGACTGCCTCTGATCCTGTCATAGCAATAGTAGCAGCTGGGACCCCAGTGCCCATTTGAATTGCTGGGCCTTGGGGCAATTGCCCCCCTTGTTATCCTGGCTTTTGTCTTTGAAAGACTACGAATCATAAGTAGCTTAGTCTTATAGAGTCTGATAAAATTTGAAACCAAGAGACATTGTATTCTGAAACATGCATTTTCTGTTATGTACTTCTATTACACGCAGCGAAACCACAGCAAGCAAATAAGTTTGAGCAATGAGGAGTCCAGTGGCAGGTAAAAAACTAACAAATTTATTTGGAAATAAACTTTTATGGGTTGGAACCCACTTCATCAGATGCTGAAACAGACTAACATGGCTCCACTGAAACAAGTTAGAGGGGCTGATATACATCTGTTTATAATTTTGGTGTCTCTAAATATGCCACTTTTAAAACAACAAAAACATCTGTAGAAGCCAGGTTGCCAATTGAATTTAACTTTTTGAAATTCACATTTTACTAGCTAGAGAACTAGCTCCTCAATTGTTATAAGAACATAGTTCCAGACCAGTGAGACATCAGTTTAATACAAGCTGAAGTTGAGGACTTAGCCTGGTGAGCTGATTTTTAATAAAAGGGAAGCTGAAACTGCTGGCTGTGTTTGATCAGATATTTTGTAACTTGAAATCTGGTGCAATGTGCACTATATCAGCTGTGCAGATAAGTTCACAAATTCCATGCTACACAAATACCTCAGCCTTTTCAAGCTATAAAACCTCACCTTGCCCTCCTTTGGCAAATAAAATTGTTAGGGTTTCTAATGGAGAGCCAAACAGTCAGTATTAATGAATATCCTCAAAATATGGCACAAATCTTTGTAGAGTAAACATCTAACTATATTTTTTTAATAATTTGAAGCATGATGAATTATTTTTTCATATTCTCAAAGTTGTTTTGTTCATAAAGGGTGCATCTACACTTGCATTCCTCTTTCGAAAGAGGTATGCAAATGAGGTACATAAAAAATGAAAATGATGTATAAACTTGCATATTTGGTACCTCATTTGCATATTCCAATTTCGAAAGAAGAAAGCCAGTGTAGAAAAGTAAACCCCATCTTCGAAAGAATCCTTCTTCCCATTAAATAAAGGGAAGAAGGATACTTTCAAAGACGGGTTTACTTTCGAAAGAGCAGCTTCTACACGGGCTTTCTTCTTCCAAAAGAAGCTCTTTTGAAATTAGAATATGCAAATTGTGCCAAATATGCAAATGTATGCCTCATTTGCATTTTTGTGTGCCTTATTTGCATACCTCTTTCGAAAGAGGAATGCAACTGCAGATGCACTCAAAATGAATGTAGGTTTCTAAGGTTTAAAGAAAAACACTAACAATGGATTTGGAGAAGGAAGCAGTATTGGGATTTTTGTATCTTTTTTTCAAGGCTTAATGTTTGTACCATGAAAAAACGAACAATTATTTTAGCTTCTTGCAATTTTTAAAAAATATGTCCAATCATTGTTTATATCCTAAACATGTGACAGAAGAATCAGATCTCTGTATTATTATCTGTGGATGTTAAATGTTTACACTGAGTACAGTCCTGGTTGGGTAATTCTCTCTCAGCTGTCAATGAACCTTAGAGATAAGGCTGCTGACACAATTCCTTATGGGGTCCATGACACATGCAGGGATTTCCATTTATCTTTTATAGCCGTACAAGAGCAGAATTTGAGCATAGCAGGGCAGACCTGAGCCCCAGTTTTGCAGCCGTAGACCACCTTAGGCGGGAGCTCTTGTAGGATCATTGTGCCCGAAGTTGTGTTTCAGAAACTAAATCATAATCTCCTCTTTGGATTTGCCTTTATGGGCTATGCATTTATAAAGTTCAGAAATATATACGCCTCCTTGGGAGGCTGCTAGGGTGAGACACTCTTGAGTCACCTAATGAATGACGCTTCTTATATAATTGATCGAACTTTGTTTCAAATTAAGTTAAACCACCATTTCTGCACCACTAAAAGGGCAGCCCACAAAACCAGAAAATCAATAGGGAATCTGCATCATTCACTATATACTGGATCCAGAAAATCTCCGCCTACCCAATGCTTTACATACAGACCTCATTCACTTGTTCTGTCCCAGCCACATACAAGCAAAGGGGGCTCAGTCTTCTGTCCCTAGTTCTCCAGGTTTCCTCTTCTCTGCTTCAGTGCTGTATGCTAGTGCACTGTCAGTGTGGGTTTCCCATTCAGCTGTATGAAGTCTAACCCACAGTGGAGCACAAAAAGTTCATGTATTTGTTGGTGGGATGTGGGTTTCATGTTTACATGCCAAGTGCCTTCTGCTCCAAGACTGCAAGATTCCAGTGCTTCATTATGAGCTTTTTGTTGTTTTAACTCTTTGAAACAACATGTTTTAGGTGCTTTGACAGCATGTGCTCTATATTTCATGTGTTTGTACAGGTAACGTAGGTATAGGAAATGTTTGAAATATATAAAATGAGACTTCTTCATATTTGATCACACGTCTGTACATCATCTTGCATTGAATCCAGTGTTTAAAATATGCCATTTTCATCACCTGTTCCCTAATTAGATAGGATAATAAACATATATGGATCTGTCCAAAAGATCATTGTAGTAGACAAAGAAGTTGCATCTACACCTGCATTCTTTCCTGGGTATTTATCCATTTATTGGTGGCACATGAACCCCATAGCCATGCAGAATATACTCCTATGGTGAGCTGGGCAATGGTAAGTGCTGTGTACAGGCGTAACTCATGTCCATGCTACTCCCTTCCGGTACATAAAAATAGTGCTATCATTCCAGCGATGATATCACAGAGCACTGTGCTTAACAGGAGACACAGCGGGAAACGACATAAGGACTTACACATAAACCAATAAGAAAGAGTCTCCTTTTATCTATTATGAGCATGTATTGTATCTACGTTACCTATACAGACATAAGAAATATATAGCACGTGCTGTCAAAATACAAAAACATGCTCCTGGTTCTGTATGTTGTCTTCCTACACTTAAAGATGTGGGTCTTCTCTCCTTTCTACCAAACAATACTGGAGATGTGGATCAAATGCATGATGATGTGGTTCTGCTACTGCTCATAACAGTATTGGATACAGGACAGAACTGATCCAGAAAAATTTGAGACAGCTGACTCAGAGCGGGAATGAAAATCCACCGTGGTCCCAAGGAACAGGTGTGTTGAGTTCTGGGTTTCGAATGGTATGCCCATGGTTGGACTGCTAGTTAATGGGACCACGTTAACTTGGAAATGTGGGCTGAAGACCAGTGGCTGCAGAACTTCAGAATGAGGAAGCACACCTTCATCGAGTTGTGTGAGGAGCTTGCACCAACCTTCCTGCACTAGACCACTCGATTTCTGAAGTCCATACCGGTGCAGAATTGGGAGGCTATTGTTCTTTGGAAGCTGGCAATACCTAACAGCTACTGGTCACTTGCAAAGCTGTTTGGAGATGGGAAGTCAGTTGTTGGAGCCATGGTTGTACAGGTTTGCTAGACCCAGGGTGTGCAAAGTGAGAGGCAGGCCACATTGGGGGATGTGAAATTTCGTAAGAGGGTGTGCAGCACGATCAGCTGTTGGGTCTCAAGCTAATCCATCTCATTAAAAATGTTGAAATATGTTACCGGTTTAATGTAGGTATACTTACATTTATATAACCATTAATAAAGTTGTTACGTTTTACAAACTTATTTTCTTACCCATGCCGAAAGCTTTGGGTTTTTTTATGTGAAACATAACCAAAATTTCCATTAGTTTGGATTATATTAGACAGGTTGTGGGGGAGGCGCTAATTGCAGGGATGAAATGTGGGGCCTGACATAAAACGTTTGCTCACCTCTCTGCTAGGCTATCAATACTGTGGTTTATCCATGGGTGCGTGCCCTAACCCAAGACCCTGAAATTATTGTGGCATTTCAGAGGAAGGGTTTTTCATGCTGTGTGGGGGCATCGATGGAATACGCCTCCCTGTACTTTGCCCACAAACGGGCCAGGAAATACGTGAACTGGAAAGATTACTAGTCACAAGTTCTCCAAGGTGTAGGGGACCTCAGGAGTCCATTGATGAACTAAAAGTTGGGCCATCTGGAAATATCTGTGGCATCCAGAAGGCTGGGCCTGAACTGCTTGGTAGAACAAGTACTTTATCCCCTCCAAATGGTGTGATTATATACTATGTTTCTGTGCTGATGTTTACTTTTGGGGCCCCACATACCTACTAATGTGGCTCATGAAGCTGTACCCCGATATGGCTGGCCCAAGAAGGAGGAAAAGTAACGACTGCTTTAGCAATTCCAGGATGGTGGGGAATGTGCCTTTGAGTGGCTGAAAGCCCACAGGAAATGCCACTGGACCAGTCCAAATGCCAGTGTGGCCACTATGGGTGGAATTATTTCAGAATGCCTTGCCTTGTAGAATGCATGAGAGACTAAAGAATTCTTCACCTCTGAGTGGTCACAGGGTGGATCTGTTTCTCACTGTGTACAGGCAGCCAGAGCCAAGCGCACACAGCAAAATTTGTGGTGCTGTGTCCTCATGTATCAGCGCTGTTAAGTTTTAAAACATTTTGTAAGGTTTTTGTGAGGGACTTCCAGCATTCCTTTCTCAGTGTTTTCTAACACTTGCTTTCAGCACTTATGAGGTGCTATGCACAATAACTCTGATGGCATGAATACAGTTTCTTATGGTGACTGTTTGCTGGAGATAGGGGAGGAGGGCTACTGAAAGTGCTGCAGAGACCTGCAGTATCAATTTCGTTTTGTTTCCCTTGTGTGTATTGTCATATCAATTGTTGGAGCCATAAAGACTTTTCAGTTAACTTATCTTCTGTTTTTTATCCTGGTGCTTTGGACAGTGACAGTTACTTCACAGTTTACTTCGTTGTTGTGAATGGTATTTTTGTTTGTTTCTGCCATAGTAGCAAATTCATTGCCAGGGACTGGGACGGGGGAGGGATAGAGAAAGGGCATGTGGGAGAGAAGAAATTGCTTGCATTTCCATGAGACCAGTCTTTCTAAGAAGTCAATCACATGTTGTGAATTCTGATATCTCACCCCAAGCCACTGGGATGCTGATCGCATTCAGAAATAAGAAGCATGGACAAATGAAGAGCACAGTCATTTTTAGTTATGTGCATATATCAAACATAAAACTGAAATGCTTTGTAATAGAAATAAATGAACAACAACAACAAAAGAGACTTAGATTTCTTGGGAAGCAGCAAATATTAATGTCTTGACCTAATTTCCCTTATCTTTACCAGCCATGCATCCCTTTCCAGCTGGTTGCAGGTTCACAACCAGTCCTTCATACAAAGAACATTGGAAGTCAGGCCAAGTGAAACTTGCAACTGGTTAGCCGCATGGGAGAAAAGAGCTGTTAGGTTGCTGATGCCATAGAGTGGACCTGGAACGTTGGAGGCTTGTTCTTTTGGGCAGGAGGGGGTGGAACAAGGATGAGAAAGGCAGGTACTAAGGAGATGGAGGTTTTGTGAAGTAGACCCTCCATAGATCCCTAGTCACTGGGCTGAGGCCAGGAAACAGATTTTGTGTAGGCCATAGAGCAGACACTAGACGATAACTTTCTGTCACGACCTACCCTGAGCCATCACTTCATCGCTCCATGATGCTCCAGCTCTTAATCTGGCCATAGGAAGTGTTAACTTTTTTATTCTCTTTGAGACTGGGCTGTGACAAACCTTTTTTTTTTTTGTGTGTTGGGGTCTTATGACACAAGGAGTTATTATAGTACACAGCTGGATTGTAAACTTGGCTAATCTGTTTCTACCATGGATAGAAAATAGACGAGCCATGTTGTAAACATTGTCTTAGCTAAACCAGCAACACTTAGTATTAGCCTCTCATCCTCCAAAGCCTTTCCTGAAGATTCTAAAATGTCATTGGTTGAGAATCAACATTGGAAAAGTAGATGGATACTTATGAGTATTCATCATATTCTATAGAATGCAGGAGCTGAAGAATCCTTGAAGTGGTCTGTTATGATTCTGCCCATGTGCAGGAACACTGTCAGTTCAAATATAAGCCAAAGTTTAAGGAAAATGCTTTTAAAAACATTTAAAATCAGTAAAAATATTTCCATGATTTAAAAAAAAATCCAGTAGAATCTATTTTTATGTAAAGAGATATTATTTCATTTCCTCTATCCACCTGCCAACTGGAGCTGGACAATTTTTCCTAAACATAAAACATTTTGCTCAATCACAAATGTTTGTGACATTTTTTTTGTTTTCTTGGTATTCCTCCCCTCCCCACCCACTCACTTTTTCCCCGCAATCAAATTCAAAACTATAAAAAAACATTAGCATATTTTGTTCTATTTTTTCCTCTGCCCTCTCCTCTTTAATGGAAAAAATCTGGGGGGAAAAAAAGGTGTGTGTGTGTGTGTGTGTGTGTGTGGGGATGGGTGTAAAAAGTGAAAGAAAAATTTAAAAACTCAAAATTTAAGAATAAATTAAAAATTGCTCCTTTTTGAAAACTGCGGAAAGAAAATTAATTGAAATTTTTTAAAAAGTGGGACGTTTCCTTCCCTCATTTTTCATCCAGCTCTGTTTGCAATCCTATGTTAAAATCTAAGCTCGTTAAGCAGTATCCTGCTAATTAGAGCTAGAGAATGTGGTAATGAAACTGACTAGTTTCTTTGTTTGCTATGTTGTGATACCCAGTATTGGTGCCAGCATATTAGAGAGACAAGGTGGGACAGGTGGTATCTTTTACTGGACCAACTGTTTTGCTGGTGAGAGAGACAAGCTTTCCAGCTTCAGGTCTACTTTTCATTTTTCGAACTGAGAAAAGGGCAAAGAATAAGCAAATGTGTAAAAATAAGTCAGATCAGTTGTTAAAAAGCTCATTTTTAAATAGTTCGTCTGTAATGCAGCTGATATATTTGCTTTTAAAACATGACTGTTAAGGAGAGGACATGCCACTTCAAAGTTGTTTGTTACCCTTTGAGAGCCCTGTAGCAGCTGGGAGGTTTCACTGGTCACAGCACACTGCAAATAAATATCTGGATTAAGCAGCATAATGATAGTGAGGCTGAGAGAGCAACAAAACAGCTATTTAAATGGAATCCTTGCATGTGGAGTCTTCATTAGTGATTCATACAACAGCCATGGAAAGAGGCAACTATTTTCAGTCTGCCTGGAAATTACAGATGAAAAATTAAATGTGGCTGGGAAAAGGCACTATTTTTCTCATTTCATTTGAACATACTTTTGTATGAGGCAATAAGATTATCACTTAATCCTGAGGCCTTTCAGCAATTCACTTTATTGTCATTCTCTATTTATGGGGCTCTCAGAGGGAGAGGGATGGATGGATTTATTAGGACAAATTAAAAAGTTTTACATGCATCATTTGATATGGAGGGAACATAACAATATTAAAATATTTGAACTATTTTAAATATTTCAGCTAAATACTGTGTAAAAAGAGGAATTATTTAGCAAAATAAGTGGCTTATCTAAACCAAGGAGTCCTGGGATGAAAGAGAAGATATGAAAATTAAGTCCAAGTACCCAGAAGAGATACCAGATGCTCCATTTACTCAGCTGTGGAATACTTTCCCAAGGACAGTTCTGTGTTCTCCCAGTTTCATGATATTATATGTGGCCACATTCAATTTAATTAAAAGGTGGCAAATTCGAAACCGATACAAGGAAAGCATTCCACAATGTGTAACTAAACTGCAGAACTCTTTGCCACAGTCTATCATCTAGGCCAAAACTTTAAAAAGAACTTGGAGCTCTCTGTTGAGAACAGGAATAGCCAGAATTATATTAGTTAATGCAAATATTGGAAGAGATGCTAAATCTCATGAGTCAGCCTTTGTGGAGGGTGGATTATCCCATTGTAACAGGGCAGAGGAGAAACCGAGGCCCCCTGCTGGAAGCTTTGTGGACCTGCCACACCCTGCCTCAGGAAAGAGCCATAGAGAAGTCCTCTAAGTTCCCTAGAGCAGATGTGTGAGAAGCAACCAATCAGGGCCCAGCAAGCTAATATAAAGAGAGCTGCTGGGCCAAAGCCAGGCAGTTTCTTGCTGGAGTTGTAGGATTATGAGCAATATGTCTGGCTGAGCTACAGAACCCTGGACATAATGGTGCTGCCAAGAGCTGAAGAGAACAAGAAGGAGCCCTGAGTTGGGTGCTGGGACTCTGTCTTGGACAAAGTCCTGAGCTAAGGGGCGAAGATAGCAAGTATTAGCGAATATTAGTGAATTAGAATAGCAGTGGAACTTGAACAAATGAATGAATACAGCAGACATTTGCTATCTACAGGGCCCCTGGGCTAGAACCCAGAATAGTCTTGTGTGCCCCCCAACCTCCCATTAGCCACTGGGGAAAGAGGCCTGGACTTTGAGGCACCACAGAGGTGGGAACTGAGGATACATCATCACTAAGTGGAAGATCAACACTGCTGCAGTCAATCTTCCAGAGCTTGATTTAGTGTGTCTGGTAGGAATGCACTAAATCGAGCTCAGAGGGCACCCCTGTTGGCACTCCTACTCCTTGTGCAGAATAAAGTGTTTGCTCCTGTCAACCTCCCACATTGGAGACCGTGCAGAAGGATGAATTAAGGTACATCGACTCCAGCTATGTAATTAAGGTAGCTGCAGTTGTATATTTTAATTTGATCTTCCCAATTAATTTAAACTTATCCTGAAGTATAGGGGCCTGGCCAGAGAGGTGTAGCAAGAGGATGAGGACATTATCTGAGGAGGGAGCTCTGGGGACCCTGCTCTATCCCAGCGCAGGAGAGGATGCAGGAACATTCACTTAGCTAACACTCAGTGAGAGGAGAGCGAACACTGTCACACCCATCTCTGCCTAATGGGAAGTTACCTGTGTTTCCCCCTGAAGCACTAGCCACTGTCAGAGACAGGAAACTGGACAAGAAGGAGCTCAGGTCAGCAATTCCTGTGTGTTAGAAGTGATGGAAGGCCTGTTGCTTGGTGCCTTTAAAACTAGACTGCAGAAAGTTTGCATAAACTGTCCTCTACAGGTTGAACCTCTCTCGTCCAGCACCTTCAGGACCTAACCAGTGCCAGACAAGTGAATTTTCCAGATGATGGGAGGTCGATATTTTCTAGCACATTACCAATGCTTCCACATCTTACTGGGCTCTTAGAAGATATTTAGGGGTAGTAGGTAGTCCATCGTGTCTGACGATGACGTCTTGAGCTTGCATAGGCTCATTGGTTGTGGACTCGCATGTGGCTGAGTCATCCAAGCTTTGAATGGCAGGGGCATTCACAGTGGGGGCAAAGGAATTGTCCTGGCTCTGTTGGTGCGGCTGCTGCTGTTGTTTTCTCCCTCTCACGAGCATCAATGAGGTGTACACATCACTGCTCTTCAAAGTTGTCATACGCATGTGATACCAGAGCATGCCAGCCTGTTCAGTCTTTTGCATGCTGCTCTAGCTGATCTGGTGTTAAACCAGCGTGAGCAATGTTGGCCTTCACGCAGTCTTTATACCTCTTTCGAGGCCTACCTTGATTCCTTTTGCCCTGGGAGAGTTCACCGTAGAGGAGTTGCTTAGGGATTCTTGACTCCTCCATTCGTATGATGTGCCCTGTCCAGCGAAGCTGGGCTTTCAGAATCATGGCTTCGATGCTTGTGGTTTCTGCTGTCCAGGACTTCCAGGTTTGTAACTCTGTCCTGCCATCGAATGTGCAGTATTGGCCTCAGGCTGCGTGTGTGGAAATGCTCCAGCAGTTTCACATGTTTTCTGTACAAGGTCCAGGTTTCACAGCCATACAGAAGACTGGTCAGGACTATAGCATATTTAGGGGTAAATTACAGCTAACTGACAGTACAGAACACTGAGAGCTCGGAGTGGTGGCTGGAAACAAACTTTACAGGGCCATGGGAAACTTGGTCACAACCATGGTGAGTGGTCGCCCAGCTAACTAAAATCATGCCAGATTACAGAGTTTATTGGACAAAAGAGTTTGAGATTAGAGAGGTTCAACCTGTGGTAACAATTCTGCATTGTATATTTTGGATTCTGTGACTCAATAGGCCATTTGTACATTTGTCTTTTCTAGAATAATTGTGCAGGAGTTATGGGATTTGTGAAAACAAAACACTGCAAATATAAATTGGGATGAAATGACACAGTGAGGTGAGCTGAGCAGAGCAGCAAAGCAGTCACACTGAAACCTCATTTCTAAAGCTGTCACCAGTGATTTGTGCGGCAGTGATGAAAGCATTGGCCTCATCTGCTGCTGGGTTCTGCTCAAGATGACTATAATTTGAATCAGAACCAGCAAAAAAGGAAACCTGGCGGCTCAGAAACTTGCATTAAGAAATGTCTGACCTCAAACACTGCTGGAGGCTTCACGGTACCCCTCCTGCTGCTACTGCCACAGGAGCCACCTGCGTGCATTTTCAGCCCAGGAGCACATGCTGGCTGCCAGTTTGTGTGGGACAGGCAAGGGCACAGGGAAATCTAAAAACGTATTTTTTTTTTTAAATCAAACTGCCCATCTGAGTGAAGAACAAGGCTCATTGGTCCAGCACTGCACATGCAGGAGCCAGTCATAAGATGGGAGATGCATGACTTTCTGGAGATTTTAAAAGCAAAGTAGCATAAGGTGCTAAGCACTCCAGCTGGGATTGACAAAGGGCCCCAAGAGCATTAGGTGCCTAGCTACAAGGTGATGATTAAAGATCCCACTTGCCTTATGCCTCTGTCTGAATCCCAGACTTAGTCTTCATTTTAGTTCCACCTCTGTCCCCGAGATGACAGGCTCCCAGTAATAACAGAAAAATACAGCAGGAGTACTTTACCAACCACCTGCTGAACAGTTTCATGCATCACTACCACACTCTCCTTCAGGGACTGTGGGCTTTTAAGGTGCACCTGTCACTACTGATTTAGAGGGAAAGAAATGAACTGTTAGCAACAAATACAAACATTGCAACTCCTACCCCAGCCTTCTGTCTTTCACTTTGTCCCTGTCTGATTCAGTAACATTTCAACAAGCGTTAGCATTGCTAACATTAAGGACACTGTGGGATGCTTCATATCAATCTCTAGAAAGACTAATTAAGGGTATGTCTATGCTATGTGAAAGATCGACCTGGTCAAGGTCAATCTTCTGGGGATCGATTTTGTGTGCCTGATAGAGACGTGGGAAATCAAACTATCTGGGGTTGGCAGTGAATTCCTGTACTCTTCAATATCACGAGGCGAAAGGGAGGTTGACAAGAGAAACTCTCCTGTCGGCCTCCCTCTTTGAAGACTGTCAGGTAAGCTGATTTGATTCTAGCTATGCAACTGCCACAGGTAGAACTGCGGATCTACAATCGACTTAACTCTCTAGTGTAGACTTGCTCCACTGCAAACAACCAAGTCAGGTCTTTTGTCTCTTAAAAAATTCAGCTTAAATTTGATCCCGGGCCTGAAAGGAAAGATGCCTCATTAATCCTGTGCCCCATGGGCCACTGTCCATTTCTAAAATTGCCATGTAACGCAGCGCAGGTTGCCATTTGTGCAGAAGCTTCTGCTCCACACATTAGCCCAGCATTTTGAACTGTCGTTTCTCTGAAGTGGGGCTGGTTTATCTGATGGCTGTGCTCAAGTTGCGCAACAACTGGCAGCAATGCGTCTTCTTTGCAGAAAAAAATGAAAGGGGCTGACAGCTGCTACATCTGCCAGTCCTTTTGGAACAGTTGTCCTGCCAGCTTTTACAGGGACCTGTCACAACTGAGGCACAGCCCTGGCATTCCTACTGTTACAGGCTTGCTGCTTCCCCAGTGAATTTATTACCTCTCTGTCCTTTATTCTTACAGGAGCCAAGTCTTTGTGAATCGCTAGCTGGTGGACAATATCGTATGTTTGAGGAGTAGAACTGGTTCTTTGCCTACCTTCCTGCTGTACCCAGCCAGCTTATGGAAAACAGGACTGGCTTGCTTCAAAGTAAGACTGGGAATTAAAGCTTAAGTCGTTGAAGGGGCAGGAGCTCTAGCGGGAAGAGTAAAAGTCTGCCCCCAGTCCCACCTCACTGCAAATGCTGCTCAGGAGTGGAGAATACAAACCTCTGTGGTGCCAGCAGTTGTGGCATGTGTACTTCAGGTGTGTCAGGAACTAGGCCATGTAAGTGACAGTTCTGGAGTAGGGGGAGTCCCAAAACCCCTGAGAGGTATGACTATCGGAAAGGGTATTTTCCTAGGGCTGGCAGGCAAGGGCCCTCTGTAGAAAGACTGAGACAGTTAGGCTGTGGCTACACTAGCACAAATCTTCAAAATGGCCACTTTGAAGATTACTAATGAGGTGCTGAAATGCATATTCAGCGCCTCATTAGCATGCCACAGCTCTTCAAAAATTGCCACGTTTTGCTGCCGCGCGGCTCGTCCAAACGGGCCTTTTTCGAAAGGGCCCCGCCCACTTCAAAATCCCCTTATTCCTATGGGCTGAAACGGAATGCAAATGCGTGCAATAAAATATGCAAATGAAGCATGGATTCACATATCTTGTGCCTCATTTGCATATTTTCACACGATCACATTTCTGGAAGAGGCTTTTCCAGAAGCAAGAACAGCCGTGTAGATGGGATTCCTTTGAAAACAAACCCGGTTTGCATTTGCAAAAGAGCCCTTCTTCTGGACACAAACTAGCAAGAACAGTTCTTTCAAAAACAGGGCATGTTTCTGAAGGAACCTCACCTACCTGACTGTTTGTCTTTTGGAAAAACCTCTTCCAGAAGTGCAATTATGTGGGAATATGCAAATGAGGCATGAGATATACAAATCCACAGTTCATTTGCATGTTTGATATTGCTCATTTGCATTCCACTTCTGAACGCGGAATGCAGTGTAGATGTAGCCAGGGGCTGCAGTTCTAGGTGATGCTGTAGAGGACAAATAACTGAATTTTTCTATTGTAAAAAGTGCAGCAGTTACTCCTGTAGCTCTATTTATTTGGGTACTGTTTGCACACAGTACCTTTCCAGCTCTGCTCTGTAAAAGCTGAAACAATTTCTAATAGATGTCAAAGAATGAACAAGATAATGTCCTTTTAAAACTGCCTTCATTGCTGATATTTAACAGCTCATGGCTGGAACTTCTATTTTACAAAGTTGTAAGTTTCAGATGTTTGGACCTTTGTTACATCCAGTCTGAGCAGAGAAGACGACTATGAATTTATATGATTTCCTCCATTTAGGAAAATTAATCACTCATCACATTAAAATCCAAGGATTTAATACTTTTGAGATTTCCAGAGAATTTATTCCAAATTTCTCTGTCTACATACATAGAGCTACCTCTTTTGCCATAATGCTCTTATTGTACTCTTAAAGGCTGTAGACTGGCTTAATTGTATTGGCTCTGCCTGATTTGAGGGCCCTGCTCCTTGCATATGTTGCATACAGACAGCTCTCAGTGCCTGTGCAGAGACCCCCATGCTTACCAGGGTCAAGGTGTTAGACTGGAAAATCTCAAGGTGTAAAAAGCTATAATTTCTACATTTGAAAGCACAAAGCACTTTGCTGTCACTCATAAACCTAAATGTGAATATGACATGATTACTCTATGAAGTATATAGCTAATTGGTATGACATGTTTAGCTTCAGGAGCAAATTCTACCGATGGGGTAAGACAGGTAAATGATCTGAAACATCTTCCCCCAGTGAGGATGATATTTCTTGCATCACTCAACTCTCCCTTATAAGATCCCTAAGCTACTGTGATGTTTGGATCTGTCTTAAACCTTCATGGCTTACGATCACAGTACTGACAATTTTTATAAGATGCAGTACCCGAGGGCAACCCACTGCTAACATGCATCCACACCCTGGTGAGATTAGGAATTACTCACATTTGTTATAGATTAGAGCTGTGTCTACAATAGCAAGTACATTTGAAATATTTGGTCCTCTTTCGAAAGCCCAGGGAGCACCTACACACAAAACGTGCTCTTCCAAAAGGAAATCGAAAGAATGTGGCGCTGCTTTCAAAAGTGCTCCTCCGGCCCCATATTAGGAAAAACATGGTCTTTAGAAAGATTCTTTTGAAAGAAAATGTGTTTAGACGTTCCATGGGCTGCTCTTTCGAATGAGGAGTCTTCCATGGCCCTAGCCAGCTGGGGCGCAGAGACACCCCAGACAGTGCTTGCAGAGCTCTACACTCACTGTGTCTGGCTGCCTTCAAAGACACCTGGACCCAGAAATCCTGTGGCAGGCAGCTGAGTGTGCTGGCAGCAAAGACACACGCCACGAGCTGCACGCCTTCCCCCCACAGGCATGTCATCCGTCTCTTCCTTTCCATCCATGCAGCTGCACCATCAGAGGGCTGGGAGTGCCTTGTCCCAGACAGCCCACTGGAGGCACAGGAGAAGGCCCAGGCACCCTCCCCACCAGCACCATGGCAGGCCTGCACCAGGAGGGCACAGAGGTGGTTGGGGGTTGCTGCCACCATCCACCACCACGGAGAGGTGGCTGAGCAGTGCCTCTGGCAGGAGGTGGCAGATGTGGCCTGACTGAGGGGAGCCTGGGAAGACCTCATGGGCAACCTTTGGGACATAACCTTGGTACTCAGGGAGCACCTGGCCCACCTGCCTTCCCCCACCCCCACCACTGTCCCCTCTACTGCCCCACTGCCAAGCTTGACCCTGCTGAAGCCCTCCCAAGACCCTACCACCCTGTACTTCCCACCCTATTCCAGCCCCACCAGGGACCTTGCACCCAGGGTGGGAGGGAATCCTGGGACCAACAGGGCTTGCGGCCGTCCGTCCCTGCCCTGGATTAATGCTCCCCACTCCGGTTTAGCTGCTGCCCTACCCCCGCCCCCCGGCCCCTCCCCAGATTGAGGTCCCCCTGCAGTTGTGCTGCCCCTCTTCTCCAGCCCCCCCATGTACATAGTTTGCCCCATTCACCACTATACATAATTCTGTTCACTGTTTGTATCAATCACACAGTTAATAGGTTTTGTTAAACATTTCATTTTTCTGCCATCTCTGTGTCCTGTGCTCATGGTTGGGGGGTGGTGGTGATGGGTGTGTGGGGGAAAGGAGAGGGGTGTATGGGTGCGGGGGTTTGCATAGGGTGCCTGTAGATGGGCGTTATTGGGACCCATGAGCAAAGCTCTCAGGGAAAGCCTCTCTGATGTGGACCCCCTGCCCCAATCCTAGTGGGCCTGTTGACTCAAGGCCGTGGCTGGTTGTTCACAGACAGAGCCGGACTGAGCCGCCCACCCTGGACAAATGCTTTGCCCTTGCCTTCCACAACGTTATGAAGGGTGCAGCAAGCATCCACTACCTGTGGGACAGTCTGCAACCCAACCTCCAGACGTGTTAGGAGGCATCTGAACTGGCCCTTCAGGTGCCCAAATAGGCACTCGATGACATTGAGGGCCTGGTTGAGCCTGACACTGAAAAGTTCCTGGGCAGGTCTGGGTGGCCAGAAATGGGACGCATTAGCCAGGGCTGCAAGGCATATGCCGTGTCTGCCACCATGCAGAGGGGCACGGTGGCATCCCCAACTAGGAGCTCCCACTGGAGATGTAGGTCCAGGCCTCCATGCGCTGGCAAAGACTGGTGTTCCAGAACACATGGGCATTGTGTGTCTGGCCTGCCCAGCCCACACAGCTATCCATGAACCAGCCTCTTGTGTCCACCAGAGCCTGAAACACTGCCGTGTGGTAGTCCTTTCTGTTAATATAGAGGCTGGTGCTGTGTTCCAGGGCATGGATGGGGATGTGCGTCCTTTCCAGGGTGCCAAAAGAGTTCGGGAATCGGAGTGCGGTGAATCCCGCTATGGATGCAGCCAGGTCCCCCCTGCGGATGACCCTATGCAGCAGCATGGCATTGATGGCCTGGATGACCTGCCTGGGATGGAGGGTGTGTGCGCTCATGACGGTGTGGTGGAATGTGCCTGACCCTCATCCCCCACCCCCTCACAGCCCCACTCCCAGGTCCTCTGTCACCAAGGGTCCCCCTTGGCTGGGAGCCCCCTCCCTGTGGCAGGTGTGTGACCTGAGCATGCCTTACTTCCATGAGGACAGCCCCAACAGTCACTTTTCCCACCCTGAACTGGTGCCCCACGGAGTGGTAGCTGTCAGGTTTGGCCAGCTTCCAGATGGCAATGGTGATCCACTTCTTGAGGGGGACAGAGGGCCATATGTAGGTGTCCTGGCATCTGAGGGTAGGGGTGAGCCAGTGGCAGAGCTCCAGGAAGGTCCACTTACTCATACGAAAGTTCTGGAGCTATCTGGTGTCACTCCACTCCTCCATCACCAGCCGCTCCAACCAGCTGGAGCTGCTGGGGTGGCTAGAGGCACTGGGAGACCTGGAGGTGGGCGCCAGCAGGATCCTGAGTAGGGGGGCCTGATGTCCCCGGCGGGGGGGCTCAACCATCAGAGGAGGTGGAGGGTGGCCGCGACCACCATGGCCAGCAAGCCAGTCATGGTGTCCAGGATGGCCAGCTCTAGTAGCATGAGTAGCTGATAGGGAACCAAAGGATGCTGCACTGGCCGTCTGGTCTGTGCACAAGCTCCGCATTGTTTGGGAGAACTCGGCAGGCCTCAGCATGCAGAGCAGGGGTGTTTGGGAAGAGCCCTTGAAGGGAGCAGCTAGGCTTAGCAGCCCCAGAAGGGCTTAGCAGCCAAGCATCCCTATCCACAGCATTTCCTGCTCCGTTCTTTAAAAGAGCGACTGTGTGGACACTCTCTTTAGACAGAGTGGATTAAAGGCTTGATCTGCTTTTTGTGCAGAGATGCACTTATTCAAAAGACTTCCTTCCAGGGTTTATCTTCTGGAAGCTCTTCTTTCGGAAGACTGCTGTAGTGTAGATGTAGCTTAGATGAATAATTCATCTGACTTTTTAGTTAAATAATTTGGAGAGGGCCAGGGAATTGCTCACTAGTGCATTTTAACTCCTTTTTGCACAAGAGGTGTTCCTCTGAAAGAGCAGTTATGTTGTTTACGATATTGAAATATTTAATTTTATAGGCAGAAATCCTGGAGCTTTGTTTACAGAGAAGCCTGCAATCACCTCCTTACTTTAGCCCATATCTAATCTAGCTGGGCCAACACATAAAATCTCTGCCTGCATACAGTCTTTATATGCAACATTAAATCAAAGCCCACAGGGACCTACTCTTACCTATTTTCTTTGCAGTCAGTTTTTAAACTGAAAATAGTATATTAACAGGATTGTGTTTAGACTTCAATAATATATATGCCTTGTCCATGATCATTAAAACTAAATTGTTAAAGAGAATGTATTTTCAATGGCCGTACTGCTTGCAAGTGAACAGAGAAGCAGTCCCTATTTGAAGGAGAAAGGCAGTTAAGTTTCTGACATTAGCAATGAGCTTGACTAATTTAAAGTCTTAGTAATTTAACCTAACTGCAGTAGTAGAGACATACAAATGGGATGGGCTAGTGCCGTATCTAACAAACTTTCCAAGGCTTAGGCAGAAGGGTATAAACAGGGTAGAAGGCAAAAAGTGGAATTTGGGTGGGGAAGGTAGTGGTACTCTTGCAATAGATGTTCCAAATCTCAATCACACATGATCACTGAGTGCCTTGGTCTGGCTCCCATTCAGAGAGAATGGAATACATCTTGGGCTTTGCTAGGATTCTCAGCTGTGGCTTCCCTGCAATGCTGCTTGGATGGCCAGCTGAGCTCCCGGGCTTGGCTCCCCCTTGAAATGACTCAGATGCTTTGCTGGGCTCAGTTCCTTTTTTGATGGTGGGGGGAGGTATCTCCATCCCCTGCCCATGTACTCAGGATATCAAAATCTCAGGATGATATTAGTAAGTGGCACAAATATTTGCAATATGATTGCCCCTCTCATTTCTTACATGCTTCCAGAAGCAGGAAAATAGTTAATAATGCTGACACAAAGAATCCTCATTGCAAAACTGAGTTAATCCCTCATAGAGATGAATGGACATGGCAATCCACACCTCTATTAGGTTTTCTACTAGTACAGGCACAGTGAGCTGTATTGATCACATTTTAAGGTTATGGCAGCAGGCAAGAGGGCTAAGGGAAAAAGACAATTTTTTTGTCCTTCATGTTAATTTGAAAACAACTAGGAAAAGTTTCCAAAATTTTGCATGTGAATATTTGGTACGTTTCGGAGGAATAAAACCACCCCAACCTCAAAACTCTGCCAAAAGTGACTGAAAAATTACTTCTCAACATGCTTCATTATAGTTACCACCTGCTAACAGTGGTAGCAACGCCATACAGTGTCTCTTTTGGCTCAAAGGGCTGGGTTTTGGGACAGAAGTGAAACAGATGTCTCAAGCCCACTGTTCACATGCCAAACACTAGAGACACTTGTATCTGTTTTCCAGGAACAATATAACCACATTAGTGCTCGTACGGATGCAATGCTAGCATTAAAAGGGATCAAGTTTTCATTATGTGGTAAGTATACTCACACCCTGTTACACTGGTACTTAGATCATTATTAGCACTGTTTGAAAAAAAAAAAATTCCCAATTTCTTGTGCAGTTAAGACAGCTTTTTCTTGGGGGTTTCTGAATAAAAGCTGCCAGGACTTCAGCACTTGAGCAGCAGTTTGGTGGGGAGGGGGCCTTGCCCCCAGTACAGGGGAAAAAGGCAGAACTCTGCTTATTTTTATTATGTGAGTTCTCCAGTAATCCAAAACCATAAACAAATCAGAGTCAAGATGGTAAGGAAGCCCTTTTTCTGACCCTTGTAAAAAGCTAGATGTCCAGATGCAGATACAAAAGTTTGGTGTATGATTTCTAGCAAAACAAAGTTTGAAACACATGCAGCTCAGTAGAAGAGTGGTAGTTTCCAAATTTGGTGTAAAGAGGACCAACCAAATAAGAGACAAGACTGATTGTGTAATTAAACCAACAACATTTTGTAAGACCTAGTTACAAGAAAAAACTCAACAGATGTCTCAATATACAGACAGTTATGAAAAGGCTCCTGTTTTGTGTGACTTAATTATTTAAAAACAGACCAAGTGTTACAGCTTCTATAATATTAATTAAAAATTACGCTTTACTAGTTGACTGTTCTGAAGAGCTGCTGGTGTCTGGACTTTTGGAAGAATGTTCTCTAAGGACTTCCAAAGAACTTGTGATATCCAGACTGTCTGAAGACATGGGTCTATACCCTTCTGTAGAACTGATGATATCCAAAGTTTTTGAAAAGTGAGTGCCATAGCCTTTTGAACTGGCATCTCTTATAACGATCTCTTGCATGGATTCAAACATTAATGGAACAAAGCCTTCACTGTCAGCTATGAGAACAATCCAAGTTGAACCTATGAGGACACCAAAATATCTATTAACAATATTTTTAGTTTTGCAAATATCATCATCAAATGCAACACAAAATGTGAAAATTGGATTTTACAACAAATGAATGTTTACTGTTTTTTAACTAAGCCTAGAAATGAGCTAAACTGGATTTTATCTGAAAGAAAACAAATATTGTTGTGCAGTATGCTAATCAGTCAACAAGTTTTTCATCGGAGGAAGTGAGTTTTGCCCATGAAAGCTCATGACCTAATAAATGTGCTAGTGTCTAAGGTGCCACAGGATTCCATGGTATCTTTGAAGTCAAACAACATCTCCAAAGCTGCCTTCCCTTTGTTTATAAAAGACTTAGACAATTTGGTTATGTGAAAGTAGACAATGAAGCGAACAGGTTAAAATATTGAACAGGGTTTTGAAGAAATGATTAAATCAGACAACCAGATCTCAGTCACTTTGCTTTGTAGAAGAGCTAAAAATTCTGAATAAGAATGGAACGAATAAGATTTCCAGGCACCTTCACCTATTAGTTAAAAAAGGCAAATCAACACAACAAATGTTTGGACAGCAAATCTAGGTTTTAGGCAAAAAGGAACTGATTTTAATACAATAATTTGGGGATGTTTTAATATCTTTTCATTATTTTATACCTTATATTTTTTCTAAATAAGACTATGCAGGTTGAAACTCTCTTGTCCTGTGGGCACTCATCCAGCAACATCTGTGGCCAGATACTCTCTTGGCTGGCAGCCAGCCCTAGGTCAGGGAGACTAGCGAGAGTCACACTGCAAGGGGACCAGCTGGGGCAGAGAGCCCCACTACGGAGAGCCCAGCTGGGGTCAGGGAGCCCCACTATGGAAAGCCCCGTGGTGGCAGGGAGAAGCCCATGCTGGGGAGACCCACCAGCAGCCCCAAGTGGCAGGGAGCCAGGCTGGTGGTAGGAAGCCCAGTTGGAGCAGAGAGCCCTGACGACAGCCCCACAGCAGTAAACAGTCTGGGCCTGGAGTAGGGAGCCTGGCTGGGGTCAGGGACCCTGTCTGGCAGCCCCATGGAGCAGGTAGCCAGGGTGGGGACAGAAAGACGGCTGGCAGCCTGTGGGCTGGGATGGCTCCTCACAGGAAAGCCCAAAGGGCTGACCACCCCTGGTTCAGCAAATTCCCTCATTCAGAATCACTCATGTCCCATGGGTGCAGGACCCAGTAGGTGCAACCTGTATTTGTTACTAATGCAAACTAAGAATTTCAGAACGTCATTTTACTGGATGACTAGAACTTACCATGTTGCATTTCAATAAGAGAGAGGCTGAAAATCTGCTGGACTACACTTAGACGGAGTTTACCATCACAAAGAATAACAGCTCGCCTTTCATCTTCCCCAGTTCCAGAAAGCTGCTTCTGCAGATATGAGAAAGAAACCATTAGGCATAGCCGAGTAAAAGAAAGATAAAAATATGACATCACAATACTGTTGCAAAGATTTGTTTTCAACAATACCACTTGCAAAAATCAGCTCCTATATTTGTTTGCTCCAATTAGTTTGAAAGGATTATCATCTGAAATCCTGAAAACAGCAGTGAGTAAAGGTAGCAAACTACAGTAAACTCTTTCATATCTGGCAGCCCCAGGACTGGGAGGTTGCCAGATATTCAAATATTGTGGATAACAGAGAGGTAGACCTAGCAACGCATAACACGAAAGAAAAACAAGACTAGATATGAAGAAACAAACAGAAATTTAAGCAGAATACTTAGTTTACCAACAACAACAGTATTGTACACCATAAACTTACAGGCCATTTCTACACAGCGTGCTGCCACCAGCAGGGTCATGCAAATGAGGGTACTCAACAATGCAAATAAGGTACTAAGTTACAAATTGTGCACCCCATTTGCATACTCTCATGTGATCACTTTCCCAGCAGTGGCTTCTGTTGCCACAAAACAGGCCATGCAGATGGGGTTTTGTCAACCAAAATCCCCCTTGTCAACAGTCCCTTATCCCTCGTTCTTGTCAGGGATAAGCGGCTGTTGATAAAGAGGGGTTTGGTCAACAGAACCCTGCCTACAAGGCCTGTTTTGTGGTGATAGAAGCCTCTGCTGGGACAGCGATCACACGAGAGTATGCAAGTGAGGCATATGATTTGTAAATTAGCACCTCATTTGCACTGTCGAATAACCCTCATTTGCATGACCACAACAGCAGCAGCATGCCATGTACACGTGGCCCCACTGTATTTGCTGTATTTACTTTCACTATCCTTTACTTATGGAAAACATAACTAACATTTACTTATGGTTAAAATGCTGGTTTTTTGAGCATTCCAGGTAATAGAATGCCAGATATGAAAGTTTACTGTAACTACAGTATAAGGTTCCAGTATATGTGGACAGAGAATGAGAGGGATCATACCACATAGCTGACAGGGAGCCAGTGATAAGAAATTCACCTTCAGTTAGCTCAACTTTTGTTGCTATTTTTGTTAATATATTTCTGGCAATTTTTGCCCTCTTGTAACTAAAACTGACTTCTTTTACAGCCTGTTTCCCTTTCTTCAAATGTAACAAGTTTTGTGAGGCACAGAATTTCCCAAACTTTCTTTATTGTTGTGGCCCACCCAGAGTCATGGTTCATTTTGGTCAATTTCACAGTCTTAAAAATGGTAAATTTCGTAATTTCAGATGCAGGTTGAATGAACCTCTCTAGTCTGGCACATTCTGGTCCAGCAACCTCCATGGTCCAGCATGATTGTCGTTAGCCAAATGTCCATTATCAGGGTTGTGGCCAAGTTTCCATGGTCCCACAAAATTTGTTTACAGCTATCAGTCCTAACTCTCACTGTTCTTTGCTGTCATCTACCTCTAATTTACTCCTAAATGCTTTTAAGACCCCAGTAAGAAGTGGAAGTGTTGATAATGCTGCTGCACAATATTGAGCTCCTATGAATTAGAGAGGTTCAGCCTGTACGTAAATGTGAAGTTTGATAGTGTTGTAATTATAGGGGTCCTAACCCACAAAGGAGTTGTGTAGTGGTCACAAGATTGTTGTGTAAGGGTTGTGGTAATGCTACCTTTCTTCTGGGCAGCCACTGGCAAAAGCACTGCCTTCAGAGCTGGGCAGATGGAGAGCAGTGGCTGATGGCCAGGAATCCAACTCTGAAGGCAGAGCTACCAGCAGCTGCTCAGAAGGAAGGATGCAATGGTATGTTATTGCTACCCTTATGTCTACACTGCTATCTGCAGAGCTGGGTCCTCAGGAAGCAGCTGCCACTTCCTGGCTGCCCAACTCTCAAAGCAGCTGTACAGAAGTAAGAACAGCATTGGTATGGTATTGCCATCCTTACTTCTACACTGGTAATGGTGAGGTACTACCTACCATCAGGCCTGGGCACAGAGTCAACATTACAACCAATGCTCTTCAGTTTCCCAGCTCTGATGTGAGTGCAGAAACAAGGGTGGCAATCCCATGGCCATCCTAAAATGAATTCATGATTCTCCTGCAACTCCCTTATGGGTCAATACCTCTAATATGAAAAATGTTGGTCTTCTCCGTGAAATCGGTACTCTATAGGTTAAAAGCACACAAAAGGCCAGATTTCACAGGAGGACACCAGATAGCATTCTCCATTACATGTTTTACATGGTTGTGAATTTGGTAGGGCCCTACTTATTGTGTACCCCTGTTCAGATCTACTAGCTGCCTGCGTATGCCTACCCTTCTCATCACAGATACTTTGTCAAAACAAAAAGCCGTCAAGTAGCACTTTAAAGACTAGCAAAATAATTTATTAGGTGAGCTTTCGTGGGACAGACCCACTTCTTCAGATCTTCACAGATACTTTGTGTGTTCTTAACACTGCCAGTCTTTAACCATCTTCCTATATTTCACTATTATGTACAACTATAGTTACAATGTGATCTATGCAATGGGGAAAACAAAAAAAAAAAACCCTGACTAAGTTCTGAGCTCAGCTAAAATGGACAGTTACTGGGCTACTGAACCCATGCGTTTTGGTGACTGGAAGTGAGGGCTCTGTACATCAGCATCTCTGTGTGTCTGTGTTCTCATTGGTACGTCTTGAACTAAATTAACTATCATATATTATATAAAAAGTCCCATTGTTTTAAAGTGTTGTCTGAACAGTCTATTATAAAATGTAATAAATAAATTAATAAATAAAATCCACCACTGCACAATTTCCCCCAAATACCGTCCAGAAATGTCTCATGTACCCTGAGAAGGACATATACCCCAGTTTGGGAAACTCTGGTGTAGCACATACTGTACAGGAACTGGGAACTGTTAATGTCTCTATCAGGGGAAAAATTATGAGGCAAATCCTGTCTTCTCTTCTGTGATATGGAATGACCCATACTGAGAAAAAACAATTTAGTTCATTTTCTTTTTTAAAATACGGCCATATGTGCACTAGTGATGCCAGTAAAACATGGAATAAAACACTGAAGCAATATACTTCGTGAAAGTGCAATATTTTTAGTTTCAAATATCAGGAGATAGGAAATAAAAATTGATTAAAATATTTGTCATCAAAGAAATGTGACAATAGACAATTCTGTTAGCGTCAGGACCATAAATAAGGATTTGCATATGAGTAGGTAAAACATCTCTTCTACATAGAAATTAAAACCTCAATTCTTATTATACTACAAAGAAATTAAGGCCCTAATTAAACCCAGTTATAATTACTCACATGTGTAAAGTTAAGCACATGAATAACTGTTTGCAGGACTGAGCCTTAAGCATCATCTGGAATAAGATCCTTGCAGAGCTATATATTTTAAAGACATCTGTAATCTTAACATGTATGTCCACAAAATGGATTTTAAATTGAGTTTTCAGCATTAAAAGTTACCTGGTAAGTGATGTTAATAAAGGATGGCTCCTGAGAAGATGGATATTCTGAAAGAAATTTCTTCCTGGATTTTAAAAGTTCTGTTAGCTCAGACAGGTGTTGCTGTACTTCTTTAAAACTGCCACATAACCTTTCCATGTTCTTAGATAAACAGCTTGCTTCCTTTTCACTTAGCAGAATGTTGTTGTTAGGAGAATTTGAAATTTCTGGAACTGTGTCTGCCTGCCCTTTAGGAGATGTCGCTCTGTTAGAGAACGTAATAGGTGTTCTAAGGCCCTGCAGGGCCAATGACCGATTAGTTGGTTCAACATCCAAAGTTTCCAGAACTGGAGGAAAATCCATAGAAACCTTTCTTTCTTCAATGTCCCTCAGACTTGACAACAGGTGTTGCTCATAGGTCGGGCTTTTAATTTCTTCAATAAGTTTTCTTCTGCTAGTAGGAGACTGAACAATGGTACGACCTGGTATCACGAGTCCATCGCTTAGAGGATGAACTTCTGTAGATAGGTATTCTGATGGTTTCCTTTTCAAAGGTGTATTTAAAAAGGCACTCAAACTGGAGTTACCACTAGTTCCTTCAGACGTTGAAGAACCCTCTTCAAAAATTATTTCTTTGATCATCAAACGGATTACATACTTGTCAGACCTTGAAGATGGCAGAAATGCAGGGTCAGTGAATTTCTGCTTTCCAACTAAAATCAACAATAACTTATCTGTCAGAAAGCATAAGCCCTTTGGTCTTTCGCTTTTCTCAAGCTGAATTTGTTGAATGTTGGGTAAAGAGGATGAAGTCAAAGAATAGACCAAAATAATGTTACAAGTATTGGAGGCTACTGACACAGTACGAGTGTTGTGGTCAAAAGCCATTATGTCAGGGACCAGAATGCCTGGGATGCTGACTTTTCTAGTAGTGGTAACCTTTCTCTCAAAAGTCACCAAGATCAGGTGCGAAGAGTCTTGCCCGCTTCCTGTTAAGTAGTCCTTATGCTTCAGATGAATAAGAGGACTGGAACAAGGTCTTTGCTTGCTGGAAAGGATATGGGTTAGATCCACAGGAACTGAGGAAGGAGAAGGTACTGAAACAATGGGTACAGATTTTTCTGAGTCTAATGATATTTTCCCCACATCCATGGAGAACTCTTCATCACCGCATAACAAGGTAGACTGTGAAGGAAAAGAATTTGTTTCACCACTAGATGGGACTTCAAATGCAATACCCGAATTTAAGCCACAGATCTTATCTAGTGGAAGCTCAGTGGCAACAGCAACTTGTGAATCCAAAGTAGCTTCCACAGCACAGATGTAGCCTCCTACATCAAATACTGGGCAAAAGCAGCAAGCATTTAAAGTTTTCTGAACATCATCCCATATGTAGGAATGAAGTGCACTACCTATAGCAACTACTAAGCGATTGCCTTCCTTAGTCCAACAAGCGCAATGGATGAGACCGCTACCTTTGATATCAGCTTTAGTTCTGGAGTTGTTGAGACGAACAGAGTGTAAGACTGAGGCATCCCGTGTAGTAAGCACAGCCAAGATTTCTTTCTTTGGATGCCATACACACCCCTGGGGAAGCACTGGAAATGGCTCACCAGTTTCACAAATCTGAGAAACCATGAGTTTATTCCTTTCTGAAATGTTATAGCTCAGCTGCCAAATAGTGATGTGCTTTTTATGCTGAACAGCGAGCAAAGTTGTGGTGTCTGTAGTACATGGGCCCCAGAAAAGTCCATGGACATGTTCAAACTGACCAATAACACTTGAGTCGCCAAATTTTGGTTCTCCATTGTGAAGATGTAAAGCAGTCAGTATCACTTGCTTCCCATCCGTCCAGGCAATGCCATGCACAGGGTGGATTGCCTGATACAAAGCATTAAGGCCAGTTCTCAGAAGTTTTCCTTTTCCCAGCTCCATTCTTCTTAGTTAGAGGCATCTGTAATTATTAAAAACAAATAATACATTATTCTAGAGACTTTGATCACAACTCTGCAGTTAAAAGCATTGTACTTTATCAGGTAAGTCAGATACGAGAACAAAAATCATTAAATCATCTAACATCATGCAATACAGTGTTTTTGCAAAGTGCACCATTCTCTTCCTGTACTACGATTTCCCATGAATCAGACAGCCAAAGGAGGTCTAATTTGCTTCCACTTCACAGGTTGAAAACAGCATAATTGCCTATAATTTAAGTAGAGCAGGATCAGTCAATTGCCTCTATTTGAATTCCAGTGTGTGATCTGGAGGGCTGAGCTTGGCCTGATCACTGTGGTCCACTTCCCCACCAGCCTGAAGTCAGCACTATGCATGGTGCCAAGCTGTCAGGGCTGATCCCCACTCTGACACTTCAAGTGCAGAAGGTGAGGGCCTGCAAAAGACCTTAAAATACCTTGCTTCTATAGGATCTGCTTAAAAACTTCCCAAGGTCACACATTCCCTGACTCTGGTAGGTAGCTGCCGCCACCCAAGTTAGAAAACTCCACTTAAAAACCCAGAAAGACACACTTGGGATATCTCCCTGTGAGATAATACCAAGCTTTCACCCCTGATTGAGGAGAGAATCTGGAAACAAAGAAAAGAAATTAAAAGTGCAATCTGACATCTGAACTTTTGGTCTAGGCAGGAATATACACAGATCTTTCTGTAGGGCACAGGAGTCAAATCGTGGCCTTAAAAAAGTAATTTATTAACAAAACAAAAGATAAAATATACCAAGAAAGTGATAAAGCATACATGGTTGCCAGATGTCAAAAAGCAACTAAAAACAAGGTTAGAGAACAGAGAATTACTTCCCCTGGAATTCAGTTTAGAAGTTACAGAGTACAAGGAGGAATACATCAACCAGCCTCATTTCCACACCAAACTCAAAGTAAAAATAACCTAATCATGTCCAATTAAACATTTCCTTTCTATTTACATACCTGTATTTCCAGATTGTGTTGTGGCCAGGATATTTACTGGATTCAATAAACCTGTTTAGGATTAAGTATCTTGGTCTCAGATTGTGTTGTGGCCAGAAAACAAAACCCCCCTCAGCAGGCAATTGCTTCAGTTCAGAAGGATCCCTCTCCTTTCCCATTAGCTCACCTACTTTCTTGCCAACAGAGAACCCACCCTGTCTGGGTTTAACCCTATACAGGCATTTATTCATGACACAGGCCAGAGATTGGCAACCTGCAGCTCTGGAGCCGCATGTGGCTCTTTAAGCAGTCATTTGCAGCTCTGGGTGCTGCTGCCACTGATTCCTCTTGTAGCTCCCTGCCCTGCTGCCTCTAAAATAATGGCATTAAATTTAATTGGTTTAATGGCCTGCAGAAGGGATCAAGCCATTAAATCAATTAAATTTAGTTCCATTCTTTCAGCTTGCGCTGCAGGTGGGGGAAGTGCTAAGTCTGCAGGAGAGCTGGGGAGAGGGGTGCCCTAGTCTGCCCCTGCTGGAGCTGCACAGTCCAACTGAGAAGGAGGCAGAGGCTGCAGAGGAGCAGCAGCAGTGTGCACAGCTGGAGAAGATCATTGGCTGAGGTAGGATTAGCCTGGGTTTCAGGGGAAAAGTGTGGGGCTGAGAGGGGTAAAGCCTGGGATGGGTGGGGCAGGATGGGGGGTAAAGCTTGGGGATGGAGGGGATTTGGGGTCTGAGGTGCGTAAAGCCTGGAGATTGAGGGTGGGTTTGTGGGCAAAGGGGGAGAGAGTCTGGGAATGGCAGGGAGGGGACCACGGAGGGTTGATGTGAATATTATTCTTTCCTTTTTATATGGGAAGAAGGGTTCTTTTGAAGATGGGGTTTACTTTTGAAAAAGCTGCATCTACACAGCTTTTCCTCTTTTGAAAAATATGCAAACGATATGCAAACCTACACCTCATTTGGATTTTTGGTTTCTCTCATTTGCATGCCTCTTTCAAAAGAGAAATGCCCAAGAGAGGAGAAACTGCTTTTGTAGTTGGCCAGCCACTCCCAGTCTTTGTTCAATCCTAAATTGATGGTGTCAAATTTGCAAATGAATTGAAACTCTGCAGTTTCTCTTTGAAGTCTGTTTCTACAGTTCTTTGGTGCAGGATAACTACTTTTAAATCTGCTACTGAGTATCCAGGGAGACTGAAGTGTTCTCCTACAGATTTTTGTATGTTACTGTTCCTGATAGTTGGTTTGTGTCCATTTATTCTTTTACGTAGAGACTGTCCAGTTAGGCCAATGTATATGGCAGAGGGGCATTGCTGGCACATGATACCCTGTATTACATTAGTAGATATGCAGGTGAATGAGCCCCTGATGGTGTGGCTGATGTAGTTAAGTCCTCTGACGGTGTCACTGGTGTAGACACATGGGCAGAGTTGGCACTGAGGTTTGTTGCAGGGCATGATTCCTGAGTTAGAGTTACTGGCTATGTCTACACTAGCCTCTTCCTTTCAGAAGAGGCATGGTAATGAATGAGTTGGGAAGATGCTAATGAGACCTCATTAGCACAATGGCAGCTGCGCACAATTCAAAATCACCACTTTTGAATCATATGCAGCCCGTATAGATGGGGACCTTTCGAAATGACCCCCCAGACTCAAAAAGCCCCTTCTTCCTATTTAGTTTTAGGAAGAAGGGGCTTTCAAAGTCCAGGTGGTCCTCTTGAAAGGCCCCTGTCTACACAGGCAGTGCATGTTTCGAAAGCAGCACTTTTAAATCATGTGTGGCTGCCATTAGGCTAATGGGGCACTGCATATTCATGGAAACACCACGTTAGCATCTTCACAACCTGCTCATTACCATGCCCCTTCCAAAATGAGGGGGCTAGTGTAGATGTGACCCCTGTGTTTGTTAAAGTTTAGTGTTAGAGTTTGTCCTCTCCCACAACTATTTCAGATTTGGGGACAGTTTATACCTTCAAATCAGTGGCACCGCTATCTGCACCTCCATGGCCCCACAGTATGCAAACATTTTTATGATTGACCTGGAACACTTTCTCTTTGCCCACGAAAGCTTATGCTCCAATAAATCTGTTAGTCTATATGATGCCACAGGACTTCTCATTGTTTTTGCAGATACAGACAAACATGGCTACCCCAATAAGTGTCAGCCTTAACATTTCTCTGCCTCCCTATCCCTGCACATCTGTGAATGGCAGCAGGGATCCCAGTGGGTCCATGTGCCTACATCAAGGTGTTGTCATTATCTTGGGCCACATCTACATGAGCAGCTTTTCCCAGCAAAACTGGACTTTTGCTGGAAAAAAAACACAAAGCGTCTACACGGCAAATGTGCTTTGTAGATAGTTTGCCAATAAAACCCAGCACATCTGCCAGCAGCATTATACATAGAATGCCTCCCACAACAGCGTTCTGATGACAAAACAGCCATGTAGATGCACCAGGGCCCTTTTGTCGGCAGATAGGGATTCTGGTTCACTGACAGCCCTTTTTGCAAAGCTTCGTGTTGGCCATTCTGTTGAGAGAGTGCTGGGTAGTCTGGCTGCTCTGTCAATCTGTTGACAGAACGGAGATACACATCTCACAGAGCTGGAAGGGACCTCAGGAGGTCACTGAGTCCAGTTCCCCGCTCTCTTGGCAGGACCAAGCACCATCCCTCTTTTTAATCTCTTTGTCCCAGAGCCCCCTCAAGGACTGAGCTCACAACCCAGGGGTTATTAGGCCAATGCTGTAGAGAGGATCTGTCGACCGAGTTTTTGCCAGGAAACCCCTTCCGACAGTGACTGCTGTGGACGGAGACGTGGCCGTGGAGCTCAGCTCTTTCTCAGGTGCTTTCTCAGACTCTGAGCACTGCTGACAGCCCCGTCCCTGGCCGAGAGCGCACGTGCGGCCCGGGTACCCCAGCAGGCGACTGTAGCCTGAAAGAAGCCGGCACATTCCATCTATATCACGTGCGACACGCGAGGACGGACCGATTGCAGCCCGCTCACCCCCAGAAGCAGGACAGGTTTCTCTCGCCTCCTGGCACCGCCCGCCCCGAACTACACGCGCCAAGTATCTGCCCGCCCACGCAGCTTTCCCCGCCCGGTTCTCGCTCCCCAGCCCTTTCGCGGGCCCGCTCGCTCGGCTTCCTCTCCCATCGTTTCCCTGCCTCTTCCGCCCGCTACCCATCCCCTCAGCCTCCCTCTCGTCCCGCCCTCGCGACCGGCGGGGTACTAGGGCACCTGCGCGCCAGTGCTCCTCTTCCCGGGCGGGCTGCGAGGCGCGCCTGCAATGGCGCCGCTGGCTCCCTCCGAGCGGCCGGCGCGGAAGTCACAGCAGCAGGTCTCGCCTCAGGATGCCGAGCTGCTCTGCTCCTTCCTCCGCCGTCTCTCTGCTGCCCAGCGGCACTCTAGCCGCCCGCCTGAGCTCTGTGACCCAGTCACGGGCTCCTCGGAGTGGAAAACTACAGCGCCCAGAATGCACTGCAGAGTGGGAGGGGCGGGATGGCGCGGAGGGGGGTGGTGGTGTGTGCCCCGCCCACAGCACTCGTCACACACAGGGGCAGGGCCGGAATCAGTAGCCCACCCCCGGCTCTGGAGGGGGCGGGGCCATGTCTTCTCAGGTCCCGCGGGTTGGGCGAGAGGGCGGGGTCATAGGCCTCTGTGTGCTCATCCTCCCCCGCCTTGGGGTTGCCAGGCGCCGGAGTCGGACTACGGATCGGGCTGTTGAACATCCGGTCAGCGGCGCAGTGCGACTGAGGCATGGGCTTCCGCCACCCCGCGGCTCCTGGAAGCTGCCTGCGCAGTCCCTGGCTGCTGAACGCGTCAGGGCAGCCCGCAGGCGTTGCCTGCTACCCACGCCCCATGGCCAGCTCGGGAACCGCGGCCGGGGGAGCTGCGCGGGTGGTGCCTGGGGAGGGGACTGAGCTCAGAGAGGCCAGGCCGGGCCGTACCTTCCTGTAGGAACCGCTGCTTCTGGGAATCCACAAAAGCCCCGTTGCGCCTACTAGACGAACGTATTTTGGAGCAAAAGCTTTGGGGGGGCAAAGACCCGCTTCGTCAGAATGTGACCCAGTCAGAATGATGAAGTGGGTCTTTGCCCCGAAAGCTTATGCTGTAAAATGTGTTATCTAGACAGAGCCCCAGGGCTCTTGTTGTTTTCGATCACACAGACTAACTGGGCTACCTCTCTGATAGGGGAGCAGTTTATGGTACGCATACCCAGAGCCTGCACCGCACCGAAGAGCCTCTCTCCCCCTGCCACCCAACCTCTGAATCCCTCAATCCCAGACCTAGATGTACTGAAGGGGCCAGAGGGGTGGGTAAGAGAGGGAACTGCCCTTACACCTCTTTAAATTGTCACTGCAGCACTGCTCTGCTGCTGCCCTTGGCTGTAGAGTAGCAAGAGGGCCCAGCACTGTTGTCCTGGTGGAGCTGAGTGTTTTATGGAATACTAGGAAACTAGGTTTTGTCAAATGAATGTGCTTTAATTTTTTCAGGAGATTATAAATTTGGTTGAAAAAAGTAACTAGATATAATACTCATAGACTTTGTAAGGTGTTTGACTTAGAATTGGACAACATTCCGATTTAAAAACTTAATACATTTTCTAGAAGTTAGTTAAAGCCTATTATGTCAGCTGGCATTGAGGGCAGCAATCACTTCCGTCTGTCTTTGGCCATTTTCTCCAGTGTGTCTCAGTTATAGTTCATTCACTTCATGTCTGCCTCAACGGTACGCTGCCATGTTGTCTTGGGCCTCCCATGTTTCCATTGTCCTTCAGGTGTCCAGTGAAGTGCTATCTTTACAATGGCATCTGCCTCCCTTCTCATCATGTGCCCTATCCCTCTCCAGCATCTTGTCATGATGATAGTGGTCATAGTACTTTAATAGCAGCCTTCAACTTCCTGAAGGGGAGCTCTAAAGAGAAGGGTGAGAAACTGTTCTCGGTGTCAGATGGCAGAGGAAGGAGCAGGGGTCTGAAGTTAAAGAGGGAGAGGTGTAGGTTGGATATTAGGAAAGGCTACTTCACCAGGAGGGTGGCGAAGCATTGGAATGTGTTGCCTAGAGAGGTGGTGGATTCTCCATCCCTTGAGGTTTTTAAGTCCTGGCTTGACAAAGTCCTGGCTGGGATGACTTAGTGGGGGGTTGGTCCTGCTTGAAGCAGGGGGCTGGACTAGATGACCTCCTTGAGGTCTCTTCCAGCCCTACGATCTATGATATCCTCCTGGTGGCATTGCAGGAGCACGTTGTGGTTGGAGGTTGTCTTCAGCCAAAAAATGCCAAGTATCTTGCGAATGCTAGTGGTGTGAAAGGACTAGAACTTGGCAATGTTGCACTGTCATCCACCAGCTCTCTGAGCTGTATAGTAATGTTGATATGACACAGCTCTGGTACAGCTTAAGTTTGGTGTGGACACTGTACTGTGGAGATCTCCATACATTGTTTTACTTCTGAGGACATTTTTGGCCTTGCTTAGTCTGCTCTGGATGTCATTCTTGGTGCCTCCATCACAGCGGATGCTGCTGCCTAAGTACATAAAGCTGTGTGTGCTGGGTAAGTGGGAATCATCTGTCTTGATTGATGCTGGTGAATCTATGTTGAGAATCGTAATCTCTGGGGTGTTTGGTTAACTCTTAGTCCAGCCTGGCATCCAGTGGTGTATAGGCATTGTGTCTTTTCTTGTATGTGTTGATGGGTGTGGGAAAGCAAGGCAAGGTCATCCGCAAAGTCAGGGTCTTCCAGTGTGAAAAAGGGTGTCCATCTGATACCCCTCAACTCATCTGCTGCTGTTCTCCACATCACCCAATCAGTCACCATGTTGAAGAGTAGTGCAAACATGACGCATCCCTGCCTAATCCTAGTCTTGACTTCAAAAGACAGATCACAGTATCCCATGCTGCATGTGAAGTTGGTGTAAAAACTCTTGATGAGCTGGATACTTGTGGAGGGATTCCATAGGCTCTCAGAATGCGCCAAAGGCTTTCTCTGTGTATGTTGTCAAAAGCCTTCTCAAAGTCGACAAAGTTTATGTACAACTATCTCTGCCAATTTGTGCACTGCTCTGTGATGTTTCTCAGGGTGAAAATCTGGTCTATACATCCCATTCCCTTGCAGAATCCAGCTTGTTCATTCCTCAGATGTCGACAGCATCTGAGATCCGCTGGATGATGACCTTGGCTAGGATCTTGCTGGGTACAGATAGAAGGGTGATCCTGCACCAATTATTGCAGTTGCTGAGTGCTCCTTTCTTGGGAATCTTGACGGTGACTCCCTGGGTCCGTTCCTTGGGTATCTGTTGTCTTTTCCAAATTTCTGTAAACAATAGTTGGAGAATGGTGGCTGTCTGCTTCTTCTTTAGGTGGTGGTCTATTCAGAACTTCTCTGAAAAGTTCTGTCCAGCACACTTCTTGCTCTTTCTTTGTTGTCAATAAATAATTGCCCTTGTTTGTCCTTGGTGGGGGCACTTTTCCTGCCACAATACTTGCCACAAACAAGCTTGGTGATTCTGTACATGTTTCCTTGCTCCCCTTGATTAGCTGCATGTTCAGTTTTTGTTGCAAGGTCCTCCATGAAAGCTCATTTGTCTGCTCTCACTAGCTTCTTCACCTTTTGGTTTGCCCCTCTGTAATTCTGCTTGTATCTTTCTTGAATTCTGGCTGATTTAGCATCTATCGGTCTCCTCTTTATGTCCTGTCTCTTCAATGAGTTCCCATGTACAAGGCTTCATCCACTCCTTCCTCTTCTTCCTGTCCTTGAAACCCACACAAGCCTTGCTGCTCTTTATGTAGACTGATGCAATCTGTTCCCATACCATGTTGACTTTATCTGTGATACTGGTATATATGTCATCCCTTAACTCTTGCAAAACATTTTCTAGAAAAGATATTAAATTGATTAAGAACTGGCTGCAAGATTACAGATCATCATTGAATGGCACTACAGCGATTACCATTTTCAGTGAAGATCTGGAAATACATATACAATTACTGCTGATAAAATTTAGGGAAACAAAGTTTGGTGGAAGGGTAAATAATGGAGATGGGGGAGTCATACATAACAGCCTGGATCATATAATAAGCTGGGCTCATCCTAATAAAAACATTTTAATGCAACCAAATGCAAAATTATACATCTAGAAACAAGGAATGCATGGGATACCTATGAACTGCAGGACTGTATCCTGTAAAGCAGTGTCTCTGTAAAGGACTTGGGAATCACAGTGGACAAGCAACTCACCATGAGTTGCCAGACTGAAGCTAATGCGATACTTGGATGAATGGGTGGTAATAGTGAATGGGAATAGGGAGGTGTTTTTACCTGTGAGACCAGTACTGGAATTGTGTGCAGTTCTAGGGTTCACATCTTAAATACAATACTGAGAAAGTGGAGAGGGTGCAAAAAGAGCGATAAAAATGACTTGCGGACTGAAGAAAATGCCTTTAAATGAGAGACTTAAAGACTTCTATCAGTTTAGCTAATCAAAAAGCAGATGAAGAGATGACTTCATTACAGAAAAGCTTAATACAAGAAGACACTTCAGTATTGTGGAGTAGGGCATGACAAGAACCAATGGCTAGAAGCTGAAGCCAGATATGTTCAAATGTGGAATAAGGTGCAAATTTATAAAAATGACTGTAATTAACCATTAGAATGTACTACGAAGAGAAGTGCTGAAAGAACTGACCAGGGACCATGCACAGCTTGACCTGCTGCTCACAAATACAGAAGAACTAGGAGGAGAAATAGAAGTGGGTGGCAACCTGAGTTGCAGCAATCATGAGATGGTGGATTTCAGGACCCTGAGAAAAGGAAGAAAGGTGAGCAATAAAATATAGACCCTTGAGTTCACAAGAGCAGACTTTGACTCCCTCAGAGAATTGATTGGCAGGATCCCCTGGGAAGCTCATATGAAGAGGAACAGAGTTCAGGAGAACTGGCTGCAATTTAAAGAAGCCTTATTGAAGGCACTGGAACAAACCATCCCGATGTGCAGTAAGAAAATCAAATATGGTAGGCAACCAGCTTGGCTTACCAGGGTAATTCTTGGTGAGATTAAAACGGGAAAGCATGCTTATAAGAGGTGGAAATTTGGACAGATGACTAAGGAGGAGTATAAATACATTGCTGGAGAATGTGGGGGAGTAATCAGGAAGCTAAAAGCACAATTGGAACTGCAGCTAGCAAAGAATGTGAAAGGCGACAAGAAGGATTTCTACAAGCATGTTAACAATAAGAGGCTGATGAGGGACGGTGTGGGGCTGTTACTGGATGAGAGAGGTAACCTGGTGACAGATGATGTGGGAAAAGTGAAGTACTCAATGCTTTTTTTTTTTTTTGCCTCTGTCTTTGCAGACAAGATCAGTTCCCAGACTACTGCACTAGGTAATGCAGTATGGGAAGTTAGGTGGGCAGCCCTAACTTCCAGATTTAATGCATCTAAGGGTATTAAGGGAACTGGCCAATGTCATTGCAGAGCCTTTAGCCATTATTTTTGAAAACTCATGGTGATCAGGAGAGGTTCCAGATGATTGAAAAAGGCAAAAGAAAAGGAATAGGATGATCCAGGGAACTGTAGACTGGCAAGCCTTACCTCAGTCCCCAAAAAAATTCTGGAATCTGTTTTGAAGCACTTGGAAGAGGGGAAAGTGATCAGGAATAGTCAACAGGGATTCACCAAGGGCGAGTCTGGTTAGCTTCTGTGTTGAGGTAGCTAACTCTGTGGACATGGGGAAGTCAATGGATGTGATGTGCTTTGACATTAGCAAAGCTTTTAATACAGTCTCCCACAATATTCTTGCCCGAAGTTAAGGAAGTATGGTTTGAATAAATGGACTGTAAGGTGTATAGAAAGCTGCCTAGATGATCAGGCCCAGCGGTTAGTGATAAATAGCTCAATGTCTGATTGGTGGTGGAGTGCCCCAAGGATCAGTTCTAGGGCCTGTAATGTTCAACATCTTTATTAGTGACCTGGATGAAGAGATGGATTGCAACGTCAGCAAATTTGAAGGTGACACTAAGCTAGCAGGACAGGCAGCAGTACACTGGCGAATACTTCTTACACGTTGGAGGGTAGGGATCAGGTCCAGAGTGACGTGGATAAATTAGAGGTTTGGGCCAAAAGTAATCTGATGAGGTTCAACAAGGATGTATGCAGTCCTGCACTTGGGATGGAAGAATCCGAGGCATTGTTACAGGCTGAGGCTAAGTAGCTAAGCAGAAGTGAAGCAGAAAAAGACCTGGGGATTACAGTAGATGGGAGGCTGGATATGAGTCCACAGTGTGCTGTTTTAGCGAAGAAGGGTAATGGTGTATTGAGGTGCATTAGGAGGAGCATTTCCAGGAGACATAGAGCAGTCGTCATTCCCCTCTGTTTGGCACTGGAGAGGCCACATCAGGAGTAGTGCGTCAAGTTCTGAACACCACCCCCACCACCCCCCGGTATAGAAAAGATGTGGAGACATTGGAGTGGTTACAGTGGAGGGCAACATAAATAACTAAGGGGTTGAAGCACATGACTTATGAGGAGAGGCTGATTTAGTTTGCAGAAGAGAAGAGTGAGGGTGATTTGATAGCAGCCTTCAACTTCCTGAAGGGGTCTCTAAGAGAATGGGGAGAAGCTGTTCTCAGTAGTGACAGATGTCAGAACAAGGAGCGATGGTTTCAAGTTACAGAGGGAGAGGTGTAGGTTGGATATTAGGAAAAACTCTTTCACCAGGAGAGTGGTGAAATACTTGAATGTGTTACCCAGAAAGGTGGTGGAATCTTTATCCTGAGATATTTGTAAGCCCCAACTTGACAAAGTCCTGGCTGGGATGATTTAGTTAGGGTTGATCCTGCTTTAGGCAGGGGCTGAACTCAATGGCCTCCTGAGGTCCCTTCCAGCCCAAGGATTCTATGATTTTTTTAAAAGATGTGCTTTAGCAAACACAAGTTTTTGGGCTCACTAATGGGGTAACTGGTAGAAATTTAATGGTTGTCAAAGTAAATGACCTAATGGCTCTTTATGGCTTTAAACTTTATCTATGATAATCTGTTGGCAACTGGATGTAGTAGGTGTTATTTCTCTCCTAAAAAGCTCAACATAGCATGGGTGCTTCTTACTGGACACATCTTCTGTTTACTTCCAATGTACTGCTTAGCAGAGATAATCAGAAATGCTCAGGATGAATGCAGGAAAGCGGGTGTTCCTTAGTCTTCCCAGTAGTATCACTGTGGTGGAAAAAACTGTCAAAAAGCCGGATCTTGCAGTGCAACTTGAAAGTGGTCAAGCACCAGTTTGATCTTTGCAAGCTTTTGCCGTAGCTGAGAACTGGTAATGTGGAAATAGACTGCAAGCAGTGGAAGGATTGAAGCAAAGGAGTGAGTTGGGTTACTGCATTTTGTACATGATAGTGATTCTTCTTGCTTCAGTTTCAGATTTAGACAATTTACGTTACAACAACCCAGTCTGGAGGTTTCTAATATTAAAAAGTCTGAAGCCCCAGATACCCTTCGTGCCCTGCCCCTACACAAGCACACATAAACACCCTGACTTTTTCAGATTTCAGTCTATCGTAAACCATCAAAAAGGGAAGAAATAGTATTTTGTTTTCCCCTTTTCCTGTCATCCTTAAAGGTAGAGAGGACAAAATATTTGTAAAAGAAAAACTAGAGAAGAGCCCTGCATCGGTGAAGAGATGAAAAGGAAACGAAGTAGATGCATTGTTTCTTGCCTTATTCCTCAGGACAGGAGAAGGGAGACAAAACCCATCTGAGAGATGCTCATCACATAGAGCAGTGCCTCAATTTACACATCAGTTCTGTTCCCATGCACCCTTGCATAACTGGAATTTCACGTAGTTTGTGGGGTGGCTTTTACCCCTGGTAGAATGAACATTCTGCAGCCAGGGAAGCAGCAGGGACATCTGGAGTTCCTTTTGAAAGGTAAGTCCTGGGGTTGGGGTGGGGCGGTTGGGGAGGGTTAAGCCTGGTGGTGGGTTGGGGCCATTGGAGGAGGGCAGGGGAGTTAAACCTGGGGTGGATTGGGGCTGCAGGAGGAATCTGGGGTGAGCTGGAGCTGCGCGTGGTGGTGGGGTGTTGAACTGGTGAGGGGAGTTGAGCTATGGTCACTCACCAGGGTGGTGAGCCGGAGCCATGATCGGGTGGTGAGTCGGGCCATGGGGTTTGAACTGTGGCTGATGGGGTTGAGCCAGAGCTGTGCTTGAGAGGTTGGAACTTGGGTGCAGGGTGGGGGCTTGAGCCAAAGCTGCGTATGGGGGTGATGAGCTGGAGCTGTGCTTGGGTGATGAGTCGGCAGCGGGTTTGAACCGGGGTTGAGCTGGAGCTGTGCATGAAGGGTAGTGAGTGGTAGCCAGAGCTGGGCACAGGGGTTGGGGGTGAGCTGGAGCCCTGCATGAGTGGTGAGTGGGGCAGAGGGTGGGAAGGGGTTGAACCAAGGCCATGCAGGGACAGAGGTGTTGAGCCAGGGCTGGGGGGGAGTGGGATTTTGAGTTGCCCTTAACTTGCATTAATGTGAGTTAAACCCTCAAAATGCACGATTTTGAGTTGCACTTACTGTACAGTGATTTGTTGTCAGAAGTTTTTGTCAGAAGGTATCTTCTGATAAAACTTTTGTTGACAAATCAAGGCTGAATTGCCAAGCAGATCACAATAGTGATCTGTTCTGTCAAGAGTGGCCAGACTGCCCAGTTGCTCTCTTGACAAAACAGCCAACTGGAAAAAGCACAGCAGACCAGGCTGCCTGGTGTCCTGGGAGCCCTGTCTGGCAACAGAGGGCCCCCCAGAACATCCAGACTAGATTTCTGTTGTCAGATCTTTGTCAACAGAGGCATTATGCCTTGTGGGGAGTGGGATAAGACTGTCAACAAAAGTGCTCCATTCTGTCAATTTACTGTAGACAGAAAGTGTTGGGAATGTGAACGCTTCCCGGGTTTTGTTGACAAAACCTCCTAGTGTAGATATAGCCTTTAAGTTTTAGCTCTGAAAGATGTAGAGAAATCATAGTGCCGTAAGAACATGGACAGAATGGAGTA
This sequence comes from Carettochelys insculpta, assembly GCF_033958435.1. Taxonomy (NCBI): domain Eukaryota; kingdom Metazoa; phylum Chordata; order Testudines; family Carettochelyidae; genus Carettochelys; species Carettochelys insculpta. The sequence continues at coordinate 193,564,872 of NC_134139.1, forward strand.
GAATGGATAGTACACATGGTTTTGTGAGAGTGATACTGATGCTGTTTGAGGACTAGCAGGTGTTTTCAAGCCATTGATTATTAAGAAAACTTTTGCTAACTTGTTTAAACTGCAAGTTTACATAGCCTAGCAAGTTTTCTAGCAACAGGCATTTAAGCTATTTTTAGTATTCTGAGCTTTTTTTTTTTTTTCCCTTATTGTTAACCTAATGTTTAACCACTAGGGGGATTTATTGGTCCAGATCTATTGAGGGAAACTAATACATGAGTATAGCTGTAGTTTTGTAACCTTACAGTAAATTATACTTAGATCATTTACATACCTGTATTCTCCCAAACCCAGGTTTGGTCTATCCTTGAAAGTTAATGGCAATATTCAGAAATTGAGGTAGTAACTCATTTTGTGTCTTCAGGCTGGGAGACCTCATTTAAATGTGTACCAGTAGATGTCTTTGTATTAGGTGTTTCTTTTTTCTTCTTATAGCTAGAATGATGAGAGTATTTAGTTTAAAAGTTTAAAATATTTTAATTTTCTTTACATGTGAAATATATGCAGAACTGTAAAACAGAAGTCATATGTAGATGAATCAATTATTCCACAAAACAGATATTATAAAATATTTACAGTAGTGTAATATTATCATATGTTATAACAAACATTATAATTTATTTACAGCTGAAATTATATCAGATGTAACATCATTATATGGAAATTGAATTGTCTTAACCTACTGGAGTGCTGAGATGTTGTGTAGTTAATGACATTTTTTCTCAGTTATGCAGTTCCCAAGATTCCAGTTATGAGTATCTTATTTGCATAAATACTGAATGGTTATTTCACAGTAATAGTACACTATGTGAATCCCTGTACTCTGATTGGCTGGCAGGCATTGTTATTCAGTCAGACAGCAGGAATTTGCATAATCGCTATGGTTATTTTTTAATAATTATACTGCAAATAAGCAAAAATCTCCTTTCTCCTTTAGAATTTTTAATCTGCTTGCCAACAACATAGATGATGCCTTCATTTATCCTGATCATCACCTGATGCTGAAAGCCCCATGATTTATATGAATGAAAAGGGAAAAAAATAGCACAATTAAAATACCGTAAGTGAGACCTGTTTAAAAGACAAAAGCAGTCAAATTCATTTCCCATCTGCAGGCTCAGTCCTAGCACACTTTGTCTTTGTTTAATAATAATCTCTCTCAGATTTAGTCAATAGTGATTTTAACATTGACTCTAATCTTCCACTCATCCCTCAATTCTTGCAATTTAACAAAAGTTCTGGTTTCCACAATAAGGATCAAAATGTGTGTTTTTATTATTTAAATGGCCTACAATGTTTATAGCTTTCTCATATCAAATGAGTTTTAAATTGCAGCATAAGTAAAAATATACAGCATTTTTGAGGGGTTAAGAACCATGCAGACCGGTAGAGAAGAAATAGGGTTTGGGAAAGGAGAAGTTAGAGATGAGACCCTGGGAGAGGCTGAGGAAAGGTAAAATCAGGAAGGTTCCATGTCAATCCCAAGTCTGGATAAAGGAGGAAGGATGGTCAAATGGAAAGAGGGGAAGGCATCTAAGGAATGGACAAGATCTATGTTAGTGCCAATACACATGACAGGAAGCACATTGGAGTGCATGAACTACAGAACGGTTGCCCTAACAAGTCATCTAGGCAAGATGCTGATGGTGATAGTGACAGAGAGACTGAGATCGCAGATAGAAGAACATCTAGTGGACGAGCAAGCGGGGTTCAGAAAAGGTAGAAGTACCATATAGCAGATATTGGCACTAAGAATGAGAAAGCTTGATGAAAGAACAAGAACATCTACAATTGCTCCATCGGTTTTCAGAAGCCATTTGACATTATAGATCAGAAAGTGACTTGTCCGGTGTTGGAGTCATACAGAGTGGATAGCAGACTGATACGGTAGTTGAAGGATATCACTGGGGGATTGGTTATGAACTTTGGATGTGGCATTTTCCCAAGCTTATGCCATATGACTTTCTGCCTCTTTCATTAAAAGTTTCTTTTCTACACTCAGATTCTGTGCTTGTGAGTGGGGAAGCACTGCGTCTCCAAGGTGCCCAGGGGTGTGTGTATTTCCTAGGCTACTGGGTGGGGGCTCGAGCTGGTTCTATGTGATGGATGAAAAGGAGCCCCGAGATATTGAACGTGGACCTGGGTGCTGCCGACTCCCTCTGGCAAAAGGGTTACAGACAGGTACAGCAGCTCAAAGATACCATGGGCTGTGGTTTGCTATTCCCAACCAATGGGAGCTGCAGAAAGTGGTGGCCAGATCTGCATGGCTTCCCGCAGCTTATATTGGTCAGGAATGGCAAACTGTGGCCAATAGGAGATGCGAGTGGCTGTACCTGCAGATGCTTTAGTAAATAAAGGATAGGGTGGCCTGCCAAGAGCTAACCGTGTGATGCTGTTGCAAAAAAACAAACATGATTCTGGGGTGTATTAACAGGTGTGTTGTGAACAAGACATGAGAAGTCATTCTTCTTCTCTATTCTGCACTGGTTAGGCCTCAGTTGAGTAGTGTGTCCAGTTCTCGGCACTGCATTTCAAGAAAGATGTGGAGAAATTGGAAAGGGTCCAGAAAAGAGCAACAAGAATGATCAAAGGTGTAGAGAACATGCCCTGTGAAGGAAGGCTGAAAGAATTGGGCTTGTTTAGTTTGGAAAAAAGAAGATCGAGGGGGAACACAATAGTGATTTTCAGGTATCTAAAAGGGTGTCATAAAGAGGAAGGAGAAAAATTGTTCTTCTTGGCCTATGAGGATAGAACAAGAAGAAATGGACTTAAACTGCAGCAAGGGATTTTTAGGTTGGACATTAGGAAAAAGTTCCTAACTGCCAGGGGTGGTCAAACACTGGAATAAATTGCTTAGGGAGGTTGTGGAATCTCCATCTCTGGAAATATTTAAGAACAGGTTAGATAAATGTCTGTCAGAGATGGTCTAGACAGTACTTGGTCCTGCCATGAGGGCAGGGGGCTGGACTCAATCACCTCTCAAGGTCCCTTCCAGTCCTAGTATTCTATGATTCTATGATTAACCCTGGTGAACCACATCTGACTCATGGGCTCATTGCTTATCCCTGCTCTAGGCTTAACCAGGGTCTTGTTATGCTTAAAGACTGCTAGTTTAGGCCCTATATTCTGTCTCCTTTTGTGTGGTCCTGCTGTGCCTCGCACTCATACTTATGTTTGCCCAAAAGATACTCAGCAAAATCACCTCCAGCCACTGAGTCCAAAACTACTGGGTGGGTTCACATTTTCACAACCCCTTTTTTACCAGTTGTGGGGCTTTTGATTCTCTTCACAGTTATGTTAACTGAAGTGTCAATTCCCAATCTCAAAGAGGTTGAATTAGACACTAGGGCCTCACATCACAACCATGCATTTATGTAACTTAAGAAAGCCTTCTTACATGTTGAATAGTAACAGAGAGATAGCTGTGCTAGTCTATATACTATCAAAACAAAAAAGCGGTCCAGTAGCACTTTAAAGACTAACAAAATAATTTAACAAAATGTAACAAAATAATTTATTAGGTGATGAGCTTTCGTGGGACAGACCCAGATAAGAAGGGGCTAGCAACTGCCTGTGAAACAGGAATACCTCTGCATTGGTGGGGATGTTCAAGAGAGACTCAGAAGAAATACATCCAAGTTTTCTGAGGCAGCTAGGTTATATTTAGAAAAGAGGGAGTTTTGAGGGGCATAGGTGAAAAGAAGGGGCCAATACCTAAGGAAGGGCCAGCAGTGGTACAGAGATTTCCCACTCTACCCTGGATACTTATGTGACACTGTCACCAGGGTCTAAGTGCTTCAGAATAGCTAACCTGTTTTTGCTTGGATAAAATGGCTCAGATATTTAAGTATGAAGTTGTGATATAAGCTGATTAAAATATGATCATATATCACTGTTGCAACCACTGTTATATATTTGCAACACATCTTGTACAAAGTGTGCCGAGTTAGGTGTCTCTGAGAAGCATATGAGCTGCTGGTCATCATCATCATCATTATCGTTATCATCGGAAGAAGTGGGTCTGTCCCATGGAAGCTTGTCACCTAATAAATTATTGTGTTAGTCTTTAAAGTGCTACTGGACTGCCTTTTTGTTTTCTTATATGTGGTGTTTCAGACCAACTGTATAAGGCGGTGCAAGCCACTTGCCTCAAACTCAGAAATGTATGAAACAAAGCATGAATAATTTGTAATGAAAGTATTTTCCTCCTGTGAAAAGTAATCATGGCAGAAGACTAAAATTCAGTTATATCAGGTAGAGCCTTTTATCATGTCCAAATGTTTGTTCCTTTTCTCCTGAACGTTAACAAAATTATCATAAATGTACTCCTAGGATGTTACGTTCTCTTAGTATGTTGCCTTCTTTGGAAATACATTTTTCTTCCTGTTTCTAAGTATTAGTTTGATTTAAAGGAAATGGTTGGAGTCCCTAATGTGAAAATCTGGTTTGCCTTTTTATTCTGGAGTGGTTTTGTATCTAGTATTACACAGAGATCTATTCCTTTCTTGGCTGTGTACACTCTTGTATGTTAAGATAGCGTGGTGTCTGCTGACAGGTTGGATAGATCCTTTCCAAAATATCAGGCACTGATGGTTTTCAGTGGCAAGACTGCATAACACTGCAAATGTCATCTCCTCTGCAGGAAGTCTTTCTGTGCCAGTACTGACGTATTGGCACCACATACCACCAAACATTTGATCACACCTGGCTTTTGACACATATGTGTTACATAATAATGGAGACATAAAGTTCAAGGACAATTTTGTGTTCTTGCTAAAAGAGGTGTTGCAGTAGGCACATCAAAATGTCAGTAACGGGACAATTCTTTAATAGATAGGAAGATGAGAGGGAAAAGTAAATCTCAGCAAAGTGAATTTGGATTCAACACAAACATTGTGTAATGACCTCAGGCTGGTAAAGGACCAAAGGCACAAAATGACTAACCCACACAAGAGTATTTGTACAGTGCTCTTTTGTGAGAGCCTGAGGTAATGGAAAAGCAGCTCATATGTCAAATTCAATAACATTTGGCAAGTCTATCTGCACAAGAGGACTGCACTATATCAAGGCTACATTCTAGATTTACTAAGGGTTACTCAGACTGTCTTCTCTGCAGGTAGAGATGTTGAGCGGAAGGCCCATTAGTGTGATGTTCTGCCTTTAGAGGTGAATAAACTAGATCCTACAGTTCAAGATATGAGCTATATTGGACTTACTAAAGCCCTCATTCAGGGGAAACTGGCAGAGAGGCAATGATGGTGCTGCGCATGGCTGCCACTGGGTGATCCAGTAGTGAGGGCTCCCATTACAGCCATCTTCTAGTCTTTTTACGTTAACTACAGTGGCCTTGTCTCTGCTCTGTACTTAATCATGTTCAGTGCGATCACATGGTATAATCTGACCCTTTGTTTGGTGCCGAGACTTCCGATCAGATATTTTTCATTCTTTCAGAAGTGGTGTTTGCATTTCCTAATCTCTTATGAACATCTTTCTTCATCACCTTCAAATGCTGTCATACTCCCCAGTTGCACTATTTTTTTACCCATTCAATTTGTTGTCCAGTTTCCTATCTTCATAATCTGTTTCTCTGCATTTACATTTAGTCCAATTTTGTCACCTTCCTCTGACATAAGGATGATAATTCCACTCCTTGACATACTAAGTCTATGTCTTCACTTGCACGTGAACAACAAAACTTAAACAAGAAGGTTTTGCCATGGCAAGTGAAAGAGTCAACCCTTAATAAAACAATGTTGTTGGTAAAGCCAAGGTCATGAAACTCATTTCTACTATCCCATTTTATACATTTTGTTGCTTCTGTCATCACCCAGTCTAATGCAAAAAGGATAGGTGATAACACACAGCCTTGTCTAACTCCAGTTGTGATATAAAACTGCTCACCCTGCCAGGTGGATTGTACTACTGCCTGGAATCTTCGCAGTGCTACATGCTGTGGCCCTGCCCAGGACGCACACTTCCTGCTTCCAAGTCTACATCCAACATGTCTCCTACACGAGGGCTTGCAAAGAGTCCTTAGAAAGCATTTCAAGGAATTGGCCATGGCTGGATTTGAGATTTTTAGAGCCCTATATGCTGCTCTGGCCCTTTTACCTAGTGTTAAGTGGTGGAGGCCACCTTCGTGTCAAGAGTCCAACAGTATTGGATTTGGAAAGGACACATTTTAAAAACCTCTAAAAATATTTTAAATTATTTTACATTCTTTTTTCCCTACCAATGTTGGGATTTTAAGGTCCAAGACCTTATGACCTACCAATACTAGCCATACGCCACTGGGTAGCGGGGTAGAAAAATGCTTGCCCTTACAGGCTGCATCTACACTAGAGGGTTTTATCAACAAAACTGCCGTTTTGCCAACAAAACCCACAGAGTGTCCAGGTTCCCAAGGCGTTCTGTCGACAGTAAGTTGACAGAACACAAAACTTTTGTTGACAGTTGTACCCCTCTCCCCACAAGGAATAATGCCTCTGTCAACTGAGATCTGTTGACAGAAAGCCGGTCTGGATGTTTCAGGAGGCTCTCTGTTGACCGACTGGGCTTCCAGGACACTGGGCAGCCCTGTCTGCTGTGCTTCTGGTTGACAGTTTTGCTGGTAGAGTGGCCGGGCTATCTGGCCACTCTCTGCCAACAGAGCAGATCGCTTTTGCAATCTGCTTGGCAGTTTGGCCATGATCTGTTGACAGAAGTTTTGTTGGAAGGTATCTTCTGACAAAAACTTATGTTGACAAATCCCTGTAATCTCAACATAGCCAAACTGATGGGTTTAAAGCTTCTATAGCTGGCCCCATTCAAGCATGTGATATTGAACCTTAAATCTTTCATTAGTAGAAGACTGATTGTTGCCCATCTTGAGCAGTGGCAAATGTAATTTTTGAAGAGAATCCCACACTCTGGGGAAATAGAAACATGTTTTTTATTGCTCAAAACAGTAACCTAAGTCCCAGGAGGGAATTCAGCAGTGGCAAGAGTGCATTTATCATACAACTCATTTCACTTACAGTTTTTATCACATAGATTTTGCAATATGTTTGCCATATAAACATTACAGTGATTTCCAGGGTGCAGTGGAAAATGCTTCTCAGAGATATTTACAAAGATAGAAATTCATGAAAATAAATGTTTGTCTCAAACTTAAGGACTAAACACTTGTAGAGACAAAGATTACACAAAATTCATCTGTAATTTCTTGAGCACAAAGCAGGAAACAGGCACGCCTCTCCATCCTTTCTATCTATGCATACTCAGAAGGACAATCAGGTACTCCATGCCTGGGACACTTCGTTCATCCTTTCCTACCTCCTGGAAAAAAAAACACTGAGTTTATTCCATTCCTTTGTTGTTCCTTCTCTCATCCTCATAATCATGATGATTTGGGCCCCCACAAATATGTCCATCTGCTCCCAGTATATGCTTGTATTACCTACTGTCTCCAGATGTCTTTGACCCTTACTTTACCTTGGGTGGTTTTTTTTTTTGGTTGGTGGTTGTTTTTTTGTTGCATGGTAAATAGTTGCTTTCCTAGGTTCGGCTAAACAGATACTCATGGTGGATGAGACACTGACATAGCTCTTTTTAACAGTCATCTTCCCATGAAAATAATCTGTTTCTCCAAAAATCTGTACGTTTCCCTCAGATACACTAGAGCAGCAAACTCTGGCCAAACAAAAAAAAAAAACTGATTGCTTTCTGGGCATGTTAATAAACAGAAATGAATTTAATAAAACTTGCTTCAGTACCACCAGCTTTTAGTGCAAAATGTATATCTGTTACTGCTGAGTTACCGCACTCACACTTGATCTTTATCCATTATTGTAATCACGTGGTTTTAACTTGCTTCTCTAAGAACACCCTGAACAGAGGTAAAGTACCAGCTAGAGAGAAACAGCCTTTCCCCACCCACTGCTCAAATCCTGTCATAAACATCGTTAGTCTCAGGTGAAACAGACATGAATCTACACCTGATCCTGCAGGCAGGACCACAAAAGCCCAAATAGGATCTAACTACCATCAAACTTTGCCACATGTATTAAGGATTCAGTGCATTGAATGTATAGGAGACAGTTCTCTAGTCATGCAGTTTCTGATACTGTAGAACATCTTTTTTCATCCGGAAATTATGTCACACTGCTTGGTGGTTGCATAGAAAAGCTTTTTTTGAAGGCGTGGCTTCCACAGACTTCTGAACTGTCACTTCCATCCCTTATGATGATCTCTTGCTTTGCTTTGAATGTTAATGGAACAAAACCTTCGCTGTCTTCTGTGAGGACAATCCATGAAGAACCTATAAAGATGTTGAGTGTTAAAGAAAATGAATGTACTAATGTGGTTATACACAATATACAATGCTGCTTTGAAATATGTAGTTCAACAAATGAGCCTTCCTTTTCCTCCCCGTTAAAATCTTGTCTCTACCAGCAAGACTCATATCTGGCAGTCCTCTCTACGTGAGATTTCCACGATGGTAACATCAATGGAAGCCCTAGTATACAAAAGGCTCTTGCATTTTTACTACCCCTGCTCAATGACAGTGAAAAACAAATGTCAGTTTTTGCTAATGTGGATGCCCTTTAAGCACCCCCACTTTCCTCCTCCAAACTTTTTTTATCTAGCCTCCCACAGCTAACTCGTGTTCCAATGCCACCTTCTACTTATCCATTTGCTCATTCCCTCCTTCCAAATGGCACAGGAATGACAAAAATTAAAATACACTATTAAGAAACTCCCTGTGCTATATTTGTTTAGGGGATAAATAGAAGCTTTCATCTCCAAGGCTTTCAGACTAGCCCTAAATTTAGGTGACATGTAAAAGGAAAAAAAATAACTGTACTTTTCCCCACTCCTAATTGTAATGTAAAGAGGTCTTGAAAGGGCTCCATTTTTCTGTCTGGTTTTTACTATTGCTTGGTTTTTACCTTAGAAATATTGGAACTGTCAAGTGTTGTTCTTAGTGGGTTTGTGGGGTGACTTGTTAGAAGTCTCAGAAATGTGGAATGTGAGCTTGCTTAGCTCTCTGTTGAAGAAGTAGGTTATTGAATCTCTGACAAAGATGTCTTTTCCCCCAAGTGTTCCTCTGGAATTTGTATTAAATAGATAACAAAAACAAGATTTTTAAACAGACTGAATAAAATCACTTCCCCTCTCAGTTAATTAGGTTTTGCTTACAAAAAATATTTCTGATATCATAAACCTACTAGTTCTCCAGTTGCCCACAGAGTTTTTCAGGAAAATATAGGGAAGATAGAGCTAAATTTCTAAAGTTTATAAAAAAGCAGAAAAAAGGGAAAAAGAAAAGAAATAAATAAACACAATAAAAACCAGAATTTGCTTCATGCACCAAGAATACAAACCCATTTCCTTTCCTTTGTAAATCACCTTTTAAAATAAAACAATATTTACTGTTTATTTTTACTGCTAGTTGGTCTTTTCCTTAATGGGCTGCCTATTATGTTGTTGAGGAAATAACATACACATGTACAACAATTTGTCTGTATAGCCTTTGCTTTGTTCAATTGTACATATAAGAAGAAAGATCAATGACAATACCACTCTGGGAACCCCTGTGTGCCATATTAATGATAAGGCCTACTAAATCCTGTAATTATGGAGTGAGGACCTGAAATAGCATCATTTAATATAAAGGAAGATAGGCTATGTTTCATTGTATGGCTCTTGATCGTTCTTAAAAATTTTACTTTTTTACGCAAAATGAAGATTATCAAAAAAGGAAAAGTAAAAACCCTAAAACTGTGCTTGTGTTTTGGGGTTTTTTCAGTTGCAATATTGTATATTTGGCAAAGGGAAATCTCCTTTCCTTATGCTATTATCTAACCATTTTCACAAGCTGCTTCACTATTTCATGTTGTCATGTCACCTATAACGTCATAAGAAGATTGTCATTACCAACTGTGACCCTTTAATCTTTTTTTGTTAATACCAGCTTTCTAATTCTGGACAGACTTTGGAGTCCATAAACTAGAGGGTTGTTGGAAATGCTGTCACGCAACTCTCAAAACCTGCTTTTTTGTTATGTTTTCTGAGTTATCATCCCCATTCCCTTGAGAGTTTAAAAAATCACATTTGTAATCAGCAACACTTATATCCCACAAAATGTTTTGTCACTGAGTGCTGGGTGCTGCAGAAAGTAATGTTAGAACACCCTTTAACATTGCATAATTATTACAGTGACCTGCAGAAGACTGAGACCTCCAAATATGTGCTGTTACCAATGCTGTATTTGACAGGCTATATTTAGTGAGGGTAATGGAATTTTGCTACAGGACTTAAAGCATTCAGAGCAATGCTAATTTCATCCCTTATGTAATTCCATTCATATTAGTGGGTTTGCATCAGTTCTGAATTTGTCTCATTGCTGCAGATTACCATTTTTATGTTTGTTCAAAATATGGAAACTACTGCTGCAAATTAAGGACATTTGTCAAAGTGACCCATCTAAAGTTGGGATGGAGACAAGTAACATTTTTGTCTACCCTTCAGTATACATTTTTGTTGCAAACTGGAAAGCCGCCCTACTTTTATAGTACTCACTGCTCAAGGTTCACAAACAAGTCACTTTTACCTAGGGAATCTCATGGTTTTGTGCCAAAAGTATGCAAAATTTGTCATTTCACAGGGTTTCAATACATAACTCAGTGAAACGCAGCAATTTTTACAGATTATACTTTGAGCTTTGCAGCTCACCAGAATCCCAAACTAAAAGGAAAACTCAGGGGCTGTGTCTACACTAGCATTGCTCTTTCAAAAGAAAAAAAAAAAGCAGTGTAGACTCTGCTCTTTCAAAAGTAAACCCCATTTCCGAAAGAAGCTCTTTCAAAAGAAGAATATGCAAGTGAGGTGCCAGATATGTAAATCTACGCCTCATTTGCATTTTTGATTTGCCTCATTTGGATGCCTCTTTCAAAAGAGCAGTGTTAGTGTAGACACAGCCAGGAATACAACTCTCTCTCTGGTTAGTTCTTCAATTGATTGAAGAATCACATAAATCTCTCTGCTCTACAGCTGGTAAATTTTGCATGGTTTGAGAGGGATTTTTGATTCAAGAATTCCTTTTGCTCTTGACAAATTGACTCGTTTTTTTAAGCATGTAACAGCACATCTGAAATTGCTTCTGGGTTGTGGCATTTATTTTCTTCAAAACCTATGGCATCAAAATGAAGAGTGTTGATGTTAGGTTAGCTAAATTATCAGCCTTTCTGTATGCTGATAAATGGCTTTCTCAGGCTTTCCTGTTCATTTTCAGAGTAATTGCTCCAGACCATTTTTTTTTTCCCCAAGTATAAAATAGGTCAATTTGGTGCTCTTAAAACCAAGAACTGGTGGTGCTGGCCTAAGATTGTAATTCAGTGCCTCCTCCCCATGCTAAATCCACTTTGCATTGTTGCAAAGGGATATCTCCCCAGAGGGTCCCTCCAACAGATGCCAACTTGACCTAACTGGCTCTATTTCACCACCTTCAGCCACTCCCAGCACAAGAGGTGTGCTGTCAGAGGGAGAGATGTCTTATGCCCCAATTGTGCTTGGCTACTGGATATAGCCAGAGAGACCATTGCAGCCAGGGTACAAGTTAAGGCAGTCCAAAACCAAACCAGTTTCAGGGATCCCCAGTCTGAGGGAGACACCATTCTTAATTTAGCACTGACCTCAGCATCAGGACTAGAATGAATTTGGTCCAGTTTAAGCAGGTTTTCCTACCTTGTTCTGTCCTCTCTGACAGCACTTATGCTATCCCTCTGCTGACCTCATTTTAGCAGTAAGCTGCCAATCATAGCATATTATGTAGTCAGAGGGCTTGTCTTCAGTACCACCTTCCTTTGAAGGAAGGATGGTAATTAGGGTGTTGGGCATTTACTAACAAAGTGTTGTGGTGCATAGGCAGCACTTCATTAAGCAAATTCCCCCCCCCGCCCCCGTGCCAGCTCTGAAGTTTTAAACTTCAAAGTACTGGCTTGCGTCTAGCCACGGCTCACCCACCGGTACTTCAAAGTGCCAGGGCCACTTCAAGGTCCCTTTACTACTCAAAAAAGACACAAGCCGGTACTTCGAAGTTTAAGTTGCCATGAGGGGGTGGGGGGTGGGGAATTTGCTTAATGAAGTGATGTTTATGCACCACAGAACTTCATTAGTAAACTCCCAACTAATTACCATCCTTCCTTCGAAGGAAGGTGGTAGTGTAGACAAGCTCAGAGAGGTTTCTTAGATACAGTATGGAAGTTCTGGTCAAAATGAGGGAGATATAGAGAGAGTCCCACCCCAGAAAAGTCAGTAGCCTGGTAGATATGAGAGGCTCAAGTACCTGCTTTGTCTGATTCAGAGCAGGGATTTAAAACTAGGTTTTGCTCATCCCAGGTGAGTGCCCTAACTACTAAGCTGCAGGAGCCACGATTGCTTTTGCTCTCTAGAAATGTTGGAAATTTCCATTGGACAGGAAAATCATCTTCCACTCAGCTCTAATTAAGAAGAATATTTTTATTTGTTGGGGGCAACTGTGTGGGGAGGTAGGAAGTTATCCCTCTTTGTGGGAGGTAAGCTTCTCAAAGAGACCATAGCTACAGACCAAGGCAAACATTTATAATATATAGAGCATATAAGACAAGTTTCAGAAACTATTACAGAAGACAGGGCAGGAGTGCTGGGGGTAGGGCGGTGCTTCTGACAGCCCCTGAACCACACTGTATATAATGGAAACCACTTCAAGAGGCGCAGCAGCACCACTAGCTCCAGCACCTAAGTGAGACTGGGAGACATATATGCTCTGCAGTGGCTGAGAAGCTGATAAGTTACATATCCTAGAAATGATATTTCTCTCTTGGTGCCATCAGGTATGTGGCATGTTTGTGAAAAAGGGTAAAGGGTCTGTAAAGATGACAAGTCTTTAAAGGGAAGCACCCGTATTTCCAAAGAGTTTGGTGTCCTGATCAGAGTTCCCTCTTATTTTTCCATCTGTGGACAGAATGAATTTTGTTATGTGCACCACGGTATGTGCAGATGTGCATCCTCAGTAGAAACATGCTGCCCACTGTGGGTGGCTGTGAGCATGCTGCTAATTCAGCTGAGTGGCACCTGAATCTTTCCTGGCTTCCCAAGCACTCAGCTTACAGGGAACACTAGTCCTGATTATTTTTGCTGTCCCCGTCCCCAAAAGAATCTGCCTGATTGGTCTGGTTTGGGGGCAGTGTGGCAAAACATGCTCACTGGCCTCTGCTCTACTCCATGGTCATTTTTGCTGGTAAAAGACCCTGTGCACTTTACAATATTTATTATTTACAATATTGGTTTCTACCACCCCCTTATTCTTTGTACAGTCTTACGCCTGATGTCCTAGGAAGCCTTCAGCTCCTGCAGTAAGCAAGGAAGAGCAATCCCTTCCTCCCTCTTTCGTTATCTGCTTCCTCCCATCCCACTTCCTACCTGTGCCTTTTGTACCACTTGCCTAATGGCTTAATTAACCTCTTAGTTTGCCTCAGCTTATCAGTTAGGCACAGTTCTTAAAGACTTCTGCTATGGTGTAATTAATTAGAAAGGTTGGATACTGTTGTCCAGCACTGTGCTACAGGCAGCTACACAATTATCCCTAATGTGTAAGTAATTTTGGGAGGCATTTTGCTGGGGGTGCTGATGATGAATACTAAGTAGTTGGTGTTTGCTCTGTTACTTAAGTCCAGGGGGTATGTCAGCACTCTCAGCATCCGTAGTTCCAGCACTACTGCATTCTGTCATGTTTCAGACAAGAAAAACAAGGGCTTACTAGGAAAAATCCATGTAGCTGTTTCCCAGTACTTTTCATAACGAAAATGCCATCTGTAACCTGGCCACCAGAAATAAACAGAACATACCATGTTTCATTTCAATAATAGGTAGATCAAAAACCTTCTGGACTAAATTCAGGCGGATCTTGCTGTCACAAAGGAGAACAGTTCTTGTTTCTTCAGCAACAGCTCCATTTGAGAAATACTTCTTCAGACGCATACCAGTAAAAGAAAAGGTTGTGTTAGAATGCTAGCCACCTTTTACCTTAGGAATCAGGCCATCTAGCTTGTTCATCACTTTGGCTATGTCTCCACTTGCATCCTTCTTTTGAAAAAGGCATGCAAATTAGGGAAACTGAAAATGCAAATGAGGTGCAGATTTACATAGCTGGGGCCTCCTTTGCATACTCTCCCTTTGAAAGAGCTTCCTTTCAAAAGAAAAAAAGTAGTGTAGACACAGCTCTATTGAAAGCAAACCGTGTCTTCAAAAGAACCCTTTGAAAGATGGGGCTTACTTTTGAAAGAGCTGCATCTACACTTCTTTTTTTCCTTTCAAAAGTTCTTTCAAAGGGAGAATATGCAAATGACACACCAGATATGTACATTTGCGTCTCAGTTGAAATTTTGATCTCCCTCATTTGCATGCCTCTTTCAAAAGAGGAATGCAAGTGTAGACACAACCTTTGGGTTTTCATCTTCCCTCTACTCCCAACAATGTATTGGTATATTTAAAGTAATATGGTGCCCATATCTAACTCAGACATTCTAGGTGCTGTTTCGCCAGGTCCAATTCATTTGTGTCCCAGCTCCTTAGAGTTGTGTCTGTACAGCTCAAAACTGCACCAGCTTCTTTGATGTTGTATTGACTTGCAGGTGCAATGTACTGGGCCATGTGTATGCCTATTGTCCTTTCCCAGGTGAATGTCAGTCCTCCATGAGTGAGTATGATCGTTTCATCCACTAGGGCTTGTCTACGCTACCTTTGAGGAGTAAAGGGACTTCCAAGTTGCCCAGGTACTTTGAAGTACTGGCCGGTTAGCTGCAGTTACATGTGAACCAGCACTTTGAAGTTTAACGCTTTGGAGTTGCCTGAGGGGAGAATTAGTTTAATGAAGTGCTGCATATGCAGTGCAGCACTTCATTAATAATGTACTGACACCTTACTTACCATCCTCCCTTCGAAGTAGGGAGGTAGTGTAGACACAACCCTAGAGATTGACCTAGAGAGCTCACAAGTCTAATGCTCATACAATGAATAAGCAGTCTCTTTGATTCCAGTTGTACAGGTGTGCATTTATCAAACAGATCTTTCTTCACACATTTAGTGCCAATACAATCCATCTGCACAGCTCTGGCAGAACAGAGGGACTGTAAAGCTCTGCTCCTCAGGAAGATGGGGAAACTATCTTGGCAAATCTGGTATAGCTTTCTAAGGAGGAGGGAGCAGCCTTGCATTGAGAGCCAAACCAATCAGACCAGAGGACGAGGGAGTATAAAGACTGCATACAGCCAGTCCCATCCTCCTCTTTTGTGCTGTGCTGAGTGAAAATAAGCTGGAGTAAGGACAGAGGACTCAGAGCTCTGTTCCTACTGATGACCACATATTTTGGTCCAGAACCAAACAGATATTTAGGTTCATAACTTCTATGGATTTTTATTAAATTCGGAAGCGTAAAGACCTCTGCAGATCTGAGCCCATGTCCACAAGATCACAGCATGAGGAACATCTGATGACTGTAAAGTCTAAGCAGCTATGTAATTGATACATACACTTATATATAATTTGCTCTTCACTATCATCTGAAGACCAGTTTCAGCATTACTGCTTTTCAAGTGACTCTCTGCCATCATTACATATCTATTTTGAATGATTTTCCCCTAAAACAGATTACAGTATTTTTCTACTTATTTCCTGCTCTTACTTTCCATTTTTTTTATAACCTATTTTTTTCCTCTGGCATCACTGATATTTGCAATACCTCCCAATTTAACAATTTAATCTTCTAATTTAATTAATATGGAGTTGACCTCCCCGCTTCTTCCAACTTTTCTTTTATATATTCAGCATGAAACCAACTGCAGTACTGTGACATTTTAGCACAGAAAGAAGAGATACCATCTACCCTAAATCTAATTTGGGTTCTGCTCTAGTTATACTCTGTAGCTTGTATACTTTGGTATTTCTGTTTAAATTAGTTCACACCTGCATCTTCTATTTCTGTACTTAGTAATCTGTTCCACATGTTAATTAACCTATGTCTTAACTAAATATCTCCTAATTGCATTGAGTGCTTAACTTTTAGTTTGTATGCAAGCTCTCTTGCTGCTGTTGACTATGTCCACATTTCAAACAGTTTTGCTGCAGCAACATCGTCTATGCGGCATCTTATACTCCAGCCACATGCTCTTTGCCCTGCCGCATTTTATACCCTGTCCTAATCCAAGTGATCTTTTTTTTTTTCCCACCAAAGCATGGTTTTCATATAACCACATTGGTTTAAATGCCATCCATGATACCTTTGAATTTCTGTGAAATTACCATTTCCCTGTTCTATTTTCAATAACTTATGCAGACAAGTAGCTTAATATTAATTAATGTGTGTGTTATATTTGCTCTGAGAGGTGCTATTATTATAGGACCTAACAGGGAAGGCAGAGTAAAAATCTCTCTAAATTAAAAGAAAAGCTCCTCAGATATCTGCACAGGCTGAATCTCTCTCAGATAGCACCCTTGTGACCTGCCTTGTGCCAGATGAGAGAATTTGCTGGACCACGGGAGGGGTTTGGATGTTGTGCAGGTCCATTTCTTCATACCAGTTATAGTCAAGTCAAGAATGATCAAGACAAATTCATCTCAGCTCCATCTCAAATGACTATAAATCAGTTAATTGTAATTAATAAAGTTACTCTAGGGAGGAATTTTATGCCTTATGTTTCCCACTAAACTGATAGCTTTTTTCTCCCAAGAAGTGAATCACAATTTTATAGTATGACCTCCTCTTTGTAAACCCACATGGACAATCTTAAAGCAGTCTGTTCCTGTTTAGACCCTTTAGCTGATTCCCACCCATGATTTTACATGTTTCCTTGTACAGACTGCAGAAATCCAGATCTTTAGTTTCACAGTTCTTTCCCTTACATTGTTTTTGAAAATATTAGTGTCACATTAGTTTCCCTCCAGTGGCCATGCACTTCTGTTTATAGAGAGAAATTAATTTTTACTACATTCTGTGTCTGTGGCAGAATTCTGTCTTCCTCTGTTTTGAATTGCTCCAATTTATTTGATTTACCATTAGTTTAAACAACAGTAATACACTATTTCTACAGTTTACGTACATTAATCTGCTGAGAGGCAGTTGATTATTGTTCCCATCTTAGAGATGGTGAAATAGGGCACAGCGAGATCAGGTGATCTTATGAAGCCTGTATGGATACTTTGCTGCAGTAGAGGGAACAGACCAAGATCCCAAGCGTCTCTCCCTTTCCTCTATCCCCATATCATGTTTCCTTCATCATCACCAAGTTTCACTGTCTGTTCCTAGATGTATCTCAGATTCTGATAATATTGCTGTTTGTAGCAGGCTTTTAGTTCTCAGTTTAAAAGTCTTTACTGTAAACTGTTTTATCCGTGAACAAAGTTTATTGGCAGATTAAGGAGATATTCACACAGAAGTGACAAATATTTCCAGATACTCAAGTGGATATTATCTGCCCAGGCTTCTTTTGGCAAAGGTCCTGTAACGTATCTGATTCCAGCTCACCCTCAATGAGAAACTGGCAACATGAGCAAGCTTTTGTCAGTTGCAGATTAACTTAACCAGATTTTAAAGCTTTGTAAAAAGGTCAGCTAGTTTGCAGCCAGACAGTCTCAGTATTGACAGCCTAAACTTTCCAAACTGAGGAGTCAGGACCCCCAAATTGCAAAACTGACTTAAAAATCCCGATGTTTAAAAAAAAGTATTGAGTATTTTTCTTTAAAAAAAAAAAAGAAAAAAAGCAGTCCTGTAGCACCTGAAAGACTAACAATTGTATTTATTATGTAATGAGCTTTCATGCATAAGACCCACTTCCTCAGATCTGTAGCAGAAATAAGAATCCATGATTTATATAGTGGGGTGGGGGGAAGGAAGTAGGAGGAGAAGAAGAATGGAAATAAGGGCGGGAGAGCCAAGGAGTCATCTGTCAGTAATGGGACCTGTGAAAGAAGTAAATTAAGTGGGTTGGGGGCCATTCCTGTGAATATCAATGGTGGGGAAATAGTGATTGTAATGCATAAGATGATACCTGCTCCAAATCCGATGAAGTGGGTCTTACACTTGAAAGCTCATTACTAAATAAATAAAAGTTTTAGTCTATAAGGTGGTGCTTGTTTTTGTGAAGTTCCAGACTAACATGGCTACCCGTTTGAGACTGTTTTATTTTTGCTTTTGAACCATTAGGTCACCCTCAGGTATGGTGACCATCCATCCCGTTTTTGGGGGGGTCTGCCCCATAAATCAGATGCCATCCTGGCATCCTGATTTATTTTGCCAAAGGGGCTACTTGCCCCATATTCCACTTTTTTAGGAGCACTGCCCCGGTTCTGGCTCCACGCAGCTGGGAGAGCTGGACTGGCACAGCAGCGCAGCTGCTGTCCAACTGTCCCCAGCTGGGGGAGCCAGGAGTCAGACCTGTGTGGCTGCCACCCAGCTTTCCCTGGCTGGCAGGAGCTGGGAGCTGGATTGGTGTGCCTGACTTCCCACAGCTGGTGGAAGTCAGGAGCTTCACTGGTGGGGCAGCAGCCCTGTTCCCAGTGCCCCAACTCATGATGCAGCTGAGAGTCACAGCTGCCCCCCTGCAGCACTCCCAGCAGGTTGGCATCCCCCACAGGGCAGCCACCACCTGAATTGCAGGTATGGTGACCATCTGTCTCATTTTGGCCGGGACAGCGTTATTTCTCCATGTCCCATATTTGGCCAAGGGGGAGATATGGTCACCCTACCCTCAGGTCACATGTTCAAACTTTTCTGTGTAACCAGAGAGCTAGAAAACATGTTTAACAGGAAACCTGAGAAGCTTGTCGGGGTTGCCATCTGGGGAAAGGGCAGGAAGGGCTGCACACACACCCCACCCCGGCTTTCATACAGGAGTTGTGCTCCTAGGCAGAGCTCCTAACTGCAGCAATGTGAGTTCCGTAGAGGAGAGGATCCTCTAGTGCAGGGAATCAGTATTTTGTTTAGAAATAAATGCAGGATGATTGAGATAAGAAGGGGCTAGCAACTGCCTGTAAAACAGGAATACCTCTGCATTGGTGGGAATGTTGAAAAGAGACTCAGAAGAAATACATCCAAATTTTCTGAGGCAGCTAGGTTATATTCAGAAAAGAGGGAGATTTGAGGGACATAGGTGAAAAGAAAGGGCCAAAACCTAGGGAAGGGCCAGCAGTGGTACAGAGATTTCCCACTCTACCCAGGATACTTATGTGACACTGTCACCAGGGTCTAAGTGCTTCAGAACGGCTAACCTGTTTTTCTTGGATAAAATGGCTCAGATATTTAAGTATGAAGTTGTGACATAAGCTGATTAAAATATGATCTTATGTCACTGTTGCAACCACTGTTATATATTTGCAACACATCTTGTACAAAGTGTGCCAAGTGAGGTGTCTCTGAGAAGCTTATGAGCTGCTGGTCATCATCATAATTATCATTATCATCAACAACAACCATGGGCTCAGTGCCCGTTGGTGTCTGATGCCTCTCGCACTATTTCCTTCCCTTTTCCCTTTCCATTGTGGAGTGGCTCAGCTTCTGTAGGTTAGTTCCACACCAATCTACCATATCATCTACCCATTCTCTGTGGGGTCTGCCTCTCCTATTCAAACCATCCATTATGCCGAATACCATGGTCTTGATTTTTCATTCATTGTTCATTCTGCAGATATGCCCAAATAGCTGTAACTTCCGTTGTCTAACATTCTGCAGTAGGTTCTCTTTTGGCTGTATCTTCCCATATAATTCCTCATTGGTGACCTTCTGCATCCATCCTATTTTCAGGATCTTTCTATAACAACTCCTCTCGAATGTCTATATTCTTCTCTTCAAATCTTTCATTATCATCCATGTCTTACATCCGTAGAACATGCTGCTGAATACATGTTTTCAAGATGCTCATCTTCATTCCTAAACTAATTGCTTTGGTTTTCCTGATCTTATCCATCACCTTCAAACTCACTCTTGCTTTTGCTGTTCTAGTCGCTGTTTCCTTCTTACAGTCTAGATCATACGTTATGTTGCTCCCTGGATGTGTGATCTTCTCTACGTTCTCTAGTTCAGTCCCATCTACACTGATCTTCCTTCCTATTTCCTTATCTACAAATACCATTGTTTTGTTTTATCAATGTTCATAATCAGTCCGTACCACTTCCCTTCGTTGGTTAGCACCTGCACCATTTTTGCTAGCTTCTCCTCATCTTCCTCAGTGATAACTATATCATCTGTGAATCTCACATTGTTAATTCTTATCCTGTGCACAGATGCTATTTTGCAAGTATAATTTTTCTATTTGAACTTATTAGTATTTTCTAAGAACTCGTATTTCAATATGTTTGATTCTGAACAGTATCAGTGACGCATTTGGCCTCCGTATTGCGAAGCTGGGTGGCTCACTGAGGAGAAATTGATTCACAAAGGACCTTGGGAAATGCCAATCCACATCTGATGAGCCTTCTTAGGAACATTCAGGCTAGCCTGGGGGCAATAGTAAGCACCTACAAGCAGCTGACCAACAGTCCTGTGGCACCTTAACTGGCAGGACTGCTTGCTTTGCATGAAGCTACAGGGCTTGTCTATGCTGGGGTTGATCTGAGTGGTTGATCTTCCACAGTAATGTAGATATAGGCTGAGACTACAAAGAACCAAGTCATGCATGGACGGTTACTTGCCCAGGTGACTCCGAACCCCATTCTCTTGCTGTACTTTTCCACAGCAAGAACCACAGGATTCCCTCCACATGGCAGAGGCTGTAAAAGGCCCTAGCACCCCTCCATTTTGTATTCAGTTCTGCTTCTAACCTCCGGAGGAACTTTGCTGCAAACTGAAGCTTTAAACAAAGGACTGAATGACTCATCCATGCTGCAGATGTACTTCAGGGACTTAAGTTAAGCCAGCAGTTTATTCCTTCACTGCTACAAGCCTGAACCAAGAACTTTGCCATTGTTGTATGTATTTGATCCCATTAACAATTCTAAATCTCACTCTCTCTTTTTATCAGTAAACCTTTAGCTTTGAGATACTAAAGGGTTGGCAACAACATGCTTTTTTGAATAAGATCTGAGCTATAAATTGATTTGGGCATGTGGCTGGTCCCTGTAGATTGGAAGACTCTTTTATTGGATGAGATTGGTTTTCATAACCACTCATTCATATAAAGAGTGCCCCAGTGGCAATATGCGGAACTGAAGCGTCTAAAGGAATTGCTTATGTGACTTCTTCTTGGGCAACCTGTTTATTTTCCTTTCCTGCCTGCAGTGGCCCTGAGATATCTGAAAAATCTCAGTTCTTTTCTCAACTTTAAAATGTGGAATTTCCTTTGTGTTTGGTTTTAAATAGTCCCCTCTGAAACCTGCAACTCTGTCACTGTAGTATTGAGTTTAAAAACCTTCTGGAAAGTAACTAGCCAGTTGTTATGATGTAGTCACAGATTCATGATAATGACTGTTTTCCTTAAAGTTCCAGCTCCTGGAGTCAGATGGGTATGTGGTGATTTCAGCCTTTGTCCTTAAATCAAAATAAAGTTTCTAGACCTCAGGGCTGTGGTGAAAGCTTCAAAATGAGACCTCAGTGCATTATAAAGGCTCAAAAAGCAGAAAGCTAATAAAAAGAACTCCAAAGCTCTTATTTTTGTATGAGCTCATGATTTTAAAGCCAATTTCATGTTCTTTGAGGGGCCTGACTCATGATTTTTCAACATTTGTGGTTAGCAATATGGTAGAAGTGATTTGTCAGTTACTCCCTGCTAAGGTCAGTTTTTAGTTTATTTTATTTGCAGTGGTGTACCACCCCTACAGCACTGGGAAGGTGCAATGTAAACTCACAGGGCCTTGTGCTAGTAAAATGTTCCCAAAAGTTAAATGATCTGTTCTCTGCATGGTGTGCTGGAAAAAAGTGACAGAAAGTAACCCAGATTTTTCTGCAGTTGTTTCAATTGTTGTATTAAAGAGTTAGTAACAGAGTTAGAATATACATTAAGGAGTTTGGAGGCACCTTAATGAATAACAGTTTTCTTATTATTTTATATTTGATTATATTTTCTCCTAAGAAAATGGTTAGTTGTTCAGGTGCCACTGGACTCTCTATTAATTTTGCTGAAACAGACTGACAGGGAACCAGTTACTCTCTGAAACCAGATTATACATTAAAATTTAAACACAAGATGTGAGAACTGTAATATTATGAGGGGTTCTTGACACAGTTGAGAGAACCAGTCCTGGGCAGATTGCTTAATCTGGGCCACTTACAGTCCAGGCTGGAATTTCCTTCTCAATAAAGCAAATCAAGACAGAAGCTACAAAAGTACACCCACAGATTCTCCAGCTCCTCCTAATGCCCAAAACAGTAATCCTCACTCAGGTGAGAGGCTCTGAAAACCTATTTCACCAAATCCGCACAGATTCATCCAGCTCCCAAAGGGACCAGTCACGTCCCCAGGACAATATATACTTAGATCTTATCCAAAACAGCATGCTGTGCCAATCCTTTAGAATCTAAAAAAGGTTTATTAATGAAGAAAGAAGGAATAGGATGAGAGAAAAATTGTTAAAGTGATACATTACATACATCAATTAAAGCTGGTGCAGGCCAATGGTGTTATATGCTGATTTCTTGAAAGTATCTCTGAAAATAAATCCCATGAGGGATGGGACCCCAGTTCACTTAGGCTTAGTTCATGAGTACTGAAGACAAAATGGTCATTGCCAGGGCCATCTTATAGCTTGCCGTGTGAAGGGGAAAATTCCTTTCTTTTTCCATAGGCACTGGAGGGTCACCTGCTCAGGTTGTCTGTTGTGGCATTCTGCCATTAGTCACTGGGCTAGCCAGCAAGTCCCAATCCATTTCCATAAATTGTGGCATTGATTCTGGGTATCCAGTCTCTGTTGCTTTGTTCAGCCCATGTCACCTGACTGGGGAGGTGATAATACCTCCTGTTGTGAATCTCAGCACTAAACCATTTCTAATGCAGGTATAAAGCCAATATCTATAACTTTGTAAACAAATGTGGCACAGACATACAAATAGCATAACCAGATTCAAGGCATTACCAGCTTTCATTAGACACCTCACTCGGCCCACCTGGCACAAGATTTGGTGCAAGCCTAGAATGCTGATCACAGAAATGGCCTCATAAAATTATTTTAAAAATCTAATAATGTCACAGGAACATGTTAGTATTAGTGCTGAGTAGGTCTAGTATTTATTTAATTCTCTTTTTATATATAGTTTCTGTTAGCTAATTTCTAAGTAGCCCCTGAAATCACAGTTAAAGTCCATCTGTTCCCTCCTTCCCCCGCAGTATGAAATGGCACTCCTGGCTCTTGTAACCACATACCTCAATGAATGGATGCTGTAAGTAAAATCAGAGGTGAAAGTAACTTAATTTTCGTACAGGTACTGTTATACTGCACCCCTCCAGGATGTGGGGAGGGGAGCTCAGGGCAGGCAGTTATGGGGAGTGGGGTTGCCATATGACTGACAGCCGAGCAGCTTCCTCTATTTCTTTCAGCTGTAGTAAATCCATGAACTGGATTGTGCAATAGAAAGGAAGCCATGAAAGTGATAGAAGATAAAGGTGATCTGACTCTACTTCCTGGAGTGACAGACTAGTTAGGAAGCTGAAGTTTAAAGAGCAGAGATTTAGAAAGACCATAAAAAAGTGAACAGCAGTAGTCAAGATAGGTAATGATTAAAGCAGGGATAAGGATGTAAGCCAAAACAGAGGGGACACGGTATGGACAAATTCTGATAATGTTCTGAAACTGGCAATTAGTAGAGATACATGGATGAGGAAGATGTGGTAATGTAATGTTGCAGGTTAGAAATGACTCTGAGATTTCTTGCATGGAAGCAAAGCTAAGGCTTGAGTTAAGGAAAGTGAGAGCTGAGTCAGAAACAGGTAGGGTGACCACATTGCCCTATAGCAAATATGGGACACTGGCCTCTGGGGATGGGCTGCTGTCCCATGTCAGGGCACCATGGTGATGGGGGCTGCTGCTCCAGGGTGAGGCACTGGGGTGGAGGCTCTGCAGCCTCCAATGGGGAGGCACCAGGAGTGAAGGGGAGTGGAGGATGTATGTTTCAAAGTCTCCAGGAAGGGGGACAGGGAATGAAGCAGGAGCTGAGGCGTAAAAGGCCAGGAAATGAGGCAGCCAACCCATGGAGAGGCTCCCTGGCATTGGGAGCTGCTTCAGTAAGTGTAGGACTCCAGGGAATGGGGCAGGTACCCCACTGTGGAGTTTGCTGGCAGCAGATGCTGCCACCATGGGAGGCCAGAGAATGGAGCAGCTTTCCCCCAGAGGGGCTGTCATAAGGTGCAGAGCTCTGGGGAGCATAGCAGCCACTGAGTGGAGGAGCTCCCTGGCAGGAGAGGCTGCCACCCCAAGGCAGAGGGTGCCAGGGAACAGGAGACCCACAAAATAAGGGACAATTTGCCTATTTTCTTTAAAACGTTAGGATGCCTGTGAGACAGCTTAAAAAAGGGACTGTCCTGGTAAAAGTGGGACAGATGGTCGCCTTGGTAACATGGCAACCAAAGAGGGCCGTCTTGCTGAGAAGAGAGCCTTCAGACTCTGATGCATTCATTAATAGGGTTCTTGTTCTGTAGCTCAGCATTGACAGTCCAGACAGGAGTACAGACTGTTTCATGTCCTATATGTCAAGGTGCTG
This sequence comes from Carettochelys insculpta, assembly GCF_033958435.1. Taxonomy (NCBI): domain Eukaryota; kingdom Metazoa; phylum Chordata; order Testudines; family Carettochelyidae; genus Carettochelys; species Carettochelys insculpta. The sequence continues at coordinate 193,589,620 of NC_134139.1, forward strand.
AGCTCTTTTTATTGAGATACGTGCACTAACTGCTTTAGGCGTTGATGGTATTCAGCACCTCACATACACCTTCTAACCTGAATGTCTTGCAGGATCATGCCTGTAGAATGAGTTGATGGAGATGGAAATTTGGGTGTCATGTACAAAAGCCTTGAGACCTTATTAGCAATAAAGAGATTAATTTACAACAGCTGATCTCTCTGGCCTAACATAGCTATTCCTTAGCTCATTTACTTTACTCTTCTAACTTGGGTCTCCCATCTATTCTCTGCCCTTGCCTTTCCACTTTTAAGTATGATTGTGTGCCAGGTTTTGTTTCTGTTGTTCCCATCTACCTGGAATACCCTCTGTTCTCCTAACTCACAGTAAATCCTTGCTTTTCTCTTTATTTTATGATCAATTGCATAGCTGCTGCCCGCTCAGCTTGAAGTGGTTTCCCTTAAATACAGGGTTTACAGTTTGGTTCAATGACTCTTAGCTCCCCCACTATAGAAATTGTTCCACCCCACGACTGATCAGGTCAGTGTACAGTGTCTGAAGGGTAGAAGTATACCAGTATAAATTAAATTCTATTCAATCTCAGTGATTGGCAAGTAGAAAGTCATGATGGCTAATCATCCCAAATACATTGGTTTTGCTGTTTAATTTTGTGATCTACCCTGTCAGTAATACAGATATTTTACACAATAAAAAGTGTTCTTCAAGTTAACAGCCAATTACTCTTGTCCCTGTGAGTTAGATTTCCCTGAATGGAACTTATCTTGAATCAGAGAACCATAGGACTGGAGGGAACCTTGAGAGGTCATCAGGTTCAGTCCCCTGCACTCATGGCAGGACCAAGCATCAACTAGACTAGCCCTGACAAGTATTTATCTAACCTGCTCTTTGGGTGTGACTCATGTGCAGTGGGGCAGGGGCCAGAATCTCTGGGTGACCCAAGGGAATAGTGGGGGGGCTGGCAACACTAGGGGGAAGTGGAGTGATGTGGGCCTAGCCTGCTCTGCTCGTCTGGGTCCTGGCCATGTCACAGGTGCAGACTCCCTGCACTCACAGTGGGGAAAAAGAGCAATGCAGCCAGGAGCCAGGGGAGTGGAGCAGGCTGGGACCATGTTGCTCTGCTTCTCCCCCACTGTTGCTGCTGCTGCGTGAAGGGACACCCAATCCCTTCTGCCAGTGCCAGTCCCACTAGTCCTGGGGCTGCATCACTTGGGGAGGAAGCTTGGGGGAAAAGTGGGTTGGGGCTCAGCAGGGGCAGGGAAGAGGGGGAAAGGTGCAGAGCATGTGTGGGTGAGAATAGACGGGGCCTAGGGAGGAGTGGGTGGGTTTCCTGGCCCTCCCCTGGGCTAAGGGCAGTGCAAGAAGGAGTCATGTGGCAGGGTGACTGGTGCTTCCCCTGTGTCCCTCCATAGCAGTTGCCCCTTCTGCTCTTAAAAATCTCCAATGATGGTGATGCCATCCATCTTCCTAGTCAATAAATTCCAGTGTTTAACAACCATTGCAATTAGGAAAAATTTTCTAATATTCATCCTAAACCTCATTTGCTGCAGTTTAAGCTTCTCATCCTTTCATCAGTGGTTAAAGAGAAAATATTTTCTGCCTCCTTCTTAGGAGGTACTTAGGTACTTGAAACCTGTAATCACGTCCCCTCTCAGTCTTCTCTTTTCTAGATTAAACAAACTCATATCCATCAGTCTATCCTCATCATAGGCCATGCTTTCTCAACCTTTAATCATTTTAGTTGCTCATCTCTGGATTTTTTTTCCAATTTGTCTACAACTTTTCTGAAATGTGGTACCTAGAACTGGACACAGTACTCTAGTTGATGCCTAATCAGCGCAGAGTAGAGTGGAAGAATTACTTCTTGTTGCTTACAACTCTCCTGTTAATACCTCCCAGAATGAAGTATGCTTTTTTTGCAACAGTGTCACAGGACCAGCATCTGAAGAAGTGAGTTAACTCACGGAAGCTCATGCTCTAAACTTTTCTGTTAGTCTATAAGGTGCCACAGGACCCTTCGTTGCTCTACAGATCCAGACTAACACGGCTACCCCTCTGATACTTGACAACATGCAAGTGTCACACTGTTAACTCATGTTTAGCTTGGGACCAGTATGATCCCTAGATCCCTTTCCACAGTACTCCTTCCCTGGCAGTAATTTTCCATTTTGTATGTGTGAAAGTGATTGTTCCATCCTGAGTGGAATACTTTGTATGTGTCTGTATTGACTTTCATCCTATATACCTCAGGTTATTTTTCCTCTTTGTCCAGATCATTTTGAATTATAATCCTCTTTCCTCCAAAGCACTGCGTCCCCTCTGAGCTTGGCATCATCTGCAAACTTTATGCCATTATCTAAATCATTGATGAAGACACTGAACAGAACCAGATCCCAAACAGATCCCTGTGGAACCCCACTTGTTATGCCCTTCCAACCTGATTGTGAACCACCAGCAACTACTTTCTTTGAATGGTTAATCAGCTAGTTGTGCACCCAGTGGTCCAACTTCGTACTTTAATTTCTGAATGGGGCTAAATTGCTCTGCCATTTCTAGAGAGAAACTCAGTGATAAAGTATCTTGTTGCAAAAAGGACTCACAGAAACAAATCTATAACACGTTATTCAACTCTTTTTTTTACTTGTTTAATAATAGCTTATTAACTGAGTCTCTCTGCCTGTTTTCCCACAATGCTTTGAATCTCTCATCTCTACATGATGCAACAGAAATAACATATGAAATCATGGCAGAATTAGGCCTTTTTATAATTTTGATGTATAATATTGATGCGTATTTTAAAGGTTTTTAATCAATTTAAATTTTCACAGTTACAGAAAATTATGAAGGGTCAGACAAGACAATAGATGGTCAGATTGTAATTATTTAATGAAAGTAGATAAGTAGAAAGTAGATAAGATTTGACAAGTTAAAGTTTTATAGTTCTGAAAATAAAAATTGCCAACATATCAAAATATAAAAAGTAAATAAATATAATTAAATCAGACTCTAAGGTCACATTCAGTATTTTTCTTATTTTGTAAATTTTGGTTGTTAATAGAAATACTTTTGTCTCTATTTGTACAGTGAAATTGATGGTTATAGCATTCATTGATAAAAATCTACTAGTTCCAAGCCTAAATATGTGCTGTTCAAGGTGCATTATCACATCACCCATGTGGCTGAATACTATTACACAGTGTACACTTTTCTGTGATAAAAAATCCAAATTTCTCTCTCAAATCTGCATTTTTCTGTAATTAAAATGAAGCACTGAACTGTAGTTTCCCTTACCACAATATGTGTAGGCATCCAATATATGCGGCACCTCATTAGACTAATTCTTGCCATGAGAACTTCCAAGTTAGCAACCTCGACGTGCCAGCAAGCTGTGTAGCTGTGGCCACTTCAAGTGCCCGCGGCTACATGGCTTGCTGGCACGTCGAAGCTGCTAACTTCGAGGTTCCTGCAGTGAGAATAAGCCTAATGGGGCACTGCATATGCATTGCAGCACTTCATTGCTATTCCCCACTCAGGCTGATTACCCTGCCCCCTTTGAAGAAGGGGGCTAGAGTAGACAATCCCATTGTGTTATAGATATATAGGTAAGTTGAAACCCAACCACCTTATGCCTGGGGTAACCTTATGAACTCCCTCTTCTCCCACTCTCTTAATTATCCACATTTTTTATTACGCAATCAGGCACCAATCCTAATTGAGTGAATATTTGGGGTTTCACTGTATATTTTTTTTCAAAAGATGTTTTCCTAAAGATTCTCTGTAAAAGTGCAAATTCTGCATTTTTCCATGTCAAACAGGTTTCTCGGATCCCTTGAGATCATGGCTCTTCCTAGTGTCCATAGTTTACATAAGCTATGAGCCCTGGGACTACTGAATAGACAGGAGTGTCTCAGCAGTTGCAGATAATATTGTCATGCCAAATCCCTAGAAGACATAGACTTCTAGTATAACACTACTAAAACAAGTACCATTTCTAGAACCTACACACAATGGAGAGAAATTGAAATTTGTTAAATAATTTAGATTTAGGTTGATTTTAGACCTTCGTTTTCTAAATAAAACTTTAAATTCACTGTATATCAACATTGCCTCACAATAAAGTTCATAAATGGTCATTAACTAGTGCTGCTTTTTACTTATGATTTAAACCTTACTTTTATGTTTTTAAGTAACATTATGGTTATGTTGTGTTGTGGTTATTATTTTGTGTATTTCATAGTACAGTATTGTCCAGATGCCTGCCTCACTCAGGCCTGCTTTGTGCTCAGCACTGTGCAAATTCATACAAAGACACAGACTTTGTGGTGAAGAGCCTACAAATAAAGGCTGTACTACATTACTGCAGTGATACATATATTCAGAATGTTTACCACAGAGGGGTATTTTTTACATAAGGCAGTAATGCCATTTCCTGACTCTTTAGCTCTATGTATACAGAGCCTGGCTGTAAGTCCATGACTGAGCTGGTCTCTGAGCTCAGAGGGTGCTAATCAGCTCATGAAGCAGGAGCAAGACCCAGGTGTCTGAATTCAAACTAATCAAAACATTTATTTTCTAAAAAAATTATTAGCTGCTTTTGAGGTAAAATATAGCTGTGTCTGTCTGGACTTCTCTTTGCCCTCAGTCTCTTTTTCATTATCTTTTTCTTCATACTGTGATCTTGCTAGGTCTCAGAAGCTAAAAAGGGTTAAACTAGGTCAGTACTCTAGTTAGAAGACATTCAAAGAATACCTAAATGCGGGGAGAGGGGGGACCTGTTCCTTTTGTGGGAGAGACAAGGTGGGTGAGAGGATATCTTTTGTTGGCCCAGTTTCTGACAAAAGATATTACCTCACCCACCTTTCTCTCTCTCACATCCTGGGACTACCAAGGCTACAGCACCCAAATGTTCATTAAAGGGCACTTTTTCTGAATCATTTGTCTTTTGGATGAGCTATGAAGCCAGCGTGTTCTTTTATATACAGAGAAATGCATTCTCCAATGGGGGCCATCTTGCATTGTCATACCAGCCCCAAATTAATTTGGCTTTAAAAGCAAAGCAGACATATTTCTTATCACTTGTGCAAGCACAGCTATGTGCAGTCAAGCCATTACTTCATAATTCAAACCATAAGTGGACGCTAGATCCCATCCCTTAACTTCCATTTGGATAAAATTGGCACCACTAATTTTAATTCAAAAGAAGGGGCTGTTCAGAAGCCAGAAGAGCTTCAATTTATTGTAATGCTATAACACTACAATAGGAAAAACTATTTTTTCTTTTACATTAGAATTAATGCAATATATTCAAATTTATTATTTGCTATATGAGATCAAACACTCTGCTTTCATCCAGAGCAGTAACACACTGAAATACTTCAAAATATTTTCTAAAACATGATGAATGATGTTTAAATCAAGTACTAATTTTTTTGCAGAATATGTAGAGGAAGATTCTCTCCTTAGATATGTATATGGCTCTTGTCAGTAATAGGAAAGCGTTGGTGCACATCTGAAAATCAAGTTTTATCCAGAGATATGTAATGTTAATACCACTGCATAATAAAATATTAATAAATTATATTTCCATAATGCCTTTCACACTAAAGGATGTTACGTATCTTCAAAAGCTACAATAAATACAAATAATATAAATGGCTCTAGTTTCCAAATATACTAATCTGAAGAGTGCCTAAGAAATAATAATAATAAAATTCTCACTCAGTAAAAACTCCAACTGAAATCAGTGGTACCTTTGTCTGAATAAGAGTTAGATAAGGACTTGATAAAATGGCATATTACTTATTAATTCATGAAATAATTAGCAGTTGGTACACACACTTTTTTAAAGAAATCAGGTTAAAATGGCAATATTTTATAATTGAAACTATCTAGATGTGTAGACATTGTTGGTGAAAAACTAAACTAAAAATGGGTCAAGATTCAAAAATTTAGATCTTTTGCACTTGAACTTTGCAAAAGTCTAGAACCAAAGTTTTGTTTCCATATATCACAGCTTTTGGCAGTCTGCAACTTTTGTATCTGAACCCAGATTTAAATTTCATAAGCTTGCTGATGGGAATGGGCATCACAGCCAGTGGGAATATTCGTTATCCCATCTCTACACAGAATAAAAAACGCGTTCTGTGTTCCTTTTTGATATATGCATGCATCTCCAATTAGCCTCAGCAGTAGCTACATCTGAGCAATGAAGGAATAAAAGACCTGAATTCTTGTGGTGAATCTATAAAATTCAGCCAACTAGATGCAGCAATGCAATCGATCATTTAATTGACAAGTTATTTCACTATGAATCAAGTGTCATGCTCAAATGAAATCTGCTAATTGGATTGTGAAAATTAAAATGCATAACCTTGCTTTAAAATAGTTTTAAAAAACCTACCTGGTAAGAATATTAAATTAATTAAAAAATTACCTGATAAGTGATGTGGACAAAAGGTGGCTCCTGAAAAGATGGGTATGCTAGGGATAGCTTCTTTCCATTTTTAGTGAAGTCTGTTAGTTCAGAAAGGTGCAGCTGTAACTCAGTGAAGCTGCTACACAGCCGTTCTAGATTCCTGGATATGTGGCTTGCTCCTTTTTCACTTGGCAAGTTATTTTTAGGAGAAAGAGAGATTTCTTGAATCACATCCAACTGCACTTTAGGAGAAGCTGGTCTGTTGGAAAACTTACTTGGGTTCCCAAGTCCAACCAGGGACAATGACCGATTAATTGGCTCAGTGTCCAATGTTTCCAAAGCAATCGATGGGTCTCCTGAAGCCCTTTTTTCATCAAAGTCACTCACGCTTGATGATGAGCTTCGTTCATAACTGGGGCTCTTTACTTCCTCCATGAATCTTCTCCTACCAGTAGGGGATTGAAAGATCATGCTAGCTGGCATTAACAACTCCCTGCTCAAGGACTGATCTCCCATAGCAAGATTTTCAAAGAACTTCCGTTTTCCAAGAGTATTCACAGAGGATTCAGAATTAGAAAGCAGATTCTGGGTAGCTTCAGATGGTGCTGAATAATCTTCAAATATTAATTCTTTGATCATTAAACGAAGAATGTACCTTTCTGAACTTGAAGATGGAATGAGAGCAGGATCAGTGAATTTCTGCTTTCCAATCAAAATCAGCAAGAGTTTATCTGTGAAGAAGCACAAACCCTTTGGTTTTTCACTTTTCTCCAGCTGGATTTGTTGAATATTGGGCATGCAGGAAGAGGTAACTGAATAAACCAAAACAATGTTACAAGTATTGGATGCTACTGCCACAATCTGAGCACTAGGGTCAAAAGCTATTATATCAGGGACCAGAATGCCTGGGATGCTGACTTTTCTGGTGGTAGTTACTTTTCTCTCAAAAGTCACCAAGATCAGGTATGAAGAGTCTTGATTGCTTCCTGGGATATAGTCCTTCCGTCTCAGAGGAATAAGTGGACTGGGATCAGATCTCCGATGGTTGGCCAGGATATGGGTTAAATCCACAGGACCTGATGAAGAAGAAGCTACTGAATCAACAGCCACTGATTTTTCTGAGTCAATTGATTTTCTTCTTAAGTCCATGGAGTATTCTTCATCCCCAAGTGCCAGAGAAGACTGAGACTTTAAAGAACCTGTTTCAGTACCAGATGGCACATCAAATGTAATGCCTGCATTTAAGCCATAGATCTTATCTAATGGAAGCTCTGTGGCTACAGCAATTTGAAACTCCAAGGTAGCTTCTATAGCACAGATATAACCTCCCACATCAAATATTGGGCAAAAGAAGCAAGCATTTAAAGCTTTCTGAGCATCATCCCATATGTAGGAATGAAGGGCACTGCCGATAGCAACCACTAAGTGATTACCATCCTTAGTCCAGCAAGCGCAATGGATGAGACCACTACTTTTGATATCTGCCTTCACTCTGGAGTTATCTGCACGAACAGCATGTAAAACTGAGGCATCCCGTTTAGTAAGCACGGCCAAAATATCCTTCTTGGGATGCCACACGCAGCCCTGGGAAAGCATTGGGAATGGCTCACCAATTTCACAAGTCTGGGAAACCAGGAGATTTTTCTTTTCTGCAATGTTCCAGCTGAGCTCCCAAACAGTTACATGTTTTTTATGCTGGACAGCAAGCAGAGCTGGTGTGTCTGCAGTATCACATGGGCCCCAATAAAGACCTCGAACATGTTCAAACTGACCAATTACACTGGAGTCACCAAACTTGAGTTCTCCCTGGTGAAAATGTAAAGCCGTCAGTGCCACTTGCTTCCCATCTGTCCAGGCAATTCCATGCACAGGGTGTATGGCCTGATGCAAGGCATTCAGACCAGTTCTCAGAAGTTTTGCTTTTCCCAGCTCCATCCTTTTAAACTTCCCGTTTACAGGTGATTTTTCCAAAATAAAAATCCACGGGATTCATTTGAGCATCCACATTAGAAAAATGAGTCCCTCGCAGTTGACTTGTTTCCCTGTAGGTGAATCAAGGTGATTTTTTCTCCCTCGTAAGCAAGGAACCTAAAATGCAAACTCTTTCACCCTCTGACTCTCCAGCTGCTCTACTAGGTATAAATCCATGTGAAAGCTGCTTGTGCTATGCTTTTTCCGGGAAGGAGTTATAAGCTTCATGTGATGTCTAACAAGATTTAGCTAATTACTGTATGCTTCACTGACATTTTCTCAGAAGCCTATTTTTAACTCTTAAAGGCTGGGAGTATATTTAAAAATAACACTCTAATACCTTGACCTTTAGTGTATGAAGGTCTCCGTCAATGAATGGAGGAAAGAGATCCTATGCTTAAGCCTTGGCAATAAGCTACAGCATGAAACAATTATCTGATGCTTCTTTGCAGACGGTCTTTGAAGGAAAGAGTAAGATTTAAGCATATCCATTAAGAATAAGGGGCAGACTCCATTCTCTGATTCCTATCCAATTTCAAAGATTCCTAAGGGGCTATAGAATGGGAAATAGGAGAGGGAAATTCTACTTTGTGGTTATATAAAATGTGTGAGACAGGGAGACAAGACAAGCAACATAAACTAGAACCAAGGGCACCTGATCTACTTAGTATTAGTTTCTCTGATTCCCCATTTACTTATGTTGTTTTCCTCTTGGACTTCCCAGGTGTTCGTTTCTGAACGTCTGTGCTCTGTTCTGCATATCTGTGCCCTGTAAAGCCTACAGCCCAAGCTGAAAAGGGCAGGGTGTGGATTCCCCATCAGTGGCAATTGTTAAAGCAAGGTACGAGTTTTTCTAAAAAGGTATTCTCTAGTTCAAACAGGAATTAAGTCATGGATGCCCTAAAGCCTGTGTTAAACTACTTACACTAAAGGACCAAATGGTCACTGCTGACCTTACAATCTATGATTCTCTGTCCCACTGAGTGGTTTTTGGCAGGGATGTGCTCAGTACTATTGTTCTTACTGATTCACTTGTGTCTTTTGCTGTTTACACAACATTAATGATATGAAAAAACTATATGGGCCCAGCTAGATTCCTAATAACTGTGTGTACAGACACATTACATCATGCAAAGCATAGCTATATACAAGTTGTTGCTCTGGCTGGTTTCTGGCAACTTCTAAAAATATATAACATGGTGAGAAGTATAAGTTGGTGAGCCCTTTAGTGATGCTCACCATGGTTTATCTACTTTGTTTGTCTGTGAGTCTGTATGTCTATCTGTGTGTTTCTGTTCAAGAACCCCACCTAAAGGGTGAGAGCTAGGACCACCAAAATCCATATACAACTTCCTTTGATCAAGGTAAGGTTTGGTTGTGCCATGCGGGAGGGGAAGTGAAGCTCCTCCACGCCCCAATTCCTTGGTTGGTGTTCTCCTTCTTCATTGTCAAGTAGCAAGGGGAAAGTCCACATTTTGGAGCATTCCTCACACTGGGGAGGGCAGGGAGAAGATGAGCTATGCACTTTGCTCTCACTACCTCACAGGAGAACAGCAAGAGGTTGGGGGTGGGCTCAGGGCAGGGAGTGAGTGTGTGTGGGTGCAGGAGTCAGGGTTGGGGGATGAGGAGGAGCTCAGGACAGGGGTCTTGTGGTATGGGGGGTGCAGGAGTCAGGGTTGGAGAGCGAGGAGGGGCTCAGGGCAGACGGTTGAGGGTGTGGCAGGGTTCAGGTTTTGAAAAATACACTCATTTAAATAAAGCATGTATATTTTTCAGAAAAGCAAAACAACACACATAATTACTGACTTAAGAACCCAAGCAACACCAGGTATATTTGTTAGTATTTTGTATTTCAAGGGACACCACCCTATTCCTATACATAACACTGCTGTTGCTTCTTCTTGTTTATTATGTGCAAACTGACTTTACAACGAAACATCTATCTGCAGTACTGAGGAGATGCCTGATGTGATGATTGGCACAGATGTTGTCAGTAAAATTTTAAAAACTTCCAGCTGAAAGGCACAGGTAAGAGGAGCACACTTTATCTGTGGTTTCTGAACTCTTGGTGATCACATTTATTTTTGTCTACATCTGCAGCTAACCCATATTCATCACCAGTTCCATTGTTGCTGACCATGTAACTTCCATAATGTGCACAAGACTCTGGGTAAAACACTGCAGTGCCTGAGATTAGGAACCCTGATTGTGCTGTGTTTCCATCAATCTCCAGGACTGGTTGAATGGGTCAGTCAGAGGTTCTACCAAATAAAATGGCAGCTTTTGCCACAGTGATTGGAGTAAATAGGGACTAAGATTACCTTAAAATGTTGTCCCAGCAACTCCACAGACTTGCAGAGTCCATTCAGATTTATGTGTGTATTTAAGACAACGGCTCATTAATTGTTTCCCTGCCTTCTGGATTTATTTCACTAATACAAGCAGTGGCATTCTTTGGTATAATCATCTCAACTAAACTCCAAGTTACATCTTTGTTATCACAGCAGACTATATTGCAGCTGGATGGTAGTAGCTTAAAATGGGGCTCTGGCATACTTGAAACAATATAAACTTTCTAAAACATGTAAGTCTGTCTAGTGGGAAAATCTTGAAGGAGGGTCAATGTTGTACAAGAAACTCTAGTAGTTAAAACTTGAGACGGCAGCTCATTGTCCCACAAGCCTTGTTGGATTTGCTGACAGACAAAGCAAGTAAGGCATGTGCAGTTTTCCTAGGCCATCCACGTGGAAGATCATTTTCTATGTTCTATTCTCAGGACTTTCTCATCTCCATGAGCATACCTCTTTTCAAGCACCACACTGCCATTGCTTTCTTAACCATGCCTGTGCCATACCTACCCACTAAACTGTACCTCCAACAGCCTACATGCTGAGAGGACAAATCTGTGGGACTTGTTGACAGGCATCCACCACAGAGGAGAGTACTGTATAAAACCTCTTCATGAGGCCCTTTTTCAGCTGGCCCTTCATAGTTTTAGGGATATCTGAATTACTGTGTTTATTTCTCTCTGATTAACTTACCAATATGTTCAAATATTATAATGACAAATGCAATAAAATTTCACTGGTACAGTGAAGAGGTAGCACAATATATTCAGTAGTAATGTAACTATAGTGTGTTCCTAGTTCTTAATTGTTAAGACCACCTTTGTTTTCAAGCCCTAACTCCACCTAACTTCACCTTAACCAGTAAGTGTACCAGATAATTCATACAGTGGATCACACCCAAGAGTAAAATTTAGAAGTAAATTAGAAAAGACCATGAGGTTAACAAATGTGATCTATTAGTTCACTTCAGGAAAATTCGCTCTAAGACTGAATTTTTCTGTTTAGCTCTTTTTAAAGGTTTGGGAGCTAGCTACATTCAAGGAGAACCCTGGTAACAGTAATGATCGTAGTAGTTTGTTTATTACGATAGCACATAGAGTCCTGCTCATTTCTGTGGGCTCTTGTACTAAGAGCTGTACAACCACAGAATTAAACAGATGGCTCCCTGCTCCAAAGAGCTTATAAATCTAAGTGGAAGACAAGAGACAAGGGATGGGTATAGCCATGCTGATGGGGGAGTATAAGAAAAAGTGAACCAGTACTGGTATGCCAGGCAGTGACTCCAGCATACAAGCAGCCTAACCATTGTCTAGTTTTTTGTAGATGTCATGGCAAAGAAGAGTTTTAGACAGGGAGTTTAATAAGCTAGTTTTGAGATGTTTATGGGAAATTCCTCCCAGCTGTGAGAAGCAGCCTTGGTGAATGTAGGAAGGTTTGCAATTTTAACAAGAGGGCTGCGGAGTCTGGCATCCAAGAGTACTCTGAGATAGAAATTCACTTCTGTCTAGTTAATGTGAGATGACAGGTTCAGCTCCAGTGCAGGGGCAGTGTGTGAGGAGGGCCAGTGTTCATGGGGAGGCACAGGACTTCTGAACAGATGGCTTTGCCCTCTTGTGAGTCCCTTGGATTCTACACAAATTCTCAGGAATCTGCTAGGTTTGGGGTAGGCCCTGGGTGTTTTCCTGTAGGGAATGGGGGAATCCCACCACCAAAGGGAAATGTATGAGGACTTTTGCAAAGGAATCCAAATGCAGGCTTCCTTCTTCTCAGACCCCTCCCACAAGTGTTTCTGTGGGAAGGAGTAATATGAGCAAAGGTGTCTGTGTATTACCTGTTCACTCTGCAGTACCTTTGACTATATGAGGTTTGCGTGAGCTTTCAGAGGTTAAATTAGACACTAGGGGGTGCTTGAACGGCTGCATGCATACAGTAGAAGACTACTGAAAGTAATAAAAGGAGAAAAATAATAAAAAAGGTGACAAGGTTTAAGTCAAGTGCATTCCCTGTTTATGCCATGTTCTTCATTCCTGCAGTGTATGACTGAAAGTCTGACAAAATGTACTGTGACTCATTATAGTTTCCTTATTCAGCAAGGAAAATAAAAAGTAGAAGTAAATGGACAACCTCTCCTCATTCAGACTGTGTATATTTCTACAAGCAGAACTAGTACTTAATACATTTTAATACATTTTTCATGTGCATTTGGCATGCACTGATTTCTAGGGCACACACACAACATGGACCTGTCATGTGGAATGGCCATTGCAGCACCATAGATTTTCTTTAAAATCTGCTTTCTTACAGCAGCAACATTAATAGTCTGCTAGTAACTTAAGACAGCTGTAGTGTGATAAAAAAGGTGAGGAGGACTGTCAAGCTCTTGCATGGATATTGAGCCAGATTCTGATCTCATTGGTAGCATTGTGAATTTTGATTTACATTGGTGTAACTAAGATCAGAGCAAATAAGGAGCAGTTCTGTAGCACCTTAGAGATTCACAAATTTATTAAAGACCTTGTTTAGAATGTGGTTTGTAGTCCACTAACCTAGCAAGTTTCTCCCTTATATAATCGTGCTCATTGTAAGCCCTCCCCTGTGAAATGCTGAGTGCCTTATGCATTCAGTGTGATCATCTCATAGGATCAGACTTAATTTTTATTTACTCATGGTGTAACAGAGGATAAAGTATTAAATCTCTCTTGTCCAAATCATGCTGTAAGCTAAGTAAATCAATAATAAGATTCCTGCTGATTTCAGCAGGAGCAGGAACTAGCGCCATGTGGAATAAAAGCAGTGCTTTTTTTGTGCCGATGCTTGCCCGTACTGAGTACCAGCACATTGTCAGTCCCAGCAATGGGATTGGCTGGGGAAAGAAGGTGGAGAGCTGGCTGAGTACCAGCACCGTTTTTTTTTTTTTTTACAAAAAGGACACTGAATAAAAGCTTAACACTAGCAATTTCTCCATTATTAACCCAAATGTATGACTTGTCTACACAATATGATATTTTTAACTTCCAAAAATACCACCCTTGCAATCAACCCACTTCATTTTTAATAATTTTAGTTGATGTGTCATTTAATGTAATAAAATCAAATAATTTTGCTTTGCTTTCTTTAACGCTTACATTCCTATGTCTTTCAGAAAGTGTCTATCTTTAAAAATAGCCTGGCTGTCACTATCTTACTGAAACAGTGTGACAGTGATGCACAATTAATAAAGATATATAATAAGTAACCTGTCAGTGTGGATCTGCTGGTGACAATATGTAAATCCAATCCCTTTATGGTTATTATTTCTCTTTGTCGTTATTACTCTCTGAACTAGACTTCACCCACTCTGCTGACAGGAATATTTTGTGTGTGGATAGCAAATCAGTGTGGGACCTATTGTCATTTTTAAATTAAAAAAAGAGTTAATTTTCTTTTGGTGAGGTACTTTAGTTTCCCTTAAAAATGTTTGTATAAATGTAAGACTCTCAGTTTCCCTGTTCTGATTATACCTGTGTCAAGGAGTGGATACTCCATGTTGAAAGTTGGTTTCCTTCAAACTTTACTTTCTGGTGGGAAGAAATGTGGCATGCTTCTTCCTGGAAGTTGCTAGGAGTAGAGGTTTCACCCCATCTCCCAACCTTCTCCAGGCTCTGAGGGAAACCACCAGCAAAACAGAACATAGGTGTGGAAGCTTTCTGCTCTTTGCTACGCAGAGACAGTATGGCAGTGGCATAAACCATGCTGTCAGCAGCTCCCTGGGGTGTTGATGCACTTGGCATTCCCTTTGGGTGTGATTTTGTGTATGGAGGGTTGTACTGCACAAGTTAGAGTAGGACAGTCCAGCAAGCATAAAAGGACCTCTCCTTCCACCAACACTCTCCATAACCAAACTATAGAAGCAGAACATCATGGAGTACCTGAAGGAGGAGACTCCACAATACTGGGGAAAAGGAGACCAAGCCAAAAAGTGGGTACTTCTCACCCCGACACCTAGCAGTGAACCTGGGCTCAGGATCTCTGCATCTTGACAAAGTACTTTATCTCATACACAATAAGTGAGGAAATAGGAGGAGGGGAAGATGAGGAATGTTACCTAAATTATGTTACACAACTGCTTGGTTGTCATGCACATATCATGTTTCAAATATGTTTCCTGGTATGTACAGAAATCCTCATCATCACCAAATTGTTAATATCCCTTTCCAAGGAATGGTTCCACCTTTACTAAGTGCCTCCCAACCAGAGATTGCCCTATGCTCTCTTCCTATCCAACAACTCTCTCAACTAACTGACCTGCCTTCATTTCCTTCCTCAGCATATACCATTCCCCAGCCCTCCCTCTGTGAAAACCCCAAGCAAATTATCCAATGAGTACTCCATAATTCCCCTAGACCAGGCCTGCCAAAGCCTTTTTATCCAGGCAAATACGCCTTTTCCCATGGCAGGGTGGGAATCGGGAAGCGCCCGCGCGCACGGGCCCCGAGCTACAGCCACCTCGCCCCCTCACCTCGTGCAGGCTCTTCCTGATTCCCACCCTTCCACTCCCCTCCTGCTGTTGCTGCTGCCTTGCAGCCACCTGCCTGGGCTGCTTTCTAAGCGTGCAGCTGGAGGGGAAGGTGATTCCTTGGTATGATGCTCCAGTGAGAAGGCTCAGGGGCGCTGGGCTGCAACTGCAGGCAGTGTAGGTTGCTCCCAGCCCGTCTCCTTCTGCGGGCTGCAGCCCAGCTCCTCTGCGGGCTGGTGCTGGTCCTACCACTGTGCTAACCTGGGTGTTAACATCTCCACATTAGACTCTGACAATGGGCCACATCCCCCCTGTCTGATCTGACTTGTTTTTTCCTCTTTTGATACATACTACTGATAATGGGCCATTTCCACCTTGCCCGAATAGACCTAGTCAGCTCTGGCTCTCCCTTTTACTGGGATCCCACTCTTTTAATCACCCTCCGGACATTTCCCCCCCCCACCGCACTCATGCATCTGATGAAGCAGGTCTTTGCCCACAAAAGCTTATGCTCCAAAATGTCTGTTAGTCTATAAGGTGATATAGGACTTCTTGTTGTTCTCAAAGATACAGACTAACACGTCTACCTCTCTGATACTTGTCATTTTGTTATTAATAGAACATTTTCTAACCTTTGTTGGCTTTCAGTGAGAATGGAAATTTACTTACTGTGAAGTCACTGAACACAATGTGTTTTCAAATAATTAGAAGCATTTTGCATTGCTAAATGTTCTTTGCTACAATTTTCATGCTCAGTTAGATCACTCATTTGAAAACGTATTGTGTCTTGGAAAAGAGAGAAGAGGGTAATGCCATTAACAGCAGAAGAAGTATACCATTTTGATGACAAATAGTTGCTAAAACTTCTAAATGTCAGACAATCTTGTTTTCTATGTAACTCTTTTGGCAGGGGTTGCATGCATGAATTTAATTGAACTAATTTTTGGTGGGGAGACACGTTTTGTGGCCCTGCTGCAGTCTCAGCACTGGAGGAGCTGTCAGGTTCCACTTTGGGGCCAGATGAGCTCACTCTCCCTGCTATGGCCCTGGGTGTGTCTATTCCATCAGAGGAGCTCTGTGTTCTCACTGATTGTTAGAGAGGACATGCCCCTACACCTTTATGCACACCTGATTGTTGGAAAGCAGTCTTAACACTGTGAGTTGCCAACTGGGTGTTGAAACAGTTTGTGTGATAGTGTGGACAGAACCACACAGGACAACAACTATTACAGAAATTGTGGAAGGTGAAAAGTTCCATCAAGAATGTAGCAGATGATCTGGCCCTGTCTGTTCCGTCAGTTAAACCATGTTCAATTCTTGTTGAGAACGGTTCCAGAAATCCAGGATCCATTCTCAACCAGTCATTTTCCTAGCACAGAGTATGGGAGAGAAAGGTGTTTAAAATATGCTATGGTTTCTGTAACAAGTGAAGACCAAACCTGAGACATTCTTCACAACTTAGGGAAATCTTCCACCATTGCATGTGTTTGCAATGGTGGGAGCATTCCTGTAGTCTTCTTGCCTTTGTTTTTGCCATCATTCCGTTTAGACTTGCTCCGTGCATGGTGAATGGTATTAAAAATGCTGGTGGCCAGTGCTCCTGCTATATTTTTTTCCATTCATGGATGGAATAAATTTTATGTGCCCCAAGGCATATGCAGATGTGCACCACCCACAGAAACAAAGCTGCTCAGTGTGGGAAGATGTGGGCGCTCTGCTAACCAGCTGGGAAGCACCTGAATTTCTCCTGGGTGGCTGCCCAACTGCTCAGCTTACAGCTGGAGGCCAGTCTGGTACTCGTACTTCTCCTGGTGCTGTCATTGACAGAGCTATACCAATGACATGACAATGGTGGGTGATGTTCAGATAAATGTCAGTGACTATATATATTAGATACCCTTTTCTAACCCATCTTGGTCTGCATTAGGAATTAACAGTTATTACCAACTAGGGGGCCAACTTTTTAATGTCTGAAAGTCTGACCCTGCTTTTCCTCACAGAGACACTGCTCAGGTCCCAGCCCTTGCTCTGAATTCTTCCCCAGACAGAAGAAGGACTTTTCCCCACCTCTTCTCCTCAAGGCACTGCTTCACCTCTGTCTCCCAGAGTCTGCCCCTTGCTCCCTCCTCTTCAGCCCTACTCTGTCCCTCACTGCTCTTCCCCTGAACAGCCCTAAGGGACTTGCAAACCCCAGCTCCAAGTGGCTGGGAGCAATGGACAGAAGAGCACTGCGGTCACATGGGAGTGACCAAGTGGCCCCACTGGTGAGCAAGGATGTGGTCTTTCTCCACACAGCCTCCTGCCTCTCCCTGTGCTGCCTTCCCAGCAGCTCTATTCCCCATCTGCTTGATCCCTCCCTGCCCAAGAGATGCTTGAGTGTATAGCTGGTGGAAGTGCTGGTTGGTGGGCCAGCTCAGGTTCTTTCCCTCTCAAGAAAAATCCATGCCTGCTGGGAGCCGCTTACCCCACTCACCATGAGGCCCTGCACTCTGTCTTCCACTGAGGCCCTGCAAACTGTGCTTCCCAGAGGGGCTGCCTCAGCCAGTGCACAATACTGCGGTGGGAACTGCTGCTTCAGGGCCGGGCACTCGGCTTCCACTCCCCTGCGGGCAGTAACTGGACTTTTAGTATCCAGTTAGTACCGTTGAATGGACGCTGCCAGATTCCCTTTTCGACCAGACTTTCCTGTGGAAAACCAGACAGCTGGCAACTCTATCACCCAATGCCTTTTCTGTAACAAAGGGAAAAAAAGAGGAGCTGGTACTCAGCTGCTCCCCCACACCTGCTCCCTAAGCCAATCCAATGACTGCATATGCCAAGGTGTCGGTATTCGGTACTGGCAAGTACTGGCACAAAAAGCACTGATATTACCAATAACAGACAATTGTGCAGGGCAGATGGATTTTTCTACACTAAGTGGTTTTTAAAGTGGTTTCACACACTGATGTATTAGAATCACTGTATCACCTTTCTGATAAGAATCTTGCTTTTTAAATAGGTCCTCTCTAAGCTCTGTCTGAAGTAGGAAACAGAACCATTGTGGACAGTGGTTTAAGCGGCATGTCCCCATGAACTACTACTGAAAACAATTTAAGTGCTAAACCAAACTAGACAAGACTTCTGGTGGCTCTGTCTCACAACTGTGTTTTGTGAAGAGGTATTGAAAATAGTTTTGTTCTGTCCAAAGTGTTGCTCGAGCTGTTGCTCAAAACCATTGTTTGCAATGATTGTGTCCCTGAAGCAGACAGCACATAGTTTAGAGGGTACATCAGTACAGTTGGCTGGGATGGGGAGAGACTTGGATATGTTTCTGTAAATATAGTTTGTTCCTGTTTTGTTTACGTATTCAGCAGATGCATTGGTGTCAAAGTGATCAACTTTGGCTGGTGTTGAGTATAGATCATCTCAGTTCTGAATGCCAGGGTGATAATATATGATTACCAATGTTGCAGTTATTGTGGGACTATAGCAAAAGCAGGACTATGTTTAAACTATCCCTGATGAGGAGGCCACTATCAGCTGAAAGAACCTCATTAAGCCAGCAGAGCCCTGTGAAGGTCAGAGGGGTGGGGACAGGGGTTCTCATCAGGATCCTCTCTTGATTGGTTCAACCTGTTCCACCCTTCTGTTCAACGAATAGCGCTAACTGGGCTTCATTAGGAACTTATGTGTTATTTTAATTGCTTAGTCAGAGTTGAAATAAGTTGCAGCAGGATTGAGCTTCTGCCCTGCCTCTCCATGTCCAGAGCTGGCTGTTACTGAGGGGTGAAATCACTTGTGGTGGGATTTTTTTCTGTCCTGCCTGTAAAAAGCTGAACATTACAAACAGATCATTGTACAGATGTTGCAGCAGAGAGACAGGTGGCAGTAGAAGGTGTCAGACATCATCTGATGAGGAGAGGCACAACAAGCAGCCAGCAGGGTGGTGACAGACAGACATGATGAGCAGTCAGCAGGGTGGCTGGTGGAGAGGTGCAGTGATCCAGCAGTTAACAGGACAGTGGCCAAAAGGTGCAACAAGTGGCCAGTAAGGCAACTGGTGTAGATTTATGGTGAGAGCAGGGAGCAGGTGGCCAGCGGGAACAAGAAGTAGTTGGCTGCTAGGAGTGACTTGTGAGTGGCTAGCAGGGTGGCTGGAAAGGAGGGGTGATGGGCAGGTAGGTGGCCAAGCAGTATAGAAAGTAAGGTGCCTCTTTATCTCCCTTTCCTCCCAGGGTGGGAGGTGAACTTCAAATATGCATCCCAGAACTCTGGGTTTGCCCTGACCAAGGATAACAACTGTGAGTGAGGTGCAGAGAAGGGTCAGGCAGGTAACAGGGACTTCCTGAGTTGCTGGATTTAAGGACTGGAGGGGGAAAAGGACACTGTCCAACCTACTTGGGGATGGATATTAAACTCATGGTTTATGGTTATGAACCCTGTTTGTGATCTTTTCCCAAATTAATGCCAAATTACTTCCTTTTTATTAAAAGTCTCCTTTCTACACTCAGCACCTGTGCTTTCGAGTGGGTAAGCTTTGTCTCTTAGAGGCACCCAGGTAAGGTGTGTAAATGGCCCAGGTTACTGGGGGGCCCAGGGTTCAAGCTGGTTATGTGTTGTATTAATGTTTTTTTTTTTCTTATGACCATAACCAAAATTTCTATCAGTTTGGATTACATTAAAGCAGGCTGGGGATGCCTGTTAATTGCAGGGATCAAAAGTGGGGCCTGACATAAAAAGTTTGCTCACCCCTGGATTAGATGACAGTAAGAGACCCTGGGAGTGAATTCGAGGAACTGTTTAGGGAGATTAGCATTCAGTGAAAGGTTTGATTATTTTTGTGTTCAAGTTTGGTTGGAAAATTATTATTTTGAAGTGTAGCCTGTGAAAAAGCGGGGAATAAAACACTAATTAGTATTTTGTTGGAATTGTCTGTAGCTTCTTTTTACTGCCACCACTCCATCGTAATCAACTTGATCATCATTTTCCCCCTTGCATGTAAGTGTAGTTGAAGGCTTTTTTGTTTATTTTAGGTATTACATGTGTTTATTGCATTGTTACATATAACTATTGAACTGTTGAATTATTTTATATCACTTCATAGGGAAATGTCAGGAACACTCTGCCGGTCTCAGTATTCACAGATTTTGCCATTCACAGTAATCTCAAGAACGTACCCTGCCTCAAATGGTGAGGGTCTCCTGTAGTGTCATGGACTTTATTGTGCCTGCCTTTCAACTAGCCATAATGTCAGTGACAGCTGCTCAGGGAATCAGTTCCCAGTTGAATCCCACAGCACCCAAGATGGATTTGCATGTGGGGACATCTTTTTCTCCAGATGGCTCTTGCTCCAAACAGTTCTCACCTGAGAGAGGCAGAGAACACTCCGTCACTCACTTCACTTTTGGAAAGTATCGGAGGGGTAGCCGTGTTAGTCTGGATCTGTAACAGCAACGAAGGGTCCTGTGGCACCTTATAGACTAACAGAAAAGTTTTGAGCATGAGCTTTCGTGAGCACAGACTCACTTCATCAGATGCTGGTCTTGGAAATCTGCAGGGCCACGTATAAATAAGCCAGAGCAAGGGATCATCGGGGATTTACAACCCATCCTGGACAATGATCCCCCACTTTCACAGGCCTTGGGAGGCAGACCAGTCCTTGCCCACAGACAACCTGCCAACCTGAAGCAAATCCTAACCAGCAACTATACACTGCACCACAGTCACTCTAACTCAGGGACCCATCCATGCAACAAACCTCGTTGCCAGCTCTGCCCACATATCTACACCAGCAACACCATTACAGGACCTAACCAAATCAGCCACACCATCGTGGGTTCATTCACCTGCACATCTACCAATATAATTTATGCCATCGTGTGCCAGCAATGCCCCTCTGCTATATACATTGGACAAACTGGACAGTCTCTACGTAAAAGAATAAACGCACACCAATCAGATATCAGAAATGGCAATATACAAAAACCCGTAGGAGAGCACTTCAGTCTCCCAGGCCACACAGTAGCAGACTTAAAAGCAGCTATCCTACAGCAAAGAAATTTCAGGGCCAGACTCCAAAGAGAAATTTCTGAGCTACAATTCATCTGCAAATTCGACGCCCTCAGCTCTGGCTTAAACAAAGACTGCGAATGGCTGGCTAAATACAGAAGCAGCTTCCCCTCCCTTGGTGTTCACACCTCCAGATCAACTGCTGGTAGTAAGCCTCAACCTTGTTATCCCCCACCCTTTCTCTGGCTTATTTATACCTGGCCCTGCAGATTTCCAAGACCAGCATCTGATGAAGTGAGTCTGTGCTCACGAAAGCTCATGCTCAAAATTTTTCTGTTAGTCTATAAGGTGCCACAGGACCCTTCGTTGCTGTTCACTTTTGGAACTGATTCCTGCTGCTTAGACTGACTGTTAAAATATGTTATGTTAAAATACAGAGAATGTCCTGAAAATACTTCTCAGAAAACACAGCGGACTTTGCTCAGCAGTGCAGATGGGCAAGGAACACATCATCTTGGGACTGTGTCCTTTGCAGTGGGGTCCTTTTCTAGCCAGGTGCTTCTGGCCACCATCATTATGATATCTGGAAGTGATTGTAGACAGAGTCCAGTTCATAGTCTTTCCCCCAGCAGCCAATTGTACTGTGCCCCCACTTATGAAACTTCATCCCCCAAGGGGGCCTACTCCCCATTTTGCACACACCTGATCTAATCATAAGAGGTGGTGGCCAAAGCACTTGGGGACAGGCCTGCCAAAGATGGGGGACAAAGGGGACAATTGCCTTGGGGCTTGACAATTCCAAGCTCCAGGCTGCCGCCACAGCTCCAGGCTGCTGCTGCTGCTACTACAGTAGTGTCTGAAACCTCAGACCCTTTGAATTGCCACTGGAGCATTGCTCATGGCTGTGAGGGGTGGTGGTAAAGGCACGCTGTGGTCTGGGTAGTGCTAAGGGCTGACTGCCTGAAGCCCCTTTTGGCTGAGGCCTCATCCCTTCTCGTGGCATGAAGCTGTGCTTTTCCTTCACATCTTGCCGTGGGACCTGCAGTGGCTGTTGGCTTCATGCTGGGGGAAAGGGGATTAATAGGAGTGGATTCGCAAAGGAACATTGTGATAGGAGCTGTTTAGTCTTTTTCTTTAACTCCTTAAACACTTCCCGGTACAACATCACTGCAGCTTCAATTTCCCTTTTAGCTTTCAGGCTTTGTTCCAATGAGGGATCATACTGCTAATACTGAAATACTACTGCAGTTTAGTGAACATTTTTACTAGGATGCCCTGAAAAAAGCATCATCATGCTGTATCGTGTGCTTGGGCTGGTGCGGTACAGCGCACCACAAAGATGCAAAACTGCAAATAGTATATTCCCAAGTGGGAGAGTTTTCTGTAATTCCTGTGGGCAATATCAGAATCCCTACAGAATTAATAACTATAGCTCTGGGACTAACATAGACATAAGTGTGAATACACAGACATAAAAACAATAACATATTTCAACATTTAAGTTTTGTAAAAATATAGTGATTAAGAGAAAAATGCAAATACTTACGTAAAATGTCACACTTGTACAGGCTTGGCGCAGAGAGGCATGCGTCTTCCAGTAAACAATATGAGATTGTTTCCCAGAACTAAAAACAGAGAATTGTCAGCAAAAATATTGCCCAGGAGATGATGGAAGTCTGAGATTCATAAGGATTCTGGTAGGCAGAAATATTTTGTTGGACACAAGCAATGCTCACTCTAATTGATTCCATCCATTTATTGTATTCTTCTATTCATGTGGGGAATAAATTTTTATATGCACTGAGGGATGCATGAATGCGCACCACCAGTAGAAACAAAAATCTAACTGTGGGTATTCTGCTAATCATCTGGGCAGCATTTGAATTCCTCTTGAGTGACCTCACAAAAGCATACCACTTACAGGGTACACAGAACTCCAGTATCTGAAATATGTGCCTCTCCCAGAGCTTTTACAACTTTTAATCCAACATCTCATTAAATTCTATTTTTGTTTAATGAATATATATTTTAGTACATATTTCAGACCCCCTCCTCAGACGCAAACATGGAAATATGATCATTTAGAGTGCCAGACCTGAGCAGAAGTGGTAAACATCACACTGTCATTTCAATCTATTCTGGGTGGAGTCAGGATTCCATGCCCTGCTTTCGCCATCCTTGCCCCTCTGCTGCAGCTGCATTTTTGTCATTTTCATCCTGGTGACTGTTCCTCCTTATTTGATGCCTTATGATGTAACCAGCAATGAAACTTGGAGAGCTTCTTCAGAATGTCCTGGGAACACATTGCACATTCCACAAGCATATTGGCTGGAGGTGGGAACAGCTCACACTCCACTGCCAGTTAGACCACTATTTCTTAAACTATGTTTTGTGGACCACTGGTGTTTCATGAACAACACACTGGTGCACTGTGAGTGTTTGGAAAAATAATGCAACATTTTGCAATCAATAACCATTTTACAATGATAAAGTAATAGAAACTACTACTACTACTTAAACCTTGTACCCCACATAGAGCATAAGTCATTTACAAGTCTCCTCCACTTCACTCTGTTCAGGGGCAAAACTAGCTGGCTCCAGGAGTAGCCCAGCTGTTGTCCTTCAATCTCAGCAGACCTTCTCCACATTGTCCAAGGTCTTCCCTTTTGCGTTTTCCTTGGGCGTGCCACGTGAGAGCTTGACGGACTACGCTGAATGATGGCTTTCTGAAAGTGTGTCCTAGCCATCCCCACTTTCTTCTCTTGATTTGAACATCAAGGGTTTCTTGTCTTGCTCTGTTCCAAAGCTCCTTATCTCTGATGAAGTCTTGTCATTTGATGTGAAGTAATGGAAAATGCTGAAAGATAATTTTATTTCTACATCTCACGAGCGTGGTAGGAGTCTGGCAACATAGCACGGTAGACTAACACTGTGCTAACTTCCTCTCTCCTCTAATCCTTCCCTATCTATACAGCGGTGCAGCAACTAGCAACGACATGCGGTGCATGTGCTATGCTGGTGTGGCAGCTATGCTGTCAGTCAGTTGCTTGATGTCAGCCAGTGTGCATGTGTGGCGTATTCATATGTATGCTGCATAAAAATACAGTTTGGTGTTCCGTGGTCTCAAAAAGTTTAAGAAACACTGGGTAAGAGGACAGAGATGCGAATTAGATGCAGCGGTGACAAAATATGGTACACCACAGTAGCTCCTCAATAGGAAGAGAAAAAAACAAGCAGACCAACAATTTCGTTAAGCCATGAGTTGCAGCTCACTTCATCAGATGCATGAAGAGAAGGAAAAAGAAACACAGATAGTAGGGATACAGAGACGGCAGCATTACAGAGCCTATTGCACCAGGCACCAAGGCAGGATGTGTCCTGGCGGCATGTTCCACTGGATTAGGGACTACTGAACTGGCGTCATCTGCCTTGAAGGGTGCATTTGGCAGAAGCAGTGCGTCGTTCTTGGCAGACCGTATATCTTACCCCAGCACCCAGGGGTGCAGCGTCCGCAAAGCTCTTTCAGGAGCACATGCTGTGCGCGGAAGGAGCAAGTACTTGCTGAAAGGGAACAGCACTAACGTGCCAAGTCCTGAAACGCTTCATGCAGCAGCAAATCTCAACCAACTACATCCTGGGAGGCCGGCCCCCGCTCCCACCCCCCAGCCCCTCCGAGAGTCCGCCTTCCTGTGCAGCTGAGAAGGGGGATTGGGTGAGGGAGAAGGGCTGCCCCCACTCCCCGCTTTGGCATTGGCTGGGAGCGCCTGATGGGCAGCTGCATGCTCCGTGTCAGTCCGCTCGGCAGGGGAAGGCATGCAGCGAAGGGTCTGGCTGAGCCGCGGCGTGGGGAAGGCAGCAGGGTAGTGACCAGCTGAGCACAGAGAGGGACCCAGGCAGCCGCAGCAAGAATTGCCCTGTACCTGCTGCAGACCTGCAGGGCAATCATGGGAGTGGAAATTGAGACAATCTCCCCTGGAGACGGTAGGGGCTGTCTGTCTGTCCGTCCGGCTGGCCGGCCGTCTGTGTGTCCCTCCCTTGATTTGCTTGTCCGCGGTACTAGCGGGTGTGTGTGTCTGGGATCACAAGAGAAGGAGGCCCCCCCACCCGGCACGGGGGGTGGGGCGGGGGCGGGACCCGGACCCGGGCTCAAGGGACAATGCAGAGGAAAGGGTTGTGGAGAGGGGGGCGTGGGATCGTATCGGAGGAAGGGGGCGCCCAGGAGTCTTTGGTTTCCAGAGCGGGGGGTGTTGCGGGGGTGTGTGTCTGGATGCGGGGTCACAGGGGGCAGAGGTTACAAGGGGGTCTTGCACTGGGGGTGGGGTTAGGGTATCAGAGGAGGGTGGAAATCTAGGAGTCCCTGGGGCGAGGAGTGGGGTTCAGCATGGGAGAAGACAGCAAACCTAGGCTCTGCAGAAGCAGGAAGGTTACCTGAAGTCACTGCAGGCTCGGGAGCTCTGGCCTCAAAAGATGACAGGCGGTCACATGAAGGGGACCCTGGGGGTGTCCAGCAGCTGAAGAAGAAATAGAAGCCTGCAGGAGAGGAGGGAGTTTGGGTGGTGACATCCCTAGTATCAACAAGGGCAAAGTCTGGGGGTTTGGGGGCAAGGTCTCTGGGGTCAGAGGAACAGGACGCGATTCTCTGGGATCAGTGGGTTGCAGTGTCTGCTGCTCCTTTGGTGGCAGCAGCAGAGGTAGTAAATGGTTTGGGATATTTCAATGGCATTTGCTGACAGCTGCGTAAATCCAAGTGCAGTGAAGTAATTTAGTAAGGAGAACAAATTATAGTTCAGTGCACAGCCACTTAAAATGTGAGCCTTAGTAGTCAGCAGCCAAAGTGATTCCAAACTGAACTTGCATGCTGGGTCCGGCAGCACTGGACCAGCAGCATCCAGGCAATTAATTTCTGTAGTGAGAGGGTGGAAGTCAACATAATAAATGATTTCTGATTAGTGTGGGTGGCTGCGGGGAAAGTTGGCATTTAACAGTCATGGTAACAAAGTTTCCTAGATTGATTTCCAAACCTTTTCATGACAGAGAGGTAGCCATGTTAATCTGTATTCTATCAAAACAAAAAAGCAGTCATGTAGCACTTTAAACATTAACAAAACAATTTATTAGGTGATGAGCTTTCATGCGACAGACTGTTCTCGTAAGGCTATCGAGCTGAAGAAGTGGGTCTGTCCCACAAAAGCTCATCACCTAATGAATTATTTTGTTAGTCTTTAAAGTGCTACATGACTGCTTTTTTGTTTTCATGAACAGTGAACCAGTTATGTCTGAATTACTTCAGATGGCACCAGCATTTTGACCAGACCAGCTGTTTTATCCCCATTTTAAATACTGTTATTGCACCTATAATGTTTACACTGGCTCCAGACTAGACAGTATATTAATCTTTGATTTTATGGGATCGCTTTTTCAAAACAAATTAATAGCTTCTCTGCTCTGGTGTAGAACATCATCCCCTATCTCCTGAAGACTGATGTCTTGAAAACATATTGCCCGGGACCCTAGTTTTCCACAATAACCTCCCAAAAATTTGCTGCAGAAGAAAACATTAAAATCCTGTGATTTCCCCCTCCCCGTGATTAAAAGTTTCCTTTCTGATCCATTTCCACATTGAATGATGCGTTATTTACCTGGATTGTATTTGCATTGTACAGTAATCCCTCAAAATGTGCAATTTTGAGATGCACTTAACTCACAGTAACATGAATTAAGTGCAACTCAAAATCCCACTCCCCCCCAGCCCTGGCTCAACCCACCCCCTGGCCCTGCGTGGCCTCAGTTCAACCCCCCCGCCTGCAGTCCTAGTTCAGCACCCCCCATGTAGTCCCAGTTCACCCCTCCTTCACACTCAGCTCTAGCTCAACCCCCCCAAAGGGCCATGCAGCCCTGTCTTAACTCCAACCCCTGCCCCCCTGCAGTCCTGACTCACCCCAGGCTTAACCCACCACCAGCCTTAACCCTCCCAACTGCCCACCCCCACAGCTCCAGGATTTACCTTTCAAAAGGAGCTCCAGCTGCTTCCCAGCTGCAGAACACGCGTTCCGCCAGGGAAAAAAAGCCGCCCCCCGACTTAGGCAAAATTTGAGTTATCTGAGGGTGCGTGGGAACACAACCTTCACATAACTCGAGGAAGTACTTTATGCGGTGGTGTTAGTGGTAGTGATCTCACAATAGTGCCTGGTGAGATCTGGGCCCCACTGTGTGATGCTTTGTACAGACACATAGGGTATGTTTACAGGGTGGTGTAAGTCCAGGAGTAGCTGGAATTGAATTCATGGACCCTGGCTCTGAAAGCACAGAGTTTGAGTGTCCACATTCATCGGCAACTTTAGGTTAAGAATTTTTGACCATGGGTCCCAAACCAGGGCTCCAATTATGTCCCAGACTACCTAAATCTACAAGTCCAAACAATCATATCCCAGACTACTTAGCACACTCCTCAGATGTGACCACTCTCTAGCCCTTTGTGCTGTGGCATGGGAAGAACTGACTGTTCATCCTGCTCATGGCAGGAAGTTGTTGCAGCCCACAAACATATTCATCTGAGCTGTGCTTTTGGTCTGCAGTCTCCTAGCAATCAGAACTAGGAACACGGAATCATCATTTGAGGAGCTTTTCTCTCTCAGGCTTTTGCTCCTGTTTCAGGAAATGGGAAGAGCTTTCGTGAAATGCCGTGGGACATTTTGGTGGCATTTTCTGACCTGCTGAAGATACCTGACAGAGTTAATGATGGTGGGGAGCCAGGAAGAGGATGATACAGACATGAAAACTCAAGCTGGCTGATGTGCCTCATGATTTTTAGTGTTGCCAGTGACTCCCTTGGCATAGACCAGTAATTCTGGAGCAAGGCCAGGAGCACAGACTGGTAGGATCACATTGCCATGCCACCAGCAGTGGGCTCAGAGCTTTTGCATGAAGAAAGCTGCATTTCTGGACCTTTGTGAGTAGCTCGTTCTGACCCTTCAGCATTCCAGTGACTCTTGAGGGTGGCCCTATTGGACCCAAAGCAGGTTGCTGTGGCTACCTGGAAGCTGGCTACCCCCAGAGTGCTGCAGGTTCATTGATAGTTATTTGGCTTTAGAAGTCAATTGTGGGTAAAGTGGAGGCAGAGGTTTCTGAGGTGGTAGGCATGTGATTTACCCTTAGGCAAGCTCATTGATGGGGGAAATGAGGAAGGGCAAAGGGGGCAACTGCACTGGGCCCCAGCCATTCTGAAAGGCCCAGTGCTCCCAGCAGGTGCTGCTGCTTTTGGAGCAGCAATGGTGCTTGGTGACCTGGGACCTTTAAATTGCCAATGGAGTGCCACATTGTGTGGTCTGGGCAGCTCTGAGGGCTGATGTGGGGAGCCAGTGTGGTGTGATTTGAGCAGCACTGAGGTGGCTACCCCTGGCCCCGCCCTTCTGCATGAGGCCCCACCCCCTGTAGGTGCCTGGAGCTGCCCCTCCCCCAACATGCCCAGGGGACCAGTGTGGCTGGTGGCCTCCCTGGCCAAAGGTGATCAGGATAAACAAAGGACGGTGGCTGTGGCAGTGGTGGCAATCCCTCGATTCGAGAATGCCCTCTCCCACAGGTGCACTTGCCTGCTGAGAGAAAGTTCTTTCTTTTGCCTTCCTTCTCTCTCTCTCTTTCTATCTTGGAGGGCAAAGGGCTCCTCCTCAAAGCTGGCCACTGCCTGATGGAGAATATGGCTCCATTGGGGTCAGCCTCGGACTTGCTCCTCCCAGCTTTGGATGTTCACATCCCTTTTCCTAAGAGATGCTTTTGGTGTGTCTTTGCAGCACTTCCTGTGACCACCGCAGGGTTCTTGACTGTAGGTCAGCTGAAAGTAGGGGGCTTGCTTTGGAAGGTGAGAATCTGGCATCCTCAACCAATGCCCAGCCCTGCGAAAGTGCTGCAAAAGGATCCTTCCTTTCATGTTCTTGGCTTCAGTGAGGAGTGTGGCGATCTTCGCACTTTGTGTGCAGGGTTTTCCTCTGGTTGGTAATCTACCTTGGTGAATAGGCTGGGACGTTATTCCCACCAAATGGCATTGCCATAAATGGAGTTACTGCCCCCACTGCCATTCTGGGGAAATCTTGCATGCTGCTCTCCTTGTCTTGGCCTATGAAACCAGATACAGTACTGATCTCAGATGGTCTGGCCAAAGAAAGTGTAATTACACTTGAGAGGTGTACAATGGTGGCTGAATGTAGCTTTGGTAGATTGAAATCCCACGGGTTTAGTCTACAGACCTCTTTGGATTCCGATGTCTGCATGATTCTGCCTTGTTGGGCTCTTCACAGTCTTTGTGAGGGGACAGGAGAGCAGTTAGCCCCTGAGTGGACCTGTGACTGTAGTGGACTGCTGAACTGGGACATTCCACCAGAAAGTGCACTGATCTCATAGCTGGATCAAGCCACCAAAATCAGGGATGCTCTGTGCTCGCACATAAGGACTTGGAAAAGGGAGAACTGTACATATATGAATGTTGTGGCCCCTCAGTGTTTACAACAAATGAGGTACTGTCACATCAGGCAAAGAAATGGGTGTGCATTGTCACTGCACATAGTGAGAGGGGGAAATATTGAGTGTCATGAATTTTTATCTCCCTTGGTTTGACCATTACTGTAATGTGTGGTGGGAGAGCATGCATTTACTATTGATTGCTATACACAGCTGTATGGAGAAATTGTGTTTGGATGCAACTTTTGCCCTTGCCCTGTGCTCGTCTTTATTATTCAAAAGCACATTACAAGATGTGATGTAGTGAGTGCAATAATCTTTCCTAATACCACACAAGCCATTATTTTGTGTTATAAAAATAACAAGATTAGAGTATTGCCAGGCAGACCTGCATACCAAAACAGTAATTCAGCAACACCACAACCAGTAATAAGACAAAGTGTATACCTCAGACTATGAACGGTGCAAACAGGGCCATCAAAAATCCCCAATTTTTGTGAGTCAGCCAGCATGTTTTCCTGTTTCTTTCTTGTGCATTTAGCATACACTTTTCACTGGTGCCTGGCTGAGGAGTCCTGCAAGGTATGGCAGACTGCAAGGAGAGGGATATCACTGCAGGGTGGAAATGTGCAGGGGATAATTTTGCCCTGTATAGCTGCTGTTTGGAGTTGTCCAAAGGGCTCCTGATATGCAGCTCATAGTACTATAGACTGGATTCAGTCCATGATGCAGGCACAGCAGGAGCCTGCAATCTTGTGGCCATTGGCAAAAGCAGCCACTCAAAACTATTTTTTGCTGTTTCCGTTCCTTCAGCCAATGTGCCTGTTCCAGGAACTGAAATTCAGGTGTCTACACCCATGCTGCAATTCTGTCTCAACATTTATGCCACTGAAGTATTCAAGCTTATGGTGACTGAACAGCACATCTCTGAGTGGAGTGGCTGGTCAGCTACTGAGGTGACCTTGAAAAATGCATCCTTCAAAACATGGCTACCTCGCTGGAGTGCCTTCTGTGGGAAGAATTCCCAGCTATCAGCACCTGGGATTGGGGCAAAATTTGTGGGGGAATGAACAGGATGTTCTGTTAGTGCCCATGTGGGTTACTGCCTTTTCACGATTTCTGGTGCAGCCTGTGGTGGCTGCATGGAAACACACACGCTAATGCGGACTCAGAAAACTCCAAACCAACAGCTTTTCAATGTGTTTCTGGACTGCACAAAAACCGCAAGCTGTAGTTTAGACAGGTGATTTTGTCACCTCTGGGCTACACTTACCTTACATGGATTACATTTCAACCATGCTCCTCCCCTGGACAGTTCACTGTCTCTGGTTGGCTCATTAACACCACTGGGTTAGTACAGAGCAACATACTAACAGCAGAGGCAATATGAGGTTCTTATTTTTACCACTGGCACATCTTAGCAAGAATGTTTGAGTTTATGGTAATGCTTCATTTTTAAACGCTTGTGTTGCATTTCCCAGACTCCATTTTGAATTCCACATGGTCGTGGTGAGACACCAAAGAGTTGGTAGGCTGTCTGGTGTTAGTGATACTTGCTGCTGTCCATGGCTTGTAATAACATTTGCATTGGTTCATAAATAAAAACTCCCCCCCACCGTCCCCCAGTATATATTAATAAAGCTAAACATAGAGCCAGAAACTTTCCAGACTCTGAGGTGAGTTCTGTGTCTTCCCTCTCCGCTGCTGGTTCAGTGGCTGGCTGCTCATTGACATGGGGCAGGGGATGTCCAGAAGGTTCCCAGAGTAAGGATCCAGGATGTGCTGCAGCTGCTCCAGGGTCCAAATCCTCCTTGGGGACCAGTTCAAGTACCTGAGTCAATTTGCTAGCTTGATCCCATGCCTATTGGATCCCCTCTGGTATGCGGCTGGGTCAGAAGATTGCAGACCTGGCTGACCGGACTGTCATGGAGCTCTGTTGGCTCTGTACTTGGCATACTGTCCAGCACCCAGTCCAATTCCTCCTAACAGAAGCCAGACATTAGCACATTCTCAGAGGTGCATTTTTAATCTCTGGATTTCTGGTAGTTGATTTTGAGCTGCTTAATCTGCTCACTGCATTGGGACAGTGGTCCAGTAAATTTCCAGTGCTGCCAGTTTCTTTGCTACGTCCTGGAAAACGGTGTCGTTCCTGGTGCTCTGACTAAAATCAAACTTTCTGTTCACTTGGCACCAGAGAACCACCAAAATTGGTCTGTGCTCTCCCGACTAGGAAGCATTGCACAAAGAATTGCTGGTCAGGAGCCAGTCTGACAACCAAACAGGGTTCAGCCAGGTGAACAATGATTATAATTATGGCTAAGATTAGGTCGCAGGTATCTTTGGTAAGAGTCTTGAAGAGTTGCAGGCAATAAATCAAACTTCACAGCTACGATGGGTCCAAGGCTCTTACCAAAAATACTCCTGATTCAGTCACTACTTCTGGGGCTCCACAGCTTTGAGGGTCTGTGCTGGGTCGATGCCTGCTCCAGAGCTGGTTGTCCGCTGGCTGCTGTTTCTGGGGACTGCTCTCCAGATGGCTTCTGGGCACCCTAGGACTGCTGCTGCTTAGGCGGTTCCTAGGGCACTCCCAGGTCTGGTGCATGGGCATTTCTTGGAGCTAGCTACTGTTCTGACTGTCTCCAGAGTCAGCTGCCCAGGGCCACCTGAACAACAGCCTGGTGTGACTGGCCCCAGGGCTGCCCTTAGCACTGCTGCATGGGCATTCCCTGGAGCAGTTCCTGAGATGACTGCTTGAGCAGGCTGGGGGACCAGCTGGACCTGGGTCACTCCAGCAGGGGCTGATGTGGGTGATTATGGAGGTTCAAGCAGCTGGCTCCAGATTGTCCCAGCAGTGGCTTCTGCAGGTAGCTGTAGGGCACTGGAGCAGCTGGCCTCAGGGGTGGCTGCTCAGGTGGCCCTGACATCAGCCACAGCAACTGCTGCAGAAGTTATGGAATCCGTGACTTCCATGGATGAATTGCACCATTAGTTATAATTCATTATGTCTTTCCAGAGGCCATCTCCCTGCTGTGGTAGGGTGTAGTTTGCAATCCGAGGACAAATCAGACATTAAAGCTACTGAGCAAATATATTAGTTTTGACAGAAAGGAGAAAATCACAGTAATTGAAGAAAAGATGTCTTGCTAAGCTGAAGCAGCAGGAGTCAAACCGCAGTCCAGCCTCCTGAGAGCACCTCTGTTAAAAGTCAGTGTCCCCCAGAAGATGGTTAATCAAAGACTTTTCTATTTTTAACAGGACGGACATTTCCAAAGAAGGGCCAGACGTGTGTGGTGCACTACACAGGTGAGACGTGCTGAGTGTTCTGTCCCAGCAGCTTTGCACTTTAGGAACCATTTGTCATTACAGAATTCGTTATCATATTTTTCCTCTTTCTCTGCCCCTTTATTGCCTTTTATATTGTTCTGATCAGTATCCAGAAAGCTTGACTCTTGACTGGGCTGCTCTGACTGTGGTGCCCCAATGTGCATGCTATTCTTTGCTAAGTGGAATGTTTAATAGCGTATATTTAATAGAGGACACCACGTGGGCCTGATTCTCCTCTCCATTGCACTAGCCTTTGAAGGCAAGTGGAAAACACATGTTACACTGTGGAAGCCCAGGGCCCCTCTCTCCATTCTCTCAGACCCTGGGGTCATTTATTGATATGCAGTGATACTGCTTCTCTCCTTTGACTTTATATAAGGCAAAAACATGTATCCCAGATATCAGGGATAAATCTACTCCTGTGCAGAGGGAGCACTACAAAGGCTGTCCATCACTTATGTCCTGCTTTGAGAACTTAAATGGATCTCAGTGTTGCCTGTTGATGCTCTTCCATTGTGTGTAAATACTTAAGGCTACAGTTATACTACAGCGATCTGTTGACAGAAATCACTGCTGGAAGAGATTTCTCGACAAAACTCCTGTTGACAGATTGTGGCCACACACAAAAACCAATCAAGAGAGCTCCACTCTCTCGACAGAGCTGCTGGACTGCCCGGCCACTCTCTCGACAAAACAGGCACTCAGAAGCACAGCAGACAGGGCTGCCCATTGTTCTGGAGGCCCTGTCTGTCAACAGAAGGCCAACACCAAAGCATCCAAGCAGCTTTTTTTGTCGACAGAATCTGTCAACAGCAGCATTCTGCCTCAAAGCTGCCAGAACACTGCTGGCAAAAGTGTTGTGTTTTGTCCAGATCCCATTTTTTGCGTGCACACTCAACAAGTTTTGTCAAAAAACCTGAGGTTTTGCTGGCAAAACTCACTACTGTAACAACCATAGCCAAAGAGTCACTGAACTAGGGAGAGTGAGGATGACTCTGTAGCCTAGTAACTAGAGCATCCACCTGAGAGATAGGAGACTTGACATTTACTCCCCTTCTCCAATGACAGTAGTGTCTTGTGTATTTAGATTATGTGCAGTCTAGGGCAGGAACTATCTCTTACTTTGTGCGTGTAAACACCTAGTACTTTGAGGCTGGGTCTCATTTGAGTTTGCAAGGTGGTACTGTAATATCAACAATAATAACAGTAAGGGATCAAAGTGGCATTAATACTGGTGCACCTCAGTATTAGGGAAGTATTTTTCTAGTCAGTAAGTTCTTGGTGTGGGAAGTCTGTAGTGGCAGCTTGTCAGAGCAAGCTGGCTGGAGGTGATGGAAGAAGTGTGACTGTCCACTGAACAAGAGCTTGAACATTTTTAGCGTTTGTCACATTCTTTCTGACTTTGCATGCTTTGTCTAGTGGCTAAAGCACAGGGTTAGGAGCCAGGAATTCTAGACGTAAGTTCCTGCTGAGGCGTGCAGCCGTGCAGCTTTCCATTACGCCCAGCACAGGAGCTGTTAATGCACACTCCGAGGCTCAGAGCTGCAGTGAGGGGGAGATGCCTGTCCCCAAGGGCACTACTCCCATCCAGTCCCAGCAAAGACTTGCTACGGCTGGCAGAGTGGTGCCCCTTCTTGCCAGCTCCAGCTTGGACCTGCTGTGGCTGGGGGAGAGGAGTCTTTCCCTGCTGGCCCCGCCATCAGGGAGCTGCTGTGGCTGGGACAGCTCTGCTCTGGGGCCAGCAGGGAAGCAGCCAGAGCAGCAGGTCCAGCTCCTAGGGTGGTGCCCCAGGACAGGCAGGCACCAGGCAGTTGCCTTAGCTCTGTTGCCCAGGAGCCAACCTCTGCTCCATCCTGAGTCCCCCACCCCAAACTGGAATCATAGAATCATAGAACAATAGAGCTGGAAGAGACCTAAAAAAGCCATCGAGTCCATCCCCCTGCTCTAAGCAGGACCAAACCCATCAGATCAGCCCCTCCAGGGCTTTGTCGAGGCGAGACTTAAACACCTGCAGGGATGGAGACTCCACTACTTCCCTGGGTAGACCTTTCCGATGCTTCACCACCCTCCTAGTGAAAGAGTTTTTCCTAATGTTCAACCTGGACCTTTCCAACCACAACTTGAGACCATTGTTCCATGTTCTGCCATCCGTGACCACTGTGAACAGCCTCTCTCCAGCCTCTTTGCAGCCTCCCTTCAGTAAGTTGAAGGCTGTTATCAAGTCCCCCCTCCGTTTTCTCTTCTGCAGACTAAACAGTCCCAATTCCCTCAACCTTTCTTCATAAGTCATATGCTCCAGCACCCTAATTATTTTGGTCGCCCTCCACTGGACCCTCTCCAATGTATCCACATCCTTCCTATAAATGGGGCCCAGAACTGGATACAGTACTCCAGATGTGGCCTCACCAAAGCCATATAAAGAGGAATAATCACTTCTCTGGATCTACTGGCAACGCTCCTCCTGATGCAACCTAATATGCCATTAGCTTTCTTGGCTAAAACAGCACACTGTTGACTCATGTCCAGCTTCTCATCCACTACAACTCCCAGATCCTTTTCTGCAAAACTACTACCGAGCCAGTCGGACCCCAGCCTGTAACAATGCTTGGGATTCTTCCGGCCCAAGTGCAGGACTCCGCACTTGCCCATATTGAACCTCATCAGATTTCTTGCAGCCCAGTCTTCCAATTTGTTTAAGTGAGTCTGGACCCTGTCCCTACCCTCCAGCCTATCTACCTCTCCCCCTAGCTTAGTGTCATCTGCAAACTTGCTGAGGGTGCAATCCAATCCCTCATCCAGGTCATTGATAAATATGTTGAACAGAACAGGACCCAGAACCGAACCTTGGGGCACTCCACTAGAAACCTACCGCCATCCCAACATCGATCCGTTGATCACTACCCTCTGGGCCCGACCTTCTAGCCAGCTTTCTATCCATCTTACCGTCCATTTATCCAATCCACATTCCTTTAACTTGCTGACAAGAATATTGTGGGAGACCGTATCAAAAGCTTTGCTAAAGTCCAGATAAATCACATCCATTGATTTTCCCCTATCCACAGAGCCAGTTATCTCATCGTAGAAACTAATCAGATTGGTCAGGCATGACTTGCCCTTCATGAATCCATGCTGACTATTCCTGATCACTCTCCCCTCCTCCAAGTGCCTCAAAATGACTTCCTTGAGGAGCTTCTCCATGACTTTTCCAGGGACTGATGTAAGACTGACTGGCCTATAGCTCCCTGGATCATCCTTCTTCCCTTTTCTAAAGATGGGCACTACATTTGCCTTTTTCCAATCATCTGGGATCTCTCCCGATCTCCACGACTTTTCAAAGATAACGGCCAAGGGCTCGTCAACAACATACGCCAACTCCCTCAGAGCCCTAGGATGAATTAGGTCTGAGCCCATCGATGTATGTACATTTAGCCTTTTTAGATAGCTCCTAACCTGTTCTTTCCCCACCAAAGGTTGTCCACTTTCATCCCACAATGCATCACTTATCACATTAGTCCGGGAGCTGTCTTTGTCCATGAAGACAGAGGCAAAGAAAGCATTAAGTACTTCAGCTTTCCCTACATCATCTATCACTGGGTTACCTCCCTCATCCAGTAGGGGCCCCACCCTCTCTCTGATCACCTTCTTCTTGTTACCATGCCTGTAGAAACTTTTCTTGTTATCCTTCACATTCCGTGTGAGTCACAATTCCAGTTGCGCTTTCGCCTTCCTGATGACTGCCCTACATTCTCGAGCTATACGTTTATACCCCTCCCTAGACATCTGTCCCAGTTTCCACCTTTTGTAAGCTACCTTTTTGTGCCTACGTTTTCCAAGGATTTCCCGATTAAGCCAATCTGGTCTCCTACCATATTTACTTCTCTTGGTGCGCATTGGGACAGTTTCTTTCTGCGCCTTCAATAGGGCTTCCTTAAAATACTGCCAGTTTTCGTGGAGTCCTTTTCCCTTCACGGTAGCATCCCAGGGGATTCTGCCCATCAGGTTCCTGAAGGAGTCAAAGTCTGCTTTTCTGAAGTCCAAGGTGTGTAATTTGCTGCTCTCTTTCCTTCCTTTGGTCAGAATCCTGAAGTCTACCATCTCATGATCACTCCTTCCCAGGTTGTCCCCCACCTGTACCTTCCCTGTTAGTTCCTCCCTGTTTGTAAGCAGCAGGTTGAGCCGCGCACAACCTCTGGTCGGGTCCTTCAGCGCTTGTACCAAGAAGTGATCCCCAACATTCTCCAGAAATTTCCTGGACTTCTTGTATATCGCCATATTGGTCTCCCAACAGATGTCAGGGTGATTGAAGTCCCCCACGATAATGAGAGCTCGCAATCCAGAAACTTCTCTCAGTTGTTCAAAAAAAGCCTCATCTACCTCATCTCATCCTGATTTGGCGGCCTGTAGCACTCCAGCACTTTCATCCCCTCCAGCACCTCCACCCTGCAACCTACAGCTCCCTCCTGTGTTCCAAATCCTTCGATCCCACCACCCAGCCTAGAGCCCTCTTCTGCATCCCACACCCCTCATGTCCACAGCCCTTGAACCCCAATCCTCTGTCCCAGCCTTGGGCCCCTCATTCGTAGGCCCATCCCAGCATCCACACCCCTAGCCAGAGCCCTCACACTCCTGCACCCAGCCCTCTGCCCCAGGCCTGACTCTCCTCCCACACTCAGAACCCCTGGGCCCCTCTCTGGCCACATGAATTTGTTATGAGTGCTAGTTTGACATGTTGCACATCACCTCCTCACTAGTGCACATAAGAAAGTTCATTCCCCTCAGGGCTGGAAAATATTGGAACATGGTTCTGAGCCATGTTCCTGGCACTGCTGCTGAATTGCTGTGTGACCTCAAACAGACCTTGAATACTTAGGCTCAAATTCAGCCTTTAGTTATAGGAGAGGCACCTCTTACCTGATTGTAATTGAGGCTAGAACTGAGCCTTTTATCTTTCTGTACTCTGTTTGCTCATCTGAAATTGGGATAATACTACAGTTAGCCACTGTGGGGGAATATTACAAGCCTCAGTTCATTAATGTTTGTGTCATGCTGTGAGGGTTTTGTCTGAAGGCTGCTACCACAGTGCATATTACAGGATTATTTATTTATTAAACATCTTTCAGAGCAGCCCTTTGCTGGTGGCTGCAGACTTAATTAATGTCCACTGGGAAATCAGTCAGTTTCTTTTTAAAACACATATGATCAGGTAGCTCTCTGGACTACTCAGTATAGCACTCTCGACTACTGATTTCAATAGAACTATCCAAGCTCACCCAAGTTTAGATTTGGCCCTGTCTTTAAGGCAGAAATAATACATCGTGCTCTTGTCTTTTTCTTTTTGCTTGCATTAGTGGACTGGGGGGACACTGTTGTCCTCCCTTTGCCATGTTACCAAACGTTGCATATTTATGTGTACATTACCAAATTGTAATTTTTGTTCCTGGTGTGGACTGAAAGCTCTGGTTGCAACTGTGGGTCCTTGAAGATGCTACAGAAAGCCACAAGCTGAATTGTATCTTTTGATTGCACAAGTTGACTGCATAATGTGCAGCTTATTGGCAGTTTATGAAATGTGCTTGATTTATCATGATGAAAAAAGAAAAAAAATTCCATTTAACACAACACAGATTTTTATGGAGTTTTATTGTATGTGTCTAGCAAAAAGAGTACAATTTTCTGTGTACGTTCTTTGGGGCAAAATCAATCCAGACTTTAAAATGTATTCTTGTCATAATGCTTGGAGATCTCTGGGCATAAAACCAGATTCCCATCTAATCGAGACTGATATAATTCCCAAGTAACACCACTGAATGGAATGGAATTACACCACTTTTTCAGGTGAGAATCTGGCACATACTGCTTAATGTTTGCATGGCTTGATATACATTCACCCAATGTGGAAGTGCTCTGTGTCAGCATTGATGGAAAAGTCTCAGGCTTGGGCTACATGAGGGTAGACAGTCAGTTTCTGATATGCAATTCTAGCTACGCCATTAGCTAGAATCGACGTATCAGAATCGACCTTCTTACCTAGTGTAGATTGGGGCTGTTCAGTCTCGCGCTGATGCCCCTTACTCCACACAACAGCATGGAGTACCAGGATCGACACCTGAGCCCAGAGAGATCAATTTTGTTGCATCTTAACACACGCAGCAAAATCGAACTTGGGAAGATCAACCACACTGTGTCGATCATCAGTAAGTGTAGATGCACCCTAATATTAGCCCAGTCCTGTTTTCAAATACACACGTGAACACCCTGTATATCAGTGAGTGTTGTGCTTGTGTATACGAGGAAAGACTTAGCCCTCAAGAAAGAAGTTTAATCAACATTCTTTAATTAGCTGCCTGTCTGATTTTGGAATAGATAGTGAAAATAGAAATTAGAGCTAGCATTAATAAAACCAGTGGTGTAGCAGACTATATAACTGAGCCTTGAAGGATAGCCAGGCAAAACTTGCCTGGCTATAAGAAACTTAATTGTTTACAAAGCCTTTCCAACATGTCTTGTACAATAGGTTATGATGCCTATTCATATGGTGTGATGCCTCCCAATTCTTCATATTTTCTCGTAAAAGTCATATGCCTCTTTAACTTAGCCTAGCTTGAAAAGATGAAAGCTTTTCATATCTGCAAAGATCTGAGTGGCAGACTAAGACCAGCAAAGGTGTATCCCAAGTCTGTGAAGAAGAAAAACGTGGCTTGTCCTTTTCAGTGTGAAACATGAGATCCCCACTGGCAGTCTGCAAATATTAAGATTCTCAATGAAGTCAGTGAAATTTTCATTTTTGCTCTTTTACCATAGATAAGTTAATATATGGGAATATTTTAATGGAGAGTTTGTTACTGAGTGACTAGTGCCTCGGACTAGGAGTTAGTGGGGACCTCTAATAATTGACTTGCTTCCTCTGTCCCTCAGTTTTGAAATTTGTAAGACATGGAGATGGTACTTCAGAGGGTTGTCTTGAAACCTAATTAATGGTCACACAATGTTTTCAGAGTCTCTTGTTAGAAGAAACTATAGCTACATCTACATTACCCCTGAAGATTGAGCTGCTCTGGGTCAATCTTCTTGGGTTTGGTTTCACATGTCAAGTAGGGATGTATGAAATCAACCTATCGGGGTCAACAGTCAACCTCTGTGATCCTAGCTATCACAAGGACCTTCTTCAGTGAGGATGGCCAGGTCAGTAGTTTTCAAGTAAGTCAATTCTACCTATGCAATTGCAGTAGCTAGAATTGCATATCTGAAATTGACTTATTTTCCTAGTGTAGCCCTGGCCTGTAGAAGTGGGAAAAGATTGTGCGAATGGAGAGAATACACAGATCTTATAAGCAAAATATAGTCGCTTCAACAATCCAATGAATGAGTGAATTGGAAATCTCAGTTCATTCCCTAGTGGAAAAGGGTCCACATCATAAAATCAGTCCTCACATTGTCCTGTTCTTGCGCCCTTAAGCCAGGTCTACACTAGGGAAGAAAATTGACCTAAGATACACAACTCCAGCTCTGAGAATAGCATAGTTGGAGTTAACATACCTTAGGACGAATCTGCCATTTCCAGTGTGGGAGGTTGGCAAGGAGAAACTCTTCCATCAACTTCCTTTCGTCCTTGCAACTGTGACTACACAAGGAGCACTTGGGTTGACAGGGAGCACCCTCAGCATTCGATTTAGTGGGTGCATACTAGACCTGCTAAGTTGAACCCCGGAAGATGGACTTCTGGCGCATCGACTTGGCAGTAAGTGTAGACAAGTCCTTACACTGAGCAGTAGCCTACTATGCAGCAGTCCTATTGCTTGAAGTGAAGTTACTTGCAGAGTTAGGTGCCGCTTAGTGTGAACAGCGTTAACAGAATTAGACCCAGAACTGGCACAAGATGGCAGGCTTGGTGGCTATTTCAGCTGAGAGATAAGAAGTGACTAGGCATGTAGACTTCTTTA
Source organism: Carettochelys insculpta (assembly GCF_033958435.1). NCBI lineage: Eukaryota > Metazoa > Chordata > Testudines > Carettochelyidae > Carettochelys > Carettochelys insculpta. The sequence goes on from NC_134139.1 coordinate 193,630,549, forward strand.
TCACTTTAGCTCACTGTATGTCTGCAGGTCAGTGTTTTCACACATGATCTGCATGTAGAGGAGAAACCAGCACCACTGCTAGAACTGGGGAATCTTCTAACAAAACAGTATTTTATTAGAAGTGCCAGTTTGCCACAGTTTCACAGTAAAAGGCTGGTTTCTATGCTTTTCTTGACAGGAAGTGGTTCTCAGGTTGACAGTAGAAGTCAGAGAACAAGGGAGAAGCTGAGTTAAAGGGAGTGAGGACTGGAATATAGACTCCCCCACCATCCCCCAGCCTGTCTTCTCAATAAGATCCCTAACTATTGAGCTATTGGCTATTTGAGGGGTATTGGTTTTCTGGGCCAATTATGAATGTTCTCAGAGACATCCCAACACAGAGCAGCAAAACTCATGAAATTTCAAAAAATAATTGCAGAGTGGGAAGGCTGTATTCCACCCTGCTCAAACTGCTGCCCATTGTAGGGGTAAGTAGAAGACTTTCGTGTCCAGGGCTTCTCCGTAATCCCAACAACCATAAAACTCAGTTGAGAAAAACAAAGGACCTAGCTTCTTTTATGCAGATTTGAGATGACTGAAGAGATAACAAAAGATAGCAGAAGATAACAAAAAAGGCACTTTCTGCTCAGTGCATGGCTTTGCACTCATTACAAGATAGCTTCCACAGTTCGGAGACTACCAGCTTTTCTTTTCTGGCGAAGCACCCATTGAACTCAATAGGAGTTCCTTTCAGGGAGGATTTTCTGCATCAAGGTACCTCCGTTTGTGCATTGAAATTAAATTGCTAGGAAATAATTAAGCCCCCAGCTGTGTGTTCCATGAAAAACTATAGCAAGTTGATATTAAATCAAGAAAAGCTGCAAAGGTGCTTATGTAAGGTAACAAAGAAGTAATAGCCGCTGTTCATCAGACTGAGCTGAGTGCTAATCTGGGGCAACACAGTCTTGCAGAATAATTGACTGCTCTTTCAGACTGAAGGTTGCTGGCTCCCATTTGCACATGTTTACAGTGACCACAGTTATGTTCACTCTGCACATTTCTAGCTCATGTAAATTTAATGCCTGGGATCTGAAAGCTCTGTAATAATTGATGCCAAGTAGAATGCCAGATTCAGATTTTCACCAAAATGAAATAGATTTCTAATGGGTTTGTATAAGAAGAGTTCCACAATGATTCAGACTTCTGAGTCCATACTGAACCAGCACCAGCAAGATGTGAAGGAATTTTATGTTTAAAGTACCATCCTTCAAAGAAAATTTAAAACATAGTCCTAGCTGTTTCAGGGCATTGTAAATCCTATATTACTCATTCACAGAATCATAGGGTTGGAAGAGACCTCGTGAGGTCACTGAGTCCAACCCCTTTCTGAAAGCAGGAGCAATCCCTAAAAAATCATCCCAGTCAGGGTTATGTCGAGCTGGGATATAAAGACCTCTAGGGAAGGAGACTCTACCATCTCTCTAGGTAACCTATTCCAGAGCTTCACCACTCCTAGGCTACCTCTACACTGCATTCCACTTTTGGAAGTGGAATGCAAATAAGTGAGACTGGAAATGCAAATGAGGCACAGATTTACATATCTTGCACCTCATTTGCATATTTGTGTGCCATCTCGCTTCTGGAAGAGGCTTTTCCAGAAGCCAAAACAGCCGTGTAGATGGGGTTCCTTCAGAAACAAACCCTGTTTTTGAAAGAACCCTTCTTCCAGAAACAGAATCAGAAGAAGGGTTTTTTGAAAACAGGGTTTGTTGTTGAAGGAACCCCGTCCACATGGTGGAACACAGTGTAGACATAGCCCTAGTGAAATAGTATTTCCTAATATCCAACTGTGACTGCTTCCACTGCTCCCACCACAGCTAGAAACCATTGCTCCTTCTGTCATCTGTCACCACTGAGAACAGCCCCTCTCCATTCTCTTTGGTAACATGAGAATATATAATTCTGCTTTTATGCTCTGATTAATATTTTCTCATTCTTTTGTTTTGGAGGGGATGTAATGGGTAACTGACAACAGCTCTGGAAAGGCTACAGCTACTTCCTCCATTGTTCTGACCGGGGAATTTTTGAAGTGGGCAGACAGTGGCATAGATAGCTTGCACCTTCAGGAATGTGCCCTTCCTTGATGTTTCAGTGGTGTCACTTTGCACCTTGCCTCCAGTCAGTGAGCAGCAAGGCAGGTGCATAATTCCTGTCCTACTGCCCAGGACAGTCAGCAGTGCTTCTGCAGCACACAGCTGAGTGCTATCATCTGTATTACCTAAGTGGTTCCCTTTTTCAGAGTGTCCTGTTCACCTCCTGGCCTGAACCCAGGGACACGATCCTCTTTCTGAATCTTGAATTCCTGAGTCAGGGCTTCTGGTATCTGTAAGGAAAGGCAGTTAAGGGGCCAGGCCACCATGCTGAAATGAAAAGCACATGTTAAAAAAAGATTCTTAGCCCAATAACCCCTTAGCCTGTTTGAAGTGAAAACCTTTAAATGTCTAATTTCCTTTTCCTCATTTATGCTTCATGAGTCAAATTCTTGGATCCAGACAGAGGTTTTAAACACAGCAGGTTGCAGCCAAACAAAGAACCAAATTCTTCATGGATGTAAGATGGCATAATTCCGTTGTAAGCTACAGAGCTGCACTTCTTATGCCAGCAGTGAATATGGCCATTGCAATAGCAGCCTAAAATTTAGACTTGGATTTTAATCGCCCCAAATTCCAGGGCAAATCTGGAATTTTGGTTAGTTCCATTACAACACAGATATCATTTCATCTGAATAGCTAGGCTCTTTTACCACGCCCCCCATCAGAGTATCTGAGAACCTGATATATGAAGCTCTCATCCATGGTTAGGGTCTGGATCAGACTCACCTCTGATTGTGGTTTTGTTTACATTTCACATTTCTTTCTATTTATTGAAATTAAATTGTTAAGAGTCATTTTCTGGGTCTTCTCTAATAATAAGCATAATAATAGTAATAATAATACTTACCTCTTAGAGAGTGATTTTTACATGTGGATCTCAGAGCACTTTAGGGGAGAGTTCATTATTATGATCCTTGTTTTACAAGTGGTGAAACTGATGCACAGGAAGAGGTATAGCAACTCCCCTAATGCTCCCAACAGGCTAATGTCAAAGCTGGGAAGAGAATCCATAGCTGTGTCTACACGTGCACGCTACTTCGAAGTAGGGGCACTAACTTTGAAATAGCGCCCGTCGCGGCTACATGCGTCGGGCGCTATTTCGAAGCTAAGTTCGACGTTAGGCGGTGAGACGTCGAAGTCGCTAACCCCATGAGGGGATCGGAATAGCGCCCTCCTTCGACGTTCAACGTCGAAGTAGGGACCGTGTAGACGATCCGCGTCCCGCAACGTCGAAATTACCGGGTCCTCCATGGCGGCCATCAGCTGGGGGGTTGAGAGATGCTCTCTCTCCAGCCCCTGCGGGGCTCTATGGTCACCGTGGGCAGCAGCCCTTAGCCCAGGGCTTCTGGCTGCTGCTGCGGCAGCTGGGGATCCATGCTGCAGGCACAGGGTCTGCAACCAGTTGTCGGCTCTGTGGATCTTGTGTTGTTTAGTGCAACTGTGTCTGGGTGGGGCCCTTTAAGGGAGCAGCTTGCTGTTGAGTCCACCCTGTGACCCTGTCTGCAGCTGTGCCTGGCACCCTTATTTCGATGTGTTCTACTTTGGCGTGTAGACGTACCCTCGCAGCGCCTATTTCGATGGGGTGCTGCGCAACGTCGAAGTTGAACATCGACGTTGCCAGCCCTGGAGGACGTGTAGATGTTATTCATCGAAATAGCCTATTTCGATGTTGGCTTCACGTGTAGACGTAGCCCATGTGTCCCAAAGCTGGGAAGAGAATCCATGTGTTCTGCTCCCTAGGCCATATTGCCTCTCTCAAGTGCTGCTTTTGTGTCTTTGCAGTCATGCAATGAAAGGGTCTGCTTTGGAGCAAGATATTTCAACTGAAATGGTCTGGAGGGAAAACGACATTTTTATTCTTATTAGTTTTTGTCGGTCTTTGGAGTTAAATTGAAACTGTTGTGTTTATAAGAGTTGCAAACAGATGATGGGCTTGATTATTTCTTGTGGAAAAAAAAATGAAATCATCTACCATAATGGTTCAGAATACTACGAAAGCATGGCTTAAAGCCATTAGTTTACAGCACATTAGATTACTGGACCATTAGTGAAGAATATTGTTGCATTTTTAATAAGATCACCCTCATTGCACACTCACAAACCGTATTGATTTGGTAGAAGTTTGAAGTGGGTAAAAATAAATAACAGAATTGGAACCTTAGTGAGCTAGAAGATATCAGTGCCAAGCCAGGAATGATGTAGAGGTGGAAGATAGTTGGAGATGTCAGATTTTACAGAGAGCAGAGGGATTATAATTTCTAAAAGTCTGAGAAGCAATTTTAGATAGTTGCAAAACTCCACATTACAGTACAGGAGATCTTATTGGACTCCTCCTGCCTGGGAAACGTCCCTCTAATTCATTCTGCCACCATTGGGCCAGCCCACTTGTAGCTTACAGAGCATTTAAATTTTGCCTGCTGTGGTAGTGACAGACATCGCCAACCCATCGTGTTTAAAGAGGACAGACAGATAAGAATAGCAACAGTTCTTCAGCACTTGCCAAATTTATTTTCAGTTATGGGCACTTGTGTGCATTTTGCAGGCAAGTAGCTGTGTTGAAAAAACAAGGATACTAGGGCAACCACTATCTGAGCCTTTCCTTTTCTCTGAGAAACCAGAGTTCAGTGCAGCCGCGCAGGGTGTCAGCTGACAAAAGCCAAGCAGATGTTTCTTGTGAAGTGATCTTTGGATTTGGTGTCATAGAGCTGGCTGTGCAAGTGAAACCAGACATTATCCTGAAGTGCCATGAATGAATGAATATCTCTCACATGGATTCTTCCATTGCACTATCCGGTCTGTCTCTCAAATTCTCATACTGTCCCTGGAACAGCCTTCTTTGTCCATCCCCATTCCAGGGCACTTAGATTACTGTAAGCTATTTTGGAGATGTCTGTTGAGTATTGCAGTAGAACAGAACACTTCCAGATTTTTAGGTAATGTGGTACTGAATTTGACCTCTGGGCATGTTCAGACAATGTACTGAATGAAACTCACCCACAAACCTGACACTGCTACCTTCTGGAAAAGTTCTCATCTAGTTATGAATTTTGTGGGTGGAGCCCATCTAAAACTGACTAGAATGGAACTAATTGAGAAGAAAAGTAGAGCAGAAAATAGGAGGCAGCATGGTCTAGTGAGGGTGGAATAATGTTCTTTGAATAAGGACACTTGATTTCTTTACCGTTCTACTACTCATTCACCACGTGTCCTTAACCTGGTGACTTACCCTACCGCTTTAAGTCTTCCCATTTGTAAAATGGGTGTAGTAATCTTCTAATACTTCACAGAAGTGCTTGTACAGCTTCATTAATATTTGTAATGACTTTTGAGCCTCCAATGACAGACTTTTAGTGCAAAGAATTGCTAAGTTGTGGTTTGGAAAAGGAGGTGGAATGGAGAAAGAAAAAACAAAAAGAAGTAGCATTTTTTGTAAACTTATTTGTTTCAGTGCAAAAATATGGCCATAAGAGATGTGCGTGCGTGTGTATGTAAATATTTATAGGTATTTTGAGGTTACTGGAATTACTCAAAAGTTAGCGAAACCAGAAAAAGAGTAATTATTGAAGTATAAGATTGTAAGTTGTATAGAAAGGATGGATTCAACTAGACAGGAAGGAGCAGCACGTTAGAAACCAGCAAATGTTATTTATATCGCGAAACAGAAATTATGTGTAGGTGTAACCCACACACCTTCTGGGTGTGATGTATTGTCCCACCTAAGGGCCCCAAAACTGCTTACAGAGGGAATAATGGGTCTGCTCTACAGCCTTAGCTAATAGGCATCTGGCTTTTAGCTCATGCTGTAAATGCTCATGTTCAAAGCTCCAGGGTGGTTAACTTAATGTTGTATTGAAGAACTCATAGAGCTCTAATGTTTATGTTAACATTTTGGTAAGAGAAAACCCTCTAGGGAGAAGACACTAGCTGGACCAGTACGCAGTCTGTGTAGCTCCAGCTACCATTAATAGTCCCTGCCTTAGTTATGCACCATGAGACTCTTTTGACTTCCGTGCAGAATTTGGCTCCTTGACTTCACAGAAACATAAAAGGAAGAGCAGCACTGTCTACTGGGGTGTCATGGCTCTGGGTTCTTATTTTACTCACTGATACTTTGTTAATCCATCAAGGTCCCAGTTCTATTTTAGACTTGCTATATTCCTAGAAAATGTATTGGACATAGTACATGGGAGATAAGTTGTTGAGCAATTGATCCCGATGTTGCCATCAGGTTTGAGGTATTTGTGAGGGTGTACTGTGAAGCTGATACTTATTTCCACCAACTGCTCCCCGCCATCCTTTTCCACCAGAATGGCCCATGCTTGAAAATACTTCACAGTGTGAAATGTGTCTCTGCCGAGCCAAAATTAGGTTCCAAAGGTGCAGACATGAATAATCACTCATGAGATTAAAAGCCACAAGAAATCCTGTAGCATTTTATAAACTAACCTGAGATTAAGTGCACAGTGGTGCTGCAACTTGTCTTTTCCCCTGCATTATTAGAGTCACACTGTATTTAACAGGTGCAGTTGTCACACATGCAGTCAGTGGGGCAGTAGAACAACAGAAAGTGATAAACTAGGTGGAATACTTCTGACTGAGATAAAATCTCACCTCACCTTTCTCCCTGCTGAAATGTCACCGGAATGAGACCCCTAATGGCTTGTGCCATTACAGGCTTAAATCTGTTGTGTTAAATACTGAGAGGCAAGTCACCAAAAAAGCAGTCCTCTAGCACCTCAAAGACTGACCATTTTAATGATTAGGTAATGAGCTTTTGTGGGTAAGACCCACTTCATCAGAATTTGGAGCAAAAATGAGAATACAGAATGTATATATAGAGGGGAAAAGAAAAAATAATAAAAGAGTGATGGGTGTCAGTCCCACAAATATCAAAGGTGAGGAAATTGTGCTTATAATGTGTAAGATAATTGAGATCTCTTTTAAGCCCCTTTGTTCAGTTGTTTGTTTCCTTTGTTAGCTCCTTTTCAATATTTTCTGTTGTTGTAGCAGGAGTCACCAGCAGGTGCTGTTACACTGAGAGGCTTTCACAAGTTCTTTTTCCAAGAGTTACTCCTTGGGGAATTCTGCACCAAAAATTAAAAACTATGTGCGCAGTATTTTAAAATGTTGCAAATGTTATTGGTCAATGACTAAATGAGGAGGCTCCAGCTAGCATGACAGGGGGCCAGTCCATTGGGAAATCATTCTTTAGTCTCTGCCCCTCTCCGGACGAGGACTGTCTCCAACCCTGACGTTCTGGGCCCATGCCCCTCTGTGCCAGGCACATGCGGTGTAGGCAGGCAGGCTCAGCCCAGTTGGATCCAAGGGTGGAGGGCAGTGGCACTGACAGCCACTCTGGATCCCAGAGCAAGATGGGAGAGGGGCCCAGGTCTGCGCCCTAGAAGGGGCAGAGACAACGGTGGAAGAGGCTGGGCCTCGGGCATTAGGCCCTCAGCACTTCCGAGGCCACAGTGCTGGGCCACCTCCACTCCCTCACAGCTGCAGCACTTCAAAGATGCCCGGAGCTCCAGCCACCACCAAGGTAGCAGCAGTGGTGGCTGGAGCTCCAGGCCTGTTTGAAACACTGTCATGGGAGCAACTACCCCCTTTGCCTCCCCGCCCCACCCCCCATTGGCAGGCCTGGTAGAGAGTCTTGGCAGTGGGGGTTTGTGTGTGAGGGTTCTGTGTGGGGCAGCTCAATGGTAGATCTGGATACACAGGAGCTCATGGAGGGTGGAGGGGCAAAGGGACTCTGTAGGAGGTGTAAGGGAAGGTGGCTGTGTCTCAGCAGGGCAGTCTGGGTGTGGGGTGAGGTGGCTCACTGAGGGGGGTTCAGGTGCTAATGGAATGGGATTTGGTGGAGTGAGGGACAGGGGTGCAGCTGTCTGGGGTTCCATGGGGTGGGTGGTCCAGGTGGCTCATTGGGGAGGTCCAGGTGCAGGGTGGTAGGGCTTATTAGGATGGGGGTTCAGTGGGCCTGCACAATGACAGAGCCCCAGCTACTGCTGTTGCCACTAAGGGGATGCTGCATACTGGGCTCCCACTTTCTCCCAGTTGCCTTTTTTCCCTTTTCTTCTGCATCGCCTCCCCACTGCCCTTGCCCATCTTCTCCCCTCACTCCCCCATTGCCCTGTTCTACCCCATCCCCCTTCCTGCTCCACTGCATTTCCAGTAGTATGAAAGTAGCAAATGACCAAATATTATTAGCTTCTGCAAACTAGGAGCAATCGGTATGATTATTTAAAATGTTTACAGGTAAGAGTAAATAATTATGAAAAAGAAACTATACAGTAAAATGGTCTCTAGTGGATGAGTTTATTAATTTTTTGGCTTCTCATTTAGCTTAACAGCTCTTTGTAGCTACATCTACACAACTGCCTTAACTTGAAATAAGCTATGCAAATTGCATAGCATATTTGGAGTGTAGATTGAAATAGGCTGTTTCAGCATTTGGCGCTGTCTAAACAGAGTCAAGAGTCAAAGTGCTGTGCTATTTCATGGTGTCCCTTACTCCTCCTGCAACGAAGTGAACAGGCATGCCAAAATGGCACACCCATCATTTCAGAAAAATATTTTGAAATGGGCACGTTTCAAAGACACAGACACCGAGGTATCATGAAATAGCTCTGCCATGTAGACGTAGCCTGTCTGACCTTTGTCACAGTAGAACAGAGGAAAGATTTTTGTTTTCTACTTAACATACTGTATGTCTATGTATTATTGAATTTGAGTGAGAGTTTCAAAAATATCTGTGCTTAGATCTTCAGGTCTGAAATAGAACTGGGATGCATTAGTTGCTAGTGAGCAAAGTGTGTCTGAGTACTGGTGTTTACTATTTTATCATAATTAGCTTAATTTATCTTAGTCTATGGCCCTAGTCCACCATAACAGTTTTGCAGCTGATGTCTGTGGAGGAAGGATTTGTGTTTATGAAAAATAGATTGTGGCAAATGAAGTTGATATCACATCTTCTTTGTAGGGCTTTTTCTTCAAGAAAAGCAATCCTACACTTTCCTGTTGTTTCATCGATTAAGATCATTTACAGCTAGAAGGACCATTATCTAGTCTGACCTCGTATAACTTGCAGGCCGTAAAATGTGGTATATCGAACCAGGTGCTTCATTCATACAAATTCATTCCTGTGGGTTACTTTGCCTGTTGTGTTTGTAGAGCTCTTCTACATCCTTCTCATGTAGAGATCTTTGAGAACCAAGCCCTTAATCCCAATGCCCATGAGAACTCTCTGTGCTCTTTAGAATTATGTTCTGTCCTTGTAATGGAACAGATCAAAACTGGATCTGCACATTTGTACAAAGCTCCGATGCAAAGTTTGCAGGTGTGCGCCATCTCTGAACTTGCATTATGGTACCAGAAATTGGGAATAGAAACCTGTAGGGGTCTACCAGTCACCCAGTCTTGCTGAGTGTCGACAGCCCCAGGGAAAACTGACTTTAGTGGAATCTAAAGGTCCTTAGGATTTTGCAGGAAGTGTGCCAGATCAGGAGGGATTGTTCCATACAGAGCACAAGTACCACTTATATTTACTTACTGTCTGTGGTCCAGCTTGCATCTGTATTGGTTGCCTCTTTTCTCCTAAGAAGTAATTAGAGCATAATCTAAATGCAACTAACAAAGAATTCAGAATGGCCAGCTCCACAAAGCAATGTCACGTTTTGTATTGAAATCATTTTCCATGCCAAGCCTAGGGGTCCTACCAGTGTTTCTTACATTGCTTTATTTTTTATTAAATGATGCTTATTTCACATTTTCAAATGAAAATAGCTTTTTTTCTTAGTGATTTTATGATGTGCTTCAGTTTCCTAGGATTTCCTTCTCCTGTCTCACCATTGCTTTAGAAATTATGAACAGAGATGTCAGAATTATTATTTAGGCAGAGCATTAGCACAGTACTAATGTAACCATAAACTCATTTTATTAAATCCAAAGGCCAAATGGTATTTATAGATGCTCTAAAGGGGCCTAAAAGCCTAAATAATAAGCAATTTACTACATCCTAACAGTAACAAAGCTGTTCTGGGCATTTGATCAAGATATTTACAAATAGGCTAGCGTTAGGGGTGTTTAGACCCCTCCGGCTGGCTCCAGCGTGGTCAGGTAGGGACTAGGAATGAACCTTTTAAGAGTTTACTTCTTTGTATCCTTTAATAAACCAGTATTGTCATTGCCACCTATCACGTTAAGCTAAACACCAATTTGAGGCCATTTAGCCTTAATCCAGCCTTAATGCAGTTAAGATTAACAACCACGTTTCTCCCAAAGGCCTTTCCTCTCTGTCTCTTCCCTTTCTTTCTGACTAGCAGGTTTTCTTTTCTTTTGCTCCTGGAGCCACAAAGGCCCTGATTTGTGAGGTAACACTGGTATGGGGGGGGGGGGGGGCGGGGGATGACCATGTTGGTTCCTTCTGAGACAAATTATCTTAGTCTTATTTAACACCATCTTCAGCCACTCCATCAGAGGCCTTCTTTTTAAAAACTCCCACTTATTTTTTTAAGGTAAACTCTCAGTTCAATGGACTAGTGAGGGAGGGGTGTCCGTTAAAGCCGAAAGTCTGTTAAACAGAGGGTTTACTGCTCAGTCACCCCTGCCAGGCTCCGCCAGCCCCAGCACTGCCCCTGCAAAAACATGCGTGCAACTCACCAAAGGAACTGCCACTGCTGGAGGAGCTGCCGGAGCCTGCTGCCACTGGAGGAGCCACTGGAGCCCACCGTGCATAGCTGGAGCTTTCCTGCCATGGAGTGGAACCTCTCCATGCACAGGTGGAGCTTTCCCAACGTGCGGGTAGAGTTTTCCTGCTGCAGCACGAGACTCCGCCATGCAGCTGCAAGACCTGCCACTGCCACCATGCGCCACGCACTTCTCCCACCAGGGTTATGTGAGTGCCCCCTGCCCAGGTATGTGCCCCAGCCCTGGTGGAAAGAGCACACAGTGGCTCTGGTGGCAGTAAGTCCCTTACTTTTGGGGGGCGAGGGGTGGTGGAGGGTGGGCTTTAGGATTTTACAGACCCCGATTAAGTTGGCTTTGGGAACAATGAGGGGGGCTGGCTGACGTCCACTGTTCCTGAAGTCCGCTAAATTGGGGTCTGTAAAATCAAGGGTTTACTGTCTTTGACCCAGACATCCTCTGTACTTCATTCTTTCTGGCCTTATCACTCATTGGCCATGTCTGCACTAGCCAAAAACTTTGAAATGGCCATGCAAATGGCCGTTTCAAAGTTTACTAATGAAGCTCCTTTTCGAAAGGACTCCAGCAACTTCGAAAGCCCCTTATTCCTATTCCTTTCGAAAAGGAGCCCTGTCTGGACGAGCCACGCGGCGGCGAGCCGTGTTAATTTCTAAGTGCTGCGGCTGCCCTCATGCTAATGAGGCACTGAATATGTATTTCAGCACTTCATTAGTAAACTTCGAAATGGCCATTTGCATTCCCAATAGGAATAAGGGGATTTCGAAGTTGCTGGGGTCCTTTCAAAAAGGAGCCCTGTCTGGATGAGCTGCGCAGTGGCGAGCTGTGTCAATTTTGAAGTGCCGCGGCCGCCCGCATGCTAATGAGGTGCTGAATATGTATTTCAGCGCTTCATTAGTAAACTTCGAAATGGCCATTTGCATGGCCATTTCAAAGTTTTTGGCTAGTGTAGACGTAGCCATTATTTTCATTCTTTTATGTGCTAGTTAGGGCCTGTCTTTACAACGTATATTTCTTTATTTCTCTAATTTTATATTTATTCTACAAAGGGCCATCCCAAAGTCCTTCCTCACATTGCGTTTACTTAGGCAAACACCCATTGGCTACGCTTGAATAAGGCCCATTGAGCAAAATCCTGCATTTGGATGTCCAATGAATCTTGTTTGATGTCAGTGGGAATTCTGCACGCAGAAGGAATGCTGGAGAGGAGACATGGTCTTGTGGAGGAATGCTGGAGAGGAGACATGGTCTTGTGGTTAAAATTTGGAAGTTGGGAGGCTAAAGTTCTGACTCTGATTCTGCTTCAGATTCATAGTGGAACAGTGAACAAGGGCCTGATTCTGCCATCTTTACTCACATTCATGAATACTTTATTCCATAAGTAATCCTGTTGGAATGAAGGGCAGATGCATGCAGATACAGACTACTACTCCTCTGATATTTGTCACTATATTAAATGTCAAAACAAAAAGCAGTCAAGTAGCACTTTAAAGACTAGCAAAATAGTTTATTAGGTGAGCTTTCGTGGGACAGACCCACTTCTTCAGACCATAGCCAGACCAGAACAGCAACAGACCAGAACAGGCTATGGTCTGAAGAAGTGAGTCTGTCCCACGAAAGCTCACCTAATAAACTATTTTGCTAGTCTTTAAAGTGCTACTTGACTGCTTTTTGTTTTGATAGTGTATAGACTAGCACGGCTTCCTCTCTGTTACTATATTAAATGTGAATAAGTGTGTTGGAACTAGGGCCTTCCTTTCCCTCTCACTGTAATGGTATTATGTTGCTTCCCAGAAGTGTTGTGAAGATAAATGAATGTAGAACATAAATCAACAGAGATATACACATTATTATAAGTATCATAACTAAGTAAGTGTCATAATTACAAACAATATACTGTAGTTCAACTATAAGATATGGACTTGATGCAGGAATTACTGAGTGAGTTATTTGGCTGATGCTATGCAAGAGGTCAGCTTACATGATCAGACCAGACACTTCTACCCTTAAAATTGATGAGCCTATGAAAGTATTAGAGTAGGAGATGGCAGTGCTGATTGGAGAGATGATCTCCAGTCATTAACAGAGCACAGGAATGTTTATAGCTCACACAGAATGCATTTGTCATTCACTGTAAGGAAAGCAGCTTGTGTAATGCCCCACACAGCCTCCTGGACCAGAGTTCCCTGTCACATGCATGGTAGCTGACTTGACATTTCACTGGCCTATTTTTCTGGAAGACTTTTGAAAAAAGAAGTTTAAAGGAATTTTGTGGACTGTTTTGCATCATCAGTTTCATGCAGGCACAGGGACTTCTAATGTTTCTGTAGCAGTTGCTACTCTCAGTAGCTAATTTTAGCTGATGGGTGCAGTGCCATATCTTCAGCCCCCGCCCCGACCCCTTTGCAGCAATATTGCTTAATGCAATGTGTGGTGGGGTGCTTCCAGGTGGAGTAGGCTGGTTTATACGGTTTGCATATTGCACACACATCAGTGCTGTGTCCTGTTATGGGAAAATCATACATTTAGTAAACAGCCTTAATAGCTTATCCTGATTCAAGGACTGTTGTGTATACAGTAAATCCTCAATTTTACAGACCCTGATTAGGTGGACTTTGGGAACAATGGACAACCCCTGTGACCCATAAAATCCTGAATTCCCTTGCCTGCCCCCAAAAAAGTTAAGGGACTGACAACAGCCATGGTCTGGAGCAGCCAACACCTCTTCCACTGGAGCTGCCATGCGCTCCTCTCACTAGGGATGGGAGGTGTATGTTGGCAGACAGCACTCACGTACATGCCCCACCCGTGGTGGGAGGAGCACGTGGTGGTTTCGGTGGTGGCAGCTGCTCCAGGCCGTGAGCAGTGGGGCGCCTCCGGCCGCATGGTGAGGTCCCTCCAGCCACTGATAGAGTCCCCTGATAAGATTGTAGTTTATTGTGTTTACTCTGCACTGGGCCAGAACAGAGCCCTGATCACAGGAATGTCCCACATATAAAGAACATAAGAACATAAGAATGGCCATACTGGGTCAGACCAAAGGTCCATCAAGCCCAGCATCCCATCTGCCGACGGTGGCCAATGCCAGGTGCCCCAGAGAAGGAGAACAGAAGACAATGATCAAGTGATTTATCTCCTGCCATCCATCTCCTGCCCTTGTTATGAAGGCTAGGGCACCATACTTTATCCCTGGCTAATAGCCATTTATGGACCTAACCTGCAAAAATTTATCAAGCTCTTTTTGAAACCCTAATAGAGTCCTGGCCTTCACAGCCTCCTCGGGCAAGGAGTTCCACAGGTTGACTGTGCGCTGTGTGAAGAAAAATTTCCTTTTATTAGTTTTGAACCTACTACCCATCAATTTCATTTGGTGTCCCCTAGTTCTTGTATTATGGGAAAAGGTAAATAATTTTTCTATATTCACTTTCTCCACACCATTCATGATTTTATATACCTCTATCATATCGCCCCTCAATCGCCTTTTTTCCAAACTGAAAAGTCCCAGTCTCTCTAGCCTCTCCCCATATGGGACCCTTTCCAAGCCCCTAATCATCTTAGTTGCCCTTTTCTGAACCTTTTCTAATGCCAATATATCTTTTTTGAGGTGAGGAGACCACATCTGCACACAGTACTCGAGATGTGGGCGTACCATAGTTTTATATAGGGGAAGTATGATATCTTTTGTCTTATTATCGATCCCTTTTTTAATAATTCCTAACATCCTATTTGCCTTACTAACTGCCGCTGCACACTGCGTGGATGTCTTCAGAGAACTATCCACTATAACTCCAAGATCCCTTTCCTGATCTGTCGTAGCTAAATTTGACCCCATCATGTAGTACGTGTAATTTGGGTTATTTTTTCCAACATGCATTACCTTACACTTACCCACATTAAATTTCATTTGCCATTTTGCTGCCCAATCACTCAGTTTGCTGAGATCTTTTTGTAGTTCTTCACAATCCCTTTTGCTTTTGACTGTCCTGAACAACTTGGTGTCATCTGCAAACTTTGCCACCTCACTGCTTACCTCATTTTCTAGATCATTGATGAACAAGTTGAACAGGATCGGTCCCAGGACTGACCCCTGGGGAACACCACTAGTTACCCCACTCCATTGTGAAAATTTACCATTTATTCCAACCCTTTGTTTTCTGTCTTTTAACCAATTCCTGATCCATGAAAGGACCTTTCCTCCTATCCCATGACCACCTAATTTACATAAAAGCCTTTGGTGTGGGACCGTGTCAAAGGCTTTCTGGAAATCTAGGTATATTATGTCCACTGGGTGCCCCTTGTCCGCATGTTTATTAACCCCTTCAAAGAATTCTAATAGATTAGACAGACACGACTTCCCTCTGCAGAAACCATGCTGACTTTTGCCCAACAATTCGTGCTCTTCTATGTGCCTTGCAATTTTACTCTTTACTAGTGTTTCTACTAATTTGCCTGGTACTGATGTTAAACTTATCGGTCTATAATTGCCAGGATCTCCTCTAGAGCCTTTTTTAAATATTGGTGTTATATTGGCCGTCTTCCAGTCATTTGGTACCAAAGTGGATTTAAAGGATAGGTTACAAACCACTGTTAATAACTCCGCAATTTCACATTTGAGTTCTTTCAGAACCCTTGGGTGAATGCCGTCTGGTCCTGGAGACTTGTTACTATTCAGCTTATCAATTAATTCCAAAACCTCCTCTAATGTCACTTCAATCTGAGTGAGTTCCTCAGATTTGTCGCCTAAAAAGGCTGGCTCAGATTTAGGAACCTCTGTAACATCTTCAGCCGTGAAGACTGAAGCAAAGAAATCATTTAATCGCTCCGCAATGGCACTGTCTTCCTTGATCGCTCCTTTTATATCTTTATCATCCAAGGGCCCCACTGCTTTTTTAGCAGGCTTCCTGCTTCTAATGTATTTAAAAAACATTTTACTATTGTTTTTTGAATTTTTGGCTAGCTGTTCCTCAAACTCTTTTTTGGCTTTTCTTACTACATTATGACAGTTAATTTGGGAGTGTTTATGTTCCTTTCTATTTTCCTCACTAGGATTTGACTTCCACTTTTTAAAAGCTGCCCTTTTCTCTCTCACTGCCTTTTTAACATGGCTGTTTAGCCATGGTGGTTCTTTGTTAGGTTTCTTACTGTGTTTTTTTATTTGGGGTATACATTTAAGTTGGGCCTCTAGTATGGTGTCTTTAAACAGTTTCCATGCAGCTTCCAGGGATTTTAGTTTAATTACTCTACCTTTTAGTTTCTGTTTAACTAGCTTCCTCATTTTAGTGTAATTCCCCTTTTTGAAATTAAATGCCAGAGTGTTTGACCACTGCGGTGTTCTTCCCAACACAGGAATATTAAAAGTTATTATATTGTGGTCACTATTTCCAAGCGGTCCAGTAACAGTTACCTCTTGGACCAGATCCTGCGTTCCAGTCAAGACTAGATCGAGAATCGACTCTCCCCTTGTGGGTTCCTGTACTAGCTGCTCCAAGAAGCAGTCATTTAAGGCATCAAGAAATTTAATCTCTGAATCCCGTCCTGAGGTGACATGCACCCAATCAATATGGGGATAATTGAAATCTCCTATTATTACTGTGTTTTTTATTTTGATAGCCTTTCTAATCTGCCTCATCATTTCAGCATCACTATCACTGTCCTGGTTAGGTGGTCGGTAATATATTCCTAATGTCATATTCATATTAGAGGAATGAATTGTTATCCATAATGATTCTATGGCACATTTTGATTCCTTTAGGATTTTTACTTCATTTGATTCTATATTATCCTTCACATATAGTACCACTCCGCCACCCGCACGACCTGTTCTGTCTTTCCGATATAATTTATATCCCGGTATGATAGTGTCCCACTGATTTTCCTCATTCCACCATGTTTCTGAGATGCCTATTATGTCAACTTCCTCCTTTGATATGAGGTACTCCAGTTCACCCATCTTATTAGACAGACTCCTAGCATTAGTGTAAAAGCATGTTAGAAAACTACCACTATTTATATGTCCGCCTTTCACAGACGCGTTGGATTTTTTTATGCACGATTGTTTCACATCTGATCTTGCCCATATATTATTTCCCACGTTCCCTATCTGACTAACTTCTAGGGAATCCCTGTCTATGGAGCCTCGTGTAAGAGAAGTCTCCGTCCGATCCAGGTGCTCCCCCGCACCAATCGGCTTTCCCCCACCTCTTAGTTTAAAAACTGCTCTATGACCTTTTTAATGTTTAATGCCAGCAGTCTGGATCCACCTTGATTTAGGTGGAGCCCATCATTCCTGTATAGGCTCCCCCTACCCCAAAAGTGTCCCCAGTTCCTAATAAATCTAAACCCCTCTTCCCTACACCATCGTCTCATCCACGCATTGAGACTCTGAAGTTCTGCCTGTCTATCTGGCCCTGCGCGTGGAACTGGAAGCATTTCAGAGAATGCCACCAAAGATGTTCTGGATTTCAGTCTCTTTCCTAGTAACCTAAATTTGGCCTCCAGAACATCTCTTCTACCCTTCCCTATGTCATTGGTACCAACATGTACCACGACGACCGGCTCCTCCCCAGCACTGCCCATAAGTCTGTCTAGATGCCTCGAGAGATCCGCAACCTTCGCACCAGGCAGGCAAGTCACCATACGGTTCTCCCGGTCATCACAAACCCAACTATCTATATTTCTAATGATCGAATCCCCTACTACTAAAACCTGCTTCTTCCTAACAGCTGGCGCTCCCTCCCCCGGAGAAGTATCCTCGGCACGAGAGGATACAACAGCACCCTCTGGAAGGAGGGTCCCAACTATGGGATGGTTCCCCTCTGCTCCCCTTGACTGCTCTCCTTCCCTGAGCCTTTCATCCTCCGTAACAGCCTCAGGACTGTCAGATTGGAGGTGGGACAGCCCTACTATGTCCCGGAAAGTCTCATCCACAAACACCTCTGCCTTCCTTAGCTCCTCCAGTTCAGCCACCCTGGCCTCCAAAGCACGCACTCGGTCTCTGAGGGCCAGGAGCTCCTTGCATCGAGCGCACACATACGCCACCCGCCCACAGGGTAGGTAGTCATACATACTGCACTCGACACAATAAACAGGATAGCCCCCACTCTGCTGCTGGGCTTCTGCCTCCATTTCCTACTCTAGTTATATATGAGGGTTAATTAAATGTTTCAGATAGAGGTTGTTATAAAGGATTTAGTTTAAGGGCAATAGAAGTCACTGGCTCCCTCTCTCAACTCCCCTCTCCAAACTCCCTCCTGTTAGCACGCACCCTGTTCGCGAGCACCCGGTCGCAAAGCTCCCTGGTCGCTTACTAGCAGGGTTTAAGTGCTCGGCCTCCCTGATAGCTCCTCCCTCTGCCTACAGCTCAGCCAATCAGCACACGGTGTTTCAATTCAAACCTAATCAGCTTCCAACTGCCTGCCTGCCTGCCTGAGCACACGGCCTTTCAAACAAACAAACAAAAATATACTGCCCAGGCCAAGTGAATTAGTGGTTGACAACTAGAAAGACAGGATTTGTCTTCTCCTGTCCATACGGCCAGAACCGGTGTGGAGGGAGCAAGGGAGAGAAGACGTGGGGTTATATGGCACCATAAAGTAGTCACAAGCAAGACCCTGCAGCTGCTTTGCAATGCGATGGGTTTGTCACTCAAGGCCAATGCCTTAGTTAATGGTCAAGACTTTGGCCTGTGTTTGTATTGTGACCCTTTCACAAGGGTTATGCAGTGACAAAGCATCTCTCCAGCTTCCCAAGGCTGAATGAGACTGCTGTACAATGTAACTTTTTGCTAAAGCATTCTACTGATTTTGTTAAAAGGAAAAGATAAATGTAAATTTATTCACTAGTACACACTGAGTTGGATCAGAGTTCAGGGTAACTTGATTACAGCCTAGGACAACTTCATCAACTTTAGATGAGATATAAAAGACTCATTATTTAGCTTCACAGTAATGGATTTTGTATGTTGTCATGGTCTCTTATGTAAGTGTTTTGCTTAGAAGTTGTGTAACATTCTACTTACCTGACCCTGTGCAGTAGGTATGTTGTTTGATTTGTTTTGTTCTGAGTGATTCCAGGAAAGAGCTTCCAGGAAAAATCATTTGCCTTTGATTTGGTGCTACTAAGGTCAGCTATTAATTTTAGGGTCCTTATTACTAAAGGCATGCTGCTGCAGTGATCAGACAATGGCTGTCCGTAGGCTTGAGATAAAAAAAAATCTTAGCAAAGATACTGGCTGTAAAACATCTCCCCAACATCTCCCCTTCAGTTGTCTGTATCAGAACGGTTCTTGTCTGGTAACAGACTAATCCCTGGTGAGAGTCTTAATACTTCACTTTTAATCACAATAAAATGAGAACCATACATGATCATTTGTTTGTTTCCATTTAGTGTAGATTTAAAGCGAAATTCTGCAATGACAGTAATTCCAAAGCACTATGTCCATGCACTATTCTGCTTTCTGTCTTTTCATAGCAACCTCATTGTTTCTTCTGTAAGGAGAGGTGAATATTATGTTTATATCACAATTGTATCCCAGGGCCTCATTGTGGGTGACTCTGAATCAATCGATAATAAGAGAAAGCCCTAGCCACAGAGAGCAGAGAAGAATGGAGGAAAGAGGAACGCAATCAAATTTATGGAAATATTAATACACATTTGCTTTTTTTTAAAAAATGAGGTTACCCTAACTAAATAAAGTTGAGAGCCAGCTAGCCTCATTTGCCTCCAAACTCTGTCATGTATTTCTTGTAGGTATCGTGGCCCAGGTAGGTCTTAAAGAGGAATGTGAAAGAGAGGGAGCTGACCTCACAGACCAGTTCAGGAAGAGAGAAGGGAACATTTAGTGCACAGAACTTTGGAATGAAGAATCACTGTGTGTCTCAGAGAAAAAAAAATTGTCCTGGGTTTGCTTTAACAATCTTGCTTTCCTCTGGCAGCCCTGCACATTCCTTTGATGTGGAAATGCTGGTACTACAGTATGTACAGTATGAATGTGTCGCTATTAATACCACCACTGGAAAGGGGAGGACTGGGCAGTATAGGATGTGTGAAAAGACATCTTGTACTTGTGTTATCATGACTTTGGGACTGAGTCATTCCATCCTGTCTGGTGCCACTGTGGAGTCCAGTCACTTCAGTGATGTAAGCCAGCCCGAGCCAGTGATATATTAAGCATATAGGGCAGTCTCCCAGCTTTTTGCCTTTTGTCTCTCCCCCTTTAGGTCTGTAAATATTTGTTCTGTCCACATCTATTGTTGGCACAGAAGCACTAGAAGAAAGTTCCCTTAAGCCGGTCTTTGCATAGTTGGCTGTGTGCCAGTGAAAGTTAAACCCAAACATGTCAGCCCCTCACTGCCCTGGCTGATTCTTTTTCAGTAATAAATTATGTCTGTTTTCAAGACAGGAATTTCCTGAGGCCAGGTTGTTGCTTCCCGAGGGCAACCTTCTGTCAGGCTAGTTTAACAGCATGTGCCACCACAGTAAGTGCCAGGAGAGATTTTTGTCTGCTTTTTACCCATACTGTCCTATTTGGGGGAGGGTTAGCTCAGTGGTTTAAGCGTGAGCCTGTTTAAACCCAGGAGTGTGAGTTCAATCTTTGAGGGGGCCATATAGGAGTCTGGGGCAAATAGGTTAAAAGAAAATCTGTCAGAGATGGTGCTCGGTACTGCCAACAGAGCAGGGGACTGGACCTGATGGCCTCTTGAGGTCCTGTCCAGCTCTGTGAGAGGTGTGTGCATCTTGGTGCTTTTCCTCTGGCAAGTAAAGGTTGGGGGTCTGGGGATATGTTTCTACAGTTAGTCCATTTGCTCTGTGAGTCAGAATCTCCTCGTGCTGTTTGCTGTCTGTAGTGGACATGCCGAATTTCCCAACAGGAAATAGGAGTTAATGCAAACGTTCCCTACTGGGCAATTGGCACATAGTATCTTGAAGCTTCTCTATTGCTGCCCCCTTTGAACATTACATCACTGTAAGTATTATTTACAAGCTACCAAAAATGAAGCTGTATAACATGGATGTATCAAGGAGGCAGCTCTGCCTTGCACAGTTTACTGGGGGAGTGTCTCAGGACCATCTACAAGTGTTACTACCAATATAGATTCACATCTGGGCAGGTAGGTGCAGAGGCTTGAGTCATGTAGTTTTGGTGAACTAACCCCAACTCATCAAACCCACCTAAATGAAGCCTGCTCAAAGACTGCTTTGAATTTGGGGTTCATATGAACCCGTACAATCAGTCATCATCATAAAGAAGCCAAAACCCCCTCAACAGATCTCAGCCTCCGTTCCCACCAAACGAACCTTTATGTGCCTCTGATAGGGTGTCTAGTATCCTACAAGACCCTTCATGGTCCTGAACTCAAAGAGAAGGGGCCATCTTACAGCTGGAGTATCACTTTGATAATACCAGCTGGTGAAACATCACTGTTTTAATGCTTCTTGTACAGCTCTTATCTCCCTAACAAAAACTCATTTACACAGACAAGCTATGTCTTCACTAAAGCAATCTGTCGACAGAAGTTTACAGAACTTCTGTGGACAGATTGTGACCAGACAGCAAAGTGGATCAAAAATGTGATCCAGTCTGTCAACAGAGAGCGGCTGGACAGTCCTGTCGCTCTCTCAACTGATTGGCCAACCAGAAGCACAGCAGACAGGGCTGCCTGGTAACCCAGAAGCCTGGTCTGTTGACAGACGGCCCCCCTGGAGCATCCGCACACTTTTTTTTTTGACGGATTCTGTTGAGAAAGGTGTTCTGCCTCATGGGGGAGAGGCAGAAGGCTGTTGACTAAAGTGCTGCATTCTGTCAATTTACTGTTGACAGAATGCATTTTTAGTGTGGACATGCCACAACTGTTGACAAAACTCTCTAGTGTAGATGTAGCTCTAGAGTATATTGAGTATTCTGTCTTTAAAATGTCAGTTGGAAGATCCTGGAGATACATCATGTCTTACCCCTTCCTTTCAGAAGGCTGTTTATGTCAGAACAAATGAAGGAAGAATTTGGATCCAGCTGAACCATAGAACATTCAAGGAGCAGGGAAGGGGTGGAATCTGTGGTATGTGTGTGTGTGGGGAGGGCTGTCTGGGACCCCATCCCTGGGGTGCTGCAGGGGGTTGCCCCAGACCCTCCACTTTGAGATAGCCCTGACTTGAGTAGAATTACACTAACTCATTGCAGCTGAGAAGCTAGCCAGACAGTAATGTGGGAGACAACTGGAAGAGATTGTAGCCACACTTCCTAATCTTTATGAAGGCTTCTTGAGTAGGTAACAAAGGAGTGGATTTAAAAGTAGCCGTCCTGCTCCAAAGTGTTTAACACATAGCAGAGCAGGCAGGGGACAGTGGAATCTACTCTGAATGAAATCTGAGCAATGTTTGGGAATCCTTGTAACCCTAAAAATGCAAACAGCATGGACCCTGGCATCATTCCAACCTGCAAACATGTGGGATTGATACATAACCCACAGAATTGAGAAGGAGAGCTCAAGACTGTGAGTTTGGCAGTATAGTAACTGAAAGACACAAATAAAGATGCTAAATAGGGAAAACATTGAACTGCTTGTATGGGCTGTTAAACAAATTAGAGCTCAGGATAACATGTCCTGCTGAGAATCTATACAATCAAATTGAATCTTCCTCAGACTCAGTGCCATGGTTAAAAGGTGTCTGTGAAGTGGTCACACTTGGAATGTACTGGACTCTCCTCAGATGTGCAGAACAACAGATCTGCCTGAGGGAAGAGACACAAACGTGTGGCTGGAATAAGACTGCCAGTCTTGGCTTTCGTTGCAGGGACAGCCTCAAGATAACAAAAGTCCCAGATCTGATCCAGTGAAGCTTGGGGTTTGACTCGGTATATAAGGAGGTTTCCAATCAAATTCAGACTTGATACTGGGGTTGAGGCTAGTATTATCCCCGGGCATATTTTAATACAGATTCCAGGTCCAGTCTGCATATGGCAGCCTAATTTACTTCTAATAGCATGTGGTGTGTCTAGGACAGAATCGTAAAGAGAAATCACACCTTCACAGCAGCAGCTGCCAAGAGCAGTTTTTTTCACTCTCATAATGGACAACTACTATTGGGCAAAGAAGGTGGCACTGATCTCAACCTAATTCGAAGAACTGGGACTGCACACACCTATGCACACACCATCAAAGAAGAATTAGTGTCGCCAAACTACAAGAAAAGGCGAGAACCCTTATATATACCACAGGAAGGTATGATACATGTACCACGGGGCTGCACGCTCACTGGGCTTGAGGGTTTTGAACCCCTGTGATTATTCATCACTACTGTCCGTTTCCAGCAGGAAGCTCCATACGGCACTGCCATCCCTTTCTCTGTCTTGTGAACCCCCACCAAGTAAAACAGCCCCTCAGGGGATTTCAGGGGTGCCTGCCTTTCTACTATAATACATCCAAAGGTCTCCTGAGAAAGTTGCTACTGGATGACGTAATCTGGCCAGTGGGCACTCTAAGGAGACAAGCAACTGAAAACGACAGCCTGCAGTTTTGCACCAGCAATTGGCTCCTGGGATCCTAACAAATATTTAAACAAATGCATGTAAGGGCTGTTTAGGAGCCTGCTCATTGCAAGATGCAGGTATCGCGCCCATATTACGTAACCGAGGCCAAAAACAGTACATCCAAACTGGAAAAGGACTATTGCTTTTCCTACCAAAAATTGCCATCCTGTAGCTAACAAGTGCTTACAACAAGGTCCTTTGTCCCAGCTTCCAAAGGACCCACTTTCTTCCCCCCATCTCTTTTAGGCAATTTTGTTGTCCCAAACTTCGGACAAATCAACAAAAAGAAAGACATAGTTCCTCAATTCATCCTAGTCTACAACTCTCAGGGTTCCCCCTCCCCCATTTCCCAGGCTCCTGTTGCTCCTCTGAGGGGATTCAGGCAGTCCGCACCATTCCAGCTCCCTAATCTTGGGAAGCAAGTAGTGATCGCCCCATGTTGATGCTTGCTACCTCTTCCTGACTCACCCAGGCTCCTCCTGTCCTGGTCTGTCATGCTCTCAGCCCAGGTGCCCTCTTTTAAATCTCATCTTGATCAACTGATCAGTGATAGAAGTGCTGTCCTTGTTCCTTTTTAAAGGGCCAATGTCAGCAGGTGACAGTGTTGAAATCAAAGTGCAATCTACTCAAATTGCTTGAGATCGTATTCTTTAAATCTCTTGGGAAGCCCCTTGAAACTCTGGCAAGGTAATAACACATACTGCTTGAACTACAGCAAGATGATCAGACAGTTATATATGTGACTGGTAAAGAAAAGCTGAATTCAAAACACAGTGTAACACTAGTGCAGCATTCTACAGAATTAGATGATGAAAAATTTGAAGAGCGGGTTGTTTATAATACTGAAGCCACCTTGATATTAAGGCTGGGTTTGCTATAGAAAGTCACATGAGGACACATTAAAAGACACTCACCTATATGCAGTAGTTGGCAATGGAAGGAGAAGACAGGCACACCTAAATTGAATCCATATTTGGCCTTGAAATACATGATGGTCTCAAAGTCGGAACTTTTAAAAGCAGGTGACGGAATAATATTGCTCAAAAACAGAAGTCATTAGTGTTTACACAAAGCGCACCAGGGTTGGGCATGCAATGAACAGATTCACAAGCCAGACAGACAATTCACTGGCCTAGACCAGTGGCTCCCAACCTTTACAATCCCATGGCACACCTACTTTTTTTCAGTTGAATCAATTGCTCATAAACATCACATTTACTTACATTCACTTTGGTACAGTCTTACTACAGGGGTTGCAATGCAGCAGTGCATACAACAAGCTAAACAAGGACCAAATGCATTAATATTTCAAATCCACCACAGAATACACTGTCTTAGACAGTGAGCACAGACTTGTTTCAAAATCTGCTCAGCCCCCTGCTAGTGATGTTGAGTAAACAAGTAACCATTGAAGCAGGGTCCCCTACCTGCCAGCCTGTTGGAGCCAGGACGCCACATTCAAACCACATCCCAACTCCAACAAGCTCCTGCCATCCCTTCCTCCCGCTTGCTATGGTTGGGTGTGGGGCCGGGCTCCCTACCAGCTCGTTCAAGTATTTCAGCTGCGTCCCAACATGAATGGGGTCCTGTTAGGTTGGCATTTCTCCTCTCGTGACTGTGCAGAGAGCCACCATGGGGGGAAATTGGCAACCCATACTCCAGCTGGAACTCAGGCAGCCTTGCTGTTTAGCATGGAGCCATCAATTCCCTCCTCCCCCCACCCCACATCCCCACCTCCACGATGGCACTGCAAAGAGTCACAGTGAGGGGAAATTAACAACATTTCACTGCACACTTGGCCAGTTCTCAGGGTACACTGGTTGGAAATCACTGGCCTAGAGTGGCCTAACACATAAAGGTACTTACAGAAGTATGCAGCATATGTTAAGAACACAGACAATCCAATCAGAGTCATTATAGCCTCTGTAAATTCCTAATAGACCCGTTCACAAGTTAGTTGTAGCTGTATTTGCATTTGGCAAACGTGTGGGATAACATTCGTGATGTAGGACAGGCAACGGTTATCATATTTATAATACCAGGTATGCAGAGCAATTAGTGAATCATCTCGTTCTGTTTGTAAGCAAAGAAATGGGCAACGCTGGAAGGTCTTGAACACTTGCACTCATGTTCTAGTGCCGGACACTGGCATGGCATGGCTGAGAGAACCACGTGGATAGATAAATCAGTGTGGAACACAAGGACTACATCAGGCCAAGTTCCACGCTCAGCTCTTTTTGAGTATGGAACTCAGCAGTAATGGAGTGCTCCTGAGCAAAGCTGCTGATGCTGAGAAAAAAATCTTCCCTCCTTCTGTGTGTGTTAATAGATCCCAACACACCAAAGAAAGCTCATACCGGACTGAAGCTTTTTTGCAAAAGAGGTAGAAAAAGCACAGTGAGCAGCCAGCCATGTACTGACCTGTCTTCCAGGTCAGAAATAGAGTCTGGATGGAAATTTTATTAGGCTGGCAACCAGGAAAAGTAGTAGACAAATAGGTTAAGAGCCCCATTTAAACCATGTTAAGATGCCTACAGAAAATGGAAGGCATTATTATATAGGTCAAGCTGTATCAGTAAGGGGTATAGTGCAGCCACCTGCAATGGAGGAATGAACTCAGCAGATCTTGTTAGTATCAGAGACAGCTTCTAAACGCTGAGGCTATGTCTGTGCTGGCTCCTCCCTTTCAAAAGGGGCATGCAAATACAATCAACTGAAAATACAAATGAGGTGCTAATTTGCATATGCAGCACCTCATTGCATAATAGCGGCCACTCACCATTCTGAAAGTGCTGTTTTCAAAATGCAAAACAGCCATGTGGACGGAGTTCCTTTGAAAGGAAGCCCCGCTTTCGAAAGCACCCTTCTTCCTAATTTTTTTGAGGAAAATAAAACGTTCCCATGCAAACATTTCTCTTCACACACAGAGACAAATTTTCAAGAATTGCTTCTGTTTGTACCTATGCAGTTTTATCCACACAGTCTCTTGCATGTGCTGTTTTTGATTACTGTGATGTATGTACACAAATGACAGCACTGCAAACAGGAGCCCCATCTGTGTGCCCAGCCGGAGGGCAAGCTTCCGAACTGACATGTAGTCCTATGTAGAAAAGTCCTCCTAGGGAAGCGGTGGAGGCTCTATTGGTTGGGCTTTTGGGGCTAGGAGTCAAAACATTGGTGAATACACGTTAGGGAACAGCTCTTTATTACCTACGACTGGGTGATCCCACAGGTCTGTTAGAAATAGATCTTCTCCAGCCCCAAGTTAGCTTGATAAGATCATAGCATCAAAAGCTACAGCTGGAGAAGACCTATTTCTAACAGCAGTCCGTGCTGCCATAACCCCATTCAGCTGAAGCTCTGAACGCACCTCAGAAGTATTGTTCAATTAAGCCTCCCTAGACCCCCAAGTTAGGGTTAATCTTGTAATTGATTTTGTTATTCCTGGTTGTGCCACTGATCACTGTCTGACCATGGTCAAGTCAATAACCTCCATTTTATAGAAAGGTAAACTGAGATTTGGCTACCTGGTCAGTTCCCACAGCTAGTTGATAGCAGAACAAAGTCATTAAAACTTCCAGTCCCCTGCTTTGATCAGAGTCCCACACAATTCCATCTCCTTGCAGGATTGCTCCCTACCAAATACGCTCTAGATCTTTACCCAGATCCTCAGCTGGTGTCAACTGCTGAAGTCAGTGGAGATGTGCTAGTTTACACCAGTTGTAGCCCGGGCCCTTTACCACAGCACCAGAGATTGAGTTAAACCTGGTCCAACATATGGCCTAAGAAGATTGTCTGAGCTGACAGCATTTCAGTACGTAGTCTGAGACTTTACTGGCAGGCGGAGGATATTTATAACACTGCTGGGGTCTGAACCAAGATTCCCTCTATTTTTTCCCTGTTGTGGGCAGAATAATCAACAACATATGTATACATATGTACCACAACAGGGAACCTATGACAGCATCAAGTCCATTGGCAGGATATCTCACTTGTAGGCAGGTATATCTGAGGATAGGAGGAAGATCAGGGATCCATGTGTGATGATGGTGCAACAGAGAGGCTGAGAAGGAAGAGGCCGCCTGGTTAAATTGTTATTTTATCTTGTTTGATTAGACGTTAGAGGTGTTTCCTTTCCTTGGCCAGGCTCTATCACTCACTCTCCCACGGTGGAGTACCTCACTCCTTGGGTAGTGCCCACCGGGACACCACTCCTCAAGTGCACTCTGTGCTCCCCTCAGCCACATCCAAGAAGCTGAAAGCAGAGCCCTGCCCCAGTGTAATGTACTGGTACGACTGTGTAATCTGCTACCATGGTACTTTTGACGTTTATTGGAGAGGGACAAACATTTCTAGAGTGGTGCATGCTTTGTAAAATACCAATATAAAATGTACTACACAGTTTCTTAGCATGCCCAGTAATGGCCCAATTAAAACACCTTACTCCCATAAAGTTATATGTGACTCCGCATGTAATCCCCTGGATTTCAATGGGACTACTCATGCAGCAATGCACTGCTCAACCTGAGTAAGAGTAGCAGAATGAGGCCCTCAAACAATGTCTTAATTTTAGGCTGGGCATGGCAGAGGCTCTGTAGCTGTCCTTACAGTTGATATTGAAGTCCTGTGAAACACAGTTTTGGTCTTGAAGACAAATCTGCACTTTCTTCCCTTTTCAAAATATACAGATCTATAAAGCAGCGAAGACAGAATAAGGTCTTCCTATGGAAAGAACTGGACATTTGCACATCATTCCCTTGTCTGTGCTGCCAACCAACATGAAAGGCTCAGTCATTTTGTCTGGTGGTTATACACACCACTGATGTATGGTGCGCTGTAATGCATTATTGACTAGTTGTCTATTGTGTCTCTGTTGGCTAACGTATTAAATAATTGATTGTGTTGCTCTCCCTCGGCGTTCAGTATATATAATACAGAAAGGAAAGGAGAGCAGCTAAGCTGCCTGCACTTGCCTTTTGAATAACAACCCTGATTGAAATACACAGCAGCAGCAGGAGCTCAAAAGTCGCTATTAGTCTTTACCACTCCTGTAGTTTGACTTAGTAATTGTCTGTCAAGGCACCACATGCCAATGCAATTATGATGGTTTTGTAAAACAAGACAAAGTTCCTGGCACAGGATTGATATCCACAGCCTTCTTTGTTCCCCACCCTCCCGCCCCCTCTTGCCACAGCTCCCCAACACCATCTCACGGGTGCTACAATCTCTCAGGAATACTTGGGAACTTTTCCTGGGTGACTCTAAACTGGTGTAATGACTCCATAGTGAAAATACGGTTGCAGCCGGCAAACCGTTTTCTTGCAAAAGATCATGTTTATTACTAGAAGGTAAAGATGTTAAGCTATGGTGGGAAGCAAGTAGACAGCTTCTCAGTTGGGGTTTATGCCCAGACTGCACCTCTAGGTGAGGTGCCTGTCGTTCCCACAGCCGTTCTCCCCTTGCTTGCTCCCCACCAGCCATGCTCTCCGAAGGCCAAAACCCAGTATGGGACAAAATCAATGTGTGACCAAGACCGAAAATGAGGGGCACATGAAATGCAGCATGCGGAACATTGGAAATACTGTAGGATTCCTTCCTGTAGTGTTTGTAAGACTTTTGCTGTAACCTCTGTACCAAGAGTGTTTGTTTCTGATGCAAATAATTTTCAATAGTTAAAAAGTGAAGAGCCATCAAATTTCAGTGGAACTGAGGTAACTTTGGGACTGACATTAGGACACAGAAGCCTGGTCTACACTAGGTCAGAGAATCAGAGAATCCTGGGGCTGGAAGGGACATCAGGGGGTCGTCAAGTCCAGCCCACTGCCTAAAGCAGGAGGAACTTAGCTGTGTTAGGTCAATTTTCTAGCAATTAATCAGTGCGACTGGGTCCATTCCACTGACTTAAGGGCTTGTAAGGTTGATTTTAGATACTCCTGCTTTTCACAAGGAGTAACTCTAACTTCCACCTTGCATGGTTGCGTTTAGCGTAGTGCAGATGGAGTGTACTGAAATTTGATGTTCTTGGTCTCCTGATGTCCTTGGCCTCCTTCACACAGTCCCCCAATGTGACCATTCTGCCTAGCACTTTTGGCTCTGCTGCTGTCCACGTGTAAACAGCCTGGGAAAGTTTGAATTTCATTTTCTGTTTGGCTAGACTTGCCAGTGGAGCAGGCAGGACAGCTCAGCAGCACACCTTAGCAAGAGATCCACAACGTTATTGTATGAGGGGATGAACCTGTGCTGGAAGAACTACAAAGCAGCAAAAGAAATGGAGAACCCGATGCCAAGATCTCACAGGGCATAGTGGAAAATGTTACACCAGGGATGCCCAGTAGTGCTGAATGAATGTAAAGGAGCTCAGGCAGATGTACCAGAAAACAAAGGATGAAAATGTGTGAGGTGCCCACAATGCTTGCCACAGCAGTTTGAAGCTGGATGCGGTCCATGCTAGGTTTGCAGTGGTGTCTGCACAGATACCCCATGAAAAAGAGTGTGAAAACACAGTTTGCCATTGCTTTCCAGCAGAGCAGGAGAAGATAGATGCACAATGGGAGGCTGATGAAACGTACCCAGAAGCACTCATGGCACTGCTTTTATCCTGGGAGCTTACCCCAGAATGCAAAGGGGCAGCAGGAACTGTGGGATAAGTACCCATATTGCATTGCTGACAAAGTCAAAGCTGCCCGTCCTACTGGAGACACACTCCATCCACTTCATGTGCTCGTGGGGGCGTGCACCTTTACCTTTACAAAGTCAGGTGCTGAACACTTGACCTTACTAGATTCAACTTAATCTCCTAGTGTGGACATGTCCTGAGCTGTATGCATGTACCCAATATATAGCCCTGCCCCCATGCAGGAGCAGAAGGAAGATGCTGAGCTTAATCCATTGTTACTGGGGAGCTGGTACTGCTGTTTCCTTTCACAGTGGAAAATTCATGGTTGTAAAACTATGTGAACGGTACTTTTGCAGTAGCAATGAAGTGGCCAATGAAGGTGTAAGATGAGTGACGAATCTACCTACATGCATTTTAGTACTTTGTGCCTTGGATTATTTCTCTTGGAACAAGTGCAACATACTGACTGAGCTGCCACACCCCACCCCCAACCCCGCCCCCAAAACAAAATAAATAAAAAGAAGAAAAAGAAAAGTTAACTGCTGCTTCAAGGCTCCTTTCCAGCACCGCTGCGCACTTGAGCTGCTTGATTCTTGGTGGGATGGAATATGGTTCTTTCTGCATTTCTGCAACCAGCTCCAATAGCTTGAATTACACCAACACGCTGGTGAAAGTAATCCTGTTGCACCCTGCCCCCCCCCCGGACAGGACAATACAGCTGTCTCGCATCAGACCAGATGAGACTATATTCCACCTGAGATGAAGTGAAAACTGAAGAGGATGTTTAATGTCAAATATTGTGAATGTCAATTAATGTACAGCAATGAATGTAATTAAAGTGGTAACTCTGACGTTCTGTTATTCATGCGGGTTCATTTCCCCTGGAGTGTTGGGGATTGTGGGGAGGCTTAGAGCAGGGGGCTGGGGTGTGTGAGGGATGTGCAGGAGTCAGGGCAGGGGTTGGGATAGGGCTGCCAGTGGGGCAGCACAGGGATTGGGTTAGGGGTACCAGAGGTGCAGGACAGGTGTTGGGATGGGGCTGCTGGAGGCTCAGGACACGGGTAGGGATGGGGGTGCTAGAGGCTCAGGACAGGGGTTGGAATAGGGGTGCTAGAGGCACAGGGTGGGGTGTGGGAGGTACTGGAGGTGTAGGACACTGGTTGGGAAGGGGGTACCAGAGCTGCAGGGCAGGGATTGGGATGGGGGTGCTGGAAGCTAATGACAGGAGTTGGGATGGGGATGTTGGAGGCTGAGGACGGGGTGGGGCTGGAGGTGCCGGAGGCTCAGGACAAGGTTTGGGATAGGGGTGCTGGAGGCACAGGGTGGGGTGGGGAAGGTGCAAGAGGTTCAGGGCTGGGTATGTGTACAGGAGATGCTGGAGGCTCAGGGCTGTGAGTGTGTTGGCAAGAGGTGCCAGAGTCAGGGTGGGGCTGCCAAGGCAGGGTGTTGGGTTTGTGGAGGGGTCCCAAGGCAGGGGGATGGGGTTGCAGTTGGGGTGGGGGTCCCAAGGCACAGAGTGGGGGGGGCAGGATGCTGGGTATTTGCGGGGGAGGTTTCAGTGAGTCCGGGCTGGGGTGGGGTGCAGGAGGCTCAGAGAGGCAGGGAACTGGGGAGTGCAGGAGATGCAGGAGTCACAGCTGGGAGGGGGAGTGTGTGAGGGGGGCTCTGGGCCAAGGTAACCTCAACTGGCCACAAGGACGCTGTGGGCCTCTGCACGGGGCCACTGCTGCTGCAGAGACAGGCAGCAGTTTGAGAGACCCTCTGGCTTCTTCCCAGGGACTATTGGCAACAGTGTACACCAGGGACAGCACATAACCTACCTGCTGTCTCACCAGGCTGCGCACATCTGGTCCCCAGCACCAGCCTGCAGCAGCAAGAGCCCAGCTGGGAGGGTACAGTGCAAGCCGAGCAAGTCCCGGCGGGCTCTGAGCAGCACACCTGGCTGGCTCTTTACACAGGGCACCTCAGCCGGCTTTTGCTAGGTAAATTCATAGAGGATATGTCCATGGATGGCAAATAGTCAAGATGGTGATGGAATGGATGACTTGATTGCCTTATCTGTTCATTCCCTCTGGCATTGGCCATTATCAGAAGACAGAAGATTGGGCTAGATGGACCTTTGGTCTGCCCCAGGGTGGCTAGTTTTAGGGTGTTTTTCTCTTACGTGTAGCCTTTATGTTGCCAGTCCTTTTACTTGCTTGCATTTGAATCTTTAACTCAAGCTTTGTTAAATAAACTAGTGTTTGGCTGTGCCATAGAAACATTTTGTGCCCTGTGCAAAGACAAGTGTTGAAAGGAGGAGAAGTCAGTAAACTGGGGTGCACAGCATCCTGGGAGGCCATGGGTCAGTGTTCATTATGGGTATCCCAAAGATGAGGGACTGGGCACTTGAGTGCGAGGAAGTGGTGTGTGTAAATTACTGCCATCTGTGTGAAGTCTGTGGCTGGTTGGAGCAGGACCCAGGTTGATCTAAGCACGTGCACTTTTCCTGTCAGAAGTGACACACTGGGTGCGTCTACACCAGCTGACTACTTCGAAGTAGCTGGCACAATATTGAAATAGCATGCGTTGCATCTACACATACTGTGTGCTATTTCGACATTGAAATCAATGTTAGGCATCGAGACGTCAAAATCGCTATTCCCATCCGAAGATGGGAATAGCACCCTACTTCGACGTTCAGTGTCGAAGTAGGGCGTGTGTAGACAATCCGTGTCCCGCTACTTCGAAATAGCGGGGTCCTCCATGGCGGCCATCAGCTGAGGGGTTGAGAGACACTCTGTCCAGCCCCTGCAGGGCTCTATGGTCACTGCGTGCAGCAGCCCTTAAACCAGGGCTTCTGGCTGCTGCTGGGGGTCCATGCTGCATGCACAGGGTGTGCAGCCGGTTGTCGGCTCTGTGGATCTCGTGCTGTGCAGGCTGTGTGTGTCTGGGAGGGGCCCTTTAAGAGAGCAGCTTGGGGCTTTGCTGGCCCCTTATTTCGACGGGGAGCACTTATGTATGTGGATGCTCCGCATTTCCTTCCGGGATGGCTCCTTTCTACGTTCTCTGTCGCTACTTCGACATTGAATGTCGATGGCACCAGTCCTGGAGGACGTGTAGATGATACGCGTCGAAGTAGCCTATTTCGATGTCCTTACTTCAAAATAGGCTACTTCAACGTAGTGTGCTAGTGTAGACGTAGCCACTGTGAGGTGAAGAGCTAGTCCCCACTGCTGGTGGTCCCACCTCGGCCCCAGCTCTCCCAGGCCTGGGGACCATGACAGTGGTGGCCAGTCTGGGTCAGCACCCACATCTGCTGCACTAGAGCCATAGGGAGCTCACAGTGCTGGTGGACCAGAGGCTGCCGTGCTCTGACTCCCCTGCTATCTGCCTTGCATGGGAACTTTGCTGATCCTGCATGCTGGGCACTGGCATTATGGAGGACCCCACTGCTTGCCTGTGAGCCCAACATCTCAAGCCCGTCTCCTCACCCAAGAGCCCATGAGACCTGGGGAAGTAGCTGAGGTGCCGAATGCCTCTACTTTGGGGAAACAAGCTCCCTTCTC
Source organism: Carettochelys insculpta (assembly GCF_033958435.1). Classification (NCBI taxonomy): domain Eukaryota; kingdom Metazoa; phylum Chordata; order Testudines; family Carettochelyidae; genus Carettochelys; species Carettochelys insculpta. Next base: position 193,664,071 of record NC_134139.1, read on the forward strand.
CCCCCGATAAGGCTACTGACAATTTTTGGTGCTATGGTTTCCCACAGTGCTTGCGAGGTGTGGGCTTGGACTAGCCCTATGAGCTAACATGGGCGGTGCTTCAAGACCTTATAAGTCTATTGCACAAACCCCACCTGCTTTAGCCCTCATGTTCTGCTGAGTGAAGGATGTTTAGTTCCTTGAGCTGACTTTGGAAACTCTGGTGAGGTGCAGTTGGTTTTGTTTCTTAGGTTAGGGAGGTAAACTGGAACAAAATAGGAGAACCTGTGCTTTAGGGATGAGCCACTGGACTAGGCAAGAGGAGATTTGGCCTCTGACACCCCCACCCCCACAGTGATCTTGGGAAAATGGTACCCCAGTCTGTGCCTCTGTTTCCTGCCCACTCTTTGTCCCCTTGTCTGTTCAGCTTGTAAGCAGGTGTGTTACTACAGTGCCTAGCAGAAGAGGGGACCCGGTCATGGGTGGATTGCTAGCTGCTACTCAGTACAGTCATTGCACTATAGTTCTGCAATCAGTTGCTGCCTGTGGGACCCTGTCCTTATAAATCTTGCATTACCTTTTTTAAAAGAAGGAAATGTATGATTGATCTGTCCAAGCCAGCAGTCTTCACTCCACCCCCTCAGCACTTAACTTCAATCTTAGTTGGGACTGAAATTGCTTGTGTTGTTTTTGCAGGGATGCTGCAGAATGGAAAGAAGTTTGATTCCTCCAGAGACCGAAACAAGCCTTTCAGGTTCAAGATTGGACGGCAAGAAGTAATTAAAGGGTTTGAGGAAGGAGCTGCACAGGTACAGAAAGATGACGCTGGCTGAACTGCAGATTAGCTGAAGTGTGTCCAGGCATGTTCAGTACAATAATGATGGGTTAACACTGGGGTAGGCAAGTCAAAAACGGCAGCCTGTAACCCTGGATGGGTTTTCCAACGGTGAGACGCATACGAATGTAATATTTCTGAGTCCTCCATTGACTCTGGTGATGGTCAGAACTCAGGGTAGATCGTGATGACTAGGCTCTGCACGTGCTTCTCCATGTGGGCTGTGGAGGATGGAATCCTCTCCTGTCTGTAAACTACTCAGCTGTCACAGCCCCCTGAATGGCCCTTCTAGAAGGTGAGCAGACAGTGCCATCCACCCTGCCCTTGCACTGATCCAGCCTGGTAAGGTACCATGCAGCAGCAGCCGTGCATTTGCTCAGTTGAAAGCCAGTCCTGTGGCATTTAATGGCTTCTGCAGCCCTGACGTAGAATTTGACCCTCACTGAGCTGCACTAAGTTTTTATGACATTCCAAACATCCTTGCACAATCCAGCATTCAGTGATCAGTGTTAAACCCAGGGCAAGGAAAAGGAAGCTGCTCTCAAGTAGTTAAGGCTTCTGTGTCTTCCCCGTAAAACTCAAAAGGCACCACCCGGTGCAATCTATTTTAATAGAAGGCCTGTTGCCAGAGGCACCTTAGCTACAGGATTTTAGCTACACCACTGTGTGCAAGGAGGGAAGTTGAGCTGGGTTTGATGTAAAGAGCTAATAAAGCCAGGGTGAGTCACTGCAGTAGCATATTTCTGGGTCCCAAAGCTCAGCCTGGGTGAAGGATTTGGTTGGAGCTTGTTACTAAAAGGATCTATTCCTCATGCATAAAAAGGTGAGGAAACAGGGCAAATAAGAACCAGTCCAGATGGTAGTACAATTGTGTCTCCACCACTGTGCTGTTTCAGATATGAATGGGCAAGAACCCACCTCCTGGCCACCTAAGTCCCAGCTTTTGAGTCATAAATGCCTGGAGGATAGGAGTTCATGCTAGAAATCCCAGCATGTTTATTAAAAGGTTCCATTCTGCCCATTCAAGTTGCACACTAGTAACAGTAGTGAAGAGTGTTATTTGTATTATGGTAGAACCCAGCAATGGGCCAGGGTCCCCCAGGGCCAAGCTCTCTACACACAACAGAATGAGCAACAATCCCTGCAGTGCTACCTAGCCAAGCCAGCAAATAGTAGGAGGCAAAGCACATAACACACAAGCAGCATGAATAACAGGATGTCCCGTAAGTGCCATGCTGTTTGTTTAGTGACAGCGCTGTTGGCACAAAGATGGGAGATGTGTACCTGATTAGCCTAAGGACGAGTATGAAAACCCATAATGGGGGCCTCAGAATAGCATGAATCTGAGAGACCATTTAAGGTCAAAAAGGGGGACAGGTTTATCCTTGTTACAGGCTGACAACTAATGCTCTGGCAGTGACTCCACATAAATCAATGTAGAGACTCTGGGAACACCCGATTCCCTTCCCTAAATTAATGCCGCAGCCTAAATTCTGTTGAATAATCTGCCTAGCAACAAATTACCCTCTAGCGCTGCCTAGTGGATTGCTACACTAGGAATTAGTCATAATTACTGACCACTTCACAGCACCTGTCAGCTCAGGAGCTCCACGTGCCTTGGGAATGGGGCTCCCAGGTGCTGATTTTCAGTCAGACTGCTGGTTGAAGAGGGGTCCTGGTGCTCCAGTCAGCACTGCTGACAGGGGCATTAGAAGTTGGTCAGCAGTGCAGCTGGGGGCCCAGGCCTACGGCAGGATCCCTACCTCGGCAGGGGTTTAGGGTGTGGGACTCCCATGGCACCTGATCATGGTTCTCAGAAGTGGCTGCCGAGTCCCGGCGAACTCCTAAGCACAGGAGGCTCTGTGTGTTGCATCCTCCCTGAGTACTGGCGCAGCAGCTTCCTGTGGCTGGGAACTGTGATCAGTAGAAGCTGTGATAAGTGGCACTGGGACCTTGCACCCCCCTCTGCTGAACCAGCCCAGGGTCCCCTCCTGTGCCCAAACACCCTCCTGCAGCCTGCACCCCCATACGCCTGCTCTAATCCCCTGCCCCAGATCTGAGACCCCTTTTGCATCCCAAATGCTTCATCTCCAGCACTGCTCCAGAGCTCACCCCCGAGGGAGCCCCACCACCCAACCCCCCAACCTCTTGCCCCAGCCTGGAGCCCTCCCACACCCTGAATCCATCATTTCTGGCCTCACCCAGAACCTGCACCCCCTACCCAGGGCCTTCCCCTGCTGCACCACAACCCCCTCAGCCCAGTGAAAGTGAGTGGGGGGGAGCATGAGCAATGGGGGAGGCTGGAGCGGGGCCCTTGGAGACAGGTGGGGTGGGGCCTCAGGGAAGGGGCGGGGCTTTAGGGGTGGGACAGGGCTGTTCAGTTTTGTGTGGTTAGGAAGTTGGCGACCATTCTGGGCAACATTAGCACATTATCTTTTGGAACATAGTTGTGAGGGAAGTTGAGCGTATTATCTCCATTGGCTGGATGAGGCAGCAGGTAGATAAAGGTTATTGGGCTGAACATTGGAGACAATGCAGTCAATGAAAAAGGGAGGGGCATGGCACTCTGAAAATCGTGCGGTGACTTCAGCAACACACTTCTCCACGTGGCCAGCCAGTGTAAGCACGTGCTTATGTGCCTTACTGAGCAAGGCCTTTCTGACACAGAGCCTTGATCCCGGTAGGTGCTGGAAGCCTGTTGTGACTTGTCCGTAGTGCCCATCGTGGTCAGCGGGCTGCTCTTGCACCTTGTGGTGGTAGGTGGGTGGGAGGGACCTTAATAAAGAAACCATGTGCACCTACACTAATGGGAGGGATAGCTCAGGGGTTTCAGCATTGGCCTCCTAAACCCAGGGTTCTAAGCTCAATCCTTGAGAAGGCCATCTAGGGATTGGGGCAAACAGATGTTAGGGATGGTGCATGGTCCTGCCAAGAGGGCAGGGACTAGACTAGATGACCTCCCAAGGTCCCTTCCAGTTCTAGGAGGTGTGTATCTCCAATTACAATAAGTTCTTAGACTGCATTGGAGACAACTTTTTATTTCAGAAGGGTTGAAAAACCTACTGGGGGAAGCTCTCCTATATTTAATTTTAACAAATTGGGAGGAACTGATTGAGAATCTGAAAGTGGAAGGCAGCTTGGGTGAAAGTGATCATGAAATCATAGAGGTCACAATTTTTAAGGAAGGGTAGAAGGGAGAGCAGCAAAATAGAGACAATGGATTTCAGGAAGGTGGATTTTGGTAAAATCAGAGAGCTGGTAGGTAGCAAGACTGAGGGGAAAAACAACCGAAGACAGCTGGGACTTTTTCAAAGGGACATTATTAAGGGCCCAAAAGCAAGCTATCCCGCTGCATAGGAAAGACAGAAAATATGGCAAAAGACCCACCTTGGCTTAACCAGGAGATCTTGCGTGATCTCAAAACAAAAAGGAACCATATAAAAAATGGACACTAGGACAAATTACAAAGGATGAATATAGGCGAACAACACACAAATGCAGGGGCAAGATTAGAAAGGCAATGCCACAAAATGAGCTCAAATTAGCTACAGGCATAAAGAAGACTTTTTATAAATACACTAAAACCAAGAAGAAGACCAAGGCTAGGGTAGGCCCATTGCCCAGTGAGGAGGGAGAAAAAGTAACGGGAAACTTGGAAATGGCAGAGATGCTTAATGACTTCTTTGCTTTGGTCTTCACTGAGAAGTCTGAAGAAGGAATGTGTAACATAGTGAATGCTCGTGGGAAAGGGGTAGGTTTAGAAGATTAAAAAAAAAAAGAACAAGTTAAAAATCACTGAGGAAAGTTAGATGTCTGCAAGTCACCAGGGCCTGATTAAATGCATCCTAAAATGCTCAAGGAGCTGATGGAGGAGGTAGTTCTGAGCCATTAGCTATCTTCTTTGGAAAATCCTGGGAGACAGGAGAGAGTCCAGAAGACTGGAAAAAGGCAAATATAGTGCCTATCTATAAAAAGGGGAATAAGAACAATGCAGGAAACTACAGACCAGTCAGTTTAACTTCTGTGCCAGGAAAGATAATAGAACAAGTAATTAAGGAAATCATCTGCAAACACTTGGAAGGTGGTAAGCTGATAGGGAACAGCCAGCACAGATTTGGAAAGAACAAATCATGTCAAACCAATCTGATAGCTTTCTTTGGTAGGAAAATGAGCCTTGTGGATAAGGGAGAAGCAGTGGATGTGGTATACCTAGATTTTAGTAAGGCATTTGATACAGTCTTGGATGATATTCTTATTAATAAACTAGGCAAATACAACTTAGCTGGGGCTACTCTAAGGTGGGTGCAAAACCAGCTGGATAACTGTACTCAGAGAGTAGTTATTAATGGTTCTCAATCCCGCTGGAAAGGCATAACAAGTGGTGTTCCACAGGGGTCTGTATTGGGACCAGTTCTGTTCAATATCTTCATCAACGATTTAGATATTGGCATAGAAAGTACGCTTATTAAGTTTTCAGATGATACCAAGCTATGAGGGGTTGCAACTGCTTTGGAGGATAGGGTCAAAATTCAAAATGATTTGGACAAATTGGAGAACTGGTCTGAAGTAAACAGGATGAAGTTTAATAAAGACAAATGCAAAGTGTTCCGCTTAGGAAGGAACTATCAGTTTCACACATACTGAATGGGAAGCGACTGTCTAGGAAGCAGTATGGCAGAAAGGGATCTAGGGGTTATAGTGGACCAAAAGTTAAATATGAGTCAACAGTGTGATGCTGTTGCAAAAAAAAGCAAACATGATTCTGGGATGCATTAACAGGTGTGTTGTGAAGAAGACACGAGAAGTCATTCTTCTGCTCTGCTCTGTGCTGGTTAGGCCTCAGTTGGTGTATGGTGTCCAGTTCTGTGTTCCGCATTTCAAGAAAGATGTGGAGAAATTGGACAGGGTCCAGAAAAGAGCAACAAGAATGATCGAAGGTCTAGAGAGCATGACCTATGACGAAAGGCTGAAAGAATTGGGCTTGTTTAGCTTGGAAAAAAGAATATTAAGGGGGGAACATGATAGCAGTTTTCAAGTATCTAAAAGGGTGTCATAAGGAGGAGGGAGAAAACGTGTTCTTCTTGGCCGCTGAGGATAGAACAAGAAGCAATGGGCTTAAACTGCTGCAAGGGAGGTTTAGGCTGGGCAACAAGATAAAGTGCCAAACTGTCAGGTTGCAAACATTGGAATAAATTGTCTAGGGAGGTTGTGGAATCTCCATCTCTGGATATGTTTAAGAACAGGTTAGATAAGTGTCTGTCAGGGACGGTCTAGACAGTACTTGGTCCTTCCATGAGGGCAGGTGGCTGGACTCAATGACCTCTCAAGGTCCCTTCCAGTCCCAGCATTCTATGAGTCTATGTAGGGTTACAAAACTGGCACCAGGGGATTATTAAATCTTGCCAGAGGGAGGTTGTTATCCAGCAGCAAAGGAGCTGGACTGGGAGTCAAGCGATCTGAAGCTCAATTGTTGGGACCAGATTTACCAGTATTTGGTGTCTAAAGATGCAGACAGACATTTAGTGTGTTATGGGTCAAACTCCCACTGACTTCGTAAAGTTTCCCCAGAGGGATTTTTCATGGATGTTGCATTCTCCTAATATATTCTTTCCCTTCTCCTCTCCCACACCCAACTGCTAGATGAGCCTGGGGCAGAGAGCAAAGCTGACCTGTACACCTGACATGGCCTACGGAGCCACAGGCCATCCTGGAGTCATCCCTCCCAATGCTACCCTCATCTTCGACGTGGAGCTGCTCAGGTTAGAGTAAAGCTTTAATGGGGACCTTCATGGGAGTCTGGAGAAAACAACTGCTGGTAATCACCCATTGCCCCCTTCCCTATGGTAGGAGAAGGCCTCACTGGAATTGCAATCTTCCCTGCTTGAGCTCCCACACCAATGGCACCTGCCTTTGGGCTGCCTCTTCCTTTGTCTCTTTTTGAAGTTGCTGTGTGCTTATTTGTCCTTCATCAGAAGCTTCTTTGTGCTGAGAAAAACTTCCACAGTTGTAACATTTTTGAGTTGTACATTTCCTTTAATTTAAGTGTGATTAAAATTCATAATGCTAATTACGTATAAATATATATGTTCCTTATGGAAGAACCACTGCCTTACTGTACACTTAAACCAAGACAAACAAAAGGTGCTGAGAAATCAAATGTACATCTCGTACGTGAAGGGGCAATAGCCAATGGAGTTACCTGCGCTGCCGCTTTTTTCTCAACTTGTACATGCTTGCTTGCTGCTGTTTTCAACAAATGTCTCATTTGAAAATAAAAACAGAAACAATAAAATCTTGATACTTTACAATTTCTGCACTGTTTCTTATCCTTCGCTTTTAATGCAGATGGACAATTTTTTCTAACCTAAAAGTTCTAGAATGACTGAGTTTTGGTTTGTTAATACTGTAATTTCTTTTCTTGTATAAAATATGGCTGTGCTACGTTACCGTTCTGTAAAAAATGACCAGTGCCTGCTACTGCAGGTTACAATGAGTATAAAGCTGGACAGACTTTCTGCTTTCTTCCAGCTCCCACAGCAGTCAAACAGAGTCTGTGCTGCCTAGTGCCCCTGAGTCGTGGCCCAGATTTGGCCAGAGAAGAGACTGCTGAACATCGGCTGGATTTTCAAAGCATGAAGCCCCATAGTCTTTGAGGTGCAGGCTAATTCCACTCGGGTTAAAGGCTGTGGGTGGTTTACTGCTGACTTCAGAAGTAGCTGAGTTAGGCCAATGCTCAGTGTTTTTTGAAATCTGCCTGGGATGCCTGACCTCCAAATCCCAGGGTCTCAAAATTACTGGCAGAGCTCTTTGGAAACCTGCATGTCTCTTTATGAAGCACTTTGTGGTTCAGCTTCCTCTACCACCAGACTTGTCCCCTAGGATTACTTACAGAAGGCTCCAGCATACCATAGACCAGGTGCCCCTTCTGACCCCAAGGTAGCTACCCTGAGCCACATCTAACCCTGTCTTCGAGCCGCTCCCTCCCTTCACTGATATGGTCTCCAAACGCAGTAACACAGACCACCATCCTCACTCCACAGCAAAGTGCCCCCCTCCCATCCCAGCAGCGCCCACTGCATGCTACTGGTTGGTCCTTTCCTGCCCATTCTTGAGGTGGCAGGCCTCAGCACCATCTCGTGCTGTCTGGGTTCCAAACGGCGCGCTTGGTAATAATGCAGCCATTACTAAGGGGGAGAAAAAACCAGACATGTTCAACAAATCCAACACAAGAATTCCAGGCAAAGGAGTGCAGCTCATGGGGCTGGCCAAGCCTTGCATACACTGAGGTCATAGCCATTTACAACCATTCCCTGCAGATTTGGTAAGGGCCCTTGCAAATGGATAAACTGAAGCATGGAACACTTGACATTTGCCTAAATCAGCAACAGCCCCGCCTCCGGCTTTCCCAGGCATTTTGCCCCCTGGCTACCTCCTGCCTCAGTTAATTATTGTGTCTTATCCGACGCTAATTCCTGGGATGTGGGACTTGACAGCTAACAGCTAGGGGTGCCAACTGGCTAATCACACAAATCCACCACCATTGCTCTGCCTCTTGCCCCCACCAAGGCCATGCCCCAGCCATGCCTTAGCCAAGGACCTGCCCCTACACATGCCACCCCCCCCGCCCCCGCCGCCAAGCTTCCTCCATCACACGCTGACCCCCCCCCCCCGCCCCACTTGCGTTCACTGGGCTGGGGTAGTAGGCTGGGAAGGGGCGGGGTGTGTGTGTGTGTGTGTGTGTGTGTGTGTGCGTGCGTGCGTGCAGGCTTTGGGATGGCATCAAGGGGCCTGGCATGTGGGAGGAGACTCTGGGCTGAGCCTGGGGCAGGGGTTAGGGGATGTGTAGGCATCATGGTTTGGGGGGGGGGGTGGCGTGGAGGGGCTGACAGGGTTGGACAGGCGTTCAGGTGTACGCTCTGGTAGGGGCTCGGGACTGTGGCGGGGTTTGGAGTGTGGGAGGCGGTGAGGTGTGCAAGCTTGTGGTGTGCTGAAGAAGGATAGTGGCTACAGCAGGGAAGATGGTGTGCGGGAAGTGCTGATGGGGTGCGGGGGGCGGGAGGTGGTGCTGGCGCTAGCCCAGGGGTGCTTACCTTGGGCAGCTCCCAGTCCGCAGCAAAGCATGGGCTGGTTCCCTGCCTTCCCTGGCCTTGCACCACACTCAGCCGCAGCCAAGAAGTCCCTCCCAGTAGGCGTGTGAGGCTAGGGGGCTCTGCATGCCGGCCCTGCCCACAGGTAATGCCCTCGCAGTTCCTATTGGCTGCAGTTCCCAGCAAATGGGAGCTGCGAAGTCAGCACTCAGGGCAGAGGCAGCACGCTGAGCCTACCTGCCCTGGCCCCTCTCCCTCCCGCCTAGGAGCCACAGGGACATGCTAGCCATGTCCAGGAGCAGCACAGAGACAGGGCAGGTGGGGAGTCTGCCTAAGCCCTGATGCGCTGCTGGGCTTTTAGTGGCTGAGCTCCCTGTTTGGCTTCAGGAGCCTCTGGGAGGCAGAGCCCAAATTTGGGGGGACACGTGGTGAAACTGGGCAGGTTGGCTCGGCAGGCTTGTAATAGCACTAGCTTCCTAGTGTGACTAGCACAGCCATTTTGTTTCATGTGGCACAGCAAAGCTCATAGGGCATTATTAATTTATGCCAAGGCATCAAGCATCTTTTCCATGGGAAACGAAGGCCAGTTAAGTAGCCGTGACACCAATATTCCTTTGACAAAGAGAAAGAGCAGGGGCGAAACATCTACTTATTCCTGAGACACTAGACGCAGCACACATTAGCCACAAGCAAGTCCGGATACTGAACAGATTAAACTAGCAGGAAAGAAGGAAAACCAGTCTAACCTGACTTCAGTCACCAAGACCAGAGAGGAGGCTGAGAGGCCAAAGGAACCTAGCGACAATACAGGCCCCTTGCAGGAAGGACAGTAGCACCCTATGCCTGTGCCATCACTGAGCATATTGAAAGTGTGTATAAAGCTTCATGTTAGCCACCAGTGACTTCTAAGCCAGGAGAAAGTGAAATTCAGTATAAACTTCCCAGGATATTAGAGACAAGAAGTGGATGAGGTAATACCTCTTAATGGCCTGACTTTTACTGATGAGAAAGAGGAGCATTTGAACTTTCAGAGTCAGGTCTGGGAAACCTCTTAGAGTGTGTCTTCACTACACCAGAAGGCAGGGACCAGGCACACATTTATCATATCACTGAAGATGCAATAAAGTAATCTCTGAGCATACACGTCCATCAGTGCTGGTTCCAGCAAAATAAGAAGAGTAGCGAGAATCGATGGGCAACCAGTGGCCCCCCCCCACAAACCTGACCATGTGGAAGATACTGTGGTTGATATGTCAACTGCTGCTAGGCAGTTTGCATATCTGAAGTAAACCAGCAGTAAAGTTGTGTGTAGACAAGGCCTTACTCAGCCCTGGGCTATACTACAGAATTACTGTGGTACATCTGTCTCTCAGGGGTGTGAATAAGCCATATCTCTGAGAGGATCACTTATAGTGGGATAAAAAAAAAAAAAGCAGTCAAGTAGCACTTTAAAGACTAACAAAATAATTTATTAGGTGAGCTTTTGTGGGACAGACCCACTTCTTCAGATCCTAGCCAGACCAGAACAGACTCAATATTTAAGGCATAGAAAACCAAAAATAGTAATCCAGAAATTACAGTGGGATAAGTACTTGTGTAACCAGCACTGTGTCAACAGGGAGCTTCTCCCACCCGTGTAGTTACCACCTCTCGTGGAGGTGGCTGAACTAAGTCAATGCGAGAGCTCTTCACTGAAGTGCTGCAGGGGCTGGTGCAGCGTTTTTGGCTTAGACCTGCCTTCACAGCATCACTGCTAAATATAAGGTGGAACAGATTAGCTAAGAAAAACATATTTCAAGGGACCATGGCAGAGGAAGTGGCCCGTTGACACCCCTTCAGTCACCACCAAAGATAGGTGCCTCTCTCCATGAGGGAGCAGGGCTTAGCACACACCCTTCTAGACAGCATCTCTCATTCACTAGTTTCACCTCCTATGATGTTACTGGATTTGTAAATTAAATATGAAAACCATTTTTGTAACCAATGTAATAAGTTTGCATCAAATCTTGTGCCAGGTGGGCCACGTGAGGTGTCTAATGAAAACTGGTGATCTACTGAATCTGTTTATGCTACTTGTATATCTTGTGCCATTTTGTGTGTGAAGTTATAGATATTGGCTCTATACCCACATTAGAAATGTTTTAGTGCTAAGGATCACAGTGGAAGGCACGGTCCCCTCCCAACCAGGAAGACTGACTAAACAGAGAGACAAACTTCAAATCCACATCTTGTGAATTTGACTGATACGTGGCACGTGGGAATTGGCCACTGGAGGAGGACCCCAATAGGGGAAGGACAGGTGACATAAGCTTGTAACTCTTCATTTCCTACAGACTAAGAACAGGTTTTTCCCTGCACCTGGCAAGTCAATAAAGGTGACCCTCGCTGGAGCCCTTTTGTCCTTATTCCTCAAACTGGGGAGCAGAGTGCAACATCTGTGCTATGAACTAAGCCTGTATGGACTGGGGAACCCATCCTCTAGAGAACATATGTTCAGAGAATGTCAAGATGGCAGCTATTACCATCAACTGTAGCCTGCATCAATAGCTTTGACTGATGTGCATAATTTAACCTCTAATATTTTTTCTCTGTCACTCTAGCCCTTCTGTATTAATAAACCTTTAGATTGGTGGTTCTTAACCTTGGGGTATGCAACCCATGGTGGAGGGGTGTGATGCTCTTTCTTGTGGGGTGAGACATGCCAGATTTTTTTTAGAAGGTAAATCATCAAAAACACGTATTAAGCACAGGCATATAAGTACAACTACTTTGTTTCATCAAACCTGTTTATTTATTAACATGCTACATTTTTTAACGATAACTGTTATACAAACAAAAAGTTTTCAGGTTTTTAAGCTAATTGTAGTGAAATTATCTCGCTACAAAATACAGTATACTGCCATGTTTTGTGGTATTCCTTGACAGCTGCACAGATGATGATGTGGCAGTGCAGTGACTTTGTTTGAATTCAGTTAGCTGCTGTTAGCGCATCATTTACAGTTTACTTCCACAGCAAAACTCCATAACATCTCTGGGTATTTTTGTATGCCTACTGTACTATTATTTGGGCTGAGTAAAAAAAAACTATTTTACACATATTTATATTCATTTAAAACTGTATAGGCCCCCAATCTTCATTTTTGTTAATGGGTATGAGAACATATTTGATTTTTGATAGGGGTGCGAGGACATGTTTTGAGAATCAAAGGGCTGCAGTAAAGGTTACAAACCATTCCTTTAGATTATGCATTCTAAAGGATTGGCACAGCATGCTGATTTGGGTAAGATCTAAGTATATATGGTCCTGGAAATGCAGCAGGTCGCTTTGGAGCCTGGAAGAATCTGTGTGGATTTGGTGAAATAGGTTTTCATAACCTCTCACTTGAATAAGGAGGGTTTGGGCATTGGACAGCTGAAGAATCTGTGGGATTTGCTTGTGTAACTTCTGGCTGGCTAGAAGGGCTAGCAAAGGCATTTTTGTGGCTGGCTTGATTCACCTTACTGCAGAGACCCCAGTTTGGCCTATAAGTGGCCTGGGTTTAAGCAATTTGCCCAGGGTTGATTCTCTCAGCAGTGCCCAGAAACTGGCTGAATAGTATACCTCCTTCCTAACAGTCCACTGCTTTTTGACCCCACCTAAGTGCACAGCACTCCCCAGTCTTATATAGGGAATTATATACCCAAATCAGAATTTGTAGATCCCATTGCTCTAGTAATGAATTTCCAAGTGCCTAAGCCCTTTTGTGGATCCATGACCAAGCACCTTTCACTTTCACAGGGTTCATAAAATTTTCTCTCAACCTTATAGGGCAGCACCTTAAGCCTGCAATTCCTACTGCCAGCAAAAAGTTTCAACACCTTCCTCTACTGAGTCTTCAAAAACCTTCCTTTGATCTCTCATTATAACTGGTTGATGAAGCTTTCTCAGAAGCCACCCTCTCCTCTTCAGTGGAAACAAAGATTTCCCACCCCCCCCCTCCGCCCCCATAACAAATTAATTAAAAAAATCTGAAGCTAAGACTTACTGTGCTTTGGGACACTTAGGGAAATTAAATCTTTAACAAAATATAATCCACCACTCTAATCTTTGACTGTCGGCTCTTTATTAAACTGCAAAATGTGTTAATTTAATTGCATCATTTATCAACACAGCACAATTATTACTTTTTTTTTTTTTAAATAATGGATTGGAACGATATAGCATGATTGCCTGTGTAATCAGATATGCTCTTGTATTACTTACCTCTGACTGCTTTGTAGATGGAAGAGCAACCTTGCAGGCATGATTTCATATCCTACTTTCAGAAAATTAAGCAGAACAGAAATGCAGAGATAACACCACTATAGACTGCAGGGCTGATAACATCTGCCTTATGAGTTATTCCCTCTTCTATTTCTATAACTGAACTCATTTCCCTGTCCTTTGATATTACATTTCAAACAAAATCTTGAGCAGACCTCATCAAAATAATCCTCCGGCCATTTGATTTCCATTCCCTCTGTCTTGCAGGTACAAATAATTTCATTTTTACATGTACAGGGACATTGAAAAACCTGAACAGGCACTAGAATGGTAGTATGAAATGGAATATTTGATGAAGGGCAGCAGCAAAGCTTTCAGAGAAATCAAAAAGCTGCTGGTCTTAGGAGTTCATAGAAAGGTTTTTATCACCCTAGAGAATTGCTTTGAAAGTTTTTTCTAAAACAGCACCACGCTTTCATCAAAATCAGACTCTGTAATGCAAGCAAGAGAACTCTTACTGGCAGAGGAAAATGTGGTATTTGCATACTATTCCCAATGAGAAAAAATGAAGGACAAAGTGGATCCAAATGCCAGTACTCCACTAAATTAGTAAGGGCACAGTCCAGCATGGTGTTGTTCTTCCAGCACCTTACACCTAAGGCTATATTTTAGTTACTGATATTTTTAGTAAAAGTTGTGGACTGATCACAGGCAATAAATACAAATTCACAGCCTGTGACCTGCTCATGACTAGTACTTATAAATAACCCCCGACTAAATCTTAGATGCTCTGGGGGACTCCAGAATGCTGCTGCTGAGTGGAGGGCATATCCTCACAGAGCCCAACTGCTTTGTCAGCTGGTTTGATTATGATGTCTGGGTTATTTTTGAGACTCTGGACAGCATGGCTGAGATAGTCTCTCATTTGGCATTGTTTGCGTATAATGTCAGTCTGAGCACGGTTGCGGAAGCATTGTACATAGAAATCCAAACTTTCACTACAACCGTCAGAGGGAGTCCCCATAGAGCTCTTCTTCTTTTGGTGTGGTGTGGGGCGGGGGGGGGGGGGGGTCAAGAGAGTCAGACTGTTGTTCATAGTTATGTTGGAAAAGGGGTGCTGTTGTCATCATGAATAAGTCAGACTATGAAGAGGAGGCAGCCAGACAACTCTCCAAACACCACATTTTACAGACCTCTCTCCTCTGATCTCACTATGGAATTCCAAAAGAAATTACAACCACCTAAGGAACTCCCTGCTGCTACTCAGGACCTTATTCACTCAGACACACCATCTGAGCCCCATCCTGGATTATTCTATTCAGTTCCCAAAATCCACAAACCTGAGAACCCTGGACCACATCATTTCGGGTATTGGCACCCTTGGCACCGGGCTATCCGGTTATGTGGACTCCCTCCTCAAACCCTATGCCACCAACACTCCCAGCTATCTCCAAGATACCACTGACTTCCTGAGGAAATTACAAAACATTGGAAAAGTTCCTGACAACACCATCCTTGCCACCATGGATGTAGAGGCTCTGTACACTAATATTCCACATCAAGACAGATTACAAGCAATCAGGAATACCATCCCTGATGCCACCACAGCCAATCTGGTGTCTGACCTCTAACTTTGTTCTCACCCACAATTATTTCTGATTTGGGGACAATTTATACCTCCAGATTAGTGGAAGTGCTATGGGCACCCGCATGGCCCCACAATATGCTAATATATTTATGGCTGACCTAGAACAACGATTCCTCAGATCTCGTCCCCTATTACCCCTCCTCTACTCAAGATACATTGATGGCACCTTTAGAATTTGGATCCATGGTATAGAGGCTCCAGAAGAATTCCACAGACTAACAATCTGCACCCCACCATCAATTTATGCCTTGATTACTCCATGTGAGAGATACATTTCCTGGACACTACAGTAGAAATCAAGAATGTCCTGATCGGTACCACACTGCACTGGAAACCCACTGATCACTACACTTACCTACATGCTTCCATCCTGCACACATAACTAGATCCATTGTTTACAGTCAAGCCCTTAGGTACAATTGCATTTGCTCTGATCCTACTGACAGAGACCGAAAACTACAAGATCTTTATCAAATAATCATAAACCCGAATTACCCACCAGGAGAAATAAAAAAGACAAATTGACAGGGCCAGACAAATACCCAGAGACCAGCTACTCCAAGATAGGCCCAGAAAAGCCAAGAGCAGAACACCACTGGTCATTACCTAAAGCTCCCAACTCAAACCACTGCAATGCATTATTAAAGACCTACAACCTATCCTTAATCAGGATGCCACACTCCAGAAGGCCCTAGGTGACAGGCCTGTTCTCTCCTACAGCCTCCCAACCTTATGAGGATTCTCACCAACAGCCATAGTCTATACTGCAAGAATACCAGTCCTGGAACTTTTCCTTGAAACAAAGCCTGCTGCCAGCTTTGTCCACGTATCTATTCTGGAAATACCATCACTGGACCTAACCAAGTTATTCACAGAATCACAGGCACATTCTCATGTTCCTCTACTAACATCATATATGCCATCATGTGCCAACAATGCCCAGATGCTTTGTATACTGGACAGACTTCAAACACTCTTAGACAGTTACTGGGAAAAAAAACAGACATACAAACACTCCTGATCGACAAACCAGTCAGCCAAATTTTAATGGAGTGGGCCATGCTGTTAATGACTTAAAAGGCTGCACTTACTGAAGAGGAATTTTCACAACAGTCTTGAAAGAGGCTGCTGAACTCTTTTATATTCAAATTCGACCCATTAACACGTAGTTTGAACCAGGATGGGAATTTTCTGGGTGAGTATAGGGGCTCGATTGCATACTTGGCTTTATCTAATTCTTGACTCTCCCCCCCTTCTGTCCCTGTACTCTCTGATTTGCTCACCTTGATAATTTTTTTTCTGATTTGTCCACCTTGATTACTATTTTTGGTTCTCTGTGCCTTAAATATTGAGTCTGCTCTGGTATGGTTATGGTCTGAAGAAGTGGGTCTGTCCCATGATAGCTCACATAATAAGTTATTTTGTTAGTCTTTAAAATGCTTCTTGACTGGTTTTTTGTTTTGATAGTATCTAGACTAGCACAGCTTTCTCTCTGTTACTAAGCATTATCCAGCGTGGCTGGCTCCTGAATAGCTCTGAGGTCAGGCCTCCTGCAGCTGCAGAAGTGCTGGAAAGCCAGACTCCGTAACCTATTTGAGAGACATGCAGCCTTACTTAAAGATAAACGGGTGGAGGATACTCAGCAACTTGCATGATTAGGAGCGAGGAAATGTTCTGGAAGCTGAAGGGCAGCTAAAGTTGCTAAGTCTGGCTTTACTGTCAACCCAGTTTCACCCAAAATTATTCCATCTGAAATTTCACATAGCTACAGCACAGGATTTCCATGGAAACTTTAAGCTAAATCAGCTGATATTTTGGAGTTGAGGAAGACGAGAAACTCACTCTTGAAACATCTTCTAAATCACAAAAAGAGGTGGCATAAGAATCCAGCTGATTTTAACCCATTGGGCTTGGTGAAGACTCCTGGCCTTGAGTGGATTTAGGACAGAATTAGTTAATGCTGAACACGTTGAGCATGAACAGCCTTGGTGCACATCGCTGTGATGTGGGAAGTAAGAGGCAGAAAGCCACCTGGTGGGCAAGACAGAGTTTGCCAGCGTAACAATGAAAACATCTACACACTACTCACATCTGAATAGGGTGATATTATGGAAACATACAACAGACTCACCTTTGCTCCTATTTTGCTTCCAGCCATCCCTTCCTTTGTTTATTCATGAAGGGGGTATTTAGGCATAATCCTAAACAATCTGGGAGGCAGGGAATACATTCATTAATTAGTGTGGTATATAGCACAAGGGAGCCGTTATTGCAAGGTACAGGTACCACAAATAAATAGATTGCCTGAATTTGAATGGGGAGAGCCAGATTTGGGGTGGAAAAAGGGAGAGGGGAGTACAGACTATAAGGAAGAGACCTTTCCGCTAACACTTCTACTTACCATATTCCTCACCCTGCTCCACCTAGAGATCGAGACACAAAAAAAATCCAGAGGGGGCAGGGGAGCAGAGTTAGAGTCTCCTAGAGATCAAGGAATTATAGATAAGAAATTTTCTACTCTCCATTTATGGTTCAAATTCTGGAAAGGCATGACAAGAAGTTACTATCTTTGCTCCAATGGTCTACAAAAAATTCATTTGCTAGTTAAGTGACCACATCAAAGTATCATAATTGGTACTCTTTGCAGTAATCAAAGCAGAGGTATTAAAGACAGAACAGGTGTGGCAAAATACTTCTCTAAGTAAAGGTGTTCTGTGATCAACAGCAGATCAGCTCTGGAGACCAATGCTCAGGGAAGGGACTACACTGACAGAAGTGAAGTGTGTGCGTGTTACAAACACATGCAGAAGTCGACATTTAAAGTAGTATAGAAGGTAGGCATGCAAATAGCATCATCATAGGTGCTGTGTAAGATTCACCCAGATTTTAATCATTAGTCTGACTAAGATTATACCCCCCCTTTTACTCCTCCCAACATTTTCAAGAGGAAAAGTATTACCAGTAAAATAGCTTCAATTATTGCCAAGTTTGCAAAACTTATACATACACATTATTTTTCCATTATCAATCAAGCTTTGAACAAGCAAGTGAAATACTCAAGTAAGGTGACTGACTATGCTACAGGATCTCTGTCTTTATTTTGTTAACATGTTAGCTTGGCAAAACACGTCTTTGTATGTGTACTGGCTACACAGGCCAAAACCAGTTTCAAGTTATTTATTAACACCTCATCCCCATATCCCCCCTACCAGACCAAGTATAACATTTAAAAAAAAAAAATTTAAAAAATCCATATATTGTGGAAATGAGGGAAATGTTGCCTCTCAATTGAAGAATTTATTGATGTTGGAAGGGAGAAGCAAGCCACAAAGGTGTAACAGAAGCACAACTTGACTCTTAGCTCTTTATGTTGCCTGGAGTAACCTTGCATTCATTCACTGACAAAAAAATGGGTTGCACATCAGCGTTCCACCTCCCACTCTCCTTTTTACCAGTCACAGGCAACAAAATGACTTTTTAGAAAACCAAGTCTATATTTAGGGGCAATTCATGCATATGATTTGTAATCCATACCTTTATTTATTACCACCAGTCTCAGGGAAGAGCTACACATATCATAAGAACTGCCATACTGGGTTGGACCAAAGATCCATCTACTCTAGTATCCTGTCTTCTGGCAGTGGCCAATACCATATGCCCCAGAGGGAGTGAACAGAACAGGTACTCTTTGAATGACCCCTCTTCTGTCATCCATTTCCAGCCTCTGACTAACAGAGACTAGGGACAACATTCCTACCCATCCTGGCTAATAGCCACTGATGGACCTAACCCCCATGAATTTATCTAGCTCTTTTTTGAACCTTGTTAAAGTCTTGGTCTTCACAACATGCTCTGGCAAGGAGCTCAACAGGCCTACCATGTGTTGCGTGAAGCAAAACTTCCTTTTGTTACACAAGTCAGAGAAATTTTTGATTAACATAAGCAGCCGCCTTACACAAACAAAAGTTACCTAAAACAAAAAGGACAGGTTGAGTGAAAGGTTCCCGTAAGGAGAAACATAGTAACAAATACAATACCACAAATGTGTGGTGAGCGTTAAAACATGCTAGGCCATTTTCTATACAAATATTGTGGTCAGTGTTTTTATTTAATTTATTCACGGTGCCCGACTTTTACACATATATCGAATGAAATTTACATTTGTGTAAAAAAAAAAAAAAAATTTACATAAAAAAATCTGTCACATTTGTGTAGTGAGTCCAAATAAGGCCACTTACCCTAAAACATGGGATCTAAGTGGTGCACAGAGTCCAGTGCAAGCAAGCTGGGGTGACCAATTTAACCATGGTTGAATCAAATGGTTGTATTATTGGAAATAGACACTACAGTTATGCAACAATAATGAGATCTCCTTGATATCTAGGAGAAAATGTGTCCACTTAATGGAATTACTAAAATGTAACTACTTTAGACAAAATCCAAAAGTGAACTACATTTATCTAATAAATTCCAAGCTTAAAATATCAAAGCTTCAAAATGAGTAGCCAATGCATGAGGCAAAGTAGCAAAAGGTCAAATGAAAAAAGCAAACTTGATTAACAGTTCTTGAGAGGGTCAGTCTAAAAAACTGCAGGAAGTTTAAAAAAGAAAATATTTCCAAAAGAGCTCATCTTATTTTGGTGGGTCTGTGTTTATTCCATATTTCTCTTTGAGAAGTTTCAGCTGCTCCTCTTTCTTCTTTGTGTCCATCTTTTGGAATGCCTGCAATAAAAGTCAAACTGCGTTAGAGAAAAATATTCTTTAGAATTTATATGTTACTGAGGTTTTAAAAAAGACATTCACATTTATGACACAATAATACAGTTAATGTAAGTTACTAAAAGTCCTCAATTAAAATTTCCTTGAAATAGTATTTTTCCATAACTGCAAGTAACTCTTGCATAATGCGTTAATATTGGACAATATGCCCTCTCCCCCACCCCCAAACATGGCCTCTCAATCTATATGCTTATCATCAGGCAGAGAAATAATCTCAAGAGCTCAGAGATCATTTCTTTTAACATCTTGTCTCCTACGGCAAGGACCCAAAAAGGAAGCTTGTGGGAAGCAATGCTGCAATCTACTCTTTATAACTCACCTTACTTCCCCTAGTCTAGTCCAACAAGCATGTTCTTTGCACACAAAAAGATCAAAGAAGCTAAAGATTAAATCCTGTTAGCTCATCTAGACCACCCACCTCCAGATTCAGCCTTGTTCTCTAGAGTATTCAAATCAATAGCTCCAATAAATTCAAATAATTCTTTTCAGACTGGAGTGAAAAGTTGACGGTATACCACACATATAATAATTATTTTAGGAAAAACTAGTGTACTTGCCCTGTTTGCATTGTAGTACAAGACAACAAGGTATCTGTTGCACACGTTGAATCCTGACAGGTGATCACAAGCATTCTTCGCATCAAAGATGTCTTCATAAACCACATATGCTGTTCCTCTGGTCTCAGGAGTGTTTCCACTGCAATGCAAGATTAGTTTAGTATTAAAACAATATGAGTACAAACACTGACAGATTGTTAGCTAATAGAATGTGAATTTAAAAAAAAAAAAAAAAAAAATCTGATAACCTTTTCTAGACTACAAGATAAAGCCTTGCTTCCACACCACTTGTTTATTATTATTTCTGGCTCTAATTTTGTGAAGTGTGGCAGCATCAACTAATATGCATGGTATTATCTTCCAGGATCAATTCTTCTCCTAAGAAATGATCATAAAAGCTTTTGCTATGTATTATGACTGGGTCATTCTTGGAAAGCCTGACAACTGTTATACCAGTTAAATGCTCAAGAACTCGATGTCAAATAAAACATTTAAAGCTGAAGTAGTGTGTGTTACATCACTTCAAGATACCAACAGTCAATATGAGTTGGTATTTCTGCATAACACACTAAGACATAGATGCTACATCTACACTACAGGCATCTGCTGACAGAAGTTACTGTTGGAAGGGACTGTTTGGCAAAACTTCTGTCAACAGATCACATCCATGCACACAAGTGGATCGAAAGGGCAATCCCCTCTGCTGACAGAGAGGGGCCAGACTGCTTAGCTGCTCTCTCAACAGAACGGCCAACTGGAAACTCAGCAGACAGAGCTACCTGGTGAACCAGAAACCCAGTCTGTCAACAGAGTGCCCCTGCCCCGAGCATCTACACAGCTTTTCTGCCACAGGAAACTGTAGACAAAGGCATTATTCCTCAACGCAGAGACACACAACACTGCTGGCAGATGTGTCGCATTTTGTCAACCGTCAACAAAGGACGCTGCGTGTGTGTAGACGAAGCCAAAGAGTATGCCTACGCTGCAATTAAAAACCCATAGCTGGCTCTTGTCAACAGACTCAGGTTACGAAACTGTTTATCTGTGATGTAGATACAGTTGATACCAGAGCTTAATGTTTCTTTTCAGTTATAGTAACTGAATTTAATTTATTCAATTTATTGAATTTAAAATGAATCAGGTCTCAGTCCATAAAATGATGAATATATTAACATTTTTCAGACAGTTTTGCCAAAATGAAATCCTTCAGTTAAGACAAAGTATAAATTAAGGGAAAATCTTCATGTTTTAATTAAGGCTGTTGATTAATCAGTTTACTCACACAATTAACTCAAAAATTAATCACACTGTTAAACAATAGAATACTGATTGAAATTAATTTTATCTACAATTTCAAGCATATTTATTTCAACTCCAACACAGAATACAAAATGTACAGTGCTCATTTTGTATAATTTTTGATTAAATACTGCCCTGTAAAAATGATAAAAATAGTATTTTTCAATGAATATCCCACAAGTACTATAGGGCAATTTCTTTATTGTGAAAATGCAACTTACAAAAGTAGGTTTTTTCCATTACATACTGCACTCAAAAATGAAACAACTTAAAACTTTAGAGCCTACTTTGTGTTCGGCCAATCGCTAAGACATAGAAGTTTGTTAACATTTTCAGGTGAAAATGCTGCTTGCTTCTTAGACTTTTGCACTGCCAATTGAAAAATAAAACTTTTGTCATTCCCAAGTGCTTAATTAAACCCATTCCTCCCCAGAAGACTCAAGTTTTGTTGGGGCAAATGACTTGTCAATAAGAACCTCACTCTCAGGGGGATGGAAGTATTTTGCCAGCAAAAGTACCAACAAACAACCTAACTCTGTTTGTCCCTGTCACAGAAAGATGTGTAGTGAATCAAAGATTAGGGTTGGAAGAGACCTCAGGAGGCAAACTAGTCCAAACTACTGCTCAAAGCAAGACTAACCCCAACTAAATCAACCCTGCCAGGGCTTTGTCAAGCCATGTCTTAAAGACCTTTAAGCCTAGAGATCCCGCTACCTCCCTAGGTAACCTATTCCAGTGGTTCACCTCTCTGCCAGTGAAACAGATTTTTCCTAATATCTAACCTAGACCTCTCCTACTGAAACTTGAGACCATTTCTGCTTGTTCTGGCATCTGCCAACACTGACAATAGCCTGGCTCCATCCTTTTCGGAACCCTCCCATTAGGTAGCTGAAAGCCATTACAAATCCCCCTCATTCTTCTCTTCTTCATACTAAATAAACCCCGTTCCCTCAGTCTCTCCTCATAAGTCTTGTGCACCAGCTGCCTAATAATCTTTCATTGCTCTCCACTGGACTCTCTCCAATTTGTCCACATCCCTTCTGTAGTGGGGGAGGTAGACCAAAACTAGATGCAATATTCCAGATGTGGCCTCACCAGTGCTGAATAGAGTTGACTGATTATTTCCCTCATTCTGCTGGCAATGCTCTACTAATGCAGCCCAATATGCCATTAGTCTTTTTGGCAACAAGGGCACATTGTTTACTCATGTCCAGCTTCTCATTCATTGTAATCTCCAGGTCCTTTTCTGCAGATCTGCCACTTACCAAACTGGTCCCCAGCCTGCAACACATCGCATCCTCCTGATCATTAACGAAGATGCTGAGTACAAATTACCTCAGGACCAACCATTTGAGCACTCCACAGACAAAGCCTTATTTACAAAGTCACCTGAAAGTGAAAACAGGTATTTCCACAGCACATTTTAATTGGCACTGCAAGGTATTCGTGCGCCAGATACTAATGTTGGGCGTATGCCCCTTCATGCTTTCGCCGCCATTCAAGAAGATGTGCTTCCATAATGATTCTCATTAAAAAAGATGCATTAATTTATGACTGAACTCTTTGGGCAGAAAACTGTACGTGTCCCTTTTGGTTTTACATGCATTCCACCATACATTTTGTGTTAAATTTAAAAAACTAAGCTTCAAGAATTTGAAGTTCCATCCAAAATCTGAGAGGACAAGGTGTGGCGTATGCTTTCAGCAGTCTTAAAAGAGCAACACTGGAATGCAGAAGCTACAGAACTTAAAATCACCAAAAAGAAAAATCAACCCAACCTTCTGCTGGTGATGATATCTGACTCACAGGATGAAAATGAACGTGAGCTGGTTTGTTCTGCTTTGGATAGTTATCCAAAGCAGAAGCCATCAACAGCTCAGATGAATGTGTTCTGGAATGATGCATGAAGCATGAACACATGACTCTTTAGCACATCTGGCACATAAGTATCTTGTAACAACAGCTAAAACAGTTCCATACAAGTGACTGTTCTCACTTTCAGGTGACATTATACTAAGAGTGGACAGAATTATCCCCTGTAAATTGTAACCAAAATTGATTGTCTGATCGGCTGAATAAGAACCAGGACTGAGTGGATCCCTAGGCGCCACAGTTTTAGATTTTATTTTTGTATGTAGTTTCTTTGTACATAGTTCTACATTTGCAAGTTTAACTTTCATTGCAAAGATGCTGCACTACAATTCCTTTACTGAAAAATGCTGTTTTTTACAATGCAAATATTCGTAATAAAAATATAAAGTGAACACTTTAATCTATACTATATTCTCTGCTGTAACGACAATCATTTTGAAAATGTAGACAATATCCAAAATATTTAAATAAAATTTAATATTTTTAGTTGCACAGTTATTTTTTAACTTGCTTGACCCCCTTAGTTTTAATCTCAAAATAATATTCCGTATCATACTAACTAGCTGCTGGACCAGCTGTCAGACCTTATAAGCTAAGCAAGGTCTGGAACACTTAGGCTATGCGTACACTTGCTCCCTTTTTCAAAGGGGGCGTGGTGATCAGGGTGATGGGAGATTACTAATGAAGTGCTACGATACATATGCAGTACTTCACTAGATAAATTCTCCCCTACAACAACTCTGGACTGTCAAACTTTTAAGTGTTGACATGCTGTGTAGCTGCGAAGTTCCTGCGCTACTTCGAAGTGCCTTTACTCTCCAAAATTTTGCGACCATTTTTGCTGGTCTTCTCTGTAGTAATTCCAATCAATTCTTTTTCTAATTCTTCTCTGTATTTAGTTCTAATTGATACCTGACCCCCACCACTTTTTTTTTTTTTTTTTTTTTTTTTTTAAAGACAGGGCAACTAGAACTCCATGCAGGATTCAAGGTTTGAGTGTGCAACAGATTTATACAGAGGCAATATGATATTTATTCTATGATCTATCCTATTTCTAATGGTTCTTAATATTGTTTGCTTTTTGACTGCCACCGCACATCGAGCAGGTGTTTTCAGAGAACTATCCATGATGACTCCAAGATCTCTTTCTTGAGTGTTTACAGCTAATTTAAAACCCACTGTTTTTTGGGTATAGTTGGTATTATGTTTTCCAATATGCATTACTTTGCATTTATAAATACTAAACTTTGATATGTTCAGACAGTGATCCAAATTTCTTCAGAAGCCACTCGGAAAAGTGACAGATCATTTTCAATGAATGTTTTTATACAGGTTTTGAGGACTAACAAAAACGAAGCACCATGAGGCTATGGCTACACTAGCCCCTTCCTTTTGGAAGGTGCATGGTAATGAGCACGTTGGGAAGAAGCTAATGAGGCGCTACCATGGACATGCAGCACCTCATTAGCATAATGGTAGCCACACACAATTTGAAATGAAGGGACTAGTGTAAACATAGTCCATATGAGTTCTTCACTAGCCTGTTGGTTTGTTCAGTAGAAAGAAAGTGTGTTAATTTCACACACACACTGTTCCCTTACCTATCAATTTTTATCTATTACGAATGCAATATAAAGAGGTTCCAGTAAATTAAAACAGTTTGGCATCATCCTTCTTCAGAAAACAATATTCTGCTGCTTATACTCATGGCTATTTATCCAATGCCTACTGCTACTTTTTGTAATCAAAAGACTTACACTCTGATTTGTCGAATAGGTCCATATTTTCCAAAAATATCATACATTTCCTCAGCTGTGATTTTGTATGGTAAGTTTCTGATATATAAAATCCGATTGACTTCAGGAGGCAGCCGAATCTAAAAAGAGAAGAGCACAGCTACATTTTGAATGTTCATTTCTGGAACTACTGCATCATATGAAGTATGTTCCAGTTACCATAAACTTTCTCTCTCTCAAACCCTTTTGAGATCACACAACATCAATATAAATACAACAGCATTTTTAATGGAAATATATCAGGAAAGAATATGAGGTATCCATAGTTTCAACTGAAATTCTATTTTAATGAGATTAAGTAGTTGGGAACCAGGAGAGCAGCATCTAGTGACCAGCCACTCTTTCTGGAGCACAGACACCAACTCTAGCGCAGAATAGCCATGGCAAAAAGGAGGGTGCTCTCCCGCTTCCTGCCTTCCAAAAATCAGCGGCTCTGTGCTGCATAGGAGGTGCTGTGGAGTGGGAACAGGGGCAGGAGGGAAGGCAGCAGGGTGGAATAATCGAGGGGATTGCAGGAAGAGTGGTGGCAATGACTTGGAGCAGAGTGAAAGAAACTGGGAAAGCTGGTGCCTCTGATCAGTCTACACTTTGAGATCCTATAGTGTAGAAATGTGAAGAGATTAAGAAGGTCCACGGTCAAAAAAAAAATCACTATCATCATCTAATCTGACCTCCCAAAAAGCATAGGCCATATAATTTCTCCATTAAGTCCTGCTTAAACTAGAGCATATACTTTGAGATATCTTCTAGTCTTGATTTAAAAAGTGGTACTGATGGAAAAACCAACATAATCTGCATTGAACTATTCCTACTTTGGAACCCATGCTGTTCAAGTCTGAGGGCAGTCCTACACTACTACTTGTGTTGATAGTATTTATTTTGTTCCAACCAGAG
Organism: Carettochelys insculpta; assembly: GCF_033958435.1. Taxonomy (NCBI): domain Eukaryota; kingdom Metazoa; phylum Chordata; order Testudines; family Carettochelyidae; genus Carettochelys; species Carettochelys insculpta. The sequence continues at coordinate 193,690,060 of NC_134139.1, forward strand.
AAGCGGAGGGTAGTGCATGGGAGCAGGCAGTGGGTAGGACACAGAACTATGAGCATCCAGGGTGCTGCAAAGGTAAACTGCACACCCAACACCCAGCCCCCGGACAGCTCCAGGGCCTCCTCCATCCCAGACCCCTCTCCCCCACCCCAGGTCCCCACTTATACCCTGCTCCTGTCCCTTCCTTCAAGGCCTCTCACCCTCACCCTGTCCCCTCCCACCAAGACCCCACGCCCCAAACCCTCCAGCTCTCCCACCCAGACCTCACAATCCCCCCCAGCATCCCCTTCACATCCAGACCCCACATGGCCCCAAGATCCCCCCCATAGACTCTCACCCCTCCCCTCCAGACCTCTCACCACCACCCCACCCACCCAGATCTTGTACCCCAAAACCTCCCTCCCTGCCAGACCCCACATCCCCCCACCCCTCTCCTGCACCCAGATTCCGCACTTGAAACCTGCTCCAAAACCCCTCACCTCCACCATGACCCCTTCGTTTCAGACCCCACAGCCCAAACCCTTCTGCACCCTCCCGCTCACCGATACCTATGCCCCCAGTCTGCTCCTGCACCCCTCCCGCCCAGACCCCCCAATTCCCAACCTGCTCCTGCACCCCTCTCCCTCCCGAGCTAGTTAATTAGGTGGCTGTCTCCCTGGAGTACCACGGGACGCACTAGGAGAGTAATGGACGAGACAGAAACGTCTGGGGCAGCAGGTCGGATTCGATCATCTAACGGGCCCCTCCACCCCCGCCCCCAAGCGCCGGAACTGCTTCGGAGGCGCCAGATTACGCGGTGCGAAGCGCTCCCGGGGTGAGGTCAGTGGCCCCGCACCGAGCCTCGGGGAACTCGGCCAGGGCCAGCCCGGCTCAGCCGCGACGCCCGGAACCCGGGCCCGAGCTGCTTCCGCCCGCGGCCGCTCCGCGCCGGGAGGCGACGAGCTCCGCACAGCTCCGTGGGAGGCTTCCCGGCGGGAGTCCAGCCGCGCGCGCGGCTCACCCCACCCCACTCACGTTGGCGCGCTTGGCCGCTTGCATCGCCATGGTGCCGGGCGGGGGAGGGGCCTTCTCCTAGCAGGGAAACAGCGGCGGCAAAAGCGTCTCTCTCCGGCGGCTTCTCGCGCTGACTGGAGACAGCCCCCGAAAGTATCCCAGCCTGCACCGCGGCCCCAGTCGGCGCACGGGAAGTGTCGTACGGCACCCGGAATGGGACGACGAAGGGGAAGTGACGGCAAGGATCATGTGACTTCAGCTGCTAGCGCGTCGCCGGCAATCACTCGCTAGCGGTGCTCCCTTTAGAGTCCTGCGGCTCCTCCTTCACTTCCGCTATGGCTCCTCCCTTTTCCCGCCCACTCCCTGCATGATCCCTCCCTCCCGCTAAACCCTACGCGGCAGAGCCCTTTCATTCTCCCTGCCTTACCCCGCCCCCCTTGCTAGGCCTGACCCCCCCCCCACTACCTCAGGACCCTGCCACCGGCCTCCCCCTCTCTTCTGCCGGTTGCGTTTGAATTTATAACCCAGCTTAGGCTGGGCGTAAGTGTGACGGTTCTTACCGCCGCCCTAGGCGGACCAGTGTGAGCAAGGAGAAAGGGTTGACTACAGCTGACTTCAGTTCACTTCTAACTAACTTCCTAGAATTCATCCCTTTCTGTCTTGGGTGAGACGCTTTGTCCGAGCGGCTGTTGATATCGGGGTGCTAAGCTACTCCTGCTTTATATAGCAGTCGCTCCCCTCTAGAGCTTTCTTTTCCGTGCTGTTGCTGCCATTCTTCCCACAGTTTTAGAGTTGAGCAAAATATTCCCTGGAGATGGGGGTTCAGTTCTGTGAGCCCCCAACTGTGTGACCGTGAATGGCTCCCGAAGGTTCAGATGTGCAAGTAGAAATCTATAACTCCTTGTATATACTCCATACTGTCACCTCCCAATGATTTTTGGGACCAGCATGCCATCAGTTTGCATATGAGACCTTACAGGATATCTACTAGATGCAGATTATGACAACTGTATTGATGCAATGTGTTTATCAGGCCTGATAGGAGTCACAGTATGTGTGCCCTCTGCCAGTTGGTACTGATGGGCTCCAATGGTCACACAGGCCCATGGTCTCTGGGCAGCCAGTGCTGTGCAGCTTTCTATGGGTATTGTGTGTAGGTAGTAGTAGGCATCCTTCAGTCTGCATAGACTATGGATCACGCCCTTTATAGTTTCAATTGAGGACTTCATTTACAGCATCTGCTGTGACTATGAAGGCCCACACGAGAGTGACAGTCCTTGCTGCATCTCTTGCAGATGTGGTGGGTGTCTGGCAAGTCCTTATTGTGCTTTCTGTGCACTCGCTTCTCCTCTGTTAGCTGTCTGATCCTCATCTCACCCTTCTGAAGGCCCTTGTGTAACCCCTGCCTCCATCTGCTGCGGTCATCTGCTAGTTCTTCCCAGTTGTCCAGCTCGATGTCTACCTCTCTGAGGTCTCTCTTGCAGACATCTTTGTAGTGCAACTGGGGGTGTCCGGGTGGTCTGTTGCCAGAGGCTAGCTCACCATACAGGATGTCTTTTGGAATCCTTCCATCATTCATCCTGTGGATGTGGCCAAGCCAGCGGAGCCGACGCTGCCTGAGGAGGGTGTGCATGGTTGGGATTCCAGCTTGCTCGAGGATGGCGGTGTTGGTCACTCTGTCTTTCCATGATGTTCCAAGGATGTGCCTGAGGCAGCGCAAGTGGAAGACGACACTGAAATATGTCTTTTAATGGTTTGTGAACCCTCTAGTTGCATTCACTGCGTTCTATGTTTGAGAAGCCACCCGGAACCAAACTAGAACAGCAGTGTACATTATGTATTCAGGCCTTGTATGTTGTGTATATTTAGTAAAGTTGTTTGGATCCCTCTGCGTCCTTTGTGCTTTGGAGTATTATAGAAGGACAAGGTATGTATTCATACAGCTTTCATTCTTATATTATGACTATTAAATGTGGGAGCTATAATATTTAAGCCATATATGGAATGCTATATTATAGAAATCTTGGTTGCAGTTGAGTGCTATAGTGCTAATGGAAGATCATTCTCTTGTGTACTGTTGTTACTGGTTAGGTTAAAACAAGGTGCACTGCAAGATGCAGTGAGACCTTGGTATACAGTATATCTCAGCTGTTTAAAAATCTGACTCATCTGGGCTGATCTCATGTTTCTCATACATATAGTAACTTCATCTGTGAACTGACTTTGTAGCAGATGGATTTTAAGAGTATTCTAACAAAGGTCTTCTAAAAATGACTTTGATTTGTAGTACTGGCCAGGCTCCAACTGAGAGTGAGGGCCATTGTTCTTTTGTACTGTGCAGAGTAATACAATATAGGCCTCAGAGAGCTTAATCTTGATTCTCACTTGTCCCATGTTACCTCTGCATCACATCATTTCTAACCTAAGCTACATTTGACCTGAGGCCTCCATAATAGCGTATCACTGTAACAGCCCACTACATCACCCTTATCCATTCTGGTACACTTTAAAACCATTGTCTGAGGTACAGGCATTGCTTTGTCTGCATTAGTATAAACATAAGCAGGAATTATATATTTCTTATTTTGCTTATATAAGTGGATAACCACTATTGTTTCCAGAATACAATGAGTAATTGAAAATCCTTTCTTGTGCTGTAGAGATCACAACATACAATACTAGGCTACGTGGTATACTGCAGGAGATTCTGCTTCTTCCAGTGTTGTGAACGTTGCAGGTTTTTGTGCATGCACAGTAGGTTAGTAACTGCTATGAGTTTATTTTGATCTACTGCACCTTTAAATTCCTACAGTCTCTCCCTGTCAATTGGCTTTGTCCATTTTGGACAGCTAATTCAGTTCAGGAATGCTGTTGCTACAGAGTGAATCACCCACATTGTGCTTTTCCTTTTGATTATTCTTCTTGTCTTTAACATAAACTAAGTGTTATTCAGACTTGATCTTTGCTCATGGGAAACATAATATTTACTGTCTTATATTCAGAAGGGTGTTGCAAGTCTTTCCTGCATGCACATAAATCCAGTAATGTCAAGAGGATGAATGTGTAGATATTAGAGGAATTTCAGCCTGATTGGTGTAATTAGGCTGAGGCTCTAATTTCCTCTCATTAATGGAGTAATTCATAGCGGCATTGTTGTTCCTGTACTGTGGAGATCAGATAAAAACCGTTTGAATTAAAAGGAAAAAACAGTCCTGCTTCATTGTGCTAGGATTTGCTATACATGCACCTTATTTTTTGTTTCTGTGCACAGTAATCCATTACACTTTTAAAATATACCTGTATTTGTATTGGAAAGCAGCAGAACGATATACTTGTATACTTGTATCACATAAGGTGATGAATTACTTTCTAGTCCCTGATCTTAAAGGGATTTAGCTGTTGCTGCACTCTGTATCACAATAGCTAACTGATTTAGTAGCCTAAATCTCATTTTCAGAAGGGACTTAGAATCATAGAATGCTAGGACCGGAAGGGACCTTGAGAGGTCATTGAGTCCAGTCCCCTGCCCTCATGGCAGGACCACTACTGTCTAGACCATCTCTGATAGACATTTATCTAACCTGTTCTTAAATATCTCCAGAGATGGAGATTCCACAACCTCCCTAGCCAATTTATTCCAGCATTTGACCACCCTGACAGTTAGGAACTTTTTCCTCATGTCCAACCTAAACCTCCCTTGCTGCAGTTTAAGCCCATTGCTTCTTGTTCTATCCTCAGAGACCAAGAAACACAAGTTTTCTCCGTCTTTATGACACCCTTTTAGATATCTGAAAACCACTATCGTGTCCTCCTTAATCTTCTTTTTTCCAAGCTAAACAAGCCCAATTCTTTCAGCCTTTATTCATAGGTCATGTTCTCTAGACCTTTGATCATTCTTGTTGCTCTTTTCTGGACCCTTTCCAGTTTCTCCACATCTTTCTTGAAATGTGGTGCACAGAACTGGACACAATACTCCAACTGAGGCCTAACCAGCACAGAGTAGAGCGGGAGAATTACTTCTCATGTTTTCTTCACAACACACCTGTTAATGCATCCCAGAATCATGTTTGCTTTTTTTGCAACAGCATCACACTGTTGACTCATATTTAACTTTTGGTCCACTATAACCCCTAGATCCCTTTCTGCCATACTGTTTCCTAGACAGTTGCTTCCCGTTCCCTATGTGTGAAACTGATTGTTCTTTCCTAAGTGGAGCACTTTGCATTTGTCTTTATTAAACTTCAACCTGTTTATCTCAGACCATTTCTCCAATTTGTCCAGATCATTTTGGATTTTGACCCTATCCTCCAACGCAGTTGCAACCCCTCCTAGCTTGGTATCATCTGAAAACTTAATAAGCATAATGTCTATGCCAATATCTAAATAGTTGATGAAGATATTGAACAGAACTGGTCCCAATACAGACCCCTACAGAACACCACTTGTTATGCCTTTCCAGCAGGATTGAGAACTGTTAATAACTATTCTCTGAGTATGGTTATCCAGCCAGTTTTGCACCCACCTTAGAGTAGCCCCAGCTAAGTTGTATTTGCCTAGTTTATTGATAAGAATATCATGCAAGACCATATTAAATGCCTTACTAAAATCTAGGTATACCACATCCACCATGTCTCCCTTATCCACGTGGCTCATTATCCTACCAAAGAAAGCAATCAGTTTGGTTTGACATGATTTGTTCTTTGCAAATCCATGCTGGGTGTTCCCTATCAGCTTACCACCTTCCAAGTGTTTGCAGATGATTTCCTTAATTACTTGTTCTATTATCTTTCCTGGCACAGAAGTTAAACTGACTGGTCTGTAGTTTCCTGCATTGTTCTTATTCCCCTTTTTATAGATAGGCACTATATTTGCCTTTTTCCAGTCTTCTGGAATCTCTCCTGTCTCCCAGGATTTTCCAAAGAAGACAGCTAATGACTCCCATACCTCCTCCATCAGCTCCTTGAGTATTCTAGGATGCATTTCATCAGGCCCTGGTGACTTGCAGACATCTAACTTTCCTAATTGACTTTTAACTTGTTCTTTTTTTATTTTATCTTCTAAACCTACCCCTTTCCCACTAGCATTCACTATGTTACACATTCCTTCTTCAGACTTCTCAGTGAAGACCAAAGTAGTCATTAAGCATCTCTGCCATTTCCAAGTTTCCTGTTACTGTTTCTCCCTCCTCACTGAGCAATGGGCCTACCCTAGCCTTGGTCTTCTTCTTGGTTTTAGTGTATTTATAAAAATTCTTTTTGTTTCCCTTTATGCCCGTAGCTAATTTGAGCTCATTTTGTGCCTTTGCCTTTCTAATCTTGCCCCCACATTCCTCTGTTGTTTGCCTATATTCATCCTTTTTAATTTGTCCTAGTTTCCTTTTTTTTTGTATGATTCCTTTTTTATTTTGAGATCACACAAGATCTCCTGGTTAAGCTAAGGTGGTCTTTTGCCATATCTTCTATCTTTCCTACGCAGCGGTATAGCTTGCTTTTGGGCCCTTAATAATGTCCCTTTGAAAAAGTGCCAACTCTCCTGCATTGTTTTTCCCCTCAGTCTTGCTTCCCACAGGACCCTACCTACCAGCTCTCTGAGTTTACCAAAATCTGCCTTCCTGAAATCCATTGTCTCTAATTTGCTGTTCTCCTTTCTACCCTGCCTTAAAATTGTGACCTCTGTGATTTCATGATCACTTTCATTCAAGCAGCCTTCCAATTTCAGATTCTCAATCAGTTCCTCCCTATTTGTTAAAATCAGATCTAGAACAGCTTCCACCCGGTAGGTTTTTCAACCTTCTGAAATAAAAAGTTATCTCCAATGCAGTCCAAGAACTTACTGGAGAGTCTGTGTGTTGCTGTGTTAGTTTCCCAACATATATCTGGATAATTGAAGTCCCCCATCACCACCAAATGCGGGCCCTAGATGATTTTTGTTAGTTGTTTTAAAAAAGCCTCATCCACCTCTTCCACCTCGGTAGGTGGCCTGTAGTAGACTCCTAGCAGGACATCACCCTTGTTTTTTACCCCTTTTAGTTTAATCCAGAGGCTCTCAACACATCCATTTCCTATGTTCATCTCCACCTCAGTCCAAGTGTGTACCTTTTAATATGTAAGGCAACACCTCCTCCCTTTTTCCCCGTCTATCCTTCCTGAGCAAGCTGTATCCTTCCATACCAACATTCCAATCGCGTATTATCCCACTAAGTTTCTGTGTTGCCAACAATGTCATAATTGTATTTATTTATTAGCACTTCCAGTTCTTCCTGCTTATTACCCATACTTCTTGCATTTGCATATAGGCATCTAAGATATTGATCTTGCCTTCCAGTTTTACCCTGACCTTCCTTTTTCTCTGCCATTATAGTCTGTGCTCCCTCCCATTTATGACCCATCTCCCAGGTCTCCATCTTCTCTACTTACCTGTGGGCTTTGCTTCCCTGTCCCTGTCGAACCTAGTTTAAATCCCTCCTCACTATGTTAGCCAGTCTGTGTCCAAATAGGGTCTTACCTCTCCTCGAAAGGTGAATGCCATTTCTGCCAACAGTCCTTCCTGGAATAGCATCCTGTGGTCAAGGAAGCCAAAGCCCTCCTGGCGACACCATTTACTCAGCCAGGCATTCACCTCCAGGATGCACCTGTCTGTTCTTGGGCCTCTACCTTTGACTTGGTATTTAAGAATCTAAATTCCATTGACTGTTCCACCCTGCTGCAGTGTCCCTTACCTTCTCCACCTGCCCTCCCCCACCAGCAAAGATTTAGTCAGTGGTATTTTGTACAAGTCATGTTTAAACACATTTTTGTTTATTGCCCATGACCCATCCATGATTTTTACTGAAAATATCCATGACTAAATTGTAGCTTTAACTATTGATAAAGCCAGATCTGAAAAAAAGGTAGAGAGAATCATCACTGAATGGCAATTTCTAGTGGAGGTCCGCAGAGATTGGTTCTAGACAGGAGGCTTTTCTTGAAATTATGCTTTAGACAAACACAAGTTATTGGGTTCAATGCAGGGATAGCTGGATGGAATGTGATGGCCTGTGCTACACAAGACGTCAGAGTAGATCCTTTCTGTCCTTAAACTTCGTGACTGTGTCTTTCAATTGCAGTGCAAAGAGAGGGATACAACAAATGGTATGTTATTCAAGACATTCCATGGCATGTGATACAGTCTGTGAACTTGCTTTGAACTACATGTTAATGTAACAAATTTCATTAATCTACTCAGTTTTGATGCTGTGTGTATGGTACATGCCCTGTAAGAGAGGCCCCATAGGTCAGAAAATTAGCTACTTTTTTACTAGGAGAGTGGGTCACACACACACACACGAATAAAAAGATAGTTATAAAATGAAAACACCTTAACTCAGTCTCTTGAGAACATCGCCCAACAGTACTTTTCGATATGAAGTTACAGGTTTTGAGGCCTCATTATGTAATGTGCCAGTGATCATCAAGTCTCTATTGGAGCTGTGGAGAAGAGGCTCAAATTAAAGGAAGTCACTGTGTATAGATGGTACTCTACACCTTTTAGGAGATGCTCAGATTGCTGAAATATTAGACCTTGGAACCCTTCCAAACCAGAGCCCAAATGCCACTACAGATTTATGAACTGTAATTTTTGTGCTTGAAGGTGGTAGAGCAGAGAACTATGGGGGCTGTTAGGCTCCACTCGTGGGATTCACATGCTGTCGCTTATCCTTCTTTTACAGCCTTCATTATGCTCTTAGAATATTGCAGAATAATGGATATTGTCCTGCTTGCTTGGTTTTCTAACATGCCAGTCTTCATAAGCTTGATCCATTTTAAATTGTTTTCAGATTTCAGTTTTCCTTATCTCTGAAATAGTCTGCTGTGGAGGAAAAAATCCAAAAACCATTTCTTTTTAAATATTCCTTTTAAATATTTTAAAAAGTCTTTTTAAATATTAGCCATATTGGAGATCATCTAGTTTAAAGACATAAGAATGTCATAAGAATCACATTAGCCTCTTTTTGCCACAGCATTACACCGTGAGACCCCGAGTGAGAGGCCTGTTGTCTCTAACAGGCCTAAGATATCTGGCATCTCATTTGCATATTCTCCTTGCAAAAGAAAAAAAGCAGTGTAGACATGGCTCTTTTGAAAGTAAACCCCATCTTCGAAAGAACCCTTCTTCTTGAAACAAAATAGGAAGAAGGGTTCTTTCGAAGATGGGGTTTACTTTCGATAGAGACACGTCTACACTGTTTTTTTCTTTTGAAAGGAGAATGTGCAAATGAGGCATTAGATATGTAAATCTACACCTCATTTGCATTTTTGAATTCTCTCATTTGTATGCCTCTTTTGAAAGAAGACTGCAAGTGTGGACACAGCCTTTGTGCTTTTGCCTTCCTGATTACGCCCCTGCATTGTCAAGCAATATATATATATTCCTCCATAGTCATCCGTCCAAGTTTCCACTTCATATACACATCCTTTTTGAGTTTAAGCTTGCCAATTATTTCCCTGGAAAGCCAAGCTGACTGCCTATCAGATTTGCTTTTCTTACTGTGCATCAGGATGGTTTGTTCCTATACCTTCAATAAGCCTTTAAAATACTGCCAGTTCTCCTGGACTTCTTTCCACTTCATATTAGCTTCCCAGGGGATCCTGCCCATCATTTCTCTCAGGGAGTCGAAGTCTGCTCTTCTGAAATCCAGGGTTTGTATTTTACTGCTCACCTTTCTTCCTTTTGTCAGGATCCTGAAATCTACTATCTCAAGATCACTGCAGCCAAGTTGCCACCCACTTCTCCTTCTCTTACGAGTTCCTCCCTGTTTGTGAGCAACAGGTCAAGCTGTGCATGGTCCCTGGTCAGTTCCTTCAGCACTTGTACCAGGAAGTCATCCACAGCGTTCTTCAAAAACTCCCTGGATTGTCTGTGTTACTGGATTGTCACTTCTAGTATATCTCTACAAGTTACATTTAGACATGCACAAGAAGTAATTACCCAGTTTCTCTACAGCTTCCACACATACGCTGGGATACATGCCCTCGGAGTAAGTAGCAATCAGGATGTACAAATCTGTTTTCACTGCTATCAGACCTCCATCCACCTAGATAAAGGAGAAGAGTGCTTAAAAGTTGCTGGTTTCTTTTGAGTACATATATACATACATATATAATATTTATCAATTTATGGTGCATATTTAAGTTGTGTGTCACCTTGTCCGACAGTCCACTAAACTGAAAGTGTACAAGGCTGTAGTCCTGACCAGTCTCCTGCATGGCTGTGAAACCTTGACCTGGTACAGAAAACATATAAAACTGCTGGAGCGCTTCCACGCATGCAGCCTGAGGTCAGTACTGCACATTCGATGGCAGGACAGAGTTATGAACCTGGAAGTCCTGGACAGAGGAGGAACCACAAACACTGAAGCCATGATTCTGAAAGCCCAGTTTCACTGGACAGGGCATGTCATATGAATGGAGGAGTTGAGAATCCCTAAGCAACTTCTCTATGGTGAACTCTCCTAGGGCAAAAGGAATCAAGGTGGGCGTACAAGAGATATAAAGACTGTATAAAGGCCAACATTGCTCATGGTGGTTTAAAACCAGATCAGCTACAGCAGCATGCAAAAGACCAAACAGGCTGGAATGCTCTGGTATTACACGCGTATAACAACGTTGAACAGCAGCGACGTGTATGCCTCATTGATGCTTGTGAGAGGAAGAAAGCAACAGCAGCAGCTGCACCAACAAAGCCAGGACAATTCCCTTGCCCCCACTGTGAACACCCCTGCCGTTCAAAGCTTGGACTCCTCAGCTACATGAGAGTCCATAACCAGTGAGCCTGTGCAAGCTCAAGACATCGTTGGACATGACAGACTAACTACATGACATGTCACCTTGAGGAAGAGACAGTGCTGTTTTATAACCTATTTCAAGATATATTCTGATACTGATAGCTGATATAAATGTATATAATATTATGGGTTTTATACATGACCAGGGCTTTTTGCTGGTAGAACTCCATGTAATGGTGTTCTGTCTTTTTTCCTGCTGCTGCTATTTTTAAAAGACGTCTGGGCAGCCCTAAGCTGCACATGGCTCTTTAAGGAGCCATTTGAGGCTCCCTTCCTGCTGCACAGCATCAGTGTAAATGGGACAATACCCTATCTGGAGCTTCCCAGACGCTAGCGGGAGAGCAGGAGTAACAGCACCCCTTCCTCCAGAGACGGGCCATGGGGCTTGACTGGGTAGCTGCCGCATCAGTCATCGGGCAGAGCCGTCCCCAGGGCTCAGAACAGAGCTGGTCAGTGCAGCAGGGAGGCAGAGCCATGCAGGTAGGAGCACGGCCTGGGATGCTGAGTTGCGCGGAGTCTGGGCAGGGTAACATCAGCCCCACAGGAGAATGGGGGTGGGGGAGTGGCCAGTTTGAGCGAGTGCCTGGCAGGGGGACCAGGAGGCACTGAGGGAGAGGCAGCCCCTGTGTGACCAGCTTCTGTTTGCTTGAAGGAGGTGGGCAGCCTGTGCCTGGCGCTGTTCTTCCTGCTGCTGTGCACCCTGGACTTTGGCTACCATATCAGTGAGCAGCTGGGCTCCTTCCTGCAGAAGGTGCACCAGAGTCACCCCTCCATCATGGTCCTGAGCAGCCTTGGCCGCTCTGTGGCAAGTAGGCGGCGGCCAGGCCAGCCCCTGGGGTGCCTGCAGGACTGACAGAAGGGGTGGGGAGGTGTGAAGTATGTGCTGAGTAGCCAAAACCATCCATCATGTGGAGTGTGGAGATGAGATCCATGGTTTCCTTGTTACCCCCCTGAGGACACATCTGAGTGGACTATGTCTTGCCTGGGGACTTCTAGCCAAACACAGCTTCCTTCTGAACTCTGCACCTTGTGCCTGGGAACCACTGATTTGGTATCTGACACCCACAGGGCTAGCCTGAGTATTTCAGTACCTGCCTATATGTGTTTACATTTACAGACAGTTCCCATACCAAAGTGTAGAAGCAGACTTTGTCCATGCAACATGTCCTGTAGTGGATGTAAACCCCCGTATAACACTAACCCTCAAACTCCTTAGGAAAATATAGGTAGTTATAGCCTGAATTTTCTGCCTTTATTTATTTTTTAGATTTTTACACTTTCTAAAAGACACATAGATGAGCCTTTGTTAAAGAAATGTACAAATTCAGTTTAATAAGGACAGAGCACACTGACATTTCTGTATGTCTTGTGAAGTGTTATGCAATAGAATTTATGTACAGTGCTTTTCTCTTGATCCAGGAACAATCAAATTATTCTAAGAAATGCAGTATAAAGTTAGAGATGAGGAATTACTTGCTTGAGAAACATCTGTTCACATAATCCTGGTTAATCTCTTTTGTCTTAAACAAGTGCAATTATAGTAATGGTCAAATCTGTGATTGCATTCCAGATAAAGAGGCATCTTTATAGGCAGACTACCATGAAGAGCTACGGTAGCTAGAGTTGCTCCTTCAAATAGGGTGAAAAATAAATGTAAATGTGTGACTTCATGTTTTGCAAATACAACAGTACTTGTTTGAAAAGCCGTGTCTACATGTGCACGCTACTTCGAAGTAGCGGCACTAACTTCGAAATAGCGCCCGTCACGGCTACACGTGTTGGGCGCTATTTCGATGTTAACATCGACGTTAGGTGGTGAGACGTCGAAGCCGCTAACCCCATGAGGGGATGGGAATAGCGCCCTACTTCGAAGTTGAACGTTGAAGTAGGGCACGTGTAGACGATCCGTGTCCCGCAACATCGAAATAGCGGGGTCCGCCATGGTGGCCGTCAGCTGAGGGGTTGGGAAATGCTCTCTCTCCAGCCCCTGCGGGGCTGTATGGTCACCGTGTGCAGCAGCCCTTAGCCCAGGGCTTCTGGCTGCTGCTGCTGCAGCTGGGGATCCATGCTGCATGCACAGGGTCTGCAACCAGTTGTCGGCTCTGTGGATCTTGTGTTGTTTAGTGCAAGTGTGTCTGGGAGGGGCCCTTTAAGGGAGCGGCTTGCTGTTGAGTCCGCCCTGTGACCGTCTGCAGCTGTGCCTGGCACCCTTATTTCGATGTGTGCTACTTTGGCGTGTAGACGTTCCCTCGCAGCGCCTATTTCGATGTGGTGCTGCGCAACGTTGATGTTGAACGTCAACGTTGCCAGCCCTGGAGGACGTGTAGACGTTATTCATCGAAATAGCCTATTTCGATGTCGCTACATCGAAATAAGCTACTTCGATGTAGGCTTCACGTGTAGACGTAGCTAAAGAGAATTTGATTTTTAAAGTTCAGGCTCTTCTCTTTTGGCATGGTCTGGCAGCTGCTTTCACAGTTAGTACCAATGATTACTGATATCTAGCCAAAAGAGAAAAGCCTGAACTTTAAAAATCAAATTCTCTTTCAGACAAGTACTTTGCTGGGAGGAGTGGTAGAGCAGTGGAATGGATTACATAGGGAAGTGGTGAAACCACCATCCTTAGAAGTTTTTAAGGCCAGGCTCGATAAAGCTGTGGCTGGATTGATTTAGTTGGGGTTGGGCCTGCTTTTAGCAGGGGGTTGAACTAGATGACCTCCCAGGGTCTCATCCATCCCTAATATTCTGTGATATTACAAGTCCCTTTCAATTCTGAAGTATTACTTCCCTTCTGAACTCCCTAGTCTGTGTACATAGATGCACTCTGTCAAGATCTCAGGATGCTCTACAGTGGTGACAGCTGTGGTGCTACATCAAGCTGGACCCTGTAGTGTACAGCTGTAGCACCAAAGTGTAAGTGCTTCTGTCACTGATGAAAGTGTTTTTTCCCTCATTGCTGCCATTTTTAAAAGCCAGCTGGGCAGCTCAGAGCCAAATGTGGCTCTTTAAGGAGCTGCTGCTGCTGCTCACTCCTCTGGCTCCCTGCCTACTGTGCTGAAAGGGTAGGACTTGCATTTCCCTAATTTACTGACAAGAAGTTCATGTGATGCTGTATCAAATGCTTTACTAAAGCCTAGGTATACCACCTGCATTGCTTCCCCTTTATCTCCAAGGTTTGTTATTCTACAAAAAAGCTACCAGTTTGGTTTGACATGATTTGTTCCTGACGAATCCAAGCTGTTACCTATCACCCTATTGTCTTCCAGATGTTTGGACATAGATTCCTTAATCATTTGCTCCATTATCTTTTCTGGCACTGAAGTTAAACTGACTAGTCTGTAATTTCCTGGGTTGTCCTTGATTCTCTTTTTATAGGTGGATCCTATATTTGCCCTTTTCCAGTCTTCTGGAGTATCTCTTAACTTCTATGACTTTTCAAGATCATAGCTAGTGGCTCAGACATCTCCTCTATCAGCTCCTTTAGTATTCTAGGATGCGTTTAATCAGGCCCTCTAGATGTCTCCAAGACGTCTAACTTTTCTAAGTAATTTTTAACTTTTTTTTCTTTCCCTATTTTAACATCTTGACACATACCATTTCCACTACCATTCACTGTTAGGCATCCAATCACCATCAACCTTCTTGGTGAAAACTAAAATGAAGAAATTCTTAAGTACCTCTGCCATTTCCACATTTTCTGTTATTGTTTCTCCCTCTTCATTGAGCAATGGGCCTCCCTGTACTTGGTCTCCCTCTTGCTTCTAATATACTTGTAGAATGTTTACTTGTTTCCCTTTATGTCTAATATACTTGTAGAATGTCTTCTTGTTTCCCTTTATGTCTCGAGCTATATTGAGCTCATTTTGTGCTTTTGTCTTTCTACTTTTGCACCTTCATTCCTGTGTTATTTGTTTATATTCCTCCTTTGTACTTTCACCTAATTTCCACTTTTTATGCAATTCCTTTTTGATTTTTAGGTCATTCAGGATCTCCTGGTTAAGCCAAACTGGTCTCTTGCCATGCTTCCTAGCCTTCCTATGCAGAGGAATTGTTTGCTTTTACACTCTTAGTAATGTCCCTTTAAAAAATTTCCAACTGTCTTCCTTGTAGTCTTGCTTTCCATTGGACATTACCTACCAGCTGTCTGAGTTTACTAAAGTGTGCCTTCCTGAAGTCCACTGTCTTTATTTTGACTTTAATTTTAATTTTTGAGTTAATCATGCAAGTTAACTGTGATTAATCGGCAGCCCTAATTTTTGTTTAATTCAGGTTATTGTGTTTACCCTTTTCCTTGTAGAAATGTGCTGTGCATTAGTTTGCTCCATATATTGTAAAGGGGCTGTGGATAGAAAGGTGCCAACATTTTTTTTAACTTCTAATTGATGTGGGTGTGAACATACATAGGAGATGTGTGTAGGAAAGAAGAAACATAGTAAATACTTTCTTTCAGTGCTTAGGCTTACTTGCCATAAACATTAGCAACTTACATTTTTAAGATAGATGGAGCAGTTATCTGCTCGGACGCATTTATAATACTTCTCCTTGAAGTAAAGTCCTTCCCTTCGGACTTGCAGTAAATTCTTCAAAAAAGCAGAGCTAAGGAGACGGGCACTCTCTGGCTGCAGCTAAATTGATAAAACAAGATATTTTATTCGGGACAAAAGACCACACTTTTGCAATCATCAAAAATACTTCTGTGATGTCTGATAATTAACCAGATGATTTCATAAATAGGTAAAGATGACACAAAAAAGGAAAATGCCTGAAGAGCTTTGAGATTGGGTTTTTAGTCCATGGATAATTGAATTGTATTTTCAGTGTCTCATGTAGGATCTGATTCACAAATGCTTGCACTTACCCTCATGACTAGTCTCATTGATTAGAGTGGGACTGCTCATTGTAAACAATACGCCCAGTAGCTTTACAGCAGGGGTTTTTAACCTGTGGGGTGCACCTCTGCAAGGGACGTGCAGAGGGGATACAAGGGAGGTGTGAGGTGCCTCCCAGAAAATTTATCGCAGTTGGTTTCTCACTGCATAAAATTCTAAAGTTTAGAATTCTTTATAATTAATATTATGAATTAAAATTATTAACATTAATTGCTTATTAATTAAATATAGGGGAAATTGGAGTGAGATCGGATACTTAAGTGAATGTCTGCTTTTATCATTAGAACTATTTGACCATATTCCAAACTGCTTTAAACTGATTATGACAGAAACTAACATCTTGCTAACAGTGTTACACTTTGATTGGCTGATGCAACAAGAGGTGATTTTTTTTCCCTCAAGGCTGACACTTTTAAAAAATTAGGTCATGCAATATTGCACCTTTATAGAATTACTGCAATCTTCACACACATCCTACGCTTCGATTATGCCTGTTCAAGGTCAGGCATACCGCCTTCTCTTGCGTCGTGCCACGTTGTCGTGTACTTTGCCCACCTGCACTGGTTCAGTTAGCAGTCTGTCTTCGGCCCGCGTAGCTGTTTTTGCATTTAACTCTACCACGATCGATAGTTTAGTTTACATTTTTGTCCCCCCTCAAGAAGATGAGAAAATGTCAAAGAAAAGGAAATACAGTGAGGATTATGTGAAATTTGGGTTCACGTGCTGTCTTGACTGTGATGGAACTAGAAAAACCTCAGTGCTTTTTATGTGCAAAAGTTCTCTGTAATGATAACATGAGGCCTGCCAAACTCCGAGAGCATTTCGCAAATGTGCACCCCGCAAATTCCGGAGACTCGCTGGAGTTGCTGAAGCAAAAGAAAACTCGATTCCACTCATCAGACACTTTACCCAAGTTGGGTTTTGGATATACTCAGAAGCCCCTCCTTGAGGCCTAGTACAAAATGGCATATCTCATCCCAAAGAATGGAAAGCCTCACACAATTGATGAGACTCTGATCAGGCCTTGTGACCTTCAAATTGTGAAAGTTCTCTGAAAGCAACAGAGGAAACAGATTGCTGAAATACCTCTGTCAAACGACATCAGTTGTCGAATTTTGGATATGTCATCTGATATTTTGGATCAACTCATGGAGGAACTCAAGAAAGTGACTCTGCCCTTTGGACTTCAGTTGGATGAAAGTACTGGTTAGGCTCAATGCAGTCAACTCTTGGCTTTCGTGAGATACGCCAATGAAACATGCATCAAAGAAGGGTTTTTGTTCTGTGAACTCCTGTTGGCTACCACAAAAACTGCTGATGCGTACCAGCTAATTGACGAGTTCTTTTCAAAAAATGGACTGGACTGGAAGGCGAAATTGGGCTTAATATGCACTGATGGTGCACATCCATGCTGAGGAAGAAATCTGGCTTTGGAGCTTTGGTGCAGGTGGAGGCCCCACAGGTGGAGGTCATCCACTGTTTTCTACATCATCATGAGTTGGTGTCAAAAACTCTTTCTCCAAGACTGAAATCAGCCATGGATCCCGCTGTTCAAGCAGTGAACTTCATCTGGTTTCGAGCTTTGAACCACAGACTCTTAAAAATATTCTGCCAAGAAGTTGGAGCTGCTCATGAAGTACTGTACTCTGGCTTTCACATGGAAGAGTCTTCACTCGTGTTATGGAAGTTAGAATTGAGATAGCCATGTTTCTTTGAGAAGAGGAAAACAAACTGTGTGAAGAGTTTGAAACCCAAGGTTTCATTGTGTCATTGGCCTATCTTGCAGATATATTCTCACAATTGAATGACCTCAACATTTCACTTCAAGGGTAAAAAGTGACTATTCTGGATGCAAATGAGAAGAATGTTGCCTTCCAGCAAAAACTGGATCTTTGGAAGAGATGCGTGGTGAAGAACAATTATGCAAATTTTCCTACTCTGGAAAATGTTCTTCTCTCCGGAGAGGGTTTGTTAGAGAGAGTCCCAGATTGGATTCAAGGTGATATTTTGAGGCATCTGGAAAATCTTATGGACTCTTTTGATGATAACTTTGTTAAAGACGAATTGAAAAATGATGAGTGGATTTGAAACCCTTTCACCTTGAATTTGGACTTGATGGATGATGCTGACATGCAGAAGGAGACCTCATCGATTTGCAGAGCAAAGCTTTGCTGAAGCAAGGATTCTCCAATCAAAATCTTAATGAATTTTGGTGCTCTCAGATAGCTGCCTACCCAGTTTTGGCAAAGAAAGCTCTTTCAGCCTTGATCCCATTTACTACAACCTATCTCTGTGAATCTGGATTTTCAACATTGGTTAGTGTGAAGACAGAGGCTAGAAGTCAGTTGGATGCCAGGCATGACATGCACCTAGCATTGTCCAAGACTGTCCCTCAAATTTCTGTCCTTACTGACCGAAAGCAGCAACAGCCATCTCATTAAGTTGGTCTGAAGAACTTTTTAATTTGTTTATTTTTATATTTTTTGTGTATGTGAGGAATTGGATATAAATAAAATCCCTTTATCATCTTAATTATGTCTTGATTGGTTCATTGATTAATATAGGGAAGGATGGGAGGTGTGAGGACAAAAAGGTTAAGAACCCCTGTGTTACGGGATTGGGCTCTTAGTTTAAAAACTCTCTGGAGTAGAGGACTCTGTGGTTGCACAGTGCTGAGCACACAGACATCACATCCAAACAATAATAATCTCCATCTTAAATATGCAGATATAGCTTTGAGAGACACCAGCAAGTGAGCTTTTCAGATCAAGATGGAGTATTGCATGCTAGAATCTGGGAACAAATTTTCAGCTGATGTGAAATGCCATACATCTATTGAGTGCAGCAGAGCTATGGGAATCTACACCAGGTAAGGATCTGCCCCAGTCTTCATCAGCTACACTTCTAGAGTGAAGATGAATTTTTAGCATGTTAATTCTCACTGACTGGTATTATCCTGTGTATGATGCTTTGGAGCACAGATTTGACCTTCTCTGTTCCAATGTACGCAAGATAAAATAAAATTAGACAGGGAAAGCATTAGTTAATGAAGTGCTGCTATTCTTCCATCTTGTTTGGTACCTTGTTGATCACAGAACAAAATCTACACAGTCAAAGGTAACTGATGCAGTCCAAAGCATGAAAGAAATGGAGTTCTGATATAACACACTTCCCCCAAAGATCTAATTTAAGCATTTTACAACAAATTCAAGCTCACAAGGCACTTTTTTGGTAAGTACTGTAGTAGTATACCCATTTAGCTCACAGATTATGAAAATTGCTCAAGGTCACAAGCCAGTAAAAGAGCTAAGTGTATTAGAACCCAGCATTCCTGACAATCATTCCCTATCTAATTGCTAATTCATGCTCTCACCTTTAAAAAAAGACAGTACATTTCTAAATTTTCTACCTTCAGCATCACTTGCCGAAACACTTCCTCTTTTCTTAGCCTATGTCTACACTGCAATATAAATTTGATTTTATTAAATTTGATTTTATAATGCTGGGTTTATATATTCAATTTTGAGTATTCTCACCTCCCCACAAAGTCCCCACAAAGTTGAGTTAGTGCTGCCACAATGAATTGCCAAACATTGACTGAGACAGCAGTGCATTGTGGGAACCTATCCAACTGTTCCCTCAGCCCTGCAGCATTGTATATTTTTTCACTGGTGCAGTATGGGAAAAAAAATGCCCCACAAGTGGTTGTATGTATGTGATGTCATCTTGTCACATTGCACTGCTCTCATTCCCCTCCTGTGGAAAGCAAACGGCTATTTTTTCAGAAGGAAAAGTAGGGAATGCCAGGCAAAAGAAAACCAAGTAGGCTGGCTTCAGAAGGTGACTGAACCATCTAAATTGGGTGCTCAGCTGCTTTTCCCCTGTAGAAGGAACATCTTTAGGTACAACTTTTGCCTCATCAGCCAACTATCGTGCCAGGTAGGGGACTGTCATACCCATATGCCACAATGACTCTGTGCCATCTCATCTGGCCCCCCAGCCACTTTCCCCATGTTGATAACTCCTCTGCATGGCCAGAATGTTATGACTTCTACCAGAAACATCCTCTCTGAAAATATTACAGGAACAGATTACAGCTTGTGCTACCCAGCCTCCCCACATTCAATAAGGGATGTCATGGGGGAACTGGTTGAAGGGCCAATTGACAGGGTCACTTCAGCAGCTATCTCTGGCAGGGGGCCAGCTCCAAATGTCTATGACTGTTGGGGATTCTCCCCCACCCACACTCCAGGAGGGATGTAATTTATGGGGGAAATTGGTTGAAGGGCCAGTTGAGATATTCCCTTCAGGGGCTTCCTCCTGCGGGGTGGGGTGTGGGGGCCGCCCTGAATACCTATGACTGTGGGGGCTGCCCCCTGCATTCTAGGAGGAATGTTGTGGGGAATCCCGTTGAATGTGTGGGTGCTGGATATCACAAGCTGTAATCTGTTACCCATCAACACCCAGCCCCTGAAATCTTTGCTGTGTGGGGTAGACTTCCCCCTGGTGACAGACAGACCCCGAAAACCTTTCCCACCTTTGGAGCCTTCACCACTCACAACCCAGGACATGGTACTGTCTGGCAACATGGTCTGCACTGAATCTCAGGCATGTGCTTTTACTGGGTTGGAGGCTAGCCACGTGAAATGGTTGGGAGGTAGATAGACCCTGACTGCATGGTGCCTGAGGGGGAGCAGGGGCTGCACCTGTATAAATGTGAATGGGAGAGGTTTCATGGCCTCTCATACAAGCACGATCCCCACAGCCTAGCTGTCATGTGGTGGCAACAGAGGAAAAAAATCTCAAACTCTCCTGCTATGTTCTGTGCAGGGAAGAAGCCACCACCCTGTGACAGGGCAATTTTTTCCTAGGTCATGATCGCTGCTCTGATAATAAACAAATGAATTCAAATGGACCCAAGTGCCCTCTTCAATTTCCCAGGTTTCCTGGTGTGGAATTCAAATTTGTGGGTTTTCTGTTACCTACTTCCTGCGCACCTGAGCTACGTCTACACGTGAAGCCTATAGCGAAGTAGCCTATTTCGATGTGGCGACATCGAAATAGGCTATTTCGATGAATAACGTCTACATGTCCTCCAGGGCTGGCAACATCGATGTTCAACATCGATGTTGCGCAGCACCACATTGAAATAGGCGCAGCGAGGGAATGTCTACACGCCAAAGTAGCACACATCGAAACAGGGGTGCCAGGCACAGCTGCAGACAGGGTCACAGGGCGGGCTACTGCTTCCGGGGCAACAGCTAGCCGCTCCCTTAAAGGGCCCCTCCCAGACACACTCAGCCTGCACAGCACGCGGTCTGCAGAACCATAGGCACGCAGACCTCGGGTGACGCAGTCATGGACCCCCAGAAGCAGTAGCAGTAGCCAGAGGTCCACCCAGCTGCCCCTGCAGGAGCAGGGCTCGCCCTGCTCCATGCCATGTGGGAGGCAGCTGAGCACCTCCTTGCCACACAGGAGGAGGAGCGGCCCGCAGGGGAGGAGGACTCAACCCCCAACCCTGCAGCACCCCGACCCCCCCCGTTGCACACGCCGACGGCTGTGGAGCTACCCCACCAGCATCGACTGGTGGGAGCGGCTGGTGCTTGGGGAGTGGGATGATGACCGCTGGCTCAGGAACTTTAGAATGAGCCGGCAGACATTTATGGAGCTATGCCAATGGCTCACCCCCGCACTCAGGCACCAGGACACCGCCATGCGGCGTGCCCTCCCTGTGGAGAAACGGGTCGGCATCGCTGTCTGGAAGCTGGCCACTCCAGACAGCTACCAATCCGTGGGCCAGCAGTTTGGCGTCGGCAAGGCCACCGTCGGGGCTGTCCTCATGGAGGTAAGAGGACCCATGGGGGGAGAGGGGGGAGGCAGCCCTGGCAGGGCAGGGGGGCCCGGGGAGGGGAGGGGAGGGCAGGGGAGGGCATGGGGGCCTGGGCAGGAAAGGGCAGGGCAGGGGGGCCCAGGCAGGGGAGGGCCACACACACCCTGCTCACCCCTCATTGGTGCTCTCCCATGTACTTCCCCTGCAGGTCGTGCGCGCCATCAACGCCATGCTCCTCCACAGGCTCGTGAGGCTGGGGGACCTGGATGCCACCATCACGGGCTTTGCCACCCTGGGCTTCCCCAATTGGTTCGGGGCTCTGGATGGGACTCACATCCCCATCTGCGCCCCGATGCACAGTAGAGGACGCTACATAAACCGGAAGGGCTACCACTCAGTGGTCCTCCAGGCCTTGGTGGACAGCCGGGGCCGTTTCCAGGACATTTATGTGGGCTGGCCTGGCAGCACCCACAACGCCCGGGTTTTCTGGAACTCTGGCCTGTGCCGCCACCTGGAGGCGGGGACCTACATCCCCCAGCGGGAGAGCCCTGTGGGGGACACCACCATGCCCCTCTCCGTCATCGCAGATGTGGCGTACCCACTGCGGCCCTGGCTTATGCACCTGTACACGGGCCATCTCTCTGCCAGCCAGGAGCGCTTCAACCAGCGCCTGAACCACGCGTGCCAGGTGGTGGAGCGCTCATTTGGCTGCCTCAAAGGGCGCTGGAGATGTCTCCTCACCGGCCTGGATGCGGGCCCCACCAACATCCCCCAGATTGTGGGCGCGTGCAGTGCCCTACACAATCTGGTGGAGAGCAAGGGGGAGGCCTTTTTTCAGGGCTGGGCTGTGGAGGCCAGCAGGGCCGCTGTGCAGCCACCCGCTGCCCCCAGTCGCCAGGTGGATCCCGAAGAGACCTGGGTCCGGGAGGCCCTGTGGGCCCACTTCAATGAGGCTGCAGGGTGAATGCTGCCAGCCCCCCCACTGCGCCCTCCCACTGCGCCCCCCCCATCCTCCACAACACTCCCTGCCCCTACGCCCACACCACGGAGCACCCAACAGCACCCCCCACACACACTTTTCCTGCACAAATAAAAGCAGACACTTGTTTGTGAAATCAAACTGGTTTACTTCCAACTCTATTCTATAACTAACTAATACAGACTATATACAGGAACTTCTAACTAACTTAAATATGAAAAGTGTACATACATATTAACAAAAAAACCCAGGGATAACAAGGAAGGGGAGAACTATTTACATGGGGGGGGACTGGGCAAACGGGGGGCACAAATAAATAAATACCAACTATATGCAAGGGGGGGGGGGCACGTCCTGGGCCCCACGCCCCTATAGTCCGGCACTGGAGGTGGGCGGCCGGGAGCCCTGCCTCGGCCGCAGCCCTGTCCAGGGCTGGCTGGGGGCCGGGCGGACCGGCAGATACGTCCGGCGAGTGTCAGCTGTCCCCAGGTCTCCCTCAGTGGAACGGCCCTCGGTGGCGGGTGGCGGGGTGACGGCGGACGGCGCGGCAATGAGCGGAGCAGCGGGTGGCACAGTGGGTGGAGCAGTCAGGGCAGGCGCAGCGGCGGCCGGCGCGGCATGGGGGGCCAGGTAGTCCACTATGCGGTTGAATATCTCCATGTAGGCCCCCCATGCCTCTTGGCGCCAGGCCAGCGCCTGCTCCTGGAGGTGGAGGTGGCATTGCTCCACCCGCAGGCGCTGCTCCGCGACCTCTACCTGCCGGCGGTGGAGGGCCAGCAGCTGGGGGTCCGTCGGCAGCAGCTGGTGCTGGGTCCGCTGTCTTGCCCGCTGTGGGGCCGGTCGGTCCTCCGCCGAGGGGCTGGCCTGGAGCGATGGCCCCGGAGGGGATTCCAGGACCACTGACGCCTCGCCAGCGCTCTCTCGTCCTTCCAATGGTGCAGCTGCGGAACACAGGAGGGGGGGAAGAAGAGTGGAGACAGGCGTTAGTGTGGGCCCCGAGCCGTGGCCCTTGTCCCCCCACCCCTGTGCTGCAGGTTCCCCATCCCCATCCCCGGGAGATGCTGCTGTGATGGGGTTCAAGGGTCCCCCTGCACTGCACCCCGTCCCCCGGCGGGGGTGACTATCACTTCACTCAGCAGGGTCTGACAGGAGAGGTTTCTTAGGCAACAGATGCCCAGTTTCTCCCAGAAGTGACAGTACAGCAGTCAGAGACAGTCCTTCCAACCCGTCCTGGGGAGAAGACCCCAAGGGGTGCCCCTCTGGGGTGTAGCTTTCCCCCTCCTCAGGCTGATTGCCTTCCAGCTCTCCCTTCCCCTAGCCTCTAACTGCGGCCCCCGATTCAAACCCAGCTCAGCTCCTCCCTCCTCTTTGTTCAGGGCAGAGGTGTAACCTGCCAGTTGTAGCCCCAGGATCATCCTTAGCCACTGGGAGCTATTCAGCTTGTTGCTCATATCTAGCCTGAGACTCGCATTTGCACTCCCCCCACTCCATCACATGCTGCTGCTGCTGCTGCTGGGTGTCCCACCCCCTCCTCCCCGGGGACCCTAGAGGTTCCGCTCCCCCCTGCCCAGGGGATGGGGCATGGCACTGTCATGCGGGGGCGGGGGGAAGGGGCTGATGCACTCCTGTGAGGGACATGCCACTGCTGTCCTTGGGGCCATGGTCATCTGGGCATGTGGAGGGCCCTGGCCACATATCTATTCCCCCCGCCCCTCAACCCCGGGGGTGTACACCGGGGGGTACATACCTGTAGGTCCACTCCCATGGTCGGGGGACACCCGGGGGGGCGGACGCCCGGCTGCTGCTCCTCGATGGCAGGAGGAGGATCTGGAGCCCCGTCTCAGTGGATGAGGAGTCCCCCTCCTCCTCCTCCTCCTGCTCCAGTGCCCCGGGGGGGGGGCCCGGGGTGCGGGCTTGCCTCCGGGGCGGACTCTGGCTCTGGGGCCTGCTGGGGCTCCTCAGCCGAGATGTCAAGCGTGGCCGGAGGGGAGGAGGTGTGCCGGGGGCCCAGGATGTCCCTGAGCTCCCTGTAAAAGGGGCAAGTGACGGGGGCGGCCCCAGATCGGCCGGCCGCATCCCGGGCCCGGGCGTAACCCTGCTGCAGCTCCTTGACTTTACTTCGGACATGGTCCGGAGTGCGGGCAGGGTGACCCCGGGCGGCCAGGCCCTCGGCCAGCTGAGCGAACGCATCTGCGTTCCGCTTCTTGCTCCCCATTACCTGGAGCACCACCTCCTCGCTCCAGAGCCCCAGCAGGTCACGAAGCTCGGCCTCCGTCCAGGAGGGGCCCTGCTGCCGCTTCCCGGCCTGGCTCCTGCCCTGGCTGCCCTGGGAACCCTGGCTCCCCTTCGGGGGGGTTCCCTCAGGGCGCCGGGGGGGCTTCCGGGTGGCCATCGCACTGGGTGGGGGTGTGGGTGGCTGCGGAGGAGCGTGCAGGCGAGCCGCGTATTATTGCTGCTGCCTGCATGCGCTCTCAGCTTCCTGCACAGAAAGGGAGGGGGTGGGGACCTTTAAGGGGCCGCTCCACGTGGCCACCATTGAGCTGAGGGGCTGGAGAGAGCGTCTCTCAACCCCTCAGCTGATGGCCGCCATGGAGGACCCCGCAATTTCGAAGTTGCGGGATGCACAACGACTACACAGTCCCTACTTCGACATTGAACGTCGAAGTAAGGCGCTATTCCTATCCCTTCATGGGGTTAGCGGCTTCGACGTCTTGCCGTCTAACGTCGATGTTAACATCGAAATAGCGCCCAACACGTATAGCCATGACGGGCGCTATTTCGAAGTTAGTGCCACTACTTCGAAGTAGAGTGCATGTGTAGACACGGCTCTGGAGAGCAACGGAGATGTAAGTGGCCAGAGCGGACAATAGTGGGGCATTGTGTAATACATATGGGACACCTCTGGAGGCCAATAAAGTCAATGTAAATAATTGCTGTTTCCACACTAGCATGATCCGACCTTTTGAATTCAAACTTGGCACTATGCCGACTCGCTTTGTGGGTGTAATAATATCGACCTTAGTGCTCTCTAAAATCAACCTAATGGCATTCACAGTTCAGACAGCGACATTGTAAAATCAAGCTAACTGCCTTAACATTGACTTTATGATGTAATGTAGACATAGCCTTACATTAAATCCAACAGTGGATGCCCACACAGTTCCATCCTTTAATTTGATGATGGCTGCATGCTCCACATGTTTTGTTCTGATGAGGCAATCGTTGAGCAAGTAATTAACTTGGTTCATTTTCCTTCAGTTCTGTGAAAGAAATCAGATATAGTGAGGTGTTCATTTCCTTCCTCTTGTGCTTCAGAGGCCTGGTCCTCTTCTTACTAAAGCCAATGGCAATTCCCAAAGATTTCAACAGGAGCAAGATTGGGACTCAAGTATATACTGCCATTAAAACAACAACATCATGAAGGAGGAGGCACCCATGTACAGCAGAAGGGAAATACACTAAATCAGCAGGAGCTCCCTGCAGATCCAGCTGCATTTGAAGATATTAACACTTCTACATTTTCTCCTTAATTTAATTTAGCTCCCTTAGGAGAGTAACATAGCTGAGAAATACACCATAATTTGCTCTAAGCACCAAATTAGAGCAGGAGTCAGCTGGAACACGAAAGCTTACTAACTCTTTCCAAGCTCCTCTCACAACATGCCTGGATATTTCTGTTAAAATTATTAACAGTGAAATAATTGAACAATCTCAACATTTTACATACATTGTTAAACTCCACAATTTTCTATCGAGAATGAAAATATTGGTGGTATTTCACAAATTTTTAAGTTATTGTTTCAGTTTATCTACATTATTAGGCAGATGACAGAGCAATACAGCATCAGGCATATCTGCAAGATTTATTTAGCAATGGTAAGAAATTAGAAACTGATGGCTCCATCAGAAAATTGCAAGTATTTTGTCTCTGGAGTATTGGTTCATTCCAAGCAAAGTATTAGATATGGTAATGATTTCAGATTGACTGTGCTTTACATGACAACTTATCTGGATGATGATGACGTAAAATAAAAATTATAGTTGTATTCTTATTACTGTACAGCACAATGATTATGTAACTCAGACCAGAAAAACAAGAAGTCCTGTGGCACTTTATAGACTAACAGATTATTTTGAATCATAAGCTTTCATGGGCAAAGACCTGCTTCGTCAGATGCATGAGAGATGTCTCATACATCTGACAAAGTTAGTCTTTGCCCATGAAAGCTTATGCTCCAAAATATCTGTTAGTCTATAAGGTGCCACAGGACTTCTTGTTGTTCTCGAAGACACTGACTAACACACCTACAGAATCACAGAATCATGGGGCTGGCAGGGACCTCAGGAAGTCATCTAGTCCAGCCCCCTGCTTCAAGCACGGTCAACCCCCACTAAGTCATCCCAGCCAGGACCTTGTCAAGCTGGGACTTAAAAACCTTGAGGGATGGAGAATCTACCACCTCTCTAGGCAATGCATTCCAGTGCTTCACCACCCTCCTGGTGGAATAGTTTTTCCTAATATC
Source organism: Carettochelys insculpta (assembly GCF_033958435.1). Taxonomy (NCBI): domain Eukaryota; kingdom Metazoa; phylum Chordata; order Testudines; family Carettochelyidae; genus Carettochelys; species Carettochelys insculpta. The sequence goes on from NC_134139.1 coordinate 193,717,094, forward strand.
TAACCTACACCTCTCCCTCTTCAACTTCTGACCATTACTCCTTGTTCTGGCATCTGTCACCACTGAGAACAGTTTCTCACCCTCCTCTTTAGAGCTCCCCTTCAGGAAGTTGAAGGCTGCTATTAAATCACCCCAAGTCTTCTCTTCTGTAAAGTAATCAAGCCCAAATCCCTCAGCCTATCCTCATAGGTCTTGTGTTCCAGCCCCTTAATCATTTTCGTTGCCCTCCGCTGAACCTGCTCCAGCATATCCACATCCTTTTTATACTGGGGGCCCAAAAATGGATACAATATTCAAGATGTGGCCTCACCAGTGCCGAATAGAGGGGAATAACTACTTCTCTAGATCTGCTAGAAATGCCCCTCTTAATGCACCCTACTATGCCGTTAGCCTTCTTGGCTACAAGGGCACGCTGTTTACTCATATCCAGCCTTTCATCCACCATAACCCCTAGATCCCTTTCCATCGTACTGCTGCTGAGCCAGTCAGTCCCCAGCCTATAACAATGCTTGGGATTCTTCTGCCCCAGCTGCAGGACTCTACACTTCTGCTTGTTGAACTGCATCAGATTTCTTTTGGCCCAGTCCTCCAATTTATCCAGGTCACTCTGGATTCTCTCTCTACCCTCCAAGGTATCTACCTCTCCCCCTAGTTTTGTGTCATGCACAAACTTGCTGAGGGTGCAAGCCAGTCCCTCATTCAGGTCATTAATAAAAATGTTGAATAACACCGGCTCCAGAACCGAGCCTTGTGGCACTCCACTTGAAACAGCCCACCATCCAGATATTGAGCCATTGACCACTACCCGTTGGGCCCGACCATCAAGCCAGCTATTTATCCATCTTATAGTCTAGGGATCCAATCCATATTTCCTTAACTTATGGACAAGAATGTTGTGGGAGACCATATCAAAAGCTTTGCTGAAGTCAAGGTATATCAGATCCACTGACTTCCCCATGTCCACAGAGCTTGTTACCTCGTCACAGAAGCTAATCAGATTGGTCAGGCAGGACTTGCCCCTGGTGAATCCATTTTGGCTACTTTTGATCACTTTCCCCTCTTCCAAGTGCTGCAAAATGGATTCCTTGAGGATTCCCTCCATTATTTTCCCAGGGACTGAGGAAAGGCTGACCCATCTATAGTTCCCTGGATTGTCCTTCTTTCCTTTTTTAAACATGGGCACTATGTTTGCCTTTTTCCAGTCATCTGGTATCTCCCCCGATCTCCAAGAGTCTTCAAACATAATGACCAAAGGTTCAGCAATGACCTCTGCCAATTCCCTCAGTATCCTCAGGTGCATTAAATCCAGACCCATGCGTTTGTGTACATCTAGTTTTTCTAGATAGCTCAGAACTTACTCCTTCTCCACAGATGGCTGCCCTCCACCTTCCCATACTGCATTGTCTAGGACCGTCATGTGGAAGTTGACTTTGTCCATGAAGACTGAGGCAAAAAAAGCATTGAGTACTTCAGCTTTTCCTACATCATCGGTCACTAGGTTACCTCCCTCATCCAGTGATGGCCCCACACCTTCTCTGATAACCTGTTTATTGTTAACATGCCTGTAGAAACCCTTCTTGTTACTCTTCACATACCTTGCCAGCTGCAGTTCCAGTTGTGCTTTTGCTTTCCTGATTACTGCCCGGCATTCTCCAGCCATATGTTTATACTCCTCCTTAGTCAGCTGTCCATGTTTCCATTTCTTGTATGCATCTTTTTTGAGTTTAAGCTGACTAAGGATTTCCCTGTTAAGCCAAGCTCGTTGTCTACCATGTTTGCATTTCTTACTATGCAGCAGGATGGTTCGTTCCTGTGCCTTCAGTAAGTCTTTTTTAAAATACTGCCAGTTCTCTTGAACTCTTTTCCCTTTCATCTTCATTTCCCAAAGGATCCTACTCCTCCATTCTCTCAGGGAGTCAAAGTCTGCTTTTCTGAAATCAAGGGTCTGTAAGTTACTCTTCACCTTTCTTCCTTTTGTCTGGATCCTGAAATCTATGATCTCATGGTCACTGCAGCCCAGGTTTCCTCCCACTTCTATTTCTCCTACTAGTTCTTCCCTGTTTGTGAGCAGCAGGTCAAGCTGTGCATGGCCCCGGTTGGTTCCTTCAGCACTTGTACCAAGAAGTTATCCCCAACATTTTCCAAAAACTTCCTGGATTGTCTGTGTGTTGATCTATTGGTCTCCCAACAAATGTCCGAATGATTAAAGTCTCCGATGAGAACCAGGGCCTGTGATTTGGAAGACTGACTTAGCTGCTTGAAGAAAGCCTTGTCCATCTCATCTCCCTGATCTGGCGGTCCATAGCAGACACCACCTACAACATCACCTTTGTTACTTCTGCCTCTAAGCTTAACCCAAAGACGCTCAACTAGATTTTCCCCTTCCTCATACTGGAGCTCTGAGCAATTATACTGCTCCCTCACATAGAGCACAACTCCTCCTCCTTTTCTCCCGTCTGTCCTTCCTAAACAGTTTATAATCTTCCATGACCGTGCTCCAGTTATGCTAATTGTCCCAGCAAGTCTCCATTATTCCAACCAGTTCGTACTTCTTTGACTGTGCCAGGGCCTCTAATTCTTCCTGTTTGTTCCCTAGGCTTCTGGTATTAGTGTACAAGCATCTTAGAGAAGGGGCTGATTGGCCCACTTTCTCCTCTTCACCCAGAAAACCCACTTGATTGTTCCCTCCTCCTTCCACACTTACCTCAGGGCTTGTGTTATCTTCCCCTGATGAACCTAGTTTAAAGCCCTCCTCACTAGGTTTGCAAGCCAAAATAAATGGAGACACACATCTCATAGAGCTGGAAGGGACCTAGGGAGGTCATTGGGTCCAGTCCTGTGCCCTTATGGCAAGATCAAGTACCATCCCTGACAGATTTTTTTTTTAAATCTATTTGCTTCAGATCCCTACGTGGCCTCCTCAAGGACTGAGCTCACAATGCTGGGTTTAACAGACCAAAGCTCAGCCTGCTGAGCTATCCCTCCCCAGAGCAACTGCTCTGATATAAATCAGACCACTTCACCTTGAATGGTCTCTTGAAATATATGTTATCTATTTATACCAAACAATTTGTTCCATCATATATTTAGCTGCCATGCTCTGAGTAAGTTTCCCAGAGCTCTGTGTAAACTTTAACTCTTTTCTCTCTCACCAGCAGAAGCTGGTCCAATTAAAGATATTACCTCACCAACCTTGTCTCTCTGATAAGTTAGACCACAGAGTTTTATGAAATAAACCATGATTAAATATCCATAGAACAAATCATAATGCAACAGCTAATGAACAAAGCTGTTGTTAGATAATCTGGACAGTTATGCAGCTGTTTAAAGATTTTATACACAATCAGATGAAAATTATATCTTAATAAAATTCAGGTTGAATACTGCATGCAGATGTGGTCACCCTGTCTCAAAAAAGATACATTGGAATTGGAAAAGGTTCAGAAAAGGGCAAACAATGATTATCACTCTGGAGCTAAGTCTACACTGGGATGCTACATTGAAATAGCTTATTTCGATGTAGCAAAATCGAAATCAGCTATTTCGACGAAGAGCGTCTACACATCCTCCAGGGCTGGTGCCGTCGAAGTTCAACGTCGACGTTGGACAGCACTACAGTGAAATAGGCGCTGCAGGGGAGTGTCTACACACAAAAGCGGCCCAAATCGAAATAAGAGTGCCAGGAACAGCTGCAGACAGGGTCACTGGATGGAAGAACATTTCCGGGGCAACAGCAAGCCGCTCCCTTAAAGGGCCCCTCCCAGACACACTCAGCCTGCACAGCACATGGTCTGCAGAGCCACAAGCACGCACACCCTGTGAAGCACCAGGGACCCCCAGCAGCAGCAGCCAGAGGCCCACACACCTGCCCCTGGAGGACCAGTGGCTGCCCTGCTCAGTGCCATGCAGGAGGCAGCTGACCATCTTTTATTTGAGGAAGATGAGCTGCCCCCAGGGGATGAGGAAGCAGCCCCAGACCTTGCTGCCCTCCCAGCGCCCCCCCCCGCCCCCTCCACCGCACACGCTGCCGGCTGTGGAGATACCCCACAAGCACAGACTGGTGGGAGTGGCTGGTGCTTGGCGAGTGGGACAACGACCGCTGGCTCCGGAACTTCCGAATGAGCCAGCAGACATTCCTGGCGCTCTGCCAGTGGCTCACCCCTGCCTTATGGCACCAGGACACCCCCATGCGATGTGCCCTCACTGTACAGAAATGGGTCGGCATTGCTGTCTGGAAGCTGGCCACTCCAGACAGGTACCGATCCGTAGGGCAGCAGTTCGGCGTGGGCAAGGCCACTGTCGGGGCTGTCCTCATGGAGGTAAGAGGACCCGGGGGGGGTGGGAGCTCAGGGGAGGGGAGCCCTGGGGGGAGGGCCAGACACCCTGCACACCCCTCACCGGTGCTCTCTCATGTCCTTCCCCTGAAGGTGGTCTGCGCAATCAATGCCCTGCTCCTCCACAGGCTCATGCGGCTTGGGGACCTGGATGCTGCCATCGTGGGGTTTGCCAGCCTGGGGTTCCCAAATTGCTTTGGGGCTCTAGATGGGACCCATATCCCCATCCGTGCCCCGGAGCACAGCGGAGGACGCTTCCTGAATAGGAAGGGATACCATTCCGTGGTCCTCCAGGCCTTGGTGGACAGCCGGGGCCGCCTCTTGGACATTTATGTTGGCTGGCCTGGCAGCACCCACGATGCCCGGGTGTTCAGAAATTCGGGCCTGTGCCGCCAGCTGGAGGCGGGGACCTACATCCCCCAGCGGGAGATAACTGTGGGGGACACCACCATGCCCCTCTGCCTCGTCGCAGACGTGGCATACCCCCTCCAGCCCTGGCTCATGCACCCCTACATGGGCCATGTCACAGCCAGCCAGGAGCGGTTCAACACGTGCTTGAACCATGCGTGCCAGGTGGTCGAGCACACTTTCAGCCGCCTCAGAGGGCGCTGGAGGTGTCTCCTCACCCGCCTGGATGCAGGGCTCACCAACATCCCCCAGGCTGTGGGCACGTGCACTGCACTCCACAACCTGGTGGAGAGCAAAGGAGAGGCCTTCTTCCAGGGCTAGGCTGTGGAGGCTGGCAGGGCCGACATCCAGCCACCCACTGCCTCCAGTCGCCAGGTCGACCCTGAGGGGATCTGGGTCCAGGAGGCCCTGCGGGCCCATTTTGATCAGGTTGCGGGGTGAACGCTGGCAGGGCCAGCTGCAGGTGAGCCACCCACTGCACCCCTCATCCTCCACAACACTCCCTGCCCCCACCACAGAGAACCCGAGAGCACCCCCCCCCAACGCTTCTGGGCAATAAATGTAATTTTTTTTTAAACAAAACTGTGCAATGTGTATTAATTATTAAAAGAAGAAGGGGGGAACTATGTACATGGGGGGCAGGTACTAAAGAGGAGTAGAAGAAAAACTATTTACAAGGATGGGGGGAATATGTCCAAAGAAGGCGGGCCTTGGGGGGCAACGTCCTCGGCCACGCACCCCTATTGTCCCACGCCTGGTGTGGGGGGGCGTGACCCACGTCTCGGCTGGAGGCCCCGTCGAGGCTGGGTGGGGGCCGGGAGAACCAGCAGATAGGGCTGGGCGGTGTCCAGAGGCCCATGGTCCCCCTCGGCGGCAGGCCCCAGGACGGCAGATGGTAGAGGGACAGCAGGCGGAGCGGCGGGTGGAGCGGCGGGCAGAGTGGCGGGGGGGCCAAGTGCCGCGCGATGTCCTCAAAGGTGTGCATGAAGGCCCCCCAAGCCTCCTGGCTCCAGGCCAGCACTCGCTCCTGGAGATCGAGGCGCAGCTCCTCCACCTGCAGGCACCGCTCGGACACCTCCAGCTGACGCCAGAGGGTGGCAAGAAGCTGGCGGTCCGTGGACGCCCACGGATGGCTCCGACGCTGTCGGGCTCATCCTGGGGCTGCTCCGTGCTCTGCTGAGGGGCTGGCCTGCTGGGATGGCCCCGGTGGGCTGTCCGGGACCACAGATGCCGCGCCAGTGCTCTCCGGGCCCTCTGATGGTGCAGCTGCAGAACAGAGGGGGGAAGAAGAGTGGAGACAGCCGTTAGTCTGGGCCCTGACCCGTGGCCCTTGTCCCCGCACCCCTCTGCTGCTGGTTCCCCATCCCCGTCCCCCGGAGATGCTGATTGTGATGATGGGTGTCCAACCCCCCCCCCCTCAAACGGGGGACCCTAGGTTCCGCTCCCCCCATCCCCAGGGATGGGGCATGGTGCTGTCCTGCTGGGGGGCAGGGGCTGATGGACTCTTCTGAGGGACATGCCACTGCTGTCCTCAGGGCCATGGTCATCTGGGTGTGTGGAGGGCCCTGGTCACGTCTCTTCTCCCCACCCCTTAACCCCAGGGGTGTGCACCGGGGGGAGGTACATACCTGACAGTCCGCTCCCACGGTCAGGGGACACCCGTCGGGCGGACGCCCTGCTGGAGCTGCGGGAGGGGAGGTCGATTTGGAGCCCCCCCCTATCACTGGAGGACTCCTCCTCCTCCTCTGGTGTCCCAGGGGTGGGCTCCTGGGGGGGCCCCTGGGGTGCAGGGCTGGTCTCCAGGGCCTGCTGGGGCTTGTCACCTGAGGTATCAAGGGTGGCTGGGGGGGAGGAGGTGTACTGGGGGCCCAGGATGGCCCTGAGCTCCCTGTAAAAGGGGCAAGCGGCGGGGGTGGCCCCAGATTGGCTGGCCGTGTCCTGGGCCCGGGCGCAACCCTGCCGTAGCAACTTTACCTTACTCCTCACGTGGTCAGGAGTGTGGGCAGGGTGAGCCCGGGCAGCCAGGCCCTCGGCCAGCTGAGCGAACGCATCCGCGTTCCGCCTCTTGCTCCCCATTACCTGGAGCACCTCCTCCTCGCCCCAGAGCCCCAGCAGGTCCTGGATCTCGGCCTCCATCCAGGAGGGGCCCCGCTGCCTCTTCCCCCACTGGCTGGCAGGCTGGGAGCCCTGGGTCCCCTTGGGGGGGTGCCCTGTGGGCACTTGGGGAGCTGGCTGGATGCCATGGGTGCTGGGTGTTGGGCTGGGGCTGGTGAGGACATGCAGGCTGGGCACGTGGCTGTGGTGCTGCCTGCACGTGCTCTCAACTTCCTGCACAGGAACTCGGGGCAGGGAGCTTTAAGGGGCTGCTGCACGCGGCGACCATAGAGCTCAGGGGCTGGAGAGAGCGTCTCTCAACCCCTCAGCTGATGGCCGCCATGGAGGACCCCACTATTTCGATGTTGCAGGATGCGGATCGTCTACACGTGCCCTATTTCAACGTTCAGCGTTCAGCGTCGAAGTAGGGTGCTATTCCCATCTCCTGATGAGGATAGTGACTTCGACATCTCGCCGCCTTACGTTGATTTCAACTTCGAAATTGCGCTCGGCATGTGTAGACGCGGTGGGTGCTATTTCGAAGTTGGCACGGCTATTTCGAAATAGCCGGCTAGTGTAGACGTGCCTTGGAAGAGCTTTTGTATGAGGAAAGACTAATAAGATTGGGACATTTTAACTTGGTAAAGAGATGACTCGGAGGGTCATGATCAAGTTCTATAAAATCGTGACTGGTGTGGAGAAAGTAAGAAGAGGGTCACCAAATAAAATTAATAGGCATCAGTTATTTTTCTTTTAAAAAGTATTTTTTCACACAACACACAGTCAACTGGTGCAACTGTTTGTCAGCAGATGCTGTGAAAGCCAAGACTATACTATGGTTAAAAAAAAACCTAGATAAATTCATGGAGGATAGGTCCACTAATGGCTACTAGCCAGGATGGGGAGGGCAGCCTCTTTATGCCAGAAGCTGTTAACTGGCAACAGTGGATGGATCACTTGATGATTATGTGTTCTGTTTATTCCTTCTGAGGCACCTGGCATTGGCCACTGTCAGGAGATAGATACTGACCTACATAGACCTTTGACTTTTCTTATGTTCTGATACTGGGCTCAATACAGGGATAATTGGGTGAAATTTAATGGAGTGTGAAACAATAAAGGTGGACTAGATGATCTAACTCTATATACTATTTTGTTTGTATGGGTTTTTACATTACGCTCATCACTGTAGTATCTGAGCACTTTCCAGTAATGCATTAAGCCAAGGGGGCGTAAAGTCAGGGGCAGGCACCCTCGGAGGGGGCATGACATTTCAAAAGGGGAGCACAGCATGATCAGCTGCTGGGTCACAGGCTTATCCATCTCATTAAAAATGCTGAAATATGATACTCTTTTTATATGTGTGTATTCACATGTATGTACTGATTAATAGTTTTTACATTCTACATACTTATTTTCCTACACATGCTGAAAGGGTTTTTTTCATATGAACACAACCAAAATGTCTGTCAGTTTAGATTATGTTAGACAGGTTAGGGGACCCTTGCTAATTGCAAGGGTGAAAAGTGGGTTCCCACCATAAAAAGTCTGCTCACTCCCGCATTAAGCAATGTGATGACCTACACAACTTTTTTTCTCTCATCCTCTCCCTTGGGATTAATTGTCCTTTCTGGCTTCATGTAGGGTGACAATCCATCCTGTATTAGGGACGCCAAAAAAGCATCCTGACATTTTTTAAAAGGGACTAATTGTCCTGTATTTGGGCCCTACCCCCCAGCTGACCATTTCTGCCAGCAGTTGCACAGGCACAGCTGCTGGTGGGAGTCATTTCCCCGAGCCTCAGGGAAGTGGGGGGGGGCATGGGCAGCTGCCACAGCCCTGCCACTTCCCTGGGATGGTCAGTGGCTGCTGCTTCCCAGCGCTCCTGGGGAGGGCTGGCAGCTGCCACTTCCCTGGGGAGTGCTGGCAGCTGCTGCTTCCCTGGGGTTCCTCAGGAGCACCGGTGGCTGCTTCTTCCCCAGGGCAGGCTGGTAGCTGCTGTTTCCCCAGGGCTACCAGGGAGTGCTGCCAGCTGCTGCCTTGTTCCCAGCTCCCTGGGGCTTGGTAGAGCTGGGAGGAGCTGCCCTTACCCCATATCTCCCTGTCCCATATTTGGGATAGGGAGATATGGCTGCCCTAGCTTTATGACTTCTCCAGGTGTGACCCCAGAGTTAACCTCTTGCGTTGCACAGTGCAGATTACCACTTTAAAAGAAAACTTTTTACTGAAAAAATATTCCGCCTAGGCACCTGTCTAGTCAGTATGTGAAATCTGAAGGGCTTTGAATGCTGACCCCCATCTTAACTGTCCTACCTCTGGTGCAGCACACAACTCACAGGCCCTGGGAAGGGGTTAAAACCATCTTTGTGCCCTTCTAGCTGGAGCAACTTCAGGGCTAGAGAGATCCACTGGGTGATTTAGTCAGCCCTGGGAGACTCTCTCTAGTGTATCTTGATAACAGTTACCTCAAATTGTAACTCAAGTGAGTGCCACCCCAACTGGACTTCCAGCTATACCCAAAAATAAGGTTACCATATTTGACTTTTCAAAAAAGAGGACACCCCTGAGAGGGAGTGTATCTGTATCAGCATTTATTGGATGGGGAGTTGTGTTAATCTGTATCTGCACAAACAGGAAGTCCTGTGGCACCTTGCAGACTAACAGATATTTTGGAGCATAAGCTTTCATAGGCAAAGACCACTTTGTGCATCTAACAAAGCAGGGTTTTGCCCATGAAAGCTTATGCTCCAAAATATGTTAGTCTATAAGGTGCTGGTTTGAGCATTGGCCTGCTAAACACATAGTTCTGAGTTCAGTCCTTGAGGGGGCCATTTAGGAACCTGGGGCAAAGAGATTTTAAAAAAAAGGGTGGGGGGGGATGGTGCTTGGTCCTGCTGTGAGGGCAAGGGACTGGACTCAATGACCTCCCAAGGTCCCTTCCAGCTCTATGAGATGTGTGTATGAGCCACAGGACTTCTTGTTGTTTTATCAGTATTTACCAACTCATGTTGTATCAATGTACTGCGTATCACACACTAATATGTAAGGAATGGGCAAGCAGTGTGGCAGCAGGAACTCAATGCTGCTGAAGGCTGGGAGGAATGTGACTCCCAGAGATCATTTGCATGAGAATGCAAAGATGTTCATATGTGATACCTTGCAAACAAAGCCTGTTGGGTAGCAAGGAAGTAATGGGATTTTGTCTATTGTAAACACAATATTGTAAAATCACAATTTATACTAACACTCCATATAAGAATTGTGAAATCTCACCAATGCTTGAAGTTGATGTGGGGGACAGGGCAGTCATCATAACTGTGTAAGACATGGATTGTACAGGGCTCCCTTCGTCTAAGGTATTGTGGAAAAAAAAGGGAAAGAGCACTGATTACATCAGTTAGGTAAGTGCCCTGGTGCTGCCTAAGACTTGATCATATTGCTAAAAGCTTGGTTTGATTAGATCTCTCTTTATCTGTTAATAGATAGGGTTAGTATTTGTATCTTTCTTGTGTGAGATTCTACTTTGGTGGATGCTAGAAGCTGAAATCCTAGGGTGGCCACTGAGCCCACTAAGCTGAAATTGCAGAGTTTTTGCCTCAAGCCAAACCTAGATGAGATGGTGGGGCTGGCTGGTAGGAGGAGCAGCAGCGGATGGATGGAGGAGCAGTGGGTGGTTAGACGGACGGACGGATGGATGGTAGGAGCAGCTGTGGATGGATGGCATGACTGACAGCTGGTCAGTGGGGCAGCTGGCAGGGTGCAAATGGAATGCCAGACCAGTATAAAGGGGGCATTGCCTCAGGTTCAGTGAGGGAATGCATCAGGATGACATGTCAGGGCCTGCATGGACTGGACTGAGTTGTAAGTGGGGCATTTAAAGTGGGGGTAAGAAGAAAGTTTGGGTGTGTGGATTGGCTGTTTACAGTATTGGACTGGTGAGCCTGAGAGGCCAAGGACACTACTCAATGCATTTGAGCTGGGCCAGTTACCTGAGGGTTGGTTATGAACTCTGGGTGTGGCATTTTCCCAAGCTTATGCCAATTGACTTTTCTGCCTCTTTCATTAAAAGGTTCTTTTCTACACTCAGACTCTGTGCTTGTGAGTGGGGAAGCATTGCCCCTCCAAACCACCCAGGGGTGTGTGAATTTCCCAGGCTATTGGGTGGGGGCTCGGGCTGGTTCTGCGTGAGATGGATGAAAGGGAACCCCTAGATGTAGAACCTGGCCCTGGTTGCTGCCACCTCCTTCCAGCAGAAGGGTTACAAATACGAGAGCTGGCAGACACAGATGACACCCCTACGAGGGAGTGTCTCTTTTTTGATATGACAACCCCACACAAAGAGCTCTAGCTCCAGTTAAGTGGTGGCCTAGAAGGAGGCCTATTTGGAGGGTGGGGAACATACTGGGGAGGTACTAGTGAGCTACCCCAGCTCCTCAATGGCTAACCCAGACCCCACACTGGAAAAAGTGACAGGCACCTCAGGCGCTCGGAGTGCTGGCGGTAGAGTCGTGCAGGCGCGGGGGTGCTTTTCTCACGCCAGAGACCAAACTGCCAACGAGGAGGGTGACTAGAGTGCGCCAGGCGCTCCGTGAAGGCGTCCCGGGGCCGGGCACAACCTCCCCAACGTCGTGGGCGCCCCGCCCCGCCCCACGTTGGCAGAAGAGGTCACTCGAACCAACCGCCCCGTGTGCCCCAAGCAAAGACGCCCGCCAGCTCAGCCTCGGCCAAGAACAGCAAGACCAACCCGCCAGAGAGAGGGCGTCGCGCATTTGGAGAAACTACAGTTCCCAGCATGCAACGCTCCATGCTCAATGCGGCCAACCAGGGCCAGACACTCAGCGCGAGGCGGTCTAGGGAACGTTGCGTGCTGGGAGTTGTAGTCCTCCTGCACCTCACCTTGCCATGAGGAATAAGGGAAGCCCGCATTTTAGTTCCCGTTCCCCCTACCTCACCTCACCTCACCTCCACAATTATCGGACTCGCTGCGTATGGCGACTGTCTCTCCTTCCTGACAAAGCAGCACCGCAACTCCTTCCCCAGCTGGAGGGCGGGCTTTTCTCTACCCATACTCTCATTCGCTGGGGCGCACCATCGTCTTTCCTGATTGGTGCATGTTCCTGTATCATTGAGCGGCTGGGAGTGGAGTTGCCATGGCAGCGAGGGACGCGTAACCCCAAAGGCGGAGAGGTACGGGCTGTTGACACTGACTTCTCCCGCAATCGACTCGGGATGTGAGAAGTTGTTTCTCCTCATTCAGGGGCGGTGGGCCCAGAAAATTCGTTCCTGACCTGCTGCTGAATAAAGGAAGGAGATGGGACTATTTGTATCGGCGGAGGGATTCAGTGAAGGTTGATTGAGTGAGGCGTCCCTGGTTGTCTCCCGGGGCAGGAGGCGCTGAGCGCCCAGAGGGGGTAACACCTTCCCCTCAGGCGGGGCGGGGGAGCCTTGTGCAGGCTCCATGGAGACCACAGACAGCACAGCTGCAAAACGGGGGCGAGCTCCATCTCCCCCTAGGCCATCAGTGGGTCCGCAGGATCCTGCCTGTGTAAGTTGGCCTCAGCGCGTGGGGCTCCAGTACCCCCTGAAACAGAGGGGAAACTGAGGCAGAGGAGGCCGGGGCAATTTGCTCACAGGCAGCCAGCATCAGAGCTGGGCAGAGATCTCAGGCATCCTGTGCCCTACTCTAGCCCCTTGCTGGCCCTGCCTCTCTGTGGAGGGGGGAAGGTGGTATCAGTGTCCAGAGTAGCGTTGCCAGACATCCTGCAATGTGAGAGATAATCCCACATTTCCATGAAAAGTCCACATTCTGCATTTACCCAAAAATGTCCTGCAGCCACATTTTTGCATAAATGCAGGACTTGTCATGGAAATTCCTGGCCCCAGCCAGCTTTCCTGTGGTTGCAGCTGCTGTGGGGCTTCACACCCCAGATGGCTCCCAGAGAAGGGAACCCCAGCAGGTGCAGGGGGGAACCCAGGAAGCCCTGCAGCTAGGAGCTGGCTGGGGTTGCCCTGGCCCAGCAGTCGCTTCCCAGCCACAGCAGGCTCACAGCTGCGGGGCTGCTGGTTTTCCTTCCTGCCCCCTCAGCTGGGGATGCCAGTTGCTGGCAGCCTCCCAGCTGAGAGGCTGCTGGTTCTCTCCTCACCACCACCAGGGATCCCACAGCTGGATCTGCCTTTCGTGCAAACCCTCCCCAAAAATCTGGCAACCCTAGCCCGCAGATTAGGCAACTGTTCCTTTCTTTTCCAATCCCCTGGTCAGTGATGTCCAGCTGCACCACAGAACGAGTCCTGACAAGGGTATATCTGTCACGTCTTTGGGCATTTTGCAGACTCTGTGCTTGGAGGTGAACTCATGGAGGTGATCCAAGTACTTGTGTCACCTCCATCCTTTGCTGCACTCCACAAGGGGCTGTGGATAAAGACCTCCCTCAAATACCAGCGTAGTGTGTGGCTGCCTGTTTATTTGGCTGTGTTGCCTGCAGGGAAAATAGTATACAGTTTGTACCCCCTCTACAGGCAGTCTGTAGTGTTGTATCCTATCTGCACTAGAAATTGTCTTTTATGTTTTGTTGTAGGGTCTAAAAACATCTGAGGTGCTTGAAAACAGAAGCAGTAACTGTTGAATTTATTTCCCTGCAAGTTAAATAGAGCCCTGATTTATTAATCTTATGGCATGTCATGAGGGTTGTCTATTCATGTAAGTTTTAGTCAGGGCAAGTGTTATTGGCAGGTATGTGGCTAAAGAAGCTAGTCTTCTGACACTTAGTTACTGCAGTTTTTAAACTAGTTTACCTCAGGCACACCAAGAAAATGCACCTTTGGCCAGACACCACAAATATATTTTTAATTAATGAGGCCTTTATAGAAGAAAATTGTGGATTTAATGAAGAGAAAAAGAGAGCTGACATAGGAATCCATCATTAAATATATAGCTCTTGGCAGAGCAGTTTCGGAGAGCACAAGAACATACTGTTTAGAACAAGTAGTAAAATAGAAGGCCTGCACCAATTGTAAGTTTAGCAGGGAATCTTATTTAGGGTAAATTATCTCCTGGGCTTAAACAAGTGAGCTGAGAAATATCATGATTGGAACTCTTTGAGTTTGAAGTTACAGAGAAAACAACTCACTGTGAAACTGACATTTGTTGAAATCTAATTCATGTTGACTAATTATTCTTCTTTCAGAATATAGAAATTCTTTTGTCATTTCCATCACAACTCTGATTTGTCCAATGTTTGAAAACTAACCTCTTACTCACCGCACTCTAATTTTCATTTGCTTGTGCTTATTTTAATGTTGGTTGCAGCCTGAACCTGTAACATCTTTAGAGGCAAGGAGAGGAAGTTTGGCTGAAGACTGGCTCATAAGGGTTTACTGTCCTGGATTCCAAGGAAAACATGATGTGCAAGAGCCAGAACAGGTAAGCAGTTTGAGAAATTGGTTTCAGTATCCACACGGGTAGACAGGGTCAAAGATAAGTGTGGGCCAATAAAAGACCCTACATATCCTCTGAAATTACTAAATCAAGACTCCCTCTGCTTTCTGTGGCATTTGTTTGGCTGCCCTATGAAAGGAAGAACAAAATCCACTGAAGAATTCACAAGCTTATTTCTCATTTTTTTCATCACCCTAAAGCACTAAAGAAGGGGGAAAAAAGGAATAATTAGTTTTAGTGTAAGGATATTAATTTCTAACAATACGTCTGTACATACCCAATCAAGCCCTATGACTATGAAATTGACCCCTCGCTGGAACTTTGTTATACAGAACCAGCAACATTATCTTCGTAACTTAGGCAGCGTGATGAACAGTTGCATTTTCTGGGGAGATAACACAGAAGTGCATAGTAAGGGAAATGTGTGCTTGACGATTTAATCTTGAAAAACATGATTAAATGCCAGTTTACAGCACTTGTTAATGGATATCATATTTGGGGCTGTGACATCCAGACTAGGTGAGGATGAAGCTTTATCCCAGTAGCTATTCAGACAAACAAACAAGCAGTCCTGTAGCACCTTAAAGGTTAACACATTTATTTGTTAGGTAACGAGCTTTCATGGATAAGACTCACAAGAAGATCTGAAAATCTGAAGAAGTGGGTCTTTGCCTAATAAATAAATATGTTAGTTTTTAAGTTGCTACAGGACTGATTGTTTTTTGTGAAGCTACAGACTGACTTGGCTACCCCTCTGAGACCAGTAGCTATTGGTCATTTCCTGGAAATCCTCCAAAGCTACTTCTGGAAAACCCAAAAGTAGATAATTTGTTAGGTCTAGGTTCATTTAAATTGGTATAAACAGAACCATACATTGAGGTGGATTCTGAATAGGAAAGAAGAGTATGTTTTGGTGGGAGAAAAGCTGTAGGAGCCCTAACTTCTGCAGGGATGCTTAGTTAACTCCTGCTTCTACCCGCTTCTGCTTGAGCAGATTGTGGTTGAAAATTGGACTCCTTCCCTCTCTATGTGATTAAAATCACTTACAGCATTCTGTAAGAGCATAATCCACCCACTTCACTGTTGTCTGTACCTATCAGGAGGAACATCCAGCTGGTATGTCTGTCTTGCTAGATCAGTGATCTGTATGTGTTGCATGAAACTATTTTCTGTCATGTGAAAATACAGTGGACGTTAAATGTTTATTTTAGTTTTAAAAGTGGGAAGGCTGTTGTAACTGCTCACAGGCAAACTTGAACCTGGTACTTCTGGAATTATAGTGCATGAGTCTCAACAGTTTAAGCTAAAAGCTTGTTGGCGTGCAGCTTATGCTGCAGAGGAGATATAGACTTTCTCTGTGTAAGTCAGTGGTTCCCAAACTTTTTGGCATCATGGCCCCCTTTTGATTTTTGAGAGACCCTCACCCCACCCTGGCCTATTGTTTACCATCATCCAACCCACCTTTTAACAAAAATGCAATTTGTAATTTAAAATAAACACAAAAACTTTATATAAAAATGTTGTTTAAAATAAAAAAAGAACAACAAATAGTTTTAATTGGCTCCTTGAAGGTGTGTGGTGCAGCCCCAGCTGGCCACTTGTATGAGGCCCGTGCCAGCTGCTAAAGCTGACCGTGACAGCCACCTGCCTGCCTGAGACCTGCACTGCCAGAGCCGCCCGCCTGAGCCCTATGCCGCCGGGACCAGTCATCTATCTGCCCGCCAGCTGTCCAGGCCAGCCATCTGCTTACCTGCTGGCTGCCTGACCCTCACACTGACAGGACCAGCTGTCCACCTACCAGCCGCCTGCTCCAGCCACGGGCTAACTGCCCGAGCGCACCACCCAAATCCCATGCTGACAGGGTCAGCCACCTGAGTCCAACGTTGCTGAATCCAGCCATCTGCCTGCCAGCCTAAGCCACCCAAGCCCTGTGCTGCTGGGGCCAGCCACCAGCCTGAGCACCCGAACCCTGCGATGCCAGGGCCAGCTGCCCAAGCACCGCGAGTCCCACAAGCCAGCCAGCTGCCTGAGCTCTGCAAGCTACTCACCCAACCCCTCCCATCCCACAAAGCCAAGCACCACCAGCCCTCCATCTAACCCCATTCTCCTCCTCCCCCACCCACAAACCACACTCACTCATCTTTGCAGAAGGCAGCTAGCTCCGTGTAGGTCTTCACCGGCTTCCAGCTTTTTATAGCAGCTGCGCCAGGTCACTCATGTAAAATGGCACGGGCTGAGAGCTGGAAGCAAAGGCTAGCTCTTTCTTCAGGTGTGGGGGATGATGGGATGGGATGGGTCACCTTGCGCTCACACTGGAATGGATGGAAGGCCAATATGATTATTTTTGTAAGCTCAGACCGTATAGTAGTCTCGTGTTTTCCTCATTTTAAGCCTGTCCAAGGAATCTCGCCATCAGTGTCTAAGAAGATCAGAACAATAAGAACCCTGTGCAGAGGAAAATCTTCAAAAGATTGGCTAATGCAGAAGCCCTCAACTCCTTTGCAGGTACTCAGAATATAGTTTCTCTTTGAGAGGAAGTAGTTAAGTGTGTATCAGTATAAAGAGTCTTACATCCAGCTGCATCCATCAATTTTTACTTTTTATAGGGCTGTCTATTAATCACTGTTTACTCACACGATTAAACAAAAAAATCGTAATTTAAAAAATTATTTGTGATTAATGGCTGTTCTAGTAGCACTAGGGTTATCTACCTATTACCTTTATTAAATATTTTGGATACTTTTTCTACATTTTCAAATGTATTGATTTCAGTTACAACACAGAATACAGAGTTTTTGGTGTTCACTTTATATTACCTTTGATCACAAATATTTGCACTGTAAAAATGGTGAAATAGTATTTTTCAATTCACCTCACGCAAGTACTATAGTGCAATCTCTTTACTGTGAAAGTACAACTTACAAATTATAGGATTTTTTGTAACTGCACTCAAAAACAAATAATGTAAAACTTTAGAGACTACAAATTCACTAGGTCCTACTTGTTTAGTAAATTGCTCAGACAAACAAATCACTTTTGTAGCTAGCATTGAAGGGTATTTAAATGCCAGATATGGTAAACATGTGCCTCTTCATGTTTTGACTATCATTACAGAGGACATGCTTCCATGTTTGATGTTTGTTAAAAAGGTGTTAATTAAATTTGGACTGAACCATTTTTGCATGTGTAATTGGGACTGTGTTTTTCAAAATGTATTACTTTGCAATGGTCAACAGGGAATTTTATCTGTGGTTTGTTCATTCGCCCAGTTTTGTGAGATCTTCTTGTAATACTTCACGAACTTCTTCCTAAATTTTGCCTTCAGGACTTCTCTTTTACTTTCTATGGCTGGGTCTACACTTATCTGGAATATCAACAGCTGCTATGCAATTTTAGGTATGCCAATTGGATACCAAAAATCAATTTTCAAGCTGTCAGTATATGTTCCTGTCCCTACAGCAGAATGCCGAGGGGAACACTCTTCCTGTCAGCATTCCTTAACCCTTGCAGCTTTCAAGGAGTTCCAGGATTGACACTGATCACAGAATGTGCTGTTTCGCATATATGCAAAATGGAACCCTGGAAGATCAAACCTAAGCATTCAATCTTCCGTGGTGAATGTAGACCCAGCCTTCGTGTCATTGATGGTTCTGTGGATACTACAGACACTGGCTCCTTTCCTGCATGGTACATAAGTGTATCTAGAAACCTGAAGAGGTCTGCAACCTTCACACCTGGCAGACTTCACCATGCAGTTCTCTCAGTCATCACAAACCCCGCTATCTATATTTTAATAATTTCCCATTACTATTAGATGCCTGTTCCTAACAACTGGGTTCCTCTCCCCCAGAGGTGTATCCTCACTACAAGAGGATATCATGACATCATCTGGAAAGAGAATCCATCTATGAAATTGTTTTCCTCCACTCAAGCTTCATGTTCTCCTTCCCTAAGGTTTCCATTCTGATCAACAACCAGGGGCATTTGAATGAAGGAAGGGAGGTGACTAGGCCAACTGGGTTGAGGAGAGTGTTCCAAATATAAGAGGCAGAACAGAAGAAGACAATGAAGCAGATGTGAAAGGAGACAAAAGGGTATCAAGGCAGGTTTCATTGGTGGAAAGATGACAGCAAGGAGTGTGAAAGGATAGCAAGCTAGAATTTAGGCTGGGGACTTGAAAGTAAGCACAAATATTTGAACCTTATGCACAGTGAAGTCACTCAAAGATGGGGTGGTGTAGCTAAGTGTTGGGCAGGACAATGGGTCTGTTAGAGGATACTTTTTCTTCCACCTTTGTTGTCAAATTTTCCATCAGTTGCCTGCTAACATAGAAGTTAGACATCCAAGCAAAATGTGTGTGGCCTATTTCGAGAACTCCAAAGAGGGAACTCATTGGAGAGTCCTTCAACCAGCTGGTAGTAGAAGCCTTGGAAAAATGGAAATTTCTTCCCTTGGCTAAAGAACCCAGGACAAAACAGACAAGGACCAGTATATCAACAGAAATGGGCATTATTTTGGAGCTACTGTTTAGCCATATACCAAAGGATATTCAGGTTTCAGAAGAGAAACATGGAATAAGGGCAATATATGAGAAAAATTTATGGATGCTTTCAGTGGCTTGGCTCTTATCTTCTAGAAGAAAATGAATAATTTATGGCCTTACCTGTTCAATGAATCTATGGTGCTATCACAACACAGAGGGCCCTTGTGCACAGTGGTGAACATCCTGTTTCCTTGCTATGTATAAACTCTTTCTTAGTAATATAATATGTGACATAAAATAGACAAGATATACAATATGGCCAGGTTACAATTTGGAATTTCCTGGTATGCTCTCCCAGCATCAGTGTTGCTTTAATGTTATTTTTTTCGTTCAGAAATCACTTCACCAGTCACTAAAAATGTGGTCATCTTCAGGGTGGAGCATAGTAGAGGTGTAATAGAACTCTGGAACATTATCAACAGTAAGGTCAACATTATCAACATTGTTAACATTATTAACAGTAAAGTAACAGAACTTAATAAGCAAAAATATCTTCAGAGCTGATGCTGGGACATACACTGTGTCGTACTGAAACAACTGTGTTCAAGAGTACAAAATCAATCAACTTATTTGTTCAGAAGGTTAAAATGGACAGTATCAGAGGATACATCTGATTGTAAAACTGACATTTTTCATCTTTAGTTTGACTTGCTGTGATGTGCACATGTAGGTAAATGTTCTGGGAGTATTTAGAAACTCATGGGGATTTTGGTTGTCTGCATGGCAAGAAATAACCTGTTTGTGTATGCTGTGGCTTTTGACATGTTTTTACTTGTTTTATTGATGATTACAGCCCTGCTCAGGTGTGTCTAACATGGATGGTTCAGAGAACCACTGGTTGCTAAAGCTAAAATGTCCCAGGTCCCAGACAGAGTATGACCTGAAGAATCCAAAACAGGTGGGTGACAATTCATTACTTCACCCTGTGATACCGTAGAATGGGACATGTG
This sequence comes from Carettochelys insculpta, assembly GCF_033958435.1. NCBI lineage: Eukaryota > Metazoa > Chordata > Testudines > Carettochelyidae > Carettochelys > Carettochelys insculpta. The sequence goes on from NC_134139.1 coordinate 193,736,858, forward strand.
AAACCAACATCTGTAGAGGAGTACTTCAGGAGTTTCTACATTTATCCAACCTTGAAGAATATAAACACAAAGTGTGAGATTATAACAGATAACAGACGTTGAGACCAGCACAGAATTTTGTAATCCAGAGGCAGAGGGAGCAAAGGGCTTTAGAACACCATTGTGTCCTCTTAGTCTATTTCTAGTGTAACTCTTCTTCTGGAAGCAGTCGGTGGTAACCAGGGCCAGGTTCAGTATGTAGCGGTTCCTTTTCATCCATCTCACATAGAACCAGCTCAAGCCTCTACCCTGTGGCCTGGGAAATTCACATACCCTGGCTGCCTCCGAGAGGCAGCACTTCTCCACTTGCAAGCACCGTGTCTGAGTGTAGAAAAGAACTTGTAATGAAACAGACACAGAAATCAGATGGCATTTTTTTGGGAAAATACAACACCCAGAGTTCATAACCAACCCTCAAGTAACTGTCCCAGCTCAAATGGATTGAGCAGTGTCATTTGCCTCTCAGGCTCACCAGCCCAATACTGTAAGGGTCCCATTCACATACCCAAAGTTTCTTTGTACCCACTTTCAAATGCCTCACTTACAACTCTGTCCAGTCTGCGCAGACCCTGACACACCACCCTGATGCATTCCCTCATTGAGCCTGAGGCAATGCCATCTTTGTGCTGGTCCAGTGTTCTGTTTGCTCCTGCCACCTGTCCCACCAGCCACCCACTCCTGCCAACCATCCTGCTGGCTGCCTGCTGCTTCTCCTACCAGCTGCTCACTCCTGCTAGCCGCTTGTAGGCAAAACCCTGTGATTTCGGCTCATAGTGGTTTCAGCTCTTGGCCTATCCACGGCATCTCAGTAGCCACCAAGGTGGATTCTCATAAAATAACCGTAGACCCCAGCTTTAGATTTATCTTTGAACAGTGGTGGGGAGAACTGGTCAAACCAGTCTTACAGCTGTATGGCCAAAAGGCTCTCAGCCAGCTGGTTCAACCTCTATCGCTCCCACCTTCAGCCTCACAATGCACAAATGAGGGGAGCCCTGTGCAATCCACATCTTACACAGCGATGATGCCTGCCCTGTACCTCCATAACAACTTCAAGCATTGGTGAGACTCCACAATTCTTACACCAGCTGATAGCACAAATTGTGACTTTAAAACAACATGTTCTTTACACTACGTGCAATGTCGTTGCTTCACTTCCTACTCATCAGGTTTTGTCTACAAGGTATTACATATGCACACCTTTGAATTTTCAAGTAAATGATCTCTAAAGGACGTATTTCCCCAAATCCTTCAGCATTATTGAGCTCCTGCTGGCACATTCCTTACACTAGATTAGAGCAATCTGTTGACAGAAGTGTTTGTTGGAAGATATCTTCTGACAAAACTTCTGTTGGCAGAGTGTGGCCAGACAGCAAAGTGGCTCACTCTGTGAATCCACTGTGTTGACAGAAAGTGGCTGGACTGCCTGGGCGCTCTCGCAACAAAATATCTACCTGGACCACCGTCAGACAGTGTGGCATGGCCAGCAATCCCTTCTGAAAGCCCTGACAAGACATGCCCTTAAATGGCAATCCCCTGCCCACCCACCCCCCGGCTCCAATGGCTGTTCCCTGCCTATGCTGAGGTATGCCTGTCTCCATGAGAGGCAGCACAGCTGGTAGAGCAGGACTTTGATGCCTCCTGAAAGAACACAGCACTTTCCAGTGAGCCATGGTGCCAGAGCAGCACCCCCCCAGGCTTGCAGTAGCTCCATGCAGAGGTGTTTCAGCACCTGCTGCATCTCCTCACTGCTGTCCTCCTCTAGCTCATGGATGGCAAGCCTGACACCGCTGTTGAGGAGCTTGCTGTGGCTGCTGGGTGGTCACACCTGCACTGCCCCCTTCCCCCCCCCCCCCAGCACAGGCAGATCCTGAGGCACTGCACCAGTCCTGAGTGGTCAACCAGCTGGTTATGGGGCAGTGGGATGACCAGCAGTGGCTCCAGAACGTCCACATGCGAAAGGACAACTTCCTGGAGCTCTGTGCCCGGCTTGTCCCCACCCTCCAGAGACAGGATACCTGGCTGTGGCCCCCCACCTCCCTGGAGAAGTGGGTTGCAGTCACCCTCTGAAGCTCACCACCTCTGACAGCTACTGCTCTGTGGGAAACCAGTGTGGTGTGGGGAAGTCCACCATCAGGGCTCTGCTCCTGGAGGTAAGGCACTCGTGGGCTGCAGTCCCTTCACTGGGAGGGGAGATGGTGTCTTGCCAAAGGGGGGGCCTTGGGAAGCAGGATGGGGGTATGTTCAAGGAATGGGGTGTAGGGTGGGGAAGCCCTATCCCTGGGGGACTGTGCCATCCCACTCTTCCACAGCTCTGCTGCCAGGAGTGGGGTGGGGGTGGCCTCAGAAAGGGACTTCTGGAGAGCCCAGTGAGGAGGGGTAAGGGGCCACCCTCCAGGCCCCAGGGACTTCCCACTCAGTCCCTGATGTGTGTTCTGTCCCCTGCTTCTGCAGGTCATGACAGCCATCAGCACCGTCCTGCTGTGGACGGTCATACGTCTGGGAGAGGTGGACACAGTCATGACTGTATTTTCCTCTTCTGGGGTTCCTGAACTGCAATGGGGCCATTGACAGGACCCACATCCTGATCCATGCCCTGAACCACAACACAGCCATACATATCAACTGAAAGGGGTACTTCTCCATGGTGTATCAGGCCTGGTTGACCATTGTGGCCAGTTCACTGGCATTTATGTCAGGTGGTCAGGCCAGGCACACGATGTCCAGGTGTTCTGTAACTCCAGCCTGTGCCAGAGGATGGCGGTGGGCATGTTTGTCCCCCCATCATGAGCTGGCGTTCAGGGAAGTGCACATGCCACTGTGCATTGTGAGGGATATGGCCTACCCCTCTCATGCCGTGGCTCATGAGGCCTTACGCCGGTCAGCTGGACCAAGCCAGGAACTCTTTAATGCCCTCCTGAACTGGGCCTGGATGCAGGTGGAGTACGCCTTTGATCTCCTCAAGGCATGCTTTCAATGCCTGCTCACCTGCCTGGATATGGGGGAGCACAACATTCCCCAAGTTGTGGCCACATGTTGTGCCCTGTATCACATAGCGGAGGGGAAGGAGCAGGCCTTCTGCCCAGGGTCGGAGGTGGATGCTGGTCATGGGGATGAGCAGTCAGGCTCAGCTTCCATCTACCAGGCCCATCGGGAAGGGGTGCAGATCTAGGAGGCCCCCCAGTAACTGTCTCCAGAGCCCCCCCAGCAGGGTCCTTGGGTCCACAGCCCTACCCCCTCATCCCTCCCCCACTCCTAAAATAAAGAGGGATGTGGGCATGATGAACAATTAACTATTTTACTTAAGCAAAAACATGTTGAAAAGGACCGGTGTATGTACAAACTATTTACAATAAAGCAAAGTGCAGAAAGCTTCAAACTATTACGGGGAGGGGCTTCTACAGGTAGTGGTGGGGACCTTTGTCCATGGGGGAGTGCGGGGGGGGTGCAAACTTGACGGGGATCAGGACCACAAGTGGTGCCGGCCTCAGGATCCCCTCCTGCCATGGTTTGGGGCCCCCATCAGAGCTGGGCTGGGGCTGGGAACAAGGGAAGGTACAGAGGCAGTGAGGCTGCAGAGGGGTCTGGATGGGTAGGAGGAGCAGATGGGGCCTAGGGTGCAGCGGGGGCAGCCATGGTTCTTACTTATTGCAGGAGGTTCAGGGCACCCTGTGGGATGGTTGGCAGGGGCAGGCACCATAAATCACTGACTGCTGGGGCCACAGTGTCCCACCGGGTCACCTGTGTGGTACCCTGGAGGCCTCGTTTGTTGACAGAATGTCCCCTAGAAAATCCAGCCTGGTTTTCTGTAGGCAGACAGTCTTGCTCTTGGAGAGCAGGATAAGTCTGTCAACAAAACTGCTGCGTTCTGCCAATTTACTGTTGACAGAATGTCTTGGGACTCTGGACGCACCCCGTGTTTTGAGGACAAAAACAATCTAGTGCAAACATAGCCTCAGCAAGCTATCATCCCTATCTGTTGCCCCTTTGGCTGAGCCCTGCTGCTTTGCCTGCATTGCAAACATGCTCCTGCTCCTGCCCAGGGAGTTTAAGCAGCTCCCAGACCCTAACCAGCATTCGGTACTTTCTTCATGCACCTTGCCAATCAACAGAAGGATTTCTCCGGTACATCTGCAGCCTTAGCACCTTGGCTTGTAATTTTTTTATTAAATATCTGGGGTACACCTAGTCAATACTTGAATGGGAGAATTCCAAGGAAAGCCAAGTGAGCCAAACACAAAGGGTGACCATAATTCTCCCACCCAAATATGGGACAAGGGAAATGATACCATCCCAGCCAAAACGGGACAGACGGAGTGACATTAGGGGAGGTTTTGGAATTAACTGATAAGCTGAATAGTAACAAGTCTCCAGGACCAGACGGTATTCACCCAAGGGTTCTGAAAGAACTCAAATGTGAAATTGCAGAGTTATTAACAGCGGTTTGTAACCTATCCTTTAAATCCGCTTTGGTACCCAATGACTGGAAGACGGCCAATATAACGCCAATATTTAAAAAAGGCTCCAGAGGAGACCCTGGCAATTATAGCCCAATAAGTCTAACATCAGTACCAGGCAAATTAGTAGAAACAATAGTAAAGAATAAAATTGCAAGGCATGTAGAAGAGCACAAATTGTTGGGCAAAAGTCAGCATGGTTTCTGCAGAGGGAAGTTGTGTCTAACTAATCTATTAGAATTCTTTGAAGGGGTTAATAAACATGCAGACAAGGGGCACCCAGTGGACATAATATACCTAGATTTCCAGAAAGCCTTTGACATGGTCCCACACCAAAGGCTTTTATGTAAATTAGGTGGTCATGGGATAGGAGGAAAGATCCTTTCATGGATCGGGAATTGGTTAAAAGACAGAAAACAAAGGGTTGGAATAAATGGTAAATTTTCACAATGGAGTGGGGTAACTAGTGGTGTTCCCCAGGGGTCAGTCCTGGGATCGATCCTGTTCGACTTGTTCATCAATGATCTAGAAAATGAGGTAAGCAGTGAGGTGGCAAAGTTTGCAGATGACACCAAGTTCAGGACAGTCAAAACCAAAAGGGATTGTGAAGAACTACAAAAAGATCTCAGCAAACTGAGTGATTGGGCAGCAAAATGGCAAATGAAATTTAATGTGGGTAAGTGTAAGGTAATGCACATTGGAAAAAAATAACCCAAATTACACGTACAACATGATGGGGTCAAATTTAGCTACGACAGATCAGGAAAGGGATCTTGGAGTTATAGTGGATAGTTCTCTGAAGACATCCACGCAGTGTGCAGCGGCAGTTAGTAAAGCAAATAGGATGTTAGGAATTATTAAAAAAGGGATAGATAATAAGACAAAAGATATCATACTTCCCCTATATAAAACTATGGTACGCCCACATCTTGAGTACTGTGTGCAGATGTGGTCTCCTCACCTCAAAAAAGATATATTGGCATTAGAAAAGGTACAGAAAAGGGCAACTAAGATGATTAGGGGTTTGGAACGGGTCCCATATGGGGAGAGGCTAGAGAGACACGGACTTTTCAGTCTGGAAAAGAGGCAATTGAGGGGTGATATGATAGAGGTATATAAAATCATGAATGGTGCGGAGAAAGTGAACATAGAAAAATTATTTACCTTTTCCCATAATACAAGAACTAGGGGACACCAAATGAAATTGATGGGTAGTAGGTTCAAAACTAATAAAAGGAAATTTTTCTTCACGCAGCGCACAGTCAACCTGTGGAACTCCTTGCCGGAGGAGGCTGTGAAGGCCAGGAATCTATTAGGGTTTAAAAAAGAGTTCGATAAATTTTTGCAGGTTAGGTCCATAAATGGCTATTAGCCAGGGGTAAAGTATGGTGCCCTAGCCTTCAGAACAAGAGCAGGAGATGGATGGCAGGAGATTGATCATTGTTTTCTGTTCTCCTTCTCTGGGGCACCCGGCATTGGCCACTGTGGGCAGACGGGATACTGGGCTGGATGGACCTTTGGTGTGACCCAGTATGGCCATTCTTATGTTCTTCTTATGTTCACCCTACCTGGAGTCAGGAAGTGGCTGCCCTGTGGGGGCTGTCACCCTGCCAGTGAAGCTCCTGGCTCCCACCAGCTGGGGGACCACCCTGCTGCCACTCCAGCTCCTGGGCAGCCATGCCATAGCAGGGGAGACATGAGAAACTGGGGAGCAGCAGTGCTACTGTGTGGGTCCAGCTCCACGCCCCCACCCCCAGCCAGGAGAAGCTGGGGAGGCAGCTCTGCCCCCCCACGTGAGAGCTGGGAGAAGCTGGGGGCGGGGGCAGCTGTGCTGCCGCAGGGGAGCTGTGCCAAGTTGGGGGCAGCCATGCTGCCATGCAGTCCATATCCTGCCCCCCCCGCTGGCAGAAGCAGGCAGCAGCCACCTGAAAATACCAGGCAATTAACCCCTTTGACAAAATAAATTGGGACGCCATCGTGGCCTCCCAAATATGGGACTGTCCTGCTGAGCAATACAATAAAACTAGAGTGGGGATATATTTGGCCCAGCATTCTGCAGAAAGTGGCCTTGTTGAATGAGTCTTCCCAACGAACTTGTACCTTAGCATTGGGGACACTGAGGTACTGGAAGATATTTAAACCAAAGATCTAGTACTGTATGGACATTCAGTATTCTATGACCATATTGGCAGGAAAAGGTGTGTTAGCCCTGCTTCCCTGCCAGATTCCACTTTGGGTAATAAAGTTCTGCCTCGCTCTAATTGCAGCACTTTGAGCTTGGTAAGGTATTCTAAACTTCCTGTCCTAAACCACTCTGGTGCACTGCTAAACTGGTGCTGCAGCTTTCTTTGGACAGCAGTGGTTAGTGAAGAATGTAAGGCACCTTGGAATCGTTTAGAGTAGAAGGTGCTGTAGTTATGTCCCAGGTTAGAGAGCAATTTGAGTTTGGTACTTAAGTGGAAAGATGAGCAGTGTGAGTTTTATAAACCAACACTTCTTTCCATGTAGGTTTTTTCCTTCTGTTAAATCTCTGCAGAGGGCCATCTCATCCCTGGGTAGAGGCAGATCACCCAACACTTTTGGCAGAAGCACTTCTGAGAGGAAAAAAGCTTGTGCAGATTGGCTAACACAGAAGCGTTTTTCTCGAATGCAGGTAGGACAGAAGCCATATTTTTGCAGGGATGATAATTAAGTGCAATGTCCTGTAAAACGTCTGCTATATGATCAGTATCTAATGGTTTTCTACCTTGGGGAGGAGGAACAAAAATTTATCAAGTGAGAAGTATATTGGTGTGGAAATGTAACTTACATAATCTAAACATCTAGTTTGAAATGGTTCCCTGGAGCCTGAGGCTCAGCAGGGTTCACTTGTTCCTGTTGTCATCCTGTGATAGATTCATTCAGTTTCATGCAGTCTCCTCTGTGTGAGTGTTTTGGATAAGATCTTAGGAGCAGGGATCTTGGCTACTCTTTTAGGCATTTTTTACCAGAGGCAGGAGTTTTTGTAAGAGTAGTCTATCATCCCCAGGCAACTGTTTCCAACCCTTCTCTGTTTGTACAGTATGTTCATTGCTACCCTCCACACCAGATGTAGCTGCATCTTCATGTTGTTATATAATTAGTATTTGAAATAAAAAGAGTGCTGGAAGATACGGTTAAAGATGGCCAGCAGTTATGTAATAAAAGTCTATGAGCTTTATTGTTACATAGGTTACGTCTATACTAGCCCCATCTTCGAAATGGCCATGCGAATAGGATGAGCAGATAGGAATAAGGGGATTTCAAAATTGGTGGGGCTCTTTCAAAAAGGGCCCATTTGGACAAGTTGCGCGGCAGCGAAACGTGGCAATTTCGAAGAGCCGCAGCTGCCGGCATGCTAATGAGACACTAAATATGCATTTCAGCGCCTCATTAGTGATCTTCAAAATGGCTATGTGCATGGCCATTTCGAAGATTTGGGCTAGTGTAGACACGGCCATAATGAATGCCCAAATAACCAAGGTAAAGGGGCCATTTGGCTTATTATGAAATATAGTGTTCTCCTTTGGTTGCCTGCAGTTGCTGTTCCTTGGCACTGGTTTCTGCTCAGTGAATTGTTCTGTTGCTGTCCCATCAATAAGAGAAGCCCGGAAAAAGGCACCAGCATCCCGCCATTCAGTCGCATTAACCCAGATATGTGCAACTTGCGTGCACATATCTCAAGTATCTACTGTACTTACACAAGTAGTTTGCATCAATAAAATGGAATTGATTTTAACTTGAGTTTATTACAATGAGCCAACTTGTTGGCTGCATCTACCCTGCCCCTCCCTTTCGAAGGGGGCATGCAAATGCGGCGGATCAAAAATGCAAAGGAGACACTGATTTGCATATTTAGTGCCTCCCTTTCAAAAGCACTCTTCCTAATATTTGTCAGGAAGGAGGGTGCTTTCGAAAGGGGGGCTTCGGTTCAAAGGAACCCGTCTACACAACTGTTTTGGCTTTCAAAAAATAGCACGTCCGGAAAGGTGAGTGCCTTCTATTATGCAAATGAGGCACTGAATATGCAAATCTGAACCTCGTGCATTTTTGATCTGCTGGGTTTGCACGCCTCTTTTGAAACGGAGGGGCAGTGTGCATACAATACTTGTAAAAGGTGATGCATTTACAGTCCTGGAGCACAGCATCCTCTGTCTATTGCTTCCCTGAATGTGTGCTTCAGCTATATCCTGGAGGGACCTCCTCTATGAGTGAGACTTGTTCAGTCTCTGTTATGCATTCATTCCTTGGCCTCTGTGTACGTGCTGCTAGATTAAGCCTCAGGAACGCTTCATGTAAAAACTAGACTGAGAACATCAATTCAGTTGAAGAGTTACAAGCCTAAATTTGTTTGTTTCCTGTGTGCTGTAGTTGACAAATGCAGTGATGACAGCTCCTCCCTGCTCTTATTTTCCAGGCTGTGGACTGAGTTTAGAGATGGGTTATTCTGTTGGGAGGGCATGGAGGGAATTTTGTGTAAATGAACATATGGGGTTTAAAATACAGATGGGCTTATCAACTGGGAAGGGAAAAAGGAAATGCACCCTAAGATTAAATCTTCCTAGGAGGTTTTCTTATCAGGAGGGAAGTTCTCTCATATTCTCTCTCATACTTGAACTGACGCTATCTTTCCTCTTTTAACTCATCTGCTTTTCCTGTAAAAACTAAAAGCAGTCAAGTAGCACTTTAAAGACTAGCAAAATAGTTTATTGGGTGAGCTTTCGTGGGACAGACCCACTTCTTCAGACCATAGCCAGACCAGAACAGACTCAATATTTAAGACACAGAGAACCAAAAACAGTAAGCAAGGAGGACAAATCAGAAAAAGATAATCAAGGTGAGCAAATCAGAGAGTGGAGGGGTGGAGGGGAAGGTCAAGAATTAGATTGAGCCAAGTACGCAGACGAGCCCCTATAGTGACTCAGAAAGTTCCCATCACGATTTAAACCATGTGTTAATGTGCTGAATTTGAATACAAAAGTCAGCTCATTCTCTCTCTAAAAGGGTGCGATAATGTCTCTTCAGTAACACACATACCTTGAGGTCATTGACAGAATGCCCCATTCCATTAAAATGTTGACTAACTGGTTTGTGGATCTGGAGTGTTTTGATGTCTGTTTTGTGCCCGTTGACCCTTTGTCTAAGGGAGTTAGAAGTCTGTCCAATATACAAAGCATTTGGGCATTGTTGGCACATGATGGCATATAAGATGTTAGTAGAGGAGCATGAGAAAGTGCCCGTGATTTTTCCTGTAAGAGTGCTATCAGCCTTTGTGTTGTTGCTGAGCAAAGAACTTGGTCTACTGTACTGATATTATTTTGAATTCAGAGTTAATTAAAATTACTATTTTTATTCAGTATTTTTACTTCCCAGTTTTGCTGATATTTTCTTAGGCAGTATCTAACGAGGACCAAGATATTATTGCTGCTACCCAGTCCATCTTGGAGAGAGAGAAATATTTCGTGAAGGTAAGAATTGTAGACTTATCCTTTTCACTATATCCTGATAATTACAGACAGAAACACATGGGTATCAAAATCTCTCTGTCCATCAACAGCTGATTGCAAAATGTCTGTTAGTGATAGTATTGTAGAACTAGTTATCTCCTGATATGTGACCTTTGAGATAAATTCTGCTGTCAAATATTCTAGTGTGAATCAGAGTAAATGGATTTTCATCACTGTAATTTAGACCCTATTTTCTTTAGTTGAGTCCTTTTGTAGGCAGTCATGGCCAGATTCAGTGTCTAGGGGTTCCTTTCTATCTATCCAACACAGAAACAGCTTGAGCTTTCACCCAGTAACCTGGGAAATTCACACACTAATTCTGGGCACCTCTGAGAGGTAGTCCTTCTCTCCACTTGCAAGCAGAGTCTGAGTATAGAAAAGAAACATTTAATAAAAGGAGGGAAGTAACTTGACGTTAATTTTAGAAAACCCCACAAACAAATTTCATAAACATAAGCCAGAGCAAAAGTCCCATCCCAAGAAGGTTGGGCAATGTCCTTTCTCCCTCAGGCTCTTAAATCCAGCAATCTTAATGTCCCTTTCACATGGCCAGTCCTTCTCTGCACCCAAGTCACAATTACTGCCCTTGGCCAGTGCAGACCCAGAATTCAGAGGTATATCAGCAGAGTTCGCCTCCCATCATGGGGTCGGGGGAAGAGAAGGTAAAGAGACATCTTACTCACTTCAATTATCACGCCACATCCACCCTGCTGGCTGCTCATTTCATCTCCACCACTGCTCTGGTGGCTGTCAGTCACCATTTGCTGCCATCCACTACTCGGCTGTTAACTCTGCATATCAATCTCAACAAAATGAAAAAGCAGTCCCGTGGCACCTTAAAGACTAACAATGTTATTTACTAGGTGATGAGCATCCGTAGGACAGACCTACTTCTTCAGATCTGAAGAACTCTGATAACTGATAGGGAGAGAATTTACAGAAGAAAAATAAAAAAAAGAAAAGAAAGAAAAAAAACTGACAAATCAGGGAGGTAAAAAGGAGGAAGAAAAATCCTCCGCAAGTGTCTATTAAATTAGGTGGGATGGCAGCAGTCACTGCAAATATCAAGGGTGGGGAAATTGTCCTTTTAATGCGTGAGATAATTGATATCTTTGTTGAGTCCAAGGTGATAATTATCAAACTTGAAAATAAATTCCAATTCAGATGTCTCCCTTTGTAATCCAGTGTTAAAATCTCAGTGGTCATCCCACTTAATAAACACTTGCAGAAAATTTTTTTCTCCTCCCTTCCCCCAACACTAGATTGGACAGTTTTTTGTATCCTTTTCTTTAAATTCTCTCCCTCTAAGTTATCAAGAGTCTCCAAATCTGAAGAAGTGGGTCTGTCCCATGAAAGCTTATCACCTAATAATATTAGTAGTCTTTAAGGTGCTACAGGACTGCTTTTTTGTAATGTGAAGACAGAGATTAACACGGCTATCCCTCTGAGACTGTCTGAAGTGATTTCAGCTCCCAGTGATTTTAACTCTTAGCAGGCAGGGAAGAAATACAGCTCTACCACAATTAACGTAAGAAAGAGGTGCCTCATGAAGCTGTTTGGTTCTATTAATTGAACAGCATGTGTGTGTGTAGGGGGTTGGGGGGACAGTTCAAACTAGTCCAGGCAGTACCCTTGGGGAGGGTCTATAACTTCATGAAACAATAACCTGTCATCATCCTTACTCTCATGGAGCTCTGAAAGTGAGACCCTGCTTAGCAAGGTTTCTTCTGCTAGTTATGAGCCCTTTCCTTTGGAACAGATTTAGCATAGTCTTGCTTTTCTGCATTCCCACAGTAATCACAAACATTGGCAACTAAACTTCAGCTATCCCTGCATTCAGTACAAGCACACCTAGTCACATACTAAGTTGATTACAATGAACACAATACTGCTCCATCTGCTGAATATCTAGCAAATGTAAGCAAAGCAGCAGCAATCTCTGTGTGTGTGTGTGTATGTGTATATATATATATATATGAATGACACAACCAGGGCCTCTCCCCACTTCCAGCTAGCTGTCAGGGGAGCATTCCTGCACATCCTGCTTACATCTGTGCCTTTTTGTCCTCTCTGGAAGAAATGTGTAACTCGGTGTCATTTTAACTACAGCTAGCTGAGCTCTATGTTCGGCTCACATCTTCCTCTGTGCTACCGTTTCCATAGACGGTCAGGTTTTCATTTCTGCTGCTGTAGATTTATCTGTCCTGTTGACTGTGGTGCCAGACTCTAGTGCTGCACAATCATATTAGACTTGCAGATCATAAGACTGGCTTAAAAGCCATGAGATGTTTTTCACCTGCCCTCTGATTTTTTCACGTGTGAGGTATGGAATTGTTTCAGATTCAACATTCAACTCAAACCATACATATGAAAGTACAGGCCTCCCAATTCAGTGTTCAGAGAGGACTTACCTCTCCCTCTTCTATCCCTTTGGCTGTGGAGAGCTGACATTCTCACCGCCAGCTCTAAGTGGCCAGAGTGGGCATTCTTCTATGTCCCTGCCCACAGTTTTCCTGTCCCCAAACTGTTTTATTTCTATTCATTTGCCCCCATATTTCTTGGATTTTTTCCATTTGTGCTACACCACAGTCCCCTGCACCTCACATTGCCTTGCAGCCCCTTATTCCATGTGGCCTGATGCTCAAGGACAGACCTTAAAACTTTACGGGAAATCACTGCTGTGACTAATGCTGAATTTGCTATGAATTCCCAGCCTGTTTGGCACCACCTTTTGCCCCTTCTGCTAGGGCTTATAACCAGCCATTCACCTAGAACAATATTTATATTGGGTCTTTCTGTTTGGTCACTTTAACTGCCCATTTCCAGCTATCCTTCAGTTCTCCCCCTGCATCTGGCTTTTGTTGCTGGTGGTTTGTTCCCATAGAAGGTTTTCTGTATAGACTTCTGCTTTTCCAAAAGATGAATGCTTAATAGATTACCTAAACACATTAATCTCCTCTGCCTCTTTGTCATGTAGGAGGTAGACAAATATTTGACACACAGAGATTTCTTAGAGCTGAGGAGGAAGGAAATCCAGTACAAGAAATGGCTTGAGCGTGTTTCAGGGCCACTGCTGCAGAAAATTGAGAACAAAGTTGACAGCCAGTCAAGTGAAGAAATAGAGGAAAGGAAACGAAAGCAGCTCTCTCTCTATTTAAACTACTGCAATAAAAAGGTATCATTAATGATTTTGTCATCAGAAGGATTGCACATTGAGGATTGCTGGCAAAACTGCCCACTGTTGATGATTTCACTGGCACTATGGCACACCTTTGGGATTTGCATTAGCTCTGTTTGTAACTGATCTTTTTTAGGCTAATGACATAATTGTGGTTAAACTAACAGTTACTGTGTTAAGGTATTACTAAATATCTCTGAACAGTTGGGCAATCCAGTGGGCTGGATACATATGAAATGTTTCCAAACTGAATTTTCTGTAGTGAGAAAGCAATGGGTTTTCCTTAGTGGGCTGTGAACATTTAGCATGAAGGCCATGTGCTAAACAGGCCTCCCCAGAAGAGGCCCAGGACTGAATGGATCAACAGAGAGTGAATTGTGCTCTCAGCCTGAAAAATTCTTCCAGGATGGTTTTACAGCACGTTGGCTGAGCAGCATGGGGCAGTATCCAGTTCATTGCTCTACCTGTCCTGTGAAGCAGTAGAACCCACCGGCAGTGGTGGTTCCATGAAAGTCTTTTAATAGAATTGTCAAAGTAGAGCATCATTACCAATACTTTAGGGTTGCACAAGGCTGAAAAAACAGTGGCTTGGGTGCTGTGTTTCCAATGTTTAATAGTCAAACCTAATTATGCTCAGGGTAGAAACTGCAATTCTTTTGCAAATTTCATACTGCTAGTGGGGACTTTGAACATATAGGGCAGCAGCTACTGCAGTATATACATGAGTATCTCTTCCTAGAGAATTGCTAAATTCATTCTCTGGTTCGCGAACTGGATGTAATAAATGACAGCTTTCTTCACCAAATAGCCACTGATCCAACAAGAAGTGATGCAGTTTCAGATTTGATTTTATAAGTACTAAGGACATCATAGATGTGTCTGTAAAAAACAATCTTGGAGTCTGACAAAGCAGGTCTTTGACCACAAAAGCTTATGCTCCAAAATATGTTGGTCTGTAAGGTGCCACAGGCTTGTTTTTGAAGACACAGACTAACTCAGCTACCTTTCTGATACTTGATTATAAACTGTCAGTTTAAATTAAAAGGAAGGATAATCAAAAACAGGTTAGTAACTAAGATTTTTCCAGAAAGTTTAAAAGATATAAGCCGTGTCTACACGTGCATGCTACTTCGAAGTAGCGGCACTAACTTCGAAATAGTGCCCGTCACGGCTACACGCGCTATTTTGAAGTTAACTTCGACGTTAGGCGGCGAGACGTCGAAGTCGCTAACCCCATGAGGGGATAGGAATAGCGCCCTACTTCGACATTCAACGTCGAAGTAGGGACCGTGTAGTCGTCATGTGTCCCGCAACTTCGAAATAGCGGGGTCCGCCATGGCGGCCATCAGCTGAGGGGTTGAGAGATGCTCTCTCTCCAGCCCCTGCGGGGCTCTATGGTCACCGTGGGCAGCAGCCCTTAGCCCAGGGCTTCTGGCTGCTGCTGCGGCAGCTGGGGATCCATGCTGCAGGCACAGGGTCTGCAACCAGTTGTAGGCTCTGTGTATCTTGTGTTGTTTAGTGCAACTGTGTCTGGGAGGGGCCCTTTAAGGGAGCAGCTTGCTGTTGAGTCCGCCCTGTGACCCTGTCTGCAGCTGTGCCTGGCACCCTTATTTTGATGTGTGCTACTTTGGCGTGTAGACGTTCCCTCGCAGCACCTATTTCGATGTGGTGCCGCGCAACGTCGAAGTTGAACATCGACGTTGCCAGCCCTGGAGGACGTGTAGACGTTAGGCTATGTTGCTACATCGAAATAAGCTATTTCGATGTTGGCTTCACATGTAGACGTAGCCATTGATAGCAACCTCAACTTGTCTGAAGAGCTCAGGAATTTAAATGAGGCGGAGGCTTGGACTTTCTTAAAATCAAAAGTGCAGAAACTATTTGGAATTTGAGCTCCAAATAAGGGGCCAGTGCTCCAGCCCTAACTGGATGAATAATCACCTCAAAAAGGGCAGGGGAGGGGGCTGTTAATTTGCATAAAGTTGCATTCATTGTGTCCGTTTGAGAGTTGTTTTCAGGGTCTGACATTTCTGTGGTGTTGATAAAATCCCTGATGCTGGCTCACCTTAAGACTGTGTTGTTCTGTTTCTTCCTTTTTTGTCCATTTCTTTCTTCCTGCCCTTCTCTCCCTAACCATTAGCCTTTTCCTTACCCCTCCTGCCTCCCCACCTCATTGTCACTCCTTCATCAACCCAATACCCTTCTCACTCTCCTTCCTTCTCCCTCCATCCGCCTGCTCCTTCCCCCAGGTTCCCCTTCCCTTCCCCACTCCCCTCATGCTTTTTCCCTTTCCCTTCACTCTTCTGTCAGCCGCCTCATCCCCCCACCACTTGTCTTCTGCTCTGGTCCATTCCATCCCTCTGTTCTCCCTCGCTTCTTTCAGTCCCTCCCTCCCTTCCCCGCTTTCCTCCAGCCTCCCTCTCTCTTCCTCCGTTCTCTCCCCTCCCTGACTTTCCAAGTGCCCCTAACTCGGTCTTCCCCTCTTCCCAGATCTCTGCCATTTCTGCCCCCTCACTGTTGCTCCTCCTCCCTCCCTCCTCTCCCTGTCCCTCCATTGGTCCTCCAAGCTCTTCCCAGCCTTACACCAGCCCATCTGTCCAGACATCCTTCCCCAACTGTCGTTCCCTTCTCCCCACTCACTCCTCTCTCCCATCCCCACCAGTCCCACAGTCAAGGCCACAGTCAGCAGATGAAGGGTGACATGGCCTCTCATGGCCTGAAGATAGAGGCGGCTCTGCTTCCCACAGGCCAGTTGGCAGAAGACAAGGGTCTGCTGACCTGCACCAGGCTGGTATCAGGTGCTCGTTTTCAACCCTCTCAGCTGTTCAGCAGTGGTGGCTGTCACTTCCGTCTCCTGCTGACCTGCTGCCCTATGGCCTGGAGGGGTGGGGAGGAAAACTCCACAGTACTTCACAACAGCGTCAGGGACAGGGAGAAGGGGAGTGTGCACCGATGCTTTAGAGACTAGCACAGACTCCATAACTTGTGCCTGTGCTTCCATCTCTGCTTGTGAGATGAGCTTCAAAAGCCTGTAAGCTCTCCAGGGCAGGAACGGAAATGGTATGTTTTTACAGCACCCAGCACAATGCTGAGCCTGATCTGAGGCCTCTGTGCACCGCCATGGTACAACTAGTGAACAAAAATACAGAGCAAGAGAGTAGCATTGAACAGTGCATGAAACTGCTGCGGAAGAGCTGGAGCTGTGTACCTACCAGACTCCGCGTGCTCTGTAAATAGGCACGTCAGCTGTGCTAGCTGGGCCTCAGCAATGGTACACTGCCACAACATCAGCAACATCCACTGCTTGCTTCCCCCCCCACAGGACCAGGTGACCTTAGACGATTATGATTCTTCAGAGTACAACCCTCTCTTCCTGAATACACATGCCACTTATTTGAAGGTATGACCAACTGCTGCTTTTTGGTTTTGAGATGCACCCTGCAATCAAGAATAACTAATGGCCAATGAGGCAACCAGTGCCTTTTACTGATTTGTTACTTATGGCTGGTGATACTCAAGATGGTCATTCAGTTTGGCTCAGGGCATTTCCATTTGCTTTAGTTTATAAAACTTGGTCCCAGTCCTGCTGTCACTGAAGTAGAGGAGAACTGCACAGCTGATGTTAATGGAAGCAGGAGCAGGCCCCTCTTCCTTCCCTATTAAACTCAGTAGTTAGCTAGGTGAGCTTAAATATTTCAGAAGCATTTTTGCTTTACAGTATTCTAACTCACAAGGTTACCTGGGGGAAGTCTTTTGACCAGGGCTTGGTATATCTCACACTTGGCCAGGTGTGTTTTGTACATTATATAGAATCATGCTTGCTTCCCTGTCTTACTAGGTGAATAATCCTATTTTTCACATAGCTTGTTTTTAGTAGGAATTTAGTTTCCTACAGAAAGCTTGACTGCTCCAGATACAGTTGACTGTAGTCCACAGATGGATACGGTTACATCCCCATTTCCACTGCTTTGGGCTGCCATAGTTGTGCAGAACCTGGAACATGGGATAGATGTGTCTTGATATATTCTGGGATGATTTAGTTGCGGTTGATCCTGCTTTAGGCAGGAGGCTGGACTAGATGATCACCCAAAGTCCATTCCAGCCCTAGAATTCTATGATTCTTAGCACAGGGGACTGGGTCTTGAGCTGTATTCTCAATTTGCCAGAGCAAATTGAGAATACAAAATGCACTGGGTTCCTTGAAACCTATGAAAAGCACACTATTAACCAGTTCACACCTCAGTTTCCCATTCATAAAGTAGTGCTGATGACACAGGGTGTTTAGAAGATGTAACTTTTGCCTGTGACACACCAAATTTAACTTTTGCCTGTGACACACCAAATTAAAGTGCTTGACACAAGCATAAGAAATACTGCATTTGTTATAGGTTTCAACTCCACCGTTACATGACCCGCTGTCAAAAGAGGTGCAAGCAAGGTTTCTGGAGAGTGGGATTATCCAGCAATGTGAGACAGGTATTTCGTAACAGACATCTTTTTCAATATGCTGGGGCTCCACACCCCAGTGACAACCATTCTGGCTAGCAATAATGCTGCTGTTCACATTAATTAAAGGTTCAACTCCCCGCAGGAAGAATATACTCGGCCAAAGAAATGAATGATCTATGTAAGGCTAAACTGCCATTGCTTCCTTTGGGCCGGCAAAATATGGATGCAGCGGAGTGGCTGAAAATACCTGCAGGATATATAGGAAGTGAGGCTCGTCAGAGGAGGAGGTAAAGTCTTAACAAGTCTGCTGAGTAGTAAAAGACATCCAAGAGGTAACAACCGCAGAGCTGACGGATCCTAGATCCAAGTGCTTGGGAGGGCGAATTGCGGTGGTTTTACTTGTGGAGTTTGCTTGTCTGTACATTTTATGTGACTATATGCTGGTGAAAGGGGCTGGAGATTGCCCGCTGAAGAAGAAAGGGGTATGTCAATTTATATAACAAGTCCCATCTATAATTGCAATTCCAGTGTCATAAGAGCAGGGGCGCTCTGAATTGGAAATGAACTGTGCTGAGTTATATATTGCACTGTTCTGGGCTAGGCCTGGAGGCCAACCCTATGATGCAGCCTCTTCAGGACAGCGGAGGATGCACAGTCAGATGAGGCTCTTTAAAAAGAGTGCTGCTGTCACTGGCAAAGCTCTTTGTGAGCAAATCAAAGTGTTCGATTTACAGCCTCTCACTTAGATTGTTTTACATTTGACTGTTAATATTGTGACAAGTTTTGAGACTGCTGCTTCTGGCACCAGCCATCCCCAACCAGGCATTGTACCTTGTGCTCCAGTGAGGGTGTCCTGCCCCAACAGGCTACATCACAGAGCCAAGAGGCTTGAAGGGAGATGGTTTATACTTCAGCTGATGTGTCTTTTTAGTAAAAGATGCAAAGAAAATTATTACAGTTCACCTATAATCCACTGAAAACTTTTTAATGGGTGTATGTGCTGGCCAAAGCAAATACTGCTAACTGTGGGACCTGGGAATCCTCTAGTATTCTAGCTCAGGCCGCAAATAGGTGTCCAGCTCCTAGGAGGTGGATGTTAAGAAGGAATCAGTACTGAGTCCTCAGTGGGTTGACAGAACATGGGAGGAGCTGTGTGCTGATCCCATCCTTTCTTCAGTACAGCTACTGAGATGTGGAAAAGGATGTTTTAATTAAAGGTTCTGGATCGGTTCTTTACGCATAGTGGTGGGGCTAGTTCACCACAGATCTCTAAAGGAAAGAGCTGCTCCTGATGTGCAGTGATAGCCAAGCACAGCCGAGTGAGACGTTTTGATCCTTGTCTGTGTGCGTTGGCTTAAGCAGCCCTTAAAGGCTATGGCTCCCCCACCCTCCTTGTGTGAGACTGTCATGTAGGCTCAGCTCTTGCTACATCTCACTTGATTGGTTTCCGCACTGTTTACTTTCTTCACTTTTTCTGCCTTCTCCCTTCTTTCTGCCACCCATTCCTCCTTCCCTTTTGACTGCTGTCCCCACTGCCTTGGCGTTAGGGACCATGTCACCTACCTCTGGCCACAGAGACTTTGGTCCTGGGCAGCACATCTCCCATTTCTTCATGCTGTCAGTCCTATGGGCTGTTACTGTACCTAAGTTTTATTCCAGCATCCTGTTTAGAGAGAATTTTAGAGTAGTGGCAGGTTCAGGTCACTGTATCCAATTCTCGCGGTAAGAGAACTTTTGCCTGAAAGACTCGGTGCAGTAAGTATTTGGAGCAGAAACTCTGTTGATTTGGAGCATTCATTTGTATATGACAGAACGTTAATAGCTGTTACCAATCCGATTTCTGTTAAAGGCAAAGAGTGCGTGGAAACCCTAATGCTGGCACCTTGGACCTCAAGGCCTGGGCAGACAGCATGTGTTCTCCTATCCTGTGGAAAGAGGAGATGTATATCTGCTAGAAAATTAGATTTGAGATGTGCACCCATGACCTCCCAAAGCAACTGGACACTTGACATTCATCTTGACACAATGCAATAAAACCGTCTTGCTAACCATTCCTTTCTGAAGTGCCAATTGCATAATAGTATAAAAAGCAAAGAAATGTAAAACATTCTGCTGTACATGGATTTCCAGCCCCAGTAAGCATACAGACTAAAAGTCAGACAGGTAAGATGGCAGCAGCTTCATTTTAAAATGTCACTCTGCATGGAGACAGATGCCTATGCTAAAACACTGAAGTTTATTGCAGTACTGTGAATATTTGTACTGAAATAAATACATCACCACCATCCTCCCAGCCATGACATATCTTTTTAATGACCCTAGAGACTTCCTAACTACACAGATAACAAGACAAGAAAAAGATGCATCTGGAATCTGCACATTTTTACGTAAGATGCTCTATTATGACTCAAGTCTGATTTACTTCAGGTATCAAAAAATGCAGTCATAATGCATTAGGGAAAACAGGCTCCTGGGCTGTCCTTTTCAAACCTTGGAGGAAACCAACATTCACTTACTACTTTCAGATCTTGTTTATTTTTCAGTAGGATGGGGCACACTGAGAATCTCAGAAACAAATTCTGTCTGAATAAGCAGCAAATCAAAATGCCTCCTACCTATTTAAGTCACTGTTAAACCTCTGCAACTGAAATAAAGGTGTGTGTCTCTGCAAGTGAAAAACAGAAGTTTGCTTACTAATATCATGCCACATTTGAAAGACTTTCTGCTGGAGACCTACACCTTGTACAAACGGAGATGCCATTTAGTGACAAACGGTCAGGGAAAGACTGAGTTACCTCTCACCAGAAATGGAAACAGAAGGTGCAGGTTTCTGGAAGACCAGTACTTACCATTCCCCCTGTATTAACTTCTGCCAGCATTCTACAAATTGATTAGTTTCAATACTTTAAAATGTTGGTCCATTATTCATGTGTCACTAGTGTTAGACTTCAATTAAATACAAAATGCAAAGCTTTGTCAATCACGGCTTATTTTCTCACAACAAAATGCAGACTCCTTAAAATGCAGAAATAAATATGATTCTTGTCAATTATTTAGACACAATCTCTCAAAAGCTGCCAAGATTTTTTTTTATTTTTATTTAGGACTAGAAATATTGAACCACAGAAAACCGTTAAAAGTAACAGAGGATCTGAGTTAAGCCCAGTGAAGAAAGGACATTCAGGCTGGTAATCTGTTTGAAACTCTGTTAGGCATTATTAGATATTGTAGCACCAGTGGGATATAAATTCACTTATTGTCTGGAATTGAATGCAGTGCTTGCATGTCCACAAGATAAATTAAGGATCCAATAACTTGGTTACTATTTGTCAAACACTTTGAAAAACAAGCCCTTTCACTATTCCTGATTTTCACATGAGGAAGAAGATTTTGCTTTCAACAAATTTCAAATTCTGTGAAACCCTACTGAACCAGCAGTTCCCATAGCAAAGAAAATTTACATTTTAAAAGTACTTCCTTGAATTTAGTCCTCGTATGTTCCCATTATTTCCCATTCATCTGTACAATAAAATATATTTTCAAAAAGTCAATATGCATCACTAAATATATGTCAACAAATTACATTAATAAACATTTTTCATTCTATATGTACACATTGGCAATGATATAGCATAAAGATGCACATCCCACAGAGATCTGCAAAACCAAGTAATTTTACACAAATAATTTAGGAAAATTAAAAGTTGAAAAATATTCTGTCACACCATTGTAGGTCACAGTATTTAAAATAAATGATTTTTTTCCACTTACTCTCTTTAAATCACATTGTCTTTGCTGGAAATTAATACAACCAAACCAGAAAGTAAAATCTAGTTGCCATTGCTAATTCAGTGCAAAACTGAGTCAAGTAAGGGACTGCACTTGATTACTTTTTAAAAAAGAACATACAGCATTTTAGAGCCTCAAGCATGAAGGCTTCAGCATTTAATCCCTGTATTGACACCCTGAGAAGGGAATATTCCAGTGGATATCACTTTTCAGATTTTGAATGGAATGATTCTAGTCTTCAACTAAACCATTCCTCAGTCTATAAATTAAACTAAGTGGTAACATACAGACATACATACACACACACACACGCACACTTTGATGCCAGAATATTATATAATACTTTTTATGGCCCTGAAAATGGAAACATTGGCATCCAAACACAAGAAAAAAAATCAATATCAATCAATAAAAAGGCACTGAGCAACAGTAGTTTATATACAGCAAATTTTGCATTTGCATAGATCACCAGCAACTCAGGACGCAGCAAAGAAATCATATACAATGGATAATTAGGAGGCGTGGTCATGCAATAGGAATTCTTACTCAGTAACTGGCTTGGGACAAAGTACTCTATACATGCTTTCAGCTCTGGTGAAGGTAGCCAAACTCTGGGGAATGTGGCCGAGCTGTCAGCTTTGTATATTCTTTGTAAAATAAAAGTGTTTTCTTATAGAAGTGTTTTCTGCTCAAAGAGCTGCAGATCAAAACGGACCCATATCTCCCCAGTTGGAACCTCATGCAGCAGTAAACGTTTAGTTGTAGGTCCCTTGCTCTCCTGTTCTGTTCTAATTTTTGCTACTGGAACTTCAGTGCGACCCAAGAAATCTGTTGAACAAATATAAGTGAATAGGATTAGCTGCACATCTTAGATTAGAAAACCTGAGCAAACACGGCAAAGCACTCACATTGGTCAGGCATTTAGGATGGTTCAATACGTCTATGTAACAAAGAGAAATGGACATCCATCACAAATGTCAGAGCTGAGAGGGGCTTCTTGGATTATCACCCGATGTTCAAGATCTGCAAGAGATTCTCAAAGTGCCTAGTGGACTTTCTTTGGAATCCCCTAGCCATGACTACTTCCCTTAGCAGACTAGGTTAATTTAGATTACCCCATGCTCTGGGAGTCCCGAAGCGTGTGACTGCCAGAAACTGGAACTGAAAAACAGGGTATGGAACACTTGATAATCACCCTGTTCAGTTCATTTCCTCTGATTTATCTGGCACCGACCATGGCTGGAGACCGGATATTGATCTCAGATGGACCATTTCTTTGACCAAATATGGCCATTCTTATGTTTTGATGTTAAGCAAATTAGTTGTTCTCATTAATGTTAATATTTTTATAATATAAATTTGGAATTTTTATGGGTGTACTAATTCCCAGTCATAGTGAGAGAATCGTTCTGAAGAGCAACAAGTACAAGTGCTCCTTCTCCAGTCTTTATTCCACATCAAGACCTGTCCCTGCCTTACTCCTGAACAGGTCAGAATGCTGTTCAGCCAGTATATTCATCCCGCACTTAGGAAGAACAAAGGAACTTGTTGCTAGAGAGAATTCTAAAAGCACAGAGTTAACAGTGTCTGAAACTGTACTTTGATCTTATGTCTTTGATCTAAGTATCTCAAATGCTTCACGCGGAGGCAGACAGGTTAAGTGACTTGCCCGTTTTTACAGTGAATCAGTTGCTGTGCCAGAAAGAAAATGAAGGAGGTTATCTGTCTCAACTCAGCCGCTCTTATTTAGATTTACTTATGTTATTCTCTTCATCAGGAATAATGACTCCAAATAACTGTCTTCCAGGAGTTTAAAAGGGTACGGCTTTCATCCTGGCCATCTTATGCATACCACTACAGTGGTTCCTAAACTTTTTGGCATCACACCCCACTTTTGATTTTTGAGAAACTCTCATCCCCGCACCTCTTTTTTACTGTGGACCAACCACCCCAGCTACCTGTGAGCTGTCTGCTTGAGCACCTCCCCTCCTCCAAAGCCAAGCATTGCCAGCCCCTCATCTAACCCCATCCTCCTCCGCCCCGCCAACCCACACTCACTCACCTTTGCAGGAGGCAGGCAGCTCCATGTGGGCCTTCATTGGCTGCCTGCTTTTTATAGCAGCTGTGCCAGGTCGCCCATGTGAAATAGCAGGGGCTAATAGCCAGGAGCAAGGGCTGGCTTTTTCTTTGGGTGTGGAGAATGACTGGGGAGCGGGTGCCTGGGTTGCCTCGTGCCCCCCTGGAATTTCTTCATGCCCCCCAGGAGAGCCCACACCCCAGTTTGGGAAACCATGGACTAGAGGACACCATCATACAGTCTGTATATGGTTCTACTTTGAAAAGTCACTAAAAATAGCTTTGGGCGGTCCCCTTAGTTATTTTTATATCAAGTGTACACAGCTTGCAGGTCAGTGTTTTCTATTTGCCAGCCCTGCCAATGCAACCTGGGGTCTGAGACTCAAGCAAATTTTTTTCTCATGCATCCAACCAGCAATGAAGGGAACACATACTGCCCTCAAGAGACACCTCTGCAGTTCCCTTTTCCTCAAGGAGCATAGACAGGTAGGAAAGAAAGAATTCTCTAGTTGATGGAGAAGAGTGAAAAAAAAACAACTTTACTGCTAGAACTGCTGGCTCTGCAGGGCTAATACAGCTGTTGAGTAAGAAGTGTCTTTTTCTCAGTGTGAAACCATACATTAAAGCCCTTGTAACTATTTGGGAAGAAAATATGCAGCACAATCATAATGATCAACGAATTCTCCATGTTTGGAAAAAAAGTTTACACCTACCATCAGGTGAGAACTGATCCCGGTCAAACATGGTGATACACAGCACATCCTGATAAAGGTCCTTAATGAAAAACTGACAGTTGAAGTTCCACTTGGGGTTCAAAGTGTCCTGAAGTGTTCTGGTTGTATAGCTCTGCGACCCCATGCTGATTTCACAATATGGATTGCTTTTCCCTAGGCACAGAACCAACAGTGAAATGCTTCTCCTTAAGCAGATATAGCACTGAAGCCTTTATTAATTGGAACACACAAAAGAGCCTGACCACAGCCAGGGCTCTGCTCAGGTCTCTCTTGCTCTTCACGTTATTCTTCAAAGAAAGTCTTCCTCAGAGGCTGGATTTACACAAATCAACATCCCAATACAAAAACCTCTCTCCTATTGCAACTGCTTTTTGAAGGTGCATTCTGCGCTGCCATCTAAAAACTGGGGCTAGATAACAACTAGTACACTAGTATGGCAGAGGGAGTGAGTTACCCCAATTCATCCCTGACAGGCACCTGTGGGTTCATTCATTCAGAGATTATCACTGAAAGCTGCACTTTCACATGACTCAATGAACTCTTAACCCTCCCCTCTGAATGGTCTAGCCTTCCACCCCGAAATTATTACCGTTGGGTTTACAGGCTTTCAACTCAGTGGCTTCAATCACATGTACCATCAAGCGTCCTATTCCTGAGTTCTTCTGTGATCGTGCTGGAAAAGAAAATCAGAATAAACAAACAGCTTGACTGTATAAATAAAACTGGCAACAAATTACCTTAGTTTGTCCCATTTGGAACATGTTATGTAGACAGTTAACAAACAGAGACCCTACACAAGTTACAAACTCAGTTATGCAAAAGCACCTATCCTCCCAGTCAAGTGTTAATCATTTAGAAGAGGGACATTAGCTAGACACTCCCAGAAGCTGCTTTCTCAAGTGAACACCCTGAAATCTCTCCAGGTACATGAGAGCCCTGCACCCTTTCAGGCTAGCACACACATTCTGTACCTTGATAAGCTTTTTCCCGTTTCTTCTTCTCGGTTTCGATATACTGCTCTGATGCTCCTTTGATCTTCTGGACCCAGGCCGTCCTGTGAAAATTAATCCCTGCAGAATTACTTTGAAGCTAAGAATCTTGCCATTATTCAAGGAACACTTAATAAAACTCATTATAACTGAAGTCACATTTTTGGGTCCTTTCATTTGAGGCTAATGTAATCTTAGGTCTCCTTGACCATGAGGGTCCCAATGTCATCTCTTCACTTGATATAAAATTATGGATCACAATAAATGTATACACTCAGGAACAAAGACTGTAGTCTGTACTTGTAAAAGTGGGAACTATCCTACAGAGAGAGAGTGAAGTGGAGGAGACCTGTAGATGACCTATGCGCCACTCTGAGTACAAGGGTTTAAGTCAAGTAAGTCATCCTGGGGAGCAGCAACTTTGAAAATAGTCACTGGCAATAGACCTTTTGCCCCAAGGAACCTCTTACACTGCCCACAATGATAGGAGTGAGTGCACCCTGGCATAAAAAATTGCTCATGGGGGGTGGAAGGATGGGAGAGCTGAGAATTAGATCGAGTATTCCTTTTCTACCATGCACAGTATCCAGCAATCCAAAGTAATACAGGCTGATGCAGGCTCGAAAGGGTAGAGTTTGCAGCAGGTAAGGCAGGGTGGATCCACGCCCTGACTGCTGCATGACCCTAGGCACACATTCAAAAGGTATACTTTAACCAGCAGACTGCTTTGACTGACCAGAGCCCTGGCCTGATGAACAGCGAGGTCTTTTCCTGTTATTTCTGCCTGGCCGTGGGAGGAATCCTGCTTGTTCCATGGCTGGTGAAGCAGGGACTATGACTTACAATGGTTGTACTGGGTTGCCCAGCATGAGGAGGTCCAGCAATTTGAGGGTAGCCCTTGAGACCCTTAGGTTATGAAGCCAGGAGTCTATTCTCTCAGAAAATAGAATCAAATCTTCAAACGGGAAATCTAGTATTGTTGGCTGCCTCTCTCAGAAGGAAGCCCGAACACCTGCAGCCATGAGCTTCATCTCATTTGTATGCCCAAAGCCATCTTCTGAAATGCTGAGCCCACCACATTGAGGGTTGCTTGAAGAGAGGCTCAGGCAACCAGCTTCCCCTCATCCACATGCAAGAATTCCACCTTGGAGTCCTCTGGTAACAACCCTGTGAATTTGGCCATCACTCCTCAGGAATTGTAACTTTGCCTGCTGAGGATGGCCTAGGAGGTGATATCCAGAGTTGTAGTACCTGTTGGCATAAATTTTCCTCTCAGAGAGGTCCATCTTTTTTGCCTCCTTGATTCTTACATTCACCTGCCATGGCTAACACGAGAGTCCTGCGGCAGGTGAACGTAAAGGTGTTTGAACCCCTAGCAGGAAATAAAATAGCTCTACTCATTCCTCTTAGTCGGTGGCGGTATAAAGGCTGGCATCTGCCACAATGTCTTAGAGGTCTCCTGTATGGTTCATATCAGGGGCAGGGCAACGCAGGAGACCCCCAGTCAGGCAAGGATGTCTACCACTTAGTAAGGAATCAACCAGCTCTTCAACCTTGACACCCAGGTTCTGCACAAATCTTGCACAGCAGCTGCTGAAGCATCCTACTGTCCTATAGGGCTGGGATTGTTGATGTCCCCACCATTGCCAGGTTGGGACAGAAGGAGAGAGCCTTAGCTGGGAGCAGGTCCTGCTCACCATGCTTGGCACAAAGGGGTGGCCAGGTGTGTAGTCAATGCCATCAGAAGAGACTGTAGTGCCAGAAGCTTCACAGCCAGAGGTACAGGAACCACCTGGGTCACCAAAGGCACAAAGGCTGCTGAAGCCACTGACACCAACCTCAATATGAGTGGTGGCTCCAGCTTTGGCCCTGATCCTAATGGGAAGCCTAAGGTGTTCAAAAAGGCCACTGGGCAGGGGGCTGCCGCTGCCCCTGCCATGGTCCTGGCTGAGAATGGTGTCTTCATCTGTGGGACCTGGAACTCCTGCTCCAGCTGGATCTGGAGTGGTTGGAATCTGCTCTAAGGACTCAGTGTATGAAAAATGCAGGAATTTGTAAGCCCCTTAACGGGTCAATTAGAAGGTTAGTTAAAGGGAAATTAAAAAGTAAAATCCCTGCAAGCTGCATGGAAACTTTCTGAAAACACCACAATAGAGGCCCAATTTAAATGTATATCCTAAATTAAAAAACATAGAAGACGACCCAACAAAGAGCCACCATGGCTTAACAACCATGTAAAAGAAGCACAGAGATAAAAAGATATCTTTTAAAAAGTGGAAGTCAAATCACACACACACACACACCTTCTAGAACTGGAAGGGACCTCAGGAGATCATCTAGTCCAGTCCCCTGCCCTCTTGGCAGGCCGAAGCACCATCCCTGACATCTATTTGCCCCCACCGCTAAATGGCCTCCACCAGGACTGAACTCACAACCCTGGGTTTAGCAGGCCAATGCTCAAACCACTGAGCTAGTGAGGAAAATAGAAAGGAACATAAACACTGCCAAATTAACTATAAAAACGCAATAAGACAAGACAGAAAAGACTTTGAAGAACAGCTAGCCAAAAGCAATAACAAAATGTTTTTTAGTACATCAGAAGCAGAAAGCCTCCAAATCAACCAGTGGAGCCCCTAGATAATTGAGATGCAAAAGGGGCATTCAAAGATAACAGTGTCATTGTAGAGAAATTCAATGAATTCTTTGCTTTGGGTCTTCACGACTGAGCACATTAGGGAGATTCCCAAATTTGACCCATCCTTTGTAGGTGACAAATCTGAGTAATTCTCCAAGACTGAGGTGTCATTAGGGGAGATCTCACAAAACTGAGTGATTGGGTAACAAACGGCAAATGAAATTTAATATGGATAAATGGAAAGTAATGCACATTGGAAAAAATAACCCCAACAATACATACAGTATGACAGGAGCTAATTTAGCTACAACTCATCAGGAAAGAGATCTTGGAACCATCGTAGATAGTTGTCTGAAAGTATTCATGCACTGTGCAGTGGCAGTCAAAAAAGCAAAGAGAATGTTAGGAATCATTAAAAAAGGATAAAGAATAAGACGGAGAATATCTTGCTGCCCTTACATAAAACCAAAATACTGAGTACAGATGTGGTCTCCTCACTTCAAAAGAGATATATTGGCACTAGAAAAGGTTCAAAGAAGGGCAAGTAAAATGATTAGGGGGTTGGAACTGGTCCCCTATGACGAGAGATTAAAGAAATAAGGACTTTTCAGCTTAGGAAAGAGGAGACTAAAGGGGGATATGAGGGAGGTACATAAAATTGAGAGTGGTGTGGAGAAAGTGAACAAGGAAAAAAATATTTACTTGTTCCCATAATATCAAAACTAGAGAACACCAAATGAAATTAAAGGCAGCAGATTTAAAACAAATAAAAAGAAGTTCTTCTTTCCAAAGCACACAGTCAACCTGTGGAACTCCTTGGAGAGGACGCTGTGATGGCTAGGACTATAACAGGGTTTAAAGAAGATCTAGATAAATTCATGGAGGTTAAGTCCATTAGTGGCTGTTAGCCAGGATAGGTAAGGAATGGTGTCCCTAGCCTCTGTTTGTTAGAAGTTGGAAATGGATGGCAGGAGAGAGATCACTTGATCCTTACCTATTTAGTCCCACTCTCTCTGGGGCACCCAGTATTGGCCACTGCCAGACAGACAGGACGCTGGACTGAATGGACCTTTGGTCTGAGCCAGTATGGCCATTTTTATGTTCTTTACGTTTATGTTTATGACCACAGAGAAGTGGAGCTATTGGTGCTCCAAAATGGCATGTAAGGCTGGGGGACCATCACAGGTTCTCTGCCTGCATGCTTGCAGTTGGCACTGGAGACTAGAGACAAGGGAAAGGTGACCACTGCGGCATTATTGCCAGGCACTGCAAGTCTCATGGGTGCCACTAAGACCAATGCAGGCACCCTGTCCAGTATTGGAGAAGATGATGGTGCTGTGGTGGCAATTAAGCCTTTAGCCACTTCAAGCACCACTGGCATGGACAGCACCTGTAAGTTCGAGCTCTCTTGGACAGGGAAGAGCTGGGAGTCTGGACTCAGCTGGTCCCTAGGAGGACCCTTACTGAAGCTGATGCTGAACTTGCAAGGTCTGAAGTGGGTCTCACAATGGCAGGCTTTTTAGGCACTGATTTAGTAGTGGGGGAGCATCCTCTCTTGGGCCTCATCTTCTTGCAGGGAATTGGAGAATGGGATTAGAGCCACCGGTGCCAAGAGTCTCATCCTGAGTCTGTTCTCAATGTCAACTCATGTCCTGGCAGTGCTGGGACACCATGCCCTGGTGCCAAGGTGCTTGGTGCCAGCTCTGTTGTTCTGGGGTCTGAATGTGGCTCCAATACCACCTCCATTAATAATAACTTGAAGTGCTGTTCTCTCTTCTTTTGAAGGGAATGTGCTCTTGTGAGCACAGACTTTTCTGCCTATTCTTCTGCCCCATCCTCTCTCAAACCTGTGAGAGAGCAGCCCCAGCCTGAAGCATCCTCCCTTGGCAGATCTCCTCTGTTTCCTTCTTCAGAGTCCCCAAGAAACTTCAGACCAGGCTCTCTTGCCTCCAGAATACCCCTCCTCGGGGCTAGTTTATTGATTGTGCAAACAGCACAAAAGTGAAATCCCAAAACATAGTCCATGTAGCAACATAGTGCACAGTCGGTCAAATCCCAATACATCACATCCACTGCTCTAACACATACCACATTCTGATGTCTTCTGCCACACCCAGACTCCATCAGTCCTCTTCTATCCCTCTGCTGGGATAGCCATCCCATCCCATCCCTTCCAGCTGGAGTGGAACTGTCCTCTTCCCAGAGCAAACCCCACAGACTTTCTGGTGGGAGATCATCCTCACCAGGGATGCAACTTGCAAACCTCCCCCAACTCCTGCATTCCTGGCTCTCTCACTGTTTCCCAAGTTCCAGCTCTCCAGGATGGAAATGCCAGCAAGTAAGGAACATTGCTGCTCCCCTGCGTTCAGCTCTCCCTGGCCCTCAGCTTTGTCTCTTCAGCTTAAACATCAGCTGTCACCTCCCTCTGCTGCCGTGACTCTCAGTTCCCTCCAGCCCTCCGGATCTGGCCCTCTGGCACGGGGAAGTCACCCACATACCAATGCGCTGGTCTCCTGCCTTCAGCCTTCTCCTGGGAATCACCTACAGCTTCCCTGATGTCTGGCAGCTCTCACCTTCCCCTGCAGGCCTGTAGGCAGGAATTTCTGAGGGGTGGTGGGTTTTTTTTGGCAAATGTGGACTTCCTGCCCCCATCAACAGCAGGCCCTGCCCTTCTCCCTACCACCCCTGGGTCTCCAGCTGGCCCTGCCCTCCCTGCTCCCACTCCAGCCACCCCCAGTTTGCCCCCTCAACTCCTTCGAACAGCCCACCCTTGTTAGGTCTGAATACCCCACTAACCCCCGCAAGGCTCAAACATCCCCCGTTCAGCCTGGACACCCCACCCCTCTATTCACCCCTTGCATGGCATGAACCCACTCTCCTGTTTGGCCTGAAGATCCCCTCCTCTGCTTGGCTCAGGAGGAGGGGGATTACCTGGGATGGGGGTTGGTGAGGAGTGCAGGCAACAGCAGCAGTACCTGCAGGGGATCGCCTCCCCATATCCCCAGCACTCACTACGTGGCACTCCACCTCGGCCTCCTGTGCCCTGCTTCTCTGCGGGTTGCTGGAAAGCAACCAGTCGCCCACAGAGAAGCAGGGCTCAGGAGGCCAGGCAGCAGCACCAGAGCACCACAAGATAAGAGTGGGGGTGAGAGAGGCCACAGGGAGGCGACTCCCTGCAGCTGCCACAGACCTCTGCTCCCTGGCCTCAGTCCCAGGTAATCCAGGCTTGTTGGGGAAGGGGCTAAGGGTCAGAATGGGGGCAGAGCAGGGAAGGGGTGGGCAGCCCATTGTCGGGGTGATAATGTATCCCCCACCCTCCCAGTGTACGGCCCTGCCTGGTGCAGGCACTTCTACACTAATATACCAAGAAGCAATCTGGTAGAAGTGCCACTAGGGGGCTTGGCTTAAACACTTTTTTGTTCCACAGGGCACACCCTGGCATCCAAAGGCTCAGCATTGCCGGTACTCACCGCTCATTAATATTTTCGGTTTTTAGTGTGTAGACTCTGTCGATGTGAGAGATGTGGAAAACTGGCTCATCACTCGACGGGTCAGTTGGCAGCTTCACTAGGACTTCATTAAGGAAAACAGGCTGAAAGACATGCAGGAAAGACAAACCTCACTGTGGCACACTCACCGTAATGATACACAGGAACAAAACAATGATATTGAAGATACATTGCCCGCTGCTAATGGAAGTGAAAACCTCCCTCAGGCCACCAGAAACACAGACAGATCAACACTAAGATTTTAGAAACTGTCTAGGGCTGAGAGACATACCAGTGAATACAGGGCTAAACACACTGCTCCTACTGACAAAATGTGCTTTACTGAAAAAGGAAGAGCTGTATACACAGAGACAGCATGGACTGTCAAGCAGGAGTTCCTGCGTTTTATTCCCAGCTTTATCACAGATGTAATTCATGGCTGTCGGCAGTTCACTTAACCTCTCAGCATCTTACGTTTCCCCATCAGAAAATGGGGCTATTTACCTACCCTCCTCACAAGCCGTGGCACGGCTGGGAGCACTCGCTGGGAGGCACACAGGGATGAGACACAAAGTCCCACATTTTAAAGAACAGGGAACTGAAGTCAGGCTCCATGTTAACACTTAGGTTCTGAAGCAGCCTAATGTTCAAAAGCACTGAGCTCCGTGCAGCGCTTTGTGTCTTCCACATCAATGAATGAATGAATATTAATGTGGATTTAAGATCCTAGCCTCAGGTCCTCTTTCTGACCAGACTGGCCACAGAGAACTGCAGCGGTACGGGACTACAAAGCCAAGGGAGTGGTTTATCACAGCAATGCAAGGAAGGCTGTCTCTTCAGCATACTCACGTTCCCCACACAGGGGATGGGTCTGTTGTGAGAATACTCCCGTAGAACCAACATTCAGTCCCAATGAATGATGATTACACCCAGGGCTGCTGGCGGGGCGAGAGACGGGGGAGGGCAAAGGGGGGCAGTTGCCCCAGGGCACAACAATTTAAGAGGATCAGGGCACTGCTACAGTGGCAGCAGCAGAGGCCAGAGCCCCAGAACCTTTAATTCACTGATAGAGCCCCATGCAGCAAGGCCTGAACAGCACTGAGGGCTGGCTGCCCCTAGCCCTGCCCCTTCCACCTGAGTCCCCCCTTATATTGACCAGGGCCCAGTGAAGTCTGTCACCAGCCCTGATACACCGAGACTGTGCACTGTTCACAACAAACACAGATAATCAAGCAGCACTGGATAACTCTTCACCGCAGAGAGAGAACAGGGCTCCTCTTAGCGACTGTGTCCCATCTTTCAAGAGCTGCTGATTTACCTTTTAACTCACCATTTTATACATTTTGAACTGAGAGTTGGACTTAGGGCTGAACAGTTTATCTGACCCTGAAGAAACAAACTGCTTGACCATGTAGGTAAGGAGCAGGAAGTCATTGAAGAGAAAGCCGTAGAGTTCCTTATTGCTCTTTGTTTTGTAGAGTTTTCCACTGTGCAGGAGCTTTCGGGGACCCAGGCAGTTTGTAATGGAGTTGAAAACTGGTTGCTAAGAAAGATACAATCCATATGTGAGCAGCAGCAGCAGGGTACTATGTACACCATTTCCTGATTGTCTTCAGAGTGATTATGGGTTCTGACCCTCAAAATCCTACTTAGTTTGGTTAATACATGTAGAATACTTGTGTATTTCCCCTCATCTCCCCCACAAGTTTACATTACACAGGAAAATATCCTAGTAAGTATTAACTGAAGCTGCCTTCCTCATAATCTGTAGCAGTGTCAGCCCAATTCTTAAGGAAGAATACTTTTTTAAAGCTTTAGGGGCAAAAGCAGAGATCTGACTGGGATGGTGAGCTGAGACTTTTCCCTATTGGCTGCCATCTCGTGGTCCAGATTCTAGGCTGTTATAACTGTGAAGAAAAGCTTCAAAAGTGTCGACAAAATGTAATACCAGATAGGAACATCTGCCTCAGCCTGCTGGCAAGTTAAACAAAACCTGAGAAGGGGGAAAGTGTTACAATTAACATTAACTGAAGCTTAATAGTACCAGTTTAAAATATCAGCAACTGCATCTTAAAGCATGCAAGAAAGGTGAGGAATAACCATATTATGGATATTCACACAGTCTACTGAGTGCGGGGAAAGCTCAGGTAGAGCTGGCAGAATATACCAGTAGCACTTATTTTTCCTACCTGGATTCTGTGCAAATGAACTCAAAAAGGCTCTGCACTACAGCTCTATGTATGCCTGCCACCTAAGGAGTAGCTAAACCAGTTACCTCAGCAAGTCCTTCACACTGTACATGTGACTGGATCCATTCCAGCCTGTCAGAGTTCTCTTTCTCACGCACCCCTTCATTAACTTGTGAACACAGCTCTTCTGCGCGTTCCAAGGCAAGCTTGAGATTACTGTGATCTGGATGATTTTCTGGTGTATTCTCCAGAATCTGGTTAGGATTGGAAGGGAGGAAACAGAACTAAGATACAGGCCAGGTCAGGACGGGATCCAGATGTGATAAACATATAAAGAAATCCCTGTTATTTAACAACGTTTAATCTATTTTTGCAACTGCAGTTATACTGTTCCAGAAATCAAATTTAAAAAGCTTCAAGACTTGGAATCGTACAACCCAGGATACTCACACTCTTTATGAGCAGAGGATAGCGGGTAATTCTCTGCATAGGTTTCAGCAGGAAGCTGGAGAGCGGCATTCCTTTACAGCGAGGGTCAGAGGCCAATTTCTATGGTTTAATCCAGACATGCAACAAACATTGCATTAGTGATCAAAAATAAAAAATAACTTTTTGCATCACTGCATGGAGCATGGCCTGTTGCAATACTTACTGCAAGAAATCCTCGAGCTCACTTAGGTGAAAATTTTACATTTAGAACTAATGACAAAGAACTGTAGAACTGCCATTCTACTGAGGGCCTGTCATGCGGCAATTACAAATTGGTGGCTGGCCCATGCCAAATAATGATCTCAAGGCTTGGGCAAAGGAGCTCTTTAACTGCAGTGTAAATGTTTGGGCTTGGACTAGAGCCCAGGTTCTAGGACCCTGTGAGATGGGAGGGGGTCCCAGAACTTGGGCTTTAGTCTGAGCCTGAACATCTACGCTTCAGTTAAGCAGTTGCTTTGCCTCAGCCCTGTGAATCCAAGTCAGCTGGCACAGTCCAGCTATGAGTGGACAAGTGCAGGGCAGACAAACCCTGAATAAACCAGGGAAGTGAAGCTCCTGCAGTTGCCAAAACCCTGTAATTCACAGCTAAGATTTTATTGTACATAAGGATCTAGAAAAGTTTGTTTAAAAACTAAACCGAACTCTGTGTCCAATGTTTTGGCATTTTCCCTTCACTGATTATTGTACCTCGTCAAAGACATCTCATCAATTGAGCTGCAGCAGCAGTTCCTTACTTTTATTTATTTTATGTAATGTTGTGCTCAGCTAGTCTCATAGCTCTCGTCTAATTGGTGTGATGTTCTCGCACCTCTAGCAATCACACAGTCCCAAACAGCCAAACCTAGAGACACCTCATGCATTTTGTAATTTATGCAGGTGTTTGAATCAAGCCTTGCAGTCCAAATGAATCAACTCTTTGGTAATCGGAATCTTGAAAGTGAGGTAGACACAAGTCCTGTAACTTTGTAGATGCAGCAAGCATGCTGGAGTAATGTAAAGCAGTAGAATGGAAATAGGAATAAAACAATCACAAGGGAGCAAGACTTAAGACGCACACGCGCACACACGCACACAAAAAGCAGTCAAGTAGCACTTTAAAGACTAGCAAAATAGTTTATTAGGTGAGCTTTCATGGGACAGACCCACTTCTTCAGACCATAGCCAGACCAGAACAGACTCAATATTTAAGACACAGAGAACCAAAAACAGTAAGCAAGGAGGACAAATCAGAAAAAGATAATCAAGGTGAGCAAATCAGAGAGTGGAGGGGTGGGGGGGAAGGTCAAGAATTAGATTGAGCCAAGTATGCAGACGAGCCCCTATAGTGACTCAGAAAGTTCCCATCACGATTTAAACCATGTGTTAATGTGCCGAATTTGAATATAAATGTCAGTTCGTCCACCTCTCTTTCTAAAACGCAGCGATAATTTCTCTTCAGTAACACACATGCCTTGAGGTCATTGACAGAATGCCCCATGCCATTAAAATGTTAACTAACTGATTTGTGGATCTGGAGTGTTTTGATGTCTGTTTTGTGCCCGTTGACCCTTTGTCTAAGGGAGTTAGAAGTCTGTCCAATATACAAAGCATCTGGGCATTGTTGGCACATGATGGCATATATGATGTTAGTAGAGGAGCATGAGAAAGTGCCCGTGATTCTGTGAGTAACCTGGTTAGGTCCAGTGATGGTATTTCCAGAGAAGATATGTGGACAAAGCTGGCAGCGGGCTTTGTTGCAGAGAAAGGTTCCAGGACTGGTGTTCCTGGGGTATAGACTGTGGCTGTTAGTAAGGATCCTCATGAGGTTGGGAGGTTGTCTGTAGGAGAGAACAGGCATCTCACCCAGGGCCTTCTGGAGTGTAGCATCCTGATTAAGAATAGGTTGTAGGTCTTTAATAATTTGTTGCAGTGGTCTGAGTTGGGGGCTGTAGGTGATGACCAGTGGTGTTCTGTTCTTGGCTTTTTTGGGCCGATCTTGGAGTAGCTGGTTTCTGGGTATGCGTCTGGCCCTGTCAATTTGTTTTTTTACTTCTCCTGGTGGGTGATTCAGGTTTATGAATATCTGGTAAAGTTCTTGTAGTTTTTGGTCTCTGTCAGTTGGATCAGAGCAAATGCGATTATACCTAAGAGCTTGACTGTAAACAATGGATCTAGTCACGTGTGCAGGATGGAAACTAGAAGGGTGTAGATAAGTATAGCGATCAGTAGGTTTTCGGTACAGTGTGGTACTGATCAGGCCATCCTTGATTAGTACTGTAGTGTCCAGGAAATGTATCTCTTGCATGTTGTAATCGAGGCATAAGTTGATGGTGGGGTGTAGATTGTTAAAGTCTCTGTGGAATTCTTCTAGAGCCTCTGTACCATGGGTCCAAATCATAAAGATGTCATCAATGGCTCTTAAGTAGAGGAGTGATAATAGGGGACGAGAGCTGAGGAATCGTTGTTCCAGGTCAGCCATAAATATATTACCATATTGTGGGGGCATGCGGGTGCCCATAGCAGTTCCACTAATCTGGAGGTATAAATTGTCCCCAAAACGGAAATGATTGTGTGTGAGAACAAAGTTACAGAGGTCAGACACCAGATTGGCTGTGGTGGCATCAGGGATGGTGATGATGGCATCAGGCTCTAGAAGAATTCCACAGAGAATTTAACAATCTACACCCCACCATCAACTTATGCCTCGATTACAACATGCAAGAGATACATTTCCTGGACACTACAGTACTAATCAAGGATGGCCTGATCAGTACCACACTGTACCAAAAACCTACTGATGGCTATACTTATCTACACCCTTCTAGTTTCCATCCTGCACACGTGACTAGATCCATTGTTTACAGTCAAGCTCTTAGGTATAATCGCATTTGCTCTGATCCAACTGACAGAGACCAAAAACTACAAGAACTTTACCAGATATTCATAAACCTGAATTACCCACCAGGAGAAGTAAAAAAACAAATTGACAGGGCCAGACACATACCCAGAAACCAGCTACTCCAAGATCGGCCCAAAAAAGCCAAGAACAGAACACCACTGGTCATCACCTACAGCCCCCAACTCAGACCACTGCAACAAATTATTAAAGACCTACAACCTATTCTTAATCAGGATGCTACACTCCAGAAGGCCCTGGGTGAGATGCCTGTTCTCTCCTACAGACAACCTCCCAACCTCATGAGGATCCTTACTAACAGCCACAGTCTATACCCCAGGAACACCAGTCCTGGAACCTTTCTCAGCAACAAAGCCCACTGCCAGCTTTGTCCACATATCTTCTCTGGAAATACCATCACTGGACCTAACCAGGTTACTCACAGAATCACGGGCACTTTCTCATGCTCCTCTACTAACATCATATATGCCATCATGTGCCAACAATGCCCAGATGCTTTGTATATTGGACAGACTTCTAACTCCCTTAGACAAAAGGTCAACGGGCACAAAACAGACATCAAAACACTCCAGATCCACAAACCAGTTAGTCAACATTTTAATGGAATGGGGCATTCTGTCAATGACCTCAA
Source organism: Carettochelys insculpta (assembly GCF_033958435.1). Taxonomy (NCBI): domain Eukaryota; kingdom Metazoa; phylum Chordata; order Testudines; family Carettochelyidae; genus Carettochelys; species Carettochelys insculpta. Next base: position 193,774,419 of record NC_134139.1, read on the forward strand.
GACGTGTGTTACTGAGGAGAAATTATCGCTCCGTTTTAGAAATAGAAGTGGATGAACTGACATTTATATTCAAATTCGGAACACTAACACACAGTTTAAATCGTGATGGGAACTTTTTGAGTCACTATAGGGGCTCGTCTGCATACCTGACTCAATCTAATTCTTGATCTTCCCCCCCACCCCTCCACTCTCTGATTTGCTCACCTTGATTATCTTTTTCTGATTTGTCCTCCTTGCTTACTGCTTTTGGTTCTCTGTGTCTTAAATATTGAGTCTGTTCTGGTCTGGCTATGGTCTGAAGAAGTGGGTCTGTCCCATGAAAGCTCACCCAATAAACTATTTTGCTAGTCTTTAAAGTGCTACTTGACTGCTTTTTGTTTTGATAGTGTATAGACTAGCATGGCTTACTCTCTGTTACTACACACGTATGAAGTTACACATCTTTATATATATGTTTATGTATATATAAAGATACACATCTCATAGAACTGGAAAGGACCTTGGGAGGTCACTGAGTCCAGTCCCCTGCCCTCTTTGCAGGACCAAGCACCATCTTTTTTTTTAAATATATCTTTTGCCCCAGATCCCTAAATGCCCCCCCTCAAGGACTGCGCTCCCAAACCTGGGTTTAGCAGGCCAATGCTCAAACCACTGAGCTATCCCTCCCTCCAATTGTACAGCATGAACATACACTGAACATTAACACAATCACCGTATCAGATTAACAGGAAAGTAGGGGATTGTATCTATGCATGAAGGATTCTGAAGGCCAGGGTTTTTCTGGACAAGTCAGCCTTTGACTGAAGAGGCTTTTGAATTCAAAGGAGCAGCGGCAGTGGTGGGAGATCAGGGTCTTCTGCTATCAGGGGAAAGGAAACCAGGACCCTATATGGAAGCTAGTGAATAGAATACCTTTAAGAAGTCTTTGAACTCTGTTTCTTCATCTGTTTTCTGTTGCAGCAATGCAGCTCCATTAAGCTGGCAACTGCAGAATCTGATGTAGGCCTGCATGTGAGAGAGCTCTGCGGCCAGGATGTCCCCAATCATCTGCACAGGCATTTTCTCACCTCCCGTCTTCTTACGCACACGCAGGGCTCTGCAAGGGAAAGGATGTCAGAGTTTGTATTTCAGAAGTAGCCTAACCATGAAGCCTGTGAATTTCCATCTGCCAGACTGGTGGATTCCTGATTCCACTCAATATCATTGAGTCCCTAAAGAAAAAACCTCCCTCCCAGGACTATTAGCCTCTGGATGTATAAGAAATCTGACTGAATGCTGTCACCACATGCTGTACTGATGGACTTGTTCAACAGATGTAGACTGCTGAGGAAGTAATATCTGAAACAAAGGGAATGCTTCTCTCCCCCCTTAGAAACATTTTTGGACAAACAGTGCAGCCATTGGCAGCCCAGGTTTCACATACTTTAAGCCCAGAAGGGACCATCATGATCATCTAATCCAGGCATTCTTAAACTTTTTTTTCTGCTGGATTCCCCCCCTTTGACAATATTTCAGGGTGCGAAGACACCCCATAAAAAAGTGGTGACATCCCCCTCCCCCACACAAAACAGCTTTGCTTCTGTGCTGTTAACTGGCAGAAGTGCTGCACTTGCCAGCACCACTCTCAAGACCCCTTATAACAGTCTTGTAATCCCCTTTTATGTCAGCCCTCCAGTTAGAGAAATGCTGATCTGCTGTCTGATTTAACCCCATACGTACATATAGCATCATCCCACTTTAACATAAATAATCAACAAGCTTGCCGTGGCAAAAATTCACTCCAGAAAACTCTGAAATACATGTTTTATGTATTTTCCTCACATATTCTTTATGTCTAATAATCTCTGTTAAAAGCTCATCTCCTCCTGTTTGTTCCTTTTCCTCTCACAACCCTCTCTCAGTGATATTATACTTAAATGCTTTGACTTTACATCACAGGATTCTCAAGTGGGAAATAAACAGCAGGAGGAGAAACACTGGGGGCTTGTCTACGATTCAAATTCTGCAGTGGCATGGCTACAACGCAGCAGTGCGTCGGTGTAGACCACTGTTGCTGACAGTCACCACAGACCCCAGAACAAGGTGGGAGGAGGGCCCGGCTCGGGGGCAGGACCAAGGGATGGAAGGGGTGAGTCTGACAGCATTTAGCCCACAGTGCCATTCAGACCACTGCAGTGGCCCCACCCCCTTCCCTCACAGTCAGGCACAGTAGTGTTGCCATAGCAATTCAAACGGATGCAGAGCACCAGCTGCTGCCAAAGTAGCAGTGGTGGAAACTCCAGGTCCCTTTGAAATGCCCTGGGGCTGTACCCTTGTCCCCTTGTGTAGCCACTCCTTGTGTTGAGAAGAGGAATTCTTCCATCAGCAGATAATTTACCTCCCTGAGAGATGGTAATTAGGTCAATGGACGAATTCTTCCATCAACCTACTATTGTCTGCCCAGGAACTTTGGTTAGCATAACTCTGCCTCCCAAGGTTGCAGATTTTTCACACCCCTGAAGTGTAGTTTCAGCGGTACAAATGCTAGTTGTACTCACTTAAGTAACTTCGTATTAGACATTATGAGCTCCTTCCAGTTAACAAAGATCAATCCCATCTCTCCTTCTGTGAGACAGCCTGACTCAGCCATTTGTTTCTGGAAAACCTACAGTCAAAGAACAGACAGGTGAGCAACTTCAAACATAGAGAAAGCAGAACATGGCCAGTTGTATTTTCTTATAATGGCAATGCAAAAGGTTCAGAAAAGGGCAACCAAAATGATTAGTGGTTTGGAAAGGGAGCCATATGAAGAAAGATTAAAAAGACTGGGACTTTTCAGCTTAGAAAAAAGGAGACGGGGGAATATCATAAAGGCATATGAAATCATGACTAGTATGAAAAAAATGAATAAGGAAAAGTTATTTACTTGTTCCCATAACAAAAGAACTAGGGGTCACCAAACGAAATTAATGGGTAGCAGGTATAAAACTAACAAAGTTTTTCTTCACACAGTGCATAGCAGGCCTGTGGAACTCCTTGCCAGAGGAGGTAGTGAAGACCAAGACTTTAACAGGGTTCGAAAAAGAAATAGATAAATTCAGGAAGATGAGATCAATCAATGGCTAGTAGCCAGGATAGATAGGAGTGGTGTCTCTAGCCTCCGTTTGTCAGAGGTTGGACATGGATGACAGGAGAGGGATTGCCTTGGTGATTACCTGTTCTGTTCACTCCCTTTGGGGCATCAGGCACTGACCTCTGTTGGAAGACAGGATACTGAGCTTGATGGACCTTTGTTCTGACTCAGTATGGCCATTCTTCCGTTAAATTATTCATGGTTTGGCACAATGTACTGAAGCATTCAGAGCGTCATGGTACTCACTCATAAATTTCTCCTGAGAATCTCTGCAGACCAGGAAGCTCTTTAACAGAATTTTTTTCAGATCACTTACTACAGCTGTTTTCTGTGTGTTCCTATGGTTGTCCCTTCTTCAAACACCAGTGTCTCACTCTGACACCAGCACCACCACTTTGCTAAATGCTAGCAGATATCAAGGCCCTGCAGGTGGGCTTCACAGGGGCAATGAAATCAGTGAGGTAGAGTCTGGATATACTTAAACATAACCTCTTTTATTTACACATAGACAGCCAGTCCTGGAAGAGTGACAGTTAAACTAGCATGCGGGTTAAGCCCTTCTTTCAGGAATCTCAGCCTAACACCAATGCCTCGCTTCCTAAAGGAAACTGCCTATCTAGATCTCCCTCTGAGGTGCTTCTATGCCTCCATTTGGTCAAACAAGGGATTTATGGTAGAGCTGGGAACTGAGCCCGGCTCTTTTAAGTCCCAGATTAGTGTCCTAACCACAGACCACCCTTGCTTCAAAAATGTAGTCAAAGCAGAGCCCAAGGAAGAGAATACACTCTCCTGATGCTTGCACAGCTCCTGTCAAGAACCACCACCTTTATACAGATCTTTACATAGCTCAGACTACCACCATGACCACAGCATGGCTTCCTAAGACTTAACTACTGCTCACACACTAAGAAAAATTAGTTTGGAAGACTACATGCCACAAAACGTTTGCTCACCAGCCAATTATAGTATTATGTTAGGTGTCACTTCCTGTTGACACCTGCCATAATGCTATAATTAGCAGGTGGACAAATGTTACTTTCTTGATGTGTAACATTCAGAAGAATGAAAAAATGTACAGCAGCAGACAGCTGCCAGGGCAGAAGTTCACAGAAGAGAGATAAGAATTGGAAAGGACCATCACCCAGTGACAATTTATAGCATGTAGCAATATATTAATTCTACAAGAGATGAGGGAGGGAAAGTGAGTGGTTTGGAAGATAGTAGGTGAACAAAGAAAAAAAAGCTCTGGATCTGTGAAGCTCTTTGTTGGCTTGAGTCCTGCGTACTTTAGGATCTCATGACTATTTGCGTAGTTGAAATCAACATTTGAATTTGCAGTTCCTGGAAGGGTTTGTCAGAAGACTGGGGCAGGGCACCAATAGTAGTTGGCCCTAGATTCCGGAATTTGCTAACTCCTTAGAATGTCAGAGTACAAGCTGACTCTTTGGGGTGCACTGAATGTCCCAGATAACTCCTGAGGGGAAGGGGATGATTTTATTGTTATTGAGTTATCCTTAGCACTGTTAGATATGTATTTATATGGTGCATTGTACCTGCACCTAGAATCTTAAATGGGTGTAGTGTGAAATATCTGAATAGGCAAATTATAGAAAAACACTAAAAAAACCATTTCCCTGCTATGAGCATTACCATGGTGAAAGGGTAAACCTCAAGAGATTAAAAAGTTCAATACAGAGCTTAGATATTTCTCAAATCCTCCAGGTCTGAAATGTGGCTCGAAATCTTACAAATGAGGCTTTTCTTCTAAAATTTGCCAAATCCCTTAGCTTTCACAGAGACATGAATATTGAGATTCATAGCACATTAGAGGTAATACTGTTTCTATTTCTTCTGTTTCCAGTGGATGAAAGAAACCCAGGGGAATACAGAATTAAAAATACAAATCCTGGAATTTTTCAGACATCTAATACACATCTGTACCCATGTGTAGAACAAACACAGAGACCAGAACTCAAAGAGCAGCAATCGGGTACACAATATGTAATTCCTGGGTCAAGCCAGTGCATGTGATGCCTCCCCCTCTGAGCCCAATCCACAAAGAACCAGTCTGCTACATTCTTCCCCTATCAAGTGCCTGGCTTGTTAGCTCAAGCTGCAGAGACTCACACCATCAGCTCTGTGAGGCTCTAAGTTCAGTGCCCAGGTGTGATGGTGGCAGTCACAAAGCACATCTGATGAGATACACCAGCACATCATATGACGCCCATCAGGGTTTTATGTGTGGCCCACAAAACATTTTGTTTGCCATTGCCCACACAGAGTTGCAAGATTCCACTGGTTTCCATCCTTGTAGTTTTCTTCCTACCAGTATTACTAAAGGCACATGCACGTAAAGCAAAGGGATGTGAAGTGAGAGGTGTGCTGACTGCAGACAACACTGACCATGAGAGCTGTGTGCTCCTTCTGCATCCAATCAAACTGCTGCTACATGGGCACACCCACACATTCTAGGTGTGCAAGCAGTTAGCAAAACTACTCTATCCTGGGGGACCATCTCAGCTCCAAGAATCTTGCAGCCCACTGACATGAAGGAGGGCCCCTCATGCGACTCACTCGCTAGCCTGGGTTGCCCATTGCCGAGATACAACAAGGTAAGTGCAAGTAAAAACTTCAGCTCAAAGATGGGTGGTTGAAGTGCATGACTGAAGCAGGAACTTGAGTTCTAACCCAGAATAGACATGGCAATCTCCTGGACAAAGCTTAAGTATTTTAGGGGCTGATTGTAGTAAATATGTAAATAGCTGTGTGATATTGTGGTGTTGTAGGTAACTGCTTTAGGAGGGGTGACTAATGTCAAACTTGGGCAGTGTTATGAGTCTCCGACCAGAGGCCCAAACCAAATGAAAGAATGACAGATTCAGGCACGTGACTGCGCCAAGCTAACAGCTGTTATGAACTTGTGACCACAGAAGAACTCCTTGGTGGGACTTAAATGGCTGTTCACCAGCTGGAGCCCTTGTTGATGTTGGGGTGATCTCTTATTAATTAGCATGCAGGTTATCTGTGGCTTTAATAGGTTCTCTCTGAAATGCTTTTGCCGTAAGAATAAATGAAAGAGCTGTATTAACTTGGGCAATTATTCTGTTTGTAGCCCCTGAGAAAAATGCCTAGTGAGCCACTCTGTCTTGCTGGAGAATCCACCATGTAGGCTGGGAACATCCTGGGAAAGCCCCAGTCAGAAGGAACAGAGGCAGGGCAGAGGAGCCCAAGAGCTAATGCCCTTGCTACACCATGACGGACAGCCTTCCTGGGCAAAGCTGGGTGGGATGGAGAGGAACCTGCCTCACACTCCAAGAAGGGGCTGAGCCTTGGGTATAAGGGATGGAGCTGGGACAGCCAGCTCTCAGCATCGCCTGGACTGTGGCAGCCTTCTTCCCTCAACCAGTACTGGTCTGTCAACAATGTAAAGGGCCTGAGGCTCCAGCCACCACCGCTGCCACATTAATGATGCCCATCCCCCATTAGTGGATCTGGTTGCCCTGAACTAGGATAGTTTCCCCTGCAGCCATGGGCAATTTGCTCAATCCCTGTCTCAGTTTCCCCATTCACAAAATGTCAGCAATACATACCCCATCAGCAAAGGGTAAGTAAATGTATGTGAGAACGAGATAACATTTGTAAAGCACTTTGACTTCTACAGACTATTTGTTCTATATAGGCTCTTACATCACACTCATCACCATAATATCTCAGTGCCTCAGACCAGCAGCTCCTAAACCTTTTCTGGTCATGGTACATTTGCTGGAACACAGTTTGGGAATCCCCGCCTCAGACCAATGCCGAAGGCAAAGGGTGATACTTAAGTACTAGATAGTAAGTCAGAAGGGCCATTAGTAGAAAAGTGAAAGAAAGCACAGTACTCGCAAAAATATTTAAACTTTTTTGCACTTCAGGGCTCATAACCGAGGGTAATGCCACAGGGAAAGGAGTGTTTTTCTAGGGGAAGAAGATAAATACTGAAGCAACAACATCATCTCAGAGCAAGCAATTCACTAACTGGCTTGCATGAAATTTGGTGAGGCACTGGGGATAGCTGGTTTCTTCCACATATTCTGAAGACAGTAGCAAAGGAGAATTTGCAGAGTTATTCGAACTATAGACTATTGATTTCTAAGGGCTTGGCTATGGAGCACATCATGCTAGAGAGGCGTGCTACATACAGACTGCTACCTGCCACATGTGGACCCTGATGATGCGTTCTAAAATGTACCTAGCTTATACTTAAGTACACCACAGGACTGTATCAATGTGAACCAGGAGCTTTTACACCAAGGCAGCAGAATCTATATGATGCTGCTGGCACACAACATGATAGAAAGCACTAAAAATTACACTTCTCTAGAGCACTTTGACAGCACAACACAGACATACACTAAGTGGCAGACAGCAGCAATTAACTGCACTGTTCTCACAGTACAAACTTAGCATCTCTCCTTTAGAAAACAGCTATTTTTAGTGCCTGAAGGGTTGATATGAGAAAACATTCTACAATGCTGTTATGTTGTTAAAACATCAAAGCATTCACATCTAGGTCTGCAGATTTACACAACTCAGCTATGAAACAAATGTCAGAACAATCATCTAGTGACGAAGAGGTACTGAAGATCACAGACTTTGCTTTGTCAGTTGTTCAAAATTCATTTTGTTTCCAAATAACTCTCACCTCTACAACAAGCAGAAGATCATCCATGTATCTCTCTTCAGTCTGGATCAACTCATGGATGTATCCCTGCCTTTTCCTTTCCATTGGTTGCATAGTATCAAGTGTTTGGAGATCAGCACACCCTAGAAAAGTAAAATATTTCACATCATTTAAGTCCGATTAAGTCAAAAAGGCTTGATGCTCAGCTTATATAAATGGTCACAGCATCATGTATTTCAATCAAACTACAAGTTGTACCTCCCTCTTCAGGCAGCCTTGGGACCTGGGTAGTCCCGAATGAGGGGATCTGCCAGATGAGGGGAGATCAGGAACCCCAGCTGCCTGGAAGAGGGACCCACTCCTGCAGGACTCCCCAGCTCTGGCCAGGTTCCTGCTGCTGCGGGGCTGCTGGCAGGGCTCCATTCCTCAGCCGGGGTCACCACAGCTGCAGGGCTGCCGGTGGGACTCCATGCCACGGCCAGCTCCCTGCCATGGGATTACCCCAGCCCTGGCCAGGGTCCTCATGGTGAGGGGCTGCTGGTGAGGTTCTGTGCCACAGCTGGGCTCCCCACTGGTTCCTCACCACAGGGCTCCTGGTGGAGCTCCTGACTGCAGCTGGGCTCCCCACATTGGGGCTCTCCAACCCCAGCCAGGCTCCCCTTAGGGGGCTCCCTGACCTGGCTCCCCAGAGGGGGCTGCCAGCGGGGCTCCGTGCCACCTGCAGGGCTCTGCTGTGCCCCGCACAGCTGGAGCTCTCTGGTCCAGGTGATCTTTGATTCAGCAACATCCGTTGTTTTGCTGGATTAGGGATGTTGCCAGACGAGAGAGTTTCAACCTGTATAATCATTTACACCCATGAGAATCTAAGCCAATAAAACATAAAATGAATGCAGTCAGTAATGCTTACTTTGAGAAGCCATAAATACCCCGGTAATTCTCGCACATAAAAGGGGTCTCACTCTTTGTCATAACAACATGTAATAGATGTGTGCTACATTTTCATGTTACTCAGTCCTCGTTATTTTTATAAACATATACAGGAGTCACTTATTTCTTGGTTTTTCAAAGGCATTGAGCTCCTAGAACCACAGTTCAATCAGTAGGAGCTGCATGTGATCTGAATCCCTGCAAAGCAGGCATTAAAATGGCAGCACATTTGCCAAAATAGTTGCTGCTCTTTGGCGACTGAACTCTAAGGTTTTCTACTCTTCAGAAAAAATACTAACACTTAATAGTAATGGTTATAGAATCACAGAACACTAGAACGGGAGGGACCTTGAGAGGTCATTGAGTCCAGTCCTCTGCCCTCATGGCAGGACTGAGTACCATCTCGACCACCCCAATAGATGTCTAGCTATTATATTACAGACCATTCATTAGTATACATAAAGCATTCAACAATTAAAACTCAACTGCATTTATTTGCTAATATTAACAATATATTTTATGATGCAGCATCCCTGAGTTGAAAACAAACAAGTTTATTCAAGGAGGCCCTGAAGCAGGTTAGCACATGTTTAAGCACTTCACTCAACAGGGATGTTTGTCGTTAAGTGTTTGGACAACAGTTTGTCTTTACAGATCTTTGCCCATCTAATAATTTGTGGATTTTCCAAGCTAATTGGAAAATTGCTTGCTTTTTTTCTTGTCATTTTTGGCACATATAATAGAACTCGAGGGCTTCGTGGAACTAGAGCTCCCAGCACTGTGGAGCCAGAGCCAAAACCCCATGGTAGCCTAGGGGCTGGAGCTGGAGCCAGAAATGCAGCAGCACCCTGACTACACAGGGCTGGAGCTGGAGCCCTGCGTGAAACCAGAGCCCCACAGCAGCTCTGAGGTTGCTGGGCTGGAGCCTCCCAACAGTGCAGGACCACAGCAGCTCTGGACTGGGACTGTAGCCTGCTGCAGCCCCCTGGCTGTGCAGGGTTGAGGCTGGAGCCTGCACAGTGCCAGGAACAGACACCCCCCCTCAACAGTGTGCGGCCATGGTGAAAGCCTTCTCTGGGCAGAAGCCAGAGCCTGGAGTGGCGGGAGCCAAAATAAGGTGCCTGTAAGGAGGTGCTTGAGGGCTGGTGGCAGGGGACCTCCCACGGTCCAGCAATTTCTCTCGTTTGGGACTGGTCAGGTCCTGATAGTGCTGGACCAGGGAGGTGCAACCTGTAGCAGTAATACTGTACTTACCTACTATTTCATCCCAGGGCACTGTGATTTCTAAAGTTACATGGAATTTGTGCTAACTCATATATTGTCTATGTAAAGAGACCAGATTACATTAAATAACAATTTTAAAAGGTATAGTTCTATATTTATATTACACACATTTGAACAGGCCCATTATCAGAATGTAGCAATTAGACAAAAAATTAGTACTAGGAAAACAACACATTTTTAGCTGCCTTCAATGCAATGCAATATACAAGAACAACGAGGAGAGGAATGGGGAAATGAGAGGACCATACTACCAGTCAGCTTTCTGAGGACCACCAGGAAGTGCTTCACGGACTTCAGTTTGGTAACTGAGTCAAGTATAAAAAAATATATATCTAATTTGCAATTTACCACTAGTGCTTTTCTCTTTATACAATATTTTTCAGCTTGGACAATTCAATTACAAAAGCTGTACGGGCTGAACCTCTCTCATCTGGCACCCTCAGCACCTTACTGGTGCCAGACAACAGGAGGTCAATATTTTCTAGTACATGACCAACACTTCCACTGCTTATTGGACTCTTAGAAAACGTTTAGGTGTAAATTACAGCCAAACACTGAACACTAAGAGCCAGGACTGGTGGCTGTGAACAAACTTTATGGGACCATGGGAAACTGGGCCATGCCCATGATAAGTGGATGTCTGGCTAACTAAACTCATTCTGGATTATGGAGTTTGCCAGACAAAAGAGTTCTGTATTAGAAAGGTTCAATCTGTATAATCCATAGTTTTATTATTAGCAGCACTGCCAACTCTTGCAATAATATCTTTTATAGTCCCAGCTTCTGGACTCATGAGAATCTCAATTTTCATGAAAATCTTCTAATCCTTGAGGCTGCAGGAAAAAAATCTGCAAAAATGACTCAAAGACTCAACAACCTGAAGGCAAATAATAAGAATCCAAAAATATTTTACCCCAAACAACTCAAGTTCTTAAATACAACTTAATGATTTTGGGGGAAGCTGACTTGTGATTTTTGAATTCTCTGGGTTGGCAATCCTCTGTTGGTACTGATTCTGCAAACAAGCACACACTTAATTTAACTTTTTCAATTTTCCATTAAATTAATGGCACCTCCTCATGCTAGTGAAGTTAAGCACATGCATAAAGTGTACCTGATTTGGTCTGGTTTTAGCTGTTTACAGTTACAAACCAAGCCAGAATTAAAGATGGAATTAAAACCAAGATATTCATCAGATCAGAGTGAGCGTTAAAAGAACTGGTGCTTCATAACCTGACAGGCCTTTAAGTGATTGAAGTCTAATTTTCTAGCTCCTTCCTTTAGTTTGCGACATTCAGTTCCAGCTCTGGTGGGTCACAAGATACAGACCTTAGAGCAGTCAAAGGGTGTTCACATTGCCAGTGCTTTTCTGTCATTTGTCAGGACTATGACCTGGTCTACACTATGAAGTTATGTCAACATACTTAAATCTGTCTCCCACCAGTGGGCACCCTCTATTACACCTAAATGGTAGTACCACCTCCTTGAGTGCCACTGAGCCGTAGTCAATGTACTGTAGTCAATTGCATGAATGTAGACATTGTGTTACCTATGTTGACCCTAGCAATCCTTCAGCAGCTATCCCACAATTCCCAACACTGACTGTTCTGGTCACAATTGTGAATTCTAATGCTCAGGACTCAGAGAAATCAGAAGTCCTTCTCCCTTTTAAAACCCTGCAAAGTTTTGAAATGCTTTGTCCCAACTGGCCATTTTGGGAAGCACACCTAGTAACCTCCCAGCTGACCATACCAATGACACACCCTAGCTGTGCGCCTGTCTGGAGCAGACAGGAGATACTGGTGCTCCTGGGCTTGCGGGGAGAGGATGCTGTACAGATCAGCTGTAGGAATGTGGCCATCTACTAGAAGATTGTATGGGGGGATGCAGAAGAAAAGGAACAGATAACCAGCAATGCTCACTGAAAGCATAGTAACTGCAGCAGGCATACCAAAAAGCCAGGAAGCCAACAAATGACTTGGTGCCAACCCACAACCCTTCCCCTGTTACAAAGTGTTACATGTCACACTTAGGGGCACTCCCACCATGCCACACACCACCACAGATACCTCAGAAGAGCCCAAGTCATTGGTCCCCGAAATAACAAGGAGGAAGAGGAAGGCGACATGCAACTGGGAATCCAGCTACGCCATGAGCCAGGAGCTGTTGGACAGTACACTGCACTCCATGGCCAAGTCTGACGCAGGGGATGGAACCTCATGTAAGTGTGCAATTGTATTTCCATTTCAGTGACAGTTGTGTCCTGCTAAGTTGGGGGTGCCATCAACTTTTCATTAATTTATTCATCTGATAAACAGGTAGCAGTACAATAAAGGGGGGGGCACATGTGAAGCTGTTTCTTTATGTAGACAGGGATGTCCCTTGAATCCTCCTGAGAGATCTCAAAATTTTCATGGCAACACCCTACAAACCTCTCCAGAAGGTTCCTAAGTGACAGCCTTATTTCTGCCTCCAAACTAGAACACCTTCCCACAGCAGTCTGTGATCACTGTAGCAAGCACCATTGCTATAAATGGGGTAGCAGCAAATGGGCCTGAGTGGCTTCAGGATGCCAGCAGCTGCTGTGCTCTCTATGCTTTTGTTTCCCCAGAAGAGGGAGCAGCTAAAATCCCCAAGGTCTCTGGAAAATGTCAGCATTCGGTGCCATAGTCCTGTACTCAAGAGTTTCACATAACCAAGCAATTCCTTCCCCATCTCCCTTGCCCCTGGAGAACCATTCTCATCACAGATGACACTGAGTGGCACTGTGCATAAGCATTCAAAAACAGAAGTATTAAAAAGCATGTCTTGTTTCAAACCTGAGGGGAGGAAAGGAAAGCTGTTCTGAATCTTAACTTTGTAGCTATACTGAATATAGCCTGTTTTATCTGTAGGTGCTGTGCTTGCCACCTTGAGGGGTGCCCCCTCCACACTCAGAATAGTTGAAACTGGTAAGGAAGTGTGAACAGGGGACCTTGGGAACAAGGGAGAACATCCCACACCCCTCCTTCAATATCCCATGTAGCATCAGGGACTTTTCCCTACCACTCTGCACCAAGGGGCATTAAGGACAACCACAAGCAAACGCATAGCTTCAAGAACCAGGTGAGCAAGAGACAGGCTGCACCCTCCAAAATCACTACTCGCATTTTAATGTCACCAGTGGTAATTCACTAGTTGGGAATAAAGGTCCCTGATTATACCTTTCTGAAAAAAGTGCAGTTTTTAAGGATGTGAGCTTTGGGAACTTTCCCTCACCTGCCAACAAGTTGGTGAAGCATCCCTAGTGATCCATGAATGCTTGCACAGCAATAAAAATAGCCCTTTCTATTGTGCTCTGTGGCAAAATGGTCTGCTGAAAAAATAGGAATATGCATGTGGTCCATCACTCCATCAGAGTTCATAAACCTTACTACTGAAAATCCATTACTGAAACTCAATTGTGTTCTTAATATTGTTGAGAATCATAGTCCCATGGAGCAGAAAACAATTACTGGGCCTGCACACTTACATGACAACAGCATCAAAAGAGATTTTCTAATTCCAAAAGAGTCTCCCTCTGAATGATAGCAATTCAGGGCTGTGAGTTTCCACCACACAATCACTACCACTGGTGCAGTTCTCATTTTGATGTCCTCGCACTCAAGGGCTGGAACGAGTGCAGCACTGATTCAGGAATGAGGTCCTGCTCATTTGAAAATTCTGCAGCCATTGCATGTCATCACAAGACTGCATCATAACATGATCCCATCAGACGGGGCTCATCTCTGGAGTCCAGAAGCAGTGCTTCACCGTTTGCCACAAACAATCTTGAAATGGTTCTTGTTATGCCCCACAACATTCTGCAAGAAATTGTCTTATTTTCCCCAGGTCTTCTTGTGGCTCTGCAAATACTGGTGCTTGTGCACCAACACTGACCCAGTGCTTCTCACAAGCATGCAAAGCTGCTCAAGCTCCATGCTTCCGTCAGAGATGGAGGATAATGATCAGGTACACACAGTTTCATGCGATTTTTAAAACAGAAGTGAAACTTATGGGATAGAGATAACATTATGGGATATGGATGGCATTATAGGGGGCAGAAAGTGGCATGATGGGAACGTGACGTACAGTTCCAGTCACATCATGCATTTTGCCAAAACTTCCTCTGGGACAGTGTACTGAACAGTGGCAAGGTAGTAGTAGGCATCCTTCAGTCTGCACAGACTATGGATCGTGCCCTTTAAAGTTTCAATTGAGGACTTCATTTACAGCGCCTATTGTGACTATGAAGACCCACACGAGAATGACAGTCCTTGCTGCATTTCTTGCAGATGTAGTAGGTGTCTGGCAAGTCCTTATTGTGCTTTCTGTGCACTCGCTTCTCCTCTGCTAGCTGTCTGATCTTCATCTCGCCCTTCTGAAGGCCCTTGTGTAACCCCTGCCTCCATCTACTGCGGTCATCTGCTAGTTCTTCCCAGTTGTCCAGCTCGATGTCTACCTCTCTGAGGTCTCTCTTGCAGACATCTTTGTAGCGCAACTGGGGGCGTCCGGGAGTTCTTTTGCCAGAGGCTAGCTCACCATACAGGATGTCTTTTGGAATCCTTCCATCATTCATCCTGTGGACGTGGCCAAGCCAGCGGAGTCGACGCTGCCTGAGGGTGTGCATGGTTGGGATTCCAGCTTGCTCGAGGACGGCGGTGTTGGTCACTCTGTCCTTCCATGATATTCCAAGGATGCGCCTGAGGCAGCGCAAGTGGAAGACGTTAGCCTCTTTTCCTGGCGGGCATACAGGGTCCAAGTCAGTGGCAAGGTGCACTCTTAGATACCTACCAAGGATGGACTGCATTGTGCATCAAAGCAAGAGCTCCTGCGGACCCTGCAGTAATGACAGCCTGCAGCTGTCCAGTTGGTGGCAGAAGGGAAAGAACAGAAGAAAGGTGGGGGCAGTCGGAGACTCCTCCAACTGCACTGATGCTGCCCAGTACAGAGTTGCAGCAGCTGCCTGGGAGAGTGCCTGACTGCCCTGTTGCCTCTGCTGCCCAGGCCTGGCTTCGAGGGACAGCAGCCACCCCTCCCCCAGCCAGACGGTACAGGGCAGCAACTGGGAGTGTCTCATTCTTGCTCCCTGCTCAATGGGGGTGGGGGTGAATGTGAGGTTGCCATAGCAGGACGACAGCTTCTCTCCCCACCCCTCACAGTTAAAGTGGGATAGGGCCAAGCTGGAGACGTATGGCAGACATGTCCTCCCCTTTAGCTGGCTTCTCCTCCACCCCCAGTATGGGGAGGCACACGCTGACTATGATTAAATGCAGTGGCTTATGGCAACATGACTTGCATTGACAAAAGCTTGCGATGTGGATGTGCCATAAGCTTCTGATCTTGGAGCAACATAATTTTCTGTTCCTGTTGCATGTTTTGCCCCTTCCACAAGAGAAGCCAATTATCATATTATCTTAGCTCATGCATGCTGTGCAAGTCATAGTAAAGTCCAAATATCCACTACAAAATTCAGTGGCCAATGGAAGCGCGACTTACATTGAGATCAACTTTGTATGGAAACCTTTTTTTTTTTTTTTTTTTAACACCTTAATAAAATGAAGACATAATTTGAAAGATAATATGTTTTACATCTGAAAACATACAGTTTTACAAAACGGGATAGGTCATTGAATATTGAATTTAACCTGCATTTAGATTGCATGTCCTTCTGGTCAGGGAGTGTCCACCACACCCGCTGATAAGGGGGAGCAAAGCGGGCAGCTGGCGCCAGGACTGGTCTTTCACCACTGCCAAAGTAGTAGTGGGAGTGGCTGGAGCTCTGGGCCCCTTTGAATTGCCTTTGCAGCACAACTCCGGCTACACACAGCTGGGAGAAGACGGAGGGACTATGTCATGGTCCTGACCGCACTGAGGTTTGAAAGCTCTAGGCCCCACCCTTCTGCTATTTGGTCCACCTTTTCTGGGTCACAGAGCCATGACACCCTCCCACTTTGCCCCATGGCCTATGGTAGCTCTTGGTGGCCTTAGTGTCTACTACTGTGCTTACAGAGTGCCTAATATAATGGGACCTTGTTCGTGTTTGATCCTTATGTTTTACTGTAATACACCTAGTTAATAATAGATATGGCAGCAGAATGATAGAACACATAACTAGTTAGCTTTCCAACATGAACTTCAAATACTGAGATCTGGGTCAGTTAGCTACATTAAAGCTCAGTGAGAATAATTCATCTCTGATGAGGTAATCAGACAGCAGACACTAATTGCTGGACCAACAAATAAAAATATGACAAACTTGACCGGAGGTGGGAGAGGCAAGCAATCAACTGCTTTATTCTGGAAGGCAATGTCCTCTCTCCTTTGGAAAGTTAACTCATCCTTTTAAATTCATAGCTGTAATAGATCAACCTATGAAGGCAACAACAAGTAGATACTGATTTGTGTGACTATGAATGCTAAGATTTGCCATTATTCATACTTTGCACCTCAGTAAATATCCAACTCACAAATCACTGAATCTTGAAACCAAGAAAGATAGCAAAGTTAATCACCTTGGTGCGGTAACTCTTGTTCTTCAAGGTGCGTCCCCATTGGTGCTCCCCATCAGGTGCTGGACTGATCCCAGTGCCACAGACTGAGTTCTAGAGCTCACCCTTGGACCGGTCAGCAAGAGACACAAGATGTCTATTAGATTTTCAGAATGAGTTAGTTCTGCCAATATAAAAGGCCAATGCCCTCCAAGCATCCAGGGTGTACAGTGATGCTTCTCGAGCAGAGGTGAGAGGCTTAGGGTAATATGTTCATCAAATAATGGGTTCATTTACATGAAAATCTGAGCACACTTTAGGGATGAAGGTCTGGTACAGCCTAAGAACAACCCCGTCTTTATTCAAGATTGTATAAGGGGAAATAACCACAAGAGCTGAGAGTTCACTGACTGTTCTCACTGAGGTAATAGCAAGGAGAAAAAACACCTTCACCATCATGAATTACAAAGGTTCAAATGGTGGTGCCATGAAAGCATTAAAAACTAGGTCTAAATCTCACCAAGGAGGAGCTAGATGAGGAGGAGGGTGCAAATTAGCAAGGCCTTTAAGTCACAGTGGTAGGATGTACAAAAACTGAGAATTCTTGTATAGGTTGGATGAACACAGTAGTGGCCGCAAGGTGCACCCAAGTGATGCCAGCACCAATCCTGAGTTCTTTAAATGTAGAATGTAGTTCAGAATTAAGTGCAAAGAAGCAGATTTTGGTCCCATGTCTTGTGCAGAGCTCCATGAAGTGAACCCATGCCACTTGGAGTAGTAGGTGGCTCAGGTATTTTCCTGACACCTTTGTATTAGCACCTCTTTAACTTGGTTGGAGCAAACGTGATCAGAGGCATTCAGCAAACTCGGAGACACAGTGTGAGGTAAATAGTTTATATTTGAGGATGAAGCAGGGATCCCTGGTTCTGAGATAGGAGATCAGGAGGTGTTGGGAGCAGGTATGGGAATATGCATTGTCGTAACGGAAACCAGTTCTGGTGAGCCCTGGCCGTTGTTCATATCTTGTGTAGCCCATTGGGGATGAGCACCATGAGAGGGAAGGCATAAAACAGGACTCCCATCCATATGATGAGAAAAACGTCACACAGCAACTTGGTCTCTACTCTGCTTCTCGAGCAATAATAATGGCATTTATTGTTGTTGAAGGTGGCAAAAACCTCTACGAGGGGCGTGCCCCATCAATGGAAGAGGAGATGGAGGACTCCATCATGCAGCTGCCACTCGCAGTCCAGCGCAAAATGCCTGCAAATGCACCAGTTCCAGAGTCAGATGGCTTCCACACATAGGGATTGTGAACACGCTCCACCCTAGTGACTGCTATATCGTGGTGATGTTGTCAGTAAGTATCTTGACTGTGGTATTGGGAATGTGTTTGTGGAAAAGGTGACAGGCACTGAGGACTGCCCTGAGCTCTAGCAGGCTGATTTGCAAAAGAGTCTCAGTTGTGACTAGCGACCCTGAACCGACCTTGTACGTATGTGGACACCCTAGCCCAGAAGAGAAAAATCCGTAGTGATACACACTGTGGGTTCCTGAGGATGAAAAGGTACCAGTCAGCAGGCTGTGCCATTTCATCCACCATGTGAGGGAATGATGGACCTTTAAAGGAAGGGAGACTGACCTGTGCAAACTGTTTTTTGTGTGATCATAGATGGAGCTTATCCAGTGCCGAAAAGTGTGAAAGAGAAGTCTGGCATACTGGACTACATACGTGGTAGCCACCATGCGGCCCATTGCTTTCTGAACTGTTGGACTGGTGGCAATAGCTTGTATTAAGTCCTGAATTGCCTGAAGACCCTTTCAGGGGCAGGTACGCTCTGGTGAATACATCATCAAGCCTGGCCTCTATGAACTTTAGGTCCTCTGTAGGAATGAAAGTAGATTTTTGGTGATTGAC
This sequence comes from Carettochelys insculpta, assembly GCF_033958435.1. NCBI lineage: Eukaryota > Metazoa > Chordata > Testudines > Carettochelyidae > Carettochelys > Carettochelys insculpta. Next base: position 193,792,832 of record NC_134139.1, read on the forward strand.
CAACAGCCTGCGATGACTGAATGTACCCTTGGTGATAGCAACCATGTTGGAAGTTTCTGTTCACGATTTCCCTTTGAAAAGGCAGTCATCAAGGTGGGGAAAAATGACAACTCCTTGACGTAGATGGGCTGCAACCACCACCAGGGTTTTGGAAAATACCCTAGGTGTGACGGACAAGCCAAAGGGCATCACCCGATACTGAAAATGTTCCAAGCCCACTGTGAAGTGGAGGACCCATCTGTGTTCTGGATGGATTGTCACATGGAAGTATGCATTCTGAGGAGAGAGGACAGCAAACTACTTGTTGTGCTCCAGTGCTGGTATGAAGGAAGCAAGCATCACCATCTTGAACCATTGTTTTTGTAAGTATCGATTCAGGCCCCAAAGGCCTAGTATCAGTTTCCATCAGCTCATTCTTTTCTGCACGAGAAAGTAGCGGGAGTAAAAGCCCTTTCCCTTGAATTCTTCTGGTACCCTCTCCGTGGCTGGATGAGAAGCAGGTGGTTGACTTTTTCGCACAGTAGTGTCTCTGAAGGGGTCTCTGAAGGCGGATGGGGTAGGTGAGGTGGTGGGAGGGATAGACAGGTAGGGAACAGGGTATCCTGACCAGATGATTTCTAGAACCCACTTGGTGGTGATGGAGGCCCACTGGTGGAGAAAGGGCCTCAAGCGATGGTGAAATTTGTGGGTAGCAGAACAGTCCAAGATGGTGAGATGTGAGGGTTCGGTGTCCCTGACAAAACTATCAAACCTGCTGCCTAGCAGACTGGTGAGGTTGCATCCATTTGTCATTATTTCGGTGCTTGGGCGGATGTTGTCATGAATGCAGTCGGCTGAATGTACGTTGTTGTTGATGGAAAGACTGTCTTTGGTATGCATAAAAAAAGTGTCTGATACAGAGTGAACCTGCGTCGTCGGTAGGGAGGCATGTACATACCTAAAGCGTGGCGTGTCATGCACAAGTCCTTACTTGAAGTGCAGGACTGAATCAGTTCTTTTGGCAAACAATTTTGACATATCAAAGGGAAGGTCCTCCATCATGGTCTGGAGCTCTTTTGGTGCTCCTGCTGACTGTAAATAAGAAACACGTCGCATAGCATGGTCATGGCAGTAGCACGTGTGGCCGTATCAGCTATATCCAATGCAATGTGGATGGCCACTCTAGCTGATACATGTCGCTCCTGTTCAACAGACTTCAGAATAGGATGCTTTGATTCTGGCAGATAATTCATTAAGGTCGCCAATTTACAATAGTTCTCAAAATCATGTTTGATGAGATGTACCAAGTAGTTAGCAATATGCAACGAAAAGGGTGGCAGAGGAGTAGACTTTTCTGCCAAAGGGGTCCAGCCTCTTTGAGTCCTTGTCTGGCAGCAGTGTTTTCAAGTGTGGTGCTTTTGATCTGTGGTGAGCAGCGTCAACCACAAGTGAGTTACGCTGTGGATGGGTAAATAAAAGCTCCATTCCCTCAGGAGGGGCAAAGTAGCACTTATACGTGAGCTTGTTGGAAGGAGGAATGAATGCCAGTGTTTGCCAAATGTCCTCTGCAGCCTCCAATATGGCCTTGTCTAGAGGTATGGCAACTTTGGAGCTCTAGACAGGTTACAGATTTTTGAGGAGATGATGCCTCTTTCGTTCCACCTCAGCTATTTTAACCTCTTGACTGAGGGCAAACACACTTGAGTAAGTCACTGAATTATTTAGTGTCATTGACAAGGGCCATGTCTCCCAGTATAACAGCCTCATCTGGTGAGGATGACTGATCAGTTGGAGAAACAGCCATCTGTGGTTCTCCATTGTCTGATACTTGCCCCTCTTCCAGCTTAGAGCGTTGCTCAGGGGGGTATGCTGGTGGGCAGAAGGTGATGGTGGAGGAATAGGTGAATGCCATGAAGAGGAGCAACACGTGTCTTTAAAAGGTGAGTCATGCCAGTTAGACGAATAATATGGCAAATGAGAGTGATAACGACAATAACAATTTGGGATGGGATGGATATGGTCGGTGTTGTGATGTTCCATAGTGGTGCATCATCATCATCAACTACCATGGGCTCAGAGCCCGTTGATGTCTGATGCCTCTCTCACTATTTCCTTCCATCTTTCCATGTCCAATGCAGAATGGCTTAGTTTCTGTAGACTAGCTCCGCACCACTCTATTATATCGTCTATCCATTCTCTGTGGGGTCTGCCCCTCCTATATGATCTGTCCATTATACTAAACACCAGTGTCTTGATTTCTCGTTCATCGTTCATTCTACAAATATGGCTGAACAGCTGTAACTTCAGTCGTATAACCTTCTGCAGTAGGTTCTCTTTTGGCTGTAACTTCCTATATAATTCTTCATTGGTGACCTTCTGCATCCATCCTAGTCTCAGGATCTTTCCATAAAAACTCCTTTCAAATGCCAATATTCTTCTCTTCGAATATTTTATCACCCACGTCTCACATCCATACAATATACTGCTGAATACGTTTTGAAGACGCTCAGCTCTGTTCCTAAGCATTGCTTTGCTGTTCCAGATCTTAACCATCACCTTCAAATTTGCTCTTGCTTTTGCTATTCTAGTTGCTATTTCCTTCTTACAGTCTAGATCATATGTTGTGTTGCTCCCGAGATGTGAGCTTCTCTACGTTCTCTAGTTCAATCCCATCTACACTGACCTTCCTTCCTATTTCATTTTCTCCAAATATCACTGTTTTATTGATGTTCATAATCAGCCCGTACCACTTCCGTTCCTCAAAGAGCACCTGCATCATTTTCGCTAGCTTCTCCTCATCTTCCTCAATGATAATCTGCGAACCTCAAGTTAATTCTTTTCCTGTACACAGATATCCCTTCTACCTTTCTTGATCTTGTCCATTGCCCTCTCTAGATTCGTGAAGATACTCAACAATATCCCATCTCCTTATCTTGTACCTCTACTCATTCCAAACTGACTTCCCAACTCCCCGCATGTTCTCACCGCTGCCTCCGCATTGTCATTGATATCCTTCGACAACTGCATAAGTCTGATATCCACTCTGTACGGACTCCAACACCACCCAAGTCACTTTCTGATCTATATTGTCAAATGCTTTCTGAAAGTCGACGAAGCAAGCGTAGACGTTCTTGTTCTTTCATCGAGCTTTCTCTGCTATCAATCTTAGCGCCAATATCTGCTGTATGATACTTCTATCTTTCCTGAACCCTGCTTGCTCATCCGCTAGATGTTGTTCTATCTGTGATCTCAGTTTCTCTGTCAGTATCATCATCAGCACCTTGCCAAGATGACTCATTAGGGCAATCATTCTGTAGTTATTGCACATTGTCACTAGCATGGATCTTGTCCATTCCTTAGGTATCTTCCCTTCTTCCCATGCTATATTACATAGTCGGTGCATTTCTTGAATCATACCACCATATTTGATCATCTCTCCCGTGATCTTATTTCCAGGACTCTTGTTCTTTAGTCATTTCACTACTCCTTCTACTTTCTCCTTCGAAATATCTGTCTCGCTCTTGATGCTCAGTAGAAATATCTCTTTCAGTTCTTCCATCACTCTCTGAGACACTCGGGTCCAACTGTGCTTTGTACAAATCTGTATGATACCTTGTCCATCACTGCACAATCTGCTCCTTGTTCACGAGCACCTCTTCGTTTTCATCTTTGATTGCCATCTGCTTTGGCTACCACTCCCTATTAACATTCCTAATCAATTTATACACCTCCCTAGTCTTCCATTCGCTGTAATACCGCTCTAGATCTTCACACTGCTCCTCTAACCATTTCACCTTATCCTTTCTGGCCACTTTCCTTACCTCAAAGCATTTCACCCTATATTGATATTCTGCCCTCTTGGAAACATCCCTTCTGATCTTCAAAGCTCTCTTCTCTTGGATCAACTTCAGTATCTCCTGTGTAATCCACTTCTTATTGACCTTTTCTTCTGGAATAGTCTGCTCAATTGCCTCTTCTATCGCTGGGGCTATCCCTTCGACTCTCCTGTCTAGGTCATTCTCTGTGCCTGCATTCCTAATCTTCTCTTTGAGCGCTGCTCTCTACGCATTCCCTATTTCTTCCTCTCCTAGCCTCACCATATCTCTTTTTTTCTTAAACTGTATCTTACACTTTCTTTTGAGTTTTATCTTGATGTTTGTAACCACTAGACTGTTGTCCGAGTCTATATCTGCTCCTTGGAAAGTTTGACACTGTTGTACTGATGTTACCCATAGTCTTACCAAAATCCTATCTATCATGTTCTTGGTCTTCCCGTCATTTGATCACCATGTCCACTTCCTACAGTCCCTTTGCTGGAATTTTGTGTTGCAGATCACCATCTCATGCTCCGTAGCAAACTCTAGTAGTTTCTTTCTCTGTAACCACACTTTCCCATGACTCTCTCCCAACCTTCATTACCTATTCCAACCTTTGCTTTCCAATCTCTTTCAATGATCAACACATCTCTCTTCGGTATCTCCTCCAGCATCTTTGTCAAGTCTTTATAGAATAACTCAATCTCTTCCTCCGTACTGTTTGATGTGGGTGCATAAACCTGAATGACCGAGATGTTGAATGGTTTTGCTTCGAATCTCACTACCATCATTCTTGCACTCACCAGTTGATATTCTAACAATGCTCCTTTAGTTCTTTTGCTAAGAAGGAATCCAACTCCTGCCTCATGCTTCATTTCGTTCCCTGACCAAATGACTTTGCAACCACACATCTCTCCTGATGCAGTCCAATGCACCCCTGCCAGTCCAAGTATATAGCATCGGTATCTCTCCATCTCCTTCCAAAACAGCAGTAATTTTCCAGTTGCCCACAATGTTCAGATATTCCAATGGATAACATATGTTTTAGTTGTAATTTTCTTTCGGTAGCCAACTTATCAACCCAACCCAAATTGCTTGATTAGTTTCGCGGACCTTGTTTATCCGGGCAACGTCCGAACCTGCATCTTTTATCATTTAGTCATACTGGCATCAGATTTCATTCGTATTGTTGTTTCACGGTCAGCACATCACTACTCATCTGACCAACCCTCCTCCTGTTTCCAGACTTGGGCCTGGCATGGAACCCCCACAGGCTTCATAGCAGAGTTTACAGTGGTGTTGAAGATAAATACGGTGAGTGAGGGGATTCCAAGCAACCACAGGAAGGTACAGGCAAAGGAGAAACCGAGAAGTAATGGTGGTAATAATGAGTGAGAGATATTGTTGGGCTTAGAAATGACGAAAGCAGCCTTTTGATAGGGGGACTGATGCGACATGTCCTAAGGTGAACGATTGCCTTTGTGGGGATAATGAGGGTGCTGGAGAGAAGGTTAAGGATAGTAAATGTAGGGAAGAGCTACGATACTTAAGTCTTTGCAGGACCCTTGCACAGTTCTCTGTGCAGATATGCAGCACCTCTTGGTGCCAGTTCTGCCAGTGTGAACTGGTTACCTCAGTGCTGTCCTCCATGCTGTTCTGGATGTTATATCTTTCAGGATCCTCGGCACCAAGTCCTTCCTTGCTGGGTCCTTTGGTGTAGGATCTCTCAGTCCCAGCTCTTTCGGTGTTGAGTCCTTTGGTGCCGATGTTTAGATGGCCTATCTCTCAGCACTGTGTCCTTGGGTGTCAGTCTCGAAGCAGGGTAATGGGTCAGTGCTGTGTATTCCGGGGCCACCAGTGCCAATGCTGACTTTGATGCTGATGGATCTTGAGACTATACCATGGTCGCTTTCCTTGCTGCTTTTGTGCTTAAGGCTGGTTCTAGTGTGGCTGGCTCTGAGTCCCTTTCGTGGGACTTGTCTGAGTCTCTGGGTCTACTCTGTGAGTGCCGGCAAGGATCCAGCCAGAGAAGCCCAGGCTCTCTTTGGCGAGGTTTCTATGATTGAGGACACTTGCCTTTTATATGACTGAGCCTTGGGAGAAGCCACAGCCTGTGATGACGAAGGCTGCAGGGCTTTATCAAAAAGAAGCATTTGGAGCCACATCTCTTGGTCACAGCAGGCTTTTGCTGTGAGCTTTGAGCAATGTACACATTTTTGTGGCACGTGAGCTTTGCCAAGGCATCTGATACAAAAGGAATGCCTGTCTGCAAGCAAGTTACATTGTTTGAATCCCAGAAGGCCAGGCATATTGGAGCTTTACCAGGAACTAAACAGAGAGAAGCTATAGTCACCTGCTGCTTCTTCGCTGTCCCTTTTTTTTTTAAATGAACAAAAACTCACAGATATATAGGTAACTTAGCTATGAGTCCTAAATTTACCCGATATCTTGAGCTTTTCTCTCTCTTTTTTTTTTTTTTTTTTTTAAAACAGGTGGAACAAGAACTACCAAACTGGTTAGCAAATATATACAAAAGGTTTAGAGATGGTCTCACTCTAAAGGATCCTTGTGAGGAGTGGAGAGAAGAGGAATGTTCCATCTGCAGCCTGAGGCAGTTGAAGAGAAACTGGTGGGAGATGGACCTCATACATCATGAAAAGAGCATGAACGGAAAGGAACAGCAGCTGTGGATGCACAGTCTAGAAGACTATGGCTCTAGAAAGATCTCTGGCTGTGGCGCTGGGATGAGCACAGTACATGATGTGTAGCACCAATGGGGACCATTCAAAGAAGAACAAATTGTTATTATAATGGAGCTTTCTCATGAAGTTTGTTTTATAATGAGACCAGTGGGCAAATACTGCATAGCTGTTACATCCCATAACAGATTAAACACAGAAAAGCATGCTAGAAAACAATACATTTGAAAGTTTATAAACAGAATTTAAAGCCATGTTTTAAAACAATTCCTTGTCCTTCAATTATCTCCTTTCTTCAAATGGTCTTGTATGAAAAATAATGTCCTCTGTTAACACCACAACTAATTCTATATTTAAGATTGCAGGACAAGTCTCCTTGTCAAAAAGTAGTGTCTGCTGCAGTGCATTTGAGAAATGAAGGAGAAAAATGTATTTCAAGTAAATGAATTTTTTAAAGTTGACAGTAACAATTTCAAAGGAAAGAATGATACTTTGTGGAGAACAATCCTGCATTTGAATGGAGATGGACTGGGAGATATAAATCTACTCTAACTTTGTGTGTGACCATGTTTGACAGCTTATGTTTTATATATGATTCGCAAGCCACTTTCAAAGCAGTTTCAGAAATGCTTGGGTAGGATTAAATGACTCATGCATCTCCCAAAACTGGATGAAGTGACGTTCTGAATACAGTCTGGTAAAGAAAATGAAAGAAAATACTAAAAACAAGAGCAGGGGCAATTTCCATCTTAGAAAAAGGCAACAAGACTCAAGGATAGGCTTATCTGCTTTCCTGAGGAACTGTTAGCACAGATCAAGCCAATGTGGATAACTGGTTTACCGCCACAGCGAGGGCTACTGAAAGATTAAGATATTAAATGTGAATAAAGGGAGAAGAATCCAGTCCATTAAAAACTGCATTTACTACACTGATTCCATTTTTTTCCCGTTCATCCTGGCAAAGGAGGACAGCAGGACATTATAAATAGTTATTTGACCTTCCCTCATCTAAAACTTTATTTGCAGAAACAGTATACCATTACAATTGTAATTTTAAGAGTCAAGTATGATGTTACCGTAGCATATCAGCCATAGCAACCATATAAGATGTTTTTTCCTTTTTGCAATCCTTTGCTATCCTGTGCTATATACATTTCAAATACACTTAATCATCCATTGCCATGATGTATCTAATCATTTGAGGAATGAGAGTCAAATACTTACAATGAATAAAGTTTACTCACATGAGTAAATGGAGGCAGGGAGAGAAGGAGTCAGGCCCTTAGGAAAAAAACGGTGGCAATTTTAAACCAAGTCTCTCAGATCAAAACTTTCAATATACTTGGCTGCACTTTAGACAGAAGTAGGATAGGATTTAATTCTCCAGATGAGAAAAAAAATTGCTAAACCATGCAAACTAATTCACAGAATTTTTTAAAGCTAGGCTATTTAACCAAAACACAAAACACACAAGCTATATCTTTTACGTGTCCTTTTAATAAAATACATTTGCATAGTTATGAGTTTTTAAAAACAAAGATGAACAATTTTCTCATGCCAAGCATAGCCTGCATTTGCACGGTTTTAACATTTATCCCCAACCCTTAATACTACAGCTTGAAAAGAACAACAAAAGATATTTCAAGGCAACGCACACCATTACATAACAGTTTAATAGTTCCCTTATATTAAAGTGTCATTATTCTATAGCAGCAGTCAGCATCACTATGGGCAATAATCTGTCAGCATTCCTGTAACAGACTTCTATTTACAAGAATTTATAATCTCACTAGAATAAGTCACTCTGGGATCCACTTTGGTGAACAAAGTCTTGAGCTCAGTAATTAGTCACTCATTGCTAGGAGCAACTTCAATTATTATTAGAATGCAGGATTTGCGTACATATGAAACTTCTACCTTTTTAAGCTCCTAGAGATAATAAAAAATACTTAATACTGAGCATTTTTATACTGCTATGTATATCTTCAAAATGCTTCAAAAGCATAAACTACTCATTCATCAGTCTCTACAACTGGATGCATCCTCGGCTGGGCCTAATGCAGGGGATTGACCCGTCTGTATCTGATTACAAAATAAAGAACTCAGCTTTGCAAATTAGATGCCTACAGAATTTGGAAACATTCCAATACCAGCTGCTGTGTAAGTATAGCAATATTTTTATTCCTCCCCATTCTACTAGTGAAGGAATCTCCCCAGCTCTCATGCCACCCTTGTAGGGCTTCAGTCATGCCATCCTTCCTTGTGTCATGAGGGACTGGACCCTGTATAACTAACTTTCTTAACTGGCTGGAATGGTGGCTGAACCTAGTCTCGCCCCAAGCTTAGGCCTGAGAAAGACTGGATCACATTGTAATCTCAGAGACTCTAACATAGTTTTGAGCATCAAAATTAAACCCACAAGAAGAAGAAAACTCACTTTTAACCCTAAAATGGGCTTGGACTAAGCTGTTCCCCTCTATATACCTGTGTTGATACAGCAGGGTTCTTTTAAATCTTGCTTTAAAATATTCTGCATACCCTCTTCTTATCAGTAATCTAAAACGTGTATTGAAAAAATTCACTCTGTACCATTATGTGACCAACTACACAGTTATCTTGTGCATTATGTCTAACCTGATAAATCTGTGTGATATAGAAGATAAACACTAAGAGGAAGGGACTGCCACCTTTCCCATTTTTTACAATGTGGTGCTCAATGATGATGCTCAGATAACACTGGTATATGCAGTGCAATTGTAGTCATGGTGGTCCCAGAATATTACAGACAAGGTGATAATGGACCAACTTCTGTTTGTGACAGAGATAAGCTTTTGATCTCTGTATTCCTCTCACCTGCAGTTGGTCCAACAAATGATGCTGCCTCTCACATTTTGACTCTCAAATAACACTATAACATGGCAGCATGTCTCTCAACTCAGCTTCAGAACCTGTAAGTTCAAACTGTACGCAACTGTTTGTATTTTAATTGTGAATGCTTACTTCCAGCTCTGGGTTTACATGTGTCCAAACACAGAACTATAGGCTATGATCCCAAATATTCAACACCAGCTGTGCATAAGTGGGTAAAGTATTATAGACGGCTAAAAAATAAATTATTTCCCAGCACCTACTAGAAAAGGCATGGCCACATTTATGTATTTTTCTTTTGACAGTGGTCTTTTAGAAATTGGGCAATCAAGACAACAATTTTATTGCTTGTCAGGCAGTGAGATCTGACCTAACCCCTTAGGTTAATAATACTTTTAATGTTGAATTTTTGAAAGTGGATGAGTCATAAAAGGCATCCACATATTAGCCTACAGGAAGTGACAATTTGATAACACTGTTGTACCACAGCAGCACACTTGTGCCTCTATCGAGCAGATCTGCAAAATCAGAAAATGAAGAGAAGGCAATACAGAGCAATTGGCACAGTTTAACAGAAATCTAATTTCAACATGAAAAATACATTAAGTCAGCTATAACATTGCCATTTGAGCAATTAAATAGCAGATTCTTTGCCTCTAATTAGACTTAATTCATTCAGTAACAAAATACTGAGACAAAATATAACTGGAATAAAAATCCATTTATAGTTTTATGTAGGCACCTTTCTGTAATTTGTATTGCACAAAATATCTCTCTCTGACCTAAAGGACACATATACATTACTTGATAAAGTACATTAAATACATAATATTTCACTCCTTTTCTATAACTTTTGGAAGGAGGCTTTTAAATCTCTGCAATTTTATTAACATTTTTTTCCTGATAGTACCTCACAACATTCATATATATTGTAAACTTACAGCAGTTTGTAAACAATTTCAGATTGCATAATCCAGCTTTGTTATTTCAACCCCAAATTCAGGAAACAAACTGAATTTAATATTATATCTACCAGAAATTCTCTTTGTAATGTATGGATCATAGAACTGTCTTATAAGATGAACAGTCTGCCACTAAACAGACCCGTTCATTTTAAATGCAACTAAAGGACATTTTATTTACTAGCTTCCCTGCCACGCTTCTGAAGTAATTTAATGCTGCTAAAAATACCAAGATTTATAGCCCTGGAGGCAGAAATCCTGTATCCACATAACAGACAGCATGGTCAGTACAAGGGTACCTAAAACACTCTGCCACTGTGCCCCTCAACCCTGACCTGGAAAAGCTACCTCTGTGGCTGGAGAAAAGATGGTACAGTTTCCAAGCCCATTTAAATCTTCGGCCTGCCTCTTTAAGCTGCCATGGGTGTCTACTAATGTCCTTTCTGCTGGATACTTGTATAGGAGGAACCTGACTGAGACCACCAATTCATTTTGTATAGGAGCAAGAACAGTTTTCAGAGTCCAAAGACTTTCTTCTCTATTGACTTGGGCTAGATATGAAAAGGTGTCGTAGAAATGAAAGTCTCTGTTTTCAATTACCAATCTTCAGAGCCATTCAATTCTGTACCAGAGCTCTTAATTTAAAAAATACATAATAATAATGAGGGCAGGTTAATGAGTCCAACAGCACAGAGGCAGCATGGTACCCATTGTAGTAAAATTAGGGTACACTGTTCACCAAAACTAATGACAACAAGTGTGTTACAATGAAGAAGTGTTTGAAGGAAGGTGGCAATCAAGAGATAGGACATACCCATTCAAAGGAACCTGCAGGTCAGCCCACAAATTTTATTAGTCTACCTTCACCTTCCTTTGAGAGAAAATGTCCCATAGTGTTGCTATGATGAGGTGAGAGAAGAAAATGAAAGAAAATATTTTCCCTTCTAAATTCCTCTCCTCACAAAACAGCCATTTGGAAGGCTGGACTGAATCAGACAAAACAGTTCTGTGATTTAAAACCTAACCACATGGCATACTGGTAGTCACAGTGGCACTCTGTAGTAGAAAGGTAGACCAAGGCTTTTTTTTTTTTGGTGAATCATATGTTGCCAATTAAAAAACCTTATTGTGTACAGAATTAAACTAAGTCTATCAAAGCAGTAATCAGCAAACATGTTAATTCTGCAAAGTATGCTTGTTACAGCATTATAAGACATCTGCCTATATAAAACAGCACAGCTAACTTGTGCAAATAGTGGGTCTTTGTGTGTCTGAAATCCCACCACACAAGGGATACCTTAATATGCATGCTAATAATCTATGATTATCAATAAGAAAAGGAAATAACACTAGAGAAAACTAGAGTGGACAGCAGTGAAAGCCACACAAAGACCCACTATCCTTTCTGGCTTTACAAATTAATTGTAACAGTAGATTATAAAATACAAAAAATTAATTCATGTGTGTATCTATCACTCAACCGAAGCAAATGGATTGTGTCAGATATTTGAGCAGGACTGTCCACCCTGCCTCCACGTTATAGTCAAACTTGGATAGTGGGTCTCTGAGGAGCTTTCACACAGGAAGACAACACTGAGTCCTAAAAAAAAAAAAAAAAAAAAATGAAGGATAAAATGAACACAAACAAATTGGAAGAGTGAAACTTGAGTACTAATTACAAAAGAAGGCAGAATAACACCGAAAGGTTAGAAAGGAATGACTAACACTCAACCTTCCTAGCATAAAACATCATGCCTTTCTATATTTAGTTCCATATTTTATAAGCATACATAATTATTTGTGACTAAAAATAATTTTATCAATCAGCCATCACAGATACTCACCAGTATGCTGTAGCTAATTCACTCACACACAAAAAGTACCCTTTCATGAAAGGTGTCATGGTCTACTGCTACTTAAGTTATGTGGATCTAAAATCTGGCTCACCTGAAGTCAGTAGTTTTGCCACTGACTTCACTGAAGCTTGGATTTCACCTACAAAATTAATAGTAAGGAAATACTGCTCCACTTTCTATGCACTTCTGAAAATGTCTCCTCAGATTTAGGCTTCTGGTTACAAATAAAATTAACTTGCTCATGCTTGTCAGTGACCCATATGAAATAAATCTTGGGTGCCTATAGAATATATGTCCATGTCACAGAAATCATCATTTCAATCTGCACCAATGCTGGCCACCTCATTTTGGAAGCTAATGACTTCACAGGAATAAATGATGTACTGTACTGCTCTTGCTGTACTGGTATGATAAGCTTCCATTGGGAAATTATGAATGATTCATTGTAAGAATAGTACATACAAGCATGCCATTAAATATGACTATAAACAGAGGGTTGTGAATAGTCCTTTATTTGTATCTATATATACGCACATCTTAACTGCATATTGAAAATTCTCTTCACTGAAAGATAACTCATTCTTCATCTCATTCATGTCAATTTAGTGTAATTATTAGCATGAGGACTATTAAAATGTCATCACAACATAAGGAACCATCACACAATCACCCTCAGCTTGGTTCTCAAATATTCAATTCTGCAGGTCACTAAGAACAATCTGCTTACTATCAGTAGCCCATGGATCACAGTTTGACAATCAGGGAGATAATACTATTCTCTTCACCTGCTGCTGTAAAATGCTGTGTGTGTGTTGTATATGGAGATACACATCTCGCAGAGCTGGAAGGGACCTCAGGGGGTCATTAAGTCCAGTCCCCTACCCTGCTGGCAGGACCAAGCACCATTCCCCCCATTTGCCCCAGATCCCTAAAGGGCCCCCTTAAGGATTGAGCTCACAACCCTGGGTTTACCAGGCCAATGCTCAAACCACTGAACTATCCCTCCCCCATGAGTGAGTGAGAGAGAGAGAGAAATTTGCATATCCAATGTCAAATGCCAGCACTTTCCACTGACTATAACAGGTACCAGGAAACAAAATGTAAGGAAACATGCAGGCTACAACACTTGAGCTGAATTCCTAAATTTGTCTTTTAAAATATACACTAGCCTTCTCATGTCGTATTCATTTATTTGAGGTTTTAATCCCCAAACAGCACATTGCATCAAAGTAATTCTGTGGGAAGAATCCCCCACTGATTTCTACAACACACTTATGTTACAGGTTGAACCTCTCTCATCCAGCACCTTTAGGACCTGACTGATGCTGAACCAGAGAATTTGCCAGACACGGGAGGTCACAATTATCTAAGAGCACTACCAACACTTCCACTGCTCATTGGGATATTAGAAGCCATTTAGGAGTAAAATAAAGCTAAATAACAACAGCAGAGAACACTGAGAGCCAGAAATGGTATCTATAAACAAACTTTATGATAGGAAACTTGCCCACATCCATGATAAATGGATATCCAGCTAACTAAAATCATGCCAGACCGCAGAAGTTGCTGGATCAGAGTGCCAGACTAAAGAGGTCCAACCTGTAGTTTCTGCAGCAAAGTTAAATAAGTACAGCATAAAATGTGCCAGGTATTCAAGCTGGGGTTGGCATCCGGCCCTGCTCTGCCTCCCCGGACAGGCAGCAGGCATCTGGCCCTGCTGGGCAGCTGGCCTACTCTGCTGGCCCCAACCAGGTAACCAGCCCCATGGCAGCCAGCCCTGTAGTGCTTATGCATGAGCTTTTAGCTAACCATGCAAATACCTGACGTGTGCAGACACATTTGATGGGTGCACATGCAGCAAAGTTAGGTGCTTAGCTGACCATCTATTTAAACACATGATTTGCACAGAATGTGTATGTTTAGATTTAGACACGATTCTTGACACCAGAAATTGAAAGCTGGGTCTTTGCAGACAACCACTCAATGAAAAAAAAATAATAATGAGCACATTCTAAGCAGGAATTTAGAAATTTTACCTCTCCCCATGCCCCACTTCCTGTTTCACTTTAACTTTCCACATCACCTGGTTCTCTTTCAGACATCAGCAAACTGCCAAGTGTATTTTGTTACACTACCTGAGTGGAGAATGTCCTTCTGACTATTGCCCTGCCAGGACATCTTACACCATCCAGTAGGGCAGCATTTCCCAAAGCGTGGTACGTGTACCACCAGTGGTACACAAAAGTATTTCAAGGAGTATGTTGCGGAAATAAACCACTAACAATCAGGAGATAAGCACTGGGATGGTACTGGGAGAGGGGGTACTGCAGTAGAGGAAGAATTAGAAGACTGAAAGTAAACTCCCTGGTCAGGGCGTCATGAATTACGGATGACAAAAGTGTAAGTTTGTAATAATTAAGATGTCACCACATTAATATTACTTGTTAAAGTTTCCTCTTCACTCTTCCTAGTGAGCATCCCAGTGAAGTTCCACTTCCTTCACAAATTCCACTGAACAATGTCACGCATTTTCCCCTCCTAGAAAATTGGCTATGCTAGGTGGTATATAATGTACAGGAGGGGGCTGGCACCCAACTCAGCTGGAACACCAACCCTATGAAATCACCAAAAGACTTTGATTGTAACATGTACTTCATTCACTTACTGCATGAAGTTCCTTAACCACAAAGCATGAAGAGGATGGTTTCTTGAAACAGACTTACTGATGGAGACAACTGGAACAACCAATCACTAGTGAAAGCGTAGGCAGATGATGGTTGCAGAGTGCTACTGGTAGGCCCTCTTATCATTCACCCAGTTCCAGAAGAAAATTTTGTCCACAGCTGGTAATTGTTACTGTGGGGGATGGCTGTTACTCAGGATCCACATTTGGAAGGAAGCCATCTTACTGACATGGCAATGAGCAAATAAGAACTGCTTACATATAAAGAACCGCTCATATAAAATGTGTCTAATTATGACCCAGTTGCAAGACTACTTTTGTTGCAAATCAATAAAACGCACAAAAATCTCACACTTACAATACTTAATCTACAGAATCCCAGTAGTTTAAATGTACCACTCTCTCCTAAATCCATACACCCACTATGGCAGAACAGGCTGCGAGGGAGTGAAATACAGGAGCTGTTGAATAGTACATATCAACAAAAAAACAGACTGCAGAGAATAGGAAGTAAGGATCAGTTCACCTTGCTGAAAGGAACACAAAATTCAGGGAAGTCAATGGTCAATCTAAACTGAAACATAATAAGGTCAGTTGGGCTAACATATTTATCCTTTTGGAAAATTCCTCAGTGTTTTTAATGGTCAAAAGTGAGAAGGTTTATACCTGCCCCAAAAAATTTAGCCAGGAGTTGGGATTCTTCTTATATCCAAACAAAAAACAGATCACCATGGTAATGCCGAACCTGTGACTATTTATATAAATTTATACTCTGTGCTCTTAAGATATAAATCTTCTCTGAACTATAGATGCTTTTCCTATGCTGAGACAACTACAAATGGTAGAATATGCAACACCACAAGCTAAAGGGCTACTTTACTTTTACCATTTTGCAGCAATACCTGCAACCCAATCAAGAGAAGAGCAGAATTAACTGAAGGGAGAGGGAATTGTATGTAACCGAGAAATTAAAATCTGTGATGCAGGGACCTTCTGGTGCCAACTAGCAGGTGGCCCAGGGTATGCATAATGCTTTACAAAGATTCTCTTGGTAAGTTAACTACACAACAGTTCTCCAAAGGTGGTATGTGAAGTCAGTATTAGAAGCCAGTAGCCCACTGATCATCACAAATCATTCCAAAGAATATGTACAGATAACATTTAAGGAGTTACATATGCATATGGGAAATTATGTTTTTAATGGTTTGGAATTAAGGCCGGTCACCAGGATGCGGCATATTTCAGAACTGTTCCTTTCAGGCAAGAGACTGCAGATACCTGTCTTGCTGTTTTGACACTGGTGTATTGCACGCCTCACACGGTAGGCCTAAGGATACTTGAGCTAAAGAAAAAATAAGAGACTGCAAAATCTATGAGCAAGGAAATTTACAGCATGAAAAAACCAGCATGGGGTGTCCTGCTTATGGTTAAAGACAAAGGATTGTTAGCACAAGGAAACACAAAGGTCCTTTGCCTAAGAGGCAAGCTGTCTCAGGAAAGGAGCCACAGCACCAACCCTGGCTATAAATGTGGCAAGGATTTTGGATGAACAATACTCTACAAGGCATGAGAATACCTTGTTAATTAAGTCTAGGCTGATGTGATGCATGGGGAATGTACAGGAAGTGACATGCACTCCCACTAGTGTCAGGTCTCCCCGCGCTCACTGTCAGTGCTAAGCTGCTTCAGATGAGTGCAGGGACAGTCCCCCTCCTCCCTCCACATCTCACTGCCCAGTGGCATAGCCCAAGAGCAGCATGAGCTTCCTAGTGAAGTTAATGAGCTGACCCTTACCCCCTCCCAACAGACAAGACTTCCTTGCACTAAGGGCAGTGATAGTAAGGTACCCCTGGGCAGGGATGGTGAGGCTCTTTGCTGGGCCCTTTGGGTAGCTGGCTCCATGGCCATCACAAGAGGTGGCGCTGGGGCCTAGTCTACTCCAGCCAGCCCTTCAGTGCTGGAGGCTCTGGTGGCAATTTAAAGAGCCTGTAGCTCCTAGTTGCAGCTACCTTGGCAGAAGTGGCCAGGAGCCCCAGGCCCTTTTAAACTGCTGGGCCCTAGGATAAACCGCCCTCTTTGCTCGTTTCTCATTGGTGGCCCTACCCCCAGGAAGCATCACAAAGCCATCAAGGTTTGCTTCGAGCCGTTAATGCCTTGGGTCCAGATGACAATGCTGATTTAATTACACTGTCCCTGATCCAGCAAGAAAGGCTCCATGAGTGAAAACTGTAGTGACCTAGCACTAGAATGAGAGGTCAAAGACAGAACTTTTACAGTGCTTGTTAGGATGTAATATAGAGCCTTCACATTAACTACAGTAATTTGTTCTAGAATTCAGTCCCCAGACTGCCCCTTTCCCCTCCAAACAATCCACATTTGTTTATCTTGAGGACATGCAGCACAGACTACCCCTTGCTCAACATTTTGAAGAGACAGGGATGATTTGAGAGTTGGAAGGGTATAGGATTCACCATTTAGGCTGGGGATCTGTTTCTTCCTTGTTATGTAGTAACAGAGAGGGAGTCGTGCTAGTCTATATACCATCAAAACAAAAAGTAGTCAAGTAGCACTTTAAAGACTAGCAAAATAATTTATTAGGTGAGCTTTTGTGGGACAGACCCACTTCTTCAACCATAGCCATACCAGCACAGACTCAATATTTAAGGCACAGAGAACCAAAAACAGTAATCAATGAGCACAAATCAGAAAAAAATGACCAAGGTGAGCAAATCAGAGAGTGGAGGGGGAGGTCAAGAATTAGATTAAGCCAAGTATGCAGACGATCATTTTTTTCTGATTTGTCCTCCTTGATTACTGTTTTTGGTTCTCTGTGCCTTAATATTGAGTCTGTTCTGGTACGGCTATGGTCTGAAGAAGTGGGTCTGTCCCACGAAAGCTCACCTAATAAATTATTTTGCTAGTCTTTAAAGTGCTACTTGACTGCTTTTTCCTTGTTATGGTTTGTGGAAGCTGCTGCCCTCAAGTCTGTTTTTTACAGTAGGTATGTATTTGTAATATATTCCAGAAATGCTTAACATCTAAGGAGGTGTTAAATAGTTCATACAAATCCAAAGGAAAAAAAAAAAACGCAGTAGAACAAACACATACATACTGAGAGATTCATTGCAAGTTGCTAAATACTGTGAACAATTAAAAGCAAGGTTAATGTATCAAAGATGCAATGTTTATTTAGGGCCTCACAGGAACACTGCCGCTAGTAAACAGTGGCTGAGAAACAGAGTGGCAATACCGTTGTGTAGAACTGTCAAATGGAAGAGTGAAGTTCTGATGTACTTGCACACGTTAGATGTAATAAGGCTCCTAGTTCTAAGCTCAAAATAGTTCTAAAAAAATAATTCAATGTTAAATCTTAGAACTGCAATAAGAAAATGCTTTCAAAATTATTTCTTACACTGTTGACTTGGATCAGAGTCTGTGGTCATCTTCACATAGTTCGAAGGAAAGAGACCTGTCACGCCATTGATTTCTCCTTGCCACCAGTCTACATCATCTTTGTTCAGGACGTTAATTATCTGCCCCTTGGAGAAACTGAGCTCATCTTCATTGTTTGCCGCATAATCATACATTGCTATCACTTGACATACTATGAAGGAATAAAATAAATATTTATAACAGGTGTTAGCACATCTTCTAGTATAAGGTAAGTCACTGTTAAGATGACACAAGGCCCACAGAAAATATCTGAGATTCAAAATATTTACAAGGACCTAAAAAAAAAAAAAAAAAACCCTACAGAAGACTTTAATCTCTGTTTGGGGGCACAGTTAGATTGTCTCCCCCTTTTATTAATACTGTGTTCAATGATAAATTAAACTAACTTTGGTCAATTTTTCTCACCAGTTCCCAACTTTACAATTCCATCTACTTGGGAATCATCTAACTAGCACCTGTGCACCTTCCAAATATTCAAACATAAAAATAAGTGAAACAACTGTTGCCTCCTTTCTGCCCTGCCTATTGGAAAAAAACAGATTCATTAATTTACACTGGGTATTTGTGTGGGGGGAAGAAAGAATCTCTGTATATAGAGAATGTATTGAAAGCTAAGTCACAGAGAGAGGTTTTCATCATGAAAACCTGTGGAGTGCTTGTACAAATACTGCAGGATTCTAGGGAGTCTGAAGAATCTTAGGAAGTGGAACTAAGGAAAGCTATCCTCAACAAGACCTACACAGCGAATCAAAAATCCAAGTGAAGTCAACAGCTGCATTTGTCCACACTGGAAGAAACACAGCACACAACTGTTGTCAATAACAGTAAAGCTGCCATGTGGAAGCAGCTTTCACAGAGAGTAGAATATGAATTTTAGGCATAAACTAAGATGTGCAAGACTGCAGTCTACTTTCACTAGTTAGCAAGGCTGACAACTGCACAGCATTAGGTGAACCTTTCATACTTGAGCCACAGTCTTTCCTCCGTAGGATAGAAGCGAAGGGTATATACTCAGTGCAATAAAACAATGTAAGATGGTACATGCCAAAACAAGAACCAAAGACAGCACTGTTTTGATGAAGAAGTTGTCTATTAGGCTGTATGCTCCTTTGGACAAAGACTGTCCTCTCCTGTGTTTGTGCTGAGCCTGTGCTCCCCAGAACTGATGGCATCATAACTATCAGAGAGGTACTCATGTTACTCTGTAGCTTTGAGAACAACAAGAAGTCTTGTGGCACCTTATAGACTACCAGATATTTTGGAGCATAAGCTTTCGTGGGCAAAGACCCGCTTCATCAGATGCATGAGTGGGGGGTGGTTTCAGAGGGCTATAAGAACATTACTCCTGACGAGACCGAGGCACAAATGGTGGCGGAGTTTTGTAACTTTGTCCTCACCCACAACTATTTCAGATTTGGGGACAAATTATACCTTCAAATCAGTGGCACTGCTAAGGGCACTCGCATGGCCCCACAGTTTGCCAACATTTTTATGGCTGACCTGGAACAACGCATTCTCAGTTCTCGTCCTCTAGCGTCCCTCCTCCACCTGTGCTACATTGATGACATCTTCATCACCTGGACCCATGGGAAGGAGGCTCTTGAAGAGTTCCACCATGATTTCAACACTTTCCACCCCACCATCAACCTTAGCCTGGACCAGTCCACACAAGAGATTCACTTCCTGGACACTATTGTGCAAATAAGCAAAGGTCACATAAATACCACCCTATACCGAAAACCCACGGACCGCTAGGCTTATCTACACACCTCCAGCTTCCATCCACGGCATACTACATGATCCATTGTTTACAGCCAGGCACTAAGGTACAACCATATTTGCTCTGATCCATCAGACAGAGACAAACATCTTTACCAAGCTTTCCTCAAACTACAAACACCCACCTAAGGAAGTGAGGAAACAGATTGATAGAGCCAGATGAGTACCCAGAAGCCACCCGCTACAAGACAGGCCTCAAGAAAAACAAGAGAACACTGCTGACCATCACATACAATCCCCACCTAAGGCCTCTCCAGCACATCATCAGTGATCTGCAACCCATCCTGAACAATGATCTTTCACTCTTACAGAGCTTGGGAGGCAGGTCTGTCCTCGCCTATAGACAGCCCGCCAACCTTAAACAAATCCTCACCAGCCACCTCAAATCAGAAACCAGTGACTCTAGGCCTGGAAACAGCCCCTACAACAGTCCTCTCTGCCAACTCTGCTCACATATCTACACCAGTGACATCATCACAGGACTTAACACCAACTATGCCATCAGGGGCTGCTTTAGCTGCACATCTACTAATATAATATATGCCATCATGTGCCAGCAATGCCCCACTGCAATTTACACTGGCCAAACTGGGCAGTCTCTCCATAAAAGAATTAATTGACGTAAATCAGACAACAGGAACGGCAATGTACAGAAGCCTGTGGGGGAACACTTCAATCTCCCAGGCCACTCAGTGGCAGATTTGAGGGTGACAGTTCTGAAACAAAAAAATTTCAAAAAATCAAATGGAGAGAGAAATCTCTCAGCTGCAATGTATTTGCAAATTTGACTCCATTAACTATGGATTAAACAGAGACTGAGAGTGGCTCGCAGCTTACAAAGGCAGTTTCTCTGCTCTGGGTGCTAATATCTCCCCATTAGACTCTGACAAAGGCTCACATCCCCCTCTCTGATCCAACTTGCTTTCTCCTCTTTTGATAAGTGCTGTTGATGCTGGGCCATTTCCACCTTGCTGAATAGACCTTGTCAGCTCTGGCCCTCCCTCTTACTGGGACCCTACTCTTTAAATACCCCTCTGAAACCATGCCCCACTCATGCATCTGATGAAGCAGGTCTTTGCCCACGAAAGCTTATGCTCCAAAATACGTTAGTCTATAAGGTGCCACAAGACTTCTTGTTGTTCTCGAGGCATCATAGCTACCACCCCACCAATGAAGGTAATAGGCAGGAATTAATCAGACTAACACAGTGTACACAGACCGTTACTGTAAATGAAATAGATACATACAATTATTCAATGTTAAATACACATGAGATTTATTTTCCTACCTGAGAGAGCAGCAGGAGTAGTTCTCTCACTGCTTGGACCCAACAACTTAACATGGTTTGCAGGAAACCATCCTTTCTGCCTCTTTTTCCCTCTGGCCTATAAAAAAAATACATTGGAAAATTTAATGGGCAACTGACCAGTGGATTGAAATGCTCACCCCACCCATACAACATCTCCAAGAGTCACAAAAAAACCTGCTTCATAAGTTACAAAGCACTGAATGGATCTACAAAGACAAACTAACTTTTATTACTAAAAGCATATTCAAGTATTGCTTCACCATAATTTGCTCATCTGAGTAGAAAGTTCACAGTTAAGATTTTCAAAAGTGATTAGTCATTTTGAATGCTCCACTTGAGAAACCCGACGGGCCTAATTTTCAAAAAGATTTAAACTCTTACTTCTGAAAGTAGAGTATCTACGAAGTGTCTTAGACTAGGCACTCAAAAATGAAGGCATCCAATGTTACTAGTCACTTTTGAAAAAACTGACCTATGAATTCAGTACCACCTTTGATAAACTAATGGAGTGTGAATGTATTTAAAAAGAAAACTAGTACAGGGGATTCTTGACCAATGTTTCCTGTAACCTATGTGCTTGTGTGGCCGCTTAGTAAAAATTCAAATGCTGTCTGGCTGATTAACAGAGTGCTCACAGATATTGTGGTTCTATTTGTGGTGCACATTTGCACATACCTCAGAGCACATAAAATTATTCTGTAATTGTCCTTGGAGATGTGTTGCTCATGTCCATTCCCATTCCCTCCTTTCTTCCCCACAATCAGGTAAGACTATTGATGGTTTTCTGGCAAGAAGGAACTGAGCAGGGGAGGGGTCAGCAATAGCACATATCCAATGCCATAGTGGCACCACTCCAGGGTGCTCCATAGCCAACCGACAGATATTGTTCTGGGGAAAAATCCTCTGACAAATGGGGCATGTGACGTGCGTATACCTCTCTGGGAATGGACATTGGCAGCACATCCTGAAGAACAACATTTACATAAGGTTCGTAACCATCTTTTGTAGTAATGTCAAAGATCATAGCATCATTTTAATGTTATTATGATTTTCCACACGTCTCAGGAATAAATTCGCAATGGAAAAGTTAATGTATAATTAAGCAAAGAAATTAATAGCAGTTTGCATTTTATTAGAACAAGAGTTTTGGCTGATGTTCAATATGCAGCCCCATTATGTAGAGGAAGAGAGAGAAAAACCAAATATTTTTTTCTTTTTCTTGAATTACCTGGAGCTCCCCTTGCCACCATCCACTAGGGTTTTTCTTTAGAATAAGTATCAGCTGCCCTGGAGCCAGACTTAGCTGTTCTGTCCCAGATGCAGCATAAGCAGTAGTAACCTGGGCAATCTCTGAAAGAAGACAAAGGCTGATGAATAATGGCCAAATGCAGTAAGATAAAATTTGTAATTTACATCAGACTCACCAGGTTTCTTATTTAGTAGTCCAGTTCTGCCAGCAGCACCAGAAACCTACATTCAAAAGGCACAAGATTTTTAATTTGCAAATGCTAACAGCAGAATTCAATGCAACTCTTCTTTAAAATTCTTCTTTTCCCCACAAATAACATTTTTTTCTGAATTTTTCCTCTTTAATAAGCATAATAGTTTGTAAAATGGCAAATGCTTTCTTGACATAAGCATGTGTGATAGATACAGCACTAGAGAACTGCAACTTAATGGCCAAATTTTAGTAAGTGAACATACTACCTAGATCAGGGATTGGCAATCAAAATAGCAAGAAGAGCCGTTTGTCAAATTCGGTTAAAAAACCTCAATAATTCTAGAGCCGTGATGCATGTGAATACAAGACAGTCCTTAATAAATAACACCAAATCGTAATTGTTACAACCCCTATTTTAAAAACAACACACACACAATAATTTGTAATGCAATACATATTTACTGAAAGATGTTCACAAACTTTTTACATTTTCTATTTCCTCACGCTTTACGTGTGTTTGTACCACTATCTTCCTGACTTTCACTCCAGAGCCTTCTCTCTCTCTCTCTCTCTCTCAAAGATGCTAGATTCTGAACAATTTTGTTTATGAAATCCTGGGAAGTTGCTCTGATTCTTTGATAAAGCGCTCTTTTATATATTTGCCATCCATGAACAGCTTCCCTCATTTAATGAGCTCTTGAGTTGCCATAAAAGGATAAATCCAAAACAAAAACTTACATCGTGATCCCTAGGTTTAACATAGTTTGATGGAAAGATTCCAGTTCTGTCAGCAATGCTTCCTGTCCACCATTCTCCATCTTTCTCAGTGACAAGTATTTCTTCTCCTTCAGTGAAAGTCAAATCACCAGGTTCAGAGCTTGCATAGGAATACAGTGCAACATATTCTGTGCAAGGGAGGGAAGTGGGGGGGGAAGAGAAAAACTGTGTTAGTTACTGAGAACAAGTGTGTCAGCAGTAATCAAGAGAAGTCAAACTAAAATGAATTTTATCGAAACCCTAGTATAGTAAATACAACAGCTCACTTTTAAAAAATCTCTCACGTAAGGTTTGATCAAGCTACTTCATAATATGAATCTATTACTCAACTCCCATTTGCAACTGTACTAACTAATCTCTCAGATGCACACACGACTTTTTTGTAGAAAATGTAGCAACCACAGCCAACTGTTTACATGGATAATTAGTGTATTTTTAGTGTCTGAATGTGACTGAACTGATGGAAACGAGGAGAGTTAGTACCACATCAACAGTAAGCTCCCCCAGGATCAATGCAACTCTTCTTTAAAATTCTTCTTTTCCCCACAAATAACAATTTTTTAAGATGTCAACAGACTACTTTTTAAGAAGAGTTACATGTGAGAGATTTCAGCTTGGACCCACAATTCAGCATAATTATTTATACTCAGAAAAGACGTTAATTGAAATACTCCATACACAGGAGGAGCTGCACAATATCCCATCCGTGCAGTAGAGATTAAAAGTCCAAACGACTTCTAAACTGAGTCTACACATTCTGCATAGTCAGAAAGAGTAGGAAAATGTATAAATCCATATCAAATTTAGAAGTTGAGATTATTTCTCACAAATTATTTTGCTCCATTTAAACTTAAACATTCTTGATTTAAATACAGGTGTAGATTAAAAATGGATACACTTCAGACTCTAAACAGCACCTATAATTGTATCAGATCTCTACAACAGTCACAGACCTGACCAAAGTATAATTCTATGACTATCCATTACTAATTTACATGCTATTAAACAGAAATTAGTTATATATAGTTTTATAATTTCATAATTAACATTACAGCTGCATTCTTACCCTCTCCAATCGTGTAAGATGAGGTACTAGGTTTCTTGTTTACAGCTGCATAAATAGCTTCAGGTCTGCAGACACAAAGATGGAAGTGAATTAGTCTGGTTAGTTCAAAAAACGTTTTTCGATTAGCAAAAAAGATTCAAAACAGTGTCATCTTCAGATTCTTTGAGAGGAAAAATTATAGCCAAGCATTATTTCATTCTCAACTGACATATATTACTAACGCTGTTGTCTCCATCACATTTTTTAATTAAGTTGCTACAAGTAGTCACTAACGTCACTACAATATCTCCCAGGGACAGTCACAGAGAGGTAGCTGTGTTAGTCTGCATCTTCACAAAACAAAAGAGCAGTCATATAGCACTTTAAAAGCTAACAAAATAATTTATTAGGTGATCAGTTTTTATGGGGAGACCCACTTCTTCAGATCTGGAATAGTGCTGAAAATGAACTCGCATGACAAATATATAACAGAGACACAAAACAGAACAAAACAAAAAAATAATGAAAACTGACAAATCAGCTGTTGGGGGTGAAGGATAGGGAGGAAATTACTTACTGCAAATGTCTATTAAGTTAAGTGACTTGCCTGAGATCACTACAAATATCAAAGATAGGGAAGCTGTCTTTCTAATGCGTAAGATAATTACTATCTCTATTAAGGCCAAAGGACAAAGTGCTGAATTTGAGAATAAATTCCAGTTCAGATGTCTTGCTTTGTAATCTCGACGTTAAAGAGTCTGTTGTAGGATGCAGATTCTCACTTCTTTAATACTACGCCCTACTGCATTGAAATTCTCACTGACAGGTTTATTTGTGTTCACGTTCCCAATGTCGGATTTGCACCCATTCATTCTTTGGTGAAATAATTGTCCAGTCTGTCCAACATACATAGCAGAGGGGCATTGCTAGCACATGATGGCATATATAACATTAGTGGAGACACAGGATTATGAACCCCTCATCACGTAACTGATGTGGTTCGGTCCAGTGATGGCGACTCCGCCGTAAGTATGTGGACAACGCTGGCAACGAGGTTTGTTCCAAGGAAAAGTTCCAGGATTAGTATTTCTGTGGTATGGCATGTGGTTCCAAGTGAGAATTTTCCTGAACTTCGGTGGTTGTCTGTAGATCGCACAGGCCACTCACCCAGAGCCTCTTGGAGTGCAGCACTGGCGGTGTCTACATGGGCACAAATCTTCAAAATAGCCATATTTAGAAGATTACTAATGAGCCGCTGAATTGAATATTCCGCGCCTCATTAGCATTAGGATGCTTCTGGCCGCGGCGCTTTGAAAGCGTGCAGCTTGGTGCGGCTACACAGGGGGTCCTTTTCAAAAGGACCCGTACCTTTCGAAATCCCCTTATTCCCATCAGTGAGCGGGATAAGGGGATTTTGAAAGGTGCGGTTCCTTTCGAAAAAGACCCGTTTAGCTGCACCAAGCCGCGCGCTTTCAAAGCGCCGCGGCCAGAAGCATCCTAACGCTAATGAGGCGCTGAATATTCAGTTCAGCGGCTCATTAGTAATCTTCGAAATATGGTTATTTTGAAGATTTGTGCCTGTGTAGACACAGCCATTATGTTCCAGTATAGGTTGTAGGTTGCTGCTAATGCCCTGAAGGGGTTTTAGCTGGGGGCTGTAAGTGATGACAAGTGGTGTTCTGTTATTGACCTTCTTGGGCCTGTCTGGGTATTCATTTGGCCCTGTCAATCTACTTTTTTTATTTCTCCCGGTGGGTAATTAAGTTTTATGAACACCTGGAAGATCTCCTAGGGATGTTAAACATTAACCAGTAAGCCTCACACGTTTACAGTAGGGGTTAGAGTAGCCCCCAGCCCATTGGCAGGGGTGCTCCAGCTATGCCAGAGCAGGGGAGATGGGCAGCTTGGGAGGATGCTCCAGCCCAGCTGGGATGGAACGGCCCTCCTGCCACAGACAGGAGGCTGCTCTGGCCAGGCTGGCGCATCCCCACATGACACACTGGGGACAGCCATAAAGGGGGGCTGCTCTGGCCATACTGGAGATCCCACCGACACATGGCAGCACCATGGGTAGGGATGTTCCAGCCAGGCCAGCTGGGCTTGAGCCCAGTCTCCCCATCCAACCCATTTAGCCAATTAAATGGGATTTTATATCCTTAGTATCTCCTAAATAATGCATAGGTCATCTCTAGGTAGTATCAGAAATACTGCAATTATATTATTAGCAAAAGCTAAATAGCAATTTAAAAGTACATTAAGGATTCAGGCACGTTCACCTTGGGAACAAAAAAATATGACAATCATAGGGAACACCACAAGTTTAAGCTACAGGGTTTGTATAATGCACTCACAACTGTGATATTCAAGATACACCAAAAGAAGATGAAGCAGTCAAGTAGCACTTTAAAGACTAGCAAAATAGTTTATTAGGTGACCTTTCGTGGGACAGACCCACTTCTTCAGACCTGTGCTGTGGGTCTGTCCCACGAAAGGTCACCTAATAAACTATTTTGCTAGTCTTTAAAGTGCTACTTGACTGCTTTTTGTTTTGATAGTGTATAGACTAGCACAGCTTCCTCTCTGTTACTATTCAAAAAAAGATGTTTTGTATAACAACTTATTTATTTAAAACTAGCAGATTACCCAGAACTGCTTGAGTCCTTAACTTAATTAAGGTTTTTTTTAAATAAAAGGAAAACATACATGTTCTATGTAAACAATTGTATTTTTCAAAAATACTATGTGATTTTTTATGAAGCTAATTTTTATTTTGGATTTCTTAAAAAAGGATTGTTAAAATTTGTCCATTTTATCTTTTTTTAGTAAATTTTTTAAAAAGGGAATTTTATCAAGATACTGAATCACGAGAAAGAAGCATGCCACTTGTGGAATAACCACTCGCCACTTTTTTCTAGCACACAGATTGAGAGATTTCCCATTTACTGAGCTGGCACAATATTACTTAACTTGTGAAAGCTGGTTAAATTACAGGCCATGAAGGCACAACGCTATTTTAGTTCCCATAATTTACATTGTCGCCATGTTTTTCACTCTATTTTTAGCAGATGAATACAAAAACACAACAATCTCACTTACTGCTCTTGCTTGCTTTCATTGACTGGCAAGATTTTGACATAGGATTTAGGAAACCATCCCCTTCCTCCATGCACCTCTCCAAACCACCAGTTTTCCTGCTGCTCCAGCACAGTAATTATATCATTTTTTGAAAAGTTCAAGTGGTTTTCTTTTTTTGCAGTCCATGAGCAAAGTGCCTGTGCTTTTAAATTCTCCACAGCTTGTCCCTGTTCAAAGAAGAATACAAATGTTAATCAAGTTTAGTACCTATTTTTATGCAAGCTTCAAAAATTGCCTTGTTTTCTATCAGTGTTCATTCCTAAATGCTAGTACAATGACATGCTGTTTTGACAGCAGAATTTTGCACTTATGCCCTGTGGACTCAGATGTGGTCTCTGGACTTGGTCAATGAAGTCAGAAATGTTTTATGTGCATATCTGCTTTTATGAAACAATGTTGGCTGCAGCGTCCGCAAAACAATATAGTGCCTTTCAAAGTAGCTCTGGAAGGGCCCACACATTGGTAATCTTCTGCCTAAGGATAAAATATACTTTTGGTAGAAAAAGAAAGGAAATGTGTATACAAATAATGGTTCCCAAATGGTTCGATATGGAAATAGGAAATATCATCTTGATGCCCAAACTGATGAGATAAAACACATGCTCATCTTTTAGGTTCCATCAATCCTGCAGCAACTACATTTGTAAAATCCCCAAAATGAAAGAAATTAATCCAGACTAATACAATGAGACAGAAAAAAGATCTCAGGTAACACACCTCCACAGACTTCAGCAGAAATATGCCAACTGGTAATTTACTTTATGTCTAGATTGCTGCAGTGAATTGTGAGAAAAAGTGTGACTAATCTAAACAAAAGTATTGAGTACAGTAAGGTCTCAGAGTATGCAAACTCAGAATATGTGACACCGCTTTTACCCATCTGACCCCAATTCCTATTGTAAACCCTGTACCGTGATTTCCAGTACTGCTTAACTTGCTGCCACTGCCCTGGCTCAACCCCCCTCAGCTCTGCATGACCCCAGAGCAGCTCCCCACAGCTCTGCTCACCAGCTGCATGCAGATCCGGCTCACCCCGCATGCCCACACCTGGCTGTGGTTTACCACCACTCTCACATGGCTCCAGGTCACCCCCACCCCCCCCAGCCCGGTTTAAACCACCAGCAAGTGGCTCTGGTTGGAGCCCCGCCACCCCCCTCATGCAGCTCTGGTGCAACGCTCCTGCTGGCTCACAAGCTGCCCCTCATCCCACCACCCCACGCGGCTCCGGTGCAATCCCCTGGCTCACAAGCTGCCTGCTCACACCCCCTGCTCTGTGCAGCTCTGGTGCAATCACCCTGGTGGCTTACAAGCTGCCTGCCTGCCTCCCTCCCCCCACCGGCTCCCATGGCTCTGCTGCAAGCCCCTGGGCTCACAAGCTGCCCACTGAGCCACCCACCCCTACCCCGCATGGCTCTGGTGCAAGCCCCCTGAAGGCTCACCACTCCCTCACAAGTCTGGTTCCGGCTCAAATCCCCTTCTCCACCCCACACCCCCTGCAGCCCCAACCCACCACCAGGTTTAAACCTCCCCAGCTGCCACCGCCAGCCCAGGACTTACCTTTCTGCTGCTTCCCCGGCTGCAGAACATGCGTTCTGCATGGGAAAAAGCTGGACCCCTACTTATGTGGCATTTGGGTTTACGTGAGGATGCGTGGAATGGAACCCTCAAGTACTCTGAGACCTTACTGTACTGTTAGCATGAACCTAAAATATATAAAATTCTCACCAACATACCTGTCCATGAACAGGAGAAACAGATCCTGGGGACAGAGTGCGAGTAAAAGCGGATTTTTTTTGCCATGTTGTATTAACTGTCAGGCTTGAGAAAGGTACATTATGGTAATCAGAGTCTTCTGTTGATTTATTTGGTGAAAGTGGTCTGTAAATTTAGCACAAGCACATAATTTTGCCTAGAAAATACATTAACAAGACCTATATTTCTTACATATGCAAAAAGGATATGCTGCACAGTGCAACTCAGAAGATTAAAATTTAACTTGCTATGTTATACATCTTCCTCATATAATCTCTATACTACTTTTCCACATTTAATTTACAGTTATCCATAATGGTATTACATGTTATGTTTTATCCAAAATTAGAGCTGGCAATTTAATACATAAACTTACTCTGCAGGAGCTGAGGTAGGAGACAAAAATACTGTAGGAGGAAGTAAGGCCTTTTTAGGAGATAAAGGTTTTTCACCTTGTATTATTTTTTCTACATAACTGCTTGGAAACCAGCCAAAATGACCTTGAAAACTCCCATAAAGCCAACCAGGCTCTCCCATAGTTTTCTCATCAACCTGTAGTGGGGGGAAAAAGCAAACCTAATATATGACAAATGAAATATATGCCATGTCAGCACATGCTACAGTTCTATAGATTTAACTGAAAAGGTTGCTGACGTAAGGCTCAGACATCTGCACTGTCATCCCATTTACAATTTAGCCTTTTTTAAATACTGAGAATCTCGTTGCCTAAATAACAGTTCCAAATTATATAACAAAGCTATTTACTCTTTTAAAGCTAAAATATAAACTGCTAGTTTTGTATAACAACACACCCCTAGGGACATATTTACATTTGTTTTATGTAAAAGATGAAAGAGAGGACATAACACAAATCTGAAGTTTAATAAGCTTGTTGGAAAATTACTGGCTGTTCTGTCTCTCTCTCTGCACTGTGGGGGAATGGTTTTGTGTGCAGACCCATTCCCAGCAAAATCGCTCAGCTCCTACTTGCTGGAAATTGGCAAATGTGAGCTGAGAAACTGTACTGCCCTACACCCAGCAAAATCTGTTAGTTCCCATTGGTCGGTTTTGCATACTGCCCCACACTCCCATCAAAATCACTCAGCTCCTACTGGCCAGTTTCTGGCCAAGAGGAGATGAGAGATTTTGCTGAGGGCAGGGTCAGCACCCAAAGTGCTCCCCCCTCTGAACCTGTAAGGGCCAGCTGCAGGTGTGAGAGCTGCCCCTCTACAACTACTGCTGCACAAAAGTCTCTGGCGTCACACCACATCTACATGTACTCAAAGAAGAACAATGCAGATAAATGGAAGGGAAAGCACTATTTAGATATGTAATTATTTCAAAGAAACTCTCAAGCCTAGCAGGTCAGGTATTTAATAATTCTCGCACCAAGAATAATCTTGGTTTAATATACATTTATCTATGATAATGTTTACTATGTTTGCAAAGTTACGGGCAATTTTCTTTGCAACTTTATACACATACTTACAAAATGTTGCACTAGAGATGGGAGAGCAGTGATTACTTATACACTCATCTTTCACTACACGAGCATGTTTGGTTCTCAAATTTCTGCTTGTAGGCGAAAACTCATAAGAGCGACACTAAATTCCCATTAAGATACATGGGAAAGTCTCCAGTTCATTCCAAATGCTTGTAACCTGACATAAACCAGTTGAGTTTAGGTACTTTTCTGATGTATTTGAATAATTTGGCACCAGAAATGGGATGCAGTGTACGTATGTAGAGCAGGGATTCCCAGCCTAAGGTTCCCATTAGATTTGTTAAAGGTCGCCAGCTGGGCAGTTCCCAGCTGCATTTAGTTTCTTAACATTGCTGCCTCAGGCAGATATCTATCAATAAAGATAGCTGCTGGAAATGGCAGTTATCTCTAAGACTAGTGATAGCAATTACCTTATACTTAGGTGCTGAAACCTACTTCTTAACACTTGAGTTAATTGGTTTTAATGACTGTTACCTGTTGGGAGCAGGAGGGCTGGGGGAGCCACCCAGCCTAGCAACCCAGGTAAAGAGGGTGGGGGGGGGAGGAGGAGTGTCTAAAGTTGGGGCACTGTAGGGTTGCAGGGGGAGGGGAGGTCTAAGACTGGGGGCAGTGTGGGGTTGCTGGGGGTGATCTGGGGCTGCTGGGATGGTGTTTAAGGCTGGGGGAAGTTTGGGACTTTGAAGGGATTAAAACCTGGCTGAGGGTGAGGAATGTGGGGCGGGCAGGGGGGAATAATACATTAAACCCCAGAGTTACCCAGGGGTTGTTCCTATAACCCCTGCATAACTCAAATTTTCCTGCAAGGGGAGGAGAGCCAGGAACCACCAGGGCTGGTCAGTTTCCTGGCTCCCAGAGTGGCAGGAGCTGAGGTCCAGGGACAGGCTGGTTCCAGTCTCCCCTTGGCTTGTGGGATCTGGAAACTGAACAGCTCATGGATGGTCAGTTTCATGTTCTTGCCAGGGGAAGGAACCAGGTTAAGAGCCTTCTCCCTCTCTTCCCCCTGCCACTGGGCTGTCAGACAGCTGCATGTCTGAGGGAAAGGAGAGAGAAGGCTCCAGCTGTGGGTCTCCCCAAACCCTGGCCAGAGACCCCATGGCTGGCTCATATAAGTGTTTAGGGAACACTTAGTGTTCACTTGTTTAGGGAACAAAGGTAGGTATGTATGTCCCTCATTTTAGCGAGTACTTGTAAGTAGAGTACTCATAAAATGAGGGATGCTTTTCATTTCACAAAATCTTTAACAGCAATAATGATTTACAGACAAGGCATTTCACAATAGACAGTATCAGTCCTTGGTCATCGACTCTTCTACTATATTTCAGTCCTAAAGGCACATATTGCTTAAATCAATGGCACGACTATCTCCTAAAAAGTAGCTAATATAAATCTGAATAGATGTAAAATGTTTAAAAATAACAATTTTGATGAAGATGTGTTACTGATGAGTTAGTTTAGCATGAACTACCAGTCTTACCTGACAAGTATCAGAGGGCTAGAGCATTAGTCTGTATCCGCACAAACGAGAAGTCTTGTTGTACTTTATAGACTAACAGATTGTTTTGGAGCATAAGCTTTTGTGGGCAAAGACCCACTTCATCAGATGCATGTCTTACCTGAATTAGATCTCCAGAATTAAAACTCAGCTCATCATGATTCCTTGCTTCAAATGAGTATAAAGCTCTGTAATTTACCAAGGCAACTGAATTCGCAGATTCTGAGGCACTAACTACACTACCTGAAAGAAGAAAAAGCATTACTAGTATTTATTATTTTTTGAACCCACACTGGTTCAGGGCCCATGGTGCTGGGCACTATACACTGATAAAATAAAAGGACAGTCCCTGAGCAAAAGACCTGACAGTCCAAGCATGTGGTAAGAGATAGCTGGGTACACTCAAACAGCTGAAAGGAGCACAACGGAACAAAGATTGTTAGGATTAACAATGAACAGGAGTAGCAGAGGCCACAGAACATGGTCTGCTTAATCAAAATAAGAAATCTTTGTCTTCTTTCCCACCCCTTCTTATTAAATATCTTCTCCAGGATCAGTGAAAGAAACTATTAAAATATTTACGCATAGAAGTATTAATTTTTTTTTCAAATTGACTATAAAACACTATCCCAAGAGCAAGAGGTCTGCAATGCAGGTGACATTCTTGTCAACAAGAAACTTACAAGTTCAGAATAGCAAAATATTACATATTACTATTTGACATAGACAAAATCTCTAGATTTCTCTATCATAAGTAATGCTAGTAAGCCAGCTTCAACACAGCCAAAAACAACTGTTAACAATTTGCAAAACAAGCAAACCAATCAACCAAAAGCCCTACAAAAAACCCAAAAAAACCCAGCCTTACATAATTTTGCTTCCACTAAGTCAATAGTAAAACTACATCAAGTTCGATGAGAGCAGAATTAGGCCAACGCTAAGGCTACATCTACACTAGAAGCATCAGTCAACAGTAAGGTCTGTGGAGAGAGTTGTGTCGACAATGTGTCAACAAAAACTCTATTGACAGTGTATCTACAAACAAAAGCAGATCAACAGGGCCATCTGCTCTGTGGACAGAGAGCAGCCAGACTGCCCTGCCCTCTGTCAACAGAATGACTGACCGGAACCTTTGCAAACAGGGCTGCCCAGTGAACCAGAAGTCCTCTCAGGCAACAGAAGTGTCTACACTACACTCTGTCGACAGTGTTATTCCTCAAATTTTTGAAGGGTAACACTATCAAGACAAATGTAGAGCTCCATTAAGACTCAGTTGACAGAACGCTTTATGTATGTAGGCACTCCCTGAGTTATGCCAACAGAAGGCCCCTTCTGTCGACAAAACTCTCTCGTGTAAACACAGCCTAAATGGTTTTCAAAATCCTACCCATGTCATGCTGACCTCAGTTTTCACTTATTATTAAAACTGATGTAAAAGAAATTATGAACATTTCAGCCACTGCATGTGCTTGAGTACTCTGCTGAAAAGACGAAGCGCAGAAAAGTCAAAATGTTACTGCTCTAAGCGTCCAGGATTCATTGACTGAAAGCACTGAAAGGTCTGTGGACAGATACTTTGTTGGTGTAAACTTGTATAGCTCAATTGATATCAATAGATTTATTACCTCAGCTGTGGATATGGTTGGTGGTCTCCAACATCAATTTTAAACGCAAAACCCACAATACTGTCATTATTCTACAATACTATCTCTAAAGCATAAAGTACTGTAAAAGCCTGGTCAGCTAGAACTTGGATAACTGGAATATTTGGTTAACCTACACTTCTGGCTGCGGCTGCCTTCCTGATGACGGCTGGCTGCTGCAGCAGATCAACCAACCAGCTGGGGTCGGTTGCCCGCTGACTGACCAGGGCTAGCTGGTGCAGTTAGCAGCCAAACAGTCGGAGCTCACTGCTGTGGGGCTGACTGCCCGCTACCCAGCCTGGAGGAAGGAAGACAGAGCAGGGGTGGATGCTGGCCCCAGCTCAAATAACCAGCACATTTGATTATTTGGCATCCCAAGTTCTCCAGGGATGACAGATAACACTCAGACTGTAACAATGTTCATTCAAGACAACAAAGAATATTTTTAACAAAAAAGTCAATAAATCAAGTTTACCTTCACTTCTCCATGTTGGCTTAAGATTTTTACCCTCAGTCTGTTTCAGTATATCTGCAAGTTTTTCATTTAAGTTTAATGTTGAGGTGTGTTTTTCTGACTCTTGCAAATTGACTGCATCTTTTCTTTTCTTCTCTTCATGCTGTTTACACCTTTCCTCAGCTTCTTTTGCAATCTGTTCTCGTTTCCTTATGTCTTCTTCCAGTCGTCTCTGCCTTTGCTGTTCTGCTGCTCTCTGAGTCTCTGCTAGCTTGTTGCTTTCCTCCTCGTGCTTTTCCTTAGACTGTTTTTGCAGCTGGGACTCTCTTGCTCTCATCTGGGCAGATACCTCCCCAACTTTTTGTTTTTCTTCCTGAATTTTTTCCTGCATTCGCTCTTCCTGTAATCGCTTTTTTTTCTCCTCTTCTTCCCTTCGGATATTTTCTTGCCATAGGATCTCCTTTTCCTGTTTTGCTTTCCTTAATGAAAACGATAAAATAAAATTCATAAATATGTGAGAAAGTATTTAAGGGGCTAATTACAATTGGTGACATGGGCACACTGAAGCCACAAGCAAGGCTTGGGGGTACAGTCCTATCTAGAATTTAGACAGGGTTGCCTTACATGTAAAATATTGGCTTTCTTCTCCTCTGGAGGCACAGCGGAGAAATGCTGACTGACTACTCTGAAAATATCTATCTGTTGATGAACTCAATGTACCTCATAAGGAGAAAGAGTAGATCCCTGCTCAGTAACCAAACCCAGAATGCAGAGAAGAAATTACATTTGACACTGTGATTCCCTTCCATTCAACAGCCACATCACCTGGTTCTAAAAATAAATACTCCAAATCCCCCAAAGTGGCTGAACCTTTAGCATTTCAGAGACAACTGTTTGGGATGGCTTTGATATATTTGTTTGAGGTTTTAGCATGAGACAAAACTAGTATTTATTTACTCCTTGTCTCCACTATTTTCTATTCTTCTCCTCCACCATTCACTTTTGCTCCCTCTTATCTAGGCACTAAGAAATATAAATAGGAAATAGAAGACTCATGGTCTCAAAACACAGTTTCTTGGCCTGTCATGCCCGTGAGCTACTTCATGATCAGTGCTGCTCAACTTGATGTACAAAGGTAGAGTGGGAAATCAAGCATTAATCTAGCAATGATATTTCTTGGGTGTCCAACATTTCAATATCCAAACTCCACCTATGGAAATGAAATCTTGTACAGAAATGTCCATAGCACATTCTGGTCTTTACCCATTCTTAGGGGGCCAGATTTTGCTTCTTACTTTTTGTTAGTTAATTCCTGATGTTCAATTACGGTGGGAATCTACTGCAGCATTTATGTTCTCTTCACTCTACAGCCTCCAGTATAATGTCCAAGAATCTGGCAACGTTCTCTGAAAAAGGCCAGGCTTGGCTCAGGTCTTATCTCTTCCAATAGCTCATTTTACAGGTAAGC
The DNA here is from genome assembly GCF_033958435.1 of Carettochelys insculpta. Lineage (NCBI taxonomy): Eukaryota > Metazoa > Chordata > Testudines > Carettochelyidae > Carettochelys > Carettochelys insculpta. The sequence continues at coordinate 193,828,946 of NC_134139.1, forward strand.
ACTCTTTAAGAATGCCGTATCTTTGGCTCTCGAAAGCTTCACCCTGGTATTCTCAACTGCATTAACCCATAGGGCCTTACCTGTCTCAGTGGGCTGCTAATGAGAGAGAAGCACTCTGCACTACATGAGAGAGGGAAGAAAACTGCTCTGAGTGGCACTCCGGGGTGTCTTCAGTCAACAGTATCGGGGGTGGTGGTAGTGGTAGGGCTTCAAAGAAGTCTTCCAGCAGAGCACATTAACACTACTGATTTGTTTGTATGTCACAGAAGGTATCATCAAATGGAACAAAATAAATACATTGCTATGCATGCGGCTCACTGTCCTCCAAGACAAGCCTCTTAGAATACATACAATGTTCTTGTCAAATTCTTAAAGATATGACAAAGTGTAAAGAACCGTAATCTCAACAGCAGTAGCAATATTTCACTAAAAGTAACCACGGTACATAGGCAACATGTGAAAGGAGAAGTCTTTCACTTTTAATGTAAAAGAAACAAATGAAGTGGTAACCTACATCCTTCTGACCAATGGCTCAGAGAGATGAGCCTTACTGTGTCTTAAAGGTCATCTTTTATGGACTTGACACAGAGAAAATAAATGTCAGAGATGAAGGCCCTCCACTGAGAACAGGCTCCTCTAAGTTCTCTGACATTTAAATTATCGACTATTAGCTCAAAGCGTCTCCATCAACAATTTAACTGCAAAGATGCTCCCCGCACTTTTTTTTTTTTTGAGTGGTGAGTGAAGATGAATGCTGTCAACAATCGTCAGTCAACCAGTAACGAAACTACAATGAGGCTTTATTGCTACAGGGTTAGATAACCAAAAATGCTCAGAAGCTGAGGCCAGATTTTTAGAAGATCTCAGGAAGCTACGTGAAATTGATAGATTTTCACAGCTGCTCAGTGCCTCTGCTTTTTTGAAAATCTACTACCAAAGTTCAAAATCTTAAACTACGTCATCATTGGCCTCATTCTAGTCTCATTTTCACAAGTATTAATTTCACAAGTGTAAATTCCCAATAACTTTACTGACAACAGTTATACAGGTTGCACCTCCCTGGTCTGGCATGGTTGGTACCTGACAGTTCCTGAATGAGAGAATTTGCCAGACCATGGGAGGTCTATGGCTTCTGTCCCAGGCACTTCCAACCTCCTGCTCCCCAGGGACACCGAGCTTCCTTGAGCTGCTACTGGGTTCTGGCAGTAAGGGGTGGTGTAGGGAGCTCCAGCAGAGGTTCCAGCACAGGAATTCATGGATCAATCAGGCAGAAGTTATGGGAGGAGGGCTGATGACAGAATGTGGAGGGTTCTGATACAAAATACTGAAGGGCTAAACAAAAAAAGATTACTTACAGAAAAAAGAAGGATCCTTTTTCATGTAAGTAAGTTTGAACATTTTTTGCTCATCAAGAAAGAAACCAATATAAAACCAAGGAATGAAACAAGAGGAAACTAAGGATGAATTTAGAGCTTGTCTGTACTATGCAGAAGATTGACCCGAAGTTAGATTTCACGCATCCGACAGGTGTGTAAAATCAGTCTGTCTGGGGTCAGCAGTCGACCCCTGTACTCCTTGCTCCATTCAACCTTCCTTCGTGAAGACAGTCAGGTAAGTTGATTTCAGATATGTCAATTCTAGCTGCACAATTGCTGAAATCAACTCATTCCCCTAGGGTAGACCTGGCCTGAGACTCGTTCCCTTTAAACTAGAAATTTGCTCATGTTCACCAAATTTGCAAGATTATTGTATCAAAATTAGGCAGTCACACAATGTCCCTCCAATCTTCATAAATATTCAGAGATTAAAATATCGTAGTGTCAGTGCATGAAAGACAGGCAACTAAACTAAATTTGTTTAAGTAGAAAGTGCTCTGAGTAGAGGGAGCAGATATATAAAAGATGATAACACAAGGTACACTACTCCCTCGAGTTATGCAAGGGTTGCATTCCCATGTCTCCCCACATAACTCAAAATTTTGTAAAGTCGAGGGGTAGCATTTTCCCCCAGCAGAATGCATGTTCTGCAACCAGGGAAGCAGCAGGAGCACCTGGAGCTCCTTTTGCAAGGTAAATCCTGGAGCCAAGCAGGGTGGCGGGGGCGGGGGTGTGTGTGTTTGAACAGGAGCCACGCGCCGGGGGAGGGGCAGGATTTTGAGTTGTGCTTAACCCACATTAATGTGAGTTAAGAGCAACTTGAAATTGCGCATTTCAAGGGATTACTGTACAAAATGTGATTAAATAATCTTAATTGTGAGGAAGCTGTTATTTGGAGAAGAGATTAAAAAGCTCAGTTACAAAAATGGAATCTCAAGTTATTTGACACATCAGTCTTTGAGAACAACACTTCTCATCAAACTTGTCATATTCAAAAGGGTAACAGACTGGTTCCTACATACTAAAGGGAAGGAACTTCATAAATTATTATATTCCACACAAAACCTCAAACTTCTTTCATGTTGTTCTGTTTTCTCAATTAGGAAGTAAATTTTAATCAGTTAGCTTTTATCTCTACTGCTAGCTACATCTTAAGCCTGCCAAAGCAATAACTTATTTTAAAACAATGTCAGTCTTTTTAGGTTTTTAAATCCTGGTTACCTTGTAGCCTCATCCTCCAGCTGCTTCTTCTGTGTAAGCTCGGCTTTTTTTCTTTCTAAAGCTCTTATCTTCTCTTCTTTGATCCTGTAAAGTTGCTCAAGGGCTAAATTCTGTGTAGTGTAGCTTTCTCTCAATTCCTAATGAGGAAGCAAAATGAAGTGCATCAAAGGACTGACAATAAAATCAATTTTTTTTGGAAAATAAGAAGACATTTTAATGCTTTGTGATCCAAGTTCTAATACAAATGGACAGGACAATCTTAAATTAACAGTGGATCTTGAATCTCACTGGAACGAAAGAGTTAAACAAACAGGAGGATGTAAAATAGCTGGCAGCTCTGCAAACTCTACTGTTTACACTGGCAAAGTACATTTTTTTACATCATACGCTTGTTAGATGGAAAATGAGTGGACATTTTAAATTAAGTATTTAACCACTGAGTCATCTAAGGACTAGAAGTACAGTGAAGTGTATTTTCAAATGATCTCTGAACAGCTTCCAGGTGGAGAGAGCGTTTAAACAAGTAACACAAGAACAATACTGGATATTTTGGGCATGCATCCCTTAAGATGGAGGCTTTCCTTTACCATGGTTTAGTATCTCCTTTATTACCTACTGCTTAATTTAACAGAAGGGTAGTACAAAAAGAAAACAATACATAAAAATGTTTGCTAATTATGGGGGAAGTATATAATCTTTTCTGTAAGCATGACAAAAAACTTTTGTTCACGATAACAAACCAGTCCAATAACTAAGAGATAACAGTCACAGGCAAAGAAAAGTTCAGTCCACAGCATTTCCTACAAATAGGCTCAGACCAAAGTCTGAGCTTTGGATAGCAAGCCCACGCTGAAATCTGATGCACTGGTGAAAAGACTGCAACTGTTTTATTAGTGCTGGAACCCATACACACACATTATTATTATCTGGCTACTTACAGTCCTGTCTTTTAAAAACTTTTAACAGTATTTTGTTTAAAATGCAACACACATTTCTCCACTTTCTAATTCCTTCTGGTCTTTTTATAACGAACTTTTTCATACCACATTTAAAATTGTGTGGATAACTAAATGTACAAAATGTATCAGCAGTAATTATCTAGGACACACAAGTTGTTAATACATCTGTAGGTCACTATAATTAATTTTGTAAGCATCACATATTAAATATGCCCACCGATGAATAGGTAGAACATAGGGCATTTATCAAAAAGAGTAATTAGGAATGCTGCATTCTCACTGATATCTGACACACTGCCTAAGAAGTCTGATTATCAGTATAATATAATTAATATGAAAAGATATACAATAAAACCTCTACTGAACAGTGAGAATCGGCAACAAACTAATTGTCATTACATATAACAGGCAATTTATTCTGCAGAACTGCACTGACATAATTAGGTTTTTTTTTCTCTTCTCATTTGAAGCTGAGGAGCACTGTGAAAAAATACTTTGTTTCAAAAATCAATGTCCTTTAAAATTCAGAGAGTAATTTACAAGAAAAGGAGAGGATATTACATTTAAAATTTATAGTTAGTTGAAATACAGTAAGCAGAAGAATACGAAAACCAGAGCATAGATTTTCCATTGCATTAAGGAGACAAGGTACAAAAGCTGTATTAGTGGGTTAAACCTAGTGGTTTGGTAGCATCATACTGTAGAATTACACAAATTAACTTTAGGGTTGCCAGGCATCTGGTTTTCAATGAAAAGGGACCCTGGTGGCACCTGTCAGCACAGCTGACTGTGCCTTTAAAAGTCTGGTCAGCAGCACAGTAGGGCTGAACCAGGCTCCCAACCTGCCCTGGTTCCATGTGACTCCTGGGAGTGGCTGGCATGCGCACTCTCTCCCCCTGAGCACCACTACCGCACCTAATGGAACCATGAACAATGGGAGCTCCAGGGGCAGGACCTGCATGTTCAGGTAGCACGCAGAGCCTTCTAGCCCCTGCACCCAGACGTTAGACACCATATCTGCTTCTGGGAGCTGCCTTATGTGCCACCTGGCCAGACCCTGAACCCTAAATTCCCTCCAGTGCCCAAGCCCCCTGTTGAGCTCAGAGACCTCTCCCACATCCCAAACTCCTCATCTCCAACCCCACTAAAGAGCCTGTAACCCCAACCAGAGCCCTCGCCTTCTCTAACACCCCAGCCCATTACCGCAGCTCAGAAATCCTTCTTGCGTGCACACTCCCTTCCAGAACCTGCTCCCATTCCCAGAACCCATCCTCAAACGCCCTCATGCATCCCAACCCCCTGCTCCAGCCCAAAGCATTCTCCTGCCCCCCAAATCCCTCTTGCTTGGTCCCACATGAGATTCTGTGTCCCCCACCCAGATCATTCTCTCACTCCTCCACTCCAACTCCCTGCCACATCCCTTAGTCCCTGCCTCCAGCCCAAGCTCCTGCCTCACCCCAGAGTGCCCGTTTACATTCAAAACTCCCCTCAGGTCCACTTACCAACCTGGAGCCTCCTTCTGAGCCCCAAACCCCTAATTCCAGCCACAGTCCTTACCTAGCCCCACAATCTCAACTTTTTAGCTCAGCTCTGAACCCCACTCCTGAATTACAAGCCCCTCACCTGCCACCTCACCTCAGAACCACCACTCCACTCCAGAACCTGCACCCCTCCCCACTAGTGACTTCATTCCCTATGGCACCTGAAAGATCCTGGCCTAACTTGGTCAAAGTGAGTGAGGGTAGTGGAGAGTGACCATACAGAGGAATGGGGTAAAGTGAAAGGGAAAGGGCCTCAGAGAAGGGGCACAGTAGGCGATAGTGTAAGAGTGTTTGGTTTTGCACAAAGTTGGCTACCCTACTTAATCCAGGCATTGATGCGATTTCGGGACTTCTCTAAATCCAGACCAAATAAATCACAGAAAATCCAAAATGGAAAAGGACACAAGTCAAGTGTTTCTATCACAAAGGTAATATCCACCAAAAAGTATTTTTTTGTGTTTATTACATTACCTGAAAAGAAAGAAAGAAAAAAAACCACAATACCTGCGTAATAAAGCTAATTGAATCTGCTAATATATTAGTCCATTAATATGCAAGATACACATATATCTCTTTGGATTTGCTTTATAAGCAAGTAAGTTTAAGCTGTTAGATAGCACAAGGATTAAAAACAAGAGGAAAAGAAAAGCATCTATTAATTCTGACTTTGAAAAGTTTTATTTTTAAACACACATTTTCAGCTGAGTGCTAAAGAGATAATATACCCCAAAAGAAAAGGCAAACAGAGAAAAACTGTGAAATAATTAAAAGCAAAGGAGCCAAAGATTAGAAAATAACCTTAAGTAAGAGGAAGAGGTTGTTGAGACAGCTTAGCAGAGACAAAAGGCACTGAAGAACAGAATCATCCATATTCTCACACTGTAAGATAAGGCAGATAAAAAGCCAATTAAACTTTGCAGTGATTTAAAAAATATATTGTAGGGAAGACTATGTTGTTGATGCAGCCATTAAGAACTGCACTTCCTAACCAGCAAGCCATGCAGCAACACGTGATTCCAAATGGAAGTATTAATATTATCAGCATTCTTCCTTTATTAAAATAAAATGTTCTTAGAGCTTCCTCTTAAGCTCTATTCAACAGATGCAGTGTGGTTCTTCCTCTAACCAGAAGGGAAATCATACAATTCATCATAAAATTATATCAAGAAATAAAAGCTTCTACGTATATTGCCAAAAGTGAATATTCCATCTGCTATGCTGGGAGATGTATTTTCTTCCAATAAAAGTTAAATAATGAGCATACACTATTTACAATCTGCAAAATGATAGCCATGCAAGTTTCTGCCACAGGGACAGAACCTGCAAGGTACTCAGCAATCTCAGCTCTCTTCACCTTATGTACTTTACGACATGTATTGAATAAAAATGAGCAATGGAGTGTGCCTTGGAAATATGATGCACGCTAAGCTAAAGAGGGGTTCTTCCTATTTAATTACACAGAGTACAGTTTTGAATTAGTTTCTAATTGTGCATTTGCTAGAAGATGTATGGCAAGGTTGATTTTGATATAAAAATGGCACAGGACTTTCAGAAACAGCATGGCACAGGGAATAGCAAATCAAAATTCGGTGAATGGTATGAGGAGAAACACACTGCCTATTACTGAAGATAATATATTTGCAGAATATATGTACCTTGAGTTGATTGTTAAATGCATCCATTTCAGAGAGTTTGAAAGCAGTTTCCTTTTCCAGGGCATTTAATTGCTCCCGAAGTCTTTGGCATAACTCTTCCTTTTCTAAGAACTTCTTGTTCACTGAGCTGATTCCTGTACCTGCATAGGAATGAGCAAGCAATTTTACACTTATTACTATTTTTATCATCATATTTTTCAACAAACATTTAATTTATATTCACTCCCACATTAGAAACTACTTGCTTATATCACTTTTTTATTTCACTGGTACATTCTCACATAGCGTCAAACATATTGTAAAGATTTACCCAGCATTGTTCTGGTCCTTAATTTTTATTTTTCTTCATTTAAATCATTGCTCTGGGGCAGGGCCGGGGATGGTGGGTTCAGCATGCAAGCTGCCCTGGGGAAAAAGGACTACCCCAGCCCTCTCTCACTGTAGCAGTTTAGGGCCAGGTGAGAAGCACCTCCTGATGGCTGCTGCACCAGGCACAGCCACGCGAAGAGTGCATGTCCCATTGGCTGGCTGGCAGGCAGGCAGGCAGACAGACACTCCCTCGAATATGTAGTAGATAGCTGTTCCTTTGTCCACCCATGCGCCCTGCTGCCGCAGTGGGGTTATAGCAATCCTAGTCCCCATCTCTGGCCCCTTGCTGCCTCCCATGGTCATTATACCAAATAACTGTTGTTTCTGCTTTCCACCCCACATCCCCTGCTGTCCCCATGTAGTCATTATATAGCAGAACCCTCTCTTTCTGTTTTATGAGAAACAATCCCATTCCAGGCACATCCCATTTTCCTGGGACAACCAAAACCTTACCTTGCTTTAATTTATGATAAGAGGAAGTCGAATACCAAAATTTGGTGGGCCTAGCTCTTAACATTTACAAACAGTTCTTGGACAGACAGACAGACGGACAGACCCAACTCTCAAACATACAGCAGATTAGTCTGATTAGACGCAACTCCTGAGGGCAGGCACTTTGGCCCTCAATTGCCTCTCACATAAATGTAGAGCTGCCATAAATTCCTTTGGTTTAAATGGAGTTAATCCTGATTTTACACAACTGTAAGCAAAAGGAAAATCTGGGCAACAATGATCATTATTCCTGCCTATACTATAGTTTGTATTGTCTGTTTAAAGTTGTCACCGTTTTACATCAAAACGTATTTCTCCCATATTTGTTAGATGTAGGAAATGATATAAAGCAAGACAACAAACCGTTCTGAGTATTGGCTGGGACCTGCTGACACTATGGTAACTATGAAGGGAGGATTAACAACAACATACAGTAACCTTCCCAGTGAGAAAAGAAAAGCTGGTATGTAGAGCAAAGAGTATCTGAAGATACTTACTAGTAGCGTTGTCCATATGCATGTGTTTTATTCTCTCATTTAATAACTGCTTTTCAGGAACTAAATGGACTAGTTTATTCTGATAGTCCTATAAATATACAAGAAAGAGGTGCAATGCATTTTGAGAAAAGTTAGTATCTGTTTACATGGCATCAATCACAAACAATTTTTTAGCATCACGAAGTAAACTGAATGATGGTGCACTGATACATTTTCATTTGTAACATGGGGAAAAAGACCCCTATTCTCTCTTTCAAAATACACAGTAAAAACCAAGCATTCGCGGACATACAAATGTAAAACAGTTGTAATGAACAAATTTAAAGCATGTGTTAGTATAACATTTACATCTTATGGTATTACGTGAATTTTAAAAAAATTCAAGCATTAGTTGCAGCTACCCATAAACTAATAGGTTTTCAAAACAAAAAAGCAGTCAAGTAGCACTTTAAAGACTAACAAAACATTTATTAGGAGAGCTTTCGTGGGACAGACCCACTTCGTCAGACCATAGGCATACCAGAACAGACTCAATATTCTCTGTGCCTTAAGTATTGAGTCTGTTCTGATATGCCTATGGTTTGACAAAGTGGGTCTGTCCCACGAAAGCTCACCTAATACATTTTTCTGTTAGTCTTAAAAGTGCTACTCGACTGCTTTTTTGTTTTGATACTATATAGACTAGCACGGCTTTCTCTCTGTTACTATTTAATAGGTTTTCAGTTTTTGATAAATGAAACAAGAACAAACTATAATGTGAGCTTAACGGTTCTCCATCCTGCTGGAAAAGTATAACAAATGGGGTTCCGCAGGGGTCTGTTTTAGGACTGGTTCTGTTCAATATCTTCATCAACGATTTAGATATTGGCATAGAAAGTATGCTTGTTATGTTTACAGATGATACCAAGCTGGGAGGGGTTGCAACTGCTTTGGAGGATAGGGTCATAATTCAAAATGATCTGGATAAATTGGAGAAATGGTCTGAGGTAAACAGGATGAAGTGTAATAAGGACAAATGCAAAGTACTCCACTTGGGAAGGAACAATCAGTTTCACACATACAGAATGGGGAGAAACTGTCTAAGAATGACTACAGCAGAAAGGAATCTAGGGGTTACAGTGGACCACAAGCTAAATATGAGTCAAGAGTGTGATGCTGTTGCAAAAAAAGCAAACATGATTCTGGGATGCATTAACAGGTGTGTTGTGAACAAGACACGAGAAGTCATTCTCCTGCTCTGCTCTGAGCTGGTTAGGCCTCAGCTGGAGTATTGTGTCCAGTTCTGGGCACCACAGTTCAAGAAAGATGTGGCTAAATTGGAGAGGGTCCAGAGAAGAGCGACAAGAATGATTAAAGGTCTAGAGAATGTGACCTATGAAGAAAGACTGAAAGAATTGGTCTTGTTTAGTTTGGAAAAGAGAAGATTGAGGGGCGACATGATGGCGGTTTTCAGGTATCTAAAAGGGTGTCATAAGGAGGAGGGAAAAAACTTGTTCTTTTTGGCCTCTGAGGATAGAACAAGAGGCAATGGATTTAAACTGCAGCAAGCGGGGTTTAGGTTGGACATTAGGAAAAAGTTCCTAACTGTCAGGGTGGTTAAACAGTGGAATAAATTGCCAAGGGAGGTTGTAGAATCTCCATTGCTGTAGATATTTAAGAACAGGTTAAATAGATGTCTATCAGGGATGGTTTAGACAGTACTTGCTCCTGCCATTGGGGCAGGGGGCTGGACTCGATGGCCTCTAGAGGTCCCTTCCAGTCCTAGTATTCTAGGATTCTATGATTTAGTTCAGCATATGGAGTGTCTAATACTTAAAATCATTAATACATTTTAATGCCTTGCCAGGGATTTGCCTCAGCAGTTAATTGCTAGCAGTCAGTGTAGCTGCACCAGTGCTAACCACATGTATAGACAAGAGAAGGATCAGTTCACAATGGGCTTGTCTATACTAGCTCCCTCCTTTGAAGGGAGCATGGTAAGTAAGGTGTCGGGAGATTATTAATGAAGTGCTGCAGTGCCTATGAAGCACTTCATTAAGCTAATTCTCCCCCGCAGCAGTCGGTTTCAAGAAGAGTAAAGGGACTTCGCAGTTGCCCAGGCACTTCAAAGTAACAGCAGGTTAGCTGCAGCTACACACAAGCCAGCACTTTGAAGTTTAACACTTCGGAATTGCCGTGGGGGAGAATTAGCTTAATGAAATGCTATGTATGCCATGGCATTTCACTAATAATCTCCCAACACCTTACTTACCATGCTCCCTTCCAAGCAGGGAGCTAGTGCAGACAAGCCCAATGAAAAGTATCCATTATTACTAATTGGAACTATGCATTCTGGGAACAAGTGAGCTTATATCTTTTTTAAAAAGTGAGATGAAACAATGTAAAATGTTAGGATTTTTCACACTGAAAGTCAAATCCTGGGATTTTACAATTAACGCTCCACCAAATTTCTCTCAGTGAAAAAATGGGGTTGATTTTTGAATTACATTGATTAATTGTTGGAATGACTTGATAAACATCAGCTGCTCCATCTTCTGTACACGTTCCACCAAGTTGCTTTATTCAGTGATCTGGATACAATGGAGATATTGCAGACAGAGTGTTACACAGGTCTACTACCTGCACTGGAAAGGTAAGAGCAACAGAAACACCCTTGGGAGTTTTTCTTCTTTTCAGAAATGTTGAATATAGATGTAGAGGAATAGGAATCGTACTGAACCCCATAACATATCTTCCTGTATGATCACAGGTAAATTAGCACATGCTACTGGAATTACAATCTAAACCTCACTTCTAGTCTCGTAAAATTAACAGCAATGATCATGAATGTACACAGTAGTTTCCCTAATGCTTTAAATAATTTCAATAGGCATTATGCAACCACATTCACTGGCCGTTTCTACTTAGGTTTTCTTTTCTGCACTTACACATTCAATTCCTTGATGATATTGTACAATTTTTTCCTGTAAGGACACACTACTAATACCACATAGCTGTTATAAGAGAAATGAACAGAGAAATGAAAGAGATCTCTACACTTAAGATGAAATTGCATACCTGAAGCTGTTGTTGTAGCTGCTTGAGTTCTACAATTCCCAAATCACACTTTTTATCTAGAGCTTCCAGCTCGCTTTTCTGAATTTGTTTTCTGTTTTGAAGATCTTGCAGTCTGCCTGTGATCTGTTGATGTTTGCCACTCTACAGAAAAAACAAAAAAGATTAAACCATATATTGTAAAAATAAACAAAAACAAACAAAAAAGTTTATCAAGTTCCTGCAAAAAGATCAGTTCTGCCTAAAGGTATAAATTCTTAGAAAAAACCTGCTTTGATTGCTGAGGCCAAGTCTACACTAGGGAAGTAAGTCAATTTCAGATACGCAATTCTAACTACAGCAATTGGGCAGGTAGAATTGATTTATCTGAAATCGACTTACCTGGCTGTCCACTGAGAAAGGCTGAAGAGAGAATTTCTCCTGGTGACCTCCTTTACTCCTCGTGATAACGAAAATACAGGGGTTGACTTCACACATCCATATCAACAGGTCGATCTTCCAGTAATGTAGACGTGGCCTGAGCCAATAAATTGATTAATTTTCTAATCAAGAAAACATTTTACTTAGAGTTTTTAAATACAGTATATCACTCAAATACATTTACTATAATTTGTGCCTCACCAGCGCTTCTAATTCAAGATTAAGGCTCTTCTTTTTAGAGGTCAACTTGACAATTTCTTCTTGTTCCCTGTTTCTCTGATTAAGAAGATCTTGGCGTCGAATTCGCTCCCATTCCAGCCGTCGCTGGCGCTCGAGTTCCTGCTTTGCTGCCTACAGATTACAAGTTTCATTACTGTAATGTTACAAGAGCCTTTTGAAATTCTAAAGCCAACTAGAAATTTTACAATGCCATTTTCTACACATACATTCTGTACCTAAATTAAGTTAGAATGAAATATTTCTAGTAAAATGAGAAGTGTTTGATGTACAGACTAATGAAAGAGTCACATGGATTTTTATACTTACCATTTAGGTAGCTTGCAGTTTAATGAACAAAATTCACATAAAAACATCTTGAATCCTAAAGGATTTCCTTAAAAGGAACCTTACTGGCTTATCTTAAATTAAATTTAAATCTTACATGTTCAGGGTTGCTTACATTCTTATGACAGGTAATCTGCCATTCTGCTTTAGTTTGAGTAGCACAGTAGTAAAACATAAGAATTTTTCTTATAAAACAATCTTATACTTCCAGTGCTTTTTTTTTTTTAATATTTAAAAAAAAAAAAATCTAAGCAGCAGCAGCAGCCCCACCCCCCAGCAGGGGTTCCCACAGCTGGAGCTGCTGGCAGGGCAATGAGGGCTCTGGTTTTAGGCTGTGCTGCTTTGGGGCCAGCAGGGTCTCTGGCTCCTGGCCCCCATGCTGCTGCGGGGGTCTGGCAGGGATTCTGGCTCCTGGCCCTGCACTACCATGGGCGGGCTTTCTCTCCCAGCCCCACAGCAGCCCACCCTGCCCCCCTCCCCAGGTTGCTGCAGGACCAGTGGGGGTCCCAGCAGCCCCACTGCTGTGAGCCAGTTGGGGGCGTGGACCCTGCCAGAAGAGTCTGATCATCCCAGCTGCCACTGGAGGTAAAAATGCAAGAATGATCAACTGGGAAAATATAACTGGGGACAATGCAATTCATAATTAAGATATGAATTGGGTTTTAGTCTAATAGATCTTGACTCTGAGAATAGTGCTGTGAATTTAAAATTTTTGGAGAATGGTGGGTATAACTTCCTGGTAGAAGTACTGATGGAACCGACCAGGGGCCATGCCCAATTTGACCGGCTGCTTACAAACAGGGAAGAACTAGAAGAAGAAATAGAAGTGGGTGGCAACCTGGGCAGCAGCAACCATGAGATGGCAGATTTCAGGATCTTGACAAAAGGAAAAAAGGTGAGCAGTAAAATACAGACTCTTGATTTCAAAAGAGTAGACTTCAACTCCCTGAGAGAACTGATTCTTTGGAAAACGAAGATGAAAGGAAAAAGAGTTCAGGAGAACTGACAGTATTTTAAAGAAGTCTTACTGAAGGCACAGGAACAAACCATCCTGCTGTATAGTAAGAAATGCAAACATAGTAGGCAACCAGTTTGGCTTAACAGGGAAATCTCTGATTAGCTTAAAGTCAAAAAGGATCCGTATAAGGAGTGGAAATGTGGACAGTTGATTAAGGAGGAGTATAAATATATGGCTGGAGAATGCCGGGCAGTAATCAGGAAAGCGAAAGCACAACTGGAACTGCAGCTGGCAAGGGATGTGAAGAGTAATAAGAAGGGTTTCTACAGGCATGTTAACAATAAACGGGTTATCAGAGAAGGTGTGGGGCCGTTACTGGATGAGGGAGGTAACCTAGCAACAGATGATGTAGGAAAAGCTGCAATACTCAATGCTTTTTTTGCCTCAGTCTTCATGGACAAGGACAGCTCCCACACTATGGTGCTACGCAATGCAATATGGGAAGGTGGAGGGCAGCCATCTGTGGGGAAAGAACAAGTTATGAGCTACCTAGAAAAACTAGATGTACACAATTCCATGGATTTGGATTTAATGCATCCAAGGGTACTGAGGGAATTGGCAGACGTCATTGCCGAGCCTTGGGCCATTATCTTTGAAGACAGCTGAAGATCAGAAGATAACCCGGATGACTGGGAAAAGGCAAATGTAGCACCCATCTTTTAAAAAGGAAAGTCGGACAAACCAGGGACCTATAGACAAGTCAGCCTTATCTCAGTCTCTGGGAAAATAATGGAGGAGGACCTCAAGAAATCCATTTTGGAGCACTTGGAAGAGGGAAAAGTGATCAAAAGTAGCCAACATGGATTCACCAAGGGCAAGTCGTGTCTCACCAATCTGATTAGCTTCTATGAAAAGGTAACAGGGTCTGTGGACATGGGGAAGTCAGTGGATGTGATATACCTTGACTTCAATAAAGCTTTTGATACAGTCTCCCACAACATCCTTGTCCATAATTTAAGGAAGTATGGATTGGGTACGTGGACTATAAAATGGATAGAAAGCTGGCTTGACAGTTGGGCCCAGTGGGTTGTGGTCAATGGCTCAATATCTGGATAGCGGTTGGTTTCAAGCAGAGTGCCGCAAGGCTCGGTTTTGTGGCCGGTGTTGTTCAACATCTTTATAATTACATAGATGAGGGACTGGATTGCACCATCAGCAAGTTTGTGGATGGCACGAAGCTAGGGGGAGAAGAACATAAGAGATAGGATCCAAAGCGATCTGGATAAACTAGAGGATTGAGCCAAAAGAAATCAGATGCCGTTCAGCAAGGAGAAGTGTAGAGTCCTACGCTTGGGACGGAAGAATCCCAAGCATTGTTATAGGCTGAGGACCAACTGGCTAAGCAGCAGTACAGTGGAAAGGGACCTCGGGATTATGGTGGATCAAAGGCTGGATATGAGTAAGGAGTGTGCCATTGTAGCCAAAAAGGCTAACAGCATATTGGGGTGCATTAGGAGAAACATTTCAAGCAGATCTAGAGAAGTTGTTGTTCACCTCTATTTGGCACTAGTGAGGCTACATCTGGAATAGTGTGTCCAGTTTTGGGCCCCCCAGCATAGAAAGGATGTGGATGTGCTGGAGCAGGTTCAGTGGAAGGCAATGAAAATGACTAAGGGGCTAGACCACATGACCTATAAAAAGAGGCTGAGGCATTTGGACTTATTTAGTTTCCAGAAGAGACGACTGAGGGGTGATTTAATAGTAGCCTTCAACTTCCTGAAGGGGAGGTATAAAGAAGATGGAGAGAAACCGTTCTCAGTGGTGACAGATGGCAGAACAAGGAGCAATGGTCTGAAGTTTCACAGACGGAAAGGAGGAGGTTGGATCTTAGGAAAAACTACTTCATCAGGAGGGTGGTGAAGCACTGGAACACACTGCCTAGAGAGATGGTGAAATCTCCATCCCTACAGGTTTTTAAGACCCAGCTTGACAAAGTCCTGGCTGGGATGACTTAGCTGGGGTTGATCCTGCTTGAAGCAGAGGGCTGGACTAGATGACCTCCTGAGGTCCCTTCCAGCCCTATGGTTCTGTGACTGCCTGGATCTCATTCCTATGCTCAAACTACTAGTTCAAGCCTGCTTGTCTACTGGTAACATAAGCTCAAAGGCACACAGAATTTACAAATTCTCAAAAGGACAAGGAAATAGGTTTATCAACTGTGTTCACTGAGCATGGATGAAGACTACTTAAAGTATTAAAAATAAATAAAAGAGAAAACAACCTCCCGCCTTTCTATTTCTTTTCTCCTCTCTTCCTCCCTTTGTCTTTCCATCTCTCGTTGTTTCTCCAAATGCCTTTCTAGTTCAAGCTGCTTTTTCCGTTCTTGCTCCTGGAGCTCCCTCTCTCTTCGTTCTTGTTCTTCTCTCTCTTTCTGAGCCTTACGTTCCGCCTCTCTCTGTTGCTGCTCCAGTAGGACTTGACGGCGTTTCTCCAGTTCCATGTTTCCTTTCTCATAGTTTGCTTTCCTCTTGTCCTCAAAAGTAACTAAAATAAGGCACAGCAGTTAGCACTGTTTTACCCAGAACATCAGTCCAAAGTCTGTTCCTCTCCTACGCTGCAAATGTCTAGTATGTTTTCTTACTGTGTAGCTCAGAACATCACACCACGGATAGTTTAAGCAACTTAAACTGAGCATTGTTACAGTATCCATCTTCCTTTCAAAAACATTGACTTTTTTTTTTTTAAATTATTTTCACAATTTGGCACATCATCAAATTTCATAACTTCTCACAGGAAAAAAATGTTCTGTGGTAAAACTTACTGACCTCCCAAAAACCTGTGTCTAAGTAGGAGTGGCAGTTGAAAGCAGAACACAATTTAACGTCAACACATATAAAGTTATTCTCTCTCATCAAGACACAAAAGACTTTTTACAAACTAATGGAGAGTTGCTTTCTTGGATACTGACATTGGACAGAAAAATGGCAGTACAACAGCTCATCTTTTTAAACCATCCTTCACTGTACAACATATGCCAGAACACAAAGAAGGATAACTTTAATTTTGCTTAGAACCAAACTGTTAAAACAACAGCAAGCAAACCATCATTAGGGGCAATAACTTCGACATGGAATTAAAAAAAAATGGAGAGGGGGCACAGCAGAAATAGGTTAGGGGTCTCTAGGATAACCCCTCCAAAATGTAAAAAAACAGCCTTGCTCGTACTCTGCTATCAAGAGGAAGCCTCTACTACTCCCTCATGGCAATAGTGGTCACTGGAGTGACATCGAATAATTTTGGATCATGGTAAACTACATGTTGCTTGCAGATATTGTGTAAGATCAAGCTATCTCAGACTCAAAATCCTGCACAAGTGTCCATAAGTTTCAATTACATGGAATTTTGAACTGCTGTACCAATATTTCGACCATGAAACTTTCGAAGACTTGTATTAATAAAGTCACTGATACTTCTTATACCCAAAAAACAGTCCTTCACCCGTCCATTCAAGATGTTTTCTCAACTGCTTTTACCCGACAGCATCAAGACAACATTCCCTCCAAGATAATAGGAGTGCTGCTCCTGAAATATTAATGCTGAAGCTCCTAATCCCCTTTTTACTTTCTTTAAGACGTAGTATTCTTCAAAGAAGAGTTTTATATACTAACACAAAAGCTCAAAATCCTTCTTACCTGGCTGTTTTTTCTGGGGCTCCTCTTCTTGCATTTGGGGGTAAGATGGCAGTGTTCCATTAACATTTTCGGCACATTTTCCACCTCTAGGGGAGAAGTTATTTGCGGGGGAGTTAAATTCAGGCTACTTAATATTTTTTTATACTTCCTCTGGACTTAGGTCTTGTATCCCTGTTCTTGAGTACTTTACCTGAAAGAAGGAGGTACCAATTCAGGAGGTAGGGTTAATGGCAGAGGCTGCCCAGCTTTGGCTATATCAGTTAGGTGCATGGCTAACACAAATTCATCTGCTTTCAGTTGTCCATCTCTATCAATGTCAGCTAATGACCTAAATAAAATGGGAGGATAATGTGATCAGTGCAACTGAAAATGATTTGGAAGGGATAACTGAAATTAGTTATTACAGTACAATTTCATAAGGCACACACCTTGTGGGGGAATTGGTACACAATCCCCCATCTTCGTAAAAACAATTGCGGATGAAATAAAACAATTATTTTATTTTACAGCTTTAATAAAAATGGGCTTTTATGCATCATATATTGTCAAATGATTGCAACAGCTCTTCACAAATGTTAATTAGGTCAACATCACTATGCAATATGTAAGTAAGTGCAGAAAATGAGGATAATAAAAGCTATGTGATTTGCACAATGGGACATGACAAATGAGCAGATGAACTGGAAACAGAACACTGTCACGCTCAAGCCAGTCTCAAAACCACAGCACCCCACTTTACTCTGTCTCAGTTCTTTTCTCAAGATATAAAGCATTATCTAAGTTTATGCCCTGATACTACAAAAAGGAACTTCATGCAGTTTGTGACCCCTACTTTAGGATCCATTCTCAAAACCAGACATTTCAGCTGATAGTGCTGTGGGGCAAGGGCAAGCTGTGCCAGAGCTCCATGCAACTGGCACACTGAGGGTCAAGTCATCCTAATCTCCAAATCCTGCTTTAATGGGTACCGGCAGCATATACTCTGATACCACTGCCGTACTCCTAAATGAAACACTGCTGAAGCGTGAAGGAAAGGAACAACTGAGTGCTCCCAGAGATGCAGGTAAACAGCCCCCTTAAAGAAGAGAGTGATGGACAAGGCAGAACCATTTCTGCCGAGCTGGCCATAAAAGTGGGGCAACAGGGGTGTGAAGCCAACAAAAACAAAAAAATCACAAATAACGTTAATAAAAAGGTGAATTTTCTTCTGTTTACTGACCAACTCTGCCTATGGACATGGTTACAAATGTTCCTCTACCTAATATCAAAATAAATGACTGATACTTACTCAGGATGTTAAGGAATTAAAAAATTAGTCACAATTAACCATACAATCTTAAAAAAATTCATATCGTTAAATAAATACAATTTATTTAACTATTTTTGGATATTTTCCACATTTTCAAATATACTGATTTCAATTACAACACAGAATACCAAGTGTACAGTACTCACTTTATATTTATTTTAATTACAAATATTTGCATGTCAAAACAAAATATTATCTTTCAATTTACCGACTACTGTACTGAAACTTCTTTATTATGAAAGTTGGACACAAATGTAGAAATATGTATAAAAATGCCTTTGTGTAAAAATAAAACAATATAAAATTTTAGAGCCTGCAAGTCCACTCAATCCTACTTCCTGTTCAGCCAATAACTCAGACAAACAAGTCTGTCACATTTGCAGGAGACAATGCTGCCTCTTTCTTGCTTACAATGTCATTTGCAGTTTGCATGGCGCTATTGTAGACAGTGTTCCCAGATATTCATGTACCATATGTGCTAAAGAGTCATATGTCCCTTCATGCATCACCTTTCCAGAGGATGAGTACATACTGATGACTGGTTCTTCTAGATTATGGAACAAACCAGTGAGGACTGACACACATTCATGCTCATATTCTGAGTCTGATGCCACCTGCAGATTGATTGATTTTTTTTGATGGTTTGGCTTCTGTAAATTCCACATTAAAGTGTTGCTCTTAAAACTTCTGAAATAATGCTTACCTCCTTGTCCCTCTCAGATTTTAGAATGTACTTCAGATTCTTAAACCTTACATTGAGAACTGTAGCTATCTTTAGAAAACTTACAACTTTGTTGGCTTTTATGAACTCTGGAGTGAAAGTGTTCTTAAAATGAACAATATGTGCTCGGTCATCATCCAAGACCACTGTAACATGAAATTTATGGCAGGATGCAGGAAATACAGAGCTGGAGACATATGATACTCCCCCAAGGAGTTCAGTCACAAATTTAATTAAACACTTTTTTTTAAAAAAAAAAAAAAAAAAAGAGCATCTTCAGCATCAAAGCTCTTCCTCTGGAATGGTGCCAAAGCATGAAGGGGAATATGAATACTTAGCATATCTGGCTAAACATAAACACCTCACAATGCTTGCTATAAAAGTGCCTGTTCGCACTGTCAGACAGCATGAGCTCCTGTAAATCAACTTGTCTGTCTAGGCTACCATTACACTAGCTAGTTTGCTGACCAAACCCCGGTTTTGTCAACAAACCTGCTGGGACATCCACATGCAAAATGTGTTTTGTTGATAGTTTGTCAACAAAACTCAGCACTTTTGCCAGCAGAGCTTTTCTCGACAGATAGGGCATCTAGAACAATGGGCAGTCCTGTCGACAGAAAGGAGTGCTCTTCCGACTGGCTTCTGTGTGCAGCTGCACTCTGTCAACAGAACTTTTGCTGGGAAATCTCTTCCAATAATGATTTCTGTTGACAGACTGCTGTAGTGTAACTATAGCCACAGGGATTGGCTGTGTGGACTTGACAACTCTAGTTTTACATTATTTTGTTTTTCTGTGCAGTTATGTAACAAACCATACCCCTAAATTTAAAGGTTGCACATCTATGATAAAGAGTTTGAACTTGCATAAGGTTAATTGAAAAATATTATTTCTTTTATTATTTTACAGTGCAAATATTTGTAATAAAACATAAAAGTGAGCACTGTACAATCTGCACTCTTCTGTAACTGAAATCAATGTACAGCAGAAGCTTGATTATGCGGCAACCTGGGGACTGGGGAAACAGGGGTTGCCATATAATCAGATTTTCCAGATAGTTGAGTAGGGCGGCCCTGGCAGGGCAGCCAGCCCTGGTCTGACAGAGTGGCCAGCCCTGCTTCACTGGACCCTACTGGGCAGCCAATGGCAGGGCAGATATTGATTACTTGAAAGTGCCAGTTATCCAAGTGCTGGATAGCACAGCTGTTATTGCATTTGAAAATGAAGAAAAAAATACTAAATTTCAATTGGTATTCCTTGGTTTAACAGTGTAATTAAAACCGATTAACTGTGATACATTTCTCAATTAATTGCATGAGTTAACTGTGATTGCTAGCCCTAACAACTCCTGACTTTGGGACAAATTGTGACTTGAAGTGCATACATGAGGAGAGAATAAACAAACCTAACTGGGTGCTACATGGGTTACAGCTGCTCTTAATTCTCCACAGCAAAGAGGAGGTTAATAGCATTTCTGTTGCTTCCCCATAATGAACCCCACAAACATGAGGCAGAATGTAATCTGCTGCCAGCATTTAGCGTAGAAAAGATGCAAATGTCTACCTCGTGGACAAAGGGGAAACAAGGAGGGTACAGTGCCTCAAGCAGTTTTTCTAATGATAATCTAATCCACAATGCTTCCCTGTATTCTTGTGGCTAGGGGAAGTTTGTGTATCAACCCTTACTCATAGCAGTGTTGAATGGCTCAGAGCACAAGAGTTGAAAGACTTATTACACTAGTCTTCACAAAACTCAAAGGCCATTTCTACACATGCCACTTTAAATTGGCATGCTAATAAGCAGCCCGAAAAATGCTAATGAGGCACGGATGTAAATTTCTGGTGCCTCATTAACATAGGCTCACATGATTTGGAGTCTGGAAGAGGCTCTTCTGGACCCCAAGACAGCATGTACAGGCCCGGTCCCTGGAGAATCTCCCGGAAAGAAGATTTCCTCTAAATCATGTGACCCTATGCTTATGAGGCACCAGAAATTTACATCCGTGCCGCATCAGCATTTTTCAGGCCATTAATTAGCATGCCATGTATAGAAACGGCCTAATTGTTTCCACCACCATAACAGCATGCTTTAATCAACTGCAGTGTACAGCAATCTGTGTACAACTGTCACAAACCATTAATGGACGGAAGGAATATATTTAAATTTAAGGTTTTGGTTCAAATTTAAATGGACAAGCCTTAAAAAAAAAAATCTTGGATTTATTTTGAAGTTCTAAAGAAAACTTATTTTTACTTAAAACTGTTGTTTCAATAAAAATAAATGCTCCTCTTCATTGTTTGCAAGTCAAACAATGAAGCACTGAACCCGAAAACAAAACTGACTTCACTGATTTACATACTCCACTGTAAACAAAACATACAGTGAAAGGCAAACCAGACTTTTAGAACAGTGATGTTTTAATAAAATAGCAGGAAAGTGGATAAATACATTTTATTGTATTTTTTGGTGTATGACTTTTACATTAACCTTGTCCCTTTAAAATTTCTAGATTGCACAGCACAGATTTCATTCCTTACAACAATCATGTTAAGCTTCTTATCAATAAATGAGCAAATCTTACCAAATGGTAGCCAGCTGAGTCTGAGAAAGATTTGACTGCAGAAGGGCATTCCTTGCTTGAAATCCTTAGTGAAATAGGAGATAAAATTAAGGGTTTTCATATATAAATCTATTTGGAACAAAAAGACAGCTATTATATGATGCATTGTAAATGAGAGCAACCTACATTTATTTATTCGTACTTTTACTTTCAGTTTTTGCCGATGATTTATTAATGCTGGTAGCTATACTGCTTTATTTCTGTCTGCTTTTAAAGCCACAAACCACAGTCATAATGATCACAAATAAAAGAAATATTGTGTGTCCTTAGGCAATGTTTTCATTCAGTAAATCCCATCACAGATGAACTAGCATGACTGCAATGGTTTATGGTGATCCTCAGAACTATATGTATAATGTAGCTGACTGCAAACATTTTGTTCTGTTAATATGTTGGGGTTACTTTCCTTACACTTCAAACAAACTATATAGATTGCTGGGCAGAAATCCTCAGTCTACAGCAAAAACACAGTAAACACTTAGTACTTTTCACCTGTAGATCCAAGTCCCTTACAAAAAGTGGAGAGAACAGCTGTGTCTACACTTGCTCAACAAATCTCATGTTGTTCACAGTTGCTTAAAACCCACCTCTACCCCATGAACAAGGTTTTGCCATAGCAAGTGCACATTGGAATGCTGCATCAACAGGAGCCCTCTCCTGCCAACAAAGCAAAACACACTTGTTGTTGGGGGTGGAAGTATTTTTTCAGCAAAAGTGATGAGAAAAAGAATTCACAGACACCAACTTTTACTCACATGGCAGTGTTGATAAAGTTTTGTCGTTAAAAGCTGAGGCTTGGATACATACCCAAATTGTTCCAATTTTATACACAGAAAAACTAAGACACAGACTGGTGAAGTGCCTTAGTCGAAGTGACACAACAAGTTAGTGGCAATGCCACAAACTGAACCCCAGTTTTACTAACTTGTCCAATGCTGTATCCACTGGACCACAATTATCTTTTGGTGGTTTACTAAATAAACAATTAATAGAACTTCCTTCTTTTAGTAACTTGAGCAGAACCTTTCAATCGCACTAAATTGATTCAGGAGGACAAATCCCATTGAAAAAATCAATGGGGTTTGTGCTCCTAGACACTTCTGAACATCCTGTCCTTTCATATCTGGGGGACTGAGGCACATTTCTCATAACAGAGAGATAGCCATGTTAGCCTATATACTATCAAAACAAAAAAGCGGTCCAGTAGCACTTTAAAAGACTAAAAAAATATTTTGTTAGTCTTTACAGTGTTACTGGATTGCTTTTTTGTTTTCACATTTCTTGTACTGTTTACAAACAAAAAAATAAAAAGCATGAGAGTAATTTCTACAATGTGTACACACTACAATACATGGTACAAAGTCCCTTATTTTCACAAAGTCATTTTAAAAATATTCAGCCTTGGATGCGATGCTCGTATTAACATTGCTTGATTCATTCACTTCAACAATGTACAATAATTCACGGCATATTTTGACCACCCTCTCCCTTCTTTTCTCTCTGACTTTAGCCCTCCTTTCCCAATAGTGTATCTGGAATGTAAGATTTAAGTCAAATTTTCAAAGCCACAGTGCGCATGTGACTATGAAGATTACATTAAAAAGACGTACGATTACATAGGATGAAATCCAGGCTCCAATGAAGTCAGTTGTAACATTCAGATTAACTTCAAAGGATTTCAGCATTAAGCTTTTAGGGCCTAATAATTAGAAAACACTGTTTTGTTTTGTTTTTGAGGGGTGTTCAGTGTAAATATTACACTAACCTGATAGGTATCCACTCATGCCTTTGTCAAGACTATTAAATTTCTGCCTGTATTTTAATCGGGAGGCCTGAGGAACTGCCCAGTCCGAGGATCCAATCTTAGGTGAATTCCCAGTTAATGACGTGGTGGAGGAAGAATTTGAACTGCAACATTAATGTTAAAAAGACAAAAAAAATTAATTCTGCATTCCACTGTTCAATAAACAAGCTTTAGACGGTATGTGTTATGGAATAGGGGCTGTGTCCCCTTATTGGCTGCTGCAGCACTTAACACAGTGAGGACATAATCCTGTCTCTGTCCTGTATAGTATTAGAAATATTACTTAACTTTAAACCTCTGCTTTTAATTTCTAGTATGCAACTAAAACAGCAGAATTATATACTCACTACATGCAGCACAGAATGTATATTTAGAGCAATATTTACTTGAAATTAACAATTTAATGTACTGGAAAACAGTCTTTGTAGTCAAGTAATATGCTACAAACAACATGTTGAAGAACCTGTATAGCGTAGCAATTAAGAAAAACATGAGGAAAAAATAAGATATATGATAAAAATCCAGTAGCTATGCAAGACAGGGAAAGACCTGTAAAAGCCTACAGCAGGTATCTGAAGACTAGTGAAAATGACTAAGAAGAAAATGTGAGGACATAAATCCAAAAAGGAAACCATAAATATATGATAAATTCAACCAATGAACTGACTTACCCTCAACAGTAAACATCTACACCTTCTAAGTCATACCTTGCAGTCAGTTCCCTAAATCTAAAGCAAAAGGCTTCACCTAAACTACATTTTCCCACTAAAATTTTGCACTGCTGCAACCACTGGATCAAAGTCATTGATGGTAGCAAGTGTGAGAGTGTTGATTTATATCAAACCTTTCAACTACTACTTGGCATAAACCTGCTCTGAACATAGTCAGACAACATCATGACATGTGGAGTCCTATCTTCAGCGGTATTCCAGTGTAGCTGTCTGGCTGTAATAATAGTGGAGAACTGTAGGAGGGAAAAGATAATACAGACACAGCCCAGAGACCAAACTT
The DNA here is from genome assembly GCF_033958435.1 of Carettochelys insculpta. Classification (NCBI taxonomy): domain Eukaryota; kingdom Metazoa; phylum Chordata; order Testudines; family Carettochelyidae; genus Carettochelys; species Carettochelys insculpta. The sequence continues at coordinate 193,853,207 of NC_134139.1, forward strand.
TTATTTTAAAAGCTTTTGGCACAAACAAATCAGGAAGATGATCACAAAGATTTATTAAAACAAAAAAAGCAGTCAAGTAGCACTTTAAATATTATCAAAGTAATTTATTAGGTGATGAGGTTTCGTGGGACAGATCCATTTCTTTAGATCAAGAAGTGGGTCTGGTCCCATGAAAGCTCATCATGTAATAAATTATTTTGTTAGTCTTTAAAGTGCTACTTGACTGCCTTCTTGTTTTGCTAGAATACAGACTAACATGCCTATCTCTGTCACTACACAAAGATTTATGATCTCCATTACTTGCAAAATGACTTCAGAGATAAAAGTTTGCAATAGATAATTTTCTAGACAACTTCCGTATACAAAACTTCTCATAAGAGAATATGTTGCAATAATGGTATAGATGCCACAATACCTAAAGTCTTAGGCTGCCTGTTTTACCTCTGTTTATTTAACACTGCTCCATTCCTTTCTGTCTGACAGCCCTTTTTTGTACTGAAATCGCCCATTCCACTCTGAATACCTTTATAACATTTACTGGCCATGTTATTCAACTGCTTGTATCCAAAGACAATTTAATCTCTCACTGCAGTTATATATTAGAACTGCTTTGCTTCAGGAACATTTTATCTATATTTGAAGTTTATATATTGTCTCATTTTCCTGTTTGTAAATATGAACGGATATATTGTAATTTTTATAAAGGCATTTGTTATTAAAGTCCAAGACATGGTTTCATACCTACTAGATCCTAAATCGATCAGAGACTGTGCCTTCTGTATATTAGTACCACCAAATCCTCCTGCCATGGGACTGTAAGTACCAGTATGAGGCAACGCTGAAACAAAATAGAAAAATAAATGGATACAACTTAATAATCATTTGGTAGAAAACAGTCTAGATTTTGCTGGAGGCAAGAACAACTAAATAATATTGAATTTGTGCCCTAATAATTAGTTATAATCTGCTTTATAATGCAATGCAGATCTTCTTTTCAAAAACAGGTAAGAACTTTTTTTTTCTAAAAATAAACTAAACTAAGAATTAGATGTGTGTATCCAAAATTGAGTATATTGCTGTATTGCACTTACTTGAAGAGAAGGACATAGGTAAAGGCTGAAGAAGACTGGATGCTCCATTTGGCAATGATGACGTACTAACAGAAGGAATTAGGGGAGCAGAGATAACCAAGGGAGGAATCGAAGTCACTGATGTCAATGACGACATGGGAGCTAAAGGTGTGACCGTAGGTACTGATGTTGGGATGGACAGATTTGGCATACTACCCATTCCTAAAGGAAAATATTAAACTATTATTAAACATTAAATGCTGCAGCAGCATCCAGAAACGTCAACTAAAAATTGGTAATTGTTATACCAACACAACATAGGAGACAGCCTGTGTGCAGAGCTGCCCACCCTCTACAATGTACAGTTACATTCATTCTTTAGCTCTTTTTCCTCCATACTTCGAACAGCTCTATAAAACTTTATAAACAGAGAATATGATGCATGCAGAAGTACAAATTCAGAAACAAGCAACATGTGTTCAAAATATACTAGCTTAAAGCTAATGTTTCCAGTACCCACCCTGTAATGACTTCTCTATCAGACTCTTAACTTCTAGCTTCTCAGGGACATAAAAATAGCTAACTTTAAAGCCATGTCAATTTATGTATTGAAAAGCTGTCACTGTTGCAGGACTGATTTCTGCTTTCCTGAGCTTCTGTGTATGGCATTCACTGAGAAGAAATTCCACATTTGGGGGAAAAAACTGACAAGTCTCTAGCTAATTAATTTTTCCCCGCAAAGGAATCTGTTGGAAGTCAGTTGGGGCATGGGCATCATTTAATAAGTAGTAATGAAGATAGATCAATGGGCAGAATGCCAAGTAAGGTGGTGAATAATGAGCTAAATTTTTTTTACATGGCTCTGCAATTCATCCCATGGCTATAAAGGCTACATATTTACAAGAGTCCTTATTTGTGTAAATATTTATGCATGCACATTTTACAACTAGTCAGATAATTAAAAATGCACTTTTGAAATAAATCCAAGTATGTGCGCGCACGCACACACGCACGCCCACGCACGCCCACCCCTCAGATGCACAGCATATATTTTGCAGTCTAGCAGACATTACTTGGGGCTTGTCTACACTACAACCTTCCTTCGAAGGAAGGATGGTAATTAGGGTGTTGGGAGTTTACTAATGAAGTGCTGCCTTGCATAGGCAGCACTTCATTAAGCAAATTCCCCCCTGTGGCAACTTCAACGTTTTAGACTTCGAAGTACCGGCACGCGTCTAGCTGCGGCGCACCCGCCAGTACTTCTAAGTGCTGGGGCAACTTCCAAGTCCCCTTATTCCTCAATCACCTGATGAACTTCAGGACACTTCGAAGTACTGGCAGGTGCGCTGTGGCTGGACGCGTGCCAGTACTTCAAAGTTTAAAACTTCGAAGTTGCTGCGGGGGGAAATTTGCTTAATGAAGTGCTACCTATGCATGGCAGCACTTCATTAGTAAACTCCCAACACCCTAATTACCATGCTTCCTTTGAAGGAAGGTGGTAGTATAGACACAGCCTTGGTTTATAAACATTAAACATTATACATTGCCGTGCACACACAGAATCCCAGCATATACAAAGAGACAGTAATCCATAAGCTAAAGAGAAAACAAATGTTGAAGTACAGCTAATTGAGTACTGTCAGTTGAATCATCTGATGAACTTCAAAAATGTTTCAAATAAAACTATTCCTTGAGAGATTTTAAGTATTTGCCTAGCTCTAGTATAAATCTGTAAGATAAGAAGTCAGAAACTTGAAGAGAGACGGGTAAAAAAGTTTTAGGTCAAAGAAACGTCCTGTAAATCACATTTAAGAACAGATTTCATGAATCTGACAAACCATAAGGAAAACTTTTTGCTAGCTACTCATCTGTGAATTGCACTGTAGGCAGCTAGTAAGCAACAACTATCCAACGTCAGCTTTGAAGACTTGTTTTTTCTCTTCTCTCTCAATACCCTTAGAATGGGGTATCCCAATCATTGTTTCTTTAGTCAAATAGTGACAGTCAAATTCCATCATTGATCTTCAGTGATTTCATCTGTTACTTATATATACAAATGTACCTCAACTATGTGGTTTTGGTTTTTTTGGCAAATGTCTCAACACCAATAAATGTAGTAAATATTCATACGTACCAAAGCGAGCAGAAATTAATGGAGAGAATACGGGAGGTTGCTTCATGATAGGTGGGAGAATCACAGGCAAGTGTTGACCTTGTAATTTTAGTTTGATGAGTTTCATAGCTATAGAGAATTCCTGCTGATCCATCTTCCCATCTTTGTTCAAGTCTGCAAGAGCCCTTTAAAAAACAGGGGAAGGAAACATTAACTTCCTCACTCAAAACTGTTCATATAATTTCATTTATTGCCTTATTTTATTTCCTTGCTATCTTTTGTAGTTGAACCTGTTACTAATATTACAAAAAGTTATGTCCGACCTTCCACAATATGCAAACCCTTAGAAAATCGTAGCTCTTGATTGTGTGTGTGCATGCACAAAGAATGGTTTATTCTGTTTATATATTCTTAGGCTGACCATCTGGTATCTTCTTATGTGACTAAGTTTCTAAAATTATGGTACATTAAACACTCAATGCCCAGAAAATTAGCAGACTGTTTGATAGAAGTACCTTCATGCTCATTGAGCAACATTTATTGCATCAATTGTGGCTCAGCACCAGAGAAACAGATCACTTTAAATGAAGATCTGGAACTACGACAGATTAATTCAAAGGACTGAAACATGGTTATACATGGCACCTACTTAAAATCTTTAATATAGTTACACAGCATAGCTACATACTTTTGGATCATTATATAGAATTCAGTTAGTACATGAATTTTATTTTTAAAATTTAACACTCACACATCTCTCTCATGGCATCTTCCAAAATTGGTTATAAATATAGAATACATAAAATGGACAGCTCATGCACTAAAAATAATCCCGGAAACTTCCACTTTCCTTGGAAGACTACTTCATAGAATCTAATAAGTTTTACTATTAGAAATTCTTCTTGATACTCAACAAATTTCACTCTTCTCAATTTCATTCCCTTACTCCTGTATACCCCAACACATCAACAAAAATAGATCATATCAATTTTTGGGATTTATACCCTTTAAATATTTGTAAATGTATCTTATTCACTTTCATATCTCATGCATCATCTGGACCATGGTTTCCCAAACTTGGGGGGCGTGAAGAAATTCCAGGGGGGGCGTGAGGCAACCCAGACCTTCTCCCCTGCCCCAGGTCATTCTCCACACCCAAAGAAAAGCTTGCAGGTCTCACCCCCTGCCATTTCACGTGGGCAACCCGGCACAGATGCTATAAAAAGCAGGCAGCCGGTGAAGGCCCCCATGGAGCTAGCTGCCTCCAGCAAAAGTGAGTTAATGTGGGTTGGGGGGGAGGAGGGGCTGGCAGTGCTTGGCTTTGGGGGAGGGGAGGGGAGGGGAGGGGAGGGGTGGGGCTCAGGCAGGTGGCTCACAGGTCACTGGGTTGGGTGGCACACGGTAAAAAAAGAGGTGGGGGGTGAGGGTTTCTCAAAAATCAAAAGGGGGGTGTGATGCTGAAAAGTGTGGGAACCACTGATCTAGACTGATAGATATATTATATACCCCCCCCCAATTGCTCACAAGTCAGCTACACTAGACCCTTAATTTCTTCATAGTCTCTTTTCTGATCTTCCTGTAGAGCATCTGCATATTTCTTGCAATGAAATATCCAGGACAAAACATAATACTGTGCATAATATGGTGGTGTGCACTCAGCAATCACAAAGAGGGATTATTTCCTCCCTATTTTATGAATAAATGTCTCTTTCTGTGTGGACTAAAACTGCAGTGGCTTTTTCAACTGCTGACTTACATTATAGTAACTCTGCCATAGCCAATCCCAAGCCTGGTTTAAAAGAAGGGCTAGCGTCAGGTTCAAAGCTGGCTGTAAAAATTTCCCATAAACTAACACTATTACTCCTCAAGCGAAAATGAGGGAGTGCAGATTCAGATGATTTTTTCATGTCAAATACAGTCCTGACAACTATGTAAGAAAGAAAGTCCAACAGATCAAAATGAAAGGACACGGACAGCAACTCAAGAATGGTGGGATGGGATGAGATGTTATAAAGGAAGACATTGTTAATGAGGCAGAGCATTCTGGAGGGAGAGGACTTATCGATATCTGAACTGTCCAACTTTAAGCTTTACGTCTTTCTTGGTTTCTCCGTGTTTGGGCTCTTTTCCACTTTCAATTTACTTGCATGTGTTTTCCCCCTTTCCCCACCAAGCTGAATCTCATTTTATTATTTCTTCTCCATATTTCAAACCTCTCTAGTGACTTACAATTTCTCTGTCTCCACTGGTCTTTCAAATGCCATTCACTTTACTATCTACCCTCTCTCTTTTTCCATATTCTTAGCCTTAAAGGCTACCTCTACACAAGAAGCCTCTGTCAACAGAAGTCATTGTTGGAAGAGATTTCCCAGCAAAACTTCTGTCAACAGATTGTGTCTACGCACAAAAGTGAATCAAAAGAGAAATCCCCCCTTGTCAACAGAGAGCAGCCAGACTTCCCAGCCCTCTCTCGACAATGGCTGGAAGCTCTGCAAACAGGGCTGCCAGTTCTGTCTGTTGACAAAAGATCCCCAGAGCATCTGCACCACTGTTTTGTCAACAGAATACTATCAAGAGAAGCATTATACCTGAATGGGGAGAGGTATAACGTTGCTGATCAATGTGCTGGGTTTTGTTGACAAACTGTCAACAAAGTGCATTTTGTATGTGGACACACCACAGTTCGGGTTTTTCCCTAAAAAAGCCCAGTTTTGCCAGGAAAAGCCTCTCGTGTCGCCACAGTCAAAATATTATGTAAAGCCTATCAATGAACTTTGAGGCACTTCACTCCTCTAACTTGATATCCTGTTGTTTACCATTCCCTTTGTTTGTGATACTAAAGCAAGTTTTTAATCCGCGTGTCAGGACCTCATGGTCGACCAGTCAATTAATTTTGCGTGTAAGATTTTGTAAGCAAGACCAATGCTTTACTGAAGAGCAAGTGTGACCACAATCCTGTAACCAGATCTGCTTAGACAGATCTATTCATCAAAGCACAGCCACATTGCATCTTACATTGCAGGACCAGATCCTGAAAGTATACATGTACTGTACTACCTTAAACTACTCATTATTTAAGAAATGCAATCAAAGCTCTCTGTCATAATTTGTCATTTATAATTTATACCACCCCATTTCTTTTCATTCAAGTTCCAATAACGTTTCCCTTCTTCCACTGTAACAAAGATTGAAGGCAATTGTAATAATTATCTATTGAAATAAATAAGCTCTGGTATCCTCCTTTATACAGTGTTCTGGGAAAATTGTCTTTCATTTGGCATCATAAATCAAACAAAATCAGTACATGTGAGCCAAGCATCTCCAATCCTTTATATTTAGAAGTCATTACCATATTTCAGCTAGGACTGATGATGGTAAACCTGACTGCAAGAAAAATGTACGTGCTTGATCACCTGTGACAAAAGAGGGGGAAAAACAAGTTATGTATTAATACTCACATTAAAACTGTAGATGGTTATTAAAGCCAGACTTTTCAAAAAAAATGCAGTGTGTTGGCTGCTGAGTGCCTTTGAAAATTCAGGAGTATCTAACATGCTCTTGATTACGGCAATTTGCATGTACTAAGTATTTTTTTTTAATCTTAGCTCCAAGAAGAGGATTAAATAGCTATAAATAGCTGTTTCATATGTCACAAATAAATGGAAGCCAAGAGCTTACAATAAAAAGGCCGGAGTATTCAGTCTCAGCCTCAAAGATTTTTTTTTGGTGTTGGTGGTAGGAGTAAGGGGGAGAATAGTGTGCGTGTGTGTGTGCGCGCACACGCAAACACACACACACACACACACACACACAACTTTTTTTATTTCAATTCCTTCTGTCAATTGGAGAAAACCTTAAAAATAAACAAACAGTGTTCTGCATATAACACAATGCCATCAGACGGACTTTTATTACTAAGTATTTCCAGGAAGGGATATGATTCACATGCAAATCCACACCAAGCTTCACACCTATCAGTATGGCTCACACTTCTAAATATATACATAGGAAAACAAGTTTTGAGTGTATACACATTAGTCACTTTTCAAGATTTAGCATTCATGTTTATGCAACAACAAATAATCCTACATTCATAAAGTATGTTACACATATGTTCACCACTTAATTCTGGACTTTTCTGTGATGAAATACAGCAGATCTTTAAAAGTAATACTATTTTGTATTTTAAGAGAAGAAAATATTCAATGCAATGGGAAAAGCCAGAACATTTGAGAAAAAGGGGGTTTTCGGAAGTGGGGGGTTCCTTGCAGAAAGGCCCCATCTACATGGCTCTGTAGCTTCTAGAAAGGGCTTTCTGGAAGCAAACTCTTGCAAGAGTACGCAAATGAGGTGTGAGACATTTAAATCCATGCCTCATTTGAATCTTCCCCTTTGCTCATTACCATGACCCTTCCAGAAGGGAGGGTGCTGTGTAGACGCAACCATACTAAGCAAATGGATAAACAAGGATGCACATTTTCAAACTGTTTTACATGGGTATTTTAGTGCACATAGATGGGAATATTTAACATACACTAACCTGTAATATACCCCCCTATGGGTTTAAGGCTATCAAACTGCTTGTCATACTTTGCTCGCTCTTCAGAGGTGATAGCCCACATATTTGGTCCTCCTAAAAAAACAATACATTGAAAATATTATTTAAAAATAAACAGTCATTTAGGAAATTAAATCTTTGTTTTTTAAGAGAGAAGAATGGATCAAAGGTTTCAGTAATACACTCTGTTCTCTTTGGTGAGAATACTGTACTTTTGAAACACAAACTCACTTCCCAAATGCGTAAGTCTTAGTTGAAATAGTTCACAATCTGGCTTGTTTTATACTCTCCTTTGAAACAAGCTGTGCTTTTTTTTTTTTTTTTTTTTTTGAAAGCCGGTGCAACAGCAGCTTCCTTCCATTGCTGATTGTTCACAGCTTAGGCAGGAAGCATGTTGCTCATGCTATTTTGTGTGAACCAAATATTTCCTTGGTTTACTGGTAAAGGTTTACTGTCTAAAGGTTCTCAGACTGAAAGTTAATACACAGGACTGTCAACTGCAGGACTTCTGTTATTTCTCTCCAACACCGTGAAATCAAAACTGTTGCTTTAAAACAAAAAACAACAAATCACTTCTGTTTTATGAAGTGGTGAAACTGTGTATCACCTTTTACTCTTGATAGCATATAATTTCACTTAATCTTTAAAAAATAACATCAACCAGAAATTACAGTTTCCCCCTTTGGTTAGTCAGGGTCCACTCACATATTCAAGGGGATCTGTAAACTGACTGGTCCCTCCCAGAGGTGATACACTGGAGGAGGGATGCAGGACCACACAGGTCCCTGCCACCGTCCCCTCATTTTCCATCTTTTGAGACTAGGGTTGCCAACTTTTTAATTACACAAAACTACACACCCTTTCCCCCTCCAGCCTCTTCCAAGGGTCCTTTTTCAAGTCTCCCCATTCACTTCATCCCTCCTCCATCTATTTCCTCACTTTTCCTCACTCACTTTCACCAGTTTAAGGCAGTGGGTGAGGCGCAGTAAGAGTTAAGAGCTCCAGATGGAGGTAAAGGCACTGGAATGAGACTTGAGATGAGAGATTTGAGGTTCAGGAGAAGGCTCCGGGCTGGGAGTGTGGACAGGGCTCAGGACGGAGCAGGGCAGGAGCATGGGAGGGATGTGGGCTCTAGGCATTTGGGTGTGGGAAGGGACTTTGGGCTGGGGCAGAGGGGTTCAGAGTGCAGGAGGGGGGCTCTAAGTGGGGGAGGGGGTTGGTGTGTCAGCTCCTGGAGGAAGTTTAAGTTCAGGAGGGGACAGAGGTTTGGAGCCAAAGAGAGGGTTCCAAGTGTGGATGTGGCTGGTATGCCTCTATAATCCCTTAGATGCAAAGCTGGCCAGGGCCTTGGCATGCTGCCTGCTGGCACTTTCCTTGCAGGTCCCGGGCAGTTCGCAGGCAATGGGAACTGCAGGGCCAACACCTGGAGCTCCCATAGCTGCCCCTGCACCTACAGGCTGCAGAGACATACCAGTTGCTTTCAGGGGCTGCACAGAGCAAGTAGGCCTGCCTTAGCCCTGCTGTGTAGACGACTGGATTTTTACTGGCATGGTGAGTGGAGCTGACTGGATCCATCAGACTACCTTTTCAACTGGGCCTTCCAGTAGAAAGCTGGACGTCTGACAATCCTAAGGGAGACCCATCACTGGGGCTGCCACAAACTCCCTCATAGGGCAGTGTGTATGGGCAAGGTCTTGGGATGCCTCTCCCCAGGATCCCAAGCAGACAGAAGAGAGCAAGTGACTCTGGCAGCTGCATTCACCATGTCTGTGAAGTGCAGGGAGAGAGGAACCAGCAGGATGGATGGCTATAGGCCCTGATGAGCTCGCACTGTGTCCCTAACTTGCGCCAGCTGCAGTCACCCTGACAAGGAGCATGACACTGTACTCAGCCTTCAGTGTGAAGCTGCAGGTAGGAAATCAAACACCTCCAATGTTCCTCCCATTAACCTCCAGCACCCCTCAAATGACTCCTCCCAGTCCAGCACCATCACAGCATTCTCCCAAATATCCTCTGCCTGGACACTAACACCCCTCCAAGCATCTCTCCAACACTCCCCCATATGTCCCTTAAAAAGTTGTAATTTTGAATTAGTACCAGGTAAGCACATTTTAATATGCCGTACTTTTGTTCTTCTGTTCAAATAATTTTTGTACAGTAATATTTATGAGACCTACTAAAGTAATGTGAAAAACAAATTACGAGAAACAAAATAATTAGGTGTTTTAGGAGATGTGCAAGCATGTCTGCTTATATGTAGGGGTCCGTGGCTAAAAAAAAAGGCTGAGAACCATTAGATAAAGTATAGTGCAAGAGACTACCAAATGTCCCTGATGAAAAATGAGGAAACTTATTTGGGGAATATCCCTTGCCCGGCTCCAGGTAGATGGGGAAGGTTTATTCTTCTTAGACCGAAACCCAGCACCAAAAGAGATACTAAATTGTCAAAGATGGTGGCCTGTGGAAGAAGGGTTTGAATGGGCAGTTGATGGAGATGGCTCTCTGACTGAGGGAATCACAGAACGTGTGTTACAGCAAGGCAGTCTGCTTCTCCCAGCCCAGAGATGCAGACCACCGAGATGAATGGCACTTACCAAATCTTGTGAAGAAAGATTATAGATTATGTAAGGAGAAATAGAAGTATAGGTCTTTATTATTTTAACCCCCGATTGCTGTGTACTTTTGAATTAATGAATACTAATCCTGAGTTAATAATACTTTGTTTTCAAGACGCTGTTTTTGAATCATATTAATCAGACCCTGTCTTAGGCTTCCAAAGGAAAAGGGCTTATAGGTGCCAAACAGTAGAGGCCACTGGGTTAATGCAGATGGTACCCAGGCAGTTTTGCATCCCAGAGATTCATTATAAGAGTGGTACAACTGCACAATTCTACCTAGAACAGGTGAAGGTACACAGACAATTCCCATTTGAGTCTGTTTCAGGTCTATAACTTTGGGGGACTACCAAGTTCAACTCACCCGGTAATTGTGAAAACAAGTATAAACAACTGAATTGGCTTTCAGCCTTCTGTCATAAAACTATCATCAGTCCACCGAGGGACCATCTGAGAACAACAAACTTCATATTCTCACGATTACACAGAGGCTTCACCAATGCCCTAGGTCTTCTAATAGCTACAGAAAAGCCAATTTGAGTCACAGAGTAATGTGAAGTTTTGTTGGAAGAGCCACACGTGGCATCCTGGAAAATTAGATAGATGCTCTGCTATGGTAACACAAATTATAGTTAGAGAAATTATTTTGATTTCTTTTATTACTGTTAGCAAAGGTTATTTGCATACGAATGGAGCATTTGTTGCTTGCTGACTTGTGCTTTTGGTTCTTATGAACTTAGTTGTGTTATAGCAGACACAGAAACTTATGTCAAACTCTCACCTATTTGGATACTGGGACACAACGTAAGTATCACTTCGTTTAGGACTTTCCACTCACCAAGAAGCTGCATACACATATACACAGAGTATGTTATCCAGCTACATATTTTAAGGTACTTTACAGACGTGTGTCATTATTCCCATTTTACAGACCGCAAACTATAGACACACAGGAAGGTTGGTGTCTATGGGTGCTATCCCAATGCAAAAAAATAAATAACTTGCCTACGGTTTCCACAGACAGTGAATGACAGAGCAGAGAATAAAGCCTTGCTCTATAACTCACAGTCCAAGAGCTCATATGCTAGATTACACTATTTCCACTGAACCTCTTTGAAACGATCTGTGTGGTATAAATTGCAAACACTACAATACCTTACATATGTCACATAGTCTTTAACCAGCTCACCTGCATTTCCCTCAAATCTATTTCTAGCAAGACTAATTGTAACACCTAGACTTCTGAATTAGTTTCATGGAGTAACCATTCTTGTGTGGTATTGAGATTTTATTGGCACTCATCTGGGATCAACTACAGAATTCAAATTACTTCAGTTCAATAAATGTTCCAAGGAATCTGGGATGGGGCAATGTTTCTGTAAGGTAGAATATTCCTTTTACAAAGAGAGATCCAACTAACAACTACATATTGGGAAGTTGCATAACGTCTTATAAGCCGTGTCTACACGTGCACGCTACTTCGAAGTAGCAGCACTAACTTCAAAATAGCGCCCGTCACGGCTACACGTGTTGGGCGCTATCTCGATGTTAACATCGACGTTAAGCGGCGAGACGTCGAAGCCACTAACCCCACGAGGGGATGGGTATAGCGCCCTACTTCGACGCTCAACGTTGCGCGTCGTGCAACTTCGAAATTGCGGGGTCCTCCATGGCGGCCATCAGCTGAGGGGTTGAGAGATGCTCTCTCCAGCCCCTCAGCTCAATGGCGGCCGCATGGAGCGGCCCCTTAAAGGTCCCCACCCCCCGCTTTCTGTGCAGGAAGCTGAGAGTGTGTGCAGGCAGCAGCAAAAACATGCGGCTCGCCTGCACGCTCCTCCACAGCCACCCACACCCCCACCCAACGCGATGGCCACCCGGAAGCCCCCCCAGCGCCCTGAGGGAACCCCCCCAAAAGGGAGCCAGGGTTCCCAGGGCAGGAGCCAGGCTGGGAAGCGGCAGCGGGGCCCCTCCTGGATGGAGGCCGAGCTTCGTGACCTGCTGGGGCTCTGGAGCGAGGTGGTGGTGCTCCATGTAATGGGGAGCAAGAGGCGGAACACGGATGTGTTCGCTCGGCTGGCCGAGGGCCTGGCCGCCTGGGGTCACCCTATCCGCACTCCGGACCATGTCCGGAGTAAAGTCAAGGAGCTGCAGCAGGGTTACGCCCGGGCCCGGGATGCGGCCGGCCGATCTGGGGCCGCCCCTGTCACTTGCCCCTTTTACAGGGAGCTCAAGGACATCCTGGGCCCCCAGCACACCTCCTCCCCTCCGGCCACGCTTGACACCTCGGCTGAGGACACCCAGCAGGCCCCGGAGCCGGAGTCCACCCCGGAGGCGAGCCCCGCACCCCGGGGGCCCCCCCGGAGCACCGGAGCAGGAGGACTCCTCCTCCATTGAGACGGGGCTCCAGATCCTCCTCCTGTCATCGAGGAGCAGCAGGCGGGCGTCTACCCCCCGGGTGTCCCCCGACTGTGGGAGTGGACCTACAGGTATGTACCCCCCCGGTGTACGCCCCCGGGGTTGAGGGGTGGGGGTAATAGATATGTGGCCAGGGCCTTCCACGTGCCCAGATGACCATGGCCCCAAGGACAGGAGTGGCATGTCCCTCACAGGAGTGCATCAGCCCCTTCCCCGCCAGCACGACAGTGCCATGCCCCATCCCCAGGGCAGGAGGGAGCGGAACCTCTAGGGTCCCCTGGGAGGAGGGGGTGGGACACCCAGCAGCAGCAGCAGCATGTGATGGAGTGGGGGGAGTGCAAATGCGACTCTCAAGCTAGATATGAGCAACAAGCTGAATAGCTCCCAGTGGCTAAGGATGATCCTGGGGCTACAACTGCCAGGTTACACCTCTGCCCTGAACAAAGAGGAGGGAGGAGCCGAGCTGGGTTTGAATCGGGGGCCGCAGTTAGAGGCTAGGGGAAGGGAGAGCTGGAAGGCAGCCAGCCTGAGGAGGGGGAAAGCTACACCCCAGAGGGGCACCCCTTGGGGTCTTCTCCCCAGGACAGGTTGGAAGGACTGTCTCTGACTGCTGTACTGTCACTTCTGGGAGAAACTGGGCATCTGTTGCCTAAGAAACCTCTCCTGTCAGACCCTGCTGAGTGAAGTGAGAGTCACCCCCGTCGGGGGACGGGGTGCAGTGCAGGGGGACCCTTGAACCAATTCACAGCAGCATCTCCCGGGGATGGGGAACCTGCAGCACAGGGGTGGGGGGACAAGGGCCACGGCTCGGGGCCCACACTAACGCCTGTCTCCACTCTTCTTCCCCCCCTCCTGTGTTCCGCAGCTGCACCATTGGAAGGACTGGAGAGCGCTGGCGAGGCGTCAGTGGTCCCGGAATCCCCTCCGGGGCCATCGCTCCAGGCCAGCCCCTCGGCGGAGGACCGACCAGCCCCACGGCGGGCAAGATGGCGGACCCAGCACCACCACCCGACGGCGACGTACCCCCAGCTGCTGGCCCTCCACCGCCGGCAGGTGGAGGTTGCAGAGCAGCGGCTGCGGGTGGAGCAATGCCGCCTCCACCTACAGGAGCGGGCGCTGGCCTGGCGCCAGGAGGCATGGGGGACCTACATGGAGACATTCTACCGCATAGCGGACTACCTGGCCCCCCATGCCATGCCGGCCGCCGCTGCGCCCACCCTGACTGCTCCACCCACCGCGCCACCCGCTGCTCCTGTCGTCGCCGCGCCGTCTGCCGTCGCCCCACCACCCGCCACCGAAGGCCGTTCCACCGAGGGAGACCTGGGGCCAGCTGACACTCGCCGGACGTATCTGCCGGTCCGCCCAGCCCCCAGCCAGCCCCGGACAGGGCTGCGGCTGAGGTGGGGCTCGCGGCTGCCCACCCCCAGTGCTGGACTATAGGGGCATGGGGCCCAGGACTTGCCCCCCCTTGTATATATTCCCCCCACTGTTTTGTTCTTTGTGTTGTATATAGTTTGTATTTATTTATTTGTGTCCCCTGTTTGCCCAGTCTGATCCTTCCGCCCCCATGTAAATAGTTCTCCTCTTCCTTGTTATCCGTTTCTTTTGTTAATACATACATACACTTTTCATATTTAAGTTAGTTAGAAGTTCCTGTATATAGTTAGTATTAGAGTTCAAAGTAAACAAGTTTGATTTCACAAACAAGTGTCTGCTTTTATTTGTGCAGGAAAAGTGTGGGGGGTGGGGAGTGTGCTGTTGGGTGCTCCGTGGTGCGGGCGTAGGGGCAGGGAGTGTTGTGGAGGATGGGGGGGCAGTGGGGGGCCTGCCAGCGTTCACCCCGCGGCCTCATCGAAGTGGGCATGGTGGTGTCCCCCACAGGGACCTCCTGCTGGGGGTGTAGGTCCCCGCCTCCAGCTGGCGGCACAGGCCCGAGTTCTGGAAGACCCAGGCGTCGTGGGTGCTGCCAGGCCAGCCCACATAAATGTCCTGGAAACGGCCCCGGCTGTCCACCAAAGCCTGGAGAACCACTGAGTGGTAGCCCTTCCGGTTTATGTAGCGTCCTCCACTGTGCACCGGGGCGCGGATGGGGATGTGAGTCCCATCCAGAGCCCCGAAGCAATTGGGGAAGCCCAGGGTGGCAAAGCCCGCGATGGTGGCATCTGGGTCCCCCAGCCTCACGAGCCTGTGGAGGAGCATGGTGTTGATGGCGCGCACGACCTGCAGGGGAAGCACATGGGAGAGCACCAATGAGGGGTGAGCAGGGTGTGCATGGCCCTCCCCTGCCAGGGCCCCCCTGCCCTGCCAGGAGTGCCTCCCCCCCCACCCCCCGTGGGTCCTCTTACCTCCATGAGGACAGCCCCGATGGTGGCCTTACCGACGCCAAACTGCTGGCCCACGGATCGGTAGCTGTCTGGAGTGGTCAGCTTCCAGACAGCGATGCCGACCCGTTTCTCCACTGGGATGGCACGCCACACGGTGGTGTCCTGGTGCCTGAGTGCGGGGGTGAGCCACTGGCATAGCTCCATAAATGTCTACCAGCTCATCCTAAAGTTCCTGAGCCAGCGGTCGTCGTCCCACTCCCCAAGCACCAGACGCTCTCACCAGTCGGTGCTGGTGGGGTAGCTCCACAGCCGCCGGCGTGTGAGGCCGGGGGGGAGTCGGGGTGCTGGAGGGTTGGGGGTTGAGTCCTCCTCCCCTGCAGGCCGCTCCTCCTGTGTGGCAAGGAGGTGCTCAGCTGCCTCCCACATGGCATGGAGCAGGGCGAGCCCTGCTCCTGCAGGGGCGGCTGGGTGGACCTCTGGCTGCTGCTGCGGGTCCATGACTACGTCGCCCGAGGTCTGCGTGCCTATGGCTCCTCAGACCGCATGCTGTGCAGGCTGAGTGTGTCTGGGAGGGGCCCTTTAAGGGAGCGGCTAGCTGTTGCCCCGGAAGCGCTAGCTCGCCCTGTGACCCTGTCTGCAGCTGTGCCTGGCACCCCTATTTCGATGTGTGCTACTTTGGCGTGTAGACGTTCCCTCGCTGCGCCTATTTTGATGTGGTGCTGCGCAACGTCGATGTTGAACATCGACGTTGCCAGCCCTGGAGGACGTGTAGATGTTATTCATCGAAATAGCCTATTTCGATGTCTCCACATCGAAATAGGCTACTTCGATGTAGGCTTCACGTGTAGACATAGCCATAAAGTGTTATCTGGAGCATGTCTTTGAAAAGAAAAAAAAACAAAACCATGAGCTGCTGCATTATCTGGTGTGACAACATAAAATCAAGAGGAAAATATTTAAGGCTTATTTGCATATTTTGAGCACATTGTGTTGATTATGAATAATCAATAAATTAAAAGAATTTAAACTGAATATTTACCATCTGTAATTAAAACATGTCAAAATCTTATGCCATATTACACAAACACAAATATCTACTCTGTTAATGGTTAGTTTATTTCTCATCTGAAGTCATTCCATATTCAAAATATAGTCACGTAGTAATGTGTAATAACCTCTCACGTCATCTAAAATGACTAGATGTTCCAGGCATATCTGCACTCTTAATTACACTGCTGTACAAACGTATGCTGAACTACTTCCATTCTTCGAGTACAAACTATAAATCAGAAGCTATAAGCAACAGTAGATGTGCTACAGCAAATTGACCAAAACACTGATGTATGTTAATCAGTTAGTAATAATGTTGATATTAAACAAAGACAAAAAATAATTCTACAACTTCACTTAATTGAACCTAGACCAAACTACTTACCATTCATGGCTGTGGGAAACTGAGCCATCATGGTTCTGAATATGCCTTGCTAGCTATTAGCCATCTGAAACAAAAAAATTGTTCAATTAATAATGCAACAAGGACAGAACACAGCTTAGTGCTCCTGCTGAGTGGAAGGAATATCTGTCCTCTTCAGCTCACACTTCGGGCAGCAAACAATGCAGAGCTTCAGGCTGCTGCTGAACAAACCGAATTTACATTTGGAAGTAGGTGCAAGGTTTCTGTAGGCTGATGATTTTTATGTGGTATGCAGTACACTCTTGAACGTAAAAGCTCATTTCTAGGAAAACAACATTGATCATGTATAACGTATACTGCATAAGGTACCCATCACCACCACTGCACTGAAACATATACTGGAAGGAGGACAGGCAACCTAACAGATTTTTTTCAGCTTGGATTTCCATGATTTACATTAATATTTATCAAAATTAAAATTATATTCATCATACTTGAAAAAATACCTGTTAAGAAAAGGAAGAATAATACTGAAATTTAACAGTTCAAATATTAACTTTCTAGAGAACTTAAAGCATGATTATTGAAAATGACCCTGCATACTGCATTCTGTAAAATAACTACAGGTTGAAACATCCAAATCCGGCATTCTCTCATCTGGCAACATCCATCACCTGGCAGGACCACAGATCTTGCAGGACCAGAAAGTCCCGAGGCTGGAAGGAGGAAAGGGGGCTAGTCAAACCAGTGGCAGAACCCCAGGACAGAACAGCCACAGCTGGTGTGGCAGCAAGAGGGTGCCAGCAGCAGCGAGGGAGACTGGGTCACAGAGGGCCATCCGCAGGGATGGGTGGGAAGCCTTAGCCTCAGGAAGCTGTGGCCGGGGCTGTGCACAAAGCCCCCGGCAGGGGAGTGGTGGTTCATCCCCAGGGCCAGGCAGGAAGCTGTCAACAGGGCTGCTGTAGCTGGGCAGGAAGCTGCAATGCTTGGAAGGAGTAGCTGGGGTGGGGAGCCAGCAGCTGAAGAGCCTGTGGGGAGGCAGGAAGTTGCAGGTGACAACAGGAAGGGGAACTGAGGAGCAGGGGTTGAGGCCAGCAGAAGAGGCAGAACTGACCACCCCCATCTGGCAAAATCTCTGATCTGGGACCACTCAGGTCCAGAGGGTGCTGAACCAGGGAAGTTGAACCAGTAGCTCTACCCATATCATGCAGCAGTCTATCTTCCAACATGTAAAATTAAATATTGTTACAATGTCTACTTTTGTTAATTTATCAAAACAAAAAGTATCATCATCAGAGGAGTCTTAATATAAACATTCTCTCAAACTATGAAATGTTAAAATACTGCCTGGTCACTTTTCAAGCGTATTCAACTTTATATATTTAGTAGTTCTTTATATTTCCAAAACATTTACTAACTTTCAAAACAAGCCTCAAACTTAAGCACTGTGCCTAGACATATTGGTAACACCCATAAAGAATTAAAACATATACACAGGACATTGTTTCAGATACAATTACTTCATTTTCATATAGAAAATTATACAGATCACCACCCTCCAATACGTAATTTCAAAGGCAGAAACTAGTGTTCACCCAGTTGCCACAAAAGCTTTAAACTGGAACCATTTTTGTAGTAATTATACGTGTGATGTGAAATTCTCCATAACAAAGGGGCATTTTAAAATATGAAAAATACAAGAAAAAACTTGAGAATACAGAGTTTGGGGGGGCAAAGAAGAATCTACTTGCGATACAGCACCAGCCAATAGAAGACTCCTAAGGACTCATCACCACAGAGAGTTCAAATGTTTCTAACATTCTAGTCTCAACATCACATTTTAGACAACTATTATACCCAGCCCCCTCTTCAGTGGTTAAAATACCTGTTAAAATACATTTTCAAAAATATTAAAGGTACAGGAACATTTTTTTCCTGAATGGTGCTGCTTATTTTGGCCTATCTGATTTCTTGCCATCAATAAAACAATCAGAAGGATTCAAAAAATATCCTTGCTGAGTGTAGAACACTTGTGCACTAAAGGAAGAATCACTTTGTACCAGTACTCTACAAGTAGAGACTAAATATAGTATTTATAAAATAGGCTATACAATGGGCTAATTTTAGATACAGAATTTGCCTTCATTAGCTGGTTTGTGCACTGCATAGTCACATGACTACTGTAACAGATCATCCATCCCCAAATGAGTGAAAACCTATGCTTTAATCCAGGGTAGGGAACTTGTGGCCCGTGGGACAGATTCAGCCTATGGCTTGCCTGGATCAGGCTCGCGTGGCTCAGGAATCAGCTTCCCCACACCCTTCTTTCCCCAGCAGGGGTGTGAGCTAGCACTGGCACTCCTGCCATGGGGTGGGAGCAACACAGCTGGAGCGCTAGTGCCAGCCAGCTCAAATTGCTGTGGGAGAGTAGCCCTGAGGAGCATCACAGGCCCTATATACCTCACAGACTCTTCCTGGTGAGGGGGAAGCAGCTCCTGAGGTACCAGGAAGCTCTCCATATGGCACTGTAACTCCCCCTGCTGACGCTCCCACTGGCTAAATTGTGGCCAATGAGAACGACAGGGGTGGTGTCAGCAGGGGCACTTTCCTGAAGCATGCAGAGCCACACAGAGCAATGTGCCTTCATCTCCCAGCCACCCTGAGCTATGCCAGTTAAGTGCCCACTCTCCCATCCTTTGCCCACTCCCACCCATCTCTTGCTCCTGCTCCCCCTCCCTTCTAGACCCCCTACTCCCAAATCCCTTCTGCACCCCTTCCCAGACCCCAGAAAGTCCACTCCCACACTGCAAGCCAACTCCCGCACCCTCTCGCCTTCATCCCATGCCCCAATCCACTTCTGCACCTTCCCTCCCACCTAAACCCCACAGCTCCAGCCTCCTCCTCAACCCTATGTCCAGGCCAGGCTCTGGACCCTCACTCTCACTCCACACCTGTACCATATATCCTGCCCACACCCCAGCCTACTCACGAACCCTGCTTCCTGCCTACTTCACATCCCTGCCCCAGCCCACTCCTGTGGACTGAAGCCCTCATATTAGATGTTCCTCAGAGCTTAGGCAGGTCCCACAAACTCTACTTGCCCCAGTCACCCAAGCTCTGAGGTGGAGCTTTAGTGTAGTAAAGTGAATGTTTCTTATTTCTGCTTTTGAGGTTTGGAGAGGTTTGGTTTTAATTCGGGGGGGGGTTGGTTTTTCTGTGGGTCAGTGACCCCCAACCCAAAAAAAAGTCCCCCATCCCTTTTTTAATCTAAAGTTAACTCATCATATACTACTTGCATAACTACCTAGTGAGGATTGAATTGCACAACAGACGTAGTTGTTATATAACTACGCAGTAGTATAAAAAAGTGGCACTTTATATTCTTGTTTTTTTATTAAAAACTGAATGGGTCATGAATCTATTGATCTATCAAGTGGGCTAACAGGGATCAGTGGAAAGAAGACTAGAGGAAGACAAAAGACAAGCTGACTTTTTTTTCCAATAGGATGAGAAAATTAAAATGAATTTGTATATTTTTAGTTTGCTTCAAATGTGTGTTCCTATGTCCTAAATGTAACAAAGGACAATTGTTCCCTATTTATAACTTTCCAGCTGAACATTTCTAATGTTCTTAAGCATGTATAGAACATGAAGTTCTATTTAAAAAAAAAACCCTGCTCTTTCACAAATGGCTAGGAAAGAACTCTAGGCTGAGATGGCTTGAAATGAGAAGTGTGTGAAGAACCCATCTGAAATCAAAGGGATAAAAGACAGTAGGGCTCTGCATGGACACAAGGATAACTTTTTATCAGAGTAGGCCAAACTACAGCCCACAGGTCACACCCACTCTGTGGGACCCTTCTGTTCTAGTCTAGAGCTCCTGCTAAGGCCCCTCCCCTTTTGTCTCTCTTCCCTTTCCCCATACCCACAGCCTCAGCTCACCACACTTACCAGTACTGAGACACTGGGTGGTGCAGCCAGCTCTGCTGCCACAGGTAGGGGAGGTGTGATGAGAGGAGTTGTTGGATAGGGGGCAAGGGGTGCCAGTGGGCTGCCTCAGGCATCCTCCCTGACTGCCATGGACCCACATGTCGCTTAAAACGGCCAGCTGCTGAGGCCACACACACATTTATATACCTGCGCATGCACCCATTGGAATGGGGGGTTTTGAATACTGCCTGCTGTGTAATGAAGTATGCCAAAAAGAGATGCAAAGCAGGGGTGGGGTATGAATAGGAGACATAGATCTGCAGAGGATGATCAGGAAGGGGTGTGGGATAGGGTGCAGGGGCTGAGCCATGCCTGGTTGTTTGAGGAAGCACAGCCTCCCCTAGCCTTTTCTACCCAGGTTTCCATACAATTTCACAACCCCAATGTGGCTTGTAGGCCAGAAAGTTTGCCCACTCCCATCTGCATGTATCTTAATTCAGGCCTGCAATATAAAATTTTAACTGGTTAAACCCATATTCTCAAACTATTCATTTTGTTCTCTGCTTCACAGAGCACTTTTTATTTTTAAAACGGGGGCGGGGGGAGAATCTCTGACAGCCCACTTGCCAAATACTATCAAAAACCTTTTTGGCTTGATTTTTAACCATGGGGTTTTGAGAACATCAAGCCACAAAATAAATCCCTGGAAGAACCCGAGAAAATAGCCTAAACAAACAACTAGGTCTTAGAAATGCTGCTTAAGTCTAACAATCTCAGGCTTTGTTGGAGAGGACACGGGCACGGAGAAAACAAAAGTAATTTCCAAACAAGAGTGTCCTCTTGGGGAATGCTCTAACTCCAGCCTCCATACACAGAAGTCAAGGTACTGACAGCTCTAGCACCTTTCCTGATTTCAACTGCCAGGTTAAAAACTTAGAGGAGAAAGAAGAGGTCGGCAATAATTTTTGATTGGGGGGCACTCCAAGAATTCAGTAAATGGTGAAATGCTGCACTCTTCTAATTAATTAATGGAGGAGGTTTGGAGTCTGGGATTGAGGCTGGGGGCAGAATGGAGCTTGGGGTAGGGGGCTGGGGTGCAGAAAGATGCATGCAGTCTCGGACGGAGTTTGGGCAAAGGAACAGATTATAAGATGGAGCAAGAAATTGGAATGCAGGAGGGGATACAGGCTCTGGGAGGGGGTCTGGATACAAGAGAGGAGTCTGCCCTGGGGGATGGGTACAGGACGGGGTGTAGGGTCTGGAAGAGAATTGTTACCAGGGACAGGAGGGGTTCAGAAGGGCTTGCGTTGTGATCTGGGGCACTGTCCAGCAAGGGATGCAGAGAGAATTTGGGTTGTGACCTGCAGCTGGGGGAGGGAGGGAGGGAGAGGGTAGGGTGCCAGGTGCAGGCTCTGACTGGAAGTTGCTTACTGTAGTAGGTAGCTCCTGACAAACAACCCAGAAGAACGCTCAGGTAGCCTCCCTGCCTGCTGTTGCCCCATACGCCATTCAAAGCAGCCAGCTGCCAAGGCCATGCACATTCATATACTTGCACATGCACCCGCTGGAATGTGGGGTTTGCATGCTGCCTGCTGCGTAATAAAGTACACCAAACAAAGAAAAGAATCGTTAATCAGAAGAGATTATAATCAAGTCACAAGCAGGTTACAATGAACACAGAGTAGCAAATGACCTTCACAACAGAAATATTCTACACAAAGGTATATTTGATTTCAGACTTTTGGAAGAAGCAGTTATAGTTGTTAACTGTTAAGATTTTCCAAGCACATTGTATAAAATACGGAGCTTGTGAAGAAGTCTTTACAAAAAGTCATCAATTATCTCACACCAGTACAGGGTGACGGCTGACATCAAATCAAAGAAGTTTACAACAACTGAAATCCAGATCAGTCACCCTCTAATTAGGGTTATGTACGTAACGGAAGACGCCACGCATAATGAAAACAAGAAAAGTTGGAAGTCAGAAGGTTTAAACAACAGAACTAACACATTCTTGTAAACAAATCATATGACCAATCACAGCCTCAACTATACTAGTGAGTTTTGTAGACAAAACTGGATTTTTGTCAACAAAACTCAGGGAGCATCTACACACAGCACATTTTGTTGACAGAAACTGTCAACGAAAAAGCCGTATAGATGCTCTGGAAGGCCCTTCTGTCAACAAAGTGAATCAAAAGATCGATCCACTTTTACATGTAGATAAGCTATATCAACAGAAGTTTTGTCGGAGCATCTCTTCTGACAGTAACTTCTGTAGACAGATGCTTCTAATGTAGAAGTCGCCGTAATGTTTACAGTAGCAATTCTGTTTTCCCTGCCTGACCTACCCAACTGCACTTTCTCCACCCTTTCCCAACACTACTGAAGCTTGGAAGTGAGGAAATGAAAAGGAGACTGAAGGAGAGAAGGGGGTAAGAAAAGTGCTAGAATTAGAATAGAAGAAAAAAGTACTTTCTTCACTCAAAATATTTTACTTGTTTTTATTCTATGTGAAACTTATACAGTGTGTGCTTTTTTAATATTTAATTTGTTTGAATCACTCATGCAAATATTTACAGAAAAAAACTGGAAAAACCTGCAATTAAGCAGGAATGCAGTTAGATCACACCAGTTCATTTGTAAGCAGGCTGATAACTATTCTGGAAGTTCTGCATTCAGACACTCCACTCCTAAAAGAGCCTATTTTGAAATAGAGCCATTGGAGGCACTGGGCTTGTCTAGAAAGGAGCATGGTAAGTAAGCTGTCGGGAGATTATTAATGAAGTGCTCCCCTGCGGCAACTTCAAAGTGCTGGCTCGCATGTAGCTGCGGCTAACCCGCCAGTACTTTAAAGTGCCCGGGCAACTTCAAAGTCTCTTTACTCCTCAAAATCTGTGGGGGAGAATTAGCTTAACGAAGTGCTGCATATGCAGTGCAGCACTTCATTAATCTCCCGACACCTTACTTACCAAAGTGAGTGAGCTCCTTACTCACCAAATTAAGTAGCTCCTTACTTCAAAGTAGGGAGCTAGTGTAGACACAGCCACTATGTCTTATTTCAGACTAGATTCTATTCCCTGTCTACACATTTAGAATTGTACAATCATAGGTATTTGCTACTTAATCAGAGATATATTTTATGCCTTCCGCTCCACTATTTTATGCTTTTCTGGTTCACAGGTTTTCAGAAGTAGTACATTTTTTCAGAATGTCAAACAAACCGTATGAGAGACAAGTTGGGTGAATACATTTTACTGCGTCCTTCAAGGGGAGTTCTGTATAATTTCAAAAGCTTGTCTCTTCAACCAATAGAAGCTGGTCTCTTAGACCAACATGGCTACAACTATGCATGAAGCTAAATATGCACAACTCTTCTTCCTTTATGAGTGAGGTAGATTTAAATCACTGAGGATTTTCAAGGAAAGATTTTTTTTTAAATATAATTTATGGACTGGAATTAGAAACTTTCATCATCCCTGAAGTATCACACCGCAGTACTACTGTTCTCCGATTATGGAGGACTGTAGAAATCCTACAAGATCAAGAAAGAGAAAAATCTGAGGACTGATGATAGGAGAAAGAAGAGGGAACCAAGAAAAAAAACTGAGTGCATGTGGGGAGGTGAAACAGTGCGAAAGGAGTAGGGAGAGAAGATGAGTACGTAAGTCACTCAGCAAGCCCCAGTTCCTCACTCCAGTGCTCAATACGGCTCATAATGAGGATGCAAGAGAGGATATGGGCTAAAACAGGGGTCAGCAAACCCCTGTGTGTGCGCCAATGGCAACATGTGAGCCAATTTTAACTGGCACGCAAGGCAGGAACTCAACCCAACCTCTCCTTCCCCATGCAACTGGAAACTTGCTCAAAACCATGCATCCTGTGGATTAAGAAAAGACCAGATAACGCTACCAACCACCACCTAAACAGTAAAGCTCTGCATCTTCATTTATTTATTAATGACAGCGTGGTAAGGAGGACTAATGGTGACTTTAAAAAGTATCACCAGCACTTGGACTGTACAAAGAGGTCAAAAGGTAAAATTTGGGCATGCTGCCTCAGAAAGGTTGCTGACCCCTAGGTTACAACTGTGAGAAAGAACTCTCTCTCTCCCCACAAGAAAGGAAGCCCTGCACAGCCACAGAGTTCAAAGAACAAAAATGTTACAGTTATTTTTTTTAACAAGGATAAAACCTGAGAGTAAGTATGGCTAATTCAAGGATAAAATAATCTCAAAGAATGCTGCTATTATTAAACTCATGTCTACACAACATACTTCTGCCAGCAAAGCTACATCCAGTCACACACGTGACCTGACCAACGTAGCTCTACCAGCAAAAGCCCCCAGTGCAGGCATAGTTACACTACACCAGCAAAAATTAACATTAGGAGGTACTCTCCTGAAAAAGAAGAAAGGAGCAGGATTAGATTACAGAAATTTAAGGGCACTTTACTCCTGAAGAAGAGCATCCATATTGGGGTTTAACCACACTTTAATTTATAGTTACTGACTTCTCACTTCCAGTTGAATTGCTTTAAACTTTTCTGAGTTTCCCCAGGTCTAAGACTAAAAGGCTGAGTCTACATTACAGGATAAAGTCGAATTTAAAGAAGTTAGCTCACTATTAAAATGTCGCTGTCTTCGCTGTAAATACTGTTAGCTCAAATCAATGAGCCCAAATATCGATAACAAAATGTTGATATTACGGGATGGGTATAGCATCAATTTCGAACTTAAAATTTCAAATAAAGGCTAGTGTGGAAGTGCCATGCCTTTAATTCAAATTTATTAGCCTCCAGAAGTGTCCTGTATGTATCCCACAAAGCTACGTTGTGAACCGCTATGTATGGCTGCTTCCCTCTCCACTGCTCTCCATCCAGATGCACAGGAAGAAGGTCACAAGAAACCCGTGAATTTCTGACTGAATTAGAATTTGAATACAAATTCATCATCACCCAGGCCTGCAAATGTAAAGGGCACCCATAATGAAAAAATGGATCTGTGCCTCTTAAAACAGCATGTTAATGCTTCTTGGGATGGAGTTCTCCTCCTTTCTTATATCTACTTCAAGGCTTCATCCAGGCACTCTTATTTTTTTGCATGAGGTTCCTGGGCAGTCCTGACTTCTTGCGGCTTCCATGGTAGCACACCTTGCCACACCAGGCAACTAGATAGCAGTCTGGGTCATGGCACCACACAGCACTTCTGCAAATTTTCCAGGCTTGTGGTCGCACAGAATGAGTATTTATTTGTCCAGATCCGTTAGTTTTAGGAAGATGTCTTCCTTGGAAACCTACAGAAGCATGGGAATTTGCATCAGATTTGTTTCCTATGCTTCCTGTCCTTTTACATTTCCCTGGAGCAGCTAGTGGGCGCTCCGTTGCTTACCCCAATGCGGGCTGCAGGGCTTCTCCCCTCCATGTGCCTTTACGCATAGCATTTCTTTTTACGTTACAAGGATCCCCCCCGAAGCAGCTGTCCATGCGGCTGTAATCGAACCCTTCCCCACCATCCCCTCTCACCACACGGCTGCCAGGTGCTGTGTTCCTTGCAAATATGTAATTACACGTGTTATACACATGTAATTATCCAGAAAGCCTTATGTGCAAAAGAAACAAAAAGAGCAAGACTAACAGGTAATATCACTACAAAGCAGGATTACATTTGAGTTCCACATTTCATATCACAGTGTTGTACATATAAAGTAGGGTCTCAAGATTTGCAAACTTAACGTTGGTGAATTCAATTATTCACGAGTGGCCAAGTGGCTGCTTCCCCCAGGACCCTGGGCAGGAGGACTGGTAGCTGGACTCCAGGCGAGAGCCATATTCAAGGAATTCAACATTTGCGAGGTTCTCAACACGGAACCCTCATGAATGTTGAGACTCTACTGTAAACAGAAAGCATATATATCAAGATTTTGAAAAACAGGTACCTAAATCAAATGGGCTAATTCAGAGTGTAGGCACCTACTTAAGTACCTAAATACTGTATGCTAAGGCATCTGATTTAGAAGACGCTGGCAGCAAACATAAGCTCATGCCTCTTAACTGATCTTTCTACAGAACTTTAACTGCAATAAACCAAAGCAGCAGAAATGTAGCACTTTAGAGACTAAAAAAATGATTTATTTGTTGATGAGCTTTCGTGGGACAGACCTACTTCATCAGATCAATTTAATTTCCAATTCAGACTGACATTTATAGAGAGGACAAAAAAAATTGCAATAGAAACCAACAAATGAAATAGGATCGAAGGAAGGGGGTCAGAGATGAGGGGATGTTAAATGTCCTGTCTGAGATAATTACAATTATATGCTATTGTCATCATGAATAAGTCAGACTATGAACAGGAGGCAGCTAGACAACTATCCAACACCACATTTTACAGACCTCTTTCCTCAGATTCCACTTTGGAATTCCAAAAGAAACTACACCATCCACTTAAAGAACTCCCTGACTCTACTCGAGACCAAATGCACTCAGACATACCACCTGAGCCCTGACCTGGATTATTCTATTTACTGCCTAAAATCCACAAACCCGGAAACCCAGGATGCCCTATCATTTCAGGTACTGGCACCCATACTAGTGAACTATTCAGCTACGCAGACTCCCTCCTCAAACCCTACACCATCAGCACTCCTAGCTATCTCCAAGATACCACTGACTTCTTGAGGAAATTACAAAACCGTGGAAACCTTCTTGACAATTCCATCCTTGCCACCATGGATGTAGAGAGCCTCTACACCAATACTCCACATGAAGATGGATTACAAGCTATCAGTAATACCATCCCTGATGTTACCACAGCTAATCTGGTGGCTGACCTATGTAACTTTGTTCTCATCCACAACTATTTCCAATTTGGGGACAATTTATACTGCCAGATTAGCGGCAATGCTGTGGGCACTGGCATGGCCCCACAGTATGCTAACGTTTTTATGGTCAATTTAGAACAACGATTCCTTAGCTCTCGTCCCCGTTAGCCCTACTTTATTTACGCTACATTGATGACATATTTATCATTTGGACCCACAGTAAAGAGACTCTGGATGGATTCCACAGAGATTTTAACAACCTGCATCCTACCATCAATCTCAGCCTTGACTATTCCACATGAGAAATACACTTCCTAAATACCACAGTACAAATCACTTAGGGCCACATCGACACCACCCTCTACCTCTACCAGAAACCCACTGACTGCTATGCTTACCTACACGCCTCCAGCTTCCATCCAGCTCATACCATATGATCCATCGTTTACAGTCAAGCCCCTCGATACAATCACATCTGCTCTCACTCTACTGACAGAGACCGAAAACTACAAGACCTCTACTAAGCATTTATAAAACTGAATTACCCATTGGGAGAAGTAAAAAAATAAAGAAAAAAGAAAAACTGACTGGGCCGGACAAATATCTATAGCCCCCCCACCCCCCAACTCAAACCCCTGCCATGCATCACTAAAAATCTACAATCTATTCTATATCAGGAAGCTACACTCCAGAAGGCTCTAGGTGACAGGCCTGTCCTTTCCTATAGGCAACCTCCTAATCTGAGAAAGATTCTCACCAGCAATCACAGGCTACACCACAGTAATACCAACACTGGAACTGTTCCATGCAACAAACCCCGCTGCCAACTTTGTCCATGTATTTATTCTGGGGATACCATCACTGGACCTAACCATGTTAGTTACAAGATCAAAGGCACATTTTGCACACTTCTGGCAACATTATATATGCTATTATGTGCAAATAATGTCCTGATACTATGTACATTGGACAGACTGGGCAAAACCTTCACCAGAAAATAAATGGACATAGAGAAGACATCAAGAAACTCAAAACACATAAGCTGGTCAGTGAACACTTCAGTGGAGTGGGCCATTCTGTTAAAGACTTGAGAATTTGTATCCTGGAACACAGAGAGTTTAACAACAGATTAGAGCGAGAGATTTCAGAGTTAGAGTACATATTCAAATTTGACACATCAACACATGCTACGAACAGAGAGATCAACTACCTCATGCATTACAAGGACTGCTTCCCTTCCTTTGATGCTCGTAATGATCTCAGATGGGACCATTATCATCTCCCCACCTCTCACCCACTTCCTTCAATCCTATTTGATTTGTCAGTTTTTATTGCAATTTTTTTTTGATCCTGTGTACTTACAAATGTCAGTCTGTACTGGAAATGAAATTGATCTGATGAAGTGGGTCTGTCCCATAAAAGCTCATCACTGAATAAATCATTTTGTTAGTCTTTAAAGTGCTACATTTCTGCTGCTTTGGTTTGTTGGAATACAGACTAACATAGCTAGCTCTCTGTTGTTATTTAACTTTAATACTTTATCAGTAACAGAGAGGCAGTCATGTTTGTCTGTATTCTAACAGAACAAAAAAGTAGTCATGCAGCACTTTAAAGACTAACAAATAATAAATCATTTTGTTAGTCTTTCAAGTGCTACATGACTGCTGTTTTACTTTATCAGTGTCAGTCACTATAACAATTCATGGGTAACAAATTAGCAATATTTTAGACAATGGAAAACAAACCTTTGTATTTGTCAATAATCCCCCCCATAAAAAACACACACCTTCAAGCAGAAGAAATACTCACAAAAAGTGTCTGAAAATAAAAAAAATCTGAAGGCGGAATCCTGCAATACAGCACAAACACTTCCATTAGAGGAGGAGATTCCATAACCTATTCCTAATTGCAGTACCAACAAATAAAACGTTATGCTTTTACTGATGTTGTGATACCAGTCAAAATTCTGTTGGTATGTTTACAGTTTGTTACAGTTCTTCATTAATTTTTACTAAATCCTCTACGTATTTCTAGTAAGACAATCAATAGATAATGTTACAGTTAGTGGAGCAACTCTAGCTAAAGCAGCAGTGGGCAACCTGCAGCCCAATGCAGCCAACTGGAGTTCCACTTGCAGCCCATGCACCCATTTTTCCCCTCTCCCATGCTTCTCTTGCACATTGAGACACTGGAGTGCACACTTCCTACTTCTGCCCCTGCCTCCCAGAACTATCGGAGCACCATGAATCCGCTGATTCGCACTCCGTTCCCACTCCTACTCCTCCCACCCAGAGCTGGAATGTTGCAAATCAGCTGTTTGTGGCTCTTCAAATTCTGTGAGGGAGGGAGGGAGAAGAGTGGGGACGGACCACAAATCAGCAGATTCATGGCACTCAGATTGCTGGGAGGGAGGAGGAGAAGAAAGTGCAGGGATGAAGTGCCACAGTGCACGAGAGGCAGAGGGAAAATTATCTGACAGAGGATAGGTGGGAGCAGGTGGAACCCCCACGGGTTGCCTGCCCACCACTACCAATCATGTGGCCCACTGAGCAAAGGAGAACCACTCACGTCGCCCATTCACTATTCTTGGTTGCCCAACTCAGAGCTAGAGTCTCAAAGGTGTGCATGAAAAAGGGGATATTTACTGTGTGTGTTATATGAAGATTCCTTGGCCCTGAATTTGTCTCCCAATTTCAGCTCTCAGAGGACCGATCTCTTAAATTTCTATGCATGCTAAAATACTTATTTTTGTGATGTGGATGTGATATCTTATTGCTAGGGAGGCCAGGGTCTTTTTTATTTTGTTTTATTGTTAGTCCATTAAGGCTACGTCTACAAATAGCTGAGTAAAAGTTATTATGGCAAACAGTTCAAGAACTTCATATTCAGTGCATAACATTATCCGACTATGAAAATGAACTTAAAAGTTCACATAAAAGTAATATGGTGGAAATATCAATAAATACTACAGGTTGAACTTCTCTAATCCAGAAGTCTTGTCTCGCAACCACCATAATCAGGCATGATTTTATTTAGCAGGATGGCCACTTGTCATGAGTGTGGCCAAGTTTCCCAGGGTCCCATGAAGTTTGTTTACATCCACCAGTCCTGGCTCTCAGTGTTGTGCTTTACTTAGCTGAAACTGTCCACAAATGACTTCAAATAGCCCACTAAGCAGTGGAAGTGTTGGTAATGTGCTAGACAATATTGACCTCCCGTACTGCAAATTCTCTCCTTCAGCACTGCTCAGGTCTGAAGGGTGCCGGACAAGACACGTATCAGAGGGATAGCCATGTTAGTTTGTATCGGAAAAACAATGAGAAGTCCTGTGGAATCCTATAGATTAACAGATATTTTGGAGCATAAGCTTTTGTGGGCAAAGATCCGCTTCGACAGATGCAAAGAGAAGTTCAACCTGTATTTGAAAACTTAACTAGGTATTTGCATTGTCTCTGTTAGGGTAACATCCCAAACTCACAAAAGCCGTTTTTTACTCACAATGTTCAAAAATCATTAACAGCTCTCTTCTACTTTGGTTTATTTGACCTTACCAACATTAATGAAGAAAAATACTGGGTTCTGAGAATTCATCACTGATGCATGCCTCTAGAGGAGTAGATTAGATTCAACATTGATGTACATGCATTAACCCTACCTATAGTAGTTTTCATTTTTGTTCTCACTAGAGCCTATTATTTATTTGTATTACAGCATCTAGGAACACTAAGAAAGCATGAAGACCCCTTTGTTCTCGACACTGTACAGATACAAAACAAAGAACATACTCACTCTCTGAGAGAGTTTACAAGGCAGGAGCACTCCAGACCACAACATGCTAGTCACACTGGCATTTGCCTTGGCAAAACTTTTGTCTTACAGGGGTGGGATGTTCTGCATCTCTAAACAACAAAAGCTTTGTCATTCAACTGCCAGTGTAGACGTAGCCTCTGTGTCAGTCACATGGACTAACCAGTAAACAGTGTCCAAGAGGAGAGAAACAAAATTATCAGAATTTAGGAGAAAAATGGAAGTCTCAGTTTGTCACTTGTTCAACTAATGCCAGCTGACAATTAATATAAATATCACAGCAGCACCAGTGAAGAATCAAGTGAAGTGAAGAATCAAGTGAAGAATCAAGGGTCCAAATATTGCATGTGTGGATGCAGTCTTGGAGTCTAATTTCTTTTTAGGGCAGCAGTCACTCAAAAATTTCTAGAAAGCAAGCATGAACTAGTGTTCTGAAATCAGAAAAAAAGAGCCAAGGAATCCCAAGTTTCAATCCAAGCTCTATCACTGACTCCCTACATAAACTTAGCTAAATTATTCTTCGTGCCTCAATCTCCTCCTCTGTAAAATGAGAGTGACAATGCTTACTGGCTTAACCTAGGTTTCAGGAAGACTGAATAGTTAATGTTTGTAAAAGCACTTTTTAGATGAAGTGTTATGTATTATCAAAGGTAAAATCTACTTTCAAATTTTGCTGCCAGGGTCTGATGCCACACACTACTGGCAAATTACAGGTTATAAATTTAGTAATCAAATTATATTAATGCCTAAAGAATACAAGTAGATCCCCCTAGATGGCAGCCACATTTTATTTTTGAGAGAAAATTCTAGTGCCAAAAATGGACAGGTGGGGATATTATTTACTCAGGCACTAACCGTGGAAGTTAGTTTTCATTAGCTCTTAATTTTTCAGACTACGGGTTTTCAGAATAGCCTAAGAAGCAAGTCATTAACTATAATAATCTTTGTTATTCCATTCTTTGAGATGCCCAGTGTAATACGTCAACCTAACCTTTCCAGTGTGTTATCTTCTTACAGATTATAAACTCTCCAGGCACAGATGTTTTATATTTTGTTTCTTAAAGAGTTCTGAACCAATTGTTAGTGCTTAATGTCTTTAATGTTAATCAGCACTACCATGTTCATTTCTTTACCGACTACCACACATATACACAGATTATAGGGTTTACCAGCCACATTTTACCACTGAAATTATGAAACCAGCTCCTAGGGAAAAAAAATTAGTTCCCATAGAAACATATTGAAGTACTCTAGCATTAACAATTTTACTCCTCCATCTTCCAAATCAGAGAGAACATGTGTGGGGGAGATTGTTAAACAATCCTAGCTTGTTTCTGACAGTCTTTAAAATGTAAGTGGAAACCCCACAGAAATTGAACCCAACACTGTTCAAGGAGGACAGAGGGTAAAATACTGCATTGTCCCAGTAGCTTTGTTACCAAAAAAACCCCACAAGCCCTTAAAAAAAAAAACCCCACAAGCCCTTAAAATAACACTTTTTATAACAGAGGTAAGGACTTCATAATTTTTTAGAAAAGAAAAATGTTTACTATAAAAGAAATATCCGTTCAGCCTAACAAAAGCCACAAACCTGAAGCATTTCCCCTTCCCTACCCATTCTGTTGCCAAAGTTGTTTCAGTTACTGTGGTTTTAAACTTTTGTGCAGCACCCAGCTGCACACCGTGAAACGAGCTAAATAAAATCAACAAAATCAGAGATTATCTCCTCTACTATACTCTGCAGGAGGTGCTTACACTGGAGAAGATCTAATCACAGTCCCATCCCCCAGAGAAAAGTTCAGAGAATTGTGGGGTGGAGGGATCTCTCCGTCTCCCTCCCCAATCCTATAAATAGTAACAGAGGTAGCCTTGTTGCCCTGTATTCTAAGGAAACAAAACAGCAGTCATGTAGCACTCTGAAGAATAACAAAGTGACTTATTCAGTGATCGGCTAATTGGATCACTGAGTAAATCATTGTGTTAGTCTCTAAAGTGGTACATTAACTGCTGTTTTGTTTAGCCCGACAAGGGGTTTAAGACGACAAACGAAACAGAGAACTAGACACAGGACCAGTGAGCTGGATCACATTCTCCAGCAGCCACCAGCCCTTTAAATCTCTCACAAGCACCTACAAACAAGAACACTTCAAATTCCAGTCGTGCATTGCCCAAGCCATTCCCCACAGGTTACTGCTCACAACAGCCCCCAAACTGCTTCCTTGAGCTCCTGCCCAGCCCTTCAACCAAGGGCCCTGTACTTGCTCCCTCCTCAGAACGCCCCCCAACGGACGGTACACCCTTAGCTGCTCCTACCCCAATCGTAACCACCCCCTACCTGCTTCCCGCTTGCCCCCCCTCAGCAAGGTCAAGTCACATCTCCTCCCTCCTCCCGCCCTGTGCAGCCAAGGGCACTTTTACCTGCTCCCCCCAGCCAGCGCCCCCCCCACCTGCTCCCTTCCTGGTCTGCCCCCAACCAACCTCCCCCGCCTCCGCCTGCTCCCTCTCTGGGCTCCCCCAACCGACGTCCCCTCCTACCTGCCCCCCCCCCCGGGCCGCCCACCCCAACCAAGGGCAACCCCATCTGCTCCCTGCTGGGGGCCCCCAGGGCCCTCCCCAAGCCCCTAACAGAGTCACGCCCCCGTCCCCGGACCTTGCCGCCTCAGGCCCCCGCCAAGGCTGCCCCAGTCTCCTCACAGACCCCGCCTGCCCGCCCAGCCGGCTCGGCTCCCTCGGCCCCCCCAGGCTCAAGCCCCGGCCGCGCAGCGCAGTACCTGTTGCTCGGCTCGGCTCGCCTCTGGTTCCCTCCCTCTGCCTCCTGCGGCGGCTTCAGCCCGACAACATGGCGGCGGCGGAGGCGGGGGCTGGGCGAGCTGCGGCAGGAGGGGGAGGGAGCAGGAGCTGCCCGCTGGCGGACACGGGCCAGTAGCCGCGCGGGTGCGAGAGCGGGGCGGAGACGCGAGCCCGCAGAGGGGCTCCCGGGTGCGGGATCAGCCCGGAAACACAGGCCTGCAGTACCGGGTGCGGAGCTAGCAGCACCCTTGGGGGCAGGTGCCAGGCTCAAAACATGGGCCGCTGTGGGTGTGGGGCCACAGCCGGAGCTAACAGCGCCTTGGTGCCAAGGCAAGGCAGGTGCCCCAGGAGCTTCTGGCTGTCGGCGGCGGATGGCACGGGGAGGTTCACGGGGATCTCCTGGGTGGGAGGTGGGCATAATCGTCAGGGAAGCGCTCGGGGCTGGGCTGCATTGCCCTGGCTGTAGCGCAGCTTGCACTGCAGCGCCCCCAACCAATGCCCCAGCTCTGGAAGGGGCACAGCTCTGAGTCGGGTTCTAGGGTCAGTGTGCCCCCTAAGCTAAACACTTGGGCAGTGAGGCTGGAAAGATTCATGCGCCCCCCAGCTGTTTAGCAGAGCACCCACAGCCTGCAGCATGTGTTTCTATTAGTGTTGCACATCCTCACATGCCTTGGTGCACATAAAATTTATTCTGCACATGGATGAAAAAAGAGGGAACGTTGTGAAGGCCCCCCACCTGCAGCCACTGCTAAACTCCAGCCACAGCTGGGGCAGGTTATGGCAGTGGGACAGCATGAGAGGGGCAGGTGGCGCCCCCTCCCCACTGCAGACGCCAGCAATAGCTGCTAGGTTGGAGCACAGCAGCGTAAGAACAGCCTCGGGGGTCAGGGGCATTTGCATAGCCCCTACTCTGAAGCTGGCTGCATCTGTGGAGTATAGGAGCCAAGCCCGACTGCAGGCCCCTGTGAGCCACAGGCCGGGGGCTGGAGGGTCCTGGTTCCAGCCATCCAGCCCAAGTTGCAGCAGGACAGGAGTTCATAGTACCACCTCCTGCCCTGGCTTCAGCTGCTGACAGCTGAAGCAAAAGTTGTAGAGGTCAGGTAACGTCACAGAATCTGTGACTTCTATGACTAATTAATAGCCTTAATAATAATAATAATTAAATAGTAGCCTTAATAACACTTCACCAAAGTAACAGAGAGGAAGTTGTGCTACTCTATAGACTATCAAAACAAAAAGCAGTCAAGTAGCACTTTAAAGACTAGCAAAATAGTTTATTAGGTGAGCTTTCGTGGGACAGACCTACTTCTTTAGACCAACTTCACCAAAGGGTGATGTGGGAGGTCTCTACTGAAAGTCAGTAGCTCACTGGTCATCATAATGACTGTGAAATATATGTACAGATAATATTTAAGGAGTTATATAGCTATACTGAAATTTATGTTCTTAAACCAGCTGTCGCTCCCTGGTCATCTGTGTATTGTGCACTGTCTATCCTGCAAAGCATATCAGTTTTCATAACACGCCAGATACCAGGTGTAAGGTTGCAAAATCCACAGGAAATAAATCCACATGGGTGTGTCCTGCTTATGACTATAATCAAAGACTTTGTATGGTACATTAGGTAATATACGGAAACATATAGTATCTTCCACCAAAGGGACAAGCCAACAGTATGACTTGTCTCATGCAGGGAAAAATCACAACCAAGACTGGCTGTAAAATTCCAGAAGGCCTTTGGATGACTATGGTTCTATGAGACCTACAAGTATCCAGTTAAACGAGTTTGTGTTCTAGAATGGGTGTTATGATTTTATTTCATATGAAACCACCTGCTTCCAATTATTCTACTGGCTCTTAATAGAATCTTTTTGCTTTGTTGAATAAACATATGTTTCTTTTTACTATCAACTTATATGAGCACTGTATGTTAAATGAAGCTGTGATTGGAGGTGTGACTGATAAGCTAGCATGTACTGTTCCTTTGGGAGCAGTGAATCTGTGAATATAGTGAGTATCTACTGGTTGGACAGTCAATGGAGTTGCTTGAGGCAAAGAGGGGAGTGGGGGGCTGCAGGAGAAGGGAATTGGAGTTTGTCTGTTGCAGTGATCCCCAGCCTTTTCACTAGTGAAGACCTCCAATCACACCAATTCTAGCTGCTCTTCACACTTCATTAAATGAAAAAGGAAACCACAACATAGATTTTCAGACAGCAACTAATAATATTATTGGAAGATATTTAATTTTAAAATAGTAATTGATTGTAACTTTGCAATTTATTTAAAACTTATTTTCTGTGATCATTTTCATTTATCTTTTATTTTTTTCCACGGAGTTCCTGTATTATTGGGGGTTCCACGGACTCCAGATTGGGAACCACTGGTCTATTGCTATCCTGTAAAGAGACAGTGGGATAAACCGGTGGAAATGAGAAACTGACCCCAGCAGGCACAAACATGCTAAGGGGAGGTGGTAATATGATTCCTCACAGACCAGGATTCTCCCATAAAGCATTACAAAGTATACAGGCTATTAGTGCCCCTGGATGGGGTGTTGCATCATAGTACCTAACAGAGCCCTCAGGTGCAGTGCTAAGGCACAGAGACTAGCAATGTCCCTGGGTGTATGATGAATGCCTGAAACTAGGGCTAACAATGGCATGAGATGCAGAACCAAGAAATACAGGCTAACATTGAGCTGGGATGTGAAGCTGAGGTTCAAGACTGGTCCTAAAAACACTAAGCAAATAAGTTAAATCTGTCACTGTATTATAAATGCACATGCTGCTTTACAAAGATAGGTTCAGTGATGTTCTCTGCCTCACAGAGTTTACAGTCAAAGTTAGTCAACAACACACAAAAGGACAATATAGGTTAAAAAGGATATGAATAATGAGGGGTCAGGAAGAGTAATGGAAGGAAGAAATGGTGCTTGCTGGATGATAAAGAGATCTGTTCTATCATACTTGCAGAATGACGGGCCCAGAAGAGCGAAGACTAGTTAAGATGATAGGTGTGGGGCAAGCAGGAGTTAAATAATAATTAAAATAAGCAATTATTTTTCTATTCTTTTTACATTCTCACATAGTCTCTTGTAAGATCTTCCTTCAGGCATGAGCCAAGCCAACACTCTTTATAGAGGGACCAAAGATACCTAGATATTTATATTTGCACCCACCCCCACTTGCTACTTCTGGAGAGTACAGGGGCAGTCACGCCCCTCCCTTGCCTGAGAGCAGTGTGAACTAGGAAGCAGTGCTGATGATGAAGGAAGGCAAAGCGGGGGATGCTGGAGGTGCATGTGACCCTCCGTGCATCTCCCACATCACCCCCGCCTTCAGATATGGTGAATTGGATTTTCAGTATCCTCCACACTATATTAAACCCATTTGTCAGGATGGGAGCTCCAATGCATAATGGCAGCTATGGTTGGCTTCTGGTTACTGCAGTACAGTAAACCATTGATATATGCGCAACGTGACTGCCACCCCTGACAGGAGCAGGAAAACCGCTCCTGTCAGGGGCAGCAGCCTGACTCTTGCCATCCCTGACCGGAGTGGCTCCCTGCTCCTGTCAGTGGTGGCAGCCAAGAGTCAGGCTGCTGTCCCTGACAGGAGCAGGGAGACTGTTCCTGTCAGGGGTGGCAGCCTGACTCTTGGCTGCTGCCCCTGACAGGAGCAGTTTCTCAGTTGCCAGAGTGGTGAGGAGCTGGGATGCAGGTGGGATCCCCGCTGCTTGTTTGACCTGGTCAATTTCCCAGCTGTGCAAGGGGACCGGAGCAGGGAGCCAGGCTACTGCCTGGTTCCCAGCTCCCCACTGCTTGCGGGATCCGGAAAACTGACGAGCTCATGGCTCGTCAGTTTTCCGGGTCCCCTAAGCATTGGAGAGTTGGGAACCCAGCAGCAGCCTGGTTCCCATCTCCTTGCCTTTGCAGGACCCAGTAAACTGACCAGCACAAGGTTCCCATCTCTCCCCCACTCTGGGAGCCAGGAAACTGACCAGCCCTGATCAGTTTCTCAGGTCCTTTCAACTTGCCTGAAAATTTGAGTTATGCAGGGGTTGCAGGAACATAACCCCTGTGTAACTCGAGGGTTTACTGTACCCTAGAAACTCTTTGTTATGGGCTTGGTGAATCTAATTAAAAAATATACCACCAGTATTGGGGATTGTTTGCCCTGTTTGTTGCCATCTGCCCTGAGTGTGGCATTCTCAGTGTGGTCCATCCCAGGAACCAGCTCATTAACTGCAATCAGCAACTTGGAATTATAAGTAATAAGAAGTAATAAGGTATAAATATTAAGTCATATAGAAGTATCTTTTGAAATTGCTGCTGCTCTACAAGCTGCCATAAATCCAGGTCCAGCAATTCATGGAGCAGCAGCAGAAGATCTTAATCTGCTTAATGAACATGGAGCCCTAGGGGCAGAGGGGTGTGTGTGTGTGCTATCCTCAGTGATTCTGGGTATAGGAGAGGCTTTCAGCAAAAGGAGTCTGGAAGAAGTTTCAAAGCAAATCTGGGGAAGGCATTATGCTTCACTTCTGTTGGAGATTATGGAAGACTTAAGGGTGCTATTTGGTTCCTGTAGGCCTCAGAAAGGAATTACTGTGGGCAGTTGTGGGCCAAAACATTTATTCTGAATTTTCGCAACGGAGTGTTGATGCAAGGCCTCTGGTGAGGTAAGAATTCTGGGACATTTGCTGCCAGTAGCTAAAGATAGAATCCCAGTCCTCTGATGAAATCATTGTGTGGGAGGTACCTGAACAGTTTTGCCGGGCCTTGCCATATCAGGCAAACAGCCTAGAGAACAATGTGTTTTGTCAAGACCTTTTTGGAGGGTGAACTAGATTGGGGACACCTTCCCGATGGAGCCATGAAAGCTATGGCTCCATAATTCTAAATGGGTGTTTTGGCTTCCCACTGCAGGGTCTTGGGCTTAAAGAAAAAGAAAAAACCTGGTATCTTGAGATCAGTGTTCTCTGTCAACTGTGTACTTGTGCGGCTGCTCAGGAGAGATTGAGATGCCTCCAGCAGATCAGCCACAGTTAGTTTTTTTATTTCTACTGGTAGGTCACATTCACAGATGTCTCAGTGTACATAAAAATATTCCACACATGGATGAAAATATCTGCACAGGGATGAAAATGATTAAAGGGAACATTGTGTGAGAGGTGCACAAAAAGGCCATTCTATGAGCTGGGGCAGTCCTGTATACAAGAACATACCACCTCTGGAGTGACAGTCTTGAAGAAGTGCAGTTGGGTAGGGAATGAAGAAGGATGTGAAATAAGGTGGGGGGGGGGGTAACTGTTCAGTCTTATTGCTCTTGCTGATGCTGCCAGCTTCATGTAGTTACC
Source organism: Carettochelys insculpta (assembly GCF_033958435.1). NCBI lineage: Eukaryota > Metazoa > Chordata > Testudines > Carettochelyidae > Carettochelys > Carettochelys insculpta. The sequence continues at coordinate 193,892,419 of NC_134139.1, forward strand.
TGCATCAGAGAGGTAGCCAAGTTAGTCTGTATTTTCAAAAACAAGTCCTGTGGCACCTTATAGACTAACAGATATTTTGGAGCGTAAGCTTTCGTGGGCAAAGACCTGCTTGTACCCCTACCCCCCGCCCCGCATGCATCTGATGAAGCAGGTCTTTGCCCATTAAAGCTTATGCTCCAAAATATCTGTTTGTCTATAAGGTGCCACAGGACCTCAAGTTTTTTTAGTTACCTGCATGGCTTCATTCTCCAGCTCCACTGCTGATCTTTTTCTCTTAGCTTCTTATCCATCCTCCGTCTCTCTCTCTGCTCCTCTGTCTGAAGTGTCCTAACCATCTGCCTAATCATGATATCCTGTCAGATATCAGATCTTACTGCTCATGCTTTTTGCTAGTTGGTTACAACAGAGTTAAGCTGCACAAGTTTGTGTTTCTGCCAATTTTAGTGTTTTTTTTCCTCCAGCTGAACGTTTGACCCTCTATGATTTGTACACAATTCAATGCAAACATGGAACAAGTGGTTGCAACAACATTTGTATGTTCACATCAGAATCCCATAACATCACACCCCCAATGCAAAACTGATGCACAAAGAGATGACGCAAATATCACTGACTGCATCCCAGGGCCTTCCCATGCTGGGCTTTGAGTCATTATCGGTTCTAATCCAATACACTACATTAGAAATATATCCAATAACTGGAATGGTTTATGAAAACCATGTTTGTTTAAAACAGGCTTCATCATTGTAAGGTTCTTCATGGAAGTAATATTATCACTGAATTCTTTTACAAATTTCAGGTAGAACTTGGTTAGAACAATGATGGATGGAATTTGCTTTGACAGATTGATTTCTATGTTTTAGGTCCATGTTGTCCAATACACTCCCTGTTGCCACATGTGGCAAACGGGGCAACACAGCCTGGCAAAATGTGGCTCAGCAGAGCTGTACACGTGGAGCACCCTCTGCCCACTCCACGTATGTTCTCCACCACTTGGTGGGACAAGTGCATGGTGGCAGAGGCGGAAGCAGCTCCTGCAGCCTTGGCAGCTGCAGCCTATGGCGCAGCTCTAGTGAGTAATCTTGGGGGGAGATATTTGGGGGAGGAAGGGGAGAGCTGTGGGAATTGTGAAATTTCTTTTGGATACCACTGTTATAGGTGATCTTGCCAAGAGCTAAAGAGAACAGTCAATTTATCCATACAAATGCTGGCAAATGCTTGGAATTCAATTAACATTAAAGCAGCACAGATATTCTTCTCCATAAAGCAAGAAAGACAGGTTACCCACCGTAGTAACGGTGGTTCTTCGAGATGTGTCCCCGTGGGTGCTCCACAATAGGTGTCAGGCTCGCCCGGCACCGCAGATCGGATCTTCCAAGCAGTTTCTGCCGGACCGCGCATGCGCCGGCGCGCGCCGCTCCCTTGCGCGCTCCTGGCCATGTGCGCGATCCGGTCCCCGCCAGTTCCTTGACCAACCGCCTCGGATGCCCCTGCAAAACACTAACAGAGATCCGAAGCGGGGAGGATGGGCGGGTAGTGGAGCACCCACGGGGACACATCTCGAAGAACCACCGTTACTACGGTGAGTAACCTGTCTTTCTTCTTCGAGTGTCCCCGTGGGTGCTCCACAATAGGTGACTACCCAGCAGTAACCCAAGATAGGAGGTGGGTAATCGGATTACGTGCAGCTTGTCCCCGAGAGGACCGCTGTAGAGAGACGGGTATCCTCTTGGAATACCCTGTGAAGGGCGTAATGTTTGGCGAAGGTGTCGTAGGATGACCAGGTCGCCGCTCTGCAAATGTCTTTTAACGCAACGCCCTTGAAAAAGGCTGTTGATGCCGCCACCGCCCTAGTGGAATGAGCCCTGGGAGTGGCCAATAAAGGAGTATTTTTGAGCTCGTAGCACATTTTTATGCAGGATACAATGTGCTTTGAGATTCTCTGCGAGGAGAGACCTTCTCCTTTCGATTTGGGAGCGAGGGAGACTAGGAGTCTATCCGTTTTCCGGAAGGACTTGGTCCTGTCTACGTAGAAGGCTAGCGCCCTCCTCACGTCCAGGAGGTGTAGGCGCGCCTCTTCGTTGGAGTTATGAGGCTTTGGATAAAACGAGGGTAGAACAATAGGTTCGTTAATGTGAAACTCAGAAGAAACTTTCGGAACAAAGGCTGGATGCAGCCGTATGGTTACCACCTCCTTGGAAAAAACAGTGCAGGGTGGCGTTGCCATGACTGCCGCAAGCTCGCTCACCCTGCGAGCTGACGTAATTGCAAGAAGAAAGGTCGTCTTTATTGTAAGGAGGCGGAGGGGGACCGTGGCCAAGGGCTCGAACGGTGGTCCCATTAGCGTGGTAAGCACCAGGTCCAAGTTCCACGAAGGTGGAATCGGTTTCCGAGGGGGGTATAGGTTTACCAACCCTTTGAGGAACCTGGTAACCATAGGATGGGCGAACACCATGTGCCCTTCCTCCTCGTGTCTGAACGCCGAAATGGCGGCAAGGTGGACCTTCAACGAGGATAGCGAGAGTCCTCCTCTCTTGAGGTCCAGTAAATACTCTAGAATTGTAGGTATAGGCACCGAAAGTGGGGCCAGCTGTTTGGTAGAACACCAGGCCGTGAAGCGAGTCCATTTCTGCTTGTAGGTCTTCCTGGTGGAAGTCCTCCTGCTACTTTCTAGGACTTGCTGCACTTCCTCTGTGCATGTGCTCTCTAGGGAGCTGAGCCACGGATTAACCACGCTTGCAGTCGCAGGTTTTGGGGGTGCGGGTGCACTATGGACCCCTGGGCTTGCGTGAGCAGATCCGGTGCCACCGGAAGAGGCATCGGTGGATGGTCCGACATGCGCAGGAGTAGGGGGAACCATTGTTGTCGATCCCACGTTGGGACTATCAGGATTATCCGGGCCCCTTCCCTCCTGGCTTTCTGCAAGACTTTGTGGATCAGCACTGTGGGAGGAAAAGCATAAAGCAGGGGGCCCCTCCACGGGATCACGAACACGTCCCCCAGGGACCCCCATCCCAGTCCTGCCCTGGAGCAGAATCGTGGGCACTTCTTGTTGTGCTGAGTGGCAAACAGGTCTATCTGGGGAAAACCCCATGCGTGGAAAATCGGCCGTAGCAGATCGGGACAGATCTGCCACTCGTGTGTGAGTGCAAAATGTCTGCTCAGCTGGTCTGCCTTCACATTGTGCGCACCTGGTAAGTATGAGGCTTTCAAGATTATATTGTTGGCGATGCACCAGTGCCATAAGCGGACTGCTTCCGCGCATAAGGCACGGGATCGAGCTCCTCCTTGCCTGTTTATATAAAACATGGTGGAGGTATTGTCTGTACTGATCCCGACGACGTTGCCTTGTATATGGTCTCGAAAGTGTCTGCAGGCGTTGAACACTGCTCTGAGCTCCAGTATATTTATGTGTAGTGACTGCTCCGTGGATGACCACAGTCCTTGAGTCACCTCTTCGCCCATGTGCGCTCCCCACCCTATGAGGGAGGCATCTGTAGTGAGAAAAACCGATATTTGTGGCTGGTGGAAGGGTACCCCTGTTAGCAAGTTCCTGGGGTTTACCCACCATTGCAGGGATTTGCACACCTCCGCTGTGGGCGACACCACCCTGTGAACGGTGTGTACTGCCGGTTTGTATACGCTCGCCAGCCAGTGCTGCATGCTGCACATGTGTAACCTGGCGTTCTGCACTACGAACGTCGCCACTGCCATGTGGCCCAGCAGCTGTAAGCACGTCAAGACCGGCACCGTAGGGCTGAAGGTGATGACCTGCACGAGGGAGCCGATGGCCCGAAAGCGAGCCTCTGGTAGATATACTCTCGCTGTAACAGAGTTTATGCGAGCCCCTATGAACTCTATGTCCTGTGTGGGGTCTATTTTTGATTTTGCCAGATTGATAACCAGGCCGAGTGAAGAGAACGTGTTTGCTGTGACGCGTATCATGCGTAGTACCTCCCCCTTCGAGGCCCCTTTGAGCAGGCAGTTGTCCAGATACGGGAATATAAATACCCCCTGTCTGTGCAGGTAGGCTGACACCACTGCCAAGGTCTTGGTGAAGACTCTGGGGGCCGAGGAGAGGCCAAACAGTAGGACCTTGTATTGGAAGTGTTCGTTGCCTACCATGAACCGGAGGAATCGCCGGTGAGCCGGATGGATAGTTATGTGGAAGTACGCGTCTTGTAAATCGAGGGCTGCGAACCAGTCTCCATCGTCCAGTGCTGTAAGGATGGAGGCGATTGTGATCATCCGAAAGCGTTGCTTGCGCAGGTACCGGTTGAGGCCGCGAAGATCTAAGATGGGCCTCCAGCCTCCTGTCTTTTTCTCCGTGAGGAAGTACCTCGAGTAGAACCCTTTTCCTTGCAGTTGCTCCGGCACTCTTTCCACTGCCCCTATGAGCATGAGATGGTCTACCTCCTGCTTGAGCCTCGCTACATGGGAGGCCTCCTGGAGGTGGGGCCTGGGTGGAGGTCGTGGCGGTGGGAGCGACTGGAAGGGGATGGCGTACCCCGTGGCTATGATCTCCAGCACCCATTTGTCTGTGGTGATCCTCTGCCACTGGTCGTAGAATGGTCGGAGGCGATGGTGGAATAGCCGCTTCGGATGACCTTGTGCGATGGTAGTGATGGCGCAGCCCTGGATCTGTGTGTCAAACTTGTGGCCTTTGACCCTGCCCCGAGGACGCACGGCTCTGTTGTGAACGTCGCCTGGGAGTTCTGTACTGCTGGTGCTGTTGATGTCGCCCTTGCTCGTAACCCCTGTGATACTGGGGACGCTGTTGCTGGTACTGGTACCGTCTTTGTTGAGGGTAGTACTTTTTCTTTCTGTATGTAGGGGTGTAAATCCCCAGGGTCCTAAGTGTGGCTCTTGAATCTTTACTGGAATGAAGGACCGAGTCGGTTGATTCAGCAAACAGCTTCTGCGAGTCGAAGGGAAGGTCAACTATCTTTGCCTGCAGATCCCTCGGTATACCCGAAGTCTGGAGCCATGACTCCCTTCGCATCACCACTGCCGTAGCTGTGGAACATGCTGCTGTGTCCGCAACGTCCAGGGCGATCTGAACTCCCGTCCTCGAGGCCGCGTAGCCTTCTTGCACGATGGCCTTGAGCACCGGCTTCTTGTCCTCTGGAAGCGAGTCCATGAGGGAGGTTAACCTAGTATAGTTGTCGAAATTATGGTTCGCTAAATGCGCTGCGTAATTTGCCATTCGCAACATTAGAGTGGAGGAGGAGTAGACCTTTCTGCCGAACAGCTCTAGCTTCTTGGCATCTTTGTCTGTTCCCCCTGTCCTGAATTGGGATGTCTTTGATCTTTGTTGCGACGACTCCACCACCAAGGAATTTGGCTGTGGGTGGCTGAACAGGAACTCCATGCCCTTCGCCGGCACGAAGTATTTCTTATCCGCTCTCTTGTGGACAGGCGGAATAGTCGCAGGGGTCTGCCATATTATAGTGGCGGACTCCAAGATTGCTTCATCAAGCGGTATTGCTACTTTGGAGGAGGCCGGAGGTCTCAGATTTTTGAGGAGCTTATGGTGTTTTTCTTGTACCTCTGCTGTCTGGATGCCTTGTGTGAAGGCCACCGTCTTAAAAAGCTCTTGAAACTGTTTGAGATCGTCCGGGGGATGGATGTCCCCCGGGGCCGTAGCCTCGTCTGGGGAGGAGAGCGAGGAACCGCTGGGGTACGCCTCTCTGGACCCTTCCGGTTCCTGTTGGTGATGGTACACCCTCTCGCTAGAGGTTTGCGAGGGAAAATCTCGGGGTTCCATAACCAGTCCCCCCTGAGATGCTGGAGTCTCTGTCCCCGGTCGCAATTGCCCTCGGGGATACGAGATCGTCTGTGGGGATCTTTCCCTAGTAGATTGCCGATGGTGCCTATGCCCCGCATGGTAGGGGCGACCATGGCAATATAGGCACTGTTCTTGGGAAGGTGACCTAGACCACTCCCTTGGTGCATACCCTCTGCGTCTAGGGGAGCGAGATCATCGAGAGATCTGGGACACTGGAGAGAGCGATTTTGAATAGTATTCCAGCGGTTCAAACCCCAGGAAGGGTGAAGGTGGTCCCAGCCAGGGTGAGGCTGGTTGCAAAAATGGAGAAGGGGGCTCCGGGTAGGCTAGGGGGGACCCCTGCCTTCTGGTTGGAGTCCGCAACATAAGCGGAGGGCTGTGAGAAAGCAACTCCACAGCCCTGTCTGGAGAGGGGCTGCGACGCCTCGTCTTGTGTGCAGCCTTCCCCCTCCCTTGAGGAGGTAACTCCGCCCCTTGGCGTGTAGGGGATCTCTGCCCCGTCCGCGCCGTGCTCGGCACGCTCGAGGGCAGTGCCGCACGTGCGGTGTCCTCCGGTGCCTGCAGGCTGCGTGCCTGTGCGCTCTGCACCACCGGTTCCCCGGGGGTCGGTGCCGCTGCTTGCGGTGCCGCTGGTACCGGCGCTTGTTTAGCCGCCGCCCTGCCTGCGGTGCGGGGCGGCTGCTTGATTATCGGAGGCTGAGCCGCTTCCACGTGGCTCTCCGTGCCGCCGCCGATCAGCTGTTGCTGCGGCTGGGGCTGCTCGCTCCTCCCGTCCCGCTCGCTGTTGCTGCCGGCAGGGATCGGGCTGGGGAGGCTTTCCTCTGTTTTTGCGCTGATGGGGTGAGGGAGGCAGCTTTCCTTTTATGGGCCCCGGAGGGTCCCTCCTGCTGCGGCCGCTCCGGCACGTCTGGCTGGAGGGCCTTGTCGAAGAGCAGCATTTTAAGCCGCATCTCCCTGTCCCTCCTTGCTCTGGGTGTTAGCTTTGCACAGAAGGAGCATTTCTGTGAAACATGGGACTCCCCAAGGCACCTTATGCATAGACTGTGCCCATCAGACGCTGGCATTGCCTCTCGGCAGGACTCACATTTCTTAAATCCTGAAGAGGACGTTGTTGGTGAGTCTTTCAGTTGTTAAACGGGTACTTAGCACCTTCTCTGTGCTGTTTTCCCCTTCTGATGGCCTGCCGCAGCAGGAGGGCTGATGGCCCTATGCTCCCGGCCTCCGGCGCTTGTTACTGGGACTGGACTGAAAGCTGTCCCGCTTGCTGTTTGTTTGTTTGTTTGTTTTTTTTTGAAAAATAACAACCGGCTAACTTGCAGTAGCCTAAGAACTTGAAAAACTTTAAAGAAAAAACAGTTAAAACCATTGAATACGCTAAATTGGCCTTAGCCTAGTTCGGATTCTGTCTGCAGCCGACGGCGGTTAAGAGGAACTGGCGGGGACCGGATCGCGCACATGGCCAGGAGCGCGCAAGGGAGCCTCGCGCGCCGGCGCATGCGCGGTCCGGCAGAAACTGCTTGGAAGATCCGATCTGCGGCGCCGGGCGAGCCCGACACCTATTGTGGAGCACCCATGGGGACACTCGAAGAAGAACCATGGCATTTAACCATGACAGCAATATGGTAGTGTATTGTAGAGCCTTTTTTCCAATTCGTTAAAAATTTCAGTAATTCAGGAGCCACACAGCATGTGAATACGAGACAGTCCTTAATAAATAACGTCAAACCATACATTTTGTGACCCCTATTTTAAGAACAGCGCACACACAATGATTTGTAATGCGATACATGTTTACTGCAGGATATTCACAAACTTTTTACATATTCTGTTTCTTCACACTTTATGTATGTGCTGTATCACTGCCTTCCTGACTTTCCCTCCTGAACCTTCTCTCTCTCTCTAGAGGATGCTGGAGGAGTTACCCAAAGTTCTGAGATCACATGTCATTTAATATTTAGATATGATTTGTTCATTTTTGGGCTTTTAGATGCTCACCATTTACCAAAAATAATCAGGAGGGAGTTTTTTGTTGTTGTTGTTGTTTTTTTTTTAACTTTGCAATTATAGTGTTGGGAGCTACAAGTCCTTAAAGAGACACATGGAGTGCCAGAGCCACAGGTTGCAGTCCCCGACCCAGAGCATTCAGCCCTCAGTGCCACCCAGATCATGGCACTGCCCCACCCCCCACACCTACGCACGGTATTTCAGCAGCGATGGTGGCCCTTCAAAGGGGTCCAGAGCTCTGGCTACAGCTGCCACTGCCAAAGTAGCAGTGGTGGCACCCAGAGCTCCAGGTCCCTTTGAAATGCCAGGCCATACAGTACATTATTTCTGGAATGTCCTTTCTCATGTGAAAAGTTCCAAGACTAATTAGAGGCGCCAACTGTGAAATATCAGCATCCCAGGGCTTTTTAACACGCAATATGTCCTTATGTACCATTCTTAATATGTTCAATGTCTCCTCCAGAAGATCATACACATTATATAGTTTTAAAATTTTTGCTATCAGCAGCACATCAGGTACAAAAGTTACTATCAACAATAAGAACAAATTCCTGGTTTTTTGTTTTGATAGAACACAGGCTAACACGGCTATCTCTCTGTCACTAAATCCACTGAGAGTGTACTTTTACAATATTTTTTGTCATGACACATCTTTGTCTCAATACCATTGCAGTTCTGGCATTTCAGGGTTAGTCTGTGGCTCTTCTTTGCAACATGAAGTTTTTTTTCCTTCCTCCTTGCCCTGTAGGCTCAAACCCTGAGGTCCCTTGCTTAACAGGTCAGTTGGCTGCCTGGGTGTGTCCTCTTTGCTCACAACAGCCATGGAATCTTTCTCTGGCAAGTCAGTCAGGTAATTTGCACCAACACAGAGGCTAATCTTTTCCTCAGTTTTCAGCTTCTTACTATCACCATTTCCAAAGCGGGTTTCTGTCTCAAAGAGATACCATCTGTTTTCATTAGCCTGTTAGATCCAAAGTTCTGTTGTCCTTCCATCACCAATCTCTGCTTCCACATGGAATCAGATGTCAAGACCAATAACAGATTACAAGTGTCCACAGTGTCCTGAGATGGGACTTTTCCTACCATTCCCTGCATTCTAGAAAGTTTAATTGGACAGCTGTTCTGCTGTACAGACTTAGCTATCCAGTCTGCCCTCTGATCCTGAGACACACACTTTCCACTTATAGAATCAAACAACATAGATTTCCAAGTAAACTGCTTAAGCACATTGAATAGTAACAGAGAGGAAGCCATGCTAGTCTATACACTATCAAAACAAAAAGCAGTCAAGTAGCACTTTAAAGACTAGCAAAATAGTTTATTAGGTGAGCTTTCGTGGGACAGACCCACTTCTTCAGACCATAGCCAGACCACAACAGACTCAATATTTAAGGCACAGAGAACCAAAAACAGTAAGCAAGGAGGACACAGCAAGAAAAGATAATCAAGGTGAGCAAATCAGAGAGTGGAGGGGTCGGGGGGAAGGTCAAGAATTAGATTGAGCCAAGTATGCAGACGAGCCCCTATAGTGACTCAGAAAGTTCCCGTCACGATTTAAACCATGTGTTAATGTGCTATCCGGACTATCCAGTTACGTGGACTCCCTCCTCAAACCCTATGCCACCAACGCTCCCAGCTATATCCGAGATACCACCGACACCCTGAGGAAATTACAAAACATCAGAAAAGTTCCTGATAACGCCATCCTTGCCACAATGGATGTAGAGGCTCTGTACACTAATATTCCACATAAAGATGGATTACAAGCAACAAGGAATACCATCCCTGATGCCACCACGGCCAATCTGGTGTCTGACCTCTGTAACTTTGTTCTCACACACAATCATTTCCGTTTTGGGGACAATTTATACCTCCAGATTAGTGGAACAGCTATGGGCACCCGCATGGCCCCACAATATGCTAATATACTTATGGCTGACCTGGAACAACGATTCCTCAGCTCTCGTCCCTATTACCCCTCCTCTACTTAAGATACATTGATGACATCTTTATGATTTGGACCCATGGTACAGAGGCTCTAGAAGAATTCCACAGAGACTTTAACAATCTACACCCCACCATCAACTTATGCCTTAATTACAACATGCAAGAGATACATTTCCTGGACACTACAGTGCAAATCAAGGATGGCCTGATTGGTACCACACTCTATCAGAAACCCACTGATCGCTATACTTACCTGCACACTTCTAGCTTTCATCCTGCACACATAACTAGATCCATTGTTTACAGTCAAGCTCTTATATACAATCGCATTTGCTCTGATCCAACTGACAGCAACCAAAAACTACAAGAACTTTACCAAATATTCATAAACCTGAATTACCCACCAGGAGAAGTAAAAAAACAAATCAACAGGGCCAGACGAATACCCAGAGACCAGCTACTCCAAGATCGGCCCAAAAAAGCCAAGAACAGAACACCACTGGTCATCACCTACAGCCCCCAACTCAGACCACTGCAACGAATTATTAAAGACCTACAACTTATCCTTAATCAGGATGCCACACTCCAGAAGGCCCTGGGTGACATGCCTGTTCTCTCCTACAGACAACCTCCCAACCTCATGAGGATCCTCACTAACAGCCACAGTCTGTACCCCAGGAATACCAGTCCTGGAACCTTTCCCTGCAACAAAGCCCCCTGCCAGCTTTGTCCACATATCTTCTCTGGAAATACCATCACTGGACCTAACCAGGTTACTCACAAAATCACAGGCACTTTCTCATGCTCCTCTACTAACATCATATATGCCATCACGTGCCAACAATGCCCAGATGCTTTGTATATTGAACAGACTTCTAACTCCCTTAGACAAACGGTCAATGGGCACAAAACAGACATCAAAACACTCCAGATCCACAAACCAGTTAGTCAACATTTTAATGGAATGGGGCATTCTGTCAATGACCTAAAGGTATGTGTGTTACTGAAGAATTATCGCACCGTTCTGGAAAGGGAAACAGTGGAGCTGGCTTTTATATTCAAATTCAACACATTAACACATGGTTTAAATCGTGATGGGAACTTTCTGAGTCACTATAGGGGCTCATCTGCATACTTGGCTCAATCTAATTCTTGACCTTCCCCCCCACCCCTCCACTCTCTGATTTGCTCACCTTAATTATCTTTTTTTGCTGTGTCCTCCTTGCTTACTGTTTTTGGTTCTCTGTGCCTTAAATATTGAGTCTGTTCCGGTCTGGCTATGGTCTGAAGAAGTGGGTCTGTCCCACGAAAGCTCACCTAATAAACTATTTTGCTAGTCTTTAAAGTGCTATTCGACTGCTTTTTGCTTAAGCACAGCCACTTGATCATCACTGAGCAGTTCCAATTTGTCTGAGTGTTTCCACCATCTGAAACAACTTTCAGTCCACTCGATCTTTCTAAACCTAAGTCAGTGCAGTTATTTGTAACAGAAAAATTCTGACTATTAAGAATTTAAACAAGCCTCTTAAATAAACTGTTGCTTTTTACAGACACAAAATTCACTCCCTTCAGCCACAGAAAACTGCCTGCAAAAACCACCATGAGGAACTCTTCCTTAGTAGCTTTCAGCAGCACTTTACTTTCACTTAGCTGTATATAAGCATTGCTCTGTTGAGCTACAACCAACCCGTTTCTGAGTTTCTCTTACACCCAGAATTATCTCTGGCCCCTCCAGTGGATTTTTACATGATCAGTTTTCAGGCAAACATAAAGACTCACTAGTAAATGGCTACATGTACTTTGTTTCCCTTTGTAGGTTTCTTTCCAGGCACCATGCAAGTTCTCAAGCTCAGCAGATGCAAGGGTAGGAACCACTTCCTTTGTGCTACAAGTTTCCACACTGTCTGTAAGTAACACAATCAGATCACCATTTTGTTTTCTTTGTGTCCTGGTTAAGGTAGAGAGAGCTGTTTCCCCATTTCCAAGCAACACACTAGCAATAGGCAACAGACACCAGAATTGCTTCATCTCTGGGATTCTGTCATGGCACCAAATGGATTTAACAGTTACAGCATCATTCTCCCTAGCAGACACCATTTTAGGACCATTCCCTTTCTGGGCTTCAGTTGTGTGCAAAACCAACTCTGAGACGAATGCATTAGCCTCATCTATGCTAAGAGGCACTGTCCACAGACAAAGAAATGGAAAGAAATGCTTTTTCCGCAAGTATGCTGCTAGTGTTCAATGCAGACAAACAACTGGAGACAATTCTCTCCTTTCTCAGCACCCATCACGGATTTCTAACACACACCTGGAAATCGAGATAGCTTCCTGAAGATATAAATTGCCACTCCCACCAGATAAACTGCTAGTCTCCACAAACAGTGGCTGATTACACTGGGCTACCTTAAACAAATCATTCTCGTCTTGTTCAGATTCATTTTCACATGCCTTGCTAGCCAACAATCCAACACCATCACAAACTTTACCCTTTATCTCAGTTAGGGTTTCAACCTAACCATCAACGTTAGTCTACTTTAAAGAAAAACTTTTCCTAATCAATTAATTCTTTCCATGATTCATCTAATTTCAGATTCATTCTGAGACATTAGATAGACATTCAGAAACCTCATTGACAGATGTACTGTTTTCTGCACAAACAACTATCTTCTTCAGGCAAACGTAGAGAAACCCTCCCCTTGAGCACAGCAAAACCGGTTAGACAGCCAACTGCTCAGAGTCACATGTCCAGCCGCAGCACACATTTCCCTGTTGGTTCCATGTAACACAGAAGAGTTATAGTCATACTTGTTTTGGGGCTGGGTTATGACATAAACCTGATGAAAAATATTTGTCACATCATAATCATACCACATACTCCCAAGAGAATATAGTCTCCACTAGTCTTCCCCCTTTTTTTCTTGATCTGAAGTTTAATTAAGGCAAACTTCTCCTCAGAAGCCATTAGTTCTATACACCTTGCTTGGGCTTCTACAACTCAGGATTCCTTTCTTCAGCCTCTTGTAATCTTTCAGCAGCTTTTCGCTTTCCAATTCAGCATTTTTTTTCCCTTTGAACAAATGTCTGCAAGATTTTGTTTATACTCAAGTTGCAGTTTCTTCACTGCCTCTTGCATGCTAATTTCCTCTGCAGCATCTCTGGCGACTAACAAAGATTTCAATTCTCTTTAAGTAACTCTCCTTCTAAAAGTGATTCTTTCTTCTGAGGACGAAGCTTCCAGCATTCTTTTATTAAGACTGTTGTATTGCTGCTGACACAGTGCTGCTACTCTTTAACCAACAAAACTCTCAATCCCAAAAATCAAACTTTAAATAGCACGGTGTTCTGATCTGAAGCTAATTTGATCTGGTTTTTTGGATCCTGCTGACTACACCACTGTAATATAGTGGGGTTCTGGAGGCATTGCTGAGATCAAATCAGGACAAATTGCTTAGAAACAGGGCTAGTTACAACCCAAGACTGGGGATCCTTCCCTATAGGTCATCCCAGTCCAGTCACAAAGAGCACTTCTGTTCACCACACTGGCTAACAAGAAGTTGTACAGGCAATCCCCTCCAATATTCAAGCTTTCCTGTGTTACCACCACTACCACTCCTACCACAGATGAGAGGTTATGGAAATGAATTTCATCAGATCTGAACAGGTTCTCCCCATCACAAAGGACAAACCGCACTCCCAGGTCATTTTATATCTCCCATCTTACCCAAAAAGCACATTGTGCCAATCCTTCAGAACCTAAAATCTAAAGGTTTATTAAGAAAGAGAAAGAAAGAAAGAAAGAAAGAGAAAGTAAGGTTGAGAGTAAAATTGCTACAGGAATCAAATTAAATACAGCAATGGAAATTTCTTGGTGCAGTCTTGTAGCAGAGATAGATTAATCTGCTGTTTTACAAATCTCTGGAATACACCTCAGTTAGGATTGGTTATCAGTCCTTTCAGGCTCTATTCATAGTAATGATGCTTCAGAAGTGATGAGCTGGGATGACAACAATAAATGGAGGAGCTCTCAAGGATCTCTTTATACCCTTGCTCATGTGGAGGGAATGCTATTGTTCTCATTGTGTGGAAGCAGTAACAGAGAGGTAGCCATGTTAGTTTGTAGTCCAACAAAACAAAACAGCAGAAATGTAGCACTTTAAAGACTAACAAAATGATTTATTTGGTGATGAGGTTTCGTGGGACAGACCGGTCCAAGATGAAGATAGTCACATGAGCAAGTCACCTGTTTATGCATGATTCAGGTCTTTTTAGGCAGCAACCTTGGCTTACATACTGGACTGAATGTTCACAGCAAAATTCCTCAGAGGTGGATTGGCACCTATTAAGGCCCTTAGTCAGTCAAGTATTTCTCTTCACTTGACCAGTAATCCTTTCCTAATAGGTTGTCCAAGCCTCCTGTTGAGGTCTCCCAGAAGCAAACATCTGAAATACAAGTACATAGCCAGTACTCACAACTTCAAACACAAATAATGATATGTTCATATGAATAGTATGACCAGAATCAGTGAATCATAAGCTTTCTATAGACATCTCACTTAGCCCACTTTGTACAAAATTCATTACAAATATATAATAGTGGTTGAAGCAATGTTTGTATGGCCATATCAGAATTCAATAACATCACAGTCAGGAAGAGACAGGGCACCAGGATCTATCATGTGCATTTACAGGTTGCACCTCCAAAAACTGGCACTTTCTGGACCGGGAGCAGTGAGCTGGGGCCAGAGGCAAGCCAAGTTGGCCTCCCGCAACCCTGTGGGGAGCAGCAGGGCCAGGGCCGAAGGCAGCATTCCCCGGAACCCCTATGGGAGAGCCCAGAATGGGGTGCCAGTGTGCCCTGACTGCCCCACATGGAGCCAGGGCAGGGGAGGAGAGCTCACTGGGGCAGGAAGTTGCAGCAGGCCAGCAGGGAACACCAGGGACCAGGGAGGCATTAACCTCCCTTGGTCCGGCAAAATCCCTTGTCTGGGTCCACTGAGGTCCCAAGAATGCTGGACCAGGGAGGTGCAAAGTGTACCAAAGTCTTGGAGAAAACTTCAGAGCAGAGGCCTTCTGAAGAGAACAGAAAGTGGAGCAGTTGGTGAGAATCTGATGAACAGAGTCAAAAAAATGAGCTGTGCAGCAGCAGCTTCTTGACTGAAGTCTGAATATGACAGTATTATGTGACAGCTCTTCAGAATTGGATCTGTATTATGAGAATGGGTGTTGGGAGTCTTGTAAGTGTGAAAGATTGGCAGAACATCTGCGTGAGGGGGTGGATCTTCTGGAGAAAACAGTTCTATGACTATTACAGTCAGAATCAAGCCACTAACCATAAAGCTGAACAAAATATGTTGTATCAGTTTCTGGATAGGAAATACTGATATACTGTCTTCACACAGACAGGGAGTTGATGTTTTTCACTTTTGATTTTTAAATCAAGAGGTTGAAGTCTGAGCCAGTCCAGAAATAGCATATTGTCAGCTGGTCCTGTGACTCTTAGACAAAATTTTTGAAGATTACAATGCGCTTTGCTTGTGGAAAAAATGATCTGGAAATTCTTACACAATGATAGGCTACGCTGAGCAAGTGAGCCAAATTCCCTAATCTGGCAAAGAAGTATTCAGGCAAGGTTCAACAAGAGGTGAAACCTTACACTGAGCTAGGTTATTTTGGGAGTGTACAATGAGAAAGGCCCATATTTCTAAATATCATCCAAAAATGTTAATGTGAAGAAAAACAGTCAGAAAACATAAGGACATCCAATCCTTTGTCCTAATGGAACTGGCTTTTTTCTGTATACGGTCGGCTCTTTTACAAACTTGACTAGAACTTGGTAGGAGGATGGGGAAGGGGGCAGACCCTGGGGTGCAAGGATAGATGAGGTGGGAGATAGTGGAGGGGATTCTACCTCAGCTGGCAGATGGGATATGAAAGGGAAGGGAGATGAGGAACAGAAATGCTAGGGTGGAGCCGTTCAGATGTAGAAGAAATGGGAGCAGGAGTTGCAGGACCCAGACATGCAGATGGGGAAGGTTCAGGACTTTGGAAGGCAGAGAGGGGCAGAAGGACTATAGAGGGGAGTAGGATCCTTGAGAAGGAGCATATATGGAAGGGGAAGGAGCAGTAGAACAGGGAGCAGATGGGGCGCCAGAGAGGCCATCTACCAGGTAAAAGCCCACCCCGGAGGCCCTTGTACTCAGGCTTGTTAGGGAGAGGCCACAGGGTTCAGGTTGGGTCGTGGGCTCCCTTGGGCTGTCCTCACAGAATTGGACTAGACTCTCTAGCCATAAGACCTCCCCGCGCCAAAGGTCTCAACACATGTTAATGTGTACAGGTTTCTCACCACGTGCACCCTGATGATATGCATTAGAGTTTGTTAATGTACTTTAATTTTGTCTCTTTCAAAGAGGACTTCCTTCCTTCCTTCCTTAAGTGCCATGCCAACTGGCATTGGGAATCATGGCCCTCCATCCCTGTGTATTCTGAGTGCTTTCTAGCATTTTTACAGTGCTTCCGCACCGTAACCAGGAAGTAAATTTTGCTTGTCTTGTCCTTATTCTCACCAGCAATGATCTCCTACACTGTGCTTCAATCAAAACGAACTCATTCGTCCTCTTAGATGTCCATAGAATGCGCAAAGAGGACTAGCCAAAAAATATTAAGGAACTGTTAAGGCACATCAGGATACACAATGACAGCCTGCAGAATAGCAGGCTACTGTGAGGTAGTTCATGTCTGGCTGCCATGTCAGCATCACCCAAGGTGATGATTTAGCTTGCCTGTGCCTAGAATGGCCTCTGAACATGGTGATCTGAAAGCTGATAGGTAAAGACCTCGAATATTAGCAGGTATGTTCCCTCTAATTTTGTCCATCCACATGCAGAATAAATTTTATTACATGCAATGAAGTATGTGCTGATGTGCACCCTTAGTAGAAACACATGCTGGTGGCCGTGGGTGCTCTGCTAATTAGCTGGGTGGCATTTCAATGACTCCTAGGTGACCACCCAAGGGCATACGTTACAGAGCACATGAAAGCCCATGACTTAAATTTGTCAGTCTCTAAGCTGCCGCAGGACTGCTTGTTATTAGAGACCACTGATTAGCAGAACAGACCAAGGATAGAGTCATTGGCCCGCCTATGAATGGGGAGCAGCAGAATCAGGTTCTTCTCTCTATTCCTGCCTCGCATATATTCAGTAGTGTGTCTGACTTTTTCTGCCATGCTGCTGCTTGTCTAGAAAACATGTTCTGTTCTCATAGCCCAAGCCATACGTTACCTATGCCCAGGTCTAGGCTTGCTGAGAAACAATTCCGTTAAACTCGTGCTCAGAATAACATTTAATGGTTCAGCAGTAAATAATATAAAAGATTTAATGGCAATTTCTGCTGCATCAGAGAAAGGCTTCCTCACAAAGTATCAGAGGGGCAGCCAAATTAGTCTGTATCTCTAGAAACAACAAGAAGTCTTGTGGCACCTTATAGACTAACAGATATTTTGGAGCATAACGTTTCATGGGCAAAGACTCGCTTCATCAGATGCAAAAGTGGGGGTGGTTTCCAGAGGAGGGTTTAAAGAGGGAGCCTCTGTCAAGGGGAGGGCCAGTGTTGACAAGGTCTGGAGATCCACAGTTTGTGAGACAAAATGGGTCAGGTAGTATCTTTTGTGGGCTGTTAATGAACTGCCCTCTAGCAGGCATGTTACAAACAATAGGTATTCTTTTTGAAAAAAACAAAAACCAAAATCAGTTGCAGCATGTTTACGCCCAAGCTAATTTAATTTGGGTACGATTTTCTATTTGCCTATGGTGGGCAATGGAAAGCAGCTCTTTAAACTTGCACTTCCCCTTGGCAGTTGCTCCAGCTGTTATTTTAAATACACCCACATGAGGGAGGACACTGGCTTTTATGGGGAAGTCTGAAATTTATTCACAAAAACCCTTCAGAACTGATTCCCAACATTTCATGCATGGTAATCAATTGTCCATATCTTTGAATACTTCTGCTGATCCCTATTTACCCAGTAGTCCTACTACATGTCATTACAACCCACTTGTTTCCTCCTTCACAAATGTTTGATATTTTCAGCAGCATGACCCTTCTGTTTCCGAAAAGAAGCAGTTTTGGTACCTAATTCTGTGAATGTGCTATGCTATTGTAACCACCCACAGGAGGAGTTGGCCGTCTTGACCTTAGTGCAGGATCCTCTACACAGTTTGAGCTAAAAATCAGCAGGCTCTCAGGTAAGGATGTAGAGAAGACTCATTCTTTCTGGCTACGTCTACACGTGCACGCTACATCGAAATAGCTTATTTCGATGTAGCGATATCGAAATAGTCTATTTCCATGAATAACGTCTACACGTCCTCCAGGGCTGGCAACGTCGACGTTCAACTTCGACGTTGGGCAGCACCACATCGAAATAGGCGCTGCGAGGGAATGTCTACACGCCAAAGTAGCACACATCGAAATAAGGGTGCCAGGAACAGCTGCAGACAGGGTCACGGGGCAGACTCAACAGCAAGCCACTCCCTTAAAGGGCCCCTCCCAGACACAGTTGCACTAAACAACACAAGATCCACAGAACTGACAACTGGTTGCAGACCCTGTGCATGCAGCATGGATCCCCAGCTGTGGCAGCAGCAGCCAGAAGCCCTGGGCTAAGGACTGCTGCACATGACGACCATAGAGCCCTGCAGGAGCTGGAGAGAGAGCATCTCTCAACCCCTCAGCTGATGGCCGCCATGGCGGACCCCGCTATTTCGATGGTGCGGGACGCAGATCGTCTACACGTGCCCTACTTCGACGTTCAACTTCGAAGTAGGGCACTATTCCCATCCCCTCATGGGGTTAGCGACTTCGACGTCTCGCCACCTAACGTCGATTTCAACTTCGAAATAGCGCCCAACACGTGTAGCCATGACGGGCGCTATTTCGAAGTTGGCGCCGCTACTTCGAAGTAGCGTGCACGTGTAGACACGACCTCTCTGTGTAAGTGGTCTAACTACTACTAGATGGGACACTGAACCACATTCAAGTGTGTGGGTTACACTATATGCACAGGTATATGTGAACGTGTATGCTCCAGACCCCAAGCAATTAGGCTGGAGTGCTTCTGATATTGACACTGTGTGTAACATCTGAAAAAAGAGGCCGATTGGCTCCAATATATGCCATTCCAAAAAGTTTTGGGTTCTGAACCACTCTTAAGTTTCATTAAACAGCAAATGGGGGTGGTGGGTGTATAACCTTGTAGAATTCCCTACTACTTCAAAAAGAGTAAATCAACATGAAAAGAAATGCCCCAATCTTATTCCGGTGTCAAGACAAAGAGGTTCTAGGGGAGGAAGGATGGGTAACTCTTACAATTAGGCTATGTCTAAATTGCCAAAAACTGTTGGTAAAAGATATGCAAATTGCACAACACCTTTATATACCTTCTGCTGACAGTTCTGTCAGGAGAGGCTTTCCCAACATTTGGCCCATCCACACAGGGCCAAATGTCGGAAAAACACCCTCTGCTGAGACATCCCATTTTTCTCATGGAATGAGGAAGAAAGGGATGTCGGCAGAACACTCCTGACACAGCAGACTTCTGCCGAGAGACCTACAGTCTCCCGACAGAAGCCTGAAGTTTAGACATAGCCTTAGAACAGTTAAAGACAATTTGGTCACCTCTTTAGAAATTATTCCTATTCTGACATTCACAGAAAATCTCTGTAACCATCTGTCAAATAGATTTCTAGAATAAATGGATAGTATGTGATTTGACAGCAGCATTGACTCCTTCACACTGATTTTTGGCACAGAAATTATTGCTATCTGCTGAACACATATGCACTACTCAAGAAACCTGGCTGCCCCACAAATATACAGAAAATTGGAAGCACTCTTTAAAGGAATGAATTTGATTACTGTAGAATTAGAAAAACAAGAATGTAGGGGCAATAAAAACGTTACCAGACTTAAGCAAGATAATTTATTGCAACTTGTTACCCTGACGTTTTGATTCATAACTAGTACTTTTGTAAACTACAGCTGATTTTTTCAAATGTCTTTGTTTCTTCAGTTTAATTTATTTTAATGCTAGGTTTAAAGTAATTAGAGAATTTTGTCTATCCAGCCTCCCATGAATCTACTGCAAGGGTTTTGTAGAGTTACCAGTTTTGGTTGGATGTATTTCTGGAGATTTCTCACATGACATAATCTTAAAGTTAAACATTAAGCTTTAATTCCTTGATCCCGCAGGCCAATTCTGGAGGGTTGGCAACCCTAGGTCTTACCCATTTCTATACTACACTACTTTAGGTGCGCTTCCCCCCATACATTCTAGATCAATGGCTGTAGCCAGACAAAGTCTCCCCCTTACAAGCCAGCTTGCTCGCTGCCCCCACCGCACGGAGGAGCACACAGGGCACGGAAACGGCTGCTGACAGCACAGTCTTTGATGCCTCTGATTGAGGCCCAGATGTGCTAGCTCATCGTGACCCTGAGAAACAGAAAGTACAGATAGAGGGCTAACAGGCCAAACTGTCAATTGGCGGGGAGGGGGGGAACCTCAGGAAATCACCCCAGCTGGCATTGATGGATATGATGACCACACAGCCATCCCAGAAGAGGAAGTCTCCGCCCACACAAAAAGAATGTCCTGTACTCCTAAATTGCTTATCTCCTGTCTTACAAGTGCAAATTAAGTAAGAAATGCCCTTGTAACAAACTGGCATCACAAAAGACAGACCAGTACGATCTGGCACCATAGATAAGAAAGAGAATACGTAACCTAAGGGGGTATAAAAGGTGGGCCCAGCAGAACTCTAACTCTGAGTGCATTCCACCAACTACCTGCTGGTCGGGTCAGGTGATTGCCTCCCGAGGTCTGCAACTGGGGACGCCCAACCTCGTATTCGTCTTTCCGTGGAATTGAGTGACCGATCCGGCTTGGCTACGCTGGTATCGAGAGACGCAGAGAGGGTAAGATATACCCATGCAAGGTCTCCTTTCTTTTTGTGCACAGTTAAAGAATTAGAGCTCTGTAACTAGATGTCATTGTATCAAGATATCGTGTTAGATGGTAACAGATATCTTTGTATTGGATTGTAACGTAACTTGTTAACACCTGTACTTTGCTAGTATATAAGAAGTAGACAATAGCCTTTTGTAACCACACGCTTATAACTGTAGCTTAATAAACTTGTAACCAGTTAAGATCTAAGCCTGACTGCTGTTACCCTTTTGTCACTGCAACACAGCCGGCACAATAAAAAGAACTTTAACCATTTGGTTACCACAGTCTGGCCATAGGTGAGAGTGCTAGGAGCTCCCTGCTCTAACAGTAAAAAACTGGGTTGTTTAGGACCCAGGGGAATATGTCACCACAGATTACCCGGCCACCGGCTAACAATGACTCTCTGTGTCTCCAGACTACTGTGCTCCTTTCAAGGAGTCTAATTTGTCTTGCATACCTTAAGTTTCACCTCACTTAAAATTACTTGCTTACAAAATCAGGCATAAAAATACAGAAGTGTCACTTATTTTCTTACTTCTTACTTATTGCTAAAATTACTTATTTTCCCATGCTTACTCAATCTATATTAGAGAATTTGTTGAATCTGAGTTCATCTGTCTGTAAATCTGTTTGTTCAAGATAGATGTTAAGATCCTAAATGTTAAGATTGAGGGCTACCAAATTTGGTAAGCAGCTTCCTCTCGTCCTGAATTAAAGCAAGGTCAGGGTTTGGTTGTGCCAGGAAAATGAGAAGTGCCTAGAATGGGAATATTGTACAGAACATGGAAAGGGAGGGGAAAGAGAGGAGGGACATTATACTAAACAGTGACCAGTGCAGGCAGCTGCATCATCAACAGACAGGCCAGCTGGTGATCGGGCTCTGCATGTCACTGATCACCAGATGGGTTAAGTGCCCAATCTGCCCAAACAGTGCGGGATGGGGTAGGACACTCCCACCCACAAGCCCAGCTCCTCTCCCACAACACACACACCCTGGACTACCCTGGGGGCTGGGAATTACAGTCCAGCCCCAGTCACAAGACACATCCCCACAGAAGAGGCTGGAGGCTGGAGCCAGCCCAAAGATCTTTCTCCTACACTTGAACAAAACCTTAGTATATATCAAGGCCGTTATATTATTTCAATTAAGTTGAAAGTTGGTGATGGATGTGGCTACATATTTCATGACTGAACTCTAAAGAAGTGTGAATACGGTTGCTGACAACATCTTATGGAATCTCTTGTTGGGATTGTTATCTTAATAATTAATTCTCTGTGAAAGAACTCATGAATTATGGATTCAATGAAGAGTGAGATAAGAATCACTACTGAAATAAATTACACAAGCCCATTCAGAACACTTTGTGGGATGCTCCAAAAGGGAAAGTTAACAGGATTTGCAAATCTGGAAAAATGGGTAAATAGCACAGAGGACACAAGATAAAACTGTAAGAGAAAGCAGTGTATGAAAGCATACCATACATAAGGTTATCAGAAATATGGACAAAATATGGTTCTGATTATAGGACAAACAGACCAATTTTGGCTGTTAAAACATTATTATGGATATGCATATACCAAAACTGTTCAAAAAGTGAACATTTTGAAGTCTAGCAGCCAAAGCTTGGAAATACAGAATTAAGACTGTCTGGATAATTTTAGAGCCTGAATCACTTGAAAGTTATTTCAGATCATATTTATTTTTGGGGGGATAAACTGTCTTACATCCATAAACAATTTTTATTTTGAGTTATCTGTTGTCTCAGTTTATATTACAAAATCCATTTTGAAAGCAGGTTCCACAAATTTTGGAATGAGTTAGTAGGCAATAATATAGGTGTGGATGCACCCTCATTTCAAATAAACTATTCCACCTATAGCAGACTTCGACTTTGCAAAGAGTTATATGGAGGTGGAGTGGAAAAAAAAATCAGGTTTCTTGCTGACCTTGCCCACTGTATGGGACACCTGTCACTTTGTGAGCAGGACGGGATGGGAGGGGCTAAGAAGGTTGCTGTCCAATCAGCTTGAGGGGGGGGCAGCTCCTTTTTAACCACTTAAAAATGGTGGAGTTGCAGGGAGGCAAGGCAATATACTGCATACCTGGGTCAGCCTGTCTCCCGTGTGCTTTCTGCTCCTCCAGAATCACTCTGTTTAAATGCCAGATCACAGAGAGATGCTTATATTGTGATTTAGCTCCAAAACATACAGACAGAGCAGCCATGTGTTTCCATATAGCCCCATGCTGAGGTGCTGGGTTTCTTTGCCCTCTGGGAAAGAGGAGATGGTCCAGTTCCATCTTAACATCAACCACTAGAATGCCACATTTCAAGCAATCCATTTCTTCCATGTTCCTACCCATACCTACCTATCTCATAGACCTGGGAGGGACCTTGACACGTCATTGAGTCCAGCCTGCTGCCCTCACAGCAGGACCAAGCATCATCCCTGACAGATTTTTTTTAAAATCCATTTGCCTCAGATCCTTAAATTTCCCCCTCAAGGATTTAACTCACAACCCTGGGTTTAGCAAACCTGCCTTAATACAAAAGTCAGATGCACGATGGGATGAAATGAGAAGAAACAGAAGAATATATTAGTTTCACACCTGGATTCAGAGTTCTAGTAGGGATCCTACAGTGTTGAGTAACCCTATTTCAGGTTCCCAAAAAGAAGATTCTGTGCAGCTGGGACCAGCAACGTTCTGGGGCAGAGTGCTGAAATTTGACCTTCTGACTTCTGTGTTCAGTATGAGTGCTGGTGATACTTTGTAAAGTCACTAACAATCCTACCTACAACAGCTTTATTAATAAATAAATAAAGATGCAGAGCTTTACTGTTTAAGTGGTAGTTGAAAACCCACAGAAATTTCATTTACAGACAAAACGGGTAAAATTTATGGACAAATTTTTATACTATCTTAAGATGACATAAATGGGAAAAAGTGAAAAGTAATCGTCATTCATACATCACAAGAACAATACACCATTTAACTCACTTTCATTTAGTTAATGATGGTCTTGGAAGTTTTCCATTTTGCTAAATAAACAACTAATACGTCCAATTTCTGCTGCTCTGCAGTAAAATGGCTGAAGCAGCACAGAAGAAATGTAATTGCTACAGAATAATTGCTGTTTTTTTTAAAATTTATTGAACTTGTATGAACTTTACAGACACCTAATTTATTTTTATGGACTTTATGGACACATCCAATTATGGCTATTTTTTTAACAACCCGTCTGTAAATTTACTTGTGGTTGGCATCTCTGCTGATAGCATTAGCTAGTCTATTGCTGATTTATAGGAAATGTGTCCAGGAAATGTACGAGAAATACATTTGAGATGTATGAGTTCCATATGAGAGACACATTTCCTGGACACTACAGTGCAAATCAAGGATGGCGTGATTGGTACCACACTCTATCAGAAACCCACTGATCGCTATACTTACCTGCACGCTTCTAGCTTTCATCCTGCATGCATAACTAGATCCATTGTTTACAGTCAAGCTCTTATATACAATCGCATTTGCTCTGATCCTACTGACAGCAACCAAAAACTACAAGAACTTTACCAAATATTCATAAACCTGAATTACCCACCAGGAGAAATAAAAAAACAAATCAACTGGTCCAAACGAATACCCAGAGACCAGCTACTCCAAGATAGACCCAAAAAAGCCAAGAATGGAATACCACTGGTCATTACCTACAGCCCCCAACTGGAACCACTGCAATGCATTATTAAAGACCTACAGCCTATCATTAATCAGGATGCCACACTCCAGAAGGCCCTAGGTGACAGGCCTGTTCTCTCCTACAGACAACCTCCCAATCTTATGAGGATTCTCACCAACAGCCACAGTCTACACTGCAGAAAAACCAGTCCTGGCACTTTTCCTTGCAACAAAGCCTGCTGCCAGCTTTGTCCACATATCTATTCTGGGGATACCATCACTGGACCTAAGCAGGTTAGTCACAGAATCACGGGCACATTCTCATGTTCCTCAACTAACATCACATATGCCATCATGTGCCAACAATGCCCAGATGCTTTCTATGTTCGACAGACTTTAAACTCTTAGACAAAGAGTCAGTAGGCACAAAACAGACATAAAAACACTCCTGATCCACGAATCAGTCAGCCGACATTTTAATGGAATGGGTCATTCTGTTAATGACTTAAGAGTTTGTGTCTTACTGAGGAGGAATTTTCACACTACTTTGGAAAGAGAGGCTGCTGAACTCTCTTTTATATTCAAATTGGACACATTAACACATGGTTTTAACCGGGATGCAAATTTTCCGGGTCATTATAGGCGCTCTTTTGCATACTTCGCTTAATCTAATTCTTGACTCCCCCCCCCCCGCCTCTCTACTCTCTGATTTGCTCACCTTGATAATTTCTTTTCTGAGTTGTCAACCTGGATTACTGTTTTGGTTCTCTGTGCTGTAAATATTGAGTCTCTTCTGGTCTGGCTATGGTCGGAAGAAGTGGGTCTGTCCCATCAAAGCTCACCTAATAAACTATTTTGTTAGTCTTTAAAGCGTTACTGGACTGCTTTTTTGTTTTGATATGATTGGTTGATTGACCAAGCTCCTTCCTTGTCGCGCCTTAGTGACGCGTAATGCTGCGCGGGCGCATGGGGCGGGAGGGGGGCAGTGCGTTCGGGGCGTGGGCTCGCGCCGTTGTTGTTTAGGTCCTGTGGGGCGACCGTTAGCGGAGGGAATGTTCCGGAGGCCCCCGCGGAACTTCCGGGGTCGGCGGCGCGCCGAGTCCAGCAGCAGCGAAGGGGAGTCAGGGGCGGAACCCGAGCCGCAGCTTGGCGGGGATCGGGGCACTGACGCTGAGGGGGACCAAGGCGAAGATGATGATGAGGTTGTGGAGGAGGAGGAGCAGGGCGGTGCCGGGCCCGTCTCGCCTGCCGCGGAGGGACTGCCCGCAGAGGGGCCAGCAGAGGACATCGGGGGCCAGGCGGATGGCGGTGAAGGAGTGCCACGAGGCAGGCCTCGCGGGGCAAACCGCAAACCGGGGCGGGCGCCGGGAGAAATGGCCCTGCTGAGCTTCCGTGCCGAAGAGGAGCGAGAGGGTAAAGTGTGAAGCCTGCCCCCTTCAGCAACAGCCTGTCGCCGGGTGTGGGGTGTGTGGGTTCCTGCTTTATACTGCTGGTGAGGGAATGAGCTCCAGGCTGGGACGCCACATGGTTGTGCTTAGAGTGACTCGATACCAAGTATGGAAAAAATCAGGACGGGTGCAGTGTGTTGGGCATCTGTATAAGAGAAAAATCCAGAGTATCAGGGCACCTGGTCACCTTCCAAGTTGTGGCCCCCAATCGGGCCATCTTGTTCTAGACTACCAGTGACTAGGGTCAGCTGTTGTTCTTGCCCTTGCACCTTGCTTTTATTTCCCTCAAGGTTCCAGGGTGGACATACTTAAGTTTTAGGGCTTGGCTGAGAACCCCAGAGGATTGGTGCCCTGTTCTGTGCTTTAATTGTTCAAATGCCCCAGTAGGTCAGACCTCCTGACACTTTAGTTGTTCTGGTATTCCTGCTGGGATTGCACTTGTAAGGGTGTGTCTACACAGCTGCTGGTAGGGTTAATATGCACTTCCTCAGCTCAGATAAGTGGTTATAACAGTGTGGTGGCAGCTGAGGCTGACTCTGTGTCTCTGTTCAGCTCTGGGTGGGATTGTACTGGGTGGTGAGCTAGCCCAAGAGAGAGCTAGCTTTTAGCATGCTAACTGGAGCAGTTCTTATCTACCCAAGCTGGTAAACACTTTTCCAGCTGCTATGTAGCCATAACCTAACACTTAATTTTTGGCTTCCTGACTGCAGATTTCCAGAAAAGTCTCTTGACTCTTAAGTAAAGTGAGCTGTCATGGGTTAAGAAGGAAGGTCCTCTCATGAACTGGTAATTGGTTAAAAGAAAGAAAACAAAGTGTAGGCATAAATGGTCCATTTTCAGAATGGAGCGGGAAAACAGGTGATACATTGTTCTGGGGTCCATACTGGGACTAATCCTATTCAACATATTCAGCATGGTAAGAGTTTGGAATCTAAGTGTGAGGGAGAATGTGTGAGCTGGGTGGGGGTTTTAGGAGGTAGGTGCACACTCTGGGTGTGGGATATGAGTGTAGGAGGAGGAGGATGCAGGAGCAGGGTGTGAGTGGGAGGGAACGGGCAGTGGATTGGGGTGCCTGGGTGATGCAGCTTGGGGGAGCCGGGTGCACAGGTGTCTTCACATAGCTCTGCATGCCGGAGGAAAGTTCTCTGGTAAACTCAGAGAGCTGGTAGGTAAGGTCGCACGGGAAGCAAAACTGAGGGGAAAAAGAGCTGAGGAGAGTTGGCAGTTTTTCAAAGGGACATTATTAAGGGCCCAAAAGCAAGCTATCCCGCTGTGTAGGAAAGATAGAAAATATGGAAAAAGACTGCCTTGGCTTAACCAGGAGATCTTGCATGATCTCCAAATGAAAAAGGAATTGTATAAAAAATGGAAACAAGGAAAAATTACAAAGGATGAATATAGGCAAACAACACAAGAATGCAGGAGAAAGATTAGAAAGGCTAAGGCACAAAATGATCTCAAACTTGCTACAGGCATAAAGGGAAACAAGAAGGCTTTTTATAAATGTATTAGAAACAAGAGGAAGACCAGGGACAGGGTAGGGCCACTGCTCAGTGAGGAGGGAGAAACAGTAACAGGGAACTTGGAAATGGCAGAGATGCTTAATGACTTCTTTGTTTCAGTCTTCACTGAGAAGTCTGATGAAGGAATGCCCAACATAATGAATGCTAGTGAGAAAGGGGTAGGGTTAGAAGTTGAAATAAAAAAAGAACAAGTTAAAAATCACTTAGAAAAATTAGATGTCTGCAAGTCACCAGGGCCTGATGAAATGCATCCTAGATTACTCGAGGAGCTGATAGGGGAGGTATCTGAGCCTTTATCTATCACCTGTCAAAGTTTGACTCAGACTCACAATTTATCAGACCACTCTGTTTTATTAGCAAAGCCGCTCTGCTAATACATTTAGAAGTGAGCCCCCCGAGTGGGGCTTGTGTCTCTTAATTTATACAGTTTTTTGGAGAACAAGTTACAGAGGAGTTACAGACAAAAGAAGAAAAAGATTTTAGTCACCACCCTTCGAGATCCCTGAGACCAGTTACATATCTTCAATTACCTGCCACCCTTAACAATCTCCTTTAACAGCTTCCAGTTAACTTAACTAATTGCCCTTCACACCTTCCATTCTGATGCCTGCTTCTTAGACGTGCTAGCTCCATCTGAATTGCTTCTCCATTCAAAAGCTAACTGTCCCTACGTGTGCTCCCTCAGATACTTTGTAACATGTTTTGGCATGCCCTCTCATATACAATGTATCCAGCATGTCCCCTTATACAACGTTATACTTATACAATGTTATACTTCCACAAATCCCCCCTTTTGGTCAAGGCTACGCCCATGACCAACGACTTACTGGATTCCATACATCAATCGTTTTTTTCATTACTTTCACTGGTGACATTTAACAACATTAGATTAGCACTCTGGTTTGATCCCAGGTTGAGAGGAAGTTTATTTTTCCATACCCGGTTCGCCATTCTTCAACCTTGTTTGAATAGTCCCATACACCATGGGACACGCTGTATTGGAGACAGCTGCTCCTCCCTAGATTCAGCCCTGTCCCATTACACACCCAGCACTAGTGGCCCTTTCCTTTCACCACACTTATAAGTTTAGGAACATATGTTTTTCCCAGCCCCCAAGTGTTATTTTCCTTCCATGTCCTTTTAAGTGGATAGGGTTCTCCAGCAAGCTCTGAGGAATTCAAAGGGATTGCCACGTTGGGGATACTGGCTTGTGAGTGAGCTGGGATGTGGCTGCAGACCCAGCAATTAGAAATATTCAGGATCTGGGCTATTTGCACCTGTTGTTGGATGAAATAATTGTCACTGTCACTCTGGATTCCCCAGACCCTCAGGACACAGTAGCTGAGGATTAAGCTTCTCAAAGGACACATGTTGGAAGCAGGACCCTTTCTGGTTCCGACAACCCCTTTCGAGGGAACCGCAGTCACGGTTTTACGTCCACCAGGCAGCAGGTGCTAGGCTCACTACTGCTTCTTGTTTGTTGGGTCCTGCTGTCTGCTTACCCTCTGCTTCTGGCAACCCTTACGAGAGCGCAGATTGTAAGGTATTGCAGGCTGTTCCTCTTTGTCTTCTGGGGTTGAAGCTGGTTCTGCGTGGTCTTGCAGAGGTGCTTGGTCCCCTGGAGGTGGCACTGGCTTACACTGTGAGGCGTGGATTCATGCAGCGATGCCGGATAATTTCACTGCTGTCTGGGTGGTGAGCAGTACCTGGTATGGACCCTTCCACCGGGGTTTCAAGGCGTGCTTCCGAAGGTGGTGCCGCAGGTAGACCCAATCACCAGGCTCAAGAGTGTGACAGGCAGCAGAGGTGGGTTCCGTTGGCCAGGCTGCTCGCACCTGCGAATGGAAGGAGCTCACAGCTTGCATTAACCCTTTGCAGTACTGGAGGAGCATGCTGTGAGTTAGGTTTAGGTCTGGGACTGGGGTAATAGTAGCCATTGTTTGCATAGGGCATTCCATGATGATTTCAAATGGACTCAATTTGTGTCTCTGGGATGGGGATGACCGAATTTCCATAAGGGCCAGTGGTAAAGCAGCTGGCCAGTTTAACCCTGTGGAACTACAGATTTTTGCCAGTTTATTTTTAAGCACACCATTTCGCCTTTCAACTGCCCCTGCACTCTGTGGATGGTAAGGGCAGTGCAACAGGTGGGTGACATGTAATACCTGGTTTAGATGTTGAACAATTTTTCCAGTAAAATGTGTTCCCCGGTCACTAGACAAAGTGGCAGGAATTCCCTTGGTAGGGATAATGTGGTTTAACAGACATTTTGCAACAGAGAATGAATCAGCTTTGCGACAGGGAAAGGCTTCAATCCAACCCGAAAATAGACATATTATAACTAAAATGAATTCATATTTCTGACACTTTGGCATTTGTACAAAATTAAGTTGCCAGTGTAGGAAAGGTGCTTGAGGCAAACCCCGGAACCCTTGTGTTACTTTTACAGATTTGCCTACATTGTGGCTTTGACAAGTAACACAAGTGGCACAGTGGCGGGTTGCAAAGGAGCTGAAATGGGGAGCCCACCACCCCGCCTTACTCATAGCAGAGACCATCCCCTCCTTGCCGACATGCGAAACACCATGTAGCAGGGCGGCTAGAGACAGGTAGAGTGAGAGGGGGGGCTACAAAGGTACTGGTGGGCGATCGCCAAAGGGAATCAGAATGCAAAGAGCAACCCAAAGCACTCCAGGAGTCTTTCTCTGTTTCTGGGGCAGAATCCTGGAGCTGAGCGAGATGAGACAGGGATGGTGGCGTTACAGAGACAGAGAGGGGACCAAGAAACGCTTCTGGTGAAGGTTTTATAGTGGCGGCATGTTTTGCAGCAGCATCAGCAAGTGCATTATCTTTTGCCACCTCGGTGTCTGCCGCTGAGTGGCCAGTACACTTAACAATTGCCAAGGCAGACGGTAGTAAAACTGCATACAGGAGGGCGGCAATGTAGGGGCCATTCTTGATAGGGGTATCAGTAGAGGTAAGAAAACCTCGAGCCTGCCAGAGGGTGCCAAAGTCGTGCACAACCCCAAAGGCATACCGAGAATCAGTAAAAATAGTGGCAGAGAGCCCCTTGGCTAGAAAGCAGGCACGGGTTAGGGCAATCAGTTCAGCCACCTGGGCAGAGGTCATAGAGGGTAAAGGCGCAGCTTCTGTGGTTTCAGAGAGAGAGACCACAGCGTACCCTGCAAGAAGGTGGCCTTGGTCATTTCTATAACAGGACCCATCAGTGAATAATACCAAATCAGGGTTAGGGAGAGGTACATCTGAAAGGTCGGGGCGCGGGACAGTGATAGCAGCACTAGGTAAAGGAAGGAGGGTAGCAGGGTTTAACCGGGAGCAGCGCTTAATAGTGATATGTGAGGCTGAAAGCAGCAAAAATTCATACCTAGTGAGGCGAGCAGAGGAGAGGTGAGCAGTGTTGCGTTGCAGAAGGAGAGTTTCCACAGAATGGGGAACCATGAGAGTGAGAGGAGAGCGGAGGACAAGGGACTTAGACATCTCGACCAGGCGCGCTGCAGCAGCTACAGCGCATAGGCAAGGGGGTAAACCCTGGGCTACAGGGTCCAAGGTTGCAGAGAAATAAGCCACTGGGCGATTTCTGTCACCGTGCTCCTGAGTAAGAACCCCAAGGGCACAAGCAGATTGTTCGTGACAGAAAAGGGTAAAAGGCTTGTCATAGTTAGGTAATCCTAAGGCGGGGTAGAGGCTAAATTCTGCTTAAGGGAGATGAAAGCAGCATTTGCTTCAAGTGGCCATGGCATGGGGTTAGGTACAGAGGATCGAGTGAGTTCTTGGAGTGGTTTAGCCAGAGAAGCATATTGGGGAATCCGTTGCCTACAGAACCCTGTCATGCCTAAGAATTTTCTGACCTGGCATGGAGAGCAAGGCCGGGGAAAGCTAAGGATGGCTTGTACCCGGGCTGGAGAGAGTGTACAGGAGCCCTGGGAGAGAAGGAAGCCTAGGTATGTGACAGAGGTTTGGCAGAGCTGCAATTTTGTGCGAGAAGCCTTATGACCCTTGTTCGCTAAAGCTGTGAGAAGTGTTAGTGAATCAGTTTCTGAGGCAGACAGAGAGGGGGAGCACAGGAGTAAGTCGTCCACATATTGGATCAGTGTGGATCCTGATGGGAAAACCAGATCAGCGAGATCCCTGGCTAGGGCTTGAGAAAAATAGGATGGACTCTCTGTATACCCCTGGGGAAGGGTAGTCCATGTATATTGCTGACCCTTGTAGGAGAAGGCAAAGAGATACTGGGATTCAGAGTGAACTGGGACAGAGAAGAAAGCGGAGCACAAATCTACAACAGTAAAGTGGGTTGCATTTGGAGGAATAGACGCTAGTATTGTAGCGGGGTTAGGAACCACTGGAAAAGAAGGTATGACAATACGGTTAATAGCTCGAAGGTCTTGAACAAATCGCCACGATTTGCCATCAGCCTTTTGAACTGGGAGGACAGGGGTGTTACAGGGGCTGGAACAAGGGACAATAATTCCTTGTTCTTTTAATGCAGATATAACTGGAGCAATCCCAGCCTCTGCCTCAGGATTTAAAGGATACTGAGACAGGCGAGGCAGAGGTTTGGAATTGTCTACAGTAATCCGAACTGGGTCAGTATTTAATTGGCCCACTTCAGATGGGTGAGATGGCCATAGGGAGGAAGGAACCTGAGAGATTAGGTGCTCTAGGGATGGAGTTAAGGGACAGCAAGGGACCGGAGTGGAGAGGGAAGTTTCAGACAGCAGGGAGGCTACAGAATCACATAAGGAAGACTGAGGGATTTGCAGATAGACACCATCTGGGGAGCAGTAAATAGAACAGCCAAGTTTGCATAGCAAGTCCCGTCCCAGAAGGTTTGCAGGGGTGGAATCAGAGAGGAGGAATGCATGTTCCTCAGAGAGGGGACCGACCTGAACAGACAAAGGTTTTGAGAGGGGAAAAGAGGTAGGGATCCCTGTAATGCCAACAGCAGACACAGATTTTCCAGATCGGGGAACCACAGGCAAGTCAGTGGTGCGGATTGTAGAAAGAGAAGCTCCAGTATCAACAAGGAAAGGGAGAGAGAGATCATTTACAGTCAGGACACATTCTCCAGTAGGGGACAGAGGTAATAAGGGAGCTAAAACTTTCTGAGG
This sequence comes from Carettochelys insculpta, assembly GCF_033958435.1. Taxonomy (NCBI): domain Eukaryota; kingdom Metazoa; phylum Chordata; order Testudines; family Carettochelyidae; genus Carettochelys; species Carettochelys insculpta. The sequence continues at coordinate 193,924,945 of NC_134139.1, forward strand.
TTCCCTAGCATCCCGTCATTGTTGGGGTCAAAAATAGGGTTGGGGATCAGCTGGAGGAACCAGCGGGGGGTTCACTTGATTTCCCATACGATTATTAGGTTGTCTTGGACACTCTCTTTTCCAGTGTCCAGGCTGTTTACAGTAGTTACAAACCCCAGTTAATCCAGCCCCCCGCCCCCTTCCGCAACCCCGTCCCTGTCCCCGGTGTGTTCTGCTTAGCCCTGAATAATGCTGTATCTGCAGAGCCATTAACTTTTGGGAGGACTGTTCCTCCTTTCCTTTTAAAGTGCGGTGGCAATGCTCTGCTACTGCCAGCAATTTGTCCATGGTTTCAGTCTGCCATCCCACACTTATTCGTTTTAACATGCTGCCTGTGGCAGGGAGAAGACCATCAACAAATGCATGTGCCAAGGCCCCCTGCCCATTTACATCGGGCTCTTGTATTCCTGAATGTTGTAGGAAAATATCAGTTAGCCGGGACCTATAGTCGCCTGGGCTTTCTCCTTGCCCTTGCTTACAGCAACGTATTGCTGTCCAGTTTGTTTTAGGAGACCACACTTTGGGAATGGCTTGATGCAGGCGCTTCCAAAGAGCCATACACCGGTCTCTGTATGCCGAATCTGGGCCAGTACTTTTTATGGTTGAGTGGCGTGCCTCAGCTGGCCAGTCTGCGGCAGCCAACCATTTTTCATAATAACTGGCAGGAGCTAACAATTTACACAGTTGGAGGAGATCTGTCTCAGAGGGTTCATAGGTTTCACAGATTAACAGAAACTCCTCAGCAAATTTGACAGAGTTTTCCTGTGGTTTGGGAAAACCTTTAACTATAGATAAAAGTTCCGTACGAGTCCAGGGCTTATAATCCCATATGGACTCACTTTCTCCCATCTTAAGGACTCGTAAGGGTGCCACAACAGTTTGATCAGAGTCTCTCATTAACCTCCCATCAGGTTCTCTTTTCCAAGAAGAGATGTCAAGAGAAGTCTGCTTTGGATTTCTTCTTCATAATATTTTGCAGAGCTGCGAGGCCAATGAGGGTATCTTCTTCACTTTCATTATCTGTAGTCACTGAAGATTTTTCTTTTTCTGATTTCTTATTTGCGCAGGAGTATGGTGGGGGTCGGGTTTGATCCGGATCATTGCACAGGACTGGGCAAAGGGGAGCGCTCGGACTAGTGGTGGGAGAGACTGCATCCAATTGAACTTTTAGGTTTTTTTTGCTAGAATTTTTTAAGAGAGGTGAGTTTTGACTCAGTCCATCTACGATTTGCCTCTTCCCACCACTGCATGAAGCAGTCTACTTCTCCTCTCTCCAATTTGGTTTTTTGGGAGGACGAGTTTGCTTTTTAAAGCGTCCACTCGATCCTTGTCCCAAGAACCTAACAGTGGCCACTGTAATTTGGGGTTCTCTAGAGCTAATTTGGACCATTTTTCAAGAAACCTACAAGAGTCCGGACCCCTCCTAAAATACATAAAATAAGCCGGAGTTCCCTTAGGGAACTGTTCTACCTTAAACTTCTGATTACCCATCCAGGAGGACTTCACAGAGCACTCACACAAGAAGGAAATTCGGGCTCGGCAGAGCGGTACCCGGTGCAACACACAGAAAGGAGCCCACAGGCTACTGCCTCAACTGCCCTTGCTTTCACACCAGGGGTTATACCCAAGGCGTGGTGCAGCTGCAGCTGTGCAGATTCCAGTTATTCAGACCGTGGGGACGGGGACCCCTTGGTCAGCCAGTCTCCAGACAGAGATGGCTCCCAGATTCACACACACACCGCAGGGAAGACGGATAGACACAAAGACAAGACAGTCCTCAAACCGGTTAAAGCACAAAAATAATAATTACCTGAGACGTCTGATTCCAGAAGCTGGATCCAAAGACCCCTACCAGAACAGAGTGGGAACCAACAAGTTCAATGGCGTAGACTGCGCTGCTGCTGTGTACCTTTCTGTCTTGTGGAGGATCGCTTGGACTAAGCGTCCAGGCGCCGGCTGCCACGATCGTCCTGCAAGGCAGTCAGGGATCACACAGCCTCAGCGAAGCCGCTTGCCATCTCGGTGGGACCTCCAAATTGTCAAAGTTTGACTCAGACTCACAATTTATCAGACCACTCTGTTTTATTAGCAAAGCCGCTCTGCTAATACATTTAGAAGTGAGCCCCCCGAGTGGGGCTTGTGTCTCTTAATTTATACAGTTTTTTGGAGAACAAGTTACAGAGAAGTTACAGACAAAAGAAGAAAAAGATTTTAGTCACCACCCTTCGAGATCCCTGAGACCAGTTACATATCTTCAATTACCTGCCACCCTTAACAATCTCCTTTAACAGCTTCCAGTTAACTTAACTAATTGCCCTTCACATCTTCCATTCTGATGCCTGCTTCTTAGACGTGCTGGCTCCATCTTAATTGCTTCTCCATTCAAAAGCTAACTGTCCCTACGTGTGCTCCCTCAGATACTTTGTAACATGTTTTGGCATGCCCCCTCATATACAATGTATCCAGCATGTCCCCTTATACAACCTTATACTTATATAATGTTATACTTCCACACACCTTTGGAAAATCGTGGGAGACAGGAGAGATTCCAGAAAACTGGAAAAGGGCAAATAGAGTGCCCATCTATAAAAAGGGGTATAAGAATAACCCAGGAAACTACAGGCCAGTCAGCTTAACTTCAGTGCCAGGAAAAATAATGGAGCAGGTAATTAAAGAAGTCATCTGCAAGCACTTGGAAGGTGGTAAGGTAATAGGAAACAGCCAGCATGGATTTGTAAAGAATAAATCTTGTCAGACTAATCTGATAGCTTTCTTTGGTAGGATAATGAGCCTTGTGGATAGGGAAAAAGCAGTAGATGTGGTATACCTAGACTTTAGTAAAGCCGTTGATACGGTCTGTCATGATAATCTTATAAAAAAACTAGGCAAATACAATTTAGATGAGGCTACTATCAGGTGGTTGCATAACTGGCTGGATAACGGTACTCAGAGAGTAGTTGTTGTTAATGGTTCTCAGTCCTGCTGGAAAAGTATAACAAGTGGGGTTCCGCAGGGGTCTGTGTTAGCACCAGTTCTGTTCAATGTCTTCATCAATGATTTAGATATTGGCATAGAAAGTACGCTTATTAAGTTTGCAGATGATACCAAGCTGGGAGGGGTTGCAACTGCTTTGGAGGGTAAGGTCATAATTCAAAATGATCTGGATAAATTGGAGAAATGGTCTGAGGTAAACAGGATGAAGTTTAATAAGGACAAATGCAAAGTGCTCCACTTGGGAAGGAACAATCAGTTTCACGCATACAGAATGGGGCAAGACTGTCTAGGAATGACTACAGCAGAAAGGGATCTACGGATTATAGTGGACCACAAGCTAAATATGAGTCAACAGTGTGATGCTGTTGGAAAAAAGCAAACATGATTCTGGAATGCATTAACAGTTGTGTTGTGAACAAGACATGAGAAGTCATTCTTCCGCTCTACTCTGCGGTGGTTAGGCCTCAGCTGGAGTATTGTGTCCAGTTCTGGGCACCGCAGTTCAAAAAAGATGTGGAGAAACTAGAGAGGGTCCAGAAAAGAGCGACAAGAATGATTAGTTGTCTAGAGAATGTGACCTATGAAAAAAGGTTGAAAGAATTGGGGTTGTTTAGTTTGGAAAAGAGAAGATTGAGGGGAGACATGATAGCAGTTTTCAGGTATCTAAAAGGGTATAAGGAGGAAGGAGACAACTTGTTCTTCTTGGCCTCTGAGGATAGAACAAGTGGCAGCAGGCTTAAACTGCAGCAAGGGAGGTTTAGGTTGGACATTAGGAAGAAGTTCCACTGTTTGACTGCCCTGACAGTTAGGAATACCTTGCCAAGGGAGGTTGTGGAATCTCCATTGCTGGAGATATTTAGGGACAGATTAGATAGACACTATCAGGAATGGTTTAGATAGTACTTGGTCCTGCCATTGGGGCAGGGGGCTGGACTCGATGGCCTGTCGAGGTCCCTTCCAGTCCTAGTGTTCTATGATTTCCCCCCTCCCCCCACCATATCACTCTCATTGGCCATGGTTCCCAGCCAGTAGTGGTGGTGAGGGGCTGTGCCTGCAAGGAGTGCTTTCCTGTGTCTTGCAGCGCCACTTCATGGTCCCCTATGAAGCTGAATGTGGCCCATGGCTTACCTTGATTAGGCCTGGAAGACTTGGGGCTTTCACTCCCTTTGTTTTCTCTTGCTGTGGGGAGCCAGCATTGGCACTCTTCAGAGGAAGTGAGAGAGAAGAGAAGCCCCAAGCCTTGCAGACTGGATGATGGCAAGCCAGAGGCTGGATCTGGCCAGAGTATTGTGGGTTCCCCACTACTGGTTAGTGACAGGGAGAGGGAGTTAGTGCTTCTCAGCTTGGTTTGACTGCTCACTCATTTGCCTTGAAACAACTCTCTTAGCTTTTGCATGTCTTTATTTCTGCATGTGCGAAGCAGGAATAGTACATTCAGGACAGGATAGTTTTGGAGTTTAATTAATGAATGTTTCCAAAACTCTTCTCATATGAGCAATACTGTACATGTTTTTAGTTTAGAAGTATTAGAGGGTGGAGAACATTTAGGAAGGTAGAAAGGTGTATGATTTGGCAAGAAATGATACAAAGACTAATAGAGTTAATGTGGTGAAGGAGAAGCAAGCAGACATGGGCACGATCTGGCCATTTGACACCGAAAGATGGTAAAGTTGTCTCTGGTTTAATATATAGTTTATGTGACAAAGGTTTTGCAAAGGGATAGGCCTATACCATTTTTTTTCTCTCCAGGTCAACTCAGCTACAACTGATTTGTCATGCTAAAGCTGGGCTGATCAGCACTGATGCTGGAGTTGCTCATAACAGTCCTTTTGACTTTACTTTTCGTTGGGACAGTGACTTTTTATCTGTCTGTACAGCACAGTATGGTCCGGGTGCATGGCTAAGAATAGTGGACACTATGTTAAGACGACTAATAAATGTGGTGGTGGTGTTTTGTAAATATTTAGTTTGCAACTGATCCTTTTTCTTGTATAGAAGGCGAGGAACTCTTTAAGATCAAGAAACCATCTCTTAACACAATAACATTTAAAATGCAAAAAAAGGAAAATGTACACTCTGCAGTCAGAAAAGCTGAAAGAAGCAAAGGTAAAATTTAGCTACGTATAGTATTTAAATTAGTTCTTTGCATTTTGTGGTCCATGAAGAAAAGGTGATATATAGACGTATTATCAGATGTATTGTCTGATGTTAGTAAATTACACAGATGAGTTAATGGTTGAAAAACCTTGAATTTAAATGTGTACCTTAAAACATATAGGCTACATCTACACTAGCCAAAAACTTCAAAATGGCCATGCAAAGGGCCATTTCAAAGTTTACTAATGAAGCACTGAAATACATATTCAGCGCCTCATTAGCATGCGGGCGGCCGCGGCACTTCGAACTTGGCGCGGCTCGTCCAGATGGGGCTCCTTTTCGAAAGGACCCCGCCTACTTCGAAGTCCCCTTATTCCCGTCTGCTCATAGGAATAAGGGGACTTCGAAGTAGGCGGGGTCCTTTCGAAAAGGAGCCCCGTCTGGATGAGCCGCGCCAATTTCGAAGTGCCGCGGCCGCCCACATGCTAATGAGGCGCTGAATATGTATTTCAGCGCTTCATTAGTAAACTTCGAAATGGCCATTTGCATGGCTATTTCGAAGTTTTTGGCTAGTGTAGACACAGCCATAATGAAGCATAGAGTCTGATCCTGCATCTGTTGAAGTCCTCTGTCAAATTCCCATTGACCTTATAGGAGGAGGGCTGAGCGCTTAATCTGACCTTTGAGAGGAGTTGACTGCCTGGAACTCCCATTGTACATGGGTACAAATGGAATTTGTATCTAGATAGTAGTAGTTTTAGGAGTATGTCCTTAAATTACTCCTTATCAATGATGTATAAATTTTTAAAATAGAACACATTTTCTTTATATTCTCCATTTTCATAGTTTAATTTTTTTACGATCAACTGGTGCACCTAGGGCAGTGTTGTCCAATAGAAATTAGAGTCACCACATTTCTCCCCCCATCTCCTCCAAATTGCCAGAACTGGAGTTGCCGTGGGGCCCTGGAGCTGGAACTGCTGGTCGCTTGGCGTGAATATATAGTTTATAGAATTATAGTGAAGATATAGTAACAAATATGAAATATGGACAGAGGGTTTTGTATTGTGCTGTAATGGCCTTTTGATGAATGTGTAAATCATGTTAACAAGCCCCTAAAATCAACTATTTGTCCTAAATTCAAATGAAGTGAAAAATTACATAGTGTGTCCTAAAAATTTACTTTTATGTTTCATATTGTAAGTTTAAAAAAAAAAAGCTGCCTTGAATCCTTGAAGGCAGTGAAATTATTCAATGTGTAAATTTAAGCAAGTGTAAGCCTTTGCAGGCTCAGGGCTTGATTGTAGTTGGTAACCAGTTAAGAAACATCATAAATCTAAAAACGTTTTCAGCTGCTGAGACAGAAATAATGCGTCTTGGGGTTTTCTCCTTGAATACAGAAAACTTCCAGTTGGAGTCTAGCATGACTGATATTATTGATCCATCTGAGACAGAAGACGAGGATGAGCACTTCTCAGATAGTGAGGATTACAATAGTTCAGCCTCTGAAACTCAACCTAGTGTGTTGCAGGAAAAGGAGGATTTATCAGCAGGTTTGTAACTATTTATGGACAGTAAATATGTACTATAGATAATCTTACATACTGAGGAATAGTGCAAGTGCTGGCAAAGCACTGGGTGCTGGTATACTAGTGTCTATTTAAATTAATTGAAATAATTGTCAAGGACATTTATGCCAGAAATACACTGATGTGACTGAAAGCACAATTTGCCCTCAAATGAACTGTGATCCCCACCCACTCCCAGTCTATTGTCAGTCTTGTCTCTTGGGATAGTCTGTTTTCTTGGTGCTAGAAAATCCCATAATAATCATACAGAAGGGGGGAAAAGGGTAAATTTAGATAGTGTGGGTTTTTTTAATATAACAGTGTGCTGAAACAAACCAGAACCCATCTCCTTTAGCTCACTCATAACTAGGCATTTGGATAGAGGAGAAAAGTTGAATTCAAGATTGTAGTCCTTTCTTTGCAATTTTAATAAACATCACTTCAAATGCAATAACTTTATTAATGTAGCAGTAAGGATGCCTATTTAGAAGACAATAATCCAGGAATGCAAAGATAAAGGTACTTAAAGAGTAGTAATCCTTTCAAAATTTCAAATGTGATCTAGATTACTAGTTTAATGTGTGAGCAGGAAGGAAAAACTTGTTAATTTGCAGCCTTAAGCATACTTCAGTATTTTTGTCTTGATTATATTTTTGAGAATTAGGACAGGCAAAGCAGAGATTGTTCTGCTTACAGTATACACCTCCATTTATAGCACAACAACATGTAGCTCTTATGTAGGGGCTGTGATTTGAGCCTACCTTGGCCTGCCTTTCGAGGGTTTGAAAACTTCTGGAAAGTTAACATGTAGTGGAAGGGGGGCCGGGATGTCATTTTTAGTATTTGTAGCCTTTCAAGTTGTGCCACTTAGGCTGCAGAAATAAAATAAACCATCTCAATGTACTGTTAACGTAATATTTTGCAGGGGAAAAACAGCCCCAAACTCTTGATGTCTTACTGTACTTCGAAGAAAAGCATTATATAATAAATTTGTTGGGAGGAGTAGCACTGAAGTTTTCTCCTAGTTGCTTGCCTTCAGTTTTTTTTCTGTTCATTGCAGGTATTGTGCCTAATGCAGCTTATATCCAAGTTGCTCGTAGAAAACGTCAGTTGGCTAGGACTCGAGGTGACTATATTCCATTGAGTACGTCCCGTCGTGCACCAGTTTGTTTGAGAAACGAATGCAGTGATACAGAGAGTGAGGCTGACTCTGATCATGACAAGACTCTCCACTTTGCTCCCAAAACAAAACCTCTTAGCCAGAGGATGTCTGAATATATAGGTAAGTTTATTCGGACGCAAAAATAGCAAGACTTTTTAAGTGTTTGGAGAGTATGAATTGTACTGAAAGAGTGTAGTTCTAGGCCCTGTTTGTAAAAAGGGTGATGCAGGTCCTTATACCTTTTTGGGCCTGTGTGCATGGGTAAACTAAATCAGATTAACTTTTAATTCACTTTACAATCCCTTAAACCCACAAACTTTTTTTGTTTGTTCTTTTAAAGGCGATTACGTGACACTTGAGATCACAGTAATAATCCTCCTTGAAACTGAAGTAATTCCAGCTCACAGGGGCTACAGCTACATGGTGCACTGCTGCCGACAGGGTCATGCAAATGAGGTCACTTGGTTATGCAAATGAATGTTCATTTGCATTGTCATGTACCTCGTTTGCATAGACACATGAGATTGCTGTCCCAGGGTAAGGGCTCAGGGTGTGGTTCCCAGATTCTTCCCAGGACGGGGCTGGGCTGAGGCAGGAGGGCCTGTGCAGGCTGCTCCCCGGGGCTGGTTTGGTGGTCGCGGAGGCTGCACAGTGGCTTGTTGTTGGTCCTCAGGGCAGCAGCAGGTGCTTCCAGCCAGTGGCTGCTTGTTGGAATGTGTGCTATGTCCTTGCTGCATTTCCCTCCCTGTGCTTGCTCTGCCCCCACTGTGAATTTGCCTGAGTATAACTGTCCCTGCCATCACACCCCTCCCTTTCTGTTTGATATGAAACAGTTGCATTCCACGTACATACCATTAGCCTGGCACAACCAAACCCTGACCTTGGTTTCAGGAGGGATAAATGGAAGCTGCGTACCAAATTTGGTGGTCCCTTACCATTTAGGAGGCATTCTTGAACACACAGACTCCCGGATGGACAGAGACACATTTCTAAAATATTTAGTAAGATTAGGGCATAGTATTTTATATATACACTGGCTGTCCAGCAACAGTTAACTAATCTCAGGGACTTCATTTTCAGTACAGTTCTGTTCCTGCTGCAGGCTGTAGCATTCTTTCTGAAAATCCCACCTGTTTCTGTCTGTCCCATTTCCCCAGTAAAACAGCAGCAGATCTTTTGAAGAATGGTGGAGGGAACACAGAAAGGAGAGAGAGAGAGAGAGAGAGAAACTGCTATTGAGCATATAATTAATCTTCCATTTCCTTCCAGGATCCAAGACTGAGGGAGCAAGTGAAGATGATGAAACACAAAACATGTGGGAAGAACAGCAACTAAAGAAAGCAGTCAAACTCCCACAGGTGATGTGCCTTTTCTGGTGGTGGTGTTGTTCCTTTTTGCTATGCAAGATATTTTGTTTTAGGAGCAACGTTAGAGCTCCTTCTTTCTTGGTTATTGGACATGCTAATTCCTTAGGTGGGCAGAGAATAGAAACAGGCAAAGGGTGTGGTAATGCAGATCAGCAGTTAGATTTTGCTAGCTGATCAGAGGAATAGCATTGCCATTACACTCAAAGGAAAGGTATATAACCCATATTGTTCCATGTAGAGGGAGAAGACCTTTTGAATAGACAAAGAATCTGTGTCAACGAAGTGTATGAGAACGAAACACTGAGCTAACGTACCTGCTATGATGTGCAGGCTCTTAAAAGAAAATTATGTATCTCATAGAACTGGGAGGGTCCTCGAGAGGTCATGAAATACAATCCCCCACACTGACAGCAGGACTTACCACCATCCCCAACAGTTTTTTTTATAAATTTTATATGCCGCAGTACCTTGAAAGGGCCCCTCAGGGACTGAATCCTGGGTTTACAAGGCCAGTGCTCTAACCACAGAGCTATGCCTCCCTCATACTCACAAACCAAAACATTAAAAGCCTGTCCTTTGAAAGCTACACAATAAACTGTCAACAAGGGAAGGGAAGAAATGGTAAATGGGAGAAGAAACACTGTCATAACACTTACTGTGTCCCCTGGACCAATGTTCCCTCTATCTTTTTCCACCAGTGAGCAGAATAAATTTTGATGTGCACCAAGTACATGCAGATGTGCACCACCAATAGGAACACATGCTGCTGGCTGTGGGTACTCTGATTATCTGGGTGGCATTTCAGTCTTTCCTGGGTGGCCACGCAAGCATACAGCTTACAGAGGACACTGCTTCTGACCCTCTAGTACTAGGTTTGTGCAGAGCATTATCAGATGGGTGCATAAGTTGCTGGATAACTGTTCCCAGGGAGTAGTAATCAGTGGTTCACAGTTGTGCTGGAAGAGCATAATGAGTGGAGTTCCACTGGGATCAGTTTTGGTTCTGTTCAATATCTTCATCAATGATTTAGATAATGGCACAGAGAGTGTGCTTGTAAAGTTTGTGGATGACACTATGTTGGGGGGTTGCAAGTGCTTTGGAGGATAAGATGAAAATTCAGGATAATCTGGATAAACTGGAGAAATGGTCTGATGTATTAGGATGAAATTCAGGATGTATAAATTACACATACTTCACTTAGGAGGGAAAGATCAATTACACACATACAAAATATGAAATGACCATTCAAGAATGACAATAGTAGAAAGAGATCTAGTGGTCATAGGGGACCACAAGCTAAATGAGTCAGAGGCGTATAACAATGTTACATCCCAGAATGTTGTTTTCTTTTTTTGTATCAGCAGTGGTGTTGTAAGCAAGACATGAGAAATAATTCTTCTGTTCTCCTCTGCACTGATTAGGCCTCAGTGGAGTATTGTGTCCAGTTCTGGGTGCTACATTTCAGGAAGGATGTGGACAAATAGGAGAGAGTCCAGAGAAGAGCAACAAAGATGCTTAAGTATCAGAGGGGTAGCCGTGTTAGCCTGTAGCCATGGAAAGAATGAGAAGTCCTGTGGTACCTTATAGCCTAACAGGTTTTTTTGGAGCATAAGCTTTTGTGGGCAAAGACCTGCTTCATCAGATTAAAGGTCTAGAAAACATGACCTATAAGGGAACAATAAGAAAACTGGGTTTGTTTAGTCTGGAAAAGAGAAGATGGGGAGATTATTTAATCAAAGTTTTCAAGTATCTAAAAGGTCATAAACAGTGTGCCCTTGTAGCCAAGAAGGCTAACGGCATACCAGGGTGCATTAGGAGGAGCATTTCGAGCAGGTCTAGAGAAGTAATTATTCCCCTCTATTTGGTACTGGTGAGGCCACATCTGGAATATTGTGTCCTGTTTTGGGCCCCCCAGTATAAAAAGGATGTGGATTTGCTGGAGCAGGTTCAGCACAGGGTAACAAAAATGATCAAGGGTCTGGAGCACAAGACCTATGAGGATAGGCTGAGGGATTTGGGCTTGTTTAGTTTACGAAAGAGAAAACTTAGAGGTGATTTAATAGCAGCCTTCAACTTCCTGAAGGGGAGCTCTAAAAAGGAGGGTGAGAAACTGTTCTCAGTGGTGTCAGATGCCAGAACAAGGAGTAATGGTCAGAAGTTGAAGAGGGAGAGGTGTAGGTTAGATATTAGGAGAAACTACTTCACCAGGCGGGTGGTGAAGCATTGGAATGCATTGAGTAGAGAGGTGGTGGATTCTCCATCCCTTGAGGTTTTTAAGTCCCGGCTGGACAAGGTCCTGGCTGGGATGACGTAGTGGGGGTTGATCCTGCTTGAAGCAGGAGGCTGGACTAGATGACCTCCTGAGGTCCCTTCCAGCCCTGTGATTCTGTCGTTAGAAAAAGGAGGATGTAAAATTATTCTCCTTAACCTCTGTTAGTAGGCATCCTTCGAGCCCAAGGGATCATGGGTTTGCGCCCCAGTTGGACTGATTCAAGCAGCGTCTTCTGTGGCTGTGCGATCCAATCTGGGAGTGGCAGTCCTTTCCGCACTGTGAGCAGCAGTAGGCAGATGTCGCTCTGGTATCAGGGGCATGGATCTTCCTGAGGTCTCTCTTGTCTTCCGCTTCCTTCACCAAGGTAGTTTCATACTTAACAAGAGCTTCCTTCACTCCCTGTTTCCAGGCATGCCTGTTTGAGGCAAGCGAATGCCCGGTGTTCGCACTGATAAAGAGAGCGCTGAGGTCATGCTTGCACGTGTCCTTGTAGCGCAATTTAGGTCGCCCTTTCGGCCTCTTTCCAGACGCCAGTTTGCTGAAGAGGAGGTCCTTTGGTATTTGGCCATCCGTCATGCGTGAGATATGGCCCAGCCAGCACATATGCCTCTGTTTGAGAAGGGTGAACGTGGAGGCAGTGCCTGCCCTCTCAAGCACTGCGCTATTGGGGACCTTGTCCTGCCATGAGATACTGAGTATGCGCCTAAGGCAGCGCATGTGGAATGTGTTGAGCCGCTGCTCTTGTTTTGAGTGCAAAGTCCATCTTTCACTGGTGTACAGCAGTGTGCACAAAACACAGGCTGTGTAGACCTGCACCGTGGTATGTACAGTGAGCTTATTGTTCGCCCATACTCTCTTTGTGAGCCTGGAGAATGTTGTGGCGGCTTTTCCAATGCGCTTGTTGATCTTGCTATCGAGTGACAAGTTGTCCGAGATTGTCGAGCCTAGGTACACGAACTCATGGACGACTTCCAGTTCATAGTCCAGCACGTTGATAGATGGCTCGTTACCCATGTTTTGGCCCATCACCTGGGTCGTCTTTAAGCTTGTGAGGCCAAATTCCATACATGCATCCGCAAAGCGAGTTATGAGTGACTGCAGTTCCTGCGGAGTGTGAGCAGCAATAGCTGCATCGTCAGCAAAAAGGAACTCCCTTAGATGCTTCGTAAGCACCCTGGTCTTCGCTCTAAGCCTCGACAGTTTGAAGAGGTTGCTGTCCGTTCTCGTGCAGAGAGAGATGCACTCTGTAGCAGTTCCGAAGGCATATTTGAGCAAAACTGCAAAGAAGATGCCAAACAGTGTTGGAGCCAGCACACACCCCTGCTTCACTCCACTGAGAATCTCAAAGGGTTCGGATGCCTATCCGTCGTATACGACGGTCCCCTTCATGCCTTCATGGAAGGCCCTAATAATGCTGAGCAGAGTTGGGGGACAGCCGATCTTAGCCAGAATCGCGAATAGACTTTTTCTGCTGACGAGGTCAAATGCCTTGGTCAGGTCGATGAAGGCAATATACAGAGGTTTGTTCTGCTCCCTGCACTTTTCTTGTAGTTGCCTAACAGAGAAAACCATGACTATGGTGGACCGTTCAGCTCTGAACCCACAATGAGATTCAGGGTAGACTGTCTCCGCAAGAACATTGACCCTCTTCAGAACAACACGTGCAAATAGTTTCCCCACGGTACTGAGAAGGGAGATGCTGTGATAGTTGTTACAATCGCTTTTGTTACCCATGTTCTTGTAGACAGTAACAATGTTAGCATCCTTCATATCTTGCGGTACGCTGCCTTCTCTCCAGCATTGACAAAGTATTCCATGCAGCTCTGAAACTAGGGTACCATTAGCGCATTTGAGGATTTCTGAAGGAATACCATCTTTCCCTGGGGCTTTTCCAGAAGAGAGTGCTTTTAGCTTGTCGTTGAGTTCCTCCAAGGTGGGCTCAGCATCAAGTTCAGTCATGGTGGGCAGAGGCTCGATGGCATTCAGGGCTCTCTCTGTAACTATGGTCTCTCTGGCGTACAACTGCGAGTAGTGTTCCACCCAGCATTCCATCTGCTCGGTTCTGCCCTTGAGGACCTCACCTGTGGCCGACTTAAGTGGGGCAGTCTTTCTTTGTGATGGACCGATGGCCTGCTTGATCCCATCGTACGTTCCTCGCATGTTACCAGTGTCCGCGGCCTGCTGAATCTTGGAGCAGAGTTGGCGCCAGTAATCATTGGCACACCACCGAGCAACCTGCTGCACTTGACTCAGAGCAGACAGGAGTGCCTGCAGGTTCACCTCACTGGGAGAGGACCTGTATGCAGCCAGTGCCTGTGTCATCGTCTTCTCAATCAGGGGCGTCAGCACTTCAAACCAATCAGCAGCCTCGACTGTCTTCTTCCCAAAGATAGATATCACAGTATTATAGATAGCATCCCGTAGTTGTTCCCATCTCTTGCTGATATCAGTGTCGTCTGGGCGGGGCAAGGCCTCTTCAAGTGCTTGGACAAACTCGCATACTTTTGAAGGGTCACGAGTCTTGCCAATGTCAGTGTGTGGCCTCCTTTCCTTTTTGGAGCGAAAGAATTTTCGCGGCTGGATGTGCACCTTACTACACACGAGCAAATGGTCAGTCACAGTCTGCGCTGTGGCAGCTACGTGTCACCCTGACATTACCTAAATGGCTGCGTTTGAGGACGAGGTCATGCTGGTGCCAATGTTTCGATCTTGGGTGTCGCCATGAAACTTTGTGCTGGCGTTTGACGTTGAAGATGGTATTGGTTACGCAGAGGTCATGTTGGGAACAGAGTTCAAGGAGGCGCTGTCCATTTTCATTCATCTTCCCTGTACCAAACTGTCCCAGACAGGATGGCCAGCTGTGGTGGTCGCTGCCAACTCTGGCATTGAAGTCGCCAAGGATGAATAGCAGCTCATGGGAAGGTACCTCACTGATGGCAATGCTAAGCTCATCATAGAACTTGTCCTTAACTTCCTGGGCAGAAGTTAAAGTAGGCGCATAGACGCTGAAGATGTTGACCATGCCCACTGGTGTTTGAAGCTGGATTTTCAGCATTCTCTCAGTTCCCAGATTTGGTGGTATGACTGAGCCAACTAGGTTGTTTCTGACTGCGAAGCCAACACTGTGTTCCCTGGCCTCTTCTGGAGGCTTCCCATGCCAGAAAAAGGAAAAGTGCTTCTCCCTGAGACATCCAGAGGATGATAGCCTTGTTTCCTGGAGGGCAACGATGTCCATCCGCAGTCTTCTCAGCTCGTTGTTAATGACTGCTGTCTCTGAGGGTTACTAATGCTCTGTAGGTCTTCTGTAAGGCCCGGAGTCATGGTTTTTACATTCCATGCGCCCAGCCTGAAGGCTGGATTATTTTGTTGCTTGTTTGTTTTGGCTGGTGTAAGGTTAATGATCCACCTGTCGGTGATTCCCTAAGCCCCACGCACCCAGTGGAGCAAGTGGACCGTGGCGAGGCAGCACCTACTTGGCTGGGGGCTGCCCAGCTTGAGGCAGGCAGTAGCTGTCCAATGAGATATGAAGACCTCTCCCACTGTCGGAAGCAACCGCTGGCGCCTCACTCTATGCCAATCGAGTGCAGTGGCTTAACACCGGTAACTGCTGCTTCCCGTGTTGTGTCACTGCTCAGAAAGTGATGCCGGAGTGTCCTCTCCAGGGCTCAGGCCTGGGCAAGTAAGTTTGAAGAACCAGCTGATGCCCAGCAGCAGGTTCCCCCTCTCCACACCACTGATGTAAACCAAGGGAAAGGCAAAAGCCAGTACAGCTTGGGACCAGTGTCGTCGCAGGAGCTGCCAGAGTGAGATTGAGCACAACCTCAAACTGCCTTAGGGGCTCCATCTCCGGATTTTTCCTCAGGGTTTACTCCCAAAGCCTTTCCCATGACTAGGTATCGCCGCAAGGCAGCAGAGGTTTTAAATCAGAGTTTCCTTCTCCTAGGTGGGCGGCCTTCCCAGGCTGACGAGCCCCATCTGCCCGAAGCAACTGGGTTTAAGGCGCTAGTCACCCGCCTTCTCCCCTTCTCCTGTCAGTGCAAACAGTTTCGCTGGGCTTAGAAACTAAGCTACACGTGAAGGCCAGGAGCTGGACTTCGTTAGTAAGAGGCTATTGGAGACGCACGCCATGGGAGCATTTTATAGATAGTGGGAGCTTAACCCACTACCACCCGCGGCTATAACAACCCTTGAAACCTTAACCTCTGAGGATAGCACAAAAAGCATTTAGGACAAAACTTTCCAACTATCAAGGTGGTTAAGCACTGGAGTAAATTGCTGGGGGAGGTTGTGAAATCTCCATCATTGGACGTTAAGAGCAGGTTAGACAAACACTTGTCAGGGATGACCTTATATGATGTTTGATCCTGCCATAGGTGCAGGGAACTGGGTTTGATGATCTGTGGCACTTTCAACGTGCTGATGACCAAATGGGTGGTCTGTTATCTAGTCTAGGTGAGACTGGGGTAGGTATGAGAAATTTGCTTTCTAAAGCTCAATCGAAACATGACTCAAGGAATACTGGATTTATCTGCCCACTGTATATTTACTGTCTGGTATTATTGGATACCCAGCTCCTATCAGACTCTGTCTGGCCAGGAAATTTCAATAATTTCTTTCAGGTACAGGCTTTGTTGCTGTTATGCATGACTTTGTTACTTCAAGACCAGGTTAGTGTGATGCTGTCTGTTTTGAATGGACCTTCTAATCAACTTGGAAACTGAAGCTGACCTAGAATGCAGAACATCTTTTCTAAGTTGTGAATGGCTGAAATCCTTCCTTTGTCACAGTTACTTGCAATTTATATTTTCAGATTGTGGAATTTGATATATTTGCCTATTTTCACAAAATTTAGAGTTTACTTAGGCATTTACTGTAGGGTAAAAGTAAATTTTTATATTTACAGTCTGCTTAATGCTTATATGCAGTAGTCCTTTGATATTAACGCTCATGAGGAGGCCATGAGTTTGTTCCTAGAAATCTTGCATATAACAACATGGTTCTAAAACAAAATATAAATTAAAAATAAAATATATTTACTACTAGCTGTAAAGACCGTATTGAAACACTAAAACACAAACGGAAAACCCCATACCAGGTCTCAGTTTTCAGGATGGAGGTGTTTTGTACAAAATCCTGGAAATTATAGGGATTAGTAGCTCTTGGAGAGAGGAAAAGCATTTGGTTAAAACTGAAGAAATGTTTGACTAATCAATTTTACTTAATTATACATTTTGCACAGGATAATTTTTATTCAGCCCTGAAATGTGCTATTACATTATATATATATATATATATATATATATATATATATATATATATATATATATATATATATATATATAATAACTTGCTGTATGTTCTAATTACTAGGTCTGCTAAGGCTTACAGTTACAGAGACAAACAAGTTGATAAAAATTAACAATGCTAATTCTCACAGGGAGTTAACGTAGACACTTGTCTGCCTAAACCTCAGCCGGTGAAGATAAAGTTTGATCTCTCTGTTTCGCTGCCACCTGTGAACCTGGAAATTGTAAAGAAGCAACTTACTTCAAGGTAAATACTGCTAGCATGAAAACGTAAATTTTGAAGCTCCTGTTTTACATACAGCGCAGCATTCATGTTCTTTATGAACCAGCATATCTCATTCTGCCATTTACTGGTTTTGATTCCATCTCCCACATAATAGAATCTCTTAGCACTTTTATTTTATGTGTATTGCATGTGTTGCTATATCTGGAATAGTGCTAAGATTTTTTTATTTGCTTGGTAGTGAACATTGCAGCACTGTCTGTGGCATGTTTTGTTAAAACTCACTTCTGTTTTACTAACACGAATACAGAGCCGTGGTGTGGCATACTAATGTATACTAATTAATGGTGTTTTCACCCTGATGCCATGTGAACTTACTGCGAGAAGGGCTTGATGAGATGTTGATTTAAAATGTTTTCAGCTCTTCCTTGCTAGCAGCCCCACTGTTGCTCAGACTGGTGGTAATGGAATTGTGGGAGATAAAGCAAATACATACATTTCACAAAGCTGAAATCTTAACACCAGTTTTTCAGGTTTCTCTCGTGAAGAATTATGCATGGAAAAACCTGTGCACCCATGCAGTGCCTCTCTGATATCACTTTTAATAATTGTGGATAAATTAGTTTAAAGAATTTTGTAGCATTTAATGTTTTTTGCCTGCTTTCCTGGAGATGATCGGTTAAGTCTTGCTTAACTTGAATGTAGAATAAAATTCAAAAAAGAAAATGAGGTTATTAGGAACATTAAAAAATTGGGTCATTTGCTTCCAAACCAACAGGAATAAGAACATATAATTTGATCAAAATGTGTTGTTTAAAATGTGCGTAATTGCACAAAGGTGAACTGAACATGAATTTTTGAACTGCGATTGTATTGTTTTCCTTTTAGTTTGATTTGACCAGGTGGTTAATGATAATGACTACTTTTTGACTCTGGTTAGTTTTTCAATCTTGGTGACTGAACCACACTTTAGGGAAATGAGATGAACTTAAACCCACGTTCAGTCCTGCTTTGCACTGCTAAAGATCCATCCGAAATGAGCAGACACTGAATTGCAGATCTCAGAATATCTAGCATCTCCTATTTTACATGACGTGATGAACAGTTGAACTAGTTAACGGTGTTGGCGTTGAAGTACGGGTTGAATCTCTCTAATCCAGCGCCTTCGGGATCTCACCGGTGCAGGACAAGAGCATTCGCTGGACCACAGGAGGTCAATATTGTGTAGCAGCATTACCAACAGTTCCACTGCTTACTCAGGCAGTGGAAGTGAAGACTTTTAGGGGTAAAGCTAAATAACAGCACATAGCACTGAGAGCCAGGACTGGTGGCTAGAAAAAAACGTTAAGTAACCATGGGAAACTTGACCACACCCATGATAGGTGGTCATTGAGCTAACAGAAATCATGCTGGATTTCACTTGTTGTTGGATGAGAGGGTTCCGGATTAGAGGCTGTGGTTACACTGATGCAAACTGCTGGCAGCAGTATGTAAATGGTGGTCTCGAAAATGCAAATTGCTGCTCATTTCCATATTCACTAACCAGCAGGCACTGCTGCTGGCACAGAAAAAGCTGTGTAAACATGGTTCTGCCGGCGAAATGCCCCCCTTTGTCAGCATCTTCTTATGCCTCGAAAAAATCAAGCATAAGAGGCTGCAGACAAAGGGTCGGGGAATCATTGTCAGAATCACTTTTACACAGCTTTATTTGTGCTGGTGGCAGCATCTGTCAGTGAGCAAATATGCAAACGAGCATGTATTTGCATTTTCAGGACCGCCAATTTGCATGCTGCTGCCGCTGGTTCACACCAATGTAACCTTAGCCACAGAGGTTCAACCTATATTGTCTTTGACATCTAAGCTGCCATCTGTATAAATGAAAACTGAGACTGGACAACAGTGAGAAGGCTACTCTACACTCCCCAGACACTGTGAAATATTGGCATGATTAATTCTTAGCAGATTATTGTAGGTGGGGCTAACCTAGAACTAAGTGTGCTACATAAAAATGTTTGAGAAAAATTTAAATTGGATTAACTTGTTTGTAAGCACTTTTTGTTAAGCTGTTTACAAATATTTGAGTTTCTTTCAGAATAACATCATTACAGGACCTTCATCGTGCTCACCAAAGGGAATATGAAAAATATACACAGGACATTGAAAGCTCAAAGAGTACCATCCAGGAGTTAGAGAGGTCTTCCAGTGCAGCTCTGAATTACAAATTCTATAGGTCTATGAAAACTTTCATGGAAAACCTTGTAGACTGTTTGAATGAAAAGGTATTTACTGTTTTTTTTTTTTTTTTTTTTTTTTTCAAGGGGATGGGATGAAGTTTGTAATCAGCCAACAGAATAGTCACATTTCTCTAGAAGTTAATATTTTCTTGCCATCTGGTATGGAGAAACAATATTAAGGGGACACCATCAATTTAAATATACTTCTGTCAGAAGACTATCTTTTATGTGATACTTAAGATTGTTACAATTAAGAGACTAAGGCTGCTTCTACACATGCCACCCCTTGTTGGAGGTAGCTTGGTAATGAGGCAATTTGAAGCAGGCTAATGAGGCACTAATGTGCATATTCAGCTCCTCATTAGCATAATGACAGCCATGTGAATTTTGAAGTGCGGAATTCAAATTGCAGGTTGACAGTGTAGATGGGGGCAGCTTCAAAATAAGCACCCCACTTTGACATTCGCTTAGTCCACTCTAGTTTTGTGGGAGTAAGGAAATGTCAAAGTTGGGTACTTTTTTTGAAGCCCCCCATCTACAATGTCAATCTGCAATTTGAAGTCTGCACTTTGAAATTCGTGTGGCTGCTATTATGCTAATGAGGCACTGAACATGCATGTTAGCACCTCATTAGTCTGCTTCGAATTGCCTCATTGCGGAGGTGCTGTGTGTTGAAGCAGCCTAAGGAAAATACTTAATTTTCTTATTTTCAGTTTGCCATCTTTGAGGGGTGGATGGTAAAACTAAGGTAATGTTTGTACAATACAAGTATTGTCAGTGGGGTTTTAATGTAATACCTTTAAAATAACTTTTTAAAAATCCTTTTTAAATACTGTCTTCCTGTTATCACTATATTGAGTAGCTTTTATATTTGACAGATGGCTTCAGGACCTCACTTAACCATTTTTTGTGTCTGGATGTTCTGACAAAATAAGATTTTGCCTCTTTTATTCTTTCTGTCTCTGCAAACATAGCTGAGGTTATTTTGGTGTCTAGTCTGTCGTCTGCATCATGAGTAGTGTGTAAGCTTACTGGAGGCAAAAGTGTCATTAGCCTGATTTGAATACAGGTACAGCTTAGGGTGCAATTTTGGCTTCCTGAAGTTTTATTACTGGGCATGTGGAAAATCATCTAAGACTGGAGCTTGATTCCCAGAGACCATATTGAGCTTGTAAGGGCAACAGTTTTAAAAAAAAAAAAAAAAAAAAAAAAAAAAAGCATCTCTTTATTTACAAACTGAACACCTTCCTTCACACATCTCAGTAGCTGGTACTTCTCAGGTTAGAATGAACTAAGCCTGAAATCAAAAAGAACAGGAACGTATTAGGCTAAGGATACACAATAGTTGTTTCAAATTTTTCATCATTATATATAAAAATAATTGGAGAACTAACTACTGCTTTTGCACATTTTTGATTTCAGCTTTTCTTTTAACAGCAACAAAGGGTCCTGTGGCACCTTATAGACTAACAGAAAAGTTTTGAGCATGAGCTTTTGTGAGCGCAGACTCACTTCATCAGATGCTGGTCTTGGAAATCTGCAGGGCCAGGTATAAATAAGCCAGAGCAAGGGTGGGATAACAAGGTTAGCTCAGTCAGCAAGGGTGAGGTTTACTACCAGCAGTTGATCTGGAGGTGTGAACACCAAGGGAGGGGAAGCTGCTTCTGTATTTAGCCAGCCATTCGCAGTCTTTGTTTAAGCCAGAGCTGAGGGCATCGAATTTGCAGATGAATTGTAGCTCAGAAATTTCTCTTTGGAGTCTGGTCCTGAAATTTCTTTGCTGTAGCGTAGCTGCTTTTAAGTCTGCTACTGTGTGACCTGGGAGATTGAAGTGCTCTCCTACGGGTTTTTGTATATTGCCATGTCTGATATCAGATTGGTGTGCGTTTATTCTTTTACGTAGAGACTGTCCAGTTTGTCCAATGTATATCGCAAAGGGGCATTGCTGGCACATGATGGCATAAATCATATTGGTAGCTGTGCAGCTGAATGAACCCACGATGGTGTGGCTGATCTGGTTAGGTCCTGTAATGGTGTTGCTGGTGTAGATATGTGGGCAGAGCTGGCAATGAGGTTTGTTGCATGGATGGGTCCCTGAGTTAGAGTGACTGTGGTGCGGCGTATAGTTGCTGGTTAGGATTTGCTTCAGGTTGGCAGGTTGTCTGTGGGCAAGGACTGGTCTGCCTCCCAAGGCCTGTGAAAGTGGGGAATCATTGTCCAGGATGGGTTGTAAATCCCTGATGATGCGCTGTAGAGGTTTTAGCTGAGGACTGCAGGTGATGGCTAGTGGTGTTCTATTGGTTTCTCTCTTGGGCTTGTCCTGTGGTAAGAGGCTTTGTGGCACACGTCTGTCTCTGTTGATCTGTTTTTTCACTTTGTCAGGTGGGTATTGCAGTTTCAAGAATGCTTGGTAGAGATCCTGTAGGTGTTTGTCTCTGTCGGAGGGGTTGAAGCAAATGCAGTTGTATCTTAGTGCTTGGCTGTAGACAATGGATCGTGTGGTGTGTCTGGGATGGAAGCTGGAGGCATGAAGGTAGACGTAGTGGTCAGTGGGTTTATGGTACAGGGTGGTATTGATGTGGCCATCGTGTATTAGCACCGTGGTGTCCAGGAAGTGGATCTCCTGTGTGGACTGTTCCAGGCTGAGGTTGATGTTGGGGTGAAAGTTGTTGAAGTCCCAGTGGAATTCCTCCAGAGTCTCCTTCCCATGGGTCCAGATGATGAAGATGTCATCAATGTAGTGTAAGTAGAGATGGGGTGTTAGTGGACGAGAGCTAAGGAAGCGCTGTTCCAGGTCAGCCATGAAAATATTGGCATATTGAGGGGCCATGCAGGTACCCATAGCTGTGCTGCTGATTTGAAGGTATATATTGTAGCCAAATCTGAAATAGCTGTGTGTGAGGATAAAGTTACAGAGCTCAGACAGGTGCCACGAAGCCTCTTACTACAGGACAAGCCCAAGAGAGAAACCAACAGAACACCACTAGCCATCACCTGCAGTCCTCAGCTAAAACCTCTACAGTGCATCATCAGGGATTTACAACCCATCCTGGACAATGATTCCCCACTTTCACAGGCCTTGGGAGGCAGACCAGTCCTTGCCCACAGACAACCTGCCAACCTGAAGCAAATCCTAACCAGCAACTATACGCCGCACCACAGTCACTCTAACTCAGGGACCCATCCATGCAACAAACCTCGTTGCCAGTTCTGCCCACATATCTACACCAGCAACACCATTACAGGACCTAACCAGATCAGCCACACCATCGTGGGTTCATTCAGCTGCACAGCTACCAATATGATTTATGCCATCATGTGCCAGCAATGCCCCTTTGCGATATACATTGGACAAACTGGACAGTCTCTACGTAAAAGAATAAACGCACACCAATCTGATATCAGACATGGCAATATACAAAAACCTGTAGGAGAGCACTTCAATCTCCCAGGTCACACAGTAGCAGACTTAAAAGCAGCTATGCTACAGCAAAGAAATTTCAGGACCAGACTCCAAAGAGAAATTTCTGAGCTACAATTCATCTGCAAATTCGACGCCCTCAGCTCTGGCTTAAACAAAGACTGCGAATGGCTGGCTAAATACAGAAGCAGCTTCCCCTCCCTTGGTGTTCACACCTCCAGATCAACTGCTGGTAGTAAACCTCACCCTTGCTGACTGAGCTAACCTTGTTATCCCACCCTTGCTCTGGCTTATTTATACCTGGCCCTGCAGATTTCCAAGACCAGCATCTGATGAAGTGAGTCTGTACTCACAAAAGCTCATGCTCAAAACTTTTCTGTTAGTCTATAAGGTGCCACAGGACCCTTTGTTGCTGTTACAGATCCAGACTAATGCGGCTACCCCTCCAATACTTACATTTTTATTTAACTGCTAGAATTACAAAAGAAAAGCTAATATCTATTGCATATATTTCAGCTACTTCATATTAATGAACTAGAGTCAGCCATGCAGATGCTACTTCACCAGCAAGCCATAATTTTCTTGAAACGTAGGCAAGAGGATCTGAAAAATGAATCTGCTTATGTTCAGCTGCGATCAAGTTAGTACGACAGTTAAAATTATAATTCAATAACTGAAGCTTTTGCACTTCATCAACAGAATTTGAGGAGGGGGTGTGTGAGTGAGTGAGTGAGAATCAGAAGGCAGGTGGGTTGAGCAAGTGTAAGATGCTTTCTAGCCCAATTAGGTTATTCTCTACTGTCCTGAAAGGAGATCAGACCAGATGCAATTGGTATTGGTGAACACAGTCCCAGTGCGTGCTCAATGGCAACCAAAGGCAGCACTAGTGGAGGATTAGTCTACGGCTGTGTTTTATCACTAGATGTAGGTTCCAAACAAGATATTCTAAACTTAAGTATATAAATAACTATTAGCTTCTAGAATTGGCATAAAATTGTTGCCTACTTTCAGTTTTGACTTGCAAACTGGGAGAAGTTTCTAGAACTCATTGCCATTTTCAGCACTATAAATACCATGTTCCATAAGACATTCACTTC
The DNA here is from genome assembly GCF_033958435.1 of Carettochelys insculpta. NCBI lineage: Eukaryota > Metazoa > Chordata > Testudines > Carettochelyidae > Carettochelys > Carettochelys insculpta. Next base: position 193,948,725 of record NC_134139.1, read on the forward strand.
TATCTCCAAAAGATATGGAAAAACAAGACGCAGTCTAACTTCATCTCTCATACCAGTTATCTGTCCACACGAGTGTGTGTGTAATGGTATTCTGCTTTAACATTGCTGAAATTATTGATAAAGATTTTTCATGCTGCTTCTAACATAAGAAACTGTAGAGGGCAAATTCAGTATGGATAAAAACATTTTGTATTCAAGAAAATAAAAATTCCAAACCAGCACATATTGTTATGCACCTATTTCTATTGCTAGGAAAGAATGGCCAGTCAGCTACTGGCAATGTGGAAGTCGATGAAAAAACACAACAGCTCTTGGAAGAGAGAGAGGCTCGAAGGTAATTATAAAATGTACATTCATGTAACTTTGATCACGCATTAGTAGAGTCATTTCCTATTTTTCTTACTGTGATGAATGTAAATATGCAGGGTTTCTAACCACGAATCTTTTATTTAACATTTTTCTTTGTTTCTCTGTAATTTATTACCAGAAGGAATACTAACTAGTTTGCTTTCCATAACTCAGAATGGGACTATTTGAAGTATACTTTCATGTGCCGCTTTTTAACAATCTTCCCTATCATGTTGTTTGGGATCTAAGCATCAGTGCTTTTATTCTCACTACAGAACCTAAAGCATTGATTTTGAGATCATATCTTATGAGGTGGTGGCAAGAGCTAATACTGAATATCAGTGTTGTGAACATGTGTAGGTACCAACATTAGATTAGCCAAAATGCTGTCAAAAAGCACCACGATACAAATAAAGCAGAGATGGGGGAAACCTTTTTTGAGCTGACAAATCAGTTAGGGGGCCACAAATGAGAAGCAAAAAAATAAAACAAAACCAAAAACCTCACTGATATGATCCCTATATGGAGAAAAATGGTGACATTCCCCTCACACACTAGCCCCAGTGTCAGGAGGGACCAGGGCAAGTACATTTTGTAGGCTCCTGTAGACTCTGAGATATGATCAAAAATGGGAGTCGGCCACCAGTTAGTGGGTTTGGGGTGTGGGTTCTAGGAGGGAGGGTGCAGGATCCACCTGGGAATTGGGACTTCTGGGCAAGAGTGGGGTATAGGTTCAAGGTGGAAGGAAGGGTGCAGGATCTGGAAGGGTGGGGGCAGGAGCAGGGTGGAGGTGGGAGTAGGGGTCTGGGCAGGCAGGAGGATGCCAGAGGAAGTAGGATGGTGTCTGGATTAGAGGGGCTCCAGGAGCTGTTTGGGGCTGTGGGGCCTGGGTTACAGGGGTGCAGCTTACCTGTGCAGCACCCTCAGATATACATGGCTCTCCTCCCTCCCCCAACTGCTTCCAAGCACTGCCATCTCTTCTGTGATTGGCCAGAATACCTCCATGAGGAGGTGAGCTTCCCCATTCCAAACTGGTTGCCCACTGACTGGTAGCTGTTGGGGGTGCTGAGCTACCAGCGGGTGATTGTGACCTGCTTCTCCATGGTGATGGTGGGCCACAACTGGGTGTTTTGTCTCTGGAAGGTAGGGGTGAGTCAGGCACAGAGCTCCAAGAAGGTGGTGTTTCTGCATGCAGAAGTTTTGGAGCCATGGCTGGTCATCCCACTGCTCCACAACCAGCCGGTCACACCAGTCTGAACTCCAGAGCCACTTGTGCACAGAGGGGTGTGTGTGTGTGTGTGTGTGTGTGTGTGTGTGCAGATGTGCAAATCCTGCAGCCCGGGCGTCATCCCTGAAGGTGCCCTTGGGCTTGCCCTCATGAGGAGCAGGAAGACAGGTGCCAGAACATTCAGATGCAGCATATCCCTGTGGGGCCATCTGAAGCCCAGCGGCAACTCCAGCAGCATGTCACCCCCAAATGCAGGGGAAGCACAGCAGACACAATGAGAGCTCTGCTGTCCCTTGGACGGGCAGGCAAGCCTGCAGCACGGGCAGAGGATGGCTGTCCGGAGGTGTCCCTTTAAGCACCTATCTCCACAATACTCCAGCACTGGCTCCCAGAAGGAACTGGTGACCAGCAACCCTGGCTGATGTGGTTCTGTGTGGTGGTTTTGTTGAGAGAGCAGCTGGGCTGTCTGGCCACTCTCTGTCAGAGCGGATCATTCTTTTGATTCGCCTTGGTGTCTGCATGTGCTCGGACAGAAGTTTTGTCGCAAGGTATATTCTGATGTGAACTTTCGCCGACAAAAGCCCTGTAATCTAGAGAGAGACTTAGATATAGATACTCTGAGGAGTCTCTAATGTGAGTTCATTACAAAATATAGGACTTGCAGAAGGCAAGCAAGAGAGAATTTTGGAAAATCTGATCACCATGAGGGCATGTCCAGTGACGATGAGCTATCTCCAGCAGAGATGACTGATTTCCAGAAAAACAAAGGTTAGTGGCAGCCTTGTAATGCAAAGTCCCTCAATATTTCCTAGTTAAAGATAAGCTGCTTTTGAAAAAGTGCTTTTTAAATTTCTATACATGAATTGAAAATTGAGTCATATGCTTGTAGTGAGGAAATGCATTAAAGCAACTTCAATCCTTAGGTTAATAATTTTGTTTGTAGGTTGGAATATGGAGAGCATACAGTGGTGTGCTGTGGTACATTGGTTTTGTCAGTATGAGTTTGGGACGGCCAGGTTAATTGCACACCCTGAATCCATAAGAGAATTATACAGGTTATTGCATAAGAATTTTGACATAACCTGGTGTCAAAATATTATGTATTTTGTGTGCCATGTATTTTTAAAGAAACTTTTTTTCAGCTACTTAGAGACTGTTTGGTTTATTTTCTCTTATTAAAGTCAGGCTTCTGTAATCACACTGGCTGTGATTTACACTACAGCACTCTGTTGATAGAAGTCACTGTCGGAAGAGATTTCCTGACAAAACTGTTGTCAACAGCGTGCGGCTACGCACACAATCCAGTCAGAAGAGCTCTCTGCTCTGTCGACAGTGCAGCCAGACTGCCTGGCTGCTCTCTTGACAAAACAGGCACCCAGAAACACAGCAGACAGTGCTGCCCATTGTTTTGGAGGCCCTGTCTGTTGCGAGAAGGCCCCCAAAGAGTCCACGCAGCTTTTTGGTGATAGTCTGTCAACAGCAGCATTGTGCCTCATGGCTGAGAGGCAGAACACTTCTGGTGAAAGTGCTGAGTTTTGTTGTCAAACGGTTGACAAAACACATTTTGTTTGTGGATATTCCTCTAGTTTTGTTGACAAAACCGAGGTTTTGTGGGCAAAACTCGCAAGTCTAACTGTAGCCACTGAGTATAAGTGCACAGGGTTTAGAGAGAGGAAAAAATACAACTAAATTACGGAGCTTCTAAAGTAGCTTTTTCAATGGACAATCCCATTGTTTTAAAGTCTGAAATTTTAAGTTCTTCTAATACTATAAGCAAGTCTTGCACTGAATAGCTATGTATCTGTTTTCACTTTGCTTTTTTGGAAAAGAGCTTGAAAAATATTGATCATTTATACCTGCTGCTGTTTCAAGACTGAACTCTGTCTGCCCTGAGTTTTGTGCCGACATAATTTGCTTTGCATGCTGCGGAAGTCCACGTGTTTTGCGGAAAGAATTTAAAAAATAAAGATCAGTAATTAGAAGCTTCTCCGGGAGTTGAAGTATTAGAAGTAGAGCTGTCAAGCAATTAAGAACTTTAATCATGATTAATCACACTGTTAAATAATAATGCCATTTATTTCAATAATTTAGGTGTTTTCTACATTTTCAAATATATTGAATTTTGCATTCTGCATTGAAATAGAATTCAGTATATTTGAAAATATAGAAAAACACAAATTACTTAATAAATTTCAATTGGTATTCTGTTGTTTAACAGTGTGATTAATCTCAAATAAGTCTTTGGTGTTTGTTAGTAGCATAAATTACCTGGGATTAATTGACAACCCCAATTAAAAGAGTCAAAGGTTCATGAAAAAAGCAGTTTATCCCATGAATACATCCTCCATATGTGCTGTGTGTGTGTGTATTTTGTTTGTTTGTGCATCTATAATCAATTTAGTAATATTTCTCTATATACAAATGTATTTTATCCACAGATGATATCTTACGGGAGAGTAAGAAGATCTTTGAAGATGTGCATGCAGATTTTTGCAATGTCAGAAATATTCTGTTGAAATTCCAGCAATGGAGAGAGAGGTTTCCTGATTCTTATTATGATGCTTATATTAGTTTATGCCTGCCTAAACTTTTAAGCCCATTAATCAGAATTCAGTTAATAGGCTGGAATCCTCTTCAGGTAGGTTTTCCCATAATTTTTTTCACTTATCGATTGGCAGGGTGTACTTTGTTTTATATGTATACTACATTAGTGTTCTGTCGGTTTCTGTGTGCGATTCAGGGTGTTAGTTTATTCTGTAAAGTTCTATGTTAGAAGTAGTGTCACTATTGTATGGACCTGCATTTATCCCTAGTTCTCACAATAGCTGTTATCTATGGAGTTATCCCTGGGGCAATTCTCTGCCAAAAAATTAAAATTCTGCAACAAAAATTCAACTATGCACACTATTTTCAAATTCTGCATTTGTTATTTGTCAAAATAACACAATGTAATTACATCAGTTTCAATTATTTTTGGTCACTTATTGCAGAACATCTGTCAGCAAGTATGTCTAAAAATCTAGACAGCAACAGAGTCAATTTTTTTTTTTTTTTGAAACGTAGATTCCTTACTAGGCACATTAATATGGAATTCTGAATAAGAATTCATTTAAGCTGCAACACAAAACCATATTTCCTGTACTCCCCAAGAAGCTATGCAAAGACTGGGGGTAGTTAATGGAAGAACTGAGGGAGGACGAAATAATTGGCGGGAAGGAACCTGGGTATGAACCTGGAGCATTGTTGCATGTGAGTAGGAAAAATGCAGAGCAGGTTTTCAGGGGAGTTGCAGGGTGGGGGGGGTGGGGGTGGCAGGGAAGAGAGATGCTATTAGAGAGCTTGCGCTGTACAGACCTTGGTGACCCCTAGCCTCTTGCATTCAATCAGGTGTGTATATATACCCCTGCCACATGTGTCCCTCCTCTCACACCCAGGCACCCATTCCCCCTGTCCCCATGTGTGTCTGTGGTCCTGCTAATGACTCCTTGTCCCTCTCATGTTGGATAGAACAGAGGGGTAGCTGTGTTAGTCTGTATTCTAACAAAATAAAACCGTAATCATGTGGCACTTCAAAATGATTTTGCTAGTTTTTAAAGTGCTACATGACTGCTGTTTTGTTTCCTTGTCCCTCTGTGGCTCTGTTCCCTCTCCCGTCCCCCATGTGTCTTTGCACCCTGACTCAGCCATCTCCCTGCCTTCTGTAGCTCTTCACCTCCCTCTCTCTCTGCCCATGTGACCCTGCACTTCCCTCCTTACTGTGGCCCTGTGCCTCAGCCCCCAATCAGCATCTGCCCAAGTCTGTTCTCCCCCATTAGCCCTTATGAACCCTTTGTCTGACTATCTTTCCCCAGGACCCAGTCTGCCTGCCAAGCTACTGGATCTGGCCCATGGACTACCCTGCTGGGGCCCCATAGGCACAGAGCAGGAAGCCATTTATAGCTGTTTAAGCCATGCGGCATTTTGAGCAAAAAAACTGAGGTTGCAAATGTTTTATTGATTAAAACCTACACATCTCAAAATGCAAATGGTAAATCTTCATCTCACTGTCTTTTTAGTAGGGTGCTGTAGGGCATGTAATTTGACATTTTTATCAATACACTGGAAATAAAAATAATCAAGGATAAAGTTTGCAGATAAAGCAGGTAAAGAACAGAGGACAGGTTGCTGATTTCAGGAATGACCAGGATGACTTGGAAAACTGGGCACATACAAACAATATGTGTTTTTAATATGGCTAAGTGTAAAGTGCATCTAGGAACAAAGGATGGGGGCCATGCTTGCAGGATGGGGGACTGTTAGTCTGGCTACAGGGACTCTTGTGGGAAACAGGCCCTCTGAAAAAGATGGGGGTCATGGTGGACAGTCAGCTGAACATGAGCTCCAGATACAATGCTATGATCAAAAGGGCTAATGCAGTATTTAAGTGTATCAAGGGGAATCTTGAGTGGGAGTATTTTAACTCTGTGTTTGGCACTGGTGTGACTACTGCTGCAATATTGTATCCTGCTCTGGTGTCCACAGTTCAAGAAGTATGTTGATAAACTGAAGAGGGTTCAAGACATGCCTTATGCGTGCTGTCTCTCATTAATTGCTTTTCTTACGCAGAAGTTTGTAGCTCTGAATGAGATGCCTTGGTTCAGAGCTATAGAAGAATTTAGTGATGCCAAAAATATGTCACAATCAAAGAGGAATGATGACCTTGATCAAACAATTTTGCCTTCAATTATTGAGAGAATTATTCTTCCTAAAATGACAGGTATGTTAAGATTGTCTCAGTACAATCTCAGTTAACTACGGTACGGCAATTAATTTTTAGCTTTCTTGTTCAATTTAATCAATATTTAGTTACTAATAATATTAAAGCTGGATTGCTTGTTGTAGTCCATAAGTTTTTAGATGGCCTCATCCTAAAGACTAAGGTGCTGTAGTGCCAAGCGTGTAGGTATGGAGGGTGTCATTCAAACAATAGATTTTTTTTTTTTGCAGATGAATGGAAAGGAAAGCAGGTGTTCTGTATGAAAATAAACATAATACTAAATATAACCCCCACAGCCTTAGTGTGTCATGTTGTCACTTTCTGGTTGTGATTTGTCCATAGGTAGATATTGATGAACCTACTAAAGCTTTAGCTCACCAAGATGGGTCTCTTAGTTCAGGAAGGTAAAGGCTTATGTGTTAAGATTTGGATGTCAGTTCAATTCCTCCCACCAGTGACTCACCTGATGTGGCGTTACACTGTTCCTAAAAGCAGGTCATTTTATATCAAGCAGATATGACTGCTTTCTAGAACCAGTTTTTATGTGCTCTTTTTCCACTGCCGCCTTTGTCCACTGTCTATGAAGTAAAGTTAAAATTAAGTGCTATAGACAAGATATTCCTCGTGTAACTTAAACAATTTGTTTTTGATATCCTTCATATATTTTACTATCAGGTTTACCTGCCACTGCTTGAGTCCTTAACTCAATTAGTTTTTTCTTTTTTGTAGGGCGGGGGGGAATAAAAGGAAAATGTACATGCTTTATTTAAATGATTGTATTTTTCAAAAATACTGTTATTTTATCAAGTTTTTCGCTTTCTTAAGGGATTGTTAAAATTGTCTATTTTTAATTATTTTAGTAATGTTTTTAAAATGGAAAGTCCAACAAGTGTATTCTTTCTCCATCCCTGTAAATTGTTACCATTTGTTATATCTTAACAAAAGGGGCTATAGTTAGTTTGGTTTCCAATAACATTTTCTTGTAGTTTTCAAACCTTAAGCATTGATTTAGCTGTGACAGAACAGAGCACTACTCCAGGTTTCTCCATTTTTATCTCTTTTTCTGTAAGGTTTATTACTCCAGGGTTAGCCTATTTTTTGGGTCATATTGGTTCAGTCTCTTTCAACCTTTGCGTGGTTTTGAGGACTGTACATGATTTGATGATTCTGTCTCTTTATTTTTAGTTTTATGATACACAATCCCATTCCAGTCATATCCTGTTTTCATGGCACAACCAAAGTCTTACATTGCTTTAAGTTATGATAAAAGGAAGCTGCATACTTAATTTGGTGATTTGTAATTCTTGCTCTTTAGGAAGAGTTCTTAATCAAACAGACAAACTTTCTACAATATATTGTAAATAATGTTTGGTAGGGGTATGTGTATGTCGATAAATAAACAGTTTTCTGAATTGTTTAAATTTTGGCTCTTTTAAACTCAGTAGAAAGTTTTATGTTATTGCTGATGGCCTTTTGAAATAATGTAGAAGCATATGTAAATTAGCAGAACTCACTTGTAAAACATACCTTATAACCACTGAATATAGTGGTTCTTCAGACAAGTTAAGATGCTTCTGTACTACATAGTAGTATGAAGTACTGCTAAGCACACTTTTGCTGTTTGGGGCACCCTAACCTATATTACTGTTTTTGGTTCTCTGTGCCTTAAATATTGAGTCTGTTCTGGTATGGCTATGGTCTGAAGAAGTGGGTCTGTCCCACGAAAGCTCACCTAATAAATTATTTTGCTAGTCTTCAAAGTGCTACTTGACTGCTTTTTATTTTGGTAACCTATACAGTGTATCCCTAATGTGGGGAATGTCAAACTTAATATAGCTTGTTCAAAATATATATTTGAGGTGAGGGGCCACAGCTCTATGGTTGTGAATCAGACCAACTATCTGTCCTTGCCTGTGTGTGTGTTTTGTTTTTTTTAAGTTCCAGTTATGGAAATAACCTTGATAAAAAGAATAGCTCGATTAGCCAGCCTCTCTGCCTTAATTAGCTTCTTGAAATCAGAGTCTGTAACAGATACGTTTGAACAGAGGTATGAAGGGGTTGGATGAAACCCAAGAGGGAGTTCGTTTCCTGAAATCAGATGTACTTGCAGCACCTGGCATTTTGGCCACTGTCAGAAGACAGAATACTGGGTTATGTGGACCATTGGTCTGACCTAGTATGGCCATTCTTAAGTTCTAAAATTAGAACTGGGTGCTGGAGTGTGAGATCCATGTGGAAGACTGACTGAAGTAGCTGGAGAATAGACCCAACTGAAGATTAATATTCTTGGAGTGAGTGAAATGAGATGAACTGTATGTGAAAGAGTCCATTCATATGGTATCATAGAACCTTATTCAGGAAGGCAAAATGATATTGTTATAGGAATAGGAGTATTGTATGCAAATTAAGTTTACCTCATGTTGGGGGGGTGGGGGGACATTTTAAAGCAAGCAAGTAACTATTTGTACATAATTTCTGAAATAACTTTTTTCAGGCTTTGTAGAACATGTGTGGGATCCTTTGTCAACTTCACAATCAATCAGCCTACTTCACCTTTGCAAAAATATCTTTCAAGAACATTCTTTTTCCAAAAATGAATCCAGTAAAGTAAAACAGGTAAAATCCACTGTACTGTTAGGGACCAGAAGAAAATGATCTATTTTAAAGTCTTTGATGGATGATGTACTCATACTACCCTTGCTTTATGAAGTCATCATATAATTCTAAAGTTGCTGGCATTTGATTAACCTTTGTAGATCACCTCTAATCAGCAAAAATTTAAAGCCAAAATTGTTCTGCTCTCAAATGTGCACATGAAGCTTCCCTTCGATATGTAGGAGATGTGTACTGTCATACCGCGAGATACACCCATTCAGGTTATGAGAATTCAAGTTTGAGGAGTTTGATTTAAAACCCCTACCTTGTCTTAGGAGGCATTTCCTCGAATTTACGAGGAACAAATTCAATTTTGTGCACCTCCGCAGGATGCGGACGCCCTGCAGCAGGAGAGAAGCTGTGGCTCCAGGCAACGGCTGCCTAAAGCTGCATCCTGCCCAGCACATCTCTCCGCAGCGCCCAGTGGTGGTTTCCCGGAGCCCCCCAGCCCAGCCTTTACCTGTGGCTGGTCTGGATCTCTGCCTTGGCTCTGCAACAGCGGTGCGCCTTGGTTGAGCCGGCGCAGGCTCCCACATGCACCTGTGAGATGTGGCTGCTGGGCATGCAGCCCATCCCATCCCCGCCCCTGCTGCTTGCTGCCCAGGGGGCCGCTGCTGCCTGTCCTGCGCAGCTGTGCCTCAGGCGCCCCTCGCCACCTGTGGCGTTCCTTTGCATTTAGTGCCTCGGCCGCTGCTGGCGTGGCCTCTCTGCTGCGCAGTCCCGCACGAGCGAGGCACTGCCGCTCGCCAACTGGGGCCCTCCTGTGCCTGCCTAGCTCCCCGCGCAGTCAGCCCCTGACACTGCCCCCTCCCCACTTAACCTAAGCTGCGCTCAGGCCGGGCTGCCTCCCTGTAGTCTGCTCTGGCCTGCCCTCCCCCTTGCACTGGCCCCGCTTCTGCAGCTGCGGGCAGCTACCCAGCTTTCCGCCCCCCTCCCAGGCGCTCTTCAGTTTCCATTCACCTGTCTGTGCAGGTAAACAGACATATTGTAGAGTAATTAATGAAGGGAAAATGCCTTGTTAGGTTGTGTTACGATAACTAATCTTAACCATTGAAGTAATTGTGTTCATTTTAATGGGATTTGGTGGTGGTTTAGTGTAAATGGGTGTAAATTTTGGGGCTCAGGAACTATACAGTTTTTTCCCATTAAAATTAATGGTAATTACGTTTTTGACTAACAAGAATTCGCCCTAAGAGGAGTTTTTCAGGAGCAAATTACTCTCGTAAGGTGGGGGAAGACTATATTTTTAGGCTGAAATTGGCTCCTTCTACAGGTTAAATCTTTCTCATCTGGCACCCTCAGGACCTGGCCAGTGTCAGACATTAGAATTTGCTGGGAGATCAATATTGTCTAGCATATTACCAACACTTCCACTGCTTACTGGGCTCCTAGAAGACATTTAAGGGTAAATTACAGCTAAATAGTAGCGCAGAACACTGAGAACTAAGACTGGGGGCTGTAAACAGAATTTATGGGACTGCAGGAAATTTGGCCACACTCTTGTTAAGGGGTTGTTTGGCTAACTAAAATCATGCTGGATTACAGATATTGCTGCACGAGAGAGTTAGAGAGGTTAGAGATTTAGAGATTAGAGTGGTTCAATTTATACAAGCAAAACATCATGATTACTATTGGGAAGAGGCTCATCATTATTGCAATATTTTTGCTCCTCCATGAAAATCTTAAAGAACTTTGAATTTGATTTTTTTTTTTAACAAAAGAATTCACTGTATAATGAAAGTTAAACACTTAACTGTTTAAAATCCTAAGGATGTTTCAGTGCTCAAATCTTTTTCACTGGCTAGAACTACACTAGAGTTAAAAGCATTTAAAAAAGTACAGGCCTGCTTAAAATTCACTAAGTGGCTTCCTTTTTAGAAGGATTTTAATTTCTTTAAAAAAAAATCCATTTCTCCAGCGAAAAAGATTTCTATAATGCACGTTTTTAATTATGCTCTCTGAGTTTATGATTCTCTAATCCTTAGTGCTAGTTTCATTCCTATGTAAATCTAAGGAATTTCACCATCATAAAATTGGTGAATTTGAATTGGAAATCGGGTCTTGAATATGAACACCCAGGTGTGCATCTGTCAGCAGGGTCACTGTTTTGACACTGTAGAAATCTAATATAATTGTACCTTTTCTCCATATTTTGATGTCTTGGCTAAAGTCAGATAAAATAAAAATTACCCATGTTCTAATTTGATGAAAGTATAAAGATATTGTGAAGCTATTAGATCTTTGAGGAGACAGAAGTAACTATCTGGTATTGCTTAGGACACAATTAGTTATGCAGAATTTTTCAGCTCTATGCATGAGCTTATTGTATAATCACCAGTTTCATTTTAGTATTATAAGAGCGTAAGAATGGCCATATGTGATCAGACATCTTGTGCAGTATTCTATTTCTGACAGTGACAAATACCAAGACTTATGTGGAGGTGTATAGACTAGGGCAAATATGGAGTGTTTTACCCCTGTATTCTACTCCTAGTTGTATAGTCTGTGTAATCATCTTGCTGTCATCATAAAATAACATGCAAGAAATGACATCATTTGGGAAAACATAAATTATCTTGAAGAATACCACCGTGATAAATAGTGAAAAAGTGTGGTAGGGTCACTTAAAATTTGCAACCAGTTGATAACTATAGCTATGAAAAAATCTATAAAACATACGGCAATTGTGTTAGTCTATACTGATTCTATTATATTCATCTAAAGGGAAATGCAGTATTTAAAATCATATTTTATGATCGATCAGCTATCATTTAAATGGTTGTATTTGGAGGCATTGGTATTTCAGTGGTAACAATCCAATTTTTTTTTAATAGGCTCTGGTAAATGCAATTGTTTCAAGAATGAAGAAGTCAATAGAAGATGATGTCTTTATTCCTCTGTATCCTCAAATGTAAGACTAATTTTATAAAATACTCACAGTTCATTGGAATTGAAGTGCCAGGTTAATATACACTTGACATGAGTTGGATGCAAATAGAATAGAAATTTCTTGAAGTAGCTACAATTTGCAATGTGTGCTAGCCTGTGTCATTATCAGTCAGGTTGTGAAGCTGTTACCCATTCTGGTAAGGTGCAGTCCTATTGGTTAGAGGACTTGAAGTCAAGTTACATCTCTGAGTAAGTGCACCACAGTGTAAGAGCTCCTCAGTCTAGTGCTATGTATTAGTTGATCATTATTAAAAGAATGCTTTGGCCTGGCTGGCCTGTGTTTCCCCCTTTGATTCATCTCCTCTTCTCATTCATGAATTGTTACTGTTTCCCTTCTGTCTTTTCACGGTAAGGAAAAGTACTTTTTGAATTTGATGAATCATGTTTGGTTTATTGGATTTGTTTATCACTGTATATTTCACAATTTGGAGTTAATGGAAAAATACCTCTTTTTAGGAGAGATGCAGCGTTGGATACTAGGATAGTATTGGGGAAAATATATTGTTAAAATAGATATAGGAGTTCTGCAAAATATCTGCCCAACGCTGTCTGGCTCTGTACAATGCTGTGTCAGTCTAACATCAGGTGTGGTTAAATATTGCCAGTTGCTAATTTTAGTAAGGACTATCAAGAATCTAGGGATGGATTCCAAATTTAAAATTATGTAACTTAGCACTGGCTTATTTTCTGATTGCAACCCTCTTTATTGATTAGAGAACTAAAATTAATATTTCTCAGTATAGAGAAGAGAGAAACTGGCTAGATATTTTTTTAAAAAAATTCCTCCATAAAATGTTGTTTTACCAATTTCCTATTATCCTTTCCATGACCAGTGCTATAGAAGACAGAGTATCACCACAATCAAAGTTCCAAGAAAGACAGTTTTGGTCAGCTGCAAAGGTAAACAAGATGTACTTAATTTTCTCCCTGGAAAATCATTTGTACTAAAATATTTTATGCTTGATTGCAACCAAGAAATTCAAGAAAGTCTGATGTCCTGGGCACTGTACTGGGAAGGATGTACGTAGTCCTCAATTAGAAATCATAGAAATGTAGGACTGGAACGGACTTTATACAACATCTAGTTCAGTTCTCTGCAGTGATACAGGACTATGTACTCTTTCTAGAGTGGACCATCTATGACTGGTGTTATCTAACCTGTTCTTAAAAAAATCCTGTGACAGAGATTCCACAAGATAACTTGTTTCAGTGCCTAACAATGCCTACATTCTGGAGTTTCTTCCAAATGTTCAACCTAAGCCCATTCCTTCTGGTCCTGTCTTTGGTAGGTAAGGAGAACTATTTGCCATCCTTCTCTTTATAACAACCTTTTACATACTTGAATAGTAACAGAGAGGGAGCCGTGCTAGTCTATATACTATCAAAACAAAAAAGCAGTCAAGTAGCACTTTAAAGACTAACAAAACAATTTATTAGGTGAGCTTTTGTGGGACAGACCCACTTCTTCAGACGATAGCCAGACCAGAACAGACTCAATATTTAAGGCATAGAGAAGCAAAAATAGTAATCAAGGTTGACAAATCAGAAAAAAATGATCTAGGTGAGCAAATCAGAGAGCAGAGGGGCAGGAGGGGGAGTCAAGAATTAGATTAAGCCAAGTATGCCAAAGAGCCCCTATAATGTCCCAGAAAATTTGCATCCCAGTTCAAACCACGTGTTAATGTGTTGAATTTGAATATGAAAGAGAGTTCATCAGTTTCTCTTTCCAAAGCAGACTGAAAATTCTTCTTCAATAAAACGCAAACCCTTAAGTCATTAACAGAATGGTCTACTCCATTAAAATGTAGACTAACTGGTTTGTGGATCAAGAATGTTTTGATGTCTGTTTTGTGCCCATTAACTCTTTGTCTGAGAGAGTTTGAAGCTGTGGCTACACTAGAGAGTTTTGTCGACAGAAGGGGCCTTCTGTTGACATAACTCAGGGAGCGTCTACACCAATGGTTCCCAAATTTTTTGGCATCATGCCCCTCTTTTGATTTTGGAGAAACCCTCACCCCCCACTTTAACAAAAAAATTAATTTGTAATTTGAAATAAACACAAAAGCTTGATATAAAAATGTTATTTAAAATTAAAAATTAGCACAAATAATTTTTCTTGGCCCCATGTGGTTGTCTGGTGCGGCGCCAGCTGCCTGAGCCCTGTGCCACCCTCGAGAGCTGCCCACACCAGATGCTTGCCTGCCTGAGACCTGCACTGATAGAGCTGCCATTGCATCTGTCCGCCAGCCACCTAAGCCCCATGTTGCCGGGACCAGCCGCCTACCCATCAGCCACCCACCCCAGCAATGGGCCAGCTGCCTGCCCATCGAAGCTCCCCGCTACCAGCTGCCTGCCCATCAGCCATCATGAGCCGCCTGAGCCCCATGCTGCCAGGGCCAGCTGCCCTAGCCCTGGGCTGCTGAGGCCAGCCACCTGCCCACTAGCCTGAGCCGCCCAAGCCCTGCTCTGCTGAACCCCACGAGTTCCTCAAGCTGGCCGGCTGCCTGAGCCCCACAAGCCCTGTGAGCTTCCCACCCAAGCCCCTCCCCTACCCTCCCACAAAACCAGGCACCCCCAGCCCCCATCTCACCCCATCCTCCTCGCTCCCATCTAACCCACACTCATTCTCATTTGCAGAAGGCAGCCAGCTCCACATGGGTATTTGCTGGCTGCATGCTTTTTGTAGCACCTGCGTCAGGTTACCCGTGTAAAATGGCAGGGGCCAAGACCTGGAATCGAAGGTCGGATCTTTCTTCAGGTGTGGGAATGATGGGGGGAGGCAGGGTTGCCTCGTGCCCCACTGGAATTTCTTTGCGCCCCTCCCCCTCCCTTGGGGGCACACCCCCAGTTTGGGAAACCATGGTCTACACACAGTTTTCTGTTGACAGTCTCAACAGAACTCTGCATTTGTCTCGACAGTGTTATCCCTCAAAAATTTGAGAAATACAGCTTCTGTTGACAGAAGTGCAATGTAGACAGAGAGGGCTTCTGGTTCTCCCATCAGCCCTGTTTGCAGAGCTTCTGGTGAGCCATTTTGTCAGAGGGCAGGGCAGTCTGGCTGCTCTCTGTTGACAGAGTGGATTGTTCTGTTGATCTGCTTTTTTGTGTTGATGCAGTCTGTCAACATAGTTTCTGTCAACAGCTGCTTCTAGTATAGATGTAGCCAAAGTGTGGTACCCAGAACTGGTCACTCTAGTCATATTTTTAACACTAAGTACAGCAGAAATATTAGTTCTCATGTTTTGGTTTCATTACTCCTGCTAATAAGTCCCAAAATAACATTTGCTTTTCTGCAGCAGTATTTCATAGCTGAGTCATATGATGATTCTGATCCACTCTATCACCCAGATTATTTTCCTAGGCAGTTATTTTCAGTTTTGTGTTTGTGCAATTGATTATTCCTTCTTAAGTGGAGTACTTTGTATTTGTCCTTGTTGAATTTCATCCTATTTGTTTGACCATCTTTGTCAAGATCATTTTGAATTCTAATCCTGTCCTCCCAAAGCACCTAGCAATCCCTTCCATCTTGGTGGTGGTTGCAAACTTTAAAACTGTCATTTTTCAAATCATTTGGGAAATTTTTGCAGGTCAGGTCCATAAATGGCTATTAGCCAGGGATAAAGTATGGTGCCCTAGCCTTCATAACAAGGGCAGGAGATGGATGGCAGGAGATAAATCACTTGTCTTCTGTTCTCCTCTCTGGGGCACCTGGCATTGGCCACCGTCGGCAGATGGGATGCTGGGCTTGATGGACCTTTGGTCTGACCCAGTATGGCCATTCTTATGTTCTTATGTTCTTATGTTCTAACCCAGACCCAGTAGAAATCTCTGCAAGATCACACTCAACATGCCGTTTGACTGTGATACTTTCGTTGTTGTTCTTGGAGTACAGTTTTCCAAAAAGTTGGGCATGAGCCTTTATAGTGGGTTCATCTAGGCTGCATTTCCCTATTTTGTTTAGAGATGGTCATGTGAGGTGAGATATTAGGGATGTTAATCAGTAAGCCAAGCAATGAACATGAGACTTACTGGTATACTTACTGGTTAACCACCCCTTGCCAATTAACTCTGGTGATGGCCAGCCCCATTGGGTTGGAACAGCCCTGACTGTGGCAGGACCCCATGGCCACAGTGTGACCACAGTTAAAATAGTTAATTGGTTAAGTGCAATTGTTTAACTGCTTAACTGTTTTAACATCCCTAGACAGTAACAAAAGCCTTATTAAATTTGAATTATGCCCCATCTACCACTTTTCCATATCTACAAGGCTTGTTACCCTGTTAAAGAGTGATATTTTTTTATCCCTGATATTCGTGTTGACTCTTACTTATCACATTATTATCTTCTACATGCTTATAAATTGTTTATTTGCTCCATTATCTTTACTGGAACCAAAATTAAGCTGACTGGTCCATAGTTTCCTTCATTGTCTTCATTCTCCTTGTTATACGTAGATAGACATTATATTTGTCCTTTCCCAGTCTCCTGGGATCTCTCCTTTCCTTCACAAGTTCTCAAAGATAATCACTAGTGGCTCAGAGATTAGCCTCAGCCCAGTCATTAAGTATTCTAGGGTATTCTAGATATTTTGTCAGGCCCCGCCAACATGAAAACATCCTAACATGTCTAAATAAATTTTAACTTAGCTCTTTTCCTGCATTAGCCCTCAAATTCTACCCCATATATGCAATATTTTAGTTGTTTTGACCACTGCTAATCTTTCTAGTGAAAACTGAATCAAAGAGGCATTTAATATGTTGGTCTTCACTACATTTTCTACATTTGTCTTTCTCTCCTCATTGAGTAATGGTCTACCCTATCCTTGGTCTTCCTCTTTCTTATAATGTATTTGTAAAATATTGGTTGTCGCTCTAATTTGTGTCCTTTCCTAATTTAATCACGTTTTGTGCCTTGACCTTTCTACATGCTTGTTGTTTGGTTTTTTAATATGCATACTTTATAGTTTGATTTAGTTTCCACTTTTTGTATTACTCTTGTTTTAGTCTCAGGAATGTGTGCCATTCAAGGATAATTAGTTGTGAAATAATGTTTATAAATGTGCTGTCATTTGTATTTACTTTTCCATCCATTTACACAAGTATCAGATCCTCCCAGTCTCACCTCAGATTTTGACCAATCATTCTTGACGTACGCATTTCCTCTCCATCACATGCTTCAAATGCCCACTTGAGATGGTCAATGAGATTTGATGACACTTGGGCTGTATCCCATGTTTGTTCACAAGTCCTTGCCCTTTGCTGAGTGCTTTGCATTTCTGGAACTCCATTACCCAAGTACATGCTCTGATGTGAGTGTGCAGTCCAGTGATCTCATGTTCAAATAAACACATCAACATAGTTTTAATCTAAAACTATTGAGTTGAGGGAAATTTTGAATGGTAATTTGGACCCACATGTGGTCTCGTGAAAATGTGTAAATAAAGTATTACATTATAGTTTTAAACTTCAGTTTACAAACCTCTGTATCATTTCAGCTATTATCTAATATTCTTCTTTGGGATGGACTCATACCAGAAGATACACTACATGAGTTAGGACTGAGCAAGCTGCTGAATCGTTATCTCCTTCTGATACTCCTTAATGAGCCACCTGGACCAGATAATGTGGAAAAGTGCAATAAGGTAAAACATATCCGGGAAGAGGATATATATTGAAAGCATTTTCATGATGAAGAGATGTGTCTGAATGTAAAATAAGTAACAAATCACTCCAGTATTTATAGCTTTTAAGATAACTTTATGAACTCTTGATGTTTTTAGAAATTTGTAAATGGAATCTATTACGGTCAAATGGAAGATATCTTTTTGGATCTTAACAGTGAAATCCTGGCCCCATTGACATCAGTGGAAGTTTAGCTATTGATTTTATTAAAGTCATCATCTCCCTCTAAATATCTTTTTGAAAAATCTGTCAGTTGAAATAAAATAAAACTCTTAGCTGAGTGTTATACACCAAAAAGTGTTAGCTATTCATGCTTGTGTACAGCACCAGCTATGATTAGCTGTTTAACCTACACCATATTAGTCATGTTTCAAAGGCCATTAAAGAAATTGAAAGACCTCTGTTGAACTTGTTCAAGTCTGGTTCAGATCCACTGCTCGAAACTTGTATGCTTTCTTAGTGCAATAGATTATGCTAACACATGGAAAAATTTGACCAAAGAAAAGTCTATTTTGGGTTGCAAAAAAATCCAGCAATTACCAGTGTTTGATGTTTGACTCCAAAGCAAATTGTCTTAATATTGAGTGGGGTAGAAATCATGGGGTTTTGTTTTCAAATGTTATGAACGTGAAAGGGTAAAATAAGCAATTTCCCAAAAGGATACTGGCAAATAACAGATTAAATCATTGATTTTTCTACTCCAGAGTAAGTATTTTTATGTTGCTGGTGGTTAATGTAATTTCAATGGCTGGAGTTGTATATCTGTAGCCACAAAATGACTTATGAATGAACCTAGTAAGGGCAATGAAAGTGATGTCTTCTTTCAGTTGTTGGGTTCTAACTTCTTAACCTGAGATTAATGCAAGCAAATGTTTTTTGCCAAAAGCTAATGTCTGACAATATGCTCAAAAGGTTACCAGTTCAAATTGGCAGTAAAATAAGTGTAAATTGTGGCTAGATATAATTGCTGTGTTTTAAGGCAGTCTTTTTAAAATGTGCATGCAAACAAGCATCAGAAGCAAGATGGAAGATGTAGGAAGGTTTGTGTCATAAGTTTTCTCAGTCATTTGTGTATAATTGTTTATTTCTTTACGCATAAACATAAAAACCTTTTAGGCTGTGTCTATACTAGAGAGTTTTGTCGACAGAAGGGGCCTTCTGTTGGCATAACTCAGAGGGCAACTACACACTTAAAACGTTCTGTCGACAAAGTCTCGACAGAATTCTGCATTTGCCTTGACAGTGCTGTCCCTCAAAAATTTGAATCATAACAATCTGATGACAGAGTACCATTGACAGAAGTGCGGTATAGGCACTTCTGTTGACAGAGAGGACTCCTGGTTGCTGGGCAGCCGTTTGAAGAGTTGCCATTCCACTTTCTGGCACAAGAGGGCAGTGCAGTCTGGCTGTTCTCTGTTCACAGAGCAAGTTGTGTGTAGATGCAATCCGTCAAGAGTATCCGTCGAAATTTCCCTGTCGACAGTAACTTCTGTCAATAGATGCTTTTAGTGTAGACATAGCCTTAGACCATACATCAGCCTATACATTCTTGAAGCTATTGTGTATGCCAAGAGTAACAGTACTCCATAGAAATGATATCTGGCTCTACAGCTGACAAAGCTTTTTAGCCATTACAACAATTGAGCTAACTGAAGGCAAAATAAGTGTTAGTTAAAGCAGAGTACAAGTTAATGCATCTGAAGATTGTCCTGATCTTTTCCAAATATGTTTTGGCTGAACAGGTAGTTGCATGTCTTCCAGAAAGATGGTTCAGGGAGCTTAAAAATGGATCAACTCTCCCCCAGTTGGCAAATTTTAGCCAACATTTGTTGCAAAGTGCACATATACTGTACAAGAATAACTGCAGGTAATCTATCTCTGGCATTTTTTCATAATTCTTTATTTGTATATGTAATGAGTGTGTCTGTTTTATTCATAGTAATGAATGCATACATACACATTTGAGAGCTACCAAAGAACTGTAAATCAGAAGAAAATTAAAACTCTCTTGTAATGGACACACAAGAATAATGGAAAAGGGTTGTGTGTTGGACACAAAGGCTATGTCTACACTTGCCCCCCCCCATTTTGAAAGGAGGCACTAATGAGACACTTTAGGATATGCTAATGAGGTGCTGCAATGAATATGCAACACCTCTTTAGCATAATTGTGGCCACGGCACTTCAGAAGTGCCACTTTTGATTGCATGCAGCACATCTACACGAGGTCCTTTTCAAAAGGACCCCACACACTTGAAATCCCCTTATTCCTATTTGGTTATAGGAATAAGGGGATTTCGAAATGTGCGGGGTCTTTTTGAAAAGGACCCCATGTAGATGAGCCACACACAGTCAAAAGCAGCACTTTTGAAGTGGTGTAGCCGCCATTACGCTTGTGAGGCACTGCATAGTCATTGCAGCACCTCATTGGCGTATCCTGAAGTGTCCCATTAGCATCTCTTTCAAAAGGAGGAGGCTAGTGTAGACATAGCCAAAATTCTGTGTTTAGACTGTTCTTATAACGCAGGTCCATCTATTTCTTGAGAATTAGGGAAGTAGTCTTAAATATTATTGTTAAAGGAGGCGTTGGGATATCTGCTTGAAGTTGATATATCTGTCACACTCTGATGGGTCTCCGTGCTTGCTTTTATAAGGAATGAAATTATTAAAATATAGATTATTGAATCAGGTTACTTTAAGTTTAAAAATGTGATCTGACAATAATTGTAGATACACATTTATGCAAACTACTCCTGCCTAGCTTTTGGACACTGGAATTGTATGTAGCAATATAACCAGTCAATAGCCTAGGATCATTTTCGTTAATTTCCATTGTAGTTTCTTATCTAGACTTTAGAAATCAGAACACTAAAATGGGGGTCATACACTAAAGTCTACTTTTTGTTTTTTAGTGATGAAACAAAAGACCTAATTCTCATGTTGGTGAAAGTCAATGCCTTGCATATTGCAGAGGACTTCATTGAAGAATATAAACTGGAACACCTGAAATATATTATTAGAAAATAGAATTTCAGCAAAAGGACTAGATTACAAAAATTTTCTGTAGCCATTGTTATTTTAAGTAAGGTAAACATTAAACTACAATACTGCTCAAGGTTTTGCTTGAAAAATGCATCTGCCCTTTGACTTCATTCTGCTCTTTCTGGGATTAAAAGGTCCTACAAGTAATGGACTTTTATTTTTGCATTTCTTGGATACCCAAAATTTCCACTTGAGTTAGTGAATGTATTTGGTGTGCCAGAAGTGCAAATTGTATTCCAGTGGTTGGCATGAAGTTAATTGAAGATGAAATGGTAAACCTTAATTCCTGAACAATTTTACTTTTTCTGCATTGAATTCATCGTAGAGTTTTTGTTCCTACCCACAGGAATGATAATGCTTTATTCCTCTTGTGTGTTACCTAAAGGATCTGAAAATGTCTCACAATTCTGTAAGTAAACAGCCTTGTGTAAAGTTTTCTGTCTTGAACTCTGAGTGTGGTATCGTATGCTACTCCTTTATCTCGTGGAAGTGACACTAGGTCCCTTCTTGGATGAGATTGCGATGACCATCATCATCAAGTTCCATGGCAGAGTTTCAACTGAATAATAGCAATAGAATAACGCGGACAACAGAAATAGAAAGCTATGGATAGCAGACATCAATCTGTATTATACCTAGTGTGTAAATACAACACTTAGTGGAAGGCTGGCATCCACTATATGTCGTCTTTCATGATTCAGATACTAATGTAGATTTTATTCAAGTAAGTGTGTGGGGGCACAGGCTCACTTATGGTCTTGTTTTTCCTCAAAATTCTGTTTTTTATTATTATGCCCACTATAATTGGTGGGGAAATGCACGAGTCATCTGCTTGTAGCAACTTCAGAAATGTACACACAGTCCCACCTATTACACAGTCATCTGTTTTAAAATGTTTTGTAGTGAGAATTTTGAATGTATGTAACTAAATTCATTCCACCATGGAATTGAACAAGAATTGGTTATAGAAATCCAGTGTGTGGCACAAGGTTTGATGTACAGTCTTTTGTATTTCCCCAAATGGTTTTTAACATGTAGGGTGTGTCAACATGGGCACAAATCTTTGAAATATGGCTATTTTGAAGATTACTAATGAGGCACTGAATTGAATATTCAGCGCCTCATTAGGATGCTTCTGGCCACGGCGCTTCGAAAGTGCATGGCTACACGGGGCTCCTTTTCGAAAGGCCCCCGCACCTTTCGAAATCCCCTTCTCCCGATCACTGAACGGAAGCATCCTAATGCTAATGAGGCACTGAATTGAATATTCAATTCAGCACCTCATTAGTAATCTTTGAAATATGGCTATTTCAAAGATTTGTGCCCATGTAGACACACCTGTAATGTTTGTGTTTTTCTTAGAGTAGAAACTGGGACTAATCTCTTGTAGATTTTTTTTCCCCTGTACATATGGCTTTACATTTAAAAAAAACAAAGGGTATTTTCTTATTTTTGTAAAATAAATGAATATCAATTGTAAATGACTAGATACTATTTTTAATCTGACTGTTTAACACTTGTACAAATGGGCTTACTTTTAAAATAAATTGTTAGTCTTGCATTTAGTTTCATATTTATTTAAACAAGTAAAGAACTTCAATTCTGGATGTCCACTTTGCCATACACTCTTAAATGAGGTTCGTATCTCTAGAATTTGCAGGATTCTACAAAGCAGTATAGTGTTGTCGGAACATCTTTGCTTGGATCATTAGTTGATTGATTTTATTGTAGTAATGCCAAGATTGTACAGCAATTGATGATTTTTTTTTAATTAAGATTTTTACCGGGGCTGCTGAAATTGAATATCAAAGGCCGGGAAATTTGCCTTTGTAATGTGATAGCCAGTTAAAATCTTTATTCAAGCCTAAGTTAATGGTATTACATTTGTAAATGAATTCCATTCAGATGTCTCCCGCTCTAATTGTGTGATAAAATTCTTTTGTAGAAGAATGGCTATGTTAAATCCACGTCTTGCTTCATTAACTGGTCCCACTAGTCTCTCTCTCTCCCTCCCCCCTGTTATTTTTCCATCCATCTGGTTAAGTAGATTTTATCCATAAAAGCTCATGACTTACTAAATTTGTTACTATGGGTTGATCCTTTCTAACATGGAACACCCTTGTCTGCCAAACTCCGTAATGCACATCGTTTTACTTGGCCAGACAACCACTTGTCATGGGTATGGCTGAATTTCTTATTGTCCCATAAAGATTGTTTACAGCCACTAGTCCTAGCTCTGTGTTCTATGTTATTATTTAGCTGTAATTTACCTTTAAATATCTTCTAAAAGCCCAGGAAGCAGTAGGAGTGTTGGAAATGTGCTAGGCAATATTGACCTCCTGTCCAGCAAATGCTCTCATCCAGCACCAGTCAGCGACTGAGTGTGCTGGACATGAGAGGTTCAACCTGTATCTAAGGTGCAACAGGACCACTTGTTGTTTTTGAAGTTAGAGTAACACGGTTACCCCTCTGACACTTCATAAACATACACTCCATATTATTACAAATGGAAGAATGATACCTGTGCAAAAATAGGTTACACAGATTGAGCAGATTATATTAAAAATGTTACAAGAGGTATTTTATCTAAAGCATCTCTGAGTTGTGCAAATTTATATTCATGTATTCTGTCATAGATATCAATGCCAGGCTAGGGAAAGCAATAGCTGCATTCAAGACTGTCCCATATGAAGTTCACAAATAATATCTGCGAAGATGAAACTGTGGCTCTTCAACACAAATGTGAAGTGTGCGCTCTTGTATGGATGCAAGATCTAGTGTATTATAAAATCTTCAAATCACAAGCTACAGCCATGCAAACAGATGCCTGAGGTACATCCCTCACATCGAATGACAAGACTTCATCACAAATGAGGAGCTTTGGAACAGAGCAGGACAAGAACCAATTGACATTGAAATCAAGAGAAGAAAGTGAGGATGGCTAGGCCACATGCTTGGAAAACCATCATTCAGCATAGTCTGTCAAGCTCTCACATGGAATCTGCAGGGAAGACATAAGAGGAAGACTTTGGACAAAGTTGAGAAGGTCTACTGAGATTGAAGGACAACAACTGGGGTACTGTGGAGCCAGCTGGAGGTGGAGGAGTCTTGTGGGTGACCTATTCTTCATGCGGAGTACAAAGGTTAAGTAGTGGTAGTAATACACCTCTTCATCCTCCTGATTATTAATTAAAATGTATAGCAAGTTTGTTTACATGCATTTTGCTCTTAAAAATTAGTAACTCAGTAATCAACTAGAGCCAAATTTATTGTCTAAAAGACAAAGCAGTCTGACTGGAGGAATGCACACTGTCTTTTCAGCATGTTAAATTTACATGGAAGGAAAGTTTCAAGGATGCACACTTCAGCTAGCAGTATTTATAGTATGACTTACACGTTTTACATTTTTTTACATGTCACTTAAATCCAATCCACCAATTTGCAATAGCTTGTTCTGTACCTTTCTTACTTATGTTTTGATACTATATTCTAAACCAGTTGAGCACATTGGTACATTGCACTCTGTATACTAAGACATATCATTCCTGTGTCCTGGCCTTGTCAGGTTTCCTGTTTTTTCTAATGCTAAAGCTGACGACAACTTTGTAAAATGTTGTGGGATATTTGACAGGAGAACAGAATTGGCAAAAGAGCATGCGTTAATGTGACTTCAAAACAGCCATTTATTATATTAATACCATGTGACAGTGCCCAGGACTGCTGAAAAACTGTGTTCCCTCAATATTCCAGCCTGGGTTGTCTTTCCCATGGCTTTACTACGGAAAAATCTACTTGGGGCCAGTTTATGTACAACCTTTGGCATTCAAAATCCCACAGTGACGTTCCCAGCTATTTGACATGAATGCTCTGTCTAGCCACTCATGAATTACATGCAGGTCGTCACCTGCATATTCTCTGACCCAGCCTCAGAAACCCTCTGGACAATACAAGCTCATACAAATCTGTAATTTCATCAGTGGAAAATGATACGCACAGATCATTAGCTCAAGCAAAAGTTCCCAGACATCTCAATCTAAACCCACATTGGCTTTGATGAAACAAAGAATTGTATTTACTACAAAAAATAGGTAAGTGATAAAGCGTAAAAGTCAGAACTGGCTACAAAAACATAACAGGGTAAAACAAAAGCTAATTGCTGACTTAAGTGACCTTAAAAGTAACAAGGTTTCTCACCCTATGGTTACAGCAGACTGGATACAGTGTTTCAGCCAGGACCTACCACCCCATTCAATGGCATTTCCTTTATTTATTAAGTGTTGTAGCTGCCCTGACTAGTGATGAAGGGAGAGAGGTAATTGTATTATGTGTTTTCTAGTTGCATACCATTCTCCCTAATTTGAGGATTATCTCCAGCTGGGGTTCAGATGAGTCTGATTAAATGGGACCTTCAGCTATTTCATTGTCAATGTGATGTTCTCAGTCACACCCTTCTTGCCAAAGAATGGCAGCTTAACTAGGTAAAGTATTATAAGATAACTGATTATGCTGAAGCCTAGCTCTGGCATCAGTGTGTCTTTTGTCTCTGAAGAAAATTTGGTTGGGCCTGCTTTTCTAACTGATACATATTACAGCAAAGTTTTACCAGGATAACAACATTCAGCATATTATACTTTCCCATGATATCACAAGACATACTTTGCACAAAATTTATCATGGGCTGTGTCCATACTAGCCCCCTTCTTCAAAGGGGGCATGGTAATCAGCCTGAGTGGGGAATAGCAATGACATGCTGTGATGCATATGCAGCCCCTCATTAGGCTAATTCTCACCATGGCAACTTCAAAGTGGCATGCCATGTAGCTGCAGGCACTTTGAAGTTGTGCAGGTCCATGGCTTGCCCCCACTTCAAAGTTGCTGCAGTGAGAACAGTATAGTAAAAATAATGAGCAGTACTATTATACACAATGTAACTGTCACAGATGTGCATACAACCTCTTTATATGGTGTATACTATGCTTAACGTTCACATGTTGGCTAACAGCAGTGATCCTGATTGGTGTCTCTTTACATCAGAGGCCTCCAGCTGTCACCTCTTTATGGACAGGGGCCTCTCCCTTTCTTCATACCAGAGATTTAGCATTGCAGCTATCCTGCCATTCATAGTGCTACTTAATCCAGCACCTGTAACTTATTTTCTCTCTGGGCCAATGAGAGTTACCATTGACCAGCTTATTTTTAAACAATACATTTAGGACAAAACCATTATTTTATTTTTTCTGTGAATAGTCTACCTTGGGGACAACTGGAAAGCTGGCATGCATTTTCCACAGACAGCTTGGCCAGGTCCTATCCTTCTGGTATCTCCAGTAGGATTTTGCTCTCTGGGGCCACATCTATACTGCACCTTAAACTGTGAGATACAAACTGAGTATCTTACTTCAAAATAGTCTATTTCAGCACTTGGCACTGTCTAAACAGCACCAAATGGCAAAATAACATGCTACTTCAAAGCATCCATTACTCCTGCTGCAACAAGGAGTACAGGGATGCTGAAATAATGGGCATGTTTCATAGACAGATTAGCTATTTCAGCCTACTAAGGAATTCCAAAATAGCTCACCTGTGTAGACAGAGCCTTTGATACAAGTTTATGTCTTGGAAACCAGAACTAGGGCTGTGGCTCAGTTGATTCTGACCCTCTATTGTAAAGCTCTTTGTTTGCTGGGCCTCTTGAACCCAGTCCAAGCCAGTACATGCAGTTCAAGGGGTAGTGCTTTTCTGGAGCCATTCACTTGTTCTGAGATCTAATTACTGCTCCCTATCCAATTTTCCTGGAAGAAGCTTGGTAACCTAACAAAAGTCCTAAGTCAGACTGCTACATAAAACCTTTGATAGAAGAGTTTGACTAGTCCAAGCCCCTTTGTTTCCATGCTTCCACCATCTCACATATCAGACTGTTCAAAGTAACATTTCCCCATCAGTAATTACTAGTGGTAGATCATTCAGTCTGGAGCAAAATATATACTATTTCATCAGTGACTCAACTCCTCCTACCTGCAGAAGAAGGGACACAAGACTCAGCATGGAAGTTGAGGACCTGTGATGGCTTTTCTATGTTAAGTAGGATGATTGTAAGCAGTTTAATAAACTGTGGGTGGGGAACAGGAGAATCAAATCAACTTAAAATTTGTGAACTAGTGTTAAGTCAAATGGAATTAATGGGTCATTGGTTCAAGTGCACGTTTTACAATCACAAGCATGAAGGGCCCCAATCTGCCTTTTGGGTGTTTAAACAAACACAAAATTGGAACTGCCAAGTCTGATCATTTTGTGAGGTGTTCTGTCCCTTGGTCTTGGTCCAAAATGTTCCTGAAGGCAGAGATGGGACAGCCTTTGTTTGGAATGATGCCAGCAGGTTATTACTGGTCTAATGCATTTACCACTATTGCACCTCATTCCAATACCTAATGTTTTCACTCAAGGCTTACTTCCATTGTAACTTCTGCAATATAATCTGGCCTTCCTGTTCAGCAATATCAAATAGACATATACGTCCTAGTGTAGTTAAGCAAGCAAGGAATGAAACTGTCTGTGTAATTTTTTTTAGGATACAAGATAACACCCAGAAAAATCAAAACAAAGGCAGTTAGCTATCAAACCAAGGACAGGAATTCTTGAGATAAAATTTAGAACAAGTCAAGTCAGTTTGCCCATGCAGTAACTAATGGAAACTCTTCATTTAGGCAGCTAACAGACAGTTTCATGAAGAGATATTAGTTGGAAAAACCACATACTACCTGAATCCAGTGTGGCATTTATGGCCTGCTGTCACATGAAAGGTAACAGCAAGGGCCTGTTTTGTTACCATAAAGATAGACTACCTGGAAAAAAGAACTTGGTACAGTACTTTGGTAAGATTTTCTTAAAAATTTATTGTATACAAAAAGGACAGATTACCCCACCTCCAAAGTGGGAAACTGCACTGTATATACATGAAAGGTGCAGGCTGCACTTTCCTTCTGGTCCTGCACCCTCAGGACCTAAGCAGTCCCAGGTGAGGTCAATGCTCTCAGGGCTTCCCTCCTGTTCACCAGCCCCAGCCACTTTCCAGATTTCCCACTGGCTCTCTGGCACGACAGTTGCCTGGCTGCTCCTGGGCCCTGTGGCTTCCCAGTGAGTGCCCCTGGCTGGCAGTTCCCCAGCCACGTGCCTCCCTTGCTTTCAGGGCCCCACCACTCACTGCTACCTCTCCAGACATGGGGGCCTGCTGGCTTTTCCTCTCTAGCCTCCCTTTTCCTTCTCATGCAGGGGCTCCAGCTTTGGCTCTGTCCCCAGCCCAGCGCTCTAGTGGGAACTCACCCCTTATGCCCCCGCCACACGCTGCAGCTGGGGGCTGCAGATCTGGCCCTGACCAGGCTGCCAGCCACTACTCTCAGCCCAGCCCCTGCCCCAGGACTCTCCAGGCCTATGACATTCGTGGTCATGCCAGACCACAGATGTTGCCAGATAAGTACTGGATTTAAGAGTTTGAACCTGTACTACTTTTTTGAAAGACGAACTTTATTGTACGTTCTGACTATATACACAAGTCTTAAACAGTGGAATTAAATATTAAATTCAGTGGTGGCCTCCTCTGTAATCTACTGTATAAAAGCAATATTTTTTTAGCTCTCCATTTCTTTCCATATTTCTCTCTCTAATTTTGAAGTATCATATTCTCGCAGCATGTCAAACTCTTGCCAGGGCTTGCTCCACTTTTGTGCTTTTTCCATAATTTTTTCAGGTAGTTCAAAGTGGATTCCTTGAATGTTAAACTTGGGTCGTTCCCAACGTTTTGTCCAGGGTTTTGGTTTCATTTTGACCTTCAGCTGGGATTAGAAACACAGTAAAGAACATGTAAGATACAAATTCTGCATAGAATTTTGACATTTTTGCAATAAGGATGCATTTTCAACTTAGCACTAGTCTTTTTGCCCTAAAGAAAAAGCGATGCCAAGTGTGACTGTACAATCAGCTCCGAAGAGCTACTGATCTGTTCTGTTTGGATAACTGGAATTGATTCCTGAAGAAACTTAGTCATTTCATGCCTGTGTGCACAACTGTCCAGCAGAAAAACGCTCACCTGTTTTCAATCTAGTTTTGAATACCACTTCTAATCAAAGTTAGATGTGGTCTTATTTTTCCTCTTCAGTAGCAGGACTGTTAGGTCTTTTACCATCATCTTCACTTAAAAATTCCCTTCCCTTTGAGTCTATTACTGAACAGTTTAAAAAAAAAAAATCATCCACCTTCCTTCCATCATCCTCAAGATGCCCAGGGTTCACATGTAAGAGCAAGTTTCCAATCTTTTTTTTTTTCCTGACACCCTCCACTTTGGTTTCCCTCTGTAGTCTGTAATGCCTTTTTGTACTGAATACCCCAGTCACCATACAACCCACAGGTGAGTACAGGCCATGCTGCTTTTAGCATAGTGGTAAGCATTATAAAAAACATAAAATAGCTAGGTATTAAACTCGGAAGATGGTGATTCCTCTAATATATAGCTGACTACAGGATTTGCTATGATGGACAATGCTTACTTGAACTGGCATGAGATATGCATCCCACTGTCTTCTACAAGTCTTCCTAAGCTAGTGAAGAGGAGAGTAGATGTATTTGATTTCTTCAAATCTTGTGGAAAGAAATAATCTACTTCACATCCGCTAAGTTTCTACACTCAGCATGACAAACTTGTCTTTTAGCGCTCTTCCCTCATGTAATTTTAAACACAGAGTCTCCATATAATCACAGACTACTAGGACTGGAAGGGACCTCGAGAGGCCATCAAGTCCAGCCCCCTGCCCCAATGGCAGGACCAAGTACTGTCTAAACCATCTTTGATAGACATCTATCTAACCTGTTCTTAAATATCTCCAGCGACGGAGATTCCACAACCTCCCTTGGCAACTTATACCACTGTTTGACCACCCTGACATTTAGGAACTTTTTCTTTATGTCCAACCTAAACCTCCGTTGCTGCAGTTTAAGTCCATTGCCCCTTGTTATATCCTCAGAGGCCAAAAAGATCAAGTCTTCTCCCTCCTCCTTATGACACCCTTTAGATAGCTGAAAACCACTATCATGCCTCCCCT
Organism: Carettochelys insculpta; assembly: GCF_033958435.1. Lineage (NCBI taxonomy): Eukaryota > Metazoa > Chordata > Testudines > Carettochelyidae > Carettochelys > Carettochelys insculpta. The sequence goes on from NC_134139.1 coordinate 193,978,477, forward strand.
CAATCTTCTCTTTTCCAAACTAAAGAAGCCCAATTCTTTCAGCCTTTCTTCATAGGTCACATTCTCTAGACCTTTAATCACTCTTGTTGCTCTTTTCTGGACCCTCTCTAATTTCTCCACATCTTTCTTGAACTACGGTGCCCAGAACTGGACACAATACTCCAGCTGAGGCCTAACCAGCGCAGAGTAGAGCAGAAGAATGACTTCTCGTGTCTTGTTCACAACACACCTGTTAATGCATTCCAGAATCATGTTTGCTTTTTTTGCAACAGCATCATACTGCTGACTGATATTTAGCTTTTGGTCCATTATAACCCCTAGATCCCTTTCTGCTGTAGTCATTCCTAGACATCGTCTCCCCATTCTGTATGCGTGAAACTGATTGTTCCTTCCCAAGTGGAGCACTTTGCATTAGTCCTTATTAAACTTCATCCTGTTTACCTCAGACCATTTCTCCAATTTACCCAGGTAAACTTATCCAATTTACCTCTAGATAAAGATGACAATTTAATATTCAAATAGTTCTATGGATGTCAAGCAGACATCTAAGTTGCCTCTACAGAACACATACAACATGGAGAAAGCTTCTCTACATAACCCCTGCTGTACATGCCTGAACTGTGACCTAGAGAGCCCACCTCTAGAAAGTTTTATTTGTTTTCCATGCTCATCAATCCTTATTCTCTGATAAAATAACCACAAAGAATGCCAGATACTTCAACTACACTCTGGATGACTATTATAAAAACAAAGCAAGACCAAACTTGTTTTACATATGACATGTGAGAACTTGAATCCAGCCCTCTGAATAGTTAACACATTAGATATTAAAATGTTTATATTACAGTGACCTGAATCACCCACTCACTTTTCCTCTGAGCTTCTATCACCTGAGACTCATACCTTGTTTACAGGAATTTCATCATTAGGTGAATGGGGCACAGGTTTCATATTAACATCAAAAGTACTATACTCAGGAAGAGCATCCCGTAAATACATCAGGTTGTCATCTAATCTCTTCTCCAGCTTCAGGACCTTGATCTCCAAGATTCGAGGATTGTACAGTTCATAGCAAAATTCAACACCTTAACAAAGCAAACCATTATTTAATTTGTAGGTGAGAATCAGTGGGCCCTAAGAAACTTAGTCTGGGTTTGATATATTGCAGTTTAGTATTTCAGATCGTTATATTAGTCAACGACAATGTTGTTGTGTTACATTTTGGACCCACATTTCAATACAATATTTTATACATTTCTCTTTGGTCTAGATTAGCTCAAGAAGCAGTGGGATTTATGTATAGAATTTAAGAGGGTGCCACAAGAATGGATTTTCAATTACTCATTGTATTTTGGGAACAATAGTGATTATCCAACTGTGGTGTGATATTGTGCGTGTGTGTGTGTAAGCAAAATAAAGGAACATCTAATTCCTGTTTATGCTTATATTAATGCAGACAAAGTAACGTCTGTATTGCAGACCATGGCTTTAAAGTGTACCAGAATGGATAGAGGTGATGTAGTGGGCTGCTACACTGATACTCTATTACAGAAGCCTTGGGTCAAATGTAGCTTAGGTTAGAAATGATGTAATGCAGAGATGACACAGGACAACTGATAATCAAGATTAAGCTCTCTGAGGCCTATATTGTATTACTCTGTTTGCATGATACTAAATATAACGGCCCTCACTCTTAGTTGGAGTCTGGCTGGTACTGCAAATCAAAGTGATTTTTAAAAGTCTTTTGTTAGAATATTATTACAATCCATCTACCACAAAGTCAGTTCATAAATGAAGTTACTATATGTATTAGAAACATGAGATCAGCCCAGAAGTGCCAGATTTTTAAGCAGCTGAGATATACTGTATACCAAGGTCTCACTGCATCTTGCTGTGCACCCTGTTTTAAGCCCAACAAAGAAACAAATAATACACAAGAGAATGATGCTCCTTAAGCACTCTAGCATCCAACAGCAAACAAGATTTCTATAATGTACCATTTCACATATAGCCTAAATACTATAGTTCCTCCATGTAACAGTCATAACGTAAGTATGAAAGCTGTAGGAAGACATACCCTGTCCTTCTATAACATTCCGAAGCACAAAGGTGGCACCAAGTCCTTTTCCTCCCCTTTGAATGCAAATTCCGACAAAATGGCTGGTTTTGTCATTGGCATATGGATCTGCTGTGGTAACAGAAAGGATACTTCCTGCTCAAAGGAGAAACTAGTTAGTAAATCATGCCTGGAACATGGAGAAGGGGGTCAATTTTTAAGTGTAATCATTAATAGTCACTCAAATTAATCTTCCTAAGAAAGATGGAATTTGTAAGTTATAGGGTTAAATATTTATCTAAAATATAACATTTCTTTGCCTTTAAAGAGTTAGCTCACATCAATAATGCTATTTACAGTATATTCTTTGTTATTGAGATCTTTACTAACCAGAATTCTTGGTTAACTGGAAAAGTTAATGAATGGCAATATACTTTTTTTCCTTTACTAACCAGAAAAAAAATATAAAAAAAGTTATTTAGAACACATATCCAGTTGTAGTGTTTAGTGTATAAAGGTTAGCTTATGGGGTGATATATGGCATGTTTAACTAGCAGCAAGTCAAAACAGTAGTCATGTAGTCCTTAGCAGGCATCCTTCAGTCTACGTAGACTATGGATTGTGCCCTTCGTAGTTCCATTTGGAATCATCAGTTGCAGTGGTGACTGTGAAGGCCCACATGAGAATGACAGTCCTTGCTGCATCTGTTGCATGTGTAATGGGTGTCTGGAAGGTCCTTACTGTGCTTTCTGTGGGCTCGCTTCTCCTCTGCTAGCTGTCTGATCCTCATCTCACCCTTCTGAAGGCCCTTGTGTAGTTCCTGCCTCCATCTGCTGTGATTGTCTGCCAGCTCCTCCCAGCTGTCCGGCTTGATGTCTACCTCCCTGAGGTCCTTCTTGCAAACATCTTTGTAGCACAAATGGGCGCCATCCGGGAGGTCTTTTGCCAGAGGCTAGCTCACCACACAGGATGTATTTTGGGATCCTTCCATCATTCATCCTGTGGACGTGGCCTAGCCAGCGGAGCCGCCGCTGCCCGAGGAGGGTGTGCACGGTTGGGATTCCAGCTTGCTCAAGGACGGCGGTGTTGGACACTCCATCCTTCCACGATATTCCAAGGATGTGCCTGAGGCAGCGCAAGTGGAAGATGTTCAGCCTCTTTTCCTGCTGGGCATACATGGTCCAAGACTCACTGCCGTAAAGGAGGGCGCTGAGGATGCAGGCTCTGTAGACTTGCATTTTGGTGGGGTGTGTACAACTTGATGTTATTCCACGCTCTCTTGCTGAGTCTGAAAATAGAAGTCTTTCTGATCTGCCCATGACTAATTCCACCACTTGTAGATGGGTGTTTCTGATGGCAAAGCCAACACCATGCTCCCTGGGTTCATCTTGGGCTTTACACTGCCAGAAAAAGGTGTAGTCCTTTTCCTTTAGAGATCCCGAATCTGCGAGTCGCGTCTCTTGCAGAGTAGCAATGTCAACTTGGAGCCTCTTCAGTTCCTCATTGATGACAGCGGTCTTTTGAGTGTTGCTGATGTCCTGAACATCTTCAGTCAAACCAGTCAGCATGGTTCGTACACTCCAGCAAGCAAGCTCAAAACTTTGGTGGTTTCCTTTTCTTGTTAATTTTCTTATTGATTTGCCTGGTGCTCAAATTTCAGTCACTTGTCAGGTTTGGGAACCTTAAGCCTCACGCACCCAGTGAGGCAGGTGAACTGTGGCGGGACAGTACCCTTCCGGCTGGGGGCTGCCCCACTTGAGGCGAGCGGTGACTGGCCAGTGAGATGTAATGATCTCTCCCACTGTTGAAGGCAAGCCCTGGTGCTCATTCTCATACACAAGAACATAAAGGACTAAAGTGGAAAGTTAATTGTGTTGAGTGTCAGAGCACACAGTGACTTCAGAAGCTACGGGGCAGCAGCAAAATATAGAAGTTTGTGTGTATAAGTACACATAATGCCTTAAACAAAGTGTCAAATTCTAGTGTAATACAGGTAGAGTGATTGTTTTTATACTGTAAGTGAAAATTTAGCGTTCTGTGGTTTGTTAAATTGCCAACTACATGTAATGTGTGAAAATTTCTGACCAGCAGGTATACCTCCCTTTTAACCAGACAATTTAATTAACCTGAATCCCCCATTCTGATGTTTCCAGATAACAAAGAGTATACTGTACTTGTTTATAAACAGAATTGTTAGAGACAAAAGTTTCTTGAATCACATGTGCACTGCAGTGTAAGTTGTAAGCAATACATTGACATCTGTATCCAGAACACTAACCTGTGTTTTCAGTGAGTTCAAATGGCTATATTTCTACTAATCATAGATTCTAATCAACAATCCTACACAGTCCATTAAGTTTGGCAGCAGAAAATGGTAACACTGTTATAAAAGCTACACCATTAATATATTTTTTCTTTTTGCTATATCAGTGGCCAACAAGTTATTAAAAATCCTAATGTTGTCACTGACCAACATAGAACTCAGGAATGTTGAGCACTTTTCGCCTCCGTTTCATGTCAATTCTTTCAATATAGAATTTAAAAGGATCTGTTCTCCCTCTTGGAGGTATAAATTCAGGACTCAAGAACCTGTGGAGAAATCAATATCTGAGTATAAAACAGAAGTAACTTACATAAGAATCTACATCGTACTATAGCACTGAAGTAAAAACATTTGGCTTACATGCTATTCATGAGTGCAGGTTGCCTTCCACTGACAAATAGCAATTTTTGCAGTTCCTGATTTCAGTGCTTCAAGTTTCTTTCAACAAGAAGATGTACAGTTTGTATTCAGACATTTTGCAGCTGCAAGTGCCTCCAGTATTCATTGGCTTTTTGGGTACATGAAAATTTTCTGTTTATCAGTTTTGTTACTGCCATCGCTTTTGAGCATTAGAGCTTTGGATATTTTCAGGGAGAAGGGGCCTCCGGAAAGAGGACTTCCTTCCGGAAGACCCCCCCCGCCCAGGGACCGCACTTCTACATGCTGTTTCGGAGTCCGGAAGAACATCTTCTGGACTCTACATCATGTGACCTTATGCTAATGAGGTGCAGGGAATTTACATCCACACCTCATTAGCATATTTCGGGCCATTTATATGTAGAAATGGCCAGAGTGTTTAACCTCTGGGAGGCTCCAAAATCCTTTTGTTGCAAGGTCTAAGAGATGCAGCACAGAACCTAACGCCTCATGAAGACAGTTTCAAGTTATGAAAACCCTTGCCAGTCCATGACAGTCAACAGCTGAATGGATATGGAAATGGGAGATGGACTGGATGCCCACAGGTGTCAGAGTTTTGATTCTAAGAAAATATTCTCATTCCTAAACTAAATACAACTCAGATTTTTTTGGGGGAACTCCCTAATGTTGCACTGCCAACAGTGCAGAAACATTTTTAATCACTGTCACCTAACGTTGCCCACAGCAGGTTAGGCGTTACAATAATAGAGACAATGGTGCCTTTTTTAAACTAGTGTTCTTGCTGAGGATACCAGCATCACCAGCAGAAACATTTTACAAAGAATGACTTGCCCAAGGACAAGCACAAGGTCAGCAGCAGATAACCCAGGTCTCTCAACTTCCAAATCACAAGTACTTTCTCTCTGTAACAGACTGTTGTATTGAAGATACACAAGCATTTAATATAAGGAAGCTCAACAAAGCACAACCTAGACTTGTGTGTATATTTGCAGCTACACTCACTTTTCCATTAATCACCATTTTTGAGGATACAAGTCACAGGGTAAGTATATTAAGCCCATTCTTTGGGAACTGTCTTTGACAGACCTTAGCAAATGTTTACTATACCTTGCATAATGGTGCTTAGTGGATTTTAGGAAGAGCTCATATAATTAATGACTTGACTGAAGACTAAGTAATGGAGAAGTAACCTTAAAGAAGTGTAACTGTGCATCGTGTTAAGCAACAGAGCATCCTACCTGCTCTCCACTACCTCTTTACGTTGGTCAGTAACAACTGGCTTTGGAGGTGGCTGAAATTTTGTAGGCTCGCCATCATTAGTTCTCAGAAGTCCAGAGGAAGAGAAACATCCTTGAAAGGTGAAAAACAAGATGGTGCTGAAAATAAACCTCTCTCAACCAAAAGTAAAAGCAACTCTCATAAAAAGTATGCATAAATTATAATGTAAAGTGTTTTGGAGGATTGAGAGTTGCTTACATGTATGAAGAGTAAGGAATCCAGTGCAACTTACAAACATTCACAGAGTTCCTTCTCTGTTCCTCTAGTGCTATCTTAAGAAGACAGTAAAAGATCATGCTTTCCTTTGTTAGATGCTCATTTGATAGGAAAAAAAAACTGAGAGAAACTAACTCAAGAAGTTTTAGATGAGTCAAAAAGAATTATAAAAATGATATATTTCTTCCTCTGGTTTATGCATCACATTTTAGAACAGCTTTCAGACAACTTTATTCAAGCAGTTATTGCTCAAATATTTTCCAAGTTTAGTTGTAATTCATCTAAACACAGACCTTAATACTTTCTCCTCGGTGATATGAGGAAGGCTCAGGTATTTTTTTATAACTTACTACTGTATGAAATTTGCAAGAGGACTTACTACTACAGTATCACTAAAAGTACAAAAGTATTTTAGCATGCCTTATTCCTGTACAAGTCATGCACAGATTACAGCAAGATCAGACCCTTAGGGAAAAAGTGATTCACTTAATAATTTATCTCCCTCAAAAGCACCATAACTCCTGAATGTTTTTTTTTGTTAAGAGAAACACCTACAATTTATAATACACTTATTAGCTCAGCAACTAGTGATAGGTCACATCTCTCCAAAACTATCACATCTAACATTTGGGTTACAATTTACATTAATGACACTTCTCCAATATCATTCTGTCTACTGTACAAGTGAAGCAGGTTAGGCTAAATAACTGGCCCAAAATCACACAGTCCATAACAGAGCAAGGACTAAAATAACAGCTCTTCTCACTCAGAGTTCTGCCCCAGAACCCCAAAACAATCCTTCCACTTAGCAGATCTCTGCAACTTGAAAATGCAGGTGAGCTGTGACTTTGGAAAATCGCGTTTGAGAGGCTTTTCACTAACACTTTTGAGCATTAGAAGTTTGGATAAGGACAACTAGTAATAGAACCTTTTATGGTTCCATTCTAAGTTACAGAACACTGGATGGATCATGGCTGAATAGTTTTATACATGAAATCATTTGTAAGATGTCTGACTTGCTCCTAGCAGATGGGAGCCCACAAGACACCATGGGCGAGATTTTCACCCCCTTCCTTTACATGGGATAATAGGACCAGAAATTCATAGGGGGACTACAAAAACCCTAAATTTAGCTGGAATTGCCTAACACAGAAATTTAGGAAAGCAGATGAAAGTGGTCCTCTTAGAATGGCTTTGAGAATTCTGTTGTAGGACCACAGCTATGCAGATAGCAGAGATTCTGTCATTGCTGCTGTCCATGAGGTAGCCCAGTGAGGATACCATCAGTTAGCCACACAGAGCTACTTTCGACCCTGGAGAGCAGAAAAGAGCGTTTAACCTCAGGGAGGCTCCCAAATCCTCTCATTGCAAGAGGAATGAGACCCAGGACCTCTCAGGAGGATGGGACTCACAACAACGTCAGCAAGTGCGAGACACGTTCGGGCCAGAGGAAGAAGGGCTGGGGGGGGAGGGGGCGTGTAGGGGCTGGAAGAAGGATCCGGACAGCACCCGCGCCCTGCAGAGAACATCCCCGCCCGCCACGGGGCACTGCAGGGCGCAGCAACCCAGGCAACACCCCCACCCAGAAAAGGGCGCAGCGGGGCGGCGAGGACCAGGCAGCCCCTCCATGAAGAGAAGGCGGACGGGGAGCAAGAACCCAGACTGCTCGCGGGGAAAGAGGAGCGGCAGGACCCAGTCCCGCCCCCGGGGCCAATGGCGGGGGGATGGGAGGAGGAGAGCGGGGAGACACCCCCCAGGAGACGGCGACGGGAGAGCAGGGCCGCAGAGACCCGGGTGACCCAGCTTCCCCCACTGCTTACGGCAGAGTGCGCCGGGCCGGGCGGCGGACGCCCTAGCGAGGACCCTCACACCCGCCCGTTCCAGGAACCGCCCGCAGGAAGCCGCCATGGCAGCGCTAGCAACGCTCCCTGTTGCGCATGTGCAGAACCTTAAGCCCCCCCGCCCCCCCCTTTCCCGGCTAGCTACGGCCAGCGCAGCGTCCCAAACTAACCACGAAAGCGGAGCGAGGCTTCAGGATGGGCGGGGCCCTTTCTGGGAGGTGGAATCGGTGCCCCGGGGGACAGCTGGAGGAGGAGGGGGCGCCCCCCCCCGGGCAGAACGTGCCAGGCTCTGCTCCGGGCCCGGCGGGAGGAGCGGGGCTGCCGGGAGATGGGGCAGCCCGGGATGGGGCTCCCAGACTGGGCCGAGGGAGGCAGCCGAGCCCCTCAGTCCCTTACACGAGTCGCGTAGGGTGCAGCGGCCCAGCCCTCGCCCCACGCCTTTACGCCTCCCGCCTGGGCCTGCAGGAACCCCCCCGCCCCCGCCTGCACAGCCCTCCTTTGGCAGGGGGCTGGGAACCCCCAGGGCTCCCGCTGCTCCCCGCATCAGCCCACCGCCCGGCTAGGGACCTCAGCTCCCCGAGAGCCAGATCCACAGCCAAGGGGCAAGCGGGGGATCCGGAAAATTACAGCCCTGTTAGTTGGACTTCAGTCGTAGGACAGGTGTTGGGAGAATTGTAAGAAAGTCGCCGAGGACCTAGAGGTGAACTGTCATTGGGATAAAACACAACACGATTTTACCAACCAAATCTCCTTCTTTGAGCAGATAACTGATTTTGTAGCCAAAGAAAATATAGGAGGTCTAATATGCCTGGCTGGCAATAAGGCATTTGATACAGCTGCACAGAAACGGGGTGACATTTTATGGTGCAAAGTGCAAGCACATCCATTTAGGCACTAATAACAAAAATTTCAGCTATAAGCTGGAGGCTTATCGGTTGGAATGGTTGGAAGCGGAGAAAGATCTGGATGTGTTGTTTGATCATAGGGTAACTATTATGGTCATTGGGATGTGGCTGTGAAAAAGTCTAGTGACTAATCTTGGGATTCATCAGGTGAGGTATTCCCAGTAGAGATAGGGAAGTAGTAGTACATTATACAAGGCACAAGTGAGCTCTCATGTGAGATATCCTGTGTAGTTCTGATGTCCCAAGAAAGATGAATGCAAACTGGAACAGGTGCAGACAAGGGCTACTAGGATGATGCCACTGAGAGGAGATATGATTGCTCTCTAAAATACATCATAGGGCGTGAGACCTTGGGACCTAGTGTAGACACAAGAACAGATAGATATAAACTGTCTTTCAGTTAGTCAGGGCTTCAAATTTGGTGAAGGCTTGTAAACAGCAGAGGAATGATGTTCTAGAACAGCCTCTAAAGGGAAGCACGGGCAAAAAAAAAAGGCTATTTCAGAAATGGGTGGGTGAGGTTCTGTGGCCTGCAATGTGCAGGAAGTCGGATAAGTTGATCACAGAGGGTCCCTGCTGACCTTAAAATCTATGAGACTGGATAATTCCCATGGACCTAGTGCTGTCAATACTAGTGATTAGGATTTTTCACACACTATGGCAATGTAGTTATACAAACCTAATTTCCTACATTAGAGCAGACCTTAGTTAGCTCAGTGGTTTTCAATCTGTGGCACACAGACCCCTGGGGGTACAAACTATAGGTAAGACTTCCTAAAGGTTCAGCATCTCCACTCAAAATATTCAAGGGGGTCCACAAATGAAAAAAAGGTCAAAAACCCTCCAATAGCTGATCTCCAGAGAGCACTGTGGTGTTAGTTTACCGCCATGTTGTGGGAGTGCTTGACTGGTTTAGGATAAGAACATAAGAACATAAGAATGGCCATACTGGGTCAGACCAAAGGTCCATCGACCAAAGGTCCTCCCCAGCACTGCCCATAAGTCTGTCTAGATGCCTCGAGGATCTGTGATATACCACAACAGCGATATGCTCTTAGTATGTGGACAGAACTACACAGGCAAATTTGTACTGTGATGCCAGGTTTTGTCAAGAGCTTAGCTTCTGATGCTTCTTCATGGGTCTTTTTAACCAGTATCAGACAGATCCTCTTGTGAATACCATCACCCAGTCCTGACTGACACTTGTTGCAATCAGATATTGTTGCAAGAAGAAGTAATATTCTGGTTACTTTAAAGAGAAAAGGGAAACTAATGCTATGGGTCTGGGTATGCTATTACACTCCCTAACTTTGTAGCACTGTTTATGTCCTCCCTTTGTGATTATTAGCATTGATGCCATCCTTGTTTCTCACATCTTCTGTTGGTTTAATCACTCCATGAAACAGATTGTGTCACATGTTCTGGCCCCTATATATAATTTCAGCAGCACTGAAATAAAATACATGAGAATTCACCCAGCACAAACGCAGCACAGGGCTGCCATTGTTTTCCTAATTAAGTCCCTGGGTAGGGTCATGCCAGAGATGGAGCATAATGCAGATGGGAGCAGGCCACAGCACATGGCACTATAGGAATTCTGGGAAATGCCATTGCCCTGAGAAAACTGCCATAAGTTACAACTGTGAAAATAAGTGAGCATGTCCAGGAGCTTATTGTTCTGGCCCCTGAAGAATACCTAATTAGCAGAGCATAAAGGTAGACAAAACCTCCCCTTTGCCTGGGGATGGGGGATTCTTTGTAAAGAATTGGAGCACAGATCACCTGACAGTTCCACTCTGTCTTTCCACCTGTTTGCTAATCCCTCCAGTATGGGCATTGTTTGCTGCTCTGACCAAAATTTGACCAATGAAACACAAAGAAAGATGTGAACAGCACCACACAAAGAAAAGGGATTTACTTCTTTGGTGAGTTCAGTTGTCAAAAAGCCTCTGGAGACTTGTAAAAAGCCCTGGGCTTGACAACAATTAGAAGACTAATGGAATGATAGAAACCTTTTCATGCATCTGCCTGGAAAGGCTGTGCATACTGCCAGTAATTCATAGGCCTCAGTTTAAGACTAATTGCTTTCATTCCTCCTGCTGAAATAGAAGTTAATCAAGTGTTTCATTCCAGTGAGGAAAAGTTAGAAAGCATTTCAAAAAATTCAGCACTGAGAGTTTAATGTTGGTTACATTGATCTGTATATCCATTTGTAATATTGAGTTGCTTTAAACATTGCTATTTTAATAAAATTTCCTTAAGTGTCACAAACAGTGTGCATATCTTTGTTACAAAGTATCACAAACTAGTGGCTACAAAACTCCGCATACAAACTCGAGCCCTTACATAAATGAAGGCTTACAAATAATACATCGTAAGTTACATTTTGCAAGAAGTTTCTCCCAAACTCATCAGCAAATTAGATCAACAATAGTGCTTGTCATACTCTAGTGATGCTGTTTATTGGTGGCAGCTGATGTTATGGTCCAGGTGAGCCATTACATTAGCATGAGCTATTGTGAGATAATGTGATGCTTCAACTGTTTGGATTCCGATCTGTTATTAAAACAAAAAAGCAGTCAAGTAGCACTTTAAAGACTAACAAAATAATTTATTAGATGAGCTTTTGCGGGACAGACCCCCTTCTTCAGACCACAGCCATACCAGAACAGACTCAATATTCAAGGCACAGAGAACCAAAAACAGTAATCAAGGTTGACAAATCAGAAAAAATGATCAAGGTGAGCAAATCAGAGAGTAGAGGGATGGTGGGGAGGAGGGCCAAGAATTAGTTTAAGCCAAGTATGCAAACGAGCCCCTGTAGTGACTCAGAAAATTCCCATCCCAGTTCAAACCAAATGTTAATGTGATCTGTTATTAGTGTATGGGAGCAGGGACAAAGGCAGGTACTACTTGGAATCTGCTGATTTAATACCCAACTTGATTAATCACATTCTGAATTATACCAGCCAGCAGGGTGCACTCTAACCTTGAAAATAAGTCCCATTAATGAGAATTATGTATTTTACTTTTGGCAAAGATTCCTCTCCCCAGTGACTTTACAGTACATGGCAATGGGCTAGCACTGTTGATGGGGTGGCAAGAGGTACGGGGTCAGGATGGGGAAGTCAGCTTGGGCTAATCCAAATAACTGTGCTAATCATGGAGAGTTGATAAACAGGCAAAAATAGGTGCATAGCTTGTGACAGAAACAAGTAAGAATCTAGCATTTACAAATGTCCATGTGAATAAAGATTTTAGCTTTTTAGCATTGCCTCTCTCAACATAAAAGCAATGTATTAGCTCTTTGTTCCAATATTGCTTAGTGTCTTCCTAACAGCATCATAATTCCCTCACCCCATTATTAAATTCTCTCATGTATTTATTCCATCCCTTGACAATGCAAGACTAGTCCTTACAACATATATTCAAGTGCTTGGTCCTCTCTACTTTTACTTTTTTATAAGCAATCTTGACTCAGTTTTCTTAGCAGATAAGATGGGAGAGGAAGGGCTCCCTTCACACATTATTTGGCACAGGGGAAGAAAGCATGAAAACCTGCATAATTTCAAGATTAGAAAACTGAAAGGCTACATCTACATTAGAAGTACATGTCTACAGAAGTTACTGTTAAAAGAGATGTTACGACAAAACTTCTGCTGACAGATCTCAATACATAGAAGCAGATCAATCTTTTGATCCACTCTGTTGACAAGAAGACCCCCGGAGTGTCTACATGGCTTTTTGTTGACAGTTCTGTTGACATAACACATTTTCTGTGTAAATGATCCTTGAGTTTAGTTAACAAAACCCCAGTTTTGTCTGTAAAACTCTCTGGTGTAGACATAGCCAAACAGTGTTGTATAGAACAGGACAGTTGTTGGGGGCATGGTGGTAATTCATAAACTTAGGCCAGAAAGGACCATTGTGATCCTCTAGTCTGACCTGTATCACATAGATCATAGGTAATCCCTGAATTAGCTCCTGTTTGAATAATCATAGAATCATAGAATACTAGGACTGGAAGGGTCCTCGAGAGGCCATCGAGTCCAGCCCCCTGCCCTCATGACAGGACCAAGTACTGTCTAAACCACCCCGATAGACGTCTATCTAATCTATTTTTCAATATCTCCAGTGATGGAGATTCCAGAACCTCCCTTGGCAATTTATTCCAGTGTTTGATCACCCTGACAGTTAGGAACTTTTTCCTAATGTCCAACTTAAACCTCCTTTGCTGCAGTTTAAGTCCATTGCCTCTTGTTCTATCCTCAGAGGCCAAAAAGAACAAGTTTTCTCCCTCCTCCTTATGACCCCCTTTTAGATATTTGAAAACCGCTATCATGTCCTCCCTCAATCTTCTCTTTTCCAAAATAAACAAGCCCAATTCTTTCAGCCTTTCTTCATAGGTCACATTCTCTAGACCTTTAATCATTCTTATTGCTCTTTTGTGGACCCTCTGTAATTTCTCCACATCTTTCTTGAACTACGGTGCTCAGAACAGGATACAATACTCCAGCTGAGGCCTAACCAGTGCAGAGTAGAGCAGAAGAATGACTTCTCGTGTCTTGTTCACAACACACCTGCTAATGCATCCCAGAATCATGTTTGCTTTTTTTTTTGCAACAGCATCACTCTGTTGACTCATATTTAGCTTCTGGTCCACTATAACCCCTAGATCTCTTTCTGCCATGCTCCTTCCTAGACAGTGTCTTCCCATTCTGTATGTGTGACACTGATTGTTCCTTCCCAAGTGGAGTACTTTGCATTTGTCCTTATTAAACTTCATCCTGTTTACCTGTCCATTTCTCCAATTTATCCAGATCATTTTGAATTATGACCCTACCCTCCAAAGTAGTTGCAACCCCTCCCAGCTTGGTATCATCTGCAAACTTAATAAGTGTACTTTCTATGCCAATATCTACATCATTGATGAAGATACTGAACAGAACTGGTCCTAAAACAGCCCCCTGCGGAACCCCACTTGTTATACTTTTCCAGCAGGATTGAGAACCATTAACAACTACTCTCTGAGTACCGTTATCCAGCCAGTTATGCACGCACCTTATAGTAGCCTCATCTAAATTTTATTTGCCTAGTTTATTGATAAGAATATCACACGACAGCATATCAAATGCTTTACTAAAGTCTAGGTATACCACATCTACTGCTTCTCAACCATCCACAATGCTTGTTATGCTATCAAAGAAAGCCATCAGATTGGTTTGACATGATTTGTTCTTTACAAATCCATGCTGGCTGTTCCCTATCACCTTACCACCTTCCAAGTGCTTGCAGATGATTTCTTTAATGATCTGCGCCATTATCTTTCCTGGCACAGAAGTTAAGCTGACTGGCCTGTAGTTTTCTGGGTTATTCTTATTCCCCTTTTTATAGATGGGCACTATATTTGCCCTTTTCCAGTCTTCTGGAATCTCTCCTGTCTCCCATGATTTTCCAAAAATGATAGATAAAGGTTCAGATACCTCCTCTATTAGATCCTTGAGTATTCTAGGATGCATTTCATCAGGCCCTGGTGACTTGCAGACATCTAATTTTTCTAAGTGATTTTTAACTTGTTCTTTTTTTATTTCAACTTCTAACCCTTCAACTTCTAACCCTTTCCCGCTAGCATTCCCTACGCTAGGCATTCCTTCATCAGACTTCTCAGTGAAAACCGAAACAAAGAAGTCATTAAGCATCTCTGCCATTTCCAAGTTCCCTGTTACTGTTTCTCCCTTCTCACTGAGCAATGGCCCTATCCTATCCCTAGTATTCCTTTTCTTTCTAATGTATTTATAAAAAGCCTTCTTGTTTCCCTTTATGCCTGTAGCTAGTTTGACCTCATTTTATGCTTTAGCCTTTCTAATCTTTCTCCTGCATTCTTGTGTTGTTTGCCTATATTCATCCTTTGTAATTTGTCTGTGTTTCCATTTTTTATGATTCCTTTTTTCATTTTGAGATCATGCAACATCTTCTGGTTAAGCCAAGGTGGACTTTTGCCATATTTACTATCTTTCCTACGCAGTGGGATAGCTTGCTTTTGGGCCCTTAATAATGTCCCTTTGAAAAACTGCCAACTCTCCTCAGCTGTTTTTCCTCTCAGTTTTGCTTCCCATGGGACCTGACCTACCAGCTCTCTGAGTTTACCAAAATCTGCCCTCCTGAAATCCATTATCTCTATTTTGCTGTTTTCCCTTTTACCCTTCCTTAGAATTGTGAACTCTATGATTTCATGATCACTTTCACCCAAGTCGCCTTCCACTTTCCACCAATTCCTCCCTATTTGTTAAAATCAAATCTAGAACAGCTTCCTCCCTGGTAGCTTTTTCAACCTTTTGGAATAAAAAAATGTCTCCAATGCAGTCCAAGAACTTATTGGATAGTCTATGCCCTGCTGTATTAGTTTCCCAACATATATCTGGATAGTTGAAGTCCCCCATCACCACCAAATCCTGGGCCCTGCATGACTTGGTTAGTTGTTTAAAAAAAGCCTCATCCACCTCTTCCACCTGGGTAGGCGGTCTGTTGTAGACTTCTTAAAGGACATCACCCTTGTTTTTGACCCCTCTTAGTCTAACCCAGAGACTCTCAACACATCCATCTCATATGTCCATCTCCACCTCAGTCCACATGTGTACATTTTTAATATATAAGGCAACACTGCCTCCCTTTCTTCCCTGTCTATCCTTCCTAAGCAAGCTCTACCCTTCAGTACCAACATACCAATGATATGTATTATTCCACCAAGTTTCCGTGATGCCAGCGATGTCATAGTCGTATTTATTTATTAGCACTTCCCATTCTTCCTGCTTATTACCCATACTTCTTGCATTTGTATATAGGCATCTAAGATATTGATTTGATCTTGCCTCCCTGTTTTGCCCTGACCCTCTTTTTACTCTGACATTGTAGCCCATGCTCCCTTCCATTTCCAACCCATCTCCCAGGTTTCCATGTTCTCCACTTACCTGTGGATTTTGCTCCCCTGTCCCTGTGGAACATAGTTTAAAGCCCTAATGCATCTTTCAGGAAAACATCCTATTTTGATTTTAATTTTAAAATTTCCAGTGAGGAGGAATCCCTTGGTAAACTGTTCCAGCAGTTATTAACCCCATTGATTGCTCCTTTAATCTAATTTAAATGTGTCTTGCCTCAGTTTCCAGCCACTGGATGTTGTTATACCTGTGGCTGCTCAACTGACAAGTACTCTGTTATCCAAATTTCTATTCCCCAGGTACATACTCAGGGACTGTGATCAAGTCATCCCTTAACTTTCTGAGTTAAACAGACTGAGATAGTTGAGTCTTTCACTGTAAAAGCATGTTTCCAAGTCCTTTAGTCATTTGTATGACTCTTCTCTAAAGCTTCTTCATTTTTTCAGCCTCTTTCTTGAACTATGAATGCCAGAAGAGGACACAGTATTCCAGGAGCAGCCATAACAAGTAATATAACCTCTCTACTTCTACTTTGTATTTCCCTACTTATACATCCAGCCACTCACACTTTTGGTCATGGTATCACATGAGGAGCTGACATTCAGTTGATTTCCCACCCTAACACCCAAGACTTCTTTAGAACCACTGCCTCCGAGGGTACAGTCTCCCATTTGGCAAGTGTGGCTTCTGTTCTTTGGTCCTATGTGTCTGACCTTGCATTTTGCCATATTATAAAACATATTGTTTGCCTACATCTACTTTGCAAATCCTGTGTCAGTGACCTGTTGTCTTCGTTATTTGCCCGTCTTCCAATGTTTGTGTCATGTGCAAACCCTATCACTGATGACCTTGTGTTTTCTTGTGGCTCACTGATAATGAGGTTAAATAGAGAAAGCCCAGGAACTGAGAGAGCTCACTAGAAATTTACCCATTTAGTAATTCCCTGTAATTGTGCAGTGAGAAAAAATAGCCTAGGCTTAGGGCACAAGCCTAGGATTTAAGAAACCCAGCTCTACCACAGACTTCTTTTGTGATCTCCAGAAAGTCACCTTGGCTGCCTGTGCCTCAGGTCCCTTTTTATAATGTGGGAGGTATGTTCCCACGGTGATTGGCCTGTTGAAGAGGGAATGGACTCATTAGGACCTCCCATTCAGGGCTGCTGGAGGGTGCTTGACTGGTATAGAGAGCCAGGTAAGAGTTAGAGGAGAGTAAGAGGTAGCAGTTATTGCTACCAGAGTGGGGAAGAACCAAAGCTGGATAGAACTGAGGAGTATGTTCTTATGGTGGTTTCTAGGTAAAGAGGCAGAACTAGTTCAAATTAAATTCAGCGGGAAGAGGATAAGTCTTGAAGAGCTTGGTGGGGCAGGGTTTGTAGGTAGAGTGGTCTAGGGAATGTGACACTGAGAACCTGCTTGTGGGAGCCCACTCTGATGTACCTTCGGGTGTGGCTTGTGGTAGAACAATTGTAAAATGTATAGTGAGTTGCTAGGATGTTAAGAATAATGAAACAGTGCTCTTCATTCTTGGGTAGCTGGCGTAGAGAGTGGGCCTTGAACTGAGTATAATGGAATGGGAGATCTGCTGCCTTTTTAACTGGGTTTATTTTAGTGGTGTTTGATTCACATTAGAGCTGTGCTACAGGTGCCCTAGAGGTTGGTCTTGAAGTAGACAGATTAGTTGGTGGCTGACTTTGTCTGTAGGGAAAAGATAAGGAAAATTCAATCAGCCCTGGGGACAGCAAGTGGAAACAGAGGCAGGATTTGCCTGTATTGTTGTGATTAGCTGCTGAGCTTGACCTGGAAAGGCAACACTCCTCTTTTGTGAGGCTAAATACATATAGGCTGCGTCTACACCAGCAAGTTCTTTCGAAAGATTTTTTGAAAGAAGGGGGCTCTTTTGAAAGAACCCTTGGAATGTCTACACACAAAAAGCGTTCCTTCAAAAGTAAATCAAAACAATATGGTGCCCCTTTCAAAATCACTCTTCCTTTCCCGTTTCAGGAAGAGCATCCCCTTTCGAAAGAAAACGTGTGTAGACGCTCCAGAGGGCCCTTCTTTTGAAAGATCTCTGTAGTGTAGACATAGGAATAGCGTATGGGGGCTATATAGAAAAGGAGGGTCTGTAGGCTGCTGAGTACACTTGGAAGGATGATCAGAACTTCAGTTTCTGAAATGTACTCTTCTCAGCCTGAAGTGTCAAAGGCTGCGATTCCATCTTGCCAAGTCATGGCCAAATTCTGGCTTCCCCTACACAGCCTCCTGGGTGTGAGTCAGTTTGTGTAGAAAGTGCAGCAGGTTCTCCTCTGGGTCCAGGACTTCTGGAAGTCTTTGGAATGCATTCACTGGAGAAAGCAGTAAGTAAAACACCTCATACTGTTGTTTTTCATCTCCATACAGAAAGAGACTCATACATTCTGGGTACAGAGGAAGTGAGTCTTCCCAGAATATGTGGGCAGAGACTATCGGTTGACTGGTGTCTGCTCCTCATTGTGAATCATCTGCCTATTATAATCTGAGGCTGAATTTCAAAGCAATGAAGTGGAGACAAATCCTGGAAGAGCATAGTCAATTTATACTCAGATCTTACTCAGAAAAGACCCACTGGCTTTTCTTAAAGGGAGAATGAATATTGGTTACATTTGGATGATGGGATTTGGGCCCCGGCAAATGCAGCGTTGCAGTAGCTTTACCCTTCAAGCTAAACTTCATTTTAGATTGTCACTTTCAGCTGTGAAGTCAGTGTTGTGTCTAGTTAAAATAAAAGTTTTGTTTTAACCGCTAATGTCAGAAATAAACTAACCAAAAAAGCAGTCATGTAGCACTTTAAAGACTAACAAAATAATTTATTAGGTGATGAGCTAGCTCAACAATGAGGTCACCTTTTGGACACTGGTTACATAACAGGAGAAGTCAGAGAGAAACACATTATTTTTGTCAGTTGGTGCTACATTAAATTGGTGAGTATACAGCCCTAACCAGGAACACATCCTGTCAGTGCTCCCTGCTCAGAGCTGGAACATGTGCAGAGTCAACATGGAAGGAGGAAGGTTAAAAGATGGAACATTGGCACCTTCTAATGAGGATTCCTCAGGCCTTACAAAACAGATTTCTGTGCACAGTGACACTTTCTGTCTTAGCTTTTCAGAACTTGTCACAAACAGTTAAATCTTATAGCCCTCTCCTAGGGAGAAAAGTACTCGTATTTACTCCTAGTTAAGTCAACTCCCTTGCTTGATCTCCTGGCCATGCAGCATGTTGGTGGGAGAGCTGATGTAGAATCCCTGCTTCTGAATCTCTCCTGCCTTGAGCCTTGTAGTTTCATCTATTCCTGTAAGAAATGGCTCACTCAGATTCTACTCTCTATTAAGTTTAAGCTGCCCTCAAGCCGGCTTAGCCCACTACTGGAGGATTTATTCAAGTCGGGCAGAGCTCCTGTAGCCCCACTAGTTGGTCATTAGCGCAGGGGTATGGTTGTGGGGAAACAAGGACATAGTTCAGGTTCCCAGTTATCATCCCATGTGACCAGATAGTTAGAGGTGTCATAATAGCTCTTGGGATCACTGACAACCCCAGAATCTTAGAGCAGGCTGGTCCAAAAGGAATCTGAATGTAGTGGATTTTATTGGGCTACCTACGAACAACCCTTAATAGAAGATATAGTTAAATCAAACACAAGTAAGAGGGCTCAAAGCAAGGGGAAGTGGGTGAAATTCTATGGCCTCTGCCATACCGAAGGTCAAATGATGATCTAATGGTTCCTTCTAGCCATCAGACCTGTGAATCTATACATTAAAGTAACAGCCATTAAACAACAACTTATTGGTGGGGGGAAATATTTTTCTGTAACAGCATGGATTTTAATTCTTACGGTGATAGATTTTAAAAACCTCATTTTATCAGTCCAAAAATCTCTGGGACATCAGCAGTTGGGATGTGGATGTTCTGTTGAGTTCATCTATGGTTAATTTATCCACCATTGATGCTGCTTCTCACTTGCAAAGTACTGACTGACTGAGGCACTCATTAACCACCTTTGCCTGAGGCATCAGGAATACCTGCTGCTATGGGCATTGCTTTTATGGCACAAAACCCACATGTTGATATAAGCTCTCCTTAAAATGCCAGACTTGAAGAATAAGCTGCTGATGTTTATACAACTTGTGGGGAGAGGGGTTTAAAAACAGGTGCCAATGACTTATGTTGCAGGGAAAGGAAGATGTATGAAATGTGACCTTGAGAGTTGTGCATTTTGAAAATATGGGTCCTGTATTAATAATCAAGTCTCATAAAAATCTCAAGGCTTCTTCAGATAATTAAGAGCTTATGATGCAATTTTACTATTGTGATTTCTCTTTGGCTTTGTTTCAAATTATGTATGTGACACACAGCACAGTTGCTGGCTTTAGAAGGGATGATTAATCTGTTACTTTGGGATTTATCAACCCTCATGCTCTTCAATTATAAAATGTACAGTGTGTTAATATGTTGCTAGAGTTGTTCTACATGTGTACAGAAGATGAAAAAATACTAATCCACAAGATAAATGAATGTGAGATTACCATGGGGATGAGAGTTGGATACATGACAAAATAATGGTCTGGCAGTCTTTCCTCCTATGCAGCAGTCTCTGGAGTCCTCAGAAGTTCAGCAATGGCCAAAATTACCAGGGGACAATACTTGGAATTCTTGGAATTTCTGTGCTAGTTGTGGGCTGGCAGTGCAAACAATAGAAATGAGGGCTTGGGATCATTCACTTCAAGGAACTAATTTTATGGACTAGTACAAGCTACCCCTTTGGTAATAACACTACTGGAGGCCCCCAGAAGAGAATTCCTGCCTCACTCTACTCTACACTTGATCTATTCCAGGGATTAGGGGTCCTTCTCTTGTGCCAGGCTCAATAAATCATGAAGATTTATTAAAGCCCAGACCAGTCTGAAAACTTGAAGAGGGCGCACAGGTGAAATGTCCTCATGCAGCATCTGATTTCTTTAGATGCTTTAAAAACAGGGTGGAATGCAAGAGAGAACTCATTCATCTCAAGAGGCAAGTGTAAACTGAAGACTGGTAGGTGAACTCACAGGTACCTTTGCATTTCTTAGTCAATATTTGCTTTCTCTCAGTTTATAACCCTATTACTCTCTAGGTAGGCAGGAGAGTTCAAAGGCAGAGCATTTTTCTGCTTGATTAATGCATCATTAGGGCTTGTGAGTTTGCCATAGTAAATTTATACCTACCCTTAGACTGTTATCATGGTGGGGTGGGGGAAAGGAGCAGAAGTCATAAATCCATGTTAAAATTGCTCAGTCATACCAAAAGCAGGAGCAGCCCTAACTAAATCATCCCACCCAGAACTTCAGCAAGCTGGGACTTAAAAAGCTATAGGGATGGAGATTCCACCACCTCTCTAGGTAACGCATTCCAGTGCTTCACCAACCTCCTGGTGAAATAGTTTTTCCTAATATTCAACCTGTACCTCCTTTAGACCATTGCTCCTTGTTCTGCCATCAGTCACTACAGAGAACAGTTTTTCTTCATCCTCTTTAGAGTCATAGCCTTATTCACTGAAACAAAATGAACTAACTTCTACCTTTAGACTCATGGAACATTAGAACTGGAAAGAACCTTGAGAGATCGTCAAGTCCAGTCCCCTGCATTCATAGCAGGACCGAACACCGTCCAGAGTCTTTAGACCATCCCTGATAGGTGTTTATCTAACCTTCTCTTAAATATCTCCAGTGGCTGGAGATTCCACAACCTCCCTAGGCAATTTATTACAGTGTTTAACCACCGTTAGGAAGGTTTTCCTAATGTCCAACCTAAAACCCATTTGTTGCAGTTTAAGCCCATTTCTTCCTGTCCTCAGATTCCTACACTCTTTGCTATGTTGCTGAAAGATCATGCTGGTAATCAAATAGGATTTGCCCTAATGTATTTCATTTTTCAAGAAATCCCATTTTAAACCCATTGCCAGTTGGTTCAAGGGTGTGCTGCAGCAGTGCAGGAAGGAAAGCTGAGTAGAGCTACTGGTGTTTCATTTTAAATCTGATCATCCACTGAAGTCAATGGGAGGACTTCTACCTGCTTCAGCAGAAATAGAATGATGTTTTTTCAATACAGCTTTTCAGTCTTACTGTCTGCAAAGACAGCTGGAGGTGCTAAAAGCAGCAGGACCTGGGTGCAGCTTTAAGCCACGTAACCTGCTGTCTCATCCCATCTCCTTCCCTCTCTCCAAACCCAGAGAAATTCTACCACCAGCTGTGGCTTCCTTCCTTTGACCTTGTGACAAATCACTAGTCCTGGATCTGTGTTTCATTCACAGGGTGCCTCTTTTTAATGAACGTACTCTGGTTTTCAGTCTAAGCTTATGCAACAAGACACTTTTTTTTTAAAGAAAAGGTTATTTAGAGGCAGGCAGGTGTGCCGTAGCAGAGTTAATCAAGGCAAAAATAAGTGAATCCACCTGTCAGCACAGGCAGAAACACCGCCGTGTGGCTGGTACAGTACCTCCAAGATGGTGTTTGTAGATTAAGTGAGAAAGGTATGTCACAGCATGGCCTATCAGCTAACTTCTGTCCCTTCAGTACACTTAAATCTTGTACTTTTCACTGATTATCTGTGAACTGGCAGAAGATTGTCAGAATGACAGCTGTAAGGTAGAAACCCTATAAATTAAACAATAAATAGAGTGATAGGACCAGCAAATCTGGAGTCATAGTGCAGGGGTACTTTGGGGGATGCCATTGGTTCCCTGCTCCTTCACAAAGGGGAGCTCCAGCGTTAAAAAAAAGGTGGAAACTGGATGGGATTTAATGGTCCTGCTCCTCTCCTCGTCTGAGATAAAACAGGCAGCCCCTTTTGCAGCAGTGCTGAAGATTGGGGCAAAGAGACTCCCATTTCCCAGGAACCTACCTGCATATGGAAACAGAACCCTCTGTAGTTGCCATATGTACCTGCCCATTATCTGTACACATCAGAATGATTACTTGTGTGCTCTTGTGTGTGACACTGCTGCTCCATATCCAAGACTTCCAGTTAGTGTATAACACGGCTACATTAAACATCCCTGTATCCATTCACGCATAATAGATCAGTACCAGTATTTTTGTACACTAGTATATAATGTTGTACTAAATACCTGCTACTTGTTAAATACTGGCTGGAACACAGCTCTGTACCTGGAACTGATGCACTAGAATTTGTGTACAAGATTGTCAGGGCAGGGATTATCTCTTTGTATAGTGCAGTGGTTCCCAAATGGTGCTCTGCAGAACCCCGGGGTTCCACAAAGGGAAAATGAAGGTTCTGTGAGAAAATTCCATCTCGACAGCTGATTGCTCTGCAGCTGCCTGCCCTGTCACCGCTGAAACAGTAGAACTAAATTTAATTGGCTCAACGGCTGGCTGGGTGGCGGGAGGGATCCAGCCATTAACCAGCTGAATTTAGTTCCTTTCTTTCAGCAGCTGCAGGGGAGGGAGCCCAAGAGAGCCCCTCATTTGTCCCGCTACCTGAGCAGCGACACCTCTCTCATTGGCATGGCTCAGCTCACCTCTGCCAGTGTAACACCAGCCTTCCTTTTGCTGGGTGTGCATGGCTGCCTGGCATAGGCTCCCAAGCCAGTGCTAAGGATGGGTTAGTCCTGGGGGCCAGTTAGGGGCTGAGGCGGGTTAATCCTGGGGCTGGGGGGGCAGATCTGGGGCTGAGAGGGGCTAATCCTGGGGATGGGGGAGTGGGTTGGTGGGATGGGGGGATAAAGCTTGAGGATGGGGAGCAGATTTGGGGGCTGTGGGCTGAGGTGGGTAAAAGCTGGATATGGGGGGCAGGTTGTAGGGCGGTAGAGCCTGGGACTTGGGTTGTGCAAATTCTTTTGAGTTTAAAAGGGTTCTGTGGCCAAATAAAATTGAGAAACACTGGTATAGTTTGTAGTACAACTAGGTGCTGATATCGACTGATCTCTAGACCTTGCTGTAATACAGATTCATAATATTGCCTTGAGTACTTAACTGTATGTTATACATTCAGCTACTTGTAAATGGATCTTTCAAACATGTATTTTTAAAAATATATTTGTGCTTGTTCAGAAGTCCTTTGTTGACCTGCTCCAATTGGTGGGTCTAATTCATGTCTGAATTTCTACTGATGTTAGCATATGTTGTGGTTGCAGCTACATGCACAGTAAAATTGGCTGCATGAGAGTAGACTAACAGCATATCTATACTGAAAAAAAAAACCCAAACCCTCCTGTACTTGTGAGTTTCAGAGCTTATTAACTGACCTGGGCTTTTGCTACAGGCTAAAAAATAGTGATATAGGTGTTCCTGCTCAGGCTGGACCCCAGGCTCTGAAATCTGGTGGTGGTGGAGAGTCTCTTAGACCTTATTCAGATCTTTGAGATATTGTAGGAGTCAGTGATTTCAGAGTTGGAAAGTGTGTACAAGACCCTTAACCAATCCTGGCCCATTCTGAATAATCTTCCTAAGGTCCTAAAGCCTGTCATCAATGTTTAATCACCACCACACCATGTATGTATACAGAGCATTAGCTCAAAGTGAATTTGACCTTTTGGACCTTGTCTCACTTCATGACCTCCACTTCATCCATTCTGTCAGATGGAAGCAATGCTGTTCCTCTTACCTCACTTGGGTAGCCGGCTGGGAGGCCCTCTGCTTTCAGCTGCTTCTTCCAGTGTTTGTAGTGCTTGCTGAGCCATTCAACAGAAGGTTCATCAGTAGAATGAAGAGCCTGAAGACCACCATGAAATCTAATCAGTTGACACTTGTCGACAACAGGCATTGATTAATGAAGGCCATACTGACAAAGTGGGTCGTTGTGCAGGCCTCATGCATAGAGGCTGGATGCAAATATTCCTTGTTTTTTTGAAACCTATTTAGCAAAGAGTCCAAAGGTGACATGATGACAGTCAAATCCTGGTAGCTGAATGGTTGGCTCAGTGATAAGGAAACTATTACAGGCATCTTAACTGACTCTAATCAGCAGACCCGTTGATTAGGCTATTCCTGGTAACAGTCTCTTAGAGATGGTTGTGGAAATTCAAAGAGTGGTCCAATGTGACAGCAAGATAGACCATTTTTTCCTTGTGTCTGTTCTTTTCTGTTGAGCAGGACCTCCAATTCAAGTTCAGTGCTTGTGTTGTGGATATGCTCCCTCATTCAGTGAAAGAGCATGACCAGGGACTGCAATAGACTTCAACTGAACAAATAAACTGTCATGTCAAGTTGTTGCACAGATCAAACATGGTGGGTGCAAGCATGGAGTTTGGGGTAAACTGTTAAAATAAGTGTTCAGACAGGACAATTCATCTCCCATATGTAACCCAGTACCTCCATAATCAAATGTGAGAAGTGGAGCTGCTGGTCACAAGTGCCAAATGCACATACCAGGATTTCAAATCCTCAAGTCATAGAATCCTAGGGATGGAAGGGGCCCCTGGAAGTTATTGAGTCCAGCCTCCTGCCTAAAGCAGGTTCAACCCTAGCCAGACCATCCCAGCTGGAACTTAAAAACCTCTAGGGGTAGAGATTCCATCACCTCCCTAGGTAAGTCAATGTGTTTAATATTTCTTTAAAAGTGAACAGGAAATATGGAAAACAAAGTTTTTAGAAAAGAAAGTTGAATAGACTGTCTGAGGAAAGGCTGGGGCAAAGTTTGAGAGAGAAAAGATTACTCATCATTTGAGCCTGAAATGACACCATTCTTCAAGCAGAAACAAACTGGAGCATACAGTGTATTTCTTAGCAGCCCTCAGAAATACTAAGGGAAAACAGCTATGATAGTAGAAAAACCACCACTAGCCATGCATCCATGATAGTGAAGCCTCCAACAAGAAGTTCTAGGCATGTCACCAGGGGCAGGTGATAACACGCTCCAGCTGCACGTGTTGACCTACTGTGACATTACTGGACGTCAAATTAAATATGAAAACCATTTCTGTAACCACCATATTAAGTTTGCACCAAATCTTGTGCCAAGGAGGTATCTAACAAAAACTGCTGATTCACTGAATCTGTTTATGCTACTTGTATATCTGTGCAATGTTTGTATGTAGATTTATAGATATTGGCTCTACGACTGTGATAGAAATGTTTTAGAGCTAAGGATTCACAGTGGAAGGTGTGGTCATCTGACTGGGGAGGTGACATGGGCTGAACAAAGGAAAAGAGGCTCAGACTCAGACTGAGGTGCTGGCTAACCTGGCAGCCACTGGAAGAATGTCCCACCAGGCAACCTGATCAGGTGATCCTCCATTGCCTACATGAAGAAGAAAGGGTTTTTCCCTCCACATGGCCAGTCTAAAAAGATGTTCCTGGCAGTGACCATGTTGTTTTTCAGTCCTCATGAACTAAGCCTGTGTGGACTACGGATGCATCCATCCGGGATGTATTTTCAGGGACTCTCAGGAACAGCAGCTTGTACCATGTCTGTAGCCTACATCAAGAACTTTGATGTATGTAATGTATCACTTTAACAAGTTTTCTCTCTCACCCTATTCTTTCTTTATTAATAGACTGTTAGATTTTTAGATTCCAGAGGATGGGCACAGTGTGCTGTTTTGGGTAAGATCTAATTATTTATTGACCTGGGGATGTGTCATAGACCTTGTGGGGCCTGGATGAATCTGTGCGGATTTGGTGAAATAGGTTTTCGTAACCTTTCACCTGAATCAGGGAGGGTTACTGGTTTGAACATTAGGATCAGCTGGAGAATCTGTGTAACTTGTATAGCTTTGGGCTGGCCAGTGGGGCTGGCAGAGGTACTTTTGGGGCTGGCTTGTGACTCCAAGGGCACTGAGACCATGTTTGAGGGTGAATTAAGTCTCTGTTCTACACCCTTGACTCAGAGCCAGCTGGCATTGAGCTCACGTGGCCGTGCAGGGGGCTTTAGTCCCTGAGGTTGCAGGTTCAAGCACTTCTGTTGATGACCTGGGTCAATTGGCATTACACTTGGTTTGCCTTATTGAGAAGGAGATTCTAACCTGGTCTTTAAGCAATTTGCTCAGGCTAGGATGTCTCAGCCTGACCCAGAAACCCCCTCCTCAATTGTTACATCTACCCTAACTGATTTGCCGCAGGACACACAGGAAGTTTGCCATACGGCTGGGAATGGAATCCTACTTGAGTCCTAGCCCAGTGCTTTAAGCACAAGACAGCCCTCTGAGCTTTCCAAAGTCCTGCCTGCTGTAACACTGTCAAATTCAGTGGATAACTTTGTCCCTGACATTTCATAGGTTTGTTCAGACTATTCCTGCCTATGATATTACATAACTAAAGGAACTGCCATCTGAGAAAGGCCTAAGTATTCAATACTTAATGCAAACATAGGGAAGATATTTTATATTCTAAAATATTCCTAACCATT
Source organism: Carettochelys insculpta (assembly GCF_033958435.1). Lineage (NCBI taxonomy): Eukaryota > Metazoa > Chordata > Testudines > Carettochelyidae > Carettochelys > Carettochelys insculpta. The sequence goes on from NC_134139.1 coordinate 194,005,784, forward strand.
TTGCAGCCCCCTCATTTTTCCTCTTGTAATGCCGTCAGACACCGGTTGTCTGCAGAAGGGCTTGAATCTGTGACCAGAAGGGCTAAAGCCCAGTGCTCTGCCACATGAACTAAAAGCCAGCTGACTCAGCCGAGGCTATAGAGCAGAGACTCCCTCGTACATGGTCTCAGTACATCTGGGGTTATACTTTTTCATACAACTTTCACAAAATGGAGTAGCTATTTTTTGTATGAATTTTAAAATGTGCACTTTCATAGAATCATAGAATCATAGAACAGTAGAGCTGGAAGACACCTAAAAAAGCCATCGAGTCCAGCCCCTGCTCTAAGCAGGACCAAACCCATCAGATCAGCCCCTCCAGGGCTTTGTCGAGGCGGGACTTAAACACCTCCAGGGATGGCGACTCCACTACTTCCGTGGGTAGACCATTCCAATGCTTCACCACCCTCCTAGTGAAAAAGTTTTTCCTAGGCTACGTCTACACGTGCAGCCAACATCGAAATAGTCTATTTCGATGAATAACGTCTACACGTCCTCCAGGGCCGGCAACGTCGATGTTCAACTTCGACATTGCTCAGCCCAACATCGAAATAGGCGCAGCGAGGGAACGTCTACACGTCAAAGTAGCACACATCGAAATAGGGATGCCAGGCACAGCTGCAGACAGGGTCACAGGGCGGACTCAACAGCCAGCTGCTCCCTTAAAGGGCCCCTCCCAGACACAGTTGCACTAAACAACACAAGATACACAGAGCTGACAACTGGTTGCAGACCCTGTGCCTGCAGCACAGATCCCCAGCTGCCGCAGCAGCAGCCAGAAGCCCTGGGCTAAGGGCTGCTGCCCACGGTGACCATAGAGCCCCGCAGGGGCTGGAGAGAGAGCATCTCTCAACCCCCCAGCTGATGGCCGCCATGGAGGACCCAGCAATTTCGACGTTGCGGGACGTGGATCGTCTACACGGTCCCTACTTCGACGTTGAACGTCGAAGTAGGGCGCTATTCCTATCTCCTCATGAAGTTAGCGACTTCGACGTCTCGCCGCCTAACGTCGAAGTTAACTTCGAAATAGCGCCCGACGCGTGTAGACGTGACGGGCGCTATTTCGAAGTTGGTGCCGCTACTTTGAAGTAGCGTGCACGTGTAGACACAGCTCTAATGTTCAACCTGGACCTTTCCAACCAAAACTTGAGACCATTGTTCCATGTTCTGCTATCCGTGACCACTGTGAACAGCCTCTCTCCAGCCTCTTTGCAGCCTCCCTTCAGTAAGTTGAAGGCTGTTATCAAGTCCCGCCTCCGTCTTCTCTTCTGCAGACTAAACAGTCCCAATTCCCTCAACCTTTCTTCGTAAGTCATATGCTCCAGCACCCTAATTATTTTGGTCACCCTCCTCTGGACCCTCTCCTGTGTATCCACATCCTTCCTACAAATGGGGGCCCAGAACTGGACACAGTAGTCCAGATGCGGCCTCACCAAAGCCGTATGAAGAGGAATAATCAGTTATCTGGATCTACTGGCAACACTACTCTTGATGCAACCTAATATGCCATTAGCTTTCTTGGCTACAACGGCACACTGTTGACTCATGTCCAGCTCCTTGTCCACTACAAGTCCCAGATCCTTTTCTGCAAAACTACTACCGAGCTAGTCGGACCCCAGCCTATAACAATGCTTGGGATTCTTCCAGCCCAAGTGCAGGACTCCGCACTTGCCCTTATTGAACCTCATCAGATTTCTTGCAGCCCAGTCTTCCAATTTGTCTAAGTCAGTCTGGACCCTGTCCCTACCCTCCAGTGTATCTACCTCTCCCGCTAGCTTAGTGTCATCTGCAAACTTGATGAGGGTGCAATCCAATCCCTCATCCAGGTCATTGATAAATATGTTGAATAGAACAGGACCCAGAACCGAACCTTGGGGCACTCCACTAGAAACCAACGTAAGAACATCGAAATAGGCTACTTTGACATGTATTGTCTACACGTCCTCCAGGGCTGGTGCCATCGACGTTCAACGTCGAAGTAAAGACAGAGAACATTGAAAGGAGACGCCCCGGAAAGAAATGTGGAGCGTCCAAACACACGTGTGCTCCCCATCAAAATAAGGGGCCAGCAAAGCCCCAAGCTGCTCCCTTAAAGGGCCCCTCCCAGACACACACAGCCTGCACAGCACGAGATCCACAGAGCCAACAACTGGTTGCAGACCCTGTTCATGCAACATGGACCCCCAGCTACAGCAGCAGCAGCAGCAGCAGTCAGAAGCCGTGGGCTAAGGGCTTCTGCATGCAGTGACCGTAGAGCCCCGCAGGGGCTGGACAGAGCGTCTCTCAAACCCTCAGCTGATGGCCACCATGGAGAACCCCGTTATTTCGACGTAGCGGGATGCAGATTGTCTACACATGCCCTACTTGGATGTTCAATGTCGAAGTGGCATGCTATTCCCATCTTCGGATAGGAATAGCGATTTCGATGTCTTGCCGCCTAATATCGATTTCAATGTTGAAATAGCGCATGTAGACGCAATGCGTACTATTTCGACATGGTGCCAGCTACTTCGAAGTAGCCGGCTAGTGTAGACGCACCCAGTAAGACATAACTGCCTTTGTAAATCTCCTGGCTGCATTTGTAAGCAAACCTGTACTATTATTTTTTTTACTTTTTTATTTTTTTGGAAAAGATGTCTTCTATTCCATTGCTCAGTTTCTACCTTTTAGACTTTGTTCTTCAGGATAAACTGGTGTGTTTCACAGTATCATTTCTACCACTTTAAGATGTGGTGAGGAACAGTTATCCCCTTGCATAAAAACACCCTTGTGCCACGGAGCCACGGGAAGCAGAGCAACCTAGCAGCCTGCTTTGCTCTGCCGCTGTCTTCTAGACAGGATGCTGCACTTCATCATGACAGTGAGAAGGGGTGTGCTCCAGCCCAGCCCACTGCACTCTGGATCCCTTAGTGATGCAGCCTCAGGGGAGCAGGTTGGGTTGGCTGAGATAGGGTGGCGGAGCGGAGCCGGCTGCTGCGTTTCTCCACATCCCACGGCTCCCACTGTCACAGTGAGTGCAGGAGGCTCAATCCCTGTTGCTCATACAAACTAGTCAACCCACCCTTAACCCCTCAGCCACCCTGGGCCCTGCAGCTAGCATCAATATGGGGGACTGTCCTATCCATAGGATGTTCGAGGCTGCAAAGTGTGGGGCCTAGGGCAGCTGCCCTGAACTGTCTCACGGAGGGATGTCTCTGCCAAAATAACAGCTTCGAGGATACGTACATCATACTTCACACTAATTCTACAGACTGGGCAAACCATCTGTACTCTCGTCTGAGAGCAAAAGCTGCGTCAGTTTAGTAACAAAGAGGAAGCCGTGCGTCAGTTTAGTAAGTGATTATACTTTCTGTGATTGTATCCTGCCTATATGGGGCCTGGATTCCATAAGGCTTTGTCACTTCTAAATTTGTCTCATCATATATGTTTCCAGCTCACAAATAAGATGCATAATGCATGTTGGTATATCCCCTGGGAAACCTATTCGGAGGGCCAGCTGAATTTCAGGGTCTGTTGCTCTGAAGAGGGGGCTTCCACTAATCTACCAATTTAATATCCTTTGGGACCATAAGCAATGAAAGAGTAATGCTGTCTCTGCTGCATTTGGGACAGGTGGCTGTTTTCAGTTTGAAACTCACAGCTGATGGTCCCATATGCCCTAAGGAGATTTATGGAGATATGTTTAAACTGAACTACCTGGTTCTAAGATGCTGAGGCCTACTCTACTTTATGGCAGGCTGTCGATCTCAGTCATGCAACATCAGCTATATGAAATACCCGAGACCCCAGCTGAATGGATTGATTGATGCCTGTCAACCTGGTGAGTAATGAGGACATGCCTTGCTATATTGTTTTTTTTTCTGGAGTGTTATCGCTGATTGTGGGAAATTTTTTCAAACGTACTCAGGAACCAAAGCCCACACTCATAAAGACACTAAAAACTAACCCCTTTCCTGGGGCTCATCATTCTCATGATAACCTAAAAATTCACTCAAGACTGTGGTCTGTTTAGTTGCTTTTGAGGGTCCTAACTCAAGGCCTCTATATCTTTTGTCCCCAGAGTCTCTCTCATCCCTGATATCAGTGGCGTCCAACAGCAATTAAAGCATCACCGCACTTGTGGTTGTGGTCCTTCTACATTTGCCACAGCCTGCCCCCCCACTCTAATTTAATACCCTCCCCCAGACCCAGGCACCCTCAGCCCCTCCTGCTCTAACTCAATGCCCTCCCCTCTCCCCCAGAACCAGGCACCCCCAGCAACCTCCCCCTCCAGCTCTAACTGAATATGCTGGTGAGTCACTGGGGCTGCTGCTGCTGGAGCCAGGGTTGCGCTGAGCTGCAGGAGCAACACCCAGCCACAGGAGTTGAGCTGGGGCTGCAGGAGCCAGGCTGGACTGCAGGAGACGTGCCAGGCCAGAGCTGCTGGGGCCATGCTGCTCAGGAGCTGCGCCATGGCAAGAGCCACAGGGGCTGCTGCTGCCACCACGTGCTTGTCCCACCAAGTGCTGGGGCACGTGCGTGGAGTGGGTGGAGGGGACTCCACGTGTGCAGCTCTGAGGAGCTGCATTTAAAGGTTCCAAGAGTTACGGGTGGCTCCAGAGCCCAGCAGCACCACACCGCAGTGTCCTATTCACCACATGTGGCAGGTGGTGATGTATTGGACACCATGGCCCAGAGAGCCCACTGAACACTTAATCAGCAAGATCGACACCAGCTAATACAGTGTGGCTGCTTCAGGCAAATATTACCGGGTGTTTCATTTTCCCAAAAGTTATATGCAATGACTGGTAAGTTCCTTGAGGTCCTATTACTGCTTGTTTACCCTGCCTAGGGAGCGGCAGCAGATATAGTAATCGTGATGAACTATACCTCGGAAGAAGTGTTGATTACCTCATACCTGTAAGCTATGCTGATGCATATCCATCTTAGCAGAACAATGGAATCAGAAGTCACATGTAGCTCCCAGGATATTCTCTGCAGCAGAATAAATTCTATAAAGCCACAGCAAATTTACCAGCATCTGGGATTCAAGTTAGAGCAGCAATGAAGTGCGGTGAAGGAGCCGGAGGAATATGAATTGTTAGGGGCCTGTTCCTGCTTGGAGTTTCACATGGATGGACCCCTGGACCAAAATCACTGTGGATTTGCATGAGTGCAGGAGTCCACCTGCATTGAATGCACAGTGTTCTGCTTGCTCACTTTTATCATGAGAACCTGTTGTCAGGTATGTATCTACTCTGGGGGTCGGGGTGGGAGAAAGGTTCTTTGGGGTAAAGTGTACCATACTTGCTGTCAGCAGAAAGAGGAATATGTCTGGAAAGTTTGGCCTAATTCCAATGGCCGGGCTTGAGATAGAAGCATGAAGCAGATGTGGATTTCGCTGAGCTACATGCTCTGATGCAGCCTTCCTTTTCTTTAGAAGGAGAAAGAAGCAGGGGCTTTTCCAAGTGGGGAGGGGAGATCTGTCAGGGATTTAGGCCCTGAGCCTGAGAACTGGGCTTCACTCTGGTCACTTTACCAGGTAGTGACCCAGGTAAATAAACCTTGACATAATTGCTTGGCCTGCCAACAGTGGGGGACAAAGAGGGCAAATGCCCTGGAGCCTGGCAGCAGTGGTGGCTGGAGCCCTGGGCCCTTTCATTTGCCACCAGAACCCTGGGCAACATTCTCCAGGCAACACTGAGTGCTGCCTGGGGTAGGCCTGGCACACTTCTGGCTGTGCTGAGGCTGCCTGGGGGAAGCTAGCTCTAGCCCTGCTCTTTCTCTCTGAAGCCCTGCCTCTTCTGGGGCTGCAGAGCCACTCCCTCCACCTTGCCCAGGGGCCCACCGAGGCTGTTGGCCCCACTGGTCATTGGTTAGATTTCTTCAGGTGAGTGGGCCCCGATGAAACTAGAGGCTGTGCATTTGCAGGATGAAAGAGGAAGTTGCCTAGTTTTCAGAGATGCTGATCACCCAGTGCTCCAATCACTATGTGCTGGAGGGGACTCAGGAAGGCCCTTGTTAACAAGATGATTTCAGCTTTAATTTAAAGTTAAAAGTATCTTCCTAGCCCTCTTCCTTGGGAAGGTAGCCTTGGAAGTGGAAATTAGCAGCTAGGGCTGAGGAACAAGCAGCTGAGCTCCCACACGCACTTCTGAAGTCAGTAGAGTCTGTGGGGTGTGGGCGTACCTCTGAGCATCATCTCACTGAACAACTCCCCCACCTTGTAATCCTAAGGCTAGTTTTCTGCATTGTGGAATCTGCTGTGTTTGAGAGAAGGAAGAGTTTGGTGAAGAAAAGCTCTATCCCTAAACCCTTGTACTCCACGTGGAGCACAGGTCATCTCCAGTCTCCTCCACTTCACTCTGTCTTGGGACAAAACTTCTAGCTGACCCCAGGAGTACCCCAGTTGTTGTCCTTTAATTTCAGTGGACCTCCTCCATATTGTCCGAGGTCTTCCTCTCTTGCATTTTCCTTGCGGGTTCCATTTGAGAGCTTGATGGGCCATGCTGGATGATGGTTTTCTGGGTGTGGCCTAGCCATGCCCACTTCCTTCTCTTGATTTCAATGTCAAGGGGTTACACCCTCCCTGCCCCAATAAATAAGTAAATAAATGAAACTAAGGGTGGCTGTGCCTGATGCCTGTTAAAACTCTCAGCCTTTTCTAGGGCTGGGCCTAGCAGCCAGTAGGTTGTGCTATCACACGTAGCTGAGGATGAAGTGAAGGCAGCTGCTATTGCTACCCTCTTGCATCTGAACTGTAGCATGAACAAAGGCATGTGTGCCACCTTAAAACTACATTGATAGTTCCAGCACTGAAGGAGGAGGAGGCTGTGGCTGGTGCACTGAATGGCAGTCCTGCTGGGTTTTGCCAGGGGTTAGTAATAATTTGGAACTAATGGATTCTTTTCTAGAGGAGCAGTATTGTGCCCTGGGAATGTTATACCAATTGCTGGCGCAGGCCTTGATCTTGCAATTTACTTGACATGGGTGGACTTCAGTGCCTGTGTGAAACTCCTAGCAATGACCTACAGGCAAAAATATTTGAAAGACACCCTGCCCCCCCGACAACTGTTTTGTAGCATGTTGCTCTTTGGATTGATCTTATTGGGAGCAGCAAACGCTCAGTGCTTCTGAATATCAGGCCACCTTCTTAGATATGTCAGTACAGATTTAAACACTCCCAGCTTTGAAAACTGTGACCGTGTTGTGTGTGTGTGTGTGTGAGAAAGGATTTCAAATTGCCCAGTAAAACCTACTGGGTTTTTCCAGAATCACGCTGGGTGCTTGAATGAAAAATAACCCTCTCAGATACTCATTCTTGTCTAACTCTTTATGCCTGTGCTGGCTTCTTGCTTACTGCTAAGTATCTGCATTAGCAGTGGCTAGTAGTGCTGGGTGTTCTGAGGCAGCCCCTGGCTTGAAGTAGTTTCCATCATTTACAGGGTTTACAGTTTTGCTATATGGCTTTCAGCATCCACACCATAGAAAAATGTTCCAACACCCATAGCAGTGAATTGGAGCAAACTTTGTGCTCGGGTTATCCTAAGCAGTACGAAAAGGGGGCTTTAGGACCCTGAGAATTCCTCCAAGACCCAGGTAGGTCTGTCTCTTTTGTCAGTTTCACTCACTCTGGGATCCATTCACTCACTCACTCCCAGGGAAGTGTGTGCAGTGAGGTGCTTTTGCTTCCTGCTTTGTTGCTGTAATCATTCCCAAGCCAGGGGACTAGTAGTGATCTCTCTGCAATGAGGAGTATCAGGCTGGGTGGAAAAAGAGATTTCTTTTCTCTGGAAGAAAACAAGCAGCTGAGGCTATTTAAGGATGAACTGCCTAGATGCGTCTCCCACTTCTACCTTTCTCTTGGGAGTAATGTGCTTGACAGCTCTCAGCAACTTTGCTAAGACTTCCTCGGACTTTTCAGGTAGGAATGAAGCTCTAATCCTCTGAAGTGTATTGATGAAAAGTGAGTGAGAGTGGGTAATATTCTGCAAGAACAGTGCAAGAAAAGCAGATCCGAACTGGTCTGAGTGCAATTTTAATTCTTTTAAAATATGATGAAATAAATAGATCTTCAATTAAGAGGATTTCAAGTATTTGAAAACCACCCTAGCAACCCCAGCTAAGTTATTTCAGCAGAGATGTGTCTGAACTTCTTTAGGAAACGGGGCAAGGGGAGGGGGAGTGAAGGGAATTTTATAAACTTTCTCAAGTTTTGGTGTTAGATGGAAATATGTATTTGTGAGAAGGTGGAAAAGGATTAGCTTATGGGGTTGCAAAGTTTCTGGATACAAGTTAAAACGTATAGAGCAGAATCAAGATATTATGGTTCATATTCTGACATCTTTGTTCATATTAAATAGTACCTATAATCAGCAAATAGTTCACTGCAGTCAACAGGAATACTAAAAGAGTAAGATGCTATCAGCTGTGAGTAAATGGACTGGTATGTGAACCTATGTTTACTTATACAATGGTCAAAAATTAAAGGTACACACTTCTATAGACATCATTATCAGTTTTACATTTTAACAGCATATATTATGAAACTTTCACAGTAGTTACACATATTGCACTTTAAACATGTAAAATTCTGTATGTTTTATGACCATTATATAGACCTGTAGTGGTCACCTTAAAATTAGATTTCTGCTGCTTTTCCCTGTGGTCGTGTAAATATGTCAAAGAAACTCCAGCCTATAAAACATTGAGAGATCTATTTTTGCAGGAGATTAGGCATTGTCCGGTCACTAGTGTAAGACAGTATTGACTCCAGAATAGCTGATTGAGTTGTGAATGCATTTGTGTGTTTCTTAGAGCTAAGAACTTGGTTACAAAAATAGTGTTTTAAAACTGTTCGGTGGATGAGAGCTGCCTGTTATAGTTTGTTGGTGGAAAAATGTCATTAGTGAGAACTGTGTCATCAAAAGATTTAGACTGAAGTACAGGCTTGCAGTTTCAATACATCACAACATTACAGCTTGGTTCTTGGGAGCCAATGTGTTTTCGTGTTGCAGAAGGATTTCTGCCATAAAGGAGGTGTTTCTTGTAGAGCTGGGGACTAGAATATGGTGGGGTTTAAGTCTTTTACTTAAAGTGTATTGAAGGGGCTGACCTGCCTGGGATTCAGTCTCTTTTGGGGGCAGATCAATTCTGTGGCTACCATTCAAAGCAGATCTGCCTGTGAATGGAAAGAGCGGAGGCACTTCCAATTTATAGTGGTTTGTTCCCTTTAAAGTTTCTTTAAGCACTGAGCTTTCTCTGCATCATTTAAAGCAAGCTGGTGCACAGTGGTTGTGTGCAGGGTGGGCTACTTAGGCACAACTGGTGAAATCGCCCTTTATATTTTAATTCCTGTGCAGAAAGTACCGAGCCCACTAAAACATAGACACTTTACATCCCAGCCAGCCTTACTGGTGAGAGCATAATCCTGTACACTGGGATCTTAAGGCACTAGTATGCATGTCAGTTGGCCCAGTGATACGGGCAGACACGAAATCAATGCTAGCAGGCCAGCTAGAAAAAAAACAACAATTCAATAGCAGATGGGGATGCTGGCTTAGAAGGATGCTATTACTGCTTTAAACGGGAATATAAGAAAGTCAGTGTTAGCAAAATCATGTCGTATGGGTACCAACAAATATAAAACTATCCTGGCTCAGTTCAAAAGGAGGAGAGAGGTCAGTGGTCTAAGCGTTAGCGTTAGACGATTCAAATCCCCCCAAGGAAATGCTGGGCTTTGGCATTTCCATGAAGTCCAATAAATTGGGGAAGTTTTGAGTGTGGTCCACGGCACCTGTTGCATTTGTCCAAAGTTCTCTCTTACCCACTTGCTGTGTTGTAGAGGTTTGGATGCTTCATTTAAATGTTAGAGGGTTTTTTGGTCACTTGTTCTCTCACACGGAAGGCTATGGAACAGAGAACAAGTCTCACTCGAGGCATGGAGTGAGCCTGCCATTTTGTGCATGCTACTGTAACACTACTTTGAGCGTTTTGGTAGCTGTAGAATGAAAAGTGCTAGACAATACTACAATATTCCTTCTAACAATGCCCAGCGCTTATTTTCCCCCTCATCTCTGCCCCCAAGGTCCCCATTTGAATTTTACCAGTTGCAGGGGCAAATGCCCGGAATGGCAATCCGACATGGTCACAGTGTCTTGCCCCATGGGCTTAATGGCTTCTGAAGCTACTGTCTCCATTATCTCCTGCTTGCCGCCCTTACCTGGAGAAAGCACTACCCATTGGTGGCCCCAAACACGACAGGAACATATGTCCCTTCCACAATACTAACCCATGCACGTTCTTTATAACGAAAGGGAAACGGGGCCTCCTTGAGCTGCCCAGGGCCCTAAGCAATTGCAAAGTCGGCTGTGGCCTAGCGCTGGCTTTGCCCTCAACTGTTGAAAACCTGTGTTGGGCACCTTTGTCCTTGCTGGGCAGGGCTGAACTGGACTCACATTTGAGCTCATTCGTGCTCCTTTATGATTTATCCCTGTCGTGCAGAGCACCAGGAAGGCTTGGCAAACTCCCTTACTTTCCCACTGGGGTTTCCTAACCACAGGCTATTTGGGAGCATTTACTCAGATGTGTAGAGCAGTGCCCCTGCTGGGAAAGCAAGCACTCACAAGGGAGTGCTGCTACCAGGAAAAATGGTTACTGAGGGTCCAAATCTGTAGCCCAGTGGTGGGGATCCTCTTTTGGGTGAGAAGAAAAAAAAATCATTGACCTGGACCTCAGTTTAGAATGATACAATCCCAGGGCTGGAAGACACCTCAAGAGGTCTTCACGTCGAGCCACCTGCTTAAAGCAGGATCAGCCCTAACTAAGTCATCCCAGCCAGGACTTTGTCAAGCCAGGACTTAAAAACCTCTAGGGATGGAGATTCCACCACCTCTCTAGGTAATGCATTCCAGTGCTTCGCTACCGGCCTAGTAGTGAGGAGCAAAGTGAGAAGCAAAAAGAATTCACCTTACTACCTCAAGCCACACCCCAGAAACATACTAGAAGATTTTTGGGGCCCTCCTAGACTTTGGAGTGGGGCCAAAAATTAGGGGTTCAGGGCATTGGCAGGAGCTGATGGGGATATGGGGTCGAGGGGGTGTTGGAGTGGGCTGGGGGTGTGGGATCTGGGCAGGAGCGGAGCACAGGGGCAGGGTTGAGTGTGTAGGCCCTTGCCAGGAGAGGGCTTGGAATGGTGGCACATACCTTGCACAGATTGGGCTGGGCTGAGCATGTGACTTTGTGCACCTCAGGTACCACTCGCGGTCACTCACATTGGCTGTGACTTGGCCAATGGGGTGGTGCCTGAAGCGAGCGCTTCCTCCCCTTCTCAGGCAGAGCTGGTGGGCTGGCTCCCACCCCAGCTTTCCTGAATGGGGCACATGAGACTCGGGGCTCACTCTCATGTAGCAGGGAGCCAGTGCCTCTGGCGAGGCTGGAGCACCAGTGACAGCTTTTGCTGCTGTTGTGTTTCTGGGGTGGGGTTGGGGGACTGATCTCTGAGCCTTGTGGGCTGGCTCTCCACTATCTCCTGCTTGCAGCCCTTATGGCCAGATCCAGGCCATAAGTTCCCCACCTCTGCTGTAGTCCCTGCACGGGCAAAGTAAACTGTGTGGTGAGGCCCTGTCCCATTGTTCATGTTGCTCTAGGAAGGAGTCTTGCTGTTCCCCTGGCTTAAGGTGGTTTACACGGGGTTTACAGTTTGGGTCAATGGCTCTCAGCACCCCCAGCTGTAAAAAGTGTTCCAGCACTGGACTGAAACCAAGGACCCCCAATGTGCTTGGAGCTGTACAGTGAGAGAGAGGGAGTTCCTGCCTGAAGAGAAACATGAATGACAATGGGCTGTAGAGGCTGAGAGAAAATGAGCGATTTGCCTTTGTTCATGCAATGGAACGCTCATCTCTTGACTCCCACGGCAGCACCATACTCACTAAACCCCGTGTTGCTGTAGCTTTCCCCAGCACCCACACTGCTCAAGCAGCTTGAATTGTAAAAAGGAACAAACTTAAGTGTTTGTCGCATTGGGGGCCCTTGTAATCTGAGATGTAAAAATAAAAGTTCCTTATCTGTGAAGTATTTGGACTATGTGCAGAGTTGTGAAGGGTTTTTTTTAATTATAGTTCTTTAGACAGCTCTGTGTGTGTGTGTGTGTATGTTTGTGTAACCTGAGACTCTGCCACCACCTCTGTGAATAAGGCATGAGCCGCCACCTTAACCAATCTTAGTGTTTGCACCAGTTGTGTCATTTGTCACACTGTGTTTCTGTTCAATGGATCTAAGGCTGAGAACCCTGTGGTCCTACAGTCACCAAACTCTCCATGCTTTGGCATTTGTACATTGTACCTTTAGTGACGGTCTTGTGTCTTCATCCTCTTTCAGAAAGAAAAGAGCAACAAATATACATCGAGATGGTAACAGCAGCAACTTTTCTTACCTGCATGCTGTACGTAGTCTTTATATGTAATCTGAATATTTCGCACTTCTGGAGCATTTTCTAGCTAAGGGCATCAAAAGGATTTACAAACATTATTGAACCCAGGGGAGCAGAGATCTATTATCCTCCTTTAACTGGTGGGGTAACTGAGGGCAGCACAGAGATTTTGGGGTCCAAAGTCCCATCTGAAGGCTGTAGCAAAGCAAGACTAGAATGCTGATCTCCTGGGTCTCTGCATTAACTGCAAGACCCCCAGGATTAATGCAGGGCCAGGTGAAATCCCTGCTGCATATTTACTTGTTGATTCTTATTATTCTGAAAACTTTTATGGCTTAGATACATAGACTTTCAGGCCAGAAGAGACCATTGTGGCCATCTAGTCTGACATCCTACACGCTGCAGGCCATGGAATCTCACCCATGCTGTAGAGGAAGGCAAAACCCCAGTGGGTCTCTGCCAGTCTGATCTTGGGGAAAAAAATTCCTTCCTGTCCACAAATGTGGTGATCGGTTGTACCCTGAGTCTTCCAGTGAGCTCCATCAGCCAGAACCAGGGAAAGAATTCTCCGTAGTATCTCAGAGCCCTTCCCACCAAGTGTCCTTTCTCCAGCTGCTGGGGTGTTTTCTGCTGACTGTCTCATCATACCATCCCTCCCAGAAACTTATCAAGCTCAGTCTTCCCTCCTTTCGGTGAGTACTGGTGTCAGACCAAAACACGCTCTGCCCCTTGGACATGTATATAAGCTGACTCATTGTACATTTACAGAGCACCTGGAGGCACTGATCTGGAGTGGGGCCCCTGCTAAGTGATGTACAGATTCCTGCTGTGACTTCACCCAGAGATGTAGGCAATGAATGCATGTATTTTAGAAATGTGCATCTGTCTGTCCGTCTGTCTGTGAGTCTGGTTGTTCAAGAACTCCTCCTAAACAGTAAAAGCTAGGACCCCCCCCCCGATATGGTATGTGGCATCCTTGTTACATACAGCAAAGTCAGGCTTTGGTTGTGCCAGGGCAATCAGAGGTGTGTGGAATTGTGATAGTTTCATGTCAAATGGAAAGGGAGGGATGTGAGAGAAGGGATAGTTATACTCACCCATGGCCACAGGGAGGCAGCAAACATGGGGGACAGTTATACTCACAAGTGACCACAAGGGGGCAGCAAATGCCCCAGTGATCACTTGCTGGCTGGCAGCACAGTACCCCACCACCCTGGCCTGCCTTGGCAAGCAGCTACTGTTGGCTCTGCCACCTTGGGCTGACCCCCTGAGGCACCAGTGGCTGTAGTTCTTGGACTCCCTCATCCTGGAAGATGTTGGAGGGTGGGCTGTGTGGCACCCCCCCCCCCCAGACCTAAGCAACGCTGGTTAAGTCTACTCGCGGTGTTATAAATGAAATTCTAGTAGTGTAAGTGGGGTTTGTGAGGAGGAGGGGAACTTATTTAGAGTCAAGTCCAGGGTTCATTCCAGGCCCTGACCATGTACTGAGCTCTGTGGGGGGGAGCTGCTGCAGAGCTGCCCAAGAACGGTGTTTGGCTGGAGAGCCTCGCTGCAGGTGCAGGGCCAAACTGATCTCTTGAGGTGGGGATGACATCATCCCCTTTGGATTTCCTAGTGTGTCTTGCCACCTCTGTGCGTCTGCACTCACCAGAGTGCCTCGTGCTTCCTCTGCACTGCCCCAGTTTTAGTCACCATCACAGCTGCATCGACAGCCCCTGGTGCAGACCAGCAGCAGCTTTGTTTGTGGTGACAGATCTTAGAATCAGGGTATATGGCAGGGTGGAAATCATGCCTCCTTGTTTCATACCCTGCCTGCTGGGTGTTTATACTACTGCAGCTCTGGTGGATGTGTGTGTGTGGGATGGTGGGGACTAGGAAGACCAGGTCATACCATGCAGGCTCCTTGGGACTGCCCTGCACCTCCCTCACTCCTGGTGCTGGACAGGTGTGAATGGGGCCAAATGTGGCCCTTAGAGCTGATTTTAAAATGCAAATGTTGAAAGCTTTGCCAAGAGCTGCTGTCTGTGTTCCCCACCGGTGGGTATGTTACAGGCCCTCCCCTGGGCCAGCTCACTGAGGACAGGAGTACTCACAGCTCTGTCTCCAGAGTGCTGCCGCTCAAACTGTAGCAGGTGATGTTTTTAGCTCTGGAGGTCCTTAGGTGCAATGGCCAACAGCAGAGTTAAACTATGGGGTCAAAGCTGCATTTTTTAATGACATTCTCTGGGGCTAGGAAGTGTCGTTAATTTATGACTCTACAGCACCAAGCACAACCGGATGCTGCTACAATAGACATGTTTGCTAATAATGCCTCGCCTGGGTCCTGCATGCAAGATAACTGCTGTGCAGCTTTCACGACAATCCCTTGAAGACCCTTCCCTACATGTAAACGCTGCCAGAGTGTGTTTTGTTTAAGCAGGACTGGCTTAAATTCTGAACTCCTTTGTCACCTACCTGCTAATTGGCTCATTGTGTTTGTGGAAGCTGATGGGGAGAGGGGTAGCAGTGGCAGGAGAAAAGCCCCCTCTCCCTGCTTGCATTTAATCAGCTCCTATAAAGGCAATTTGTTTGACAAGTCCATTCACCAAATTATCACCAAAATGGACCAGCTAACAGCTTTTGAATGGTGTTTAAGTAGACTAATGTATTAGGTTGGGGATGTGAATGGGCGTTGGGGGAGGTCCATTATCCCAGCATGTTGAAAGCTGTGGGCAGTGGGCGGATGCTGTGTGTTCACACAAGGGAAAGAGAAAGCGATTTGTTCTCACTGGCTCTAACACAGTTGTGCAATGTGGGAAGGAGGGTCTGTATTTCTGGCCTATAGCTGGCAAAGAACCAGGGGCTAAGCTCAGTTAAGCCCCTCACCCTCTCCCCCATCCTTCCATTACCCTAATCTAGGCCTGTATGGAGGCTGACGAACATCTTATCTTAAAACCCAGTTTGGCCCCTTCTATGCTGTTTGGCCAGCTTAGCCTCACTGGGCTTCAGGTATTGTGAGCCTTGTGCGGGCTTAATGGATTTTAACCTTAGAAGAGGCTAATGAGATCATCCCATCTGAACGCCTGTATAGGATTTCACCTGGTGATCTTCTGCATCAGACCCAGATCTCCTATTTGAGCTAAAGCAGAGGGGCCAGGCCCAGGTATGGTCTATGCACTGAATTACTCAAAACCACTTTAACTAAATTATCGTAACCCGCCTCAGCATGAACACTTACGTGGGTCTGAAATCAGGTTAGCTTAAGTCTGACTTCAGGCTGGAAATAAAGACGTACATTTCTGACGGTGAAGGTAGTTAACCATTGCAACAGTTTTCCATAGGTCATGGTGGATTCTCCCTCATGGAGCCCTGCACAGATACAAAAACATGGATCAGTGTCTGATCTGCATCTGCCAGGATCAACCTGGGATCTGACCTGCCAGCAGCTAGCCATCTTCTACCTTGGTCTGCTCCTGAGGGAGGAAGTAGAGATGCGGGGAGTGTGGGGGGATCTTTGAATCTTTCAGGTGTAACCCACAGACCTACTGGGTGTGGTTCATTGCCCTATGAAGGGGACACTAAGCAGAGAATCCTGAACAGCACCCACTCCTTGGAGGTGTGTAGGGAGCCAGCAGACACAGCCTTAGTGTTTTCAAAGTCATCTGCTAACTGTAGTAACAAAAAGTAAATTGAGCCTGTGCGGCTTACTAGTCAGTGCATGTGCCCCTCTTCGGACTGGATCCAAAGAGAATCTGGCTCCAGGACAGAGCTAATCAACTTGATCAGCCTGGTTGTTTAGCTGAAGCCAGAGGGTCTCATGGAAGGCAAGCCCTGGGGCAAGGTGGGAGGGTCATGGAGCTATGTGACCCAGAAGGGGCAGGTCCCAGGGTGGAAGAGACAGGGCTTAGGGCAGTCAGCCCTGAGCACAGCCCAGACTGTGGTGTTCCCCTCGCCCAGCTGCCAAAGTACATGGGGCAGTAGCTAGAGCTCTGGGCCCCTTAGAAATGCTAGGCCCCTGTGCAACTTCCCCACTTCTCCCCGACCCCTGCTGATAGCGGGCCTGGCTCAAGCTGTGGAAACTCATGCTCTTAGCTGTGTTCCTGGTGTCAGCCAAGCTGGGCCATCGCACCAGCCGACTGTCGGCAGCATTCAGTACTGCGGCTGTTCACTACATTACAATGCAGTCTGACCGGCGAAATTGATGAGCTATAATGTGGTGGCAAAGAAGTCTGTGAGGCCTGACTTAGCTTACAGAAACATTTGCGCTGGTCCTGGGATGTAGAGGCAGAAGCACTTGAACCCTGCGCTAGCTCTGCTGTTCAAAAACAGTGTACAAATGTTAATAGTGTGGACAATCCCAGCGGTGATCCTGCCAAGTCATGTTTGAGGCACAGGGAGAAACCTGGACTGTTGCCCTCCGTTAGCCTGTTTTGTGACTAAATGGAAAACTGTAGGCTCCAGAGCTCTGACCACATACACACGCACACTTGAATTTGCTTCTGCAAATCCTGTGTGTGTTTTAGAATATAATATCTGAAGTTGAACTGTAAGTCTCTGCATGCCCAGACCTGAGCTGGGGCTGACATGTCTGTCTCCCCTGCTGCAGTTGATGACATCTTCAACACCTAAAGCAGTATAAAGAATGCAGCTTCTCATGTTACTTTAGGCATGGTGGATGTTGTCAGGTGTAACAGAAGAAACCCTAAGGGTCCAAATTCAGGTGCAGTGATAGAGTTTAAACAGACTGTACACAGGTATTTCCCTGCTGAATTGAATTGGGCTGCTGAAAAACACTGTGATTTAGAAAAGGGAATTTTTTTTAAAGTCTGCTTGGTTATTTTTAACTGCATAGGTAAGAGGGTATCAGGGGAGCCCCAGAATAAAGACTTGTGAAGCAGGTTGAATAAATCTGTATCCAACAAACAAATCTATAAACTAGTCAGAATCCTGTAGAACTTGTTTGAAACAACCAAAGTTCCCCCTGAATTGGCATCCTCTTACAGTAATGCAGTGTGTGCAAGTGAAGTCCGCAAGTGAAATTGACTAGAAAGTGACTGTAAACATAAGTGAAACTGACTAGTCTCTTTTAATTGTCCATATACAATGATAAAACCAAGTATAAATAGTGGAAAGGTCAATTTGTGTTTTATAAATTAATTTTGAATAGTGGGTCCTCTGTTCGAGAGAAAATATGGACCACAGTTTTCAAACTTAATTGTCTAAAGTTAGGCATCTAAATATATATGTAGGCACTTTAAAATGGCCTGGTTTTGAACTCTGAACACCAGATCTCCTAGTAAAATCAGTCCATCTTTATTAATTTAAATGCTTAACCATTGATTTAGGTGCCCAACATTAGGCAACCAAAATTGAAAAATTTGGCCATGATTTCTAACACCATTGTATTTTCCTCCTGCCTAGATAGAGGTGAACTTCTCAAGCTCCATCCATTCCATTCTGTTAGCATGGGTATGCAGAGAGGAAGTGATCCAGTGACAGTGAATCCCATTCGTCAGAGGAAGTTGGATGAGACTTACAATTTTCACAGTATCGGAGGGGTAGCCATGTTAGTCTGGATCTGTAACAGCAACGAAGGGTCCTGTGGCACCTTATAGACTAACAGAAAAGTTTTGAGCATGAGCTTTCGTGAGCATAGACTCACTTCATCAGATGCTCAATTTTCACAGTATTACTCATGTACTCATCATCGCATGGGTAGCAGTCTGAGCACCATTCCACACAGAATGGTGAAGAACTAAATTCTGCAGTGACATACTAGTGCAGTAACTCCATTGACTTTCCTGGAGTTTTGCAAGGTATGAATATAAGCACTGAATTTGAGTCTAGTGTCCTCTTGCTGTAGAAATCCTGTAGAGAAGTAACAATTCTGCCTTATCCTAAGTATTATTAAAGCAAAAGTTGGAGACAAAACAGCACCCCTCCCCCAACCTTTTTTTTGGCTGCAGCTTCTGTCTCAGGAAAGATTGGGTGCTGCGTCTTAGCTCTGATTCGGACATCTGACTGATCTGAGTATGTCTGTCTCAGCACATTGAGTGAGAATGAGCTCATGTTCATAGCAATTAAAGTATGTACTTCTGCTCCTTCAGCGAAAGCTTAACCCTTGGATACCTTAGACTTGAGGCGTGTTTCTTCATGTCAGGGAGAAATGATGATTTGGCAGCTCTGAGTCATTTACACAATAACATTAAAGGCACCTTAAATGTATCTGGTAACCATAAATGCAGTCAATGGATACTACTTTGGCATGGGATGTGGCCCACACAGGCTACAAGTGCTAGCCTTTAATGCTCCATTTGTACTCTAGCTGGCTGCACAGGTCAAGATGGAGTGTTGTAACTTGGCAGCTCCAATCTGTCGCATTCACTGCTGACTGCTAAACTCTAGATAATCCTGATTTAGGAGTAGCCTTACAAGACTGGACGTACACGTGACATGGCAGAAAACGTAGGAGTAGCATTGGTTTTACATTAGCAAAATGTGTGTCCTTCAACGCCTGTTGTGTGCCCTGTGAATGGGAAAGTCATGGCAAGGGGAGAAACCAATCTCTCAAACGCTCTGGCTTCTGAGCCAGGCTGAGGAAAGATCTGAAAATGACTCATCTCATTAGGCTGTGCTGCATCGGGCCTTTTGCTGAGAGCAGACACTGAATCTGGTTAGAAGGGCAATTGCAGCTAATTCCAGCAGAAGGCTTGGGCAGCTGCCTAGTACAGAGGTCATCTCAGCATATGGATGCTGAGTCAGCGGGGCAGAGACTGGGTCCTGTGACTCCTGCATCCTAGGTGTGTGCACTAACCACTAGGTTATTATCCAGCTTGTGTGAGCTTTCTCTGCCTCAAAGACTTTCATTGAGCCACAGTGGAATGGCTTCCACAGGAACGACAGAGTGAAGCCCACACCAGACTATACCATAGCCCAGTCGTTCGGGCATGCACCTGAGAAGTGATAGGATTGGCTCTTTCTCAGGCAGAGGAAGAGCTTGAACTGGGGGATCTCCCACATTCCAGCTGCACGCTCCAGGGAGAGCTGCTCCTCCATTTTTGTATGAACTCTCCTGTGGGGCCCAATGTGATAGACTAGCTCTGAAAACACTGCCTGGATCAGGCCTTGCAGGTGAGTTAGGGAGAGGGACAACTCTCTTGCCTGCTTCCAGCACAACCCTGGCTGGGGCTTAGGCCTCCAGATCGCGAGAGAATCATAGAATCATAGAAGAGTAGGACTGGAAGGGACCGTGAGAGGCCATCGAGTCCAGCCCCCGGCCCCCACAGCAGGACCAAGCACTTTCTAGACCATCCCTGAAAGCCACCTATCTAACCTCTTCTTAAATATCTCCAGTGATGGAGATTCTACCACCTCCCTTGGCAATTTGTTCCAGTGTTTGATCACCCTGACAGTTAGGAACTTTTTCCTAATGTCCAACCTGAACCTCCCCTGCTGCAGTTTAAGTCCATTGCCTCTTGTTCTATCCTTAGAGGCAAGGAAGAACAAGTTCCCTCCCTCTGCCTTATGACACCCTTTTAGATACCTGAAAACTGCTATCATGTCCCCCCTCAATCTTCTCTTTTCCAAACTAAACAAGACCAATTCTTTCAGCCTTTCTTCATAGGTCATGTTCTCTAGACCTTCGATCATTCTCGTTGCTCTCCTTTGGACGCTCTCCAATTTCTCCACATCCTTCCTGAACTGCGGTGCCCAGAACTGGACACAATACTCCAGCTGAGGCCTAACCAGTGCAGAGTAGAGCGGGAGAATGACTTCTCGTGTTTTGTTCACAACACACCTGTTTATGCATCCTAGAATCATGTTTGCTTTTTTTGCAACAGCATCACACTGTTGACTCATATTTAACTTGTGGTCCACTATAACCCCTAGATCCCTTTCTGCTGTACTCATTCCTAGGCAGTCCTTTCCCATTCTATATGTGTGACACTGATTGTTCCTTCCTAAGTGGAGCACTTTGCATTTGTCCTTATTAAACTTCATCCTGTTTACCTCAGCCCATTTCTCCAGTTTATCCAGATCCTTTTGAATTATGACCCTATCCTCCAAAGAAGTTGCAACCCCTCCCAGCTTGGTATCATTTGCAAAAAAGGTAGCAGCATGTCTGTGCAGAGCAGGAATGGGCACCTAGCTACTCTTAGGGCAAATACTGCGTGAGTCTGAGTGCTTGCAGGTTGGGGGGCAGCTGTGCAAGGGCTTTGTAGGGCTCAGGTCTGGGCTGTAGGTGCTTAAAGTGGCTGTTTTAAGTTCTTCTGTGAGTCTAGCTCTGGGTGTCTCTGGTCAGTTACAGCAAAGTACAACAGTGAAAACTATCCCGATGGTAAGAGCTCAAGAACGAAAGCCATTTGCAGTACACAGCCAAGAAGTTTCATTGGCCTTAAGCTCAGAAACTATATATTTTTATTAAAAAAAAATCAAGTGGGTCTGTCCCACGAAAACTCATCACCGAATAAATCATTTTGTTAGTCTGTAAAGTGCTACATTTCTGCTGCTTTGTTGTGTTGGAGTACAGACTAACATGGCTACCTCTCTGCATATATTTTTATTGTTCAGCATCATCTGCTGGCATCATACCTACCTATGAGACTGACTAGTTTCCCTAGACAGCATGCCTGTAACATTAAAATGGGTGCAAAAGAGAGAATGCGATTACCCTGTTTTGTTTTGTCCTCTGTTTCCAGACCGGTATTTTACTTATGTACTGCTGAACTTGAGCAGAGTTGAGGGTGAGCATTAGCTTATAAGACTAGCTCTAGGGCTTAAAGTGTGGCTTTACTCTAAGTAACTCCACAATTACCATTGTGGGCATTTCATCTTTATTGCCCCTCAGTGACACTCTATTTACAAGTCTAATCATCGTGCCTGTACACTCAGCTGGGGGTCCTGAAGGGTTTGTTTGGGTTCATTACTCCTCAGTTGCTACCTATTAAGCACTTTCCAGTATAAGGTCCTTTTTCTTCTTGCTTATAAAGTTTTATATATGAAGTTGCTTATGAAGTTTTCACCAGACTTTAACCATTTAGGCTGAAATTACTTCCTCTGTCTTACATATGACACTCCCATTAATATACCTCAGAATACTAGCCCTTTTTGCAGCTGCATCAGGTTATTGGTTTATGTTCAGTCTGTGATCCATGGTAACCTCCATTTTCTTTGCACAATAACAAAATGGAGAAATGAATTCTATTTCCTTCCAAAGTGAAGGACTTCACACTGAATTTTATCTTGCTGAATTCAGACCATGTCTCTGGTTTGTCAAGATCATTCTGCATTCCAATCCCATCCTCCAGGGTGCTTCCAACCTCTCCAATTTCAGTGTCATCTGCACATTTTAGAAACATGCTGTCCGCTCCATTACCAAAATCCTTATGTAAGTACTGAATAATGCAAGACCCAAGACTGACCCCTGTGGCACACCACTAGATACATCCTCCCAGTTTGATAGTAAATCACTGATAACTGTTCTTTAAGTATGACCTTTCAACCAGCTGTGCACTCACTTTATGGTAATTTCCTCTAGTCCACATTCCTCTTTTCCTAGTTTGTCCCATATGACAGTCTCATAAACAATGTCAAAAGTCTCACTAAAATCAAAATATGTCACATCTACTGCTTCCCTCTGCATCCTCTATGCCAGTGACCCTGTCAAAGAAAGGAAATTAAGTTGGTTTGGTATGATTTGTTCTTGACAAATCAGTGCTGGCTATTCTTTACAACCCTAGTATCCTCCAGGTGCAATATATGTTCACTTATTTTTATAACTTTCTCATTAGCTTAAGATTTGACTCTGAAAGTAAAGAGAGAACCTTAGTAAGAAGATGCCAGTTTTACAGCCCCATGCTCTAGGGATTAATATTCTTGGCAAGATAAGAGTGTACTTTCTTATAGCTAGGGTTTAAAGGTCAAGATACAAATTAGGTGTGAATTTTCTGAATGGCGTGAGTAATTTATATTTATAGAGCTCCTCCATAAATGAGCGATAGGGTTTCTGGAGATATCTTGCTTATATGACTTCACATTTTTCCTGCTACAAATACAGAGTCAAAGGTAACCACCTTAGCTGTATAGTAACAGAGAGATAGCTGTGCTAGTCTATATACTATCAAAACAAAAAGCAGTCCAGTAGCACTTTAAAGACTAACAAAATAGTTTATTAGGTGATGAGCTTTCATGGGACAGACCCACTTTTCAGATCATAGCCATACCAGTCTATCTACACACACACACACACACCAGTCTGGTATGGCTATGATCTGAAGAAGTGGGTCTGTCCCACGAAAGCTCATCACCTAATAAATTATTCTGTTAGTCTTTAAAGTACTACTGAACTGCTTTTTTGTTTTCACCTTAGCTGTTGGTGAATTCACTCAGATGAAATGCTTTGTATTTTAGAAGATTGGTAACCACTGAATTTTCTCTCTCTAGAGTTTATTGTTCACATAATTCTTTGAAACTTGAGATGTTGACCTGATTATTTCTGAAGCATTTCTCTCTTTTCATCACCTTTTGTTTAGATGTCGCTACTGTTGTGAAAGCTTGTTCAGCTTCTTGATTTGTGTGCTCAAACCACATGAAAAATCAAAGTGGCCAGACCTTTAGAAAAGTGTCTATAGAGCAGCCAAGTGGATCCCCAGTTGATGATGATACACACATCTCACGGTGTCTGCATCCCAAGCTGTGCTCACATTTAGTTTATTGTTCAACTAACAGTAAGTTGCCACACTAATTCTTGTTCAGTGAAATAACTTTGCTGGAATGAATGGTGTGGAGGAAATAACAGTTGAAGGCAAGACTGTATTTGCCAAAATGATCTAGGTTTAGGTATGCTCTTAGAGACTCCCGACAGACTAAGTCTCATGTCAGCCATAGATATCTGACAGTGGGACTTTTAAAGAAAGACTTTTTAGATGCTGGCTGCTGTATTGTGTGAAGCAGCCAAAACTATTTCTGTGAAACTCCTGCTGTTCCGTTTCACTATTTTGTCTTCATCCCAGCTCTGGAGTTTCACTTTTTCAAGACGAGCTACAAAATATGGCAAGTGTGTGTGCAAAATAAATCACATTTCAAATGTAGGAAAATATATATTCACCCCAAATGCATCATATGTTAGCGTGGGATTTCATTTCTTTTTGCAATGCCGTGATCCTCGCTGAATGGCAAATAGGGGTGTAAAGAGCTGCTCTGATTCACAAGGAGAATATCTAACACCTCCATCGAAGAGTTCTCCTTGCTGAGGAAGTGGGAATCACTCTCTTTTATTAAAAAAAATTCTACTTCTCTCTTTTTTAAAAATTCTGCTTTTATAATTGGAGAGGGTTAGGTAGGAAGAGGTTCAAGTTTAAACTTGCCCATGTGACAAGCTTGTTTTGCTTATTGTAGGCTGCCTGATAATAGCCTCCTTGGCAAATTAAGCCGTGGCCCTCCTTTTGCAGCAATGGGAACCAGTCTCATTAGAAATAGAGCCAGATTAGTAAAGTCTAATCTACCGGACAGATATGCATTCTGACCCCAGCAGGCCTGAGATGTCTTTTGTTCACATAACCTTCCCATGCATTTTCCCATCATCCGTATGTTAAAAGTGATGGAGCTGATGGGAACTTGTTTCTGCTCAATAGAAGCCTGTTGCTGGGAAGAAGGGAAGATGTGGACAATGTTGTGTCCACAGTTGTGGTTTAAATGTCTCACTTGTTTTACAGTATATCGAGCACGTGCTGATTAAGGGGCTTTCTGGAGCGTGCTGAATTTCTGAGCTCCTTTTATAATGGAGTTGGGGGTGGGATGGGGACAACGTGGTTCCCATTAGGTGGAAGCAGGACTTTCCCTGGCTTCCCAATGTAATCTTCTGCCACTGGTTCGTCAGACAAGCTTCCTGAATCATAAAAACCCCCAATGACACCTGTGCAAGCTCATGAAAGTACCATGGGAAAAGGGGCTGGTGACACCCCCTTTAGGAAGAAAGGGATCAGAGTTGTTCCTCTGCTGCATCTAATAAGGAGTTATGTGTTCTCCCAGGGATGTTTCTAACACTCAGAACACATGGAGGGAGAATCTGCTTCATTTTCTCTTGGCTAAAAACCATTTCTGGTTTTCAGAGAAGGCCAGGACTCAGTTTATCACCACTGCCTCTGACAGTACCCATCTCTAGCTGACCTCTGCAGTGGCTGTCTGTCCCCAGGGGCTGGTAAATCTATGCCTGGCTGGTGCAGGAATGAATTAGTGGATACAGCAATTTATAGTGGCCCGCAGCTGAGGAAAGGAACAGCATCTTGCAGGAAGGTGGGCAGTTGTCTATGGCCTGGCAGATCCTTGTTTCCTTTGGGTTGTTCCAGTTGTTGCAATAATTCATTGCTCTCTTGCGTAGTAGCATGGAGGCCAGGGAGAGATCCATGTGACGTATCTTTGTTTATGTGAGTAGGCCTTAGCAGTGTGGGTGGTCCTTGGGAATCCATGGGAGTGCTCCCATGAAAGACAGGATGCAGGGCTCACATAATTCTATCGGTGGGGAGGGGAACCACAGTAGAGCATCTCTTTAACCTCTGCTCTGGGTAACAGCATTTGCTTCACTTGATGAGGAATGTGAACACTGACGTACTGCAGCATCTTCCCCAGCTGTGCCATAAATGCTACTTTTGATGTCACCGGAAGAGTAGGTGATCATGTGTTTTCAGATTTCTCCAGAAATGCAGAACGTTCTCAGCTACTTTCCCCCTGCCGTGACCGAGCCAGCCTGTCTGGGCCTCTATTTCAAAGAGGGCTGCATGTCACTTGCTGAAGGGGATGCAGGGACCATTTTTTTTTTGGAGAGAGGCTGTGTTGGGATGGCCCATTCCAGTGGTGCTGGTGCAGCCCCCATATGTTCAGTCATCCACCCCAGCACTGCAGGGGTGTGGAGTGACCCAGGGCATGATGCAGAGGTCAGTCATGCTTGGAATAAATGCGACTACCCTCTCTTGGTTGCACTCAGGTCCAATGCCAAGTGCAATCCAGCAGTGAGTACATTACGCCTTTTCAGCTGGAGACATGGTGATAGGTCCCTCTGCTTGCTCTGTGCTTTGTCTTCCATCATGGCTGCTCCCAACAAGGAGGGCTGTCCCCATGAATTACCAGACTGATTCTGACAGCCAGGAACTGTTACAAAAGGCGTGTGAAGGCAGAAAGGCTCATAGATATTTTTCCAGGCTTGGCAGAAAATGGCACTTTTGGCACTTCCCCCACACCTGGTAACAGCCAAGAACCCCCCAAACAATCATCCCCCCAAAACCACCACCATCCCCACACAGCTGAGCAGAGCCAGGACAAAGACACAGTAGCACAGCTGGAAGTTGGAACCCACTCTGACCGCTTTGGGGGTCTCACATGGTGGGTTGGGGGGATGGTCCCCAGAGCTGGATCAGACTTGCTGAGGCCCATGGGCAGAACTGAAGCCCAAGCTCCTCTGCTTGAGATCAAAGCTGAAGCCCAAGTCCCACCACCCTGGGCCAAAGCCTGAGGACTTCAGCCCTGAGCTGTGGGGCTCTGGTTTCAGGTTCCCTTCAGCTTTTGCCTCCCTCCCCAGGGTGGTGGGACTCAGGCTTTGGCCCAGGGACTGAGCCTGGGTTCAGGCTTCAGACCCCAATCCTGAGGTTGTATGTAATGTTCCCTCCAATCTTTTCTATCCCTGTGCAGAATAAATGAGTTAATGTGCACCAAGGCACGTGCAAATGTGCACCACCAATAGAAAGTGAAACCTAGCTGTGGGGGCTCTGGTAGTCAGCTGGGCAGCATTGCAATCTCTCCTGAGCGGCCCCACAAGTGCCGAGCTTATGGGGAACGCTGGCTGCGTAGTAATTTTTGTTGTCAGACGGAGTTGTGATCAGAGGCTGAGATCCCCAGCAGCGGAAGCGAGGCTTGCGGGAGAAAGGACAGTTCAGTCTCTTCACCCATTCAGTCCTTGATTTCTAAACTGAAACGCCCCAGAGGGTTCATGATCCACAATTGGTGAGTAAATGAACAAACTGGAATGGGAGGACCAGGCATCAGAAGGAACAGATGTCGATTGTATAACAGGTATGCTTTGTGGTCATGGCATTCATGCAGACAATGTTGCCTCATTCACAGGCTCGCGTCCATGCACGTGTGGGACAGTCTTGCCTCAAAGAACTTACAGTTTTAGAGACAGTGGAGTGTGTGTGTGTGTGTCAGAGAGACAAACACCCTGGGTTACAAAAATAATAAAAGCTAAGTTGCTTTACATGGGAACACTTTTGTGGGGAGCATGCAGCAACGTGTGTATTGCTATTCCATCATGGACAACTTCTGCAAGAGACTGGGTCAATTTCTAACAGCAAAATTATCGTTAGCTCTGCAAAATTACCAGGCTCCTAAATGCACACACACTGCCACTAGATACACTGGAGGAACAGCTCAGACCCTTGGCAAATGATCATTATACCTGCTCATGCTTGTGAGTAAGTATGAAAAGTAGTTTCTGGAAGGGGTCGCTTCCTTGAAGCTTCTCTTCTGTGACAGCACAAGTCAGCCTGGGAAAAGCAACTTTTAGAGGTTTCACCTCCCTCTTCAAAGCTCTCACCCATCCGCTTCCCATTACTTTCCTTGCTGAAGTCCTGTTGCAATGACTTGCTAAGCTGTAACGTCTGCAGAAACCAGTGACCAATGCAGCCAGTGAGGGTGGAGCAGGCACAGTGCCAGCAATTCCAGAACCCTGGGCAGAGCTGTCCATGGGCCCCCATGCATGCACAAGATGTGCCCACAAAGCCAGGGGCTGCCTGACATTGAGACAGTACTGTGCCTGTGCTGGTTGGCGTGTCCAGGGTTCCCATATACACACCCAGTAGAGTTGCCAAGATGTCCAAATGCAGAAACCTGAAGACTCTTGCCCTGGCCCCTGCCTCTTCTTTGAGGCCAAACCCCCATCCCACCTCTTCTCCGTGGTCCCCCTCCACTCATTCACCATGTTGGAACAGGGAATTAAGGTGCAGGAGGGGTGCAGGCTCTGGGAGGGAGTTTAGGTGTGGGTTCTGGGCTGGGGCAGGGAGTTGGGGGGTTGGGGGGTGAGGGGCACAGGCTGTGGGTGGGGGTGGGGGGGAGGGGACACACAGGCGACGGGGGCATGGGGGATGGTGGAGGGGTGACGGAGGGCGTGGGTGCAGGAGTGGCTCACAATGGAGTGGTGGCAGGGCCCAGGTGGCCAACCACAGCCTGGGTGAGGGTGTCCAGGTTGGACGCCTCCCAGTCCCAAGCTTGCCACTCCATGGCAAGACACTCCTGCGCAACGCCTGTCAGCTCCCTCAGGGTGGCCGTGTAGGCCGTGTCCCCTTCCTCCTTCTCCCCGGCCTGGTGGCACCAGCAGAGGGACCAACGGCGGCCCTGTGCTGTCCCCATTTGGGGCCTGGGCTGCTCCCCCTCGCCCTCTGTGGTCGGGCTCCCTGGGCCCGTTGTGGGGCTGATCTGGCTGCTGGCCGCTGGAGCTGTGGAGACGTAAGGGGAGAAGAATGGGCCATTAGTCCCCGGTGAGAGGCCCCCTGAATCCCGCCACCCCATCCTGGCGGTCCTGCAGGGACTGCATCCAGGGTTCCCCATCTGGGTTGCAGGAGCTCTGGCTCTCCCCTGCCCCCCTCGGTCCCTCCGTGGCCTGGCGGCCCATGGTACTGTCCAGGCCGCATGGTACTGAGTGCCACACGTTGGCCCTGTGAGGCTGGGGTGGTGGGGCCATCTGGCCTACCCATGCTGTGGGGCTGATGTCCCCAAGGGTGGGCTGTGGCGACCCTGGGCAGGGTTGCACGCCCCCTCCCCCGGCCCTGCAGCCGCCCATGTGCAAGTTACATACCTGTGGGCACCTCCAGGAGCTTGGGCGAGGTGCGATCCGAGGGGACCAGGCTGGATGGGCCTGAGGGGACTTCGATGATGAGGGCCTCCTTGCTCAAGCCCTCGTCATCACTGCTGGCCGGGATCTATGGTGGGTAGCTGGAGGTCTGGGGTGGTCCTCCCCCTCAGTCCCATCCCCTCCTGCTCCGGCTCCACTGGGGGGGGTCCGCCATGTTGAGGAACACGGCCGGGGGTCCCGCCTCCTTTGGCTCAGGGAGGTGTTCAAGATCTTTAAAGTAGGGGCAGCTGGTGGGCGCTGCCCCTGACCGCCCAGCCGTGTCCCGAGCCCGACAGTAGGCCTGCTGGAGCTCCTTCACTTTGGGCCTCACCTGGTCTGGGGTCCGGGTGGGGTGACCCCGGCCAGTGAGGCCCTTGGTGAGGCTCTCGAACGTGGGTGCATTTCAGTGCTGAACCCCCATCTGCTGCAGGACCTCCTCATCTGCCCAGAGGGCGAGGAGCTCCTGCAGCTCGGCGTCAGTCCAGGAGGGGGCCTGGTGCTTGGGGGGCTGGCTCACCTCCTGGAGGGTGCCCCGGTGTTCTTGGGGGGCCCCTGGAGTGGGCGGGGATCAGGTGTGCTGGCCACGGTGCCAGGGAGGCCGGTAGGAGGGCTGGAGTGTCGCCCTTGCTGGATGGCTGGGCAGCAGCGTGGGCTCCCTGCTGCCTGCCCCCTCTCAGCTTCCTGCCTGAGGGCTTCTGGGAGCCTGCATCCTGAAACGCAGCTGGACGCTGGAGCATAGAGCTCTGCTTGTGCTGGGAGCAGCGCCACCGCTGCCTGCCAGCTGATCACGGCCATGGAGGACCTGCTCTTTCGAAAAAGCGGGTCACAGAGCGTCTACACTTGCTCTCTTTCAAAATCATCTTTCGAAAGAGGGCGCTTTTCCCATCCCGGGAGCGGAGGACCAACTTTGAAAGAATGGGGGAGTTCTTTCGAAGTTAATTTCAAAAGAGCACCGGGTCACTGTAGATGCTCCGCTGCTTCTTTCGAAAGAACTCGGTCTTCCGATCTTGATTTCAAATGTACTTGTTAGTGTAGATGCACCCATGGATAAATTGGAGGATTGGACCAAAAGAAATCTGATGCAGTTCAACAAGGAGAACTGTAGAGTCCTGCATTTGTGATGGAAGAATCCCAAGCACTGTTACAGATTGGTGACCGACTGGCTAAGCAGCAGTACAGTGGAAACGGACCTAGGGGTTATGGTGGATGAAAGGCTGGTTATGAGTAAACAGTGTGCCCTTGTAGCCAAGAAGGCTAACGGCATACTAGGGTGCATTTGGAGGAGCATTTTGAGTAGATCTAGAGAAGTGGTTGTTCCCTCTCCTCAGCACTGGTGAGGCCACATCTGGAATATTGTGTCCAGTTTTGGGCCCCCCAGTATAAAAAAGATGTGGATGTGCTGGATCAGATTCAGTGGAGGGCAACAAAAATGATTAAGGGGGTGGAGCACATGACCTATGAGGATAGGCTGAGGGATTTGTGCTTGTTTAGTTTACAGAAAAGAAGACTGAGCGGTGGTGTAACAGCAGCCTTCAACTTCCTGAAGGGGAGCTCTAAAGAGGAGGGTGAGAAACTGATAGCAGAAACAAGGAGTAATGGTCTGAAGTTACAGAGGGAGAGGTGTAGGTTGGATATTAGGAAAAACTACTTCACCAGAAGGGTGGTGAAGCACTGGAATATGGTGCCTAGAGAGGTGGTGGAGTCTCCATCCCTAGAGGTTTTTAAGTTCTGGCTTGACAAGGTCCTGGCTGGGATGACTTAGTTTGGGTTGATCCTGCCTGAAGCCTGGGGCTGGATTAGATGACCTCCTGAAGTCCTTTCTGGCCCTATGATTCCATGATTCCATTTATTCCTGCTTCCTTCTTGTGTCTGGCTGGGAACTGCCGTCTGGCCACTGCTGTCACAGTCCCAGGCCTCCCTGAAAAGACAACCTAGAGACTGACACAAAACAGGCATGATGAAGCAATTCATCTACAGGAGGTGTCCAGCCAGTATTTCTCTCACTCTTTATCATCATCGCAGAGTCATGCTGGTTCCATCAGACATTCTTCAGCTTAAGAACATCACCTTAGCAAAGAACTGAAGCCCAAGTATATGAGGTGAATCTGAAGTCCATTTAAGTCACAGGACAGACTCCTAATAGACTTTGTGTTGGAAGGAAATCTAGAGGTAAAATAATGCTTAGAACATGATTCCCATTGTTCTTGCTGTTCCCCTGTTTGGGAGCAGACTGCTGTTCATTCATGCTGAAGCAGCCTACTGCTTAGTCTTTCTGGGTGCTAGGGGAGCTAACCAGATGCTGGCTAAGAGGCTACAATTGGGAGGCAAGGGGCTAAGTTCATTAGTTGATGGGAGGAGGCATGAAGCCAGTGGGGTGAATAATGAAATCTCCAAATATATTCTGTAGGCCAGATGGTCTGGCATGGCTAGCCCCTGACACTGGAAACAATGAGGAGAGGGGAGGGAAGGAGTGACTTGGAAGGACAAGGCCTGCACATATCTCCTGTGCTAGGGAGCGGTTCATTGCAGGCAAATGGTGTTCATCCAAGGCTGATGTCCCACATGGAGCTCCCCACAACCTAGTCGAGGATGGAGGCAGTGAGGGAGGGGAAGGCTTGCCGCAAAGGTCAGTGTTTCATTACAAAATGTTTCTGGGCGTAGAGGACAGGTGATCTGATTGTACAGAGGCCAATAACCCCGAGGCCTTGTGCACTTTGAGGAAAGGGTTAGTCACAGACTGTTTATAATGCCATACAGGGACTTATCACTGTTACAGTATCTCCCTTCCTGCAAAGGTGCACCAATAAGCCATGAGAAATTTTGTTTTTTTTAAGCCCCAAAGACATCTCCTTCAGCCTTATCCCTTAGAGATTTTTTCACATTCAAAGCATCATATGAACAGCGATTCCCACAGCAACCTTAGCCAAGCACCACGGGGAGCAGGCAGAGAAGCAAAGTTTTCAAAAGCAACCTCTGATTTTTGGGAGTCTGTTCTTGGCCAATTTATGACATGCTTAAAGGTGAGCAGCTGTCAGTTCCATTCAAAGTCTGTGTGTGTGGGGTAGGGGTCAGCAGTTTCTGGAAAATCTGGGCCAAATGCATTTTGAATTGGGTACATCCAAATTAAGATATTTGATATAGAATCACAGAATAGTAGTATTGGACAGGACCTCAAAAAGATTCTCGAGTTCAGCCCCCTGCATTCATGGCAGGACCAAGCATCGTCTACGTCATCCCTGACAGATGTTTATTTAACCCGCTCTTCTATATCTCCAATGATGGAGATGCCACAGCTTCCACAGGCAATTTATTTCAGTCCTTAACTGCCTTAACAGGAAGTTTTTCCTGATGTCCGGCCTAAACCTCCCATTCTGCAATGTAAGCCCATTGCTTCGTAACCTATCGTCAGAGGTAAAAGAGAACATTTTTTTTCCTCACTCCTCCTTATATAACATTGTTTTAGGTACTTGAAAACTGTTTTGTCCCCTCTCAATCTTCTCTTTTCCAGACTGAGCAAACCCAATGCATTCAGTCTTCCCTCATAGGTCATTTTTTCTAGACCTTCAGTCATTCGTGTTGCTGTTGCTTTCCCCAATTTCACCATATCTTTTCTCAAATGTGGTGTCCAGAACTATTCCAGCTGAGCACAGAATAGAGCAGAAGAACTACTTTTGGTGTCTTGCTTACAACACTTCTATTAATGCATCTCAGAATGATTGATCTTTCTTTTTCCCCCCAACAGTGTCACACTGTTGACTTGTATTTAGCTAGCGGTCCATTATGACCCCCTAAATCTTGTTCTGTAGTACTCCTTCTTTGGCAGTCACTCCCATTTTATATGTGTAAAGATGATTAGTAATTCCTAAGTGTAGTACATTGCATTTGTCCTTTATTGAGTTTCATCCATTTACCTCAGACCGTTTCTCCAGTTTGTCCAGATCATTTTGAATTATAATCCTAAACTCCAAACCACTTGCAACCTCTTTCAGCTTGGTATCATCTGCAAACTTTATAAGCATACTCTCTATGTCAGGAACTTAATCATTGGAAATATGGAACAGAACAAGGCCCCAAACTGATCTCTGAAGAACCTCACCTGTTACGCACTTCCACCATGACTGTGAACCATTGATAACTACTCTCGGAGAATGGTTATCCAACCAGTTATGCACCCCCTTACAGTAGCCCCATTCCAGTTGTATTTCCCTAGTTTATTGATAAGCTCATGTGAAACTGTATCAAATGCTTTAGTAATGTCTATAGATATACCACGTCTACTGCTTCTCCCTTATCCACAAGACTTGTTATCTTATCAAAGAAGGGTGTCAGGTGGGCTTGAAACAATTTGTTCTTTACAAATCCATGCTGTTACTTATCTACTTATTATCTTACAGCTGTTTATATTTATAAGCCAGAATATTTGAGAACAGTTAAGTGACTTGGCCAAAGCTACATGGCAGGAATTGGTACGGAGCTGGGATTCTGAGATGCTAGCTATTGTTCCTGTCCGTGGACCATTCCTAACATCCATGCTTGACATAAGGACTTCATTTGGCCCCTCTTCCCTTTTCTGATCTTTCTTTGCAGCTTTGTTTGCTTGCTGAAACTGGAGAATAAAGAGCAGCTGCTTTGGACTTTGATACAAGGGCATAAAACCAAGTAGGTGGCAACCAGTAGCACATAGGGGCTGGCACATGTGGCAGCAGCACATTGTCATTTTTCTCTAGTGAACCTGGGATGAAGCAGAGGGCCCATTATGGGCTTTGGGACAAAGGGCTAACAGTGTTGACTGGTGCTCAAGGCTAAAATTGCCTGAGAAAAGCCTCCAAAACTGTAGCCAAGCTGCTGTTCATTGCGGAGTATTCTGCACAAACACGTGAGAAGCATTCTTTCAGTAACTGAGGGGTTACGGTGTTACACTGATTTACCCCATGTGAGGTTCTGGCTCCACCATTAACAAATGATTTCTGTGCAGAAGGCTGCAGCAATGGTGCAGCTTTTAATGTAGGTAGCTCTCCATCAGTGCCTTGTAAGGTTAGCTCCTGGCATGATACAGAGGCCCCTGTTTGGCAGCCCTCATGCAGGCAATGCCCTGCGTGAGTTCATAAGGAAGGCTGAGTTTGACCTATTAGGGCTTTTGTATGAAAGTGCTGTAAAGCAGTAGGTAAATAGCACAAGTGAAATGCAGCCCCTTCTGGGGTGAAGGGTGGACTCTGACTCGTGTACAATGAGCTGCAAATGCAAGATGATGATGTCCTTAGAATAAAACCGAGCATCAATAGACAATGCTGGGGGTCCCTCCTACTGACTCCTCCAGCCTGCAGCAGGGCTAGTGCTTGCCACAGAACTGATTAACTAGCAAGCAGTGGAAGGCATAGAGCCTATTGTATAGCCTGGGTGATCAGAGGGTCCCCCCAGCTGATTCCATTATAAATCAGAATGGCTCTGGGCGTTAGGCTCGACAGAGCAATGATGGATGATGTGGGTGGAGGAGGTGAGGCCTGGACACTTCAAGAAGGACCCTGATCTGATAGGGAGTGCGGTGGGGGGAGGGAGAGGGAAGGCCCGGCCACAGATGATGGATACCTGCTGTTTCTCTGAAAGGAAAAAAGGTCAGGCTGGGCCCTGCTGGGCCTCTCAAACAATATGGGAAAAAATGTTTGCACAAATCTCCGCCCATGTACCTTGTGTGATAGCTGCAGTGGTAGGCGCACGGGGGCTCATAAACATAAAAAGTGCCTTCTCCCACTCAGTAACACGCTTGACAAAGAATAGCAGAGACTAGGGCTGCATAGGTAGCAAAATCCAGGCATATGTAGGCACCCTTCTCTGTGAAGCCATATACAGACAAAAACTCTGATCAGTCCCCACAGGGATTATCATCCCCATTTTTCAGATGAGACCCTTCCCCAGTGCAGGGAAACTGAGGCACAGGGGTATGTGACATGCCCATAGCTATGCGGTGAGTCACTTTTAGCAAGTGTTGGCAATTGGGAATTTCTGGGCTCCAAATAGTAGCACCCCCCTCAAGCATGATTCTAGCTTCTGGTGGTAATGCACAGCAGCCAGAGAGCTGCCCTAACTGCATACCAGGATATACAGGGGGAGATTTCCTGGCTTGTGTACAGCTGGTGTAGTTGTCTCTAAGCCACGGCCCTGGTGCAGGGATTGTGGCTGAGGGTGTGGATGGAGGTACAGTCTAAGAGAGAGGTTCTACAGCGACTCACAGGCAGAGGAACAATCCCTAGATGTCTGCTCTAGCAAGTGTAGTCCAGAGCAGCTTTTCTGACCTGAGGCAGGCATGAATCAAGTGAGTGGAAACTGCTCATAAAGCAGGGGTGGGCAGTAGGTAGTCAGCAGGCTCAATACGGTTTGCCAGGGTTAGCTCCCAGAGGGCAGCCAGAGGCTTCATTCACATGGGCATCTGCAGGTATGGCTGCTTGCCGCTCTTGTTGGCCACTGTTCTCTTCCAATGGGAGCTGTGGGAAGTGGTGGTCCAGTCTGCAGCTCCCATTGGCTGTGAATGTCCAAGCACAGCCAATGGGAGCTGTGAGTGTCCATGCCTGTGGATGCGCAGGTAAATAGTGTCTGGCGGCCTTCCAGGGGCTAATCCTGGCAAACCACTTCTATCCCCTGGGCCACTTATTGACCACATCTACCTCTAAAGCCACTTTCCTCTTCCCCTTTCCTCCATAGACACCAGGTGCTGGGCCAGGAGATCTGGCACCTCTGCTCCAGTATCACATATCTTTTCTGTCTTTGAAAGTTATCAGCATGGAAAATGGTGACTGACTGACCCAGTATGGCCATTCTTACGGGGCTGACCACAGGTGCTTCTAGCCCAGTGTCCTGTCTTCCAGCTGGCCAGTGCCAGTGCCCCAGAGGGAATGAACAAAACAGGTAATCGTCAAGTGATCCATTTCCCCTTGCTCATTCCCAGCTTCTGGCAGACAGAAGGATAACATCTTTGCCCATTCTGGCTATAACCATTGATGGACCTATCCTCCATGAATGTATCTTTAAAAAAAAAAACAAAAAAAAAACCCCTTCCATAATCTTGGCATTTACAACATCCTCTGGCAAAGTTCCGCAAGCTGGCCCTGCACTGTGTGAAGAAATGCTTCCTTTTGTTTGTTTTAAACTTGCTTCCTACTAATTTCATTTGGTGGTCCCTAGTCCTTGTATTCCGAGGACTAACTTGAGACTTGCCTCTCCTCTGGTGGGTTCCAGGACTAGCAGCTCCAAGAAGCAGTCATTCAAGGTGTTTATAAATTTTATTTCTGCATCCCATCCTGAGGTGAAGTGTTACCCAGTCAGTATGGGGATAGCTGAAATTCCCTCTTATTACTGAGTTTTTATTTTTATAGCTTCTCTAATCTCCATGAGTATTTCATAATCACTATCACTATCCTGGGTAGATGGCTAGTAAGATATCCCTACTACTATATTATTATGAGCAGAGCATGGTATTACTAGCTACAGAGATTCTATGGTACAGTTTGAGTCATTTACGATTTTCAATTCATTCCACCAAGTTTCTGTGATACCTCTTATCAATTGCCTCTTTTATGCTCATCCTTGTTGTCATGTTTCCCATAATAGATGTAATTTGTAGTTATGAAATATCGCTTATAAGGTACAGAAGGCTGTTGTAGTTGGAGGTTGTGGCCTTTGTGAGGGGACAGGCACACTGAAGACTGAGAATCATTTAGTTACATTGAGGCACAGTGTTTATATTCTAAAGTATTACGCAGTAATTGGCTATTTTAGAACAGAGAGGTTTCTAGCCAGAGGTCCTTCGTCCAGCACCTCGGGACCTCAGTGATCCTGAATGATGGATTTTGCTGGACCAGTGGAGGTTAATGGATCTGTCCCTGGCTACTCTCTGGCTGTGTCTCATCACCACAGCTGGCCTCTGAGCCCCGGAGCTCTGGCCCCATGGGAGGCTGCCAAGGGGAAGCCAATACACTGGTTCCAGTGCTTCAAGGGAGGCTGTGCACTGCCAGCTGGTTGCCCTCCTGCCTCAGCTCTTTGCTCAAGGCACATCCTCATCTTGCTGAATGAGAGATGTTGCTGGACCAGAGAATGCTGATTTTAGGTGGTGCAACCTGTACTTATCATTTCTGCTGCTAAGAGGCCTAGAAATGCTGACTAAAAATAAAATACCACCTGAAGGGCTGATCTAGTAAATCCTTCCTTACTTGCCTGTGTCAGAACAACCCACGTAAGTCTTGCTTGTAGGTATGAGGAAGAGTTTGCAGGATCAGCAGCTGTACGTTTTGCCTTGTTTTTGGATGAGAAGACACTTGTCATAGGTGAAAAGTATAAAGAAGTCATTTGTATTCACCCTCTGATGGGCTTATTAATTACTTGAAAGGCCAGGAAGGAAGATGAGTGTTTACTTTGACTTTAACTGGCCAGTGCAGGCCCTTTGCCCCTAAGAAATACAGATTAGTACATACCTGGGAATTCTGGCTTATGGCCACAAGTAGTGATTATTCACTGTATTTTGAAAAGGCGTTTGGTTTCTGGAGCTGACCTTTTGGGTGGATAAATGGAAGGATTAGCTGCTAAGGAAGCAATTAACTACTCAACCACTCTCTATAATTAATATTTCCTCCTTATTCTGGTGTCATTTGACCTGGAACCAGAACCTATTCATGTTGCCAGCTTGTGTAATTACCGCCTTTAAAAAGAGAGGGAGAGAGAGAGTATGGGTCCTAAGAAATCAGCATAATGGAAATGGGAGGAAAATGTAGGACACAGAAGCTGTGTCTACACGTGCACGCTACTTCGAAGTAGCGGCACCAACTTCGAAATAGCGCCCGTCGTGGCTACATGCGTCGGGCGCTATTTCGAAGTTAACTTCGACGTTAGGTGGTGAGACGTCGAAGTCACTAACCCCATGAGGGGATAGGAATAGCGCCCTATTTCGACGTTCAACGTCGAAGTAGGGACAGTGTAGACGATCCGCGTCCCGCAACATCGAAATTGGCGGGTACTCCATGGCGGCCATCAGCTGGGGAGTTGAGAGACGCTCTCTCCAGCCCCTCAGCTCACTGGTGGCCGCGTGGAGCGGCCCCTTAAAGGTCCCCTCCCCCTCCCTGCCTCTGCAGGAAGCTGAGGGAACGTGCAGGCTGCAGCCTGCACACGCGGCTAGCCTGCACCACCCTCAGCGACCCAGCCAGCTGCGATGGCTGCCCGGCAGCCCCCCCAGCGCTCCCAGGGGACCCCCCCCAAGGGGAGTCAGGGCAGCCAGCCCAGCCAGAAGGGCAGCCAGGCTGGGAAGCGGCAGCGGGGCCCCTCCTGGACGGAGGCCGAGCTGAGGGACCTGCTGGGGCTCTGGAACGAGGAGGAGGTGCTCCAGGTAATGGAGAGCAAGAGGCGGAACGTGAATGCGTTCGCTTGGCTGGCCGACAGCCTGGCCGCCCGGGGTCACCCTGCCCGCACTCCGGACCATGTCCGGAGTAAAGTCAAGGAGCTGCGGCAGGGTTATGCCCGAGCCTGGGATGCGGCCAGCCGATCTGGGGCCGCCCCCGTCACTTGCCCCTTTTACAGGGAGCTCAGGGACATCCTGGGCTCCCGGCACACCTCCTCCCCTCCGGCCACCTTTGACACCTTGGCTGACGAGGCCCAGCAGGCCCTGCAGACGGAGTCCGCCCCGGAGGCCACCCCCGGGACATCGCGGCAGGAGGAGGAGGAGGAGGAGGAGGGGGGCTCCTCCTCCACAGAATCCAGCCTGCAGATCCTCCTCCTGCCATCCCGGAGCAGCAGCAGGGCCTCCGACCCCCGGGGATCTCCGGACCGTGG
Organism: Carettochelys insculpta; assembly: GCF_033958435.1. Taxonomy (NCBI): domain Eukaryota; kingdom Metazoa; phylum Chordata; order Testudines; family Carettochelyidae; genus Carettochelys; species Carettochelys insculpta. The sequence continues at coordinate 194,043,901 of NC_134139.1, forward strand.
AAGCGGACCCACAGGTAGGTACCCCTCTCTGGTGGACACCCCTGGGCTTGAGGGGCGGGGGTAAGAGATATGTGTCCTGGGCCCCCCACATGCTCACATGGCCATGGCCCCAAGGACACCAGGGCCATGGCCCTCACAGCACTGCAGCCATCAGCCCCTGCCCCCCACCCCCCCGCATGACAGTGCCATGCCCCATCCCCGGGCCAGGGGGGAGCAGAACCTCGAGGGGCCCCTGGGAGGAGGGGGGTGGGACACCCCGCAGCAGCAGCATGTGATGGAGGGGGGGGAGTGCAAAAGGGAGACTCAGGCTACATATGAGCCACAACAGCCGAATACCTCCCAGGGCCAAAGGAGGATCCTGGCGCTACAGCTGGCAGGTGACACCTCTGCCCTGAACCAACAGGAGGGAGGAGCCGAGCTGGCTTGGAATTGGGGGGCGAGGGCGGGGGCCACAGGTAGAGGCTAGGGGAAGGGAGAGCTGGTAGGCAGCCAGCCTGAGGAGGGGGAAAGCTGCATTCCAAAAGGGCCCCCCCTTGGGGTCTTCTCCCCAAGACGGGTTTGAAGGACTGTCTCTTCCGACAGCTGGTGCTGTCACTCCTGGGAGAAATTGGCCATCTGTGGCCTAAGAAACCTCTCCTGCTGTAAGACCCTGCGGGGTGAAGTGAGAGTCGCTCCCACCAGGGGACGGGGTGCAGGGCAGGGGGACCCCTGAACCCCATCCATCACAGCAGCATCTCCCGGGGACGGGGATGGGGAACCTGCAGCACAGGGCTGGGGGGACAAAGGCCACGGCTCGGGGCCCACACTAACGCCTCTCTCCATTCTTCTTCCCCCGCCTCCTCTCCTGTGTCCTGCACCTGCACCATCACAAGGACCGGAAGAGAGTGCCGGTGAGGCGTCAGTCATCCCAGAGAGCCCTCCGGGACCATCGCTCCAGGGCAGCCCCTCGGCCGAGGACCGACCGGACCCGCGGAGGGCTAGACGGCGGACCCCGCGCCACCAACCGCCGCCGGCGACGGACCCCCAGTTGCTGGCCATCCTCCGTCGGCAGCTGGAGGTTGCGGAGCAGCACCTCCACCTGCAGTAGCAGGCGCTGGCCTGGCGCCAGGAGGCATGGGGGGCCTACATGCAGACATTTAACCGGCTTGTGGACTACCTGGCCCCCCCATGCCGCGCCGGCCAAAAGATCGTCCGCCCTGCCCGCTCCTGCAGCCCCACCACCAGCTGCTCCGCCCGTCACCGGCCCGTCCGCCGTCGCCCCGCCACCCACCCGCGAGGGCCAGAGCGCCGAGGGACCCCTGGAGCCACCTGACACTTGCCGGCCCCGATACCTTCCGGTCCAGCCCGCTCCCACCCAGCCGCGGACCAGGCTGCAGACGCGGCGGGGCTCCCGGCCAGCGACGCCCAGTGCCGGGCTATAGGGGCGAGGGGCCCGGGACGTGGCCCCCCCCTTTGTATATAGTTGCACCCTGTTTGTTTGGCCCCCCCTGTTTGCCCCGTCCCCCCCATGTAAATAGTTCTCCCCTTTATCCTCCCTGGTTTCCTTTTTATTATTTATTGCACACTGTTGTTTCTTTTGCATTGTTTTATTGTTCTACATATTGCTTTGGTTGGACGTTTGTACCTAGTTTTCTGTTTGTGGTTCACATATTTCTTTTTACATCCCCAAAAAAAAGTTTCTGAAAGACAAAAAAAAAGTTTACGTTCAGCCACAAGTGCGTGCTGTCATTTGTCCAGGACAAGTGGGAGTGGGGGGCGGTGGGGTGCTCCATGGTGTGGGCGTTGGGGCAGGAGTGTGGTGGAGGAAGGGGCGGGCAGTAGGGATCCTGGGCAGAGTTCACCCCGTGGCCTGGTCGTCGAAGTGGGCCTGCAGGGCCTCCCGGACCCGGGTCCCCTCGGGGTCCACCTGCCGACTGGGGGCAGCAGGTGGCTGGACGTGTGCCCTGGCGGCCTCCGCAGCCCAGCCCTGCAGAAAGGTCTCCCCCTTGCTCTTGACCAAATTGTGCAGGGCTCAGCAGGCACCCACAATCTGGGGGATGTTGTTGGGGCCCGCATCCAGGCCGGTCAGGAGACATCTCCAGCGTCCCTTCAGGCGGCCAAATGAGCGCTCCACCACCTGGCGTGCACGGTTCAGGAGCTCGTTGAAGCGCTCCTGGCTAGCAGAGAGATGGCCCGTGTAGGGGTGCATGAGCCATGGCCAGAGGGGGTAGGCCGCATCTGCGATGACGCAGAAGGGCATGGTGGTGTTCCCCAGAGGGATCTCCCGCTGGGGGATATAGGTCCCCGCCTCCAGCTGGCGGCACAGGCCCGAGTTCCGGAAAACCCGGGCGTCGTGGGTGCTGCCAGGCCAGCCCACATAAATGTCCTGGAAACGTCCCCTCTGTCCACCAAGGCCTGGAGGACGACAGAATGGTAGCCCTTGCGATTGAGGTATCGTCCGCCACTGTGATGCGGGGCGCGGATGGGGATGTGAGTCCCATCCAGAGCCCCGAAGCAGTTGGGGAAGCCCAGGGTGGCAAAGGCCGCAATGGTGGCATGTGGGTCCCCCAGCCTCACGAACCTGTGCAGGAGCATGGCGTTGATGGCACGCACAACCTGCAGAGAAAGCACATGGGACGGCACCAATGAGGGGTGAGCAGGGTGTGCGTGGCCCTGCCCTGCCCTGCCCTGGCCCCCCTGCCCTGCCCTGCCCCACCCCACCCCCCCTGCCCTGCCCTGGCCCCCCTGCTCTGGCCCCCCTGCCCTGCTCTGGCCCCCCTGCCGTGGCCCTGCCCTGCCCTGCCCTGCCCCCCCTGCCCTGCTCTGGCCCCCCTGTCATGGCCTTGCCCTTCCCTGCTCTGGCCCTGCCCTGCCCTGGCCCCCCTGCCCTGGCCTCCCCCCGTGGGTTCGCTTACCTCCATGAAGACAGCCCCGACGGTGGCCTTGCCGACACCAAACTGCTGGCCCACGGATTGGTAGCTGTCCGGAGTGGCCAGCTTCCAGACAGCGATGCCGACCCGTTTCTGCACTGTGAGGGCACGCCGCATGGCGGTGTCCTGGTGCCTGAGTGCGGGGGTGAGCCACTGGCACAGCTCCAGGAATGTCTGCCGGGTCATCCTGAAGTTCCTGAGCTAGTGGTCGTCGTCCCACTCCCCAAGCACCAGCCGCTCCCACCAGTGGGTGCTGGTGGGGTAGCTCCACAGCCCCCGGCGTGTGAGGCGGGGGTGGGGGCAGGGTGCTGCAGGGGTAGGGGTTGAGCCCTGCTGCCCTGGGGGCATCTCCTCCCCTGGGGCAAGGAGGTGCTCAGCTGCCTCCCACATGGCATGGGCCAGGGCAAGCCCTGCTCCTGCCGGGAGGGCTGGGTGGACCTCTAGCTGCTGCTGCTGCTGCTGCTGCTGCTGCTGCTGGGGGTCCATGACTGCGGCGCCCGGGGTCCGTGTGCCTATGGCTCCTCAGACCGCGTGCTGTGCAGGCTGAGTGTGTCTGGGAGGGGCCCTTTAAGGGAGCGGCTAGCTGTTGCCCCGGAAGCGCTAGTCTGCCCGTTGACCCTGTCTGCACCTGTGCCTGGCATCCCTATTTCGATGTGTGCTACTTGGGCATGTAGACGTTCCCTTGCTGCGCCTATTTCGATGTTGGGCTGAGCAACGTCGAAGTTGACCATCGACGTTGCCGGCCCTGGAGGACGTGTAGACGCTATTCATCGAAATAGCCTATTTCTATGTCGCAACATCGAAATAGGCTACTTCGATGTAGGCTTCACGTGTAGATGTAGCCAGAAAGCCCCTGCAGTATAGGAAGGTAAGAAATCCTATGTGTCAGAGAGGAAAAGAGAGAACTACAGGTTCGAAGTTACAAAATGAAACTCCAGTGAGTAAAACAATGGAAAACCAAATGATAAAACTTTAGATCTGGCTTTTGGGGAACAGTCTCATTTTAATATCAGTTTGTCTTTTGGAATGAGGAATATGTTTGTTATCCTTCCTAATCAAATCCTGCCCCATCAATAAGACAAACAGGTCTTTTTGAAAGGATGCTATGCAGGCCCACAGGTGGGAATTTCTGTAGCTTTTTTTGTAAATGTGGACCACTACCCTCCACAGAGGGCCCTGCCCCTCATCTCTCACCCCCAGCTGACCTAGCACCACCAGCTGTAATACAGTAATAAAGGTTTTACAGAAATTACCTTCTGGGATCTCGTAATATCATAAGTGAAAAACAGTATTTCAAAATATTCCAGTTTTGCTCTCTCTCCGCACCCAGCCCCTCTTCCCTGAGCCCCCTGGATTCAGCAGCAGGAGAAGAAGCAGAAGATGAAGAATCGGAAGCAACAGAGAAAGAAACACAATCAGAACTAGAAGCAACAGAATCACGAGTAGCAAAAGAAACAGTGGCTGCCATAGAGGAGGTGGGGGAGTGTAGAGGTGGGAGCGGAGGAGGAGTTGCTGACACAGCCAGAGCCATCCTGTCCACAGTACAGGTGGGATGGCTGCCCCAGGCCATGTGGTGGCTGCCCCTGGGGTAGGGAGCAGGCAGGCGGGGTGTGTGTTGCCCATGGAGAAGTGAGGCTCAGATGACCAGGATGGCCCACTGGAGTGCTGTATGGTGAGTGCTGGGAAGGCTGCAGGAAGGCAATTCCCTGTGCTGCTGCGGCCTGCCCATCCGCTGCCCCAGGTAATCCCCAGCCAGGCTGATTGGGGAGGGGGCCAGGAAATAGGATGGGAGCAGAGAAGGGAAGGGGCAGGGTGGCCAGTTGTATGGGCTTGCTATTTCTGCCAGTTGTGCTGTGTTTTCTGTGGCATTTAAAATACCATCTTAATCAGGTGCACCTTAGCTTGGAACATCCCACTGAAAATGTCAGACAGATGTGACCTAGATGATACTCTAATCTGACAATCCCAACAATCTGGGTAGAAGGAGGACACGTTTACCCTTCTCCTTGTTATCTGAATTGCCTTTCTATCCTCTTACCTATCTTAGTGTGGCGGTAGCACCCAGCCATCACTGTGATATGCGGGTGATGTTTGAGTCACGTTCAGAAGTGACTAGTGATTTTGGATGCTTCAATTATAGGGTGTCCAAGCTGGAAGCACTTTTGTAAAAAAAGGTGATTTGTAGAAAGAGCCGAGTCTCTGCCATTTGAAATCAGGCCCCTTCTAAGGTATCTCCAGTGGAGCTTTGCAAACCCACTGATGACTCTTGGAAAAGGTAAGCCTAAGGACAGGAAGCTTTGGGGGTAGGACAAACATTCAGACAATCTATAAAAATTCACGTAGTTATAAAATTCAGTATTATTAACCTTATCTGTAAAGATCATAAGAACGGCCATACTGGGTCAGACCAAAGGTCCATCCAGCCCAGCATCCTGTCTGCCGACAGTGGCCAATGCCAGGTGCCCCAGAGAAGGAGAACAGAAGACAATGATCAAGTGATTTATCTCCTGCCATCCATCTCCTGCCCTTGTACTGAAGGCTAGGGCACCATACTTTACCCCCTGGCTAATAGCCATTTATGGACCTAACCTGCAAAAATTTATCGAGCTCTTTTTTAAACCCTAATAGAGTCCTGGCCTTCACAGCCTCCTCCGGCAAGGAGTTCCACAGGTTGACTGTGCGCTGTGTGAAGAAAAATTTCCTTTTATTAGTTTTGAACCTACTACCCATCAATTTCATTTGGTGTCCCCTAGTTCTTGTATTATGGGAAAAGGTAAATCATTTTTCTATATTCACTTTCTCCACACCATTCATGATTTTATATACCTCTATCATATCGCCCCTCAATCGCCTCTTTTCCAGACTGAAAAGTCCCAGTCTCTCTAGCCTCTCCCCACATGGGACCCGTTCCAAACCCCTAATCATCTTAGTCGCCCTTTTCTGTACCTTTTCTAATGCCAGTATATCTTTTTTGAGGTGAGGAGACCACATCTGCACACAGTACTGAAGATGTGGGCGTACCATAGTTTTATATAGGGGAAGTATGATCTCTTTTGTCTTATTATCTATCCCTTTTTTAATAATTCCTAACATCCTATTTGCTTTACTAACTGCCGCTGCACACTGCGTGGATGTCTTCAGAGAACTATCCACTATAACTCCAAGATCCCTTTCCTGATCTGTCGTAGCTAAATTTGACCCCATCATGTTGTACGTGTAATTTGGGTTATTTTTTCCAGCAAATAAGTAGCAAAAAGTGGTTGTAAATTAGAGGAGTCTTCTTCTAGGTTCTCGTTCTATGGTGCTGTTCACTCATTACTCTTCAGGAGCTCATTGGTTTGCGTCACATAAGTAGTACAGAATGGATTGTGTGACATCTCCCCACTCCCCACAACATACTTTCCCTGCTCATGATCAGGTTTGGGGAACAAGGAAAACATCAGGTTAACTTTTAAAGAAAAAGAAAAGTGTTTTTAGAATGGATCCCCTAATACAACACACAAGACAGCATTTGAGTAGAAATGCAGGCAGAAGGCAATCTGAATGCTTGAAGAATGTTGCATTTTCAATTAAATGAATAGACTTTGCTGGATACAACCCTGCTTCAGAGATAAGAGAGTTTTGGTTAATCACCATTGGGCTGTATGCAGCAGAAGGAAAAACAAATAAGTCACATAACTGCACAGTTAGATCATCTCCAGTGACTCAGTGCTGGGATTATCTCCCTTCCCATCATCCATTCATAAAAGAAAAGGAAACAAAAAGGACAAAGCATTTGCAATGTGAAATTGCGCTCCACTTGTGCTCGCAGAAAAGATGCCATACAAAGCTGTCCCCGGGGCCTATGTCCTGAGAGGGCCACACAAGTTTTATAGACTAAAGACCAGGTTAGAAATCCAAACTAATCTGCATACTCAGGTTTAATTGAATAAAAAGCTGTTGGAAGAATCAATAGGAAAATGCTACATCTTGCTGATATGTGACTGCTTGCTAATCACTAGTGCTACAAATAAGCATCTAGGGAGTACAAGGAAACAGTCCTCTGTGGGTATTCTGTCTACAAGAAAAATGCTGATTTTATTCAATAGAAGCAAGGGGAGAGGGTTCCCCAGTTTATTTTTTTCTTGGAGGGGAAGACAGTGATTTGTTTGTCTGGGCTCAGTGGAAGACCAATGGTTTTAATTTGACTTACCCCATGCTGTGTAACAACAAAAAAGCAGTCCAGCAGCACTTTAAAGACTAACAAAATAATTTATTAGGTGATGAGCTTTCGTGGGACAGACCCACTTCTTCAGATCATAGCCATACCAGAAAAGACTCAATATTTAAGGCACAGAGAACCAAAAATAGTAATCAAGGTTGAGAAATCAGAAAAATATTACCAGGGTGAGCAAATCAGAGAGTAGAGGAGCAGAAGAGAGTGGGGGGAGTCAATAATTAGATTAAGCCAAGTATGCAAAAGAGCTCTCAGAATGACTTAAAAAGTTTCCATCACGGTTCAAACCACATGTTAATGTGTCAAATTTGAGTATAAAAGAGAGTTCAGCAGCCTCTCTTTCCAAAGTGTTGTGAAAATTCCTCTTCAGTAAGACACAAACTTTCAGGTAATTAACAGAATGGCCCACTCCATTAAAGTGGTGACTGACCGGTTTGTGAATCAGGAGTGTTTTTATGTTTGTTCTATGCCCATTAATTCTTTGTCTAAGAGAGTTTGAAGTCTGTCCAATATACAAAGCATCTGGGCATTGTTGGCACATGATGGCATATATGATGTTAGTTGAGGAACATGAGAATGTGCCCGTGATTCTGTGAATAACCTGGTTAGGTCCAGTGATGGTATCTCCAGAATAGATATGTGGACAAAACTGGCAACAGGCTTTGTTGCAAGGAAGAGTTCCAGGATTGGTGTTCCTGCAGTATAAACTGGGGTTGTAGGTGAGAATCCTCATAATCAGGATGCCTCACTCCAGAAGGCCCTAGGTGACAGGCCTGTTCTCTACTACAGGCAACCTCCCAACCTTATGAGGATTCTAACCAATAGCCACAGCCTATACTGCAGGAACACCAGCCCTGGAACTTTTCCTTGCAACAAAGCCCGTTGCCAACTTTGTCCACATATTTATTCTGGAGATACCATCACTGGACCTAACCAGGTTATTCACAGAATCACGGGCACATTCTCATGTTCCGCAACTAACATCATATATGCCATCATGTGCCAACAATGCCCAGATGCTTTGTATATTGGACAGACTTCAAACTTTCTTAGACAAAGAATTAATGGGCATAGAACAGACATAAAAACACTCCTGATTCACAAACCAGTCAGTCACCACTTTAATGGAGTGGGCCATTCTGTTAATGACCTGAAAGTTTGCATTTTACTGAAGACAAATTTTCTCAACACTTTGGAAAGAGAGGCTGCTGAACTCTCTTTTATATTCAAATTCGACAATTAACACATGGTTTGAACCAGGATGGGAATTTTTTAGGTCATTATAGGGGCTCTTTTGCATATTTGGCTCACCTGGGGAAAAAAGGAGTAGGGAATACTCTACTGAGGGAGGGATAACTCAGTGGTTTGAGCATTTGCCTCCTAAGCCTAGGGTTGTGAGTTCAATTTTTGAGGAGGCCATTTAGGGGGTCTGGGGCAAATAGATTTATTTAAAAAAAATCTGTCAGGGATGGGGCTTGGTCCTGCCAAGAGGGCAGGAGACTGGACTCAGTGACCTCTCAATGTCCCTTCCAGCTGTATGAGATGTGTAAAAACCACAGGGCTTTTGGGGGAGGATGTTTTGGCTCACCTGGGGAAAAAACAACAGAGTGTGCATTACTGGCTGGAGTAGCTACCTACCTGGGCATGATGGGAACCTTCCCTGGAGGCAGTACCAAAAAACAGCTGAGGACAAAGGGCTGATAGCTTCCCATTGCTTAAGTAGACTTTCCCCCAGGATGGGAATCTTTTGTTGGCCTCCTGCTTCCCTTGGAGAAACACCAGGTTCAAAATTGATTCCAATCCCATGTGGTATGATCACGTCTACCCAGGACCAACCACTGACTGGGCCTACAGGACAAACAAGGAAGGCTGTTTACAGGTTGTTGATCAACAAACAATTAGGCATCTGAGGCATCAGTAGTGGCTCTCATTAGCACATTTAAAATTATAAGCACATTCTCACTTCATATTTTTAACTTCACACACAAGAATTATACATGTAGAAAAATATGCTATACAGATCCAGCAGATTGTAATCATAAAATTGATTTGTTACATGACCTATTTTGCATAAAACATCTCCAAGCTACACATATTCATATTCATAAGGCAGTTCTCACACTGTAAGTGGGAGGTTTGCCTCAGGGGGCATGTCCGTTTTGAATCTGAACAGAATTAATTCAAAACCTTTATTTAACTCTGACAACTTAAAAAAGGAAACTAAAAAGGGTTGAAATGATTCACTCAGTAAGGAGTTGTGTCAAACCAGCAGCAGCCCAGCTCTCTAGCCCAGCTGTTCCTCAGTGGCCTGGTTGCTTCTTTTCATCACCGGATTTGCTTTGATTGTGCTACTTGTCAGCATTTGGTAAACCAGAGCTTTGACTGGAAGTCATTCTTTTGCCTGCTGAACGACAGCTAGCTGCACCTCTCAGCTCTGAGACAGCCAGAAGGGCCTGTTGGTTGAAGTACAAATGAACCAGGGGCTGAAATGTGATGGCGAAACATCAGCCCTGAAGTGTGTGTTGATAATTTCTTTTAAAAGTTGTACGATGGTATTCCAGTGGTGGGCATATTGTGGCCTGAATGTGGCCCATCAGGGTTCTCTGTGTAGCTCGCATGATGCCCTCTATGGTCTCTCCCCCATGCCTCTCCCACATTGGAGAGCCTGTGTTTACCTACTTGCCCTTCTTCCCCGAATTCCTGGAGTGCAGCGAATCGGCTGATTCGTGGCATTCAAAATCTGGAGGGGATAGGGAGGAGTGGGGCTGAGTTGTGCATTAACTGATTTCTGGCACTACAGAAATGTAGGGAGCATGGTTCGGGGATGGGACTGGGCACGCTCGTATTTGGACGTAAATAAGAGGCCATGTGAGGGTTTGAAGGAAGGGATAAAATGGGGGCATGGCCTACAGTGAAGGGCAGAGTTGAGCAATCCCTGGCAAAATGAGAAGTGACATGCAGTTTGTGGAGGTGGGGGGATCCAGTGGATGTAGTATACTTAGATTTCCAGAAAGCCTTTGACAAGGTCCCTCAGCAAAAGTGCTTAAATAAGGTAAGTTGTTATGGGATAAGAGGGGAGGTCCTGTAGGCTCTGATAACCGGTTAAAAGATAGGAAACAAAGGGTAAGAATAAATGGTTAGTTTTCAGACTGGAGAGAGATAACTAGTAGTGTCCCCCAAGGGCTGAACTGGGACCAATCCTGTTCAACATATTCATAAATTATCTGGAGAAAGGGGTAAACAGTGAGGTGGCAAAATTTGCAGACTTTACTAAACAGCTGAAGATCGGTAAGACAAAAGCAGACTGTGAAGAGCTTCAGAAGCGTCTCACCAAACTAGGTGACTGGGCAACAAAGTGACAATTTTAATATTGAAAAATGCAAAGTAATGTACTTTGGGAAAAATAATCTTAAGTGTATATGCAAAAGTGGGGACTAATTTAGCTATTAGTGCTCAAGAAAGAGATCTTGTAGTCATTGTGGCTAGTTCTCTGAAAACATCCACTCAATCATCATCATCAGCAGCAGTCAAAAAAGCAAACAGACTGTTCGGAATCATCAAAAAAGGGATAGAGAGTAAGACAAGCAATACCTTACTGGTGCTACATAAATCCACGGCAGGACCACATCTTGAACACTGCATACAGGTGTGGTTGCCTCATCTCAAAAAAGATATCTTGGCTTTGGAAAAGGTTCATAAAAGGGCAACAAAAATGATTAGGGGGTTGGAACTGGTACCCTATGAAGAGAGATTAAAAAGACTCGGACTTTTCAGCTTAAAAAAGAGCAGACTAAGGGGAGATATGAGGTCTAAACCAAGCAAAAGTTATTATTTCTTCATGTGGTGCACAGCCAACCTTGGGAACTCCTGATCAGATGATATTGTGAAGACTAGGACTTGAACAGGGTTCAGGAAAGAACTAGCTAAATGGAGGTTAGGTCCATCAATACTTATTAGCCAGGAAAAGGCTTGATAAAAGAGAATCAAATGATATGTATTTAATCTTTATTACTGGGGTCATAGTTAGCACACATGCCCAATTTCAAAGCTGCAGCCCACTGAGATGGAGGCCACTCATGCAGCCCACTCACTAGCCTTGGTTGTCCATTGCTGGTGTAGTCTGAGGCTTGTCAGAATAGAAGTAACCAAAGCAGCAGCAAATGCTGTATGGCAGTGGGCTCTCATTAGAGGTCTCATTGTTTGGAAAGTTTTGCTGTTAGCAGCGTTCCTCATATGTGTGTTGGTAGTATTCATATTTTGTATTAGTGTAGTCCACAGGGGATGCTAGCCCTAGGACACAGCAAGGATACCAATAGATTTAGGATTTAGCAGATAAGAGGCAGCTTAAAATGGCTAGTAATTTTTCACAGAAAATAATCTTTCATTTTTTGTTGTGTTTGTCATAGAGAAAAAAAATCTGAAATTTTTATGTAAACATTTTTAGTTTAAAACCTGTGAAAACTTGAACCAAAATGAGAATTTTCCACACACATTTTTGATGTTGTCCAAAACCTTGATTTTAATCACAAAAATGTCTTGGTGGAAAAATTGATAACATTTCAACCAGCTCTAATTGAGAAGTATGACTACTTCAGTGCCCTGAACATAAAAAAGCTCTTCTAAATGTTCATTATTAATCTCACAAGCTTCTCTGTCACCACCAGAAGTAGGCCCAGTAACTCTAATATCCTGGAACCAAGATGGTTACAAACCACTGCAAATGCTCTTCCTGTTGTCCAGATTTTCAGTGAAATACACCAGCATGCACACTTTTTAGACAGTTGGAGCTTATGTGTCTGTAATACGTTGCCTAAGTATGTGCAATGGTAATTTCCTGGCATGGCTGGCCCTGGTAAGGCTCGGAAACTTAGTGATAACAAGTTTCACAGAGATTGCGGTATTAGTCTGTTCAGCAAAAAGTATAAGGAAATCTTGTGGCACCTTACAGACTAACAAATTTATTACTAGAGCACACACTTTCAGGTGACCACTTTCAGTGGTAAGGGTTATTGGGTTCGGTGCTGAAGATAATGGCTGCGTCTACATGGGCAGCTTCTGTTGACAGACCAGCTCTTTTGCTGACAAAATTCACTGAGCGTCTATACAGCTAAAGTGCTCTGTTGAGAGTTTGTCGACAAAACTCAGCTGTTTGGTTGGCAGTGTTATCCCTGTTCCTGATCAGAAATAGTGCCACTGGTGTTTTGTCGACAAAGTACCCATGCAGACAGTTCTGTTGACAGAGATGGCTTCTGGTTCCCTCGTTAGCCCTGTTTGCAGAGCTTCTGGTCAGCCATTCTGTCAAGAGAAAGCAGGGCAGTGTGGCTGCTCTCTAATGACAGAGCAGATTGCTCTTTTGAGCTGCTGCTGTGTGTAGACACAATCTGTCGACAGAGATACTGCCAAGGTTTCTCTGTCGACAGTGACGTCTGTTGATAGAGGCTGTCCATGCAGACACAAGCCAACAGAACAAAAAGCAGCCAAGCAGCACTTTAAAGACTAGCAAAGTAGTTTATTAGGTGAGCTTTCGTGGACAGTGGGTCTGTCCCACGAAAGCTCACCTAATAAACTACTTTGCTAGTCTTTAAAGTGCTACTTGACTGCTTTTTGTTTTGATAGTGTATATACTAGCACGGCTTACTCTCTGTTACTATTCAACATGCCAACAGGTTTTCTTGTCTGCTGACCACTGAGATATTTGTATGGGCGTGCCCATGTTTTTTGCATGTCTGCACCACTTTTAGGTTAGTACTATGGTCTGATTTCAGGGGCACATTCCAGTGTTTGAAATGAGAGGATTGCAAAGGAAAAGGCATATGTACATTTCAAACTTCTTTCACTATTAATAGTCTTGAGACATAAAGACATTTGTCTACCACATAGGCTTCTTAAGCTGGTTCAAATTTCTCTTGAAAGTTTAGGTTGAACCTTCTATTCTGATATAATACTATTTTAGGGGTCAGATTAAATAAACACACCCGACAGTGTGCTTTTGGAAAGCCCCACCATAACTATTACTTTTCCCTGAAATGAGTAATGGAGCAATCAATATGTGTGTTTTATCTTCAGACAAAGAAACACATGGACCTGTTTTGTTAGTTCCTGTGTGCGTGTGTATGTATATATATAAAATTAACATGCTATTTTCTGACATCTGGGAACATTTCAGCTTGCAGGTGAGGCTTTGAAGTATTGGTTCTGTCTTTATACAGCATAATGCATATGGGGTTTTACTCATCAATATGGATTCCTTTGAATAGTGTATTTCCATCATTTTTAGCTTCTTTGTCGTACATGGTAAACATCATAATATGTGCCTGAGAGATTCCTGCCATTTCACAGTTTTATGGACTTTTTATGTCCTCTGCCTCTTTATTTTCTTGACGATACACAGTAATACAGCAGGACCCAATTATGGTGCATAAATGCACCTAAGAAAAACAAGGCACATCTATCAGGGTAAAGCACATGGTAAGAGGGACGTGAACTGTGCAGAGCTATGAAATCATGGAATCATTGATGCCGGTAATGTAAAGTTTTGTTTGTTTCCCTAGAAGGTGCCAGAGGTATCAGAGCTAATGTCAGGTAGTGACCAGCTCCAATTAGGGAGATGGGCTTGTTCCTCTCCGATGGAGGAGAGTGTTCTTCAGACTTCTCCTGTAGGGCAGTAACTATCTAGCTAGGATGCAATGTTGTATGGTACCTTCCCTGCTACCATGATCTAATTAGCAGATAGGCGTTGTGAAAAATCACATAGGAAACAAAGCAGTCATCCAAAATACCCATGGAGTCAGCATCTGCTGAGAATGAGTGGCCTCTGAATGACTTGGCATCTTTCCTCCAGTCCTCATGGGACTTGGCTAACTACAAATCAGGTACAGTTCATATCATCACCACAACTGCCCAGTTTCCAGCCTTGGGAGCTGTGTGTACATGGGACTATGGAGAAGAGCTCATCCATGTGCCACGCCTGCTTTGGGGGCACATTTGTTACTGCTGTTCCCTAATCCTTCCATACGTTCTGACTGGGAACGACCCTCCCATCCCCAATTCTGTGTCTGGCCTGGACACAGCCTTTCCCAGAAAGTAGCGTGCATCTGTGCTTGCTGGGTACGTTATGCTTCTGTGCATCCTCTTGTTAGTGGTGATCTCTTCTTGTGCTGGGGCAGTTGATACAGCAGGAAATAGCTGGATTTTTTCTAGGCAGCTTCTCTGGGGTAAACGAGGGTAAATTTAATGAGTGGTGCAGAGTTTGAGAAACATTTGCTTCCCTTCCCTAACGGAATCTCCTTCCCTTCCCCACAACAGTAAAACCCTAATTGGCCTGACAAGTGGAACAGCTTCTTTCTGAGTGAAATCCACACTTGCTGTTTCTGAAAGGAATGTGCTTTGAACTCTGCTCCCCACCCTGTATTGTCTGCACCTCCTGCTCTGTGAGAGCAAGGGGGTGGGGAGAGATCAAACATTCAAGGGCCCAGGAAACAAGTGCTAAGTCCTTCCTGTCATTAGGAGACATCTCACTCACTTGAAGTAAAGCTGTTAACTCTGCAGAGGCAGACTTGAAGAAGCTGAACTTTGGTTTAAGCAGGTCTCAGAGGGGTAGCCTTGTTAGTCTGCAAAACAACACGAAGCTCCATGGCACCTTATAGACTAACAGATTTTTTTGGAGCATAAGCTTTCGTGGGCAAAGACCAGCTTCTTCTGACCTATTTCAGGTTTAGGGTGCTGTGTAGATCTGCCTTCAGAGGGTAAAGGCTTTTGTGCTTGTTGCTGTACAAACATATAACATACAGACAATCCCCGCTCAGAAGACCCTGCAATCTAATCAAGACACAACAGATGGATACAGATAGACAAGGCAGCACAAGGAAGCAATAAGGTAGTAAATGAGTTTGCAGTCTCAGAAACCATAGCTGTTACAGATCTGCTGTGATCCAGGTGAAATTGGACACAAGGCTAAATTGTACCTTATACCCCTTTGGGTGCTAATTCCTTTCCATCTATCACTACGGTAAAGCACCAAACTTTTTTTCTTCTACTTTACATTCATAACAATGAAAAAGAGGCAGCTAGGCCTTTAAAATAGCCAGGGGAGTGAGACCCCGTTGCTACAAAGATAAGTTAACATGCTTCATATACAATACAAAAGTGAGTAAGTTTCTTCTGCTCAGAGTGACCTGTGAGCAGTCAGTAAATAACTTAGGTTGGTTCTACACAAGGATTTTATATTGGTATAAATATACTTGGTAGGAGTGTGATTTCCTACCCACTACAAAATTAGGCTGACGTGAAGGTGCTTTACAGAGATATATTTTATTCCCTTTACCATATAGGGAAAATTAACAAATACATGAACCTTGATATTGATATAACTCACTTTAACATATGGCCTAGCAGGTAGAGCAGCGGAATAGAATTTGGAGATCTGTTCTATTCCCTGCTCAGCTATTGGGCTTCTGAATGTCCTTAAGCAAGTTATTTCCTAGCTTTACACTTCAGTTTATCCATCTGTAAAAAGGGATGATGATGCTGACCTGTATTTGTAGAGTGCTTTGTGATATACCGATGAAAAGTGCTGTATTTGAACTATGTATTATTATTGTTAGTGCTGTAGTTAAAGCAGTGCAACTAATGTGCAAACAGGCAGGACTTCTCTAACCTCTCTTGCAGTGTCTCCATAAAAACCATTAATGTGGTTCTTCACTGTCTGGCGGCTCCTTTCCACCTCTGCCTCATTTCACCCTTCTTCTTTTTCTGACCCACTATTACACCTTTCGTCTGTGGTTCTTACGTCTCTTACTCCGTCTACCAGTTGTTGGAAGTTCTGATGGTATCAGTGGTCACCCCTATGGGTGAGCAGAAGGAAACCAGTGTAAAGGGCAGGTGACCAGGAGAACTATGCCCTGTCTTGGGAAGCCAAACTGGTGGCTCTGGGGTTTGTTAGAAGATCCAGGCGGTGGGTAGAGGTTAAGGAAAATGAGACTGTTAAGGAAAATGGGGCTGTGTTCTTGCACTGCCGGTGGTGGGCCAAGTGGGGTGGAAAGTGTGGCTGGAATGAGATTCAACTGTACTGATGTCTGGGAGGAGCTGGATGTTAGTGTGTAGCAGCTGGGGCAAGAGATTCTTCTCCTTTGCAGCGCTGCCATCTAGAAAAAATTGCAGGCATTTCCTTCTCATCAGATTCCCACTTCTGCACAGTCCTCAGCTGCAGAATGTCTGACTGTCCACTGTGTTCTTGACTGCTTGGACAGAGGGTGCCTGGGGTCTTGCTGATCAGCTTCCCAGTGGTGGAGAAATCAGTGACACAGAGCTTGGATATATTCTAAGTGTAACTTGCTTTATCGGTAGCTAGCCTTGGATGCTGTCCAGGAATTTCCCAATGCCCGTACCCAGGAAGAATTCTGCATCAGGAATTGACTCTAGCCAGAGATCCAGGCAGAGAGCAGCCTCTTTTGCCTCTTACGTGGCTTTTGCCTTCCAGAAGCTGCATTTGCCGAGAGCTTCAAATAGTCCAGAATGAAGAACTCTGTAGCAGTGCCTCCTCAGAAGGGCAGGCTGGTGCAGCGACACGTTTTCCTCCAGCAGCCAGTGCAGGGGGTCACTGTAACTGTACACAAACAGGACTGATTGACTAGCGGAAACTGAACTGACAGAGGGGAGAGGGCTCTTATCTCATGGCCAGGAGTCTGTCCAAATGTCCTCTCTGTTACCGGTCCCTCTCCACTGGGGATCCTGCACTGTTTGGAGGGCTCTGGTGGCCAATGACCTAGAGGTGGCACTGTGGTGGATGCTGTATATAGACAGCTTTTTTCTGAAGCGACAGAGAATGGCTTCTGGACTGAGTGCCCTTGGCTGAGGCCCCTGTACCTAGCCAGCAGAAAGAGCTGAAATCGCTGTCGCTGAATTAAGTGGTAGAACTTCTGGGCTTAGTTTAACTCTTGAACTGCACTGCCTGCTGACATCAGATGCTGAGTGGGGCTTTGTGGAGGTGGAAGTGACGTATCCAAGGGTTCACTTGCCTATTGGGCATTTTGCACCGGCAAGAGGGGGACCATGTGAGGGTTGGCCACTGCCAAACTTACCATGGGAGAGGGTCTCAATGATCGTTCACACAGGTGCATTGTTGTGGTATTCTCTCAAACCAATGCCAGGTTCCCATGCTCCCTGCTGACTTCACCTTTGTTTGGCACCCCAACTCGGCCAGGGCTTGTGCCTGGGGAAATATTTGCCTGTTAATGCTGAGTGATCTGAGAAATTCTGGGCAGTGCTCAATGGGTTGGTTTTAATGGGGATCTCCAGCTGCCTGAACTCTGCTTTGTTGGTGCCGTGGTCCATGTGTCAGAAGATTTACAGTCACAATATGACTCTTACCAGGCCGCGGTGTTGTGAGGCTGAACTCATTAATGAGTATGAAGTGCTCAGATACCGTGGTGGTGGAGGCTGGAGCACTAGGTAGATCCCGTCATCTTATACTATCTTGTGCTTCACTGGATACATTGCAATGGGATGTCACCCAGTGGTCCAATATGCCTTTCTGGCTCTCAAACCAGGGATTGCAATAATGCGTGGTGATTCATATCTAGCATTGCCTTTGTGCACTGTTGTACTGTGTGATGCAGTGCTGGTGGAGGTGTGCTATTAGACACCAGCAGTATTAGGTTGGCAGGATCCTGGCTTCTCATCTCAGCTTTCATCTGCAAAAGTATTTTTTCCCTTTTGAGACAGAAAATATGCAGCAGCTGCTGGTGGGAAGCATGGAGCCATCCTGGTCTGCCCTTCTCATGAGGTGGTGCCAGCAATATAGTCCGTTGCTGCTGAAGGATTGATTTGTGTGGGGAGGGTCAGAGGGAGTTGGAATGCCGGTGAGACTGGCTGTGTAATCCAAACTTCCTTGTCTTCTGAATTACCCAGCCACAGAACACAATCGGACTTTCAGTAACATGGAGGGAATCTTATTAAAAGCTTGTAATGCAGGAAGAAGACTGGCTTTTGTGAGCAGTAAATGAAGGAGTTATTAAAAAGGAAGGAGGCCTTGGTAAAGCTTCCAAAAGCCTCATTGATATGTTTCAGGTTTGGATATGGATTAGAGGAGAAATACACAAGAATCTGCTTTTCAGCTTTTTCTGTTGCCAGGGTTTGAATGGGTCACTGGGTCTCCCCAGGGTCCTGAGAGACAGCACACATGAAAACAGAACGTTCCTTCAGGAACGTGCATTAAGGACATGACATCTGTTTTGCATCCAAACATTAGTTGACAGCTTAGTTCAAACTGATGTTATGCGAGTAAAAATGCCAAGCATGCAAGTGGAAACTCTCCTATCCTTTCAGTTTTGAATGCAGCCAGGCAATGGGAAAATGAACTCTCTGATCTTGCCTCGGCTTACAAATAAATGCCTCCCACTTCAAACAAGCAGGTTAGCCACCCGGGGCTGAGTCTTCATGGAACTTAACCAACCTGATAGTGATAGACAAGGCTATTCATGTTTGGCGGTGGTGGTCTCTATGAATGAGATAAGGAACAATTATTGTGGGTAGCACTTTTGTGTCCACTGTTTTCAAAGCAGATAAGCGTTGTTAGCCTTTACTTTTTAAATACGGGGAAACAGAGGCACTGAGATGAAGGCTGGGATTTTCAAGAGCAGAAGAGTGTTATGTGGTCCTGATGTCTCCTGGGCTCCGTTAACATCCATGAGTAATGTGGCCTATGTTGACAAGACAAAAAAGCAGCCCTGTAGCACTTTAAAGACTATCAGTATAAAGGCTGTGATGAACTTTCGTGGGACAGACCCACTTCTTCAGAAGCATGGCAGTGGGGGTGTCTGTGGCAGCTGATGTGCCAGCACTTGATAGCCTTCTGGCCTAAACCAATCAGGATTACCTGTCAGCAGGGGAGCTGACAGTATTGCTGGGCACCTATGCCATGTGCATGGGGGTAGAGCTCTGTGTTCCCAGAAGGGGCAGGGCCTTGGGCAGAAGGGGTGGGGCTGGGGCAGCCAGCCCTCAGCACTGCTTGGAGCACACTGTGCCCCCGACTCCCTCCCACTTCAGCCCTGAGGGCCACCTGGAGTAAGTTGCATTGCACCCCAGTAGTGATTTAAAGGGACCAGGACTCTGGCTGTTGCTGCAGGTGTGGCAACCAGGAACCCTGGACCAATTTCAATCACTGGGCCTGAGGCAACTGCCCTTTTTAGCCCCTCACCCCGCCCTCTGTCCACTGACAGGACTGTCTGTCAGAGGCTGCAAGATTTACCAGCAGGTTTTGATTTGCCTACGCAGCAAAGGCTTTGCCAGTACAGCTATGGGCAGCGGCCCCCTGGAGATAGCCTTGTTTAAAGAGACAGTTGTACTGCTTTACCTAATCTGGCGTACTGAAAGCAATGCAGTCCTCATGTGGAAGCAGTTATGTCAAGATCGTGCTATAGGTATTACTATAGGGAAGGGGTGCACAAAATGGGGTGCATGCCCCCTCTGGGGGGGCACAACATTTTGTAAGGGAGTGCAGCTCAATCAGCTCTCTCCAACCAGCTGTGGCTTCCACTGCCTTGCCAGTCCTCTGCTTTCTCCCAGATGGTGTCCTTTTCTGCTGCTACCATGGGAATGCCCCCCCACGCTGCTGGACCAATCAGAATGCGCAGAAGTCCTGAGTCAAGCGGCGGGGTCAGCCAGCAAGTCCCTGGCTTGTTCAGGTACCCTCCTGGGGTCCCTCCTTGGTACCCTCCTGGGGTCCTCCCTGCAAGCACCCCTCCCGCTTCAGGGTACCCCCTAGAGTCCCAAGCACCCCCTTTCTGAGCTCCCCCCGCATCCCTTCCTGTGGTCCTCCCATAGGTTGGGGGTCCTCCGACTAATTGCAGGGCCAAAAAGTGGGATCCAACGTAAAAAGTTTTCTCACTCCTGCTATGGGGCAAAAGGAATAAATGGTACCAGTGCAAGGCGCCTTTAAGGTGTTATATTGCGTCCATGGTAGGGGTTATACTGATGCAAATTCTGTGCATAGACCCAGTCTGATGCCCCCTGCAGCTGAACTATCTACGCTCAAATAAAAATTAATTGCTGTATTTAATGTACAAGCACTCTTTGCTTCATGTGGTGCAACTCAGAAGGATGCTGTCAGAGCACTTAGAATCAGGATTTGAGCTGTCTTAAAATCATTTCTAGCTGGAGAGTTAAGTTGTCCAGATGACAATGACTAGACTTTTTTATGTGATGCGGTTCAACCAAAGAATCCCTGAATGCTTTATAGGGATTTGTGTTTGCCCAGTTAGGCACTCAGGCTGTGTGTATATGTATTACTCACCCACTATGGGTCAGCAGTGAGGGTGCAGTCTGGGATGTTCAACGATAACCTTGGGGATTAGAACATATAGGCTATGTCTACACTTTCGAAAAACTTTGAAATGGCCATGCTAATGGCCAAATTGAAGAATACTAATGAGGTGCTGAAATGACTATTCAGCACCTCATTAGCATGCTGCCAGCCACGGCACTTCCAAAGTGCCGCATTTCACTCGTGCGTGGCTTGTCTACATGGGGGTCCTTTTTGAAAGTACCCTGCAAACATCGAAATCCCCTTATTCAGCTGATAGGAATAAGGGGATTTCGATGTTTGCAGGGTCCTTTTGAAAATGGCCCCCATGTAGACGAGCGGCGCATGAGCGAAATGTGGCACTTTGGAAGTGCCGCAGCTGGCAGCATGCTAATGAGGTGCTGAATATTCATTTCAGCGCCTCATTAGTATTCTTCGATTTGGCCATTAGCATGGCCATTTCAAATTTTTTTGTAAGTGTAGACATGGCCATATAGTGATGCTGCTGGCTGGCAGAAAGTAATAGGTCCTTTCTCCTGTGTGGCCTGGTCTGTTGAATGGAACACAGTACACTTAACCACATTGTTATACATACATATATTTTGTTCAGCCTTAACTCTGGACATGTTGTGCATGCATTACAAAACAGTCTTTAGATGCATCATATGCCATTTGTCTAACAATAGTTGGAGCTAGGTGAATAGTTAATTGGAGCAAGGGGAACTTTTTCAGTGATGAGTACATTTGCCAAAAATGCCTTTTGGGAACCAAAATAATTTGTTAATTTGGGACATAATTTCAGCTGAAAAAGAACTGGAAAAAATGATGTGTTGACATGTTTTGTCCTGAAACTTGAAGAGATGTTCAGAATGTTTTACCTGATCTGAGGGTAAGTTAATTGCCCACCTCTAAATAGTAGGCACTAAACCTTTATGGTGATCTAATTAAGGTACATCCACACCTACAAAAGGAAAAGAAAATTTAGGCCACATAAATTCTATTGATACTCTGCTTTTCTGTTTGAAGACAAGCAACTCATAATTTCTCTGTCTACCATAGCCTTAATTCTGCCCCACATGAGGAGTGCCAGGCTTTACCAAACAACTCCCTCTCTGAGCTGTTCATTGTGGGTATTTGGTGTCTATGAAGTGGGTCGTTAGGTTAATGGGGTCTGACATCCCTGAAGGGGCAGAATTTAGTTACATGCCAAGTCAGCACCAGAGCTTGACACATAATAGAGTCTTCAGACAACCAGTTCTGTGTTTTAACCATGGGGCAAGCACACTCTTCCTCCCCTACCTGCAGGCCGAAACACAGATATTGCTCTGGGATGGGAGAGTCCCTTTCTGACAGGGTCTGAGTGGTAGAGAACACTGCATGGCTACCTTTCATTTAGAACTGACTGACATTTTTGCTGAAAACAAAACATTTTGTGGTACAGGTTGAACCTCTCTTGGCTGGCACCCTTGGGACCTGACCAGTGCCAGATGAGAGAATTTGCTGGAGAACAGGAGGTCAATATTTTCTAGCACATTACCAAGTCTTCCACTGCTTACTGGGCACTTACAAGACATTTACAGATAAATTACAGCTAATAGCAGCACAGAACACTGAGAACTAGGGCTGGTGTCTGTAAACAAACTTCGTGGGACCATGGGAAACTAGGCTAAATCCATGATAAAAGGTTATCTGGCTAACTAAAATCATGCCAGATTATAGAGTTTGCTGGGTGAGAGTTCTGGATTAGAGAGGTTCACCCTGTAGCAGCTATGCTCCTGACAGGATTTCTAATAGGGAGAGGTCTACCCAGCTACATTTCACTTTCACATTGTGTCTCAATAACGTTGAAATATCTCGTTTCGACAGGGTAAAACATTTTATTTTGACTTCTATTAAAATATCAATTCTGAATATATTATAGAGTATTTTGTATTATAATGTGATCATAATGATTCCTCCTGGCTCAGAATCTGAAAACGTTTTGACATTGTTTAAATGTTTTTAGCTTACTAAAACTAAATGATTAAATGGTTCTTAACTGAAATATTTGTTCCATGGGAAATTTTGAAATGCTGGCTTTTCTTTCAGATTCACTTTGTCACTCTCTGGTCTGGCAACATCTCTGGTCTGGCATGATTTTAGTTAGCTGGATTTTGGCCTGGTACTGAGTATTGGCTCATTCGCAGCCCAAGCCATGGGACTGGCACTTCTTTTTTTTCACAAAAAAGGCATTGGATGTGGCCAAGTTTCCCATGGTCCCACAGCCACCAGTCCTGGCTTTCAGCATTGGCTACGTCTACACGTGCCCCAAACTTCGAAATGGCCACGCAAATGGCCATTTCGAAGTTTACTAATGAAGCGCTGAAATGCATATTCAGCGCTTCATTAGCATGTGGGCAGCCGCAGCACTTCGAAATTGACACGGCTTGCCACCGCGCGTCTCGTCCAGACGGGGCTCCTTTTCGAAAGGACCCTGCCTACTTCGAAGTCCTCTTATTCCCATCGGGAATACTCTATAATACTCTATAATATATTCAGAATTGTTATTTTAATAGAAGTCAAAATAAAATGTTTTACCCTGTCGAAACGAGATATTTCAACGTTATTGAGACACAATGTGAAAGTGAAATGGAGCTGGGTAGACCTCTCCCTATTAGAAATCCTGTCAGGAGCATAGCTGCTACAGGGTGAACCTCTCTAATCCAGAACTCTCACCCAGCAAACTCTATAATCTGGCATGATTTTAGTTAGCCAGATAACCTTTTATCATGGATTTAGCCTAGTTTCCCATGGTCCCATGAAGTTTGTTTACAGACACCATTCCCCATCGGGAATAAAGGGACTTTGAAGTAGGCGGGGTCCTTTCGAAAAGGAGCCCCGTCTGGACGTGCCGCGCGGCGGCAAGCAGCGTCAATTTCTAAGTGCCGCGGCTGCCCGCATGCTAATGAAGCGCTGAATATGCATTTCAGCGCTTCATTAGTAAACTTCGAAATGGCCATTTGCGTGGCCATTTCGAAGTTTGGGGCTTGTGTAGACACGGCCATTCTGTGTTGTTATTTAGCCCTAATTTATCCCTAAATGTCTTCTAAGAGCTCAGTAAGCCCTGGAAGTGTTGGTAATGCTGCTAGACAATGTTGACCTCTCATGGTTCAGCAAATTCTCTGAGAACAAGTCCCTAATCCTTCACAGAAGAGCTACAAGCATAGACAAGCCCCTCAGAATCACACAGATGCCTACAGCAGAATTCAGACTGCCCAAATATTCTGAAATGATGCAGGAAGGGCCTTGTTTTGCAGCCATACTATATAGATAATTTGGGGCAATTCCGTCAGTGTAGACCGGTCCTACAAGTACCCGACTGAAGTTGTGGCTGCTGACAAGAGTCCCCAGTGTGATGGGCTTTTCAGCTTTGCTTACGCTGTAGTGTACCAGTTTATTACCACATTCCATTACAGAAGCTTTGCCTTCTTACTTCTGTTCCTGTAGCCTGTTCTGCGTCTTGGTGATCCTTTCCTAAACTGCAGGGGCAGGAAAAAATTCCAGGTGGGGGGCGCGAGGCAACCCAGCCCCACCATCATTCCCTCCACTGTTTTCTGCTGGCTCTCAGACCCTGCCATTTTACGTGGGTGACCTGGCACAGCTGTTATAGAACAGCAGACAGCCAGTGAAGATCCATGTGCAAAGGTGAGTGAGTGTCGGGTGCGGGGAGGAATGGGGTTAGATGAGGGGCTGGGGGTGTTTGGCTCACGTAAGGAGGGTGGAGTAAGAGAGGGGAGCTGGTGGTGCCTGACTTTGTGGGAGAGGAGGGGATTGGATGTGTGGCTTGTGGGGCTCACAGGGCTCAGGTGGCCAGCCAGCTTGCCGCATTCATGGGTCTTGGGCATCTGGCCCTAGCATTGCAGGGCTTTGGCTGTCGGGTGAGCGGCTGGCCCCAGCAACACAGGGCTCAGATGGGCAGGTGAGTGGCTGGCCCAGGCAGTGTGGAGCCTGGGTGGGCAGCTTGGGTGACTGGCCCAAGGCTGAGGCAGGCAGCTGGCCTCAGCAGCTGGTGGGTGGGCAGAGCAGATCTGAAGCAGGCAGACGGCTGGCACAGGCAGCTTTGGTGGCTGGCATGGGTCTCAGGCAGCTGGCCAACTGGGGCTGCCCCAGGCACTCGCAAGGGGGCAAGAAAGACTATTTGTGCTTGTTTTTAATTTTAATTA
Organism: Carettochelys insculpta; assembly: GCF_033958435.1. Classification (NCBI taxonomy): domain Eukaryota; kingdom Metazoa; phylum Chordata; order Testudines; family Carettochelyidae; genus Carettochelys; species Carettochelys insculpta. The sequence goes on from NC_134139.1 coordinate 194,068,528, forward strand.
ACATTTTTAGATCAAGTTTTTGTGTTTATTTTAAATTACAAATTGAATTTTTTATTGAAAAGGGGGTTGGTGATGGTAAAGCAGAGGTGGGGGTGTGTGAAGGTTTCTCAAAAATCAAAAAGTGGGGGTGTGATGCTGAAAGTTTGGGAACCACTGTGGTAATGAAAGATTAGAGCAAGAGAAGCCAAGTAATTAGTTACCTCAGTGCTCATCTCCCACAGAGTGGTTTATGTTTCAGCAACAGAAATGGACTTAATCCTAATCTTCTGCAAATGCCACTCCTAAGCGATTTCCCGAGGCTCCCTTATTTGAGAAGGCTTCTGAAAAGGCCAGAGTGCTCTTGTGACGTCTTGCACTCTGCTGTTATTGGGAACCAACCTTGATATTATAACTCCCTTGTGAAATACTACAAGTGGTCTCCAGGGTGAATCTCTGAAATCACAAGCACCTTACTAAGTGAATCATGGTGTCCTAATGGTCTGCGGACTGGAAATGTGAGAGATGGTTTAAATAGGGATCAACACCATTCTCAAGAGGAGACCAAGGACTTGCCTTGGTTCCTGTGTTCCCTCCCTTCTGAGGGTTGGAAAATATGTTCTCCATCATATTTATATGGCATTTAGTGGCAGTAATATATCCTCATGGGATCATCTGCTTGATGATAATACACACTGGCACACCACCAGCCGATTATAAACACTGTAGAAGAAACTGGTAGTATAGTGTTTAGGCATCTCCCACTGGTCCACCAGTGGCCTCATTTCTGGCCTCTCACATGCCCTAGCCACCAATGGTGAGATCCTTCATCTCTGAAACTTCCTCCTTAGCCCTATGCACCTTGTCAGCTGCCAGGGATGGACATATGATTTGTGAAGCCAGATCATCCTGAGGATCATAGAGGGGGAGGAGTCCTAGCCATGAGTTACCCTCTCTCAAATACAAAGGTTAGAAGGAAATTATGCCTTTTGCCGACCTTCCTATTCCAATGCCTGAAGTTGGGAATCAGGCAGTAAATCATTGATGCATCATTCAGCTTCCAGGAACTTTTGTGCTTTAACAAACAGCCTGTTGAATTCCCTCCCACCACCTCATTTTCAAATCGCAGGTCTTTGCTTCCCTGTCTTTACTATTAATTCCTTTCTCCCCCTGTTGCTGTGTATTTCCCTCTGTAAAGTGGCCTGAGGTAGTGTTTTGTGTTAAAGACACCGCACCAAGTTGCATATGCATTGCCCAGTGTATCTATTATACTTCCCAAATCCAGTCACAGTCTTGTTCAGTGTTAAGCAGTTTGGGACTAAAGCGCAATATTATTCTTCTCATCCCTTATATGCTCTGCAGCTGTATCTTCCTCTTAGTGGAATGTTATAGGATTCCAGAATTACTCCCCAGTGTGCTTACTACTCAACTGCAACTCTATTCAACAACTGTGTTGAAGTTTGTCAGAGAATCCCAGATGGGATGGTTCTGGAGATTTTATAGTCCAACTACCATTAAAGGAAGCTGCCCTTATTAGCTCAGTGGATTTAAGTAGTAGCCTTATTCCCCCCAGATATTTTAGTTGCTGTTCACCATGAGCTTTTGGACTAATTATCACAGTTGACTTCTCCACTGCAAGTGGATTCGGGAGGAAAAAGCTAATGATGAATAAGTCTTGAATGCCTGTTTTGACAAGGTTTCTACTTTTTTCTTTTACTCAAACCTCAAGCATCACTTTTCTCTCTAGCTGGGTCTACATGTGAGCGCTCTTTCGAAAGAGCGAAAATTGAAGTTCGGCAGTTAAAATAGCGGCCGTCGAAAGGGAGCACCCGCTGTCACTATCGGATCGGCATTTCGATCTGCTCTTTTGAAGTGCCGTCGAGGTCTTTCAAAAGAGAGCGTCCACATGGCTCCAAGCCCTCTTTCAAAAGAAGGGAGGCAGGAAGCGCCATGGGCGGGGTCCCATGGCCGACAAGCCCTTCGGGGGCTGTGCCAGCCGCCTCCTTTAAAGGGCCCCTCCCTCCACTCTCCCCTCCGCACGAGCCAAGTGCTGCCCAGCCTGTCCCAGCCCGGCAGAGCCCACCCGTGCCCATGATGGAGGCCCAGCGACAGCTCCTGCAGGAGGACACCTTCATTATGGACGCCCTGCTGGCAGTGCTGTGCACCCTCGCCGCAGCTGCACCCGAGCTCATCGGGTGGCTGGGTGGTCCCCCTCGGGCTGTGGGACTCCCCGGCCCGTGGCACTGCTAGGCGCCACCCCCTGGGTGCCCTGATGCCTCTGGACCCACCCCAGCAGCAGTGACTGGTGGGATCACTCGGTGCTAGGGGAGTGGTGTGAGGAAAGGTGGCTATGGAACTTCTGCATGTCGAGGCAGACCTTCGACGAGATCAGCCACTGGCTCGCCCCCGCACTCTGGCACCATGACACCTGCATGTGGCCAGCCATCATGCTGGAGAAACAGGTCATGATTGCCACCTGGAAGCTGGCCACCCTGGACTCCTACCGCTCCGTGGGACAGCAGTTCAGGGTAGTCAAGGCCACCATCTGGGCTCTACTTATGGAGGTAAGGTGGGGCCAGGTGTGTGTGTGTGGGGGGGGTGCTGGGACAAGGGGAACCTACCTCTGCAAGGGGCTGGATGGGGCAGGGGCTGGATGGGTGGGGGGCAAGGGGTTGGATGGGGTGGGGGCTGGATGGGAGGGGGTCAGGGTGCTGGATGGGGCTGGGGCTGGATGAGAGGGGGCAGGGGACTGGACGGGGTGGAGGCTGGATGGGAGGGGGGCAGGGGCTGGATGGGAGGGGAACAGGGAACTGGATGGGGCGGGGGGCTGGATGGGAGGGGGCAGGGGGCTGTACGGCGTAGGGGCTGGATGGGAGGGGGACAGGGAACTGGATGGGGTGGTAGCTGGATGGGAGGGGGGCAGAATGGGCCTGAGGTGGGGGGAGACGGCCACCACACCTGCACTAGAGCACGTGTCCCCCTTCTCCCCGTGCAGGTTGTCAGAGCCATCATCCACCTGGGGGATCTGGACAGCACCGTCACCAGCTTCCAGGACCTGGGTTTTCCGAGCTGCCTTGGCGCTTTGGATGGCGCGCACACCCCCATCCGTGCCCCGCCACACCATGCTGGCCAGTACATGAACAGGAAGGGCCACCATTAGGTGGTGCTCCAGGCCCTGGTGGACGCGAGGGGCCAGTTCACTGACATCTATGTGGGCTGGTCCGGCTGCACCCACGATGCCTGGGTCTTCCGGAACTCCAGCCTCTGCTGGCGCATGGGGGCCGGCACCTTCGTCCCCCAGCAGGAGATGCCGGTGGCAGAGGACGTCACCATGCCGCTCTGCAGATGCAGCGTACTCCTGCAGCTGTGGCACATGAGGCCGCACATGGGACACCTCGACCTCAGCCAGGAGTCATTCAATCAGTGCCTCAACCATGCCCACAACATTGTGGAGTGGGCCTTCGGGTGCCTAAAGGGGCAGCAGAGGTGCCTCCACATGTGGCTGGAGGTCGGGGTCCTCAACGTGCTCCAGGAGGTGGGCACCTTTTGTGTCCTCCACAATGTTGTGGCAGGAAAGGGGGACACCTATGTCCTGGGGGGGCCCTCCAGCTGGTGTTGGCTATGAGCAGCCAGGCACCACCCCCATCCGCCAGGCCCACCGGATGGCCACTGCATCCAGGAAGCCCTCAGGCAGGCCTGTGCTGATGGCCACCTCTGACCTGCACACACACCCACGTCCCACGCACATCTGCCACCCACCATCCCTGCCACCCCCACCCTCACCAGCACCGCACCCACACATCCACCACCCACCATCCCCCTGTGGAGCACAGCACGGAGTGGTGAACAATAAAATAAACATTTATCTACACTATTCTCATTGTTAGCTATGTACAGGGTGTACTTGGAGGGAGCAGGGGGAACCTAACTTGGAGGGAGGCGAGGTACTCATTCTGGGGCAGGGGTGGTGGGCCGCGAGTCCTGTTGGCCCCTGGAGCCCCTTCCTCCCCAGGTGTGGGGTCCCCGGCTGGGAGGAGAGGGTGCAGGTGAGTGGGCCTGGTGGGGGCGGAGGGTGCGGGCTCAGTGGGGGCAGAGGGTGCAGGCTCGGTGAGGGCAGGGGGGGCAGGCTCGGTGGGGGCGGAGGGTGCGGGCTCAGTAGGGGTGAGGGGGGGCAGGCTCGGTAGGGGTGGAGGGTGTGAGCTCAGTCGGGGCGGAGGGGGGCAGGCTCAGTGGGGGGAGCTGCCGGGGGGGGACCAGGGGTGGGCAACGGTGGCCATATGGTCCCAGAGGGTGTGGCCAATGTCCTCCAGAGTGGTCAGCAGCCTCTCTCAGGCTGCCCTCCTCAACTCCATGTTGGCCTGGGCGAGCCTCAGGTGCTGCTTGGCCACCTCGGCCTGGCACTGGCTGGCTGGGTCCTCCTCAGCCTGGCGGGGGGCCCTCCGGCCATGGCCCCAACAGCGCGCTGCTTGGGGTGGCATCTGGGTGCCTCCGAGGGCTGCGGGGGTCTCTCAGGGGTGAAGGAGGGTTCAGGGCTCTCCTGGCCCATGGATGGTCCGGCTGTGTGGAGAGGAGGACAGCATGTCAGTAATGTGCCCTGAACGGAGGGGACCAGGCTGTGGCCCACTCGCCCGAGCCCACCCCATGGGGTCCCACCCCCCCAAAGGACACTGACCCCCCAAGGGGCACCAACCCACCCCCCACAGGCTGGGCCTCCTGGCCTGGGGGTGCATCCAGGGGTCTCACATACAGGTGGCCCTACCCAGCCTGCAGTGTGCAGGCCCCAGCTGCTGTCTGGCACTGACCGGTCGCCACCCCCATGTGACTTGTGGTGCTGTCCACTGAGGGCGTGTGCTGGGCATCGCTCGTGTGCCAGCGCGGGGTGCCGCATCCGGTGTGGGGGGCTGGCCTGTGTGTGGCCTGGGACCACCGGTCCTGTGTGCAGGTGACTAGCTGTTGCGTTGCCCCAACCCTGTGGAGCAGGTGTGTGCCCCTCTCTGTACATACCAGAGGATCCTGCAACGACATCTGGGGATGTCCGGCTCCTGGTCGCCTGGCTGGAGGAGCAGGAGGGGAGGACAATGGTGAGGTCCCGCTCCTCACTCGATCAGTCTGTGGTCCCCTCGCCCTCCTGGGCCTCCCGTCTGGGCTGCTCCTCTTCCTTCTCCAGCTGCAGCTCCTCGGCTGAGGTGTCCAGGAATGACGAGTGGGGAGCTCTCCTGGGGCCCCAGGATGCCCTGGAGCTCCTGATAGAAGGGGCATGTTGCTGGAGCTGCCCTGGAGTGGCTGGCCTGGTCCATGGCCTGGGCACAACCCTGCCACAGCTCCTTGACCTCGGAGCGTACCTGCTCCGCAGTACGCTCTGGGTGGCCCCTGGGGTGGAGGCCCTGTGACAGGCGGCAGAAGGTGGCGGCATTGTGCCGCTTGACCCCCATCCGGTGCAGGACCTCCTCGTCCTTCCACAGGCCAAGGAGGTCCCGCAGCTCCTGCTCCGTCCAGGAGGGGGCCCTTTTTTTTTCTTCCCCCTGGGAGCCCTGCGGGGGCTTGGAGAGGGGGCCGTGGGGCTCGCAGGGGGGCTGGCTGCTGGCCATACTGTGGTGCTGGAGTGTGTGGCTGGAGCACGTACAGAGGCTGCTCCTAGCACGCTCTCAGCTTCCTGCCATGGGTTGCCAGCGTGTGTGCTGCTTTAAAGCAGCCGAATGCAGAAACCATAGCGCCCCGCTGCTCCAGCTGACCGGCGCCATGGCGGACCCGTATTTTGAAAAAGTGGACTGTGGAGCATCTACACGTGTACACTTCCGATTTAATATTTCGAAAGGGGCCGATCTTCCTGAACTGGGATTGGGGTTTGGATTTCGAAGTCTGCGCCCTGTTCTTTCTATTTTCTTCTGAAAGATGGTGTTACACGTGTGGACGCTCCTCCCGCTCTTTTGAAAAAGGGATGCTTATTTCGATTTTTTGTGCACATGTAGACCCAGCTTCTGAGTTTTAGCCCCTGTGACAAAGACCTGATGCATCCCTTGGAGACCTCTTCCAAGATGCCCTTAGATTTATTAATGCTTTGGTTATTGGAACTATTTTTTTTTATAAGCAGCATCCTCATCCCCCTAAGACACACACACAACCCCTTCAATTCTGCAGGAGAATCAGGATCTGAAGTATTGTCTCCTTTTTAAAATTAATGCAGATTTGTTAGGAATAATTGAAGTGGGGGAAAAGACTCCTATATCTGTAGATGTGTATATGTATATATTGGTATTAATAGTACGTAGTGCTTTATCTTTGTAGTGGTTTGTGAATTGGTAATCCACAATGCTCTTTGAAGAAGGTTGGTGGTCATATGCGTATTGGGAAACCAAGAATATGTTTAAGTAAATAAATACCATAACCGGCACGTGTCAGCCGATTTGAGCTTACAGGGCTCAGACTGTGGGGTTATAAAACTCCATGAGACAGTTAGGATCAAGGACTCTGGAGTTAAATGTCTGTGTGCAAATTTAATTGAAAGCCTTCCCCTGCATCATTAGGCTGGGTGTATCATGGTTATTGAAGATTATTTTAAATTTCAGGGATGGTAATGATTTGAGTTGTGACTCTGGTGAATGTATTGCTTATGGGTTATGACAGAGTGGGAGTAGCCTAGGGATGGCTTTTCACTCTGTCCACCTGCACAGGCCAAATGGGGAGATTATTGATTAGGACTGGGTGATTAACCAGTGGATGTGGGAATCCAGCTTGTCAGCTGAGGGCTGTCAAATGGGAGACCAAGAAAAAGTGGGGGCTAGAAGGACGAATCCCAGGATCTAACAGAGGAAAGTCCCCCATGCCAAAGGGAAATATGACAGCCCTTAGGGTATTCAGACAGGAAGCTGCAGAAGACACTGTGAACAAAATATGCTCACTGGGGTGAGCTTACATAAGAGTGCATGCGGACTGCTTACAAAGAGAGCTTGAGTGGGAGGGAGCATACCAGGGTTCCCTCTAATTTTTTCCATCCATGTGCAGAATACATTTAGTTATGTGTACCAAGGCATACGGGGATGTGCACCACCAGTAAAAACACAAGCTGCCAGCTGTGTGTGCTCTGCTAATCAGCTGGGTGGCACCTGAATCTCACCTGGGCAGCCACCCAAGTGCTCAGCTTACAGGGAACATTGGAGCACACCATGTTGTTTGCAAACCTGCTTAGAGATCCCAGTCAAGACTGAAGTATCATTCTTCACCAGCACTTGCAAAGACACAGTTGCTGCCATAAAGACGATCTTAGGCTGGATCCTGCTTGTTGGTCTGTTTGGATGGGTCTTTGTGCCAGTGTAGAGCCAAAGCTACATCAATGGAGATCCGTGTAGACATAAGGGCCTGTCCGTAGGGATCATCTTAGAAGCTGGGGCCTAAGAAGATAAATGACACATGAAGGCTATGTAGGAGATGGGAACAAAAATTTTAATTTACTCTAGTGAAGTCTTTCTTTTCTGAGATGTCTGTTATATAAGCATTGTTCAAAGTCACTGGGTGTTTTGCTATTGATCCCAAAGAGAGTAAATCCTGCCCATTGACTCCGATGGAAGTATAAGTATGAGCAGGGCTTTGGCGTTTGGGCTTCACAGTCCTGCAGCTTCACTCATCCAAGGAGGGGCCCTGCTGGTGTGTGCTGTTTCCTTCAATCACTGAACTGAGGTGGGGAAAACCCTTCCCCAGCCTGTAGGCTAGTGCAAAGTAGAACAGTTTTCTCTTTTGTTATCGTGTTCACAGGCTCTTTTAAGTTTTACGGATAATGGCAGCATAGCTTGGCTTGAGGGGATTTTGGAGAAAGATGATAGTTCAGATCCCAACAGAAATTTAATACTGACATAACAGGTAAAGCATTTTGTATCAATTTGTTGTTCTGGCCCATTCCCAAGTGACATTCCGATCCCTCAAACAAAACCCTCTATTGTTCACCAGCAAGGCCATGCACATGTAGCATGTTGCAGTCCTTGTTACTAGCAGCAGCAAAAGATTCAAGGAGAAATACAATTATAAGGATTAAAGATTAAAACTAATTCTCAGTTGTTCAATGGAGCGGACTACAAATGGTTGTTAAAGTCTTATGAGCTGCTTACAACAAGAAGGGGATGAGCATTATACAGTGGGCAGAGGAGCAAAATTTCCCAAGTATTACAACCTTTCATTTAGAAATGTAATCTACAAGCACTTTAAGTTATATTCTGTCTTGTGAGTAGTGACACTTTAGTTTGGTAAAACACTTTGATTCAAGAGGGGAAGGGAAAAAGTAAAAGCCCTGATTCAGGAGAGCATTCAGGAAAATGCGTAAACGTGCTTCAAGATTATAGTTCCAACTGAAGTCAATGGGACTTCAGTACACGCTTAACTATAAGCACATGCGTACATGCTTTTCTGAATCTGGGCCAAAGTTAGGGCCACAGTGATTCCAGGTTTAATTTAAAGACATTACATATGAGCTGGTAGTTTAAGCAAGGACTTCTTGGTCAATGGGGTATAGGATTTGACATTTGAAGGGTAGGGTAAGATGACTCCAACAAAGCTTTCTTCACTATCCAGAGAGAAACTAATAGTAATGTTGTCTGAGACCTGGCAGTTTGCTTGGCACCATGCCCACATTGGCAAACTAGTTCCTGCCTCAAGATACAGATAATCCAAACACAGCAGACATTTCGTTTACAAGTAGCTTTTATGCAAATAGTCCTCTTTGATTATTCGGGCAGACTTTTGTAGGCTTGAGCTCTAAATCACATGTGAAGGGTATAGCTCAGCCAGTCTGTACACCCATCCTTCAAGGAGTGCAGCAGTTTTGGTTTTGCCATATGTGAGGCCTGTGCTCAGTGGCTGTTGATAGAAGCCATCACAGAAGTGAGTTTGGAGTAGCGGTGAATCAGAGCAGATTTCAAACACCCTAGATGTCAGGGGCATTGGTGTTAGGTTTCCCTTTCTCTCACTGTTGACCACCTACAAAGTATTGATCTAGGTTTAAAGTCTGAACCTCCCCAGTTTTCAGAATGAATCTGAATTGATTCAGCCCCAAACTGGATTTTAAGAAATAGTAAAAATAAATTGTAATTGTGCTTCCTAGGTGAAAACAATAACAGTGTGTGATGTGACTGACTATGTTCGTTAGCACGTATGTCTTCAGCTTATATACAGCCCCCCAAACGAACTGGCAAGATGTGTCTCTAGCCTACTCAGGTACCATTATAACTGAGCCTACTTTGTAGCAATGAGGGTGGTAGTTTCTGAAATGCTCTGAGTTGGCTTCTGGCTGCTCCTATTTAAGGTCAGAATGAGCAGAATCAATCCGATTGATTTTAATGTGGGGGAGAGTGGTAATGAAAACCCAGTCAGGTGGCATATTTATCTGGCAACTGATGGTGTGTCACTTTGTCTGCAACCTCAGTAAATTTTGTATATCTCTTCTCTGTGAAACCTGTTTTTGATGTCCATTCTCAGTCCACAAGGCAGGTATGCAGAGACCAGTGTTTCCTGTAAGCTGAACGCTTGGATGCCTGCCTGGGAGACATTCAGGTGCCACCCAGCTGATTAGCAGATCACCTGCAGCTGCCCACAGTGGACAGCATGTCTTCCTGTCTGTGGTGCACATCCACACATACCTTGGTGCACATAACAATCTTTATTCCCCCCACAGATGGCAAAAAATAGAGAACACTGACAGACCCCTGGGGGAAAGAGGATGCAATACTCATAGGACACCATGCTGGACATGAAGTTCCATTTCTTGTTTCTGCCACAGACTTCCTGTGTGATCTTGGGTAAACAGCTTCAGTTCTGTGCCCATTTCTCCATTTCTACAATTGTGGAGGTGCATGGTGCTGCTTCTTCAGCTTTGCAAAATGGCTGGAGATTGATGCATGAGAAGCAGGAAGAATTAGTAAGCTTTAGAGAGATAAATAGAAGTCAGAATGCTTCTTCCCACAAGTTATCCATCCATCTGGAACTTGAGTGGTTTATACATGAGTTTTGTGATATTACTGTTTATTACAGAAATCCCCAGCCCCGGGGGCTGTTTTCCCAAAGAAGCCAGCATCAGCTGCAGCTACAAGTATCCAAGGTAAATCAAGTTCTTCCAGCTCCTTTCAGGCAATCATCCTAAAGGGACATGCTTGGGATACCTATTCCAACAGCTTCCATCCTTTACCCTTCCACATGGGAAAAATTTACACAATATCCAAAGGTCATCAACACTCAGCTGCAAAATGCAGATATTGGCCGTATTTTCATTTGTTGCATTGCCTTTGGTTGTTAGCACCCCTTCATTCCACTCCTCTGCTAATGCTGTGACCTCACTGATGTTCCCACTCCATCTGAATCCTGTACTTCAACCAGTAGAGAATAAAACTGGTTGGGAGTTTTTTAACAAACTGTTACCCACCAAAATGTTGATTTGTCAAAATTAACATAATTTCTGAAACAGTGTCTGTTTCAACAAATCGCCTGACTTGAAAATTTTTTGGAAAAAAGAAAAATGTTCAAAGTTGCCAAAGTGTCCCATTTCAGCAGTTTCCTGCTAGAAAGTTTAATTGTTTATAGAGTTTGCGATTTTTTTTATTGTGAAAGTTCAATAAATTTACATTTTAAAAAAGATGTAATTAAATCAACACTGAAATGATCAAGATGAAACTGTTTCAGATGTTTAATTCATAAAAGCTTTCAATATTATGACTTTTGATCTCAGTTTGGAATGGGATTTTATATACAGTATATGTATAGCTTGAAAACTTTCACTGGTTGGGAAAACTTCATAACCCAATTGTGTAGTAATTCTGTTTGAGCCTTGTGCCTTTATAGATAGTACACAGGGAGCTTTTAACTGTTTTATATATCAGGAATTGTTTGATTCAGGCCAGAAACAGCTCTGCTTTTTCTTGGTGTGAGGAAGGTAACCTCTGCTCTGAAACCATATCCAAGAAGTTTCGCCCTCCATCTCTAGACATAGTCTGTGGAAGCCTAAGATTTATGTTCTTGATTTATCCCCTTCAAGGGACAGTTCTGCTTGGTAGAACTTGAAGCATCCTATCAATTCCTTGGCATTGTTTTTATCCCTCTGATCTTTACCCCAGCCTAACCTCCAGGCCCAGGATGAGAGAAGGTGAAGGGAAGATGGAATTACAATTTGTTTGACATTTGGCTGCTCCATCTTTTACATATCATTGTGTGGCTGACAGGATGTTTCTTGCAGAAAATACCTTGCACGCTAATCTCTGTGCATTAACTGATCACAACTTAAATGCTTGTCCATTAATCCACTGCTTTCCTGTATGTCTTTCATCTCCTTGCTTTCCAACATTCTCCTATTTCACTTTTCCCTCTCCTTTGTCTTTAACTCTTTTTAATACAGCCTGCTTCAGGTTGATAGCTCCAGGCTGTGGAAGCAGGAGTGGATACTGTGAGCAGATGGATAGACACTGTTAATAAGTATACCACCCAAAATCAAAAGCTATACTTACTGCAAGGGACTATATGGATTTGATTTTCTGACAGACATTTTTCCCATTTCCATTGATAACAGCCTGCTGGCTTTTGTGCAGTACATTAGGTGAAAGTATAAAACCTATATCAGATGATTCTAACGATAATACTATTAGCTTGCTTTTATCTATTCAATACATTGTCAGATTATGTGGTAGAAGTTTTGAAATTTACTAAGAACTGGGTGTTTTCTTATTTTGGTTGTTTTGCTTTTGGTGTCTTATTTAAATTCTCTACCTGTGACGACTGTATTTGAAACTTACACTTGAAACGCTATTTAAATTCAGAAAGTTGGAGCTGAAAGCGAGTCAGAGAAGTTATACATTATTACAGTCTCGGGGGTAGCCGTATTAGTCTGTAGTTTTACAAAAACAAAACAAAACAAAAAAAGGGGGATCCCTCCCACTGCCCTGCCAGCGTTACACCCAGTGACTTTAGTTCTATTGTTATAATGGCGGCAGGGTGGGGAGCTTCAGAGGAATCAGTGGCAGCAGCATCCAGAGCCACAAATGATTCCTTAAAGAGCCGCATTCCGCTCCGGAGCTGTACGTTGCTGACCCCTGTATTAGGTGATGAGCTGTCATGAGTAAGATCCGCTTCTTCACATTACTTAATTACCAAAACTATTTGAACATAAACTTTCTACCTTGTGTTTGCGTTTCTGTAACTGTTTGCTCTTGCAGTGAAGCTGAAGTTCTGATGTCACAGATTTCTTGGCAGCTGATTTGTCTTCTCATTCACAAAGGATTATGACTTCACAATGGAAGAAATAAGTGGGCTGGGAAGGAGAAAACATATTTTATTTACAAATATCTTCTATACTAGGGGTAAGCAAACTTTTTATGTCAGGCCCTACCTTTCATCCCTGCAATTATCAGGCCCCCGCAACCTTTCTAATGTAATCCAAACTGATGGAAATGTCAGTTATGTTCATATGGAAAAAAGCCACCTTTCAGCACATGCAAGAAAATAAGTATGTAGAATGTAAAAAACTTTATTAATTGATATATAAATGTGAATCCACCTACATAAAAACAGTAACGTATTTCAACATTTTAATGAAGTGTATAAGCCTGAGACATAACAGCCAATCATGCTGTGCCTTCCTTTTGAAATTTTATACCCCGTGATGGGGCCTGCCCCTAATTTGCTCACCCCTATTCTCTACCAGAAAAAGGGAAGAAACAAGCACCAGCAAGAGGTACAAAGCTTTAGGGTGTCTTTTAGCTAGTGAATTTCATACATCACTATGAAAGCACTATGAAAACATAAATTTATGTAGCCTCCTTCCCCCTCTTTGTTAAGGTACTTTGTTGTGTCTCTCCCCAGTCTCATGCACACCACCTGTTTTACTGTTCTGCCAATGAGGGGTGGGCTGGGGTGGGGAGGAAGGGGCGGGTGCCACAGGGCACAATGATTTAAAAGGACTAGAGGCTCCTGGTTGTTCCTACCATGGGAGTGGCAGCAACCAGAGTCTTGGGACCTTTAAATTGCTGCCGGAACCGTGAGTAGCATGAGTCAGGCAGCACTGAAGGCCTGGCTGGGGAGGCTCCTTCTGCCTGAGGCGCTGCTCCTTCTGGGCACCTGAAGCTGCCCGCTCCCTGGTTGCCCAGCTGTCTGGCAGTTCTTTCAGCACCTCTGCTGCTTTACACATTTTTCCTAACCACTACTTCACTTTGCATGTAATTTGCTTCTTCCAGGATCCCCCCCTTTCCTTTTGGAGGAACTGTTCACCCCGACCCCCGTATCTTTCACCACATGCTTTGTGGGTTCTTCACGTCCTCCTCAGGGGATTCTTCCTCCATTCCCTGCGGGGGAGGGAGGGGGTATGGAATAAACAGCTGTTTCTCAGAACAGCAGAAAGAGTAAGGAGAGATGGGAGCTCTGTGGCAGTAGAGCATGGTGGAGGAGGAGCATGGACAAGAGGGAGAAGAGAGTCAAACTGTGGGCCAAGGAAGAGCAGCAGGAATGAGAACTGGGGCCAGTTGGAAAGGAATCTCTGTGAGCCTGGATACAGTGGCCATGACTGCACAAAGGCTGCTGAGAAAGAGGGAGGTGAAGTGAAGGAGCCCTCTCAGGAACGAGGTTGCTTGTCGGCTCCTCCAGCTCTGTTCAGAACTCATGTTAGATAACATGCTGTAACTAGCATGAGGTAATAAGGCAGTCTGTAGTTTCAACACTAGTTAGCATGTGGAGATAAACCCCAGGCTACCCCACAGGTTTTTGCTCAACGTATTAACATGTGAAACCTGAAAAATGCCTTGTCTTCCCTAGGATTTTACCTTCATGTTCGTTAACATGGTCCCTAACATAAGGTAAAAATAAACATACCTCTTCCCAGTGAAGACATGCACTGTGGGTTCTGGTGGGTTAGAAAAATTGAGACTTAGGGTGTTCACCCCACTTTGTTCTTATTTTACTTTGTAACTTTCCAAAGATGGAGAAGTATTGAAAATATATAGACTAGGAAAATGAAAACAAAGTGCTCTAGACTTCATTCCCTTCAGCTGAGACATCCAAGAGGAGTGACTTTCCAGCTCTGCTGCAAAAGACAGCTGTTTACAGGGTTTCTGGAGATGGCTAAGTGTGTGCATAGATGATAAAGGGGGACTAAGTGCCTGGAACTTTAGACCTGATCATTTTCATGATGCTGAGATTTAAATGTTACTGTACGTATAGTATGATTCATTATGTTGGGACACCAAAAGTTCTGGACAGGTGCCTTTATTTTAAATCTAAATAAATAAATGTGTATATTTGGTCTCAAAAAGGGGGCAAATGGGAGGAGAAAACAAAATTTTCCATCAAATTTCAGATTTTTGGTTTTTGAAAATTTTGAAATTTATCCACAAAGAATTGAAAAATTTATAATGAAAAGTTTTAGATTATTTGTTTTTTTGAAGTATGGTAAAGGAGTTATTTTGACCAGCCCTAGTAACAACTTTTGTCACGTGGACCAGAGGTGACGTAACACTAATAGATGCTGTATTGCCTTACTAGCTCTGTTCAGCATGCAGCTAGTCATTCTGTCTGCAGACTCAATTACTTACAGAGATTCTTCCTGGTGTATATAAAACTGACAGAATCAGGATACTCAGTGGCATTAAAGGTGGATCTCAAGAACATAAGGACAGCCATAGTGGGTCAGACTAAAGATCCATTTAGCCCAGTATTCCAACAGTGGCAAATGCCTACGTGTCCCAGAGGAATGAAGAGAACAGGTAATTATCAAGTGATCAATCCCCTGTCTCCCATTCCCAGCTTCTGGAAAAACAGAGGTTGGGGGACACCATTCCCACCCATCCTGGCAAATAGCCACTGATAGACCTATCCTCCATGAACTCATCTAGCTCTTTCTTGAACCCAGCTTGTAGCTGATCTCACCTCCAACTTGGAGCAACACTCCACGAAGACTGTAGATCCCAGCTCATAGGTTATGAAAGTAGGGGCGTTGGGGAATGCTGCCAGATCCCCGGGTTTGAAGTGGTTGCCAGCATATACAAGGTTCACGGGTCAATGGCTCTCAGCACCATGCTATAAAAACTGTTCCAGCATGCCATGTCCTAACATGCATTTCTCAGCCTTAAACTGGACAGTCTTGTAAGCGTATGCCTATGCTGTACTCAGAAGTGTGATTGCAGCATGTTAGATATAGTTGAGCTAACTTTGGCTTCGCTAGATCACTAGGGGTGGCGGTGAAGCCTCAACTAGCTTCAGCACAGGCTAGTTGCCTGAGTAAATATCCAGGGTCTTAGGCAGACATGCGCAGCCTGCATTAAAGCCTGAGTTACCAGAACTTTACTGCTCTTGGTACCCAAACTAGCTAGATTACAGCTAACAAGTCTCCACATGTTGAAATCATACTTCCAACTATAGTGTAGACATGGCCTAAGAAAATGGTCTGATTCTACTGCCATTAAGGACCAATCATGGAGGTAAAGGAGGGTACTCAGCAGTGTTCCCTCCAGTTTTTACCATCCAGGTGCAGAATAAAATTTATGTGTACTGAGACTTGTGTGGATGTGCACCACCAGTAGAAATGGATGCTGGCATCTCTGAGTGCTCTGCTAAGCAGCTGGGCAGCAGCTGAATCTTTCTTGGGTGCCCCCCACAAGTGCGCAGCTTACAGGGAACACTGGTACTTAGTGAGGGTAAAGGTGGCAGAAATGGCCCCAAGAAGAAATGATCAGACTCCTTGCAGGTTGCCCGTGAAACCCGTGGGTTGGTGAAAGTTTGGGCACTAGTTGTCAATGGGAAATTCATAACAGAAATCTTGGGAATGTGTTTTCTTCTTTAATCATTTGTATGAGCATTTCTGTAGCAGTCACTGCTACAGAACACGTCAGTATGTCTATCACTGAACTTACAAATAAAGACCAAAATACTTCACAAGGTTTGGTGATCGTGTTGCAAGGCCTCATGCAGCTGCATTTCTTCCATGACAGGCCAGTCTAAAGGTGAGACTTACATTGTCTTCAACTGCAGTTTATAAAATGAACCCTTGGTCATTTTTATAAAGACAAATGATGCTGTTGGTCAAGGGGTCAGGTTCACAGGAAGGCCTATTCTTACCTCCTGGAGCCTGGGGCTGGACAGTTTGTTTAGCTGAGAGGCGTCTTTGACAGCAAAACTGAGAGGCCTTGAAATGCTACCTACTGCAGTGATAAACTGCCCTCCACCTTGCATATCCTGGTTTAAATGTTGTAAAAGAAATACCAAGTCTGTCAATTCATGCTGAAAAGTGACTTGTTAATGTTAAAGTACCTGTTGAATCTCTCTCCTCTGGTGACATCTGAGCTGCGTCTACACGTGCACGCTACTTCGAAGTAGCGGCACCAACTTTGAAATAGCGCCCGTCGCGTCTACACGTGTCGGGCGCTATTTCGAAGTTAACTTCGACGTTAGGCGGTGAGACGTCGAAGTCGCTAACCTCATGAGGAGATAGGAATAGCGCCCTACTTCGACGTTGAACGTCGAAGTAGGGACCGTGTAGACGATCCGCGTCCCGCAACGTCGAAATTGCTGGGTCCTCCATGGCGGCCATCAGCTGAGGGGTTGAGAGATGCTCTCTCTCCAGCCCCTGTGGGGCTCTATGGTCACCGTGGGCAGCAGCCCTTAGCCCAGGGCTTCTGGCTGCTTCTGCAGCAGCTGGGGATCTATGCTGCAGGCACAGGGTCTGCAACCAGTTGTCAGCTCTGTGTATCTTGTGTTGTTTAGTGCAACTGTGTCTGGGAGGGGCCCTTTAAGGGAGCGGCTTGCTGTTGAGTCCGCCCTGTGACCCTGTCTGCAGCTGTGCCTGGCATCCCTATTTCGATGTGTGCTACTTTGACGTGTAGACGTTCCCTCGCTGCGCCTATTTCGATGTTGGGCTGAGCAACGTCGAAGTTGAACATCGACGTTGCTGGCCCTGGAGGACGTGTAGACGTTATTCATCGAAATAGACTATTTCGATGTCGCAACATCGAAATAAGCTATTTCGATGTTGGCTGCACGTGTAGACGTAGCCCTGTAGTCTGGCATGATTGTAGCCAGAGGACCACTTATCATAGGTTTGGCCAAGTTTTCCATGGTCCCATAACGTTTATTTACAGCTACCAGTCCTGGCTCTCAGTGTTTCTGTGTTAATTTACCCCTAAGTGTCTTCTAAGAGCCCAGTAAGCAGGGTAAGCTTTGGTAATGCTGCTAGACAATATTGACCTCCTGTGATCTGGCAAATTCTCTCATTGGGCACTGATCAGGTCTGAGAGTGCTGGACTAGAGAGATTCAACATGTATTTTCACAAGATGAATAAACCACAGGACTCTGTAACTGAGCAGAGACAAGCAACATATTGGGCTAAATAAAAGGGAAACTGAGTGAAATTTAATATCTTGTGATATACAGGAGCTCAGCCTTGATGAGCTGAATGATCCCCTCTGGCCTTAAACTCTCTGAATTCATTTCCTAAATTTGTAGCAAGTCCCTTTTGGGTTGGATCCCTGGTTTTAAGATTATTACTTCCTTTGAAGAAGCCACTCAAAACATGAACTGGTTTCACGAGCAAACCACTTTGGTGACAAGTTTCATTGTGACATCACAGTGAGTTCCCTTTAGTCAGAACTGGAAGGCAGGAACAATGCCGGATACTGAGTTGAGGGTCGGAATGTGTCAGGCAGGGAGTGTAGTGTTACTGCATTAGTTGTCTGAGAGGTTGAATTTTGTAGCAAAGTAGGCAGGGTAGGATTGATTGCACCCATGGATTATTGTGGTTGGATCCAGGCTCAACCTCTTTCCTTATGTATGGCTGATAGACCTGGATTGTCAGCAAGTGGGATTGAACCTGGAACTAAATGCCAACTGCTTCTTAGCTAAGGCTATGTCCACACTAGAGGGTTTTGTCAACAGAACTGGTCAACAAAACTGGTGTTTTGTTGACAAAATCTGAGAAGCATCCCAATTCCCAAGGTGTTCTGTTGACAGTAAATTGATGGAACATGGTACTTTTGTCGACAGTCTTATCCTGCTCCCCATGAGGCATACTGCTCCTGACAACAGAGGTCTGTCAACAGAAAGCTGGCCTGGATGTTCCGGGGGGCCCTTTGTTGACAGACTGGGCTTCTGGGACACCAGGCAGCCCTGTCTGCTGTGCTTCCAGTTGGCGGTTCTGTTGAGAGAGCAGCTGGACTGCCTGGCCACTCTCTGTTGACAGAGTGGATTGCTCTTGCGATCCACTCGGCAATTTGGCTGCAATCTTTCAACAGAAGTTTTGTGAGAAGACCTCTTCCAACAAAAACTTCTGTGGACAAATTTTTGTAATCTAGACATAGCCTAAGGCTGTAGCACAAACTCACCAACCTCTCTCTCTCAGTGATTTTGATGCTTCTGGGTTTTAATTACTTCCTGGTTTAGTCCATGGGAGTCTCCCCTCTGCCCTGAATCACTTTGTTTGATGCACAAACAACAAGCAGTCCCATAGCACCTTGCAGACTAACAAATATGCCCCATGCTCAGCACAGAATATTTTCCGGGTTGGGAATGAATCTCATGGGTTTGACAAAATAGTCAACAGGATGGGAACTTGTTGCTTTATGCTGATGCCTAAATAAATAAATGCTAAAGACATTTGATGCAGTTAAAGCAGCAAGTCCCCATCCTGCAGTTCTGTTGACTATTTTGTTGCTCTAAACTGTTTAAAAAAAAAAGGGGGTATCAAAGTGAAAATAAAGCTGTTTGACTTGGTTCTCCCTTTTTGAAAATACTAACCAAGGCAGACCCATGAGATTCATTCCCAACCTGAAAAATGTCCCATGCTAGGCGTTGGGCGCATTTTATGTTTTGTGTTAGACTTGTCGTGTGTCTGATCTTGTGTGTTACTGTATCATAACTGCTATGGTTTTAGTGGGGACTTGTGCACCTACTGCCCGTTAAACTTTACTGGGAACTGAGTGACTGCAGTTCACAGACAGCTTTGCAATTGTCAGCCTTTGACTGCACGCTGGTGGAGGAGGAGACCTGGTAATTCCTTGGCCCAGCAGTGTGGTACGGTGCTGGCTATGCCAATGACACACAGTGCTGCCCACTAGGTGAAGAGTGGGTTGAAAGTTTGGCAGTGGGGGCTTTTTGTCCTTCTCTAAACTTGAGCCAGCCTTTGAGCCGTGGAGTTTGTGTGGCAGCCCAGAGGGTTGGTCATGCTGCATGTGCTCAAAGTTGGGTCCACTCCTCTTTGGCTCCTGATTGTTATGATCTGGGAATTCAACAAATGCCTCCATAATTTCATGATGGCATAACATGATGGAAGGACTGATCAGCACAGTGGCTAGCTGCTTGGATTTGGCCCCTTCTCTGTTGATTTGAGCTGCTTTAAATCCAAGTGATAACGTAGTTTCTACGCAAATATAATTTCTACTGCCCTCATTGGGAGCCTGGCTTGAATAAGCCCTTGGTGAGTGATGTAGTTCAGTAGGTAACTGCCTAAGAGAGAAATGTGCTGGGGGGATGTAGTTGTTGTCACAGCTGTGAGGCCCAGAACTCTTCAAAGTACAATGCTACGACCAAAATCCCTTTCTTGTAGCCTGTTCGTCAAAACAACTGCTTTGTGTCAAACCAGCACAAACAGTTTTGGCCAAAAGCTTTTTAAAGTGCTGTTTCTTGGGGCCCAGTGTGTTTGGCTTGTTTGTGATCCCTATACAAGGGGTTAGCATACTATGCGGCTTAATAAATTCCAGTGTCAGACTTCCATTGTCTCTTTGTTCTTTGTTGCCAAGGAAGCCAAATATTATTTCTTTCTCTGAAAGACGCTCCTAATACCATGGAACTGCTTCAATGGGAAAGGGGAGAAATCCCTGTGGAAAAAGTGTTTTCCCCCACCTTCGCTTTCTGTTTAATTTTGGCTGCAGGGATATAGCTAAGCATGGGCTGACCTCTTCCCCTCTGTACAGAGCCTCAGGTAGAGTAAATGGGTGTGGGCCTGCATGGAAATCAATGGTATCTTTACACCAGCTGGGAACGTGGCCACAAACATTGAGGCCATGGTGCTTGTTATTTGCAGGCAGCAATTCTATTGGTACTGAGTGCTTCCGCTCACCCTTTTCCCCATTTTATTTAATGGCACTTTCCCTGTGTTTTAAAAATTAACACCGATAGACATCTATCCTAGGTACTTCTATGGTACCCATTACTGGAATGTCTGAGCACCTTCTATTTTGTAATATATTTAGCTTCATAACCCTTTGTTCAGGAGCATAAATGTTATCATCTTTATGGGGAACTGAGGCACAGTCAAACCCACAGTTAAGAGGTAGTCCTGTAGCACTTTAAAAACTAACACATTTATTTATTAGATAATGAGCTTTCATGGGTAAAAGCTAATCTGAGGGTGCTTTGGACTGCTTGTTATTTGTGAAGCTACAGACTAACATGGCCACCCCTGTAAACCCATTGCTAGTCTGTGACAGAGGAGGGATGGATCTGAAGTCTCTTAGATCTAAGGCTGGCATGCTAACTGCTGGAACAAACTTCCCTTCTAGTAATGTCCATCTATTTCTGTTTACAGACTGTTTGGCCTGAGTATTTGCCTGTTGTTTATTCACTGTGTCAAGCACCAGCTTCCTAGCATTACTTTGTGGGCCACTCAGCACTCCTCTGTATTGTTTCATCTTCAGACCATATACTTCCATAACATCAGGTATATTTGAAAAGTTTAACTACTGACCCCATTGGTCATCTTTCCTTAACCATCACTTTGTAATATATACTATGGCCCCTTTTCATCTAGAGAGATGGTGTTTAGCTGCGGGGGTGAGGATCTATGGGCAGTGTTTGAGTCTGCAGCTTCTCTCATGGCTTATTCATCCAATAACGGATTTGCATTGTTGATTGCCATAATTGCATGTCAGTCTATTTCTGAATTCTTGAGTCCAAGAGTTTTTCCTTCTAAGATGAGGTTATTTTGTGTGGCTTGCATATATACTATCGAAAGATGATGCATCCTGTTGTAGCAATCATCACCAGATATTTCAATCTGGTGATGTAGATTCACAGGATTTTGGATTGATGTTGAATTTTTTCATGGCATTTTTGCACGTATCCTTGAATCTTAGCTTTGGTCTTCCTCTTGTTCTCAACCCACATGACAGTTCACTGAAGAGGATTTCTTTGGGAAGACGTTCATCACCCATTCTTCTCATATGACCAAGCCATCGTAGTCTTCTGCTGCTGAGGTTCACTATGAAGCTGTGTATGCCAGATCTTGACAGGACATCTGCATTTGAAACTTTATCTTGCCAGTTGATATTCATAATTCTGCAGAGGCATCAAAGATGGGAGCTGTTCAGTTTTTTCTCCTGGTTCGAGTAGGTGGTCCATGCCTCAGAACCATATAGCAGGATACTCAATATACATGCCTGGTAGATTGGTATCTTTGTTTTTGCTGTCAGCTTAGGATTGTTCTGTGCTTGTTTTGTAAGTCTGCCAAAAGTAGTAGCTGCCTTCCCAATTCTGATGTTCAATTCTTCGTCTATGGATAGGTTGTGGTGACAGTAGATCCAAGATAACAGAATTGTTGAACCACATCTAATGGGCTGTTATCCATAAGGCCATAAGAATGGCCATACTGGGTCAGACCAAAGGTCCATCCAGCCCAGCAGCCCGTCTGCTGACAGTGGCCAGTGCCAGGTGCCCTAGAGGGGGTGGACCGAAGACAATGATCAAGTGATTTGTCTCCTGCCATCCATCGCCAGTCTCTGACCATCAGAGGCCAGGGACACTGTTCCTACCCTTGGCTAATAGCCTTTTATGGACCTAACCTCCATGAATTTATCTAGCTCTTTCTTAAATTCTGTTATAGTCCTAGCCTTCAAAGTCTCCTCTGGCAAGGAGTTGCATAGGTTAACTATGCGCTGAGTGAAGAAGAGCTATCTTTTATTAGTTTTAAACCTGCTACCTATTAATTTCATTTGGTGTCCTCTAGTTTTTGTATTATGGGCACAAGTAAATAAGTTCTCCTTATTCACCCTCTCCACACCTGTCATAATTTTATATACCTCTATCATGTCCCCCCTCAGTCTCCTCTTTTCTAAACTGAAAAGTCCCAATCTTTTTAGCCTCTCCTCATAGGGGACCTGTTCCAAGCCCCTAGTCATTTTAGTTGCCCTTTTCTGAACCTTTTCTAGTGCCAGGATATCTTTTTTTTAGGTGAGGAGACCCATCTGTACACAGTATTCAAGATCTGGGTATACCATAGATTTATATAGGTGCAGTAAGATACTCCTTGTCTTATTTTCTATCCCTTTTTTAATAATACCTGACATCCTGTTTGCCTTTTTGACTGCCTCTGCACACTGCATGAATGTTTTCAAGGAACTATCCATGATAATGCCAAGATCTCTTTCCTGATTAGTTATAGCTAAATTAGCCCCCATCATATTGTATATATAGTTGGGGTTATTTTTTCCAAAGTGCATTACCTTACACTTATCCACATTAAATTTCATTTGCCATTTTGTTGCCCAATCATGCAATTTGATGAGATCTTTTTGAAGTTCTTCAGTCTGCCTTTGTCTTGACTATCTTGAAGCGTTTAGCATCATCTTCAAACTTTGCCACCTCTCTGCTCACCCCCTTCTCCAGATCATTTATGAGTACATTGAACAGGATTGGTCCTAGGACTGACCCTTGGGGGACACCACTAGTTATCCCTCTCCATTTGGAAAATTTACCTTTTATGCCTACCCCCTGCTTCCTGTCATTTAACCAGTTCTCAGTCCATGAAAGGACCTTCTCTCCTATCCCATGATAACTTAATTTACATAAGAGCCTTTGATGAGGTACCTTAGCAAAGGTTTTCTGGAAATCTAAGTATACTATATCCACTGGATCTCCCCTGTCTGCATGTTTGTTAACCCCTTCCAAGAGCTCTAACAGATTAGTAAGACGTGATTTCCCTCTGGAGAAACCATGTTGACTTTTGCCCATCAAATTGTGTTCTATGCGCCTGACAATTTTATTCTTTACTATTGTTTCAACTAATTTGCCCGGAACTGATGTTAAACTTACCGGTCTTTAATTGCCAGGGTCACCTCTAGAGCCCTTTTTAAATCTTGGTGTCATATTAGCTATTTTCCAGTTATTAGGTATGGAAGTTGATCCAAAGCAGAGGTTGCAAACTAGTGTTAATAGTTCTGCAATTTCCCGTTTGAGTTCTTTCAGAACCCCTGGATGAACACCATCCGGTCCTGGTGATTTGTTAACATTATCTATTTTTTCCAAAACCTCCTCTAATGACACTTTGATTCAGGACAGTTCTTCAGTTTCATTTCCCACAAAAAACGGTGCAGGTTTGGGAATCTCCCCAACATCCTCACCTGTGAAGACTGAAGCAAAGAAATCATTTAGTCTCTCCACAATGGATTTATCGTCCTTGATTGCTCCTTTTGTATTTGTATCATCTAGGGGACCCACTGGTTTTTAGCAGGCTTCCTGCTTCTAATGTTTTTAAAAATATTTTGTTATTACTTTCTGAGCTTCTGGCTAGCTGTTCCTCAAAATCTTTTTTCGCTTTCCTTATTACAGTTTTACACTTAATTTGGTAGTGTTTATGTTCCTTTCTATTTACCTCACTAGGATTTGCTTTCCACCTTTTGAAAGATGCCTTTTTACCCCTCACTGCTTGGTTTACATGGGTGTTAACCCATGGTGGCTATTTTGTGGTCTCTTAGTATGTTTTTTAATTTGGTGTATACATTTAAGTTGGGCCTCTATTATAGTGTCTTTGTGAAGCTTCCTTGCAGCTTGCAGGGTTTTTGTTCTAGTCAGTCTGGCTTTTAATTTTCTGTTTAACTAACCTCCTTATTTTTGCATAATTCCTCCTTTTGTAATTAAATGCCGGAGTGTTGGACTGCTGAGGTGTTCTTCCAACCACAGGAATATTAAATATTATTACTTTATGATCACTATTCCCAAGCGGTCCTGTAATAGTGACCTCGTGGACCAGATCCTGCACTCCACTCAGTATTAAATTGAGAATTTCCCCTCCCCTATCTGGGTCCAGTACCAGCTGCTCCAAGAAGCAGTCATTAATGGCTTTGAGAAATCTTATTTCTGCATCTCGTCCTGATGTGACATGTATCCAGTCAATATGGGGATAATTGAAATCCCCCATTACTATTTAGTGCTTTATTTTGGTAGCCTCTCTAATCTCCGTTAGCATTTCAACATCACTATCACTGTCCTATTCAGGCGGTTAATAATATATCCCTCCTGCTATTTTCTTAGTAGAGCTTGGAATTTCTGTCCATAGTGATTCTGGGGAACATGTTGCTTCATTTAAAATTCTTATTTCATTTGATTCTATGTTATCTTTCACACACAGTGCCACTCCGCCACCTGGATGGCCCATTCTATCCTTCCGATATCTTTTATATCCTGGTATGATTGTGTCCCATACATTGCCTTCATTCCACCAGGTTTCCGTGATGCCTGTTATGTCAATTTCCTCCTTTAATACAAGGTACTCTAGTTCACCCATCTTATTTAGGCAGACTTCTAGCATTTGTGAAGAAGCATTTTAGAGATTTGCCTCTGCTTATTTTTCTTCCCACCCCAGAGGTATTATATTCTTTTATATGTGATGGTTTGTCTGATCTACCGCATTGTATGCTATCTCCCCTCTCTTTTTTACAAAAGCCTAGAGTACCTCTATCGATGGATTCTCCTCTAAGAGGAGTTTCTGTCCGACCCACATGCTCCTCTGCACGAATCGGCTTTCCCCCATCTCTTAGTTTAAAAACTGCTCTATGACCTTTTTAATGTTTAGTGCCAGCAGTCTGGATCCCCTTTGATTTAGGCAGAGCCCATCCTTCCTGTATAGGCTCCCCCTCTCCCAAAAGTGTCCCCAGTTCCTAACAAATTTAAACCCCTCCTCCCTACACCATCATCTCATCCACGCATTGAGACTGAATTTCTGCTTGCCTACCTGGCCCTGTGCGTGGAATAGGAAGCATTTCTGAGAATGCCACCTTAGAGCTCCTGGATTTCAGTCCCTTTCCTAGCAACCTAAATTTGGCCTGCAGGACGTCTCTCCTACCCTTTCCTATGTCATTGGTGCTGACATGTATCACGACCACCGGTTCCTCCCCAGCAGTACACATTAGTCTTTCTAGACGCCTTGAGAGATCCTCAACCTTTGCACCAGGGAGGCAAGTCACAATATGGTTCTCCTGGTCATTGCAAACCCAGATATCTATGTTTCTAACAATTGAATCACCTACTACTAACACCTGCCTTTTCCTAACAACTGGCGTTCCCTCTTCCAGAGAGGTTTCCTCATTGCGAGAGGATACCATAACATCCTTTGGAAGGAGGGTCTCAGGTATGAGATGGTTTCCCTGAGCTTCCAATGGCTGCTCTCTTCCCCTGAGCCTTTCATCCTTTTTAAGCCTGAGGCAGGGAGAGATAGCTCAGTGGTTTGTGCATTAGCCTGCTAAGCCTAGGGTTGTGAGTTCAATCCTTAAGGAGGCCATTTAGGGATTGGGGCAAATAGATGCTAGGGATGTGCTTGGTCCTGCAAACAGGGCAGCAGACTGGACTAGATGACCTACCAAGGTCTGCTCTAGGAGATGTGTATCTCCAATTTTATGTACATCCAGAATGATATTGAGTCACCAAGCTGTACCTTGAGTGAATACAACAGTTTTCTTTATGCTTATGTTAAGGGAAAACAACATGCAGGCTCTGGCTAGAGAATCCATCAGTGACTGTAGCGTGTCTTCATTATGATCAACAAGAGCTGCATCATCTGAAAAGAGGATTTCCCTAATGAGGACTTTCTTGACTTTCAGTTTGGCCTTGAGTCTTGCCAGGTTGTAGAGAGAGCCATATAGTCTTGTGTGGAGAAATACATCACTGCATGAGTTTTGAAATGTGCAATTTAGTAGAACTGAGAAGAATATGCCAAAGAGGTCAGGGGCAAGAACACACCCTTGTTTGACTCCACTGTTCACTGCAAATGATTCCAATGTGGATCCATCATATTACACTATCGCTTTCATGTTTTCATGAAAGGGTGTTATGAGCTTGAGTAGTGTCAGTGGGCAGCCAGTCTTGGTTAATACTCTGTATAGTCCTGACCTACTAACTGTGTCAAATGCCTTTGGTAAGTCCACAAATACTACAAATAATGGCTTTCCTTGTTCTCTGCATTTTTCCTGTAGTTGTCAAAGTGAGGAAATCATGTCCATTGTTGATCTGCCAGCCCTGACACCACATTATGTTTCTGGATAGACTTGATCTGTGAGTTTTTGCAGACATTTGAGAATGACATGAGCAAATACTTTGCCTGTGATGCTCAGTAATGAGATGCCTCCGTAGATGTTGCAGTCACCCTTGTTGCTTATTTTTATAGAGAGTGATGATGTTTGCATCCATTGTGTCATGTGGGGCATCTCCTGTTCTCCAACATTTTAGGAGTAAATCATAGAGGAAGGGGGGAAGCACAACTTTGTTTGCCTTCAGGACTTCAGGTGGAATTCTGTCATTTCCTGGTGCTTTTCCATTGGAGAGAGCATCAAGAGCTCGAGAATGTTTCTCCTCCGTAGGCTCTGCATCTAGCTCAGACATTTTTGGAAAAGTTGGGATGCAGTTGTCAAGTTCAGGTTGTATCGTATGCTCATGGGAATAAAGACTTGAGTATTGTTCCACCCATCTGGACATCTGCAGCTTTTTGTCTGTGATCACGTGTCCATTTAAATGCTTCAGTGGGGAGACTTCAGTAATGTTTGGTCTGAGTGCTTTCTTCAGTTCATCACACATGGTTTTCAGGTCGCCCTAATCCAATGCCTTTTGAATATTAGAATATAGATTGGCCCCATACATGTTCACACACCACCTGGATTCGCCCTGAAGAACAGATCTTGCATGTCGAAGTTGATCTCTTGTGCTTTGAAATGGGTTCTTTATGTTATTCAGATGTGCCTTGTGTTTTTCTGCAAGAAGAGGCCTAAGAATGTCAGCATTATCATTGATCTAGTCTTTGTTAGAGAATTTACATGTTCCAAAGGCAGATTTGGCACATTCCTATATTGCATCTCTCAGAATGGACAATGTTTCATCAACAGTTTGTTGGTCAGGTTTGTGTTACGTTTTGTGAGTGAGATCATCTGTGAAGACAGAGCATTTCAGTGCATCTCTAGTATTGAGGGTATTGATTTCTGGCTTATTGCATTCCTTTGTCATGTAGAGTTTCTTTGAGATGGTTTTCACTCTGCTGATGATTAAGGAGTGATCAGTGTCACCATCTGCACTGCACTCAGCCAGCTTCCCACCCCACACACCCAGCCAATCTCATGGCTGGGGCTGCTGAGGTGCTGGCACTGTTCATAGCAATTAAAATAAAAACATTTCCACATATCTGACAAACATCCCCAGCGTAACTTTCTTGTGATGAAAGGCTCTGAAGCCAAATGTATATTTAAGAAAACTTCTCTGTAAGCTGTTGGCATAATTCATCAGGGGAAAAAAATAACAGTTGCCATTGGCAAGACAAAGTCTTCTCCTCGCAGGAAGCATTTGTTTAATAAAGGACAGCACAATGAGGAACAAGCAGAGGGAGAAATGGAAAACTCATGCATTGGTTCAAACCAGGTGAGTGGCTGTAGGCATTGAGTCCTTCTTGCTTCCTCTAACTCCCAGGCAAGCGTGATAGGGTCTCCCTTCACAAGCACCTGAGTGGGGTGGTGGGGCATGGTGAGCTGAGGTTAACTTTTCATCTCCTGGAGCTTAGGCAGTTCTCTGGCATGCTGTCCAATTGAGTTAGTTTTGCCTTACATGAATTAAAAATATTAGTGTGTGGAATTGTATCTTCTGGCAACTCTACCACCCCTGTGTTTTTAACATAATAAGCAACCCATATCCCAGGGTGCAAAGCCAGCAGATACTATATCAATGTTATACATACAAAGTATGCTAAGAGAAAGTTCAAGTTGCAAAGTCAAGCATTCAGACGTTAGAATATGCAAACATTAAGGATGCCTCTACAATCTTAATTTGGTCTCTTTGCACAAGCCCATTATCTCATCTCTTTGGCCAGCCAGTCCCAGTCTCCTTCCCCTCCCTGGGTAGCACTGCCTGATTAGGCTATAACACAGCTCAGAGGAGGCTGCTGATGTCATGCAGTGGGATTGTGTATCAGGAAGTGTGGTGTTCTGGGAAACAGACACGTCAGTGTTTAATCAGGAAGGTTTAACACCTACTGCTGAATTACCCTCACTGGTTCAAGTAAGTTGGTATGGTCAGGTATGCCATGCCATTAAGACATGTATTTCCACTACACTATGCCAGAAAGACACATTCAGTATCTGCTGAACACTGCAGGCTCTCCTGGGAGCTGCAGTGGTGAAAGGAGTGGAATGTAGGGCTGACGGGCCACCCCACGCCAGCAACATCTGGGGTCAGCATAGCCATGCCATAGCCCCGCTCCCAGCCCTTCCATGTATCTGTGTCGGCCCTCTGGGGTCTCCCCTGTGCTGGCTGTGGGATGGGGAGGAGTCACATGGGATGTCAGTGGGGAGGCCATGTGCCTTCCCACCCTTTTTGCAGGTACCCCACCCCCGTGTCCCTCCCATGAATCGCCTATGTGTACTGGTGAAAGTTAAAATTTACTTGCTCCACTGATTACCCTTCCTCTAATTATTTCTGTTTTGCTCCTTCCCTTTTTCTTCTATTTCAGTCCTCCTTTCTGTAATTATATACTAAGTGACTTAGCATCCCCCACTCTTTCAGTCAGTTTTCGTTGCAGGGCTAAGCTCTCTGGCCAAGTAATGACCAAGGGAAGGTGCGCTTCCATCAGATCACATTTCCCTCAGCCACACAACCAGTCTCCTCTGTTTTCTCACTTTGTCATTTATCCCCCAGTTCTGCTTTTTCTCAAAGGTGCTTAATGCCTCCCTGTTGTGAGTCTCTCTTGTCATGCTCTCTCTCTTTCTCTCTCCTCATTTTCTTTCCTCTCTTGGTTCATAAAACTGCCACGGTCTTACTATTGCAAGAAGAAACACATTTTTGCAGATGAGGGTCATTGGTAGGGCAATTCCATGGGTGCCATGATGTCCTTTTGAGAAAGAGACAATTTGTTCCAAAGTCGCTTCTCTCATCAGCTTTCTATTCAAGTCTAACAATTTTGTGAATAAAGAAGCAATTTACTGCAGAAGGGGAAGATGCAGGTGTAAACTTCTGTGCTGTGGGTAGAAGTTTTATCTGCTACTTGGCTCTTCCTGACCAGTAAGCCCAGAGATATGGATGAAAGTGATATCAGGAAGTGCGGTGTTCTGTGAAACAGACACGTCAGTGACACACTGCGAGGCAAGAGTTCACACCCATTTCAGTTTAGCTTCCAGTGGCCGTTTGTGTGCATCACAAACCCTTCCCATGCAGACAGACACTGATCACAATTCAGCAGTTTCCAGCCTTTACTAAGAACTTTGCTGTTGAGCTATTTGGCAGATGTAGGCAGCAAGGCTATCTATCACCTACCTGTGTGGCTCAGTATCAAATAATGACAGTCGTGAGGTTCCAGGACAGGTTGCACCGCCTAAAATCAACATTCTCTTGTCTGGCAACATCCCTAATCCAGGAGGATGAGGGATACTCCTGGACCAGGTGACTGGGGCAGGAGGGTAAGACAAGCTGGCCTCCCAGCAGCCTCCAGGGGGCAGCAGGGCTGGGTCCCCAGAGCTGGCATCCTCCAGCAGCCCCACGAGGGGCCAGGGTGCTGGCATCCCCTGCTAGGGGCCAGGGCTGGGGAGCCAGTCCCCCAGGGGGCCGGGGTGGGGAAGGGAGCCCACTGCGGCAGCAAGCTGCATCTGCAGGGCCACTGAGCTGCAGCTGGGTGTGGGGTGTGGCCAGGGCCAGGGACATTAATATCCCCTGGTTGAGCAAAATCCCTCATTCAGCACCACTGAGGTCCCAAGCATGCTGGACATGGGAGGTAAAACCTGTAGTAGGGGAAAAAAAAACCCTTCAGTAAAATAAACATGCAATTGTCAGAATGTTCATTAATATTTATGCAGGGAGCCAACACTGTGGTTAGGGGCACTCTCCTGTTGGAACCAGGCTGCTTGCTTGCTAGAGGAGATGGTGGGTGTATTGTAATGTAGTTTAAACAATGCTTTATTCTTTATCGTGCACACAAAGATCAGGGTCTCCAATTTGCTATCCGCAACCATTTCTGTCCAGGAGTTGTCTCACACATCTCAGAGAACACACAGAATTCCCTGTCTGGCATCTTGCTGAAGTCAGCAGGTTTGTGACAGCTGGAGCAGCAACTCCCATGGAGCTGTGCACTCTGTCAATTACTCTTGGCAATCACCCAAAGCTCTGTTACTCCAAGGGGCCAATTCTTTCTTTGCTTGCAGCATCTTCACAATAAGGTCTCTCAAATCAGAAAAAATACCTGTTTGTGGGGAGGGGATTTTGGCTCTCAGCTCCTGAAGTGTCAAACAAGGCTTTGTTAAAGTGTCACGGGGCTGCCTCTAATCCTGATTTGCTTGAAGGAAGTTGTCAGAGAGCATAAAGTCCTGTCTGTCAGTGGTGTGCTCAGTTTACTGACTGCTTTCATGTGCTGTGGAAAAAATCCTCTTTCATCTGAGTGACTGCATGACATTTCCCTACGACTCCCAGTAAAGTCATGTGGCTAATGTCCTGAGCCAAGTTTAGACCTTGCGTGTAGGCCTCGTGTTAGGAAACTTGCACTTTGTCAATCCAGTCACACCAGTACAAACCTGTATATAGGCACAGTGAAACCAGTTTAGCTTAAGGTAGTAACTCACCACACTTATATGAGGACTGCACTAGTGTAAGTGGTTCAATCTGAATTACACTAGTGCAGACCTTGTCTATATTACGTGTTTGGAAGAGTTATGGTTCAAACTTTGGTCAGGCTGTGGACAACCATCAAAAATCCATCCAGAAGGTGTTCCTTCTTGATCTGACTCTCTCTCTCAAACTGCTTGGGAAGAGGTAGGAGCTGCCATCAACACTGCTAGAAGCATGAGATTAGTAGTGTCACTGACAGATATATTTTTCATTCCATACTTTTTTCCCCCGGTGTCGATAATCAGATTTCTGGGCTTTTATTGGGCAGAGTTTGCTTCTGGCAGTAGAATTGGTAAACTCTGCAATTGCCCATCTCTTCTCCTGCTCACTACATCTCCACTTACTGCAGAGATTCGTACCCAGTTGCTCCCTTATTTACTCTGGATAGTTCTCTGAAAACATGCGCTCAACGTGCCACAGCAGTCAAAAAGCAGAATGCTAGGAGTCATTAGGAAAGGAATAGATAATAAAATAGTAAATATCAAAATGCCACTGTATGAATCCATGGTATTTAACTCCTTGAAGGCTGTGTGCAGTCCTGGTCACCATCTCAAAAAGATAAGCTAGAAATGGAAAAGGTACAGAGAAAGGCAACAGAAGTGATTGGAGTATTTAACAGCTTCCCTATGAGGGAAGATTAACCAGACTGGGACTTTCAGCTTAGACTGAGAGGGGATATGATAAAGGCCTGTAAGTCATGAAGGGTGCGAAGAATAAGAAAGAATGTTATTTATTCTTCACATAACGCAAGAATTAGGGGTCAACCAATCAAATTAATAGGCAAGAAATTTAAAACAAACAAACAAACAAACAGGAAGTACTTCTTCATTCAACACACAGCTGACTTGTGGAATTCATTGCCACGGGATGTAAAAGTCAAAACTATAACAGTGTTCAAAAAAGAATTGGATGTGGTCATAGAAAATAGGTCAGTCAATGGCTGTTCATGGTCAAGGATGCAACCCTATGCTATGATCTTTGACTCTCAGAAGCAGAACAGCAGAGGATGGGTCACTCAGTGCTAGCCTTGTTTTGTTCATTCCCTGTAAAGATTCCCAGTGTTGGCCACTGTCAGAAGGTAGGAAACTGGGCTAGATGGACCATTGCTCTGACCCAGTCTGGCCTTTTTTATGATGGGTATAAAGCTGTCACATGGGGATTTGACTGTGTACCTCTTTCCCAGTATAACACTGACAGACCTGGGTTGCTAGCCCCAGGGATAGAACCTGTGAGTGGAGGGTCTAAAGCCCTGCATTCTACCACATGAGCTAAAGGCCGGCTGATGCTTAGCTGTGGCTGTACAGCAGAGACTTCACTCTCTCCAGATGAGGTCTCAGTGCCTCTGGGTACTACACTAGGAATATAACATGGGCCCATAGCTGTGCGGTCTGAGCACTTCTTTCTTGAATGAATTTACCCTCAGAGCACAGAAATACAGTTATCCCAGATGGGGACTAAGGCACAGAGAGGTCATGAGTTTCTCTGTATCACCCAGACCAGCCTGTGGCAGAGCTTGAATCAAGCCTATCAGACCTGTGAATCTAATAGGGGACTGAGCAATCAAACTCTAAAGCTCTGTTGTTCTGACAGACCCATTCCAGTAAAGGTAACAGAATTTCTCTTACTGGGCCATACAGGAGAAGCAGAATGACATGAAAAGCATGTAGGTCCCACTAGTCTGACAGGAATAATTTATCTTCCTTTTCCAAGGTGCAGTTGGGAAAATCTTTTGGCTTTAAGCATCCAGTTCTGTGTTTGTGCATATCTGTGCCTTTTACGCATCTCAGTTCTGATTTAGATACCTAAATAGGGATGTTAGGCACCTGCATTTGAACATTGTACCTCATGGAGGAACAGGAAAAATATTAAAGACACGCTAATCAGCTGGTGTATCACTGGTAAAATGCTACTTGTTATCCCCAGTTTAAAACGTGTAAAACCAGGCTACAGCCTCTTTCTGACAAGCTTTTGGAAGGTTAATAGAGAGAGAGACTGTTGTACCCAAGGTTCCTTACAATTTGTTCAAATATAATTGGAAACCAAAAGATAGTCTGGAATGGAGAAGGTACAGATCCTTAGCTATGGAAACTGGCATTGCCTCATTGAGGTCCATATCAGCCAGTTTGATCCTGCTTCAGCACACAATGTGCTATTCACATGTGTGCACATGTAATAAAGAGAAGAAATGGAACGTTGTTTGAATTTAATGGGTGGTTGCAGTGTTTGTGGGAGGCAGTTGCCAGTCATGGAAACTAAATCCTAACTCAGTGGCTTTTCCAGTTGGTGGCCTCTGGAACATTGTTCCATTGCTAGAGAGTTTGTCGTTCACATAGCGATAGCTTTTCTCTGCTAATTCTCAGCAAAAGTCCACAAGGCATAGGTTACTTTCTCGATGCAATCACTGCCATTCCCATAGGGTTTGCCAAGAAGAGACAGCAAATGGGAAGAGGA
Source organism: Carettochelys insculpta (assembly GCF_033958435.1). Classification (NCBI taxonomy): domain Eukaryota; kingdom Metazoa; phylum Chordata; order Testudines; family Carettochelyidae; genus Carettochelys; species Carettochelys insculpta. The sequence continues at coordinate 194,101,796 of NC_134139.1, forward strand.
GAATAAGCAACTAATTCATGTGATTTCAAGTGGAGGAGGAAGTTGGTCTATTAGATGACATCTAAGACTGGACCACACTATGTAAAAGTTGGAGGGATAGATCCTCAGCTGCTTGAAAGTGTCATAGTTCCATAGACTTTGATGTCCAAGGTAACTGGGGACCTAACTGTCTTTTAATATGACATCTATCCAGGACATGAGCATGATTCAGCAATGCAGTTAGACCAGATCACACTTGCATGATGAAAGGATATTTCCCGACACAGTTCAAACTATGTCATAGGCAGATTCACCAACATAGTTGTAGTACAGACTGGATCTTACCTATATATCAAATCCTTGCTTCTTTTATTACACTTCGTTACTTTGATTGAAAGAAACTATCTAGTACAATCCTTCACAAAAAACAGAGTCTTGTAGCACCTTAAAGGCTAACAATTTTATTTATTAAGTAATGAGCTTTCGTGGATGATACCGACTTCATTTGATGAAGTGGGTGTCACCCACAAAAGCTCATTACTTAATGAATAAAAGTTCATTACCTAATAAATGAAATTGTTAGTCTTAAAAGTGCTACAGGACTGCTTGTTTTTTGTGAAGCTACACAGCTACCCTTTGAGACTACAGTAAAATCCTTATAAAATATTTTACTTGGCTGCTAACCCATCCCAAAATAATTCTCTGAAGTAATTCCTCAGGCTTAGGCATACTATATTTGTCTGCTTTGTACCTACTGTTTTAGTAGTTGCAATTTTTGCTTTTATGGAAAGCTGTAGTTTTAAACAAAGAAAAGAAAAGAAAAAGTAAACTAAATTCTGGTAAGCCCAATTGAAAGTATTATATTGGAGACCCAAGCAGTAGAGTTTGAAGCAGACATCAAAGTAAATAAAGTCATAAGCATTGATGGATTTATTTTTAAATATATTTTGGAGCCACTGTGCCTTTCTTAGCCTGATCACACACAGTTGGTGACACGCATTGGCTCAGAGAGAGAGAGAGAGTGATAAAGGAACTGCTCAGAGAATGCAAACGCTTAATTTCTCAAGAGCTGCCTATAGACTCAATGCATTTGTCTTTCTTGAGCTGCTGGCCATGCGGAACAGCCATGGTGCCCCTTCCATCCCCCAGCTGCGGAGTGGCTTGGACATAGGTCTGCTTGGGCAGTGGCAGCTCCAGCCGTGGTGTAGTTTGGATCTGCGCAGCTCCAGCCATGCCTGCCCATCTCTGCTCCTGGCGTTGCACTGGTGGGCAGCTGCAAGGCAGGAGTTGCCTCCTAAGGAGCCCCTGAGCCAGTTGGCAGAGCAGGTGTAAGTGGTGAGGTGGAGTACAAGAAAGCAAGGTCCGCCCAGACTCAGCTCACATTAATATGAAAGCACGTAAGTCAAGTCCGTGCAAAGCAGGGTCTACTGTAAACTATTCCAGAATACCTCTTTCAGAATTGCTTATTCAGGAATAACACTGCTGTGTAGACATTGCGTGAGAGTGGTCCAGTCGTGCTCTGCTAACTGACATCCAGCTACAAGTGCAGAAGAGGCTCTCCCAGGGAAAGAAAAAGTGTCCATTGAATGTATCTGCCTCAGCCAGATGTTCACCAGCTTAAATATCCTGATAATCTAAATACTAGCAGGCAAAGGAATTTTCCTAGTGTTTCTGATAGATATGCTTATGGATTTTACCCAGGCTCACAGTCCTGTATCTTTGACACGTTGACTCGAAATCTCCTGTGTCACAGGACTCTTATACATGATTTTGGTGATATACTCAAGACTGGATCCTCAGCAGATATAAAGCTTTGTGCATCCTATCTTGGCCAGGCTGCCACTTCCCCCTAGCAAACATCCCAAACCAGATTTGCAAGTGAGCAGAGGAGGGTGAAAATCTCCATAATTTGTGCTGATAGGTTCATAGACCCAGCCAAACAACAGAGCACAGAAACCTTACCCACTTCCTTGACAGAGAAGATCTAGCCCTGCAGATCAGAGTGTTTCAGTGGCATGGAGAGGACAGGAATTGCCCAGCCATTTGGAGGGAAATCTCATTAAATGTGGGTAAATTTCCACACAAAGATTTGCTAAGGTCCTCCTAGTGTGGTAGAGGTCAAGGCTAATTAGAGCCTCCCCTGCTTTTGCAGTGGATAAACTGTGCCCTGAAGAACTTCTCCAGACCATGAACCATTCTACTACCCCAGTTGCTTCCCTGTGGACTCTTAACAGTCATTGACCCAGAGCCCATTGCACTCGGGCAGTGGTTCCCAATCTTTTCACTAGTGCTGACCCTCAATCAACGCCCCCAAACCATTCATGGACCCCCAATAACCACTCCCAACAGTTTGCAGACCCCCATCAAAGCCAGTTCTAGCTGCTGGATACACTTCATTAAATGAAAGGTACCCACAACATAGATTTTTAGACAGCAATTAGTAACATTATTGGAAGATGTTTAATTTAAAAATAATAGTTGATTGTTACTTTGCAATTTATTTAAAACTTATTTTCTATCATCATTTTTATTTACCTTTTATTTTTTTTTATGCCCCCCCCTCGGCAATGTCCTCCATGGACCCCAGTTTGGGTAGCAGTGCACTGGGTGTTGTACAAACACAGCACAAAAAGAAACTCTTCAACTTAAATGCAAGACAAGAAACAAGGGATGGATACAACAGACTGAGGAGGGAGAGCAAGGAAACGGTCAGACACGACTGGGCAGCATGCTAGGCGGTGGGCTTGGCTGCATAATCAATGTTAATTTTTTTCCTGACAGCATGGCAAAGAAGAGTTTTAAGAGGATTCAAAGGAGGACAAAGAATAGGCAGTGTGGATATTGACTGCGTGCTCCTCCCACATGTAAGGGGCAGCATCGGAGAAAGCATAGAGGAAGGTGTTTGTTTGTAAATTTACCAGACCAGCTATGACGGCAGGAATCATGGGCATAGCAGAAGCAGGATATGCTATTAATCACTGTAAATGTCCTTCTTACATTTTAAATATAAGCTATTCTGTGAACTCATGGACACAGGCAGAGGAAACTGAATGGTTACAGACACTTGACTACTTTCCCCAATGCATAACACTATGTACAATAATTGACATGGTAACGTGCAGATAAATTGATTTCTGGCAGACCCTTCAAAGGGTGTTACACCACCTTGCTTTTTGTTAAACACGATGTAAATAGACCAGAAAGGGCATAAATGTTGTCAGTTTCTTGCCAAAACATGCAGAGGTTCTTTTAAGAAAAGTTCCATATTAACATGTCTTGGCAGCAGGCTGCATGCAGGGATACATCCTGTCGGAGTTCTTAACTTCTGCTTCAATAGTTGCTGCCAACAGCTGGTGGAAGAATCAGTGCTGCAGGCTTGTTTTCTTAATTACCTTGGGTTCCCTTGTACGTTAGATCAGTGATGATGATCTCTGGGGTTTGATGGTTTTGTCATAGAGGGTTGTCACTGATAAGTGTGGGGTGGGGAGTCCGGGGGACTTTATTTGCAGGTTAGTATATATGCTTTAAAAGGCAACAGAACTGGAGGTGTAAATCAATACTCATGTGAAGTGCGGGTTTGTCTACATTGGGAAATGTACTGGTATAATTATAGTGGTGTAACTGCTCCTGAGGACACCATTTCCATGTAGACAGACTTTTGAGGGTTACTCTTCCACATGGTCTTTGCCCACGAAAGCTTGTGCTCCAAAATATCTGTTAGTCTATAAAGTGCCACAGGACTTCTTGTTGTTCTTGGAGATACTGCAGTTTCCTACACAGATGTGCTGCTAGAGGTAAAGCAGCTGGGAGCTCCTTGAAGACATGACCATAGTGTACACTGTTATGCTGAAGTTAAGGAAAGAGAACATATCAGTAATTTAGGGTAAAACGCATTACAGTGTTGTTATAATTATTCTAAAACCAAGCCTTATATACACAAAAAATCCAGAGTCAAGATTAAATGTCAAAGAAATCCATACATATGGTATGGAAAGGCACAGTTGGGACACTCAAACAACCTTATCTCTGTCTTGCAGAAACACCAGGCAATAATTATATGATTGCAAATGAAGAATTTCAGTGTTCCTAATACTAGAATATAGTTAACTAATTTTTAGAGACAACGGATTTCTCTACCCTTAATTTCCCTGTACAACACTTACACCCATCCCTCCTGGTTCCTGACAATACGATCTTTCATGCAGACTCGCTCCATACATGGCCACTACACAGAGAACCTGAACCAGGGCAAAGTGTTTGAGATGATCAGCAAGGGTGGATGCCAGCAACCACTTCCTCCCCAAGGACAGATTCACCCACTTCTCCGATTGGTGGTTTGTTCACCAGGCCCAGTTCAACCGTGCCCCTCAGTGAGGCTGCCCACCACAGGGATTGAGACTAGCAGTTCTGGAGGTGCAGCTTCACCAAGGCACTGCCCATGTCCTATGCATCTGCTAGACCCACTCCAGGGCCTGGCAGCAGCACCACAACACCATCCAGGACTGGCTGGTCAAAGCCATGCCAGTGATGCCAGGGAGAATTGCCCTCGTCATCCCCGTAATGGAGAGCCTGACGCAAACTGACATTGTCGTGACCAATGAGGAGCAGAAGAAAGTCATCATGGTAGGCATCACAGGGCCTTTTGAGAACCTGGTCCTAGTCTTTCACTGGGCCTGAGCATGGAAGATTGAGAAGCACACACTGTGAGCTGACACCCTAAGAGACTGGGGCTACAAGATCCAGATTCATGCCCTGCTCATTGGGACCCTGGGCATGTGGGAGCCCCACAAGTTTCACAATGGTGCTGCAAGCGTGCAGCCTCAGTTGGTGCTATGCTCAGCACATGTGGGAGTCAGTGGTATCTGATGCCATTATATGGGCCAGAGACATCTACATGGAGCATGTCATGGGCCACCGACAATATCAGGACAAGTGAACAAGACCACCATGGGACACAGTCAGGAGATCACCCACTTCCTTACTTGATAGACGACATATCTTTCCATGGGAGACCCACAAGATGGACCAAGGGACTTGCTTTATCCACGTGCCTGCATGTGTTACCACCACAGACTGTGGCTGTATACCCTCTGTTGGTGGCAACCCCGAGAACATGTATTCACTGATGCTGCAAAAACTCACCCACCTTAAACTGGGACAATACCGGTAACATACGCTATGTATTTTGTTAACTGTATAAACCGATACTTGTAATTTCCCATAACCCAACCTTCAACCCAGATGTGCAGTGCTTCCTTTTTAACTTGTACCTTGCAAACTTTCTTTGAAATGTTAGGTTTAATAAAACTTTTCAGTCTTTTAAGTGAAGTGGGTCTTTGCCCACGAAAGCTTGTGCTCCAAAATATCTGTTAGTCTATAAAGTGCCGCAGGACTTCTTGTTGTTCTTGAAGATACAGACTAACATGAGTACCTCTCTGATACAGTAGCTCCAGGGTCACACTGCCTTCAGCATCCCCAGTGCCTTTCTTATTCACTTACTCCCCCATAGAGAAAGACCAAGAAAGACCAAGCAGCAGTCATACCTAGCAGAGCCCAGGCAGAGCTCTTCTCTCTCATATGTAACTGCTCTTGAATTCTGTATGCACAAGTGACATTTTTTTCAAAACATAGATGGTGCGCTTCCTTTTGGCCATTTAATTCTTCCTGGTGAAATATGTGGGTATAATTAAATGGCACAACCCACACTGATTGTGTGTGGAATGCTTGAAACCTCAGGAAATGTTTTCAGTCCCCATCAATCATCCCGGCAAAGGGAGGTTATTGCCTAGAAGGGTAGAGTGGTCAGTTGGCTGCCTTATGCTACAGTGAGTTTAGCATGCTGGAAAGATGCCAGATTGGCACTCCTGAAAAATGGAAAGCATAGAAGAGACACGCTGTTCTTTTTCCCTCACTTTAGCCTGCCACTATGTCTGTGTCTTGTTCAGGAAGGACCACCTTTAGCTTGGTCTCTGTTTCCATTCATTTCTTAGCCTCTGTGCTGAGACCACACCGGTACACCAATAGAAACTCTCAGGGTCTGGGATTCCCAGTTTATTTCACATACACCGCTGAACAGGCATTAATTACGGCTAGTTGTTGTCATCATATAGTTTAGGGGTTCTCAAGCTGGGGTTGGGGGGACCTATTGTCAAGAAGTACCACAATCCTGTGCACCCTACTAACAGAGGATTTAGGCTCCATCGCTCCTAGATGGGAGCAGAGTATGGGTGTGTGGCTTGTACTTCCAATGTGCAAAATGTTGACATAGGTTGGCAGAAAACAAAAATGTGTTGGGCTCCTTACAGCACAGACAGAAAGACGCACTCTGAGCTCCAAAAAATTTACAACCAAATGGCCCTAATCTTGTAAAGAGATCATGCAGTGGACCCTTATGCCTGCATGGGATCTCACTGAAGTCAATAGGACTGACAGGACAAGACAATCAGCCTGTGCCTTTCTGGGGTCCAGCCCTGTTATTAAACAGAAGGAGATGAATAGCTGTAACAAGTGGTAAGGAGAAACTAGAGAAACCATTTTGAAAAAACCCAAAGAGCTAGAGTACTAGGGCTAAAACCAATAGAGCACACTGAGTGGAAGAGGAGACAGACGGTTAGGAGGGACCTAGTTTGGTGTGGCACCATAGAGCTCTGAAATACGATTATGACAGATTTGGTCATGGAAACCATTTTGGGACAGTCACTGGATGTGCTGAAATACCACTGAATCTACCTTTCTGCCCTCCTGGGTGCCCCACAGGTCTGTCTTGCTGAGTCAGCGCTTCCGACCTCCTCCAGCAGTGACACAGAGATTGGGTTACAGCCAGTGTGCCCTGTAAGCTGTGCGCTTGTGTGGTCACGCAGGAGATTTAGATGCTGCTCAACTGATTAGCAGAGTGCCCACAGTTAGGTTTTGGTTTCTGCACATACATGGAAACAATCTGCACATGGAAAAGATTAGAGGGAGCTTTGGTTACAGGCCTGTACAGCGGCGTTTCCCAGTGTGGTCCACAGCCCGGTACCGGTCCTTGGAAAAAAATACCAGTCCTTAGAAAATACAGAAATTATCGCTATGTACTATTATGATTGTGCATAAATAATAAACAGTGACAATTTATTCATTTTTCATTTTTTTTGCATTTATATTTTTGGGCTGCAAAAACAAAAGGTACTGGAAAAAAAAAGCGGGTCCCAACTATATAAAGTTTGGGAAACCCTTCTCTACAGTATAGTACAGACACTGAAATTAGCTCAGCTCTGAGACAGTTCAGCCAAAGGAACTTGCCTCAGTACCCAAATGCACAGACTCAAAGGGACTTGAATCCCAGATAAATCTATCTTGCTCTTTATAAAGTTTTATACAACGAAGCTTGTGTTGTTTGTCCCCTTTCTCAGGGTGAAGAGAGAGATGCACACGCTCCTTGCCTCACAAGGTAACAGTTACGTACACTGGGCTTATTAATAAACAAAATGATTTTATTAAGTGTAAAAGGTAGGATTTAATTGGGCCCAAGAGATAGGAGACAGAACAATGTAGGTTAATAAATAAAATAAAAAAAACATGCAAGCTAAGTTTAATAGACTTGTGGACTGGTCACACTAAACATCTTACTCTTAGTCATTCTGATAAGCTTCTGTCACAGACTGGACAGTCTCCTAGTCTGACCTCGATCCTTCCCCCATTCCATCTTTGATGTTTCCAGCAGTCATCTTGAGTGGTGCAGAGGTGTCCTAATACCTGGTAGAAGCCAGTATTATTTGGCTTCCCACCTCCACACAGATTTTGCCAAAGGTGGAAACCCTTTGTGTTCAGTCTATACTTTTTCTCACTTTCAGTGAGAAAGTAGAGGAGACAAGATGGGTTCCAGCATCAGGTGACACAATCCTCATGGCTTGGTAGGACCAACCATAGCCCCTCGGTCCAGGTGTACAGGAAAAACTAGTCTGTCTACAGTTCATTGTTTTCTTGCCCATGGTGCATCCAGATCCTGAAATACTCTTAATGGCCCTCCCTTAGTGTGACTACTTTAATAACATGGGTTTATATTCCGTATTTCTGTCTTCAAACACCAGAATGATACATGCATACTAATGGGATAATCCTATTCAGTAGATTACAAGCTTTCCAGTGATAGTTTACATGAGGCAATTCACATAAAATATACTCCAGTGGTATCATATTTAATATTCATAAGCATATTGTCATAAAGCATACAGCATGCCCTATGACAGTGATCGCAGGATATGTTTTGAGCTTTGGCATGTGACTGGACACTCTGTGTTCTCAAAGCATTCTTTCCTATGACTGTGCCTGCCCGTTGCATCACTAATTAGTAATGAAAGAAGGATTATATGAGTGTAAAACTGATGGACGCTGGTTAGCAGCAGGTGGGATCAAACCTGGGACCTTAGGTGCCTTCACCGCATGAGCTAAAGGCCAGCTGACTCTTAGTTAAGGCTTCTAGCACAGACTTCACTCACCCTTTCTTGCTGGTCTTTGTGCCTCTGGGTTACATACAGGGCTGTCTTTAGGATTTAAGGGGCCTTTTGCAGTACTATGAAACTGGTGCCCCTATGTTCAATGGCAGCTGGGAGGCATGAGGATGTTTTACAGATGTGATTTTTATAATCTTCAGCAACTCACTAATGAAATTTTTGAAACAAATTTTAAATGAGAGCTCTGTTGACTAACAGTAAATTCAGAAGCTGGCAGCATATACCTGGGTTGGCAAATGCCTATGAAATGACTTTATTGCCACTTGAATGGCTCTTTCACAGGTTAGATGTTCTGCTAATAGCTCTGTCAGACTTTTTCACATTTAAGTTAACTAGATCCTCTCCTGAGGAAGCAGAGCCATAGAATAAGGATAGGAAGAGGCATCTGAGTGGGTATTAAGACTCAGTGGTGCCCCAAATTTTTAGGTACCATGTGCAACTGTGTGTTCTGCATACAGGTAAGAATGGCTCTGGTTACATATGAATAACTCGCATCCTATACAACTAGATGTTTCCAACCCAATTAGTTCAAAAATTATGAATCTGCTTTAAAAATTCTCAGGGGTTTTAATTCTTTTTATTTGTCTTTTGATTTCTGATCCTTAAGCATGCACAAAGTCCACGTTTTCGAGATTTTTTTCCTGATTTTTTAAAAAGGTGAGGTTTGTATGAGATCACATAAATCCAGAAGGTGGCACATTTTAGAAAGTTAGCAAATATAAAAACTAAATAGAGAATGAGATCCTTTCTGTAGAGCTTGGAGACCACCCTGTAGAATTACGTGACAGGAGTATTGAGTATTGTCTGTGCTACGTTTGTTGCAAGAACTCCTCTTAAACGGTAAGAGCTGTGTCCACAAAATTTGGTATGCAGCTTCCTCTTACCCTAATTGAAATCAAGGTCAGAGTTTGGTTGTGACTGGAAAGTGGGAAATGCCTGCAATCCCAGGATTTCCCAGAACAGGGAATGGGAGAGGGCAGAAGGAGGCAGGAGGAAAAAGGGAGGGGCACAGATGGGAGGGATGCAATACTGAGAGTGGCCATGTGGGGCAGCTGCAGCACCAAGAGAGAGGCCCACAGGGCTGGGACTCTGCCATCTTGCCTGCTGCAAAGACAGGGTAAGTAAGCAGGTCCTCTGCCCTAAACCCAGAGCCAGCTGCTATTTTGAAATAACTGTGTGAGTGTTTACACAATGCAACCTCTATTTCAAAATAATTTTGTAATAGCGGATGCCTTATTTCAAAATTAGGAAATCTCATTGTACAAGGAATAGCTCCTAGTTTGAAAGAGGCATTTCCAAATAGGGGCTGTGTAGTTAGAGAACAGAGCCTATTTTGAAATAAGCTGTAGTGCATCCGATAGCAGTATTTCGAAATAGGCTCTATTCTGTGTAGATGCTGTATCTCGAAATAGCAGAGTGCTGTGCTATTTTGGAATGAGCTATGCTAGAATACCTCTTTCAGAATAGCTTTTACAGGAATATTGCTGCTGTGTAAACATAGCCTTGCTGTCTTTAAGTCAAGACTGGAAATCTTTCTAAAATACACACTAGTTCAAATAGAAATTGAGGGCTTGACACAGAAATGTATTGGGTGAGGTTCTGTGGCATGCATTACATAGGAGGTCACAGCAGATGGTAACAATGGTCTATTGTGGTCTTAAAATCTTATGGAATGCACATTAGCCTTGGTAGAAGTGTCCAGAGTGTATCTGAATTGCACCTTTTAGAGTTTGTTTTTATGTAACACATTTTGATAACACACATTCATAGAGGATTTTTGTTGGTGAATAGGAAGTTGTATTCAAATGGCTGATCAGGTGATGTATGTTGCCAGGTGCACTGTAAAATCGGTTTCATCATTTGCTGCACACGTCTACAACCTCAGAATCGGGGACTGCTTTGCAAAACTGAAAATGCATTTCACAGAGAATAAATGCGTAAACATTAGTTTCTAATAATGTCCACATGTGTTCTCTGTTCTTATCCTGCCTCTGACTGTGAGGGGGGAAAAAGGGGTTCTATAACTCTGTTCTTTTGTAAGCCACTCCATCAGTTACTCTGCAGAAAACCAAAAAAGCAAAAAAGAAGATGGAGACTGACACAGCTACCTCTGTGAGACTGATCAGTTACTCCGGTTTCACAAAGGTGAAAAGCTGTATCTCTCAGAAGAGAAAGCACTCCAAGTTGGTAGGCAGGGAGGGGAACCTCAGCAGGGCAATGTTAAGTCATGTGATATCAAGTGGTGTCTGTAAAACAATACATAATATGCTCTCTGAAGCCTGTATTTCCCCCCTACTAAGCATATGTCTTAAGTAGTTAAAATTTGCTTTTACTTGGTAACTGAGCAGCAATTTCCTGCTTGGAATGGCTGTCGGAGGAATTGTCAAAATTACTGGTTGTTGTGGAATTTCTTTCCCCAACTTCAAAAGTTTGTGTTTGGAGTTTGATAGTGAGGGATTTTACTAATTTGCTGACACGGCTCCCTCTCTGTTAGTTTCTAAGAGTCAGACTCCTGCCCTGAGAAAAATCCTGTTCATTGTTATGACTGAAAAGAACATTTCCTTCCCCGCCCTCCACTTTTTCCTGTTTTTTTTTTTTTTTGGGTAATTGACTTTTGTTTATGTCTTCACCCTTAGAAAGTGAAACCATCCCTAAAACCCAACAGGAGACCTTTGAACCAAACAGCAACATAATATATCATGCCTACGGATTAGTTTAAGTAAGTTTTAGCCTACAAGGAATGATCCCTCTGTCCTCAGCCTCTCCAAAATGCAAGAAAACTACAAGTGAAAGGGTTGAGCCTATTGCACTTTTGCTGCCCTAAATGTTCACAAGACACAGTGATCAGTCAAAGTAATCACTCCAGCAAAATCCAAACACTGATACTAATGCTGATAGCAGTTCAGTTGCTCACTTTCCTGACCCCTGAATGCAGAAAGATGAGGCACTGGGGCTACGTCTACACTAGCCCCAAACTTCAAAATGGCCATGCAAATGGCCATTTCGAAGTTTACTAATGAAGCACTGAAATGCATATTCAGCGCTTCATCAGCATGCGGGCGGCTGCGGCACTTCGAAATTGACATGGCTCGCCGCCGCACGGCTTGTCCCGACGGGGCTCCTTTTCAAAAGGATCCTGCCGACTTTGAAGTCCCCTTATTCCCATCAGCTCATGGGAATAAGGGGACTTCGGAGTAGGTGGGGTCCTTTCGAAAAGGAGCCCTGTTGGGACGAGCCGCGCGGCGGCGAGGTGCATCAATTTTGAAGTGCCGCGGCTGCCCGCATGCTAATGAAGCACTGAATATGCATTTCAGCGCTTCATTAGTAAACTTCGAAATGACCATTTGTGTGGCCATTTCGAAGTTTGGGGCTAGTGTAGACATGGCCTGGATTTTCAAAAGCACTTTCACTGAATTGGGAGTAGTATAGGCAGATGGGGAAGGGGAAGAAGAAGCATAATGACTGAATGTCTACACAACTAGTTCTTTCTGCACTGTTTGGGCACACAGAAAAGCAGGTGGTCCATATTCCAGTATCCCCTACCTTACAATGGCTAGTGCCAATGCTTCTGAGAATGTACTTTATTTTTCATTAGCCAGTTACCATCACAAGGCTCAAGTGATGCTGTCAATGATTTGAGCTTGAATGAACTCATGTTATTCTGTTGTTGCCACTTGAAAAGAGGAGTAATGAGTTGCTCTAACATGTGATCCGCATTAATTATGGGGACTGAAAGCCTCCTGATTCTGGTTTTATGGACATGGGAGTCATGCTGAAAGACAGCTGCTTTGAGAGACACATCAAATATTCATAGGATGAGCTGAAGCAAGGGGAATCTTTACTGCATCCAGGTAACACTCCCCTTTGTCTCAGATGCAGCAAGGACTGTCACTCTCGTGTGGGCCTTCACAGTCACAGTCGACGCTGCAAATGATGATTCCAAATGGAACTACGAAGGGTGCGATCCATAGTCTACGTAGACTGAAGGATGCCTACTACCTGTCCCAAGTATGCAAGGAAGTAGGGAGAAGTTTTAACATAGTGGATCGATAACTTGTAAACTTACATTTTTTAAAGTCTGGTTTTATTATTAATGCGCTTTATCTGATAGAAATGGTTTCTGATTGCTCACCGCAGGGAGAGCTGCTATCTATCTGACTCCAATATGCATCAGGGCAAAGTAATCACCACAGTGCGGGATGCTCATTCTCCACAGGAGGAGACAGCTTTGAGCAGACCCGGGTCATTTGGCACCAGAGAGCTTCCTCACACTGGGGATGAAAACTTTTAAAAATTAAACTGTGCCCTTGCATCTCTTCTTATTTAACATAAGGGACTGGTGACAGAGGGGGATTTTGCCAGAAGAGGCATGTCCACATGGCCTGTTTACTGCTGGCAGCAGCTTCTGCTGGTAGCGACAACTCATGCAGGTATGCTAATTAGCTGTGTGATTATGCTAATGAGCTGCCATTTGCAATTGCGAGACTGCTCATTAGCATAGAGCTGCTGGGAGAACAGCTCCATGTAGACGTGTCCCTAGAGAGCTTATTTCAGTTGTTGCAGATTCATCAGAGAAGCTTGTTTCTCAAATTTTGCTCCTGCTGCTTGGAAATTAATAGGTTGATTTTGAGTAAAGACACTATTCGGAGTAAATTTTGAGGTATCTCAGCAGTATAGTTGTTTCATGACAGTACAAGGAGAGGAAAGTATCCAACATTCTATAATCAAAGCTAAATGGTGGGGCTGAACTACTTTGTTGCTTTGACTCCAAGGTCTTTGAGGAGGATTATGTTTGTCCTGGGTATCTTGTGCCCAGCTTGTGACCTCTGACTCATTTTAGCGTGACTGCCCCCTTATCCACTTGTCTAGGCTGCTCTTTAGTTGAAAAGGGCAGGGGGCTGTGGGAAAAGCCCACAAAAGTGACTATGATTATCAAGTCATAATTTATATGCTTTTTATAAAAACTTTTCATTGTTTTCCATTGTGAACACTTTCAAAGCTTTTTTTCTCTCCTTTTCTAGGCTTTTGGTTTTCCCCTTTACTCATTTGCCACTGAAAACGATAGAGAAAAGGTCAGGAAAAGGAAAAAAAAACAATACACAAACAAACAGGGATAGGGCTGTTTTGGTTTTCTGGACAGTCAGTCTGACTCCTGCCCCCTATTAAGAGCAGGTTTTGGGTCCCATGACAAGAAGGGCTAGCACCCAGTCTCCATAGCAAACACTTTCTCCCTGCTGCTGTTTGGGATGGCAGAGAGGCAGATACTAGCTGCAGAAGAAGGTGGCTCTTAATGTGGGGGCCGTCCAAGAGCTTGAGAGCAGTTTCCAGCAGAAGCAGGTGTAGAACTCATGACAGGTAGGAATACCTTCTTCTTCACTGGTTGTCAAGCTTCACAGGTCTCTGGATACAGCACCTCCAGCTGATTAAGTTAAACCCTGAAACTTGGCAAACTGCCAGTTTGTTTAGGACAAGTACTGGCTCATTTATTAATCAGACTGTATTGACATGGGGTTTGATCTCAAGAGGCACCAGGTAAAGTGGGAAATGTGGTTTTTTTCCCATCCTGTGCAGCTTTTCAGTGTTTTCTTTATGAGGAAAAAACCAAGACCTTTCCAATATTTTCCATCAAAAAGAAAGCAAGACTCCCATGCCTGCTTAACCAATTGCCTGATGGCTAGGGCTCTAAGCTTTGAATGTGGGCTACCCAGGTTCAAGTCCTTGGTTTGAATCAGGAAGGACAGGTCCTAATACATGGCTCTGCCATGTTCTGCGTACACAGCCCTAAGCACATTGCTATTAAATAGTGGGTCTTTTATGATTATTTTGACCAGAGTCTGCATTGAATCTGAGAAGACTTTGCTGACCAAAGTCTTGTTGAAATCAGCACGTTCCTGTGAAGATTTTGATTTTGGCAAATTGGCAATTCCTGATGAAAGCCTGGTTAGCTGAAAATGTCCCGACTAGATCTAGAAATGACTCTTACCTATTTCAGTAGGGGCAAGTATCACCTCTCAGGGTTGTACCAGCATGGTTAGCCCTTGGAGCTTCAGTGTGGCAGAAACAGAAGATGTTGTCATAGTGGCTTCTCTGTGAGGATCCTCTCAATCCCTTTCACTTAGGGAATCTTTAATCAGACGCTATCCCTGATGCTTGACTGATTAAAGGACCGATTCTTCTTAGTGCTTTTACTGTGATATGTGATGTTGTCGTGTCTCTGTGGGAAAAAAATTTGGCTGGTAGGGCAGATTCCTTGTAGAAAACCGTGGAAACTCCACCTAAGAAAGGAGAAAACAAACTTTTTGTCTCATTGGTTAGAAGGGGAGAAACAATTGAAGAAATTAAAATAGTTTTGAGAGTGACAGCCCAATTTAGTAACCTCCGGTCTGCTATGGACTCCTTGACCTTGCGCAGGTTACTTAATTTTTGTGTCCTTTTCCCAGGTGTGAAATGGGAGATGATGATAAAATCTCTTCACTGCAGTGCAGTGAGAGTTTGTTAGCTGGATTTTAGTTAATTAATTGTAGCTCTATATAACTTGGGGTATCATGAGCAGCGACAGGAAGGGGGTAACTCTTGTCCTCTTTTTTATTTTTTTGGCAGGTTATATATCAAAAGTGTTAAGGAACTACAGTGACCATGCCTGTGACGGACAATATGTTTCCCTAAGATGTCCTCACAGAACCACTATCAGCATCCAGTCTTCTTTTTATGGCCGCACTGTGCCAAGTCATCAGATGTGTCCCTCCCGAAACCTACAGTCCTATGCAGCTTTAATTAAGGAAGATGTTACCTGTTCAGTTGGTACTTCTCTTCAGGTATGGCATGCTAAACTCTTGTCTCTTTAATTCTGTGTTTCATCTTTCCCAGGCCATGCAGGGACTGCCCTGTGCTTGACGCCACTTAGAGCATAGATGTAAAAATGATCATTCTGGATATCATTGGCCATCTGACATGGAAGAGTATTCAACCACTGAAGAAGCTTATCGAGGGCTGTGGTGGACTCTTCACTGTGGAAAATGTTTAAATCAATGTCCAATGTGTTCCTAAAAGAAGTGCTGTAATTCAAACCAGAATGGAAGGAAATCTTATGATGTTACCTCAGAGAACAGAGTTAATGCGCACAGTAGTCCCTTCTGGCTTCCTAATCTATGAAATTGTTAATAAATAATTTGTTGCAGTGTAGATGGGACCAAATAATGTTCCTGAAGTTTGTTATAGCTTTGACTTTGAGTGGGCCAGGAATGTGATTGAAAACACAAATATATTGGAAGATCACTGGAGGATGGACTACCTTTTCACTGGAATTCCCAACATGGTAATTTTTCAACGTAGACAGCACTTCCTGAAGGGTTAATTTACATTTTGTTTTAGGATCTTTTACTTTAGTGATGTGAAATCCAGACAGAGTCTTAGTTCATATTCTCAGCTGATGTAAATAGTCATAGATAATTGAATGATGAAGAGGACTTCTGCCTCTGTAACTGTTAATTTTAGCATTCATTTATATGGAAGATATGATACCTGTATCTTTTCTTAAGCACGTGTGACTCCCACAAACCAAAGAACCCTATGTACCTTAAATATGATTGGAAAATCTGAATATTAAAATCTACTCTGGTTGATGTTGTTGACTTTAGTGGGGGCTACTCCTTGGAGTACCAATCAATACATGCATTAGTCTTTGCAGGATCAGGGATTTGGATTGCAAGCTTTTTGGGACAAAGGCGTTCAGTTTTACTTATGTTAAGTACCCTGCCTATTTATGGCTGTAAGTCAGTAAGAATTAGTATTAAATGTGATAGCAGAACAAAAGGTTTCAAGGAACAAGTCATCTGTAGAGCAAAGAAACATTTTGTCGTAATTTTGGCAAATGTCCAGTGCTCTCCTTATAGCTCCTAACTGAGGCATCTACTGTAGTCGGACACTTTTAGAGAAATTTACAGTTTATTTGAAAAAGCTGACCTGAGTGCTTTTGCTCCTACACATCAGTGGTAAATACAGAAGATAAATTACTGGGGCAATGAGTGCCCTGTAAGAAAACCACATGCTGACAGACTCGCAGTTGCTTTTGTAACACTAATACTGCATATCAGGTGGTTGGGAGTCTCCTTCTGTCATGCCAGAATTCACAGTAAAGGAAGGCTTTCCCAGGTATGATGGTGATTGTGACAAGAAAGACCACATGCAGACATGCTGGGTGGGCAGGAGGATGTGGTGATTAAAGACAAAGGATTTTGCTGGGGCCAACCCATCCTCTCATTTATTTATTTGTCGCCAAACTATGCTTTTCAAAATCTTCTCAACCAAGTTGTGTTTGCATGCATGATAGTTACAGACATGCACTTAGTTCTTTCCTTTATTGGCAAGTGGCGTGTTTGAGATGCCTCCTCAGCATCTGGAATAACAAGATAAGAGGAGAGACATAATGCTGTTTTTCACGTGGTGATTTATTTGCAAGAGTGAGTTAATAACAATCTCAGGTGCTTGGCAGGGTTCTCAAAGAGCCATCAAAATTAGGGAGGAAGGGGACTTAGAGAAGGCCTTAGGTCCAGCTCCTGGCACTAAGGTAGTGTCTGGGATTGGCCACTGATGGAAGACAGGGTCTTGTGTAGCTGGACCTTTGGTCTGATCCACTATGACTGTTCTTATGACATGCTCAGCCGACCACTAGTTTAAAACCACTGTTTAGAGGATGAGTTTACAAAGTGACTGAGATTTAATTGTTTCTGTTTACCCCTAAGAAGGGCCATACTGGGTCAGAGCAATGATCCCGCTAGCACAGCATCCTCTTTTCTGATGGTGGTAACTGCCAGGTGCTTCAGGGGGAATGATGCTGGTATTCTTAGCCAGCCAGCCCAGGACTAAGGCGTTCTGACTTCAGTTTCCTGTCCTATGAATGATTTCCTGTGTAAGATGGGGCAAGTCATTTAGTGTCTCTGTACCTCAGCTCCCCATCTGAAGAATGTGGGTACAAGCATCTTCTTTCCTCACCAGAGGAGGAGAAATAGGTTAATGATTGTGAGGTGTTCAGATACTATAGTGATGGAAGACATAGAAGTACTTTGACATCCTCCTTCAAACTATGTTCCTCTCGATCATGCAGAGTCCCTCTCAAAACCTTCTCTCATCCTGGTACTCACGCCATGATCCATGCTGCCTGGACAACATGCTCTTCCTCATCTTGGCTACGTCTACACGTGCACGCTACATTGAAATAGCTTATTTTGATGTAGCAACATCGAAATAGGCTATTTCGATGAATAACGCCTACACGTCCTCCAGGACTGGCAACGTTGACGTTCAACTTCGACGTTGGGCAGCACCACATTGAAATAGGCGCTGCGAGGGAACGTCTACACGCCAAAGTAGCACACATCGAAATAAGGGTGCCAGGAACAGCTGCAGACAGGGCCACAGGGCGGACTCAACAGCAAGCCGCTCCCTTAAAGGGCCCCTCCCAGACACAGCTGCACTAAACAACACAAGATCCACAGAGCCGACAACTGGTTGCAGACCCTGTGCATGCAGCATGGATCCCTAGCTGCCGCAGCAGCAGCCAGAAGCCCTGGGCTAAGGGCTGCTGCCCACGGTGACCATAGAGCCCCGCAGGGGCTGGAGAGAGAGCGTCTCTCAACCCCTCAGCTGATGGCCACCATGGCAGATCCCGCTATTTCGATGTTGCGGGACACGGATCATCTACATGTGCCCTACTTTGACGTTCAACTTCGAAGTAGGGCGCTATTCCCATCCCCTCATGGGGTTAGCGACTTCGACATCTCGCCGCCTAACGTCGATTTCAACTTCGAAATAGCGCCCAACACGTGTAGCCGTGATGGGCGCTATTTTGAAGTTGGCGCCGCTACTTCGAAGTAGCGTGCATGTGTAGACGCGGCCCTTGTGCACCAGCTGACTTACATCTATGTCAGATGCTTGGTGTATTACAGGAAACCCGCCACAAGTGCTGACAACTGAGTTTTTAAACTCAGTGGTACAGAGCATACATGAGGCTATTGTGTTTGCACCCTGTTTGATAATAAGTAAAAAATGAACCAAATCGGGATCCTTCACACTTAAATCACTACAGCTAATTAAAACTAGATTGCAGCAATCAGTCACTCTGAAATAGGGGTGTTGGGATGTTACTAATACTCTTCATGACAAGGGGATCTCTTGGTATCAATGAGTTGCATTTAATTCCCATTTAAGGGATCCCTCCTGCCAAGAAGTACAGTTTGGAAGCCTTTTCTGTGTAAAAGTAAGTAAGTAAGTAAAAAAGAAAAAGGCTGAAGTTGATTACAATGAGATTTATCACGGTTAATCCAAGGCCCCTGCCTAGTCCTTGGGGTCAAGTGCCAGAATCCCTTGCTCTCAGTACTTTTCGTTTGAAACAAAGGGTATGCCACATGGGAATGCTGATCTGAAACATTACATCAATGACTTGGAGCTGCAGATTTCTGTTATTTTAACATAGTGAAGTAAGATTCAATGTGTGATTTCCCAATGTGTGAAGACTTTGAATAGTAAACAGTGAAGAGTATCAGAGAGGTAGCCAAATTAGTCTGCATCTTCAAAACCAACAAGAAGTCCTGTGGCACCTTATAGACTAACAGATATTTTGCAGTATAAGCTTTCGTGGGAAAAGACCCACTTTGTCAGATGCATGCATGGGTCCAGAGGAGGGTCTCATATTGGGCTTTCTGTCTCAGACTGAAGTGATTGAGTTGCCACTTGGCTGTTGGGCCAAATGAATGCATGGTGCAGGTCACATGACAGATTAAAGGTGTGTAGAAAATCAGACACTATTTCTGTATCCTCAGATTTGCAGTGCATTTTCAAACAGCCCCCATCTGGGTTATAGTTCCCTGGATTTCAATATCCGTAGTCTGAGGTTCATCGCAGTGCCAGCTGGACAAAAATTGGAACAGCTTCTGTCATCTTTTTGAAGCAGTTGTTGCACTTTCTCAGTGTTGATGTGTGGGAAATGATGATCCATTTCTTCCCCTTTTGGTCTAACTTTGGATATATTCGACTCTGTGACAGTGGCAGTACTGTAGTGCTGAAAGCCATCCACTACCACTGACCTGTATTCTGCTGCTTCTAAAATTCCACATAGTTGCTGATAGGGAGATAAGACATCAGTGCCAGTGCGAAACTAGGGTGTTGGGGCAGAATAGGAACATATACATGGTCCCCTTGGCTGGTCAGGGGACCCAAGCAGTTGCAACTATCAAATTTTGTAGAGGGTGTGGGGATAGAAGGAGGCTGCAACAGCTGTGTCCTATTTATTGTGCCTCCTGGCTTTCTCTTTTCCTTCTTTTAAGTGGAAGAGGCAGCCAGAATCCTGAAGCATTAAGGGTCACAGTATTAAATACAAATGTTTAATTTGTACCCACAAAATATGTCTGATCACCAATAGCTTATTGTGTACACCAAATACACACTCCTGTGGATGGAATGGGTATTTTCATGTTTTGCACACACTCATGCAGTTACCATTGCATAGCAGACTTGGTGAAAAATTGTTATTTTTGGATCAGTGGCTAAACTGGAAAAAAATTCATTTTAGGTGAACCAGCATTTTTTTTCCAAAACAAGAACAATTAATTGCTGATCAACTGCAACATCTCATTTCCTCCAAAATGATATGTTCTGTGTCATTTTGAGTGTGTTTTTCCTTTCTTTTATTAGCTTAATGTAGCTGAAATTCAACAGATTTTGGAACCAAAAATTGAAGTGTTTTCTTTAGAAAATGTTGAAATGAAACAATCTTTAAGGTACTACAGGATTGCTTGTTATTTTTGAAGCTACAGACGAACACTGCTGTTCCTCTGAGATTGTCTTTTAAAGCTTCTATTAAAGGTAGAGGAAAGAGAGAAAAGCAATTAAAATTTTGGAAATGTCAAATATTAAGTAAAGTTTTCATTTTAACAATATCCCTTTTTCCTTTTCTTTTTCGCTGTTGAGAAATTTTAAAAGGAAAATAACTCTGTCAGTTGTGCATTTTTTAAAAAGATGGTAGTAACAATCCATTTTGGGTCAGAAAAGAGCAATTGTCTGAGATGGACTGAAGCTGTTATTTTTGCTGTAGTTGTAAAAAGTACAATCCAGGGTGACCATCCCTCCCATTTTGGGTGGGACAGCCTTGTATTTCAGGTGCCATCCTGGGGTCCTGATTTATTTTGACAAAGGGGCTAATTGTCCCATATGCCACTTTTTTACGAGCGCAGTTGGCTGCTCCTGGTTCTGGCTTCCTGCAGGTACAGGAGCCGGGTGCCAGACCTGCATGGCAGCATAACTGCCACATGGCTTACCTGGCTGAGGGAGCCAGGAGCTGGACCTGCAGGGCAGTGTGGCAGCCTCCCAGCTTCCCCTAGCTCAGGGAAGCCAGGAGCCAGACCTCGTGGCTGCCACCCAGCTTTTCACGGGTGCCGGGAGCCAGATCAGTGCGGCTCCTGCCGGGCTTCCCACAGCTGGTGGAAGCCAGAAGCTTTGCTGGCCAGGGTGCAGTCCCGTTCCTGGTGCCCCAAATCATGTGGCAGCCGAGAACTGCAGCTGTCCACTGCAGTCCACCCACAGGAGGGTGGCAGCCTCCCCAGGTCAACCACTGACTGACTCCCACATAGGTGACCATCTGTCTCATTTTGGCCAGGATGGTGTCATTCCCCCATGCCCCATATATGGCCCAGAGAGATATGGTCACCCTAGTCCAATCCCATTTTTTAGCAAACAAATGCACAAAAGGGGAGAGATAAGAAGAGCAAAGATTGAAAATGCAACTTGTGTCTCTGACTCTTACTGGCAATTTTAGAAACACGGACCTGGCACAGTCTTCTCCACATTCTGGCAAACTTGTATCAGCATTGGGGTGCTTGGTGCATTGCTTTCCTCCTTCTGGCTGACAGCAGTGTTGTGATAGTTTTAGCCACCAAAACTAGACTCTTTAGTAGACGGAAGGTAAAAGAACAAGGTTAGGAAAGGGAAAAAAATAAGGTGGGGAAAGAAAAGTGAGAGAGGAGACAAAAGTGTCTTATCCCAGGTGGTGGTCAGAATTGTAGCCAAAGTTGAAGGAGGTGGTGGTGATATCATGTAGGTCCTTCTCTGAGGCTCAGTCCAGTCAGAATATCTCTCAGAATGAGGACACCAAAGGTCCAGCGGTACAACAAGAGATCCTGGCTTTCCAGGAGATGGTGCATGTGATGATCATGACTGTGAAACTTGCTGTTTCATGTCCACCTTTCTCCCAGCCAGCAATGGTGGTTAGTTTTATTCTCCTCCACAAAATCTATTTTTAAGGACACTCCAGTGGGAGTGACAGGTGTAACAGCTCAGGACTCTTTATATTGTTTTCCAGTTATGTTTGGTTGCTGACTCACCACTCTTGGTCCATTGACTTCAAGTTCCACACTCATGTTGTTCCCCAGAGTCCGTCAGTTATATCTATGGGGCTTTTTATTTGGACTAATTTAGTCATTCTGTCTCCTTTTTACATTATTTCCCATCAACATTTACGGTTCTAGCTATTGTGATTCTGTATGAACTTTGACTCACTTCTCACAGTGAGAACCACAAGGGTAAATTCGTAGGTCCAATTAATGCAATATTTTCCACCCTGTAAGTGATGGAGTGGGTCCATTATGCACCACTGCTTCCCATAATGGTACTTCCCTGCCCAGGACCTGTCCTATGATTTGTGGCCCAGGGTCTGTTTCCAAACTCTGTGAGTAGGGGGAAATGGTGGCTAAATGCACTTCTCCTGCAATCTCAGATGGGTTGACCAATGGCCTGTTTTTGTTCCAAACCATTTTCAAATTATTTGAGGAGATTTCTGATGAAAGTAAATGGTGATAGGATTCTGTGGGCAGGGAGACTGTGAATTATGAGCCTATGGAGACTGACGGGCGGGGGGCACAAACACAACTATGTGAGGGCTCTGCCTTCATCAAGAATGGCTGTGTGATCACTTCATTCATAGTACTAAATATTTATAGGGTAAATTGTAAGTTCCTGGAGGCAGTGACTGTATCATTTTATTTGTCTCTAGAACTCTGAGGACAATGGCATCCCAATGCCAGTTGAGCCCTTTTGCTGCTACTATTTATGAGTACATTAGTTCATTAGAATAAAATCTCCCCTCTCCTACTTGTGAGCATACATGTTGTAAGTCTGAATGCTCCTGGACTATGGAAACGTTCAGATCTGGATCCAAAGTTTGCAGCTTGGGGGGTGGGTGTGTGTGTGTGTGTGTGTGTGTGTGTGTGTGTGTGTGTGTGTGTGTGTGTGTGTGTGTGTGTGAGAGATATAAAACATCACTGTGTATGCCCACACACACGATCTGGATCCAAAGTTTGCAGCTTGGGTTGTGTGTGTGTGTGCGCGTGCGCATGTGTGATATAAAATAAGTTCATTTTTGCACTAGAACAGAAAGAGCAGTACAAACTGTTAGCTTGTGTGGCCCAATAAGAAATAAGTGTGTGTAATTAAAAGCCATATAAAATTATTGTCCATGTCTAAAATATATGAGAGAGATGAAGTAGGTAAAGTAAGATACACAACAAGAGGGAGGCGCTTGGGATAAAATGGGATTTTTTTATGCACATAAATCTTTCTGTAACTCCATGTTCTTGAATAAACATTCCTGATGTTATTAATTTACCACATTAAACATAACTGCAGGGTTCTGTGGAAGAGCATAGACTAAATTTTAAACTGTTTGACATCATTTGTTATCACATACATAGACTATGTCTCAAGGCAAGTTTTTATCAGTAATATCCCCTTATTAAGAAGTTGACAGAAAATAAAGGTTTTGTTTTCAGGAAAACAGAAGGCACTGTAGAGCTGCTGTGTTTCTGCTTCCACACATTTGTCAAGCAGAAAGCAGGCTAAATTCTGCTGTCAGATATCTATGCATAGGTCCCACTGAAACCAAGGGGAACTGCACCTCAGGGCGGGGGGGGGGGGTCAAAATTCAGCCTTGTGACTTATTTGACTCAGTGCTCCCTGCCGACCCACTGTGTACTGTTTGTAAAATACTCTGGAACTGAATAAAGGAATCATGCTTTTCTCATTAGAAGCATTAGTTAGCCTTTGGAACAAGAGATCTTGGCATTGCTTCTGTTTAGTTTGGGTCTATTTCACCTTTCCCAAGCTTGGTCAGTAGCATGGATCAGGAAGGCTGCTGAGGTGGTACTTCCTCTTGTCCTTTAAGTGAGCTACACGATACTTTCTCTGTCACCATATCCAGCTGTTCTATCACAGTGGGAGGCAGTCCTGTAAAAGATAGTGGATTCCTTACATTTTAAGCACCTAATTCCCTGAGACATTGTTTCTCTTCACTGGCAAGCTTTAATAATATGAAGTCAAGGCAGCAATATGACAATGGTTGATGAGAAGATCAAGCAAGCTTTTCCGCAGCTCTCCAGCTTCTGTACCAGCAGGCAAATATTGTACTGATTATAGGGTGATGGGGGTAGAAACTGTTTTACCGTAACATTTTTTCATGAACATTGGAGAAAGGGAAGGCAAATGTATTTCAAGTGATCCTAGTTTCCTAGTGAGCCAACCACTGTGACTCTTGTATCAGAGTCCCCGCTGCCACCTATCTCCATTGCAATGAGTTTATTATAAAACGTATTTACTTTACAGTAGCCTCTGGCATCCTCAATAGAGACTGGGGCACCTTTGTGCTGTGTGCAGTACAAATATGTAAGAAAAGCCAGTCCCTGCTCTGAAGCCATTATATTCTAAACATTGGCTTGGTCTACACTAGACCTTAAAAGTCAATTTCAGATATGCAGTTCTAGTTACAGCAATTGCATAGCTAGAATCGACATATCTGAAATCAACTTACCTGATTGTCTTCAGTGAGGGAGGTCGACGGAAGCGTTTCTCCCATCGACCTTCCTCACTCCTCATGATAGCGAGGAGTACAGGGGCCGACTGCTGACCCCAGACAGATCAATTTCGTGCGTCTCTACCAGACATGCAAAATTGAACTTCAGAAGATTGACCCTGACTAGGCTGATCTTCCTGGAATTATAGACATGCCCATAGAAGCCAAAGGGACTGAGGGAAACAAGGCCACAGAGCAGGTCAGCACCAGAGCTGGGAATAGAACCCGGAGCTATTTAGTCTGTCATGGGCTCAATGGACCATTCTGCTTCTTGGTAAATTTGTGTTAATATATCACAGTGTTTTATGGGCTGCCTCAGTGATGGGTTTCTGTTTCAGCCTTCCAACATATAGAAATCTTCAGTGAACTTTAGTGCTCCTGGGCTTTAAAAGGAATGGTGAGGCAGAGCTTAACCACATAGTGCTAGCTGCTGTACAAAGGCACGCACCACGACATACTCTGCAGAAATTACTGTCCTTTCCAAACTCAACCTAGAAATCAGGGACTCATGCAATTTATCACATGTATGGTGCCCAGGCTGCACTGTGTTGGGAATGTAAGTGTGGCTCCCTCACAATGTAAATAGGTTAATATTTGTAAGTGGCAAAAATGTTTGATACTACATCTGTTCAGGAGCAGTGGCTAATATCTATCCGTTTAGTTTCCACATTGCCTTATCTGGGAAATCTTCAGCCGGACTGAAATTGCTCTTCAAACCAGTCTGATTGCATACCATGAGATGATGGATTGTTTGTCTCTAGTATCAGAGGGGTAGCCACGTTAGTCTGTATCTTCAAAAACAACAAGAAGTCCCATGGCACCTTATGGACTAACAAATATTTTGGAGCATAAGCTTTCATGGGCAAAGACCCGTTGAAGCAAGTCTTTGCCCATGAAAGCTTATGGTCCAAAGTATCCATTTATCTCTAGTTTCTGTTTCAGTCACCACCCCTCAATCTCAGCTGGGGCGAGACTGCTCCTCAGAGTACCTGCTGTAGTGCGTTGAGCAGTCTAGGTGTAAAAGCTCCATGGTCTGGGGTGTCCTTCACGTCCATGGGAAGTGTTAAACATCATAATGGGATTTTGCTGCTGCTGCTGCTGTGCGTTTTAAACATTCCAGTCCTGTCATCCCATGACTCCTACTTACAGTCTCATTGATGTTTTCATAGTAATAGATCTTCTTCTTTGAAGATGACAGCTTTTTAATACTGATAGCTGTTGAGTCCCTCAGCCTTAATTAATGTCAAGACAATATGTCAGTATTCTTAAGCCAGTGTTTATAGTAGATGTTCATCAAACCATTCCCCTTCAACCTGCCAAACGTATTCCTTTTTGAGTGCTTTACATCTGAAAACATACCTGGGGATTCATTCAAACTTAATCTTGCTCCAAGGCCATATTAATTGCATCCTGGTATGTTTAGACAACATGTGACATAAAGGTGCATGCAGTTACACGTTCTAGGCCAGCACAGCATGACACTGCAATTTCCTGTGGTGTAAGTAATGGCAATCTGTAAATCTACTGAGATTGTATATTCTATAAAACCTTTTTGTTTCATGTCTACAGTGCCTAGTGCAACAGGTTTCTGATTTCCAATGGGGTCTATAATCATGATTACTATACAAGTCATATGTAATAATAATCACGGGCCACTAATCACATGGCATGTTGATTTGGTGCATGCACTAATCACAAGGCATGTTGAGTTGGTGCATGATAAAGAGGTCTGATTTATAGCAGTTGCTTGACACAGCTTCAGACAATTACCTTTATGTCCAAGCTACAGTGATAGTACTTCCTTGATTAGTTCTCCTTTTTCTGCCCCAGTCAGGAATTTGTTCTGCTTTCGCACACAACTCCTATCAAAACCCTCTGACTCCAGGAACTTAAGTAATTTTGCATTAAGGTCTGGGTGATCCTTTGTGAATGCCCATGATTTCTTCATGTACATTGTTCAGGATTATTTACAGATTTTTTTTTCCTTTAAATCTCGAACACTTGTTTGAGTTACAGTTTGAAATATTACAATGTTATTTTACAAAGTATAAAATAACACAAAATCAACACATTATGATTATGATTATATACAACAATATTTATTGTATGAAAACCCAGTTGTAAGAATAATCAAAATGAAATAACTGATCCTCCAGACATTTTAAGAGAGGGAACCTAGATACTCCATACTTTGTACCAATGGGTAATATAGACAGAATAAAGGCTGTGCCATTTGTTACTGTACTTTTAAATGCAAATCTTGTGACCTAGCTAGGTAGATCACAGGTAAATATGTTGGTGTACTTACTTGTAACTCCAGTGGCTTCAGTGGGGTTGCACCCATTTACACCAGGACTGAATTTGGTCCAATCACACTTGTATAGCTAGATAGTAAGATTCCACAATTGTAATTCTGATGCCAGAATATTGGCTGAGTCAGTGTGAAGTGATGGAAACAACAGCTACGAGCATGTACGAGAGCTCTTTTTGTTCAGACTGTAGTGTGCTTGAATCATCACTGGGATTCTCAGCCTGTTACCATGCAATTTTTAAGTTCTCGGACATCTTTGGCTTTTTTTACACTTTACTATGAATTACATCCATACGAGAACATAAGCTTTCGCCTATTAAATGCTCATACTAAATATTTAGATTTATGCCCATCTTCATGATGAATGGACATATTTCTAATTTAAGGATGCATGAAACTCTTTTGTTGTCAGTTTCAGTGCCATACTAGTTGAAACATCCTTTAGTATGGGTCTTCCTTGTTGTTTCATACTTGGCAGGAGTGATACATGTTCCAGAGTCATCTTTGTGCCTCTCTGATGAAGGATATTGTAAGTAGAACAGTTTGGGGGTGAATTGCTGGTTCTATTGAAGTCCATGAGAATATTACTGTTGACTTCAGTGGGGTCAGGATGTCATCCTGGGTGTGTGAACTCCAGTGACTACAATAGTATTAAAGCAGAAATATTGCCCCTAGGTGTTAAACTCAGTAGTGGTGTATGTAAAATGAATGATGTGCAGGCTAAGTAATTCTTTGTGAGAACTGCAAAGAGACCAGAAAGTGAGCATATATGTGGGATGTGGGTTTTTAAAGCATCTTCTTGCAGTGACCCAACTGAATTTATTTTTAAAACTTTTATTTCATTTAACAGAGAACACCCCTCCCCTCTACGCCTGTTAAAGAGAACAATGAAGTTGATTATTAAGCGTGTATTTTCTCAGCACCCACTGGAAAGATCTGATTTTGATATTGCAGCAGCTCTCACATTAAGAATTGGGTCACTGGAGCAAGATTAATTGGAGGCATACATCACAGTGGTCAGATTAGTGTTTGTTTTGCTTAAATTAACCTGGCTTTCATTTCTTTTTATCTCCTCTAAATCTCATGGCTTCTCAACTCAATCATGGAGCAGAGAATGGAATGGATTTAAACTGCCATGACTTCCCTTGTGGGCTTTGGCTGTCAGCCCCGGGGCTTGATTTACCGCTGCAACTTGGTTGTAAAATGGCACAAGACAATTAGGAAGTCTTGCCTCCCCTTCTGTGCCAGACAAGGATTCCTTCTCCCCTGTTAGTGAAATTTCTATAATACAATGTGACTTTATTTTGTACTAGCTGAGGGCCCACCACATGATGATTATGTCAGAGTCATGGTTAATTCTGCATGTAAAGTCTTTTTTCTATACATGTCCAGACAGTTCAAGGGTATTTTTCTCATTTAGCTGTTGCACCTTTCCACCTCCTCAGCAGTGATTTGTTATTCTCAGCACAGAGTGAGTGGGAGAACATCAAGCAGGAAGTAGAATGAGAGAATTAACAGGGAGCTTTCTTTGCTCATCGTTATTTGTTGCCATCTATGACTTTGAAAGGCAATTCAGGCTTAGATTAGTAACAATAAACAAATTGTATTCTTGATAAGAAAGTTGCATGACAAGTTTGTTGTGTCAGATGATCACCTACGATCTATTTGAAAAGCCAGCACCACTTTTGAGGTCTATATTAGCTTTTTGTCTAGTGTAGGCAGGCTTGCCGATGCGGGGAGTAAAAGAGGCAAAGGCACAGGGGCCCACTGTTTCAAAATGGCCCAGAGCTCCTGGGAGCTCCAAGCCCCTTTGAAATGTTGTGGGAGCATCACTCCAGTGCTCTGTGTGGCTTTCGATGGCTGGCGGAAGCCAGGGCCATGCTTTGGGCAGCTCTAAGGGATGTCCTGCCCTTGGTCCCATCCCTTCCATCCAAGGCCCCACCCCTTTTGGGGATGTGGAGCTGGTCCCCACAAGACCTGGCCTCTAGGCCCATGGTGACTGTCAGCCCTGCTGAGTGTAGAGCTAATATAGAGAATAGCAGGGGAAAGATTTTCAGTGGCACATGTGAAAAGGCAACATTTTTAAGATAGCATCCAGCCAACAAAATTCATCCATCATCTATCACAGAGGTTAATGATAAATTTCAGTTAAACAAAAGTAAACCTAGGAACAGGTCTACATGTTTAATGAAAAGCCTTTTAAACTTAAGAATGGGGTTTTGTGGCATGATTTATTAAATGCTCCATGACTTTTATTGATGATTTTATCTGTGCAATTATTAGCATTCTTTTGTTGATCAAAGCCCAGGTTTTAGACAGCAAATGTCTAAATTTTGATAAAATTTGCATAAAAAATTCTCCATTTTAAACCACACAACATAAAAAAACTCCAAAATATTGAATATTTTCATGAAATAATTTCTCCTTTTTTGACCGGCTCTACTTAATGTTGAAGTTGGACAGTTAGACATTACAAAGTTTTCACTGAGTAATGCTCATGCTCAATATTTAGATTCATGCTCATCTTCATGATGAATGCACATTTTTACTTTACTTTACTTTACAATTTTAACTTTGTTCCTACCATTCCAGTGCAGTCTTGGTATTGCATGATTGATTTCTCCTTTGACTTATGATACGATAGTGTAGCATACTCTCAAGCTATGCACGCTGGACAAAGAGAATGAGAAAGTCGTTTATCTGAAACATAAGTAACAAAAGGAACATACTGCCCGGAGATTAGTGTATATCAGGGCGAAGGAATAATGAACATTTGTTGGCATGTAATGCCCCCTACAATCATAATTAACTTAGCTTGATGATTAATTGCCTAACCCTCTGCATTGTGTACAGGAAATTGTGTGGCTACTGGTTGCACATGGAAGGTGGGGTGTTCAAAAGTACTCCATGATGACTTGACTTAAGCTGCGTCTACACGTGCATTTAACTTTGAAATTACAAGCCCTCTTTTGAAAGAACTCAAGGGCTACGTCTACACGTGAAGCCTACATCGAAATAGCTTATTTCGATGTTGCGACATCGAAATAGGCTATTTCGATGAATAACGTCTACACGTCCTCCAGGGCCGGCAACGTCGATGTTCAACTTCGACGTTGCTCAGCCCAACGTCGAAATAGGCGCAGCGAGGGAACGTCTACACGTCAAAGTAGCACACATCGAAATAGGGATGCCAGGCACAGCTGCAGACAGGGTCAACGGGCGGACTAGCGCTTCCGGGGCAACAGCTAGCCGCTCCCTTAAAGGGCCCCTCCCACATACACTCAGCCTGCACAGCACGCGGTCTGAGGAGCCATAGGCACACAGACCCCGGGCGCCGCAGTCATGGACCCCCAGCAGCAGCAGCAGCAGCAGCAGCAGCAGCAGCAGCAGCTAGAGGTCCACCCAGCCCTCCCGGCAGGAGCAGGGCTTGCCCTGGCCCATGCCATGTGGGAGGCAGCTGAGTACCTTCTTGCCCCAGGGGAGGAGATGCCCCCAGGGCAGCAGGGCTCAACCCCTACCCCTGCAGCACCCTGCTCCACCCCCCGCCTCACACGCCAGCGGCTGTGGAGCTACCCCACCAGCACCGACTGGTGGGAGCGGCTGGTGCTTGGGGAGTGGGACGACGACCACTGGCTCAGGAACTTCAGGATGACCCGGCAGACATTCCTGGAGCTGTGCCAGTGGCTCACCCCCGCACTCAGTCACCGGGACACTGCCATGCGGCGTGCCCTCCCTGTGGAGAAACGGGTCGGCATCGCTGTCTGGAAGCTGGCCACTCCGGACAGCTACCGATCCGTGGGGCAGCAGTTTGGTGTCGGAAAGGCCACCGTCGGGGCTGTCTTCATGGAGGTAAGAGAACCCACAGGGGGAGGCCAGGGCAGGGCAGGGGGGCCAGGGCAGAGCAGGGGGGCCAGGGCAGGGCAGGGCAGGGGGGCCAGGGCAGGGCAGGGCAGGGCAGGGCAGGGCAGGGCAGGCCAGGGCAGGGGGGCCAGGGCAGGGCAGGGCCATGCACACCCTGCTCACCCCTCATTGGGGCTGTCCCATGTGCTTTCTCTGCAGGTCGTGCGTGCCATCAACGCCATGCTCCTGCACAGGCTCGTGAGGCTGGGGGACCCACATGCCACTGTCGCCGCCTTTGCCACCCTGGGCTTCCCCAACTGCTTCGGGGCTCTGGATGGGACTCACATCCCCATCCGCGCCCCGCAGCACAGTGGAGGACGATACCTCAATCGGAAGGGCTACCATTCTGTCGTCCTGCAGGCCTTGGTGGACAGCCAGGGACGTTTCCAGGACATTTACGTGGGCTGGCCTGGCAGCACCCACGACGCCCGGGTTTTTCGGAACTCGGGCCTGTGCCGTCGGCTGGAGGCAGGGACCTACATCCCCCAGCGGGAGATCCCTCTGGGGGACACCACCATGCCCTTCTGCGTCATCGCAGATACGGCCTACCCCCTCCAGCCGTGGCTCATGCACCCCTACACGGGCCATCTCTCCGCTAGCCAGGAGCGCTTCAACGAGCGCCTGAACCGTGCGCGCCAGGTGGTGGAGCGCTCATTTGGCCGCCTCAAGAGACGCTGGCGATGTCTCCTGACCCGCCTGGATGCGGGCCCCAACAACATCCCCCAGATTGTGGGTGCCTGCTGCGCCCTGCACAACCTTGTGGAGAGCAAGGGGGAGACCTGTCTGCAGGGCTGGGCCGCAGAGGCCGGCAGGGCACACGTGCAGCCACCTGCTGCCCCCAGTCGGCAGGTGGACCCAGAGGGGACCCGGGTCCGGGAGGCCCTGCGGGCCCACTTCGACCAACAGGCCGCGGGGTGAACTCTGCCCAGGCCCCCTACTGCCTGCCCCTTCCTCCCCCACACTCCTGCCCCAACGCCCACACCATGGAGCACCCCACCGCCCCCCCCACCACTTGTCCTGGACAAATGACAGCACGAACTTGTGGCTGAACGTAAACTTTTTTTTTGTCTTTCAGAAACTTTTTTTTTTTTGGGTCAATAAATATATGTCAAACACAAACCAAAAAGTAGGGACAAACGTTCCACAAAAGCAATATGTGCACAAATAAAACAATGCAACAAAGCAAACAACTGTGCGCCATCAAAAAAGGAAACCAGGGAGGAGAACGGGGAGAACTATTTACATGGGGGGGACGGGGCAAACGGGGGCACCAAAACAAAAGAGTCCAACTATATACAACAAGGGGGGGCCACGTCCCGGGCCCCTCGCCCCTATAGCCCAGCACTGGGCGTGCCCGGCTGGGAGCCCCGCCGTGCCTGCAGTCTGGTCCACGGCTGGGTGGGAGCGGGCTGGACCGGAAGGTATCAGTGCCGGCGAGTCTCAGGTGGCTCCAGGGGTCCCTCGGCGCTCTGGCCCTCGTGGGTGGGTGGTGGGGCGACGGCGGACGGCCCGGCGACGGCCGGAGCAGCTGGTGGTGGGGCTGCAGGAGCGGGCAGGGCGGGCGATGGCTCGGCCGGCGTGGCATGGGGGGCCAGGTAGTCGACAAGCCGGTTAAATGTCTGCATATAGGCCCCCCATGCCTCCTGGCGCCAGGCCAGCGCCCGCTCCTGCAGCTGGAGGTGCTGCTCCGAGACCTCCAGCTGCTGGCGGAGGATGGCCAGCAGCTGGGGGTCCGTTGCCGTCGCCGGTAGTAGGCGCGGGGTCCGCCGTCTAGCCCTCTGCGGGGCCGGTCGTTCCTTGGCCGAGGGGCTGCCCTGGAGCGATGGTCCCGGAGGGCTCTCCGGGACAACTGAGGCCTCGCCGGCGCTCTCTTCCGGTCCTTCGGATGGTGCAGGTGCAGGTGCAGGACACAGGAGAGGAGGGGGGAAAGAAGAATGGAGACAGGCGTTAGTGTGGGCCCCGAGCCGTGGCCTCTGTCCCCCCCACCCTGTGCTGCAGGTTCCCCATCCCCGTCCCCGGGAGATGCTGCTGTGATGGATGGGGTTCAGGGGTCCCCCTGCCCTGCACCCCGTCCCCTGGTGGGAGCGACTCTCACTTCAACCCGCAGGGTCTGAGAGCAGGAGAGGTTTCTTAGGTCACAGATGGCCAGTTTCTGGCAGGAGTGACAGCACCAGCTGTCGGAAGAGACAGTTCTTCCAACCCGTCGTGGGGAGAAGACCCCAAGGGGGGCCCCTCTGGGATGCAGCTTTCCCCCTCCTCTGGCTGGCTGCCTACCAGCTCTCCCTTCCCCTAGCCTCTACCTGTGGCCCCCGCCCTCGCCCCCCAATTCCAAGCCAGCTCGGCTCCTCCCTCCTGTTTGTTCAGGGCAGAGGTGTCACCTGCCAGCTGTAGCGCCAGGATCCTCCTTTGGCCCTGGGAGCTCTTCGGCTCTTGTGGCTCATATGTAGCCTGAGTCTCCCTTTGGCACTCCCCGCACTCCATCACATGCTGCTGCTGCTGTGGGGTGTCCCACCCCCTCCGCCCGGGGGCCCCTCGAGGTTCCGCTCCCCCCTGGCCTGGGGATGGGGCATGGCACTGTCATGCAGGGTGGGGGGGGGCAGGGGCTGATGGCTGCAGTGCTGTGAGGGCTATGGCCCTGGTGTCCTTGGGGCCATGGCCATGTGAGCGTGTGGGGGGCCCTGGACACATCTCTGTTACCCCCGCCCCTCAAGCCCAGGGGTGTCCACCAGAGAGGGGTACCTACCTGTGGGTCCGCTCCCACGGTCCGGAGATCCCCGGGGGTCGGAGGCCCTGCTGCTGCTCCGGGATGGCAGGAGGAGGATCTGCAGGCTGGATTCTGCGGAGGAGGAGCCCCCCCCCCCCTCCTCCTCCTCCTGCCGCGATGTCCCGCGGATGGCCTCCGGGGGGGGCCCCCGGGGTGCGGGGCTTGCCTCCGGGGCGGACTCCGGCTGCAGGGCCTGCTGGGCCTCGTCAGCCGAGGTGTCAAGGGTGGCCGGAGGGGAGGAGGTGTGCCGGGAGCCCAGGATGTCCTTGAGCTCCCTGTAAAAGGGGCAAGTGATGGGGGCAGCCCCAGATCGGCTGGCCGCATCCCGGGCCCGGGCGTAACCCTGCTGCAGCTCCTTGACCTTACTCCTCACATGATCAGGAGTGCGGGCAGGGTGACCCCGGGCAGCCAGGCCATTGGCCAGCCGAGCGAACGCATCCGCGTTCCGCCTCTTGCTCCCCATTACCTGGAGCACCTCCTCCTCGCTCCAGAGCCCCAGCAGGTCCCGCAGCTCGGCCTCCGTCCAGGAGGGGCCCCGCTGCCGCTTTCCAGACTGGCTGCCCTGGCTCCCCTTGGGGGGGGCCCCTGGGGGCGCTGGGGGGGCTCCTGGCTAGCCATCGCCGCTGGGTGGGTGGCTGATGGCTGTGCAGGCTCGCCGCGTGTGCAGGCTGCAGCCTGCATGTTGCCTCAGCTTCCTGCAGAGTCAGGGCGGGGGAGGGGACCTTTAAGGGGCCGCTCCACGCGGCCACCAGTGAGCTGAGGGGCTGGAGAGAGCGTCTCTCAACCCCCCAGCTGATGGCCGCCATGGAGGACCCGGCAATTTCAATGTTGCGGGACGCGGATCGTCTACACTGTCCCTACTTCGACGTTGAACGTCGAAGTAGGGCGCTATTCCTATCTCCTCATGGGGTTAGCGACTTCGACGTCTCGCCGCCTAACGTCGAAGTTAACTTCGAAATAGCGCCCGACGCGTGTAGCCGCGACGGGCGCTATTTCGAAGTTAGTGCCGCTACTTCGAAGTAGCGTGCACGTGCAGACACAGCTAAGGAGTGTCTACACGTACAATGTGTTCTTTCAAAAGGAAATTGGAGGAGTGCATCTCAGACTTTGAAATCCGGACCCTGATCCTCTATTAGGAATAGTGCCCCTTTCAAAATTCTCTTTCAAAAGAAGGTATGTGTAGAACCTCCACAGCCCACTCTTTTGAAAGGCTCCCTGGCCCGTAGCAGCAGGGCTCTATGATCTGTGCATTTGGCTGCTCTTAAAGCTGCATGGACCCAGAAACCCTGTGGCAGGAAGCTGAGAGCATGCTAGAAGCAAAGGTATGAGCTGCTTGGAGCATGCCCTCACAGCTGCCTTGAGAGCATTGCTACTGAGCAATGGCCCGCAGCAGCCTGCTGCAGGAGCCCCAGGCCTCCAAGAGCCCTCAGAGGTCTCCAAGGAGCCACAGACTGAAGGATAGAAAAGGGCTCCCTCCTCAACAAAGCCCTAATTAAGAGATCTCCTGGGACTGTGGAAGGAGGAGAAGGTGTTGAGGGAGATGGAAGGGAAGTGCTACAACACTGTGTCCTTCACCCGCCTTGCCCATGGCCTCAGCACCTGGGGACACCCCGAGTGCACTATGGGCCAAGTGTGTCTGCCTTATGATCTGATTTGGGCTGCTGGCTAGCATTTCATCAGTGCCATCCATTGGAATCCCCTACTGCCTCGTTGCCATTCAGTCTGCTGTGTTTGCACTCACTAGGCCAGGTGCTCAGCTGGTGTCGCTCCACTGACACAAACAAAGCTGTGCTGCGTTAAGCTAGCTGGAGATCTGACCTGCCATTATGAGAGTTCTAAGGTACAAGCAGCCCCACAATAAGTCACCTGAATGAGCAACTGATTTTAGGGGAATTGTTTGCAAGGAGTTGAATGGATATTGCATGGAAAAATAATCTGAAATTCAAATGTTTGATAGGAAGCAGATATCTGGATTTCCTTTTCTTACTTAGCACACTCTCTGATCCATGCATTATGTTATCTGGTATGCTTGTGGATAGACCATTATGTGGGAACTTGGGTATGTAAAGTGGTGATGGTGAATTTGTGTTACTTTCTATTACAGTGGTGCCTGCAGCTTCTAAGAGAGGTCAGGGCCCCACTCAGCTAAGCACTGTCTATATCCACCTTGTGAGAGAGAGCTGTAGCCCAAAGAACTTGCTGTCTACTGAAGCCAGGTTCATTTCTGGGATAGTGTTGTAGCATTGGGCAGGACATGACTGTGGGGTTGTGTTTCTCTGTGGGCACTGAACAAGGCTGGGGTGAGTCCCTGGAATTCCAGGGCATTGCAGAGCAGCAGACTCTACCATGCAAGAGCATCCTGCTGCATCAGTGAGGCTCAGATCACACTGCTGCTCTACCGCCTTTCTCCCTTCAAGGTGCTCTGATAGGAACTTAAGTGCTTCTGTTTGTTTTTGTATGTGTGTCCGTGCCCGTGCAGAAAATGCTGGATGAGTGCCAGGACAGACGAAGCTGCCAGTTCCTTGTCAGTAGCCGGCTGTTTGGTCTAGACCCGTGCCCCGGAACCGGCAAGTATCTCATCGTGTGGTACAAGTGCAGGCCGAGTGAGTATCTCTCTTATTTGCATTTGTAAGACCAAAGTTACCCCTGGCTTTCGCCTTTGCACTGCGGCTTCCTAGAATTCTCTTCTGCAGTGATTTTTGATAGCTTCTGCCTTTATTTTCAATGTAGCACAAATTCAGGCTAGCTGACGTGGGGCGGCAGCAAACGGGGCAGTTGCCCCAAGGCCTGACTGCTCAAAAAAGGGCCTGGGGCTTCCGCTGCAGTAGCATTGGTGGTGGCTGGAGTCCTGTGCCCCTTTGAGTTGCCACTGGTGCTCTGCTCTGCATGGCTGTGGGGCATGGAGGTGGGGGGAGCTCGGTGGCACTTAGGGCTGACTGCCCTGTCCCCACCCCTTCCCCTCAAGACCCTGCCCCTTCCGGGGCTTGGAGCGTCCTCCTCACACATTGGCCTGGGGCCCACAGTGGCTGTTGACCCCACTGCGTAAACCATTTAGATAGAGAGGAGCTTTCTGCTCTGCTGTTGCTGGGTGCAGCTGCTAGATTTTTTCCTTTTTCTTTTTCCCTTTTTTCCTTCCTTTTTCCTTTTTCCTTGGTAGTCTGTAGTAAGGATCATTTTTGCAGGTGCCAGAGAAAACTCTTGCGACCGTTTAAGCTTATGTGCAGCCCTGGTAATATTGGTATCCTTGGACGGGCTGCTCCAACTGTGGCTCACGGAGGTTTCCATTCTTTGCTGCCTGTTTGGGTGATGTGCTCAAATGCCTGTCAGAGGCGAGTCTGCACTTCAGACGCCATTAGTAACACTGACAACCCAAACTGACAGTGTGGCAACAATCCATGTGGCCCACACTTTCACAAGTGGGTGCCTGAAGTTAAGCACCCGAACAAATGGCCAGATGGGATCTGGCTGAGTCTGCCCAGCGTCCCTGAAAAGGGGCCACCATTTAGGCGCCTAACTTCAGGTGCTCATGTTTGAAAATGTTGTCATATGACTTTATCTTCTGTAGCCCCATTCGTACAAACCAGATCCTGAACCTTTCGGAGAGTAAACTAGTTCAGTTTGGGCATTCTCACAGCCAACAAGAGCGGAGGAAGAGAGGACGTTTTTCCACAGATGAAATTTCTCTGTATACAATAGAAGTGATTAGCACGTTTATTCTGACAAGTGTCTGTTGTGCAGCATCAGTGGTGTTGTTTGGCATTAGGTATAGCAGGCTGAACGGGAACGTCACGGAAAGTTCTGGTGAGGAGTGTGGACTGTGCTGAACTTCTGAAGGTACCCCAGAAGCACCTCTGTAAAGGAATATTTGTGGGTTGGAATATTCCCCTGTTCATAGGTATGACAGGAAATGGCTTGTGTGTGAGAGTTGAATATCTGAGATGTGGAGGCAAAGGGGAATTTTCCTGAAAGACAACCCAGCTTTGCTAGGTTACTTGAGCTTATTTCCCCCAAGACATTTTCCATGCAGTTAGAATTTCACAGGATGAACTAGGGTCACCTGATCCATTTTATTGTTTCTCAGTCAGTAATCAAATTCCTACTGGGAATCTGGCCAGTTCATAATACCGTTTTATGCACTGAGCCTATTTTGGGCTACCCCCAGAGATTTCAAAACTTTATCTGCAGGGTAATGAAATGGGGGGTGTGTGTCCCAAGGACTAGCGTTGGTTGCTGTTGGTTTGTAGTCATATTTTTATTTTGCACTGCTTACAAGTCAAAATAAGGTGAGAGATGATCTATCTTCTTGTGAGTTCAGTTGGTGAACCCTGTTCTGTCCACAAACAAAGCAGAGATCACTCCAGTTCCAGGTACCTGTGCTTTTACTCTGTGTGAAAGTCCCACGACCTTCTATATACAGCTGATCACAGTAACCCCTCAGGTTACCCAGCTACTGGGGAGCAGAGCCTTCCACGCCCTGGCTCGGCTCGGCTCGGCTCGGCTCGGCTCGGCTCGGCTCAGCTCCTCTCCTTCCTCCCTCTCTCTCCTGCATACCCTCATCTACACTCTTCCAGCTGCCTTATATAACCCCTCTACTCAGGGGCTCACAGCTGCCAGCCCTCAGTCCTGTGTTTGCTCAAACAACTCCCATTACCTTCTTAAAGTGGGGCTGCCATGGCAGAACTTTGGCTCAGGCTCTCTGGCCAGTAGTCTGTTACACACCTTTCATCGAAGAATTGCCGGGGCTGCCAAGGTGCCAGTGCTCAGTGCTGGCAAGTACCAGCAGGAAGAGAGCACGGTATTTACATAATGAGTAAAGCAGACAGCGATATAACATTCACAGCACCTGTCACTGAAGTGGAACCTTCTTTGTAACACGGCACTTGTAGGAGCTGTAGATGGGTTTGTGCTACAATTGTTCCAGTCTGGAGAATGACCCACAGCTAAACTTGCCCCATTACTGAGATGCTGAGACCTCCATTCTGGGTCTGGCTCATCACAGATGGAGGGGTCAGCAGCCAAGTCTGGCTTCCAGGAGTGTTCAGGATTAGGAGTGAGGTACAGGTCAGTCTCTAACAATCATTTAGGCCTGGTGATAATGCCATGGTGCATTTTACAACAGCTAAAAACACTAAATAAAAAAGGAAGGTGCCCTCCCCCAAAGAACCTGCAGTTTGGAGGCATTGCAGGTACAATACAATGGGGCAGAGAGAAAGAGGGGCAAGAGAACATTGCTGCTGGCTGACGGTGAGCTGCAGGTAGTGCTTTAGAAGTGATTTGAAGGCAGAAAGGGGAGCTGTCTCTCCAAGACAGAGGCAAAGAAGGCATGAGGTCAGGAGTTGGAGCAGGGGTCAAGAACTGCAGTGCAGTGGTGGGGGGAAGATCTGGCCAAGCTGGGGGAGTAGGAAGTGATGTAGGCAGAAGCCAAGTTGTAAAATGCACTGGGAATGTCTCTCCTCTCAGAATAGTAACTAAAAACAACTTACACTGTATAGCACATTTCATCTGTACAACCACAAGATGCACTCCAGATACAGCTAGGCATTAGTGCCCTCATTTTACTGAGGCACAGGGAGGTTAAATGACTTGCCCCCGGCCTCACAGACAGATGCAAGAATAGAACTAGCTTCTGACTGCAAGCACTAAATCATGCCACCCTCTCGAGAGAGTCAGATTTAAGGTGCATAGGCTGAGTATTCTGCCTGGTGACCTGGAAGCCCTGTCTGTTGACAGAGGGCCCCCTGAAGCATCCACACGGCTTTTTTGTGGACAGATTCTATTGATGAAGGTGTTCCTCCTCATGGGGGAGAGGCAGAAGGCTGCCAACAACAGTGCAGCATTCTGTCGATTTACTGTTGACAGAATGCATTTTTAGTGTGGACGCTCTGAAATTTTGTCCACAAAACTCTCTAGTGTAGCTGTAGCTAGAGAGTTTAAGGCCAGAAAGGACCACACTGATCATCTAGTCTAACTGTATAGCACAAGCCAAAGAATTCCATGCAGTGATTCCTACTGGTTGAAGAAGAGCAAAGTTAGACTATTTCTTTTTAGTTCCTGAACCTGCCAGAGCCAAGGCTCTGGTGCCCTGCCTGCCTCCCTAGGAAAGCTGTGTTGAAATCCAAGGCAGACTCATGCTGCAGGTGTGAGAGCGGTTGGTAGGCTCCCCCACATCTGTGCTGGATGCACACATCTGTCCCAAACCTACCAGTCTGGCAGGCCCATTGCTTCACGTTCCACCCTTGCATATTTTTAAATGGTGCTCAAGGGAAAGAACACAAAGCCAGCATGCAGACACTTTGTTCTAAAAGCAAAGCGGGATTGAAAATCTCTTGCAAGGATCATGGGAGCAGAGCTCCACTGTACCTTGGGTTAATATCACGGGTGGGATGAGTCTGGGCCTATGACAACATGCAGTCAATGGCACCCATCACCTACTCACTACTGGAAAATGGCAAAGATGCTCAATGTCTGTGATGTTGTGGAGAACAGGAAACAAGCTATTCATTCATTAATAGAGATAGAACTAAAAGTCATTATCACAGGCTGTGCAGCCTGTCACATCAGGGATTGAATCATAGATTTACACAGTTAGAAGCAGGACCTACTTATAGCCTGAGACGAAGAACAAAGCAGCAATAGCCATGGGCTGCAACCAGTTATATCCGCTATGGATTGGCATGGGGGGAACTTGTAACACACACTCACCCGGGGGTTACCTAGGCTTTTACGTTTCCTTTTCCGAAAAGATTCAGTATAAATGCCAATCTGGGGCATTTCTGGGGCTCCAGGCAGGTCTCCAGCATGACGTTCAGCACGGGAAAGCTCACAGCTCCCTCTCTGACCGTCTTTCTCCAAACTCCAAAGTGTGCGCCCGGTAGACTTTATCCAAATATTTGTAGGTAGTCACAGTGGGGACTGAAACACTGTTTGTGGCTCTTGATACATGTGCAACAGATCACATACCAGTTAGCTAGCATCTCTGGGGCCTTTGTGCTTCCTGCAGGCAATATTTCCGGGTGATCAATGACAAGCGCCCTCCCCAGAGATGCCTGCCACCTGCCAGGATGCCGCCTGCCAGGATTGAATCATACAATCTCATGACTTATTGAGGCAGCACGTTTGGGTTCCTCTGGGCCTAGAACATTACAGTATTAGTATTTTCATCTCTTGGTTTTTTAAGGGGCTGAACTAACAGCAGACCTGTCCTCCTCATGGTGAGAGGCCCCAGTACAGGTGCTAAAGAAGTGCAAAGGACCATGCCTAGGTAATTCTGGCTGCAGGAAAGGGCAGTCTTCCACATATTTCAAGAGGCCTCAACCTTCCTCTGGGAAGCAGTTGCCCCTACCAAACAAACAAAGCAACAGATTTTTGGAGGCCCTCCTCAGGGCATGCATTCAATGTACCATGCACCCATTCAGTTCCCTTGGGACCTCATCCTGACCCTTTGAGGCCAGTGAGAGCTTTGGCACTGACTTCACTGGGTTCAGAATCATGCCTTTGCAAGTTAAATCCTCTGAGCTCCGGACCCTGCCTGGAAGACCAAGTTAATTTACACCCATCTTTAATACTTACACACTGTTGACATGATTTGCTGCACCCTGTGCAGAAGAAGAGGGAAGAGCTTTGGAAATAATAGTTCTTTTGGAGCTATAGAAATCCCAGTCACCTCTAACACTGGTGATTGATTTTAGTGCTGGGATAAATTGGTAATTCAGGAGCTATCAACCCTGTGAGAAAAGCATTAGTCTCCCTCATGAGACAGTTTTATTGGTGGCAGAAGTTCATTGTATTGTTCCCTGCATTGCTCATTAGTGGCCCTCGCCTTATAAGCAGCACGGTGGCCTGTGGGCTGTTAAGAGTGGCACGTCCTCCTGGCCTTGCTATTGTGAATGTAAAATAGGCCATTTACCTCCTGAATTTGTCAGCTCATTCCTGCTCATCTGCACTATTTCAAAACCGTTTTGATTGGTCAGGGAGTAGAAATTTATAAGAGTGATAAAACTCAGGCACCGAGCAAAATAAAAGGTGTAAATAAAAGAACCTCATAAATGTCAGAGAGCAGATCTGTGGGCCTGAGATCAGACTGAGCCTTAGAATGAAACTTTAGTACATGCAGTAAGTTCTGATGGAAGCCATTGATGTGTGGACATTTTCAGCTACTGTCAAACAGCCCCATCCCTGAAACACACTAATCACTCCATTGTCAGGAGTAGGATTAGGTGAAATGCATGAGTTCACTCTCAGTGAATGCAGAACTGATTGTCAGTCAGTGTACACAGTATGCATGGGATATGGTCACAGAAACCCTGTCTGACCTGAGAGAGAGTGAAAAATAAAGGGCCTGATTCCCCTTTTGCCTTCACCCATGGAATCCTATGGATTCCCAAGGAGTTTCTCCATGGATGTGAATAGAAGGACGTCCACTGTCTTGAAGGGGAGTTGGATCAGGCCCCCGGTACCCAGCCGTAAACACCTGTAAAGGCAAGTTCAGCATTCTTTTGCAATTTTTGCCTTGAGCTGTTTAAATCATAAACCTGTGACTTTTTAGACTCAGCCAGTCGTCCCTGGCATTTGTGAACTGCGGGCTCCCCTGAAACGGGAGTGGTGGCAGAGAATCCCTTTTCAACCATGGTGGTTTTTTTTTAGGACTTTGATGAATTACAGTACGTGAAGACAACTCATTCTCTCCATGCTTCTTCTTCTAGAGGCAGATGGGCAAATAGTATTTACTGAAGCAGATGGGAGGTCATAACCTTTGGCCTCAGGTACAATAGACCTGAGAGAGTTGGCAGATCTCTCGGCATTATGTACAACTGTCATAACTTTATGCACAGAAGATGGAGGCTGCATTGTGGCAGACATTTCGTTGGTGACAAATGACTGATTGTTGTGGGGAGGTGAGGGGGAAAGTTTGTTTTTACAATTAGTCAAAGTGAGGGAGGAACGCCTGCTGACTCTGAGAGGAGTAGG
This sequence comes from Carettochelys insculpta, assembly GCF_033958435.1. Lineage (NCBI taxonomy): Eukaryota > Metazoa > Chordata > Testudines > Carettochelyidae > Carettochelys > Carettochelys insculpta. The sequence continues at coordinate 194,144,101 of NC_134139.1, forward strand.
AATTTTTTCGTCGTGATTAACCAGAACAAACATGTGGAGAAACTAGTGTCAGGATATTTTAGAATTAAAAGTAACTCCCTCCAGCATCAAACTGTTAGGGAAGCCAAGTATCAGCTGTAAATGGTACTCTAATGTCAGAGAGCTCAAGATGCCCTGAAAATATACAAAGGGGAGTAACAAAGAGAAGGAACATTTCCCATTAAAGACATACTTGTTATTTAGGTCTCAGTTCTGAAAACCTTTTCTCATGTGAAAGTGAGGATCTACAGAACTGAGCTGTGGAATGGAGCAGGTATTTGTGCTTCACTAAGTAATAAGCTGGGCAGAGAAGTGATGAACATGGCACTTCACAGGGGAGTGAGAGAACTATTGAGGGAGGATGATGGAGGTAAATCAATCAATGTGGATGAATGTCTTTTGGAATGAATGAGGAGAGAGTTGGAAAGTGCTGGGATACAGTTTTGGTCCAGGACAGTTTGCTGTACTGTCAGCTCCAGTTGTTAAATACCATCCCAAAATTTTTGCTCCAAAAATTACGAGAGTCATTTAAAAATAACAAGTTACTTATGCTTTTATTATGCCTTCTGGGTTTTGAACCTTTAGAGTGCACTTGGTTTGAGTTTTCAAGTTTTTTTTATGCAAACATGAGGGCTAGAAACTCGTTTTCATATTTTGGATGAAAGCTGAGATGCTCACCTAAATCACTTGCCATCAGGAGCTAGCGCTTTATGAGACATCAAATAGTGTGAGACTCACAATGAAACTGCAAGAGTTGACAACATAGTCTTGGTTCTAGCTCTAGGTTTTGTCACAAGAAGCCATTAAAGGAGATGATGTGCAGAATTGTTTAGATAGCGCTGTTTAAAATGGATTTTCTAAAGTGGTAAAGAATGGATAAAAATTGCACTTTTATATGTCGATAATTATAGTAACCATAATAAAAGTGATGCATCCAATTTTGTCGAGTTATGCCCCAGGCAATCTCAGTGGCTACAGAGTAAATCAGAACTGGATTAGGTTGATTTACTACTACTAATTTCTCCTCCTAACATCTTTGTGAGCAGGGAAAGTATGGTAAACATGATCATACATATTTTTCAGATTGGGAAACTAAAGGACAGAGTTCAGTTTACACAAACAAGTTTTGTACCACTGACAGAAAGCTCATCACCTAATAAATTATTTTGTTAGCCTTTAAAGTGCTACAAGACTGCTTTTAAGTTTTATACCAGTTTATTTTAAGTGGAGTTACCAGCGTAGGATAGAAAAGATTAAGGCCAATGAGTCAGTTGAAGAGCTAAGATGAGAATTTATTTGTTCCAGGTTCCAAGTTTTAAATTCAACCTCAATTCACACAATATAGTGGCTGCATTTCAATACCATCGTCTTTTTCACCCATAGATTACCATATAGCTTTGTTTGTCTGACAGTAAAATCCAGCCCAGCATCTGAGCTGGGCTTTGAAAATGAAATGTAACAGTTAATTTGCAACACTGTCATCCTTTTCAAAGCATGATATAAAAAGACAATTGCTTTAGTCTAATGAAACTGACAAGGGGAGGGAAGTCTCCTTTTAAATGCTGCAAACTGGATGTACACATCATGGGGATAATTTAAAAGGAATCCGACAGGGTTGTCTGTAAAGAACAATCTTTCCACTTGGCCAGAAGAGTTTCAAACCTCCACAACTAATGGGTGATTGAATCTGCAGGAAGTCTTTTGAAATTGACAACATTTTGGCTTAGTAGATAACTTATTAGATGCAATGTGAAGATTTGCAGGGTATGTCTCCATTGCAATTAAAAACCCATGGCTGGCCCCTGCCAGAGGATATGGATTTGTGGAGCCTGGGCTAAGAATCTGTTTAATTATGATATCAGTGTTTAGGATCAGATTGGATTCTGGGCTGTACATGATGAAGCCAGCCAGTAGGAAAGCTTGCATTCAGACTGAGTTGTAGACATACTGCAACAGTGTGGGGAGGTTTTGGGCCGGATAGTGAATGACCCTGCGAGTGAAAACATAAGGCACTTTCATCCCCATCTACCTATGCAGCTTGGTCCAATCACCGTAGTTTTCCTATGTTTATATGAAGCCACTGCAGTCACCTAGAGATGGTGTGACCTTTGGCACGTCTGGTTAGGAGGAGCCCAGGGCTCAGGCTGCTGCAGTCTGAGCTTAAATGTCTACAACACATTTTATACAGGCAGTTGGTGCAAGCCCTGCAAGCTTGAGTCAGCTGATACAGGTGAACCATGGGTGTCTAATTTCAGTGCAAACATGATTTTCTGAATAGGCAACTTTGTGCAGCCAAGTATCAGTCAATGCAATTAAAAAAAAGTATTTTTTTAAAATTTTCTTTATATATCAATGTTTGTGAAGTGTGGTCTTGTTTAAAATCTAAGATGCTTTTTGTAGCCCACAGAACAACAAAGAGCTCACCGCATAGATTGAGCAGGGGTCCTAGATCTCTGCATTTAACCAATTACAGAATGAGAACCAGGGAATTGAAGGTCATGACGATGTGCCAACCTACTCCGGGTCCCGTGGGTGCGCGTGGGGTGTGATACAGCTGGGGGGAGTCGGGTGGCCCGGGACCGACCACCCCACCTTTATAGCAGCCTTATATAGTGTAGCAGCAATATGTGATTCAGTGTATCTACTTTAAAACCTAGGTTTCCACAGTATTATGAGTACCAGGAACAATAACACTCCGACTGTGAACACCACAATGCCCTGTGGCTGTTCTAAGTCCCAATAATTCTCTATACAGCCCCAGCTAGTCCAGCTAGTGGCATTTACGGATAGTGACTGATTCATTTATTCGTAACTACAATTACTTAACACTTGTTTTATTTATATATATATATATATATATATATATATATATATATATATATATATATATAGTTATTTATTTGGCATAGGCTAAACACTAGGTTACATATAGCTGTATATGATTACATGTGACTTACCCATAACATCCAATGCTCCCACATCTCACCAACAACTACGTTACAGTGGCCCTTCAAGTCAGAGATACGGCTTGGTTGGGACCTTTCGTGGTGGTGACGTCCGGGTGATCAGGCCGGGGTCTGCTGTCTGGACTGGAAGTTGCTAGCCTCTGCCTTGTGTCCTGGAGCCCACACCCTTATACCTGCTAAATCACCTTTTATACTGTTTCTTACTTGGGGGTTTGATACCTGGCCAATTAAAGCATTTGTTACCTAATTTGGGCTTTCTATCCTCCCGGCCTGTCAGAGCATGTTACAAGATTTCCTTTGTCCTTGGTCTTTTTCTGAACCTGCCCCCGAGACCCTCTGATATTGCACAACCAAGATGTTCTCTTTGGGGGCTTCCAGCTAGTAGCCCCAGCTGTTCTCTTTGGGGGCTTACTATCTGCTTGTCAGGATGTTCTCTTTGGGGACTCTCCAACTACTTGTCAACTTTCTGATTTCTTTCTCCTGGCCTGACTTCAGACCTTCCTGCTGTTGTATGATAGCGTTCCAAGATGGAGTGTATGGTCATTCTGCCTTGTGAGTGAGGCCCGGCCACCAGGTGCTCGTGCTCCCACAGGTCACAGGGTCAAAACAAGCTGAAGCTACATCAGTGGGACCTCCCCTGGGTAGTGGCTGGAAGAACACCACGGCTTCTGATTGGTCAGGACTTCCTAATTAAACACGCAGAGAGGCACACAGAAAGATGGGAAGAGAACTAAATAAACATGCAGCTTGTTTCAGTGACACTGGGAGGCTGGCAGGGGCGCTGACGGTGAAATTAACAGAAGTAGTAGGAAGGTATAAACTATAAGATAGGGAGAATTCATTGTGTAAGGTGGTAGAATCTGAGATGAAACTGAACCAAAGAAAATTTAGGCTGGAGAGAAGTATCCAGAGAGTGAAAACAATTGAAGTCTGGAGTACCACCTTGCCAGTAATCTTGTTAATTCAGTCAGCTGAAACTGGACAAGACAGTGTTCTTGTGAGTCTTCTGTAGGAAATAATCCCCTAATGGCAAGGAGGTGGGCTAGGCCTTTTCTGTCTCTAAGGTCTCAGCAGCTATGATCTGAATGCTTCATAACTTTGGGATGAATATGGCTGTTCGATGCCACATCTTCTCAGCTCTTTGAAGTGTAAAATCATCTTGGCATTTCCTGCTCCCCCAGCAGTGTTCACTGTAAACTGTGCTTGTGCAGCCTCCCGCGAGACATTCAGATGCTGCCCAGCCACTCTTAAGCAGAGCGCCCACAGTTAGGTTTTTTTGTTTCTATTGGTGGTGCACATTTGCACATGCCTCAGTGCATGTAAAAACGTATGCTACACATGGATGGATAAATCCATACGTGGGTGGAAAAGGTTAGATGGAATGTTGACCCCAGAGATTGCTCCCAGCATCTCATATGTGGTCATTTGTTACTTTTTAAAACAATAACATTGGCTAAGTTTTTCAACAAAGTCATTTTTGATAATTATTGCAGGCTGAACACACCTCGGGAATTAAGAGCCACCCATCACACAGTGTGGCTACGTCTACACTAGCCCCAAACTTCGAAATGGCCACGCAAATGTCAATTTCGAAGTTTACTAATGAAGCGCTGAAATGCATATTCAGCGCTTCATTAGCATGCGGGTGGCCGCGGCACTTCGAAATTGACGTGCCTCACTGCCGTGTGGCTCGTCCAGACGGGGCTCCTTTTCGAAAGGACCCCGCCTACTTCGAAGTCCCCTTATTCCCATCAGCTCACGGGAATAAGGGGACTTCGAAGTAGGTGGGGTCCTTTCGAAAAGGAGCCCTGTCTGGACGAGCCGTGCGGCGGCAAGGCGCGTCAATTTCGAAGTGCCACGGCCGCCCGCATGCTAATGAAGCGCTGAATATGCATTTCAGCGCTTCATTAGTAAACTTCGAAATGGCCATTTGCGTGGCCATTTCCAAGTTTGGGGCTAGTGTAGACACGGCCTGTAAGTGCTAAATCTAGACGGGAGCTTTCAGCACTGAAAATCTTTAAACCTGAGAACATTAATATTAACTTTGTTAATCTTCTCAATCAAAATCACTCATAAAATGATCATTGTCCATATGTGGAAATGTTCATGTTCCATTGACCCCCTTCTGAGTAATTTGCCACAGTCCAATTACTTAACATCCTTGTACACATTGTCTAAATACAGAATAACTTGCTGGTTACTCTACAGTTTGCCAGGGCCAGTTTTTCCATTAGAAACATTTATTCTTCAGTTATTCAATCTATGTTACCATCAACTTAGATAAAGATCTTTGAACTGTGTCTAGGAAAGCCTGCAGCTGTTTCCTGCTGTCCTGGTCTCTCTCTCTCTCTAGTTACATTTGATCCGGTGTTTCTAAAAACACACCAGCAATAAAAGGGTATATTATCGTTAGCAAATATCTAAATAATTACAAATCTCAGTTACCCTACAAATAGCTGGACTGGGAGGTTAGAGTCGAGTAAGCCATTTGCTGAATGTCACTGTCACCTTTTCTCTGCCATTTAAGCCCATTTAATTTTCCAGAGAGAAACATAAAACCCGCCAGTGGAAAGCTTGCATTCAGACTGAGTTGTAGACCTCCGGCAACAGTGTGGGTAGGTTTTGGGCCAGACTGTGAATGGCCCTGAGCAGGTGCGTGAGAGAGTGAAAACGTAAGGCACTTTCATTCCCATCCACCTGTGCAGCTTGGGCCAATTATGGTAGTTTTCCTATGTATATATGAAGCCACTGCAGCCACCTACTGATGGTGTGACCTTTGGAATGTCACTTTGCCTCTTGGCACCTCTTTTCTCCTCTACCCCTCATGTCTATTTAGACTGTAGGCTCCTCAAGACAGGAACTGGCCCTTACTATGTGTTTGTAGAGTGCCTAACAGGGTGGGAGTCTGGTCTAAGTTGTAGCCTTTGAGTATGCCAGTCATACAGATAACAATATAATAAAGAGACATTCAGGACATGTCTCCTGTGAGTGAACTTCCCTTGCTTCTGTATGATGCCTTAAAAAAAAACAAAAAAACAAAAGCATGGTTTGTTCTGGCTGCAGCAGCTTGGCAAGAGCAGGACAACAGCCTGTGCTGTCTGGCTGTCTGTTTGAAATCAGAGTTGAGAGCAGCTTTGTGTTTGTATGCAGGCAAGAGCAACTTGCCTGATATGAGTTCAGCATTGCTCCTTGTGACACACTAGGGAAGAGCTCCTGTTCAGCCTCAGAAGAGCCACTGTTGACTGCTTGCCATTGGGTGTCCAGTTCCAAATCAGGCCATTTTAATGGTGGGGACATACATGTGAGGGTTGACAGATGGTCTTGTGGTTCAGGAACAGAAGACCTGGCTTCTGTCCTTGTCCCTGCTGCAGACTTTCTGCCCCTGTGAATTAATTTTCTTATTTGTCAGTTGGGAATACTGCTCACCGACAGCATCTCTCACAGGTGTGACAAGACCATATGCATTAATGTTTGTAAAATGCTCTGATAATTCCAGGTGGAAGAGCTACATAAAATGCAAATTATCTTCATTGTCTGAGCAAATATGGTCATAGGATGTGGATCCTTCTGATCTCTAAGGCCGTGTCAATATCTGAGCACCAACCAACAGACCTCTGCGTGCCTACGAACATATGCTTGAGGTGGAAGGAATCTCCTGGTGGTCAGCTTACTTTTTCTCCAGTTCACTCTCGCAAACTCTGAATAATGAGGTGTCATGTTTCTTTTCAGACGAGTACAAGAGTAAAGTAGCCTGTGAGGATGACAAGCTGAGGCTGAGCTGTAAGAAAAACATGGTCATAGCCATTTACTCCGCTGTTTTTGGAAGAACGCAAGGAGGTAGCCTGGAATGCCCATACCAGAATTTAGAGATGGCTACAATAGGTAAGAAGGACAATGGGCTTTGCATAGTGTACAGTACACCATGCTGGTGATTGATCATGTCATGAATACTTGTGTGGCCTTGCTGGCCTGGCTCATTGTTAACAAAAGTGAGAGATTGCCTAACGTGGTTGGCTCCAGTTTAGTAAACCCACCTCCTCTCCATCCCTGCCTCAAAATCTGCCCCCCCAACCACTTCTCCACCAGGTATGAGTCACACTCATCTTTCCGCTACCCTTTTTGGTGCCCTTTGATTTACATGGGCATTAATTGCCCTTGCAGAAAAAGGCCACAGCTGAGCATGTATTTCCATGAAAATATATCAGGTTTCTTTTAAAAAAAAACATGGCCCCATAGCTAGGACCTGATAGTGCCACCTTCATTCATGCTGCTGAATTCATGTGAACAGACACACTGGTTTCCTTTTGCTCTTCAACTTAGTTTAAGTATTTCCTGGAACAAATTGAGCCTGCAGGAGAATTTTAGGTGTGGGAAGTAGAGCTGGTTGGAAAATGATGCTTTTTTTTTTTCACCTGATGAAAAATGTTTTTTTTTTTTTTGCATGGGAGTGGGAGATGGAATGGGGAGGTGGAGGAATGAAAATACTTTGGTTCAGAGGTGCTGCTGTGGTGTCTTATAAGCAGTGGACCTCTGTATTAATCATGGATTTTTAAAGGCAATTTGAAAGAGTGTAAATGGCAAAGGACTGAATTTTATGGCACTTACATGGAATGAATTTTACAAGTACATTTAGTCAAATTTAAGGGTGGAATGATTTTTACAAGTAACAGTCAATTTTGACTAAAATTGTCAGAAAGTCAAAATTGACTAATGTTACTTGTAAAATTCATTTGTTTTGAAATTGTCCAAGATCGTTTTTATAGACATTTTCCTTTAAAAGTGTTAAAAGGTCAGGATTCATAGGCATTTTCTTGATTTCCATGCTGTCTATGAATTTGTGATTTACACCGGACTCTGCTCATGACAGCTGTAGTTTGAGTACCTCATGCCCTACCTACTCCCTTCTGTGGGCACAGCTTCCCTTTCTCTCCTCTGAATGTACCACAGTCTCCACTCCTGGTGAGAGGAGGCCATGTGCCATGGTAGTCACATGGCCACAGTTAATCATGGGCTTATTTCACTAGATGAGTGGTGAAGCTCTGGAAGAGGTTACCTGAGAGGCAGTAGAATCTTCTCCCCTAAGGTCTTTAAGTCTCAGCTCGACAAGTCCATGTCTGCAATGATTTAGTTGGTATTGATCCTGCTTTCAGCAATGACCTCCACAGATCTCTTCCAATCCTATGGTAGTCAGGCTGGAGAGCATGGCCAATAGAGGCAATGAGGCACCTGAACTACAGCTCCCTGAAGGAAGCACAGTGGCCCGTTAGAATGAACAAAAATTAGTTTTGGCCTCAAAAATTTGTTGGCTTTTGGGCCTGTAGTTTATCAATGAAATACTAATTATTTTCCGTGGAAAGCTGACACTTTTTTTGCACCTCTCCGCCCCCGACCCCACCAGTGCTCCTTAAATTTCTGTCAGAAACAGTTGTGATAGAAATTTTTGACCAGCCAGGACAACGAAGGAAGTTGGGGTGTAGAAGAGGAAGGGGGAATATGGTTAGTGGTTGATTGGTATGTGGGAAGTCATAGGGAAGGGGATATATGGGTGCCACCATTAATGTGCTCTAACATAAGGTGGGAAGCTATGATGGGACGAACCCCCAGAAAAAACAAACTGTGATGTCAAACTCATCAGGGAGGGACTCATATCCATCATAACAGTGTCCATATCTTGGAGCCTTTTGTATATTTTGTCATGTTATCTATCCTGCATATAAAAGGAAGCCAGCTGAGGTATTCTGGAAGCCCCAAATGCAGAGTGCCTTACTTAAAGAAGGACATGAATCACACGGGATTTAATTTTGCTGTGGGAATGGTTATATTTCAGAATTGTCCCATTAGTCTTTTAACACAATTCGAATTGTACTTTAGCTCAAGGAGATACCAAATGCCCATAGCTTGGCTATCTAAATCATATTAAAAACCATTTGGCTGAAGCCATGTTTAAAGACAGTTGAACTGTAGTACCCTGTTTGGTTTGAACTCCAATGTGGATCAGTTACAAATGCAAATAGTATTACAGGTGTGTGTATGTATAGTAACAGAGAAGTAGCCATGTTACCCTCCATCTTAACAAAACAAAAAATCAGTCATGTAACACTTTAAAGACTAACAAAATAATTTATTAGGTGATGAGCTTTTGTGGGGCAGACCCACTTCTTCAGATCTGGAGATAGTGCTGTACTGGAAATGGTATGTATGTATGTGCTCTCTCCCCTCTCTCTTTGTATTATTTATGTATATCTAAGACAGGGACACATCTGAACTCTAGGTTCAGTGAAGATTCATTAGCCAAGCTATGCTGCTGTTGTGGTGCAGATTTTTGCAAAGTTTATCAGACTAAATATTCGAGTTTACTTTTTGAGTGTCTTATTCAGTATTTTCTTTCCTTCGTTATTCCCTGAACCATGTATTCACTGCAGTTGAGTGTATTAGCAACAGATGTCACCTAAGGCTAGCTAGAGTTTGTATTTAAAGGTTTGGTTTTTTTTCATAAAAAAAAGTTAGAATGGTGGGAAAATCCTCAAAGAAAGCTATTAAATTGCATCATGTTGTGGTTGATTTATGGTACCCTTAAGTAGCTTCTTTTCTCCCAGGCAATCTACAGTTGCGTAAGTTCAAATGCTGAACATCCATACATTTCGAAAACACACAAAGCTTGTCTGTTCTCCAGCCAATGTGAAATGAGTTTGATGTTCTTGGTTTAGTTCCTGGAGGACAAATCTCCACATCACAAACTCTTGCACTGCAACTAGAGTTCATAGCCAGCAGACTCCACAGAGAGGCCGGGGGGTAGAATGGTGTGTTGAATTAGCCTGTCTCCCAGCTAAAGGTGGCAATATTAAGCCAAGGGTGAGCAAATTTGGCTGGCACAGTGTGGGAAAACCTTTGCCTCTGTGGTTGCTTATACTGTACCCATTCTGTACTGAATGGAGATCTTTAGTCTCCAGTCAGGGCAGCCAGTCCAGCACCTATAAGCCGTGTCTACATGTGCACGCTACTTCGAAGTAGCGGCACTAACTTGTAAATAGCACCCGTCACAGCTACACGTGTTGGGCGCTATTTCGATGTTAACATCGACATTAAGCGGCAAGACGTCGAAGCCGCTAACCCCATGAGGGGATAGGAATAGCGCCCTACTTCGACATTCAACGTCGAAATAGGGACCATGTAGTCGTTGCGCGTCCCGCAATGTCGAAATTGCGGGGTTCTCCATGGCAGCCATCAGCTGAGGGGTTGAGAGACGCTCTCTCTCCAGCCCCGGCGGGGCTCTATGGTCACCGTGTGCAGCAGCCCTTAGCCCAGGGCTTCTGGCTGCTGCTGCTGCAGCTGGGGATCCATGCTGCATGCACAAGGTCTGCAAACAGTTGTTGGCTCTGTGGATCTTATGTTGTTTAGTGCAACTGTGTCTGGGAGGGGTCCTTTAAGGGAGCGGCTTGCTGTTGAGTCCGCCCTGTGACCCTGTCTGCAGCTGTGCCTGGCACCCTTATTTCGATGTGTGCTACTGTGGCGTGTAGACGTTCCCTTGCAGCGCCTATTTCGATGTGGTGCTGCGCAACGTCGATGTTGAACATCGACGTTGCCAGCCCTGGAGGACATGTAAGCTGCGTCTACACATGCACGCTACTTCGAAGTAGCGGCAGTAACTTCGAAATAGCGCCCGTCACGTCTACACGTGTTGGGCGCTATTTCGAAGTTGAAATCGACGTTAGGCGGCGAGACGTCGAAGTCGCTAACCCCATGAGGGGATGGGAATAGCGCCCTACTTCGACGTTCAACATCGAAGTAGGAACATGTAGACGATCCGCGTCCCGCAACATCGAAATAGCGGGGTCCTCCATGGCGGCCATCAGCTGGGGGGTTGAGAGATACTCTCTCTCCAGCCCTTGCGGGGCTCTGTGGTCACCGTGGGCAGCAGCCCTTAGCCCAGGGCTTCTGGCTGCTGCTGCTGCAGCTGGGGGTCCGTGCTGCATATACAGGGTCTGCAACTAGTTGTTGGCTCTGTGTATCTTGCACTGTTTAATGAAAGTGTGTCTGGGAGGGGCCCTTTAAGGGAGCGACTTGCTGTTGAGTCCGCCCCGTGACCCTGTCTGCAGCTGTGCCTGGCTCCCTTATTTCGATGTGTGCTACTTTGCCGTGTAGACGTTCCCTCGCTGTGCCTATTTCGATGTTGGGCTGAGCAACGTCGAAGTTGAACATCGACGTTGCCAGCCCTGGAGGACGTGTAGACGTTATTCATCGAAATAGCCTATTTCGATGTCGCAACATCGAAATAAGCTATTTCGAAGTTGGGTGCGCGTGTAGACGTAGCCGTAGACGTTATTCATCGAAATAGCTTATTTCGATGTTGCGACATCGAAATAGGCTATTTCGATGAATAACGTCTACACGTCCTCCAGGGCTGGCAACGTCGATGTTCAACTTCGACGTTGCTCAGCCCAACATCGAAATAGGCACAGCGAGGGAACGTCTACACGCCAAAGTAGCACACATCGAAATAAGGGAGCCAGGCACAGCTGCAGACAGGGTCACGGGGCGGACTCAACAGCAAGTCGCTCCCTTAAAGGGCCCCTCCCAGACACACTTTCATTAAACAGTGCAAGATACACAGAGCCAACAACTAGTTGCAGACCCTGTATATGCAGCACGGACCCCCAGCTGCAGCAGCAGCAGCCAGAAGCCCTGGGCTAAGGGCTGCTGCCCACGGTGACCACAGAGCCCCGCAAGGGCTGGAGAGAGAGTATCTCTCAACCCCCCAGCTGATGGCCGCCATGGAGGACCCCGCTATTTCGATGTTGCGGGACGCGGATCGTCTACATGTCCCTACTTCGATGTTGAACGTCGAAGTAGGGCGCTATTCCCATCCCCTCATGGGGTTAGCGACTTCGACGTCTCGCCGCCTAACGTCGATTTCAACTTCGAAATAGCGCCCAACACGTGTAGACGTGACGGGCGCTATTTCGAAGTTACTGCCGCTACTTCGAAGTAGCGTGCACGTGTAGACGCAGCTTGTGAGTGCTATGCTTAGTCTCTCCCCCGTCGTAACTGGGCAGCCTATCCTGACTTCCTTTCATCTGTTTTCTCTCTGAAGACCCTATGAGAAGTGGCTCAGATGACAGTAACAGTAACAGCAGTTACAATGCCTGTGCTGGCTCTAGATGCACATAGCTCAGTGATAGCCAATGTAAAACACCCTCCCAGCCCAAATCAATGAAAAGCACATGCATTCTGTGTGTCCCTGCTAAAGCTGCGTATTCCCCAAGTCGCTGCTAGGAATAATGTACAGAGTGCACCGATTCATTTTCAGCACTAGGAGCAAGGGTTGCACTCCCAGTTCCCATCAACAACTAAAGGAACTTTTGTGTGTAACTCACTCAGCCTGCTTTGGAGAACGTCCTCCCACCAGGAGTCTGCCCGGCAGGCACCTATGTTCTGTGGAAGTAAATTAAAATGTCGTTATTTGTCAATCAAGGCTTGTGCTAGGCTCTGCAGTTTTTCACAAGCATGCCATACATGTGACAACCTTTGTTTCCAAATGTCAGGAGTGAACTGACTTTACAAATAAACTGTAGGCTTTCAGACACCAGGGAGACCCGTTTCCCCCCTGAGCTACGGTCTAGCTATACTCAGAGTGCAAAGAAAAAGCTAGTATTATTCTGGAGTGTAGGGGATAAATGTCCTGCACTGCTCAATATAGATGAAGCCTCAGCTGGAATACCATGTCCAATTGTGGCACCAAACCCTAGAAAAGTTGTGCAAAATTTGACAAGAGTCCAGAGGATGACAGCAACAAAACTGATAGAAGGTGTTTTTAAAAAAAACAAAAAAACAAAAAAACAAAAAAAAACCCTGGTCAAGTTTAGTTTTGAGAAGAAAAGATGGGAGTGGGACATAATAACATATTTAAAGGCAAAAGGTGGTTGTAAAGAAAAGGGGATCAGTTGTTCTGTTTGTCCTCTGAAGGTAGAGAAAATAATGGACTTAATAGCTGTGTCTACACGTGCACGCTACTTCGAAGTAGCGGCACTAACTTCGACATAGCGCCCGTTGCGGCTACACGCGTCGGGCGCTATTTCGAAGTTAACTTTGACGTTAGGCAGCGAGACATCGAAGTCGCTAACCTCATGAGGGGATCGGAATAGCGCCCTACTTCGACGTTCAACGTCGAAGTAGGGACTGTGTAGACGATCCGCGTCCCGCAACGTCGAAATTGCCGGGTCCTCCATGGTGGCCATCAGCTAGGGGGTTGAGAGATGCTCTCTCTCCAGCCCCTGCGGGGCTCTATGGTCACCGTGGGCAGCAGCCCTTAGCCCAGGGTTTCTGGCTGCTGCTGCAGCAGCTGGGGATCCTTGCTGCATGCACAGGGTCTGCAACCAGTTGTCAGCTCTGTGGATCTTGTGTTGTTTAGTGCAACTGTGTCTGGGAGGGGCCCTTTAAGGGAGCGGCTTGCTGTTGAGTCCACCCTGTGACTCTGTCTGCAGCTGTGCCTGGCACCCTTATTTCGATGTGTGCTACTTTGGCGTGTAGACGTACCCTCGCAGCGCCTATTTCGATGTGGTGCCGCGCAACGTCGAAGTTGAACATCGACGTTGCCAGCCCTGGAGGACGTGTAGACGTTATTCATCGAAATAGCCTATTTCGATGTTGCTACATCGAAATAAGCTATTTCGATGTTGGCTTCACGTGTAGACGTAGCCAATATGTAGCAAAGAAGATTTAGGTTAGATATGAGGAAAAACATGTAAACTATAAGGATAGTTAAGCAATGGAAGAGGCTTCCAAAGGAGGTTGTAGACTTTCTGCCACTGTAGTTTTTTCTTTGAGTACTTTGGACAAAGACTTGTCAGGGACATTTTAGCTTTAATTGGTCCTGCCTCAGTGAAAATTTCTTGAGTGAAAACTGCTTCCCTATGTTTCTATAATTCTTTGATTGTTTCCAGTGTTGTTGTAGCCATGCTGGGCCCCAGGATATATGAGAGAAAGAAGGTGGATGAGGTAATATTGTCCACTGAAGTAACATCTATTGATGAAAGAGACAAGTTTTCAGGCTAGAGCTCTGGGTAGCTAAAATGCTTGTCTCTTTCACCAGCAGATGTTGGGCCAATAAAATATATTCATGTGGTCTCCTCTGATTCTGTGATGATTTGTCAATTTGGAATTCATGGCCCTGGGGATTTGTATAAGGCCAGAAGAATCGCGTTGTTAGCAGGGAAACTTTTTGGGGGAATTGACATGGACCAAATCTGATTTGTATTTAGCTATTGTGAGTTGTGGTCAAGCAAAGGACATTGCATTTGCTTTCAAAATGAAAACAATGTCATTTTTCTCTCACTTTAGCAGATTTTACTTGAACCTTTTAAAAACAAAATGCATATTTGGGCTGGGGCCAAGCATGGAAACTTACAGCCACAAAAGAGAATTTTAGAGAAAGTTGCAAGCACGTAAAAACCAAAAAGGATATTATGGGGAGGCAGGATGGTCTAGTGCAGGGGTCAGCAACTCCTGGCATGGGTGCCAAGAGTGGCATGGGAGCCGATTTTCCTCAGCACACAAGGCAGGACCTCAGCCCCGCCCCTCAACCCTGCATGCCGCCAGGAGTTTGCTCAAAGCCATGCTGCCTGTGGATTAACAAAAATCTAGCTAATGCTTCCAACCACCACCTAAACAGTAAAGCTCTGCATCTTCATTTATTCATTAGTGAAGCTGTTTTAAATATGACTATTAGTGAGTTTAAAAAGTATCACTGGCACTGGGACCATACATAGAGGTCAAAAGGTCAGATTTCGTTACTCTACTTCAGAATGGTTGCTGACCCCTGGCCTACTGGATAGGGCTCTGCCACAAACTTTCTGTGTAGCTGGGGGTGAGTCAGGTAAAGCCTGTCTGAAAAACGGACTTTATCTTAACTGCACTTGGGTGTTGAGGATAAAAGCCATGAATGAGTGTATGTAACCACCTAGATGAATGGGAGTCTGAACTGAACTGTCACTGCTATAAAACTATAATATAAATAGCCCTTACATGGTACTTTCAGCCTTCTAAAGTAAAAGATGAACTTCATAATGCACCTGTGTTACTGTCACTTGTGTGTAATAAATAATAGTCATGCTTGATAAACCTGGATACTAAACCACAACAGGTAGATACCCTCTTTGTCTCACTTGTCTGCAACTTTGCTTTGCTCCTGAGGACAGAAGTCTGCACCCTAGGGTAGTTATTCCTGACCTCTCACATCCCATGATCTGCTGTTGCAATATACAAAGCATCATGATCCTTTCCATGATCTAACCAAAAACAAAGGCAGGGGAGTTGTGCTCCTGTGAAGCCCAATTGTGACCCAGAGGTTATGAATTCATGCCATAGCAGAAATGTGCATTGAAGAATAGAGGCTCATGTAGAAATGTGAAAACCCCATCAAACAGCTGTCCCCTAGCTTGAGTGCTTTGCTAACTCTTAGAAGAGCTTACAGGAACTGGATTGTATTCGATAAAGATCCAAGTTGTCACTGCACATGCTGCCTGCAAAGAACACTGGAGAGTCAGTTGAGGGGTGAGGGGAAAGGAGTGGGTAGATGGGGTATTTACATGCAAAACAGTTACGAGCGCTCTGAATCCTGGGACAGTGCTTTACATTCTGGGATTCTGACATGAAACACTCACAAGGAACCTGGCTAAGGCACTATGGGGTAGGTATCCACAGTGCATTGCTCATGCAGATGAACTTGGATAAGGCAATGGGGATGCGGAAACTGGACATAGAGAAATGGAGGCTCGATTTTCCAAAAGGTTTGTAGACATTTAAATTCAAATTCATAAGAATGAGGTTAAAAATTCATCATCATCATCAACAACAACCATGGGCTCAGTGTCCGTTGGTGTCTGATGCCTCTTTCACTATTTCCTTCCATCTTTCCCTGTCCACAGCAAAGTGGCTTAGTTTCTGTAGACTAGCTCCACACCAATCTACTATATCATCTACCCATTCTGTGTGGGGTCTGCCTCTCCTATACGAACCATCTATTACACCAAAATACCAGGGTCTTGATTTTTCATTCATTGTTCATTCTGCAAATATACCCAGATAGCTGTAACTTCTGTTGTATAACCTTCTGCAGTAGGTTCGCTTTTGGCTGTATCTTCATATATACTTCCTCATTGGTGACCTTCTGCATCCATCCTGTTCTCAGGATCTTTCTAAAACAACTCCTCTTGAATGCCAATATTCTTTCTGATTCTTTTGTTATCACCCACATCTCACATCCTTACAACATGCTGGTGAATACACACATTTTCAAGATGTTCAGCTTCATTCCTAAGCTAATTGCTTTGCTTTTCCAGATCTTATTCATCACCTTCAAACTCGCTCTTGCTTTCACTATTCTAGTTGCTATTTCCTTCTTATAGTCTAGATCATATGTTATATTGCTCCCCAGATATGTGAACTTCTCTACATTCTTCTACATTCTCTAGTTCAATTCCACCTACACTGATCTTCCTTTCTATTTCCTTTTCTCCAAATACCATTATTTTTGGTTTATTGATGCTTATAACCAGTCCATACCGTTTTCCTTCCTCGTTTAGCACCTGCACCGTTTTTGTTAGCTTCTCCTCATATTCCTCAATGATAACTATATCCTCTGAGAACCTCAAGTTGTTAATTCTTTCCCCATGCACGGATATCCTTTCTACCTCTTCCTTGATCTTGTCCATTGTTCTCTTCAGATGCATGATGAAGACACTTAGCGATATCAGATCTCCTTGTTTCATAACTCTAATCATTCTAAACCAACTTCCTAACTCCCTGCATGTTCTCGCCGCTGCCTCCGCATTGTCATTGATATCCTTCAAGAACCAAATCAGTCTGCTATCTACTCCATACTACTCCAACACTGCCCAACTCACTTTCTGATCTATACTGTCAAATGCCTTCTGAAAATCGATGAAGCAAGTGTAGATATTCTTGTTCTTTCATCGTGCTTTCTCCGCTATCAATTTTAGTGCCAATATCTGTTGTATGGTACGTCTGTCTTTCTTGAACCCTGCTTGCTCATCCGCTATCTACAATCTCAGTGTCTTTGTCAGTATCTTCATCAGCACTTTGCCTAGATGACTCATAAGGGCAATCATTCTGTAGTTCTTGCACTCCAATGTACTTCCTTTCATAGAATCATAGAACACTAGGACCAGAAGGGGCCTCGAGAGGCCATCAAGTCCAGTCCCCTGCCCCGCCGGCAGGACCGACCACTATCTACACCATCCCTGATAGACATCTATCTAATCTGTTCTTAAATATCTCCAGCGAGGGAGATTCCACAACCTCCCTTGGCAACTTATTCCAGTACTTGACCACCCTGACAGTTAGGAACTTTTTCCTAATGTCCAACCTAAACTTCCCTTGCTGCAGCTTACGTCCATTGCCTCTTGTTCTCTCCTCAGAGGCCAAGAAGAACAAGTTTTCTCCCTCCTCCTTATGACACCCTTTAAGATATCTGAAAACCGCTATCATGTCCCCCCTCAATCTTCTTTTTTCCAAGCTAAACAAGCCCAATTCTTTCAGCCTTTCTTCATAAGTCATGTTCTCCAGACCTTTTATCATTCTAGTTGCTCTTCTCTGGACCTTCTCTAATTTCTCCACATCTTTCTTGAATTGGGGTGCCCAGAACTGGACACAATATTCCAGCTGAGGCCTAACCAGCGCAGAGTAGAGCGGTAGAATGATTTCTCCTGTCTTGTTCACAACACACCTGCTAAAGCATCCCAGAATCATGTTTGCTTTTTTTGCAACAGCATCACACTGTTGACTCATATTTAACTTGTGATCTACTAGAACCCCAAGATCCCTTTCTGCTGTACTCCTTCCTAGACAGTCTTTTCCCATTCTGTAGCTACGTCTACACGTGAAGCCTACATCGAAGTAGCTTATTTTGATGTAGCGACATCGAAATAGGCTATTTCGATGAATAACGTCTACACGTCCTCCAGGGCTGGCAACGTCGACGTTCAACATCGACGTTGCGCAGCACCACATCGAAATAGGCGCTGCGAGGGAACGTCTACACGCCAAAGTAGCACACATCAAAATAAGGGTGCCAGGCACAGCTGCAGACAGGGTCACAGGGCGGACTCAACAGCAAGCCGCTCCCTTAAAGGGCCCCTCCCAGACACAGTTGCACTAAACAACACAAGATCCACAGAGCTGACAACTGGTTGCAGACCCTGTGCATGCAGCATAGATCCCCAGCTGCTGCAGCAGCAGCCAGAAGCCCTGGGCTAAGGGCTGCTGCACACGGTGACCATAGAGCCCCGCAGGGGCTGGAAAGAGCGTCTCTAAACCCCTCAGCTGATGGCCACCATGGCGGACCCCGCTATTTCGATGTTGCGGGATGCGGATTGTCTACACGTGCCCTACTTCGACGTTCAACTTCGAAGTAGGGCGCTATTCCCATCCCCTCATGGGGTTAGCGGCTTCGACGTCTCGCCGCCTAACATCGATGTTAATATCGAAATAGCGCCCAACACGTGTAGCCGTGACGGGCGCTATTTCGAAGTTAGTGCCGCTACTTTGAAGTAGCGTGAACGTGTAGACACGGCTTGTATGTGTGAAACAGATTATTCCTTCCTAAGTGCAGCACCTTACATTTATCTTTATTAAACTTCATCCTGTTTACTTCAGACCATTTCTCCAATTTATCTTGATCATTCTGAATTTTGACCCTATCCTCCAAGGTAGTTGCAACCCCTTCCAGCTTGGTATCATCTGCAAACTTAATAAGCGTACTTTCTATGCCAATATCCAAATCATTAATGAAGATATTGAACAGAACTGGTCCCAAAACAGACCCCTGCGGAACCCCACTTGTTATGCTTTTCCAGCAGGATTGAGCACCATTAACAACTACTCTCTGTGTACGATTAGCCAGCCAGTTATGCACCCACCTTATTGCAGCCCCATTTAAGTTGGACTTGCCTAGTTTGTCGATAAGAATATTATGCGAGACCGTATCAAATGCTTTACTAAAGTCTAGATATACCACATCCATGGCTTCTCCCTTATCTACGAGTCTCGTTATCGTGTCAAAAAAAGCTATCAGGTTGGTTTGACATGATTTGTTTTTTACAAAACCATGGTGGCTGTTCCCTATCACTTTACTACCTTCCAGGTGCTTGCAGATGACTTCCTTAACTACCTGCTCCATTACCTTTCCTGGCACAGAAGTTAAGCTGACTGGCCTGTAATTTCCTGGGTTGTTCTTATTCCCCTTTTGGTAGATGGGCACTATATTTGCCCTCTTCCAGTCTTCTGGAATCTCTCCTGTCTCCCATGACTTTCCAAAAATGAGAGCTAACGGCTCAGCTACCTCTTCTATCAGCTCCTTGAGGATTCTAGGATGCATTTCATCAGGCCCTGGTGACTTGCAGACATCTAATTTTTCCAAATGGTTTTTAACTTGTCCTTTTTTTATTTCAAAAACTAACTCTACCCCTTTTCCACCAGCATTCACTATGCCAGGCATTCCTTCAGACTTCTCTGTGAAGACCGAAACAAAGAAGTCATTAAGCATCTCTGCCATTTCCAAGTTCCCCATTACTGTTTCTCCCTCCTCACTGAGCAATGGCCCTACACTGTCCTTGGTCTTCCTCTTGTTTCTAATATATTTGTAAAAGGCCTTCTTGTTATCCTTATGCCTGTAGCTCGTTGGAGATCATTTTGTGCCTTAGCCTTTCTAATTTTACTCCTGCATTCCTGTGTTATTTGCCTGTGTTCATTCTTTGTAATTTGTCCTGGTTTCCATTTTTTATAGGATTCCTTTTTTAGTTTGAGATCATGCAGGATCTCCTTGTTAAGCCAAGGCGGTCTTTGCCCATATTTACTATCTTTCCTACATAGGGGAATAGCTTGTTTTTGGGCCCTTAATAATGTCTCTTTGAAAAACTGCCAACTCTCCTCAGTTGTTTTTCTCCTCAGTTGTTTTTCCCCTCAGTTTTTCCTCCCATGGGATCTTACCTACCAGCTCTCTGAGTTTACCAAAAGTTTACTTTCTTGTGTATCATCACTAGCACAGATCTCGTCCATTCCTTAGGTGCCTTCCCTTCTTTCCATGCTATATTACATAGTCGGTGTTGTTCCTGAATCATGCTTTCTCCACTGTATTTGATCATCCTTTGCATGATCTTATCATCGCCAGGGCTCTTGTTTTTCTTTAGTCTTTTACTGCACTTTCTACTTCCTCCTTTAAAATATTGGTCTCGCTCTCAATGCTCAGTGGAGATATCTTTTTCAGTTCTTCGATCAGTCTCTCTGAGAAACTCAAGTCCAACTGTGCTTTGTATAGATTGGTGCAATTATCTTGTCCATCACTGCACAATCTTCTCCTTGTTCATGAGCACCACTTCGTTCTTGTCTTTGATCTCCATCTGCTTTGGTTGCCACTTCCTATTAATATTTCTAATAATTTTATACACCTCTCCGGTCTTACATTTGCCATAGTATCTCTCTTTATCTTCACACTCGTCCTCTAGCCATTTCGCCTCATCCTTTCTGGCCACTTTCTTACCTTATTGCATTTTACCCTATATTTAAATTCTGCCCTCTGGGAAACATCCCTTCTGATCTTCAACCTTCTCTTCTCTTGGATCAACTTCAGTGTCTCCTGTGTAATCCACTTCTTATTGATCTTCTATTCTTCCAGAACAGTCTGCTCAATTTTCTCTTCTATTGCCATGGCTATCGCTTGGACTCTCTTATCTAGGTCTTTCTCTGTGGCTGCATTCTAATCTCTTTTTTCCTATTTCTTCCTCGCCTAGCCTCATCACGTCTCTTTTCTTCTTAAACTGTCTTACGTTTTCTCTTGAGTTTTCTCTTGATGTTTGTGATTGCGAGACTGTGGTCTGCACTCCTTGTAAAGTTTGGCACTGCTGTACTGATGTTACCCATCTTCTTCTGATCAAAATCATATCTATCATGTTCTTGGACTTCCTGTCATTCAAGCACCATGTCCACTTCCTACATTCCCTTTTGGAATCTGGTGTTGCAGATCACCATCTCATGCTCTGTAGCAAACTCTAGTAGTTTCTTACCTCATTCATTTCTTTCTCTGTATCCAAACCTTCCCATGACTCTCTCCCAACCTTCTTTATCTTTTCTAATCTTCGCATTCCAATCTCCTTCAATGATCAACACATCTCTCTTTAGTATCTGCTCCAGTGTCTTTGTCAAGTCTTTATATAATAGCTCAGTCTCTTCCTCCATACTGTTTGACATGGTTGCATACACCTGAACGACTGAGATGTTGAACGGTTTTGCTTTAATAGTAACAGAGAAGAAGCCGTGCTAGTCTATACGCTATCGAAACAAAAAGCAGTCAAGTAGTACTTTAAAGACTAGCAAAATAGTTTATTAGGTGAGCTTTCGTGGGACAGACCCACTTTGCTTTAAATGTCACTACCATCATTCTTGCACTCACTGGTTTGTATGCTAATAATGCTCCTCTAGCTCTTTTGCTAAGAAGGAATCTGACTCCTGCCTCATGCTTCATTTCATTCCCTGACCAAATGACTTTGTAACTGCACATCTCTCCTGATGCAGTCCAACGCATCTCCGCCAGTCCAAGTATATCGCATCAGTATCTCTCCATCTCCTTCCGAAGCAGCTCTAATTTTCCAGTCGCCCACGGTGTTCAGATGTTCCATATTCTAATGGATAGCATATGTGTTAGGTGTAATTTTCTTTTGGTAGCCAACCTATCAACCCAAGTCCAATCATGATTGGTTTCGCAGACCTTGTTTTTCCAGGCAACATCCAAGCCAGCATCTTTTATCATATAGACGTACTGGCATCAGATTTAATTTGTATTGTTGTTTCATGGTTGGCACATCGTCACTCATCTGACCAACCCTCTTCCTTTATCCAGGCTTGGGGCCGGCATGGAACCCGTAGAGGCTTCATGATGGAATTGTTAAAAATTTGAATTTAGTAAATGTAAAATTTATCTTGTAGTGTAGATGTGGCCTGAGCAAAGCATCAGTGATGTGGACCCTTTTCCACTTTATCCACTTTTTCCTGGCATAGTCTGAATCTGTTCGCATGACTAGTGCAGGTCAGGGAAGCTAATTCAAGAATTTGACTTTTCGAACTACCAGCTAATGATTGACTCAGGGAGGAACTTGGAACAGAATGTACAACAGTTAGCCTCTGGTGTTCACCCTTTTATGGTGAATGTACTACTTACCAGCTGATCATTTCCAATAGATATGAAGAGTTTCAACACCCAATCTTTTTCTTGCTGATGGGCTAAAACATACCTTCAGGGCTGCACCATTTATTATACACATCCTCTCTGAAACGCAGATATTTAAACAGGGTGATAATAGTATACATATGTAGCACTTGCATCTTCAAAGCATGTTACAAACATTACTCCTCCCAGCCTGTCTGTGTGATTTGTAAGTTTTATTATTATTTCCATTTCAGAGATGAGGAAGTGGAGGCAGTGAGGTGAAGGCCCTGACTTAACAAAGCACTTCATTTCATGCTTAACTTTAAGCAGGGGAGCAGTACTACTGATCTCAATGGGAGTAGATAAATGTTTAAATTTCAGCATATGCATCCATACTCTCATGTTCTGGATCTAAGGCCCAGATTGATTTCAGTGGGGCCTAAATTTCACTGAGTGCAATTAGAGTGCAAAGGAAAAAACTGCAATTTATTCCAGGGTGTTACGGTCATTTGCTACAAAAAGCAGCATTGGCTGAGAAATGAAATGAGCCTTGTGACCAAATGTACAAATTCTCACCAGTGTTTGCATGGGAAAATTTGGAGAGAGAAAATGGATGAAGTCATGTAGCTTGAGGCAGTTCACGACGTGGATGACTCCCATCTCGGATCAGCTCCAATGACTTAGGAATAGGGCAGAGAATTCTGAAGAGCAGTCCCTGGGTTCACTGCAGATTTCCTGGCTTTTGTCATTTGAAGGCAGGATTCAGAATTTAATTTCAGTTTGTAGTTAATTTCCTTTTCTTGGTACAGATGTGTATGTGAGCTGAACCAGAGCTACCATAGTGTATCATGTAAATTCCTTTTATATTATTTACCCAATACATTATGTGGTTCCTTTACCAATGTAAACTGTAATGTACAAACATGTATTTATAATATGT
This sequence comes from Carettochelys insculpta, assembly GCF_033958435.1. Taxonomy (NCBI): domain Eukaryota; kingdom Metazoa; phylum Chordata; order Testudines; family Carettochelyidae; genus Carettochelys; species Carettochelys insculpta. The sequence goes on from NC_134139.1 coordinate 194,167,241, forward strand.
GTAGTATAAAATGTTATCCCGTAATGTATTTAAAATAAGGATTCAAAATATTCCTATGAGCCATATTTTCATTTATATTAAAGTGCATTTATGCTATCATGGCAACATAAAAATCCCATAAATTGGACATATCTTTTTGTTTCCCTTTCACAGTGATTTATGCTTCCAGATCAAGACCTTAGTATAAATATGAATCTTGCCGTATGTATTAAACTTACATTTAATGGAGCAGATATTGCACATGAGTAGAACTGATTATCAAGAACATGTTTTTTGTGCCTGAACTGTAAATATTAATTAAAAATGCAAGTATGCAAGTATGAAAAGTAAAAGTAAGGTTTTAATTCATATCTAATACCTTATTAACTATCTCTAGGTAATTTATTCTATGCTTAGCTACTCTGACAATTAGGTAGTTTTTCCTAATGCCCAACCTAAATCTCCCTTGCTGCAGTTTAAACTCATTGCTTCTTATGCCAGTCATCAGTTTAAGGAGATTATTTTTTCAACCTTTTAGATATTTGAAAGCTGTTATCAAGTTCAGTGTTCTTTGTAAACTGTGTGCTTGGGCAGCTGCCCAGGAGAGATTAGGCACTGCTTAGCTGATTATCAGAGCACCTACAGCCACCCATGGGTGGCAGCTTATGTTTCTATAGGGGGTGCACATCCACACGTGCGTTGGTGCACATAATGAAATTTATTCCACCCATGGGTGGAAAATATTGGAGAGAACACTGACCATCTCCCCTCTTACTCTTCTCTTTTCCAGACTAAATAATCCTAGTTCTTTCAAATTTCCCACATGGGTCATGTTTTCTAGACCTTTAATCCTTTTCAGTGCTCTTCTCTGGATACTCCTCAGTGTATCCACATCTTTGGAGCCCAGAACTGGCCACAATATTCAGTGTGGAGTAAATTGGAAAAATTACTTCTCTTCTAGGCATTTGGGATCATTTTAAAGCCTGCTAGTGCAAATTTTTACAGCCAGGTTATAAGCCCCAGAAGAAAATGATGTATAATAGACTTGATGATACAACTTTAATTTTAGTAGTACCAGCACGTTGTACAGGATACACAATACACCATTCTAAGCAATAAAAGGGACACTTTTAATGGCTTGTAGTAGGGCTGAATTGTTATTCTTTCACTGATTTTGTAAAAGACACCCATCTCCTTAGCATTTGATATTCGTTAAAAACAAAGAAAATATAGATTTAAAAATGAAAGATCAGATTCTGAGTTCACTGATCTTGCATGGGTATAAACTGGTAGTAACTCAGTTGACTTCCATGGACTTACTCAGTATTTATACCCTTGTAAGCAGACCCAGAATCCATATGTCCTGCTGTAAAAATAGTTCAGATGTCAATCAAGAACTTGACCAAAAAGATTTGCAATGAACTCTCGTGCTTGAAGAATCTCAGTGTACTTGGGGACCTTTGGGGCTAGGGGATGGGTCTTGGCAGCTGTGTCTATACTAGCGCAAAAGTTTGAAATGGCCATACAAATGGCCATTCCGAAGTTTACTAATGAAGCGCTGAAATACATATTCAGTGCCTCATTAGCATGCCAGCAGCTGCGGCACTTCAAAATTGCTGCTGGCATGCTAATGAGGCGCTGAATATGTATTTCAGTGCTTCATTAGTAAACTTCAAAATGGCCATTTGCATGGCCATTTCAAAGTTTTGGGCTAGTGTAGACATAGCTGGAGTGTTTGACACTAAATGCCCCCAGCAAGTCCTGGCTTTCCAATATTGTACTGTCACAGTGGGTATGAAGAAGAGAGGTAATCTATCAGGTAAATAGGTTGCAGACTATTTGGAGCCATTGATTCCAATTCAGCAAAGATATAAACAAGTGCTTAAGTACATCTGTATTCAGAGAATCACTTAGGCATTTGCTTAAGTGATTTGCTGAATAGGGATGAACTGTTGAATTTGAAAGCTTTGTATGGTGATAGATACATTAAACAACAAGATAATTGTCTTGTTATAATCGCTAAGGTAAGCAATCAGCTAATGATATCACTATTCTGCCTTTTACTGTGAATCCATGTAGCTCAAAACTAGCCTTCAGATTTCATATATAATCTTCAATCCTGGAAAAACTGTGGCCTTAGCTCTCCAATGCACTTTTTTATATGAATTATGTCTCATGACATACATGCAAAAAAGGATTTTACATCACATTTAATCAGTCAAATCTGAATTTATCTTTAGTGTCAATAATTTATGCAATTGGTTCTTCACTGCCATATTGGTAAATGTAAGCAAAGTTTTCTTTGAAGGCTGCTTTCTCATTTTTCGTTGACTATATACTCAAGCTTCCTAAATTCCATGAAGTGTACAATGTCTACTCATCTTTTTTTAATCACATTTACTTTTTAGCAACAGCTGGTCTTATTATCACACCTTTTAAACACTGAGTTGTAGATTTCTTGCTACAATTACCTCACTAATGCATTTAGTAATTGTACAAATATTAAATGGTAAGTGCAGTTGCACTGAACACAAAGTTTCCCTTGATATCATGCATCTTGCATCAACATTTTCCTTTTGTTAATGGTAACAGTTCCACACAACCCAATGCACTATCAAGGATGAGACCTCACTTTTTTCCACTCAGACATGGAAGTTCTTTTGTGAAATGATTTTCATTAACTGTCTCTCTCAGCTGTTGCCAGAGTTAGTGTCTCTTCCTTATTGCTTTAGCATACTTTGTGCAAGGAGTGGGATTTGTTTTTGCAGGCTTTACCAGGTCTCAGGAGAGGATTTCTATTGTTTTTGTTTCTGCAATGACAACATCTTAATTGGTTTATGTCTCTGGAATATTTTCACTGTCTCCTGATTGTCCCTTGTCTGCCCTCTGTACTTTTAGATTCCTCATTAGGTATATTCCTTTATTTTTTCACTGTTGTTCTTCAGGAATCTGAGCAACGCCTGATTATTCGTGGTTTGGCTTTTTCATTCTTACTTGGTGTTTTCAATTTCTGGAAGGCTTTATAAACTGCTGCAAGGAAGAGATATCTTTTCTGTTGCACTCATTTTTATGACACCACCATATTTGTAGCGCTAAGGCTATTTACAAATTACGTCCCTGTTGTTATTATTTGCATTACTGTAGCACCTAAGATCCCTGCTCAGGACAAGGGCTTCAGTGTGCCAAGTACTGGAACAAAAAAGACATTCCCTGCCCCAAGGAGTTTACAAATTAAATGTAAAACAAGAAACAGCAGATGGATAGAGAAAGACAGATGGGGGAATACAAGGCAACAATACTGGCCACTATGATAGGCTGTAGTAGGCTCCAGTCTTCTAGCAGAAAACTTAAAAGTGATAGAAGTTAAATCCCTGTATTGTTTGTCTTTAGGCTACACCAAACTTATACATCTCTTGCAGAAGGGCATATGCAAATCAGGCTGTGCCCACACTATAGCGTGTTCTACACGTGTATCTCTGGTGCATTCTGAGCCTTTTCCTGCTGACTCTCCTGGGCCAGAACATTTTCCTGCTGCCAGAGTGTTTCACTGATGTGCAGAAAGACTCTTTCAGGTGGGAGCTGCTGGCCAGCTTCCGAACTCCTGCAGCAGGAACGTGGCAGGATACTGCACTGCTAGAAACAGCAGTTTACGCAGTGAGGCGTGGGCTGGGGAAGAAGACAGCTCTATTGGGTCCGTACTCACAGAATTTAGGAATGGCAGGGCTTTACCATCCATACCAATTGTGTCAAAGAGACCACCCTATCGAATTTTTCTTGTGGTTCCAGGGCTGGGATCTGGCCAGGGCTCAGAGGCCCGCTGGCAGCTCCAGTCCCGGGGACTCAGACTGGGCTGGGGGGACCCTGCAGCCCTGTGGTTGGGAGCAGGATGTGGCATGGAGCCCCACTGACTGCTCTAGCCCTGAGGACCCAGCTGGAGGAACCCTGGCAGCTCCAGAGCTGAGTGCCCTACCAGCAGCTCCAGCCCTGGGGACCCAGCTGGGGCTGGAGGAACCCCAGCAGCCCCGGGGCTGGGAGCTGGCCAGAGCGCAGAGTAGCTTCAACTTATATTTAAATTAAAATTATTATATATGAGCAAATAATCTTATTTATGAGTTATTAATAAAATTATAAAACAATAAAATTCATGTTAAGTATTAAATTCTCAATTAAAATTATTGCTTTATATTGAAAGACCTGAAAAAATTATAAAATATACCTTAAACATAATCTATAATAATAAATAATCATGACTTTCCAATAGAGGTATATTTTCTTTGGTGGCCCTGAAACTATCAGTGTTTGTTTGTGTGGCCCTCAGTAGGCTTTGAGTTTGACATGCCTGATCTCCACAGCTATTATTACCCTTGCTGTGGTGCATAAAGTTTATGTACTCTATATGCTGCTGAAAGAAGTGTACAATGTAGATATGCCCTTACATTGACTTTTAATGAATGACCTTCACACTTTAGCTGTGTCTTTACATAGTGGGAAGTAGAAAACATCAGAGATTTGAGAACAAGAAGTCCTGTGGCACCTTATAGACTAAAAGATATTTTGGAGCATAAGCTTTCGTGGGCAAAGACCTACTTCACCAGATGCATGAGTGGAGGGGTGGTGGTTTCAGAGGGTTATTTAAAGAGTGGGGTCCCAGCAAAAGGGAGGGCCAGAGCTGGCAAGGTCTATTCAGTCTACCTTGTCAGCTCTGGCCCTCCCTTTTACTGGGACCCCATTCTTTAAATACCCCTCTGAAACCACCCCGCCACTCATGCATCTGATGAAGTGGGTCTTTTCCCACAAAATCTTATGCTCCAAAATATCTGTTAGTCTAAAAGGTACCACAGGACTTCTTGTTCTCGAAGATACAGACTAACACGGCTACCTCTCTGATACTTATCAGAGATTTGGTGTGTTTACTGGAAGACAGGTATCCAGTGCCCTGAGAAGTCATATTTTACAAACAATCATGCCAGCTAAGTCTGCAGCTGGGACCATAACTAATACTAAGTTTTCTTGGTTTATTTTAAGCTTTTATGAAAGCAGGGTTTCAGTTAAATGTTACCAGACAACATTGAACATTACTTATTCAGGATCAGGTTAAAGTTTAAGAAGTTTTATGCAGGAGTTGAACACTGTGTCAGGGACACTTTGTCACTCACTAGCAGCAACTTGAAAGCCTATGAGAGACAGACTTCCTTCCCTTTCATAACATCTTTTCACAGAGAGAGGCAGTTTCAAGTCATGGGTAACGTGAAGGCAGTGAGATGTGCACCCCAGTGTGAAGGTTTAAATCACTTTTCCCATTCAAATATTTCTTTCTCTGTCTCTCACTGAATCTCGGTTTTCTCATTTTGGCAGACTTCAAAGCAGATAACGATATCTCTCATGACCTGCTTTGTAGAAGCCAGATTTCTTTCCTTGTTTCCAGCTGGCCCCTCACTGCACTTACCTTACGTTCTTGTCTCCCCTTTAGGAGCCAAAACACATATAATTAAAAATACCCAAGACACCAGCAAAATCTCAGTCTTGGTGAATTTTCTGTGCTGCAGACAAATCCATTCTCAGTCCTCTAGGATGCTTTCCACTAGAGATGTGTCACTTGTAAATTGGATGTCTCTGAAGGGTATATGCCTCTCACATATTTCCTTCCACATTCTTTTAGAGATAGCAACCAGAACAAAGAATTTACTGTAGATATGATTCTGGATAGAGACACATTCTTGATTTGTATATATCAATAAGTCAAAATTCTTCATACAGTCACATGATTTATTAGATATTGCCATTCAGCTTCCAGTTCCCAGTTCCTCATGCTAACATATGCCTTTGGAAGAGAGGGACTTAATCACTGTTGCATCTTTCTGAGGCCTTTAGTTATAGTTAATCAGTGGATCTTCCTGGCAAGTTAAACTCTGGGGTTACCCTGGGGTTTGCAAGATAACCGCAATCTGCAGTGAAGCTTGGAAAAGAACAATAAATCTATGTTCTTTTAAAAGAAAATTGAAACAAGCACTTTCCTTGCTGTACCAAACACACAGGTTTCTTTATTTATTAACTCAGGGATTTTGTATGATTCATATGTCAAAGACATGTTGGACCCCTTTGCGGCAGGGCCTATGAAGATTTGTGATGCACACATGAAAGAACAATTATTTCATTGACTCAAATTTGGCAAAAGCACACAAAAAACCATGGGGGGAGATCAGATTTCAGGGTCTGTGACATGTTTGTCATGAATGTGAATTTGACAGGGCCTAATCATGAGGAGCAAAGCATTTTCTGTGCACACAAGCTAGTCACAAATGCTCTGTGAAAAGAGGACAGATAGTGAGATGATGTAAATTTATTTACTTATAGCTGTCCAAAGCTTACAGCAAAGAGTTACAAAGTTGGGGGGAGGGGTGTCAGTGGCCAACAAAATGGCAAATGAAAATGTTAAGTGGAAGATAGGGCATATTAGAAACAATAAAGCCACCTAGACACATACAGTGAAGGAGTCTAACAAAGCTGTTACTATTCGTGAGAGGGAATTGTGGAGTCTTCACAGATATTTTTCCAGAAACATCTGCTCAATATACAGCAGCAGTCAAAAAAGCTAACAGATTTTATGGATCAGTAAGACAGGGACAGATAACAAGATAGACAATATCATGACACTATGTAAATCTACACTACATCAATACTTAGAATACTGCATGCAGTTCTGGTTGACTTACTTAAACTGTGGTACTCAGGGTGGAGCATAGGTCATCTACAAATCTCTTTCACTTCATTTGGTCTTGGGACAAAACTTCTAGCTGACTCCAGGAGTACCCCAGTTGTTGTTCTTCAGTCTCATTTGATCTTCTCCACACTGTCTGAGGTCTTCCCCTTTTGCATTTTGCTTGTGGGTTCCATTTGAGAGCTTGAGGGACTATGCTGGATGATGATTTTCTGAGAGTGTGGCCTAGCCATCCCCACTTTCTTTTGCTGCATCTTACAAAAATATTAATATTGGAAAACAATGACTAGAGATATGGAGCCGCCTCCGTCTGAGAAGAGATTGTTCTGGTTAGAAAAGAGATGGAAAAGAAGGAGGGGGTCTATATATATATATAGACAATCTATACAATCCTGAATGATAAGGAGAAAGAACTATTTGTCACATAGCACAAGAAAGCAGGTGGTGGCGGGGATGGTGATCTGGTTAAATTAACGGGCAGCAGTTAAAACAAGCAAAAGAAACCATATCTTCACTCAGCACACAGCCAACCTGTGGAATTCAGTGCCATGGGTTGTTGTTAAGCCCCAAAATACAAATCAGTTAAAAAAATAGATTTGTCTACATTTGTAAGTTCAAAGCACAGCTGCGGCAGAGTGGTCATGGCACCTCCATGAGGGAATGAGCTAATGGTGCTAACAAACTGTTTATACTGGCACTTTGCAGCACTGTGACTTGCTGTGCTTGATGCATGTGTGTGTGTGTGAGAGAGAGAGAGAGAAGGTGGTGTTTTTTCACACCCCGAGGGAGAAAGTTACAGGGCAGAAAAGCGGCAGTGCAGACAAGCCCATAGATGAGATAGTGGAGGCTGTGTCCACAAATGGGTGTTAGTAAAGGTGGTTAAGGAGCTGATCCCATCCTCCAGGTATTTCTAAACCTTGAATTGCCATAGGCTGAGACAGGACAATAGATAATCACTTGATAATTGCCCTGTTCTGTTCATTCCCTCTGAAGTATCTGCCACCTACTACTGTGAGAGGAGAGGATACTGAAGAAGATAGACCATTGGTTTGGCCCAGTACTGCCAATCTTATGTACTTATGTACATGACAGTATCTCTTGTTGAGATCCTGACTGTCTTGCTGGGTCTGCAGTAGTCTGGTTACACTTTCAGAACTGGATGCTGGTTAGCTGTTGTGACTTACTTTGACTTAAACCTTTGTACTCTGAGTGGTGCATAGGCCATCTACAAGTATCCTCCACTTCATTCTGTCTTGAGGCAAAATTTCTAGCTGTGCCTAGGAGTACTCCAGTTGTTGTCGTTCAATCTCAGTACACCTTGTCCACACTGTCTGAGGTCTTCCTCTTTTGCATTTTCTTTGCGGGTTCCCTGTGGGAACTTAATGGACTATGCTGAATGATGGTTTTCTGAAAGTGTGGCCCAGCCGCCCCCACTTTCTTCTCTTTGTTTGAACATCAAGTGGTTCTTGTCCTGCTCTCTTCCAAAGCTCCTCATTTGTGACAAAGTTGGGCCATTTGATGTGAAGGATGTACCTCAGTCATCTGTTTATGAATGTCTGTAGCTTGTGATTTGAAGACTTTTTAGTATGACAGGTTTCACATCCATACAAGAGCACACTCTTCACATTTGTGTTGAAGAGCCACCGTTTCATCTTCACAGATATTGTTTGTGAACTCCATATGAGACAGAGAGTCTTGAATGCAGCTGTTGCTTCCCCTATCCTGGCATTGATATCCTTGTCTGTTCCTCTGTCTCAGCCCATAATACTCCCCAAGTAGGTGAACTGCCCCACATCTTCCAGGTCATCCCCTCCCAGCGTGATGATGTTGTTAGCTGTTGTACTAAGGGAAAATGAAAATGTGTAGCAATGAATAACCAAAGCACCTGCTTTAAGTAAATGAGGATGTGACTAACAGAGACTGGCTTACAGGTGGATTTTTTGCCAATGTAGACAGCAAAGAGATAATCATAATAGCAAGGCTCTTTAAACTTAGTTGCAATGAATCTGAAGATAAATCCTCTGCGTTATTGAGGCCGATTTCAGTCTTTACAGTTTTAAGACCACTTCAGTGCTAGTTGTGAGATATTTGCATAGGATAAGATACCTCCCCTTCTCTTTGTGGCCTCACTAGTCAAAACTGACATCTGATTTGGGTTTTTCCAGGTCAGAGGTTAGGCTGATAAAGAGAGAGATGATTCTGAGGGGTATATTGGCCTCACAATCGTTTAACACCACATTCAATTTGTAGGATGAATTATCTGGTGAGAGCTCAGATTAAGAACAGTGAAATGAAATGCTGCAGCGGGAGGAGTTTGAGGGGATCATATGACAGTCACTAAGGCAAAAAGTAATTCAACATCAGCAGACCTCCAAGTCTTTAGCCGTAAAATGGTGACAGAAGCAGGCAAAAAACCAAACCAATCCAAAGCACTTGCTGAGTTAAATGATTGAGTCCAGAGCACAAAGGAATGGATAACAAACATATGTTATATGCAGAGCAATTTCATGTTTAGCAGTTTCACAGGAACAGAAATAGCAAGCTGCATATCTGCAGCGCACAGAAACAATTCAGGACTGGTCTGAGAACAGAGCCTTTCTTGGTTTGTCCTGTGTAAGTAAGTCTCTTTGAGTTACTAGTCAATGTAGTCCCCTAACGTGCTTTTATACTTGGGTGTAATATGCAATCTGTGCTGTTCATGGGTGGGATTTAAAAAGTTTACTGCATTGCCAAAACTCAGTTCCTTAGTACATGAACGCAATGTGAGCCGAGTTATGTCCAAGTCTAATGCTTTGAAAATCCTGTGTTGTATTTTTAGATTTTTCAGTGTGCCCAGTTGTACATCTACAGACACAGGTATGTGATTTAACAAAGCAGATACTAAGACAGGACAAGAGAAAAAATAGACATCTCCCCAAATGAACACCCTGCCTTCCTGCATCCAAGTGACCACACTGGTCTCTCCCACCCAAATAGGCAAGAGGGGCTGTGAAAAGCCACCAACCTTTCATCTCCTACTTCAGAATAGAAGAAAATGGATTTTCTATTTAGTGTCCTAGTAACACTGCAGGATCAGAGGGTGCGTTTACGCTAGGAACTAACTTCGAAGTTAACTAACTAACTTCGAAGTTCAGCACTACTTTGAAGTAGCCAGCGGAGAGTCTACACACATTTTCCCTTGCTTTCAAGTTAACTTCGTAGTAGGGAGCCCAACTTTGAAGTCCTTACTCCATTCCTGGGAATGGAGCAGTGCCCTACTTCGAAGTTTAACTTCAAAGTAGGGTGTATGTAGATGCTCACCTTTGAAGTTGCTTACTTCAAAGTTGTACTTCGAAGAAAGCAGCTTCGTAGTTATTTTTGTAGTATAGACACAGCCGGAGTCTGGGATCCAGGAGGAAATTTGGGAGTGAATCCTACATGCCAAATTCAGTAATCTGGATGATTTTATGCCACCGTGTTGTAAAAGAGCACAGCACTGTACGATAGTTGTCATCATGCCACAAAGCTAATTCTACAGAGCCCACACTCCAGGGAGGCAACTTACCAGTTTTCTGATGTGGATGCGACTGTGAAGTGTTCTGAACTGATACAGTCCTATAACGAGAGTGTGTATATTACAGGTTCTCTCTCTGCCAGTTTCCGGTCTGCATCTGTTACAGCCCTAATTAAACTCCCTTGGCTCATTTGCTCAATTTGTAGCATCTTGTGATTTTTAGCTCCGTGGGTTCCTTGTTCAATCGCTGGTGTGTTTGTCACACTTGGAGTAAATGGCAAATCTCAGAACTAATGATCAGTTTGGCTGGTTTGACCCTCAAACACTTTTTATCCCTTTGCCGAACAAGATCTCCTCAATATCCACATGCCTGGCTTGTACTGATTTAAAATTGTGCTGAGGGGTAGTAGCTTCATCAGCTCTGCTTCTCCTTGTGTAGCGCAGCCTATGTACCTTTTTGAAAAGACAAGTTGGTAATGCTGAAAGTGCACAAATGCCATTGCATTGGTGAAAATGGCCATGCATTTACTTCTCACCATGTGGAGATCTCCAGATAAATCCCAAATGAGCTCATGGTAAATAAATAGGGGAGTTATGTTAAATATGGGGCTCACAGTGCCATAACACACATATATCAGAGAGGTAGCCATGTTAGCCTGTATCTTCAAAAACAGCAAGAAGTCCTGTGGCACTTTCTAGACTGACAGGTATTTTAGAGCCTAAGCTTTTGCGGGTAAAGGCCCACTTCATCAGAAAGCTTATGCTCCAAAATATCTGTTAGTCTAGAAGGTGCCACAGGACTTCTTGCTATTTTTGAAGATACAGGCTAACATGGCTACCTCTCTCGTTGATAATGCACTTAATGAAGCCAATCTCCACTGCAGGTTTCACTGAGTCGATGCCAGAAATAACTTTCTTAATATTTACACTATCAAATTTGTGGCATTTGGGAAACGAGCTCAAAGTGTTCTGGGACCTGTGCGTTAGTCTCTGCATGCACCACATTGTAGAAATTATCTTGAAACTTTTGGACATTTTTAAACTGGGACCAAGTGTAAAAGTAAAGATCTAGCTTTCATTTCTAACACTCTGACCATCATGAAGGAGACTGTGGCTTATGAGCATGCTGTAATTCCATCTATCACCCAGCTGTCTCTTTGACACATTATTGACTTATTCACTGGCCATTGACAGGGGACTAACGACTCTAGATTATGACATAGTAACATTCAACTGAAAGGCCTCCTTATCTGCCAGCCCTTTAAAGTGTTTGAGGGAGTTGCCCTGTTTGGAAGTCTGATGGCTCTCAGACTTTTTTTCAATGTCTAGTACCGGGGACTGGCACCGGGGTGATTTCTCTTCTTGTCACTTCTGTGAGCTCCTGAACCAGTCCCGTTTGAACGGCATAACAAATTTATGATAATTCTACTTTGTAACCATAGGAACCAATGTTTTAGGTAACCATTTTGCCAAATTTGGATGGGAGTCATTGAGCCAAATTTTATTCTCATTGATACTGGAGTAAACCTGAACTAATCCCATTAATCCCACAGTCATGTAAATGGGAACAGAATATGAGGTATTCTGTGTGTGATATTGACCCTACTAAGGTCAATGGGAGGTTTTCCAGATGTTGCAATCCTGTCTTGCTTTGAGTGTTGGAAAAGGTACCAGTATAACTAAAGCAGCTCCGGGATGAAGGCAGCCTCCCAGGACCACCCTCTGTGCTGCAGTACTCTACGGATTCTTCATATTGTTGGTGTTGCAGTTCCAACGCACCCACCCTGCTTCTTAGCCATGCCCCTGGCAAGCTCCGTATGTGTGTTGGCTTCCAAGTGGATCTTAAAAGGACAACCTTACAGCTGTAGTCCTCAGTTTCTGCATTGGGTGAGTCCTTCCCTGGTTGGACTTAGGCTTTTTAGAGCCCTTTAATGCTGCTCTGGCCCTTTTAACCAATGTACATTGCCTGGAGAAGGGGTATGGACTTCAACTTGCGTGTTTAATAAAGAAATAAGGAGACAAGATCTCTGCCCTAAGGAGTCTACAATCAAAAGGGTGTGCTGGCTCCATGTAGTGGTAGAATACAGAGATCTGTGTAAAGACTTGATCTTGCAAACATGATCTGCAGGCAGATCTTCAGAGTTGCCCAGAGTCTCACTGCGGTCAATCGTGTGAGTACAAGTGTTGGTCTGCATGGATCTGTTTTGTAGGCCCTGAACAGCAGGGAAGATTGTGGTGCTGCCTGGAAATGCAGGTGAGAAGATGGGCATCAGTGTCCTCCTTGTCCTGGCATCTGAAAAGCTGGGACCCAAGGAAGCAGCACAGAATGTAGGGTAGGGAAGAGGCTGTAGCTTGTTACAGTTTAGTCTTACCAGCATGTATTTGGGGTGAAAGTATCTTGAAATTTCTTACAGGTACTATCCTATTACAACCTGGGTCCCTGCCAACTCTTTCAATAGCTCCCTGCTGGCTTTTGCTGCAGCTCAACCAGCTCTTACCAGAGCTGTGCACGAGGGAACACTTACTTTCACCTCTACATGTATTCCCAAGGAAGAATGTCTTCAGTAGTTCATGCAAAAAATTGTCACGCATTTTGCGGTAACATTAATGAGAGCTGCATGTCTAATTCTACACACCGAGGTGGCCTTTCTCCTACACAGGGAGCATTGGAATATTGTCTTTCCTGCCTGAGAGCAATAACAAATACAAGGAATAGACACTACCCAAGTAAGCTGCACAGGGTTTAGATCATTTTATTGGGCATTTAGCAAAGAAGGATGAAAGCAGGATTTCTGCCTTCCAGGTGTTTCAGTGGGGATCACTGGCGCTCAGAGGAAAAATTGCCTACCGAAGCTCGGGGTTTCAATATGAAAGTGCTAACCTGTTCTTTTGTCATACACATCATGCAAAATAGAATGTCACTTTTTGATTTCTGAATAAACACCTGACGCCCTCTGCTGGGTTTCGTATTCTGAATTCACCCCGTCAGCCATGGCTCTTACAGCTGCAGCTCTTACATTCAGTTTCTTTTTGGTTCATTTTGTGCCTCCTGGTTTATGATTGACATAATGTTGTGTAGAACTCAAAAATGGCTCTGACAGCCTCGGCAGCCCTTTGTAGTGTAAACAAAGCCCTGTCACATCCCTGAGGGATGTAGCTATGTGGATCTAATTTTTTAGTATACATCAGACCATAGTCAGTGTAAAAGTCTGACCATTCAGCTCTTTTGGTGCTAATGTTCCAGCCTGGAAGGTTGTAGACTTGTGACAACAGGATTCTGACTGATAGTCTGTGCTGTCTTCTCAACCTGAAGGGTTGGAGATTCCATTTGGTATGTAACAAAGGCTTTAAATGTCTGGAAGTCTACCTGCCCCCTCCAAAACAAAAGCCATCAACTCAGGCCTGGTCTTAGGGCAAGGCAAGCAAGGAGATTGCCTTGGGCCCCACACCTTCATACTCCCCCTCTGAGAACACACCTTCTTCTTTTGTATCCTTGTTTATATTCATGAGGAAGGACGTTCTTCTTGATCTTTTTTCTACTTCCCCACTGCAGTAGTTCAGTTACCTCTTATCTAGCCCAGCATGCTGAACTGACGAATTTGGAGTTGTATCCTCTTCATGTGGCAGGTCTGGAGGCCTTGAAATATTTCACAGGAACATTGGAATGCTGATCTCTTGTGCCCAGAGTACATTTGATAGTTTTTTTCCCAGAGGTGCTGCCAAGGATGTTGTGCCTTCAGAACTGTTAACCTATCCTTTTTCCCTTTCAGAGTGTCAGTCAACCACAGCTCTCCAGATCATGACCAGACGCTGCCATGGAAAAAGAAGGTGCAGTGTGTATGCCAGCACCTATGAATTCGGTGATCCTTGTTACCCAGGCGTCCACAAGCACCTTAATGTGATCTACACCTGTGGTAAGCTTCTTTAACGTTTATTTTGGGAATGTGCTGGTTCAGCGTTCATAGAAGCGGGAGGGGCACGAGTAAGGACGGCAGGAGGGCAAGCACGTCAGCATGTTCAGCCCATATGTAGATGCTTAGTAGAAGCCAAGCAGTTTTATCTTGAGAGACAGGGGCACATGACCCCCCCCATGGGCCCTCTCTGCTCATTGCTTTTGTGCTGGTTCATGAACTAAGATGTCAGCCTATTGTGGCAACGCATGGAAGTTTGTTGTGAAGACAAAGAATTGATGTTGCGAAGACCAGGACTTTAATGGGATTTAAAAAAGAACCAGATAAATTCATGGAGGTTAGGTCCATCATTGGCTATGGGCCAGGAAGGTAGGAAAGGTGTCCCTAGCCTCTGTCAGAGGCTGGAAATGGGTGACAGGAGAGGGTTCACTCAATGATTGCCTGTTCTGTTTACTCCCTGTGGGGCATCTGGCATTGGCCCCTGTTGGAAGACAGGATACTGGTTTAGATGGACCTTTGGCCTGACCCCTTTGTGGCTGTTCTCATGTTCTTAGTTTGAAGTTCAACAAGCTGATTAGGCACTGGATGGCAACTCTGATTGGGAATGTAGACTAACTAGGGGCACGGCAGCCTCCGTGGATGGTGTAATGCTGAGTCTTTCTGTGAGCAGATTGATATGAAAAGTAAAATTTATGGAAAGATCCACTAACTGCTCACCACTGACACTTTGGTAAAGAAATAGATCTTCTGATGTTCCCATTCTGAGTGGACACTGGCACATTGTATTTGCTTGCAACAAGATTTTGGTCTCAAGTATGGAGTCTGTAGGGTGGTTCTCTGTTTATATAATTTTGAACAGCAACAAAAAATATCACTCGCTAACACCCACAGGATTGATGGAAAAAGCAGCCAAACATTAAGCAAACCTTAGGGTATTTGCTATCCAGAGTAATGTCATCAGCTGTAACTATTACATACACTGAATATGGTTTCGTGTGTCATAACGTTAGGCCTGTATTGGGTTTCTAGTTAACCAAGCATCAGGGTTGTGCAACAACTGTTCCTTCCCATCTTTCTGTGGTCTCAAAACAATATCAAATCCATCTTTGTTCAGTGATAGAATTTCACTGATTCATAACATTTGGGAATGATTTGTATCTGTGTGTGTGGGGAGGCAGGGGGCAGTTTGGTAAAGAAGAGGGTTTGTAAATCTGTTGTTTTTCTTTTGGCACTAATAGATAGGAAGGTTTTTTTTTTTTTGAGCAAGTCGGCAGAGTCAGAGTTGATTGTGACACTGCTCTGGGATTTTTTTAATTGGGGTGTGCTCTGTGACTGTATCTGCTGGGGATAGGCTTGTTGTGGTGATGGAGTAGAGTTTGACATGATGCAACAAACAGAAGCCTGGAGTCCAAATAAAACTCAAAATACTCAGCAGATGCGCTCCCACCTGGAAATCTCTTCCTAATGTTTGTGCCACGTTGTCAGGCCGCTGAATTATGAACCTGATCCAAAGCACTCTAGTGCCAAAGGGAGACTTTCTTTTTAACGAACTTTGGGTCAGATGCTGAATTCCCAGTTGCTAGTCATGTCCTAAATGGAGCAGAAAACATACTGTGGCTGGAAGATGAAAATGGTGCTTTCTGTTTCTTAACTGGAGAGCTCTGTCCCATGCCCAACCACATCAACATCACTGCCAGCAACAGGGTGTTGTGAGACCTCCCTCTGAGCCAAGTTTGACTTATGTTTCACTGAAAGCTGAATTCTTTAAAACAACCAAACAAAACCAAATAACCCTAAACAATACATCACCACTTCCAACTAAATTTGGTTGCCTGCTATTGAGATAAATGAGTTTTGATGTTTGTGGCCGAGGGAGGGAAGGAGCTTCATGTCTGGGATGTTTAGGAAATAGTTTGGATGAGAAATGCAGAGCAGTTGTAGCTGTCTCAGTCCCAGAATATTTTGGAGACAATACGGAGGAAGTAATATCCTTTATTTGTGAGAGACAGAAGCTTTGCAGTGCCAGAGATCAATTCTGGTTTGTGAAGGGTACTTACTTCACAGCCAAATTCAAGGTGGAACAGATTATTTAGCATAAGTAGTTACTACATATTCTAAGGGGCTATTCAAATTAGAGTGGCTATTCACAACCTGAAGTTAAAGGACAAAAAGAATGGTTCAGTTAGTTACAGACTGTGATAAATCATACATCCAGTGCCTTTGTTCAGTCTGTGATTTTTAATATCTAGCAAAGTTATGAATTGATGCTCCCAGGCTTGTCTTTTGAAACTATTGTGCAGTTTTTCGTCAAAGACAGCTATTGATAAGTCAGTGACTGCATTATGAAAAGTGTTGACACACAGGAAACGTTTTTGTTTCTTATAATTTCCTGTGTGAATTCAGTCGAGAGCGTAGCGATTGTCTCGTTTCGCCCACATAGTTGTTATTGGGGCATTTAAGGCGCTGGATGTGATAGACCGGTTGTGGTAAGCATGTGTAGGATCCAGTGATCTTGAAAGGTCAGTTGTGGGAGATGTTGATCAGTGTAACAGAGGAGATATGTCTGCAGGTTTTTCATCTATTGTCCTGGCAGGGTCAGGCGTCTGAAGGTCAGAAGAAGGAAGTCAGGAAAAAAAATCTTTCAGGATGGGGTCACCGTTGAATATGGGTTGTATGTGTTTGATGATACACAGTATGGGTTCCATAGTAACAGAGAGAAAGCCCTGCTAGTGTATATGCTTCAAAAACAAAAAAAGCAGTCCAGTAGCACTTTAAAGACTAACAAAATAATTTATGAGATGATGAGCTTTCATGGGACAGACCCACTTCTTCAGATCATAACCATACCAGAACAGACTCAAACAGACTCAAAGTAGGGGTTCCAGTCTGGGGCAGCAGGTGACAACTAGGTGAGTGTGGCCAGAGGATTATTTCTGTATTGAAGCAGGTTCTTTTGGTGTATTTGGGTGGAACATTCCATGATATGATCTACTTTGATGGAGTGTCCTCATTTGGTGAAGGTGATTGTGGTATGCAGGAAGTTAATGGGAGTGTGAGAGTGGTCCAGGGAGAGTTTAATGAATGGGTGGTGGTGATAGTGGAAGTTGTGATGGAAATCTGTGAGGGAGTTTTAAGCCATGTGTCCAGAGGACAAAAATATCAGGGTATCTCAGGTGTATCACTGACTTCATGGTGAAGCAATCTGTAACTTACTAACTTCCTCTTTTTGTCTTATGAGGTCTTATGAGTCACTCTACCTTGAATGGTCCCAACTACTTATGTTAACCAATCTGTTCCATCTTGCATTTTTCTGTGATGCTTGCAGTATCTTGCCCAGTTCAGACAAAGAGCTCTGTGTGGCTTGAAAGCTCATCTCTCTCACCACCAGAAGTTGGTCAAATATAAGTTATCTGTCTGTCTAGTTCAGATGTAGGGCAGCTGGGTAATCCTTCACTTCAGCTTTCCAAAAGCTGAATGTCTTGTTGCTCCATTTATGATAGTTGCCCTACTTTTATGCAAAGAAACTCATCACTAGGAATGGAAGGGGGGCATGCCTGGGTTAGCAAAGTGCCTCATAAGCCTGTTGTTTTGGCTTGCCTCCCCTGTGTGAATCCTGGACTCCTTTGTGGAGACCCTTCCAGGGATTTATATACAGTGCATGCTCAGTTATTGGAGTCCCTCCACATCTCATTATTTGAAACAGGGTGGTGTTTCTAGATGAAGTTGTAGAGCATAATTCCGTTTCAGATAACCGGGAAGCTTTACAAAAACCAGGGAGGAGACTAAGAGCCAGGGTGGAACTGTACAGGAGATTTAATATAGGCTGGGTCTACAATGTCTGCAGAAGATCGAATGCTTAGGTTCAATCTTCCGGGTTGCCATTTCATGCATGCATGAAACAGCACATGCCGGGGTCAATGTCAACCTTGAAATGTCTTGAGAGCCATAAGGATTAGGGAATGTCAGCAGGAGGAATGCTCCCATCAACGTTCTGCAGTGAAGATAGGGACCAATGTTGATGGCTGCAAAATTGATTTTAGGTATGCAGTTGGCATGCCTAAAATTGTGTAACAGCCGTTGATATTCCCAGTAAGTGTAGCTGAGACAGAAGAATGACTCTGCTGTTTGCAGCGTGGCAAGGCAGCATCACAGACAACTGAGGATGCTCAGCCATTAGGCACAGTTACTGGAGTTGATGATATAGTGGTCTTCACATGTTGGAACTCTAGATTCCCTAGGATCATTGCAGCCTTTCACATGATTGAGGAGACCAGCTGGATGTTATACAGTTTGTTGTGTGAAGGGCTTTCAGATGAACTCTTAAAAATCTGGGAGCCAGTTTTCTCTATGTAAGTATTAAATAACCCCAGGTACTTTCTGTAAAAGCTGACGTCTGTCCAGGGGCCATTCATGAAAACTGGCTACTATCCTTAACCAAGAACTGGCTGCATTTCAATGTTGTTGCATGCGTTCATAGCTTGTGAAGCACTTTGGGATCTTTCTGGATGAAAAATGTTATAGAAGTGTAAATGGTTAGCTTTTTAAGCTAGGCCTTAAAGTAATAGCATTTCATATCAAAATGACAGAAACAGGATGAAATTCAATATGAACTTTTAAGTATTACACTAAAGAAGGATCAGCAGTTTCCCAAATTCAAAAGGGGAAATGACTGCCAAGGAAGATGTATTGCAGAAAAGAATCTCGGCATTATAGTGGATCACAAACTAAATATGAGTCAAGAATGTAATAGTATTTTAACAACAACAAAAAAATCCAATCCACCTAAAACCATCCTAGGATGTTGTGAGTAAGACTTGAGAAGCAATTCTTCCACTTTACTCAGCACTGAGAAGCTCTGTATTATGATGTCCAGTTCTGGGAACCACATTTTGTGAAAGATGAAGACAAATTGAAGGAGAGTAACAAATATGATTAAAGGTCTAGAAAACAAGACTTACGAAGGAAGATGGAAAAGCCTTGCTTTGTTTAGTCTGGAGTAGAGAAGAGGAGGAGTCATATGATAACAGTCTTTCAGTACATAAAAAGTTGTTACAAAGAAGAGGGTGGTAAATTGTTCTCCTTAATCACTGAGGACAGGACAAAAAGTAGTGAATTCAACAAAGGCAGTATAGGAGAATCTCCCTGTCAGGGTAGTTAAGCACTGGAACAAACTGGCTTGTGGAATCTTCATCACTGGAGTTTTTCTTATATGTGTTTGCCTTTAGGGTACCACTGTTGACACCACAGAAAGTTGATGTTACTGTGGGAGTGTTCCAGAGAGAGGTTAGTGGACAGGTGTGGTTGTTGAAGTTGTGAGGGACATTGATGAGGTAGTCCAAGTCATTGGTTCAGAGGATGAAAATATTGGTATCTTAGGAAGATCCAGTGCATGGTGCATTTGTTCAGCAGTACTACTTCAAGTGGTCCCATGAAGAGGCTAGCGTATTGTGTCCATTCATGTAAGGGTGCAGTCTTTATTCAGAGGAAAATTTCAGCTGTGAATGGCTGACAATTAGTTCAGTGGTCACTCAACAACTCATAAAGGACGTTAATGCTGAAAATCTTGATGTGTTGATGTTAAGTAATTAGGTTCTTTAAGTTTCTGCAGGTTGCTGACGTGCTCATTAGATTAATTCTTAGGCAGGCATTCAGTACCCTGAACAATTAAGATACATTGTTGTGGACCACATGTATATCAACATCTCTTTCTTTCTTCACACTATAAGGTTATCCTGTTTTCTTTACAGTTTGGTGTTTCTTCTCTCTTCAATTCAGAGAGTAACTCAGCCAGACCCAACCTGAAGGTTTTGGAGGTGGGGGGCAAACTGTGATTTTGATACTCCCCCCACCCACATTCAGTACAGAGGAAAATGGAAGCTAGAATGAAATTTTGCATTTATTTACTTTGCATTCAAAATGAATAATGTGAGCAAAATTATTGATTTTTTTCCTTGCTTTTCATCAGTCCTAACACAATTATAATGCATAGGGTAAACCGCCCATTAGCTGACATGTTAAAGGTTTAATCTTTTTTTGAGCTGTACACAGTGCTTCTGGTCAGTGCTATGAATAGTTGCCTTTCAAGCTGCAAATGATTTCCTTCCAAAGGAACTGATTTTTGGGAAGCTAAAAAAAATCTGTGTTGCTTGATACTGAATGATGTCTAGTTCTGAGATGCAACACTACTGCACTAGGCCATCAATTTGTGTAAATATTTAGAACCTTGCTTTTTGTGCTTTTGCAAACTGGGCAATAAAGTGTTAGAGACAATGTTTTGAAGCTATTTTGTGTTCTAGTTAGAAATGGTGGCCAGTCCAACAAGTCTCCCTTTCAGCATGGAAGAATGAAGGTATGTTTTTATCAGTTTTAACTTTGAAAAGTTATGCTCTCCATGGGACAAGAGAGCTGAAACCTTTCCTGGTGAGTTATTGTGAATGTGATGACATCATAGTAACATAAATCTGTTAAATTTTAATTCATTTTATCATTTTGGCATTCACTTAAAACTATTAAAAAACCTACACAGAAGAACATTATTGCAATTAGAATATAAAGGAATGCATATGTTAAACGGTACTTGTTAAAAACACCAGTCAGGTATTCAAAAATCAGGGCTTTACTATACTTTAACAGCGATAGCCTACAACAAATACACAATCCTTAGTCTTACAAGAATTTGTGATTCTCCTTTTACAATCTTATTAAAACCTCATGCTAAATTTTTCAAGTCTAGCACAGACACAACTTCATGGGCACAGCATCTATGGGATCACAGCTCATAATAAGGCAGAAGAGCTATTGTGGGTCACTGGCCAGCTTTTACTAAGTGGTGTTCAACACTAACTCAACTGTCTGGGGCTGGGTCTACACAGCAAAGTTATCTCAAAATAACAGCAGTTATTTTATAATAACTTTGGCAGCATCCAAAGGATGTCTATGCTATTTTGCTATCGGCATTTGGTCAATCTTCCTAAGGCAGTGGTGGCTTTCACTGATCAAACAGATACATCATCATCATCATCCAGGTTTATGCCAGAGGACAGTACACTTCCGAGGTAGCACCACTTGTCAACAGCCTTAAGGATGGTATCACTGCACTGTTGGGCTCTTTCCAAACAGGCTCAGGCATAACCTCTGTCTTCTTGAGGCTCACTGTGAGTCCAAAACAGTGAGCAGAAGTAACGACATGATCAAAAAATTCCTGTGCATCCTTGACTGAGAGAACCAACAATGCACAGTCATCAGCAAACAGAAAGTCATGGACAGCTGTAGTAAACACTGTGGTGCAAGGCTGGAGTCTCTGGAGGTTGAAAATACTGCCATCTGTTCAGAACTGAATAGGTATTCCCAACATGCAGTCCTTGATAGCAACTAGTAGCATCGTTGAAAAGTGGATGCTGAACAGGAGAAGAGCAAGGCCACATCCTTGCTTTGTACGGTCTCTCTGTTGTTAATGACGTGACCTAGCTTACCATCATGAAAAGACTGAGCAAAATTGATAAATTTTTCAGGACAGCCAATTCCCTCAAGTATTTTCTAGAGCCCATTTCTGTTGATGATGTCGAATGCTTTGGTCAAGTCGATGAAAATCACACAGAGGTCCTGACATTTATCTCTACATTTCTTTTGTATCTGTCCGGCTATAAATTTCATGTTGATAGTGCCTGAACCAGCATGACAGCTGTACTGGCTTTCAGGAATGATGCCATTTTTGAACACATGTAGCGTAAGCTCATTGTAAAGGATGTGGGTCAGAATCTTACCAGCTATAGAGAGCACAAAGCTCCCTGATGGTCATCACTATGGGCTCAGTCACCCTTTTGCTTGTATATGTGTACCATCAGGGCATCTTTGAAGTTCTGGGAAATAGCTTCTTCTTCCAAATGGTGATAAATAAAAGGGTGAGACAGCGCGTCAGCTGGCCAACAGCAGCCAGCTGATGGAATTGTATCACTCTCAAGTGCCTTTCCAGATTTCATCTAACAGCTTTTGTACCTCATCAAGAGCTGGTGGTATGACCAGCTGAATCATTAGCCCACCGAGGAATCTCTTCAAGAATGCTCCTGTCAGAAGTTGAGGTCTGGTTTAACACTTTGTGAAAATGGCAGCCCAGATGCAAGAATTTTAGCACTATCTGTGGTCAGAGTGAGGCCATCAGCAGTATGCATTGGTGTGCAACCAGCAATGCGTGGCCCATAGACTGCTTTTAGCCCATCATAGAATGCTTTAAAATGATGTCTGTCAGCTGCACCCTGAAATTTAACTGCTTTATATTTCCACCAGTCCTCTTTCATTTGCCGTAATTTGACTTGTGCCTCCTGCTTAGCTCAAATATGCTGATTTCCTGGAGGCACACGCTTCATTGTTGATCTGGGCCAGGTGAGTCATGTGCATCTTATCAAGAAGAGCTTGGGCATCTCTGTCCTTGCTGTCAGACCAGACCTTATGCTTGTGTTTTGGAAACTGAGGATTTTGACAGCAGTTCTGGAGGTCATTTCTTTGATGTTAATCCAATCATCCTCAATAGTGGATGGCTGCTCTGGACCTTCAGCGATGATGACTAAGGAAGAGTCAAGACTGAGTTGAAACAGAGCCTATGTCTTGAGGATTTCAAGTTTACCTACATCCAGCCTTTTTTTCATTTACAACAGAATGATGACATCCTGATGGACAAAGGTTCAAGTGGACAATGCTGCATACCATGTAGTGGTCCAGACCAGGAGCCAGTGCCAGGCATTGCACAAGTCAACTTAACATCAGAAAGATCTCTTTGTTTTGTGGTGAAGTAGTAAATCATATGCCAATGCTTAGCCCAAGGGTGCATCCAAGTTGCTTTGTATTTGTTTGCCTGCTGGTTATGTATAATGGGCAACCTCATGCTGCACACCGGTTTGAAGAAGAAAAATGCCAATTGAGTTCTCACTTCCAATACCGGGATGTCCAAGCACCTTGGGCCATGTGGTGCAGTGTTGACCATCTCTAGCATTGACATTGCCAAGTATATATAGCTTGGATTTAAAAGGTACTGAAGAGATCACTGAATTCAGGCTAGTGTAAAAAGCCTCCTTTTTATCATCTATGGCAATCAAAGTGGGTGCATATGCACTAACAAGCACAAGGCATTGTGCCTGCCTCGGACTAAGATTTATGGTCATAAGGCAAGGGTTGATGGCACATGGCTCAGTTTCAAGCTGGGGGACTAGTGGCATCCTGATGGCAAAACCGGCTCCTTGCTTGCGGTGGATGACCCTCAGGGTAGCCCACACAGTAATATGAAGAGCCTGATCCAATCTCTGTGAACTGGCTGGTACCAGAAATAAGTGTTTCCTTTAAGGCTGAAACATTGATGTTATAACGTTCAAGTTCTCTACCAGTGATTGCTGTCCTGCATTCATGGCGACCAACACTAACAAGAAGTGTGCATTTGTTCCAGGATGCAAAGCATAGTTTCTGTTCAGTCATTGATTTTCACTTGTGACTGCAAAATTGGATATCCAGTCAGTCGCTGTTAACCAACAGGAGTCAATTGGAACAGGCTGTGTTTAGGGATTGTTTTCTCTCCCTTCTCTTCTTTTGAAGAAAGCAGAGCTGTCCCTAATTGGGGTTGGTGTGTCACGAAGACAAGATATGGGAGCTGCTGTTGTTCCAGTTCAGTAGACAGATGAACATCACACCTGGGCCTCCTACATGCAGGTTTGTGGCTAAATGCTTCCAATGTAGCTAAATGTTTCCAATATCCTCCACTTGCATCCGACATCACTTGCCCGTTGCCATAGGACTTTCATCAAGAGGTAAATCTTTAGCATCAAGAGAGACATCTTCACATATGACTGGCTTTAAGAGAGTGCAGCTTTGTGAGTTCCAGCCCCTCCCTCTCTTCACAGACCAACCATCGTGCACAGGCACAAGAACAGTGATGTGCACGGGAGGGAGAGAGCACAAGTTGGAGATCAGAGTTGCCTTCTCCCAGACTGATGTGCCTGAAAAGGCTTAGCGAGCTCTGCCTGCCCTAGTTTGGAATCAGTTTCCCTCGTCCTAGGTACTGTTGGTCAATGGTACCTTATTGTGTATTAGTTGACACAGCGCCCCATGGAGGACATCCCCAATTTGCCCACCCTGAGGACGCACCTCAGCAATATGGCGCCCCAGTGTGATTTCTTCCATTTTAAGAAAGGAAGTGTTTACACTGCCTTTAAAACAATCATTAGTCTTTGCACACCACCTTGCTTGTTGCCATGGGCTAACAGCTTAAAGATCTTTTAAAGCAACAGCTGCACTAAATCTTTTGTGACTTGGTCTGGTTAAAGGTGCTGTGCTAAGAAGGGGACACCAACTCATGAAATTTTCTTTTCTTTTCCTTTCTTTTTTTTCCTTTATCCAGTAGTGGAGAGCTGCATACTGGGAAAACTCGTCTTCCACACTGCACCATTATCTAAACCTGGCACTGAACCAAACTTTAATGTTTCAGTGTTACCAGTTTTCAGGAATGTTTTTTATGTTGGAGGTTTTTCATCTGGTCCTTAACACAGCTAATGGAAACCTAATGTACATGAGAGATCACTATCTAATCTGACTGCCAATTACTTGCTTGTTTCAGTCATCTTCTACATACAAGATAACTTGTACTATTTCCATTGCAGCTAATCTATGCTTATAGGAGTTTCATAAAAGATGCCAAGGATATAACATGATACTCAGAGGACTGAGAAATGATTCTATTATGCTGACCTGAGATAACACAGGACCCTACTGCTGACTGGAATAATTACAATAAACTACTCAAGCAAGGAGAAAACTGGAGTTAGACAGCAAGTTAGATGAGACCTGTAATTATTAACTTACAACTTGAAACTGGATTCAATCTACATAACTCTAGAAGAGGAACTTAACAATATGGAAGTGGCAAATGGTTGGAAGTAGTTTAGTAACTAGGTTAAACTTTTTTGTGCTGCTGTTTAAATAACTAGAGGTACCTGTGATGGTGTTCAGTAATCACCCTGAACCCAATGTGCTTGAGATTCTGAGATGCCATATGCAGCTCAATAAAAGTTGGGAGCGGAGGGCACCTGAGCAGGGATTAGTGGCAGAATGCTAGGAGAAAGAAGGGTGTTTGGGGGAAGGAGCTGATGGCAGAAGGGCCACTGTGGGAGAAAATGTTTTATCCAAGGAAAGCAAGAGGCACAAATAAGGTCAGTGATTTGAGCATTGGCTTGTAGACCCAGGGTTGTGAGCTCAATCTTTGAAGAGGCCATATGGGGCAAACAGAGTAAAAAATATCACTCAGGGAGGGTGCTTGGTCCTGTCTTGAGGGCAGGAAACTAGACTTAAAGACTTCTTGAGGTTCCTTCCAGCTCTGTGAGATATGTATGTCTCCATTTATTTATTTAAAGGTGTGGAGATGAAGTTGAAGCTATGCTGGCTGGGCACAGCACAGGGCAAGGGTGAAGGGAGTGTGTGTGTGTGTGTGTGTGTGAAGGCATCATGGATGAGTTTGAATATAATGTGGAAGGAGACAAATAGCCACTGAAGGGATTCAATGGGGGAGATGAGACCAAGGGCCTACATCAGTCTGATTTTAACAGGCTTCTCCAATAGGGGTTAACTATGGACAAATCGGCATTACTACATTGTTGCCCTTAAGTACTTGTGTTGAATTCCAAATACAGGAAACTCTTTCATATCCAGCAGCCCCGGGACTGGGAGGTTGCTGGATATTCAAATATTCTGGATAATATAGAGGTATACCTAGCAATGCATAACACTAAAGAAAAGCAAGATCAGATATTATGAAACAAGCAAAAATGTATGCAGAGTACTTTATTTACCAACAACAGTAGTATTGTGCACTGTAAACTTATACTGTTTGCTGTGTTTATTTGTACTTACTTCCACTGTACTGCATTTACAGAAAACGTAACTAAAATGTACTTAAATTTGAATTGCCGGTTGTTTGGGAGTTCCGGACGATGTAATGCTGGATATGAAAGAGTGTACTGTATGATTTCTTAGCTCAGAATTTGTGACTGTGGTGAGTGCTTAATGCTTGTATTGTTCATGAGACAGCAACAGCAAGAAGAGGCGTAATCGAGTGACCCATTCATTCCCTGGTGACTTTGGCAAACTGAGGACAGGGACACCATCTCTATCCATGCAGCCTAACATTTGATCAGTCATTTCCTAGCAGACTGTACCCTCTATAATTTTGTTTGGCTGTGCTGAAGCTTTTAATGTGCCTGTGTACATCTATATGAATAATAAGCAAGAGGGAACCTAAGTGGTACAAGTGCAGCCAGGATAACAAGGTGAAAAATGTGTGCAGAACTTGCAGAATGTAATCAAATGTTTGGTTCAAACAGTGGAGCTGCAGGAAAGATATTTTTCATGTATATCATTCTGCTTTGGATCATTGTAAAATGGATCCTTTGCACTTCCTCTCTCTTTCTTCAGCCACATCTCCCTTTCTCTCTGTTCCCTGAGGCAATGATTTTTATCTCTGGGTCTCTGTTTCTTTTCAGTAAAAATTGAGTTTCAGGACCTTTTCCTTTAGGTGACACCATTACTTGCCCCACCTGAAAAGCAGAGCTCAGCTGCCTCAATGCACTTATTTTTCCTAATTTATATCAGAGACACACTCATTCTACTTTGGTAATAATGAGCTACTATGTGTAGGCCAGCTAGACCTGACCTGTTCAGATGCTTCCATACATATGACTCAAATCAAGCTAACACTGAGCTGTTGTTTCAGCAAGGACAGCACTCTTTAGGAGACAGCAGCTAAGTGTGGCTCTTCCTCGTTCATACAGGGAGACCTGCAAAGGAAAAAGTATTTGAGCTGATGCCCCTTTCCTTTTTTTTTTTTTCTGGTGGGTGGGTCTGGGAGGTGTCTATTATTAAGGCTGCCTGACATTTCCTGTTATAAGATCCTATGTCCAGTTGCTTATAATTTTGCCAAAGTTCAACCATTTTTGCTGACAGTATCTAGGGTTGGTGTCTGTCCCAGGCTGATTTTTTAAGCATTTCAGTCATAATGAATGGCTCAGCTGTTTCTCAGAGGCTGTGTCTACATGAGAAGCCTCCATGACAGCAGGCCCTGGTGGAATGGATTTCCCAGCAAAACTTCTGTTGACAGATTGCGGCTACGCATAAAAGTAGATCAAAAGAGCAATCCTCTCTGTCGACAGAGAGCAGCCAGATGGCCTCCCCCTCTCTTGACAGAATGTCTGACCAGAAGCTCTGC
This sequence comes from Carettochelys insculpta, assembly GCF_033958435.1. Classification (NCBI taxonomy): domain Eukaryota; kingdom Metazoa; phylum Chordata; order Testudines; family Carettochelyidae; genus Carettochelys; species Carettochelys insculpta. The sequence continues at coordinate 194,194,579 of NC_134139.1, forward strand.
AAACAAGGCTGCCTGGGCAACTGGAAGGCCTGTCGACAGAAGGGCTCTGGAGTGTCTACGTGGCTGTTCTGTTGACAGAACATGGTTGAGAGAGGTGTTATACCTGAATGGGGAGGGGTATAATGCTGCCAAAGGATGTGCCAGGTTTTGGTGACAAACTGTTGACAAAGCACATTTTGTGTGTAGATGCTCTGTGGTTTTTCCTTACAAAAACCCAGTTTAGCCAGGAAAAAGCCACTTAGACGTAGCCAGAAGGAAGCTATGAAAAGATACTTCATGATACTTATATTAAAAACGCTTAGTAAGAGTTTCTTTAAAAATTCTAGCCCCTCCCCCCCCGGATCTAGAGCAGGATTTAAAATTTTGCAAGGGGATGGCCTGGTGTCAGGCTGTCCCAATGAAAATCCACCAAATTTGGTCAAGTTGTTAGGCCTTTTTTTAAAAATTGCACTTTGCACATGCTCAGTAAAGACAACTTCCTTTTTAGCAGCTAAACTCTCCAGGATTCCATTTGCACTAAACATGCTTGAGCCTTCATATCCCCACGGAGCGTCTCATCATGCTTCCAACCCAGGGCCACGAGGACAAAGCCAAGCTCAGCTCTAGAGAAATGATTTTCTCTGAAAATATTTTTTGAAGTCTGTTTTCTGTTTATTTTCCACACAGGTAACTAAACTGGTCCTTTGGCCCTTTTTAATAAAATAAAGTGTGTTATAAAGCATGTTTCCCAAATTCATAAATGCATAGACTTTAAGGGCAGGAAGGATCATGATGCTCAGCCACGCTGGCCTAAACAGGTCATAGGATTTAACCTCAGGGTTCCTGCATCTACCCCTTGTATTTTGTGGGATGCTTTATATTTAAATATTTTTTATTTGGGGGATTTCTGCTTCCCTGGCTATACTGATATCATGTAGGGTATGTGTAGCTGCATACTGCAGTGAAAGGCCATCTGTGTCCTCCCTTTGTTGTCTAGCTACACGCAGCAGTGAAAGACTCTGGGGTGGGGGGATTCCCTTCAGACTGAGGCTGCAGATACCATTGATGCTCACTACGTTTCTGCCCTCCCTTTGACATTGTTTAGCTGGGCTATTCATGCTCTGCTCCTTTAATCTTTCCTCATAAATCAATCTGTGCAGCTTCTTAATTGTCTCTTTGTTGCTCTTCTCTGGATCCTCTGCCATTTATCTATATCTACACGAAGCAGGATTGTGCTTTTCCTTCCCTGAGGCTGGCAACGCTTTGCCATTCCTCAGCCTTATCTTAGCAACAGCCAGGATTCTCACACGGTACAGTGCCACTTGCAGGTCTCTGGTTGCACTGCACCCTCCCACCAGTTGTGGTATGGTTGCAGGTCTTCTGTAACTTGGGATGTCAATGAACTTCTCTCAGGCATGGGGATCAAAGTAAACACTAACCTCTTAGGTTGATCACAGAACAAAAGCATTTAAAAAAACCCTGTATCGCAGAGGATGCAGATAGTTTCCCTTTCAATTGGTTTTCTACTCACCTCAGTCATTACTCAGTACTGAAAACAGGGAATACAACTGGTGCTGCATGAAGTGAGCAATGATCCAGACCACGTTAAATCCCTCCAGAGGTTCTTTAACTGCTAATTCCTTACTCAGCTATGAGGGACCAATTCTTTCTTTATCACCCATCTGAACAATTGCTTTGCAGGAGAAAAGATTCTGGATGCTAGTTAATTCAAGAGAAACAGCCTTATTTTGAAATAAGCTATTCTGGAAGAGTGCATCCACACGCAAAAACGGGGATCAAAAGAGCGATCTCCTCTTTTGAAAGAGAGCATCCACACAGCCCCCGCTCTTTCGAAAGAACAGGCCAGGGATCAAAAATGAAGATGATTCTTTCAAAAGAAGGGTCCTGTGGCGTGTCTACTCATGCTTTCTTTTGAAAAAAGCTTTTGAAATGGGTTGCTCTTCCTGAAAGGGAAAAGGAAGAGTGATTTTGAAAGGAGCACCACATTCTTTTGATTTGCTTTTGAAAGAATGCTTTTTATGTGTAGATGCTCCAGGGCCTCTTTTGAAAGACTCCCTTCTTTTGAGAAAAAGCTTGCTAGTGTAGGTGCAGCCAAGGTATGCCTTCCTTTGGAGGTCTGTTTGCCCCAATCCCTAAATGGCCTCCTCAAGGATTGAGCTCACAAACCCTAGGTTTAGCAGGGCAATGCTCAAACCACTGAGCTATCCTTCTCCCTATATAAAACACTAATTGGAGATACACATCTCCTAGAACTGGAAGGGACCTCAGGAGGTCGTCTAGTCCAGTCCCCTGGCCTCTTAGCAGGACCAAGCACCATCCCTGGTCAAGTGTCATGTGCTCAGAGCCCAAACCTGCCCAAGGAATAAGTGTGACAGAGCATGTGAAGTAGTCTTTTGCTTGAGGATGGCAACTTTCAAGTCTGTAACTGTGTGTCCCAGGAGGCTAAAATGTTCTCTCTCTCTCCCAACCCCGCAACCTCCCCCAGTCTTTACATTTGCACAGCATGACTGCAGAATCCATGCCTTTACAATAGTGAGTTGTAAATACCCTCATGATGTGTTGGAATATCCTTTGCCCCAATCCACTCCCTTTCTGCTCCCCAGGAACTAGCATTTAAAATTAGCTTTAGGCACATAGGATTAATTTGATCACCCAAACGTTCTGATGACCTAATTTAGGTGCCAATATTTAGAGTTGAAGTCTGAGACGTGCTTTTTGGTCATGCAGCTCTGGGAACACTGAAGACCATAAGTTAAGACATTCACATCTTACTTACCTAATTAGTTCACTAAGCTGTGACAAATTGATTGTCCAATATACTTCATTGTCTCATCTGGTTTGTAATTTTCACGTGGTATGGAAAAAGATGTATTATGGTAGTCATCACCTAGATTGAAAAAATGTTCACATCAAATTCTTTCTTTGTTTTTTTTAAACCCAAGTCCCCCAAACTCTACAGTATTTAGCCCCAGTAGTGCTTACAAATGTCATACATTGATCAAAGGGCCCAGCTTCTGTTGCAGTAAGGATCAGCCTGATTTCCCGTACAGAAGAAAGGCAAACATTCTCCCTTGTGTCATTAATCATTATGAAAACCTTCTGTGTGCGTCTCATATGTCTAGGAAGAATAGAGGTTAAGAACTGCACAGCTCTATTGCTTTCTGTCAAAAGGCATCTGCTACCCAGTGAACTGGGGCAGGAATTTGTGCAATGTAAATTTCCTGCCAGTGCAAAACGATTTCCCGTCTGTTATGGTGCTAACAACAGATTGATTCTCCCTTCCTCCTCTGGCTTCGTCCCTGAACCTCACTTCATTAGAAATAAAAGGGCATCTGACAGAGAAGTAGGGGAGATGGTCAAGGTCCAGGTCTGTATTTGTGCTCTCAGTTTTCCCTTGGGTTCCCATTTAACGCTGTCCCGGTGGTGATTTTCTGCTGACAGCATATACGCATGCTCATATTTAATTTGCAGATGCTGATGCTGGCTTCCAATAACACGAGAAGCAGACACTTTAAAGAGCCCAGTGGCTGACTGACCTATCTTTTGTTTCCAGCTGGCCAGAAAGTTGCCCTCCCCACAACTGAATGATGACTTGGTCATGGCTGAGCCATATGACCTCCAGTCTGGATAGCTGCAGGTCACTGTATTTAAGAATCATAGAATCGTAGAATATTAGGACTGGAAGGGACCTTGAAAGGTCATCGATTGCAGCCCCCTGCCCTCACGACAGGACCAAGTACTGTCTAGACCATCCCTGATGACACTTATCTAACCGTTCTTAAATATCTCCAGAGATGGAGATTCCACAACCTCCCTAGGCAATTTATTCCACTGTTTGACCACCCTGACAGTTAGGAACTTTTTTCTAATGTCCAACCTAAACCTCCCTTACTGCAGTTTAAGCCCATTGCTTCTTGTTCTATCCTCAGAGGCCAAGAAGAACAAGCTTTCTCCCTCCTCCTGATGACACCCTTTTCGACACCTGAAAACCGCTATCGTGTCCCCCTCAGTCTTCTCTTTTCCAAACTAAACAAGCCCAATTCTTTCAGCCTTCCTTCACAGGTCATGTTCTCTAGGCCTCTGACCATTCTTGTTGCTCTTTTCTGGAGCCCCTCCAATTTCTCCACATCTTTCTCAAAATGCAGTGCCCAGAACTGGACACCATACTCCAACTGAGGCCTAACCAGTGCAGAGCAGAGCGGAAGAATAACTTCTCGTGTCTGGCTCACAACACACCTGTTAATGTATCCAAGAATCATGTTAGCTTTTTTTGCAACAGCATCACACTGTTGACTCATATTTAGCTTGTGGTCATGAGCACCGAGAACTCAGTAAATCTCCCACTGCCTCTGATTATGGTTTCCTTGCCACTCATACTCACTGAGACCACGTTACCCCTGTATTGCTTGTGCTGAACTGGCTCGCAGGATCAGTTCATGGCCTTGTGTCATGCCCAGTGTTCCCCCTAATTTTTTTCCATTCATGGGCAGAATAAATGTTGTTGTGTGCATTGAGGCATGTGCAAATGTGCACCACCAGTGGACACACATGCTGCCAGCTGTGGGTGGTTGCAGGCATTTTGCTAACCAGCTGGGTGCACCCGAATCTCTCTTAAGTGGCTGCCCAAGTGCTCAGCTCACCGGGGACATTGGCCTTGCCATTAAAGGCTTGCATAGCATTGGTCTAAACTACCTAACAGAATTTACCTGACTGCACTATAAATAATACAAAATAATTACCCCATCACCCATGGCTGAACTCTTTTCTCCAGAACAATCACTCTGTATCTGACCTCCCAGTGCTTGTCCTCAAACGAAACCTGTACAAAATTTTCCAAAGACAAGCCTGGGAGCTTAAATTCATAAACGTGCTAAAACAGCAAGAAGTCCTGTGGCACCTTATAGACTAAGAGATGTTTTGGAGCATAAGCTTTCGTGGGCAAAGAGCTGCTTTGTCAAATGCATGAGTGTAGGTTCAAGAGGAGGGTCTAGGTTTATTGGCTCATGAAAAGGAGGGAGTCCCAGTTCAGAGGAGGGCCAGAGTTGACAAGGACAGTTCAGTCACAGAGGACGTGACCCATTATTAGCAGCTAAGATGGAAGCCTGAACATCAAGAGCGGAGAAACTGCTTTTGTAATTGGCTAGCCACTCTGAGTCTCTGTTCAGTCCTTGGCTGATGGTGTCAAATTTGCAAATGAATCATAGCTTTGCAATTTCTCTTTGGAGTCTGTTTTTGAAGTTTTTTTTTGTTGCAGGCTGGCTACTTTTAAATCTGTTACTGAGTGTCCAGGGAGACTGAAGTGCTCGACAGGTTTTTGTATGTTAACATTCCTGATATCTGATTTGTGTCCCTTTATTCTTTTACACAGAGACTGTCCAGTTTGGCCAATGTCTATTGCAGAAGGACATTGCTGGCACATGATAGCATATATTATATTAGTAGATGTGCAGGTGAATGAGCCCCTGATGGTGTGGTTGATGTGGTTATGTCCTGTGACAGTTTAGAGTTCATAGCGACAATAGTTTTACCTGTCATTTAAACAATCTGTAACCCACTAGCCCTTTCTTGTCTTATGGTTGCAGAGGTGTTAATTGCCTACTTCATTTGAATTGTTTCTTGCTGTATGTTAACTCTGTGCTTAAAAATCTGTTTGAGCTAGTATTTAGCTTCTATTTAGCTATGACACTTTTCTCGGACCTGAGGAAGAGATCTCTGTAGCCTGAAATCATGTCTCTTTCACCACCAGATGTTGGCCCAAAAATGATATTATCTTATCCACCTTGTCTCTCACATACAAATAAATAATAGCAATATTTTTTAAACTGTTTTAGTGTTTTCAGTTTTGACTGCCACTGTAGAACTAAGTGCTTCCCAGGCAAATTACATGTAAACCTTGAGGTCCCTAATGTACTTCGTGGAATCTCAAGTAAGCATACTTGGCTCAATCTAATTCTTGACCTTCTCCCCCACCCCTCCACTCTCTGATTTGCTCACCTTGATTATCTTTTTCTGATTTGTCCTCCTTGCTTACTGTTTTTGGTTCTCTGTGCCTTAAATATTGAGTCTGTTCTGGTCTGGCTATGGTCTGAAGAAGTGGGTCTGTCCCACGAAAGCTCACCTAATAATGATTTTGCTAGTCTTTAAAGTGCTACTTGACTGCTTGTTGTTATGATCCTTCCAGTTATGGTAGAAATCTTCTGTCTAAGAAGAAGGTCTTGCAAAAAGTCCTGGAAATTGGCCAACTCTTGATGAGTCTGATCTCTTTTGGAAGTTCATTCCACTGCTGAACCACCTTGAGTGAACACTTTTTCTCCATATAAATCTCAAGTGCTTTGTGAGGTGCATTTTCTTGGAGAAGTACAGCTTGGTGATTGATAATGTGGGGGTCACTGATATAGCAGGATCTAACTCATTGATGGGTTTGAACTTCAGGACCTAGGCTTTGAACTGACGTGGATGGGAAGTAAATGGAATGGATGAAGCACTAGGCTGGTGTATTTATGGTGATCTGTCCTGTTGAAGACGATTGCAGGTATCATTAGGTAACCTTTCAGCCCTCTGATATAGTAGGCAATTTTAATAAGAAGTAGGGCTGTCAAGCAATTTAAAAATTAATCGTGATTAATCACAGGGCAGCTGTACACCCCCATATAGAGAAACACACCAACCACACTCTCCGAATTACATTTCCAAACAGATCTGCACACCCCACCATACAGACAGATGTACACTGACACCAAACAGAGAGAGAGACATCCACTGACCACCCACGCTCCTCCACACGGAGATGCAACCCTACCATCTCATCTATACTCCACACACACAGACACTGACCCTACATCCACACCCTCATCCCAGTTACACTCACAACATACCCCTTGCAAAGAGAGAGACCCAGCTATACATATGTCCCAATTACACCCCAACAGAGACACACCAATTGCAATGCAGACACCACTTACATCTTCATGTAGAAACACACATCCCATATACTCACAAACCTTCCAACTACACCCCATACAGACAGCCACATTCTGCCTACATACACACCAGCTACACCCCCATGCAGACACACACACATATCCCCATGAAGAGAGGCACCTCCAGCTAGACTGGGATTAGAAGTAGCGGGGGGTGTAAGCTTGATGTGGGTTCATCATGTAAAGGGTTTTCCCAAGAGTTTTCCATAACTCCCTCCCTTTGTCCTCGGAGTGCCCCTCACTCACAACCTGCCACATCCAGCTCTGCCCTCTACCAGCTTAGCCCTGCGTGACGGGCTGCCCAGGTAGGCTTCAGAGAGCACTGAGGCAGGTGAATGGTGCCAACAGGGGGCCAGGATGGGGACCTGCTGGACAGCCCCATGGTTCCTCTGCCTGCTGCTTCTGCAGTTGCTGCTGCTGGTGGCTGCCTGCGTCCAGGACAAGCCTTCCAGCCACAGAGACTCCAAAGGACCAAGGGACGGAGTTACGGAAAACTCTTGTTGGCTCCCTGGGCCTCTGCCGCCACTGGCAGCTGCCGCGTGCCTCCTCCTCCCAGGGCAGCGGGCTGGGCAGGGCTCAGCTCCTTTCCCTTCCCTTGTGGTGTGCTGCTACCCACTCCTTCCACTCCATGCCCCCGATGGCGACCCCACACCGGAGTCATAGCTATGTGCTTCCCCAGAACAAACTTTTCAGTTGTTGGCCAACAGCTGTCTTTTCTGGTCCCAGGAAGAGTGATAAGGCTGTCAGTGCACACCTGTGATTAATGTGCATTCATTTTTTTAGCACGTTACTTCTGCCCTGATTATGCCCTGATTATCTGACAAAGATGGATTTCCTTCTGGAAATTCCATTGCTGCCTGCTTTCAGCTGGGTAACAAAAATCCATGAAGATGATCTTTTCTGTGGTGCTTCTGAATGTTGGTTCTTTACAAAAGTAGGAAGAGCGGAGGCACTCGGGCCACTTCTACACATGCACAATCTTCTGGAAGATGATCCTCCGGAAGACAGCTTCTGGAGGACTATCATCCGGAAGATCGCATCTACACGCTAAATGCAGCCCAAAAGAGCCTCCCTGTCTTCTGGAAGAGCACGTCTACACATTCACTGGTGCTCTTCTGGAAGAACAGGGCAGGAAATGGCATGGATGGGGTTGCATGGCCAGAGAGCTGTTCTGGAGCCACCAGCCACGTGCCCCTTTAAAGGGCCCCACCCAAACAGCCCCTCCCTCCACAAGCTGCCAAGACCTGCTGTGCTGCTTGCAGCAAGGCAAACCCAGGTCCCTGTCCTGTGTGGCCCAACCAAAAGGCATGGACCCCCAGCAGCCCCAGGCCAGCAGGCTTGCCCTGACTTGCAGGCTGGCCATCCTTCTGGCCACCCTCCTCGACCTCCTGTGGTGACGGAGACCCAGACCCATGGATCCCAAGCCCACACTGGCCCTGCTGAGCTCCCCCCGGGCTGTCCAGTGCATCTGGAGCCAGGCCACCAGCATAGACTTGGGGGAGAGGGTCGTCATGGGGGGGTTGGACCGCAACTACTGGCTGCAGAATCTCTGGATGAAGGAGACCTTCCTGGAGATCTGTAGCTGGCTGGCCCCCAGGCTGCAATGCCGGGACACCCAGATGAGGCTAGAACTATCAGTCAAGAAGCGCATGGTTATCACCATATGGAAACAGCTACTGGTCCATCAGGCAGCAGTTCAGTATGGGCACATCCACAACTGGGGGCATCATACTAGAGGTAAGCCCGGCCCTGGGCCCTGCCCCAGCCGGGGGTAGGGGTGGGAGAAAGGATCGGGGGGTGTAGATGTAGCCCAGGGGGGATACCACATGCCCACTGCTGGAGGGGTGACCCAGCAGGGGGGAGGACAGAGAAGGGGGCAGGGACACCTCTGCACATGCCCACAAGTGTGCCCGCTCTCATTCCCCTGCAGGTCATGAGAACCATTAACAATGTGCTGGTGCAGTGGCTGATGCACACTGGGGACCTGGACATGCTCATCGAAGGCTTCGTGGAGCTTGGGTTCCCCCAGTGCTTCAGGGCGATCAACAGGACGCATATCCCCATCAGGGCCCTGGACCACGGCGGTGGCTGCTACGTGAACTGGAAGGGGTACCACTCAATTGTGGTTCAGGTGGTGGTGGATGCCCGGAGAAGGTTCATGGTAATTTCAGTCAGCTGGCTAGGCAGGGACCACGACGTGCACGTCCTGCGGAACTCCGTTCTGTTTTGCAAGATGGAGGCTGGAACATTTGTGCCCTGATGGGAGTGCGTCATCGGGGAGGTCGCCATGCTCCTGTGCCTCCTTTTTCTGCTCTTTTGAAGGAACTTGCTATTTCGAAATGCAATTTTGTGTGCAGCTGTTTTATTTCTCAATAGTTTATTTCAGAATCAGGCTGCTGTGTAGACATACCCTGAATGCCACGGGCTGCTTGTTTTTTGTGAAGCTACAGACTACCATGGCTACCCATCTGAGACTCATTACGATAAGTAATTTTCCATTGTAGGTATTCTCATTTTCTCATCCGCATCCACCCTGACTGAATTAGCTTTGATGGAGCACTCCTATATCTTTATCCCTGTGACCCATTTCTTTTTCCTTTCACTTTATGAATCTGATGAAGTGAGTTGTGGTTCATGAAAGCTTATGCCATAATAAATTGTTAGTCTTTGAGGTGCCACTGGGCTCCTGACTATTTTTGCTGAAACAGATTAAGGCAACTATCTTTCAAAACTGTACACATCACAATTGGTGCTTTCCCCCAGGCAGACTGGACAGATTTTATACTCCAGACTATTCCATTTGTGCTGCCCAGGGACACAAAATCAGTGAAACTTTCCTGCTGTCGCCCCTGCTGAGTAAGGCTGTGTTGATTATCCATGTCTGCATGACAGTTGGTTTACTCATGGACAGATACTTCAGAGAGGAGAATCAATTGACTTCATTTGACTCTTTGTTTTTGTTTGTTTCTTTCCAAAGTGTCTGGTATTTCAGGGCAAACATACCAAAAGAAAGGAGTCTCAGTGTCCTTTAGAAAGGTTTAGCTTGGTACCAGGAAAACCTTTCTAACAGTGAGACTTACAGTACTGTGGAACTGACTGAAAAATGTGCTGTGGGGACAAGATGATGCTGGCAGGGGGATGGATCAGAAAGACTAAACTTAGTAGACACTTTCCGTACCCAAATCCCAAGATAGTGAGAGTATGAAGGAAAAATACATTGTGGAACCAGTATGCTGCTGTGGGATGGGCTAGCTCTTGCCTGTTTCCCCACTGATTCCCTCTCTTCTTGCTTTTTTTGTTTGCTGTCAGAACACCAAGGGAAAACCTGCCAGGGCACTTATTTGTTCATCAACTGGAATGTGATGATGCAGCTGTCCAAAGTGTTCTTTAATATCCTCCTCCCTTGCTTCCTCCTCTGCATGGACCAGCCGCTGCTCTGCTGAGCCATCCCTTATCTAGTCCATTCAGATCTGGAGGAGTTTCAGATACTAGTTGCTTAGCTGGTGAATTCTCTGCCTGGGTGGGGGCTCTGAAGAAGAAGCGGCACAATGCAGGGATGAATGCTGTACAGGGCTCTTGGGGCCAGATTTTCAAAGGCATTCAGGTGCCTGTAGAGGCCAGTAGGGTCCACTTTAATTTTCAGAAGCACCTAAGTAGGTAGGTACCTAAGTGCCATGGATTTTAGTGGTGAGAGTTCAGTGTCTGTCCTGCCTGGGTGCTTTGGAAAATCCAGCTCAGCACCTTTCTTTATTTTTAGGCAGCCAAAAACCTTTGGAAATCTCTGGAGGCTGTATTGTGAATCCTGGGAGCACCACTCCTCTCATCACCTCACACATTTTGGTATAACCACCCATCTTTTAGTGCTGTTCATTTTTTCTGACGTGCTGCACAGCATTCTGAATGGCAGTGAGAGAGGAGCAGTGGTGGGATTCATAGCACTGAAGAAGGCTTTTCCATATAGGTTGGACCTAATTTTGCTTTGTATGTAACTCCCACTGACATCAGTCGTAGCCAGGCTCCCTCACTGAAGAATATTGAGTCTTTTGGTGATGTTCTAGGAAGAGAAGCAGTCAAAGAAAAAGCAGATAGATGATCACCTCTGACAGATTCATTTAGTACTGCATTTTCCATGCAGTCTTCCATTCTCTTCTTGGTTTTCCGTTTGAGCCTCGACCAAATTTTGAGCCAAGTTCAACCATGGTATAGGGAAGCACAGTTCCCACTGATCATCCTGAGGTTGTACTGTAACAGCAATTAGTGGGTTAAATTGGTAGTACTGAATGGTTGCAATGCTTCTTGTGCTCTTACACCTTGGCAGAGCAAAAAAACATTCTGATCAGAGACCCAAGCTGTTCTGCTGGAGCCCAAGTGAAACTACACGTGACGTAATGATTTCTTTTGTTGCTATAGATGTATGTGACCCTAAGACCCCAGTATTTATGCTGCACACACCCTCATAATAAACTCTGTATGAAATATACCTTGCGAGGTGTGATTTGAAAATGAATAACTCATTGATTATTAAATTTTTTTGCATGATGTAGGTATGCACTGTGCATTAAGAGGTACTGATGGATGCTGAGGATATGACTAAAATATGTTTAAACCAGACATGTTGGGGGAATTGGTAAACAGGTTTGTGCTAGACAAGGAAATGTTTTTGCTTCTCAGATTAGCCTGTTCATGAGGCAAAGACAAGATACATTTACATATCAGGTAAACAAAGCTATCAAACTAACAAGAGGGGAAGGAGACACTGTGGTGTCTTTTCCCTTGCAGGAGGGAGAAACTGAGACCAATATTTTCTGTTCAAAAGTTTGTTGGTTTATACAGATAGAGGAACTGAGCTTCAAGTGATAAGAAATAGAATCAACTGACTGTATGCAACCTTATTGCATTATAAAAGTGTATATTGAGAACTTTTCTCAAAGCTAATGATACCCTGCTGATTGATAGCCAGTTCCCCCACCACTCTATGGGAGCCTGCCATCATAAGAGGGCGGGGGGGAAGACGCTGGATGGCTGTGGATGACCAGGGCCATCTTTTTAGATTACAGGGTCCTATGCAGCTGAGGTCCTACACCCTCAACATATAGCTTCTTCCGGGAGCCTCGGACTTCCCTCCCCTTCCTCCCACACATGGCTTCTGTTGGGGGCCTGGGTCTTCTTTCCTCCTTTGTGAAGGTCAGGGGCTCAGAGCTCCTCTACTAACTCCCACACTCCTTCTTTTGCCCCTGCCCAGATTCTAGTGTGGCTTGGGGGCTTCCCTGAGGCTGGAGAAGAACTGCAGAGGTTGTGGGGCTCCTTTCTGCTACCAGTGGGGCAGCAGGGAGTGTCGCTAGGCTGCTGCTGCTGCTGTCCGAGAGGAGCATGTGGGGTAGGAGGGAGAGGACTGGGAGATACCCTGCAGCACATAGGACAGGGCGTCCCCGGGGAAGGGCCAGAGAGGAACCAGCAGAGGCATATTCTCAGGTGTACTAGAATGATGTGCTCACGGGCAGCCCTGTGGATTACACTCTGTTGGGTGAATGTGAAGTGATGAAAGACAGGAATATCTTCTCTCCATGTAAAGCATTTCGCAAATGGCTTGGTACATTGGTTTATTTCCCTCTTTTCTTCTGTAGTGTCAGGTATTCATGTCCACTGCAGAGCCAGCCCCCCAGGCCAGCCATGTCCAGTTCTGTTACCCATGATTTGAGAACAATGTTAATAACATGGTGTGGGTTCAGCAAAGAGCCATAAGAATGATTAAAGGATTAGAAAACATGCTGACTGGGGGATGACTCCAGGATCTCAAGACATTTAGCTTATTAAAGAGAAGTGTGAGCGACTTTTGGTATAGTCAGTAAGTACTCAAGTATTGAAGAAATATTGAATGATGGGCTTGCCAATAGCCCATAAAAGTATAAAGGATGCAGGGAATGGTTAGCTTATTCTCTCATCTGGAAATGAGTTTGGTGTTTAACCCTCAAGTGCATCATTCTGTAAATCTTTACTCCTAAGGAGGAGGTGAGAGAACTCAGGGTGAAAACACACGTGTGTCCTTTTTCTGTGACATGTGACAGTGTAGGATAGCGTTCTTCTTCTGTAAGTAATCCATTTTCAGTAAGGTCTATGAGCAGGGTGGGGATAGGCTTACAAATACTCTGTGTGCGCATGTGCGCGTGCAGTGTGTTTGTTTTGGTGGGGAAAGGTAAATTATCCTTTATTGTTTTGGAGAGCACAGCTCAGCTGTATCCCTTGCATTTTTTGTAGTTGTGATACTGCCAAGCAGCCTCAGTAGAGGTAGAAGGTGGATGATGGACAATTAATTATTGATTACTTAGATCATGGTAGCGTGTAGAAACCCTTATCAGGGTCCAGAGCCCCATTGTTCTAGGCAGTGGACATACAAGTGACAAAGATGGCAGTCCCTTGAGCAGAGAACTTTCAAGGTGCAAATGGAACAGTGGAGATATGGAAGAAGCCTCTTTAAACCCGTACACACATCACTGTAGAAACTGTGCCACTAAGATGGGTCATTTGTTTTAGTCTTGCAATATTTAAAGAATAAAGGTCTGTAGGTTATCTTCTGCCATCATTAAGATTAGCAGCATCTAGAATCAAGCTGTGCAAATCCAATAGCATTTTGGGCATGACACTCATACCAATATGTCTTGTGAATCCATGTGTTTGGGTTGCACTAAATTTTTAGGAGAGCAATGCTTACCTCTAGTTAACTCCAGTTTGCTTTGATTCCTGTGATTTGATTTAATGGAGCTAAGACCAGTGTGGTTTAGGGCCTGAAAGCTCGTGAGCTTTGCAAATGCCAGAACAAGATTATTCAGGCTGTGTCTACAGTTCCATTTCTCTTTCAAAAGAGGCATGCAAATGAGGGAAATTGAAAATGCAAATGAGGTGCAGATTTGCATATCTGGCACCTCATTTACATATTCTTCTTTTGAAAGAAGAAAAGCAGTGTAGATGTGGCTCTTTCGAAAGTACACCCCATCTTCGAAAGAACCCTTCTTCCCTTTTTTTATGGGAAGAAGGGTTATTTCGAAGATGGCATTTACTTTCAAAAGAGCCATGTCTAAGCTGCTTTTCCTCTTTTGAAAGAAGCTCTTTCGAAAGAAGAATATGCAAATGAGGTGCCAGATATATAATTCTGCACCTCATTTGCACTTTCGATTTCCCTCATTTGCAGGCATCTTTCGAAAGAGGAAAGCAAGCGTAGACACAAACTCTGAAAAGAAATTGCTGCAATTCCCAGAGACTGGATCAGAATAAGCTTGAGAAGAATCACTTTGAATGTAGCATGACAGAAAGATGAACTTGTTGTATAATGTCTTGGAGAGTATCCACTGTAAGATGAGAGCAAAAATTCTCACACTGCACTGGTCACTTTTACAAACATATATCCCGCTCCTAGTTTCTTCAGCTGTTGCTGTGGGGACCTGATACAATGCCCTTGGAAATCGATGGGAGTCTTTCCACTGAAATCAATAGGATTTGAATCCGGTCCAGATTACTCAGATCTGCATTGGGTGTGTAATAAATATAGTATGTATTAATAATCCTTGTATACTAGCTACTTCTTGAGTTTGAACTTCTCTCATGTGGCTACAGTACAATTCCTCTGCATCCAGTAGCCTATCACACTTCCTCACCAAACACACATCGGTAGCTGTTTCAAAACAGGCCCAAGAAACTGGTAAAAAGATACAGTGTTTTATCCAGTCCACATAAACATGTATGAATTCAAAATGGAATTGGACTGGAGCCAAGAGTTTAATCTCCATTACATTTCTTGACCTAGGATCTGATTCTGCCTCTCTGATTAGTGCAAGTAGTTCTTACGTCCAATTCTGTTCACTGGCTTTTGTGATTAGGGGCTCACTGTGTGAGGAGGGCTGCAGGATTTGGTCCCTAGGTGATCCTTTCAGCTTTGTACATATGTTCCAAACACCACTGGATGCTGGACAATTTCATACAGTGATTTATTTGTGAACTTCCTGGAGTGGGTTGCGAATCTTGAGGCTAGCGATAGACAGTTGCGGTAATATATTTAGCAAATGATAATGCAGACACAGGAAGATATGTAGAAAGGAGAAAAATCCATTCCCTGGGGCTGGGAAATTGAATGCATAGAACCAGGGAGTAGAAAGCTTAGGAATAGGGATTTCATAGCTTTCCCTCCCCTACAGATAAACGGCTGACTTATTGATATGCTATGTAAATCATATGGGGCCCACTATTGATCCTTCTGGAAACCACTGCAACTGATGGCAAATTTCCAGAATAAGCAGATTCACAAAGCTCCAGAGGCCAAACATATCAGATGTACTCCAGCCCCATCTGGGTGATGACGGGGACTCTGTTCAAAACAGCTGAAATGGCTTGTGGCTATAGCTTAGACAGTTGTTTACAATTCTTCTCAGCTGCCTCTGTGCCATCTGCTCCTCCCCAACACTTCCTCTGCCCAAGTTTTGGATTTTACATGACCATTTCCTTGTTCTCAATTCCCAACTGCCCCCTTACAAACTGCTTAAATTCCTGCCTTTTTTCTGCATCCAGTCAATAAGGGCTCGTCTCCAGTAGAAAAGGTGTGTTAGAATTCACGTCCCAGCAGAGTCATGTTAACTAACATGGTGATAAACATGATTTTTCTATCAGCATCAGTAAGCCAAGTCACGTTTAACACTGGGTCACCTGGTAGTGGGTGACCCTTATTGGAACTTGGAGTTCTCACAGACACTGGTATGAAGTTAAAATATGACTTGTATGTGCCTACAGCGACTGTGAAGTCATGTCAGTTCACACGACTTCTTGAGGTCACGTTGTCAGATGACTTAATGTTCTTGTGAAGACAAGCCCAAAGATAGTTATGCATTGGCTTTGGTCTGTTTCCAGGAATTTTTTAGTTGACTTTGCAGTCCATAAAAGTTTTCCTTGGCACAATTAAATAGGGCAATATTCCAGGATTTGTAACTTCTCATTCCTTTCAATTTCTCTGTTAACACCTTATACTTGGGCTTAGAAATGGGTCTGGAAGAGCTAACATAAACGCTGGAAGTTAGTAAAACCCCCACAAAACTGTGGTGTCATTCTCAGACACCTTTAATGCTGCTTTCGTTTATACGGATACCAATTGTTTCCATTTGTGTGCCAATGGTTATCCATAACAGCTGTTATCAGGTGTCCCCACAGTCTTATCTTTTCCAAACTAAACAAAACCCTGTCAATATTTCCTCATAAGTCATGTTTTCTGGACCTTTAATCCTTTTTGTTGCTCTTCTCTGGACTTTCTCTAATTTTGTTCACATCTTTTCTGAAATGTGTCACCCAGAACTGAACACAGCATGCTAGTTAAGGTCTAACTGGTGTGGAGTAGAGTGGAGGAATTACTTTACATGTCTTGCTTACAACACTCTGGCTAATATATCTCCAAATGATGTTTTGTTTCCAAGAGTGTTAAACTGTTCAGTCATTTTGTTTGTGATCCATTATAACCCTCAGATCTAGGGTGACCATATCTCCCTAGGTCAAATATAGGACACCCAAAGGAGGGGTAGGGTGGCTACCCAGCTGCAGCTGCCAAGAAAGTGCAGCTCCCTGACTGGCCCACACCTTAGAGCACCGGGAATGGGGTTGCTACCCCATGGGGGATCTCCCTGGCCTCCCCACCCCTCAGGGCGCTGGGAATGGGGCTGCCACCTCATGAGAGACCTCCCCGGCTGCCCCATGCCTGGGGGTGCTGGGAATGGGGCTGCTGCTCCATGAGGGACCTCCCTGGCTGCGCCATACATTGGGGCACCAGGAATAGGGCTGCTGTCCTGCTGGTGAAGCTCCCAGCTTCCCGCAAGCTGTGGGGAGCCGGGAACCAGGTGGTAGCTGTTCTGATGCAGCTCCCAGCTTCCCGAGCCATGGGGAGCTCAACCAGGTGGCAGCCATGCTGATGCCGCTCCACTGAGCTTCAGGAAGCCGGAAACTGGGCAGCAACTGCACCCCCACATCCCAACCTACCTCTACGTCAGTGCCTGCTGCTGGCTCTCTCTCTGTTCTGTGCATGTGACCAGACAGCATGTGGTACTCTCTCCACCTGCTCTCTGGCCAGCAGCTGTGGCTCCACTTATCAGCAGAGGCCCTGATTACTGGGCAATTAGCCCTTTTGTTTAAATAAATTGGGATGCCTTCCTGGCGCCTGAAATACAGGGCTGTCCCAGCCAAAATGGGATGGATGTTCACCCTCCTGCAGTACTGGTTCCTAAGCAGCCATTTCCCATTTTGTATGTGTGCCACTAATTGTTTCTTCCTAAGTGGAATATTTTGCATTTGTCCTTACTGAACTTCATTCTATTTACTTCAGACCATTTCCCAGTTTGTCTGAATCTTTTTGTATTTTAATCCTAGCCTTCAAAGCCTTTACACCCCCTATGGTAAGTAAACTCCCTATGCCATTATCTATATAATTAGCGAAGATATTGAACAGAACCAAAGCCCATACTGAGCCCTGTGGGACCCCACTTGACAGGCTCTTCCAGCATGACTGTGAGCCACCAATCACTACCTCCTGAGAAGAGTTTTCCATCCATTTAGACAAGTAGTATGTTACCATTTGCATTAGGATTTGGTTGATATCATCCTTTCTTTCACAAAAAATGCCATGGGATTTCTAATGGGCAGAGAAGGTCCTAAGCTTGATTCCACGTCTTACAAGTGTGTCGTTCCGTATTTCCAAATAGCACCCTGAAATCCCCATATTCCTTGCTCTCATATCATGGTAATGCATTTGTTACAAAGTGGTATCATTTAAAAAAGTCTTGCTATATTGAACATTAATGTTCAATTGGGTTGCATGGGCTATCCTTGTGTGTGAAGTTATGAAGTATTGCTATAAATGCTACTGAAATGTATTGTGTGTTTGGGATTACCCACAACCGGCCTTTCAGATAGAACAGTGGAGTAACAAGAGAGCACTGATTTGCTATTCAACACCCATCAAAAAAGAGTCCACTATCCCAGAGACTAGATGCTATGTAGACAGCTCACAGAGAGGATATATTCAATGTAGACAGTTTTAAGAGTGGGGACTGACCAGCCCCAAAATCATGGTATTGATCTTTCCATCAAGTTGGAAGAAACTATAAAAGAGTTGGCCTCACTCCTCTGACAACTCAACACCTGGAATGATGTCTGAAGGACAAAGAATTTGAAATGTGTGGCAGGGGGAAAGGGGGCCCCCAAGCTGAAAGGCAGTTGCCACCTGTGTGTTAAGGATCTATTTCCTGCTTGCACCATATGGGTGAGATCCTGTTTATTTTGAATCCTGTTGATTCAAATCCTGTTTATTTTGTAGAACTTAAACTGTGAATTTATTTTTTTCTGAAGTAACCAACTTGGATCTGTATCCCTGCTACTCAGAATCACTTAACACTGATCTTGTTGCAGTTAAGAAACCTGTTTTACGTTTTGAGGTAAAATAGTGAGTTTTGGATGGTACCTGAGCTCAGTTAACAAGGGCTAGTGTGTGACCACTCCATAATGAGGGAGTGGTGGACTGGATAATGATCTTATGTTGGCCAGGCTTCTGACCAGTGCAAGATGGTATAGTTCTGGGTTACAAGACTGGGGAGCTGGGAGGAACTGGCTGGAGTTTCCCCGGTTATGGTTCATGTATGGCTTGGAGATTAGTCCTGTCATGCAGCTGAGTGGGGAAGTCTGTGTAAGAGCAGTGGCCATCAGAGGATTGTAACTTGACGAAGTGTCACTGGTGTAAGAGGGATACCTCAGCTTTGGGGGGACAGAGGGCTCAGCAGTATCACAGTCCAGGTTGTACCTGAGGGACTTTGTCACAACCGGAGGGACAGACTTCACATGAAAGCTCCATATTCATTTTTATGTATTTCCACTTGACTCCCATAAGATGAGAATCAGGGGTTCCCCCTGCCAGCTATTATGTGACATCTTTAGTAATACATACATACACTTATACTCTAGGTCATGGATTTCAGATGTTGGTGCAGGGGAAATAATGGAGTACACAGAGTATCTGCAGCAAGATCCAATGCACATATGTGACTGCAAAAGATCAGAAGACAGCATAAGCATTTGATTTACAACACATATATTGCAGAGGCAGATTACTAGCATGTGTCCAGAATGTATGGAGAACAGACTCCTTGGTGTCTGATACCACACACAGAGAGACTTCATTCTTTTGGGAAAAAAATTGTGGGACAAAGTTTATTCTACATTTTATTTATGTTACAAAAATCAGAACTTTGTCATAGCGTTTGATCCTTTGGACATTATTGCTTGAATACACACTATTTCTGTCGGCAAATGCTTTGAGGGAGATATTGTTGGATACTAGGCTGGATACTGGGTTGGATACTGGGATGCTAAATAAAGAAGGCTTTTCAACTATAGCTGTTGCTGTTTGTTTTCGCAAATATCTCCCCACTGTGCCACAATTGCTGTTGGTGAGAAGCTTCAGACTTCTTGGGAATTGCCTTGCATTTCTTGATGTCGTCTAATTTGGTTGGTTAATTGTACCCATCACCCCACTGTGAAATATTTATTTGAGCTGAAATAAAATACTAGCGGACGGTATTCCCTCTAATTTTTTCCAATCATGGGCAGAATGAATTTTGTTATGTACACCAAGGCATGCGCTGCTGTGCACCACCAATGGAAACACATGGTGCCCACTCTGGGTGGGTGTGGACTCTTTGCTAATCAGCTGGGTGGCACCTGAATCTCTTCTGGGCAGCTGCCCAAGCACTCAGCCTAAGGTCCTGGGTTGAAAAAATTAGCACTGATGGCATTATTTATAGCCAGGGGAGTGAGGGAAAAAGCTGCTCACTCCTATCTGCAAAAAATACCATGCAATGTACTTAAAACATTGCAGCTCTGCAGCGTGAGCGTCAGAAACAAAGGCTGGTGTAGTAGTTCTACAAGTGGGCTCTGGCCCTTTGCTAATCTCCTTAACTACTGCTGATGGGCTTTGTGATGGCTGTTTGGTACTGATGCATTAATGACAGCTGCCCTGAGCATTCCCATGCAGGAGGCTGCAATATAGCTACTGACCACACTCCAGAAGTATAACGAAGAGGGGAAGGTCTGTGACCAAGGAGCATGCTCAGGTGTGGCCTGGCCATACCTTTGCCACCCCACCCTCCTACCTCCCATGGACTAGCTATTGATATGTCAAGCAGGAGTGCAAACTACAGCTGTTAAATAGCACCATGCCAGCACGCTTTCCTCCATGTGCATGATGCATTTGTGCAATGCTCAGGTACCGAGAGCATGACGCGACTTTTCCTCATCTCCCTCCTTCTTCTACCCTGGCTCTTGAGCTAGAGTATAGCCCAATGGTTTTCAACACTTTTTTCATTTGAAGACCCTTAAAAATGTTGAGTGGAGGTGTGGAGCCCTTTGGAAATCTTAGACGTGGGCTGCATCTGCGCTACAAATTACTTCGGAATAACTTATGTCCCTTGGGAGTGAATAGTCCACCTCCCTCCAGGACATGTTACATGTCTGTGGGAGAGCGTCTCCAGGTCTCCTGTCAATGTAGCTACCACCACAGAGGGAGGCAGGCGTTCTGAAGCAAATGGGAGCACTCTGCCCTCTGGGTTTAGAGCACAGGTTGAAAACCACTGTTTGGTGGTAACAACAAGATTTCACAGATTCCTGAGACATCATTGGTGGACACCCAGGTGTCTGGGGATCGCAGGCTGAAAGCCACTGATTTAGCCTGTTGAAAGTATGAACACTGCGGTATTATGGAGGTGAAGGATTTCAGTGGCTCAGGTGTCCTTGTGCAATTGCTTTCCTTAAACTGACACCGTTTTTGAATTTGAGGTAGCAAGTGGCTTTTTGTCACTCAAGTGTTCCAGAGCTGCTTTTGGATAATTGTCACATTTAAAAGGCAAGTGACTCAAGGATACACTTGTGAGAGAATAGCTTCTTGAGAGAAGAACTTCTACTTGGAAGGTCGGGGGTGGGATGGGGTGGGAGAAGCTTTACTTTCTCCTGTTTACATCGTTTTCCTGCTTTGATTTTTTCCTCTGTCTTTAACTCTTCTAAAGATTAAAGTTAAGGTTCAACTCCACTTAAAGGTTCCTCACTAGTGGCTATGGAACTTTGTTACTATCTAATTGCTGAGCAAGGTCAGGGCAGACTTCATCGACCTGGGGCGTAGAGATGCCAGCACTGGTGGTTGGCTGAATGACATGAGAAACTCCAAGCTTTATGGCAGGGCCCCAGAGGTCCCCTTTAATCATAGCAGGCTGGTGATCAACAAACTGAGCTGTGATCCAGAAACATATTCATAGCATTTGATTAGCAATGTGACTGGTGTTGTACGCTATTGAAAGAACTGTCTTTGACAACAGTGGCTCTTGGCATTAACTTGGTAGTGTGCCAAGTTATCTTACTACCATTCTTGTGGGTTAGTTGACTTTTACCAAGTTGGGAAATATCCACAAGCAGAACTGTGATAGAAAGTGACATTTTAACCTCTCCTTGTCTCCTTTCATTCCATCTTAGAATTCAAACTGTCTAATGGCATTAGGAGACATTGCAGGATGAGGACTGTAAGTCAGTACTGTTGGACTTAGTGGATCATTCTACTATAACATGACACTAACATTAACTGAACACATTATGAAGCGGACAAAATTCTATCCCACTAAGGCAACTTCGGAGATCTAGGACACAGGAAAACATTGCATATACAACTTGGGAAAGCTGAATGAGCAGTGCATAATATTCTCTTCTGAGAATTACCTAATGAGCTCAATGTCCCATTGGTGATTATTCCTGAAAAAGCTGTGAGAAAATAGAGAAGAAGCAGAAGATTGGGAAAAATATGTTGTGAAAGTCCTGGTAATTATCTAACAAGCCTAGCCTGGACTCAATATTCAGACAAAACTCCTGTAAGGCCATCACACAATATTTACTGTGGTACAAAGGCCCCTCCATGAGGTTGTCACACATGGGGGTATAGGCACTGTGACAAAGTGGAGAGAACAGGAGTGTGGCCCTGTGGTTGGAGAAGAATCAGTGGTCATAACATGGTCACGAGACAAGCTAGAGGGCAGAACTAGGTGTCAGGTGCTAGAAAAGAAAAAAAAGGCAGGGCCACAGTCATGGCTAATGAGTTCTGAGGTTCTACCCTGTACAATATTCTGCTTCAATGTTTTACTTTTTAAAAAATGCCCCCTAATGGCACTATGCTTGTTGGACATGTTGCAATAATGCCCAAAGACATTCCAGGGAAGGCTGCTTTTTCAGTAAAATTCCACCAAGAAAGGGTGGTTGCTTGGAGTCAGATCCCTTATTACTTGAGTATGTCAGGGCTGTTCTGATGTTAGATTTTCAGCCCGTCAATTCCTTGCATTCGCAGAGGAATGGACTAAAAGGCAAATGATCACCGTGGCTGACCATTCGGCTAAATGTTTAAGAAGAAGACGCTATCGGCCGCAGGGAATACCCACAATTGCTCATTGAGGTGTTTCTACCTGTGACCATCACCTCTCCTTGGTCTGACATGAGAAGCACAAACTTCCAGGTAATGTTCCACAGCAATGTTCTGGTGATACTCATTCCTGTGGCCAAAACCAGTTCCACATCTGATTTTAATAACCTGTCCAGCTATTAAAATTTAACCGATGTCACACTAGGAAGGAGTGGAGTTATTCATGGTAAACACAGTGCTGGTGCATAGAGGTGACATTATTTTAGCTGGGCCTGCCAAGACAGAAAGATTACTCGTAAGTCTGTCTTTCATTCTTTTATTTTATAGATTGTTGCCAAAGTTTCCTCCCTTCTTGCATTGCAATTCCTTCTTTTTTTCTGTGGAAAATAGTGCGGTGGGAGTAATGCTAGTTAATTATTGCACCAAGGTGACACTTAGATGGTATGTGGAGCTTTGTTGTCTTGCCAGATGCAGAACAACCATGCAGTTTGGGGAGGGGTAGCCTGTCTTAGCTTAGGGGATAATTTTAAAGCTGTTGACTTAATAGAAGGAGTTCAGTGGCAAAGTGATGGAGTGCAGCTGATGCATCACTAGACAAGATTTCAAAAGCTTTGAATGAGTCTGGAGAAGAAATAAAGGTCAAGATTTATTCTGGTATCTGATGGGGACATGCAGTCAAGGGCTAGATTCTTATCAGCTGATGTTCCCACAAGGCCTACTATTCTTCAGGTGTGTTAGGAACAGCCTTAGTGTCTGGAAGAGGCTTACATGGATTTTCCAGCCTTGCTTCTCTTGCTTCCTTCCCAAGTTGGCTGCCCCCTTCTTGGGCTGCTTGGTCTCCTGGACTTTCAGTAGAGAAGAGATTGTCTGAAACACTAGGACACTCCACTGTGGACTTTCCACTGTGAAGAGCCTTCTAGCGTCATTTACAGTGGCTTCTCCGGGCTATGAACTAGCAGTGAGGCTCGCAAGGGAGCAGAATTCTTGGCAGTGCTACAGGTCTCAGTGGAAATTCAATAACCAGGCAGCTCTCCTCATTTATTTTTGGGACTGGCTGTGCTTTGATGGGTAGAAAGCTGGCCATGTAGACACTACATGCTCCCACCCATTTCAACTGCCCAACTTTATCTACTCCAAGGTGTGGTCTCTCTGGCCATAGTTCAGATTAAATGCTTCTGTGGCCACCCTGCAAATGCGGCAGAATGCTTAGAAGGTATAAGGGTGCCACTTCTTTTTCTTCTGATAATGTTGGGATAGTTTGTGAGGTTTTCCAGATAGGCGGGTGATGGGAGGATGAAAGTGTCAGGAGTCCAAAGAGTTGCTTAGTTCTGAGGAGATTAGAATGAGTCATTCAAAAGCAAGATTTTTACATTTATATCCAGACTAGGCACTTCCTTGTCTCTCTCTGCAGAAAGTGAAGGTGCTATTCCTGGACTCTGTGCCCTTGGAGGAAGCTCTGTTTTATTAACTGGCACACAAACCTTTGTTTTTTGGGATAGGCAATTTAATTGGAGACAGGTGCTCACAAACATGATCCTATCCAGGGCCTTGAGCTAGAGACCTTTGCCAGACTTTGACTTAAGAACATCGGAAAGATGGCTGAAGATATTTTTTTGTTGCTTCATTCTGCAGCCCACATGAGGCAATACAATTTCTCCTTCAGTGTACATTCTACTGCTTACCCTGTGTTCTAATTAGTATCATTACAAACTTGCAGGCCTGCTATTTGAAATGTTTCTTGATGTAGGTGGTGTTCTACAATCAGAATGCTTTTGGAGCACATTTCACTGCTTTATCACATCTAAACTTGTCTAGTGCTCTTACGTCCTCCCTGTTCTCTACTTTGCTAAATGTGGACACAACACCGTGTCAATCTTGGAAAGAAATTATTTTGAATCTCTATTTCACTCCAAATAGGCCCTTTGAACAGTGATGGCTTTAAGATGAGAATACCTAATTTATGTTGCCTCAGTACAAAGATGACAGGCTTACATTCTGAGATTAAGGGCGTCCTTGGTACCCAATGGGGGAATTTCAAATGAGTACTTTTCACCAAGATAGTGATCCCACTCCTTCTTATATTGCCTCATTTTACTTTTCAGATTTCCTTAGCCATACGTTTGTCTATGTTTCCAGCGTCTCCTCTTTCCCCATTTTATTATTCTCTTTACTCCTTTTATGTTTGCTCCTTCTTTTCCCTTCCCCCACTTCTCTTGTAATTTTCAATGTGGAAAACAACACACTTTACTTAAAATTCAAGTATTAACATGTCTCTGTTATTCTTTCTCCTTTGTCCTATCAGCATGATCTAGCAACAGAGCTAGGTGAAGCTGAAAAATGCATTTTTGAGGAAACCAAAGTGTTCATAAATTCAGGTTGAATTCAGTGAATGGTTTTGACCAAAAACCACTATAGAATGGATTTTTTAAAAAAGTTGAATCGATTCATTTAAATAAATTTCCAGCAGAAACATTTAGGCTTTCAGAAGTGGAATGCAAATGAGCAAGATCAAAATGCAAATGAAGTGTGGATTTACATATCTTGTGCCTCATTTGCATATTCACACATGATCGTGCTCCAGAAGAGGCTTTTCCGGAAGCAAAAAACAGCCATGTGATGGGTTTCTTTCGAAAACAAACCCCATTTTTCAAAAGACCCCTTCTTCTGATTTTATTTCCAGAAGAAGGGTTCTTTTGAAAATGGTGTTTGTTTTCAAAGGCACCCCAGCTACATAGCTGTTTTTGCTTCCAGAAAAGCCTCTTCCAGAAGCACAGTTGCACAAGAATATGCAAACAAGGTGCAAGATATGTAAATATGTGCTTCATTTGCATTTCAATATTGCTTATTTGCATTCCGCTTCCAAAAGTAGAATGTAGTTTAAACGTAGCCTTAGAGGTTTTGTTCTGAGACAGCGTTTATGAATCAGACCAAGCTGGGAGGGATTGCAAGTGCTTTGGAGGATAGGATTAAAACTCGACATGACACGGACAATTGGGAGAAATGGTTTGAAGTAAATGGGGTGAAATTCAATAAAGATGTTACAGTCAGTTGCACACATACAAAATGAGCACTGATGGCCTAGGAAGCAGGAATGCAGAAAGGGATCTGGGGATCAAAGTGGACCACAAGCTAACTATCAGTCAGCAGTTTAACACCTTCCACAAAAAAAAAAAAAAAAGTGAATACCATTCTGGGATGTATTAGCAGGAATGTTGTAAAGGAGACATGAGAAATAATTCTTCCATTTCACTCTGCTCTGATTAGGCCTCAGCTGGAGTATTGTGTCCAGTTCTGGGTGCTACATTTCAGGAAAGATGTGGACAAGTGGGAGAAAGTCCAGAGAAGGGCAATTAACAATGATTAAAGGTCTAGAAAACATGACCTACAGAAAAGATTGAAAAGGGTTTGTTTAGCCTGGCAAAGAGAAGACTGAGAGTAACATGACAACAGTTTGCAAGCACATAAAAAGTTGTCACAAGGACGAAGGAGAAAAGTTGTTCTCTGAGGATGGGACAAGAAGCAATAGGTTTAAATTGCTGCAAGGGCAGCTTAGGTTGGACATTAGGAAAAAAACCATCCTAACCAGCAGTGCAATTAAGCACTGGAATAAATCACCTCAGGAGATTGTTGAATTTCTGTCATTGGCAAATTTAACAGCAGATTAGGCAAACACCTGGTAGGGATGTTCTACACTTAGTTCTGCTGTGAGTGCCGAGGACTGGACTAGACAACCCTCTCAAGGTCTCTTCCCATCGTATGATTTTATGATTACTTTTGCATAAAGCACAGATTTCAGGTCTTCATACTTGAATTATTTCTTATCATACATAGCTACATATCCAGATCCAGGTAAGGGCATGGTAAATGGAAATACATACCTGACCATTCCATGGAATTGCATAAGAGTGGAGGAAGAAATGAATTAAAGATACTCCATTCCCATCTCAGAAATCTATATTCATTCTGATCCATATACAGCTATTTTAAGGATTATGGACCAAGTCATCAGATGAGGTAAATTGGTACAGCTCGATTGGAGTCACTGGAGCTACCCAGATTTATACCAGCTGAGGATCTGGACTTGTAGCTGTATTACAAATGGATTGGAAACTGACTTTTGCTGCAGGATGGTAAAATTAAAAAAATAAGTGAATCTTGGTTCACGTCAGTACCAAATAAAATAATAATAATAATAATAATAATAATACCTAGCTTCTGAACAGCATTTTCATTCATTGATCTCAAAGCCCCTCACAAGGAGGCAGTGTGATTATCATCATTTTACAGAATGGGAAACTGAAGCACAGAGAGGAAGCAACTTAACCCAGGCCACCCAGGAAGTCTGTGTCACAGCTGGGAATAGATTTCCAGAATCCTGAGTGCCATTCCAGTGTCTTGTTCCCTGTGGGGATAAAATATTCATGTGAATATTTAATGCAAAGTTTCTCTTTGGGGGAAAAAATCATATTTTTTCTCTGTTTGCTGGGCAGAATCCAGGGGGTTAAAGACACCTTCTAACTCTGAGGAGAACTGGGGGTGTGAAACTCCCTCCAAAAGCCTACAGAAAATTGAAAGGGTGTCAGGGTCTCTTCACCCCACCCCCTGCCCTGGCCAGAGGACTAATATGTGAATGTCCAAATACATGGGGACTGAGGTGTCCCAGAGTGCAGGCCATCCTGTTGATAGGTTCAGTACTGTTCTCACAACGAGGGCTTGGTATGCTTGGAGATCTCTGCTAGCACCAGGTAGAGCTGCTGTAGCACTAACTGGCCCTGACAGGACACACAGGCAAGTCAGAAAGAGAAGGAAGAGGAGAGAAATGAAACAGACGACCACTCACCTCACAAGATTTGCTGGCTGAATGTGCAACTGCGATCAAAATTAATTGGAGAGACAGTAAAACCTATGCAGGGCACCACTACCTCAGTTACCCACCTCAGCTACATCTACATGGGGATGCTACATTGAAATAGCTTATTTCGATGTCGCGAAATCGAAATACGCTATTTCGATGAATAGCGTCTACACGTCCTCCAGGGCTGGTGCCGTCGACGTTCAGCGTCGATGTTGGGCAGCACTACATCGAAGTAGGTGCTGCAGGGGAGCGTCTACACGCCAAAGTGGCCCACATCGAAATAAGGATGCCAGGAACAGCTGCAGACAGGGTCACAGGGCGGACTAGCACTTCCGGGGCAACAGCTAGCCACTCCCTTAAAGGGCCCCTCCCAGACACACTCAGCCTGCACAGCACGCGGTCTGCAGAGCCACAGGCACGCACACCCCGTCGAAGCAGTATGGACCCCAGCAGCAGCAGCAGCAGCAGCAGCAGCAGCAGCAGCCAGAGGTCCACACACCTGCCCCTGCAGGAGCAGTGCTTGCCCTGCTCAGTGCTATGCAGGAGGCAGCTGACCACCTTTTATTCGTGGAAGAGGAGCTGCCCCCAGGGGAGGAGGAAGCAACCCCAGACCTTGCTGCCCTCCGACCCCTCCCCCCACCGCACACACTGCTGGCTGTGGAGCTACCCCATGAGCACAGACTGGTGGGAGCGGTTGGTGCTCGGAGAGTGGGACAACGACCGCTGGCTCCAGAATTTCTGCATGAGCCGGCAGACATTCCTGGAGCTCTGCCAGTGGCTGACCCCTGCCTTACAGCACCAGGACACCTCCATGCGACATACCCTCACGGTCGAGAAACGGGTCAGCATTGCTGTCTGGAAGCTGGCCACTCCGGACAGCTACCGATCCGTAGGGCAGCAGTTTGGCGTGGGCAAGGCCACCATTGGGGCTGTCCTCATGGAGGTAAGAGGACCCGGTGGGGGGAGCCCTAGGGGGGAAGCCCTGGGGGAGCCCTGAGGGGGTGTGGAGGGCCAGACACACCCTGCACACCCCTCACTGGTGCTCTCTCATGTCCTTCCCCTGCAGGTCGTCCACGCAATCAATGCCCTGCTCCTCCACAGGCTCGTGCGGCTTGCGGACCCGGATGCTGCCATTATGGGGTTTGCCAGCCTGGGCTTCCCAAATTGCTTTGGGGCTCTGGATGGGACCCATATCCCCATCTGTGCCCCAGAGCACAGCAGAGGACGCTTCCTCAACAGGAAGGGCTACCATTCGGTGGTCCTCCAGGCCTTGGTGGACAGCTGGGGCCGCTTCCTGGACATTTATGTTGGGTGGCTTGGCAGCACCCACGACGCCCGGCTGTTCAGAAATTTGGGCCTGTGCCGCCGGCTGGAGGCGGGCACCTACATCCCCCAGCGGGAGATCCCTGTGGGGGACATCACCATGTCCCTCTGCGTCGTCGCAGACGCGGTGTACCCCCTCCAGCCCTGGCTCATGCACCCTTACACAGGCCATCTCACAGCCAGCCAGGAGTGGCTTAACATGCGGTTGAACCATGTGTGCCAGGTGGTCGAGCGCACTTTCGACCTCCTTAAAGGGCGCTGGAGGTGTCTCCTCACCCGCCTGGATGCAGGCCCCACCAACATCCCCCAGGTTGGGCGCATGCAGCGCACTCCACAACGTGGTGGAGAGCAAGGGAGAAGCATTCTTCCAGGGCTGGGCTGTGGAGGCTGGCAGGGCCGACGTGTGGCCACCCGCTGCCCCCAGTTGCCAGGTGGACCCCGAGGGGATCTGGGTCCGGGAGGCCCTGTGGGCCCATTTCGACCAGGCTGCAGGGTGAATGCTGGCAGGCGACCCACGGCACCCCCCCATCCTCCACAACACTCCCTGCCCCGACGCCCACACCACAGAGCACCCAAGAGCACACCCCCCCACTTTTCTTGCAAATAAATGGACCTGTTGTTTGAAACCAAACAGTGAAATCTCTTATTAATAAAATATATATGTATAGAAAAAAAGGAGAGGGACTATTTACATGGGGGGGGCAGGTACCAGAACAGAACAGGGGTCCAACACAAACTATATACAAATAATGGGGGATATGTACAAAGGGGGGGGGCACGTGCTCAGCCCCGCACCCGTCCTGTCCGGCGCCCGGGTTGGAGGGCGCGACCCTCGCCTTGGCTGGAGCCCTGGCCAAGGCTGGGTGGGGGCCGGGCAAACCGGCAGATACGGCCGGCGGGTGTCTGCAGGCCCCAGGTCCCCCTCGGCGGCAGGCTCCAGGGTGGCGGACGGTGGAGGGACGGTGGTCGGAGCGGCGGTCAGAGTGGCGGGTGGAGCGGCGGGCAGAGCGGCGGGTGGCACAGCATGGGGGGCCAGGTGTTCCACGATGCGCTCAAAGGTCTGCATGAAGGCCCCCCAAGCCTCCTGGCGCCAGGCCAGTGCTCACTCTTGTAGCTCCAGCCGCCACTCCTCCACCCACAGGCGCCACTCCGACACCTCCAGCTGACGCTGGAGGGTCACGAGCAGCTGGGGGTCCGTGGCTGTCCTCTGGTGGTGGCTCAGTAGTCGGCCTTGTCCTGGGGCTGGTTGGTGCTCCACCGAGGGGCTGGCCTGCTGGAATGGCCCTGGTGGGCTCTCCGGGACCACTGACACCTCGCCAGCGCTCTCCGGGCCCTCCGATGGTGCAGCCGCGGAACACCAGGGGGAAGAAGAGTGGAGACAGCCATTAGTGTGGGCCCTGGTCCGTGGCCCTTGTCCCCCAACCCCTCTGCTGCTGGTTCCCCATCCCCATCCCCAGGAGATGCTACTGCTGCTGATGGGTGTCCCACCCCCCCGGGGGACCCTTTGTTCCGCTCCCCCCATCCCCAGGGATGGGGCATGGTGCTGTCCTGCTGGGGGGCAGGGGGTGATGCACTCTTCTGAGGGACATGCCACTGCTGTCCTTGGGGCCATGGTCATCTGGGCATGTGGAGGGCCCTGGTCATGTCTGTTGTCCCCGCCCCTTAACCCCAGGGGTGTGCACCGGGGGGGTACATACCTGACAGTCCGCTCCCACAGTCGGGTGACACCCACTGGGCGGACGCCCGGCTGGAGCTCCGGGATGGGAGGGCGATCCAGAGCCCCCCGTCGCTGGAGGAGTCCCCCTCTTCCTCCTCCGGCATCCCAGGGGTGGGCTCCTGGGGGGGCCCCTGGGGTGCAGGGCTTGCCTCTGGGGCGGACTCCATCTCCAGGGCCTGCTGGGCCTCGTTGGCTGAGGTGTCAAGAGTGGCCGGAGGGAGGAGGTGTACTGGGGGCCCAGAATGGCCCTGAGATCCCTGTAAAAGGGGCAAGTGGTGGGGGTGGCCCCAGATCAGCTGACCGCATCCTGGGCCTGGGTGTAACCCTGCTTCAGCTCCTTCACCTTACTCCTTACGTGGTCAGGAGTGCAGGCAGGGTGACCCCGGGCAGCCAGGCCCTCGGCCAGCCGAACAAACGCATCCATGTTCCACCTCTTGCTCCCCATTACCTGGAGCACCTCCTTCTTGCCCCAGAGCCCCAGCAGGTCCCGGATCTTGGCCTCCATCCAGGAGGGGCCCTGCTGCCTCTTCCCAGGCTGGCTGGCAGGCTGGGAGCCCTGGCTCCCCTGGGGGGGTGCCCTGGGGGCACTTGGGGGGCTGCCAGGTAGCCATCAGTGCAGGGTGGTGGGTTGGGGCTGCTGTGAGGCGTGCAGGCTCGCCGCGTGGCAATGCTGCGGCCTGCACGCGCTCTCAGCTTCCTGCACAGGAACGCAGGGTGCAGGGAGCTTTAAGGGGCTGCTGCACACGGTGACCATAGAGCTCAGGGGCTGGAGAGAGCATCGCTCAACCCCTCAGCTGATGGCCGCCATGGCGGACCCCGCTATTTCGATGTTGCGGGACACGCATCGTCTACACGTGCCCTACTTCAACGTCAAAGTAGGGCGCTATTCCCAACTCCTGATGGGGACAGCGACTTCGACTTCTCGCCGCCTTACATCGATTTCAACTTCGAATTAGCGCTCGGCACATGTAGAAGTGGCAGGTGCTATTTCGAAGTTGGCACGGCTACTTCGAAGTAGCTGGCTTGTGTAGAGGTGGCACTTGTGTCCTAAGAGATCACTCTTGAACGTCCCAAATGTACCCATGCATTTCTGCTCCTTTTCTAGGTGACCATTAAGTAACTGGGTTTTATTTTTTGCTAATCCGTTGCGGGATTGCTTAAGGCAAGTTTCATTAAAGTATTACTTTATTTCCATATGTGACTACTAACCTGCAGCTCTGAACAAGGAGGATTTAAAAATGGATTTGGTTTTCCTTGTGTAAGCAAAGCTTTTTTTTAACTAATGAAATCTGTTGGTGGGATGCAATAAAATAAAAAAAATACCCCCCAAAAATGTGTTTATGCTAGTGGAGTGGCTTGGCAAATGTATCCTTTGAAGACAAAAGAAGGCTCAGATAGTGTGCTGCTGCAAGAACTGAGATACCGAGATGACTAAGAATGGCTGTACTAAATATAAAAATCAACACCTCAGTGCATCCGACTGATTGGGAAAAGCCTGTACCAGCCAAGGAGACTGTGCTTGTGTTTCTGTGACATGGGGTCATTCACACACTTAGCTAGCAATGATAGCTGGGCTGGATTGGTCGCTGAGCAGCAAGGAAGTGAGGAAATCTACAAACCCATAAAGTTCAACAGTTTTTGCCCAGATTCTTCTCTTCCTCTTCAAATGGGGACAAAAAAAAAAGATACTTTTAAGTTCCAGCAGCTCACTTCATAAACTAAGCCATAATTGCTAGAAAAATAAAGCCTTCGATGTAATGTAAACTTATGGAAGTAACTACAGAAGGTGCCATGGAGGCTTCCCAGCAGTTATAAAGTGGTGAATATTTTTGATCTTCAAGACAATGTAGAAGAAGAAGGACATTTATTAGTGACAAGTCCCCACAAGCTGAGGGTGCAGTTTATGGAACTTCACTTGGATTCCTGTTCTCCTCTATCATACTTCTTGACTGCATCTCATTTTACATGAAAACTCACTTCATCTCTTGGTGTATTTCCATCATTAATTGACATCAGAGATGCCTGTTTAATAAGGCTAGCAAAAAAAATCCATCAGGAGAATTGAGAATGTGTGATTGTTTCCTTTCACACTTGCGTTCATTGTATCTTTCCTTTGGAAGTTTAGTCTTCATGTTTTCATTTACAGATTGCATGGATGATATTAAAAATGATGTACTTTATTTCAATTAACCTGTTTTTTCCAATCTCCTTGCAACTTCATTGAATGGTCTATTTTCTGTTAAGATCTCCAGGGCCTTTTTGCTAATTATCAAAAAGACAAAATAATCCAAATGATCCATATGCAAACATTAATGTATGAACATACCTATCAGAATTCACATGTGGCCCAACTGGTGACAGATCAGAGAAGAAAACGTGAAGCAGGACAGAAAGTGGTATGTGGGGATAGAGGTCTAGCAAAGGCAAGTGCTGGGGATTTTCAGTTGTAGGGAGCTGATGCCTTGAATTATAATCAAGTGATTAATGTTTTTAACATAAGCGGGTTTGGGAGTTACAAGGAATTGCAGAAATGGCTTGGATACATATGATGAAACATGCTTTTAGATAAGTTTTATTTAAAGCACATTCATTAGGTTGCACAAAAATGACAGCATGTGCTTGCTTGCTTATAAGGTTAATGAAAAATCCATCTGAAGGCTAAACTGGTCTGCTGATTTATGAAAAAAATATCTGTAGGTTGGGACTTTTCTTCAGAGGGAAAGAATGGGTGTAATAGTTTTGGAGAGGCAATTCATACTTATATTCAGATGGGAGTTTGAAGTCAGCTTTGCTTCTGGGCTAGCATGTTTTTGGAATTTCAAGTCTTATGTTGCCTTGCCTATTTTAAAAGACGATTCACCCATCAAATTCCTTGCAGCATGTTCCTGCAAATTAGAATCATAGAATCATACAATCATAGAATGCTAGGACTGGAAGGGACCTTGAGAGGTCATCGTGTCCAGCCCCCTGCCCTCATGGCAGGACCAAGTACTGTCTTGACCATCCCCGATAGACACTTATCTAACCTGTTTTTAAATATCTCCAGAGATGGAGATTCCACAGTCTCCCTAGACAATTTATTCCAGTGTTTAACCACCCTGACAGTTAGGAACTTTTTCCTGGTGTTCAACCTAAACCTCCCTTGCTGCAGTTTAAGCCCATTGCTTCTTGTTCTATCCTCAGAGGCCAAGAAGAACAAGTTTTCTCCCTCCTCATGACACCCTTTTAGATACCTGAAAACCGCTATCACGTCCCCCCTCAATCTTCTCTTTTCCAAACTAAACAAGCACAATTCTTTCAGCCTTTCTTCATAAGTCATGTTCGCTAGACCTTTGATCATTCTTGTTGCTCTTTTCTGGACTTTCCAATTTCTCCACATCTTTCTTGAAATGCAGCACCCAGAACTGGACACAATACTCCAACGGGGGCCTAACCAGCGCAGAGTAGGATGGAAGAATGACTTCTCATGTCATGTTCACAACACACCTGTTAATGCATCCCAGAGTCATGTTTGCTTTTTTTGCAACAGCATCACACTGTTGACTCATATATAACTCGTGGTCCACTATAACCCCTAGATCCCTTTCTGCCATACTCTCTCCTAGACAGTTGCCTCCCATTCTGTATGTGTGAAACTGATTGTTCCTTCTTAAATGGAGCACTTTGCATTTGTCTTTATTAAACTTCATCCTGTTTACTTCAGACCATTTCTCCAATTTATCCAGATCATTTTGAATTTTGACCCTATCCTCCAAAGCAATCCCTCCTAGCTTGGTATCATCGCAAACTTAATAAGCGTACTGTCTATACCAATATCTAAATCGTTGATGAAGATATTGAACAGAACCGGGTCCTAAAACAGACCCCTGAGGAACCCCACTTGTGATACCTTTCCAGCAGGACTGAGAACCATTAAGAACTAGTCTCTGAGTACTGTTATCCAGCCAGTTTTGCACCCACCTTACAGTAGCCCCATCTAAGTTGTATTTGCCTAGTTTATTGATAAGAATATCATGCGAGACCATATCAAATGCCTTACTAAAATCTAGGTATTACTTATGGGAATTCACCAGTCCTCAATACCACTTTTAGTAATGGGTTGGTTTATAATAAATAGATGTATGCATTGCATCAAGAAGGGATTTCTACTGAGTTATAAAATAAAATTGTAAAATGTCTAATAAAAATGATGTATGGACAGACTTACTTACATATCTTTTGTTTGGGGATCAGCTGGCACCTTACAACACTAATTGTCATGCCTGCATTGGTTTTCAACTGGAACACCCCAAATAAATCAGTGGGGACTTCTCCCATAAATCACCTGCCACCCAAAAGTGGTACAATTGACCATAATTAACTAAGCCTTAAGCTCCCACCAGTTGAGAAAGTTGTTTTATTTCTCTTTAGAAGTTCACCAGTAGCTTGTCTCAGAGAACAATAAAGCCTGATGGCATTAAAAATAGGCATATTAATTAGTCTTTTGGAAACAGATTACATGGTTTATACATTTTCACAAAATCTCCTGTGAAAGGTGCCCTTCTGAAACATGCTTGTTCTCTTACTAGAGTCACCTTTTCAGGCAAAAATTAAATGTATTTATTTTAAAACTAATGTAAGAGAGAATACTGAACTATGTTATTACCCCTATGCTTTCCATATGCTGAAGGAAGCATTGTTCATGAGAGACTTAAAGGTATCAATCTGATTATTTTATCAAAAAGGAGACTTGTGACTTGATTACAATGTATTATCTTCAAGGGGAGAAAAGAGCTCTTTAATCAATCGTGAAAGGCATAACAGAAACCAATGTCTGGGCTTTAATGCTAGGCAGATTTAAATTAAAACTAAAGTATAAATTTGTAACAGTGAATTTGATTAACTGTTGGAAAAGAACTATCATGAGAAGTGGTGGGTTCTCTATCTCTGGATATCTTCAGTTCAAAACCGATGTCTTTCTGGAAAATATGATTCAACCAAACAAAAGTTATTAGGTTCATTACAGAGGCAACTGGATAAAATTTAATAACCTGTGATATACCTCAGGTCAGACTCGATAAAGTAATGGTCTCTTATTGCCTTAAAATGTATGAGTCTATGAATGAGTTCTTTTTATTCTGAAAATATATTTATTTTATGATTAGTGACAGAGAGAGAGCCATCAAAACAAAAAAGCAGTAAAGTAGCGCTTGAAAGACTAACTAACAACAGCTTTTTTGTTTTGATAGTTTATAGACTAGCACAGCTTTCTCTCTGTTACTAATCAACATGCAAGAGATAACTGTCTTAGCCTATATTCTAGCAAAACAAAAAAGCAGTCATGTAGCACTTTGAAGATTAACAAAATAATTTATTGAGTGATGAGCTTTCGTGGGACAGACTCACTTCTTCAGATCATAGCCTTACCAGAACAGACTCAATATATAAAGAACAGAGGCCCAAAAATTGTTATCAAGGTTGGCAAATCGAAAGAGCAGAGAGACGGTGGGTGGGGAAGTTAAGAGTGAATTTGAATATGAATGTTAGTTCCGAGCATTCTCTCTGTAGATGGTTGTTAAAGCCTCTTTTCAATAGAACACAAACTTTCAGGTCTTTAACAGAATGGCCCACTCCATTAAAGTGCTGGCTGACAGGTTTGTGTATTTGGAGACTTTTGGTGTCTGCTCTATGTCCATTCATTCTTTGTCGAATAGTGTTTGCAGTTTGTCCTATGTACATGGTGTGTGAGCATTGTTGGCACATGATGACATATATGATGTTAGTTGAGGAACAGGAGAATGTGTCTGTGATTCTGTAATTAACTTGGTTAGGTCCAGTGGTTGCATCTCCAGAATAGAAATTTGGACGAAGTTGTCAATGTGGCTTGTTGCAAGGAAAAGTTCCAGGGTTAGTATTATTGTGGTATAGTGTGTGGTTGCTAGTGAGAATCCTCATAAGGCTGGGAGGCTGTCTATAAGAAAAAACAGGCCTGTCACCTAGGGCCTTCTGGAGTGTGGCATCATGATTTAGGAAAAAGATACATGCATTTCATGGAGCTGGAAGGGACTTTGGGGAGTCATTGAGTCCAGTCTCCTGCCCTCTTGGCAGGACCAAGCACCCTCTCCTGCTCTTTTTTTCTCCCTAAATTAATCTGTTTACCTCAAAAGCTCAAAATGGCCCCCTCAAGGGCTGAGCTCACAGCCCTGGATTTAGCAGGCCACTGCTCAAACCACTGAGCTATCCCTCCCCCTTAGCATAGCTTGTATGTCTTTAATGATGTGTTGCAGTGGTTTGAGTTGAGGGCTTTAGGTAATGACCAGTGGTGTTCTGTTACTTGCTTTTTTGGGCCTATTTTGGAGTAGCTGGTTTCTGGATATTCGTCTGGCCCTGTCTATTTGTTTTTTTATTTCTCCTGGATGGTAATTCAGGTTTATGAATGTTTGGTAGAGATCTTGTGTTTTTGGTTTCTGTCAGTGGGATCAGAGCAGATGTGATTGTATCTCAGGGCTTGACTATAAATGATGGATTGTGTTGTGTCTGCAGGATGGAAGCTAGAAGCATGTATGTAAGTGTAGCAGTCAGTGGGTTTCCGGTAGAGAGTGGTATTGGTTTGGACATCAGTGATTTGTATGATAGTGTCCAGGAAATATATCTCTCATGTGGTGTGGTCAAGGCATAAGTTGATGGTGGGGTTGCAGATTGTTAAAGTGTCTGTGGAATTCTTCTAGAGTCTCTTACCATGGGTCCAACTAATAAAGATGTCATCGATGTATCATGACTGATTTTTTGTTTTTATTTTATGATTGTGAAAGGAGGAGAGCCCCATTGTGCTGAGCACTGTGCAAACAGGTCTTGCTGTTGCAAGTGGATGTGCAGAACCATGCCTTCACACAGGGCCCCACTGACTTTGCTTGACATATGGTTGGAGGCAAGGATCCACACTAATGGTACGATCAACATCTTAAAGATAGACATAGTCTCTGCTCCAAAATGTTTACCAATGGATCAAGCAACATGCAAAGGATGTGGGGAGAAGGAAGCTAAAAACTGACAGTTATTTGAAAATGTTGAATCTAGTTTGTGCTTATTTAAAGGCCAGCTCTACACTAGGGGATATGTTCTAATTAAGATACACAACTCTAGCTGTGTTAATTGTATAGCTAGAGTCAACGTACTTTGATTCAAACTTTAGCTCCATTCCCACAGTGGGAGGTCAATGAAAGAAATGCTCCCATTGACTTCCCTTACTCCTCATGACAGCAAGGAGTACTGGAGTTGGCAGGACCACCCTCAACATTCGATTTAGCACATTCTATTAGACATGCTAAATTGAATGCCAGATAGACTTCTGGAGCATTGATTTGTGGGTAAGTTTAGACATGGCCAAAGAGAAATAAGCATCTGTTTGGTCAGGCTTTGGGGGATCTTGTCAATCTAGAAAGTTATTAATTTCCAAGCTAGTAATTACATGTAACTGTGACCATTGGATCACCTTGTGGGGAGGTATTAGATTTGCAGAAGATCTCTCCAGATGGTCTCCTAGGCTATGTCTATGCTACAGAGATCTTTTGAAAGAAGCCCTTCTGGAAGATCACTTCTGAAAGAACTTTGAAAAGTGTGTGTCCGTAAACAAAAAAGTGGATCAAAAGAGTGATTTGCTCTTCTGAAAAAGAGCGTCCATGCAGCCCCTGCACCTTCAAAAGAATGGTCCAGGGATCGAAAAATCAGGCACCAAGAGGACTGCTCTTTCAAAAAAAAATAAAAGGGGGGGGTCTGTAGAGTATCTACACACATTTTCTTTTGAAAGAAGCTTCAAAAGGGGGTGCTTTTCCTGAACCAGAAAAGGAAGAGCAATTTTGAAAGGAACACTGGGTTCTTTTGGTTTACTTACGAAAGAATGCTTTTTGCGTGTAAATGCTCTGCTGGATCTTTTGAAAGACTCCCCTTTTTTCAAAAAATCTTTCAGAAGAACCTGCTAGTGTAGATGAGCCCTGGAGCTTTTCCACAAGCAGCTTCTATTATTTTAAATCAAATCGAGATCTGAATGATCATGAAGTTCAGAGGGTGTGGGATTTTTGCCATTGGTTCAGGCTCATCCTTTCCTAACGCTATGCTGGAATCTAATCCCTCTTATATTGTTTATAAAATCATTGACAACCCAATTTAGGGTCAAGTTCTCCCCTAATTTTCACCCTGGGAAGTTCTCATTCATTGACTTTGATGGAGTTACACTGGTGTAGGTTAAGCCAAGTTTTGGCCTTTAAACTGGAAGTAATAGTAGATTTCTCAGCTAGCTAAACAAACTTGTTTTTGACAGACCAGAGGTCTTGATCTGAAATTTAGCAGTTTTCAGCCCCTGTCCCAGACATCTGTTTTGCAAAGGTAACTGTTGTGAGTTTATCTGAAGTCAATAAATGACTCTGTTTATATTTCATTGCTGAATTGAAAATAACCTCTTGTTAAGGAAGTGACATTTGATACCTGCAGATTGTGCTCAAGTCATTCACAAGAGCCAAAGAAATACACCGAGGGTTATAGAGGTCGAGACCCTTGTTTAGATCAAAGCACATGTTGGATATTGTATAAATGCCAGCTCTTAAAGTGTTCTACATTCAGGGCTGAAGTCTGCAGTAAAATGATACCATGCTACTAAATCCTTTCCAACACACTAGCAAATACATCAATATAGACCTAGAAAGTAGATGCTTCCAAGTCATTTATATTTTGATGGAACTTGTTAACTGACTAGTTTTCCAGAAGAGGTATTCTGGAAGAGGTATTCCAGAATAGCTTATTCCAAAATAGTGCAGCTACACACAAAATGCATATCAAAATAGCACACAGCTATTTTGAAGTAAAGTGTCTACACACAATAGAGTCTATTTTGAAATAGACACACTATAGCTTATTTTAAAATAGGCTCTATTCCTGTCTACACAGCCCCTATTTTGAAATACCTATTGTGAAATAGGTGGTATTCATCATACAATGGCTGTGGCCACAC
The DNA here is from genome assembly GCF_033958435.1 of Carettochelys insculpta. Lineage (NCBI taxonomy): Eukaryota > Metazoa > Chordata > Testudines > Carettochelyidae > Carettochelys > Carettochelys insculpta. Next base: position 194,233,903 of record NC_134139.1, read on the forward strand.
TACCCACTCCAGGCATTAGCAATAAGCTAATAAGTCATAAATATGCAGCTCCTCGTTAGCATCATGGCAGCTGCGTGCACTTCAAAAGTGCCAGTTTTGAAACACATGCTGCCTGTGTAGCTGGGGGCCTTTTGAAACAACCCCCCGATTTTGACAGCCCCTTCTCAAAACCAAATGGGAAGCAGGGGCTTTCAAAAACAGGGGGTCATTTTGAATGGTCCCCAGCTACACAGGTGGTGTACATTTCAAAATCAGCACTTTCGAAGTGCGTGCGGCCGCCCTTGTGCCAATGAGGTACTGCATATTCATAGCAATGCCTCATTAGCATCTGCCAAAGTGGCTCATTAGCAGTAGTGTGGCCATAGCCAATGAGGTTTATTGATGTCAAAATAAGGCATTCGCTATTTTAAAATTATTTTGAAGTAGTGGTTACATTGTATAGACATTTGCATAGTAATTTCAAAATAGCGGCTGCTATTTTGAAATAACTTTGGTGTGTAGACATACCCTAAATATCTTGAGGTTTCAAGGATCAATAAGACTGTTACTGGAATACTGTGTCCAGTTCTGGTGTTCACACTTCAAACATTAACAAAGTCAGGAGTGACCTACAAGACTGAACTGGGCGAGGTTCTTTGCCCTGTGTTATGCAGGAAGTTGGACTCTTCTTTCGAAAGAAGAAGCCAGTGTAGATGCTGCTCTTTCGAAAGTAAACCCCATCTTTGAAAGAATCCTTCTTCCCATTAAATAAAGGGAAGAAGGATTCGTCTGAAGATGGGTTTACTTTCAAAAGAGCAGCATCTACACTGGCTTTCTTCTTTTGAAAGAAACTCTTTTGAAATTAGAATATGCAAATGAGGTGTCAAATATGTAAATTTATACCCATTTGCATTTTCAGTTCACCTCATTTGCATACCTCTTTTGAAAGAGGAATGCAAGTGTAGACGCACCCCACTGGTTTTCTTCTTTCAAAAGAAGCTATTTCGAAATAAGTATATGCAAATGAGGCACCAGATAGTCAAATCTGCACCTCATTTGCATTTTCAATTTCCCTCATTTGCATATCTCTTTTGAAAGAGGAATGCAAGTGTAGACACAATCTACGTGTATTTAAGAAAGGATTAAAAAATGATCCTGGAAACTACAGGCCTGTTAGATTGTAGGCAAAGTTTTAGAACAAAATTTAACAGAGAAATTAATTAAAATGAAGAGGTAAATGATATTTGGGATAGAAATACAACATATGTTACTAAAGGCAGATTACAACCTGATCTCCTTCTTTGAAAAGATAGCTGATTTTCTAGAGAACAGAAGTGCGGTCGATCTAATCTCCCTGGATTTTGGTGAAGCATTTGATATAGTTCCATGTGGGAAATTAGTAAACTGGAGAAGCCAGGCATTAATGTGAGAATCATAATGTGGGTATGGAACTGGTTAAAGGGGAGATTACAGCAGGTCATGCTGATGGGCTGGAAGGAAGTTTCTAGTGGAGTTCCTCAGAGACTGGTCTTTCGTCAGTCACCTTAGTACAAAGAGAGTGTGTATGACAATAAAGTCTGACACAAAACTTGGGGAGTGCTGTGAATGTGGAGGAGGACCGGATTACCATGCAAGAAGATTTGGTTGACACTGAAAACTGGAGTACATAGCGGTGGGATGAAATTTCATAGTGCAAAGTGTAATTTCATGAATTTAAGATTTAACATCAAGAATTATTTCTATAAACTCAGAACTCATAATTTGGAAGTGATAGAGGAGAAGAAATATCTCCATGTATTGGTCAATTACAGAACGACTACAAGTGGCTAATGTAATGTGCCCGTAAAAAAAGCTTAATGCAGCTCTAAAATGCATCAAGCAAAATACTGACAGTAGAGACAAGGACATTTTATCACCATTGTATAAGGCTGTGGTGAGTCCTCATCTGGACCACTGTGTGCACTTCTGGTCTCCCGTGTTTAAGAAAGATAAATTCAAACTAGAACTGGTACAGAAAAAGGCAATTAGGATAGTCAGAGGAATGCAGAGCCTATGTTATGAGAGGAGACTTAAGTAACCCGGTTTGTTTAGCCTAACCAAACACAGGCTGTAGGAAAATATGGTTGATCTTTATAAATACATTAGAGAGATAAACACCAGGGATGGAGAGGAGTTGTTTAAGTTAAGGTTCAGCGTTGTAACCACCAGCAGACTCAAACTCACCTCTGGAGCTTAGTGCATGAGCTTCTACAGCTTGAGTTAAAAAGTCATGTGCCTCTCGGCTGAGGCTGTAGCAGAGACTCATTCTTTCTCTTTGAAAGTGGTCTCTGTGCCACTACGGTCAAGGTGCCACAGGACTTCTCGTTGTCTTTGCAGATACAGACAAACACAGCTACCCCTGTGATACATGGGACATTCTAGGTGTGTGGGTTACATTGGCACAAGAACAGATGGATATAAAATGGTCATTAGCAAGTTTAGGCTTGAAATTAGCTGAAAGTTTCTAACCATCAGTAGAGGGAAGTTCTAGAACAGCCTTTCAAGAAGAGGAAAGGGAGCAAGAAACCTAAATTGATTAAAAACTGAGCTTTAGGGTATGGAGTGGATGGTATGATGAAGTTTCCTATAATGCTGAATGGCCTATTATGCTTTTCAGCCTATGACTGTTCTTAGGAAATGTCTCCAACAGACGGGCTATGTCTACGCTGGAGAGGGTTTTATTGACAGAACTCGTGGAGTGTCTACAAACATAATGCGTTTTGTCGACAGTCTGTTGGCAAAACTCAGCACTTCCACAGACAGCTTTCTGCCTCTCTGCAATGAGGAGTAATGCCTTTGTTGACAGTTTCTGTTGAGAAAAAAGCCATATAGATGCTCCAGGATGTGTGTGTGTGTGTGTGTGTGGTCTGTTGATAGACAGGGCTTCTGGTTCACTGGGCAGCCCTGTTTGCTGAGCTTTCAGTTGGTTGCTGTCTGTTGACAGGATGGATTGCTCTTTTGATCCACTTTTGTGTGTGGATGTGATCTGTCGACAGAAATTTTGCCAAAAAATCTCTTCCAACAGTAACTTCTGTTGACCGATAGCTGTAGTGTAGATGTAGCCACAGAAACGAGCTACTAGAGGGATGGAGATCTCAGTTACTACAGAGAATTGTTTTCCAGGTGTCGGACCTGGTAAGTCTTCCCGACATGCTGACTGACCACTGTATTTGGAGTCAGGAAGGAATTTTTCTCCCTAATCAGACTGGCAGAGTCCTTGAGGGGCTTGGGGGCATGGGTCACTAGCAATTTTGAACTAGACTATGGGAGATTCTTTTTAACTTAAAGGGTGCGTCTACACTAGGAACTAACTTTGAAGTTAACTTTGAAGTTAGGCACTACATTGAAGTAGCCAGCAGAGTCTACACACATTTTCCCTTACTTCGAAGTTAAGTTCGAAGTAGGGAGCTGAACTTCGAAGTCCTTAGTCCATTCCCAGGAATGGAGCAGTGCCCTACTTTGAAATTTGACTTTGAAATAGGGTGTATATAGACACTCAACTTTGAAGTTGCTTATTTTTGTAGTGTAGACACAGTCAAAGTGTTTAAATCATGATTTGAGCATTTCGGTAGTTCAGCCATAGATTATGGTTCTCTTACAAGAGTGGGCGTGGGAAATTCTGTGGCCTTCAATGTGCAGGAAGTCAGACTAGGTGATGGTCCCTTCCCGCCTTAAAGTCTATGAGGTAGAAGTGTGCCTACATGGTGAAAAGGTGGCTCCCAAACTTTCTGCTGCATTGTATCCTTTTTTGGGACCCACCCTTCTACATAAGCATCCTCTGCCCCAGCACTGCAATGCTTATCCCAGCTCAGTGCAGAGGGAAGGCCCTGCAGGGAGCGGAGGAGAATGGCCTGTCACACACTCACCTGACGATGGTGGTGATCTAGGCTCCCTTCTTGGAGCATTGTGACTAGGTGCAAGAGGTGGCAGCGCTGTTCAGATTTGGCCTGGCCACCCTTCTTTCATGATGAAGGAGCAGTCGGGCCAAACCTGAATGGTACTGTAACCCCATACACCAGGCTGCAATGCCTGGAGGGGGAGCTAGACCCAGACTGCTGGCACAGGAGCTGATGCTGTGGGGTGAATGATAGGTGAGCTTGCTCTCCCAACACCCTCCGTTGTTTCCCCCTCCTCTCAGGGCCTCCCCTCCTCATTGAGCCAGTGGAGGCATATGTAAGCCTAGCCCAGTGCCCAGCAATGGCTTAATCTGGCTGTGATGACCCATCTAGAATATTTCTATGATGCACTGGTGGGTTAGGACCCATCATTTGGGAAACACGGCTGTAAACTCTTTGGGGCAGGGACTGTTTCTTATTGTGTATACACAGCACCTGGTATAATCCACACACCTAGGCTATGTCTACACTAGCCCCAAACTTCGAAATGGCTATGTAAATGGCCTTTTCGAAGTTTACTAATGAAGCGCTGAAATACATATTCAGCGCCTCATTAGCATGTGGGCAGCCGCGGCTCTTCGAAATTGACGCAGCTCGCTGCTGAGCGGCTTGTCCCGACGGGGCTCCTTTTCGAAAGAACCCTGCCTACTTTGAAGTCCCCTTATTCCTATGAGCAGTTGGGAATAAGGGGACTTTGAAGTAGGTGGGGGCCTTTCGAAAAGCAGCCCTGTCGGGACAAGCTGCGCGGCAGCGAGCTGCATCAATTTCGAAGTGCCACGGCTGCCTGCATGCTAATGAGGCACTGAATATGTATTTCAGCACTTCATTAGTAAACTTCGAAATGGCCATTTACATAGCCATTTCGAAGTTTGGGGCTAGTGTAGACACGGCCCTACTGTGTATGGTGCACAGTCCCAAGTAGTGGCACATACACAGAGAAAGAATGAATCTTCTCTACAGCTTTAGCTGAGAGCTTGCTGGCTTTTAGCTCCAACAGTAGAGGGTCCTTCACTAAGCTCTAGAGCTCCCAGGTGCGAGTCTGCCTGTTGGCAGTTACACTAGCACAACAGGGCCTGGATCTTGGCTGCCTCTTCCAAGCACTACTGCAATGCTAATAATGAACAATAAGAGTAACACAAATGCCTCCTGGAGCTCCTCACGTGCAGAGGCTACAAAGCCGTTGTAGCTGTCAAAAGAGCGCAAAGGAAGAAATGATGAGATTTGGATCCAGCTGGATGTACAGACAGAATGGCAAAGAGGTGGATGACCCCAAACTGCAAGTCTGGGTGCTGGAGGGAGGGTGGTAAGCTAGGGATGGAGTAGCAGAGAGAGTGTTTAGGAAAGATATTTAATACCAAATTGATGATGTACATCCCAGCCTTGCTAAGTTAAACACCATACAGGAACCATTAGGCAATGATTTGTGCACATGCCACAAATAGTTTTTCATTTCCACAAGCTGTGTGATGTTAAAGTCATTTTTCCCAGCTGGTCAGATATTTAGCTTCGCTCCGAGCTGTGCAGTGTGACTGTGATTGCTGAGCCTTTCTTGCCCGGCTGAGCAGAATAGCCCCAAACAGCACTGCCTTTTCTCTCTTCCCCTGTTCTGCTGTGTTCTGAGCTGGAAGTGATGCTGCCTCTTGCTGAATGACTGCATGCAACCCCGACAGAATCCCCCCCCAGCTCTTGCAGGGCACGGGTGACATTCAGGGACACCTTGTAAACTTTCTTTGTTCTGTGCAGCCCTTGTGAGCTGTAGCATTTTGGGCTTAGCTTGGCCTCGGCGTAAAACCATTGGAGACACGGGAGGGAATTTGGCTACTGATATATAACATCATCCCATTGTTCCTGCTCAAAAAGATACACTCTGGTACACGTTACCTCTCCCACCCATTCACTCCCTTTTTAAATAAAACTTGTGACTGTGATGCTTTTTCCCCCCAGTCAGCAGATTTTTTAGGCTGGTTAATGAAGGGAAAATAGCCCCCTCCTTCATGTCAGGGGCCAAGTTTGGATTGGAGCTGGGTTTAGTTTCTCGTGTCATTTCCTGTTGCTGTCCTCTGAAGGCGAACACGCTCTCTCTCTCTCTCTCTCTCTTTCTCACACACACACTGGACTCGCTCCTCTTGGGAGGATGTGAGGGAGCAAAGAAAGCACACCTCATGCTCTCTCCTGTCACGCTGCATTTCAGCCTTCTGCCCGGCTCAGCTTTCTGCCTGCTGCCAGGGAAGGAGAAGACAGGGAAGGTAAAGTAACTTTTCTTTCCACCAGGGCTCAGTACTTTGTACTTTTCAGGCTTGGGTGAAAGTTGGTTGTGAATTTTGGAATCAATAGCTAAAGCCTTGATTCTGTTTGTAAAACTCCTTTGGACAGTGGTCATTGCAAAGGGATAGCAGCAGGGGTCTGCTAAAAAGGCAACGGGTTAGAGGGCTACAGTCATGACATAGAGTTGTTGTTGACTCAGGTAGGATTGTGAGGGATAGGCAGGAGAATGCAGGGGCAAGCAGCGGTGCTGTGAGAGGCATACTCGGGAAAGATGCAGCTGCTGAATCTAAACGCGGTGTTGTGTCAGTCCCTCAGATAAGCATTTTTTGTGCAATCTTGTAGTTGGCAGGAGGTGTGGAAAAAAGCTGACTCTGGAATCCCAGAAACAAAGGAACGGTGTGTGGGGTAGATTCTGTGGAAGGGCACCTTATAGAAGAGGTCAGTGTCTAGGTGGACTGTATTTACGTGGTTCTGCAAACACTGGTGGCTTGATATGTTGGCTGCTCCGAGGAGTGGCAAAAGAAACAAGTGCTGTGCATACAGCATGCTTTGCCTAGGTCTTTCTCTTTTAGTCAGTGTAGGCAGAAGGTTTTCTATAATACTTACTTACCTCAGTGTTCAGGGATGGGCTGAAGGAAAGAGTACAATGTTGGTAGCTGCCACAGACGGCAGTCCTTTTAACTAAAAAAAAAAGCAGCGTCCAGAATCTGCAACCTATTCCCTATAAAAATGTACACAACTCAGTCTCTCCAAGTCTAGCCAGCAACCTCTGATATTTTCCTTGTTTGCTCATTCCATTCACATTGATGTTGTTTAAAAAAGAAAGGGATATAAATGTTTCCTTTTTAAAATCAGAGCAAAAGTAAACTTCATGTGCTAGTTAAGCCAATCCTGGCTCCCTCTGTTTGAACAAACAGCCCATTAAAAAGCTGGCATAGCACTTCTTGAGTGAATGCTGGAGCCAGTCCCTGGGGCTGTGAGAGTTTAAAATGGTTTCTTGAGGTAAGCAGCACAGGATAGTAAATTTCAGCCTGCCACTAATTTGGGGGCAGCGGGGGGAAGAGGGACAAAGAGCTTGCAAAGCAGTTTATGTCAACGGGTAAAGTAAATGCTGAGGAACCCCATGTTCTTCACATACAGCATTAATCATTATCACCTCAGCAGAATTTAATAAGGGCAATTACATGTATATTATTTACCAGCCATTAATTAGACATAGGAATGAGAGCAGAGCCCTGGCCTCAAGAAAAATAATCCTAATGATTTGTGCATGGAGCATGGGTTTAAACGGAATCATTGTTCAAGACATGTTACGCCTTCACTTTCATTTTACATTCCACCCGCCCTCCCTCTCCCCTGCAGCATGTGATTACTGATGGAAGGTGTGCAACGGGGGTGTAAGAATTGTTATTGCGTCACTGCCATAGATTGGGCGCATCATATACAATTGAACAGAGGGCCTGACATTCCTAATTTCTGAGCTCTTCGAGTCACCTCCTGCTAGAATCATAGAATCATAGAAGAGTAGGACTGGAAGGGACCTCGAGAGGCCATCGAGTCCAGCCCCCTGCCCTCATGGCAGGACCAAGCATTTTCTAGACCATCCCTGAAAGCCACCCATCTAACCTCTTCTTAAATAGCTCCAGTGATGGAGATTCTACCACCTCCCTTGGCAATTCGTTCCAGTGTTTGATCACCCTGACAGTTAGGAACTTTTTCCTAGTGTCCAACCTGAACCTCCCCTGCTGCAATTTCAGTACATTGCCTCTTGTTCTATCCTCAGAGGCAAGGAAGAACAAGTTCCCTCCCTCTGCCTTATGACACCCTTTTAAATACCTGAAAACTGCTATCATGTCACCCCCTCAATCTTCTCTTTTCCAAACTAAACAAGCCCAATGCTTTCAGCCTTTCTTCATAGGTCACATTCTCTAGACCTTTGATCATTCTCGTTGCTCTCTTCTGGACCCTCTCCAATTTCTCCACATCCTTCCTGAACTGCGGTGCCCAGAACTGGACACAATACTCCAGCTGAGACCTAACCAGCGCAGAGTAGAGCGGGAGAATGACTTCTCGTGTCTTGTTCACAACACACCTGTTTATGCATCCTAGAATCATGTTTGTCTTTTTCGCAACAGCATCACACTGTTGACTCATATTTAGCTTGTGGTCCACTATAACCCCCAGATCCCTTTCTGCTGTACTCATTCCTAGGCAGTCCTTTCCCATTCTGTATGTGTGACACTGATTATTTCTTCCTAAGTGGAGCACTTTGCATTTGTCCTTATTAAACTTCATCCTGTTTACTAGAGGGGATAGTTCATCCTCCATCAATTCTCAGCTTCTCGTCCCAGGCTAGCTGCCATCCATTTTGGTGATGACTGTAGCTAGGAACTGGATGGGGGGGGCTACTGAGTCCTTTCACGTAGAACAGCCATCAGCCATTAATAACTTCAATGAACTAGCAACCTGGGCCGGAGTCAAAGCTGTGGACTTCAAGATGAAAGCTTTAGGCTCTCAGTTGCAGAACCCTGTGCCAGCTGGTTCTCTGGGATGGGGTTTGTGGGAGTCTAATTTTAAAAAGCCCAACAAAAGAGTGAAAACACTTTTGATTCTTGCTCATCTTTCCCCATCCTTTCTGATTCTCCTTCACTCTGACTATTGTATTGGTTACACCCATTTGCTGGCTCACTTTCACAGGGTCCACTCCTGCCTTTCAATACAAGTGATGGAGCAAGTGGCAACAGAGCAGGCTCTCCAGTTGGGTCTACACGAGCCCCTTCCTTTCAAGAGGGGCATGTTAATGAGCAGGTTCAAAAGATGCTAATGAGGCATTGCAATGAATATGCAGCGCCTCATTAGCATAATGGCGGACGTGGCGATTCAAAATTGCAGTTTTTGAATTGCGTGCCGCCCGTGGAGATGGGACCTTCCGAAAGGACCCCCCCCAGTTTTCGAAAGCCCCTTCTTCCTATCTGGTGTTAGGAAGAAGGGCTTTCGAAAACTGGGGGGGTCCTTTCTGAAGGTCCCGTCTCCATGGGTGGCACGTGATTCGAATAGCCAGACTTTCGAATCACTGTGGCCTCCATTATGCTAATGGAGTGCTGCATATTCATTGTAGCACCTCATTAACATATTTCAAACCCGCTCATTAACATGCCCCTTTCAAAAGGAAGGGGCTCGTGTAGACACAGGGTCCATGTCTAGCTTAGCCTGTGACCTCCATACAAGGAGAAATGACTGAAAAGAAGCCTGCTGAAGATGAGAGTGTGATGGGAACAAGCGTTTCTGAGCATCACCAGCAGATTTCTGCTGCTTCACTGGCCTTCTGGCTTGCCAGGTTCAGTTCTCTGACAGTGGCAACTTCTTCTACATGAGATGACCTAGATCACCTACTCCAGCCCCCTGCCAGAGCAAGATTGTTCCCAACTGCACATTTTTCCAGCGTTCATCTTGGCGATGCTGAAAGATTAAAGGGGTGAGGCTTCAAGTTCTGCCACTTACCTGATGTCTGTCTGGAAATATTTTCTGTTGTGCAACCTAAATGCTCTGGTTCAGTTTAATTACAATGTTCCACCTCACATCCCCTAGGCACCACCCTAAATAATTCCTCCCCTCCAGGCCTAGTTCACAGTGCCTGGGAAACCTGTGCTGCAGAAGGCCTTTGCCTGGGAAGGGCCTCCACAAGAATGCAAACTTATGCGTATGTACTTTCTTATGCTTCAGCGATGGGACAAGTGGTGAGTTAATGAACTGTACGTTCTCAGAATGACAAGATGTAAGCCCTGACTGTTCCTGGGCCTTTGGATCTGGCCACAGGCCCTCTGATGACTTGCTAGGAGAGATGGCAGCAGGGGGAGTGGTGATAGATGATGTCTGGTGCATGGGGGTGATGGTCCTTTCCTCTTGAGCTACCTCATAGGCACCCTGCTTAGTTCCTGTTGCCGCCCTTGATGGAGGCTGCTCCAAAAACTCTTAGTTGTTGCCTGGATGCTACTACCAGCATGTGGCCTGTGCCCAGCTCCTGATTCTGCATTCCCTCTCATAATTGTAATGAGAGGTCTGTTCGGAGGGTCAGATGGAACACCTTCCAGGGATGGGGATCCTTTGGTGGTGTGTTGCACAGAGGATGATAACAAAGTATGAGCCTGAAGCATTATCTTTGGCAAGATTTGCTCTGGTCCTCCTGTTTGGGCAGGATAAGTAATAATACCACAGCTTTGTTTATTTGGCATAGTGGTTTCCCCCCGTGACAAGGGATCACTCCCCCCCTTTACCTAGTTGAAAGCATCCTGGTCTTGTATATACATTAGCAAACTTAATATTTGCACGTGAACGATAAGGTGACAACCCTAACATTTCAACAAATCACAAAAATTCTAGCTCTTGTCCAGGGAAGGTTTGTTTCTGGCTTTGTTTTTTTACCTTTCTTCCTTGCAAATTGAAGCAGAAGCCTGCGCCTGTTTAGTGTTAAAACAACACATCATTTTCTGATACTGGTTTCAAACTACTTCTCCATGTTATCTGGCTGGGTACTAGCCATCTCTTCTGGCTGAACTAATCCCACTTTATTCACCTGCCTGGCTATGGTATATCTAAGGCTCCTATTGCTACAGTTTCTAAGGAGCTATCTATACTGCATTTGGAAGTTTGCCTGCATCATGTGCAGAAATACCAGAGCTAGCTTTGATCTCAGTAGCTTGGATAACCATAGGAGGGAAGCCATAGCAGCATGGGTGGCAGCAGGGACGGGTTGATTGAGCGCATGCCCAGAGTATGGCCCAGGCTGCGATGTCTTCATTGTTATTTCAGCTTGCTAGATCAAAGGTAACTGAACTATAGCCACTCATGCCTGCGTAGGGTAGACAAGTCCTAAGTGCTGAACACACAAGTTAAGATAGCGTTTAAGTTGTCAAGAGGGCTCTGAGCTTGCAGTCTTTTAATCTTTTTTTTTTTTTCATTTTCCCCACACAATATCATGATTTTCTTGAAGGGGGAGTATTCTCACTGGCTGAGGTAGCTGGAGTTATTGCTCTGGTCATGTGATTGCAGCCATAAGGTACACCACTGACAATCTGGATCAACCTGGTGAGGTCTCCAGTGATGGCTGGAAGCATCCTAAGGCCCTGTCTATCCAAAAAAGTATTTTGTTTCAGTTGTCTGCCTCTGAATGCATGTAGAGCAGAGAGAGATGCTGGATTAACAAGACTGGAGACAAGTCTTCTGTCAGTTCAAGCTTTTCCACAATGTGCCTCTTGCCTGTTAGAGGTGGGTCAGCTCTGGGGATGAGAAGGTATTTCAGCCTTTGTGCTGAATGCCCTGGATTGGGGCTTTCAGAGAGGCTGCCAGTACTGATGGTGGTTTCAGTGATGTGGTCACTTGCTTGCTGGCAATGGACACAGACTACCAGCTAATGTCACCCAGGCCACCAAGCAACTGTCTGAGGTGGACTACTTTCCCTCCTTATTGACCTGAGCTGGAGCTGAACTGGTGAATATGAGGTGAAATGCCTGACTTGGATTAGCTGTCCCCTCCGTCTCCGTCTCCTTCCTGAGAAGGGTGGTTTTGGTTAATTCTTTCAAGTCTGGGTCTCTTACCTCAATCCTGTGGGAGGAAGTCTGGGGCTGGAACTGTGTAATAAATGCCAGATTTCTCATTGCAAGCAAAAAAGCCAAACTGAGTGGAGCAGACCAGGCGCATTGCCTTGCCAGTTCTTACTTCTGTGAGCCTCATCATCGCTCTGATTAACTTCTCTTGGGTCACAGTGAAATGTGTTTTCCCTAAGGAGAATAAGCTTGATTTCACAACAGGACTGAGCAGTCTAAATGTTAGATATTGGACCTCAAGACCTCATGGATTTAAAGGAGGGAATCCCATTGGGGCAACTCAGACCTTGACCCTTCTGATGTATGTTAAACAGTTATTGTGCTTGGTCGTTTGGCTGACTCCTTGAAAAGCCAGGGCTCCCCTGTTCTATGCGGCATATCACAGAGCTGCTGGACTTTTTAAAAATGAAGGGGAATCCTCCTACCCTGGGCCCAGGTTTGTGCTTCTTCACCTACCTATTGTGCAATGTACTGACTGTCATATTCTGTCTCAGAGGCTGCCGCTTTTCACTGGGGAAGTAGTTTCTCTGTATCTGTGGTTTGCAAAGTGCTTTAGGATCATCCATGGCTTTTTAAGATGGTACAAAGTAAGAGCTGGATGTCTGGGTTTGGTTCCTGGCTCTCTCACAGATTTCCTGGATGATCCTCGGCAAGGTACTTAAACTCTCTGTGCTGAGCTCCCAACCTGTAAAATTGGAATAAACTTCAGCTTCTCTCTTACACTATTTGTGCCTAGCATAACACAGCCTGATCTTATCTGGGACATCAGGGTGCCACCAACATTCACTGATGCAGGTGGCCTCCCCCAGACTCAGAGGCTGAGGGGGCCTCTCAGAGACTTTGGTGAGTGGGCCCAGAACACCTATGCCCCACCCTCCACAGAGCAGCACATGAGGCCAGAAGTACCAGGGGCAGGGCTTGAGGCTCATTAAAAGACCAGACCACCAGGCCGGTGAGAGCCACTGACCAGCTGACCTGACCAGCCTAGAGGGCTGCAGCCAAGCTTGCTGTTAGCCAGGTACCCAGACTTTCCTGACCTACCAGTGCCCTTGGGCCTGTGGCAAACCCCACTCCCCGAGGCCCTGCTGAAGCCAGATAGTGTGCCTGTGGCCATGTACCCTGGGGACCCAGACGGGCCCAAGTCTGGAGTCCTGCCTGCCACCTGCAACGCCAAGGCCTCGGACCTGATGGAGTCCACGGTCCTGCCCCCTGCACACTACCCAAACAATGTGGAGATGCCCGACTGGCCGGACCCGCCCACTGCTACTTACTCGGAGGAGACCTTCCTTCATGAGCTGGCTGAGCACTCCAGGTGGGACTGAACACCGATGGAGGGGGAAGTAGGAAGTGGTCCGAGGGATGCTCCACCTGAGCCCATTCAAATGTGTTGCGACCTGAATCCCTACTACACAGCTCATGGTGAGAGCTGTTGCTAAGGCTCCAGGCCAGGACGCGGTGGAGTGGGAGGGTCTGCGTCTCCCTACTCCACTCCAGGGCTGCGTCTACACGTGCACGCTACTTCGAAGTAGCGGCAGTAACTTCGAAATAGCGCCCGTCACGTCTACACGTGTTGGGCGCTATTTCGAAGTTGAAATCGACGTTAGGCGGCGAGACGTCGAAGTCGCTAACCCCATGAGGGGATGGGAATAGCGCCCTACTTCGACGTTCAACATCGAAGTAGGGACGTGTAGACGATCCGCGTCCCGCAACATCGAAATAGCGGGGTCCTCCATGGCGGCCATCAGCTGGGGGGTTGAGAGATACTCTCTCTCCAGCCCTTGCGGGGCTCTGTGGTCACCGTGGGCAGCAGCCCTTAGCCCAGGGCTTCTGGCTGCTGCTGCTGCAGCTGGGGGTCCGTGCTGCATATACAGGGTCTGCAACTAGTTGTTGGCTCTGTGTATCTTGCACTGTTTAATGAAAGTGTGTCTGGGAGGGGCCCTTTAAGGGAGCGACTTGCTGTTGAGTCCGCCCCGTGACCCTGTCTGCAGCTGTGCCTGGCTCCCTTATTTCGATGTGTGCTACTTTGGCGTGTAGACGTTCCCTCGCTGTGCCTATTTCGATGTTGGGCTGAGCAACGTCGAAGTTGAACATCGACGTTGCCAGCCCTGGAGGACGTGTAGACGTTATTCATCGAAATAGCCTATTTCGATTTCGCAACATCGAAATAAGCTATTTCGAAGTTGGGTGCACGTGTAGACGTAGCCCAGGAGAGGCAGCCCCTCACCTCTCCTAAGCCACGCTACTGTGGTGGCTATTTGTTTGCCTGCCCCTGGCTCTGAACCAGGGCCTGGGTGCATACCCTACTGGCCAGCAGCCCCGTAAAGGGGGACAAGACTATGGGGAGAAGGCCTTCATCCCCCAAGGTCGGCCGTATGCAGACTGGGGCAAGGTGCGGGGGCCCGCACCACCCAGAGGGGTTGTTCGCCGCTGTCTGAGACTGTTACACCCTCTTATTAATTGAACTTGGAATTACCCTGCTTGCCCATCGTTCATTACAGTCTCCAGGGCAGCAGCTGTGATATTGGGACAGATTGTGATACCTGTTTCTTGTAGGGAATAGCAGTTCACACTTGAACTTTCAGGGAGTGTAGAGTCAAATTGTACTCACTGTCAGATTGTCCCTCTGTAGCCCAATGGATCTGCCTTATGAATTAACATAGGGCTTTCCTTACAATTTGTGGCACACTCTATTTCTCACTTGATGAAGCTCAAGTTTCTGCCTTTTTGTAAACTTGCTCATCCACTGGATTTAATGGTTTCAGATATTTTCTTTTTCACTTTAATGATATCAGTATTCTTTTCACAGCTGGTGCATTGCATGTAAGTCACATTCAAATACATCCTCCCTGCACCCTGGTAGGGCTGTCAGATTTCTGGGGAGGGTGTGCAGGAGAGGCAGCCCCAGCTGTGGGATCCCCAGCTGGGGAGGTGGGGGAACCCTGTCAGCCCCATGACAGGGAGGCTGCCACCCGGCTGAGGACAGGGGCCCCTGCACCCCAGAAGCCTACCAGATGTGGGGCTGCCAGGGTTCCCCATCCCATATCTGGGGTTCCTGCAGCTGGGAGCCAGATGGGGTGCAGAGCCCCTTTGGCAGCTCCAGCCGTGTGAATCTTGGCTGGGGCCCAGGAATTTCCACAACAAGTCCCACATCCTGCATTTATGCAAAAATGTCCCACAGGTACATTTCAGAACAGTGTCTGCAGGGACATTTTTGCGTAAATACAGGATGCAGGACTTGTCATGGAAATTCGGGATTGTCGTCTGGCAACCCTAGCCCTTGACAAGTTACTTATACAGTAAACTTCAGCTTTGGTTTTACTACATCAGTGACCATAAAAGTTCCTCTGACTCTGGTCTTGTTGTTACTCTTTATGTACTGTAAACATTGTTCCAGTTTTGGAAGGGTTGGCAGACTCTGAAAGCTGAAATCTCATATTTATTTTGCTTCCCATTCCTTTATAACAGAGTTTATAGCTGCAAGGGTTACACTCTGATTTAATATATTTAGCAGGATTTCAGCTGAGAGCTTCACAAAGCAATATAAAGAATTATAGCAGGTCCAGTGAAGAGAATGTTATTTACTGTTAATATTGCTGGGTGCCATGTATACATGTAATAAAGGGGAGGCCCTGCCACGAATAGTTTGTGAGGTAGATAAACAAGACAGACAAGGAGAGACAGAAAAGAAGTGTTGTTGTCTCTGTTTTGTAGATGTGGGAATGAAGGCGAAGAGAGATTGACTGACTTGTCCAAAAGTATGTACCTTCCGCCAGCAGAAGCTGGTCTAGGGCAGCAGTGGGCAGTTATGAATCCTGAGTGGGCTGCATGAGTGACCTTCCTTCACCTCAGTGGGCTGCAGCAGTCCACAGCCTGCTAGGTGGGGTAACTGCATTGTCTTATGGCAAATACGGGACACTGGCCTCCGGGGTAGGGCTGGGGCTGCTATCCCACGTGAGGGCTCCTTGGCGATGGGGGCTGCTGCTCCAGGGTGATGCACCAGTTATGGGGGCTTTGCAGCCTCCAATGGGGAGGCACTAGGGATGAAAAGGAGTGGAGGGTGGGGGCTCCAGAACTTCCTGGTGGAGGGGATGTTCCAAAGCCTCCTGGGGGGCAGTGGGGAGACCAGGGAATGAAGCGGGAGCCGTCTCCCTGAGGTGTAGGAGACTGGGGAATAAGGCAGCTGACCTGTGCAGGGGATCCCTGGCAGTAGGAGCTGCCTCCCCTAAGTGTAGGGCACCAGAGAATGAGGCAGCTGCCTTGTGGAGTTTGTTGGCAGTGGGGGCTGCTGTCATGGGGTGCTGGGGAATGGGGCAACTGCCCCACAGATGAGCTCCCCTGCAGCGGGAGTTGCTGCCACAAGGTGCAGAGGTCTGGGGAACAGGGCAGCCACCCAGTCAGTGAGCTCCTTGGCAGGGTGCCAGGGAACAGGAGCCCTACAAAATATGGGACAATTTGCCTATTTTCTTAAAACAGTCGGGATACCTGTGAGACAGCTTTAAATAAGGGACTGGCCCAGTAAAAATGGGACGGATGTTCACCGTTCTGCTAGGGTTCTGCCTGAAGCAGAGCCAGAGCATGAATCAGGTGATTTGTGTGCTCCTAAAGTGCTGGGAGGGAGAGGGAGGAAGTGTGGGGCTCTGGTGCCACACTTAGTGAGAGTCATCTGGGAGGAAGGGAACAGCCAGGGGGTTCCTTGTGCCTCTGGTGGATCCCAAGTGGGCTGCATGTGGCCCACAGGCTGTAAGTTGCTAACTGCTTCGTCTAGAGAGAGAGATGACCACAGCTGCTTTGTCTTAAGTCACCCAGGGAATTTGTAGCAGAGCCTGGGCTTGAACCCAAAGCACCTGTGCATTAGCAGGTGTTTGAACCAGAAACCTGTTTGCTGTTTAGCCTCCTGGTTTAAAAAGTGATAGTTGCTGTGACTGAGTCAGAGACAAGAAAGCTGCTCTCTGGAGGTGACATTTTTGAAGCCATGAATATAAATAATTACAGATGTGCTCGCAATGTTGTGAATGCAGGGATGAGTGCCATTAAGACTAGGGATATCCCTCCATTCTCCCCTCAGCTAAAAAGCTGATTTGTAGCCAACAGGTTATTTTATTCTTTATACTGATTCACTGTATTCCACTCCCAAATTCCCCCTTTGACTTGATTGGCGGGTCTAGGTATGAAACAGAATCGGTGTATATTTTGCTGTAGAATGTGACCATTAAAAAGGTTGTAGAGCTATAACATCCATGACTAGAGCCTTGTCAGCCACAGCAGTGGCATCTTTGAAGTGCCCCAGCCAGGGAAACCCACCTTCCTTGCTACTTATTCCTGATAAACTGCTGCAAAATTGCTTTCACTATTTGGAAAGTAACAGTATCAGATCCTGTTAGCACAGGAGTGCTCTATTCCTGTAGTCAAGTTCATAAGCCCCCTCGGATTGGGTCCTGTGTATCTGCTTGGGTCTGTATTTTATCATCTCCATTTGGTTGGCTGGTGTATCAACTTGACAGGCACCTTGTACTACTATTTGTCTTTTAGTTGATATATGGGAGATGATGACCTGCAGGTTCATTCATTTTCCGCGGTGTGGGTACTGGATTGGGACTCCTACATTCCAACCCAGTAACTTGAGCAAATTGTTTCTTCAATCTGTGGTCCTCTGAGCTAAGAAATGAAGATAATGGTACAGCTATCTCACGGGGGTAATGTAAGCATTAAGATGTGTTTACACAGCAGTATGTAAACCCTACACATTATTGTTAATTACTATTGTAATTGAAAGAAATAAGGAATGGTAAGAATGGAAGCAAGCCGCTAGCAATGTAAGATTGCTCCTTCTCCCTATCCCTGTCTGCATTCATTTTCCCAAAGCATAAAACACTCAGTGACCCAGCACTGTAGTTGTCCCTTTCAGGCCGGAAAAAGCCAGTTTCTTCCAGTTCCTCAGTTTGTCTGCTGCAAAAATGCAATTGTACTGCTGGCTATCAAACATCACTCTGCCAAGAAGAAGGAAGGTCAGACAATAGCATGTAAAGTGCTGTGGAACAACATTGCATGAACCAAGTAAATGCAAGTGAATCCAGGTGTGTTTCAATAAGCGTAGGAGAGCCTTTTGCTCACACACAAATTCACTGGTTTTCTTGGTGTTGCAATGGGGGTGAATTTGACTCATCCATCATCCCTAACGCCATAGAAGTTTAGTTGCAGCCATCTTCCTAGCTTGTTATAAATGCAGTTGGAGGAGACCAAAAGCAGTGGTCCCAATTCATACGCACACCTTTCCTCCTATATACCACCTTGGCAGTGTAAACTTGCCTTGCAGTGACTACACGTATAAATTATGCTCCTGCCAGAGTGGTGTAAAGGAGTCTTTGGGTATGTCTACACAGCAAAGTTATGTCAAAATAACAGCCCTTATTTCGAAATAATTTTGCTAGCATCTACACAATGCAACTGCTATTTTGAAATAATTTCAAAATAAGCGGTTGGCTTATTTTGAAATAGGTAAACCTCATTTAACTAGGAATAGTGCCTAATTTGACCTATTTCCAAACTAGAACGGTCTTCCAGACTCCAAATCACGTGACGTTATGCTAATGAGGCACAGGGAATTTGCATCCACACCTCATTAGCATATTTTGGGTCGTTTATTACCATGCCACTTTCGAAGAAAGTGGCCTGTGTAGAAACGGCCTTTGTGTGTAGCAGTATTATTTTGAAATAAGCTATTCCGGAACAGCTCTTCCAGAATAGCTTGTTTTAAAATAAGGCTGCTATGTAGATGTGCCCTTAGTTTAAAAGAGAACCAGACCCAGTAGAGAGAGCCCTTGCCACCAGGTGAATACATTTTGCAAATTTATGGTAGAGGTGATTGCCAATTTTGTCAATCTAGTTATGAGGAAAACTGCAGATGTCCAACAGATGCTGAGCTCACAGAGCCAGTTGTAAGTGGGCAGCAGCACCATGCCGGGGCTCAGGTAGTTAGTTGCTAGGACTCGAGCAATGTTTTTACTTTCATAACTGATGCAACAAGCCCAGAGGTGCTGAGGCTATGAAATGCCAAGCCTCGTGGGGCTGAGGCTCAGCCCTGGCATGCTCTGGCACAAATTAACCACTGCCTTTAGGACAATGAGCCCTTCCTAGCACTGTGGAAGCAAGGCAGCTTGAGTGAGTTAGTTCAGATATAGAGCGAATGGGCAAGGAGGACAGTAAGGGGCAACCTCACAGCTAAAGAGAGAACTACTGTCCTCCGTGAGTCATAGTTTAGAAAGATATGGGTATAGGCAAAGAAATAAGGACAGCTAGAGAAGGGTGGAACGCCATTGGGCTACCTTTAAGGTGATAAAAGGAATAGGTACACACTATGAATATACTCTCCAAGGCAAATGCACAATTAAGCCTGCTCTTGGGACTTTTGGCAGTTGACTTTCCCCATCTCCACTCAGGGACAGTAAGGGGCCATTTGGATCCAGCCCAGATTCAGGCAGCTGCGAGAGCGTCCTCATTAATGTTCCTACAACTCTGTTAGCTAAGGAATCCTGAGGTTTACTCATGGTCCAATATGCCTTCAGTGAGCCAGTTAACCCACCTCTAAATGGGAGCACTGAGCCAAAACTGCCTTCCCGATGACTCCGTACCGATAGCGTGGCATGTCAGAAGTGCTCTCTGACTGCTATGGATTATTTGAAAGGGAGAATGGAAAGATCTGCATGAATCTGCCTTGTGCACATTGCTTGAAAAAAGTCACGCTGGCCATGAGTATCAGGAGGGTAGCCATGTTAGTCTGTATCCACAAAAACAGCGAGAAGTCCTGTGGCACTTGTAGACTAACAGTCTATAAGGTGCCACAGGACTTCTCGTTGCTTATGTTGGCCATGTTGAGGCTTCACAGCAGGCAGATTCTGAAAGAACAGAAACAAAAGTACACCTGGAGGTTTTGTTGATCCTGGACAAAGAAGACAAGCCCTAGCCAGGACTCTGAACAAACCTTCAGTTTCATAAACATTTGTTCTCGTGTTAATGAATGTGCACCTGTGGTGGGCACTGTTGTGTTGCGCTTGTGTTGTGAACTTTGCCTTTATTTTCTTATGAACTTGCATCTATTTTATTTTTGAGGAATTACAAGAATAGAAGTTGCAAGGCTCAGGCACAAAGCAGGCAGCTGCTGTACAAAATTTTCCCCCAGTACTACTCTATTGATTTATAAGTTTGGAGTCCTTTTGATGAGCAAAATTTTGTGTTGGTTTAGTGATATGGACTCTGGAGGAAGACTTAATTAGTGTCTTTCCATCTGTAACCTAAAGCCACGTTCTACATGGGCTTACATGAAGTTGATTCTCGGTCAGGATTTGGAAAACATCTAGAACTACCCCCACCTCACCTTGTAAGCCACTTTGCATCATAACATGCCTGAAAAACAATGGAAGAGTGGAACTTACTGAAAGGCCTCCACTCCATGGTTACTAAGGCAGACTAATTTGGTTTCATCATTCCCATTGGAAAATGAGACTTGGGGTAGTGCAGAACAGGTGGGGAACATGGTCAGAAACCCATAAGAAAAGACACAGGCCACCTGGGGTATCAGGACTGACTCTGTGGCACCCTGCATTGGTAGCACAGCTGGTTCAGTTGTATTGCCTTTGGACATCTGGTGGCAAGAGCATTCCTATTATGCCTTCTGTAAGATTCTGAATGGATCTTACAGAAGGCACAATAGGATGAATTCTGTAAGATTCAAAGGTGAAATAGGGGAAGTTTAAGCTACCTTTATCAAAAGGCACTTGTATGCTCAGGGTGTCTGGAAAGGAGCTTGGCCTGTGGAGTGTCTGATGCGTGCCTGACTCCTGTCCTCTTCTCTTGGCCACATACTTATTTTTCATGTGCTGTATCAGAAATTCTTGGCTGGACCTTTGAGATAGCATCATTGTCTGATACCAGTTAGCTCACTGGCATTCTTCAAAGCTTTTCTGTTCCCTTTTTGTCTCACTGTAGGTTCATTTTCTTAACTCTGTACTACATAACAAGAGGGATTTTACAGCTCTTGGCAGCAGCACATCCTCAAAAGTTCTAACAATGTATGTTTTTTAGATTTCTGTGTTATTTTCATGGCACAAGTGGTGGAGAAGTTAACCCAGCAGACTTAAAATGGCTTCCTTGGCAGGAAAACAGAAGGAAAAAAGGCCTTTTGCTTGAGCTCCTGCGCTGACTGTAGAGAGAGATCAAAGTTACTCAGTGAAAATGTTTGTGATTATATTTTCCTCTCCACTTGTTAAAATTCACAAACTTCCCAGCCTCTGCTTTCAACACACAGACTTCATACATTACCATTGATTTGAAACGGTTTCCAGGCAGTAGTGACTTGTGGCTTGAAATGCGCTGCAGATTTGCCATAATTTGATGAAGTTAAAACCTGACACAAATGAATGTTCCCTACTTGATTGCTTCTCCCTCCCCACCCTAGCCAACCCACACCACATGGGGACACTCACGGGAGGCCTTCCCTCTCCATTAAACAATGAGAAGGAAAAGGCTAATGCCTGACAGACATAACTGCAAAATCTTTGCAGCCAGACTGGGCAGTCACAAAGGATAGCACGATCTGAGCACTTTTTTCAAATTTTCACTGAAAAGTTAACTCTGCAGCCATCTCAGCTAAATCCATTTTTCCAGTTATGACAGCTCTTTTCACACAGAATCTATGCTTATGGCGTTCTTCTTGGTGGTCATGCGACAACAAATGGGGTGTCTTCATGTCACCCTCTGATTTGTGAGCCTGTTTTGGACTGATCAGCCCGGTTCTGGAGCCGCAGATCTTATCACAGGAGGGGCAGGTGTCGGTAGCTGTTGGAGGGGTGTGGGGCAATTTTTGCTAATCTTTTCTTCTTCTCGGCCTCTCCTCATCTGCAGTGTGGCAGGACCTCTCAGATTGTGCCAGCCCCTCATGGAATACTGCTCTCTACTGGGGACAGTCCTGGGCAAACTTCTCCCAAGTGTTGACACGAGTGCTGCACTTTTTCATGTGTGCCTTCAGCATGTTCTTATACTGCTTTCTCTGGCCCTCAACACTCCTTCATCCATCCTCTAACTCAGAAAACAGAATTTGTTTTGGGAGGTGCTGATCAGACATCTGAACTATGTGACCAGTCCAACAAAGTTGTTGGTGAATAATAATGGCTTCAATGCTGGTCATGTTCGACTTTTCCAGGACATTAGTGTTCATGTGCCTATCCTCCCAAGAGATATTTAGGATTGTCCAGAGGGAGCATTGATGATATTGTTCAAGTACTTTCAAATGATGCTTGTATGTTGTTCAAGTTTCAAAGCCCCCTAGGTACTGGGCATGGGAGATGTATTCCTCAAGTGGAGGATGAAAAGCAGGAGAGTTAGTGTCTTGGGAAATCCCAGTCCTTCCCAGAGTGCCCTGACATGATAGCAAAGGAGTGCAGCCACACTAACATCCGTAGGGTGGTGCCACTGACTCTCAGGCTGGCAAGACATATTGAAAAGGGTGACAGGATAATGATCCCACCATCCCTACTCTCCTGATTCCTTTGAGGAGTCTGGAAACCAAGGGGACATTGGCAAGAACTGGTTCTAGCTCTCTGGAGTGCACAGGGATTGGAATTGTGGCTGACCTTTGATTGGGTCTGAGACGACTGGAGGCCCACTTTGTCCTTACCCAACAGAGTCTAGCCCTTAGTACAACTGCTAGTGGAAGTTTTGCTTCTGTTCTTTTCTATTAATAAATAGCTGCAGGGTCAACATTGTGTTGTCCTTCTCAGAAAAAATTCCTGTTCCCCAAAGCACTTGTTCTTAAGATCATGTCATTCTGATTGCCACCCTGGCAGGTGGATCAACTGGGCTGAGCCTGGAGTGACAGCCTTTGCAAACAGGAGATGCCCAGTAAGCGTGAGTGACGCTGTCCCCCATATACCAAGGCCTTACAGCAGCGCTACACTTGCATTCTGCATGAGCTGCCATCTGTGCAGGAGGGGCTCTCATTGCTAAGCAGCCCTAATGAGCTGTGGTCATTTTTCTCACAGATGGGATAAAAATAAAACAGATTAAGTACATCCAAGGGCAGAAGTAGTTTTGCCAAGAGTTGTGTAAACTGCCCACAGCAGCAATGGGAACAAGTCATGTAAATAAACTCAGTGAGAGGAAGCTGTGTATATTCCAGCAATGCAGAGTCGAGGGGCATAACCCTGTACACTCACTCTATTTTTATGGGATGGAGGTAGTAGTGGGAAAGGGTGGGGAGGGCTTAGTGATGAGATTACGTTAATGTGTGTTTCCTAAGATTACCAAGGCAGGTCCCAACGTACTGGGAGGTGTTCCTCCTGGCCAATAAGTATTCCTGTTTGTAATTAAAGCTTCTATGCGCTGGTTCCATATTTTTCTGATCCCCCTTCAGGTTAACTCTTCAAATGCCAAGTCACTTATACACACAGGTCAGGCTTGCGTGTCTGATGGAAGTTTTGCACTGCTGCTAACATCCATTCTGGTGATCCGAGATGCAAGCCGTAATGTAAGGAGTTGTCAGTTACACCCCACCTTTTAAAACGAGCTGGGGCAGATCCTTTGTTAATGGACCTAAGATAATTTATATCAGCTGAGGAGCTGCTCCCTTACGCTTCATTTTGCACCACTGAATCCAGGGGGATTTGCCCTTCTCTTTGGTGGGAGCCACCTAATCCTGCTCAGAGCAGATCTAATTTTCACTATGTGTAACATGCCAGAGGTAACAGCCTTCCTCTGCGCTAGGGCTTCCAGCATTGCAAACACTACTAGAGTTAAATCAGTTTGAGCAACAGTGAGAATTTCAGTAAAATCCCCCTGGCATATATTAGATTTTGGGCACCTCAGTAAGCCTTTTTTTTTTCAAGACGGTTGGCAAGAGAATTTATTCCAGAGAAGTTATTATTCCCCTCTATTTGGCACTGGTGAGGCCACATCTGGAGTATTGCATCCAGTTCTGGGCCCCACCAGTATAGAAGAGATGTGGATGCATTCGAGTGGGTTTAGTGGAGGGTAATGAAAATGATTAGGGGGCTGGAGCACATGACCTGTGAGGAGAGGCTGAGGGATTTGGGCTTATTTAGTTTGCCAAAGAAAAGAGTGAGGGGCAATTTGATAGCAGCCTTCAGCTACCTGAAGTGGGGCTCTACAGAGGATGGAGATAGGCTGTTCTCCGTAGTGATGGATGGCAGAACAAGGAGCAATGGTCTGAAGTTGCAGTGGGGGAGAGTAGGAAAAACTATTTCACCAGGATGGTGGTGAAACACTGGAATGCATTACCTAGAGAGGTGGTAGACTCTCCATCCCTAGAGGTTTTTAAGTCCCAGCTTGACAAAGGGGATGATTTATTTGGGGTTGATCCTGCTTTAGGCAGGGGTCTGGACTTGATGACCTCCTAAGGTCCCTTCCAGCCCAAGGATTCTATGATTCAATGATTCTGTGAAAGCACCCATGGGTGGGTCTGAATGACCATTGTCAGGGCCTATGTTGTACAGCCGGGGGGACTTGGTGCTTTGAACTCTGAAAGTTGATTTGTTGTGTCCATCAATCCCACTGCATTGGTGGCAGGATGTGGTCTTAGGGTAAAGTGCCCTTCTGCATTTTATCTAATCAAAGGGAATGCTGAGCAAGGCTCTGCAGGTGAAAAGGGAGCTGAAACTATCACAGGCATCTTTTGTTGGCCTCTTCCAAACAGGGATACCTTGGTCTCACTTCCTTTTCCCTCACAGGGCAGGGCATTGTGTGAGGGGTGAGAGAAAGGTCTCACCAATTAGGAAGAGGGTGTTAGAAATGCCCAGAGATGAATTGCCTTCTGTGCAGAGCCTGTCTTTCCTCCTGCGGTTTCCCTTGCAGGTTGGCTCCATAATGGTTAAATCTGCTCCTTTGGTGTATGGTACTTATAAATAATGAATGTAAGAGTGTGGTGGGAGCAGTGCCCCTTTGGGGACCTCCAGGCACTCTGATGCAGGTAAAGGTGAGAAGTCTCCAATGCTGACACTCACTTCAGCAGGCCTCCAGCCCACCTGCTAATGATTCCTTCAGTCTCATCTCCTAAACAGTCTCTTGCATCTGTATTACTGTCAGTCAGGGCTAACTACTCCTCCCCAGTAGCCACTCCAGCTAGCAGGCCATCACTACAACTCGGTAAGCTAACTCCCTGCAGGTGATAGGCAAAGCTCCGTCCTGCATCCTGGCCAGCCAACTTTTCTCCTTCCCTTTCCAAGCTCGGCATTGACTGCAGGTATAGCAGGGTATGATTAGCTATCCTTAATCTCTCCCCTGCTGGCTTTGGGCCTCTCTGCCGTGACACAACAGACTACAGGAGAACCTAGCTATGAGATAACTCTCCTTGCCCTAGATTCCCTCAACATAGCAGGACTAATTTTCTCTCTTACCCTACCACCAGTGCAAGTTGAATGCAAAAGACTTCTCAGATTTGGTCATGTATTTGGAGTGGTGTAAAAGATACAGGTCCACTGAATAGAATTCTTCTCCACCTCTACTGAGTGACTGATATTTGTTGGTGCGTTGAGACGTCATGTAAGTCAGGTTTTCCCTAATTCAAATACCAGGGGTCTCTGTGACATTGGTGGTTGGGGTTGTGTAGGGAACACGCTCTATAAAATAACCTCCACCTCCCAAACAGAGTTACCAACTGTGTTCATTACATTCAAACAAATACCACTACTGTCTCTGAAAGCTTGTGGAAGGGGGCCAGCAGCTAAATACTTCTGCTACTGAAGAAATAATGGATGAGAAAAAAAATGAAAGAATAGAAACCAAGTTCTGTGGAAAAGCTGTCATTTAGATTTACATTATTCTAAAAATTAAGACAGCTGCTGTTTCTGCTCAGTCTCCAGTTTGGGAGGGCGAATGGCTTTGCCATTTGATGGAACGTATGAACCTTATTTGCAGAACTGTTTGAAGACCTATTTAGAGATGTGTCTGATGGGCAAATTTCACCTCACCCCAAGTTGCAGGGTGCTCAAGTCAGTTTGATTCAGCCAGTTTGAGAAATAGGGGTCAGACCCCCAGTTCAGTGTCTAGGATTCTGGGCAGCCCTCTGGGGCTGAGATCTGGGACTATGCTGTGGCCCTCATCTCGATAGCAACTTCTAAGTCTACATGGTTGTCAGAAAGTGATGCATTAATGCTAACACAGTGATCTCTCTGTCTCTCTAGCAAGCAACATAAGTCTTCCATCTGGGTATGAGGCAATTTCCTTTGCCTCGTTGTTAGGAGATTAAATGGGCTGCCTTCCTGCTCCCCACTCATTGAAGACTATTTATTGCTTCTGGAATTCATAATTTTTAGTATTTGAAGGTTTTCTGCCAATGGATCAAGAGAAAATAGAGCACTGAAGTGAGAGGGTCATTAAATCAAGTATATACATTAAAAAACTACCTACCTACCTACCCGCTCCCTAGTGTGTGTGGATGTTCTCTGAATTGCTTACAGTGGTTATCATTTCAGTGTCTACTTTGGCCAATAGTGATCATACAGCAATTTTCTTTAATAAGGTACTGAGAAAATTGCAGCATCCCAGATACCATGGCATGGTAATTGTTGGCAAATTTCTTAGTGATGATGTGAGAAGCTGACATTCCCACACTGCACCCCATAAAATTTAATGAGTTCAGACTTGCCTTCTTCCTGGCATTTAGCTTATTGGTCAATTAAATTTTAACAAAACAGCATAAACTTCAGCCCAAGTTTTCTCCCCAGGTTTGGCTGTAAGTGTTCCAGGCACTTGCTCTTTCTGTTCAGTGGCCCTCCAAGCTCACTTATATCCTGATGAAGCTAATAAGCTGCATCTATCACAATGCACAGCAGAGTTTACTCAGCAGCTTTATGAAGGGTCTTAACTCAGAGTGGGGTCTTTAGATCCACTCTATCAAGTGAGCGCCGCATTCATGGGTCAATAGTTATAGCAAGTGCAAATGTAATACACCGATTTAGTGCTCCAGATTATGTTGCCCTCTAATGGTTAGCCCCAGCTGTTATAAGTGGTTGAGTACAGCAAGGATGTGACATTTGTGAGTTTAACATCTGTAAATTCAATTATTCACGGACGCGGGACTCCCCTGTGTCGTAGCGGTAGACGAAGGTGTCTCACCCAGCTCTTCCATTGTGGGTCCACTGAAGCCCCCTGCTGGCCATCACTCCACGTGGGGGTCCTGCTCCAGCAGCTGCAGCAACTCCGGCGGCACCAACGTGTCCCACACCACAGCGGCAGCTGCTGGCCGTGGCCCGGCCTATAAAGAGCAGTGCGCCTGCCGAGTTCCACTCCCCCAGCCAGGGTAAAAGGGGATAAAATGATAGTCACAAAATTCAACATTCACGAGGCTTCTCAAACCTAACCCTCACAAATGTCACAACCCTACTGCAGTTGTTAGCACCCACCTGGGAGGAAGGGGCTTGCACTGTGGTGCTGAGAGGTACAGGGTTTCATCCTTAGTGACATGTATGTGGTTGTGGGTCTTCTGTGGAAATAACAGAGGCTATTTGTTTGTTTATTTATTTCATGACAGGAGTACAGTGAGGAGATGTGCAGTTTCTGTGACTCTGAAAATGATTCACTGAGACCACTCAGTGGCAGTTTTCTGTTGCTTCACAGTTTTCATATGGAGCCTCATTTCTTCTCTTCTCAAATTATAACTGTCCATGCACACACACACACACACACACACACACAAAATTTGCAGGGGTTTCACTCTCTTTGAGCTCCTCAGTGGCATGAAGCCAGTATGACGTATTGGTCCTGTACTTAATGGACAAATGTCCTGTGGGGAGAAAGGATGGTTCACTGGATAGGGCACTAGCCTGCACCATGGGAACTTTGTGGGTTGAGGAAAGAGGGTCTCTTCTATACTCTGTCACAGACTTCCTGTATGGCCTTGGGCAAGTCACCTAATCTTTCTATTACCCACTTATGAAATGGGGACAATGTCACTTCCCTGTTTCAAAGTGGAGTTGCATGACAAATTCTATTAAAGATTCTGAGGGACTTGATTATGATGGTGATGAAGGGATGTATGAGCACTAAGACAATACCTCACATAATTACTGGATAGTGGAATCTGACTGGTTATCTCTGCCAAGAAACCACAGTCTGTAAGAGCAATAAGCATTATCTTACTCCTAGCAGTGACCTCTTCAATCCATTCTTGCACATTTTAGCGGACTGGTGTCGTCTATTTGCTTGGCACAATGAAAGCGTTTTTAGGGAGGATTTGAATACAAAAGGCAATCTAGTCATCCACTAGATACTCACATTCCAGGCTCCTTAATTAATAACATACCATGTTTGTGGTTATTTTTAGTGCTCTAGGGGTTGAGGATGTTTGAGCTCCAAGGCCCACCTATGATCGTTGAAT
This sequence comes from Carettochelys insculpta, assembly GCF_033958435.1. Lineage (NCBI taxonomy): Eukaryota > Metazoa > Chordata > Testudines > Carettochelyidae > Carettochelys > Carettochelys insculpta. The sequence goes on from NC_134139.1 coordinate 194,262,069, forward strand.
GATTACTGATTCTCGCCCTGAGAAATCCCAACTACTGATGTATTATGGGGCAGTCAATGGACAACTGTAACCAGTGACCCGCTGCTAACAGTGAGAAAACAGTATGCTCATCAGAAGTAGCTCAGCTGTCATAGTTATTTTCTCCAGTAGAACCTGGAGGGAGTTTTCACTTTCCTGGAGCCTTGTTTTGATTGAAGTTGTTTGAATTCAATGTCTTTATCTGACATGCCTCATGCCTTCTCTTTGCTGTTAAGCCATGCTGCTGGGCTGCCTGTACATATGGGTCTGCAAAGCTGTTGTCCTTAAAAGGATGCATATTTGGGAAACTTATAAATGATGCTAATAAATACATAGTGCTTATGTGATCCTCTGGATGATGAGCATAATAATACCTGGCTCTTTGATAGCACTTTTCATTGGTAGATACCAAAATGCTTTACAAAAGGGATTTATCATCCACCCTTATTTTATTGATGGGGAAACTGAGGCAGAGATTGCATGGGACTCTGAGTCTGACAATTTGGGGCCTCTTCACAGTCCTACTTCTGACTCACTGGTGAATGAAGGCCGCCTTCCTGTCTTGAGGAATTCATTTAACTAATAATCTAATACTGACCTTCTCTACTTACCTACCTGTCATGAAGCACTTAATAGACAGTGCTGTATAAATGCCCTTACGGTGAAGACTGAGCTATAGTTTTCAGTTCACATTTTGAAATGTGTTTAAACACATGGGTAGGACAAAGACACACGTTGTAAATTCATTTGTGGAGGCCAGAAGATCGATATGAATTTGAAAATAAAATAGTTCTTAGTTTCTCAATGGCCAAGAGGAGAAATACCCATTAAGTGGTCAGAAGTGACTCTGTGTTTGTCTCTCGCACCAGTCTGAAAGAGCAGGGTTAGAGCAGTATCTTTGCATGTGGTTTCTAGTGGGAAAGGGCAGCTCTGGCTGAGGCTTCAGACACTGTAGTGGGTCATGTCCTGGGTCCATCACCTCGACAGCTGGATGATTAATGTTAGAGGACAGTAGAAAGTGGGGTTGGCAGGTCAGATGATGGTAATTTTCCTTGGAGTCAGTCCTGAACTGGTGGTTTCCAGACTGGTAGTGGGGACACTGTGCTGGGGACAGTGTCATTTCTCCTGATCTCTTGTGGAGACTTTGGAGATGTGTGTCACATTTCACAAGGGGGTGAGTGTATACACTGCCCGAATTCCAGCTTAAGTCATTGTATTCTTCAATCAGGCAACGTCTACACTATGAAATAAAGTTGAATTTATCAAAGTCGACTTTGTAATGCTGGGTTTTATAAAGTTTAAGTCGAGGTTCCGTGCGTTCCCACAAAATCGACTTAGTGTGTCCCCACTAAGTCGCCAAAATTTGACTGTTGCAGCAGTGCATGTTGGGAACCTATCCCACAGTTCCCTGAGCCCCGTCGCATTCTAGCTGTTTTTTTTTTTTACTGGTGTGTTATGGGAGAAAAATGCCCCACAAGTGGTTGTGGGTATGTGATGTCATCTTCCCACGCTGCATTGTCCTCATTCCCCTCCCATTGAAAGCAAATGACCATTTTTCAGAAGGAAAGAAGGAAAAGTAGGGAATCCCAGGTGAAAGAAAACCAAACAGCTGGGTTCAGAAGATGACTGAACCATGTCAACAGGTTGCTCAACTAGCTTTCCCCCCCCAGTGAAAGAACACCAAACACTGGAAGAATCTGGATCCACATGAACAGGGAAAGACAATGTTATTCACAGAGAAGACAAGTAGGGAATCCCAAAGGAAAGAAAGCCAAACAGGTGGTGGTGTTCCGAAACTGAAGCGCCCTTCGCAAATGTGCTCTGGGAGCATCCAGCTGACTGTGCCATGTCAACAGGTCGCTCAAGTAGTATTCCCTCAGTGAAAGAACACCTTTCATTGTAAGGCAGCATGCTATAGACCTGTCAATCCCACGTACTGCAACGATGCTTATTAGAACAATGCATTAAAACCAGATCATGTGCAGACAAGTAGGGAGGGAATCCCAAGAGGAAGCACCCAGATGAGTAGTGGAAGCACCCTGCAGACTATACCCTGTACCTATGATGCTCAAGTGGAACAAACTGGCTCCATGAAACTAGGAAAAGTGCAGTGGGCGCACCCAGCTAACTGTGCCATGTCAACAAGTCGCTTAGCTGGAGAAAATACAGCAAGCAGGCCAATGCAGAGACTGCGGATCACCCGAGCCACACACTTGGGGAAGGAAGGTACTGGAGCAGGGCCTGGGGGCTGGCCCCCCCAGCAAAACTCAGCTAGCAGGGGCCAGCGGAGAGACCAGTTGACATGGTGCAATCAGTGGGCTTCTTATTAGGTGGGGGGGTCAGCCAGCCCCGAAAAATGTTTCCTGCAGGGAGAGCCAACCCCCTGGAGCCAGCCCTTGAAAATTACTCCTGTGGGAGGAGCCAGCCCCCCAGATCATGTTGCCTCTCAAGGCCAGACACCCCCAAAAATGTTTCCTGCAGGGAGAGCCATCACCCTGGAGCCATCCCTGAAAATGTTTCTTATGGGGGGAGCCAGCCCCCTGGTGCATGTTGCCTCTCAAGGGTCAGCTAGCCCCCCAGAATATTTGCTGCTGGGGGACCCAGCCCCCCAGTGCTTGGTGAGCCCCCAGAAAATGTGAAGCTTGGAAGCCTTCACCCTGCACAGGCCAGGACATGCTGCTGTCTGGCAGCATGGTCTGCATGGCACAGCCAGCATGTGGTGTGGTGGGGCGGGCGCTAGCCACATGGTGTGGTGAGGTGGGGGCTAACCCACCATCTGCATGGTGCCTGTTGGGGGTCACTACCCCATACAAATGTGAAGCGCGGGAAAGAAGTTTCTCAGCCTTTCCTGCTACATCCTGTTCAGGGAAGAAGCCTTCAGCTTGTTCAGGGAAGGACATGTCACCCTGCTGTCTGATGTGCTGTTGTCTGGTCCCCACAGCCAAGCCGCCACGTATTGTGATGGAGCAGGGGCTAGCCTGCCAGCTGAAATGAGATCCTGGCTCTCCTGATGGCTCCATGCTGGGGGTCTTTCATGGCTAGATGCGATCTCCACATTGATCACAAAAGAAATGAATTCAAATGCTGGGCTTCCTGTTTCCTACTTCCTGTGCACCTGGAGAGCAGGGGAGGTGAAAGTGGATAGAACGTACACATTCTGGGCACTGTGGGGTACCTCGGGCGGCTAATAAAATTGATTAAGAAATGCTGATTCCACACTAGCATTAATTCGACCTTTTAAATTTGAACTTGGTGTTATGCTGCATTGGAGGGTTGATGCAAGAATGTCAAACTTAGTGCACCTTCAAATTGACCTAATGGTGTTCGCAGTGAAGAGAGTCACATTGTAAAACTGAGTTAAGTGCCTTAAAAATAGACTTTATTCTGTAGTGTAGACATAGACTGAGAATATTTTCCCCTTGCTAGGGAACAGCAGTCTCTTTCTCACTTCCCTTCATAAGTGCTGTGGAAGAGATCAGGGCTGTGCTAAACAGCGGGTACACTCCAACCAGAGATGGCTGCAGCTCTGGGTTTGGAGCAGTGATTGCTTTTCTAGAGGACCTGGGTCTTCAAACTCTTTTTTGCCCCTTGCACCGCTGATTGCAAGTGCCAAGCATATTCCTGAGGTGGAAGTTTTGCAAGTCTGACCTCATCGTTCGTAAAGCAATTTGGGATTCTTTGTGGTGAAATGTGCTTTATAAATGTAAGACAAAAACAACTGCAGATCCCCAGCTTTGAAAGTAAATGGGGAACAAGTACAGAAATGCCACCTTAGACAAACACCAGCCCGTGTTGATGGATAACTACCATAGTTTTGAAATCCCAGTAACGATAAACCAAACATATGATTACTCCAAGGCCATTCCTGGGGGCTGATTCCAGTAGGTTTTCATTTGGCTTTATGGCCAGAGCTGTGCAAAGAGCTGTATTTCATCTGGGATTAGGGACCTATATATTCCTTATTGCTATTTACCACTAGCACATTGAAAGGACAGAATATGTGGAAATATTTGAATGTGAAATCAAAGAAGCTAACAGAAAAAGAAAAACAAAAATAAAACGCTGTCCTGTTGGGGCAGGGGAAAAGGAGGAGACTTGGGCTCTCTTTTTAAACCTGTGGCTCTTTAAAAAGGACTCCTAAGCTGGGACTTAATAACAGCAGAGGTGCTGTATTTTTGCACAGCTGGTTAGCAGGAATGCATTGCCTGGCAGACTGAGGCAGCGCTGCTGTGGGCCCAAAAGGGGAGTGAAAATCTGGCTGCCACTGAGTGCTCATAGACTGGACTTCTGTGCTGGTTCTTTTTCCAGCCTTGCTCCACCTGGGTGTGGAATCTGGAGGTGCAGGGGGAGTGGGTGGGTGGGTAGAACTGGTGTGGGCTGAAACGCGGGGAATGGGAGGGGGGAGCAAAGGAAATGAGACAACCTTTTTCCTCTCACTGACTCAACCTACCCACCTACTATTTCCAGTTATTCAGCAAACAAGCCCGGATCTGTGTGTATGTGTGTGAAGGCAGTGACAGACACAAGCTGAGCGGAGTGGAGCGGCTGCCCTTGGTGGACTGTGCTGTTTAGAGGAGTGCTCGGGCGTTCCTGCCAGGACAGGTTTTTAATTCATTCAGGAGGCTGCCAGCGGCATAACACTAACAGCCAGGTTGGATTTTCTTAAGCTGGCAAAGCAGATGTGGCCCTTGGCCTGAATTTATTGCTGGTTTCAGTCCTGGGCTTTGTCCTGTGGCTGCAGCTGCTGTCACTGCTGGCGCTGGAAGAGGCAAATTGAACCATCTGTGGCCACAACCTGTGAGATCTGTAGGCCAAAGAAAAGCACCTCCCTCCACACCCCTGTTAACCTTCTAGTGGAGAGAGGCCAGGGCGCTTCACTTCTCTTTGCCTTGAGAAGTCAAAGGTAGGATTCAGACCTTCCACTTTGTGGCTGTTTTGTCTTAAATCTAGGATCCAGGTGAAACTGGATTGGCGTCTGTTTGCTCCTAGTAATTTTCACTAGCTAGGGCCCTCCTGAGGTGTTGCCCTGTCCCCTCACTAGTGAAAAGAAAAAGCAAAATACTGGTGTTCCAAGAAAGCAAAATATATAATCAAAAGTTTGTACAGCTACAAGACCCACCCAGGTGTAGCTGATGCTGGACGGTTTGTATATATGATTCAGTGAGGCAATTCCAGTGCATGTGGTTTCTTCTTGCTCACAGCATTCCTTCACTGTTACTTCTTTTCTTTTTCTTCTTGCTTCACTGGTTCTGGACTCTGCTTCAAATTAAGCCCCCTATAATGTGTGCTTTCTGCTTATTGCAATCTGTCTGTCTCTGAACAGTGGGTCATTTCCTCTCTCCCTCTCCAAACCACTACTCCTCTGCTTATGGGGAAAAGAAGGTGGTTGTTTTTTTCTTTTGCTATTGCCTGTAATTACCGCCTTTGACCCTCAGGCCCAGGGGATAAGATCTTTCTCAAATCCAGATTGTCATGTTGAAGTGATTTACTTGTCTCATCTTCCAGAGCTGCCCCCTTCCCCCAAATCACCTCTGTTCTGTATGAAAGAACGTTCAGGCCTGCTGTTTGAAGGACTCCCTCAGCCTGCTTGAACTCTCAGGTTCACATGTGTCTTCCATAAGGGGGATTTTAGATACAAGAACTCCCCCGGAAGGGTTCAGGCCTTTTTTTTTTTTAAATGAGCTTGTGACAGGAGCATAGGACTGCCAATGAATTCTGTTCTTGAGATAGGTGCTGGATGTAGCAAAGTTTGACGGCCCAGTAAGTAGCCTGCATTCTTCACCCAGGGTACATGAGCAATGTTCTAAAAGCTAGGCAGGCGCTCAGGCATAGGACAGTTATGGAGCAATGGCAGTCTTGGCCACTGAGTTGGAACTGGTATGAAAAGAGCTGGGAACACCAAAGCGTTATCTGTGCCAATGGACTCCCATTGCTAGATTGGTTTTAAGCACATTCCCCATGGATTTACCATCTCCTTTGAACACATTTGTGCACATCCTGGTTAACATGGTGTGATGGAGTGGGGGGAGTGCATGTGTGAGTCAGGCTGGATGTGAGAGGCAAGCAGAGCAGCTCCCAGTGGCTAAGGATGACCCTGGGGCTACAACTGGCAAGTAACAACTCTGCCCTGAACAAAGAGGAGGGAGGAGCCAAGCTGGGTTTTTGAATCGGGGAACGGCAGTTAGAGGCTAGGGGAAGAGAGAGCTGGAAGGCAGCCAGCCTGAGGAGGGGGAAAGCTACACCCCAGAGGGGCACCCCTCGGGGTCTTCTCCCCAGGATGGGTTGGAAGGACTGTCTCTGACTGCTGTACTGTCGCTTCTGTGAGAAACTGGGCATCTGTTGCCTAATAAACCTCCTGTTGTACCTGCTGAGTGAGAGTCACTCCTGCCAGCGGATGGGGTGCAGTACAGGGGGACCCCTGAACCCCATCACACATGGGAAAAGTTCAATCCATCACTCCTACTCTTCTGACATTTTTTAAGGTTTTTCAGGGCAGCCAGGGATCAGGGGAGAACTCAGTTCCTTGACAGACCACAGAGCACTCAACACGACCTTATCCAGGGTCATTGATATGGCTCTTACCTTACTAACTTCAGTGCCTGTATGGCATGCCCAGGTAACACAGTATCCAGAAATCTGGCAGTCTTTTGGGAGGTAGGGTGCCAATTGCAGCCCCTTTCACAGATGAGGAATTGAGACATGCAGCAACATGGGGAAGGTCAGAACAGCAGCCTTTGGTAGAGTAATGACTCCAGATATTTTGACTCACAACCTATTGCCCAAATCCTGGGTCATACTGCCGTGCTAACTAGCCTCGTGGGGTAGTTCAGTCACCCTGGCCAGCATTAGATGTATGACCTGATGGTCAGGGCACAGAAGTGGGAACGTGAGCCTCCATGTGTAGTTGACTCTGACTTTGACTCCATCTGTGGCCTTGGTCAATTAACTTCCCTTCCTCTGTTTCCTCAGCTGTAACATAGAGGGGCCTGGTTTTGTAGCACCGAGAGTTAATGAGGTAGTGTTTGCAGGTCACTCTGAAGCTGAATGCATAGATGCTGTTCATTCCGTTCTGGGTCTTCTGCTAAGAAGCATGTTAATTATTGTCAGTTTGTGGGACAGTTTCAGTTAGATAAAGGCAAAGTCAGAGAGCTGTGGTGTAATTAACTAGGGACTGTCAACAAAGTGTTGATTTCCCTAACGAGATGTTGGGCTACTGTTAGTGTGAGCTAGGGCTACTGTTGGTGGCCTGAGTTCAGAAATGCACCTGAGTGCATGTACAACATTAAGCATTCATTTAGGTGCCCTTCCTGAATAGAGATTCTTTCCCCAAACGAGGCCTAGACTGTGATAATAGTGGTCCGACAGTCATACAAAGTGGCACCAGGTGGCTTTTCTGCACAGCTGCAGCGTTCCTGGTGGACCACTAGGAGGCAGAAGGGCTTTGGGAGCTCCCCCGATGCATGATGGAGTCATTTATGGTACAGGCTCCCCTCCCATTGATCCCACACCCTGTTAGCTTTTAGACACCTTCCCCCTACTCTGCTCTCTTTCTAGTGAGTTGCTCCCAGAGTGGGAGAGAGCATGTTGACAGCATTCCCCGGGTTCCCCCTGTATTCTGGGTATAGTTCGGTGGATTTATAGCCGTGGTGTCCTCACAGGTCTTTGGCTTCATCAGTAATGATAACCAGAAGGCTGGTTGAGTGTATAAGTGAGTGCGTGCATGCGTGTGTGTGTGTGTGTTCAGTGAAGCAGGCCCACTGACCACAGCCGAGGCTTCCCAAAAACCACAGACCAAGTAAGGATCGAAGGCAGCCAGCCAGGATTTATTGCCAAGCAAAGTACCAGTTAGAGTTGTTAGGTACAGTATACTGTACTGATACCCTGTATATATGCACCTGTTGCAACAGAGTGACACAAACAGTGGAAATGCCACTGCCCCCCTAGGTCAGACAAAGACAGTTCCAAAGACACCGTGTTATATATAGGTACAAAGCACACCTCACTGCTGAAGTACCAGGTTACCACCTTCTGACGCTACTTAGATATCACCCATCACCCTGTACCTCGTGGCTTGGTTAGATCATCTCTATCCATCATGCTGTTATTTTAGACACTTTCCTGAACCTGGGTCTGTATCTGTGAGGAGTAGGTATCAAGGTCTGTTTTACTGAGCTGGTGAGACCTTGTGATTTCAACTTATACCAATTATTGTTCTGTCCTAGGCCAATTACCTATTAGTGTCCTGTACTCTCAGTCCTGTCTGTGCCAACTTCTGTCAGCAGAGGCCTGCCTCTTGCTCACAGCCTAGCTTTGATTTTAGCCATGTTTTGTCCATTGTTGCTAGGCCTCAGGCCTCAAACCAGGCCTGTGCTGTGTGGGCTTAGGCATTCCATCTTACTACACGGGGGAGTCTGTAATCAGGCCATGCAAAGGCAGGAAGGCTCCTTATTCCCTCTCCATTTGCTGTATGGCCATGTAAGGAACCAACCTCATGATACCTGGACCAATGGCACTAGCAGGATTTTGTCATGATGGAAAAGTCTCTCACCCAGGAGATGGGTGCAATCACACTTGGGATCTGATTATCTGGGTGGATTTGTTGTCTCAGCCTTTGTGAATGAGGTTAAGACATTCCTATAGCCACTGAGAAGGGCTAAAAATACCTGAACACCCATGGGCCTCCCGTAACCAGGCAAGCACAAGAAGGAAACTCAAACCTCCAGAGAGGCGAATTTCTGCTCCCTATCACAACAGATTAGATGCCATTAATCCCACCACACAAACTCTAATTGCTCATCTGACTCCAGCACCAGTTGGGTGGCTTTGTTTATCTAAAGCCTTACCATAAAGGTGTCTCTGGGGCATGTAGAATGTCTAATTACTAATGCTGTGGTTGACAGACCCGCAAAGGTATTTAGGTGCCTAGCTCCCATTCAGTTAACTGCCTAAATACCTTTGTGGATCTGTGTCTTAATTCCTCAGAAACTGCAGAGTGGTAATCTACAGCAAACTAACCTTTTGACTATGTTTCCTCCCCTCTCCCCTCTGTTTTGTTTCTGAAGGACTGATCTATTTGCTTTACAGGAACAATGAAAGAGCCGCTGCTCTGTGCATCTTGAATTATGACTGTTTTGTTAAAACTTGGAACAAAGTTAATGGCTCTTTTACTAACTGGAACCAGGTAAAGCCCTATTAATATGCTAACCTTCTTCCTTTTAAAAACAAACAAAAAATTAAATGGCCTTTCTCTTTGATGCTGAGAAGACAAATTAGTAAAGCTCTAAAGCTGGGACACTTTAGGCTGTTTGAAAGTGCAATTCCATCCTGGTTGGAATTGTGCAGTGGTTGGTAGTTACAAACTAATTTCCAGATGCAACCAACAAGTCTAGTTTCCAAAGCCAAGGACCAGATCCTGAACCAATGAAAATCACTGTTCAGTTAAAATCAAAGCAGCAATTCCCGTTTACATTAACTGAGACTTTGTCCCCAGTCCTTAATGGACAAGTAAAAGGATTCACTCAAGCAGTATTTATTGTGTAGTGAGGTTACTGTCACAGTAACTGCTGTGCAGCTGCGTCCTCCGGTCCTGTGTATTTTTATGCATGTGTGGGCTTACTACAGGCATTTTATAAATCAAGTTTTGAATGCTCAGACTTTTGTGGGATGGGGTTTGGGAACTTGTCAATATTACAAATCAGCTAAGAACTGTCACAACTGGGATCAATTCATCTACCCCCGGGGGAAGCTTTCTAGGGACCAGTATTTTTGTAAGTAAATACTAGTTTGCCTGACTGGATTGCATGCAACTTTTGGAAGGGCAAAAATGTTGCATGCTTATTAATAATTATTATTTATTTCACCAGTCTGAGGCTGCTCTGTCTGTGCAGCTGTGCCCTGAAGCCGGGAAGGGAAGCACAGGCAATACAGCCAGACTGCTTAGGTTTTATAGGAAAGTGCTGCTTTTGTTGTGAGAACAGCTTTTTACAGCTCCTCTGTTCCAGCAGCCCCTGCTTTGCTCAGGAATGCGAGGGGCTGGAGGAGAAAGGGACAGGGCAATGTGGTTTTGATTGGAGCTCTGTGGGGGCAGGAAGGAAAGTAGAAATCAGAGTAAGAAAATAATAAAACACTCTGGGGGGCCTAGTAGGGTGAGGGGAAGAGAACATTGTAATGGGAGGCTAGTTTCTCTTTTCTCTCATTGCTTCAAGTTATTATCATAGACTTTCTTGTTTTATGTAGCCCCAGATATGGCATTTGGAATGAGATCTGACTCCTTTCAAAGTCCATGGTGCTGCACAGCTTGGGTTTCATACACACCCCTTTCTACTTGCATTGTCTTTCATGGAACATGCTGTCCAGTGAGGAATAGCTTTCAAAATCTTTGTTAATGGTGGCTAGTCGCTAGCAGCAGCAAAAAATCTTCATGTCAGTGTTCCCAGTTTTTATGTGCTCCCTTATCTTCTGAGCTGACTCTAGAGAAAGAGCATCTTGTCCACCTCTTTTCTTTTTCCCTTTGCTTAGCCAAGGTGATGCATTGATTGGGCATATAAGATAAATGATTTATCTTAAGCTCTACACAGCATTTGCACTTAAAACAACTATGCTGTCTACCAATCAGAGTGCTGCTCTTGCACTGCTCAATATTTGGCTTTCAATTTTTGACACTCTACAAAACTCATAAGATGCATTATAAACATTACAGTATAAAGCTCCAGTCCAAAATCTGCCTTAATTTACAACCCTTGTAATCTTGTTGACAACTGGGGCTCTTTAGGGTTTGAGACAGAATATGACTCTCAGTGGTCTCCCTGGTGGATCCACTTCTAAATGAAGAAAAGCAGGAAAGAGAGACACAGAGAGATAAATGGTCCTGAGCTGCATAATTCAGCAGTGGAGCTTAACTTCCCCAAGACTATTTGCTGTGTAATCCAGGAGTCTGCTGTGGGCCCAAAGAAGATAAGAAAAAATAGTAAAGAAAAAGAACATTTCAACATCACTGGATAGCAAAACAAAAGGTGACAGTCTATTTTGGATCAAGGGACTTCACTGTCAAGGGCTAGGTGGTTTTCCAAGAGCAGCATGTAGCAGTCATGATCCTTTATAGTATGACAGTATGTTGGCTTTTGGCACTTTTGCTTTTATACAATTGGGGTATGGTAATTAAATCTTCAGCTTTCTCATGAGTTACAAGATAAATTTTGGCACTGTCGAAAGGCAATCCACCTCTCTTTTAGCCAGGAACAGAGACGTAGACACATACATAAGAGCCCCATGATATTCTTTCTGCATTGTGGACCCTGCATGGTTGATCCCAAAGCTGACCCCTAGTTTATCATTTCTGTTTTTCTATAGCCCAGCTTTCTCGCTGAGTCTCAAAGTCATGTGTTTTGCCAGCATCAGCCAGAAGTTTACCTGGGCTCAGGTACTGGCCATTGCATGCTATGATGGCTTGCAAACAGACTCCTTTCTCACTACTGTGTTGGAGAAGAGAGATGAGTGAACCTGAGGGAAGTATGGGTCTGAGATACAAGCCTCACCATATGGAGATGAGTGATGTCTGCTCTGGGGACAGAGAACATGTAGATAGCAGGATTGGACACAGGTGGAATGTCATGGTGGTCCGTGCCAAGGGGTAGAAGGACCAGTGATAGTCAAAGGTTGTGTGGGCTTTTTTTTGGCCAGTCTTTTACTTGATGTATGCCCCACTGTGAGCTTTGTTATGCTAATAGGCACAGTCAGGATCAATAGCAAGTTAATGCTCTAGTGAAGACAAACCCTCAGTGACATTACCCAGCAGTCGTAAGGCACCAGGCACTTTTGTAGCACTGAAAAGCACCCTGGTTCAACTTTCCATGCCTGCACAGTGTTCAGGCCAAACCCAGCAAGGCAAACAGTGTATCTTTCAAGAAAACATCCTTCTGGGTTTCGAGCTGGAACCAGATGAAATCTTCCTTCTCGGAGACTCCTTGGCCAGCACAGAAGAGTATTGTATGTAATGAATGTCCATGTTCCCACACCATCCAAATGGCTGCTTTGTCACAAATCAAGTTTGTCTGGAAGACAGAATTCTATCTGGGTGGTAATGATGGACATAATTACTTTTTTAACAGTTAGATGTAGGTGATTACAACAATGTTGACCCTGTGGAAGAATTTGCAGCATTACATACAGGAAGAGTTCTATAAGAACAATTATTGTCTGTCATGAACATGTTAGAAAGGGGATCAAGGCACAAAGTTCCTCAGTTCAAGGGTGTCTGGATCCAGTGTTTTGGTTTGGGCTCAATTCTGATCTAAATACATTTGTTTCCAAATAAATATTCATGCATTCGTAAGCACACACACGCACACACACACAGACATACATATAATGCCAACTTTTCCTCATAGCCTCTACCTGGTCTCCACGGAGCATGTGTAAAATGTTACGCATGCCTGGATCTGTAGGTGCAAACACCTATGTGTGTACCCAACCAATTTCAACACTTGACCATACGCTAGTGCCAAATTTGCATCTACAACAGCCAGATGCAGATGCAATTCTAGCACTTGCACTCACGTGAGTTGTAGAATAGTTCTGGCAATTCTGCAAACTGTGCAAGCAGTTCTGGGCACTTGCTTGTGCTTGACACTCAGCGCTTATACGGATACTGGGGTTACGTTTGAGAAAATTAATGTGTTGCCCTAATTATTTAAATTTGTGATGAGGATTGTTAAGGATCAGAGGGAAAGAAATTATTTAGAATTTTACATTAAGTATTAGGCTTTCATCCTGAAAACACTTACATGCATGAGTACCTTCATGACAGTAAGTAACCACGGTCACTCAGTGGCATTAGAATCCGTAAAGACACTTATTTGCATGCATGTTTGCAGGAGTAGGGCCGTATTGCTTCTTTACAAGAGAAGTGAGTGTGCTGTGAGCTTAGGTGTGAATTTAAAGTGCCCTAGCTAGTCTGCACTAACTCCCTGTATGGGTACAATTACTGTGCATTGACAGTGCCGAGTCAGTTTAGCTTCGTACACTTCCAAGGTATGTTAAGTTAATGTGCACAAAGTTGCACTGAGGCCTGGTCTATACCACAAACTTACATTTCTATAACGAACACCAATGGTCATCACCTACAGCCCCCAACTCAGACCACTGCAACGAATTATTAAAGACCTACAACCCATCCTTAATCAGGATGCTACACTCCAGAAGGCCCTGGGTGACATGCCTGTTCTCTCCTACAGACAACCTCCCAACCTTATGAGGATCCTCACTAACAGCCACAGTCTATACTGCAAGAACACCAGACCTGGAACCTTTCCCTGCAACAAAGCCCGCTGCCAGCTTTGTCCACGTATCTTCTCTGGAAATACCATCACTGGACCTAACCAGGTTACTCACAGAATCACGGGCACTTTCTCATGCTCCTCTACTAACATCATATATGCCATCACGTACCAACATTGCCCAGATGCTTTGTATATTGGACAGACTTCTAACTCCCTTAGACAAAGGGTTAATGGGCACAAAACAGACATCAGAACACTCCAGATCCACAAATCAGTTAGTCAACATTTTAATGGAATGGGGCATTCTATTAATGACCTAAAGGTATGTGTCAAGTATCGGAGGGGTAGCCGTGTTAGTCTGGATCTGTAACAGCAATGAAGGGTCCTGTGGCACCTCATAGACTAACAGAAAAGTTTTGAGCATGAGCTTTCGTGAGCACAGACTCACTTCATCAGATGCTGGTCTTGGAAATCTGCAGGGCCAGGTATAAATAAGCCAGAGCAAGGGTGGGGATAACAAGGTTAGCTCAGTCAGCAAGGGTGAGGCTTACTACCAGCAGTTGATCCGGAGGTGTGAACACCAAGGGAGGGGAAGCTGCTTTTGTATTTAGCCAGCCATTCACAGTCTTTGTTTAAGCCTGAGCTGAGGGCGTCGAATTTGCAGATGAATTGTAGCTCAGAAATTTCTCTTTGGAGTCTGGTCCTGAAATTTCTTTGCTGTAGGATAGCTACTTTTAAGTCTGCTACTGTGTGGCCTGGGAGATTGAAATGCTCTCCTATGGGTTTTTGTATGTTGCCATTTCTGATATCTGATTGGTGTGCGTTTATTCTTTTACGTAGAGACTGTCCAGTTTGTCCAATGTATATAGCAGAGGGGCATTGCTGGCACATGAGGGCATAAATTATATTGGTAGATGTGCAGCTGAATGAACCCACGATGGTGTGGCTGATCTGGTTAGGTCTTGTAATGGTGTTGCTAGTGTACATTTATTGAGGGATAGGTGTAGTTATTATACAAATGATGATAACAGCCGGAGACCCAACTCAAACAAGAGTCAAACATTTAAGACACAGTCCCCACCCTTCAGAGCTTACATATTACAGACAGACTCTGCAGGTGATATAGGCTTTGAAGACATTACGCTGAGTCCCCACACCAGCCCATAAGACCTTGCCTTAAGACTCTTTCATTCTAAAGGTATTATAATTCAATATATAATATAATCCAGTATATAATCATCATCATCAACAACCATGGGCTCAGTGCCCATTGGTGTCTGATGCCTTTCTCACTATTTCCTTCCAAAAAATTACTAAAAAATTAAATGGATGAGTTTTAACAATCCTCATTTTTACGAATACATAAGGATAAAGAAAGGGATTAAGAATAAGGATACGATCTGGAAAAGCAAAGCAATTAGCTTAGGAATGAAGCTGAGCATCTTGAAAACATGTATTCAGCAGCATGTAGTACGGATGTGAGACATGGGTGATAACAAAAAATTTGAAAAGAAGAATATTGGCATTTGGAAGGAGTTGTTATAGAAAGATTCTGAGAATAGGGTGGATGCAGAAGGTCACCAATGAGGAATTATGTAGAAAGATACAGCCAAAAGAGGACCTGCTGCAGAAGGTTATAAAATGGAAGCTGCAGCTGCCTGGGCATATTTGCAGAATGAACGACGAACGAAAAATCAAGACCCTGGTGTTTGGCAAAATAGACGGCTCAAATAGGAGAGGTAGACCCCACAGAGAATGGGTAGACAATATAGTAGATTGGTGTTGAGCTTGTCTACAGAAACTAAGCGCCTCCGCACTGTACAGGGAAAGATGGAAGGAAATAGTGAGAGTGGCATCAGACACCAATGGGCGCTGAGCCTGCGGTTATTGATGATGATGATGATGATGATTTTTAAGAAATCCCAAATAAAAATTAACTTTGTAAAAATAACGCTATTTTTGAAAAAATACAATCACTGAAAAGATGTATGTTCATTTTCCTTTTGTTTAGAAAAAAATAATTGAGTTAAGGACCTGAGCAACACCAGGTAAATTTGCTTGCTATATATATTGCAGGCATTTTTGGATGCTGTTTCTTAGCCTTAAGACTTGCTGTATATCACTGCTCATGGGTGACACTTCCTTTGGGCCTTTACTGTAGAATGGATGCTGCTTTGAGTTTGGACGTGCTGATAATCTGAATACAAGTTTCATCTCGACCACTGAGGAGTGGCTGCTGCTGTCATTATTAGTATTAGGACTCAGCTGTACTAGGAGCTGTACAAGCGCAAACAAAGGGAGGTGCCTGCCTCAAGGACTTACATTTTTGTGGTTTCCAAGGGTTTTTTGGTCTTTTGAGTAACCCTGGAGATTTTTATACCTCTGACTCTTTATTGGTTAGGATCCCCTGGCTGACAGTGTTAAATATATTAGAGGGTTCACTCTCTTTTAACTTTGTTTTTTTCTCTTTTTTATCAAGGATTATTGGTTCTCAGTAGCTCTATATCCATGGCTATGTTTTTACCTGTTCTTTAATATATATGGTTTTAATTTATTTAATAGATAACAATACATAATAATAATTTTATTGCTTTATTATTTTATATTAAAATATATTCTTTGTTTACTGGACATAACTGTGGACTGGCTGTAAAGAATAATCAGGAAAGGGCAGTTAGTAACACCTATGCATAAAATAAAAAGCAGTCAAGTAGCACTTTGAAGACTAGCAAAATAGTTTATTAGGTGAGCTTTCGTGGGACAGACCCACTTCTTAGCCAGACCAGAAGAGACTCAATATTTAAGGCACAGAGAACCAAAAACAGTAAGCAAAGAGGACAAATCAGAAAAAGATAATCAAGGTGAGCAAATCAGAGAGTGGAGGGGTGGGGGGGAGGTCAAGAATTAGGTTAAACCAAGTATGCAGATGAGCCCCTATAGTGACTCAGAAAGTTCCTGTCCCAGTTTAAACCATGTGTTAAAGTGCCGAATTTGAATTACCTAGGCATAAGTAGGTGTACATAGTCCCTTATGTTAGCAAATGAGATTGCCATTTCTTAGATGAGAAGATATTACATTCACTGTAAAAATCATTCCTGAGTGTTGATTTCAGATACATTTGTTTCAGAATTTTCAGATTAGAACTGTTTGGATTAGATAAACAAGAAACCAGAGTGTCTTGTGGCTTTTCTCCTTTGACTTCAATTATTTGCATTTCATCTGTACACTGTGGCATATTTCTTGGTCCTGATGTTTTGAAGTTCCAAAGCCTCTAGATCTGTTGATACTAGCATGGTGGATTACATGTGGTGGATGGCTAATCCATCACTGTCAGCCAGTTGAGTAATTGTGCTGTTGATATTTTTTCCTCCATAGTAGAGCATCAGTGACTGAAGATAGCTCCACAGTTATGAGATTTCAAAGCTGGCTTACTTGGGAATGAGGCTGCTTATGAAAAGCTGAAGACTGTATTTTTTATTGCTATAGAAAAAGAAGTCAAAGAGTAAGCAAACTGTGTCTATGAGGCTTGGTCTACACTAGACCATATAGTCAACTGCAGATACACAATTCTAGCCATGGCAAGTGAATAGCGAGAATTGATGTATCTGCAGTTGACTGTAAGGTCTATCCTCACTGAGGGAGGTTTACGGGAGCATTTCACCCTTCAACCTCCCTTATTCTTTGTGAAAGCAGAAGTACAGGGCATTGACTGCAGACCCCAGAGAGATCCATTTTGCGCGTCTTTACCAGATGCATAAAACTGAACTCTGGAAGATTGACCCTGAATAAGTCAATCTTCCTACAAGTGCAGACACATCCTGAGAGAGGGTTTGGATCATGTAGTTATTCTTGTTTTTTCCATTGATTACTGCATTGTGTCTCATGGAATCAAAAAGTTAGAAGGGACCACATGGGTCATCTAGCCCAGGGGTTCTCAACCTTTTTCTTTTAGAGTCCTCCACACCACCAGCTGTAAAGACACCAGAGCCCACCTATGTCACAACTGTTTTCTGGCATGTAAATCGAGGACTGACATTACGGCATAGCAAACAGAGAAAGTGCTCAGGGTACCACACCACGGAGGGGCCCATGAAACTACATTGCCCAAGCTTTGGTGTCAACCCTGGGCAGCAGGGCTCAGGACTCCCGCTACAGCCCCATAGAATCACAGCACTGTAAGGGACCTTTAGAGATCATCACGTGCAGTAGCTGGCACTCATAGCAGGGCCAACCACCATCTACACCAGCGGCTTCCAGCCTTTTCCAGATGAGGACCCATTCTGACAATTCAGGAAGATCTGGTGACCCAAGGCAATTCAAAAACCAGGGGTGGGGGGGGCGGATGGTGGGGGGAAGCAGTGCCGTAACTAGCTAATGTTGTGCCTGAGGTGAGGCAAGAATATAAAACTGTGCCCCCTCATGCTTATTTATTAATAGCTATTCCATAAAAAGGGAAAATATATTAATGAAATAATAACACTGTTTATTTATTGTAGTTTATTATTATACTTAATCTGAATTGTGGTGGGGGAAAGACTCATCCTCAGACCGCTCCCCCGTCCCTGGTTTAAACCCCACACTCTGAGGCTGGAGGGGCTGGGGGGCAGTCACAAACAAAAAAATGAAAACTGAGGAAATCAGATACATAGAAGAGAAGGGCGGGGGGCTAAAGGGGGAAGGGAGATTGGGTGTGTGAAAATTACTGCCAGAGACTATTAAGTGGCTTGCCTGGGATCACTATGAATACCAAAGACATGGAAGCAGTCTTTGTAAGGTGTCAGGCAGGGGAGTCCAACTTTTTTTTTCACTGGGGCCACATGGCAATTTCTTAAATGTTCCACGGGCTGAACACAAAATAGTCCCAAGCCACCCCCCAACCCCCATCCCCAGCCTGAGACCCCCCCCCCCAGCAGCTGCAAACTTCCCCCCGGGTTAGACCCTCCCTGAGCAGCCCTAAGCCGCCCCAGGCTTAAGCACCCCAGCAGCCCCACACCGTCCCCAGCCTGAGACCCCCAGCAGCCCCAAACTACCCCCCAGCCTGAGACCTCTACAGCCCTAAACCACCCCCCAGTGTTAGATCCCCCCACTAGCCCTAAACAACCATAGCCTTAGACACTCCCCCTCTTCCCGCAGCCCCTTCACCAGGGAAGCTAGGCTGGGCCGCTCCCCCAGCCCTCCTGCTCCCAGCAGGTAACAGTTGTTAAAACCAATTAACTCAAATGTTAAGCTTTCAGCACCTAGGCATAAGGAAATTGCTATCCCTAGTGATAGAGATAGCTGCTGTCTCTAGCAGCTATCTCTATTGATAGATATCTGCCTGAGGCAGCATTGTTAAGAAACTGCCAATGGCTTATTTAACAGCCACCAGCTGGGAACCACCCAGCTCATCATCATCATCAATAACTGTGGTCTCAGCACCCATTGGTATCTGATGCCTGTCTCACTATTACCTTGCATCTTTTCCTATCCAGTGCAGAGTGGCTTAGTTTCTGTTGACAAGATCCGCAACAATCTACTGCATCGTCTATCCATGGTCTGTGGGGTTTGCCTCTCCTATTCGAACCATCCATTATGATGAATACTAGGGTCTTGAGTTTTCATTCATCGTTCATTCTGCAAATATGTCCAAATAGTTGTAGCTTCCGTTTTATAACCTTCTGCAGTAGGTTCTCTTTTGGCTGTATCTTTCTATATAATTCCTCATTGGTGACCTTCTGCATCCATCCTATTCTCAGAATCTTTCTATAACAGCTCCTTTCAAATGCCAGTATTCTTCTTTTTGAATCTTTTGTTATCACCCACGTCTCACATCTGTACAACATGCTGCTGAATATGCACTTTTTCAAGATGCCCAGCTTTGTTCTTAAGCTAATCGCTTTGCTTTTCCAGATCTTATCCATTGCCTTCAAACTCGCTCTTGCTTTTGTTATTCTAGCCGCTATTTCCTTCTTACATTCTAAATCATACGTTATGTTGCTCCCCAGATATGTAAACTTCTGTACATTCTCTAGTTCAATACCATCTAAACTGATCTTTCTTATTTCCTTATCTCCAAATACCATTGTTTTTGTTTTATCGATGTTCATAATCAGTCCATACCGCTTCCCTTCTTCGTTTAACACCCACACTCTTTTCACTAGCTTCTCCTCATCTTCCTCAATGATAACTATATCATCCATGAACCTCAAGTTGTTAATTCTTTTCCTGTGCACAGACATCCATTCTACCTCTTCCTTGATCTTGTCCCTCGCTCTCTCCAGATGTGCAATGAAGATAATTGGCAATATTGGATCTCCTTGTCTTGTACATCTACTTGTTTTAAACCAATTTCCCAACTCCCCGCATGTTCTCACCGCTGCCTCTGCATTATCACTGATATCTTTCAACAACTGTATCAGTCTGCTATCCACTCCATATGACTCCAACACCGCCCAAGTCAGTTTCTGATCTATACTGTCAAATGCCTTTTGAAAATCGACAAAGCAAGTGTGTATGTTTTTGTTCTTTCATCGAACTTTCTCTGCTATCAGTCTTAGTGCCAATATCTGCTGTATGGTCCTTCTATCTTTTCTGAACCCTGCTTGCTCATCTGCTATATGTTCTTGTATCTGCGATTGTAATCTCTCAGTTAGTATCATCATCAGCACCTTACCTAGATGACTCATTAGGGCAATCGTTCTGTAGTTTTTGCACTCCAATGTACTTCCTTTCTTGGGTATTGTCACGAGCACAGATCTTGTCCATTCCTTAGGCGCCTTCCCTTCTTTCCATGCTATATTACATAGTCAGTGTATTTCCTGAATCATGCTTTCTCTGCCGTATTTGATCATCTCTCCCATGATCTTATCATTTCCAGGGCTCTTGTTGTTCTTTAATCATTTCACTGCTTTTTCTACTTCCTCCTTCGAAATATAGGTCTTGCTCTCGATGCTCGGGGGAGATATTTCTTTCAGTTCTTCAATCAGATGGTCAGACATGTGTCGATGTGCTGACTGTCAAACAACAATACAAATGAAATCTGATGCCAGTACAACCACCCAGCTGGTGACCCTTAACAAATCTAATGGCAACCCATGTTTGGATCCTGACTCATAGGTTGGGAATCCCTGATCTAGACCCTTCCTGACAGGTGTTTGTGTAATGTGCTCTTACAAATCTCCCATGATCGAGATTTCACATTTATTCCAATTTATTCCAGTGCTTAACCTCATGGACAGTTAGGAATTTTTTCATAATGTCCAACCTAAACTACCTTGCTGTAATTTAAACCCATTGCTTCTTGTGCTATCCTCAGAGTTTAAGGAGAATATTTTTTTACCCTATGTCTTGTAACAACCTTGGAGTTACATGAAAGCTGTTAGCTTGCCCCCCCACTTTTTTTTTCCAGGCTAATCATAACCAGCTCTTTTAATCTTCCCTCATATATAATGTTTTCTAGATTTCTAGTAATTTTTGTTGCTCTTCTCTGGACTTTTTCCAGTTTGTCCGCATCTTTCCTGAAATGTGAAGCCCAGAACTGAACGCAGTACACCAGTGCACACACTACACCTAATCAGTGCAGAGGAGTGGAAGAATTACTTTCTTATTTCTTAGTAGCACCACTCCTGCTAAAACATCCCAGAATGATGTTTGTTTTCTTTGCAACAGTGTCATGCAATTGACTCATATTTAGCATGTGGTACACTCTGACCCCTAGATCTCTTTCTGCAGTACCAATCATTTTCTATTGTATATATTTACAGCTAATCCATCCTAAGTGGAGTATTCTGCATTTCTGTGTATTGAATTTCATTTGATTTACCGCAGACCATTTTTCCAGTATGTCCAGATCATTTTGAATTATAATCATGACCTCCAAAGCACTTGCAACCCCTCCTAGCTTGGTATCATCTGCAAACTTTAGCAGTGTTTTCCCTTTGCCATTATCTAAATAAATTGATGAAAATATTAAACAGAACCAGACCCAGAACTGATCCTTGTGGAACCACGTTCATTATGCCCTTCCAGCTTGACTGTGAACTCGTGTTAACGACTCTCAGAATGGTTTTCTAACCAGTTATTTACCCACCTTATAATAGCTCCATCAAAGTTGTAATTCCCTAGTTTATTAATGAGAAATTTCATGGGAGACTGCATCAAAAGCCTTACTAAACTCTAGATATACCATATCCACCACTGCATGGCTTGTTACCCTGTAAAAGAAAACTATCAGATTGGTTTCACTTGATTTATTCTTGACAAATTCATGATGGCTGTTACTTATCACTTTATTAGGTTCTAGATGAGTGCAGATTGAGTCCTTAATTATTTGTTCCGGTCTCTTTTCTGGTACAGAAGTTAAGCTGACTGGTGTGTAATTGCCTGCATTGTCCTTATTTCCCTTTTTATGGATGGGCACTATATATGCCCTTTCTCAGGCTTCTGCAATTAATCCTGTCTTCCATGGCTGTATAAAATCACATTTAATTTGCCTGCTTGCCAAGAGGCTCAGAATGCTCTCTCTTCATTACTGTGCTCTTGTTCTACCTATAACAAAGTCAGTTAGATTTCTTTCCTGTCTTCCCATTGTGGTGGTTGTTTGTTGACACTGGGTTATGTATGCAGAATCCCACTACTGGATATACACAGATAATGACACTAAACATACTGAAACAAGGAGCACAGTAGAGATTCTTTGGAGGATCTTTATATCTCAATAATTCAAGATAAGCTGTTTTTCCTCAAACTCCTTTATGCAAATAATTTTTAATCTGATTGTTTGTTCTATCCCCTCTGACCCTGCATACATGCCCTACAATAATAGTTTAATTATATTTAAAAAAATCTGTTTCCATTGTTGTCTCCCGTTAGCACTGTTTTTGATTTTATTTCAAAGAATTTCAGGTGGGCTAATTTCATAATTCCTCAGTCTTTCAGGGTCAACTTCACTACTGGAATAATCAGTCTGCCACTTCATTGATGTAATGACATGGTGCCCACTTCCACCAAGGTGGATTTTATCCTTTCTTTTGAATTTGAAGCCAAGTCAGAGCAGTGCATGAAAGAGGCCAGAAGAGCATAAACTTACAACAAGCAGCGTTTTTCTTTGTTAATATTGTGAACAATGAGCTCAAATTGTGAGTAATTAGTCAATGGATCTGAGGGGTGACCAGATATGTAAAAGCACAGTCAGAGTAACCCAAGAAAATCCTCGATTTTATCATTTCAAACGACTACTAATAATCATGTTCTTAGAGCGCTTATAGAATAGATTTATTCTGCAAAATGCTTTACAGATATTATTGCTCATTGTGGTTCCCTTGTAAAGAAGGACGGTATTGAAGTTACAGTACTGGACCTTGTGGGAGCTGGCTTCTGGTCCCTCCTCTGCTGCAGGCTTTCTTTGCAACCTTAGGACAAATTTTCAGAAGAGCTCAGCTATCATTTAGGCACTAGAATACTGGCCAGATTTTCAGAAGTA
This sequence comes from Carettochelys insculpta, assembly GCF_033958435.1. Taxonomy (NCBI): domain Eukaryota; kingdom Metazoa; phylum Chordata; order Testudines; family Carettochelyidae; genus Carettochelys; species Carettochelys insculpta. The sequence continues at coordinate 194,284,824 of NC_134139.1, forward strand.
CACTCAACATGTGGGGCAGTGAGTTCCTTGGAGAAGCTGGTCCTATTTGTGTATGCTGAGCTCCTAAAAATCTGGTCCATAATTATGCTCCTTCCCAGCTCTATCTTTAGGATGTTGCTAATACTACTGCCTTTTCCTCACTATGTTTCTGGATTGTCTATGCAGAATGTTCACTTTTAGGGTTTTTCTCCTCTGTGTTTGTTCAGCACCTAGCACAGTAGCCCCCATGTTGGTTGTGGCCTGTAGGTGCTACCCCTGTGTACATAATCCTATTCTTCACGTTACAGTTGTAGAATCTGAGTCAGATTGGTTAAGAGAGTTGCCCATAACCACAGAGTGAGTCAGAACTGGGATTGAGGATGATTGCACTTCTTTCTGTGTTCATATGAGCAGATTGCTTCCTTCCATAGAGCTGCCAGAAGCTACCATTCTTCTCTCACATGGGATTATTTATGGGGCACATGAGATAAAAATGGAGGAGGTGTTTTGCTTTTTGGCAGAGCTGCCCTGATCGGATATTTGACTGGCTGGGTGGAATTTAAGACCTTTCCTCTGATTTTGCATTATTCTTCAGCAAAAGGTTTTGAGCCAGATTTCTTAGTCCAGGTTATACCAGCTCAGAATGTGGCTTGATGTCTCTTGAGCTAGTGAAATATACTGCCACATGGCCTGGGAGTAATCTCGTTTAGAACTTCAGAGATAAGTCTTTGCTATCAGTAAGAAAGAAGCCTGGCACTGGAAATAAAAGTGCAGACCCTGTAGGTATTTAGGTATACAGGTGAGACACCTGGATTTAGATGTCTTACTCAAACTGCCTTTGAAGACCGGGAACAAAGATTTTGTTAGTGAGGTGGCATCCTTTTAATCAGCATTGGGCTTGCAGCACACCATTGAGATGGGTCTATGCAGCACTCCATTGCCTCACCAAGGAAGAAACCAGTATGGATTAAGCCAATGTGCATTGTTTGGAATGCAGCAATGTTCATTTTCCAGGGAAGAGAGATGACTGTGGTTAGTCACGATGATTGTGATTGACAGGAGTGAGGCTATTTAAAGACTCAAGATGGAGATTTATTTGATTCAGTCAGCTTATTGGATCTGGTTCAGTGGTCCTGGAGTATTTGAATGTAATATGCAAATACAATTACCCTGGGCGGGTCAGGTCAGGGGTTATGTTTGCTGTGTTCTTTATCCTGTTGCAATCACACATATTAACAGGCACTGAACAGTTAATGGCTTCTAACATTTTGGATGTTTTAGAGTCTGGGGACTTGCTTCCCCCTCACACTGCTTGGGTTTTTTTGTAAGTGTAAATGTAGTTCTGGCATAGTCTGCTGGAACTAACAGCCCGAGGTCCTCTGTTTACCCCCAGAACAGGAAAACTATGGGCAGCCTGAGCACACATCTCAGCTCCATCCGTCTGTCTCTGCACTGGAGGGGCCATGTCTTGGGGTAAGAGGCAGATGATGATCTCTACTTTAGCTGCCGCCTCAGTTCTGTCTTTGACTGCTAGACTGTGACTGCCAACAAAGATGATGGCTAGCTGTCTGTGAAAGAGGCCTTGTCTACTGCAAACTGGGCCAAGAGCACCAGACTTAGTGCCCATAAATCCAGTGTAGATTGTGTTCCCTGCTGTCCAGTACCCTGTCAACCTGGGGAAACCCGTGACCAACCAGTGGACCATATTTGGTGAAGAATCCTAGTCCCATGCCACTGGAGGCATATTGTGCATATGCTAAGAAGATCACACAGCCACCATCAGCTGCCTTTTCTGCCTTATATTTGGGTCGATTGATATGAGTGGAACAGGACTCCCAAAACAGGCATTGAAAGTAGAATACAGTTCTGCTTCGCCTGATACAATATGTAGCTTAAGGACTGATCTGGGCAGTACTTTTTTGACCTCTGTCGCTACAGAACTTTTTTACAGCTACTTTGGTGGTGCCCATCTGCTCTGCCTTGGCTTGATCCAATGCCAAATGAAGTCAGTGGAAAAACTCCAAGTGCTTTTTATACTGGGCAATTTACAAGGCGTCTTTAGGTTGATTAATGAAAAAAACTTCCATTAACTCCTTTTCCTTCAGATGATGATGATTAATAGTTGTCTTACCATAGCACTTAACTATCCTAGTTAAAGACCAAGACTCCATTGTGGGAGATGCTGTACAAACATACAACAAATGCATCTTTTTCTCTTGGATTGTTTTCCAGTTTTACCTTCTCATGATCTTCCTGGTATAGCCAACCAGCTTATCCCTTGCTGAAAAGACCATGATAAACATCAGCAGAGGAGCAGGAAGACAAAGCCTAACCACACCTGTGGAACTGTGAGCTTCCCCTAACAGATTTGAGGATAGGAGAAAAACTTCCATTCCTCAGGGAATTTTGCATCTCATGGGAGATAGTTGGTGCATGCCTAGCTCTGTCAGGATGTTAACACTCATGGGAATCAGTCTTTGGGGCCGACACACAGCATATCTTTCTTACAAACCCAGCCATGAAAAGAAATTCCATTACACTTTCAATCAGTGACCATAGTATTTGAGGAAGATAAAAATCCTAATAATCAAAATCTTTGGGTAGCTTGGCTGCTTTGGTAGATGCACCATCAGCTTTTTATTTTGGATCTATGTAATTTATATGATGATATATTAAAAGATTAATTGTTAAAAAAATCCCCTGGGTGTAATTGGGAACAACTCTACGGGCTGAATTTGGCCTTAAGACACTCTTTTACTCCATCATCTTGCTCTTTACCCTGACTGGTCTCTTTGATGGATGAGGTGTCCATGATAATATCCCTTAACAATTACTTGGTCTGGCTGTTTCCTTCCCAGATTCTAAAACATTCTTTTTCTTCTTTGTCTTTAAAGGGAAAGGAGTAGCAATGAGGAAAGATGTGTTGATATGCTTCCTTCCTGCTCCTGAGCAGTAGCAGCTCTGCATTGCTCTAGGAAAATAGTGTGATTAAAATGTTGAACAAAGGTGGGTGGAATTCATTCTGTGCTGTGGGCACGCTTCTGTTCCCCTCTAGCTCCAGGGAAGGCAGTGAGGTTCCAACAAAGGGCAGAATGTGATCTGCTGCCCCGTGGAGCCTCAAAGTAAATGAGGTTCAGTGTGCCATCAGCACAGATTGAACACAGGTAAAAAGGTGTCATGCAAATTCTTCCTACTCCTTTCTGTTTGGAACATCAGCCCTCTGCAAACCAAACTTCTGAATAGTTCTAAAGAACTATATGGCTTTGTCTGCGCAAGAGAATGTTTCGGGGAAAACCGGGCTTTTGTTGGAAAAACCCGTGGTACATCTACACTCAGAATGTGCTTTGTCGACAATCTGACAAAACTTGGCACGTTCGCCAGCAGTTATATCTCTCCACATTCAGGTAGAACGCCTTTCTTGACAGTTTCCTGTTGACAAAACAGCTGTGTAGACGCTCTGGGCCCTTTTTGTTGACAGACAGGGCTTCCAGTTCACCATGCAGCTCAGTTTGAGATCTTTCAGTCAGCCCTTCTGTCGAGAGAGGGCCAGGCAGTATGGCTGCTCTCTGTCAACAGAGGGTCCTGTGGCACCTTATAGACTGACAGAAAAGTTTTGAGCATGAGCTTTCGTGTGCTCATGAAAGCTCATGCTCACAACTTTTCTGTTAGTCTATAAGGTGCCACGGGACCCTTCGTTGCTGTTACAGATCCAGACTAACACGGCTACCCCTCCGATATCTGTCAACAGAGTGCATTTCTCTTTCAATCTGCTTTTATGTGTAGATGAAATCTGTGACAGAAGTTTTGCGGGGAAATCCCTTCTGATGGGCTCTGCCTCCCAGGGCCAGCCACAGCTCAGCACTCCAGGTGCCTGGGCTCTGCCACCGGCACTGCATCCCAGCCAGGGCTCTGCCTCCGGGGCTGGTGGCAGCTTCACACCCCAGCCGCAGAAGTTGGTGCTGCCACAGCAGCTGACCCCATGGGCCGGATAAGAGGGCTCCATGGGTTGGATTCTGGCTTGCAGGCTGCCTGTTGGGCTCCGGTGATCTAGTCAAATATAGAGTGTATGTACAGTGGCTGCTGCCAGGTGTCCCAGAGGCAATGAACAGAATAGGTAATCATCAAGATATTCTGTCTTATTTCTCTATTCCTTTTCTCAGGATTCCTAATGTTCTGTTTGCTTTCTGACTGCTGCAGCACATTGAATGGATGTTTTCAGAGAACTATTTACAATAACTCCAAGATCTCTTTCTTGAGTGGTAATTACTGCTAACTTAGTCCCTATCATTTTGTACGTATAGTTGGATTATTTTTTTCAAAGTGTGTTACTTTGCAGTTATTAACATTAAAATTGATTTATTAATTCATTTGCCATTTTGTTGCCCAAACACCTAGTTTTGTGAAGTACTTTTTTTTGCATGTGTTTTGTTAAATACTTGATTTTGAAAAGGATGTTGACCCATCTTCACATTTTGCAAGTAAATAACAAGCAGTTTTGTGGCACCTTAGACACTAACACATGTATTAGGTCATGAGCTTTTGTGGGTAAAAGCCACCGCAACAGATGGAAGTGGACAATGCAATAGAATGACAGCTGGGAGGGGACAATCATATGTGCCTGAATAATGATGCTTCTTGTTTTGGAAGAGTACTTCTTAAAGCCAATGACAGTGCACTGGATATAATAGGCTAAATGTCAGAAACAAATATTATGCTCCCGAATCTCATGTTTTATTTTTTTAATCATTATTATTAAGAACAGGAAAGCTGCCAAGACCATCCAGCTCTCTGTTTTCCCACAGCTTTTTCTGAGCTCACAGATTACACTTGGCATGGAAATAACTGTGGTTTTAGTTGCGTAAGAATGTTCAGTAGGTGTTCAGTAATGGCTCTCTCTTTTCTTTCCAGGGTAAACAAAAGCTCTGGCCTTGTTGGTTGTAGTATGCATTTTGGTGTGTGCTGCAATAAGAAAGTGACAATAATATGGTGTTACAGAAAAATTGTGGTTACTTGCCATAGCGATTACTGCTACACGTGAATGCAGTGTAATTACTCTTTCCCTCATAATCCAAAAGCTAGTCATGAAGGCTGTATCTACACTAGCAAGTTCTTTCAAAAGATTTTTTTTTGGAAGAAGGGGGCTCTTTCAAAAGATCTGGCAGTGTCTACACACAAAAAGCATTCTTTCGAAAGTAAATTGAAAAGAATGCAGTGTTCCTTTCAAAATTGCTCTTCCTTTCCCATTTCAGGAAGAGCACCCCCTTTTGAAAGTTTATTTCAAAAGAAAGCATGTGTAGATGCTCCATAGGCCCTTTTTTCCCGCAGAAAAGAGCAGTCCTCATGGGGCCAGATTTTTCAATCCCTGGCCCATTCTATCGAAAGAGCTGGGGCAGTGTGGACACTCTCTTTCGATAGAGCAGATCACTCTTTTGATCCACTTTTTTGTGTGTGGACATACTCTTTTGAAAGAAGTTTTTTCAAAAGAGATCTTCCAGAAGTGCTTCTTTCGAAAGATCTCTGTACTGTAGACATAGCCGAAAGGTGTTATGGGTTTTCCTGTAAAACACTTAATCCACGTATGGTACTTTTTACAGGGTACAGTCCAAATAAGTTAAAGGCAAACGGTATTTAAATGGCGAAGATTTCTGCCATGAAAAGATACCTTCTAAAACACTTTCTTTAATGTGTTTGTAACTTAAAACATCTAAATGGATTTTTCTTAGACTTTCCACCAGTGTCTTTTTTTCCTTACAAAAAGGAAGAGATGGTACTCATCTGGCTCCCTGCTCCTGCTCCCCAACCAGTCCTGTGGCTGGAGCTGCCCAGGTGCTGGTACTGGCAAGTACCAGCACAAAAAACCCCACTGCTTTCCACAATGATTCACACTGGAGCTGAGATCAAGCTTAGGAAGTTTCAGCTTCAGAGGAAAATATCGCAAAAATTATGACCATGTGAATATTAGAATTTATATAGAAAGCAGTTTTGCCAATTCAGTCATAGATCCTTGGACTTCAATACCAGCAGAGGCCAGTTTCCTGGTTATTGACTTCTATCCAGTAATTACTGGCTGAAGATTAATAACTTGTGCCTGAAGTGTAGTACATCTTGTTTTATAGTAATTATTTGCACACATGCACTTGTCTACAAAAGCAGCAGAATTTCTAATAGAATAGCTAGCTCCCCTGTCTAGTGTGGTAAAGGATTTACTCTGGCTCCATTTCTAGCCCAAGTGTAATTTGCAGTTCCAGGCGATAAACCTGTGCTAGCGCTGATTGAATATGTAGCACATGTAAGCGTGGCAATGTGAACATCAGGAAGGGCTAGCTGCCCTGCATAGGTATCTGCCCAAAATGCTAACGGTGTGCTTGGGCTGACTAGCCCATCCTGCACCTTGTCCAACCACAATTACAGCTTGTATTTCTGTGGCTACTCTCTATTTATGTACTCTATTACTATCAGAGCTAGTGCAGGTATGTCTCCTGGGTCTGGAAATTCTGCCTCCAGCTCAAGGTGTAGACATGCCTCTGTCTCTAACCACAGTGCTGTGTCTGACGATGTGCCGACCTACTCCAGGTCCCGTGGGTGCGCATGGGGTTTGATACAGCGGGGGGAGTTGGGTGGCCCGGGACCAACCAGCCCACCGCTATAGCAGCCTTATATAATGTAGCAGCAATATGTGATTCAGTGTATCTACTTTAAAACCTAGGTTTCCACAGTATTATGAGTATCAGGAACAATAACACTCTGATTGTGAACACCACAATGCCCTGTGGCTGTTCTAAGTCCCAATAATTCTCCATACAGCCCCAGGTAGTCCAGCTAGTGGTATTTACCAATAGTGATTGATTCATTTATTCGTAACTACAGTTACTTGACACTTGTCTGAAATATATTTATTTGGCATAGGCTAAACACGAGGTTACATATAGCTGTATATAATTACATGTGACTTACCAATAACATCCAATGCTCCCACATCTCACCAACAACTATGTTACAGCGGCCCTTCAAGTCAGAGATACGGCTTGGTTGGGACCTTTCGTGGTGGTGGCGTCTGGGTGATCAGGCCGGGGTCTGCTGTCTGGACTGGAAGTTGTTAGCCTCCACCTCGTGTCCAGGAGCCCACACCCTTGTCCCTGCTAAATCACCTTTTATACTGTTTCTTACTTGGGGGTTCAATACCTGACCAAATAAAGCATTTGTTACCTAATTTGGGCTTTCTATCCTCCCGGCCTGTCAGAACATGTTACAAGATTTCCTCTGTCCTTGGTCATTTTCCGAACCTCCCCCCAGGACCCTCTGATGTTGCACAACCAAGATGTTCTCTTTGGGGGGCTTCCAGCTACTTGCCCCAGCTGTTCTCTTTGGGGGCTTACTATCTACTTGTCAGGATGTTCTTTTTGGGGACTCTCCAACTACTTGTCAACTTTCTGATTTCTTTCTCCTGGCCTGGCTTCAGACCTTCCCGCCGTTGTATGATAGCGTTCCAAGATGGAGTGTATGGTCATTCTGCCTTGCGAGTGAGGCCGGGCCACCAGGTGCTTGTGCTCCCACAGTGTCCATGTTCTTTGCTCAGGTTTCAAGACTATTGACCATTATTTCCTTCTCCGGTGTTCCAAGCAAGACTTGGGCATCTCCAGAAACCACAGGAATTGGCACAGTGAATCAGACCAGTAGCAAGTCTAGTTCAGTATTATATCTGTGAGGTTAGCCAGTATTATATGATTCAGAGGAAGGTGCAAGTAACCTCACAGTAGGACATTATGGTTTACTCTATCCATGAAGACATAGAAGGGAAATATCTTCTTAGGTTCTGTCAGTTAGAGGTTGGTGCATATTCTGAAGCACGAGACTTTATAAATAGATTACATCCACAATTACATTCGATAATCACTATCCTGGGTATTTGCCTTTCCTGGTACGAATCTAAGTCTGACATTTTTTCACATGTGACTATCTTCTCTGCTATAGAACGCCACAAAGTTATGCCTCTTCTCTTTCCATCCTGTCCCACTAAGATGTTTTCCATTAACATACCTGTCAATATACCTCTGAAACTGAATGGAACCAGGAACTGGGAGCAGGAGCTCATGGGCTCTGTTGCCATGCTACTCGCTGGCTTAACCCCGTTGCTGTTACTCCTGCAGGGGAACTTGTTCCCCATGCGACCCAGCTCTTCTTTCTCCCTTTCCATTGCATCCCGGTTGCTGTAGCCGATCAGACTGTATCCATTCTCCACACCCACCCTGCTGTGTGTAGGCTGGGGTGCACCTCTGCCAACAGAAGGACAGTAATCAGAACTGACTGGCATAATTGCAGTGTCTCTTTCCTGCTGGCTTGATGGAGGGGCAGCCAGGCCAAATTTGAGTGGGGGTTGTGACCAGTCAACTGGGCTTCTGTTCTCAGTCCTGCGGTCCACTTCACATGGCAGCGCATGTGCCCATGGACAGATGTTTCTGCTTGGATTGTCTGCTGGACAGGCTTACTCTCTAATCTTCTCCTGTCCCCTGCATTTGGCTGTTCCCTCAGCACTGGGCTGTATGTGTGCCGGAAACTTACTGAGCTAGGGATGCATATGTCAGACAAGGGTCAGATGAGTGAGTCTTGCAGTTCAAGAATCAGACTTGAGATGTCTGCCATATGTGAGCAATCCCCTGATGTCACACTTGAGCCGCATCTACACGTGCACGCTACTTCGAAGTAGCAGCGCCAACTTCGAAATAGTGCCCGTCACGGCTACACGTGTTGGGCGCTATTTCGAAGTTAACTTCGACGTTAGGCGGCGAGACATCGAAGTCGCTAACCCCATGAGGGGATGGGAATAGCACCCTACTTCGACGTTCAACGTCGAAGTAGGGAACGAGTAGACGATCCATGTCCCGCAACATCGAAATAGCGGGGTCCTCCATGGCGGCCATCAGCTGAGGGGTTGAGAGACGCTCTCTCTCCAGCCCCTGCGGGGCTCTATGGTCACCGTGTGCAGCAGCCCTTAGCCCAGGGCTTCTGGCTGCTGCTGCTGCAGCTGAGGATCCATGCTGCATGCACAGGGTCTGCAACTAGTTGTTGGCTCTGTGTATCTTGTGCTGTTTAGTGCAAGTGTGTCTGGGAGGGGCCCTTTAAGGGAGCGGCTTGCTGTTGAGTCCGCCCTGTGACCTTGTCTGCAGCTGTTCCTGGCACCCTTATTTTGATGTGTGCTACTTTGGCATGTAGACGTTCCCTCGCAGCCCCTATTTTGATGTGGTGCTGCCCAACGTCGACGTTGAACGCCAACGTTGCCAGCCCTGGAGGACGTGTAGACGCTATTCATCGAAATAGGTTATTTCGATGTCACTACATCGAAATAAGCTATTTCGATGTAGCATGCATGTGTAGACGTAGCCTTGCTGGACTGGTCACCATGTGCCATTTTGATCATCCACATGTGGAAATGGACGCACTAGCAGGAGCCCAGATTTGCAAACTGCTTAGTCTCTTCTGTAATTCCTGAGCTCTCATTCTGCAGCATGCTTAAGGACGTTCTTGTACTTAATGCCTGTACAGTGCCGAAGAGCATGACCTTGATTGTACCTTTTGGCACCAGGACAATGGGCATATGTCATCAGAGAAATGAAACAGATGCTTTTTGCTTAACACTTGTGAAATGCATATATAATACATTTCCCATTTTGGTCATTAGGGTTAACTTGTTGATTAAACTGATAAAAGATGATGAGAAAAACAGAACTTACAGCAGAGTTAGCAGCTTCTCCTGACACTACTTTGAGCCAAAGCAGAGCAACACCTATATAAAAGCACACACTTTAATAACATGTTAACTTGAAGCAATGAGCAAGTATTTGCGGCTCCAGAAAACGGGTAGCTACTTGCAGGAACATGAGGACACGGTACTTAATGTGTATATATCCATGGAGATTTTATATTACACCTGAAAGGCGGTAATCTGTGTGTGTATCAGTACATGCATGCATGCTCACACACATATACAACACACGTACACTACTGGAATAAGGGAGATACCAACTGTCTATGGGCCATCTGTTGTGAGGTTTGCAGCCTGACTGAGATGACAGTAAAAAGCACATGAAAGGGACAGCTCAGTGCAACAAAGCTCACAAGATTACCAGAAAGCCCTTCACCATCATTTCAGGAGGCAACTGTCTCCCACTGATTTTTCCCATCATTCTTACCCTGTCCCCTGCCTGCACTGCATTTTCATCTAGTTATCCTATTGAATGGAGAGTCATGAAAGAATAAAAGAAAGTAGAGACTAAAATGGTTCACTAGGTCACCTCATTCAAGTCCCTACCAGTGCAGCAGTGTTTCCTATAGTACATTGTCAATTTACTTATCCGGTGCAATATAAAATGGCACATATTTCCACCACTTGTCCCAAGGTGCAATTCAACAGTTACCATTGGGGGATCTTCCTGATATGCAGCCTGAAAATGCAACAAGAACCTACAGGGATGGGAACACAGCAAATAGGAGAGATCAAATCTAATTTTTCTGAACGTCATTTTTATATACAGGGTGAGCCTCTAGTCTGGCACCCTTGGGACTTGACCAGTGCTCAGAGAGAGAATTTGCTGAAACATGGGAGGTCAATATTGTCTAGCAGCATTACCAACACTGCGCTCTTAGAAGTTTTAGGGATAAATTGCAGCTAAATAACAGCACAGAATACTGAGAGCCAGGACTGGTGGCTGTACATAAACTTTATGGGACCATGGGAAACTTGGCCACTCCCACGATAATTGGTGGTCCGGCTAAATAAAATCACGCTGAACTACAGATATTGCTGGATGAGAGAGTTCTGGATTAGAGAAGTTCAAATTGTATATATGTTAGAGATGCACCAAACTCCCAGAGCTGAACAGCTCCACACTTTAAGAGCATTCAGATCCAAAGTCATATTTTATGGCTGTCATTTATAACCTACATATATTTGAAGACCATCTTCCTGTTCCCCAGCTTGTCAGTCCATCCTCACAACAGCTGTTATACTTTGAATTCTCTCCAGTTAATCTACCTATTTCTGTTGTTAATGCACCAAGAGCTGAATACAATAAGCCTAATTCAGATCTGAGCTTTGCACCCATGCAAATCTGAGGCAACTTGCTTTAACTCAGTGGAGTTACTTCAAGGCATTGGTTTGGATGCCAGTGGTATCAGACTGTGAGTCTAACAATGACTTCACTGATCGCTGTGACACTGGAAAATAAATTCATCTAGGAAAGAACAGTGTAGACATTATAGGCTCAGTCCTGAAAACTACTCTGCCCTCTTCATGTCACTCCTGGAAAAGAGTGGTAAACTCACACTTCTCCTTAGCGGGGGATTCCTTAGCATAGGTGAATCTCTGGGTGATACTCTCCTACAGCTATCACCCCCGGGCCTAGGGAGCATGATGTGGATGTTTCAAGTGGATATCATGCATAGCCAGTGCCAGTGTGTGCTCTGGCAATACTTGGCTGGTGGAGATCCTTTGTAGGGAAAAAGACTGGCTGAGTTGTGTTCATTACATGCCAAGAAATTGAGCCTTATGTGACTGCATGTGCATTGCTTTGTGAAAATGCAGAGCCACATTACACTTGGGAACATATAACTATCTGTCAGAGCTGGGATGTGTAAGCAGATGAACAGAGTACGTCTCTTTATATCACAGGTTTTCTTTCCAAACATAAAATGTACATACCACCCAAGAGCACTAGACACTTTTCCACTGTGCCCTTTGGAAAGCAAAAGCCACAGGAAGCGGCAGACTTATGAATCACTGGCTCTGAATCATAGGTGCTCTATATCTTGCTGTGAAATTCAAGAAAGTGGGAAAAAAGAACGGAAAGAAAAAGCACAAATATGAAATGAGAGGAGGAAGACAGAGCTGGGACAGAACACAGTGAGGCTTTCGTTGCTAGCAGATAAACCTGTATGTAAAGTCTACTGCCAAATTTTAAAACTTAAAGACGGAGGAAACAGGAGAGTCAAAGATGAGAAGTAGTATGGGGATAATCCAAAAAATGAATCTAAACATAGCACGGTAAGCTTACACATTCATTCTTTTAATGACTCTGTGGCAAATTTGCTCAGTATACAAGCCAAGAAGCTAATCTGAGTTTTAGCTCTTATTGTCTAGTCCCGTAATCCCTAGAAGATGAACTGTGTTCTTTTTGTCTCTCATCTCATTGCCAGGAATAGTCAAAATAAACAGTCAAAGCTTAACTGACAATGTGTAAGACACACTAGAGTCCATGGGATTCAAATACCCTGATGCTGGCTCTGGTATAAGAAGTTAGACAGGTGGGTAGAGATGGGAAGCTCTTCCATAGGGATGTTTATCCTGAGCAGCTACCCAGTTGTAAAAAACTTAGTATATCAATTGGTGTATCAGCTAAGCAAGCAGATAGTCTAAATACATGCAGGTGTCAATTGACGGTCCATTGACATCAGTCAAAAGACTCCCATTGACTTCAAAGGGTTTTGGCTCAGGCCCATATCTCAGATAATGTCTATGATAAGAAAAGTAAGTTGACTTTAGATACACAATTCTAGTTACGGCAATCGTGTAGGTAGAATTAATGTATCTGCGCTTGGCTTACTTGGCTGTCTCTACTGAACAGGGTCAACAGGAGAGTTTCTCTCATTGACCTCCCTTAATCCTTGCATCTTGCAAGGAGTACAGAGGTTGGATGTGACCCTGAGAGATTGATTTCGTGCATCCTGGCCAGATGACCCCGAGCAGGTCCATCTTCTGGGCTAGAGTAGACATAGCCCTAGGCCTCTGGGGAGACAGAATGTCTACTGCAGAGGAGTCTTGGTATGGCCATTTGAAAAGCTTGCACACAGGTTGTCCTGCATCATAGGTTTTAACTTTTCCCAAAAGCATGAAAGCTGTAATTTTCTCCATTTCAAACTCAGCTGCTGAATACCTGCCTGTTTAAGCGGTATCACATAGGCTGTTTCTACACAGGCCACTTCCTTCGGAAGTGGCATGCTAATATACGGAGCAAAAGATGCTAATGAGGCATGGATGCAAATTCCCCACGCCTCATTAGCATAACATCACGTGATTTGGAGTCTGGAAGACCATTCTTCCAGACTCCAAAACGCCGTGTAGAAGCGTGGCCCCCGGGGGGCTTCTGGAAAGAAGTCCTCCTTACGGAGGCCCCTTATTCCCAAAGATTTTTGGGAAGAAGGGGCATCCAGAAGAAGGACTTCCTTCTGGAAGCTCCCCCGGGGCTGCGCTTCTGCATGGCATTTTGGAGTCCAGAAGAACGGTCTTCCAGACTCCAAATCATGTGATGTTATGCTAATGAGGTGTGGGGAATTTGCATCTGTGCCTCATTAGCATCTTTCGCTCTGTGTATTAGCTGTGTAGAAACAGCCATAGGGAATAGCAAGCCCCTGGGAGGTGCAGCATGGGCTCTTTTGAGTCATGCAGCTGATTTGTGCAGGCAGGGGGTGGGCAGGAACCTACAGTATGAAAGAGATGTTTTCCCAGAAAGGCCCACTTGATTCCCATAAGGTAATTGGTGGTTCAGGAAAGTTGACTTACTGTAGGGTGTGTGAGTCATTTCCTTTTGTCAGTAGTTTGGAACAATTCCATTCAAAACGCTTTTGCATATGGTCAAATAATTATTTTGGGGGTATTTGTATTCAGTCTGAGGATTCTACACCACTGTACTTTGGTCCCTATCTTTTAAAATAAATGTGTGTGATGAAAAAATTGAGGTCATTAATGATCTGTTACTGTTTTCACAAGAGTAGAGGTTTTAAAATTCCAGTGTCCTGGCCAAATTCCAACTTTGGGTCTACCTAAAATCTCTTGAACTTCAATGTGAGATGGTATTCTTCACTCCATGTCTCAAACAATTGTGTTACATTGTTGTATGCTGTTTAAAGTAGTGGTGTTTTACATTGGAGGCTGCTTCATTCTTTCTTTTATATAGTGGGTCCACTGGAGGGTCTGATGCTGATTGCTTTAATCGTGTAAGTGGTCACATTTATTTCAGCAGGGTTGCTGGTATAAATAGGGTGAGCAGAATTTGGTCCTAAATTTATAAATTGCATAGGGATATGAAAGACCCTATAACTTGCAAATGTAAACTGGTGTTATTGTTATAAATAATAATAAATACACCAGGGGACTAAATGCATTAATGGGGCACCATGTTCAGACATATGCATTCCTTTAAAAAAAAAATCTCTTCATTGTTATTGTGTGGTAAGTGGTGTGCATGTCTCATTCTTTTAACAGTTTCATTTGAACGAGTTAGTGGATTTTATCATTGCAGCATGTAAAATACTTTCAGTCCAGTGGTCTTCAAAGTCTATGTGGCTCACATGTGTACAAGACACAGGCGAAAGAACTATTTTCTTTTAACTGTCTTAATTCACAGATGGCTATTTTTGATAGATTTGGATTTTGCTGTGTATTTTCATAGTTCTAACCTCATCCTCTCCCAGGAATTTATCTTGCTCTAAAAACTGGGCTCATTTACACTGGGCATTTATTCACAGTAAGTTTTTGTTATCTGAAGAATATGTTGAACTTCAACAGTTGCTGGCCACAGCCTGCCCAGATAAAGAGTCTGGATGTAGTTTTCCTCTCTGAAGTCAGTTTATTCAGCTCACACGGTATTTAAAGCATTAGCTGCAGGATATGTGTAATGTTCTGCAGGATCTATTTTAATTAGATGGAACTTTCAGAACAAACATCAAGGGCTGAAACGCACAAATGAACACACTGCAGTGAACTAGAAACCGACAAATCTTTTCCTGCCTGTTTTAGCGATGTACTTTCAATGTTCCTCTCTCCATTCTCCATATACAGATGGATAGATTGATAGATACAGATATATAGTTATATAATAGCAGTGGTTTTTTTTTGTTTTTGCCAGTACTTGCCAGCACCAGCACATTGGCAGCTCCAACCATGGGATTGGCTGTTGGGGGGAGAGGGCTGGGAATCGGCTGAGTATTGGCTATTTTTTTTTTTTTTGCAACAAAGGCACTGTATGATAGTGTATGGCTGTGTCTACACGTGCCCCAAACTTCGAAATGGCCATGCAAATGGCCATTTCGAAGTTTACTAATGAAGCGCTGAAATGCATATTCAGCGCTTCATCAGCATGCGGGCGGCAGCGGCGCTTCGAAATTGACGAGCCTTGCCGCCGCGCGGCTCGTCCAGACGGGGCTCCTTTTCGAAAGGACGCCACCTTCTTCGAAGTCCCCTTATTCCCATGAGCTCATGGGAATAAGGGGACTTCGAAGTAGGCGGGGCCCTTTCGAAAAGGAGCCCCGTCTGGACGCGCCGCGCGGCGGCAAGGCTCGTCAATTTCGAAGCGCCGCTGCCGCCCGCATGCTGATGAAGCGCTGAATATGCATTTCAGCGCTTCATTAGTAAACTTCGAAATGGCCATTTGCATGGCCATTTCGAAGTTTGGGGCACGTGTAGACACAGCTAGTGTGCCAGCTTGGGATGCAGGAGACAGAGGTGCAATTCCCTGCTCTACCACTGACCTTTTGTGTGACTTTGGGAATTTAAATTAATTTCTATGTGCCTCAATTTCCTCCTGTAAAAGCGTGTGTGTGTGTGTGTGTGCCATAAATGTGACTTCATTAAAGACTGGGAAGCGTTCAGACACTATGGCAATGTATACCTGCCATACAGTGAAAAGTTCAGTGGAATGGAGATAAACATTGATGGGGCAAATATTGATTAACAGGGAGAAGGGTTGATGAGTGGGTTTTTCTATTTCCTGCTTCTGCGATTCTAAATACTGCCCATGGGGAGAGGAATATTTTATTCCCTTGTCAGCTCTGTTCCATCCCAGAGATGGCTGCACTTCCCTGGTGTGGGTAAAGATACTTTCTTGTAGGCCACGAAAAGCTGGTCCAAAACCACTGAACAAATTTTGTAAAAGCATCTGTGAAATTTTACCCTCATTTCCTTCAATTTGTTTTTAAATTTAAATTTCCAAACAGTCTCTAATGTTCCACAATGCAATCTGGAACCCTTTGGGGGGAAAAGCATTATATAAAGACAGACCAAGATTTTCAAAAATGACTAGTGATTTTTGGATGATTTCTACTTTTGTTCCCCAACTTAGATTTGTTATGGGATCAGATATTCAGAGGGGGCTGAGTCCCGGTCCTCTGAAAATCAGTCTCACTTATGGGCATGTCGGGCGTGACCTCCCCACACAAATTGTTAGTTACTTTGGACACTCTTGGCAGAGAACTGTTATTTTAAACCAACCCCACATGCTTCCAGGATTTCCTGACTCTTTCAGTCTCTGCCATTGCCCAGGCTTCTGTTTAGCTACTCCCAGAAAATTTCCTCTACTGCCTCTGCCAGTGGTCAGCAACCTTCCTGAGGTGGAGTGTCGAAATTTGACCTTTTGACCTCCATGGATGGTCCGAGTACCGGTGATAGTCCTACTTACAACAGTTTCATTAATAAATAAATTAAGACACAGAGCTTCCACATTTAGGTGGTGGTTGGTGGCATTAGCTGGTTTGTTGTTAATCCACAGACAGCATTGCTTTGAGCAAGCTCCCGGCTACATGAGGAACGAGGGCAGGGTTGATTTCCCATCTCATGTGCCGATGAAAATCAGCATGCGTGCCACTCTTGGCACCCATGCCAAGGGTTGCTGACCCCTGGCCTATGCTGAAGAGGAGTTTGGCCACTCCAGGCCTCTCCAGAAACAGCGGTGTTGGATTGTTCATATTCACAAGCGAGGGCTTTCGTGTTTTTTTTTTTAATTTTTTCTTATTTTTTTAATGTCTACTTCTTGACCTGATGAGACTTGTCAAATAATGCTAGGAGCATAAGTGCTGATGCTTTAGCTGCCATCCACGAGAGGGTGGCCAGAAAATAGAGTTGTTCTCAGCCTCAGAAAATACAGCATGTCTAATACAGCATAAAGTAAGGGGACTGGGCTACTTCCTGATCCTTAGCCTTTGTAGCACTAGTGATATGAGTAATCAGAGATGGACATTATGGTGTTCAAAGTGTCATCTGATTATTTACAGCTATCGGGAAGGATTTTCTCTCTCCATGCAGGATTTCACTCTTGGCCAGGTCCTTCTTCACACTTATTTTTGGAGTGTTTTCAGCTGTATTAAAAAAAAACCAAAACCAAAAAAAAAAAACCAGCCTATGTTCTAATTTTTGGTATCCAATGAAACCACCGTTTTGTATTGGTTTTAACATAGGCAGTGACAGAAGTAACACATACATAATACTCTCTCACAGAGACTTTTGTTAATTTCCTTTCTTGTTTTCTTAGCCCTAAGATTTATGGAAGACAATTATGCTCTGTAGTTGTATAAAGTATTGGTCACTGCTGGAACCCAATCAGACAATGGCTACAGTTACACTACTGTAACTGACAGAAGTCACTGTTGGGAGAGATTTTTCCCAACAAAACTTATGTTGATAGAGTGCATCCACACACAAAAGCCAATCGGGAGAGTGCTTCACTCTGTTGACGGAGTAGCCAGACTGCCTGGCTGGTCTCTCAACAAAACAGGCACCCCGAAGCACAGCAGACAGGGCTGCCCATTGTTGTGGAGACCCGGTCTGTTGAGAGAAGCCCCATCCCCTAACCCCCAGAGCAGCCACACTGCTTTTTCATCAACAAAATCTGTCAACAGCAGCGTTCTGCCTCAAAGCTTTGAGGCAAAACGCTGCCGGCAAAAGTGTTCGTGTTTTGTCTAGATACTGTCGACAAAATGCATTTTGTGTGTGTGTGCTCCACAAGTTTTGTTGACCAAACCAGGGTGTTGCTGGCAAATCTTGCTAATGTGACAGTAGCCAAAGTGAATTGATGTCCTGTCTCTGTGTGTCAAACTTTACTGTGTGACCAACTCCTCAGCAAGTGTAAATCTGGGTAGCTTCACTGACTCTGCTGATTTGCAGATGAAGACCAAGCCGTATAACTACAGGAGAGAAAAATGTTCAGCTCTTACTAAAACTTCAGTGGTCCAAAGCAAGAAATGTAGTGTTACAGTATTGTGTACAGTAGTGTTGCAGTTTTTCTCTGGTTTGTAATTGTACAAAAGAATGATTCATTGTCTGCCTTAATTTTTCTTTCAAATGTTTTGGAAGAGAAGATAATATGCTAAGGTAAAAGATAAGAAGTGTTTATGTTAGGGGTTAATGTTTATGAGGAATTTGGAGAAGAACAGTGCTATAACACTGCAAAAGGTGGAAATATCAAACAACTCCATGTATTGCTTTTCCTTTTGGATGTTAATCAGTGTCTTAAAGAGACATGTGTCACCTCCTAGATCTTTTTCCGCACCGCCTCTAAATAGGTAAACCAATCTAAAGACTTCACAGTCTTATGATGTCTTATGAAGTTCACAGTGATTGTGCGCTGATATTGAATGTGTCTGTCTGGGCATTTACAGCACACTCCTGATGGTGGTAAATGAGCATGTCTTTGGTCTGCTTACATTATAATTAAATATGAGCTGAGCCTTGTAGCATAATGCAATTATTCAGTTTATTACCAGCTAAAATAATCCACCCTAACCATTGTGTTGTTCTTGTTATGCTTTTCTTGCAGTTCCCAGGAAGCTTCTGCATGAAACCGAGCTAAGACCAACCAACTACCCAGGAATTCAGCAACCACATTTTCCACAGCAGCCAAGAGTGTATGATCCTAATGTTATAGGGGACGGCGTGTTCTTTTCTGATGTCTCGCCTTCCATTCTAGTGCACTCTCTGCCAGGTAGTTTTGGCTGTAACAATATTTACAGAAAACTCGTAGTGATGATAACAATTATGAGTTCACATTAATGGGCACTAAATACCAGAATCCTTATTCAGGCATTTGGGCTGTTTATAAGCCCTACCCATTTTGTAGCCTTGGGAGAGATACAATTTTGTCATTACACAACTGGCCTGTGATTTCTGTAGCTTGTGATTTTTCTGTATCATTCCAGCAGTAAAGTACAATAAGTGTCTGCACACTCCAAGGATACCCCTACTACTTCAGAGCATGACCCTCCTTCCACTGAAGCAAAGGTGCTGGAACAATTTTTTGAGCGGTGGTGTTGGGAGCCCTGTAACCAAATTGAAACCCTGTATGCAAAGGAAACCACTTCAAGCCAGCACCCCCAGCACAGCTAGTTCCTGCACCCATGCAATGAAGTCAAGGGCAAAGCTTAGATTGACAGTGAGATCAGGGTGATGCTTGTGTGCTATATTAGAAGATTTACCCAGCATTGCACAGGTCCTTCATTCAGTCTTGTTTTTGTCTCTCTTCATTTAAATCATTCCTCTGGTGTGGGCTGGGGATGGAGGGTTCAGTATTCAGGCTGTCCAGAGGAGAGAGAACTACCCCAGCCTGTTCTCAAAGCAGCAGCTAGGGCCAGGTGACGTACACCTGTCCACAGCCACTGCAGCAACAGTGGGCCCAGCTGGGCAAGGGGTGCATGTCCCCCAGCCGGGGGACAGACAATCAGACACATAAACAAACTCCCTTCAATATATAGAAGAGAGCTGCCCCTTTAGTATGACAGAAAAAATGTAGGGCTGACATGATTACATTTAGTCAGTCGCTAAAGGGGCTCTTCAGTCTAGCTGTGGAAGGTCTAGCACAGCTGTCAGCAACTCTTCCAAGGCGGAAGGCTGAAATTTGACCTTTTGACCTCTGTGTGGTCCGAGCGCCAGTGATACTTTTCAAAGTCACTAATAGTCCAATTTACAACAGCTTCATTAATAAATAAATGAAGATGCAGAGCTTTACCATTTAGGTGGTGGCTGGTAGCATTAGCTGGTCTTTTGTTAATCTACAGGTGGCATGGCTTTGCGCAAGCTCCCAGCTGCCTGGGGGAGGAGGGTGGGGCTGAGCTCCCACCTCGTTTGCTGATGAAAATTGGTTTGCATGCCGCTCTTGAGACCTGTGCCAGGGGTTGCTGATCTCTGTCTAATATCATCCATTGGATGGGCACTGAAGCTGGACAAATTCAGACAGGAAATAAGGTGTAAATTTTAAACAGCGAGAATAATTCACCACTGGAATGATTTCCTGAAGTACGTCTTCACTACAGTCGATCTTTTGGAGTTTGATTTAGCAGGGATGCTCTAAATCAAACTTAAAGGTGCCTGTGTCAGCACCCGGACTCCAGCCCCCACTGCCCATTAGGGGTAAGGGAAGTCAATGGAGATGGTGCGGAAGCCTGAATCAAGGTACGTTGACTCTAGCTGTGTTAATTGCGTACCTTAATTTGGCCTTCCCCTGTAGCATAGATCTGCCCTGAGGGTTGTGGGGGATTCTCCAGCTCTGATCATTTTTAAATCAAGCTGGGATGCTCTTCTAAAAGATCTGCCCTAGGAGTTATTTTTGGGAGGCTCTGCAGCATGTGTTATATAGGAAGTCAGAGTAGGTGAGCAAAGGGATCCCCACTGGCTTTGTGCTGTGACTCTATGAAGCCACATAAATAGGCTGCAGCATCACATGGTCATTCACTGACCTGAGCCATCGCCCCCCTCAACATTTTAAATTAACTTGTCTCCTCCTGACCACCACAGCTGTCACTTGAACTCCTGGGTTGCTCCACTTCCAGGCGTGTTCATTGTGAGGTGAACAATGTAACCGTTCACCTGGGGTGTGAGCTGTGCAAATGAAAACACACAGAAGCTGCGAACAGACACAGATTTTGATGCCCTGTGTGCTGGAGTTGAAAGTGGCTTTACTCCCCAGCACTAATAGTATTTCAGGCACCAGAATCGTCAGTTTCCTAAACTTAATTCTAGCAGATAAGCTGAAGCCAGATGCTGTTGCCAGCTCCTGTGTACTGTCTGTTTGCCTCCTGTACCAGATACTCAGGGACAGGAGTCTTAAAAGGTTTAAGAGCTCTAGGCTTTTGCTCACGCTTAGGAGGTGGAAGGAGTGCTCTGCATAGACCGACTTTTTAATGTGTTTGAAACAATTAGTATTTTGCCAGTGGTTGTGGTGTCCGCAGACAGATCAAGGTACAGCCAGTTCTTACCAGTGATCTGATAAGGTCTGAAAGGGTTTCTTTCAGCCTCCTGGAATTAGCTGCCTTCTCAGCTCCAGTCTTCAAATAAAATAAAATCATTAACCTGTGTTCCCTCACCTGAAGGGGAAATTATGTCTGCCTGAAACACAATGAGAGCCTGCTTCTGAAGGAAGTCATAAACACAGGCAACGTCCGCCCTTCCCTTAATAGGGCTGGAGGGAAAGCAGTGCTGCTGGCCAGGTGTAGAGCTCTGCAGAGTGGCTGTGAGATGCAAGCATAGCTGACTGACCGTGTCTTTCAAGCCCGTGTGCTGAGTTACTACACATTTAATGGAACCCAGCAGCTGATAAAGGCTCTTTGATTTTCCAAAAAGAAAAGCAACCTGCTTCTGTATTTGCTGTGAAGCACATGTGTGTCTAACGGGGGAATGTGAGAGGGAGCAGTACCAGGGAGAGGAGATGCTGTCTGGCAGCCAGCACAGAAATTGCCTTGAATCCACCACGTGCACTCAGCTGAAGCTAACCATGAAGGTCCAGCTGCCGAACTGGGCTCAATTTGGCTGGCGTTTCCAGTGATTGGCTCCCAGTTTCTGAATGCAGTGGCAGGTTCAGTTGCGTTAGGGCAGTGCTGGGACTGACGTGCTTGTTCCCTCACTAAAACAGAGAAGAAGAAAGGGAGGTCGGCGACCTTTTATCCGCTAGACAACACTGCTCTGCAGCTTCCTGTGGATGAGACACAGCAGCCCGTGGATAACAGCAGCATGGAGCCCGTGGGCGTTAGCACAGAGATGGCCTTGCTCAGCAACATCCTAGCAGCATATTCTTTCATCACAGGTAGGTCACTTGCCTGCTTCTTCTCTGGGCTCCCCTCAGTGGGGCAGCACCAATGTAACTGAGGGTAGAATCTGCCCCTTTGTATTTCTGTCCGAGGTTCATTTTCCCATTTGTCCTTCAGCAGGTTTTCCCTTGAATGCCAGACCGGCATAGCCCTGAGAAGGACTGTCTGTACATAACAGGCTCTATTGTGCTCTGCCTGCGCTTGGACTCACCCTCGTCGCAAGTTAAATGCAATGCAATTTTATGTGCGGTATTATTTCTCATGTGCCTTTTTCCTTGAGAGCAAAGGCTGGCTCCTTAAGAAGGCAAGCTTGTTGTCCTGCAATTTGGAAAATGAACAGCACTTAGGTCGTTACCCTGCTTAAGAGAATTTGGCTTATCTTCAGTGGAAGTGTGAAGATGGAGTAGCTACTTAGTATAGCACATATTTAAATCTAATTTAGGGAAAGATTTCCCTCAGTCAACAGCTTAGCTTTCATCCACATTTGTTCTTGTTATGTGTCTGTCATGTAACACAGGAGCTTTCTTCCATTTACATTTATTTTAGAGTCACTCTCATTATGAAGATCATCAGGCAGAATCAGTGCTTGGGTGCAGCCAGGATGTGGGCCCCTGATAGCAAAAAGCCCAATAGAAACAGGGACACATCAATGCAAGCTCTCCACAGCCCCCATTTATATTACAAGTTGAACCTCTCTAGTTCGGCACCCTCAGGACCTGACTGGAGCCCAGTGAGGGAATTTGCCAGACCCTGGAAGGTCAATATTGTCTAGCAGCATTACCAATACTTCCACTGCTTACTGGGCTCTTAGAAGACATTTAGGGTGCATCTACACTAGCCAGCTACTTCGAAGTAGCCAGCACAACGTCAAAATAGCACGCATCGTGTCTACATGCGCCATGTGCTATTTCGACGTTGAAATCGACGTTAGGTGGTGAGATGTCGAAATCGCTATTCCCATCCGAAGATGGGAATAGCACCCTACTTCGACGTTCAGCGTCGAAGTAGGGCGAGTGTAGACAATCTGCGTCCCGCTACTTCGAAATAGCAGGGTCCTCCGTGGCGGCCATCAGCTGAGGGGTTGAGAGACGCTCTGTCCAGCCCCTGCAGGGCTCTATGGTCACCGCGTGCAGCAGCCCTTAGCCCAGGGCTTCTGGCTGCTGCTGCTGCAGCTGGGGGTCCATGCTGCGTGCACAGGGTCTTCAACTGGTTGTCGGCTCTGTGGATCTTGTGCTGTTTAGTGCAAGTGTGTCTGGGAGAGGCCCTTTAAGGGAGCGGCTTGGGGCTTTGCTGGCCCCTTATTTCAACAGGGAGCACTTGTGTGGGTGGACGCTCCACATTTCCTTCTGGGGCGGCTCCTTTCGATATTCCCCGTCACTACTTTGATGTGGAACATCGACGGCACCAGCCCTGGAAGACGTGTGGACGATACACATCGAAGTAGCCTGTTTCGATGTCCTTACTTCGAAATAGGCTACTTCGACGTAGTGTGCTAGTGTAGACGTAGCCTTAGGGGTAAATTACAGTTAAATAACAGCACAGAACACTGAGATCCAGGACTGGTGGCTGAAAACAAACTTTATGGGGCCATGGGAACCTTGGCCACACCCATGATAAGTGAGTATTCAGCTAAATGAAGGTGGGGGGATAGCTCTGGGGTTTGAGCATTGGCCTGCTAAACTCAGGGGTGTGAGTTCAGCCCTTGAGGGGGCCACCCAGTGATTTGGGGCAAATAGATTAAAAAAAAAAATCTGCCAGTGAGGGAGATAGGCCCTGCCATGAGCACAGGGGACCAGACTCAATGACCTCTCAATGTCCCTTCCAGTTCTATGAGATAGGTCTGTCTCCATATTAAATGCTGGATTACTGAGTTTGCCACATGAGAGTGTGCTGGACTAGAGCCGTTCAATCTGTAGTGGGAGCAGCAGTTGTTGGTGCTCCCTGCAGAGTGGGTGGAGCCAGACAACCAAAGTGTGGGTTGAGGCTGGCCAGGGCGTGTGCTGATTCACCACATTCCTCAGTCTAACTTTTGCTGGCAGGGTGCATGTTTACCTCTAGAATTATAATTGGAATTGCAAAACTACTGTCCCTGAACGTGAGCTCCCTTGTGCCACAGAGACAGGCCTTGCAGTTTGCTGGACCTTCCCCAGGCAGGACTGGTTCTGGGCCCACTTCCGGGCCCTTCTTTTTTAAAACCCGTCTTCCTGATTTTTGCAAAGGCACGTGCATATGCATAACATTGCATGTGGTGAATAATCCCACTGACTGCAACGAGGCTAAGCCAAGGCACGCATGGGGGGTCTTGCAGAGCCAGCACTTAAATGATTAAAGCGCAGTGTTGAGTTTTCTTTTTTTCACTGCACTCAGGTTTGGTCTCTTTTATTTCCTGTCGGTGCCATCCTCTGATTCTCATGCACTATCACAAGGCTGTAGTGTTTTTGTTCCTAGCACAAGGTTTGTCATTTGAATTTGGGCATGTATTCAGGAGAACGTTTCTGAGTAGGACTCTTTTTGTAATACTTTTTAAAAAAGCAGCCATGGTATTAAGTTCAAGATTCTGCCTCCCTCCTATCCTCCTATATCATGGCAGCAGCAGCTCCGGATTTTTCAGGGTCCCTTTAAAACAGTGATTCTTAATGTAGAAATAGATGTCCTTCATAAATGAAGATTGAATATTACATGGTTCATAGATATGTAGTCCTGCACGGAAAGAACTGCAAAGACCTGTAAATGCATCATCTGGCTAATCTGTCTGTCTGTCTGTTGCTCCCAGCACCCTGGTACGTTACAATCTCACATCTTTAACATAGCCAGTCCTCACACAATCTCTTGGAGACAGGGAAATGCTTGATCCCCATTTTAGAGGTGAGGATAGTAGCGTCAAGCACATAGAGACTCAAGCCAAGATTCTCAGAAGGTATTTAGGACCCCTAGCTCCCACTGATCTCAACTTTAAGTGGTAGGCATCCTTCAGTCTGCATAGACTATGGATCGCGCCCTTTATAGTTTCAATTGAGGGCTTCATTTACAGCGTCTACTGTGACTATGAAGACCCACACGAGAGTGACAGTCCTTGCTGCATCTCTTGCAGATGTAGTGGGTGTCTGGCAAGTCCTTATTGTGCTTTCTGTGCGTTCACTTCTCCTCTGCTAGCTGTCTGATCCTCGAGGTGAATGAAC
Source organism: Carettochelys insculpta (assembly GCF_033958435.1). Lineage (NCBI taxonomy): Eukaryota > Metazoa > Chordata > Testudines > Carettochelyidae > Carettochelys > Carettochelys insculpta. Next base: position 194,309,819 of record NC_134139.1, read on the forward strand.
TCATGGATGACCTCTAACGTATAGTTGTCAATGCTGATTGACGGGGATTCAGCAACATCGTGATCGAGTATGTTTGTCTTCTTTAGGCTGATGGTAAGCCCAAAGTCCTTGCACGCTTTGGAGAACTGATCCAGCAGTTTTTGAAGCTGGTCTTCTGTGTGAGACACTACAGCAGCAGCATCTGCAAACAGCATGTCTCTGACGAGGACTTCCTGACTTAGAGACACACTAATCCCATGCCTGTGAATAATGCATCTTACTCTGCTCAGAAAAACGTCGAGCATATCTTTGTACAACTCAGGCTCTGTCCTCACTGGAGTCCTACCCCTGTTAGAGGACTTTTTTAATCTTTCTGCCAATGTGGATTAAATACAAGTTACCAGGTCAAATAAACAGTTGGCAATAGAATGGTTGCATAACAAAGGCTTGGATTTCTGTCCTGCCCTGAAAAGCCCTGAAGCATTTTACAAGCATTAAGGAACTGTTAACAACCCCTAGCCCTGAATCTGAATCCTTCTTCTGCAACCCTCCCTGCGCCCATTTCTGCCTGTGGGATTTAGTTGATTATGAGCGAAATCAGACTTGAAATTTGGTCTGAGATCTAAAGTTTGCCAAACTTTGCAGCTCAAACCTAGATTTTTGGCCTGGAGCCATTTCAAACCCTCTCAACATCTTTGTAAAGCAGGTTATTGTTGATGCTGCCTTTTTATAGTTGGGGAAAATTAAAGTGGTTCACACAAGGGCACACAGTGAGTCAGGGAAAGCTGGGACTAGAATCCAGGTCTTTTGACTATGCTGAAAGTGCCATTGATGACGTTTCCTTTTTCTTCACTAGAACTCTGTCCTATGTTCTTTCTTGTGTGTGGGTTGGGGGGAAGTCTCCTTTGAGCTAGGATTCTGCCAGATCTAGGGCTGTTCTGTGCTGGTAAGCTGGTTGAGACAGCAGTGAAGATAAAAGGACTATTGATGGCTTAATTATTTTTAAAATCGTTGTTTTTTGAGGACCTGTCCTGCAAGATACCATGCACCCTCAGTTACTGCTGAAGTCTGTGGGCATTGTGGGCCCTCTGTGTTCCATAGCATCAGGGGATGGTCCATGCTGCTGCACACCTGTTGCTTGTGGGTCCTGGCAGCAGACAAACATGGGGCTAAAGCTTCATTTCCTGACTACAGCTGTCTCCACCCCAGCTGGAGGATAGTCATTCAGAAGCCGGCTATTCTGACACTACAGTCATTTAGAGAACAAATTTGCGTGACCATCTGTCCTGTATTGGATGGGACAGTCCTGTATTTGGGATGCCAGAAAGGCGCCCTGACTTATTTTTTAAAAGGGGTGAATTGTCCCCGATTTGGGACACCCCCCCGGCTGACCTTTTCCACCAGCAACTGCGCAGGTGCAGCTGCTGGCAGAAGTTCTCTGAGAGTTCTTACCTGCAGGTTCCCAGAGGCTCCCAGTTCCCCAGTGGTGGGGAGTGGTGGCTGCAGCTGCTTTCCCAGGGCTCGGGGCGCACCGGGGGTTGTGGCTTCCCTGGGGCTGAGGCAGGGGTGGCTGCTGCTTTCCCAGGGATGAGGGGTGTGTGTGCAGCAGCTGTCGCTTCCTCAGGGCTTCCAGGGAGCGCTAGGGGCTGCTGCTTCCCCAGGCTCCTGGGGAGAACCAGAGGCTGCCGCCTCCTTTCTGGCTCCTCTGGGCTTGGTGGAGCTGCCCCTCCCCCACATATCTCCCTGTCCTCTATTTGGGTCAGGGAGATTTGGTCACCCTCGAACAAATCCATGGGACGTGGTTGGGGAGCTGCAGACTGGGAGACTGCAAACACTTGCCACTTGAATCTGTTGGCATTTAGTGGGCAGCAGGTGGGAAGGTTGGGTGCAATTACAGAGAGACGTGTCCTGGCCGTCCCCTGTATCTCCTTAGTAGACGTTGACCTGTGAAGAGGCAATGTCCTTATGAATGGTAGAGGAGTGTAAAAAGCCATCAGGGCAGGTCACTTGTGGGAGTGTTTGCTTTCTTTATCAACCTGCTCATGGCACTCCGAGCAATTAGTCAGGGTCCTTTTGGCATTCCAGCAGCATTTGTGTTTATTTCATGCAACCCCACAGAACTTTTAAAGGAACACCCCTACAGAAATTTGCAAAGCAAATAGAAACAATATCAGTAGCTGGTGACTGTATTATATAGGATGATCTGGTAAACCTATCAGATTTAGGCCTGAGTGCTCAACTGGTATGCATGTAACTTTACAGCACACATGTTTGCAGAAGTCTGTGGCTGCAAACTACAGAATTCTTATTTAGTATAGGTCTGATCCAGAGCTAGGGATGGTAATGTTTAACTGGTAGGGGCTGGAGCAGCCTCCTTCCCACTGCAGGCAGGGGGCTGCTTCACCCTATGGGGCCTGCCATGGGCAGAGGCGCTCCAGCACAGCCAGAGCAGCCCTCATCTGTGGCTTCTCAGGCCCAGGAGTACTGTGGACAGGGGTGTCCAGCCCAGATGCAGCAGCAATGGTTTTCAGCAGGTCCAGGGCATGCTAGGGGCAGGGGAACTCCAGCCTGGCTGGAGCAGCCTCCATCCACGTCAAAAGGGCAGGGAAACCAGCCCACTCAGGCTGTGCCCATTGCAGGCATTGGAAAGACTCTGGCTGGCTTCATTAGGCTTTAGATCTGTATGTGTGACCAAGAGGATAGCAACAAAGGTAAAACCATCCCTCCATCTGCGTAGTACTTAATGGGCTCTTATCACAATTGAACGTGAGTTTCTCTTCTCTGGCCTAGAAGTGAAGAGGCAGGGAAACTGAGGTACCATCTTACGCCTTGAGGTGGGCTCCCTTGAAGGTCAGGGTGGCAGGCAGCACATTAGCAGCAGGTACGGTGCCTCCATTTACCCTGTAGTAGTTCTCTGGGCAGAAGACTTTGATCTTCAGAACTGGTGCAGAGGGTCTCTTTGAACATGTATGTGTGTTGCGGGGGGACTATCATAAATCCCCCATAAACAGTGATGTGCTGCAAATACGGTAACAAGCGGCTCCCAAGCCCCAGAAATTGCTGGTGCTAGAAGTTTGACCAGGGGCTGCTTGCGCATCCCATCCATTACATCGCTGTCCTGGCACAAGGAGTCCAACTGGCTGCTGTGCCTTACAAAGGGCTAGGCACTGCATGGTGCACCATTAATAAGGACCTCCTCCCTGCTGAGCTCTCCGAGGGCCTGATGCCATCGCAGGAAATCACATGTAGTATTGTACAGATTAATTTGTATGTATGAAAACAGCAAGAAGAAAATAAAATGCTGTAATAGCAATAACAAGGTTGGCCTGGACCATTTCCTGGGGAATTAATGACCGTCTGGGCTGATGCTCCCAGCTGATCATTAGCCCACAGGAAATAGCCTCAATAATTGTGGTTTGCTTGGTTTCTTTTTTTAAAAAATGTGCTTCTAATTTTGGCTGTTGTGGAGCCTGTAGAAAATGGTGTGTGTTCCAGACACAGGGACGGGCGGGGAGAAGGCAGGCATGCGCCTTTTGGGTATATAAATTAAAAGAAGTGGTTTAGCCTCTTCAATCAACGACCTTTGCAGCTGTATGCCCAGCCCAGAAAGAGAGGCACCATAGAAAGGGGAGAGCTGATCCCTGCTAAGGAGATTGCATGGCATTTCAGGAGGGGTCTTGATTAACATAGAGGGAAAGAAGGTAACTCACAGATGTCATCTGAAACTGAGGGAGCAGTCCCTGACATTGGCTAATACTGTGAACTTGGACTTTTTCATGCCACGGGGCATATGGAACAATCTGCACAATGGACGCATGCTCTAACTCAGCAAAGCATTTAAGCATGTGTGTAAGTCTCAGTGAAGACAGTAAGACTTCAATATGTGCAAAAGTAGAGGACATATTTAAGTTGTTTGCTGAATCAGAGCCCAGGGGAGCACAGCTAGCATTGAGTCTGAGTTGGCTACTTGCTTAGAGAGGCCTTAAATGCAGATCACTGATACCCATCCTATGCACATTCCCTGCTGAAGGGACAGTTAGGAGCTCTGAGGTCAATTCTCTGCTTTGCTGATGACTTCTTCTGTGACCTTGGGTAAGTCATCGGGGTCCGAATGCACCAAAAGAATTAGCTGCTTATGAGCCAATTTTGACTCAACTGTGATGGACAAAACTCCCGCTGAAAACATGCTTAAGTTTTCAGGGTAGAATTTCCTTGGGCACCTATGTTTCTGCCTTTAGGCATGTACACTGTTGCCTCCTGCCAGGCATCCAGACACTTATCTCCTGCCTACATCCTAGAGCAGTTCACAAACCAGGGAAGACAGGCATTTATCCAGATTGGTAGGGGTGCTTAGAGGCTGCCTAGTGGAACAGGTCCCATGCACAATCTGGGTTGAGCGTACACACCTTTTTTATAACTTTTAGCCCCCTGATTAGAGCACGTGCTTGGGATGTAGGAGATACTGCTTCTTTTTTCCCCTGCCCGCACCAAAAGGGGAGACAGAATCTAAACGGACATCTCCGCCGCTCACCTGCATGTGTGTCTGAACCTTGGCCAGCTGGACTATTTGTACTCCCTCAGTCTCTCCTGCTGTAGCTGTTTCACTGTGGATCAGTAACGAAATCTATTGGAGTAAGGGGACTAGGGCCTAGGCAGGATGCCCTACCCGCTGGACTGCAGGCTCATTCTTGTGCTCCTGCCCAATGACCATGTAAGTGTTAATTCACCGTGGACTAGGAATAAGGATTTAGGTGCCTAATGGCCCAGTGTCTCAGTTCCTCAACCATCAAATAGGGTTAATAGCACTTCTCTACCTCCCAGGGGTGCTGTGAGGTTAAATATATTGAAGATTTTGGAGTCCTCAGCTACACTGTAATGGAGGCTATCTGAGAGCCAGAAATAGTGTGTAATGAGAAACATAGACTTTATTTTATTAAATTTTTAATAGGTTTTAGCATATGTGCTGGATTGACCAGCCAAGAGACAGACATTTGCTGTTTAGCCACGTGGTGGGTACAGCATAAGCCACAACAGTGCAAGCTTCTCCAGACTGTCTTACCAGCAGGCCTCAGCTCTGCTCCGGAAGGACTGGGCTGGGTTAATCTTTGAGGGCAACATTTTCAAGAGGGCCCTGTGTGACTTGGGAGCCAAAAGCCCACTGAATTTTACTCAGGCTGTATCAGGGGACAGGAACATGGGCAGTATCATTAGCAAAACCATACATCTGAGCAGCACCGTTATATGGAGGTACCACCCAACAGGCTTCTTTCATCAACACAATTACCACCTCCTGAGAAGGGGGCGGGGGGTAGCAGTGCCAAAGGGAGAAGCTCTTCCATCAGCATAGGTAGCGTCTTCAGAAAGTGTAACAGCAGCTTGGCAAGCCCTGGGTCATTTGAGGAATAGTTCCTCAAAGGTAGTTAGATGCCTTACTGCCGCTGAAACCACTTGGCACTCTGCGGCTGAACACCTTTGAGGAGCTGGGGCTCAGGCACTTTGGAACCGGTTCCCTGGACTAATATGGTCCGTGTAGCCTGGTGACAGGTATGCCAATTAGTGTCCAGGCTGACAGTGTGTTCTGTGATCTGCCCACTGGACTGATGGACGCTGCAAGTCCTATCACCAAATAGCTGCAGGATGTTCAGAGCACGCAGGTTCTGAATCTGAACCTTCTCCTGACCTCCCCAACTGTTTCCTGACCTTCCCCCCTGCCTCTGCAAACAGCTTCCCTCCTTCCCCCTGTTGTAGGGGGAGCACTTAAAGGGAGAATGACCCTTTTCTTCCAGCCAGGCAATCAGAGGAGCCTCCACCCGCAACACAGAAAGTTATAGTGAGCATGTATCTTTTTACGTGCAGAGTTAGAGTTTGAAGTCCACCTCCCTCGCTGTGCCACACTTGCACCCTGAAAACTGCTCTGAGGAAAATCTCCTTACACTTAACGGATTGCAAGTGCCTGGTGCAGGTGTGGCCGTCCTCAGGGCAACATCCATGATGCTGTATTCAGTCAGAGGAATGCTGCTTGAGGAAAAACCACAACATATGGCCCTCAGTTAAGATGGTAAATCAGGACTGAATTGCGTAGTTTGGTTGGTAAAGCAAGGTACACATGTCTAATACCCTGGATGGTGCAGTGTCTAATACGCTGGATGGTGCAGTTTCCTATGTACTATAGAAATTTACAGCTTTGCCTTTTTATATTTTAAGAGTTAGACAATGTTCTCTGTTTGGCTAATGTAAGTTTTATGGGTCATAAGGCAAGGATGACTGGCCAAACTCACTATTTTAGGTGTGTGTATATGCCGCTGCCTGCATGTACACCCAAGCAAACACATGTAATCTCTTTCTCCAAGGGACAGGCGTTTTCTTCAGTGCCTGTGCAATGCTAGCACAATGGGTGCTGATTCATCACCAGTATGGCTCTTCAGAGTTACCGCCGCACTACTACTGCTACTAGGTTGAAAAATGACTAGTAATTTGGTGTGCTTTCTTGTTGGATTGCAAGATTTAAAATGTCTTAAAAGAAGGCCCAATTGTCAGAAATGCTGAAAACTCACCCTTTGAAAGTTAAGTTCCCTTTTGAGGTATCTCAGGTTGGCCACCCACAGTTGGAGGCCTCCCAAATTATTGGTCACATTTCAAAATCTTGGCCATTTCTTGGTTGCTGTGTGGCTGAATTGTCCATATAAACTGATAAATGCTAGCTCTGCAGTTGAATGAAGGGCTACAGTTCAGTGAAGGAGTTCAGCTCATGTCCTAAGTGCCAAGGGCATAACTAATGGTTCACAAATGCTGGCAGAGCCCAAAGATTAAATTACTACCCTGGTAATGAATGAAGGAGTTGTGTGTAGTGAATGAAAAAATTACTGGCTAACAAGCAATCTGGTTTCAGTTCGTTTACTGACTGCCCATGGCAGCTAGACCGATGGAGAGAGAGTGTAGAAAAAAGAAGGAAAGTGGTGAAAGAAATAATGTTTTCAGTCCATTCCTGGCTCCACACTGTGCTTTTTATGAATTGTGGTAAAAGGGTGAGCTATGGAACTGATGCAACATGCATATGTCTTTAAAGTGAGCCTGTTTGTGTATGTGAATTTAGTGCTCACACAAATGAGGTTCTTCTAATCATATTAGCCAGGCATACACTAGACAGATCGTAAAGCAAGCTTCCGCCAGTGCAAACCCCTTCTCTTCCAGCCCCTGGAGCTTGCCATATGCTCACTTGAAAGTGAAGTTTAAGGGTAAGATTAATCGCTGCACAAAATAATCCACCAGTACATCCAGGGAATGCGGGGAGGCTTGGGGCTGCCCAAGTCAGCGGGAGTTAAGCTCCTAACCTTCTTTGGCCCCTTTGAAAATTCCACCCCTAAATAATCTCCAGTCCAACTTTATCTTTAATTCAGGCTTGTACTGTTGTTATTTATTTGTGTTGTGCCAAGAACAGGTATAAGCCACACACCTACAGAGTGTGGGTCACTGTCCCATGTAGCGGCACCTAGGCCACTTACACAGAGAGAATGAGTCACCCCTGCAGCCTTAGCTGAGAGTGAGCTGTCTTTTAGCGCACAGTGTAGAGGCTCATGAGCTAAGCTCCAGTAAGTTAAAACCCCCGGGGGGCAGTAGGGGTCATCAGCCTCCTTAGAGAAATGTGGTGTTAAGAGGGGGCTTGACCAGGATGGGAGTGTAAGCGCTACAGACTGGATCAAGTAGGGGGTCCCAGAGACAGGCAAGAATGAGGTACAAAGTGGATTCTTGGTCTGATAACTTGTGCAGAGTAAACAGGATGGTTTTGCAGGAATAAATAGAAACAGAAAAGAAGGAGTGGCCACCTCAGGCCTGGTCTATAGTAGGAATCAGAGTCAATCTCAGATATGTAACTCCAGCCACGCCATTTGAGTAGCTAGAATTGACGTATCAGGATTGACTTTCTTCCCTGGCATAGATAAGAGATCTTTGGGCTTGCGCTGACATCCCTTACTCTGCACGTCAGCGTGGAGTACCAGGGTCGATGGCCGAGCCCAGAGAGATTGATTTTGCTGTGTCTTCACACGTGGCAAAATCGATCTGCAGAAGATTGATCAGGATGCATCAATCCCCTCCCACCCCGCAATAAGTATAGATATACCCTCAGCACATAGAGCCTTGCAGGCAAAGATGAGCAATTGATTGGATCCAAACAGCGCAGGGGTGGTTTTTATTGCAGCAGAGAAGGTACCGCAGTGCTGTGGGCTAAGTAAAGGGCAGTATGCCCACCACATTACATAGAACTCTGTTCCTATTCAGAATTCTTCCCCCTTGTGCTTTCTGTAGCTGTGCCATGGGCATCTTCAGGTATTGGCCTTCACAGTGACCTTTAACCTCATTCAAACCCAGAGTCAAGGTGCCCTGCTGGGGAGCAGTTAAAATATGCTTGTTTGTTTCATTTGTGGCCCAGTATTTCAAGAGAGAATTACATGCAATGGGTTTGAGATGATTATGTTGACCCCCTGGGGTATCCCCTCCACCAGCAAACTTCGGCCAGCTTCAGCCAAATAAACACCCCGATAATACCCTCAGCTGCTGCACACTAGAAATCTGCTTGAAGCAATTTTACAGGTGTTTCCTGCATTGCCTTCTGAAAACTCCAGTTTCAGAAGACCCAATTCTGCTTTCATTTCTAAAGTTGCAATGGGCTCCAGCAAATGCAGACTTAGCTTGAAGAGGACAGACATCTCCCAGCCCCAAGGGCCGGATTGTCAACTGGTGTAAAATGTCACAGCTCCACTACTGACCTCAATGGAGCTGTACTGGATCTGAAGATCTGGCCCCAAACTTAAAGGCTCTGGCTTGAATTAACAGGATTAAATTCGGCTCCAGCTGTTTTGCCTAGTTCATCTTGATCCTTTGTTGGATCAACTGCTTTGTTGCTATAACACTTAAATGGGCCAAAGTGATTCCCCACATAGAAAGCATGTGTAATTATGATAAATTCAACACATAAGAAAACACACAAATAAGATGGATGACATTTTAGAATACATGTGGATCCTTCCACAGCTCATTAAATCTTCTCAGAAACATTTTTATGAAGAATCTGTCAAGTTAATGCCCCATCTCCATTAATCTTGGGGTATTGTCAATAGTATATGTGGGTGGGCTGGGCAGAAAACCAGCAGGTTTGCCTTAGAGAAGCAAACGAATGCTGCAAATAGATAGTATGTCAGAGTGAGGCTTACCACATCAGCAGTGTAAAGGTGCACAGAGAACATAGAGCTTTCTAATTATCTTCATTCCTTGCCTGATAATGTATGGGGCAGAAATGTGCACTTAGTCACTGCTGAGTGTGCAGCTTGCTGGCTTCACAAGCGCACTCCCATAGGTGGTAGAGTTAGTATAACCCATACACCCACTGGGTGTGGTTCACTGTCCCATGTAGTGGCACCTAGGCCACTTACAGAGAGAAAGAATGAGTCTCTTCCCCAGCCTTAGTTGAGTAGCTGTTGCCTTTTAGCTCCGGCTGTACAGGTACCTGCACTAGGCTCCAGAGATCCCAGGTTCAAGTCTGCCTGTGGGCAGCTACATTAGCATTTAAGCCAACATGCTGCTCCTTTGAAATATTAGATGGCTTCAGGACATAAGGAGGCATTTGCTGTACACATAACACATAAAGTATGTGCTCTACCAGCAGATCCCATAGACTTCTCTGAGGTGGAAGCTTTGAGAGCACCAACGTGAAAGTAAAAGAACTGAACTTCTGAAGAAACTTGGGGCCATGTGAACTTGTGCAGGTGTACCATGGGACCCAGTTACTTTGTGCCTTGTCCTCTGAGAATTGTTTCTTTTCTTCTTGCAGAAAATCCTGAACGTGCTGCTCTGTACTTCGTCTCTGGCGTGTGCATTGGACTCGTCTTGACCCTGCTGGCCTTGGTGCTGAAGGTGTCCTGCCGAACTGATTGCAAACAATCCCCGGGCAAGAAGCCTCCTCGGGAGCCGGAAAGCGACAGCGACAGCAGTGAGAGTGATGACGATTCAGACACCACTTCAGACCTGTCGGCCCGCAGGCATCGCAGGTTCGAAAGGACTTTGAACATGAACGTCTTCACCTCAGCCGAAGAACTAGAGAGGGCACAGAGGCTGGAAGAGCGGGAACGCATCATCCGGGAGATATGGATGAATGGGCAGCCGGACATTCCAGGAACCAGAAGCCTGAACCGCTACTACTAAGTGTTGGGAAATCCCACCATTTTGTACTGCAGCCCAAGTCTTCTTGGGCCTGCTAAAGAGGAGGGAGAAGAAAGGAGTGTTACATCGGAGTCTCCCCTTTTCCTGTCAGAAGGGCTAATTGGAGCAGTGTGGACATTCAGCAATAAAGCTTTCACCTTCCCCTTTTCCCTGATGTATTGCTACCAACACCAGCAAAATCATCCCCTGGTATTGTGTCTCTGGAATCGACCCAGTTACAGCAGAGGTAGATACCAGCTTCCCCTCTTGGTGTAGTTCCACAGTGGGTGGAAGACATGGAGTCCAAGCCCTCCCTCTGATTTTGGAAGTTGAACATGCTACACTACAAATGCTGCTCTCATGCTTGCCAGGGAAACCATCAGTGTTCTGCTTTCCTCAAAGATTTCATGAGCATTGGAAGCAAACTGAAGCTGTGTGTCTGTTAAAAGATAACATGAGTAGAGAGGGTTGGGAGTCACACAAGTGACTGTCTTGTGACTTTGGAAGACATGAGATTAACCTAGTTAAACAATGTGACTATAAGATGTGAGGCTTCTTCTACCATGAAATCATTTTGGTGCTTGGACTTTCAACAATGTGTCCTATTATTTAAGATGGTGTTTTATTCGTGCTTTTCTGTGGCAGCAGTTTTTTTTTTTAACTGACACCTCAGGGATAAAATCCTATTTTTGTTTAAAGTACATTTCCCATCTCCTTCCCCACAAATGAACCTGCTCCCAACAGTGACATTTTGGTATTATAGGAGATGTGTCAGTGATCAGTGAAATGTTGGACAGCCTCAAAGAGGTTGAAAAGGGTTTTGTTCATTCTGAATTTATATATAGATATATAGATATATATATATTTGAAGAGGCTGCACAGAAATGTGCCTTATTCTTTTTGGCGATAGTTTTTCATGGATAGTGATGCACAATATTTTATATATTTTATTAAAAAAAGAGAAGATTTGTATTTAGCAGAGGAAAACAAGGATGAAATGGGCCAAATACCCCAGCAGGATGGGAAATAAATACAAAATAAACTTTGCTTTGTTTCTATCTATTTTAATTTGCATCTTTGCTCTTGGCTCATGCCTCTCATCAGTGAGATACTTTGGAAGAGCGATGGGCTTTTGCAGACATTCTAAGCTGAAGCAAGTGTCAAAGGGTATGTCAACAGTGCACAAAAGGACGTGTTCTTAGCTCAGCCTAGCTAATGCAGGCAAAAAGGAAAAGAAAAAAAAGAAAAAAACCCAGCAAAGACTAAACAACTCGGGTTTATGGGAAAAGAGAGAGCCTGGGCTTCAACTTGTGCTGCTAACCCTAGCGAAAAGCCAACTTGCTGAGTCTTTGCTGTTATTTTCACCCAAATGAGCCAGCCTGTTTTAGGAATGCACCTTTTATTTTATTTTTGCAGGGTAGTGGCCACCTGTGGGAGTCTGCAAGGGTTTCTCACACATATACGTTCCAGCATATTCAGGATTTCTTTTCTCTCCTTCTTTTGAAGGATAAGAATGGCCACAGATGGAGGGGAGCTATCAGATAGGGAGGGCCAGCTCTCTGATGTGGCACTAAGCATGAAGCTTGTTTAGCTAATTTTTGCTCACCTGCTGAGGGGCTGGTTGTCATACATGGGGCCAACATGGGGCCAAGAAGCTGTCCCTTACTCTCTCCACCCCAGAGCCTCAAAGGTATTTAGGTACCTAACTCCCATGAAATCAGTAGGAATGGCTATGAAGTTCTGGGCCCATGCCCTCACTTTCCTATCTGTAAAACGGAGATAAATAACACTTCCTTACCTTGCAGAGATGCGGGAAGGATAAATACTCTGCAGACTGTGTGGTGCCCAGCTGCTGTGGTGCTGGGGGACCTCATAAACATGCTGCATGAATGTGGTACCCCATCTAGTCACTAAGTATTTTAGGACACAGTGTGTACCTCCCACAAAGTGGTGCAAGGTTGTGTATTCTCCACATACTAGGACATTTTAGGCCTGTCTAAACTTTTAACTCATCTGAGAACTTTTTTTCCTTGGGATAGTAATAATTCAATGAAGGGTCTCTAACCAGAACCCGTGGACCATTGTAGTATTTTCATAAAGGCAAGTGATGGTTACTGGCGTGGGTCCTGAGCCCAAGATAAGACCATAAGAATGACCAGACTGGATCAACCCCAAAGTCCTTCTGGCCCAGTATTCTGTATTCCAACAGTGCCAATGCCAGATGCCCCGGGGGAATGAACAGAAGAGGTAACCATCAACTGATCTATCCCCCCTGGCTCAGTCCCAGGTGGTTATCAATATAAAAATGAGAAGCCAGATCTAAGCCCCGCCCGTTCCAGTCTTGGATGTGATGCCATGCATCACAGCACCTGATTTTTAGGCACTGACAAAATCAATGGGCATCACAATGCCTGTAGGGAGTATTTAGGCACCCTATATAATTAATGGTGGAAGAGAGGAGTCAGAATGGGAGTCCCAAAAGCCAGGATATGATGCAGCTCCATGTCTAAGCTCGCCAGTGGGTGAAGCCAAGCCAGGTGCTTTCTCTAAGGGCAGAAGAAAGCTGCAGGAAGGGATTCTCAGCTGGAAACCCTGTCCTGGAGTTAGGCACCTACACTGAAGTCACAAGAAGCTGCAGGAGAAGGCACAGTGTTGTGGTATTCACTGAGTTAGTGGAGACACCCAATTCAAAGCTTCCTGCCCCTGCAGGGCAGAAGGTTTTTGGTCAGGGCTCTGCCCAATGTCAGGCAACTGCTGTATCCGCCAGCCTTTTAGATGGTTTAATGCTGGACTCCCTCACTCAGTCCTGTGAAAAATTTTTCTCTGTCAATTAATAGTTTTCAAAAGTCCTGTCAATTAATAGTTTTCAAAACTGCTGAGCACACTTAGGCACCTGAAGTGTTCAGCAGTGGCTGAGCAGGAGTTTTGTGATTCTCAGAAGGACCCGAATCTGGGTTGTCCATGCCTCAGGCAACTAAGCCCTTTCGTGACACTTCCACTATGCCTTAGCCCTTGTAAACTACTGGTCACACCAGGAGACACATTGAAGTCCAGGCTGTTTGCCTGCAGAACATGCCATCTTTCACATGTGTGGCAAGAATACTAACTCCAGCACTGGAACTAGGGCTGTGGGGAGAGGGGGTGTTGAGGCACCCTCAGGTGCTCCACACCTGGCTCCTATCTGTGCCCTGCCCACTCCCAAGCCATGGCCTGCTCCTGGCCTCAGCTTGGGGGATGGAAGGCAGGAGGGTGCTGACTGGGGTAGGGGAAGGCATAAGATAAAACATTTGGGGCCCACCGCTTTACAGTTTCCTTAGCTGGCTTTCAGCGCTCCCCTCCCCCCAAAAAGTGCGCCAGCCCCACTGAATACAAACACTAAACTGCTTTCAGTGCCAGACCCACTATTTTTCCTGTTCATTCTCCACCACTCTAGATTTGACAGCATCATTCCCCTCAACACAGTCATCTGAGTTTCCAGGCATTGACCTCTGATGGGGACCTTTGTTCACTGTACCCTGAAGAGCTGGGTAATCTGATGTTTGCTGCCTTTCCCACGTCTGCGCTGGTGCTAATATCTTCAGAGAATGCCAGTGAGTTAATGAGGCATGGCTTTCCCTTCCTGACCCTCCCAGGCTCTACTTAACCCCTTGACTGCCAGGGGTCTCAGCACCCCAGGGGCAATACAAATAAAGCAAGTTTGCTTAGCCAGTGGCACATCAGGATGCTGTGGGGAAGGGCGTTGCCTCTCACTGCATGGACACGCTCGTGTTCCTAAGGTCTCTTGAGCAGCTAATTGGGTTATATTTTCCCACAAAGACTCCTGCACTCTTAGCTGTCACCCTGGCCTCCTGACAATGAATGTTTAACAGTCCACTCTGAGCCATTAGTGTCATTAGCCACCTGAAAATCCTAAATGTCCTGGTATCAGCTTCTTTCCACACTCTACAATTACCAGGTTTCTCCCTGCACCTCCTCACCATTCTCTTCCCTCTGCTTATTTCTTGCCCCCACCTTTTTTTTTTTAATTTTTAAATACAGCCAAGGTCTGTGGCTCAGACTCTCAGGGGTAAGGTTGTCCCCAGAACAGCATTCCCAGCTGGCTTTGATTGTTTATGGCTGAACTCAAGCATGTGCTTGGCGGTCACTCAATAACAAGTGGGATGTCTTCATCTCACCCTCCAGTTTGTGCGTCTGTTGACCACTGATCATCTGATTATGGAGCCAGAGGTGTTATCACAGGAGGGGCAGGTATTGGCAGTTGTTGGGGGGCACGGGGCAGTTTTTGTTGCTCTTTTCTTCTTCTCTACCTCTCCTCGTCTGCACCGTGGCAGAACCCCTCAAATTGTGCAACCTCCTTATGATTACCGTTCTCCACTAGGGATGGTGCTGGGCAAGGCTCTCCCAGGTGTTGGCACTGATGCTGCACTTTTTCATGTGTGCCTTCAGTGTGTCCTTATGTCATGTCCTGGGGCCTCCAATGCTTCTCCACCCTTCCACCAACTTGAATCTGTCTTGGGAGGTGCTGATCACACATCTGAACCACATGACCAGTTCAACGAAGTTGTTGATGAATGATAATGGCTTCAGTGCTGGTCATATTCGACTCTTCCATGACACTAATTTTCATGCACTTATCCCCCCAAGAGATATTTAAGATTGCCCTGAGGCAGTGTAGAGGATATTATTTAAGTGCCTTCTAACGTACGTACTGGTGTAAGTACCAGTGTCCACCTACAGCTCTTTGAGTGAAAAATGCCAGGTTACCAGCAATGGCATTCAAACTCACCCTTCTGCAGATCATCTCCACAGGTAGCAGCAATGTAAATTTCACCTCCAATGAACATCACTGCTGCCGTAGAAGATTATTCTGCTGAGGCAAATGGGTAGGTGAGTGTACAAACTAGTTCAGTTCTTGGCTTTGGTTCCTGCCTTATCCCATGTGAGCTGCAAAATCTCCAGCTAGACCCTGCAAACTTTTCATGGTGCAAGTAGATGCCAAATGTGTTAGCAGGCAAACCTGTCTGGAGGAACAGGATTGAACCAGCATCATTCACTTCACTCAGGACGCCATATTATTATTCACAGTGCCTAGCTAGGCCCTGCCTTAGCCTCCTGAGGCATTTTTACAGTTCCTCTCACCACAGCATCTGAGTGCCTCAAAGTCTTCAATGTGTTTCTCCTCACAACACCCCTGAGAGGCAGGGGAGCGCTATTAACCTGATTTTACAGATGTGGCGCTTAGCACAGAGAGTAGAGTCCCAGGGGAAGCTCAGGCATTGCCAGTGGATGTGAAGGTCAGTTTCTGTCACAAAAGAGGTTGCAAACAAAGATGTGGGGAGGGGGCAGAAAAGGAAACATTAGTTGTATTTTTACAGATTGGGGACTGAGGCACAGAGCAATGAAGTAACTTCCCAGCAGACTCACAGGCAGTCTTTGGCAGAGCCAGAACTGAACCCAGAACTCCTGAGACCCAGTCCATTGTCATTTGTATTATTTCAGTGCTCTAATCTCAAACTAGACCCCCTCGTGCTAGGGGCTGTACAAACACAGTATAAGCAGCTGGCCCCTGCCTCAGACAATTTACAATCTAAGTAAATGACAGGTACATGGCGAAAGAAATACTGATGAGGGAGTACAAGGAAACAATATTGGTCAGCATGATAGGCTGTGGTCTCAGATATTAGTATTCAGCCTTAACCATATATAACGCCAGAGGCACTGAGACGAGCAAGTGAAGTCTCTGCTCCACTGCCTTGGCCAAGAGCCAGCTGGCTTTTAGCTCATGTGGCAGAGCACAGGGTTTTAGCCGCCAAGGGCTCAGGTTCATTCCCTTCTGCCAACGACCCAGGTCTATTGGTCTTACACATACAAGGGTCCTTTTCAGCAGCATACTGCCAGTTTGCCCCAGCTTTGGAGTGCTGCAGATCTGGACTTGATTGGGATTGGTGAGAAAGTCGTCTAAGAAAGCAACTTCTTGTAGGAAGCATTCTGTCAGGAGCTCTCCAGCCTTGAGCAGCCAATGGTTTCTCCAGCAGGCAGCGATCTCTGTCCAAAACATTCCAGCTGATTCCTGGAGGTGGTGGGTGGGCCCTTCCTTCAAGCCCCACCATTTCCTAGCACAACTTCCTCAGTCCACAGAGCTGTTTCCACAGGGATGGAGGGAAATGAAGTCATAGAGGGAACAATCCCTATATCCAAATCTATTGAAGCCAGTCAAAACATGGGAAGCATTGTCACTCCTCCTCCCAGCACTGGTGTCACCCTTCTGCAGAGCAGCAGCAAAGATCAGGGCCTTGCAGGTGGTGTTCAGGTGAAGGAAAAGTCAGTGATACAGAGCTCGGGAAACTTGCTTATTTACACATATACAGCCATTCTAGAAGAGAAGGGATCACGCAGCATGCATGACAATCCCCAGCCCCTTCCCTCAGCAATCTCAGCCCTACACCAATGCCCCATTTCCAGGGAGAAACTCTGCCTCAGACTCCACTCAGTGACCAAATAGGACAATCTCCCACTGCTTTCATTGCTCACTAATACAGACAACCTGCACAATTATGTGTGATAGCATCACCCACCAGAACAGCCTGTGCCTCTCTTATACACAAATGGGATGTTTTCAGGTTGGCCCAAAATCACCACAAAAGATTTCTTAAAATGGGTCTGATTATTTTGATTTAAAACTAACAACCACCAAATTCATTGTGAAGTTTTATCTTCTCTCCCCACCTCTGTTTTTGTTCAGCTACCATTTTCTGGGACATAATGAAAAAAATAAAAAGAAGAAGAAAAAAAGAAAAGGAAGATGAGACTGGAAACTGAGCTCTTTTCTGTTTTGAAAGCCAGAGCATATTGCTTTTCAATCACAATTGGATAATTAAAAAACAAACAAACAAAAAAAAACCCTTAGACATCTCTGTAAAAAATACATTTTTGAAAAAAAAAGTTAAAAAATATTTCAAACTGGAAAAAAAAAAGAGTTAATTCCAGCAGGGGTAAGTGCTGTATCTTAAGGAGTCTATTGAATTTCCATGGCTGCCACCTGTCTACCCAGGGAGGTAGCAGGGCTAAAATACAATGGTAATATGCAACCCACAGCTAGGAACAGCCTCCTTTGAGAATGCCTGGGCCCATTGCAGTGTTGCCTTCTTATTTCCCCCTCTGCCCCAGCATGCTGCTCTGGAGTTGGGCCTTTAGATTTGGCCAATTCTGAGCAGCTGCAGTTCCCAAAAGACTATTTTGCCAGAGGCTGTTGTTTTGTGCTGCTCGGTCTCTCTAGTCCAGCTGAGCAGTATCTGTTAATGTTTTCTCTTTCTTACTGCTGAGGTGATGGCACAGTCTCACAGCAGATGATCTGGCCTGTGTTTTCCATGAGTTCACTTGTCATTTTTTATTTTCTTCCAGGAAAATAAATACAAGAGGGTAAAAAACAGCTTTGTTTATGTAAGAGGTTAAATATAATTTGTCCAAAAGAATGGATGATGGCTGAACAAAGTGAGCTCCAATGGTTTAGCAGAAACAGGGTCAGGCAAACACTTACTAGGAAGGAGAAATATTTGCCAGGGCTCTTTGCCAAATGTAAACATTGCCCCTTTGGTACTTCCTTGGAGTTTCTATAATTTCTGCTGGATAATAGGGTATTTTTTTAAAGGTAAACATTTTCTAAGGCCAAACAGTGCTGAAACAGGTAAAGGAAATAAAGCAGAGGTGGCAAATTTCTTTCTCAGTGCTCTGAGAGAGTGCCTATTTCTATTACAACTTCACATAGGAATACAAACCAGAATGACAGTGAAAGAGAAATGGCATTTTTAAAAATATGTGAGCTCTCCAAATAAAAAGGAATCTTTCTTTACAGCTCCCAAAAGGCACTGTCTTGACTGGCTTATTTCCTTGTTAGGTTCTGAGTAATGTTTTTCTGCAGCATGAGTGCAATGTGAGCTCCCGGCAGCCCTTTTTGTGGTTGTGTGGCATTCAGGAAATAAAAGGATCCTCCAGCTTTTAGAATACCGGTGATTTGTACAGTCCATTTCTTGTAAAGTTCATTAAAAATCCCCCCCTGAGGTGGAACCATTCTCACCGCATTCTCAGGGGAAAGGGACTTTTGTTCAAATAAATTAATTGTTTCAAAGGGACAGAATTAGGTCTCTGCCATGCAGCACCTTCGTTTTTGGCATCTGCTTGACCACCTAGCAGGCTGTGTGCTCAGAAGGCATCTATCAGTGCTGCTCTGTGCATGGAGCACGTTTCCCATACTGAAACCAAACTTTAGGATTCCTCTGTATCGATGCAGCGTGCTCCTGGCTATGTCTATGTTGCTGAGAATTGTCTGCAAAAGATCAGCAAATTGCGTAATGCATTTGTGTATCTCCTGCTGACAGTTCTGTCAGGAGAGGCTTTCCCAACATTCGGCCCATCCACATGGGGCCAGATGTTGGGAAAACCCCCTCTGCCAACACATCCCTTCTTTCTTGTGGACCGAGGAGGACCAGGATATCAGACAGAAGCCTGCAATCTAGATATCGCCACTGTGTTTTGAGACCATTCCTGTCGTAGATAGATGATTCCCTGAATGATACAGGTTGAACCTTTCTAGTCCAGCACTCTCTTGCCCAGCAACATCTGTAATCCAGCATGATTTTAGTTAGCTGAATGACCACTTATCAGGGGTGTTTCACATGGTCCCATAAAGATTGTTTACAGCTACCAGTCTTGGTTCTTAGTGTTCTGTGCTGTTATGTAGCTGTCATTTACCTCTAAATGTCTTCAAAGAGCCCAGTAAGCAGTGGAAGTGTTGGTAATGCTGCCAGACAATACTGATCTTCTGCAGCCCAGCAAATTCTCTTATTTGGCACTGGTCAGGGCCTAAAGGTGCCACATTAGAGAGGTTCAACCTATATTTGTGCCATTCTGATTATTTGAAAAGACCAGTGGCAGGAAAGGGGCCTGATGAATTTACAAGTACACAAACCTAAGCATAAAAACCAAGTGTCACCCAGCTAAGCGGAACCTCCTTGATTACTGTTTTTGGTTCTCTGTGCCTTAAATATTGAGTCTGTTCTGGTCTGGCTATGGGCTGAAGAAGTGGGTCTGTCCCACGAAAGCTCACCTAATAAATTATTTTGTTAGTCTTTAATGTGCTACTTGACTGCTTTTTGTTTTTATAACAATATAGTTTCTCTAGCCATTTTGAGAGGCCTATAGCTTATCTGCAGCCAAACTAAAGAGCCCCAGCCATTAACCGTGAAGCTACAAGTCACATACTCACATTCTATCTACATTTCAGCACAATAATAGCATATCAGGCTGTTAAGAAGACTATGTCCTAGTGCCACCCACTGTTAAACAGATCACAAGATGGGTAAAGAAAACTTAATTAACAGCATTTCGACTGGCAGGCAATGACTTATCAATGGCTGAGGTGGAACCACCATTTTCTGATTGTCCTCACTTCTCTACTGTTTTCTGTATGTTCTCTGTCTGGTTTGTAATTGCTCCTGTCTGCTGTATAATTAATTTTGTTAGGTGTAAATCAGTTAAGGTGGTGGGTTATGATTGGCTAGGTAATTCTGTTACCGTAGGCTATTATTGGTTACTAAAATTGTACTAAAATAATTGGTCAAGGTATAGCTAAGCAGGACTCAGTTTCACTACTTAAAAACTGGGGTCCAAGAAGAAAGAGGGAGGAACAAGTCATCAAGAGGGGGAGAAAGAAGAACAGAACATCAAACGGAAAAAAAGAGAGGAACGGAACATCCAACAGTAAGGAAGAAGGAACACTTAAAGGACTCACCCCCAAGAGCCCCCCCAAGACCCTGAGGTGCAGCAACCAGCATCCAGAGAGTGACTTTGTCTGTCCCAACAGTGGAAGTCTGCCTGCCCGCCTTATCAGGACTGGTGAGTATGATACTGTGTGCTTAGCATGTATTCTGCTTTCTTGTTAATTGTAAATAAATAGAGAATAAGAATATTACTGTGTAAGGCTTTTTCAGTGGCACAGATCCTGCATACCTGTGCGGAATTATGCCCTGAGCCCTAGGAATTGGGTAAGGGTGGGAGTTGAAATATACAGGGTCACTCCTTGAACCCTATGGATTGGGTAAAGGTGTGTACGTCCCTGAGTGTGGAAGGGATGAGAAATTTGTGCGGGTAACAATGCCAGGCGGAAAAAAAACAAGTTTCTTAGCTTCCAAGGCCACTGTGACTATCTAAGGTGACCCCTCTTGTGTCACAGACCTGCCACAACATGATTCCTGAACAAGAGCATATTTTTATAAAAACAATATTCCGATCTTGATTTTTTTTTTTAGATTTTGGAACAGTCTTCTTGCCAGTTCCATGTCTTTTCCCTACTCCTGTGGGAAGTAAGGGCACCATGCTGGCTTTGACCTTACGTACAGCAAAGCTTGAACTGCAGTGGGAATAAGAGAACTTGCCTTCATTAAATACAAACCAGATGTTTTATCTGACATTCTTTTTTGAAGCCTTTAGTTTTGGTACAAGTAGTCTGCTGGCTGTATTGAAACCATAGGGCAGATATTACAGTGTCATCAGCTAAATCATCCCTGCTGCTTGTGGGATTATGCAGTGTTCTGCATGAATACTATTGAGTAACTTCCACTTGTACTCTGTTTGTAACTGCTGTTGGTCAGCAAGTTTCCAAGGCAGGCCTGTGTGTGAAAACCTAAACTCTGTGGGAAAAGCTCAATTTTGCCAAATTCCTTGATTACAAAATAGACAAAAATTGCTAAGTATCAGCTTTTGAAAAGAAACATTTTGGTTTTCATGCTCAAAAGGACTTTTTGGTTCAAACTGTTGGCTAATTATATATTTTTTAAAACACATCAGAGGTCATTATTGAAGTGTTTTGGTTGACCTGTATGTTTTTCCATTAATTTTTAGTTTGGAAAAAAAATTGTGATTCTGATCTTTTAACCTCATTCAGGTTGAGAAAGATTTTTGGTCATCAAAATTTTATTGGATGCAAAGCCATGCTGTCTGTACCGCCATCTTCTACTGGGTTTGGTTGTGATTGCGTTACACAGTTGTAGTTGGGCCCCAGAAGATGACAGACCTAGTACAAAGCAGCTAGTGGAGATTTGCCTTCAGGTCAAGTGGTTCTGGAGCTGAAAAGCTTGAGCTCTGATTCTTGGTAACATGCATGAAGAGTTTAGCCTGCAACCTTGATGTCCAGCATGCTCTGGTGAAAATTGCCACAATCTAGCTGCGTCTACACGTGCACGCTACTTCGAAGTAGCGGCACCAAATTCGAAATAGCGCCTGTTGTGTCTACACGCGTCGGGCGCTATTTCGAAGTTAACTTCGACGTTAGGCAGCGAGACGTCGAAGTTGCTAACCTCATGAGGAGATAGGAATAGCGCCCTACTTCGACGTTCAACGTCGAAGTAGGGACAGTGTAGACGATCCGCGTCCCGCAACGTCGAAATTGCTGGGTCCTCCATGGCGGCCATCAGCTGGGGGGTTGAGAGATGCTCTCTCTCCAGCCCCTGCGGGCTCTATGGTCACCGTGGGCAGCAGCCCTTAGCCCAGGGCTTCTGGCTGCTTCTGCGGCAGCTGGGGATCTATGCTGCAGGCACAGGGTCTGCAACCAGTTGTCAGCTCTGTGTATCTTGTGTTGTTTAGTGCAACTGTGTCTGGGAGGGGCCCTTTAAGGGAGCGGCTTGCTGTTGAGTCCGCCCTGTGACCCTGTCTGCAGCTGTGCCTGGCATCCCTATTTCGATGTGTGCTACTTTGACGTGTAGACGTTCCCTCGCTGCGCCTGTTTCGATGTTGGGCTGAGCAACGTCGAAGTTGAACATCGACGTTGCCGGCCCTGGAGGACGTGTAGACGTTATTCATCGAAATAGACTATTTCGATGTTGGCTGCACGTGTAGACGTAGCCTCTGTGAATTTGCCACAGGTTGTTTCAGTGACAAACAACAAAGTCTGTTGGGCAAAGTGGTACTTGAAAGAAAAGAAATGCGCAGGAGAGCTTGGCTGGTGCAGACAGGGCATGCTGCTACTACTTCTGTCTGGGCCCTTGAAAAAGAGTGAGATGCTACACTGCACTCCAGCTGGATTCTGTGCTTTCACTCCAGTCATGTATGGCACTCCATCTCTCAAAGCTTGTCAGAGAATTCAGACCAGCAGCTGTCCTTTAACAACTCTCAGCTTCTTTGGCCAGTCAATTAGGCTTCATGCCTGTCACCATCCTAACCACTTTACATGACTCTTTTGATGTTTTCTATTCTTTTTTCCATCATAAACCTTGTAAATATCAACACACAGACTAGGATTCCTAAAACCTTCTCAGCATGGTTTTATTGTTTTGTGCTGAGGTAAATTATCATTACTGAGTGCGTGTCAGTAGGACTGCCCTTTGATTCGGAGCAGTGCAGCTCAGTGGCCAGAGTTAAGACTATACTTAGTTGCACAGAAGTGTGGTCAGGTGGTCAGAGCCTACAGAACTATCCTCTTGGGCTGAATAGTGCAACACAGCAGCCATAGGGTAGTGATCCACCACCCAAGAGAGGACCAGCAGCTGGGGAACCAGGATATAGGTCCCCCACTACTCCACTGGGTCCAAGCTCAGGTCCCTAACTGTGGCAGGAGTGTCTGCCATAGACTCAGTGGGCATCCTTCCAAAACATGCCGAGTCAAGCCCCAGGTACACAGTCAGCTCAATGGTTAGTTCCCTTGGGCTACTTCCTCCCATCCTTCCACAGCTGGTAGTCTTGTGGTTTCCACTGTCTCTCCTTTCCCAGAAGTGCTGGGTGACTTAGGATTGTCTGGTGCCTCAAACTGGCTGGCTTCTGATTCCTGGAGCTCTGGCAGTCCCTTCCCAGAGACATGCCACACATATCTTCTCCCTTCAGTCGCCAGCCCAGACCAAGAGGGGTCACACCCTTTTATAGCTTGATTCCAGTTGGAGCATGCCCAGCAGGGATGAGGGGTTATTGCCTCTTCAGCTCACTGAACAGGATTAACTCCTGCTGAATCAGTGTGGGGGGACTGCACCCCACCATGGTATAGCCCCAGACCTTGTTTACCACACATCATTAAAACCCTGTACTGACTACAGAATTATTAATTTCCTTTCAGGCATGTCTGGCGCCATCCTCATTGCATCTGAGTGCTTCACAAACATGTGAATTTATCTCATTATGAGAACAGTGGTGGCATTATTCCCAGTAAAGTCAAAAGTGTCCACTCATTAAGGGTAAATTTAACAGCAGGCATCACTGTACCTCTAATTACTGGCTACAACATCAGTGGTTTGAGCATTGCCCTACTAAACCCAGGGTTGTTAGTTCGATCTTTAAGGGGGCCATTTATTCATCTGGGGCAAATGGATTTGAAAACAAGGGATGGTGCTTGGTCCTGCCACTAGGGCAGGGGACTGGACTCAATGACCTCCTGAGGTCCCTTCTAGGTTTATGAGATATACATATGTATCACCATGTAATTACAGTACTATCCAGAGGCCCTTTGAGCTAGCGGCTATGTAGACACATGGTAAGATGAAGCTCCTGCTCTAGAGACCTTAAAATAAATAGACACAAAAGCTGCATCTACGCAGCCCCTCCCTTTTGGAAGGTGCATGCAAATGAGCAAGATTGGAAATGCAAATGACAAGCAGATTTAATTTGTTTTTCAGGAAGAAGTGTGCTTTCAAAAGTAGGGGGTTTCCATTCAAAGGAACCCCATCCACACAGATGCTTTAGCTTCCAGGAATGGCTCTCTTCCGGAAGCCATATCACATAGGAATATGCAAATGATGCACAAAATGTTTAAATCCATGCCTCATTTGCATTTCTGATCTCACTCATTTGCTTGCCCCTTCCAAAAGGGAGGGTCCATGTAGATACAGCTAAAGGAGGTAGATAGGTGATGTCACTTGCCCAAAGTCACAGGCAGGTCAGTGGCAGATCTAGGAATACAAGTTAGATCATTTAATGTCCACTCCAGAGTTCTACAAAATGGATGAGACAACCTTTCAAGGAAATCATTAAACTATTGCTCAGGAAGATGGATTGCTCTGTGAACATAACCCCAGCCATACTAGGTCAGACCTATGGTCCATCAAGACCTATATTCTGTCCTACAACAATGGCCAGTGCCAGATGTTTCAAAGCAAATGAACAGAACAGAGCAATTATCCAGTGATCCATGCCACTGGCCTCCAGACCCAGCATCTGCCAGTCAGAGGCTTAGGGACACCTCGAGTACCATATGTGTATTGGAGGTGGGGCTGTTGCTGATGCCTAGATTTAGGGTTTCTCAACCTTTCATATTATACAATTTGGCTGTTTATAACTTTGCCAAACTCTAAGCATGTGGGCTGGAAATTCCCATGCCACATGGCTGCCTCAGGCTGAATTTATCACCAACATTTCAGCTAAAGCAATTCAGCCATTTCTGAGAATGAGATTCTTTTCCCATGCCTGCCATGGACTTGATTGAATAATACTTTGCGTAACATTAGCTATTTACTTGGTTCTCAGAACACTCCAGTGAAGGTGACACACATTCCCATTTTAGGAGCAGAAGGCCTGATTGTCAGGCGGGTGCAACTTTTGGCCCACAAATCCCAGAGCCTGCAAGGAGTCACAAGGGCAAAGAACGACAGCTGGACATCTAGCACAGAGTGTTCTTGGATCTGGGCTGCAGGTTTAGCTTTGTACTTAGTACTACAAGCCACTGATATGTGCAAATACACTTCTATTCTCAAGGATTCATTTTTCATGCTCCCAGTGGTGACTGGGAAATACATGCTTGGGTAGAAGCAGAACAGGATGCCTTTTAATAACACCACCAGCCAATGTCACTCTGTGATAGAGTTGGCAACATTACTGTTAGTCAATACCAGTGATTCATCAAGTATATACTGGTGCTGTGGAAGAGTAATGTTAAGATCCGGTTTCCAGGGGGAAAGCTAAATCTGTTACTGCCCTTTTGGGAAAGAGGATGCACAGGTGCATTGTTATGTACAATGGGACAACTTTGAGTTTAAAATGCTGACAAAACAGCCATTTATTTATTTAAAATATCAATGAGCCTGCAACAGGGTGGGTACATAATTGTATTTATTAGCTTGCAACATAGTGTAATGTCCACAGACCCTAGTTAGCTGTGGGCAGAATTGAACCTACCACATTTAGAGCTTTGTGTATGTCCCTCTATGAGGGCAGCTAAACACCAGCTGCCTTGTAGCTTTGACTATAGAGCAGACCCATTGTTCTGTCTGAAAATGGTCTCAGTGCCACTGGCTGGAACAGTACTCCACACCCAGAAGATGTGTGTTTTACAAGAGCACTAAACGTCTCTTTAGATGAAGTGTCTCAGAGCCTTCCTGGAAAGAACGTGTCAGGCATGACAGGGCTTGTTAATGGCACAGAGAAAGGCAGAACAAGCCCCAGTGGCTGGAACCAGACACTCATGTTACAAACAAAGCACAAAGATTGCACAGGGAGGATGATTCACCTTTGAAACAAACTACCAAAGCATGTGACAGATTCTCCATTTCTAGATGTCTTCTAATGAATACTAGATGCCTTTCTGGTGTGTGCTTGGATCAAAACTTAACTACGGACACACAAGAGGGCTAGGATATGCAGGAATCAGTGTGGATGCTCTAATGGTTCTGTCCAGCCCTATCATCTACTAATTAATGACAAAGTGAGTGTGGCCTAGGGAGCAGCCTGTGAGGTTTACTGTTCAGCCAGGTTGCTCCTCCGACTCAGCTGTCATGAAGTGGGATGACTCAGGGGAAGCCACTCAACCATCCCAGGATACTGGTGAGGGTCAGGACACAAGTCTTGCAGGGAAGGAGTGAGTGTGGTGGTTACACCACAAAGGCCTGTTGCAGGACCTCAGTCTATTGGAGGACTGGAATGGGCAATTGGTGACCTCATAGAGTGATGCTGACAACAGCCAGGCACGACAGAGGCCAAGGCAGGAGCAACCTCAGAGACTCCTGTAGATTTGCGGCAGCCAGGCTCCTTCTCAAGGTCTCTCGTTGGGGCCTGACAGTGAATTCAGATTAATCTACATGAGCCTGAGGAGCAGCCTCGTTCGCATTTTCTCCTTCCCCACCACCGCTTCTGTGGGGCCTGTTCAGAAGGTAAGAGCTGCCAAGGGGGCAGTGGCCTGTTGTGTCTGATTCCCCAGGACCAGCTGACTTCTAGGCATAGAAATCACTAGTTTGTCCTGTCAAATCACTGGGGCCATTGGCTTGTTCTTTCAGGTTTCCCTTCTCCTCCTTTCCTCCCTCTTTCTCTTTGTCTCTTGATTCCCTTTCCCTCTCTTTCCTCCCTCCACCAAGGATGCTGATGGTACGTGGGTGTGGATGTCGGTGGTGGCTGTTGCTGTCATTGTGGGAAGCCATCCCAAGGAGCTGTAGCTGGAATTGTTCTGAGACTGATCCCCTCTGGTGGTGACCTGGGCCGTTGGGATGTCTGCTGAGCCCTGCCCCCCGCCCAGTCCCTCCCACCTCTCAGATTGTCCAAGTTGATTGGCTGAGCAGGCGGCTGCTCACAGGGAAGACTCAGGTTCTTTTATTTTCTTTTAACACCAGACGAGTCCCAAGCAGTCATGGATTTGAGCGATCCCACTGCTTCTCTACAATTACTGCCTCTGTGCAGCTCTTAGTTCTCTCTAATGTGCCAGTTCTTCTCAAGTACTTAATGAATGATGACTAAGAGCATTTGTTGGTCTATAGCTTGTTCGATAGCACTGTGTTGTGATCAGTCAGTGTGTTCCAAGGGGCTGGCTGGGGGGCAAGACACCAGCCTTGCAGGGGAGGGGTGGGTGTGACAGTGATAGCAGAAAGTCCTGGTGCAGGACTTCAGCAGGGGAAAGATGGGGAGAAGTTGGTAACCTCACCAAGAGACTCTGACATCAGCCAGGCAGGACAGAAATGCAAGGTGGGGGCAACCTCAGAGACCCCCTCCCACTTCTGCCTTTGTGGGAGGCCAGCCCAAAGAGAGGGGGCTGGAATTGCTCTGAGATGGATCCCCTCTGGGACCTCTGGTGAGAGCTCTCAGCCTCCCACCTCTCAGACTCTCAATGCTGATTGGCTGAGCAGGGAGCTAGTGACAGGGAGCAGACAATTTCCCAGCTGTGATCCATGGCTGCCCTTCCTTTGCAGGCTCTGCACAAGGGCTTGTCTGACTCTGGCAGGCCGTGCTGGGGAACCTGCTGGCAGAGTCCCCAGACACAGCCAGACTCCAGTACATCCTGGAGGTGAGCACGGTCAGGAGGGGCGAGGGGCAGTTTTACCTCAGAACTGGAGAAGAATTGTGAAGGAGAGACTGAAAGTCCATTTTCCAGTCAGAGCCCCTAGCCTGCACCCCAGGGGCCATCCTTGGTCAGGGCTGTCAGGGCAGTGCTAGGCGGGTCCCCGCCTCCTTCAGGGATGGGAAGGAGATTGAAATTCAAGGCAGGGCCCTGGCTGGCTTTGGGAGTGGGACTCTCAAGTGCCCCCCCTACCCCCACCCCAACACACACTGCCCAACCACTCCCCACTCCCAGACTCCTTCCTAGTGAAGCAGCAGGGCCTGCAGGGAATCAGATCGTCTCTTCTGCCAGCACTGAGATGGGGGAGGGGCATTGTCCTCACACTCACTCCCTACCTCTGACCGGGCACTTTCGAGCAGTGAGGGGCAAGGGGGCTCTCTCTGTCCTGATGGGCTGTTCCTGACTCAGGAGCTCAGAAAGGACAGAACCAGCCCAGACGCTGAATAGCCTCCCTGCCTAGAGAGACAAAGACACCCGGTGACAACCAGCTTGTTGAGCTCCATGATCAAGTCAGGTTCCCTCCTGCCCCCACGAGCACCATGGCTGAGCCTCGGTGGAGGGTAGGGGGGCTCTATTGCTATTCTGTTGGGCCAGGGCCAGAGGAGCTGAGGGACCAGCTGTAGCTCCTGTTCCCCCGTATCTCCAGAAGAGGGACCTGGGGGAGAAAGACTCCTGGCCCAAGGGCAATTGGGAGCTGACAGGAGAAGGCTGATGGGCCCCCCCTCCTTCCCTCCCATTAGAACTCAGCACTAGGGAACTTGGCAGCTTAGTTGTGACCATCCATCAGTGACCAGCCAAGCACATCAGTTGGCTGGCCAGGGAGGGGATTTACCAGCTCTGCAAACTGCTGCCACACCACAGGTAAGAAAACCCAGCTGGGAAATGGGACCCCAGAAGAAATGATCTATCTCCCATCTCAGACTGTCCCCCATTGGGTGATAGGAGCCCTGCTGAAACTCACTATATCCTCTGGGAATGACCCCTGCTGGAGGAGGCATCTGTGTCTCTCCTTCTCCTCCTTGTCCATTTAGAACCAACCCCCTCCTAGGCACCAAAGATACATCATCCGCTGTAGGGAGCCCTGCTATTCTGTGGGGCCAGGGATGCATCCCATGGGCTACGTCTACACTAGCCCCAAACTTCGAAATGGCCATGCAAATGGCCATTTCGAAGTCTACTAATGAAGTGCTGAAATGCATATTCAGCGCTTCATTAACATGCGGGCGGCCGCTGCACTTCGAAATTGACGCGCCTCGCCGCTGTGAGGCTCATCCCAATGGGGCTCCTTTTTGAAAGGACCCTGCCTACTTCGAAGTCCCCTTATTCCCATGAGCTGATGGGAATAAGGGGACTTCGAAGTAGGCGGGGTCCTTTCGAAAAGGAGCCCTGTCGGGACAAGCCGCGCGGCGGCGAGGCACATCAATTTCGAAGAGCCGTGGCCGCCCGCATGCTAATGAAGTGCTGAATATGCATTTCAGCACTTCATTAGTAGACTTCGAAATGGCCATTTGTGTGGCCATTTCGAAGTTTGGGGCTAGTGTAGACACGGCCAGGGACTGGAAGAACTCAGCCACCCACACCAGGCAGACAAATCTGCCAAAGAGCAGCTGCTAAGGAACAGCTGTCACAGGGAGGCAGAGGAATCGGGGCAGGAGGGGAAGTGTCTGATGCTGCAGATTACTAGAGAGGAAGATGAGTCCATGAGCCTCCGTGATTCCTGGGGGCATCCAAGCCTCTGACAGCTCCTTGTTCTCTTGAGACAGGAGGACATCACGGCCATAGTGATGCACCAGCTCTGCTCCATCTAACCCTGTCACCAGGTGCCCGAGGCTCTGCAGGGACTGTGCCTCCACTGGGGTGCAGAGACAACACTGTACCAAGAGGGGTTAGAACACAGGCCTGGACTGCTTGGATCTCACCACCCTGCCCCTGCAAAACCTGCTCCAGCTGGAGGAGGAGTTTCAAAGGGAGCCTGTCATGGGGTGTACGTTCTCATGTGCTAGCTCAGAAACCAAAGGGTTAATCCAGGCACTGCCAGGCACTGCTGATTGGCCAGCTAGCAGCAGCTGGAGGATCACACGGCTGGAAAGCAGACTGGCTGGGTGACTAAGGAGGAACGAGCAGGCAGGAGAAAGGACCTCCAGACAGCAGACTGCTACAGAGCCTTCCAGGACAGCCCCCAGCAAGGGCTGGAGAGGCCAACGGACCAAACCACTGACAGCCCAGAGCACAGAGGGGATTTCCAGATTCCTGGGCATGAGGAGTGGACTGACAGCCCCACTGAGCTGAGTGAGTTGGAGCCATGTCCTCCCCATCCCATTTAGCCAGGGACTGCCCCTGTGCACTGAGGCACCATCTCCCTGAGCCAGAGAGACACCAGAGAACAGAGACTGGGCTGAGGAGATGCTGAAGAAGGTGAAGCA
Organism: Carettochelys insculpta; assembly: GCF_033958435.1. NCBI lineage: Eukaryota > Metazoa > Chordata > Testudines > Carettochelyidae > Carettochelys > Carettochelys insculpta. The sequence continues at coordinate 194,339,708 of NC_134139.1, forward strand.
GGAGTCCCGGCTGCAGGAGAGATTCTGCCATGAGCAGCTGCCCCAGGCCTGAGAGCAGGAGCCAGGCTTGTCCTAACCTACAGTCCCCTTTGCTCAAACATCTGGTGGGGTCATATGCTCAGTGGAGAGGGAGGGCTCTGGCTCCCTCACTAGCCGCCTATTTCATGGGGGGGGCGGAGACTCAGGCCCCTTTTCCTTTAACTGGGGAGGAAGAGAGGAGAGGAGAGAGACATGATACCCCCTGAGCCATTCACTGGAACCAGAGGGGGCTGCAGATCCTCTGTTTTGTGGGGCTATTGGACTGTACATTGTGTTATGTTCTGTGAATCTGGAACTCAATTGCTGAAGCAGCCAGAGGGCCAAGGCCTCATATCTTGTCATTCATCCTGGTTTATCCCATGCCTCTTAATCCCATTGGAGCTGCTACATGGGAGATAGACCCACAGGATGCTGGATCTCCTTCAACAGGCGGGAGGAGCCAGGCCCAGGAACAGCCAACATGGGGCAACATATGTTCTGTCAGAAGAGAAACTCAGAGCCCCTCCAGACTTTGTTACAGAAGAACCTCCTGAAATCTCAGAACTGGGAACAGGCAGAAAACAATGGGCCAGACTGTGAAAATTTAAACACAGTGAAAGAGTTTGTTGTTGCTGCCAAACTTGAAGTCAGATCTGCTGGCCTAGTGCCCAAGTGGCCAGGATCATTGAAGGTTATATACAGGGCAAGGACAGCTGATGATGAAATCCACCATCTAGGGAAAGTAAGAGAAGTGAGAGGGAGGCCGTACCACATGGATCAACTGAAGACATGAAAAGACCAAGAGGATCTCATCCTCTTCATGATTACTCACCAGGATCTGGGCTCGGGCTGCCAGCAGCCCCCTTAGTCCATGGTGCTGGATTGAAAAAAAACCAGGAAATACAGTGAATTGAAGAAATCCCCATAATGTTTTTAACAGGGCCAGACCACTCCGATGGAGAGTACTATCCAGTGCAGATCATGAGAGTGAAAAATAACTCTGAGGATCTATGAGTAAGGTCCTACCAAATTCACAGCCATATAAAATATGTCACAGGCTGTGAAATCTGCCCTGCACTATGAAATCTGATCTCCCCATTCTGCAGGGAATCTGGGGCTGCCAGCTGCTTATCTGGTCAGGCTTAGCACTGCCCAGACTGGAGTGTTGCCCCTCCCCTCATCAACTCCCTTACAGCCACTGGCAGTGGGAGTAGTGCCCCCTTTGCTCCTCTCCCCCCATCGATGGGCCTGTCTAGCCCTACCATGAAGACAACACAGAAGTGAAAGTGGCATTCTCGTGACCCCTCCCAACAACTTTGCAGACAGTACTCCCTACCTCTGCAAATCCTGTTCTGGGTCAGGACTCACATGGTTAACACACCTTGAAATTTCACATGTAAACATCTAAAGCCATGAAAATGACCAATTAGTACAAATTCTGGCCATGGGAATGCCCAGAATGCAGGCAGATTTGGTAGTGCCCTGTCTGTGACCGAGGCAGTGGAAGTTGTAGGAAATGGTCTGCCTGAAACTTTTGGCCATGTTGGACTTTGGGGTCATTGGGGAATCCCCAAGTGCAGCCTTTCTCCAACTGGGGCTCCCACCCCAAAAGAGGTCACAAAGTGAGTGTGCGGGGGTCATGAGTAGGGTCACTAGACAGCCAGGTTTTCCCTGACATGACCTCTTCTTTGGTCCTCAAATCTTCCTCTGCTCAGAGTTTGGAAATATTAAAACCTGTATGTGATTTTTCCTGGTCTTCCAAGCTGGGTGGCTGGAGAGCAGCAGCCACTGGGCAGCCAGTTTGTATGGCAGCACCACTGCCAGCAGCAGCTCAGCAGGAAGGGTGTCATGGTACAGTATTGTCACCTTTCCATTTGCACTGCTGCTGGTGGTGGCACTGCCTTTGGAACTGGGAGCAGCACAGCAGTGGCCGCTAGCGGGCCACCCAGCTCAGAAGTCAGCACCACCATTAGCCACAGCACAGAAGGAAGGCTGGAATGATACGGTGCTGTCTTCCTTCCTTCTGCGCTGCTGGTAGTGGTTGAGCTGCTTCTGAGTCACAGAGAAGTGGCCACTGTCCAGGTGCCCAGCTCAGATGGCAGCACCACTGCCAGCAGCAGCACAGAAGGAAGGGTGGCATGGTAGGGTATTGCCACTTCCCTCTGTGACACTGCTGGTGAGGGCACTGACTTCTGAGCTGGGTGCCTGCTGTGATATTACAGTAAACCCTCGAAATGCGCAATTTCGAGTTGTGCTTAACTCGCATCAATGAGAGTTAAGGGCAACTCAAAATCCCACAACCTCCAGCCCTGGCTTAACCTCTGTGGCCCACACAGCCCTGGTTCAACACCCCCCACAGCCCCACTTACTCCCTCGGCCTCAGTTCAACCTCCCTGCCGCCGGCTCACCATCCAAGCACTGCTCCGGTTCAACCCCCACCCCCTTCCCGGTTCAACCCCCACATTCGTGGCTCTGGCTAAACCCCCCTCCTCCCCAGGTCAACCCCCCCCAGCCCCAATTCCACCCCCCATGCCCCGATTCACCATCCAAGCATGGCTCCGGCTCGCAACCCTAGTCAAGTGAAGCAGTACTTGATGGACAAAGGACCTTACTGGATTCCAATCAACCTCTGAGGAATCTGGCTGGAAGGTATAACCCAGCAGAGAGGCAATGGCAGACTGAACAAAAGAGATATGGACAGGTGATCTGCTCATGTGACAGGCTCCATCTCAGATGTGCTTCTACACAGGGGCCATTTCTACATATGCCTCTCTCTCTCTGAAAGTGGCATGCTAATAAATGGCCCAAAATATGCTAATGAGGCATGGATGTAAATTCCCCTTGCCTCATTAACATAAGGTCACATGATTTGGAGTCCAGAATAAGCTCTTCCAGACTCCAAAACAGCGTGTAGAAGTGAGGCCTCTGGGCTTCTTTCAGACTCCAAAGCATGTGACCTTATGCTAATGAGGCATGGGGAATTTACATCCACACCTCATTAGCATATTTTGGACAATTTATTAGCATGCCACTTTTGGAGAAAGTGGCATGTGTAGAAATGGCCAGGGAGAAACAACGGAATTCCCTCCACATGGGCAAGGGTGTAAGAGGATACTGAGTTCCTCAATCTTTGTCTTCAATCCAGTTCATCACTTCAGGAGCATCCCTGCTGTGTACTGAGCCTGGAAGGATTGCTGACCCAGCCTACCAAAGGATATTCTCTAGAAACTTTTAAAAAAGCACCCTGTTCCACCTCTGCTGCAAGCCTGCATCAAAAACTCATGATTCGTGTATGTAATTTGGTTGCTTTAACAATTGTACTCTGACCCTATTCTTTTGTTATCAATAAAACTTTGGATTTTAGATTCTAAAGTATTGACACAGCATGGTAAGATCTGAGGTATCTACTGACAAGGGAATGTGGCTGATCCTTTGGGACTGGAAGAAGCTGTTTGAATTTGGTGATACTAGTTTTTATAACCTCTCATCTGTGTAAGGAGGGTTCTAGTTGTGGCACAAGAGGAATTGGAATGTCTGAAGGAATTGCTTCTTGCTAGCCAGTGTAGCAACAGAAGTGTTCTGTGTGACTGGTTTGTTGTGCCTTATAGTGGAGGACATCCAGTCTTGGGCTGTAAGTAGCCCTGTTTTAAGCAATTTGTCCTGATTTGGCCATCTCAGCAATGCTTGGAAAAAAAACTCCAAGATTACAGCAGCCTATTTGTGCTCGGTTTCACAGAACCGGGTCAATTGAGCCTTGGATCAAGACCCCACGCCACTCTAAATTTGAATTTTGGGTTTGAGAGTTTTGTTGGTTAAAGTGCAGTTGCAATGAGTCAGCAACAGTATGAGGGCCTCCGTAAAAACACCCTGGAAGATTTGTGCTATAAAAAAGGAATCACCTTTAGAAAGAGAGCTACTCATTGAAAACTGAGATCTTTGATAGTGGTTGCAGATGCTGCAGAATCAGTCAGAGAGAAGTAGGCAGCGAAGAAAGTGGATTTTGATTATGAGAAAGAACTTGCAGACCTCTGTTAAAAAGAAATGCAAAAGACTGTTGAATTGGAGAGAGAAGCTCCTAAAAAAACAATAGGTTAAGAGTAAAATTGTTAAAACAAACAAATTACATACACCGGTCACAAAGATCTCTATGCAGGTGTGCAGCAGAGGTGGAGTAGGCTTCTATATTAAAAGTCTCTGGAGTACATATTGAACCTCTCTCACCTGGCACCCTTGAGACCTGATCAGTGCTGAAGGAGGTAATTTGCGAGATCATGGGAGGTCAATATTGTCTAGCACATTACCAACACTTCTACTGCTTACTGGGCTCTTAGAAGACATTTGGGGTAAATTACAACTAAATAACTGCAGAACACAGAGACATAGCAGAGATGCTGCTGAAGTGATGAGATAGATTGAAGACAAAGGTGAAGAAGCTCTCAGGGTCCTCTTATATCCTTGCCCACGAGGTGGAATGCAAAGTCATTTGATCAGGGAACAAAACAAAGCATGAGGCAGGAGTCGGATTCCTTCTTGGCAAAAGAGCTAGAGGAACATTGTTAGGTTACAAACCAGTGAGTGCGAGAATGATGGTAGTGAAATTTGAAGCAAAACTGTTCAACATCTCAGTTGTTCTGGAGTATGCACCCATATCGGACAGTACAGAGGAAGAGACTGAGCTATGCTATAAGAACTTGACAAAGAAACTGGAGGAGAAACCAAAGAGAGATGTGTTGATCATTAAAGATCCGTGCTAGTGACAATACACAAGAAAGGAAGTGCATTGGAGTGCAAGGACTAGAGAAGAATTGCGTTAATGGGTCATCTAGGCAAGGTGCTGATGATGATACTGATGGAGATTCTGAGATCACAGATAGAAGACTATCTAGTGCATGAGCAAATGGGATTGCTGGCCTTCCTTCTGCACCACTGCTGCTAGCAGTTCTATCGTCCATGCTGGGCAGCTGGAAAGGCAGCACCACCATGAGCAGCAGTGGAGAAGGAAGGGTGGCATTGTATGGTATTGCCTCCCTCTTTCTGTGTCACTGCTGGTAGTGGCACTGCCTTCTAAGAGGAGTGACTGGGAAGTGGTGACAACTGGTCAGGCACTCAGCCTGGATGGCAACCCTGCCACCAGCAGTGGTGCAGAAGGAAGAGTGATATGATCTGCTACTGCCACCCCTCCTTCTGTGCCACTGCTGCTTTCCAGCAGTGCTGCTTTCCACTCTGAGCAGCCAGTGAGTGGCAGCTGCTGGCAGGGCACCCAGCTCAGAAGTCAACACCACCACAAGTTGCAGCACAGAAGGAGGTGTGGCCTGGTATATTATTGCCACCTTCCTTCTGCACTGCTGCTTGTGGTGATGCAGCCTTCTGAGCTGGGTGGTTGCAGAGCACCTGGCCTCTGGTGAGATGCCAGGTTCGGATGGCAGCACTGCTGGCAGTAGCAGTGAAGAGGGAAGGGTGGTGTGATATGGTATTGCCACTCTTCCTTCTGTGCCACTGCTGGTGGCATCACCACCTTCCAACCTAGGCAGCCAGAGAGAGCAGGACCCCAGCTGTGAAGTAAGTGTCACCAGCAGCAGCAGCACAGAAGGAAGTGTAGAAGGCTATGCGATTCCCACCCTTTCCTTTGTGCAACTGCTGGCAGGGGCAATGCTTGCCAGGCTGGGTGGCTGAAAACAGCTGCCGCTCCAGCCATCAAGCTGTGAAGACCAGGAAAAGCCATGGACATGTTTTCTTGTTTCCAAAGCCCACTTGGACAAAGATCAGAGGCCTGAGAAGACCTCATGGCCAGGAAAACCCAAACGGATGGTGACCCTACAAGTGATACTCCTACACTTATCTTGCCACCCCCTTTCGGGATGTGACCCCCCAGTGTGAGAAACGCTGTACTAGCGGGTTCCTCTACAATCCTGAGGTCAAACACAACTGGGGGTTCTTGGCAGGCCCTTTCCCACAACATCCATGGAAGTGGTTGTAGATGCTCAGGGAAGTTTTCCATATTCAAATATTTGCCTGGATGGAGATTGAAGAACCAAATGGAGGTCATGGCCTGGAAATCCCAGATGCATGGTGTGCCTCTCAGACATCCACATCCCTGGCATTGAGTGGCCAGATACTCCTTTGTGCATACTTGTGTATAAAGAAACATGTAACTGTGCATCACAAATATTGTGTCTAACCTCCACTTGTAGCAGCCAAAATTTATACAACCAGCCATTAACTCTAAAGTCTCCTGCTCAACTGCTGCATCTTAATTTCCTGGAACAGCAGAAATGACACTTACCCTCCAATAACACAAAATTCTTCATCCCGGCAGCACGGCCAACCTCCATGGACAAACATCAGGAAAAAATCATGAGACTGGCTTAAATAATGAGATGAAAGAGAAATAACTGAATTAATAAATGAATAAATAATTCATTTGGGGTCTGTTTTTGTGCCTTTCCTTTCTGATCCATGAGGACACACCTGGGCAAGTTTTCAGCTTTTTTCTCTACAAACCTGAGGACTTGAAACACTTTTTCCATGAGAGCTGATGGGGCATCTACACTCCAAAGCCCATGTTGACAGAGCTCTACCAGCACAACCCCCTAGCTTACATGCAGCCAACATGCACATGAAAAGTTTTCCTATTGGTATAACACTACCACCTCCCCAAAGCCCCCTTACACTCCTAGCTGGGGCAGTCATGCCTAGTAGTCAGATCAGTGGCAGTCAGAGAGCAAGATTCAGGACCATGGGTTAGAGCTGGGGTCAGGAGTCCAAGAGCAGCCAAATGCAGGTCTCATAGACTCAGACTTTAAGGGCCGAAGGGACAATCATGAATCCTATCCCCAGTTATTGGGGGCTATTTGCCACTAACAGTTACAGATCAGCTGCAAGCCATTGTAGGCAGCCTCGTCCAGCTAGGCCCTCCACACACTCAGCCAGCTCAGCCTGAACTAAGTTACAATGGATACATGGGCTGCAGAGAATGCTGTGGGAGTTTTCTCCCCTTCTCAGATCCAAATCCACTGCAGCATTGCTGTATGTTGTTTGAAAACTGCTAGGTACATAAGGGACCTGGCTGTGACTCCAGGGTTAGGCTGTGACAGCGCCAGAGGGGTTAACACTCAGTGGTTAGTGAAATGTAAGCACTAAACTCACAGGCAGTGTGGGGTTCATGTCCTGGTTCCTAATCATCTGCCTTGGTACCCAGACTCTTGAGCCATTGCCAGAGTGCTTAGCAGCCTGTTCTTCCCAAACAGCTCAGCCCAGACAAACACGCCACCAGACTCACCTCAGACAGGGTAGTTATGTAAAGCGTCCCACGCACAGTATCCACAGAGCGTGGAACCCGCCAGCATTGAAAACCATTGCAAGATGTGCACCTGGGTAGTATTTACAAAAGAATGTGCTTGTATGGAAGGTAGGCTTTATGGACCTGGACTAAGCATGAGGCACCACATGACACCAAGTCTTGGTGACCACCTCAACCCACCCTGATTAGTGGGCAATAAACTGGGAGGCTCAGTTGTTTAGCCTTGCTCAATCCTGAGACTTTCAGTGGGAGAAGACCAGAGACACCAGCAAACAACTGAAAACCCCCAGGAGACAGGAAAGGGTCAGAACAGACGCAGATCGCCCTGCCTAGGGATGAGGACAAGAGCCTGTTTCAGGAGAATACACAGCAGGGAGAAGCACTCTGTATCTGGACACTGAGGAGGCACCTTGAGAAGTGACATGTTCTCATGAAAAATTGGCTCCTGGTTCCCAGAAAGCCAGTCAGCTACCTCAAATCCAGCTAGCTCTGTACTGAGGGAGATGTTTGTGTGTGCTGTATAGTTGCCAAGGCCAGACTGCTGTAGCTCATGAGTTATTCCATCCCTCATCCTCGACTCCTTACACCATGTGGGTCCAGATTCAGATTTTCTCACTGGGTTTAGTCATGGTGAGGGTGACTGGAGAGCAAGTGTGAAAAGTCAGGATGGGGACTAAAAGGCAAAGGCTCAAATATTGGGAATATCCCTGTAAAACTGGGACATCTGGTCACCTTTCAGCATTGCCGCTCACAGCAGAAATCATTTTCTTTTTGATCTTTTACCAGCAGTTTTATTATGTTCCGAGTGGCACATTCTCTGCCTTTGCCTTCTGACAGTGCTGGCAAAATAACAGCCCTATAGATAACCAGCACTCATTAGATTGTGATGAGCATTTCATAAGATGCTTTATAAACATTATGTAGCACATAGTCATTATTTGCCAGGCAGATACATATTATGATGTTCCAGCCTATAGTTCATCAGGTCTTTTTAAAACTGAGGGGAACAATTGCTTTAAAGGTAGGAAAAATAAAAACTTATACAGAGTCAGACTGAGATTAATTGGGGCCCTGCGCACAAAGAACATGGGGCCCCTGCCCACCCACAGGGCCTTGCACCCTGTTCCTCCCTTCCCCCAGCTCTGGTCCCGCAGGCCTGGCTGGAAGCTTAGGCTGTTGTAAGAGCTGTCTAGGAAGCACAGGTCACTTTGGGGAGCCCTGAGTCCTCCTGCTGACCTGGCCAGTGCACCTTGGGGGCTGGGACATAGGCCAGGGGCTGCTTTTGGGCATCTCAGTTCCCCTCCAAGGGCAGGTGAAGGGCCTGAGGATCACTGCAGCTACTCAGGCTCCATGGGCAGCTTTTCCCATACCCTAGGATGGTGGTCCCCAAATGGTAGCAGAGAGGGGCCAGGTCAGCCCTCACAGCTCCTGGAGTGTGTGTATCACCCAGCCTTGCTCCACTCCATCTCTGCTCTGGCCCCACTCCAGCCCTGCTTCTAGTCCCGCTCCAGCCTCAGCCACAGCTTTTCTCCTGGCTGCACCCCAGCTGCACCTCCAGCCCCACTCCCAGCCTCTGACCACAGCCAATGGCCCCACTGCAACTCCCAGTCCCTTTCCCAGCTCTTGCCCCAGCTCAGGGGAGCATACCATATTAGTGGGGGAGGGGGCAGAACAGGGCACAATCAAAACAGTTTGTGGGGCCCTGGCCTCTGGTAACCATACATCCTGTTTTGGCCTGGAGTACACAAAACTGGCATTTGTCCCATTTGATCACCTGCTGGCAAAAGGAAATGGATCACATGCCTAGTTATGACAAAAAGGGGCTTGGGGAGGTGAGCAGCAGGGCTCAGGGCCGCTCTGCATAGAGGAGGAGGGGGCTTGGGTTGGCTTGGTGTGGGGAGACGTATGTTCACGCTCTGGGTCTGGGGCTGATCTGGATGAGGGGCAGGGTCAAACTGCTGGAACTCCTGTTGGGTCTTCAAGTTGACTGGGTCTTCTAGGCATGGGCCTTGTCGGTTCATACATATCCGCCACTCACCGTATAGAGATACTATTGCTTTTTCGCTGGGGTTTCTCAGTGCCATTTACCAGCTACGCATGTACAGGAGTCACTTCTCCCACCACTGAAACAAACCCATCTCTTAGCTGAGACATGTCAAGACTTGTGCACTTGACTGTCACGCTAGAGATCTGCTTAAGTTCCCAGCTCTCCACAGCCTTTGTATACAAACTAGTGCAACTCAGTTCATTTCTCTGAGCTTCAGTTCCCAGCAATCAAAAGAGGGATAGTGACACTTCCCATTCATTGCTTGTTTCCTTCATTTAAAGCAGTGGTTCCCAACTTTTTCAGTAACACGGCACACTTGAGTGAGACAAACAATCCCACGGCACATCCACTTTGTTCAGCTGAGTCGATTGGTCGTAAACGTCATGTTTACTTACATTTACTGTGGTTACAGTCTTACTACAGGGGTTTGCAACACAGCAGTGCATACAACAGGCTAAACAAGGATCAAATTTAATAAAGAAGCAAACGCAGCACAGAACACACCATCTTAGACAGCGAGCACAGACATATTTGAAAATCTGCTCGGCACCCTGCTAGAGATATTGAGTTTGTAACTACTGAAAGCAGAATTCTCTCCCTGCCAGCTGCTGGAGCCAGGACACAGAATTTAAACTGTATCCCAACTCCAACAGGCTTCTGCCTTCCTTCCCTCCCGCTTGCCACAGCAAGATGTGGGGGTGGGCTCCCTGCCAGCTTGTTTGGGCCAGGAGTGGCATTTCAGCTGCTTCCCTGTGCAAATGGTGTCCTGTGGGGTTGGCATTTCTGCTCACCATGGTTCTGCAGAGATCCAGTGTGGGGAAAAGGGGGAGGATTGAAAGAAATTCACAGCACACTTGGACAGTTTTCATGGCACACAAGTGTGTCGTGACAAACTGGTTGAAGACCACTGGTTTAAAATATAAACTTCTTTACAACAGGGACTGTCTTTGAATAGAGGTATATACAGCACCTAGCACAATGAAGTTCTGAATGGGGTTGATACTTCGGTTATTGTAAATAACAACAATTTAAGGCAGGAAGTGGTGGAATACAGTGTCCAAATGAAAATACAAAGACTAGCTGATCAAAGAGAAGGTGATTTGATCACAGTCTACACGTACCTACGCAGGGATCAGAAATTTGGTTGCAGAGGGCTCTCCAATCTAGAAGACAAAGGTATAACAAGATCCAGTGACTGGAATTTGAAACTAGACCCTTCAGCCCAGAAATAAAGCACACATTTTTAAGAGTGAGGGTAATTAACTATTGGAACAACTCACCACAGGCTGTGTTGGAATTTGGAAGCACCTCTGCTTGTCATTTAAAATGGGATTGGCAAACGTTCTGGAAGCTGTACTGGATAGAAGCAAGTAACCGAGAGACAGTTGTGTTAGTCTGCATTCTATCAAAACAGAGAAGCAGTCATGTAGCACTTTAAAGACTAACAAAATAGTTTATTAGGCAATGAGCTTTTGTGGGACAGAGCTGAAGGTGGGGTTTGTCCCACGAAAGCTCATCACCTAATAAATTATTTTGTTAGTCTTTAAAGTGCTACATGACGGCTTTTCTGTTTTGGATGAAAACAAGCTTGTATTGGCCAGGGATGGATAAAATGACCTAATGAGTCTAGTCTGGCTCTCCCTGCTCCCTTACTAGTCCAGTACACCAGACTCTACTTGTCCTCCTTTAGCTTTTTCCTTGTATCATACTTTGCCTGTGAAGGCACCTTAAACTTGACAATCACATATTCAGTTTCGAGAGCTCATGTTTCAGATTCATGCTTCCGACCCCTGTTCACTGTTGTAATGCCATTACATTTAAGAGCTTTATTCACTAGACACAGGTAAGTGAGCTCAGAATCAGGCTTTGACATTCTACACTCTTTTGGCCACCTATTCGACATTACCAACTTCCCAACTTCAACACTGCAGTCATGACTTACTGACTTTCCTCCAGTATTGATGGCTAGATTCCACGCATACCCTTGGGCGTCTAACCCGCACGCTGACGTGTGCAAAATAGTGTTACAACACAAATAACTCACGAAAATAACCCCATTGTCAGTACGACACACTCCTTTGGTAGAGGAATTGTAATCCAGCTCTTGCCACCAATGTTCCCACTAATTTTTTCACCTGTGCACAGAACAAATTTTATTATATGCACCAAGACGTGTGCTGATGTGCACCACCAAGAGGAACAGGTGCTTCCAGCTGTGGGTGGTCAGCTGGGTGGCATTCAATCTCTACTGGGTAGCTAGTATCAGAGGGGTAGCCGTGTTAGTCTGGATCTGTAACAGCAACGAAGGATCCTGTGGCACCTTATAGACTAACAGAAAAGTTTTGAGCATGAGCTTTCGTGAGCACAGACTCACTAATGCATCTGATGAAGTGAGTCTGTGCTCACGAAAGCTCATGCTCAAAACTTTTCTGTTAGTCTATAAGGTGCCACAGGACCCTTCGTTGCTGTTACTGGGTAGCTAGGCAAGCGCACAGCTTACAGGAAACACTGCCTGCCACTGGCCTGCTGCATGTCCTTGGGCAAGTCACTTAACTTCTTCCTGGCTATTTCCCATCCCAGCCTTTCATTTTTCTACTCAGAACATAAGCTTTCCAGGGCAGGGAGATGTTTGTACAGGGCCAAGTGTCTGGGTAGCTAAATGGCAATTTCAATGAAGGAAGGTGGGCTGACCCTTCCTCCATTACCTAACTGATACCGAAAATGGACTTACCATAGAGTTCCACTGGATTCAAAACTGTCATTAAGTCTTGATCCCATGTGGTGTGAGCCCTGACATAAAAGGGAGTGGGGGGTCATAAAAGAAGAGTTGTGAATACCACATAGGAGACTCACAGTAGCCAATTGTGTTGAGTATCCAGGGCCTAAAATAACAGCTGCAATATGTAGTCTCATGCCCAGCATCCCATTAAAACTACAAACTGAGGAAAAATATTATCTAAGGCCCAATTATTAAAACACTGGGGCCAATTCATATGAGGAAATATGCAGATACGGCAACCAAATCGGTTGCTCCTGCTCAAGAAGAGCCCTGTTGAAATATGTCCACCAAGTACTGCCCTTGAACAACAATCTGATCTCCAGATGTCATCGCTAGGCTGTGGCAGCTACACCTCATATCTATGGTATGTCTGCCCAGAGCTGCTGTCAACTCAGCATCACTGGCTGCTCACAATGAAGACCAAAGCCAGGTTGGCTGCATTCCAGTAATGGGCTGCTGAAAAACTAATCCACTCCTGACAAATTAACAAAAAGGAGTTTTGGATCCTGTCCAGGTTTGCTCTGAAAACACTGCTCATGCAGAGAAGCTGCAGCTTTTCCTATGTTAATCAGAACCAGAATAACAGGCCCAGCTATTATTAAGTAAGTTTATTTCCCTGGGGCTTTTTAATAAGTTAAAGAAGCCGTACATAAAACTTAGTGTAAGGTTCAATTCTACAGGCACAGCAAGCAATTGATAGACCATCTCCTCAGGTCTTGAAGGATTTTTTAAAATTATTATTTCTAAAGTAGAGGAATATAAAATAGTGCTCTGAAGAGGAAAATAGGCTCAGGGAAACTAGTAAGCCAGTTACACGTTTTGGGTTAGGCTGGAAAATTGAACGCTTTGCCTAATAAGAACTAGGGACATGATTCATCCTGGTGTTACGTCTGCTTTAATCTATTTAACTCCATGGAAGTCAAACAAAGGCAGGATTGAGGCACGTTCCTGGGGCAGCCTGTGGGAAAGTTTGCATGGACACTTTCTTTTGTGACTTGAGGGAACATTTTCTAAATGGCTTAGGGATTTGGTAGCCTAAGGGTATTACTATAGTGTGATAAAACAGATCCCAGCCAAAGGCTACGGTTACACAACAGTGCTCTGTCGATAGACATCACTGCAGATCTTGCATGCGTCAGATTTAGAACATTCTGTTGGTGTCTAAAGCTGCAGATAAGTGCCTAAGGTATGGTTTTGGATGGAGTTAGATGCCTAATGTTGAGTTGCTCTTGTAAATTCCATTAGGCACCTACATGTATCTTTAGGTTCCTAAATCCCTTTTTTAAATCTGGACTTTAGCTATTGGGAGGCTGTCTCATTGAATGTCTTGGCGACTGAATATTTTTGAGGCTCTGCTCAAACTCAGACCTTGGCCTATGTCTGATCTCTCCTCATGGATGTCCAGCTGTCAGTTCAAGCTCTGCATGACAAAACAAGAGCCCTTAATCTTGTTTCTGCGATGGAGTGCCCAAACCCCCACAATGGGGCAAAGTGGCTTGAGCAGCAGTTCTGGCCAGTGGAGGCTCCTCCCAGCTGGGAATGCTTTCAGCTGAAATGCAGCTTACAAGGGTGTGGCCTGGTTCACTGCAGCTGGAGCTGGACCAGTCTGAGGGGCGCAGAACCTGCCTGGCGGGGCTGAGTTCCAAAGACTGAAAAAAAAAAAAAAGAGTTGCTGTGGCTGGGTTCCCCATGCAGTGGAGTGGGCTTGTGGTTAGGTCATCGTGTTAACTGGGGGCCTTCAGTTTGGGTTGTGGCTCCGTGAGTCCAACGTTCCCCTCCTCAGTGGGATTTTCCTTCAGGTTCTCCCGCTTTGCGCCCGGGAGGGTGGTGGGGGGAGTTGGAGGCTTGCACCCTCCTGCAGCTGACCTCTTCACTTCCTGCCTCTGCACTGGTCAGCCACCAAACTGATCCAGGTTCCCTCCTTTTATTCTCCCTCCGGGCCTGGCATTGGCTGAAGGTAAAACAGGGAGGGGCTACTTGGGCAAAAAGGCCTTGTTTAGCCCCTACGCTGCCAGGCCCTCTTCTCACTCCTTCACAGTTGCATTTTGGGGTTTCCTCTGAGCGCTCTGGAAGATTTTGTGATGTCCAAATTAAGTCACTCTGGGCACTGAAGAAGAGCCTATTAGAGAAGGAGAATGTACACAAAGTAGGAAACCACAAAAAGAATCAAAATGGCAGCAGAGATGATGATAGAGGCCGAAAAGCAAAGCTGAGGAAGGAAGCAAACAACAATGTTCTAATTTTAAGCTCTTTAGTCAATGAGGTAAGATTAGGTGACATTAGATCTGTGAAAGCACCTGACTGGATTAAAAAAAAAAATCGGGGCCGTAGTTAGAGACAGGAGGCTGAGAGATGGGAATCTGTTAAGAACAAAGAACCAATTGACAAACTGCTAAATGATGAAACACTGAGGAAAGTTACAATAAGTCACCCGCTCCCAAAGCATTTGACTTAAACAAAGGGACAGTCATTAGAGCTGACCAATAGTGAAATAATCAAAAACAAATAACACTTCATCTTCTCCTATGCCGCTAAACGGAAATGCGGGTGGAGAAAGCACACCATCAAGAGCAGTGCTGATTACTTTTAGAGTAGCGACTGTTCCTGGGAAAGTAATGATATTCAGAACTAAGCTGTATATTCCCCCTCCCCTAAGATGCTATAAGTGCCAAGGGGGTAGCAAGGACTGTTAAACACTGGAACAAATTGCCTGGGGAGGTGATGGAATCTCCATCACTGGAGACACTTAAGAGCAGGTTAGATAGACACCTATCAGGGATGGAAGATGGTGCTTGATCCTGCTGTGAGGGCAGGGGACTGCGCTTGATGATGTCTCAAGGTCCCTTCCAGTTCTAGTGTTCTACAATTCTGTTTGTAAAGGGGAAATGAGAGGAGGTGACAGAAGTCCAATGTACCAGCTGTGGTGACAATCACAGGCAGGTGCATAAAGGATAAATCGCAGCAAGATAGGATAACAAGTGACAATGCAGTTTGGGGAAGGCAGGGGCTAAGCCCCCTCATACTGGGCTGTTTCTTGCTCTTTCCCCCCCCCGCCTTTAATATCAGGGAGTGACAGGAAAGTACACAGCTCCACCTACCAGTTGGTGGCGGGGGAGCAGAGGAGTAAGTGGCATAAACTGTGTACTTTCCTCTCACTGCCTGATAGTTAGGGAAAGGGGAAGAATAGTGAGTAACATCACAATGCAAGAGGCTTACGTCTCTCCTGCGTTCCATAAATGGTACCTGGCTACAGAGACAGGAGAGACTAAAACTGTTCAGAACATATTTGATGTGGAAGCTGTAAGGAGATGCTCATAGCATCAGGTGGAGAAGGAAAAAACAATCAACTCAGGGAAGGAGGAACTGCCCCAAGAATCTCGTTCTATGAAGTGTTTGATAAACGCTGCAGAAGAAAAGTGCTATGGCATGCTGGAAGTGAAAAAAGAAAGGGTTATTGCATTTCTGGGAGAAAAGATTAACTGTACATCACAAACAGAGAAAAAGTTAGAAAAATTGAAAATTATAGCACAGGCAATGGGGAAATATTTGCTCGTTAGCTATTTGTTAATGAACCACAACAGGGGTCAGCAACCTTTCCGAGGTGGAGTGCCAAAATTTGACCTCTTGACCTCTATGTGTGGTCCAAGTGCTGGTGATACTTTTTAAGGTCACTAACAGTCCTACTTACAACAGCTTCATTTATAGATAAATGAAGATGCAGAGCATTACCGTTTAGGTGGTGGTTGGTAGCATTAGCTGGTCTTTTGTTAATCCACAGGTGGCATCGCTTTGAGCAAGATCCTGGCTACACAGGGGAAGAGGTGCTGGGCTTATGTCTTGCCTCATGTACTGATGAAAATTGGCTTGCATACCATTCTTGGCACCCATGCCGGGGGTTGCTGGCCCCTGAACGATGACATTTGTGCCATTTTGATATATTTTAATGGTGAAATTTGATTACTCTAGAGAATCACAATAGTTTGTTGGAATGTGCCCAGCTTGATAGCACATGGTAAAGAATTAAAAGGGAATCTCCTGGTCAAGAAAACTAAATCAGATATCCATACCCATCAAAGATGGCTGGATAAAAATCTTGTTTTGTAAATTCCAGGATATATTGTCTTTAAGCAAAATGCAAATTAGGGAGAGGAGGAGGTATTATATGCAGTGACATAAATAGTCATAATAAACTATGGGGAAGATGAACAACTGATAAAATTATACTTGTTTAGAGAAGTTCATTGATAAAATAACAATGGTTGTAACTCATGGCAATCCAACTAGATTCCATGCAGTAGATGTTACATTGTTGTGCTTAGACCTGGAAGGTATAACAGCAGATTTGCTAGTAATTGCAACTGGGAAATATATAAGGAATAATGAATGGGGAGTGATCATTTTCCTAAACTTCTTATATTTTAAGGAAAAGGCAGGGTTGAAGTTAATCAAAAATTATCCCCTTGGAATTTTAAGAACACTAACTAGGAGCTATTGACAAATAAATGCACTAAATTTGTGTATAATCGTGATGTGAATGAGGACATAGAGAATGTCAATGACAAATGTAATAAAGAGATCAATAGCAGCACCTTCTGTAGTCAGATCTAAGATACTGAAGTCCCCCAAAACTGAAAAGTCACTTCTGTGGTGGAAAGAGGAGAGCAAACTGGTAGTTAAGGAAAAGAACAATGTCTATAAAAAGTCAGAAATACAATGAATAGTGAAGATTTAGTGAAGCATAAAGGAAGAAAGGCAAAGAATTATGAAAAAAAATCAAAGAAAGAGTCAAAGGAAATACTGTGGGCAGACAGATTAGGATACCAAGACTTCAGAAATGCACAGGGAAACTAGAGGAGTGAATGGAATTCTGACTAGAAATAGCCACCTCTCAGCTCTTACTGGAATTGACAGCACAGAAGTTCGGAAAACGAGAAAGCAGACGTTTCACAGAAACTTTCTATGGGGTGAGTAATGATGATCATCCACTATGGAGAGTCAGGGACATAGTAGGAAGTATGCCATGGAGTAGGCTGGGTGATTCTCCATCCTCAACTGTAGAGCTGACTTGACTGCCTGTAGTCCCAGGTTGGAAAATGGACTATCCGGAAAACCTAGGCTTCCCAGCCATCAGCCATATGGACTTGAGCCACTAGGTGGCATGGCTAGCCAGTCCTCTGAGCACTACAGAACGTGGTCTAAGGAGATGTTTCCTGACAAACTTCCATGAGATGTCTCCACTACCTCCTTTCCTTTGACAACAGCGCCATCCAGCCTGTCACTCACGTCCGTAACTTGGACATTATCTTGAACATGGAACTTTCTCTTGGCTCTCACATTCAGTCTATGATTAAATGTTCCAGATTTTTTTTTTTGCATAAGATCTAAGATACGGATCTACTAGACAATATGATAAAACACATAATAAATAATAATGACACATGCTCAGAGTAGGGCCAGCCTTAGGCACAAACAAGGAAAGGAACTTAAGGGATGCCCCATTTGTGGGGCTGTAGACAAGTGGCATTAGTATTCTGTTCCCAACACAGCACGGACACACTGTGGTTTAAAGGTAGCCTATGCTTGGCATTTTTTTTTTTTTTAATTTTTAAATAAGTGTCTTGCTGCAGAAACCTTAACCCAAGCTTCCTCTTGGGCTGGTTGTTCTTAAATGTTTCTTTCCACAGCACAGCCTGACTCATCCTCTAGTTCTCTTTTGCTGCAAGCAGACTCAGTTTTGTATCTTAAATTCTTGGCTTGGAGCAAATAAGACCCATCTCGTCCAGCGGCTAGGAAGTCAGCAGAGTGGCTCTACACACCCATACATCATTCTATTACCAAGACCGATTAGTAAGTGCTGTGCAGACAGGTAGACACAATCCCTTCTTTCCCTGGAGAATTTACATGCCAATCTAAAACCCATCTAAAGCCTGACACCCAGTTACAAGGCTCTTTCAGTGACTTGGCAAAGCGTGTTTGGATTTGATTTGTCCTTTTACCTGCAGGAGAAAAGGGGGAGAAACTCATGCCAGACAGGCATGACTGGGAAGGAACTTTAGCTAGATTTTCTCAGGCCCCTTGTTCAAGAGAAAATAGAGAGGGAAAGAACATCTGAGCAGTAGCAGATATAGAACAGAATTTGAAAGAGAACTTGCAGCTGAAATTCAGCCTAATCCTTGGATGATAAAATTCCTGCAGCTCAGGGAATTGGAAGTTCCTTTAGCAGTGAAAGTGTTTAATCACAGCTAAACTGCTTGTTTAGGGATTCTTGTTCATTTAACTAAAAAGCAGACCTACTTAATCCAAATCAATTTTTCAAATCCATTTTTATTCACATTAACAAATCTTAAATTAAATTAACCAATCTCCTGAACATACAAACAGGCTGGATTGATGGAAAATCACACAGATTGGTGGAAAAACCAGCATATGCTGTAATGAGGTCTTAATGTTTTCTTCCCCTCTCCTCTCTTGGCTTTGCCGGAGTTGAATATGAACAAAGATTGTTGTAAGAAGGAGAGAGAAAAATTATTCCCTTTAACATCTGAAAGTAGGACAAGAAGCAATGGGTTTAAGCTGCTGTAAGGAGGTTTAGGTTGGACATCAGAAAAAATCTTCCTAACTGGCAGGGAGGTTAAGAACTAGAATAATTTGCCTAGAGTTGTTGTGGAAACTGTTACTGGAGATTCTTTTAGAGCAGGTTAGATAAACATGTTTGGGATGATCTAGATGGTGTTTGGTCCTGCCATGAGTTCAGGTAACTAGACTTGATGACCTCCCAAAGCCCCTTCCACATCTAGCATTCTATGACTCTATGATCAATTCCAAGGAAGTCCATGGAGCAGCCACCTGTGGTGATGCTTCCTGTAGAGAAGGGTGATATCTGCTCTATTTATCAACACTGAAAATCTCAAATAATAATAAAAAAAAACAACAACCAAAACCTAATTAAAGATTCTTTTCCTTGATCTGGAGAACCACCACAAAATGCATCATGCCACCGGTGGAAAATGAGCACCTGTGCCCTCCAAGATGAAGAATTAATGTTTTAATGCTCCATATACTACCCCATCAGAGATTATTGTAAATCAAATGTCATAGAATAATCCTTTTGGATGCAACATAAGACTGGCAATAACTTGGCTTACTTCTGTCAAAACACCATGTTGGCAAAAATGATTCATTTTATTTATTTATTGTAGGAGTAATTACTGTTACTTAAAGGTGCTGGTTTGACAGTGATTAGGGGAAGAGTTGTTTACTCTTTCACATTAATCAACAACAATGGGTCGACAACTGTTGAAATTAACCGGCATCAGATTTAAAATTTAAATTAGGAAATACTTCTTCACACAATGCACGATCAACACGTGGGACATGTTGCCAGGGGATATTGTGAAAGTTATAAATATAACTACAGTAAACCCTCAATTTAATGGACTATAGCGAGGAAGGGGTGTCAGTTAATGCTGAAGGTGAGTTAAATTCAAAGGGTTATATGCGTGATGATGCACTCACCTTCCCAGGTCATCACTCACTCCTGTCCTCTTCCTTCCCTCTTCCCTTCTCCCCTCCTGACCCATTCTTCCCCTCACGCCTCCATCTCCCTTTCCCATTTACCAGGAGAGGAGCTGCACACCGCACCAGCTCGTTCTACCTCCCTCCAGCCCCAGGCAGCTGTAGCCACTCCTGTGGCTCCGGCCACAGTGGTGTCTCCTCCAGTCTCTGTGGCTACATTTGTGATGGCAGCTTGTCTGGCCCCAGCAGCCCTAGCCATGGTAGCGGCTCTGGCTCTGGTGGCTATAGTGAGTTGCCTGCATTTATTTGGGTGGGGAGGGGGCTGGTGGACAGTGTTGGTTATTTCCACTATCTGTTAAATTAGATTAGACTGGAGGCAAGGCTTTGAGTCAGGCCTGACCAGCCAGCAGCTCTCTCTATAAGAGGGGAGCTCCCAGCGAACAAGGGGCAGCAGCGAACAGGGAAGGGAGTTTGCCTCTGGGAGTTTGCCGAGGGAGGAGCCCCGTGTTTGTTGTCCTTTTCAGGTATGGTGTTCCACCTGTGCCCTGCAAGGCAGCACTACCAGGAAAAGGAGACTCGGAAGAGAAGAGCCTGAAGAGCGATGGGGGAAGGTGGACCTGGGGGCACTGAGAGCAGCTGGGGGGAGAGCGGCCAGTGCAGTGAGGAGGGCGGACATGGGAGCAGATGGGGGTAGAGGGTTGGGGAGGGTCCTATGGTGATGATAGCTGGGGGGAGGGGCGGTGAAAGGTGGGGAGGAGGGTCCTGGGGATATGAGGTCATTGCTCTGCAGGGAGCTATGGTGACTCATGGTGACAGAGGTATGAAGTAGTGGTATCCTTAACCACATTCTCCATACCCCACTGCCTTGTGGGTTATCCTGGGAAGGAGAAAGGCTAAGGGAGTAAACCCTGATAGAAAATCCGGAGTGGAGTCCGAAGGTGGTTTGGTGTCAACTTCTGGCGCTGTTCCGGCAACTCCTGCAGCTGAGCTGGTACCAGACGTGGAGGTTATCCTCTCCTTTGGACTACATCAGTAAAGCCGAGAGGGCGACACTGGTGTCTGGGCAGCCCAGAGTCTCCATAATAAGTGCCCAGGCTCGCACCCGGAGAGGTACTCCAGCATCGCTGAACAGCGTTGCATCAACACGGGAGGCAACAGATACCGGTTATAAGCTCTTGCTCAATTGGCATAGAGAACGAGCGCCAGGGGTTGCCTTCGACGGTGGGAGAGATCCTCGCATCTCACTGGACAGTCACCACCTGCCTCAAACTGGGCAGCCCCCAGCCAGTAGGGTACTGTCCCGCCACAGTTCACCTGCCTTGCTGGGTGCGTGAGGCTTAAGGTTCCTGAACCTGACAAGTGACTGAAATTTGGGCACCAGGCAAACCAATAAGAAAATCAACAAGAAATGAGAAACATCAACAATTTAAGCTTGCTTGCTGGAATGTGCGGACCATGCTGACTGGCTTGACTGAAGATCTTCAGGCCATCAGTGACACCCGAAAGACCGCTGTCATCAACGAGGAACTTAAGAGGCTCCGAGTTGATATCGCTGCACTGCAAGAGACGCGACTTGCAGATTCGGGATCTCTAAAGGAAAAGGACTACACCTTTTTCTGGCAGGGAAAAGCCCAAGAAGAACCCAGAGAGCATGGTGTTGGCTTTGCTGTCAGAAACACCCTTCTACAAATGGCGGATTTAGTCATGGGAGGATCAGAAAGACTTCTTTGGATCACGCTTCAAACTTGCGCCGGTCGTCTCCACCTGATCAGCGCTTATGCTCCAACCCTGTATGCCACACCAGAAGTAAAAGACAAGTTCTATGACGTGCTTAGTGCTGCTGTAGCACAAATACCTGCTTGTGAACAACTGTACATCTTGGGTGACTTCAATGCAAGAGTTGGAGCTGATTGGGCCTCATGGCCTTCCTGCTTAGGACACTTCAGTGTGGGAAAAATGAATGACAATGGACAGCATCTCCTTGAACTGTGCACGTACCACAATCTCTGCATCACAAACACCTTCTTCCAAATGAAGCCGCAGCACAGAGTGTCGTGGAGACACCCACGCTCGAAGCACTGGCATCAACTAGATGTGGTCATCACTAGGCGTAATAACCTCAAAAACGTCCTTCTGACACACAGCTATCATAGTGCTGACTGTGATACAGATCACTTGCTAGTTTGCTCCAAGCTCAAGCTGAGACCCAAGAAGCTGTACCTCTCTAAACCTGCTGGAAGGCCCCGCATTGACGCCAGAAAGACGGCAAACTCGGAGAAAGCTGAAAAGTTCAGAGAGACCCTCCAGGAAAATCTGCGCAGAGGCCCTGGGGGCACTGATGCGACATCCAAATGGCAACATCTGAGGGATACAGTTTACAACACGGCCTTGTTGGTGTTTGGAAGAAGAGCTAGAAACACGAACGACTGGTTCAAAGCTAACTCTGATGAGATGATTCCAGTCATTGAAAAGAAGTGTGCTGCACTCCTGGAGTACAAATGCTCCCCGAGCCAGAGTACCCAGCAAGCACTTAGAGAGGCCAGAAGAACAGTACAGCAGACAGCCAGGCGCTGTGCCAACAACCACTGGCTCCAGCTATGCAGCAGCATCCAGACCTGTGCCGACTTTGGTGATCTCAGAGGAATGTACGAGGGTATGAAGAAGGCATTAGGACCCACCCAGAACAAGATGGCACCTCTGAAATCCAAATCTGGTGAAGTCATTGCTGACAGAGCCAAACAGATGGAGCGCTGGTTTGAGCACTACTCCGAGCTGTACTCACACGAGAATGTTGTGGTTGATGCAGCCCTTGATGCCATTGAGCTCCTACCAGTAATGGACGAACTAGATTAAGAACCGACTGTGGATGAACTGAAGAGAGCCATTGACAGCATTGCATCAGGAAAGGCCCCTGGTCAGGATGGTATACCACCAGAGGTAATCAAATGTGCCGTGGACACACTCCTGGAACCCCTACATGAGCTACTGTGCCTGTGCTGGAAAGAGGGTGAGGTTCCACAGGATATGCGCGACGCTAACATTGTAATGTTGTATAAGAACAAAGGAGACAGAAGCGACTGCAACAACTACCGTGGAATCTCCCTCCTAAGTGTCACTGGTAAACTGTTCGCTCACATCATCCTTGGCAGACTCCAGAAGATTGCTGAGACGGTGTACCCCGAATCGCAGTGTGGATTCCGCGCAGAGAGGTCTACCGTTGACATGGTCTTCTCTCTAAGGCAGCTGCAGAAGAAGTGCAGGGAGCACAGAAAGCCACTCTACATAGCCTTCATCGACCTGACCAAGGCCTTTGACTTGGTCAGCAGGGATGGTCTGTTCAAACTGCTCCACAAGATAGGCTGTCCTCCACGGTTACTCAAGATGATCCAGTCATTCCATGAAGACATGAGAGGAACCATCCAATATGACGGCGCATTATCGGATGCTTTCAGAATCAGGAGCGGCGTCAAACAAGGATGCGTGCTTGCTCCGACATTGTTCGGGATCTTCTTCGCACTCCTCCTGAAGCATGCCTTTGGATCTTCAACAGAGGGCATCTTGCTGCACACAAGATCTGATGGGAAACTGTTTAAACTTGCAAGGCTGAAAGCTAAGTCTAAGGTGCGAGAAGTCCTCATCAGAGACATGCTGTTCGCAGACGATGCTGCTGTAGTGTCTCACACAGAAGACCAGCTTCAAAAACTGCTGGACCGGTTCTCCAAAGTATGCAAGGACTTTGGGCTTACCATCAGCCTAAAGAAGACAAACGTACTCAGTCACGATGTTGCCGAATCCCCATCAATCAGCATTGACAACTATACGTTAGAGGTCATCCACGAGTTCATTTACCTTGGACCCACCATCACTGATACCCTGTCGTTGGACACTGAGCTAAATAGGAGGATCAGAAAAGCAGCCACAACTCTGTCCAGATTCAGCAAGAGAGTGTGGAATAACAACAAGCTGTACACTCACACCAAAATGCAAGTCTACAGAGCCTGCATCCTCAGCACCCTCCTTTATGGCAGCAAGACTTGGACCCTGTATGCCCGCCAGGAAAAGAGGCTGAACGTCTTCCACTTGCGCTGCCTCAGGCGCATCCTTGGAATATCATGGAAGGACAGAGTTACCAACACTGCCGTCCTTGAGCAAGCTGGAATCCCAACCATGCACACCCTCCTCAGGCAGCGTCGACTCCACTGGCTTGGCCATGTCCACAGGATGAATGATGGAAGGATTCCAAAAGACATCCTGTATGGTGAGCTAGCCTCTGGCAAAAGACCTCCCGGACACCCCCAGTTGCTCTACAAAGATGTCTGCAAGAGAGACCTCAGAGAGGTAGACATTGAGCTGGACAACTGGGAAGAACTAGCAGACGACCGCAGCAGATGGAGGCAGGGGTTACACAAGGGCCTTCAGAAGGGCGAGATGAGGATCAGACAGCTAGCAGAGGAGAAGCGAGTGCACAGAAAGCACAATAAGGACTTGCCAGATACCCACTACATCTGCAAGAGATGCAGCAAGGACTGTCACTCTCGTGTGGGTCTTCATAGTCACAATAGATGCTGTAAATGAAGTCCTCAATTGAAACTTTAAAGGGCGCGATCCATAGTCTATGCAGACTGAAGGATGCCTACTACTACTACTGTTAAATCAGGGTGCATTAAATTAAGGGTTTACTGTAGATTCAAAAAGGAATTAGGTAAGTTCATGGAGTATTGGCCCATCAATGGCTACTAGATGGTCAAAGATGCATCCCCATGCTCTGATCTCTAGAAGCTGGAACTGCATAAAAGGGAATAGATCACTCAATAATTCCCCTGTTTTGTTCATTCCTTCTGAAACATCTGACACTGGCCGCTGTCAGAAGATAAAATTTTGGGCTAGATGGGCCATTGGTCTAACTCAATATGGCCATTCTTTTGTTCTTCCTTGAGACTGAAGTCACTTAGAGAGATGTCTAGATAAAGACAAAACATAACAAAACAAATATGTTAGCTAGAGGTTTTAACTAATTATTTTAAATCCCTACTTTAAAGAGAATAAGATGTAGTTTAACATGCTTTAGTTGTTCAAAGCTCTGTGTAGGATCCCCCCATAGTAGGGTTCCTTTTGCTCAACTAGCACATGTTAAAATACAACAGGGTAGAGTTCATAGTCCATTTTTATTTAAAATACTTGTCTGGCAATAAACTAGCATCATTGTAAATACTAGTTGAGTCTGGAATTGGATGGAATTTTTATGACAAAACAGCTTCTCAGACGGGGGAAAATATTTATTTTTCTGTACACTATGAGTCAATGTTTCTGAAAAGACCTTTTTACAGATTTCCAGTTTGTGAGAAATTTCAGAACAACTGGTTTCATTCCATTTGGAATCAGACCAAATTTTTAAATGCTAAAATTTCTCACTAACTAGAAATCCCAAATTTTAGCCATCTCTAGTCTAGGGTTTCCACACACCTGTGTTCCAAGACATAGCTTGAGGTAAACCACAAACATTTATGTTCTGAATAGTCATTTGCAGAATGCATAGACGACATTCATAATTGTGTTACTCAGCTTGAGATCATCTTGTCTGATCTTCTATTTAACACAGACACTGAATTTCTCCCACTGATTTGGATAGCTTAAATTTAGACAATAAGTGCAGTTAGTTAAGTGAATTGTATTAATTGTATAGCGTTGTTAAGTAAAATTTATAACTATAACCAGATATTAACTGCATTAACAGAGATGCCCAGGTCTCAGGCTGCTTGGCACACTGAGCTGATGCATGGGAATGTCAAGAAGTTCTGTGGCACCTTATAGACTAACAGATCTTTTGGAGCATAAGCTTTTGTGGGCAAAGACCCACTTCTTCAGATGCATCTGAAGAAGTGGGCCTTTGCCCACAAAAACTTATGCTCCAAAAGATCTGTTAGTCTATAAGGTGCCACAGGACTTCTTGTTGTTCTTGAAGATACAGACTAACACCGCTACCTCTCTGATACATGCATGGGAATGTGTAACTCTAAACATGTGCTCTGCTTCTCGGAGAATATGACTGTTGCACTGCCTGCGTGCATGGGCAGGAAAGACCCTGGGGCTGAACTGGAAAGCAGAGCAAGGCAACAATAATGGGGTCCAGAACCAGAACTTCCGTGAATCAGAGTCAGGCCTGTTTATTTATGGTACTGCAAGCAGTGGGGAAGCGTCCCCAACTAGCTAATAAACCTATTTACAGGGATTTTCCAGCAAGGCCTGTAAGAAACAATATAACAATCACCCAGCACCTTCACTCAGCAACCCTTCACAGCAGAGAGTCCTACTCCCAGCTGCCTGAGCCCGGGTAAATCATTCCTTTAAAGGCCCCTGACTCTGTCTGTTTCACCAAGGTTTATTTCATTTCTCTCCCCTTCTCCTTCCCTTATCCCCTGTGGGCCTTTAAGCAAGTCTGGGCTATATTTAAATTTTGCTGTGCTTAGTCCAACCCCTCCAAAATTCCTTTGTGACACAGGGGAGAAGGACTGCCATACTGCACAAATGAATTTTGCTCTCACCTTGAAACAGGAACTTTCCCTTCCAGTCTAGGCCAGAGGCTTCTGTATCCAGCCACTTCCCAAGAACCAGTGCCCATAATGTGAGGTGAAGAAACCAGTAGCTGCCCTTAGGAAGCCAACAAGCAGCTACAGGTAGTTCAGGACTTTCGTCCCTTTTCTCTTAGTATTTGCCTGAACACAAAACACTATTAAACAGGTTCCATTTATTCATATAACATTTCCCCATAAAATACTTCAGGTATAAGGGAGCCAGCCTCCATTATTTCACTCCAGTGATTCTCAGTCTGTGGGGTGTGTCCAAATAATGACTCCAGACTCCATGGTGATTGGACTATCAGCTAGTAGCACACGGATATAGATAAGTGATGTAGAACAGAACACCCACTCCTCAGAAAGGCTGTGTGGTTTAGTAACTTGAGCATGGGGTTTGGCACAAGGAGAGCTGAGTTCTAATTTTGGCAACACTATTAAATCCATATTGAGGTTCTAAAGTATGTCACTTCACCCCTCTAAGGCTATGTCTTCCCTGCGCAGAAGATCAACCCAGAGTCAATCTTCCAGTGTTCAATTTTGCATACCTAGTAGGGACATGCAGAATTGAACAATCTGGGTTTGACAGTTGACCCCTTTACTCCTCAATATCATGAGGAGTAAGGGAGGTTGATGGGAGTGTTTCTCCCATTCACCTCCCTCAGTGAGGACAGCCACATAAGTCAGTTGTAGATTAGTCGATTTCAGCTACGCAATTGCTGTAGCAGAAACTGCTTATCTACAATCAACTTTAAAGTCTAGTGTAGATCTGCCGAAATCTACATTTCCCTTTCTATAAAATTGACTGTTCAAAGTCATTTTTTCAGACTATTGAAAACACAAGGTGCTCAGAGCGAAGTATTACCGTGTGCTTAACAGTGCCTTGACTCTCTGTGCACACACAGATACACCCTAAACCAGGAGAACAGAATGAATGGAAGTTGGCTCCTTCCAGATCATCCAGAGCATGTCCGTGAGGGGAAACAGCAGCGTTTCTTCTCGGTGAAGCAATAGGCTTTACAATCCTATCCCTGTACGAGATCTTTAGCTAAAGAAACTAGCACATCTTTTGAAGTACTGAAGAACTGGTGCGAAGGATTCTGGGCCTTGCAGTCATGTGAGAAAATATGAGGGTGGGTGGATGGGTAAAAAGTTGCAACTTTGAGGACCAAAAAAGGAACAAAAACCTCCAAGAACCACTGCTCTAATTTACCCTTCTCTAAACTATGAGCAATCAGCATACAGCAGTTAGTGTCATCTAGTGTCATCTCAGCCATTGGCCTCTTCACTCAACCTTGCAGTAGTACACTAATAGAGATGACTGGCCATAACAATAGTTCTCTTTGTTCATATAGGACACACAAGTTGAAAAGGCCCATGGTACCTTGAGAGAGGAGAGCGAATGTGTAAGGGAAGGGTCATGACACAAATTGCTCAGTATTTTGCCTGCTCCTTGTTTAACAGAAATTATACATTAAGATGTGAAGAATGTCGCGCACAACACTGGACTGGAAGATGAGTGCACTTCTCTTGCTCATGTGTTTAGTTACAAGGGAAGAAAACTCCTCCAGAGATGCAGCTTTCTTTCTCTTTGATTACCAGCCAGATATCAGTGTTTGGCAAATGTTCCACCAAAGCAGCAAGCTAAGAGATATTGGATCTCAGGGCCTAGGTGCCATCTCATTTATTTCAAGGATTCATTGAATAATTTTGCTTAATTAACATTCTAAAACCCCATCATTTATGTAAAAGTAATAATCTATACCTTTAAGAAGCAGAGTTTTTGCATCAAGAGTTCCTGCTTCCTTGTTCAAGGAGAGCTTCAAGGATCAATGAACTTGAGTGGAAAACACATCAGACCTAGAGGGGAAAAAGATCAAGACAATAAATCACTGAGAAGAGAAAGGATATCACAGTAGAAAGCTATTTGAGTAGATTTGCTTCTCTGCCACCACTGTTACAACACTTGCTCTGAAATGGACTTTCTTTCTAAACTTACCTGTCTCCGCAGTGCTTCCTCAATAGCCAAGCAGACTCTTGGGAGCTCCTTCCACAGCACTGCCTACTTTCCCTAACCACAAAAGGTGCCTTCCAAGTAACACATCCAATGCTGCAGAAAGGCCCAGAATGCAGACTCAGTGTATAACACAGGTGGTCCAATGGGACCCTCCTTCAAGTGTGTTGCACATGGAAAGTGAAACATAATTTTAGAAGCTGTTCTCATGGATTGCAAAAGGTTAGAGGTTAATGTCTTGCATCATGTGAACACGGGTTCCATGTTGCTTTCACGAGGACACTTTTCTAGCTGTTCTCAGGCTGTCACTTTTCACTTTGCATTACCAAGGAGATGCCATGAGATCAGTTGTCTCTCCCCCTGCTCTGACACTGGAACTAATTCACTAATATTTGCCCATAAGTTAAGGAAATATGAATTGGATCCTTGGACTATAAGATGGATAGAAACCTGGCTAGACAGTCAGGCCCAACGGGTAGTGGTCAATGGGATCAATATCTGGATGACAGTTGGTTTCAAGTGGAGTGCCGCAAGGCTCGGTACTGGGGCTGGTGTTGTTCAACATCTTTATTAATGACCTAGATAAGGAACTGGATTGTACCTTCAGCAAGTTTGTGGATGACACAAAACTAGGGGAAGAGGTAGATAAGTTGGAGGGCTATAAACTAGTAACACTAGATGTGCACAAGTCCATGGGTCTGGATTTAATGCACCCCAGGGTACTGAGGGAATTGGCAGAGGTCATTGCTGAACCTTTGGCCATTATCCTTGAAAACACTTGGAGATCAGGGGAGATATTAGATGACTGGAAGAAGGCAAACATAGTGCCCATCTTTAAAAAAGGAAAGAAGGACAATCCAGGGAACTATAGACCTGTCAGCCTTACCTCAATCCCTGGGAAAATAATGGAGGGAATCCTCAAGGAATCCATTTTGGAGCAATTGGAAGAGGGGAAAGTGATCAAAAGTAGCCAACATGGATTCACCAGGGGCAAGTCCTGCCTGACCAATCTGATTAGCTTCTATGACGAGGTAACAAGCTCTATGGACATGGGGAAGTGGAAGTCAGTGCATGTGATATACCTTGACATCAGCAAGGCTTTTGATACGGTCTCCCACAACATTCTTGTCCATAAGTTAAAGAAATATGGATTGGATCCTTGGACTATAAGATGGATAGAAAGCTGGTTTGATGGTTGGGCCCAACAGGTAGTGGTAAATGGCTCAATATCTGGATGGCGGTGTGTTTCAAGCAGAGTGCCACAAGGCTCGGTTCTGGGGCCAGTGTTATTCAACATCTTTATTAATGACCTGGAAGAGGGACTGGCTTGCACCCTCAGCAAGCTTGCGGATGACACAAAACTAGTGGGAGAGGTAGATTCCTTGGAGAGTAGAGAGAGAATCCAGAGGGACCTGGATAAATTGGAGGACTGGGCCAAAAGAAATCTGATGCAGTTCAATAAGGAGAAGTGTAGAGTCCTGCACCTGGGGAGGAAGAATCCCAAGCATTGTTACAGGCTGGGGACTGACTGGCTCAGCAGCAGTACGATGGAAAGGGACATAGGGGTTATGGTGGATGAAAGGCTGGATATGAGTAAACAGTGTGCCCTTGTAGCCAAGAAGGCTAACGGCATGCTAGGGTGCATTAGGAGAAGCATTTCGAGCAGATCTAGAGAAGTAGTAATTCCTCTTTATTTGGCACCGGTGAGGCCACATCTTGAATATCGTGTCCAGTTTTGCCCCCCCCCCCAGTATAAAAAGGATGTGGATTTGCTGGATTCAGCGAAGGGCAACAAAAATGATTAAGGGTCTGGAGCACAAGACCTATGAGGATGGGCGGAGGGATTTGGGCTTGTTTAGTTTACAGAAGAGAAGATTTAGAGGTGATTTAATAGCAGCCTTCCTGAAGTGGAGCTCTAAAAAGGAGGGTGAGAAACTGTTCTCAGTGGTGTCAGATGGCAGAACAAGGACTAATGGTCTGAGGTTGAAGAGGGAGAGGTGTAGGTTGCATATTAGGAAAAACTACTTCACCAGGAGGGTGGTGAAGCATTGGAATGCGTTGCCTAGAGGGGTGGTGGATTCTCCATCCCTCGAGGCTTTTAAGTCTCGGCTTGACAAGGTCCTGGCTGGGATGCCTTAGTGGGGGTTGATCCTGCTTGAAGCAGGGAGCTGGACTAGATGACCTCCTGAGGTCCCTTGCAGCCCTATGATTCGATGAGTCTATGATAACACCACCTGCCTTCAAGAAGGACCTGGATTGTTCTGACCCTATGGATCTTAATTTGCCTTGAAAGCCAATGATGTAAAACTGATCAAAGTGAGAATTCAATCATACCGTATATACAGAAGACTATGCTTTTAGCAAAGATGTTTTAAGGACATGTCATAAATTTCCAGGCCAATGGACACCGGCCCCCCTCTGTTTGTTAACGTTCGTACTAAAAAGTCTTCAGATCACAAGCTACAGACATTCATGCCCGTTCTCCTGCACAACAAACTGCCCACCATGCCCGAACTCTCAATTAATAGCAGTTGCCATATTACTAAAACTGTTATTTTGACAAAAAGTGTGTTATAGAACATTTGCTAGTGTACATTAAAGCAATAAACAAACAATAACTGTCATAATCAACCTTAAATGTGTTTTTTTACCGTGTTCATTCAGTATCCCACTCATTTAAATGATTCCATTATTCAGTTAAATTAACAATCAACTTTATTTCCATAATAACGCATATAAACAAATATGTTTCAGAGCACTAGACAGTGGTGCAGGTTTTCCACTGCATGTCAGGCTAGCTTTTTGGTTTCCGTATTTTGCTGGAAAATAGGATTTTCCTACTTCATCTCTTATTTGATCAGCAAATAAGTTTGTTTTAAATTAAAAAGAAAAAGATTAAAGGACAGATTTTTCTTTCAGTTACTGTCACTCGTCTATCATTAGTGGATAGGAGATAAGAATAAAGCTGGATAAATCAAATTTACTGTTTACATTGTATTTCCCCAATTGTAATTTTGAGTAAAATGTTCACTGCCAAGGGGGAATAAACATATTTGTCTAGAAGTGGAAAATTAAATATCCTTTCTGATAACAAGTCTCATTACAGAGCAATTGAAATGGACAATGTGCTGGACAATTTCACATTAAGAAAAAAAACAACAACTAAATACACACTGTATGCTGACTACAACTCAGAGCACCTGGTTTAAGTCATCATGACTTAATGTTAAAGTGAAGCCCTGAAATTACAGGGTTAACATATGTGGATTTGTTTATTCAATATTAGCAAGAGGCCACACATACAAGAGGGCTTTTTCTAGAGATGACATAATGTAGCGTTTAAAAACGTGGGGTGAAAGTTTTCCTTTCATCTGTCAATGGGAAATATGTCTGTGCACTGCAGCAAATTACTGCCTTGCGGCTGAAAATGCTCTTTGTAAAGCCTCGGTTCTAAGGCAGGTACATAATCATCTATTCAGCAAGGCCTGACATAACTGTAGTCTCATGAGGGATCTGGAGTCTTTGAACTTGATTTCACAGCAGAACTGCTTTGATGGGGTCTGATTTCAGATGGCATTCCTCTCTAAGACTCAGAGCTGCCGCACACCCTTTACGAGATTGCCAGAAATAAATTTTGCCCCCCCAGAAATACAGTAGCAGCACTCGGGTGTACATGTTATTGGGATATGTATTCCTGAGACACCTGATAGTCATGGAAAAATGATAACCCTTTAGTTACAATGCAGTAAGCTGAAAAACATCCTCTGCCTTATGAAAACAGAGTGGAACATGGGTCAGGGCAGTATGGAGTGCAAAACGCATAGCGTTCTATCATCAGGCTCTTGCTCATTTTTCCACTCGACCATTCATGGTGCTGCGGGGCCTGTGGCTGAATCAGTGCATTGTGAGGATGATTCCAATATCTTCTCCGAAAGCAAATGTCACACAGCAGCTCAGTTAAAGGGCTTTCATTACAAAGAATGCATAAAATAGCCATCTCCAGAAGTACAAGATTGTCTACATCAAATTACTATTTACTAATGAACAAATAAGAGATTGTAAAGTCTTTGAAGCAGGGACTGCTTTTTTGTGATGTATTTGTACAGCACCTAGTGAGGTCCTGATTCATAACTAGTGCTCCTAGACATAATGCAATCAGTGAATAATAATGACATCGTATCACAGTGAACGCTGTACCTCAGGCATTTGTTTATGAATATCTGTAGCTTGTGATTTGAAGACTTTTTAGTATGCCAGGTCTTGCACCCGTATAAGAGCACACTCTTCACATTTGTGTTGAAGATCCACCATTTTGTCTTCACAGATATTACTTGTGAACTCCATATGGGACGGAGAGTCTTGAATGCAGCTGTTGGTTTCCCTATCCTGGCATTGATATCCTTATGTGTTCCTCCGTCTCTGCCCATAATACTCCCCAAATAGGTGAACTGCCCCACATCTTCCAGGCCATCCCCTCCCAGCGTGATGGTATTGTTGTTGAGCTGTTTGATCCTCATTGTCTTGGTCTTTCCCTTGCTAATGCTCACACTAAAAAGTCTTCAGATCACAAGCTACAGACATTCATAAACAGGTAGATCCTTCACATCAAATGGCAGGACTTGGTCACAAATGAGGAGCTTTGGAACAGAGCAGGACAAGCACCAACTGAAATTCAAATCAAGAGAAGAAAGTTGGATGGCTAGGCCACATGCTCAGAAAACCATCATCCAGCATAATCTGTTCAGGTCTGGCTATGGTCTGAAGAAGTGGGTCTGTCCCACGAAAGCTCACCTAATAAACTATTTTGCTAGTCTTTAAAGTGCTACTTGACTGGTTTTTGTTTTGATCATCCAGCATAGTCCATCAAGCTTTCACATGGAACCCTCAAGGAAAACGCAAAAGAGGAAGACCTCAGACAACATGGAGAAGAAGATCTACTGAGACTGAAGGACAACAACTGGGGTACTCCTGGAGTCAGCTAGAAGTTTTGTCCCAAGACAGAGTGAAGTGGAGGAGACTTGTAGATGACCTATGCTCCACCAAGGGTACAAGGGTTAAGTAGTATCACAGTGAAGAATTTTTACAGTTTTTAGCTACCAAGGTACTTTATAAATACCTAACTTTGAAAATGAGCTAGATTACAAATATTAATGAAAAAAATGAACATAAATATTTAACATTGTTGTTGATTACTCCTCCTGTCCTTTTCATTGGGTTGTGGTGGGTGGGAAGAAAGCCCTTTTATTTTGCTTTGTGTGAACTCAGTTTCCAAAAGTTTGACTGAGGCGACCAGTCACTGAGAAAACCAATCACTCCATCAAGTTTGAAAGTTTCTACCACATTTCTGTGTAAGTCAGCCTGGTTAAATCCAAATTGAAGCACCTCTGGGAATACTTACAGGGTAATCTGACTTGCTCATTTTCTAGCTTCTCATAATGCAGAAAATATTATATTGTGAAGGAGAGTTGGACATCTGATAAAACTGTGCTTCAGCTAAATATCCTTGATTCATAATTTAAGGCCATAACGGACCATTAGATAACCTAGTCTGACCTCCTGTATAGCACAGGCCATTAAATTTTAGCAGGTACCTGTGTGTTGAGCCTAGTAACTTGTGCTTGAGTAAAGCATATCTTTCAGAAAGGCATCTGTCTTGGTCTGAAGTCACGAAGAGAAGGAGAATCCATCATTTTCTTTGGTAGTATGTTCCAGTGAGTAATCACCCCAGTGTTAAACATGTGTCCCTGATTTCTAATGTGACAGGTCTGGCTTCAGATTCTACCCATGATTCTTCTTATGAAAGAACCCTTGAATAATGCATTTTCTCCCATGAAGGCACTGATATAATTGTAATCAAGACACCTCTCCATCATTTTTGATAAAATGAACACTCTGAGCTCTAAAACTCACATTGCAAAGCACTTCCAGATCTTGAATAATTTCTGAGAAAACCCTCTTCAGTTTTTCAGCATCTTTTTCAAAATGCAGGTGCCAGAACTATTCGCTATATTCCAGTATTGATCTCACCAGTGCCCCATAAGTATTTCCTGCTCACTTTCCAAATCTTATCAGTTTAAAGCCTGGTCTACACTCTAACATTGAGTTGGCATAACTACATCACTCAGGTGTATGAAAATCCACATGCCTCAGTGGCATTGTTAAGCCAATCCAAGTCCCCATTTACCTAGCTCTAAATCAGCAGAAGACAACCTTCAGCATGCATGCCACACAAGGCGCTTTTCAGCAGCACATCATGGGAGCTCAGCTCCTCCTCCCCCCATGCTGCTGAGAAGCAGAGAGGGACATGTGAGCCCTGACTGCAAGACACCGGTGGAGGGACATACACCTGGGCTCCAAGCCTGCACCATCTCCCTCACTTCCTGCCTCCTCCACGAGGAGTAGTCCAGCCTCTCTCTGTGCTCTGTGTGGCCTGGGAAGCTGTAGCTTAGTAAGTTGCAGTGCAGGGTGGGGTGAAGGCTGGACCAAGGAGTGTGTGTGTCAAAATGTATCACCAGCACTCTGACCATATGTAGAGGCCAAAAGGTCAAATTTCAGCACTCAGCCTTGGAAAGGTTGCTGACCCCTCTGTTAGCTCAACGGAAGAATTCATCTGTCAGCTTTCCTACTGAACTCCCTCTGTAAGTGTAGGTAATGTCTATGCCAGTCATAGATAATCCATGGCCTATGGGCCACATGTGGCCCATCATGGTTCTGTATGTGGCCTGTGAGACCATTTGTTTACCATTGCCCATGTGCAGGGCTGCCAGAATCCACTGGTTTCCATTTGTGTATTTTTTTCCTCTGCTGGTACTACTAAGGTGACATGCACATAAAGCAAGGGTGTGTGAAGTGAGGTGGGTGCTGATTGCACACAACATTGGCTGTGCACTCTTTCTGCAGCCAATCAAAGCACAGCTACAGTTCCATCATCACACCCCACGAATTCTAGGTGCATGAGTGCATTTAGCAAAACTACCCAATCCCCAGAGACTGCACTGGTTACGACTGTCTTGTGGCCCACTGAGATGAAGGAGGACCACTCACTCACGAAGCCCACTCCTTAGACTAGATTGCCTGGCACTGGTCTACACTGAAGCACTCAGTGGTGTGGCTGTGCTGCTGTAGCTTTTCAAGTGTAGACAAGCCCTTAAGTACCAGTCCATTCAGGAATCTCATGGCACAATGGAACATAAACTAATTATGCTTCACTATACCTCTGTGAAATACATTGGCACGACTGTCCTCATTTTATAGATGGGCAAGGTGAGGCATGGAAGTTTAGATGACTTACTCCAGGTCAAACAGATAGTGAGCAACAGAATCTAAAATGCTGCTTAGGTGTCCTATTTCTCCCTTTCTTACTGTGACTCCAAGAGATACTCTCATAGGTGACGTCTACACTATAGCAATCTGTCGACAGAAGTTACTGTCGGAAGCGATCTTCTGGCACAAATTCTGTCGACAGATTACGTCCATACACAAAAGTGGATCAAAAGAGCAACCCCCTCTGCTGACAGTGAGCAGCCAGACTGCCCTGCTGCTCTCTCGGCAGAATAGCTAACCAGAAGCTTAGCAAACAGGGCTGCCTGGTAAGCCAAAAGCCCTGTCTGTCAATAGAGGCTCCTGCGGGACCATCTATGTGGTTTTTTTGTTGACAGAAACTGTCAACAAAGATGTTAGTCATCATCACAGAGAGGCAGAACATTGTTTGCAGAAGTGCTGAGTTTTGTCGACAAAAAGCATTTTGTGAGTAGGTGCTCCATGAATTTGTTGACAAAACTCTCCAGTGTAGACATAGCCATACACTTGACATTTTGCCTTTTATTCTTAATGCTGGGGTCGTGCAGCTTTTTCATTTGCTCAGAGACAAGTACTTTTTACGGCTTTTTGATGTAAATGAAAACTGAATGTTGCTATTGGATGGTAGGCAATTCCACCCTGTCTTTCATAACATTGGTGAAAAGTTACACTACATTGGGTCAAAACAAAAAAGCAGTCAAGTAGCACTTTAACAAAATAATTTATTAGGTGAGCTTTCATGGGACAGACCCACTTCTTCATACCATAGCCATACCAGAACAGACTCAATATTTAAGGCATAGAGAACCAAAACAGTAATCAAATTGAGAAATCAGAAAAAAAATTATCAAGGTGAGCAAATCAGAGAGCAGAGGGGCGGCGGGGGGGTGGGGGGGAGTCAAGAATTAGTTTAAGCCAGGTATGCCAAAGAGCCCCTATAATGTCCCAGTATCGGAGGGGTAGCCGTGTTAGTCTGGATCTGTAACAGCAACGAAGGGTCCTGTGGCACCTTATAGACTAACAGAAAAGTTTTGAGCATGAGCTTTCATGAGCACAGACTCACTTCATCAGATGCTGGTCTTGGAAATCTGCAGGGCCAGGTATAAATAAGCCAGAACAAGGGTGGGGATAACAAGGTTAGCTCAGTCAGCAAGGGTGAGGCTTACTACCAGCAGTTGATCTGGAGGTGTGAACACCAAGGGAGGGGAAGCTGCTTTTGATTTAGCCAGCCATTCACAGTCTTTGTTTAAGCCTGAGCTGAGGGCGTCGAATTTGCAGATGAATTGTAGCTCAGAAATTTCTCTTTGGAGTCTGGTCCTGAAATTTCTTTGCTGTAGGATAGCTACTTTTAAGTCTGCTACTGTGTGGCCTGGGAGATTGACGTGCTCTCCTACGGGACAAGGCCAAGGCCTGTGAAAGTGGGGGATCATTGTCCAGGATGGGTTGTAAATCCCTGATGATGCGCTGTAGAGGTTTTAGCTGAGGACTGTAGGTGATGGCTAGTGGTGTTCTGTTGGTTTCTCTCTTGGGCTTGTCCTGTAGTAAGAGGCTTCGTGGCACACGTCTGGCTCTGTTGATCTGTTTTTTCATTTTATCAGGTGGGTATTGCAGTTTCAAGAATGCTTGGTAAAGATCCTGTAGGTGTTTGTCTCTGTCGGAGGGGTTGGAGCAAATGAGGTTATATCTTAGTGCTTGGCTGTAGACAATGGATCGTGTGGTGTGTCTGGGATGGAAGCTGGAGGCATGAAGGTAGGCGTAGCAGTCAGGTTTATGGTACAGGGTGGTATTGATGTGGTCATCGTGTATTAGCACCGTGGTGTCCAGGAAGTGGATCTCCTGTGTGGACTGTTCCAGGCTGAGGTTGTTGTTGGGGTGAAAGTTGATGAAGTCCCGGTGGAATTCCTCCAGAGTCTCCTTCCCATGGGTCCAGATGATGAAGATGTCATCAATGTAGCGTAAGTAGAGATCGGGTGTTAGTGGACGAGAGCTAAGGAAACACTGTTCCAGGTCAGCCATGAAAATATTGGCATATTGAGGGGCCATGTGGGTACCCATAGCTGTGCTGCTGATTTGAAGGTATATATTGTCACCAAATCTGAAATAGTTGTGTATGAGGATAAAGTTACAGAGCTCAGCCATCAGATGTGCTGTAGCATCATCAGGGATACTGTTCCAGACAGCATTTTTTCCATCTTTGTGTGGGATGTTGGTATAGAGAGCCTCTACATCCATGGTGGCTAGGATAGTGTTTTCTGGTAGGTCATCAATGTATTGCAGTTTTCTCAGGAAGTCAGTGGTGTCTCGGAGATAGCTGGGAGTGCTGGTGGCATAGGGTCTGAGGAGAGAGTCCACATAACCAGACAGTCCTTCAGTGAGAGTGCCAATGCCCAAGATGATGGGGCGTCCAGGATTTCCAGGTTTGTGGATCTTGGGTAGTAGGTAGAATAGCCCCAGATGGGACTCTAGAGTTGTGTTGGTATAAATCTGTTCTTGGGCTTGTGTAGGGAGTGTCCTGAGCAGATGGTGTAGTTTCTTAGTGTATTCCTCGGTGGGATCTGAGGAAAGTAGCCTGCAAAATTTGGTTTTGGAGAGTTGTCTGGAAGCCTCCTTCTGGTAGTCAGACCTGTTCATGATGACAGTAGCTCCTCCTTTATCTGCCTCTTTGATTATAATGTCAGGGTTGTTTCTGAGGCTGTGGGTGGCATTGCGTTCTGCACAACTGAGGTTGTGAGGCAAACGATGCTGTCTCTCCACAATTTCTGCCTGTGCGCGTTGGCGGAAGCATTCTATATATAGGTCCAGACTGTTATTTCTACCCTCAGGAGGAGTCCACGTGGGGTTATTCTTCTTGTGCTGCTGGGAGGGTGTCTGTGTAACGGTGTGCTGGTCAGTGTTGTGTTGAAAGTATTCTTTGAGTCTAAGATGGTGAAAGTAGGCTTCCAGATCAACGCAGAACTGTATTATGTTTGTGCAGGTGGTGGGGCAAAAAGAGAGTCCCCGAGAAAGAGCAGATCTTCTGCTGAGCTGAGTGTGTAGCTGGACAGATTGACGATATTGCTGGCTGAGTCAGTGGCACCACTGCTGTGGCTCTGTGTGGCAGGCAGGAGTTTAGACAGCCTGCAGTCCTTTTTCCTCTGTAGAGTAGTGAAGTGTCTAATGTAAATCTCCTGTCTTATTTTAGTAAACTTCAGCGGTGTGGAAGTTTTTGTTGAAGGTTGTTTTTTTATGAAAGACTCCAGATTTGAGAGCTCTTTTTTGATGTTCTCCTGTTTGTTGTACAGGATGCTGATTAGGTGATTCCTCAGTTTCTTCGAGAGCGTATAGCATAATTCCTCACTGTCGTCTGTGCGGTATGTAGATGCATGTCCCAGAAAGTTTGCATCCTGGTTCAAACTATGTTTTAATGTGTTGAATTTGAATATGAAAGAGCGTTCAACAGCTTCTCTTTGTAAAGCAGACTGGAAATTCTTCTTCAACAAAATGCAGACTCTTAAGTCATTAACAGAATGGCCCATTCAATTAAAATGTAGACTAACTGGTTTGTGGATGAGGAAAGTTTTGATGTCTGTTTTGTGCCCATTACCTCTTTGTCTGAGAGAGTTTGAAGTCTGTCCAATATACAAAGCATCTGGGCATTGTTGGCACATGATGGCATATATGATGTTAGTTGAGGAGTGTGAGAATGTGCCCGT
Source organism: Carettochelys insculpta (assembly GCF_033958435.1). Classification (NCBI taxonomy): domain Eukaryota; kingdom Metazoa; phylum Chordata; order Testudines; family Carettochelyidae; genus Carettochelys; species Carettochelys insculpta. Next base: position 194,378,944 of record NC_134139.1, read on the forward strand.
GATTTTGTGAGTAACCTGGTTAGGTCCAGTGATGGTATGGCCAGAATAGATATGTGGACAAAGCTGGCAGTGGGCTGCTGAAGTCTCTTTCGTATTCAAACACGACACATTAACACGTGGTTTGAACCGGGATGCAAACTTTCTGGGACATTATACGGGCTCTTTGGTATACTTGGCTTAATCTAATTCTTGACTCCCCCCCCCACCCCTCTGCTCTCTGATTTGCTCACCTTGATAATTTTTTTTCTGATTTGTTAACTTTGATTACTGTTTTGGTTTTCTATGTCTTATATATTGAATATGTTCTGGTCTGGCTATGGTCTGAAGAAGTGGGTCTGTCTCACAAAAGCTCACCTAATAAATTATTTTGTTAGTCTTTAAAGTGCTACTTGACTGCTTTTTGTTTTGATAGTATATAGACTAACACAACTCCTTCTCTGTTACTATATTGGGTCAGAATTCCACAAGAAATATCTCTCAGATCTCTCACTGGTCTCCCATACAAAAAGACAGGAATTTTCGGCTAAGCCTGTGGATTCAATATTTCATAATAGTATATTAATACAGCTTTCCAATTACATTTTTTCCTTCTTTGAAACATACATTAGTTTTAAGAGCCCTAAGAGTGCACAAGAAAGAAAAGAGGGAAAATACTGTACCTATTGCACACTCTAGTGGAAATTCTTTCAAGTGAAGTTGAATGCCAGGCTTTTGAAAGGCCTTGGAAACACATTTTCAAGAGCCTTTTACTCACACCTGGGATCGGCTTTTCAGAGGACCTCAACACCCAGCCACTCCCATTGTCATGTTGAATAAGAGCTTAAAACATTGGGGGATTGTCTTCACTACCTCCTTACTTCAAAGAGAGGATGGTAAGTAGCGTGTTGGGAGTTTATTAATGAAGTGCTGCAGTGCATATGTAGCACTTCATTAATAAACTCCCAACACCCTACTTATCATGCTCCCTTCGAAGTAGGGAGGTAGTGTAGACACAGCCTGGGTCTAATTCTCCTTTGTATTTATATCTGTGCCCTGTGAGTTGCAGTTGGGTACAAAATGCTACCAAACCAGAAAAGAAGCAGTTTAAACCCACTTTGCGTGGATATAAATGATTACACAAGGTCCAGGAATATGGGGCTCGCCCCCTGATGCCAACACAATTACTATTGTTTTACACCGGTATAAGTGCACTAGAAATCTAGCCTGGCATTTAAAGCAGAGATGGACCCAAGCCACAAAACTCTGATCTTGTTTCAAATCTGAAGATTCTGAAAGTTTAAAGTTGTTTCGATCTGGGGTTTGATAATAAGGATCTGTGAAAAAATGACATTGGCTCTGGTACCATTAGGAGGATGATAATTGCTATTCTCTATTTCTCAGTGGCGAACTAGAATAAAACCAAATTTTCCTGGAAGATAAAGGTAATTTTGCTTATAGAAAATATGTGTGGTATTCCATTGTCTGGAATACAATGCAGCTTATTTAAATAAGTTTACTTAAGTGGTACTTAATGTTATCCTTGTATAGTTCTTTTAATAGTGAACTGTAATGTACTTTCCATCCTTCAACCCCTCTGCTCTGATTGGCTAGTACAAATCCCTCTGCTCTTGGCTACTGTCCTCCGAACTTTCCAGCTCCTCACATCAGCAATGTCTTAGCCCTCCTTCTGTAGCTCTTACCGCCCCCAACTTTATCACTCTTGGCCCCAGTCTTTGTTCATTGGGAAACGTAAGCCTCAAGCAGGGACATCACTTTACGAGGGAGGGGGAAGGTCAGGCAGCAGCATTAAGTTGTTTGTTCCTAAACTCACGACATACATGTCACCCACGTCAGCCTCTTTTTGGGACCAGGGTAGTAGGCAATGCCAACAGGCTTTGCAAATCCACCAGTCCTGCAAAATTCCACAAGCAATTGGTGTATGGGGGTGGGGGTGAGGGATAAGACTGCTGAAATCACCCCCTTATTCAGGAGAGTTGGTATCTTCCGTTTCCTTGACACCCAAGAGACAACACAATAAGATGTTCCAGCTGGCAAAATTAGTACTGCGTCACCACCCTGACTCCTCCTGCCCACTGGTCTCTGGAGAACCAAAGATCCCAGAGTGAACTGGGTGTAACAGAGATGTGATGGAGCAGCACGGCCTCCAGAAATAGAGCAGAGCTCTCTTCGGGCGAGGGAGGTAGCATGGAGAAACCAGAGGCCTGATCTGTGTCACAAGGTGATGAGGATAAGGTTTGCGGGGCAGTAAGGCAAAAGTGTTTGCGTTCATCCTTTGGGGTAAAATCACATTGCAGTAGTGTCACCCCGGGATTATTATTTTACTCATTATTTTTATTGGTGGTAGCATCCAGGGGCCCCATTCAGGATCTAGACTCCATTGTGCTGTACAAAGCACACATGGTCCCAGCTTTGAGAAGCTGATAATTAATTTAAGAGAACATAAGAGCTGATGAGATCTGACCCCGTGGCCTCGTTTACTAAACCTGTGGTTTTCAACCTGTGGTCCACAGACTGTGTCTAAGAGGTGTGCACAAAATGACTGTGAAAATAAAATTGCAGATCCCAGAAAAGGGATCTTTCCATAGAGGGCATTCTCTTAATTTGTCACTAGGGTAATGGCAGGATGCGGCAGCCTCCAAAATGGAATTTGCTTTCCCTGCTTCGGTAAACTCAGGATTTTTTCCAATCCAGGAAAGCACATTGGATAAACTTTTCAGACACCAGACCTGGCAACTGACAATCTAGAGGCTGTAGGTCTAGTTACAATTACAGGTCTTGTTCAGAAGGACTTCAGAGGATGAAAGAGCCTGCTGATCTTGATGGAAGAAAATACTTAACACAGCAAATCTATTCTTGAGGTGATAGAAGGCATTTTGGTGTGTGTGAACAGCAAAAGCTAGAAAACAGATTAAATATTAGGAAATATGTAAAGGCAGTGAAGCTTATTCTCATCTCATTTACTGTAGTTTTACTCTGCTGTAGCCCCACTGACAAAGACAGAGGAACATCAGGCCCAATTTACTATGTAACCTCTACCGCCAAGAGAAAGTGGGTTTTGGAGTTATAGCAGCCTCTCTAAAAGCCATTGTCAGAGATCAGATCTGTATTACAGGGTCACAAGTCAGCGAGCCTGTCCACCTTCCAGAACTCAGCAGCCATGGAAAGAAATGCAATGGACTTAATGAGCAGTGCCACACATCCCATGACAGTGCAAGACAAGACAGTCTCAGCCTACCCTTCTACCGGCACTACAGAGCCTTCTTGTATTGAGTATGTGCAATTACTGGTGGCTGCTTAGTCATAATTGCTCCAGCTCAGTGATTACTAGGAAATAACTGACCTCTTGTCTCTTTTATTTTTTATTAGCCATGATCCTGAGCTGAAGTCCAGACTTCCTTTATCTCCTTCCTCTCAATACACTGATGCTCCACTACCTGAAATCAAATCCGGAGCTGAAACTCACCAATTTATTAGCCTGTCTGGTAAGAACAGATTTCAGCAATCTCCCTCATGTGAGTAAGTTGTGGAGAGTAACATGAAAAGCTAATTTGCTTGCAACACAGTTCAGGTGTTGCTTAGCACAGAGAATATCCTTCAAGCAAGGTCTGATGATTCATTTTGTTTCAGTGATAATCTTGTTCATAAATTATCTATTTCAGAATGGGGGTTTATTTATTTTTGATTAGTATAAACAGATGCAAAGCAGTGAGCAAATTAGGAGTGCCATTGCATTTAAGGTTGTGGTCACAGCTTCTGTTTAAAAATGGACAATTCAGAGTCCCTTGAAATCAACATACTTACTGGATTCCTTGAAAATTTGGAGTGCCTGAGGAGACTATCTCCAACCTTGCAGAGCCTCCTAAGCTACCCATGAATGTGTAGAGGTGCCATTTGCTTTCCGTCATATCTTTCCTGCTTAAAGGATGTCATTTTGAAGTGTCATTTTGATAGAATCCACAGGCTGGTGTGGATTTTCTCATCGAACTGCTGAGTAGCTTTAGTGACCCAAATATGAAGTCCTTTGAGATGGGGACTACAGACATATAAGCCCTGAAAAAATAGTCATTTTCAGAAAGTTTCTAGGTTTTATTATTTTGTTATTTTTTGTGGAGCATTGGAAATAAAACTATATTGGCAGTGTAGGTCAAAATGACCCGAAATGGACTCTTTTTTTAATCCATGCCAGTGTCTGGCATCCACTAAATCCTTGAGGGAGCCAAATTCTGAACAGTATTTAAGAAAATGGCCACTGCTTTGCTTGAGCATCTGTATAGTCTGGAAGGACTAAAGAGCCCTTGGGCCAATAAAGAAAAAATATTGGGGGTTGCGGGGAGTGGGTTCTGTGCACATACTTCATGCTTGCCTGGACAGTATGAGGGAACTTACAATACCACTGTCCCTAATAAGCACATTGCTACTGCCATTTCTGGGCCTAGTCTCTGGACATCTATGCAATAAAGATTTAATAATGCTTGTCTCTGTTACAATATTTTCACTGTATGAGGAAGTTTACTGTGAATAGTGCACAAATAGGTGGAAGCCGTGCTAACCAAAATATTTGTTATGTTGGGTTGGAGGGGACTTGGACGGGATAACTTTTCCCCTCTTTTTATTGTTTGATAGTAGTAGATTGAATCCTCTGGGTGAGAATGAATGGGCTGAACAGGAGACAAAAAGCTTGTGCATTTCAGTGGTGTTGCGGGAAGAAGGGTAAAGTGTCCTGGTGCACTGCTGAAAAGGACAGCGTTAATGTTGATCAGACAATCTTTATTGCAAATTTCTTGGTTTCTGAAATTAGACTTCTTCCTCAATTTAATGTTCCACATGGAGGCAACATATCAGAAAGCAACTGAATTCTGTGTTGGTGTAGTTTTTTTTGCCACAGAACAACATTAAAGCAGAAATAAAGCCTGAACGCTAAATGAAAGAAGGGGGCTTTCAGGAGGAGTTTCAAGAAAGTGAGGCTGGGTCTACACTTTCCATGGAAGAGCAAACACTTAGATTCAATCTTTTGAGGCACCATTTTGTGTATGCATGAAAGGGTGAGTTCTGGAGTCAATGTCATCCCCAGAACTCCTTACAAGCTGCAAGGATTAAGGAATGCTGATGGCAGGAGCAGTCATGTCAACAGTCTGCAGTGGAGACAGGGACAAATATTGATGGCTGCAAAATCGATTTTTGGTTTGCAATTGGCACACCTAAAATTGTGTAGCACCCATCAGTATTGAAGGTAAGTGTAGACTTGGCCTCACAGACATCTCAAAGCACAGGTGAGGAAACGAGAGGATTCTGCATGGTATTGTATTCATTGTTTACTTTTCAAGTCTGAAGCGTGGCAGAGTTGAAAGTCAGATGGAAATGCCAGCTTATGCTGTATAACATTTAGTGAGTTGCCAAACTTGCTGATGAGGCTGATTTAAAGAGATTAACATATATAGTCAATTCACACTTATCCAGACCCCTCTTATCCTTAACCTTCCATTCTCTGAAATTGGGTTGGGACACCAGTGGTGCATTATTCATATGGAAACATGATAACTGCTGTATGAGATCAGATTTGTGGTTAGAGCCAGCCCTAAATCAAATGGCACCCCAGGTGAGGAGTGTTTTCATCAACCTCCTTCGATTTGTTAAACTTTGAAGTACTGTATTTTTGTTGCATTTATTACCATTTCACAACTTTGTTCCATGATTTGCATGAATGATTTATCCTTGTCATACATTCTTCATGTTTTAAAACCAACTACACTTGTGCAATTACACAATAAAATGAGGTTTGCAATTTCACAGATGAGCTCTTTCTTCAGTTCATTCTTATATCTCACTAGCTGCGTCTACACGTGCACGCTACTTCGAAGTAGCGGCACCAACTTCGAAATAGCGCCCGTCACGTCTACACGCGTCGGGCGCTATTTCGAAGTTAACTTCGACGTTAGGCGGCGAGACGTCGAAGTCGCTAACCTCATGAGGAGATAGGAATAGCGCCCTACTTCGACGTTCAACGTCGAAGTAGGGACCGTGTAGACGATCCGCGTCCCGCAACGTCGAAATTGCTGGGTCCTCCATGGCGGCCATCAGCTGGGGGGTTGAGAGATGCTCTCTCTCCAGCCCCTGCGGGGCTCTATGGTCACCGTGGGCAGCAGCCCTTAGCCCAGGGCTTCTGGCTGCTTCTGTGGCAGCTGGGAATCTATGCTGCAGGCACAGGGTCTGCAACCAGTTGTCAGCTCTGTGTATCTTGTGTTGTTTAGTGCAACTGTGTCTGGGAGGGGCCCTTTAAGGGAGCGGCTTGCTGTTGAGTCCGCCCTGTGACCCTGTCTGCAGCTGTGCCTGGCATCCCTATTTCGATGTGTGCTACTTTGACGTGTAGACGTTCCCTCGCTGCGCCTATTTCGATGTTGGGCTGAGCAACGTCGAAGTTGAACATCGACGTTGCTGGCCCTGGAGGACGTGTAGACGTTATTCATCAAAATAGACTATTTCGATGTTGGCTGCACGTGTAGACGTAGCCCCTGACTGGCAAAGCCCCACCCCTTGTATGCTCATTCTAGGAGATTTCAGGAAAATACAGTTCTCAGAAAGTCTGGGAGGTTCCACAAGATTCTCCAAAGGTCCAGAATATCCTAGGTGGTTAGTGAAAAATGATTCCCCATATGAAGCACCTGAAGCATTTTGTTTCTGTTTTCCTTTTTGTTGATAAAAACAAAAACAGCGCCCCATGCCTGGCATCACACCAGGCACCCTGACAGCCATGTCCGTGGTCCTTCTAGTCCAGTGTCATGTCTGACGGTGGCCAGTAGCAAATACCCCAGAGAAAGGCTTCAATATTCAATTGCATAATAAAATACATATTGAAAAATATTTTCACGTGCAGAGACGTTATTCATTTGTAACCATAGGCATCAAATGGGAAGTGACTACCTAGAAAGGAGAATTGCACAAAGGGATCTAGGGGTCACAATGGATCACAAGTGGTTTGTTTAATTTGGAAAAGAAAAGACTGAGAGGGGACATGCTAACACTTTTATAGTATTTCAAAGATGGTTACAAGGTGTAGGGAAAAATTATTCTCTTTAACCTCTGAGAATAGGATAAGAAGTGAAGCATTTAAATGACAGAAAGGGTGGTATAGGTTGGAAATTAGGAAAAGCATTCTGTCAGGGTGGTTAAGCACTGTCCTCAATAGTTGTGGAATCTCCATCACTGGAGATATTTAAGAGCAGGTTTGACAAACATCTGTCAGGAATGGTTTGGATCAGTGGTGTCCAAAACAAATGTCATGGATGGCCACAGCCTACCTGCCAGGCACCACCCCCCAGCCAGGCTACTGACTGGAGCTGCCCTCGGGGCTAGAGACATGCCACGTGAGCCATCCCAGGGCTGGAGCTGCACCATGCCACGTGATCTGCCCGGGACTGGAGCCCATCAGGACCAGAGGAGCTGTCTCCACTCCTGCCGCATGTGGTGGGCTGCATGCGTGGAGTGGCTGGAGAGGCATCCCACTTTCACCACAATCCGCAACCCTGCTTGCTGCATGTGGTGAATGGGGATTGTATTGGACAACGTGGGTTTAGGTGGTGGTTAGTCCTGCCATGAACGTAGGGAGTGGACTTGATGACTTCTGGAAATGAAATCACCCATTTCCAGTGATTTCCAGTTCTAATATTCTATCTATTGATGTCTCTTATATATTTATCATAGCTATCATGATGATTGATCATCTATATTTTACAGCAAAGCCTGTGGACCAACCAAGATCATAGCATTGTGTACAGAATAGTAAAGAGCCTGCACCCCCAATGACTTTATACTCTAAATACATAGAATTGACAAAGCCATAGAGGCAGAGTGATCAGTGTGAACTAGCTGCTGCCAAAGTGGATGTTCATTTTATTAAAGGGAATATCTAAAAACTTTATTCACTAAATAAGCAATGTGTAAGGTGGATCTTTAAAGTGTGAAGTCACCTCTGTTCCCTACATATTGCACTTTTTTCCCCCAGAAAACAAGAGGGACCCAGATGTAGAATGGACTTTTTATCCACCGTTTGGTCTTCACACATATCATATTGGAAAGCGATGCTTCTTCAATGGTATCTTTCTCCGAAACAAAACCTCTGCATCAGAAAGGATGTTAGAAACATGCTTGGGAAGAAAAAAACATGGTACAATCTCTAAAACAATTGCTAACTCTAGAACAATCTGAAAAACTTTGGGGGGAGCATTCATACATTGCACTAGAGCCCTGGAAACCTCAGGTTCAATCCAGATGTACGAGCCAATATCTTTTTCCCCAGCACATACAGGCTGCGTCTACACGTGCACGCTACTTCGAAGTAGCGGCAGTAACTTCGAAATAGCGCCCGTCACGTCTACACGTGTTGGGCGCTATTTCGAAGTTGAAATCGACGTTAGGCGGCGAGACGTCGAAGTCGCTAACCCTATGAGCGGATGGGAATAGCGCCCTACTTCGACGTTCAACATCGAAGTAGGGACGTGTAGACGATCCGCGTCCCGCAACATCGAAATAGCGGGGTCCTCCATGGCGGCCATCAGCTGGGGGGTTGAGAGATACTCTCTCTCCAGCCCTTGCGGGGCTCTGTGGTCACCGTGGGCAGCAGCCCTTAGCCCAGGGCTTCTGGCTGCTGCTGCTGCAGCTGGGGGTCCGTGCTGCATATACAGGGTCTGCAACTAGTTGTTGGCTCTGTGTATCTTGCACTGTTTAATGAAAGTGTGTCTGGGAGGGGCCCTTTAAGGGAGCGACTTGCTGTTGAGTCCGCCCCGTGACCCTGTCTGCAGCTGTGCCTGGCTCCCTTATTTCGATGTGTGCTACTTTGGCGTGTAGACGTTCCCTCGCTGTGCCTATTTCGATGTTGGGCTGAGCAACGTCGAAGTTGAACATCGACGTTGCCAGCCCTGGAGGACGTGTAGACGTTATTCATCGAAATAGCCTATTTCGATGTCGCAACATCGAAATAAGCTATTTCGAAGTTGGGTGCACGTGTAGACGTAGCCACAATGTGCTGTTCACATAGACCAACATTTATAAGTATCAGAGGAGTAGCTATGTTAGTCTGCATCCACAAAAGCATTGAGAAGTCCTGTGGCACCTTATAGACTAACAGATTTATTGGAGCATAAGCTTTAGTGGGCAAAGACCCACTTTGTCAGATGCATGTAGTGGAATTTAGTCAGATGCATGTAGGGAATTTCCACTACATGCATCTGATAAAGTGGGTCTTTGGCCATGAAACCTTATACTCCAATAAATCTATAAGGTGCCACAGAACTTAAAGTCTTTCAGAGGTGCTCAGCAGTTATGGTAATGAGTGCTCTGAGTCTTTGCAAACGTGGCCACGTATCTATCTAAAGTTGGTTTGGGGTACAAAGCCTTAGACATCCAAGTTAAGATTTTCAAAAGTGACTAGTAATTTGGGGTGCCCCAACCTTGTGTTTTTCAGAGGGCAGGCAGGGAGCATTTTATGAAGTAAAACCATTCTGAAGAAAAACCAGTCTTTTCCAAGATGTTTCAGGTTGTCCACTCAAAAACAGAAGAACCCCTGATCATTAGTCACTTTTGAAAATCTTGGATCATATCTTTACACATCATGATCGTATTCTCAGCTCTCCCTTTTCTCATATTCAGCTCTTAAAAGAAAATACTACCTGTGCATACACAGAGAGAGTGAGAGCACCACTCTCTTGTCTGGACCATCATGGACTACATCATTTTGCAGAATAAACTCCCCTCCCCGAGTTTAGATCAGTTTATACAGTACATATGCATTTTTACCTTCTTCATCTATTTCATTAAAATCAACAGTAGCCAAAGATGTGGAAAGCCATGCACTGTTGTTCGTTAACAATGAATCATATAAAAATTTATAGAAACACATTTTGACTTTAGGCAGAGTGTATGTTTCATAGGCAGCCCAGAGAAGTGTTATATCCAAGTGACAAAATTCTTCCAAAAATGGCTTAGTGATGTTCTATATTGTACATAATTAAATGTGACAATATAATTTAACATGGCCAATTAAGCTTATGTGTGTGAGCAGTGGTATAATTAATAACATAGATGTATCGTTTTGAAATCTGTTTTCAGTGAGGGTACTAACATAACATGATAGAGCTAAAATGCAGTTGACACTGTATCTTTAATTTAGTTCCAGCCTTTGCAGTTAATTTTGTAAGGCATGGGGAAACTAGAAACAGGGATGCTCAGACATAATGACTAGTTGACACATCAGTAAATAGGCTGCCTAACAGACAGTGTTCCAGGATGTTAGACTATCTCCTTCTCATTTATAGCCACACCTAAGTTTTACTTAGAAGACACTGAGGAGCTATGGGACAGTTTCAGAACTCCCTATTTATTTGTTAGGAAAGTAAAGCTCCCCCCTGAAATCAGTGACAGTTTGTCTGAGTATGGATGCCCAGACTTATCCATATAAGAACAAGGAAAGATCTGAGTTGGCACTAATCTCAGTCTGTTGTTTTATTTTGCCACTATACCAGGGAGGCTCTCTCTAGCTACAACACTGAGCAATTTGCTGTATGAATAATAATGTTTTGTATCACACCATTGGTCTGTGAATCTCAGAGTACTTTGTAGACATTAATTAACTGCCACAATATACCCATGATCTAGACGAGCATTATTAGATAGCCAGTGGAAATATGATGACTTTATCGGCCAGTTCCTTTTCTAGGGTAACGCACCATAGATCCACTGAAGTTGCTGGAACTATGTGGATTTACCCCACCTGAGGATCTGACCCATCATGACACAACATCAGTAGGTCAGTGGCCTAAAGAGGAATAGAATCCAATGGCCTAATTCACCACTGCATTACTCCCTTTTAACTCTGGTGTACCTCCGCCAAATGGCACCTACTGAAATTAATGGAGTGATGCTGGCTTAAAATCAGAGCAATTCAATCATGAATCAGACCATTGCAGCTCTAAGTCCCTGTCTTCTGCTCCAGTCACTGTGTGAAAGAACTTGTGGAGCATTACCATGATCAAGAGGTGAGCTGCAGTCTGTGGTGAAGGAAAGCCATGGAGTAGCTGAGAAGATAATGCGTATAAGGAATATATCCATGGTAGTACAACTTCCATTATCATTATCTAACAAAAGATACCCAGCACCTCTCATTCTAATCTCATATTTTGAACTCCAGAATTCAGTGGTCGAGGAAACCAAAGTGTACTCACACTTGTGGAAGTGGTCCCTCCGCAGTAGTATTGAGAAACAATACAGTAAACCCTCGAAATGGGTGATTTCAAGTTGTGCTTACCTTGCATTAACATGAATTAAGCACAACTCAAAATCCTGCTCCCCCCTGGCCCTGGCTTAATGCCCCTGGCCCTGTGCAGCCCCAATTCAACCCCTCGCCCTTTTCAACAGTCCTGACCCCAGTTCAAACCCCCTGTATGTGGCTCCAGCTAAACCTCCCGCAGGGCCGCATGGCCCCAGATCAACTTCATCCCTGCAGCCCTAACCCACCCCAGGTTTAACCCTCCCCAACTCCCCCCAGCAACCCCAGGACTTACCTTTAAAGAGGAACTCCAGGTGCTCCTGCTGCTTCCCTAGCTGCAGAATGTGCATTCCACTGGGGAAAAAAGCTCCTGCCCCAATTTACATGAAATTTGAGTTACACGAAGGTGTGTGGGACTGCAACCGTCGCGTAAATCAAGGGACTACACTAATTCTCGGACAAACAAACAAAAAAAACCAGGTTGCACTTCCACTGCTTATCTCTTGGGCTTCTGTCTAGCATCATTCACAAATATTAAGAGACAGTTTTGTCTCTGCCATTTCCAGCATCCTTACCCATGGTGTTGAAATGTATACAGATCAGGCTGGGCAGTCTCAGGAAACATCTGCTGTCCCCTGTGTCTGTACAGATGATAGTGTTGCCTAGATGCATACCCAGGAGACCTGGGTTCTGTTCTGGACTTTATGCGTGCCCTGGTGCATGACCTTACCATGTCACTTCAGTTCTGTGCCTCAGTTACCCCATCTGTAAAATGGGGATGATGATGCCTACGTTTTCTGTGAAGTGCATTTAGACCTAGGGATAAACATTGCTTTATATGAGCCAGGAATTAATTAATTAATATTCTTATTAATTGTTTTACAATAAATCCCAATTCTAATCTAAATCATAGATGGGCCTTTTGTATCCAGACAAAGAGAATAGCAGGAGAGTGGTAGCAAATGCAAAACTTTTAGGGACCCATCAATATTTTTCGGTCAATTAAGTAAAACTCAGTTAGGGATCCCATCGTGAAATCAGTGGGAGATTTTTTTTGTATAAATGAAAAAAACTCAAGAAGCTATTAAGTCAATGTCATTTGGAATTCTTTATTTTTTCATAATTTTGTTTGTTACAATGGGGAAAGAAATTGATTGCAGAAACGGCATTGCAATGGTAACCCCTGGTGACAACAGCTACTGCTGCCCAGAACACAGCAGAAACTTTCACAAATTTGGATCAACAAGGCCCCTGGTGAACTTTGGATGGTAAGTTTGTAATCTGAATGTTACCTCTTATTTGATAAAGTGTAAGTATTATGCACCATTTGTGAGCATAGAACTGGTACGTGGGACACTTAGGCTACACAACAGAGCAAAGTTATTTCAGGATAACAGCAATTATTTTGAAATAACTTTGCTGGCATCTACAGTACGTACCAGCTATTCTGAAATAAATTCAGAACAGCAGGCAAATTATTTTGAAATTGGTAAACCTCATTGCAGGAGAAATAGTGGTCCTCACCCTGCTGCCCTGCTGCCTGATGGCCTGTGAGCCCCAGGGGATCCCAGGTGCCCAAGAGTTCCCGCTCAGCGAGGGTCAACCCGTGTTCCCTCCCCTCCCTCAGGTGCGTGGGTTGCAGGACTGTTCTGGGTGTGCCCTGTCTCCATCCCTGGTGACATTCCACTTGTCCTGTACCAGCTGCGATATCCTGGGGCTTGGGCGAGGCCCGGCTGGAGGAGGCTCGGTTGTGTGTCCCAGAGGGGAGGGCAATGGTGAGGGTCCTGTTGCTGGGGCCTTTGTCATCGCCCTCGGTCTCAGTCGGCTGCTCCCCATGCAGGGTGCTTGTGGTGCCAGAGGAGCCCGCCTCGTCCTCGCTGTCCACGGTGGGGTGGGGAGTGGTGGTGCCCACTATGTGCTCTGGGGTGGCTGCCTCCCTTGGTCCCAGGAGCCTGTGCAGCTGCTGGTAGTGAGAGCAGTGGATGGGACATGCCCTCAACCAGCTGGCAGCTTTGCAGGACTTTTTGTAGTTCTGGCAGAGTTCCTTAACCTGGATGCAGATGCTGTTGCTGGTGTGGTTGGGGTGGTCTCAGGTGGTGAGCCCGTTTGCCAGCCAGTCGAAGGCCTCAGCATTGCACTAGTGGCCTGCCTGTTTGCCAAAGGACCTCCTCCTCCCCCCACAGAGCGAGGAGGTTCTTCAGCTCCTCCTCAGTAAGGTGGGTCCCCTCCTGGCATGGCCCTTGACTGGGTGCTATGAGCCCTCGGGCTCCTTACCCAGGGCACCCAGGAGGGCAGGGGGGTCCTAGCCCCCCACCATGGTGGGTGGGGGATGCAGAGGCTGGCTGGTGCTCCAAACAGGGGAAGTCTGAGGGAGAGCTTGTGCTGCCCCTGCTTGTGGAACACTCTCAGCTTCCCGCCTGGGGTTGCTGGGGAGCTGCATCCTTGAAGGCAGCCGATAGGGACCATAGAGCCCTGCTGGGGCTGGCCAGAGTGTCTCCATTCTCCCAGGGGGTTGAGGGGTGGGGCTGCCTCCTTGGCAGACTCCTTACTTCAAAGTAAGGAGTGCAGAGCATCTACAGACATTTTACTTTGAAGTAAAACTTCGAAGTAAGCCACTAGTCTGGGAATGTAGCAGTGATTTTGAAGTTAGCCTCCCTTAGTTAACTTTGAAGTAAGGGAAAGTGTGTGTAGATGCTCTGCATGCTACTTTGAAATTAACTTTGAAGTAAGTTTGTAGTGTAGACGCAGCCTTGGAAAAGGAATACCAGCAAATATATTTTATTGGAAGCAAGTTAGCTACTGATATGCCTGCACACAGTGGTTTTATGGCTCTATTTTCTTTTACAGTGCAACATACAAAAGGAAAGCGGATACATTTATTCCTCTCCAGCGCTTGCCACAAACACCTTGGTGAGTATTTTGAGCACAGGGGACAGCTAAACTGTATGGATTAATTCAGAGAATTCTTACACCAGTACAAATCAGAGGAAACTCAAGTAAAAATCAATGGATTTACCTGGTGTAAAGTAAGAGGAGAATGAGGTCCTTCATCTCCTGTCTGGAAGAGTCCAGTATGCACTTAAGAGGAATGCAAACAACATCCAGTTTCTCTTTGGAGTCTGTTTTTGAAGTTTCTTTTGTTGCAGGATGGCTACTTTTAAATCTTCTACTGAGAGTCCAGGGAGTCCAAACAGAGCTGCAATTCATTTGCAAATTTGACACCATCAAGCAAGGATTGAACAGAGACTGGGAGTGGCTGGCCAATTACAAAAGCAGTTTCTCCCCTCTCAATGTTCACAACTCCACATTAGCTACTGATAACGGGCCACATCCTCTGTGACTGAACTGACCTTGTCAACTCTGGCCCTCCTCTTGACTGGGACTCCTTCCTTTTCATTATCCTGTAAATTTAGACCTTCTTCTGGCACCCCCCACTCATGCATCTGACAAAGCGGGTCTTTGCCTACAAAAGCTTATGCTCCAAAATATCTGTTAGTATATAAGATGCCACAGGACTTCTTGTTCTTTTTCTTAGTGTCACTTTAATCCCAGCTCTTTTGTTACTAAACCTGTTTTACTAGAAATCAATTCAGGGTTGTGTCTGGCAGGAAGGGTGTATATACCCCAGGTAATTAGTGAGCTGTGAAAGCTTAAAGTTTATTCATTAACAGAGTAGCAAATTTACTATCTCCTGTGTTTGCACCAGTGGAAGGGCTGTAGGTTGCAGAGAAACATCTCTGAGGAGCTCAGGAACTGGAGCTCACTGTGTGTTAGCTGCCATTTGAGGTTTGTGCTGGGACAACCTTGAGGAACTGGCTGGTGAGGAAGACAGGCGGATGTAGAGGGAAGCTGACAGGAGGTCCAATTTCCAGCAAAACTCCCTCGCTGAGGCAGAGAAGTAACATGGCAGATCACAGCTCTGGGTATCCCCAGCAGCATGTTATAGCACCATAAATATTCAGTGGTGGGCTTGCCAGTGTGAACAGTTAGTTTGCCACAAAGTGGGGTTTGAAACTGCCCTGCACTAGCCTGTAACAGGTTATTTGCTGATGCACCTGCTGATGCAGGCTAAACGTTTGCTAATGGCCTTTCATCCAGGCCCAGTCCATCTAGCCCTCAGTCAAAGCATATTAACAATCCCCAACAGCAGGGTCCCCATTCATAGTCCAGGACAGGCTACTGTGGGGTTCAGTAATGCTATAACTTGCCCCAAACAAATTCTCCTGTAGATATGCCCTTAGGGCAGGTCCTCACTATAGTGGAAAGTGGAATTAAGGTTCACAACTCCAGCTGTGTTAACTATGTAGCTGGAATTGATGTACCTTAATTTGGGCTTCTGAGCCATCTCTGCTAAGAGAGGTTGACAGGAGAGCTCACTCTTGTTGACTTCCCTTATACCTAACAAAGGGCAGAAGTACTTGGTGCTGCCCTAGGGGCCCTGTAAGTTCAAGTTAGCAAGTCCCTCCCAGCTGCGATAAATTAAACTCTGGAAGATCAACCATGGCAACCTTGATCTTCCCAGAAGTGTAGATGTGGCCTGAGAGAGTGCAGAGTAGAATAGCACCAGCAGAAGTGTAGAAAAGGACAACTTGTTAACCACTTTTTGTAGCTCTTTTCCATTCCTTTTGTGGCAAGAAAGCAGGCGTGTGAACTGTGTAGCTCTATCTCCCCCCAGTGGTGAGTAGAGCCCTTAGCAGTGAAACTGATGGTTTAAGAAGGGCTGATCTGAAAACATAGGTTAAAATATGGGTTTTCCTTTCAGGTAATAAGATAAGTTACATCATAACATTCAGAATTACTGCTTGGTTCACATACGTGAAATGAAATGCTGCAGAGAATAAACACGCTACTCTTTAA
This sequence comes from Carettochelys insculpta, assembly GCF_033958435.1. Lineage (NCBI taxonomy): Eukaryota > Metazoa > Chordata > Testudines > Carettochelyidae > Carettochelys > Carettochelys insculpta. Next base: position 194,395,058 of record NC_134139.1, read on the forward strand.
GACAGAAAGGACCAAACGATGATCTGAGTTATGCCAGTGAAAATACAGAATAAACACATTGATTTCTGTTAAGGTGCTCACTTTTTTTTTTTGTAACTGCAAGCAAAGTTTGTTCCATGTCCTGATTCCTTTCTCACAGATGTTACTTAAGTCTGGTGTAAATGAGAAGAGTCAGGCCTATAGGATACGGTTGCCAACTTTCCCATTTCTTGTATCTGGACACACAGAATGCCTCCCCTCCACAACATTGCTTAGCTACCCTGCCCCAGCCCCCACCGATCGCTAGCTTCCCACTACCCTATGTCACCCTTCTGCATTCTGCAGAGCTGAGTTGGGAGTTGTTGCGGATCCTGCCTGCCCACAAGGTACAGATAGGAGGTGGGCCTGCTTGAGAAGAGGATGACAAGGATTGATAATCTGGTGTACCCTGCACATTGCTCTGGCCCCTGCCCTGGGACTTCCTGATCCCCAGGCCGGGCTGGCAGGCATTGGGGACTGGCTGGCAGTCGTATCTGCAGGCAGAAACATCCCTATTCCTGTGCTCCTGCAGGCAGTCACCAGACTTCTGGTGTCTGGGAAGTACGTCCGACAGAACTTCTTATAGATGCCCTTTTGACTAGACCTATTGAAAAGTAGGCACTTGCCAACCTTGCCATAAGGCCTCACGCCCTGGTCCAGCAAAGCACATTAGCATGTGCATAATAATTTCAAGTAAAAATTCCGAGAGGTCAAGTGCCCCAATATCAAGGTAGAGGGGTGGCCAGTTCCAGTCAATTCCCCAACATTTCTCGTCTTCTTGTGTTTTGGCCTTAAGAGATTACAAGATCCAGAGCAGTGACTATATCTTCCTACATGCTGCTCCCAGAACCTTCTGGCCGTTACTGGAAAAATAACAATAATTAAGTGATAGTCTTGTAGCCAGATCTAAGTAAGAGAGATCAAGGATTATTAATCCAGCGGCTCTGATGTGCCCTCTCATTCCTGCAGGAAGTTCCTTCAGTTTGTGAGATATCCTGGGAAGCATGTGCTGCTGTCTATACCAAATCTGGTTTTGAGGAGATTGGAATGCTTATTCTCCATGCTTGTCACACCAGACCTTTTTTCATACACTAAATTTAACTAATTTAAAATAAAACAAATCAAATGTTAAAGTACTTAGGCAAAAGGACAAGATCATATTTAAATCTAATGTTTATTTGAACCATTTGTTCTTGCGAACTCATTCCCAATTATATCTAGCCTCATTATTCCGTTTAACTCCCTTTTGACCAGTCTATCTGTGGTGCTTAGTGTTTCTGAGGTGTTGGACCCTGACACAAGCTACAAAGAGGGTTGAAGTTCTCCATGTGGTTAGGTACTTGGAAGTTAAAAAACAAAAAAAAAAAAAGCTTCTCCCCTCATCGGCAAATTTCCCATTGCGGGAGAAAAAAGCCTACTTTAACAGTATAGGAATGGTTACTTCATGCAAATAAAATAAGTTGAGGTGGTCTGGTGAGTAGCTGCCCTTCTTGTGAAAAAGATAAATATGGATATCTGTGTTGCTCTCTCTTGTTTTTATTGTGTACCAATATAAGGTTATCAGTATGCATGACCTAGGGCAGGGGTCGGCAGCCAAAATAGCAAGAAGAGCCACTTTTTCCAATTCTGGAAAAAAATGAATAATTTAGGAGCCATAATGTGTGTGAATATAAGATGGTCCTTCATAAATAATGTCAAACCATACTTTTTGTAACCCCTATTTTAAGAACAGCGCATACACAATGATTTGTAATGCGATACATGTTTACTGCAGGATGTTCACAAACTTTTTGCTTATTCTATTTCCTCACATTTTATGTGTTTGCACCATTGTTTTCCTGACTCTCACTCTTGAACCTTCTGTTTCTCTGTAGGACACTGGGGCTGCGTCTACACGTGCACGCTACTTCGAAGTAGCGGCAGTAACTTCGAAATAGCGCCCGTCACGTCTACACGTGTTGGGCGCTATTTCGAAGTTGAAATCGACGTTAGGCGGCGAGACGTCGAAGTCGCTAACCCCATGAGCGGATGGGAATAGCGCCCTACTTCGACGTTCAACATCGAAGTAGGGACGTGTAGACGATCCGCGTCCCGCAACATCGAAATAGCGGGGTCCTCCATGGCGGCCATCAGCTGGGGGGTTGAGAGATACTCTCTCTCCAGCCCTTGTGGGGCTCTGTGGTCACCGTGGGCAGCAGCCCTTAGCCCAGGGCTTCTGGCTGCTGCTGCTGCAGCTGGGGGTCCGTGCTGCATATACAGGGTCTGCAACTAGTTGTTGGCTCTGCGTATCTTGCACTGTTTAATGAAAGTGTGTCTGGGAGGGGCCCTTTAAGGGAGCGACTTGCTGTTGAGTCCGCCCCGTGACCCTGTCTGCAGCTGTGCCTGGCTCCCTTATTTCGATGTGTGGTACTTTGGCGTGTAGACGTTCCCTCGCTGTGCCTATTTCGATGTTGGGCTGAGCAACGTCGAAGTTGAACATCGACGTTGCCAGCCCTGGAGGACGTGTAGACGTTATTCATCGAAATAGCCTATTTCGATGTCGCAACATCGAAATAAGCTATTTCGAAGTTGGGTGCACGTGTAGACGTAGCCTGGGAGAGTTATCCAACATTTCGAGATCACATATTGTTTGCTGTTTAGATATGAATTGTTCAGTTTTGGGCTTTTAAATGTTCACCTTTATCAAAAATAATCAGGAGGTTTTTTTTTTTAACTTTGCAGTTATAATGTCAGGAGCCACAAAGAAGTTCTTAAAGAGCTGCATGCAGCTCCCTAGTCATAGGTTGTGGACCCCTGATCTAGGGCATGTTTTGTTAAATGTATCTGGTTTTGTATCATTAAATGTATGCTTGGATTTCACTATAGCTGTTACACAGTCTGAGAACGTGGTGGAAAGCCCCTTGCTCTCGCTTGAAATACATATGCCTTTGTCTTGACATCAGCTAAATCAACTTCTAGTAAGTGATGAAGGTGGATTCCGTAGTGATTCTATTTACTTAACAGCACCAACAATATTCAGGGCCAGATGATCAGCTGTTGTGAATTAACATAGATCCATTGGGGATCTGTATTATTTTTCACCAGTGAATGTTTGGCTGCAGATACTAGACATTTCTAAAATTAGATTGCTGCATTTTTTGAAGATCCTTGCAGATATTCAGCACTAATATTTCAGGACCTGATTCTTGGTGGTCTATCATTAGGGCTGCCTGACACTTGCTTTTAGAAGACCCTATTCTCAGTGACTGATAACTTTGTCAAGCTTTAAACTTTTGAATGGAAATTTCTGTGCTGGGTTTCTGCCACAGGCTAAATTTTGCTCTGGAAAATGAATCAGTAGAATTAGCAAACAAAATCAATGGAGCTGTGCCTGTTTACTCTAGCTGGGGATTTGGCTCATGACTTTTGTCAGTGTCTGACCTGATTTAGGATATGCAGGGATGAAAAGTGTTAAGCATTGCACAATAAAAATTGAACACTTAAAGACTGAATTTCTTCTGTTCAGTATCTCATGCTGTAGCTAGATTTCAGCAGGTAACAGCTCACTCCGTTTTATAAACCAAACATAAAGTCCCCTCCTGTGACAGGACAACCCTGTCATATCACGTAATTGATGAATTTATCAGACCATTTAGGGTGTTTGTCCCCTTCTATTCCCATTGGGAGAATGTTCCACAATCTCATTCTGGTGGTAAGAAACCTTATTTCCAGACAATTTTTTCATGGTTTATTTATTTCTGTTTGTTTGTGGGCCTTTAGCTTAAGATGCTTTTCTCTCATGCCATTCTCAGAGAGGTAGCCATGTTAGTTTCTATCTTCACAAAACAAAAAAATAAGTCTTTCTGTTGTATTTATAGACACCCAAATAATCAAATAGACACTCAAATCATATCTCAATCTTTATTTGGCTAAACTAAGCAAATCAAACTCTTACCATATTTGTGGCTGTGACCATCAATCATGGACCATGAAATTTGGTCTCCCCTATGAAATCCAGTGTCCAGCTGGCCATCTTTGAAGGCAAGCAGAGAGCAGTAGATGTTGGCTGGGCAACTAGCTATGATGGAAGTGCCACCATCAGCAGAAGCACAGATGGGTGGCAGTACTATACTATGCCATCTTTACTTCTGCGCTGCTCCTGGTAGTGGAACCACCTCCAGAGCTGGGCACCCAACAAGCAGCGGCTGCTCTCCTACTCCAAGATATAAGCAGTGCTCCTGCCGAAAGAAGTGCAGAAATAGGGCTGGAATGGTATATGACGAACACCCTTACTTTTGAATTGCTACTGGAAGTGGCACTGTCTTCAGAGCTGGAACAACAGCCACCACGCTCTGGTCAACCACTTTTGAAAGAAGCATGGAAGAAAGATTGACAATACTGCAACTCTGTGTAACAGGCCTGTACCCCCTTTTGGGCTGGGGTCCCCAGTGTGAGAAACACTGTGAAGAAATCACACATCTGTCCGGGACTGGTCACAACACAGATAGCCGATGTGTTAGATACCTACAACATTTGGTATTTATGTCCTGACCAACCCATGAAAAATGTGTTATTTCTCCTTTATCGAGCTAAAGTCCTACTTGTAAGATAGCCTTTCTGTTCCCTGATCATAATAACAGCTCTTCTCTGCAACTGGTCCAATTTGTTCTCTACAATGTCATTAATACTTCCCTATCATTATGCTACTCACCCTGTTAGATTTCAAAAGGAACCATTCCCCTCAGTGTTTCCCATAAAAGTTGCTTTACTATTTAAATATATGCTGATGCTATAATGTTCCACTGAGTCCGATTTAGTCTGGTCAAAAACCAAATCAGGAAAGCCACTGTGCTGTAGCGAATGAACTTTGCAGTTAATTAACTCATTGCATTTCTCTGGTCCTCAGCATACCTTTCCACATGAAGGAGAAGCAGGGGGAACTGGAGAAAGAAAGGAATGATGTGAAAAATCTAGAGAGATGGAAGCCTGCTCCAACATTGCTTCAGACCTTAGGTGCCACTGCACTGGGGCAAAGAATCAGACAGCGTGAACCATAGTGGGAAGTTCTTCCATTTTGTAAGCCACACATCTCTGGTGACATAACATACATATTCAAATAGTTTTGGATGGGATTTCTCACTTGGATGATCCTTCTAATGCATCATGGGAACCACTGTAGATATTCTATTGTCACTGTTGACTTTATTGGCTTTTGTTCATGACCATGCCTGAACAGAAGTCCCAAACTACCATCTCCTTGTCAGTCATTCAAAGTTTAGCAAGACATCAGAAAGGTCCAGATAGATTCGGGTTTAAACTTAGAAACCTTAAAACGTGTAGTTAATGCAATAGGACAGATGAGGTTTTTCTCCTGTCACGTTAATCTCTTTGTACTGATTATTTCCATGGGATAAAGTACTTGTGCTGGATTGATAGCTTTGTTTGTTTGCCCCAACATCTAGAATTTACAGGTGTTTTTTTGTAGGATTATAGCAAAGTAGGCTCAGGTATGAACACAATTTTTACATTGTCCATCTATGAAGCCTTTCGTCCAAACAGCTCAGAGAACTTTGACATAGTAAAACATTAAGCCCAGAACGTTTGTTTTGTGGTCTTGTACCTTCACTGATAGGCTATGCCTCTTTTCACATTACTGCTCTGAAGATATACTTCACCTTGATCTCTTGGGGTTCATCGGGACAAAGCCTGTCACAACATAAATTGATATATTCACTAGTCCCAAAGAGTTTGCAATCCAAAGATGCCAAGGCTCAGTATACAAGAGTAACAGATGATTGGAGGAGAAAGGAGAGGAAAGATTAGTGAAACTGTGATAAGAATAGCTGGTAACTTTTATCAACAGTGTGACATCTCAGCATCCTTTTTTTAAAATAAATGATCTAGAGAAAGTAACTATCAATTATCCTGCTCATTTTTGAGAACTGGAACCAATGTCCTTTTTGCTGCAGTAATTTGACTTTGCGGGCTGTTCGAAGACTGGCACTGAAATAATTGAATAAATTTTGTGCTTGGATCTTAACGTTGCCGTTTTTTTGTTCAAAGACCTTTGGCTGCTCTCTAAGTACACCACAGAGAGGCGTGGCACATAATCGCCTGTTAGATCATCTACTGATGCATAACAGAAAAAAACAATTTCTATACGAACCATTGTACTGGGAAGATGATAGTGATGTGAAATGTATGATGTCCAATGACTCCTTTTCCATTTGCTTCAGTTTTCTCTTTCTGCTGGCCAGCTATTATTACACCTACGTTAAGCTTTTTGATAAGTATGCCTTGGTACATTCAGGGTATGTTTAAAAAAATTCCAGTGGGTTCTGAGAATCTTGGCAACTCAAATATAAATGAACTTGTTAATGTTGCGGCAGCTGAAACTACTGAGAATAATCTGATTCCCATAAGCCAAAGCTTTCTTTAATGTTTATAGATTTTGGGGTGCCTCAAGGTTAATTTGAGATACCAAAAATTAAGGTGCTTTAAATTAGTCCCCTTCTGAAATTCTTGGCCACTGGAGTGAAAATACTGATGATACCTGAAAGACCATTTATATTTTGACAACTCCAATGGAGCAGACTTGGTCTTAGCAAAAATGACGTACATATCGTAATCCCCCTAGTGTGCATGGGGCTTGTAACTGCATCAATATTACACTGGGGTTTTGCATTCTGGTGGTGGCGGTGATACCAGTCCAAGACCAGGGAATCTGTGATCTGAGGAAGTTTTTAACACAAGCTTTTAGTGGCAAGGTGTTTTAAAATCTCTTCTTCACTTAAAGTGCCAGAGTAGGGAAGAGACTTGGCAATGATATAATCAGGGCCCTTTGTTTTCAGTTTTTATTTTATTTTATTTAACTTTATTTGTCCTAGGAATTTATCACTGCATATTGCCACCACACCAAAATCGGGTGACAATTAGTTTAAAAAGAAAGATAATTTTTTCTTGGTAAATGCCAAAAATTAAGGTACTCCAAATTAATATCCTGAAAATCTTGGCCACCAGAGTTAATATGCTGATGCTAGCATGGTTTATTTTGGTGGACAGAAAAGTATGAGGGGATGGGGAGGGGAGTGTATTCAGTAGATTAATGCTTTGAATCCCCTTCAGTAGTGTGATATACTGTAGAACTAAAACAGAATTGCAAACACAATGCCACCTCTGAGTTTAAGAAAACAATACACCTTTATCCCCAGATAAAACTTTCTAGTTGAATACAAGCTCAATATTTTAGACTTAGAAGTATCAGTCTATTTATATTTACATTTCACATTTGGACCATTCTTTTTGCAATACATACTTTCAACTTCATTCTTTTCTTCCATTTTTTTTAAAAAAAACTTTTGAATATTTCCTTGTGTTCTGAAACTTAATCTGACAGAGATTTTAATTTCCTCCACATTTTAGTCTGTCAAACCTTTAAACTGTTACCTGCTAAAAGCTAGATATATGTATGATGGGGAGGGTGATAATTTTTTCCAGGGTGCCAGTCCATGAATGTTGGCAAGTTGTCCGGTGCTGCATCTTTCTTATTAATGAAATTACTCATAATCTATTGCAGAGGTGGGCAAAATATGACCTGTGGGCTGGATCCCACCTGCGGGCTATGCATGGCCTGAATACTATTTATACCCCACTGCTGGGGAAGCAGTGGAGACAGAAGCGGCAGGCTTTTTCAATGGCTGCAGGAGCTCCAGGTGGCAGCCAGGCAACACTGTAGCTGCAAGAGAGGGGAGCTGCAAGTCATTTAAATTGCTGCTGTTGCCCAAACCACCACTGAACTGCCTGGCCTGCTCCAGAGGCTGGATCTTGCTCCCCACTAGTGTAAGAGGTAAGCATGAGATTTATCAGTACACTCAGATACACATATCCTTCAGAGGTTGTATGTGTATCTGTTTTTTGTATGCATCTTCCTCCTTTCTTCCTTAAGTGCCATACCAACTGGTGTAGGAGATCATGGCCCTCCACCCCTGTCTATTGAGTGCTTTCTAGCATTTTTACGTGCTTCCGCACCGTAACCAGGAAGTAATACTATCCCATCATTTCTCTCGCTGCCTACCCCTACACCTACCATGCATCTTCTAGACTAATCCAAAGTCTTACTTCTACAGGAAGTGTTGCATACACGCAAATAATCATGTAGTATCACAATATGTATATCTCATGCACCCTACTCTACTTTACTAATAAAAAGAATTGTTTGAGATATATTTGAATGACACAAAATAGGGCAAAAATTGGAAAAGAACTGAATACCTTTCATAAATCCGAGGAATTTTTGTCAAACATCCATTCAAATTGAATACAAAGGGGCTTAGCTTTAGTTCAAACAAAAGTGATATGCTCAGTGCAGAAATAACTGTGTGAGGTTTTACAGCCTGTGTTAGGCAGATGCTCAGACTAGATGATCTCTGTGGTCCCTTCTGTAATTAAAATCCTTGAATCTATGATGTGATTAAAGTTTAAAAAATAATGAAAGGTATCTCATAACACAAGAAGAGTTGGACTAAAAATAGTAAGTTTGAAATTGAGGAAAGAAAATACTTTTTTTTTACACAATATGGCTACTTCTACTCTACAGCGATCTGCTGACAGAAGTTACTGTCAGAAGATATCTTCCGATAAAAATTCTGTTGACTATCACAGCCGCACACAAAAGCGGATCAGTCTGTCAATCCGCTTTGTCAACAGAGAATGGCCAGACTGCCCAGCCACTCTCTCAACAGAATGGCCAACCGGAAGCACAGCTGACAGGGCTGCCTGGTAAACCAGAAGCCCTGCCTGTCAACAACTGGGCCCCTGGAGCATCCACGCAGCTGTTTTGTTGACAGATTCTGTTTGGAAACACATTCTGCCTCCTGGGGGAGAGGCAGATGGCAGTCAACAAAAGTGCCAAGTTCTGTCAACACTGTGTTGACAGAATGCATTTTTGGTGTGGATGCTCTGCAAGTTTTGTCAACAAAACTCTCTAGTGTACACGTAACTGAAGTAGTTACATTTATAGAATTGTAGAATCATAGGTGTGGAAAAGACCTCAGGAAGTCATTGAGCCCAACCCCCTGCTCAAAGCAGGCCCAGGCCCAATTAAATCATTCCAGATTTTGGAACTCATTGCCCCTGGAAGTTATTCAGACGAAGTATTAAACATGATTCAGAAAGGGAATGGATAGTTACATTGACAGTAGTGCACAGCTAAGGTGAACAATTGTGAAAGCAATATAAAACCATATGGTTCTGGTCAATCTCTAGCTCTCAATGATAAAAGTGAGACCTGCAGTGGTACTCAGATTTTCCCACATCTGTTTATTTCAAGGTTCTTATATCTTCCTCTGATCCTTCTGGTACTGGCCCTTATTAGACACAGGACACTAGAGTTTGGGTCAGAATTAGTCTGGCAATTCCTATGAGCTGTGCTGCTCAGTAGAAATAAATTCTGAGCTGCACAAGTAGTACTCTGCCTCTTCAGGATGTTTAAACATCCCAATCAAATTCTGTGATACTTCTAATCACTATCAGAGCTCTCCCTGAGTACTCTTACAGCAGGATTGGTTCCATTAGATGGTGGATCTAAAATTGCCCAAGGTAGGACGAGTGCTATTTTACAGTTCTCTGAGAAATGCAACTGAGCCAGCAAGAGTACATGTTGAACCTCTCTAGTCTGGCACTCTCTCCTCTGGCAACATCCCTAATCTGGCATGATTTTAGTTAGCTGGATGACCACTGATCAGTGGCGTGAACAAGGTTCCCATGATCCCATAAACTTTGTTTGCAGCCACCAATCCTGGCTCTCAGTGTTCTGAGCTCTTATGTAGATGTAATTTATCCCTAAATGTCTTCTAAGAGCCCAGTAAGTGGTGGGAATGTTGGTAACGCTGCAGGACAATATTGACTTTCAGTGTTCTAACAAAATCTTTCGTTTGGCACCAGTCAGGTCTTGAATGTGCTGGACTGGAGAAGTTCAACCTGTACAAGTTTTTCATGTGGATAATTATTCTCAGAATGCCAGGTTACACCCTCAGGTACTTGCTTTGCTTCCTGACTTATGTGAACTTGCCACTCAGAGTTGCCCATTTGACAGTAGGCTTTCCTAGTATGATTTCCTGGAGCTGACCTTTTAAACACAGGAGACAACCAGCTACACTCCTAAGGTGATCCTTTTGCTTCTGAACACTGCAGGCTACGCTTCTCTTCAGACAGGAAGCCTATGAGCTACTTTTACATTTTTTTCTCCTTATTTGCTTTCATCCTTGGGGAGGTAGGTATTCTAGGACATCAAATGGCTTTCCCTTTATGTCTGTAGCAGAAGAAATGGGAACATCCCTTTCAGAGCAGAGGTATAATTTTTTTTGCCATAACTATTTGCATTATTGAATTATTGATAAATAGGGACATTACCGAATCTCCCATCTACCAAACACAGTAGTGCCTTTGATTACACATCTGTAAACTATGTCTAGTACAGGTTGAACCTCTCTGGTCTGCAACTTGTTCTGACAACCTTAGGGTGATCACATTGTCCTATGGCAAACATGGGCCACTGGTCTCTGGGGGTGGGGGTGCTGCTGTCCCATGTCAGGGCTACTCTGTGATGAGGGCTCCTGCCCCGCAGTGTGGCATTGGGGATGGGGGCTCAGCAGCCTCCTGCTGGGGGAGAGTGGAGGATGGTGGCTTCTCAACCTCTTGGAGAGAGGTACTGAGAATAGGGGATTTGCAGCCCCCTGGCAGGGGAAGCCAGGAAATGCAGCAGCCACCCCATGGGGGCTGCCTCTGTTGGCTGCCGGGGAATGGGGGTGCTGCCCCACGAAGGATCTCCCTGACAACAGGGGATGGTGCCCCAAAATACTGAATGCCAGGGAGCAGGATCCCTGCAATATATGGGTTGATTTACCCAGTTTTTTTTTAAAAAAGTCGGAGCGCCTGTGAGACAGCTTAAATTGGGGACTGTCCTAGTGAAAATGAGACAGATGGTCACTTTGGACAACATTTGTGATCCTTTATGGAATCAATATCAGCAATGAATAAACAAGTTTCAGCAAATGCCTCTCTTAACAGCAATGCATAGATATCATTCGCCACATGCAGCGCTTCCTCTAGTTTTTTCCATCCATGGGTGGAATAATTTCTGTTCTGTGCACCAAGGCATGTACAGGTGTGCACCACCAATAGAGACACATGCTGCCATCTATAGGTGCTCTGCTCATCAGCTGGGCAGCACCTGATGCTCTACTGGGTGGCTGCCCAAGTGCTCAGCTTACTGGGAACGCCTGCCACGTGCCACATTTCTAAGTGATGATAAACATGGGTAAAAATGGGGCAAGATTCTCAGCTGATGAAAATGAGTATGGCTCCATTGCAGTTAATGGAAGGCTGCCAATTTCCACCCATAGAAGATTGGTCCCAATGACATTAAGGTGAAGCTATGAAGTGGAAAATGACATTGGAAGAATTGTGTGGTGGAGCTTCAAAGTTTGTTGTTGTTGAATTATTTCTGTAACATTCTCATTTTACATGTAACCCTTCTACCAGAAGGAGTTGGCAGTAACCAGGGCCAGGTTCAACATCTAGGGGTTCTTCTTCGTACATCTCGCACAGAACCAGCTTGAGCCCCCACCCAGTAGCCTGGGAAATTCACACACCCCTGGGCGCCTCAGAGAGGCAATGCTTCCCGACTAGGAAATGCAGAATCTGAGTGCAGAAAATAAACTTTTAATGAAAGAGGCAGAAAAGTCAGATGGCATAAGCTTGGGAAAATACCACACCCAGAGTTCATCACCAGCCCTCAGGTAACTGTTCCAACTCAAATGGATTGAGCAGTGTCCTTTGCCTCTCAGGCTCACCAATCTAATACTGTAAGGATCCAATTCACACACCCAAAGGTTTTCCATACCCGCCTTCAAATGCCCCACTTACAACTCTGTCCTGTCTGTGCAGGCCCTGTCACATCACCCTGATGCATTCACTCATTGATCCTGAGGCAATGTCACCTTTGTGCTGGTCTGGCATTTTGCTTGCCCCTGCCAGCTGCCCCACCAGTCACCTGCCACTCCAGCCAGCTGCCTGTCCACTGTGCTCCATTGGCCATTTGCCCGCTTTCATGTGGGTTTTGCTATAGGCAAAACCCTGTGATTCTAGCTCTCTGCGGCTTCAGCTGCCAGTGGTTTCAGATCATAGTGGCTTCAGCTCTGGGCCACATCATCTCGGTATCCACCATGGTGAATTCTCACAAAATAACCATAGACCCAGCTGTAGATCTACCTTTGAACAGTGGGAAGGGGAGAACTAGTCCAACCAGTCTTACAGCTGCATGGCCAAAAGGCAGGCAGGCAGGGTGGCAGGCCGTCCAGCCAGCTGTCCAGCCAGCCTGCCTTTTGGCTAATCAATTCATCAATCAATCTCCACCACCTCTCAATGCTTAGATGGAGGGAGCTCTGTGTGATCCATATCTTACACAGCAGTGATGACTGCCCTGTACCCCCACAACAGCTTTAAGCATTGGTGAGACTCCACAATTCTTTCACTGGGTGATAGCATAAATTGTGACTTTACAACAACATGTTGTTTATAATAGATGAAACCTCAATGCTTAAACTGCTATCCATCAGGCTTTGTTTACAAGGCATTACATATGCACACCTTTGTATTTTCACGCAAATGATCTCTAAAGGACACATTCCCCAAATCCTTCAGCAGTATTGATCTCCTGATGGCACATTCCTTACTTAGAAATAAAGGTCCTGCAAGCTCAGCATGTCTTCCAAAGGCCAGGCTGGTTTCTTTCCTTCTCACACATCCGGACCAGTAGTAGAAGACCAGTACGGGCCAAATGAGCTCTCAATGGCCAACACAACTGATAGCAGATTATGTTTTTTGCAATGCCTGTTTAAGCCCAGTCTGCTGAGTGCATTTGCTGACTAATTTAGAATCACAGAATCATAGGGCTGGAAGGAACCTCAAGAGGTCATTGAGTCCAGCCCCCTGCTTCAAGCAGGATTAACTCCAACTAAGTCATCCCAGCCAGGACTTTATTAAGCCAGGGCTTAAAAATTTGGTAAGCAATTCCACTGATGACTGATACCCAAAGGCTACGGTTACACTAGTTAGTTTTGCTGACAAAATCCTGGATTTGTCAACAAAACTGGTGGAATGTCCACACATAAAATGCTTTTGTCAACAGTTTGTTGACAAAACTAAGCACTTTCGTCCAGTAGCATTTTTCTTCTCAGCCAGGAACCATAATGGTGCTGTTGACGAACCCGTCAACAACAAAGCAGTATGGATGCTCTGGGGGCCTTCTCTCAAGAGACGGGGCATCCAGAACAATGGGCAGCCCTGTCTGCTGTGCTTTTGGGTGCCTGTTTTGTTGAGGAGCAGCCAGGCTGTCCAACAACTTTGTCAACAGAGCCCAACACTCTTATGATTGACTCTTGTGTGTGGACGCCCTCTGTCAACAGAAGTTTTGTGGGGAAATCTTTTCCTCCAGTGACTTCTGTTGACAGAATGCTGTAGAGTAACCAAAGCCAAATAGAATAGAATCCTGATCACTTTCTTATTGTCTGATTGGTGCTGTACTTCTACCCACAATAAAAGCCAGTAAAAATGTATCATTGCCACAGAAGTTGGCAGATATGATTCTGGTTACACACAAGGGGTGGATCTCCTGAGCTAGAAGGTGCCGTTTTTACACAGACTTTTTATAAGGAAGATTTTTAAAAATTTTGATGGCAACTTGTTTCCCATCACAATTAGCTTGTTGGGCCAACACAGACAGTTCTGCCCAACGGGACACAACCCTTCATGACTGAGGACTCTGAAACCCATCAGCTGGAATGCTAACAAACATTAGTTAGTACACATCCTAGCCTTGTTTCAACTTATGTCTATTTCATGTGCAGTCAAATGTAGATTCATTGGGTTGGATTGTGGTCTTGACTACACTAGTGCGCAGCTGGGGCATGTATGTGTGACACCAACGTACCTGAGGCTGGAATCTGTCCCATTTTGTTTTACCTTCAGACTTTTTTCTCCCTTGTGCTTTGTTTTTCTGTTTAGCATTTGACTGTTGGCAGCTTTTCAGGCAAGACTCAGCAGAAGATGATGAGATTTTTTGGAAGGAAGGAAAGCAATGAATGAAATTAAGCATAATACCTGAATAAACAGGCAATATTTCTTCTCTAGTACTCATGGCATAGAACTTAAAATGTTGTGAGATGAGCTATAACTTGATAAAATAAATTCAGTGACTATGCTACAATGTAGACGCAAGTATCTGGTGTGCAATAAATTTTAGATGCTTGAATCTAATCTCACAGACACAGATTTTACACTTTGAAGTGTATTGACTTCAATGGAGTTTTCAAGATACACATTTTTATTTGCCATTATTGGTATTACAGAAATACCTAAAAGCCAAAATCAAAGATCAGGGTCCCATTGTGCTGGGCACTGTAGAAACACAGGGTACAGTTACACTAGAGAGTTTTGTCAACAAAACTGGGGTTTTGTTGACAAAACTTATGGAGCATCTATACCCCAAATGCATTTTATAGACAGAAACTGTCAACAAAAAAGCCATGTAGATGCTCCAGGGGGCCTTTTTGTCAACAGAGTGGATCAAAAGATGGATTCACTTTTTCGTGTAGATGCATCTCTTCCAACAGTAACTTCTGTAGACAGATTGCTGTAATGTAACTGTCACCACAGAGTTATGACAGTCCCAGATCCCAGGAGTTTACAAGTCTATGGCTATGTCTAGATCAGAACAATTTGTCGACAGAAGTTTTTATCGGAAGACATTTTCCTACAAAACTTCTGTCAAAGAGCATGGCCAAGCTGCCAAGAGGATCTCAACAGCTAATTGATACCCAGTTATTTTGTATGTATAGTTGGGACTATATTTTTAATGTGAACTTCTTTGCATTTTCAACATTAAAATTAATGTCATTTTGTTGCCCAGTTGCCCTATTTTGTGAGATCCCTTTGTAACTCTTCAGTTTGCCATGTACTTCACTATCTTGAGTAGTTCTGTATCATCTGCAAATTCTACCACCTCACTATTAGCTCCATTTTCCAGATCATTTGTGAATATGTTGAATAGTACTTATGGTCCAAGCTTTTTGGGGGATGCCACAATTTATTATTTAGCTGTATTGTTGTAGTGCCAAGGAATCCCATTTTGCTAAGCATTCTACAAACGGAATAAATACATACACATTCTTTGTATAGCAATTGAACAATCAAAGGGCTTCTTTCCACTTAAAACCTTGCAGCTGCAGGGCTGCATTTCAGCAGAGCTTCAGTGAAGATGATACCTACGATCACGGGAGGTATTCTTCCACTGGCATAGGCACTCTGTCTCTCTGAAAGGTGGTAGCTAGGTTGACAGGACATTATTAATTCAGGTCTTAAAATAAACTGTGGCCAAGGGGAGCTGCAGCAGTGGGTGTGAAGGCAGCATGTGGATGGAGCTTCTGTGCACCTAGCACCTTCAGGGACCTTGTGGCTGCTTGCAGGAGCCACAAGGTGCCAATGCAGGTAGGGAGTCTGCCTTAGCCCTTGGATCCCATCATGTAGCTGACCAGATACACTTCGGTCCCCATCTGTAAATAGGGTTGGTAACACTTCTCTAATCCAATGCTTGGACTGTCTGACCTAATTAGATCTCAAACCCTTCAGCACAGGGGCTGTTGCTTACTGTGTGTTTGTACAATGACCAGTACATTGGTTTGGGGCCTGTAGATTCTTGCATAACACAAATAATCAGACCCCTGTCTAGACAGGGAAACTCATCTGATGAGATACAAAAGTTCTAAAAAACAATTGATATAAAATCCCATGGACACTGTGACTTATTTGCCCACCACACTAATAAAACATTATATTCCCACATGAAGCCTACGGTAATGTTAGATTTAATTTAGAGCCCAATTCTGAGAGGAACTGAGCATCTTCAACTCCCACTGAAGTCACAGCACTACACCCTTCATCCTTGGGTGTCCTAAATATATCACAGTCTTTTGTTCCTTAAATGGCTGAGGCCTGTGCTGTATTTTCTTTTATGTCTGTTTTTAAAAGGCCATGAAACCAGAATGGCTGCTCTTTAATATTGTTAGTAGTTAGCAAAGGAAGATACAAGTGATAGAACATGAAATATTAAATCCAGAGGTCTAAAGTCTGGCTAAGCAGAGCCGTGTCTACACGTGCACACTACTTTGAAGTAGTGCCACTAACTTTGAAATAGCGCCCGTCACGGCTACACGTGTTGGGCGCTATTTCGATGTTAACATCGATGTTAGGCGGCGAGACGTCGAAGCCGCTAACCCCATGAAGGGATGGGAATAGCGCCCTACTTTGACGTTCAACATCGAAGTAGGGAACGTGTAGTCGTTGCGCGTCCCGCAACTTCGAAATTGCGGGGTCCTCCATGGCGGCCATCAGCTGAGGGGTTGAGAGACGCTCTCTCCAGCCCCTCAGCTCAATGGTGGCCACGTGGAGCGGCCCCTTAAAGGTCCCCACCCCTACCCTTTCTGTGCAGGAAGCTGAGAGAGCGTGCAGGCAGCAGCAATAACATGCGGCTCGCCTGCATGCTCTTCTTCAGCCACCCACACCTCCAACTGACCTGATGGCCGCCCGGCAGCGCCCCCAGTGCCCCCAGGGCACCCCCCCCAGGGGAGCCAGGGTTCCCAGGGCAGAAGCCAGGCCGGGAAGTGGCAGCGGGGCCTCTCCTGGATAGAGGCCGAGCTTCGGGACCTGCTGGGGCTCTGGAGTGAGGAGGAGGTGCTCCAGGTAATGGGGAGCAAGAGGCGGAATGCAGATGCGTTTGCTCGGCTGGCCGAAGGCCTGGCCGCCCAGGGTCACCCTGCCCGCACTCCGGACCATGTCCGGAGTAAAATGAAGGAGCTGCGGCAGGGTTATGCCTGGGCCCGGGATGCGGCCAGCCGATCTGGGGCTGCCCCCTTCACTTGCCCCTTTTACAGGGAGCTCAGGGGCATCCTGGGCCCCCGGCACACCTCCTCCCCTCCGGTCACGCTTGACACCTCGGCTGAGGAGCCCCAGCAGGCCCCGGAGGCGGAGTCCGCCCTGGAGGCAAGCCCCGCACCCTGGGGGCCCCCCCAGAAGCCCACCCCTGGGGCACTGGAGCAGGAGGAGGAGGAGGAGGGGGACTCCTCCTCCACCGACACCGGCCTCCAGATCCTCCTCCTGCCATCCCGGAGTAGCAGCCGGGCGTCCGCCCCCCGGGTGTCCCCCGACCATGGGAGTGGACTGTCAGGTATGTACCCCCCCCCCCAGTGCACACCCCTGGGGTTGAGGGGGCGGGGGTAATAGATATGGCCAGGGCCCTCCACATGCCCAGATGACCATGGCCCCAAGGGCAGCAGTGGCATGTCCCTCACAGGAGTGCATCAGCCCCTTCCCCCCCCAGCACGACAGTGCCATGCCCCATCCCCGGGGCAGGGGGGAGCGGAACCTCTAGGGTCCCCTGGGGGGAGGGGGTGGGACACCCAGCAGCAGCAGCAGCAGCATGTGATGGAGTGGGGGGAGTGCAAATGCGAGTCTCAGGCTAGATATGAAAAACAAGCTGAATAGCTCCCAGTGGCTAAGGATGATCCTGGGGCTACAACTGGCAGGTTACACCTCTGCCCTGATCAAAGAGGAGGGAGGAGCCAAGCTGGCTTTGAATCGGGGGCGGCAGTTAGAGGCTAGGGGAAGGGAGAGCTGGAAGGCAGCCAGCCTGAGGAGGGGGAAAGCTACACCCCAGAGGGGCACCCCTCGGGGTCTTCTCCTCAGGATGGGTTGGAAGGACTGTCTCTGACTGCTGTACTGTCGCTTCTGGGAGAAACTGGGCATCTGTTGCCTAATAAACCTCCTGTCGTACCTGCTGAGTGAGTGAGAGTCACTCCTGCCAGCAGATGGGGTGCAGTGCAGGGGGACCCCTGAACCCCATCACAGCAGCATCTCCCGGGGATGGGGATGGGGAACCTGCACCAGAGGGGTGGGGGGACAAGGGCCACGGCTCGGGGCCCACACTAACGGCTGTCTCCACTCTTCTTCCCCCACTCCTGTGTTCCTCAGCTGCACCATCGGAAGGACCGGAGAGCACTGGCGAGGCTTCAGTGGTCCCGGAATCCCCTCTGGGGCCATCGCTCCAGGCCAGCCCCTTGGCGGAGCAACGACCGGCCCCACGGCGGGCAAGACCGCGGACCCAGCAGCAGCAGCCGCCAGCGACGGACCCCCAGCTGCTGGTCCTCCACCGCCAGCAGGCGGAGGTCGCGGAGCAGCGGCTGCGGGTGGAGCAACGCCACCTCCACCTGCAGGAGCGGGAGCTGGCCTGGCGCCAAGAGGCATGGGGGGCCTACATGGAGACATTCAACCGCATAGTGGATTACCTGGCCCCCCATGCCGCACTGGCCGCCACTGCGCCCGCCCTGCGTGCTCCACCCGCTGCACCACCTGCTGCTCCAGTCACCGCGCCGTCCACCGTCGCCCCACCACCCACCACCGAGGGCCATTCTGCCGAGGGGGACCTGGGGCCAGCTGACACTCGCCGGCCATATCTTCCGGTCCGCCCAGCCCCCAACCAGCCCTGACCAGGGCTGTAGCCGAGGTGAGGATCCCGGCTGCCCACCCCCAGTGCTGGACTGTAGGGGCGTGGGGCCCAGGACGTGGACCCCCCCTTTGTATATATTCCCCCCACTTTTTTGGTTTTTTGCCCTGTACATAGTTTGTATTTATTTATTTGTGACCCCCGTTTTCACTGTCTGATCCTTCCCCCCCCATGTAAATAGTTCTCCCCTTCCTTGTTATCCCTGTTTTTATATTAATATACATACATATAATATATAAGTTAGTTAGAAGTTTTATAGTTATTATAAAGAAGAGTTCAAGTAAACATGTTTGATTTCACAAACAAGTGTCTGCTTTTATTTGTACAAGAAAAGTGGGCGGGGGAGGTGTGCTGTTGGGTGCTCCATGGTGTGGGCGTAGGGGCAGGGAGTGTTGTGGAGGATGGGGGGGCAGTGGGGGGCCTGCCAGCGTTCACCCCACGGCCTCATCGAAGCGGACCCGCAGGGCCTCCCGGACCCGGGTCCCTTCGGGGTCCACCTGGTGACTGGGGGCAGCGGGTGGCTGCACAGCGGCCCTGCCGGCCTCCACAGCCCAGCCCTGAAAGAAGGCCTCCCCCTTGCTTTCCACCAGATTGTGTAGGGCGCTGCACGCACCCACAATCTGGGGGATGTTGGTGGGGCCCGCATCCAGGCGGGTGAGGAGACACCTCCAGCACCCTTTGAGGCGGCCAAATGTGCGCTCCACCACCTGGCGCGCGTGGTTCAGGCGCTGGTTGAAGTGCTTCTGGCTGGCAGAGAGATGGCCCGTGTACGGATGCATGAGCCAGGGCCGGAGGGGGTATGCCACATCTGCAATGACGCAGAGGGGCATGGTTGTGTCCCTCACAGGGATCTCCCGCTGGGGGATGTAGGTCCCCGCCTCCAGCCAGCGGCACAGGCCCGAGTTCCGGAATACCTGGGCATCGTGGGTGCTGCCAGGCCAGCCCACATAAATGTCCTGGAAACAGCCCCAGCTGTCCACCAAGGCCTGCAGAACCACTGAGTGGTAGCCCTTCCAGTTGATGTAACGTCATCCACTGTGATGCGGGGCGCGGATGGGGATGTGAGTCCCATCCAGAGCTCCGAAGCAACTGGGGAAGCCCAGGGTGGCAAAGCCCGTGATGGTGGCATCTGGGTCCCCAAGCCTCACGAGCCTGTTGAGGAGCATGGCATTGATGGCGCGGACGACCTGCAGGGGAAGCACATGGGAGAGCACCAATGAGGGGTGAGCAGGGTGTGTGTGGCCCTCCCCTGCCAGGGCCCCCCTCCCCTTCCCTCCCCTGCCCTCCCCTGCCAGGGCCCCCCTCCCTTGCCAAGGCTGCCTCCCTCTCCCCCCGTGGGTCCTCTTTCCTCCATTAGGACAGCCCCGATGGTGGCCTTGCCGACGCCAAAGTGCTGGCTCACGGATCGGTAGCTGTCTGGAGTGGCCAGCTTCCAGACAGCGATGCTGACCCGTTTCTCCACAGGGAGGGCACGCCGCATGGCGGTGTCCTGGTGCCTGAGTGCGGGGGTGAGCCACTGGCATAGCTCCAGAAATGTCTGCCGGCTCATGCGAAAGTTCCTGAGCCAGCGGTCGTTGTCCCATTCCCCAAGCACCAGCCGCTCCCACCAGTCGGTGCTCATGGGGTAGCTCCACAGCTGGTGGCGTATGAGGCGGCGGGGGGGTCGGGGTGCTGCAGGGTTAGGGGTTGTGTCCTCCTCCCCTGCGGGCAGCTCCTCCTCTGTGGCAAGGAGGTGCTCAGCTGCCTCCTTCATGGCATGGATCAGGTGGACCTCTGGCTGCTGCTGCTGGGGGTCCATCATGACTGTGTCGCCCGAGGTGTGCGTGCCTATGGCTCTGCAGACCGCGTGCTGTGCAGGCTGAGTGTGTCTGGGAGGGGCCCTTTAAGGGAGCGGCTAGCTGTTGCCCCGGAAGCGCTAGTCCGCCCTGTGACCTTGTCTGCAGCTGTGCCTGGCACCCTTATTTCGATGTGTGCTACTTTGGCGTGTAGATGTTCCCTCGCAGCGCCTATTTTGATGTGGTGCTGCGCAACGTCGATGTTGAATGTCGACGTTGCCAGTCGTGGAGGACGTGTAGACGTTATTCATCGAAATAGCCTATTTCGATGTTGCTACATCGAAATAAGCTACTTTGATGTAGGCTTCACGTGTAGACGTAGCTCAAGAGTACAGTAGAAAGAGAGCTAGGAGTTATGGTGGATGAAAAGCTGGATATGAGTTAACAGTGTGCCCTTGTAGCCAAAAAGCTAACTGCATATTAAGGTGCATTAAGGAGGAGCATTTTGAGCAGATCTAGAGAAGAGGTTGTTTGGCACTGGTGAGGCCACCTTTGGAATATTGCGTCCAGTTCTGGGCCCCCTGGTATGAAAAGGATGTGGATGTTGTGGAGCAGGTTCAACGGAGGGCAACGAAAATGATTAAGGGGCTGGAGCAAATGACCAATGAGGATAGGCTGAGGGATCTGGGCTTATTTAGTTTATGGAAGAGAAGACTGAAGGGTGATTTAATAGCAGCCTTCAGCTTCCTGAAGGGGTGCTACAAACAGGATGGAAAGAAACTGTTCTCAGTGGTGACAGATGGCAGCACAAGGAGCAATGGTCTGAAGTTACGGAATGAAAGGAGTAGATTGGATGTTAGGAGAAACTACTTCATCAGGAGGGTGGTGAAGCACTAGAATGAGTTGCCTAGAGGGGTGGTGGATTCTCCATCCCTCGAGGTTTTTAAGTCTCGGCTTGACAAAGTCCTGGCTGGGATGGCTTAGTTGGGGTTTATCCTGCTTGAAGCAGGGGCTGGACTAGATGACCTGCTGAGGTCCCTTCCAGCCCAACGATTCTACGATTCTGTGAAAGGCCCAAGATGCAGACAGTCACAACATGCAAAGAGCTGAGCAGCGCTCATACATATGAGACCAATGAGGATGTGCACAAGTGAATTGCAGTGATTACTACAAAATGAAACAACAGCCAGCAGTTTTACATGGGGCCCAACCTGTGACCACGTGACTTAATAAAGGGCCCATATTTGTTTTTCACAGCTAAGGGTATGTCTATAATTATCTGAAGATCGGCCCAATCAGAGTCAATCTTCTATAGGTACACTAAATTGAACCATTAGGGCTCAACAGCCGACCCTGGTACTCCTCATTCTCATAGGCAATAAGTGAGGTCGACAGGAGAGTTTCTCCCATTAACCTCCCTCTGAGAGTATGGCTGGATAAGTCAGTCTTAGATATATCAGTTCCAGCTATCTTTCTGCTTGATCCATGGACTGAGAGAGGCACTGTGCTAGCTGGGGGCTGCTATTGGCTTGTCGCTGGAAGAACATGCTGTGGCTATGAACTGAAAGTGTTTGGAGAACAGTGCCAAGAAGATGTAAAAAGATGGTGTTTGAAAACACTGGTTGGATCATAGTGAATCCACTCTGCTAATTTACAAATGAGATGTTTCTAGACCCATGCTGGGGCTAGGTAATGGTAAGCCTGGCTGTCTAGATTCAGAAACTGGCTTATGCCCCTTTTCTGATGCTCAGATGGTGCCAGTGGGCCACAAGCCAGCCACAAATGCCAAGCAGAAAATCTCCGCCCCCCCGTTGGAGAAGGACTCCATGCTGGCACATTTGCTCCATGTGGGTCCTGTGCCTCCTTTTACCCCATCCTGGCACAGGTGGCTTGTTGAGGGATAGGGGCATTTTGGTGATATGTCCGGGACATGGCAGCTTTGAGCTCCATAGTGGTAATTTTCCATTGGCATAGTATTTGTTAGGGCCTGAAAGCCAGTGATGCGGTTTACAGGTGCCCATCTGCAATGGGCTTGGCTTGACCATGAGAATCAGGGAGCAAAATCTTGCTCTGTGAATCTTGCCCACATTTTCTCTCTTCTCACGGTATTTACTTGTATTGCTATCATCGGATGCTGAATGTTAATGAGGCAGCCTGGTGTCTTGGTTGCAGCATCTCTTCTTTTTTTCTGGGTGTTGTCTATTTGGGCCACAATCCTGCAATTGGATACACTTGGGTAGACCCTGATGCACCTTATTTACATATCTGTATAATACTAGTGTAATCCACACACCTACTGGGTAAGAGTCACTGTCCCACACAGTGGCACCTAGACCTCTTACAGAGAGAAAGAATGAATCTTTTCTACAGCCTTAGCTGAGAGCCAGCTCAAACTGTATTGGCTTCCTGCACTAAATCCCTGAGATGTCAGGTTTAAGCTCACCTACATTTTTATGTAAAGGACAATTTAAAGTTTATCTAATTAAATAACAGTAATGCTTTGGTCCACTCTCAGCCAATTGTCTTTAGTTCTGTCAGAGAACCCATATCTTTGCAAGATGGACAACCTGTCCACCTAAGGGTCATTTGTGTGTGCCTATGGGTACAAGCAATGGGTGAGCATTTTGATTGCTCACGTGTGGGCAGAGTCTCTAGGGCAGGGTGTAGGCTTCAGAGGTTCATAGGAGGCCTAGGGTTCATGGAACATTCTCCAGGACTTCAGACTCATTTGCAGGTTGTTGTTTAACTGAACAATCCAAACCAGCAAAGTGTCTGGCCATATTTCCATCATGCCATTTAACAGTTTACACACTCCAAAGCAAACCAGTGACAAAACCACCATAGAGAGAGCAGATTTGTGTCTCTAGGACATCTAGTTTTGGCTTCCAGTCTTCATCATGGCAACCCCAGAGCTTTTTTGTTTTAAGGGTATGAATCCAAATAGGCTCAGTTGCAAATGCTTGCTACAGCTTAAGGCTGTCATTGTGGCCAGATCTCTGCAAAGTTCTGATGGGATTTAATGCCGCCAAAGTAACATGCCTCAACGGGGCACCATGGAGACCTGGCCTGGAAGACACACTGTAGAGGAGACATGCATGACTTGTACACATTGTCCTGGTCTCAGAGGAGGTGTGTGGGGCTGCATTAATGATTACAAAGTGCTTTGAGACTGGACGATAAAAGAATGATTGTTTGCCCTGGCATAATCAGGTGACACAATACTCTAAAAACACTCATTGGCCTTTCACCTCTGTATATTCAGTGCTCAGCTGAGTCCATTTATCATCTCTTGTACCCGACATTCTTGTTTAATTACCTGTCTCTACTTTTACTTATTGGTAACTACAGAATTTTACAAGCCAATATAAATAAATTATAAAGCTAATTAGCTGGAACTACTGTGCTTTCCAAAAGCTTTAGGATGCCATATGCGCTTTGCATCAAATACTCAGTTTTGTTCCTATTATGATGATGCTTTTAAATTGGCTGTAGAAGCAGGCTGGCAGAAAAAGAGTGAAAAAGAGGTTTGCAAATGGAGCTTTAATGGGGGAATTGGTGTACCTGAAAATTTGGATGATATCTCTGTGTGTTTTTCTGTTCTACGTCACAGCTTCCCAGCTCTGGAAGTACATTTTGCAGATTTTCCATAATGCATAATTTAATTTTGATCTCTGAGTGCCTGCCTTGTGGGAATCAGCTCACACAAATAATTGACAAACTCTGAATAGTCAAAGGAAGAAAAAAAATCACCGTTTCTAAGTCTGGCTAAATTGCAGCCTGAGTGACACTGGGACCCTTTCAATGACTCAAATGCTGCCTCTGTGGAACTTGGTTCACCAGTCTGCTGTACGGATGTCATCGTCAGCATCATCATCAATGACCGTAGGCTCAGTGCCCATTGGTGTCCGATGTCTCCCTCACTATGTCCTTCCATCTTTCCCTGTCCAGTGTGGAGTGGCTTATTTTCTGTAGACTAGCTCCACATCAATCTGCTATATCATCTACCCTTTCTCTGTGGGGTCTGCCTCTCCTGTTCAAACTGTCCATTATGCCAAATACCAGAGTCTTAAATTTCAGTTTGTTGTTCACTCTACAGACATGCTCAAATAGCTGTAACTACCCTTGTATAACCTTTTGCATTAGGTTCTTTTTCGGCTGTATCTTCCTATATAATTCCTTGTTGGTGACATTCTCCATCCATCCTATTCTCAGGATCTTTCTATAACAACTCCTCTTGAATGTCAATATCCTTCTTTTCAAACCTTTTGTTATCACCCATGTCTCACATCCGTACAACATGCTGCTGAATAAATGTTTTCAAAATACTCAACTTCATTCCTAAGCTGATCATTTTGTTTTCCACATTTTATCCATCGCCTTCAAATTTGCTCTTGCTTTTGCTATTCTAGTCGCTATTTCCATCATATCTCATGTTGCTCCCCAAATACATGAACTTCTCCACGTAATCTAGTTTGATCCCATCTCCACTGATCTTCCTTGCTATTTCCTTATCATCAAATACCATTGTTTTTACTTCATCGGTGTTCATAATCAGTCCGTACCACTTCCCTTTCCTGTTTAGCACCTGCATCTTTCTCACTAACTTCTCCTTCACTTCATCGATGATAACTATATCATCTATGAACCTCAACTTGTTAATTCTTATTCCGTGCACAGATATCCCTTCTGCCTCTTCCTTGATCTTATCCATTGCTCTCTCTAGTGGCGTGATGAAGACACTCGGGAATATTGCATCTCCTTGTCGCTTACCTCTACTCATTCCAAACCAACTTCCCAACTCTCTGGACATTTTCACCACTGCCTCCACATTGTCTTTGATATCCTTCAACAACCATATGTCTGCTATCCACTCCATATGGCTCCAACATTGCCCAAGTCACTTTCTGATCTATACTGTCAAATGCCTTCTGAAAATTGACAAAGCAATTGTAGATGTTCTTGTTCTTTCATTGAGCTTTCTCCATTATCATTCTTAGTGCCAATATCTGCTGTATGGTACTTCTATCTTTTCTGAATCTCGCTTGCTTATTCTTCTGTTGGTGATCTCGGTCTCTCCATCAGTATCACCATCAGCACCTTGCCTAGACGACTTGTTAGGAAAATCATTCTGCAGCATGCTTCCTTTCTTGTGTATTGTCACTAGCATGGATCTTGTCCATTCCTTAGGTGCCTTCCTTTCTTTCCATGCTATATTATATAGTTGGTGTATTTCCTGAATCATACTTTCTCTGCCATATTTGACCAACTCTTCCATGATCTTATCATTTCCAGGTCTCATGTTGTTTTTTAGTTGTTTAGATTTGAGAGGTCACATCTTTTGCTGGAGCAAATCAATGTACCTTGGGGGCCTAAGTAGATTTATACCACTAACTCATAGATTTTCAAGACCAGAAAGAATTATTATGATAATCAAGCCTGAAATAGATGTTCATGTAAGAATTCCTACACTGCCACTTTTTAAGGACTTGCTTGTGGATCCCAATGCTATAATTACAAAGCAAATTATCTATCTATCTATCTATCTACCAGGGTTTTGTCAGCAAAACTCTCTAGTGTAGCCATAGCTATGCTGGCTAGAAGGGAACTCTTCTGATGCTCTTCCAGCTGCCAGAACAGAATATGTGGCCATGAAGCCATACTCTCTCATGTGTCACAGCAAAGGACATATGCATAAACTCACTGCTGTGCAGATCTCTCCCTTGCTCCCTTGAGTCATATTCAGTTGGGTCACAGGATGAATTGGACAATCTAGTGAGTGGTCTGTGGCATAAGCCAAATGTTAGTGCCATTCTTAAGTCATTCAGAGCCTCATCTAGTGCAAATTTGCATAGCTTCAGCTTCTTGGTGTGCTTGTTAATGTCAAGAGAGCTATGCCAGCTTACACGAGCCGAGGACCTGGCAATCACTGCATAAGTCTGTGCTGCTTCTCGTTGCCTTGTGCAGTAATTTATCCTGGTGTAACATGGGTAATTTGGTATCATTTTACATCTGCTTTTCCAACAAAACCCAGACACACTTCAACTTGGGCAGACAGGGCAACTTGCATCCTGATCTACTTGGAAACAACCAACTTATTTTCTCCAATATCAAGGCAGCCCAGAGTGCAGTGTGAAATGGCAAAGCTGTGCCTGGTGCAAGGCAGCAGAGAGCTGATCACACAATATATTTTTGTCATAGTCAAGTGAAAATATGCCAGCCGTGCAAATCAATGAATGAATAAGATGAAGCCCAAACAATGCGCATCATCAACAAACAAAGCTCAACAATAAATCAACCGGAAGCATCACTAGCATCGCAGAAAGAGTTTGAATTGAGATTCACTTAATTGGCTGGATTGCTGAGGCATTGGTTAGAGCCATCAGCACTATTTCTGCCATCTGGTGCATGTGAATCATCGACTGCCTCAGCTGCTGCACAACAGAGCAGCCATATTCCTGAGTCCTAACTCCCTTGAATGAAATGTTCGAACTTTCAGGCTCCCTTCGGGGCTGCCTTGGAACTGGACAAAATGAGTAGGCTGTTTCCTGGTAGGTCAGGATGAAAGTTGCCCAGTCTGCCTATAGTTGGGATTTGTTGTGAACCTACATACGCAGGCCCACCAATGGCAGGGTTGGAGGGTGGAGGGGGGGAGCAGAAGGGACAGATGTACGGGAGCTAAGTGTTTCAAACGGTCCTGGAGCTCCATCTGCTACTACTTCAGCAGTGGCAGTAGCCAGAGCTCCAGGCTCCTTCGAACTGCCATGGCAGTGTTGCTCCACCACTCTGCATGGCTGTGCATGGAGGGTGGGGATAGGGGGTCCCAGTGCTGTGGTCTGTTGTGTTAAGTGCTCACTGCCCTAGGCCCTGCCTCTTCTTCCCTTGGCCCTACCCCTTCAACCTTTGGACTCCGCCTCTTCCAGGGTTTTAGAGGCAGGCCCTAGGCCCATGGTGGCTGTTGGCCGCCCCTGTACAAATATGCATCCCTATCCTCTGTTGTACCTTGTGTAGTCATTCATATTACTGTGAAATGGAGCTGTTCTGAGTTAATGATGTCTTACACTCACAGTGCACCGGTATAAATGACTACGCAAGATGAGGGCAGTGGCCAACCAGGACCATACATATTAGAGACATAAAATATTTTATTGTAGCTACCAGTATCATCAGACAATTGCTATCTATGCTGCCTGCCAGTGAAACAAATTCTATCATTCTTGGGAGAAAATTCAAAATAAATCAAGAACCTCCCACAGGGCTAGCTTTCAGCACAATCTAGACAATTCTGTGTCTCTTGTATCACCCCTTTCCCACAGCCCTAGGGAAGAAATGGCTGGTTCAGTGGTTCAGATCCTAGGCTGGAACATAGGATAGCACCGTTCAACTCATCTGTGCTTTTTGCTGCTAGTTGCATTTTGGCAAGTGCAGATTGAGCAGTTCTTGCGGTACCATCCTTGACAGCTGCCTCGTGAACCCTATTCTTAAAATTGTGTATGCTTTGTAACATTAGGTAGCTCTTTTATTTCCAGTCCTACCTATTCCAAAGCCATTAGAGGAGTTCTCGGCTCAAAGTCTGTTTTAATGAGGTCACCAGGGCTGGTGTTTGACTGACTGCAGCCAATGCCTAAGTGCCACCACCTGCTCCTCAGGCTTTGGCTTCAGCTCTGGGTGGCAAGGCTCATGTTACTGGTTCCTTGCCTGAGGATGAAGCCTTTGGACTTTGGCCCCTCTGCCCAGAGTGGTGGGGCTCAGGCTTCAGTTTTGGAGGCAGGGCTCAGGAGGGCTCCAGGGGGTATATAGTAATTTTTGTTGACAGAAGGGGTTCATGGTGCAAGGATGTTTGAGTACCCATGTATTACAGCTTGGTGAATGGCTTCCAGTGGGAAAGTACATTCCTACCATGTTCCACTCTGCCACAATAGACTCATTTTTGTAAGCACAGAATCTGATGCAAAGTCTATGGAAGACTTGATTAATTTTAAAAGCATGTCTTCACTGCAGCTGGGACGTGTGAGTCTCAGCCTGGGCAGACAGA
Organism: Carettochelys insculpta; assembly: GCF_033958435.1. Lineage (NCBI taxonomy): Eukaryota > Metazoa > Chordata > Testudines > Carettochelyidae > Carettochelys > Carettochelys insculpta. The sequence goes on from NC_134139.1 coordinate 194,423,478, forward strand.
CTTGTGTTAGTCCTGCTTCAGCTAGTGCTGCAAAACAAACAGCACAGATGTTGGAGTACTGGCAGAGGCTTGGCTAACCCCCAAAATCTAAGCCCATCTGATCTTCTGGGTCTGAGCTTAGGTGGCTAGTCTGAGTGCCAGCCATGCCACAATATCCACACTGCTATTTTAGTGCACTAGGACTAGCGTTGCTAGCACAAGTCTATCTACCCAGGCTAGGAATCACACCTCCCAGCTGCAGTGGAGATATGTCCCACCTGGCTTTGTCTTGGGTCTCAGTTTGGCAAATGCTTGCCCTGCAAAGTCATTCAGAAGTAACCTCCAGTTTAGAAAAGGGGTTACTTCCCCTGGGCCTTTCATCTGCAAAGCCCTGCCCCACCACCAGCAAGAACTAATGGACAGATGACCTTGCCTTGGCAGTATCTGGAAACCCCTTTACGCTTCACATTATGAGTAGGGGATGGTTTACTTTGAATTTCCACATCATCCAGAGTGGTGGAAAGGGAGTTCATGGATAAATAGCTGTCAGGAGTGGGGTGCAGACATTCTGACCTAGTGGTAAAAGCTTGAGTTGGGAGCCAGGAGGCAGGCCAGGATGGATGCCAGAAGACCCCCTTCTGAGACAAGCCCAATCAAGAGTCAGTTGTTCAGAGTCAGATAGGCTCAGGTTACTCAGAGACCAGAGTCAGGAAGTAGGATTAGGTAGCGCAAGGGAGATGATGGCACCAGCAACTTCCTGATCCTCTGTTTTGCTTAAGTAATATCAGGGATATAACACCACCCATCAGATTCCAGGCCTGGAGCTCTCAGTCAGTGCGGAGCTTGTAGTTCTAGTGACTGTTAACAGGTCAGTGCATGTCAGGTTGGCACTTAGCGGCTCTCAAAAGCCCCATGGGCTGAGATTCAAGACTCAGCATCTCTGAGAACAGCAGATGTGCAAGGATGGGGGCTGGTTGGGGAAGGGAGCTTCATGGAGCACCATTTGGGATTTGATGCTGTAGTAATGAGAGGCTTGGTGTAAGGCTAAAGGCCTAGAAAACAGTCAATGCTTTGTAACATACAGCAAAGCTAAAGGCCTCAAGCCTGAACAACAGTAGGTTAAAGCACAAACTGTGCTAGGTAGATTCTGCCCCAGGAATGCAGCAAGAGACAGAGCTGATAAGTCACAGGGCCTAAAAGCACATAAAAACACCTAAAAACACCCAGAGTTAGGCACTTAGTGATACACATAAACTCATCATGCTTAGTACTGCACACTCCCTATACCCTCCCCATAGATAACAGCTTAGCATCAGGCACATTCTGATACATGTTCAGGAACAGATCATAATGACAGCATGATGGATAGTGTGTTGTTGATGGTATCACCATTATCCCCCAAGTTAATGGGTAGATCCAGTTACATTAAAGGGTGTCAATGTATTACAATGAGGTGGTTGTACCTGGCTAAGTAACTTGTTTATACCTGTGTATAAAAGTGTGTGTAACGGGCTGTGTAGAGAGAAAATTCCTCAGGCAGGCCATTGTTTGTGCTAAAGACCCCCTTATTCAATTCTTAAAGTCTGGAGTAGGCCTATAAATTAAGAAACCCAACTAGCACGAGTGGAAAAATACCTCACTGAGAACCTTCTCCTTATCTCTCTCACCAGATACCTAGCTGGGCCCCCTTCTCCCCTATCTCCCTCACAATACCCAGAGAAGGGCAGGAAGGGCCTTGAAGTCTGAAGGGAGAAAGCTGCCTCAGCAACTACATTCCAAGGAGAGGCCCTGCATGTGGAAACCAAATGTTAGTGCTGTTAATGATTTGTGCTTTAAATCTTCTAGGTAAACCCCCCAGATGCACTAGTGTGGAGGCATCACCACATCCCCTATCATATCTTGACATGAACTGGTCATTGTATATCTGTTTTGTTTAACATGTAGAGGAAACCACCTGTATTAGAGATAAGATGTTCTATAACCTATGGGTGGGTACACTCTGTAACCTTTTTAGATTATTGGCTTAGTGTGCTCATCTGGTCTTGCTGCTAGAACCTATCCAGGCATGGGTGACACCCATGTCATAGTTTCTGCCCCCCGCCCATCAATAATCAATATAATCAATTGTAATCTATTGTCTGGCAGTGTTTCACTGAGTCCTGATGGGCGAAGTGACACTCCACCAGCTCTGTGTAATAAACCCTCCTGCTTGCTTCATACACGGTGTCCAGACTTTGTTCCATCAGGCTGTGTCGAGCGACCTAGGGGATGATGGAGCCCCCTTGCTGTCAACGGAGTCATGTCCATTGTCACGTCGTAGGCATGTACCAATGTAAACTGTTGAGTCATATTGGAGACTCATGAAGGTGTTGGAGACCGTATGTCAACAACTATAAACCTGGCTCCAGTGCCTTTGCACCTTACTTGATTTGTGGTTCTTGGGGGCTCTCGGAGGCCTGCAGTGTCAGTTAACTGCAGGGTCTGCACTGTCGTCCAAAGAGAACACATGCACGCGGCCAAAGTGATTAACATCAAAGGGAGCAGATTGGACATCTGAGCACTGTTCCGGTAGAGACGCCTGACCACAGATGCAACAGGTGCAAATATCAATTGTGTCTTACATCTAGGGCCTGCTACTCCCTTATGCTTGGGCAGCCCATGCCTGAAGTGCGGGGAATTGTCAAGATTAGCATCAAACATACTCAAGAGTTGACTGTGAATCAGACTTTATCCAGGTTGACTCCACAGTAGTAGTAATAGTAGTAGGCATCCTTCAGTCTGCATAGACTATGGATCACGCCCTTTATAGTTTCAATTGAGGACTTCATTTACAGCGTCTACTGTGACTATGAAGACCCACATGAGAGTGACAGTCCTTGCTGCATCTCTTGCAGATGTGGTGGGTGTCTGGCAAGTCCTTATTGTGCTTTCTGTGCGCTCGCCTCTCCTCTGCTAGCTGTCTGATCCTCATCTCGCCCTTCTGAAGGCCCTTGCGTAACCCCTGCCTCCATCTGCTGCGGTCGTCTGCTCATTCTTCCCAGTCATCCAGCTCGATGTCTACCTCTCTGAGGTCTCTCTTGCAGACATCTTTGTAGCGCAACTGGGGGTGTAACTGTAGCGCAACTGGGAGGTCTTTTGCCAGAAGCTAGCTACCATACAGGATGTCTCCTGTGGACGTGGCCAAGCCAGCGGAGCCGATGCTGCCTGAAGAGGGTGTGCATGGTTGGGATTCCAGCTTGCTCGAGGACGGCGGTGTTGGTCACTCTGTGAGTTAGCTTCGAACCAGTCATTCGTGTTTCTAGGTCTTCTTCCAAACAACGACAAGGCCATGTTGTAAACTGTATCCCTCAGATGTTGCCATTTGGATGTCACATCGGCGTCCCCAGGGCCGCTACACAGATTTTCCTGGAGGGTCTCTCTGATTGACTCCACACATCTGGTTCTTATTGTAAGAGTAGTTCAGACCCTTTAGAATTTGACTGTCTAGCCCACTGTTTCTTAGCGTTTTTGAGACTACAGAACACCAAACAATAATATAACTTAAGTGGAAAACCTATGAAAATTTACTTCACTCACTGATGGTACTGGTTCCTCAGCAGCAGTATTTTCACTCATTTCTAGCTTTTTAAAAAAATAAATGTAACTTACTCTGTTTACTCATATTGGTGGAAATAATAAATGTAATACATCATCACATGCACATTGGCTGACAACAAGCAGCTGACTGACAGTAGCTGTGTCTACACGTGCACGCTACTTAGAAGTAGTGGCACTAACTTCGAAATAGCGCCCGTCGCGGCTACACACGTCGGGCGCTATTTTGAAGTTAACTTTGACATTAGGCGGCGAGACGTCGAAGTCGCTAACCTCATGAGGGGATCGGAATAGCGCCCTACTTCGACATTCAACGTCGAAGTAGGGACCGTGTAGACGATCCGCGTCCCGCAACGTCGAAATTGCCGGGTCCTCCATGGCGGCCATCAGCTGGGGGGTTGAGAGATGCTCTCTCTCCAGCCCCTGCGGGGCTCTATGGTCACCGTGGGCAGCAGCCCTTAGCCCAGGGCTTCTGGCTGCTGCTGCGGCAGCTGGGGATCCATGCTGCAGGCACAGGGTCTGCAACCAGTTGTCGGCTCTGTGGATCTTGTGTTGTTTAGTTCAACTGTGTCTGGAAGGGGCCCTTTAAGTGAGCGGCTTGCTGTTGAGTCTGCCCTGTGACCCTGTCTGCAGCTGTGCCTGGCACCCTTATTTCGATGTGTGCTACTTTGGCGTGTAGACGTACCCTCGCAGTGCCTATTTCGATGTGGTGCCGCGCAACGTCGAAGTTGAACATCGACGTTGCCAGCCCTGGAGGACGTGTAGACGTTATTCATCGAAATAGCCTATTTCGATGTTGGCTTCACGTGTAGACGTAGCCAGTGAGGCCACCACGCTGGTGTAGTGCATGTGCTGCATGTCATAGCTAGTTGCTACACCACCTTCTAGATGGGAGAAGAAGATTAGAGGAGAGAGGAAGCGAGCACAATGTTCGTGAACTTTGCTGTGTTGCCAGACTACCACTGCCCTTACGAAATATAGAAATAAAAGTAGGTTTCAATTTTTCCCATGATTGTTATCGTCGTGAAATGGCTATGTGTTATAAAACTTTGAATTATTTTTCCAAACGCTCATGGCATGCCTGTGAGTTGTTCATGGAACACCAGTGTTCCATGGAACATGGTTTAAGAAACGCTAGTCTAGACTTAGTGATCCTGGCTGTTTCCATTGAGGGAGGTGGCTCCTAGTTTGAACTGCGCAAATCCATGTTGCTGTCTGACTCAGAGGGCGGCAGAAATTCTCTCTAGTTCCAGAAATGCTTTACATTGAGAGTTGCCAAACAAACAGAGACAATTGCTAAAGCCAAACCACATACCTGAAAGGACTTGAACTCACAAGACCATTAAAAGGTGGTGGTGGTGGTGGGGATTTAGGGCTATATCAAGCCATTTGTTGCAAATAAACCTTTTACAATGATAAAGAGAGTAACAGTATTTTGGACACATGGCTTAGCAAGTGATTATGGTTTGTGTGCAGTAGGCTTTCTCTGAATAGGATACTGCTCCACCCTTCCTATTTTGTGTGATTTCAGTTTACGTAGGGATATTATAAGGATAATTACAGTCATTGACTGGATGGGTTTCAAGCAGAAATATCTCCTTGGGCAGGCAGGAGAGCAAGTTACTGGTTTTACTGGATTGTGTGAACTGGCAATCTAGAGAGAAAATAAAAGCAACTATAAGAGAAAGAGTGAAGGCCAGGCAGAGGAACCCACAATTGCTGAAGCCTGAGTAGCTCCATCCATTTCTCCCTCCAAGAACTGAGAAGGCAGCATTGAGCAATAGCTGGTTCTCTTCTGAACCCTTCCTGTTCACTGGGAAGGGGGCAGAGAGTCTGTGTGAGCTGTAGCGTACAAATAACAAGGACACCTGAGATGCTCCACAGACCATAAACCTGGACAACTGGCAATGCGTACTGAGCACCCTCACAGGTTTCCCAGGACATCTACCACAAAAAGAATGGAAATGTCCCTCCTTAATAAGTCATGTATGTCCTGCTGTGTCTCCTGCTGCTTTAGGAGGATTCAGTAGACTTTAGGTTTGGTCTTTGCTCCTACTTCTCTGGATCCAAGGTTTGGGTGGCCCATGAAGATATGAAAGAGGTCGTCTTGCACCCACTTCCTCACTCACAAGGGGACAGTCCCACCTATCTCTTTGTAAGTAGTTTGTTAGATCGATCTTCATAAAGCAACATATCTTTTTATAAAGCAAACAGGCTTCTTTCTTACCAATGGTGTGTTTAGAGTTATGGAAATGGCCCTCTTCCTCAGGACTAACATAAATCTAATTTAGGGGAAGGAAATTCATTTTAATCCCTTTACTATTGGACTTATAGGACTCACCAGTGCCTTCCATTTCAGCAATCTGTCAGCAAGCAAATGTACTATGAGTGAATTCCCTACTGTGACGTCATCGTCATCTGGATCTCCCTGGTTTGCATGTCCAGATGGATTGAGATCCAGCTTACGCAACAGGGAAAATGTTTTTCTAATTTTACAAATTGGCAGAAAAGTTTTCCTGAGTGGGCTTGGTAGACTCAGATGGGAGTTTGCCAGATGTGTCCACTTTTGGTGTAGCTTTCCTCATCTGTAGCTACATTTCCCAATGAGATATAGAGTAGGTGGGACTGCCGGGGGATCTGGAACACCAATAAAAGGAATAAAACTGCAACCTCACCTCACCTTTCTGCTGAAGAGCGGCAAGTGTGGAAGGCAGCTGAGGTGAGAAGTGCCTGCATATATTCAGACAGGTTAATCTAGTACAAGGAGAGAGAATTAGCCAGTATGTTCACTTCCCTTTCAAGAGTGATGCTCAGTACTTAAGGAAAACTTCATTTGTGTATGATGCTTGACCAAGAAGAAATGTTGAACCTGGCACTTTCTGGAGAGAATCTTAGCCTGCAGGAGGGCTAAACAAGCATGGTTTCCAGGGCCCCTGCCATACAGCAAATCAAACAGGGTGGAGTGTGCTTGGAATTGGAAAAAAACAAAAGGTACTGCTAACCTGAGCAGAACCGTCACAAATACTTCAGTGTGAGGCCTTGGATTTATGGGCTCAAGCAGAATTCCATCAAGTTTGTTATGCACTATTTATTGCTGAAGTGTTTCGGCTGTATTGAAGTGTGTGCTGATGTGGAAAAAAAGCAGATGGCCTAAAAAGATAACTGGCTTGATATTAATTAACTTGACCTTTCCTTCATTTCTCAAATGGGACAAATATTTGTGTGTTGCTTAATGGTGTGTAATCCTCAAAATTTGGCACTTTGTTTTGGCTCAGATCCTGGTTCTCCTCCTAGCCAGGCCTTCACTGCCACTTTTGTGGGTTCTCCCTTCCTTCTGTGCCAAAATCTGTGTATGTAGGGCTACTTCAGCCTTCTATCCTGGGGCGCCTTCCCTTTTTCTTTTTGTCCTCTTTTGGACAATCTTATTTGCCTGTAGCTTCAACTAACCTCCTCATGCTAATGACTCACAAATCTACCATTCATCTCCTGACTTGGTTCCATCATGCCTGCATTCACTCCTTCTCACCACCAGTTTATTTTTTGTATGCTCAAAAGAACTAAAATCCTGAACCTCATACCCAAACTCTTTCTATTATCGGTGTTCCTCATACAACACTGCCATCTACCCTGTCATTCAGTCTCAGGTCCTGACTTTTCTCCGAGCACTGGGTGCAATTTGGAGCTTTCCACTTGATGGCTGTCCCCCATATTTTGTTTCTGGAAACTTGCCGTACTCCCACACTTTTACTTTGTCCCATGTTGCTCTATGTCTTCAAACTGTTTCCCCCTCTTGGGGAAAAGGCCATTGTTGATTTGTTTGGAGGGGTGTTTTCAGCCATTGCCTTATGTATTTTTATTTCTTATGTGGTTAATTTAGCCTGGCACTGAGTAATCAGTATTTTAAAGAATGCTCAGATGAAAGGAAAGTTTTATGTTTTCGAGCATTACTCTTCATTAAAACAGTGTAATTTTCCTAAGTGATAGTTTGATGAAGGGATTATTCTCATCACTGGCTGCCTGACTCAAGAATTAGTTCATTTCTGGCAAGAGTCAGCAAATTATGAACACGTACATCAGTCATTCGTACTATAGTGAGGATCCAGACCATTAGCCGGTGTAAATCTGCAGTTTCAGTGACTTCAGTGGAAAGAGGCTAATTCACACTAGCTGAGGATCCTGTGGAGGTAAAAATCACTATTAAATGTCATGGTGTACTCTCTGATGCCACAAAAACACCCTTTGTCTGCTGGTTCTACTTCAGCCACGTGTGCATTATAGATGAGAGGTGTGGGGAGATCCAGGACATTTGATACACAGAGATGATGCTGATTTCAACCCAATGTAACCAGCTTACAGCACAGGCAGGTGCAATGGGCAATCTACTTGCAGTGCATAATCTTTAGGGAACTTCCTGTCCTAATTTATAAGGGGATTTAAAGCTGAATTAGGAACCTAAGTTGATTCTGAGTTGAAATTTACATGCCCTTCTCAAGTCACCTTCATACCTCTCTGGCAGCACATGATGGAATTTAAGCTGCCTTAAGATCACAGTTGAGGATTAGCCTAGGATAGCCAGCACTATGCTAGCTGCTCCTCTTCCTCCTCCTCCTCAACAAGCAGGGGCTCAGCACCCATTGGTGTCTGATGCTTTTCTCACTATTTCCGTCCATATTTTCCTGTCCATTGTGGACTGGCTTAGTTTCTATAGACCAACAACAACCAACAAAGCCAACGACCCTGTGATGGATTTTCAGAGATCCCTAGATTCATTTTTACCCGTAGAGCACTGACATCAACAAAAACCCCAAGAAACAATTACACAGTATTTTCTTCTGCTCGAACAAAGATGAATTTCTATTGAGTTAACGTTTGTGGTGTCTACTTAGCACTTGTGAAAGGTGACTAGGCTAGACTTGCGGCCATGGACGCTGGAGTTGCAAAGCTGCTGTTTATCTTTGGCAAAGTTGTATTGTATTTTGTCTTGAAACAGGTAGAAGAGGGAATAAGTATTAAAAGGAATTATACAGGCAGCTGTCTGACAATCTTACAGTGATGGGCCATGTTACAAGAGATTTTTCACCCGCTTTGTTCCGTTCAAGGTATACAGCATGGCTACACCTGCGCTATCCCCTTCGCTTTGGAAGGGGCATGGTAATGAGCGAGTTGGGAAGAGGCTAATGAGGCCTTCCTTGACTATGCAGCACCTCATTAGCATAATGGCAGCTGTGAGAGATTCAAAAGCACCTCTTTCAAATTGCACGCTGCCTATGTAGATGGGGGCCTTTTGAAAGAACCCCTGGGACTTCAAAAGCCCCTCCTACCTAAAACCAAATAAGAAGAAGGGGCTTTCAAAGTCCAGGGGTCCTTGCAAAAGGCCCCCATCTACATGGGCAGTGCACAATTCGAAAGCAGTGCTTTCAAATCATGTGGGACTGCCATTATGCTAATGAGATACTACATATTCCTGGAAGAGCCTCATTAGCATATTCCCAACTCGCTCATTACCATGCCCCTTCTAAAAGGAGGGGACTAGTGTAGACGCGGCCCATGAAGCAATGTGCTGCCATCAGTAGCTGAGGCAAGGGGTATGGCTACACAGCAGCCTTATTTTGAAATAGGCTATTCGAGAATAGCTTATTTGGAAATAACACTGCTACACACAAAGGCTGTGGCCACACTGCCCCTCCCTTTCAGACGGGGCATGTAAATAATGGCCATTTTAAAATGGAAATGAGGTGCTGATATGAATAATCAGTGCCTCATTTGCATAATGGTGGCCACCTGGCTCATTGAAAGTGCTGATTTCAAAATAAAAATAAATGTGTAGTCGGGGTTCCTTCAAAAGGGTGTCCTGATTTTGAAAGCTCCCTTCTTCCCAATTTTTTTTCAAAATAGAGCCATTGGATGCACTTATTTCAAAATAGGGTCTATTCTATGGTTACACAGCTGCTATTTCAAAAATAGGTTGAATTAGCAGCTATTCCTCGTGGAATGAAGTTTACCTATTTTAAAATATGCTAACTGCCATTTCAAAGGTATTTTGAAATAGCAGTTGTGTTCCATAGATGCTAGCAAAGTTATTTAGAAATAAGGGCTGTTATTTTGAAATAACTTTTCTGTGTAGGCATACCAAGGAGATATTGAAATAAATTTAAACTAATAATAATAATAATAATAATAATAATAATAATAACAATAATAATAATAGAATGAGGACAATGGATTATAGTTTTAGGGCACACCTATCTATGGATAGTTGCTTATGTTTACAGTGGTAATTAACAGGGATAGTTTTAGGTTTTTACAGCTAGCAAAACAAGATGGCAGTCACAAGCAGTCATCTCAGAGAAATCCAAAATGGAAGTCAGGGAGACACTTAGCCAATAGCAAACAGGAAGGCTGATGTAAAATAAAGGTCACTCCAAAACTTGAGGGGAGGATCAGGCAACATGCAAGTCCGGTGAGTTGAATGAGGCAGAAGGTTTTACATGTGTAAGGAATGTGCCAGCACGAACTCAATGCTGCTGAAGGCTGGGAGGAACGTGTCTCCCAGAGATCATTTGCATGGGAATGAAAAGGTGGGCATATGTGATTCCTTGCAAACAAAGCCTGATGGGAAGCAAGGAAGCAATGGAATTTTGTTTATTGTAAACACACTGCTGTAAAATCACAATTTATGCTAACACTCAGTATAAGAATTGTGCAATCTCACCAATGCTTGAAGTTGTTGTGGGGGACAGGGCAATCATCATAACTACATAAGATATGGATGGCACAGGGCTCCTCTGTTCTAAAGCATTGTAAAGCAGAGGGGGGAGGGATGGGGGTTGAATCACTTAGCTGAGTGTCTTGGCCCTGCCTATGCCTTGGCTATATAGCTATAAGTCTGGTTTGACTGGCTCTCCTTGTCTGTTAAAAGATAGAGCTGGATACTAGTGTTTGTACTTTCTCTGAGACTCTACTTTGATAGATGTTAACAGCTGAAATCACAGAATGGCAGCTGAGGCCACTAAGAGCTGAAATTGCAGGGTTTTCCCTCAGGCCAATCCCACAGCAGACTAGGTGGTTGACATGGCTGGTAGGAGGAGCAGTGGATGGATGGACAGCGTGATGGGCTGATGGCTGGTCAGAGGAGCAGGCGGCAGTCAGTGGGAAGCTGTGGACAAGTAAACAGCTAGCACTGCCATGGGCTATGTCTACACTAGCCAAAAACTTTGAAATGGCCATGCAAATGGCCATTTTGAAGTTTACTAATGAAGTGCTGCAATACATATTCAGCACCTCATTAGCATGCGGGCAGCCACAGCACTTCAAAATTGATGCAGCTCGCTGCCACATGGCTCATCCCGACGGGGCTCCTTTTTGAAAAGACCCTGCCTACTTCGTAGTCCACTTATTCCTATGAGCAGATGGGAATAAGGAGACTTCGAAGTAGCCGGGGTCCTTTCGAAAAGGAGCCCCATCTGGATGAGCTGTGCGGCAGCGAGCTGCATCAATTTCGACGTGCTGTGGCTGCCCGCATGCTAATGAGGTGCTGAATATGTATTGCAGAGCTTCATTAGTACTTCAAAATGGCCATTTGCATGGCCATTTCAAAGTTTTTGGCTAGTGTAGACACGGCCATGGTGATGTATCTGTGGACTCTGGGTCTTGGACTGCACTGTGAGAGGTACACCCTATAAGTGTGTGTGGGGTAAAGGCAAAGAGCCCTCAGCAAGAGACTTGGTTCTATAAAGTATTGGGATGGTACCTTGTTAAGGGGTTTATCTCTCCTTTGTTTAGATACATTGCATACGCTACTCTGAAAACATGGGTTAGGTTATCATAGTTAAACAAGCTGTTTCTGTCCTAGACTCTGTGCTTGCAAGAAGAGAAGAGCTGCCTTACAGTCACCCAGCAAATGAGGTGAGATTGTCCCAGGCCCCCGGGTTGGGGCTCAAGCCAGTTGGTTGCATCATTGACAGAAAACCCCTAGGAGCTGAACCTGGCCCTTCTGGCAGGCACCTGGCATTAACAGAAGGGTTACACATGTCTGGCTTTGATTCACATATGTTTAACAGCCCATGATTGGCCCAAAAAAAGGGAAAGACCAATCAGAAAGAGGTAGAATTTGATTTGTATATAAGACAAGGAGCTGTGTGAGTAGAAGCTACCAATGTGTGTGCAGAAAGTTGGCGGTTAGACCTGGAATCACAGAAGGAGAACACAGTAGCTAGCAGCAGAAAACAACTAGAAAGAGAGTAGAAGGAAAGCTCGAAGGAAATGAAGCGCTCAGGCAAAAGTGGTGGTTTCAGTGACAAGAAATAAATTGAGTGTGTGGGCATGTTTGGTTTAATGATGTTGGATATATGTGTTTATTATATTTTAATGTTGAAATCTTGCTATCAGCATCCTATATGCGAGTGGCCATTGCATACAGAATGTACCCAGTTGAGGCTATTTCCAGTTGTATGATACCATAATATTGATATCATATCTTATTATGCACCTGCACTAATAAAACTTTTTGTCTTATCATGTCTTATGGCTTGTGAAAACCTGTTGCTGAAAATGTTTTAGATGTACTGTACTATAGCACATTGAGTTAAATAAAGAACAATCGGTTTTTGAAGATTACTGTCGGAGTAATCTTCCACTCAAAGGACTGTCAGTAGCTTCTATGGGGTTAACAGAATTAGTCTGTTCCATGAAGTTCCCTATAGATTGGAGGGAACCTCTCTTTCCCCTGGTGATATTCCAGCAATTGCCTTAGGGTGGGCCATGTCCTTTCTCTTATCAAAACCAGACACATTGAAGGCTAAGTTACAAATATAGGCAGGACACTGTGGGGTTACTTAAGTCTGACTTACTTGCGTGTCTGAAGGTTCAACCTCTTGCAGATTGTGCTGGCTGTAGTCTGGTGTTCTTGGCTAATGAGAACACCAGAAAGTGTTACCCTGGTCTTTGCTGCTTCCTGCAACTCTCAGTGGCTGGGAATGGTGATCTAATGGGAGCTATGAGTCATAGAATCATATCATAGAATCACAGGCCTGGAAGGCACCTCAAGAGTCATTGACTCCAGCCCCCTGCTTCAAGCAGGATCAAACCCAACTAAGGCATCTCAGCCATAACTATGTCACGCTGGGACTTAAAAACCTTGAGGGATGGCAACCTGTAGGCAACACATTCCAGTGCTTCACCACTCGCCTGATGAGGTAGATTTTCCTAATATCCAACCTACTCCTCTCCTTCTGTAACTTCAGAACATTACTCCTTGTTCTGCCATATGCCACCCCTGAGAACAGTTTCTCTCCATCATGTTTAGAGCACCCCTTCAGGAAGTTGAAATCTGCTATCAAATCATCTCTCAGTCTTCTCTTCTGCAGACTAAATAAGCCCAAATCCCTCAGCCTCTCTTCATAGGTCATGTGCTCCAGCTCCTTAACCATTTTCATTGTCCTCTGCTAAACCTGCTCCAGCACATCCACATCCTTCCCATACTGGGGAGCCCAAAACTGGATGCAATACTCTAGATGTGGCCTCACCAGTGCCGAATAGAGGGGAACAACAACTTTTCTAGATCTGCTTGAAATGCTGCTCCTAATGGAGCCCAATATGCTGTTGGCCTTTTTGGCTACTAGGGCACACTGTTTACTCATATCCAGCCTTTCACCCACCACAGTCCCTACATCCCTCTCTGCTGTACAGCTGCTTAATCAGTCAGTCCCTAGCTTATAACAATGCTTGGGATTCTTCCATCCCAAGTGAAGAACTCTACGCTTATCCTTGTTGAACCACATCAGATTTCATCTGGCCCAATCTTCCAATTTCTTCAGATCACTCTGGATCCTATCTCTACCCTCCAACGTATCTACCTCTCCCCCTATCTTGGTGAAAGGTGTACGTGTGACTGTAGAGGTGCATGTACATAAAGCATCTGGCTGCTTGCCGGGGCAAACCTGGTGAACTTCGTCAGGACCATGGGTTGCTTATAGCCTGCCTCACTACTACAGAACAGATAGAAAAGAGTGATTAAGCTCATAAAAACATAGGTGTCTAGATTAGCTAGCAAAGTGAGATAAAACATTTACATGGAAGATTAGACAGGGAGAAAGATTAAACAGATTGCAAAAAAAGATTAGACAGACAAAATCACAGGGTGCAACGGGTTGATAGGAAGATTAGATAAAAGGGCAGATCGGATGTACAGAGCAATAATTAATTTTAATTTTTTAGCACTGTCAAGAAATTAAAAATAATCACGATTAATCTCACCATTAAACAACAGAATACCATTTATTTAAATTTGTTTGGATTTATTTCTACATTTCCAAATATTGATTTCAATTAAACACAGAATGCAAAGTGTGCCATGCTCACTTTGTATTTTTATTGCAAGTACTTGCACTGTAAAACCTCCTCCAAAAACCCAGAAGAATGTATTTTTCCATTTGCCTCATTCAAGTACTATTGTTGAATCTCTATCATTCTTACTAACACTGCTAGGAAATGCAAACATGTTCAGTTCTGAACAGTTCTATTTGAAGGATGCTCCATCAGAAAACTGGTTTGAAAGAGAGTTAAAAGCCACATTAATTTGACAGTGTCCCTTTAACATGCAGGTTGAACCTCTCCAGTCCAGCACCCTTGAGACCTCACTGGTGCCAAACAAGAGAATTTGCTGGACCTCAGGAGGTCAATGTTGTCTAGCAGTATTACCAACACTTCACTGTTCACTGGGCTCTTAAAAGGCATTGAGGGGTAAGTTACAGCTAAGTAATGGTACAGAACACTGAGAGCCAGTACTGGTGGCTGTAAAAATGCTTTATGGGACCACAGAAAGTTTGGCCACACCCATGATAACTGGACATCTGGCTCACTAAAATCATGCTTGTTTATGGATGTTGCCAGATGAAAGAGTGTGCTGGACTGGGAGGTTCAACCTGTATTTCCCTTCTGAACTTGAGACTTGCACAAAGTTGTGGACTGTGCACAAACAGAAATTCTGAAACCTAGTTTAAGAGTTTACTTGTTCTAAAGTAATCCTGCTGAGGTTGAAATTTGGCTGAGGTGATGCACCCCAAGGACACTTAAGTCCTGGCCCTCTGAACTACTGAATCCAGGAGACCAGGAGCAAACTTACCTGTGCCAGCCGCAGCTGATGTGAAGGGGTATACAGCCAGACCAAATTAAAATCAATTCACAATTTGATTTTAAAAATTTACAACATGATGGCTACGTCTACACGTGCACGCTACATCGAAATAGCTAATTTCGAAGTAGCGACATCGAAATAGCCTATTTCGATGAATAACGTCTACACGTCCTCCAGGGCCGGCAACGTCGATGTTCAACTTCGACGTTGCTCAGCCCAACATCGAAATAGGCGCAGCGAGGGAACGTCTACACGCCAAAGTAGCACACATCGAAATAAGGGAGCCAGGCACAGCTGCAGACAGGGTCACGGGGCGGACTCAACAGCAAGTCGCTCCCTTAAAGGGCCCCTCCCAGACACACTTTCATTAAACAGTGCAAGATACACAGAGCCAACAACTAGTTGCAGACCCTGCATATGCAGCACGGACCCCCAGCTGCAGCAGCAGCAGCCAGAAGCCCTGGGCTAAGGGCTGCTGCACACGGTGACCACAGAGCCCCGCAAGGGCTGGAGAGAGAGCATCTCTCAACCCCTCAGCTGATGGCCGCCATGGCGGACCCCGCTATTTCGATGTTGCGGGACGCGGATCGTCTACACGTCCCTACTTCGATGTTGAACGTCGAAGTAGGGCGCTATTCCCATCCCCTCATGGGGTTAGCGACTTCGACGTCTCGCCGCCTAACGTCGATTTCAACTTCGAAATAGCTCCCAACACGTGTAGCCGCGACGGGCACTATTTCGAAGTTACTGCCGCTACTTCGAAGTAGCGTGCACGTGTAGACGCAGCTGATTAGTTTAAGTAAAGTTTGTACCAGATGAAGGATTAAGTCATCTGTTCGGGAAGCTGATTGTGCATGCATTTTAGCATTGTAAATTGGGAGAAACTGAACTGAAGTCATTGAAACTACACTGGGGTAAACCAATAGGAAGAAAAGATTTAGGTCTTTGATTTCTATCATATCTGTTCCTATGTCTTCAGATATTCATCTGTAAAAATCATGTGACCTGGTTTGACGGTGCCACATTCTTTGTTTGACATTGCAATGGGCTTCTAGAGAGAACCAAAAAATGTGATATCAGGACATTAATTCCAGCTAAATAGTGTTGGCAGAAGATTCTGTGTCCAATAAGCCTCATTATCATTCTTTTCATTAAGATGGTACTCTAGGAAATTGTAGCACAATGAAATGATTATTAACATCATTTACTGACATAATTACTACAGTCCACTTAACTGCAAATGTGTCTCCTGTTGATCGCTACTGTCCTACTAACCTCAGAAATGACAGTGGACAGTTCAAAGCACCATACATCATAAAGGAAAAAGGACTGCACATTACTAACACTTCATATATGTATCTTAGACAAGTACTGGAGGCAGTCTTAAAGGTTTAGAAAGAGGTTTCTTTGATGATTGAGGCTGCAAAAGGCAAATGTTTGACCAGATTATGACTGCTTCACTCTCACTGCTGAACAATTTCTCACCTGGGCTTTCTCAGCTTGTTTGTTCCCTCGTTCATACCATTGCTAAGATCCCCTATATCTGGTCCCCACTGGAGTCAATGACAAAACTATGGCTTCTGTACTAAGTTCCAAATGTACGCAGCATCCCACTAAAATTTTAGGCTTGGTTGTTGGACCAATTAATTTGATGTAAAAGTGCACTTGTCCAAGTCTGGAAGTCCAACTTAATGTGATTAGCTCTTACTGAGTTGTGTAATCCACAGGAATACTTACATGAGTAAGAACTATTTGGGTGCATAATGATTTGCAGGAATGGATCTGGAGTTACTCATGCAAGCAGAGGCAGCAGGGATGATATTGGTTTGTGGATGAGAAATGGAGTTAAGGGCCTGATTCTGCAATATACTGAGTCCCCTCAGCTCACACAGGCGAAGCTTTAAAGCCCACATGTGGAAACATGACAACTCATCTGACGCTAAGTTATACAGAGTTTCTCACAAAGCTGCAGGTCACTTGATCCTGCTTTGGGTGATGGCTACCATCTTACCCAACACCAAGAACTGAACCAGGGAACATTGTGACGTTAAGAGCAGGAGACTCTGTAACTTGAGTTGAGACCCTAGCTCTCAGCTACCCAGCTGTCACAGGCTTATGTCCTTTGTGCAGACAGGCATATATAACAACACAGTGGGAGGGGTTCCACGGATTCCATAACTGGAGACTGTTACAGACTCCCTGGATCAGGCACAGAGGGGTATGTGTGACATGATGCTCAGGGGATTACACTGTTACATAGTGGAGTCATTGACCACTAGGAAAAGTGGGCATAAAATACTGCCAGATCACAATGGCAAGGCCTGACTCACCTCTAGCCTATGATGATCTCACCAACATGGGGTGCTGCTGAGAAACCACGGGGCTGTTACAGAGCCCCTGTGTGGCACCTAACATCTCCACTATGCAGGGTGAGGTGGGGTGGCAGGGGTACCCTTGTGCCCTACCTGGCCCCAAGATCAGTGGGCCACACAGGTAGCTTAGAATATATGAAATAAAAGAAATGGAGGGATTTTGTTGATTGTGCTAGACTTGGCAAAGTTCTGTATCAATGAAAATACTCACATATCTCAGGGAGTTGCTAAGAAAGTGCTGCAGAAGCTCTTTTTATATGTAAATAAAATTGCTTGTTTAAGTTATTAGGAAAACAGACCCTTATTATCTGATTTATTGATATGCTCAGACACTTTCTGGAAAGATTTTCTTGCATAATTGACCTTGTTGGTTCATTATTTAATAGTCTTCATTTGACTCAGAGGTCAGGTCCAGATGTAGATCCTCTATACTGAGTGCTTTGTGTCAGAAAAATCAAAAGTATTATTGATGCTCGAGGGAAATGTGATTGACAGCCATGTAGTCAAAGTTAATCTTTCAGCTTTTAATTACAGCAAAATGTTTCCTGCCTTTACTTCATAGGCTCTAATAACCAATCAAGGTTTATATTGATTGGTGAATTAAAATGACTGGAACCAGAATATGTGATCTCCTAGGATACCTGGCATCAGCTGATGACTGAATTACTTGTAGTATTAGAATATTGTGTTATTTGTGCTCTTATGGAACTAGAGAGTTGGTAAGTAGATGATTCCTTATGGATCCATATAAAAAGATTTAGAGACGAGTAGGTCCATACTTTACATACCTCAAAACTTAGTTGGGAGAGTTCAGAGAGTTATAGGGATTTGTCCTGAATGTATCCAAAATAGGAGACAAAGAGTTAAAATGGTGTTGCTCCTTCTGATACCAATCTCCCCTTATGACACCACACTGTTCTTCTGCTGAGGGTTTGCAGAATCCAGGCCTTGTGGGTCAGCTTCACACTAAATGTGACTTGTTTTACATATATGCAACAATCCTGGAACCCAAGGGTCAGATGTCAGGATGAGCAACTCCTCCTTTCGGGAATCTTGGCCCAATACCAATTCCCAGTTCCCACTGAGAAACTCTGACTCGAGAACTGACTGACAGTAGAGACAAAGGAGGAAAGTAACCTCTTCTGTTATTCACACAACTCCCTCTCTTCAGAATCACCTTTCAAAGAAAGACATGCATAGCACAAACTAACAATAATAGAGCTTGTCTTCCCAAGCCTGAACATTTGCTCACACATCAGCAAGTAAGAGAAACCTGGAAGACTATATAAGCACTGCCTAGTGACAATAGTCATGAGAATATCTTCCCAATCATAGAACTTGAACGCCTATATTGTAAAGAAAAACGGAAGATAAGGAGGAAGTGGGATGGCCCATACTTCATTACCAGGGGCCAGATCACATCTCCTGGAGAAAAACAATACAGGGGAAGGTACCTGATTTTTTTTTCTTTTTTTTTTTTTTTGTGGTCAGGGAAGGAATTGCCCTTGTTTGCAAAATGAGGTAAAGTCAGGGACGACCTGATGAATTAATGAATCCATTGGGTTCCATGTACATTTCAGAGAGTCTGCTGATTCTGTGTTGGCTCTGGGTCCCCAAGATTCTCCTCAACATATTGGCAATGTGGACCACAAAAAACTGTGACAGAGGCTCTATCCACTTCACTCACTGCAAGCCTCAGAGAATTCTTTCTTAATTGGGGAGTAGCTACTACAGCAAGAGGAAAGGATTTGTCAGAGATGCTTGAAGCAGTAAATCAGTTTATCCCCTTTAAAAGTTTGTGCCTACCGAAAGAAAGGTATTCCTCGGCCTGCTCTGCCCTGAGCTAATATATTTTGTTGATGCCTTTGTTTTTTGTTTTTATTTGTTTACTATGTCCAGGAATGATTTATTCATTTAGTTTTACAGTCTGAGAATTTACAACTTTGCTTGTCAGGCTTTGAGCCAGGTTGGTTTTATTAACTTTGGAATCAGCTAATCAGAGTATTCACTCAGATGCAAGCTTGGTATTTTATGGAAAATAAAGCTGTATGTCTAGTTTGACAAATCTAGTTAAAGAAGCATTTGTTGGTACTTTTAGACAAACTTGCAGCTTAGCTCTTTATCTTTTTTTTGCTTAAATGGAACTGAAAGCACAACTTGGAAATACTTGGTAATGATGATTAGAGATGGTATTTTGCAACTGAGGACTGGAAAAACCAGAAAAACAATCTGTCTGCAAAGGGACCTGGATGCACCATTTCTGCCAGACCCCATCCGCTACCCTCTCTCTCTTCCCTTCCAAACGATGCCCAGAGAGATAGGCTATCTCCTGTCTCCAAGGCACCTGGTCTCTAGGGAAAAAGAATCAGAGCTCTCCTCTGACATCTGGGGCTCCTGCTTTAGTTCCTTCCCTCCACGTTCTTCTCTGCTTATGGGAAAGTCACCTGGCAATGGGGCTGCACACTCCTGGAATCTAATTGTACACCCAGGCTGTGCCCAGGAAAGTTTCACAGCCAACCTATGGTAGAGGGGTTGGAGGTTATAAATTTATACCTTCTTGTAGAATGGTTTTCACAGTCACTGTCTGGCCAACCCGAGAGCTTTAGAATCTCAAGTCAGGCCCCCAAAAGTCAAACAATTGGCTCAGAAATCATGATTTTTTTAAAAATAAGGATTTAAGGTTCACATTTGTTGTCTTTACAGTCCATTCAAATCATATTTTAAAATTTTTCTTGAGGCCTAGCCATTTACTTTCCTCCTCCTGCTGCCTCCAAAGAGAAGCTAGAATTTCACAGTCATTTGACTGCAGAGAATAGGGCTTTGACAAAACCACTAACTACAGTAAGATTTGCTATAAAAATCATGACAATTGGCAATGCTACTCTTTATCTAGCTGGTCCGCAAAACTATTTCCTTGCGCTGTGAGCATTTTTGTAATTCTTCTTAGATAATGAGAACTAGTGAGGGCCAGTTGTAGGAGGGCATCCCAAGAAAGCTTCTATGAAGCTTTCAGAGCAGTACTAGAGTAAGTTCTTGGAGGTGGAGGTGACCAATTTATGGGCCCCTGATAAAAACAGGTGCCCCAACCCTAGAAAAACCCCAGAGTCTGTAGCTGTTACTATCCTGTCTCCCTTAGTACTGGTAGGAGCCGTGGTGAAAGGAGCCCTAAGCCCCAGCTGGAGCAGCTGGGAGTGGAAGCCCCAACACAGATAGGAGCTGCTGTGGGAAGAAGCTCAGAGCTCCATTCCCAGTGCCCCACAGGAGCTGCCTGGGGAGCCCAGGGCCAAAGCTGTCCTGGCTGCAGATGTCAGGAGAAGAAGCCCCTGCTGGAGCAGTTGGTGGGAGGAAACCCCAAGCTGCATTTCCTGAATGGCAGCAGGAGCCCCAGAGGAGGAGGAGGGGGAAACAGGGAGCCCAGCACTCTGGCTTCTCTGGTGCAGAAGTGAGGGTGTCCCACCCTCCTTTATACACTGATTCTTTAGGTTGGATGGGTCTTCCCACCAAGAATGGCTGTATAGGGGAAGGACAACTCCTGTCTCTCTCCAGCATAGCCAGAGGAGCAGCTCAGAGCCCCAGGCTACCGGCAGCTTGGGAAGATCAGAGTTCACGGCGCAAGGCAGATTTCATGGTTCACAATGTGTTTTTCACAGCTTTGAAATTGGTAGGGCCTTAGTCATAAATTCTCAGGGGCCTCCTTTTCCATAATGGCATGCACTCAATGGTAACTTCTGCTAGAAGGTACAGTCGATGCTACAAACACCAAGGGGAAGTCTTGGAGACATAGTATTTACTGTTTCTTTCCAATCCAGAATCATGGGTCAAAGGCTCCGGCAGTGCGACCTCAGGTTCTTCTAGAAAAGGCTTTATCTTCAGTAGGTTCGTGTGCTATAGTCTCTGTCTTGTTTCTCTTCTCCTGATGGAGAATTTCATCATTGACTGCTCTTGCCTTATTTACAATCTTGCATGATCCTTGCTACTTGGCCTACAATTTTGACTTCAAGGTTAGCAGCAAAAACATATCCTCTCCCTGGGTTTAAATTTTAACTTACTGACCCATTGCTGCCGGTCCATTCCTGGTTCTGAGCTTTCAGAAGGTTGTCTTGCAACACAGCCTACAAGGGCTTCAAGTTTTCCCTCTGACAGAACAAGTATTGTACCACACTAATTGTTGCTGGTTCTGGCTCCTCCCATGTCTTGTGGGGGAGATGTAGGATCTGGTGGTTTTGCCTTCCATATAGTAGTGTGGGATGAGCCAGGCTCAGTGATGGGGATCTGAGGCCTTGGCTCTCCATGGCTACGTCTACACGTGAAGCCAACATCGAAATAGCTTATTTCGATGTAGCAACATCAAAATAGGCTATTTCGATGAATAACATCTACACGTCCTCCAGGGCTGGCAACGTCGATGTTCAACTTCGACGTTGCGCGGCACCACATCGAAATAGGCGCAGCGAGGGTACGTCTACACGCCAAAGTAGCACACATCGAAATAAGGGTGCCAGGCACAGCTGCAGACAGGGTCACAGGGCGGACTCAACAGCAAGCCACTCCCTTAAAGGGCCCCTTCCAGACACAGTTGCACTAAACAACACAAGATACACAGAGCCGACAACTGGTTGCAGACCCTCTGCCTGCAGCATGGATCCCCAGCTGCCGCAGCAGCAGCCAGAAGCCCTGGGCTAAGGGCTGCTGCCCACTGTGACCATAGAGCCCCGCAGGGGCTGGAGAGAGAGCATCTCTCAACCCCCCAGCTGATGGCCGCCATGGAGGACCCGGCAATTTCGACGTTGCGGGACGCGGATCGTCTACACGGTCCCTACTTCGACGTTCAACGTCGAAGTAGGGCGCTATTCCGATCCCCTCATGAGGTTAGCGACTTCGACGTCTCGCCGCCTAACGTCGAAGTTAACTTTGAAATAGCGCCCGACGCGTGTAGCCGCGACGGGCGCTATTTCGAAGTTAGTGCCGCTACTTCGAAGTAGCATGCACGTGTAGACACAGCTCATGTGGTTCACCAACTGAGTTCCAGATTAATAGAGTGCAAAAAAATGCATGGTTCAACGTCCCTAGAAAAGAAAGGGTCTTCAGCCCACATATGGTTCCTGTGAATGGCTCAAGACTCAGAATGTCACTACCCTCTCCTCCTCCCCAGTGGAGGGGAAAAGAGGTGTATATCCCTTCCCCACATGAAATGGGTGTTGGTGTGGGAGCCTGGGCCCTCCCTCTTCACTGGGCTTATGGTGAGATGTCTCACTCATGACCCTCCAGATGTTAGAGCAAAGGGTTCTGAAGACTTAGGAGAAGACTAGTCCCTGCTCTCTGACCTGGGGTAGCTGCTGCTAGTCGAATTCCTCCTGCAACCAGAGCTCCTGCTGCATCCTTGTTCAGCATCTCCCCGGGTCGGTCTCTCATTCTCTGCTGTATCTCCCCTTTTGGAACTGTCTGGCTCTGGGACTTAGTGCTTCAGTGCAAATGTGCAACCCTAGCCAAACGGGGGATGTGGCTGTGGCTCACTCTGCTCTGTGTGGCTGTCAATCTTCTCCTCGTGTCCAGTAGTCAGAAAATCCCCTCTGTTCTTAGGTCCATCAGGGAGTTTGGCCTTTTGGGGTCTTTGCCTCTTTTTGGGGTGTTGCTTCCAGATTGCTGTCTAGTAATCTGCTGAGTTTTTGGAGTTCCTTTCTCCTAGCTGCTCACTCCTCCTTAGCACCCCCACCAGTCTGCTTCTCTGCCCTTTGATCTTCCCAGCTACTGTTAGCCTGCCAATCAGCAGTGCCTGAATCAATGATTTGGTTTTTGAGCATCATATACATGCTATGACAGGCCCTTTTTTAAACTAATCCTCCAGCTGGAGCATGATCTGCTGGGTCAGTGGGGCGGGATTCCAGTGGTACAGGCCTGTTTTCTAACCCCTCCTGCTCAGTGTGGTGTTCCAACCCAATCAGGGGCACCCTAAAAGGCACCATCCTTGCAGAATCTTGGGGCACCTGGTGAAAGTATGAGATGGAGTGGAACTGGCACATCCCCTTGGCCATGATGTCCTCCTGTCTCAAGAGAACAAGGACTTGACAGAGACTTGGATGCTCCCAATATCCAGGAAGATTAACAGCAACTGGCACCTAGGGATGGACTCATCCTTCTTTCTAGTAACCTCCAGTGCCACACCCCATCCACCACATTGTAGGTGGAGCTCCTGCCACTGTTTCCTCTGTCTTCCTATGACTGCTGTTCCTTAGTGGTTTCTCTCTGTCAGATTGCTCTGTCTGATTTTAGTGGCTGTATTATTCCATTTCTCTTGGGCTGCACCCCCGGCCCAGCAGAATAGCAGTGCACTCTACAGTGAGTGGAGTACCCTTGCTGACTGGGGAGGGAAGTTGATCCTTAACTGAGTAGGTGGAGAAGGATAGAGACAGAATAATTCTCCAGCTAGGGTCAGTCACACAGGATTTGTTGAGTTTCCACAGGGCTCCTATTACCCAGTGGGGGTCAGTCTCGGATGGGAGGAGGATTATCTCTCCAGGGGTCCTGCTGCCTGGTTTCTGTCAGTGTCAGTTTTGTACTGGGTCCCATTTCCCAGCTGGGTTTCCTTACCTCTAGTGTAGCAGCAGTTTGCAGAACTTGTAAATCCCCTCCCTGGCCAGCCGGCTGATGTGCTTGGCTGGGTCACTGATGGTCAGTCACAGCTAAGTCACCATGTTCCTTGTTTGGGGAACTGAGCTCAGTTCCACTGGAAGGGAAGAAGCTCTCAATTTCCCATTGGCCAGAAGAAGATTTTCCCCCAAGTTCCTTTAATGGAGACACTGGGGGAAAGGAGTTAGAGCTAAATCCTCAGCCTCCAAGGCACCCTGGAGGAAAGGGATGTGGGCAGGGCTGTCCATGAAGAGTTGCACGCCCAGCTGTTCCAGCTCATGAAGGGACCCACCACCAGGCAAGAAGCTGGTGAAAGTAGGGGTTGGAGCTTGGTCCCTACAAAGGCTTAGGATCTCTGCTGCACCAGGAGAAGATGAACTTGACTCAGATCTATCTCACTCCCTGCTCTGACTCCGCTTTGCCCAGGGGAACACTCCCAACCCACAGTCCCTGCAGCTGCAGATGGCACAGCCTCTTGGAACCAGTCTGCCTCTGCTTTGAGTTAGGGATCTGGGGTCAGAGGTCACTTATGGAAAATTCAGGGAGGGTGAAAGTGAATCAGAATGTGGCTTTGCTGCCCCTTTTGGACGTGATTCTCTCCTGGGACACTCTGGGTCTGACGTAGAAGTTGAAACACTGTGGAGGAAGGTAGAAGATCAGACTCAATAAATCAATGTCCATGCTGTGCAAGTGAGCCCACTGCTTCCCCAGGGCTGAGACATTGCGCTCAGGGTGGAATATCTGAGTCATTGATCATGGAGCTTGCGAAGGGGACTCACAATATATCTTTGTACCTCTAGACTGGGACAATGTTCTCTGTCTGGGCTGGCTCTGTCCTTTCTGAACCCCTGAGTCATGAACTATTCATCAGGATGGTCAGGGACACTTTTCCCTTCACTGTCTTGGAAGTCCTTAGTCAGAGGAAACCAGTGGCTGCGAGGACAATTCCTACCTTCTGAATCTCTGTGCCAGTAGGAGAGAAGAGCTGATTCCCTTTGGGCCTTTCTGGTTCTCTAGGAAGGAGTCTGTGACTCTTCTGTGAGCACCATGTCCTGGATTTCATGAGTGTTTAGGTGTGTGGTGGGGAGGTTTGAGGCTCCCGCCCAAAGCCAACAAGGGCTCTGACTAGCCTCATTAGCATCTGCTGAAGTGCCACATTACGATGCCCCCTCTGACAAGAGCGGCTAGTGTGGCCACAGTGCAATAGGTGGAGGTCCTGAAACAGGCCTTTGCGTTGTCACTGCCACACCCACCTCTTCCCCTGTAAGGCTGGTGTCCTGACACAGGCTAGCCTCATTGGATGTTTGAGTTGCTTTCCTTGGATCATCTCACTTAATGACAGCCGAGTCTGGGGATCAAGCCAGCTTCACAATAAAGCACCAAAGGCGGCTCCTACAACACTCAGTTTTTCATTAAGAAGTAGACTTTATGACCGCAAGGGACTATTAAACATCTAATCCAATCTACACAGTGTTTCTGGTCAGCAGTATAAATTGTTTGATTTCCAGCTGTAACTGTCTTCCTTCCAAGAAAACTGATTTTTTGGACTCTGTTAGGCAGATTTTTGATTATTATCAAACAATATCACAATTAGAATGGTAAGGAATGTATCTGCTAAGTGGTATTTGTTAACATTAGCAGCCAGGTGTTTGAAAATCAGGGCTGTACTATAACTTGAAGAGTAACAGTCAACAATAAATGCACAATCTTACTCTTACAAGTACTCGTGATTCTCTGTGTACAACCTTGCCCAAACTGCATGACAAATCTTTTAAGCCCTAGACAATGCAAATTTTTGTGGGTATAGTGTCTCCAGGATCATGGCTTGTAATATGGCAGAACAGTTGTTGCAGGGCATGACCAGCCTTCACTAAGCGATAAACACCGACTCAACTGTGTGAGTGGCCACCACTAGGCTACTGAGAATGACTGAGCTGCCAGACTCCGCCACCAGGCAGAAATCCCAGGCACTGCTCTTTTGAAGCTACACGGTGACACCTTTAAACTATATTGATATACACAGCCATGCTCCACAATGGGTGCGACTATGCTAGCCGGCTACTTTGAAGTAGCTGGCACAAAGTCGAAATAGCATGCGTTGTGTCTACATGCACGCTCTCAGCTTCCTGCCACAGGAACTCCAGGTCCGTGGTGCTTTAAGGGCTGCTGCGCACGGGGACCATAGAGCCCCGCAGGGGCTGGACAGAGCGTCTCTCAACCCCTCAGCTAATGGCTGCCATGGAGGACCCCACTATTTTGAAGTAGCGGGATGCAGATCATCTACACAAGCCCTACTTTGACGTTGAATGTTGAAGTAGGGCGCTATTCCCATCTTTGGATAGCAATAGCAATTTCGACGTCTCGCCGCCTAACGTCGATTTCAACATCGAAATAGCGCATGGCGCGTGTAGTCGCAACGTGTGCTATTTTGACATTGTGCTGGCTACTTCAAAGTAGCTGGCTAGTGTAGATGCACCCAAATAATGTAACTCAGCTTCTAACATGGAAATGGTGCAGTACTTACAATAACTGAAACTTGTTTATAAGAGGTAACATAATATACTTTTAAACAGAGGGAAAAAATCACTTCTGTTTAATTTGGCAACCCTTACAGCCTAGCGTCCTCGGAGATTACCTCGCTCTACCATATGGTCAGGCCTGCCCACTCTCTGACACCACATATGCTACTTCTCCTCAATGGCCATGGAGCTGACTGGAGAGCTCCTGCCCCAGACTGCAAGCTGGGGCAGACTGCAAGCAAAAGAGGTAAAGCACCAATCCCAGGAGTGAATTTCATCAGAACGATTGGGTCGATAATTTGCAAAGAGAGACTGAATTAGAATTATTTGCCCTACTGAACCAGTGTTAGAGCTGGAGTCCTGCCTTCTGTGCATGAACATTGAAAGCCATATGAAAATAGGTACTTGTTTTGATGGCACTGGACAAAATTTCCCCTCAGCCTCCACTGTGCACTAGCTTTTCCTGCTTTCCATGAGTGCTTGCAAAATGTTCAGGAATCCTTTGGGATAAAATGAACTATATACTCATAGGTTGATTTTCTTCCTTGCAAGGCCAGTGGACATATTTAAGCTGAAGCTGGAAAGGGAACCTGCCAGTTGAATAACAAGAACTAAACAAGAAAGCCTGGAAGAGATTTGTATAACACTGTCTAATCTCTCAGGTTTGCTCTGGAGACAGCTGGCTAGCAGAAATAAAGCACAATGGCATTGTATGGCTGTACCAGTGAAACCTGCACAGTATCTGCTTGCTGTAATGCTGTGGGCTGCGACCAATGATTGAAAACTTACAGTAGGTGTCATTGAAGTGTTATTCTGCTAAAGGCTTGGCTTATAATGTGACTCTGACCATTATCTATAATGAGAAAATCAGTGTGGCTCCTGCTCTGCATGTTATTATCCATGATCTGTTATGGTAAGGGCAGAGAGAGTGCTCAGCACCCTGCAATGCATGGGAAAAACTCTCATTAATATCAGTGGGATTGGGATCAAGCCCTAAACAGGGAGCTTATAGGCAAAGGGTTTATGGCTAGTTTGTGCAGCCACCACTGTGGTATAGCATGGGGCATCAGACTGAGTATCTGGCCTGTTTTGTTTGTGCCTCTGGTTTTTCAGGGGAGTGGTGGGAGGGGTGGTAATGGCTGCTCCCTTTCCCAAGTTGTAGCATGTACACCCATCGATGTTGGCCATGACCACCTGATCAGGTGATTCCCCTTTATTCTCCCAACACTGTGCTCATTTCACATCACTTACGAGGTGTCCAGCAGCACTAGCCGGTCTTGGATTCACCTGGTGTCTGCACTCACAGAGGGCAGTTACCAAGATCCTGATCGACCCATTTACCTCTCTTTGGGCTTCTTTACAGAGGAACCAAAAGTGTGCCCCAATGCGCTGTCAATGAGAGCAACATGACTCTGCTGGAATCTCATTTTGCTGAACTTATACACAGCTGATAGACAGAAATAGGAGCCGCTCAGAAAGGGAATTTGAAAACACAGGCGACTCCTTTGCTGAGTCATCATGTCCAAATCTCAGACCCAGTCCTTTATAAAAATGCTATGTTATGGCCCCTTTTCGTCTCAAGAGACGGTGGATAGCAGAGGTGATGAGGCTGTCTGGGCAGCGTTTGAGTCTGCAAATATATGGGTGAATAGATTTTAAAGCATTCCCTTGCACGCAATATTTATGCATTGGTTTAAAATACCGGCTTCTCGGTGCATCATCTATTCACAGGGGACCAAGAACTCCTGCACCACAGCTTGAAGTGAGATTTGGAGAGAAATCCTTTTGGCAGCCGTTTCCATGCTGCTACTGATAGTTGGGAGGGCATTAGCTTTTAAATCATGAAGTTCATCAGTAATCTGATTTCACTAGGCACACCAACTTTCTGGATGAGAGAGCAGACAAATTAGCCACAATGTTAGGTCCCTCTAGTTCTAAGGGGAGAAAAATGATGAATTAATTAATTGTCTGGGGATTCAATTGTTTATGGCCGCATGTTCACATAATCAAGTTCTCTGCACGTGTGTGATTAATTTCCTTTGTCAGCTGAATGAAGGAAAAGGCTCCAACATCCACAAGCAGCTGAGTGATAAGCTACCATTTTACACAGAAACATTTCAAAGTATTTTGCTGAAGACACTGGGCGGGGGGTCAAAAGATTTGGGTCGTACCTTGTTCCATCACAGGCTTGTTATGTGAACTTGTACAAGCCTTTTCCTGTCTGTGAAACAGTGGTTCTGTTTCCTTTTGGGTGACATGGAAACAAACCTATCTGCATGAGCATTAGTGAAGTGCTCAGACACTATATTCCTGAGCTCAACTGAAAAGACTATGAATAATCCTCACTGCAGCCCCAGCCTTCCTCGGGGAAGAGAGAACTGGGCAGAAGGCAGTTGCATTGCAGCTGGTGCTCCAGCCCTCCCAGCCAGCTGTGGGCAGGGATACACAGGTCTTTTTGGGAGGGTAGTGCCTTCCCTCGCCTCTATTACCTGCCGCCTGTGGCTGTGAGCAAGGCTCTTACATCTCTTTCACTTTGGCAGTGGGGCCTCAGTTCAGGGATATTCTAAGTGGACCATGTCTACCTCTTTTAGGTTGCCAGAAGGAGCCTTTGTATAAATGAGAACCAGGCCTCATGTATTCGGGCCTGCCAGAATTCCTTCCTGAAGAGGAAGTTCTCTCTTGCTGACACCTTCTAGTCTTCCTGGGGCTGACCCCCTCGTACCCTCTGCTGTAGTAAATAGATCTAGTGCAACCTTGCAAAATCTCAACATTTCAATGCCAAAGTTGGACAAATATTAAAAGCTTGTGAAAAAAAGTCCCCTCACATTTATTTTTCTTCCTTTGAAAACCAAATGAAAGATGAAATATTTTAACCCCCCTATCTGCTACCTCCTCAAATTGTTCTCTGCTAGTCTGTGAGTCAGCCTTCCTCAGGTCTGAAACACATTGTGGGAAATGAATTGATCATGCAGTCAAATTTTCAGTGGAGGGCAATCATTTTGGATACTTCAGGGGCACCCAATCTGAGATGGCCGATGCTTAATTTTCAGAGTTTCTGAACACCCAGACCTCCTACTCGTGACAACTGAAGTCCTCAGCACTGCTGAAAATTAGGCCCTGGAGACCGGGAGCAGTGGTGTCAGGAAACCCAACTTTAATTTCATGATTTGTCATAGGCTTCCTTTGTAAACCTGGGCAATATTCTTGGCTGCAGTCCCCTACATGTAAAATAATACTTCCCCACCACAGGGGGATGTTGTGAGGATAATACTCTCACATAATGGTACCGAGGGACCATATAAGTACCTTAAGAAGACATAGCAAATTGGGCATCCAGAATCAGTAGCTACTTTTCAAAATGTTGGCTTTAGGGCCCAAATCTCTGCTGCTGTGAGCATTGTGTCCTGTGGTTGTAAAATACCCCCATTCAGAACTTGCAACGAAGGGTCCTGTGGCACCTTATAGACTAACAGAAAAGTTTTGAGCATGAGCTTTCGTGAGGACAGACTCACTTCATCAGATGGCCACTGATCAAGTGAGTCTGTGCTCACGAAGCTCATGCTCAAAACTTTTCTGTTAGTCTATAAGGTGCCACAGGACCCTTTGTAACTGTTACAGATCCAGACTAACACGGCTACCGCTCTGATACGTTCAGAACTTGTGAGGTTTCACACCCACCTGGCAAAGGATACCATTAAATGCAAAGTGGAAGGCAGTAATGAAAGAACTCAGGCCTTGATTCAAAATGGATCCTTGAAGAGTGTAACAGGAGCTAATCTGCTGAAAGAACATGAAGAGATATTTGTTTCTGAGCTCAAGTGCTGGAACATAATTTATTGGAGCATTAGTCCATTTTATGACTAGAGCAAAACAAGTACCTGGAGCTGCAGAAAATATTTTTCTCCCTGGCAGTGGCATGTTTGATGAAAAATAAATGAATCCCACAAATCTTTAGCCAGAAACTAGTTAATAATGTATTGATCTGTGCATTGAGGGAGCCAGTAGAAGTATCACTATATTACTTTCTGGAGGAGGAAGCTCCACATTCATACCTCACCCGTATTTATCCCATGATCAATATGTTTGCAATAATAAATACTTTATCTATCAAAGAGCCACAGGCAAGATCTTTCTAGCTGCACACTCTGTGTTAATTGCAAGGTTGCCTTTGTGAAGGTGTTTAGGATTGCACAGGAGAACTGAAAAGGAAAGGATGCTATTTTTATCACACAATAACTTAATTGCACACCTCTTTTAGATAATAATAATAAGCACTGATAAGAGGCTGTAATAGCTAAATCTTGCTCTCCTTATTTATGCAAGAATCTCAGAGAGCACACATTTGGGCTATGTTTACATGGCAGGCACTATCTCGGGATATGGCAGTATCCTGAAATAGCTGCCCTCATCTAAGCAACATGCCTGTTGTCTCAAAACAGTGCTATTCTGGCATCCCTGTACACCTCATCACAGGAGGAGTACAGGGATGCCTTGAAACAGCACTTTATTTCAGGGTGTGGTGCTGTTTAGACAGCACCACATACCAAAATAGCTTATTTCAAAGTTGGGGCACCATGTAGACATAGCCCTGGTGAGCAAAAATGGACACCAATCTTCAAAGAGCTACAATAGCTCACTGGGGTGATATTTCACTGCCAATGACACCATGGACCCAGCCCGCTGGTTTCAGGAACATGATTCAAGCTCTCATTCCTGACAGCCCCTCTGTAACACAGCTAAATAGCATAGAGCAGAAACCTGTGGGAAAGCACTTCAATCTCTTTGGACACTCAGTAACAGATTTAAAAGTAGCAGTCCTAAAACAAAGAAATTTCAGAAATCAAATGGAGAGAGAAATCTCTGAGCTGCTCTTTAATTGCAACTTTGACTCCATCAGCCAAGGATTAAACAGAGACTGGGAGCGGCTGGCCCTTACAAAAGCAGCTTCTCTGCCCAGGGTGTTAACATCTCCACATTAGACTCTGCCCACATCCCCCTGTCTGATCCGACTTGTTTTTTCCTCTTTTGATACATACTCCTGATAATGGGCCATTTCCACCTTGCCTGAATAGACCTTGTCAGTGGTGGCCCTCCCTTTTACTGGGACCCATGAAAGCTTATGCTCCAAAATATCTGTTAGTCTATAAGGTACCACAGGACTTCTTGTTGTTCTTGAAGATACAGACTAACACAGCTACCTCTCTGATGCTAAATAGTAGTATCTTCATTTCAGGGATGGGAAAATCTCAAGTGCAGAGTGGCTAATGGCCACACGAGTTGGTGACAGGGCTGGGATCAGTACTGAAATGATCCTAACTCATGACACCATACTTTTGTTCCTGTAGAGATCATGCTGAATCCATTTGACTTCAATGTTCATTAAAATCAAAGAACCCTTTCCCAATATTTATGGTGATGTATGGTTTGGTCCCTGCAATAACAGGGTACACACCATCTGACATCGGTCACAGCAAAGTTCCAAAAGGCAAGGCTGACCCTAGGATGGCCGCATAAGATAGTTTTCTTTAGATAAGGTGAGCAAAAGTTAGGTTTTATATTCTTGGCAGGAAGACCAGAAGAGCAGACAGCAGACAGGCAGAGTATGAATTATTCAGAACACTGTAGGTTTTTCTCTTTCTCTCCCCCTCTCTTTTTGGTATATTGATAATTTTATCCTTTGATCCCAGTTGCAGCAAATGACAAACCGCTTAAATAGCAACTGTCGTCTCGACTCAGCTCTGTGGCATGGAGTTACCATAGCATATCTCACTCTAAGACAGTTGTCAATGGCTCCTTATTTTGCATTCTTTTTTCTGGAGCAGAGTAGGGGTGATAACATACAGTGGCCAATTTATTGCTCCTCTCCATAAATCCTCTGTCAAAATCCTTCTGCTTAGCATACTTAATAGAGTATCCATACCCCTGGAGCTGTCACGTGCCAGTCTTTCACCTGCTGGATGCAGGCAGTAGTTTAATTGGGTCCCAAGAAGCCCAACCCCAGAATGAGGCTCCACCCTGAGATGAGACTGGTGAACTTCACCCCACTTACACCAGCAGCAGGAACTGGAAGCTGTATGACCAACTGAACTCCATCCTGCTTTGGACTGTGTGCTTCCTGCTCCCTGGTACATTCCTAGCATTCTTTTCTGCTATCTAGCTTGGGGTTCCTGAACTCCAGTTTTATCCCTGCCTCTCACTCCCTGGTGTCCTGGTTGAGCCTGACTCATGGTTCTGATCTCCAGCTTGTTTTGTGCTTCTGACCTCACAATATTCAGTTCTGACTGCAAGGTCTGGCCATCTATCATCCAGCTGTGATTCAAAGGTGCACATATAGGGTGGGAGAGATAGGGAAAAGGTGGTGTGGAGATGCTACTTCTGCCTTCTTTGCAGGGAAGGGGAGACCTAGAGATACGTTCTTCATCTTTACTCCTCCTGGAGACAGAGAGGGATTGAACACCAAAGCCATGTCTACACGTGCACGCTACTTCGAAGTAGCGGCACTAACTTTGAAATAGCGCCTGTCACGGCTACACGCGTCGGGCGCTATTTTGAAGTTAACTTCGACGTTAGGCAGCGAGACGTCGAAGCTGCTAACCCCATGAGGGGATAGGAATTGCGCCCTACTTCAATGTTCAACGTCGAAGTAGGGACCGTGTAGTCGTTGCGCGTCCCGCAACGTCGAAATTGTGGGGTCCTCCATGGCAGCCATCAGCTGAGGGGTTGAGAGACGCTCTCTGCAGCCCCTCAGCTCAATGGTGGCCGCGTGGAGCGGCCCCTTAAATGTCCCCTCCCCCTCCCTTCCTGTGCAGGAAGCTGAGAGCACGTGCAGGCAGCAGCCCAGACACGCGGCCAGCCTGCACGTCCCTCAGCAGCCTCAGGACCCTCAATGGCCGCCCGGCAGCCCCCCCAGCGCCCCCAGGGGACCCGCCCCCCAAGGGGAGCCAGGGCAGCCAGCCCAGCCAGGCGGGCAGCCAGGCTGGCAAGCGGCAGCGGGGCCCCTCCTGGATGGAGGCCGAGCTGCGGGACCTGCTGGGGCTCTGGAGCGAGGAGGAGGTGCTCCAGGTAATGGGGAGCAAGAGGCGGAACGCGGATGCGTTCGCTCGGCTGGCTGACGGCCTGGCTGCCCGGGGTCACCCTGCCCGCACTCCTGATCACATCAGGAGTAATGTGAAGGAGCTGCGGCAGGTTACTCCCGGGCCCGGGATGCGGCCGGCCGATCTGGGGCCGCCCCCGTCACTTGCCCCTTTTACAGGGAGCTCAGGGACATCCTGGGCCCCCGGCACACCTCCTCCCCTCCGGCCACCCTTGATACTTTGGCCGACGAGCCCCAGCAGGCCCTTCAGCCGGAATCCGCCCCGGAGGTAAGCCCCGCACCCCGGGGGCCCCCCCCGGAGCCCACCCCCGGGCCATCGCGGCAGGAGGAGGAGGAGGAGGGGGGCTCCTCCTCTGCAGAATCCGGGCTGCAGATCCTTCTCCTGCCATCCCGGAGCAGCAGCCGGGCCTCCGCCCCCCGGGGATTTCCGGACCATGGGAGTGGACTGACAGGTATGTACCCCCCTCTGGTGTACACCCCTGGGCTTGAGGGGCGGGGGTAATAGATATGTGTCCAGGGCCCCCCACATGCTCACATGGCCATGGCCCCAAGGACAGCAGGGCCATGTCCCTCACAGCAGTGCATCAGCTCCTGCCCCCCACCACCCCGCATGACAGTACCATGCCCCATCCCCGGGGCAGGGGGGAGCGGAACCTCGAGAGGTCCCCAGGAGGAGGGGGTGGGACACCCCGCAGCAGCAGCAGCAGCATGTGATGGAGTGGGGGGAGTGCAAAAGGGAGACTCAGGCTACATATGAGCAACAAGAGCCGAATAGCTCCCAGGGGCAAAGGATGATCCTGGGGCTACAGCTGGCAGGCGACACCTCTTCCCTGAAGAAAGAGGAGGGAGGAGCCAAGGTGGCTTTGAATTGCGGGGGAGGGCGGGGGCCACAGGTAGAGGCTAGGGGAAGGGAGAGCTGGAAGGCAGCCAGCCTGAGGAGGGGGAAAGCTGCATCCCAGAGGGGCACCCCTTGGGGTCTTCTCCCCAGGATGGATTGGGAAGACTGTCTCTTCTGACAGCTGGTGCTGTCACTCCTGGGAGAAACTGGGCATCTGTGGCCTAAGAAACCTCTCCTGCTCTCAGACCCTGCGGGGTGAAGTGAGAGTCGCTCCCACCAGGGGACAGGGTGCAGTGCAGGGGGACCACTGAACCCCATCCATCACAGCAGCATCTCCCGGGGACGGGGATGGGGAACCTGCAGCACAGGGCTGGGGGGACAAAGGCCATGGCTCGGGGCCCACACTAACGCCTGTCTCCATTCTTCTTCCCCCCGTCCTCTCCTGTGTCCCGCAGCTGCACCATCGGAAGGGCCGGAAGAGAGCGCCGGCGAGGCGTCAGTGGTCCCGGAGACCCCTCCGGGGCCATCGCACCAGGCAAGCCCCTCGGCCGAGGACCAACCAGCCCCACGGCGGGCTAGACGGCGGACCCCGCGCCACCACCAGCCGACGGCGACGGACCCCCAGCTGCTGGCCATCCACCGTCGGCAGCTGGAGGTCGCGGAGCAGCACCTGCAGCTGCAGGAGCGGGTGCTGGCCTGGCGCCAAGAGGCATGGGGGGCCTACATGGAGACTTTCAACCGCCTGGTGGACTACCTGGCCCCCCATGCCGCGCCGGCCGCCGCAGCGTCCGCCCTGCCTGCTCCACCCGCCGCACCACCAGCTGCTCCGCACGTCGCCGTCCCGTCCGCCGTCGCCCCGCCACACACCACCGAGGGCCGGAGCGCCGAGGGACCCCTGGAGCCAGCTGAGACTCGCCGGGCATATCTTCTGGTCCGCCCCGCCCCCAGACAGCCCTGGACAGGGCTGCGGCCGCGGCGGGGCTCCCGGCCACCCACGCCCAGTGCCGGACTTTAGGGGCGAGGGGCCCGGGACGTGGCCACCCCCCTTGTATATAGTTGGGACTTATTAATTTGTGCCCCCCCGTTTGACCCATCCCCCCCTGTAAATAGTTCTCCCCTTTATCATCCCTGGTTTTCTTTTTGTTAGTGAACAAACTTTTTTATTACTATTGTTTTATTTGTACATATTACTTTGGTTCCACACGTTGTATATAGTTTGTTCTTGTTTTATTTATAGTTAAAATAAAAGTTCTAAAAGAAAAAGCAGTTTAAGTTCAGCCACAAGTGCGTGCTGTCATTTGTCCAGGAAAAGTGGGAGGGGGGTGCGGTTGGGTGCTCCATGGTGTGGGCGTTGGGGCAGGGAGTGTGGTGGAGGAAGGGGTGGGCACTGGGGGGCCTGGCAGAGTTCACCCCGCGGCCTCATCATCGAAGTGGGCCCACAGGGCCTCCCGGACCCGGGTCCCTTCGGGGTCCACCTGCCGACTGGGGGCAGCGGGTGGCTGCACGTCAGCCCTGCCGGCCTCCACAGCCCAGCCCTGGAAAAAGGCCTCCCCCTTGCTCTCCACCAAATTGTGCAGGGTGCAGCAGGCACCCACAATCAGGGGGATGTTGTTGGGGCCTGCATCCAGGCGGGTCAGGAGACATCTCCAGCGTCCTTTCAGGCGGTCAAATGAGCGCTCCACCACCTGGCGCGCATGGTTCAGGCGCTGGTTGAAGCGCTCCTGGCTAGCGGAGAGATGGCCCGTGTACGGGTGCATGAGCCAGGGCCGGAGGGGGTATGCCGCGTCTGCGATGATGCAGAGGGGCATGGTGGTGTCCCCCAGAGGGATCTCCCGCTGGGGGATGTAGGTCCCCGCCTCCAGCCAGCGGCACAGGCCCGAGTTCCGGAAAACCCGGGCGTCGTAGGTGCTGCCAGGCCAGCCCACATAAATGTCCTGGAAACGGCCCCGGCTGTCCACCAAGGCCTGGAGGACCACAGAATGGTAGCCCTTGCGATTCATGTAGCGTCCTCCACTGTGATGCGGGGCGCGGATGGGGATGTGAGTCCCATCCAGAGCCCCGAAGCAATTGGGGAAGCCCAGTGTGGCAAAGGCCATGATGGTGGCATCTGGGTCCCCCAGCCTCACGAGCCTGTGCAGGAGCATGGCATTGATGGCACGCACAACCTGCAGGGAAAGCACATGGGACAGCACCAATGAGGGGTGAGCAGGGTGTGCGTGGCCCTGCCCTGCCCTCCCCTCCCCTCCCCTCCCCTGCCGTCCTCTGCCCGGGCCCCCCTCCCCTGCCCTGCCCTCCCCCCGTGGGTTCTCTTACCTCCATGAGGACAGCCCCAACGGTGGCCTTGCCGACACCGAACTGCTGTCCCACAGATTGGTAGCTGTCTGGAGTGGCCAGCTTCCAGACAGCGATGCCGACCCGTTTCTCCACTGTGAGGGTACGCCGCATGGCGGTGTCCTGGTGCCTGAGTGCGGGGGTGAGACACTGGCACAGCTCCATAAATGTCTGCTGGCTCATCCTGAAGTTCCTGAGCCAGCGGTCGTCGTCCCACTCCCCAAGCACCAGCCGCTCCCACCAGTCGGTGCTGGTGGGGTACCTCCAGAGCTGCCGGCATGTGAGGCGGGGGTGGGGGCGGGGTGCTGCAGGGTTGGGGGTTAAGCCCTGCTGCCCTGGGGGCACCTCCTCCTCCGGTGTAGCAAGGAGGTGCTCAGCTGCCGGGAGGGCTGGGTGGACCTCTGGCTGCTGCTGCTGCTGCTGCTGCTGCTGCTGCTGGGGGTCCATGCCTGAGTCGCCCGGGGTCTGTGTGCCTATGGCTTCTCAGACCGCGTGCTGTGCAGGCTGAGTATGTCTGGGAGGGGCCCTTTAAGGGAGCGGCTAGCTGTTGCCCTGGAAGCGCTAGTCCGCCCTGTGACCCTGTCTGCAGCTGTGCCTGGCACCCCTATTTCGATGTGTGCTACTTTGGCATGTAGATGTTCCCTCGCAGCGCCTATTTCGATGTGGTGCTGCGCAATGTCGAAGTTGAACATCGACGTTGCCAGCCCTGGAGGATGTGTAGACGTTATTCATCGAAATAGTCTATTTCAATGTTGCTACATCGAAATAAGCTATTTTGATTTAGGCTTCACGTGTAGACGTAGCCCGAGACATGTAGCACACAGGGGCTACGTCTACACGTGAAGCCTACATCGAAGTAGCCTATTGCGATGTGGCGACATCGAAATAGGCTATTTCGATGAATAACGTCTACACGTCCTCCAGGGCTGGCAACGTCGATGTTCAACATCGACGTTGCACAGCACCACATCGAAATAGGCACTGCGAGGGAACGTCTACACGCCACAGTAGCACACATCGAAATAAGGGTGCCAGGCACAGCTGCAGACAGGGTCACAGGGCGGACTCAACAGCCAGCCGCTCCCTTCAAGGGCCCCTCCCAGACACACTTGCACTAAACAGCACAAGATACACAGAGCCGACAACGAGTTGCAGACCCTGTGCATGCAGCATGAATCCCCAGCTGCAGCAGCAGCAGCCAGAAGCCCTGGGCTAAAGGCTGCTGCACACGGTGACCATAGAGCCCCGCACGGGCTGGAGAGACAGCGTCTCTCAACCTCCCAGCTGATGGCTGCCATGGAGGACCCCACAATTTCGACGTTGCGGGACGCGGATTGTCTACACGGTCCCTACTTCGACGTTGAACGTCGAAATAGGGCGCTATTCCGATCCCCTCATGAGGTTAGCGACTTCGACGTCTCGCCGCCTAACGTCGAAGTTAACTTCGAAATAGCGCCCAACACGTGTAGCCGCGACGGGCGCTATGTCGAAGTTAGTGCCGCTACTTCGAAGTAGCGTGCACGTGTAGACACAGCCAGGGAGATGTTTAGAGGCTTCTGGAGAAAGAAACTTTGCTGATTAAGGCTTTATAAGCTACGTCTACACGGGGATGCTACATTGAAATAGCTTATTTCGATGTAGTGAAATCGAAATAAGCTATTTCGATGAATAGCGTCTACACGTCCTCCAGGGCTAGTGCCGTCAACGTTCAACGTTGACACTGGGCAGCACTACATCAAAGTAGGTGCTGCAGGGGAGTGTCTACACACCAAAGCGGCCCACATCGAAATAAGGGTGCCAGGAGCAGCTGCAGACAGGGTCACAGGGCGGACTAGCACTTCCGGGGCAACAGCAAGCCTCTCCCTTAAAGGGCCCCTCCCAGACACATTTGCACTAAACAGCACAAGATACACAGAACTGACAACTGGTTGCAGACCCTGTGCATGCAGCATGGATCCTCAGCTGCAGCAGCAGCAGCCAGAAGCCCTGGGCTAAGGGCTGCTGCACACGGTGACCATAGAGCCCCGCAGGGGCTGGAGAGAGCGTCTCTCAACCCCTCAGCTGATGGCCGCCATGGCGGACCCCACTATTTCGATGTTGCGGAACGTGGATTGTCTACACGTGCCCTACTTTGACGTTCAACGTCGAAGTAGGGCGCTATTCCCATCTCCTGTTGGGGAGAGCGACTTCGACGTCTCGCCGCCTTATGTTGATTTCAACTTCGAAATAGCGCTCGCCACGTGTAGACGTGGCAGGTGCTATTTTGAAGTTGGCACGGCTACTTCAAAGTAGCTGGCTCGTGTAGACGCGGCTATAGTCTGACAAAATTTCATTGCAGTCCTGGGATAACTGATGGGACGGGGAAAGTCATCAGACCCATCCAACTCAGCAGAAACTCTGTTTAGCTCAAATCTGGTCATATTTGGAGAAATAAAGAAGAACAAGATGGACGATGTTTGTAAAGAAAGAATTAAAAGAAGTAAACAACGTCTTGTAGTGTTTGTGGGCCATTAAGGATAGACAGAATGACGCTTTAGGGGACATACAGGTAAATAACTAAGAGCTAGTTTTCTATCAGGCATCAAATAGAGGACATTCCACAATTCTGGGCAATACATGTATTAGAAGAGCCTCCTGAAGACACCCAAAACTTTTGCTTTGGCTTTCTCAACCTTGTGACTTATTATGAGTGTTAATTCATTTAAGCCATGTACATGTAAAATACACAAGTAGGAGGTATACATGTTTTAGATTTGGTGTTCCATGCATCAGTCTCAATCCTGGCTTGCTCACTTTTGTGGTATACCTCTTGAGAAAACCATCATCCAGCATAGTCTGTCAAGCTCTCACATGGAACCTGCAGGGAAAACACAAAAGGGAAGACCTTGGACAACGTGGAGAAAGTCTACTGAGATTGAAGGGCAACAGCTGATGTACTCCTGGAGTCAGCTAGAAGTCTTGTCGCAGGACAGAGTGAAGTGGAGGAGACTTGTAGATGACCTATGCTCCATACAGAGTACAAGGGATAAGTAGTAGTGGTATTCCATACATACACACAATATGATGCACTATAATGATGGATTGATTAGTCCGTAAGTAGCTGGTCTAGAGTTTACACATTTCAGCAGTAACATAGGTATTTAGTGTAGATTTGTTATACTAGGGTAAATATGAAGGTGCCTTTTATTTTGTATGAAGGGAGTGGCCAGAAAATGAGTTTTCATTAGAACTGAAACTCTCTGTATGAAAAATATACCTCGTCAGAATTGTTGTTAGGAAAAGCAAAAGCAGGAGATGCTTAGTTTTAACATTAATATTTGTATTGACTGAGCCACTAC
Organism: Carettochelys insculpta; assembly: GCF_033958435.1. Classification (NCBI taxonomy): domain Eukaryota; kingdom Metazoa; phylum Chordata; order Testudines; family Carettochelyidae; genus Carettochelys; species Carettochelys insculpta. The sequence goes on from NC_134139.1 coordinate 194,463,303, forward strand.
TTTATTTTACAGTTGTTGTTTCAGGTCCCTTAAGCCCCTCATTGTCCCCTATGTACCTTGCTCCTTGGTTGAACTACATCTCCCATGATGCACTGTATTTGTGAACCAACCCCCTTGAACCATCCAGGTGCACAAATTTACTAAAATGGTCCTATCATAGCAGTTCAGGAAGGTTTAGAAATTATTTTTTACCCAAATTAAACATGCTGGTTTGGGTCAGTAAACGAAGACAAAAATGGAAGCCTGTTGCCATTTCAGTTTTTTTTAATTTGGACCTCTTCTAAGTTTTGAAATTTTGTCCTGGTTTGGGATGAAAACAAACATCAAAACATTGATGATTCCCCACTGGCAGGACATACACAGCACTTTACAAAACATATATAAGATGCTGAGATCCTGAGGCTAGCAAGCTTTTTGAATTTCCTGCAGAAGTACTGTCTTCAGAGCATAGTGCTCCTGCAAATGCTATTCTGGCATCAGCCAGACCATTCTTAGCTCCATTTCTGATAGCTAAATCCAATGATGACCTAATGTTACGTACTGTTGGCTGTGTAGGGAGCTGAAGGTCCTCAGAACTTGTTCCTGCTCTCCATTGGCTGCAATTGTAACCAAGTCTTCACATTCTTACACTAGTGTAGTCATTTGTACTGATGCAGTACTCTCTATGGAAGTGTAATCAAGACACACGCTAGCTCTAAGTTGTTATCTGATATGCATTCCTGTCAACCTAACTGCAGTCCAGATTTACGAAGAAAGAATCACAGGAGTTTTAAAAACTAATGATGCCACGGAGGCTACAAGTTAAGACATTCAAGGTAGACAGAAATTCCATTCTTCACTGCAGTCCAGATTTACGAAGAAAGAATCACAGGAGTTTTAAAAACTAATGATGCCACGGAGGCTACAAGTTAAGACATTCAAGGTAGACAGAAATTCCATTCGTCACTCAGTCTATCATACCTCACCCTTTCCAGGGTGAAGCCACTAACTTTACTTCAGTGGGGATTTACTGGAGATTGTTTTAGCTCAGCAATCGGATTCTTTAGAAGAAATCACCCCTTATCTGCATCCATTTAGATAGTGAGTCAGTTTTCCAAAGAGCCCAGCTATGATTTAGGCAGCTAAGTGAGATGGATAGATTGAGAACAATGGAAGATGCTGGCAACAGAGATCACTGAGAATGTGGTTCCAATTGCATCTGTTCCAAGCACTTCTGAAAATAGGTTGCGTTTTGTTTGCCTTTGACATGGCTCTTGAATCAAGCCATGATATTAAGTACCATATTAGTGTGCTGCAAATACACAGGAACATGTATGCTTGTTTAGGTGGCAAGAACAACAATGTTTAAAGAAAATCCATGATTTCAAGGCCTGTTGGTAAACTTTGGAAACAATTATTCTTACCATGTTTGCAGAGTAACTTCCATAAAACATTTATATTTAAAGGAATGTACTCTGGAAGAGTTTTTCTGTGTTGCTTGTTAAAATGGAAGATGAGTAATTTATGAAGAGCTTTTTTCTTCGCTGTGCTGAGGGGTTTGATCCCACAATGAAATTGCAATTCTTTTTCTGATACTCCATTGCCATACAAATTATTACAAGAGCACAATACAACATTCTCAACTGAATCTTCAGTAGTGTGGGGACATATTGTCCTTTTTCTTTTGCCTGCGTTTGCCTTCTCTATTTAGATTGCAAGCTACCTGGGGCAGAGACTGACGACTTCTCTGTTCCTGTACAGCACCTAGCACAATGGGGACACATTTTTAGTTGGCCACTAGGCACTATTATAATAAACATAATTAAATAAGATGGGAGAAGTAGTTACTAGTGACTTCACACCCATCTTAGTTTATACCCGCCAAAGAGATTGTCTAAGATATGTCATTTTCTAGCAGTCCTTACCAGGTCATTATGCCGAAAGGGGTCATAAGACTGAAGCATATTCCAAGATTCTGAAGAAAGTCGCACTGGTAATTCAGCAAGTATAACTTTTCTTTTTGAATCCACAGTGAAATTAAAGTTCAAGCATGAAATTCAGAGGACTTTTGTTTTCTTAGGGATGGGGCATACAATTGAAGTTCTGCTTGTGTTTTTATCATTTAAGATACCATGCTAAATTTTTGAGGAGTGGAGCTTTTAAGCACAACGTCTTGACAAAATTCTAACTTGGGTAATTTATATGCTGCCTTCCTAAAATTCCCTTCATACTTCAACTTGGAGAATTATGCTTTCCTTCCTCTGCTCAGAATTGTTTTGTAAATTTGCTGGTATAGATAGTTGCTGCATTCCACCCTAAAATAGCTGCTTCTCCTTGGTTGGCTGAGTCACTGCTATTTTTATGTAGTTATCAAAGAAGGATATTTCAGGCCTTACCACATAAGTACTTGAACACTTGCAATTTGCATGAGACTTGGAATCCTTCTGCATAAAACATGCAATACTACCAGTATTACAAGCGACACTGTTATTGCTGCTTATTATTAATTAATAGCCATAGATTTGAAGGCCAGAAGACACCATTGTGATCATCTGGTCTGATTTCCTGCATAATACAGACTGCAGAACCTCCTAGAAATAATTCCTAGAATATATCTTAAAAAAAAACCCATCCAATCTTGATTTAAAATTGTGAGTGGTGGTGAATTCATAGTGACTCTTGGTGAAAAGTTCCAGTGGTCAAAGAAGGTCAGGATTGTTAGTGCTCTTTTACAGATAAGGAAACAAAGGCACAGAGAGAGAGAGAAAGTGACCTGGTGGTCACTTGGAAGATGAGTTTGAAAGAGAACGCAGATCTTTTGAGCACCACATTAGTTCTCTATTCACAGAACTACACTGAATCCTAAATCAGACTACAGTCATAGTCTAATCTTTCAGCCTGGTTGTTCCCAGGGTTTTTCCTTGAAGGACATTGTGCTTTTTCCCCTTGGTTCCACCTGACTCACAGCTGACAGTACTCACCTGTTCTGGCTGCCATGAAAGGTCGGGGAACAACTCTGGATGTCTGTGCAGATTCCCAGAGCTCAACACAGTTGCAGAGTAAAAGAATATAGTTTGGTCACCAAGACTATTCAATATTAGCCCTTTCTAATGAGGCTGCAAAAAGGGATGTCAACTAATTCTAGTTGTGATATGGACATTGCAAAATGAATTTATCTAGTAGGAACTGGAATGATACATGATGATCAAATACATCACAACAAATAGTATGTTTCATGATATGGCCTCTTCTTCTGCTTGCATTGTAGAAGAAGAAATAAGTTTCCTCAAACACCATCATTATTTCATTATATCAGTATTTTTCTCTCAATGGATTGACTGTAGACATCCAAAATTCAAGCCATGTTGCTTAGTTGAGATTGGCCAATTAATTTACATGGTAGCATTTCAGTTTCTTAATTGCTGAGCTTGTTTGTAAGCACTTCTGGCTTGGCTATTAGTATGTGTACAACACTGGTTGCAACTCATGGCTCCAACCATCCTCAGGACTGGTCAGTGTGCTTCATTCCTTAGGGGAAGATATTAATTTATTCATTCCGCCTTCTATATCAGTGCAACCCAAGAGTCTTGAGAGGCATTTGCAGGTGGCACCATAATACAGAAAAGCTCAAGAAGAAGAGTTCCAGGTTTTCTAATAACACAATCCTGAACTAGCAGAAAAGGAGTGGATCCATAATAGAACGGTTCAAAATCTTCCATTAAAACAAACACAGAAATCCACCAGGATTTAGTTGTGCATTATCTCTCTCATCATCTTTAATTACAGATGTGGAAAGTGCAAGTCATAAAAGGTGATCTTAACAGCAAAGTTTCTATTTCCCTTTTCCTCTTCAGAACAAACTCATTTGTTCTGAGTGGCATGCGGTAATATAGCACAGCTGTTAAATGATGACAAAATGTCACATGAAAAGATTAATGCATGCAATTAACCGCAAGAGTGTACACCTGATACTTTGTAAATTTAAGGATAAATTCAAGAGAGAACTAAATTTAGCGTACATTCATCTGTCAACATTATCCCTTGCAATTTCAAATGTTAAAGGGTTGTTGAATGGAAAAACAATTTCTTACCTTTGCTTCTGATGAGCTGTCAGAAATGATCAGGTATAGTGCCAAGAGTGACAGACTCTGGTTCCTTCAGAATTGAGGTTGTGTCTAAACCTTCCATCATATTCATGGCTTCACTACCTGTTCTTGTGTCATTATAAAACTTCTGACAACTTAACTCACTTCAGCCAAAAGATACACTATGGCCAAACAGTATTTTGCGACTGCTAAGGCAAAGAAATGGTTAAGGCCTGACACTGATCACATCTGATGGTAGCTTCCATATCTATATACATAGCTTTTGATACGGTGTCCCAGAATATTCTTGTCAGCAAGTTAAAGGAATGTGGATTGGGTAAATGGACGGTAAGATGGATAGAAAGCTGGCTAGAAGGTCGGGCCCAGAGAGTAGTGATCAACGACTCAATGTTAGGATGGCAATTGGTTTCTAGTGGAGTGCCTGAAGGTTTGGCTCTAGCTCCTGTTCTGTTCAACATATTTACCAATGACCAGCATGAGGGGTTGGATTGTACCCTCAGCAAGTTTGCAGATGACAGTAAGATAGGGGGAGAGGTAGATATGCTGGAGGGTGGGGGCATGGTCCAGAGTGACAGACAAATTGGAAGACTGGGCTGCAAGAAATCTGATGAGGTTCAATAAGGACAAGTGCAGAGTCCTGCACTTGGGCTGGAAGAATCCCAAGCATTGTTACAGGCTGGGGTCTGACTGGCTCAGTAGTAGTTCTGCAGAAAAGGACCTGGGAGTTGTAGTGGATGAGAAGCTGGACATGAGTGAACAGTTTGCCATTGTAGCCAAGAAGGCTAATGGCATATTAGGTTGCATCAAGAGAAGCATTGTCAGTAGATCCAGAGAAGTGATTATTCCTCTTTATTCGGCTTTGGTGAGGCTACATCTGGAGCTCTGTGTCCAATTCTGGGCCCCCAATTATAGGAAGGATGTGGATACACTGGAGAGGGTCCACCGGAGGGCGACCAAAATAATTAGGGGGCTGGAGCATATGACCTATGAAGAGAGGCTGAGAGAACTGGGACTGTTTAGTCTGAAGAAGAGAAGAGAAGAGAAGACTGAGGGGGGACTTGATAACAGCCTTCAACTTACTGAAGGGAGGTTGCAAAGATGCTGGAGAGAGGCTGTTCACAGTGCTCACGGATGGCAGAATACTCAACAATGGTCTCAAGTTGCAGTTGGGAAGGTCCAGGTTGAATATTAGGAAAAACTTTTTCACTAGGAGGGTGGTGAAGCATTGGAATCATCTACCAAGGGAAGTAGTGGAGTCTCCATCCCTGGAGGTGTTTAAGTCTTGCCTTGACAAAGCCCTGGCTGATCTGATCTGCTGTGTTTGATCCTGCCTAGGGCAGGGGGCTGGACTTGATGGCTTTTTTAGGTCTCTTCCAGCTCTGTTGTTCTCTGATTCTATGATTCTGTGATCTATATGCTGGCCATGCTCCTACTAATACAGCCCAATATGCCTTTAGCTGTTTTGGCAACAAGGGCATGCTGTTGACTCATTGAGTTTTGCATCTATGCTAATCCTCAGGTCCTTTTCTGCTGTACTCCTGCTTAGCCAAGTAGTCCCCAGCCAGTAGCAGTGCATGATATTTTTCCAACCCAAGTGCATCAGATTTCTTTTGGCTTAATCTTCCATTTTGTCTAGGTCACCCTCTTAGTGAAGTAGATTTTTCTAATATCCATCCTGAACCCTTTCCCTGTCCTCCAGCATACTCCCACCCCTCAAGCTGAGTGTTATTCACAGACTTGATGAGGTTGCAGTCCATTCCATAATCCAGATGTTTAAAGAAGATGTTGAAAAAAAACCTGCTCAGGACTGATCCCTGCAACACTCCACTTCATAGTCTGTCAATAGACATCGAGTTGTTGATCGCTATCCTATGAGCCCGATGATCTAGCCCGCTTTCTATTCTATCTATTGTTACCGGGTATTTATTTGTTTTAGCAAAAAGGAAAAAATATAAACGTCGCAGTACAGGATGAACCTCTGTAGTCCGCCACACTGTCATCCAGTGACATCTGTGGTCCAGCATGATTTTAGTTAGTCAGGTGTTCACTTATCATGGATGTGACCAAGCTTCCTGTGGTCCCATAAATTTTTTTTTACAGCCACCAGCCCTGGCTCTCAGTGTTCTGTGGGGTTATTTAGCTCTAATTTACCCCTAAATTCCTGTAAGAGTACAGTAAGCAGTGGAAGTGTTGGAAATGCTGTCAGACAATATCGACCTGCCATAGTTCAGCAAATTCCCTCTTTTGCCACTGGTCATGTCCCAAGGGTGCCAGATTAGACAGGTTCAACTTATACTGTAGTTATTTAATAGGCGCCCATATAATCTCAAGTTTATATTTCAGGAGAGCAGTAAGGTGTAACGTGTCCCCTTTCTCTAATGTACTAGGAGAACAGCTTTCATTGGGCCAGTGCTTCTTGTCCTGTGCATGACTGTAGTTTGTGGGCGAGCTGGCTAAGGGGTTGGAGGCACTTTAATGCCATGGTACCAGGGACTCCCAACCTATGGCTTGGGACCCAAACATGGTTCACGATTAGATTTGTTAAGGGTCACCAGCAGCTCAGAGCTGCATGCGGCTCTTAAAGAAGACATTTGCAAGTCCTTAATGCTGCCACATCCAGCAGTCTCATCCATCTATCAATACAGAAGCAATTACTCATTACAAAGTCAGCTTCTCCACCTTTAATATTCATAGCTATCCCAGGCAAGTCACTGAATAGACTCTTGCAGTAAGTAATTTTCACCACTCCCTCTCTTCCCCTTTTGTGCCCTTCTTCTGTTCTGTGTAGCTGATTTGTCAGTTTTCATTTTGTTTGTATCTCCCTGCTGCCCCTGAGTGTAACTCAGCCAGCCCCTCCAGTCTCTGAGTGTGACCCTCTCAGTCCCTCCAGGTGGAGTGTGACTCCCCCAGCCTCTGAGTGTGGATTTAAGCTGGGAGAGCAGGGGCGGGGAGGCAGTTTGGGGATGAAGGTCTTTCCCCACCACAACTTAGATCAACTATAATAATAAAACAAAAATAAACTATAATACATGTAGTGTTATTTTACTATTAATGTATTTTCCCTTTTTCTATGACATAATTAACATGAGGGGACACAATTTTATATTCTTTGCCTTAAGTGCAAAATTAGATAGTGTGGCAGGGCCAGGGCAGAGGGTCCCCTCAGAGGGAGCCCAAACAAACAGAAGGGCCTGTGGGGTACCAGCAGGACAATCACAGGCAGCTGAGCGGGAGATGGCTCAGCCTAATCGGGGCCATCTGACTCCATGACTGGGCTAATAAGAGGCCTTTAAAAATCCTTCACAGTGGGACGGGTGAGGAGAGAGAGAGAGAGTGTGTGTGTGAAAGAGAGCAGAGAGATGCAGGGAAACCAGAACAGTGGGAGAGAGCAGGTTTGACAGGAGCAGAAGAGAGCATCAGGAACACCAGGAACCACAGAGGGAGAGTGAGGAGCTTCAGTGGATCAAGAGTGGGGACTCGTGACTGCTGCAGCCTGGAGAAGGTAGCGAGGGAATCGTCTGGGGGAGAGGCCCAAGGGGGAGAGCTGCTGTGCCAAAGACGAAGAGAGTTTGCTCTTCCCACTAGCAGCTGCATGGTGTCCCTGGGCTGGAACCTGGCACGAGTGGGTGGGGGCCAGGCTCCCCCCCCAGACCAACCCTAGCCCCAGAGAGGGCAACTGGGCCCTTAAGTGGGACCAGTGGACTCAATAGAGGCCAGAGGCCCAGGAATAAGACTGACTTTGTCGCAATAGTTACATCACTGCTCCTCCCCATCCCCTGGATTTGAATTGCCTTGGGTCACCAAGTCTTCCTGAATTGTCAACATGGGTTCCCATCTGGAAAGGGATGGGAACTGCTGCACTGTACATATCAGCCTCTGCAGCTCAGCCAGGGAGGAAGAGGAAGTGAGTCAGGCCACATACGGGTCTGGTGCAGATTATTTCTGCCCGGAAAAGGCATCCAAAGGCCAAGCTATGACTCTGATCATTAAGTCCCTGGCCTGCTCAGCTATTGTTGCTCCTTATTCTCTGCTCTAAAATCTCCCCAGTCTTGCTTTTCATTTTGCGCTTGCAAGCCTCACTCCACCTCTCTTTTTGTGAAGCTTTTCTTTCCCCCATCCTGTCCCCCATCACCGAGTAAACTCAGGGCCCTGGACACGCTTGTGGCCACACACAGTAATGAATAAGGTCACCCTTCTCCTAACCCCTTAATCATGAGCTGCACGAATAGTTCTAACACACAAAAATTAGAACTCAACAATCAAAATACTATAGAAAGCTCCACGGGCCAAATGCTGTCTTTGACATTTTTGACAGAGCCAAATAAAGGGGCACTGTCAGGAGAGGGGCATATAAAAGAAAGTCTCTATTGCATGAACACAAAAATTCATTCTCAAAAGGTCGTGTTTCAAACATTATTTACTAGTGAGTGGCGAAATGCGGGGAGGTGGCATTTCTCGAAGGCAGTTATTTCAAAATAACTTTGGTAATGTTTAAATGACGTGTAACTGCCCACATACAAACTTGTACCTGGGACCTCTGAAGCTTAGTGTAGGTACTTCTACAGCTTGAGTGAAAGGTCAGCTGGTTCTCAACTTAGGTTGTAGAGGACAATTATTCTTTCTCTGTGAAGTGGTCCAGGTACCACTACATGCGACAGTTAACCACACATACATGTGTGAGTCCAATGTACATGTTATTTTGAAATTGGTAAACCTCATGGCAGGAGAAATAAGCCTATTTTGAAACTGCTGTTTCAAAAAAGGCATTATTAAGACATGGAATAGCACTATTGAAATAAGCCATAATGGCGTCCAATGGCACTATTTTGAAATAATGCTAAGGACCCGGAAATGCTGGATGCCATTTCGAAATACATTTTGTGTGTGGACGTGTTATTTGGAATAGTGATTTCAAAATATCTTGTTTTGGAATAGTGCTGCCTTGTAGACGTAGCCTAAGAATGCTATAACAACAAATGTGCTGCACAGAGGAATAATCATGAGAAAATAGTTATTAATTACTCTTCACCCTCCGGTGGTAGGGACAATGGTGAGATCTGGCTGAGATCAAGAACTGTGCTGCATATGATCTAGGCTATTTAGCACCAGAGTTTCCATGGATCCAGGTCTTACAACCAATATATTAAACAGTAATATGTAGTTATGTGGGCCAACACAACTGAAGTGAACAAACAGGCTCTGTAAGAGGCTCAAACCAATCTGTCATTTTACAGAAGCATGCAGCAGTGAGAGAGCTGTTTAAAAAAAACAAACTAAACCAAAGCCCTAGAATCTGCTTTTGCTAAGGTAATATTTTCTCTGGCTTTCATTTCCCCCACTTCCAGCTGAAATGAAGCAAGGTGACCTTTGGGTATTGAGCCTTGAAAAGCTGTACAATTTGGTCACAGCAAGCTGTACTGGTTTTTATTCAGGCAGATTTCACTGGGAGCTCTTGCGCCTACTGGCTTTTGCAAATGATGAACATTTCCCCTTCTCCCTCAACATGCTGAACATAACCCAGAGTGCTTTCTGCCATGTGATGTGCTTTCCATTATGTTATGTGCTGTGCAGCAGCAGGACTAAGTGGTATTGGGGTTACACAACTACAGTTTGGGATGAGTTGTACTTACTCCCTGCAGTGTTGTGGGGAGGGGTGTGCAAAGCTTAGGCATCACTTACCTAGGCCACACGAAAGCCCTCAAACTGGGATTAAGTAATGCAAAGCTTGTGCAGTGGGGTGAGTTTTGTGAATGAAATCACTTAAACAGTGCACAAATATAGGGCCAGATCTTGCACCAGCTGAAGCTGGCCTTTCTTCTTATGCAGGCCTGCCAACAGGGGAAGGCAAAGGGCCGGCTGCCTCTGGACCTGACATTTCAAAGGGGCCATGAGCTCCAGCCACCGCTGCTTCTACTTTGAATTGCTGCAGCAGTGCTGCTCCGGCGGCGTGCGGCTGTTAGGGAAGGGGGGCCCCAGCATGGGAGCCTGTGCTGCACTGAGGGCTGAACGCCCCAGCCCTGCCTACTTTGCCCATGGCTGGGCCCCTCTCTCACCTGGCACCAGGGCCTATAGCAGCTGTCAGCGTCTCTGTCCTCAAGGTAACTCAGTATGTCTTAATTTTGTAATTTGATACAGAAACATTTTGTTTTCCAAGCACCTTCTCGACTGTGTCTTTCCTGTTGTTTTTTACCTTGGGCTGAATTTCCAAGGGGTGGTGAGACAGGTCAAACAATGCAGAATAATTAAGGGTCATGACCTTTGAATGATTCTTTCTTTGTAATCTTCTTACCATTTGAACAGCCTGCCACAGGTGGCATCTGACCAGAATTCATCAGTAAGTTTGGTCCAGTGGTTGAATTATTAGATTCCCCAGTTTGGGTCAGGTACAGTTGAGGAGTGTTACATGAACTCTGATGCCTGCACCTCTGTTTTAGCAATATAGTGGGTAAACTAAACAGTGTGGCCAAATTGCTAGAAACCAGGAGGTCAGTAACCAAGAACAGATTCCCTGATGAGGGACCACAAATAACTACTGGGGGCTTTCAGGATGACCAGGAAGATCAGGTAACAGAGGTAGCAGGAAGTTATAAAAGCACCTGGTCTGCTCCAGGCAGCTGGCTGACCAAATGGAACAGGGAGCGCAGACTGAGCCCAAGAGATGTGAGGGCTCTGAGGGCTGTGACTTCCTGCCTTGTCTCAATCTGTGTTTATCTTGGGATTTATTGATGAGTAAAGTGTATTTTGTTAAGAAATCCTTTAGCAAAGTCTCTGTATTGTGAGGCAGGGTCAGCCTCGCCCCTGGGCCCTAGCCCCTTGTTCTGCTCACAGTCCTACAGGTAGTTAAGGTTCTGTGGTCTGGGACTCACGTGCTCTAGCCACTCATTTGGATTTATGTCTCTTGGCTGAAGGAGGCTGGGTTAGGGGCCCCGAGTTTGCCTGGGTTGGGTAAGCAGTCCTCACCAGTCTCCAGCTGACCCTGCTGGTCACCAGGAGGGTAGGAGAGTCCAAACACTCCCTGTAGGAACTCTTTGCCTCCCCCCACTGTCTTGGGCAATGCTGGTGTTCTCTGCTTTCCAACATTCTCACCCCCCACTTCTCTGTTCTCACCTCACTCCATCTTCCTCTTCCGGTCTCCTCCCCTTCTGGCCCCATGGGAGGCCTGTTAAACAGCCCTGTGGCAGCCTCAAGTGAGCCCAGCTGGTCTTAATTGATACATAACAAACCTTCTCTGCTGCTTCCCCAGGTCAGTGGCTCCTTGCTGCCCTAAAGTATCTCCCTGTCAATTAGCCAGGCCATCTCTCTTATTTAGTGTCACCTCTGTCCTCTTCTAAGCTAGCCCTTTGGCCTGATCCTATCACACCTGCTTCAGCTGAATCCTGGGGAGTAGGTACTTAAAGTTTGGGGCAAGCTTGCAAGATTCAGCAGTGGTCTTGAAGCAGTCCCCTTTCCTAGTAGTAGGACCGGTTGGAGTTTGTGCTTGGCAAGTGTACCTGAAAGACCAGAGCCAGGACCTGTGGTTGGAGCCTGCTCAGGCTCATGGGAGCCCAGAATCACAAAGATCCAGGTTGTGGATTCAGACACAGCTTCCTGAAGAGCAGCCACAAAAAAGGTGCTTGGCCAGGACTAAAACCACTGGGAGCAAGCAGAGCTGTGTGCTATTTCCAAATTCAACTGTTTGGAGATCATTGTAAAGACTGATTTTTATCCTCGCTCATCAAGAGGGTATGCAATATTCTGTGGCAGCAGCGCTTGGCATGTATTCCTAATCCCCATGAAAGGGGAATTGTAAAGCCCATGGAGATGGTTTAATGCCAGCCAACAAGTTTATTTTCAATTTCAAGAGTAGTTGATTCATAGACAAGTTCCTTTCCTGAGGACATTGTGGACTTATTGCTTTCCTGAAGAGTACACCCCCACACTTGTAATTACAAAATATCTTACTCCTTTACTGACAAATAAAACACAGCTCCCCCTGGGCTCCCGTGGAGAGGTCAGGTACGGCTTGCTTCACAGGCACTGTAGAAAGAAAGAGGAACTCCTCAGACATGGAACTTCCTCTTAATCCATTCTAAATCAGGCCATGTGGTACATGTGGACCACCCAGAATGCAGATGAGGGGTTGGGTGCCAAAGTAACCTATATCTTACTTTGCACTGCCCTGATTGCATTGGAGTTCTGTGCAAGGGAAATCCCCCTATAGAGTGTGGGCCTGATTCAATGTCCATTAAAGCCAGTGGAAATCACTTGCAATGGGTATTAGATTAGGGTCTGTGAAAGCAGCTGGCAGAGATTGAGGATTACCTCACCATGTGTAGCCAGACAGACTCCCCCTGCTTTACTCCATCTTGCCCCTCTTTGGTGCCTCAGAGCACACAGCACAAAGAAACAGCACAGTCTTGGAATGTTTTGAGAGCACAGATGCGCTAATCTCAAACACTGTCCGGTGCCTCACAAACACAGATGTGCTATGTCAGCATGACCTTGGACTGGAGAATACCAATAAGAGGGCTAACGGTCTAGCCGATGGCCTCAGGGCTTCAAGCTGCCCTTGGCTGGTATTGATAATTGATCTGCCCACACATTTGTCTCAGGAGGGGAATTTTACTGCCTGCGTGAAAGTTTTCCCCGTTTCTATAAACCTAGTTATCTCTGTCTTACAAGTGTAACTGCCTTGCAAGTGCTGGCGTCACAAAGATGAGCCAGCACAATTGGTACCTTGAGATAAGGAAGAACCTACGTGCCCCAAGGGGTATAAGAGGGCCTGGCAGCCTACTCTAACTGAGCTCCAATTTCCTGTGCCTGCCAGTTGGGTAAGGTTATTGCCTCCTGAGGACCCAGGGGATTCCCTTCCTCATACAGTTCTTCCCAAGGGATTCAGTGAATGACATTGGCTACGCCAGGAGTTGAAGGACGCAGGGGTGTGAATTCTACCTGCAATGTACTTTTGTGCACATTTAGTAGTAAGAGCTCTTTAGGCTGAGGCGTCTGGTCCTCAAATGGGTAACTTTCTCTAATTGACATGTCATTTGTATCATCCTACTATAGTAGCTAAGCAAACAGAGCAATAACAGTGTAACCATTAAGATTTTATCTAATTTTTCCTGTAACTGTAACCATTAAGACTTTATGTAATTCTGTAACCATTAAGATTTTCATTTCTGCTTTGTAATAAATAGTAACCATGTTTAAGCTTCAGCGTGACTCTTTCTAGTTGCTGTAACTTGGCCAAACACAAACAAAGAACCTTAGCCGGTTTGGTTATATTCAGCCTGGTCAGTGGTAAGGTGCAGTAAAAGCTGGGCGCTGAGTCATGCTGCCTCCACGGAGCAGACTCTTGGGGCACCCGTCAGCCACACTGGCTGCCCACTGCAAAGGCACAGTCTGTCCTAGCAGTTAAAGTCTCGGGTGAATCTCGGGGGCATCCGTCAGCCATCTTGGCTGCCCGCTGAGAAGGGACAGGCTGTTCTAGCAGCTAAAGATTCGGATGTAAAATAGGCTCACAGACCACTCATTACCCAGCCATTGGCTGACACCATGCCCCCTTCCTTCTCCAGGCTCCCATTTCCCCATTAGCCCAGCAGGGATAGGGGTCAGTTTAAGATCCCTTACATGTGGACATCACTAGCTAAACTGGCTCCTGTGCATTGTTCCCTGAAGATGAGCACTTGGGCAGCCACTCAGAAGCGATTCAGGGGCCGTCCTGCTAAAAAGCAGAAAGCCCAGAGCTAGGTTTTTGCTTCTGTTAGCGATGCACATTTGCACATGCCTCTGTGCATATCAGAAAATGTATTCCCCTCATTTTGAGTAGGGAGATAAAAGCAGCCCCCAGAAAGTCAGCACTCTGGCTTTGTCTGCCACACCTGGCTTCCCTCAACACATCCGTCTTTCCAACAGTCAGAGGGATAGCATAAAAGGGGTTCAAGTTCATTAGTTGTATGGTCTTATACTGTGCTAATCACTGTTGTAGCTGAGTATCCGAGGGGTAGCCAAGTTAGCCTGCATCTTCAAAAACAACAAGAAGTCCAGTGGCACCTGATAGACTAACAGATATTTTGAAGCATAAGCTTTCTTGGGCAAAGACCTGCCTTACCAGGTGCATTTGATGAAGCGGGTCTTTACGCATGAAAGCTTGTGCTCCAAAATATCTGTTAGTCTATGAGGTGCAACAGGACTTCGTGCTGTTTTTGTAGTAGCTGAGCACCTTTGAATAGTACATTAAGCAACATGACGTATTTGTTCTCTGGTCTTCTCCCAGGGGGACAAACATAGTGGGGTGTTTTTTTTTGTTTTGTTTGTAAGTGGGGCATTTTATATATCAATTGCTCTGTATTTGTATTACAGAAAGCCATATCAAAGCAATGCTCCTTGCACTTGGACCAGATAGCAGCCTGAGGGGGGTCCTTCACTCCTGGGGCACTTCATGTCACAGGCTTGGACTGAACTTCTGGGAAAGCTCTGTCTCCTGAACAGGTAAGATTTACCTTCACTGTTGGTTCCTTGGACCCAAAGAGATAGTGCTGTCATGTTTGAGCTTCATCCGGGAGCTGTTAGACAACCTGGTCGCAGGACATGGTGTGCCTTGAAGTTAAGGACTTAGGCTCTAGCAAAGGAATGGGCAATAATTTTTGCAGATGGGCCACTCCACAAATGTTGGTAATGGTCGCAGGCTGTCTGTGGGCCTCCTAGAAGGGGTGGGGTCTTGGACAGAAGGGGTGGGACTGGGGGCTACAAACAGAGACAAAGAGAATGGGTGAGTGTGAAAGAGAAACACTTTGTGTATGAGAGAGACAGACTTTGTGATGTTGGTTGAGTGTGTGTTGCAGTGTATATGGGACAGTGATTATGTGTGTGTGGCACAGACTGGGTGTGTGTGAGAGCAACACAGAGCGGGTGTGCTGGCTGCTGCTGGGTAAGTTTCTGAGAGAAGCCACGCTCTGTCTCTTTAAGGGAAATTTGTCCTGTGCTATTGTCTCCCACCTGCACTGCTTTGTACTCCTAAGTCTCTTACCATCCATGCTTCAGACTGGAGCAGCTGCACTGTGCCTCCTTCTTTCCAGTCCCTGCTTTGCAGAGATGGAAAGAATACAGGAGCGATAGTACACCCTGACTTCAGCACTAGCCTCTCCTCTCTACCCACTCCCCCTCTGCACAGCTAGTATGCGAATCCTAGGAGCAGCTCAGCTGCAGATGGAACAAGGTGGGGGGAGGGGCAGCTGAACACAAGCTGCTGGCTGTCAGTATGCAGGCTCTGCTAATCAGGTGGGAGGGCCAGAGAGAAATGCTTGACAGGCTGGATCCAGCCCCCAGGGCTGATCTTGCTCACCCCTGAACCAGCACCACTGTCAGAGTAGCATTTTGCAAAATACTTCCATTTTATAGACCTTTTGATCTTGCAAATTCCGAAAATGCTTTACTGCATGCAAAATATTGATGGGGGAAGAAGCATGGCTCCCACCACTGAAACACAACCACTGCTTTCTCTGCTTTGTATTTCCTAATTAACCTTGTTCACGTCACTTATGATTTGCCTAAAGACCACCAACAGAGTGTGCTAGGAGAGTATGATTCATAGAACACCATAACTGATCCATGCTACGAAGTCCTGCTGTGTTAACAAAGAGTAGGCACCTTTCAGAGTACACCAACATGGTCCACAGGGGGCTTTAGAGCACAGCTAGTCAGTGCATTGTACAAATAATACCCCTTGGGGACATTTTCTTAGCACCTTTATAGAAAATCCTTTTTTTTTCCTCAGCACCCCCCTCCCCCAGTGATAATCATTTCCTCATCTAATAAGTGTCCTGAGGCTAAAATTAGAGTCTGTGAGGCTCAGGTGCCGTGTTAATGAAGGCGATGTAAATACCACATATAAAAGGCAAGAAATTGACTGTCTATACACGGGACAAATTTAGGCAGGCCCAGGGCAATTACTCTAGTTGAAGTTTGTCTAGCACAGAGGATAAGTCCCACAGCTCTTCCAAAATGTGGTGAGACAATTTCACCAGGATCTTGGTGTTTTTTCATCGCAGAGAAGTAATAGGACTTGGGTGTAAAGAATGCAAAGGAGATACCTTGTTGAAGCTGCTAGATGCAGTCTGGAGTCTGTAGTCTATCTGGTTCTATTGTTCCCTGACTGATGAAGCACAGCCTGTCTGACCAGGATCCTCTCAAATCCAGGGGCATGGAAGTTACTGTTGGCTACTGTATGTATCACATTGGGCCTGAGTCTGCTCTCAGCCACTACAATATAGATGAAAAGTCATGTCATTTAGGTCAATAGCATTATTTATGTGGGTGTAAAATTGGTGTGAGAGGAGAATTCAGGTTATCTTCAGCATCACTGAGCCCCCAACCAGCAAGTGCTGATTCTCTGCCAGCAGGCTAAGAAGAAGTGCTTTTGGTTGAACCACCAATATGCATGACCTCCTACCGACACCAACAGCAGATGTTCCCTTGAGCTGTGTCCACCAAGCACTGGTATGAGCCTGCTTAGCATGCAAAATCCTACACAATGACAGCACAAGGGGGCATAACAGATGTGTTGGGAGCAAGATACAGGAAGTAATTCTTCTGCTCCGTTCTGTTCTGATTAGGCTTCAGCTGAAGTACTGTGGCCAGTTCTGGGTGCCACATTTTAGAAAAGATGTAGAGAAAGTGGAGAGGGTCCAAAGAAGAGAAACTAAAATGATTAAAAGTTGACAAAAAATGACCAATGAGAGCTGATTAAAAGAATTGTTTGTTTAGATTGGAAAAGAGAAAGCGGAGAAGGGACATGATAGCAGCTTTTGTGTAGCTAAAAGGGTGTTACAAGGAGGAGGAAGAAAAATTATTCTCCTTGGCCTCTGATGATAGGAGAAGAAGTAACAAGCTTAAATTGCAGCAAGGGAGGTTTGGGTGGGACATTAAGAAAAACTTCCTAAGTGCCAGGGTGGCTAAGTACTAGAATAAATTGCCTATGGAGGTTGTAGAATCTCCATCATTGGAGACAATTGGTTGGATAAATTATCTAACAGGGATGATATAGATGGTGCTTGGTTCTGCTGTAGGGACTTGATGATCTCTTGAGGTCTCTTCCAGTTCTAGTATCCTGTGATTCTACAGTTCTGTAAGCATACAGTGCAGCACTATAAACAGGAAAGCAATGGGCATTATTAAACCATGGAAGATAAACCGTGCCCTGCTAACCGAATACTTAACTGAATTTGCCCTATTAACCCACCTGTGCGAACTGTATGGCACAACTGATGTGTGGACAGGGAAAAGGAAAGAAAGTCATTCAGAAGTCTGACCTAAACACAGCCGTGATACTTGTACAGCCAAACAATGCAATACTTTGCTTTTTTCTTATTGTCCAAACTATCTTCCCACCACCAGGCATGTCTGTGAGGCACTGTCCAGATTAGAAAAGTCATGAAGTAGGAGAGTTGTTGTCCTGTTGTGAACACTTCATGGGTCACATATTCAAGTCTTCAGATTTCCTGTGTCCAGCAGCCAACTCACAAAATAATTACCTTTTTATAGTCAAGCCCCTCAAATCAGATTAACTGCCTGATTAACTATGAGACACTTTCTGTTAAAAAAAAAGTCCTCATATTGCTGGTATAAGGAGGACAGTGGGTGGCACAGGGAATAAAGAATTGCCCATAAAGCCTTTGCACTTCAAGGCTGTAGATTAGAATTCAGACCACATCAATAGGGATTGAAAAGTGTCAGAATCTAGAATCTGTGTGAGAAGAAGGGATGGTCTTCATCCAGGCCCTTTTTAGCAGCATAAGAGAAAGATGAAGGGCTAAAGTGTCATGGAGACTAAATTATCCATCTTCCCTTGGAAAGGGTCATTCCAGAAAAGTGATGGAGGTAGAAAAGTAGGGCACATTTTTGCAGGCTGCATATTACCTCATATGTCGATCAATAGGAGAATTTAGTTTCCAGGATTAAAAATTTGGGACTTTGCAGCATTATTAAGTTCACTTTATAATATGAAGAAAGAGACGAGCCAAGGCAGATTGCAGCCTTTTGAGATTCATACTGGAGAAGTAAGAATTTAAGCCACAGGAGAGACACACGAAATGGGTATATTGTATTTTTCTGCACCATTGTTAGACAATGGTCAGGTGAGATACACCTATGCCCTTGTTTTCATCCGAGTCATTAACTGCTAGGACAGACAGCCCCTTTGCAGCAGGCAGCCCGGGCAGGCTGATGGATGCCCCAGGATCCTAACACCCAAGTCTTCAACTGCTAGGACAGAGTCCCTTCTCAGCGGGCAGCCAAGAAGGCTGATGGGTGCCCCAAGAGTCTTCTCCGTGGAGGCAGCACAACTCAGTGCTCAGCTCTCAATATGCTCCACCAGTTACCAGGCTATTACAGCTGAAAAGCAGCTGGGTTCTTTGTTTTGTGTTCAGTTTGCACAGTAACAGGAAGAGTCAGGTTACCACTTAACCAATTACTTGTTTATTTAACTAAAAGAGTTGAGCTCTTATGGTTACAAGATTACAAGATATATACTTTGTTGCAAACTTACACGATTTATACTTTGTTACAAAGATTACAAGGTTTACACTCTGTTCTTTAGTTGGCAATAGCTAGCATTAACAATTCATAGATCTATTATTGAATGTGCACAAAGAAAACAAAAGAAAAACAATACACTTCACAGGTCTTATTCTCACCCTGCATTACTAACGTGGCATGGCCAGCATTTCACTCAATCTCTCGGGAAGAAGCAATAAATAACGAGGACCTCAGGAGGCAATGACCCTCCTGACCGGTAGGTAGGGGTAATTGGAGCTCAATTAGGGGGTCTGCCAGGCCCTTCTTTATACCCCTTGGGTCACATACGCTTCTTCCTTATCTAAAAGGGTGCCAGTTGAATTAACTCACCTGAGACACTAGTTCTCACACGGCTGGTTCACTCCTGTGGGGTGGAGATCATTTTTGGGGCATTCTTTCTTTATGGGCTGGAGATTTTTCCTCCATCTGGGATGTTTCTGTAGGCGAATCAACTGATGGTAATTAACAAAGGGCAGTCCGAGGCTCGGCTGTTTATTAGCCCATTGTCTCTTGCTAGAGAGCATTCAAAAGACTGTGGCTGAGATAAGCACATCTGTGTGCTCTGAAGCACCCAGGAGAGACAAGATGGAGTAGAGAAAAAGGGCGGGGGTTCTGTCTGGCTACAACCATGCCCCACATTTTAGCTACTCCCTTGGTTCTCATATTTGCAAACATTCAAGGATCAGATCAGAGCAGTGCATAAAATGGTACAGGTTGAACCTCTCTAGTCCGGCACCCTCAGGACCTGAGCAGTGGCAAATGAGAGAATTTGCCAGCTACCTAAAATCATGACAGATTACAGATCTTGCCAGATGAGAGACTGCCAGATTAGAGAGGTGCAACCTGTAAATATACTTAATGAGGGGTGCTGGAACAATATGTATAGTGGGGGCACTTAGAACCATAGATCTAGACTTTAAACCCTGTACATGATGGAAATCACTTCTGGCCAAAGGATGCAGGAGCACCTCTGGTTCCAGGATGTATGTATTTAGCAGAGGATTTTGGAATGTTGAAACTTGGTTCATTCCAATGTTCAATAGAAAAATTCAAAATTTGTCATGAAACAGAATCTGAAATTTTTTGTTTAAAACAAACTATGGGTTTTGTTTAGATAATTTAAGGGAAAAAAGGCCTGTCTGGAGGGGAGTCTGGACCCTGGTATCCCTGTGAGTGCTCACTCCCAGCTCAGATGGGGCTTCCAGGGGCTTGACTCCCCTTCATCTTGCCAGTTCAGCTGCCAGAGAGCCAGGATCCTGCAACTCTACGCTCTCCAGCAGGTGTCAGACGGGATACCAAGGGGGTGAGCGCGCTTGCAGGAGATGAAGCAGGAAATCCGCCAAAGCCCTGCCTGTGTGCTGTTGGACCCTGACCAAAATAAAACCGTTTCTGAGAAACATTTTGATTTTGAAACATCTGTGTTCTCCTGTGGAACTCTTCCTTCTGGGAACTGCTAGCCAGCTCGGCTGAAGATAACACCATTGGCACCCTGCCTTTGTTGGCACTGGGGCTGACAGACTTGCCAGGCTCCTGGGCAAGGCAAGCAGGGGAGGAGGGTGAGGGGGTTGGCTCCATGCTCCCAGGAAGGATGGGAACCTCAGGCAGAAGGGACAAGGTTGAACACCGAACAGCCCTCAGTGCTGCCTGGAGCACACCGTACTGCCTCCCTCCCCCGACCCCTCAGAGCTACCCACAGTGCACTGCACAGAGCTCTGGCAGGCACTTAAAGGTCTCTGGGCTCAGGCCACTGATGCTCCTCTGCTCGCTGGGAGCCCTGGGCCCTTTTGAATGGTGAGCATCTGCCTCCCTCCCATCAGTGGGCCTGGTGGTCCCTAAGGACTCCCCAGTGAAGACTGATCTGAAACAGGAAATCTGTGCTGGTTCCATGGCTTTCTGTGGTCTTTATTCTCCTGTGCGTCACAAGATTAAGCATAAAACAGTATTAAGCTGTTAGATGCTGAACAAACTGCTGCTCTATGTTAAATGAGTTCCATCCTGGGTGTCTTTGGGGGCAGCATAGTCCTAGGGCCTAGGGCAGCTGGGCCGATGACCCCATTTCCAGGAAGAGGCAACTGATTTAGAGTCAGTGCCCAGGGAATGTGGCAGAGAGGTTGAGCTAGGAAACAGTGCTGCCACCTGCTGAGACCGTGGGAAGCTGCAGAAGGCTGGGGAGCCAGGAACACAGTAGCTGCGTCTACACGTGCACGCTACTTCGAAGTAGCGGCACCAACTTCGAAATAGCGCCCGTCGCGTCTACACGCGTCGGGCGCTATTTCAAAGTTAACTTCGACGTTAGGCGGCGAGACATCGAAGTCGCTAACCTCATGAGGAGATAGGAATAGCGCCCTACTTCGACGTTCAACGTCGAAGTAGGGACCGTGTAGACGATCCGCGTCCTGCAACGTCGAAATTGCTGGGTCCTCCATGGCGGCCATCAGCTGGGGGGTTGAGAGATGCTCTCTCTCCAGCCCCTGCGGGGCTCTATGGTCACCGTGGGCAGCAGCCCTTAGCCCAGGGCTTCTGGCTGCTTCTGCGGCAGCTGGGGATCTATGCTGCAGGCACAGGGTCTGCAACCAGTTGTCAGCTCTGTGTATCTTGTGTTGTTTAGTGCAACTGTGTCTGGGAGGGGCCCTTTAAGGGAGCGGCTGGCTGTTGAGTCCGCCCTGTGACCCTGTCTGCAGCTGTGCCTGGCATCCCTATTTCGATGTGTGCTACTTTGACGTGTAGACGTTCCCTCGCTGCGCCTATTTCGATGTTGGGCTGAGCAACGTCGAAGTTGAACATCGACGTTGCCGGCCCTGGAGGACGTGTAGACGTTATTCATCGAAATAAGCTATTTCGATGTTGGCTGCACATGTAGACGTAGCCAGTGTCTCCCTGAACAGCAGTCCACTGGCTGGTGGGAAGGAGTGCCCAGCCCGGTCTGTGATGCTCTTCTGGCTCCAAATGGACGCAACAGGATGAGGATGGTGTCAGTGAAGCCTAAAAAACTGTCCACCGTCTGAACCCACAGAGAGCCACTGGTTCATGTAGAATATGTCTGGAAGTGGGACTCGGCTGCTTAGTGTCACCAAGCAGGGCAAAGCAGCTTGTGCATGCCAGTGAATCTGGCCCATACATATAGACTGTTGGGACTATTCATGGGACTATTCATGTTCTTGTAGTTAGTGCATGCTTAATTATCTTGACGAATTGGGGCCTAAGTGAGGGGTGAATCAGATTCCTTAAGTCTTCCATTGCCCTATGGAAGTGAAATATAGTCTATGAGCAATGAAGGTGCATTACTCTTTGGCCCTCTGGTCACATATTGCACACGTGTTCCCATTTCTTGCAAAGTAAGATCACAGTACAAGCCCAGAACTGACACCAAGTTTGGCAAAGAAAGTATTTGTCCTCACTGCTGGATTATTTCCATTGTTTTATGATGGTGCTTTAAAAATATTCATGAACTTTTTAGCTGAAAACAGATTTGTATTTTCCTCAAAAAAATTTACTTGGGCAAAACAAACAAAAGAAAACAAAAATGCAGTCTATAAAATATGTGAAATCAAAACCATTTTTTATACTGTCCTTTAATTCTTGTGATGTATTTCTCCTAAGGTATCTAGAGGTGTTGATTAAGTTGCAGCCTGCTTTATAAAAACATTGTGCCCCCTTTTTTACACCAGGTTATTTATGAGCATCCTGTGGCTGCTGCTAACTAATTTTCCTGTTTCGTTGCTGCTATATAGAGAACATATTATAATGGACCTTTACTGTCAGTGATGTTTCTACCTATCTCTGCTATATGGATCTCTCTAACATTGTCCCCAAGGTCAGGCGTCTTTATTAGAAGCTTTCATTTACTGCACATATAGAACATTGGCTAATCTGCTCAGATGTTATCTGATACGCCTGTTTGTAACAGTCACTGCAAAGGTGACCTGCAATGAAAGGGAGGGTATTGTTGAAGACACGTCAACTCTCCTGGAGCCTGAGTTGAAAACTTGGAAGAAGATGCAGCAAAGGAATACCTTTATAGCAACAAAGAGACTAATTCATCATAGTGTTTCACCCTGGGATTGTAAGGAATGCGTGAATAAACCATAATTCTCTACTTGCATTGTCAGGTACTCTGGTGCAGTGCAGCTATCTGCCTCATATGGAATTTGACCATATATTCATAACTAGTGTGTCTTGTGGATCAGAGCAAGGAAGTTTCTTATACTATGCCTATTACCATTGTATCTGAGTGTCTCTAATGGTGTAGCTCTGCCATCAATGTCACACCAACTCAGTTTTAATTTGGCACCTGTAGAGGACTCCCTGGAGGCAGGGAGACCAAAGAGGCTGTTTTCCGTGTGTCTGGCATTTGGAAGTACTCAAAAAATGGCATCAGGAGGCATGCCAAATTGGAGTGAGAGCTGCTTGTGCCCAGGGTCATCAGTTCTGCTCAGTTTGGTGCCTACCCTTGACTGTGTAGGGTCACAGATCCCATCATCATGTCCGGCCTGAGGTGGCCCACCAGACTGAGTGCCCAGAATTAAGAATGGGATTGAGGATACTGTTGGAGCTCAGGGAGCAGTGGGTCTGGGAATGCCCCCCACAGCTGCATGCAGGGTGGATCCCCACATCTCTACAGGGAAGGCAGTAACCTCAGAGGCTTTCCTTGATTCCTCATCCTCTCCCCTTTCTTCTTTTCATCTCCAGGGCAACTTTCTTGGAAGGCAGGAGAGGGAGGAGACTCGGGTTCAGATTTTGTTCTGGGACTCCCAAAAGCTCCATATTGCTCTGCATGTGTCTTGATATAAATGAATAATACTACAGTGGAACCTGCGGCTCCAGAATCAGGCTGGTCAGCCATCAAGTGACTCACAAATAGGAGGGTGACTTGAAGACTTCCTACATGTTATCGAGTGACTGCCAAGAGAGCGATTACAATGGTAATGTCCTTATTTCTATACATCCCTGTAGGCTTATTAGCCTCGTATCTGTCACTTATCATTGCACTAAAATGCAAGACAACAGTAGGTCTCCTCTGATATATGGTAAGGTACCCAGGTTTCCTGCAAAATGTTACAATATTTCCACTTGATTTTAAGGACACTGATTTAGCGGACTTCGGGAACAACAGGCATCTGCCATCCCCCCTTTGTTCTCCAGGTCCACTTAATTAGGGCCCGTAAAATCCTAAATCACACCACCACCCCCCAAAAAAGTGAGGTGACTTAACTGAGCTGCCACAACTGAACCCTCCACCATGGCCTGGGCCACCACCACTGGAGCCACCATGTGTTCCTCCCACCTGGGCTGGGGCACATATATGGGCAGATGGCGTTTGTGTATGTGCTTCACCCCTGGTAGGAGGCGCTCAAGGCAGCTCCTTCTGCGGCATAATAGGCCAGCCATTCCAGCCCCTCATGGCCGCAGGCTCCAGTGGCTCAAGCTCTGCACAGCAGTGGGCTCTGGCAGCTCCAGCCACAACGGGCTCTGGCAGCTCCAGGACCACTCTGGTGGCTCCAGCTGCAGGGACTCTCATGACTCCAGCCCCATGCAGCGGCAGGGCTGCTCCAGTGGCTCCAGCCATGGCAGGATCCAACGGCCCCAGCACCATGTGGCAGCAGGCTCCAGCAGCTCCTCCAACGGTGGAAGTGGGCTTCAGTGGCTTCTCCAACAGCAGTGGCTCTGATGAGTTGCTGTCATTTTTGAGGGTTGGGGAGGGCGCTTGGGGAGCATGGCAGGAGTGGGTGAGCAGTAAACCCTCGTATTTAATGGACATTCAGGTTTGGCAGACACCCCTACCACCATTAGTCCGTTAAATCAAGGATTTACTGTAAAATGAAGAAAAGAAACAAATCTTCTGCAATTTCATATGATAACGTAATATTTTTGATCCATTAGTTACTGCTGTTTCTGTAAAGTGCTTGGCATGATAATTGTCATACAGGGAAATAACTCTATTCCTTTGAATAGCAAAAAGTTATCTAACAGATAAGGGTTATTTAGTTACTGCTTCATCTACGCTGAATTTACAGTAATTGCAGTGCAATTTCATAAAGTTCTTTATAGTTTGTTTTTGATTTGCTTAGTTCAAGTGCTGCCTTTTAGATACATTTTTTTATTCAGCCTAACCCAGACTCATAATAGGACAAGTTATCTTTCATATAATCATAGAAATGTAGGACTGGAAGGGATCTGAAACCTAATCAGCTGGGCTGAAACTGGACCAAGGAAACTGAGATAATCCCTGACAAAATAAAATAAGCAGTCCTGCAGCACCTTAAAGACTGACAATATTATTTATTAGGTGATGAGCTTTCACAGGACAGACCCACTTTTTCAGATCTGTAGTATACTGATAACTGAGCTGAAGAGAATGTAAAAGAAAGATAGGAAAAATGAAATGAATGCTGATGAATCAGGTAGATAGGACAGAAGAAAGCAGGGGAAAAGGGAAGAGAAAAAGTCTCTGCAAGTGTCTGTTATGTTAAGTGGGCTGTCTGCAAGTCACTGCAAATATTAAAGGTGTGGAAATTGTCCTTATGATGCGTAAAGTAATTAATATCTTTGAGTCCAAGGTGATATGTATCAAACCTGAAAATAAATTCCAATTCATATATCTCCTTTTGTAATCTGATGTTAAAGTCTCTTTGTTCTAGAATGCACACCATTAAGTGTTGGATACTGTGTCCTGCTAGTCTGAAATGCTCACTTACCAGTTTATATGTATTCAGATTCCTAATGTCTGATTTGTGTCCATTCATTCCGTGTCGAATTAATTGTCCAGTATACATGGCAGAGGGGCATTGCTGGCACATGTTGGCATATATCACATTAGTGGAAGTGCAGGAATATGAGCCCCTGATCGTGTAACTGACTTACTTAGGTCCAGTGATGGTGTCGCCAGTGTAAATATGTGGACAGAGTTGGCAATGGGGTTTGTTGCAAGGAAAGGTTCCAGGATTAGTATTTCTGTGGTGTGGCATGTGGTTGCTAGTGAGAATTTTCCTGAGGTTGGGCAGCTGTCTGAAAGAACAGGTCTGTCACCAAGGCCCTGCGAGAGCTCAGCATCGTGTTCCAGTATGGGTTGTAGATTGTTGATAATGCGCTGAATGGGTTTGAGCTGGGGGCTATCAGTGTTCTGAACAAGTGGTGTTCTGTTGTTAACCTTCTTGGGCCAAACTAGAAGTAGCTGGTTTCTGGGTATTCATCTGGCCCTGTCAATCTGTTTCTTTACTTCTCCTGGTGGTTAATTAAGTCTAAGACTAATCACTGACAAATGTTTGTTCAACCTATTCTTCAGTGATGGGGATTTCCCAACATTTTCTTCAGGCTTATTCTGGAACTTAAATATTCTCATAGTTAGACAACCAAAATCTCCCATACTGCAGATTAAGCCAATTACTTCTTGTCCAAACTCCAGTGTTCATGGACAACAGCTGATCACTATCCTCTTTATAGCATTTCTTAACACATTTGAAGACTATTTTCATGTCACCTCTCAATCTTTCTCAAGACTAAATATGCCTTGTTTTTTTTTTAACCTTTCTTCGTAGGTCAGGTTTTTCTAAATCTTTTTATTGTTTTTGTTGCTCTCCTCTGGACTGTCAAGTCTAGCCACATCTCCTCTAGACCTTCGTAAAGTGCAGTGCCCACAATTAGGCATTGAGGTCTCACCAGTGCCATAGTAATGTGGGACAACTGCCTCTCTTGTTTACACATACAACACCCTGTTTAATTTGCCCAAGAACATTGGTCTTTTTGTAACTATGATATAGTCTATTTGTGATCCCCCACAACCTGCACATTTTATAAGCATACTCTCTACTCCATTATCCAACTCATTAGTGACAGTATTGAATTTTATGGAACTCAGGATTGACCCTTTGTGGGACTCCCCAAATATGGCCTCCCAGTTTTGACAGCAAACAATGGATATGCACTCTCTGAGTATTGTCTTGTAAGCTGCTGTGCATCCACTTCATAGTAATTTCACCTACTTGGCACTTCTCGGGTTGCTTATGACAATATCATATGGAATCGTGTCAAAATTTGTTATTACAGTCAAGATATGTCACATCTACTCTTCCTCCCATGCACCTCTACAAAACATATGAAGATGGTTCCCTATGTGAGGCAGTCTATCTTGCATGGTTGGAGGGAGAAGAGTAAGAAGTGTGGGGCTCCATTGCCCCAGTGTGTGAGAGGCACATGGGTTAGCAGACACAGGTTCTCTGGGCCTCAGGTGAAACCTCAGTGGACCACAGG
The DNA here is from genome assembly GCF_033958435.1 of Carettochelys insculpta. Taxonomy (NCBI): domain Eukaryota; kingdom Metazoa; phylum Chordata; order Testudines; family Carettochelyidae; genus Carettochelys; species Carettochelys insculpta. The sequence goes on from NC_134139.1 coordinate 194,490,188, forward strand.
CTGCAGCAATCCACTGAGAGGAAGGAGAACCACTCCTGCAACCCACTCACAATTCTTGGTTGCCCATCGCTGATCTAAACACACATGCTTGACAACACACATGTAGCTCCATATTTGAGTGCTTAGTAATATAACAATCTATTGATGAAAGAGCGTGAGACTTACACAAAACAAACCAGGCAGGACCTGCTGGTATAAAAAAATTGACCAAAATATGCTACACCTAGATATAGAGATACACATACAATAATTTTACTTGGAAATCTCTTGCATTGCAACTTATAGGCTGTGCCTTTTGGTTTGGTTTGTAGAATGAGAAATGTATTACAGCCCAGGTTTGTTGAGTCTATATTTTCTTTTCTATTCCAAGGAGCTGAATCTCTGCCTTACCTCAAAAATTACAGGCACTGTGGAGTGTTATCAGAGCAACAGTATTTGGAAGGCTGACCCGAAATGGGAGAAATCAAAGTATGTAGAGACATTATTAGTAGTACATGTCCAATTAAAATGTTCAGTAGAATGTATTTTCACATAATCTAAAATTGAAGGAAACATTAGCCTAATTCTACTGCAGTTCAGTTCCAGCATCAATGCTTCAGGCTGCATAAGCAATAGAATCACTTCTCTGTATCTTTTCTTTGATGAGGACTGCTGACAGGAAATATATTGGGGCAGTTTCCTTGGGACTTGCAATTTTGAAGGGCCTGGGTCTCTGGGCCTCTTCTATCATGGTGGCAGCAGCAGCAGAGCCCTGGGCCCTTTAAATTGTCACTGGAGCCCTGTGCGGTGCTGTGGAGGTGGTGCTGAGGGCTGGCTGCCCCTAACTCTTCCCTCTCTGCCCCATGCCCCAACCCTTCTGGGGTGGGATCCAGGATCTGAGCCCTCCCACCACCAACACTGCCCAGGGCCCAGCAAAGTTAATTGACTGCCCCATCTTAGCATTCATTCACTGGTGTGTGACTGTGGAGTTAAGAAAAGATTTGCAAGCTCACTGAGTGCACCTGCAAAACTAGAATGTGTGTGAAGAAACACTAACATGGGCTTTTTTAACCTAGGAGTTTATTCTCAATGTTCAACAGCTTCTGTGCCTGGGGTAAGAAAAGACAGGTGTGCAAAACCAGATGGAAAGACAGAGCAGACGGAAATCAAATTGGGTAAATAAGATCAGGGTCAAAATGTATTTTGGAGCTGGGGAGATACATTCAATCATTGTTTAGGCAAATGATTAATTGCTATTAAATAGAAAGAGAAATAAGGTTGTATCAGAACAAATGGGGATTGCTCTATCAGAAGAAGAAGCAATTAGAACCAAGACAGGTTTTAGACAATGATGCCAATTTATTTTGGGGTGGATCATGCAAGCCTCATAAGAAAGACTTGCAAAGATAAAGCCTTCTTTGCTTGATCCCTTTCAAACCACATAAGAATGTCAGACAGCCTCTCCATAAAAGAATACATGGACATAATTTAGACATCAGGAACGGTAATGTACAGAAGCCTGTGGGGGACACTCTCTGACAGACACTCAATGGCAGATTTAAGGGTGACAGTTCTGAAACAAAAAAATTTTAAAAATCAAATGGAGAGAGAAATCTCTGAGCTGCAATTTATTTGCAAATTTGACTCCATTAACCATGGATTAAACAGAGACTGGGAGAAGCTTGCGGCTTACAAAGGCAGTTTCTCTTCTCTGGGTGTTAATAGGTCCCCATTAGACTCTGACAAAGGCTCACATCCCCTTGTCTGATCTAACTTGTTTTTTCCTGTTTTGATAAGTACTGTTGATACTGGGCCATTTCCACCTTGCTGAATAGACCTTGTCAACTCTGGCCCTCCCTCTTACTGGGACCCCACTCTTTAAATACCCCTCTGAAACCACCCCCCACTCATGCATCTGATGAAGTGGGTCTTTGCCCACAAAAGCTTATGCTCCAAAATATCTGTTAGTCTATAAGGTGCCACAAGACTTCTTGTTGTTACAGATCTTAACACTCTCTGGATGAAATGCAATATCTTTCCTTCAGTTAAAAACTAATCTGCAAAGGGAAGAAACAAAGGAAAACCTGTTGGGTTTAGTCAAAGTGACCTGGTGACAAGGTGGGTCTTCTATAATTAGACGGATAAACTGGTAGGAGTTCTAAACACTTTCAACAACCAACGGAAATATGAGAACAGAGTTTGGACTGAACCCTTGAAAAGATACTTATGCCACTTGTGATGAGATAGTATGTAAACATGGATTCTGCATGTATGGGAACTTCTGTCCAACAACTGAAAATTCAAAACAAGGTAAAGGCTAGCAAAAAGTAATGAACTTGCCAGCAAATATGTATAGACTTCGTCTGCAGTCAATCTGATTTATTTTGCACTTAAAAAGCAATCTAAATTCATTCCACTCATTTTTCATAGGCACATTTCATGATGCTGAGTGGCAGTTTATTAAAGGAGGGAAAGATTGATTTTTCCCCTTTATAGAAGAAAAATTTTTAGAGCAAGAACAAGGTACACAATTTAGTATGTCAGGGATCCCATTTACATTATTAGTAGTGTTTATAATTAAATAAAAGTTAACCACAAATGGCAATTTATTCATATCAAACCACTCAACCTCTACACAGCCCTGTGCATGTTCAAAACCAGAAAACTAGCACATCCTGCTTACTCTGTACAGCACATTTCCAATTTTCATCCAGTTTTCACCTAGCTGAGCAAGTGAAGAAACAGGGTCTGCAAGTTTATCCTAAAAATTTACTCAGTAGTTTTTTGTGAGTTTAAAATTGTGTGGCCCCGGTTCTTTGCCCTTAACCTTGTCAAGTCTCATTTATACCAGTGTAAAGTTGGTGCCAAATATCACCATTCTGGCTTAGTAAAATTTTTTGATCCTATTTTACTGGTGACTGCATGCTGATGTTGTTTGTAGTGTTAGGAGAATTAAGGCCCGACTGAAGACAATAGAAAGATTTCCAATGAAGACTTTCTTGTACTGTAAGTGAGGACAGATATACACATAGACATTGGTATGCAGCAGACAACTAGTTTTATACCTGCACCTCTCCCAGACAGTGCAACAAATAGTAAAAATGAACAGTTGGCTGAATAGAATCATATCCATTTGTTAGGAGAAAATCCAGAGATATTTTTTGAGTGATTCAGAATCTGGAAAAGTGGCCAAAATTCATCACAAAGAATACTTCTAAAGAGCAGCTAAAAGGGCTTCTGGTTTTTCTTTCATCTGTAGCATCAGGTATTGGCCAATTCTATAGGTAAAATAATGACTGACTCAAAGGTGGGAAGGTGGGTCTGATGGCTAAGACACAAGACTGGAAATCAGCAGCAAGACTGTCACTAGTTAGCTCAGCTGTACTCTTGCTGTGATTTTGGGCAAGTCCCAAATCCGCCCTTTTCCTCATCTGCAAAGTGTGGATATTCCTACCTCACATGCTACCAGTGTAAAAACCCATGTATGTTCAAGAGGCACTTCGATGCTACGGTGTCAAGGACTACCCAGATGTACCTGGGATGAGAAATCCTATTTATGGATTTAAGTACAGGCTTAAGCCTACATACTCCATAATAGACAGGTAGCTTGAGAGACAGAGTTTTGCTCTTTAAGTCATGGTTTTCTTTTGTTCTCTTGTGTCCTTGTGTAGTTAATGAGGTGTCTCTGCTTGCCAGGGAAGACTGATAGTTCTGCCTTTTGTCTGTGCAGCATACCTTTCGGTTTCAGCCACTCCTTCTGCTCACCTTCTTTCACCTCCAGTGGAGAACACTTCTGTTATCATCTGCTCTGCTGGAGGGCGGATGAATAATTGCAGGTGTCTTAGTAGCTCTCTGATTTTCTCCAAACTGCTAAATTTTCACTCCATTGACTTCATGTCTTTGCAAACTTAGCAGATGTTAACACAGTGTCGACTGAAGTTTGTCCATTTGGGCCTACCGGGAGGGTGACTTTTACAACCCTGTCCCTAAAAGCAGAATAAGTTCAAGGATGTAGAGGCTGGTATGAGTGCATTAAATGTGGGAGCAATGTGCTAAGGCTTCATTCATACAGACCATGGTGATCAGTAGGGGTTGATCCCCAGCTCTACAGCAGCATGAATCCAAGACACAACCACTTCAGCTGAATAGAAGGATGTTGCAATTTCTGGGACCTGCCACAAGAGGGAGTAATGAGCACATGTTCTAAATCTGTGTCTTACAAAGGCTTGATTCCAGAGCAATCTATGTTCTGTCAGCTGCTGCCAAGCACATTTGAACCATTTAAAGGTAATGTGGGGCTGTTTGGAACCCCATCACGATTGTTCGTTCATCTAGTTGTTTCTTCTTTGGTTGTGCATATATGTTCGCATATATAGACACACACAGTGGGAGAAGAGAGGGAACGTTCATGGTCTTCTCCTGACTCTCATTGTTTTTGTCTGTGCTCAGATTACTTCATTTATTGATCTTTTATAGACAAACCATGATCTCCCTGAAGTTAAAATAAGTATTGCCATTGACTTCAGTGAGATCAGGATTTGGGACCCACTCCAGTATGTGCCAGGGTGTGATGTTACTGGATTTTAAAATAAATATGAAAACCATTATTTTAACCTCTGCCCTAAATTTGGACCAAATCTTGTGTCAAGTGGGCCACATGAGGTGTCTAAATGAAAGCTGGTTACTCACTGAGTCTCTTAATGCTGCTTATAGGTCTGTATAGTTTTTGTATGTGATGTTATAAGAGTGGCTTTGCGCTTGTGTTAGAGATGTTAAAGTGTTGGGATTCACAATAGGAGGCATACCACCTCCCAGCCAGGTGAGGACAGGCTGGATAGAGGAAGGACCTCACCAGACTCCAACCCACATCTCAGGAATTCAGGTGGAGTGCAACGTCTGGCTTTTTGCCAATAGCAGAATGCCCCAAAGAAGGATGGACTTTTGACCTAGTCATGTAGCTATCCATTTTGTACCTGATCACTGGCAGGGTATCCCCTCCACATGGATAATTCTGTAAAAGGGACCTTGGCAGTCACCATTTTGTCTCCAGTCTGCAAATCTCCATCTTGTCTCCAATCTCCCAGCTGCACTTTGCAAGAACACCTCTGCCATGAACTGAGCCTGAGTGGACTGCTGGGCCATCCTAAAAAAGGATGTATTTCCAAAGTCTATAAAAATAGCAGCCTATTACATTGGCTGCATACCTGCATCAAGGAATTTGATTGATATGTCATCTGACTGCTTTAACAATTTCACTCTTACCTTATTTTTTCTTTTTATTAATAACCCTTTAGATTTTATGTTCCAAAGGATTGGCACAGGGTGGTGGTTTTGGTAAGATCTGAGTACATATGGACCTGGGAATGTGGCTGATCCCTTTTGGGGCTGGAAAAACCTGTGTGGATTTGGTGAAATTGTTATTCATAACCTCTCATCTGTGTAAGAAGAGGTACTGATTTGAGCACCCGGGAAGCTAGAGAGCCTGAGGGATTGCCTGTGTAACCCCTTGCTGGCCAGGAAGGGAGCAGAAGTACAGTCTGTGACTGGTGTGGGTTGCCTTACATGACAGAACCCTAGTCTCCTGATTTTAAGTAATTTGCCCAGGTTTGATTCTCTTAGCAGTGCCCAGGAAACCTCCGTATATTACACAGGGTGATTACGTAATGGCTACTAGTTATCATGCATTAAATCAAGGGTATGTCTAAGAATCTCTAAAGGGTTGGCTGCTTGACTTTGCCTTATACATTATGCTCAGGACTTCCCCTATGCAGATCTCAGTGGTTCTAGATCCAAACCTATTCTTACTTGCGTCTGGATCCAAACACAGTCTGGTCCAGAACAAGCTTTCAAGTGTATTTGGGGATGTTGCATATTAATGATCTTGTTCCTTTTTCAAATGTTAAGCTTCAGAAAAAAATATCCTCTCTGTGACAGGTCTCATACCAGAGGGAAGTTTTAGTGCAAACTAAATGAACACCATGCAGGGTTTATAATAGAATTTTTGGACAGATCATTAACTACAGAAAGACAAATGTGGGTATTCCTGTGTATTAATTATCATAATGGCAGGCAAGTAATTGCCAACTGAAAATAGCTAAAAAGTGCACAGCAGATACATTCCTAGCAAGTAAACATTGGTGTGGTAGAGAAAATGGCACTGGCCCTTGCAGAAGATTTTGAGCACCATTTGCATGACTCTCCTATAACACACTGGGAGCTTTACCTTAGTTTAACTCCCTTGGAATTGATTCTTCTCTGGTCAGATCATTCCTTTAAGGGCCGCATTTCCAAGAACTCAGATTGCAAAATGAAGGCCACATTTATAGAAGAACACCTCTTCCATTTAGGCACCAGAATAAGTGAGCAGTTCTTCAGAGGTGCTCAAGACATTGACTGGACCAGGAGTGTTGAGCAAGTTGGAAAATTATGGGTGCTGAGCCCTTGAAAATCTGTCACTGAAGCTCTGACTCAGGCTGGAATCAAATGTAAAGCTGCTCACCCTCAAGAAAGGATTTTTGCCTCAGAACCTCAAGCCTTTCCTAACCAGCCCAGTGAGCACGGAGACTATATAGATTGTACCATACTTTAAATCTGATCTAGAATGCTTCTTTCTAGGGTCCTGATCCTGTGCCGGTGTCATCAATGGGAGTTTTGTCTTTAATTTCAAGGAGAACAGATGGTAAGAACAGATCTTACCATCATTGAACAGTAGAGCTGGAAGAGACCTAAAATAAAGTCCAGCCCCCTGCGGAGGGCGACCAAAATAATTAAGGGGCTGGAGCATGGACCGCTGGGCCCTCTCCAGTGTGTCCACAGCCTTCCTATAGTTGGGGGCCCAGAACTGGACACAGAACTCCAGATGCGGCCTCACCAAAGCCGAATAAAGAGGAACAATCACTTCTCTGGATCTACTGGCAACGCTCCTCTTGATGCAACCTAATATGCCATTAGCCTTCTTGGCTACAACGGCACACTGTTGACTCATGTCCAGTTTCTCGTCCACTACAACTCCCAGGTCCTTTTCTGCAGAACTACTACTGAGCCAGTCAGACCCCAGCCTGTAACAATGCTTGGGATTCTTCCAGCCCAAGTGCAGGACTCTGCATTTGTCCTTATGGAACCTCATCAGATTTCTTGCAGCCCAGTCTTCCAATTTGTCTAAGTCACTCTGGATTCAGGCTCGGTCTTAGAGCGTAGTGAGCAAAGCAGCTATTTTGGGCCCTGTGCGCTCAGGACACCAGGCTGCAACTGTGGCAACCACCACCCACCAGCCAGGCACTTATGTCAGCATCCCACCTTGGGCCCCTCCCATTGGCCGGGCCCCTCTAGTCTGGCTCCGTCTACCCTGTGCTCATTAAAATGGCATCTGAATGCCAACTGACTGTCTGAATACATGCAATTTTTAAAGATTAAGTGCAATGAATACCTGGCTGCCTACCAGGAGGCACTTTCCACAATGGGCTCAAATTGACAGAGGTAACAAGCTGTCCTGTATAGGTCTGCTGAGGAGGGGGAGCAAAGGGGGCAGTTGCCCCCGGGCCCCTCTGTGCCACTGCTCCTCATGTGAGGGGTAGGCAGGGCTGTCTGCCCTAAGCCCTGTTTCTTCCACCCTTGATGCCACTTCTTTCGGTGGCGTGGAGCCAGCCCCCTCCCACCTTGCCCCCAGGCCTGCAGTGGCTCTTGGCACTGCTGGAGCCGTAGCACTTTAAAGACTAACAGATTTATTGAATCATGAGATTTTGGGGGGAAGACAGTTTTGCAGGTGATAAATCTGTTGGTCTGTAGGGCGCTACATGACTGCTTGTTATTTGTTAACTGCAGACTAACTCTGCTAACCCTCTGAGTCTATTTGCATTCAGAGTACCTCTACCTTTTGAGCTGGGAGTTGTGATTTCCTCAACTCATGGAGGGATACATTGAGCAAATGTTCTCAGAGAGCTACCTACAATGACTCCAAGATCTTTTTCTTGAGTAGTAACAGCTAATTTAGATCCCACCCTCTGGTATGTATAATGCAATTATATTTGCCGGTGTCCATTATTTTGCATTCATCAACATTGAACTCCATCTGTCATTTTGCTGCTTGTCACCAAGTTTTGTAAGATCCCTTTGTAATGCTTTGAAGTCTGCTTTGGACTTATCTTGAGTAAATGTACATTATTTGCAAACTTTGCTTTCTCAGTATTCACCCCTTTTTCCATATCAGTAATGAATATATTAAACGGCACTAGTCCTGCAGAGATTCCTGGAGATACCACTTTCTGTTCTATTCCTAACCTTAGTTTCCTGTCTTTTAACTTGCTACTGATCCATAAAAGGGCTTTTCCTCTTATCCCTTGACTGCTTGCTTTGCCTTAGAGCCTTCAATGAGGGACTTTATCAAACACTTTCTCATGGTCCAAGTACTCTATATTCACTGGAAACCCAGGTCCACAAGATTGATGGCCCTTTCAAAGAATTCAAGTAGATTGCTGAGGTGTGCCTGTTTACTTGCCTGTAGTTGCCAGTTTCACTGATGGAGACTTTTGGGGAAAAAAAAAAAAAGATCTATCCACCAGTCATCTGGTACAGGGACTGATTTACTTAATAGGTTATGTACTACACCTAATTGTTCTAAAATTTCATATTTGATCTCTTTCAGACTCTTGGGTGAATACCATTTGGTTCTGGTTAATTATTACTGTATAATTCATCATTTAATTCCAAAATATTCTCTAATTGACATATCAACCTGGGACAGTTCCTCAGATATGTAATCTAAAAGGAAAGGCTCAGGTGTGGAAATCTCCCTCACAACCTCTGCAGCAAAGTCTAATACAAAGAATCCATTTAGCATATCTGCAATGGCCTTATCTTTCTGGAGTAATCCTATACCAGCTCAATCCTCCTGTGACCACATATATTTTTGGCAGGCTTCCTGCTTCTGATGCACTTACTTTTTCTTTGCTGTTAGTTTTTGAGTCTTTCCTACTTGCTTTTCACACTTTTTGGCCTTCCTAATGATACTTTTACACTTGACTTTCCAGAGCTTATGCTCCTTTCGAATTTCTTCAGTAGATATTCACATTCAATTTTTAAAGGATACCTTTTTGCCTCGAATCACTTCTTTTATTTTGTTGTTAAGCCATGACAGTACTTTTTGGTCATCTAATTATGCTTTTCCCTACAGCTTACATTGTCTATACCATATAACGAACTTTCCCCAAACTTAATAAAATATATGCAATCTCTCTCAATAACTACGTTATATACCAGTATTCTTAGATTCTTACACAGCAGCTTTTACAGGATTCACAGTTTTCTTATATCTCAGCTCTGCTTCTCTCACACTGAACAGCTCTTGCATTTTTCCCCATTGTCTTATAAATGAAAGAAATTACAAAGACAGCTGTCTAACCATAATTGTAGAGGTTATTTTGGATGCTAGATCAAAAGTTGGATTGCATGTCTATTAGGTAGTGATAACAAAGCAGCTGTCACTCCAGGCCTTACTTTAATAGCCCTTTAAAGGGAGAATATAAAATATCACACACTTTGAGGATATATTGTAGCTAGCTACCAAATAAAGTGTATTACTCACCATGGGACACCTTAAATGTTAGTGGTAAAGCTCTGTCATAATGATGCATTCCTGAACCCCAAGGTGACTCTGATATTGCCTGGTGAAGTAAACAAAGTTTGATTGATTCAGTTCTGCTATAGCTAGCCCCAGGATTGCTAGGATTAAAGGTGGGAAGTTTCCACTTGTAATGTGCAGATCTAGTGTTGGAGTTCATTTCTTCAAATAGATTATGGGAGAACAATGGGAGCTGGAAGGGATGGAGGGAAAAATCAAAGGATTGTATTACTCTGACCATGTTTACTCCTGTACCTCCTGCTGTGTACTTGTAATTTATGTTTAGGCACATTATCAAGTGGCTAATTTCATTTAATTTTTAAAATAACAAATGGCAAAGTAGCACCATGTTCAGGTATCTTATTTAAAAGGAGAGGACAGAAGATGATGTTGTTATACAGCGGTGAGTGACACATGTGGAGCTTTGTATTTCCCCTGTGATTTCAAGGGTAACAGACTGGCAGTGACAGAACAATTCCCCTTTTGCTGTACAGGAAGAAGAGAAACTCTCTTTCACCCAGGACTATCATCATCATCATCATCATCATCATCATCAACAACAACCATGGGCTCAGTGCCCATCGGTGTCTGAATGCATCTCTCACTATTTCCTTCCATCTTTCCCTGTCCAGTACAGAGCGGCTTAGTTTCTGTAGACCTGCTCTGCACCAATCTCCTACATCATCTGTCCATTCTCTGTGGGATCTGCCTCACCTATTTGACCTGTCCATTATGCCGAACACAAGAGTCTTGATTTTTCATTCATCCTTCATTCTGCAAATATGCAGTAATACCTGTAACTTGCGTTGTGTAACCTTCTGCAATAGGTTCTCTTTTGGCTGTATCTTCCTGTATAATTCCTCATTGGTGACCTTCTGCATCTGTGCTATTCTTGGGATCTTTCCATAACAGCTCCCCTCAAATGCCAATGTTCTTCTCTTCAGATCTTTCATTATCACCCCAAAATGTATTTTTATTATAAAATCCTATGCCAGGATTCCTCGTTCAATTGCATATGGCTGAACTGGTGAGTAAGAACAGTCACTGCAGCTTCTTTATGCAACAGTGTAAACATAACCAGAGCACCTGGATACCTCACAACAATGACTGAAGCTCAGCAGGCAGTCTCCTCCTGAGTAAAATCCTCATTCTTGACCTGAATAGCCACAAAAGTCCTATACACCTGTATGCGCACCATAAATGGCTCTTAAGCAGGCCAACCTCGTCTTCAACATAGTCACATGACATATATTATCAGTTTCCTGGGGTTCCTACTTCCAACTCTGAACCATTTGAAGATTTATAGCATTTTATTAATAGCATTTATAACAACTGCATCTAGAACATAGGCCCAATAGTTCTAGATGCCTAATCACTTAGCTATACCAGGGATTAATCTGGGTTGTTACTATGTATATACATCTTTAGTACCACTGTACTGTACCTAGAAAACACAATGTTGTGTTCCTGGCATATATAGAGGCATGTTAGATAACATCCTATACTCTTGCTGAATGGTTGCATCATTTCACTCACTACTTTTATTCTGAGAATCTGGAATGACAACGTACAGTAACCAAAACTGAATAGACACAAAACAGGATGGCTGAGGATTGGCTGATGTTTGCTGCTAGGCCACTGGCCCCATTTCCACACAGATCCCTCTAGTACGTAAGCAGAATCAGGAAAACTGCTGCAATTTAATGAGCCAGCCTACAGTTTTAATACAGCTTTCTATACATCACATGGAGGTCCCAATGGAAACAAAAGTCCAATGCATTGTACATCCCTATAACCCTTTACTCGGCGCACAGCCAGAAAAGTAGCTGGTTATTTCTGCCAAAAATCAGCAGTGAAGTTGTTAATTCTGAAACCTAGTGGTGCCATTATTATTGGTTTATAAAACTGAATGGGGCCAGTGACTTTTTTCTCAGAGCACTTGACCTTGGGTTGGGAGCAGAGCCTGGAGCTATTCAGAGTTTTGACAACCCCAGGAACTCAAAAATTATGAGCTAGGCCTCCAAATCAGGAAATTGTCTTAAAAGTCATGAGGTGAAAAAATAAATTAAAGTGTGGGTTCTTTTTATTTGCCTTCCTGTTTTGGAGTTTGTAGAGTATGCACAGAGCATGGGTCCTAGCATGTTTGTAATCAAGCAGGTAGGAATTCACTTTGAAAGAAAAGAAAGCTGAGATTGACTTGCAGTCTCATTTCAATAGCAGGGGCTTTAAGAGAGATACCAAATATTGTCAGACTTTGGATAAGACTCAGCTGGCAGCACTATTTTCAGTTCCTCAAGTCCTCAAGATTTTCTTTAGTAACAGAGAGGAAGCCGTGCTAGTCTATACGCTATCAAAACAAAAAGCAGACAAGTACCACTTTAAAGACTAGCAAAATAGTTTATTAGGTGAACTTTCGTGGGACAAACCCACTTCTTCAGACCATAGCCAGACCAGAACAGACTCAATATTTAAGGCATAGAGAACCAAAAACAGTAAGCAAGGAGGACAAATCAGAAAAAGATAATCAAGGTGAGCAAATCAGAGAGTGGAGGGGTGGGGGGGAAGGTCAAGAATTAGATTGAGCCAAGTATGCAGACGAGCCCCTATAGTGACTCAGAAAGTTCCCATCACGATTTAAAGCATGTGTTAATGTGCCGAATTTGAATATAAAAGCCAGCTCGGCTGCTTCCCTTTCCAGAACGGTGCGATAATTCTTCTTCAGTAACACACATACCTTGAGGTCATTGACAGACTGCCCCATTCCATTAAAATGTTGACTAAATGGTTTGTGGATCTGGAGTGTTTTGATGTCAGTTTTGTGCCCATTGACCCCACATGGTTTTAATCGTGATGGGAACTTTCTGAGTTAACGCAAACTAATTAACTTTAATCTTTGGTATTAAAGTGGCCAGTGCTTTTGAAATGGAGATTCAGAGGACCAGAGCTGTAAATTACCAAGCACTAAGAGAAAAAGAGTATTTTCAGTACAGTGAGGGCAAGGTAAGAAGACAATTGATATTAAGCCAAGACAATGGCACAGTAACCAAGATACCAGGACTACAAAATTTCAACAGCTGCCCCATTGTTATTATCAGAAATGAGATCTGATAACATCACTTGAAAATGATGAAAAGTTTTAGTCATCTGTCTCAGCCACTCCCATTCTAATTAGTCTACAGTTATAATATTGCTTGTTCTTGCCTTACTGAAATTATATCCCTTCATTCCCACTGCTGTGCAATCTTTGCTCAGCCCAAGCTACTTTTCCACATAGACTTTGTGTCTTTCTCTCAAGTTCTTACGCCAGAAATACTGGTCCTCTTTCTTTCATGTTTCTATTACCCTTCTTCCTTTATGTCCAGTCTCTAAATTCTATTCAAGGATGCTCATAAACTGATACACTTTATGGCTGCGGCTACACTACATTCCCCTTTTGGAAGGGGAATGCAAATGTGGCTGATTAGAAATGCAAATGAGGTGCTAATTTACATGTCACATGCCTCCTTTGTGTAACGTCAACCACTGGCTGTTCCAGAAGTGCTGTTTTATGAAAAAAAAAAAAAGCAGTGTTGATGGGGTTCCTTAGAAAACAAACCCTGTTTTCGAAAGAACCCTTCTTCCTGAACAATATGAGGAAGGAAAGGAGCTTTCAGAAGTGTGGTCTCCTTTCAAATGAACCCAGTCTACACTAATTGTTTTTTTTTCCCCCAAAAACAGCACTTCTGGAAAAGCAAGTGGCTGCCCTCATGCATCATGAGGCACACAATATGTAAATTAGAGCCTCATTTGCATTTCCAATCAGCCTCATTTGCATTCCCCTTCTGAAAGGGGAATGTAATTTAGCCACAGCCCCTGTGTTTTTAAAAAAATGACCTACAAGACAGCTGCTTCCACAAAATTATTTTACCACACCTAGTAAGTTGGGGGTCTTCTTTTGTTCTTTTCTCAACTTGCGGAATCCGAGGTTTGGGGTCAGACACTGGTTCTGAAGCTGCCTGTGACTTGCTGTCCTGTCCTGGAGGCTCCTGTATGCATCTGCAGCATGCAGATGACTAGGTGGTACCCCAAATTTTGTGCTGTACATAGCTGCATATGCTGTGTATGCCTAAGGACAGGCCTGGCCTTAAGCAAACAGTTTGGGGTTCCTGGTTTACCTGTAATGCCCTTTATATTAGTATCTGCCCAAACTTATGCAGACAACACCTGCATTACAATATTTCATTTTTCGCTTTTAGGATCAGATACACAAATGTGTATAAGGTGAGCATCTGAGGATCCAGGGGAAGAAGATCTGTGCTGTTGTGACCCATCCCAAGTTAAAATATGTAGCGTGCTAGGTGCTGTCCAAACATATCTGAGGAGAGTCTGTACTACAAGGAGCGTAAAATCTAAGAAGACAATACAAAGATTATGAGGATGGTAGATTAAAAAATGAACATCGTCGCTGATGCGTGTGCACTGTCACAGACTGCCCCTTTATACGTTCGTTATGAATGTTCCCACTTAACTACCAGCTTATTGACTATTCTTTATCCTTGTCCAACGGTGTTAGCATAAAGCCAACTCCATGTCTCTGTGGGATCTGAGTTTCAGGAGACTGGCTCCTGTCTTTCCCATTTCCCTCTGAATCACTTTTCACATAGAATTTCTTGATGCCTGAAGTGAGACCTGTCACATATTCCCATTTGGACAGGCATACCAGGCAACTGTGGCTTCTTGATGCAAAGTGTAACCCCCAAGTGACCCAGAAGAAGAACACACTAATACAGAGATAAACAATAGCAGAGACGAAATAAGTTGATGGGTGTAGGTAGAAGAGAACGCATGCTTTCGTCTGAGAAATGAGACTGAAGGGATGAAGAAGTGGTGGGTGAGGTGTCTGATGGATGTTCCAAAGAAACGACACTGCAGAGCAGAAAGGACTCATCATAACAGCAAACTATGGTGACCAATAAAGTTTGTTGCAGGAGCTGTTTTGTCTTAGTAGGTGTGCAGAAGCTGAAATCTGAGTCACAATACCATGCAGATCATAGCAAGGCAAATTAATTTATGAAGTCTCAGTGGTGGTAGGATTAACCATAATGAGGGCCAGAAATCCTGATGGTAAGAGTTGATCATCAGCTATGATCAAGAAGAAACTCCCCTTTCCCTCATGACATTGTAATTGGCTGGGAGAGATTTTACTTGGTACTATCAGAAGCATCAAGAAATTAACAGAAACCAGCTTCTGTATTTACTGGACCATTGTGTAGTAGGTGTGGTGATTCCTAGTTACCTATCAGCATAGTAACCAACTTCTCTGTGGGGTTTGACTTTGGCTTACAATAGAAAGTTTAACAATTGTGGCAGACCAGAAGCAGCAGCCCGCACATGTCTGATGGAGGGTGAACATTTGGGTGCTGGAGAAATGCCTCTCTGCTCCCCTCCTAAGTTTCCAGAGGGTTCAGACCTGCAGGCTGGATAGGCAGCTGACGCTTGTTAGGGGTCTGCCGGCCACTGCTTGCAATCAAGCACCTGCCACCAGTTAAGGCCTCCTGGCTCCCTATAAAAGGTTTTCCCCAGGCAGCAGGAGAAGGAGACTGGAGGGCTGAGAGAGGGGTGGAGCAGGACAGGCTGAGTGAAGCTAAGGGACTCCAGCCATCAGGTACCAGAGGGAAGTGGTGGGTGCAGAGGCCCAGGGAAAGGTAGCTGCTGTGGGGCAGGGGCGAAAGCTCTGCTAGCTCCCTTCCTTCCTAGGGTCCCTGGGCTGGAGTCCAGGGCAATGGGTGGGACTGGACTCCCCCCACTTTTCCCTGGAGGCATACCCAATTTGGTCCAAACCAGGGTAGCCTGAGTCTGGTGGAGAGGCTCATACTTCATCCTCACTCAAGACTGGCCTGTGATGAAAATGGCTCAGTAAAGGGAGACCCTTGCCCTTGGGAAGCTTCAGGGCAATGAATGGGCCTCTCTGAGGCACACAAGGAGCCGCTTGGAAGCGGAGAACCCCAAGGGACAGATGAGGGGTTTGTCACACAATGTACAAGTAGGTGAATAACTTTTAATAAATAATTTTATCTATTAATACCAATGGCAACAGATCACATTCTTATCGCATTTATTCTCTGTTCACAGCTACCCAGCAAAAGGTTTATACATTTCATATGCTGTGATTTACCCTTTCAGTTGTGAAGTTTAGCTGGGTTTGCAGCATCAGGCCTGTTTGTAAGGTGTCATCCAAAACTCTGCAGTCTCTGTGCCAAAGGAAATGAGTTTGTGTCAACAACCTTAAACGTACTGAGAGAGATGCCTTGTCTTATGTGAAGACTTTGCTGGAAGCACAGAATCAGGACTTGAAAGGCTGTTGGGGTGCAGCTCTGCCAGCAGATCTAGAGAAGTGATTATTCCCCTTTATTCAGCACTGGTGATGCCACCTCTGTAGTACTGCATCCAATTCTGGGACTCTTCTAACAGAAAGGATGCGGATGCATTGGAAAGAGTCCAGAAGAGGGCAACAAAAATGATTTAGAGGCTGGAGCTTATGACCTATGAGAAGAGGCTGAGGGATTTGGGCTTATAAGCTACGTCTACACGGGCAGCCTCTGTCAATAGAGGGCACTGTCAATAGAGAAACCTCGGCAGTACCTCTGTCGACAGCTCGCATCCACACATAAAAGTGGCTTGAAAGAGCAAGCTTCTCTGTCTACAGAGAGTGGCTGGACTGCCCTGCCCTTTCTCAACAGAACGGCTGATCAGAAGCTCTGCACGCGGGGCTGCCCGGGGAACTGGAAGCCCTCTCTGTCTTACAGAAGTGTCTACATGGGCACTCTGACAAAACACTGTCAACACAGGCATTATGCATGACCGGGGAGAGATATAACACTGCCAGCCGAACAGATGAGTTATGTTGACAAACTCTCTAAAGAGAGCTTGAACCTGGTAGATGCTTGGTGAGTTTTGTTAACAAAAGTCCAGTTTTGTTAACAGAGGCTGCCTGCACAGACGTGGCTGTATGGTCTACAGAAGAGAAGAATGAGGGGTGATTTGATAGCAGCTTTCAGCTACCTGAAGCAGGGTTTAAAGATGATGCAGAGAGACTCTTCTCACTGGTGGTTTAAGGCTGCTGATGCAAACTCATTTCCTTTGTCTTGAAGACTGCAGAGTTCTGGCTGACCCATTACAAATGGGCCTGATACTACAAGCCCAACTAAACTCACAACTTAAAGGGCAAATCACCCCTCACTCTTCTCTTATGCAAACTAAATAAGTCAAGATCCCTGAGTTTGCCCTCAGAGGTCATGTGCCCCAGCCTCCTAATCACTTTGGTAGCCTTCCACTGGTCCATGTTTTTAAATTCTTATGTCTGTTGCTGGACCTCAAGTTTGAAGCTAAGTCAGTTTTGGCAGTGCACAACCACATTCCTCTAAATTCATGGCCTTATTCTCCACCATGGTACCTTAGTTACCTTAGATACTGGTGTAACTGCACTGAAGTCAATAATGTAATGAAAGAGGGAACAAGGTCCAAAGAATCTGTCTCATCATACTTTTCTCTGTTCAGAAACTCTTTCTCAATGACGCTGGCTTTGCACAATGTCCTTTCCACTGATGAGTTCCCTCAATAAAGGTAAATGGTGATAACATAGGACAGAATTCTTTGTATTTCTCTTTAGTGCTTTGGCTAGAATTCCTATAAAACTGGTTTTGATCAGGTGATGTGATTTTCTTTCCCCTTTAAAATGTCTAGTAACAGCAAAAAATATACATCGCCCACCTTTACCATGATGCTGTGTTTTTAAGTCTCTGAAGATGTTCCACCCTCTTCCAGAGGATCTCCAATGCACTGGTAATGCTAAATGATAGACATCAAACATGCATCTTCCCCCAAAGTGACAAATCCTGTTAAAGTAGCATTATCAGGGAATAATGTGACTTGCCAAGAACTTAGAATTTCTGAAGATAAAAAAACACTTTTGTTTCCTTTCATCTAGTCCAAGTAATTTATTTCCTTCATTCTTTAACATCTACGAGAAAAGTAAATGCTAAAGATTCAAGTCACAAATTTACTTGTCAGCACTCTCTTTGTTGGGTGCTAAAGGACAAAGACAATACATTTTATTGATGACAGAAGTTGAATTTCTATTTGGATTTAAGTTCCTACTGTATTTATCTGGTATCTGTTTGGAAGGTTAGGCTAAGAAACCATTATTATGATGATGGGAGTAACAGGAGTTCAAGCTGGTTGGAGTTTCGCTTGAGGAAGGAACATGAGGTTGGACCACAAAGTTGTGAACTATGAGGCGGAAGCTCCTGAAATCTTGGAGACAACCATGCATGAGATCTCTAATATACCCTTGCTAGGCTAGTGCATCATCACACGTTAATCTGGACTGACAAAACAAGTCATCTTAAATTAAAAAAGTAGCATCTCATCACAGTGAACAAATTTGCAGGATTTGTGTAGATGTTTTGCATGCTTTGATGGTCACATTTTTTAAAATCCTGTGCTCCAAACCATCTGGCAGCTGCAACCAGAAACAAAGAACACATGATGAACCCTGCAATTTGAATCTCAATTAGCAAGGGAAATTTTAGGATGCACAGTATGTGACAGAGGGTTAAATATTAAAAACCAAAAAACAATTTGACCAACCAGTGTAAATCCTCATACAGCAATTAAACTGCAGCTCCTGACTGTGTAGGGCCGCCTTCTGAAAATCTATATCCTATAGTAATAGACATGGTAAACATAATTCTATAAGGTAAAACAGCCAGTATCAGTCTGTTTTTTTTTTTTTGATAGAGCTCATCATTATAATATCTTGGGCTAGTTTCTGTCTCAGGCTGGGTTGCAGTTTAGAGGAATTAAAGGGAGTGAGAAACAATCCTTTATGCCTCTGCTTTAGGCTAACTATCTAAGCATAATGAAGAGGCATGACCTTTATCTGAGACTGACAGAGGGAATGCAAAATGCCCCCTGGTAGCTAGAACCAAGAAAGCCATTCCTGCCATGCTGGAAGCAGAAAGCAGAACAGGAACAGCAAGTATAAAAAGTGGACCCTGCAGCTCCATTGTGGGAAAGCTGCTGAGGGAGTCCCATGGCACCTTATAGACTAACAGATATTAGCTAACAGGGAGTTTGCCTGGGAAAGCATCCTAGAGGAGCACAGGAGAGTGTGGCATTTGGGGGGCTGTGTTGTGAGCTGGTGGGTTGAATTTCTTGTTTGTGCATTTGTTTGATTTTGCAGAGAGGGGCAGTTTGAGTAGCTGCCTGTGTGCCTGAGCATCTGTTTTGCAGAGAGGGGCAGTTGGAAAGCATGTTTGGCAAGTTTGCAAGGTGTGAATTGGGAGAGCTTCTTTCCAGTTGAGCCTTGAAGGGCCGATTAGATTGGAGGCAAACACTTTGAGCCAGGCCTAACCAGCTAGCAGCTCTATAAGAAGGCAGCCCCAGCAAACTCTGTGAGCTGTGAACTGGAGCAGCTAACAGTGAGTTTGCCTGGGAGTTCCCCTTCAGGAGGAGCCCCATACCTGTTTTTCCATTCTTATACGGTGTTTCTCTTGTGCCCTTCAAGGCAGCACTAGAAACAAATAAGGGATCTCTGAAAAGGGAAAAAATGAACAGCAACATGACTGGTGAGAGGTCTGTTGTTGTGACTTGCATGACATGTGCCATGTTTGTCTTCCTCCCGGACAATAGAAATAATTTTCTATGTACCAAGGGCGTTTTAGAAGAGGTTAAAGGACTTGAGGTGCAAATATCGATCCTCAGGCCTATCAGAGAGGGTGAAGACTTTCTGGATAGAAGGCAACAGATAATACTGCAGGAACAGCAGGCTGCTCAAAACAAGGAGGAGAACTGGAAGCATGTTACCTCCAGGAGGAGAAAACCAGTTCAGGTATGTCCAATTTCAGTGGAGTTAAGTAACTGCTTTCAGCCTCTCTGCACAGGTGATACAGCGGAGATAACTGGGGCTGATACCTCACAGGGGTTGGATCTGAAGGAGTCCCCACTGTTTCTAAAGCATGGGATGCACAGTCCTAGGTATGGGAGTTCTATGACAACCATCCCTAAGAGGAAAAAGACCAGTGGTGGTGGTCAGGGACTCCTTTCTCAGAGGGATGGAGTCATCCATCTGCTGTCCGACCTAGAATCCTGGCAAGTTTGCTTGCCTGGAGCTAGAATCTGGAATATTAGAGTCCCTGCCAAAAATAGTTAAACCTGTAGTCTATTACCCCTTCCTACTTCTCCATGTAGGAACCAATGATACAGCTAAGAGTAACTCTGAAGAGATTGCAGCGGATTACATAACCCAAGGAAGGAAGATCAAGGAATACAGTGCACAAGTGGTGGTGTCATCTATCCTCCCTGTGGAAGCAAGGGGTCCCTGCAGGGAATCATCAAATCACAGAGGTAAATGCGTGGTTGCATAGGTGATGTAGCAGGGAAGGATTTGGTTTCTTTGACCACAGGATTCTCTTTCATGACCAGGAAGAGATGGGATCCACCTTACGAAGAGAGGAAAGAGCATCTTGCGGGCAGGCTTGCAAACCATGTGAGGAGGGCTTAAAACTAGGTTTGTTGGGAGAAGGTGACACAAGCCCTGAGGTAAGTGGAGAAGGAGGAGGGAACAATCAAGTGAGTTTCCTGGGTGAAGAGGAGAAAGTGGGCCAATCGGCCACTTCTGTAAGATGCTTGTACACTAATGCCAGAAGCCTGGGGAATAAACAGGAAGAATTAGAGGCCCTGGCACAGTAAAAGAAGTATGAGGTGGTTGGAATAATGGAGACTTGGTGGGATGATTTGCATAACTGGAGCACGGTCATGGAAGGTTATAAAATGTTCAGGAAGGACGGACAGGGGAGAAAAGGAGGGGAAGTTGCGCTCTATGTAAGGGAACAGAATGATTGCTCAGAGCTCCAGTATAAGGAGGAAGAAAATCCAGATGAGTGTCTTTGGGTTAAGCTTAGAGGTGGAAGTAACAGAGGTGATGTTGTAGTTGGTGTCTGCTATAGTCCGCCAGATCAGGGAGATGAGGTAGATGAGGCTTTCTTCAGGCAGCTAAGTGAAGCTTCCAAATCACAGGCCCTAATTCTCATGGGAGACTTTAATCATCCAGACATTTGTTGGGAGACCAATAGATCAGCACACAGACAATCCAGGAAGTTTTTGGAGAATGTTGGGGATAATTTTTGGTACAAGTGCTGAAGGAACTGGCCAGAGGCCATGCACAGCTTGACCTGCTGCTCACAAACAGGGAAGAACTAGCAGGAGAAATAGAAGTGGGAGGAAACCTGGGATGGAGCGACCATGAGATTGTAGATTTCAGGATCCAGACAAAAGGAAGAAAGGTGAGCAGTAACATGCAGACCCTTGATTTCAAAAGAGCAGACTTTGACTCCCTGAGAAAACTGATGAGCAGGATCCCTTGAGAAATGAAGATGAAGGGGAAAAGAGTTCAAGAGAACTGGCAGTATTTTAAAGAAGTCTTACTGAAGGCACAGGACCAAACCATCCTGCTGCATAGTAAGAAATACAGACATGGTAGGCAGCCAGCTTGGCTTAAAAGGGAAATCCTTAGTCAGCTTAAACTCAAAAAGGATGCATACAAGAAATGGAAATGTGAACAGTTGACTGAGGAATATAAACATATGGCTGGGGAGTAATCAGGAAAGCGAAAGCACAATTGGAACTGCAGCTGCCAAGAGATGTGAAGAGTAATGAGAAGGGTTTCTACAGGCATGTTAACAATAAACGGGTTAACAGAAGATGTGGGGCCATTACTAGATGAGGGATGTAACCTAGTGGCAGATTATGTAGGAAAAGCTGAAGTACTCAATGCTTTTTTTTGCCTCAGCCTTCATGGACAAAGTCAACTTCCACACCACAATCCTAGACAATGCAGTATGGGAAGGCAGAGGGCAGCCATCTGTGGGGAAGGAACAAGGTCTGAGCTCTCTAGAAAAACTAGATGTACACAAATCAATGGGTGTGGATTTAATGCATCTGAGGGTACTGAGGGAATTGGCAGAGGTCATTGCTGAACCTTTGGCCATTATCTTTGAAGACTCTTGGAGATCGGGGAGATACTGGATGCCTGGAAAAAGGCAAATGTAATGCCCATCTTTGACAAAGGAAAGAAGGACAATCCAGGGAACTATAGACCAGTCAGCCTTATCTCAATCCCTGGGAAAATAATGGAGGGAATCCTCAAGAAATCCATTTTGGAGCACTTGGCGGAGGGAAAAGTGATCAAAAGTAGCCAACATGGATTCACCGGGGTGCAAGTCCTGCCTGACCAATCTGCTTAGCTTCTATGATGAGGTAACAGGCTCTGTGGACATGAGGAATTCAGTGGATGGGATATACCTTGACTTCAGCAAAGCTTTTGGTACGGCCTCCCACAACATTCTTGTCTATAAGTTAAGGAAATATGGATTGGATCCTTGGCCTATAAAAAGGATAGAAAGCTGGCTTGACAGTTGGGCCCCATGGGTAGTGGTCAGTGGCTCAATATCTGAATGGCAGTCAGTTTCAAGCGGAGTAGTGCAAGGCTCGGTTCTAGGGCCGGTGTTATTCAACATCTGTATTAATGACCTGGATGAGGGACTGGATCGAACCCTCAGCAAGTTTGCAGATGACACAAAAGTAGGGAGGGAGGTAGATACGCTGGAGGGTAGAGAGAGAATCCAGAGTGACCTGTATAAATTGGAGGACTGGGCCAAAGAAATCTGATGCGGTTCAACAAAGAAGTTTAGAGTCCTGCACCGCGGGTGGAAGAATCCCAAGCATTGTTATAGGCTGGGGACTGACTGGCTCAGCAGCAGTACGATGGAAAGGGACCTAGGGGTTATGGTGCATGAAAGGCCGGATATGAGTAAACAGTGTGCCCTTGTATCCAAGAAGGCTAACAGCATACTAGGGTGCATTAGGAGGAGCATTTTGAGCAGAACTAGAGAAGTAGTTATTCCCCTGTATTCGTCACTGGTGAGGCCACATCTGGAATATTGTGCCCAGTTTTGGGCCCCCCAGTATGAAAAGGTTGTGGATTTGGTAGAGCAGGTTCAGAGGAGGGCGACAAAATAATTAAAAATGAGCACAAGACTTATGAGTATAGTCTGAGGGATTTGGACTTGTTTAGTTTACAGAAGAGAAGACTTAGGGGTGATTTTAATAGCAGCCTTCAACTTCCTGAAGGGGACCTCTAAAGAGGAGGGTGAGAAACTGTTCTCAGTGGTGTCAGATGGCAGAACAATGAGTAATGGCCTGAAGTTGAAGAGAGAGGTGTAGGTTAGGTATTAGGAAAAACTACTTCACCAGGAGGGTGGTGAAACATTGGAATGTGTTGCCTAGAGAGGTGGTGGATTCTCCATCTCTTGAGGTTTTTAAGTCCGGGCTTGACAAGGTCCTGGCTGGGATGACTTAGTAGGAGTTGATCCTGCTTGAAGCAGGGGGCTGGGCTAGATGACCTCTTGAGGTCCTTTCCAGCCCTGTGATTCTGAGATATTTTGGAGCGTAAGCTTTTGTGGGCAAAGAACCACTTCGTCAGAGCATGAGTGTGTGTGTGGGCGGGGGTGGGGGTGTTTAGAGGAGGATTTAAAGAGGATGTCTCAGTAAAGGGGGGGGCAGAGATGACAAGGTCTGTACAGTCAGGGTGGATGTGGCCCATTATCGGCAGTTAATGTGAGACTCCCTCTTTAAATCCCCCTCTGAAACTCCCCCGCTCATGCATCTGACCCAGAGGGTCTTGCCCATGAAAGTTTATGCTCCAAAATATGTTAGTCTATAAGGTGCCACAGGACTTCTTGTTTTTGAAGATGCAGATGAACTCAGCTACCCCTCTGATACTGCTGAGGAAGGCAGACACTTCTACCCTGCTGCTGGAGCCAGATCCTGCTAAGAACTTCTGCTATCCTGAGGACTTGTGAGAACCACCAGACATGCCTGATGCTGAGGAACTGTGAGGATTACTGCCTGCGGTGTACCCAGGTGAGATGGAGGATGAATCTGAGATCCCAGGTATACCCCAATTGGCTCTACTTTTGTTTGAATAGCTTTGCTGTGGTACCTTTTCCATCCTCTGCAATACCAGAGATAGAAGACTTGTTCTACTCTTCATGGGTTCCTCCCTAAACTCCTTCCCTGATCTTTAGGCAACTGTGGTTTGGACTGGGTTTTTGTGTCTGTCAGCCTGTTTTAAAGCCAAAGCAAGAATAGTCAAAGTAAAAAGTGGATAAAATTTGGCCCTTGCAAAGGGTGATTTATTTCCGGTGATTGCTCCAAAGGGTGGTTGGACAAAGCTCTGAGATTTTAATTAGAAAACAAAAAACAAAAAACCTAGCTCCAGAATCTAGGCAGCTGAAGGGCAAATTTGAAAGGCAGTTTCATCTGGTCAATACTCATCAGCATATTCGGTGACTAATTGTTATTACTGCATCCCTCAAACTACCTTCATTGACTTGTTTTAAAATATTGTGGGTTTTTTCCTCTATAGTCGTAAAATACCTGGCTCTGGTCCTTTGGACTGGTCCCTATTTTGTGTAGCAGAGGCATGAACATTCTGGAGGGCTTTTTGATTAAAGAAAACAGCTATATCCAGCTGCCATGACAGCTACTTAAATTGGAAAGCTCTTTTGCTAATTGTTCAAGGTGAAAGAAATGAAAAGGAGGTTCAATATTTGCACTGACATGTGAGAAGCAGGGAGCTCAAATGGCAGGTGACCGGGAATTTAGAATTATGAGTTTCTAACCCTAGCTCAGCCTCTGATGTGCTCATATGGGTAAGTCACTTCCCTTTCCATTGGTGGTAACTGAACCCACAGGGCATTGTAAAATATAAAATAAAGGCAGAATACAAATACAAGGCACTGCCATTAATAGAGTAGCTCTTCCAGATGAAAGACCCAAGTGGAGCAATTGATTTGGTGCCCTAGGAGGGGCAGAAGGAGTTTTCAAAGCAGCACTGAGCATCTCAGTAACTGCGTGAGGATGCGTTTAAAGTGTCCTTGAGGGACACTTGTGCTTTTCTGAAGGAGTTTTCAAGGCTGTTCATTGTTTTCAGTGGAATGACCTGTCAGCAGATGGGTTACACTTCCAGCAGGTATGTGCAGAGGTACCTCTTACCCACCTAAAACATTGATTTAGAGCTGTCACAGCTGTGGAAAGGCTTAATCAAGGTACTTAGAATTCTGTGACCATTCTGGGTGGGAGGAGGGTAAATGAATGCACATTATAGTAACCCATGCCTGTATTTGTCTGTCTTGGCAATGCATGCAGTTGCAATACCGTGTCTTTGGATGAAAGTGTGTTGTCTAGTGCCTGGCATACAACAAAAATTAGGGCAGCTACTATGATTAGCTAAGAAGGTATTCACCTTCAATACAGGTGATGATAGCAAGTTCTTCTGGAGTTGAAGGGATAAGATTTTAATTCTTGTTCCTCGAGCTGGTGAATGCATGACACTTTATGGTAATCATTTTAGGGGACAACCCATGGAGTTATTCATCAGTGAGTGAAATATCCTTTGCTTTCAGCATAAAGTTACAGTAACAGTCAGTCTGGGTTATAGTGAAGGAATGGAGGATAGATGTGCTGAAGAAGTATACGGCCTATTTATCTTTTGGAGGAGGTGCCAGCATGATGTTTAGTATTATATATTGTGTATATTTGTAACTGATCCAAGTTGCCCCATGGGTTTGCTTCCACATGAGTATTTTCTCTGCTGTATAGCTAGGGGCTTGATGCCTGCATTGGACAAATATTGGAACATAAGATCGATCTCTTGAGTTTATGCCAAGGCCAAAGGCTGCAGTTTTTTCAAGCTCTGCATTGAGAGGAGCATCAAAGCTGTATCAACTGCTGAGAAATGCTGAATAGAAAAGGAAGGTCCTTTAGTAAAAGCCTGTTTCCGAGCTCTGAGTTGCAGACTGTTAATAGAGACTGATTAGACTGGGTATTTATTAGATTCTTGGCAGTGCCCTGATGCCTATAAGGCCTGTTAATATGCTAGCCACGTTAGCAACTATCTATAGCAAAGTTTCCCAAGCTTAAAACATTTGCATACCCCTTTCGGGACTTTGTCTTGTCAGCATATCCCCTCTTCCAGTGCTGTCCCACTGCTTATCTCCTGATTTTTAATAATTTATTTTTTGCCATGTACCTCTTGAAATCCTTTCAGGTACATATGAACATAAGAATGGCCATTACGGGGTCAGACCAAAGGTCCATCTAGCCCAGCATCCAGTCTGCTGACAGTGGCCAATGCCAGGTGCCCCAGACGAAGTGGACTGAAGACCATGATCAAGCAGCTTGTCTCCTGCCATCCATCTCCAGCCTCTGACAGTGGTACATGTGTCAGTGGTACAGGTACCATGCTTTGGGAAAGAATGATCTGTAGTGTTTGCACTAGGGGTGAAAATTTGAGCCTGTTGAAATACATACAAAAAATGCAGCCTGACTTAACCAAAGTCGGATTTTAATGTCATAATACATTGAATGACACTTGTGTAACCTATTTAGTGTTACCACAGTGGTAACAATTTACACAGCTATTGCGGCTGATTCTGCTGCTGTTCCATGTACACAATTCCCACTGGGTACAGCTGCTCAGAAGAGGTTTGATCATTTCTAATTGCTAATACCTCCTCAAAGACAGCAACATGTTGCATACAAATGTTTTCTGACCAGCTTGACAGATGCACGCAATGGGAATTTTCCGTACAAGAAAACACAGTTTACACCCACTTTAAATCCTTTTGCTATACGAGAATAGTGTAAAGACACCTTGATGCAAAAGAAGAGTCTTGTTAATAGATGTCATAAAGGCATATTTTCATAGCCATGAAAAAAGAAATCCACTTGCCCAGCCCCTGAGCAATTACAGCATTTTGTCTGGTGCAGTTTCACACTCTGATTATGAAAATACTACATTTTGCATGTGATAGTTAAGGTCAGATTCTGCTCTTATTCAGGCCATGTCTTGGCTAATGTCAAGAGCACTACTCGTGTTGGGAAGATGACTGGAATTAACTCAATATGACTCATGCAGGCTTCACCCACCATTGCACTGTTTTGCAGCATAAAGATGTCTCCTAGCAATCACCTGGATTTTCTTGTATTTAATTTAATCTAACTGTTCCTTGTTAATTATGCCCTTCAACTATGCACTGTACTTGTAGATGGCTATCCTACACCATGCATACAAAAGAATATTCAGAAATACAAATTGATTTAATAATTTTGTTTTGGTTTTGATACTTGAAGTTTTTCTATGAAATAATAGGTAAACTAATACCAAATAGAAATGGAAAAGTCTTTGACTATGGTTACACTAGCAAGTTTTGTCGACCAAAACCCTGTTTTTGACAACAAAATTGGTGGAACAACCACACACACAATCTCTTCCAACAGTGACTTCTGTCAGATTGCTATAGTGTAGTGTCACCATAGCCCTTGAGAAAGGAGAAATCAATTTTTTTTCCAAAAATGTCAAAACTGGGTGTCTTGACATTGTCTGAACTCTGCCCCCACCACTGTGAGAAATTGTGTCAGAGAAATAAAGTGCTTCCATTTGAATAGCACTGCATGTGATGGTGGTAAATGATTCCATCATATTGTTCCATCCAGCTCTTCCATTCGTATTATATGGGCAGAGAGAGTAACGAAGCCAAACTAAAATGCACACCTGGGTTTTCAAAAGTGCTCAGCATTGGCTACTCTCACTTCCCATTCCACTGAATGGCAAACCTTCATTAAAATCAATGGGAGCAGAGTTACATGTTTTAATTAGTGATGCCGAAAACCTCTAGTCTGGCACTCTGTGCTCCAGCAACATCCATGGTCTGAGATGATTTTAGTTAGCTGTATGTCCACTTATCCTCAGTCCCACAGTACCATAAAGCTTGTTTACCACCACCAGTCTTGGCTCTGTGTTCTGTGTTGATATTTATCTCCGATTTATTCCTAAATGTCTTATAAGAGCCCAGTAAGCAATGGAAGTGTTGATAATGCTGATGGACAATATTGACCTCCTGTGGCACCAGTCAGGTCTCAAGGGTGCTGGACTGGAAAAGTTCAACCTGTAGTTCTATCTTCAGAAATAATTGAGCTTTTCCCTAGCTGCTTTGACTTCTTTTCCAGTCACTGTACTTGGAGTTTTACCAAATGACTGATGGAAATATTCAGTCATCTGGGACATTATGTGGTTTGTTCACCATGTGACTATAGAACTATGGGATTTCCCCATGTCTTTAATTCTCAACAGTAGCAACGCTTGCAGCCAAATTAACAGGAGCCAGAAGCTTGGGAGTGATGATTCTAATAAAAAATGCTGTATTGATTTCTCCCCATGGGATCATAGCAGAATGTGATGCATTTATATGTCTGAAAATGAGCAGAGGAACATATTCTTCATGAGACAATGCTCTTTGATGCTGAATATTGGCATTTGAAATGGATTTAATACATTAGGCATAGATCAAAGACTGTGCAGTTCTAAGTTGCATTATTTTTCACAACTTCAAAGTAAAACGTTGAAGTGGTGAAGTATTGGAACAATAGAGGAGTTCATTTTAATTAAAAAATGGGTCTATTCAGTGTTGTTTGCAGGGGGAAAAATGAGGTGGCAACAAAAGATGGAAGCTGGAAAATTGTAGGCTAATCCCTTAGTTTGTGTAAATTGGCAGCAGTACTGAAAACTTTCCCAAATTCGTGCTGGTTTTGAGCAAAGTTGTTTTTACAGTGAACAACATGTGCTGGGTCATCATGTGAAACAACTATAACATGAAATACCTGACAGAATATAGGTACAACAAACTGAAGATGTACAATTCTTCCTCAAGAAGCTCAGTCACAAATGTAATGAATGCATTATTTTTTAACAAGTGTGGTGGTCATTGAAGTATGTCCGTTCGGAATGGTGGCTGAAGCATAAAGGGCCATGGAAAAGTTTAGCACAGTGATGGGCAACCTAGGCTAGTGAGTGGGCCACATAAGTGGCTCTCCTTCATCTCCATGGGCTGCAAGATTGTCGTAACCAAAGCAGGCTTCACAGGGTAGTTTTGCTAACTGCACTAGCTCTCCTAGAATTTGTTCAGTGTGGTGATTTGAAGCCTTGCAGTGCATTGACTGGCTACAGAGAACATAAGAATGGCCATACTGGGTCAGACCAAAGGTCCACCCAGCCCAGTAACCTGTCTGCCAACAGCAGCCAATGCCAGGTGCCCTAGAGGAAGTGGACTGAACAGGTAAATCTCTCTCCTGCCATCCATCTTCAGCCTCTGACAAACAGAGGCTAGAGCCACCGAAATATAAGGAAATACGTATATCTCATAGAACTGGAAGGAACCTCCACAGGTCCTTGAGTCCAGTCCCCTGCACTCACAGCAGGACCTACCACCATCCCTGACAGATTGTTGAAAGGGGACTGAGCTCACAACCCTGGGTTTACAAGGCCAATGCACAACCCACTGAACTGGGGTTTTGTCATCAAAACTCATGGAGCATCTACGCACACCATGTATTTTGTTGACAGTCTGCCCACAAAACTTGGCACTTCCCCTGCCAGTGCTCTGCCTTTCTGTGGTGAAGAATAATGCCTTTGTTGACAGCTTCTGTCAACAAAGCAATACAGCACTCCGGGGGGAGGGAGAGGAGGGCTCTGTCAAGAGGCAGGGCTTCCGAGTCATGGGGCAGCCCTGTTTGCTGTGCTTCCAGTTGGCTGTTGTGTCAGCAGAGCGGATTGCTCTTTTGATCCACTTTTATGTGCAGATGTGAGCTGTCGACAGGAGTTTTGTTGGAAGATATCTTCCACCAGAAACTTCTGTTGACAGATCGCTCTAGTGGAGATGTAGCCCACAATTTTGTCACTTTAGAAATACTTGTAGGAAAAAAACCTACATGGGTGGAAACCAGCGGAATCTGGCAACTCTTTGCATGGGCAACGGTAAACAAAATGTCTTGTGGGCCACATAGAATCCTAACGGGCCACATTCAGCCAACAGGCTGCAGGTTGCCAACCACTGGTATATATATCTGACATATGAATACCTTGCTGTGCCTGCTACAACAGTACCATGTAAACCCCTGTTCTCATGTTCAGGTGACATTGTGAATAAGAAACAGGCAGCATTATCTCCCTGAAACGTAAACAAACTTTTCTTGTCCCTTTTTCTAATTCCTGGATAGTTCCTCATAACAACTACAGCTTCTCTCTGCTCTACTGCAGGGGATACTAACCCCAACACTGCACATCACTCCCACTGTTCCTGCTTTGCAGTATGAGACAGCAGAATCAGTAACAACACAGATTTAAAAATTAGGAAAGAAAAATTAACAGGTCATGGGGATTTATTATATGGAAGGAATTATGGTTTTGATTTGACTAACTGCTAACCACACATCACTGGGCTGTCTGAACTCTAGAAATATTAGGGAATGGTTTAGTCTTGGCAAGGTTCCATGCAAAAGGCCAAACTTAACATTAGGCATTTACAACAGTGTAGTGATTATAAAAAAAAATATTTAAATGCTGTATCAATTTTTCAGAGTAATTGATGGAAAATAAACATGGAGGGAGCAAGGTCCAGATGTCTGTGGAGGCATCTCCAAACAGAGTTTTCGACATCAAGGATTTCTAAATTTTGAACGAGGGAGTAAACACTCCTCTCCCTGTATAATGACCTGGCAAAATCTCCGTTTGTGAATTACGAACTTCAAATACAGGAATGAGCACACCAGTGCAGAGGAAGTGGAAGATCTTGATTCTTAAGTGCACCAATGTTCTCCTTGGTCACAGTGGGCTGGAGGAGGGCTCAGGAGGATGCAGAGAACTGGCTGTAGCTCACTAGTCCAATGCCATTCTGCTCATGGTAAATTAGAACTGTCAAAGAGTAACTCTAAGGCTGTGTCTACACTTAGGAAAAATTTTGATATGGCTGTGCTAATGGCCAAATTGAAGAATACTAATGAGGTGCTGAAATGAATATTCAACACCTCATTAGCATGCCACCAGCTGCAGCACTTCGAAAGTGCCATGTTTCTCTTGCACGTGGCTTGTCTACATGGGCGTCCTTCTCAAAAGGACCCTGCAAACATCGAAATCCCCTTATTCCTATCAGCTGAAAGGAATAAGGGGATTTCAATGTTTTCAGGGTCCTTTCGAAAAGGACCCCCATGTAGACAAACCGCACGTGAGTGAAACGCAGCACTTTTGAAGTGCCGCAGCTGGCAGCATGCTAATGAGGCACTGAATATTCATTTCAGCCTCTCATTAGTATTCTTTGATTTGGCCATTAGCATGGCCATTTCAATGTTTTTCCTAAGTGTAGATGTAGCCTAATTTATAGTACTGAGGTAAGGTCATGTAGGAACCTCTCCACACAATATCACCTCCTTGCCCATGTTCCATACCTGCTCTGCCCAGACCCCACCTCCTGCCGACTGTCTCCCTTCTTTTAGCATCTCTCTCCCTGCTCACCCCTTCCAACCAAATCCCTGAACCCAAATGTTATTTGCTACACTTGGGAAAAAAACAACAACCCATTCTTCTAAAAATGTATTTCTAAAGAAAAGGGAGTCTTTACAGAAATCTTTTAAAAGAAGCCCTTCCGTAAGATCTCTTCTGAAAGAACTTCTTTTGAAAGAGTGCATCCACACACAAAAATGCAGATCAAAAGAGTAATCTGCTCTTTCAAAAGAACAGGCCAGGGACTGAAAAAGCAGGCAGCATGAGGACTACTTTTTCAAAGAAAAAAAAAAGGGGGGGGGGCCACAGAGTGTCCACACCTGTTTTCTTTCAAAAGACGCTTTCAAAAGAAGGTGCTCTTCCTGAAATGGAGATGGAAGAGCACTTTTGAAAAGAGCTCCACATTCTTTCAATTTAATTTCAAAAGAACGCTTTTTGAGTCTATATTTCAAAAGAGACCCTACCTTTGAAAAATATTTTGAAAGAACTTGCTAGTGTAGAGATAGCCAGCAAGTTTTCAACTGCAACACTGGACATGCAGAAGGTACCTAATTAAAAGTACTGAATTTGGGAATAAAACATGTCAGTCATATTTTTTTTATATACACT
This sequence comes from Carettochelys insculpta, assembly GCF_033958435.1. Lineage (NCBI taxonomy): Eukaryota > Metazoa > Chordata > Testudines > Carettochelyidae > Carettochelys > Carettochelys insculpta. Next base: position 194,521,828 of record NC_134139.1, read on the forward strand.
GAAGTTTGTCAGATGTTTATCTGCAAAACTTCACAATAGGGGCAAGTCAGCTGTCCTGCTGAATACCATATTAAATATTATGGAAAACATGATGCAGCTCTTCTATTTTACATTTTTTAATCAGTATTTCTAAGCTGTTTTCATATTTTAAATATACTTTTATGTGTTTATAAAATAATCATTCCAGATTAGTGCATATTTAACATACTGAAACAAAGACATTATTTTAAATTAATCAGTCTGAGTAGTTCAGTGGTATGCTCATAACAAAGTTAATTGCTTTTAGAAAAAGGGAACACATTTATTTGGTGTGATCTCCATACCAATAGACATGTTTATGAAATTTCACCATACGTGTGTTCAAAATGTTTCCAAAGATTTTAAGCATAACAAAGAATTTTATATCTTACTAAGATACTGACTGTGTGTAGACTGCCCTTCCCTTTTGGAAGGGGCATATAAATGCAGAGGATCAAAAATACAAATGAGGTTCTGATATGAATATTGAGCACCTCGTTTTCATAATGGCTGCAGCTCACTGCGTCGAAAGTGTTGGAAACTAGCTGTGTAGACCAGCCCTGCTTCCGAAAGCACCCTTCTTCCTGACTTTTTTCAGGCCACTGAGTTGGGTGAATGGTTTTCTTAAAACTAGTTCATCAAATAGAAGTAAAGAGAATCTGATATGCGCAGGTATCTGAAAGGAAAAGGATATTGACCTTTAAGGGCTCCCTGATAGGGCTCTGCAGATAAAAAAAAAGACAAAATAGACAGGAGGACTTTGGAATCAAGTTTTGTTTTACAGTAATTACAATTAAGATGTGTATTTTAAATAAAGATGGTCTTTTGAAGAATTTATTTAAAAAACTAGAACCAAGCATTTAAGCCTAAAGCTGAATACTCAGACTACATCTAAACATTTATGCAAGGATTTTTTAGATATGGGATTATATAATCTACAGGCACAAATTAATGACATATTTAAAAAAATGTTAAATGAATAAAGATTACAGCAATGCACAGCTATTTTGGCCTGTAGATACAGAAAGGTACAGTATATAATGCTGGGTTGGCACATGCCTGTTAAATGGTTTCATTACCACTTAATAGCTATTTCACATGTTCAATGTTATGTTAATAGGTCTGGCAAGATGGAAGCCTTTTCACTTTTAATATTATTTAGATCCCCTCCTGAGGAAAACTCAGGAGGCTGCAGCACCCTGGTCTGGGAGCCTGCAGGTAAAGGGGAGAAGTTGAGCACTAAGACCCAGAGAAGGTAATACCTCCCCTTGCCTTTTATATCCACTGCCCATGCATCTGAGTTCAAAATTCTGTTCTCACACATCTGTATGTTGCAGGTAGTTTTTAAAAGAGCTAGCTTCTGCTATTACTATTTCATGGGCCGTGTCTACACTAGCCCCAAACTTCGAAATGGCCACGCAAATGGAAATAAGGGGAATAAGGGGACTTTGAAGTAGGCAGGGTCCTTTCGAAAAGAAGCCCCGTCGGGACGAGCCGCGCGGTGGCGAGGTGAGTCAATTTCGAAGTGCTGCGGCCGCCCGCATGCTAATGAAGCACTGAATATGCATTTCAGCGCTTCATTAGTAAACTTCGAAATGGCCATTTGCGTGGCCATTTTGAAGTTTGGGGCTAGTGTAGACACGGCCTTTGTCTCACTTCCAACATTTCAGAAATCTCCAATAACCTTCTTGCTCCACACCCAGATCCCTGGTAAGTCCACATGTTTTTTTCAGGCATTTAATGACCTCTCCCTCTTAATATAAATCTCTGTTGTGATAGCATGTAAAGAACCCATTCTGGGATCAAGACTTCATTGCACTAGGCACTGTACCAACTAATAACACAAAGTCAATCCCTGCCCCAAACTCCAACCATAACCACCAGGGCTGTGTCTACACTTGCTTTTCTCTTTCAAAAGAGTAATGCAAACAAGGGAAATCAAAAATGCAGATGAGACAGTTATTTGCATATCTCAGACTTCACTTGAATAATCTCTTTTTGGAAGAGATTCTTTCAAAAGGAAAAAAAAAGCAGTGTAGATGGGGCTCTTTCAAAAATAAACCCCTATCTTCAAAAGAACCCTTCTTCCTGAAACAGAATAGGAAGAAGGGTTCCTTTGAAGATGGGGTAAGAGCCACATCTACACTGCTTTTTTTCTTTCAAAATAGTCTCTTCTGAAAAATTGAGATATGTAAATCAGTGCCTCTTTTGCATTTTTGATTCCCCTCATTTGCATTACTCTTTCGAAAGAGGAATGTAAGTGTAGATGCAGCCCAGGTAATCAACAGAAGCCGGGTCTACCCTTGAACAAAATTTCCAAAGGGCCGTGCTAACGGCCAAATCAGAGAATACTAATGAGACCTATATTCCTATCAGCGGATTTCAGGGATTTCGACATTTGTGGGGTCCTTTCCAAAAGCGCCCTGTGTAGACGAGCCACGAGTGATCAAAAAACAGCCCTTTCAAAGTGCTGTGGCCAGCAGCATGCTAATGAGGCACTGATTGTTCATTTCAGTGCCTCATTAGTTTCCGATTTGGCAATTAGCGTGGCAATTTTGAAGTTTTGGCCAAGTGTGGCCACAGCCTGAGGGAACATCAGTTCCCCAAACTGATTTGAATTGTAACAAGAGTTTAATATTCTGTTTAGCTTGTGGATTTGAGCTGAGATTTGGACTGCTTGATATATTTAAGGAACTCTCAACATTCAGCCCTCAAATAATCCAGTAATTAAATTACAAGCTTTCTGAAGAGGTATTCTCTTCTTACATCACTCCTGGCTCTTTACCTATTTCACAAATAGAAATACAAACTTTATGTAATTCATTGGAATAGATGGAGTTTTGCAAGTCCATGGCCATAGAATCATAGAATCCCAAATTACAAGAACTGGAAGGGACCTCAAGAGGTCATCAAGTCTATTTCCCTGTCCTCACAGCAGGACCAAATGCCATCTATATCATCCCTATTAGATATTTATCTAACTTGTTTTTTAAATATCTCCAATGATGAGATTCTATAACCACCATATGAAATTTATTCCAGTACTTAACCACTCTAACAGTTAGAAAATTTTTCGTAATGTCCAGTCTAAACCTTCCATTCTGCAATTTATGCTGTTGCTTCTTGTCCTATTTTCACAGGCCATGGAAAATAATTTTTCTCCCTTGTCCCAGTAACACCCTTAGCTACCTTGTCCTCTCTCAGCCTTCTCTTTTCCAAACCCAATTCTTTTAATCTTATCTTTTTTAAAAATCATTTTAGTTGTTCTTTTCTGGACCCTTTTCAGTTTCTCCACTTTTTTCCTAAAATGTGGGGCTCAGAGCTGGACACAGTACTACAGTTGAGGCCTAATTGGTGCAGAGTAGGGCAGGAGAATTAATTCTCCCACCTTGTCACAATATAACTGTGATATCTATTAGTCTGTGTGAACCACTCTCCTAAGGGAAGTGGAGAACATGTAGATATATTGTATGGAACAATCCTTATTTGCCCTCTGAAGGATAGCCTAACAAATTGACACGGAAATGTTGTGTTAGGGCTTTTTGCCAATTTATGCAATTACATCAAGTTATTCTAACTTGAATTTTTATAGAATCAAACAACAGATAACAGATCTGTGAGCTGCTCACTCCCAAGTGTACATGCCTTTAAGGCCTGATCTACTTTACAGAATTATCATGACACAAATTATGCTGACAATGAAAACCCCCTTATAATTACATTGGTTGTTCATGTTCACACAATACTCCGACCAGCAGAGCACTCCACAGTTTATATTCTATCACCAAAAGTGAGAGCAGTTTATCCATCTATCCTATTGTGCTGCTCATCACCTTCTGCCACTGGGAGCTGTGGGAAAGCAAAGAGGACTGCAGTGCATCAGCGGTATGTGCTCAACATCCTATGATGCCATTTTTCTGGGCCATCTTTCCATGGGCTTCCAGCAACATTTCCTGATATTTTTCAGTGGCCCCTGTCTGTGTGCATCATCTCTTTCTGAAATGAATGATCCCACACAGCTCTCTACTGTGTGGTCACTGTTATGAATACATCATGGCTGGTTGTGCAATATATCATGAACTCCCAATCGGAACCAGAATCCAAGGTGTCTGATGTGATATGTCCATGGAGGATACACCCGACTACTTTTGGAATTCTCTGATCAGCTGTGTATAGAAGGCTGTTACTTTTGGGCTTGAGAAGGCAGCACTGAATGGTGGGATTGCATCATTAATCTGGTCTGAGATGACCAACAGTGTCTGTAGAACTTTCACATTTGGAAAACCACTTTTCTGGAACTGTGTGAGAACCCCTTCCACCACTGTGGTGCAAGGACACCAAAACGAGAACTTCCTTCTCAGTGAAGAAGCATGTGGTAATCACTGTGTGGAAGCTGGCAGCTCTAGACAGCTACGAGTCAGTTGCAAATCAGCTTGGAGTTGAGAAGTGCACTGTTGGACCTATGTAAATGAAAATGACCAAAGACATTAATCACGCTGGTGCAAAGGACTGTAACTCTTGGTAATGTGAGCGAAATATTAGACGGCTTTGTGCACAGGCAATGGGTGTCATCTCATTTTTGGCCCCAGACCATTTTGCAAAAGAGTGAGTCCATAGATAGGAGACTTCTCTATGATATTGCAGGTGTTCTTGGATAATGATGGTTCTGTCACTGACATCAGTGTAGGGTGGCCTGGGAAGATTCATGACACATTCATCTTCAGGAACCCTGCCCTACACAGCAAACTATAAGCAGGGATTTTCTTTCCAGACCAAAAGATTCCAATGAGGGATGTTGAAATACCCACAGTTATCTAGCATACTCCCCTTGCTCATGAAGCCTTACATGGGAACCTGGACACCAGCCAGGAGTACTTCAGCAATAGGGTATAAAGGTACAGAGTGGCCATTCAATAAACATTTGCAGATTGAAAGCCCACAGGCACTGCCTTTATGGCAAGTTAGACCTAATGAGGAAAACATGCCTGTGGTCATAGCAGCCTGCCGTGTTCTGCATAATATTTGTGATGATAAAGATGAAAAGTCACCCACAGAGTGGAGCATGGGAGGCTGATTTTGAGCCTGAAATCAGGTTTATTAGAAGGGAAAATGGGCTGCTATTTGAATAAGGGAGGCTTTGCAGCACCATTTTTACAATGAGCATTAGTAATATGTGTTTCCACACAGTACTCTGCTGTTTGTTAACCTGCTGTCTTTCATGACAGTTTAGAAGATTTCTTCCCTACTATGATTTGTAGTCAGCAAATGTTCTAGTTGTCACCGTGTATTAATTCCAGCAATAACAGCCGTGTGTCAGAGACAAAAACAGTTTGTTTGTCTTTCAGAGTATGTTTTTATTAAACACCAGTGACGAACCTGCAGAAAACCTTTTGGTTGGAAGGGTGATAACAGTTAAGGGCAGCATCTTGGTGTAGGTTCCCATAGCTGTAATGTAACATTCTGGAAGTTGTTCAAAGACGTGGAGTGCATGGGATACTGAGATGAATGACATAGATGCAGGAAATGTGTGGGGGAGTTGGAGGAGATAATGCAAACAGATTTTTAACAGGTGAATGGGGGAGAGAGGATGAACAAAAAGCTGCCTGAAGCTTGATTAGGGACTTTAAGATCTCCATTTGTTTCTCCATCACTTTTGTCATCCATACCTGGCCCATTAAAATACACTCCTGACTCTCCTTCCTGTCTCATTTGTCTTTTTTCAAATGTTCATTTATAGTCTCTCTCCACGCCTTGTGTTTTTGTTTTCTGGTATCTGAGATTTGGAGCACCTCTTGAAATATGTCCTCCTTTCTCCTCCTTGGTCACTTCCTCATCTGGCAGAGGTGCTCAGCTAGTGTGCCAGGGGATTCCCCTGAAGGCCCCATCTGCAGATGCACAAGGAAAAAATACACAGAAGCATGATTGCTAGTGCACTCACAACCTCAAACCATTATACTAAAGTACGCATCATTTAAACAATGAATCAGTTTCTCACTGTCACTTGGCAAGCACACAGTTTGGAAAATGCTCTAAACACTGGGAATACCTGCAGCTACTCATCACCTAGATGAATAATGCGAAGTCAGAGATGTTGCAACAAATAGTCTATGCTGTAAAAATTCTTAGTAGTGTTGCTAACTTTTAGCTACATGCTGGGCTCTGAGCAGCTTCAAGTAGTCAGCAAAGAGAATGTTCCAAGTCTAGAGAATCTGCTTATCTAATCTATAGTATGATTCCGTATATACTCTATGGCACAATGCTGCATTGGGAGAGATGACCTTAAAGACTGAAGAGTGATTTTTGCTATAAGCTGTGAGTCCATGCACCTACTTTATATTGCAGTATAACATGCCAGTAAAGGGCACATGATCTCAGGTTAAGTACATGTGTCTTTTTTTGAAACAGTTTTTCATCTGGGTTCCCTGCTCCAGATACTTACAATGCCATGGCCAATAATAAAAAAAAAGTTGTAAGTCACAAGCCAATTTAGTTTATGTGAAAAAACTGTAGAGCGGAGTCTTGAGGCACAGATCAATAATATACTTTATATCTGTTGAGGACAAGGCTACAAATTGTTAGTGACAGATAAAAGAATCTGGGCTGCAAGCAATTTATTCTGAACAACTCCTAAGTGTCCTGGATCTATCAGGGAAAGCTATTAACTTTTTTAATATAATTATCTAAACTGCCATCTTAGGGAAACAGGTAAGTAATTTCACAATGAGGTAGCTTTGGGCTAATTACACACATGCATCCCCTCTAAACTTGTAGAACATTTAATGCACTCTTAAACTACATCACCCATAATTATGAGACCAGAAGAGGCCGGTTCAGTCAGGTTCAAGAACTGGTTAGATGGACTGAAGGAGGCTTAGCAACTTTGTTGGAGAGAGAAGTAACGTCACCATTCTGATTCTTCATCTAATAGATATTTTCCAGACCAAATTTTTCGTAAATTACTTCTTGTCCCAGCCTGGGAGTAGAGTTAGTTCTATTCTTTCTGGAAGGGATATCTAGACTTTCCATCAATCTGAAGACTGTATGATGTGTCCAACCACACAGTAGTCTCATGGAAAAAAAAATATTTATGCATAGTACATTTTAGCGATCTCTAAAAATCACTGAAAATAATTTTCTGAATACAGTAATCCCTTGAGGTATGTGAGGGTTGCATTCCACACAATCCTTGCATACCTTGAATTTCATGTAAATGGTGGAGGGTTTGGATGGATGGGTTGGGACCCTGGGAGAGGGCAGGGGGTTAAACCTGGGGTGGGTTAGGGCTGCAGGGGGAGTGGGAGGGTGCAGTTGAACTGGGGCATGCAGGGGGTTGGACTAGGGTGGCAGAGGATTGGGTGGGCATTGAGCCCAGCCAGGGAGTGGAATCGGGGCTGTTGGAGTGGTGGGGGTGGTGGAGCTGGAGCCCCAAACATGCGCACACAGACGTGCACACCCAGGGTTGGGAGCCCCGGGTGCAGGTTTGTGCCTGGGGGTGTGAGCTGGGGCCATGGGGTCATTGAACAGGGTGAACTGGAGTGGGAGTTAGCTGCAGGTGTAGAGCCTCATGTACCTGCAGCAGCTGACAGCTGGAGCCCCCATGCATGCTGGCAGCTGACAGCCCAGTGTGCACGTGGGCTGGGAGCCCAGCACGTGCTGAGGGGGGTTGAGCCAGGCAGAGAGGGGAATTGAATGGGGGTAAACCTGGGCAGGGGTGGATTGAGTTGGAAGTGGGGTTAAAGCCCCTGCACATGCCAGTGGTGGCTGACAGCTGGAGGCCCACATGTGGGTGAGTGAGCTGGGGCCATGGGCGGGGAGGGGTTGAGTTGGGTAGTGGGGGTTGAACAGGGGTGAACGGGGGTGGGGTGATTGAGTGGAGGTGGATTGGAGCCCTGTGCAGCATGTTGGGGGCATGGAGCCAGAGCTCTGCATGTGGGGGAGTGAGCTGGGGCTGCTGGGTGTTGAGGGGGTTGAATGGTGGGTGCACCAGGGCAGGGTGCTTGAATGGCGGGGTGGGGTTTGAAGCCCCGCATATGTTGAGCCAGCCACGTGGGAGGTGTGCTGGGACCACAGGGGCGGGGTAACGGGCTCTTATCCTGCCTATCTGCCTGCAGCATTAAAGTGAATTTTGTGCAACATGAAGCCGCGTAAAACAAGGGTTTACTGTACTAACATTGTATGATTTTATGATCTGGTGTCTAGCACGCCAGTGACTTCACTTACTTGACTTAAACCCTTGTCATCTACAAGTCTCCTCCACTTCACTCTGTCTTGGGACAGAACTGGTTAATTCCAGGAGTAACCCAGTTGTTGTCCTTCCATCTCAGTAGATCTTCTCCATGTTGTCTGAGGTCTTCTTCTTTTGTGTTTTGAGAGCTTGATGGATTCTGCTGGGTGATGATATTCTGAGAGTGTGGCCTAGCCATGCCCACTTTCTTCTCTTGGCCCACAAGCAACCTGCTGGCTGAGAACCACTGTTTTAGAGCAACATGGTGATGAGGGTAGCAGCAACCAGAGAGAGGTCCCTAGTTAATAGTAGGAGGAAAAAAAGCATATAAAATGATTAAAATGACCTTGTATAAATAATAGATGTTTATTCTTTAAAAGGAAGTGTTGAGGATTTTGAAAGTTGTGTAAAAAGGCTGCAGTTATATTTCTATGCTAATAACATTGAATACAGAGACGCAAAAACTTTCATTTTTCTGTCCTCCGATTGGAAAAGTAACATTTGCACCCTGAAAGACTTAAGTTTTCTTTAAGAACCAGATGATTTGGGTTTGGATACCAAAACTCATTAGTCCAGAGATATGAGTTTCACAGAGGAAACTAAAAATATAAAGCACATCTGATTTCCATGGCTTGTTATTTTTGGCTATCAAAAAGATAATTTTGTGTTTGGAATCAGAGTATAGAAACAGCTGCTGCTATTGTTCCCATGAAGAAAACTAAACTGGAAGGAAGGGTGGCTCTGCAGTCATGATTAAGTCTATGCAGACAAAGAGAACATCTGTCTCTACATGTTATGAAAAGGAAGGAAGGGCTAGCCAACAGACAAAGAAGACAAAAGTAATCACTACCAATGGGAAGTCATAAGCAAGTGGAAGGGTTTCCAGGCTTCAGTTTGAGAACATCACATCAACTAGTGCAACATTATCTCAGTAAGATGAAATGAAGACACTGTTCTGAAAAGTCATGAGGATTCTAGTGGTTGTACATAATGGTGACAAAAGGAAAGAAATGAAAGGCTGCACCTCTAAGCTGGCAAGACACTCTCCTTATGCCAGTTCATCCCTTAATTCACTGCAGAGCCCAATCTTTGATGAGGGGGTTGTGATATCATTATAGGCAGAGTTGACATGGGAAGGACTGATCCCAGGGTTTTCCAAAGCTTGCATAAGGCTCCACCATGAAATCTTCAAGTGCAAAAAGATTGTTGGTGAACATTTTCAGGAAGGAGTCTCTGCTTGCCATCACCACATTATCCTTCTCTAGAAGGAAAAAAGCGCATGCTTGATTTTCTCAGTAAGCAACTAAGTATCAGTCCCTCTTTGGCCTTGTCTGTGATGTATTCTGGGGTCTGGAGGATAAACGTGTATAAATTGGGTAACCCACACCCCAAACTTGCTGTGAGTGCCACCACATCTTCCCAGAAAGGAAACACTAGGACCGTTTCTATACATGCCACTTTCACCATGCTCCAAAAGTAGCATGGTAATAAATGGCCCGAAATATGCTAATGAGGCACGGATGCAAATTCCCCGCACTTCATTAGCATAAGGTCACATGATTTGGAGTCCAGAAGATGCTCTTCTGGACTCCAAAACAATGTGTAGAAGTGTGTCCCCCCGGGGGGGGTCTTTTGAGGCCCCTTCTTCCCAAAAATCCCCCTGGGGGGGGCCACAATTCTACACGTTGTTTTGGAGTCCAGAAGACTGTCTTCCTGACTCCAAGTCATGTAACCTTATGCTAAGGAGGGATGGGAAACTTGCATCCATGCCTCATTAGCATATTTTGTGCCATTTATTAGCATGGCACTTTCAGAGAAAGTGTAGAAACGGCCTAGGGCTGTGTCTACACCTACATGCCTCTTTCAAAAGATGTATGCAAACGAGAGAAATAAAAAATGTAAATGAGGTGCAGATTTGCATATCTGGCACCTCATTTGCATATCTTCTTTCAAAATACCTTCTTTCAAAAGAAGAAAACTAGTGCAGACACTGCTCTTTCAAAAGTAAATCCCATCTTCGAAAGAATCCTTCTTCCCATGAAAACAGGGAAGAAGGATTCTTTCAAAGTTGGGGTTTACTTTTGAAAGAGCAGTCTCTACACTGGTTTTCTTCTTTCGAAAGAAGCTATTTCGAAATAAGAATAAGCAAATGAAGTACCAGGTATGCAAATCTGGACCTTATTTGCATTTTTAATTTCCCTTATTTGCATTTCTCTTTCAAAAGAGGAATACAAGTTTAGACACAGCCTAGGAGTGAATGCTTGACCTGGTGTCATAAGGGAAAAATGAGTGAGTACTTGCTGCTGCTCTGAGTGATATCACTTGTTTCCTGCCACAGGTAGCAATTTTTTGTGGGGAAGTGCTCTATTTGAACCCTTGACCTTTGGAGTTTAGCTGCAGGACCCTGATTGGTTTCTCCTGACTCACAGTCTCCTGAGATGATAGAGAGATGGGTGACTAGGCAATGTCTGTACTCAGTCCAGGGCTTCAGCAGCAAGGCTGGCAGGGGGAACTCTTTCTCTAGCTTGAACATTAGCCTGCTAAACCCCAAGGTTGTGAGGTCAATTCTCATGCAGACAATTTAGAGATCTGGGGCAAAGTTAAAAAAAAATGCCAAGGATAGTGATAGATCCTGCAGTGAGGTTGGGGGACTGGACTCAGTGACTCTGAAGGTCCCTTCCTGCTGTATGAGGCAGATATAAGTAACACAGAGTGGCCTGAGGTGATTTGGTCTAGCACTCAAATCCCAGAGTTAAGGCAGATCACAGTGAAACTCAAAAATGGAGTCAGATTGAGAACTCAGAGGTCAGACTGGAGGGCAGGTCTGTGCTACCCCAGAAGGTGACCCGCCCCACTCAGATTCAATTTTGCCTGTCTAGTAAAGATGCATGAAATCAATCTCCCAGAGATCGTAGTCGGCCCCTGTACACCTAGTGAGACTCAAGAAGTAAGGGAGGTCAACAGGAGAGAGTCTCCCATCGACCTTCCCCTGTGTAGACAGCCAAGTTAGCCAAGTGCCGATACATTGATTTTTAGCTACGCAATTGTCACAGTTAGAATTGTGTATCTGTGGTTGACTTTCGTAGCCTAGTGCAGACATAGCCTCAGTCACTAATTGCAGTTGGGTCAAGGAATGAGCAGCTGGGTGCGGAAGCAAGAACCAGGCAAGGAGGCAGGAATTTGGTGTCACAGATGTGTTCAGCAGCAGGCCTAGCTCCTAGTTGTCCAGGCGGGGATATGGCAGGTTTATCCTAAAAAGTGTCTTCCCTGCCATCTGCTTTGAGTCAATGGATCCTGGTGAATCAACAGGTGCAGACCCTAATGTGGGGCATCAAGTGCAATCATTTATATGGCTTAGTGGTGCAAAATAAGGTTCTTGGTCAGTAGCCCTGTGGACCTGCATTCAAGATCTGTAGAGCCTAAGCCACTGACTATGTTCTACCAGTGTATTGTTTGCTGGCTGACTTCATTGTACATTATATGATGCCAGTTACTGTACTTGGTGAGGTGTCCAATTGTATAGATTAATTGCATGAAGGCAAGGCTAGGAAGACACACACCCACACAGCTAATGCTGCCATAGATCTTTACCAGTGGTGATTTTACAGCGTACAGCAGCATACTTAACCCAATTCACATTGCACAGTCATGCCAGCAGCCCCATAAAGAGCAGGTTTAATAGCAGACAAATGCTTGAATCAAAAGCTCTTTCAGTAACTCTATTTTAACTCACAACTTCCTTTTGAGAGTAGGGTTTTAATTTGAAAGGTTTTTCCAATAAATAAAAACATATGCTTGCATATTAATTCCTATGCATTCATAAAATACCTTTAATCAAATCCAGTGGCATGTTTTGTCTGTGAAATAATAAATCTATGCCTTTAAAAATAAAACCTGGGATTAATAGTAGATGCTTTCTAAAACAGAAGCATTTACTGCAAATGCTTACATAATGAATACCAGAACACATTCACTAATCAGAAACTTATGCCATGAGCCTTGCACCTTCTATATGTACTAAAAGCAAGGAAAAAATAAACTGTTTCTGTGCAACTATTTGACATTTTATCCATAAAAATGCAAAAAGAATGGAATCAAATCCTCCTGAATGTAATTCTGCCCACATCAATGGAGGTTCACTGGAGTGACTTTGGCTGAATAACTTTGTGTTTAGCAGATACTTTAATAGTTGAGGAGACCCTAAGAATCTAAATATTAATGTTTTTCTCACCACCTCTTCATACTACTTCATTTGAGGATGTCAGATGAGCAGAAATAATGGCTAGTAAGACAGAGGGGAATTCACTGATTCAGAGGACTGGTAGCAGAAGGGGTGGATAATGGTGAAGTTTGCTTGTCTCATGTACAATCCAAATGAGTTACTTGCTGCCTTCAGCATTATTGTTGCAAGCTGGGGAAGATTGAACATATGCTATTAAACCAACTGTTTAACAAGGTTAAAAGTATCAAGTAGATGGACGATCATATGCAAGCACACTGAATATGCTTCTTCATATGTAAATAATTATAACACTGTTTATTTTTAATAAATCACCCATCTTATTTTGCTGTGGTTAACATGTTATGTAACGCCTGTATCATGTATGCCAATATGACAGTGTCAAAGAGTAACTGGAGTGGTACAAACTACCTCTATTAAAGCCTGTGGCCAGAGGTAGAGCATATTAGCTACAAAGGAAACACAAGACACATGAGCTATGTCTACACTGCCCCTACCTTTTGGAAGGGGCATGTAAATGCAGCTGATCAGAAATGCAAATGAGGTATAGATTTAAATATCTTGTGCCTTATTTGCATACTGTCATGGGATCTCGCTTCTAGAAGTGCTGTTTTCAAAAGCCAAAACAGCTGTGTAGAAGGGGTTCATTCGACAGGAAACCTTTCTGTCAAAAACACCTTTCCTCCTGAAAAAAATTAGGAAAAGGGTGCTTTCGAAAGCGAGGTTGCCTTTTGAATGAACCCCGTCTGCAAGGCTGTTTTGGTTTTTGACCACAGCTCTTCCAGAAGCGAGCTATTATGGGAGTCTGCAAATGAGGCATGAGATATTTAAATCTGCACCTCATGTGCATTTCTGATCGGCCGCATTTCCCTGTCCCTTCTGAAAGGGAGGGGCAGCGTACAGGTGGCTTTGGAGAAGAAGCTATTTTTGTGTGCCTAGAGTGGTGAATATCAACATTTCTACTCTCCTGTTCTAAAAAAGATCACATGTCATATGGCCTTTGGCCATCAGTCAATGGCAAGGCAAAAAGCCTGAATTCCAGACAAACTCATAATTTGTCTTACGGAGAAAAATATCCACAATTTTGTATAGTCGTGTATAAAGTTAGGGAGGGGATTTTTTCATTATTAATTCAGGGCTATCTCTCACTTAAACAGGAGTTTGGCAGTCTGAAAACCTGGGACTCAAGAGATGGTCACTGACTTGGTCACTGGCCTACGATTTGACTTTGGATAAATCACTGCCCACTCTTGTGCTTCAGTTTCCCTATTTATAAAAACGTGATAGTAATACTGTGGAAAGCACTATGAGAGCGATGGATTAAATGTGTTATGCAAGATCTAGGTGTTATATTATTGGCCTTGGGGCAGTCAGTTAACTTCTCTGTGCCTCAGTTCACATGCCTATGAAATGGGATGATTCTTACCTCCCCATACTCCTACCTTCTTCTGAAAGTCATCCAATTTGTTCCTGAAGAGTACAGAGAGTGCCCTGCTGTGCAGAGCAGTGAGGAATTTATCGAGAAGGCTTGGGGGACAGACTCTTGTGGAGTCTGCATGTTTCCCCCTTGTAATATATTTTTTTAAAAAAGCAGCCATTTGATGCAATCTAATCCAATGCAAAAGCAAACCTATTAGTACTACTTTAGAATATTTTTGTGAACCCCAAAGTTAAATCATCTCTGGCTGGGATGACTTCACATTGTCTAGAGAGGCTGTGAGCTCCCTCTTCCTTTTAATTTGGAAGCAAACCTTTAATGACAGAGCCCTATGACCACCTTTTTCCATGTTATACTAGCTTCGCTGTGGGGCTTTCAGAGCAGAATGTGTGTGTTTGTGAGGAATGAGAGAGAACTGAATGGTATACATACAGGGTGAGACTCAGCCCTGTGCGAAGGTCAGTCCAAGGTCTCTGTGCCTGTCCGCATAAGCACTGAAAGCGGAACTGAAAGGGGACCTGGTGGAGCACATGAAGCCTTGTGCTAGCTCTCTGTACAAAGGAAGAAAAGATATCCTAAGTTGGAAAGTACCGTTTTTATATATAGCTCCCATTATTCTGAACATACCTTGTTGTAATTTAAAATGTTACTCAGCTGATAGACTGAGCCTCAGGAAAGAAACTGGGAATGGCCTGGGGTCACACTCAAGGAATGGAGTGGTTGTGGGGGTTGCCCAACATGCAGAAGTCTGTGATAGTGTTGGGTATTGAATCCAGGTTCTCTCTTGACTGTTTTAAGCAAAAGACCACCCCCTCCTTTCAAATGTAAATTACTTTCTCAAAGCATTTTCCAATTTAGTATCTCAGTCTGCTTGCCCACCCCTGCCCCCATGCACCTTAAAAATAGAAACTGCCGCATAGAGTGAACACTTTATTCTAGAAATAACAAAGGTGCCAGGGGCTGCTTCCCAAAGTGAAATTTTCTCTTCCTGTCAACGTAACATCTCTAAATAAGACATGACATTCCCACTGGTTCTCTAGGACAAATTCTTTGGCAACCAAAGCTTCCAAGAAGCAGATTTGGTGAAGGCTCAGCTACTGAAGTACTGAACAATTCAAATAGAAATATATTATTTTTCTCCATTTCCCCCAAAGAGGAACCCAAGAAAGCCCAAATTTAAAGTCATATACAAAACTTGACATTTCAAGAATGAGATAACATTTTTCTGGAAGTCTAGGAAGACTACATACAGCCTGCAGCAAGCCTCGTGTAAGTCTAGAGCAAGCTGAAAATATCCTCATCAGCTGCTGTCCTAAAGAAAATATACACTCTACCAGTTACCTGCAGCTGTGGAGATTCAATATAGCTGTCATTGAAATCTGCCCTCTTCCTTGACTGGAGAGCACCTCTACTGAACTGCCCTCATTCCATGATTTAAAGGCCTATTCACATTACTTTGCACTTTGTCTAATCAAGTTTAAGGTTAGAGAGAGGAGCAACAAGAGTGATATCATGGTAAATGTCTGCTATAGTCCTTCAGCCCAAAAAGCTGAAGTAGAGGAGGCTTTCTTTGGACGACTAACAGGTGTTTTCAGATCACAGGCCCTGGTTCTCACAAAGGACTTCAATCACCCTGATAGTAAGTTTTTGGACAGCATGGGGACAACTTTCTGGTGTAAGTTTTGGAGGAACCAGCTAGAAATTGTGTTCCTCTTGACTGGCTGCTTACAAACAGGGAAGAATTGACGGGGGAAGTAGAAATGAATGACAACCTGGCCAGCTGTGATCATGACCTGGTTGAGTTCAGAATCTTGACAAAAGGAAGAAAGGGGCACAGCATAACATTGGTCATGGATTCAGAAAAACAGATTTTTGACTCCCTCAGGGGACTGATGCACAGGATCCTCTGGGAGGGTAATATTATTGGTAAAGGAGTCCAGGAGAGCTGCCTATAATTTGAGGAAGCCTTGTTGAGGATACAGGAACAAACTATCCTAATGTGCAGAAAGAATAGTAAATATGGCAGGTGACTGGCTTAGCTTAACATTTTTGTTGAGGTTAAAAACGAAGGCTATGTCTACACTAGCACACTACATCAAAGTAGACTATTTTGAAGTAAGAACATGGAAATAGGCTATTTCAACACATATCATTTACATGTCCTCTGGGGCTGGTGCCGTCGATGTTCAGCGTCGAAGTAGTGACAGGGAGCATTGAAAGGAGCCGCCCCAGAAGGAAATGTGGAGCGTCCACACATACAAGCGCTCTCCGTCGAAATAAGGGGCCAGCAAAGCCTGCAGACAGGGTCACAGGCTGGACTAGCCCTTCTGGGGCAAGAGCAAGCTGCTCCCTTAAAGGGCCCTACCCAGACACACTCGGCCTGCACAGCACAAGGTCCACAGAGCCAACAACCAGTTGCAGACCCTATGCACACAGCATGGACCCACGGCTGCAGCAGCAGCAGCCAGAAGCCCTGGGCTAAGTGCTGCTGCACACAGCGACCACAGAGCCCTGAAGGGGCTGGACAGAGTGTCTCTCAACCCCTCAGCTGATGGCCACCATGGAGGACCCCGCTATTTCGATGTAGCAGGACGCGAATCATCTACACACACCCTACTTTGAAGATGAACGTCACAGTAGGGCGCTATTCCCATCTCCAGATAGGAATAGCAATTTTGACGTCTCGCCGCGTAACGTCAATTTCAATGTCAAAATAGCGCACGGTGTGTGTCGACATGATGTGTGCTATTTCGACCTAGTGCCAGCTACTTCGAAGTAGCCAGTTAGTGTAGATGCACCCAAAAAGTGGAAATTTGCAAGAAAATTCCAAGTGAAACTTGGAAACTTACAAGTGAAAACTTGAACAGATGACTAGGGAGGAATACCAAAATATTGCTTGAGCAGGCAGGGAAGTAACCTGGCAGGCCAAAGCACAATTACAGTTGCAGCTAGCAAAGGATGTAAACATAAGAAGAAAGGTTTCTACAGGTATGTTAGCAACAAGAAGAATGTCAGGGAAGGTATGGGATACTTGCTGAATGGGGAAGGCAACATAGTGACAGATGATGCAAAAAAAACCTGACATAATACTTTTTTGCCTCAGGCCTGTTCTGCACTAGGGATCAAAGTCGATCCCAGATACACAATTCTAGCTATGCCATTAGCGTAGCTAGCATTGACATATCAGGGTCGACTTTGTTCCCTGGTGTAGATCAGGGGTCTTTGGGCTCACGCTCACATCCCTTACTCCACGTGGCAACGTGAAGTACCAGGGTCAACGGCTGAGCCCAGAGAGATTGATTTTGCTGCATCTTCACTGATGTGGCAAAATTGAACTCCAGCAGAGTGATTGCAGTGTGTCGAACCTGCAGGAAGTATAGACACACCCTCAGTCTTCATAGACAAAGTCAGCTCCTGGACTGCTGCACTGGGTAGCACAGTACTGGGAGAAAGTGAGCAGCCCTAAGTAGTAAAAGAACAGGTTAAGGACTGTTTAGAAAAGCTGGAGATGCACTAATCAATGGGTTGGATATAATGAATAGGTGGGGTTCTAAGAGAGTTAGCTGATGTAATTGCAGAGTTATTAGCCATTATCTTTGAAAGCTTTTGGTGATTGGAGGAGATATTGGACAGTTGGAAAAAGGCAAATGTTAGTGCCCATGTTTGAAAAAAGACAGAAGCAGAATCTGGCAAACCACATATTGCTCAGCCTCACCTTAGTCCCTGGAAAAATCATGGAGCAAGGAATCCATTTTGAAATGTTTGGAAGAGAGGAAGATGATCAGGAACAGTCAAAATTGGCTCACCAACTGCTAGTCATTTCTGACCAATGTAATTGCCTTCTATAATGAGATAAATGGCTTTTTGCATGTGGGAAAAACTATGGACATGACAACTCTTGAATTTAGCAAAGCTTTTGATACAGTCTCCCTTAATATTCTTGCCAGAAATTTAAAGAAGTCTGGTTTGCATGAATAGACTATTAGGTGGACAAAAATCTGGCTAGATCATTAGGTTCAACAGGTAGTGATCAATAGCTCGATGTCTAGTTGGCTGCTGACATCAAGTGGAGTACCCCAGGAGTCAGTCCTGGGATTGGTTTTGTTCAACATCTTATTAATGATCTGGATGATGGGATGGATTTCACCGTCAGCAAGTTTGCAGATGACACTAAGCTGGGGGAGAGGTAAATATGCTGGATGGGGATAGGATCCAGAGTGACCTAGAAAATGGGAGGATTGGGCCAAATGAAATCTGACGTGGTTCAACATGGACAAGTGTAGAGTCCTGCACTTAGGATTGAAGAATCCCCTGCACTGTTACAAGGTGGGGACCAACTGCTTAAATGACAATTCTGCAGAAAAGGACCTGGAGATTACAGTAGACAAGAAGATAGATATGAGTCACCTGTGCGCCCTTATTGTCAAAAAAGTTAATGACATTGGGCTGCGTGAGTAGGAGCATTGCCAGCAGACTGTGGGAAATGATTATTCCCCTCTGTCTGGCACAGGTGAGACAGCATCTGGAGTATTGCATCAGTTTCTGCCTCTCCCCCACCAAAAGGTTGTGGGCAAATTTTAGAGTCCAGTGGAGGCAACAAAAATGATTTGGGGGCTGGAGCACATGACTTAAGTGGGAAGTCTAAAGGGAACTGGGCTTATTTACTCTGCAGAAGACATGAATGAGAGAGATTTGATAACAGCATTCAACTACCTGAAGTGGGATTCCAAAGACAATGGAGCCAGGCTACTCGCAGTGGTGGCAGATGACAGACCAAGAAGCAATGGTCTCAAGTTGCAGTGGGGGAGGGTCTATGTTTGATATTAAGAAAATATTTCACAAGGAGGGACGTGAAGCACTAAAATGAGCTTCTGAGGGAGGTGGTGGAATCTGCATTCTTAATGGTTTTTGAGGCCAGGCTTGGCAGAGCCCTGCCTGGAATGATTTAGTTGGGGTTGATCCTGCTTTGAGCAGGGAGTAGGATTAGATGACCTGCTAAATCTCTTCTAATCCTAATCTTCTATGATTCTATGATTTATATCAGTGCCAGATGGTCGTGCAGCAGTGGCTCTAAGCCTTTCCTGTCACACTTTCGGGAGTATGATTTACCTTAAGTGTCACGTCATATAAAAATGGTTTGTTTACAAAATCAGACATGAAAATACAAAAGTGTCACAGCACACTAATACTACCAAACTGCTTCCTTTCTCCTTTTTAGCCATATAATTTTGAAGTAAGTGAAATGGGATATAAATACTATACTTACATTTCAGTGTATAGTATAGAGAGCTGTATAGGCAAGTCCTTGTCTGAATGAGGTTTTAGTTTGTATTGATTTTGCTATTGCTTTTTATGTATCCTGTTGAAAAACTAGGCCACTGTCTAGATCAGTTGATGTACAACCTGGAAGACCTCTGTGTATTCACAAGATTACATTATACCTGGTTGAGAACCACTGGCGTAAAATACTAAAATGTTAGAAAAGTGGCATTTTACACGTACTTTGCTCAGGGACTGTACATGGTGTACAGCAACGAGGAATTGTTATTCTATACTGCTTTGATTGCCAGGTATGACAACAGTACATTTTTGTGTACAGTGTTGGGGGACTTCAGTCAAAGTATTCAGGGGGGTCTCTAGGTATCTTTGTGATAATGGTTAACTTTTTTAGACTGAACGCCTGTCAATGAAAGTAGGATTTAAGTGGGACTTAAGTCTTGAGCTGCTCTCTGCACAGGATTGAATTTTAACTATAAAGGTCATATTGAAGTTTACATGGAATGAAAGTTTTATATTGTTCATGCTTTTTACTGATGTTTTCTTCTGACCCTGGTGAAGTTACATGTCAGTTGCAATGAAGGTTGGCTGACATAACCTAACATCTACTTGTATGGGGGTAAGTGTAAATTGCAACTTGTTCAAAGTCAGTGTATTTGTCTTTTGCTTTGACTGAGTGGAGTATAAATTCAAGAGATTAGACTCCCAAACCCAGAGTGTGGTGTGGGAGAGCTTGGCTGGCTAGCAGAGAAATCCTTGGTACTACTACAGGTTGAATCTTTCTAGTCCAACACCCTCAGGACCTGACCAATGCCGAATGAGAGAATTTCCAGAACCGTGGGAGGTCAGTTATTGCCTAGCAGCATTACCAACCCTTCCCCTGCCTACGGGGCTCTTAGAAGACATGCAGGGGTAAATTACAGCTAAATAATAGAAAGAACACTGAGATCCAAGACTAATGGCTGTAAACAAACTCTGTGGGACCTCAGGAAACTTAGTCACAACCATGGTAAGTGGTCATCCAGTTAAAAAACCTTGTTTGATTACAGATGTTGCTGGATGAGAGAGTGCCAGACTAGAGAGGCTCAACCTCTACCAGGTTTAAAGTCTTTTTTGAAGTCAAATAGACCAGTTCATTTTAGTCTATATTCTGGTTTCATCCTCTGACTCTGGTACATTGGCTTGTGTCTGGAAGGCTAATGGGAACTTTGCCAGCTCCCTGCATGAGTGGCTCCACAGATACATGTTTATAGGTTCTGCTTCAGAGAAGATAGTTAAATGGTTCTTTTCCCAGCCTGCAGGTTGGATAGCCCTTTCAGATATTCCTGCCTGCAGCTTGTCCAGCTCCATCACTCACATTCTGATTTTTCTCTGTAGTTGCTGGGCTGCTTTCTCCTTCAGGCTCCTCTCTTGCTGGTGAGACATGAGGTGTGACTGGTAGGTGCTGCCACACTTCTCTGTCCCTCCATTTTGTCTCATAACCATTCACACTTTCTGAGACATACATGTGGGCATATTAGTCACCTCTTTGTCTCTCTTACAGGGTTGCTTGCTGAATAACCCTCACTGGCTTAAATTGCAATCCATCCCCCTCTGGCTTCCCACTGCCTCTTGCATCCAACTTCTCTGGTGTGAGTATTTTCACATGCTTTGGTATATTGAAGTGAGACCTTATCTAACATCCCAATAGAGCAGGTGTCCCCTGGGACTATCTGTTGTACTTTAATGACACCCATGGCATCTGGCCCACTGATCCCTGTTTATCAGGTCATTAATTGGGTTTTTGCAGATTTCCCGTGAATGTCAAGGTGAGAGTAGAACAGGCAGTGAAGGATCACATTTAATCCACGTATATACTTATATGGCTGTTGTTACCATAGTATCTCCATCATTAGTACATCCTATCTTCACAGCACACCTGTGAAGTAGGGAAGAAATACACCCATCTCACAGATAGGAAACTGAGGCCCAAAGTCGATTAAATAGTGGTCTAGTGAGTCTCACGCCAGTTCCCCTGGCAAGTTGACCAACTTTCCTACTCAAAAGTACTAGACATAAGCAAATCTAACAGGAAGATAGGGAGCCATGAATTGAATTCACCCTCAAAATTCTTTGAGCCATGGTGGGGGAGAGGGGGGGTACAGCTGCACAAAGAATCTCTGTGAAGCTGGGCTACGCACAATGTAACCTCTGTGTGACTAGAGAGCCTGTGGAGCCTCACATGTCTGTGTGATGGGGTTCGTGAAGTCCAGGCTGAAAAAGAAAGCCCAGTATTTGTTCTGTAAACAAAGAAAAATCCGGATTCTGATGCTTTCAATGACTGTGACCAGCATTTCACAAATGGTCCCATTGACTTAATAACGGAAATTTGTGCAGGAAGCTGCTACAAATCTAGTCCTCATAAAGGCATCAGAATCCAATACCAAATAAACAAATCCCACAACCTGAAAAGGGTAGATAAAATGACACCTTCTGAGACTGACTCTCACTTCATTTTTTTATGATTTATGAGGAATTTATTATTATTCAGGCAGTGTCTACATGAGCCCCTCCTTTCGGAAGGGGCATGTTAATAAGGGAGTTAGAAAGATGCTGAAGAGGCATTGCAATGAATATGCAGCACCTCATTAGCATAATGGCAGCTGCAGCAATTTGCAAGTGCTGCTTTCGAATCATGTGCCGCCTGTGTAGCTGGGGGTCTTTCAAAATAACCCCCCAGTCTTTGAAAGCCCCCTCTTCCCAAAACAAATGAGAAAAAGGGGCTTTCGAAGACTGCTTTTTTTTTTCAAAAGGCCCTTGGCTACACAGGCGGCATGTGATTCAAAAACCTCACTTTCAAATCGCCATGGCTGCCATTATGGTAATGAGGCACTGCATATTCATGGCAGCACCTCATTAGCATCTTTCAAACTCCCTCATTAACATGCCGCTTCCTAAAGGAGGGGGCTTGTGTAGACACAGCCTCATTCTGGAAAGGATCTGGTCCTCTGAGCTGAAAAATGACAAATTCTTGGCATAGCTGTTAGAAGACACTGTGCAGACACGGGTCACAATGGCGGTATGTGACCCAGAGCCCGTGAGGGTTAAAGCACCACCAGGCTAAGCGGCACAACATCAGCTCTGTAAGGACATATTAAGGAAGTACTGAAATAGTAAATAGGGCTGTTCCTTTACATACTAGCTGTCTTCCTTCTCCCCTCGGTAGTCCATCACGTCCAACAATGGTGTCTTGAGCTTGCACAGACTCATCGGTTTTGGACTCGCACGTGGCTGAGGAGTCCAAGCCTTGAATGGCCTGGGCATTCACAGCAGGGGCAAGGGAACAGTCCTGGTTCTGTCGGTGTGGATGCTGCTGTTGCTTTTCTTCTCTCACGAGCATCAATCAGGTATATGTGTCGCTGCTCTTCAAAGCTGTCATATGCGTAGATAGCTACGAAAGCCATGTTAAAAGGATGACAGTTCTGTGCTCTTAGGCTGTCTCTACACTAGGCCAGAATTTCTAAAGGGCCATGCTAATGGCCAAATCAGAGAATACTAATGAGGTGCTGAAATGAATATTCAGCACCTCATTAGCATGCTGCCGGTTGCAGCACTTTGAAAGTGCCGTGTTTCAATCATGTACGGCTTTTCAACATGGGGCCCTTCTCGAAAGGACCCCGCAGAGGTTGAAATCCCCTTATTCCTTTATCAGCTGATAGGAATAAGGGGATTTCAACACTTGCAGGGTCCTTTCGAAAAGGGCCCTGTATACACGAGCCACATGTGATTGAAACGCTGAACTTTGAAAGTGCCGCGGCTGGCAGTATGCTAATAAGCCGCTGAATATTCATTTCAGCTCCTCATTAGTATTCTCCGTTTTGGCCATTAGCATGGCCATTTCGAAATTTTGGCCAAGTGTAGACACAGCCTTAGAGAATTAGAGGTAAATAATTGTATTTATCTGTGTTTAGCTCAATGTTGTTAACAGTGTAACCAGATTACCTTGTGGATGATAATTCCCTTTAATGTCTTGATTATGTTATATTATGCATGCAGATGACTCAGTTAACTTTAAAATCAAAGATGTAGGACACTGAAGGGACTAATCTTACCTATATTGTCTTCAGTTTAAATTGTCTATGCCAAAATGGAACAACTTAATAGTTTGTATTGATAATTGACTTATATTAATTAATGCTACAAATTAACCTAAAACAGGAAATAGGAGGTTTACTTCAAAACTACAATGTATGTTATCTATTCTTCACCTAAGGAATACCTATTGTGTTCCTCACTATCAGGAGGCTATTGTATCCCGACAGAAATTTATAAAAGAACTGTGGGGCCAAACCCTATAATCTCTGATCTGAGCTTTGGTAGGGGACTTTTAAATTGCCAGACTGAGGCATCCAGTGCCATTTAGGATCACCCTGCTTTTTCTCATGAAAGAGTTTAAACTCACTTGGCACATGGACTGCACATTGATTCTGAAACAACTCAGGAGCTGACAATCTCTTCAATGAAACTGACCTAAAAGCTCTGGTCATATCTATATGCAAAATCATCTTTTAACTACAATACTCTCTTTTTTAAAGCACCTCTTAGAGATTAGTTAATTAGAACTGACTGCAAACATGTATTTGGGTAAAATCTAAAATATTTTATTAACCTGGTAGATAATGTGTCTGATCATTTGGAGAATAAGATTTTAAATAATCCACACCATAATTGGCTTGGCTGTCTGGGCAGGAGCCCAATGCTGGATTGCTTTAGGGGAGCTGTACCTGTGGCTTCTGAGTAAACAGTATGGTATTGTAGAAACTATTTTGTTTCTGGCTTGGTGAATCTAATTATCAGAATAAATCTACCCCATTTGTTGGGGTTTGATGTGGGTTGCACAATATGAGTGAGGTCCGCCTTATGACCACAGCCACAAGATACAGTTACATCATCCTAATGGCGATAAGAAAACAGAATTCGAGAGACTGGCAGGTAGTTTCTTTGGGGACATATTTGGCAAACAGCCTGGCTTCCCATTCATGCTATGGGAGGCTTAAAGACCCAGAAGCAGATCCTGAACTAGGGTAAATTGTCGTGCAACAGTCCATTGACTTCATTGGAACTGTGACAATTTACACCAGCTGAGACCCTTACCCACTCTCTGGCCATTTCTACACAGGACACTTCCTTCGGAAGTGGCATGCTAATACACAGAGCGAAAGATGCTAATGAGGCATGGATGCAAATTCCCCATGCCTCATTAGCATAACATCACGTGATTTGGAGTCCGGAGGCTTCTTTTTCCCAAAAATTTGACTCCAATGACAATATATCACAAGGCACAGACATTTACAATTCGGGTCATCCTGCCATGTGAGGTAAATTCCACAGCAACTGTGGGTATTCATTCACAGCCTCCTGCATAACTAACACCACTACATTCTCAGTTCTACCTCTAGCCATTTCCAGCCTTAAAGTCCAGGTAGATTTGAAAGCTCCATGCAACACATTGGGGATCCTGATGTCACCAGAGTTGGAATATATTCAGTGGCTGCACAGCAAGATCTAGGTACTCTTCAACACAGACCTCATCAGTAAGCAATGACCACACTGAATGAAAATAATACGGAGTGAATTTAGAATAATAGCAACTTCTCTGTCTTTCTAAATTCATCTTCCTCTTGTTGAGTCTGCATTTCAATTCAAAACTCAGTAAAATATTTCTTCCATTATTGAGAATTTTAAATTTCTCTTGTCCTCTGGCATTTATTGTTTGACTCACTTACATCTAACTCAATAAAGAAATGGATTCTATTGACTTATACTTAATTGAACTTATTCCACCAGTTTTGTTGCTCATGAAATGTTACTGTTTAAGAAGGGTAAAGGAGGCAGAATCAAGTCCAAAGTGTTTTGAGGTTCAGATCATTTGTCCCAAACTGCCTGATTCTGACCTTTCCTGAATATATCGTTTGTTCCACAACCGTGTCTCTGGGCCATTAATACAGCTCTTTTACCTATCTAAGCTGCTCTCAGGACACATCTCTGTAAATATTAGGTGACTCTTCATTGCTTTTCCTAACTTTATATTGAGTGTACTGCCTATCTCTGCAAACCTACTGATTGACTACACTGCAGCATTCTTGGTTTGGCAAACCACTAAGCTTTTAGTTAACCAGTAGTAGTAGGCATCCTTCAGTCTGCATAGACTATGGATTGCGCCCTTTAAAGTTTCAATTGAGGACTTCATTTACAGCGTCTATTGTGACTATGAAGACCCACACGAGAGTGACAGTCCTTGCTGCATCTCTTGCAGATGTAGTGGGTGTTTGGCAAGTCCTTATTGTGCTTTCTGTGCGCTCACTTCTCCTCTGCTAGCTGTCTGATCTTCATCTCGCCCTTCTGAAGGCCCTTGTGTAACCCCTGCCTCCATCTGCTGTGGTCGTCTGCTAGTTCTTCCCAGTTGTCCAGCTCGATGTCTACCTCTCTGAGGTCTCTCTTGCAGACATCTTTGTAGCACAAGTGGGGGCGTCTGGGAGGTCTTTTGTCAGAGGCTAGCTCACCATACAGGATGTCTTTTGGAATCCTTCCGTCATTCATCCTGTGGACGTGGCCAAGCCAGCGGAGTCGACACTGCCTGAGGAGGGTGTGCATGGTTGGGATTCCAGCTTGCTTGAGGATGGCGGTGTTGGTCACTCTGTCCTTCCATGATATTCCAAGGATGCACCTGAGGCAGTGCAAGTGGAAGACGTTCAGCCTCTTTTCCTGGCGGGCATACAGGGTCCAAGTCTCACTGCCATAAAGGAGGGTGCTGAGGATGCAGGCTCTGTAGACTTGCATTTTGGTGTGAGTGTACAGCTTGTTGTTATTCCACACTCGCTTGCTGAGTCTGGACAGAGTAGTGGCTGCTTTTCCAATCCTCCTATTGAACTCAGTGTCCAACGACAGGGTGTCAGTGATGGTGGACCCGAGGTAAATGAACTCATGGACGACCTCTAACATATAGTTGTGAATGCTGATAACAAATGTAGCGATGGTGTTCAGTAACTCTTCTGCAGGTTGAACCTCTCTATTCCTACACTCTCTCATCTGGCAACATCTGTAATCTGGCATGATTTTAGTTAGGTAGATGGCCACTTATCATGGGCATGGCCAAGCTTCCCATGGTTCTATAGCGTTCGTTTACAGCCACCAGTCCTGGCTCTCAGTGTTCTGTGCTCTTATTTAGCTGTAATTTACACCAAATGTCTTTTAAGAGCCCCAGTAAGCAGTGGAAGTGTTGGTACTGTGCTAAATGGAGACACTCAGACTAGGCCTGCAGCTCATCTCTGGGATCCTTTCACCTTGCGGGGTCCCAGAGTGTAGGCTCAAGCCTGAGCCCAATTATCTACCACACAATGAAATAGCCCCTTGGCCAGAGTCAGTTGGCACAGGTGAGCCACAAGATTCTAATCACAGTGCAAACACACCCTCTGTATTTTGTTGGAGGGCTCGCTTCCAAGTTTTTACATTAAATTACCCTGCTTAGAGTTTACTGCGAGCACTGACAGGTTCCTAGCACAAAGCAGAATGGCTGATAACAGAGCTATGAGAAAGACCATGGGAAATAAATCACACATTGATTTGCTCTTGAGATTTTTGCTAATGTATTGGCTGCTGGGTGATCTTCATGATACACAGTCAGTGATGCAAACTGCATCTTGTGTTTTCAAAGTCACAGGCACCCAATGAGTGAAAGTTTTTTTTCCCAAACAGCTCCCAGTTAACTGTAACCCAGCCCGAAATATGGGTTAATTGCAGACAGAACTTTTATAGGTGGGTGGAAACATAGGAACCTCATGTAACTGGTCAGCATAAGAAGGTGTGTTTACCTAATGGGGAGCTATCTCTTTAAGACACCCCTGGATGGGAGTAGGAGTGAGTAGGTCTGGGTCATTTTTATTGGGCCCATTTAGCACTCCACACTCAAAAGGTTCTGGAATTGGGTGTGGCAGTTGTGAGGGCTGCTCCAATAGGTTCTGTGGCTGTTGGTGGGGTTCAGACTCCAGGAGGGAAAGCAGACGGGGCAGCTGCTGATCTAAGACCACGTGTCCTGTGTGAACTGGGAGAAGCTGCCCTCAGGAGCAGACAGCAGGCTGGTGTCCCTCACTCTGGTCAGGTCTACACTAGACCTTCAAGCCAATCGTAGTTATGCAAGTCCAGCTATGGCAATTGTATAGCTGGAATCAACTTATCTACGATCGACTTACCTGGCTGTCCTCACATAGGGATGTTGATGGGAGGAACTCTCTTGTCGACTTCCTTTACTCCTCTTGATATTGAGGAGTAGAGGAGTTGACTGTCAACCCTTGATAGTTCAATTTTGTGTGTCCCTACTAGGCACCTGAAATCAAACTTGGGTTATTCTTCCAGCTAGTAAAGACATATCCTCTGAAGCACTTCGCGGCAGGTAGTGATGACATGTAGGGCCATGAAGGCACTTTTCCTCATTGGTTGTTTGAGGCATAGGGAAGAAAACTGGGAGAAAGATATCCTGATTAAGATGAAAAGCTGTAGGCAGGGAAGTGCCAGCCCTTCTAGAGAAGCCTTGGTCCCCAGCTGGGCACAACAGGGGCACTCCAGCTTGGCTGGAGCAGCCCTGTTCTCGGGTGGTCCATGAGCCAGGGAGGCAGCTGTGGCAGTTACTTCAGCCGCGCTGAGCTGGAGCAGCCTCCTAGTTACTCCCCACTTTAATTGGTTAACCAGGTAAACCTTCTGGTCAACTAAATTAAACAGGAATTCACATCCAAAGTGAGGTCTCAGGCTTCAAAGCCTTGAGCTACATGGAGGATGAATTGGGCAACAGATGTCTTTACTATATGTTTATACAGCAGCCAGTACAAAGTGGCTTTTTTCACCAGATGCTACTGCAACAGTCATAATAAATAACAGTACCTCAAACTGGTCTGAGGACAACAATTCCATTTTGTGATAGCATTTTGGTTTGTAACATTTCAGTGTCAACATTTTGTTTTCTTCTTGTAATGAGAACAAAACATTTATTGAAATGTGGGGTTTTTTTTTAATTGAAAAACTTCAGTATTTCTTTTACTGGTAAGAAGTTACAACAGATCCCTGGACTTCACCACTTTCCTCTGTAGGAAAAAAACAAACAAACAAAAACAAACAAAAACGACTTTCTGACTTCCTAGCAAAAAGTCAGTTGAAATTGATAGATTTCTGTGAAACACCTTAGCTTTGTTAAAAGCAGCTTATTTCAATTCAATGAATATCGTAAGAGATGGTCTAGTAATACATATCTCAGCATTTGTACAGGGAGTCATTTGTCCCAGTAATGTCAGAGCAGTACATGCAAGTTACTTTGCACAGGGAAATGTTTGTTACATTGTTGAGTTGATAAGGAACACGCACTTATTTCACTAAGCATTTCATGTAAATATGAATGAGTAAAAATGGAGTATTTAGTCCTGGATTTGGTTTTGAGGCAATTTTTTAATATAAGGGAGCAATAATATAATTTAATATAAGGGAGCAAGAAATAATGAAAGGAAGGTCTCCATTGGGTATGTCTACATGGCAGCCCTATTTTGAAATAAGATATTTAGCTTTCAGCGGCTGTTTCAAAATATTTTATTTTGAAATAACAGTGCCACACACAAAAGTGCATTTTGAAATAGCACCCAGCTATTTCAAAATAGCATTTCTGGACACACATGCCTGTTTCGAAATAGTGTCACAGGATGACATTGTGGCTTTCAATATAGGCTTTATTTCTTGTGGAATGAGGTTTACTGGAATCAAATAATGCACCTGCTATTTCAAATTTATTTCAAAATAACTACTGTTAATTTAAAATAACATTGCTGTGTAGACATAGCCCATGAAAGCACAGCATGTATCCATCCTCCACAACAGGTGTGCAGCAAGGTGGAGGGATCTGTTCTCATTGGAAGTGCTTTGCACATTTGTGCAAAACAACAGCTATACCAGATATCAAATGACCTGACGTGGAGGGTCATTCTGTGGAGGGTGAGGGAGGGATGAGGAAATTGGACATTTTTGCCCTGTTGTGTTGTGCTTGGTCTCTTTCTTTGTATTTGGACAGCTCTGACATAGTCTCATGGCTACCCTGTTCTTTCCTCCTGTTTTATATCTATCTCAGATTGTAGGCTCATGAAATCTAGCACCATTTTGTTGATATTATGTTAGTACAGTGCTTAGCACAATGCAGGTTCTGCAATACTAACATGTTATAGAATCGTAGAAATCTGGGGCTATGAGGAACCTGGAAAGGTCATCAAATCGAGACCCTCTGTGGTGAGGCATCAGTAAGCAAACCTAGACCACCCCTGACAAATGTTTGTCCAACCTATTCTGAAAAAAACCTTCCAGTGTTGGGGATTTGACTGTCTCTCTTGGAAGTATATCCCAGAGCTTAACTAAATGATCCATATAGTTAACTTTTTTCACTATGTAAAATAAATCTCCCATCTGCAGATTAAGCCCATCATGTCTTCTCCTACCCTTTGTGGATATGGAGAGAACTGACTGTAGTGTTTTAACCTTTCCTCATAGGTCAGGTTTTCTAAACCTTTTATCATTTTTGCATCTCCTCTTGTCTCTCTCCTGTCTGTGCACAACTAAGATGCTCAGAACTGGACACAGTACTTTAGAAGAGACATCACCAGTGACAAGTACAATTACCTCCTGTGTCTTACATGACACTCCTATTGGTATACCCCTATTAGCCTTGTTCACAACTGCATCACACTGTTAACTTATGATATCTACGTTGTGATCCATGGTGATTCCAGATCCTTTTCACTAGAACTACCATTTAACCAGTTATTCTATATTTTATGCTTGTACATTTGTTTGGTTTTTCTTCCTTCCTAAATGCAAAGTACTTGACCCATATTTATTGAATTTCATCTGGTTGATTTCTAACAATTTTTCCATATGTCATGAATTATAACCCTGTGCTCTAACTTGCTTGCAACCCCTCCCAGATTAGTATCATCTACAAATTGTGTAAGTATACTTATATTCTCCACTCCATAATTCATTTTGCGAGTTGAAAATGCAGGGAAACATTGGACATATGTTCAAAGACTGGAAGGAATGATTGTGATAATTTATTCTGACTTTTATCATGATTATGATAATTTATTCTGACTTTTCGTATAAAACAGGCCATAGAATTTTATAAATAAAATTCCTAGAGAATATCTTTTAGGAAAAAAAATTCTATCTTGTCACAGATGGAAAATCCACCCTGATTCATGGGACACTGTTGCAATGGCTAATTTACGCCATTAAAAACTTATTGCTTATCTTTATTGGTCTTGCTTTGAATTTCAGCCATTGGATTATATTACAACTTTGCTGTATTGAAGAGACCATTAAATATGTGTTCCCCATATGGATAATTGTAGATTGTAATAAAGTCACCTCTTAATCTTCTCTTCGTTAAATTAAATGAATTGTTCTCATTAAATCTATCACTGTAAGGCAGGTTTTCTAATCTTTCTTACGGCTCTTGTCTGAACCCCCTCCAATTTATCAGCTTCTTTCTTGAATTATGGACACCAGAATAGGACACATTCCTGAAGCAGTCACACTAGTGCCAAATACAATGGTAAAACAACCTCTCAACTTCTATTCAAGGTTCCCCACCTTATACATTAGATAATTACATTAATCTATTTGGTCACACCTTTGTACTTGGAATTCATATTCCAGAGCTTTATAATCCTGCATGGATACAAAATTTTGCTCTGTCTATCATACAACATTTAAAAATTCTCCAGTCTGTCCAATATACATAGCAGAGGGGTATTGCTGGCATATGATGGCCTATATAACATTGGTTGAGGTACATCCTGTAACTAACATGGTTAGGTCTAGTGATGGTGTTTCCAGAATAAATGTGTAGACAAGGCTGGCAACAGGGTTTGTTGCAAGGAAAAGTTCCAGGATTAGTATTTCTGCGGTTGCTAGTGAGAATTTTCCTGAAGTTAGATGATCCTGTAGACAGCACAGGCCTCTCAGAGTGTAGCATCGTGGTCCAGTATAATGTGCTGAAGAGGTTTGAGCTGGGGGCTGTAGGTAATGACAAGTGGTGTTTTCTTATTGACTATCTTGCACCTATCTTGAAGTAGTTGGTTGCTGGGTGTATTGGACAATCACTTTGCCAAAGAATGAATGGACACAAGGCAGACGTTAGGAATGTGAATACACATAAACCTGTCAGTGAGCATTTCAATGGAGTGGGTCACACTGTTAAAGACCTGAGAATAGTCTTACAGTTAGTAATTCTCTCCCCTCCTCTACCCCATTTGCCCCCTCGACCCCCCCCCACTTCTGTCCTTTGTATCTAATTTGTCACTCTTTCTTTCTTTCTTTTGGATCTCTGTGTTTTAAAACCATCATGCCATTTCCAGTACAGCACT
Organism: Carettochelys insculpta; assembly: GCF_033958435.1. Taxonomy (NCBI): domain Eukaryota; kingdom Metazoa; phylum Chordata; order Testudines; family Carettochelyidae; genus Carettochelys; species Carettochelys insculpta. The sequence goes on from NC_134139.1 coordinate 194,553,456, forward strand.
ATCTCCAGACTTGAAGATGTGGGTCTGCCCCGCAAAAGCTCATCACCTAATAAATTATTTTGTTCTTTAAAGTGCTACATGATTGTGTTTTGTTTTGTTAACTGCAAACAATGTAAGCTAAGTCTTCAGGCACCGTAGTGATTCACCAGACACAACCAGGAGGAGTCAACTCACAAAAACTTAGGGAAAAACCCTTGCATTCCAGTGTTTATTTTTTCAGCTTTTTTTTTAAGAAGTGCATGAAAGAATGTGTTTGCATCTGAAGGTCAAAAACAAAGACTGTCTTATCTGGAATTAAAGATCCATCTATACTGCATAAACACCAGATGCTTGTGATGTTTCAGTGAAGGAAATGCACATAGGAAGACAAGAACAGCACAAGCACTGATAATAAAAGAACAGAAGTAGATATAAAAATGCAAGTACAAAAGCATCTTTTGCACAGCATATGGCATATTACAGATATAGAACCAAAGTATCCCTGACTCAGCTGCCAGAAAGTATGCTTGGTACAATAAAACCCCACAGCGCTGGAGTAAAGAAAGCATTATTAGCAATGGGGTTAAAGAAACACTCACTTGGCCCTAGTCTCAAGAAACTCCTGTAGATTCTCATGTTTCTTGTAGACAGTTTAAGGTGCATGAAACTGGAGATATTTTTAAACGGTATCACATTAACTGCACACTCTGTAAGAAGTACTTCTGTAGCGCCTTTCAGGTGAAATATTACCAGGTGCTTTTTAATGAGAGCCAAAACGAGCAACTACATCCTGAAACGAGACCTTTGACCAAACCAGTGGTAAGGGAGATGCTTCTGACTGGAGACATGAGACTTAAGTAACACAACTATCACTGAGAATAATAGACAATGGTAGATTTACCTACAAAGGCTTGCCGGTGACTGGGGGCGGAGGGGGAAGAGGCCAATTGCTCCAGCTTCCACAAATGCTACTTTGGAGCGAGAGCTCCTGGCCCCTTGACGTGCTGTGCTGGCGCTACGCTGCTGCTACATGTGGCTGTTACGGAGTGGAGGGGAGAGAACTTCTGAGGGCCGACTGCTCTAGGCCCTCTCCCTTCCACCCTTAGCCCTGCCCCTCCCAGAGTACTGAGCCAGGCCTCCCTTCCCCTGGGGCCTGTGACAGCTGTCAGCCCTACTGAGCTACATGACATTTTTCCATGGGACACTGACTTCTTAGCTGCATAGGTAATCACATGCCTCAAAATACTCTGCTGTGAGAAAGGGCAGTGCATGAATTCATCCTTCATGAACCAATCTCTATATCTGCCACAAGCCCCTGTCCAACAAGGCACATGTGTGTGTGAGACTTGGAGCATGTGAATGGCTTTGTTGACATTAGTGGGACTAATCGCTTGCTTGAAATTATGCATGTGGCTCTTACTCCAAGTGCACTTAAACAGTTCATGCCACATAGACTTCACACCTGTGTGATCTTTGGTAGGTCACTTAACTGCTCTGTGCCTCAGGTCTACCTCTGTAAGACAGGGATAATAGATTGGTGTCTCCTTCATCAGTTTCTTATGAGGCTTAATTAACAAATGCGTCCCAAGATGTTTGAGGTCGTCTCACAGATCTACATGGCTACGTCTACACATGAATGCTACATTGAAATAGCTTATTTCAATGTAACGACATAGAAATAAGCTATTTCGATGAATAACGTCTACATGTCCTCCAGGGCTGGTGCTGTCGACGTTCGACGTCAACGTTGGGCAGCACTACATCAAAGTAGGCGCTGCAGGGGAGCGTCTACACACCAAAGTGGCCCGCATCAAAATAAGGGTGCCAGGAACAGCTGCAGATAGGGTCACAGGGCGGACTCAACAGCAAGCTGCTCCCTTAAAGGGCCCCTCCCAGACACACTTGCACTAAACAGCACAAGATCCACAGAGCCGACAACTGGTTGCAGACCCTGTGCCTGCAGCATGGATCCCCAGCTGCCGCAGCAGCAGCCAGAAGCCCTGGGCTAAGGTCTGCTGCCCACGGTGACCACAGAGCCCCACAGGGGCTGGAGAGACCTTCTCTCAACCCCTCAGCTGATGGCCACCATGGCGGACCCCGCTATTTCGATGTTGCGGGATGTGGATCGTCTACACGTGCCCTACTTCGACGTTCAACGTCGAAGTAGGGTGCTATTCCCATCTCCTCATGAGGATAGGGACTTTGACGTCTCACTGCCTTATGTCGATTTCAACTTCGAAATAGCGCTCGCCACGTGTAGACGTGGCGGGCGCTATTTCGAAGTTGGCGTGGCTACTTCAAAGTAGCCGGCACGTGTAGACGCGGCTCATGAGGAAGATGAGAGAAAAGAGGTAGAGAGGGGAGGAGGAAGTGGCAAGAATGTGACACTTCAGGTTTTAGTTTTGGTCATCTGCTGGCCTGTATCACTTGGATTGCCTGGTGGAGATATGCTTTATGTCTCTCTGATAACTGAAGCAACCTTTCAAATGCAGCAGTTTCTGATGAGTCTGGGACCTGTTGCTCCAGACCAGATGTCAGATTTCTAGATGTGGTTAATTCACACAACTTGCACTTTTCTCATACATGACAGGCTAGGTTGCCTGGCTGGCTATGATAACCACTAGAAAGCTGTGTCTACACGTGCACGCTACTTCGAAGTAGCGGCACTAACTTCGAAAAAGCGCCCGTCGCGGCTACACGCGTCGGGCGCTATTTCGAAGTTAACTTCGACGTTAGGCGGCGAGACGTCGAAGTCGCTAACCTCATGAGGGGATCGGAATAGCGCCCTACTTCGACGTTCAACGTCGAAGTAGGGACCGTGTAGACAATCCGCTTCCTGCAACGTCGAAATTGCCTGGTCCTCCATGGCGGCCATCAGCTGGGGGGTTGAGAGATGCTCTCTCTCCAGCCCCTGCGGGGCTCTATGGTCACCGTGGGCAGCAGCCCTTAGCCCAGGGCTTCTGGCTGCTGCTGCGGCAGCTGGGGATCCATGCTGCAGGCACAGGGTCTGCAACCAGTTGTCGGCTCTGTGTATCTTGTGTTGTTTAGTGCAACTGTGTCTGGGAGGGGCCCTTTAAGGGAGCGGCTTGCTGTTGAGTCCACCCTGTGACCCTGTCTGCAGCTGTGCCTGGCACCCTTATTTCGATGTGTGCTACTTTGGCGTGTAGACGTACCCTCGCAGCGCCTATTTCGATGTGGTGCCGCGCAACGTCGAAGTTGAACATCGACGTTGCCAGCCCTGGAGGACGTGTAGACGTTATTCATCGAAATAGCCTATTTCGATGTTGCTACATCTAAATAAGCTATTTCGATGTTGGCTTCACGTGTAGACGTAGCCGAAAAGTAATAGGCTTTTGTTCTGGACACTCTTGTTGCCCAATGTCTTACTCCATAATTGATGATGAGCAGCAACCTGGAACTAGGATGGACTGATACAGTATTTCTACCATGTAGCTGAAATGTCAAGAGCTTAGAGAGATTCTGAAGCTAGTGAGCAGCTGTGTAAACACTTCTGGAATTAGGACAGCTCTTGAAACATTGGTCTCAAACACAATAGTAGCATTTAATCAAACACATTAACATTTTAAACAACAGAGCAAGGATAGCAGCTTGTCTGTACAAAGAACAGAATAATAACAATGCATGTGAGACCCTATGGTGAGGTAAATTCACAGAGCTCCATTGTTGTCAGTTAGCCTCCATATGCCCTTCTGGTATCTCTGAGGAGCATTTGGGCAGTTCTGGAAGGTGTAGTATGGGCCATGTGCAAGTGCTTTTACCATAGTGTCTGTAGAGATATCCTAAAAAGGGAGGGGAATTGAACCGGCTCAGTCACTGCCACCATCTCATAAAAGGTGCATCCATAGGTGCACTCATACCATTATACTCTGAGACTCAAGCAACATGGCTTGTCCACCTCCAAAGAGTCTGCTGATATGGTGCAGTTTCTTACCTCTAGTAGAAGGAGAAACACCCTGAAAGCAGGAAAGAATTGAAAAATAGACTCAAGATTTAATGCCACTTCACTGCTACATTAGGAAAGAAAACCATGCACCCTGCTTTTGTTCATTTATTTTATTCTCTGCAGCTCCCAGTGCACAGATCTGCCTAGTCCTTTTTGGACTCAGTGCTGTATTCTAAGACAGTAACTCTTACAACATGTTAAGTTCTGAGAACCTTCCACTAGCATATTAACCTCTGTCCTGTGCAATTCATTCCTTGCCGTCCCTTCACATGGGGAGAATTGTGTGTGCAGTGGAGATTTTTCATAACTTTATTTTTAAATTTTCACGCTGTTAGCTTTTATGTTAGAGAAGGCAGGCTGAAGAAGTGCATCTGGCACTGGGAATGGATGATGGATGATGTTAACAACAACAGTCATTCATCCCTGTGCAAGTTTGTTCTACCGTCTTGAACTGGACTTCAAGAAACCTCTCCCTTTTACAAATATAAGGCCAACAGACCTTGGCAGGAGAGAATTAACCTGTGACTTTAGTAGCTAAAGCCCTGTGCTGTGCCACATTAGCTAAAGGCCAGCTGGGTTTCAGCCAAGCCAGTAGAGCAGAGACTTCGCTCCCCCAAGTACCTTATCTCAGTGCTTCTGGGGTTACATACATATGACCTTTACTCTTATGACCAGTTTCAGAGAAGCCACTGTGTTAGGCTATGGTTGCACTACAGCACTCTGTTGACAGAAGTCACTGTCAGAAGCAATTTCCCAACAAAACTTCAGTTGACAGAATGCGGCCACACACAAAAGCCAATCAGAAGAGTGCTCTACTGTGTTGACAAAGCAGCTGGACTGCCTGGCAACTCTCTCGACAATGCAGGCACCTGGAAGCACAATAGACAGGGCTGCCCATAGATCTGGGTGCTCTGTCTGATAAGAGAAGCCTCTGCCTCCACCCCCACCCCGCAGCCCCACAGTGTCCACATAGTTTTTTTGGTTAACAGAATCTGTCAACAGCAGCATTATGCCTAATGGTTTTGAGGTAGAACACTGCCGGCGAAAGTACTTAGTTTTGTCAACAAACTGTTGACAAAATGCATTTTGTGTGTGGACGTTCCACCAGTTTTGTCAACAAAACTGGGGTTTTGTTGGAAAAACTCACTAGTGTAACTGTAGCCTTAGCCTGTTTCAGCAAAAACAACAAGGGTTCTGTTAGCACCTTAAAGACGAACAATTGTATTATGGCATAAGCTTTCTTGAGTTGAAGCTCACTTTGTCAGAGGCACGAAGTGAAAGAAACAAATAGTAGGGATAGAAATGTAGGAATGTTACATCAGAGCTAATTCAGTCAGGGTGGATGTGGCCCACTTCTAACTCTCATAGGTTACATGTATACTGGGCTACAGCTACACTAGAGTTTTGCAGACAAAACTTGAGGATCGTCTGCACACAAAATGCATTTTGTTGACAAAAACTGCTGACAAAAAAGCTGTGTAGACGACATTCTGGGGGCCCTTTTGTTGTCACAGAGGAGCAAAAGATTAATACACATGCATAGACAAGATCTGTAAACAGTAGTTTTCTTGAACATCTCTTCTGACAGACACACATGTTGACAGATGCTTCTAGTGTAGACATAGCCTACAGAGTTTTGTGGACAAAACCATGTTTTCAATCAACAAAACTTGCAGAACATCTACGCACACATATCAACAAAACTCAGCGCTTCTGCTGGCAGCATTCAGCTTCTCTGTGATGAGGAATAATGCCTTTGTCATCAGTCAGTTTTTGTTGACAAAAAAGCTGTGATGGTGCTCTGGGGAGCCCTTAGTCGATAGCCCTGTTTAACGAATCGGTCTTTCTGTTGAGAGAGTGGGCAGGCAGTCCGGGTGCTCTCTGTTCACACAGGAGATTGGTCTTTTGATCCACTTTTGTGTGTGGATGTAATCTGTTGCCAGAAGTTTTGCCAGATGTTAACTTCTATTGACAGATCACTGTAATGTAGATGTAACCACAAGAGGGTGAACGTATATACAAGGGAAAATGAGTTATTGTAGTGAGAGCACTATTCTCCCACCATACTTGACAAGACCATTTCAGCCTCAGTATGTTCTCAGCTCATTCATACATTTGTTTGTCTTTTGCATGCTCAGACTAAATTCTTTGGGGGGGAAAAGGCTGTCTGATTAGATTTGTATACAGCATCAAATGCACTGATGTACTGAGCCCTGATTTTTGGCCTCTAAACCTGAACACCTCATTAGCATTAAAGTATTTAGCTTCATAAAATGCCTGGAAGATAAAGAAGAGGGAAACTGAGGCACATAATGGCTAAGTGACTTTGGGCAGGTTGGATAATTGAACCTGGGTCCCCCGAGACCTATGTGGGCACCTTAACCACCTCCACCCTTGAAAAAATCTGTAGGAGTTTTGACCCTAAGTCTTTTCAGGACTTTGGAATGTCTCACAGAATAAATAGTCATTGTTACAAGTACAGGATGCAAATACTGGAGGCAGAAGCAGGTTAGCAGAGCCAGAACCAAGAAGTTTCTGAGGGAAGAGATCTCTCCCCTCTCCTCTCCAGAGGACTGAGGAGAAACTAAAATTGTGAATGTGGTGATGTATGAAACAGGTGGTGGGATGAGCAATATAAACCGATGACACAGTGATGTTTAACAAGGGACTGTCCCTGAACAGTCTGTGTAGACAGAGCAAAAGATGGGAGTGGTCTCTTACCTTGTCACACAGACCCTTACTATTGAACAGCCATTTCCCCTCCCTCACCCTGCTCTTTTGTGAAGTGACATTTGCAGGATGTGTCCCAAAGCTACAGAATGTTACTTGCCAGCCAGCTATAGAAGGATGGTAATAAGTGGCTGAAAAGTCATTCCCTTCCGCAAAAAGGGACACTATGTTTAGAGGTGTCCATCTACTTGTCTTGGTCCCTTCATTGGAATATCTGAGCACTTCACGGTTTTGTCCTCACAGTGTTCCTGTAATCTGGGAAATCATTGCTATCCCCATGTGACCAGAGTGGAATTGAGATGCAGTGTGCAATTGGCTTGCCTAGAGTCACACAGGGACTCTGAAGCAAAGTGAGACCAAATTTACTGGGAGCCAGTTGTGTCCCTTGACTACAAAATCATTCTTCTTCCAATATTAGTACAGAAATGAATAAAATATGAGTTAATATGTATAATTAATACATGCGTAAGTGACTTTGTTTATTTATTTACCATGCAAATATATGCTGCACAAGACATTACCTCAGAATAATATGTTAAGGATCTTGGAAGACAGCTGGGTGATATCTGCATGGAGAAAGGTCAGCTGTTGGTTATGGAGACCCAGGAAACCAATGACCACTTCCTTTGACTTCAGTGTTTTAGGAAGTGTCACAAAGGACTTTCATCTATAAGTATTTTGAGAAAGGAGCCTATGCAGCTGTAAGCACCATTAGTTCATAAGACATAAATCATATCTGAAAACCCAGTTGGCTTTCTTGATGTAATTACAGGGTGAGTGAGGAAAATGCAATGTGTGGTTGTAACATCTTTAATTTAAGCAAAGCTTTTTACACATTAATTTGTAAAAACTGGGACACAGTGGAAACACTCTGATGTGATTAACCTTGGCTGGCAAATCCCACTGCTAGTGGAGAAGCTTGATAGCGGACAGTGAGGTCAGAAGTGGTAACTGCTCTGAGCAATGTTATTGGGGCAAAACGGCCAGCAGCTATAAGCTTTGGCTCAGATCAGATCATACCAGGTAAGATCTCAGGGATCAGATATAGAACCTGTATTTTTAAAATATTCCTCACTATAATATACTAGTTGCTTATCCACCCTAATCTCCAGAAATATCTTGGGAGAGACTGCAGATATTGAGAGGACACATCAAAACAGTTGAACGATCTGGCTAGCTTAGAGACATGAGGACTATGAATGAGATGAAGTGTTAATACAGAAATATGTAGCCATCATGGGAGACCAACTTTCTAAGGCAGATCATCTCTCTTAGGCTGGGTCTATGCTACAGAGTTTTGTCGACAGAAGTTACCATTGGGACATATTTCCTCTGTTGACAGAATGCGTCCACACTTAATAGTGGCTCCCTTAGTCGGCACCCTCTGTTGACAAAGAGTGGCCAGACTGCCCGGCCCTCTGTCAACAGAATAACCAACTGGAAGCTCTGTGAACAAGGCTGCCCAGTGAACCAGAAGCCATCTCTGTTGATGGAGGGCCACCTGGAGCATCTACACTGTTTTTTGGCCGACAGAACCTGTTGACAGAGGCATTATGCCTTGTACGGGAGTGATTTGACTCTCCTGAGAAAATTGCTGCATTCTGCCAACAGTTTCTCAACAGAACACATTTGTAGTGTGGCTGCTGTGTGAATTGTGACCTAGTGGTCAAGTCCAGGAGTTGGGGGTACTGCCTAGTGGTCAAGTCCAGGGGCCAGCTGTAGCACTGAGACAGTTCAAGTCTTCAGGATTGCAGGTACAGGAACCAGGCTCTGCTGGTCCTTCATGTTGCAACCCAGGGCACTAGGGCAGCCACTTCAGGCATGAGCCCAAGGCCCATGGTATCACCCAGCCTGCTCCCTTTGTTAATTTCTACTGTCTCCCTTGCTGCTCCAGAAGTACCCTGAAGACCTGACTCTAGGACTGCAATGAGTTTACCTAAAAGTAGATAAGGAGGTTCCTTTCTGCACTCATGAACAGATGGTCTGCTATCTTCTCTGCAATGGCTGGTGACTCTAGCTTAAGTTTGTTTCAAAGCAGTGTGGGACTCCTACTGGATTTCTGAAGGTGTTACGACTGCCTATCTGCTCCCTTGCACTGAGTCCTTTTAAGGGCCACCACCACCAAAATCATGTCCAGCAGACACAGTAGGGCAAGATCCTCCTGTGACCAAAGCTTGTCCTTACCCCTTGTTCCCTGATATGGGTTTGTACATCTCAGCACAGCAGGGGAATATACGAATGGAAAATCAAAAGAGGATTGAGTTTTTCTTCCAGAAGAAAGGAAATCCCCACTATAAGGTTGCATTATAGTTACTGTGTGAAATAGAATTACAGTAAACCCTCCATTTTATCGACCCTGATTTAGCAGACTTTGGGAACGATGGATGTCCGGCAGCACCCTGAGCACCCGTTGTTCCTCAAGTCTGCTTAATCCACCAGCCTGGGACTGCTGATGGAGCCGCCATTTGCTCCTCCCACCAGGGGTGGGGAGTGTACTTGGGCAGATGGCACTCACATACACGCCCCATCCATGGTGGGAGGAGCGTGTGGTGGCTCCAGTGGTGGTGGCTGCTCCTCCAGCCACGTGGCAGGATCAGCAGCTGCAGCTGCGGCAGGGTCTCTAACTCCAGCTGTGGGTCTAGCAGCTCCAGCCACAGTGGCAGGCTCCAGCAGGTGACTCTGGTGAGTCGCAGGTGTTTTTTTTTTTGAGTAGGAAGGTGGGAGATGGGTCAGAGGAGCCTGGTGGGGTGGGTGGGCAGTAAATCCTCATATTTGGTGGAGTTTTCGGTTTAATGGAAACCCCTCACCCCCATTAGTCCATTAAATCGAAGGTTTACTGTAATGCCATTTAATGTAGTGGTGGAACAGCAGCATCAAATTGATGTAATACAGTAGTGAATGAGGACCATTGTCTACTCCTCTCTACAAGTAGATGCTATTGCTGTGTAGCTGAAAGAATAAAACATGGAGGACATGATTCCCTTCTCCTATAAAGGTTTATGTCATGGAATAGCTTCATTGATGTCCATGAAGTTCCTCATGACTTACATCAAAAGGGCAGCATACCTGGATCCTTAGCATTCACATTGTGCATGGTTTCCACAAATGACAGAGGAAGAAAATCAGGTGAGGGGAAAGGATCTAAGATGGAGTATGTGTAACCCACACATCTAGACCACTTACACAGGGAAAGAGTGAGTCTACTCTACAGCCTGAGCTAAGCACGAGCTGGCTTTTAGCTCAAACTGTAGAAGCTCATTCACAGAGGTCCAAGGTTCAAGTGCGCCTGTGGGCGGTTAACAAGTAAGGTCTCAGCCAGGACTTCAACTGGGTCTCTGAAGTGTGGGACACACATCCTCAGCTAGGGGGAGTATATAACCCACTTACCAAGGATTGTGGGTCACTGTCCCATAGAGTAGCATGTAGATCACTTACACAGCAAAAGACAGACTGTCTTCTGTAGTCTTAGCTGAGAGCTATAAAGCTCCAAAGGTCCCAGGTTCCAGTCTGCCTGTGAGCAGTTACACATGCTGGTGGTGAAGAGAAGGATGGAAAGGGGAGTAGAATCTTCATGCTAACCATGCTACAGCTGTTTGACAGGCAAGAGCAAATTAAAGCATCTGAACCATACCAAGAGTTGAGAGAAACTCTTAATTAAAATGTCACTGTATTTGGACAAAAGAGAGAAACCCTAACTGTAATAAGTGGGGGAATTAGACTCTGCAGCTGGTCAGTATGGAGTGAGAGAAGGCTGAAGTGAAAGCCAGAGTAACTTCTGCACACAAAGAAAGATATTTTAAACCATACTTAAGTAATCTTGACACACAGAATTAGGCAGGAAAGAAGAACAAATGTTACACTAGTGCACTGAGACTGGGCAATACATATCCATTACAGTGAGTGTGATCAGATAAGAAATCATATCCACACAGATGTTTTTTATCATCCATGCTTCTGATTTGTATTGTAAATCTTATGATATTTGGTGTGTTTCTTAAAGCCCTGTGTCTTGAAATCATGGGAGTACATGAGATTTTCAACTTACCATATAAAAACATGATTCTAACCCTCATGGTCTTCAAAAATGAGTCAAGATCATCCTATAGGTTAAAATCAGAAGATAAATAAAAAGTACCCAATTTGTATTATGTTTTTTTCAGTATTTTTAAGATAATCTCCTGAGTGTTTGGCTGTGGGGGGCAGTGGGCAGGGGCAGGGAAAGGTGACTCATGATAGTTGAATACTTGGATTGGTAGTATTGGAGATTATGTGCCAATGACCTCATCCAAGGCTTTTTGAGGTCAGTGGAAATTGTTGTCTTTAGCGTTTAAGGTGTTGTGGCTCAAGATCTAGAGATGATGATTTGTTATGAATAAATCTACTATAGCTCTTTATTTAGCACTGAAGTAACTGCTAGAGGCACCAGTCAAGATTAGAGCCACGTGGTGCTAGGCACTGTAGATGCTTGCACAGCCCCGCAGTGCTTTCAACTGAAATGAAAAAACACAGAAGATGGGTGTGGTGGAGAAGAGCTTCAGGTGAGCTAGTTGACTGTTATTTGAGGTTTCTTGGTTCGTGCATTATCTCTAAACTGGTTCTGATCTCGTGATAGTGTGAGTAACTTTCAGCCTATGGGAGATGGGCAAACTTTTCACTTTTGGTAAAATTCACCCTCTGTGGAGCTGGCCAACAAAAGGCCCGTGAAGTGGTATAATCACACATGCCCTCGAAATTAGATGTAAGTGCATTGAAAGAGATTCATGTGCCTTGTGCTGATCCTCAGGACGGTGTGCTCAGCTGTTGCCTAATGTGGGCAGGGCTGCAGCAGTTGAGGGCTAGTGAACAGGAGTAGCAAATGGGGGAGTTTTGTGAAAGAGTTCACCATATGGAGAAACTATCTGATTCCTCGGATGAATCACACAGGAAGTCATTCTTCCGCTCTATTCAGTGCTGATTAGGCCTCAGCTGGAGTACTGTGTCCAGTTCTGGGCACCACATTTCAAGAAAGATGTGGAGAAACTGGGGACAGTTCAGAGAAGAGTGACAAGAATGATTAAAGGTCTAGCCAACATGAGCTATGAGGGAACACTGAAAGAACTGGGTTTGTTTAGTTTAGAAGAATTTAGAAGACTTAGAGGGGACATGATAGCGGTTATCAAGTACCTAAACGAGAGTTGCAAGAAGGAGGGAGAAAAATTGTTCTCCTTGGCCTCTGAGGATAAGCCAAGGAGCAATGGACTTAAATTGCAGCAAGTGAGGTTTAGGTTGGACTTTAGGAAAAACTTCCTAATTGTCCGGTTGGTTAAACGCTTGAATAAATTACCTAGGGAAGTTGTGAAATCTCCATCACTGGAGATATTTAAGAGCAGATTAGACAGACATCTTTCAGGGATGGTCTAGAAGTTGCTTGGCCCTGCTGTGAGGGCAGGGAACCAGACTCAGTGACCTCTCAAGGTCTTTCCAGTTCTAAGCTATGTCTCCACTTACAAAAATCTTTGAAATGGCCATGCTAATGGTCCAATCAAAGAATACTAATGAGCTGTTGAAATGAATATTCAGTGCCTCATTAGCATGCCACTGGCTACAGCACTTTGAAAGTGCTGTGGTTCACTTGCCTGCAGCTTGTCTACATGGGAGTCCTTTTCAAAAGGACCCTGCCTACATCACACATATTCTAGAACTGGAAGGGACCTCAGAAGGTCATCTAGTTCAGTCCCCTGCCCACTTAGCAGGACCAAGCACCATCCCTGGCATCTATCTGCCCCCATCCCTAAATGGCCTCTTCAAGGATTGAACTCACAACTCTGGGTTTAGGAAGAGAACCCATGTTCAAGCCACTGAGCTAACCCTCCCCCTTGAAGTCTCCTTATTCCTATCAGCTAATTTCAATGTTGGCAGGGTCCTTTTGAAAAGGACCGCCATGTAGACAAGCCATGGGTGAGTGAACCGTGGCACTTTAAAAGTGCCATGGCTGGCAGCATGCTAACGAGGCACCGAATGTTCATTTCAGCACCTCATTAGTATTCTTTGATTTGGCCATTAGCATGGCCATTTCAAAGTTTTTTTGTAAGTGGAGACACAGCCCTAGTGTTCTATGATTCTATGATTGCATAAGTTGTCTGTTGTATGCTTGCTGGCTTGAAGATTATAGCATAGTCTATTTGGGAGCTGTGTAGTGAGTCAAGTGGCTGGCTATGCTAAATTGAAACCTTATTCTTGAGGCTCTAATCTAGTCTGAGCTGGATGCGGAGCCTAAGGAGGAGGAACTTTCTCAAGCTCTTGATGCTCTCTCCAACAGAAAAGCACCAGGAAACAACAGAATCCCATCTGAAGTACTGAAGGCAAGCAAGGCTGTGCTCATCCCCTCCCCTCTTTATGGGAAGAAGTGGTCTTTCGAAGAAGGGGTTTACTTTTGAAAAAGCCATGTCTATACTGCTTTTCTTCTTTTGAAAGAAGAATATGTAAGTTAGGTGTCAGATATGTAAATCTGCACCTCATTTGCATTTTGATTTCCCTCATTTGCATACTGCTTTCAAAAGGGGAATGCCAGTGTAGACGCAGCCATGGTGCTTATTTTGAAAGTGTGCCCATGTCAGATAAACTATTTTGAAAAGGGTCTGTTAAGACAAATGCAGCTGATCAGCAATACTAATGAGGTGGTGATATGTTTGCATTTTGAAAGCAGATTGTTCAACCCAGCAAGTGGCCATCATTATGCAAATGAGGCACTGAATATTCATACCAGTGCCTCATTAGCATTTTTGATCCACTGCATTTACATGCCCCTTCCAAAAGTTATTTCAAATTAGGCGCTATTCCTCCTGCAATGAGGTTTACTAATTTCAAAATAATGCACCAGCTATTTCAACTTTATTTCAAAATAGCAGTTGTGTAATGTAGACAACAGCAAAGTTATGTCAAAATAACAGCTGTTATCGCAAAATAACTTGGCTGTGTGGCTGTAGCCTGAGGGAAAGGTCCCAGGCCTGTGCATGCTACTTTTGTCTTAGCTCAGCACACAGGATGTGGCTTGCAGGATGTGGCTTGTGTTACAGCCAAATTGCCAATATAGACCTACTGTAACTTATTATAATAAACATATAATCAAAACTATAAGAAATGATTAATCTATATCTATATCTATATCTATATCTGTAAGCAAACAAGCAGGTTACCCTACAGGCTTCACAGGAGGGAGGGAAACATCATGTGCTACCCTGACCCCCAGCACTATCCTCATAATCCTTTGGCTGGAACCCCTCCCTCCCCCATCACCAAGTGGCATGTAGCACAAGGCCCCCAAGACCCAGCTGCTTTGAGCAGCCTGGGGTTGCAGCTGGCAGGGAACGTACCTGATGGTCCCAGCAGCTGACAGGACGGATACAAAGGCTAGGTGGGATGAATCTGGGCCATATTTTACCCACTCGTGATCTAGATAGCACTTGGTTCTGCCATGAGTGCAGGGGCATTGGACTTGAAGACATCTTGAGGTTTTGTCCAGTGCTTGTATTCTATGATCCTATGAGCTCTGTTAATGCCTCAGCTCTTTTGAAGAAACATATGACCAATTTCAAAAGGTTTTATATTTCACAGTTTGAAGGACTCTGGTCGTTAGACTGGTATTAATAGGCAAGCTCTGGTTTGTATTTCATAGCAAATTTCTTTCTACAGCCACCACTGCTGCATTAGGGTGCCAGGAAGGTTAAGTGTTTCTAGGGAGGTTTTTTTCAACACATCAGTATACAAAAACATGAGTGTGAGATTTTGTCTGGTGATCCAGTAGACATAGTATACTTAGATTTCCAGAAAACATTTGACACGGTCCCTCACCAAAGGCTCTTATGTAAATTAGGTGGTCATGGGATAGGAGGAAAGATCCTTTCATGGATTGGGAACTGGTTAAAAGACAGGAAACAAAGGGTAGGAATAAATGGTAAATTTTCACAATGGAAGGGGGTAACTAGTGGCGTTCCCCAAGAGTCAGTCCTGGGACCAATCTTGTTCAACTTATTTGTCAATGGTCTAGAGAAGGGGGTAAGCAGTGAGGTGGCAAAGTTTGCAGATGACACCAAACTGTTCAGGACTGTCAAAACCAAAGCAGACTGTGAAGAACTTCAAAAAGATCTGAGCAAACTGAGTGATTGGGAAGCAAAATGGCAAATGAAATTTAATGTGGGTAAGTGTAAGGTAATGCACATTGGGAAAAATAACCCCAATTATACATACAATATGATGGGGGCAAATTTAGCTAAAACAGGTCAGGAAAGGGAACTTGGAATTATAGTGGATAGTTCTCTGAAAACATCCAGGCAGTGTGCAGCGGCAGTCAGTAAAGCAAATAGGATGTTAGAAATAATTAAAAAAGGGATAGAAAATAAGACGAAGAATATCTTACTTCCCCTATATAAAACTATGGTACACCCACATCTTGAGTACTGCATGCAGATGTGGTCTCCTCACCTCAAAAAAGATATATTGGCATTAGAAAAGGTTCAGAAAAGGGCAACTAAAATGATTAAGGGTTTGGAACGGGTCCCATGTGAGGAGAGGCTAGAGAGACTGGGACGTCTCAATCTAGAAAAGAGGAGACTGAGGGGTGATATGATAGAGGTATATAAAATCATGAATGGTGTGGAGAAAGTGAATACAGAAAAGTTATTTACTTGTTCCCATAGTATAAGAACTAGAGGACACCAAATGAAATTAATGGGTAGCAGGTTCAAAACTAATAAAAGTTTTTCTTCACACAGCGCACAGTCAACCTGTGGAACTCCTTACCAGAGGATGCTGTGAAGGCCAGGACTCTAACAGAGTTTAAAAAAGAGCTCGATAAATGTTTGGAGGTTAGGTCTATAGATGGCTATCAGCAAGGGGTAAGGTATGGTGCCTAGCCTTTTGTCGCAAGCGGGAGATGGATGGCAGGAGACAAATCGCTTGATCATTGTCTTCAGTTCACCTCCTCTGGGGCACCTGGCATTGCCTACTGTACTGGGCTAGATGGACCTTTGGTCTGACTCAGTATGGCCGTTCTTATGTTCTTATGACAGAAAGCTCCACAGAGGAGGAAATACCCTTTAGTTTTATCCTATTAACTGAGACAGGCACAATTATGTAAGCTGCGGTTTCATAACAGTTCATTTTTTTATTGTTTTTTCCCCAAAGGCTCACAGCACTGGAGAGCATCATTACATTTTGCCATATTTTTCCCCTTTGTGCAAACTGTCATTATTTTACATGTGGTTGTGGGAAAAGATTTAATTAATCAAATCCTTTACCCTTGCAGGAGATGTTACTTTTTCTCCTCTCTTGATCTTGAAGTGCTCTTTGTTTTTGTTGGAGGAGGTGATCTCAAAGAGACAGCACAAAACAAAAATTTCGTCCTGAGTTTCAAGGTAATAAAATATAGCACAGCCTGTTTTAATCATCTAAGGGACCAGAAAATGTCAGTAACTTAGCTGAAGCAATTTTTAAGCAAAGGTCAAACAAAACACAGAAACTACATAATATAATGTGAAGTGGTTGCTTTTGACAGCTATATCCCAGGGAAGAGATTCTTAATGGCTTTTCCACTGTGGTTACAGTACTTTCACTGGTTTTCCCTTTTCTGGGGCTTATACTACCAAAGTTGAAGTTACGTTAGGACACTGTGAGCCAGATCCTTATTTGCTATGTACTTGCATATTTCCACTTCATTTGGGCTACTTCCATTTATACCATCTAAATATTGAAACCATAGACAAGTATGGGACTTTTGGTTTGATTATAAACTTGTGGAATGAATAAGATTAACGTGGAACAAAAATTAAATAAATGCAACAATAGCTAATAAAGTTCCATGTGGAGAAGATATTTACTAAGCGGTTCTGGACTTTCTGAGGTAGATGCATGTTATTTGCCTGTGAAGTGGAAGATATATTTCCTCTCATACAGCTGCTGCATAAAGGGAAGCAAGAGAAGCAAAACACATTGGCTGTGAGATTTGTTGACAGAAGGGGTCTTCTGTCAGCATAATTCAGGGAACTTCTACATGCATAAGCTGTGTCTACACTAGTCCCTTCTTTTTGGAAGGGGCATGGTCATGACCGAGGTTGGAGGATACTAATGAGGTGCTTCCATGAATATTCAGTGCCTCATTAGCATAACGGTGGCCACGGCAATTCGAAAGTGCCCTGTAGACAGGGACCTTTTGAAAGTACTCCCCAGTCTTTGAAAGCCCCTTCTTCCTCTCTGTTGTTATTAGCATCTTCCGATCTTGTTCACTACCATGCCTCTTCCTTCTACACCAAACTAAGTGTAGCCACAGCTATAGGCTATATCAACACTAGCAGCATCTGTTGACAGTGAAATGTCAAGGACGTGGCTACACTAGCACCCCCCCTTTTGAAACAGGGATGCTAATGAGCCACTTCGGCAGATGCTAATAAGACGATGCCTTGCTTATGCAGAGCCTAGCTTAATGGAAGCTGTGTGCATTTCGAAACTGCGGTTTTAGAAACACACGCTACTGGTGTAGGTGGGGGCCATTCGAAAGGACCCCTGGACTTTGAAAGCCCCTTCTTCCCATTTTGTTTTGGGAAGAAGGGGCTTTCAAAATCAGATTTTTTTTTCGAAAAGTCCCTGGCTACATGGGCAGCATGCGTTTTGAAACTGGGAGTTTTGAAGTGCTTGTGGCAGCCATTATGCTAATGAGGGCTGCATATTCATGGAAGCACCTCATTAACATATTCCAAAGTTCCATATTAACATAGCCCTTCCAAAAGGAGGGGCTAGTATGGTCATTGCCATTATGAAATACACTTTTGTGTGTAGTAGCCCCATTTCAAAATAGCTATTTTGGAATAGCTTATTTCTAAATAAGGCTGCCGAGTAGACATAGCCCCAGATAGCAAAGTCCACGCACTTATATTCAGGACCTTTCACCTAGATTAAAGCAGCCTCCAATGGAATAGAGGCTTCCAAGAATACCCTCAAACTTAGCGGGTACATTGTTACTTAGAAAACCCTAAAAAAATCAGTTAAGACCAGACTAACTAGGTAGATCAAAAATAATAAATGAGACAGACAGCCACAAAAGGGCCTTGCTAAAAATTAATGTATATCACAGAATCACAGGGCTGGAAGGGACCTCAGGAGGTCATCTAGTCCAGCCCCCTGCTTCAAGCAGGATCAACCTCCACTAAGTCATCCCAACCAGGACCTTGTCCAGCTGGGTTAAAAACCTCGAGCAATGGAGAAACGACCACATCTCTAGGCAACGCATTCCAATGCTTCACCACCCTCCTGGTGAAGTAGTTTTTCATAATATCTAACCTATGCCTCTCCTTCTTCAACTTCAGACCATTACTCCATTACTGCCATCTGACAACACTGAGAAGAGTTTCTCACTCTCTTCTTTAGAGGTCCCCTTCAGTAAGTTGAAGGCTGCTATTAAATCACCCCTAAGTCTTCTCTCCTGTAAACTAAACAAGCCCAAATCCCTCAGCCTATCCTCATAGATCTTGTTCTTCAGCCCCTTAATCATTTTTGTTGCCTTTCTGCTAAACCTGCTCCAGCAAAACCACATCCTTTTTATAATGGGGAGCCCAAAACTGGACACAATATTCCAGATGTGGCCTCACCAGTGCCGAATAAAGAGGAATAATTACTTCTCTAGATCTGCTCAAAATACTCCTCCTAATGCACACTAGTATGCCATTAGACTTCTTGGCTACAAGGGCACACTGTTTTCTCTTATCCAGCCTTTCATCCACCATAACCCCTAGGGTCCCTTTCCATTGTACTGCTGCTGAGCCATTTGGTCCCTAGCTTACAACAATGCTTGGGATTCTTCCGCCTCTACCCTACAACGTAGCTACCTCTCCCCCTAGTTTTGTATCATCCACAAACTTGCTGAGGATGCAATCCAGTCCCTCATCCAGGTCATTAATAAAGATGTTGAATAACAGGGGCCCCAGAACTGAGCCTTGTGGCACTCTGCTTGGAACCGACTGCCATCAAGATATTGAGCCATTGAGCCATCAAACCAGCTTTCTATCCATTTTATAGTCCACGGATCCAATCCATATTTCCTTAACTTATGGACAAGAATGTTGTGGGAGACTGTATCAAAAGCTTTGCTGCAATCAAGGTATATAATATCCACAGACTTCCCCATGTCTGCAGAGCCCGTTACATCATCATAGGAGCTAATCAGATTGGTTGGGCAGGACTTGCTCCGGTGAATCCATGTTGTGTACTTTTGATCACTTTCCCCTCCTCCAAGTGCTCCAAAATGGATTCCTTGAGGATTCCCTCCATTATTTTCCCAGGGATTGAGGTAAGCCTGACCCGTCTATAGTTCCCTGGATTGTCCTTTCCTTTTTTTTAAAGATGGGCACTACATTTGCCTTTTTCCAGTCATCCAGTATCTCCACTGATCTCCAAGAGTCTTCAAAGATAATGGCCAAAGGTTCAGCAATGACCTCTGCCAAGTCCCTCAGTACCCTTGTGTGCATTAAATCCAGACCCACGGATTTGTGTACATCTAGTTTTTCTAGAGAGCTCAGACCTTGTTTCTTCCCCACAGATGGCTGCCCTCCGCCTTCCCATACTGCATTGTCTAGAACTGTCGTGTGGAAGTTGAATTTGTCCACGAAGACTGAGGCAAAAAAAGCATTGAGTACCTCAGCTTTTCCTACATCATCTCTTGCTAGGTTACATCCATCATCCAGTAACGGCCCCACACCTTCTCTGATAACCCGTTTATTGTTAACATGCCTGTAGAAACCCTTCTTGTTACTCTTCACATCCCTTGCCAGCTTCAGTTCTAATTGTGCTTTCGCTTTCCTGATTACTTCCCAGCATTCTCCAGCCGTATGTTTATACTCCTCCTTACTCAACCTTCCATGTTTCCATTTCTTGTATGCATCCTTTTTGAGTTTCAGCTGACTAAGGATTTCCCTGTTAAGCCAAGCCGGTTGCCTACCATGTTTGCGTTTCTTATTATGCAGTACGATGGTTTGTTCCTGTGCCTTCAGTAAGACTTCTTTAAAATACTGCCAGTTCTCTTGGACTTTTTTCCCCTTCATCTTCATTTCCCAAGGGATCCTGCTCATCCATTCTCTCAGGCAGTAGTCTGCTCTTTTGAAATCAATGGTCCGTATGTTACTGCTCACCCTTTTTCCTTTTGTCCGGAATCTAAAATCTACGATCTCATGGTCACTGCAGCTCAGGTTTCCACCCACTTCTATTTCTCCTACTCATTCTTCCCTGTTTTAAAGATGGGCACTACATTTGCCCTCAAGCGGCACACGGCCCCTGATCAGTTCTTTCAGCACTTGTACCAAGAAGTTATCCCCAACATTCTCCAAAAACTTCCTGGATTGTTTGTGTGCTGATATATTGGTCTCCCAACAAATGTCCAGATGATTAAAGTCTCCCATGAGAACCAGGGCCAGATTAATAATATACTGAATTATAGAAAGAAACACTCCAGTGAGTGGCTTTAGAACCCCTTGCTGGCAGGTGGGGGCTGGATTAGAGGTAGGATGGGGCACCTCCTGCTCCAAACGTCGACCATGCAGAATTGCCATGACACCCCTGCCACCGCCCAGCCACGGCCCAGCTTGGCCCCAGAACTGCTTAGGCAGTGGCAGCTTCAGCCATGCCTGCCCTGGTCTGCCCCTGACATTGCAGTGGCTGGCTGGCAGTGTGGGGGTAAGCAAAGAGGCGGGGTGCAAGAAAGTAGGGTCTGCCCGGACTCAACTCAAATTAAGATGAAAACACCTAAGTCAAGTCTGAAATAGTGGGGGTACACTGTATATGTAAGATGTGAATTCCCTACCTAGCTTATGAAACTGGGGTGGTTGAGATTGTGCTGAATGCACTGATAAACTATATTAATGAATATACAAGAGTGCCCATAGGTGAGGGTTGCAAATGGGCATATCAGCCTTCCCAGTCATAGAATAATTGTATGCTGGGCCTGATCCTGGCACAAAGGCTCTATCAACCCTAAAGGTGGGAACCGGCAATTCATAAATAATCTAAGATCAGGCAACGCTTGCAAGTGGTGCAGAGATGCACATGGCCCCAGCAGCCAGCAACTTTGAGCAGCCTGGAGCTGAGGCTGATGGGAGCCTGTGAGAAGGTACTGCTCTGGCTTACTGGCTGGAAGCCACTTGCTGGTAAGCCCTTCCTGGCCAGAGACTGCATCTGCCAACCCACCCTCACCCAAACCCTCTGCACCTGCCCTGCTTCACATCACCCCTCCCTCCCAGACCCTGCAACCACTCCTGCACACCACCCCCAGGCCAGAATAGTTTTTCTCCCACCTCTAGAGCTAGTGAAGCATGACGGCCTTATGTTGGCACCCTGGGTAGCAGCTTCACCTCTCAAATCCCAGCTCTGCAGCACATTTCCTGTGTGTTGTATATGGACTCAGCAGGGGAGGCTGATGTGGAGGAGAGCTGATTTAAGCACAGCTGACTGCTGGGGAGACTGTCTCACCAATGCAGGGATGAGTTTTTCAGCTCACACTAAATTCCCGAGAAACCTTCCCTTCAATCTCCATGGTAATATTTACTCCAACTTCCACCCTGAGTGTAACTGCACTGCTGATACAGTCAGTAACTTCTTCCAAACCCCTTCATTGCACATTCCAGCAGCTAACTTGTTACATGGAAACCACCTTAATTTGTGTCCTAAATGACAGTGCTCTGACAACCTCCTTAGAGCATCAATAAACCATGCTACCAGCTCTTCATTTCCCTGATGTTGCTGGTAGAACTGACATCATTGGTATCATCAGTGGGAGAGGAGGAAAAAGTTCGTAGACTGCAGCTAAAGCAGCAATGAAAGTGGCATTTCTGGCCACAGCTGGAGTGAGAGGGGACAAGCTGCAGTCCATATACCTTGAGAGCCATCACTGTGGGCAGAATTAAACTCACCCTTTTGGAATGATATTGTAGGATACAAATTGCTCAGTACATTCAGCACCATGATTTGCGACTGTCATCAAGTTCTCCATCATTTTCCAGAAAATTTGACATTTTCTCTGCTCTTCTTTTGGACTTCACACCTTCTGGAGAGCTTCTCTTCTGCGGAGGAAATTAAGAAAAAAAAAATAGTGTACTATCCGTACTAGATCATCCCCTGCTGGCCACTCACTCATATTGCAAGCTGTGGGATTCTTCCTTTAGCTATAGTTGGGCTCCCTCTGCTGGTGATAGTAACAGAGAGAGAAAGCCGTGTTAGTCTATATTCTATCAAAATGAAAAAACAGTCCAGTAGCACTTCAAAGACTAACAAAATAGTAGACTCTCAGTGTAGGTTAATCTATATGCCTGCCTGCCTGACTGCATTTGGTCAGACAATATGGCTGCTTCCATTCCCCTCACTGCTTTGTTTGCAAAAGATCTGGGCACTAGCCTGCCCTTTTGCTCTGTTTTTAATTGTCAAAATCCCTCCCTCCAGCTGAGATATTCATGTTGTCCCAGCAGCAACAGCATCAGTCTGTCACCTTGTCCTTCTGGGTGAACTTCCCCCTCTTTCTTATGGGCAGTGCTGAATTTCTGCCAGGACTTGCCAGGGCTGAGGCCCGGCAGCTCTGTGATTGCCAGTTCATAGCCCCAGCATGTCTGGGCTTTCTGCAGCAGTTATGAATGAAAAAAAATTGCTTGAGCCCCAGCACTTTCTTTCATTACAAATGCAGCACTAGCTGTGGGACAGACAACCTTCATTGGCTAATGTTATCTTTGGACCCAGCAGAGCAGGTGGGGTGAAAACATAGGTGTCTACTGTGCAGGCTCTGTTGTTCTGGCAGCAAAACTGAAACTCACACAAAAATGAGGCTTGTACTGGGGAGAGTGCACTGCTCATCCATTTAACATCATGGTTTCTGTGCACTCTTAATTTAAAACAATCAAACAAACAATCAAAAAAATCAGCTTTGGAAGATGCTCAGAAATCCTGAGGTCCATCAGGACCTGCAAAAATAGCAGAATTCAGAGAATGCTACTACCTGGCCAATGAAAATGATACAAAACAGCCAAAGGATTCTATGGACTTTAAATATGAGTGCGGCCTCCTACAATCTAGTTGCCTCTATTCTTCAGGTCTCTGGAAGGAAGATAAGTGGCAATTCAGTTTAACAGGGTTATGTTCCAATGGATGAAGCCGCGGTGTGGAAGCTGGGCAACTTGGGTTCTGATGCCAGCTCTGTTGCAGATCTTGGACAAATCAATTCACTTCTGTTTTCTCTCCAACCCACCGTTTGTCTTATTTGCTTCATCCAGACCCTCTTAGCAGCAGGGAATTTGGCCCAGATTTTTAATGGCATTTCTGGGCTCTGTATTGCACTGCCTAACGGATTTTGGAGCCTCTCCTTTGAAAAAAGGGAATTCCAATGCTGAGCCTAGCAAGGCCTCAGTGTCTTTTTAAAATCTGGACTTGTGTGTTTATGTGGAGCCTTGTACAACGGAGCCCTCATCTTTATCAGACCACCTAGATCTGGCCATGAAGGGGTCTGAAAGCACAGGGTTTGAGTGGATGGGAAAGTAGCTGCCTGTACCAGGGTCCTTCCTCCTGCAGCTGAGGAATGATGGGAGCAGGGAGTGGTGGAGCATTTGCTTCTTGCAACTGGTGGAGAAATCTGGGAGTGGGATTGACCTAGCCCCAGATAACGTGCAGGGGAAGAGGAAGTTCTGTCCTCCCCGGCCCAGCTGGAACTAGCAGCTGAGCCTAGTTTAGCATAGGAACTGCTAGTTCTGTCTTCTCCAGTCCCTCCCCTTGCACAACAGTAGTTTACCTTTCTGCTGGTCACCTTGGGTACCCAAAATATACTTCTGGGAGGGTTGCATGAGTGATTGATTTTCCTTTATTGCCTTAATCACAAAGTCATTTTTCTATGGGGAAGTAAAGAAATTGGTAGAGGACAAATTCTGGGCATGCACAGGGTATAGAATTCCAATTGGAGTAGAATCAGAGATAAGAGGTCATTCCTGCACTGTGTTTAGGAAGAAGGGTTCTTTCAAAGACGGGAGTTACTTTCGAAAGAGCCGTGTCTACACTGCTTTTCTTCTTTCAAAAGAAGAATATGCAAATGAGGTGCCAGATATGTAAATCTACACCTCATTTGCCTTTTTGGTTTCTCTCATTTGCATGCCTCTTTCAAAAGAGGAATGCTAGTGTAGACGTAGCCACAGGGAATAGGAGCTATTTCAAAATAGGGTGCCTCCAGCCCACACAGGGTACCCTGATGGCCAATCAGTGTGAATGCCCTATACTGAACTAGCTGAGTGCTATTTCAATATGCATTTTGTGTGTAGATGCGCTATTTTGAAATAAGCTATTCTGGAAAAATCTCTTCTGAAATAACACTGCTGTGTAGACATAGGCCCAATGAGAAGGGCAGAAGAAGTTCTCTGTGGCAGGAGGGAGGTGAAACAATGGAGTGTAAGCCACCCGGGTCAGAAAACCTAGTGCAAGGCAAGAACAGTAAGTAGAAAGGTGCCATGCCAAACTTTGATGAATGCTGCAAAGTGCTGAGACCATCATGAACTCCCACTGACTTCATTCTTAGCTTTGAAGAACTTCTGAAACTTGCAGAATCAAGTCCCTAAATTGGGTACTTCACTACCCACTGTTCTATTTGCATGCAAAGGAATAGTAAAAGCTAATGAATAATGGGCCAAATCCTCATCTGATGTCAATCAATGAAGCTGTGGTGATGTAGCCAATTGTGTATCATTCTTATAATGGGACATGACTATGTAGCAGGCTCTGACAAATAAATGTGGGCCATTCTCATTTAAAACCTTTCATCATGGTTCAGAATGTATACAAATACCTTGGCATTCTTAATCCAACAGATGCAATTGAGACAAGGGCTAAGGGAGCTTCAAACCATCAGAAGGGAAATCAGAATGGAGTCCTGTGCTTCAGAGCTGAAACATTAAATTAGTCTAGATTAATGAGCAACGGCCACTAACAATAAATTTAAGAGGGAGCCCTTATCTCGCTTCTGTGAGTGAGGAATAATACAGGCCGAATGAGAACATAAAGGTAAAGGGAATACTCTAGGACTGGTGTGAAACAATTTACTCCTATCAGAGAGTAATTCTGTGCTGAGCAGAGAGAACTAAAATTAGTCCAGAGTGTGTTGTTAAGATGTCGTTCCCTAATGAGAACACAGTGGGTGGTACACAAAAGGTAATTTAAATGTTAGGCCAAAAGAAGCAATGGGATGGTGTAATTGGGTCAATGAATGAGGAAAAAGCTTTGAAAGGTGAAGTTAAGTGAGATCTTGCTCTTGTTAGATATACCAGCTTTTCTGAGTAAGGAAATACCATTATCTTTTGTGCAGCAGGTAGGCTGCAGGCAGTCTTTTTTTTAAAGTAGCATTAAAAGAGCATTAATATTGCACAGTCAAGTGCTCTGACATTACAAAATTACACAATGCAGATTGCCTGTGCAGCCTTCATTTTGCTCCCTTGGGGACACACTTTATGATAGTCTTTAATTACCTGATTACATACTACTTTTTCAACTGGTCCCTGCCTTATTCCGCGTACAGGCTAGAACTTACTTGACTTACTTACTTGCCTTGAATCCTTGTACTCCTGGTGGAACACAGGTCATCTGCAAGTCTCCTCCACTTCACCCTGTCTCGGGATGAAACTTTTAGATGACCCCAGGAGTACCCCAGCTGCTGTCTTTCAATCTCAGAAGATCTTCTCCATGTTGTCTGAGGTTTTCCTTTTTTAAGTTTTCCTTGCGGGTTGCAGCTGAGACCTTGACGAACTATGCTGAATGATGGTTTTGTGAGAGTGTGGCCAACCATCCCCACTTTCTTCTCTTGATTTGAATGCCAAGTGATCCTTGTCCTGCTCTTGTTCCAAAGCTGCTCATTTATGACCACATGCTGCCATTTCATGTGAAGGGTGTACTTCAGGCATCTGTTTATGAATGCTTGCATGGGATAGGGCATGTGATGAAAGCTGATCTGCTCTGAGTCAATCCATCCAATGGTCAGTGGTGCTCATACAGATTAACCAGTTCAATGCCATATGATGATTTCATTTAATCTGAAAATTTCTTTTCAGAACGTGCTTTCCTGGGTGAATGACTGGTGCATTCAGGTCAAAATCCTGACGTACAGTATATTTCTCAGCATCTGCAGCAGTGAGTGATGTTGGTGATTTAGCAGTGCTCTTCTCTGTCAGCACTGTCAGCAATACTCAGACTATGGGAACTCTTCAATATTTACAAATTTATAAATATAGGTTATTAACACATTAATATAGTTTATTAACATACTTAGCACAGCCACAAACTCCCCAATGAAACAAAATAGCTATTAAAGAATGTACATCTACACTTGCATATAGTCACTCTATCCATTGTAGAATAAACTGACAGGTTAGTATCATCTTCATCACTGTTGCCTTCTCCCATCATCACCAGTGGCCGTCATTCGGGCACCCCCCAAGGACTCCATCTCCTTCTCCTAATGCCCCTGTACTGGGATGTCACTTTTAGCATATGTTACACTGACACTGTAGTTTGATGTATTCAGTAGGGAATGTTCCCCTTTTCCTTATTTGCATTTCCTTACCTTACTAATGGTGGAGTGTCTTTATCCTAGAGGTCAATATATCATTTATCTCAGCTTATCATCATGTATATTAATTTGTTACCTTGACCCTTTCATGGTTAGGTATCACATCTGTTATTTGTGTCCTAAACAACTATTTCATCTCTTTCTGAGTTGTGGTGAACCTGCTAAGTTTAAAGAGTTTGAATGTAGAAGGATCCCTTTGCCAACCTGCTTTAACGCATACGTGGACCTTATGTTTTTAACTTATCACTGTCTATCTAGGTTAAAGGTTCTAAACATATATGAGCCAACTTTGTAAATAGGGTGGAAGGTCCTGGACATATGTATGCTAACTTTGCTCTCACTCAGCGTGCAGGATATGGTCTGTAAATCCCTTGTGTTATCACCAAACTACTTTAATATGAACCTATTGTAACCTATTATAACAAGTAATACCACAAGGAAATAAGAAGTCTGTAAGAAAAGATATCTATAGTCAAGGTAGCAGGTTAACTTTATAGGCCACAATGGCGATGAGCACAAAGCCATTACTGACAAAATGCTCCTGATTGGTTTACATTATCAAACTTGTAATGACAGGATTGAGATGCAGAGATGAACCCCCATGAATCCATCTCACCAAAGTGTCAGGAAATGATCTGGATATTTAGTGTTTCAGATTACATTGTTTTTAATTCTATCTTCCACATATGTTTTAAGCTGGCAAATAAAACCAGCACCGTTTTGCAGAGACCCGATTTTCTCTTTTGTGCAAAATGGTGCAATTTTAAGAAAGTTTCCATTTCAAAAGAGAAAAAAATGAATAATAATTGATAGCAAATACTTGAGATTTATGAAATTTTTTTGATTTTTTGTTCAGTTTGACCAAACCCTTTTTGTTCTGATTTCAACTTATTTTATATTGCATTTTTGAAATATGTGTCATTGCAGAGCAAAATCAAAACTTTCAGAATGCTTCACTGAGCTGCTTTTTAAATAAAATTTCATCAAACTCCAGAGCTTTCAGCAAAATATTTTGATTTTGATGTAGTGGCAGTTCCTAATGGAAAAAATATTCCTAAGGAAAAGATTGTAAACGGAAAAATTGTGACCTATATATACAGGAGAATTTCTGCATCCCTGAAATGGTGCCACCTCCCAAGCTGGAAGAGGCATGGACAGCAGCTGTATAACATCAGTGCAACAATACTCATAGCTTCATGATAGGATGTGAAAAGGGATACCACTGTATTCATCTGCACTGAGGGAGGTGGAGGGTGGGAGATAGGCAGAAAATTTGTCCAAAACTTAGCACCATTACCCTTAAAGGGGCACAAGATATTTATCAGCCATTAGAGGTCAAAACTTTGATTCTACCGAGTATTCAAAAGCCTGTTGCATGTAAAAGTGAAGGCAAATATTAAATGAACTAATGTAATTGAAACATTTTCTCTTTTACTACAAATACTTTCCAAAGAACATACTTTGTAAAAATGAATTACTTTTCACTTGTAATTGGTCTGAGTCCTTCAGTGTTAATTTTAAACATTTATGCTATGGCTACACCAGAGTGATCTGTTAACAGAAGTTGCTGTTGGAAGGGATCTTCTGACAAAACTTCTGTTGACAGATTGCAACAAAACACAAAAGCAGATTGCTCTGTCGATCTGCTCTGTCGACAGAGAGTTGCCAGACTGCCCAGCCACTCTCACAACAGACCAGCCAACTAGAAGCACAGCAGACTGGGCTCTCCAGTGACTTGGAACCCCTGTCTATCAACAGAGGCCCCCCCCCCCCCCCGCACCCCAAGCATCCACACAGCATTTTTGTTCAACAGATTCTGTCAAGAAAGGCGTTCTGCCTCATGGGGGAGAGGCAGAAGGCTGTTGACAAAAGTGCAGAGTTCTGCTGACAGTATGACACCTTTTTAGTGTTGCTGCTACACAAGTTTAGTTGACAAAACCAGGGTTTGTCGACAAAACTTTCTGGTGTAGACATAGCCTTAGAATGAGATTCTGCTACGCTTCCTACACTGACCAGTTCCTTAGTCCAAATGCAGTCTAATCAATTTCAGTGCAATTACTTCTTGACTAAGGCTATACAACATTTGTCATTATCTATCTTGTCTGCTTTGGTTTGCTGTTAGATCCAATTTTAAAAGTACCAGGCTTGAATCCTGCAAACTTTAATCATGTACTGTAACTTAGTATCCTGAGAACCAGGGCCTTGAGATCCAGCAATAAACTCTTAACAAAATGAGCAATATGCAATCATGTGTATAATCCCATTAAATCCAGATAAATTGCTTGCGTCAGGAAGAATATATTCCCTAGTGAGATTTAAGATGGGTCCCATTGGGACAGAGCGTCAGCTGATATAAATTGTTATAGCATCACTGAAATCAATAATGGAGTTATAAGAATTCACATCAGCTGAGAATATGCTGCACAGCATATTGCTAGGTTTACTCTTCATCTGACTTGTGCCATTTGGGTGATGCAAAGCAGCTATAAACCTTGGTTTACTGGTTAGTTAAATCCAGTTGATGGTTGCTTTCCATCTACACAACAGCACAAAATGTCTGAGTGTATAGGCGAACTTAGCCTATTTGCTGTGCACTGAATTGTTTCTTTTGCATGGTATAATACTTTCCGTTCTGTGGGGTTTTTTTCCAGACATTCATCTCTTTTTTCTGAAAATAGACATTTAACAATATCCAGTATGGGTTTAGGGATAGAGTGAGTGCATTTAGGTGCTTAAAGACACATAAGGACCTGAAGAGATTTTCAAGAGCACTCACTGAGTGAAAAAGTGGGGATTATAATTTGAGGACAGATAGAGAGCTGTTGTTCTGACCTTATTATGCAAGTGTATCCTGCTTACCTCCTACCTACTGTCCCCGTGTAGTGGCACCTAGACCACACAGAGAGAGAAAGAAAAGTCTCCTCTACAGCCTCAGGTGAGAGTCAGATGGATTTTAGCTCAGTGTAGAAGTCAGTGATTGGCAAATTTAGGGCCTGCTTTGTGAGAAATGGCATCCCAGACACAGCATTCACCAATCATGGACCCCTACTAGCCTCCAAAAATTCAAAGAGTTTATAATCAAGTGGGAGTTTGACTACTATACCTCCTCCCCAGCACACCCCCAGGGAAATAGTAAGGTGGACTCAGCTGTGACAGCAAGTAAGAGACATAACAGCTTTGGAGACAGCATGCCTCCTTTGGAGACAGCATGCCTGTGAGGATGCAGCCATTAAAGGAGTAGATTAAAGCAGCAGTATGGTACACAGTGGTACCCAGGACACAGGAAGCAATGGTGCAAGAGAGGCATGTGTCCCAAAGAAACAAGAAGCTCTGGCAAGCCAATAGCTATATCATCCAAAAGCAGCCTATCCAGATCCTCACCAAAAGGTCAGACTGCCATCTGGAGGTTAACACCTCAGAGAAGGAAGAGTCTCCACAAAGAGGGAGTTTGTTTTCCTCAGCAGACAGCCACTCTGAAGTGACCTTTGTCCTTCACCGGTTTCTAATTCTAGCCAACTGCCTGACAAAGCTATGGAACTTCTGAGTCTTTGGTAAAGACAAGAGTCCAACCCATCTATGATCTTGCAACCTCTAGCTGATGTGGGGTGGGGGTCTGGGCATCATCAATGATTTGTTTTTAATGTTTATGTGTAAAAGTTTGTAAAATAGACTATCATGATCAGTGGAACTGGAATCAGAGTGGGGGAGGGGTTTATTGTGTGGACACCAGTGGAACGGGGAACAAGAGAATTTAGCCTTGAAGTACACAGTCACATGTACAGAGAAATCCACGGGCTTTAATGCATTCTCACGTTAAGCTGCATTTATGTTCACTCTTTGCAAATGTAACAAAGACAGACATCTATGCTGCAGTTCTATAAAGAGGCCCATAATTTTTAGGCTGCTGATTGATGTTTTCATGTAAATCATACCAACACTGATTGCCTTGCCCTCAGAGTAGCTCTGCAAAAAGATCCTACCATGTAGCCATTTTGCTGCTAGGATTAAGGCACATAATCCTTCCCCATATGAGCTATTTTTTTCCTTGTTTTCTAAGGCATGCAATCTGAAAACCAGAATTGGAGCCACAGTTTTATAAATTACAAGTGAAATTTAGAAATGCCTGTACTTCCGCAACTGCATCCCAGAGTGAGCGGGAGATGAATGAATGCGTGAAAGAATGCATGAATCTTCAGTATGGAGTTTGGATATTAGCAATTTTTAGATATGTGTATTTATGTAAAGGAAACTCGGTTATTGTATATGTAAAACATTTCTTACACATAATTATTCTGTTGGAGATACAGCATGTATGGTTTATCATAAACTGTGTATGCTTCATACTTAAATATTGTGCTGGCAGATAATGAGATATTAGTGTAGTTATTCAAAGCTTTCACTTTCAAGTCATTTTTCCTTTCTCTCCCAACTATAAATTGAAGGCAATAGTTAACTGCAACACCTTGTAGGGATCTTGTGAGTGTTAATTTAGTTACTTCCTTTAAAATGGTTTGTAGAGATGAGTCTATATTTAAGAGTTCTGGAGTATGCACTTCAGTTGTAACTATAGAAATCTGTTTTATAAAAGAGGCAATTAGTATTTTCTGTTTGTAACCACATCTAGTTGTATCTTACTAATTGTCCTAAGAGGTGACATCCCTGCTCTAAGGAGTTTATCTTCTAGATTATCAGTTTTGTGCCTTTTCCTCTTGTGTCATAAATAATGTAGAATATTTTAGGAAAGGTTGAGACTTGATATGCCACAAACAAGTTTGAGATGTAATGTATCAGAGTGAAAACTGAGAAGTGGGCTATTTGAAGAAATCTTTCAGAGGGAAGAATGTGGGTAAAGGAAGGTACAAGCCGACCAGCAAAAAGATTCTTTAGGCCCAATCTTATGAGGGGCTGGGCACCAACATTTTCATCAGTGTCAATGGGAGCTGATAACTGCTGACTCTCACTGCTTTATGAGCTTTAAAACTCAACTTTTCCGAGTGTAAATGTGAACAGTTACTCTGCTTGGAAATCTGCCTCCTCTGGATGCAGAGAAGCACGAGTGATCCAAAGTTGAACCCCTTGATTTCAGACTGCCCCTGAAACCTATTTTCTTCTGTTCCGTTAAGCTGCCAGCCACCTATTAAGTGGTCATGTCTAGATCAGAGCATCTGTCAACAGAAGGTTTTGTCAGAAGATATCTTTTGAAAAAACTTCTGTCGACAAATCATGTCCAGACGGCGAAGCAGAGCCCTCTTTTGATCCAGTCTGTCGACAGAGAGCAGCTGGACTGCCCAGCTGCTTTCTCGACAGAACAGCCACCCAGAACACCATCAGACAGGGTTCCATGGCTGGCAATCTCTTCCAGGAGCCCCAGCGAGACGCGCTCGCAAAGATCCCTCCCCTGGATGCATGTTCCCTGCCCAGGCTGAGGCATGCCTACCTCTGTGAGCGACAGCACAGCTGCTACAGCAGGGCTTCAATGCTTTCTGGCAGACACAGCTCTTTCCAGCCAGCCATGGTGCCAGAGCAGCCCTTGGGCTTGCACTGGCCTCACCCAGAGGTGCGGTGGGGGATGGAGAGAGCAGACATGCACAGCACACAAATCCCGCCAGATGCCGGTGGCAGCATTAAAGTAGGACAGTAGTTGGTCCCAGGCTAACGACTGCCACTCCTGGTCATCCTGCAGTCACCACTCCACAAGCTCCAGCACCGTGGTCCCTCTGGAGGTCTTCTTGAACCAGGCAGTGGGCCCCTCCAGCTGTGGGCCATCCTCGGTGGTGGCATGGGACTGGCTTGCTCTGGCACTGGGGTGGGGCTGGTGATGAGGTGGGGCTGGCCCGGCCCTTGCATATTACAGGTCCAGCTGTAAGGAAAACAAGGAGGAGAGGCGTTGAGCCATTCACACAATGAAGTCCCTAAGGCCCTGCCCCCGGTCCTCCCCATGAACAGAGGACCAACACCTCCCAGGCCCTGGGACGGGTCTGTCCCAGGAGCAGAGCCATGTGTGGCCTGCTTACAAAGGAGGGGGTCCATGGTGCCTCTGGGACTAAGCTGGAGCTCTGGGCTCTATCCCAGGTGTGGGCATAGCCCTGGTGAAGTCCTTTTGCCTTCTACCGGGCCTGCTCCATGCTCCATGCTGCAGGGGGGCAGGAGTGTGTGGCCCCCCCTTCTTCAATGGGGGCATTGCGTTGCTTGGCCTTGGGGTTAAGAGAGGCTCTGACCCACAGCAGCAGGAAGCACTTGGTAGAATGAAATACAGTAGAAATGCAAGGCAGTGACACACAGCATGGCTTCAGGGACATATAATTGTCTGCATCAGACCCATGATTCAAAGGCTTCTGGGGATTGTAGTTCTCCTTGACCAGTGTGGGTGAAGCCTCCTGCAACCCCAGATCTTGAGGACTCCCACCTCACCCCATTTTTTCAAACACTCAGAAGCGCACCGGGATCACAATGGCAATGGGCTTTGCCCTTGTCCCTGAGTTTAGAGAAGGTGGGAGCTACCAGCCAGGGTACCTTTCACCCTCTGGTTGTGGCATATGAGTTAGAAGTGGGGCTCTTGGGGTCCAAGACTTCTGGGTTCTCCCCCTGGGTTTGGGATCTAGTGGTTAGAGATGGGGCATCTGCATACAAGGATTCTTGTGGTCTCCCCCAAGTTCTGGGGTCTACGTGTGAGGTGGGGCATCAGGGGACCAGGACTCCTGGGTCTCCCCTTGGCTGTGGGGTCTAGGGGTTAGAGGTGGGGCATTTTCAGGCCAGGACTCTTTCGTTCTCTCCCTAGTTGTGGGGTCAAGTGATTAGAGGTGGGGCTGCTGGGGGCCAGGATACTTGGATTCTCCCTGTATCTCTGGTGTCTAGGGGTTAGAGGTGGGACATCTGGGGCCAGGAGTCCTGGGTTCTCCCTCTAGCTGTAAGGTCTAGGGGTTAGAGATGGAGTCTCTAGGGGCCAGGACTCCTGTGTTCTTCCCCTGGCTGTGGTGTCTAGGGGTTAGAGGTGAGGCATCTGGGGACCAGAACACCTGGGTTCTCCCCCTGGCTGTGGAGCCTAGAGGTAACAGGTGGGCATTTGGGGTCCAGGACTCCTGGGTTCTTGGCCTGGCTGTGGTGTCTAGGGGTTAAAGGTGAGGCATCTGGGGGACAGGACTCCTTTGCTCGTCCTGTGGTTGTGGGGTCTAGGCATTAGAGTTGAGGTATCT
Source organism: Carettochelys insculpta (assembly GCF_033958435.1). NCBI lineage: Eukaryota > Metazoa > Chordata > Testudines > Carettochelyidae > Carettochelys > Carettochelys insculpta. Next base: position 194,586,922 of record NC_134139.1, read on the forward strand.
GGGGGCCAGGACTCCTGGGTTCTCCCCCCTTCTGTGGGGTCTAGGGATTAGAGGTGGGGCTCAAGGGGCCAGGACTTCTGGATTCTCTTCCTGGTTATGGCAGCTAGGGGTTTAGAGGTGTGGCATCTGGGTGCCAGGACTCCTGGGTTCTCCCCCTGGCTGTGGGATTTAAGGATTAGAGGTGGGGCTTTGGGTATCAGGAATCCTGAGTTCTCTGCCTGGCTGTGGCGTCTAGGCATTACAGGTGGGGCATGTGGGGGCCAGGACTCCTGGGTTCTCCCCTTGGCTGTGGGGTCTAGGGGTTAGAGGTGGGGCATTTGCAGTCCAGAAGTCTTTTGTTCTCCCCCTAGTTGTGGAGTCAAGTCATTAGAAGTGGGGCTCCTGGGGCCCAGGAGTGGCTGTGAGGTCTAGGGATTAGAGGTGGGGGGCCTTTGGGGGCCAGAAGTTGCTACAGACAAGTCTTTCCCAGTTGTTTGGCCGGTGGATTTTGCAAAAATCCTGTGGTCTGACTGACTCCGTGTTTGCAGCTGGGAAATTTGAAGAGACCTTGGGGGTTGGGTTGGCAAGATTGCCTTCCTCTATACCAGGCTGAAAGCATAACCCAATTTGTCCTTGAGACTCAGAAAGCAAAGACATAAACAGACCCAAAATGAATGAGCTGATTATTTCTCTGTGAGGTTTGACAGGCACACGATACACTTAAGGTCTCTTGGACATGACCTCCTCTTCAGTCCTCCAAGGCTCCATCCATCCACAAGAGCCCTGACAATCCAGCCACCCCCTCTGGAAGTTGTGGGGAATGGACGTCAATCGCCTTTAGCCATGTTGGAACTTGGGGTCATAGAGGAATCCCCAAGTAGAGCGTTTCTCATGCTGGGGGTCCCACCCCAGAAGGGAATGGCAAGACCAGTGCAGGAGGGTCGCTCACAGGGTCGCCATCCGTTTGGGTTTCCCCAGCCATGACCTCTTCCCTAGTCCTCTGATCTCTGTCCAGGTAGACTTTGGAAATCTGAAAATGTCCATGATTTCCCCTGGCCTTCAGAGCTGGGTGGCTGGAGGGGCAGCTGGTCTCCCTTGCCCAGCTGAGGAAGCAGTGCCACGGCCAGCAACAGTGCAGAAGGAAGGATGGCTGGTGGTGACATGGACTTCTGAGCTGGATATCTTACCAGTAACCACTAACCACGCCCCCTCTGAATCCCACTAATTCCCAGCTACACCCCTTAGAAGGCAGTGCCGCTACCAGCAGGGGCAGAGAAGGAAGGGAGACAATAGCATAGGATGCCACCCTTCCTTCTCCACCACTGATGGGGGTGGCACTGCCTTTCCAGCTGCCCTATTGGAAGACAGCACTACCACCAGCAGTGGCACAGGAGGACAGCTGTGCTGCTGTTGGTGGTAGTTCTGCCTCCTGAGCTTGGTGCCTGGCCAGTTGCACCCGGTCTCTGGCCATCCTGTTTGGAAGGCAGCCCCAACATTAGCATCAGTGCAGAGGGAAGGAAGGCAATACCATATCATTCCAACCTTCCTTCTGTGCTGTTGCTAGTGGTGGCACTGACTTCTGAACCGAATGGCCTGCCAGAAGTCACTGCTCTGCTGCCCCCCAGTTCCAAAACTGTGTTGCCACCAGCAGCAGTGCAGGAGAAAGAGGGGCAGTGCAAATCAGACCATGCCACCAGTCCTTCTGTGCTGCTGCTGGCGGCGGCACTGCCATTTGACCTGGGTGCCCAGACAGTGACCACTGCTCTCCAGTCACCCAGCTGGGAAGACCATGAAAAATCATGGACCTTTTCCAAGATTTCCAAAATCGGCCTGGAGGGAGAAATGAGGACCGAAGAAGAGGTCATGACTGGGAAAGTCAGGACGGCTGGTGAGCCCACTCACAGCCGCCCTACCCCGGCCATGCCACCACCTTTTGGGTTGGGAGACCCAGTGGGAGAAAGGCTGCACTTGGAGATTCCACAATGACCCTGAGCTCCAACATGGCTCACCATTTCCCACAGCTTCCTCCTTGTGGGTCTCTGCTGGTTGGGGGCCAGGATACTGGGTCAGGGCCTTGCCTCGGATGGAGCTGGAGGACCACTTTGCCTCTCTTCCTCCCCATTGGAGGTCACAGGATCAGATGGAGTGGAGGACCATGTCTGTTCCTTGCCAGTGGAGGTGACAGGATTAGATGGAGCCTCCAGAGATCCATGTCTCTCCTTTCTTCCTTCCCAATGGAGTTCACAGGATCAGTTCATTCTACTGATAGTCCCACCTCTGCCACAAGCCTGAAAGTACTTGCATTTGGTGTATATAATTGGCTTCCTTTAACCATTCTATTCTCACTCCCAAATCCACCCAGGGACCTAACTTGAAGGTCCAAACTCCATCCCCTGTCTCTGAAGGAGAAAGGAACTTGCACAGCTGTGCGCTGATTGCTACAACCAAGGAGTTCTAAGGGGTGCAGACTAGGAGGACAGATGGATTACCAGTCTCCCTTTTCCACTTCTCCTCCAGCCCAAAAGTGAAACTTCCCCCTGCCACTCCTGACCATGCTCACCTCCAAGATGCATTGGAGACGATCTGTGTCTGGGGACTCTGCCAGTGAGTTCCCCACCATGACATTCTTGAGGTCAGACAAAGGCCTTGTGCAGAGCCTTCAAAAAAGGGAGAGACATAGATCACAACTGGCAAACTGGGAAAACTCCTCCTCCCAGTCCATAGCCTCCTGCTTGGCCAACTGGCATTGAGACTCTTACCTTCTAAATGTGGACCTCAAAATCAGTAACAAGGAAGGAGAAAATGCCGACAAGGTTCCACCTCATGCTCATGTACATTATTCCTAATCTCACAGTCCCCAAAAAGAGACCTTGAGAAGGAGTCCTGCAGCTGCAAAGCCACAGGACTCTCTGAGGTGGTCTCTTCATTGCACCATTGACTTATATCAGGGTCAGGAGATGAGGTCACCACCTCCCCACCACTGTCCGCTTTGTGAGGTCACTGTCACACCCAACCCTGCCTTATATGGCTGTGTTCTGACCCTGTCCAGCCTCTGGGAATGTTTGAGCAGGATTACCATATTTGACCTTTCAAAAAGGGGACACCCCTGAGAGGGAGTGTATCTGTATCAGAATCTACCAACTCGTGATGTATTAATGTACTAGATATGCTATAACACGTCAATACAATGTGACTTCATAGATACTGATACAGATACACTCCCTCTCTGAAGTGGCCTCTTTTTTGCATGGTACCCCTATAAGTGACTATCCTGGGATAACCCTGAGTCTAGGGATCAAGCTGGCTGCACAGTAAAGCCCGAGGCTGTGCTTTGTTTCTAACATGAATATGTCTGGTTTCACCTTCAAGTCACTGGTCTTGTCCTGCTCTTCTCTGGAACATTAAACAGGCCTTTAATACCTGTGAGGTTCTCTCCAGAAAGGCCCTTAGACACTCTGAGCCTTCTTTTGGAGAAGTGAAACAGGTTGGGCTCCTTTCAGTAGCTCACAAGAAGGTGTTTTTTGTCACCCTTCAGAATACTGGGCTCTTTGCTGCCCCATCTCCACCATTTCAACAGCTTTTTAAAATGTGGCAGATCCAGAATGGGCTGGAGCCCTCCTTTAGGTTTGGGGATCAAAAAGGAGCAAGATTTAAACTCTTGGTTCTGGTAGCAATGCAGAATCTCTTCCACAGCCCTCAGTCTGAGCAATTCTGTGACAGTTCCACTGCCCCTCTTGCTTTATGAAAATTGTGTTATGAATATAAATACGCATAACTCAGAGATGCTTTAGACAAAATACCACCTGTAACCTATGAATTCTAATAAGACAGTCTACTGGATCTGTATATCTTTGGTGCATGCAAGCACTTAAATCCTACTGTTTGTACTTAATGAAAACACTTTTGTTTACCATCAGTGCAAATGATTGGTACCTGGTGTGAACACCGCTGTGCTTCTCTCTCTCTAATAAAGGGAGCATATCTGATGAGTTTTCAGAGATGTAGAGAGGACAGGGCCACTTCCAGTTTTTCTGGCCCTTCTCCATAAGCACAACTGTCTCTGCTGTGGGCCACCTTGACTGTGGCCCCCCAAAGCCTCCACTTTTCAAAGAGGGACATGGTCTCATTCTGTCACTGGGGAGTTGTGTTGCCTTGGATAATTAACACAGTGCTTTGGGATCCAAGCACAAAATGCCACGTATTGGACCCTTGCCGGCATTTTTGCTCAAAACTCTGAAAAAACATGCACAGTTGGCATCTTTGCTTAAGTCTCAAGCCTGAAATATGACAAGTACTGTAATGCATTCACCATCATCCAATTCATCCAGCTCCCTTCATCCTCTGCCTTTCATTATTAAATGACGCTTGAAATGCAATAGATAGAAATTGTATTTTCAGATGCAAGCAATGTGACCCTATTATTTATAAGCTGCACCCTGCCCACCTGCCTTTGGAGAGGTTCTACAACTTTTAAAAAAAAAAGGCATGTTGTGCTCCTTTACCAGCTACCAAAAGAGAAAGGTTCCTCTTCCCACAAACAAGTTCACTCTCCCCGGCCAAGCATCTCAGTATCTACAGAAGTTATACAGAATCCAACCTTGTACTCATGGATAATCTTGGAGATCATTCCAGACTGACTGTGTGTTCTGCAGGAAGAGGAGCTGTTAGATCTTTGGGGTGTTGATTTATTATAGTTCTGCTCCTCGGTTCCTTTACAGCTAAATCTAGAACACAATCTTATCAGCTTCCTCCTACTGAACCACATTTTTTCTAATTGAGGACTCTGGAACTGTCCTTGATGTATGCTCATGAGGACTCATGAGACCCTTCAGCGTCAGATACTGAGTTGGAAGGGAAGGTGTTTCAGCCTTCTTCATAGTATCAGTATCCTCCAGCTTCTAGGGAGTTCAGTGAATCATAAGCTTTGAATAGACATCTCATGTGGATAAGAACAACAACAACAACAACAAAGATGAATTGTCTAGAAAACATGACCTGCTATGGATGATTGAAACATTTGGGTTTCTTTAGTCTGGAAAAAAGAATAATGAGAAGGGATGGGATAGCTTTCAAATGCATAAAAGAGGAGGAAGAGGAATTCCCCTTCCTTTGGATGATTGGAAAAAGGCAAATGTAGTGCTCATCTTTAAAAAAGGAAAGAAGGACAATCCAGGGAACTATAGCCCAGTCAGCCTTACCTCCATCACTGGAAAAATCATGGAGGCAATCCTCAAGAAATCCATTTTGGAGCTCTTGGAAGAAGGGAAAGTGATCAAGCTTAGTCAACATGGATTCACCAAGGGTAAGTCATGCCTGACCAATCTGATTAGCTTCTATGATGAGGTAGCTGGCTCTGTGGACATGGGAAAGTTGATGAATGTCATCTACCTTGACTTTAGCCAAGCTTTTGATACAGTCTCCCACAATATTCTTTCCCATAAGCTAAGGGAGTATGGATTGGATACATGGACTGCAAGATGGATAGAAAGCTTGGTAGAGGGGGCCCAACGGGTAGTGGTCAATGGCTCAATGTCTAGTTGGCAGTTGGTTTCAAGTGGAGTGCCCCAAGGATCAGTTCTGGGGCCAGTACCATTCAACACATTTATTAATGACTTGGAGGAGGGAATGGATTGCACCCTCAGCAAATTTGCAGATAACACTAAGCTAGGTGGTCAGGTAGATATATTGTAGGGTAGGGATAGGGTCCAGAGAAACCTAGAAAAAATGGAGAATTGAGCCAAAAGAAATCTGAAAAGGTTCAAGAAAGAGAAGTGCAGAGTCCTGCACTTGGGATGGAAGAATCCCAAGAATTGTTACAGGCTGGGGACTGACTGGCTAAATAGCAGTGCAGCTGAAAAGGACCTGGGGATTACAGTGGATGAGAGGCTGGATATGAGTCAACAGTGTGCCATTGTAGCAAAGAAGGCTAACAGCATATTGGGGTGCAGCAGGAGAAGCATTTCCAGCAGATCTATAAAAGTTACTATTCCTCTCTACTCGGCAGTGCTGAGGCCACATCTGGAGTATTGCATCCAGTTCTGGGCCTCCTGGTATAGAAAGGATGTGGACGCATTAGAGCGGGCTCAGCAGAGGGCTGTTTAAATGATTAAGGGTCTGGAGAACATGATCAGTGAAGAGAGGCTGAGGGATTTGGACTTATTTAGTTTGCAAAACAGAAGAGTGAGGAGCGATTTGATAGCAGCCTTCAACTTCCTGAAAGGGGGCTTTAAAGAAGATGGAGAGCAGCTGTTCTCAATAGTGACGTACAGAAGAACAAGGAGCCGTGGTCTGAAGTTACAGAAGGAGAGGTGTAGGTTGGATATTAGAAAAACTATTTTACCAGGAGGGCGGTGAAGCACTGGAATGCGTTACCGAGAGAGGTGGTAGAATCTCCATCCCTGGAGGTCTTTAAGTCCCAGCTTGACATAGTCCTGGCTGGGATGATCTAATTGGGGTTGATGCTGCTTTAGGCAGGGTGCTGGACTAGATGGCTTCCTGAGGGCACTTCTAGCCCTAGAATTCTATGATTCTATGATTTGTGCTGCTCTTTGGGAGATATTTCCTGTGAGACTCAGTAACCCCCACCTAAAGTCAACCCATGCAGGCCTCCCTGGCATGCAACATTCTCCATCCTCCCACCATGACCACCCCACAGACCCACATCCACCCCCCACAATCCCCTGCACCAACATTACAGGACAATGTGTTGTTTGAAAAGTAATGATTTATGTCTTAACAAAAACTGTTTGATTTACAATTGTACAAACATTTTGTATAAAATAATAGGGGGATAACTATGTATACAAGGTTGACCTGAGTAGATGGGGTTGGTGAGAAAAGGGGGTGGGAGGGGTCAAGTCATATAGGAGAGTGGGGAACTGAAACTTGGAGTGGGGATGACATCAGTGGTAGTGGGGAGGGGTGGGGAGGGGAAAACCTCAACTGGGATGTGGGGAATTTGAGACCTTCACCTGGAGGTAGGAAGAGAGAATATTCTGGGTGGGGTGGGGGCAACTTAAGCAGGAGGGGGGAAGTTAGCAAATGGTCAGGTGAAATGCCACTATGCCCTTGTATTAATATGAGATATTAACTGCCAGAGCAGAGCTCACCAATGACCAGGCTAAGAGCTGCTGAAAAGCAGCTAGGTTCTTTGTTTTGTGTTCGGGTTAGCACAGTAACAGGAGGAGTCAGGTTACCACTTAATCAATTACTTTGTTTATTTATGTAACAAGTTAATCTCTTACTGTTACGATGTTGCTTTATTTGTTACCTAGTGAGTTAAGCTCTTGTGGTTACAACTGTTACAAGGTTTATACTTTGATTACAAATAGCTAGCATGCACTCTAGTTCATAGATCTGTACTTGTTAAATACACGCAAAAAGAAATAAAAAGTAAAATACCTAGCAGGTCTTATTCTCACCCTGCATTACCAACGTGGCTTGTCCTGTTTCCCTCAATCCCTTGGGAAGAAGTCCTTTGTCCTTTTTTTCCAGGAGTCGAGCATCCTCGGGGACCTGGGGAGACCCCACTCTCCTGTCCAGCAGGAAAGATGATTGGAGCTCAAATAGGGGGTCTGCTGGACCCCTCTTTATACCCATTGGGTCACGTAGGCTTATTCCTTGGTTTAATTAAATTAAACTGCCTGATACTGGTTCTCACAGGGAGTTCAAGGGTGTAGTTCACACCTGTGAGGTAGAGACAATTAGGGACATTTGTGTCTTAATGGGCCGGAGATTTTTCCTCCTCATGTCTGGGACCGCGTGGGTGAATCAGCTAATGCTAATTAGCCAAGGGCAGCCTGAGGCCCGGCTGTTAATTAGCCCATTGTTCTCTGCTTTGCTCTGGAGCTTCAAAGGCCGTGGCTAAAATAAGCCCATCTGTGCTCTCGTCATTCCAGGGCTGGGCTATTTCTTTTAACCCTTTCATGCTCTGAAGCACTTAGGGAAGGCAAGATGGAGTACAGGAAAGGTGGGGGGGGCTCTGTCTGGCTACAAGGGAGTGGGGGAATATGATGTGTGGGTGACAGGGACCTTAACCAGGAGTGGGGAGGAATGTGCTACTCTGAGGTGGGGGTGGATGGCCATGAGCCACGTTGACTCTATGTAACCCTCCCACTTCTGGTAAGGGGTCCCAGCAGGGATCTGAAGGGGTGGGCACAGTGAGTTAGGGCCTGGAAGGGGGTCTGGTGGCATCGAGCAGTGCAGGGGGGTTATTAGGGAGAGAAAAGAGGGGGTCTGCTCAGGATGGTGAGCAGTGTGGGGGCCCTGGGTGTGGGCGGGTGCAGCAGGGGTGGGCAGGATTTGTCTGAGGAGTCCAGTGTTCCCCTAAGAACCTCAGTGACATCCCCGAGGTGTCCCACTGGCTTTGCCAATGCCTCCCTCTGCCAGGTGTACTGACCACAGTCCAGTTGGAGGCGCTGCTGAGCAACATCCATGAGCTGATGGGGTGTCTCTGTAGCATTGGCCCAGTGCCTTGCCTGCCAGTCGCGCATTCCTCTTGTGGAGTGGGAGGTGGTGACTATTCCCCCTCCTCCTTCTCCTGGCTGCATAGCACCAAGGTGTCAGGGGTCTCCCGGCCCTCGTCCGGCACATCTGCAAGGATGGATAGGAATACAGTCAGTCCATGGTTGGTGGCTGGAGGGCCCCCACTCCCCCATGGGCACCAGCCACACCCCCCAGCAACAGGCACCATTGGTGTATGAAATGTTCTGTAGTGTTTCCCGGCCATCCCTTCATGGTCCAGCACTGCACCCAACTCCCTGCACTTGCAGCTTGTGGTGCTGTCCCAGATGGACCTGTTCTGTGTCTTGCACGGATGCACCAGTTGTGGGGGTGGCCTGCTGGCGGCTGGGGTGCCACTGCCCAATGCGCTTGTGTGTGTGCCCCATCAGGTACCTACCAGAGGGACCCTGCACAGGATCTGCTGATGCCCAGATGGCTGTTGCCTGTTTGGAGGAGTGTGATGGGATGTCAATAATGAGGTCCCCCTCGTCACTGGAGACCTCGGTGGCTGGTTCTGTCCCAGGCTGTGTTGGGAGGCTATGTGCTCATCAGAAGCAGTACCCAGGAGGGCTACTGGGGAGCTTTTCTTGGGCCCCAGGTGGCAGTGCAGCTCCCTATAATATGGATAGATCACAGGACCTGCACCTGATCACCTGGTGGAATCCCTGGCCTTGGCATACCCCTGCTGTAGCTCTTTTACTTTGCTATGCACCTGGTCCGGGGTGTGGGCAGGGTGGCCTCGGATGGGCAGTTGTTTCAAGAGGTGGGCACATGCAGGTGCATTTCAACGCTTGCCCCCCATTTCCTTTAATACCTTCTCCTCCTTCCGGAGCCCAAGCAGATCACTTAGCTTGGGTTCCGTCCATGAGGGCACCCTTTTCTTTGGGGACTGGATAGCCTTGAGATGGGTCGGTGGGGAGAGAGGGGGAGGGGACAGAAGCGTGGGCTTCTCTGGAAGCTGACTGCTGGCCATTTTTTTTTTGGATTGAGCATCAGACGTGTGGTTGCAGCTTGTGCTTGAGCTGCTGCAAGCACACTCAACTTCCTGCAAAGGGCTTTTTGGGAACATGGGGCTGTAAGCACACCCAGAAGCATATACCATAGAGCCCCACAGGAACAGGGCAGAGTATCTCCACAGTCTTCCATGGCTGCCACCATGGAGAACTCTTCTTTCAAAAAAGTGGAATGTGGGAAGTCCACACACATTCTCTTTTGAAAGAGAATTTCAGAAGGTGGCCTTCTTCCTAACACAGGAATGGAGGAGTGAAATCAAAATCTGTCCCGCGTTCCTCCGTTTTACTTTTGGAAGAGTGTGTTATGTATGTAGACTATCCAGGCGCTCTTTCAAAGGAGTGCCAATTTTTTTATTTTCAATGCTAGTGTAGACAAAGCTTAGATGAGTACATGCTGCAAGAAAAGAACAAGGAAAAGAAATATTGGCATTAAGTGTTGACGTGCTATAGCAAAACTGCAATGCCTAGTTGCGCAGCGCTTTGCATTTTATGCAGCAAATGCAAGGCTTTACAAACATAATAATGGCAACTCTATGGGATTAATTGAAATGTTAGCTAAATGTGATCCTCTGATGCAAGAACATGTCAGACACATCAAAAAGAAAGAAATCCATCATGATTATCCTGGGCGTCATGTTGAAAATGAGCTAACCTCAACGATGGTGTTGCAAGTGAAGAAAAAATTCTTGAAACAGTGAAGACTGCAAAATACTTTACACTTATTGTTGACTATGTCTCTGATCTGAGTCACAAAGAGCAAATGTTCCTTGTGCCATGATATATTCACATGATTTTTGAAGAAGTTAAGGTAAGGGAAAAATTTATTGAATTTTTTTCCAGTTCAGGACAAAAGCATAGCTGCTCTGGATGGATTTGGCCTCCACTTTACTAGTTGTAGTGGTCAGGTTACAAGAGTGGAACAAATATGAAAAGCCAGAAACAAAGTGTATAGGCACACATCAGTCAGCTCACCAAGACTTTTTCACACAATGGCTACGTCTACACTAGCCCCAAACTTCGAAATGGCCATGCAAATGGCCATTTCAAAGTTTACTAATGAAGCGCTGAAATACATATTCAGCACCTCATTAGCATGCGGGCGGCCGTGGCACTTCGAAATTGATGCGGCTCGCTGCCACGCGGCTCGTCCCAATGGGGCTCCTTTTCGAAAGGACCCCGCCTACTTCGAAGCCCCCTTATTCCCATCTGCTCATAGAAATAAGGGGACTTCGAAGTAGCCGGGGTCCTTTCAAAAAGGAGCCCCGTCTGGACGAGCCATGCGGCAGCGAGCCACGTGTATTTCAAAGTGCTGCGGCCTCCCACATGCTAATGAAGCGCTGAATATGCATTTCAGCGCTTCATTAGTAAACTTCGAAATGGCCATTTGCGTGGCCATTTCGAAGTTTGGGGCTAGTGTAGACACGGCCAATGTCCCCCGCACAACTTACATCTGGCATTGGGATATATGGCAAAATTTAATTCAAAATGTGTAGACGTAGCCCTGGAGTATTGTGTGCATTTCTGTGCCCTCCAGTATAGAAAGGATGTGGATGCACTGGAGCGGGTGCAGTGGAGGGCAGCAAAAATGATTAGGGGGCTGGAGCACATGACTTATGAGGAGAGGCCGAGGGATTTGGGCTTATTTAGTTTGCAGAAGAGAAGAGTGAGGGGTGATTTGATACCAGCCTTCACCTTCCTGAAGGGGTCTCTAAAGAGCTGCAGAGTCACCTTTTATGAAGCTGCTTTTCTCAAGAACCCTACCTGAAATGCCCGGCGATGAGGAGCAGCACTGGCACGTAGACTCGATTATACCGTTTGGTGAGCCTGTTATGTTTGGATCAGAAAGGTTAAAGTTTAATTAAATTCTTACCGTACTGTAGGTTTTGCTGAACTCTTGCAACTCTCATTCTCCATTTACACAGATAGGGATTTGGAGAAGGGTTTTTGCTGAGCTTTAGCTCCACAGCAATTTATGTCACTTCTTCTCTGGAAATAGATGTGATAATAAAATGAATTTAGTGGTCTCTTTTCAAAGGCCACTTTGGCTTTTGGTTTAATTTTTTTAGCACTAGAAATTGCCTGCCATTAGACAAGAATAGCTCAGACTTTTCAATCAGCTTTATGAGACCCACACCAAGGGATGTGCCTTAAAAACAAACAAAAACAGAAACTGAGAAATGAACATGCATCTGCAGCTCATTGCAATAATAGTCTATCCTGTAAAATTCTGTACACTCCATAGTCTGGAAAAAAGGGGATAAATTAGTTAAATGTAGATAACAAAATTGTTTGCAAGATGCTGTCTCTTTTGCTTCCAATACCTGCTCTCGTTAGTTAGAACATGAAGCACAAGCAGGCAAATTCAAACCTTGTTCTGACATTGCCTGTGTGGCAGATACAAAATCCCTTTTTAATGTTCTCCTCCATGGCCAGGGAGTAATTTATCCATAATCCAAATGGAGATAATTTTTCAAAAATTGCTGTGTTAATGAACGTATTAGTTAGGGCTGCTTTTTTGTCATGGTAAATTAAGGAGGAAAAGAGGGATTTGCCAGAGCACATTGTCATTTAAAATGTTATAGTTTTAAAACATTAGCAATAAGCAACTCTGGGGTCTCCCCCCAGGCTTTCAGACTTCTGCATACAAACATATTAGAAAAAATTCAATCACTTACAAGTTATCAGTCGTGGTTCCTTTGTTCACACCAGCCCAAACAAGCTGGTACCATGTTTTTTTGCTATTGTTAGCTGCTGAATTCCCTAGTCCCTATAGAGACCAATTTATTTTTCCCTTGAAAGATAGATGTTTTCGGAGCTATACATCCACGTTGCTTGTTATATTTTATAATAGAACTAGATAAGCCCTACAAAATTTACTGATGGGACCCAACCTGCATGGGCTCCGACAGCTAATAGGTCCCTAGCAAGTAATGTCCAGATTACTAGAGTGCTGACAGCTGGCATCTAGGGGTTTTTATTGGGGTCCACATCTGCACATGCTTTGGTGCATATAACAAAATTTATTCTGGCCACGATGAAAAAATTAGAGGTAACAGTTTCCCACATCCTGTACTAACAATCTAAGAACTCACATATTGGTTATTCTGGGTCTATTTTCCTTTCAGTGGAATTGATGTATTCCTGCCAGCCCAACAAATGAAAACTCTTTCATTCAGTAGTCTTTCTGGCAACTTATTCTGAATATTTGTCTATTTATCTTGCTGCACTTAGTGATACTATCTCAGTACTGTCATATACACACATATATACTGGTTTTCAATGAGGCTTAGATTTTTGAAGGATCATCTATAATCAACTTCTGATCTGGATTTATACCAGTTTACTGTAAATAGCTTAACAGTTTTCATAATAATGTTGCAAAGTGATTATTTTGGTATTACTGTGCAATAGGTAGGCAGATCATTGACAAGGAAGAGCAAAGATAATATGCTTTAACTAAGCTACTCAACCATGAAACTGGTTTTCCTTATACATATTTATCTTTGGAGTCTAAATGCAGAAATCTTATGTCACCCACACTGTGCTGAATATCTTCCTCTGAGTTGCAACTCTAAAGTTAGAAACATATGGATTAAACAGTTGCCCAGCCTGTAATTTATGACAAATCTCTGGTGCATGAAACTTATTTTTAGGATTATCCATCAATGATAAAAGACAATTCCATCTTAACTATGGGGTCAGTTCAAACCTTGAGGACAATAGCTGAACTCCATGGGCTTTAAACTTCTGTGCTTTTAAAACTCGTTGGGTGCGTCTACACTAGCCAGATACTTTGAAGTAGCTGGCACAACGTCAAAATAGCACACGTCGTGTCTACACGCGCCGTGCGCTATTTCAACTTTGAAATCGACGTTAGGTGGCAAGACGTTGAAATCGCTATTCCTATCCAAAGATGGGAATAGCGTCCTACTTCAACATTGAACATCCGAGTAGAGTGTGTGTAGACGATCTGCATCCCGCTACATCGAAATAGCAGGGTCCTCCATGGTGGCCATCAGCTGAGGGGTTGAGAGATGCTCTGTCCAGCCCCTGCAGGGCTCTATGGTTGCTGTGTGCAGCAGCCCTTAGCCCAGGACTTCTGGCTGCTGCTGCTGCTACAGCTGGGGGACCATGCTGTGTGCATGGGGTCTGCAACTGGTTTTTGGCTCTGTGGACCTCATACTGTGCAGGCCAAGTGTGTCTGGGAGGGGCTCTTTAAGGAAGTGGTTTGCTCTTGCCCCGGAAGGGCTAGTCCACTCTGTGACCCCATCAGCAGGCTTTGCTGGCCCCTTATTTCAACGGAGAGTGCTTGTGTGTGTGGATGCTCCACATTTCCTTCCAACGTTTCCCATCACTACTTTGACGTTGAACATCAACGGCACCAGCCCCGGAGGGTGTGTAGACAATATGCATTGAAGTAGCTTATTTCAATGTTCTTACTTTGAAACAGGCTACTTCGACATAGTGTGCTAGTGTAGATGTAGTCATTGTCAAAATCTTCTGCTATACTTTGGTATTCAGCAATCAATTATTTTGCTGCATTACGATCTGAGAATAGACTATAGTCTACATGTCTATTTCTATTCTAAATCTGCAGAAATTAAATTCCTTCAAAGAAACAGAGAGCAACTCTGTTGGTGTTATATTAGTGAACACTAACTGTATAGTAAAGCCCTGCAGAATTTTTAAAATTGGCATTACATATTATAAATCTTCTATTATTTGTATTACATAAAAATAAAAAAAAGAAACATCATTATCTATGCCTTTGCTGATAGCTCTTAACGTCCTGTTGGCTTTTCTCACTGCCACTGCATATCGAGCAGATGTTTCCAAAGAACTATCCACAGTTACAATCTTGAGTGGTGACAGCTAATTAGGCACTATCATCTTGTATGTATAGTTGAGATTATGTTTTCCTATATGCTTTGCTTTGCATTTATGAACACTGAATTTCAACTACTATCTTGTTTGTCTTGGCTAATTACCCAGTTTTATGTGGTCCTTTCATAACTTTTTACAGTCTGCTTTGCAATTAACTGTCATGAATGTTTTTTTAGCGCATGCACATGTTGCAACCTCAATAGTTACTTATTGTTCCAGATAATTTATGAATATGTTGAACAGTGCTGATCCAGGTACAGATCTCTGGGGGACACCATTCTTTACCTCTGTCCATTCTGAAAACTGATCATTTAGTCCTACCCTTTGTTTCCTATTTCTTATTTAGTCACTGATTAGTGAGAGACTCTGCCTGTGTATCCCATGGCAGCTTACTTTGCTTAAGAGCCTTTTCCGAGACACGTTGCCAAAGACTTTTTGAAAGTCCAAGTACAGTATAGCCACAGGATAATCATTGTCCCCCAAAAAGGATTCTAATATACTGGTGAGGTAAGATTTCCCTTTTGAAAAACCATGTTGACTCTTCCTCAGTAATTTGTGTTCATCTGTGTCCCTGATAAATCTGTTCTTTGCTACAGTTTCAACCAATTTGACTGGCACCAAAGTTAGGCTCAGCAGACTGTAATTTCCAGGATTGCCTCTAGAATCTTTTTTTTTTTAAAAATTGGTGTCACATTAGCTATCCTTTAGTCATCTGGTATTAAAACTGTCAATTGAGAGCTATGGACCTTAGTACAGGATGAATCTCTGTTATCTGGCATTCTCTAGTCCAGCAAAATCCATAGTCTGACGTGATTTTAGTTTGCTGAATATCTACTTATCACGGGTGTGGCCAAGTTTCCCATGGTCCCACAAAGTTTGTTTACAGTTACCATTCCTGGATCTCAATGTTCTGTGCTATTATTTAGTCCTAATTTACCCCTAAAGGTCTCCTAAGAGCTCAGTAAGCTAGAGAAGTGTTGGTAATATTCTAGACAATGCTAGAGAATATTGACCTCCCATGGTTTGGCAAATTCTTTCATTCAGCTCGGAGGGTCAGGTCCAGAGGGTGCCAGAGCAGAGAAGTTCAGTCTGTAGTTTTACAATTTCAGATCTGAGTTCCTTCAGAATTCTTGGTGAAGACCATCCGGCCCCGTTGATTTATTTTCTTTGAATCCATTTTTTCCAAAATCACCTGAACTGACATTTCAAGCTCTCATCTCCTCAACTTTGTCACCTATCAATCAAAATTCAGGTGTGGGAACCTTGTTCATATTTTCTGCTGTGAAGACGGATGCTAAGCATTAGTTTAGCTTCTCAATGGCCTTATTTTCTCCAGTGCTCTTTTAACACCTTAGTCATCCAGCGGCCTCACTAATGGCTGGATAAGTTTCCTACTTCTGATGTACTTTCAAATAACTAACTAACTAAAATAATCAGGTGTTTGGATTGTTGCTGTTCATATTTTTGTTTGGCTTACCTAATTATATTTGGCTTGCCGGAGTTTATTCTCCTTTCAGTTTTCCTTGTTAGAATTTAATTTTCAACTATTAAAGGACTTTTTTTTGCTTCTAACTGCTTCTGTCTACTGTGTGCCATCGTGGCACTTTTTTGATCCTTACTTTTTTTTAAAAAATAGAGTATATGTTTAATTTGAGCTTCTGATACGGTGTGTTTAAAATTCCATGCAGCTTGAAGGCATTTCCCATTTGTGACTGTAGATTTTAATTTCCATGTAACTAGCGTACACAGGATCTGAAGGAAAGCATCCCTTTACAGCTAGCTGGAAGTGAGGAGAGACCCTGAGTATGTCTAAGTAAATACAGTGTGCACCTGCTTTGCTTAGATGTGTTAAATATTCATCTGGGGTTTTTTTCATTGTAATCACCTTTCCTGGAGTTGCAACGAAGGGTCCTGTGGCACCTTATAGACTAACAGAAAAGTTTAGAGCATGAGCTTTCGTGAGTTAACTCACTTCTTCAGATGCTGGTCCTGGAAATCTGCAAGGCCAGGTATAAATAGGCCAGAGCAAGGCTGGGGATAACGAGGTTAGCTCAGTCAGGCAGGCTGAGTTGTATTGTCATCAGTAGATCTGGAGGTGTGAATTCCAAGAGAGGGGAAGCTGCTTTTGTATTTAGCCAGCCATTCACAGTCTTTGTTTAATCCTGAGCTGAGGGTATTGAATTTGCAGATGAATTGTAGCTCAGCAATTTCTCTTTGGAGTCTGTTCTTGAAATTTCTTTGCTGCAGGATAGCTACTTTTAAATCTGCTACTGTGTGTCCTGGAGTTGGGTCACAAAGGCTGTGTCTACACGTGCCCCAAACTTCGAAATGGCCATGCAAATGGCCATTTCGAAGTTTACTAATGAAGCGCTGAAATGCATATTCAGCGCTTCATTAGCATGTGGGCGGCAGCCGCGCTTCAAAATTGACGCTCCTTGCCGCCGCGCGGCTCGTCCAGACGGGGCTCCTTTTTGAAAGGATGCTGCCTACTTCGAAGTCCCCTTATTCCCATGAGCTCATGGGAATAAGGGGACTTCGAAGTAGGCGGGGTCCTTTCAAAAAGGAGCCCCGTCTGGACGCGCCGCGCGGCGGCAAGGAGCATCAATTTCGAAGCGCGGCTGCTGCCCGCATGCTAATGAAGCGCTGAATATGCATTTCAGTGCTTCATTAGTAAACTTCGAAATGGCCATTTGCATGGCCATTTCGAAGTTTGGGGCACGTGTAGACACAGGCAAACTGTGTTAATTTAATTGTATTGTGTGTGATTCTTGTGAGAATAAAGAAAACAGACTGTACTTAACTTGGCTCAAAGGAGGGATCTGAAGAAGTGGGTGGCCCCCAAATGCTCATCACCTAAAAATTATTTTGTTAGTCTTTAAAGTGCTGCTTGACTGCTGTTTTGTTTTGTCAAGGGACACAGGCACTCTCAGTGTAAAGAGTGAGCCTCTGAGTGTGCAGATGTAAATGTAGGTTGCTCCTATTTGCTTAGATTTGCTAGATATTCAACTGATGGACTCGTGTTTTAGGACATATTCATGTGCCTGGAGCTTTGCTTTGTTTGCAGACAGGATATGTTCAGCCATCCACCTTCATCTGGTATACTCAATCCTTTCTTAGAAAAAATAAAGATTTACATAGCCTCCATCAAAACCCAGAAGAGACTGGGTGCGAAGGAGAGTTAACACTAAAAAAAGCAGTCCTGTAGCACTTTAAAGACTAAGGGTTTGTCTACACTACAAAAATAACTTAGAAGTTGCTTACTTTGAAGTACAGCTTCAAAGTAAACAACTTTGAAGTTGAGCACCTATACACAACCTACTTTGAAGTAGGGCACTACTCCATTCCTGGGACTTTGAAGTCGGGCTCCCTACTTCAAAGTTAATTTCAAAGTAAGGGCAAATGTGCATAGACTCTCTGCTGGCTACTTTGAAGTGGTGCCTAACTTTGAAGTTAACTTCCTAGTGTAGATGAAGTAGTGGCTAAGTTCAAAGTTAGTTCCTAGTGTAGATGCACCCTAACAAAATAATTTATTAGGTGATGAGCTTTCGTGGGGCAGACCCGCTTCTTCAGATGTAATAAATTATTTTGTTAGTCTTTAAAGTTCTACAGGACTGCTTTTTTGTTTTGTGTAGATACAGACTAACACAGCTACGTCTCTGTGACTAACAAACATGTTCATCCACTGACAAAGGTGGTGGATTCAGCCATGTACTGATAATCTGTTGTGAAGTTTGCCTTCATTGTTCATCTGGCCCTTGGGCTTTCTATTCTTTGAGGTAAGAATAGCACACCAGTCTGCACAACATACAGAACTATTCAATTCGATTTTTGGGGGGTCAAAAATTATATTAACACTAAAGGCAGGAACTGTGAAGTATGATTACCACCGCTTGCAATTATTGTGGGAATACGGGAAAGACAGATTGATTAAACTATCTCAAAGAGGAGGTGGAAAATAACTAAGCAGAAATACACATTGGGGAAGCAGCAACAGCAACTCCCCCATCCATCCCAAGAAAGTGAGCAAAACTCCTAAGTCAGACAGGGAAGCAGGAAAACAGGAGGACCAACTGCTGATAGCGGACTGGCACAATTAAAAGGTTGTCACCTCAAAAATTCAGTGTCATACCCCACTCCCCAGTTTGCAGCTCAGTCCTCCTCCTCCTCCTCAGTCCCTCAGTGGGGCTTAGGAGGAAAAGGGGGTGGGGGTGGACCCAGACTTGCTCCACACTAACACACACCCAGATGGCAGGATAGTTGCAGACATAGCTGTGCTAGTCTATATACTATCAGAAAAAGCAAAACAAAAACCACAAAAGCAGTCCAGCAGCACTTTAAAGACTAACAAAATAATTTATTAGGTGATGAGCTTTCATGGGACAGACCCACTTCTTCAGATCGTAGCCATACCAGAACAGACTCAATACTTAAGGCACAGAGAACCAAAAATAGTAATCAAGGTTGACAAATAAGAAAAAAATATTATTAAGGGGCAGAAAGTGGGGGAGTGAAGAATTAGTTAAAGCCAACTATGCATAAGAGCCCCCATAATGACCTAGAAAATTCCCATCCTGGTTCAAACCACATGTTAATGTGTCAGATTTGAATATAAAAGAGAATTCAACATCCTCTCTTTCCAAAGTGTTGTGAAAATTCCTCTTCAGTAAGACGCAAACTTTCAGGTCATTAACAGAATTGCCCACTCCATTAAAGTGCTGACTGACCGGTTTGTGAATCAGGAGTGTTTTCATGTCTGTTTTATGCCCATTAATTCTTTGTCTAAGAGAGTTTTAAGTCTGCCCAAAATACAAAGCATCTGGGCATTGTTGGCACATGATGACATGTATGATGTTAGTTGAGGAATATGAGAATGTGCCCGTGATTCTGTGAATAACCTGGTTGGGTCTAGTGATGGTATCTCCAGAATAGATACGTGGACAATGTTGGCAACGGGCCTTATTGCAAGGAAAAGTTCTAGGACTGGTGTTCCAGACAGGTGGATGGGTGGGTGCAGAGGAGATAACTATTCCTGAAATCAGCTCCTCCAGGAGTCCCCTAGGGAAATGAGTCACAGTGGGTGAGGTCTGGCTGGATGGCTGAAACATATTTACCTTTCATTCAATTCTTGATGACCTAGCCACACCCTCAGGTTTTGTTCATGTTCTCACTACAAGTTGCATTTATCAATACGCTGAAATTTCTTGGGTCGGGGGGCCTAGTTAAAACCCCCAACCTGAGAAATTTTTGAGCAGTGTTATTCTTGCATCAAGATTAAACATAAGAGCTGTGTCTACATGTGCAAAAAAAACTTCAAAACAAATGGCTCTTTTTCGAAAGAGCGGGAGGAGCGTCCACACGTGTAAACCCGTCTTTCGAAAGAAAATCGAAAGAATGGGGTGCACATTTCGAAATACGAACCCCAATCTCGTATCAGGAAGATTGACCCCTTTTGAAATAATAAATCAAAAGGGTACACGTGTAGACACTCCACAGTCCGCTCTTTCGAAATACGGGTACGCCATGGTGCTGATCAGCTGGAGCATGGGGCTGCTCCAGCTGGCAGCAGTGGGGCTCTATGGTCCCTGTGTTTGGCTGCCTTAAAGCCGCACACATGCAGGAAACCCGTGGCAGGAAGCTGAGAGCATGCTAGGAGCAGACTGCACAAGCGCTCCAGCCTGACACTCCAGCACCCTCATGGCCAGCAGCCAGCCCCCCAGTGAGCCCCATGGACCCTCCCCCCAAACCCCCGCAAGGCTCCCAGGGGGAGAAAAAAAAAGGGCTCCCTCCTGGAAGGAGCGGGAGCTGCGGAACCTCCTCAGCCTCTGGCAGGAACAGGAGGTCCTCTGCCACATGGGCGTAAAGTGGTGCAATGCCGCAGCCTTCGGCCACCTGGCAATGGGCCTCCACACCAGGGGCCACCCGGAGCATACTGCAGAGCAAGTATGCTCCAAAGTAAAAGAGCTGCACCAGGGATATGCCCGGGCCAGGGACCAGGCTGGACGCTCTGGGGTAGGACCAGTGATGTGCCCCTTCTACAGGGAGCTATGGAGCATCCTGGGGCCCCAAGAGAGTTCACTCCCCCATGGCTTTCCTGGACACCTGCAGCTGGAGGAGGAGGAGAAGCAGCCCAGATCAGGGACCCAGGAGGGCAAGGGGACCACGGACCGGTCGAGCGAGGAGGGGCAGCTGACCATCGTGATCCCCTCCTGCTCCTCCAGCCAGGCGACCAAGGGCTGGACATCTCCGGACGTCACCGAGAAACCCTCAGATACATCCAGGGAGGGGCGCACACCTACTCCACAGGGTGAGGGGTGACGCAACAGCTAGGTGCCCACACACAGAACCGGTGGTCCTGGGCCGCACACAGGCCAACCCCCACATGGGATGTGGCACCCCGTGGTGCCACACCAGCAAGGCCCAGCACCCGCCCCCAGTGGACAATGTCGTAAGCCGCACGGGGTGGCAGCCGGTCAGTGCTGGACAGTGCCTGGGGCCCACGCACCTCAGGCTGGGAAGGGCCACCTGTGGGAGAGACTCCTGGAATCACACCCAGGCTGGGAGGCCCGGTCCTGGGTGGGGCCGGTCAGTGCTCCCTGGAGGGGTCAGTGTCCCTTGAGGAGGGGCAGGGGCAGGGGCTCCATGGGGTGTGCTCAGGCAGGTAGGCCACAGCTGGGTCCCCTCCGTCCAGGGCACGCTACTGACATGCTCTCCTCCTCTCCACACAGCTGCACCTTCCGTGGGCCAGGAGAGCCCTGCGCCATCCCTCATCCCGGAGAGCCCACCTGCAGCCGTCGGAGGTGTCCAGACTCCACCCCAGGCAGCGCGCCTTCGAGGCCGTGGCCGGAGGGCCCCCTGGAGGGCTGAGGAAGACCCAAGCACCAGCGCCAGGCCGAGGTGGCCGAGGAGCACCTCCAGCTCACCCAGACCGATATGGAGTGGTGGAGGACAGCCTGGGATAGACTGCTGGACACCCTTGAGGACATTGGCCACGCTGTGCGGGAGCACATGGCAACTGTGGCCCACCTCCTGGCCCCCCCGGCGTCTCCCCCGATGGCCCTGCCCCCTCTGCCCCCACTCCTGTAGTGGAAATGAGCTTGATCTAATGAAGTGGGTCTGCCGGAGTGCGGGGGCGAGCCAGTGGCAGATCTCATTGAAAGTTTTCCTCGACATGCGGAAGTTCTGCAGCCACTTTTCCTCACCCCACTCCCCTAGCACCACACACTCCCACCAGTTGGTGCTGCTGGTGTGGGTCCAGAGGCAGCAGGGCACCCGGGGAGGCGCCCGGCGGTGCCCCAGTGGGGGAAGCCCTGTGGCCCCAGGGGGGACCACTCAGCAACCTGATGAGCTCAGGTGCAGCTGCAGCGAGGGTGCACAGCTCTGCCAGCAGTGTGTCCATGATGAGGGTGTCCTCCTGCAGGAGCTGTCGCTGGGCCTCAATGGTGGGCATGAGTAGGCTCTGCCAGGCTGGGACAAGCTGAGCAGCACTCGGCTCTTGCGGCGGGGAGGGCAGAGGGAGGGGCTCTTTAAAGGAGGTGGCTGGCACAGCCCTGGAAGGGCTTGTTGGCCATGGGACCCCGTCCACGGCATTTCCTGCCTCCCTTCTTTCGAAAGTGAACTTGGAGCCCTGTGGACACTCTCTTTCGAAAGACCTGAACGGCACTGTGAAAGAGCAGATCGGAACGTCAATCTGAAAAATGGTGGCGGGGGTTCTCTTTCGATGGCCGAACTTCGATTTTTGCCCTTTTGAAAGGGCGCTTACAGGTAGACACAGCTAAGGAATTTTCTGTGTTCCCATCTTAACCTGCAAACCTTCTTTCTCTGGAAGGATGAGGTGTGATTGTTGTGACTTGCAGTTTCAATGAGGCATTTAAACTCAGATTTGAAATATAAATGCATAGTCTGTGTGTATATAATACCCACACATAAGTATACATACATACATACATATGTGGAAAAAATAACGGAGCCCTATGATAACTCAGGTGGTTAACCATATATTTCTATAGGATGGCTACTTTGTATTTCTGGATACCTGAGTACTATCAAGATGCAACAACTTTGTACTTTTACCCAATTTGTTTTCCAGAAGGATACTTTGACTTTTACTTAAATACATTTTTTTGCAAAGTAAGTGTACTTTTACCCAAGTAACTTTTTTGTGTACTTTTCTGCCACCGGGCAAAGGAGAGAGACTGTCAATTTAAAGACCCTCAGATGGACAAGGGGTCCACTGTCAGCCTTCCAGGAAGTTAAGAGGGGACAGCAGGACCCTCTATCAGCAAGCTACATGCCCTCAAGGCATTGGCTGTAAGACTGGTTCAACCTATTTTGTCTCACTATCTTGAGAACAGAGCTAGAAAAAGACACCAGAAGGAATCTTTTTAATTGTTTTAAATTTACGCCAGTGGACGCCAAAATTTCTTGTGGCTGGCCTGCGTACTAGGCAAAGGAGTGAAATCACTTGTGGCAGGACTGGGTTTTACTCAGGGCCAAATCCACCATGATCACCTGATGATTACCTGTTCTCGTCACTCCTTCTGGGGCACCTGGCATTGGCCACTCTCAGCACACAGGCTGGACCTTTGGTCTGACCCAGTATGGCCGTTCTTACGAACCTTTTTATGTCAGGTTCCTGGTGAAAGGCTGTCTCTGGAAATGAGGACCCCTTAAGAGACTGATGCTGGCAGCAAGAAAACACTTCAAAATTGACAAAATAAAACAGCAGAAATGTAGTACTTTAAAGACTAACAAAATTTATTTGGTGATGAGCTTTTGTGGGACAGACCCACTTCATCAGATCAATCTCATTTCCAATACAGATTGACATTTAAAATCAAGTATCTGAACATGAGAAAAATATTTCAGTCATCAAAAATCTTCAAGATTATAAAGAGGATGGACGACTATGGACTTCATATCCTGGATATCAGCGAGAGCAGACTTGCAAGTGCAGCTAAGAATTACTTTTGAATTTTACAAACTAGTGCTGCTTGAAGCTGTCAGGAGAAACTCGTCGATGGGGGGAAATGAGAGCACACAAGAAACTGATCTTAAGAATCCCCCTTCTCAGGAAGGAGGGAAGAATTGTTCTCAACATCACAGAACAGAGACTGGTTTCTGTCCTCGGCACCAAGACTGGAGCAAGAAAGATGTAGTAAATAAAAGAGTGTTTCTATAATTTAAAAAAAAAAATGTGGCCAGGTTAGATAGAGGCTCACAAGGAGTTGGATTAAAGGGGAGTTGAAAGGGATGAAGCCCCAGCCCTCTGCTTTCCTTTCAGGGTGTGTGTATGGGTGGACAGGGGGTGGCAAATGATCCTCGAAATGAAACAAAAAAGCAGTCATGTAGCACTTTGAAGACTAACAAAAATTATTAGGTGATGAGCTTTCATGGGGCATTTCAGTGCAACAATGGAAGGAGGTATACAATTTCATAATTCTCAAAGGGTGTGTCTACACCTGTATTCCTCTTTCGAAAGAGGTATGCAAATGAGAGTAAATTTGCATATTCAGCATATCATTTGCATATACTAATTTTGAAAGAGCTTCTTTCGAAAGAAGAAAGCCAGTGTAGATGCTGCTTTTTCGAAAGTAAACCCATCTTTGAAATATGCGGCTTACTTTCAAAAGAGCAGTGTCTATACTGGCTTTCTTCTTTTGAAAGAAGCCCTTTGAAATTAGAATATGCAAATGAGGTGCTGACCATGCAAATATATACCTTATTTGCATTTTTTATTTACCTCATTTGCACACCTCTTTCAAAAGAGGAATGCAAGTGTAGATGCACCCAAAGTGGATTGATGCTGATAGAAGTCAAGAATCAGTTTATCTGTCTCTTCTGCATCACAGTGTTATCTTTGGTAACTTTATTAAAGATACAGAAAAAAAACAATTAAAGCATTTGAAATGTAAATTGTTGCATGAAGCTTTCACTATAACCACATTCTCTTTGCCTTTAGCTGTAGAGAGTTTTTAGGTTGAAAACCTCTTGTTGGACAGTCTTTTAGAGAGTTTTACAGATAATATTGCCGCTTCATGAGTAAATTTACAACATACAACAGTAGTCAAGGAAGAGGTAATATTATCTCACATAGATAAGTGTACTCATTTATACATCAATGGGCCAGCTCTTCAGCTGCTGAAAACTGCTTATCTACATCCACTGAGCATCTGTCCAAGTACTCCTAAGCACTGCTAGTGCAAGCAAATCTGAAGCCCCTCATGGCGTCAGCTGGTTTAGCCCCTGCTGGCTGCAAGGCTCCAGCAGAGTGTGAAGGATACTTTCTGCTTTGCCAGCTGACAGTAGAGCAAGCCCAGTTTCGGGTGGATAGAGAAGAGGTCGTGTGTTGAGGATCTGTGTATGCCCATTTAAACCCCTCCCTGGTTGGCAGAGCACCCATGAATTAAGCTGGTTGGGAAATTTCTGACAAAGCTTGTGTGTGTGTGTGTGTGTGTGTTTGAAAATATCTATTTGTCAAAACTGAAACAGTGAGAGAGGGATAATTCCGCTAAATCTCCTGATCTGAAATTTTTCTGTGGACTTACCAGGACTGTATCAGGCTCAAAAAAGAACTAGATAAATTTATCAGAGAGGTAGCCAAGTTAGTTTGTCTCTTCAAAAACAACAAGTCCTGTGGGCACCTTACAGACTAAATATCCAAAATATCTGTTAGTCTATAAGGTGCCATAGGACCTCTTGTTGTAGATAAATTTATGAAGGTTAGGTCAATCAATACTTGTTAACTCGGATGGGTAGGAGTGGTGTCTCCAGCCTCTGTTTGTCAGAAGATGGAAATGGATGACAGGAGAGGTATCACTAAATGATTACCTGTTCTGGTCACTCACCCTGGGGCATCTGGCATTGACCACTGTTGGAAGAGAGTATACTGTGTTAGCTGGACCTTTGGTCTGCCCTAGTATTGCTGGTATTATGTTCTTAAAAAAAAGTTTCCAAATTGTCAAGATGGCCCATTTTTGCCATTTCAAGATGAACATATTCTTTTCTGATTTGAAATGACTTTTATAAATGTTAGCTCATTTACACTAAAATAAAGTTTATAAAGTCAAAGTTAAAACAAAAGGTTTCAAAATTATCATAATATATTTGACAGGACCTCATTTTTTTCAGATCATCATTTGGTGAAAAAAAATTGAAACTGACTTTGTATTATTTTAGGATGGGAACAGAAATTGAAATCTTAAAGGATGAGAATAATTTTTGGTCAGCTTTACCCAGGAGGCTATGATGCAACATCCGAAACAGCTGTTTTGGAAAGCAAGACTTATTTGCTCCAACCAGTAAAATCTCTGAAAGAAATGTTGCAGAACTGGATGCTACTCCTCTAATACTGTGTGTACGTGGAATGAACACAGCACAGTCATTCTGCTTCTCGTTTCTTCTGAATACATCTGGAATTATGACAACCAGTTAAAGAGATCCCCAGGCATGGGGGACCATTATCTCTTGTTAGCTCAACTTTTATCTATCCCTTCTATGAATAGCATTAAAAAGCAAGTGTTTCCACAACTTCCACTTCCACCAAATATCCATAGAGAATCTTCACACCATCTGGAAGCTTGCCATCAAGGAAGTGAAGGGCCATGGTGATGAAGATACAGAACAGTGGTGGGGCAATGACACACTTTTGTTTGATTCCATGTACATACAGTATTCAAAGGATTCATTTTGGAATCTTTTGTTGCTTAATACTGGGGCAGTCATGTTGTCATGAAGAAGCCTCAAGAGGCTAATGAATGTTTTGGGTCAGCTGATATTTGAGAGGCTGGTCCACAGGGTGCTACGATTGAGTTGAATGCTTTGGAAACATGACAGCACAGAAGTTTAAATAATATTGTCCCTGAATTCTAAGTAAATGACTCCCTCCCAATAACCTTTTTAATTTGCCAATTTGTTGGAGCTTGGAAAAATAATAAATGAGTAGCAGGTGGCATAAACTGAGCCCAAGGCCTAATAAAGTTATCTGAACAAATGTTTGGAGGGCATAGTATATCTCCATGTATATTACTGCAAGCTAAACCATGTCTGAGCTTTAATAACATAATCATATGGGGAACTGCATTTAGAAATTCGTAAGGGGCTTTTGGATACCATGTTTATTAAGAGTTCCCCTGATACTGAAATTCCCTGCTACCCAATTCTACCAGAATGATACCCTCTTAATATTAAAGAGGGAACATCAATCAGTAAACAACATACCAAAAACAAGTCTTCCATCATTTCACATTCAGAAAATATGCTGGGATTTTTCAGCACCTTTTTGTGGAGAGAATTATTTAGGGTGAGTCACATCTGGAAAAAAGTGAAGAAATAAGAAAATACAGGAATGAGCTGATTCCTTGCACATTCTTGACATCCTCTAAAATAAATGAAAGATTTAAATGTGCAAAGATTTTGACTGTAATTTTCAATATACAGGCAATATCAAAATGTTTTACTTAAACAAGCAAAATGGAAGTCTGCAGGAGATATCGTAATGTTTATGTCTCCTTTGTAACAGCTTACACTGGATTAAGCACAAAATGGCTGCCTGACAAGAAATGGCAGAGTCCTTACAGGTTTGAAGCTTTAGTCCACAGAAAACAAAGGGATAACACTAGCTATATACCTAGAAAAATCAAAGATCCTGTCTTAAATACAAAGAGATGAGACAAGCCTTTTTATACACAAAAATATGCACAAAGGGAAAAGGCTGGACAACTACTGTAGTTGGAAACTGCTCAAAACTACAGAAATAATCATCATGTTCCATATCATATTCAGAAACAAGTAACAGAGAGGTAGCCGTGCTAGGTGTAAGTCTCTGTAGCTCCCTTCTTATGCTAACTGAAACTCTCTTAGAGTCAGTTAGAAACAAGTTACTCTTCAGTTTACTGCCTCCTGTTTACCTCCTACGTCTGCCACCATGTTTCATGTACCTTATGTTGCATAATAACAGGAGGACTCCATTAAAACTAAACTAAATCCAAACTGGCTCTTTATAAGAGAGTTGTGTACAGGGAGGATTCAGTAGCAGGCTTGCTGGTGGGGAGATGCAAAGGGGCCAGTTGCCCTGAGGCTCAGTGATACAAAAGGGACAGGAGTTCCCAGCCCCCACTGCCGCTATTGCAGCAGCAGCCGGAGCCCCAGGCCTTTAAGTTGCTGCCAGAGCACTGTGCAGCACTTTGCAGGCAGTGCTGAGGGCTCAAGGGATGGGGTTGCACAGTCCAGACAGTGCCGAGGGCCAGTTTCCCCAAGCCTCAACTTTTCCACCCCAGGCCCTTAAACGAAAATACTCTGATAATGAAATTCTTTCATTTAAGCCTTTATTTCTTCTCTGCATATACAACCAAGGAAAGTGGGTACAATCTGAAAGGCTGGAAGGGTTCAGATCCTGCTGTATATACCTTCTTCTGTGCCCCAATGGAGGATGGGGATAATGAGGAATAGCAGAATCTCAGCCTTTCTGGTAGCTCTTTTTAAAAATAATAAAGTCCTCTGTTTTCCCTTACCGAATATTCCCTTAACTGCATTTTACAGCAGCACTGCACTGCACCCTGGCACACAAGTTTAATACAGATGACCTTTTGCTCTTCATGACATCAGAATTGTTATGTGGGTCCCTTATGCACAGAATTGGATAAGGGAAAGGGGTCCCTGCTTACTCAATGGCATTAAAATTAATGGGGTGTGCAAATTTCTGAACCAAACAAGAGCTTTAAAAACATGTGTTAGGTTTCTGATTCAAGGACACATTATCTGCTCTTGTGCTGGGCTGGATTGTGAATTTTCCATAGTCCAGCTAGCCTGAATAGCAGTAATGATAATCAAGAGCTTCTGGTTAATCAGATGCCTGCCTGCATGTGACTCACTTTCTGATCTTTTGGCCAGATGGGCATCTAGAATTGTCCAAGTAAATCTAGAAATTCCCATCCAAGAGAATATATCTGTCAGAAATGCAGGATACTCTCACCATAACACAAAACCACAAACAGCTTGAGGCTTTATCTGCAATGTCAGGCAAAACCACAGTACACACCTTCACCATAAAATCTTTCTTTGCTGCTTGGTGAAAAACAGCACAGATTTTCCTCAGATTTCCTGTAAACAACTCCAGCCCCTTCCTTGTATCTCAGAAAGAAGGAGCCTGAAGGATGGTCCTGGGGTAAGGCCTGAGGCCTGAATTAAAGTGAGCAAGAGTGATACTAGGAGTAACAGACAGTAGATGTTTGCCTGAAAGTCAGTATTTGAGACAGGACCTTGGCACAACTACTGCTAAAACACAAGGAACACGTAAATATATACCACCAGGATAGTACAAGGACACCCCAACCTAGCACACGATAAGATAGTTTGACAAAAACGATAAATAGTGATATTTTGTCTGAAATATCAGGCATGAAAGTGCAGTGACAAGTGGTGAATAGGAATGCCACGTCTGAAATATCAAGAGGAATGTACAAGGGGAAGTAACGAACACATTATGAAACATATAAGATGGTGCATTCGGTGTGTGTCACAGACTGTTTGTCTAAGTCTATAAATGTTGGGATACCTCAGCTTAATTCTTTATGCATCTGAGGACGCAGTGAAAAGTCCCACCACTGACTGAGTGGAGTCCATAATAATGCTCATTCATGTTAGCTGAACTGCAGATAACTGGCGCAGGGAAGCTAGGGCTTCACTGACGATAAACCTGACTCTGGTGCTTTTGTATCTTATCTGAGTCTGTAGTCTTTGGGGGCACTCTCAGAGGCTGTGTCTACACGTGCCCCAAACTTCGAAATGGCCATGCAAATGGCCATTTCGAAGTTTACTAATGAAGTGCTGAAATGCATATTCAGCGCCTCATTAGCACGCGGGCGGCAGCGGCGCTTCGAAATTGACGAGCCTTGCTGCCGTGCGGCGCGTCCAGACTGGGCTCCTTTTCGAAAGGGCCCCGCCTACTTCGAAGTCCCCTTATTCCCATGAGCTCATGGGAATAAGGGGACTTCGAAGAAGGTGGCGTCCTTTCGAAAAGGAGCCCTGTCTGGACGCGTCGCGCGGCGGCAAGGCTCATCAATTTCGAAGCGCCGCTGCCGCCCACGTGCTAATGAAGCGCTGAATATGCATTTCAGCGCTTCATTAGTAAACTTCGAAATGGCCATTTGCATGGCCATTTCGAAGTTTGGGGCACGTGTAGACACAGCCATAGTCTGCTGTGCTGGTTACTTGCACAGAGCTAGTGCGACATTCACGGGGAGCACACACACGCAGCTGGAAAGTTATCATCATTGGACAGAGCAAGATACCCATCAGGACTCTGCGCTGGTAGCTTCTGACCCAAAACAGATGTGAATCTCTCCTCTGCTTTGCCTAGTAGTGATCCTCCTTCTCAGTTCATTCAGTACGAGTCTCATTTGCATCAATATATGATCAGTGTGTGTGTGGCAGGGGGGTTCTCCCTGATTTTGAAGCTGCATTAGTACAGCCTACAGATGATACATCCCCCAAGAATTAGCACACGGGATCAGAGGTCCCCCCCGCCATATTAAGATGTGATGGTGGGCATAGCTGAGGATAGGTCCAGATTTCTTACCAGGAATAGGGCTCTTTTTGACTTCAGTGAGCTTTGGATCAGGCCCTAAATGATTTACCTAAAGTTATAAAGGGAGTTTATGGCAGAGAGGAGAAATGAAATCTCCCTTTCTGAGTCCTGATCCATTTCTTTAAACACTGGATGCATGTGGAATATCTCCTTGCTGAATCAGCCCTTCACTCTCTTGCCTTGGCTATGTTTCCTCTTTAGCCAATGCCCATCACTTTAGAGCCACGTCTACACGTGCCAGCTACTTCGAAGTAGCCGAGCCAACTTCGAAATAGCGCCAGCCACGTCTGCACGTGGCGAGCGCTATTTCAAAGTTGAAATCGACATAAGGCGGCGAGACGTCAAAGTCGCTATCCTCATGAGGAGATGGGAATAGCGCCCTACTTCGATGTTGAACGTCGAAGTAGGGCACGTGTAGCCGATCCGCGTCTCACAACATTGAAATAGCGGGGTCCGCCATGGCAGCCATCAGCTGAGGGGTTGAGAGACGCTCTCTCTCCAGCCCCTGCGGGGTTCTACGGTCACCATGTGCAGCAGCCCTAAGCCCAGGGCTTCTGGCTGCTGCTGCTGCAGCTGGGGATCCATGCTGCATGCACAGGGTCTGCAACCAGTTGTCGACTCTGTGGATCTTGTGCTGTTTAGTGCAAGTGTGTCTGGGAGGGGCCCTTTAAGGGAGCGGCTTGCTGTTGAGTCCGCCCTGTGACCCTGTCTGCAGCTGTGCCTGGCACCCTTATTTCGATGTGGGCCGCTTTGGTGTGTAGACGCTCCCCTGCAGCGCCTACTTCGATGTAGTGCTGCCCAACGTTGACGTTGAACGTTGATGGCACCAGCCCTGGAGGACATGTAGATGTTATTCTTCAGAATAGCTTATTTCAATGTCGCTACATCAAAATAAGCTATTTCGATGTAGCATTCATGTGTAGACGTAGCTTAGGGGTGTTAGCCGATGGTCTGGTGAGATACCACATGTGACCTTACTTCATCCGAGTCTTTAACTGCTAGGACAGACAGTCCCTTCGCAGCGGGCAGCCAGGGGTGGCTGACGGATGCCCCATGGATTTATTACCTGAGTCTTCAACTGCTAGGATGGAAAGTCCCTTGCAGTGGGCAGCCAGGAAGGCTGACGGGTGCCCCAAAGGTTGTACTGAGAGCCTCCTTCACCCGAGTCTTTGACTGTTAGGACAGGCAGTCCCTTCACAGCGGGCAGCCAGGGAGGCTGACAGGTGCCCCAAGAGTCTGCCCTGTGGAGGTGGCACAACTCAGCACTCAGCTCTCAGTACGCCTCACCAGTGACCATGCTAATACAGCCGAAAACTGGCTGGGGTTCTTTATTTGCGTTCGGTTTGCACGGTAACAGGAGAAGTCAGGCTAAAACTTAAACAGTTACTATTTATTTGATAAGAAAGCTTAACTTTTATGGTCACTAGGCTTATATTTCACTTCTTAGTTACAAACAGCTAACATATAACAAAGTACTTTAATTCATAGGTCTATTATTAAATGCATGCAAAAGCAGAACACACAGCAGGTCTTATTCTCACCCCTGCATTACCTGGCTTGGCGTGGCCAGCGTTTGTCACTCAATCCCTTGGGAAGAACAGTACGAGATGGGTGTCCCCTGGGACCTTGGGAGACAAAGACCTTCCTGACTGGCAGGTAGAGGTAATTGGAGCTCAATTAGAGAGGGCTGCTGGACCCTGCTTTATACCCCTTCGGTCACGTACACTCTTCCTTATCTTAAAGATGCCAATTGTGTTAGATTGTCTCGTGACGCTAGTTCTCACAGGGAGTTTCAGGGACTTAATTCGCACCTGTAAGGTGGAGATAATTTAGACATTCTTTTCTTATGGGCGTGAGATTCCTCTCCTGGGACAATGTGTAGGCATATCAATCACTGGTACTAGCCAAGGGCAGCCTAAGGTCCTGGTCGTCTGCTAGCCCATTTGTCTTTTGTTGTCTGGTTTTGGCCCATTAAGGGTCATGATGAGGCAGTACATCTGTGCTCTGAGGCATCAAAGACTGTGCTTGAGATTAGCGCATCTGCGCTCTCAGGCATTCCAAGATTGGGCTGTTTCCTTTGGTCCTTTGCGCTCTGAAGCACCTAAGAGGGGCACGATGGAGTAGAGCAGGGGGATTCTGTCTGGCTACAAGGGGGTGAGTAAATTGCCTGGAGGCAGTAGAGTTTAAGATGCCTTGTGTTGCTATTGCTGTCTTGTGATGCCTTCTCCACAGAGCCAGGCTTCAAACACAGAATGTCTGTTTTCATTTTATATAACTTCATCAACAATAATTTAATACTCCTGATTTTCACTGCACATTTTCCTGTTCTCCTGCCTACAAACCAACTGATGTAAGTCACACATCATCCACAGATTTATTTATTACATCTTTGGTGAAAATCTTATTTACCTTTCCATTCCTAGGTTGCAGTTTTCCCAAATATCCTGCTGGAACCAACATATGCTCATTTTGTTGCTGTTGCCTCCTTTATCCCTCCACTCCTGTGTGTCCAAGAAACAGTAAATTGCCAGTCTGTGATGGGGTCAAACAAAAGGGTGACATCTGGCTAATGTTTAGCCAGACTTTCCCTCTCTCTCTCTCTCTCTCTCTCTCTCTCTCTCTCTCTCTCTCTCTGTGTTTTAAGGTTAAAACCAGCTTCATTAGGAACGGCAAACTGGGCCTGATAAAATAAGTTACTGGCTCATCTGTAAGTGAATGTTTGTTAACACTGCTCACCCATTACACAGTGTTTTTCTTCAGTACATCACAAAGTACTTTACAATGGAAAGTATTTCATCCCCCATATCACAGATGGGTAAACTCAGGCATAGAGCAGCAACATGATTTGCTGAAAGTTGCCCAGGAGGTCTGTGCTAAATTTGGAAAAAGAATTCAGATTTCCTAAAGACCCAGTCTGGTGTCCTCTCCACTTGACCATTCTGACACAACTGCAAAAATTCAATTGCTTACATTTGCTCACTCTTCATAGGTTTCCTACATTAGCTGGGGTATTATTCTGGGGTATCAGCCAGCCTAGTAATCTCTGCCAGCCTGGTTGTTATCTGCACCTATTAGCTGCATCTACACGTGCACGCTACTTCGAAGTAGCGGCACCAACTTCGAAATAGCACCCGTCGCGTCTACACGCATCGGGCGCTATTTTGAACTTAACTTCGACGTTAGGCGGCGAGACGTCGAAGTCGCTAACCTCATGAGGAGATAGGAATAGCGCCCTACTTCGACGTTCAACGTCGAAGTAGGGACCGTGTAGATGATCCGCGTCCCGCAACGTCGAAATTGCTGGGTCCTCCATGGCGGCCATCAGCTGGGGGGTTGAGAGATGCTCTCTCTCCAGCCCCTGCGGGGCTCTATGGTCACCGTGGGCAGCAGCCCTTAGCCCAGGGCTTCTGGCTGCTTCTGCGGCAGCTGGGGATCTATGCTGCAGGCACAGGGTCTGCAACCAGTTGTCAGCTCTGTGTATCTTGTGTTGTTTAGTGCAACTGTGTCTGGGAGGGGCCCTTTAAGGGAGCGGCTGGCTGTTGAGTCCGCCCTGTGACCCTGTCTGCAGCTGTGCCTGGCATCCCTATTTCGATGTGTGCTACTTTGACGTGTAGACGTTCCCTCGCTGCGCCTATTTCGATGTTGGGCTGAGCAACGTCGAAGTTGAACATCGACGTTGCCGGCCCTGGAGGACGTGTAGACGTTATTCATCGAAATAGACTATTTCGATGTTGGCTGCACGTGTAGACGTAGCCATTGTGAGCATAGGTATTCCTCTGAGATTGGGGTGAATTCAGTCTGCCTCATTAATAAGGAGAAAACTTGTAACATTGCACAGACTGCTGTAAGTGAATGCTTCCACTGGTGTATTACTAGTGCTAGGGATTAAAGGAAGAATTATGAGGTCTGGGCAAAAGAAGGATCATGGTGGGATAGAAGAGAATAAAGAAGAGTGAGGCAAGTAGCCAAACCTAAAAAAAGTTTTGAAATTTTTGTATTTTTTTTCTACACAAAGGAATTACAAAAGCTTTTGAGTAGAGGTGAATAACTTCAGATGAAAAGTCTGCTTTTGGAAAATGCTGGTCTGTTGAAACTGAAATAATGTCATGGTCTTCAGTTAATTTTGATGCAATTTCATTTCTGAAGGAAAAATTAGAGGTGTGAGGTCAAAATTTCAAAATCCCAAACACTTCCAAAATGGAATGTCTGATCTCCATCCACTTCTTATTTTGAAGTTTCCTAATCAGCAATTTACCTGTTAAAGAGAAATTACTAGTGGACAAACTAGTAATTACATGTAGTTGCCATTGTTCTTCACTGCATCTTAGCATTTAGAAACTTTGCAAGATTCTGCTTACTGTCCCAACTTTTCAGCTGACCTGTTAATGTTTAATTTGGAAAATGTTTGCTATATGGAATACAAATTAACTTCTGAGGACCCAAGTCAACCCAAACACAGATTCAAACTAATAAAGAGTGGGGCACAATTATAAGTCCTAGTAAGAGATAATTAACTAAATTTTAGAACCACTGCAATATGGTCATGCAGAGGTGAGGTACACACTCCTACAGCAGGAACATTCTACCTGTGCTCTAGAAGTAGCCTGCCTAGCAAGGTGGATTCAACTGCATAACATCAAGATCTTGTTTAAAAACAAACAAACCAAAAGGACAGATGGAATTTAAAGATTGTGGGACCCTAAGTGGTGGCCATCTAAGTTTAATGCTGGGTGTAAATGAAACCAAGTTGCAAAACAATGCAACTTTTCCCATTTTGGCATCAAGAATGTGCAAAATGCCAGAATTTGAGATAGCAACCACCAGGAGGTTGCAAGATGATCAGATGCTGTTAATTTTAATTTGTGACCAGCAGAGTTCTCTGCACACCCAGGGTTTAATTCAGTCTTGACAAAAGAAGCTGTAATGCACACTGAATCTAATTTTTAACAGAAATGATAATAAAAACCAGACCATGAAGTTATGAAATTTAGTGACGCACCATTAAATGCCAATTAAAAGCTGCTGAAAGTGGCACTTACTATGACTCAGAAATGAGAATACCAAGCACTGGAATACATGTTTTTCTCAGATAATTCCTCTCCTCAAGCAGGGCAAAGGAACTTGCACTTGGGAGAAATGCTGATTTGAAGAGTTTAGCGCAAGTGAATTTCTTTCTCCAGACACAAGAGGCCAACCATTTACCCAAGGTGAAATAAATTAACAGATCCATGACCCTTAAGACATGTTTGTCTTTTTCTACTCTGTTGCCTTAATTATTCATTAACTTTATTCACAAGGTATTGAGTCATTGTTCACATATTTAAAAATGCAAATTCCACTGCCATTATTTCTTCTAATATTTTGGGTACCTTAACTCTTTTTCACATCATGGTACTGTGTGACTTCTAATTAGAAACCACACCCAGGGTTGGTATTTTAAAAAATCAGAAGGAAGTTCCACAAGTAATCATAGACATATAAGGCTGAGGGACACTTCGTAAGACCCCCATGTGGATCAGGCCCCCACACCGAGGTAGGGATAAATATACCTCTATCATCCCTGGTAGACCTTTTCTTAAAAACCTGCAATTCTACCTGTTATTCCACACCCTTCCTTCATAGTCTATTCTCAGGGTTTATTGTTCTTAGACTCAGAAAGTTTTGGCTAAAATTGAAGCTTTGTCTCTTTTTTCAAAACTAAGCAGTTTTGTTAACCTTGTACATCATGGGTCACCAGAGCTGTCTTAGTGGGACCTGACTTGTGAGTGGGGCCCAAAACAGCACATTGACAGCAGGGCCATCCAGTGGGTGATGGATGCTGAAATCAGTTGCAGCATGGGCCTTGCTTGCCTTACCCTAAGGCTAGGTCTGTAGATCACATTTTCTATACTTATTTTGTCATTTTTGTTGCTGGTCTCTATACTCTCAAATTTATGAACATCTTTCCTAAAAAGTGACATTTACAGCCTCACAGTGCTACGAAGGGCAGAACAAGTATTTCCCATGCATTAGCAAGAGTAGCAAATATGAATCACCACAGAATTATATTAACATTTTTGACAACTACATCACATTATTGACTCATATTGAATTTGTGATCCAGTGTAATCTCTTCAGTAACCTATATTCTCTATCTTGTAGCTGTGCATTTGATGTTTCCTTCTTAAGTGATTTACTTTGCACCCTGACTGAATAGACCTTATCAGCTTTGGCCCTCCCCTTTACTGAGATCCCCCTCTTTAAATCCTCCTCTGATGCCCCACTCATGCATCTGATGAAGTAAGTCTTTGCCCATGAAAGCTTATGCTCCAAAATATCTGTTAGTCTATAAGGTGCCATGGGACTTCTTGCTGTTATTGCACTTTTTGTTACTGAATATCATCTTGTTGATTTTGGATCAGTTCTCCAATTTGTCAAGTTCATTTTAAATTCTAATCCTGTCTCTGAAAGTGTTTGAAACTCCTCCAGGTTTGGTACCATCTGCAAATTTTGGAAGAACGATCTCCAATCCTGTCAGGACTGTTCCCTCCTGCAGAAAATGAGGTCACACAAAACTTAAAACACCTTGCCTATAAAAGGCTTTACTTTAAATATCTCCCCAAGGTCATAGATTCCCTGACCCTGGGGAGTGCTGCCACCACTCAATCAGAACAATAAATAAATAAACAAACAAAAAATCAAAAACTTTAGCCCAGGAAAACCCACTTGGGACGTCAGAGGAAAAGGGACATCACTCTGCTATCTCTCTGCTTCCCGAAGACTTTAAAGGTTTGGTACTGTGAAGTACAATGTCCTCAACTCCCATTCAAACCAGTGGGAGTTAAGGAGCTGAGCATCTTGCAGGATTGGACCCTTTGAGAGAAGTGGAAGTGCCCAAATCCCTGAGGATCCCCTTTCTCAGGTGATTGTAAATTTGCTGGGCAATATTTTATCTGAACTTTGCTATCTTCACCTGTTAGAGCCAGACTGGGGGCCCCTTATCCACACTGGAAAGCCTCTCTTTGGCCCTGTCTACACAAGCCCCAAACTTCAAAATGGCCACAGAAATGGCCATTTTGAAGTTTACTAATGAAGGGCTGAAATGCATATTCAGCGCTTCATTAGCATGCGGGCAGCCGCGGCAGTTTGAAATTGACGCGCCTCGCCGCCGCGCGTCTCGTCCCCACGGGGCTCTTTTTTGAAAGGACCCCGCCTACTTCGAAGTCCCTTTATTCCCATGAGCTGATGGAAATAAGGGGACTTCAAAGTAGGCGGGGTCCTTTCGAAAAGGAGCCCCGTTGGGACGAGCCGTGCGGCGGCGAGGCGCATCAATTTTGAAGTGCTGCGGCTGCCCGCATGCTAATGAAGCGCTGAATATGCATTTCAGTCCTTCATTAGTAAACTTCAAAATGGCCATTTGCGTGGCCATTTCGAAGTTTGGGGCTCGTGTAGACGTAGCCTTTGTGTGACATAGATCCACTCATGCACACAGGACCACAGTTGTGCTGCACAAAGTTAGGGTTCCCGTGACAGGCAGGGGGACTCATACCTGTGTGTCAGATTCTGCCATTCTTATTCATACCTTGCTCTGGGAGTAATCTCACTGAAATCGGTGGTGTTTCTCACAGAGCAAGATGCTACTTAATGTGAGGAATGGGCTGGGTGGCAGACATCTGGCCTCATGAATTTAGCACTACAACCTAGTCAGCACGAAAGTAAGCCAGAAGGAGATTTTCTACTTTAACAATCTCAGCGAGCTTAATGCCTCAGGGCACAGCAGCTGGGCTCATTCTTGCCAAGCCAAACACTCTGTGTTTTACATGCTGCTGAAATTAATAGGAATGAGGTAAGCAATTATTTAAAATTCTTTCCCCAACAAGGCTGGGACTGACTAGCAATTTGGATTTGGCTTCAGGTTGCCCATCCGTATTACATGCATGACCATATCTACCCTTCCTGAGACCTGCTCTAGCCAAACCCACTGAATGTCTGTATGCAAATACTCACAAAACGTCATGCATGTTGAAACTACTGGCACTGCAAAGCGTAAAAGAGGAAGAATTTTTACACCACCAAGGAACTGAGTGTTACTCACGTAGGACCAAAATGGGCAAAGTTCAAAAGTTAAGAAGTTCACTTCAGATAAGCAGCAAAGAGTTCAGTTCAAATGTGGTTTAAAAAACATGGATGTAAAGTTTGCAGTTGTAAACTGCACTCATATAGGCTCCGTCTACACAGGCAGCCTCTGTTGAAAGAAGTCACTGTTGACAGAATCCTTGGCAGCACCTCTGTTAACAGATCACATCTAGACATAAATGTGG
Source organism: Carettochelys insculpta (assembly GCF_033958435.1). Lineage (NCBI taxonomy): Eukaryota > Metazoa > Chordata > Testudines > Carettochelyidae > Carettochelys > Carettochelys insculpta. The sequence goes on from NC_134139.1 coordinate 194,625,183, forward strand.
CTCTAAAGATCAAGCCACTCTGATGACAGAGAGGAGCTGGACTGCCTTGCCGTCTGTCAGTAGAACAGCTAACCAGAAGCTCTGCAAAGAGGGCTGTCGGGGGGACTGGAAGTCCCCTCTGTTGACAGAAACATCTATATGGGCACTCTGTCAACAAAACACTGTTGACAGAGGCGCTATACCTGATCGGTGAGAAGTGTAACACTGGCGGCTGAACAGCTGAGTTTTGTCAACAAACTCTCGACAGAGCGCTTTAACCATGTAGACCCTCGGTGAGTTTTGTCAACCAAAGGCCGGTTTTGTTGACAGAGGCTGCCCATGTAGACGTGGCCTTAAAGTGTTTGGAACAGTTGGCCTAGTGTTAGTAATATTACAAGCAGATGAAGATAGTGCAAAGGGAAGGCATGTTCATGTTTCAGACTGTCATGGAGTGGAGAATTGACCTTGTACTTTCCAAACCTCTCCAGTGGTCATTATGTTTTGGGAGCTTCAGGTAATTTAGTGACCAACTGCATAGTCACAAGACAAGACAACTCCTTAAAAAATGGAATGGGACGAATAACCCTGTCAGTGGTATAAGACCATTAAATTCCAGGGAGATAATCAAAATCAGGCCTGATATTGACTTAAATGGCATCTGGAATGCCAAGGAAGCTTCAGAGTAGATTTGTTTGGAACTTCTTTTTCCACAGAAGAAGATCACCTTGCCCCACAAAATGTTGATCAAAAATGGGGGGAAAATCTGATTTCCAGCAAAAAATATTAAAACTTTTCTAGGAAGGGAGGACCTCTCTGAAAAGAAATTATTTTATTGAAAGCCCAGTTTTCTATAGGAAAAAATATCAGTAGAAAATTTGATGTGGCCCTGCTTTTAACAAACATTCAAAGATTCTGTAAAATGTTCTCTGAGGGGATCCTTCTTAGTTTGGGCACAACTTAAAAATATTTCAGTTTTTGTGCAGGAGAGCTCTTAGCAGATGGTCAACAATGAATGCTGTCCACTCCTCCTCAACATTTTCTGTGTGATCTAGTGAATTTGCATATCAGTGTCATTTTATTTTACTAATTGCATGAATTTTTCTGAGAGAGGATCTTATTATCCACCCTCAAGTTTCATCGTCTTACTGTATTTTCAATTGATTCAAAAGTGAGATTGTGAAATGGAAATATCAGAGAGAAATGAAGGATCTGTTTGGAACAAAAGAAATGAGAGATGTGTGGGGGTAAGAAGCTTGAACTGAATGGAAATTCATGAAAGACAAGCTTTAAAGGGGGTACACAAATGTGAGTTGGATACTGGAATAAGCAAAATAGCATGTAGTAAATGACTAGGTAAGGTGTGAATGGGAAAGCATGAGCAATATAGATGTTCTCTGTGGCAAAGGAAACAGGTATGCTCAAAGGGCACAGGGGGATGTGAAATTATTGGGAAAACTTGAGTGGAAGGGAAAGTCTCAGTTTGAAACCAGGAGTCCTGAATAGCGCTGAGGCCCAGATTCTCAAAAGAAATAGCTTTAAGAATGTGGGCTTACATGTTTAAAATGCAGCCCAAGATAGCTGGAGATCCACGACTCTTCTCTTTCATTGCAGAAGGAGGAAAGCAGTGACGGTTAATCATGAAGTCAAACATTTTACATAGATCATACGATCTAATACAATTGTGTGGTCTTTGTTGACTGAGGGAAGGAAAGTAATAGACAGGTAGTCATGTTAGTCCGTATTCTAACAAAACAAACCAGCAGGCATGTAACATGCTAAGACTAACAAAATAAAGTATTACGTGATGAGCTTTCTTGGGGCAGACCCCCTTCCTCAGATCTGGAGATATAACATTTCCAGTATGGAACTAATCATTTTATAATACGCAGATCCTAAAAAAATTTGAAATAAAATCTGACAAATCAGATACATAGAATTGAAGGTGGGGAGTGAGGCATGCGAGATATTAAGTGTCCTGCCTAAGATCATTATTAATATCAAAGGTAGTGAAACTGTCTCACTGATTGCAAGGTAAGGGGTTCATTCTCCTGTACCTCAACCAATGTCATAGAAGCCATCATGTGCCTGCAATGCCCCTCTTCTATGTATATCAGACAAACTGGAAAATGACTTTGCCAAAGAATCAGTGGGCACAGAGCTGACATTAGAATGCGAAAATGCATCCTACAATTGAGACTTCAGCAGATTACAAAGGGAGATATGTGAACTGGAGTTCATGCTCAAATTCGATACATTGAATCTTGGCCTTAATAGAGGTAGTAATTACCTCACACTTTAAAAAGGCAGTTTGAGGTAAAAATGGGAGTCAAGCAAGGCTGTGTTATTGCCCCATCACTGTTCTGCATCTTTATTGCCGTGACCCTTTACCTCATTGATGGCAAGCTTCCAGATGGTGTGAAGATTGTCTATAGAATGAATGATAAGCTTTTCAGTCTCAGGAGACTGAAGGCTAAAAGGAAGACCACCATGACCTCAATCATGGAGCTTCAGTATGCGGATGATAATATGGTTGCTGCTTTTTCTCCTACAGCTCTTCAGACCATCTTAAGTGCCTTTGCTGAAGCATATGAGAATCTAGGCCTTACACTAAAAAACATCACAAAGACCAAGGTGCTCTACCAACTTTCAGCAATGGGACAATCTCATGCACCTTAAATTGAAGTCAATGGAAAACTGCTGGAAAATGTGAAACACTTCCCATACCTTGGAAGCCATCTTTCTGCTAAAGTCAACATTGATGCAGAAATTCAGAATCAACTGAGCCCGGCAAACTCTGCTTTCACCCACCTGAGACAAAGGGTCCTTGAGAACTGGGACATCCATCCCAAAACAAAGCTCCCTGTATAATGTTCAGTGGTTGTTCCAATGTTACTGTATGCATGTGAAACCTGGACAGCATGTATGCATCATTTGAAGACACATGAACAATATCATCAACACTGCCTCAGGAAAATCATAAATATCTCTTGGGAGGATAGGCGTATGAATACTGGCATTCTGGAAGAGTCAAACATGACCAGCACTGAAGCCGTTAGCATTCATCAACAACTTCATTGGACTGGTCACGTGGTTCTAATGTCTGATCAAAGCCTGCCAAAACAGATTCTCTTTTCCAAATTGGAAGAAGGACAGAGGAGCACTGGGGGCTAGCAGAAGTGATATAAGGACATGCTGAATGCATACCTGAAGAAGTGCAACGTCAGCATTGACGCTTGGGAGAACCTTCCCCAAGACTGTTCCCAGTGGAGAACAGTAATCTAGGAGGGGGTGGTGCAATTTGAGAGGTCCCACCGCAGTGCAGATGAGGAGAGGCAGAAAAGAAGAAAAAAGTGTGAAAACTTCCCCGCACCCCTCCAATAGCTACCAACCCCTGCACTTTCCGTGACAAGATCTGCAGCTCCAGAACTGGGCTGATCAGCTATCAGCAGACTCACAAATAGGAGGGTGACATAAAGATGTCCTACTCATTATCAAGTGACTGCCAATACTGGAAGGCTGTGGCCACACTTGGCCAAAACTTCGAAATGGCAATGCAAATGGCCATTTTGAAGATTACTAATGAGGTACTGAACTGAATATTCTGAGCCTCATTAGCATTAGGATGCTTCTGGCCGCGGCGCTTTGAAGGCACTGCTTTCGAATGTCCGCAGCTTGGCACAGCTACACGGGGGTCCTTTTCAAAAGGACCCCACACATTTTGGAATCCTCTTATTCCCCTCAACTGAGAGGAATAAGGGGATTTCGAAATGTGCGGGGTCCTTTCGTAAAGGACCCCTGTGTAGCTGCGCCAAGCTGCAGGCGTTCAAAAGCAGCACTTTCGAAGCACTGCGGCTGGAAGCATCCTAATGCTAATGAGGCACTTAATATTCAATTCAAAACAAAAAGCAGTCAACTAGCACTTCAAAGACTAGCAAAATAGTTTATTAGGTGAGCTTTCGTGGGACAGACCCACTTCTTCAGTCCCACGAAAGCTCACCTAATAAACTATTTTGCTAGTCTTTAAAGTGCTAGTTGACTGCTTTTTGTTTTGATAGTGTATAGACTAGCACGGCTTCCTCTCTGTTACTATTCAATATTCAATTCAGTGCTTCATGAGTAATCTTCAAAATTGCCATTTGCAAGTGTGGCCACAGCCGAAATGTCATACCTCCAGATCTGAGTAAGTGGGTCTGCCCAACGAAAGCTCATCACCTAATATATATATATATATATATATATATATATATATATATATATATATATATTTAAGTCTTTAAAGTGCCACATGAGTGCTGGTTTGTTTTGAGGGCATGAAAAGTTGTCTTCTAGTTAAAGCACACCGAACTATTATGGAAAAGTTCTGCTGGCTGTATTATATGCAGGAGATCAGATTGCATAATCACAGTGGTCTTGTCTCATCTTGGAATCCATGATTACTAGAACCTGTTCCTCATTCTGGACAGACTTTCTGGGTGAGCCTGAACCAGTCATTTAATCCCACTTTTCAAAAATGGCCTTATGCCCCTAAAAATATTATGCAATTTGTTTCAAGGAGGGTGTTCATGCATCAAAGAAATCCAGAGGCCATGTCTGAAAATTTAGCTCTTAATTTCCCTGAATTTCTGTTTCCCATATATAAAAGATAGTTAATAACACTCATCTATCTCAAAGGGATATTGTGAGGCAAAGATCATTAATATTTCTAAAGTGCTCTTAGAACTTTGCATAGTAGAAGCACTGAAAATATTATCAAAGATAGTTCATATAAAATGCATTAGTATAAACATTGAATTTGTATAAGGTACACATTTGATATGGTTTTCAAAATTCAGCCAACTTTCCAATATTATTGTTGCTACTCCAAATCTGGGCACCCATGTGTGATAGGATATGTAAACCTCTCACTGGGGCAAAAGGGGTGAAGGAGCACTTTCGGATGCAAGTGACCCTCCACCCCACAATACCTACAGATCCTGTTTCATCTAGAAGTGAAGCATAAAAGAGAGCCAGACTGCTCTGAAAGGTCATGGATGGCATATAGCCCGACACAGTGAACTCCCTCATGCTCTTAGGCTGCGGCCACACTTGGTCAAAACTTCGAAATGGCAATGTTAATGGCCAAATCAGAGGGTACTAATGCGGTACTGAAATGAATATTCAGTGCCTCATTAGCATGCTGCTGGCCACAGCACTTTCAAAGTGCCGCGTTTCGCTCACATCCGGCTCGTCAACATGGGGGCCCTTTTCGAAAGCCAGCTGATAGGAATAAGGGGATTTCGATGTTTGCAGGGTCCTTTCGAAAAGGACCCCCGTGTTGACAAGCCGCGCATAAGCAAAACGCAGCACTTTCAAAGTGCCGCAGTCAGAAGCATGCTAATGAGGTGCTGAATATTCATTTCAGTGCTTCATTAGTATCCTCCAATTTGTCCATTAGCATCGCCATTTCAAAATTTTGGCCAAGTGTGGCCACAATCTTAGGGTTAAAAAGAGGGTAAAAGAATAAAGTGAGAAAGGTCTAGAAGAGAAGATAATCTATAGTTACGGGGCAGTAAATTGCACCAGGAAAATAGTCTCTCTGGCTATGTATTTTGAATTATATAATAAAACAAATGGAAAGCAAGAATTGTGCTGTAGGATAAAGTTTATGAGCCTATAGATGGTAAATGGAGTCACCATTGCTGAATATATCTTGATTGATCTAAAAACGAAAAACAGATAGTGGAAGCAGCCTTTGACATGCCTGAAAAGGGTGTTGAGAAATCTAATTTTGTCACCATTATGGCAGTGGAATTGGTGGGAATGTTAGCATGAAACCAGATAGAGGACATATCTGGACACACTGCCACAGCTATCTTTCCATAATAATTTGCAGGTATGCTGGCAATGAAACAGATTACTTCAGAAAGATGATGTAATATGCGAAATTCTGTTTCTGACAAGAGAGTTGTTATACTTGCGAACCGCAAGCACTAGAAACACTGACAACAAAGAGTGAAACCTGTTCTACAGCCTTAGGTAAAATGGGTTTGGCTTTTAGCTTATGCAGTAGCAGTACATGACTTTAGCTCCTAAGGTTGCAAGTTCAATCCCACCCTCCACTGACCAGGTTCTTTACATCTGGGGGCTCATCCAGGAACCAGTGACCTTAGGTGCTAAAGCAAAGTACCTCTACTCCCTAAGCTAAAAGCCAGCTTGCTCATAGCTAAGGCTGTACAGCAGACTCGACTCTCCCTTGTTCTCAATGCCTCTGGGTTACATACTCATGCATTCACTTAATACTCATCTGGATACATGCATAAACATAATACTCATGTGGATAAGCATAATACTCAAGTGGCAGCCAAGAGGTGAAAAATGCCTTTAAAATGGAGAAATTTACATACACACTCCTTCAAATAAGCTGGAATTTTGAAGTTTAGTTTAAGTGATTAAAAAGGAATGGCAAGAACTTTGGACCAAAGGGGAAAAAAAGGAATATGATTGTATGAAATATGCAACTAAGAAAAAGCTAATGCATTACTCCAAGTTTATGAGAGGATCAGTGAAGTGCTTATACTGAGACTGTTAAGGAGTGTGGAAGTATAACATTGTATAAGTATAACATTGTATAAGTATAACGTTGTATAAGGGGACATGCTGGATACATTGTATATGAGAGGGCATGCCAAAACATGTTACAAAGTATCTGAGGGAGCACACGTAGGGACAGTTAGCTTTTGAATGGAGAAGCAATTAAGATGGAGCCAGCACGTCTAAGAAGCAGGCATCAGAATGGAAGGTGTGAAGGGCAATTAGTTAAGTTAACTGGAAGCTGTTAAAGGAGATTGTTAAGGGTGGCAGGTAATTGAAGATACGTGACTGGTCTCAGGGATCTCGAAGGGTGGTGACTAAAATCTTTTCTTCTTTTGTCTGTAACTTCTCTGTAACTTGTTCTCCAAAAACAACTGTATAAATTAAGAGACACAAGCCCCACTCAGGGGGCTCACTTCTAAATGTATTAGCAGAGCGGCTTTGCTAATAAAACAGAGTGGTCTGATAAATTGTGAGTCTGAGTCAACTTTGACAGGAGTCACTGTGGTTTGGTTATCATTTATATTTACTGAATAGACTTCACAATAGGTTATATAACACAAGCTGAAAGAAACAGTGGATTGCCTGATTTGTGAATGCAGGGAACATTTCCAGGAAAGAAAATCACTTTATGAAGAACAAAGATGATTTAAGGTAACAGACTAGACAACGAAAGGGGGAAATAGATCAGTAACAGTATTAGCAAATTTGGTTTACATTAAAAATCTCTGTCATTCATGATACAAAAATGGATACAGAAACTATAGTGGCATGAATATAGGTGGTAATTATAGACTCAGCAGCTGAGTCTGCTTTGCCATAAAGCATCAGAGAAAAGAAAGAAGGGAGGGGTAAAACAGAAGATACCTATCTTGCATGCTCCTCATTAAACATTTATCCTGCTTCTGTGGAAGAGATCTGCAAGTGGCAGCTACGCTTGGCCCTAGAGGAGGGAAGAGCTTTTCTCAAAGACTAGGAATCCCTTCTTCACTCCTCTGCTGGGTCATCTGTGAACTTTTTGAGAACTCCTGGAATGGGAAAGTGAATGAGAAGGACTGGCCTAGGAAGGCACCCCCAAAGCACTCTGGGGCATTTGTTACCATTCCCTCTCATAGCTCTCTGGATCAGAACCTGGTGGAGAGTGACAAACCAGGCTCCTCTCCCAACCATCCTTTTGTGAAGGAGACACAAACTTCTCTGCGTTCCACCCCCCACCCCCCCAGACATAAGGAGGTATGATAGAAACTGTCAGTCTAAGCCAAAGATGCGCAACCCCCATGGCATGGAATAGAGATGAGCTGAAGACCCTTTTTTTTGTGAGGTTGTTGAATTGTGTTTATTTTCCTGGACTCTGTTACACCTCAAGAAGGTGAACACAACCCATGTCCTGACTGAAGGCTGAGTCCCTACCTGCTGGAAGCGGAAGGGTCTCTGTAGCACTGAAGTGGGGGTAAGCAGGATGAAGTTAAATAAGGACAATCCAAAGTATTCTATCTAGGAAGGAACAATCAGTTTCATACATACAAAATGGGAAGTGACTGTCTAGGAAGGCATACTGAAGAAAGGGATCTAGAGGTCATAGTGGACCACAGGCTAAGTATGAATCAACAGTGTGACACAGTTGCAAAAAAAGCAAATCTCATTCTGGGCTGCATTAGCAGGAGTGTCATAAGCAAAACACAGGAAGTAATTCTTCAGGTCTACTCTATGTTAATTAGGCTTCAGCTGGTATAGTGTGTCCAATTCTGGATACCACGTTTCAGGAAAGTTGTGGTGAAATTGAGGAAGGTCCAGAAAAGAGCAATAAAATTATCAAAGTTCTAAAATATATGATCCATGGGAGAAGACTGAAAGAACTGGGTTTGTTTTTTCCAAAAAAGAGAAGACTGAGAGGCGACATGATACCAGCTTTCAAGTACGTAAAAGGTTGTAACAAAGACGAGGGATAAAAATTATTCTTGTTAACCTCCGATGACAGGAAAAGAAGGAATGGACATAAACTGCAGCAACAGACATTTAGGTTGCAAATTAGGGAAAACTTCCTAACTGTCAGGGTGGTTAAATATTGCAATACATGGCCTAGGAAGGTTGTAGAGTCTTCAACATTAGAGATTTTTAAGAGCAGGTTAGACAAACATCTATCAGGAAAGGAGGCTTGGTCCTACCGTGAGAATGGGGGTTGGACTTAATGATCTCTTTAAGTCCCTTCCAATTCTATATTCTATGATTCTGTGACTTCAAGCCAAGGATGCAGAAGCCAAGGAAGTGCTGGAAGTCAGTGATTTAACCACTTGGTGACACCACTGATTAGCCCTGTCCTGTCACACCATGGTTAAACAGTATACATCAAAACCTCTATCTCAGCTTTCAGCAATGCTGCCTCAAGTTGTTTCCATTGTAAAAAAAATGTTTGCTCTTCTATTTCTTATTGACAGGGATGCATTTTGCAGCATGGCAGATTCAACGTAAGACCAAAAATTTGATTTCATCACATAATGCATTTTTCTTAATAAGTGAGGAAATGGTGTGTATCAGGAAAAATATACAATTGCAAGATGAACATTGCAAAAAATTAAGGATGAGTAATACAGCAAAGCAGGAAAGAAGTCTGCAAGAAAAAAAGCAAAAAACAAAGAAACAAACAAAAACAGAAAAGAAAACTTAAATGATGGATTGAAGTGAATGAACAGAGAGAGTATAAATAGAACATAAAACAAGATGGCTGATTGAAAAACAGAAGAGCCATCAAAATAAAAACAAAGAGTTATGGAATCATGTAGAAAGCTAATCTAATGAGACATTTCAAAGTTTAAAAAGCTCATCTGAACAAATAAAGTATCACAAACAGAGGCACTGGTTGGAGAAAAGGCTTGGCAAGAGGGTCAGAAACACTTCTGTTTTAATCCCCTACAGGTTGTTAGTGACTGACACCTATCATCCGATCAATGTCTGGTAACTGATGTGAAACAAGATGATGTCTGTCTGTATCTGTGCAAGTTTTTTCATGAGGCTGATGTTTCCGGTCTCATTGCAGTATCTAATTAGTGTCTGTGGCACAGAGGCCATTATCACCATTAGAATATAGGTCCAGCTCCACAAAGAAATTTCGGTTCCTACCTTCCATTCACATCAATAGCAATTTAGGAACTGAAAAAGATTCGTGGACCCCGGCCATAGCTAGCAAACTCATTGGCAGTCTCAGCAGAATGGTCTGTGGCTCAGCTGGCATGGAATCTGATCTCTTTCACTTGCCCTTGACTAGAAATAATAAGGTGAAATGATCATGCAGGGAACAAATGGACAACTCTAGCTAAGTGCTAAGTAAATTCATTTGATCCCTGTATTCATGGTGTCTTCTCTGACATATCCACAACCATGTAAACCAAATCGTTGGGCAGGGCAGACAAAAGAAATGTCGACGGCTTATCACGTCATAAAATCTGGTATCTTCACCACAGTGTTGCAATTATAGCTAACAAAGAGCAAGATAAAGGAAACTAAAGTGCATGGTTTGGGTACATTTTAATGGTACCCACTGTATCTTGCAGTCCACTTCTCTGGGCCAAAGGTGTGTGAAGTAACTAATCCCATATGTTTATTGAGTGAGATTTCAACAGAAGTTCAACTAACACTTCAGCCTCACTACCTTCTGAGCTATGCCTGCCAAGATCAAGCTTTTCAAAAGTGGCCACTTGTTGACGGTGTCAAGTTCAGCTCCCAGAAGACGGAGACATCTGCAGTTAGGGGTCTATCTGAAGACCACTCCCATCAGAACAAAGGGTACACATTTGAAACCCTTTCATCTATAGAATGAATTTGTGCAACTGACTGAAAGAGTACTTAGAACAGTTAATGATTCTCTTGAGATCCTAGGAAGCCAAAGCTCTAATGACAGGTGTCTTCTCTGAGACAGCACAGAATGTATTGACGTTTGAAGTGTCAAAGCTCCATCAAAGAGTGGGCCTTGTGGAGTTCTCATTTGGTGTTGCAGTCAAGGGCATAGTGAGTGACAGGATTATTACTGGGAAACACTGGCTGTCTCTACACTTGCCCCCAGCTTCGAAGGGGGCATGGTAATCAGGGCCACGGGTGATAACTAATGAAGTGCTGTGGTGAATGCACAGCACTTCATTAAGCTAAGTTTCACCTGTGGCAACTTCAAAGTGGCAAACTTCGAAGCACTGCCATGCGTGTAGCCACAGGCGTTTCGAAGTGCCTTCGCTACTTCAAAGTCTCTTTACTCCTCAAAAAACTACCTAGTTACTCTGCTTGCTCATCAGTGAGAGTTTGATGATGACTCTCAAGGCTGTTCCCCACTCTGGCACTCCAAGTGCAGAAGGTGGGGCCCTGCAAGAACTTTAAAGTACACTGCCACCAACGGCTTCTGCTTAAGAAACTCCCCAAGGTCACAGATTCCCTGACCTGGAGCAATAGATACACTACCACCATGTAAGGGCAAAAAAAAAAATCCCTTGAAGAACTCAGGGAGACACACTTGGGATGGCTTCTTGTGGCATAACCCCAAGCTCTTAACCCATGCTTAGGAAAGAGTTGTAAACAAACTGTGATTTCTTAATCGCTAACCTTTCAATCTCAGGTATGTGCACACAGAACTTCCTGCCTTCTACAGCACAGGAGTCAGATCTTAGTCTTAAAAAGGTGATTTTATTAACAAAACAAACAAGACACACTTAATAAGCATACTTGGTTGCTAGGTGTGAGAGAGCAACTCAGAAAGGTAAATTAAAGCATAGGGAATTGTTTCCCTGAGATTCAGTTTAAAAGTTACAGTGTGCAGATGGGTGTATAAATCAGCACAGAGGAGTACCATAAACCAATAAAAAATCTAAATCAGACTCTGGTTTTCTTGAAATCTGACCCAAATCTGTCAAAGTCTGTGAGTGTTTGTAATATTCAGGTTCCAAATAGCTACTGGATCCTATGGAAATGTGACAGGATGTTAGTCTTGCATACAAATTGTGGACCAGAAAGGGGCCTTCCTTGGTTTACTTCTAAAGTAAACTGTGGCTGTGTCTACACGTGCCCCAAACTTCGAAATGGCCATGCAAATGGCCATTTCGAAGTTTACTAATGAAGTGCTGAAATGCATATTCAGCGCTTCATTAGCATGCGGGCGGCAGCCGCGCTTCTAAATTGATGCTCCTTGCCGCCGCACGGCGCGTCCAGACGGGGCTCCTTTTCGAAAGGACGCCGCCTACTTCGAAGTCCCCTTATTCCCATGAGCTCATGGGAATAAGGGGACTTCGAAGTAGGCAGCATCCTTTCGAAAAGGAGTCCCGTCTGGACGCGCCGCGCAGCGGCAAGGAGCGTCATTTTCGAAGCGCGGCTGCCGCCCGCATGCTAATGAAGTGCTGAATATGCATTTCAGCGCTTTATTAGTAAACTTCGAAATGGCCATTTGCATGGCCATTTCGAAGTTTGGGGCACGTGTAGACACAGCCTGTGAGGGTTAAACACCATCACACAAAAGATTCCAATCACATTGCTTCTTAATATGCCTTAATACTTCTTGTAGGACTGTAGCATGGGGACTCTTACTGTACATCAATTACAAGTGCCTTATAAAAGCCATCAGTGCAACATTGTTCAATACAACTAGGGTTTAAAGCCTTGTTAATGCTAGCTATTCTACTGTAAAATCTATCAGATGCAGTTTACTGTATATCCCTTAATGGGCAAGAGCTTTTTAATCTAAAGAGTATGCACAACTGATGCAGTGAGAATTGAACTGTTCTGATAAATGAAAATCTTTTGCCCTGAAAGTAAACTGAATCTATATTCTTTTGAGTTCACTAACTTTTAGAAATGATTGGTTTTGCTCTCTTACGGGTGTAAATTGCTGAAGCTTCACTGATATGAAAGGTGTGACACCAATTTAAACAGGCTAGAGATCTGGCTTGTTTTCTAGTTTCACTTAGCTCAGCAATTGCTGGATTCTGTAGAAGTGGAATTGCTATAAACGAGCAAGGAAGGCCCCCAAAATTACAATGCTGACATATGCATTCTAGGATCCAGGATCTTAACAAGCTTCATAAATGTCTAACTGTATGGTAAGAAAGGGTTGTACAGGACCAGTTCAGGACAGGCAGGAGAATGCAGCACAGGAATTGAGTTGAAAGTGGAAGGTTCCAACTTTATGATTTTTAAAAGTCAGTAAGGGGGAGACCATTAGCCAGCCCCTGCAAAATACTAGCCATGGCTTTGTGTTTTAAGTGTTATACAGCCTTAGGGCCACATAACCAATATGGAGGGTTAATTCACCCTCCCTCTGTGAAAGTTTGCCTTAAAGTCTCCCCTTGTTCCTTCAGGCTAAGGGTCCACCAGTTATCACCTGAGTATAATGTTTACCTCTGGGAACTGGCCCCTCTAACTCTATCACTGGCCACAAGGTGCAAAAAAACTAGAAACTCTTTGTGCTTATAATGAGAAGCAGCTGGCCTTTACCTCAAGCTGTAGAGACACCTGCACTAACAACCCTCAAACCCTGTCCTCACTCCTTGTTAGCTTAGAAAGCAGGCTTCCAAGCTATCACAAGTGTAACTGCCCACAGGCAGACTCTAACCTAGGACCTCTGGAGTTTAGTGCAGGCACCGCTACAGCTTGAACTAAAGGCCAGCTGCCTCTTAGTCTAGGCTGTAGAGGACACTTGTCCTCTTTCTGTGAAGAGATTGCAGTGCCTCTATATGGGACAGTGAACCATACATAGGTGTGTAGGTTACACAAGGAAGGTGAAAAAAGACGCTAGACCCCCCTTAACAATCTGTTCCAAGGAAATAAAACTCCCTTACTGCTTCTTGAAACTAGCCACTGATCAGAGCCACACAGAATCTTGCGTTCACAGTTTAAATCATAACTCTGTTATAGGCCAAGGTAGCAGCATAGCTATTGCTGCTGTCTCAAGCATGTAGCAATCATAAAGGGGAGAGTAAATGAGACAGTTGATTCCCCTGACCACAACCTTGCTAACAGCAGCCCAAGAGATGTTAAAAAAAATCTCCTCCTTAAGTACTTTGCTGGATTAGGAAAGTGCCAGATGGCCCTACACCAGCACAACTTCCTGCAGCACCTATTGTTCTCTGAGGTCTCTCACACAGGCATTGGCCAAGCTTGTCCTTGTTTCATTTGCAAGCTATCATTTCAGTGTTACAATGCCAGCTGGGTCTGCAGCATAGCCAAAAATAATTTCAAGTGATGTGGCCTCCCAGATGATTCCAAGATATAACTCCAGGAGAAAGGGGAGGGCGTGGGTGTATTTCTGGCCTGTGGAAGAAAGCAAAACTGATGCTACAGCCGAAGGAGAAGAGTAAGAGGAGAGCTTGAGTGGGTCGGGAATTTTGCTGAAACTGTTTTTTGTCAGAAAGAGCATTTTGTACAAACACACCAGCTTTGGTGAAAAATGTGTGAGAAAAAGCTAGTCAGGTTCCATGTGGAATTTAAAGACAGCAGTATCCAGCCTGCCTGTCCCCTGCTTAGGGCAGCCTGGTGGTTGAGATGCTCACCTGGGATTCAGAGATTCTGAGACCATAAGCGACCATTGTGATCATCTGGATTGACTTCTGACCTATATCACAGGTCATAGAACTTTCCCTCAGAAAACTTCTAAAGCAGGTCTTTTAGAAAGCAAATCCCACCGTGATCATTCAGATGGTTAAATGCCTTAATGGTTAAAAAATTATGCCTTATTTTTGGTCTAAATTTCTCTTTCATCCAGATTGGACTTGGTCGCATCTTATTGTGCCAGACCAATTAAATATTTATTCCTCTTGTAGATGCTTATGGACTGTGATCAAGTCAGCCCTTAATCTTGTCTTTATTAAGCTAAACATATGGAGCTCCTTGAGTCTGTAAGTAATCTTCTCTAATCCTTTAGGCTATGTCTTCATGACCAAGTAATCTTGAAATAACAGCAGTTATTTTGAAATAAATTTGGCATTGTCTAAATGAGGCACACACTATTTTGAAATAAATTCAAAATAACTTGTGCATTATTTCAGTTGAAATCAACTTCATTCCCTGAGGAATAACACCTATTTTGAAATAAGCCATAATGGGCTCCAAAGGCCCTATTTCAAAATAGTGCTATGGACTGGAAATGCTATTTTGAAATAGCTAAGTTCTGTTTCAAAATGCATTTTGTGTTGCATTGTGTTATTTCAAAATAAGATACCTTGAACTATTCATTTCAATATTCAATATCTTATTTCAAAATAGGGTTGTGGGGTAGACGGAGCATTAGCCATGTTTGAGGCTCATCTCTGAACCCACTCCAGTTCATCAACATCCTTCTTGAATAGTGACCACCAATGCTAGCCATGGCTTTCTGGCAACAGTTTCACATGCCAAGTGGTGAGGTAAAATTACTTCTCTAAATCTTCTTGATATTCACTTGTTTATGCACTCCAGGATCATATTAGCTCCTCTGGACACAGCATAGCCGTGGGAGCTCATGTTCTACTGATTATCCACTATGGCCAACAAAACTTTTTCAGAGTGCTTCCCTGTCCTGTAAGTATGGCCTACGTTTATTGTTCCTAGGTGAATACGTTTACCTTTAGCTGTACTAAAGCATATTATTTTCTTGCACCCAATTTATTGAGCAATCTAGATTGCACAGAATCAGTGAGTTGTCCTCAATATTATCTATCACTCTCAACACTTTTATGTCATTTGCAAACTTTGTCAGTGATGATTTCATTTTCCTCTGGGACACTGATGAAAAAGTTAAATAGTAAAGGGCCAAGAACCAAGCTCACTGGGATCTCACTGGAAACAGACTCAGTCCATGATAATTCCCTGTATAAAATTACAGTTTGAGATCTATCATTTAGTCAGTTCGTAATCCGTTTAATGTGGGTCATGTTAATTTTCTCTTGATTTAATTTATTAATCAAAATATCTTGTGATACCAAGTCAAATGCCTTATAATTACATCAATGCTATTATCTTTATCTACCAAACTTGTAATCTCATCTAAAAAGATACCAAGTTTGTTTGACATGACCTATTTTCCATAAATCCGCACTGGTCTACCTTAACTATATTGGACTCCTTTAATTCTTTATTACTCAAGTGCCATATGAGTTGATCCTTTATCTTGCCAGGGAGTGATGTCAGAGTGACAGGTCTACAATCACATGGGTCATCTTGTTTAAAAATTGGCACATTATTAGCTTTCTTCCTGCCTTCTGAAACTTGCTCAGTGTGCTAAGACTTGTTGAAAATCAACACTAGTGGTTCAGTGAGCTTCTCAATCAGCTCTTTTTAAACTTTTTGTGGCAAGTTATATGGACCTGCCAATTTAAAAATGCCACGTGCAGGATACCTGGATGAAAGGTCTAGGTCTGCATCATTCATAGCAGGGGCTTGAAACTGGCTCTTCTATGTTCCATTTACTTCTTCTCATTCCCAGATTATTCGTTAGTCTGGAGCTTGGAAAGCAGGTGCTCTCTCATTTACTACAAAGGGAAAAAGGTCTGTTATTTCATCCCAATGAGGGATGGACCAGCATTTTAACTGTCATACTTTCATAGGATAGGAAAGCCCTTTTTCCATCCACTTAGGCCATGACTACACTAGCCCCCACCTTTCGAAAGGGGTATGCTAATGAGCCACTTTGGCAGATGCTAATGAGGTGCTGCCATGAATATGCATCACCTCATTAGCATAATGACAGCCACGCACGTTTTGAAAGTGCCACCTTCGAAATGCATGCTGCTTGTGTAGACAGTGGCCTTTTGAAAGGACCCCCAGACTTTGTAAACCCCTTCTTTCCATTTGTTTTTAGGAAGAAGGGGCTTTCAAAATCCAGGGGGTCCTTTCCAAAGGCCCCTGTCTACATGAGCAGTGTATGTTTCGAAAGTGCCATGCGCAGCTGCCATTATGCTAATGAGGTGCCACACATTCATGGCAGCACCTCATTAGCATCTGCCAAAGTGGCACATTAGCACACCCCTTTGCAAAGGTGGGGGCTAGTGTAGCCTCGGCCTTAGGGCTAACATATTTGAACTTTCAAAAAAGAGGATAACCAGGAGCGGGACTGAATCTGTAACACCAGCAGTTTGTACTCAAGGTGGCTAGGCCTTGCTGCCTCTCGCTTCTGCCTGTACCCCTCTGGCTACAGTACTATTTTCATTGCACTGTCTCCATGGCAAAACAAAAAAGCAGTAAAGTAGCACTTGAAAGACTAACAAAATAATTTATTAGGTGAGCTTTCGTGGGAAAGACCCACTTCCTCAGACAACAGCCTTACCAGAACAGACTCAATATTTAAGGCACAGAGAACCAAAAATAGTAATTAAGCTTGACAAATTAGAAAAAAAAATGAGCAAGGTGAGCAAAGCAGAGAGTAGAGGGGTGGAGGGGGGGAAGTCAAGAATTAGATTAAGCCCAGTATGCAAAAGAGCCCCTACAATGACCCAGAAAATTCACATCCCTCTTCAAACCAAGTGTTAATGTGTCGAATTTGGAAGCTGGAAACAT
This sequence comes from Carettochelys insculpta, assembly GCF_033958435.1. Taxonomy (NCBI): domain Eukaryota; kingdom Metazoa; phylum Chordata; order Testudines; family Carettochelyidae; genus Carettochelys; species Carettochelys insculpta. Next base: position 194,642,232 of record NC_134139.1, read on the forward strand.
GTAGGTAAGTATAGTGATCAGTGGGTTTCCAGTAGAGTGTGGTACGAATCAGGCGATTATACAAACAATGCCAAATGAGAGACAATCTCAGCTATGCTGTCCAGAGTCTCAAAAATAACCCAGACATTATAATCAAACTGGCTGAGAAGCGGGGCAGGCTCAGCAGGGGCAGAGGGTGTGGGCTCAGCAGGGGGTCTGCTGGTGGGGGGCAGGAGGCAGGCAACAGTGGCCGCATGGTCCTGGAGGGTGTGGCCAATGCCCTCCAGGGTGGTCAGCAGCCTCTCCCAGGCTACCCTCCACCATTCCATCTTGGCCTGGGTGAGCCACAGGTGCTGCTCAGCCACCTCAGCCTGGTGCTGGCTGGCTGGGTCCTCCTCAGCCCGGCAGGGGGCCCTCCGGGCACGGCCCTGACAGCACGTTGCCTGGGGTGGTGTCCTGGTGCCTCCGAGGGCTGCGGGGGGGGAGGGGAGGCTTTCAGGGATGAAGGAGAGCGCAGGGCTCTTCTGGCCCATGGATGGTGCGGCTGTGTGGAGAGGAGGACAGCATGTCAGTAAAGTGCAGACGGAGGGGATCTGGCTGTGGCCCACCCGCCCGAGCCCACCCCATGGGGCCCCTGCCCACCCAAAGGACACTGACTCCCCCCAGGGGGCACTGACCCACCCTCCATGGGCTGGGCCTCCTGGCCCTGGAGTGCGTCCAGGGGTCTGTCACGCAGGTGGCCCTTCCTGGCCTGTGGTGTGCAGACCCCAGGTGCTGTCCAGCACTGACCGGCTGCCATCCCCGTGCAGCTTGCAGTGCTGTCCACTGAAGGTGGGTGCTGGGCATTGCTGGTGGACCACCGCAGGGTGCCACATCCCATGTCGGGGCTGGCCTGTGTGCAGCCTGGGACCACCGGTCCTGTGTGCAGGCGACTAGCCGTTGCGTTGCCCGCACCCTGTACATAACCACCCTGTGGAGCAGGTGTGCGCCCTTCCCAGTACATACCAGAGGGTCCCTTGGCGATGTCCAGGGATGTCCGGCTCCCGGTCGCCTAGCTGGAGGAGTGGGAGAGGATGACAATGGTGAGGTCCCCCTCCCACCATCCAGGAGGGGGCCTTTTTTTTTTCTCCCCATGGGAGCCCTGTGGGGTCTCGGGGGGCGGGGTGTGGAGCTCACCAGGGGGCTGGCTGCTGGCCATGCTGCGGTGCTGGAGCATGGGGCTGGAGCACATGCAGAGGCTGCTCCTAGCACGCTGTCAGCTTCCTGCCATGGGTTTCCTGCATGCGTGCAGCTTTAAGGCAGCTGAACACAGGGACCATAGAGCCCCGCTGCTGCTGGCTGGAGCGGCCCATGCTCCAGCTGACTGGCACCATGGCGGACCCGTATTTCAAAAAAGTGGACTGTGGAGCGTCTACATGCGTACTCTTTTGATTTAGTATTTTGAAAGGGGCCGATCTTCCTGATCTGGGATCGGGGTTTGGATTTTGAAGTGTGCACCCTGTTCTTTCAATTTTCTTTCGAAAGACGGTTTTACACGTGTAGACGTTCCTCCCGCTCTTTTGAAAAAGGGCCACTTTTTTCAATTTTTTGTGCTTGTGTAAACACAGCTAATGTGAATTAAATATATTCTGTAATGGGATGTCATGTGTTCCACTGACTCGAGGAAGAATTTATTTTTACAAGGGCCAGATGCCAAATTAACAATGAATAAAAAAAAGTCTCATTATTATTGTTATTCCTGTTGTATTTACAAAGGACATTGTGTTATTTTACATAGAATCCATCCCACCCTATATTTGTAGAGCTGCTGTGTGCCAAGTTACACATTATACGCATACTAGTCCTTTCTCAGCATCAAGGTTTTAAGGGATCTATATTTCTAGTTTGCTTGTCCTTCACATTTATAAAGTGTTGGACAGATCTGCAGTGGTATCTATAGAATCATAGATGTGTAGGACTTGAGGGGACCTCAGTCAGTCATCTAGTCTGTTCTTCTGCACTCCAAGCAGAACTAAGTAATAAAACAGAGTAATTTAGGTGCTTCGCAATATTTCTAAAAGCACTTTATCTGCATCTTCTGCATGCCTAAATACGCTCTTTTAAAATCTGACCTTAGCAACTATGTGGGTGTCAGCATATGCTGTCTTCCCAGGTAAGTTACACTTTACTGACTGTGAATAGCTCTATTTCACACACAGCATTTCAGCATCCTTTTTACTGTAATTTTAGGCATGACAAACAAAACACTAGAGAAGGGAAAATATATCATGCTTTTGCAAAGAGGAGTCCTGTGGCACCTCACAAAGTAACAGATTTATTGGGTATAAGCTTTTGTGGGTTTAACCCACTTCAACAGTGTATGCCCAAATAAATTTGTTAGTCTTTAAGGTGCCAGCGGACTGCTTGTTGTTTTTACTGACTAACACAGCTACCCCTGGGAGACATATTGAGGTTAGAAAGTTAGACCCATGGTAGCTCTCAGGAGGTGAGCTGCTCCACTATGCACCTCCCCCCTCCAAGACTTTAATTGATAATGGGGTGCCTCCACAAGCCCCCTTTACTTCCTCCCGCCACAGGCACCAGTCATCCCTGAAGACTAGTGATTTGGCACCCGATCCTGCACCACTGGAGAAGTTGCATATTGTTGTTCTCTAACAGCCTATCCATCATTCTAAAGCCCTGATGGCTACTGTCTGTAGCTATTAAAATATTATTAATCATACATGCAGGACACTTGATGCTGAAGGCAGTTGAATGTTTATGCTCTTTCTCTGGGGGGAAAAAGAAGCAGGAAGTCAGTAAAAATGTGACTCTTTCCTCGCCTGGACCATATCAGAATACATGAGTACCATGTAAAGAGCACAAATGAAATCATGGCTCCAGGGTGGTAGGTGCTTCACAGACACAGTTGCTGCTCTGAAGAGCGTACATTTAAAATAAATGACACAAACTGCCTCAGGGATGTGTAGTGGAGTGAAATGGCCACAGACTGAGTGAGCGCTATACTCCTCCTCCTCCCCTTGGATGGAGACAGACTGTACCTCATCCGTTTGCCAGAAGAATGGGTAGGAACCAATGTCTCCATTTACAGAGGGCAGAGGGGGCAGCAGCCATGCGTCCTGGGACACCGCTTGCTCTTCTTCCCATTCCACTGACTGTTAGGGAGTGAGCAGAAAGCATATCGCTTGTGCATGCCTCTCACTCCCAGCTGGCGAGGCAAAGGGCCAGAGGAGTGATTCACACAAGCTGTGTACTTTTCCTCACACCTGGACAGTCAGGGGAATGGGAAGAAGAAGCATAAGTGGTATCCTGGTAAAATGGCTGATGCTTCCCATTGCCTCTCAAAATGGCACCCTTGGTTAGAGCAGGAAGTATAAAAGAACCGTCCAGCATCAGCTGGTGCCGGCCAGGGGAGGAGGAGCTGCCTCTTCCAGTGAGACACTCTCACTGCAGCATCCTGGACCAGCATTACAACAGAGGAGCACCTTGCCGACTGAGGAGGCAGAAGACCCTATGGAGTTACAAGAGAGGATACTGCTCAGCTACCAAGCCGCAAGACAAAGCCCAGTCCCAATGGAGCAATGACATCAGACTGGGGTAGGAAGTAGATGAGGAAAACCAGTCTTCAGTCTGTTTGTGTTGCTGGAAAACAAAGCGATGTGTTTGTGTTTCCTTGCTCAGCCAGTGGTGGGAGCACCTGTTATTGCTAGGGCTCTGATCTGGGACTGGGTGGACCAGGGTAGGACTGGATCCCTCACACCCAGAGGCTGGATGTCTGCTCAACCGAGGCTAGAAGGCCTGCACTTATAGACTGTTTACTTGTTGTCTGACTCAGCCCAGAGGCTTAGAGCTGCTTCTTCCTTAGTTCCACCCAGAGGGCCAGAGCTCCAGACTAGTGGTTGCTGGAGATGTAGGGCTGCTTATTCCTTAGCCCTGTGCCAGTGAGCCCAATGATTGCTGCCTGCAGTAGTAGGGCAGAGAGGCCTCCCTGATCACTTGACAGTTAGGGACTGCTACAGTATGGAATACTCTTACTTACATTTTGAAATGGGAAACTGAGGCACCCAGACATTACATGACTTGCTCAAATCTGTGTTACTATGAGAGGGTTGAACTCCAGTATCCTAAGTCTGCAAGATCAATATTTCCTCTCATTTCCATTTGAATAACACTCATGTGGTGTCAACCAGATCCCTCACTTCTTTGGTATGGCTATCCCTCTATCTTTGGCAAAGCTACCACTTCAAAATTCTTTTGAAGATTATTATGAACCAGATTTGAAATCTAATACAGTCTGAGATCTGTGATGAACAATGTGGATTTGTGAAAGACAGAGGTACTAGTAACACAAGCTACATTTTAAGGTCATTAATCGAAAGAGCACTGGAAGTTCAAAAGGAGATTTATCTGTGCTTCATTGACTATGAGAAAGTTTTTGACAGAGTAAAACATGTAGAAATGATGAAACTGTTGGAAGAACTGGATATACATGGGAAGGATTTGAGAATAATTACAAAACATCTACTGGGAACAGACAGCAGCCATTAGGAGTTAGATGGAGTAGAGCGAAAGCCGGGGGGGTTCTGTCTGGCTACATTCCACCCCCTTGTTTCGCCTCACTATGTCCCAGACCTCAAGGTGGTGGTGATGCCAGCACCTCTTGCCCTCCTTCGAGGAAACTAAAATCGGCCCATAGGGATGGCCTGATTAGGTGATTTACAGTCAAGGGATTTACCAGGATCACTTGCCAATGCCATACATTGGACATGCGTAGAGGATATAGCTACATTAACTACACGTTTAACAACACACAAGATAATGCAACAAGCGATTACAACAATTAGAATGGTTAACATTACTATGTACAGGTGTGCCTCCAAGGAAGACATTTACAAGAAGTCCCCAACAGGTTAAGTGTCCCTGATGGGTTGTACTGCCTGAGTTTGGATAAATATTCCAAATTCCCAGTTTGTTATTAAAAGCCAAAATGTGAGTGCATTGCTGGTCCTCCAGCCACCCTAGGTGAGGTCCAGTACCATTACCATTTTCAAAACAAACAGGATATATTTCTTTAGAGGTTCCAGTTACATATTCTAATGGCTGGCCCCATACCGTGGATTGCCAGTGTCTGCGCTGCCCCCTTGATTTTCCCCCCAGAGTCATTTTGAAGGCTGTTGCCATCATTAACCAGGCTGGTCCCCACCTGACGATGTCGCTCTTGTTCCACCAGTCATTTAGGTTTAAGGGAACAAATTCGACTCCCAATCCTGTGGAGGAGTTTAACAGGGTACACATCCAGCAGTCTGTAGCACCAGCAGCAGAGGTGATGGTCTGGATAGCGTTCTTGAGGGGATGCTCAGGCACAGTGGAGACCTCTGGGATTACCAGTAGCACCATAACAAGCGTGAGCATCATGCTGTTGTCCGGGTTGAGGTCTGCTACACAGATAAGATAAGAGTCCTTGAGGTATATCTGTTAGTGGTAGTAATTGCTTTTATCTCCCCTGGAAGAGAACACAAGTTCAACCGGTCTTGGACACAATCCGAGCCTCTGTGATTGTTATTGGCATCTTTCCAGAGTCCAAGGTGTTCCATACACTTTTTCCTCTGTATGACTGGAGGACACATGTTTGTGTACCCATGTTAGGGTGTTTGATCACAACAGTGTCTCCAGGTGTGTACTTAGAATCCTTGAGCAATGCTTGAGTCAGAGAAGCTTTTCCTGTAGGGAAAAATCCCTTACTTATTGGGCTACCCATAGGGGTTTGCCGATTGTTCAGTCGTTGCACTATAGTGTCTAGTCTGCTCTCCCATGTACTGTCTGTGGGCTGTAGGTGGTGCTTTAGTAACCCATTCCATCGTTCAGCTTTACCATTGAATTGGGGTTGGTATGGGAGGTGAAAGACCCATTGAACTCCTTTTTGGAGCGCCCACTCTTGCACAAGTTTATTCTTAAAGTGTGAGCCATTGTCTGATTGGATTTCTTGGGGTATTGGGACAATTGCTGTAAGGCAGTTTAGTCCCATAATGGTTGACAGTGCTGTTGCTAATCGAGTTGGATAAGCAAAACCAACTCCTGAAATGACTTCTACCCCAGTTAAGGTGTATTTCCACCTTTGCCTTGTGGTGGGTAGTGGACCAATATAATCGACTTGCCAGGTTGCCCATAGTGTCTTTCCATCCTTAGTCTGCCAAATCATTGCCCTCAGTTATGTGTTTCCTGGTTACAGTACATAGGGCACAGGCTTGTACCAAGTCTCTGGCTTGTTGGTGGGTAATGGGCCACCCCCTGGTATGGGCTTGCCATACCAGTTCCTCACTCCCTGTGCGTCCCAGAGTTTCATGTAACCAGATGTATAAACATTCCCAATCTACTTGGGTGGTAAAGATCTGGGCTGCTGCATCAGCGAGGTTATTCAGCTGCGCAGCTGGAGTGCTATTCTTTTGGTGGGCTGACATGTTTTATGCTTAGGGGTTGCTGAGTGGCATGATTATAAAGCCATTTCCAGTATTCCAGTCCCCATACAGGCTTTCCTCCTATTTCCCAGTTATTATTCTTCCAGTTAGTTATCCACTGGGTGGCGCCTGCCCATACAGCATATGAGACAGTATGTACAGCGTGAGCCTCAGCTTTGCAGGCAAGTTTAATTGCTACCAACTCTGCAAGTTGGGCGGAGCCATCAACCTCAGTAGTTAAGGGTGTGGTGGAGTTATCTGCTGACACTGCTGCAGCTTTTCCCTTCCACTTTCCCTTAACTAATTTAGTACTCCCATCAGTGAACCATACTCCCTCAGGGTGAGAGGGGTTAAATGGAGCAGTGTCTTTAATAGGAGACAGTTGTGGGGGTAGGTGGTATTCCTCGGGCATGCCCACCTTCCATAAAGATTCTTTAATCATGGTGGGGTTTTGTGCAGTGTCTGCACCACCTACCCCGTGGTGTATGTACAGTTCCCACCTTTGAATTGTCATTTTCTGTGCCACACCTGGTGGTAGCTCCTTTCCTTCCAGTATGGGTTTAATAATTGGAAGAGGGGTGTGAATAGTTATGTTTCAAGTTTGAGTCAGTTCCTCAGTTTCCCTTAAAGCCGTGTAGGCTGCCAGGAGCACTTTCTCATATGGAGTGTAATTTGCCTGGGATCCCTGCCATGACTTTAAACCAAATTGAATGGGGCATCGGGTGCAGTGTCACTCTCTTGCCATAGGGCATAAGACATTCCTGTGAGTCCTATAGTAAGATACAAATGAAATGGGGCATTGGGGTGGATCGGACCCAAGGCTTGATAAGTATGAATTTCACTTATCAATTGCCTTAATGCCTCCTTATGAGCAGAGGTCCATTCCCAAGCGGCACTTTTCTTTAACAGATTGTATAATGGCCGGGCAATTACAGCAAAGCCTGGCACATGTTTTCTTCAAAACCCCAAAGTTCCTAGAATCTGTCTCAGTTGAGCCTTGCCCTCGGGTGACAGTGCATGGCTGAGTTTCTTTACAGTTTTGTTAGGCACTGACCTTCTCCCTCCCATCCAGACAGCGTCTAGGAATTTTACCTCATGGGAGGGACCTTGGCATTTATCTGGAGGTAAATTTAATCCAAGGTTTTCTAGCGCTGTTTTTACCCTGTCCATAGCTTCCTGTACTTCCTCACATGAATCCCCACCAATCAAAATGTTATCAATATACTGTAATATTTGGACATTATGTGGCATGGTTAAACCATCTAGGACTTTTGATAATGCACTGTGGCATATTGTGGGTGAATGTTTGAATCCCTGTGGCATCCTAGTGAAAGTATATTGGATGCCTTTCCAGGTGAAAGCAAATCTGTCCTGACCTGCAGGCTGTAGAGGGACCAAGAAAAACATGTCCTTTACGTCCAGTACAGCTAGTCACTCTTTGTTCCAGGTGTGTATGTTATTTACAATGTCTGCTATACTGGGGACTGCTGCAGTTAGGGGTCCATTGTTGCTATTCAGTTTGCGGTAGTCTACAGTGAGCCTCCATTTGCCATTAGGCTTCTTTACTGGCCACACTGGTGAATTGTATGGGGAGTGTGTCCAAATTAATATTCCCCGTTTCTCCAGGTCTTTAATCAATTCTGTTACAGCAGCCACAGCTTCAGCTGGGACATTATACTGCTTTACATTAGTCACAGCTGATGTGGGGAGGGGAGGAGCTTGGGCTAGCAGGTTTACATGACAGAGGAGAGCTTTCCCCTTGTCCAGAACTGTTGTGCTAGGTTTATAGCCAGCTCCAAATGCCCACCTTTCCCCATTAATGATCCCCTCCTTGCCCCTCAGAATATCCATGCCAAGGATATTAGCATTCCCAAGTATTACTTCATGCTTCCGGGGCTGTCTGTAGGGATTTAAGGGAATATCCAATTTCACTTTAACCAGGGGATAGGACACAATAGTGCCATTTACTCCTGTGACTAGCACATTTCTCCGACCAGAAAGTGGAGGACCAAAGCTGTGTCTACACGTGCACGCTACTTCGAAGTAGCGGCACTAACTTCGAAATAGCACCCGTCGCGGCTACATGCATCGGGCGCTATTTTGAAGTTAACTTCGACGTTAGGCGGCGAGACGTCAAAGTCGCTAACCTCATGAGGGGATCGGAATAGCGCCCTACTTCGACGTTCAACGTCGAAGTAGGGACCGTGTAGACAATCCGCGTCCCGCAACGTCGAAATTGTGGGGTCCTCCATGGCAGCCATCAGCTGGGGGGTTGAGAGACGCTGTCTCTCCAGCCCGTGCGGGGCTCTATGGTCACCGTGTGCAGCAGCCCTTAGCCCAGGGCTTCTGGCTGCTGCTGCTTCAGCAGGGGATTCATGCTGCATGCACAGGGTCTGCAACTCGTTGTCGGCTCTGTGTATCTTGTGCTGTTTAGTGCAAGTGTGTCTGGGAGGGGCCCTTTAAGGGAGCGGCTGGCTGTTGAGTCCGCCCTGTGACCCTGTCTGCAGCTGTGCCTGGCACCCTTATTTCGATGTGTGCTACTGTGGCGTGTAGACGTTCCCTTGCTGCGCCTATTTCGATGTGGTGCTGCGCAACGTTGATGTTGAACATTGACATTGCCAGCCCTGGAGGACGTGTAGACGTTATTCATCGAAATAGCCTATTTCGATGTCGCCACATCGAAATAGGCTACTTCGATGTAGGCTTCACGTGTAGACGTAGCCCAAGAGAGTTTCTCCTTTAATCATGGACAATTGGGCTCCAGTATCTACTAGGAAAGACACAGTAGTTTTATCATTTACTATTACTAGGATCCAGGGGTCATTGCTGGTACTTTCCTCCTCTGCTGATTTAAGTTCATTTATGCAGAGAGAGGTTTGACCCCCGCTATTCAGTTTCCCTGGTCAATTTCAATTATGGGCATCAGTTCATGTAATTGTTGCCTCAGTGGTGAGTAAGGGGTGTCTGAGCTGGGAGGAGCACTAGGCATTATTGCTGTTTTCCGCCTCTCAATGCCCTTTGAGGTTGCCAAGATTTTTAACTTTCCAGTTGGCATCCCATGCAGCAGGTCTCTGGGGTATCCCAGATCTAAACACTGCTTCCACAATTTGATTCTCAGTTCCTTTTCCTCTGGGGTTATTTCCCGCTTGAGCTTAAAGCCTCCTTCCTTACCCCTAGAATCTCCTGTCAGGCTCCGTACCTTAGCTTTGGGTTGTGATGCCTGTGGTGTTATCTCATCCTCCCCACATTCTCGTAGGTCCTTAAGCATATTCCCAAGTAAGGTCTGATAAGTAATCATGTTATTCTGAACATGATTTCTCACAACTACTGCTAGGGCTCTATAAAATCCAGGAGCTCCTTTAATTATGGGTCGTAAATCTGCTGTCACAACTATCTGCTCCCATGGGCGCCCTTCTTCCCCGCTTCCAGGACAATCACCCTGAAGCATAGTCATCATGGATATGGTCTGTAGGGCTCCCTTTAGTCCATCCCCGTTGGTCCAAGGGGTGCCAGTGCGTTCACCTCGGTCAGAGGGGTGAATTCCCCATGCCCATCTACAGGCAAAAGTCCAGATAGCCTTTGGACCTTCCCTATCTCTGGGGCTGAAGAATACTCCTGCCCCCATATTAACCCTTCCACATTCCTGGGAGGACAGTTGTGTATGGCCGGCTCCTGCATCCCATATTCTGACTAGCCACTTTATTACTCCCTCCCCAGGCTACTTAATAAACTGTTCCTGAATCTTTCTCAGCTCTGCTGGCTCATAGCTCCGAGTAGTAATTCGGGTTGGCTGCCGTTTCAGCTTATCACGCTCAGAGGAGGAACTGCTGTCAGTTTCAGCCCCCTCAGCCTCCTCCTCTTCAGGAGTGAGATCCTTCTGATAAGTAACAATAGGTCTCATGCGAATGGGGGTTTTCTCTATCTCATGAGAGAGATTGCTGGAATACTCATCCTCTGAGGAATTCCAAATGTCCCCATCCCACTCCTCTGGGTCTAGCCAGAGAGCAGCCTCTGCTTTGGCTCTATTAATGCACCTAGATTTACTCTCTAGCTTTGCTCTCTGCTCTATTCCTTTCTTCTTTACAAGAGGAACAAGACGCTCCTCCAGTTGGCACATTTCCTTACTCAGCAGGCGTACCCGGGTATCTAAATTCTGGCATCACTGCTGCAACTCATCTCTCTCCCTCTGCACTCTTTCCAGCTCCATTTCTACTTCCCTATGACTCCTACATGCTGCCTGCAGGGCACTCTTTAACAGCCAGATACAGGCTCCTTTCCCTTTCCCTTTCAACTTACAAGCATTTCTCCACACACAGAACTGTAACCACAGTTCCTCTGCGTCACCCCAGTTCTTTTCTAACATCTCCTTATCCCACTTCAGGTCACCCCAACCTTCCTGGGCAAAACTCTTTTCTACCTTACTGAAGTCAGTGCTGATCATGACTGGCTTCATGTTACTGTGTTTTAACCGATATCACAAATCCTGCAATTCGACTACACCAGTTTCTGTTAGCCGATGGTCAGGTGAGATGCCACTATGCCCTTGTATTAATATGAGATATTAACTGCCAGAGCAGAGCTCACCAGTGACCAGGCTAAGAGCTGCTGAAAAGCAGATAGGTTCTTTGTTTTGTGTTCAGTTTTGCACAGTAACAGGAGGAGTCAGGTTACCACTTAATCAATTACTTTGTTTATTTATCTAACAAGTTAAGCTCTTACTGTTACAATGGTGCTTTATTTGTTACCTAGTGAGTTAAGCTCTTGTGGTTACAATTGTTACAAGGTTTATACTTTGATTACAAATAGCTATCATGCACTCTAATTCATAGATCTATACTTGTTACACGTGCGCAAAAGAAATGAAAAGTAAAATACCTAGCAGGTCTTATCCTCACCCCTGCATTACCAACGTGGCTTGTCCAGTTTTCCTCTCAATCCCTTGGGAAGAAGTCCTTTGTCCTTTTTTTCCGGGAGTCGAGCAACCCTGGGGACCTGGGGAGACCCCCACCCTCCTGTCCGGCAGGAAAGATGATTGGAGCTCAAAGAGGGGGTCTGCTGGACCCCTCTTTTATACCCATTGGGTCACGTAGGCTTCTTCCGTGGTTTTAAAAAAATGCCAATCGAATTAGACTGTCTGATATTGGTTTTCACAGAGAGTTCAAGGGTGTAGTTTACATCTGTGAGGTAGACATTTAAGGGCATTTGTGTCTTAATGGGCTGGGAGATTTTCCTCCTGTCTGGGACAAATGTCCTGGCAAATCAACTGATGGTAATTAGCCAAGGGAAGTCTGAGGCCCGGCTGTTAATTAGCCCATTGTTCTAAGCTTTCCTCCGGGAGCTTTAAAGACCGTGGCTAAGATAAGCCCATCTACACTCTTGGGCATTCCAGGGCTGGGCTATTCCTTTTGACCCTTTCGTGCTCTGAAGCACCTAGGGAAGGCAAGATGGAGTAGGGCAAAAGGAGCGGGGGTTCTGTCTGGCTACATCAGGGTTGGGAAAAAACTTAGTAGATATGTGAAGATAAATCGAGGAGTGAGACAAGGTTGTGTTCTTTCACCTGATCTCTTTAACTTGCACATTGAAAGAATAATGAGCAAAATAGAAGATCTGCCAGGATTAAACATTGGTGGATGTAACATCAACAAACTGAAGTATGCATATGATACTGTTTTAAAAGCAGAAAGTAAAAAATATCTTCAGGAACTGATTAACATCAAAAAAGAAAGCGAGCTGAAGGGACTCAAGTTGAACATCATGAAAACGGAAGTAATGGTTATTACGAAGACGAAGATACTGCCAACATGTGAGGTACTAGCAAATGGAACAGTTCTTCATCAAGTGACTAAATTCAAATACTTAGGATACTATGTCACATCCGATGGCAGGTGTTTAACTGAAGTGAAATGCAGAATCGCTCAAGTGAAAGCAGCATTTAAGAAAATGAGAAGCATTCTCACAAACAGATCTTTATCATTGGAGATTAGGAAAAGAGTGCTGCGATGTTGTGTAGAACCAGTCCTCATGTACAGATGCGAATCATGGACTATCAGTAAACAAGTTGAGAAGTGCGTCAAAGCCACAGAAATGTAGTTTTTAAGAAGGATGTTATGCATGTCATGGATGACCAAAAGGACGAATGAGTCTGTCTTAAATGAAGCCAACAGCAAAAGAACACTGTTAAATAGGATAAGAACAAGGCAGGCAAAATTTATAGGCCATATAATTAAAAAGTCTGCACTTGAAAATTTAGTGACAACAGGAAAGTATAATGGAAAACGAGGACGAGGGAGACAAAGTGAGAAAATATTGGATAGTATCACTTCATGGTTGCATTGCCACAGTACTGTGGAGATGCTCCAGAGTACTCATAATAGAAAGGGGTGGAGGGACATGATCACCTATGCTAATCAGGATAGCATGAATGAACCAATGAATCCCTCAATTGGTTTTTCACAGACCCTGCACACACACATGAAAAACATCAATTAAACTTTAGACTCAAGCTCTTCACCAACAGCAGAGGAGAGATTTTATTTAAAACTCAGCAGCACGTGGAGACCGCACTGATGTGCGCTTTATCAGATTACTGATAGATTTCAAATGTATAAAACTGTGAGTGGTTGACAGAGTGGGAGCCTTTGGTCAATTAGTCTCATAATACAAGAACCTAGCACTGGTCAGTGAAACCAAAAGAAGGAGAAGGCAGAACGGAGGAAAGGAAATACTTTGTAATTCAATGCATAATGAGACTGTGGACCCCCTTGCTGAGCTGACTTGATTTCCCCTCTCTTGATGTTCACACCTCCATATTAGCTACTGATAATGGGCCACATCCACCCTTACTGAATAGACCTTGTCAGCTCTGGCCATCCCCTTTACTAAGACCCCCTCTTTAAATCTTCCTCTGAACCCCACCCCCACCCACCAACTCATGCATCTGATGAAGCAGGTCTTTGCCCACAAAAGCTTATGCTCCAAAATATCTGATAGTCTATAAGGTGTCACAGGACTTGTTGTTTTTGAAGATACAGAGTAACTTGACTACCTCTCTGATGATTGCTGCAAAATGTCTTTCAGGGCAGGTTCCAAGCAAGATTTGGAGAGGGACTGGATGTTCCTGGGGTTAGCAAAAATATGCAGTGTTGTAGTTAAGACTAAACAAAACTCTGACCGCTTGCAGGGCTTAAGTCAGTGGTTTGCAACTTTTTCACTATTGCAGACCCTCAACCACCCCCAAACTGTTCATGGACCCCCATCAAAGCCAATTCTAGCTGCTATGTACACTTCATTACATGGAAAAGGAAACCCAGATTTTCAGACAGCAATTAATAACATCACTGGAAGATATGCAATTTAAAAATAATAACTGATTTTAACTTTGCAATTTATTTAAAACATATTTTCTATGATCATTTTTATTTATCTCATATTTTTCATGGACCCCCTACAATACCCTCACAGACTGCCAGAGGTCCACAGACCCCAGGTTGGGAACCACTGGCATAACTCAATCTCTAACTACTTGGGTTAGGGTGGAACCTTCCTGGGGGCAAATTATCACATTTCTTTGGGATGCCATGCATCTTCTTCAGAAGCATTTAGTACTGGCCACTTTTGGATCCTGGACTAGATAGAGAATGAGTCTGAACCAATGTGGCAATTCCATTCTCCCAACCAAAAACAGAAGTTAGGGATGTTCGAGATTTTCTGCCTCCCACCGAATGCTTGTCCTCAGCCGGCTTTGCTTGTGTACTTCCAATATATACAACTGAACAGAACCTTTTTGTAGAATTGAAGAACTCCTTAGAAAATTATCTTTGTGAACCCTGAACATTTATGAGGCAAAGTGAGAGGGGGAATGGATCACATACACTCCAGTATAAGAGATACTCATTTGGCTGTACTGACTGTCTGAATCACTCTTCATTTCTATTGTGTTTTGACATAATCTGAATTGATATACAGGCATCTGCGGGAAGAGTCCTGTAGATTTGTCTGTCTGAGGAAGTAGGGGGAGAGGGAAAATCCACTCTCAGCATCCCTAGTATTGATTCACGGTGTTCATGTTGCAGAGCGGTCTCTCAATAAACTCAGTGGTGGGTTGCGTTGTTAGAGCAGGCAGGACCGTCACTAAAGCATCATGATGAATCACCAGGGAATGGTTTCACATTCACACATAACAATGCAACTCTAGGTGCACTGACCAAAGCAGTCAGAGCAACCATTACCATTCCTTTCATTGCAGTTTGCATTATTTAGGGGCCTTTATTTTATTTCTATATTTTTCAAATTATAGGCGGCATCTGGCTTTCCCTTATGAGAAAAGAGAGAAGGGAATCCACTAGTGAACTTTAAACAACAGCTCTTAATAAAGTGCCTGAACTACTTACTATGCAAGCACACAGATATGTATGGAGAAGAAATAAAAAGAAATTCCTTATGGAAAGGATGGTGTAGGTTAGCTACAGTAAAAAAGAGGGACTTTTGTTGATAGTTTTAAGTATCCTTGACTTTAATGAATAAATGCAAAAGTAAGACAACCAGGGTACAAAGGATATAGCACAAGCAAAAGCCAAAATTCACTAACTTATTTCTTCTAGTATCCAATTTTTGTCTTAGCATACACAGGTCCTTTGCTACTTAAACCAAATTCCTGTGTGAAGTGTAGTATATTAATGTAGAAATTTTAATGATTAAATGTGAAAAGACTTGAAAGAGAAAGTAAACTGTCCATGGTTTTGATTAAGTGGCCAATTCCTGCTCTCACTCACAATGGTGTAAATCAGGAATTACTTTACTGAAGGATGCAATATTTATTGTTCCAACTTCCAGCTTTCTAAGAGTTTCCTCAGCTCTGATTACAACTTCTGGATATGGTTCCATATTCTTCCACTGTCTGAATCGTGCAACTCTTCTTAGCCTGCCATATGCTACCTTCTGTATACGCAAATGACAGAGGTTTAGCTGTCCATCCTGACTGGCCCCCAAATAGTCTTCTTTGGGTCCTGTGTCTTAGTCCTGACCATACTGCTTTTGCAGTCACACTGTACAAAAACATTCCCTGTCTTGCTTATGTATCAGTTATGCAGATGCTTTAAAACAGGTAAAAAGACAAAAACTAGGACCCAAAACAGCTATGAGTTAACCTAGCCCTGCAAAACTCTTATATCTCAAAGAGTTACCTTAAGCTTTGTAAAAGGTTTACATTTTCACTGCAGGCTGTATGTTGTATCTGAGGAAGTCAACATGTTGCATGTTCTCTTGTGTCTCTTTTTCCCGATAAGTGAGAAGGCACGGCCACAAATAGGTGCCATCTGTGGGAACATGTATTCTCCCACTGGAGACTTGCCATGGTGCTTGACTGTTTCTTCAATCAGTTTTTTTTTTTCATTTCTGCATTCTCAAAGTCTTTATAACATTTATTAATAGCTGCTCTCTATTCAGGTCCAGCCTTGGCTGGGTCTTATAAGTTACCAGTAGCCTGTGCTTTTTTTTTGTGCCACTACGTACTGGTACTGAATACCAGCATAACAGCAGCACCAGTGGCAGGACCCTGGCTGAGTGGAAGGAGGATTCCACCAGCCCGTGGCTGGGAGCCGACTGGGCATAGAGACCCTCTGGCAGCCCCAACCACAGGAACCCAGCTGGGGGAGGAGCCTCAGGAGTACTGGCTCCCCTTTTTTTACACAAAAAGCACAGGCAGTCTGTATGCCACAAGACTGGATACTCTGCTAAAGGGTGTCTTTGAAGCATTTATATTTATTCCCCATCCTGCATTTTCTGACTTTCAGATCACTGCGATGGACTTTTTTCAGGAGTCTATTATCGTCCATTCTAGCAACATGACCTGTCCATATAAACTGAACACTGATACTTATCGCCCCAAGGCCACTCTCTTTTTTCCTTGTAGAGTTGGTAATGTTTGCCCAAAGCAAGTGTATGCTTCCAGGCCATGTATGGGCATCAAGGAATGCATACAAAAACATCAGCTTTCACTGTCTGTTACAAAATAACCACAGTAGTACAGGTGACAAAATTAGTCCAGGTCAGCCACCCATTTACTTCTTCACATTCTCTATTTAACTATGCATGCCTTAAAAGCTAGACCAGAAAAGACAGTGGAAGTATACTGCAGGGAACAAACTGTCTGCATTGATGGAGATGAAAAAGATTAAGTTAACAGGCTTCTTCCATCTCTCACAGCTATCATTCCATAGTAGTCAATGTTAATTGATTTCTTCCTCGTGTTTTGAAATGTCAGAGACATAAGGATTTTTTTCTTCCACTTTAAATTCAGTATTTGGATGGAATGGCTTAATGCTTTCTCTTCCCTTCTCCTCTTACACCTGCATAAATCTAGGAGGTCTCTGTCCAAGATTTCATTTGGGGATGTGGTGAGCCCTAGTGAGAATGGAAAGACAAAACTCTTGTAACAGTGAGCTGCATTCCATTAGAGTACAGGGGGCTCCCTGAGTTTTGAGGAGATGGGGTTCCATTTGCAAGAGCTAGACTGCGGTAGTGGAGGTTTGCTCAATGGAAATAGAGGGCCAAATCATTGTTCAGTCTGTGCACTTGTGCTGGGAAAAAGGAGGGAATGTATCTCCCCCTTATATGCCTCTTCCTTCTGTCTCCATTCGGGGGGAGAGATGCACAGAGCTGGCTCTCCCTTTCCTGAGCTGACAGAAAGCAGGCAACACACATGGGTAGGGGACAGATGCAACTTCAGCTTCAGCTTCTCCAACACACTATCTACATCTACACTAGCCCCCTCCTTTCAGAAGGGCATGGCAATGAGCGAGGTGGGAAGATGCTAATGAGGCACTGTCATGAATATGCAGCACCTAATTAGCATAATGGTGGCCACATGCAATTCAAAAGCTCTGCTTTTGAACTGCACACCGCCCATGTAGATGGCGGCCTTTCGAAAGGACCTCCCCGGACTTCAAAAACCCCTGCTTCCTGAAACCAAATAGGAAGAAGGGGCTTTTGAAGTCTGGGAGTCCTTTCAAAAGGCCCCTGTCTACACAGGTGGCATGAGATTTGAGAGTGATGCTTTTGAATCACGCGTGGCCGCCATTATGGTAATGAGGCGCTGCATATTCGTGGAGCACCTCATTAGCACCTTCCCAACTCACTCATTACCATGCCCCTTCCAAAAGGAGGGGGCTAGTGTAGAAGCGGCCACTGTGTGTTGAGGAACATAGGCTGAGCTATGTGTAAACTTGATGCAAAGACACTATACTGCCTAACCCAGACAAAACATGATTAGTTAGTGTGACACTCCCTTCAAAGCAAGGCAAACACAAGGCGGCAAACTGATTCATGAATAGTAACAGCAAGGTAGGCGAGTTAGTCTGTATTCTCACAAAACAAAAAAGCAGTCAAGTAGCACTTTAAAGACTAACAAAATAATTTATTGGGTAATGAGCCTTCATGAGACAGACCCACTTCTTCAGACCTATAGCATTTCCTGTTCAGACTCAGTTATATAGCACAGAGGTCCGATGCAGCCCCAAGCATAGGCTCATTCATGGCTTTGTCACAAGCCCCGGGTTTATCATGGTCCTGTGAACAGTTTGGTGCTGTGCCCTCAAACAGGGGGTAGGTCATGCATCCCACATAGTAGAATGCAAAACCTCAGTAACAACTTCAGGAGCACCAACCAACATTTATGTACATGCCCATGTCATGAGTGTTGGGAGCTTTGTGTCTAGGGCTGAATTTTGAGGTTGTGAAGATTCTTTCTTCTGGAAAGAAAAAAGAACCCTGGTGTTAAAAGGGGCTTGGGTAGAAGCCAAAATAAACCAGGGTTAGTAATAAAAACACCTGGGAATATTTCTCCCAGGCTAACGCTGTGTGATTTTAGTGAAGCAATATATTACCGGGCAGCAGTGAGCAAAACATCATGAATGAAGGATGTTTTTAAATGAGACCAAGGAATCCATCCTCAGGCTTGGTCTGAATTAAATTCTTAAAGGAGGCAGGGGGATTAGGAGGTCCCCTAGTCTCTGCAAGCTGTTTCATCTCTTTCCCTAGTCTGTGATCAAAATCCCTCTGCAGAGGGATTCTTTAACTCGGCAAAATAATAAAATAAATCATCACTCTGGCCTAAGCCATGGACTCCAAGATCTGTGGCAATAAGTATATCAGTTTTGGAACTAACTCACGAACAATGCTGAGGCAGCATTTTTCACAGCCCAGTTTGTCACACTAACAAATCATGTTTTCTCTGGGTTAGGCAGTATAGTCAGTTGTGAGGTTATTTAACAGGCACCAATCGTATGTCTCTTCATAAATCTAGCCTTCTTTTGCCTAGATCAGTGTTTTTCAGCCAGGGGTATGGGTACCCTGGGAGGTACGCTGGGGTCTTCCAGGGCGTACATAACTCCTCTAGATATTTGCCTTGTTTTATAACAGGCTGCATAAAAAGCACTGGTAAAGTCAGTAAAATCTAAAAGTTTATTCAAGTAGTGACTTGTTTCTAATGCTTCATATGCCTCATGCTGAAAGTTAAGTACCATATTTCTATTCCAGTTCATTTATTTGATAATAAGATGGCAGAAAGTCTGTAAGTTTTAAGTAGTCTTCTGTGATATTGTTGCATGCTTGTGTAAGTAGTTTTTAAGTGAGGTGTACCTTGGTGGTATGGAAAACAAAGACGACTCCTGAAAAGGGTGCCGTAATCTGGAAAGTGACAGAGAGATAGCCGTGTTGGCCTGTATTCCAACAAAACAAAAAAGCAGTCATGTAGCACTTAAAGACTAACAAAATAATTACTATAATTATTACTAATTAGTAATTATTTTGTTAGTCTTGAAGTGCTACATGACTGCTTTTCTGTTTTGACTGTAATCTGGAAAGGTTGAATGGCACTTGCGTCAGGATCTCAGATTATTTTAGGACCATGTTTCTCAACTATATAAAAGGGTACTTTTATTAAATAAAAAAAAGTTGAGAAACATTGGCCTAATAATGTGTATGTTTACATGTCACTTGCTAACAGAAAGGTGTCAGGAAGTGAAATACTGTTTGTTTATTTATTTATTTATTTATTTTTCATTTAGTGCCATAGAGAAGGAGCCCTTTGAAAAACCATAGCTAATAACAAAAGCTCCTTTAATGCTGCTTAATTGCACTTCCGCATTGCTTGCTGTTTCCCAACCTGTGTTGTAGTTTAAAACTGTCATGCAGTAATCCTAAAAAACTCAACCTCCCCAAATACAAATGTACTAATTGCTGATTCAACAATCATTTACAAGCCCAGATTCAGAGGGAGAACAAATAAATCAGGAAGAACAGGGAAAGTTGGTGAGAAGTTTTCAGAACATGAAAATCTGAAGTGCAGTGAGACGAGAGGGATCATACAGGGGAGTTGGGACTCAGTGTTCGTTAGGAGAATAAGAAAGCTGAGGCTGTTACCATGGTACTAAGCCAGCCATGATTCTGAGTGATATACCCAGTTTCTACACTACAGGGAAGATTGATACTGGTATGGTCAACTTTCCAAAGTTAGATTTAGCATGCCTAGTTAGTGACATGCTAAATCACATTTACAGAGCACCGACATTGGTGCCTGTACTCTTGTCCCTTCTTTAGGAGTAAGGGAAGTTGATGGGAGTGCATGCTCTGATCGACTTCCCTTTGAGGAGATGGTGCAGCAGCCTGTTGAAAGTGCTGATTTTGAACTAAAAATAGCTGTGTAGCCAGGGTTCTTTTGCTCCTGATTTTGAAAACACCCTTCTTCCCAAATTTTTTGGGAAGAAGGGTGCTTTCGAAATTGGGGCACACTTTTGAAGGAACCCTGGCTACACGGCTATTTTTAGTTAGTAATCAGCATTTTCATTGGGTGGGTGGCTGCCATTATGCAAATGAGGCACTGAATATTCATATCAGTGCCTCATTTGCATTTTGAATTGATGCATTTACATACCCCTTCCGAAAGGGAGGGGCAGTGCAGCCACAGTGGAGAACACAGATTTTTGATTCAGTCTACTGCAATATGAACATTGGATCACCTTGACCTGGGACTATCAACTTTTTGGGTGCGTCTATACTAGCCAGCTACTTCGAAGTAGCCGGCACAACGTCGAAATAGCACGCGTCGTGTCTACATGCGCCATGTGCTATTTGGACATTGAAATCGACATTAGGAGGTGAGACATGGAAATCACTATTCCCATCCGAAGATGGGAATAGCGCCCTACTTCGATTTTCCATGGCGGCCATCAGCTGAGGGGTTGAGAGATGCTCTGTCCAGCCCCTGGGGGCTCTGTGGTCACTGTGTGCAGCAGCCCTTAGCCCAGGGCTTCTGGCTGCTGCTGCTGCAGCTGGGGGTCCATGCTGCGTGCACAGGGTCTGCAACTGGTTGTCAGCTCTGTGGATCTCGTGCTGTGCAGGGAAAGTGTGTCTGGGAGGGGCCCTTTAAGGGAGTGGCTTGGGGCTTTGCTGACCCCTTATTTCGACGGGGAGCGCTTGTGTGTGTGGACACTCTGCATTTCCTTCTGGGGCGGCTCCTTTCGATGTTCCCCGTCGCTACTTCAACGTGGAATGTCGACGGCACCAGCCCTGGAAGACGTGTAGATGACATATGTCGAAGTAGCCTATTTCGATGTCCTTACTTTGAAATAGTCTACTTTGACGTAGTGTGCTAGTGTAGACGTAGCCATTATATGTTGTCTGTGAGTCATGGTTCATTCACGGTGGTTGTGTGAACACTTCCCAGCATTGGATGATCACTCAGGGTTTCACTGATTGACCTGTAAATTAAAAGGAAATCTATTTATTTTTATGGTCTTAGGATCAACCCTCTGTGGGATTCCTGGTCCTCTGCACCAAGCAGTCTAGTACAAAGTATCTTCTTTAAAAAACAAATGGCTAGATTCTGTATTCAGTAAGAGTAAAACTTGGTGCAGAATATTGAGGCATGATATTTTCCTTCAGTCATCTCTCAAAGTATTCTTTGCTTTTCCTTTCTTTTTTAAAAAAAATTCCAGTCTTCTTACCACATACCACTGAATTATACAAACACTTTCTAACATGGATATAATGAACATAATTTGTTGGGGAAGGGTCAACATGGCTTTGTAAAGCTGAACCATGGCTAAGCAATCTTCTGGAATTCTTTGAGGTGGTCAACAAGCATGTGGACAAGAGTGATCCAGTGGATATAGTGTACTTAGATTTTCAGAAAGCCTTTGACAAGGTCTCTTACCAAAGTTGCTTAAGCGAAGTAAACTGTCATGGGATCCTCTCATGGATCAGAAACTGGTTAAAACATAGGAAACAAACAGTAGGGATTAAGGATAAGTTTTCAGAATGGAGAGATGTAAACAGTGGTATCCCACAGGCGTCTGTACTGGCACCAGCACAGCTGAACATATTTTTAAATATCTGGAAAAAGGAGTAAACAGCGAAATTGCAAAATTTGCAGCTCACACAAAACTATTTGAGATACTTAAATCGAAAGCAGAGTGCAAAGAGCTACAAAGGTAGTTCACAAGGCAGTGATTGGGCAACAAAATGGCAGATGAAATTCAATGGTGAGAAATGCAAAGTAATGTATATTGGAAACCATAATCCCAACTATACACATAAAATGATGAGTTCTAAATTAGCTGTTACCATTCAAGAAAGAGATCTTGGAGTCGTTGTGGATAGTTCTGTGCAAACATCCAATCAATCTGCAGCAGCAGTCTAACAAGCATATGGAATTTTGGCAACCATTAAGAAAAGGATAGATAATGAGACCAAAAATACAATATTGCTTCTATATAAGTCCATGGCATGCCCACATCATGAATACTTGTGCAGATGTGGTCACCCTATTTCAGATTGGAAAAGATTCAGGAAAGGGCAATGAAAACAATGAAGGTTATTCAGGCTTGCTGATGGTGGGGCGGGGAAAGGGACAGTTGCACAGGGCGTCCAGCTTTTCAAAGGGGCCCGGAGCTCTGGCCAGCGCCACTGCTACTTTGGCAGCAGCAGCAAGTGGATCTCCAGGCTCCTTTGAAGTGCTGTAGAAGCACTGCTCCACCACTCCATGTGTTGGGAGGGGGAGGGGCAATGCTGTAACCAGAGGGATGCTGAGGGCTGAATGCCCTTGGCTCCATACCTTCCACCCTTGGCCCTGCCCCTTCATGAGTGTGGAGTTGCCCCCTCCTCCCACCTTGTCCTGGGGCCTGTGCTGGCTGTCAGCCCCACGGGGGGTATGGAACTGCTTTGCAATGATAAGGAAATAAAATTTTTACTTTTCGGCTTGGAAAAGGGACCATTAAGGGACAAGATTTAATGCCAATATTTAAAAAAGGCTCCAGAGGAGACCCTGGCAATTATAGACCGATAAGTCTAACATCAGTACCAGGCAAATTAGTAGAAACAATAGTAAAGAATAAAATTGCAAGGCACGTAGAAGAGCACGAATTGTTGGGCAAAAGTCAGCGTGGTTTCTGCAGAGGGAAGTTGTGTCTAACTAATCTATTAGAATTCTTTGAAGGGGTTAATAAACATGCGGACAAAGGGCACCCAGTGGACATAATATACCTAGATTTCCAGAAAGCCTTTGACACGGTCCCATACCAAAGGCTTTTATGTAAATTAGGCGGTCATGGGATAGGAGGAAAGATCCTTTCATGGATCAGGAATTGGTTAAAAGACAGAAAACAAAGGGTTGGAATAAATGGTAAATTTTCACAATGGAGGAGGGTAACTAGTGGTGTTCCCCAGGGGTCAGTCCTGGGACCGATCCTGTTCAACTTGTTCATCAATGATCTAGAAAATGAGGTAAGCAGTGAGGTGGCAAAGTTTGCAGATGACATCAAGTTGTTCAGGACAGTCAAAACCAAAAGGGATTGTGAAGAACTACAAAAAGATCTCAGCAAACTGAGTGATTGGGCAGCAAAATGGCAAATGAAATTTAATGTGGGTAAGTGTAAGGTAATGCACATTGGAAAAAATAACCCAAATTACACGTACAACATGATGGGGTCAAATCTAGATACGACAGATCAGGAAAGGGATCTTCGAGTTATAGTGGATAGTTCTCCGAAGACATCCACGCAGTGTGCAGTGGCAGTTAGTAAAGCAAATAGGATGTTAGGAATTATTAAAAAAGGGATAGATAATAAGACAAAAGATATCATACTTCCCCTATATAAAACTATGGTACGCCCACATCTTGAGTACTGTGTGCAGATGTGGTCTCCTCACCTCAAAAAAGATATATTGGCATTAGAAAAGGTTCAGAAAAGGGCGACTAAGATGATTAGGGGTTTGGAACGGGTCCCATATGGGGAGAGGCTAGAGAGACTGGGACTTTTCAGTCTGGAAAAGAGGCGATTGAGGGGCAATATGATAGAGGTATATAAAACTATGAGTGGTGTGGAGAAAGTGAATATAGAAAAATTATTTACCTTTTCCCATGATACAAGAACTAGGGGACACCAAATGAAATTGATGGGTGGTAGGTTCAAAACTAATAAAAGGAATTTTTTCTTCACACAGTGCACAGTCAACCTGTGGAACTCCTTGCCGGAGGAGGCTGTGAAGGCCAGGACTCTATTAGGGTTTAAAAAAGAGCTTGATAAATTTTTGCAGGTTAGGTCCATAAATGGCTATTAGCTAGGGGTAAAGTATGGTGCCCTAGCCTTCAGTACAAGGGCAGGAGATGGATGGCAGGAGATAAATCACTTGATCATTGTCTTCTGTTCTTCTCTGGGGCACCTGGCATTGGCCACTGTCGGCAGACAGGATACTGGGCTGGATGGACCTTTGGTCTGACCCAGTATGGCCATTCTTATGTTCTTATGTTTTTATGTTCTTATGTAAGAGAATAGAAATCCAAAACCTCATGAATGATGGGGAGAAAATAAATAGGGAAGAGTCGTTTACTCCTTTTGATAACACAAGAAATAGGGATCACACCATGAAATTAATAAGCAGCTGGTTTCAAACAGATATAAGGATATATTTCTTCACACAAAGCACAGTCATCCCATGGAACTCTTTGCCAGAGGATGTTGTGAAGGCCAAGACTAATACCAGTGTTCAAAAATAACTTCAAAAATTCCTGGATAGGATCCCCAATGTCTATTAACCAAGATAGGCAGGAATGGTACCCCTAGCCTCTGTTTGCCAGAAACTGGGTATGGGTGACAGAGGCAGGATCACTTGTTGATTAAGAACTTAACATAAGGACAGCCATACTGAGTCAGACCATAGGTCCATCAAGTCCAGTATCCTGTCTTCTGACAGTGGCCAATGCCAGGTGCCCCAGAGGGAACAAACAGAACAGGTAATCGTCAAGTGATCAATTCCCTCTCGTCCATGTCCAGCCTCTTGCAAACAGAGGCTAGGGACACCCTCCTTGTCCATCCTGGCTAATAGCCTTTGATGGACCTATTCCCCATGAATTTATGTAGTTCTTTTTTAAACCGTACTATAGTCTTGGTCTTCACAACATTCTCCAGTAAGGAGTTCCACAGGTTAACTGCGCGTTTGTGTGAAAAATATTTCCTATTGTTTGTTTTTAAACCTGCTGCCTATTAATTGCATTTGGTGACCCCTAGTTCTTGTGTAGTGAGAAGGAGTAAATAACAACTCCTTATTTATTTTCTCCAGTCACGATTGTATATACCTCTACCATATCCTCCCTTAATCGTCTTTTTTCCAAGCTAAAAAGTCCCAGTCTTATTAATCGCTCTTCGTATGGCTGATAGTCCATACCCTTAATCATTTTTGTTGCTCTTTTCTGAACCTTTTCCAATTCCAATATATCTTTATTGAGATGGGGCGACAACATCTGTACACAGTATTCCGGATGTAGACGAATCATGGATTTATATAAAGGTCATAAGACATTTTCTGTCTTATTATGTTTTCCTTTCTTAATGATTCATGACATTTCATTAGCTTTTTTGACTGCCGCTGCACACTGAGTGGATATCTTCAGAGAACTATCCACAATGACTCCAAGATCTCTTTCTTGAGTGGTAACAGCTGACTCAAACCCCATCATTTTATATGTATAGTTAGGATTTTATTTTCCAAAGTGCATTACTTTGCATTTATCAACATTGAATTTCATCTGACACTTTGTTGCCCAATCACCCAATTTATTGAGATCCTTTTGTAGCTCTTCACTGTCTGCTTGGGACTTAACTATTTGGAGTAGTTCCAAAACCTCTTCTAATGACTCCTCAATTTGAGACAGTTCATCAGATTTATTACTGGAAAAGAATTGCTCATGTTTGGGAATGTCCCTCACATCCTGAGCCATGAAGACGGATGCAAAGAAATCATTTAGTTTCTCTGCAATGGCCTTATCCTTGAGTGCTCATTTACCATCTCAATCATCCAGTGGTCCTACTGGTTGTTTAGCAGGCTTTCAGCTTATGATGTACTTAAAAAAAATTGCTATTACTTTTTGACTCTGTAGCTAGCTGTTCTTCAAATTCTTTTTTGGTTTTCCTAATTATATTTTTATACTTCACTTGTCAGTGTTTATGTTCCTTTCTATTTTCCTCATGGATTTAACTTTCATTTTTTAAAGGATGCCTTTTTGTCTCTCACTGCCTCTTTTACTTTATTGTTTAACCACGGTGGTGCATTTTTGGTTCTCTTACTATGTTTCCTAAATTGGGGCATACATTTAAATTGAGCCTTTTAAATTATGATGCCTTTAAAAAGTTTCCATGCAGCTTGCAGGGATTTCACTTTAGGTACTGTATGTTTTAAGTTCTATTTAACTAACTTCCTCATTTTTGTGTAATCCACCTTTCTGAAATTAAATACTACAGTCTTGGGCTGCTGTAGTATTTTCCCAGCCACAGCAATGTTAAATTTAGTTATATTATGGTCACTATTACCAATAGGTTCAGAAATATTCACCTCTTGGGCCAGATCGTGTGCTCCACTTACGACTAAATCAAGACTCACCTCTCCTCTTGCAGGTTCCAGGACTGGCTTCTCCAAGACGCAGTCATTTGAGATGTCAAGAAACTTTACCTCAGCTTCCCGTCCTGAGGTGACATGTACCCAGTCTATATTGGGATAGTTGAAATCCCCCATTATTATTGGGTTTTTATTTTGATAGCCTCCCTAATCTCCCTGAGGATTTCACGGTCATGATCACCATCCTGGTCAGGTGGTCGGTAGTATAACCCTACCATTATATTCTTATTATTCAAGCATGGGATTACTATCCAGAGAGATTTTATGGTACAGGTTGGTTCATTTATGACTTTTACGTCATTTGATTTTACACTTTCTTTAACGTATAGTGCCCCTCTCCCGCCTCCCCTGCCAGCACAACCTGTTCTGTCCTGCTGATAAATTCTATACCCTGGTATTACTGTGTCCCATTTATTATCCTCATTCCCCCAAGTTTCTGTGATACCTATTATATCAATATCTTCATTTAATATGAGGCACTCTAGTTCACCCATCTTATTATTTAGACTTCTAGCATTTGCATATACACACTCTTTAGCTGCCTGCCATTACATGATAGCCGTGTCTACACGTGCACGCTACTTCGAAGTAGCAGCACTAACTTCGAAATAGCGCCCGTCATGGCTACACGCGCCGGGCGCTATTTCAAAGTTAACTTTGACATTAGGCGGTGAGACGTCGAAGTCGCTAACCCCATGAGGGGATAGGAATAGCGCCCTACTTCAACGTTCAACGTCGAAGTAGGGACCGTGTAGTCGTTGCGCGTCCCGCAACTTCGAAACAGCGGGGTCCGCCATGGCGACCATCAGCTGAGGGGTTGAGAGACGCTCTCTCTCAAGCCCCTGCAGGGCTCTATGGTCACCGTGGGCAGCAGCCCTTAGCCCAGGGCTTCTGGCTGCTGCTGCGGCAGCTGGGGATCCATGCTGCAGGCACAGGGTCTGCAACCAGTTGTCAGCTCTGTGTATTTTGTGTTGTTTAGTGCAACTGTGTCTGGGAGGGGCCCTTTAAGGGAGCGGCTTACTGTTGAGTCCGCCCTGTGACCCTGTCTGCAGCTGTGCCTGGCACCCTTATTTCGATGTGTGCTACTTTGGCATGTAGACGTTCCCTCGCAGCGCCTATTTCGATGTGGTGCCGCGCAACGTCGAAGTTGAACATCGACGTTGCCAGCCCTGGAGGACGTGTAGACGTTGCTACATCGAAATAAGCGATTTCGATGTAGGCTTCACGTGTAGACGTAGCCAATGTGATTGAAAGGGACTCAGCTGTACTTGACTGTTCCTCATCAGATACTATCTGTGTTTTATCATGTTTCATCCTCTCCTCCTTACTAGGACATAGAGAATCTCCAACAAGAGATCCTGTCCTAAGGGATGCCACCATCCAAACCACCTGTGCCTCTGCACCAATTGTCTTTCCCTCAGCCCCTAGTTTAAAAACTGCTCTACGACCTTTTTAATTTTAAGTACCAGCCCATCCTTCCAGTATAGGCTCCCCCATTCCCAAAAGTTTCCACAGTTCCTTATAAATCTAAACCTCTCCCTCTTACACCATCGTCTCATCCATGCATTAAGACCCTGCAGCTCTGCCTGTTTAACTGGCCCTGCACAAGGAACTGGAAGCATTTCAGAGAATGCTACCATGGAGGTCCTGGACTTCAAACTCCACCTAGCAGACTAAATTTGGCCTGCAGGACCTCTCTCTTGTTCTTCTCTATGTCATCAGTACCAACACGTCCCATGAGCACTGGCTCCTCCCTAGCAGAACACATAAGTCTATCTAGATGTCTCGAGAGATGTGCAGTCCTTGCACCAGGAAGGTAAGTCACCATGCAGTTCTCCTGGTTACCACAAACCCAGCTATCTATGTTCCTAATGATTGAATTGCCCATAACTGAAATCTGTCTCTTCCTAATAACTGAAAGGA
The DNA here is from genome assembly GCF_033958435.1 of Carettochelys insculpta. Classification (NCBI taxonomy): domain Eukaryota; kingdom Metazoa; phylum Chordata; order Testudines; family Carettochelyidae; genus Carettochelys; species Carettochelys insculpta. Next base: position 194,670,536 of record NC_134139.1, read on the forward strand.
GGGTCCTGTCTGCAGGATCATTTCCCTCTGCTCCAGGTAGATGTTCTTCCCTGAGACTTTCATCTTCCTCAACAGCACAGAGGCTGTTTACCTGTTCACTGATTACCTGGCCACTGTCAGAAGACAGGATACTGGGCTAGATGGACTTTTGGTCTGACCTAGGATGGCCATTATTATATCTTACGTATAATGGTACTTCCTCCACCTACTTGAAATGTAAAAACAAACAGATGAACAAACAAACCACAAAACAGCAGTGAACTAAAAAGCACAGCCATTTGGTTACCACATAATATATTAATGAAAGCTTCTACCACTGGAGATTGCCCAAACTTCCCTTTATTATAGTGTGAAAATGATGCCCTGAGAAGCTCTTATGTACGAACCCTAATGGGTGTTTTATTGTACTCAAGGCAGGGCTAAGCCATCTCTCCTCTCCTGTTATCACATTAGCCTGTTTTAGATCTGTCATCTTTCTTGATATAGGATGTGTTTCACTGAGTGAGATGCATGATAAATGGCTTTGCATCTTTGTCTACTGGAAGCAGGGACTGAGTTAGGGAAAAAGAGGAGAGCTTGCTATAACAACTGCATAGCATCTGATTGAAGTTTTCTACTGCATATATTAACTGCCAGTGCTGCAAGGAAGTTCACATGTCTTATAGGGTGAAGGCTGCCATTCCCTGTCCTCAGAGAGCTTTGGAAATGTTAGCTCAGTGCCACTGAGTATTTTTAATTTGCTTATTAACCATAAGCGAGGAGGTTTTCAAAGAGAAATTCCCTACAACTTCAGGGGTATTATTGTGCTACATTTTCTTTCTATGTGCCAACAAGAAACAATTAGGGGGCAGCACTTGTAACATATAATTTATTTTCTGCAGGAATCTAGAGCAATTAGGCCCAGGGTGCAACATTACTTATTCATCACCATCTGGATCTTATAACTTAATAAACCCTGCTCTGGTTTATGTTTGTTTGGCAGAAATGGCAAGTTTAGCAGTTAAGTCCTGCAATGTGCTGCAGGAAGTAAATATTTAATAGTGTCCCAGTGTAATGCAGCCTAGTTGTATGGGAGGAATACATGTAGTCAGAGCAGATTAATGTGCATTCAGTAAAAAGCATAAAAGAAAGCGCATGTTCTTCTGAAAGCAAAGTTGTTGGGATTGCTTCAAAATAAACCAATAATAATCTCCACCATGCATCAATATAACGCTGTTGGACGGATTCCCTGAGCCACATACCAATCACCAGAAGGGAGCACTGAGTCTGATTCAGGGAAGTATTGAGAATCTTTGACTTTTCTTGACTGCGATGTTTTCAAAATGAAAAAGTTCAGTTCTTTAAGCTGATTTTTTTAAAAAACAAAGTTAAATATCATTTATAGCTAAAAGAAAAAAAGATTGACGTTGAAACAGTTTTGATTGATCTGATCCAATTATTTTTTTCAGCGTTTTAAAAGAAAACTGAGATTTCAAGCTTTTGTCAATGATGTGAAGACAAACTGTTCTCATGACCTCAAACACCCTTATGGGACAGGAAAGCCAGCTCAACTCACCACCTGAGAGGACTTTTCCTGGATCAGGACTATGCAGAGAATTAATTCTAATGAGTTTTCTGTGCAAAAGGATTGGCTTCTCCTCTTACATGCCGCGTTGGGCTGTGATTTGGTTGGATCTCATGAGCTAGGCAGTTTCAGTCCTGCTCTTGCCTCAGCTGGGAGACCTCCAAAAACCAATACAAAATGGTAGTGTACACAATAACGTTGGTGATTCACTTTGCTTCTAGGGGCCATTGCTCCTAGAAGTGCCTTTTTTCCAATTAATATAAGCCTGACACCCTAATTCCTTCTACGAGGATGAGATGGTAGGCCAGAACTATATTACAATCTTCAGCCACTAGTTGGTGCCTGTGTAACATACCTTATCCGAGCTAGAAACAACAGTACATGGCAGCGCATTAATATCACTTGGAGAGAACACATCTATTATATCTCTCCCTGGGTGTGTCTACGCTACCCGGCTACTTTGAAGTAGCTGGCACAATGTCGAAATAGCACGTGTCACATCTACATGCGCTGTGCACTATTTTGACATTGAAATTGACGTTAGGCGGTGAGACATCGAAATTGCTATTCCTATCTGAAGATGGGAATAGTGCACTACTTCGACATTCAACATCGAAGTAGGGCATGTATAGGCGATCTGCATCCTGCTACATGGTGGCCATCAACTGAGGGGTTGAGAGATGCTCTGTCCAGCCCCTGCAGGGCTCTGTGATCGCCATGTGTAGCAGCCCTTAGCCCAGGGCTTCTGGCTGCTGCTGCTGCAGCTGGGGGTCCATGCTGTGTGCACGGGGTCTGCAACTTGTTGTCGGTTCTGTGGACCTCGTGCTGTGCAGGCCGAGTGTGTCTGGGAGGGGCCCTTTAAGGGAGCAGCTTGTTGTTGCCCCAGAAGGGCTAGTCCAGCTTGTGACTCCATCTGCAGGCTTTGCTGGCCCCTTATTTCGACAGGGAGCACTTGTGTGTGTGGACGCTCCGCATTTCCTTCTGGGGCGGCTCCTTTTGATGTTCCCCATTGCTACTTCGATGTTGAACATTGATGGCACCAACCCTGGAGGCTGTGAAGACAATACACATTGAAGTAGTCTATTTCGATGTTCTTACTTCGAAATAGGCTACTTCGACCTAATGTGCTAGTGTAGATGTAGCCCCTGTGTTGGAAACTCTGAAGCTGGTCCAAATCTGGTGCAGATGCCTGACCTGCTATCAGAAGCCCTATAACTTATCATGATCTTGGAGTGCATGACAAAGACCATGGGAGAGGGTCCAAGGCTCACCCACCAACAGTGTTCTGCCCTGCCAGCTGCAGCCATCACTTGTGACTAAGACTCCTATTTATATAGAATACTAGGATTCCTTATCAGCCCTTCCCACTGGACTTTCCATAAACAATCTATACAGAATATCCTGTTTTCCTAGAGAATCCCCAGATTTTTGCTGTCATCTCCAGAGCACCAAGGGTCCAGCTACACCTCTCCTACCTACCTAACCTCAGGCTTTTGAAGGTAGTCTCATAGACTCATGACTTTTAGATCAGAAGGGACCACGCTGACCATCTAGTCCAGGAGTCCGCAACCTAAATAGCAAAAAGAGCCATTTTTTCCAATTTGGTAAAAAATCTCAATAATTCAAGAGCTGCAATGCATGTGAATACGAGATGGTCCTTAATAAATAATATCAAACTGCAATTTTTGTAACCCCTATTTTAAGAACAGTGCACACAATGACTTGTAATGCCATACATGTTTACTACAGGATGTTCACAAACTTTTTACATATTCTATTTCCTCATACTTTACATGTGTGTTTGTACCACTGTGTTCCTGACTTTCATTCCCAAACCTTCTCTCTCTCTGGAGGGGGCAAGGGGGAGTTATCCAATATTTTGAGATCACGTATTCCTTGCTATTTAGATATAAGTTGTTCATTTTTGAGCTTTTAGACATTCACAATTTATCAAAAATAATCAGTTTTTTTTTAAAACTTTGCAATTATAACGTCAGGAGCGGCAAATAAGTCCTTAAAGAGCTGCATGTGGCTCCGGAGCCGAATGTTGCAGACTCCTGATCTAGTCTGATCTCCTGCACATTGCAGGTGATAGGATTTCACCCTGTCCTGTAAAAGATCCATAAGTTCTGGCTCAGTTACTGACGTCCTCAAACAATTATTTGAAAATGTCAGGTAACAGAGAATTCATCACGTACACTACATTTAAACCTGCAAGGCTACGTCTACACGTGCAGCCAACATCGAAATAGTCTATTTCGATGAATAACGTCTACACGTCCTCCAGGGCCGGCAACGTCGATGTTCAACTTCGACGTTGCTCAGCCCAACATCGAAATAGGCGCAGCGAGGGAACGTCTACACGTCAAAGTAGCACACATCGAAATAGGGATGCCAGGCACAGCTGCAGACAGGGTCACAGGGCGGACTCAACAGCAAGCCGCTCCCTTAAAGGGCCCCTCCCAGACACAGTTGCACTAAACAACACAAGATACACAGAGCTGACAACTGGTTGCAGACCCTGTGCCTGCAGCATAGATCCCCAGCTGCCGCAGAAGCAGCCAGAAGCCCTGGGCTAAGGGCTGCTGCCCACGGTGACCATAGAGCCCCGCAGGGGCTGGAGAGAGAGCATCTCTCAACCCCCCAGCTGATGGCCGCCATGGAGGACCCAGCAATTTCGACGTTGCGGGACGCGGATCGTCTACACGGTCCCTACTTCGACGTTGAATGTCGAAGTAGGGCGCTATTCCTATCTCCTCATGAGGTTAGCGACTTCGACGTCTCGCCGCCTAACATCGAAGTTAACTTCGAAATAGCGCCCGACGCGTGTAGACGCGACGGGCGCTATTTCGAAGTTGGTGCCGCTACTTCGAAGTAGCGTGCACGTGTAGATGCAGCCCAAGTGACCCATGACCCATGCTACGGAGGAAGGTAAACGAAGCCCCAGGACCTCTGCCCATCTGACTTACAGGAAAGAATTTTCTCCCTTGTTGCAAAGATTGTTGCAAAAGCCTCTGAAGTCTGGGCATTCACCATGGAGCAGTTCTGAGTCCCAAAACCATGGATACCACAATTGAAAACTGTGTTGCTAGCAGAGGAAGTCATGGCTCATGCTGAAGTATCAACTGAACAAATGCACTTCTGGAGTCAGTCTGTCTCACCTAAGTGTTGGTATTGTTAAAATAGGTATTAGAATAAGAAGAATGTGTTTACACTTTACGAAATGCCTGTACATTGATGGATGTACATTGGGTAATTTTAAAGTATTTAATCTGTAACTGTAAAAAAACAGACAGGAGAAAAGCATTAATGAGTGTGAAATACTAGTTCCCAGCAGGCAAGGCTATCTCTTGTCTAACAAAGAAGGCCCACTAACATCAGAAAAAAATCGGTTTCTGCTAAGAACTCACCTCCTTCTTGCTAGTCTCCTTCAAAAGCCAGCAAACCGTCACCGCTGACTAGCCCTGCAGCTTCTGAACAGCCTGGGTAAGCAGCTGGGATCCTTCTATATTTAGCTTGATGGCTTTCCCCATAAGACTGATACACAGAGCATGAGAGCTGCGAGGAGCTAATGGAGTTATCTCAGGCTGTACTGACATCTGCACCTTGGGGCTAGAGATGTAGGTATCACTTTCACTGACAAATCAGATATTATAAGTGGTGGCTCGATGGGGATTTGAGCCTTTGAAGAGCTCTGATGCTTGGTACAAGCTTTCCCTTGGAGACAAATGAATAGCCAACTGACCAAATTTGTCTGTCCCTATATAGGGACAGCTGCCTTCTGCTGCTCCTGGATAGTCCAGAGAGTGCTTCATCTCAGCTGGTAAAGGGCTGTGCTTTGGAGTTAGACTGCTGGGAGTCATTCCCCACTGGTGACCAAATTAGGGCAACTGCCACACATGGAGAAGCAGATTCGCCCCTTCTTCACTCCCCCCAGAGATGGAGGGTATTTGCCACATCACCACCATAACCTGATGCAATTTTCCTGCCATCTGAATGAGGGCGGTGACATATTGCCCTATATATTCAGCTATGTCTACACTAGAATCATAGAATCATAGAACACTAGGACTGGAAGGGACCTCAAGAGGCCATCGAGTCCAGCCCCCTGCCCCAATGGCAGGACCAAGTACTATCTAAACCATCCCTGATAGACATCTATCTAACCTGTTCTTAAATATCTCCAGCGATGGAGATACCACAACCTCTCCTGGCAATTTATTCCACTGTTTGACCACCCTGACAGTTAGGAACTTTTTCCTAATATCCAACCTAAACCTCCCTTGCTGCAGTTTAAGCCCGTTGCCTCTTGTTCTATCCTCAGAGGCCAAGAAGAACAAGTTTTCTCCTTGCTCCTCATGACTCCCTTTTAGATACCTGAAGACCGCTATCATGTCTCCCCTCAATCTTCTCTTTTCCAAACCAAACAACCCCAATTCTTTCAACCTTTTTTCATAGGTCACATTCTCTAGACCTTTAATCATTCTTGTTGCACTTCTCTGGACCCTCTCTAGTTTCTCCACATCTTTTTTGAACTGCGGTGCCCAGAACTGGACACAGTACTCCAGCTGAGGCCTAACCAGCGCAGAGTAGAGCGGAAGAATGACTTCTCATGTCTTGTTCACAACACACCTGTTAATGCGTCCCAGAATCATGTTTGCTTTTTTTACAACAGCATCACACTGTTGACTCATATTTAGCTTGTGGTCCACTATAATCCCTAGATCCCTTTCTGCTGTAGTTGTTCCTAGACAGTCTCTCCCCATTCTGTATGTGTGAAACTGATTGTTCCTTCCTAAGTGGAGCACTTTGCATTTGTCCTTATTAAACTTCATCCTGTTTACCTCAGACCATTTCTCCAATTTATCCAGATCATTTTGAATTATGACCCTATCCTCCAAAGTAGTCGCAACCCCTCCCAGCTTGGTATCATCTTCAAACTTAATAAGCGTACTTTCTATGCCAATATCTAAATCATTGATGAAGACATTGAACAGAACCGGTCCTAACACAGACCCCTGTGGAACCCCACTTTTTATACTTTTCCAGCAGGATTGAGAACCATTGACAACTACTCTCTGAGTACCGCTATCCAGCCAGTTATGCAACCACCTTATAGTAGCCTCATCTAAATTGTATTTGCCTAGTTTTTTGATAAGAATATCATGAGAGACCGTATCAACGGCTTTACTAAAGTCTAGGTATACCACATCTACCGCTTCTCCCCTATCCACAAGGCTCGTTATCCTACCAAAGAAAGCTATCAGATTAGTTTGACAGGATTTATTCTTTACAAATCTATGCTGGCTGTTTCCTATTACCTTACCACCTTCCAAGTGCTTGCAGATGATTTCTTTAATTACCTGCTCCATTATCTTTCCTGGCACTGAAGTTAAGCTGACTGGCCTGTAGTTTCCTGGGTTATTCTTATTTCCCTTTTTATAGATGGGCACTACATTTGCCCTTTTCCAGTCTTCTGGAATCTCTCCTGTCTCCCATGATTTTCCAAAGATGATAGCTAAAGGCTCAGATACCTCCTCTATCAGCTCCTTGAGTATTCTAGGGTGCATTTCGTCAGGCCCTGGTGACCTGCAGACATCTAATTTTCCTAAGTGATTTTTAACTTGTTCTTTTTTTATTTCAACTTCTAACCCTACCCCTTTCCCACTAGCATTCACTATGTTGGGCATTCTTTCATCAGACTTCTCAGTGAAGACCGAAACAAAGAAGTCATTGAGCATCTCTGCCATTTCCAAGTTCCCTGTTACTGTTTCTCCCTCCTCACTGAGCAATGGGCCTACCCTGTCCCTGGTCTTCCTCTTGTTTCTAATATATTTATAAAAAGCCTTCTTGTTTCCCTTTATTCCTGTAGCTAGTTTGAGCTCATTTTGTGCCTTAGCCTGTATAATCTTTCTCCTGCATTCTTGTGTTGTTTGCCTATATTCATCCTTTGTAATTTTTCCTTGTTTCCATTTTTTATACAATTCCTTTTTTATTTTGAGATCGTGCAAGATCTCCTGGTTAAGCCAAGGCAGTCTTTTTCCATATTTTCTATCTTTCCTACACAGTGGGATAGCTTGCTTTTGGGCCGTTAATAATGTCCCTTTGAAAAACTGCCAACTCTCCTCAGCTGTTTTTTCCCCTCAGCTTTGCTTCCCATAGGACCTTACCTAGCAGCTCTCTGAGTTTCCCAAAATCTGCCCTCCTGAAATCCACTCTTTCTATTTTGCTGTTTTCTGTTCTACCCTTCCTTAGGATTGCAAACTCTATGATTTCATGATCACTTTCACCCAAGCTGCCTTCCACCTTCAAGTTCTCTACCAATTCCTCCTTATTTGTTAAAATCAAATCTAAACCAGATTCCCCCGGTAGCTTTTTCAACCTTTTGGAATAAAAAATTGTCTCCAATACAATTCAAGAACTTACTGGATAGTCTGTGCCCCGCTGTATTAGTTTCCCAACACATATCTGTATAGTTGAAGTCCCCCTTCATCACCAAATCCGGGGCCCTGCTTGACTTTGTTAGTTGTTTAAAAAAAGCCTCATCCACGTCTTCCACCTGGCTAGGTGGCCTGTGGTAGATGTCTATCAGGACATCAGCCTTGTTTTTTACCCCTCTTAGTCTAACCCAGAGACTCTCAACACGTCCATCTCCACCTCAGTCCAAGTGTATACATTTTTAATATATAAGGCAACACCTCCTCCTTTTCTTCCCTGTCTACCCATCCTAAGCATCCTAACCCGGCATTGGCCTCCATCGGCAGATGGGATGCTGGGCTGGATGGACCTTTGGTTTGACCCAGTATGGCCATTCATATGTTCTTATGGTCTTATGTTATGTACCCTTCAACACCAACATTCCAATCGTGTATTATCCCACCAAGTATCTGTGATGCCAACTATGTCATATTTATTCACTTCCACTTCCAGTTCTTCCTGCCTATTAACCATACTTCTTGCATTTGTATATAGGCATCTAAGGTATTGATTTGATCTTGCCTCCCTGTTTTGCCCTGACCCTCTTTTTCTCTGACATTGTTGCCCATGCTGCCTCCCATTTCTGACCCATCTCCCAGGTTTCCATGTTCTCCACTTACCTGTGGGCTTGGCTCCCCTGCCCCCGTCAAACCTAGTTTAAAGCCCTTCTCACTAGGTCAGCCAGTCTGTGTCCAGTAAACTTACAGTTGCACAGCTGTACGGATGTGGCTGTGCTCCAGTAAGATCACATCTGTAGCCACCTAGGCCACTAGGAGAGAGCTCTCCTCATAAACCACATAAATTAATGGTGGTGGCTCTGTTGTCAGGAGACCGTCTCCCATCAACATAGGGCTGTGATACACTGTTGCTCAGGAGGGTGTGTTGTTCCTACCTCTGAGCAGCATAAATTCTTCTGACATAAGTGGTTGTGTAGTTATGGTTTAAGCAGGGCTGAGGTGGGGGGGGGGAAGAAGGGGTAAGTGTGCACCCCCAAAGGGGGAGGGGCCAGCCAGCAGCTGACAGAGGGACTAGCAAGGCCAATTCCCTGGCTCCTGGCTGCCAGTGAGCGCAGATGGTTGAGGGTGCAGACTCCTGCAGCCAGTGTTGGCCCTCTGGCTTTATGAGTCTCCTGGTCTATATTGGCTGGGGGAGGTGGCGGGGTATGGCAGGGTGCAGAATAAGAGTGGGGCAAGTTCAGAGCAAGGCCAGGGCGGGACAGGGAGAGGTTGCACTTGGGGTTGAGAAGGGTCCTTCCAGCCCTTCCCTGGGCTGGGGTGGTGGCATGTGGCCAGAGACCCCCAAGAATTCCCCTCACCAGTTACCTCTGGGCTTAAGTTTGTATTTGCCCTTAGCTGACTACCACTGACATCAAGTGGTAAGACTCTAGATTTTGCCAGTTGTGTTGTTCACATAATTACCTACTTGTTGCAGCTGGATGGGTTGATAGTGTTAGTTAAACTAATGATTGGATTTATTTACCATATGTGCATGCAGAACTCTGGCTTCATGTCCTATAGTCCAGGTCCCACCCAGCAAACACTGAAACACATCCAGAACTTCAATCATATGACCAGCCCCCACTGCTTTCCAATGAAAAAAATCTATATGTGAATTTAAGCTGGTCTTGCTAGATGGTAGGGTATTTTGTCTAAGTCTCATGATACCGTCTGTTGTTGTCGTAAATCCCCAGTGCCTAGAATCAGGACATTTGTTTATTTATTTAAGGAAACTGTATTTTTCAGGTAAAGGAAGTTTCTACCATGTCTGGTTACAGAGAAAAAAGCTCAAAAACAATGACCTCTGAAGGCTCAAAATTTCAAATCCCAGGGTATGTCTACAGAGCAAAATTATTTCGAAACAACAGCCCTTAGTTCAAAATCACTTTGCTAGCATCTGTGCAACACAACTGCTATTTTGAAATAATTTTGAAATAGTGGTTAGCTTAATTCAAAATAAGTAAACCCCATTCCACAAGCAATAATGCCTATTTTGAAATAGCTATTTTAAAATAGGGGCTGTGTAGCCACAGAATAGAGTCTATTTTGAAATAAGCCATAGTGAATCCAATGGCTCTGTATTGAAATAGGCTCTGTTGTGCCTAGACACTCTATTTTGAAATAGATGAGGGCTATTTTGAAATGTATTTTGTGGGTAGCAGAATTGTTTCAACCTAACCTATTCCAAAATAAGGCTCTTGTGTAGATGCACCCCCTCGAAAACAAAGCATATTTAAAAGTAAATCTATTCCTTGGGGTTGACAATTACAGTTTAGGGCACTTTTGCCATCTTCGGTCAGTCAAATAACACAGTAAGCAGCTTGAAGCAATGAGCAAACTGGAACCTTCCTTTACCTTGGGTTATTATTAAAACAGCACAGATTGTGATCCTCTCAAAAGTGACTTTAAACATCTTTTATTAATAGCATGGAAATATTTAACTGCGTATTTTCCAGCAGTTTGCAGAAAAGAAGAAATGGCTCTATGAATCATTAATGAAGTACTTATTTAACTATATATTGCAGCATGTGATCTAATTGAAACATTAATAGTGTTTTAATTCATAGACAATTGTCAGCAGGTAAGGTACTCTTGTACACTACAGACACAATTTATACTGATCATAGCATTTTTCAAGTATACAGCACTACAGGCTGCTCTCCCTCCCAATGGATTTCTCTTTGGAGTCTTACATAAGCTCACCACAGGGTACATTATGTGCAATATCTTATGCAGTTTCATGTGTCAATACCATAAAGTTCTTTCCAAGCTTTAACCCCAGATCGAGTGTGGGACTGCCCCTTTCTGAGCACCTCTGCCTTCTTTCCAGGCTTCCAGCTCTGTCTTTCCCTTTCTACCATTTAACAGCCCCCCCAGCTCAGCTCACAAGTGGAATCCCCTTGCTGACTCCCAACCTGGCCCATGCTGGGATGTGTATAAAGTCCCCAGAGGTGACCCAGCCTTCTCTCACTCTGTCACACACAGTTTACGATCACTCAACACACAGTAGCCACAAATTACTGAGGGCAAGTTTGTGCCATTTCAACTCACCCTTGTTGTAGGGCCAGGGCTAGATCATGGCATAGGCCTTTCAGTGACCATCCGTCCTGTTTTCATCAGGACAGTCCTGTGTTTTAGGCAGGCATCCCACCTTTTTTTTGTATATTCACCCCCACTGCTGAGCTGCCCTTTCCCCAAGTCAGCACAGCTGCAGGCAAAATCAGTCAGGAGCTGGCTGGACAGCATGTGCAGCACATACTGACCAGCCAGCACAGGCAGAAGCAAGAGAGGAGCCAGGGACCCTGCCTTACTCGTATGGCAGGGTATGTTGCGGGGTAGGATAGTGTATTTTGTGTCCCCCACCAGGATTTTAAGAGGGACCTGGTGCCCCACCAGTGCTAGGCAGCATCTCCATGGCACAGCTGCCCCTGCAGCTGGGGAAACCACTGCAGGGAGGTTGTCCAATCCCTGCTTCAGGACAGCCTCCCATGTAACCATCCCCCTATCCCCTCCACAGGGCAGCCACCTCTGTAGCTAGGGAGCCCGTGCAGTTGGCGAGCTCTGCCCTGGAGCAGCAGCACCATAGCCAGCACCCCAAGGCATGGGGCAGCCAGGGAGCTCTCCTGTGGGGTGGCAGCCCCATTGCCAGCACCCAGAGGTGTGGGGCAGCCTGGGAGGTCCTAAGTGGCAGCCACAGTGCTGGCATTAAGATTTCTTAATGACCCATTTCCTGCAGCTGTGATTGTTTACCCATTATCACACTGCTGAGCCACTGCTGCACAGACTTTTCCTTGGCATATACAGCTGCAAGTGAAAAGAGAGTAAGGCACTGACTAAGTGAAACAGCTGAAAGGAAATGCTTTGAAAAGTGCCCAGAACTGAGCAGCTGCAATAAATGTGTCTTTTTTTGAGCAAATGGGGACTTTTGCTGGCTAAAGTTGTGGAAGTCATTACCACCACAGCATCTCCTCTAGCTGGGTGTCCCTGGGCTATTTTTGATTGGATTCCCTTTTGCCAGAGCAGATATATGTTATCTCATCTAGAAAGCAGTCCTGTCCTCTGAAGTTTAGCCTCACATAGAATCATAGAATCATAGAACACTAGGACCGGACAAGGCCTCGAGAGGCCATCGAGTCCAGTCCCCTGCCCCGACGGCAGGACCGACCACTATCTACACCATCCCTGATAGACATCTATCTAATCTGTTCTTAAATATCTCCAGCAAGGGAGATTTCACAACCTCCCTTGGCAACTTATTCCAGTACTTGACCACCCTGACAGTTAGGAACTTTCTCCTAATGTCCAACCTTAACTTCCCTTGCTGCAGCTTAAGTCCATTGCCTCTTGTTCTCTCCTCAGAGGCCAAGAAGAACAAGTTTTCTCCCTCCTCCTTATGACACCCTTTAAGATATCTGAAAACCGCTATCATGTCCCCCCTCAATCTTCTCTTTTCCAAGCTAAACAAGCCCAATTCTTTCAGCCTTTCTTCGTAAGACATGTTCTCCAGACCTTTTATCATTCTAGTTGCTCTTCTCTGGACCTTCTCTAATTTCTCTACATCTTTCTTGAATTGGGGTGCCCAGAACTGGACACAATATTCCAGCTGAGGCCTAACCAGCGCAGAGTAGAGCAGTAGAATGATTTCTCGAGTCTTGTTCACAACACACCTGCTAATGCATCCCAGAATCATGTTTGCTTTTTTTGCAACAGCATCACACTGTTGACTCATATTTAACTTGTGATCTACTAGAACCCCTAGATCCCTTTCTGCTGTACTCCTTCCTAGACAGTCTTTTCCCATTCTGTATGTGTGAAACAGATTATTCCTTCCTAAGTGCAGCACCTTACATTTATCTTTATTAAACTTCATCCTGTTTAATTCAGACCATTTCTCCAATTTATCTAGATCATTCTGAATTATGACCCTATCCTCCAATGTAGTTGCAACATGACTTGCCAGGCTGAAGCATTGTCACGTGGCGATGTGTTTTGTTTTTTGGAAGTCTTTTCTCGTTTGTGAAGGTTACTGGGGTGGCTGTGATAAGAGTCAAAGGCCTTTTCTTCTTTTAAATTGTTCTTGTTACTTTAATGCTGGTTGAAGGGTGCCACAGACAGAAAGCTCTCGAGTTCGCTTTGTTCAGAGAAATAAATAAGTCAACAGTGGGTGCATGCTACAGTCCTCTAATTTATCATGTGGTTATCCCTTCCACATAAGTGTATCTCTGTGTGTGTGTGTGTACACACATATGTACCTATTCTGCAGTACTTCTAACAATAACATTAATGCTATATTTCAGGCACAGATTGACCACATAATAACAAACATCTCTGACACAAAGTTACATTGTGTAGAGCTGTGTGATGTACATTATCATGAGCCAACTCTATATACACCACAGGTGGAGTCTGATGTATTTGACCACAGAAGTAGCCACTACTATGTGTCCCAGGATCTGGAGGCAGATCAGTATTGAAGTATGGGGACGGATTGTCCTGGTGTTTATGAGCATGACTACTGTGGTGAACAATTGTTGTAGCAGAAATGCTCTGGACTGGGTGGTGTCTAGTATGGTTCTGATTAACTCCAAGCACAGAGCTGGTTTGAGGGTGGATTTTGTTCATTTATCGGAAGTTCCTGTATTTGGAAGAGCTCCCTTGTTTTGTGTACCATATTTGTCCTCTCAGTGTAGGTTGAGTCCTTTATGAGACAGTCATCTACACGGAGGAAGATCATAATCCCCTGTCCTCCTACTACTGCAAATGTTTTGGAGAAAACTTGGGGAGATGTAGAGGGGCCAAAAGTTATAATTTGGTACTGGTAGTGGTTGTGGCCTACCGTGAATCTGAGAAGAAGCTTGTGGGATGGATAGATATTTATATGAAAATATGCATCTTGGAGAAGAACTTCTTTTGCAAGTTCACTGTAGTGTAGACATAGCCTGTGAGTGGGGATGGAGCAGAAAAGAGGGGAGGGTGGTCTGAGGCTTGGTTCTGTGACTCATTGGTGCCAATGAGACTGTTATATCTAATTGGTGGAGAAATTTGGATGGTATTGGCATGGTTGGTGCCACAGCGATGCCATACTCCACTCCAGACAATGCATTTGGCACCATTCTAGCTCTGGTTACTGGTTCTGAATGAGGAATTGGTGCTGGTAGTGGCAGCATCAGTGTTAGTGTTGTTGCTGGTGTAAAGTCCCATGCTATAGTGGTCGCTGCTGCCAAGGAGACTGAGCATCTCAACCCTGACTCAGTGCCAGGAGAGGCCCATATTAGGGCAGTGCCAGAGACGGAGGGGTATTGCCTTTGCTGTGTCTGGAGGAGGTCAGCATTGCAGGCAGAAATTTTGTCAGGGATACTTTCTTTTTATGAGAGTGCCTGGGCAGAGGCTTGCTAGCCTGCTTCCTATCAGTCTGGGGAGTTGAAGCTTTGTTTTTTTTCTAGAGTTTTGGGCACACCCTCCTGGAGTGTCTGCTGAGGTGGTTGAAGGGGATTTCTCCTCAAGGTCACTTTGAAGCAAAGTTTCCTGTCAAGTCTGGCTCTTGCTTTCAGATTGCTGCAATGACAGCACTTTTTTGGGGGGTGGAGGGGTGTTTCCTGCAGGCAGCAGACACAGAAAAAATGACAGGTGTTGGCTTGTGACAAATGTTGAATTTCTTGAATCAAAGGGGGATCCTGGCATGTTGTGAAAGGAGTTTCTCTTCTCTTCTCTTCTCTTTTTTCTTTTGCTGAATGCCCCCACCCAATGATAAGGTGGGTGGACCTTCACTATAGGGAGCGAGAAACTGAGATGGAACCTGATTAAAAGTTTTTTTAAAACAAACAAACAAACAAACAAACAAACAAACAAACAAACAATCTCAGTGCTCATTAAACGCTACCTATATAAGGGATTTTGAACCACTAGAGGGCAGTAGGGAAAGAATTGAGGAGGGTCAGGCAGAACATGTGATATATTCAGCAACAAACGCCATGAGGTAGGTACAATGCGTGTGCAGCCCAACTAACCACTGGTGGAAAAATCCCTCACCCGTGGCGCTTGGCCAACCCAACGTCTCCAGTGGAGCATCCACAGGGATACCACTCAAAGAAGAAATCTAAGCTTCTGAGTTCTCTTCTTGGCACTGAATCACTATGTAACTTTGGGCAACTTGTAACCTCTCTGTCTCAGTTTACCCATCTCTAAAATGAGGGAAATATTTTCCTTTCAGCCCTGGAATTTGCAGATATGAACACAACGGAAGCACGTTAACTCTCTCTAAGTTTTTATATGGCATTCTAGACTGTAGTAACCTTATTCACAAACAAACACACAGAGGAAAGGCATTGTTTCCTGCCTTTCCCATTGGCATCAATCTGAGGTCAACAATACCTGCAATCACCCAATACATGTGCAGGCATAGGTAAATATAGGGCTGTCAGCCTTCCAGGGATTAATGCGGGTGGACCGGATCTGACCTACGGGCTGGTATTTGCCCACCTCTGCTCTAGCAGCTTGTGCTTTTAACTTTAGAGCTCCTCAGTTGGGCAAGCAGGCAGCTGTCATGTGCATACCCTAAGTAAAACCAAATGAACAGCAGCTATGATGCCTAGGGGCAGACAGGGACTAACCCCTGGACTGTGGTGCAAAACATTGAGAGAATCTTCATTTACTGTGCAAGTATCGGCCATAATTGCAACCTTGTACTCCACCAAGAATAGAGATTGCTCCCTCCTGGTCTATACTATGAGTCAGGTACATGATTCCCAGCTCATAAACACATACTTTTATGAGAGCTGGTGTGAGTGAGTATGAATAATAGTACAGCCATGGTAGCATGGACAGTAGCAGCAGTATGTGGCTTTTCTATGCCAAGGGCATTCTCAGGCATTGAAGCAGGCTTATTCTCAGCACAGCTAAGCCACGCTGCTGCTGCCTGTATAACCACAGCTACTCTAGTCTCCATACCCAGTCTACAGTCTGGATCCATACACAGTGGATCATAACTGTGACAGACCCGTGACTGTCCCTTTAGAGGTCCTGTGCGTCCAGGAAGCTCCTTGTGTGCCTCAGAGACTCAGAGAGGCCCTTGTGTTGCCCTGGAGCTTCCCAAGGGCAAGGGTCTCCTTTTATTGAGCCATTTTCATCACAGGCCAATCTTGAGAGTGGAGTATGAACCCCTCCAGGGGAAGGGTCGGGGGAGTCCAGTCCCACCCACTGCCCTGGACTCTGTCCAAGGGACCCTAGGAGGGAAAAGAGCTAGCAGGACTTTTGCGTCTGCCCCACAGCAGCCACTTTTCTCTGGGCCTCTGCACCCATCACTTTCCTCTGGTACCTGGTGGCTGGCATCCCTTGGCTACGCTCAGTCTGTCCTGCTCTGTACTTCTCTCGGCCCTCCAACCTCCTTCTCTCTGGGCACGGCCCTCTCCCTGCTACCTGGGGAAACCTTTTATAGGGGGCTTGGAGGCCTTAACTGGTGGCAGGTTCTTGATTGCAAGCAGTGGCTGGCTGACTCCTAACAAGCCACAGCTGCCTATCCAGCCTGCAGGTCTGCATCGTCTGGGGATTTAGGAGGGAAACAAAAAGGCATTCCTCCAGCACCCAGAATGTTTCGCCTCTATTAGATCTTTACTGGCAGCCACTTTTGGCCTGTCACATAACACAGCTCTATACAATGTAACCTTGGGTCAATGATGTTTGTTATTATGCGGTCAACCTCTGCCTGAAAAATAGCATTCATTTTATCGTTAGAAGTACTGCAGAATGGGTACATATGTATGTACACACAGACACACACACACACACACTTGTGTGGAAGGGATAACCACATGATAAATTAGAGGACTGTAGCATCCACCCACTGTGGACTTATCTATTTCGCTTTTGCCCCCTCAAATGGAAGAGAACAAAATGCATACTTTCCAGATCTGAAGAAGTAGGTCTGCTCCATGAAAGCTCATCACCTAATAAATTACTTTGTTAGTCTTTAAAGTGCTACATGACTGCTTCTTTGTTTTTACTGACCGTACAACATGCTTGTTTTATATCAACAGACAAGGCAGGACCTAGTCTCATTTCCTGGGTACAGAAGCTACCGCCTGTGAAACTGGCACTTCCACCACAGTATAGTTATTACAGCATCCTGTTTACCGGCAATACAGAATACCACAGTAGACACATTAAATTGCCACTTTTCAGACAACCACAAATGGGAGATACAGCACGATCCCAAACATCCATCCATCCTCAACTGAGGGCAGCCACAATTATACTTGTTTGGATCCTGAAAGAACTACGAATGCCCATGTTCCAAAGCAGGAGTCGCACAATGGTCTCTTGGGAATGCATTCTTAATCCCCTGGAATGAAATACTACTCTATGTATTTCCACCAACGCCACTGATTCCTTCAGTAATAACAAAATACGCACAGACACATGCCTCATTTTGATCATCCCAACATGGCCCAGACAGATTGGCGAAATACAGAGTTCTTTTCTGAGAAGTGTCTTCACTTTTTGGTTTTCAGAAGTTTGAGTGCCCCTGAAGTTGGCATTCTGGATTGGCATGAGACACCACAGGGCAATCTCAATTTTGAATTAAAGAAGCTTTTTTTCCAATGGATTGTGTGCACATTGGTGGAGTAAATGCAGCTAAGAACAGATAAGCAAAATGAAATTTAAAGTATCCTCCAAGTTAAAAAAGGATGATAGACTTATCCACAGTTTAAAATGCCAACTCGGTCACTCAAGCTTATTTCTAACAATGTCACATTAGTAGTCCTCTGTTTACAATTAGTTGAGCTTTCCACATGAGCTACTTCAGTGAACAGTTTTATAACAATAAAAAGAACATGTGGTAGAGAGACCTACCCTTGGAAGAACAATTCATTATGTTGAGAAATTAAACTGTGAACAGATTACTTGAGCATTGTATTTCTTCTTCTTTTGAATAATTAGCTGGAAAATCTAATCACTGTGCCTCCAAGGATAGGATAACATTGTGATTTTGTTACACTACTAGGGCCATAGACTTGGAAAATTACTGGGTAACATGACATTCTGTTATCTAGTCATGTTTAATTAGAGGTGCTTTATATCTATGTACATTCTCCACAGATGTTTCTTACACTAAAGTTCTGTTCATTGTACTAACATAGCTGAGATGACCAAACAAGCAGATATAGATTCTAGTTGGAAATCCTTATGTTAAGAACATCCTAATGGGTCAGACTAATTGTCCAGTATCCTCTGCTCTGATAGTGGCCAATGTCAGGTGCTTCAAAGGGAGAAAAAAAAAGTTATCCATCTCCTGTTATCTATTCCCAGTCTCTGGCAAACAGATATTAGGGAGAGTCAAAGCATGGGATGCATACCTGAGAATCTTGGTTAGTAACTACTGATGGATCTATCCTTCATGAACTTATCTGGGTCTTTTTGAACCCTTCTATATTATTGACCATTACAAGATCCCCTGACAACATTTCACATGTTGACACTGGGTTGTGTGACAAAGTCTTTCCTTTTGTTTCTTTTAAACATCTGCCTATTAATTTTATTGAGTGAACCCTGGTTCTTGTTTTATGCAAAGGAGTAAATAACACTCCCCTATTAATTTGCTCCATTTCAGTCACAATTTTATTGATATCCATCATATCCCCGCTTAGTTATTTTTTCCCACACTGGACACTTTCAGTCTTTTTATTCCTTCCTCATATGGAAGATTCTTCCTACCCTAACATCATTATTGGTTGCCCTTCTCTGTACCTTTTCCAATTTCATATCTGTTTTGTGATGGGGTGACCAGAAATGCATGCAGTATTCATGGAGTGGCATACCATGGATTTATCTAGTAGAATTATGGTATTTTTTATCTTCCTGTCTATTCATTGCCTAATGGTTCCTAACATTCTCTTAGCTTTTTGACGGCCTCTGCACCTTTGGTGGCTGCTGCTGTCCAGAATAACTCCAAAAACTCTTTCTCTAGTGGTAAGAGTGTTTTAGATCTCATCTCTAACTATACACAGAGAAATGTAGCACTTTAAAGACTAACAAAATGGTTTATTCTGTGATGAGCTTTCACGGGACAGACACACTTCATCATGGATCTGATGAAGTGAGTCTGTCCCACGAAAGCTCATCACCAAATAAATCATTTTGTTAGTCTTTAAAGTGCTACATTTCTGCTGTTTCTATACAAATAGTAGAAGTAAAAGTTGATGTATAATAGGAAGAGAATCTAAGGTTTCTCCAGCAGCACAGAATTTGTAGCCAGTTTGTATGTTCCTGCCACACTAAAAGCAGCACCATGGTAGAATCCGTAAGAGGTGGTACCAGGTAGTAGTAGCATCCTTCAGTCTATGTAGACTATGGATTGCGCCCTTCGTAGTTCCATTTGGCATCCTCATTTGCAGCATCGGCTGTGACTGTGAAGACCCACATGAGAGAGACAGTCCTTGCTGCATCTGTTGCATGTGTAATGGGTGTCTGGCAGGTCCTTGCTGTGCTTTCTGTGGGCTCGCTTCTCCTTTGCTAGCTGTTTGATCCTCAACTCACCCTTCTGAAGGCCCTTGTATAGTTCCTGCCTCCATCTGCCACAATTGTCTGCCAGCTCCTCCCAGCTGTCTGGCTTGTTGTCTACTTCCCTGAGGTCTCTCTTGCAAACATCTTTGTAGTGCAGCTGGGGGCATCCGGAAGGTCTTTTGCCAGAGGCTAGCTCGCCATACAGGATGTCTTTTGGGATCCTTCCATCATTCATCCTGTGGACGTGGCCAAGCCAGCGGAGCCGCCGCTGCCTGAGGAGGGTGTGCACGGTTGGGATTCCAGCTTGCTCAAGGACAGCAGTGTTGGACACTCTGTCCTTCCACGATATTCCAAGGATGCACCTGAGACAGCGCAAGTGGAAGACATTTAGCCTCTTTTCCTGGCGGGAGTACAGGGTCCAAGTCTCGCTGCCATAAAGGAGGGTGCTGAGGATGCAGGCTCTGTAGACTTGCATTTTGGTGTGAGTGTACAGCTTGTTGTTATTCTGCACTCTCTCGCTGAGTCTGGACAGAGTTGTGGCTGCTTTACCAATCCTCCTTTTTAGATCAGTCTCCAAGGACAGGGTGTCAGTGATGGTGGACCCGAGATAAACGAACTCGTGGATGACCTCTAACGTATAGTTGTCAGTGCTGATTGATGGAGAATCAGCAACGTCCTGAGCAAGTACATTTGTCTTCTTTAGGCTGGTGGAGAGGCCAAAGTCCTTGCATGCTTTGGAGAACCGATCCAGCAGCTTCTAGAGCTGGTCTTCTGTGTGTGACATGACAGCAGCGTCATCTGCGAACAGCATATCTCTGATGAGGACTTCCCGCACCTTAGATTTAGCTTTCAGCCTTGCAAGATTAAACAGTTTCCTGTCAGATCTTGTGTGCAAAAAAGATGCCCTCTGTTGAAGATCCAAAGGTGTGTTTAAGGAGGAGTGCGAAGAAGATCCTGAACAATGTCAGAGCAAGGACGCATCCTTGTTTGATGCCGCTCCTGATGCTAAAAGCATCCAATAATGTGCCATCGTATTGGACGGTTCTTCTCATATCTTCGTGGAAAGACTGGATCATCTTGAGTAACCGTGGCAGACAACCTATCTTGTGGAGCAGTTTGAACAGTCCATCCCTGCTGACCAAGTTGAAGGCCTTGGTTAGGTCGATGAAGGCAATATAGAGTGGCTTCCTCTGCTCCCTGCATTTCTCCTGCAGCTGCCTCAGAGAGAAGACCATGTCGACGGTAGATCTCTCTGCACGGAATCCACACTGTGATTCAGGATACACCCTGTCAGCAATCTTCTGGAGTCTGCTGAGGATGACGCGAGCGAACAGTTTACCAGTGATGCTTAGGAGGGAGATTCCACAGTAATTGTTGCAGTCGCTTCTGTCTCCTTTGTTCTTATACAAGGTTATGATGTTAGCGTTGCGCATGTCCTGTGGAACCTCTCCCTCTCTCCAGCACAGACACAGTAGCTCATTTAGGGGTTCCAGGAGAGTGTCCGTGGCACACTTGATTACCTCTGGTGGTATACCATCCTGGCCCAGGGCCTTTCCTACTGCAATGTTGTCAATGGCTTTCTTCAGTTCATCCACAGTTGGTTCCTGGTCCAGTTCGTCCATTACTGGTAGGAGTTCGACAGCATCGAGGGCTGCGTCAACCACAACGTTCTCGCGTGAGCACGGCTCGGAGTAGTGCTCGACACAGCACTCCATCTGTTTGGCTTTGTCAGCGATGACTTCACCAGATTTGGATTTCAGAGGTGCCATCTTGTTCTGGGTGGGTCCTAATGCCTTTTTGATGCTCTCGTACATTCCCCTGAGGTTACCAAAATCAGCACTGGTCTGGATGCTGCTGCATAGCTCGAGCCAGTAGTTGCTGGCACAGCGCCTGCCATCTGCTCTACTGTTTTTCTGGCTGCTCTGAGCACTTGCACGGTATTCTGGCTCGGCGAACATTTGTACTCCAGGAGCGCAGCGCGCTTTTTTCGATGGCTGGAATCATCTCATCGGAGTTAGCTTCGAACCAGTCATTTGTGTTTCTAGCTCTTCTTCCAAACACTGACAAGGCCGTGTTGTACATTGTATCCCTCAGATGCTGCCATCTGGATGTCATGTCGGCACCCCCAGAGTTGCTGCGCAGATTATCCTCGAGGGTCGCTCTGAACTTTTCAGCTCTCTGAGTTAGCCGTCTTTCTGGCATCGATGCGGGGCCTTCCAGTTGGTTTGGAGCAGTGCAGCTTCTTGGGAATCACCTTGAGTTTGGAGCAAACTAACGAGTGATCTGTATCGCAGTCAGCACTATGATAGCTGCGTGTCAGAAGGACATTTTTGAGGTTATCACATCTAGCGATGACCATGTCTAGTTGATGCCAGTGTTTTGAGCGTGGGTGTCTCCATGACACTCTGTGCTGTGGCTTCGTTTGGAAAAACGTGTTTGTGATACACAGACTGTGGTACATGCAAAATTCGAGAAGACACTAACCATTTTCATTCATTTTTCCCACACCTAAGTGGCCTAAGCAGGAAGGCCATGAGTCACGATCGGCTCCAACTCTTGCACTGAAGTCACCCAGAATGTACAGTTGTTTGCGAGCAGGTATTTGCGCGATGGCAGCACTAAGCACGTCATAAAACTTGTCTTTTACTTCCGGTGTGGCGTACAGGGTTGGGGCGTAAGCGCTGATCAGGTGGACAGGACCAGCGCGAGTTTGAAGTGTGACCTGAACGAGTCTTTCTGATCCACCCATGACTAATTCCACCATTTGTAGAAGGGTGTTTCTGATGGCAAAGCCAACACCATGCTCCCTGGGTTCTTCTTGGGCTTTACCCTGCCAGAAAAAGGTGTAGTCCTTTTCCTTTAGAGATCCCGAATCTGCAAGACGTGTCTCTTGCAGAGCAGCAATGTCAACTTGGAGCCTCTTCAGTTCCTCATCGATGACAGTGGTCTTTCGGGTCTTGCTGATGTCCTGAAGATCTTCAGTCAGACCTGTCAGCATGGTCTGCACATTCCAGCAAGCAAGCTTAAAACTTTGATGGTTTCCTTTTCTTGTTGATTTTCTTGTTGGTTTGCCTGGTGCTCAGCTTTCAGGTCACTTGTCAGGTTTGCGAACCTTAAGCCTCACACACCCAGTGAGGCAGGTGAACTGTGGCGGGACAGTACCCTATTGGCTGGGGGCTGCCCAGCTTGAGGCGGGCAGTGACTGTCCAGTGAGATGTGACGATCTCTCCCACCATCGGAGGCAACCCCTGGCGCTCATTCTCTATGCCAATTGAGCAAGAGCTTATAACTGGCACCTGTTACCTCCCGTGTTGGTTCGATGCTGTTAGCGATGCTGGAGTACCTCTCCAGGTATGTGCTTGGGCGATTTTTGGGACCCTGGGCTGCCCAGATGCCAGTGTTCCCCTCTTGGCTTTACTGATATAGTCCAAAGGAGAGGATAACCTCTACGTCTGGTACCAGCTCAGCTGCAGGAGTTGCCGGGTCAATGCCAGAAGTTGGCACAGAACCGCCTTAGGACTCCCCTCTGGATTTTCTGTCACGGTTTACTCCCTTAGCCTTGCTCCTTTCCAGGATAACCCACAAGGCAGTGGGGTATGGAGAACGTGGGTAAGGTCCCACTACCTCTTACACCTCCCTGGTGCCACATGTCCCCAAAGCTCCCTGTGACGACCTCCTCGCCTCCCCAGGACCCTCCTCCACACCCCTCTGCCTCTCATCGGCTACCATCACTCCCAGATCCTCCCTCCCTGTCCCCTTTTCCCCTCCACTCCCATGTCTCCCAACTGCACCACACTGCCCCCTATCAGTTCTCGTTGCCCCCAGGTTCCCCTTCCCCTGGCTTCTCCGCACCTGGCCACACGCTGCTGCAGCCCCATGTCCTCCAGGAAGGCGCCGATCTCACAGCCCAGCCACACTCTGGGTCCCAGCCAAAGCTACCAACTCTTCATCTGGCTACGGCTGCCCCTGGAGCCCCACAGATCTGGTGCAGCGTGTGCATGCAGGGAGCGCAGGACTAGGCCTGGAAGCCATGCAATCTGGGCCAGCACGCCGTCCTCACAGCTGTACCAGATGCCCCCAAACCACTTGCCCCCCCCCACTTGCATGGTGTCAAGTATCGGAGGGGTAGCCGTGTTAGTCTGGATCTGTAACAGCAACAAAGGGTCCTGTGCCACAGGACCCTTTGTTGCTGTTGCCCACCACTGGCATCCCTCAATCTCGCCCCCTGGCTCCTCATGCTGTAGTAGGTCCCTTAGCTCCCTCTAAGCTCCCCCTAAACTCCCCTTTCAAAACTCCCTCCTGTTAGCAACCACCCTGTTTGCAATTCCCCGGTCGCGTGCTGCATATATAGTATTCATTGGAAGTGGTGAGACATATTGCACCAGATTATGGCTGGGTGTCAGAGCATATTGAGAAGAAAGATTAGGGGTCCTGGGTTAGAAAGTGTGGTAGTGTGCACAGATGAATGTGTCTTTTTACGGACATTCACAGAGAAATACGTTTTGTTGTGACTCAGCTGAAGCTGTTAAACTAAGGGCAAATCTGACACAAGAGCAAGGAAAGTGAAAATCAAGTCATTCAACAGTATAGCCTCTGCCTCTCCAAACATAGCCAGACAAATTACCCTTACCACAATCATTATATGCCACTGATCCCACACCACAGCCTTAACTCTGGGACCTGCTGTGTGTGCATAAAGCTTGTTT
Organism: Carettochelys insculpta; assembly: GCF_033958435.1. Lineage (NCBI taxonomy): Eukaryota > Metazoa > Chordata > Testudines > Carettochelyidae > Carettochelys > Carettochelys insculpta. The sequence goes on from NC_134139.1 coordinate 194,694,778, forward strand.
GCTCTACTACTTAAATCAATGTTATTTGCGTGGCTTAGGGTGCAGAAAAGCCACTCTCCTGAGCAACGCAAGATGCATTGACTTAAAGTGGTGTCCGCACTGTGATGTATCAGTGGTGCAGTTGTACGAGTGTGGTAGTGTAGCCCATAGAATGGCAGAGGAAGAAAAGAAGAAGAAAACTCATACTTTAAGTCACAGGACATTTTCAGGCAAAGTGGTCAAACGGATCCCCAATTTCACAAGGGTCTATCCTGGTGCTGATTGAATCAGCAAAGGAGAAATCTGGAGTGACTGAGTTCCTAAAGGTGGCTGGGACAGAGTTGTATGGGTATGGTTGAGAACAAAACTTGGCTTATTTACTGAAGTGGAACCTGTCCAAATTGAAATGGATGAAAAAAAATCTTTATTGCAGTTCACACCTGTCTTTCAAAATGGTGTCTCTAGAAAGTCTATTGATTGGTCATGTAATTTTGTTTGTTGGAACAAGGTTCATCTAATACAACAGGGAGCCAGTAGGTGGGGGCGGGGGAACTGCGTGTTCTAAATAACTCAAATTCTGAGGTGCAGAGAGCTGAAAGAAAGTTTATGGCAAAGACATTTGATGAGAAAATGCAAGAAAGACAATTATGGAAAGAGGAGATGATAAGAAAGTACTGGACTGTTACGGTGTAATGTGTGCTTCCGAAATAAATATGGGAAGTAAGCAAACTGCAGCTGTTCAACAAAGTGGGTCTCAGCCTTCTTCTGCTCCTGCTCTGTAAGTATTTTATCCTTCATGGTATCTACAGGTACTAGGAAGACAAAGCAAAGGGCAGATTCCAAGGACAACTCCTCTGCCTTTTTGGGGATCTTCAATATAAGGAAAAGAATGGTGTTTGTACCCACAGGAGAACATTAGGTGTCGAGGACATACAAACTAATTCAGGTATACAGAGCAGCAATTTTTTTGCAGAAGGTAGCTGCTCTTATTGGGTTGTTTCACACTTTCATCCTTATAACTCTGTGTTTTCCCCAAGAGACATTTTATCAGACAAATATTGTTCTGGAATCCTAGAACATGACAGACTGTCATTAGATAAAGAAGAAGGTTAATAAAATTGAAATTCAGGCAATCTTTCATCCCGAGGTGTCCCAGGAGTTGCTATAAACCAAGGAGCGTAGTTGACTGCAGCAAGTTACTCAGGAGGAGAATGCCAAATGTCCACTTGTTAGTTTTTAATTCACGTGTCAGGGGAAAGACAACATATTTTTAAAGCTACTTGGACTGCGTTGTATGCCAAATGCCCCATTTTGATAATTTACCATTGCAAAATGCACGAGAAGGTCGGAATTTCTGTCTGTGCATTATGAGTATGAGCATGTTTAAAAAATAAAAATCCTGCAAAACAAGTCTGATAGAGACTCTGGGTCTGTGTGGGTGGAGTGGGATTTGGTTTGCTGGTCTATCTACAGGCTAACATATTCATGTTTCTCTTTTATTGGTGACATTAGTAGTAAATGTTTATATCATTGTGGAGAGCCTTACTATTCCAGGGAATGCAGAAGCAGAGGTGAGAGACAGTAACCACACTGTAGACCTTGCAATCTGAAATCACAAATAAAGGATAGTGGTCAGGGAGACAACATTAAAGTAAATGAATATGATGGTGTATCATTGTTAGTTGTGGGGGTTGTTCTTGCTTTTATTGGGGTTAGCAGTAGGGTGCAGGAAATGGAGTGAGGAATTGGCACTGTTTGTCATCTGTCATAAACACCACAGCTGCCCAGCTGCTATCATGGCAGAGAAGAATCTTTTTAGAAGAGAGGTAGTAAAGAAACTGAGAATGCTGGTGGAGTAGAAGTAGAGTGGGTCAGCTTCAAAATAGGTGCTAGTGGCAGGGTAGAGCTAGGTTGTGAAGGGCTTACACTTAAATTGCTGAGAAACTTAAAGGTTGACTTGGTCACAGTCCATAAGTAACTATATGGGGAACAAATATTGGAGAATGAGCTCTTTAGTCTGGCTGATGAAAGATATAACAAGATGCAATGGTTGAAATTGAAGCTAGACAATTCCAACTAAAAATGTGGTGCATATTATTAACAGTATCCACAGGAACAATTTACCAAGTTCTGTGTTGGCTTCTGCATCACTCACTTTTAATGAAGGCTGGATGCCTTTTTAAGACATGCTCTAGTTTAAAGAGGAATTAATTCTAGGAAGTCCTCTGTCCTGTGTTATGCCAGAGGTCAGACTAGAGGATCGCAATGGACCCTTTGGGACATAAAATCTATGCAGCTATAAAGATTTTATTTAATGCTGAGGTGAATGGAAGAATAATTGCCTGTATTTTTGAAATTAGGGCATCTAGAGTGTATATATAAATTGACATTTATATTATGAATTTCTTTGAAGCTGAAGGAATAAAGGATGGGAGACATTGTAGAAAGATAAATAATTTATATCTGTTGAACTACGCTGATCGACATTAGCTGAGCAATTGGTCCACTATCTGAATCCTGCTAGTCAATGAATCGTTCTTCTGAAATACATAAATTTATGCCATGCCATCCAAATGTGAGTCATTTATCCCTTTAACTTCTCTCTCCCTTGCATATTCTTAAATATGTTACGCCACTCTTGTAGGAATAGTGTCTTGCAGCTCTAGTGTTAGTAAATATTTCTCCTTGGCCGTGTCTACACTAGCCTTAAACTTCAAAATTGCCATGCAAATGGCCATTTCGAAGTTTACTAATGAAGCGCTGAAATACATATTCAGCGCTTCATTAGCATGCGGGCGGCTGCGGCACTTCGAAATTGACGTGCCTCGCCACTGTGCGGCTCGTCCCGACAGGGCTCCTTTTTGAAAGGACCCCGCCTACTTCGAAGTCTCCTTATTCCCATCAGCTCATGGCATTAAGGGGACTTCGAAGTAGGTGGGGTCCCGTAGGGACGAGCCGTGCAGCAGTGAGGTGCGTCAATTTCAAAGTGCCACGGTTGCCCATGTGCTAATGAAGCGCTGAATATGTATTTCAGTGCTTCATTAGTAAACTTCGAAATGGCCATTTGCATGGCCATTTCGAAGTTTGGGGCTAGTGTAGACATGGCCCTTCTTTCCAACATGTTGCACAATATGTTGTGCATCACTTGTCTAGTAGATTACTACTTTCTATGCTAAAGGGTTATGCAAAAGTATGTGGGATTTTTTTTTTTTCAAAATGGCTCAGGATAGGCCGAACTCTGCTCCTGTAGAAAGTCATTGGTCAAACATGTTGGCTTCAACCGGAGCAGAGCTAGACCAGCATTGAGGGTTTTCAGATCTCCCATCCATAATATCACAGGGCAATTTGCGTTTTTGGAGAGTGAAAGGTATAACTATCAAAGGAGTTTTCAGAGAACCTCTGTTAGTGAGTTGCAAATCAGACCTGTTGTCTTTATTTTTTTAAAATAAACCTAGAAATAGTCTTGGTGTCATCTAGGTATGAGATTGGAATGGGAAGGCAGGACTTGCATGACAATATTAAAAAGAGCAACCCGGTATAACAAGAAGCTTTTTAAAATGACAATCACAATTGTTGGGACCTGTACCCCACTCCTTCAAATGGCTTTGCAACAAGAACATTCTATTAACACTTTCCATCCTCCTTACTAAGTGGTTGAACAGAGCATGACTCTCTATCTTTGCTCTTAAAAATATTCAGCCATGTACCTTCATGTTTGTTTAAGCCACCATGCAAAGAAACAGACCTGATTCAAGGAAATGGATACCTTTGCTCCTAGTCCAGCAGTTTTTGACACACAGATGCAGTTACGAATACAAGCAAATGAATGATATCACCAAAAATGTTACAGATCCCACTTCCATTGTGGCTGGGCAACTTCACATAACAAAGCAAAATACAATTCCTCTTGTCTTCAAAATGACCATGGGAATGCCTGCAACAATCATAGCCAGCTGTTCAAAAGCTTCCAAAGACTGGCAATGACAGAGTTGCCAAGTGGGTTTTACCCATGAAAGCTCATGACTGAATACATTTGTTAGTCTCTAAGATGCCACAGGAGTGCCTGTTATTTGCCAAACAAAAGTGAATTTGCCTGATGGACCACTCCAAGTAAAGATGAGATGACTGAGCTGCACTGATTGTTCTCTTCGACACGGCACTTAAAGATCACAGACACCCGTATCAATGAGCCCGTTTCTCCAAGACACTGGTATTTCACCTACCAGGACTAACACCCATGTCCCTTCACCCCCTGACTTGGAGGAGGAGGAAGGAGGGAAGTCTCATGACCCGGCAACCTTCTATCTAGAAGCCTGATGCTGGGAGGTGAAATATGCCTTCCTCAATAATTCTCCTCAAGTTTGCCTGTTCTCCTTTAAGTTGGTGGGAGCAGAGGGCTTACCACTATGGCCCTGACTGTCTCTTTGGGGGTGCAAAACAGACACCTGTCATACCAGGTCTCCTCTACGGACCTATTCTGAGGTGCTGGGAAAGAACAGAACTAGGCTGCCTTGGGGCACAAAGGAAAACCTGTTTTGTCAATGGAACAGATAAAGAAGCTATTAAACTACGACAAAAAAGGAAGCATAACACAAGCTTTTAAAACATACTTTTTCATTTTGAGAAAAAGGGATTAGATTTAAGGACATGTGGAGTGGGTGGATTGTGGGTGGTGTGGAATTCTGGGCCGAGTGCCTAGGTTGTATGGGAAGCCAGTGGAATGTAGATTGTAAGTGAATTTGGGTCATAAGATAAGAGGGAGAGGAAAATGACTCATTTTTAAAGGCATAAGGGCTGGAGATGGAGGCCTTGTTTGCACTTACCAGGAGATAAGCACTGTGGAGCTAAATCTTTTCTGGGTTGATTTAGTGGGCCTAGTAAAGACCTGCTAAATCAACTGCTGATTGCACTCTTGTCAACTCAGGCATGCCACTGAAGTGAGAAGAGCAAGGGGAGTTGACGGAGAGTTTCTCCCATCCACACCCCATCTACTCCTCACATCCTGCAGTTGATACACTGCAGTAATTTAAACTAAGGTATGTTGACTCCAGCTACCCTATTCACATAGGAGGAGTTACAGCTTAGTTCAACATTGACCTCAAAAAAAAAAAAACTACAGGCCAGCCTAAGGGAAAGAGGAGCAGATGGGATGGGTGTGTTGATAAAGAAAAGTTTGTGACATGGAGGTGCTGCAGCAGAGAGGAGGTGCCGCAGTCTGTGTGAAATAGGTGAGAGGAAAAAGAAAGGAAGGAGAATTGTTGAGAATGAGAAGACAAGGGAAGGATGGCAAAAGAGGAAGATTAAAGGATTTGTGATGTATGTTAAACTGAATTAAGGCCAATTCTATTCTTTCAGTATATTCTTACATAGGTTTGATGCAGTTTCACTGATCTACTTCAAATTCACATATGTAGTTCTTTCAGATTTGGAAGATGTCTACTAGATCACTGAGGGATCCTAAAGACAGCATCCATGCGCTGCGTACATCTATTTTTACCATAATTTCCCCAGGCCTCTTTCTACCAGGCCCTTTTATCTCCAGCCCTATTTTAGGGCTAACATCTATAGTTCTTCTCCCTACACAATCCCAGCTATGTAATTTCAGAACGCCATAAACTTTGTCTAACTGTTCTGATAGTGGGGCCAGAGAAGCTCACCCTTCTTCACTTCTCCTATTCCAGCCAGGAACTAAACTTCTAAGGCCAGGCAGCTCAATTTTATTTGAGCTCTGGCTGGTTGTTGCCTGTCTCTTGAGCCACAACTCTCTGTGGCTTCCAATTCCAAAATGGATGCTTTGGGGAGTCATCTCTAGATGAGCTTGGAGCACTCATCTTCACTACTCTTCCTCCAGCTCCCTGTTTCTTGGAGCAGGGGGCCATTGGGTCATGGAGTCTCCAGCAGGGAGCCTCAGATGTGGAATACTTAGTCTAACCAATTGAAGGTATTGCTTCATCCACCTTGTTTCACTTATAGCTTGAGATCTCCCTGGCAACAGAAATGCTGCACACAAAAACTGAAGATACCTACTTTCACTGTACTAATGGTAATTACTATACAATAGATGCGAAATCGAAGCATTAAGTCAGGCAGCAGAAAGCAGTTCTCAACCTGAAAATGTCATTGAGCAAATACTTCAGCATGTGGTACACTTTAAAAGCTTAATGTTAAGTATTTTGTTAAGTATTTTTTGTAGACAGAGATTTAAGCCCATGGATCATACCTCTTAACTTTAAGCAGGGAGTTAAGCACATGTATAAAGTGGGGTTGCCTTAAGCAGGGCCTTAGAAAGTGTATAGTTCTGATTTTTGTGTTCATGACACTTCTGTTTAAACCCCTCTCCCTAATAAAACATCTTATCTTGTCCGATTTCCACTTCATTTTTTCTCAAGCAATTTGTTTGCAGCGCTTCCTTCCCTAAATATCTGCTTTTGGTGGTGCCTAATCAGCTTGATTAGATATGCTGCTAGGATGGTGGGAAGATATAGGTATATTTGCACAAGGACAACAAGGAGTCATATGGAATTTTCTGCTCTCAGTGGAAATGCTAATAGAAATGTCCTTGTGACTGCTGCAGTATGCGAGTCTGCAGGAAGTGAATGCATGGTCATGCAGATTTGCTGCAGCGTGCAGCAAGCTGCAACATCAGGAAACTGATCAGTAATCTTTGCTTTGTACCCCTTTGGCCTTTAACAGTTTATTAGATGCAAAATATCTCTAATTAGAGTATATAACAATTTCCCCTGGGAGAGGATAAGCTGCATTACAGGGTTGCTAGGCAGTGTTCTACCACAGATAGGCAGTGGACTCTGACACAGGACTCTTAGGTTCAAATACTTTCACTGAAATCAGGAACAGTTAGCAATCAGTTTATGAACAAAAAGGGCACATTCAACAAGCACATCATGAAGAAAAACAGATTTGTAGAGCACTAGTTAGGTCTGATAATCTTTGTACTTACCTTATCCACGAGATGATTACAAGATGATTGTTGCCTGTCTACATAGAGAGATTTCTGAAAATTGAGGGCTCTTCAGTCTAACAAAGTCATAAAGAAAGCCAGTGGCTGGAGCTTGAAACTTGGCAAATTCAGATAGAAATAAGGTATAATTTTAGCAGTAAGGTTTTGTTTATACTACAGCCAATTGCTTGACTACATTTGTGGTTTGGTAATATTAATGTTTTGAAAGACTAACTAACCAAAGGGAAAACAGTACAATACAGAAAGGAAAGAATTAATATATAGACTCATAGAATTTTAGGGCTGGAAGGGACCTCAGGAGGTCATCTAGTCCAGCCCCCTGCCTAAAGCAGGATCAACCCCAACTGAATCATCCCAGCCAGGACTTTGTCAAGCCATGACTTGAAAACCTATAGAGATGGAGAGTCCACCACCTCTCAAGGTAAAGCATTCCAGTGCTTCACCACCCTCTTAGTGAAATAGTTTTTCCTAATACCCAACCTACACCTACCCCACTGCAACTTAAGACCATTGCTCCTTTTTCTGCAACCTGTCACTACTGAGAGCAGCCTCTCTGCATTCTCTTCAGAACCTCTCTTCAGGAAGTACATGACTGCTATTAAATCACCCCTCTCTCTTGTCTCCTGCAAACTAAATAAGCCTAAGCCCCTCAGCCTCTCTTTTTTTAAGGTCAAGTACTCCAGCCCCCTAATCATTTTCATTGCCCTTTGCCAGACCCTCTCCAATGCATCCACATCCTTTCTATACTGGGGAGCCCAGAACTGTATGCAATACTCCAGACGTGTCCTCACCCAGTGCTGAATAGTGGGAAATAATAACTTCCTTAGATCTGCTGGCAATATTTTTCCTAATGCACCCCAATATGCCATAAGACTTCTTGGCTTCCAGGGCACAATATTGACCCATTAAGTCTCTCATCAGTTGTAATCCCCAGGTCCTTTTCTACTGCACTGTGTGTTAAGGCTAACCTCATTCCTGGGCTCTGGGCCTCTGTTCAGTCCACTGGCCCCACAGCCAGGAATCCATTACATTTCTTGTGGGGGCGGAGGGGATGGTGGTCTGGGGGGAACCTGGGACCTACCCACTTTTTCCAGGTTCTGGCCCAGGGACCCTGTGTGGCTGCTACTGGTGAGGAAGGGTTCCCCTCACCCTGGACACCACAGCTCTTCTCCCTGGGCCATTTCCCCAGACAATCCCCCCCATACCTCCTCCAGGTAGTGGCAATAGCGGCACGTTCCCCCTCCTGGATTGGCTCCCCCCATGTGATCAGTTCTTTCCAACCTCATATCGAGTCTCAGGGTCTCCTAGACAGGGGTCCTCGCCACTCGCAGCTGAGAACTTCTCCCCTCCTCTGCTGTTCCTAGAAAAACTCCCCTTGTTTCTCTCCACTCATCTCCTATGCTCTCCTCTACCACCCTCCACTCCCACTGGGCAAACAGTTTTTTAAAGGCAGTCTTAAGGGGGACCAGCTGACCCCTAGTGAGCCAGGACAGCCTCCTTCCCAGCTGTTCTCATTCCGTTTATTTGCCAGTTCAGCACAGCCCTGCTTTTCCCTCTTGTACTCACTCCCCTGGCCTTACCCCATCACAAATGCTACTTAGCCAGTTGGTCCACAGCCTGTAACAATGCTTGGGATTCTTCCACCTCAAGTGCAGGACTTTTCACTCTTCTTTGTTGAATCTCATAAGATTTCTTTTGGCTTAATCCTCCAATTCGTCTAAATCACTCTGAACCCTATTCCTACCCTCCAACATATCTACTTTTCCCCTAGCTTCCTGTCATCTGCAGATTTGCTGAGGGCACAATCCACCCCTTCATCCAGATCATTAATAAAGAGGTTGAACAATAACAGCCCTAGGCCTGATCCTTGGGGTACTCCACTTGAAACCAACTGACAACCAGACATCGAGACATTGATCACTACCCATTGGGCCTGACCATCTAGCCAGCTTTCTATCCACCTTATAGACCATTTATCCAATCCATATTTCCTTAACTTGTGGGCAAAAATATTGTGGGAGACTGTGTGAAAAGCTTTGCTAAAGTCAAGTTATATCACATGCATTGGCTTCCCCATGTCCACAGAGCCAGTTACCTCATTGTAGAAGTTAATTGATTGGTCACGTCTGACTTACCCTTGCCCTTACCAGACCTTCTGGGAAACTATTTTCTCAGGATTTACACAGATGGTTTGCTCTGAAGTATGCATTCAAACTGGCTATATTTGTCATATGATTGTTTAAAAGTTAAAGCACATTCAGTAACTCACCCAGGGGTAAAATACACCAGTTAGCTTTTTACCTAGTTCTTCAGTATCAGCCTGTTCCTTCCTTATCTTTTCTTTAGGACAGCACATTCCAAGTGTCAGTGTGGACTATGGACACATCTCAACCTGAACTGGGACATACTATTTATGCATCTTCTCTTTGACATGCTTTGTATCCATCAGCGCCAAAGCTGACTTCTGCTTCCCAAAAAGTGCATGGGGTATCTTGCTGTAAGTGAAGAGGATTGTGGGAAGAGCATAATACATGCCAGCCCACTGTGTGTAATACATACTCATGTTGCATGCAGCACGTATCAGTGGTATATTCAGGATGGGACAGCTGAGTGCGCCTTGGCTTCGGGTGGGTGGGCAGTGATGGGGTGGGTAGGAGTGATGAGGCTGCCTCTCCCTGATTCAGACAGACTTGGGATATGGGGGAGGAATAGACATTCTGGCTAGGGGTCACTGTAAAAGTGGAGGGCCATAAAAATATGCACCTCTCCCCACTCCTGCCCATTTCACCCTCTCACCCAGCACTCAGAAAGGATGGCCTTGCTCCATCCATTCTCTGCTACAGCATGGAATGCAGAAAGGGATCAGGTGTTTGCCCTCTACTCCATGCGGCTGTGTATGGGTGGCCTAGCTCCATGATCTATCAGTGATAAGGGCTGACTGTTTGAAACCCCACCCCTTTCATCCTTGTACACTCCTCTTCCCCCCCTTGCCTTGGGGCCAGCAGTGTCAATCCAACGGGCACCAACAAATTGAAAGGAAGGGCATGTAGCTGCTGTTTGTAGGGCCCTTGAGTTGCAACCAAGATGGTGGGTGAGCCTGGACCTCCCCACTGGCCACTCATTCGCAACCCTAATATATTAGAAAAGATCCTTTGAAAGTCAGCAGACATGACTTCAGCATGTACATTTTTTAAGAATCTGATTCTTGGTTTGCATAGCTATCCTGCAACCCTGTGAAGTATTGCCACAAAAGTACCCCAGTTTTAAAATGCGTGCAGTAAATAATTTGTAATGCAATGGCTTTCCATATGAGTCTTATCAGTGTGTAGATTATGCCACATAAGCCGCATCTACACGTGCCGGCTACTTCGAAGTTGACATCGACGTAAGGTGGCGAGACGTCAAAGTCGCGATCCCCATGAGGAGATGGGAATAGCGCCCTACTTCGACGTTGAATGTCGAAGTAGGACACGTGTAGACTATGCGCGTCCCGCAACATCGAAATAACAGGGTCTGCCATGGCGGCCATCAGCTGAGGGGTTGAGAGATGCTCTCTCCAGCCCCTGAGCTCGATGGTCACCGCGTACAGCAGCCCCTTAAATCTCCCCGCCCGCTGCCTTCCTGTGCAGGAAGCTGAGAGAGCGTGCAGGCAGCAGCACAGCCACGCAGCTGGCCTGCACGTCTCACAGCAGCCCAGAGACACGCCCCCCGCTGAGATGGCTGCCCGCCAGCCCCCCAAGCGATCCCAGGGCACCCCCCCCAAGGGGAGCCAGGGCTCCCAGGCTGACAGCCAGCCTGGGAAACGGCAGCAGGGCCCCTCCTGGATGGAGGCCGAGCTTCAGCACCTGATGGGGCTCTGGAGCAAGGAGGAGGTGCTCCAGGTAATAGGGAGCAAGAGGAGGAACACGGATGTGTTCGCTCGGCTGACCGAGGGCCTGGCCGCCTGGGGTCACCCTGCCCACACTCCTGACCACGTCAGGAGTAAGGTTAAGGAGCTGCAGCAGGGTTACGCCCAGGCCCGGGATGCGGCCAGCCGATCTGGGGCCGCCCCCGTCACTTGCCCCTTTTACAGGGAGCTCAGGGAAATCCTGGGCCCCTGGCACACCTCCTCCCCTCCAGCCACTCTTGACACCTCGGCCGATGAGCCCCAGCAGGCCCCAGAGGCGGAGTCCGCCCCAGAGGCAAGCCCCGCACCCCAGGCCCCCCCCCCAGGAGCCCACCCCTGGGACACCAGAGGAGGAGGAGGAGGGGGATCCTCCTCCAGTGATGGGGGTGCTCCGGATCGCGCTGCCATCCCGGAGCTCCAGCAGGGCGTCTGCCCACCGGGTGTCCCCTGACCGTGGGAGCGGACCATCAGGTATGTACCACCCCAGTGCACACCCCCGGGGTTGAGGGGCAGGGGCAACAGACATGACCAGGGCCCTCTACGTGCCCAGATGACCATGGCCCCAAGGACAGCAGTGGCGTATCAATCAGAAGAGTGCATCAGCCCCTGCGCCCCCCAGCACGACAGTGCCATACCCCATCCCTGGGGATGGGGGGAGTGGAACCTAGGGTCCCCCAGGGGGAGGGGGTGGGACACCCAGCAGCAGCAGCAGCATCTGCCGGGGACAGGGATGGGGAACCAGCAGCAGAGGGGTGGGGGGACAAGGGCCACAGCTCGAGGCCCACACTAACGGCTGTCTCCACTCTTCTTCCCCCCCGCGTTCCGCCGCTGCACCATCGGAGGGACCGGAGAGCACCGTCGAGGTGTCAGTGGTCCTGGAGAGCCCACCAGAGCCAACAGTCCAGGCCAGCCCCTCGGCGGGGACGACAGTGGACCCAGTACCACCCATGGACAGCAACGGACCCCCAGCTGCTGGCGATCCTCCGGCGGCAGCTGGAGGTCTTGGAGCAGCACCTGCGGGTGGAGGAGCAGCGGCTCCATCTGCAGGAGCAGGTGCTGGCCTGGCGCCAGGAGGCATGGGGGGCCTTTATGCGCATTTTCGAGCACATAGCTGACTACCTGGCCCTCCCCATGCCGTGCCGGCCGCCGCTTTGCCCGCCCTGCGTGCTCCACCTGCCGCTCCACCCGCCGTCGCACTGCTGTCCACCACCAAGGGGCCTTCCACCAAGGGGGACCTGGGGCCTGCTGACACCCGCAGGCCATATCTTCCGGTCCACCCGGCCCCCAGTCAGCCCCGGCCAGGGCTGAGGCCGAGGCGCGGGTCGCAGCCTCCCACCCCCAGCGCTGGACATTAGGGGGTGTGGGGCCCAGGACGTGGCCCCCGCCTCCCCCTTTGTACATATCCCCTTTTACTTGTGTTTTGTATATAGTTTGTATTAGACCCCTGTTATTTTATGATACCTGCACCCCCATGTAAATAGTTCTCCCCTTCCTTGTCTTCCCCTTTTTTTTCCTTATCATCATATAATATATATAATATTTATATTGGTTGTAAATAATATAATAATAATAAGAGTTCAATGATTTCTGGTTTCACAAACAACAGGTCTATTTTTATTTACAAGAAAAGTGGGGGGGGTGTGCTCTCGGGTGCTCTGTGGTGTGGGTGTAGGGGCAGGGAGTGTTGTGGAGGATGGGGAGGGTGCAGTGGCGGGGGGGGCTGCCAGCGTTCATCCCGCGGCCTCATTGAAATGGGCCCGCAGGGCCTCCCGGACCCGGATCCCTTTGGGGTCCACCTGGTGACTGGGGGCAGCGGGTGACTGCAAGTCAGCCCTGCCAGCCTCCACAGCCCAGCCCTGAAAGAATGCCTCCCCCTTGCTCTCGACCAGGTTGTGGAGGGCGCTGCACGTGCCCACAATCTGGGGGATGTTGGTGGGTCCCGCACCAAGGTGGGTGAGGAGACACCTCCAGCGCCCTTTGAGGCGGCCAAATGTGTGCTCAACCACCTGGCGCACGTGGTTCAGGCGCATGTTGAAGCGCTCCTGGCTGGCTGACAGATGGCCCATGTAAGGGTGCATGAGCCAGGGCCGCAGGGGGTATGCTGCATCTGTGATGACGCAGAGGGGCATGGTGGTGTCCCCCACAGGGATCTCCCGCTGGGGGATGTAGGTCCCCGCCTCCAGCCGGCGGCACAGGCCCGAATTCTGGAATACCCGGGCGTCATGGGTGCTGCCAGGCCAGCCAACATATATGTCCAGGAAGTGGCCCCGGCTGTCCACCAAGGCCTGGAGGACCACAGAATGGTAGCCCTTCCTGTTTAAGAAGCATCCTCCACTGGGCTCCGGGGCACGGATGGGGATATGGGTCCCATCCAGAGCCCTGAAGCAATTAGGGAACCCCAGGGTGGCAAATCCCGCGATGGCGGCATCCGGGTCCCCAAGCCGCACGAGCCTGTGGAGGAGCAGGGCGTTGATGGCGCGGATGACCTGCATGGGAAGGACATGGGAGAGCACCAGTGAGGGGTGTGCAGGGTGTGTCTGGTCCTCCCCTCCCCTCCCCTCCCCAGGGCTCCCCTGCCAGGGCTCCCCACCCCTCCCCTCCCCTGCCAGGACTCCCCTCCCCTCCCAGGGCTGCTGCCCCCTCCCCATGGGTCCTCTTACCTCCATGAGGACAGCCCCGACGGTGGCCTTGCCGACGCCAAACTGCTGGCCCACGGATCGGTAGCTGTCTGGAGTGACCAGCTTCTAGACAGCGATGCCGACCCGTTTCTCCACGCTGAGGGCATGCCGCATGGTGGTGTCCTGGTGCCTCAGTGCAGGGGTGAGCCACTGGCAGAGCTCCAGAAATGTCTGCCGGCTCATATGAAAGTTCTGGAGCCAGTGGTTGTCGTCCCACTCACCGAGCACCAGCCGCTCCCACCAGTCAGTGCTTGTGGGGTATCTCCACAGCCGGCGGCATGTGCGGCGGGGGGCGGGGGTGGGGGGGCTGCAGGGTCTGGGGTTTCTTCCTCCTCCCCTGGGGGCAGCTCCTCTTCTGTGGCTAGAATGTGATCAGCTGCCTCCTGCATGGCATTGAGCAGGGCGAGCCCTGCTCCTACAGGGGCGGCTGGGTGGACATCTGGCTGCTGCTGCTGCTGCTGCTGCTGGGGGTCCATAACTGCGTCGCTGAGGTGTGCATGCCTATGGCTTTGCAGACCACGTGCTGTGCAGGCTGAGTGTGTCTGGGAGGGGCCCTTTAAGGGAGTGGCTAGCTGTTGCCCCGGAAGTGCTAGTCCGCCCTGTGACCCTGTCTGCAGCTGCTCCTGGCACCCCTATTTCGATGTGTGCTACTTTGGTGTGTAGACGCTCCCCTGCAGCACCTACTTTGATGTGGTGATGCCCAACGTCGACGTTGAACGTCGACAGCACCAGCCCTGGAGGACGTGTAGACGTTATTCATCAAAATAGCCTATTTCGATGTCGCTACATCGAAATAAGCTATTTCGATGTAGCATACACATGTAGATGTAACCATAGTCATCTATTTTGGTGAGACGCTTTTTAAAAAACTTGAAAAGGGGGCCTTGGGGAGGCACTGATAGAAAATAGTATCAAAATTCATTGGCAAGAATGTAAAAAGTACTTATTTTTCAAAAACACTTTTGACTGCATATGGTCTAAATCTTGTTGTCAAGAATATTGTTAATAATAACTATTTAGTGCAACACACGGGTTAATGTGCCCAAGCCACACAGGTAGGAGACATGTCTGTTATGGTCCTCAGCCATAGAGTCTTGAGTGTTGACTTGCTATGGGCTTGAGCTAATGCTTTTATTCTTGGAGGTGCTTGACTGTAGCACTACATTAGTGGGGATTTGTCCAGGATTCACACTGCCATTGAGGAGTCAAATGAATGCATATGACAAGTTTACTCTATCCAGGAGAAGTGTGTAACCTTTAGTCAGTGCATGGTATTTTATCCCTTAGTGCCCTGTCCACAAAGGATGTGAATGTGTCACAGGCCCGGCCCATCAGTATAAACTGAAATGCATTTAAATCTGGAGGTCCCTAGTCCTGGCAGGGCTAAAATGCAGGCTATCTTCTTGGTATTTGCATAGACAATTCATCAGACTTCAAATGCAACTAAACTTCTTGTATTTTTGGAAAGTTTGTGAATGAGCCATAGGATGCAATTTTTTGGACTGCAATCTCCATTTAGGGTCTGTACCTTGCAACATCTGACACTACATTCCCACAAGGCTAAGATCTCCCTTGACTGTGAATCCTGGCCCTTGTCTTGCTAGAGGGATTTGAATCTTTGTAACCCTGACAGTAGTCATGGAACTGGGCCCAGCCCCTTTGGAGGTTATCACTCTTGCTACACCAGTTCCAACCTGTCACTTTTGGAGGTTTGCCACAGTGGCCACTCCAAGCAAGATGACTTTTGTGTTCTGTATATCGACACAAGAAGCTTCTAACGGAAACTAAAGTCTATAACATCTTCACAACACTGATGACACTCAGCTCTAGGTCGTCTCATTACAGGTGGACAAACTGATTTACTTACTTTCCAAAGGTCTGGAGGAGTAATGGTAGCCCAGGCCACTTAAGTTGCAGTACTTGGCAGGAGAAGCTTTCTAAGGGTATGTCTTCACCAATGCTGAGGTCGATCTTACAAAGTTAGATTTAGCACCTTTGGTAGGGACTTGCTACATTGAACTGAGGGTGCCCTCATCAGTGCTGGTGCTCCTGCTCCTCACAAGGTGTAAGGGAAGTCAGTGGAACCATTTGCTCCCATCAGCCTTCTGCAGTGGAGATGGAGCGGAAGCTTGAATTAAGGTATTAAGGTCAATTACAGCCATGTAATTAATGTAGCTGGAACTGCATATCTTAATTGAACCTCCCCTTTTACTGTAAACCTGGATGACATAATTGGCAGAAACCAAGGGGACTCTCCAATAAACCCAGTGTCATATTATTATAGTTTAACACAAAACAAATTCATGTGCCAGATGCTCCTATAGGGTTTTTTGATTGTGTAACAATTGCATATCATTAATCCAGCACCACCGCACCAAAATTCAAAGCAGGAATTTGTGACCTTGGCTACCCAGGCATGGATAATCATCAGCCTGATCCAGTTAAATAAGATAACCCATCCCCCCCAAAACCCACTCCAACCTGTAGCTCATTTTCTCCTGTCCCGAAGCAGCTCTCAAATTAATACCTGAAATCCCACAGTGTTGAGAGGTCTGCAGCAGTTCATTGGTAAGTGACAGTGTCCATTCAGCACAGACTCCTCCAGCTTCTTCCAGAAGACTGACACAGAACTCAGTTCTGCAGAGCAATTAAGTATTTTCAATTGCACAAAGGATTCCAGACAAGCAGGTGCCTACGTTCCAGTCAAGTCAAAAGGCCAAGCATTCAGACTACCAAATTTATTTCACACAGGATAATGAATAGCTATCATACCTACACAGCAAGGGAATTTTGTATTTTGGAAAGCATGACATAGAAAAGATTTAGGGATCATAGAGAACATGGAACATGAGCTTCTAGTCCAATTCTGTGGCAAAAGAGATTAACCTGATCCTTAGATGCATCAGCACAGGAGCTATGAGTAGGAGCAGGGAGTGAATGGCATTGGTGATTCCTACACAGGAACACTTGTACACAGTCCAGATGTCACTGTTTTTTAAAGGATGGTGAAAAATTGGAAAGGGTGAGAAAAAGAGTCCCTAAAAGGTAGGAGGACCAAAAAAAATATTTTACCAAGAGAGACTTCAAGAGTTCAATTTGTCTGGTTTATCAAAAAGAAGATAGAAAGGTGACTTAATGGCAATATATTAATATTAAGTACTTTCATGGGGAAAAAATAGTGGGTATGAAACAACTCTGTAATCTAGCAGACAAAGATATTAGAAGACGCAATGGCTGGACCTGGAGGCTAACAATGGACAAATTCAAATTAGAAATGAGGCACAATTTTTTTAACAGTGTGAGTAATTAACTGTTAGACCAAGCTATCTAAGGGTGGGGCAGATTCTCTATCTTGATATCTTTAAATCAAGACTAGGTGACTCTCTGGAAGATATGCCAAGCCTAGACACAAGCAATGGTTTTGGGGCTTGAACGAGGTACTTCGGTGGAATTAACAGCCTATGATCTATAGGATGCCAGATTAGAAGATCTGATGGTCACTTCCAGTATGAACTTTTATGAATCAAATGGAACACTTTTTGCTCCCCACTGATTGATCTGCATTTGAGCATTCTATTCTTTTTAGGTTCTTATAGTATTGTGATGGGTGCAGGAGCAGAGCACCTTCTGCTGGCGCATTAAGCATAACGTAAGGTGAAAGGCGTTCCATTTGAGATGGTCTCTGCATTGCAGAAGATGATTTTCTCAATACACCATAATGGTTCTACAAATGTGCTTAGTCAAGAAGATGAACACATAAAAACGTTAATCCAAGTCTTACCCCAAGTCATTCTCAGAATGCAATTTGCCTTGAAGTACTGGACAGTGGTGTTCGTACCTGACAAGGTTCAGGGCTTGCTTAAGGATCATGTGTGATTACAATGCTTTCACTATCTGGAGTGCAGAGGTTGCTACTGGCAACTTGTCGTAGCCAAACCAAAGTGGAGAGGCTGGGGAGAAGGAGTAGAACTGGATAGTGGCTACCTCAGAGAGAGGAACACCAGATGCACTTTCCAGAAGTATGGTAGAGTGGCTGCAGTCCTTGGGCAGTCTCAGCACATCCCCGTGCTCCCCCTGTGAGAGAGCTGCTCTGTCTTAACAACCAAAATTGAACCCTCTACAAGGAAACAGAAAGCTCCCAAGAACAAAATGTCTATATACTAATACAATTCACTGAGCCATAAAAGAACTACAAAACTCTCTGCTGCATGTTAAACCATTATGTAACTTGTGGCACAAAACAGATCTGGTTAAAATGGGTTTGGATGAGGATGTGTGTATATTGGGAAAAAAGAAACAGAGCACAAAAGTCTTCAGTCAACTGTCTCAGGCTCAAAGAGCTCATGCTACAGGGCTAAATGTATGAGTGCAGACATCTCCCACTGGGGCTGGAGTTCAGGCTTTGAGACCCACACCCTTTTTGCTGGGTTTCCAAGCTTAGGCTGCAGCCCAAATAGGGACACCTACACTGCTATTTTTAGCCCTGTAGTGTGAGCCCCACACACCTAAACAAGTTGAACCAAGTGTAGAGTCTCTGCCACAGGAGCTGTGTCTATACTAGCCAGTTTTTTTGAAAAGAGCAGGCCCCAGTTCGAAGTAGCATGCAGCATGTCCCCACACACCGCGTGCTCTTTTGAACATGAACAGCGATCAGCTGTTAGGCGGAGACGTGCTGCCCTGCACCTGTGGGGTTCTATGGTCCATGCATGCAGTGGCTCTTAAGGCTGCACAGTCCAGGAAACCCTGTTGAAGGAAGCTGAGAGTGTGCAGGCAGCAGCCATTGCATGTGTTGCCCCTGCACACCTCGGTGATGTCCAGCAAGGGGTGAGGGAAGCTCACCTCCTCCTGGACAGTGCACAAGCTCTGGGACCTGCTGGGGCTCTGGCAGGAGGAGGAAGTGCTCCGGGACCTGGGCACGAAGCGGAAGAATTTGGCCACATTCTCCCAGCTGGCCGAGGGCCTGAGTACTCAGGGTCACCCTGCCCGCACTTCGTACCAAGTAAGAAGCAAAGTCAAGGAGCTGCAGTAGGATTATGCCCAGGCTTGGGACTCAGCTAGCTGGTTGGGGGCCACCCTCACTTCACGCCCCTGCTATCAGGAGCTCAGGACCATCCTGGGCCCCCAGAACACCTTCTCCCCACCAGCCCTCCTGGACACCTTGGCTGAGGAGCCTGAGCTGGGACCATTGGCCAGCCCCACATAACCAGCACTGGACACGAACCCAGCCTCAGCCAGGATCTGGTCCAGTGACGAGGGGGACCTGGTCATTAACCTCCCCTCCCACATCTCCAGCTGGGCATCAGCCAGATGGTCTTCCCCCAACCTCAGTGGTGGACGTCCAGGTATGTACCCAACAGGGCACACACCCCAGATCATAGGGCAGCTCCCCATGCTCCCAGCAGACCTCAGCCCACCAGGTCCCAGCAGGACTATGGGCCTGGGATGGCGGCACAGCCACCAGTACCCATCAGCACCTGGTCCCGCAGACAGCGCCACACCCTGCCCCCAAGGGGAGAGAGGGGGCAGACCGCACAAAGGGGACACCCATAGGGCCACCGGACCCATGGATGGGGGAAGGGGACCCGGCACCCATGAGGGGACGGGGGTCATGGGACACAGGGCAGGGGTTGGTACTCACATGTTGCTCTCTTCCCTGATGTTTCTGCAGCTGCACCATATGAGGGCCCGAAGAGCCTTGCCCCCATCAGTTGTCCCACACAGCCCCCTGGATGTGGGGGACAGTGACCAGCTTAAGCCACCCCCAGGATGGGCCCGGTCAAGACAGAGCCAGAGGTGGCGAGCAGAGGACCCCCACCTCGCCGCCTCCATCTGGCACCAGGTGGAGCTGCTCAAGTGCCGGCTCTGCTTTGAGGAGGTGGAGGCCCCCTGGTGCCGGGCAGCCTAGGGGTAGTTCCTCACCACTTTCTGGGATGTGGAGGGCATGTACCAGGAGCCACTGGCCCAGCTGCCCCCTTCTGCCGCCCCACCTGCTGCACCCCTGCTGCCCCCCTTCCTGCCCCTCCCACCTTGGCAACACCCACCAGCCCCCCAGGAGAAGACCCTGCTGGCCCAAGACCAATCCTCACTGGCCCAAGGCCAATCCCCAGCCTTACCAGTCTGTACTCCACACCCCCTCCCAGCCCCACTGGGGACCCAGGATGAGTGGGAGGTGTGAGCCCCGGGGCGAGAGCATGTCATGTCCCTTCACCCCTGCTGTGGAGTGATGGCCTACTGGGCAGGCCACCTAGGTCCCCCTCCCGCCTGTAAATAGTTGGATGTTCTGTTATGTTTACCACAAAGTATTAGCCACATATTTTTTGTAGTTAATAATATACATGTTTATTTTTCCAAAACCCCTACGTGCTGTGTGCTTGGTGGGAGGGGTGTTTTGTGGGAGGTGGGGGGTGGCGCGTGGGGGTTGCAGATGCAGGATGCACAGCTGGGGGGAGTGTGCAGAAGACCTGCCGCAGGTGGCTGGGGCGGCGTTCACTGGGGCCTCTGGTCAAAGTAATCATGCAAGGCCTCCTGGATGCAGATCTCATCCTGGTGGGCCTCGTGGCTAGGGGTAGCGGCTGGCAGTGGGTAGCCGGTGCTGGCCTCAGGCACCTACCCCTCATGTAGGCCTCCCCCTTACGCTCTGCAATATTATGCAGAGTGCAGCAGGCGCTCACCGCCTGGGGGACATTGAGGACGCCCACCTCCAGAAAGCTCAGGAGGCAGCACCACCACTCCTCCAAGCAGCTGAAGGTACGCTGAACCACCTGTCTGGTGTGGTTGAGCTGGCTGTTGAAGTGCTCCTAGCTGGGGGTGGGGTGGCCCATAGAGGGCTGCATGAGCCAGGGCTAGAGTGGGTATGCTGCATCAGCCACCAGGCAGAGGGGCACAGTGGTGTCCCCCAGTGGGATCTCTCTCTGGGGAATGTAGGTCCCTGCCTCCATCTGGCGGCACAGGCACGAGTTCCAGAATACATGCGAGTCATGGGTGCAGTCGGACCAGCCCACGTACACGTTTTGGAACCAACACTGGCTGTCCACAATGGCCTGAAGGACCACGAAATGGGAGCCCTTCCTGTTTATGAACTGTCCTCCACTATGCTCCAGGTCATGGCAGGTATATGGATCCCATTGAGGGCCCCGAAGCAATTTGGGAACCCCAGTGTGGTGAAGCCCACGATGGCCACATCCAGGTCACAGATACAGATGACCCTCTGAAGGAGCATGGCATTTAGGGTGTGTACCACCTGTGGGGGGGCACAAGCACCCGTGAGGGTGTGTGGGGTATTCCCATCCCCCCCAGGCCCTGCCCTGCCCCCCCGGCCTTTCCTTGGGACCCTCCTTACCTCCATCACAACAGCCCCAGCTGTGGCCTTGGCCACACCAAATTGCTGTCCCATGGAACAGCAGCTGTCTGGAGTGGGCCAGATTCCAGACAACCATCACAGTCCTCTCCTCCATGGGGAGGGCACGCCTCACCTGGGTGTCCTGGTGTCTCAGGGCTGGGGACAGCCACTGGCACAGCTCCAGGACAGTCTGCTGCCTCATCCAGAAGTTCCGGAGCCACCAGGCATTATGCCACTACCTCATGACCATTTGCTCCCACCACTCAGAGCTGGTGGCGTAGCTCCAGAGCCGGCAGAGTGGGCGGGCCCAGAAGACCCCAGGGACTGCGGCGTCCCCTTCTGCCCTGTGTGTGTGTGGGGGGGCACTGCCAGGAGCTGCAGGGTGGCCACCAGTGCTGCGGACAGCAGGGCACTCGCTCTGCTGGTGGCAGCCAGCAGGGTTTCCAGCTGCTGCTGGTCCATGTCCATTCCTGCGGGCACTGCGTCTACAGAGCTCGTGGTAGCTCCGCAGGCCTCGTTTATGCCGATAGCGTCGGGGAGAGGCCCTTTAAAGGAGTGGTTTGCTGCCGCCAGCAGCTTCTTTTTCCGACAGTGATCAATGCCAGGTGCCCCAGGGAGAATGAACAGAACAGGTAATCAAAAAGCAATCCATCCCCTGCAATACATGCCCAGCTTCTGGCAAACACAGGTTAAGGAAACACTGTGCAAAAACCAATCATGTAGTTGCTGCTTAGCTACATAAGTTATAATGCAATTGATACTTGACAGTTAATATTAAGCATTGTCTGTATGCAAAGGCTCACTAGAATTATGACTATATAATCCATTTTAGCATTCGGAGGATGTCCATGTGATTACCCGTCTGCAGCTGAAAAATACCTACAGCACACAGCTGCACATATAAGCTTTGTATTTTGGAATTTGACTAAAAGCCCAAGAACTTAAATAAGCAGACTTCTAACATGTTAACACTAAAACTCCAAAATATTAGATTTCAGGGATTAGATCTCGGTAGAAATATAAAATATTAATGTTCATTTGGCATCTAATTATTTTTCAAATGCTTTCCTTGTGTATGCATTAACTTGCAGCAGACTAGAGAAGAGAAAGTAGTAGTGTAAATTGACTGCCAAGTTTTAAATGAGATTGCTGCTCCTGAGGCTACAGGGACTGGACCTTGCATTAATAGCTTGTAGAAGCACATATATTTCTTCTAACATATGTCATTGCTAGCTCTTATTGTTCTTGCCAAAATACATCTGTTTTAAAAGAAATTACTTTAGAAAAATCCTCCACAAAAACTTTTTCAGAGTACGTGCTGAAACTCTCTAGTCTGGCACTCTCTCGTCCGCCAGCATCCATAGTCTGACATGATTTTAGTTAGCCTGATGACCACTTGTCATGGGTGTGACCAAGTTTCCTGCAGTTCCATAAAGTTTGTTAATAGCCACCAGTCCTGGTTCTCAGTGTTCTGTGCTGTTATTTAGCTGTAATTTACCCCAATTGCCTTGTAAGAGCCCAGTAAGTAGTGGAAGTTTTGATAATGCTACTAGACAATATTGACCTCCTGTAGTTTGGCAAATTCTCTCATTTGGCACCAGTCAGGTCCCAAGGGTGCCATGGTAGCTAGGTTCAAGTTGTAATTATGCATTTTGCAGACTTCCTGTATTGATACAATGCTAGCTAGTGTTGTACTTAATTGTTCTTCAGTTGATCTTCTGTCTGTATGCAACACTTCAATTTTCCAAAATTAAGTCTGAATTTGTGTTTTTTTCCTGTTTATTTAACATTTCAGCAGAATATCCGGTGAACTTAATATTCCTATTTGGTGCTCTACTGTATCGAGGTGGTGATTTCATACTTTACATTGCAGGCCCAGCTATGCCCACGGGGTGATATTCTGAAACCCTTACTCATGCTGTGCAATATATGGCTTTGTAGAATTGTAGATTTTAAGTCCCAAAAGATACTGGGATATATACTAAAACCTCCAGGAAGTGTAGCGGTGCCATGCTTCCTGTACACTCTTCATGAAGTCTTTGGGTTTCCTGTGACTTGCTTCCAGCTGGGAACAGGTGAAAGACATCGGCTACGTCTACACGTGAAGCCAACATCGAAATAGCTTATTTCGATGTAGCAACATCGAAATAGGCTATTTCGATGAATAACGTCTACACGTCCTCCAGGGCTCGCAACGTCGATGTTCAACTTCGACGTTGCGCGGCACCACATCGAAATAGGCGCTGCGAGGGTACGTCTACACGCCAAAGTAGCACACATCGAAATAAGGGTGCCAGGCACAGCTGCAGACAGGGTCACAGGGCGGACTCAACAGCCAGCCGCTCCCTTAAAGGGCCCCTCCCAGACACAGTTGCACTAAACAACACAGGATACACAGAGCTGACAACTGGTTGCAGACCCTGTGCCTGCAGCATAGATCCCCAGCTGCCGCAGAAGCAGCCAGAAGCCCTGGGCTAAGGGCTGCTGCCCACGGTGACCATAGAGCCCCGCAGGGGCTGGAGAGAGAGCATCTCTCAACCCCCTAGCTGATGGCCACCATGGAGGACCCAGCAATTTCGACGTTGCGGGACGCGCATCGTCTACACAGTCCCTACTTCGACGTTGAACGTCGAAGTAGGGCGCTATTCCGATCCCCTCATGAGGTTAGCGACTTCGACGTCTCGTCGCCTAACGTCGAAGTTAACTTCGAAATAGCGCCCGACGCGTGTAGCCGCGACGGGCGCTATTTCGAAGTTAGTGCCGCTACTTCGAAGTAGCGTGCACGTGTAGACACAGCTATCCAGAGCAGGGCTGTCACAGGCTGTATATAGGGAATTCAGTTACCTTATTTCTGTAAATTGCTTACATTTGCAATATATGGCTTATCTTTAACCCAGCCTGCTTATCCGCAAGCCACTACAAGGGTCATTCTGATGATGTAGTCTGACCTCCTGGAGAGACTTCATCTAGTAACTGCTACATCAAGCCTGCTAGTTCTGACTGAGCTAGAGCAGCTTGTCTAGAAAGACATTCAGTCCTGGTGTTAGTGGGACCATGCCATGACCCAGTGTGTCAAAACCTGGCCCAAAGCAAAACAGAGTGTGATAATGGCTAAGCCTACGCTGGGAGCTGAGATGTGATTCTGACTCAAGGAGACATATTCATGGTAGTTCTGACTGATGTACCATGAAAATGGTAGGACATGGTGATTTCCCTGAGCACATGTCCAAGATCTCAGATGGGTACATATTCAGGGTGGTTAACTCCTCCTGCTTCCTGTCCTGCAACAGTTGTGCTCAATTTTTAGAATCTGAGCTAGTATGTCTCCTTGAGTTGGGAATTTCCAAGTATAGAGGGGGAAACTGAATCTTGTATTAATGAGCAACCAGTGTAGGGATTTTTATTGGCTTCACCCCTGGATAACGTTAAAATCAGGTCTGAGAGTCAGCTATTGATAGGCCTGAAAGATGAAAATCCATAACACAAGCCAATTGCCAATTTTGTTCCATTATATCAGCAGATAAATAGTTCTGAGAGTGGGGACCTGGACAGTTATTTCCAAAATGTCCATGCGCACTAACAATGTTGAGAGAAATTACTGATTCTGGAGGAAGTCCTTAGAATTTTTAGGGTTTTTTTCCTGTCACCACTCCTAAAATGTTGGTCATAAATATTGACTTGTTGTCATTCTCCCCTATAAAAACACGCCAAACTCTGTTAACAACCAGTAACACCCAAAAGTCCTTTTTGGATCACACCTTTATGAAAATGAAGATGAAAAGAAAATTCCTGTCCCAAAGATCCTATGCATTAGGGCACTGATCCTGCAAAGACTTACTCAGGTATACAATAACAAACCCTGAGCACTGAAAAAATCATGACTCAGCCTTCCCGCACACCATGAAACTTAAAAAAAAAGAAAATCAAATGGGAGTTGGGTTTTTATATTGTGCTTTTACAGTATTCTTGTTAACCATGATGGCTAGAAGAGCATGCATGAGGGTGGTGATGATGTTTTTGTTTTTAATGAAAGTTGCATGACTCTAGGAGCTGGGTCTTTAAGATGAACACATCAAATATCACAAGACTCATAACCAGTGCCCCTTTTGTAAAAGAAGGAGCCGCTACTCAGCCAGCTTCCTCCCCTCACAGCTGGGTCTGTCAAGGTGCTGGGCAAGTACCATAATCAACCCACACGAGCTGGGAACATTGCAATGATTTCAATTTCAATTATTTCAGTGGGGCTACTCACATGCTTCAAGATAAGCATGTGTATATCTTTGCAGGCCCAGGTTCTAATTTGGCAAACTCCTAATCTGGTTGAATGGTCTATTCCAAGGCCAAACACAGTTACTGTGCACAATGTTGGTACATATCATAATGAAGGTACTACTGATAATGGGCCATTTCCAACCTGACTGGATAGACCTTGTCAGCTCTGGCCCTACCTTTTACTGGGACCCCACTGTTTAAATACTCCTCTGAAAACCCTCCACCCAACTCATGCATCTGATGAAGCAAGTCCTTGCCCATGAAAGCTTATGCTCCAAAATATCTGATAGTCTATAAGGTGCCACAGGACTTCCTGTTGTTATCATAATGAAGGGGTAGTCATAACTGCCATTTGTATACATAAGGAATGTGCCAGCAGGAGCTCAATACTGCTGAAGGATTTGGAGAATGTGTCCTTTAGAGATCATTTGCATGAAAATACAAAGGGCGTACATATGTAATGCCTTGTAAACAAAGCCTGATGGGAGCAGGTGAAGCAAGGACATTTTGTCTCTTGTAAACAATATGTTGTTGTAAAGTCACAATTTATGCTATCACCCAGTGTAAGAATTGTGGAGTCTCACCAATGCTTGAAGTTGTTGTGGGTGTACAGGGCAGTCATCACTGCTGTGTAAGATATGGATTGCACTGGGCTCCCTCCATCCAAGCATTTTGAGGAAAGAGTTGGGAGGGATAGTGGTTGAACCAGCTGGCTGGAAGTCTTTTGGTTTGACTAGTTCTCCCCCCGCACCCCCACCCCACTGTTCAAAGGTAGATCTAAAGATGGGTCTATAGTTACAGAGATAAATGCGTGGTTGCGTAGGTGGTGTAGCAGGGAAGGATTTGGTTTCTTTGACAATGGGATTCTGTTTCGTGAACAGGGATTGCTGAGAAGAGACGGGATCCACCTCACTAAAAGAGGAAAGAGCATCTTTGCAGCAGGCTTGCAAACCTAGTGAGGAGGGCTTTAAACTAGGTTTGTCGGGGGAAGGTGACACAAGCCTGGAGGTAAGTTCGGAAGGAGGAGGGAACAATCAAGTGGGTTTCCTGGGTGAAGAGGAGAAAGTGGGCCAATCGGCCCCTTCTCTAAGGTGCTTGTACACTAATGCCAGAAGCCTGGGGAACAAACAGGAAGAATTAGAGGCCCTGGCACAGTCACACAAGTATGAGGTGCTTGGAATAACGGAGACTTGGTGGGACGATTCGCATAACTGGAGCACAGTCATGGAAGGTTATAAATGGTTTAGGAAGGACAGATGGGAGAAAAGGCGGAGGAGTTGCGCTCAATGTGAGGGAGCAGTGTGATTGCTCAGAGCTTCAGTAGGAGGAAGGAGAAAATCCAGTTGAGTGCCTTTGGGTTAAGCTTAGAGGTGGAAGTAACAGAGGTGATGTTGTAGTTGGTGTCTGTTATAAGCCACCGGATCAGGGAGAGGAGATAGATGAGGCTTTCTTCAGGCAGCTTAGTGAAGCTTCCAAATCACAGGCCCTGGTTCTCATGGGAGACTTTAATCATCCAGACATTTGTTGGGAGACCAATACATCAGCACACAGACAATCCAGGAAGTTTTTGGAGACTATTGGGGATAACTTCTTCGTACAAGTGCTGAAGGAACCGACCAGGGTTCCTTCAAGCATACAGCTGGAGAATGTTGGGCAGTAATCAGGAAAGAGAAAGCACAACTGGAACTGCAGCTGGCAAGGGATGTGAAGAGTAACAAGAAGGGTTTCTACAGGCATGCGAACAATAAACGGGTTATCAGAGAAGTTGTGGGGCCATCACTGGATGAGGGAGGTAACCTAGTGACAGATGATGCAGGAAAAGCTAAGTATTCAATGCTTTTTTTGCCTCAGTCTTCACAGACAAAGTCAACTTCCCAATGATGGTCCTAGATGATACAGTATGGGAAGGTGGAGGGCAGCCATCTGTGGGGAAGGAACAAGTTCTGAGCTATCTAGAAAAACTAAATGTGCACAAGTCCATGGGTCTAGATTTAATGCACCCCAGGGTACTGAGGGAGTTGGCAGAGGTCATTGCTGAACCTTTGGCCATCATCCTTGAAGACTCTTGGAGACTGGGGGAGATACCGGATGACTGGAAGAAGGCAAACATAGTGCCCATCTTTACAAAAGGAAAGAAGGACAATCCAGGGAACTATAGACCTGTCAGCCTTACCTCAATCCCTGGGAAAATAATGGAGGAAATCCTCAAGGAATCCATTTTGAAGCACTTGGAAGAGGGGAAAGTGATCAAAAGTAGCCAACATGGATTCACTAGGGGCAAGTCCTGCCTCACCAATCTGATCAGCTTCTATGACAAGGTAACAAGCTCTGTGGACATGAGGAAGTCAGTGGATGTGATATACCTTGACTTCAGCAAGGCTTTTGATACAGTCTCCCACAACATTCTTGTCCATAAGTTAAGGAAATATGGATTGGATCCTTGGACTATATAGAAAGCTGGCTTGATGGTCGGGCCCAAGGGGTAGTGGTCAATGGCTCAATATCTGGATGGCGGTCTGTTTCAAGTGGAGTGCCACAAGGCTTGGTTCTGGGGCCGGTGTTATTCAACATCTTTATTAATGACCTGGATGAGGGACTGGGTTGCACCCTCAGCAAGTTTGTGGATGACACAAAACTAGGGGGAGAGGTAGATACATTGGATGGTAGAGAGAGAATCCAGAGGGACCTGGATAAATTGGAGGACTGGGCCAAAAGAAATCTGATGCGGTTCAATAAGGAGAAGTGTAGAGTCCTGCACCTGGGATGGAAGAATCCCAAACATTGTTACAGCCTGGGGACCTACTGGCTCAGCAGCAGTACAATGGAAAGGGACCTAGGGGTTATGGTGGATGAAAGGCTGAATATGAGTTAACAGTGTGCCCTTGTAGCCAAGAAAGCTAACGGCATACTGGGGTACATTAGGAGGAACATTTTGAGCAGATCTAGGCTACGTCTACACGTGCAGCCAACATCGAAATAGTCTATTTCGATGAATAACGTCTACACGTCCTCCAGGGCCGGCAACGTCGATGTTCAACTTCGACGTGGCTCAGCCCAACATCGAAATAGGCGCAGCGAGGGAACGTCTACACGTCAAAGTAGCACACATCGAAATAGGGATGCCAGGCACAGCTGCAGACAGGGTCACAGGGCGGACTCAACAGCCAGCCGCTCCCTTAAAGGGCCCCTCCCAGACACAGTTGCACTAAACAACACAAGATACACAGAGCTGACAACTGGTTGCAGACCCTGTGCCTGCAGCATAGATCCCCAGCCGCCGCAGAAGCAGCCAGAAGCCCTGGGCTAAGGGCTGCTGCCCACGGTGACCATAGAGCCCCGCAGGGGCTGGAGAGAGAGCATCTCTCAACCCCCCAGCTGATGGCCGCCATGGAGGACCCAGCAATTTCAATGTTGCGGGACGCGGATCGTCTACACGGTCCCTACTTCGACGTTGAACATCGAAGTAGGGCGCTATTCCTATCTCCTCATGAGGTTAGCGACTTCGACGTCTCGCTGCCTAACGTCGAAGTTGCTGCCGCTCCTTCGAAGTAGCGTGCACGTGTAGACGCAGCTCTAGAGAGGTAGTTATTCCTCTTTATTCGGCACTGGTGAGGCCACATCCAGAATATTGTGTCCAGTTTTGGGCCCCCCAGTATAAAAAGGATGTGGATTTGCTAGAGCAGGTTCAGCAAAGGGCAACAAAAATGATTAAGGGTCTGGAGCACAAGACCTATGAGGATAGGCTGAGGGATTTGGGCTTGTTTAGTTTACAGAAGAGAAGACTTAGAGGTGATCTAACAGCAGCCTTCAACTTCCTGAAGGGGAGCTCTAAAAAGGAGGGTGAGAAACTGTTCTCAGTGGTGTCAGATGGCAGAACAAGGAGTAATGGTCAGAAGTTGAAGAGGGAAAGGTGTAGGTTAGATATTAGGAAAAACTTCTTCACCAGGCGGGTGGTGAAGCATTGGAATGCGTTGCCTAGAGAGGTGGTGGATTCTCCATCCTTTGAGGTTTTTAAGTCCCGGCTGGACAGGGTCCTGGCTGGGATGACTTAGTGGGGGTTGATGCTGCTTGAAGCAGGGGGCTGGACTAGATGACCTCCTGAGTTCCCTTCCAGCCCTATGATTCTGTGATTCTGTGTTATTCTGTGAGAATCAACCTTAGTAGATACTGAGATGCTGTGGCTAGGCCCAGAACTGAATGCCACTCTGAGCTGAAATCACTGGTAGCTGAAGCCACGGAGAGCTGGAATCACAGGGTTTTGCCTACAGCAAAACACACAAGACAGCAGATAGGTGGCTGGTTAGAAAAGCGTCTGGCAGGCATGACGAGTGGGTGGCTGGTAGGAGAAGCAGTGGGTGGCCGGCAGGAGTGACCAGCGGCGGGATGGTAGGAGAAGCAGTGGGCGGCTGGCAGGCATGGTGGCCGGTGGGGCGGCTGGAAGGCACAAGCAGAATGCCAGACCAGCACAAAGGTGGCGTTGTCTCAGGTTCAATGAGGGAATACATCAGGGTGATGTGTCAGGGCCTGCACAGACTGCACAAAGTTTTAAGTGGGGCATTTGAAGGGCGGCGTGGAGAAAGTTTGGCTGTGTGGATTAGCTGTTTACCGTATTGGACTGGTGAGCCTGAGAGGAAAAGGACACTACTCAATGCATTTGAGCTGGGACAGTTACCTGAGGGTTGGTTAGGAACTCTGGGTGTGGTATTTTCCCAATCTTATGCCAATTGACTTTTTTGCTTCTTTCATTAAAACTTGCTTTTATACACTCAGACTCTGTGCTTGTGAGTGGGGAATCACTGCCTCTCCAAGGTGCACAGCAGTGTGTGAATTTTCCAGGCTACTGGGTGGGGGGCTGAAGCCAGTTCTATACAGATGGATGAAAAGGAACCCCTAGATGTTGAACCTGGCCCTGGTTGCTTCCGACTTCTTCCAGCAGAAGGGTTACATATAGAAATATCATATCCATTTGAGCTGCACTATTAATAGATGAATAAATGAATAACAGTATTGCTGTTATCCTGGCATGCCCCCTATTCATTTCTGCTGAGTCTGTATAAAGCATTCATTCAAATGGGAAAATTTGACAGATTTGTCTGCTTATTAATGGATTAAGTTCAGCAGCATTTGAGATGTTAATTTATTCCTGGCCTACTTCCCTTTATTCCTTTTCAATTTGTGCCTTTTCCCCTGTACTTTCTTTCCTGCTGTTTATGTTTCCTAGTCGCCTCTCATTTGCGTCAATAATGTTAAGATTTGTGCATTATTTGATCTCATATAACTAATTGGATTAACTGGGATCAGCTGACATTGAGTTTGAGTGCCTATGGCCAGTTTTCTTCCCCTCCCCTTAGGCTAAGTCTTGCTAATTGCAGTTTCTGGGGAGAGAACCCAGTGTGCAGCCTCTTGATCTTACTTATTACACAAAGCGTGACATGAAGCGCTGAGGAAAGCAGCCCATCATTCTGAAGGGAAAGCAGAACAAGACAGCAAACCATTGCACATCTCAGGAAGCTTTTAAATGGTGAGGGACTTTTCCAACATTTAAAGAAGTAGCAAAGGGAGAATCGAATGGTTGAGGGGGCTGGACAGAGATTCAGAATTAATTCATCTCTGGTTCATTGAATCAGTCCCAACGCAGCCTCAGCATAATGGGAAACTGCCCGTGGCCTAGGTGAAGTACTCGTAACTGACACTTGTGTGGCAGCCTTAATCTACACCTGGCATGCCCAATACATTTGCCACTTGCCACATGTGGCAAGTGGACACCGTGTTGTGGTGAATACGGCTCTCAAGCCACATGAGGTTCTTTGAGCCTTTAAATGCAGCTACTCCTGAGAGCCCCATGTGAGGAGTGCTGTCCTCCCGCTCCATGCACATGTCCTCCTGCTTGGTGGAAGAAGTGAGTGGGGGAAGTGGTAGTAGTAGTGCCCCTGCCAGTGGCCCTGGCAATAGATCCAGTGGTGGCCACAGCCAGTTACCGGCACTGGATTAGAACAGTGGGGCTTGGGGTCCCCGGCTCTGGGGGAGGGTATTTATTCATGGGGAGGGGTGCTACGGGTCCCTGGCACTGGAGGAGATGAAAGGCACTTATTTGGGGGGGCGGGTTCTAGGAGTGCTTCCCTCTGGGGGAGAGGGAGGGCATTTATTTAGAGTTGGGGGGCCGGGGAATGTGGTGAATATAGAAAATGACAACCACAAGTGTGGTGATCTTTGAATTCCTATTGAACACCGCTGATCTAAACACTATAAAGCACAAAGCAATCAAGAATTAATTAAGCCTCCTGCTATCACTTTGCAATCAATATCCTTATAAGTGGGAAATTTGAGGTGCTGAAGACAAGCCACTAAGAGGTGAAGTTGCATTAAATCAAGGTCAAATCTAGAGACAGAACCTAAACCACTTGATTCTCAGTCTTATAGTAATTTTCCATTAAAATCTGATCCAAAAGGACTCCCTTTGAAACTGTCGATCAGTTTTGGATCATGGCCAAGTGCAGTTGGTGTTTTTACCCTATAAATTCCTAACCAACGTGATAAATCTATATCTGAGAATCCCATTTTTGCTGGCTGCAATTAGCAATGGTGCTTATGCTAACAGGAGTCTTCTCTCTTCAAACAAGAGGCTGCTGGCAGGGAATTATCCAGAAATGCCCCTTCTTATCACTAGTTTTATGGTTGCTCCATTTTGCTAGACACTCTGTGGCTGTATGGTGATCTTCCAATGAAGCTATTGCACTCTAGATAAGGGAGCGCAATAATTTTTGCAGAGGGGCCACACCATGAATTTTGCTACTGTTTGTGGGCTGGCTCTGGGTCCTCCCAGAAGGGGTGGGGCCTCAGGCAGACAGGGTAGAAGTAGGGGCTACAGAGAGAGACAGTGTGTGTGTGAGTGTGAAAGAGCAACATTTTGTGTGTCTGAGAGAGAGATTTTGTGACACAGATTTAGTGTGTATATGTGACAGTGATTATGGGTGTGTTGCACAGACTGGGTGTGCGTGAGAGCAACTCAGAATGTGTGTGTTGGCTGCTGCTGGCTAAGTTTCTGAGAGAAGCCACCCTCTGTCTCTTTAAGGGAAATCTGTCCTGCTCTACTGTCTCCCACCTGCACTGCTTGCACTCCTGAGTCACTTACCATCCATGCTTCAAATTGAAGCAGCCTCTATATGTGTGGAGAGATAGGGTACAACAGTGCAGGAACACCCTGACTTCAGCTCTACCCTCTTCTCTCCACCCCATCCCTCTCTGCACAACTAGCAGAATCCTAGAAGCAGCTCAGCTACAGATGGAACAAGGTGCAGGGAGCTGAACACAAGCTGCTGGCTGTAAGTATGCAGGCTCTGCTAATCAGCTGGGTGGGCCAGAGAGAAATGCTTGGCAGGCTGGATCTGGCCCCCAGAGCTGATTTTGCCCACCCTTTGTCTAAAGGGAGAAGAGGCAGGAAGGGAAACCCAAAGCACAATATGAAGTAAATTACTTGTTACTCCCAGGCCAGGGGTAGAAGCAGGAACAGAATCCTGATCTTCTTACTCCCTGTCCTGTGCCATCAGTACTTATTCTGGAAGTTGCTTTCTCCTGCAGTTTATCATAATTTGGAAATGCCTTATGCTGAAATTTCCATATTAGGACTGTTATTATTTCATAGTGGGGAGAAAAGTTGCAATGTCATAACTTGAATTTTAGAACAAACTGTTGTGAACTTGATTAAGAAAGGTGAAAATGTTTCTGAACAGTTTAACATTCATCTGTGTCTGCTGGAGCTGCCACAACGCTTCATGGGATGTCTAATTCTAATGACTTACTTGTACATGTTCTCCTACTTGGGCCATGCTTTCTGGCTGGACTATATATCCCATGATGCACCACCAACTAGCACAAGCTTCCATGCCAAGTAAGTACTGCAGCAGCTTAGGTGGGTTCACATTAATACCAAATGTGTATAAAACAAAGCATCTGCAAAATTGAAAACCTTCAATAAAATCAATACTTTTTTTCTGTGGTAAATATCAATTTTCCATGTAAAAGCCCTTTCTAGTGAAAAGACATTTCAATGAAATGTTCCCAGCCAGCTCTGCTTTCCCTTTGGTATGTGTAAATCCAGATTTGTTTACATTCCAGACCATCACTCTTTGAGATGTTGAGGGACAGGAGGGGTCAGGGTATTACAGCAGGTCTGTTATTTACTCATGGTGGTATAGGCAGTTTATGTACAATTTGATCTCCCTATATTTTATAGTATGCATATAAATGATGTGGAAGAATGCACCATTCTTTAAAAACAGGTGCTTCTCCTGACTCAAAATACGTACAGTAAAACTGTTTTATTAAGTTAGAGGAACTATAGCTGGTGGAAAGACAGAGGCACAACTTGTGGCATCATTGAAAGTAAGTAAGCGGTTAATTTGGAGAGTCTTTCAGCAAAGTCAGGAAATAAAAGATGGTGGCCAGAATAGGCTTATTTCAACTTTTGACAGGCTATGGTTACACTACAGCACTCTGTCAACAGGGCTGCGTCTACACGTGCACGCTACTTCGAAGTAGCGGCAGTAACTTCGAAATAGCACCCGTCACGTCTACACGTGTTGGGCGCTATTTCGAAGTTGAAATCGACGTTAGGCGGCGAGACGTCGAAGTCGCTAACCCCATGAGCGGATGGGAATAGCGCCCTACTTCGACGTTCAACATCGAAGTAGGGACGTGTAGACGATCCGCGTCCCGCAACATCGAAATAGCGGGGTCCTCCATGGCGGCCATCAGCTGGGGGGTTGAGAGATACTCTCTCTCCAGCCCTTGCGGGGCTCTGTGGTCACCATGGGCAGCAGCCCTTAGCCCAGGGCTTCTGGCTGCTGCTGCTGCAGCTGGGGATCCATGCTGCATATACAGGGTCTGCAACTAGTTGTTGGCTCTGTGTATCTTGCACTGTTTAATGAAAGTGTGTCTGGGAGGGGCCCTTTAAGGGAGCGACTTGCTGTTCAGTCCGCCCCGTGACCCTGTCTGCAGCTGTGCCTGGCTCCCTTATTTCGATGTGTGCTACTTTGCCGTGTAGACGTTCCCTCACTGTGCCTATTTCGATGTTGGGCTGAGCAACGTCGAAGTTGAACATCGACGTTGCCAGCCCTGGAGGACGTGTAGACGTTATTCATCGAAATAGCCTATTTCGATGTCGCAACATCGAAATAAGCTATTTCGAAGTTGGGTGCACGTGTAGACGTAGCCCAGAAGTGCAGCCACACACATAAGCCAATACGGAGAGCGCTAGATCTGGCCCCCAGAGCTGATTTTGCCCACCCTGTTGACAGAGGAGCCAGACTGCCCAGCTGCTCTCTTGACAAAACAGGCACCTGGAAGCACAGCAGATGGGGTGCCCATTGTTGTGGACGCCCGGAATGTCGAGAGAAGGCCCCCCAGAGCCTCAGCATGGCATTTTTGTCGACAGAATCTGTCGATAGCAGTGTTCTGCCTCAATGTGTTGGGGCAGAATGCTGCCAACAAAAGTGCTGTGTTTTGTCCAGACACTGCAGACACATCGTATTTGTGTGTGTGTGTTCCAGCAGTTTTGACAAAATAACCAGGATTTTGCCGGCAAAACTCTCCACTGTAACTGTAGCCGTAGAGAAGAATTTATAGTCTGATCTGTATTATTCATAAGGTGCAGAGACTTTGGTGTGCTTGGCCTTTCATTTTTATAGAGGGTGCTCGTATTCAGTAAGGGCTTATTTATAGATATTGTGAATAATCCAAGACAAACTTATTTAGTGTCACAAAGTCCAACACGCTGTATATCTAAGATTTAAAAACAGATAAAAAATAAATGTATGTAACAAGACTTACAAGTGGAAACAGAGTGGTGGAAGAGAGACTAGTGCATGACAGCTGGCTGGGCTGATCTGATGGGTTTGGTCCTGCTTAGAGCAGGGGGCTGGACTTGATGGCTTTTTTAGGTCTTTTCCAGCTCTATTGTTCTATGATTCTGTGAATTGAAATCATGCCAGTAGGATGTGGGTACTCTGACCACCTTCTGTTTGGATTTACAGCTTGGAGCTTTGTTTGAAACATTGGTTGCTTCTGGATCTTTAAATAAGTGTGCCTAAGAGCACTTTTTATCATCTGTGCATGGCAAAAAGATGGTGACTGGTTTTTGTCAGCTGTATCCCTTACCAGAACACTCAGTGCCTTAATCACTGTAGATTGAAAAGAACTAATAATGGAGCTTTGTCAGGACAGCTCTCAAAAGCTATGTCCACACTAGAAGCATCTGTCTACAGAAGATACTGTTGGAAGAGCTGTTCCAACACAATTTCTGTCAACACATTGCGTCTACACATAAAAGCGGATTGATCTTTTGATCCACTCTGTCAACAAAACGGCTTCCTGGGGCGTCTACAAAGCTTTTTTGTTGATGGGTTCTGTCAACAAAGCACATTTTGTGCATAAAAACAACAAGAAGTCCTGTAGCACCTTATAGACTAACATATTTTGGAGCATACGTTTTCATGGGCCAAGAGGGCTACAAAACTCTCCGGTGTAGATATAGACAAAGAGCACAGCTGCCTCCCTGCCTGGGCAGTGTGAACTAATGGTGGCTAAGGTACTGGCCTGAGACCCAGCTTTTCTGAGTTTTACTACCAACTCTGCCATTTTCCCTCTGGGTGACCAGAGGTACATTAGTTCATTTTTCTGTGCCTCACTTTCGCCCACTGGTCAAAGGTGGGTAATGATACTGACCACCTTTTAAAATGCTTCAAGGTCTATGGATGAAAAAAAAACCTATATTAGCCAGGTATTATGACTTTGTGGTGCTCTGTTCATGGAGCACATACATCTGTACTATCATGAGCTCTGTGACATTACTAGATTTTTAAATTAAATATGAAAACCATTTCTGTAATCACTGTTTTAAATTTGCACAAAATCTTGTGCCAAGTGGGCCAAGTGAGATGTCTAATAAGAGCTGGTGATTCACTGAATCAATTTTTCATACTTGTATATCTGTGCCATGTTTGCATGTAAAGTTATAGATGTTGGCCCTATACCTGTATTAGAATGTTTCAGAGCTAAGGATTCACAATGGAAGGTGTGATCCCCTCCCGAGTCAGGTGACATGGGCTGAACAAAGGAAGAGAGGCTCAGACTGTGAATCCCCATTGACTGAGACAGGCTGTCTAACCCAGTGGCCAATGGCAGAATGCTACAACAGGCCACTTGATCAGGTGATCCTCCATTGCTTGAGTGGAAAGGAAAGGGTTTTTCCCTCCACAACTCTATAAAGATACCCCTGGCAGTGACCATTTTGTTCTTCAGTCCCTATGAACTATTTTCAGAGACTCTGAAGAACAGCGGCTTGCACCATTGCTGTGGCCTGCATCAACACCTTCAATTGATATTTGTAATGTACCACTTTGAAATTTTTCTCCCTTACCCTGTTCTTTCTTTCTTTATTAATAAAACTGTTTGATTTTAGATTCAAAAGTATTGGCACATTGTGATGTTTTGGGTAAGATCTAAGTATATATGGACCTGGGAATGTGGCTAAATCCTTTGGGGCATGGCTTCCCAAATGGGGTGGCGTGCCCCCCTGGGAGCGTATGAAGAAATTCCAGGGGGGGCATGAGGCAATCCAGCCCCGCCCCCGCCATCATTCTCCCCATTTCAAGAAAGAGCCAGCCTTTGCTTCCAGCTCTTAGCTCCTGCTGTTTTACATGGGTGACCCAGCACAACTGCTATAAAAAGCAGACAGCCGGCAAAGACCCAAGTGGAGCTAGCTGCCTCCTGCAAAGGAGTGTGGGTTGTGGGAGGGAGGAGGAGGATGGGGTTAGATGCGGTGCTGGGGGAGTCTGGCTCGGAGGAAAGGGAGGGGAATGGGGTAAGAGGGGGGGGCTGGTGGTGCCTGGCTTTTGGGGAGAGTAGAGGCTTGGGCAAGTGGCAAGCGGGGCTCACGTAGCTGGTCCCGGCTTGGGTTGGTTAGACTGGTGGGTGAGTGGCTGGCCCTGGCAGTGTGGGACTCAGATAGCTGAACCACAGCTTGAGGGTGGCTCAGGCAGCTGACAGGTGGTCAGTTGGCCCTGGTGTCTGGCGGGCGGGCAGGCTGCTCTGGCAGTGCAGGTCTTAGGTGGGTGGGCGGCTCGCATGGGCATCTCTGGCAGCTGGCATGGGGCTTGGGCAGCTCTGGCAGCTGGCACAGGGCTCAGGCAACTGTCCAGCTAGGGCTGCACCAGACACCCGAAAGGTGGGGGCTGTGCTGTTAGCCTGGCCATTCCATAGTCAGCCTCTGGGCTGGCACAGTGTCCAGTACCCTGGCACCTGCAACTCTGGGGCCATGCCAGCAGCCCGTTCGGTGTTGAGCTGGCGCTCATGGGGCCAGGACCATGTCCAACATGGGGCTAGAACCAGCCTTCGCAGCCAGTGGCTGGGCTGGTATCAGCCCAGCAAGGGTCAAGGTTTGGCAGGACGGAAGGGGGCTTTGGGGCTGGGGGGAGCACTAAGGCTCTGGTGATTGGTGCGCAGATCAGGGTGGGGCAGCACGACTGTATTGAATCTGCTATCCGCTATTTTCCAGACAACGTTTCTGGCAACCCTATTCATAGATTAGTACGCAATCCATTCAATGTGGATGTCGATACATTGCTAGAAGTATTGCAAGAACAAGCACTCCAGGTAAAATATGATTCAAGTGCAAAAGATAATTTCAAAAACTCAAGTTTGGAGGAATTTTGGATAAAATATTTCCCAACATACTTGAAAGTTGATAAAAGCACTACATATTATTCTTTCATTTTCATCAACGTACCTCTGTGAAGAACGCTTTTCAAGTTTAGTCACATTAAAAACTAAACAAAGAAATCGACTGGATGTCAGAAACGATTTGCATTGCACACTTTCATCTTTCAAACCTGGATTTCACAAATTGTGAAGAAAATGCAGTGTCATCCTTCACATTACATTAATTTTGTTTCTGCTACTTCTGATGTTAAATTACATTTTTATTAAATTTTTGGGGCAAGAAAAACTATTTGTGCTTATTTTTAGTTTTAAATAACATTTTTATATCAAGTTTTTGTATTTATTTTAAATTACAAATTGAATTTTTCTTTAAAAGGTGGGGTTGGATGATGATAAAGAAGAGGCATGGGGGGCATGAGGGTCTCTCAAAAATCAAAAGGTGGGGTGTGATGCAGAAAAGATTTGTATATTCAAAATTACTTTGTTTATTAATTTTTTATATTTACACTAAAAGAACCCACCAAAGCCTTTAAATAGAAATTGAATTTAAAACAATGTTTAGACTGCTCTGAACATCACGAACATTTGGATTTTGGCAAGGACAGAAGGAGAATGCAGACAAGCACAAGTAACATTTGGTAGGCCTAGATTTAAATTCATCAGTACCTTCCAAAATGTTAAGCTTCCTGTGACTTTTAACTAACATCAAAAGGAAAAGTGGAAGAATAAAGAGGTGGTGGATGGACACGGCACTGTGGCTAATAGTTCTGACTGTCATTAATGAGGAGCCTTTTATAAGGGACCAGTCTATAAATAATTTGCAACATGCTCCTAAAGCTCTCACTCTTAAGAATTAATGAGTCTTTTAATTAAATAAGGCCATAATTTCTTCTTTTAACCCATTATGTGAATGCTTTCTGATGAGACAAATAAAGGAGATGAATAATTAAGCTGTTGTACTCAACTTAAAATCATCCTGATTCAAACAAAGCAAGTTCTTGCTTTATTTTATTCTAGTACTGACCTTAATTAGCTGTGGCCAGGTCATGTTCTAGTCTGTAAGGTTTGCTTAAATTTCACTAACTTGCAGATGCAGACAGTATTATGACATCCATTGCATTTAGTCCTTCCTCATTCTGAACTGTGCTTTGTAGGAGCATTAGTTGGCCAAAGAACTGCTGAGCTTCTTTTCCCACCTTAGTAGGCTGCTTGATTAATTACTTTGTTTACTGAAGGATACATATTCATCTCAAGACTGGTTTTAACCCTTTGGCTCATTGTGTGAATGTCAGATCTGGAGTATATAGCACAAGGCCTCCCATGGGAGATAAAAATTCCCAAACGAAATGAAGGTCTGCAGATATGTCTGCTTCTGAGAAACAGATCAAAACTGCAACTTTAAATCATGCTATGTCCTTTTTTTCTTGCAGGTGTCGCTGATAAGGAGATGCCCTTGAGGGTCATTCCCAGGCAAACCCCATTACATTAAACTGCTCATCTTATTCATCTATTAGCTTGTTGTTGCACTTGTTCTGTAGTTGGGTAAATTATAATGTATTCAAAAATTTCAGGTATGAAACAGATTTGCTAACCATTTAGATGGGCCATGATTCATCATCTTGAGGAGGTTATGGTCAGAATGTAACATTTATGTATCTAATTTCCACATCTAGGTTGAAATCAGGTCCTGCACATATCCAG
The DNA here is from genome assembly GCF_033958435.1 of Carettochelys insculpta. Taxonomy (NCBI): domain Eukaryota; kingdom Metazoa; phylum Chordata; order Testudines; family Carettochelyidae; genus Carettochelys; species Carettochelys insculpta. Next base: position 194,734,329 of record NC_134139.1, read on the forward strand.
CTGAGCATGTGGACCTGTGAGAAACCTCTGGTTTCCATACAGAACACAATCTTGGCTGCTTTGGTATTGTCTGTAGGACAACTGATATTGCCAATAACTATGCCTAGGAGATTATACATGGTGGGTAGCAGACTCATTAGCTCCCCATAATGCTAAGAAGGATGCTTTCCAAATCAGCTCTTCTGGACTCAAGATCCTGTGCTCGTATGCAATGAAGCGAATAATATTTAAATCTGCACTTCATTTGCATTTCCGATCAGCCATATTTGCATGCCCTTTCCAAAAGGGAGGGACAGTGTTGCCACAGCCATAGTGTCCAGAGTTTAAATCACCAGGCTATGGGCATCTTAGAAATGTTCAAGATAATGTTATTTCTAAATATCTTAGAAGCAGGTCGTTTCTCAGGTCACCTGGTCGTGCTTGACATGCCACAACTGCACACTGAGAACATGTCTCTTCTTTGCCTGTGATTTCAAATTTTAAGGATATGTAAAATGTGTATATATAGAAACAGGTGGGCTATGCTGTGTGTGACATCAATTAAAAGGATAATCTGAAAGGGAATAAAAATTTAGATAGAAAGAGTGCCAGGCCTTCTGGGTATGATCACCTAAGGAGAGTTTGTCCTGATGATGTACATCTTAGAACTGGCTTTTCTGCTGGAGAACTTTGGTGGGGGTAGAGGTCATGATGAACAAAATAGAACACGAATTAGCTTTCCCTTTCAATTTCAATTAACCTCAATTGAATTAATTGCTTGTAGTATTAATAAACCTGGCTTTGTTTTCCCTAATTCACAGCTGGATTCGTGAAGTTTGATTATACTCTCACCAACACTGAGATCTAACTGCACTAACTTCAGTGAAACTATTCCTGGTTTCAATCAGTGTCAATGAGAGGCCCAGTCATTTTTATTAATGGTTACTTCAAGAGGCAGCTGGTATCTTGCATGACCCACAAAGTGTTATCTTGCCTGGCTCTGGGTTTTGTTGGGCAACTTGAGGTTTCCATTTAAATCCTTTGAGCTGGCTCTATGGACCAAAAGGAAACGTGGAGTATAATATATTGAACTAACCTTCCCAACAGTAACTAGCATACTGGAGCAATAGACTTATTTTAATCAAGTTTTATTTCTCAGCAAGGTTTAGTTTAACTTTGTCTGGGTGCAATATTGTTGCAGTTCTTGCACAGATTCTTGATAGGTATTTTATTGCAATACCAGAATACTGCTGGAAGGACCCGGCCCTAATTTAAAGAAATCCAACCATTAATAAAAGCAAGTGAGGAACTTATATTGAGGACCACCACTGCAAAGGACATATGCCCCTACTTTGTTTTACTGTCACCTTTATAACTCTCCTAAAGAAAGAACTATGATCCTTTTTCATGGTATTTGAAACAATCCGCGAGATAGTCCCACTCTGCCTCATGCACCCTTCTACATTCAGTTGCTTCCTTTGGCCTCCCTCTGCCCCAGCTTTCTCTGTGCTCATCCATTGAAACGACTGCTGTGAGAAATGCCTTTTCTGCTGTTTCAGCCATCTGGCACAGCTCCCCTTTATCTCTTTGCCTCACTGACTTACATTCACTTATCAAATGGCTGCTGACAACAATCTCTTGGCCCTTGCCTGAACCACTTCATTGTTTCTTCCTCTTCAGCTGCGATTTCTCTCCATAACTGTATTAATTAGATCATTTTGGTCTTCTGGGATATAATTCTTGTAAAGAAGCTACACAATTGGAAGCAGCTTTGTATTGGGAACAGCAGCTTGATGGCGAATCGTTCTGATTTTTGCTCCTGCAAAATCACAGTTGCATTTCAGAGGACATGGCACAGCCTCTTTCTCCCGCTTGGGGATGGCAAAGAACTGAATATGCCAAGGCATTGCTTTGAATGCTGTTATCTCTTTCTGCAGCTCCAGCACATGCTCAAAGGGGAACTTGTACAACAGAGGGGAAAGTAAAGAAAAACTCTTGTGCTTCAGAGTGAGGTTTTTTCCACTGTTGCTCTAAAGGCAGTAATCATGTTATTCCTTTCTTTTACAATTACGGTAGCATCTAGATGCCCCAACCATATTGAAAATCCCTTTGTGCTAGGTGCTATACAAACAGAGCAGCTCCCTTCCTATAGATCCCTCTCCTGAACAGATGAGCGAGGCAAAAAGACTTGCACAAGGTCACGTAGACATTCACTGGTGAAATCAAGAATGGGACTCAGATCTAGTGTACTCTCAACTAGGTCACACTCTGATGCTGTGCAGAGAAAGCATCACTGGATGGAAAGAGAAGAGATTCAAAGGGGACAAAAGAGGTGCGTCTGCTTAAGGAATTTATTAGAAAAGGAAGCATGGAAGCTCCAGCCTCACAAAATGCAATGCATTCCTTGCTAGTCAGCTTAGCTATTGCCACATAATAAGGCCTACGTTTACAAAGGCCTATGTTTACAAAGTATAGTGGATGCAATGCATTTAGGAGATGTTGCCTGTACAATGCTAACAGGAGACCTAACTAGGGATACAACGTGGACAGAGAATTCTGGCTCGTGTTTTTTATTTCTGATACGTGGTGAAAGGATACAAAGATAAGGAAGATGCTAAGACTTCATAAAAGGGTAAAAACTGATAGATATTTTTAATACTGGTTGCTAGATCTCCTGATTAATTATTTTCCTGTGACTAATGTGAAACAGCCATAAGGAGCTGAAACAAAAAGAAGGATGCAGAGAAGGAGCAAAGAAGCCCTTGTAGGTGTGATCAAGGGGAGGAAGCTGTGAGGGAGAGGCTGAAAGAAGCTTAGAAATTTGAGTAAAGAGAAGGTATGTCTTCACTAAGTGGAACATTGACACTGCTGCAGTCGATCTTCTGGAGTGTTTTTTAGCATATCTGGTAGGCACCTGCTAAGTCGAACTCAGAGGGCACCCCTATCAGCTCTGGTATTCGTGCTCCTCATGAGAGGTAAGGGAAGTCAATGGATCATTTGCTTCCATAGACCTTCTGCACTGGAGACCATGTGGAAGGTCGAATTAAGATATGTCGACTCCAGCTATGTTAATTAATTGCTGGAGCTGTGTATCTTAATTTGACCTTACCCTTTAGTGTAGACCTGGCCAAACTGTCCCGTTTGATTCCTCCTGTGTTTGGGGACACAGGTGTTTGTACATTCTTTGTTCATAAACAGGATTACATCAAAGAAATAACTAACTCCATCATCATTTCCTCTTCTGACAGAAATAACTCATTAGATCCTGAAAATTGGGTAACTACTCCAAAAGGATGACAGCATTTTTAATCCTGTCACTGTTAAGGTTAATGGAAATTCAATAGTGCCATATATGTGTGATGAAGTTAAACTACAAAGTACTAACAATATATTTGTTCATAAGGGCTGTTTAAAGTGAATGCCAACCCATGTTCATTAGCAGTGAAGTGTTGATAATTTGATTAGGCTTCTGGCCTAGATAAGTTTGCAAAGGCATTATGTGCCATGGTGTTTGATTTTCAAATCCTAATGCAATTTCTCTAATGACGGAGCACTTTAGATGAGATGTTACAAGTCAATGTCTTTTTATATCAATATTAAGTAGACATTTGCCTTTTTATCTGAGCATAATTTTAAGAAGCTGGGAAATGGAGAAGGTATAATATTTGCATTGCCTTAGGATATAGGAAGAACAGGAGGAAAATAAATTGGTAAGTTTTCCTCTAGCCTCATTATTTAGATTTTTAAAAGCTTTTGATGCAAACACTGATACTCTAAGTACTTTCTTAAATATGGGTTTTCTTTAATGCACTGTTTAGTTTTCTTACTCCTTAGTTCAAAACAGTGTTAAATGCTTAATTACAGTTAACAAGGATACTTCAGGTTTAAAGGAAAAACATAGCTTATGTCTCATTCTTTTTACAAGAATGCCCAGGAGGAATGGGAAACATATACCGTTTAGTTATTCATTACACGTCATGCTATATGCAGGATGATACCACTCCAGAAAAATGGCCAGCTCCTCTGGATTGTGTATTCGTCACCTCAAGAAGTCTTATGTAAAGATCGCTGCTCCAGCGGCACAATTTTTAGTTATTAAAAAAAGCCAAAATTGTTTTTCTCTTTTTAAAAGGTGGATTGTATTTATTGGTTGGGACCCAGAATTTCAAATACTGGTGCTTAGAGCTAAGTTCCCAGCAAAGGATCTGATTTTGCAAATGTCCTGAGCGTTTAGATGCTCCTGTTGGTTTTAACAGGAGTTACTGGGTACTAGGCATTTCTGAATATTGAGTGGCTTATTTTGGAGACTAAAGGGCAGTTTTCAAAGACCCAAATAGTGCTTAGTTATCTACCCCCAAACCCCCCCAGAACCCAGATTTACAAGGCCCTAGCACTCATTCAAATCAACACATATTAAGCACCTAAACATCTCTTATTATCTGGGGCGTAGTTTCCTTTGACTTTTAGTGTGAGGTGGGCTAAAATTTTTCAGATTGCCTTGTGCAAGTTAGGGGCTTAGGAGAAAAGTCAGAAGGGGTTAAAGTTTTAGTCCTGTATGATTTTTCTCCCAAGCCACTAACACATCTAGGCTATTTGGAAAAAAATTACTGTAGGTGCCTAAACTGCCATTATGACTCTTTTTAGAAATCTCTCTCTAGATATGGAATTAGGGAGAGATTTTCACAAATGCCCAGGTGATTTAGTAGCAAATGTCCAATCGAAAGTCAGTGCTCCTAAATTTATTAGCACTCTTCAAAATGTTCCCATTAAGTGGCAAATTTTAGATTCCTATTTTTTTTTTTATTTTTACCCCCTGGTCACTGAGGAGATGTAATGCCATGAGTCTGAAAGCTGTTACATGGGACACTGTCACTCTTGTGTGGGTCTTCATAGTCACAGTAGACACTGTAAATGAAGTCCTCAATTGAAAGTATAAAGGGCGCGATCCATAGTCTATGCAGACTGAAGGATGCCTACTACTACTACTGGTTGAGAACCCACTGAACAAGGGGACAGTTCTGTGCACACCAGCATACTGATATGGGACAGTCAGCTAGTCTGCCCTAGAATTCACACCTACACTAGTGCAGACAACAGTAGCACCTAGTATATAAGCCCAACCTCTGTTGTTCTTAATCCAAAATGAAGATTGTTCAGATTGATAGTCTGTCTCGTAATAGATTTCAGTGACAACACTATCTCCTTTTACATGTATGAAGTCCAGAAACATTGCAAACCTTTCACATGTTGACATCTAAAATATATGCTGAGAACTTGGAGAGGGTGCTAAAGAATATTTGAGAGCTAGAGAAACTGCCACACAGTGAGAGATTTAGGGCTTGTCTGCATGGCACCATGCAGTCTACAGGGATGTGGATTGTACATAACATATTATAGTGCTCTAAATTCACACCCGTATAGATCACACTATGGTTCCAAATTGAAAAAAAACCCTTGAACAACTCAATCTCTTCAGTCTTTTAGGTAAACTAAATGGTGACTTCATTACAATACACACGTACTTTCACTAGGGATCAAATGCCAGGGGCTAATAGACTCTTTAATCTAGAAGTGAAATGGTTTAACAGGATGTAGTGGTGTCTGGAATAAGAAGCCAGACAAATCCAAAATAAAAACAAGGCATCAATGTTTAACCATATGGATGGTTAACCATGGGCATAAACTACCCAGGGAAATAATGAATTCTCCATCTCTTTATGCCTTCAGTTTAAAATTATGCTTTAGCCAGTCTCAAGTTATAGGGAACACTGTTAGGGTTACTGCGTGAGATTTTATCATGTGTGCAGAATGGGTTAGGGTTAGCCATGAAATTATATGGCCCCTTCTGGCCTGAAGCTATGAGTCTAACATAATGACCCAAAGTACGAGCAAATACCCAGAAAGTGAACAATGGACGGGCAAAACACCACCACCAAACAGGAACAATTTGTAAAGCCCAAGAGGAAACTTAGCCTTTTAAGTTACTCTAATTAGTCCTATTCAAAATGAACATCAGTTGCCCCTAAAGATCTCTGTCCCAGAAATGAGAAGCTGTAGAATAAAGGCAGAAGAAGATCAAGTTGGAACCAGTTTTGTTTCAAGCTGGTAGGGAAATATCACCGTAAGTAGCCTCTCCTGGGTGGAATTCTGGCTTGTAACAGAAGTGGAAATTTATGCAAACATGGAAGTAAACTATCCCCGGCATGCTAAAACCTTTTGTCATGCCTTTTCTTTCTTCACTGGGTTACTCAGGCACTGGCAACACTTGCTTGTGTGCCTGATGGGTTTAATATTAAAGGAGATCCTGAGTGTCCCAGTGATATTCATTTCTAAAGGTATGTAAAATGGTAGTGCCTCTACCTGGCCAGCCCCTGTACAAACTTAATGGTGTGCCTTGCGAAGCTCCAGGAATACCTATTCCAGTTATAACAATGTCTTGATTCCACTGTTTCATATGCCTTACACTGAAATACAGGACAATATTTCTACTCCAATTAATTTATTTAATAATAAGATGGTAGAAAGTCAGCAAGTTTTCAGTAGTAGTCTTCTGTGATATTTCTGTAAGTAGTTTTTAAGTGAGGTTTAACTTGGTGGTATGCAAAAGAAATCTGGTTCCTGAAAAGGGTTCAATAATCTGGAAAGCTTATCATAGAATCATAGAATTCTAGGGCTGGAAGGGACCTCAGGAGGTCATCTAGTCCAGCTCCCTGCCTAAAGCAGGATCAACCCAACTAAATCATCCCAGCTAGGACTTAGTCAAGTCAGGATTTAAAAACCTCTAGAGATGGAGATTCCACCACCTCTCTAGGCAATGCGTTCCAGTGCTTCACCACCCTCCGAGTAAAGTAGTTTTTCCTAATATCCAACCTACTCCTCTTGGGATTCTTCCATCACAAGTTCAGGACTCTGCACTTCTCCTTATTGAACCTCATCATAGTTCTCTTGGCCCAATCCTCCAATTTGTGTAGGTCACTCTGGAACCTATCCCTACCCTCCTGTCCCCCTAGCTTCATGTCATCTGCAGATTTGCTGAGGGTGTAATCCATCGTCTTATCCAGATCATTAATAAAGAAGTCGAATAATAGTGGCCCTAGAACCGATTTTTTGGGACACTCCACTTGAAACCGACCACCAACCAGATATTGAGTCATTGACCACTACCTGTTGGGCCCATCCACCCAGTCAACTTTCTATCCATCTTACAGTCCATGTATCCAGTCCATACTTCCTTAACTTATGGGCAAGAATGTTGTGGGAGACTGTATCAAAAGCTTTGCTAATGTCTTCACTATCACATCTATTGACTTCTCCATGTCCACAGAGCCAGATGGCTCATCATAGAAGCTAATCACAAGAAACTTGAATGTCACTTGTTTCAAGACCTCAAACTACCTTCGGACCATGTTTCTCAACCAGTGGTACGTATACTTGTGTGTGTGTGTGTGTATATATATATATATATATATATGTATATATAGGGTGAGCAAAAGAAGCCTGGAAGTATATATATATATATATTTTTTTTTTTAAAAGAGGTACTTTATTAAAAATGTTTGAGAAACATTTTGTTACAAGAAATCATTTTGGCTTAAAATAAAAACAAAACTGTTTTTTGTTTCTTTGCTAAATTTATTGGCTGAATTATACTCAAATGTGTGAATGATTTCATTATCCTGAAAAAATATATATGTGGCAATTTTACTATGGCTACGTCTACACTAGGGGAAAACTTTGAAATGACCATGCTAATGGCCAAATCGGAGAATAGTAATGAGATGATGAAATGAATATTCGTTAGCATGCTGCTGTCTCGGCACTTCCAGAGTACTGCGTTTCGCTTGCGCACTGCTCATCTACACGGGGGTCCTTTTGAAAAGGAACCTGCAAATGTCAAAATCTCCTTATTCCAGCTGATAGGAATAAGGGGATTTTGACATTTACAGAGTCCTTTCAAAAAGGACCCCTGTGTAGACAAGCCACAAGTGAGCAAAACGCAGCACTTTCGAAGTGCTGTGACTGGCAGCATGCTAATGAGGTGCTGAATATTCATTTCAGTGCCTCATTAATATTCTCCGATTTGGCCATTAGCATGGCCATTTTGAAGTTTTCTCCTAGTGTAGAAGTAGCTTATGTGGCAAAAAATTGTTGCCTGTTTCCAGTGAGGAGTTTAGTTGCATAAAGCTGATTATCTTTTAATTAGTAAAATTTTGGATCACTTTTTTCCCCCATACCAACTGCTAAGAAATATTTTCATCCATAAACCTTGAAATGTCAATTTTTGCTAGCACTAACTCCTGATCCACAAACCGGTCAGTGTAGCCAGACATGAACCCCCCATTTAGCCTTTTCTTCCTCTCCCCCCCCGCCGGGAGAGACAGAGAGAGAAATAAGCAGGGGAGACAGGCGGCCTTTGATGTCCTGGGAACACAGGTGTGCTGTCTCGCCCAGCCTCTCTACTATACACAAAAACCAGACAGTAAATGGGCTAGCTAATGGCCACCCTTCTGGCTGATCTCGGTAGTTGACACGCCTTGATCACTTCCCCAGGAAGAATGGGGAACCCCGCCCATCACCTCCAAAGGTGCCCAATTGTCCACAATTCACAGGTGCAAAATGAGCCTTGCATCTTCCCTGGGAAACCTGGGGTTCAAAACATTCCTCCCAATTGGCCACTTGAGACCAGGAAGAAGCGTACGTGACAAAAGGGGTATAAAGGGGCTTGGCAGACCACCCCCTTTTGAGTTTCAATCACCTACACCTGCTGGCCAGGTCTGGAATTAACTCCCGAGACTGGGGACGCCTGGTTCATATCTACTTCTTCCCGAGGGATTGAGAGAATCTGGGTCACACTGGATCTAGGAGGCAGGGGTAAGAATTACACCTGTACTAAACTTCTTTCCTATAGGAATTGAGGGAAAGACTCTGGTTCCACCAGGTCTAAGAGGCAGAGGTGAAAATCACACCTGCAACTTGCCTTTCTTGTGTACACATTAATTGTATTAGTTTAAGCTAGCTAGTTTGTCTAAAACTTTTCTTAAATTAAATTGTGTTGTTTCCCCTTTAACAACTGCGAGTACTAACTTGTACTTTAATCATTTGTCTTAGTTAAATTGTTTCTATCTTTGTATAAATAAAAAGTAACTGTTAAAGCCTCTCTAAGTGTAATTTTCCTTTTGCTGCTGTACCCGAACTAAACACAAACCAAAGAACCCAGCCTGCCCTGGCTGCTTAGCATAGCTGCTGGTGTGGCATCACCCTCCTTTGCCCCACCAGACCTTTAGCTGGCACCTGGGCATCGGCTCACAGAATGTCAGCATTTTAATGGAGTGAGCCATTCTGTTAATGACCTGAAAGTTTGCGTCTTACTGAAGAGGAATTTTCACAACAGATTGCAAAAAGAGGTTGCTGAACCCTCTTTTTTATTCAAATCTGACACATGAACACATGGTTTGAACCAGGATAGGAGTTTTTTAGGTCATTATAGGGTCTCCTTTGCATACTTGGCTTAATCTAATTCTTGACTCCCCCCCACATTCTGCCCCTCTACTTTCTGATTTGCTCACCTTGATACTATTTTTCTGATTTGTCAACCTTGGTTACTGTTTTTGGCTCTCTGTGGCTTCAATATTGAGTCTGTTCTGGTATGGCTATGGTCTAAAGAAGTGGGTCTGTCCCACGAAAGCTCATCACCTAATAAATTATTTTGTTCGTCTTTTAAGTGCTACTGGACTGCTTTTGTGTTTTGATAGTATATAGACTGGCATGGCTTTCTCTCTGTTATTATAAAATCCAAGAACCTTTGACAAATAAATCATTATTGCTTTAAAACAAATGGTTCATGTTTCTCCAATAAGCCTTGTTTGCTGCATGTAGGACTCAACGATCACATTAGAGATTGAACCCTGGACCTTCGCTACCAAAGTTACAACTGCTAAAGAACTCCTTCCATTGTGAGGAAGTTGCAGGATGCACTGAGGGCCTGCAAATAGGAAGAGACCATAGTCTCAAACACAGTAATACAGTGCACCTTAGAGTTTTACAATGTGATTTTTGATTTGCTGTTCAGTCACGGTGGCAAATCCTCTAGCTGTTTGAAAAGTGTCCACTGAATGCCCCTTTGATGGCCATCTGTTGTCCTGCTCAAAATCCAGTCTATTGTAATCAAGAAGAGGAAAGGTGACAATAGAAACCCTTGTCACGCTCCTGAAAGTCTTCTGAAGGATTCCGTCAAGACATCATTGTGAAGAACTTGGCATGCTCAGGGTTCATATTTTGAGTGGATCAGATTAATAATTTTGGATGGGATGCCATGGTGTTGCAGCAGTTTCCACAAATTGTCTCTATCAATGCTGTCAAAAGCTTTTTCAAAGTCTATGAAGATTATGTACAGGGGAGTTAAACCTACGACTGTTCTGTGATCACTCTGAAAGTTACTATTTGGTCAATACAAGATCTCTCGCTTTGGAAGCTGGCCTGTTCTTCCCTGAACTGTCATCAATTTCTGTCTTCATTCTCTCCAGGAGAATCCTATTGAACACTATCTGGAATAGACAGTAATGTGATGCATCTCCAGTTCTCACATTCCTTCAGGTTGCCTTTCTTTGGAAGTCTGACATTTTTCAAACACTTAGAGGACATTGATTTTGCTGACAATGTCACTCTCCTTTCACGCTGACATGAAAGTATGGAAGAAAAGGTTGCAACACTAGACAAAACTGTCCCAGTGCCTGGACTATGCATTAATAAGGGAAAGACCAAGGCAATGAGGATCAACCAGTCCAACAACAACACCATCACACTGGGAGGGGATGACCTGGAAGACGTGGAGCAGTTCACCTACCTGGGGAGCATTATGGGTAAAAATGGAGGAACAGGCAAGGATATCAGTGCCAGGACAGGAAAGCAACAGCTGCATTCAAAAGTCTTTGTCCCATGTGGAATTCACAAATAATATCTGATCTGTGAAGGCAAAACTGTGGATCTTCAACACAAATGTGAAGAGTGTGCCTTTGTATGGATGTAAGACCTCGCATACTAAAAAGTCTTCAAATCACAAGCTACAGACAGTTGTAAATGGATGTCTGAGGTACATTCATTGCATCCAATGGCAAGACTTTGTCACAAATGAAGAGTTTTGGAACAGAGCAGGACAAGAACCACTTGACATTCAAATCAAGAGAAGAAAGTGTGGGTGGCTAGGCTACACTCTCAGAAGACCATCATCCAGCATAGTCTGTCAAGCTCTCACAGGGAACCTGCAAGGAAAACACAAAAGAGGAAGACCTCGGACAATGTGGAGAAGATTTACTGAGACTGAAGGACAACAACTGGGGTACTTGTCCTGAGACAGAGTGAAGTGGAGGAGACTTTTAGATAACCTGTGCTCCACTCAGAGTTCAAAGGTTTAAGTCAAGTAAGTCAAGCCAACTTATAATATCTCTCCTTGCAAAGCAATTTGCTAGTTATTTCCACAGCAATGAGGCCACTCAGACCAAGGCTGCTACGGAATCTTGTGCTCAGAGCCAGAGTCAAATAATTTGATTTCTCACAAACTTCAGATGCTCAATCTTACAGCATTCTCCTCCTTCTGCTGCTAGACACGAGTCAACAGGTATCATACACTTCACCTTCCTTATGGTACTCTCTGGTCAATTGCACTTACCACCTTAATGAGGTGGCGCAGTCCTGAGCTAGTCTGACTCCATTAATATTAAAGATGCTTGCCTTACTTTTAAGGTCAAAATGCACAGAAACTGCAGTTATTATATCCCAAGGCCAGAAGATCATTATGATCTAGGCCAGTGATGCTCAGCCTTTCCAGACTATTGAATCCCTTTCAGGAGTCTGATGTGTCTTGTGTTCCACAGGTTTCACCTCACTTAAAAATGATTTGCTTACAAAATGACTTGCTTATAAAAATCCGAACTGTCAGCCACAGGATTACTGAAAAATTGCTGACTTTCTCCTTTTACCATATAATGATAATATAAATCAATTGGGATATAAAATATTGTCCTTGCATGCAAATATGATGTGCATGTGCAGCAGTAGAAAAAATCATTATGTGGAATTTTAGTTTGTACTGACTTTGCGAGTCTTTTTTTTGTGTAGGCAGTTGCAAAGCTAGGTAAACATCTAAATCAGCAGATATGCCCTCTAGAAGACCTCTGTGTACCACCAAGGGATTATTTACCTCTCATTGAGAACTACTGGTCTAGTCTGACCTCTTGTATAACACAACCCATGGGACTTCCTTCAAATAATTCCTAGAGTGGCTCTTTTTTTAAAAAAAAACAACCAAAAAACAAAAAAAAAACCCTCCAGTTGTCAGTGATGGAGAACCCATAAGAACCCTTGGAAAATTGTTCTAGCAATTAATTATGCTCTCCAGAGGCAGTGGCATTCCTTAGAACTCAGACCCTTACTGTTTTTATCTTGTGTAGAAGCATTCTGTTTGAGCTGTTATGTAACATCACCTTGAAATGGGATGTTTACAATGGCTTTCTATAATAAGCCTTTCCTTGGTTCACCACTCACGACAGCCACAAATCCCGACCGTGTTTTCTCTCTGTCTCTCTCTCTCTGTTTGTACACACAAGGGATGCTGAAGTACAGAGGGTTTTTTAAAAGGCATGAATGTAAAACCGCTGCAGTACTTACACATACCAGAATCATAAGGAATCAGAATCATTACTCACAACACTCCAATCACACTTTTATTTTATACTATCAAACACCTTGATTAATTCACTTATTTTTTAAATGTTCAAGTTAGTTTTAGGGGCAGGCACTGACATTTATTATATATTTGGTTAGTAACAGAAAGAAAACCGTGCTAGTCTATATACTATCAAAACAAAATAGCAGTCCAGTAAGCGGGTCTGTCCCATGAAAGCTCATCATCTAATAAATTATTTTGTTAGTCTTTAAAGTGCTACCGGACTGCTTTTTTTGTTCTATTATATATTTGTTTGGTGCCTTGCATAAGGGAGTTCAGACCTGATTCACTTATAGGCCCTACCAAAATAAGTGTTAAAAATTGTTCCAATTGATTTTTTATTACATACTCCACTTATAAGTCCAATTATCTTAGTTTTCAAAACTCCCACTGACTTCAAGGGGAGCAGGACCTAAAAGTTACTATGGGAGAAAGTCAGTGAGGCAGCATACAGTGTGGCCAACCTATTTGCTTGAAAAATTTTGATAACTCAATAAGAGAATGATACAAACTAATTTTCATAACTTGATTTGGACTATTCATTTAATCACATAAGCAAATATATTTCTCAGCCCATGGATCCTTCAAATGATTTGCTGCAGCTATTGCTTGAAAACATTTGTGTTATATAATTTGTTGTTCATAATGTAGGATTGGTCACTTAACACACATGGCATAGTTAATGCTCCTTGAATGAAACTTTACCAGCCTCAAAATGAATTTTCAAGATGAATACGGATAGCTTCCAGCATTGATACTCAAGCAGTTATTCACATCTTCTATTTCCACAAATGGTTTTATGAAGAATCTACTGCATTGTGAAAAATGCTTTTGGAAAGTCAACAAAGGCTGCAGACGTTACTGAAATAAAGTTTCTAGGTTTTATGCAAACAAATGTGGTCATACACTTTTCTTTTTCCAGTGCTTACCTCGCCATATTAAAGACAACCAGAGGTGGCTAAGCATGTAGGCAAAATGTGCCATGAAGTCACTACTTTGCAAACATTGCTGGAAATGTTGAGCAGTCAGTCTGAAAACTCTTCAACAGCAAAGACCTACGTCAATCAACTGCGAATTATTCCCACACTGAAAGAATGTGAAGACCTGCACAACTTGAGGAGTAAAAGATTTTTTGCACATACATTGTTAAAACACTATCTCTGAGTGATTTATCCTGGAGGATCAGAATGTGCCACTTCCTGCAGCTCTCAATGCCTAGAAACAATAACCTGTGGCCAATGGGAGCTGCAAGAATCTGTACCTTGGAAACACAGGTAAATATAGCTCTGGCAGCCTGTCAGGGCCTAACTTAGGTGACTGTGTTCAGCCCATTGACCACTTATTGCACACCCCTGATTTGCACTTTAAAATCTCTCTCTAGTTAATTAACTTGCTTTATTGCTTTATCTAAACCAGTTAGTTTTGGTTGAAGAGCTTGGAAATCTCTAATTAGGTGAACAAGTCTAGTGCACATGTAACCACCCACAGGCAGACTCACACCTGGGTCCTCTGGAGCTTAGTGCATGAGCCTGTACCATTCGAGCTAAAAGCCAGCTGGCTGTCAGCTAAGGTTGTAGAGCATACTCATTCTTTCTCTCTGCAAGTGCCCCAGGGGTCACCACATGGGCCAGTAAAGCACATATAAATGTGTGGGTTACACACAGTCATTTCTCTTTGTTGAAATGACCCAGCATCTGGCCATGTCTAGCCTGCAGGCTTCTGTCAACAAAACTTCCCAGCTTCCCTCTTCCTCCTCCTGTGGGGGCTCAGCAGGGGCTCTGATCCCAGCCCTGTGCTCCAGCAGGGGCTCTACCCCCACCCCCATGCTGCAGCAGGGCCAATGGGGGCTCCAGCTCTGGCCCAGGCCAGGCTGCTGGCCACTGCTATGGCTTCAGCTCCTGCCCAACCAACGTAGGTCCTGCCTTAGCCCTGGGACTCCAGCATCATATACTTATTAAAAAGGAAAATTCTGGGGATTCTACATCTACTGTCACCCCTTCATCCCCAGGAAAGAATCCTGCATGCAGAATCCTTGTGTTCTGAGAATGAAATATGTGGATCAGCTGGTTTATGGAAAGGGTGGAGGAGGAGAGGCTAAGGTTTGAAAATCATGTTCATTTTAAGAAGCAAGAAGCCATGTGCAGTGGCTGGAACAGTGGTTCCCAAATGGTGTTCCACGGAACCTCAGGGTTCTACAAAGTAAAAAGAAGCATTCAGTGAGAAAATGATCAGGCGTCAGAAACCTGCAGCTCCAGAACCATGTGCATCATTTGCAGCTCCAGATGCTGCCACCACTGACTCCTCTGTGGCTCTCTGTCCTGCCACCATTGAAGCTGTAGAACTAAATGTAACTGGTTTAATGGCTGGCAGGGAGGTGGGAGGGGTCCGGCCATTAAACCAACTGAATTTAGTTCCATTATTTCAGTGATGGCAGGGCAGGGAGCCACAGAAAGCCCCTCACTCACAAAGTAGCCAGCACACATGCAATGGGGGCAGAACATGAGGAGACAATGTCTATCTGGAAGAGAGCCAGACAGGTCCTGAGGTTCCTGGATCATCCTCTCCTTTCACTAGCTGTAAGTAGATGAAATTGGACCCTCAGGACTAGAGTCAGAGGAGCAGCAGCAGTGGCTGAGGTAGGATTGTTTGCCGTGTTGGGTGAGGTAACAGGAGGAGCTAACTCGAGTGGAGTTTATTCAGTGGGGCTTAAGACTGGAGCCACTTTGGGTGAATGGGTTAGTCCTGGGGGGCTGGTTTGGGGCTGAGGTAGGTTAATTCTGGAGATGGGGAGCGGGTTTGGGCTGAGAGGGGTAAGCCATATGCAAGGATGTTCTTAGGGGTTCTGCAAAATTCTTTCATGTTTAAAAGGGTTCTGTGGCCAAATAAATTGGGAAACACCAGGCTAGAGCATAACCCAGGAATTGTCTCCCAGTTGAGCTTAATACCTCTAACATTAGCAGGCACTGAGCAACCAAATGCTCATTGGTCTAGTTTTTTCCTCTTCACGATGTGTATTACAAAACTTACTTTCCTCACTGAGGTGTCTTAATTAATTCAACATTTTGTAAATCATTTTCAGATCCTTGAAGGAATGGACCTGCAGAAGTGCAAGCTTTGGTGCTACAAATAGATTTTATAACCCTAGTTGGCTTCTGAAGAATTTAGTTGTGCCAAAGGGATGTAATTATTGTAATATCTTCCCTTTAATACTACTAAGTAATGAGTTGGGAAGAGATGGGGGTGGGCTCGTGAAAAGACCTGGCACTGTGGCAGAATGATCCAGACACAGTCCAGGGTGTGTGTTCAAGGGGCAGCATTTATAACAAGCAAATACATAAGTTTTTGATGTAGCCAGAAAGGGAAACAATCCTAATCTGCACATAGGCGTCCTCTGTCTCCCAAGGTGAGGAGGAAGCAGAGCTGAACTTAACCCTTTTATTACCAGGGACCCAAAGGAACTCTTGCACCCTGGTACAGTGAGAAGCTTTGGGGATGCAAGGAGAAGAGAAGAGTAAAATGCAGTTGTAAGCAATGCCTGCAGTCTGAGCTGGCTATGCTTGTGGAGCAGAAAAAAATAGCAAGTGTTGCAAAATCTTAAGGTCCTGACCATTCTCCTCTGGTCACTTCTAGCATCAACTTCCTTCCCTCTTCACATTCTAACAGAACTCCTGTAATGAAATCTGCCAGGATGTGCTGTCAGCAGGAGCCAGATCTCACCAGCTCATTCGGTGGAATTGGTGATATAATGGCCCTTCTGGCTTTAAACTCTAGACATTTATTGGGAATCAGATGCTGATAGACTGGTGATGCCCCCACTCTCCTTCTGCATCATTTGGAACTAGTAGAAAAGCACAGATCTGCCCTGATGCCAAGGTAGTAGCCAGTCTCTCTCCCTTTCTAGCAGAGCAGCAGCAGATACTGAAGGGCCTTAAAACACTTTCTTTCTCCTTTCTACTCAAGGCAAGGCAGGCCGCACCCAGAGGTAGCATACTTTAACTAGAAGCCCGTGATCATGAGGCATCTCTTTCCGGCCTCTCACGTAGAATATGCCTGAGGAATAAATCAGCATCATGTGGACATCCCTGTGGGCACGGATTGCACAATGGGACCTCTCCTTTGACTGGCCTTTTAGTCACTGTCACCCGGCATGTTAATGTGTACATAATATTGTCATGTTAGCTGGAGAGTTTAAACTCTGATGCGTGATGCTGTGCACAGCAATGAGTCCTGTGATGTGTGAAGATTCAGTAACAGAAGTAACGTAGTGTCTTCACAACAGTGCCCACCATTACAATATTTTGCTCACACCAGAGAGTCTGCCCTCCCTCTGCTGGAGCTGATTGGCTGTTAGCTTCAAATTCCCTCTCACCAGTCTCGACACTTTACTGTCACTGCATATTTGCATCTTCCTACTTTTCCCTTTGCAGTCAGCATCCCTCTCCCTTCATCTTTCCACTTACCTATTGCCCTCCACACCAAGTCCCCATCCCATCCAACAAACAAACAAACAAAAATGGCACTAACATGGTCTGTACAGTCATCCTATAGTACACTCTGCTTGTGCACTATCTATGCTGTTTGTTTAGGCTACACGTGTCAGGGCAGGGAATGCACAATGGGACCTCTCCTTTGACTGGCCTTTTAGTCACTGCTGTTAATTGCCACCATTCATAATACCCTACTATGATGAATTCAGGCAATGAAATATTGACACCTATCTTCTGCAATGGCAAGACTATCTTAGTCTTTTTTTCCAAATTAACTCTACATTCATATAATATGTTTCATTGCAAAGGCTGTCGAAACATTTATACAATTTTTTTCTCTGTTATACCAGTATATGGTGAAGGAGACGGGGAGGGGGAAGTAAAGTATCTGGTAGCTGAGACACAATTTTGTCAGTATTACTACATTATGGAATTTTCACCTGAGGACACATTGGTAACAAGCACAGAACACTTCCAAAACATCACCAGCTCACCTAATAGATGTCTGTTTGTGTATGCAATATTGCCTACAGCTGTTGAGAGAGCTGCCTTTCAGCCGGCTTTTCTCTCTCTTTCCCGACATGCATATGCAACCAGACCTCATCTGAGATACAGCAGGGGCATGCTCTATTTGAAATTGTTCACACTGGGTGGCAAAGAGAATCTCCTGCAGGTGGGAGAGGTCTGCAGGACCTGGGCTGCAAGCCTATCTGGACTGCCCCAGGTTGGGAAATCTGGGATTTTCAGGCTCTCCGACCAGCTGGAACATCATTGCAGACCCTAGGAAACCATCCCAGGACTTGCACAGCAGTGCCCTGAAAGGTCTGGGGACCCTAGCTCCAGGGCAAACCTCATGGCAGGGGTGCCCAAGAGTGATGGACTCTGGGAGGCCTAAGGTCCCTAGCTGCCTGTACAGCTGGATGGTTTCCTGTAGACATGTGCCAGTGGTCCCCTGACACTGAAAACCTGGCAGCTGCTGAAGTTGACAAGTTTCTTGCGGGGCAGACTTGAAACTCACTACAATCATGTCAGTTTTAGTCAATCTCTGCCAGTTCCCAAGGAGCACATTTCCTTTCAGAAACTGCAGGTTCACACTTTTTTTTTAAAATTTCCAGTTCAAAGGAAGCTTTTTTGAATGGGATGTTAAGTTTTGGCCAGATCTAGTTAATGATAATTCTCATTCTACTGAGGTCATTCTACCACCTTGGGCTCGGCATTGGGAACTGTCCCCTTCACCAACTCATTTTACCTAGCTCTACCCAACTAATAACCTGTATCTCAGGGCTTTGTACTGCTGCTGATCACCATTAGCTGACATGATATCTGAGGGAAATCCCTTAGCAATAGCAAAATCCCTGGTCTCTGGCTCATTCTTTACCATGTTATAAAAAACTCTGTGGGGTAAGTGTGAGTTAAATTAAATGTGAAGGGTCTGGGGTTGGCCTCATTCTTTTCCAATTTTAGGTGGAAATCCAAACTTCAATAAATAGCTAAGATGTTGCAGTCATAAACAGGACTGAGAGTGGAAACTGAGTCCGCGTGCCTTTAATTCTATTACTCTAAAAGGTCCCTGCCTGCTTCTTCAAGCTTTGTTTTCGGTCTGATCTCCTGTGAGTTATACAATAGTTCACTTTAACCAACTGGCTTCAAGGTCATTGCAAGACCATAAGGAGCTCTGGGCTTTAAAGCCTATGAGATCACTTTTCCTGTCAGATCAACTGCCTTGTACCTTCTAGTATTTGGGTAGGATGTTAGAATCCAAAGGGTTGCTTGTGCCACTGGCACACATGCTATAGTAAGGGGTGGAGTGAACACATTGTGGCAGGTGAGACGCCAGGAGGCATCGCTGCTTGTCCTGTTGTGTAAGGTGGTGCACGGGCTAGAGTAGGACTATAGCCTGTATCTCCTCCCAGATGTCCATCTAGAAAACTGTGTACCCCCCACAGGGAAGTAGGTATGGTGTACTCTGCCTGTCCTCTAACATGGGACACTCATAGAAGTATGGGCTGCTCACGTACCCTACTCATGGCCTGCTTGTGACCATCAATTACGTGAAAAGAGCCAGAGGAGACCATGGCAGGGTCTGGAGGTGAAACAGCTGGCAGGAACAATGAGAAGTCCTGTGACACCTTATAGACTACTAGATTTTTTGGAGCATAACCTTTTGTGGGCAAAGACCAACTTCATCAGATGCACCTGATGAAGTGGGTCTTTGTGCATGACAGCTTATGCTCAGAAAAATCTGTTAGTCTATAAGGTGCCACAGGACTTCTCGTCATTTTTTGCCGATATAACCTAACATGGCTACCCCTCTGATAATGGTCAGGAGAAGACATGACAGAAAATGAGATGGTCCAATCTGTTGTGTGCTAAAGAGAATGAAAATGAGCCATATTCCTAAGGCTGAGACAGTGCATCCTGGAAATGTGATAAGAGCTGTGCATGTGATCCCGTTCAAAGCCTGTGAGGAAATATCTGTGGTGCCTCTTCAATCAAGCACTGCTTAGCAAGGAGCCACAGTGGCAACAGGTATGATTTAACACCTATTAAACAATTCCTGGTGATCTGTCATGTAAATATGACTTTACAGGCTTCTAAAAATGAGTTGTTAACTCACTAGAGCTCACACGAATCTGACCAGAGCATGTCATGGCATCTTCCATGTTGTGCAGATCAATAGTTGTGGCATCATGGTGCATTTGCTGTGTATGTTCATTAAGCCTGATGCTAAGAATCCTAGTGAATGCTGGCTGGGTGAAGGGTTGAGGTGGGGAGGCAGCTTCTGAGCATGTGCAAGAGCCTCTTTACAAGACAGTAAAGGATTTGGTTAGTTTTAGTATTTTTATTTCCAGGATCAAAGACTTTGGCAGACCGGGCTAATGGCCTGTGCATTTTCAGCTTAAAAACACATTTATGGCTGTTAGTAGGAGCACAGCAGGAGAATGAAAAACCTCTAATGTTATTCATTTCTCTCCATTTTGTGCTCCTGGAATGTAGTAATTAGACAAACTGGCTCACGGCTTGTAAGTGAACTGAAGGTTGTTAGGATGCTTTGACAACCCTGGATTGAGCTAGACACAGCACATTTCCACACAATGCCTTCACCCCTGCTTGCAGAAGCTCTAAGTGCACGAAGCTTGTAAGACACTCATATGCTTCAGTGACTTGTGGGATGTGTGTGAGGGGAAACATCAGTTCCTCAGAGAACATTTTAAACCTTCCTCATAATGAAGAAGAGGTAATGTGACCAGATAAACCAACTTACATTAACAGTATTTACCAGAAGGGTGTGTCTACATTGCAAAATTATTTTGGAGTAATGGCTGCTATTCCAAAATAATTTAGCAAGCATCTACACAACACAACCACTAGGGCTGTCATTGCCTTCCTGTTTCACCTGAAGCAAATCTATAGTAGCTCAGGTCTCTCTTCACTACAATGGAAATAAACCTTCGTTTGTGGTTCTTATCCATGCAGATAAGAACCATTGTGAGGCTTATCAGGTGCCTATAGAGTACATAGCATAACCAGCCTCTCCTCTTACCTGAGATCTCTAGGTTCTGCTACAACACCAATAATTCCACTGGGCAATAATTCCACCGGCACCCACTCCAGCACAACAGCTGTTCCTGAATCTTGAGATGAAAAGCAAATCCAGTTACCCATGTACCAACCAAGTCCCAATATCCTTTCATACCCAATTTCAAGGCAGAGTGATTCTTTTAACAGCTTCATTAAAACCTTGATTGGGTTGAAAACAATGACAGGGCATTGGCTGCAACTGTACAAACCTCAACAGTGTAATTATAGTACAGCAGAGAGAGAAATGGATTTTCTAGTGGACTCATTAGCAATGTTTCTTCATCCATTCTTTTTTTTTCCCCCACTCTTCCTTGAATGTGTCCTGACTGTGACCAGCAGGAGGAGTTAGGGCCAATGACTTCTCTATTTTCTGAGGAACTCTTTCCCTTGTTGATATATTTCACAGGCAAAGCACTCCTAATTATACTTTTCACTGGTAACCGTTCAACTAGAACTGCTGAATCCTCCCTGGCCCGGCACTATTGGTGAAATGTAAAAGTAGTCTGTAGGCACCAAACTCTTTCTTTAATGAGGCTGGCTCAGTGAATGCCGGACATCTCTCTTTTAAGCTTTCGCACACCAATTTGGCTGATTGTGCATGGTGATGAAGCACTTAATGACTTTGAAATTTCCAATGCCCCCTCCCCCATTTCCCACCACCACACACACACACACACACTTACGTTAAGACAAACATTACCTGTGTTGTTTGGACAATGTTGTTTTACAGTGTTCTTCTACTTAACTGAACATCTTCAAATGGGAAAGGACCTTTGATGGGAATGAGATAGGACCACCAAATTACCACTGAAAAGCAATGAAGTAATCTGTAAAACCTGTAAAAGGGAACACACTTGCTTGGGCTGCAATTCAGGTGGTCTTCCTTGATCAGGACAGTGCTTAAGTAGGTGTTCAACTCTCAGCAGTTGTTTAAGGGCTGTCCAAATTCCGCAGGCTATAAAATCAAGTTGAGATTTAGTAGAAGTGAGATTTAATGTGAGAGAGGAGGTTGGTTAGCAAGGGTGCCATTTTGGGAGGGTTTGGAGGTAGGCATCAGCTATGCCTACTGGGAGACTGCTTGTTCTCCTTCCCATTTCCCTGACGATCAGGGAGCAAGGGGACAGTACATGGCTTGTGTGCATTCCTTTCACTCCTGGCTGGTGAGGGGAAGCAGCAGATGAGTGATTGGCACAAGATGTATACTTTCCCCTCATTCCCTGACAGTCAGGGGAATGGGAAGAAGAGCAAGCAGTGTCCAGGTACACATAGCTGCTGTCCCCACTCCCAAAATGGCATCCTTGTCCTTTAGGATATGGTCTGTTGGAGGCTTTTCCATTGAAGTTCATGGATTTCAGTCAGCCCTAATGTAGAGGCATGAGTAAAGTAAAAGTAAACCTGGGGCCAGATCCTCTGCTGCTGTAGATTGGCCCCAGTAGAGTTAGTGGCACAATGGTGGTTTATACCAGTGGAGGTTCTGGCTCACCTATAAAAAATCACAAATATTACCATCCCCTGCTCAAAACCTGCATGCCCCACCTTTATCCATTCCAAAACTGTTTCCTATGTGGGGTGGGTGCCATTTCCCAAGACTTCTCTTTTTATAATATTACACCCACATGCTATGGTAAACAACATATATTTATGTAGACAGAAGGACAGACAACCTCTAAAGGCCTCAACTGAGATCAGGACCCCATTGTGCATGATACTGGTCATATGTAGAGAATAAGAGGCAGTCCTACTTTTGAAGAAATTACAGTCTAAATAGACAGGACAGAAAAAGTGGGAGAAGAAACATTACTCCTACAAATACAGAATTGAAACACAGGGAAACTATGTGGCTTCCCCAAGGTAATTCAGGAAATCTGTGGCAGAGGAGGGAACTGGACTCAGGTCCAGTGCCCAAAGTCAAATCTTTCTTCTGAATAAAATAATATTCACATAAAATACACAGGTGACTCTATATATTTAAAAGCCTTTGGAAGGAATTTCAGACACACAGAAGGTTTTGTGCAGTGGGGAGCTTTGATTCTCAGCATGGGCAGAGAGCCATAAGTTAGCTCAGCTTGAGCAATAGCTATACTACTAATTTTATCATGTTGGCTTGGGCTGAGCTAGCCTGAGTCTGTCTACCTGCCCTGGTAATTGTACCTTTCAGATGCTGCATAGACACTTTCCTAAGTGATTTAAGCACACAAGTCCCTTGCAAAGCTCACTGTACTTATATTCGTGTTGGACCTCCCTAGACCAGCACTCTGTCGTCTGGCAACATCTGTGGCCTAGCATGATTTTAGTTAGCCAGATGATCACTTATCATCAGTGTGGCCAAGTTTCCCACAGCCACCAGTCCTGGCTCTCTGTGTTCTGTGCTGTTATTTTGCTGTAATTTATCCCTAAATATCTTCTCAGAGCCTGGTAAGCAATGGAAATGTTGGTAATGCTGCTCAACAATATTGACCTCCCATGGTCTGTCAAATTCTCACGTTAGGCACCAATCAGGGCCTGAGGGTGCCAGACCAGAGAGGTTTAACCTGTACTACGTTGATAAGTAAACCCAAGCAAAATTTTCCAAGCCATGTGGCTTAGACACTGAAGAAATGCAGATTTGTTCACCTTGAAACTATTTGCATATTTGACCCAAAATTTCCAGCCATGGAAAAGGTTTTTCAGTGAGAGCCAATGGGGAGTTAATATAGCCCTCTCTATAACCTTATGGGCATTTTTAGGGCACTTCCCTTAGGATGGAGGAGACCTATGTTTGAATCCCTACTCTGGTACTGTGACTTGACCTCAAATCTTGCTCCTCTCTTCACCCCGAGCATCCTCCCAGGCTTCAGGTTGCTTCCAGTGTTTCCTGCTTAAGTTTTTGAGCTATGTATAAATATCCACTGAGACAAAGATCATGAGACTGTAGCCTGGTGTGGAAAGCTCTCCACCTCCCAAATGAATGCCTTCAGCCCCAGGCCATAGAGTTGTTCTTGGACTCTCTATTTGGCTTAATAAATATTTAAGCTGTTTGGTGTGTATAACTACTTCAGTAGAAGGACTTGAGAATAATTATCTTACTAAACAGCAGCTGAGGTGCTTGCCTGGCTGGGGTAGGCATCTGAGTTTCCAGTTCCTGCTCTAGGGCAGACCTTCAAACCTGGGCGTCCTAGGTCCAAGACAAGCACACTTACCCCTTGTTTGGGTCTAAAACACACATACATGTCTGGTTTTTGGCCCCAAAGGGACTCTTCCAATTTACTGACAATTCTCAAATATTTTCAGAAGTAACTCAAATGTTTTCCCAATTATTTCCTGTGTTTGGTGACTGATCCAGGAAATCAATTATTTGCCCAACTCACATAATTAGCACTACGGAACCTTACAGAGTTCTCTGATTTGACAGGAGTTCCATTTCTGCAAAAAAAATGACATACATACATGTGCAACTGTGTGTCTCACTAAGGTAAACGAGCATGCAGAAGAACAGCTCAGTGCCTCAGTAAACACCCAGCCAAATAGGTAAGTGGCATCACCACAGATAAAGTCCAACTAATTGTGTAAGTAAGGACGTGTGCAATACAGCTTCACACGCCATCTTGTTCAAGGGCTTCTGCTTCTAGTTATTTGTCCTTACCAGTTATGAACATTGGCTAATTTTGTCCCATTTGAGAAACATGGTGTTGGCCTCTGCACCAGCTGGTCCATCCGGTTTATTGAAATATTGGGAATAATAAGTAGAGTTAACAGCTTTTATTTTTTTAATTCAAAAGGAGATTTTCAAGTGCCATCTCTAAATGTTACTGAAAGCAGCAGCTGCGCTGGAGTGTATTTAAAAGCAGGCTCTCTCTTCTGCTTTGTTTGGAAGAATGAAGAAAATGAAAGCACTAATGAAGGGGCTGTCTGGATGTGACAAGGAGGACAAGAAAGATTCTGCTGGTGGGAGCATTAGTTGGACAGAGAAGATAAGAGCCAGAAAGACAGCAAAAATACAAGACAAAATAGCTCATATACTTTGTGTTCTTCTCAGGTTGTATTAACTTGGCCTTTGTTCTGTACCCACTGGTGTTAAATATAGGACAACTGTGAATAAAGCAATAAATACAGCTCTGGGGTTTCAGTGACATCAAAGCCACTTAACTTTGACCCTTGCTTTATTATCCTTTCATTGGAAGCCCTTGATGGGCTATTTATAGCCTTGTAATTCACAGATACTTACCCTGACATTGCATTTCCTGCCTGTTGATTCGAGAATGCTGGACTAGCCCTGCTGAATGACAGCATTTTGCATGACCCTGTGATCCTGTGATACAGTTTCAGGTGAGAAAGAAAATTCCCCTGCAATGGCTATATTTTTATAAGATGAACTCTGCCCTACTTTTTATTAAAGGGACACTGACCATTACATCACATTTCTGGCTGACATCACTTGAAGTTCTGACAGAGAACATTAGAAGAAAAATAGTTTCTCTTTTCAGTGGTTTAACTTTGATCACACTAGAGCAGCACTCTTTCGTACAGCAATTTCCCTTCCCACTGCTTCAGTGGGTCCCTCTGAGCCAAACAATGAAATCACAAACAGTTCTCAGGGAGACTGTGAAGGCATTGTACCTGAAAACCCACCTATAAAAAAATTAAGGATCAATGAAGTTGACAGCACTGTGCTAAAGGATCACAAATCAGAAGGCAGCAGCCCTGCTTAAAAGAGTGCTAGATACTTCATAAATATCTATATAATTACAGAGCAAGGCCTAGTGTGCTTTTTAAGCTCAACCCTGAGCAAAGATTAATGAAGTAGACAGTCCTTGGAGTGTCCCCTAACAATTAACATACCTTATGTTCTCCTTACTCCTCAGTAAGGGTGGAGACTACAGGCTCCTGCCTGGTTCCCAGCTCCCTGCCGCTTGTGGGACTTGGGAAACCAACCAGCTCATGGCTGGTCAGTTTCCCAGGTCCCTCAAGTGGTGGGGGGCTGGGAAACAAGTGGCAGCCTGGTTCCTGGCTGCCCTGTGCTGGTGGGAACCAGGAAACTGACCAGGCATGAGCTGGTCATTTTCCTGGGTCCTGCAAGCAGCAGGGCGCTGGGAAACAGGCTGCCATGGGCTGATCAGTTTCCTGGGTCCCACAAGCAGGGGGGAGATGGGAACCAGGCTGCCCCCTGGTTTGGCTCCCCACCATTCTGGGAGCCAAGAAACTGATCAGCCCAATTTCCCAATTCCTGCAAGCCCAGGTGGTCCAGGAACCAGGGTGCACCCTGGTTCCCTTCTTCCCCTGTTCTGACTTCCGCAAAAATTTGAGTCGTGGAAGTTTACTGTATAACTCAAAGGTTTACATTATAACTTATGTAATATTGTTGATATGATATTCTTTACATTGTCAACATTTTTTTATTTCCATGACACTTCCAAATAACCACGTAACTAGACTTTCACTATTATAATATTTTAACTGTCAAATATGTGTCCAACCTAAATTCACAAACATTTGCTGGAAAACCACTAATGATAGGCACCTTTCAAATCCAGAACAAAGAGCTGGTCCTTGCCCAGTAATAACCTTGGTGGGTTTACGAATAGGGCAACTTTTCTCCTCCTGAATCTCAAAGGCAAATATTGGCCTTTTCCATGCTTCAGTGGTAATGATTCTTGTGCTAACAGCAGGGAAATGGATTATAAAAGTTGCCTGGTAAATGAATGCTTATGTCGCTGTGCTAAAGACCTATAACAGTTTTCAGAAGGAGCCAAGAGGTGAACAGTCTGGATCTCAAAACAAAGCTTTTATAGCAATATAGACAGCTCTTCACCACAACTTATGTTTAATTAAAGGAAGACACAAGACCCAGGAATGTTCAGGGCAGTCACCTGGAAAGTAGAAAGTAATCTGTCAATTATTCAGCTGATGCTGAAAGCTGAATACTTGATGTTACAGCTGATACACCAGATATCTAACTCTTCATGGAATTCCTCTGTTGTTGTCTAAGACTACATTTAAAAGTACATTGCAAATTTAAAATTTAGATTCTGAGCACAGCCTTCTGCATGACCCTGAAATTATTTTTATTTGTACTACAGTAATGCCTCCCGCCTCCAGCTGAGGTCACAATACTATTGTGATAGGTGCTGTACAGAACTAGTATGAGATACTATGCATTCCAAAGAGCTTAAAATATGAACAGAGAAAGGAATCATTATTCACATTTTACAGACAGGTGATGGAGGCAGATAGAGATTCCATGCCTGGATCAAGGCCGTCCAGGAAGTCCTTCACAGAGCCAGAAGCTGAACCAAGAAAATTCCTGAGTCTCCATCCAGTTCCTTAGTCAAATTGTCTCTGATTTGTCTGAAATGCACACACCCTATGCCAGTCTTATTTCCTCAGATGCCCATTCTGGTCACTAGACCATGGACCAGTAAGTTGGAATCTCAGTTAGGCTGGCATGAGGTGGAGAAGGCAAAGGAAGCAGCTTGTCTGGCACTTGGTGATTCAAAGGGGGCTGGGGCTCCCAGCCACCACTATTTGCCCAGCCACAGCAGCCAGAGACTCATGCACTTAAATCTCCACTAAAGTGTCATGTGAGGCACTGCAGAGCCCCATGAGCAGCACAGAGGGCATGGTGCTAAGGTCTGCTGCTCCAGACCACCCCTTCCACCTGAGACTCCACCCTTTCCAGAGTGTGGAGCCAGGATCCACATTCACCTCCAGCATCTGCTGTGTCTGGTAGTGATCCTGAATTGCATGGTACTCAAACTGAAAACATAAATAATTAATACAGAGAACTGGCCATTTCAGGTGCTGCATCAGTATGTGGTGATACATCATCATCACAACCGACTGTCAGGACCTCCCTGGCTCTGCAGCTACCCGAGGCTGAGCACCACTCTTTTAGATTTGGAGAGAGTCAGCCGTTGTGCTTCCCAGGACAAAGACTGGAGCTTCAGAGTTCAGCAGTGATGCTTGTCTGAATTGCTGAGATAAGAACGTACTTGCTCTGCTTACAGTATACTTCAGGGGAATGAGTTTCACTGTGTTAGTGAACCTATTCGTGATTTGTATTGTGTATAGTGGTAGTGTCCAAAGGCCCCCTGTCAGGACTGGGGTTTCATTGTTCCAGGCACTACAATCTATACTGAACCCAGAAAAGGCACAACAGTGGAATGGAAGAAAGGGATGCAACACACAGTGATCAAGGTGTTGGTGGGCACTGGCTGTTGTCTGAGCTATGTCTACACTACAAGTTAGGGGTGTGATTCCTTGCTGGGATTCTCACACTAACCGTCCTTGGGCTAGTGCCAATATAAATAGCAGTACAATCATAGCAGCAGGGGTACCAGCAGCAGAGGTGCAGTACAAACCCTCTGCCTTCAGTCTGGTTTAACTTGGCGCTGCTAAGCCATGAGTGTACTGCCAGACTACCACAGCTACACTGCTGTTTATACTTGTGCCAGCTTGATGAAACCTGGTGTGTAGATGTGTACGTGAATAGGGGAATCACATTCCTAGCTTGTAATATAGACGTAGGCTGAGTTCCATCAGTCTTTTACTTAGGAGGTCAGGGATGGGGTGAAGGAGAATGGGAGAGAGAGAACAGATAGGAACAAGGAAGTGGGGAAAGACACTGAGGGGGAGATATTTCATGGTGCATTTTTAATCATAGAATCATAGGGCTGGAAGAGACCTCAGGAGGTCATCAAGTCCAACCCCCAGCACAAAGCAGGACCAATCCCAACTAAATCACACCAGTCAGGGCATTGTCAGAAAAACCTCTAAGGATGGAGATTCCACCTCCTATTTAGGTAACTTATGACAGTGCTTCATCACCCTCCTGGTAAAATAATTTTTCCTAGTACCCAGCCAAGCCTCGCTTGCTGCAATTTGAGACCATTGTTTCTTGTTCTGTTATCTGTCACCATTGAGAGCGCCCTCTCTCCATCCTCTTTGCAATCACCCTTCAGGTAGTTTTAGGCTGCTATCAAATACATCCTCACCCTTCTCTTCTGTAGGCTGTATAAGCCTAAATCCTTCAGACTCCCCTCACAGGTCATGTGCTGCAGCCCTCAGATAATTTTTTTGCTCTCCTCTGGATTGTCCCCAATGCGGCCACATCATTTTCATAATGGGGGGCCCAGAATTGGACATACAATTCCAGATGTGGCCTCACCATAGGGTTGCAGATAACAGAAAACTAAATGGACTAGGTATAGACTAAATAATGTCACTGTACAAACAAGAGAGAGGGGCTAGTTGGACAGATCAGGCCTCTGCAGATGAACACTTTGAAGAAGTTTGTTCACTGAAACTATGTGTGAAAAGACAGTAGAACCCTGCTTGTTTGAACTCTACCATCTGTGGCCTAATTGCTTTATTGCCAGGGGGATTTATATAACTAAATGCATACCAGAAAGTGGAGAATATTAATAGAAAGGTAATATTTCCTACAGGATCACGTCTCTTCTTCTATATAAACTATAATAGATCTATAGAGAGCATGCACAGTTAAATCAGAGGTTGTACAGAGGAAGGCCACAGCACAATTTTTTGATCACAGTGTATTCTCACAAAGAATAAGTCACTAATATAAATTCTAAAATGTGTCTCCAATACAGTAAAAGAGTATAACTCAGGTCGAACTAGAAGCTGGTGTCTTCTCCCCTTTTTTAAATAGTGTGTGTGAATTTACTTCTTGAAAAGCTTGCTGGCCTGACGGCCTTCTAGAGAGTTGATTTAAAATGTAAGTGTGAGATGGTCAGAGGCCTCAGAATTGGATCTGCTAGACCATCTGGTTGGGCTTCCAAGGTTCTTGCTTCTTCAAAGTCCCATTTCAGTTTGGGGGTTCCAAAATCCCTGTTGTGGAACTAGGGCTACTGTTTCCATACTCCCAGTTTCAAGACAGGATGTCTGAAAGCCCTGGTGTACCTGGACCCAGGGCAGTCTAAATGTTTGGGCTAGCCTAAACCCATGGACAGTATGGCCTCCACAGCATCTTGATAGATGTGGTAGCAGGTTTCTGATACACTCAAGCATGTGTTCCAGCAGAAACTAGTCAATACAGACATGTTGCTGTGGCTCACTGTTTTGGTTCCAAGGAATCGGAATTTTCTGGTGGAAAAAAATTTCACTGGAAAACTTCTCTCCTGCTCTCATGGACATACCCAGCAAGGCTTTGTGTCAAGTGAGATGCTGAATTTGATGAAACTGATAACTCCAACTCTTACATAGTTTTTCAACAGCACATGTCAAAGCATCTTATAAATGGAGGGTGGTATCTTTATCCCATTTTACAGATGGGAAAACAAGGTGACTTTTGTTTAACTTGATCTGAGATCATCAAAGTCACTTCAATTAGATTACCAACAACCATCGGTTGTCATGGCAACCTTTGGTCATCCCTCATCTAAGTTATCTTCAGCTGGATGCATGATACCAACTTAGTGGTGTAAGGCTGTGCATCCCATCACCTGTCACATGAGCTATATGATGTCCTCTTGACAATCTAATGTGAAAACTTCCCTCCAGGACAGCCACTGAAGCCAGCAGAGATATTATGGTGTACCTGAAAGTGGAATTTAAAACAGTAAATAATGACCAACCCCCAAGATGCTGGGTAAGGACCAGACTCTCTAAGTTGAGACTGCAAATTGCTGCTGGCTTTTTATTTTATGTGAAATATTTTGCCTGTGGGCATATAATGGCTCCTGTGATAGGGTTGTCTGCTGCTACTGAGACTGAGGCTTTTAGAGCTAAAGGTGATGAGGAACTGTTTCAAGCCCTGAAGCAATTTGGTAACACAGATCACTGCTAGCTTTACTCAGTTTATTAAAGAGAAAATTAAGGGATGATTCGATCAGTCTTTATGTATCAACATGGGAAAAGAAATGTGATAAGAAAGGTCTCTTTAATCTAGCAGACAAAGGTATAGTGAGAGCCAATGTCTGGAAGTTGAAGCTAGACAGATTCAGACTAGAAATAAGGTGCTATTTTATTTAAATTTTGTTAACTTATTTTTAATAGAAGAGTAATTAAACCTGGAACAACTTAGTAGAGGCTGCTATGGATTCTCAATCACTGAAAATATTTAAATCAAATATGATGGGGTTTTTTTCTTCTAAATGATAGGCTCTTGCTTAAACAGAACAGAATAATCTTCTGGCTGTGTTAAACAGAAGGTTAGATGTGATAATTCCCTCTGCCTTCATAGTCTTCGTTGATCTAATCACTACAGGAGCACAAGCAGCATCCATCATGGTAAAGGTACAATATACATTCTTCCCAGACTGGGAGCCAATCCTACATGTCAGAATTTCACAGCTCCTCAATTTTCCCATACAGACCGCCATTTTGTTACAACACCATGCTGGTGTCAGTGGTGGGGATCATGCCTGGAACCTCTGGATGTAAAAATAGGAACATTTACTCTTAAAACTACATGACCAGCTTCATTAACTGTGAGCAGTAGCAGACTATCATTTATTGATTACAGCCCAGCTCACTATGAAACTTCTACTGAAACTTGTGCCCTGATGAAAATGGGATTGTTAGAATAATACGGTTGGAGGAGCTCTCAGGAGGTCATTGAGTCCAACCCCCTGCTAAAAGCACGATCAATCCCAACTAAATCATTCTAGTCAGGGCTTTGTCAATCCAGGATTTAAAGAGCTCTAGGGATGGATATTCCACCACTTCCCTACGTAACCCACTCCAGAGCTTCACCACTCTCCTAAGCTATGTCTACGTTACAGAGCTCGTTCGAAAGAAGCCCTTCTGGAAAATTTCTTCTGCAAGAACTTCTTTCAAAAGAGTACGCCCACACACAAAAAAGTGGATGAAGAGAGTGATCTGCTCTTTTAAAGGAGATGGTCCACACAGAAAGAACAGGCCAGGGATCGAAAAATCATGTGCCATGAGGACTGCTTTTTTGAAAGAAGGGCCCTGTGTAGCATCTACATACATTTTCTTTCAAAAGAAGATTTTGAAAGAAGGCGTTCTTCCTGAAACAGGAGTGGGGGAGCACTTTCGAAAGGACCACCACATTCTTTCAATTTACCTTTGAAATAACTTTTTTAGTGTGCAGACACTCTGCTGTATCTTTTGAAAGATCCTCTTTCTTTTGAAAAGTCTTTCAAAAGAACTTGCTAATATAGACACAGCCCTAGTGAAATAGCTCTTCCTAATATCCAATCTAGACTTCCCTCATTGTAACTTGAGACCATTGCTTCTCTTTCTGTCATCTATCATCACTGAGAACAGCCTCTCTCCATCCTCTATGGAACTCCCCTTCAGGTAGTTGAAAGCCAGTATCAAATCCCACCCCTCATCCCCCACCTAAATACACACACACACATGCACACACACACTTCCCTTCTATAGATGAAATATGTGCAAATCCCTCAGCCTCTCCTCATATGTCATGTGCTCCAGCCCCCTAAAAATTTTGTTGTCCTCCACTTGACTCTTTCCAGTGCATCTACATCCATTCTGGAATGGGGGTCCCAGCATTAGAAGGAATAATTCAGATGTGCCCTCATCAGTGCAGAATAAAGGGGAATAATCAGTTCCCCAGATCTCCTGGAGATGATCCTGCTAAGATACCCCAGTATGACTTTTCTTTTTTGGCTACAAGGGCACATTATTGGCTCATATCCAGCATCTTATCTACTGTAATGTCCAAGTCCTTTTCTGTAAAACTGCTGTTTAGCCAGTTGGTCCCCAGCCTATAGCTGTCCTTGGACTTCTTCTTCTTAAGTGCAGGACTTTGCACTTGTCCTTGTTGAACCTCATCAGATTGCTTTTAGCCTAATCTTCCAATTAATGTTGGTCACTCTGGACCCTATTTCTTACCTCCTGTGTATCTACTTCTCCCACTAGTTTAGTGTCATCCACAAACTTGCTGAGAATGCAATCGATCCCCTCATCCAGTTCATCAATAAAGATGTTGAACAAAATTGGCCCCAGAACTGACCCTTGGGGCACTCTGCTTGATACCAACAGACAGCCAGACGTCAAGCTGTTAATCACTACGCATTGAGCCCAATGATCTAGTCAGCTTTCTATCCACCTTACCATCCATTTATCCAATCCATACTTTCTTAACTTGTTGTCAAGAATACTGTGGGTGACTGTAAGAAAAGCTTTTCCAAGTTCACGGTATAACATATCCACTGTCTTCCCCATATCCACAGAGCCAGTTACCTCATCATAGAAGGCAATCAGTTTGGTCAAGCATGAATTGCCTTTGTTGAAGCCATGTTGACTTTTTCTGATCACTTTCCTCTCTTACAAGTGCTTCAAAATGGATTTCTTGAGGATCCCCTCCGTTATTTTCCCAGAGACTAAGGTGAGGCTGACAGGTCTGCAGTTCCCCAAATTCTCCTTCTTCCCTTTCTTAAAGATGGACACTACATTTGCCTTTTTCCAATTGTCCAGCACCTCTCCGATTGCCACAAATTTGTCCTATGAGTGCTGGATGAATTCTACAAAGCTGCATATAGAGTTATGCTTTTTCAAGATAGAAATGTTATACAATTACCTGTTTTAAGAGACAATCCCCAAATGTCCGTTTGTTCCATCAGTAAGAGGCTACCTGAGTTAGACAACTGATAACTGTTGTTCCTTGGAATTATTTGTATGGAATCTTCTGTTAAAGATGCTTCTAAAACTGCATAATCATTAAAAGCTGCATGGGTGTGTGAATACTTAGTTCAAACTAATTGGCATAATCCCCTTCTGCATTTTCATGATCTGGGCTACATCTACACTAGCCCCTTCCTTTCAAAAGGGGCATGGTAATGAAAGAGGTCAGAAGATGCTAATGAGGTGCTGCCATGAATATGCAGTGTCTCATTAACATAATGGCAGCCACGGCGATTTGAAAGTGCCGGTTTTGAATCGTGTGCTGCCCATGTAAATGGGAGCCTTTTGAAAGGACCCCCAGTCTTCGAAAGTCCCTTATTCCTAAAATCAAATAGGAAGAAGGGGCTTTCGAAGGTTGGGGGTTCCTTTTGAAAGGCCCTCATCTACACAGGTGGAGTGCAACTCGAAAGCAGCACTTTCGAATTGCCATGACTCCCATTATGCTAATGAGGTGCTGCATATTCATGGAAGCACCTCATTAGCATCTTCCGACCTCGCTCATTACCATGCCCCTTTCAAAAGGAATGGACAAGTGTAGATGCGGCTCTGGTGATATATTTATCTTGGTTAAGACCCTTCAAAAAATTGGTTGATGGTGTCTGAGTAATATTCCAGATAGAAACAATTCCACAGACTGTGCCAAATATTATATAGGAAATGAACTCTTTCCATCTTCATACACTCAATTACATGTCCCTGGAGGCAGCTGTCTTGACATACCTTAATGAGAGGCCACTCTGCATTTTACATCTATACCTTGAAGCTATACTGAATACTAAATATATGAATAATATTTCTTACGTTTTTGTTTAAAAACACCAGCCGGCACTTTTGGAACAGGTCTAAATAATGGGTGAACTTACACAAAATGCATGTTTCAAGAGTGTCTTAAGACTATGAAGAAACCCACAATAAAGACTGGAAAATTCATAGCTCTCACAGAACATTACCATATGCCCTCTGATGCCTAGGAACAAGACAAAGCATTCAGAAAGTAGTTAAGCTCATGACATATTGGACCAAACACTGGAGCACAGATGGCACATTTACCAAAAATTGAGAACTTCACTTCTGTCCTTACTTTTGGTTGGTTACATTCCCAACTGCTCTGCTATTGTAGGCCTGTCTCTGTGGGAAGCTCTCCAAATTGGAAAAGGAGAAAAATGTGTCATTAGCCTGATCCTTACTATATGGCCCTGATCCAAAACACATTGAGATCAGTGCAAGGATTGTACTTTATTTCCATGTGTTTTCACCAGGAAATGTGTAAATGTCAGAATTACAGGGAATGTGACATGGGGCTGGCACCAAGGTATATTATATGCATCTCTGAGCATACCTATCAATAGCACCCTGCAAACAATAAAATTATAATTAAACTCCATTACAGGCCCTTATACATGAATGGCTCCAGTGTGCTTTGTGGTCTGGAAAAATCAGGGTGGATGAAGAACATTTCTATTCACAGAAGCCATGCACCTCTGTAGTCCTTGTTTTCCCTTATGTGCAAGGACTGATAGGCTACGGCTATGCTAGAAGCCTCTGTTGGCAGATGTTTCAGTTGGAAGAGATTTTCTGACAAATCATTTGTCGACAGCATGGCCATACACAAAAGCAAATGAAAAGAGCAATCTGCACTGTTGATAGAGTGGCCTGATTCCCCAGCCACTCTTTCAAGAAAACAGCCAACCGGAAGCACAGTCAACAGGGCTGTCCAGTACACTGGAAGCCTTGTCTGTCAATAGAAGGCCCTCTATAGCATCCACACAGCTTTTTTGTCAACAGAATCTGTCAACAAAGGCTTTCTTCCTCATCTGGGAGAGGCAGAAGGCTGTCCGCAGAAGTGCTGACTTTTGTCAACAGATTGTCGACCAAATGCATTTTGCATGTGGACATTCAGCAAGTTTTGTTGACAAAACTCTGGTTTTCTCAAAAAAAAAAAAAACCTCACTAGCGTAGCCATAGGTATAGGGTCCAGTACCAGTACTGATATTAACCATTCCCCCAGAGGGAGCAATCTTCTGCACATTGGCTGGCCCTTTACAAGGGGGAAGAACATAAGCAGTGATCCTCATGATCCTTCCTTTCATCCTACTTGGCAGTCACTCACTAACAAGTAGGACGTCTTCATGTCACCCCCTCCTATTTGTGAGTCTGTTGATGGCTGGCCAGACCAGTTCTGGAGCCTCAAGCCTTGTCACAGGAGGTCAGGTGTCGGTAGCTGTTGGAAGGGTGTGGGCAGTTTTTGCCACTCTTTTCCACCTCTCCTCATCTGCACTCTCAAATTGCACCACTCCCTCATGGACTACCTCTCTTCACTGGGATGGCCCAGGGCAAGGTTCTTGTAACTGTCGACACCAATGTTGCCCTTTTCCATATGTGCCTTCAGCATGTCCTTACATCATTTCCTCTAGCCTCCAGCACTCCTCTGTCCTTCCTCCAATTCAGAAAACAGAATGGCACAGAAGCCACGCTCTCTCTGCACAGCAAGGGCTATGTGCATGTGGCCCTTTAAGGCCTCACAGTTTTTTTGTTTTTTTGAGTGGTGAACAACCTTGGCATCTTGCCAAGCTTCCAGCTCTACTCCTTTCAATTGGCCTGTTGACAACCCCAAGTTCCATTGCCACTTCAACTGCCTAAATTATTTGTCATGTTCTGGTTTCTATCTAGTGTTGCTGCCTGCTGTTAAGCAGCTTCTGTGATTCACCTCAGAGGTCAATGCAATTTCAATGGTGGATGAAGAGAGTCTAGCTGATGTTTGTTTATAAAACTCAAAGGGATTGTTCAGGTTGAAATATTTGGGACCACATTCTGTCCTAATATTAGTCAGAAGGAGTTGCCTTTGTTCAGAGATAGGATGAATTTGTCCATCTTCTGCACTGGTATGTAAAAATGGATAAAAGATAAGCTCAGAATGTTACCCTTCAATGAAAAAATTTTATGTTAACTGTGTTCTAGAAGCCACACGATGGAAATTATAAACATATATTTTAGATTTATCTATGCAAAGTTTTTACACACTCTTAAAAGCTGTAGTTGGCATGGTTTGTTTATTGCATCATGTATTTGACGGACTGGGAATAAGTGTATAACTGCTAGTCTCTTTCCATTGAAATTGCTACATCATAGAGCTGCTCAAGAAATTTTCACAAAAATATCCCTCACCAAAAATGAAGAGTTTAATCTAAATGGGGGGAAAATGTAACAGGGAAAAATGTCAGTTTAGACAGCATTTTCTTATTTTCCAACATGAAAATTGTAAACATAATGACTACGTCTACACTAACATTCCTCTTTCAAAAAAGGCATGCAAATGAAGGATATCAAAAATGTAAATGAGGTGCAGATTTTCATATCTGGCACCTCATTTGCATATTCTTTTTTGAAAGAGCTTCTTTTGAATGAAGAAAAACAGTGTGGATGTGGCTGTTTTGAAAGTAAACCCTATCTTTGAAAGATTTCTTCCTAAAAAGAAGTAGGAAGGATTCTTTCGAAGATGGCATTTACTTTCAAAAGAGCTGTCTACACTGCTTTTCTTCTGCTGAAAGAATAATATGCAAATGAGGGACCAGATATGTAAATCCACACCTCATTTGCAATTTTGATTTCCTTCATTTGCATTCCTCTTTCAAAAAAGGCACACAAATGAAAGAAATAAAAAATGCAAATGAGGTGCAGATTTACATATCTGGCGCCTCATTTGCATATTTCGAAAGAAGAAAAGCGGTGTAGCTGCAGCTCTTTTGAAAGTAAACTCCATCTTCTAAAGAACCCTTCTTCCTATTTTTTCAATATGCAAATGAGGCAACAGCTATGTAAATCTGCACCTCATTTGCATTTCTGGTTTCCCTGGTTTGCATGCCTCTTTTTAAAGAGGAATGCGAGTGTAGACACAGCCATTTTGACCTTCCAAAATACTTTGGCCATTTCTACACAGGCTACTTCCTTCAGAAGTGGCATGCTAATACATGGAGCAAAAGATGCTAATGAGGCACAGATACAAATTCCCCACACCTCATTAGCATAATTTCACATGATTTGGAGTCTGGAAGACCATTCTTCTGGACTCCAAAATGCCGTGTAGAAACATTTGGGAAGAAGGGGCCTCTGGAAAAAGGACTTCCTTCTGGAAGCCAACCTGGGGCCTCACTTCTACACAGCATTTTGCAGTCCAGAAGAATGGTCTTCCAGACTCCAAATCACGTGACATTATGCTAATGAGGTGTGGGGAATTTGCACCCATGCCTCATTAGCATCTTTGGCTCCATGTATTAGCATGCCACTTCTGAAGGAAGTGGCCTGTGTAGAAATGGCCTTTAACTGAAAAAGCTCCAATTTTTTTTAGTTCAGCATTTTAAGAATTGAAATATTTTGGCGCATCTTGTTCCACAAAAATGTTCGCTATTTTGAGTATTTGCTCTGTTTTTGGCATGAAAAGAAATATCAGAATTTGCTGTAGGATAGAAACTCCATTTTCCACACACGTCATTGCAAAATGCCTCTTAGTGATTTACCGAAGCAAACATTCTACCACTGTGTAGGAAAGTACATCACTGTATAATAAAAGGGATAAAGCTTTTTGGATGTTTATCTTTTTGCCACCTTTTAGGAAGTAGTTATGCATGGCAAAAAGCCTGTGTCACCAGTGTGAGGTCATATGTCTTAGTGCCAAAGACTCTTATTGGCAGTTCTTTCACAAAATAAAAGGAAAACTAGTGAAAATATCAATCATAAACAGTGCAGGACATGCTGTAGGTATAGGGAATACTTGTTGTGTATTATCAACATACAATATAGCCCAAGCAGCTGCTGTGCAGGATACTCCACCTACTCCCCATTATGTCTGATACCTAATTTGGAATGGCCACATCTGGAAGGGAGATCAAACTTCATTGGCACCTACTATTTGGACTCCTTGCTGAGGCTATAAATGAGCATGTTACCTAATGACCAGTGAGCATCTGTGATGGTCACATTTCCACTAGGAATTGGACTACCAAACCAGAATGCCAGAGACTACCAAACTTGCTTCATAGTTGCCACCATATTGGAACCAAGAGATCTGCTAGAAGATGAAAGGGGGACAAGTTGGCAACCCCTTCACTTACCTGAGTCATTGGACTGAACAAAGAAAAGAAAAGGATTCTATATAGAGTAATCCTACATGGGGACGGAGGTGAAATATTAGTTCATGTCATTTTTAATGTTTTTAAAATCCCTCCTTTCAAAAGTGGACCCTAAATTCTGGGTGACTCAGCTTTAAGGGATCAGCTTCAAAGACTTGGTTGTCCCTTTGGACCTTCAAAAACTGAGGTACATAAAGCTAGTGTGAACTTCAAGTGGCCCACAACTAATTTCATACACTGGTAGTGTTTTCTAAGGCATTTCTGCATATGCCTGAAATCCCTAGACTGTTGAAGAACTTTATGGCTCCAAACAGGGGCATGCATATTAATAAAAATTTGGAGGCTTTTTAAAGGAGCATTCTCTGTGTTCCCACGCAGAAGGAATACTTGGCTGTACCTGCCCTTCACTCCAGCTGCAGGAGCTAGCTCTCTCACTCTCACCCCACATCCCTGGGCCGGTGGAGCGTGCTTTCCCTCAGCTGCCAGAGGTACTAACTCCTCCCCACACCACAAGGAGTTCAGTGTCCCAGTCCCCCTGGCTGGGGATGTGTGCCCTTGCTTCTCCCTCTGCTCCCAGGTCCTTACTCCTTTGATAGACTATACCAGCTAGGGACTGATACCACACCCATTAGCACGGCATTAGCATATAAGTAGTGAAAAGCAGGGTTCCCTCCCTTTTTTTCCATCCATGAGCATAATAAATTTTGTTATGTCCACCAAGACATGTGTGGATACTCACCACCAGTAGAAACACATGCTGCCACCTGTGGGTGCTCTGATAACTTAGCAGCAACTCAGTCTCTCCTGAGCAGCCACCCAAACACTAAGCTTACAGGGAACACTGGTGAAGAGGAAGGATAGTCTTTGTGTAAGACAATACCCTGACAGTGTGGACATCTGGCTTCATTCCTCAATTACACTGCCTTGTGTGACCTTGGGTAAATTACTTAATCTTTCTGTATCTCTGCCAGCCCCTCTGTAACAGAGAAGTTCATTTTCCCCCAGCACACCATACGGTTGTAACGATAGAAGCATTAATGTTAGAGAGGTGCTCAGAGATTGTGGTACTGGGAATGGTGGTGATGGCCTACACATACCCCTATAAAATAGTAAGTGTATAACTGAAAGGAAGAATGTATAACTAATTGTTCTGAACTGCAACTTACCAGTAATAGTGGAAGTCAGCTGTCCTTGTACCAATAACCCCACATTAGCACTACCTGAACTAGTTACAAGGGATGGGTAAACATATGATTAAGGGTTCAGCTTGCATGATTCTCAAAACCAAGACCGAATGGACACCCAAACTTCTTATCTCAGGAGAGTTGGAACACATATGAGAGCAGATTGTTATGGTATTTCCCTTTGTGCATCAGTCTAGGACAAAAATACTATGACATCACTCTCTCTGACTATGTGTAGTTCAGCCTTCTTAGTCCTTGATCGCTAGGGGAAGCCAGTACTACAGAAATGCTTCAAAATATGGAAAAAAATGAGTGTACCTTTTATGGGGGAGGACTTTGAAATGCATTTTATTTATTTTATTAAATGAAGTCTCTAAAAATGTTTGATTCAAACCACTTTTCCCATCTTGGCTTGCTGATCGTGGTTAATATCAGAGAATCACAGAAATGGAGAGATGGAAAGGACCCTGAGAGGCCATCTAGCCATATTTCTTGAGAAGAGGCAGGATGAAGGGAACCACAATCATCCCTCACAGGTGTTTTGTCCACCCTGGTCTTCACAAACTCCTGTGATGGGGATTCCACAATCTGACTCGGAGGCTATTCCAGAGTTTATCTGCCCTTATGGTTAAAAGGTTTTTCTTCATGTCTAACTGTAATTACTCTTGCCTCAGAATAAGCCTGTTAGTACTTGACACACCAGACACAGGGAACTGATTACTATCCTTGTCCTAACAGCATTTAACCTGTCTGAAGACTAATGAGGACTTCCATTGGTCTTCCTTTCTCAGAAACTAACCAGGCCCACTATTTTTCATGTTTCCTCGAGGGTTTTCTAACCCTTTCACCAAGTTTGTTGCTCTTCTCTGCATCCTGTTAAATTTGCTCTAGTCTGTCTTAAAGTGTAGCTCAGTGCCCACCCATATGCAAAACAAGCAGCCGCATGGGGCACCATGAAGTTCGGAGCACCAAATTTCCCCAAATTTTATGGTGCCTTATGCAGCTGTATGCCACATTGGGCTCTCAGAGATCCCAGCACCATCCTCAAGCCACACGCGCCCAGCTCAGTGCTGGTCTGGCAGCGCCCACCCCCATCATGCAGCTACTCCCTCAGGATTCAGCAGAGGGCTCTGGTAGTCTGTAGCTCCATCCCTTGGCAGCCCCCTCAGTGCTCAGCACCCAGCCCCTGGTCACCAGGTGGTAATGAGTGATTCCACAGGCTGGAGGACTCAGGTGTGGGAGGGGGCATCTGCACAGCAGTTGGCTGGAGAGAAGTGGCACTTTCCCTTTAAAACACCTGCTTCTCTACAGCCAGGTGCATGGCTGCTCACTGCTTCTCCAGCCTGACCCTCCTTTCTGTCCCAGCTGCAGGGTTGCCAATGCAACTGGACCAGATGGGCCATACACTGTAACAGTAAATAGCATCTGGTTCATCTAGTCTGGAAGAGTTGGCAACCCACTGCCTCCATAGATTTACCTTCCCTCCCCTGGGAGAAGCATGCCGGTGACGGACTGCATAGAGAACCAGCACTGATAGGGACTGTTACATTGTTTGGAGTCACTGGGTTTAGGAAAAAATTGCTGGAACACAAAGAGCTGCTTTTCCATTTATTCCACCCTCCCCCCACTACAACCTAGAGCCAACCAAAATTAGGTGGGCTAATCCCCTAATAATCTAATTTAATTACTGTGACAACATCCAGATCCATCACCAGAACAACCCAATATACAAAAGGGACAGCCATGGTATGGCACCCAGAACTGGACTTACTACTCTGGTTCTAGGAAGAGCAGGACACTCTGGATACATCTACGCTATGAGATAAAACTGAATTTATTAGTATTGATTTTGTAACTCTGGAATTTATAAATTTGATTTTGACCATCCTTACTTTTCCACATGCTCCACGTAAAGTTGACTTATTGCTGCCACACTCAATTGGAAAACATTGACTATTGCAGCAGTGCATTGTGGGACTCTGTCCCACAGTTCCCTCATTCCCGTAGCATACAGGATATGTTTGCTGGTCTTTGACATAATCTTTCCACATTTCACCATCCTCTTTCCCCTCCCATGTTAAGCAAACATTCATATCCTCTTCAGTAGCACTTAGATTTAAGGCTTGATCCTTCTCCCACTGATCACCAGGACAAAACTTAGCAGTGCAGGGTAAAATATTGAAGACCAGATAAAAACTCTTCTTCTGCATCATGGCAACCTAATATACTGTATCTGAATTAGAGGTAATATGTTCCCTTAACCATAGCCAAACTGAACATAGCTCTCAGAGGGGAAGAAAAACACGTTTTGAGCTTCAAGACACCCGTCCCAGTTAGCAAGAAAAGAAAATGGCACACATATTTCCAGCTTGATAGCTGTGCCAGTCAATTTTCACAAACATAGACTCAGACGGAAAGCAATAGGAATAAAGCTGGGAGAATAGATCAAATTTTCCTGCTTACAGCCCCAAATATTCTTAAATTTAACACATTCACTGTGATTGTGTTCACACACCCATTTTGTCAT
The DNA here is from genome assembly GCF_033958435.1 of Carettochelys insculpta. NCBI lineage: Eukaryota > Metazoa > Chordata > Testudines > Carettochelyidae > Carettochelys > Carettochelys insculpta. The sequence continues at coordinate 194,776,547 of NC_134139.1, forward strand.
TTTGTTCGGTCTGCTTGGGGGGATACCTGTGAAAATGTCATTATTTTAAAAGAACTATTGTGGAATATTTACAGAAAGCCATATTAACCATTTTTTCACTGCTAATATTTGCTGTGTAATCCTGATTGTAACAGATATACAGGCCCATCTTCTAATAGAAATGGGTGACCTACATCAAGTCAAAAGATCCTGAATTTTGAATACCCAAGCTGGAGATCAGAAACAACTTGTACAATACTGTAAGCCCTCAGTTTAAACAGAGGTCGAGTCCTGGGCAACCTCCATATAAATTGAATTTTGTGTACAGTGAGGGCGTTGGGAAGATTCCTGGAATTCCCCTGGTTGGGGTAGCGGACAGCTGGGGAAAGAGGGAGTGCAGCCATGTGGCCCCTGGCTTCTCCCAGCTGGGGGGCACACAGCTGTTTGCACCGTGGTTTCTCCCAGCTGGGAGAAATTGCATCACAAGTAGCTGTGTACCTGCTGTGCTCTCCCAGTTGGGGGAGCTGGCAGCTGGAGGTGGGGTGGTTTCGATTTGCCCTTAACTCATGTTAATGTGAGTTAAGCACAAATCAAAATCGTGCTTCTTGAGGGTTTACTGTACACATTATTTGGGGACTAATTTAAATGATATCTAAATCTGAGGAAGATGACAATGTGCTCATGGTCCATTCACAAGCTGAGGCAAACATCTTTGAATGGATTACTGTGAAACATTCAGTGAGTTCTAAATAGCACTTATAACTGACATGATTTATTTACTGATTTGTATTGTCATCATGACTAGGATGCCCAGTCATGGACCAGGATGCTAGGGACCACATGAACACTGAACAAAAGATAATGCTGTGGCACACAGCAAGATAGAAACATAGAATCATAGAAATGGAAGGACCTCATGAGGTCATCAAGTCCAATGCCTTGCACTCAGGGCAGAACCAAGCACCATCTAGGTCATCTGTGAGAGTTATTTATCTAATTTGTTCTTAAGTATCTCCAATAATGGAGATTTCACAACCTCTCTAGGGTGCATCTACACTAGCCAGTTACTTTGAAGTAGCTGGCACAATGTCGAAATAGCACATGTCGTGTCTACACGTGCCATGCACTATTTCAATGTTTAAATTGATGTCAGGCGGCGAGACATCGAAATTGCTATTCCTATCTGAAGATGGAAATAGCGCCCTACTTTGACGTTCAATGTCGAAGTAGGGCGTGTGTAGATGATCCACATCCTGCTACATCGAAATAGCAGGGTCCTCCAAGGCGGCCATCAACCGAGGGGTTTGGAGACGCTCTGTCCAGCCCCTGCAGGGCCCTATGGTCGCTGCATGCAGCAGCCCTTAGCCCAGGGCTTCCGGCTGCTGCTGCTGCTGCTGCAGCTGGGGGTCCATGCTGTGTGCATGGGGTCTGCAACCAGTTGTTGGCTCTGTGGACCTTGTGCTGTGCAGGCCAAGTGTGTCTGGGAGGGGCCCTTTAAGGGAGCAGCTTGCTCTTGCCCCAGAAGGGTTAGTCCAGCCTGTGACCCCGTCCGCAGGCTTTGCTGGCCCCTTATTTCAACGAAGGGTGCTTGTGTGTATGGATGCTCAGCATTTCCTTCCGGGGCGGCTCCTTTCGACGTTCCCTGTCGCTACTTCGACATTGAACGTCGACAGCACCATCCCTGGAGGACGTGTAGATGATACGTATTGAAGTAGCCTATTTTGATGTTCTTACCTCGAAATAGGCTACTTTGACGTAGCGTGCAAGTGTAGATGTAGCCTAGGTGATTTATTTCAGTGCTTAACTACCCTGACAATCAGGAATATTTTCCCAATGTCCAACCTAACCCTCCTTTGCTGCAATTTAAGCCTGTTGTTTCTTGTTCTATCATGAGAGGTAATTTTTTCCATTGTCCTTGATATTTCCATAAAATTATAGCACCTATTTTTTTCAATACTTAAAAATCAGTTTGTTTGTTTGTTTTGAGACTGTGAACTGTTGTTCACTTTTCTCATAAGATTTATTTGCAGACCAAAAGGTGATGATCAGTTTGATAAGGCAAAACTTCTCAAAATGATTTGGGTCCTTTTTTCCCCAACCACAGTCTGTAAGAGATTCTGCTCTTCAGAGTGAGTGGTAAAATAAATGGTTCTGGGCTTAGCCCATGCGTAGAATGAAAGTAGAGGGAAACAAATCAGGATGATCTTGATTTTGCAAAACCTTATGAGCCACAGTTTGGATTTGTAAAACTAAGGGACAATTTCGTCAACCAAGTCTGATTTCCTACGCATAGTACCAAAAGTGCTGTGCAGTTCATTTGAACATGCACCATGCTACAAGCCCAGTTCTGTAAAGAGCTGCCTCTTCTCAAACATTCCCCTCCCAGCCTATTACTCCTTCAAAACTAATAAAAGCAGGATCAAAACTAATAAAAGAAAGTTTTTCTTCACACAGCGCACAGTCAACCTGTGGAACTCCTTAGCAGAGGGCGCAGTGAAGGCCAGGATTCTAACAGAGTTTAAAAAAGAGCTCGATAAATATTTGGAGGTTAGGTCCATAGATGGCTATTAGCAAGGGGTAAGGTATGGTGCCTAGCCTTTTGTCGAAGGTGGGAGATGGATGGCAGGAGACAAATCGCTTGATCATTGTCTTTGGTTCACCTCCCCTGGGGCACCTGGCATTGGATACTGTCAGCAGACAGGATACTGGGCTAGATGGACCTTTGGTCTGACCCAGTATGGCCATTCTTATGTTCTTATGTTCTCCGCACCCTAGATCCTGCTCTTCAACCTTCTTATCTAACATTCCAGTTAATGGCAACCCTCTCATCTGCGTGCTACAGCTGTAGCTTCATGGGCACCACACAGATGTGCTTGCAAAAACTCTCATCTCTCTCGTGTGGCCTATTGGATATCTTTGCACCATGATGTTCCCACACAACCTATATATGGCTTTCTCCCCAGGGTTGGCCTCCTTACCTGACTTTCCCATATGACTTCTCACTGCTCCAGCTGAAGAACCCCTTATGCATTCATGTGCAGCCATCATCCCAGTCCAACACTAGCCCACCTCATTCCTGGAAAAAAAATAGACATAAATTCTTGTTCAGCCATGTGTGTGTTCCTGAGTCACAATGAAGCATGGGGTGTTAGTGCTTGGATGGGAGACCACTAAACAGTCCAGAACCAACCAGCTTTCTCCTCCGAAATTTATCAGCATCACAGCTGCGCTGGAATAGCTGGAAGCCAAAATGAGTGGTTTACTTCTTACCAAGGAAGGATTTGAGTATACTGTACCAAGGATCTATACGTTTCAGGAAACCATACAGACACCTTAAGACTATAATTCTCTTTAATAACAAATACTTATTGGCTGCACCAATTAATTCATTGTGGCTCTTAGTTTATGTGTACATTCCCAATGGGACTACTCCAAACTCAGATTATATTTGTTGTGAAGACATTTGCAAAAGGAGTCATAAAGATTAGTACATCAGTAGACAAAACAGGCAGAAGTTTATGGTTTTATATCATGCATCTATGTTGGGCATAATTCTGATTTTCTAATCTTCATTCCTCTCGTAGAAACCAGTCTTTTTGACACAAAGTATTCTAGTAAATGGTCTGTGTTGTTGCTGCCACATTAATGGCCATTTAGCCACAACAAAGAACATGTGAGGCTCCCACACAGTCTTCAAAATTCCTGTCAATGCTAGCAGAACCTGTGAATACAAATTGAGCAAGAAATAGACTTTCATTTTTCAGTTCTCACACATTATTACTATGTTGTAAATTGGTGAGAAAATGTTATACTCTGGGCTGAAAAGCAAGGTTTATAGAGGATGAAATTCACTGCTGTGCAGCATGGGCAAAAGGCCTAGGCACCATTTAAATCCACAAAAAGGAGTTAAAGTGGGACCTAATGCATGCATAGGTTTAATGAAACAAAGTAGTTGGACTTACATGCCTGTGCTGCATTTGTATTTTCAATGCGTTACCTTCTAAAAAAGTCTGGAATGTCTCACACCCCCAGAAAGGGCATCACACACCCCGAGGGCATGCACCTCAAGTTAAGAACCACTCATCTATATAATTATATAGCTGCTGCTGCCCATGCTACCCCATACTCACTATATTTAACATGCCAACTCATTGAAATATAGCAATAGAGAGTAAGCCGTGCTAGTCTATACACTATCAAAACAAAAAGCAGTCAAGTAGCCTTAGAGAAGCAGACCCACTTCTTCAGACCATAGCCAGACCACGAAAGCTCACCTAATAAACTATTTTGCTAGTCTTTAAAGTGCTACTTGACTGCTTTTTGTTTTCATTGAAAGATAGTGCAAGTACATCTAAACCAGCTAGGAATCACACCTCCAGCTCCCAGTGCATGTTGTACTGATGACAGATCCTGGATGGACTGTACTGGAAACCTATCTTCTTCCTCACAAGCAGTAAAACAAAGGCAACACTGTGCAAACATGTTGACACCAGCTTGATATTGGCTCCTCAATTTTTGATGGAGAAGGGAGCCTTTCAGAAGGACAATGCTAGGTTCTCAGATACCAAAGTGATGGAAGCACGTCAGAGCATAGGTAGATGATAAGATTCATCACTGGTGCTGATTTGGGGTATTGTTTGGCATGGACACTCTCCCATGAGAATTAGATCACAGACTCATTTCCCATAGACTGTTGAAGAGGTACCAGCCACTGTCGAAGTAAGCTAGTCTGAGGCCAAAGAGCTATATATGAAAGGGGAGAGAATGCTTCTCTTAGGCTACGTCTACACAGGCCCCCTCCCTTTTAAAAGGGGCATGCAAAAATGGCTGAATGAAAATGTAAATGAGACACTGGTTTGTATATCCATTGCCTTATTTGCATAAGGATGCCCATTTGCCACTCCAGGGCTGCGTCTACACGTGCACGCTACTTCGAAGTAGCGGCACCAACTTCGAAATAGCGCCCGTCACGTCTACACGTGTTGGGCGCTATTTCGAAGTTGAAATCGACGTTAGGCGGCGAGACGTCGAAGTCGCTAACCCCATGAGCGGATGGGAATAGCGCCCTACTTCGACGTTCAACATCGAAGTAGGGACGTGTAGACGATCCGCGTCCCGCAACATCGAAATAGCGGGGTCCTCCATGGCGGCCATCAGCTGGGGGGTTGAGAGATACTCTCTCTCCAGCCCTTGCGGGGCTCTGTGGTCACCGTGGGCAGCAGCCCTTAGCCCAGGGCTTCTGGCTGCTGCTGCTGCAGCTGGGGGTCCGTGCTGCATATACAGGGTCTGCAACTAGTTGTTGGCTCTGTGTATCTTGCACTGTTTAATGAAAGTGTGTCTGGGAGGGGCCCTTTAAGGGAGCGACTTGCTGTTGAGTCCGCCCCGTGACCCTGTCTGCAGCTGTGCCTGGCTCCCTTATTTCGATGTGTGCTACTTTGGCGTGTAGACGTTCCCTCGCTGTGCCTATTTCGATGTTGGGCTGAGCAACGTCGAAGTTGAACATCGACGTTGCCAGCCCTGGAGGACGTGTAGACGTTATTCATCGAAATAGCCTATTTCGATGTCGCAACATCGAAATAAGCTATTTCGAAGTTGGGTGCACGTGTAGACGTAGCCCAGAAGTGCTGTTTTTGAAAGCCGGGAAGCCTGGCTGTATAGATGCAGGCACTTTGAAATAAGTATCACACTTCAAAAATCCCTTATTCCCAAAATGAATAAAACCCCCTTTTCGAAAGCACCCTTCTTCCTGAAAAGAAATGAGGCAGAAGGGTGCTTTCAAAAGCAGGCTTCCTTTTGAAGGAAACCCACCTACAAAGGTGTTTTGGCTACAGCACTTCCGGAATGGCAAGTGGCCATCATTGCACAAATTAGGCTCTGAAAATGCAAATCAGCACCTCATTTACATTTTCAATCAGTCATTTTTGCATGTCCCTTTCGAAAAGGAGGGGCTAGTGTAGATGTAGCCTGAGATATGATGGGTAACTTTTTTCCCTCAATTCTTATACTTTGTCTACTTGATTGTGCAGTTTGTTTTTAGAGGAGGTATAAAAAAAGAACAAATATTCCTGATTTCTGATGGATTCCTTTATAGGGAGGAGCAAAAGCACTTGGTCTATAATTTGTACTGATTACTGTTTGATTTTTGAAAAGGAGCTAATTAAGGCTTGAAGTCGATTAGTCCCCATTTATGCTACAGAGACAGCTAAAATACATCCGGGGTTGCTTTCCTAGAAGAGGCAAAAATCTCTTATTGTAGCTATATCACATTTTCTAAAAATAAATGTAAAAGGCTGAGAAATCAAGCACACAAGTTAGGAGATGTCTGAATTAAAGTAGTTCATGCAAGTTTAATTCAACCCCCTTGTGCCTATGCACTGTGATGCTCTACAATTGCATGATCACATAGAAGGGTTTTTTCCCCCAGAGGACCTGTGCCTCGTTCAATGTACATGATGGATTTGTACCAGAGACCAGCTACTCCAAGATAGGCTCAAAAAAGCCAAGAACAGAACACAACTGGTCGTTACCTACAGACCCCAACTGAAACCACTGCAACACATTATTAAAGACCTACAACCTATCCTTAATCAGGATGTCACACTGCAGAAGACCCTAGGTGACAGGCCTGTTCTCTTCTACAAACAACCTTCTAACCTTATGAGGATTTTCACCTACAACAAGTCTATACCACAGGAACACCAGTCCTGGACTTTTTCCTTGCAACAAAGCCCGTTGCCAACTTTGTCCACATATCTATTCTGGAGATACCATCACTGGACCCAACCAGGTTATTCATAGAATCACAGGCACATTCTCATGTTTCTCAGCTAACATCACATATACCATCATGTGCCAACAATGCCCAGATGCTTTGTATTTTGGACAGACTTAAAACTCTCTTAGACAAATAATTAATGGGCATAAAACAGACATGAGAACACTCCTGATTCACAAACCAGTCAGTCAGCACTTTAATGGAGTGGGCAATTACGTTAATGACCTGAAAGTTTGCGTCTTACTGAAGAGGAATTTTCACAACACTATGGAAAGAGAGGATGTTGAATTCTCTTTTATATTCAAATTCGACACATTAACACGTGGTTTGAAGCAAGATGGGAATTTTTTAGGTCATTATAGGGGCTCTGTTGCGTACTTGGTTTAACCTAATTCTTGACTCCCCCCCACCCCGCACCTTCTGCCCCTCTACTCTCTGATTTGCTCACCTTGATAATATTTTTCTGATTTGTCAATCTTGATTACTATTTTTGTTTCTCTGTAGCTTAAATATTGAGTCTGTTCTGGTATGGCTATGATCTGAAGAAGTGGATTTGTCCCACGAACACTCATCACCTAATAAATTATTTTGATAGTCTTTAAAGTGCTACTGGGCTGCTTTTTAGTTGTAGTTCTTCACGATGTTGTGATTAATATGGATTGCACTGTAGATGCTCACACATGGGAGGCTGGATATTTTTAGCTGTCAGGAGTCCTTTGGGCTGCAAATATACCTTGAGTCTACTTGTGTTCCCGCATATCTAATTTTCTTAACAAATATATTGTATCTTTCAAATGGCAGACTCTTGACCATGACTTCTGCTTCCTGGGGAATGCTTGAATCCTGGAAGCAGAATGTCCTCTACAGAGTCACCACAGTGGCCATCCGCCTGATCATTTTAGCTTGAAGTTTTTGGCACCAGTTTTGTCCCTGTTTAACAATTCCCTTGAGCATCTCTCCTCTCTCATGAGGAAGTTACAAAAGTATCTCAAGCCAAGAGCCTGAGATTTCATGACTCAGAGCTTGAGCAATGATGAAAATTCTGACAATGTCCCAAATAACATCCAGTTGCTTGGGCTCCTTCTTTCTTTGTGTTCTTGGTCACACAAGGCTTCCATTTGACAGCCAAAACCACTGAAGAACTGGGTATACGATCTACATAAAAGTAGTACTTAAGCCCAGAAGATGGCATATGGTATCGTTAATTTTTTTCTGTACCTTTTCATCATTCATGCTATAGTTGTCAGCATTTGCCACAGAGCTCATACCGGTTTTCAGAAGACTTTTTAACAAGGAGGACAAATCTGGCATGTCCCAATGCCAATAAAATAACAGTTTTTGATATTTCAGGTGTATCTGAAAAATCCCAGTCCCCAAAGTGTTAACACCCATACTAGCAACTCTTTAATGTTTCAAAACCATCTGGCTTTGATAATAGTTCTAAGATGACTTCCTGGTGAGATGAAGAGAAAGAAAGGACTTCAGGAGGTGGTGGGGAGAGCTGGTGTGTTTCTCCATGAATAGTACCAATTGGTCAGGCACCAATGGTGTCCAAGGCTGCACCAATATCTGTGAAAGCCTCTGTGTTGGGAGAATTCCTGTGTGGTCCAGGACTACTTCTCTCAGTGCTGGGTGAGGTTGGTGTCAGCAGGGTGTCTTCACTACCAATGCCAGTACCAATGGAGTGTATTCTCCTGGTATCTGCTCCTTTGCTTTGGTGCCAAATCAGGTTTGTGAAGTTTGTTCTTCAAAGACTTCTTACTTCTCTTTCTTTTGCCCTGATATTTTGGGCAGTCCATTGATTGTCCTGTTCTGATGCCTCAGGCATTGCCTTTCGTAGTTAAAGTCTGAGGTGGCCTAGTGCTCCACATGGTGTCGGTGTTACCCCAAAAGCAAATTTAGGGGGCTCCCCAGAATATAAATAATCTCAATTCTCATATAACTAATGAATTCTTATTAGGCTCTGGTGTGGTTAAGAATATACTTTGAAACAGATACAGGCATCTAATAAATAAAAGATTCACACACAAAGTGTTCTTACAAAGACAAGGCAAATAACAATCCCTGATACAATGATGATGTAATCTAAAATATGAATCCCTTGCAACAAGTCAGTGAGCACCCCAAAACACCATAATACACAGCTGAGATGATCTCGAGTGATGTGTCCTGCTTATGGTGGTCACAAGTCGCTGATAGCAGATTTTAAATGCTCTTTCAGTCTTGCATAAATAACTTCCTTTCCCACTAAAGGCGCGCGCACGCGCGCGCACACACACACACACACACACACACACACACAGAGTACTATACTAACTCTAACAAATTTATTCTGTCTGCTGAGTTTGCTGCGCTGTCTTTCCTGCACGGTCGCTCTCTCTTCTCTCTCTGTCCAAGTGGCAGGACTCCCTGTGCCATTGCTGTTTTCACTCACTTTGGCTGCTGGTCTCTCTGCACTTGAGCTGCCCTTGCTGCCACACCGGCCTCTGACACACTGACCTTTATACCATTCTGTCCAAACCTCCTAGACAGTTCTGCTAATATACTTCTGTGAGATATTTTTAGACTCATGCCAATATTCCAAGCTGCCAGTTCTATTTTTAGCATGCAACCCATTATTTTACTCAGCATTATGATCTGCTGTTGCCGCTCCTTTCTATGCCAATTCTATTTTTAGTATTATATGAGCAGCAACTTCCAACTAATGGTGCAATGACACTAGCTTATTCAAAATGGAAGACATAGATACAAAATGGAATTGGAGGGATTTTTCTGGTATCACTGGAGTCAATGAGAACATCAGTGATGTCTCTGAGTGTCACATTTGTTTCCCTGCCAAGGTATTGGATGCCAGCTGCCTGCTCAGTAGAACACTGGATAGTATCTGTTTGATCAATAATACAAAAATATTTCCTGAAATATGGATAAAGAAATGTCTTACTGTTCTATTGAATGGGAAAAATATTCCTGAAAATCCTACATTGAGGAAGAGAGCCTACTCCTTGCTGATCCTATTGCCATAGAAAGATATGAAAAATTTACAAACAAACAAACAAACAAACAAAACTTTAGTTCTAGTTTTTTGAAGGTCTTAGTGTCCTCATAATGAGAAGACATCAAATGCAGTTGAAACAAGAAAAATATAAAACATAAAAAATAAGGCCTTCAAAGATTCCAAGCATTAAATTTTCAATTTGATCAATCTCACAGGCCATTTAACATCATTTGAAGAAAAACTATTGAGAACAAATCCTGTTTCCTCTTTTCCAATTTGTCCATAGGAAAGTTTCTTGCATCAGTCACTGTCTCCAAAAAGCTATTTATCTTACACCAGGGAAAATACAACAGCTACACTGTTACACTTAAGGCAAAACAAAATCTTGGGTGTTGTGTTATTCTAAGAGTCCATTTCAAGAATCTCTGTGCATATGCTGAGAGCACAATATTGGCCAGAAGAGTCACTTGTATCTCTGAGAGGATTATTTTGTTTTGGCATAGACCTAATCCACCGCCTATTTAGTTGGCTTCAGTGTGTGTTGAACTGAGCTTTATGAAGTAGCTGGAGAGGGTTATGTTTGCATAGTTTTGCCCAGCATTTTAGATATCTGATATTGATCCAAGAGAATTGCATCCTATATATTCACACTCCACTTTGAAAATATAATCCAATATTAATTTCATCTTTCACCTCCCAGAGTTGCTAAAATCTGTGACTAGTGTTAGTTGCGATTTTTGACATTGGAATGATATTTGAGCAGAAAATGGAGTTTTTACAATTGAAATGTTCTATGGGATTTTTTTGCCAAATACATTTTTTCTATGGGGGAAATCTAAATGAAATATATTATTTTGGGTCTGGTTACCCAAATGCGAACACTTAATTTCTTGAAGTGACCCAGTCTATTGCATTTTGAATTGGCATAATAAAACACTAAATTGCATTTGTCTTTTGGAGGATTTGCATTATGGAAGTTGTAGTTTGATCCCACAATGGGCTGGGCTTCCTGGAGACTGCATCTCCAAAATGAAATACAGATGCATTATGGGAGATGTAGGCTGGCCAACAAGCTTGCCCTTGGGGAACAATGTGACCATAAGGCTCCTAACTGAACTCCCATAAAGCAATGCACCACTATAGGGATAGTAAAGTTTAACACTGAACAGACTCAAAATAAAGCAGCTTTAATAATACAAAACAGAGAATAGGACAAAATAGCATAGTGTCACTCTATATGTCTATGTTACCAGCATGCAGTTCTGGTCACCTCATCTCTAGAAATTGGAAAAAAGTACCTTGGGCAGCAAAAATATTGAACAAATTTCATCTGGGGAGAGAGTAAAAAAGAACAAGACTGTTCTTAGTTTAGAAAAGAGACAGATAAAGGGAGAATAACTATGGCTATAAAATAATGAATTATTTGTGCCACAGAAATTCTGGAACACTTCAATTTGCTAATGTTAAAATGTTTTGGTGGAGTTTGTTGATATTCTAGCTTTATACACAGAGGAAAGACATGCTAAACTTTACCCCGGTGAGGGATCTTTCCAATATTGGTCAAATATATGTATATATTTTTTCTATTTGGCCATTAAGCTAATTACCTTAGAATGCCTGCTCCTGCATTTGTTTGCAAGCAGTCTGACTTTTGTACAGGTTGAACCTCTCTAGTCCATCAGTCTCTGATCTGGAAATAGCTGTGGTCCAGCATGATTTTAGTTAGCAGTATATCCACTTGTCATGGGTGTGGCCAAGTTCCTTGCTGTCCGGAAAAGCTTGTTTGCGGCCACCAGTCCTGGTTCTCAGAGTTTTATGCTGTTATTTAGCTGTAATTTGCTCCAAATATTTTCTAAGAGCCCAGAAGCAGTGGATGTGTCAGTAATGCTGTTAGACACTATTGACCTCCTGTGGTTTGGCAAGTTCTCTGCCCAAGTTTTAACTGCTACACGACATGCCTCTTCATGTCCCCCATGCTGCCTCCCTCTCCATATGGGTGGCTCCTTCACAACAGGCATCAGTTGCCTATGGGTGGTCAGATTAGCTAATCTGGATGTTCCTTCTGGTCTTCTGCTCTGATTCCTAGAAGCCATTTGCCCATCCCAGGATCACTTCAGTACATCATGCCTCATCTTGCTGGTGGTAAATTTGTTACACCAGGAAAGCCAGGAGTGGATGGGGCCACCTGCACCTACCCAAGTGTAGATTTGTTTTGTGTGTGTAGCCAGGCTTCTGATAATTTTTTTCTTTTTCTTTTTCTTTTTCTTTTTCTTTTTCGTTTTCTTAGCAGAGATGGTTCTTGGGGCTCTGTCCTTGTTCCCATGAGTAGATTTACATTTTTTGATAACTCATTTGTGCTAATAAATGTTCCAGAATGTCTGTTCCACAAATAATTCCAGGGTTCTTTTTCCCTACTTTGCTTTTGAAAATGTCACAATTTTTAAAACCTTGGATGTTGAGACTGAGTCCCAAATACTGCTGAGTTCAACTGCTGGTAAATTGTAACTCCAGTAAATTCAGGGTATTTTTTTAAAAGTAGGATAAATAGGGAGAAGAATAGGCAGAACCTAATAATGATAAGATTCTCATGTTCACTTGAGTCATAACTTAGAGATCAAAATGATCCCCTAAGATTCCTTTTAAAACTAAAGCTCATTTAACAATCAGAAAACAGTAACTCAGTGACAATATACTATGGTGTTATAGTTATAGCTGGCATTTCTATTGCATGGGGATCAATAGACAGATAAATCCATCAATCTTTTATTAGTTGGATCCATCAGATAATCTTGCAATAGCTAGGTAATTCCCTCACTTCTCCACTACACACACCTTCCACATTAAGTCTCAGACTGTGGCAGCTAATGGCTTTTTTTCCCCCAACTTACACCCACTGTATTCTGTATCATTTTGTCTTGCAGAGCATTGCCAAGCTTTTCATACACCAAGGAAAACAGAGGTTAATGAATAGTGAAAAAAACATTATTTATCCTAATAAATTAGTTTTAATTTGTAGTTTCAGTGGTTTGTTAGGTTTCATTGGTATAGAAATAGCATGAGAAATATTTAGCTGGCAGTCACAGATAGTGTGAGATGCACAGGTTGTTAAGAGAGATATAACTGCAGAATCTGATCCTGAGAATTGCTCTCATAAGGTGGTGATCATTCACTCTAGAGGGCTACCAAGGTTGACAATCATCTTTAACTACAGAGGCCATTGTACACTGCTGGCATAGGCCCTGATCTTGTATCTGATCGCATGTAGCTTGAATATTGTGGAGCAACTCACCCAGGACCCTACTGACTTCCATAGGGTCTATGCAAGTGGAGCACTCCACTTATGTATTATTATTGCAAAGTTGGGATTTCATGCAAATACTCCTGTGTCTACTGCTACCTTGTCCTCCTGCCTTTCACTCTATCTGGTTGTGCAGTGCCTGAACCTAGATCATGAACAGTACACATGAGAACTTTTCTCAATGGTGTCTGTTCATACAGTGTCTAGTATAACAGAGGCAGTGAACCGTGTTCAAGGTCTTTAATTCTACTGTGGCAGAACCTGCTCCTGAAAATAAGCTGAAGCACACAAAGAGGTCTCTGAACCTTCCTCAGTGCTCAGGCACTTCCAGAAATTAAGCTCTCTCCCATATCACTGACTTGGCCAGGTTACACCTTTCTCCATGCTAAATGGAGTAGGTAGATAATGCAGACAAAAATAGAGTGAGAGTGTAAATAAATATATGATGAATTTAAAATCTGCAAAACAAGTATTTGTAGATATTTGGTTCATCCTGAAAGGAAGGCCCCACAAAGACATCTACCTGATGTCACAGGCATAGGCTACATGTGGAGGCTTCACATGGGGGACACACACACCCTGCATCAGTTCTCCTTGCCCGACTCACCGAGAGCACTGTGCCATTTCTGAAGAGCACAAGGGCAGTCCTGTCCCTCTGCTGTAGTGGTGTGGCCCAAAGGCAGTGTGAGCTAACTCCTGCTATTCCTAGGCGGCACCACTCCAGGGGAGGGCAACTGCTCGGCATGCACCAGAAGCAGCTACTTCTGCAAAAAGAGGTGGAGCAGGGGCGGGGAGAGGGTACAGCATGGGCATAGCTAGGGTGTCGGACTTGTGAAGGGCAGGGGCAGGGCCATGCAAGGGTAGGGGCAGGGCAGGGGCATGTAGCATATACACTCCCTACAATCCCTGCACCTCTGAGCTTACAAATAGCCCCAGGTTTATAAGAATTATGAGTCCCTGCTTGTTGCCATGGATTTTACAGCATGCAGACGACGCAAATTCCTTCACACTCAACACAGAGTTCCACCAAAGGTGTCTCCTGTCCTTGTTAAAGATGAGCCGAACCTTTGACTTTGTTAGTTTTATAGGCAACATCGTCAGTCCTTCTGTCTGTCCACCATGGCAGCAGTTTTGGCCTTCATACCATGGGCAGCTGCAGCTGCTGACCTGGAAAGCAACATGGGCAACTTTGTAACAGAGTCTCTGTATTTTAGGAACAGAAGCTCTTTGGTTCCCAGAGCTCACCAGCCTTATTTGAGTCATTGGTAGAAGTGGCAAATTCCACGGATCCAAAGTTATTAGGCTTGTGCAACTTATATCTGAGCCCTCCCCAGAGCTATTTGACTTCAAACCTCTTTCTCTCTGCTGTATTCAGGGGAGACCTTCTCTATATAGCTTTCACTAGGGTTCAGTTCAGTTAGGTAAACAAAGTACCTATGCTACTTTAAACCCTTAGAGCAGTTTAAGAAGATGAAATCCTCAGGGCAACTTATGCAGTTTAACCCACATGTGGGGCTAAGGGTCTTAAATTGCTTTAAAGGCTCACATTAATGGAGTAGCAGTCAGTGTTTAGACTAATTCAAACACTGAAATTTCATAGTAGGATTATTTCATAGATACCTGTGGCTTACATAAGGGTAAAAAGCAGCTAGTGCTTCAGAACCAATGCATGAGCTAGGTAGGTTAGTAGAAAGTAATACTCCAATGCTATCGATGGGCAAGCTGAGGCAGAAAGACAAGCTGATTGCTCCAGGCTAAGAAAGCATCTGCTTTTGAAAATGGAACTCATTAGTTCCTGCTTTCTTGTTTCCTGCTTAATTTGCAACTTTTTCTGTCAATCTTCTGCCCTGGAATAAAGGAAAATGATTTAAAAGTGAAGTTGCTTTTGAAGAAAATAAGTTCGCAACTTCACATTTGTACAATGTTAATGGCTGATTCGAGTCCAGAAGTAATAAAGTTTTAACTGGGGAACCCTTAATAAATCTGACTTGAAAATATTGGTGTTTATTAGTTGGCTTGTTTTAAAGATCAGAAAGTTGAGGGGCCTGATCCTGCAGTCTTTATTCAGGCAAGTGGACCCATTGATGAGAGGTTCTGTGGAGAACAAAGTCTAAAAGCTCATAACTCAAATTCCTGAATAAGTTTTCTTCAACTTCAGTTGATATTGAGTTGATATAATCTGATATTGAGTTAGTTAAGCACAAAATTTCTGATCAGAACCCTCAAGGAGAGTACTTCTGGCTCTTATTCCCCAAGAATTCTTTCATTCAGCTTTGCTCCAATTTTTCTTAATTGTCCTTGCATGGAGATCAAATCTGGAAAAGGTAAATCCAAATGGAATTTGTTTGAAGGGAATTTTTAGTAACTCTGAAAAGGGGCCTGGAATGGAATATGAAAATCTGGTTTTAGTGTGCACCTCCTGTTTCTTTTAATGCAGCTGAAAGAGGTTTTATTCTGAGGAAGGAAGAGGGTTAGCTCCAGCACTACCTTCTCTGCAGGGTGTGGGAGGAAGTTTTAAAATTCACAAGAGTCTCACTGGGAGAAGATGTTCTGGAGAAATTCCTGAATCATTATATTGCTGGGCCTTCGTGGGTCAACCCTCTTCAATTATGAGTCTATTCTACAAGGCTAGGGGCTGCTGTGTAGAGCAGGAATTGCAGGTGGCTTGCGTTGTGGCTCTCCAGACTTTGTGCTGCTGGGTCTCAGAGATCATGTCCCCTTGCACAAAGCTCCAGAACCAATCTTGACATCAGGTGGTGCAATATCAGCCAGCAAGTGTAGGCTCTTTTTTTGTGTTGGTTTTACACATCCTGTAATTAAATGACTTCTGTCATTTAGAACACGGTCTAGTTTCATAGCATGGACAGATTGTTCCCACACTGGACATACATATTTTGCTGTACAGTTGCACACAGCAGGAGCAGTGGTTTGCAAAGTAGCTGGATTAGCTCCCAATTCGAGATGATCAACTTTCAGACAATGTCATTGCAAGTGCTAACTTGTCTTTTCATCTTCTCTGTGTGTGCTTTGAAGGAAAACATCTGGTCCAATGTCACCCCAGGTAGAGTGGGTTTGGGTGATCAGGCAGTAAGATTCAATCCAAGGCGATATTTAGTTTCCATGTACTCCTAGAAGGCATAGGTGAGACACCATCTCATGTGTCTTGGTTTGGTTGGCATGAAACTGTGTCCTACTGTAATAAGGTGAGAGGTTTTGTAATAGACATGTCAGCTGGTTCTCTTGTAACATGATACACAGATCATTGGTGTATATGAAGGTCATCATAGTGCTCTGTATGGATGGATCCTGGGGGTATAATATATATCTGTGTTGAAGAGGTTGGTGTTGGAAAACTGCCATATGAGAGGCCATTTCACTGTTCTCTTCAGCAGTTGGTTTTTGCACAGTTCTATTTAAAAACATCTTTTCTTCATAAGAGATCAGATGAGCTGCACTATGCAGTAGTCATACATGATAATAGACTTTGGCAAGCAGGTGTTGATGGCTTCCTGTATCATGTGCTACTCATCAGTCTATGAACACTGTGCCAGTTATTATTACTCTCTCAAATCCATCTTCTACGTTCTGGGTGAGATTTAGTATTTGGCTAGTGCAAGAAGTCCCTGGTCTAAAGATACCCTGTTCCAGCATTAGATACTATTTACATGAAGTGAAAAGTGATTGAGAGTCAAGTGTCTGTAATGTTTATAGAGCTGGCATAAGAGTGATATTAGCCTTATGCTTTTTGAATCAGGGCATCTTTCCCTGGGTTCAGTAAGGCTATTATACAGGCTAAACATGAGAATACCCTAAATTATAAGATATAGAATCATAGAATCATAGAATACTAGGACTGGAAGGGACCTCGAGAGGCCATCGAGTCCAGCCCCCAGCCCCAATGGCAGGACCAAGTACTGTCTAGACCATCCCCGATAGACATCTAGTTAACCTGTTCTTAAATATCTCCAGTGATGGAGATTCCACAACCTCCCTTGGCAGCCTTTCAGATATAACCTTTCAGAAGCCAATAGGCTCATATGAGAATTATTATTTGTATTGTGGTAGTCCTCAGTGGCCTGCCCTATAGTACTTGATGCTACATATATAGAAAGGTGTAGTGCCGGACGCAGTGCTTTGGGGCAAGACACAGTAAGCAAGTGTAACTAACAATAGGAGGTTAGGCACAACAGGTGTGAGGGTAAAAGTGAGAAGAACACAAGCTTACTGTAGATAGCCGCATGCACAGGATGATGCTTCTGTGATTGCACAATAACAATATCAGCAATCCCCACTGATCTTCTACTTACCTCTCCATTGTAAGCTCATCAGTGGACAGTGAAAGAAATTCATTCAAACTCCTTTGAATCCCCCATTCCCACTTTGAACTATGAGGAGCAAGCAGTTATTTTGCAAAACAGAGCTGTGGTGGAAATGTAGTTGCACTTTATCTGTGAAGTACCCCAAGTGTATCATTCGCTTAACTTCCCAACAGAGCCTCTCAAGAGGCTTGATTAAAGTCAGCCACAACTGCCTGTTACATATCAACAAAAAAAGCAGAGCCAGAGCAAGCTCTTTTTCTCTCCTTCCTTCCCCTGTGAGCTCTTGACGAACTGCTTTTAAGAGTCACTTGAGCATAAAATAAATAAAGGTCCCTAGTGCTGCAACTTCTTATCTTATGTGATAATTCCACAAGTTGCTGAACTGATGCACTTTCTGCTCTCTTAGGCTATGTCTAGATTGCAGGGTTTTGCTGACGAAAAGGCCATTTTGCTAACAAAACCCTTGGAGCAGCCAGACTGCGAAGCGTGATCTGTTGACAGTAGGCTGACAGAACAGAGTGTTTTTGTCGAGAGGCATGCCCAGCTCGCCATGAGGAAGAATGCTGCTGTCAAGAGAAATCTGTCAACAAAACATGGGTCTGGATGTTCCAGGGGGCCTTCTGTTGACAGATAAGGTCCCCAGGATTCTGTACAGTGCCCCAGCAGACACCCTGTCCACAGCAGTCAGCATGCTATTGCTCCTGCCTCCGGCCCTTCTTAAAGCTACAGGGAACCCAGAAAACCCAGTCGCAGGAAGCTGGGAGTGTGAGCAGCAGAGCCACAGGCTGCTGCTACTCCAGTGCCCTCACAGCCACATTGTCTCTCCAGAGCAGCGATTGCAGAGACACAGGCACACCACTACCCCCCTGAGCCACAACAGCAGCAGCTCCAGGGGTCCCAGGACCTTCCCAGGGACTCAAAGAGAAGTGTCCCTTTGTGGTCTGGAGTAGAGACCTAGGCCCTGCTGGATCTTTGGGCCAAGGGGGGCGGGGACCTTCCAAGACCCCAGTGCCAGGTGGCAAAGTGCTGAAATCTATAGGTGCATGGCTGCTGCCCTGGCCTTATGGGGCCACCCCCACACACACCCTTGAGCTGGTCAGGGCCAAGGTAAAGAACTTGTGGTAGGGGTATGTGCAGGCCCAGGAGGCTGTGGGGTGCTGGGGAGAGAACCACCATCCTGCCTCT
Organism: Carettochelys insculpta; assembly: GCF_033958435.1. Lineage (NCBI taxonomy): Eukaryota > Metazoa > Chordata > Testudines > Carettochelyidae > Carettochelys > Carettochelys insculpta. The sequence continues at coordinate 194,795,098 of NC_134139.1, forward strand.
ATTACAGTGAGCTGCACCCCATCCTGGTGGTGACACCTCACCCCCTTGCCTGAGCCTTGATATGGGGCTCAAGGCCCCTGAGCACAGCAGGAGCCCCTGAAGGAGAAGGAGGAGGCAGCTGAGGCCCAACCCCCAAAGGAGCCAGACTCGGAGTCCAGCAGCCTCGGCCTTGTGCTGTACCTGGTTCCCAGCAGCCAGTAGGGGGGCATAGTCTTTGGGGTTGTATTTCATGAATGTCTCTCTTCCTTGTCTTTTGTACATCTGGACCTACGCCGTGTGCAGTCTGGGCCAGCCCTGCAGCCAAAGGAGTCATTGGCAGGTCCATGAGGATCTCATGCAACAGCACACTGCTGTCCTGAGAGACATCCACAGACCATGGAGCACTGGCTCAGGGTCGTTGGGGAGTGATGGTCATAGGCTTGTGACCAGCTAATGTCTTGCTGTGTCACTGTCACCAGCATCTGGTGGGACATGCTGGCCCAGCTGCCCATGACTACCACTACCACTCTGCACCCACTGGTCCTCTCACATAGTGCTCTGGACTCTCACCACCTCCAATGCATGATGGTCATGTCCCCTCCCCCGGTCACCAGGCCCCCCTGCTTCCCCTGACCTCCAGACCTGTGCTACACCCCCTACCCACCCAGATCCTACCACAGCCCCATCCCATCTGTAACATCCCCTTGTCCCAGCCCCAGCCCAGACCCCAAACCTGTGGCAGGAGGGGATCCTGATGCCAATGCCAGTTGGGGTCCTGTTCCCCCTTGGGTTTGTGGCCTCTCAAGGTTTAAGGCCTCCTACCCCCTGTCCCAACTCCCACACTGTAAATAGTTCAAAAATGATTATACTTTGCTCTGTTGTAAATAGTTTTGTATTGCACAGTTTCTTTTGCACACTTTATTTTGGTTCAGGAAAATACAGTTAATTGTTCACCACATTTGTATTCCTCTTCATTGTGCAGGGGTAGGTCAGAGGTCATGATGGGCATGCGACAGGGCTGTAGGACCAAGGCCACCACTGGGTGAGGGGCACTAGGGAAGATTACTGGAGTCCTTGGGAGAAGCTCTCCCTCAGGGCTTCCCAGATCCACAGCTCATCCTAATGGACCAGGCAGATGGTGTCTGTTCTTGGCTGCTTGAAGGCTCACCCCTCATGGCTGGTGGCTGCCTCCAATGAAGGCTTCATCCTTGCCCTCCACGATTTGAAGAGCACGACAAGATCCCACAACCTGGTGGATGTTGCAATCACCTGCATCGAGGTGGGTGAGCATGCACCTGAACCATGCCTTGAGATGGCTGAAGGCACATGGCCTTCATCCTGGTGTGCTTCAGGTGGGCACTGACTAGTACCCAACTGGGCTCCGGCTGGTCAGTATAGTGCTTCATCAGCCATGGCACGTGGGGGTAGGCTGCATCCCACGTGATGCAGAGTGGCATCTGCACATCCCCAACCACCAGCTCACAGCAGGGGATTGCCTGCCTCCAGCCTCTGGAACATGCAGGCATCATGCTCCCACCCTGTCCACCTGACATAGATCTCCTGGTTGACAAGGCCTGCACCACCATGGAGAAGTATCCCTTTCAGTTGTACTTGGCCACACGATGATCCAGAGCGCAGATTGGGATGTGGATTCCATCAATGGTCATTACACAGATTGGGAACCCCACAGCAGCAAATCTGGCCCTGACCTGCTCAGGGTCCCCCAGATGGATGACCATCTGTAGCAGAATCATGTTGAAGGCTGTCACAACCTGCAGAGGGAGGCAATTGAACACACACAACAGGGACTGAGAAAGGGACTATCTGGGCCCTTGTGGGGTTCCTGCCCCTTCCCATCTACTCCACCCTGAGCTCTCTGGGACCCCCTGTAATGCTGCCCTCCTGGCAGCAGGGCTGTATGAGACCAGGATGGCATGGTCCACCAGGGATGGGGCTTCTCCACACCCCCATCCACCCCTCACACCTACCTGATTCCTCTTCCGAAGGTGGGATGCGCTCTGGCCCCTGGGTGGGAACAGCTGCCTGAGAGCACGTAACCTCCATCAGGAAGGTAGCTGTCGGGGGTGGTGAACTTCCAGAGGATGATTGTGAGCCACTTTTCCATGCGGAAAGTAGATCAGAGCTGGGTGTGACGTCTCTGGAGGGCAGGGGCGAGCCAGGCACAGAGTTCCAGAAAGGTGGCCTTTTGCATGTAGAAGTTCTGGAGCCACTGCTGGTCATTCCACTGCTTCATGATCAGCCAGTCCCACCAGTCTGAACTGGTGTGGTGCCTCCAAAGCAGCCTGTGCACTGGGGTGAAGGGCAGGTGAAGGTGTGCAAGTCCTGCAGCCAGGGCACCATCCCAGAAGGTGCTTTTGGAAGACAGTTGCCAGAAAGTCCAGCCCCAGCTGCAGCATGTCGTATGGGGCCATCACAAGCCCAGGGCCGGTTCCAGTGGCATGGTGCCCAGGGACCAGCTGTATCACTCCCAAATGCAGGGAAAGCAGAGCAGGCACTTGGAGAGCTCTGTTGTCCCTCACAGAGGTAGGCAAGTACACAGCAGTTCTCAGAGTATGTCTGTCCAGTGGTTTCCCTTTGAACACATCCCCACAGGGCTCTGGCAATGGCTCCTGGAAAGAACTGGTGACCAGCAACCCTGATTGACAGGGTTCCAAGTGGCAGTTTTGTTGAGAAAGCTGCTGGGCTGTCTGGCCACTTTCTGCAGACAAAGCCGATTGCTCTTTCTATGCTCCTTGCTGTATGCATGCACTCTGTTGACAGAAGTTTTGTCACACAATGGCCGTGTCTACACATGCACGCTACTTCGAAGTAGCGGCACCAACTTCGAAATAGCGCCCGTCACGGCTACACATGTTGGGCGCTATTTCGAAGTTGAAATCGACATTAGGTGGCGAGACGTCGAAGTCGCTAACCCCATGAGGGGATGGGAAGTTGAACGTCGAAGTAGGGCACGTGTAGACGATCTGCGTCCCGCACCATCGAAATAGCGGGGTCCGCCATGGTGGCCATCAGCTGAGGGGTTGAGAGACGCTCTCTCTCCAGCCCCTGCGGGGCTCTATGGTCACCATGTGCAGCAGCCCTTAGCCCAGGGCTTCTGGCTGCTGCTGCCGCAGCTGGGGAACCATGTTGCATGCACAGGGTCTGCAACCAGTTGTCAGCTCTGTGCATCTTGTGTTGTTTAGTGCAACTGTGTCTGGGAGGGGCCCTTTAAGGGAGTGGCTTGCTGTTGAGTCTGCCCTGTGACCCTGTCTGCAGCTGTGCCTGGCACCCTTATTTCGATGTGTGCTACTATGGCGTGTAGACGTTCCCTCTCATCGCCTATTTCGATGTGGTGCTGCGCAACGTCGATGTTGAACGTCGACGATGCCAGCCCTGGAGGACGTGTAGACGTTATTCATCGAAACAGACTATTTCGATGTCGCTACATCGAAATAAGCTATTTCGATGTAGCATGCACGTGTAGACGTAGCCAATATCTTCTAACATGAACTTCTGCTGAACAAAACCCTGTAATTTAGACCTAGCCTCAGGGGTTTGGTTTTGAAAAAGCAGCAAATGACAACACCCATAAATGCTTCTGGTGTGGTTCTCCACTGGCAGTAGGGCAAGGAAACAAGCCCAGGATCCATCTGTGCTGCTGCTGAGTAGGGTCTTGCACATGCACTCAAACATTATGTTTGAATGTGATGAGAGAAAATTAATAGCTTTAAGTGTTGCACATGCACCTATCAAATTTTTTGGAGACGAAGCTTTCACAGGAGTGAGGATTCAGCCACAGCCTACAGATCCCAGAAATAAAAAAGTTTATATTTTCTAAACCCCTTAGCCCTGTTTGTCTGCATCATCTCTCTGCATGTGCAGAAAAAAAAAAAGAAGTGTTCTCTATATGCCAATTTATGGGGTTATAAAGGTTACAATCAGCCAATCAGGGAGCAGAAACATGCCTGACTGACCAATTACACTAAATGCATCACCAATATCCAAATATGAAGGGAACTCAAATAAAACTCTATGGAAGCTCCCATGTGTTCATGGACACTTCACCAACAGAAAAAGTGACTGAATTCTTGAAATAAGTTATTGCAGTGAGTTATTTACTCAGCGTCTACTACAGAATCACAGAATCCTAGGGCTGGAAAGGACCTCAGGAGGTCATGTAGTTCAGCCCCCTGCTTCAAGCAGAAAGAACCCCCACTAAGTCATCCCATCCAGGACCTTGTCCAGCCGGGACTTAAAAACCTCGAGGGATGGAGAATCCACCAACTCTCTAGGCAACACATTCCGGTGCTTAACCACCACCACCCTACTATACTACAAGTATAGAAGTCCTGGTAAGAATCATGACAGAGCTTTAAAGAAGCTAATATGCTCTTCTGGCATTTGGACACCAAAAAAGTCACTTCTGGAAGATGGAGGAAATACCCCCAGGAATTAATACCACTATTATACCCCCCCCCATAGTGCCCATCACTGGTATTTACACACCACCCTGGGATGCATGGAGTGAGGTTATTAACATTTCACATTTGACTGGAACAATAGAAAATACAGGTTGCAACATCTGGCAAACTTTCTAGCAGTTTCTGAACACCAGACATTACATTTTCTAACAACTTCTCTTGTGTAGTTTTAAATAGTTGTTCCACTGTTTTCTAAACATCTGGGCTGCGTCTACACGTGCATGCTACTTCGAAGTAGCGGCAGTAACTTCGAAATAGCGCCCGTCACGTCTACACGTGTTGGGCGCTATTTCGAAGTTGAAATCGACGTTAGGCGGCGAGACGTCGAAGTCGCTAACCCCATGAGCGGATGGGAATAGCGCCCTACTTCGACGTTCAACATCGAAGTAGGGACGTGTAGACGATCCGCGTCCCGCAACATCGAAATAGCGGGGTCCTCCATGGCGGCCATCAGCTGGGGGGTTGAGAGATACTCTCTCTCCAGCCCTTGCGGGGCTCTGTGGTCACCGTGGGCAGCAGCCCTTAGCCCAGGGCTTCTGGCTGCTGCTGCTGCAGCTGGGGGTCCATGCTGCATATACAGGGTCTGCAACTAGTTGTTGGCTCTGTGTATCTTGCACTGTTTAATGAAAGTGTGTCTGGGAGGGGCCCTTTAAGGGAGCGACTTGTTGTTGAGTCCGCCCCGTGACCCTGTCTGCAGCTGTGCCTGGCTCCCTTATTTCGATGTGTGCTACTTTGGCGTGTAGACGTTCCCTCGCTGTGCCTATTTCGATGTTGGGCTGAGCAACGTCGAAGTTGAACATCGACGTTGCCAGCCCTGGAGGACGTGTAGACGTTATTCATCGAAATAAGCTATTTCGAAGTTGGGTGCACGTGTAGACGTAGCCCTGAAGGCCAAGCCCACTTCAAGAAAACAAAGCTATTTGAATGCCCTCACACTGTCCATCTGTAACCACACCGGTTGTTTCTAGAGGGGTCTTCTTTATTTATAAACATTTTATGCCTCCACAGCTAGTCCTTCCTGCCACTCCCTCCCCATCACAAAGTTTCAAAAGAGCTAGTGTAGATTTTCATAATCTTAATCTTGCCCTCCATTCTTACAGGCTTTTGATGAGCAGCAAAATCATTAATTACTTAATGGTGACATTTTTAAAACAGTATCACTGCCATCTAAGTTGGCAACCACTGAAATAAATGGGTCAGTTCTCTATTCACTGCTGTTGTTGCAGGCTCTCCACCATTACACTCACGTCATGTTTCAAAAAGTTTCCATATAAGCATAATAACTAGGATAATTTGTAATAGAGAGCTGACAACATGGAATAAAATTTGGATGTCTTTGTATCCCACCGCCTCCAGGCAATTCTTTAGAGGCATGCCCCGTGATATGGAAAACATTGGTGTGATGTATTGGTTTACCACCCCTCCCCGAGATTTAGGAAGTCAGATGAAAGAAATTATGTCAAGGGTTAGAATTTATATTACCATGTTCTTAATCTACAAAGCACTTTGCAAAAGAATAATGAAAAGCCAGAGGGATATTAGCAATAAAGTTCTGGTTATAGACTCTTTTCAGGCTGCTGGAGAAAATATTATTAACCACTGGGCCACTGATCCCACCAGCCATCATTTTTACAGATGCTCTTCTGGACAGACTCAATCAATGTATCAGATTTGTTGGAAATGCAAGCCAGCAAAAAACAAAACAAAAACCCAACATACATTGCATAGTATATTCAATTTTTCTTTAGTTTTTTTTGTAGTTTTGGATTTATCTCTTTTACAAATACATTGCCCATTCATGAGGTTATGCAAAAAGAAGTCATGTTTATAAATAGAAATACATTCTGTTCATTGGCTGTGCAGGTTATTTTCAAGGCCCAATAAAATGAAATTATTGCTGTAGCAAAATTCCCAGCATGATGACATGATTAATTTATATTTAGGCAATCAACTCCACTTTGCATCTCTAAGAGCTGCCAAATCACTATTTTGTGGCATAGCTGTGAGGTCAGGATATAGTGTTAATAATGGATGGCTTTGGTAATGTAGTGTTTTAATCTATTTATCCGTTCTTTTTTAGAACCCTTCCTCCTGAAAAATATGAGGAAGAAGGGTGCTTTCAAAAGTGGGGTTTCCTTTCAAATTAACCCCATCTACACTGCATTATTTTTCCTGAAAACAGCACTTCCAGAACAGCAAGTGGCCACCATTATGGAAATGAGGCATACAATATGTAATACGCATCTCATTTGCATTTCCGATCAGCTGCATTTGTGTTCCCTTCTGAAAGTGTAGATGCAGACTTTGAAATAAGATATTTCGAAAGTTATTTCTAATATCTTATTTCAAAATAACACAACCACACGCAAAGGCTACTTCTACACTTGCATTTCTCTTTCAAAATAAGAATGCAAATGAGGGAAATTGAAAATGCAAATGAGGCACTGATTTACATATCTCACACTTCATTTGCATAATCTCTTTTTGAAAGAGAGACTTTTGAAAGAAAAAGTCTGTGTAGACATGGCTTTTTCAAAAATAAACCCTGTTTTCAAAGGAACCCTTAGTCCTAAAAAAATTTAGTATAAGTGTTCTTTCAGAAACAGTTTATTTTCGAAAGAGACACATATACACTGTTTTTTTCTTTCAAAAGAATCTCTTTAAAAAGAGATTATGCAAATGATGTGTGAGATATATAAATCAGTGCCTCATTTGCATTTTTGATTTCCCTCATTTGCATTCTTTTTTGAAAGAGGAATGCAAGTGCAGATGTAGCCAAAATGTGTTTCAAAATAGTACTCAGCTATTTCGAAATAGCATTTCTGGGTCCATAATGCTATTTTGAAATACTGCCGCTGGAGCCTATTATGGTCTACTTCAAAATAGTACTATTCTGTGTATTAATAGCACCTATTTTGAAATAGCAATTTTGAAATAGGTGTTATTCCTCTCACTTTGGCTACATCTACATTAGAAGCATCTGTCTATAGCAGTTATTGTCAGAAGAGATTTTCTGACAAAACTTCCGTTGATAGATCTTATCTACACATAAAATCTTTGATCCACTCTGTTGACAAAAGGACCCCCTAGAAGCCGTGTCTACACGTGCACGCTACTTCGAAGTAGCGGCACTAACTTCGAAATAGCGCCCGTCACGGCTACACGTGTCGGGCACTATTTCGAAGTGAACTTCGACGTTAGGCGGCGAGACGTCGAAGCTGCTATCCTCATCAGGAGATAGGAATAGCTCCCTACTTCGACGTTTAACGTTTAACGTCGAAGTAGGGACCGTGTAGTCGTTGCACGTCCCGCAACGTCGAAATTGCGGGGTCCTCCATGGCGGCCATCAGCTGAGGGGTTGAGAGATGCTCTCTCCAGTCCCTCAGCTCAATGGTGGCTGCGTGGAGCAGCCCCTGAAAGGTCCCCTCCCCCTCCCTTCCTGTGCAGGAAGCTGGGGGAACGTGCAGGCGGCAGCCTAGACACACGGCGAGCCTGTACGTCCCTCAGCCACCCAGAACAGGGCCAGCACCTGCCATGGCTGCCCGGCAGCCCGCCCAGGGGAGCCCCCCCCAGGGGAGCCAGAGCAGCCAGGCCAGCCAGCCCTGCAGCCAGGCTGGGAAGCGGCAGCGGGGCCCCTCCTGGACAGAGGCTGAGCTGCGGGACCTGCTGGGGCTCTGGAGCGAGGAGGAGGTGCTCCAGGTAATGGGGAGCAAGAGGTGGAATGCGGATGCGTTCGCTTGGCTGCCCGTGGGCCTGGCCACCCGGGGTCACCCTGCCTGCACTCTTGACCATGTCAGGAGTAAGGTTAAGGAGCTGCGGCAGGGTTACGCCCGGGCCCGGGATGCGGCCGGCCGATTTGGGGCCGCCCCCATCACTTGCCCCTTTTACAGGGAGCTCAGGGACATCCTGGGCCCCCGGCACACCTCCTCCCCTCCAGCCACCCTTGATACCTCGGCCGACGAGCCCCAGCAGGCCCTGCAGCCGGAGTCCATCCCGGAGGTAAGCCCTGCACCCCGGGGGCCCCCCCGGCGCCCACCCCCGGGCCATCGCGGCAGGAGGAGGAGGAGGAGGAGGAGGAGGAGGAGGGGGGCTCCTCCTCTGCAGAGTCTGGACTACAGATCCTCCTCCCGCCCTCCCAGAGCAGCAGCCGGGCCTCCGCCCCCCGGGGATCTCCGGACCGTGGGAGTGGACCGACAGGTATGTACCCCCCTCTGGTGTACACCCCCGGGGTTGAGGGGCGGGGGTAATAGCTATGTGTCCAGGGCCCCCGACATGCTCACATGGCCATGGCCCCAAGGACAGCAGGGCCATGGCCCTCACAGCAGTGCATCAGCCCCTGCCCCCGCCCCCCCCCCAACAACAGTGCCATGGCCCATCCCCGGGGCAGGGGGGAGCGGAACCTCGAGGGTCCCCCGGGAGGAGGGGGTGGGACACCCCACAGCAGCAGCAGCAGCAGCAGCAGCAGCAGCAGCATGTGATGGAGTGTGGGGAGTGCAAAAGGGAGACTCAGGCTAGATATGAGCAACCAGCTGAATAGCTCCCAGGGGCAAAGGATGATCCTGGGGCTACAGCTGGCAGGTGACACATCTGCCCTGAACAAAGAGGAGGGAGGAGCTGAGCTGGCTTTGAATCGGGGGGGAGGGGCGCAGGTAGAGGCTACGGGAAGGGAGAGCTGGAAGGTAGCCAGCCTGAGGAGGGGGAAAGCCACACCCCAGAGGGGCACCCCTTGGGGTCTTCTCCCCAGGATGGGTTGGAAGGACTGTCTCTGACTGCTGTGTGGTCACTCCCGAGAGAAACCGGGCATCTGTGGCCTAAGAAACCTCTCCTGTCAGACCCTGCTGAGTGAAGTGAGAGTCACTCCCGCAAGGGGACGGGGTGCAGTGCAGGGGGACCCCTGAACCCCATCCATCCCAGTAGCATCTCCCGGGGACGGGGATGGGGAACCTGCAGCACAGGGGTGGGGGGACAAGGGCCACGGCTCGGGGCCCACACTAACACCTGTCTCCATTCTTCTTCCCCCACTCCTCCCGTGTTCTGCAGCTGCACCATCGGAAGGACCAGAAGAGAGCGCCGGCGAGGCATTAGTGGTCCCAGAATCCCCTCCAGGGCCATCGCTCCAGGCAAGCCCCTCGGCGGAGGACCGACCAGCCCCATGGCGGGCTAGACGGTGGACCCCACAACAGCACCCGACGGCGACGGACCCCCAGCTGCTGGCCATCCATCGTCAGCAGCTGGAGGTCGCGGAGCAGTGGCTGCGGGTGGACCAACCGCGCCTGGACCTGCAGAAGCGGGCGCTGGCCTGGCGCCAAGAGGCATGGGAGGCCTACATGGAGACATTCAACTGTCTGGTGGACTACCTGGCCCCCCATGCCGTGCCGGCTGCCGCAGCGCCCGCCCTGCCTGCTCCACCCGCCGCACCACCTGCTGCTCCGCACGTCGCCGTCCCATCCGCCGTCGCCCCACCACCCACCACCGAGGGCTGGACCGCCGAGGGACACCTGGGGCCAGCTGAGACTCGCCGGTCATATCTTCCGGTCTGCCCGGCCCCCAGCCAGCCCCGGACAGGGCTGCGGCCGCGGCAGGGCTCCCAGCCGCCCACCCCCAGTGCCGGATTATAGGGGTGTGGGGCCCGGGACGTGCCCCCCCTTGTATATAGTTTATAAGACTGTTGCAACATTTATTTGTGCCCCCCCTTTGCCCCGTCCCCCCACCATGTAAATAGTTCTCCCCTTCCTTATAATCCCTGTTTTTTTTTTATTGAAGAACATATCCATTCTATGCAATCTTTTTTATTATTGTTTTATTTGTACAGAATACTTTTGTTAGAAGAGGTCTTGTATATAGTTTGTTCTTGTTTTAATTATAGTTAAAAAAAAAGTTCTAAAAGAAAAACCAGTTTAAGTTCAGCCACACATGCGTGCTGTCATTTGTCCAGGAAAAGTGTGGGGGGCGGCGGTTGGGTGCTCCGTGGTGTGGGCGTAGGGGCAGGGAGTGTTGTGGAGGAAGGGGTGGGCAGTGGGGGGCCTGGCAGAGTTCACCTCGCGGCCTCATCATCGAAGTGGGCCCGCAGGGCCTCCCGGACCCGGGTCCCTTCGGGGTCCACCTGGCGACTGGGGGCAGCGGGTGGCTGCAGGTCGGCCCTGTCAGCCTCCACAGCCCAGCTCTGATAGAAGGTCTCCCCCTTGCTCTCCACCAAATTGTGCAGGGTGCAGCAGGCACCCACAATCTGGGGGATGTTGTTGGGGCCCGCATCCAGGCGGGTGAGGAGACATCTCCAGCGTCCTTTCAGGCAGCCAAATGAGCGCTCCACCACCTGGCACGCGTGGTTCAGGCGCTGGTTGAAGTGCTCCTGGCTAGCGGAGAGATGGCCCATGTACGGGTGCATGAGCCAGGGCCGGAGGGGGTACGCCACATCTGCGATGACGCAGAGGGGCATGGTGGTGTCCCCCACAGGGATCTCCCGCTGGGGGATGTAGGTCCCCACCTCCAGCCGGCAGCACAGGCCCGAGTTCCAGAAAACCCGGGCGTCGTGGGTGCTGCCAGGCCAGCCCACATAAATGTCCTGGAAATGGCCCCAGCTGTCCACCAAGGCCTGGAGGACCACAGAATGGTAGCCCTTGCGATTGATGTAGCGTCCTCCACTGTGATGCGGGGCGTGGATGGGGATGTGAGTCCCATCCAGAGCCCCAAAGCAGTTGGGGAAGCTCAGTGTGGCAAAGGCCGCGATGGTGGCATCTGGGTCCCCCAGCCTCACGAGCCTGTGCAGGAGCATGGCGTTGATGGCACGCACAACCTGCAGGGAAAGCACATGGGAGAGCACCAATGAGGGGTAAGCAGGGTGTGCGTGGCCCTGCCCTGCCCTCCCCTCCCTACCCCTCCCCCGCCCTGCCCTGCCCTGCCCTCCTCTTCCCGGGCCCCCCTCCCCTGCCCTGCCCTCCCCCCGTGGGTCCTCTTACCTCCATAAGGAGAGCCCCGACGGTGGCCTTGCCGATACCAAACTGCTGTCCCACGGATCGGTAGCTGTCTGGAGTGGCCAGCTTCCAGACAGCGATGCCGACCCGTTTCTCCACAGGGAGGGCACGCCGCATGGCGGTGTCCTGGTGCCTGAGTGCGGGGCTGAGCCACTGGCACAGCTCCATAAATGTCTGCCGGCTCATCCTGAAGTTCCTGAGCCAGCGGTCGTTGTCCCACTCCTCAAGCACCAGCCGCTCCCACCACTCGGTGCTGGTGGGGTAGCTCCACAGGCGGCGGCGTGTGAGGCGGGGGGGCAGTGGGGTGCTGCAGGGTTGGGGGTTGAGCCCTGCTGCCCTGGGGGCAGCTCCTCCTCCGGTGTAGCAAGGAGGTGCTCAGCTGCCTCCCGCATGGCATGGAGCAGGGCGAGCCCTGCTCCTGCCGGGAGGGCTGGGTGGACCTCTGGCTGCTGCTGCTGCTGCTGGGGGTCCATGCCTGTGTCGCCCGGGGTCTGTGTGCCTATGGCTCCTCAGACCACGTGCTGTGCAGGCTGAGTGTGTCTGGGAGGGGCCCTTTAAGGGAGCGGCTAGCTGTTGCCCCGGAAGCGCTAGTCCGCCCTGTGACCCTGTCTGCAGCTGTGCCTGGCATCCCTATTTTGATGTGTGCTACTTTGGCGTGTAGACGTTCCCTCGCAGCACCTATTTCGATGTGGTGCTGTGCAACGTCGAAGTTGAACGTCGATGTTGCCAGCCCTGGAGGACGTGTAGACGTTATTCATCGAAATAGCCTATTTCAATGTCGCTACTTCGAAATAAGCTACTTTGATGTAGGCTTCACGTGTAGACGTAGCCGGAGTGTCCACAGTTTTTCTGTCAACACTTTCAGTAGGCAAAACACATTTTGTGCATAGAAGCACCACAAGTTTTGTCAATAAAACCCCAGTTTTGTCTACAAAACTCTCTAGTATCGATGCAGCTTTTGAAGGTTGCCAATTTTGGAATAACACACCCGCTATTTTGCAATAATTTCAAAAAAAAAAATTTTGCAATAATTTTGCAATAATTTCAAAATAGCTTTTTCTTAGTCTAAATGACAGCTCAGTTATTTCAAAATAACTGCTGTTACTTTGGAATAACTAGATATTGTAGCCGTAATCATGGTGTGGGACTTGCACTTATTACTGACAGTATGTGTACGCTGGAGGAGTATTCAGGAGGTTGACTGCAGCAAGGCTAGGCATACCTGAGCTAGCTTTGATCAAGCCAAAAATAGGAGTGAAGACATGGCAGTATCAATAAATACTCAAGCAATTAAACAGTCCTGCTGCAGCTACACTATTATTCTTAGCAAACTATCTCAATCAAAGCGAGCTCAAGTATGCCTACTCATCAATGTGCCTCAATCAAAGCGAGCTCAAGTATGCCTACTCATCAATGTGCCTCAATATTTTTGAAATTCTGTCTCTAAGTTTCTCTGGGTAGGAGCAATGAGCCCCAGACCTTATATGATACATTGCTCCATTGAAGTCAGTACTGACTTTTACCTGCTGAGGCTCTGGCCCCTGGTCCATGATAGGTAGGAAAAGGAGAGTTTTTGCATAGTTCAAATAATCCAGCATATATTCACAACGTGGTATGCAAGGCAGAAGTTTGAGTTTTAATCCTGCAGATTCAAATACTGAAAATTTTGGCCTCAGACTAAAATAAGTCCATTTGGAAATATTGCCATTGTGCCTTCCGGGAGCTGCAATTTCATGCCTCAAACTCCTGCTATCTGAAATAGGTTAAGTTGTCTGGCCACACTATGGGGCCCTTGATGCCTCACAATATCTCATCATGGAGATGAAAAGTTTATTTTGGGAGATGTAGACTAGCCAGAGAGACTGGCCCATACAAGAAACTTGAGGAATAAGAGGCAACTAAATTACAACTCTCATGAGGCACCAGAGCAATATTTCCAAATCAAAACAGGTTAGTTCTCAGGAATTTAGTTTCTCAGTAAAATTGTTCCATGGGAAGCAGAGACTTTGGGAGGGAGATTATTTAGTTTAAAAAAAAAATGAACCAATTTTCTATTGACAAACAGTTTAGACAAACTTTTAACCAATAAAAGATCATAGAATGGAGATGTTAGGAAAGAGTTATTGGCAAGATTTTGCTTGGGGCTGGATCTGAGGGGATAGAAGGGAGGCAGAGACAAAAATGATGGCAGTTTCAGGGCTGAGTAACAGGGTGCAGGTTGGGGCATTTGTCAACAGTGTCCGAGAAAGATGGGGATGGGAAAGAAGGTGTTGAAAAGAAACTATTAAATGTTCAATATTTAATGTCACTGGAGTCAGATGAGGAAGCACAAGAGAGAAACACAGCTCTGTCCAACTTCAGAAAAGTCTTGTCATATACAGAGTCGAGTAAAAACAATTGTTGATATTTACACTCATCCCTCGTTGAAGGAGTACTTTTTTTATGTGTACTCGCTTAAACGAGGGATACATATACTTACCTTAGTTCACTAGACAAGTGAACTCCCCCCTGCTAATGCAAGTTTAACCCCCTCCCTGCGGCTCCAACCTGCTGTAGTCTGACCCCCCACCGGCTCTGCACACTCAACCTGCCCCCCCACCAGCTTCAGAGCCCCAGCCCACCCCAGCCTGACCCCCCGCCTGAACCCCCTGTCATCCCTGCAGACCTAACCCTCTGCAGCTTGACTCTCCGCCAGCCCCGTGGCCCCAACCTGTGGCAGCCTGATCACCTCTGTTAGCCCCACAGACATAACCCGCAGCAGCCTGACCCCCTGCTGGCTTTGCAGCCCCAACTTGCTGCAGCCTGCCCCCCTCCCACTGGCCCCATGGCCCCAACCTGCAGCAGTCTGCCGCCCCCCAACTGCTGGCCCCACAGACCTAACCTGCCACAGCCTGATGTCCCTGCCAGCCCACACACCCAACCTGCAGCAGCCTTAACCCCCCACCTGCCCCATAGACCCAACCTGTAGCAGCCTGAAGCCCCCACCTGCCCCACAGACCCAACCCGCCACCAGGTTTTAACCCTCCTTCCCACTCATGGCCCCAAACTGCCCCCAACCTTTAACCTCCCCTCCCTCCCAAACCCAAGGTTCACTTACCTTTCAAAAGCAGTGCCACATACTGGGACTCCTTTCCCGAGTTAGGAGCACTAGGAACCAATCAGAGACTTTTACATGAATTTTAATGGGAATTTAGTGTCCCTCTTAAGAGTTTTCACCTATGAGCAGGAAAGATGGGAACCAATTGTGCTTGTATAGCGAGACATGAGTGTACTTCTTTCATTTGAGGAGTTTCTGATGATTCAGGTGCCTCCAATGCCCCTCATTGAAGGTTAAGAGGGTAGAAAGAAGGAGAAAGGAAGGAATGTAGGAAAGTGAATTATAATGAGTCAGGGTAAACAGAGACCTCACAGCTCAGCGTAACTTTGATTTTCTACACACACTCCAATCCACTGTTTAAACTCCAATAACTCAAACTGCTGCCCTGCTTGTAATCGGTTGGTGCATTCCAGAAGCAATCATACACTACAAAGTATCTGCGGAGGCATCAGGTTTTCACATCCTTCACATGTGTTATGAGGCATGAGGTTGAATTCAGTCACCCGGGAAGTGAGGGGATCCATTAAGCAGTTAGTTTTCTCTCTATATATAACGGTTGTGTAATGGCATGCCAGTCTACCAGTGGGAATCCTTGACAGCCAAGTCTGCCTTTTATAAATCAGGTTGTAGAGATAATCACAGCTACAGGGGCTGATCCTCGTTTCACACCAGGGGAAATTCCATTGACTTTGTTGGAGTTGATCCACAAGCAGAAGAAGACAAAGGGCAGAACACTCTGAAAATGAATTGGGTAGGTAGGTGATGGAGGGTAGAGGGTTTTGTGGAATGATAGGTCTTCTTTCTTCACTGAGGTGGAGGCCATCCAAGCTATGCAGCTTACTTTCTCCAGAGATGGCAGACCAATCTCCTCAGGCACAGGCTGGCTAGAGTAGTCAGGAGGGTAATAATAATAACAATAATAAAAACAATAACAAAAAGGAGGGTAAAAGAGGGAAGATATGATCGGTTAGATAAAAGTGAGATGTTGAAAACAAAAATTAAGCAAGGAACTAAAAGCCATGAAGAAAAGAACTGCTTGACTTGACTATCCACACCAGAGCTAGGAGTCTGGGTAACACACCAGAGGAATTGGAACTTCTCATTTATGTGCATAAATTTGATCTAGTTGGTACTACTGAAAACAGATGCGCTGATTCACACAACTATCATATTAAAATTCAGTGGTTATAGCCAGGGCAGCCAATAGACCTGTGGGTCTCTGGGCAAGTGGGGCATGTGGCTCTGTGCCCTCAGAAGAGGTGGGGCCTTGGGCAGAAAAGTGAGGCTAGGCCTGTCTAGTGTAATCCAAGCTGATGGGCATTTGGGTTATATGTGTGTGTGTGTGTGTGTGTGTGTGTGTGTATAAAAAACCTTTTGGCACTTGTAAGAAAATAAGTCTGTTGAATGTAAAAACTTTATTAGTCAGTATATAAATCTGAATACACAGACATAAAAATGATAACATATTTCAACATTTTTAATGGAATGGATGAACCTGAGACCCAGCAGCAGATTATGCTGCACCCCCCAATGAAATTTCATGCCCGCCCTGAGGGGGCACACCCCACACTTTGCACACCCCTGTTCTAACCAATAAAGCAAAATACGGGGTGTTAGCTGGGCTCTGCTGAAGTCCACTGACTCAAGACAGGGAATAGGATGAATGACCCTTTACGCACCTATCTACAGTGTGTTAGGAAGGAAAAAACACAGTGTAATCATATGGCTCTTCAATTTGAGTGACATACAATGGAGGTCTTATGCTGGTAGAACTAAAATATCCTTGGAATTTCTAACCATTATAGATGACAATTTCCTACCTCATAAATATTGAAGCCAACATGGGGGATTCTTTTTTTAGACCTCCGTGACCTCATTCTCTTTAGTTCCACACAGAACCAATGAAAGGATATTTTGATTAGTCTGCAAGTACCTATGTTGGGAGCAAATATTTAGTAATGGTCTCTTCAAGCTAACAGAGAAAGGAATAACACAATCCAACAGCTGACAGATAAGGATAGACAAATTCAAACTGGAAAAAAGGTACACATTTTTGACAGTTAAAATAATTAACTATTGGCACAATTTTCCAAGGGTTATACTGGATTCTCCATCACTGTCAATATTAAAATCATGATTGGATATTTTTCTAGAAGGTCTGCGCTGAGAAGTATTTTGGGAAAGTTCTGTGCCCTGTGTTACACAGCAGTCAGACTAGATCATAACAAAGGTCCCTTCTGGCCTCAAAATCCATGAATCTTCAATCTGCTGCAAACGACCCCTTTTGCACAGAAGTGTCATGCACAGGATTCTTTTTTCCCAAATGGACAAGGCTGTCCTCCCACCATGATACCATGTATCTGAGGCTTTCCCATGCATTCTAATTAATCTTGGGGGCTCTTTCTACTTTATTTATAGTTTTTAAACAAAAGAATCCAGACTCTCTAGTGATGTAACGCTAGGATTTAACATGACTATCTCCATTACTTTCCTTCAGGGAGTTGTAAATGATCTGAAAAATTATCAGTGCAAACTTGAAGCTGCAGTTGGTGCTTTTAGGATTATCTTTGCAATTAAAAAGGCTAAAGACTTCCTTTTAAACATATGAAGTTCCAATTGCCACTTAAATTGTATAGAGTCCCCTGAGTAAGAAGCCTGAATCCCGTACTTACTTGTGACTTTCTGTGGACTACTTTATATAATTCCTCTTCACCCATGATGTTTATACTCATGAGATATTTATTGTCAGTCCTCATGTCCCCCACAATTAGTCATCACACAGCCAAACTATAGATATGGAGTTCATAAAATAGTCCATCCATCTAAATAATTTTCCTGCCCTTCTGGCTATTCCTTCCATTTTCTCTACAGCCATTTGGTCCTGAAACAAGTTGAAATGAATAACATATTCCAAGTTCTCTCACCTGACAAAATGTTTTTTAAATACATTAGAAGCACGAAGCCTGCTTCTAAATCCAGTAAGTCCCCTAGATGATACAAATACAAAAGGAGCAATCAAGGTTGATAAAGCCATTGTGGAGAAACTAAATGATTTCTTTGCTTCAGTCTTCACTGCTGAGGATGTTGGGGAGATTCCCAAACCTGCACTGTTTTTGTGGGAAATGAAACTGTGGAACTGTCCCAGATCGAAGTGTCATTAGAGGAGGTTTTGGAACAAATAGATAAACTTAATGTTAACAAATCTCTGGGACCAGATGGCATTCATCCAAGGGTTCTGAAAGAACTCAGATGGAATATTGCAGAACTACTAACACTAGTTTGTAACCTGTCCTTTGGATCAACTTCTATACCTAATGACTGGAAAATAGCTAATGTGACACCAATATTTAAAAAGAGCTCTAGCGATGACCCTGGCAATTACAGACCGGTAAGTCTAACGTCAGTATTGGGCAAATTAGTTGAAACAATAGTAAAGAATAAAATTGTCAGGCATGTAGAAGAAAATAATTTGATGGGCAAAAGTCAACATGGTTTCTGCAGAGGGAAATCATGTCTTACTAATCTGTTAGAGTTCTTGGAAGGGATTAACAAACATGCAGACAAGGGAGATCCGGTGGATATAGTATACTTAGATTTCCAGAAAGCTTCTGACAAGATATCTCATCAAAGACTCTTATGTAAATTAAGTTGTCATGGTGTCAGGGACTCTAACCCAGACTCTCCAGGAGTACGTTGTCTGACCACGAAAGAGAGGCAACACCAGCAAGGTCAGGAAAATTAACCTTTTATTGCATAGGCACCTTGCAACACAGAGTAGCCCGTCTCACCCTGAGAACCAGCCCCCCGCCGTTACAAAATATACAGCCGATATACCTTGAACATGGAGCACCCTAACATCTAATCCTCATTGGCTGAATTCTGGTTATCCCCTTTTATGGCAAAGGCCCTACTTTTGTTATTCCTTTAACTCCCTTATTTGGCACATAGCAAACTAAGCAAAGCAAACCCTTGTTCCAGTTTCTTATCTTGCAGCCTTGCAGACTTGCAGACTGCTTGTCTTGCTTACAATAATGAATTACCCAGCATTCGTCACACGAGACTGCTAGACTGTAATTTATCCTTCACAATGGGATAAGAGGGGAAAGTCCTTTCATGGATTGAAACTGGTTAAAAGACAGGAAACTAAAGGTAGGCATAAATGGTTCATTTTCTGAAAGGAGAGGGGCACCTAGTGGTGTCCCCCAAGGGTCAATCCTAGAAGCAATCCTGTTCAATTTATTCATAAATGATCTGGAGAAGAGGGGTGAGCCGGGAGGAGGCAAAGTTTGCAGATGACACTAAACTGTTCAAGATAGTCAAGACAAAGGCAGACTATGAAGAACTCAAAAAGATCTCATCAAACTGGGTGATTGGGCAACAAAATGGCAAATTAAATTGAATGTGGATAAGAGTAAGGTAATGCATATTGGAAAAAAATAACCCCATGATGACCCCCCAAAAATAACCCCAATATGATGGGGGCTAATTTAGCTATAACTAATCAGGAAAGAGATCTTGGAGTGCTTGTGGATAGTTCCTTGAAAACATCCACGCAGTGTGCAGAGGCAGTCAAAAAGGCAAATAGGAGGTTAGGTATTCTTAAAAAGGGATAGAAAATAAGATAAGGAGTATCTTACTGCTTTATATAAATCTACGGTACACTCACATCTTGAATAAAAAAGATATCCTGCAACTGGAAAAGGTTCAGAAAAGGGCAACTAAAATGATCAGGGGCTTGGAACAGGTACTATATGAGGAGGGGCTAAAAAGATTGGGACTTTTCAGTTTAGAAAAGAGGAGACTGAGGGGGGACATGATAGAAGTATATAAAATTATGACAGGTGTGGAAAGGGTGAATAAGGAAAAGTTATTTACTTGTGCCCATAATACAATAACTAGAGGACACCAAGGTTATGTCTACACAGGAGCCCACCATCGAAAGGACAAAATCGAAAGCCAGAAATGGATATACTGGCTTTCGAAAGAACACGACCACATGGCAAAAGGGGATCATGGTTCCAACCCACTCTTTTGAAGACCCTGTCCCATTATTTTGAAAGGGAGCAGCCAAATGTGTATGAGTGTTCTTTTGAAAGAAGGGAGGGAGAGATGCCGCAGATGGGGTTGCATGGCTGCCAAACCCTTCCGCGGCCCACAGCCCCTCTGCCTTAAAGGGCCCCCCCTCCAGTTCCCCCACCCTGCACTAGCTGAGGCCTGCTGAGCTGCCAGGAGCAATGCAAACCCCAGAGAAACAGCACCATGGCCGATGACACCCTGCTCCTCACGCTGCATGCAGGCATCATGGGCACTGTTGCCCACATTGTCTGCACAATCGCTGGAGCCAACCCCCTCCTCCTTGGGAGACAGAACAGCCCCCCTGAGGACATAGAGCCCACCCAGCCTGCACCTCATCCCCTGGCACCCCGGCATCTGTGGAGCCACCCCAGCAGCATGGACTGGTGGGACCGACTGGTTCTGGGACAATGGGATGATGCCCCCAGCTCCAAAAATTTCACATGAGCTAGGACACCTTCCAGGAGCTGTGTCACTGTCTGGCACCTACATTGATGCACCAGGATATCACCATGTGGCCTGCACCCCTCCTCAAGAAGTGAGTTGCTATTGCGGTATGGAAACTGATACCCCAGACTTCTCCTGCTCAGTGGCCCACCAGTTTGGGGTGAGTAAGGCCACTGTCGGAGTGGTGCTCATGGAGGTAAGCTGGGCCCATGGCACACTCTCACCATGGGAAGGGGGGGGCCCATGGGCACAGGGACCCCTCAGGGGTTGCTGGCTGGGGGGGTGGGAGGGAGTCTCTGGTCAGGAGGTCCAGGAGGGGTTCTCTGGATAGGGGTGCTGAGAGGGGGTTGCCAGCTGGGAACACCCCACCACACTCTCATGAGAGCATATGGCCCCCCTCCCATACAGGTTGTCCATGCCATGAACACAATGCTCCTGCATTGGGTCATCTGCATCAGGGACCTGGATGCCAACATCAAGGGATTCTCCTTGTTGGGGTTCCTGAACTGCTTTGGTCCCCTGGATGGGATGCACATCCCCATTCACTCCCCAGCACACAGCACCGGCTGCTATATCAACTGGAAGGGTTACCACTTGGTGGTCCTCCAGGCCCTTGTGGACCACAAAGGCCAGTTCATGGACACCTATGTGGGCTGGTTGAGGTGAACCCATGATGCCAAGGTCTTCTGCAATTCCAGCCTGTGCCAGCGTATGGAGGCCGGCACCTTCATCCCCAAGTGGAAGATGCTGGTTGGGGACACCACCACGCCGCTGTGCATGGTAGCGGATGCAGCATGCTCCCTACTTCCATGGCTGGTGTGGCCCTATACTAGCCACCTCGAACCCAGCAGGGAGGCCTTCAACACCCACCTCAACCAGGCCCAGCATTAGTCAAGCTGGCCTTCGGGCACCTCAAAGAGTGGTGGCATTGCCTTCTTGCCCGCCTCAAGGTGGGGATGCACAAAGTCCCATAAGTGGTGGATGTCTGCTGTGTCCTCCACAACATTGTGGAGGGAAAGTGGGATGTCGACATCCAGGGTTGGGCAGCTGAGGCCACTGTGGGATTTGAACAGTCGGCTGCTGTCACCAGCCACCAGGTGAACCGCAACAGTGTCCAGATCCGGGAGGCCCTTTGTGTAAGCCTCGCCCTAGTGCCGCACTGAGCCCACCCAATGCCCATCCCTCACCGTCCCCCCATACATCCACGCCCCCCACCACGTGCACCACCACTGCACCCAGGCTTCCCCGCCACAGGACCACGGGACATGGGCACTGGTGCACAATAAAAACCTTTATCAACATTAACCATAAAAAACTGTGGTATTGAATGTCCAACTATTTTACAGTGTGGGTGGAGGGACATCCCTGTATGTTGTGGGGGGGGCCTAAACTTGGAGGAGGGTGGGGAGGAGGCCAGAACTGGGAGGGTCACTTGGGGAAGGGGCTTGTGGGCTGAGAGTCCCGCTGGCCCCGGGATCCCCTTCCACCCCAGGAACGGGTGCCACGGTGGGGCTGGGATGGGGCATGGAGCACCAGAAGGTAGGGGCATGGTGGGATGGCAGAGGGAGCATCGGTGTGGGGTGGGGTAGAGGACTCTGTGGGGGTGTGGGGTGGGCAGGGGACCCTGGGGGAGCCCTTTCTGGGGGGACCCTGTAGGGGGCTGTAGCCAGACAGAACCCCCCCTTTTGCTCTACTCCATCTTGCCTTCCCTAGGTGCTTCACAGCATGAGAGGGTTAAAGGAATATAGCACAGCCCTGGAATGCCCCAGAGCGCAGATGGGCTTATTTTAGGCACGGCCTTTGAAGCTCCAGAGCAAAGCAAAGAACAATGGGCTAATTAACAGCCGGGCCTCAGGCTGCCCTTGGCTAATTACCATTAGTTGATTCACCCACACTAGTCCCACACACAAGGAGGAAAAATCTCCGGCCCATTAAGACACAAATGACCCTAATTGTCTCTACCTCATAGGTGTGAACTACATCCTTGAACTCCCTGTGAGAGCCAGTATCAGACAGTTTAATTCAATTAAACCAAGGAAGAAGCCTACGTGACCCAATGGGTATAAAGAGGGGTCCGGCAGACCCCTTCTTTGAGCTCCAATCATCTTTCCTGCTGGACAGGAGAGTGGGGTCTCCCCAGGTCCCCGAGGACGCTCGACTCCTGGAAAAAAAGGACAAATGACTTCTTCCCAAGGGATTGAGGGAAACTGGCCAAGCCTCGTTGGTAATGCAGGGTGAGAATAAGACCTGCCAGGTATTTTACTTTTTATTTCTTTTGTGCACATGTAACAAGTACAGATCTATGAACTAGAGTGTATGCTAGCTATTTGTAATCAAAGTATAAACCTTGTAACAATTGTAACCACAAGAGCTTAACTCACTAGGTAACAAATAAAGCAACATTGTAACCATAAGAGCTTAACTTGTTAGATAAATAAACAAAGTAATTGATTAAGTGGTAACCTGACGCCACCTGTTACTGTGGCCAGCCGAACACAAAAACAAAGAACCTAGCTGCTTTTCAGCAGCTCTTAGCCTGGTCACTAGTGAGCTCTGCCCTGGCAGTTGAAATCTCATATTAATACAAGGGCATAGTGGCATCTCACCTGACCATTGGCTAACAGGGACTCAGGGGGTTGGGCAGCTGGAGGTTGAGTGTGAAGGGCCAAGAGCCAGGCCACATTGCCCACGTGCTCCTTCAGAGTCCTGTGGATGGCATCCAGGCGGGACATGAGCCGATCCCAGACCTCCCTCTGCCATGCCAGGTCAGTATCCTCCACCCAAAGGCAGTGCTCCATGAGCTCAGCCTGGCAGAGCTTGGCATGGTCATCCCCTGTGTGCTGCTGTGACCTCTGTCTGCACACCCAGCATGTTGCTGCCGCTGGAGGTGCCTGTCCCCTGTCTGAAGCCTCCGGGGGGCACTCAGGGACCACCGAAGCCAATAGACGGTGTGGGTCTTCGCTTGCTGCACCTGGAAGGGGTGATGATTAGCATGTCCATCTCCGAGCAGGACCTCGTACCCCATTCCCCCCCAGGACTCTGTCCCCACAAGGCCCTGCCTCCCCTGACCCCCCGGGGGCCTGGCCATGATGGGCATGGCATCCCTATGGAGTCAAGGGCACACAGATCTTCCCTCCCAGGTGGAACCATGCCTGGGTGTTGGCTGGCCTGTGGACATCCCACTGGGCAACTGGGTGCCTGGAACTGTCCACAGGTCTGGGTGCTGGGTGGCGCAGGCGGCCACAGAAGGTTTGTTCGGGGCTGTGGCCAGCTAGGGTGTCTGGCCCTGAGCCTCCAGACCCGTGCCCAGTCCACTGGCAGTGGTGTCACCCCCGCTTTTCCCTCCGGGGTGCTAGCCCCACTGTGCATTTATTGGGGGGCACCTCGATGATCTCCTGGGACGCCCGGCTCCCTGGGGCCCAGCTGGATGACTGCGAGGGGACATCAATGATGAGGTCACCCTTCTCACTGGACCAGTCCCAGGTGGTGTCTACCCGCTGGCTTGGGCTGGTTGGTCCTGGCTCCTCCACCTCCTCTGTCTCAGGCTGGCCTGCTGAGCTGTCCAGGACTGCTGTGGATGGGGAGCTGTTCCAGGGCCCCAGGATTCAGTGTAGCTCCCGATAGTAGGGGCAGGTGGAGGGACCTGTCCCTGAGCGCCCAGCCTCATCCTGGACCCCGGCATAACCCTGCTGGAGCACCTTTACTTTGCTCCAGAGTTGCTCCAGGGTCTGCTCCAGGTTGTCTTGGCTGGTCAGTCCCCGGGCCAGGTGGGTAAAGGCAGCAGCGTTCCTCTGCTTAACCCCCATCTCCCAGAGGACCTCCTCTTCTTTCCAGAGGCCCAGGAGGTCTCAGAGTTCACAGTCTGTCCAAGAGGGGCCCCTTTTCTTTTCTTCTGGGACAGACCCCTGGGATACCGGTGGAGGCTCTGATGGGGGGCCCTGGGGCTTGGGAGACTGCAGGGCACTGGCCATGTGCCTGTCGCTGTCATCGGGGGGGCTGAGTGGGTGTGCTGCTGGGAGCTCGTGCTGTCGCAGCTTGCCTGCTCTCCGCTTCCAGCCACGGGGTTTCTGGGTCTATGTGGCTTTAAGAGTGGCTGGACGTGTGTGTCATAGAGCTCTGTTTCGTGGGGCAGAACATCTCTGTGTTCTGGCTGGGTGCCATCGTGGAGGACTTGTCTTTTGAAAGAGCAGGCTGTGGAGCGTCTTTCTTTTGACTTTGTTTTTTGGCAGGTGGTGCTCTTCCTATATGGGGTCAGGGTCCAGCTTTCAATGTTTGGGTTGCGTTCCTTTGATTTCAAATTGAAAAGGCACATGGCATGCATAGACACTCCCTTTGTTCTTTCAAAAGAGGGCCAGTCTTTTCGAAATACTGTGCACGTGTAGACACACCCCAAATGAAATGAATGGGTAGCAGGTTTAAAACTAATAAAAGAAAGTTCTTCTTCACTCAGTGCCTAGTTAACCCATGGAACTCCTTGCCAGAGGAAACTGTGAAGGCTAGGACTATAACAAAATTTAAGAAACAGCTAGGTAAATTCATGGAGGTTAGGTCCATAAAAGGCTATTAGCCAAGGGTAGGAATGGTGTCCCTGGCCCCTGATTGTCAGAGACTGGAGATGGATGGCAGGAGACAAATCACTTGATCATTGTCTTTGGTCCACCCCCTATGGGGCACCAGGCACTGGCCACTGTCGGCAGACAGGCTACTGGAGTTGATGGACCTTTGGTCTGATCCACTATGGCTGTTCTTATGTTCTTATGTTTTGTGGGTCCTGTTCTTGTTTCTCTCTCTGTGGATGTTGGACACCCGCTCTGTTCCCCATGATGTCGTAAAACAAAACTCCTATTCACTACAATGGTGCAGATCAGAGAGGGACTTTCACTTCCCTGCACTGTGATCTGATGCCTTTGCATATACAACCTAAAGCTGTGTTCACTTTTTGTGGATGCTAAGTAGACCATTAACAGCATTTACTCATGTCCTAAAAATGAAAATGGAAAATGTGACAAGATCAAGGAGCAAATTAACTATGGCCAGGAGACCCCTCAAACTCTTTTTTAGTTTAATTCAGAGATGATATTCTAAGCATGCCAACAACATAGATAAAGTGAATCACATTAGGCATTTTGCAGAGTGATTTTACTGCCGTTAGATATTGTTCCTCTGAACAGACTCAGATAACTTACACTAAGTTCTACAAAGTATAGCTAAGTATAACTAACTTACACTACTTTCTCTATTCTACTTCACATTTAGCTGTGATGCTTCAGTACACTGCCCAGACCTGAAGAAGAGGGTTTGCATAAGTTTGAAAGCTTGTCTCTTTCACCACCAGAAATTGCTCCAATTAAACATCTTACCTTGCTCACCTTGTCTCAGTAGATAACCATCAAAAGACATTTGAATGGAATTCTGGATGCAAGAATTCAGAATGAATCCTAACAAGCCATTTGCTTCTGGAGCTGCTGTGATCCTGAAGACACAGGGACAAAGTGAGATGCACTGTGAAACACAGGCTCATGGATGTCCATGCTGCAAGGAAATCAAAAAAACAATCCCAACCCCTAACCATGCCAGTGTGTGTCAGAACCCAAATAAATAACTTAGGCTCATGTGATGGGGTTATAAATAGCAATATAAATGATCCTGCTCAGGGTGGAATCATCAAAATTTCTTTTGATGATTAATTTTGATGATTATCTAATCAGTCTGTTCAGAAGAAAAAAACCTAGTTATTGTACAATCTAATTATACTCTCACTTGGGCTAGTGCCTGAGTCTGAGGCCCAGGGTCTCACAGCCTGGGCTCCAGCCCAAGCAGCAATGTCTACGGGTGTCCCATAGCATCAGCCCCATAAGCCTGAGTCAGCCGATCTGGGCATTGAGACTCACTGTTCCTGTTCGCAATGTAGAGGTACAGTTAGGGCCGGATTATGAGCTGATGTAAATTAGTGTCATACCATTAACCTGTCAATGGTAGGTAAAGAGGCTGTTAAAAATATAGGCCATGACTACACTATAAAAAATAACTTCGAAGTTGCTTACTTTGAAGTACAGCTTAAAGGTAACAGACTTTGAAGTTGGGCATCTACACACCCCCTGCTTCATAGTTAAACTTCAAAGTAGGGCACTACTCCATTCCCGGGAATAGAGTAAGGACTTTGAAGTTGGGCTCCCTTACTTTGAAGTTAATTTTGAAGTAAGGGAAAATATGTAGACTCTCTGCAGGCTACTTCGAAGTAGTGCCTAACACTGAAGTTAACTTTGAAGTGTGTTCCTAGTGCAGACACACCCATAGCGTATCACGAAAATGCAGTTTCTAGGCTAAATGTATGCAGGAGTCAGGACATCAATGTTCATTGCCCCAGCTGAGCATCTCAGCCCTTGCATACCTGTGAACAATGTGGCAATGGAAAATAGTTACAAAAGGACTGGTCAGAAGCTCAACCTTAGTGAGAATTAGAGCTGCATGAAACTTTCATACTAAAACTCAAAACTAGGTGTGTTGGGCTGAAACTTGTTCAAGAAGAAATGGTATGATTCAAAATAAGCATCCAGCATTCTTTCCTTCGGGACTATATTTATATATATAGACGAGTCATAATAAGGATTTCAATAAATCATAAAAAGAACTGTGTCCCAATTATGATGCAAATCCAAAATCCAGAGCTCGGTACAGACAAGTTAATTCATCAGTGCATTGTCAACAGAGTGCCTTCATCTTAATTACTAATAGAGCACCATGAAAATGCCCTAAAATAAGTCTGAGCATTAATGTAGGAGTGAACAATATGTTGACATAGAATGATGATTCCATTTCATATACTGAGAGGATATCAGCTACAACCTGGTGTGCTTATCAGGCACTCAGACAGCTTTAACTTTTAGACACATACCCTCTTGTGTGGAGGCTGCCATGGTTGTCCCAGTCTATAAGCAAAGAGCCTCATATTGTTTTGCACATCTATGACAGCAGGACATGATACACTCTATTGTCTGTTCAAAGAGAGGGGGTGGTGTGTGTGCTAGTGGCACTCAATGGCCCTAAAAAGCATAGTCAGGTCCCTGTTTCCTTGTGTGCCCATCACTATGGGCCGTAGGTGTTCAGTAGGGGTCTTACGTGAGCAACAATAAGTACTACAAAACATGTTGCCCCCAGAGCCAACCAATCCTACACAGGGAATTAAGGAATTATATGGGCAGATACAGACAAAAAAGAACCTACTGCGGAAGGTCATACAATGGAAGTTACAGCTATTCAGGCATATCTGTAGAATGAACAATGAACAAAAAATTACAACCCTCGTATTTAGCATAATGGACGGTTCGAATAGGAGAAGCAGACCCCACAGAGAATGGGTAGATGATATAGCAGATTGGTGCAGTCTACAGAAACTAAGTCACTCTACACCAGGCATGGAAAGATGGAAGGAAATAGTGAGAGGCATCAGACACCAACAGGTGCTGAGGCCGTGGTTGTTGTTGTTGATGATGATGATGATGATGATGTTATCCCAAATAAACATACCAGGAGGGAGGATGCTGTTGCTCAGTAGAGCTCCACCAACCGGCTGCACAGTCGATCCTCTCCTGCACTCAACTGGCTACTGACAGAACTTAGGTTCTCAGGTTTCAGTAGGATGGTGACTTTAAATGGACACACCACTAAATCCCAACAATGCATAGCAAACACACCAGAGGTTATCAAACCAAAGCATCTATCCTGTTATTCCTAAAAGGCACAGACACTGTACAGAGGTCAGATTCTGTAGTCTCCTTGCCCACTTTTATCTAAATTGGTATGAAGAGCTCAGTGAACTGCTATGACTTAGAGGCATTTAACCATCAACAGACTTCCTCAGTTTTGTACAACTTTTCTTCCACAGAAGCTGTCCAATGTCAGCCCTGTCCACTATGGCTATGTCTACACTAGCACTCCCCTTTCAAAAGGAGGATGCTAAGGAGACACTTCATGATACGCTAATGAGGTGCTGCAATGCCTATGCAGCACCTCATTAGCATAATAGCGGCTGCAGCACTTCGAAAGTGTCACTTTCAATCACATGCATCTCATCTACACAGAGTCCTTTTTGAGGGGCCCTGCAGACTTCAAAATCCCCTTATTCCTATAAGCAAATAGGTGCTAGTGTAGACACAGCCTAAGAGCCTCTCTTGGAATTTGGTCATTGAATAATGTTTTACAATTTGCATCTTGATGTCATGATTGAAATCATCCAGTTTGCCTGTAGGTTTTAGTTGCCAGAATATGTCATAGATGCTTGTCAGGAGCTCTCTGGCTTCTTACCACAATCACTTGGCACTCCTTTTCTGACAAAAGTGGTCAGTCAAGATGCAATAAGTTTTTTTCCAGGGGATCCTCATCTCACCATCCAACGCCATATAGCATCTCACACACAAAGTGCAACAGGAGGTGTGACTTGCCTTTTTAGATTTTCAATGTCAAGTGCATCCAACAGATTGTTCAAAATGCTTGTCCACCTCTGCCATCCCTGAGCTCTAGCCTCAAAAACATCATATACCGGGAACTCAAACAATGTAGTTACCAGAGTCATCATCATCAATAACTGTGGGCTCAGCGCCTGTTGGTGTCTGATGCCTCTCTCACTATTTCCTTCCATCTTTCCCTGTCCAGTGCGGAGTGGCTTAGTTTCTGTAGACTAGCTCTGCACCAATCTGTTATATCATCTATCCATTCCCTGTGGGGTCTGCCTCTCCAATTCGAACCATCCATTATGCCGAATACTAGGGTCTTGATTTTTCGTTCATTGTTCATTCTGCAAATATGTTCAAATAGTTGTAGCTTCCATTTTATAACCTTCTGCAGCAGGTTCTCTTTCGGCTGTATCTTTCTATATAATTCCTCATTGGTGACCTTCTGCATCCATCCTATTCTCAGAATCTTTCTATAACAACTCCTTTCAAATGCCAATATTCTTCTTTTCGAATCTTTCATTACCACCCATGTCTCACAGCTGGACAACATGATGCTGAATACACAAGTTTTCAAGATGCTCAGCTTCGTTCTTAAGCTAATTGCTTTGTTTTTCCAGATCTTATCCATCGCTTTCAAACTTGCTCTTCCTTCCAGTATTCTAGTCGCTATTTCCTTCTCACAGTCTAGATCATACATTATGTTGCTCGCCAGATAAGTGAACTTGTCTACATTTTCTAGTTCAATACCATCAACACTGATCTTCCTTCCTATTTCCTTATCTCCAAATACAATTTTTATCGATGTTCATAATCAGTCCGTACCGCTTCCCTTCTTTGTTTAACACCCACACCGTTTTCACTAGCTTTTCCTCATCATCAATGATAACTATATCATCCATGAACCTCAAGTTGTTAATTCTTTTCCCGTGCACAGATATCCCTTCTACCTCTTCCTTGATCTTGTCCATCGCTGTCTCCAGATGTACAATGAAGATACTTGGCGATATTGGATCTCCTTGTCTCATACTTCTACTGGTTTTAAACTAACTTCCCAACTACCCGCATGTTCTCACTGCTGCCTCTGCATTATCACTGAGATTCTTCAGCAACTGTATCAGTCTGCTATCCACTTTGTATGACTCCAACACTGCCCAAGTCATTTTCTGATCTATACTGTCAAATGCCTTTTGAAAACTGATGAAGCAAGTGTATACATTTTTGTCCTTTCATTGAGCTTTCTCTGCTATCAGTCTTAGTGCTAATATCTGCTGTATGGTACTTCTATCTTTTCTGAACCCTGCTTGCTTGTCTGCTATATGTTCTTCTATCTGCGACCTTGATCTCTCAGTCAGTATCATCATCAGCACCTTGCCTAAATTACTTGTTAGGGCAATCGTTCTGTAGTTCTTGCACTTCAACGTACTTCCTTTCTTGGGCATTGTTAGTAACACAGATCTTGTCCATTCCTTAGGTGTCTTCCCTTCTTTCCATGCTATATTATATAGTCGGTGTATTTCCTGAATCATGCTTTCTCCACTGTATTTGATCATCTCTCCTGTGAACTTATCATTTCCAGGGCTCTCATTGTTCTTTAGTCATTTCACTGCTTTTTCTACTTCCTCCTTCAAAATATCAGTCTTGCTCTAAATGCTTGGGTGACATATCTCTTTCAGTTCTTCAATCAGTCTCTCTGAGACACTCGGGTCCAACTGTGCTTTGTATAGATTGGTGCAATATCTCATCCTTCATTGCACAATCTTCTCCCTGTTCATGAGCACTTCTTCGTTCTCATCTTTGATCACCATCTGCTTCGGTTGCCCTTTCCCATTAATGTTCCTAATTGTCTTATACACCTCCCTGGTCTTACATTCTACATAATACCTCTCGACATCTTCACATTGCTCCTCTAACCATTTCTCCTTATCCCTTCTCACTGCTTTCCTTATCTCATTGCATTTCACCCTATATTGCTGTTCTGCCATCTCAGAAACATCTCTTCTGATTTTCAACACTCTCTTCTCTTGAAACAACTTCAGTGTCTCTTGGGTAATCCACTTCTTATTGATCTTTTCTTCTTCTGGAACAGTCTGCTCAATTTCCTCTTCTATAGTGATGGCTATCCCTGCGACTCTCTTATCTAGGTCTTTCTCTGTGGCAATATTCTTTATCTTCTCTTCAAGTGCTGTTCTGTATGCATTCCCTGTTTCTTCCTCACATAGCCTCGCCATGTCTCTCCTTTTCTTAAACTGTGTCTTACATTTTCTTCTGAGTTTTATCTTGATGTTTGTGATCACTAGACTGTGGTCTGAGTCTATATCCACTCTTTGGAAAGTTCGGCACTGCTGTACTGATGTTATCCATCTTCTTATCAAAATCATATCTATCATGCTCTTGGACTTCCATCATTTGATCACCACATCCACTTCCTACAGTCCTTTTGTTGGAATCTCATGTTGTAGATCACCATCTCATGCTCTGCAGCAAACTCTAGCAGTTTCTCACCTCGTTCGTTTCTTTCTCCATATCCAAACCTTCCCATGACTTTCGCCCAACCTTCATTATCTGTTCCAACCTTTGCATTCCAAACTTCCTCTGGTGATCAGCACATCTTTCTTCAAAACTAAAAGCAGTCAAGTAGCACTTTAAAGACTAGCAAAATGGTTTATTAGGTGAGCTTTCGTGGGACAGACCCACTTCTTCAGACCATAGCCAGACCAGAACAGACTCAATATTTAAGGCACAGAGAACCAAAAACAGTAAGCAAGGAGGACAAATCAGAAAAAGATAATCAAGGTGAGCAAATCAGAGAGTGGAGGGGTGGGGGGGAAGGTCAAGAATTAGATTGAGCCGAGTATGCAGACAAGCCCCTATAGTGACTCAGAAAGTTCCCATCACGAATTAAACCATGTGTTAATGTGCCGAATTTGAATATAAAAGCCAGTTCAGATGTTTCTCTTTCCAAAACGGAGCGATAATTCCTTTTCAGTAACACACATACCTTTAGGTCATTGACAGAATGCCCCATTCTGTTAAAATGTTCACTAACTGGTTTGTGGATCTGGAGTGTTTTAATGTCTGTTTTGTGCCCATTGACCCTTTGTCTAAGGGAGTTAGAAGTCTGTCCAATATAGGATCCTCACTAACAGCCACAGTCTATACCCCAGGAATACCAGTCCTGGAACCTTTCCCTGCAACAAAGCCCGCTGCCAGCTTTGTCCACATATCTTCTCTGGAAATACCATCACTGGACCTAACCAGGTTACTCACAGAATCACGGGCACTTTCTCATGCTCCTCTACTAACATCATATATGCCATCATGTGCCAACAATGCCCAGGTGCTTTGTATATTGGACAGACTTCTAACTCCCTTAGACAAAGGGTCAATGGGCACAAAACAGACATCAAAACACTCCAGATCCACAAACCAGTTCATCAACATTTTAAAGGAATGGGGCATTCTGTCAATGACCTAAAGGTATGTGTGTTACTGAAAAGGAATTATCGCTCCGTTTTGGAAAGAGAAACATCTGAACTGGATTTTATATTCAAATTCGGCACATTAACACATGGTTTAAATCATGATGGGAACGTTCTGAGTCACTATAGGGGCTTGTCTGCATACTTGGCTCAATCTAATTCTTGACTTTCTCCCCCACCCCTCCACTCTCTGATTTGCTCACCTTGATTATCTTTTTCTGGTTTATCCTCCTTGCTTACTGTTTTTGGTTCTCTGTGCCTTAAATATTGAGTCTGTTCTGGTCTGGCTATGGTCTGAAGAAGTGGGTCTGTCCCACGAAAGCTCACCTAATAAACCATTTTGCTAGTCTTTAAAGTGCTACTTGACTGCTTTTTGTTTTGATAGTGTATAGACTAGCACGGCTTCCTCTTTGTTACATCTTTCTTCAGTATTTCCTCCACCGTCTTTGTGAAGTCTTTATAGAATAGCCCATTCTCTTCCTCTGTACTGTCCATCGTGGGTGCATACACCTGAATGATTTAAATCTTGAATGGTTTTGCTTCGAATCTCGCTGCCATCATTCTTGCACTCACCAGTTTGTATCCTAATAATGCTCTTATAGCCATTTTACTAAGAAGGAATCCAACTCCTGCTTCATGCTTCATTTCGTTTCCTGACCAAATGACTTCACAACCACATATCTCTCCTGATGCTGTCCAGCGCATCTCTGCCAGTCCAAGTATATAGCATCGGTATCTCTACATCTCCTTCCGAAGTAGCTCTAATTTTCCAGTTGCCCACAGTGTTCGGACGTTCCATGTTCCAATGGATAGCATATGTGTTAGCTGTAATTTTCTTTTGGTAGCCAACTTATCGACCCAACCCTGATCACTTGATAGGTATCACGGACCTTGTTTACCCAGGTGATGTCCAAGCCAGCATCTTTTAACATTTAGTTGTATTAGCACCAGATTTCATTTGTATTGTTGTTTGACAGTCAGCGCATCAACACACACATCTGACCAAGCCTTCTCCTTCATCCAGGCTTGGGACTGGCATGGAGCTCACAGTGGCTTCATGGCGGAGTTAGTTACCAGGGTCCTGATATTTTAATTCTATAATGCTCCTTTGGCTCTCCACATTGCCTTCCTTCAATATCTTTCTAACCTATTGATTCTTTTCTTGTTCTGATATATTATTTGCTCAGACCGTGAGATGTTCCAATATAAAAAAGGTGGCCTATGTAGGACAGGATATTTTTGTCATTGGTTTGTGCCTATCTTTCTTTCTTTCTAATTTATTTTGTTAGTTACTGAGTGTCTTTTTTTCCTGGTGTTTCCTTTAACTCAGTTGTATAAGGGAAGACGGCTGTGGCCTTTCCTGGTTTGGCTGTATTATTTCTTGCAGGTTTCTGAGAATGTGAATTATTTGCTCTCACTCCTTAGTTGATGGGGGGCGGATATTGAATCTTTAAATAGGGGGACATACTTATCTCATAGAACTGGAAGGGACCTGGAGAGGTCACTGAGTCCAGCCCCCTGCACTCACAGCAGTACCTGTTACCACCTCTAACAACTTTTTTTGTTCTTCATTCTTTTTGTGCCAGACCCTTAAGCAGCCCCCTTAAGGACTGGGCTCACAATCCTGGGTATAGCAGGCTAGTGTGCAAACCATGGAGCTATCTCGCCCCCTACTTTAACCTTATCAAATGCAATCACAGGCACATCTTATCGCCTCACTGCTGATTTGGGTTGCTGACAACACGGCTGCTGAGTTCAATGCTGTTGTGGGTGGCATCAGCAGATAGGCAGCTCCCCATGCGTCACACACTGGTTAAGCACTCTTTTTTGCTTTTTTGTTTTGCTAGTATATAGACTAACACACCTTTCTCTCTGTTACTGTCTAAGCTCAGGATAACCACGGCATATGCAGTCTTTGTTACCAGTGCCTCAAAAAAATTGTGGCCAATTTAATCTTTCTGGCAAGTCTACAAAATACTGCCTGAGTTGGAAAGGAAAACAGAATGAAAGGGAGCATCAGCTAAAGCTAGCAATTTCAGCGGGTTGGATCTCTGTTGGCGATGTTTTCAAGTGATTTATCCAGAGCTGGCATATGTGAAAACTGGAGCTGACTGAATAAGAAATATGTGGCGGGGTGGGGGGGCTCCATTCATTAGAATTTCTTGACGCCTTCTGATCTTTTGCCATTATCACACAGCCAATAACTCGAACTATACACTCTATTTACTGGATCGATGAGAAATCCTACATGCAAGTAAAGGAAGCAAGTCTGCCATACCTGTAAGGAGCAATCAGTGCTAAACTATCTATACGGGCTCCATTGACAGAGATAAATGTCTGTTGACAGTGTTGCTGGATCCATATTTTAAAGAGAAAATTGAAATCCTACTTCCTCTGGGTGCTGACACTGTTCTCTGGAAGGTTCATCTGCTAAGAATAATGTAGAGTATGAGTCATCCTCCTTTATGGAGTATGGTAGAGGTCAGTATTGTGCGCCTCAGATGAAAGGATTGCCTCACATAGATGCTAAGGAAATTCCTGGCGTAACAATGTGTAAGAACGAGGGTGGATCAGTACTGAAGAAAATCAAAAGCAAGCACGACATTGAGCCCTAAGGAAAAATATTTTTCCCTAGATTCAGACTTCAGCCACAGCCTGGTGCAAGAGTCATTCCTATGAATCACAGTTCTTCCTCCACTTCCTCTCAGATGCGGCCAATACAATGGACACAAGCAGGAGAGGAAAAAGGGTGCAGCCAAGACTGCCAATTTCCTTCCCCATGCCAAGGTGGGAATAGCCAGGCTGGAAGTCCCATTCTATTCCTGGAACAGACTCTTCAGGAACTGGAAAAATTAAGCCATTCAGCTAGGTCATGTCTACCCTACAGCAATCCTTTGAAAGAAGATCCTCCGGAAGATATCTTCTCAAAGAACTTCCTTGGAAGGATCATGTCCACACATATAAAAGTAGATCGAAAGAGCAATCTGCTCTTTTGAAAGAGTGCATCCACACAGCCACGCCACCCTTTCAAAAGAATGGGCCAGGAAACACTGCAGAGAGGGGTCGCATGGCCGGCAAGCCCGTCCAGAAGTGCCGGCCACACGATCCCTTAAAGGGCCCCTCTCAAACAGCTCCTCTCTGCACATGCTCTGAGACCTGCCAAGCTGTTCACTGTGAAGCTGAGCCTGTGCCCAGTTCTGACCCTTGACCCTGAAATCCATGGACCCACAGCAGCTGTGGACCCACACTATCGCCCTAGCTCAGCTGCTGGCCATCCTGCTTGCAGCCGTCCTCTGCCTTCCACAGTGCTGGAGACTTGATTCCAGGGCCCCCTACCCACTACGGCTCCACCATGCAACACACCCCAGGCCATCTAGTGCATGTGGAGCCACAGTTTCTAAGAGCCCCTGTGCAAGGTCTGTGGGGGCGGGGCAGCACTTTGTCCCCAGAAGGGGCAGAGCCTCGGACAGCCACTCTCATTGCTGCCTGGCTGTGGCACTGCTGGACCTTCCCAGACCTCAGAGCCACATGGAGTGCGCAGGTAATACTCTGATGGTGATTGAAAGTCCCCAGGGCTCTGGCCACCAGTGCATTTGAAGGGATTTGAAATCCTGGACCCAATGAAATAACTGATAAAACTGCCACTGATTTCAGAGGGATTAGGATTTCACCCACTCTCCAACACACAATCGTCTCTCCTTTTCATTCCCTATTGTCTCATTTTTTGTCCCCTCACTTTTCTTTCCTTCTCCCCCTTTCTCTCCTCACTCACTGGATCTCCCACCACCTGATTTATACTCTTTTCTCCCCAGAAGACACTCCGTCTTGCCTCCTCACACCCAGTGCCTCTCCACAACCCACATCTCACAGCCACTGTGCTGCAGATACGATATGATTTGTCTCTTCCTCCATGGCAGAAGTGAAGGAAATCCAGTGAAGACACAGTTAAGCCCCAATAGCTTGTTTTTTCCTTTTTCTGCTTAGTGGAATGTTAGTGTGGGTATCTGTTGTGACTTTCCCATGCCCTGAGCACTAAATGGAAAGACGTCCCTGTCCCTTGCTGCAGAGGCAGAAGCCATTTTGTTTCTGAAGGTAGACTGCAAGGGAGCACACGTTCAAACAGTGGGGCTGATAGCCACCCTGGGCCGAGGGACAAAGTGTGTGGAAGCCCAGCTGTCCACTCCCACAAAGGGTGGGGTCTCAAGAAAAGGGACAGGTTGTGGGGAGCCAACTGTCAGGACTGCCAGGGTTGTGGTGCTTTCCTCCCCCCCTACAGCTTTTACAGCCGTGAGGAGCACCTGGCATGGCACTCCAGCACTAATATAAAAGGGTCTGGGGCTCTGGCCAGTGCTGCTGCCACAGCAGAAGCATCAGAAGCATCTGAGAGCCTCTTTGAATCACCAGGCCTCAGGGCCAATTGCCTCTTTTGCCTTATACCCCCATCAGCGGGCCTGTGCACAAACACACACAGAGTGCTCTCAGACTTTATTTTGGTTCTGTTATTTTCTCAGTGTGACACAGTAAACCTCATTTCTCAAAGTCCCTGGTTGCTTTTTTGTGCATTGAAAAACACAGAAATTGGTCTCGTATCCCTAGTGTTCTTTCAAACAGCAGAATTCCTCCTCTGTGTGTGGGATAGTTCGCATTATCAAAGATGCTGTGTATAAATGGCCAAAGTGCCCTGAGTCAAAACAGCCTGAAGGGTAAATTCATCAACACTGAGGGACGCTTCTGGTTTGGTAATTTCATAAACACATATATTACTTTGTAAGAGCTTTTTATCGGCAGGCAGTCAAGAGATAAATGTTAATAACTTTATTCACGGCAGAATGATTTGAATTTGGAAGGGCAGTTCTATTTCCTCCACAGAGTCCCATGCACAAAATGTTTCCTGTAGCTCCCGTGTTTATTCCTTGAAGTCATTTAAGCCATCCTGATTGTTTTGGGCAATTTGTACATCTGCATGTTCATAAAAAATGTTTCATTAAAAAGAGGAGTTACTGGATGCTGGGGTGAGGGCAGGGGGTGGGTTAGGGCTGGGAAACCAGTTATTGATGGAACAGGAGCTCGCCATAGCTAGTTACATTCAAGTCTACTGAACTGAGTCTGAACACTGTTAGTAGAGCTGAGTGAATAAACCTTGATGAATTGCATGGTGGGGCATATCAGTGCTTCACTTGGTGGGAAAGTAGGCCCACATCCTCAAAGGTAGTACCAGAGGGGTGGCCATGTTAGTCTGTATTCTAACAAAACAAAACAGCAGTCATGTAGTACTTTAAAGACTAACAAAATTATGTATTAGTTGATGAGCTTTCGTGGGACAGACCCACTTCAGCAGCTCTATATCCTCAAAGGTATTTAGACTCCTAACTTCCAATGAAATCAAACATCTTTGAGAATGTGGGCCTTAGTCTTCTTCTGCCCACCTCTTGCTTACCTGTGGCAAGGGATCTCAGTGAAAGCAGGGACTTTAAGGTCACCCCTAATATAAGAACGGACATAGTAGGTCAGACCAAAGGTCCATGTTGTCCAGTATCCTGTCTTCCAATGATGGCCAATGCCAATTATCATACAGAGAATGAACAGAACAGGAAGTCATTGAAGCTGTGTCTACACGTGCAGAAAACATTGAAATAAGTGACCCTTTTTTGAAAGAGCGGGAGGAGCGTCCACAGGTGTAACACTGTCTTTCGAAAGGAAATCGAAAGAATGGGGCGCAGATGTTGAAATCTGAACCCTGATCCCAGATCAGGAAGATTGGCCCTTTTTGAAATACTAAATCGAAAGAGTACACATGTAGATGCTCCACAGTCCGCTCTTTCAAAATATGGGTCCGCCATGGTGCCGGTCAGCTGGCGCACGGGGCAGCTCCAGCTGGCAGCAGCAGGGCTGTATGGTACTTGCATATGGCTGCTTTAAAGCTGCAAGCACGCAGGAAACCTGTGGCAGAAAGCTGGGAGCATGCTAGGAGCAGCCTCTGCATGTGCTCCAGCCCCACCCTCCAGTGCCACAGCATGGCCAGCAGCCAACCCCCCGAGCTCCATGGCCCCTCCTCTGACCCCCCGCAGGGCTTCCGGGGGAGGAAAAAAAAGGGCTCCCTCCTGGACAGAGCGAGAGCTGCGGGACCTCCTAGGCCTGTGGAAGGAGGAGGAGGTCCTGCATGAGATGGGGGTCAAGCAGCACAATGCCACTGCCTTTGGCCGCCTGGCTCAAGGGTTGCCATGTGGGGTGGTGTCTGGGCACCTCTGAGGGCTGTGGGGGGGTTCTCGGGGACAAGGGATGGCGTAGGGCTCTCCTGGACCATGGATGGTGCAGCTGTGTGGAGAGGAGGAGAGCATGTCAGTAATGTGCCCTGGACGGAGGGG
This sequence comes from Carettochelys insculpta, assembly GCF_033958435.1. NCBI lineage: Eukaryota > Metazoa > Chordata > Testudines > Carettochelyidae > Carettochelys > Carettochelys insculpta. The sequence goes on from NC_134139.1 coordinate 194,833,443, forward strand.
ACCCAGCTGTGGCCCACCTACCTAATCCCAACCCTTGGGGCCCCCACCCCCCCAAAAGGACACTGACCCCTCCAAGGGGCACCAACCCACCCCCCCACAGGCTGGGCCTCCCGACCTGGAGGTGCATCCAGGGGTCTCTCCTGCAGGTGGCCCTTCCTGGCCTGCGGTGTGCAGGCCCCAGGTGATGTCCGGCACTAACCGGCTGCCGCCTCTGTGCGGCTTGCAGCACTGTCCACTGATCACAGGTTTGGGACACCATTGATGGACCTAACCTCCATGAATTTATCTAATTTTTTTGAATCTTGTTAAAGTCCTGGTCCTCACAACATCCTCTGGCAAAAAGTTCCACATGTTGACTGTGCATTGCATGACGAAATACTGCCTTCTGTTTGCTACACATTATTTTCATTTGGTGATCCCTAGTTCTCGTGTTACAGGAACAAAAAACTAACTCTTCTTTATTCACCTTTTCCACACCTGTCATGATTTTCTAGATCTCTATAATATCTTCTTTAGCTGTCTCTTTTCCAAGCTGAAAAGTCCCAGTCTTGTTACTCTCTTCTCAGATGGCAGAGATTCCATACCCTAATAATTTTGTTGCCCTTTTTTGATTTTTTTCCAATGCCAAGATTTATTTTTTAGCTAAGGTGGCCATATCTGTACACAGTATTCCTGTTATATCTTTTATCTTATACCCTTTTAGGGCTGGTGTTTTGAGCTTTCCCATTGGCTACACATTGTTCACATTCTCCTACCTACCCTCTTTATAACTGATTGTCTCTTAGGTTTTTGCAGAGTGGAGTTTCTTCCCAGTAAGAATTGATTCACTACATAATTCATTTCCTGTAGAACTGTTTTGCTCCATTATTATTTGTCTGTCTTGCTGCATAATTAATTCTCTACAAAACTGATTCAAATTATTGTTTACTCCCCTCATTATTTCTGCATCATCTTCAGTGATTCTTTGCAAAATTTATCACCACTTTACTTGTGGCCAGCCGCTATTTACCTGTCACTCTCTTTTCTCCCTTTTTCTGCACTGTAATCTCAAATCATCCAGTTCTTACAGTTGCAGTGTGTTGAGGATGATGTGCCACAGCAACCGAGGTTCTGTGCTAGGTTATGTGGAAGCCCAAAACAAAAAGACAATTCCTGCTCCCAAGAGCTAACAATCAACACAAGCCAGCCAGCCATCTCCCACTAGTCTGTCAGCCTGGTGTCGTTTTTTTGTTTCACCTTCTATCTTTCCCTACACATCCACATGGTATCTAAATTCTGCTGCTTCTTCCTGAGTGATCTTTTTAGAATGAGATTTTCAGTCTCCATACAGGCCCTTGGGAGTCTGTGAGGATATTGCCAGGGGTCTGTGAAAAAAATAAAAGATAAATAAAAATTGATCATAGAAAGTAAGTTTTAAATAAATTGCAAAGTTACAATCAACTATCATTTTTAAATTAAATATCTTTCAGTGTTATTAATTGCTGTCCAAAAATCTATGTCGTGGTTTCCTTTTTCATTGAATGAAGTGTACATTGTCGCTAGAATTGGCTTCGATGATTTGGGGGATGATTGGGGATCTGTGAATGTTTTGTAGGGGTTGGGGCTCCGCATTAGTGAAAAGGTTGGCAATCACTGGCTTATTGCATATTGTCTTCACTAGACTGTAATCTCCTGAGCCATGGAATTTCTTAGTTTCCACTCACCTCTAATCACAAGTCCCAATGAAGATCCAGCTCCCATTTTGATACCTGGTGTACAAATATGTAGGAAGACAAGGACCCTGCCTCCAGGAAAGGCAAAATGAGCCAGCTGGGTTGAAGGATGCTGCTTAAAACACAGTGGGGATCTGAGTCAGCAGCGCTCAGTGCTCTGGAGCACTTGATATCTGGTGTTGTGCTCAAAGAGAGATGTGTCCCATAGTCTTAGAAAATCCATTCGTCTGGACCTGTGATGAATGCATACCCTACAATCCTAATTTATTATCTCTGCATGTAACAGCTATGTCAGCTAAGCATAGGATTGAGTCCAGTCAGGAAGAAGGAAATTGGCACACAGAGATTTGTCAGCCTATTGCACTGGAGGGCTAAAAATGCATACATTATATCATTTTCGCCTGTTGCTGAAAACCTCTAGAATGCAGATTTCGGCACTATGATAGTTTTGATAGTACTACACAAAACAGCAAGATTTGCACTTTTTTATGCTGGACAGACATTCATTTGAACTCATAAGTTTGAACATGGGGAAAATATTAAAGGCTAAGAACTTAAGCTTATTCATTTTCTATTAATTAGTCATTATATAGTGAAATTTAATACTATAATGTTTCTGCTTTTTGTTTCAGTAGGAAACAAATAAAGTAACCACTGAACTTTTATACTTGAGATGCTTACAAGCTCCTTACATTTGAATTATTGGATGTGTGGAGTTTATTGACTCTGACAACATTGTCATCACAATTGGCTGTTGTTTAGGTTATGTATCCTGAAGAAGAAGAAGAAGAAGAAGAAGAAGAAGAAGGGATCTGTAGTGGTGATGAGCTCTAGGCTCTGTCACTCTTGGAAGAGATTTCCTAACAGAACTTCTGATGACAGAGTGCAGCTACACACACAAGCAAATCAGGAGAGCCTACCACTCTGTCGACAAAAGTAATTGGACTGCCTGGCTGCTCTTTCAACAAAACAGACACCAGAAAGCCCAGCAGACAGAGCTGCCCATCATTGTGGATGCCCTGTCTGTCCAGACAGGCCCCCTGAGGTCATTTACACAGCTTTTAATCAACAGAATCTGCTGACAGCAGCATTAAGTCTCAAAGCATTGAGGCAGAATGATGCTGGCAAAAGTGTTGTATTTTGTCAAAACACTATTGACAAATCCCATATTGTATGTTCATGCACTATGAGTATTGTTGTCAAAATTGGGGTTTTGCCAGCAAAACTTGCTAGAGTAACCATAGTCTTGGAGAAAAGTTTTCCCTTACAGAAAGTGGGAGGTGGGATGGGTTTCTTTTCAGTTAAGAGGTTAGAAACTGCAAGATCCCTTCAGAAGACTAGAAAGATGAGTAATGGATGATACTAAACTATTCAAAATAGTCAAGACGAAAGCAGACTGTGAAGAACTTCAAAAAGATCTCATCAAACTGAGCGATTGGGCAACAAAATGGCACATAAAATGTCATGTGGATAAGTGTAAGGTAATGCACATTGGAAAAATAACCCCAAGGATACATTCAATATGATGGGGGCTAATTTAGCTACAACTAATCAGGAAAGAGTTCTTGGGGTTATAATGGATAGTTCTCTGAAAACATTCATGCAGTGTGCAGCAGCAGTCAAAATAGCAAATAGGAAGTTAGGAATGATTGAAAAAGTGATAGAAAATAAGACAAAGAATATTTTACCAACCCTTTATAAAACTATTATATTCCCACATCTTGAATTCTGTGTACATATGTGGCCTCCTCACCTTGAAAAAAGATATTTTGGCACTAGAAAAGGTTCAGAAAATGGCAACTAAAATGATTGGAATGGGTCCCATATGTAGAGAGGTTAAAGAGACTGGGACTTTTCAGTTTAGAAAAGAGGAGACTGAGGAGGGATACAATAGAGGTATATAAAATCATGAGCAGTCTGGAGAGGGTGAATAAAGAAAAGTGGTTTACTTGTTCCCATAATATAAGAACTAGAGGACACCAAATGAAATTAATGGGCAGCAGGTTTAAAACTAATGAAAGAAAGTTCTTTTTCACACAGCACACAGTCAACTTGTGGAACTCCTTGCCAGAGGAGGCTGTGAAGGCTCGGACTATAAGAGAGTTCAAAGAAGAGCTAGATAAATTCATGGAGGTTAGGTCCATAAGAGGCTATTAGCTAGGAGGTAGAAATGGTGTCCCCGGCCTCTGTCAGAGGCTAGAGATGGATGGCAGGAAACAAGTCGTTTGATCCTTGTCTCTGGTTCACCTGCTCTGGGGCACCTGGCACTGGCCACTGTTGGCAGACAGGATGCTGGGCTAGACGGATGGTTGGTCTGAGCCAGTAATGGCCATTCTTCTGTTCTTAACAAATGCTTTTCTTCACTGAAATGTACACTGCTGGAGTTCTAGGCAAACAGTGATCTAATTTAATAGTATATTGATTTTAACAAAATTATGTGTTCTGATGGAAAAATTTCCGTCAAAAATTTGCTGTTATTAGGCTACAAAAGCATATTTTTCTTTTAATTTTTGGATGCTATTCAGTTCAAATTATTCATTCCCTTTACTGCTCAAATATTATTCCCATGAGCACAGTAGACATGACTTCAAAACATACCAAAACACTGAGCTTTATATGACCTTCATAAATTAGGAAAAGCACCTATTTACTTTAATTTATAAAGTTAGCTTCTTACAAATCTATTTGTTTAGAAGAAAATTAAGGAATGGATACAATATACATTTAATGTAGTGACTATACCTCACTACCCGCCACGCTTTGCTTTTGATGAATGAAATATATGCGATTTGTTGCAGTCATTCCTGCTACTAATGTATGAACATACTTCTCACTGAATTTTATTTTATATTTTGCCTGAAAATATTCCCTATGATTTTGCCTCTGACATTTTGACATTTATATTTTTCTTGAACTAACTATTCATGCCAGATTCCTCACTTTGATCCCAGAGTGCCTCATAATAAAAAAGAAGACATAGGCAATTTGAAGTAAAGTTGTTTTTTCCCTTCATCCACTGCAGTGCTTTGCACTAGTTTTTGGGGTAATTTTTAATGTATACAGTTCTTACTGTTATGATTTAAAAAGGATAAAAAGATAAGTGTTTTCAATTTTGGATGCAACCCAAAGGTTTTTAATCACAAAGAAAGAGAAAAACTGCATATTTGCCTGCTTTTTCATAGATATATGTTTAAGCAATATCCCTTTGTGGCTTAGCTCGGCTGTTACAGTCTACCAACATATCAGGGATGGAATCTTGGCTCCCTGAAGCCAATGGCAGCATTCCCATTGGATTCAACAAAACCGAGTTCACCACTGGTAGACAAATCTTAGAGGATTGGATGGATTGGAAAAAAGTGTTGGTGACCTGCTGATGCAGCCAGAAATAACTAATAACATGGTGAGAGAGTGTCTAACCTTCTGTGACTTGCTAAAGAAAAGACTCTTGCACAAAAAACATAGATTAGCTATTCAGGATACAAAATCAATTTCAAAGAAAATGAATCAGATAGAAGAAAAGTGGAAATAAATGTACAAAATCTAAAGACACTGGCTACATCTACACTAGAAGCATCTGTCCAGTGAGGCTACTGTTGAAAGAGATGTGACAAAGCTTCTGCCGATAGATTGTGTCTACACATAAAAGTGGATCTATTTTTGATCCACTCTGTAGACAAAAGAGACCTCTGTAGAGTCTATATGGCATTTTTGTCAACAGTTTTTGTCAACAAAATGTATTTTGTGTGTAGATGATCCGCAAGTTTTGTTGACAAAACCCCAGTTTTGTCTACAAAACTCTCTAGTGTAGAAGTAGTCACCAAAAATATGAAGACCCTGTAAGGAGTCAAGAGTGTGTTAATATATCCAATGACATCCTATTTTTTTACTGACAAAATACTCCACTCAGAATGCTGCTTGATAGTACAGAATGGCATTGGGATAATTAAAAAAACTGATGAAAGAAACTTCTGAATTAAACACATCGTTTCTACTTACTGGTACTGAAATATTTTGAGATCAACAGGAAACCTAAGAACTCAGTTTATGAAAGCTCACATGGATTGTGAGCTCTCTTCTGCAAGATGATTTCTTTGTATTAAATGCTTTCAAAGCATTGATAGAAAATAAACCTATACCTAATCTTGGTAATTATTCTTAGTTGCGAGCTGTTTACTGAATGTTTCTGAGAAGAAATTAATAGACATGGAAACATCGTAATAATTGGACGCCATATTACAGAAACCAGTGTACAAAGGACTTCCTAGACTTCAGAACATGGCCATGAAATTGCAAAAGGATATGTTAAATGTGAATACAAGACTGATACATTTCTTCTTATTTGAGCCATATTTCAAGAGTGCCTCTTAAAAGTGAAAGCAAGAACCTTGCCCAAAAAGTAGTTTGATGTAAATATGATTCAGAAACTAACCATGTGCAAAACTCTGACAAAATCAGGTGAACTCACAAAATAATGGAAGTTTACAAAATTTTAAAGAATTTTTTTTTACAAAATTCAAAGCGGACAGCCAACAGAAAAACTCAACATTGAGAGAGAAAGAGAGAGAGAGAGAGAGAGAGGTGAAATTGCTGCATGTTATGATAGTCTCTATAAAGGGTATGCAAAGGCCATAGTCTGAGGCCAGACATGCTAAACATAATGGGCAATGCCCTTCGGGATACAAAGCTTGAGACAGACTATATTGGCCAGGTATAAATATTCCATCAAAGATATTTCCAAATGTGAAATCTGCAGCAAAGCCAGAAACTAGAATGTAAAAGTGAATTGACACTACGTGAGATACTTGATTATTCAGACTGTTTTTACAAATTTTTTAAATTAAATGAGAAGGATTATCTCCTATTAATGGACTATAACACACATCTGTTTGAAGCTGAGTTGTTGCGTAACGTCCAGTAACAATGTGATAAAATATTGTAAATCATGACTTGCTTACCATGGGATTCCAGGTGAGTTAATAATAGATGATGGGCAATTACTTGTGTGGGCAGAAGTACAAAAAATTTAGTGCCAGCTTCTAGCACAAAGGTTTTGAGCCAAAGAAAATTAATCCTGCAGTAGTTACATAAGAGCTGAGAAACTAAAGCAAAGTACTGAGAGAAGAATGCCAATTTTACCCTCAGCGTGAGAGAGAATAGTAGGTTCTAAAGAAAAGATGTCTAGCCAGCTGCCAGGTTAACAACTGTCACATCCTATCCAAGGTAATTCATCATAACCACACACAGAGGATCAGTCTTATGGGAGAAATTGGAAGCATTAACTAAAACCAAGGAGGTACTGGCTAGATTTCCTGATCCAGAATGCTAATCCAGGTTACAGGTCATATTCTGGCTGGCGTACCATGTGCCCACCATACATCGGTAGTGAAAGACTCCAGGAGCAGCATACACAGGTTCCAGGTGTGATATATCTATTGTTATTGGAACAGGCCATTGCATAAGGAATTGCACTGAAAAGAGTGATACTGGTAGATTCCAATAAGAGGCAGAAATCACTGTATGAAATCTATGGGCTGTTAGGATGTTAAACTAGATGATCATGATGGTCCTTTCTGGTGTTGAACTCTTACCTTCTCACTGCCGGAGGGTTCAGGTCTTATACACAGGGCCTTAAATAAGTTTGTGCGTTTTATTAACTGGTTGCATGTATTTGTGATCATTATTGTTCATTGATATGTTTTATTGCACATGACTATAGGTCAGCGGGCAGATTAACAGGGAGAACACCGTGGTGGGAAGCCTTGGCAGATTTATGGAGTGATATTATCCACGTATTTAGGCGTATGTCCACACTACAAGCTAGGACTGTGATTCCTCTGCTTGTGAACTTGCACATACGAGCATCAATAGTCATGGAGTCACTGGAGCACAGGCAGTGGCAGAGGAGGCCTGACTTAGTTTTGCCCATTACATACCCTCCAGTTTCAGGGAGATTCATATTTGACACAGCTAAGCCACACATCTGCTTCTGTGACCTGTGTAGTAGCTCAGTGAGACTCAGCATATGGGTATGCAAACAAGGCTGTCACACCCCTAGCTCATTGTGTGGACATACTTTAGGTTTCCTGAAGCAGTGGGCCTTTGAGATGCCGTTATGCTAGGAAGTGTCCAGCAGTTCTGGCATCACTGGACTTGTGCATAGCTTCACAGTCTAAAAATGTATAGACTCAAAAGATTTCATTTTTATCCCACTGAGATTAAATGGGGGAAAGGTGGGGTGGTAGTGTGGTCATGCTACTACTCACATTTGGCCACGGACATCCATATACAAATCCTGGCTTTGCTTTCTTAGGTTCCAGCCAGAGCTGAGAGATTTCCCCTTGCTTCACCTGGCACAGCAGCAAAGATAAGAGATAACTGATGATCTGACTGAGAGTGACTAATGCAAACATTGGTGGATATCAGGCATCCCACGTGGTGTCTGCAAGCCAGGGCAAGAGGCTTAGTGTGATGAGTTAAAGTTCAGCAAAGTTAGGAGTCTCCAAGGCATAGCCATGTTGGTCTGTAACTTCACAAACAACAAGCAGTCCTATGGCATCTTAGAGACTAACAAATGTATTAGGTCGTGAGCTTTTGTGGGTAAAACCCACTTTTCTAGAGGGATGGAAATAACAGAATCCGGGGTATATGTTCTGACAGTTTTTAATATGTCATAATAACCATTATGTGCATATTACATTGGGCTGCTTGGATGAGCGACAGTGTATTTATTATGGGTATTACAGTGAGATCTTTAGGTTTAGGATTTACCTGAATTTCATTTGGTTCTAGGGTTTCCCAGTTAAAAAGTGAACCCTGATAGGTGCATTTGCGCTCAGGGAGGCAACTTGTGCTGCCCCTCCCCCCAAGTGCTGACTATGCAGCACCCAGTGCTGGGAACCTAAACCATTTGGCAGGGCAGGGGCAGCACCTGTGGGTGTGAGGGAAGTGTGCAGGGCCTCCCTGACTGCAAATGCACCTACAGTCTACAGAGACCTGGGAGCTGCATCCTGGGAGCTGTGGTAAGCACCACTGGGACACCACATGCCTTTCCACACACAGACCCCTCCTGAAGCCACCACCCAACCCCCTGCCCCAGCCCCGAGCCTCCATCTGCAGCCAAACCCCTCATCTCTGGCTCCACCCCTAAGCCCCCTCCTGGACCCCATACACCTCACCCCTGAACCCATCCTAGAGCCTGAACCTCCTGCTCCTGAACCTCCCTCCCATCCTGGAGCCTCTTCTTGCACCTCAAACTCTTCACACCCTAAGCCAGAGCTCTCACATACCCCCACATTCCATCCTCCTGCTGTAGCCCAGAACCCTCCCCCACATCCTGAACCTCTCATTTCTGGCCCCACACGGAGCCTGCACACTCAGCTGGTGCCCTCACCCTCAACACTGCAACTACATGCCCCACCCCAGACCCCACTTGTGCACCCTAAGCCTCCCATCCCCAGCTCTATCCCAGAGTCTGCGTCCTCAGCCGGCTCCCTCAGCTTCCTCCTGCACTCAACCTCCTACTCCCTAGCCCAGTGAAAGTGAGTGCTGGTGGAAGATAATGAGTGACAGAGGGAGGGAGGATGGAGAGAGCAGGTGCAAGGCCTCAGAGAAGGACTGGGTAAGAATGGGCCCTTGAGGAAGGAGTGGGCAGAAGGCAGGGCAGGGGTGTTCTGTATTGTGAAATTAGAAAGTTGGCAACCCTAGCTGGCTCCCTGGCTAACATTACATATTTCCTGCATATGAAGTGATTGGTTAATCTAAACTAACTCTGATTTTGATTTCCTCCTTTTTGTGCCACGTTATTGGGCGCACGGCTATGACACCAATCACCGGCACAGCTATTGCCACTAGCCACTGAAACAATGCAGTAGGCTTAAGTCATAGGCCGATCTTGTAGAGTCATAATGGTGTAGAACTGGAAGGGATCTCAGAAGGTCAGCTAGTCCCAAGTTTCTTAAACTATGTTCCGTGGAGCACTGGTGTTCATGAACAACTCGCAGGTGTGCTGTGAGCATTTGGAAAAATACACTGATGGTTTATATTTTGTTATTAAAACAAGATACAATGTTACTTATTCATTGCTATGATACCTGATTAAATTCCTTCATTTTGGTTTTGCTGTATTGTTGCTGTTCGTTTGTTTGTTTGTTTTCTTTATTGGTCAGACCACAAATTTTTTTTGAAGAAAATGTTCATGGGTGTTCTGCATCAAAATATGATTTGATGCTCCATGGTTTTAAAAGATTAAGAAACATTAATCTAGTCTAATCCCCTGCACTCATGGCAGGACTAAGCAATAACAACATTATTCCTCACAGGACTTGTCTAGCTGATTCTTAAAAGCCTCCAGTGATTAGCTATTTTGACAGGAATATTTTGCCCATGTCCAGCCTAACCCTATCTTCTCTGCAGTTTCAGCCAATTATTTCTTGTCCAATTCTCCAAGGCAAAGAAGAACAATTTTTCCCTCTCCTCCTTGTAACAATCTCTTATGTACTTGAAAGCTGTCTTTTCTTCTCCAGACTAACACCGCCCAACTTTTTTTTCAATCTTCCCATATTACTCATGTTTTCAAAACTGTGGCACCCGAAGCTGGATGCAATAATAATAATAATAATAATAATAATAATAATAATAATAATAATAATATATTCCTTAGCATTGCTCCTGGACATAAAACAAGAATTACTTGCATTTACTGGTTATGGCATGAATCAGAGGCTTCAATGTTCTGTCTAGCCAGGAGGTGCTTAACCCCTCCATCCACCCTGGCCCTGCCTCTGCTCCATCCTTTGCTTCAAGCCTCTGCTCCACTTCTTCCCCCCCAACACCACTCCACCCCTTACCCCCAAACTCCACTCTGCCTCTTCCCCACATCCTCCCCTGAGTGTGCTGCATCCCAACTCCTCCGCCTTCTTCCCAGAGTGTCCTGAAAGCTGCAAAACAGTGGTAAGGACTGAAGCAGAGGGGAGCAGTTTGGTTGCCAGTAGATGATGAGCACCCACTATTTTTATCCTTTGGGTTCTTGTAGACAGACAAAGTCTCCCCCTTACAAGCCAGCTTGCTTGCTGCCCGCCCCCACTGAGAAGCACACAGGGCACGGAAACGGCTGCTGACAGCACAGTCTTTGATGCCCTCATTGAGGCCCAGTTGTGCTAGTTTATCGTGACCCTGAGAAGCAGAAAGTACAGCTAGAAGGCTAACAGGCCAAACTGTCAACAAGAGTGGGGGGACCCTCAGAAATCACCCCAGCTGGCATTGGTTGATATGATGCACACACACAACCATCCCAGAAGGGGAAGTGCCCCGCCCGCACAGAAAGAATGTCCTGTACTCCTAAATTGCTTATCTCTTGTCTTACAAGTGCAAACTAAGTAAGAAATGCCCTTGTAACAAACTGGCGTCACAAAGACAGACCAGTATGATCTGGCACCATAGATAAGAAAGAGAATACGTAACCCAAAAGGGGTATAAAAGGTGGGTCCAGCAGAACTCTAACTTTGAGTGCATTCCACCAACTACCTGCTGGTCGGGTCAGGTGATTGCCTCCCGAGGTCCACTACTGGGGACGCCCAACCTCGTATTCGTCTTTCCGCAGAATTGAGTGACCGATCCAGCTTGGCTACGCTGGTATCGAGAGACACAGAGAGGGTAAGATACACCCATGCTAGGTCTCCGACTTTTTTTGTGCACAGCTAAAGAATTAGAGCTCTGTAACTAGTGTCAAGATATTGTGTTAGATGGTAATAGATATCTTTGTATTGGATTGTAACGTAACTTGTTAACACCTGTACTTTGCTAGCATATAAGAAGTAAACAATAGCCTTTTGTAACCACACGCTTATAACTGTAGCTTAAATAAACTTGTAACTAGTTAAGCTCTGAGCCTGACCCTGTTAACCCTTTTGTCACTGCAACACAGCCGGCACAACAAAAATAACTTTAACCATTTGGTTACTACAGCCTAGCTGTGGGTGAGAGTGCTAGGAGCTGCCTGCTCTTACAGTAAAAAACTGGGTTGCTTAGGACCCAGGGGAGTACCTCACCGCACATTACCCGGCCACCGGCTAACAGTTCTCCAGCCCTGGAACACCCCTGGTGCCAGTGCCTATGGCACAAAAGTGAGCCCAGTGAGTTGTTCTTGGAACATTTTCTGGTCACCTGCTCTTAGGCCAAAATAGTAGGTGGCTTCCAGCCCTTACTAGCAAAATTTTGGACATGCCCAAATAGCCATAAATTCAAGAACAGAATTTGCTTATGAATAGGGTGACCACATGGCCCTATGGCAAATACAGGACACCAGCCTCCGGGGGTGGGGGCAGGGTTGCTGTCCCATTTCAGGGCTCCTTGGCAATGGGGGTTGCTCCTCCAGGGTGAGACACCAGCGATGGGGGCTCTGTAGCATCCAGTGGGGAGGTACCAGGGATGAAGGGGAGTGGAGGATAAGGCCTCCAGAATACCTGGGTGAGGGGTATTCCAAAGCCTCCCAGTGAGGGCGGGACAGGGAATGAAGCAGAAGCTGCCTCCCTGAGGCTTGGGAGGCTGGGGGATGAGGCAACTGACCTGTGTAGGGGCTCCCTGGCAAAGGCAGCTGCCTCCCTTAAGTGCAGGGCACCAGGGAACAAGGCAGCCACCCTGTTGTGGAGTTCTCTGGCAGCGGGGGCTGCCACTTTGGGGTGCCAGGGAATGGGGCAGCTGCCCTACAGAGGAGATCCCCTGCAGCAGAAGCTGCTGCCACAAGCTGCAGAGCTCTGGGGAACAGGGGAGCCACCCAGTGGAGGAGCTCCCTGGCAGGAGAGGCTTCCACCCCAAGATGCAAGGTGCCAGAGAACAGGAGCCCCGTAACATACAGGATGATTTGCCCCATAATATATGGAACAATTTGCCTATTTTCTTAAAAAAGTCCGGACTCCTGTGAGACAGCTTAAATAAGAGACTGTCCCAATAAAAACGGGATGGATGGTCACCTTCCTTATGAGATACTAGTGTAATAGAATCCTGTGACAGGATAATAGTTTACTCCTGCAATGAAAAAGCCAACAAGGAACTAGGAAGTTAATAGAAAATAAATGTCAAGATGGAGGCAGACATTTAGTCCTGGGACAGTGTAAGCTTATTATCCTGACAAATTCTCCTTTTCCAATTTCTGTACATCCATTACCTCAAATAAATACAGGACTGCGAAAAAGGGAGATCTAGTTAACCAACCCAAAGCCAGCTCGGTCTGATGGACACACTGAAGCAGTGGCTCAGGTTAGTATATATGTTTACTTGAAAGCTGCGTTATTTTAACTCACTGACAGAACAGACTTGGAGGGGTGCAGATATGCAGATTTTAGCTATGCAATTGGCATAGCTAGAATTGCATATCTGCCGTTGACTTTCTTAGTCTAGTATGGGCTTTGCATAACTGAAGTTCAACGTCCTCCAGAAAACAGGCAGTGTGCACATTCTATATAAATAAGACAACTGCTGGAAAGTTTTCTGAATGGAACATATTGGACATCCCTCTATCTCATCTTGCTCCTCTAGGACAAGCCTTTCCTTATCACAACCCTCCATCCCTCCCTCCTCAAAGGGGCATGGCAACTCCCCTAGCATCTTTGTAGTCCTCTTCAAGGACTGTATCTGTCACCGGTGAAAACTGCTGTCTAGATGCACTGGTCTTATCTCTGGACATCAGCCTGTACCATGTCTTATGCACACAAGTCCCTGTCTGTTTGTTTTCCTCAGTCACAGTGTACAAAGTGCATGGTAATTTCTGCACAGCAGATTGCTGTGGTCAGCTATGAGTAGCTGAGCTGGGCTAATGGTGCCTGTATGAGGGCTATCCCCTGGCATGGGACTGGGTTGTAACCTGTTGGTAGATTCCTTGAGCCATCCATTGATATTGCACTGGACCGTTGTGTGTTCCAACACCCTATAAAGCCAGCAACCTATAATACCAGGCTTAATTAATACAAAGAGGGACAGTATTGCTGAAAAGTTTAATGGGCCTCTTCACTTTGAATGAGCCCCTAGAATGTGTTAATTACTTAGGCTAAACAATCGGTTCCTCTTGGGGACACTTTGGGTGCATCTATACTAGAAACTAACTTTGATGTTAACTTTGAAGTTGGGTGCTACTTCGAAGTAACCTGCAGAGAGTCTACAAGTGTTTTCCTTTACTTTGAAGTCCTTACTCCATTCCCGGGAATGGAGTAGTGCCGTACTTTGAAGTTTAACTAGGGTACGTGCAGACGTTCAGCTTTGAAGTCTGTTACATTAAGGTTGTACTTCAAAGTAAGCAACTTTGAAGTTATTTTTCCTGTGTAGACACGGCCTTTGAGTAATTTTCCTGGACCTGAAGAAGAGCTCTGCATAGCTTGATTTCTTTTTGATATCTCAAAGTATTGCAGGACAGGAAAATCATTTTCTACTCAACCCTATTAGTGAGTGAAGAGGAAAACCAAGGGAGTCTCTGGTTAAATTTTTGGCAGCATTTCACTTGCTGCTCGCAGTCTGGAAGAGAAAACACTGGAGGATATCAACCAAACTTCTGGCCAAAAGTTGGGGGAACCAGTTCTATCAGAAAGATCATATGAGCCAATAACTGAATGTAGGCATTGCAGTCTACAGCACCAAACTCACTGCTCTGCAGCAGTAGGAGTACACAGGGGTGAGATCTGCTCATCAAGGCTCACTTAGTGGCTAGCACTTCAGCCTTATAAACTCAGGCTTTTGAGTTTAATCTTTGCTGGGGCTTCAAACATATTTCATGTTAACAGCTTTTAAATACCCAGGGGCAGTTCAGCATTGATATAGGTGGAGCTAGTTGAGTGCAGGGAGCTGAACTTCATGACTTCTCAAGGTCCCTTCCAGTTCTATGTCTAATAGAAGATTAATGAGATTCAGTTACCAATTCTTTAGTTGGGTGACTTATGACAAATATTTACCTTGAAGGATGTGAAAGGAGGAACATTTACACAGAGATCATTTGTTTTTGTGAAGTGTTATTTACCTGTCATTGCAATTACACTAAAAGCCATAGATACACTATGATGAGGATTGTGCTGCAGTGGTTAGCCTGGGGATGACGTTCATGACTGGGTGATAAAAGAAGTTTGAACATGAGCCCAGTAATTAAATTCAGTGAGGCACATGAGATGGAACATACTGACTGCAGCTGCATTTCCTGGTTTTGTCCAGGAAATGAAGCATTTCACATGGGCATAGGCAGTGGAAACTGCTTACAGTGAAATCATTCTGAACACAAGATTTTTGAGGTCAATGGAGTTTCATTAAAGTCGGTCTGCTTTTGTCTTTTATTCCTACCTCTCACAGCCAAGATGCAAGGGAACACCAGGAACTCCTCCCTGTACAAATTCTGCTGAAGATCCACTAGAATCGGGGTATTACTCTCCACTGCATTTCCTGGAAGATAAAGACCATGTATATACAAGAATTTTGTCAGTGGGATGCTGAACACACCAATGCAAAGATATGACCAGGGGGACCAAGATCCAGAAATGGCAGTTATCTGTTTGGTAACAGAATGAGTTAGTGGTCACAGTTTGAAGAGAACATGACTGTTTGAAATGGGCAGAGCAGAGGGATGCTGAACACATCAGTTCATTCAGCTGCCAGGAAGGGAGAGACACTAATGACACTCCTCTCTTTTGCTGGCATTTGTAAGAACTGATGTTCAGCTTTCCATCTTTGTCCGTTAGTAAGTGCAGAGGATGTGGGACACCGTGTATTAGGGACGATCATTCCTAGGTCAGCAGTCCAAGTACCTTGCATCCAAAGTCTTGCACTGTTGGCCAAGGAAATTTCTGCGCTCCAGGTGTTGAATTTTAATAATTTTCTAATACTAGGAGAATTCCAGAACACTAGAGAAATATTGTGCCAATATTCAAAAAGATCAAGCTGAATGAATCAGTTCAATATAAGATACTTACCATGATATCAGTCTCAGGCAAAATAACAGAAAACTTATATGGGGTTCAATTAATAGAGAATTGAAAGACAAGAATGCAATGAATGCCAAGCAACAGTTTATAGGAAACAGATCTTGTCAAATAAACCTGAATTCACTTTTTGGGATTACACTTCTGGGTGATAAAAGTGTGTGGATTTAATTGAATTTTGTAAGGCTTTTAGTGCGGTACCTCATAACAGGCTGATGAAAAAAAATAGCATTAGAGAACATCAATAAAGCAAGTGTTAAGTGATTAAGAACTGGCTAACGAACAGATAGGAAAAAGGAATGATCTGGATAATGGCATAGAATGTGTAAAGTTTATGCATAATAATAGCTGGTGATAAGGGGTTGTAAATGGTTTGGAGCACAGGTTTGAAATTCAAACTGATCTTGAGAAACTGGAGAAATGGTCCGACACTTTTGTCACCAGCTTTCTGCCTCAGCCCCATGAGACAGAATGCCTCTCACCACAGAATCTGTCCACAAAAGATCCGTGGGGATGCTCCAGGGAGCCCTCTGTCAACAGACAAGGCTTCCGAGTCACCAAGATGCCTTGTTGTGCATTCCCAGTTGGCCATTCTGTTGAGTGAGCAGCCAGGCATCATTAGTGTCTCTCCCTTCCTAGCAGCTGCATGAACTGATGTGTTCAGCATCCCTCTGCTCTGCCCATTTCAAACAGTCATGTTCTCTTCAAACTTTGACCACTACCTCATTCTCTTACCAAACAGATAACTGCCATTTCTGGATCTTGGTCCCCCTGGTCACATCTTTGCATTGGTGTGTTCAGCACCCCACCAACAAAATTCTTGTATATGCATGGTCTTTATCTTCCTGGAAATGCAGTGGAAAGTAATACCCCAATTATAGTGGATCTTCAGCAGAGTTTGTACAGGGAGGAGTTCTTAGTGTTCCCTTGCATCTTGGCTATGAGAGGTAGAAATAGAAGACAAAAGCAAACTGACTTTAATGAAACTCCATTGATCTCAAAAATCTTGTGTTCAGAGCGATAACTTTGCTAGTGTGTACACAATATAACCGCTATTTCAAAATAATTGCACAATAATTTCAAAATAGCAGTTGGCTTATTTTGAAAGAGGTAAACCTCATGACCGTGTCTACACATGCCCCTCCCTTTTGGAAGGGGCATGTTAATGAGGCTGTTCAGAACAAGTTAATGAGGTGCTGACATGCATATTCAGTGCTTCATTAGCATCACGGTGGCCAGTCATGCTTCGAAAGTGCTGCTTTCGAAATGCAGACTGGCTGTATAGATGCGGGCACTTAGAAATAACTGCCACACTTCAAAATTCCCTTATTCCCAAAATTAATAAAACCCTCTTTTTGAAAGTGAGATTTTATTTTGAAAGAACCCCATCTACACTGCTGATTTCTTTTAAAAGAATCTTATGAAAATACGGTTATTCAAATGAAGCATGAGATATGTAAATTGGTGCTTCTTTTGCATTTTTATTTGACTTATTTGCATTCCCCTTTTGAAAGGGGACTGTACTGTAGATGCAGCCAGTGTGTCCTCTGTTTCTCTGTTTCAAAATAGGCTCTGTTGTGTGTAGACACTGTATTTCGAAATAGCTGAGGGCTATTTCAAAATGCATTTTGGGTGTGTCTACAGGGGCACATGCTAATGGCCATTTCAAAGATTACTAATGAGGCACTGAATTGAATATTCAGCGCCTCATTAGTGTTAGGACACTTCTGTCTGCGGCACTTCGAAAGCACCACTTTCAAAAGCGTGCATCTTGGTTCGGCTACAGGGAGTCCTTTTCGAAAGGCCAGAAGCGTCCTACTGCTAATGAGGTGCTGAATATTCAATTCAGCGCCTCATTAGTGATCTTCGAAATATGGCTATTTCGAAGATTTGTGCCCGTGTACCCAGCCTGACTGTTTCTACATAGGCCACTCCCTTCAGAAGTGGCATGCTAATACAGGGAGTAAAATATGCTAATGAGGCATGGATGCAAATTCCCCGCACCTCATTAGCATACAGTCACGTGATTTGGAGTCTGGAAGACCGTTCTTCCAGACTCCAAAATGCCATGTAGAAATGCTGCTGCTGGGGGGCGCTTACGGAAGGACGTGCTTCTTCCGGAGGCCCCTTCTTCCTAAAAATTTTGGGGAAGAAGGGGCCTCCGGAAGAAGGACTTCCTTCTGGAAGACCCACCCCAGGGCCGCGCTTCTAAACAGCATTTTGGAGTCCAGAAGAACGGTCTTCCGGACTTCAAATCATGTGACCGTATCCTAATGAGGCACAGGGAATTTGCATCCGCACCTCATTAGCATATTTCGGGCCTTGTATTACCATGCCACTTGCGAAGAAAGTGGCCTGTGTAGAAACAGCCTTTTTGTGTGTAGCAGCATTATTTTGAAATAAGCTATTCCAGAATAGCTCTTTGGCTATGTATACACTAGTCCCCTCCTTTCAGAAGGGGCATGTTAATGAGGCAGTTCAGAAGATGCTAATGATGCACTGATATGAATATGCAGCACCTCATTAGCATAATTGCAGCTGTGCACTATTTGAAAGTGCAGCTTTTTGTAACGCATGCTGCCCGTGTAGACGGGGGCATTTCGAAAGGACTCCCAGACTTCAAAATCCCCTTCTTCCTAAAACTATGCCCCTTCCAAAAGGAAGAAGCTACTGTAGATATAGCTTTCCAGAATACCTTATTTCAAAATAAGGCTGCTGTGTAAACATGCCTTCAGCCATTGGAAATTTTATAATTATTTATTATGTGAATATATCCTGTAATTTTAAAAAATCTACTGCTTATTAATTTAATCATGTGTTGTTGTGTTAAGCGAAGGGGTAAATATACTTCCTTATTCATTTTCTCCACATCATTCATGCTTTTATACATCTCTATCATATATCCCTTGGCTGTCCCTTTTCTGAGCTGAACATCCTTAGTCTTTTTTTAATCTCTCTCACAAAGAAGCTGTTTTAGACCTCAACTCATGTTTGTTAGATGCCTCTGTAACTTTACCTATATATATATATATATATTACATAGAATGTCCAGAACATCATTTATTGTTCAGAGAATGGCAAACCATGAATTTATGAAGCATTCGGTTATTTTCTGTCTTTTCATCTATCACTTCGCCAATGGTTCCTAATATTCTGTTATCTTTTCAGATTGTTGCTGCACATTGAGAAGCTGTTCTCAGAAAAAAATATCCAGAAGGATTCCAAGATCTCTTTCTTGACACATATCAGCTAAATTAGACCACATCATTTCATATATAAAGTTGGGATTATGTTTTCCAGTGTGCATTACCATAAT
Source organism: Carettochelys insculpta (assembly GCF_033958435.1). Classification (NCBI taxonomy): domain Eukaryota; kingdom Metazoa; phylum Chordata; order Testudines; family Carettochelyidae; genus Carettochelys; species Carettochelys insculpta. Next base: position 194,852,420 of record NC_134139.1, read on the forward strand.
TTCTTCTGCCATTTCATTGCCCAATCACCCAGTTTTGTGAGATTCTCTTGTAACACTTGCAATCAGCTGCAGATCTCATTGTCTTGAATAATCTGGTATCATGTACAAACTTTGTCACCTCACTGTTCACCCTTTTTTCCAGATAATTTCTGAATATGTTTAGGGGCAGTGGTACCAGTATAGCTCTTTGGGGAATCCACTCTTTACTGCTATCCACTATGAAAACTGAACCATTATTCCTATCCTTTGTTTCCTGTATTTTTTCCAGTTACATGGACGGACTTCCCTCTTAAACCACAGCTGATTACTTTGCTAAAGAGTCTTTAGTGTGGGACCTTGTCATATGCTTTCTGAAAGTCCAAGTATACTGTATATACTGGGTCCTCCTTGTCCACATGTTACTGATCCCCTCAAAGATTTATAGTAGATTGGTGAGGCATTTTTCCCTTTACAAAAACTATATTGACTCTTCGACAACAAATTATGTTCATCTATGTGTCAGATAATTTTGTTTCTTACTCTAGATTCAGTCAATTTGTTTAGAACCACAGTTAAGCTTACCGGTCTATAATTGCCAGAATTGCCTCTGCAACCCCTTTTAAAAAATAATATTATATTAGTTATCTTCCAGTCATCTAGCACAGACTTACTTGACTTAAACCTTTGTACTCTTGGTGTAGCATAGGTCATCTACAAGTCTCCTCCATTTCTTTCTGTCTCAAGTCAAAACTTTTAGCTGATCCCAGGAATAACACAGTTATCATTCAGTCTCAGTGATTTTCTCCACGTTGTTAGAGGTGTTCTTTTTTCATGTTTTCCTCATGGGTTCCATGTGAGAGCTTGACAGTCTACGCTGGATGATGGTTTTCTGAGAGTGTGGCCTAGCCATCCCCACTTTCTTCTTTTGATTTGAACCTCAAGTCATTCTTTTCCCACCCCATGGTCCATTCCTTGTTGCAGCGAGGTGGCTTGTGTGTTTCAATGACCCCCCACCCTAACCTAGTACAGAGGCTGGTTTAAATAATAGGTTACAACCACAGTTCATAATTTGCAGTTTCACATTGGGTTTTCTTCATATCTTTGGAAGCCAAGGTAGCATCTGCTTCAGCATGGGCTGTACAAGTCTGCTCTAAACTCTGGATAATTACTTGTGTAGTTAACTCCAGTACCTGAGCAAGGTAGATGATGATCACAAGAAGAAGAAGAATCATAGAATACTAGGACTGGAAGGGACCTCGAGAGGCCATCGAGTCCAGCCCCCTGCCCCAATGGCAGGACCAAATACTGTCTAAACCATCCCTGATAGACATCTATCTAACCTGTTCTTAAATATCTCCAGCGATGGAGATTCCACAACTTCCCTTGGCAATTTATTCCACCGTTTGACCACCCTGATAGTTAGGAACTTTTTCCTAATGTCCAAACGAAACCTCCCTTGCTGCAATTTAAGTCCATTGACTCTTGTTCTATCCTCAGAGGCCAAAAAGAACAAGTTTTCTCCCTCTTCCTTATGACACTCTTTTAGATACCTGAAAATCCACTATCATGTTGCCCCTCAATTTTCTCTTCTCCAAACTAAACAAGCACAGTTCTTTCAGCCTTTCTTCATAGGTCACATTCTCTAGGCCTTTAATCATTCTTGTTGCTCTTTTCTGGACCCTCTCTAATTTCTCCACATCTTTCTTGAACTGCGATGCCCAGAACTGGACACAATACTCCAGCTGAGGCCTAACCGGTGCAGAGTAGAGCGGAAGAATGACTTCTCGTGTCTTGTTCACTACACATCTGGTAATGCATCCCAGAATCATGTTTGCTTTTTTTGCAACAGCATCACACTCATATTTAGTTTGTGGTCCACTATAACCCCTAGATTCTTTTCTGCTGTAGTCATTCCTAGACAGTCTCTCCCCATTCTGTATGTGTGAAACTGATTGTTTGTTCCCAAGTGGAGCACTTTGCACTTGTCCTTATTAAACTTCATCCTGTTTACCTCAGACCTTTTATCCAATTTATCCAGATCATTTTGAATTATGACCCTATCTTCCAAAGCAGCTGCAACCCCTCCCAACTTGGTATTGTCTTATTATAAGGCCACATCTACACTAGCAAAAAGAATTCCCTGTTATTGGAAAGCAGTGTAGACATATGCTATAATAGTCTATGAAAGTTTTAAAGGCTCAACCCAAACCATGTACTGAAATGCTTGAGAGTGATTATTGCTGGAAACCAGATACTTGCCTCAGTGGACCAGGCTCTGATCCAGTATGAAAGTTCCTGTGCTGCTAAAGGGCCACCTCAACTATTATGAATCAAGGTTCTGGTGTCATAGCCAAGTTTAATCCCTGTTATGACCGCTCTCAGCTGAGTGAAAATGGATTCTGATCACACTTATCTGATTGATCCTTCAAGATAAATATTCTTCTTGGAAGATAAAAATCAAATCTGATAGACTGGACTGACAGGCCTGGCTTACTGCTCAAGCTTACAAATTATTGTCCAGCAGCAGTTGAACAGTATTAACTTATATTGTTTATATACCAACATACAGCAAGACTGATCAGCAAGAACAAATGAAAAGAGAATGTAACAATGTTACATTGTTCTAACAAAGTTAACAGTAAAACTTTAGATTGATTTTTTAAATGTCCCTTAGCCTGAAATAGCAATAGCTGGGGGAGAGGGAAGTTGTAAATGCAGCAGGTTGCCATTTCATGCTGCCATGCTGTCAGAACAGTTTGCTCTGGAATTTCAAGGATAAAAAGACACTGTTCAGCTCCTTTTGTGTAATTATGAGTATGCATGGGTGTGAATTTGGATTGCATGTGTTGCAATTATTATTATTATTAGTAGTAGTAGTAGTAGTAGTAGTAGTACATGGTATTATCAGGACACCAATTCAACCCTAAATTACTTTATTAAATTCAAAGGCCAAATCCAAAGGCCAAATGCACAGTTACTCTAAACATGTCTAAAACCCCTAAAATATAAGTAAGTAACCCATATTCAAAAGCATTTGATCAAAATATACACCAAAGCACTAGACTTGGGTGCTTCAGTCTGGATAGAAAGGTTCTCATGATGATTTCAGTAAGCATTCCCTTCTTATACCCCCTTAACAAATGAGTAATATCACTGCTGACTTCCCTAAGAGCCAGTCTGGGGTAATCTGAGATTTACCCTTTACTGTGGCTTGAAATAAACAAGATATCACTACACGGCTGCCTTTTCCAGGGTAAGATTGGTATTTTAGGTTACTATAAGCTTGCGTCTACACTAGCAAGTTTTTTCGGAAAATCAGGCCCTTTTTCGAAGGAATATGTAGCATGTCCACACACAAAATGTGCTCGTTCGATCTGAAATCGAAAGAACGCAGCTCTTCTTCTGGAAGACCTCTTCTGCTCCTGGATCAGGGATAGCTTCACCTTTTGAAAGCTTCTTTCAAAAAAAAAGCATGTGTGGACGCTCCATGGGCCCTTTTTCAAAAGAGCAGTTCTCACGGCACTGGATTTTTCAATCACTGGCCTGTTCTTTTGAAAGAGAGAAGGCTGTGTGGATGCTCTCTATCCAAAGAGCAGATCAATCTTTCAGTCTGCTTTTCTATGTGTAGACGTGCTTCTTCAAAAGGTCTTCTGGAAGATTATCTTTCAAAAGGATGCTGTAGTATAGACATGGCCTAAGTGTGTCACACCTTTGTTAGCTAAAGCTAATTCATAACGGTTCTTTAATGGTCTATCTTCCCAGAAACCTTCTGTTTACCACATTATCCCCATTTCAAGCTCAACATCCTCCCAAAACTTACCTAGCTAAATGCCATGTGCTTCCTGAAAGTATTTTTCAAGGCCACAGTACATTTTATTAACCATCTATATTTTATTTAAACTTCAAAGCATATTTTAACTAAGTTAATATAATGTATTATATGCCTATAACATGCTATGCCAAAATGTATGTGCTCAACAACATTTATTTTTCTCCTCTTCCCCTATCCTAGTGAATTCTTGGATTCAGGCCTCCTAGGTCCAAGTATGGGTTTTGGTTCTGAAAATAAATATCAGACTGAATTTTTGCAATACAATGTCCACCTAGGGTTTTGCTCCTCTCTGTTTCAAATGAAACAGATTTCAGATAAAATAAGATCTGTCTCCAAAGCACCCTGTCTTTTTTGATGAACAAGAATGAACCTGAGCTGATGAAGTCTTGCAAAACAAAATTCAAATCACTTCTGGGTAGTGCCTGTCTTTAATTCCAGATTTCTAAGGAGCTCCTGTTCTCTTTGAAGAATTCTTTCAGGGAATTCATTATATAACATTTTCACATGATGTCTGCATGTGATTTTCTTATGTGAATGTGTTCAGTAATTTCTGAGGAAGTGTCCATTACTATGATGGCCTGATACAAACATACAGAGAAGATGTCTTTATTTATTGGTCTATACAACTGTTGTTTGTCTGTACAGAATACGTAGTCAGTTGACCATTGTACATCTGATGTCCCCTTCTTATCAGTAAGAATTCTGTTGTCCAGCCAGGAAGGTAGACTAAGCACCTTGCACCACAATCAGTGACACTAAATTAGTAGATTAGTACAAGCTGTTGTCTAACAAAGATGGGAACCCTACCCTCCAGCCATGCCATCATCTTTATTATACAGTTAAGGGCTGATTTTCATAAGTATTGAGCACTGATGACTCCCACTCAAGTCCTCATGAGTTGTGGGTACACAGCACAGGTGAAAAATAGCCTAATGGATTCCATTTAGCTAGGAATGTGCTGCTTAAGATCCAGATCTCCAGCTCAGGTAAATGGGCAGAAGTCTATTGACTTCACGTTTTTAAATGTAGAAATAATGGTCTCTCACTGTTCTACCAAATCAGTTCTTCATACTATCTTGTTTTATACCTATGTCCTCAGCCCACAGGAGACGGGCAAACCATAATAAATTGGTGTTCGTAAAGCAACCTTGGGCTATCATTTGGAAGATGCTATATAAATGCAAATTATTGTCTATAATAATACATTTGCTAGAAGTGTCAAGAGACTCCCCATCAGAATCAGGCTCCAATGTATTAGAAGATCTATAAACACCTGTTAAAACACAGTCCCTGCCCTGAAAAGAAGTCAGATCACACATGATGGGGGTGGGGGGCGGGAAGGGGGCCCTACTCAAAGGGCAGTGTGATGAGGGGTGCTTAAGCCATTGACCTGCAGCCTTGGAGATCAGCACTGAATTGCCTGCTCTGTGTCACAGACTTCCTGTGAGATGGTAGGCAAGCTACTGAGTGTCTCTGCACTTCTGTCCCCCCATCTGGCAAACACACACACACACACACACACACACACACAGAAAGTTGTGTTCAATGTACATGGCAGAGGAGCATTCCTGGCACATGATGGCATACATCACATTAGTGGATGTGTAGGTATATGAGCCCCTGATGAGGTTAAGTATATATACAAGCAACACCATCACAGGACTTAACCTCATCAGGCACACCATCAGCGGCTCATACACCTATACATCCACTAACGTAATATATGTCATCATGTGCCAACAATGCCCCTCTGCCATGTACATTGAACACACCGGGCAATTTCTGGACCAAAGGATGAATGGAGATAAATCTGCCATCAGGAACTAGAATGCACATAAATCTGTAGGGGAATGCTTTAACCTCCTGGGACATTCAGTAACGGATTTATAGGTATGCATTAATCTACAAAAGAATTTTACTACAGGATCACAGAGGAAGACATGAATTATAACATGACTACCGCTCTATAGTTATATGGATGATTTTATACAGTTTGCAATTTTTTCCTAATTGATGCTAGCAGAGCTGGGGGCACTACCTGTTATTAAGGTTGCCCGATAATTCTCAATGCAAACGCCTGTTGTCAGGTGCTTATAACTTTGTCAGACTTTAATTAAGCATTTGGGCTGAAATTTTCCTTGCTGGAGACCTGCCTCAGACTGATATTGTTTGGAAATTTTAGCCAAAGCAAGTCAGCCATTTCTGAAAAAGAACAAGGTCGGGGAGGGGGACCGGATGGTTCTCCATATTTTAAAAACATTTCGGTGTCCTTTGCATCGCAAAGGATTAGCACTCCCATGCTGTGGAGCAGGGACTTGAAATTTGGGTCTGGGAGGTACTGAGTTGCCAACTGTTTAATCACACAAACCCAAACATCCTTACTCTGCTGCCTGCCCCATCCCTGCCCCAAGGCTCTGCACTTGTCCCTGCCCTGCTGCTTCTCCAAGGCCATGCCCTGTTCACTCCATACCCCTTCCCTCCATTGCTCGCTCTTCAACACCCTCGTTCACTTTCACCAGGCTGGAGGTAGGCAGAAGTTCCCCATGTAGGAGGAGATTCAAGCTTTGGGCTAGGGCTAAGGTGCTCATCGTGTGGGTTGGGGCTGATCCTGAGGCAGGGGTGTGGGGTGGAGAAGGAGGTTATTGCAGGCAAGCTAGGTTATAAATCTACAGAGACATGCACTAACTCTGCTTGTGGGCACTGCTAATCATAACAGGGAAGGTGAGGGAGGATAAGAAAGTGACATAAGAAAGGCCATACTGGGTCAAACCAAAGCTCCATCTAACTCAGTGTCCTGTCTTCTGACTGTGGCCAATAGTTCAGGCAGTTTCAAGGAGGACATGCTCAGTTATTTTCCATGTCTACTGAAGGCAGAACAAAAGCTAGTGGGCCAAATCCGCAGCAAAGGAGATTAATGTTAGATATTGGGAAAAAAACCATTTAATCTATAATGGTAGTTTAGTTCTGGAACAGGCTTCCCAGGGAGACAGTGGCATCCCCATCACTGGAGATTTTTAAAAACTGTTTGGAAAACACCTGCCATGGATGATTTATGGTCCTGCACCACAGAACTGGTCCTAGGGGCAGGTGCACTGGGCAGTCACCTGGGGCCACCAGTTTCAAGAGGCACTGAAATGGACCAGCCTGTGTGGGGCCAGAGCCAGCAGATGCTTTGTTTATATCTCTAAGGCCATGTGGGGACAGGGGAGGGATAGGCCTGCCGCTGAGAGGCCTGACAGCCAGGGCACACTGTGGGCAGCAGGGGGCGCAGCAGGGCCCAGTGGGAGGGCACAGCAGCCAGTAGGGTGCACCTGCTGGTCCCTCTGCCCCAGTCGGGAGGTCCCCATTTGCCTAGAGACACCAATTAGTTAGGAGCAGCCCTGCTGTTAGAGTGTGTGGGGCTGGACTTGATGATGTCAAGATCCCTACATCTCTTAGATTCTACACAACTGAGGCGTGATCTCTGCTGCACAGTTAGGTCGGCATATGGCAACTTAAGTCAATGTAATTATACCAGCATCCATACGACAGCCGTGTCCCCAGGACATCAGTGCCTTACTACACCGACAAAGTAACTCAGCCTCCACAGATTACTACGTTGGTGTAGTTAGGATGATGCAGTGTCTGTGCAGACCTGGTTTTGCTTTCATTAGCTCTTAGCTCTCTTGTCAGTTTACCAGCTCCAGCAGTGCTGTGAATTTGACAAAGAAGCCAGACAGCTAGAGACCAGGTGCCCCCTGCTCCCCTAGAGAGCTGGGTGGCTGGGCCCCGCTCCAGGCTGGGATTGCGGACGTGAAGGGTTCCACTCCTGGCAAGGAGCTGCAGATGTCTGGATCCTGGCCCTGACCAGGAACAGGGGCTGTCTTGTTAATTTACGCTTCCGTGGAACTTCAAAACTGATAAATCTTCCCAGCTCCAGGCAGGAAGTGGGCAGCCCCAACATGAGGGGAGAAGCCATGGCAGCTGGACCCTGCTCCCTGGGAGGAGGGTGGGGACAAGAACCACACTTGCCTTCCTGCCCCTCCTGGCGGGGAATAGGAAAGCTAGAAGACCTGGTCAGCTTCCTCTCACTTCCGGTGGAGAACAGAGAGGCAAGACAGGGAGCTGGGGGTGAGGACTAGCCAGACTCCCAGCAGGGAGTTGACAGTGGAGCGGAGAGCAGGCTCTCAGCTTCCCACACTACCCCTCCTAGATTAGGGGAAGCACCCCAGTGAGAACGTACACTGCCAACACAAGGAAGGTAGTGTGGACTTTGTCCATGGCAGTAATTGTGGTGGTGGATGTAAGTCAAGCTAATATAGATTGATTTAAGTTTTCATTGTAGACGTACCCTAGGACTGACACCCCCTTTCAGAAGTTCTCCTGCATTCTCTCTCTTTGTCTTTTCTGCCTCCAAGGTCAGGTGGAGGCCTGCTCTGCACCCCAGCAGGAGCACCAGTCAGATAGATGGAGTGGTCTGCAGAGCTGACAGTCACCCGGGACCCCAGTGCCGGGTGCAGGGGTCTGACTCCTCGCCTCCAGAAGGGGCAGGGCCCAGAGCAGTCAGCCCTCAGTGCTGCTCAGGCTATGATGTACCCTCCTCCCCCAGCACTCAGAGCCATGCATGGAGCAGCGTGCCAGTGTTCTGGTGGCAATTCAAAGGGGCCTGGGGCTCCTGCTGCTGCTGCTGTCCCTGTATTGGTGGTGGCAGCTGGCAGCTCCAGCCCTACGTGAATTGCCAGACCCAGTGCAATTACCCCATTTGGCCCACCCAGTCAGCAGGCCTGGGAATGGGGCAAGCCCTGCACCCTGGCCCCACTCCCTGTCAACAATGCTGGGTGAGCAGAGCTGGTCAAGTGTAGGGGGGTGCTCATTTTGAGGGCCCACAGTGGGCCAGAGCTCTTGTGCACATACCCCATTGGTCCCAGGGCTTATTTGTCACTGACTACTGATGATTCATGATAGTGTTAATATGAGACTACGCAGTGGAAATTTGTGGGGGTGGTTTCAGTCTGCTTTTTTAAAGGCCTCTGCAATTTCACAGAAATGATTAAAGAATATTATAAAGGTTGCAAGGTCAACTGCTCAAACGTCAGAAAATGCCAGAAGGAGGTTTGCCTGAGAAACCTTTCTTTGGAGCCTCAGACTGTGTGCATTGTGGTCAGGTGAGCACACTCAAACAGGGTTAGAGCACAAACACAGGAAATGCTGAAAGATTCCATTCTGGTTCCCCTCAAAATACCTAAAAAGTTCTGGACCATTCCAGCTGGATTTGAGCAGTTATCATGTTGCAGTTTTTCGTTACATGGTTACTTGCTATTTATTCCCACAGGATCTCTAACTTGTTCAGTGCATATTATGGACTGTGTTCACAGAGGTGGTAATTTTTTCAATATTTCTTTTTCTCATCCTTGGTCCATGTGTGGGCCTGTGAATTATTTAAGGACAGCCCTTTGTAACTAAAGACTGTAGCATAATGAATATGCACAAGAGAGCTGTATTAAGGTTGCACAGGCAACCTGACTTCTGGCGTTTCCTAAATTTGGAGTGCTTGACTTTGAAACCTTAATAATGTTCTTCCAAAATAGAGTTTCTGGTGGTGTTTTATTTATTGCTGTCATTGTATTTTTGTTTGTGTGCATGTAATTAACAAATAAATCAATGACCAACTATCTCCATTTGCTCCTCTAGCCATTTTAACTGTTTTCTTACTGTTATTGTGGTAGAGGTGGGTCTTACAAAGGGATCTAAAAGAGTGGTTATATAAGGTTGCCTAATGGACAATTTTCCAAGTGTAAGGTGCAGAAGCTAGAAATGCAAAAGACTTACATTTTCAGTTTGTGAAAAGAGACTTACATTCTCAGCCCTGGTGATGGATTTGGGTGGTATTTTGCCAAGCTATGTGGAGAGGGTCCATACTGACATTCCTGCTAGTACTAGTGCTGTCCCGACATTTCCAAAGTAAAATAAAATTGCTGAAGTTGTTGTATCTAACCTCGTGAGCTGGAGAACCCTAGGGTTAAGAGTAGGGACTGTAGGGTAAAATTTTCCAATGCATATTATGGTTTCACTAACACTGACTGCCTATGAACCACAATATGTGTTATGAGACAGTTAGACCTCATACCAGGCTATGAAATTAAGGAGTGATGAAAAGGGAATCTTAACACAAACTAAAATATGTGTTTGAAAATTTTACCCTACAATTTGCTTGCCTTTGCTCAGAACAGGTTAGATAAACTTCCATTGGGGTGATCTGTATGGTGCCTGAGCCTTCTGGGGACAGGAACTGGACTTGATAACCTCCCAAGGTCAGCTCTAGTTTTCTATGAGTCTGCTGTCAATGTAGGTTTGTCCTCTATGATATATTTTTCCAGTGTTACCATGTTATAAATGACTCAAGGAAGTCAGTGGTCCTCAGACAGTGAAGCAAAACTGCAAACCTGGATGTAGGATTCATAAATTTCCATTTTGTTCCCCCCTACTGAAACTAACTCTTTCCTTTCTAGACATCACCCAAATGATTCCATAAAAAGAATAATAGTTGTTGCTTTCTAATTAACACAAGTTAAAACAGTCTCCAAAAAGTAAGTCCTGACTGACTTTTCTGCACACCTTCTTAGCATTGTCCACACTTTTCTTGATTTCAGAGCACTCGTCCTTGGCAAAACAGAACTTTGCATTTAAACTGAAGCATGTCTTAGGCATCCTCTCAAGGGATGGACAGAAATGAGTTGTTTAACAGAGGCCACCTTTTCATAAAGAAGGAGCAGAGTTATTCCTGTCATTCTTGAGCAGTATCTTGTGACAGGAGTGTGCCTCCTAAATGTGGTCCCTTGTGCAGGTTTTGCTGCATGGCATTTTTACCTTTGGGGTTAGGGATAGCTCAGTGGTTTCAGCATTACCCTGCTAATCCTGGTGTAGTGAGCTCAATCTTTGAGGAGGCCATTTAGAGTTTGGGGCAAATAGATGTCAGGGATGGTACTTGGTCCTGCCAAGAGAACAGGGGACTGGACTAGATGACCTCGCTGAGTCCCTTCCAGTTCTAGGAGATGTGCATCACCAATTTCTCTTTGCAAACATGAATTAACACTGAGTTTCAACCTTCCCCCCCGCATCCACACAACAACTTAGGTGAACAAGTAGCATGAATGAAAACCTACAGAAAGCAGGACAAATAGGATAAAATTCCAGCCATGGCAATAGCAAAGAGAAGCTCAAAACTCAGGACTTCATTTCTTTGCTCAATCCACTATACCCAGCAGTCTTGTCCACTTTTTTTTTTTTTGGTGGGAGAGAAGGTCTCTATTATTTCAAAAACATAATGCAATACTGTTAGGCTGTGCCTATGCTAGCTCCCTACTCCAAAGGGAGCATGGTAAGTAGGGTGTCGGAAGATTATTAATGAAGTGCTGTGGTGCATATGCAGCACTTCATTAAGCTAATTCTCCCATGTGGCAACTTCCAAGTGTTAAACTTCAAAGTGCCAGCTTGTGTGTAGCTGCAGCTAACCTGCCAGTACTTTGAAGTGCCTGGGCAACTATGAAGTCCCTTTACTCCTCAAAGTTTATATTGGGGTGGGGGGTTCCAAAACTGGACACAATATTCCAGATGTGGCCTGACCAGTGCTGAATAGAGGGGAACAATCACTTCCCTAGATCTGCTTGAAATGCTCCTCCTAATTCACCCTCTTATGCCATTAGCCTTCTTGGCTACAAGGGCATGCTGTTTACTCATATTCAGTCTTTCATCCCCCATAACCCTTAGGTCCCTTTCCGCTGTACTGCTACTAAGCCAGTCAGTCCCCAGCCTATAATAATGTTTGGGATTCTTCTGCCCCAGGAACAGGACTCTACACTTCTCCTTGTTGAACCACATCAGATTTCTTTTGGCCCAATCCTCCAATTTATCCAGGTCACTCTGGATGCTCTCTCTACCCTCCAATGAATCTACCTCTCCTCCTAGTTTTGTGTCATCTGCAAACTTGCTGAGGGTGCAATCCAGTCCCTCATCCAGGTCATTAATAAAGATGTTGAACAACACCAGCCCCAGAACCGAGCCTTGCGGCACTCTGCTTGAAACTGACCACCATGCAGATATTGAGCCATTGACCACCATTGGGCCCGACCATCAAGCCAGCTCTCTATCAATAGTAAAGTCTAGTGATCCAATCCGTATTTCCTTAACTTATGGGCAAGAATGTTGTGGGAGACCATATCAAAAGCCTTGCTGAAGTCAAGGTATATCACATCCACTGACTTCCCCATGTCCACAGAGCTTATTACCTCGTCATAGAAGCTAATCAGATTGGTCAGGCAGGACTTGCTCCTGGTGAATCCATGTTGGCTACTTTGGATCACTTTCCCCTCTTCCAAGTGCTCCAAATGGATTCATTGAGGATCAGCAGAGTAATTGACAGCAGTAATAGGCTGTCATCTGCTGTACAAAAGAACAGAAGAGGTGATGAGACACATAGCAGAGTGGGTGAGCTGAATGGGTAGCTCAGTTGTTTGAGCATAGGTCTGCTAAACCTGGGGTGGGGAGTTCAGCCCTTGAATAGACTTTTTAAAGGATCTTGGGCAAATAGATTTAAAAAAAAAATAAACCTGTGAGGCATGGTGATAGGTCCTGCTGTGAGTGCAGAGGAGTGGCCGTGAGGGCCTCAGAAGGTTACTTCCAGCTCTGTGAGACTGATATAGCTCCATATTATTACATAAAAGGCCCTGGAGCAGCTCTGGTATAAATTAGAGCAGCCTTCGTCTTATGTCAACTGGCAATGATTGCTAAAGGGGACCATAAGCCAGATGGGAGTTTACATACTTCCACACTCACTCTTTCAGAGCTAGATGTGGAATATTTTGCCATCATAAAATTCATTCTCTCTGAAACTGAGGTATTTCATTGGAAAGTGTCAATTTGGTGATTTTTCAACAAGAAAAGATGGCAAAATGTTGCCTTTCAACAGCCCTGCTTTGATTCATTTTGGTATGGCTTATATCACATTGAAACAATTTAATTCTTATATATAAGAGTCTACATATTTCTAATTGGCCTTCTGTGCCATGCAGGTCTGAAAGGGGTTAAGATGGCTGGATAGGCCAATTGGCTGCACCCGATGCACTTGGAAGAAGCGTTGTGGAGAATGCCACTAATTAGAAGTAGAGTCAGCTAGGCAAGTACATGTGTGGCCAGTAGAAAGCCCAGGAATGGTGAGCAGCAAAGAGGATGTAGGAAGGCAGAATGCAGTTGTTCCCTGAGTGGAAGAGTTGACAAGCCCAGAGAAGGAGGAAACCAGATAAGTAGAATGAAGGCAAGGGATGCAACAGCAAAGAGTTCAAACCATGTAGATATATTGACTGCTTGTTAAAGGGTTCCTGTGCTGGAACCCAGTGTACAGGGTTGGCCTAGGCTCCATTCCCAGTTACTTTTGAAATCCAAGGGAGTTCTAGACAGTTGGATCTGGAAGGACTTTCAATTCCCTGGAAGGAAGCTTTGCGCAGTGGCAGTATCATAGCCAATGAGGTTAATCCGAGGTGCAATTATTGCTAATTGAATTCCCTGGAAGGGGAGGACCTTGGTGAACTGTCCTGAGGACCAAACTTTGAAGAGGGGACTGCTTTTCTGAGAGTGAGCAGGGACTCAGAGTGAGACAGGAGGAGGGCAGATGCCACATCAGGTGGAATTGAGAACCAGGATGACCAATAGGAGGCGCTGCTAGCAACGAGTGACCCCATGACTGTGTGTAAAATATTTTACTATAATTTAAAATTCAATGAATTGAATCAGCTCTTTATATGGAGTGTTCTGTCATTACAGAAACAAAATCTTTGACTGATCCTGAATTAAATTTTTATTCAGAAATTTCATTTTGAGGAAAATTTTGAAATTATCTTTTCATTCTTATTAATGGTAAAATTTTCTGCAGAATGGAAATTCCAGTCCCCAACCAGCTGTAGTCTATTCCTCACCTCTCTCTGCCCCGTCATACCCTATCCATACCCAGCATGCACCTTATGCCCCCTTAAGTGGTTGGCATAGGAGCCAGGTGAGCATTCTTCTGTATGAAAGTTATGGATTCTTTCAGCACTTCTCTGGACTATCTCCAGTGTGCTCACATTTCTCTTAAAGGCTGTGTCTACACTACAAACGCAAATGGCCATTTCGAAGATTACTAATGAGGTGCTGAAATGCATATTCAGTGCCTCATTAGCATGCCATTGGCCGCAGCTGCTCAAAATTGCTGTGTTTCACTTCCGCGCAGCTCATCCAGACAGGGGTCCTTTTCGAAAGGACCCCGCCAACTTCCAAATACCCTTACTCCTATCAGCCATGGTCATTTTGAAGATTTGTGCTAGTGTAGACATGGCCTGTAAGAGAAATGTGAGCACACTGGAGATAATCCAGAGAAGTGCAACAAAAATAATAAAAGGATTAAAAAAACATAACCTATGAAGAAAGGTTAGAAAAATGGGAATGATTAGTCTTGAGAAGAGGAGAGAGGGAGTACCCAATAATCTTCAAATGTATTAAGAGCTCCTATGAACAGAAGAGTTGTCAATTGTTTTCCGTGTCCACTTGGGGTAGGATAAGCAGTACAAGTCTTAATTTGCAGCAAAGGAGAGTTAGGTTAGACACTATGCAATTTCGAAGAGCTGCAGCCGTATGCATTTCAGTGCCTCATTAGTAATCTTCGAAATGGCCATTTGCATGGCCATTTTGAAGATTTGTGCTAGTGTAGACGTAGCCAAAGTGTGGTGCTCAGAACTGCACACGGTATCCCTCCCAGCTGTGACCTTACCACACTAGGCAGACAGACAATTAATTCACATATCTTATTTTCAGGAATTGTTAGCACACCCCAAAAGTTTAGTTTTTTGCAATGGCATCACATTAGTGACTTGTATTCAATTTGTGATCCGCTTTATCCCCTAGACCCATGTCAGCGGTACTTCCACCTTCACCCTATTTTGATTCTTCCTCCTGAAGTGAAGTACTTTACAGTTGATTTTATTGAATTTAATCAATCATTTTCATCGCCATTATGCAGATTGCAGCACCTGAGTAACATTCAGGTGGTGCAAAAAGGACAGGAAGCAACTTGAGAATCAACCCCTGAGATAGGAAAGATAATTCTAAAATGACTAAAAATTAGCATCATACATCCGACTTCACTGGCTTTGCCCCCCAGTTTACAGCACTTTGATGTGAAGTCTCCTGCTTTAAGAATTTTTTTCTTCTGAAGAAAAGCAAAATAGTTTAAGTGGGTCTGTCCCACGAAAGCTCACCTAATAAACTATTTTGCTAGTCGTTAAAGTGCTACTTGACTGCTTTTTGTTTTGATAGTGTATAGACTAGCACAGCTTCCTCTCTGTTACTATTTCTTCTGAAGGGAGAGGTCATTAAGAGAAGAATCCTATGTAGTGGTAATGCTACCAGTTTTTACCTGAGTGCTAAACCCTATTGGGACTGACAACAAGTTAACTCGGTAAAAAAAATTAATTAGATTTATACAGCTTTGCAATTTGTCTTTAAATTTGCTGGCACCCAATTATCATAACACTGCCAAGGCTTAACAACACCTAAGATTGTACCCAGCGCGCCCATCTCCTTTGTCAAGGCCCACATCACAAGGGTCCCATCGCTTCCCACAGAGAATTAGTTCACTGCCTAAAAGACCTTACTGTTATGAAGCTTTTTCCTCATTCACCCTAATTTTTCCCTTACTTAATTTCATTCCAATACATTTTAGATCTCACTTACACAGGGAAGATGCACTGGTTTAACTTACATGCAGGTTTTATAAGGTTTTTTAGCTTAAATGTTGCAAAAGGTGGGCGCTTACATTTCATTTTAAAAGTGGCTTATACTGTATTAGTTTAAACCTACCCCAGATCAACTTAAACTAATTTAAACAACTACGCCAATATGAGTATAATTTTAAAGAGTCAACACAGTGTTTTTGCACCAGTTTAATTATAATGGGTTTAAAATCACCCACTAAGGCAGTGATTGCCAGACTGCAGAGTGTGCCTCCTTAGGGAAGTATGGAGGAACATCAGGGTGGGGTTGCAAAGGGCTTGCATCAGTGATCCCCCCTTCTGGGCATAGGGAGGGAGAACCACAAGCCCCTGTTAGCTCCCAATTTGGGCCATAACCACACTCCCATCTCCAGCTGCAAATTAAGCCATGTTCCTGCTCCTGGCCCCAGATGCAGTCCCTGTCCCCAGCTCATGTCTCCTTTCCTGGCCCCCTACATCACCTCTGGCTTTGATATACTGCCCACCCTTTGGGGAGGGACCACTATGGGTAACAGGGGTATGACTGAAAAAAATGGTGGACCACTGTAGGGTGACCATCTGTTCTGTTTTTGGCAGGACAGTCCCATATTTCAGGCACCAAAAAGGTGTCCCGACTTATTTTAACAGAGGAGATAATTGCCCTGTATTTGTCCTTCTGTTGGCGCACAGGTGCAGCTGCTGGCCGGAGAGCTCGTGGGGAGCACACACTCACGTACTCTCTTGCCACACCAGAGGGAGCTAGCCTCCTGCTCCCTGGCTCCCTGAGGTGCAGGGAAGCCGGTAGCCCACCCCTATGGCTGCCACCCAGTTCCTGGATCCCTATGTTTCGAGGAAGATGGGACGAACGCCAGAGCAGCTGCTGCCTCCTTCCCGGCTCCATGAGCCTGGGGAAGCCAGGAGGAGCACCAGTTCTTCTGCTACCTCCTTCTCGGCTCCCCAAGGTACAGGGAGCCAGGAGCCCACCTGCGCTGCTTTTGCCCAGTTCCCAGCTCCCTGCGTCTCGGAGGAGCCAGGAGGAGCACCAGCATGTCTGCTGTCTCCTTCCTGCAGTCCTGAGGCCTGGGGGAACTGGTAAGGAATGCTGGGGCAGAAGCCCTTGGCAGCCTCCCCCCGCATATCTCCCTGTACTATACTTGGGGTAGGGAGATATGGTCACCCTAGACCACTGACCTAAGACCCTGCCTCCTAGACACAAATTTGTCAATTGAATTTTTGTTGGCATCCAGCCACCACAGTTATTAAATCACTTGTGTCTATGCAGACTGGCTTTTCAGGTCCACAGTACGTGTCCTTACCAGGACTGTCGGTGGGGGCCATTTTGGAAAGGCCCCTGAAAGCCAATAACAATTGATGTGTGCAATGCAGTGTCTACACCAAGGCTGGGGTACCTTTTCGGGGCTGGGGCCACTGACCCACAGAAAAATCTGTCATGGCCACACACAGGACTGTGACAGCAGCCAGCACCCTGGGCCCTCTAAGGGAATGTGTACACTAGAGCATGATGTAGATTTTAAGGGAGTTGAGTTGATTTTATAATGTACCAGTCTTCACTACAAATATCATTAGGTCAACTTTAGAGGGTCCTAAGGTTGATTTTTCTACATCAGCTTTTCCATGAGGAGTAAAGCCAAATTCAAATTTACAAGGTCAACTTAATGCTAGGCTAGACCCAGCATTATTTAATTTGATTTTATTGGCCTCCAAAAGTATTCCACAATGCCCTCAGTGTGTCCATTCTGACCATCACTTTCACCTCTACTGCTCTCAAAGGCTACGTCTACACGTGAAGCCAACATTGAAATAGCTTATTTCAATGTAGCAACATCGAAATAGGCTATTTCGATGAGTAACGTCTACACGTCCTCCAGGGCTGGCAACGTCGATGTTCAACTTCGACGTTGCGCGGCACCACATCGAAATAGGCACTGCGAGGGAACGTCTACACGCCAAAGTAGCACACATCGAAATAAGGGTGCCAGGCACAGCTGCAGACAGGGTCACAGGGCGGACTCAACAGCAAGCCGCTCCCTTAAAGGGCCCCTCCCAGACACAGTTGCACTAAACAACACAAGATACACAGAGCCTACAACTGGTTGCAGACCCTGTGCCTGCAGCATGGATCCCCAGCTGCGGCAGCAGCAGCCAGAAGCCCTGGGCTAAGGGCTGCTGCCCACGGTGACCATAGAGCCCCGCAGGGGCTGGAGAGAGAGCATCTCTCAACCCCTCAGCTGATGGCCGCCATGGCGGACCCCGCTATTTCGAAGTTGCGGGACGCGCAACGACTACACGGTCCCTACTTCGACGTTGAACGTCGAAGTAGGGCGCTATTCCTATCCCCTCATGGGGTTAGCAACTTCGACGTCTCGCTGCCTAACGTCGAAGTTAACTTCGAAATAGCGCCCGGCGCGTGTAGCCGTGACGGGCGCTATTTCGAAGTTAGTGCCGCTACTTCAAAGTAGCGTGCACGTGTAGACACGGCTAAAGCGAGCAGAAAGTAGGAAACTGCCCAAGCTCTCTGGCTCCATCCCCACACCATGCAGCTGCTGGGTTCTCTGGCTGCCCCCCATACCACATGGCTGCCAGGTCAAAATGAAATGAATTAATAACACTATCAAATGAAGCATTTAACAACTTTTCAATAGATCTAAATTGAAACTCTTCAGATGTTTATTTCTGTATTTTCTATTTCTCAGGACTGGCCTGCTAGCATTGGAATGGCTTGTGCCAGAGGCAGGCTGTGGAAAAGTGGCAAGAAAATGCATTTGGCAGTTTGTTTTCAATGGGAGCAGGGAGCTAGGGCCATACACTTTGGGATGATGACATCAGACACTCACAAGCACTTGTGGCCCATTTTTTTCCCATTACACACTGGCACAGAAACCCAGAATGCAATGGGAGAGTGCAGGAATTTTGGAATAGGTACCCACAATACAGTGCTGACACAGTTGAACTTAGCAAAGGTAATGGGGACATACTGGCTATGTCTACATGTGCCCCAAACTTCGAAATGGCCATGCAAATGGCCATTTCGAAGTTCACTAATGAAGCGCTGAAATGCATATTCAGCGCTTCATTAGCATGCGGGCGGCAGCGGCGCTTCGAAATTGATGCGCCTTGCCGCCGCGCGGCGCGTCCAGACGGGGCTCCTTTTCGAAAGGACGCCACCTACTTCAAAGTCCCCTTATTCCCATGAGCTCATGGGAATAAGGGGACTTCGAAGTAGGCGGGGCCCTTTCGAAAAGGAGCCCCGTCTGGACGCGCCGCGCGGCGGCAAGGCGCGTCAATTTCGAAGCGCCGCTGCCGCCCGCATGCTAATGAAGCGCTGAATATGCATTTCAGCGCTTCATTAGTAAACTTCGAAATGGCCATTTGCATGGCCATTTCGAAGTTTGGGGCACGTGTAGACATGGCCACTATGGCTACATCTACACTAAAGAGTATTGTTGACAAAATTGGGGTTTTGTCCACAAAACTCGAGGCGCATCTACACACAAGTGTTTCATTGACTGTATGTCGACAAAACTCGGCACTTCCGCCGACAATGTTCTGCCTTTGTGCGATGAGGAATAACACATTTGTCAACCAAAACAAAAAGTAGTCAACTAATCTGGAGTTATAAATTGTCCCCAAAATGGAAATGATTGTGTGTGAGAACAAAGTTACAGAGGTCAGACACCAGATTGGCTGTGGTGGCATCAGGGATGGAGTTCCTGATTGCTTGTAATCTGTCTTTATGTGGAATATTAGTGTACAGAGCCTCTACATCCATTGTGGCAAGGATGGCGTTATCAGGAACTTTTCCGATGTTTCGTAATTTCCTCAGGAAGTTGGTGGTATCTCGGATATAGCTGGGAGCACTGGTGGCATAGGGTTTGATGAGGGAGTCCACGTAACTGGATAGTCCGGTGGTAAGGGTGCCAATACCTGAAATGATAGGGCGTCCAGAGTTTCCAGGTTTGTGGATTTTGGGAAGTAAATAGAATAATCCAGGCTGCGGCTCAGATGGTGTGTCTGACTTAATGAGGTCCCGAGTAGCAGCAGGGAGCTCCTTCAGTAGTTCTTGTAATTTCCTTTGGAATTCCAAAGTGGGATCAGCGGAGAGAGGTCTGTAAAATGTGGTGTTGGAGAGTTGTGTGGCTGCCTCCTGTTCATAGTCTGACTTATTCAGGATGACAACAGCACCCCCTTTGTCAGCTGGTTTGATTATGATGTCTTGGTTATTTTTGAGACTCCAGACAGCATAGCGTCCAGCATAGTTGAGATTGTGTCTCATTTGGCATTGTTTGTGTATAATGTCAGACTGAGCATGGTTGCGGAAGCACTGTACGTAGAAGTCCAGACTTTCACTACGACCCTCAGGGGGAGTCCACACAGAGTTCTTCTTCTTTTGTTGTTGGTAGGGGGGGTCGAGAGAGTCAGACTGTTGTTCATAGGTGTGCTGGAAAAATTCCTTTTGACGGAGGCGGTGAAAGAAGGCATCAAGTTCCCCACAGAATTGTATTAAGTTTGTGGGGGAAGTAGGGCAGAAGGAAAGACCCTGGGATAAGAGAGACTTCTCTGCTGGGCAATTCTGTGGTGACCTTGAAGCCTTCTTTCGCCGCCCTCTCAACTATGCTGAACGCTATGCTGTCCAGAGTCTCAAAAATAACCAAGACATCATAATCAAACCAGCTGACAAAGGGGGTGCTGTTGTCATCCTGAATAAGTCAGACTATGAACAGGAGGCAGCCACACAACTCTCCAACACCACATTTTACAGACCTCTCTCCGCTGATCCCACTTTGGAATTCCAAAGGAAATTACAAGAACTACTGAAGGAACTCCCTGCTGCTACTCGGGACCTCATTAAGTCAGACACACCATCTGAGCCGCAGCCTGGATTATTCTATTTACTTCCCAAAATCCACAAACCTGGAAACCCTGGACGCCCTATCATTTCAGGTATTGGCACCCTTACCACCGGACTATCCAGTTACGTGGACTCCCTCATCAAACCCTATGCCACCAGTGCTCCCAGCTATATCCGAGATACCACCGACTTCCTGAGGAAATTACAAAACATCGGAAAAGTTCCTGATAACGCCATCCTTGCCACAATGGATGTAGAGGCTCTGTACACTAATATTCCACATAAAGACGGATTACAAGCAATCAGGAACACCATCCCTGATGCCACCACAGCCAATCTGGTGTCTGACCTCTGTAACTTTGTTCTCACACACAATCATTTCCATTTTGGGGACAATTTATACCTCCAGATTAGTGGAACTGCTATGGGCACCCGCATGGCCCCACAATATGCTAAAAAGCAGTCAAGTAGCACTTTAAAGACTAGCAAAATAGTTTATTAGGTGAGCTTTCGTGGGACAGACCCACTTCTTCAGACCATAGCCAGACCAGAACAGACTCAATATGTAAGACACAGAGAACCAAAAACAGTAAGCAAGGAGGACAAATCAGAAAATCTTTTTCTGATTATCTTTTTCTGATTTGTCCTCCTTGCTTACTGTTTTTGGTTCTCTGTGTCTTACATATTGAGTCTGTTCTGGTGTGGCTATGGTCTGAAAAAGTGGGTCTGTCCCACGAAAGCTCACCTAATAAACTATTTTGCTAGTCTTTAAAGTGCTACTTGACTGCTTTTTGTTTTGATAGTGTATAGACTAGTACGGCTTCTTCTCTGTTACTATTCAACATTTGTCAACCGTTCGTCAACAGAAAAGCCGTGTAGATTCTCTGGGTGGCCCTCTGCCGACAGACAAAACTTCTGGTGCAGCAGGCATTTCTATTTGCTAAGCTTCTGGTTGGCTCTTCTGTCAAGAGAGCAGCCGAGCAGTTTGGCTGCTGTCTGTTGAAAGAGTGGATGCTCTTTTGATCCACTTTTTTGGGTCTGGATGTGATCTGTCAACAGAAGTTTTGCCAGAAGATCTCTTCCGACAGTCACTTCTGTCAACAGTTCACTGTAGTGTAGACGTAGCCTATGTCACCTTTCTAAATATGTGTGGCCACTTACCATTGACTTTATGTAATATAGGCTGTGTCTACACTTGGCTAAAATTTTGAAATGGACCATGCTAATGGCCAAATCGGAGAATACTAATGAGGTACTGAAATGAATTTTCAGTGCCTCATTAGCATGCGGCTGGCCGCAGCACTTTGACCTTCTTTCGAAAGAAGAAAAGCAGTGTAGATGGTGCTCTTTCGAAAATAAACCCTTTTTCCGAAAGCACACTTCTTCCCAATGCAATGAATATGCAAATGAGGTGGCAGATATGTAAATCTGCAGCTCATTTGCATTTTGATTTACCTCATTTGCATGCCTCTTTTGAAAGAGCAATGCTAGTGTAGACACAGCCCCTACGTCACTGCTAGAGCCCTGTGCAATGCATTCTTGGCAGCACCGAGGGCTGCCGAGTGATGTGGGAGCAGGCACTGAACTGCCTAGCCCTAGCTGCTGCTTTGCCCCTTCTGCCCAAAGCCCCATCCCTGCTGGTCTCCAGCTTTTGCCCCAAGGTCTTTCACTTTGCCCCTCCCAACTGAGGCAGAGGGACTTGAACAGGCTCAAGCTTCAGTCCACGCTCTTATGGTGATGGAGTAATTTTGGTTGTCAGAATGGGGTTGCAAGTTTAAGAGCCCATGGCACAGATAATAAGCAAGTGTTCAGTCTCATCTATTTTTCACACTGAGGGAAATCAGTGTGTGATGAACCATATCTCTAACAAGGCACATTTCCATTCACCCATCATTGCAGTATCTATTGTATTTC
The DNA here is from genome assembly GCF_033958435.1 of Carettochelys insculpta. Lineage (NCBI taxonomy): Eukaryota > Metazoa > Chordata > Testudines > Carettochelyidae > Carettochelys > Carettochelys insculpta. The sequence goes on from NC_134139.1 coordinate 194,874,771, forward strand.
AGTTACTGCAGTAATGGGCCCATTACTGCATCTGGCTGCCTCACAATGTTCTATAAGCTTCCCTTCACAAACCCTGCAAGGGAGAAATTATCCCATGTTACTCATGGGGAACAAAGGCAGAGAGAAGATATGTGGCTTGCCCAAAAGCACACAGGAGATCTTTGGCTCTGCAGGGCACTCAAGCCAGTCTCCAAGGTGCAAGGTTAGTGAGTGACCTAAATAATGGGCCACCAGTCCAACCTAGGGGTATGTCTACACAGCAGCCTTATTTTGAAATAAGCTATTCAGGAATAGCTATTCTGAAATAGAGCATCTAAACAGAGGGAGCCTATTTTGAAATAAGCCATAATGGCTGTATCTACACTATCAAGTTCTTTCAAAAGAGTTTTTGAAAGAAGGGGGCTCTTTCAAAAGAGCCCATGGAGAGTATACACACAAAAAGCATTCTTTCAAAAGTAAATCAGAAGAATTTGGTGCTCCTTTTGAAATCACTCTTCCTTTTCTGTTCCAGGAAGACCACCCCCTTTTGAAAGCTTCTTTCGAAAGAAAACATATACACACTCCGCAGGACCCTTCTTTCAAAAGAACAGTCTTCATTTTCAATCCCTGGCCCATTCTTTCAAAAGAGCAGGGGCTGCGTGGATTCTCTTTCAAAAGAGCAGATTACTCTTTTGATCTGCCTTTTTGTGTGTGTGGATGCACTCTTTTGAAAGTTCTTTCAGCAGAGATCTTCTGGAAGAGCTTCTTTCAAAAGATCTCTGTAGTGTAGACGTAGCTAATGTGTCCAATGGCTCTGTTTCAAAATAGCCGCTAATCCTTATGGAGTGAGGGTTACGAATTTTGAAATAGCTCAACCGCTATTTCAAATTTATTTTGAAATAGGGGTTGTGTCATGCAGATGTGTAGATAATTATTTTGAAATAACTATGCTGTGTAGACCTACCCTAGCTTCCATGTTGACAATGACAAAGTTTTGTGAGAGAGCTGGGTGTCATCAGCATGTTAGTGGCACAGTTATCTACAGCATTTCTCAGTCTTTCTAGTGGTCTAGCACGGACCCTGAACAAGACAATTGGCATGATCTGGGCTCAACAGCACTGGTGAGGTCAAAGAGGAGAAACTGCCTATCTTAATTTTGTGAGAAGAAATCTCAGAAGAATGTGTGTGGGCTGTTTAATGTGACTCTGTCCCCTGCACTCCAAGGACAATAGGTAGATGATAGATTTAATATTATCAGAATAGCCATTTACCCTGTCTCCATATGTATATGGAAACTTAATCCATTTGTAAGTCAACAACATTTCATCCTCCTTCAAGTCTCTCCACAAAACACACTTCTACAGTGAGGAAATGGCCATCTGATAACTGCTGGAAGATGTTCTTTAGTGAAACTCATCTTATTAAGCTGCATACAGGAATAGCTGGTTGAAATTCTATGGCTTGTATCATGCAGGAGGTCAGAAGAGATGATCTAATGAAGTGGTGAGAAAACTTTTTATGCTGGGGCCCCACTTTTCATCCCTGCAATTAGGTTGGGGCAGGGGTGGGGGACTGCTATCTAATGTAGTCCAAACTGATGGAAATTTTGGTTATGGTCACATAAAAAAAACCCTTGTGGCATGTGTAAGAAAATAAGTATGTAGAATGTGAAAGCCTTATATAAATGTGAATGCACATACATCAAAACAGGAACATATGTCAACATTTTTAATGAGATGGATGAGCCTGCGACCCAGCAGCCAGTTGTGTTTTGCCCCGTTTATGAAATTTCATGCCGCCCAATGGGGTCTGCCCTCCACTTTATGCACTCCTGTTCTAATGACCCTGCTGGCCATTAAGAATTTATGAAAATATCTTCCCTTTCAAAGTATGTACTCAGTGGGGAACATAGATTGTCATTTACTCTGTGTAGAGCATCTACCACAATGGGGTCCTCACTGAGGCCTCTTGATCCCCCCAAAGGAAATATATGAAATAATGATCCATCTGCACTACCAGCACTATTGTTTGATGTTCCATGGTCAGAAGACTGATTAGGAAAGATGTGAGACACTACATTAGATCCGTGGCTGCTGGAGTGTGCTTCAATACTAATTTCACCATAACGTGACCCAGAAAGACAAGATGGGTGAAGTAAAATCTTTTAATGAATATTTTATTTGGTCTTTTAATTAATATCTTCTATGCAAGCTTGAAAGCTTGTCTTTCACTCCAACAGATGTTGGCCCAATGAAAGATATTACCTCACCCACCTTATCTCTTTCGTGTCCTGGGACTAGCATGTCAACAACATTACCCAAACCACAAGACTAGGGTGAGGGCAACAGCTGCCTGGTTTTGACAAAAGAACAGGCTGTGGGCTAAGGAGCAGACGTAACTGACATGATGGTGCAGTTACTCTTCTTTTGGCTATAGTTTTGCATTATATAAACACCATGTGATGTTCATTACTGGAATGATTCACTAAAGCTGTGTGAAAATTCTCAGTGCCTTCTGGAATCCAAGCACAGGCTCTCTGTGCAAAACAGTGGGAAAATTGCATTTCCTGGTGGAATATTTTCACCTGTATGAAACGTACAGGTTCTAATAAAATATCAGTTATCTAGTGTGTTGCACATTATCAGAGTTCTGTGACTACGGAGATTAATGTGGCTCCAATTAAGGAAAGAAATAGGACAGAAAATGTGAATTCCAGGAAAGGATTAGAAAACGTAGAGTGTGATTTGGCCAAAATGAACAGGAAGGGGTAAATTTTTTAAACATACCTAAGTGGCTTTGGAGCCTAAATCTCATTTTTAAACTCTACTTAGTCACTTAGGAACATTAGTGAGACAATGGCTCGAAAGGCCAGATATATAAAGGCATCTAGGTACCTAGTGATGTAGGTGTGTGCCTACGATTATGTAAGAACTAAGTATTGTTTTTTTATTAGTGGGAATTTTAAAAATGCCTAGGCACTTGTCCTGCATTGGAGTTAGGCACATAAATGCTTTTGAGAATCCCAAAAGGTGCACAGCTATACCTTTAGATATTTAAGTACCTTTAAAAACCTGGCTCAAATTGCCTGACTCTTTTGAAAATCCAGCATATGCTCCTATCATTTAGGTGTTTTGCAAAAGATCTCCCTAACTTTCCTCTGCACTCACTAAATCATAATTCTGCATCTCTGTAGATTCAATGATTCAGAAATTCTTAATAATACTGGCCATGTAAATATTTTTAATCCGTATATGTCAACCAATTTGGCAAAAGTGGGTCAGTATTATCCAAAAAGATCACCATGGCGGATGTCACTATCCCTTTTGAGAACTGGACAGCAGCCTTCTGAGCAGCCTGGGAGAAAAAGATTGAGAAGTACATCCCACTGGCCAATACTCTATGATCCCAAGGTTACACTGTCAAGATCTACGCCCTGCTGTTGGGTGCTTGGGACTCCCAGAATGAGGTGGTACTGCAGGCCTGAAGCATCAGCCACCATTTTGCCCACCTCGTGCGTTGGCTGATGGTGTCTGATGCCATTGGGTGGTCCTGGGACATTTATACAGGAACACATCATGGGCCACCACCAGTACTGGGAGGAATAAGCGACTTGCCTCCCCATCAACACACTCTACAGCCTGCCAACCCACAGACCCTCCTCTTCCATGGACATGGGCTGCAACCTTTCTGTAAGAGAGGACAGTGGTCTGCCCACCAAGGAAGAGGCACGGCCAGAGAATTTAACCATTTGCACTCCATAGGCTGTATCTCTCCAAAGATGCTGGGCCATGAGGGACTGTGGATGATGACTAAGACTTCAGTGAGGGATACAGTCAGGGATTGCTCTCAGGACCCTCCCTGTTGGTCTACAGACTCTGCCCCTAATGAACTTTGTCTGGTCACCCACCAAGGGTGGACTAAGCGCGGGCCACATCTTTCTTTCTCTCCCCCCACCCCACTCCACTTTGCTTCCATCCACAGGTGCTGGAGCAGATGATCAGCATGACAGAGACTGACTGAGACCATGACTGAAGACAGAGGACTGCCAAGGGACACATTTAGTGATCACCAATGGTGCCTCCCCTGACAGACTCTGCTCTTCTAATGCATCACTTGGACTCTCATTGAGGATGGTCATGGCCAGGGAATCAACCACTTTCCCCCAAAAACCTTTCTTCCCCCAGGGTAAAAGAGGGGACCATCACCAGGACAGCGACTGACTGTGACAAAGATAGATGACGGACACAGGACATGGTCTGGGTTCACTCCTGTTGCTTTCCCTGATGGACTGTTAGACTCTGCTTTTATGTAGCTTTTACTTGGACTCCCACCAAGGAGGGACATTGCCAGGGCTTCAACCACTTTCTCCCCCAAGGTCTTTCTTCCCTCTTAAGTGAAAGAGGAGACTGTCACCAGGACTTCTATGATGACAGCCAGACAGAGGGGCGTGAGACAATCGCTGAGGTATATGATGGGAATCTGTGAGGGACAGAGTCAGTGACTGATTGCAACCTGACAGAGGGATGAGAGACACCCACTGAGGGACATGATGGAAGACGATGAAGGACTGTGTCAAGGGAAGCACTGGCTTCCATGGTCGGATGGACTGAGTTAAACTGGAGTGAACTAACTTTTTTTTTAAATCTTAGGATTTATCCCCAAGAGGGGCAAATTCCTGTAATTAATATATTTACTTATGTTGCCAGACCAAGAATCTGTTATGTGTTATGGATGTTTGCCCAGTGGTTACTTATTGGCATAAATGTATTTTCCAGCCACATGTATCCAGGGCAAGGCAGGTTATGATGTATATTTGTTAACCATGTTCAGTGTTTCTTACTGCTGTAACACATCTCTGCACCTCAGATGACTTATGTGTTTTTTTTTATTTCTTACCCTATGCAAATTGGCTATTAATTGGTTTTAAACAGTCGTTCAATAAATTTCCATTATAATGACTAAGAGATCAAGCACCAAAGAGATTAAATGAGCTAGGCAAGGTCTTGTAGAAATACGAGGACATAGGTAACAATAAACCTCTGGTTAAGAGCCTTGTTGCCATTCCGCACACCTTGCAATAGCGATATTTATTTTTGTCATTATCAGAAGAAACGTAAGAATGGACATTTTGGGTCAAAACCAGTGGGCCAGTTAGGCTGGTATCCTGCCTTCTGGTAGTGGCCATTGACAGATGCTTCAGGGTGAATGAACAGAACAGGGCAGTTATGGAGTGATTCATATGCTATTGTTCATTCCCAGCATTTGTCAGTCAGAGAATTAGCCACCTTGGCCGATAGTCATTGTTAGATGTGACCTCCATGAATATATCTAATCTATTTCTTTCACTCAGTTTGCACTTTCGGCTTTTACAACATGCACTGGCAACAAATTCCATAGGTTGACTTTGTACTGCTGCAAATAACTGTATGAAATTCAGAGCAAAGTATAGTCAGAATCAAAAAGTCATTCTACATGCAATCTTGGGTGTTTTACTATGAACCCTTCAGAATGAAAGGCACTTTCATGCTTCACCCAGACATGGCTGACAGCTTCCAACAGCACATTGTCACCTACCAGGTAATGTGAAAAACTAGATTTATCTGAGATAACACATGCACAGTGAATGGGCATGTATGTGTGTTTTCACCTTTCCCTTATTGCCGGAAACATTACAGAAAAAAACCATGCTCTGATGTGAGTCTATCCTGTATGTAAAGGGTGATTTTCTGCTTTAGGGGCATGAGCTTTCCTTAGGCTGAGAGATATATGGGGTTCAAATCCATGACAAGCCCTGCCTTTCTTGCCAGAGGATGCTGTGAAGACCGGGATGTTAACAGGGTTCCACAAAAAAAAAAAAAAAAGCTAAATAAATTAATGGAGGATAGGTCCCTCAATACTTTTTAGCCAGGATGGGTGGGAATGTTGTTCCTAGCCTTTGTTGTCAGAGGTAGGAAATGGGTGACGGGGAGGGATCACTTGATGGTTGCCTGCTCTGTTTTCTCCTTGTGGGGCATCAGACATTGACTACTGTCAGAAGACAAGATACTGGGCTAGGTGGGCCTTTGGTTTGACTCAATATGGCCTTCCTTATGTTCTCAAGTTTAAGAGCAGAATAGCACAACAGCTCATCTAATCTGACCTGTATATTGCAGGCCACCAACAACCACCACACTAACTCCAACAACCAAAATGAGATGACCCAAATAATACAACCCACTGGAGACTAGACTATTCTGTGTCACAGGCAGATAATAAAAGGGACCAAGGTGCACCAGTACTCTATGCCCCCACACCATTATGTGTTCCCCTCTGTAATAACATGGTGATAGATTAGTCAAGTAGCACTTTAAAGACTAAAAAGCAGTCAAGCAGCACTTTATTTATTTCGTGGTGATAGATTATGACTCATATAAGCTCAAATTCAAAAGATTAAACCAGGACCTCTACGTTTAGATGTTGTCCCCAGTGGACATGAGACAGGTTTTCAGTTTTTGATAGAGCTGCATTAGTGAATGGATGAGGAAAACTGTCCTCCATATTGGTGGCACCTAATCCAGCCTGGAACCAAGAAAGGCACAAAGTTACTTTCCTTTTCACCAGTCAGGGCTGGCATTTGTACAGCTCTTCTGACAGCTGAAATTGAGGCTAATTCCCATTGTAGACAACTCCTTACATTTATCAAATCTGATACTGCACTTTTTAGTCTGGGTGCCGATATGAGACTGTTCCTTATAAGGACTGTGCCCAGTATTTCCAAATGCAGGTGCCTGAATATAGGCTACTAATTTCATATTTAGGCACTGATCTATAAAGGGCCTTTTTTAAAAGTCACTGAGCACCTCCAACTCTGACTGATCAGCACTCCTGAAAATCAGGCTATTTATGTTTCGGCACCTTAATATGGATTTAGCCAGCAAACTTCAAGTGCCTAGCTTTGGAAATTTATGTCTGTATTCCTGCCTTTTCGCCCCTTGTATCCGAATCAGATGTCATGGCTCCTTCAAAACCTTAAAAGCCTGATGTCCATGATCTATGTTCTTAGCTACAGAAGTAAAAATAGTAACTTTGATCTCAAAGATTCTGGGAAACCCCTTTTTGTGTGTCTGATTAGGTTGCAAAGTGTGTGTGTGTGTATAAGAGAAAATTTAGTGACATGAAAACTTATACAACTTAAAATTACATCTAAAACATAAACAGCTTTATAAAATGTTTAAAAACATCAAGCAGTCCTGCAGCACCTTAGAAACTAACCAATTCATTAGGTTATGAGCTTTTGTGGGTAAACCCACTTCATCAGATGGGCTGGAGTGGAAATAACAAAATCCAGGTTATATACAGCACTACAAGAGGGGAAAAAAAGGAAGATACCTGTCATTAGCAGTTTAATGAAGCAAATTAAGCTAGATGTATCTCATTCATCGCATGTGATGTAGAAACGTGAATACCAAGGGCTGGGAAATTACCCTTGTAATGTGATAGCCATTTAAGATCTTTACTCAAGCCTAAATTAATCCTGTTAAAATTGTAAATGAATTCCAGTTCAGATGTCACCCTCTTTAATTGTGTGATGAAATTCTTTTGTAGAAAAATAGCTACTTTTAAATCCATTACTGAATGTTCCACCATTCTGTGCTTGTGAGATTTCAAAACTGCCAACTTAGCCTTTCCAGGTAAAACACTGGCCAAGTGAGAAACAGGCTACGAGCATTGGATTTTTCCTGCCAAAATGAATTGGTGCTTGAAAAAACAATTCAAAGCTGTATAGCTGCCTCAAAATACCAGAGGAAAATAATAAAACATCCTATGTGAGGCCAAGCAAAAGGGGCACTTTCCAGATATTAGGGCAGGTAGTGTCCAGAGACCAGGGCAGGATGTGGCTCACGCAGAGGTAGGCAGATGTAATACCATGTAAGAGTCTACATTGCAACTTTTCCAAGTGCATAGGTCTTAGTGACAAATCTTCACAGCATGGACTGTGAGAAATTATCTGAATGAGTGAGGAAGCTCTGTCCAGCCCTCTGTTAGTAAACAATGGGGTAAGTCAAATCTCTAAACTAATGGCTCAAGCTTTCTGTTTATTTTCTTTCAGTCTCCTCCCATTGCAACATTAGGTTGTTGGGAAAGCAGCTCATAATGTCTTCAGCTTTTCACAAAGTCACCACCACCCTACCAGGGCCAATCAGTTTTTGTTCAATAAGACTGGTTATAGAGTGATGGTGCAGGTCCATAATGCTATAGTGAACTAGACACATTATTCTGAAAACACAGTTATTGATCAAGCCAAGTAACCACATTTAACTGCCCAAATAGCCATATGTGGCTAGTGGCTAACATGTTGGCCACCGTGGCTTTCTTTTCTAATGTTTAAGGTGCTAAGCCTTTAAGCAGCTACAAAGGGTTATGTTTTGTTTTTCCATGTAGGACTTAATCTGTAATGTAATAAACCACTGGTTTAAAATGATGCCACAGGGGAAATCCGGCCTCCCTTCTTGTTTTCTGCAAGGTGTTATCACCCCTGCTAAAGCCGAACCTCCCAAGCATCCCTGGCTGAAGCCCTCTAAAACAGTTCCTCCTGAATACAAACTGCCACTCAGATGATGCACCAGAGAGTGCCGGTCCTGCAAATAACCATCTGGCTCTTAAGTAATTTTCTCTTGGCCTTATAAGAATCCTTGGCTCCTACGCAACACATTGATTGTGGCCCTGTGTTGGAGACCTTCTTCTGGGGTGTGCCCTTCCTAAGACCGTCTGGCTTGTTATGCCGGCAGGGGCAGGCAATCATTGCCTAGTTTGGGGAAATTGGCTGGGGAAGAGGGTGGGTCCTGCAGTCCAGTTTTTCAACAGCCAGTCCTGAGTGCTCCCTGGCACACTTTAGGAAGGCTGCCCAGCCAGCCCTGATGTCAAAAAGGTCCAGAAACACTGCACAAGTCCTCTCCACTTCAGGTGCTTCCACCGGTGAGCACGCCTCTCCCTCCCACCCCCACCCCCGCCTACTTCCCTCAGCTGATGCGGGGGCAGTCCTGCCTTGGGAAGCTAAACTCACATTACTACAAGTAGGGCTTCTTTTACTGGCAGAACCCACCAGAACGGAGTTCTGGCACCTTTTTTCCATTAGAACACCGAAAAATTTTCACTCCTGGTTCTGCAGCAGCACAGGGACTGGGGCAGGAGCCCCCATCATCTCACTGCAGCATAGGGAGCAGGACAGGAGCCCCCCACCGCCTCAGAGCAGCACAGGGACCAGGACAGGAGTCCCCCACCGCCTCACAGCAGCACAGGGACCAGAACAGGCGGCCCCACCGCATCACAGCAGCGGGGGACCAGGGCATTAATGCGTCACACCCAACCCCTATGACGAATTATCAGACTTGAGTTCCGGCACCTTTCTGTGGAAGGAATCACTGATTACAAAGGGGTGATATACTCTGCCCCGCCCCCACCTCGCACACCTTGGAAACTACCCCCTGCTGCACCCCGCTTCTGCTGTGGGGCCCTCCTGGCGATCAGCGAGGGGCTATACGCCCTACCCCGCCCCACAGAGAAACCCAGCGGCCCTTTGCCCTGGCGCTCCCCCACCCTCCCAGCGCCGAGGCTCCGGCGGGGGCGGAGCGCCACTGTCCCGCGCTGTGCCTCGCTCCCGGGCCGGGCACAAGCCAGGGCGGGCAGGCGCAGCTCCGCCAGCCGCGGGACAAGAGAGGCCACCCTGCGGCCGCCGCCTCTTGCGTTTCCCAGGGAGGTGCAAGGGAGATAGGGGTGGGGGGTCTCGCCTCCCCCTGCTATTAATTCCCGCGGTCTCCTGTGGCCCTGCCCCTCCCCACCCCCAGCCATTTGCAGCCCCCTCCCGCCAGCACCGGCTCTCCCGGGGGCAGCTGCACGCGAACGCATCCCGCAGGCGTGCAGGGCAGAGCCAGCCCCGGGCGGCACTGCAGAGCCAGCCCCGCTCCCAGCACCGCGCCGTGGCTAATGGAGGGCCAGGCAGGCGGGCGCTGCTGCTCCGCGGGGGGACAGAGAGAGGGGGGATAACCCGGGACGCCCCCTCTCTCCAGCCTCCCGCGCGCGCACGCACGCACACACACACTCTCTCTCACACACACACACACACACGCGCGCACACACGCACACACACACACGCACAGAAAGAGAAGCGCGCGCGCACGCACCTCGCCGGTCGATATTGGGCCGCCTTGCAGCAACTTGCTGCAGTCTTGCACGGGAGTCGCGGAGTGAGTTGGAGGGGGTTGGGGGAGGGGTGGGGGGAAACTGGCAGGAAGGGGGGCCAGGAGCCACACGTGTCACATGTGCTTTCGAAGGCGCCCGGGAGCATCTGCAAGCTGGACGTGGTGGAGGATGCTGCGGCAGGTGATCCACAGAGGGCTTCAGTCGTTTTTCTACAAGCTGGGATTGTTCGTCAGCAGGCACCCGGTGTTTTTCCTCACTGTGCCCGCCGTCCTGACCATCAGCTTCGGCTTCAGCCTGCTCAGCCGTTTCCAGGCTGAAAGGGACCTGGAGAGGCTGGTGGCCCCCAGTCACAGCCTGGCCAAGATCGAGCGGAGCTTAGCCAGCAGCCTGTTCCCCCTGGAGCAGTCCAAAAGCCAGCTCTATTCGGACTTGCACACCCCGGGGAGGTATGGCAGGGTGATCCTCCTCTCCAAACCTGGAGGCAATATTTTGCATCAGGCTGATGGGATCCTGCAGATCCACCGAGCCGTGCTGGAAATGAAGGTGAACTACAAAGGCTATAATTATACTTTTTCCCATCTGTGTGTGTTGAGAAATGAGGATAAGAAATGCGTGCTGGATGATATTATTTCAGTGCTAGCGGATCTGAGGCAGGCTGCCCTCTCCAATAAGACAACAGCCAGGGTGCAAGTGAGCTATCCCAACACTAAATTAAAGGTATGCTCTTACTGCATGCTTTTGCCAATTAAAGAGGCAGCACTTCATTTCTTGTCCTAAGCAGCAAAGAGGAAACAGAAATATGCAGCTGGGCTCAGGATGACACATTAAAACTGGTGCATTTCCTCTGGGGGGGAGGGGAAGAGGGGATCTGGGTTGAGGGAGACTAATGATGAGAAGCATTAATTGAAGGAACTGGCTGGAGACCATGCCTTAGTATCTTTAAGGAGACGGGGTGGGGGAGGGGGGAATCTACAACAGTTTGTGGGGACTGATCATTGTGAGCTGGGGTGAAAATGTAGCATGATTCCGTGCCTGCATCCCAACTGGCATGCTGGAATCGTTTACCTTTAAAGTGGTCAGAGAAGGGTTTCCTCAAAGACATAGTAAGCTCTTGTCTCTCACGGACTCTGTGTGTGTTGTAGGAGTAGCCGAGGATTTGGACGGTAGTAATTCTGGGTGTCCTGGCTTTTCCTCTTCTTGTGTACCTGCATGCATCAGAGGGGGTGGACAATAATTAGCACTGGCACTGACTGATGGGCCAGAGTATTGGATGGGTTACCTCAAAAAGTGGCTTCCACAAAGGCTAAAGGTTAAGTAAGTTTCATTTTTGCCAGTGCAAATAATACACTTGCAGCACAAAACACCTGACCCTTTTAAAGCTACCTCAGCCCCCGCATAGTATTTTCACCTTTGGTGAGTCTTCTAGGCAGGTTGCCAATTTGTAGAACTTGGCTGCTCAGAGCAAATGGGACGTAAGGACGCTGATGAGGGAAGTTACAGGGATTACTGCAAATGTGAGTCCTCCGGAGATATTGCATTGTTTGCAGGAGTTATCTTATTATGTTTCCCAGAATTACCTAGCTCATAGTTACACATGGGCAAGTGTAATCCCCACAAAGGTGAAAAAAGATTTTATGGTCTTTCTTCTAAGACATAGAGGCTGCTGGTGGATTTTTGTTTCCACCTTTCATTAGGAGACCCACATCCCGCAGTGTGGAGGATGGAAGAGATTTTGTAACTGCTGGTCAGACTCTTGACAATGTTACTTTGCCATTACTTTTTATTTTGTATTTATTGATAACTGTGCAAGAAACAAAGGTAAAAACAGTCCCTGTGCCAAAAACTTTACAGTCTGAAAGAGATGTAGATTTGCTTTATTGGGTGCTTTAAGTAAAAACTGAGAGCCTTTCTAAGTATTTGGTTTAACCTTGTTTCCTGTATCAAACAAACAAACATACAAACAAACAAAAAGCACCACATTTATTAACAGGAGAGCTGTAGGACCTGGAATTGAATTGGGGTTGCATGAAGTTGAAAAATGTTCTTACTTGTATAAATGCTGTTCCGGGAGATCCCCTGGGACTTCTAAGTAAGCCTGGAAAAGGAGCTCAGTGTGATCTGCTGTCTCTCTTTCTCAGAAGGTGGCCAGAGATCCTGCCCCAAAAATAAATAAAAGGGAATAATTGCCATCTGCTAGTTACTGAAGTAATACAAGAAATGGGTGAATTCTAAACAGGTAGGGATGCTGGAGGAGTTTGAAAGCCTGATCCCGAGAAAAGCTCTGTACCAGCCAAGCACTTCCAACTCCTAAGGAAGCCACCAGGCACTCAGCAATTCTCAAGCAAAGCTCCTTAGTCTCTAGCTTTAAAGTTGGGCAGGGCAGAGGAAGGGACAGGGGCAGGAGCTTTCTAGCCACTGGTCACTACATGGCTGTAGAAAACCAGAATCCCTGACTGCCTGTATTAGAACATAATGATTATCATTGACTAGTATTTGTATTACTAGAACTCTGAAAAAGCCACATGGACTAAGTGCTTTGATTGAAGAAGAGCCTTTGGAGAAAGCTTTAAACAATCCTTTGTGGGAAAAGTTCACACTGTCTGAGAAATGCAGCTCGTCAGTGCTTGTTCTTTCTTCCCCAGGGCTGGGTTGTAACCTCCTCTGCCAGCTCAGGACCAAACCAGGGAGCAGATGGACTCAGCCACAATTCCTCCTCTGCTGCCTTATGTTTCAGTAGGTGCTTCAGACTCTTTCATGGAACAGCTTTTTCCTCTGGGTGCCCAGTTGCTTTGGGCAGCCAGTAAGGATGGGAGAAAAGCTGGTTCCTTCTGTCTGCCTCGACACCTTCCCTGCTCACCGGCTTGCCGGGGGAGTGTATTGTCTGAATAGCCCCTCAACCCATGGCCAGAGTCACAATCTGAACAAGGCTGATTTGAGACCAGCAGTGCTTCAGTGGGAGTGAAGAAGTGGCATTTTGATACTGCCAGACACTCTTTGTGCTTCAGCAAGTGTTTTCTTGATCATAAGGCTGTGTACTGGATAAGGAGGGTTCCCATGTCTTCTCTGTTTCTGCTTTGTGGGTGTATGAAAGGAGCTGTACAAAATAAAGCAGCACAGTTGTACTACATATTTGGGATCAGTTTCTTTGATATCACATTATGGATGGATTTTACCTGTTCCATGTATTTATGGCTCATTTATTCCCCTTTAAATTTTCAAATCAGTTGTTCGCATGACAGCCATGAGAGGCAATTTCTCTGTTCATTCAGAGCCTGGGTTGTAGCAATCCAATCCTGGAATGCTTTAGCCCTGTTCTGGAAGGGCAACCTTTTGGGACTATTTTAGTCTTTATATCCACTCAAGTCCTTGGCCTTTCTCATTCTGGCAACCAGGATGTTAACTGCTGCCAAATACATAATGACAATAGTTACTTAACCTTATTATTGTTGGTTAAATATAATATGTTATTTGGAGCTATGTAGGAAAACAAGGACCCTGCCTTAAAGGTCTTAGTGGTACCTCACAAGCAATGTGGAACCTCACAAGCAATGTGGCATCAGACAGTGCAAAGCTGTATGCTCTAATGGTTTGGTTCTGGGTTCAGGTCCCCATGCTGTAGACTTAAGCATGTTAGTTTGCCTCTTTGGGGCTTGGTTTTCCTTCCCAGGTAGTATAGTGACTCTTTAGACAGTAATCTCTTTTTAGAGTGGAACATCTCTAAAGCATTGGCCTAGTAGATAAAGCACTGTCCTGGAACTCAGGAAACGTGGGTTCTTATGCCGGCTGTGTGATTTTGAGTAAGTTATTTCACTGCTCTGTGTCTCAGTTTCAGCTACTGATGAAAAGTGCCATATAAGAACTTCTTGTTGGTAGCAAAGTAGTAGTAATATGCTGTAATAATGAATATCACCAATTGCAAACAAGAAAACAAAACAAAACACTGTTGGAACAAAGTCTGGACACTGTGTATGTAGCAATCAGAAGGGTTTATTACACACGACACTGGTGAAGTGCCGCTTCGCCCATCAGGACTCAGTGAAACACTGCCAGACAATAGATTACAATTTATTATATGGATTATTGATGGGTGGGGGGGAACTACGACATGGGTGTCACCCAAGCGTGGATAGGTTCTAGCAGCAAGATGAAATGAGCACAGTAAGCCAATAATCTAAAAGGTTACAGAGTATCCCTGCCCATATCTTATCTCTAGTACAGGTGGTTTCCTCTACATGTTAACCAAAACAGATATACAGTGACCAGTTTGTGTCAAGATAGGATAGAGAATGTGGCGATGTCTCCACACTGGTGCCTCTGGGGAGGTTATCGAGAAGATTTAAAGCACAAGTTGTTAACAGCACATGGCACTCAATTGGTTTTCACATGCAGGGCCTCTCCTTGGAATGCAGTTGCTGAAACAGCTATTCCTCCCTTCAGACATCAAGGCCCTTCTTGCCCTTCTCTGGGTATTGTGAGGGAGCTAAGGGAGAAGGGGGCCCAGCAAAGCCCCATCCTCTACCGCATGAGCTAAAGGCCAGCTGGCGCTCAGCCAAGGCTGTAGAGCAGAGACTTCACTCACCCTTGTACTACACTCACTTTGTCCTGAGGCCAGGCCTCAGGGTCATTCAGCCTTAGCAGACATTGCCCTGCATTGGGACCACTGCAGAGACAACACACATTAAGAACACATGCAGGAGAGATTCTGCCTCCTGGAGTTTCTTAGCACTCAGAAGTGTCCAGGGTGCTTCTGACTGCCTGCACAGTCAGTGTTTACAGAGCACTGAGATTCACTGGGATGAAAGGCAGTAACTTTGGGCCCCTGCACCTTCAGGGCCCCAAGTTCCAGTTGACTGTAGCATCCACTGCTCACTGGCCTGACCCCACTGTCAATGTGCCACCTTGGGTCCTGCCCACTGGCTGGGCCCCACAGGGCTGGCTGATGACCTTCAAGTTAATACTGGATCAGGACATTGGGGAATGGGACTAGCTGCCTCAAGAAAAGTGCTTGGAGGTTTTTAATGACATCAGTTTTACATCTCATCCCAAAATGGGACCAAAGAGAGTGTGCCCTAATGGGGAACCGGGCTGGGAGTGGCTGAGGGCGGATTGGTTGGCGCCTCCACTCCCACTGAGACCATGCAGTCCATTTGCTGTGCACAAATTACAAGCACTTCTCATGATGGAGATTGACAAATGCAGCCAATGCTGTATCGTAGTGCTGAACCAACACAAATGAGAACCAGAAAGTGCCTGTGTGTGAGATGGGTACAAAAGGGCAAACATCCCTGAAAGCAGTATAAACATAACTAGTATGCAGGGTATAAAGCTGGAGAGCATTAGGCTGATATGCAGGATGCTGTGATTGGAAAGGATATTGTCTGAAACAGCGAAGACTGGGCCATGATGGATTTATGTTATTGATTGAGCTGGTCAGAAGAACATGAAACTCGTCATGAAATCATTTTGATGTATGCCCAAGTTTTGTTTTAGCAAAATCTCCCTCTTCGCCCACAAAAAACCCAAATAGTTCTGACAGGCTACGTCTACACGTGCAGCCAACATCGAAATAGCTTATTTCGACGTTGCGACATCGAAATAGTCTATTTCGATGAATAACGTCTACACGTCCTCCAGGGCCGGCAACGTCGATGTTCAACTTCGACGTTGCTCAGCCCAACATCGAAATAGGCGCAGTGAGGGAACGTCTACACGTCAAAGTAGCACACATCGAAATAGGGATGCCAGGCACAGCTGCAGACAGGGTCACAGGGCGGACTCAACAGCAAGCCGCTCCCTTAAAGGGCCCCTCCCAGACACAGTTGCACTAAACAACACAAGATACACAGAGCTGACAACTGGTTGCAGACCCTGTGCCTGCAGCATAGATCCCCAGCTGCCGCAGAAGCAGCTAGAAGCCCTGGGCTAAGGGCTGCTGCCCACGGTGACCATAGAACCCCGCAGGGGCTGGAGAGAGAGCATCTCTCAACCCCACAGCTGATGGCCGCCATGGAGGACCCAGCAATTTCGACGTTGCAGGACGCGGATCGTCTACACGGTCCCTACTTCGACGTTGAACGTCGAAGTAGGGCGCTATTCCTATCTCCTCATGAGGTTAGCGACTTCGACGTCTCGCCGCCTAAAATCGAAGTTGACTTCGAAATAGCGCCCGACGCGTGTAGACGCGACGGGCGCTATTTCGAAGTTGGTGCCGCTACTTCGAAGTAGCGTGCACGTGTAGACGCAGCTACAATGTCCAAACACCCTATTTGTGCATTTTCTGAATAAAATATGACCAGTTTAGATTTTTGAAATGTAGTTTCATGTTTTATTGTATAATATCATATGAACCATGAAAAAGTAAAACTAAAACAATTTTATGAATCAGAAGTGAATGTTTTTTGGGGGGAGTTTTCCTTTGTGGAGATTTTGAAATGCTCTGATTCAAAATGAAGCCACATTTATAAATCCTTCATGAAACAGAATTTCTGTCCTATGCCCAGCATTCATTACAGTGATGTCTAGAACACCTTTTATGCTAGATGCTGTACAAGGTGCTGATTCTTGCACTCAAGAACTTACAGTATAAATGGACAAGAGAAATAAGGGGAAACAGGAGTCTGGAGAAACAAATAGCCTTGTCCAGCTCCACACACCAGAGCAAAAACAAGAACCAAAGTCTCTTGCCTTACATGTCAACAACCTGGCCTTTAGGCCACTCTGTCATTCAAGCAGTAGGACTGCTTCTCCACACCTACTCCCAAAAGTGATGGCTGCATTTCCTAGTGTACTGTGTGATCCCTGAATATAGTTTCTATAGGAATTATCCTCAACTGGCCACTTAGCAATGCTGTATTAATGGTAGTGAGTCAGTAGCATGTCTTCATTTACCAGAGTGATTTCTTAGAATCAGTCATGATGACCACTTAATTAAACACTTTATCAAAGGAGAGCTGAGCAGGTAACAGCACAATGTATTCATCTATATTTTTGCTAATACAGCCCATAATTGGTTTTGCTTGTAGCCTTGATTTCCTTCATTCACAAACGTTGTGCCAAGTGGAATTTTTGCATGGAAGCACTTCATGAAAGGCAAAGGTGGAATGAAGATGAAATATCCCCAGGAGCATTTTTTCACACCATGCTTTTGTGTCCACATGGAAAAACTGATGCCTGTTGGAATTATTTGTGTGTTATTCTTTGGGGCCATTAATGTTTCCCCAGGGGTATTTATTCCTTCACTAGCACTAATATTTCTGTGTGTTACTGATTCTCTATCTATTACATAGGAACTAGTCAAGCAGTTGGAGCACAACTGATTTATCATTATAAAATGCATCAGAAACTGGGATACCAGCAAAGAGACAAGAATAAATCAGATTATTTATGAATTTCTTCCCCTGCCCATTCTTTCCCTGGGCTCCCTGATTAGTTCCAGCAATAAGCTTTAGATTTATCATAAAAATTAAAATTCACACGTTTTCCTAGCTTAGGATGCCCCTACTGTCCTCAGCTATTATCTAGTGTTTCTCTTTCAAAGGGAATGTAATTATAGAGGCAAGGTAATACTTCTCTTAGGAGAATCAGGTTTGTTCCCTTATGATTTCTACCAGCCTTTTCTTTTTTGGTGCATTTTCCTCATGTAAGAGAGAGGATCCTAGAAGGTAAAAAGTGTGAAAATTCTAAATCTCAATTGCATAAGTATAATGTTCTTGTCACACAGGTTCATTGGAAAAGGATGTCTGAGATAAGTCTTTGGACATTTCTTACTAGCCCTGAGTATACTTGGAACTGTGATTCATAAACTGTGAGTTTGGCTTCTTTGTGGAGGCACTGCCTTTCCAGAGGAGTCAATAACAAATACAGGGAAAACAGCTGTGGAACATGAAACATATTTTTTTTTTTTGCTGCATTGTGGTCAAATAGAATGGGCCGTGGATGGGCCAGAGAATAGGGTATGGATGACTTTGCTTTTGCTGAAACTAGCACAATCCAGTATGGCCAGGGGAACACAGTTTCAAGTTTGTTGAGTGGCAAAGATAGAGAAACAGATTGATTTCAAAGCATGTTACACACATATAAACCTTTGAGGTTGAAAAAGGCAGGTGAGTATTATGTTTTATTGTCCCAACTTCTGTGGGTGACAGAAACAAGTTTTCAAGCTTACACAGAGCTCTTCTTCAGGTGTGGGAAACTAACTCAGGATGGCTGCATCTACACTAGCAAGTTGTTTCGAAAGATTTTTCAAAAGAAGGGGGCTCTTTTGAAAGAGGTATTCTTGAAGATCTTATTTTGAAAGAATATTACCGCGCACAAAATGCGTTTTGTCACAGCCCTTAGCTGTTTTGAAACAGCCTATTTTAATATAGAGCCATTGGACCCATGATGGCTTATTTTGAAATAGGCTCTATTCTCTGTCTAACAGCCTCTATTTCAAAATAGCTATCATCGCAGCACCTCATTAGCATATCCCCAAGTTTCTCATTAGCATCCCCCTTTCGAAAGGGGCGTGCTAGTGTAGACATAGTCAAACTGTCCTTCCATGGGGCCAACTCCTCCTGGCTCTTCTCTGTACCCATGTTGGGGAAACATGCAAGCAGCAGGGCTTCTGCACCATCCAGGGGGTTGACGAACAACTCTCATTGCCTGTACTGAGCTATAGAGTGGAGCCCTAGAGTGGGGGTTAGACTCAGAGGATGTGTTGAATGGGGGTCTAGTATAGACCTTCCTAATCTGCCTGTGATTCACATGCATCCTTCCCTCGCTCAGATTCCTCTTGCTCCTGGCAGAGTACATTAACCACCCTGAATATGTAGAAGGAGGTACATCAAGGGTTTGTAACCTGCCAGGGTGTGGGTACAAAGAGAACCTGTGAAAGCAGCATTTGGGAGACAACCTCCTGGGAGTTAGGAGTTGGCTGCTCTTGATTTTTTTTTAAACAAAACAACTCTAAAAAAATAATATAAGGAGATTTCTTTGCTCCTGTTAAGGGTGAGCCCTGAATGTGCTCTTCTAACTTGAATGAGGAAAGTTGTGGCAAACCTTGATAAATCCAGTCCTAGAGCCTTCCATAGTTTTCCCATTTCCATCAATCATTTCTTGCCTTTTTAATATATCATCAAAGAAGTCAGATACAAAAGGCCTATGAAGTCACCTACTCCATTTCCTCACCAATACAACACTGTGAGGAATTCCTAACTGAAAAACTAGTTTGAACTGGCTTGTACGGGAAGCCTATATGTGGCCATGTCTACACTAGCCCCAAACTAGCAAATGGCCATTTCGAAGTTTTTCTAATGAAGCACTGAAATACATATTCAGTGCCTCGTTAGCATGCGGGCGACCGCGGCACTTCGAAATTGACACGGCTCGTCCAGACGGGGCTCCTTTTCGAAAGGACCCCAGCTACTTCAAAGTCCCCTTATTCCTATGAGCAGATGGGAATAAGGGGACTTCGAAGTAGGTGGGGTCCTTTCGAAAAGGAGCCCCGTCTGGACAACCCGTGCGGTGGCGAGCCGCATCAATTTCGAAATGCTGCAGCCACCCACATGCTAATGAGGCACTGAATATGTATTTCAGCACTTCTTTAGTAAACTTCGAAATGGCCATTTGCATGGCCATTTTGAAGTTTGGGGCTAGTGTAGACATAGCCTGTGAATTGGAAACTAGATAAAAGACTATAAACAATGGATCATGATAAATGGCTGTAGACAAAGTTGGGTGGCGGTGGGGGCAGGTAGGAGGGTCTGGCAGAGTACCTATGGAACATACCTAATGTTAACATTTTCACTGATTCTCTGAAAGTGGAAGTGAGTAGCACATTAATGAAATTCGCAGTTGACTTTTAAATGGGAGAAGTTGGGAACACCAGCTGAGTCAGAGAACTTACACAAAGAACAGAAAACAACAAAATTCACAGGAAGGCTTTGACTGCACACTGGGGACTTTTTTGCACTGACAGGTCTCTCACCATACATTATCATGGAACCATATGGTTAGAATGGATTACAAGGGTCATCCAGTTCAATTCCTGAGTAAAATGTAGAATTTGCTGTGTGAACCATGCAAAACACATGGCTATCTGAAATCTTTCAGTAAAGGCACTTCAGTGACCTTCCAAGGCATCTGTTCCATATATCCTACTATTCATACAGGTAAAAAGTTTTACCTGTGATTTAATTGAAATCTGCTATACTGTAGTTTGAAAGCCTTACCTTCTGCCTGTCCTCTGTGGCAAGAGGGAACAACTTTTTCTTTAAAGGGTTAGTCCTCACAATCTCCCTCTGAGGCGCTGTAGTATTATCGCAATTATTTAGATGGAGAAACAACAACAGAAAGTTTAGGTCACTGGATGAAGGTCAAGAGAATCTCTGTTAAAGCTAAGAAGTGGGTCTGTCCCATGGAAGCTTACCTAATAAATTATTTTGTTAGTCTTTAAAGTGCTGCTTTACTGCTTTTTTGTTAAAACTAAAGCACTGTAATCCAATAGATTAGGCATGGGACTTGTGGCAGAGGACCCTGGGTTCTCTTTCAGACTGTGACACAAGAGGGCTGTGGACCCTGAACACTTCACCTTTCTGTTGCTGCTTCGCTCTGCCTTTGTTTAGAATGTGAGAACTTTGGGCAGGAAGTGCCTCTTAGATTTCTCCAAATCTTTCTTGAAATGTGGTGCCCAAAAGTGGACACAAGACTCCCATTGAGGGCTAATGAGCACCGAGTAGAGCAGAAGAATGACTTCCAGTGTCTTGCTCCCAAAACTCCTATTAGTGCATCCCACAATCATGTCTGCTTTTTTTGCAACAGCATCACACTGTTGATGCATATTTGACTTGCAGTCCACTAAGACCCCTAAATCCCTTTCTGCAGTACTCCTCCCTAGATATTCATTTCCCATTCTATATATATGAAGCAGATTGTTTTTTCCTAAGTGGAGTACTTTTTATTTGTCCTTATTAAACTTCATCCTGTTTACCTCAGACCATTCTTCAGTTTGTCCAGTCATTTTGAATTCTGACACTATCTTCCAAAGCAGTTGCAACCCCACCTAGCTTGGAATCATCTGCAAACTTAATAAGCATATTCTGTATGCCAAAATCTAAACTGTGGATGCAGATGAAGATATTGAATAGAAGTGTTCTACAACAGTCCCCTGCGGAACTCCATTTGTTATGCCCCTTACAGGACGACTGTGAATCATTAATCAATAACTACTCTCTGACGATGGTTACCCAGCCAGTTATGCACCAGTAGCCCCATCTAAGTTGGTGTTTGTCTACTTTATTTATAAGAAGATAATGTGAGACTGTATCAAATGCCTCACTAAAGTCTGCTTCTCCCTTATCTACAAGACTTGTTATCCTGTCGAAGAAAGCTGTCAGATTGGTCTGGCATGATTTGTCACAAATCCATGCTGGCTGTTACCTGTTACCTTATTTTCTCCCTGTTGCTTGCAGATGAATTCCTTAATTACTTGATTCATGATCTTTCCTGGCACGGATGTTAAACTGACTGGTCTGTAGTTTCCTGGGTTGTTCTTTTTTCCCATTTTAAAGATGGGCAGTATAACTGCGGTTTTCCAGTCTCCTGTAGTCTCTCCTGATTTCCAGGACTTTTCAAAGATGATAGCTAAAGGTCCCGATACTTCGTCTGTCAGCTCTTTGAGTATTCTAGGATGCATTTCATCAGGCTCTGGTGACTTGCAGACATCTAAATTGCCAATGGGTGGGGGCAGTGGCAGATTCTGGGCACACCAGAAATATCTCCCTCTGCCAGGGTCCCAGCATGGCAGTGAGGGCCACAGAACTTTTCCAGTCTTGGGTCAAAAGTGGGAGCAGAGCAAGTGGGTGATGGGGGCTCAGAGAGAGGGAGTGGCACAGGGATGGGGACATTGGTGGAATGCGGGGTGGAGCCAGGGGGAAGGGGTGGAACAGGGGTGGGGCTCCAGAGCTGAGAACTCCACTGCAGTCCTGACTGGACTCTCAACATTTCCCTACCCTGTGACTCTAACTGAGCTCTCAGTGTCCTCCCCGCAAGACCCTTGCCCAGCCAGGGCCACATGGGGCCCAAGAGCAGTGAGCAACAGAAGAGATGGAGCAAAAGGCTAGCTTCTCAAGGGGAGACTTCACCTGCCTCCCATACTATCATAGAATCTGCAGAGCCTTGCTTATTGCTTTCATTTTACTAAACACCAATATCTTCCTAGACGGGAACTGATCTATTGTAGTTATGAGAATATGAATACCATTTAGTTATCCAAACAATTATATGTTTTCTGTGTGGGTTTGTGTCGCAATTGTTTTTGTCATGTAATTATATTTTAATACTTCTTTGTGAATTTGGGGAACAGAGTTGAAGAAGATTGTTCATTGGAACCACAAATTCTAGCAAACCATCTCCCAAAAAATCACAAGCGTAGTGCTAGTGACTTCCCTGATGATCTTTTTCTGTTTACTGACTACTGAGTCCCTGAATGTGCCTGAGTGATGTCATCTGAACCTTAAAAATAAAGACCAAGCAAGATGGTTAAAAATATTCAAACTAGTACCATCTTCATAGAATCATAGAACACTAGAACTGGAGGGGACTTCAAGAGACCATCGAGTCCAGTTCCCTGCCCTCTTGGCAGGAGCAAACACCATCTAGACCATGCCCAATAGGTGTCTACCTAACCCACTCTTAAATATCTCCAGTGATGGAGATCCCACAACTTCCCCAGGTAACTTATCTTAAATGCTTCCACTGGATTCTGTTCAGCTTAATGTATGATTCCACCTCAAATGCAGTCCAGATCAACAGTGGCAGATACCTCTCAGCTATGTTCATAGCATACACCAGGACTATGTGTACACCAAAGCAATCTGTCAACAGAAGTTACTGTTGGAAGATATAGTCTGACAAAAATTCTGTTGACAGATTGCAGCCAGACTGCAAAAAGGATCACTGTGTCAATCTGCTCTGTCAGCAGAGACTGACCAGACTGCCCGGCTGCTTTCTTAATAGAACAGTTACCAGAACACTGTCAGGTAGGGTCATATGGCTGCCAAGCCTTTCCAGGAGACCCAGCGAGGTGCGTCCTTAAAGGGCCCCCACCAGGCACATTCCCTGCCCATGTTGAGGCTACTACCTCCTTGAGGGACAGCACAGCTAGTATAGGGCTCACGCTTCTGAGGGGGGCTTTGCATTTTCCAGTTATCCGTGGTGCCAGAGCAACTGCAGGGCTTGCACCTCAGATGCAAGCACACAGGTTCTTCAGCTTCTTCTGAGCCTCCTCATGGCCATCCTCCTCCTGCTCCCCAGGGAGGGCAACCCAGACACCACCATCAAGGCACGCACCCTTGCTGCCGCACAGGCCCACCCACACTTGCCCCTGCGGTGACCAGGAGGGTCTGGAGGTACAGCACCAGTGCCAGCTGGTGGGATCAGCTCATCATGGGGCAGTGGGACAACCAGGAGTGGCTCCAGAACTTCCAAATGCAGGAGGACTCTTTTTGGGGCTGCGTGCCTGGCTTGCCTCTGCCCTTGCGACAGGACACGTGGCTGTGGCCTGCCATCACTGTGGAGAAGCGGGTTGATGTTGCCTTCTGGAAGCTCACCACACCTGACAGCTACCGCTCCATCAGGAGTCAGTTTGACATGGGAAAGTCCACCGTCGGGGCCCTCCTCATGGAGGTAAGGCACTCTTAGGCTGCAGGCCCTGCACAAAGGGCAGGAGGAGTTGTCCCTGCCAAGAGTGACTGTCAGTCTGTGGGGTCGGAAGTGGGTGAGGGGAGGCAGGAGGGAGCCCCATCCTTGGGGCACCATGCTGTCACCCACTTGCCCAGATCTGGGGGGTGAGGGGGTGGCCTGTCAGGGTGGCTCACAGGAAGCTCCTGGAAAGGGGATGGGAGGGGTAGAGGACTTCGTCCCTGAGTCCCTAAGTGTGTGTGTGTGGTCTTCTCCCCTTGCAGGTTGTGACAGCCATGAACACCATCCTGCTGCAGAAGGTCATCCATCTCACAGACGGGGACACGGTTGTGGCTGGATTTGCCACACTTGGATTCCCGAACTGCTTTGGGGTGATCGACAGGACCCATATTCCCATCTGTGCCCCAGACTACAGCATGGCCAGGTTCATTAACAGAAAGGTCATCACACAGCAGGCCCTGGTGGATGACTGTGGACAGTTCCTTACTGTTTATGTCGGGTATTCAGGCACACGATGCATGGGTGTTCCACAACTCTGCCCTGTGCCAGATAATGGAAGAGGGCACCTGTGTCCCCTGCCTGGAGCTAGCAGTCAGGGACGTGACCATGCCACTTTGCATTGTGGGGGATGCTGCCTACCCCCTCATGCTCTTGCTCATGAAACCCCAGCCAGGAGCTCTTTAATGCTCAGCTTAGCTAGGCACGGATGCAGGCCGTGTGCCTTCAGTTGCCTCAAGACGTGCTTTAGGTTTGTCCCCACACCCCTCGATGTGGGGGAGCAGAATATCCCCCAAGTTGTGATGGTGTGCTGTGCCCTCCACAACAGTGTGGAGGGGAAGGGGGAGACCTTCCTCCTGGAGTGGGAGGGAGACGCTGGCTACAGCTTCAAGCAGCTGGGTGCAGCTCCCATCTGCCAAACACATAGGGATGGGCTGCAGATCTGCGAGGCCCTAAGGGAGACCTTCTCCCAAGGACCTCAAAGACCTTCCCCAGGGCATCCACAGTGGGGGCCCCAGTACCACAGCCTTACCCCAGCTCCACCATTACCTCTCTCTTTGCCCCCTCATCCCTGCCCTATCAGCCTCGGGATCCTGTCCTGCCACAGGTTCAGGATCCATCCCCAGTGGGTAGGGTTGGGGTCAGGAGCACGGGAAGGTATGGAGGTGGTGGGGCTGCAGCAGGATGTGGGTCGGCAGGGGAGTCTGGGGAGCAGAGGACAGTGGCCCTGCCTATCACCCACCGAAGCAGGTCCAGGATGGCCTGCAGGATTTCCTGCGGGGGGCAGGGCAGGGGGGATAGGAGGCAGTAGCTTCTGGTGGCTGAGCCAACAGGTCCAGCTAGACACTGGTAACGGTATCAAAGCAGGACAGCAGTTGGTCCCTGGCCCACAACCTCCACTCCAGGACCCACACCCAGCACTCGCTGTCATCCCACAAAAGCCACTGCTTCCTGAGGTCCATCATCCTCCAGAGGGCTCTCTGGAGGTCCTGCTCTGCCCAGCAATAGTGGGCCCACCCTTTTGCCGGGGAGGGGGGCGGCACCGGCTTACTCCGGTCCTGCCTCGGGGCTGGCTGGCCCTGGTGGTGAGGTGGGACTGGCTCAGCCGTCACTCAGAGTGGGTCCACCTGTAGGGAAGACAAGGAGGAGAGATGGTGAGTCATTCATGCAACGCAGCCTCCGAGGTCCTACCCCCCCACGAGCACCGACCCCCTGGGCCACAGGATGGAACATGCCAGGAGCACAGGCATGTGTGCCCTTAATGGTGGGCCCTGCCATCTGGTGACCACATGGTGCCTAAGGGACTGGGCTGACTGTTGTGGGACCCTCTCCTGCTCGATAGGCTAGTAGCCAACGGGGGGGGGTGTCTGGCCACAGAGGGGTTCCCGCATAGGTGGCAGGTACGCCACTTGCAACCAGGCCTCACCTCAGGACCACCCCCCCCATGGGAAGCTAGTAGCGCTGTCCGCGGGAACGGGTGCTGACTGTCACCTGCAGACATGCCCGTGTGCTGGGAGCTGCACTCCTCAGTGTGTCTGGGGTCAGGCTGGTGCCCATGTAGCTAGCCTGCTTCCAGCTGTGGCAGAGGCTGGCAGCGCACCCGCCCCCGCCACCTCCAGAGGCCGGGGGCTCTTCCGGCTTCCTGTGAGGCTGGCAGCAGGCTGGTGCCCATGCTCAGGGGATACCCGCTGGGTCCAGGTGGGACGTGCTGCCTTGCACACGGTTCCATGTGCCCAGCCCACAGCACAAGGTCCCTCCCGAGCCAGCCTAGTGAGACTTGCAGCACACCCCATCTGCACCGCCCCCCATGCCCTGGGATGTGTGACCCATGGGGTACTTACTGAAGGGTCCCTCACTGAAGGGTCCCTCAATCAGGTTTGGGATGCCCTGGCGGTGGCCTGGTCAAGGGGCCTGAGTCCAGGGCGATCACCAGGGTGCTGCCAGTGGACTCAGACCCCACATCTGCCTCCAGCAGGCTTTCAGTCCTGGGTGCTCCTCCTCCGCCTCTGGCTGTTGTAGGGGGAGCAGGGGCTCCTCAGCTGTGTCCATGGCGGCAGTGTGGGGAGGAGGTGTCAGTGCCCTTCAGTAGCTGGTGGAGATCCATATAATAGGGGCAGGTGGCCGGTCCTGCCCCTGACCTGTGCCATGTGTTTCAGGCCCAGGTGTACCCTGGTACAGCTCCTTTACTTGCACCCACACTTGCTCCATGGTGTGGGCCAGGTGGCCCTGTATTGCCAAGGCAGTGGCCAGCCAGGAATATACTGGAGTTGTCTTCCTCCTGTCCAAGGGGTCCAGGAGAGTATGCTCCTCACTCCAGAGGGCCAGAAGGTCCTGTATCTCCAGCCCCTTCCAGGACAGGGCCCACTATTTTGTGCCCCAGGGGTTCCTGGGACCTCTCCAGCTGGTCCCTGGAAGGGCCTGGGGGGTCATGTTGTGGCTGGCTCTCTGCCATCTCAGGGGGAGCTGCTGTCAGGAGTGGTTCTGCAGTGTGTTGAAAAACTGTGTGGTGCTGGGCTGAGTCCCTTCTGTCAGCTTCCTGCCATGGGGTTTCCAGGGCTCCCTGCAGCTTTAAGAATGGCTGGAGGCAGGGAGCATAGAGCAGGAATTCCTGTGGTCATGGTGTCCCTGTGGGCAAGCTGGCTGGTGCCATTGAGGACATATCTGTTGAAGTAAGCCCCTCCCCCCAAGATCGTTCACATTGGCTTTATATTAACAGATTTGGTTGAGAGAGACATTCTGCCTCATGGGGACCAGCAGACCACTGTAGACAGAAGTGCTGTGTTCTTTTGATTTACTGTTGGCAGAACGCCTTCGTAATGTGGACGCTCCGTGAGTTTTGTCGACAAAACTGGTGTTGTGTCGACAAAACTTCCTAGTGTAGACACAGCCCCAGAGAAATTAGATACTTCTATAAATACTCTTGCTGGAAGATCATAATGTAACACTGCCATGTTTCCTAGAGCTCAGAATGATGACATATAAAACTCCAGAAACAGAGAGAAAGAAAATAGGCTGCTTTCCAAAGCAGCACAGCACATCTCACCTGACTTCATTCTAGACTGTTACTTTCCAGCCGCATGCTTTGATTAAGAGTCCCTTAGTTTGCAAATAACTAGCAGGGTAGACACCATAGCACTGGCAGCAGAGACACCATAGCCATGCCTAGTACATAGTCACCAGTTTCAGGAAGGTTTGGACTCAGCACAGCTAAGCTATGTCTCTGCTGCCACTACCTGTGCTATGGGTCTACACTGGTAATTATACTCATGCTAGCTGAATGAGAGCTAGCACGAGTCTGTGTGCATGAGCAGGAGAATCACATCCCTTGTTGCTCAGGTGTAGCTTTAAAGTGACAGCTGTCAGTTTCAGCTCGGTACTCAGTACACCACAAATGTGAAGTGAATAATGTTCTCAACCTGCTCTGTGCTGACAAATAAGTCCTGTGGCACCTCATAGACTAACAGATATTTGGGAGCATAAGCTTTCGTGGGCAAAGACCTGCTTTATCAGATGCATGGGTGGGGTTCAGAGGGGTATTTAAAGAGTGGGGTCCCAGTAAGAGGGAAGGCCAGCTGCAGGTGCATCTGACGAAGTGGGTCTTTGCCCATGAAAGCTTATGCTCATACATTTCTGTTAGTCTATAAGGTGCCACAGGACCCCTCGTTGCTTTTGTAGTAAGAGGGGTCATATCAGAAAAATACCTGAGATAGTACTTCCATCTCATACATGGGGCAGGTGGGCCAACTCATGGAGGAGGAACAGTAGCAGAACAATGTAGAGAAGATTTTGCTGCTGCTGTCCACTCCATATTCTTCATGTTGTATGGTGAAGGGTATAATCCAAAGCCATCAGGGTCAAGAGAAGTTGATTTTGAAGCATTTAGATCAAGCCTAAAGTGAAGACTTTAGTTCCCTGGAGAGTTAGACATTTTTTCAAATTATAATTTCATGTTGACTCTCTCTCTCTCTCTCTCTCACGCACACACACACACACACATTACCTTATGCTTGATAATCTGGTGAATTTGGAGGACATTAATATAAAGATGCTTATTGAGTAGAATATTTAAGTATCAGAGAGGTAGCTGTGTTAGTCTGTATCTTCAAAAACAACAAGAAGTCCTGACTAACAGCAGACTAACAGAAGACTGTTAGTCCTGACTAATAGAAGACTAACAAAAATTTTGGAACATAAGCTTTTGTGGGCAAAGACCCACTTCATCAGATGCATGAATATTTAAGTGTTAACCAACTCATGGTAGCAGTGGGATATCCATATATTTTATCAAGATTGATTTACAAACGGGTTGTTCTTTTGTAAAAATCGTTCTTTACAGTAACACTCTGGTGCTGTTTTGACCTCATTTCACCACTGCAGAGTTATGTCACAATGAATCTATGCCATGGTTTTTAAGGATTTGCAATTAAATTGGCATGAAACCACTGCAAAAATTAAAATTGTCTCCCTGTGAGGAAAAGGAATTAAAAGACAAGTTACTGAAAAATACATTGCTGGATCTTGACTGCTCACTGAAATGGAGGGCACCATTGGATTATTCAATGAACCTTGTGAGATCAAAAGCAGACTGGCTGCCTTTTGCTGTGTACCATGCTACCTTGTACACATACTTGTTGGTTGGTTCTGATTCTTTTGCTTTATGTATAGCTTAAAAATGTAAAAATGGTTTGTTTACATAAAGGTCAAACTGCTTGCAAAATGTTCTTGCAAACATTTAAAACAGACCAATTTTGCTTATTGCTTGCTAAAAAAATCCATCAGGAATCAGATTGAATTGATATGAATTTCTAATTATTTTCAATTTATATGACTTTGGAAATTACTTTATTTTATTTGCTTACAAAAGCAACATGGTTGTGGAACATACTTAAACATCAAAACAGAAGTAGTAATAAGTATTATCTTTATTATGTGCATACGAGCTAGTGGCTTATATATCACATCCCACATGAGATGCAATTCCTAAATATCTGAGTTCAGAAAGAAATCCTGAACTTAACCACAGCACTGTATTATGATTTTTATTTAAAATAAGGCTATAACAGCTAATTGCTGGCACTCATTTTTAAAATCGTAACTGGCATGAACACGCAGATCCCACTCAAAATCTCTTTTTGATGTTAATAACAGTTTGTTTACAGGAAGGGGCAAAACCCGTCCTGTCTATTTACTGGAATCCCTTCCCATGTCCTTGAAGTACTTCCACCATCTTCTGTTGTGTAATGATGCAGATGTTTTACACGTCCACCATACAATGGTACGTGAGGACACAGCTGAAGAATACCTTGTCCAATTGCCAGTACCAAGAGATTTACTTAGACCGTAAACTCTTTAAGGTGAAAGACCATCTTTTTCTTCTGTGTTTGCATAGTGCCTCATATGACAGGATGCTAATCTACAACTGGGGCTTCTAAGTGCTACTTTACTGCAAATAATAACAAAAGTAACAAGCAGAACCAAATTATTCACAGTGGACTTTAATGGGATGCTTTGAGTTGATATCCCTGTGGAGAAGCTTGTGGAAAAATACCACAGGAACCTACATAACCACAGTGGCCAAGCAGGCCTAAGGCATGTGTCTCATATATAATTCCACAGTGAAAAATATGTTTCTTCTTTGCCTTGAGCATTTCTAGTGAAGTCTGTGCTGTGGTGCACTGTGCAAACATATGATGCACCCCATTTAAAAAAAAAAAGATTTATTTGGATTTAAGCACAGGAGAACATAAAACCTCCTAGCTCTTAAACCTGAGTTTAAAATAAAATACATTATTGCAAGTGAAAAACAGCAGTAGCAGAGCAATGGTCAGTTCTCTCGCTCTTACCAGCATGGAAGCAGTTGGCCAACCACCAAAGAACAGTACAGCAAGAACTCAGGGGAAAGTACTGGAAACTATAAGAGTGATACACATTGACACAGCACATTCTCATAGATACAATAGCATTCTACAGCTGAAGCCATGAGTGCTATGTGGTAAAAATCATCTTAGTAACATTCACTCCATTGCACAACCTGTAGTCTAAAGTGCGACCTACATGCAACACCACAGTATCTGAGCACCTCATGGTTTCTAATGCCTTTCTCCTCATAACAGCCCTGTGAGGTATGGACAGAGCAGTGTCCTCTCTAGGACAGTTTGGGGGACTGCCCCAGATCCCATGCTTTGGTGGGCCCCATAGCAGCCACACCAAACCATCTTAAAACTTTTCCATTTGCTACCCAGCCCTGACACAATTAATGTGTCCAGTCAGCATTCTTCACTAGGAAGTGTTCATGTACAGAAGCAAAACTAATGGTGGTCCCTGTCCAAAGAGCTTAAACTCTATGGAAAAGACAGAGTGAAATCTTGTCATATTGAAATGAATGGAAAAAACTCCTGTTGGGGGCAGGATATGATCCACAGAGAAGATGGGAAATGCTAAGAAATTCAGAGGGGGGAATGACATTATAAGTTGTTTGGTGACAGACACAAAATATACAGCAGAAGAATGAAATGCAACATCCCACTCAGACCTTAGGGGCAATGACTTTAGAACAGAGGAAGTTTATTTTTATAAAGTGATCTGAAAGGAGATAATGTCCAAGGAAAAGCCCCAAGCCTGAAGTCAGAGCCCATGGGGGAACCTTCGCACACAAACCTTGCTGAAATCAGGTGGACGTTGTACAGGCACTGGTGGAGATTCAGCTGCAGGATCAGGTCTATGTTACATTTTTGACAACCTACAACTTGTTTAATTCCCCTTCTCCCTCCTTCCCCCAAAATTTCAAGCTATTTGTAGAAAGTGAAAACTAGCATCTGAAATAGGACAACTTTTTGGCTGTCTCTGATTAAAAAGTGGCCAATCCCATTCAAAATCAATATGTGTGGGGAAGGGGAAAACTCTTGGGCAGAGAATCTGTACTGCTATGCCAAATCGTAGACCAAACATTTTTTTTTCTTCTTCCCTTTTTTGAACAGCTGACTAATTATCCCCTAAAAGAGGGTATTTCTGCTGGAAGTGTTAACAAACTTAACCATAGCTGCCTGGCCCATTGTGTGATGCTGCTTTTATGAGGTAACTTGAAAAATATGGCTGCCCGCAAAAGTATAGGATAATAGGTCTACATTGGGGCTTTAATGGTTGGAGTTCATTAAGCATCTCCACGATCCAATAATTAGCTGAATATTAACCTCAAAATTTCTTTATTACAGGAGTCTTGTTGTATTACACTTTCCTGCTTGACTTTCAATATTTCTTTTTTTTCCCTCGCCCTTTGATAAAGCATTATTATTTTATTTCTGCTTCACGTCCCAGGAGAACGCAGGAAGAGCAGAACCAAGTGAAAATGGAGGGGACATATGCTAACAGAAAACACAATTTTAAAAAGAAGTTGTTCCTGGTGTTATTGATAGTGTAGATTGGTAGAAATGAAATGATTTTTATTAATCCAATTTATTGCTCATCGTTTATTCTCCTTTTGTTTACACTGACATTTCACTGAGTAATAAAACCAGACAAGCCTATTTCCTTTTTGTTTCTAGTAAATTTTTCTTTCTTGTTCTTGCACTTGTTTGGCTGCACTGAACTTCATGGAAACCTTTCAGTTAAACCAGAGTTACTTATGCTAATTAGAAAGAGAAGATCTTTAATATGTAGATAAACATTTGTACGCTTCCTTCCCATCTCCCTTCTACCCACAACATTTCATCTGGTGTTTAAAGCTAAACTAGAAACTTTAAAACAAATGGGTTTGGCTTTTTGGTTCTTTTTGGTACTTCAAAAAATCTTGAAAGGAGGTTTCATATTAGAAATGTGGATCTTATTTAGCCTTTAACTCTGTGGGCCTCTGGAGAGCTTTTGGAATCCTACAAAATAGATTTCTGGTGGAACAAGGACTGCTTCTGCATGTGTCACCTCCCATCAGAGGTGGCATGGTAATGAGGCAATTTGAAGTAGGCTAATGAAGCACTAATGTGCATATTCAGTGCCTCATTAGCATAATGGCAGACGTGTGAATTTGGAAGAGCAGACTTAGAATTGCAGATTGACAGTGTAGATAGGGGCAGCTTCAAAATCAGCACCCCATTTCGACATTCTCCTATTCCAGTCTAGTTTCGTGGGAGTAAGAGAATGTCGAAATAGGGTGCTTATTTCCAACCTTCCGCCATCTACACTGTCAATCTGCAATTCAAAGTTTTAACTTTGAAATTCATGTGGATGCCATTATGCTAATGAGGCACTGAATATGCACTTTAGTGCCTCATTAACCTGCTTCAAATTGCCTCATTATCATGTGTAGAAGCAGGCTAAGTGTCAAGCTGTCCTTCAGTTGCCCAAGAGCATGAGTACTAACCTCAGGGCAGACTGTTCAGTAGCTTGGCATAATCCACAAATTAGTTGTGAGTTCTGGGCATACAGTGCACCAATCAGTTATCAAGTATAAACTCCTCAGGTACTGAACAGTCTCAGCACCCATAGACTTGAGCACCCCAGTCTGTCTTGCCACCCAGGTGAGCTTACCTATGTGTGAGATTGTCCTTTATACCAAGAACCACCAGAACACTTAAATTACTTGCTTCCCAAAACAGCAATCCATAACCCCAAGTCAAATGCACTTTACATCTTACACCAAAGAAAATGTTCACAGCCAATCCTATAATAAATCTGTGTATTGTTTACTAAATAGTAAAAAGGCAACAAGGGTTATTTACCAAGCTAAAGCAGGTAAGCATATATACACAAGTGAATTACAATCTGAAATTCTAAACCATAATACATGCTTCTATGAAAAGCAAGTGTCCTTTACAGGTGACCCAAGTTTAGCAGTGGGGTTCTCTTGCTTATGCCTAATTAACCTTGTTCCACACCCTCCAATGGCATAATGATACAGGTCCTTCTTATAAGGCATTCTTATTTCCTCTCCCAAAATACAAACTCAGCTGATAGGACAAATGCACTTGTATGATTCATCATCATGGAGTAGGGGGGAAAGCAGGTCAATACAGTATTTTGTCCTCTTTAACACTTCAGAGTAATCTGTCTTGTCTTGATGGGTCTTCCTTATTGGACCGGATGTAACACCTTGTGTCACTGTCGAGCACTTTACACTAGTAAATGTCTCTTTCCTGGTGGTGACTTACACAGTCACAGAGGCTTCCACCACAAATGCTTAAATGTTACCTTAAATTAGGGAGTATAGATGCCATAGGTAAGCATTCCTATAGCAACTTTGTCATGGCTCCTTCCCCACTCTAGCAAGACACATGCAGAAGTGGGGGCCAGCAAAAGTACCTCCAAAACCTTATCTACCAGGTTTTGGTATAAACTCCCCCCCCCAAAAAAATCCTAAAAACCTTAGATTTTGGGGATAAAATTCGCTGCTACCACCCAAGTAATAATAAGGAAGCCAGGGAGAGACTACTTGGGAAATCTCATCCCCAAAAGTAAAAAAAACCAGGACACAAACATTAACCAATACCAGGTTAATAAAAAGAAAAAGAGAGAACTTTTATTATTACAACATTATTCATATTGCAAGCCTCATGACTAGATGGAAGAGTCACAAAGTAAAACACATGGGGAGTCTCCACCATGGACCTAGAACTTAGTTACAAGAAGAGTAAAAGAACATTTCTAAAAAGTGCACAGACATCAGACCCCACTTCCCAAACCATAAAACAATAAAGCCTAACGGACTTATCTAAACTTTACCCTACTTACAGAAGATTGGAGGGCCTGTTCTTGAAGGGAGATATTCTGTGTCTGTCTCCCTCATGGCTGGAAAGAAGAAAAAAGCAACGGAGGACGGAAAAAGGGAGGAGCCAAAAAATTCAATTCTTACCTAAATTCCTATAGGCCAAACCCACCTGGCTAAGGAGGTTAACCCTTTTACTCCCAGGCTGCTGGCTCACCCTCATGATCATGACAAACTTAAAGACTAACAATTTGATTTATTAGGTAATGAGCTTTCATGGGTAAAACCCACTTCATCAGATTCAATCAGACTGAACAATTTCAATAGGAGATGCCCATGAGCTTTTGCTTATTAATCACCTCCACCCCTTGCAAACTGTGCACCTCATCCTGAATCTCTCTTTTCATTTCTCCGATTGCACTGTATTCAGTGGAAGGCACTATTTCATTTTTAAATCTGGCAGCTTGTAGAATACCTGCCTGTAGTATTTCAAGAGGTCCAGTTCCTGAAAGGGACAGCTAATGTTCCATCATCAGCACAACAAATCATGTTCACTTCCATCTCCCTTCTGAGGTAAGCATTCAATTAATTGAGACATCCTGTTTGCACAGCTCTCCTGCCAGGAGTCTCATTACATTCTAAGTGATCTCATTTGTTCTATTGCTGCGAAAGGCCCTTCCACCAATGTTGAATCTTGTTCTTTCTTATTGGAATGACCACTAAAACCAGGCCACCTATAATCAAAAGAACTTTCTCCAATGGGGTAACATTCCAAGCTTTCTGTGACACTTAACTCAGTTCAGGGTTCCAGTTCACAAACTCCATCAACGTCTTTAAATTCTCTTTAAAATGAATGACATACTCTCCTGCAAACTGTCTTCCATACTTCCTTGACTTAAATTTATGGGTCCTCTCATTTGTCTCCCATAAAAGAGCTCAACCAAGGCAAAGCTTGCACACTCTTGAAGTACACTTCTATATGTAGATAAGAAATAAGGTAACAACACATCCCAGTGATTCTCATTAGGTAACATACATCTCAGCAGAGCTTTCAACATCCCATTGAATGCTCCTACCAGGTTATTAGTTCCTGGAAGAGATGATGCCTCACTCCACACAATATGCATAACTTTTTGAAAACCATATGAATGAAATTTGCACCTTGAGCTGATAAGATTTTCCCAGGAAAACCTACTTTGCTAAAATCAATGTTCTGTGCTGTTATTTAGCTGTAATTTGTCCCTAGATATCTTGTGAACGGTGGAAGTGTTGGTAATGTGCGAGAAAATATTGACCTCCCATCGTCCTCCCATCATCCTGCAAATTCTTTTATCCTGCACCAGTCAGGTTCTGAGGGTGCCAGATGAGAAAGGTTCAACCTGTAGAATGTCTAGGTCTGGGTGAGGGTCTCAATAGATCTACAGACATTTGGACAAACTCTTGCTTAATGATTATAAATAGCTGTGAAGTTGTCTTGAAGGATTCCTTTATCCTCTGAGGGAGGTTTACACTAAGGCTGGGGTCGGTAACCCCTGGCACATGTGCCACTCTCAGCATGCAAAACGACCTAGAATGACACATGCGGAGCTCTGGCCCTGCCCCTTCACCCCCCCACCCACATGCAGCATTGGAGAGGGAGGAAAACAAGGCTGAGTCCAGAGCCAATGTCATGGCATAGGGCCAGACTTTGGGCCCTGCCGGAGTAGGATTGGGTGTGGGGCCAGACCCAGAGTTTGGGGCCCCCAGCGGGGTGTGGGGATGGGGCCCCCACAGGGTAAAGCATGGGCCCGGGGCCTCCACTGCTATGCAGGGCCCTGCCATGGAGTCCCCACTGCACCATGGCAGCTCCGTCCCATTGTGGCACAGGACTAAGGTTGGAGCCGATGGTGTGGGACCAGGGCCCCTGCCAGAACACAGGGCCCCTGCTGGAGTGCGAGGCAGTACTCCCACGAGCACAGGGCCCCAGCTGAACTTTAAAAAGTATCACCAGTGCCTGGAACACATATAGAGGTCAAAGGTTAAATTTCAGCATTCTGCCCCAGAAAGGTTGCTGACCCCTGAACTAAGCCTTGTCTATATTTACCAGGCGTTAAACACTGCAGAGATTGATTTCCCAAGGGTCAATTTAACAAGTCCAATAAAGACCCATTAAACCAATCAGTGATCAAACTCCCGTCGACACTGGTACTCTGCTGGAGTGAGAAGAGTAAGGGGAATCAATGGGAGAGTTTTTCCTGTTGACCCCCCTGCTGTGGGGACATTGTGACTACTCGGCTAAAGGTTTGTTGACTCCAGCTATGCTATTCATGTAACTAGAGTTGTGTACTTCAGCTTGGCATTGCCCCCCAGTGTAGATCAGGCCTGCAAAGGCTACATTGGTGTAGCTGCACCCATATAACTGCACCATTATGGTGTGTCTGGTGAAGACAGTATAGGCGGATGAGCAAGAGCACACCCATTGGCATAATTACTTCATCTCCATGAGATTAGGAAGCTATGTCAGAGGGACGACATCTCCCACTAACAGTGCTAGATTGGCCAGTGCTTAGGTTGACCTAACTTATGGTGCTGGTGGTGTGTATGACTTTTTCATACTCCTGAGTGATGTAAGTTAAATTGACTTAAGCATTAATGTAGCTCTGCCTTTTGGCTTCTGACATGAGACACAACTCTTACAGTAACCCTTTACTATCTCAAATGTATGAGGCCAATAGACATTCTGTCTGAGCCTATCACTGGTTATCTCTACTCCTACATTTTCAGCAAAAGGACCGTCAAAAATAATGTGCGGCAGCTCTCTCCTGTATGCATCAGGCACTAGCACTTGCTCATAAAGGTAGCCCTTTTTTTCCTGTGGGAGCTGCCCTTCTGCAAAAAGTCTACCGTTACCTTCCCCAGCCAGGCTGTTACCCTGAGCCACATTCCTCTCCTTCTTTAGGCAATGATCAGCCTACTGAACCTCAGTGAATGCCTTTTGAGTCTCACTTAAGTTAAAAGCAAACTCTGGCACAGCAAGGAACTCTACAGACCCTTTCAGCTGAGGAAGGCATTTCATTTGCTCACTCATTCTCTCTCTCTCACACACACACTACAGCCAATCTGGTGTCTGACCTCTGTAACTTTGTTCTCACACACAATTATTTCCAATTTGGGGACAATAATTGGAGGTACATGTCTCCTAGAACTGGAAGGGACCTTGGGAGGTCATCTAGTCCAGTCCCCTACCCTCTTGGCAGGACCCAGTGCCATCCCTGGCATCTATTTGCCCCAGTCCCTAAGCAGCCTCCTCAAGGATTGAACTCACAACCCCAGGATTAGCAGGCCTCCAGATTAGTGGAACTGCTATGGGCACCTGCATGGTCCCACAATATGCTAATATATTTGTGGTTGACCTGGAACAATGATTCCTCAGCTCTCGTCCCCTGTTAACCCTCCTCTACTTAAGATACATTGACGACATCTTTATGATTTGGACCCATGGTATAGAGACTCTAGAAGAATTCCACAGAGACTTTGACAATCTACACCCCACCATCAATTTATGCCTCGATTACTCTATGCAAGAGATACATTTCCTGAGCACTACAGTACTAATCAAGGATGGCCTGATCAGTACCACACTGTACCAAAAACCCACTGATCGCTATACTTACCTACACCTTGCTAGCTTCCATCCTGCACACATAACTGGATCCATTGTTTACAGTCAAGCTCATAGATACAGTCGCATTTGCTCTGATCAAACTGACAGAGACCAAAAACTACAAGAACTTTACCAAATATTCCTAAACCTGAATTACCCACCAGGAGAAATAAAAAAACAAATTGACAGGGCCAGACGAATATCCACAGACCAGCTACTCCAAGATAGGCCCAGAAAAGCCAAGAGCAGAACACCACTGGTCATCACCTATAGCCCCCAACTCAAACCACTGCAACAAATTATTAAAGACCTACCACCTATCCTTAATCAGGATGCCACACTCCAGAAGGCCCTAGGTGACATGCGTGTTCTCTCCTACAGACAACCTCCCAACCTTATGAGGATCCTCACGAACAGCCACAGTCTATACCCCAGGAATACCAGTCCTGGAACCTTTCCTTGCAACAAAGCCCACTGCCAGCTTTGTCCACATATCTTCTCTGGAAATACCATCACTGGACCTAACCAGGTTACTCACAGAATCACGGGCACTTTCTCATGCTCCTCAGCTAACATCATATATGCCATCATGAGCCAACAATGCCCCGATGGTTTGTATATTGGACAGACTTCTAACCCCCTTAGACAAAGGGTTAATGGGCACAAAACAGACATCAAACCACTACAGATCCACAAACCAGTTAGTCAACATTTTAGTGGAGTGGACCATTCTGTTAATGACTTAAGAGTATGCATGTTACTGAAAAAAATTTTTTGCACCGCTATTCAAATGGAAAGAGCCGAGCTGTCTTTTATATTCAAATTCAGCACATTAACACATGGTTTGAACCGGGATGGGAATTTTCTGAGTCACTATAGGGGCTCGTCTGCATACTTGGCTTAATCTAATTCTTGACCTTCCCTCCCCCAACCCCTCCACTCTCTGATTTGCTCACCTTGATTATATTTTTCTGATTTGTCCTCCTTGATTACTGCTTTTGGTTCTCTGTGCCTTAAATATTGAGTCTGTTCTGGTATTGCTATGGTCTGAAGAAGTGGGTCTGTCCCACGAAAGCTCACCTAATAGATTATTTTGCTAGTCTTTAAAGTGCTACTTGACTGCTTTTTGTTTTGATAGTATATAGACTAGCATGGCTCCCTCTCTGTTACACACAATGACAGTGGCAGGTGGGGATGGAGATAATGAGTTACCTTAAATTTGGAAGTATTAGAGAAGTAGCCAAATTAGTCTGAATCTTCAAAAACAAAAAGAAGTCCTGTGGCATTTGGGGCAATTTGGTTTTATATGTCTGGAAGGCCCACAATGATGACAGGTTACTTGCCTTCCTTTTTGGAAGGGAGTTTTAGAAGCTGGGTTCCATTGGAGTTTTCTATCAGTTTGGGGATTCATTTATTCCAGTTTCCAGTTTCCCTCTTCACCTGGGAGACATGGGGATTTCTCTCCCCCTGAGATTCGCAGATTTCTCTTCCCCTGAGAGTCCTCTCCCTCTATATTGAACATATTCATCAGCAATTTCTGCAGCTTCTAACACTGTGGAGGGGTTTTCTGCCACAAAAGGCTGCCTTTACCTTATCTGTAACTGCCTAAAACAATTGCCTCAGGGCCACCACACCAAACTGTTTTTCATAATCACCCTTCAACCTCCCCTTGTTATACATTTTCTTAGAAAAAAACTACATGTTTTATGTAAGTATTCCACACGAGTAACACTGTCAAACATTCTGAGTTTTGTGTACTTCAATTAATCAATTAAAAAATTGGGACAATCTTAAATCTTTGCTATACATTTTCTTAATTTTTATATAGCTTAACATCATCCATCAAGGTTTCCTGGTTAAGAGAAGAGTTGCCCATTTATTGGATGGAATACTGTGCATCCCACGTGGTTTCTCAAAGGTGGCAGGAACTTTTCTACACAATCAGTTTCTTTAAAAGTGGACAGACTTTCTACCACTCCCTTGTGTGGTGAGGGGTGTACTCATGGGCTGTGGCATCTCTATGTAAATCAATTTACTGATCCAGTAATTTAAATTTGAGTGTTTGAGCTTCCATCTGCCTTTTGTGTACCTTCCCCTCAGCATCTTCATTGACTTCGACTGCTGCTCTCTGTTCCATGTATCTTTAGTGAGCTCTCATCTCTGTTTCCTCCTCTGTCTTGACTACAGACTGCGTTGTGTCAGCCTTCCTCATCTGCAGTTCTGCCATCACGCTCTGGGACTTGAGTTCCTCCTGGGCCTTTAGAGCTGCAATTGGGCCAGTTCTTCTGTGTTGTCTGGAGCAGGATGGTTCCCTCTTTACCCTGGATAATGATCACAGCACTCATGATCAAAGTTCTCAGTTCCCATACTGGGGCTTTCTTTCTGTATGTTATTCCCCTCCGCAGACATAACTGTTCAAGGTCTTTTCCCACAAAATCATCATCTCTCCCCATGGTTCACTCTTAACCTTTAAAACTTTGGGTATCAAGTTTGAACTTAAACAGCGCTTGGGTTATGGCCTATAAAAGTAAGTGTACAGTTGTATTCAAATCCTGCCAGCTACACCAGTGTCAAGCTGTTCTGCAGTGGCCAAGACCAGGGGCATCAGAACAAATTTTATACTAGAGGTGCTGAGAGCCCTTTTATCAAACTGTGACGCTAGCTATCACGGAATCCGCTTCAAACGAGGGGTTGCAGCAGCACTGCCACAATTCAGAGTTCTAGCCCATGTGCCCAAGAGCATGAGTACCAACCTCAGGGCAGACTGGTAGGAAGTAGAGCACATACCCCAAGCTGGTTGTGAGTTCTGTACTTAGAATAACTAACCACTTATTCCCTATAAACTCCTCAGGCATTATAATAGTCTTAACATGGAATCGCAGACAGTCTCCTTGGGTACCTTGGTCTGTCTCACCACCCAGGTGAGCCAATCTTTGTGACATATGGACAATTGCATGTTGCATGAGAGCAATTCACAGGTTACTACCAGTACAAAAGGAACACTTACCCCATGTCAATTGTCATTTAGATTTCACACCACAGGCAACTCTTGTAGGCAATCCAATAGAAAACTAAAGATGCATTAAATAGGAAAAGGGAATTAATTATTTAAACGGCTAAAGCAGGTGAACATACATACACCAATGAGTTACCATCTTATGTCTTCGAGAACAACAAGAAGTCTTGTGGCACCTTATAGACTAACAGATATTTTGGAGAATAAACTTTCGTGGGCAAAGACCCGCTTCCTCAGATGTATCTGATGTATCTGATGAAGCGGGTCTTTGCCCACGAAAGCTTATGCTCCAAAATATCTGTCAGTCTATAAGGTGCCACAAGACTTCTTGTTGTTCTTGCAGTTACAGACGAACACTGCTACCTCTCTGATACTTGTCATCTTATATCTTTCACTCTGGGCATGAAATCCTGGCCCCATCAAATTTAAGTGATAGAACTCCCACTGATTCTAATCCAGGGTCAGGATTCTACCCTGTGTAGACAAGGCCAGTGAAAACACTTGAAGTTTTGTCCATTTCACTGAATTCAATGCCTAAGAAACACAGAAGACACATGACTTCTTTGCTGAAAATTCAGTATCCAAGCTTATTCTTCAATCAGAATCCACAACATGCTGATAAGATCCCCAGTAGAGTCTTTCACCCAAGTCATAGAAGATTGACGTTCCTAATATTGGTATATCCCCATTTCATTTCCTCACAACATCACTCGGTAGTTGACCTAGTCCTTAAAAAAAAAAAGAAAGAAATATTCTGAACATTTTTTACATTGATTTTGAGTTGAGGATGAAAGTCAGACTTTATTGGAAATAATTCTGCTATCCCCCCAGACTCCTAGGCTGTGCCTGCACTATGAGATAAATTCAAATTTATTAATACCAATTTTGTAATTCTGGAATTTATAAGTTCAAATTTGACCATCCTCACCTCACCATGTGCTTCTCACAAAGTCGACATTGCTGCCACATTCAGTTGGCAAACATTGACCTGCAGTAGTGCATTGTGGGAACCTATCCCAAAGTTCCCTCATCCCTGTAGCATTCTGGGCATGCTCACTAGTCTTTGAGATCATCTTCCCACATTGTGTTTTCCTTATTCCCCTCCCATGGTAAACAGATACCCATTTTGCCTGTTGGAAGGAAGGAAAAGTAGGGCATCCACAGAGATGGCAAAAAAGTTTACAGAAATGTCCTTCTTCTATAGCTAAGTTCTCAACTGGCCATCCACTGAGTGTCCCCCCTCCCATGATAGCATCCAATCCCTGAAAATAATACAGGGACCTAGACTGTATTCTCAAAGTTAGAAGAAAAAGAATAGAAAAGTCTAGGAAAAAAAATCACTTCCCTTTTCATTACACAGACATTGCCAACACAGGTGATGGCAGTGAAATATCCCTGAAAAGCTTGAAGAATGAGAAGGTAAGAAAGTTTTTCAAAAAAAGAGAGTTGCTGAGGGGAGAGTCTTTCTCCTTCCGGTGCATTATAAGGCTTCTGTGCTACGATTGTGTTCTCAACTGGCCATCCACTGAGTGTCCCCCTTCCCATCATTGCATCCGATCCCTGAAAATAATACAGGGGCTCAGAGTGTATTCTCAAAATTAGAAGAAAGAGAATAAAAAAGCCTAGGAAAAAAACATTTTTAACTGTCCCCTTCACTGCACAGATACTGTCAACATGAGAGATGGCAATAAAATATCATACACTGAACTTATAACGGAAACAGGAATCTCAACTAGCCATCCCTGCCCCCAGTGTTTCTGAGGGGGTCAAAGCATGAAGACAGATAGGAGATGTTAGCAAAAAGATTTTATAACCAAAATATCTAACAGCGGGTGTCTGCAATGGACAGTAAGTTCCCGAAAATATTTTTGGCGGGGTTTGAGGGGTGCTGTGGTCTGTGACTGTGGAACCACTTGGAATGTTGAAGTAGCTGAAATAGTCCCCTCGACTACCTTAGCCACCGAGGGAGACTTTCCCCCAGCAGCAGCAAGCCCCAGTGGTCCCATGCTATGGGCTTGGTGGGGGTGGTTTTCAGTGGGGAGGCAGTTGAAGTGGTACCCCCAACTATGTTAGGTGCCAGGGGAGACTGCCTCCCAGCAGCAGCAAGCCCCCAAGTATCTTAGCCACTGGGGAGAGAATTCTCCTCGGCATCTGCAATCCTCCAGATATCTTTCCCACCCTTGGAGCCTGAAACACGTGCAAGCCAGGACATGGTGCTGCCTGCCAGCATGGTCATCACCGAATGGCCCGCACATCCTTTATTGGGTCGGGGGCTACCCACGTGATGTGGCTGAGCATGGGAAAGACCCTGAATGTGTGGCGCCTGTGGGGGAGGGAAGGGACTTGAGCACAAATGTAAACCACTGAGAAGAAGCTTCTTGGCGTCTTATGCAAGCACGACCCCCACAACAGTCTTGCTGCCATGTAGTGCGGCAGGGCAGTGCATGGCTCCAGGCAGTGCAGAAAAAAATAACAAGTGTAGAACCAGAATCACAAACTCCCTGCAGAGGCTGTTTGTATTGGGTAGATGTGGTCACAGCACTAATCGCTAAGAAAGAAAGACATTTCTCAGGCTCTCATACCAACATGAGCCCACAGCCACAGGCTTGCTGCTCCTGCTTTGAAATTCATGGTCTTCCTGTTACCTAATTCCTGCACGCCTGGAAAACAGCAGCTAGCATGGAGCACTGTGGGGTATTGTAGGTTACATATGTGACACCTCTGGAGGCTAATAAATTCGATTTTAAGACATGGAGCTTCCACACTGGCATTTAATTGAATTTCTGAATTTGAACTTGACGCTGTACCTGTCAGATAAATGCAGGATTTTTAATCTCAAAATTAGTGGTCCCAAAATCGAGTGAATGGTATTTAAAGTTAAGACAGTCACGTGGTAATATCGAGCTAACTGCCTTAAATTCAAATTCATCTCATAGTGTAGACACAGCCCTAGCCTGGGTCAGGTGCAGTTTCTGGGTAAATGTACATTAATTACAAAAAATTAATAGGATTAAATTTTAAAGCACCATTTTCCATGGGCCAGACAGTCCCATGTTGTAATCACCTTTTAGAGACTGTCCTATACACTTAGCCAAACTAATGAAGTGCAGGGGGAGTTACATATGTAAGAGAGTGGAAGGACA
The DNA here is from genome assembly GCF_033958435.1 of Carettochelys insculpta. Classification (NCBI taxonomy): domain Eukaryota; kingdom Metazoa; phylum Chordata; order Testudines; family Carettochelyidae; genus Carettochelys; species Carettochelys insculpta. The sequence continues at coordinate 194,918,603 of NC_134139.1, forward strand.
ACTTGAGGGGGTGTAGCTGGGGCTGGATTTTCATGGTTTTGCACACCCTGATTAATAAAGATGTGAATGCACAGGCATGAAAAAAATAGCACAAACCCTATAGTATTTGGGTGACAATTTCTTGTTACCCTGGGCATTGGGAAGTGTGTGGATGTTGTGATCGAGGGTAAGTCTTTGCTGAAATCCACTACCCATGCTAAAAAATCAGTCACCTTATTCTAACAATGACTAAAGGAACTTCAGTAGCATAAGGAAAACAGTATTGTCCCTTAAGCCATTCTGTCCCTTTCTTTATTGCATTTTCTAGCTTCTGACTTCTCTTTCTCCAACTCCCTTCTGTGTGGGTTGATGAACCAGGCCTATGCAGCCAGGACAGCTGGGGTACCCACCCTGTTAGATACACCTTGTATACAGTAGCTAGCAGGGCTGTAAGTAGCAGGTCTGTCTTTGTTATGGAGGGATTAGTTATAAGATGCTCTTGGCCTGGAAGCCAGAGATCTGTGAGCTGGCTGAATTGCAGTCAGCAGGGAAATATATGCCGCTCACAGAGAGGGAAAAATCTAAAGGGACAGAAACTTCATGCCAGCTGCCTTAAAGCTCTCTGCCTCTTTCTCCCCTGGAGGGCAGGGCTCTGCAGCACACAGAAGTGGCTAACTTGGCTCTTAGGTACAGTCATTCCATTCAGTGCCAGGCTCCTGGTGAACGGGCCCTGGCAGCTTTTGCATCCTGCACACATGACTAGATCCATTGTTTACAGTCAAGGGCTGCGTCTACACGTGCACGCTACTTCGAAGTAGCGGCAGTAACTTCGAAATAGCGCCCGTCACGTCTACACGTGTTGGGCGCTATTTCGAAGTTGAAATCGACGTTAGGCGGCGAGACGTCGAAGTCGCTATCCCCATGAGCGGATGGGAATAGCGCCCTACTTCGACGTTCAACATCGAAGTAGGGATGTGTAGACGATCCGCGTCCCGCAACATCGAAATAGCGGGGTCCTCCATGGCGGCCATCAGCTGGGGGGTTGAGAGATACTCTCTCTCCAGCCCTTGCGGGGCTCTGTGGTCACCGTGGGCAGCAGCCCTTAGCCCAGGGCTTCTGGCTGCTGCTGCTGCAGCTGGGGGTCCGTGCTGTATATACAGGGTCTGCAACTAGTTGTTGGCTCTGTGTATCTTGCACTGTTTAATGAAAGTGTGTCTGGGAGGGGCCCTTTAAGGGAGCGGCTTGCTGTTGAGTCCGCCCCGTGACCCTGTCTGCAGCTGTGCCTGGCTCCCTTATTTCGATGTGTGCTACTTTGACGTGTAGACGTTCCCTCGTTGTGCCTATTTCGATGTTGGGCTGAGCAACGTCGAAGTTGAACATCGACGTTGCCAGCCCTGGAGGACGTGTAGACGTTATTCATCGAAATAGCCTATTTCGATGTCGCAACATCGAAATAAGCTATTTCGAAGTTGGGTGCACGTGTAGACGTAGCCAAGCTGTTAGATACAATCGCATGTGCTCTGATCCAACTGACAGAGACCAAAAACTACAAGAACTTTACCAAATATTCATAAACCTGAATTACCCACCAGGAGAAGTAAAAAAAAACAAATCAACAGGGCCAGACGCATACCCAGAAACCAGCTACTCCAAGATCAGCCCAAAAAAGCCAAGAACAGAACACCACTGGTCATCACCTACAGCCCCCAACTCAGACCACTGCAACGAATTATTAAAGACCTACCACCTATTCTTAATCAGGATGCTACACTCCAGAAGGCCCTAGGTGACATGCCTGTTCTCTCCTACGGACAACCTCCCAACCTCATGAGGATCCTTACTAACAGCCACAGTCTATAGCCCAGGAACACCAGTCCTGGAAACTTTCCCTGCAACAAAGCCCGCTGCCAGCTTTGTCCACATATCTTCTCTGGAAATACCATCACTGGACCTAACCAGGTTACTCACAGAATCACGGGCACTTTCTCATGCTCCTCTACTAACATCATATATGCCATCATGTGCCAACAATGCCCAGGTGCTTTGTATATTGGACAGACTTCTAACCCCCTTAGACAAAGGGTCAACGGGCACAAAACAGACATCAAAACACTCTAGATCCACAAACCAGTTAGTCAACATTTTAATGGAATGGGGCATTCTGTCAATGACCTCAAGGTATGTGTGTTACTGAAGAGAAATTATCGCTCCGTTTTAGAAAGAGAAGTGGACGAACTGACATTTATATTCAAATTCGGCACATTAACACATGGTTTAAATCGTGATGGGAACTTTCTGAGTCACTATAGGGGCTCATCTGCATACTTGACTCAATCTAATTCTTGATCTTCCCCCACCACCCCTCCACTCTCTGATTTGCTCACCTTGATTATCTTTTTCTGATTTGTCCTCCTTGCTTACTGTTTTTGGTTCTCTGTGTCTTAAATATTGAGTCTGTTCTGGTCTGGCTATGGCCTGAAGAAGTGGGTCTGTCCCACGAAAGCTCACCTAATAAACTATTTTGCTAGTCTTTTAAGTGCTGCTTGACTGCTTTTTGTTTTGGCAGCTTTTGGGAGGTGATGAGAAGTGAGCCGTGAGCTGTTGGGGGAGGGGAGAGAGGGAGCATTGACTGCACTGCAGAGAGCTCCTTAGCAGAACTGTGCTAGTGTAACTCCTCTCTCCCCAGCACAGCAGCAACAGCAAGAAGCAGGGAGAGGGTGTGTTTCCTGTTATTTGCAGGAGGGAGTATAAGCAATGTAATGATTATCCTTGCAACTTTCCCTACTATCTCCCCACATCCAGGGGGCTTCTGAGGATTTTTGGATCCTGTTGCAATTATTGAGGCCCTTATTGCCTTCTCTCTCCCTACATCACTCATGCATGTTCCTACTCCAGAGCTATTTCTATCTCTTCTTGCATTCTCCTCTGTGCCTCCTTTCCATGCACCCCTTATGCTCACTATTCCCTCCCTCTTCCACACCCAGTCACATCCTTGCTCTGCTCAAATCCCTCCTCAGAACTCAGAAATGCACCTGTGTGTGTGTGTGTGTGTGTGTCTTGGGAAGTGGGAGCACGCCATTTTCTTGTGATTGTTTCTAGAGAGTCTTAAACATGCCTGAGGCTTTATAGTCATAAAGATAAAGAAAAGGGCCCCTAGTCCTCTTTAACACTGGTGTCACAGAGTGGACAACCAAAATAAGGGCTCAAAATCTGAAGTTATGCAGAATAAACCATCTGAGCTTAACAGACTGTGCAGAGGTGGAGGGTGGAGCGTGCAGAATGGAGTGGAGGTATGTCCTTGTAAATCACAAGTTTGGCAGCTTCCTGCGAGAGAAGCTGAGCTGTTGAAACTGACAGCTGCATGTCAGAGTTCACTGTGATTTGCTTCTCTGGGACCACCTCAATGGATGTTGGTCTCTCTGGCAAAACTTCCAGAGTGCCCCCTGCTCTTTGCATGGGACCTCAGATCAGCTCTGCCCCCTGCATTCAGCTTGCTCCAGGGAGTATCAGGGTCTCACTGCCTCTCCAGGCAGTGTTGCAATAGGCAGGTCACCATCTGCTAGGCTGATGACTGCTACTCCTCAGCTTTCCCTCAGCAAAGGGAAGCGACAGTGTGGCAGAGTGTGGCGGGAGACAAAGAGCCTGTTTTAGAGAGAGGGGAAGCAGATACAAAGGTCAGAGGACAAATTCACTCCGCTGGTGTTCGAAGCCCTCTTGGCACCAGCTCTGCCATCCTCACCCCCTTCACACAAGAGTGCAGTGCAGGGACATGTCCTAAGCAGTGCAGAGAACCGAACTGGCCTGCAGCAGCCCCAGAATCAGGTGGACTGACAGCCCCCAAGAGGGGTACCAGTGCTGTACTACATACCGGCCCAAAGGCAGAGCTTGGCTTAGGCAGTGAGTATGGTAAGGAGCCTGTGACAGAATATGGACAGAAAACCCCAGGGACGAGTGGGGGAAGAAAGTCTAGGGGCACAATCAGGAGAGCATGGAGAAAGGTAGGACACTGAGCAGAGGAGACTGAAAAGGAGCTGGAACTGCAGCTGCAGGATAGAAAGAAAAATCTGGCACAGTAGGGGGAAGGGTTTGGGAAAGGAGTGAGGAGAAAGTAAAAGGTCCTGCTTTCTAATCCTAAAAGGGGGTGGGGTTGTACTTTGCTAAGGAGGGGAAGTGAGAGGGTGGGGCCCCTTTTCTTTCTTCTCTCCTTCCTCCCATCCCAAATGTCTAACCCAATCTCCAACCCATATCCACTTTGGAAACCTGGTCATCTTTGGGTAAGCTACTGGTGCACCCTGCCCACTGGGAGTCCCGCATATCAGGTCTCTTCCTGAATTTTGTTCAGAGCCATGCGAATCAAGGCCTGAAAAACAATAAGGATGATTACATTTCACTCAGCTGTGGCACAGGAGTGGACCGCGAACATGCTGATACCCCTGTTTGATTTTGGGCCTGAGTGAGAAATCTTTCTCTGTATCATCCTGAAGGTAGACAAATATTCTGGCACAAGTCTCTCTCTCTAGAGGTGTATTACTCCTGTTTCAACACAGTTTTAATCCTCTGGTAGAGAACCAAAGCTGCCAAAATAAAGAGACAAAAAAGTGCAGGACTGGAAGGCACCTTGAGAGGTCATGTAGCCCAGTCTCCTACACTCAAGGCACTACACTAAGTAATAACTAGACCATTCCTAGACGGTATTTGTCTAACCCATTCTTGAAGAATCTCCAGTGATGGTGTGACATTACCCCGGGTACAATATAGCCTGCTGAACAGCTGTGTCCACCTCCACTCTCAATTTTCCAAGATGAGGTGCCTTTCACATGGCTTCGTTAGAACAGCAACCAATCATGGCCTACTCATTCACAGCCTTTAGCTTGTAAATTACACCCAGCTGAGCTATATGAGTACCCCAGCTAGCCACTCTTGCAGAGAAAAATATTGTAGAAAAAACACCAGCAAATTACCAGTCTCAGACTTTTCCCAGGAATGTGTATTTTATACTGCTCCGTTCTTTTCTTCTGGGCATGTCAAACTCATAGAAAGTCCGGTGTTTCATTAATAGACAATGATATGCATAATCAGACAAGGTACGAAGGTACCTGAATCAGGTTTATAGTTAAACCAGGTACAGTAATAGTTGTCAGCACACTACCGAATCACTACGCATATGTACCTGCTTACAACAGACCAGTTCAGTCACTGCCAAAACTGTGACACTGACCCCTGGGCCACACAAAGAGTTAAGTCAAGGTCCTCCCCTCATTTATAGACTGAGACAAAAAATCTATGATACACATCTTAGGTGTCATGTTTGTTACCTTCCCTTGTACTTTCTTCCTGACATTTCAGACAAAGCATTCCTGTTCACCACCTGTTGTTGTGCTTTCACTTCTGCTGTTTTAGACATAACACTACTATTCATCACTTTTGTCAAACTGTTTTATTGTGTGCTAGGTTGGGTTGTCCTTATACTGTCTTGGTGGAATGTATTTATATGTTCCCTGTGTTTTATCAGTGCTGGCACTACTAGCGCTGGACACTGGCTTGCAGGCCAACATCTGCTTTGTATAGGGCCTGCCTGTTATTCACAGTATAACTACTGTGAGGCCCAGGCTTCAGGCTCTTTCTTTCTTCTACAGTTTGTCACCTGTGACTGCCATGGCTGGCTTTAGACCTAGCTTTTGCCTGCACACGATGGGTAGCACTTGATTAATAACAGTAGCTGCTTGGTTGTGTCAAAGGCCTGCTGTACAGATGAGCTTTCCATATATCAGTGTCTGCTGAAAATGGTTCCAGCTACACCAGGGCCATGATTAAAGAGCTGATTCCAGTCTGAGGGGACTGGAATTTGGAGGGTCAGATGATAGCTTACTACACACCTGGGCCTTATACATAGGCTAGAGCCTCACTACAGTGGCAGATCAACCTTCTCAGGGTCGATGTTGACCCCTGTACTCCTCATGAGAGGCAAGGAATAAGGAAGGTTGATGGGAGAAATGCCCCATTGACCTTCCACCTTGTGGACAGGCACTGAAGTCGACCATGGATAAATCAGTTTTAGCTACACAATTAGCATAGCTAAAACTGCATTTTGGTGGTTGACTGCTGTGTCTAGTCTAGACATAGCCAAAGACAGAGAAATCAGTAACAGAGAGGAAGCCGTGCTAGTCTATACACTATCAAAACAAAAAGCAGTCAACTAGCACTTTAAAGACTAGCAAAATGGTTTATCACGAAAGCTCACCTAATAAACCATTTTGCTAGTCTTTAAAGTGCTACTTGACTGCTTTTTGTTTTGACAGAGAAATCAGTGTGTGTGTGAAATCACAGAGAGTAAGCAGGCTCCCAACACCTAAACTCTGTATTTTCTTTTCTTGTGGCCTTTAGCTTAATGCTGAACACTACACAAAAAAGCAGTCCTGTAGTACTTTAAAGAGTAACAATATAATATATTAGGTGATGAACTTTTATGGGACAGATCTGGAAAATTCTTCAGATACACTTCCACTTCTTCAGGTCTGGAAAATTCTGATAAGCAGTAATGGAGATGAAGAGACTTTAACGCTAGCTTAATTTGGTGGACTACAAATGTCATCATGATGATAAAAGTAACTGCACTAATCTCATTAGAATGTCTATTGTTTAATATAATTACCAGATAATCCTGAATAGTAACAAAGAGGTAGCCATATTAGTCTGTACTCCAACAAAACAAAGCAACAGAAATGTAGCACTTTAAAGACTAACAAAATGATTTATTCGGTGATGAGCTTTCGTGGGACAGACCCACTTCTTCAGATCAATTTCATATCAATTTCCAATTTGTATTGGAAATGAAATTGCTCTGATGAAGTGGGTCTGTCCCATGAAAGCTCATCACCAAATAAATCATTTTGTTAAAGTGCTACATTTCAGATAATCCTGGCTACTTTTTGTGAGATTTTAAAGTCCTGATAGCCACAGCATGGATGAGACAAACTTGGTGCCTTACCTGTACTGGCTGTCCATGATTACTCCATATCCTTTTCCTCCTTGCCGCAACCTTCTGTCTCAGGACTTTGGCCGCACCCTTTACCCTGATCCATTCAGGCTGTGCCTCCATGCGTGGTTCCTTCATGGTTCCAGAATGCTGAAATCTCATGCCCTGAAAGGGTAAAGAAGGTTCTAGTTAGGAGATGGAAGTCTACCACAAATCCTTGTCCCTATAAGTGGACATGATTGTCTCAGTGGTTGGGCACTAATCATTCTAAGCCTCCTCACACCATGCCCTTTCCTGTCCTCCTGGACTACCTGCTGCACCTGCTTGAGTCAGGCCTAGCCCTCAGTACTGTCTGGGTTCATGCTGTGGTATTGGTGGTGTTCCACCAAGCGAAGGATAGGATTTCCTTCCTTACCCATCCCATGAGTCAGCAAAACACCTTTCCAACAGTATGTCCTCCAGTCCCTATTTGGGACCTTGACCATGTACTCAACTGCCTCATGAAACTACCCTTTGAACTCCTAGTGACGTGTTCCTGACACCATCTATCGATGAAAGTCTTGTTTTTAGTCACCATCACATCAGCCAGGAGGATTGGGGATGTTGCCACTCTTATGGCTGTTTACCAAGGATAGAGTCACTCTTTGCCCCCATCCTAAATTTCTGCCTAAGCTTCCCTCTCCATTTCTCATCAACGAACCTATCCACTTACCTGCGTTCTTTCCAGAGCCACACTCCGACCCTGCACATGCGACATGGCACATTCTGGATGTTTGTCAGGAGTTGGCTTTCTACATCAATCACATGGAGCTTTGGCACAAGTCTCTTGTGCTCTTCCTAATACTTTGCAGAGCAATCCAGGACCCTGCCCATTTCATCTCAATGACTATCTAAGTGGATCTCCACCTGTATTCACACATGCTATGCACTTCACCTCAAAGAGCTTCCAGGTGCTATCACCTCCCATTCTACCAGGGCTGTGTCTTCCACCACCATCCTTCTCCAGAATATACTCCTTACGGGCATATGCAAGGTAGTGGCTTGGACTTCTAGCTCATGCTCTTTTTCACACAACGTTCCAGATATGTGCCCACGTGTGTTCCACTTCCTATGGGTCATTCTCAGCTGCGACTGAACAGACTCCTCTCCCTATAGACAGATCAGATCCAAGAGATCTGTGATGGTCTGCGTGGGGGAGCATTTAGTGCAATGGCCAGTTCTGGGAACCTGGGAAGACAATGTGAGGTCACTGTATGCTAAGGCAGTCCATGGGGATGGGGTAGGGGTGTCCAGGTATTCAGGCTACATAGGGCAACATGATTTGCAAGGTCAGCACTGTGTGGTATACCTCACCCATTGCATCAAATGCCTCATCTACCATGTGGATGAAACCAGACAGTCACTATTCTCTGCAATGAAAATCTGACCAGCTACAAATGGTATTTAAATTTTGAGTGTCTTGCAAGTGAGAAGGGCAAGGAGCCAGTCACCTGGCTGAAGGACAGTGGGGTGCAAAATGCCGACCAGAGTGGCTGATTGGGAATTGTGGGACATTTTCTGGAGGACATAATCAATGACAAAACACTTTGAGGTGTCTAAAAGTGCAGGTTCCTAAACAACAAAGGGAGGGGAAAAGAAAAAATTCCCTCTTGGAGCTGGAAGTGTTTTGTCAATGAAAATGGCCAGCAAAAGTCGCATGGCAGTGTGAATGCTCATGCAGTTTTGTGTACAATAGGCACTTTTCCTTGATAAAACTTGCTTCTTTAGCCAAAGCCTAAGGCAGAGAATAGCATCTACCTTTAACAAGACTCTTAACAAATGGCTTAAACCAACAAGAAATGCTTCTCCCCTTACCCTTCTTGCAAGATATCAGAGAATTGTTTTTCTTATCTTGTTCATTATAGTTCGATTTAGTTACTAATTGTAGTATTTGGTGAGACAGAGTAATTGAACCATTGACTTATTGATTATATTTTAATTAAGCCTTAATCTGACTGTTGCATTGTATCATTGTAAATTAGGTTAGGACAGATGTTAGATTGGCTAGTGACCTATTTTGCTTGTTCTAGAACTGCTTTCTTATGCTTTTTAATAGATGTTTCAAAGATGCACTGAGCTCCTTTGTCTCTCAAAACTTCAACAGAGACAACTGACCTACATAGAAGATAATAGAGAAATAATTAAGAAACATTCTTGAGCCCATTCTACATTTTACTTACATATGAAATGCCCCATTTTCTCTCACGTTATTTGTGGAATTTCCTTCGAAGTCTTGCTTTATGGCCACGGTGTCTGTCACATGAGCCACTACCCATGTGTGGCTATTTGGCCAGATGAGTGTGGCTAGTTGGCTTGAACAATAAATCTGTTTTCTGAAAAATGTGGGTAGTTCACTATAGCAGCAACTATTAGGGTGTGTCTACACTAGGAACTAACTTTCAAGTTCAAAGTTAGGCACTACTTCGAAGTAGCCAGCAGAGAGTCTACACACATTTTCTCTTGCTTAGATCTTCAAAGTAGGGAGCCCAACTTCAAAGTCCTTACTCCACTCCTGGGAATGGAGTAGTGCCCTACCTCGAAGTTTAACTTTGAAGCAGGGTGTGTGTAGATGTTTAACTTCAAAGTTGCTTACTTCGAAGTTATTTTTGTATTGTAGACACAACATTAGAGTGGCTACTACTTTAGAACTGACTGGACACCCCTCTGAGACAGTGTCAGCATAAGCCTACCAGCTCAAGTCCCATGGGTTTGAAGGTGGAGGAGGACAAAACCAGGGAATGTGTCCATCCTCATTGTCTCAAACCTCCAGCATTCCCCTCGTAAGCTTCACAAGGGATTCTGGGGAGCTGGAGAAAGGGAAAACAATGCTTAAAGAACGTCAAAAAATGAGCGGTGAGGGGACAGGTCCCGACCAGGGAGTCAGGAGACACAAGTTCTGTTTTCAGCCCTGCCAGGGGCCTTAGGAAAAGACACTTTGTACCTCTTTTCCCATCAGTAAAGCAGGGCTAATGCTTATCTCTCTTTGTGAAGCACTTTGAGATCCCTGGGTGGAAAGTGCTACACAACCACTAAGAATTTTTTTTTATTATTATTATTTTCATGAGACATGTGAGTGAGAAATGGCAATTAAATATGTCATGATGCATGTTCTTAGATAACCCATGTATGGGAATTACAGTCTGAAACAAGAAACAGTTGATATGAAATTAGGAATATCATGATGTAGGTGTGTAACCCATACACCTAAGTGTGGTTAACTGTCCCATGTAGTGATACCTAGAGCACTTCACAGGAAAAAAATAAGTGTCCTCTACAGCCTAAGTTGGGTGGCAGCTAGCCTCTAGCTCAAACTGTAGATATGCCTGCACTAAGATCCCAGGTTTCATAAAATCATAGAATAATAGAATACTAGGACTGGAAGGGACCTCGAGAGGCTATCGAGTCCAGTCTCCTGCCCTAATGGCAGGACCAAGTACTGTCTAAACCATCCCTGATAGACATCTATCTAACCTGTCCTTAGATATCTCCAGCGATAGAGATTCCACAACCTCCCTTGGCAATTTATTCCACCGTTTGACCACCCTGACAGTTAGGAACTTTTTCCTAATAGCCAACCTAAACCTCCCTTGCTGTAGTTTAAGTCCGTTGCCCCTTGTTCTATCCTCAGAGGCCAAAAAGAACAAGTTTTCTCCCTCCTCCTTATGATACCCTTTTAGGTACCTGAAAACCATTATCATGTCTCCCTTCAATGTTCTCTTTTCCAAACTATCCAAGCCAAATTCTTTCAGCCTTTCTTCATAGGTCACATTCTCTAGACCTTTAATCATTCTTGTCACTCTTTTCTGGATCCTCTCTAATTTCTCCACATCTTTCTTGAACTGCGGTGCCCAGAACTGGACACAATACTCCAGGTGAGGCCTAACCAGCGCAGAGCAGAGTGGAAGAATGACTCTCGTGTCTTGTTCACAACACACCTGTTAATGCATCCCAAAATCATGTTTGCTTTTTTTGCAACAGCATCACACTGTTGACTCATATTTAGCTTGTGGTCCACTATAACCCCTAGATCCCTTTCTGCTGTAGTCATTCCTAGACAGTCTCTCCCCATTCTGTATGTGTGAAACTGATTGTTCCTTCCCAAATGGACCACTTTGCATTTGTCCTTATTAAACTTCATCTTGTTTACCTCAGACCATTTCTCCAATTTATCCAGATCATTTTGAATTATGATCCTATCCTCCAAAGCAGTTGCAACCCCTCCCAGCTTGGTATCGTCTGCAAACATAATAAGTGTACTTTCTGTGCCAATATCTAAATCGTTGGTGAAGATATTGAACAGAACCAGTCCTAAAACAGACCCCTGCAACACCCCACTTGTTATACCTTTCCAGCAGGATTGAGAACTGTTAAGAACTACTCTCTGAGTATGGTTATCCAGCCAGTTATGCACCCATTTTATAGTAGCCTCATTTAAATTGTATTTGCCTAGTTTTTTTATAAGAATATCATGTGAGACCGTATCAAATGCTTTACTAAAGTCTAGGTATACCACATCTACCGCTTCTCCCCTATCCACAAGGCTCATTATCCTATCAAAGAAAGCGATCGAATTGGTTTGACATGATTTGTTCTTTACAAATCCATGCTGGCTGTTCCCTATCACCTTATCACCTTCCAAGTGCTTGCAGATGATTTCTTTAAATACCTGCTCCATTATCTTTCCTGGCACAGAAGTTAAGCTGACTGGCCTGTAGTTTCTGGGGTTATTCTTATTCCCCTTTTTATAGATGGGCACTATATTTGCCTTTTTCCAGTCTTCTGGAATCTCTCCTTTCTCCTATGGGCAGTTACAGGTGCATGCTAGAAATAGACATTAGCAAAGGCTTTTGGAAGGATGGTTGCAAGAGATCTAGGACCAAACCTCATCTTTGCCATAGACCTCCTGTATCAATTTGGGCAAGTCACTTATGCTCTCTACCTCTGTTCGTCATCTGTAAAATGGGAAGAACAGCATTGCCTTTCCCCTCCAACCACCTTTGTCTTGACTGCAAGCATTGACTCTCTATTACTCTGTGCTGAAACAGCACTAGAGTTCAGTGGAACCCTGATCTTACCTGGAACTTGTCAACAAGTACCAGAGTTTAAATAAATAGTAATAAAAACGTGGAACCATTTCCCAAGGGCAGTGATGGAAGCCTCATTGTTTGCATCCTTCAAAAGCAGACAGGATCAAGCACTTCATTCTGTCTGAAACAGTTTTTCATTGTCAAGAAGGAGGCAGAGAAGATGCCTTTAAAGGTGCTCGTCATCTCTGATTTCTATAATTCCATGTGAAGGATCTCTCTATATTTTGATGACATATGGGCTGGTATATCCTACAGTACATTAATGTAACAAACAGCCATTATGTTCCATTTTATGGAAAAATACTGTATAGCATGATTAATTTGTGCCTGTTCTTTCTCCAAAACATTACCTTTCACTGAAAGATAGCTTCCAAAAGTTTCCAGTAACCTTGCAGTTCATGTTGCATAGTAAATCAATGGAATCTGAATTACAATGCCTTATCTATGGTGCTGGAGTGTCCTGCTGTGACAGAAAACATTTACATATCAACACAGCATATATATTATTATATATGACATTTGTCCCCAGCTGTTTTAAAAATGTAAGGAAGATTTGTAAGTGTGCTGGCCCCTCTGATGTTTCTGGCCTCTGCATTGCTAACTCCTTAAATATCGCTTTGGAACCTTACCCTGTGTGGTTATTTGTGAATTCTGGGTCTCATCCTCCTCAGAAAGATAAAATAAAATAGTATTAAAAAGCTGATCTGAAATGCTACAAACAAAGATATTCAGAGCCAAGATTGAAACAGCTGCCTTAACTTGCCCCTTGGTGTCCTGCTTTTCTTGCTCATATGACATTTGTTGGGGTAGCCTTGGGTGGTTTTAGAAGCTGTTATGCAATTGCAGTTTGAATCCCTGCCACATGGCCATGCCCTGTTGCAAGTTTCTGTACAGGAAGAATACATCTTCTGCAGGCCACAGGCGCAACAACTCTGTATGTGACTGAGTTTCAGCCTTCTCTCTGAATTCCTGACACAGAAACAACACCAGGGAGCACACTTTTGGTTCAGGAAGGCTGCTCTCTCTTGCTTTGTGGACTCGATCAATTGATTGATTTTTATAGGAGTCAGAAAGAATCATTATGCTTACCTAGTCTGACCTCCTACATAGAACAGGCAATATAATTTAATTCAGTGATTCCTATATGTAGCCCAATTGCTTCTGGAAGTAGCTCATATCGGATGCTTTAGAAGCTTCAAATCTTCTGGCTGTTTGCTGCCACGTGGGTGGGTGGGAAAGGGTAATGTCCTGAGATACGTGATTGATCAGTTCATGCTTTGAAGAATCCAGAGAATAGTCACAGAGGTTTCAGTTCTGACTGCTATAAAATGTCTTGTGTCCAAATTGCTTTAGAATTTTGTATTTGTTTTAGACATGAGAGAAACAAAATCACAAATCTGTCACTTGAGTTTATTAATGTGTAGGCACATTTTCAGAAGTGTTATTTGGAACTTGGTGCATGTTTACAGCCTTCTTGATGAATTAGATTATTACTGCTGGGACCTTTTCAAAATCACCCTTCTGAGGCATCTTGAGTTTGAATTTAGGACTGGATCCATCCACCAATGAAGTCAGTGGAAGTTTGCCATTGAGTAGGAACAGGGTCCTTTGGAACTACCCAGACAGAGATCTTTCAGAAGTCTTTGATGCTAAGAATGGAAGCAAATGAAATGGGAAAGATGACTGTATGTGATCTAACTCTGTCTTTGAATTACACAAACTTCTGATTGGGTTACACTGATGTATATCAGTTCACAGATTCTGATCTCAGTTACATCAGTGTAAACTTAGAGTAATTGTATGAAGCTCAGTGGAGTCACTCCAGATATACATCTGGGCAAATGAGATCAGAATCAGGACCTAGTTTTCTGTAAATATTTCTTTTTTAGTTTTCAGAGCAATGTCAGAGTGGCAGGACCCCACAGACGTCCCAGAAATTGATCTTCTTTTCAAATTAGTCATGCATCAGGGACTGGATATATTTTGTTGGTGGTTATTTTAAATCTGGAAAATATCTCATCATCTTCTGTGAGTGAGGTGCTTACATGTTACATGTTAGTTCTGAAACATCTGGGACTATGACGAATATTCTGGCAGTCTCTTAATTGCAGCATGGAATGGCAATTGGATCTACAGGTTGAACCTCCCTCATCTGGCACCTTTGGAAGCTGATCAGTACCAAATAAGAGAATTTGCCAAACGGTGAGGAGTCTATGTTGTCCAGCAGCATTATCAACACTTGCACTGCTTACTGTGCTCTTAGAAGACTGGGCTCTTAGGAGTAAATTGCAGCTAAATAACAGCTGAGAACACTGAAAGCTAGGATTGGTGGCTGTAAACAAACTTTATGGGATCACGGGAAAATGGCCACACCCATGATAAGTGATCATCCAGCTAAGTAAAATCATTCCAGATTACAGAAGTTGCTGGATGAGAGAGTTACAGATCAGAGAGATTCAACCTGTACTATGCTTAAATAACAGTCATTGCAGAGATTAGTGTCTTGATCCAAAGCCCAATAAGCGAATGGAGAGCATCCTATTGACTGCAGAGTGCTTTAATCAGTATGTATATTTATAAAACTCAGCAAAACACTATGTCTCTTTAACTCTTAATAACCACATGCTCCTCTTTCTCTTTTCTTTCCAGGATGGAAGGAGCAGTTTTATTGGGCACCAGCTTGGTGGAGTCATGGAGGTGCCAAACAGCAAAGACCAGCGAGTGAAATCAGCCAGAGCCATCCAGATCACCTACTACCTCCAAACCTACGGCTCCATTGCCCAGGACCTCATCGGTGAAAAATGGGAGAGTGAGTTCTGTAAACTGATGCACAAGCTGCAGCTGAATCACCAAGATCTGCAGCTCTACTCACTGGCATCCTTTAGCCTGTGGAAGGACTTCCACCAGACCAGCATCCTGGCCAGGGGCAAAGTCTTAGTGAGCCTGATGCTTGTTCTACTGACTGCTACTCTCTCGAGCTCCATGAAGGACTGCCTGCGTGGCAAACCTTTCCTTGGACTACTGGGAGTGCTCACAATATGCATCTCCAGCATCACTGCGGCAGGGATATTTTTCATTACCGATGGAAAATATAACTCTACACTGCTGGGAATTCCCTTCCTTGCAATGGGTAATTATTTACCTTCAGAGTAATGCGATTAGCACAAAGTATTGACAGGATTGTAAATTACCTTTCAGAATGTAAAGTGCAGCTGTTACTTTCAGTGAAAGTCTCTAGATCCTTTTTGTCATGTTAAACTGATCCGTCCACTGTCAAAACAATTACATTTGATGAAAATCCCTAACAAAACAAAGTTACAAGCAAAATGGACACCAAAAGACCAAATTAATTTGTTGCAAGCTCAGCTAAAAGGAAATCAGCAACTGTATTAATCCCTGTTAAAAAACAAAGGAGAAAATGTTGAAAACTAGTCAGCTCAGCACAGAAAATGGGCAGGTGTTGACATGTCCTTGATGCAGGGCCAGTAGCGACTGTGGGGAGGGGCAAAGAAAATAAGTGTGTGTAGCACTCGCTTTGGGGAGTTTTTCTCTATCGTTTGTGTGGGAGGTGGAGGGATGGCTTGGTTCATGGATGAAACTGAAAGGCTTTATCTTGGAGAGGTGAAGTTTTCGTATGGCTGTAAGGGCCTGTCATATCTGTAGACCATAGTGCCCTGCAGATTTGCTGATGAGGGGAGTAGAGGGGGAAAATGCAACAGGGCCCAGTGATTCAAAGGGATCTGGAGCTCCTGGCTGCCGGTGCTGCTATTGCAACAGCAGCCAGAGCCCTGGGTCCCTTTGAAATGCCACAGGAGCCCCATTCTGCATGGCTCTGAGAGCCAGGGTTGAGGACCCAGTGCTGTGCTTCAGGTGGCTCTACAAGGTGATTGCCCTCAGCCACACCCCTTCTGCCCAAGGCTCCACCCCTTCTGGGGAGACAGAGCCACACCCACTGCACCTTGCCCCTGGGGGCTGTCAATCCTGCTGATCCACTGGTTTGTGAAGGTTAGAGACCATCTACGTTGATTTGCTTGGGCTGCACCATGAGGCAGAAAAGAACAAATGACTGGACCCATTTGTGGAGGAAATTGTTTTCCCTCAGTACTTTAAGCATATCTCAGTTGCATTAATTTAACTGTTTGATTGCACGAGTCCAGGCTGGGAGCGTATGCTGGAGCATGAGATAAAGTAGTTATTCACAAAGATGCTGCCACCTCTTTTCTCCGTGAAGTTAATTAGAAGAAAAGTTGTGTCATCCTGTGTTGTGTCATCTACACACTTGTGTCATCTAAACACTTGTGTTCCCCTCAGCCTAGGTCTCAGTGGAAGGAGATTGGACCACCTTGAAAGGGTCCATGCTGCCTTTTGGATCTGAAAGAAATCATGCTGGGGGGAGGGGAGAATGTTTTATTCCATTCTCTTCCAGTGAGTTTCTTAATCTGTGCCCATTGTGATGGTAGCTGGGTTGAAAGTCCATGTGTGCGCATGTAACAGACTGGAGGGTACCAGCTGGAGGGGAAGCATATATTTCTTCCTGTTGTGCAGTGTGGGTGTAGTTCTGCAGTAAGGGGCAAAGCTCTTCCTTTGTCCTCTTGCTGTAGGAGTGGGACAGCTGAAGGTGCTGACATACAGGAAAGAAGGCAGTTTGGAGTGTCGGAGTGTGGTGCTGAAATTGGGAGGAGGATCAGAAGAATGGCCCCTGGGGGTAGAGGAGAATGGAATCCATGCTGCTTGACAGGAAATCAGAATGGACTTTTGGGAAAAGGGAGTGTAGAACTGGGAGCGGGATGGGGAGCCAGGAGCAGCCCAGTACAAAAGGTGCTGAGTTGTGAGAGGGACAGTCACTTTCTCTTTAGGTAGCGTGGAAGGTGAAAGGCGCCTGCCCCCATTATAGCTCTGCCTTTTTTTTTGTTTTGTTTTGTTTTGTTTTTAAGTGTAGAGCTCCCATGTTCACTCCTGGCAGATGGCATCTGAGTTGCTTTGTAGTCCTCTGGATTAAGTGCTTTAGGCGAGTTCAAAAATTGTGTTACCGGATATGGCCACAACAGGGGGACAAATTCTAACATTGAACTGAGATTATGTTACAAATATGTTAGTTTACCATCAAGAGTGTGAGAAAGAACTGTTATTTTTGCTAGCCGGAGAGGAAATGTAATTTTTTTTTTGTCTCTTTGCAGTATGTTGGAGCTCACTGCTACCAGAAAAAATCTTTCTTTGAAATTGCAGGAAATATTCTAGGGGATAACATTGTACTTGCTTTGGGCTGGGAGGAACTAAATAAATAACCTTTTATGTATATTTCATGCAATGATTTTCAAGAGGTTTTCAGTCATCATTAGAAGAATGTGCATATGTCTCTGAGAGTTGCAGTAGGTGCATTTTTGTTCTTTGCTTTTTTTGTTTTTTTTTCTTTTTGTTTTTTGTTTTTACAGAGCGATAAACTGAAAGAGAATTGTGATTTACCCAAGGTCACGTGGGGATCTGCTTCTGCAGGCACATGTCCTTTACTCCCATTAATGACAGTGCTGGCTGGTGATACAAAACACTTGTCAGCAGATACCCAGAACCATTCAGGACTGGGCACATAAGAAGCCAATGACAGTGCTTTGAACAGAACCCAGCAGTTCTATTTCACATTCCTGAGCTCTAACCATTTAGATCTGTTCCTGTATGGTCTCTTAGGTAGACCAGTGTGCCAACTGTGTTTCCCAAGAGTGGCATATGTGTATTAGAGCATTAGTCCTGCCTGTGATTTGGCCCCTTCAGAATCATAGAATCACAGAATCATAGGGCTGGAAGGGACCTCAGGAGGTCATCTAGGCCAGCCCCCTGCTTCAAGCAGGATCAACCCCCACTAACTCATCACAGCCAGGACCTTGTCAAGCCATGACTTAAAAACCTCAAGGGATGGAGAATCCACCACCCCACTAGGCAGCGCATTCCAATGCTTCACTACCCTCCTGGTGAAATAGTTTTTCCTAATATCCAACCTATACCTCTCCCTCTGTAACTTCAGACCACTACTCCTTGTTCCGCCATCTGACACCACTGAGAACAGTTTCTCACCCTCCTCTTTAGAGCTCCTCTTCAGACAGTTGAAAGCTGCTATTAAATCACCCCTAAATCTTCTCTTCTGTAAATTAACAAGCCCTAATCCCTCAGCCTATCCTCATAGGTCTTGTGCTCCAGACCCTTAAGCATTTTTGTTGCCCTCCACTGAACCTGCTCCAGCATATCCACATCCTTTTTATACTGGGAGGCCCAAAAATGGACACAATATTCCAGATGTGGCCTCACCAGTGCCGAATAGAGAGGAACAACCACTTCTCTAGATCTGCTCGAAATGCTCCTCCTAATGCAAGCTATTATGCCGTTGGCCTTCTTGGCTACAAGGGCACACTGCTTACTCATATCCAACCTTTCATCCACCATAACCCCTAGGTCTCTTTCCATCATACTGCTGCTGAACCAGTTGGTCCCCAGCCTATAACAGTGCTTAGGATTCTTCCACCACAGGTTCAGGACTCTACACTTCTCCTTGTTGAACCGCATCAGATTTCTTTTGGCCCAATCCTCCAATTTATCCCGGTCACTCTGGATTCTCTCTCTACCCTCCAACTTATCTACCGCTCCCCCTAGTTTTGTGTCATCTTCAAACTTGCTGAGGGTGCAATCCAGTCCCTCATTCAGGTCATTAATAAAGATGTTGAACAATACCAGCCCCAGAACCGAGCCTTGCAGCACTCCCCTTGAAACCAACCACCATCTAGATATTAAGCCATTGACCACTACCCGTTGGGACTAGCCATCAAGCCAGCTTTCTATCCATCTTATAGTCCAAGGATCCAATGTTTTGTTAACTTATGGACAAGAATGTTGTGGAAGATTGTATCAAAAGGTTTGCTGAAGTCAAGGTATATTGCATCCACTGACTTCCCCATTTCCGTAGAGCCTGTCACCTTGTCCTAGAAGCTAATCAGATTGGTCAGGCAGGACTTGCCCTGGTGAATCCATGTTGGTTATGATCACTTCCCCTTTTCCCGTCCATTATTTTCCCAGGGACTGAGGTGAGGCTGACTGGTCTATAGTTCCCTGGATTGTCTTTCTTTCCCTTTTTAAAGACGGGTACTACATTTGCCTTTTTTCCAGTCATCTGAGATCTCTCCCAGTCTCCAAGAATCTTCAAACATAATGGCCAAAGATTCAGCAATAACATCTGTCAATTCCCTCACTACTCTTGGGTTCTCATGACTAACAGCTCCTACTCTCACTTTTGGTTCCCCACAGCCTCCTTCTCTTCTGTTATGTTCTGCACTCATCTATTTAAGATCTGAATTTGAAGACCCTTGGTATAGAAAGACTCCTGTTGATTTCAAGAGGGTTTGGGTCAAACACTTAAACCATAGAAAGGGATGGTCTTCTGTTATATTGTTTAAATAGCACCCAGCATAATAAAATCTTGCCCCAGATAATAGAAATATATAACACAGATTGAACCTCTCTTGTCCATCACACTTGGGACCTGAACATTGTGAATGAGAGTATTTGCTTGACCACGGGAGGTCAATAATGTCTAGCACATTGTCAACACTTCCACAACTTACTGGGCTCTTAGAAGACATCTAGGGGTGATTTACAGCTAAATAACAGCACAATACACTGAGAACCAGGACTGATGGCTATAAACAAACTTTATGGAAACTTGGCCACACCCATGATGAGAGGTCATCCAGCTAACTAAAATCATGTGGGATTACAGATGTTACTGCATGAGAGGGTGCCAGACTAGAGACGTTCAACCTATGCTGACAAATAACAACATTAAAAATTTGTTATTTCAGTTACAAAAGTCAAGGATTTAAGCATTCAGAAACACTGGATATATGATTACTCATGCAAATTTATTTTGCCCCTGTTTTGCAGCTAACATGTGCACTGAATGAAGCAGGGGTCCCGTGCATTTAAATACATTTTCAAAAGCATGTGAACATGTACTTTATGACTTTGTCAGGATGCATAAACATGGGGGCTGAATTAATGGCTGCAGGTTTTTTTACTATATCAGATAATGTTCTTGGAACAGATTGGATTTTACTGGAATTTATTATGAGTTTTAAGGGAAAAAGGGAAAAAGCTTACCAAGTATGTCTGTAATTGTACCAGATACGACATCATCAGCGAGGTTTCAGCCTTGACCCTGCAGAACAGACCACTACTTGAGCTGCAGGACTTACAACACTAACAATTAGCAAGAAAGGTTGCTATCTCGGCAGGGAGAATCCTCCTCCGTGCAGTGTCGAAGACATGGAAGTGGAAATTGGGATGATGGGGCCATGTGGCAGGTGTGATGGGGGAAGCCCAGTACAACCTGACGTGTCCACACATGACTTCCTACCATTACAGTGCTTCTGGCAGTTTATTGATGGTTCTCCTTCTACAGTATCTGCTGCTGCTTCTTTGGAGGCAGACTTGACCTGACTTTTTAAATTGCTTATGTCCATTTAGTACTCTGGCAGGCTGCCAAGATTTCCCTAAGTCCCGCAAAAGGGAGAAGGGACATGGTGGTTGTTAACTGTTTATATCTCAGCCAGACCTAAACAGAATTTCCTGGGCGAAGAAAAGGTGCTTCTTTAGCCCAAAGGCCTTCCAGTTGCTGGATTTCAAAGTCCTGCTGCAAACCACAGACATAGCTGATCTCAAAAACTTTTCAAGATTCATATAATGGAAAATGGTAAGCAAACTAAATAGAGTATCACCACGAGCTCTCCCTGTAATAAAAAGGCTCTGCAAAAGTGTAGTTTATTGGACAGAGCTCACAGAGCTCTTGGTTTCTGGGTTTTCTTAACTGCTGTATTCATCAGAAACACACAGCTCAGTGAAACCAGAATTTGGGACTCTTCTGCCTAGGCTGTGATTATGACTTGACTTTGAGACAATCCATTACCAGCTCTGAAGGGGGTCAGCAGATGTTTGAGTGAAAATTGAATACTTGAGGCAGGATTTTGGATTGTCTCTGATTTTTAGCTATTGTCTCCAAATCTGGATTGTAGCTTGTCTTGAGGGTGATTTATTTATGGGGTAATGCACCAGAAAATCCTCAAGAGATGGGTAGCATGTCGAAACACCAGGTACCTGTTATGTGCCTAAAGAAAGTTCAGTTAGATTTTCACATTTTTCTTTTCAGGTGTAGCTTCCTAACTCACAATGTAATTTCAAATTGTCACATGCATACCAGAGACGTGCTTTTCCACATCTAATTATTGCAAATTAATATAGCCAGATGGTTAAGGACATGATTTAGTCATTATGACCTCCCTCATATTGTTCTTAATGCATGTGGACCAGATTGCCATAAATGGAGCTAGATCAGCAGACAGCTGCTCAGGATTTGATCCTGTTGTGTGTGTGTGTGTGTGTTTTTAATTCACATACTTTAACTACGTCATTTAAAGGTACTTATTCTCAGTCAAATAGTGAACTTTACTGTTATATGGATTAATGGCAATTACAGGTGTCAATACCTACAACTAGATACAACTTCAATATACTACAGGTTGAACCGCTCACGTCCAGCATTCTCAGGACCTGACTGGTGCTGGACAAGAGAATTTGCTGGACCACAAAAGGTCAATATTGTTTAGCATGTTATCAACATTTCCCTTGCTTATTAGGCTCTTAGAAGACATTTGGGGTAAATTACAGCTAAATGAAAGCACAGAACACTAAGAGCCAGGACTGGTGGCTGTAAACAGACTTTATGGGACCACAGGAAACCTTGCCACACCCGTGATAAGTGGTTGTGTGGCTAACTAAAATCATGCCGGAGTATGGATGTTGCAGGATGAGACAGTTCTGGGTTAAAGAGGTTCAACCTGTAGTGTAATTACACTTAGGCTGTGTCTAGACTAGCCCCCAGCTTTGAAAGGGGCATGGTAATTAGGGTGTCAGGAGATTACTAATGAAGTGCTACAGTGCATGTGCAGCACTCCATTAGGCTAAATTTCCCCCGCGACAACTTTGAAGTGTCAAATTTAGAAGTGCCAGCATGCGTGTAGCCGCGGGTCAGCCACAGGCACTTCGAAGTCCCTTTACTCCTCAAACCTCTCTAGTTTAGACACAGACAAAATTTTGAAGAGTAAAGGGACTTCAAAGTAGCGGAGGCACTTTGAAGTGCCCGTGGCTGACCCACGGCTACACACAAGCCGGCACACCCTGATTACCAGGCCCCCTTCGAAGCTGGGGGCTAGTCTAGACATGGCCTTACTGTATAATAATGTATCACTGTTTCTTAGGGAGTGTCAAAGTCCACAGTGAGCTGCATTTGATTCCTCAGGCTGACGTGGTTAAGGCTTGTTAGTTTCTGTAGCCAGTGACTCCCGAGGGAGGGACACGGCTAGCCGTGTGTCTGTACACTTTGTACTTTTTCAACCCAAAGGGTCAGTTATACATTTCCAGGGAGCCTTCTTGTATAAGAGTGAGTGAAAAGTGACTCTCCCTGATGTGCATCTAAGCCCCCTGTACTACTCAGCCACCACCAAACTGAATAGAAACGTTTCCCTTCTCGCCCTCCATATGTCTCATTCATGTCACTTGTAAGATCCCCAGGGCAGAGGCTGTTTCTTACTATGTGTGTGTTGTATCAAGAAAATGGGGCTCTGTTTTCAGATAGATGATGCGATCATTAATAGACAGAAGGGGCTCAGCAACCCTTTGGTGTAGTATATCATACCTGAGGGCAGAAGAAGAAATCTTGAGATCTGGAGAAGGGCTGTGTCTAAACTGGAGAGGTTTTGGTTTTTCCTAATGTTTCTCCCCATTGCTACCATTAACTTAGCTCCTCCAGCTTCAGGGAAGCTAAAAGGAGCACAAGTTTAGCCACAACTCCAGGAAGCTGCTACAGTTTTAAATATTATGTTGCTTAATCTTTCTCAGGTCAGGTCTAGAGTCCCCAGTTGTTAAAATCAGATGAGTGGTTTGTCTGGACCTGTGCTACCACCAACACAGGTGTAACAGGAAGTATTAGGAAAAAAAATCTCAGTGGCAAACAGGCCTTTAACACCATTTTAAGTTTCAAATATAAATCTGAGGGCTAAGGGGCGTAAGAGCTATAGTTTATCTGTACTTCACATATCACAGTATTTCTTAACTTTATTTCAAGGAAGAGACTTTCTGAACTTAATTGAAACTCATGTTGTTGCAAGGAGCACCACTCGTTTTTTGTCTTTGTCTTTTTGGTGCAGAATCCAAGCAAAACCAACTTGCCTTGCATATAATATGATCCCCCACTCTCACAGGCTTTGCCTGACTGGCCAGTCCTCTCCTACAGACAGCCGCCCAACCTGAAGAAAATACACAGCAGCAGCCACAGCACACATCAGAAACACTGCCACAGGAAACTATCCCTGCAACAAACCCTATTGCGAACTCTGTCCACATATCTATACAAGCAACAACATCACAGGACCTAACCATATCAGCCACTTCATCAAGGGCTCACACACCAGCCCAGCCACTAATGTAATATATGCCATCATGTGCCAGCAATGCCCCTCTGTCACGTACATTGGACAAACCAGACAGTCTCTGCGCAAAAGGATGAATGAACATAAATGTGACATCAGGAATGTGAAGACACATAAACCTGTAGGAACACTTTAATCTCCCTGAGGCATTCAATAAAGGATTTTAAAATAACCATTCTTCTACAAAAGAATTTTATCACAAGATTACAGAGGGAGACATCTGAATTGGAATTCATTTACATATTTGACACTTTTAACCTTGGTCTGGAAAGAGATCTTAACTATCCCATGCATCATAAGGGAAATTTTGCCACCTTTGATATTCAGAGGAATGAGACAGCCTACTTAATTCTCTTCATTAACTGGTCCTGCTTGTGACAGGTAACCTTTCTATTCTCCCCCTTCCCCTGCCACGTAAACCCAGGATTCTGTTTTTTCTCTCCATTTTTCATCGAAGGAAGTGGGCTTTGCTCATGAATGCTCATAACCTAAAACATTTATTAGTCTCTAAAACTGTGTCTACATGACAAAATTCTGTCTATAGAAGAGGCCTTCTGCTGGCAAAACTAGGGAATGTCCACACTACAAATGTGTTCTGTCTAGAATCCATTGATAGGATGCAGCCTTTTTCCTGGCAGTTATGTCTTGAAAGTTTGAGACATAGAGCCTCCGTAGATGTGCCAGTGCGTGAGCCCCTGACTGGATTAGGTCCTGTGATGCTATTGCTTGTGTAGATATGTGGACCGCGTTGGCAATAGGGTTTGTTGCAGGGATAGTTTCTGGTGTATGGTGTGGCTGCTGCTGTGTATTTTCTTGAGTTTGGGTGGCTCTCTGTAGGAGAGGACTGGTCTGTCACCCAAGATCTGGGAGTGTGGGATCATTTTCCAATATAGGTTGGAAATAGGCAATGATGTGCTGAAGGGGCTTAAGCTAGGAGCTGTAGGTGATGACAAATGGTGATCTGCTACTTTCTTAATAAATATATGGGGATACGCGTCTCATAGAGCTGGAAGGGACCTTGGAAGCTCCTCAAGTCCAGTCCCCCACCCTCTTGGCAGGAGCAAGTACCATCCCTGATTTTTTTTTAAAAAAACTACTTGCCCCAGATACCTAGGCAGCTTCCTGAAAGACTGAACTTACAAATTTGGGCTTATTAGGCTAATGTACAAACCACTGAACTATCCCTCCCCTCCTGGAACAAAAGTGACTTCTGGGTATTGGTCTTTTTGTGTCAATCTGTTTCCTTATTTCTCCAGGTGAGTAATTAAGTTTTAAGAATGCTTGATAAAGATCTTGTAGGTGTTTGTCTCTGTCAGTGGGATTGGAGCAGATTTGGCTGTATTTTAGGGCTTAGCTATACACAGCGGATCATGTGATGTGTCCTGGGTGGAAGCTGGAGGCGTGTAGGTAAGAATAATTATTTACAAAGGAGCACCAAGCTCTGATAACCTTACTCATGTGTAGGAACACTTTACTCCACAAATAGATCTGCTGGGTGAAATCCTAGCCCAGCTGGTGTCAATTAGAGTTTTGGTTTTGGCTTCTGTGGGGCTGGAATTTAACTGGATGATTGTCACTCCTTGAAGAGTGAGATTCTCTTCAGCAAATTAAAGGCATCAGAATCTGGTCCTATTTGCATAGGCCATGTGTGCTAACTGAAGGCAGGTTCATTGGAGGCATATGCATATACATACTATGCATGCTGGTAGATGATTTTTTTTCCTTACACTGACCTGCTGACTAGCTGTTTCCAGCTTTTGGGTCCAAATCTTATCTTTCCTGTGGGTACAGCTTCCAGCACAGCAGAATGGCTGTGGATTTGGATATGAGGTGTCTGCCAGCCCAGCATACCACGCAGCCTGTCTCTGCAAGCAATCCTGGAGCAGACGGACTCAGTGGGTCCTGCGTGATGAGAGATGAACCACTGCACAGGTCCACTGGTGGAGTGTAGAATTGTGAGGTCCACTCTGCTCTTCCTCACAGCCTTAGGGGAAGAAGCCTCTTCCTTTATACCGGCTCAGAGATCCAGGGCACTCAGCACAGTTGCTTCATTCTGTGAAGCGGCCTTGAGGGGCTGAGTTTCAAAGACACACAGGGCAGTCTGGTGGCAAACACCCACTGACTGTTCAGCAGCTACTTTTGAGTGGTGAATGGAGTGATCCCTGTGTATTTATATCAGTTTGTAAAGTGCTTTGGGATCCTTCATAATGAAAGGGACCACAGTATAGATTGTCTGGGCTTGCTTTCTTGCGCAGGGGCTTGTTGCTGTTCAGTTAGGTTACTCAGAAATACTTTTTCTTCATGTTTGTATGTTCATGTATGTTCTTTGGCATGTCCATTTTAGCATGCTTTACCAATTATACGCAATGTATGTTGTTTTAGGTTCCATAGGGCTTGTCTACACTTTGAAGTGCCGGCACAGGTCAGGAGTAAAGGGACTTTGAAGTTGCCCAAGCACTTTTAAGTTTAGCACTTTGGAATTGCTGTGGGAGAGAATTAGCTTAATGAAGTGTTGCATATGCACCGCAGCACTTCATTAATAATCTCCCGACACCCTACTTACCGTGCTCCCTTCAAAGTAGGGAGGTAGTGTAGACACAGCCATAGTGTGTCACTCCATTAAACATCACATTTAACATGGGCTCATTTGGGGTAGGAGAGAGTTGCATGATGGCAGTAATGACATAGCTCTGTGTAAATCATTCCTAATAGAAGGATGGCAAAACCAGTGCTGAATATTTTCAATGCCGGTGATTCCACAAACTGCATGGACAGCTTGTTCGAGAGCTTAAATGTCCTCATATTCATAAATGTTTCCTAATATTTTCCTAATATTTCCCTAATCTTTCAGGGTCTGTCTGGCTTTACTAAAGAGGTTAACTATTCCATTCCCTCTATAATATCTTTGTGTGTATTTGAAGACATACAGTGAGCATTTTACCCACTAAAAATTAACATGTGGGTTAAACATAAAAACAACCATGTTGGGTCAGTCCAAAAGTGCACCTAGCCCAATACCCTGTCTTTCGACAGTGGCCAACCCCTGATGTCCCAGAGAGAACACAGAGCAGGTAATCATAAGGTAATCCAACCATGGCTTCCCATTCGCAGCTTCTGGCAAACAGAGATGAGATCATCCCTGCCCATCCTGGCTAATAGCCATTGACGGACCTATCCCCATGAATTAATCTGCTTCTTTCTTAAACACTATAAGAGTCTTGGCCTTAACAACATCCTCTGGCAAGGAGTTCCACAGATTGACTGCCATTTTGCTTAACCTTTCCTTACAGGTATAATTTTCTAACACCTTTTAGCGTATTTCATATGCTCTTAACTCCATACAGATTTGGTGCTAAGGTGTGGCATCTAGCGACTGTCCTGTTTTTGGGGCAGTGTGGTGCTGATGTAGACTTTTCTATGCCACCTTTCAGAAAAACAGCGCCCCTTGGAGAAGTGCAGAATGAAAATTCCTGTATTCTGTCAAGCGCAGAAGCCATGTTCATTCCTAGTTCTTATACAAGAAAAGGCAAGGGTGGGAGACAATTTGTGCTTTCTAGTCTTAGTTTTTGATTAAATTGAAAGGCAGCAAATGTATAAATAATAAAAAGAAATAGCTTGTGGAATCCACTGCCACAAGATACTCTTAGGTCCCAAGCTTAGCAGAAATGAAAAAGGAATTGGGCATTCTCATAAGTTGTATCTACACTGCCCCACCCTTCCAGAAGGGAGATGCTAATGAGCCAAGGAGAACATTCAAATGAGGCATGGATTTAAATATTTCATACTTCATTTGCAAATTCCTCAGAGATTCACTTCCAGAAGAGCCATTTGAGGAATAAAGGGTCTTCCAGAAGGGGTGTTTCCTGCCGAAGGAACCCTATCTATGTGGCTGCTTTTGCTTCCAGAAAAGGATCTTCTGGAAGCAAGATCTCATGGGAATATGCAAATGAGGCATGAGATATTTAAATATGCACCTCATTTGAATGTTCCCCTTAACTCATTAGCATTCCCCTTCTGGAAGGGTGGTGCAGTGTAAACGCAGCCATAGCGTATGTCTACATGGCAGCCTTATTTTGAAATATTCTATTCCGTAAGAGCTATTCCGGAAGAATTAATTTCATAATAATGCTGCTACACAGAAAATGCATTTCAAAATCATACTTAGCTGTTTCAAAATACAGTATCTATACACATGGAGCCTATTTCGAAATGCAGCCATTGGACAGACTGGCTACATCTACACTAGACAAAACTTCGAAATCGCCATGCAAATGGCCATTTCAAAGTTTACTAATGAAGCGCTGAAATATATATTCAGCACCTCATTAGTATGCGGGCGTCAGCAGCACTTTGAAACTGACACGGCTCGTCCAGACGGGGCTCCTTTTTGAAAGGACCCCGCCTACTTTGAAGTCCCCTTATTCCCATCTGCATGATAATGAAACGCTGAATATATATTTCAGCACTTCATTGGCTAGTGTAGACATGGACACTATGTCTTATTGCAAAATAGGCTCTACTCCCTGGTTGTGTCTACATGGGCCCGCTTCTTTGAAGGGGGCATAGTAATCAGCCTGAGTGGGGGATAGCAATGGGGTGCTGCAATGAATATGCAGCATTTCATTAGGCTAATTCTTCCTGTGGCAACTTCAAAGTTGCAAATTTCAAAGTGCTGGCATCCCTCGTAGCCACTGGCACTTCAAAGTATCTGTGCAACTTGGAAGTGCCCTTACTCCCAAAAGTTTGCAACTTTGAAATTGCCATGGGGGGAATTAGCCTAATGAGGTGCTGCACATTCATTCAGCACTTCATTATTATTCCCCACTCAGGCTGATTACCATGCCCCTACTGTAGACACAGCTCCTTTCTTTAACAGCCCCTATTTCAAAATAGGTGCTGTTCCCCGTGCAATGAGGTTTACCAATTTTGAAATAGGACGGCTGCTAGTTATTTCGCACTAACAGCCATGCTGCATAGCCATACCCATAGACAACAAGCCAGTATGTTTTCACAGATGGCTGGGACATACTTTGAGGAAATCCCCATCCAGCATCGTTCGACATGCCCTAAAATGGGATCCTCAGGGGAAACACAGCTGAGGAAGACCCCGAATAACATGGAGGAGATCTACGGTCATGAAAGCACAAGAACTGGGATATTCATGGGGCCAGATTGAAGCCATTGCCCAAGATAGAACCAGATGGAGGAGCCTAGTGGATGACCTATGCCCCACTTGGGGTTCACAGGGGGTTAATGAATACAAAAGCAAAATCTACTCATTAGGAAGGGATATCAAATCACACTTCAGCAGATAAGGCAGCTTTTCAAATGGATAGGGAAAAAGTTTCCCAGGTTGGTAGTAGCTGCTGATTTAGGGTGGGGATTTATAACTTCCTCAGAACATGTAGTATTGAGCACTTGTAGAAACAGAAAGGACTAGACAAGCCAACGTGCTGTGCCTCTCTGTACATTCAAATATAGTGTCCGAAGCTGTGTGCAGTATTGTAGGAAATCACTAGAAATTCATTACAAGTACAACACTACCTAAAAATGCATCCCTGGAAATTGGAGTATTGACAATGGCAGTGACCTTGGTTCCCCCCCTCCCACTCCCACCTCTGCAGCATGGATGCAGTCACTTGGCAGTAGTATCTGAGCAGACCTCACTGAATCATTTCCCTGCCGTTGTAGTGGCTTCAGACACTGGTGCACCTTGGCTCCGCTTTCTTGGCTTGTGGCACACACCAGTCAAGTTCAGTGGTCGGCAAGTGAGGCTAGTGAGTGGGCCGCATGAGTGGGCATCCTTCATCTCAGTGGGCCGCAACACTGTTGTAACCAAGATCGTCTCCCAGGATATCGTGGCTTTGATGACTGCATTTGCTTGCTTAGAATTTGCAGGGTGTGCTGACTGAACTGTAGCAGTGCTTTGATTGGATGCAGAGGGCGCCTGACTCTCACAATTAATGTGTGCAATCAGCATGCACCTCACTTCATGTGCCCTTAGTATAGTGACAGAAAAAAAAAGAACCTACATGGATGGAAACAAAGGGAATCTGACAACCCTGTGCTTGTAAACTAGTGGTGCTGATAGCTACCACAGCTCTGGGGGAAATAAGGATGGGGGGCCCCACTTCCCACCCTGGAGGGGGCAAGGCCTAGGGCAGTTAGCTCTTAGTGCCACTCTGACTGTTGTGCTGCCCCCAACAAAGCCACTGGTGCCTCCCTGAAAAAACCATGCCCCAGGGCAACTGCCCCTTTTGCCTTCCATCAATGGGCCTTTGGTAAACAACATGTCTCATGGGCCCCACATAGGACTCCAACGGGCCTCATGTGTACTGCAGGTTGCTCACCACTGGTCTAGTTTCCTGCAGGTTATAAGACTTGGGTTTATGTCAGTTGTTGGTTTAGTATGCAGGTACTAGTTGTTGTTAACCTGAGCCATACAGGAGCTCAAATTAGACAATCTGGCGGTCCCTTCTGGCTTTAAACCCAATGACATCCCACCTCTCTTCAGCCACAAGCCAGTTGGATTGTCAGTAATTCCAAAACAAGGCGTTACGTAGCACCTTATGGAGTAACAGGTTTACAGTAAACTCCTTTGTATCTGGCACTCTATCGTCCAGAACTCTCAAAGAACTGGCATTTTAACCAGAAGTAAATTTTAGTTATCTTTTCCATAAGTACGGGATAAAGAAAATAAATACAAATTAAAACAGCAAATACAGTATAAGTTTACAGTGTACAATACTACTGTTGTGGGTAACTAAAGTACTCTGCATGCATTTTTGCTTGTTTCTTATATCTAATGCTACTTTTCTTTAGTGTTATGTATTGCTAGGTATATCTCTCTATTACCCAGAATATTTGACTATCTGGCAAACTTACAGTACCAGGGCTGCTGGTTATGAAAGAATGTACTGTATTTGGGCATCAGCTTTTGTGGGTAAAAACCACTTCTGACAAAGTGCCTATTCCCAAATAAATCTGTTAATCTATAAAGTGCTACAGCACTCCTTGTTATTTTTGTAGATACAGATTAATACTCTGAGTCTGATACTAATAATTCAACTAAATCTTTACATTGCCAACTATTCTTTTCACTCCGTGCATTCTTGTCCACTCTGTGGTGGGATAACAGCCTGCATTAATACAGTGCATGCGGCAGCAAATCTGGCGCTAAACACATTTCACTGACTGCCATGGATGGTTGCTTGTAGTACTAGCCCTTTGCAATATTCAGTGATTCTTCCCCATCTCTCCATATTGCTCTGGTTGCTCAGTGTGACAAGCCTTTCTGTAAGCAAAAGTACTTGGCTGCTATAATCAGGAAAGAAATGCTGTGCTGCAATCCTGGCAGATTTTGTAAAGGAAGCATGATCAGGTGTTACTGGTGGTTGGCAGAGGAAGCTGGAGGAACCTTCCTAGATGCTGTAGGAAATGCCATTTGATGATTCACAAAAACACAGTCATCCCTCTGAGTCAGCTTTGAACCTTTTCCCCCGCCAAGAATAGCTGTTGCACTCAGTTTCCTGGCCAAATTCCAGCTTGAACAAATGCATTCTGTCCACCTCGGATTCCCCCTGCAGTTTCAGTTGGATGCGCTTTCTTTATGAACTACGTACTCCAAATTGTTGTGCAGTGTGGTCGTGCTCTGTTAACTAGCTGCTGTGCTTCACTCAGCAGAGGCTGCATTTCAGTGGTGAGTGAAATGATCTCTATACAGGTGTCACACTATAAATGCTTTTCAGAGCCTTAGAGTAAAGGCGCTGTCTCACCGCATGTTGTCATTGCATCCTCTTGCCAAGATCAGTATATCATCTATCAGGACTGAGAGAGTAATTCGTCCTCAGTGACCATCCATGAGTAAGCTTAATGGAGAGGATGCTCACCAGGGTATCCATTGGTGCCATTTGTGATAATGGTTTGCAGAATGTGATGGGGATGCCTGTCCACTAAGATCTGAATGGAGACTATCAATGTCTCTCACTCTTAATCTATCCTGGCTTAAAGTCAGTGACATAAAAGTAAAGAGCCTGAGGGCTTTTCCAATTACTTAAGTGGGTGTTTCTCAGATTGGTGACTGCTTATTTGAAATAAAAAAAATCTGTGACCTCCTTGCAACTTAACGTTTTCCAGAAAGTTAAGAAAGTACATTACAGTTTGAACCTCTATAGTCCAGCACTCTCTTGTCCAGCAACATCTGTAATCAGGCATGATTTTAATTAGTTGGGTGACCACTTATCATGCGTGTGGCCAAGTTTCCCTTGGTTCCATAAAGTTTCTTTAGAGCTGCATCTCCTGGCTTTCAGTGTTCTGTGCTTTTATTTAGCTGCAATTTACCCCAAATGTCTTCTAAGAGGCCAGTAAGCAGTGGAAGGGTTGCTAATGCATTAGACCAGCATTTCCCAAAGTGTGGCCCATGGCCCAGTACCGATCCTTGGAAAAAAAATCGTTCCCTAGAAATTATACAAATTATCACTAAGTACTATTATTATTTTGAATAAATAATAAACAGTGAACATTTATTCATTTTTCATTCTTTTTTTGATATAAGTTTATATTTTTGGGCTGCAAAAGAGTTACTGAAAAATAACGGGTCCCAACTGTATGAATTTTGGGAAATCCTGCATTAGACAATATTGACCTCCCGTAGTCTGGCAAATTCTCTCATTCAGCACTGGTCAGGTCCTGATGGTGCTGGGTTAGAGAGGTCCAACCTGTTTAATAATAAGTAGAGCCCACTATGGATGCAAAAACATGGATCTGCACCCCAACCACATCCACCAGGCTCAACTCATCCAATCCATAAGCCACGATCCAGATTTTACTTGCATCTGCACAGCAAACCCTCTGGAGGAGAGGGGAGAAGGGTCACAGAAGAACAAGGAGAGGGCAGGGACAGCAGAGAAGAGGCAGACATCACGAAAGCAGGGAGTGGGTTAAGGGGCAGCATGGGAACAGGATGAGGTCTCGAGAGGGAGTGGGGTAAAAGGCAGTATCATCCCAAGCCCAGCTCACACAGAGCTGGGCTCTCCTCCCTTGAAGCCAGGAAGCTTGCTGCTTTGCTGGGAGCCTTCCTCCTCCCCCAGAAATAAATCACCTCCCCCATGCATACTCCCAGCTGCAGTAGCTGACAGTCCAGAGCAGCACGTGAGGTAGGCACCATGTGTCCCAAAGTGAGACTTGGGAGTAGGGCTCGTGTGGGTCAGCGCTCTCTAGGCAGGGAGGAAGCAGGTAGGGCCTGCACTCAGGACCTCCTGCTGGGAAATTTAGGAGGATTTTTGTGTTCCTTCCCTGCCAGCAGTGCAGGAGCCTGCCCTAGCATTCCCCCGACCCACTAACACTACCACCTCCACCTGGTGGCTGGGCAGGGGAGCGGAGCCCTGTATGGGTATTTGCTCCACTGTCTGCTGATATCTGTGGATATCCATGAATAGGCAGTAGGCAGGCTCTAACAATAAGCTCCATAATACAACCACTTTACCACGACAGTGGATCTCATTAACTTTGAAGGTTTTGTCCACTTTGAAATTATACTGGAAATTTGACCTTTTTTTTTTTCCACTGTAGATTTGTGATAAAATGTCTCCTGCTTTCTAACACCTATGAAGATATCCCTATCTCATAGAGCTGGAAGGGACCTCAAGGGGTCATCAAATCTACTTGCCCCAGGCTGCTAAATGGCCTCCTCAAGGATTGACCTCACAACCCTGGCATTGCTAGGCTAGTGCTCAAACCACTGCAAGCATTGGCCTTGTGCACGCAGGGCTGTGAGTCCAATCCTGGAGGAAGCCATTTAGGGGCCTGGGGCAAATAGACTTAAAAAAAAAAAATCTGTCAGGGATGGTGATAGGTCCTGCTGAGAGGGCAGGGGACTGGACCTGATGACATCTGAAGGTCCCTCCAGTCCTATGAGATATGACACATGTAACTGCATAATGTGATGGTCCTTTCTGGCTTTAAACTTTATGAACTTAATTAAACCTTTCAACTGTCAGTCCAGTCCAGTCCTGTGGCAAAAACTAACAGTTCCAGATGGCATCCCTGCCTGAGCTAAAAATAGAACAAAGCTCCCTGTGTGTATCTCATCCATTCAGAAGTCTGGACCAATGGACACTAATTAGCAGTGTGCAAAGGTTTACTAGGGCTATGTCTACACTAGCCAAAAACTTTGAAATGGCCATGCAAATGGCCATTTTGAAGTTTACTAATGAAGCGCTGAAATACATATTCAGCCCCTCATTAGCATGAGGGTGGCCGCGGCACTTCAAAATTGACACAGCTCGCCGCCGCGTAGCTCATCCAGATGGGGCTCCTTTTCGAAAGGACCCCGGCTACTTTGAAGTCCCCTTATTCCCATCAGCTCATGGGAATAAGGGGACTTCAAAGTAGGTGGGGTCCTTTCGAAAAGGAGCCCCGTCGGGACGAGATGCGCGGCGGCGAGGCACATCAATTTCGAAGTGCCGCGGCCACCCACACGCTAATGAAGCACTGAATATGCATTTCAGCGCTTCATTAGTAAACTTCAAAATGGCCATTTGCATGGCCATTTCGAAGTTTGGGGCTAGTGTAGACATGGCCTACATCTCCTGTAGCAATTACCCTCTCCAGTCAGTCCATGGAAGAGCCACGGTACAGCTGGCTTGGAAGGACTAAAACTCCAGCTGTTTCGCAATGCAGTTCAGTATAAGAGCTTGTCAGCTGAAGACTGGGGAAATCCAGACACCGTCTACTGCACAGCCTAGAGATTTTTTGTGGTCTCCTGGGTCTCCCAGGCAGTTAAGTCGGAATTTTCAAAGGTACCCAATAGAAGTATGTGGCTGCCACTGAAAGTCAGTGCAGTTGGACATCTGGGACTAGATCCATAAAAAGGGCTTAAGTGCCTACATCCCCCACTAAGCGCCTCAAATTTAAGATCCTGCTCAGCTCTTACCCACACTGTAACTACCCAAAGTCCTTTGATAGCTGATCTTTTACCTTTAAAGTCCCTTAGGAAGTCTGCCATTTCCCCCTTCTATCTTGCCCAAAGTGATAGGCATGCTCGGAGTATGCAGCAGTGGCTCTTTAGGTATTTTAGCTCAGGAGATGGTTCACAGAATCTCAGTCACTTTGGCTCATCGTCTTGGCATTTCATATTGGCTGTCTTAGGTGGCTCACTGCCACATCTATGGATTCCATTCTCAGGTGCCTGTTTCTTTGCCTGCAATTGTATATGTCGCCTAGATGCCTAACTTGGGCTATGTCTAGATTGGCAGGATTTGTTGACAAAACAGTCATCCAGATTGCGGAGTGCTTTCAGCAGACAGTAAGTTGACAAAATGGAGCACTTTTGTCAACAACCATATCCCACTTGCCATAAGGAAGAACTCCACTGTTGACAGAGATATGTTGATAAAATGCAGGTCTGGATTCCTGGTGGGCCTTCAGTTGACAGAAAAGGACCCCCAAGACACTGCCCAGGTACCCTGGCAGTCACCCTGTCCACAGCAATCAGTACTGTATGGTTCCTGCCTCTGGCCCTTCTTAAAACCACAGACAGACCAGAGAACCCCGTGGCAGGAAGCTGAGGGCATGTGAGAAACAGAGCTAAAGGCTGCTGTTAAAATGCCTTCACAGTCATACCTTGCTAAACAGTGTTCCCCAATGGCAGACCAGCAGACAGCATGAGACCCCCCTGGGTCCTCAAGGGAGCTGCCTCGAGGTTCACAGGACCCTCCCCGGGGCTTGAAGAGGTGAGCCCCCTCCTGGTCCATCCCAGAGATTGAGGCCATCCTGGATCTCTGGGCTAAGGAGGAAACTCTTCAAGACCCCTAGGCCAGGCAGTTAAATGCTGAAAGCTATGGCCACATAGACACTGCCCTGGCTGAATGGGGTCATCCCCACTGTACCCTGGAATAAGTGAGGGCTAACGTGAAGGCTGTGGCAGGGGTACATCCAGGTCTAAGACTCTGCCCAATGTTCAGGGGCAGGACCACCCTCCTTGCCCCTATTACAGGGAGCTGCAGAACATCCTTGGGGAGAGGCCATCTCACCCTCTCGCCTGAGCCTTGGCATGGGGCTCAAGAACTCCCCACCACAGAGGGAGCCCCTAGAGGAGGAGGAGGAGGCGGCAACTGAGACCCAACCCCCACCACAGCCGGACTGGGAGGCCAGAAGCCTTGTCCTCATGCTGGACCCAGTCCCTGGCAGCCAGACCACATCCCAGATGTCATCAGAGCTGGGCCAGGGTCCCTGTGGTGAGTACCCCATGCATCACACACACCAGGGAATGGGAGATGGGAACAGATGTGGCATGCTGCAAGCATCACTCGGCCAGCGGAGGCGGGACCTCATGCTGCAGTCCCAGCACATGGAACCACATGCGGTGGCAATGTGCGCCACCCATCAGACAGCCCCAGGGCACAGAAGGGAACCTGCTGCCAGGCTCACAGGATGCCAGATGAGCCACAGGCCCTGAAAATGGGTGGGGGGTGCTCCCAGCACCTGCCACGGCTGTAAGCAGGCTAGCCACAAGGGCTCTCGCCTGACTCCAGACACGCTGAAGAGTGCAGCACCCAGCACAAAGGCATGCCTACAGGTGAGAGGCAGCACCCACTGCTGCAGGCAGTGCTGTAAGCCACAGGTGTGTGAGTGGGCCCCAGGGAAGGGCAGACTGCTCCTGGCTCACCTGCCACCCATGAGGGGATCCCTCTGTGTCCAGACACCCCCTGTGGCAGTTAGTCCATCAAGGTGAGGTGGGGGACAGTCAGCACAGTGTTGGAGGTTCCACAGAGTCCCCGTGAGTTGTGGCCCACTGTGCAGGCCACACATGGCTTTGCTCCTGGCACATCCTCACCCCTTGGCAGGGTGGGGTCTTGGTCACTGCTCACAGTAGGGAGGTAGGGACTTGGGTATTGTTTTATATTAATGACTCACTGTCTCTCCCCTTGTCTTCCATACAGCTCGACCTGCACTGTCCAAGGACCAGGCCATCCCCACCACACCACCAGGCTGCCCCTGCAGCTGGAGAAGTTGATGGCACATTCACGAGGATCTCATGAGGCAGGACATCACCATCCTGAAGGATATAGATGGGATCATGGAGAACTGGCTCAGGGTCAAAGTGGAGTGGCGGTCATGGGTCTGGGAGAAGCTAATGTTCTTCTGTGATGCTGTCACCAGTCTCTGGAGGGACATGCTGTCCTAGCCACCCATGGTCTCCCCCGCTGCCTTGCACCTATCAGTCTTCCTGCCACCCTGAACCCCCTGTCTGCTGCATTGGGTGATGGACATGGCCCCTTCCCTCGTCCCCCAGACCTCCACTGCTTCCCCTGCCCACCCAGACTCTGCCACCCCTCCCTGTCTCTACTTCCCACTGGTCCTGGGCCTAGCCCAGCCCAGCCCTGACAGGGGTCCCAAACCTGCAGCAGGAGAAGATCTCAAGGCCAATGTTGGTCAGAGTCCCACTCTCTATCAGGTTTGCAACCCCTCACCTCCTCCATGTTCTGAGGCCCCCCACCCCCTGTCCCAATCCCCACTTTCAATAGTTTTGTATTACGCAATTTCTTTTGCTCATGTTTATTTTGGTTTAGTAAAACACAATCATTCACCACACCCTTGTCCCTCTTCATAGTGCGGGGGTCAGGGAAGGGCAAGTGGGTGAAAGGAGAGGTTGTGGTAGAGATGGGGTAGGTCTGTGGGCTGAGGGCCCCACTGGGGGGGACATGGGGAGGGATACTGGGGTCCTTGGGAGAAGGTCTCCCACAGGTCCCCTCAGATCTGCAGCCCAGCCTGAAGGGCCTGGCAGATGGTGGCTGTGCCCAGCTGCATGTAGGCATGCTCCTCGCAGCCGGTAACCACTCCTCCACGCAGGAGGAAAGCCTTCCTCTCCAAATGTTGTCCCATGTCAAGGAAGGAGATCAGGCACCTGAACCATGCCTTGAGGTAGCTGAAGGTGCACTCAATCTGCATCTGGGCATGGTTCAGGTGGGCACTGAATAGTTCCCATCTGGGATCCAGCTGTCTGGTGTAGGCCTTCATCAGCCACAGCATGAGGGGCTAGGCCACATTCCCCATGATGCACAGTGGCATCTTCACATCCCCAAATCCCAGCTCACGGTGGGAGACGAATGTGCCTGCCTCTAGCCTCCAGCACAGGCTGGAGTTGTGGAACAAATGGGCATCATGTGTCTGGCCCATCCACTCAACATAAATATCTGTGA
The DNA here is from genome assembly GCF_033958435.1 of Carettochelys insculpta. NCBI lineage: Eukaryota > Metazoa > Chordata > Testudines > Carettochelyidae > Carettochelys > Carettochelys insculpta. Next base: position 194,956,407 of record NC_134139.1, read on the forward strand.
ACTGTCCATGGTGGTTGACCAGAGCCTGCAGTACCATGGAGAAGTAGCCCTTCCAGTTGATGTACTTGGCTGCATTATGCTGCAAGGCACAGATCAGGGTGTGGGTTCCATCAATGACACCAGTGTAGTTCAGGAACCCCAGGGTGGCGAATCTGGCCATGACTTCATCAAGGTCTCCCAAACGGTTGACCCTGTGAAGCAGGATCATGTTGATGGCCCTCTTGACCTGCAGAATGAGACGACTGAACACGCACAACAGAGACTGTGGGAGGAAGTACCTGGGCCCTTAGGGGGCCCCATTCCCTTCCCGTCTCCTCCCCTGCTGAGATCTCTGGGAGCCCCCCATAAGGCCACCATCCTCAGCAACAAGGCTCTATGAGGGTGGGATGACATGGTCCCTCTATCTAAGATCCCTCAAGACACCACAAAGAAAAATATAAAACTCAAAGAAATGACTGTTCACACTCTTTCATCATTTTCATTTATTTTGCAGGAAAATGAAAAAAAAAGAGAGATTAAATACTAATAACACCCAACACCCAGTCAAAATGAGTCCCTCATTCTGCACTGTCTGAAGACTACTATGCTGTAGTCAGGGCTTCTGCTGTGAATGTGATGGAATCTCCTGACTATCAAGAAGCTTTGAAAGCCTTGGTTGGTCTTCCTGTGAAAACCTACTTGGCTCCAAAGCCAAATGAAGCAAGACAAAGTCTGAGGTACAGCTGCTCTTCACTCTTTTCACAGATCTTCAAACTCCCGTAGCTGTCTATTACAGCCATCAGGAGTGCTGAGGAAGAACTGGCATTTTTACAGACCAGCAAAGGAGAACACTGACAGATTTGAGACAATTGTGCATGTGGAAAAGGAGCCTTGCATTTATTTATCCAATTCTGGGACTCATTTTCACCAGCTGCTGGGTGTTAACAGTATTTAATCTTCTCTCTTTTTCCTGCATTTTCCTGTGGAATAAACGAAAATGATGAAGTGTGAACAGTCATTTCTTTGTGTTGTATATGTTTCTTTATAAATTTAGTGATTCTCACTGAATGGGCATGACGAAATATAGAGTGAAATCTACCCAGGCACGACTAGCTATATAATGATTTGTGCCCAGGTAAGCCATACTATGTATTCCCAGGTCCCATCAGTCATGAGGCACTGTATAGTGCAGCTTGTTATCAGTATTTAATCTCCTCTCTTTTTTCTGCATTTTCCTGTGAAATAAATGAAAATGATGAAGAGTGTGAACAGTAATTTCTTTGTGTTTTGTATTTTTCTTCATGGGTTTTCCTTTGCCTTTAGTCCCTACTGCCTAACTTTAGGATTCTCACCAAATAGGCATAATGAACTATATAGTGAAAATTACCCAGGCATGGCTGGCTTTATAGTGATTTGTGCCTGGGTAAGATGCACTATATAGTTGCGGGTGTGTTCAGTCATATGGAACTATATAGTGCAGCTTCCCTGTAATGTTTCACCATTTTGGAAAGATCTTGCCATTTTGGAGGGGGTGGGTCCTGATAAACAAGTTGAAGTAATGGATAACAGAGAGTAACTGTAACAGTGATAATTTAAATAAGTTTGGTTTTAAAATTTAAATGGTCAACTGTTCAGAAACACCTGCTCCTGTACCATTGGTGGTAGAATGAAAATTTCATACTTCAGTGGCTTTTCCTATGCATCCATTGCATGCTCAATGCCTGAGTTGATTTTTCAGGCAGCGCACACTTTATAGTGAAAGTTGCCCAACTTTAGTCATTCTCATCCAGGGGAAAGTCACTCAATTCAGTGTATGTTGCCTGGGTGAGGAGCACCGTATAGTGATTGCTACCCTGTTTAGTTCTTCCTGCCTCCTACATGGGTGCAGATATGCAAGTCCTGCAGCCAGGACACCATCTCCAGTGGTGCTCTCGGGGTCAACCTTGCTGAGGAACAGGAAGACAGCTGCCAGAATGTTCAGCACCAGCTGCAGCATGTCTATGTGGGGCCATTGCAAGCCCTGGGGAGCTTTGGTGGCATGGCACCCAGGGACCAGCTGTGTTGCCCCCAAATGCAGGGCAAGCACAGCGGGCCCTTGGAGAGCACTGCTGTCCTTCACAAGGGTAGGCAAGCTCACAGCAGGGTCAGGAACCAGCTGTTCAGAGGGGTCTCTTTAAGTGGCCATTGCTGCAGGGCTGCCGTAATGGCTCCCGGAAGGAACGGGTGACCTGCAACCTTGGCTGACGTTGTTCCAGGTGGCAGTTTTGTCGAGAGACCAGATCTCTCTTTCACTGAGCCTTGCTGTCTGGAGACTCTCTTTGAACAGAAGTTTTGTCACAATATATCTTCCAACACAAACTTCTGCTGACAAATCCCTGCAATTTAGACATAGCCTTGGAGTTGTGGATCTCGCTGGGTGGCATGGCAACACCATTGCATTGGAGAGCATTACAACAAATAAAGTCTTTTATGGACCTAGGCCTTAACTCCCGAGAGCGCCTTTGAAAAGAGTAGGTCACAACATTGCGTGTTCTGTGAAAGTGTTTGAAACATTCTCATTTTTAATTAAAAAAAACAAAATGCACCTATACATTTTTCAGTTTTGTGTTTTGGTCTCAATTCTCCTGTACTTTTTCCCACTGGCAAGAAAGGGAGGCACAAGCAAAAACTGAAATACTGAAATCTGAAGGAGTTTAAAAAAACGCATTTTTCTTAATTATATCATTTCAGTAAAAAAGAACTGCATTTCCACAAAAAACATTAGTTTTTAATAAGACCATGTTTTGTCAAAGAAAACCTTTGAATTAAAAATTCCAATCAGCTTTACCTTAAAAATCCTACCGTTAGAAAGTATGATGATATGTGTGTATCAAAACCCTAACATTTATAGGCCATGAAATGGGACTTTGGTTGCCTGAAACAGTCTGCTTTGTTTAAGTAGAATTTAAGAGACCTGATCACACCTAGATGGTGCCTCAGTCTCTCTTTCTGAGTCTTGGAGGGTGAAAAGAAAAAGGAAAGGGAGCTCTCAGTGGTCAACACAGAGTAATACGTGTGGTACAGGACTAAATCAAGGCTGAAGGAAAAGAGGGGGACAACAGTAGTAGGCTGGATTTCTATGTTCAAGTACCACTGGTGAGATTGGAGAATGGCCTTGTGCTGATCTTTCAACATTAGAAATTCTCCAGTCTCTACTCTCCTGGACCTTCATTTTGAAAACCGTGAGTTGATTTAGCCATTTGAGAACTGCTGTTGCCTTTTGCCCTCCTGCTGGTAAGTTAAGGACTATACACAGAAATGTTTGAAATATATCAGGAACAAGCAATATTCTAGGAGTAGACTACAGCTGATACTAGACAAGAATGATAAAATTCTCAGTTACGATGTAGAAAATGTTCTGAGCAAATATTTCTGTTCAGCATGTGGAAAGAAGCAGGCTGATTTATTCACTTTGTTCAAAGACAGGGAAATACTTTCTGTTCGTACAGTAACTAGGGCAGATGTTAAACAGCAACTGTTGAATTTTAACATTTTTAAGTCTGCAGGACCAGACCACTTGCATGCAGGAATATGAAAGGAATTGGCTGAAGAGCACATTGAACCCTCAAAGTTGATTTTTAACAATTCTGGGGTTCTTTGAGAAGATTGGAAATACCCAGTCCTGTGCGCTTACTTAGAAAGAATAAATGAGATAACATGGGAAACTCTAAGCAGGTTAGCCTGGTATGAATCCCAGGCAAAACCATTGATCTATGATGTTTTCAGTAAAGAAATAAAGGGTAGCAGGATAATTAATGCTGATAACCCTGGTTTCATGGGAAATAAGTTTTGTCAGAAAAATATATTTTAATGAGATCTGATGAGAGATAACTTCTGTAAGAGATTTGGCTTGACATTCTAATAAATTATTAGCATTACACAAAATCAGTGAAACCCTTATTAAATGCATTAAATCAATAATTGTATATGAGGAATTATCATTGAATGGGGATTTTTCTTTTAGGTGTTGTATAGGATTCTGTCCATGCTATTCAAGATGTTTATCAATAATCTAGCAGAAAATATAAAATCATTCTTTGTAAAATTTGGGGCCGACACAAAACTTGGTTGAGGGGTCCATAGTATTGGAGGGGGGTTAGCTCCAGAGGTTGACCTGGATCACTTGGTGTATCCCATTTGAACAACATGTGTTTTAATACATTAGGTCATAGATCTAGGGAAAAGGAATGTAGGTGTAAGGGGGTGGCTGCTACACTTTGGCAAGGAAGGAGTTCAGAGCAGGTGGGCCTGAGCAAAGCCCTTCCAATCAGGGAGAAACTTGTAGGGAGCCAATCAGAAGGCAGCTAGCTGGAGCAGTTCATCAAAGCACAGAGCAGTTATGTCCTGCCTAGGGAGAGAGAAGGACTGGTTCCCTAGGAGAAATGTCTTGAGTGGAGCAGTGCAGGGAGGTTTGGGGAAGCAGAGAGAGGGGCTTTATCTTGATACATGGCAGGCTGCAGCCTTCACACAAGGGTTGAGAAGGTGCAAAGGGTCATGGGGAAGTGGTTCAGGAAGCATCATCAGTGAAGGAGAGACAGACAAGGCTGCCTCTAGAAGGTCCATGGATTAGGACTCAGAGAGGGCCTGAGATCCTCCTTTCACCATATCTAACCTTTATAGACTTAGCTTGGCCCTGCGAGGCTAGACCTTGGCTGCAGTTGACCATGGTAAGAAGTGTGAGACTAAGGGCTGTTGAAACCCCTGGAAGGGAGGAGAATGGAGCGGTGGGTACTGCCAGAGAGCAGTGTCCTAAGGAGGACATTGCAGTGGAGAGTGACACGGATCCAGAGCTAGAGGGTGGAGACATCAGAGTAGAGAGTGATGACAGGTGAGACACTGTCCAGCAAAGGATGCTCTGCTGAGGATCAAAACTAGTTCCCAGTATGACCAGTAGGATGCACCATGGCAGTGAGTTGACCCCGCTACAGTGGGTCCCCCTTAAAATATGGGGGACTGTATCCAAGAAAAGAGGGACTCTAAGAACAGTGTAGGCATCATAGTAGATAACCACCTGAACATGATCTTCCAGTGAGATTCCCATAATGGAGGGTGCAAATACAATCCTGACGCATAGGGAGGTGGTATTAGCTTTGTATATGGGATTGATGAGCGTATTGCTGGAATAGTATGTTTAGTTCCGGTATCTGCACATCAGAAACATATTGACAAATTGGAAATGGTTCAGGAAAGGACTATGAAAATGGTGGACTAACGATTGGAAAATGTGCCTTATGAGTCAATCTACAAGCACCCATAGCAGGAAGAGATTTCTGATAGTAGATAGCTCTTCAATCTAGAAGAAAAAAGTATAACAAGGTCCACTTGTTGGAAGCTGAAAATATGCCTATGTCTATACTACCACAGAAAGTTGTATTAGGTGTGCAATTTCAGCTATGTGAATAATGTAGCTGGAGTTGCCATACTTTAGGTCAACTTACTATGGGGTCTACGCCATGGGGGGCAGTGTGTGTAACAATGGGAGAACCTCTCCTGACTAATTACCTATGCTTCTTGTCCAGGGTAGAGTACATGGGTCAAATGCAGGGTGACCTGCTGTTGATTTGGTGAGTCTTCACTAGACCCAGTAAATTGACGATTGATGGATTGATCTTGGAGCATTGATCCCTGCTGTAATGTAGATGTAGCCTAAATACATTCAGACTGAAAATAAAATGTAAATTTTTAATGGCGAGGGTAATTAATCATTAGAACTATTTACCTGAGTATATTGTGAATTTCTGTCACCTGAAGTCTTCACATTAAGATTAAATTTTTTCTAAAGAATTGAAACAGAAGTTTTGGGCTTGATTCCAAAATTACTGGGTGAGGTTCTTTGGTCTGCGTTATACCAGTGATGAGACTACTTGATCATATGATTCATTCTGGCCTAAATGCTTTGATGTTCTGGATCTTTTGGTTATGGAAAAATTGAAGGAGTAAATTTTCTCTTTTTGTCCTCAGTGAATGACCAGATGAATAACTGTTTGTATTGTGGTGTTATTCAGCCTAAATTTTCCTCTGCTGTTTCATCCCTTTGGGCAATTCCTTTTCTCCAAAGGCTCTAGTGAGTGTTAAAGTCGTTAATGTTTTTACAGATTTCTGCAGTTACAAAGCTCTTGTTGTTTAATATTGCCCTGAAATAACCTCCCAACAATGCATAAGAAACTCTCTCACTCTCCTAAAAGTCCTTAAACCACAACTACTCTGGGATGCATTCCAATGCCAGTGACCACTTCCCTATTGTTTTGGTCCATTTTCCTGTAGTGACCCAAGCATTTAAGCCCTACAGAGCAACTGTAGGTCATCAGGCACCATGTTCCCAATCTACAGTTCTGTATAGATTTTCAGTGCTGTTGTGCATAAACAATAGCAATAATTAATCATTCCCATTGGGAGTAATTGACATTTGATTAACGCTTTTCCTTCAGCTGGATTTCACCCTTGATGACATACACTCAAGCCAGTTTGCACTCCTCATTGCTGTAAGTTTTTGCGAGACATCTCATTGTGTGCTTTTATTCAAATTAAGATATACTGCATGTGCTATCATCTGCTTTGCTTTCTTAATTTTGTAAGTGCACCAAAATAGCCATCCTGATTTATTTATTTTTTTATAAACCCTTGCTATTTGTGGATCTTAGGCTACATCTATACTTACAAACAATTTTGAAATGGCCATGGTAATAGCCAAATCAAAAAATACTAATGAGGCACTGAAATGAATATTCAGCACCTCATTAGCATGCTGCAGGCCATGGCACTTTGAAAGTGCTGCAGCTGGCGGCATGCTAACAAGGCGCTGAATATTCATTTCGGCGCCTCATTAGTATTCTTTGATTTGGCCATTAGCATGGCCATTTTGAAGTTTTTTGCAAGTGTAGATGTGGCCTTAGTGGGTGAAACTCAGCCCTGTGCAGAAAGCCAGCAAATGGCCTATAAATCACTTCAGCCCAATACGAGGACTTGAATAGGATACAGGCTCTGTGTTGTCTCTCTACATCAGGATGAATTTTATCGATACCCTTTTCTTCTATCTGTCTAATGATTCTTCCCTTTAGTTTCAAATCCTTCTCTTTGTCTGGACATTGAGGTTGGATTTCAGGAGTGGGTAATTACTTTCTCTCTTTTTTAAACCACATCACATTCATTTCCTCCCTCTTGCCTTTCTGACCTCCCTGTTTTTCCAAGACTTTTTCAGAACTGGCAGTAAGTCCATTCATCATTATAATTCCCTTCAGGCGGTGAAACAGTAGGTAACCACACCTTGAGTGTTTTAGTGTTCTTGAATATGGTAAAGAACGAAGCTCAGGCAGGAGTAAAAAGGCAGGGCCACATTGGGTTAAACTCAAGCATCAAAGTTTTGTAAACGTGGGGGCTGCTCAGTAATGGAATACCCTGAGCACTTAGAATGCCAGATGTACTACAGTTTAGAGACAGGCACTGAAGGTGCTTCAGGAGCTAGGCCTTCCAGCCATTAGCCCTGGTGGCTCCCAGTGTCCACTCAGCTACGTGACTAAATTAAAGGGTAATTTGCTAAGGATAACAGGAAAGAAACAGGTTGTTGATACTGTATGTATAAAAATTTAAATTGTTGCAGTTTATGTAAGTACTAGGTGTAAATATTTGGGCCATTGGACAGTCCAGGCTCTTCTGGCCTAGTGCCTGGGTATCCTCACTAGTCCAGTATCAATTCAAGCAAAGAGGAGCTTGCAGATTGCCAGGCCAGGCTGTTTTATTCTCTTACTGTACCCTCTCTGCATTGGCTCCTTAACAGACATTGCTGCTCCCCTATAATTTCCACACAGGCATGCACTCACCTGTACACATGTCAGGTATCACTCATTGGGTGTGAGACTCACCCATTAGCATGCTGCCTCACTTTCACACTCACACACAGTTCTAAAGATATAAAGATTTAAACTATTTTTCCTCAGGTGCTGCAAGATGACTTAGATGTTGGAAAGCTGCTTTCTAAGCTTGTGTACTGTGTTATCACAGGAGAATACAAGTCTGCATTTGATCTGTACGTGAAAGGATGGAGGAGGAGAGGAGTTGGTTGGCGGGGGCGGGGGGAGAGTTGTGTGTGTAAATAATTGCCAAACAAAAAGTAGGAGTTCCGGGCAAAAATATAAACAAAACAAAAGCAAAGCAAAAAAAACAGGACTTGATGAGTGGCAAAGGGAATGAAATACTACTGTTACTACTTAACCCTTGTACTCCGCGTGGAGCATAGGTCAGCTACAAGTCTCCTCCACTTCTCTCTGGCTTGAAATACCAGGCTCAGAATAGCCTTGTGTGTTTAGTCATGGGGTTTCTATTTTGGGATTCAAATGTATGCAGAAATAGAAACCACAGTGTAAACATAGGCTGGCTGTACTGAAAGCAGAACAACACAGGACCTCAAACTATACATATTAATATACTCAGCTCATGACGAGCCCCTCAACCCAAACGGACCAAACCAGTTCTGTGCATGTCATTTCCAGGCCAACAAGTAAGACCAATATCCAGATCTTTTGGAGACGTAACCCATTCCACAGCCTGCTGTTGCTTTTAGCCAGTCAGTCTTCACCCAGAGGGCAGAGACTTTGATGACAAATGCAATGAAAAAACATTTCTACAGTATTATTCTGAAATCTCCTTACTTTTTTAGCCACCTTCCATCACTCATGATCTCCGTCTGGCTAAGGCTTGCTCTACACCTTGGTATAGTTAGGGTGGTGTCATGTCTACGTAGACAGCATTACTTGCTGGAGCCATGAAATTGACAAGAAAGCCAGGCTGTCACCAGTTGCCTGTGAAGTGGAGAGCCTTCACACACACAGCTCATACACTGTCCCTCTGAAGTTGGTGTCAAGGCCTTTGGTCAGGACATGAGCCACCACTCCAGTGGTTTTTAGTCAACCTAACAAAGGCTGACATTTCTAGCCTAGACATGCCCTGAATCTCAGCACAGTTTAGCTAATTTTCTCTGTTGCCTTGAATGCATCTCATAGAATTCCAGGACTGGAAGGGACCTCAGGCAGTCATCAAGTCCAGTCCCCTGCCTAAAGTAGGATCGACCCCAACTGAATCATCCCAGCCAGGACATTGTCAATCTGGGCACTTAAAATCCTCTAGGAATGAAGATTCCACCACCTCTCTTGGTAACGCATTCCACTGTCTCACCTGGTGAAATAGCTTTTCCTAATATCATCCTCTAACACTACCAGGTACTTTGACACAGCTGTACTGGGGTTTGTCACTTGTGAAGAGCTATTCATATATTTGTCATAACGGCTGCAGATCCATCTGGTATTGATATCTGCAGCAACAGTGTTTGAATGCTTTTTAATAAGGCTTTATTCAATTTATCTCCTGCACTGTTGTCTTATAGTAAGCAAAAGCTAATCTACTATTTAAATATAGATTACTTTCAAACATATTTTCTTCCTTGCACATTTTTGGCTGAATAGGTATGAAGGTTTAACCTTGGAAATATACTGACCAAACGTTCTTTGATCTGAAAACCAAGCTTGGAATAGAATAAGCAGCAGTAAGCAGCTTTAAACTGCTCTGCCAGTAATATCTACTTGGACTTACATGGAACACTTATCTAATGTGGAAAAAATGGGTGTAGGGAATAAACAGAGATCAAAGGGAGCCCTTGAAAATGAAACAACTGCAGAGAAAGAAAATGATTCCATAGAAGTAGATTCAGAATTAACTTCATTTATATTTCTTCCTCATGATAGTTATTTTTCATTTCCAGAATTTCTTATGTCATAAACCCCAACTTCCAAGAAAGAGAATGTAAAGTCCCTAAGACCAAGAGTTGCACTTTATAAAACAGTTACTGTAATTACACTGTGGTTATGCTGAAGCTATACACTATAAACTATAATGTAACTACACTGTGGTTATCTTTAGGTTCCTATTATCAGTATTTCACAAAAGTGATAGGTCATCTATGTGACTGAATAACTAAACATTATCCCTCTTGATTCATATTTAATAGATTTCACTGTAATAAATGAAATTGCACTACATGTAACTAGTACACAACCTTATAACATACATTTTAATTGCATAGAAATTATGTTATCGGCCTGTAATTACAGTGAATGTATTATTATATATGCCTTTAATTCCCCAAATATTGCCAGATTATCGTTCAGTGTATCATCTCCTCACAAGAAGCTATTTCTTTCACACATTGGTTGGGATGGCCTATCATTATTTGTAAAATATTCTATTTTTAAAACCAAATATCTCATGAGAACCATAAAGTTGTAGCCAATCTGTTGACCTGATTTTAAAATGTGATCTGAGTCCTGTATTGACAGAAACAAATTTCAGGTGAGTGTTTCTTGAACTGTTTTACTGAGTCACAGTAGTTACTTGACTTAGAAAGGTATTACTGTCATGATATAATCTTCGCCAAATGGGATGGGAAATGTAAGATATTGTCCTGACAATAACAAGTAAATTAAACTTACTTCTATCTATATTTTCTGTATTGTGTGATCACAGATAAAAGATCTAAAAATATTTACAAATGTATAAGATGTCCCCTTTATTTTAGGAAAAGTGCACAGTTAGCATGTAGGAAAAGTCTTGTTGCACTGCTCATGTGTCTATTAACAAGTAAAACCTAGTAAATTACCTGGTGCAATATTTTTCAGCCAAATAGTATATTTTTGGTGTGGCAATTAACTTTTCAAATTGACTGGATTGGTCCCAAAATGGTTTAGAGCAGTAACATTACATTTATCTATAGTTTCAGATCTATGCTCTCCCCCACTTTTCTCATGACCCTCAATATTGCAAGGAGTAAGGGAGATCAGCCAGGTAAGTCAATTGTCAATTCCAGATAGGCAATTGTGATGTGAATTTTGTATGTATGGCCCCTTTTTATCCCGAGACAGTGGTAAGCAGCAGTGTTGAGGATCTATGGGCAGTGTTTGAGTCTGCAGCTTCTCTCATGGCTTATCTGTCCAATATTGGATTTGCACAGTCCATTGCAATAACTGCATGTCAGACTATTTCTGAATTCTGGGGTCTGAGAGTTTTTCTTTCTAAGATGAAGTTCTTTTGCATGGCTTGCACATATACTATTGAAGGATGATGTGCCCTGTTGTAGCAGTTGTCGCCAGGTATTTGAGTCTGATGATGTAGGTTGCCAGGATTTTGGATTGATATTGAACTTTTTCATGGCATTTTTACATGTATCCTTGAATCTTAGCTTTGGTCCTCCTCTTGTTCTCAACCCACATGACAGTTCACCCAAGAGGATTTCTTTGGGAAGAAGTTCGTCACCCGTTCTTCTCACATGACCAAGCCATTGTAGTCTTCTGCTCTTGAGGATGTCTATGAGGCTGTGCATGCCAGATCTTGACAGGACATCTCCATTTGAAACTTTATCTTGCCAGTTGATATTCATAATTCTGCGGAGGTAGCAAAGAGGGAAGCTGTTCATTTTTTTGTCCTGGTTCGAGGAGGTGGTTTATGCCTCAGAATTGTGAATCTACAATTGACTTTAAGGTCTAGTGTGGACCTGACTTCCAAGTGAATGATTGTATAACTTGTATTATTATTATTTATTGGCCTTGTGGTATCCCCTTGTGTCCCCACTCACAAAGGAAGGCCCTGCTATCAGTGTTCCCTCTAAGCTAAGCACTTGGGTGGCTTCCCAGAAGAGATTCATGTGCCGCCCAGCTGATTAGCCAAGTGACCACAGCCACCCACAGGGGGGCAGCGTGTTTTTCTCTTGGCAGTGCACATCCACACATGGCTGGGTGCACATAACAAAATTTATTTCACTCATGGATGGAAAAAAACAGAGGGAACACTACCTGCCATATAGATCAATGTATAATTAAAGGGACAGTCTTGGCCCTAAATAGAACAGCTTATAATCACAGTGCTTGATCCAATGTTTATTGACATCAATGGAGAAGCTCCAATTGACTTCAGTTGTTGTTGGATCAGCCCTAGGTAAGGCTTTCACTGAGGGAAGCATCCCTATTCAGGAAAGCACCTAAGGACATGTGTAACTTTAAGCACTGAAGACTAGGGAGTATAAGTACTTGCTTAATTGTAAGCATGTCCATAAGTGCTTTCCAGAATAGGAATAGAATTAAACTTTACTGAATAGGATGGCAAATGGACACACCACTCTCAGGCTATAGCCATACTAGAGAGTTTTGTTGACAAAACACGCTCTGTATTTGTACAAAAAATGGGTTTTGTTGACAAATCTAAGCACTTTCACCCACAACGTTCTGCTTCAAAACAGATTTCTGTAGACAAAACAGATGTGTAAACGTCCCTGGGAGCCTCTCTTGAGAGACAGACCATCTACAACTATGGGCAGCCCTATCTGCTGTGCTTTGGGGTGCCTGTTTTGTTGAGATAGCAGCCAAGCAGTCTGGCTGCTCTGTCGACAGAGCGGAGTACCCTCCCGATTGGCTTTTGTGCCTGGCTGCACTCTGTCAACAGCAGATTTGTCAGGAAATCTTTTCTGACAGCGACTTCTGTTGACAGAGTGCTGTAGTGTAACTGTAGCTTAAGAGTTTTAAGGAAAGAACAAGGTGACAGTGAATGAATTTTGCCCAGCATAATAAATAGTGGTGACAGTGTTCCAACTGTCTACCTTTTGCTTGCATATTTTCTATCTTGTTTCCGTGACACAGCCTCTCCCCATAATATTTTAGTAATGTTTCATAACTATATTTTGACCCTGGTTGCAGGTGGCAGGGCTATATAGACTAGATAAGTCAACTAAGGCCAGGTCATTAGTAAACTTCGTAATGGCCATTTCGAAGTTTGGGGCACGTGTAGACATGGCCCTAGATAGGATAGCGGACCTGCATTCCACCGAATGGCCTGAAGCACGGGTGAGAGGTGGCCCGCCTGAAGCCCATCAGCTCATGGGAATAAGGGGACTTTGAAGTAGGTGGGGTCCTTTCGAAAAGGAGCCCCGTCTGGACGAGCCGCGAGGCGCATCAATTTCGAAGTGCCGCGGCCGCCCGCATGCTAATGAAGTGCTGAATATGCATTTCAGCGCTTCATTAGTAAACTTTGAAATGGCCATTTGTGTGGCTGTTTCGAAGTTTGGGGCACGTGTAGACACGGCCTAGGACTTTTCAGCTTAGAAAAGAGGAGACTAAGGGGGAATACGATAGAGGTTTATAAAATTATGAGTGGTATGGAGAAAGTGAACAAAGCAAAATTATTTTCTTGTTCCCATAGTATCAAAACTAGAGGACACCAAATGGAATTAATGGGCAACAGGTTTAAAACACATAAAAGGAAGTTCTTCTTCACACAGCGCACAGTCAACCTGTGCAACTCCTTTCCAGAGGAGACTGTGAAGGCCAGGACTATAACAGGGTTTGAAAAAGAGCTAGATAAATTAATGGAGAGTAGGTCCATTAACGGCTATTAGCCAGGATGGGTAAGGAATGGTGTCCCTAGCCTCTGTTTATCAGAAGCTGGAGATGGATAGCAGGAGAGAGATTGCTTAATCATTATATGTTCAGTCCATTCCTTCTGAGGTACCTGGCATTGGTCACTGCTGGCAAACATGGTACTGGGCTGGATGGAGCTTTGGTCTGACGCAGTATGGCTGTTCTTATGCTCTTAGGGGACGAGACCCTCCCTTAATGACTTTTAGGCCGTGGTTTAAGTACCCAGCAGGATGAGGGAGATCACACAGTTCAAGTCCCTTCTTTACCGAACAGGAAAAAAATACATGAACTGGGATCTGCTGCCTCTCCTAGAAGTGCTCTAACCTCTGGGATAGTCTGATGTGGGCTTCTTCAGTTCCTCCAGTTGGAGCTGTTCAATGTGGGTTAAATAAAGAAAGAATCATTGAGCGGAGATGGAGGAGAGAGCAAGGAAGAGCAAGAGCATGAGAACGGCTCCGTATCGCGGTGTTTAGAGAACCTCCCTGAGAGGCAGAAGACCCAGATCCAGTCCTCTTATGTGAGTGGCTCTTTCTCCAGTACTTTCACATTGTGGAATAATTTCGAGACGACAGATTGATGGGAGCTCTCCCAGCCCTTATCAGGAAGCCCCATAACCTAATGGCTTGAACATAAGCCGCAGAAGTGGCAGGTTCCCATCCCTTCACCACCTCTATTTGGGAAGTGGGGGCTCGAATAAGGCAATCTCTCAACTTCTGGGTAAGTACCATATCCAAGGGGGTTGAAATATAGAGGGAATCATAGACGGGGTTTGTAGAGGCTGGGTGACACCTCTGCAGTTTATCCTTAGATACCTGTCTCCAAAGGAAGGGCAGGGCTTAGGACACAACCCTTCACTTGGCAAAACCCACTGGTGATGTCAGGTGAGCAGCTGCCTGCATTCTTGCTTTTGTGGTTCCTACTCTAAGTAGCCCGACTCTCTCCCTTCAGTATGTAGAAAACCAGAGTGCTGATCTCATGTGTTGTGAATCCCCATGATTTTCTAGACATCTGAAAGTTAGATGTGGTAATGCTCAAAGCCACCCCACATAAGCTCCTTTTGTGACTCTACCCCCCGTTCCCTTTCAGATTCTGATTCAAACTCTGTGGATAGTCCCATAAATATTAAAGCAGAATAAGATGAAGAATAAAAATAAAATAAAACACAGTAATATGCCTTCCCCTATCCTACTCCCAAATGATGGGGATATCAGAGTCAAAAATCTTTTGTCCTGCCATACTCATTTGGGGTTCTGGTCAGAGACTCCTTCCAAACTGAAATCCTGACGAATATAATAATAAATGACATAAATCCTCCAGTCTATTAGAGTAGTACCTTTGGGGCCAGATGTACAGATGGTATAAATCCACTTCACTCCCAATGAAGTTAATCACAGAATCATCGGGGTGGAAGGGACCTCAGGAGGTCATCTAGTGCAGCCCCCTGCTTCAAGCAGGATCAACCCCCACTAAGTCATCCCAGCCAGGACCTTGTCAAGCCGGGACTTGAAAACCTCCAGATCTGGAGAATCCACCACCTCTCTTGGCAACGCATTCCAATGCTTCACCACCTTCCTTGCGAAGTAGTTTTTCCTAATATCTAACTTATACCTCTCCCTCTTCAACTTCAGATTATCACTCCTTATTCTGCCATCTGACTCCACTGAGAATAGCTTCTCAACTTCCTCTTTACAGCTCCCCTTCAGGAAGTTGAAGGTTGCTATTAAATCACCCCTCACTCTTCTTTTCTGTAAACTGAACAAGCCCAAATCCCTCAGCCTATCCTCATAGGTCTTGTGCTCCAGACCCTTAATCATTTTTGTTACCCTCTGCTGAACCTGCTCCAGCACATCCACATCCTTTTTATACTGGAGGGCCCATAATTGAACACAATATTCCAGATGAGGCCTCACCAGTGCTGAATAGAGGGGAACAACTACTTCTCTGGATCTGCTCGAAATGCTCCTCCTAATGCACCCAAGTATGCCGTTAAGCTTCTTGGCTACAAGGGCACGCTGTTTACTCATATTCAGCCTTTCATCCACCATAACCCCTAGGTCCCTTTCCATCATACTGCTGCTGAGCCAGTCGGTCCCTAGCCTGTAACAATGCTTGGGATTCTTCCACCCCAGGTGCAGGACTCTACACTTCTCCTTGTTGAACCGCATCAGATTTCTTTTGGCCCAGTCCTCCAATTTATCCAGGTCACTCTGGATTCTCTCTTTACCCTCCAACGTATCTACTCTTCCCCTAGTTTTGTGTCATCTGCAAACTTGCTGAGGGTGCAATCCAGTCCGTCATCCAGGTCATTAATAAAGACATTGAACAACACCGGCCCCAGAACCAAGCCTTGCGGCACTCTGCGTGACACCAACCGCCATCCAGATCTTGAGCCATTGACCACTATCTTTTGGGCCTGACCATCAAGCCAGATGTCTATCCATCGTGTACTCCATGGATCCAATCCATACTTCCTCAACTTATGGGCAAGAATGCTGTGGGAGACTGTATCAAAAGCCTTACTGAAGTCAAGGTATATCACATCCACTGACTTCCCCATGTCCACAGAGCCTGTTACTTCATCATAGAAGTTAATCAGATTGGTCAGGCAGGACTTGCCCCTCCTCTTTCAAGTGCTCCAAAATGGATTCCTTGAGGATCCCCTCCATTATTTTCCCAGGGAATGAGGTAAGGCTGACTGGTCTGTAGTTCCCTGGATTGTCCTTCTTTCCTTTTTTAAAGATGGGCACTACGTTTGCCTTTTTCCAGTCATCTGGTATCTCCGCCGATCTCCAAGAGTCTTCAAAGACAATGGCCAAAGGTTCAGCAATGACATCTGCCAATTCCCTACTACCCTCAAGTGCATTAAATCCAGACCCATGTATTTGTGTACTTCTAGTTTTTTCTAGGTAGCTCAGAACTTGTTCCTTCCCCACAGATGGCTGCCCTCCACCTTCCCATGCTGCATTGTCTAGGACTGTCGTGTGGGAGTGGACTTTGTCCGTGAAGCTGAGGCAAAAAAAGCATTCAGTACTTCCGCTGTTCCTACATCATCTGTCACTAGGTTACCTCCCTCATCCAGTAACGGCTCCACACCTTCTCTGACCACCTGTTTATTGTTAACATGCCTGTAGAAACCCTTTTTGTTACTCTTCACATCCCTTGCCAGCTGCAGTTCCAATCGTGGTTTCGCTTTCCTGATTACTGCCCAGCATTCTCCAGCCGTATGTTTATACTCCTCCTTAGTCAACTGTCCACATTTCCATTTCTTGTATGCATCCTTTTTGAGTTTAAGTTGACTAAGGATTTCCCTGTTGAGCCAAGCTGGTTGCCTACCATGTTTGCATTTCTTAATGATGGTTGCTATGTCATTTTACACAGTCAACAACCCTGGTCCTTGATCTCTCCACACTGATGGGTTTAATTTGGACTATGACATCAGCAAGTGTCCCAGAAAAGGCAGGTGACAGATAAGGTGCTGTGTTGTGCCTTGTACTTTGCAGATCGTCAGCTGGGTATCCTATGAGGATTCCCAGTGGTAAGTACACACACAAAATAGAGGTTTGCAGATTACCCTTTTTAGTTTGTTTAAGGGTTTATCTCAGAAAAAAAAATCTTTCACTGTCTGGAAGTTGAATCTAGGCAAATTCAGACTGGAAACAAAGTTTACGTTTTTAGCAGTGAGTGTAATTAATCACTGGTCATTGTGAATTCTTGGTCACTGACAATTTTAAAATAATATTTTGCTAGAATATATGCTCTAAGAATGATTTGAGGGAAGTTCTGTGGCTTATGTGGTACAGGAGGTCAGACTAGATGATCACAGTGATCCTTCTGATCTTGGAATCTATCAATCTTAAATTCATCATAAAAGGCACTACTGGTAATAATACTCTGAATGTCCCTGAATGTGAGCTCTGCTTGATAAAAAACAATTCCATTCCTTTGAAACAACAAGAAATTTAGGACATTAAGTGCAGCTAGACATGGATAATTTAAGCTCCCTACACAGGCTTGTATACCCGTTACTCTAAGAATAAGAAGGCAAAACAATCTTAAAACCACAATAAAAAATTCATTTCTCACTATTCTGTGGAATATATTGTCTCATTTGTAACACATTGGC
This sequence comes from Carettochelys insculpta, assembly GCF_033958435.1. NCBI lineage: Eukaryota > Metazoa > Chordata > Testudines > Carettochelyidae > Carettochelys > Carettochelys insculpta. The sequence continues at coordinate 194,973,999 of NC_134139.1, forward strand.
ATTTTCCCAGAAGTTGACTGTGAGATGATGTAACATCGGAGCAAGTTCTCTTGGGTAACATCACTAATGAAGCTGCACAACAGCCCCTATAAATTCTTGCATCCAGAAGCTTTAATATGTAAAACTTCACAGCCCAGTGAGACAGAATTTATTTGTTTTCACTTTGGGTTTGTTTCACTTATGAAGATTATAATGTTTTACTGGTGTTGGAGGATGTATCAAGAAGAGAATGTAAAATGGCTATTTCCAGAGGCTGCCAATGCAGTGCCTTGGGCTTTTTCAGAACATGTTAGTAGGAAAGACGAGAAAAAGATTTTAATGTCAGTAGAGACTACACAGCCATAGAACTTTCCCCAGTTCAAGAAACCATCTCAGTAATATAAGAAAAGAACTAACGACATAATGGGTCAGATCTTTGTTTTGTGTGCCTCCATTGACCTCAGTGGGAGCTGTAGGTACTGAGCACCTCTGAAAGTCTCGAGGAAGCAACCATAATCAGGGAAAATTTTAGAAAATTCAGGCCATGAACTCCCTAGTAAAATAAACCAACCACCCAACTAATAATAATGATGACAGAATAATCAAACTGGAAGGAATCTTAAGAGGTCATCAAGTGCAGTCCTTGCAATAATACGAATATCAAAATGTGTCCTTTCCAGGTATTTTATGCTGGAAATAGGCTTTTCAACAACCACCCTAAGCAACACATGCCATTATTATCATAACTTTTATTATCGAGACCTTCTACTGCTGCCCTTTTGGTGCAGAGCGAATGGCTGATTCTTGAGCACATGCCAGTGCCCTAAACCTCAGCTCTGTGTATGCATTTGACTAAGTGCCACTATAAAATTATAGCATAATACAACCTATTGCCAGGAAGTTTTGTCCCTGTCTTCTCATAATTTCGCTCCCTTTCTCTAAGTTACCAGCCCCTTATTACCATACTGTGGGCCTGTCTGTGCAGCCCTTACACTAAAAAGCACTTACTAACACAAATACTCCAATGCCATATGAGACAGAAATTCATGAGACTACTCCAGTGTAAGGATTTCATAACTGGGGCTTTTTCTCTCCATTCCATTTCTCTAGGCTATTACTCTAACACCTCCACCCTTTTGAGTTAAGTTCCGATCAGACTTCAGGTTTACCCATCAGTCAGTCCCTCTGTCTTGCAACGCTTTTTTCTGAACTCCCCCCATCTGCGTTCTCTCTTTCTAACAATGCCGTGTCGAGAGCTGAGTATTGTCATGCAGATGCAGTCTCACCAGAGGAAGCATTACTTCATCTTCCCACCACTTGAGCCCAGGTTTTTTAAGCTATTTAGAGATGGCTGCATGTAGACTCCCGAAGTCTAACTGATTCCGGAGACTAAATTCATTTTCAAAGGGGATCTAGGTACGTAGGAGCATTTGCAGTTGCAACCCAAAAGGGCATTAGCCTTATTTGCAGCCATATCAGACCCCAAATGCCTGCTTGCTTTGCTCTCTCTTAGCAACCTTATGTCCCCATTACCATTTCCATTTCTCAGTTTTCTCCCTCTCATTGAATATGTCTTGGCAGAAGAACTTTCTCATGGCTGCCAGAACATTGCTGAGCTCTTCTCCTTTTCGCTTGGCCTAAATGTGAATACCAACCCTTTTCTTTATGAACTTTTGAGCATGTTTGTCCTTGGAAACTTCCAGCAATTCCATAGCACATTTCTAATAGGGGGACAAAGCCACATACCTCTCTGATCATGTATTGTGCAAACTTTGTGTGTTTTGGTCAGGCGCCCTCTGCGGTGACTCTGTCGGGATTTTGACATGTTCTTCATCACCTCGTGGCCCTTGCCAAGGCCAATGGCCATGGGGTAGTGGATCACAAGGCCAGAGAATGATGAAGAGCTTGTCAAAGCCCCAACAGAGTCACCACAGAGGGCGCCTGACCAAACACACAAAGGTTGCGCAACACATGATCAGAGAGGTCTGTGGCGTTGCCCCCCTATGAGTAATGTGCTATGGAATTGCTGAGTTTCCAAGGACAAATGTACTCTGAAGATCGTAAAGAAAAGGGTTAGTACCCTCACTGAATATGTGTAAGTCCAGTTATTATCCCTGTTGTTATCAGCATATCAATTTCATGCACATGAAGAAAATACTTATTTGCATTCCTGCTACCACTGCTTGTAACAGTGTTTTGGTGTTTACAAATGTGTTTGATAGTTAAATAGGTTGAGGGCATAATTAAAAAATGAATGTCCTGATTTCTAAATGTTCTGAGCTCTCACCACTTTCAGTGAAGTTTGGTGGGGTTCAGTGATAAAGTTCCTAACTACTGGACCAGGTACCAACTTTTAACACCCAATTTTGAAAACCATGGCTAAAATCCCAGTGCAAAAACACATTGAAGTATTGTAACAGACTGTTTTTTGTGAGCTACATCCATTTCCCCCTGTCACAGCACTCAACATTCTGGTCTATTGGGGGAACATCTGATGGTTTGCTCCTTAGATGTATTAATATCATGGCATTTGGTGACACAACAAAAAAGTCTACAGATCCGATTTTTCCACTGTCACAGACAGGTATAAATCCTCTGAAAACAGTAAGGCCATGACCATGCACACAGATCCATCTGTCTGTGTCCATCCATTGTATCTTGTCTTATACTTAGATTGTAAGCTTTTGGGGACAGGGACTGTCTTTGTGTTCTGTGTTTGTCCAGCGCTGAGTACAATGGTCCCTGACTAAGGCTTTTTACATGCTAGGCTAATACAAATAATAAGAAGTGGTGAATCTGGTCCTACGTTCCTATTCAGCAGGTCATACAAAAGTGATAAAAATGATTTTTTTCACTGCATTTGAGCAATGAATTTGTAAAAGATTTACGTCTATCTGGAACCTTTTCTAGTACTAAAAATACTAGAATTTTCTTATAAGCTAATAAAATAGCATCACCATTCCTTTGTCAGCTGAGAGTATCTAGTTTATTTACTTGCTGCATTTAAACTGTTCTGAGTTCTCTGAGCTGTCAAAGAGAAAACCTGTTTTTTCTGACTTTAAAGAAAAAGTCATAAACTAGCAACAATGCTGCCTCTATTAAATTTCTCCTCTTTCCATAAGAGTGAAGACTTGTCTCCTTTATAAATATTAATGAATGAGACGGAGCCAAGAAGAAAAGAAAGCAATTTATGTAAATGCAGAAATGTCTTTAATAGTTGCTGTAAATTTCCAAATTGTTTAATGCTTCCTATGAAGAAAGATAGATCTATGTATGTCAATGCTACATTACGAACAATGGATGCATCTGGACAGTGGCACTTCTTCAAAAGATACTAAAGTCCCAAAGAATGGAAAAGATGTGCAAAAAACATAATAAATATTTCATGAGTACACTAAATTCAATAGTAACAGGGAGGAAGCCGTGCTAGTCTATACACTATCAAAACAAAACGCAGTCAAGTAGCACTTTAAAGACTAGCAAAATAGTTTATTAGGTGAGCTTTCGTGGGACAGACCCACTTCTGGTCTGGCTATGGTCTGAAGAAGTGGGTCTGTCCCACGAAAACTCACCTAATAAACTATTTTGCTAGCCTTTAAAGTGCTACTTGACTGCTTTTTGTTTTGAAACTAAATTCAATGTTTGCTAAGCAAAAGGAGAATTTCTTCCAGTAGCAAAACTATGTAACTTAAGGATACTGACATTATTTCCAGTGATCTTTCCAAAAAAGTCCATTTCAGATGTGTTTGAAAATCAGTCTAGATCTCTAAATAGCTCTCATAAATATTTTACCTCTTGCCATGAGCAAAGAAATGCATGAGGAATTCTATAAAATCTTATTAAAAGTGACTGTGTTTAATTTTAGTGGAACAGTGAAGGAAGAAGCACTTTCAGCCAAACAATGAACCTATCTCAGCCCTTCAAAGGCCAGGAGCCAGCTTCATCCCTGCTATAGCATCTCTGGGTGTATCTACATTGAAATAAAAGACCTATGGTTGCAAGTTTCAGAGCCTGGGTCAATTGATGGGCTCAGAGTTAGCATCAGTGTGGGTGTTGTGTTTGGGCTACAGCCTCAGGCTTCGTCTACACTAGCCCCAAACTTTGAAATGTCCATGTAAATGGCCAATTTGAAGTTTACTAATGAAGCGCTGAAATACATATTCAGCGCCTCATTAGCATGTGGGCAGCCGCGGCACTTTGAAATTGACACGGCTCGCCGCCATGCGGCTCGTCCCGATGGGGCTCCTTTTCTAAAGGAGCCCACCTACTTCAAAGTCCCCTTATTCCCATCTGCTCATAGGAATAAGGGGACTTCGAAGTAGGCAGGGTCCTTTCGAAAAGGAGCCCCGTCTGGACGAGCCGTGTGGCAGTGAGCCGCATCAATTTCGAAGTGCCGCAGCCGCCCGCATGCTAATGAGGCGCTGAACATGTATTTCAGTGCTTCATTAGTAAACTTCAAAATGGCCATTTGCATGGCCATTTCGAAGTTTTTGGCTAGTGTAGACACGGCCATTTACACTGATGTAAATCCAGATTAACTCTATTGATTTCAGCAAATTTACTCTGGATTTTGGCCAGTGTAACCTAGATCTCAATTTAAAGAAGCACTTACCCTCAGGCTTAATTCCATCTGTTCAGGGAAGCCCATTATCTTAAATTTAAGCATGTGTTTAAGTTAGACTATATATTATGTGCTTTCCTGTATAGGGAAACTTTCCTGAATAAGGTCCAAGAACAGAATCTAGACCAGTCTTCACATTTTGGCAGTTGTGCCAATAAAATTAACAGAATGGAATGGACGCTGTTTTTTACAGTGTATTATAGAAGTATTTTTTCACTCAATGAGATTTAAGTCCCTTCATTTTCTCATAGAAATGAATATGTTTCATCACCATGATTGCGCCACTCAGGAACTCCAGACTGAATTTTTATTCACCTTTATTACGCTCATTTGGTAGATATGGATACCATTCTAAAAATTAAAAAAATCACTTTCTGATGATCGTCTCAGAGGGGTAGTTGTGTCTCTTTGTTGCTTCACAAGTACCTAAAAGGGTGGTACAAGGAGGAGGGGGAAAAATTGCTATCCTTGGCTTCTGAGGGTAGGACAAGAAGCAATAGGCTTAAACTCCAGCAAGGGAGATTTAGGTTGGGCAACAGGAAAACTTCCTAACCCTCAGGATGGCCAAACACTGGAATAAATTGCCCAGGGAGGTTGTGGAATCTCCATCACTGGAGATGTTTAAGAGCAGGGTAGATAGACATCTATCAAGGATGGTCTACGTGGTACTTGGTCCTGCTGTGAGAACAGGACTGGACGTGATGACCTCTCAAGATCCCTTCCTGGTCTAGTGTTCTATGATTTTATGATTCACAAAAACAAGCAGTCCTGTAGCATCTTAAAGACTAATGACTTTTGTTTATTAGGTAGTGAGCTTTTGTGGGTAAGACCCACATCTTCAGATTTAACACTGTCTAGTGTTTTTTCTAGAACACTAGAACACTGTAGTACAAAATTCACAACACAGAAATTTCAGTTGCATACATAAATGGGTCTTCGACAGATCATCTTCAAAGGCCAAGGTGTTTTTTTCTTTTATTTTTTGTTTTTAAATCACCATTGAGATGGTGGAGGGGAGGAGCTATTGCTCCTTCTTAAGAATCCTACCTATTTCAAAATCGATGCTATTCCTCGTGAAATGAGGTTTGCCTATTTTGAAATAATTCAACCACTATTTCAAATGTATTTTGAAATTCCAGTTGCGTTGTATAGTTGCTAGCATACTTATTTTGAAGTAACAGCTGTTCTTTTAAAATAACCGTGCTGTGTAGACCTACCCCGCCTACAGAATGGGCACAGTGTTGCCTTCCAGAATCTATGCTGGTTTGACATTGTTTGGCTGTTTATTGGACAAATAGTGATGTCAAAGGATTCCTCTGATTCTCTTACCTGCAGCTTTGCATGTATTCCCATTGCCCACTCTCACAAATGTAATTTGCAAATGCAAACAGCAGTATCCACAGAATTACTTACACAAATAACCAAGCACTCAACATTCAGGTTAGAGCTCTACTCCTACTTTGACTTTTAATCTAGTGGCTAGTTTTCAGCAAGCATGCTGAAGTGATCTGGTAGGAAGGAATGCTGAGGCTCCATGCTTCTGAAACTTCTGTTTGTCTGCAAGTTTGGATACTATGAAGAAGTTTCATGTTTAAACCACTCTTCATTCAACTATTCATACAAGTGTGTTTGGGGATTATTACATTTCCTCCCTTTTCATTCCAGACAAGGTTGAACAAAATTTTTCCACTAAAGGTGTTTTTCAATGGAAAATTGCATCATGAACTTACTGAAAGGTTATGTGAAGTCTGCTTCTTAAGAATTTTCTGAAATTTTCCTCTAAAAAGACAAACAAATTTTCACTCTTTAGCTCAAATTTTTCTGGATTTGGCTTTCTTTTTTTTTCATGGTGTTTTTTTGGTTTTCTGTTAAACAGAAAATATTCAATTAGTAATTTTTCGAAAAAGGCAATTTCTTCTGAAAAAGACAATAAAAATGAGTTTGCAGAAAGTGTCAGTTGGAAATGCCCCATTAAGTCCAGACCTTGAACTCTTTTTTTTTTTAATTTCAGAGCCCATAACACCATCTACATAGGCTTGAAGTATTCAGTCTCATTAAGATGTAATTTATTGTGTACATATGGGTAGTTGTCGAGAAAAATCTATAATCTCTTGATCTGGCCAATTCTTTTTTGACTATCTTGTATAAAGCTAAAAACAAGCTATTGATTTTCTATCTCTTGATATTCTGTACATTTTCTTGCCTATGATTGGCTACCAATACTCCAATGCTGCAGCAGACCCTTGTTAATTTAGTAAGATGTTTTCATACTGAGTATTTAAGTTAGGCCTTTTGCATACAAAGTAACCACTTCCCTTCTTGTAACTTTGCACCTTGTCATGCTCTTTAGAGCCTATTCAACTTGTTGTGATGCAAGCATCTCTTTAGGTTCATGCACTCTTATGGTGGCATGTACAGTACATTCATTGCCTGCCAAGCTAGCATGGGAAGACACTGAAGAATGGCTTGGGTGAGCAGAACAGAGTACCCTACACACCTGAGCCGCCAGTGCGTATATACCCTACCTAGGTAGGTGTGCACTCTGGGGATGTATGTATGGTACATGGCTACATCTCTACAAACCCAAACAGTGCCTCCTGTGCCTCCGATGCTATTTCAGCAGTATTATGTCTAGCTGCCTATCCATTGCCAGAGCTCTGGCAGAAGAGGGGCAACAGGAAAGGAGAAACAGCTGGAAATTTTTATTGCCGCCTCCCCATTGCTCGAGCCTTTGGCTGCAGGATGTAACTACTACGCACATGGTGCCTGTCCTCAGTATGCTACCACAGGCATAGACACAACCTTTCTCTTCTGTCAGCTGCTCCATTTACTAGGACAAATGCTTTCATTTTTCTCCCTGTATACCCAAAGATTTTAATTCTTTGTAAGTTCATCAGGCTGGGACTCATACCTTTATTTTTGTCCACACATGATGGGGTGCCTATTCTGAGCAGGGTCTCTAGACTTTACTTAATTTGAAATTTAATGTTATTTAGTAGAAAAACGTCAATAGGACAAAGAGGAATTTAAATAGGAATGTTCTCGTGTAGATATTAATATCACAAGACACATTACTATGAAACGTTATTTGCTTCTCTTCAGTATTACCAATGACATGTGCAGTAAAACAATGGGACAGTTAAACCTAAAATGAATGAATGACCAGTTCACCGTATGATTTACAATATATTTTTCAGGTATAAAGGTCCAATGGGGAGATAATTAGGCCCCTTTTAAAAGTATATTGGCAATCCTTCACAACTTGTAACATGTATTCTAACTATACAAATGGTACGATGCTACAAATCTGTATTTCTGCTGAGCTATAGAATTAGAGCAAAGCAAATGCTGACCAAGGCAATGAAAAACTGCACTCTGTCTTCTCTTTCATCTCATAATTGGAAAGAAGGAGGTTGGGGTGGAAAATCCATTGTAATTCTTTTTGAACAGTGAAAAATCAAACCACATTGGAGTATGGTGTATATATTGAAGTTTGGTAAATTAAACTTTTCCGTTCATTTTTATTCTTCCTGATGTTCCTGTTCTGTTCAAGTTGCTGTTAATTTCTGCTGAACTCACAGGAAAAATGTCTGCTTAATACTGATTGAAAAACTTGGCTTCCACTCATTTAAGTTTGGAGAGAGGTAATTTTTATAATAATGTATACAATGTTTGTAAAGACGATCACCTACAGAAATTTCAGTAAAGAGGCAAGCTGCAGGGTAAGATCCAGAAAAACAGAATTACTGGGAATTTATGAGTTGGATTTTGAGGAAAATTGGCATAACTTGCTAAGGCATTATTCCAATCGTGCGCCAGCATGATTCCACTGATTTCTGCAGAGCCACATTAGTGTACAACTGGAGGAACAAAAGAAAAAAATGTAGCACATTGTTTTAGACAGCCATTCAGAAATTCAGAAGCAGAACTCAGTTTTGTCTCCTAATGGCTATGTCTACACTAGCCAAAAACTTCGAAATGGCCATGCAAATGGCCATTTCAAAGTTTACTAATGAAGCGCTGAAATACATATTCAGTGCCTCATTAGCATGCAGGCAGCTGCAGCACTTCGAAATTGACATGGCTCGCCGCCGCGTGGCTCATCCAGACGGGGCTCCTTTTCGAAAGGACCCCGCCTACTACAAAGTCCCCTTATTCCCATCTGCTCATAGGAATAAGGGGATGTCGAAGTAGCCGGGGTCCTTTCGAAAAGGAGCCCTGTCTGGACGAGCTGCGTGGTGGCGAGCCGCATCAATTTCGAAGTGCCGCAGCCGCCCGCATGCTAATGAGGCACTGCATATGTATTTCAGCGCTTCATTAGTAAACTTCGAAATGGGCATTTGCATGGCCATTTCGAAGTTTTGGGCTACTGTAGACACGGCCAATGTGTTTCTAGTGGCAGTCAACCAATATATCATAGCTAGAGCCCTGAAGACCCAGGGATATCTGTTTATATCCATGGTATGCACATCTGCTGCTCATTTTTGCTGATGTTGATGCAGATACAAATTTTATGTCTAGAACCCTTCAAATTTGCAGATATTCACTTTATATCTGTGGATGCAGATATCCACAGCTCCTTTTTGCAGCTACAGATGTGGATGCAAATACAATTTTTTTATCCATGCAGGACATTAACCATGAGCCTTTGGTCTATGTTTTCTGAACATAAGGCTCATTTCTTCTCTCATCTCTGACTGTATTTCTTAACTACCTTATTAGTACATTCCCCTGGATGGCATGCTCAGCCCTGCTTATAATACAAAAAATGATAAACTTTGTGTCCTTAATATCTTACAATCTAAATAATGACATTTGGTCTATTGTCAGTAATGTTTGCTCAGAAGGGCCATCATATTTTCTGTTCACAAATTCATGCATGGGACCTTGGCAATCAGGCTCTGGTCATTACTGTGTCCGCATTATTTACTCAAAACAGCTTTTCTCTTTCTACATACCATGGAACATATAGTGACAGCCAATATACTCAGAGATGGGTATGGTACATACTCAGTGGATGTGGGTACATTCTGCAACTACTTTTCTTTAGATACAAAGGTGCTTTAGGAGTCATCACAATGATACCGTCTATTCATTGTGCTGGCTTGGGTGAGGAAGAGAACTCGTTTTGTCCTCTGGTTGCTACCATATTTCCTAGGTTAAGGGTATTCTCCTTCCTTGACTCAAAGTCAGACTCGGACCCACAATATTTAAAAATGTCCTCGCCGATCTAGAAGTCCAGTGTCCTACAGAGGCAGTCAAACAGAAGTAAATAACCTCCATCTGTATAACAGTTTAAAGGGAATTTGAACTCGCAACCACTCACCTGAAGGCGTACATGTCCTAATAGTCTTATCAGTTACTCCAAAGAGACTAAAGGCTTGTCTACACGGCCCTGCAGTGTGGACCCAGAAGGTGTGATTTGCAGCGCACAATAAACTGTTGCACTGTCACTGCCTCATGTAAATGTTGTTAGAAAGAAGTACAAGGTACCTATTTGGGGTTTTAATGTAGTCCTAATTCAAGTAGGGCACTAGGTCACACAGGCGGTGGTGAATAGAGCTCCTGATTAAAACTACAAGAGTCCTGTGGCACCTTATAGACTAATGGATATTTTGGAGCATGAGCTTTCATGGACAAGGACCCACTTCTGACAAAGCAGGTCTTTGCCCACAAAAGCTTAGGCTCAAAATATCTGTTAGTCGACAAGGTGCCACAGGACTTCCTGTTGTTTTTGAAGATACAGACTAACTCAGCTCCCCTCTGATGACTGAACCTAGATCACTCAAATGCAATTAGGTGCATGAACCACAAAACCATCCTTCCTCCTTAAAGGAAGGACAGTCTCTCTGTCTACCTTTTATGCCATGGGAACTTAGTGCAAAGATGAACAGCCGTCTTGAAATCCCTTCCTGCAAACAATATCCAGTGATACATCTTTGCAAAAAGTTCTGAACTATGTGTAGAAACCTTTATAAAGCCCGCAGGCTACTGTTTTTCTGTTAGTCAATATACAAATAAAAAATTCATGTTTTCCTGACCTGCATGTCAAAAGGAAGGTACTGCTCAGTTTTAAATGGGAAACATGATCAGAAATAACTAAGTCACATGAAATTTCAATTACACAGGCAGATTATTTGGAAAAAAATAGACTAAAATTCAGTCAAAAAATTACTAAACTGTGCTAATTACTTGCTTTAACAAATTGAGCAAGTAGCTGAATTGAGACAGTTTTGGAGCTGTTATTGACTAACAAGGAGGAACTAATTAAGAACTTGGAGATGAAAACTTGGAGACAGTGATCATTAACATATGATTGTGGAGTAAATTCAAAGGAGAGGATTATTAGTATTCAGTTGCACCAAAAAGACAGTCTGACAGAGATTAAGAGCCAATAGAAAGGCTGCTAAGTATAAAATTATTAAGAAAACAAATATGTAGAGAAAAGTTTCTGAGGCGCAATATGAAAGGTGCACAACAGAAATTAATTCCACTGCAGTAGAAAAAAACATGAGGAACCAGAACAAACCAAGATGATTGCTTGAAGAACTTATATATAATAAAGAAGGGTCAAAAGAGAATTATACAGGATATGAGAAGACAAAGAGGGGACATGATAATAGTCTTCAGGTATTGAAAGGGTGAAAGGAGGACAGTGAAAAATTATTCTCCTTAACCTCTGAAGCTAGCACAAGAAGCAATTGGTTTAAATGGCAGTAAGGAAAGTTTAGATTGTACATTACAAAGGGCTTCGTAACTGTTACAGTGGTTAAGCACTGGAATAAGTTGCCTACGGAGCTCGTGCACTCTCCGTCACTGGGAGATTTTTAAGAGCAGGTTAGACAAACATCTGTCAGGGATTATCTAGACAGTGCTTGGTCCTGCCATGAGTGCAGGCGACTGGACTTAATGACCTCTCAAGATCCCTTCCAGTTCTGTGATTCTAGATACCATGTATCAGCATGACAAATCAAAACGACCAGATGGGCCAGATCCTCAGCAGGTGTCAATTTAGTGTAGCTCCATTGGCTTTGATACAGATATGCCATTTTATACCAGTTGTAGTTGTGGGATCAGTGAAAGCTGTGTGGAGACCAATTTAGAGAGGCAAAATAGCTAATACAGGGTAAGTTAAAGAAGTCAACAGAAATTAGATGTTTTATAAATGCACTCAAGCCAGGATACAAGGGAAGAGGAAGAATCACTACACAATCAGGAAGGAGAACAAACAACCATCTCTTGAGGCCTGGCCCAAAGTTCATTGAAGTCAATGGAAAAACCTCTACCTTTTGATTTCTGTAAGGTTTGAATTAGGCCCCTTGCTTCTTTGTCTTAATTTTCAACAAAATGTAAACCAAAAGCTGCAAGCTAAGGAGGAATAGGATAATAGAGTGAATGAATGAAAATTGCTTCCAGATAGAGTACCTGGATAGCCTAAACATATGTGAGTGCCAGAGGTATAATCCATTGCACCAATGAGCAGTCATTCTGGAGAAAAGAGGAGGTCCCTGATGACTAAAAACGAGAAAATGAATAGATTTAAAAGCCAGGACTGACTTCTACAAGCACTTATTCTATTCTCCTACACACTACAGATCACACTACTTCACCCAGTAATTCCTGCATCAATGCCAACAATTTGTGGCTGAACTAGCAACTCGTCTTTTAGAAAGGCACCCAGTCTTTATTTAAAGAATAAATATAATTTAAAGAAAATAGAATTCCACGCCTCATTTAGTGGAACTGCCATTGAGCTCAATGGAAGCTGTTTAGATGGAAACAATATATTGTGAGGCCTCAAATGTGAAAAAATATTAGCATAAGTCATGAGAGAATCAGTCTGAAGGCATACAGTATGGGACAGGACTGTGTGGGGCTCCACAGAGAGCATGAGCCTCAAATGACACCTCGTACCAAACTGGGCTGATATTTAACATCTCCAGCCACCCACTTCTTTCTCCTTCTCATCCCCTGTAATTGAACCAATTGTTACACTGACCTTAAAGAGTGATCGTAGTGCTCCTAAGAATTAGCAACTTGCTCTAGCTCTTATGCAGCTCAGCCAGAATTTTGATGTTGCATTGGTGGGATGCATCCTGCCTGAGTGCTACAAGTCCCATCTGTTTCACAAGGGAAACAGCTGTGCCTCTCTAATCTTCCTGCAACAATGTTCATCGCCAGGTCTGCTGACATGAGCATGGCAAAGGTGACAATTATACCAGGGCCCAGTGATTCAAATTGGCCCTGGGCTTCTGGCCACCACCACTAGTACAGGAGCCAAATCCTTTAAATTACCACCAGCTTGCCACATTGCATGCTCCGGGTGGCTCTGAGAACTGCCTGGAGGAGGTTGGGCTGGCGCAGTGTGTCCTGGGTGATGCAGCCCCACCCCATCAGCCAAGATCCCTCCCTTTTTCGGAGCACAGAGCCATCCCCTCCTACCTAGTCCAGGGCCTGGAAAGTTTGTTAGTGCCTCTGTTCATCCATAGAGACCTTGCTCTACCACAATATACCCAGTAATATTTACGTCATATTAACACTTAGAGGTCCCAGGATCATGGACCCATTCTGCCCGGCACCGTAAAAGCAACCACTGAACGTTAGTCTTAGCATTTACAATCTAATTACACAAATCGGAGGGATGTGGATGTGAAATAACTTTCTCCGTCACACATCAGGGGTATGATAGAATTAGATATAGCACTCAGGTCTCATGCTTGTGCATTACCCATACACTTGCATCAAGTTGATCAGCAGAATATCATAGACCTTTATCACCGTAGTTTTATCTAAGCTATCTGTGTTTGATTTGCAGAGCTTTACAGATTTGACTACAGGAGAAAATACCTGACGAGGGGAGAAAATACCAGGTACTAAAGGGACATTTAATGTAGGAAGGAAAGGCATAATAAGAACCAAAGGCTAGAAGTTGAAAACAGATCAATTCAAATTAGAAATAGGACACACATTTTTAACGGTGAGGGTGATTAAACTGGAACTAAATACTACGGAAAGTAGTGAATTCTCCATCTCTTGAAGTCTTCGTTTCAAGGCTGGATGACTTTCTAGGTGATGTGTTTTAGAAAAACACAAGTTTTGGTCTCAATATAGGAACCAATAGGTGAAATTTTATGTCCTATATTATATAGTAGGTCAAGCTAGATGGTCTAATATTCCCTTCTTGCCTTAAAATCTATGAACCTATGAATCCCTAGATAGATTGTGAAACAGAACAAAAGTACCAGCTCTTTTGTACCCTCTGCAAATTATTAGACCATCTACAATCAAAAACATACTTAAAAATATAGTAAACACACATTTCAAAAGTGTTTCAGTGAGGTAAACACCAAGGAGAGATAGGAATTATTTACTATGTTAAGAAGTATAACTCGTAGCTAAGAAGTAATCACTCAGACTTGCTCTGCTCTGTGTAAATTCTTTAGCTATACCCATGATGCAGTGGATGGGAAGACAATAAATGAAGGTAAATTTACATTGATTGTGCCAAGAGATATAATAAAAGATACATTACTTTACAGATAAGAGACTGGAGAGGCAGGAGAGAATATTCTGTAAGGAATGATTCTGCAACGTCAGAGAAGGGGTTAAAAGATTAAGTAGACCTTTCCTTATGTAGGACTGGGCATCCTCATCTTTCAGGAGCCACAATGAAGAAATTATGGTCAACATTTACTCCTTTCCAGAGGGCCTATGCATCTTGAAAGTCGCTAGGTCTTGCACAGTCATTGTACTGGGCCAACGCGCAGTAGTGAACTTCTGCCTATGGCAGAAATGTACATTTTAATGGGAGGAAGAACATATAAGGCAATTAGAGTGATTTCTGTCTGATGGCTCTTATTTTTACTTTTAATTTCTCATAGTCTAATCACCTGCCTCAGGCACCTATCTGCATAGATTTTCTTTTTAATGTCTTACACATAGCTGTGTAGCACTTCTCTTTAACATGTGGTACATTTTCCTGGAAAGATGTCACATCCTTAGGTATCACTCAATAGTAAGTGGCTTTTAAAAAAAAAAAAAAAAAAAAAAGGACATGTGATGTTCAATACCAAAGATTTGCCTTTAGAATTTGTGATTAAGAGATTGCATATTTTGTCAATATGAGAACTGCTCGTGGCCTGGAGGGATTTATCCTGCCACACGTGCCTGCTCCATTGCATATGTTTCCTCATTAATCATAGTTTGAATCAGCCTTCTGGCCTGATTACACCAGTCAATCAAATATCATTGGCCTCAGCGGAATTCCTTAGTTACACAAACATAAATGAGAAATGAATCAGGCTCTCAGCTTGCCTACACTATGGCCCTCCTTCGAAGGGGACATGGTAATACGCCCTAATCGGAGGAGGCTAATGAGGTACTGCAATGCATATGCAACACCTCATTAGCATAATAGCCACTGCAGGAACTTCAAACTTGCTAACTTCAAAGCACTGACAGACTGTGTAGCCATGGGCACTTCGAAGTACCTGCTGAACTTCTAAGTTCCCTTACTCCCAAGATGTTTTCTCCTTGGACCTTGGAGGGAGGAGCACAAGTTCCAGAAGTATCAGAGAGGTAGCCGAGCTAGTCTGTATATTCAAAAACAACAAGTCCTGTGGCACCTTATTGATTAACAGATATTTTGGAGCATAAGTTTTCGTGGGCAAAGACCTGCTTCATCAGTTCCAGGAGGGAGCAGTTGGGCGGAGGCACCAGGAAGTCATTTGATGTGCACAGGATTTGAAAGTGTAGTACATGCCACATGACAGCAGTGCTACATATAATGAGACTACCAGCCACTCACAGAGAGTGGTTAACTGGAAAACAAAGCAACATCTAGCAACAGAGACTGGCTGCATGGGGGGACTCAAACGGGTGGGAATGCTAGATTCCCAAACAAGAATTCTGCACAAGCATGGAAGCACAAACTGAACCTCTAACAAGAGCTGAGCATAGGGGATAAAGACGAAAAAATGAAAATAAAGCTAGTTTTACTCCTTCATTTCGGAAAAAGAGCAAGAAATGAGTGAGACACTGTGGCCAGGAATTACGATGGAACACTGAGGCAGCTGATAAGTTTGATGAGTATTGTGACTAAAGAGACTGAGACCACTGAGAGATGATGTTGTTGTTTTTTTTTGTTTTGTTTTGTTTTTTACTCAAAACCAAGAAGCAGAAGAGGAAATAGGAACTTGCATTAAAGAGTGGAGAGTTCTGGCATCTGCCTGTAACTTTGGGAACTTTAAAGAGTTACTAGTTGGAGACAGGCTTGTTCGTGAGCCATGGGTTTCCAATGTATAGGCAACCTCTTTAGACAAGTGGAGCTAGCTCTACTGAAATGCCTCCCAAACAGTTAGGACAGCCAAAGTGTGCAGGGAAAGGATCAAAACAGAGACAAATCAAATCCAAAGGCTCAACCTAAATGAATCTAGGAAGCAAGTCAAGGACAGACCAACCATGAACGCAGGCATAATAATTCAATGTAGAAATGGTGGAAAACAATATAAATGACAAAAATAAAAAATACCCAGATTATCTGCAACAGTGTAAGAGGTGTGGAAAATAGAACCACTTTCTTGACACGATGCTGCAGCTTCCTCTGAAAAAAAACAACAACAGAGCTATTAGACTGGAAAAAGGTGCCCAACTGCTTAACTACCATGGCATTTAGGTTATTTCTTACAATGTTTAACCTAAACCCGCCTTGCCCGTGGCTTCTTGTTCTACACTCAGCAGTTAACAAGGACAATTTTCTCCCTCCTTCTGATTACAACCTTTTATGAACCTTAAAACAGTTATTACATACTGTCTTTAGTCTTCACTTCTCCAGACTTAACCAAATTCACTTTTTTCAATCATACGGCATAGGTCATGTTTTGTAGCCCTTTAATTATTTTTGTTACCCTACTCCTGACTTTCTCCAATTTATCAACTTCTGGAACTGCTCAAATTACTTCAGTTGAAGCCTCATCTGCACAGAGTAGAGCAGGAGAATTACTTCTGGTGTCTTGCTTATGATACCACTGCTGATATACAGCAGAATGATGTTCACTCTTTTTGCTACCGTGTGACATTGTTGACTCTAGAAATGTACTATCTATGCCATTATCTAAATCATTTTAATGAAGATATTAAACAGGCACCGACCCAGAATTGATCTCTACAGGACCCCATTCAACATACCCTTCTAGCTAGACTGTGAACAACTGATAACTACTCTCTGGGGACAATCTTCCAGCCAGTTATGCACCCAACTTACAGTAGCTTCATCTAGGCTGCATGTCCATTTTGTTCATGAGAAAGTCATGTGACAAAAGCCTTAGGCTGCAGTTACACTATCAAGTTTTACCAGCAAAACCCAGGTTTTGTGAACAAAATTCAAGGAGTGTGTACGTACAAAATGAGTGTGGCTGCACGCTGTCAACACAAGTTTTGTGGCAAAATCTCTTCCGACAGTGACTTCTGTCAACAGAGTGTGGTAGTGTAACTGTGGCCATACTGAACTCAGGATATAACCCATGTTCTTCTCTCCACTTCCATCGAAGTCTTGTTATCTTGTCAAAGACAGCTATTAGCTTGGATTGACACAATTTTTCTCTTGACAAATCCATGCAATCCATACCTATTACCTTTTTATCTTCTAGATGTATGCAAATTGATTGTTCGCTTATTTCCTCCATTGCCTTTATGGGTAATAAAGTTAAGCTGGTCTATAATTCCCCTTGTTGTCCTTATTCCCCTTTTTAAATACAGGCACAATATTTGCTGTTTTCCAGTCCTCTGGAATCTCTTCCATCTTCTATAAATTTTCAAAGATAATTGCTAATGGCTCAGATGTCTCCTCAGCCAGCTCCTTGAGTGGTCTAGGATGTATTTTATCAGGCCCTGGTGACTTGAAGACATCTAACTCCTGTCCATGGCAGCATACCTCACAAGCCACACCACCACTGCTTCTCTCCATGGGACATCAAAGGAACGCAACGGGCATGCACCTCCCCATGGCTCTGACTGCCCTTGTGGGCACAGCAGTATGCAAAACATAGAGCCAGAGCAGCCGCACAGTACTATCGCCCTCCTGGACCATGTTCAGCAACATGTGGCACAGCACCACTAAGATGCCCCCATGTTGCTCCAGCAGGACTCACCCCAGAATGGCCCTGCTCACCCAGGTCTTGGTGCTCCTGCTGCTGAGTGTACCCCCCAGGTCCATGGACACTGTAGAACGCCACTTCTGGTGGTCCAAGATGAGCTTGGACTCACAGGACTGCATCACCCTGCAGGGATGGGATGATCAGCAATGGCTGCACAAGTTCCAGATGTGGAAGTCCACTTTTCTGGAGTGCTATGAGAAGCTTGCCGCTGCCCTCAGGCAACAGGACACCCACATGAGACCTGCCACCCCTGTGCAGAAGCACATGGCCATCGCCATATGAAAATTCATCACACTGGACAGCTACTGCTCAGTCAGCAGCCAGTATGGTGTGGACAAATCCACAGTCAGGATCGTGCTCCTGTAAGTTCCAAGGCCATCAACCATATGCTGCATTGGAGGGTTGTTACTCCAGGAAACGTGAATGCCATTGTGGATGGCTTCACCAGTACACCTCCCCAGTTGCAGGAGGGCCAGAGACAGCATGCATATCCCCATCCTGACCCTCAACCGCTGGGACATGGACTACGTCAATAGGAAGGGGTACTTCTCCATAACGCTGCAGGTCCTCATGCATCGCAAGCAGTGCTTCACTGACATCACCATCCAGTGGCTGGGAAAGGTGCAGTATGCCTGCATCCTCCACAACTCCTTCCTCTTCTGAAGGATGGACACCAACACCTATTTCTTCAACCACTCCATCAGAGTCAGGGAGACGGACATGCCCATTGTAATCCTTTGCTCCCCTGGCTCATGAAGCCTGGACTCCAGCAAGGATCATTTCAACACCAGGCTGAACAAGTGCTGCATGATGGTGAAATGTGCATTTGGCCATCTGAATGAAAGGTTCAGGAGTCTGAACACCTGCCTGGACCAAAGTGAGTGCACCATCTCCTTCCTGGTGGCAGCCTGATGAGTGCTCCACAACATATATGAGAGCAAAGGGGAAGTGGAGGTGCTCCTACCAGGGTTGGGGAGCTGAATCTGAACAGCTGGTGAGGGAGTGTGAGCAGCTGGGCCCCAGTGCCATTTGGAGAGTGTGGGGAGTGGGGAGATGAGGAGGCTCAGCATCCTTCCATGATCCAAGAGTGCTGGACCCACCCCTGGCAGCATGCCTCCCAGAGAGAAAGGCCATCCCAGCCTGCTGGATGGTGGGGAGGTGGGACTGAGCAGCAGATACTGCTTGCTGGAGAGGAAGCTAATGTGTTTATCTCTGCTACCTCTCCCAGCAGGTTCCCAGGCATGAGCTTGGACTCCTCTGCATCACCATGCTTGATTGGGAGCAAATGCTACCCTGGTGCGAGCATGCCCCTGGGCCATGGGTTGCACTGCTGGGTGGTTCCATGACTTCAGACTACTCAGTGGTTTCTTGCTGTGAGATCATGTCCTACCATGGAAGCTGGGATGGGGCGGAGCCCTCTAGGAACCCTGTGGTGAGGACTGAGGGGTCTCCCTGTAAGAGCGTCAGGGAACTGAGTTTTCTGGACTGCTGCTGCATATGCGAACGGGTGAATGAGCTGTTATGCAAATTCTAAGCCTGCTGGGCCAGGAAGGGAGTGTGCAGCCTCCTGTGGCCCATCGCCTGCTCCCTATTTGTGGCTACGGAATGTCATGGAACTCACCTGAGGTGACTTCTCTGGGCCCTTTGGGAGAGGAAGTCTGGGAGGCATCCTGGGAGGGGAGGTGCTACAGGGTCAGTAGCACCACCTGGCTAGTAGGCATGATCATCTGCCTGGCCTCCTCCTCGTCATCTGCCATCCTACCATCCTGCAGACTGATGCTGGGCATGTCCTGGCTAGACTCAGTGATGATGGCTGACCCCATTCCAAGGATGGCATCAAACTGTTGGTAATAGCAGCAAGTGTGTGGTGCCACCCTAGAGTGTCTGTTTTGCTCTCTGGCCTTGTGGGAAGCATGACTCAGCCTTTGATTTTGAGATGGAGCAGCTCTAGCGTCCAGTCATGCCCCTGCTCAGCCAGGCTGATAGTGACCCAGCCATAGATGGCTGCATTCCCCTTCTTGGTGTGGAGATTCTGGAGGTTGGTCTCCTCCCTCCAGACCTCAGTGAGGTCTAGGATCTCTGCATCAGTCCAGGCCAAGGCTCTCCTGCATCCCTGGGCAGTGGCTGCCATGGGAGATGCAGGAGTGCTAGCAGCTGTCGAGGCAAGGAGGAATGTAGTCAGTCATGCCTGTCCCAGGTGGTGCTGTCTTATATAGGGCTATCACAGCTGGGCAAGTGCTCTGAGTTCTTCTCCAACCTTTCGGAGCTCCATAGGAGAAGGGGAGCAGTGGAGTTGCCTCATGTGGCTAGAGTGGTTGGGTTTGCAGCTTTGAGGTATCTCTGGAGGCCAATGAGTTCAAATTAACAGCGATGACCTGGCCACACTAACACAATTTTGAAATAACTATTTTGAAATAAGCATTACTTCTCAGCTGTGTCCACGTGTGCCCCCTCCTTTCGGAGGGGGGTGTTAATGAGGCAGTTTGGAAGATGCTAATTAGGTGCTGACATGAATATACAGTGACTCATTAGCATAATGGGATCCGTATGCAATTCTAAAGTGCTGCTTTTGGAACACATGGGCTGTGTCTACACGTGCCCCAAACTTCGAAATGGCCATGCAAATGGCCATTTCGAAGTTTACTAATGAAGCGCTGAAATGCATATTCAGCACTTCATTAGCATGCGGGCGGCAGCAGCGCTTCGAAATTGACGAGCCTTGCCGCCGCGCGGCGCGTCCAGACGGGGCTCCTTTTCGAAAGGGCCCCGCCTACTTCGAAGTCCCCTTATTCCCATGAGCTCACGGGAATAAGGGGACTTCGAAGTAGGTGGCGTGCTTTCGAAAAGGAGCCCCGTCTGGACGCGCCGCTTGGCGGCAAGGCTAGTCAATTTCGAAGCGCCGCTGCCGCCCGCATGCTAATGAAGCGCTGAATATGCATTTCAGCGCTTCATTAGTAAACTTCGAAATGGCCATTTGCATGGCCATTTCGAAGTTTGGGGCACGTGTAGACGTAGCGCTGCCCATGTAGACAGGGTCCTCTTAAAAGGACTCCCCCCCCCCCCAGCTTCAAAAGCCCCTTCTTCTTCCCATTTGGTTTTAGGAAGTAAATTCAAAAAGTACAACACTAGGATTTATTCTATACCCCTCATGGTATTTCCAGTATTGTCAACCCCTAGAATTCAAAAATCATGAACTGGATCCCCCAAAATAATGACTGGCTTTAAAATAAGTAGATTTCTGAAAACTATAAATGTGAGATCTTTCATTTCCCATGTAGTTTTTGAGTCCTTAAGGTTCACACTTTTAGGCTTTTCTGCCCAATCATGAGGGCTAGAATTTTTTTTTTCTTTCTAAATGAAAGCAGAGATCTTCCACAGAGTACCTCAGCTGGAGCTTTAAGCAAATACCTTATTTATGGAGAATTGTGATAAACGTGCAAGAGTAGGTAATAGTGTTTCTAAACAAAATATTGCAACAGCAAAATAGTATATATACCTAGGCTTTAAAAGAGAATACTATCGATCAGATAAAGTTTTGCATTTTTCTCCTTTTATTTGAAAAATAAAGAAATGTAATCTATGTTAATACAAGCATAAGTCTGTATCTAAAATTAGATTTCAAGAGCAAAAATAATTCAGCTGCTTTGTACATATGTAATAGTTTCCCTTTCTACTTTTCTGGTTAAATATACATATTAATATTTCAGTGCTTTTGTTGAAAAATGCATATAAAAAACCAAAACATATATAATGTATTTGAGTTAATATTTCAGCATAACCCAAATTTTAATATTTCTGAGTTTTATTATCTTACCTTAACCTCAATGTTCTAACATGGGTGCATAACAATTAGTATAATCATAAGTTTGTAAATGGTCTTATAAGTTTGTAAATGGGAGTCTTATAAATGAAAAATGTTATTGTCATAATAATCTTCCCATGTAAGATGGCATATATTGAACCCATATAGATATCTGGTTCAATCTCATGATGGTAACTCTTGATAATATCTGAACATCATTTAGGTTATGTCTACACTAGCATCCCTCCTTTCGAAAGGGGGATACTAATGAGACACTTTGGGATATGCTAATGAGGTGCTGCAATGAGTATGCAGTGCCTCATTAGCATAATTGTGGCTGTGGCACTTCGAAAGTGCCGCTTTCGATCGCGGGTGGCTTGCCTAAACAGGGTCATTTTTGAAAGGACTCCGTGCATGTCAAAATCCCCTTATTCCCATAACCAAATAGGAATAAGGGGATTTCGACGTGTGCAGGGTCTTTTAGAAAAGGACCCCATGCAGACGAGCCACACGTGATCGAAAAGTGCCGCGGCCACCATTATCCTAATGAGGTGCTGTATATACCCTTTTGAAAGGGGCATGCTAGTGGAGACACAGACTTAATTCCTTAAAACTGACAGAATGCTTAATAATGTAATCCTTTGGGTGAACACACTGTATTAGAATCAATCATCTAAAGCAAACTGGTATATAGGCATCATTAGATAGCAGACAATCTTAACTTTTTTTAATTATATACAAGTTTATGGTGTATCAAACATCTAAATTGTGAGCTTTTATACAAATGTTTGTTTCGTATTTATTAATATTAACTTTCATACCAAATGCAAAACAAATAACACACACTGCTAAGTACCATACATAAGGATCTGCTGACAGTACATGTAATATGCAGTATGCAATCAGTTTACAATTGGGGTAATCAATACCTTGCTTCCTCTGTAACCAGTAATTTTCTTTCTTCCATCATACTAGAACCTAGCATACTTCCAGAAGTAAAGCCCTTCTAGCTTATGAAGTCTTTGATACAATGTAGTTTAAAATTTTTGTTTACTGCTTTGCTATCAAAAGTTGAGTTTACTCAGAAGTAGAACTGGGCAGAATTTTTCAACTGAAATGTTTTTGTGAAAAAAATGCAGAATTGGTAATAGCAAGAAATTTTGTATTGATTTTGCTAATTATCTGAGTTGCGTGGGAGAACTGGAATTCGACATTTTTAAATTTAAAAGTGTTTTTGGCTCAAAAGGTTTCTTTACTTTAAAATTTCATTCAATTTTCTTTCGAAAATAATTCACACGTGTAAAAGATAGCTCACAATCAAAACACAATATTTAATTTGGGGTTGAAGGGAATGTTTCATTTGACCTTAAACAAAGTTCTTCTTCCTTTGTGATTTGAAAAAAAAATGGTTCTGATTCAATTTCAAAATATTTTCTTTCTTTCAATTCTTACTTTTTTCCAGGTTATGTTTCTCAGAATGAAAGGATACATAAAATCTCAGACTGGTGGACAGCTAATCTGGCTGACACTGCCTCAGCACAGGAAGCCCTAGGGAAAGTCAATAGTAACAGAGAAGTAGCCAAGTTAGTCTGTATTCTAACAAAACAAAACAGCCATCATGTAGCACTTCAAAGACCAAATCATTTTGTTAGTCTTTAAAGTGCTACATGACTGCTGTTATTTTTTTTTCCCCAGAGAAAATGGAGACAGCTTTCAGATGCTATGTAGAATGCAGCCAAAAATTAATTATCCCCAATTGGGACACACTGCTAAGGGTCAGGTTTCATACATATTAATGAGCTATTAATAGCTCCTAAATGCTGCTAACAGAAGTGTGTGGTAAGGGGAAGGGCTGGGGCCCTTTAAGGTTTACACAAGACAACACAGCTCACGGGTCTGCACTACACCGGCAGATCAACCTGCTCAGGGTCAATCTTCCAGGGTTTCATTTTGCACATCTAGTAGAGCTGCGCAAAATCACAGTTGACCCCAGTACTCCTCCTCCGAGACACGAGGAGTAAGAGAGATTGACAGGAGAGCTTCCCCCATCGACCTTCTCCAGTATAGACAGCCAAGTTAGCAGAGCGCAGCTATGTCAATTTCATCTGCGCAATTGGCATAGCTAGAATTGCATATCTGCAGTCAACTTTCTTAGTCTAGTGTAGACATAGCCATGGTTACAAAGCCAGTGCTGGGCACAACTGAAATCCAAGGGAGTGGGGCCCTGAAGTATACGCTAGGCTAACCCATTTCATGAAAATGCTATTAAGTAGGAAGGTTTGATCAGGCATGGGAGGAGTCCAGGGACTAAGCATGGGAATACTCTCCAGAAAGGAACTTCTCAATCTAATCCAGCTCTGCCCTGTGCACACTTGACAACCATCTGAAAATTTATCAGGGTTGTGTAGTGAAAGAAGCAGTTGCTTGGAACGCCCCTGCCTCATTCATTGCAGAAGTTGGAAAGCGTGTAATGAAGGATGCACAGCCTTGCAAGGACACGTAGGAGGGTCTCATGGCTAAGGCAGTTGAATGCGGCCCCAGAGAAGTGAATTCTTTCCCTGCCACTGCCCAAGAGTTCCTGTGTGATGCTGGGCAAGTCACTTCAATCAAAATGTTCACAGGTGGTCACTAATTGTCTATGCCTCATTTTCTGAGAGGCTAGGATGCCACAGCTGAGGTCTGATTTGCAGCAGAGCTTAGCACTCACAGCTACGGCTGAAGTTGCCTGGAGCTGTGCTTTGTGCACATAAAATGCTGTAAAAGTGCCAGTTACTTTGGAAATAGCAGCCTCCCTGTCTCCATGTCTCACAATTTTAGCCTTAATCTCTCAGTGTCCCTGTTCCCCAGCCATAAAATAGAGAAGATCATGTTAATTAATGGCATGGGTATATTGGAAAGGGACGCTTGTTGATGTTTGCCATGCACTCAGACACCGGGGTGAGGCCACCTGAGATGCACCCTAGAGACTGTTAATAATTCTGTGTCCAGCGCAGGGTTTGAATGGTGTGCAATAAATAAGACTTAGGGCCCCACACTCAGTGAGGCAGATACTCATAAAATGTCCATTAAAAGTACATTAAAAGTACATGACTAAGGTTGCAAAGTCAAGCACTCAGAAGTTAGGGAATGCCGAGCCTAAGGTTGCCCTTAATTCTGGTATTTTGTATAGGCATTATGATGCAATTTTTAATAACATAATCACATAGGCTGCGTCTACACTGCAGCCCCTTTCGAAAGGACGACTTTTGATTCAGAACATCGAAAGCCGTTCTTTCAAAAGGGAGTGTCCACACAGAAAAGCAGCGATAGAAGGTGAGATCCGCTCTTTTGAAAGTCCCAGAGTGCAATTTAAAAAATGAGTGTCCACACCATGCAGGGTGCTCTTTCGAAAGTACAGGAGCAGGAAGTCCCGCAGGCAGGGTCGCATGGCGGATAAGCCCTTCTGGGACCGCGGCCCACCATCCCCTTAAAGTCCCTCCCATCCCATACATCAGCCCGCATACATCGAGGGCCAGCCACCTGTCCCCAGGCTCATGCACTGCGGAGATCAGAGGAAGCACCATGGGCCCCCATGGAACCTGAGAAGCCCCCCATCCCCATTGAGGCCAAGGCCAGTGCTCTGGCCTTGGTCCTGGCCGCTGTGCAGCAGCGGCTACAGGCAGCCAACCTACTAGCCACCCTCCTGGAAGTCATCCTGAGGGCACGACATCCCCAGCCGGTGCCCCGGGGCATCCGCCACCTGTGGAGCTTCCCCACAAGCAGCAACTGGTGGGACCGGCTGGTGCTGGAGGACTCAGGCGACAACCCGTGGCTACAGAACTTCCGAATGGCCAAGGTGACATTCCTAGAGCTGTGCCACTGGCTTGCCCCAGCCCTCCAGCACCAGGAGACCTGCATGAGGCCAGCGCTCCCGCTCCAGAAAAGGGTGTCCATCCACCTCTGGAAACTGGCCACTCCGGACAGTCATCGATCCATCAGCCATCAGTTTGGGGTGGGCAGGGCCACCGTTGGGGCTGTCCTCAATGAGGTAAGCCATGCGCATTCAGGGGCCAAGGGATGGGGGGGCACTCCGGCATGGGGCACCATCGAGGACCACACGGCAGCCCCCACTGGGGAAGGGAGAGGGAAGGGGACAGGGGCCCCAGGGAGGTCTGCCCTGCAGGGGACAGGGATGGTCAGGCACACTACACCCCACCCGATGCTCATGAGTGCATCCTCCTCCCGCTCCCTGCAGGTCATCTGGGCCATCAACAGGGTCCTCCTGTGGCAGCTGGTGCATGTCAGGGACCTGGACAATGCCATCTGGGACTTCAAGGAGTTGGGCTTCCAAAAATGCTTCGGGGCTCTGGACAGCACGCACATCGCCATCTGGGCCCCAGAGCACAGCGGCGTGGCTTTCATAAGCTGGAAGGGCTACTACTCCGTGGTCCTGCAGGCATTGTCGACACCAACGGTTGGTTCCAGGACATCTGTGTGGGCTGGTCCGGCCATGCCCATGACTCCAGGGTGTTCCAGAACTCGGGGCTTGGCCGCTGCATGGCCAAGGGGACCTTCATCCCCCAGCAGGAGCTCCCCAATGGAGACACCACAATTCCACCCTGCATCGTGGTGGACGTGGCCTACCCCCTGCAGGCCTGGCTCATGAGGCCATACACGGGACACACACAGCCCATCCCAGATGTTTTTAATGAGCGGTTGAACTGGGCCCGCAACACGGTGCAGTGGGCATTTGGCCACTTGAAAGGGCACTTCAGATGCCTCCTCACAAGGCTGGAGGTTGGCCTCCGCAGTGGTTGGGGCCTGCTGTGCCCTGAAAAACCTTGTGGAGGCAAAGCACGAACCCTTCGTGCACGGGGGTGGGTATGAGCAGTCCCCTGCTGCTCCATGCCTCCAGGCCCAGCAGGACGGGGTGCGGGTATGGGAGGCCTTGCACCAAGCCTTTGAACGGGAACTGCAGTAACCACCCCACCCCCATTCACAACCCACCACCCCCATTCACACCCCACCACCCCCACACACGCACAGGGGACCCAGATGGAACCACAAAATAAAAACTTTACTTAACCGATACTACGTCTTTGCTGCCTATGTACAGGGAGGGGTATCACAAAAAGGGTGGTTGGGGAGAACTATATGCAAGGGGGTTCACAGAAAGGGGGGTTGGGGGAACTATATATGGGTGTTGCGGCCCCAGGTGGTCACCCTCCGGGCCCTGGGAGGGCTGAAGGTAAGGGCGGAAGGCCCTATTCATTTATGGGGGTTGAGGGAGGGGATCCCCTTCGCCCACATCTGCCTCTTCCCCCCCCCGGGTCCAGGTGGTCTATCGTGGCTGGGCTGAGGCAGGTGCACGGGGGGTAGGGGAGCTGCTGGGGAGGGGCCCCTGTGGGCTCCCTGGGTTCGGCATGGGAGGTGTGGGGGGTGGGGGAATGGCCTCACCTTGCCCAGCCCTGGCCATCAACATATGGGCCAGCTGCTTCAGGGCAGATGGGGGCAGGTGGGTTGGGACAAGGGCAGAGAGGTCGGGCTCATGGGGAGGGGTTCGCTGCAGGGGGTGGGGTGGGGGGGGAGAACAGGGGGTCACGAGATGTCCAGGGTGGGGAGGCTGACCGGGGGACTGGGGAGGTGGTTGAGGTCAGGGTTGGGGAGGCTGATCGGGGGACTGGGGAGGTGGTTGAGGTTGGGGTTGGGGAGGCTGACCGGGGGACTGGGGAGCCATGGGTACGGCTGGGTGACAGGGGGATGAGGTATGGTGGGGTGGGGGGCGGGTGTGGCAGTGGCTTGCAATGGGGCGGCAGCTGGGGCTAGGTGGCCGACCACCGCCCATGTCAGGGCATCCATATTTGCCACGACCTGGTCCCAGGCCTGCCGCTCCATGGCAAGCCACTCCCACAGCACGCCAGTAAGGTCTCGCAAAGCTGCAGTATGGGCTGTGTCCTCCGCCTCCTCGTCACTGCCCTGGTGGTGCTGGCGGGTGGCCCAGTGGCGAACCCGCACGGTCCCTGCTCGGGATGCCAGCCGCTCCCCCTCGCCCTCTCTGGTGGGGCTGGTCTGGCCACTGGCTGCAGGAGCTGTGGCGACAGAAGGGGAGGGGGAATGGGCCATCAGTACCAGGTGCAGGTCCCTGTGTCCTGCCCCCCCTGGGTATATGTCCCTGGGTGCCCCACAGGGGTACCGGGAACACCCCCCCCACGCTGTTTCCCACTCCCTCCAAGTCTGGGCAGCCCCTGATGCTGTCCCATCTATGTGGTGCTGAGTGCCGCTCATCATCCCCCTGAGAGCCCAGGGAACATTACTGTCCAGGGTCCACATGCACCTGGACTGGTGGCCATGTGGGATGCCTGTGGCCACCCCGGGTGGGACCTGACACTCCCTCCCTGGGCACTAGGGAGGCTGGTGTGCACACCACCTACCTAGGGGGTCCCTCCAGGAAGGCAGGCGAGGCACAGTCAGATGGGGCCCAGCTGGACGGCCCGGATGGGAAGTCGATGACAAGGGCCCCCTCGCTTGAGCCCTCATCATCGCTGGTGGGGTCGAGTGGCCGTGCTGTCTGCCATCACCTGGAGCTGGCTAACGACCCTGGGTGCTCCTCACCCTCGGTCACCGGCTTGGGCTTTGTGTCACCAACCAACGTGTCGAGGAAGATGGTGGGGGGTCTGGCCTCCTTCGGCCCCAGGAGGCGGTGGAACTCTTGGTAGTAGGGGCAGCTTGTGGGGGGCTGCCTCCGACCGACCAGCTGCGTCCCAGGCCCGGCA
Source organism: Carettochelys insculpta (assembly GCF_033958435.1). Taxonomy (NCBI): domain Eukaryota; kingdom Metazoa; phylum Chordata; order Testudines; family Carettochelyidae; genus Carettochelys; species Carettochelys insculpta. The sequence goes on from NC_134139.1 coordinate 195,002,307, forward strand.
ATACCCCTGCCACAGTTCTTTTACCTTTGACCGGACCTGGTCCGGTGTGCGGGTGGGGTGGCCGTGGCTGAGCAGCCCCTTTGCTAGCCGCTGGAAGGCGACCGCGTTGTGGCTACAGACCCCCATTTGTTGGAGGACCTCCTCATCCTCCCAGAGGGAGAGGAGGTCCTTCATCTTGGACTCTGTCCAGGAGGGGGCTCGGCTCTTCGGGGCCTGGCCTGCCTCCTGGGACGACTCCCCAGTGTCTTTGGAGGACCCCTGAGGTGGGCAGGGGTCCAGGTGGCTGGCCATGGGTCCAGGTGGTGTGGGGGACTGGCTGGCCATCGCAGGGGCTGCTGAGCTGGAGAGCAGCGTGGCCTCACTGCTGCCTGCATGCTCTCAGCTTCCTGCCTGAGGGCTTCTGGGAGCCTGCGTCCTCTTAAGCACGGCCGGACGCTAGAACCAGAGAGCTCTGTCTGTGCTGTGAGTGGCACTGCCGCCTGCCAGCTGATCGCTGCCATGGAAGACTCCCTCTTTCGAAAGAGCGGGCTGCGGGGTGTCTACACTGGCTCTCTTTCGAAACTATCTTTCGAAGGAGGGCGGTGTTCCCATCCCAGGAGCGAAGGACCGACTTCGAAAGAACGCGGGGTGTGTGGGGACGCTCTGGGGGTTCTTTCAAAAGAGCTCGGTCTTATGATCCTAATTTCGAATGTACTTGCTTGTGTAGACTCAGCCATATTGTTTTCCATAGCATGATTGCCTCTTTCAGACACCCACCCCCTTGGCTACTTCTGCAGTCTGTAATGCATGGTAGTGCCCCTGTGAAGCAGTTTGAGTTCCACTTAGATGAAAACTTAAGAGTCACATACATAGTACACTATTGTGATGATTGACTTACATGTGTTTTCGGCAGGCTTAATGGAGCGTAATGGAGCGGGGACTGAACTGAAGTGTGTTCAATTCCCCACTGTGCTGTGGGGAGTATTTTGCCTCAGTTTCCCCTCCCATCTCTTGTCAGTTTAGATGTCAAATGCTTCAAGACAGGGACTGCCTGTGTTTTGCATATATGCATCAGCTACCACAACGGGGCCCAAATGGTAGTTGCCATTAGGCACTCCAATAATACAAATAGTCATTTAAAACTAAACAAACCCGTTACCTCACTTTCCACGGTGCTCAGAAAAGCTCAGCTACCGGAGTTGCACTAAGTGGTGGGTGTGGTGAGCAGGAGAGGGGTCACTGGTGATGAACTGGAGAGCAAGCCCATTCTGCAGGCAACTGGCATTGGCAGCTCCTGTCTCCTGGGGCTGGGCTTGGCTCACCAGTCAGAGCATTGCAGCCTGCTGTATGGGGTCACAGTGCACTTCAGATTTGGCCTGGCAGCCACAGTTGTCTTACTGAGAGGTGGCCAGGCCACATCTGAGTGAGTAGTGTTGCACCATGCATGGGACTGCAGTACATTCAGCCCCATGCACCGTATCTCACTGCCTAGAGTAGGATCCATGGGACAGGATGCTCTCAGGCCAGATGGGTGCCCGGTGGGTTCACTCTCCAGCCCCATGTGAAAATGTGTCAGCAGCTCCATTAGTCAATTGCATAATATGTTTGAAAGGGAAACACACACATTTAGGGCCATGCTAACCTCTTCTTCACTCGGCCATTGAGTGCACATCCCCGTTGTGGAACACACTTGTGAACACTCTTGTGAACCCTCCTATGGGCTGCTTAGCACGCATAAGTCTAGCTGTGAATCAGGAAGCATGCCGCTGAGCTCTCTGCAGCACACCTTTCCCCTCTTTTATAAAAGCACAACTGATTTGGCAAGAGCAACAAACTCAAAACTTTTTCCATGCCCTTGTGCTGTGCAGAAGCCATGCAGGGCTCAGACCCTTAGATTTGATTCATGCACAACCCTCCCTCCAAAATATAAAAATAAGCATTTCTCTATTACACTTCAGCTAATCCTGTACCTATGGAAAGACTAAGAAAATCACCTAGTCAGAATGTGGGATCTCACCTGTTTCCAGAGTTATGTCAGTTTGAACCTCTCTAATCTGACACTCTATCATCCAGCAACATCCTTAATCCAGCCTGCTTTTAGTTATCTGGATGACCACTTATCATGTGTGTGGCCAGGTTTCCCACAGTCCCATAATGTTTGTTTACAGCCAGCTGTCTTGGCTCTCAGCATTCTGTACAGTTATTTAGCTGTAATTTAGCCCCAATGTCTTCTAAGAGCCCAGTAAGCAATGGAGGTGTTGATAATTTGCTAGACAATATTACCCTCCCATGGTCTGACAAATTCTATCATCCAGCATCAGTCGGGTGCTGAGGGTGCCAGATTAGAGAGGTTCAACCTGTAGTATAAGACTCTGTCTTTTCTGCACAAAAAAAGTGTGCGTTTTATTCCAAGATAGATACCTCAGTGTGAAACAAGGGCCCTGTAGCTTTTTACCTCAATGCTGCCATTTAATGTAGAAGCCAGTTGAGGGATATGGGGTTGATTTGAGTAGCTGGATCAAAGGTGAATAGTAACAGAGGGATAGCCATGCTAGTCTATATACTATCAAAACAAAAAAGCAGTCCAGTAGCACTTTAAAGACTAACAAAATAATTTATTAGCTTTCGTGGGACAGACCCACTTCTTCAGACTTTAGTCTTCTAAGTGCTACTGGACTGCTTTTCTGTTTGGATCAGAGGTGGTGAGAACTATTAGTGCCCTGTCTTCAGTAGGATTGTACATCAAGAGAGCTATTGCAAAAGCACACCAATTTTATGCAGCAAAGTCAGTATTTGTTAGACTATTTGGTGTATTGTGAAAGCCACAAAAATTAGTATAGAATCATAGGGCAAGAGCCTCATCTGATATACATCAGCTCAGCTCCCTTGACCTCCAGGAAGTATGTGGTTTTACACCAGCTGAGGATCTGCCTTCTAGGCAGCAGAGCTGGAAAAGGCCCCGTAAGTCTCCCAACCCATCTCCCTGTCAATGGCAAATTGATCTCTACAAGCTTTGTCAGATTAGGTTTTAATTATTCAGTCAATGGAATAAGCACAGCCTCTCCTGGAAGACTATTTCACAAACTAATGTGTTTCATTATTGAAATATTTCATCTGTGTTTCAATTAAAATGTCCCTTCATTTTATACAGTTGCTCCTAGTTATACCCTTCCCCAGGGCCTCTGAACCTTTCCAGACTACTGTATCCCTTTCAGGAGCCTGATGTGTCTTGTCCACCCCACAAGTTCAACCTCACTGAATAACAGCTTGCTTCCAAACTCACACATAAAAATACAGAAGTAGCACAGAACTCTACTACAGACAAAACAAAAAGGCAGTCCAGTAGCATTTTAAAGACTAACAAAATAATTTAGTAGGTGGTGAGCTTTCGTGGGATAGACCCACTTCTTCAGACCGTAGCCATACCAGAACAGAATCAATATTTAAGGCACAGAGAACCAAAAATTGGTATCAAGGTTGACAAATCAGAAAAAGTGTAATCAAGGTGTGCAAATCAGAAGAGCAGAAGACAAATAACTGACTTTCTCCTTTTTACTATATAAATTATAAAATAAATCAATTTGATTATAAATATTATACTTACTTTTCCAGTATATAGAACAGGACAAAAAACCACTGTCTGGAAGCAATTTTGGGTTGTACTGATTTCCCTAGGGCTTTTTATGTAGCCTGTTGAAAGCATAAGCAACTAGATGGATTGATGTACCCACTGACCTCTCTGAACCCCTAAGGTTATGCACATCCTGGTTAAAACCCACTTCTCCAAACAGTTCTTCCCTTTCCATTGTGAATCCATTCTTCAAAAATGTGTGGACTGTTCTCTCTTTTGCCACACTCACAAACAGTTGAGTCATCCTTCTACCAAGCTCTGCTGACTTACTACTTTAATCTCTCCTGCCCCTTGATAATTTTTCTCTGAATCCCACAAATTTGCCCACTGCTTCCTAAAAATTAAGAACATTAATAGCCAATAGCTTCTGTTATGATCAACATTCACAGATTGAATCACATTATTTTACGTGGAGAAATCAATTCAACATGATGAAAATGCTCTGTTTGCTGTGGTCTGATTGGTAACCTCATATTCCCAATCTTCCTCCTCATCTTTCAAGTCATGCAATCCATTTTGTGCTTAGCAGCTTCAGCCTTCTAATCAGATTCACAAATCTAGCCAGTGTTTTTGGCATAAATGAATAAATAATTAATTCATTAGTAACTTGATCTAAATTTATCTCACTTTTCTCAATGTGTGCTTAAAACCCACCATCTGGTGACAATTTCTATTTCTATTGTCACTGTCTATGAAGTTAATCAAAAGACAGAGAGGCAAAAAAGAAAAAAAAATAGATTTCAATCATTGTGAAAGCACAGCAGAAAAATAAGTGGTATTCAAAGGATATATACAGCTTGCAAGTTGTATATTGATTCAAATATAAATCATGTGACAAGCTAATTGTTAAACAAATCCACATATATATTCTTCATTTAGATCTATTTCAATTCAGAATGGTTTTTCTTATTAAGCATTTTGTTCACTGAACAAAAGAAAGAACATTTAAAATTGGTGAGGCTGCAGAAAGTGACTTTAAAGCAAAAATCATCCAGCTGACCTTGAACTCAGAGAAGTAAAAGCACAGTTCGGTTAGGAACACATTCTCCTTGGGGCTAATAGGACATTGCCTCAAATCCACTTCTAAAGTGCAATCTTATATCCAATGCCAGTTGCAGTTCCAAAGCAAGGTTTTAGGTGCTATAATGCAGGGAAGATTTTTAATCAAATATTCTAAATTATTGTCTGGAGTCTTGTGCCACCTGCAAAGAAGTAAGGTGATGGATGAGTACTTGCATTCTTCCCCCAGTTCAAGCATTGGTTGGGTTTACTTTGAAAATTTTGGTTTGCCATTTGTTTTTTAACATCTAAATTAAATATTTCCACTGTTTAAAATATATCTGTTTATGATGATTACCATAAACGCATGAGTGCTATTATTATTCTTATAATTTGGGGGGAATTTCTGTAGTTTGGGGAGGTTCTGTAGGCTAGCAGTCTGTGGCAGGGACTCAGGAAGCCAGGTTCAAATCCTCACTGCTAATGTAAATGTCCATGACCTTGGCCCATATAAAGGGGGCTTTGATAAGTGTGGGGTATGCCACAGCTGCCATTAGGAGGGATATCTCAGTGCTTAGAGCACTGGCCTTGTAAGTCCAGGTTGCAAGCCCAATTGGGGGCAGGAAGGTTATCTCAGTGGCTTGACTATTGGCCTGCTGAACACATGGTTGTGAGTGCAATCCTTGAGGGGGCCACCTAGGGCAAACAGGTTTAAAAAAAAGACTCTATCGGGGATGGTGGTAGGTCCTGCTGAAAGGGCAGGAGACTGGACTCAATGATCTCTGAAGGTCTGTTCCAGTTCTATGAGATCGGTATATCTCCATATTCAGTGAGGATCAAGGTCTGCTTTTGTTCTCTCTGTACAGACACAGATAGACACAGCCCTTGCCCTGGAGAACATACTCTGTGAGAATCACAAACAGATGGAAGGCTGAGGGTATGGATGTAGCACAGAAACAAATGGACGTGGGGGTGATTGGCATCATTCTCTTAGTCACAAGTTTTGTAGCTCTATTTTTTGGTTTGTTATTTTCAATGGGTTATAAAACCAGGACAGAGGTACTGGCAAGAAAGGGGAGCTAGTAAAAATAAGGGAACAGGGTGGGGGAAGAAGGGGAAGGAGGAGACTGTCTGCTTATCACCTGCCTTACTGATATATCCGGTAGTCTGAGTGGGTGTCATTTATTTACCAAAGATCCACAGGAAGGGGAAGTAAAATTAGCATGAGGGCTTTTTAAATATCTGTCTTCTTCCAGCTCCTCAGCATGGGAGTTATCCTGTCCGAGCCTTCCTGATTCAGTGGTAGAATGTGGCTTAGTAAACTTGATCAAAACTCAGTATATGTCCTCACTACCTGCTGGATGGAAGGACCACAATCGATTCAGTAGGGGTCAATTTATTGAATCTAGTATAGACATAATAAACTGACCACCAAGTCCACGCGCACTGACTCTGATATTCCAGCAAAATGAGAAAAGTAAGCAGAGCTGATGGGAGAACATCAGCTAAAACCTTACCACAGTATGCAGACCTTAAATCATCAACTTCAGTTATGGTGCTGACCTTCCTGAAGTTGTGTGACCTATGTCTAGGGTTACCATATGAAAAAGAGGACACCCCTGAGAGGGAGTGTATCTGTATCAGTATCTACCCACTCATGTTCTATGTATGTGTTATAGTATATATAATACATTAATACAACATGAGTGGGTAGACAATAATACAGATACACTCCCTCTCAGGAGTGTCCTCTTTTCTGAAAGGTCAAATATGGTGATCCTACCTAGGCTGACAGCCCAGGGTATTATAAACAAGGCCTCAGAGTGGGATCTCTGGAAATGCTAATCATTGGGCTGACTCTGTAACTGTCGAATTCCCAATTACTTCAGAGGGAGCAGATTTGGTCGATACAGCGTGATCCTGAAACTCCCCACCTCAAGTGAAACAAAAAAGCAGTCATGTAGCACTTTAAAGACTAACAATTCTGCTCAGAATTTCCAGGTCTAAAAAAGTGGGTCTGTTCCACAAATGCTCATCACTGAACAAATTATTTTGTTAGTCTTTAAAGTGCTATGGGACTGTTTTTGTGTTTTGTGAAGATGCAGACTAACATGTCTACCTGTCTGTGACTATTCACCCACAAGTGAGTAAGGGGGAGTCTATCTTACTCCACAGTTGGAATTTGGACCTTCATCTGTCATATTGAACTTCTCATGGTGTCTCTATCAGTGAAGAATTCCAAAACTACAGTGAAGAGGCCCACATGATATGGGGGGCCCCTCTGTGGCACCGAGCAGTATTTAAAAGACCTCCAAAAACATCAATGTTAATAAAAATAAATGCAAACATTTAAAACAAATATGACAGCACTCACCCTACCGCTCATCTTTGTCCAACAGTGAACAGCAATTCGTGCTAGGATTTTTTTTTTAATTGAGTTCATGTGGGAAGCAGAACACAATGCAGCAGCTGGAAACCATCTGTTCAGGCATGCAAAATATCATTAGGCTGCCACAAGGAGATTAAGGAAGTGGGAAAACCTTTTAGGCATAAATGGCTGGAGGAGGGGAGCTCTGCTCAAAGTGCTAGATGCTAGCAAAACTAATGTCCTGAGACAGATTTCCCAGGAGGCCCTCTTCTGTGAAGATGTGCAGTTCTGCTGGATGATATTTCACAGCACTTCATTCAACATGTCTGTTAGAGAAGCCAGCTTTTTAAATTAGCCATTTTATTGCTTGAGGGATGTGTGACTTAAAAAAGCAATTCTGTAGTGGGTACTTTTCAAGAAAGAGAGACATAGCAGGGTGCAAACACCTTTCTCTGCGTGGCTGTACAAAGCCAATGAGCATAGGGAGTGTTATCCTATACACAATGCCATCAAGAGTGGAATGCACCTGAAAGTCTGTTTTATTAAGTTTTTTTAAAGGTATTCAGTCCTGAAAATAGTCAAAAAGGCCCAAATCCTCAATGGCTTCTAAATTAGGGTTTCAGGCATGTGTTTTTGACTGGAAAGTTTGATTGAAAAGGTTAACTCCAGTCAACACTGCTTACCGGCTGTTAAAAGTCCCAACTGATGGTGCAGCAGGACTAAGACTGTCCTGGCACTGAACAGCTCCTGGAAGCAGCTAATATGTCCCTGAGGTCCATTGGTGCAGGAGCTGCCAGGGAGACTCCACATGCTGCCCCACCCAGAGCACCAACTCCGTAGCTCGCATTGATTAGGTACCACAGCCAACAGGAGTGGGGGAGCAGTGCCTGTGGCTTGGGTCAGTGAGCAGAGCCATCTGGAGCCCAAACCAGGGACCGCAGGGGCATGTGAGATACTTCCGGAGCTGCCTGAGGTAAGCGCTGTCCAGAGTCCCCACCCGCATGCTCTGGCCCACTCCTGAGCCCCTTCCCACACCCCAAGTCCCTCCCAGAGCCTGCACCCCACACACGGTCCCATGCCCCAACCTCCTGCCCAACCCTGATGTCCCCTCCCAAACCCCAAACCTCTCATCCCCAGTTTGACCCCAGAGCCCGCATCCCTGGCTAGACCCTGCAGACCTCCCCTCTGAATTCCAACTCTCTGCCCCAGACTGGAGCCCTCTCTAACGCTGCAACCCTCTGCCTCAGCCCAGCAAAAATGAATGAGAGGCGGGGAGAATGAATGACAGGGGTTGAATAGAGTGAGCAGGGGTGGGACCTAGGAGGAGGGGTGGGGCAGAAGGTAAAGGTAGGGCAGAGGGGGCAAAATGTTCAGTTTTCTGCAATCAGAAAGTTGTCAGTCCTACTCAAAATTCCATTGAAATCCAAGGAAGTTAGGAGACTAAATACCTTTGAGGGTCTGAGGCAATCACAAATGTGAGAAAGAAAAGTGTTCCATGTGCGATGATGATTTCACCTTCATGCCGTCACTGGTCTTTGGCTGGTTTTTACTTATTGGCCGTGTCTACACTAGCCCCAAACTTCGAAATGGCCATGCAAATGGCCATTTCGAAGTTTACTAATGAAGCGCTGAAATACATATTCAGCGCCTCATTAGCAAGCGGGCGGCCGCAGCACTTCGAAATTGGCGCGGCTCACGGCCACGCGGCTCTTCCCGATGGGGCTCCTTTTCGAAAGGACCCCTCCTACTTCGAAGTCCCCTTATTCCTACGAGCAGATCCCAAATTCTTATAAACCAGTGCTAGAGGAACAGAACAAGTGGAAACAGAATGTCCTATTTAGGGGCATAAAATCTGATCCAGCTGGTATTACTGAAACCTTGCGGGATGAGGCCTATGAGTGGAATGGTCAAAGCAAAAGGTATAACCTATTTAGGAAAGATCAAGTAGACAAAAGGAGAAGGGAGGTGAGCACTCTATGTCAAAAATGGCACTAGCTGTTTCCAAGTCACTGACAACATGGAAGAAAGTGACCTTGAATGCTTATGGATCAATGACCTAACAGATAAAGAAAAAGGTGGGGTACTAGCTGGTGTCTGCCAAATCGCACTAGGGTACAGCACTACTGGCTTGTGATAGGATGCATCCTCCCTGTCCCACTGACAGAAAGGCTAATAAGCATTCCAGCCCTCAGGCAGTACCAACGAGGCACAGCTGCACAACATGAGCCCAGGAAAGAGAAGCCGAAGAAGATGAAACTGGCCCCAGAAAGGCACAGAGATGAATCTATGTACTGTTAATGAGTTCCCGGAGCCCAGTCTGAGGCAGTACCCAGCCTTCCTTTCTCTGCCCACACTTGTCTAGAGCAGCCTGTCACCATGAGCTTGATACAGGCATCAGGCCCTGGAGGGCTGCTTCCACCAACAATCTATTGTAGGCCCACAGGTGTGCCTGCAGAGACAATAACTCTGAAAAGACCTTGGTGATGCTGCTAGAAAGAATGAGATTGCCAAGGATGGTGGGCTTCCATAGGGGCCTCGGGAACACGAAACGCAACAAGATTATGGTCAACGCCAGACTAAGGGTCAAACAGCTACAATGCCCCTTCTATAATATGCAGTGTGATCATGGAAGTTTCACTCTGAGTAACATATGCTGGAAGTCTCATGATGCCAGTATTAAAACAGCTTTGGAATTTCTAAGCATTATAGATGAAATTTTCCTAACCCACAAAGTATTGCTTCAAACATGGGGGGGATTCTATATTACCCCTTCTGCTGACAAATAGAGGAACTGATCACAGCTAAAATTTAAAGGTAACTTGGGTATAAGTGATCATGTCTTGATCCTATTTATAATGAGGGAAGAGAATATAGCCCAGACTTCTGAAATATACTTGGTGCTTTAACAGGGCCAGTTTAACAAAACAAAACAAAAATGATGAAATGAAGGATTTAATAAGAAAAATGTGAAAAACAATTGTGAATAGTTAAAGAACATTTTACAAGGTGCAACTGAGCATATGAAAGCAGCAACAGAGGATGAAAGGCATGCATGGTTGATAGAGGAAGTGAAGACAGCTATTATACACACATACATCAAGTGAAAGAAGGGGACGGTGATAATAATGAATATAAATTAGAAGCTATGAATTTTAGAACAATGCTGAAGGAAGTAAAGGGATGCAAAGAGAAATCTATCACCAGCAGAGTAAAGAAAAACAAGAAGCAGTTATTAAAGTATATTAGGAACAAAAAGAATACCAACAATGGTGTTGGTGTATTACTGGATGTAAATGGCAGAATTATCAATAATAATGTAGAAAATATACATGGGTTCAATAAATATTTCTGCCCTGTATTTGGAAAAAAACCAGATGATGTAGTCAAATCATATGATAATAAACTTTCCATTCCACTGGTAGGTCAGGAAAATGTTAAACAAAAGCTACTGAAGTTAGACATTTTTAAATAAGCAAGTCCAGATAACTTGTATCAAAAAGTTTCAAAAGAGATGACTGGGTAGCTTGTTGGACCATTAATACTGATTCACAGTAAGTCTTGGTACACTGGGGAAATCCCAGAAAAACTGGAAGAAATTTGTCCTCTTGCTTCAAAAGGATGACCTGGGCAATTGTAGTCCTTTAAGTCTAACATAGGTCCCAACCAAGATAATGAAAGCAGCTGATGCTGGATTTAATTAATAAAGAATTTTAAATCTCTCCTGCCCATTTGCCTCCTAGATGTGCTATGTGACCTGATCAGAAATCAGGCTTCATTTATCCATCCCATAAAGCAAAAATGAGCAGCAAGAAAGCAATCAGAACCTGAATAAACCACAGTGTGGGCTGCACAAAATGGTAGTCACTAGATAGCATACAGGAAATAAAATTATGTGTATTTAGTCATCAGGCAAATAGGAAAAATTAAATACCAGACATAAAGGGGTAAAGATAGTAAGGCAGGAGAAAACATGACTGAGTTCCAAATGGACAAAGATTCAGTGGAGAAGGCTCCATCTCTAAGGAGGATGAAAGAGTGGGTAAGGACAGAGAGGAGGCAGTAATTCTGAAATATGAACTGGATCCTGGAAGTGCCAGGCAATGGAAATGCCTGGGGGAGAGTATGCTGCACTGATGCCTCAAAGAGAAATACAGTGTGTGTGCTTCATGTAACAACTGTTCACAGCAAGTGCATGCAATGCCCTGAGGGCCCTGCTTTGGTTTACCATTGTGTGGGTGATGTGATGAGGAAGAAGGCTTTTCTTCTCTTTAGTGCCATTAATATGCTCTCCCTAAGGTGACCACTGACAGTGTCTGACTGCAGAAGGGTTGCTAGCTTTGCTGTTAGCCTTGAATGGACTAGATGGGAGTAAGTCAGTGAAGACTGTGGGATGGGTGTGTAAAAATGGCCCCCTGCACACTAGACTATGCGTGAAGGTGTGTGCCTTTACTAAGCATGCAGCTGGGGCCTCTGCTGAGCACAATTCTAGAATTATTGGGCCATTCCAAGGTCTGCTGAAATTGCTGGTGAGACTTTCTGTAAAAGACCCCTTTTACTGCCTTGTACTACTTTGCCACTTTGAACATCTGCCTCCCTCACTCAGATGAAGCTCCTCCTCCCCATCCTGGGTCCTCCTCTAAGAACCTTAGTTAGTTACCCCTTCCGTGTCCTTTCACATGAACTTGGGCACTCAAGCTCCTATTGTAACAAGGAACTCCAAGCTGCCTTACACGTTGCTGGCAGCAACATTGTGTGAGTCCACGTGAAGACCTGGTTTCTGATTGGATGATTTTTTTAACAATGACTCATTAACACTGCATTCTGTATTAAATATCTGGGACGCGTGGTTATTAAGCCAATGCTCAGTTCACTCAGTGGTGCCTTGTGGGAGGAAGCAAGGAGTTTTTAGTCATTGTTCATTAAGACCCTAAATCAGCAAAGCACTAAGACTATGAATGTGAGTGCCCTCATTCATATTCAGCAAAGTTCTTGAGCTCATGCTTAACTTTAAGAATATGATTCAATCTCAGTCAAGTCAATGGAGCATTGATGCTTTCACCAGCTGAGGATGTGGTCCATACCGCTTGCTTTCTATGTTACAGTGGAGAGACTTTGTGTAATAATATGCAGTAAGGAGCCTGTGGTTTTGACCTGACTCACTGAACTTATCGAGGAACACTGCTTACAGCTATCAAAATCCAAGTTGACAGCAAAGGCACATTTCCATTGAGCTATTATTGGTTAGCTGGAAACTTTTTGTCAGGCAAAATGTTTACGTTTCACTGTGGATGCTGAGTTCCAGCCCATACCAGTAAGACAGGCAGAACTGGATGTTTTATGCCATAATTTTTACTGTCCTGAATGGCTGCAAAGAGTCTGCTTTTGGCACCATAAGTAGTGAGTGGAAAAGAACAATTTAAACTAAAACAATGAGCCCGCGAGACAGCACACATTGCTATCCAGTCATGGACTGTGGGTTTCCATACCATTATGTTTCTGGTACAGTTACAAGGATTTTACCTTCTGTCTTGCTGTTTATAATTCCTCTGATCTATGTATGCATGAATCAATATTCTATTTCTAGTGGTTTCCAATAGCCACCTTTCTTTCTCTGTCCAATGAGATCATAGAACTGGAAGGACATCAAGGGGTCATTGAGTCTAGCTGCCTGTCTTCACCACAGGACCTATCACCACCCCCAGTGCTCCCCCCCAACTTTTAAATCTAAGATGCCCCAAGCCATTGGAAGGCAGCCTCGAGGATTGAGCTCACACATGGGTTTACAAGGCCAATGTTGTAACCACTGAACTATTCCCTAACCTAGGTATCTTGGTTGTGCTCACTCTGCTTCCATGCTCAGCAATTCTCTTTGGTCTACTGATTCAAAGACCTGTCAGGTCAATGATGGGCTTTCTACTGACATTAGCAAACACTGGATTAGAGCTCTGATGTAACAGATCTAAACTCTCAGTTTAGAACATGGGTTCTAAGTTTGGAGGGGGAGAGAGTCAAGACTGAGTTTCAACCACTCTCCCTTTTTTGTGACTAGTTGATGAGTAACTTACTGCTTGAATGAATAAAGGTGGCACAACCTATCCATAAAATTGTTAAAGAAATAGCAGTGGACTATAATTAGAAGGATGCAAACTCTAACGTTAGTTGACTCACTTTGTTCCTGGTGCAGAACAATTTTATATCTATATATATATATATAGATATATATATAATTAGTCAATTAATAAGACATTTTTACCTCAAGCATTTCAAGACAGATAACCTAACACCATTGTTAGGGAGGTAAACAAACGGCTTCATTTTGAGCCTAAATTTTTCCATTCACTGCAAAAGGCACTGGATCTGCTCCTAACTAAAATGCTAGGCAAACACCACCTCTGAATATCAGACAGCTTATTTAGGTTCCTAAATATGGTTTCAAGCATTTAACTTTAGATACGGAAATCTGAAAATTTTACTTGGAGTTAGCTAGTAAAATGGTAAAAATGGTTTTAAAGTCTGCTTAATAAAAATAGTTGCCAAAATTCACATGAATGTTGCATAATGAAAAGTTAGATACTTTTGTTTATAAATTGTTATTGTTATTATTTTAGGTCATGGGACCAAAGGAGTGTTTGAACTTCTTTCAGGATGGCGCAGAACCAGAGAGAATCTTCCATTCAAGGACAGGGTAGCAGATACCTATTCTGATGTCATGGTCTCCTATACAATGACAACTTCCTTGTACTTCATAACCTTTGGAATGGGTGCCAGCCCTTTCACCAATATTGAGACTGTGAAAGTTTTCTGCCAGAACATGTGCATCTCCATCCTACTGAACTACTTCTATATTTTCTCCTTCTTTGGCTCTTGCTTGGTTTTCGCTGGACAGCTGGAGCAGAACCGTTACCACAGTATCTTTTGCTGCAAAATCCCTTCAGCAGAATATTTGGAGAGGAAACCCGTGTGGTTCCAAACCATGATGAGCGACGGCCATCAGCACACTTCTCATCATGAGACTGACCCTTACCAGAATCACTTCATCCAGCATTTCCTCCGAGAGCATTACAATGAGTGGATTACAAACATCTATGTCAAGCCATTTGTAGTGATCCTGTATCTCATTTATGCCTCTTTCTCCTTTATGGGGTGCTTACAAATCAGTGATGGAGCCAACATCATCAACCTTCTAGCCACTGAGTCTCCAAGTGTCTCTTATGCCCTCATCCAGCAGAAGTATTTCAGTAACTACAGTCCTGTGATAGGGTTCTACATCTATGAACCTCTGGAATATTGGAATGGCTCTGTGCAAGAAGACTTAAAAATGCTGAGTCATGGGTTCCATACAGTGTCCTGGATCGAACAATACTATCGGTACCTGAGAGTTGGCAACCTCAGCACCACCAACAAAAGTGACTTCATCAGCATTCTCCAGAGTTCCTTTTTAACAAAACCTGAATTCCAGCACTTCAAAAATGACATAATTTTCTCCAAGGCTGGAGATGAGAACAACATAATTGCTTCCCGCATGTATCTGGTGGCCAGGACTAGTGAAAACACCCAAAGGGAGGTGGTGGAATTGCTGGAGAAGTTAAGGCCACTCTCTCTAATACAGAGCATCAAGTTCATTGTGTTCAATCCCACCTTTGTTTTCATGGACCACTACGGTTTATCAATAACTATGCCTGTTCTGATTTCTGGCTTTGGCATCCTGCTGGTGTTAATACTGACCTTTTTCTTGGTTATTCATCCTCTGGGAAACTTCTGGTTAATTCTCTGTGTCACCTCAATAGAGTTGGGGGTCCTAGGCCTGATGACTTTATGGAACGTAGACATGGATTGTATTTCTATACTGTGCCTTATCTATACTTTGAATTTTGCCATAGATCACTGTGCACCCCTGCTTTACACATTTGTACTAGCAACTGAGCACACCCGAACTCAGTGTATAAAAAACTCCCTACAAGAGCACGGGACAGCCATTTTGCAAAACGTTACTTCTTTTCTTATTGGGTTGGTCCCCCTTCTCTTTGTGCCTTCAAACTTGACCTTTACACTGTTCAAATGCTTGCTGCTCACGAGCAGTTGCACACTACTGCACTGTTTCGTTATTTTGCCTGTCTTCCTAACTTTTTTCCCACCCTCCAAAAAGCATCACAAGAAAAAGAAACGGGCCAAAAGGAAGGAGCGGGAAGAGATTGAATGCATAGAGATTCAGGAGAATCCTGATCATGTAACAGCAGTCTGAAAGGCTTAGAAAAAAATAATATAGATAGATACATATTACAAAGCATTGCACAGAGATGCAGGGAAAATAGAGCAAAGATCTCAGCTGCTTGTGCTGGCCAGGTGTAACAAGGAAAAGGAAGACCAAGAAGGGGTATTTCATGACACATCAAGGTGAACTCTTTTAAACAAAATAACAGAAGTGAAAATCATATTATTTCTTTGAATTCTTATTTTCCACTAAGGAATAATCTCTAAGGGGTCTTGAATTTCAAACTCTAGCTCTACATGTCTTTGGATCAATCAGCCACCATGAAGAAAATAGCGTAAGCTAGAATGGTTTGATACAATTGTCCAGAAAAAAGTTACAAGGGTTTCAAAACAGCAAAAATAAAGAAGGATAGTAGGAGGGAGTAAAAATGCCATGAGATTTTTCATATTTGTTTTCTTAAGCAGGTCAGTGAAAGTAAACCTATGCACTTGGGAAGTGGAGATTTAAATCAATATAAGCCAAAGTACTTCCCAACTTGAATGTACAGAGTGTAACTATACAACACAGTTAAAACATTATCATTAATTCTGACGGTAAAGCTATTGCTGTCTGATACCAGTACTGGATATATGAGTATATGGAAGAGGAAATAATTATAGGCCATTTTGAAACTCAAAACTTGCTTTCTTTAAATCTGGCATTTGACCATTCTCCCAATGTGGTTATCAAGAACCTCCAAACTGATGGTTATTAGTATAAATATGTTTTAATACCTGTGAATTCTGGAATTCCCCTTCCATTAACAGATCTTATAAAATTAACCAGGCCATTACTGCTACAATGGTAATTGCAATTGCTACAGTGTTAACATCTGGATTCCTAAATTCTGGGTGTTAACATTAACTGCTGCATATTAACTGAGCAGGAGCTTTAGACATAATGACAGATCACATACTGTAGATTCAGTGCAGTGAGCGCGTTGTGGCTGAATCAGTTCTGGAGCATGTATTAGCCTTTATGCTTGGTTCAAGGGGCAAAGGTACCTATTTGCTGGTCTCAGCAATATGCTACAGGACACAGGGTTCTCTGCTTCCATTAATAAAATGATCAGCAGAATGAGCTTTTTACCATCTGCAGAAAAGAACATTTTAAAGTTTGAGTGAGACTGGTTGAACTTCCAACTATAAAGAGACAGATCAGACCCTTAGGGGAGTGCTGATTATTATTATTCCTAAATATTTGTGTGTCTTGATTGAATGTCTGCAACATCAAGCTTTGTTATGGCTGCTGAAATTTAATAGACAGCAGTAAATCTGCACTTACTGCATGACACTAGAATTATGCCATAAAGTATTACAAAATGACCTTCCCTGCTTTGTAAACTGTACAGCTTAGCAGCTCAAGAGACAGAACAGAAAAAAAAGACTTAGCCAGTTATTTAAGTTAATCCTTAAAGCCAAATTCTGTCTTGTTATGCCATCTCAAATTGTACTTTAAAAGGGCTTGTTCTGTATGCTCTTGAATACAATCTAGTTTCATGTCAATGGGTGATATACAGTATTGTTTTATCCATGTCAGCCCTAGGAAATCAGCGAGACAAGGTGAGTGAAATCATCTCTTTTATTGGACCAACGTCTGTTGGTGAGCGAGACCAGCTCAAGAGCTTTGTGTAAGCTTGAGAGCCTGTCTCTCACTGCAACAGATGTTGGCCCAATAAAAGAGAGTACTTCACCGCACCTTGCCTCATCAATGAATGATGTCTTCCAGAATATATGACATCTGGATGGACACTAAAACTGAATGGTAATGGGGAGTGTTTGGTATGTCTACTTTAGGATTTATTTAAAAGCTGTCTGAGCTGTTTACCTCTGGAACTGTGATACATTTTCTCATATTTGTATTCATAGTTGGCTTACTCTAGATCTTAGTATCAATCTGCAAAGAGAATTATGGATGAGTTGTGTGTGTTCATATATTTTCTAGAAGGCTGTCTGCAAGCAGCTCATGCTCTATTCCATAATGCCTCTCTTCCCCTCCTGCACTGATTCTTGTTTAGGGGGAACCAGGGAAATTCCAAGTACTCCACAAAAAGTGATCTGTTCCACTGTTCTGAAAATTCATTATCTTCTTCTCTCCCCTGGAACTGCAGTCTCCCTTCTTCTCTGTGTTTTTTTTTTTTGGTTTCCATGACCATTTGTTAAACACTGACCCAACCGCTATATCCTGTACATAAGTAAAACACCCATTAAAATAATAGTAGGGCTTGAGGAATCATGGGCCTGATATGGGTCCAAACTGGAAAATTGGAACCCAGATCCAAGTTCAGGAGTACCTAGATCCAGGATTTGGGTTTGGCCTAAGGTAGAGGGCCAATATGCTTAAATTGAGATCCACATAAAAGTTTGGGGGGCGTGGAATATTCTGATTTAGGTTTTGGTTTGGATCCATTTTTAATGGCAAGGCATTACTGATTTCAGTCTGTACCTTTAAGATGTGATATAATGGCCAGCCTTGAAGGAAAATTCATCAGTACATAGTAGCCTTTTGCCACTAATCTGAACCTCTGAGGCACAATTGTGAAGCTAGGGAATATTTTTGGATGCCTTCCCCCAACCAAAAAAAATGCAGGTGTCTCCCTGTGGAAATGGGCAGTGTTTCCCCATGCTGTCAGGAAGATTTTCCTAATTATTTCTTCGTGTTGAAAATGTGTTAATTTTATCAAAATCAACAACCTTTTACATTGTCATCAAAACGTCTGGATACCACAATGGAAGAGAAAACATTGGAAATTTGTTTTTCCACCATTTAAACTTAAGGTCAAATTCTCCAGTACAGCTACAATCAGACTTTGGCCTTTAACATTTTGCTTCATTTATACAGAATCTAATCTAATCTAGTCTAATCTAATCTAACCCATTTGATCTAATCCTTTACCATTAGAGCTCTGCATAGATACAAAATTTGTTTCTGTATCTGCAAAAATGAGAGACAGATAACCGCATCCACATCCATGGATGCAAATACCCATGGACAGAAAGGAGATAGCTGCAGATCTGCAGGTCTCTATTTATCATTTATGTTAGAACTACGAAATTAACCTCCAAGATCCAAAATTAGGTGTTTTATAAATGATTGAATAGGGCCAAAATAGGTATGAATGCATGGCATTTTGCATGTATAATTTTATTAATACTGCATAGATTTCCAAGATACTGTTGTCTGAGTAGCTGATCTCATCTTTTTATTTCCTACTATTTCTCACTAGGAAATTACACATCAGCCTCCAATGGCTCTATTTTGAAATAGGCTCTATGTGTGTAGATGCTGTATTTTGAAATAGGTATGTGCATTTTTGTGTGTAGCAGTGTTATTTTGAACTAAACTGTGCTGGAATAGCTTATTTCAAAATAAGGCTGCTGCGTAGACATATCCTTTATGAATAGATGAACAGACTAGAATTCAGGAGACCTAGCCTGTTGGGTGACCTTGAGAAAGTTATTTCCCATCTCTATTCCTCAGTTTTCCCAGCTGTAAAATAAGGACCTTGATATTAATATCCATTATATATTGTTTGGAGAACTACTGAGGGCAAGTGCTGATAGCTTGTTAGTGGGAGTCATTTGGACAAACTATGATAAATTATTAGCTGCATCTGAGGATATAGCTATTTAAGACTCTGTGTGGACATTTTAATAGCAATAATTGTAAAAGAGGAAGGTCTTTATTTCAGTCCAAAAGAAAAAAAAAAGCACCACTTTCTATAAGCCTGGCATTTTATGATGAAATAACATTCACTTCATCAATCTGATTTCCTTTCCCGCTGAGTGGGAGCTGTAAGTTCACATTTTAAAATACTACTTAGCATATTAAAAACTATCTTTGAGCAGTTAAAATATCCTATTGGTCAACAGGCCAAATGTTCTGCTGCTGTAAGCTGGCACAGCCCCACTGACCTCAAATTCACATCAGCAGAGACTTTGGCTGAGTATAGAAAATTCAAATGGACCTGCTGTCTATAGCCTCCCAGGGACCATAGGGCAGCTGAGCACTGCTGGAACACATTGCACTGCATCCAGTCCCTCTGCACATTCCTCCTTAATTCAGACCTGCCCCTTCCAATTCCTGACACGCCACCTTCATCAGACAGGCTGCATGGGAGGGGGGTTTCAGTGCTCTATGCTAAGTCTGCGCTCAGGAGCTGCCTTCCAAAAGTTGTGAACTGTGTTTTAAGAATGCAGAGAAAGAATTCATTGATGGAACATTAAACACGGGCAGAACTGGAAGGTGTGTTAATACAAGGTGTCTTTCTACTTGAAGAAAGGGAGAATGTAAATATGAAATAATATATTGGTTTACTCAACAGCCTAGTATACATTTCATTTTGGTATAGAATTTCAGCATCCATGAGAGACTATATACAACAGAGTACACTTCATCCCCATCCTCTGGTGCCCCAGATAGCTCTCAGATTCCCCAGCAATTGGCAGCTTCAGGTGAATGTATTAATATTCTCATTACCAACATGCAAAACCTTCTGTGTGAGACCACAGAATGTTTCTTGTCCCATACCTTTCTCCTACAGGCCCTGGGAGGATTGTTCTCCCATCCTTGAGACCTCAGACCATATTGGGCTCTGCTAACCCAGAGCTTCTCCTCTCATTTCCTTCCAGTGCTTTTTTTCATATCCATCATCTAAATATCACTTGGTTCATCAGCCCTCCCAGCCTCATCAGCTTATTGGCTGCATTATCTTCAATCACCTTTCCCTGAGGTTATGTCTAAACTGCAGTCTTGTATCAATAGAAGTTTTGTTAACTGAGCACGCGTCAAGACTGTAGATCTGTCAGCAGAGATCTGCCAATCAAGAATACTCTGTGGATGTCCCTGTACACCTTGTTCCACAAGGAAAAAGGGATGTCTTGGCAGAGGGAGTTTTTCTGACGTTTGGCCCTGTGTGGATGGGCCAAATGTCAGAAAAGCCTCTCCCGACAGAACTGTCGGCAAAAGATAAAAAAATGTGTTGTGCAATTTGCATATCTTTTCCTGACAGTTCTCAGCAATCTAGACATAGCCTGAGGGAACCGATTGGTACCAAAGTGCTGGCTTACCTGCTAGCTCCCACCTCTGTCATGCTGTAATACAAATGTCCTCATGATACAATCTCAGCAAAAAATTAGCAAATTTCAGGAATGAGACAATTTGATAGGGCAAAAAGGAATGTTAAATTCACACAAATTAACATTAAATAAAAGGATAAAAATTAAAGGGACACAGAAAACCAATGAAAAGACCTCATCTAGGTTACAGATAGATGGACACAAACACCTTAACCTTCTATGTTTGCTCAAAATCATTCAGCTATGTTCATACCCTCCTGCATGGAGTCACTATCAGTTATTAATTATATTGCTTCTGTGTCCTCTCTCAAGGAAGGTCTACACAGAAAAGTTATTTTGAGATAAGAGCTATTCTTTCAAAATAACTATCCTAGCATCTGCACACCACAACTGCTGTTTTGAAATAACTTCAAAATAGCAGTTGGCTGATTTTGAAAATGGAAAATCTGATTGTACAAGGAATAGTGCTGAGTTCGAAACAGCTATTTCAAATAGGTGCTGTTAATACAGGGAATAGAACCTATTTGGAAATAAGGCATAGTGAGTCCAATGTTGCTATTTGAAAATAGGCTCCGTATTTCGAAATAGCTAAGTGCTATTTCATAATGCATTTTTGTGTGTAGCAGTGTTATTTTGAGATAAGCTATTCCAGAACAGCTCTTCTGAAATAGCTTATTTTGAAATAAGGCTGCTGTGTAAACATACCCTCAGAGAGCAAAAACATTACCATGGCTACATCTACACTTCAGAGATCTTTCCAAAGAAGCTCTTCTGGAAGATCTCTTCTGAAAGAACGTCTTTCGAAAGAGTGCATCCACACACACAAAAAAGTGGCTCAGAAGAGCGTTTGTCTCAGTGGTCTATGGGAAGCAAGCCAAGCAGGTGGAGGATGAGTCTGATGTGATGCTTAAGAGAGATGTTGCAGCATTCTGTAGCACCTAGAGTTTCCAGAGTGGTGTTGGCTTCATGCCCAGGTATATGACATTGCTGTAATCCAGGTAGCAAGTGGCAAAGATGTATATAACTGAGGCCAGATCATCCTCCTTCATAGTGCAATGGAATTTCCTGGCCAGCTAGAGATGGTAGAAAACATTTCTGACAGTGTTTCTAGGTGAGATCACGCTGTAAACAAGGAATCCAAAATTCACTCCGGAACTAGAACCTGAATTCACCAGCTGTGGGTGTGAATTGTTAACCAAAGGATATTTCACTTGGGGTGCCAACTCTTTGAAGTGCTTCCCTCTATCCACCAGCATCACCTCCACCCAGACTACTTTCATCTTCCTGGCTCTGGTGCTTATAGGCTGCTTTGGCAAGTCATTTCTCTGTTCTGTGCCTGTTTCTCTTCCTGCTTTTTGTCTGTCATGACTATTTACATTGTTAACTCTTTATGGGAAGACGATGTTTGCCCTCCGTTTGTGCAGAGTCTAGCAAGGAGCTACTGAAATATAAATGATAATGCAGGCGCCTGATTCTACACCACTGATATGAGTGAAGATTTTGCCATTGACTTCACTGGGTGGATGAAGTTGCCACTGGATGTACAGTCAGGTCTCGGGGAACATTGTGTTTTCAGCTTTAATAAGTAAGAAATAGATGACCACTGCTCTTAGGGCATCCATGGGAATAGAACGAAATAGGAAAATCTCTACAGTTCAGGGTATCAGCATAGGCAAAAAATAATTTGGGTGCCTGTCACCAAAAGTGCTGGATCTGGTCTTCACTTTAACAGTAGGTCTACACTGCAATTGGGAGATTTGTTACAGCATGAGCTAGCATTGGTCTATCTATCTAGCTACCTTGAGGAGCAATAACAGTGAAGCTGCGTGGGCCAGTTGTGCCTACCCAAGACCCTGGCTATACATGTATGGCTATGGCTAAACTGATATAGCTGCTCAAACAAGTTTTGAGCTACAGCAACATGTGCAGCCATCCCATCCCCTGATTGCAGTGTAGGCATAACCTAAGTTTATATTCTAGGGAGTGGAAGCTACATTGCATGGGAGCCAGGCAGAAGGCTTTCTGCACAGATGATACACACCGGTGCCATTTCAGACTTAGTCTCTGCTAGAAAATTAGATTTATCCAGCTACATTGCTCAAGGATGTGAAAAATCTACACCTCTGAGCAAAAGGGTTAAGACAACCCAAGTCCCTATTCAGACAGCCTTTCAGTGAGGCAGGTTACCAGCAGGGTCTGAGATCTCCTCTTACTGGCTTAGATAGTGTCTCTATTGAAGCATTCCACTGGCACAGCTGCCATAGTCCAGCTGTAGTGTTCGAACTGTAGGCAGCTCTTCATGTGAAATAGTCACAAAATACCATTGGTTCTTTTCTGAGAGCCAATCCTTCATCTTTGATGCCAACAGCACAACTCAACTTATTCAACCTTGGAAAGACAGATCCACTGCATGGGAAAATACTACATGTTGGAAAATACTGGACAGTTGCAATTACCCTCCAAATCAGTTCAAATAGGGTCAAACTGAAAGGTTTCCAGACCTGAGTCAGTCTTTCATGTTTTCTGCTTAGGTTAGCTAACTAAGTGTATTTTCACCTTTTCCAGTTCCTTTCATACTCTGAGCAGTATGTGAACAGGGAACCGCAAACAGGGGTGTGGGAGAGGGGGACAAGTAGAACCCAGTGCTGAATGACCAAGATACAAATACTAACTTTGGGGTGAGTGAGTTTGCTTAACGGTTAACATTTTTCTTCCTCTTTCAGATTATTTCAATTACTAAATCAGTTGGGATTGTGTGGCTGGGGAGAGTTTTTGAGCCTTTGTTCTGTGATCATCCTTGATCATCTTTGATCAGCCTCAGCCTTATGATCACCCTTCCCCTGTGTGATTAATGAGGGGATAGGACTGACCTAGCAGAGAAGGCCTTAAAAGCCAGAGGCTAGGTGATGCGGGGAGCTAGCAAACAGAAGAGTTTGAGAGGAAGTTTGGTTAGGAAGGGTGACGTCACATGTGCCTGGAGACAGACAGACAGACATGGATGCCTCTGTCCAGATTCTGGTGCTTTGCAGAGACTGTGACCTGCATTTCTCAAATCACAGAAAACCAGGCTGGGGGGACCATCTAGTTTGAAAGTGCCTCGTATGGGGAATCTCCCAGGAAGCAGGTGGGAGGGCTACAGGAAGAGGTGAGGAGGCTGAGGAGCATGCATACTTGAGAATATTCCTATGGAAACATCTCAATTGGAGGAACCTATCCAGCGATAGAGGACTGCTGTCACACCTCCAGGGAGGAGGAGATGGCTCTGTCACAGGGAAGACACTAGGTGCTGGTTACTTCAGCAGCACACAATGCTAAACACACCTACTCCCAACCCACCCACCATGATGATGGAGAACAATTATTCTACCATGACAATGAGCAATGAGGAATCACCACCAAAGGTAGAAGAGGAGAATCCACGTACTTCCCAGGCTGGGAGGTCTGCAGCCACAAATCCCAGGAGGAAACATAGGATAGTGGTCATTAGAGTCTCTCTTAGGAGGATGATGGAGGCAGCTATCTGTCACCCTGATATGGCATCCCAGGAGGCCTGCCAGGGGCCCATATCTGAGACTTTGGGAAGGATATCCAAGGATCATCCAGACCTCTGACTACTACCCCATGCAACTCATCTATGTGGACACTAATGATCCTCTGAGGTATCATCCTCAGCAGATCAGAAGTGACTACAGGGCTGCAGGGGTACAAGTGAATGAGTTTGGAGGACCGGCAGTGTTCTCTTCAATTCTTCCAGTCAACAGTAAGAATCCAGGCAAAGAAAGATGCACCGTGGAGGTGAATGCCTGACAGCAAAGGTGGTGCCACCAGGAGGGCTTTGGCTTCCTTGACCAGGCAATGCTCTTTCAGGAAGAAGGATTGCTCAGCAGAGATGGCATCCACCTATCGAGGAAGGAGAAGAGAGTACTTGGACACAGACTGGCTACCTTAGTAAGCAGGGCTTTAAACTAGGTGAGCAAAACCCACAGATAAGTCACATCCATGGAGACCTGGGGTAAAGGTGAGACTTTGTGGGGAGCATGGGCTGTAATAGCACAGATAAAAGAGAGACAAGACCAAAACTGGGGGGTGAGGGGATCAAATCAGTATCTTAGGCTAGGTCTACGCAAGCCTTGGAAGATCGAACACTTAGGTGACCAATGTTGAACCTGGAAATCCTTGCAAGCTGCTTCCATTGACATTCTGTAGTGAAGACAGGGACCAGTGTCGATGGCTGCAAAATCAGTTTTAAGTACACAACTGGCATACCTAAAATTGAGTAGCAGCTGTCAACATTCCTCGTACGTGTAGACAAAGCCTCCAGTATCTGTACACTAGTGCAAGAAGCATGGGGAATAAGCAGGAAGAACTTGAAATGCAATTAAACAAACACAACTATACTATAGTTGGCATTGCAGAGACTTTGTGGGGTATATGCATGACTGGAATATTGGTATAGAAGGGTAAAGCTTGCTCAGAAAAGATAGGCAGGGGGAAAGGGGAGGAGGTATTGCCCTGTATATTAAAAGATATTTACACTTGGACTGAGGTTGAGATGAACATAGGATGCTGATTTCCTGAAAGGCTCTGGGTGAGGGGTAAAAAGGGGTGGAAAATAAGAGTGATGTATGTCATGGAAGGGCTCTACTACAGGCCACCTAACCAGGAAGAAGAGGTGGATGATGCTTGTTTTGAACAACTAATAAAATCATCTAAAGCTTGGGCGTCCAACCTTTTGGCTTGCCTGGGCCGCATTGAGTGAAGAGGAATTGTCTTGCGCCGCATATAAAATATATAATATAGTTAATGTATATAAATCACATAATAATGTTAAAAGTTTACGATCTTGTGGGGCCGCATTACTAGCTGCCTGGGGCCGCATGTGGCCCACGGGCCGCGGGTTGGACACTCCTGATCTAAAGCAAAGGACTTTGTTGTAATGGGGGACTTCAACTACCCAGACATCTGTTGAGAAAATAACATGATAGGGCACAGATTATCCAGCAAGATCTTGGAGACAAAGTTTTATTTCAGAAGTTGGAGAAAGATACTGCAGGGAAGGGGAATTCTAGTTGAGAATTTGAAAGTGAAAGGAACTTGGGTGAAAGTGATTATGAAATGGTAAGAGTTCATGATTCTAAGGAATGGTAGGTAGGAAAATGGCAAAATAAAGACAATGGATTTCAAATGGATTTTAGCAAACTCAGGGAAGTATGGTCATGAACTTTTCACAAACAAGCTAGGGAAATGCAACTTAGAGGGAGCTCTATAAAATGGGTGCAAAACTAGTTGGCAGACCATTCCCGGAGAGTAATCAGTAGTTCACAGGAGAGAATAATGAGTAGAGTCTCACAGGGATCAGTTCTGTGCCTGGTTCTGTTCATTATCTTCATCAATGCTTTAGATAGTGGTAAATAGAGTACATTTATAAAGTTTGCAGATGATACAAACCTGGGAGAGATTGGAAGCGCTTTGGAGGATAGGGCTAAATTTCAAAATGATCTGGACAAACTGCAGAAATGGTGTGAAGTCAGTAGGTTGAAATTCAATAAGGACAAATGCAATGTACTCCATTGAGGAAGGAATACTCAGTAGCACACATACAAAATGGGAACTGACTGCCTGGGAAGGAGTACAAAAGAAAGGGATCTGTGAGTAATAGGGGACCACAAGCTGAATATGAGTCTACAGTATAACACAGTAGAGAAAAAAGCAAACATCATTCTGGGATCAATGAGTAGGAGTGTTGTATACACTCTGCTCTGCAGAACTGGAATTCTACTTCTCAACTGGAGTAGTGTATCCAACTCTGGAAGCCACATTTCAAGAAAGTAGCGGACAAACTGGAGAAAGATCAACAAAAATTATATAAGTTCTAGAAAGTGTAAGGTATGAGGCAAGATTGAAAGAACTGGGTTTGTTTCATCTGGAAAAGAGAAAACTGCAAGGGGACATGTTCACCATTTTCACGGATATTAAAAGATGTTAGGAGGAGGAGGGAGAAAATTTGCTTTTTTTAACCTCTGAGAATAGGACAAGGAGCAATGAGCTTAAATTGCAGCAAGGGAGGTTTAGTTTGGACATTAGCAACAACTTCCTAACTGTCAGGGTGGTTAAGCACCAGAATAAATTGCCGAGGGAAGTTGTGAAATCTCCATCATTGGAGATTTTAAGAGCAGGTTAGACAAACATCTGTCAGAAATGGTCCAAAATAATACTTAGTCCTGCCATGAGTGCAGAGGAATTCACTAGATGACTTTAGAAGTCCCTTCCAGTCCTATAATTCTATGAATCTAAGTATTAATTATAACCATCAAATGACATCTTCAGAGTCATGTTTGAAATGGCATTTTATCAAAGTCAAATTCCATAACACTAATTGTATCCTGAGTTATAGTTAAGTATTTGTCTTCTTGGTTACATCTACACTTGCATTCCTCTTTCAAAAGAGGAATGCAAATGAAGTAAATCAAAAATGCACATGAAGTGCTGATTTATATACCTCATGTTTCATTTGAATAATCTCTTTTCGGAAGAAATTCTTTCAAAAGAAAAAAAGTAGTGTAAATGTGGCTCTTTCAAAAATAAACCTCGTTTTCAAAAGAACTCTTATTCCTAAAACACATTAGGAATAAGGGTTCTTTCAAAAATGGGGTTTATTTTTGATAAAGCCACATTTACACTGTTTTTTTCTTTTGAAAGAATCTCTTTCTGAAAGAGATTATGCAAATGTAATGCAAGATATGTAAATCGGTGCTTCATTTGCATTTTCTAGTTCCTTCATTTTCTTTCCTTTTTCAAAAGAGGAATGCAAGTGTAGATGTAGACCTTGTTTCCTAGTACTCTCTGGAGCAAATACTCAGTATTTGCTGCACATAGCTACATTAAGGGCCACATCATCCCATCCCAACCCAGGCTGAAGGGGTTAAAAATCTGATACTGTAGATCCCAGCTGGAGGAGTATAGAAGAGATGACTTTGAGGTTCAGTGCATTGTAACCAATTCCCCCTGCCCGCACAGGACCTCTCTCATTGTGCTCTCTGTAGGAACTGAACTCTGGTGTTGAGTGGGATGGGAGAGAAGGTGACCAGGGCAGCTGGTTTCAGGGGCATTGTTCCCCCAATCCAAAATTATGGAACTTTGGGACTTGATCCTGAGTGGATGCTCAGCATCTCATAGAAGCACGTTGAACCTTGAAGGATCAAGTCAGAATTAACGTGTTCATATTTTCTTTCCTTCCTTCTCAAAGGTGTTCTACGCATCCTCAGCTGGGATGCCCCAGACAGTACCTGACAGGGCACACCCCAGCACAAAGACTCCTGTTGTACATACTTCAGTGTTATGCAGACTATCCAAAATGAAGGATACGTGGCTTGGTGCTGAAATAAATAATTAAACACTTTGATATGCGCGCCTTTCACTTGTTTTATGCTATATGCTATTTCAACATTTGAAAGGGGCCTGAGGCATAATATTTGGACCTTCCCATGGTTCTAAACATTGTCAAAGTTTGAGCGTATTCAGATCAGGGCAAAATATGGAATAAAATCCACCAAACCCTAACATACACATGACATACTTCTAACTATATTCACTAATGCCTTCACTGAATGATGTGATCAGTGAACCTCTGCAAAAATTTTTAAGAGGCTCTGACTGATCACATCCCTTTAGCACACACTTAAGTCTCATTGAAGCCAATGGGATGTAAGCATGTGCTTCTTAGTTCTCTTGAATCAGGACCAAATGGGTAGCTAGAAAAATATTAAATCTCGTCACAGAAATTCTCTGGGCTCCAGTATTTTCACGAATACTGTGCTTGACTTATTCAACGTTTCCTTGTATAGCTGACAACAAGTATATATCACAGTATTACTGTAGGCTGACAAGGAGGGGAAATAAATCACACATTTTCTTGGAGAGCAAGTCAGAAAGTGTTGATTTCTTAGCACACCGAAGATTAGTAAAGCTAGGAACACATAAGTCATGGAAAAATTCATTCCACTTTATTTAAATCTATGAGCAGCTAAAGAAATGTACAAAGAATTAAAAATAAACAGTGTTAATAACCCTATTTTAATGAAGTATATTAACTATCATTAAATCATGGGAGATTAGGCATTTATCAGCACATTGTTTGCCAAAGGTCTTCTAGAGCACAGAATGTGGTTAGCATTTAAGGGCTGACATATGCAGACAAACAGAGCCATCCATTGGCTTTATGGGGTCCTACAAAGTGTTATTACACTGATGCTCCTATGCCTGATGGCAGCTCAGGCTCACAGTCCAGGGAGAGAGGAGTGGGGGGACAGATTTTTTTAGAGATGTGATTTTATAATCTTTACCAACACACTAATTAAATATTTTAAAGCAAATTTTAAACTAAGGCCTTGTGGACTAACATGTTCTGAGTAAATATGACAATCATGCATGAGTGTTGTCGGTAAATTCAGTAACTGAGGGTATGGACCTCTTGTTGGTGAATGCCTGTTAAACGGCTTCATTACCACTTGATGGGCTCCTTAATGGTTTCAGTGTTGTGCTAATAGGTCTGGCAGACTAGAGTACTTTGTCACTTTTAATAGTAACAGGGAGGAAGCCGTGCTAGTCTATACACTATCAAAGCAAAAAGCAGTCAAGTAACACTTTAAAGACTAGCAAAATAGTTTATTAGGTGAGCTTTCGTGGGACAGACCCACTTCTTCAGACCATAGCCAGACCAGAACCCAGGTGCTGGTCTGGCTATGGTCTGAAGAAGTGGGTCTGTCCCACAAAAGCTCACCTAATAAACTATTTTGCTAGTCTTTAAAGTGCTACTTGACTGCTTTTTTTGTTACTTTTAAGTAGAAATGATCCCCTCCAGAGGAAAACTCACCAGCAGCCACATCTTTGGGAGCCAGCAGGAAGGGCCATAACAGGATGAGGAAAGAGATGGGATAATGGACACTAAGGGTTTCCCACATTTTCAGGTGTCCTCCACAGCTGTGTATGCCTAAGGCTGGCCCTTTAGACAAACCAGCTGTGCGTTGTACCCAGGATTGACGCTATACTGTGCTGTGCCTGCAAGCTGACAAAAATTGTCTTTTTAAAAAAAAAACCCTTCACTCTGACAGGAAAACTGAAATGGCTACTACAACCAATTAGAATTTATAACTGTAACACACTTGCATACATTTCCCATTCACCTCTAGCAATAGCTCTGGTGTAGAAACTTTCAGAAAGTTCTCCATGGTTATCTATTGCTCATGATAAAAGAGCACAACTGAAAGTAACCACCCACAGGCATAATTTGAAGCTGGGATCTCAGAACCTTAGGACAAATGCCTCTACAGCTTGAGCTAAAGGTCAGATAGCTTGCAGTTCACACAATAGAGGACACATTCTTTCTTTGTGAAGTGGTCTAGATACCACTACATGGGACACCTAACCACACATAGGTGTGTGTGGGTTACATAGACTCAAACTCAGTTTGTACAAACCTGGATTACATGGAGATTTTTAGTTGATTAATATATATTTGGCAAGTATTGAGGAAGATGTAGTTTAATAAACATTTAACTTCTAAATAGGGATAGTTTCATAGCTACTTTTGTATTTTCAAGCATTTAATACTTTACCTACTTATCTAATAGAAATTGTTTTTCATTCTTTTAACATGGAAGTATGTTGATTTACAGAACTTACCCTCAAACAAGTTTACTTTTTCCATGCCCTGCTGATCATCACTGTATGTTATAAATAGATCAGCTACTCAGCACTATTTTGCCTTTTTGCTCTTAATTAGTCAAGCTATTGTTTTTACTCCTCTTAAGAAGACATGGAACAGTAATTCTCTGCGGTCATTAGCTGGAAAGAGACACTCAAAATGTCGGTTTTCTGTAAAAGCAGAATTGTTCCTAACTCAGAAGAGGAGATTGTTTCACTGAATGTCAACTGAAACATTTACAGAAATATAAACAATCCCCATGCAATAATACTAATGCCCAAAGTCTTGCAAACCAGGTTTGCAATTGTGACCTAGGGGGCAGATTTTCAGAAGTATGAAGGTGCTGAAAAAAATTGCCTAATGGGATTTCCAAAATACATGAACAAGTTACCTTGCACTGAAATCACCTACACTTTTTAAAATTCTTAGCTGCATTTTTAGGTGCCTAATCCCTTTGATGATGTCTCCCTCAGTTATTATTCTGGGTTCCCAGTTTTCAGTGTGTGAGCGCGCAGCAATGTTCCCTCTAATTTTCCATCCGTGTGTGGAATAAATTTTGTTATGTGCACAGAGGTATGTGTGGATGTGCACCACCAGTAGAAATGCTGGCGGCTGCGGGTATTCTGCTAATCAGTTGGGCAGCACCTGCATCTCTCCTGGGTGGCAGCCATAAACACACAGCTGCCCATGCACACTGGTGCTCAGCCCTTTTTGAACATCACTAGTTGCTTTTTCATTAACATTAGCGCAGAAGAGGGAAACTGACTGGAACCAGCAAGTGCAACAACCAGACTAGCTTCATTGTAATGTGCAAAAAGTAAACATAGTGAAGAGATGGTGAAAATGCATATTTAAGTCAGCTTTAATGTGTATGGTATCATTCCTATCATTGACCAAGAAAAATTTTGAAGTCTGATTTTTATCATGCTGGTGACCCTCTGATACAGAAAATCATAGGTTATATCATATTGCAATCTGGACGAAGGATCAAATCCTGAACTGCATGAGCAGCCCTTCATGCCCAAGGAAAGTCCACTGAAACCAACAGGGCTATCCACAGGCATGTTACCACTCAGGCAGGTGCATTGACAGTACTAGGACCTCCAATGGTAAGGAAACTTGTATATTGGAAAAATAAATCGAAGCAAAAATTATCCCCAAGTTTCATATCATAGCTTAACAGTTCAGAAAATTCCTAGTGAAATGAGCACTCAAAACACCCAACCATGGCTTAATTGCAAATATTCAGGAAATGGGACTTGGCAGAGGAACTATACAGTGATAAAGGGAATAAATCCTCTGATTCAAAGCCCCTCTTTCATGGCCAAAGGGTAAGAGAAACCTCAAACTGCATCCTTTGATATTCAGCCAGTGCATAGTCCCTGTGCTTAGACTTTCTGCTACCAAGTCATTCATCCAACTAAATCACAGCTGCGTTGATGCATTAGGCACTATAGATTCATAGATAACTAGTAATGAAGGGCCCACGGTAATAATCTAAACTGACCTCCTTCATAATGCAGGCAGTAGGACTTCTCTGAAGTTATAGTTTGAACTATAACAGATTTTTTAGGGAAACAGCCAGTGTCGATTTAAAAATAGCCAGTGGCCAAGAATCCACAAGCCTTGGTAAATTGTTCCCTTGGTTAATTACAATCATGGCTAAAAATGTGTGCCTTATTTCTGAATTTGCTTAGCTTCAGCTTCCAGCCACTGAAGCTTGTTATATCTTTCTCTGCTAGATGGAAGAGCGGTCTATTACCATTTTTTTGTTCCCCCTGTGGGTGCTTATGGCCTGTGATCAAATCATCCCTTAACCTCCCCTTTGTTAAGCTAAATAGCTTGAGCTCCTCAAGTATATCTCTGTATGGCAAGTTTTCCAGTTGAAGGATTTTCATGGCTCTCTTATAAACTGTTTCAAATTTATCAACATCCTTCTTGAATTTTGGACATCAGAATTGGACACAGTATTCCAGTAGCAGTTGCACCAATGCCAAACACAAACATTATAAAAGCTCTCTATTCCTATGCAATATTCCCCTGTTCAGACATAACAAGGATTGCAGGTGGCCTTTTTGGCCATAGTGTCATACTTGGAGCTCATGTCCAGATGATTATTTGTTTCTTATGATCTCTGAGCATGGCCTACCCTCTTTGGCTGTGTCTACACGTGCCGCTTCTTCCGGAAGCGGTATGCTAATGAGCTATCTGGAAGATGCTAATGAGGCATGGGTGCAAATTTTCAGTGCCTTGTTAGCATAACGGCACGTGGTTTGGAGTCCATAAGAAGCTCTTCTGGACTCTAAAGTACACGTGCAGAGGCATGGCCCGCGGGGATCTTCCGGAACAAAACCCTCCAAAATTTTGTGGAAGAAGGGGCTTCCAGAAGGAGGGTTCAAATCCAGATTTGGGCTCCTCTAAGTTTAAGCATGATTCAGACCTGGGGCTTTGGTATGGCTCCGAACAGAGTCAGGGCCAGATACAAAAATTGCACCCTTAATCTGAGTTCAGATTCTGGCCTCCTCCTTTCAGGGATTTTCAATCTGGAGTTTTGATATTAATAGTTTAATCAGTATAAATAAGAGAATAAAAGAACAATGACTTTTGATGACCTTGGCCAGGTCCAGTTCTCTAAGGCCATGGAAAAGTCTGAGTGAACAGAATGCTTCATCAGTCCAAGCCTCAACAAAGTCTAACAAAGAGCGCAGCAAAGCATGTCAACTTTTCAATTAGATGAGCTAGATTTTTGTTCTTCATGGCAAATTGAAGGCACTAAAGATTGAGTGCTACTTTGTGAGACCAAAATTGTGAGCCAGTCTTAAATATACGATGGTCCAAACACTACTCAAAAGAAGTTTCTTGATTTTGACAAGCTCACAAAATATGGAGAAAGTTACTTAGAAGTTGTGGAAAAGTCTGGAATATTGGAATTTAATTTCTGTGAACCCTACCTGAGCTGGGTCTGTCTGTTCCTCTATTGGATAAATGATTCACAGTCTTGAGGGTATTCTAGACTCCTCTCTGCTCCCGGACACTAAGCTAGCATTAGTGCTTTTTTGGGGGGAACATGGGCAGTGGAAGGGGCTTTCAGTGGGTCTCCTTCATAAGCCAGACGACACCACAGTCATCTATGACTCTTTCACCTCAAGGCTAGTTTACTGAACTAATTCTGAAGGCCATTTGGAAGTTTCGGTCAGCCCAGAATGCAACAGCATGCTTTCTGAATACAGCTGATGATTCAACAGCATAATCCATGCATCCCATGCTTTGTAATAATCTATGAAGTTTTGAATGGTCTGCATCCAAATGCATCAGAATTATCCCTCGCCACGCGTACCACAGTGGCACACAGTTTTGACAGAAACTCTTTCGGCACAAAAGAGAGGGCTTGAAAGAGGCAGCAACAGTCATGACTTGTAGAATTTACTGACATCACAGTGACACATTTGAAGCACAGCCTGGTCACTATTACAGTTTGATACAGGCAATCTCTCTTTGCTTAAGCACTCGACTATATGGCGGTCTTAGGAATCTCTGGCATTTAGCCCTTGGCTGGCATATCCCATCTCTGGCCATGCCCAGGGAAATACTGTGGACTCAGAATACAACTATACAGGGATAAAATACATGGAGAATAACCCCATCTTGCCTTGGACTCATAGGGCTTGGGCTGCTGGACTAAAACTGCTCAAGAGAACGAACAGCAAGCGATAGGAGGAATAAAGAAACTGAAGCCCAAAACAACTCTAATTGAAGACATAGTCCAGGAGAACCATACATGTCTTCATCTGGTCAGAAGCTCAGTCAGTTATTTCTGGATCAAATGGAGAGGGGATAAAAATCTTTAGAGATTGTTTTACCAAATAAAATGATCAAAACAAAAAGCAGTCAAGTAGCACTTTAAAGACTAGCCTTTAAAGTGCTACTTGACTGCTTTTTGTTTTGATAGTGTATAGACTAGCACGGCTTCCTCTCTGTTACTATTCAAATAAAATGATGTACATCAAGGACAGCAAAAACTTCAAAAACATTTTGAATCTCAGTTTTCAGAATAATTTCAGTGCTGGGATAAATAAATAAATAGATGGGAGGCTTCATGTTTTTTGGCCAATAAATGATTCATTGATTGTAGTAAAAAAACCAGCTGTTTGTAATCAGATACTTGGTACTGCTAGCTCAAGACCCAGGGCTCTTTTAATGATCTACAGAAATGAAAAGTGAAAATATGAATCAGGAAATGATACTGACACAAGGATAAATCCTCTGCCTCTTGGCCCAGTTCTGCTAGGAGCTAAATATTTCACACAAGAGCAAAAGGCAGTTGATGGCACTCTATTCAGCCCTTGGGGTTAATCTACACCACAGTGCAATATCAATTCACTCAGGGTCAGTCTTCCAGGGTTTGATTTTTCATCATCATCAACAACCATGGGCTCAGTGCCCGTTGGTGTCTGATGCCTCTCTCACTATTTCCTTCCATCTCTCCCTGTCCATTGTGGAGTGGCTTAGTTTCTATAGACTAACTCCACACCAATCTACTATATCAGCTACCCATTCTCTCGTATTTGAACCATCCATTATGCTGAATACCAGGGTCTTGATTTTTCATTCGTTGCTCATTCTGCAAATATGGATGAACAGCTGTAACTTGTACTGTATAACCTTCTGCAGTAGGTTCTCTTTTGGCTGTATCTTCCTATATAATTCCTCATTGGTGACCTTCTGCATCCATCCTATTCTCAGGATCTTTCTATAACAACTTCTCTTAAATGCTGATATTCTTCTCATTGAATCT
Organism: Carettochelys insculpta; assembly: GCF_033958435.1. Classification (NCBI taxonomy): domain Eukaryota; kingdom Metazoa; phylum Chordata; order Testudines; family Carettochelyidae; genus Carettochelys; species Carettochelys insculpta. Next base: position 195,037,111 of record NC_134139.1, read on the forward strand.
TTCATTATCACCCATGTCTCACATCCATACAACATGCTGCTGAATACACACGTTTTCAAGATGCTCAGCTTCATTCCTAAGCTAATCGCTTTGCTGTTCCAGATCTTATCCATCACCTTCAAACTCGCTCTTGCTTCTGCTATTCTAGTCGCTATTTCCTTCTTACAGTCTAGAGCATAGGTTATGTTGCTCCCCAGCTACATGACCTTCTCTACATTCTCTAGTTCAGTGCCATCTACATTGATCTTCCTTCCTATTTCCTTATCTCCAAATACCATTGTTTTTGTTTTACCGATGTTCCTTATCAGTCTGTACCGTTTCCCTTCCTCATTTAGCACCTGCACTGTTTTCGTTATCTTCTCCTCATCCTCCTCAATGATAGCTATGTCATCTGTGAACCTCAAGTTGTTAATTCGTATCCCGGGCACAGATATAGCTCTCAGGGGCACTGCTGACCCCCCAGTGCTCTTTCCAAGGGGCGAGTACTAAGGAAGGTCAAAGAGATAAACTCTCCCGTCAACCTACCCCTGTTAAGACAGAAAAATCAGCCAAGCATACACACATTGATTTAAGCTGTGCAATTCGCATAGCTAAAATTGCATAGCTGCGTTTAACTTCTATGTCTAATATAGACATTGCCTTAGGATGGACTGGTCCCAGGTGATAGAGATTGTTAAAGTGTCAAAGTTTGCAGGGCAAGTGGCCTTTGAGGACCCAGGATGTAATGCAGGGTAAGTTATGTTATGCACTACCACTTTAGAAAGTTATGCAATGCACCACTGGAAAACTGAAAACTCAAGCTTTTGCATTTCTGTCTTCTAGTTTCTACAACTGGGGGTTAATACATCAGGCTATATAGTCGCATCATTCAGATTATACTCCTTTATGTCTACTTGTGTCCTGTGACTTCAGAATAGCATTCTATGCAAGTCCATCAAGGTTTCAATACTGCATCCCACAGGATAGTGCTTGATCCCCCCTACTTAGCAACTCATTGGTTCAGGCCTTGTGTTTGAGTCAAAGAATCTTTTACATTTTCTTTGTGCTTTTGGGATACATTTTTCTCTTGTCTTCGACAGCATTTGGTCACCTAGAGGACTGATCCAAAACCCCCTGAAATGAATGGAAAGATGCTCATTGATGTCCACTGGTTTCGACTCAGGGCATGAGCCCACTGATACAGGCTTCTCATGAAGATCATAACTTGTTAAATTATGTTTGAGTCAAATAACAAGACTAAATAGCAATACAGTCTGGTAAACAACATGGACAAGAATAACCTGTCAGTTGCATTGCAGTATAATAACTAACACATTAATGGCACATACTAGCAATATCCCCAGTAGGGCAGCTCTTCTACTCATCTTAGGCTCAAATCTCGTCCCTCTTCCAAGTGCTCGGTCAGTTATTAGTGATGTTTTAGGCCAGCTAAGAGGTAGAATCCTGATTTTATTAGCTACTCCCTTTTGAATTTTCCTTTCCTGTCTTGTATTGCAAAATATAAATGAGGAAGTAAAAGTATGGTTTAAGCCTGCAGTATGCAATACACCACATGTGGCAAAGAGAGCAGTGTGGTGTGGTGTAATTCAGCACAGAAGAGCCACACAAGTGGGTGGGACAAGCGCGTGGCAGCAGAGGTGTCTCCTCCAGCCCCAGCAGGCTACAGCCACAGGGCTGCTAATGCAGCACAGCTTCAGCCCAGGGTGGCTCGCATGGCTCCAAGTGAGTAAGATTGGCAGGGGAGTTGCCAGGCTGGAGGGGTTGGGACCTGTGACTATTGATTATGTTTCTCTTGAACACCACCGGTTTAAGCATTTACCATAGAATGTCAATATGTGATTTCATATCTGTTCAGTTTCATATCCTGAGCTGGACTAATCGTAGGCTATCCCAAATGGCAGAGGCTCCAGTCAGTGGGGCTTCCTGAATTTTAAAATTTCTGATGCTTTGTAGTAAAGCACTAATTGTTTTGGAATCTTCCATACCACGTGAAATGAGCTACATGGTGTTCATAGGTAACTAGGCCCCCACACCTACACCATTGCATGAGACAAAGCTGGCTTCATTGGTGGCACTTATGTAGCAGCAAGTAATACTCCTTTCCATTCTGTGTAGGCTTTTGTCCTATGCCCTTGTCTCTGCTGAAAGTCACACTAATCTTGCTGCTAGCTATTTTAAATACAGCATTGTACTATGCCAGGGGCAGTCAGACTGGCTGCCTGTCTAGGCCACATATGACAACTCTTTGAAGTCTCAGAGCAGGGGTGTGCCTGTCATGATGTAGAGCTTCAGCCCCATGGGGAGGCACTGGTGTGGTATTTCCTGTGGGGCTGAAGCCCAGAGAGACCTCCTCTCCCCCACAAAGCAGAAGCCAGAGTTGGAGTGGGACAGGAACACAGAGGGTCATCTGGTCACAGGCCAGATTTTTGTGAGGGTTTGCTGACCCTGCTCAGTCAGGCAGTGTCACTAGGACTCTCCCTCCCTGCATGGCAGCTGATGGAGCTGGCAAGCTGGGAAGCATACCTTGGGACAAGGCAGTCACAAACCGCTGGGAGCTGGAGGGACAGCCATGGCTTTGGTTGCTGCTGTCTCTCCCCAAGGTGCTAAAGCAGGGGCCCCTCCCTGCAGCTCCCAGCTGTTTGCCACTGTCTTTCCATGAAGAGCTAACCCCTGAGGCAGGGGCCATGGAGGGTCAGAAGACATGTCTGAGGCTGTGTGAATCAAGCTGTTGAGGGGAGTAAATTTTAAATTTTGCACCTCCACTCTCAGCAGGCACCAGCCATCTCTGAAGCCCCCCAGCACCACTGCCCCACTGCATGATAGGAGCCCTGAGCTCCCACCCCACCACCACCAACAACCCACTTCTGACAAGGGATCTGGGAGCTGCACTGTAACTCGTGAGGCACTTATCGGAAATGCCACAGGGTAGGGAAAGGAAACACTTAAGGAGGTACAATTTGCCAGAGTACCCAGGCCCAGCTCCTTAAAGGCAGCTAGGTGTCTAATTCCCATTGGTTTCAATGGGAGCCAAACATCGACAATCCTTTAAATATCTGGACCTCAGCGTTGGCTTCAATATGCCCATTGACGTTAATAGCAAAGTTCCCACAGATTTCCATGGGACTTGGGCTAGACCAATGCTCAATGCTTTTGAAAATACCACCCTAAATATCTGAATCAAAAACTGAATATAAGCCTTGATGTAGATGTACTATTTTCATAACAGAAAATGTCCATAGGCAGTGTTCTGTCATCAAAAGGGGTGTTATAATGAAACATCCCTGTGGGGAGTGACAGGCATGCAGCAGTACAGAATAAAGGGGAAGTTCCACATCTGGGAGGAGTCAGAGTTACCCATAAGTCTGGCATGCTCTGCTCCTGGAAAGTAACAGGGAAATGCTGAAGATCATGTCCAGGACCAACTCTGTCACTTGAGTTAAATTCCAATGACATCAATGGGATGAATTCTGTTGATCTCAGTGAGCTGGCCAGTAGTAGCTGTCATAAGTAAATCAGATGAACTACAGCATATACCACAGGTCAGCAGCCCCCAGCACAAGTGCCAAGAGGTGCATGCAAGCCAATTTTCATCAGCATGCAAGGCGCGAGCTCAGCCTCCTCAGTCGGAAGCTTGCACAAAGCCATAACACCTGTAGATTAACAAAAGACCAGCTAATGCTACCTACCACCAACTAAATGGTCACGCTCTGCACCTTAATTCATTTGTTAACAAAGCTGTTGTAAGTAGGACTATTAGTGATTTTAAAAAGCATCACTGACATTCAGACCATACACAAAGGTCAAAAGGTCAAATTTTGGCACTATGTCTTGGAAAGGTTGCTGACCCTGGTGCATATCTTTCGAAGAAGGAACGCAGAGATGATACACGGTAATGCACACTGCAGAGTATAAAAATATAGCACGCATGGCTCCAAATGTATTACTCATTTTTTCCTGTAGGCCTCAAGGATTAGTTATTTTCTGTTGTGAAAATCCAGAAGGAAAAACAGTATATTAATAGCTACATTTCACTGTGGTGGGCCAGGGAAAACCACCACCAATTACCCAGTTGTTGTCTGAGACATGATGATTTAATGGCAACCATTTTAAGCTGTGTAATATACATTCATACTAAAGCAATACGTTCTGTGCAGTTTGCCAAGTAATTCTCTCAATCACCTTTTAATCATCTGAGGTTCCAAATGCTTGAAATAAAATGTGACACTGTATAAACAACCATGTATTTATTTCAATAGTTTTCTTTAGCCATTAATAAAACAAGAAAGAAAATATCGGGCATTGAATGCACTATGCAAAAGAAAAACAAACAAACAAATCAGACTTTCAATTTTATTGAACTAATTAGCTCTGAATTACAAACTAGCCATAATTTTAATGAGGAATATAAGATAATGTATTCATTTTGCATATTTATTCTTCTTTGTATTGCTTGGATTTTTTTTCCCCTGGGGAAGCAACTACTTGTAAACATGTGATTTAAACATTGGGCCTTTTACAGGCTCACCAGCAAATATCTAATTTAATGCAGCATATAAATATATTCTAATGAAAATTTTGCACTTCTAATCAAACTTTACTCATGCCAGTTTCACATGAAAAGACTGCCCTTTTTGTTTAACTGGAGACTCACAACTCATGGGCATGCACACGCTTCATAGATAGCACAAGACACCAGCACAATATATCACCACGCTGGTATAAAACTACAGGTTGAACCTCTCTAGTCTGAGAGGGTTTGGGATCTGATGGTGCCAAAGCAGAGAATTTGCCAAAACACAGGAGATCAATATTATCTAACAGCATTTACCAACCCTTCCACTGCTTACTGGGCAATTAGAACACATTTAGAGGTAAATTAGAGCTAAATAAAAGCACGGAACACTGAGAGCGAGGACTGGTGGCTGTAAACAAATTTTATGAGTATGCGGAAAATGGCCACACCCACGTTAAGTGGAGAACCAGCTAACTAAAATGATGCCAGACCATGGATGAGGTTGGATCAGAGAGTGTTGTATTAGAGGGGTTCAACCTGTACAATGTGCAGAATAGCAAGCTTTGTTGGATGACTGATTCAAACCAGTTTTTAGAGCTAAACATTTAATGGGCTTTTCTTCATGCCATTTTAATGAGCTTAGTTATAAGCTTGTTGTACTTCAACATATTGGGTCACTAAAAATTATTAATGAATAATCTCAAGATTCACATTGTCCCATCATGTCTTGAAAAGCTATCACAGACATCTAAGATTTTTACATAAAGTTTGATGACTATATGATATTTTATTGAGCAATTTAGTGTGGAAAAAGAAGAAAATTGATGAATGCCATTAATTATTTTAACCTTTTTATTAGGTCTAACATTCATAGAAAAAATATTCTCTCTATATCTTACTAAGATTTATCAGCTTGTGTAATTTTGTAGTAAACTGAAGACTAATTTTCTAATTAAAGTTTTGTCAAATAAATAAATAAATAAACAAAAGTGTGCATGTATTATTTTCTCTCTTTGGAGCCCGCGGTATCAAATAAAATAGCTGAGCTACATTCTACCAGTTGCATGTCTACGCATTTCATTGCTCTCTCTAGGCTCATTCTCACCCTTGATCATTGAGAGCCAGACAGGCCTCACTTAACTGAATTTTAACTCTGACCCACAGAAAATTATCCACCTGGGCTGCATCTGCACAGGCAGCTTCTGTCGAGAAAATTGGGCGTTTGTTGAGGAAAACCTAAGGAGTGTCTACATGGGTACAGACTAACATGGCTACCTCTCTGAGACATGGTTAAAGTGTTCTGTTGGGAGTTTGTCAACAAAACTCAGGTGTTCAGCTGGAAGCATTATACCGCTCCCTTATCAGGTATAATGCTCTGTCCACAGTGTTTTATTGACAGAGTGTCTGTGTAGACACTTCTGTGGACAGAGAGGGCTTCTGGTTCGCAGGGCAGCCCAGTTTGCAGAGCTTCTGGTCAGCCATTCTGTCGAGAGAGGTCAGGGCAGTCTGACTGCTCTCTGTCAACAGAGTGGATTGCTCATTCAATCTTCTTTGATGTGTAGACGCAATCTGTCACAGAGGTATTGTCAAGGCTTTTCTGTCACAGAAGATGCCCATATAGGCGTAGCCCTGTTGTTACCTATGCAAGTAAGGTATCTTCCTCTCTTCACCAATCGATGGCAGCAAAGAGCACTTTGTCTCATAAACTAAAGACGCCAGTGCTATAATTGAGGCTGGGGACTGTCACAGATTGACAATAGTTCTGTTTTAGGATGCCATGTACTACATATTTCCCTTTGCATTTGATCAGCACAGATTATGCAGGATGAGCATCTTGCTGCCATGGGAACATTAAATTGGGAGTCATCATACTTTGCTTTAGGGCAAAGTCAATAAATAAAGTCTTGTCCTGATTTTTGAGATCACACTTTGAAGGCCTGCCTATCAATTTGCTCCACTGTAAACCAGGAGCAACGTGGCAGATGACTGCGAAGCTACACTAGGGTAATCAATGAGGGCAAAATCAGGCTTTAACATGCTGTCCCCACTTTGCTAACTCGGGTTAAGAATATAAAAATGGACATGCTGGATCATACCTGAGGTCATTCTAGATGCGCTTCCTATCCTCTGACAGTGGTCAGTACCAGATGCTTCACTGAGTGATTTCCCAGTGCTCCATACTTTGTATTCCAGCCTCAGCTGCTGGCAGTCTGACGTTTGGGAACTTCCTGCTGATGGAATTTCAAGCCTGACCATCATGGCTAATAGCCACTCATGAACTCATCCTCCAGAAATTGTTGTTGGACGTCTTGGATGTTATACAAACAACTACTAGGAGATCTAAAGTAGCCCCATCCACTTCCCATTTCTGTGCCATGGATATTAATAACTTTATTCTCTTGAAAAGGCAGTTTTTCAGGAGGCTGGAGCAAGCCACTGTGGCTCAGTGTCTCAAAGGTATTTAGGCTCCTAACTGCTGCAAGTTAGGGACCTAAACCCCTTTAAGGCTCTAGGCCCAGGGGTGTGGACTCATGGGTTCTGTTCCCAACTCCTCCACTGACTAACCATGGGGGGACCATGTCACTTCTGTGCGGCCATCTGTTAAATGGAGCAGACGTCTCACTGCATGTCATAGACTATGTCTACACTAGCCAAAAGCTGTGAAATTGCCATGCAAATGGCCATTTTGAAGTTTACTAATGAAGCGCTGAAATACATATTCAGAGCCTCATTAGCAAGCGGGCGGCCACAGCACTTCAAAATTGGCGCGGCTCGTCCAGATGGGGCTCCTTTTCAAAAGGACCCCGGCTACTTCAAAGTCCCCTTATTCCCATCTGCTCAGAGGAATAAGAGGACTTTGAAGTAGGCGGAGTCCTTTCGAAAAGGAGCCCTGCTGGACGAGCCGTGCGGCAGTGAGCCATGTCAATTTTGAAGTGCCGTGGCCGCCCGCATGCTAATAAGGTGCTGAATATGTATTTCAGTGCTTCATTGGTGAACTTTGAAATGGCCATTTGCATGGCCATTTCAAAGTTTGTGGCTAGCGTAGACATGGCCATATATATATACAACAAGCCCCATCACCTGGGTCTAAGTGCTACTGTGAGCTGTACACATACACAGCTTCCATGAAAATACAGCACCTAGCACAAGGCTCTGATCCAATGGCATCTGATCATGACCACAATATAAATGGGACATTTCTTCCCTTCCCCTCCTGCTACACTACCCTTCTTGCCCCCCTCGCCAATGTAGATATCTATAACTCTCTTCCTCTACTTGATCCAATGACCCTATCCCATTTCCAGTTTTCCATGAGCCCACTTCATCCTATCCCTTCCTCCGAACCTAAACCTCTCGTTCTCCTTTGACTCTTTCTCAACACAATCATGGTTTAGTCTTACATCTTCAAAACTCCAACCTTGGATCACACTTATTCTCAGCCAATCTCCCTTTCAGTGCCGAGCTCACTGAATACACTGCTTACACCCACTGTATGGAACCTTGCTCCACCAAACCTTCCCCCAGCCAACTGAGAACCCAACTTCCTTCCACGAAACCCACAGTTCTTCATGATCTTTTCCAAGCAAAAGGTCAGAACTGGTTCTCCGTCCTCCTTCTTTTGGACCTGTTGGCCAAATTCAACAAAATCACCCCCATTCTTTCTGTTCTAGGTAGCTGATTCATCAGTTTTCATTTAAATCTTTCTGTTAAATTCTTGTTGTTTCAGTTAACTTTTATCAGAATTTCCAGCGCTGAAGAAAGGGATTTGTCTCACGAAAGCTCATCACCTAATACATTATTTAGTTAGTTTTTAAAATGCTAGCAAACTGCTTTTTTGGTCCCTCTAATTGGTTCTTCAGAGGCACCACTTCATCCCCTCCACTCCAACTTTCTGTATGTGGGGGAGTTCCTTGCGGCTACATCCTTAGTCATGTTGCTTTTACCTCTACATCTTATGTCTGGGTAATCTCAGCAAATATACTGTACTACAGACCCGGCACCTTCTGTACAAACTAAAATCCCAGACAGATATGTTAACCTTGCCCCATGAATGTCTGGCTGTCAGATCATGATAAATATGGCTAAAAGCATCTTTAAAGCATCCCTCCCAAATCTTCACCAGAATTCCTTTTTCAGTTACTGTGGACAACACCACCATCCTGCCTGTCACTCAAGCGCCTACCTTGAATATCAGCCTTTGCTCAAATCTCTCCTGGGGTGTTCAATCCAAGTCTGTGTCTAAACCTTGCAGATTTTTCCCGCAAAACATCTCTGAGATGTGGCCTTTATTAGCTATCCAAACAGCTAAAACTCTCATTTTGAATTAACCATTGCAATGTATTGCATCCATAATTTGTAGACTATTATAGCACTATCTACTACTATGGCATCAGGAAAGTCGAAAACATGAAAAAATGCTTGTGAGTATTATTATTACCTAATCTAGTGCTTTCATCAGCCTGCAAGCAAGAAAAACCACAGGTGCTAACATACAGGATCTGATCTTTGGTCCATCTCATCACGTGGCATCTTGAATACTGCAGCATCCTTCTTTCTTGCCTGGACACACACAGGCTTACCCTGCTGCTATCCAGTCAGAATGCTTCTGCTAAAAGATCATTTTCCCAGCCTGTTGCTGAGACGATGTCAATCCCTCTTTGGCTTGCTCCTCCAGATCACTCTTTTCTATTGCCTCAAATATTAGACAATTGGCATTCTCAAGACCTATCTCTAGCTTACCGATCATCTCTCACTCACTAGCAAGATGTCAGTCTTCTTTTAACCATGCTCTTGTCCCAGAAGGTGCCTCTCACATTTGGGTAAATTTCTGCATAAACGTCCACAGAACGAACAATCCTCCTTCAACCCCCTCCCTCGCGTCCACCTCCCCAAAATACCTTCGCGTTTATCATGAGGTCTATACAAAATTGACAACAGGTAGCGTGCCTTTGTGCAGAGACCACTCTTTATCGTGCTGACTAAAGTGATCACATTGTTTATTTCTGCCCAGGCCCCATTTGTCTGTATCTGATGATTGCCTCTTGTCTTGTACATAGACTACTTGCTCAAAGAGCTGACACTATCTCTTTGGTTCACAGTGAGGGCCTAGTTCTTGATTAGAGCTCCTCACGATGAAATGCATAAATCATAGTACAGGTTGAACCCTTCTAGTCTGGCACCTTCGAGGCCTGATTGATGCCTAACAAAAGAATTTGTCTGACCACCAGAGGTCAGTATTGTCTAGCAGCATTACCAACACTTCTACTGCTTACTGGGCTCTGAGGAGACATTTGGGGCAAATTAGAGCTAAATAATAGTATGGAACACTGAGACCCAGGACTGACGGCTGTAAACAAAGTTTATGGGACCACGGCAAAGTTGGCCACACCCATGCTAAGTGGTCATCCTGCTACCTGAAATCATGCTGGATTACAAATTTTGCCAGAGACAGAGTTCAGGCTAGAGAGTTACAGCCTGTAGTAAGAAAAAATACTGTAAAAGCCAATAAAAATGAATTAAATATTTGCATCTATAGGTAGAATTAGTGCCTGAAAAATAAGGGCCAAATTCTGCTCTAAAGTGTATCAGCATAGCATTACGACAATACCATTCATGACTCATATCAGAAGTTCAAATCTTTTTGTTATCCAGGCCACCTTACTAGACAGTCTCACAGGTCCATCGTCTTTCTCGCTCTCTCTCAATCCTCTATAACCCCTCCTGTCCACTAGTCCAGAGTGAGGTTAATCAGCAAGGGGAAGCCTTGCGATTTCTTCCATAACTTGGGAGACTAGGCCGGAGGCTCCTTGGTGTGCTCTGCGTTGTGTGTTAATGTGTGTGTGTACCTCAGACCAGCCCCACTCAGACAAACCACCAAGAACAGGCTTTATTCTGTAGAAAAACACAAAACAAGATCACAGTTCAGCAGCCCTGCTCCTCTGCGGGCAGCCTGCACGCTGCTTCAGCTCAGTCTCTGCTGAGACCCTGTCGAGGGCAGGGTGCACATCCTGGCAGGAACTAGGGCATACTCCCAGTATGATGCAGTTTGTAGTTCACAACTTGTAGTTCCCAGTGCTGGGGTTGAGATGCACTGGTCCTTGGGCTACACCTCATGAAGTCCTTGGGCAACCACAGTAACTACTGACATGGAAAAGTAATTTTCGGAATGTTCCTGTACATTTTTAGCTGTCTTCAGTGCTCTGTGGCCCTTTGTCCATTTAGAACAGCAATGGGCAACCAAGAAGAGTGGGTGGGCCTCATGAGCGCTCCTCCTTCCTCTCAGCAGGCCACAGGGGAGTTCCACCTGCAGCCCATGCACCCTGTGTCTGCTCCCCACCCTTATGTGCCTCTAACATACAGAGGCACTGGAGCCCCACCCTTCCCTGCCAGAACTTTCAGAGCACCACAAATCATCTGATCCATGCTCCATCCCTGCTTCTCTCCTTTCCTCCCAGAGCTTGAACAGACCCTACATTTTCACTGCTTTTGGGGTGCCTAATGTGGGAGGCAAGGAGCTTAGTTTTTAAAGGGTTTAAAAGCCTTCATTCCTCTAGCTGCTCCCTTGGGCAGGAACCTCATTCACCACATACTTTGCTTCCTGGGCAGCATCCCACATGCCAGTCATGGGGTTTATGTCCCTAGGGCTATGTCTACACTATCCAAAAACTTCGAAATGGCCATGCAAATGGCCATTTTGAAATTTACTAATGAAGCACTGAAATACATATTCAGCGCCTCATTAGCATACAGGCAGCCGCAGCACTTTGAAATTGATGCGGCTCACCGCTACGCGGCTTGTCCAGACAGGGCTCCTTTTCAAAAGGACTCCGCCTAATTTGAAGTCCTGGACTTCGAAATAGGCAGGGTCCTTTTGAAAAGGAGCCCCATCTGGACAAGCCTCGCGGCAGCAAGACACATCAATTTCAAAGTGCCACGGCTGCCCGTATGCTAATGAGGTGCTGAATATGTATTTCAGCGCTTCATTAGTGAACTTCTAAATGTCCATTTGCATGACCATTTTGAAGTTTTTGGATAGTGTAAACACAGCCTAGATGTTTCCTGAGGGTATAAAACAGTCCAACAAAGAAACAGGGAAGTTGTTCCACATCCTGCCTGGGCCTGACCCACCTCCTTCACATCATGATGAGGAAGTGGTTTTTCAGCATCTGCAGGCAATCTCCTTCTTGGCTAGAGCCCAAAGAATATTTTAACAATAGAAACAAACCCGCTTACCTTTCCTGGTCTGAGTGACCTGGGCTGGGCAATCTATCTCTGCTTGTTCTAGAGACCCCTCTACTGTACTGGGTTCCTGCCTTCTAGGATCCTGCTCCCAGGCCTGACAAGATGCAGTGCTGTGGCAGGTTGGGGCTGAGTGCAAGCAAGAGGCTCTTTAACCCCATCTTAATGGGGGGTGGGGTGCTCAGGAGCCGCTGGCCCAACACAGAGACAAATGTTCAACAGACACATGAAAAATCACAGCAATCAAAATTAATGGACACTCATAAGAGGTAAGGCCTAAGCATCATGGAATTGGAAGAGACCTCAGGAGATCATCGAGTCCAGTCCCCTGCTCAAAGCAGGACCAATCTCAACCAAATCATCTCAGTCAGGGCTTAAAAACCTCTAGGGAAGGAGATTCTACCATTTCTCCAGGTAGCGCATTCCAGTGCTTCACTACCTGCCTGGTGAAATAGTTTTTTTTCTAATATCCAGCCTAGGCGTCTCCCCCTAAATTATGTTACAAAGTCTTGGAGTAATTCAGTGGCAGAGCTGGGCCTAGGACTGAATGGGGTTCTAGATTCTTTGTCTCGAGCCACTAGGACTAGATGCATTGATCTCACTCCTCTGGGCTGAGTGTGGACAGTGATCAAATTCTGTCTGTCAGCGTTTCTTTAAACTTACACACACACACACACGCACACACACACACGCACACACACACACACACACCAGAGCCAAATGCTACTTTTTCCTGCCCACTGAAGTCAATGAGACTTGCATGAGTATAAATGAGGGAGGAATTTAATAAAGTCACAATCCTGTAGGTCTCCACTGGGTTGGATATGTAAGACAATTAATTTCATTCCTGTTGCCCTCCCAGCTGAGGAATCGTGTGGTATATATTCTTTTACAGAATTGCACATCTTTGGTATTAATGGCTGCAAGTGAAACATTTGGGCAGTTAACTTTTATTAGTGCAATTTTTCAGTCTGGAAGTAAATTCCTAGCCATTTCTCAATGATGCTAAACCCTACACAAAATGCACAAAGGAAAGGTGGATCCTGTGTATTTTCTAAGCACAGAGTTGGAGTGTCCTCTCTCTGGGACAGTGCTGTGATAGCCCTGTGTTAGCAAATCCTACTTTAAAAATAATCTGATTCTGCACCAATAAGACTTTAAATCTGTGACCCAAGAATCTTTCAGCCTGTTTAGATATCCCTGGCCAATACTGAGGTTGTTAAGGAGTTGCAATTTACACATCAGGCTCTGCTGATTTTTGTTTTAGCAAAAATATCATCTGAAAAGAAAACTTGGTAGTGTCAATTCAGATTAGTTTAGTTGCAAAAGCTGTCGGGCACTGTGGAAGACAAAGGCAAAGTATGTCTTCATGTTTACATTTAAAACAGTCAGCCAAGTAGCAGAAACCTCTGTGCACCTGTTAAGCACAAGCAGCTTGTTTACCGTAGTGAGGTGTGGCAGTGACTGACAAACATCACCACTGTTCCCTGGAGTTTCCCAGAATTCCACCTTGAAAATGGCTATGCCTCAAAAGGAGGAACACAAGAAACCTGAATTTGCTACTTCCACCATTTAGTCTTTATTGTGTTCTGTTTTTGCCGTCTTATTTTCCTTTGGCTCTAACTTTTCCTTCTATACCATTGATTGTATTCATTAGCACAGAATGTGGCTTGTGACACAGCCTTGCAGAGCTATATAAATGATAAACTGGGGCAGTACTGTTTTCATTATTGTTTTTCAAGGAAAGTAGGTAAATGCCAAATTTAATTTGTTTTGTTTGGGTAAGAAATTGCACATTGCTTTTATACTCTGCCTGAATCCAAATTTATAGGCTTTCTGGAATGGTACTAATTCTGATCACCATCATCTTCTTTTTCCATCAATTTTTCATTCGTTCTCTCTTCAAACCAATGCCCATTGACCCCAGAAAGAGAGCAATAAACCTCTTGCTGCAGTATTCACTCTGCTGCATGTGGTGCATCATAGGAGTCACACATGCATTGTGGGAGATGTAGTCCTGCAAGAGAGATCATCCCACAGGAAAAAATGAAGACAATTAGACACGTGAATTACAACTCTCATTGGTCACTATAAGTACTTGAGGCGGATGTGGTTTAATGCTGACATTTCTGAATTTAATATTTTTTAACTTTTCTGTTAACATTGATGTGACTGATGCCATCCCAAGGCCACTATTGGCTGCCAGAGTGGTGTAAAGGGGCCTTTATGTAAAGAAGAATCAAGTCTATGGTAGACACAGTGGTCCTTGCTGGTGGTGTGTGAGATAGAGACCCAAGCAGTGGGGTCTGGAGGCGTCAGAAGAATGTGGGACCCTGTAAATCAACCTCTCTCGCTCATATAATTGTCAATTAAATTAAAAAAAAAACTACTAAACTTCCATTCTAGAATAAAGTATATAGCAACACTGGTGCAGTGCTGCTCTTTTAACTTGAGTCTGCTCTGGAGATAGTTAAGCTCAAGTACTTAATTCAGACCTGTCCTGCTTGTATGGAAGCCAAGGCAAAAGCCTCATTGACCTCACTGGGAGCAGGCTCATTAATGGCTACATCTACACTAGAGAGTTTTATAGACAAAACTGGGGTTTTGTTGACAAAATTCGCAGAGTGTCTACACACAAAATGTGTTTTGTAGACATAAACTCTTGACAAAAAGGCTGTGTAGACCCTCCAGGGGTCCCTTGTGAGGACAGAGTGGATCAAAAGACCAATCTGCTTTTATGTGTAGCCACGATCTGTCAACAGACATTTCAAAAAATCTCTTCTGACCATAACTTCTGCAGACAGATGCTTCTAGAGTAGATGTAACTATTGTGTATACAGAACTTGAAGCATCAGTAAGTTATTTCTCATTAAAAACCGAAACACAATACCAAGTTCATACTTAAAATGTTTTTCGTAACTGAGGTCTGAGCCACTGAAGTGGCTAATAAATATAACCTTTGTTCTTTGGCTTTCCCCAGAGGAACAGTGACTTTGTCAACAGTGCTACCTTTCAAAGAGGCAGGATTAAGTGTAATGACATGGAGCATTTCCGTACTCCTCATTGCTGGGTGTGTCCATTAATTAATTTGAGACACAACACAGGTGCAGGCTGGTGCATCACATTCCCTTTGGGAACTAATAAAGAGGTGACTATGAATATTACAAAATGAAACAAAATAAAACACATCTAATGACTTGAAAGAAAGAACTAGAAACTAGAGGGTTTGGTTTGTTTTGTTTTTTCTTTCTAATTGACCTTTTCTGAGTATTTACTATGTTTTTGTCAGGGGCTCACTCAGTTTTTTGTGGTAAATTTCTAGATTAAATATGTGTACTGAACGAAGCGAATGGTTACAGATGAGAAGCGTCCTCCTTCCATTTAAAAGTGTGACAGTCAGTCAGTCATTAGCATTGGACTAACCTCAGAAGGTTCACAGAAGCAACCACAAGTTGAAACGTTCATTTTAACCTTAAACTGACTTTCAAACCACCAACTCCATCTACCATCTGCTGTGTTCTTCTACTTCCACCTTTGCAGGGCTCTTCTTATGACTGACTGAGTGTTTTTTCCAACTGGCCATAACCCCGCTCTGATGCTGTCAGATGAGCTGACAGCCTCTGCGAGTCACTTGGCAAAGAGTGGGGGCACGACTCCAGGACCCAAAAGGGGCAGGGCTGGGGCAGCCAGTTCTCCGCACTACCTGGAGCCTTGCACACCCCCTCCAGCCCTCAGAGCTTGCAGCGTGGCATTCTGGTGGCAATTTAAAGGGGCCAGGGCTCTGGCCACTGCTACCACCACAGTAGCAGCAGCAGCAGTTGGGAGCCCCAAGCACCTTTGATTTGCTAGGACCGAGGGCAACAGCCCCCTTTTCCCCCTCCTGCCCCCATCAGAAGGCCTAGATGCTATCAAGACAATCTTTCCATGAGAAACTTCTGCATCCAGGAATAGAGGGTCAAGATGCCTGTTCTGAGGGTGG
Source organism: Carettochelys insculpta (assembly GCF_033958435.1). Classification (NCBI taxonomy): domain Eukaryota; kingdom Metazoa; phylum Chordata; order Testudines; family Carettochelyidae; genus Carettochelys; species Carettochelys insculpta. The sequence goes on from NC_134139.1 coordinate 195,052,842, forward strand.
ATTAAAATTCCTTTTGCATATAAAGGGTATTTCTTATTGTGGAAAACATTCCAAGAAGCCTAAGTGTCTTTTGAATCTGGGTTCCAGTGAAAGAAAATAGGACTGCAGTGTCTGCTGGCAGATCTACACTTAAAATGGTGCAGAAGCACGTCAGCTGCAGATGCTCCTACACTAATGGAGGAACTTCTCCCATCAGCGTAGTTACCCCACCTCCATGAACTGGCATGAGCTATGGCAACAGAGAAATCCTGTCCACACCAGGGGTTAGATTGGTAGAACTGTGTCCTTTAGGGGTGGTGATTTTTCACACCAATTTGTCTGTATAGTGGACTCTGGCCTAAGTCACTTGAGTGATGATAACATTTTTATCCATTGACTGTTTTTATGTGTTTTTAAAAGTTGGTCCAGAAAAAAGGAAGAAACAAAAAGCCCACGTGGCAGTGAGATGTGTCATCTTGGGCAACAGGTGGTGGCCTGTAGGCTAGCCAGAGGATCCAGCAAGCAACAGCAGAAGCGCATGTGGTCAGATCAGCCAGTGTTGGTAACTGTCCTGGTAATGGGGTCCAACTGCTTTTCTGCCAGCCCCACCCCCACCTTCTGTTAAGTCAGCTGTTTCCCATTACACCAGACATCCTGGAGCACAAGACGCCTGCAAAGCCCCAGAGGAATGTTAGATGTTCAGTGGTCTCCATAGGGCCACTACAATGGCAACCCCAGAGATAAGCACAGCAGGGTTCCATAACAGAAGCTCCTTTTTGGTAGATAGGAAGGACTGAGCTGGACTGATTGGTGTTTCCCTCCAATCACAGGAAGCATAATAGGTGAGATATGGTCACTTTATCCTGCTCAGCTCTCCAAAGGGAAGACCCCAGTGAAGGGAAAAATCCCTTCCCAACCGCCTATTTTGGCAAGCAGGTTGACTCCTGTGTGGGGAAAAGAATTTCCGTAGATAAAGTGCATAAGAAATTGCCCATTTTTGACTGTCAAGTTAGATAACCCAATCAGGTTCATAACTTAGGGCAGAAGTTTGGTTGCTGGATTAGAAGTACTAGGCCTGTTACTCCTTTCTCATATAAAACATGGTATTGCATTGTCTTTCCTATAACCTCTTTGTATCTTCTCACTTTCTAGTTTCTCCAGAATAAGGTCTGTAACATCCTCCACCCCCCTGGAGGCTCTTTAGCAAATTACCTGGACAATCTAGTCTGTGTTCAGTTCAGACTGGCTGATTTGTGTAAAACTCACTTTTCCAAATATTCTTTTACCTCTTCTGTGTCATTAGTCAATAGTTTTAAGGAGAACCACCCTGACCTTCTAATTTTTCAGACATCTTTTTCCTTTGCTATTTTTTTCTTGTTAAAAAACAGCTCTTAAAAAGAAAGGTACCCAAACTTTAGAGTGATTCGCAGAACAGAGCCAACCCTCTGAAGTAGTTGTGTTTTCACCATTACTAGGAATAAAATAAAAGGAAATATTTCTTCTCTGAGAAGACCATGGTAAGAACTAATGAGCGTTAATCTGCCTCTCTTGCCTGGATAAAACTATGCACGTCCAGATATCCAGAATGCCTGTAATACTCACAAGACTTTGCTATCCTAGGTGATATGCAGACAATGTGCAGCAGTAGCATCCTTCAGTCTATATAGACTATGGAACACGCCCTTTGTAGTTCCATTTGGCATCCTCATTTGCAGCATCGGCTGTGACTGTGAAGACCCACACGAGAGTGACAGTCCTTGCTGCATCTGTTGCATATGTAATGGGTGTCTGGCAGGTCCTTGCTGTGCTTTCTGTGGGCTTGCTTCCCCTTTGCTAGCTGTCCTTGAACAGAACATCTCTGTTGACCCAAAGGAAGCTGGCCCTTTGTCATTGTGACCTAGTTCATTTGTCAAAGCAAAACGTTACCATCTCAAAGTATTTTAAAGCAATTGAGAGGATTTCCGTGATTCTGAGGCAAGATAACAGCATCATCCAAATGAAAGTCCACATTCTGCTTCCCTGGCTCAGACTATGGCCTTACAATGCAAGCAGCCTAATTTAAATCAATTAATTTTTACAATAGCATTTAGACACCCCACTACATAAATGAGTGTCCAGACAAGTACAACAAGGACAGTCCCTGCCTCCAGAGAGCTCGCAGTCTAGGAAGTAAGTGAAGGGGACTGTTTCAGGTGTAAGGTAGTGCTCACATATGAGCAAAGGAAGCAGATCTGGCTTTTTGTCACAGGATGCTGGACGAGTGTCTGACAAGGCTTGTGGCCATTCTGCAGAAACACAGTAATACCCCTCTCAGAGCAGCAGACCCCACATCCATTGAAGTTGTTGAAAAGAGACTGGCTTCAAGGGTCTTTGGAACTGTTCCCCAAGAACAGACGCTGCTTGCTCTTTTGTTCCAGAAATGGATGCTTGGCAAACATCCACCAGGAACAGGGCTGAGACAACCAACCTCCTATCACTTTAGCTGGATTTGAACCTGGGCCTCAGGATGAAAGTTAGATGCATCTGATTTTTAAAGTGGCGGGAAGGAATGTAAATAAATACAAGTTCTCTCCTTCTAAAAGTTATGAGTTCCAAACAGTGATCCCTGTAAAATGAGCACCTGGACGGCTGACCAAGAGAAATCTAGGTGCTGCCCAGGTAATCAGATGAGCACCCACAGCCTCCTACCACTGGCACCATGTGTTTCTGTGGGTGGTGCACATATGCACATTCCTCAGCACACATAACAAAATTTATTCCACACATCGGCAGAAAACATTGCATGGAACACTGATTCCAAGCCAGCTTTTTATGAAATATAGGCAGCAGCACTTCCACCGTCAGTCTGCCTGAATAAAACCCACTCTTGACATATGATTTGTGTTTCAATTTATTGATGTGCTTCTTAAATTCTGGCAAAAGGTTTGCCCCTATTAACAGCAGAGGGGGGAACCTATCCGTGATAAGCATCAGGCTTCTTGGAGTCTTTTCCTGGACTCTCATTCTGCTTTCTTAAGCATTTTCATAGGTTTAAAATTCTATATTTCTTTCTTTCTGGCAACATTCATCTGACAAGTACACTCCTTTATTAGTCAAATCTATTGGCGATGTCGCACTGTCCTATTTTCAATTGAACCTGACCTTGGAAGAAAATTAAACTTGTTGGTGGGGAGGAGTATGTGTGAAAGAATTCTCCACTTCATCCTCAGCCAATTGTCAGCTTGAATCAAGGTGAGGAATTTTACACCAAAAAAACCCAGATATAATGAACTGATCTATTGGATATAAATTAAACTGGTATTCTTTTTTCTTAAAGCCTGCAAGAATGCTAGCCTAATAAACTGCTCTTCATCAGATCACCTTCTGTAGGTCTGTGAAATGATTTTTTCCACTACTGAATCTTTCTGGAGGGCAGCCAAGCAAAAGAAGGGATCAGTGCTGGTGTGAACAGACTTGCATATTTAAGCAAAACATGCAATCTGTCCTGCAAAGGCCAGAGTGACAGCAACATTTTTACAAATAAAAAGAGAGTACAACACAAATCTTCCTGATAGGCGGGCTTATAGATTAAGCCAGCTAATAAAGGCTACGTCTACACGTGAAGCCTACATCGAAGTAGCCTATTTCGATGTGGCGACATCGAAATAGGCTATTTCGATGAATAACGTCTACACGTCCTCCAGGGCTGGCAACGTCGATGTTCAACATCGACGTTGCGCAGCACCACATCGAAATAGGCGCTGCGAGGGAACGTCTACACGCCACAGTAGCACACATCGAAATAAGGGTGCCAGGCACAGCTGCAGACAGGGTCACAGGGCGGACTCAACAGCCAGCCGCTCCCTTAAAGGGCCCCTCCCAGACACACTTGCACTAAACAGCACAAGATACACAGAGCCGACAAAGAGTTGCAGACCCTGTGCATGCAGCATGAATCTCCCGCTGCAGCAGCAGCAGCCAGAAGCCCTGGGCTAAGGGCTGCTGCCCACGGTGACCATAGAGCCCTGCAGGGGCTGGAGAGACAGCGTCTCTCAACCCCCCAGCTGATGGCTGCCATGGAGGACCCCACAATTTCGACGTTGCGGGACGCGGATCGTCTACACGGTCCCTACTTCGACGTTGAATGTCGAAGTAGGGCGCTATTCCGATCCCCTCATGAGGTTAGCGACTTCGACGTCTCGCCGCCTAACATCGAAGTTAACTTCGAAATAGCGCCCGATGCGTGTAGCCGTGACGGGCGCTATTTCGAAGTTAGTGCCGCTACTTCGAAGTAGCGTGCACGTGTAGACACAGCTAAAATGTCCCTACAATGCAGGAAGAGGAGAATTCTGCCACACAGGAAAACTCCACAGTAGTGTTCTCATGTGCCTCTCAAACAAGAGGCTGTCAAACCTCCCACTTGAAAAGGATTTTACTCTGGAGAAAGCAAGATCCTGGGCTTCCCTTGATACACTTTTTGGCTTCTGTAAGATCACTCAGCGCTCCATGCTCTAACCACCTATCACCATTCCATTAAGCAGAAGTGAAAAAAAAAAAAAAGTACCCAAAAAGTTACTTAAATAAGCGTGCAGCTGCCTTCATTTCTGGATACTTGAGTACAATCAAGATGTGAAGTGTGAGTACTTTTACTCAGGTAGTTTTCAGGAGGGACAACTGTGATTTGTACTATAGTATCCCCCCACCCCACAAGAAGCTATACTTTTACTCAAGTAACTATTTGGGTACTTTTTCTACCTCTGCTATTAAGTCAATTCACAATTTTCTGTTTTATGAAGTTGACAGCCCAATTTCCTTGTTATGCTTCATCTCGCATCTATGTTGATCTGTGCAGCCCTGCAATGAGCACCGGTATCTCTGCTCATGGTCATACAGCTACTGAGCCTAGCACATACCTGATGTCACACTAGTGAAATCATCAATGATGCATACAGCATACTGGGGACATCCCCCTGCTTGCAAGGTTTCAGGCATTGCTGAACATTGGTTACTCCACCCAACTGCTCAGGAACAGATCTGGCAATTGGCCCAGCCCCTCTATTGGTCTGCACAGGCAAAACAGCTTTCGATGTTGTCCTAACTGGAAGGGCGACAGTCTTTTTGTGAGTAACACTGCGGAGTTGGTTCAAGAGATTTACTGGATCTGCTACTACAGTTCCTGAAGTGTCAGCTCTGATTAGCACGGGCTCCAGGTTCGACTCCAAATATTGGAGCTTGTAAACTTTCATTGGCTATACCACTCTGCACCCAGCTAATGCTTTACATCTCCAAAGAGTTTTACAGTTATTTATAATACTACTTCTCCTGAACCTCCAACACAGTAATTTTTCAATAGTCCGGTCCAATTCTCCAGATGAAGAAAACCTCGGGAGGGAGACTGGGACCAGCAGCTAGTAAGGGAGAAAGAGAGAAAAAACAGATGAAGAACCGGAGAGGGAAAATGGGAATGGCTGAGAGAGAGAGAGACAGAGTGAGTGTGTGTGTGTGTGTTTGTGAGACGGGGAGAGAGATTGGAAGTTGATGGAAGGCAGGGATATTGGGATTTGGACAGACAATTTACAGGCGGGTAATGAATTATAGTATCATGGAATACGAGAACTGGAAAGGATCTTGAGACGTCATCAATTTCAGTCCCCTGCCTGCACAGCAGGCCCAAGCACCATTCTGATAATCCCTGACAGATGTTTATCTAATCTGCTCTTAAATAGCTCCAGTGATGAAGTGCTTCCAGTGCTCTATCCCCCTGCCCACGGGTTCAATATTCATATTTCCTCCATTGGCTGACCAATGCCGTCAGTCTTCCTCAGAATGGCTCCAGTCCATCAGAAAATTCCAAAGACCAAGTCTTCTCTCTGGTTTACCATTTTCCCCAAAAGCTGCTTCCATATTCATTTAAAATCACAGGAGCTTTTTCCACCCAGGTTATAAGTGTGCATCCACCCTCTTTGCTTCCAGTCCCTCTGATTCGCCTGGCTGGGGATGCAGGTTACTTCACTGAGCGTGGCTCCTGGAGCTTAATCCCATCATAAAGAATATGCAAGATACTTTCTCCCCTTAACTTTTCCTTCAGAACTAGTCGCTTCTTCAGGAGGCATCACGTCTTTATGTAAATTTCTTCAGAGCTGTTGTGTGCAGCTGTTCGAGGATGCCCGCTTGCCAGAGGTTAATTAAGCTGTAATACAGGATGGACTATCTGGACCTTGTACACTGCAAAACAAATCAAAAGTCTTTTCTTGAGCAAAACAGAAAGTGTAGTCAGAAGCAGGCTCCAGAGCAGGTGGGAGTGTTTGTGGTAATGGCAGCGGGAGGCTCCTTCCTCTGCCTTCCTGGCCTCATCCAGAACTGCTCTTTGAAAGAAGCTGCCAGCCCTTTTTATCAGGCCTGATTGGCCTCTGCCTGCGCTGAGTCCCATTAGCAGCTGCAGTACTAAGGGTTGCTGGATCTGCCAGCAACTGACCTGGGAAGTCTTCCCAGTAACTCCTGAGCCGCGTCTACACTAGCCAGCTATTTCAAAGTAGCAGCGCCAACTTCGAAATGGCGCCTGCCATGTCCGCATGTGGCGAGCGCTATTTCGAAGTTGAAATCGACGTAAGGCAGCGAGACGTCGAAGTCGCTATCCTCAGGAGGAGATAGGAATAGCGCCCTACTTTGACGTTGAACGTTGAATGTCGAAGTAGGGCACATGTAGACGATCCACGTCCCGCAACATCGAAATAGCAGGGTCCTCCATGGTGGACATCAGCTGAGGGGTTGAGAGACGCTCTCTCCAGCCCCTGAGCTCCATGGTCGCCGCATGCAGCAGCCCCTTACAGCTCCCCGCCCCCTTATTTCCTGTGCAGGAAGCTGAGAGCTCGTGCAGGCAGCAGCACTGCCACGTGCCCAACCTGCATGTCCCTCTGCAGCCTCAAGCCAGCACCCTGCACCCCATGGCAGCCAGCCAGCCCCCCAACCGCCCACAGGGCACCCTCCCAAGGGGACCCAGGGCTCCCAGCCTGACAGTCAGCAGGGGAAGAGGCAGCGGGGCCCCTCCTGGACAGAGGCCGAGATCCAGGACCTGCTGGGGCTCTGGGGCGAGGAGGAGGTGCTCCAGGTAATGGGTAGCAAGAGGCGGAACGCGGATGCGTTCGCTCGGCTGGCCGAGGGCCTGGCTGCCTGGGGTCACCCTGCCCGCACTCCTGACCATGTGAGGAGTAAGGTAAAGGAGCTACGGCAGGGTTATGCCTGGGCCCGGGACACGGCCAGCCGATCTGGGGCTGCCCTCGCCGCTTGCCCCTTTTACAGGGAGCTCAGGGAAATCCTGGGCCCCCCGTACAGATCCTCCCCGCCCGGCCACCCTTGACACATTGGCCGACGAGCCCCAGCAGGCCCCAGAGGCGGAGTCCGTCCCAGAGGCCAGCCCTGCACCCCAGAGCCCCCCACAGGAGCCCACCCCTGGGACACCGGAGGAGGAGGAGGAGAGGGCTTCCAGCGACGGGGGGCTCCAGATCGCCCCCCCCTCCTGCAGCTCCAGCAGGGCGTCCGCCTGATGGGTGTCCCCCGACCATGGGAGTGGACCATCAGGTATGTACCCCCCTGGTGCACATCCCCGGGGTTAAGGGGTGGGGACAAGAGACATGACCAGGGCCATCCACACACCCATATGACCATGGCCCTGAGGACAGCAGTGGCATGTCCCTCAGAAGAGTCCATCAGCCCCTGCCCCCCATCAGGACAGCGCCATGCCCCATCCCTGGGGATGGGGGCAGCAGAACTTAGGGTCCCCCAGGGCGGGGGGGGTTGGACACCCAGCAGCAGCAGCAGCAGCATCTCTGGGGGATGGGGAACCAGCAGCAGAGGGGTGGGGGGACAAGGGCCACGGGTCAGGGCCCAGACTAACGGCTGTCTCCACTCTTCTCCCCGCCTCTGTTCTGTAGCTGCACCATCGGAGGGCCCAGAGAGCACCGGCGCACCATCTGTGGTCCCGGAGAGCCCACCGGGGCCATCCCAACAGGCCAGACCCTCGGCGGAGCACGGACCAGCCCCAGGACGAGCCCGACAGCGTCGGAGCCATCCGCGGGCGTCCACAGACCCCCCAGCTGCTCGCCACCCTCTGGCGTCAGCTGGAGGTGTCCGAGCGGCGCCTGCAGGTGGAGGAGCGGCGCCTCGAACTCCAGAAGCGAGTGCTGGCCTGGAGCCAGGAGGCTTGAGGGGGGGGCCTTCATGCACACCTTCCAGGACATCGCATGGCACTTGCCCCCTGCCCCCCCCCCCGGCCACTCCGCCCGCCATCCCTCCACCATCGGCCGTCCTGGGGCCTGCCAATGAGGGGGACCATGGGCCTCCGGATACCGCCCGGCCATATCTGCCGGTTCTCCCGGCCCCAAGCAGCCTTGACCGGGCCTCCGACCGAGACGTGGGTCACGCTCCCCAACACCAGGCACAGGACAATAGGGGTGCGTGGCTGAGGACGTTGCCCCCCAAAGCCCCCTCCTTTGGACTCATCCCCCCCATGTTTGTGTAAATAGTTTTTGTTCTACCCGTTTTGTACCTGCCCCCCCATGTACATAGTTCCCCCTTTCTTCTTCTGTTTTCTATTAATAATACAAAGGGTTGCAGGGTTTTGTTTAAAAAAATTCCATTTTTTTATTGTACAGAGGTGGCGGGGGTGTGTGCTCTCGGGTTCTCTGTGGTGTGGGCGTGGGGGCAGGGAGTGTTGTGGAGGATGGGGGGGCGTGCAGTGGGTGGCTCACCCACAGCTGGCTCTGCCAGCGTTCACCCCGCCGCCTGGTCAAAATGGGCCCGCAGGGCCTCCCAGATGCGGATCCCCTCAGGGTCGACCTGGCGACTGGGGGCAGCGGGTGGCTGCACGTCGGCCCTGCCAGCCTCTACAGCCCAGCCCTGGAAGAAGGCCTCTCCCTTGCTCTCCACCAGGTTGTGGAGTGCGCTGCACGCGCCCACAACCTGGGGGATGTTGGTGAGGCCTGCATCCAGGCAGGTGAGGAGTCACCTCCAGCGCCCTTTGAGGTGGCCAAAAGTGCGCTCGACCACCTGGCGCGCATGGTTCAAGTGTGTGTTGAACCACTCCTGGCTGGCTGTGAGATGGCCCGTGTAAGGGTGCATGAGCCAGGGCCGGAGGGGGTATGCCGCATCTGCGACGAGGCAGAGGGGCATGGTGGTGTCCCCCACAGGGATTTCCCGCTGGGGGATGTAGGTCCCCACCTCCAGCCGGCAGCACAGGCCCAAATTTCTGAACACCCGGGCGTCGTGGGTGCTGCCAGGCCAGCCAACATAAATGTCCAAGAGGCGGCCCCGGCTGTCCACCAAGGCCTGGAGGACCACGGAATGGTATCCCTTCCTATTCAGGAAGCGTCCTCCACTGTGCTCTGTGGCACGGATGGGGATATGGGTCCCTTCCAGAGCCTCAGAGCAATTTGGGAAGCCCAGGCTGGCAAACCCCGCGATGGCAGCTTCCGGGTCCCCAAGCCTCACGAGCCTGTGGAGGAGCAGGGCATTGATTGCGCAGACGACCTGCAGGGGAAGGACATGAGACAGCACCGGTGAGGAGTGTGCAGGGTGTGTCTGGCCCTCTCCCCCCAGGCTCCCCCCCAGGGCTCTCCCCTGGGCTCCCCCCACTCCCCATGGGTCCTCTTACCTCCATGAGGACAGCCCCGACGGTGGCCTTGCCCATGCCGAACTGCTGCCCTATGGATCGGTAGCTGTCTGGAGTGGGCAGCTTCCAGACAGTGATGCCGACCCGTTTCTCTACAGTGAGGGCACATCGCATGGGGGTGTCCTGGTGCCGTTAGGCAAGGTGAGCCACTGGCAGAGCTCCAGGAATGTCTGCCGGCTCATTCGGAAGTTCCAGAGCCAGCGGTAATTGTCCCACTCGCCGAGCACCATCCGCTCCCACCAGTCCATGCTCGTGGGGTATCTCCACAGCCGGCGGTGTGTGCGGCGGGGGGCGCTGGGAGGGCAGCAAGGTCTGGGGCTGCTTTCTCATCCCCTGAGGACAGCTCATCTTCCTCAAATAAAAGACGGTCAGCTGCCTCCTGCATGGCACTGAGCTGGGCAACCACTGCTCCTCCAGGGGCGGGTGTGTGGGCCTCTGGCTACTGCTGCTGCTGCTGGGGGTCCATGGTGCTTCCACAGGGTGTGCGTGCCTATGGCTCTGCAGACCGCGTGCCGTGCAGGCTGAGTGTGTCTGGAAGGGGCCCTTTAAGGGAGTGGCTAGCTGTTGCCCCAGCAGTGCTAGTCCGCCCTGTGACCCTGTCTGCAGCTGTTCCTGGCACCCTTATTTCGATGTGTGCTACTTTGGTGTGTAGACGCTCCCCTGCAGCGCCTACTTCGATGTGGCGCTGTCCAACATCGACGTTGAACGTCAACAGCACCAGCCCTGGAGGATGTGTAGACGCAATTCATCGAAATAGCCTATTTCGATTTCGCTACATCGAAATAAGCTATTTCGATGTAGCATCCCAGTGTAGACGTAGCTCTGGAGATGCAAACTCACTGCTCCTCACTTTTTATAGGCCCACTTGCTCTGCAAGGCAGGATGTGCCCACACAACAGAGTCTCTTACAAGGAGCAGAGAACATGTCGGACACCTCATCACATACATAAATCTTAACTTACCATGAAGCCCAGGTCCTTTGGGATCTCACAATAATTTAGTTTACTTTTAGGCACCCACTGAATTTTATAGGGAACTGTCATGAGCTACCTTGTGCCCAGCTGATTAGCAGAGCACCCTCAGCCGGCAATGTGCATTTCCATTGGTGGTGCACATTCATGCATGCCTTGGTGCACATAACAAACTTTATTCCACCCAGGGATGGAAAAAAGTAGAGGGAACACTGGTGCCAACATTATGACGGTTGCCCACCTGCACATCTCACAGCTACTGTGGTAACATGCCATATAGTGCAAGAGAATCAAAATAAGCTGAAGCACTAATGACACTTTCCCAAGAGCTTACTAAGGCCGGCCAAATTACATAATTTGCTTAGTTGCAAACACATGGTTTTACCATCTTCACATGTCAATTAAATTATTATATTTTAATGTAATATTATCTTAATTCTTTTAACTCTGACATCAATTCTTTTCCCATTTTTAGCATCTTCAGAAGAAAAAAATCTTACCAAAGGAAAGAAATTACTAATCGCCAAGTGTCCATGGGGTATAACTGTGTGGGTGTTCTCTCGATCTCAGTGGTTTCCTACTGATCTTAATGTATTTTGATTTTTTTCATAATCTATTTTAACTTTTGTTGCTGACACCTTTGATTCTATTTCCACGTATCACAGTAACTGATTTTGGTTAAAGAATAAGTTTTTGTTCTTTTATAAAGAGCTGTATAATCATCTTTGAAATATTAGCTCCAGAAAATTCCTTTCATGCCATTTACAAGGGTGACCTTTAAAGAAAAAATAAACTTGATTAGCTCTTTATTGCCTTAAAATTTTTGTCATTGGATCTCAGAGAAGTCTATCATCAAAAAAGTCAAAATGCAAGTATTTCCTTTGCTCCAGGCTCAGGAAGGAGCAGCTCTAACTAGTCCATTGTTGCGACTTTCAGATCCAAGCAGGCTTGAACTCCATTTCAACTAGCTTTCCTGCAAAGGCTCTGTGTTCAGATCAGAGGTTGCAAATCTACCCGGTAGACTTCAAGGTATGACCTAATGGTGCAAGCACATCACTTATGTGCTTTACTATTTGCACGCCCTCTCAGGTAGTTATCACAGAACACCATTGGAATCCTGGGATGACTGTTTGTAACGCTCCCAGACAAATGGTGGTGTGTGTGTGTCATGACAACATGGTCAGAGATGAGCCAGCCTTTAAGCCTTAACTTTGCCAAATTGGGCAGTGGAAGTGGAGTCAAAGACCTGGATATGAGCCCCTCCCTTCAGGTCCTATGTCAGATCCCACAGTGGAAATGGTCAGTCTTCCCATTGTGACTGAGAACACTTATTTTAGGCAAATTCTGTCATGTCAGGCTATAGCCTTGCAACAGCAGCTAAGGCTGTGGTTTTTGAAGCCAGCGATTCCAAGATCTGTCCTTTCTGCTTTCAAGTCCTGAATAATGACAATTGCAGAGACTGGGCAGGGGGGTTGGGAGTGAGGGTGGTCCTAGATTTGCTCCCAGATACTGCCATGGTTTCAGCTAAGAGACTGTAGCCCATTTCTCCATTGTCCCACACAACAAACACTAGTCCCCATTAGGCACCCATGTGAACCTCTACGAAAGAGGCAGGGCTAAACTTATGTGAACATAGACACTCCAGAGGGAAGTTGGAAGCTGGGACAATCAAATTTATTGTTTACATCAAGCTTATACCACCAGCAGTCTTACACCACTGTACTTCCTGTAGATATTCACAGGAGCTGTATCTGCTCATGAGATCCTACAGTCCCTGACATGACCAAGACTAACCCACATACTTAACTCTATGCACTCGAGGAGTCCTGTTGACTTGAATGGCCCAACCCACATGCTTACAGTGAAGACTGTGCATGAGTCTTTGCAGAACCAGAGATCTCATTAGGAGAATGTATGTTGGAGGTTGCCCTCTTCTAGTCACCACCCAGAGGAAGCACTGATGTTTTGAGTTTGTGCAATACAACAAAGAGCGAGCTTAACATCATAGCATTGCATTGACCCAGCATGTGGCAAAATGCTGACCTTGCAAAATCAGTTTGAGAATCTGCTAATCTCTGCCCTGCTGGCAGGAAGGGGCAGAGTGGTAGTGACAAAGACCAGGATGCTATATTATAAACACAGGTCAGAGTGGATTGACACCCTCTTTAAGGCAAGTAATCTACCCTACCTAGCCAGCCAGCTCACACAGCCAGGGATCATCGTTTTGCTCAGTATTTGTACAGAACTTAGCACCTGGGAGTCCTGCTGCTCTACTGGTGGCTTCTAGGTGCTACCATGGTAGAACTAAATACAAAATGCTCCTCCTTTCCCCTGATGTGTAAGCTGGGAAGTGGAGGTACCATGTCCACAAGGGAACCCTTCAGATCTCAAAAGGTCTCTACCACTCTACACACTCAAACTATAAAACGTAAAAAAATTCTAGACAGAAATCTGAGTTTGCATTGAATGGACTCTCTCTAGCTTTACACTCCAACTAACTGAGCCAGCTTCCCTTCCTGAGGGACTGCATGTGTGTATTTGTAAATCTTCATTGGGAGATTTCTGTTCACATTGTGCAAAGGGTATTTCTTTTCACCTTACTGGGCTTATGTTCTTTCCATTATGCCACAATGGGCTTGGTTCTTTTCTTTCTCCTACTGAGATCAAGGACAAAAGTCTAACTGATGTCACTGGGTTATAGAGCAGATTCGATTTGCGTATCTGTGCTTCAAACGAAATCTCCTCTCGATGCTTCTGTTAAATCGAGAGCGTGTAGGCCTAACAGAGAAAGGAAATGACTTGCAACAATTGGGAGCATTTTTTTTATTTAAAAGCACAGTCCAACAACACAGGAGTGGATTAAAAAACAAAGTCTACCATTTTGAGTCTGTTGGTCCAGATTGTATGGGTTCAGACAAAAAGCAGCTGAAAGAGGTGAAAATAGCTGTCCTGTTGTTCCAATGCAATGACAAAAAACACAGTTAAAATGGTAGGCAGTGCACTGGGTTTTACATTGCAACATAACTTACTGCTACATAACACTAACAGAAGCAATCTGCAACATCACTTGAGAAACTGCATAGATGGTATTTACATGTGAACCCATTAAGTCTATTTTACTCTGTTGATTATAATTCCAGGAAGTTGCACTGATGTTATAACATTTTAAAGAGCTATAATATATAAAGCTGGGTTATTATGCATTACAAAGTTGTAGCAGTTATGAAGTCTCAGGAGCATGAATAGTCTTGTTCATATGCCTTCCATTACTTTGATCTTACATTCTATTACAAAGGGTAGTAATAAATATTCAGTAAATATTTTATATGATGTAACTCCTTACAGTTGTAGGTAGCATTAAATGTTACTTGCTGACACTGGCACTTTAATATTGACATTCCAGCATACAGTGGCCAACCTGAAAACTTGAAAAGATTAAACAACTAAAATATAAGTATAGTGAAGCAAAACATGAAGAAACGTATAAGTACTTCTATAACAACAGTAACAAGCTCTTCATCATTTGTCAGCTGTCTGCCACCAGCTGGGTAGAATGTTGAGTGCATCCAACTCAGCATTAGCTCTCAGCTGATTGTAATGTGACCTCTGAGCATCTCTACATTTTTGTGTGTCATTTAATTATTACCAAGAGTCAGACCACAAAATCTACCCCTTCAAAAAGGAGATGATGCATTAGACATCTCTTGTGTGAAGTACTCTGATGGCAAATGTTTGTGAAGACTGGACTAAAAGGATTTAATTCTCTTCTTACTTCTGCCATGTTTTTACAAGTACCTCGACTGACACCAGAGGAGCCAACCAACAGAAGGAGGTGAAGGGGGCTATTGCCCCTTAACCCAGCATTTCAAAGGGGCCTGGAACTTCAGGCTGTGGCTGTGAGAGGAAGGGAAGGTGAAGAGGCAGCACATCAGTCCAGGCAGTGCTGAGGGCCAAATGGCCTAAGCCCCACCCATTCTGCCCTTAACCCTACCCCTTCCACTTCGTCCCATGGCCCACAGCAGCTGTTAGTGTTGCTTTCCATATGCCTGTATCCATCTGTTGCCTCTTGTTTTACACTTGCATAGCAAGCTGGCTGGGGGCAAGGACTGTCTTTTTATTCACTGTTTGTACAGCACCTAGCACTGTGTGGTCCTAGTCCATGACTAGGGCTCCTAGATGGTAACACACATAATAAATATTCTTCTTTATAAGCTTCACAGTAAATAGAGATAAGTGTCAGGCAGAGGACATGTTTTGTTACGTTTCAAATTTAGAGTTTTATCATAAAATGCAATATTTCATCTCATCCTGAATGACAAGTGGTATAAATAGATGTCATGCATGCCAGCTGTAGAACTTTATTTTCTAAAGCCATTTATTTCCCAGAAAAGTAACATTAGAGTGAACCCTAACTGAACTTGCACACTCCAGTGTATTGCAATAACCTCTAACCCTCAGTCTACTTCATTGCATGGTGTTTCACTGCATCTGAGTTCACAAGAAGATTACTTCACCGTATGGAATATGCACAAGGGTCACCGATGACTCTCCTTATGATAAAAACCCCACTAGTGATTTATCTAATCTGTTCTTGGGTATGCATGGGAATGCTGCCCTGCCTGCTTCACTTGGGAACCTGCTCCAATGCATGAGTGCTTGCATGGGTGAGGTGGTTTAACCTCAGCTTTTCCTTCTTTAGATTCAGGATTTGATTTCTTATTCTAAAATCTGAAAGTGAATAATCCACTTCCTTCATCTACACTACTACCTCCAAAGTATTTACAGACTGACAAAACTTACACCCAAGCCATCTCTGTTCTAGTCTACATCAGCTTAACAGTGTCAGCTTCTCCTCACAGCCTAGCCATTGCTTGCATGGTAGCATTTTGTCACCCCCTCTCCCTGCCCCCCAGTACCTTTCCTAAACCTTGGGGGAAAGGACCACATGTAATGGGGCAGTTTCTGTTCACAGTGTTGCAAATCAAAAGTATCTCCACTAAATTCAGGAAGCCTGAGGCCTTGTGTATACTATGACAGGTGGTCAACATCAGATACACAACTTCAGCTATGTAAATAATGTAGCTGAAATTGACATATTTAGGTCATAAGACCATAAGAACAGTCATATTGGGTGTGGCCAAAGGTTCATCTAGCCCAGTATCTTGTCTTCCAACAGTGGCCAATGCCAGATTCCCCAGAGGGAGTGAACAGAACAGGTAATCATTGAGTGAACCCTCCCCTGACATCTATTTCCAGTGTCTGACAAACAGAGGCTAGGGACACCATTCCAATCCACCCTAGCTAATGAATATTGATAGACTTAAGCTCCATGAATTTATCTAGCCTTTTTTTTTTTTGAACGCTGGTGAAGTCCTGGTCTTCACAATATCTTCTGACAAGAACTTCCACAGGTTGACTGTGTGCTGTGTGAAGCAAAATTTCCTTTTGCTTGTTTTAAACTGGCTACCCATTAATTTTAGTTGGTGACCCCTTAGGGATAGCATCAGCTGTTGACTTACCAGGGTGAAGATGCCAGGTGTGCTTACTGCAGCATTGTCATCATGGTATGCCAACAGCTGATGCTCTGCTTACTCTTCTCATTCTGATAGAGTACGAAAGTTGATGGGAGAGCAATAAATCAACCCCCACTGGCTCAATCACTCCCATCAATCCAGCTTGTAGTGAAGACATGCCGTGATGCTATGCTGTTTTGAATAAGATTCTCAGCTGGTATAAATTTACACCTTGAAGGTTACACCCTCCCAGATCACAAACTTTGGGTCAATTCCCAATACACTTGCAAGGTCAGAGGAGGAGGGGTATCAAAAGTCAGAAACAGAACCATGAGACATCAAACACCTGGGCTAACTAAACAGAAAGTCGAAAAGTGGTTTCTTGCACCACTGTAGATGGGAACCTTTGCTTCAATTCTGCTTAAGCTGCACAAGAGTCAAGCAGACTCTTCTTGAGCTCTTCTAAAGATTGGGATATTCTTATTTTGTTATATTTCAGTGCAGCACTTTCTTCAATTTTTTTTTGATAGCATAGAAGTTTCTCTTTAATCTGCTGCCAGACCTGGTATCTTTTGCTATGTCAGAAAGCTTGGCAGAATTCAATCTTTGCTTTTTTTTTAAATGATGATAAATGAAATTGGTGCTTACTTTTCAGCATTTTTATCATTTTACTTTCTCACAGTTATACAGTATTATGGGTTTTAAGCATTTTTCAGTTTTGATCAGTTCAAACGTGCGCATTTATGGGAAAGCAGGGCAACACCAGGCAAAAGAGGGCTAAGGCATGAATTGCTTAATGCCAATGCATATGAAGATTTCAAAGTTAAATATTTATAACTGTTAAAACACAAATTATCAGCATCCCACATCAAAATGTAAAAACACAACACTGTTAAAGTAAATATTTATACATTCACAAGCCGCATTTTTCTTTCTTTGCCTTTCTGTAAATGTCAATAATAATCTATGGCAGAGGTTCTCAACATGTGGATCAGGAACCCAAAGTGGGTCGTAATCCCATTTTAATGGAGTCACCAGGGCTGTATTAGACTTGCTGGGGGCCAGGTCTGAAGCCCAAGCCTCACGGTCCAGAGCCAAAGCTGAGCCCTGAGGGGCTTGAGTTACAAGCCCCTTGCCTGGGGTTGTCACCCTCAGGTTTCAGTTTCCCCCTCCCAAAGTGGCAGAGCTTAGACGGGCTCAAGCTTTTGTCCCCCAGCCTGGGTTCATTTAGTAACTTTACTTGTCGTAACAGGGGCACAGGGTAATGAAGTCTGAGAACCTCTGGTCTATGGAAACATGCTTATTGTTGAATAGTAACAGAGAGGAAGCCGTGCTAGTCTATGCACTATCAAAACAAAAAGCAGTCAAGTAGCAATTTAAAGACTAGCAAAATAGTTTATTAGGTGAGCTTTCGTAGGACAGACCCACTTCTTATTGCTTATTGTTTAATGCTTATTGTAGTTTTCTGAGGCGACATCTACACTTCAGCAATCTGTTGACAGAAGTCACTGTCAGAAGACACTTTCACACACAAAAGCAGATCAAAAAAGTGATCTGCTCTGTTGACAGAGAGTGGCCAGACTGCTCGGCCCTCTCTTGACAGAATGGCCAACCGAAAGTACAGCAGATAGGGCTGCACAGTGACCCAGAAGCCCTGTTTGTTGACAGAGGGCCCCCCAGAGCATACACATGGGTTTCCGATCTTGTGGAGAAGTGGCAGAAGGCTGTCAACAGAAGTGCCAAGTTTTGTTGACAGTATGCTGACAGAACACACTGTGGGTTTTATTGACAGAATGCCTGTCTTATCTAAAAAGCCCTATAGTGTAGATGTAGCCTTTGAGTATGGTGAAATCCACATTTATGGATAAAAATCAAACTCAAGCCAAACCTGTCTATCTGAGACCTTGTTTCTTCTTCAGACCTTTCAGTGGCCTTTAAAATCTGTACAGGAGGAACTTAAGGCTTCATGTTTAGGTTTAATTTCATTGTCTATGCCTACATGAGAAACTAATCAAAACATTTCTGCGTCCATTTGGTTTTAATGGGTTTTGGCCAGAGGGGGGAAGGGGTCATTTCCCTGGGTCGTGGCACTTCAGCAGCGGTGGAGGCCAGAGCTCTGGGCCCCTTTGAAACACTGCAGCATCACTGCTGTGCCACTCCACATGGTTGTGAGGGAGGGACACCAACACCATGATCTGGGCAGCGCAAAGGGCTGACTGCCCTGGGTCCTGCCCCTTCTGGGGATGTGGAGCTGGGCCTGTGGTGGCTGTTGGCTCCACTGACTAAACAGGCAGCAGGGGCTAGAGATCATTGAGCCAAATGAGGCACACAGGAGAGCTAAATACGAACGGCTCATGCAGAAAGCCTTGAATTGTTTCATGGTCATATACCTGCACCTCCCAATGAGTGCCCTGCCTGTAAGTTGGACCCTCAGTGGGTTGCGCTGTGACAATTGTAATTTTGGTCATACCGAAATTATTCTGCGGGAGAAAAAAACCCTGATTTCCTAGAAGAACCTTTCACAAGGCTAGGCCAGGACTTTTTCCCTGCTCAACTAGTTTGAAGAGGTGAATCATATAATTACAGAACTGAAAGGGACCAACAGAGGTCATCAAGTCCAGTCCCCTGCACCCGTGGGAGTACTAAGCACCATCTAGACTATCCCTGACAGGAGTTTGTCTATCCTACTCTTAAAAATCTCCAGTGATGGAGAATCCACAAACTCCCTAGGCAATTTATTTCAGTGTCGAACCACCCTGACAGTTAGGATTTATTTTCCCTAATACTCAGCCTAAACCTTCCCTGCTGCAATTTAAGCCCATTGCTTCTTACGTTACCCTCAGAGGTTAAAGAGAATAATTTTTCACCCACCTCCTTGTAAAAACCGTTTAGGTACTTGAAAACCATTATGTCCCCTCTCATACTTCTCATTTCCAAACTAAAGAAAAAAAAAGTTCTCTCAATCTTCCCTTGCAGATCATGTTTTCTAGACCCTTAATCCTTTTTGTTGCTCTTCTCTGGACTTTCTCCAACTTGTCCACATCTCTCCTGAAATGTGGTGCCCAGAACTGGACATAATACTTTAAGTGAGACCTCATCAGTTCAGAGAAGAACAGAAGAATTACTTCTTATGCCTTGCTTGCAACATTCCTGCTAATGCAACCCAGAATGTCTGGTTTTCCTTTTTGGTAACAGAGTCACGTTGTTGAATCATATTTATCTTGTTGTCCACTGTGACCTCTAGATCCCTTTCTGCAGTATTCCTTTCTAGACAATTATTTCCCATTTTGTGTGTGTGAAACTGATTGTTTCTTAATCCTATTTCCCTCATGCCATTTCTCCAATTTGCCCAGATCATTTTGAATTGCAGTCTTATCCTCCAAAGAACGTGCAACCCCTGCCAGCTTGGTAGAATCTGCGAACTGTATAAGAATACTCTATTCCATTATATAAACCATTGATGACGATATTGAACAGAACCAGTCCAGAACTGGTCCATGCAGAACCATACTATAGATACCTACTCTCTGAGAATGGTCATCCAACCAGTTATGTATCCACCTAATAGTAGCTCTATCTAGGCTGTATTTCCTTAGTTTGTTAATGAGGTCATGCAAGACTTATCAAAAGCTTTGCTAAAGTCTAGGTACACAACATCTACCACTTCCTCCCTATCCACAAAGCTTGTTATCCTGTCAAGAAAAGCTATTGGGTTGGTTTGACAAGATTTGTCTTTGACAAATCCAATTAATTCCTTAATTTATTTGCTCCATTATCTTTCCTGGTACAAAAGTTAAACTGACTGGTCTGTAATTCCCTGGGTTGGCCTTAAGTCCACTTTCATAAATGGACTTTATATTTGCCCTTTTCTAATCTTCTGGAATCTCTCACATTTCCCATGACTTTTCACAGATAACAATTAATGACTGTTATGTCAATCAGTTCCTTGAGTATTCTAAGTAGGCATTTCATCAGGCTCTGGTGCCTTAAAGAAATCTAACTTGCCTAGGTAATTTTAACTTGCTTTTTTTCCCTATTGTAGCTCCTGAATCTACCACATTTTCACCATCTTTCACTATGTTAGGCATCCAATCACCCCTCAACCTTCCTGGTGAAAACTGAAATGAAGTCAGTCAAACGAAGCACCTCTGCCATTGCCACATTATTAGTTATTGTTTCTCCTTCTTCAATTAGTAACTACCCTTTCCTTGGTTTTCTTCTTGCTTGTAATATTGGTAGAATGTTTTCTTGTTACCCTTTATGTCTCAAGATAGATTGAGCTCATTTTGGTGCCTTCGTTTTTCTAATTTTGCCCCTGCATACTTGATTATTTGTTTCTATTCTTCCTTTTGCAGTTTGACCTACTTTCCAGTTTTTGTAGGATTTTTTTTTTTATTTTTAGTTCAGAAACTGAATTCTACCTCATTCCCAGCTCAAGCACTACCACATACACTTTTCATCCATTGTCTGAAAATCCATTGATCCAGTAAGAACTGCTTATAGTGTAGTGTAAGAGCTATGGCAGATCCAACTAAACCACCTTTTATAAACTGCTCTGATATTCCTGTTTTATAAAGTGCTATTACCCACCATGGAAGTGCAGCTGTCACAGAAACTCAAAGGAGACACATGTAAAACACATCTGTGGAATGATGATATAATGAAAGACCCACATGTCTTTTATATTCTGTTTGTAACAACTCATCTCAAACAGGCTATTAGCTGAACTTAAATGCTGTCTTTCCTTCAAAGATTGGTTAAAGGAGTAATCAAGGCTAAAGACATTCCTGAGATTTTATATTAAATATGAGAGCTGCTTTCATTTGAAATTAATTCATTTTGGCTATGTCTACATTAGCACCCCCCTTTTGAAAGGGGGATGCTAATGAGACACTTTGGGATATGCTAATGAGGCACTGCAATGAATATGCAGTTCCTCATTAACATAACGGCAGCCACAGCACTTCAAAGGTGCCGCTTTCGATCATGCGCAGCTTGTCTACACGGGGTCCTTTTTGAAAGGACCCTACACACGTCAAAATCCCCTTATTCCTATAACCAAATAGGAACAAGGGGATTTCAACGTCTGAAGGGTCCTTTTGAAAAAGACCCCATGTAGACGAGCCACACGCGATCAAAAGCGACACTTTGAAGTGCTGCAGCCACCATTATGCTAATGAGGAACTGCATGTTCATTGCGTTGTCTCATTAGCATATCCTGATGTGGCTCATTAGCATCCCCCTTTTTCAAAGGGGGTGCTAGTGTAGACAAAGTTTTTATGTTTTAATAAGATTTGATTGATGAAATAATATACAAATGTCGACTATTTACCTTTAGATGCTGTGTAATTTGCCTACATCTCGTAAATTGAAACAAAAAAAGAAACAGGAGGTGCTTTCTGTACCCCACTGTACCTAATTACTATGGAAGCTGCCTGGAGCTCTACAGTTAAGGCTGGGGGGAAGGGTCCTTTGTATATATAAAACCAACATCATAAGAGATGGGTATAAGAGCCATGAATGAGATGAAGGCTGAAATATTTATTTTATACATTTCACCTACTAGTTACTAGCATTTCCATCACACCTCACAGCACTTTTGCCCAGCATTGCTAGTGATTGAAGATGGGCAAACTATTTGTACCAATCACTGGGTCAATTTAACCATTAATAACTTTGTGGCTGTTCTGTGAACACACTGCTTCTCTTTACAAGCACGTTCATGATTCAAGATTGCATCTGCAAACAGGTTTCAACCAGAGGGGCTATTGGCAAATACCTTACTTCCATTTCGGCTCTTAGTGGTACATGATTAATTCCTGCTTCTTGGGTTGGACAACTTTGATAAAGACAAAGGGGAATGCAGTGATTTCAAGACAGCCTTACAAATCCAGAGCATGAGCACTTGTTAGATAAAACACTTTCTACAAGGAAAAAGCCATTTGTATGAATGTGAGCAGAAAATAAATAAAAAGGGTTATGCATCCTGCCAAAGTGAATTCACAGTTTTAATCCATTAATTAATATGCCCTATATTTGCTTCTTCTATTTGCCTAACAGTTCTAATGTTGATACTCCAGTTAGGGTGAAAACTTACATGATATGTAGGTTAGAGGAGAAAAGAAATACTAAATTAAATCTTGCACTGTGTTTTAACTTATTTGTGAAGGACAAAGTGTAGATGAAAATGATTGTCAGTGTGTTCCCATATACCTGTCCATATGCCTTCACACCTCCAGGTGTGTTTCATTCATTGCCATTGGCTCTCTATTTCCAGATATCGTATACAGCCTACAGGAAGAAAAAATATTGTCATATTTCCTAAAACAACCTGGCGTATAAAAGGTTAAGATGCTTGTCTTGCATGACTTTTCATTTGTCAGCAAACATACATAGGGCTTCATCAGCAGTCTTGCAGGTTTAAAAGCTGGGCACAACTTCAGCACAAAGGCTAAACATACTCACTCATTATATCCCCTGAGCATGACCATATGACATGGAAAGGCGAAAACCAACATATGGACTAGTGTGGGAGGTACAGTTGAGTTGGCATTTTGGCACAGGGTGACACCCTCCATTAACACCCATTGATAATGTGGTTCTTGCTTCCACGTAAAATGCAGCGTTGCAGACAAGAGATGAATTCTACAGCCTGGCCTACATTGATCGATGGAGTTGTGCTGACACGCCCCTGTGGGGATGCTGCTAAGGCAATGCAAGAGAGCTCTCATTGACTCAGCTAATTTCCTTTGGGGAGCTGGCATCCTTATATCAAAAATCCCCTGGGGTAAGGTGGTGGAACTAGAGGTGTTGAGCGTGCAGCATCCGCTGACTGGAAGGGGGTTCCAGCATATATAGAGACTGAGGTTTAGTGCAGTGGCTCTCTGCACAGCTTCCCCTTTCTGTCTATGCCAGCTGCTCCTAGAAATACAGCACTGTGGTCTCTATAATGCAGATCTACCCTATGGTTAGATGTGATACTTAGCTTGGCTAATGAGAGAGGGGATACAAGAGGACTAACAGGTGGCTGGCATACATAGCTTACCCACTTAGTGGTGGGTTCAGATATTATGATACATCCTACATAAATCTTTAAAAAGGTATCCCTACCTCTATTTCTACATACTATACTGGTATCACATAAAATACAACATATGTCATTAATTGTTTTGTTATTGCCCTGCATCAGCTGCAGTTTTAGTTCCTTGCCTTCAGTGAATCTCAGAACATGACCACATCACAAAGAAAATTTCTTAAGATGATGATATGTGTCAAGCAGCAGAGAAGCTTTCCAGGGGCATCTTGGAATTTTGAACTACTGAGGCTGGACAAAATACCAGAGAGTGCACAGTAGGGTGCAGTCCTGGGATTGGCCAGGAAGTGTTCTGGATGATGAAGGGAGTTTGGTCTGTAATTTCATAAATTCTGTGAAAATACCATTTTGTACTTCTGTTTTGTAGATGCTTAAATCTGTCAGCGCTGCATGGCCTGCTGCACCTGCAGCATGGTGGTGAACAACAAACTGACAGTCTTGGTCAATAAGGAAAATAAAATACAGAGACGGAGCCAACATTTTAGCATCCTATATAAGTAAGAAAGCCAAATTCTACCCTGTGCATCCCCATGAACACCACAGACTTGTAAGAACTGGTTTTTCCTTAATGATGTCACTAAAGCAAACTACTGAGTAAGATGCTTCTTTTTCATTAGGTATCCCTGGCTGCATATACACTGCAGCTCCCTTTCGACAGGACAGCTTTCCAAACCTAACGTCAAAAGATGGTGTTTCGAAATGGAGTATCCACACAGGCAAACGGGAACTGAAGATTTGACCTGCCCTTTTGAATGGGCCCTAACGCACTTTCCAAAGAGAGCGTCCACATGTCTCAGGGCTCTCTTTCACAAGTACAGGGGCAGGAAGCATTGCGGGCAGAGTCACATGGCAGACAAGCCCTTCTGGGGCTGCTGCCTGCCATCCCTTTAAAGGGCCCCCCCAGCCCAAGCCTTGGACTGCACACGCTGAGGACCAGCTATCTGTCCCCAGACATGCTGACTGATGGGGAGCAGAGGAGGCATCCTGGGCCCCATGGATCCTAAGCAGCTTCCCCACCCCCCAACGTTGAGGCTGTGGCCATCACACTGGCTGTGGTCCTGGCCACTGTGTACCAGCGGCTTCGGGTGGCCACCTTACTAGTCACCCTCCTGGAGGCCATCCTCAGGGTATGACATCCCCACCCAGTTCCCCAGGTCACCCGCTGCTTGTAAGGCTTTTCCACAAGCAGCAAATGATGGGACCGGCTGGTGCTGGAGGACTGAAGTGATGACCGGTGGCTACAGAACTTCAGGATGACTAAGGAGACATTCCTGGAGCTGTGCCACTGGCTCGCCCCAGCCTTCCAGCAACATGACACCCGCATGAGGCCAGTGATCCCACTCCAGAAAAGGGTAGCCATTGCCTTCTGGAAACTGGCCACCCAAGACAGTCACTGATCTGTGGGTCACCAGTTCAGGGCGGGCAAGGCCACCATCGGGGCCATCCTCAATGAGGTACGCCATGCCCATGTCACACCCACATTGCATTTGGGGACCAGGGGGCACCGTGGCAAGGTGCACCATCAGGGACTTTGGGGGGGGCTGGCCCCCACCAGGGACAGGGTGAGGACTGGGGAAAGGCCTGCCCTGCAAGGGGGGGGAGAGGGTGGGGGTGGGGACAGGCAGATACACTGCACCCCGCCCAACTCTTAAGAGTGCATCCCTCCCCCACGCCCTGCAGGTTGTCCAGACCATCAACAGGGTCCTCCTGCAGCAACTGATCCACACTGGGGTCCTGGACAATACCATCTGGGGGTTCAATGAGTTAGGCTTCCTGAACTGCTCCAGTGCACTAGATGGCACACACATCGCCATCCGGACCCTGGAGCACAGAGGCAGGGCCGATGTGAATCGCAAGGGCTGCCACTCAGTGGTCTTGGAGGAGCTCGTCAATGCCAATGGTTGTTTCCAGGACATCTGCATGGTCTAGTATGGCTGCACCCACGAGGCTATGGTGTTCCGGAACTCGGGACTGGGCTTCCACATGGCTGAGGGGACCCTCATCCCCCAGTGGGAGCTCCCTGTCACGGACACCATGATGTTGCCCTCCATCGTGGCGGACGTGGCCTAAGCCCTGCAGGCCTGGTTGATGAGGCCTCACACAGGACACAGGAAGCCTAGCCAGGACATTTTTAATGAGACCCTGAACCAGGCCCACGATAGAGTTGAGAGGGGCCGCTTGCAGGGGTGCTTGCACCCTCATCACCAGACTGAAGGTGGGCCTCCACAGCATCCCACCTGTGGTCGGGGCCTGCTGCACCCTGCACAACTTGGTGGAGGTGAAGCATGAGCCATTCATGTAGGGGTGGGCCATCGAGGTGCACATACGAGTAGCCCCCTGCCACCTCGTGCCGCTAGGCCCAGCAGGAGAGGTTGTGGGTACGGGATGCCCTGCTCCAGGCCTTCAAGTGGGAACCTCCATAACCCCCCACCCTGCACACACACCCCATCACCACTCCCATGCACACACACCCTCACCCCCACCCCAACACATGCACAAGTTACTTGGGTTAAACTGTACAATAAACTTTAATTTCACCTCACAGTGCTCTGTGCCTGTGCCAACATCAGGAAACTATAGTCTGGGGGGGGATTGCAAACAGGGAGCTAGGGGGAGCTATATATAAGGGTGTTACAGCCCCAGACTGGTGCCCTTCGAACCCCAGGAGGGCTGAAGTGGGGGGAATCTACCTGTTGACAGGGGTCAAGAGCAGGAAGTCCTGTCACCCACACCTTCCCAGTCAGGGCTGGGCTGGGGCCGGCAGCATGGGGAGGTAAGGGCATGGTTGGGGTGAGGCCCTGGGGTCAGCATGGGGGGACTGGGGGGCACAGCATCCTCCTGGCCAGCCCTGGCCAGCAACATATGGGCCAGCAGTACGAGGCCAGCCGGGGGCAGGGGTGTTGGGACCAGGGCAGTGAGGTCAGGCTCGCCTGGGGGTTTTGCTGCAGGAGGCTGAGTGGGAGGGGAGAATGGGGAGGTGGGAAGTCAGAGAGACAGAGGCTGATCAGGGCCGGGGGGATGCCAGAGGAAGGGAGGCAGCAGAGTGGCTGGGTGATGGGGGATGGTTGGGTGGGGGCAGGACTGGCTCGTGAGGGGGTGGCAGCTGGGGCCAGGTGGCCCACCATGGCCTGGGTCAGGGCTTCAAGATTTTCAGCAACCTGATCCCAGTCCTGCTGCTCCATGGTGAGTCACTGCCGCAGCATGCCAGTAAGGTCCCGCAGGCATCCCACACCTCCTCCTCCCCGCCCTGCTGGCATAGTCCCTGCTTGGGGTCCGGGCTGCTCCCCTTCACCCTTGATGGTGGGCTGGTCCAGCTGCTGGCTGCAGGAGCTGTGGAGACAGAAGAGGAACGGGGAATGGGCCATTAGTCCCAGATGCAGAATCCCATGTCCCAGACCACCCACCCCCACTGTCCTCGGGGCCCTGTGATGCCCACATCCCGGGGTTCCTCGCACAGGTGCCAAGGGCACGGGTTCCCTCCTGCTGCCCTCTGGTCCCTCCATAGCCAGCCGGCCTGTGGTGCTTTCCCAGCCATGTGGTGCTGAGTGATACACTTCGCCCCCCTCAGTCCCAGGGAGTGTAGCCAACCCAGGTCCACGTGCACTGGGGCTGGCAGCCATGTGAGAGTCCTGCAGCCACTCCTGGCGGGACCCGCCGCCCCCTCCCCAGGCCCTGGGGTGGCTGACATGCACACCACCTACCTGTGGATCTCTCCAGGAGGTCAGGTGAGGCATGGGCACACGGGGTTTGGCTGGACAGCCTGGACAGGATGTCGATGATGAGAGCCCCCTCACTTGAGCTTTCGTCATCGCTGCTGAGGTCGAGTCACCATGCCATCCGCAGGCACCTGGTGCTGGCTGCCCATCGCAGGTACTCCTCACCCTCCGTGGTCATCTCCAGCTCAGTATTGGGCTTGGCCGTGTCCAGCACGATGACTGGGGTCTGGCCTCCTTGGGCTCCAGAAGGGGGTGGAGCTCCTTATAGTAGGGGCAGCTTGTGGGGGCTGCCCCCAACTGCCCGTCTGCATCCCAGGCCTTGCAATACCCATGGCACAGTTCTTTGGCTTTTGACCGGACCTGGTCTGGGGTGCAGGTGGGCTGGCCACGGCCGTTCAGGCCCTTCAACAGCCACTCTAAGGCCATGGTGTTGTGGCGCAAGACCCTTGTTTGGTGGAGGACCTCTCATCCTCCCATAGGAGAGGAGGTCCAGGAGCTCAGCCTCCATGCATGAGGGGGCCTGGCACTTCAGGGCCTGGCTTGCCTTCTGGGAGGGCTCCCACTGTCCTTGGGGGGCCCCTGGGGTGGGCAGGGGTCAGGGTGGCTGGCCATGGGGCCAGGGAGGGTGAGAGGCTGGCTGGGGCGTCTCAGGAGCTGGCAAGCTGAAGAGCAGTGTGGGCTCCTGGCTGCCTGCCCACTCTCAGCTTCCTGCCTGAGGTTTGTGGGAGCCTGCATCTTTAAATGCAGCCAGACGCTGGAGCCATAGAGCTCCGCTTATGCTCAGCACCGCTGCCTGCCAGCTGATCACTGCCATGGAGGACTCCCTCTTTCGAAATAGCCATCTGCGGAGCATCCACACGTGCTCTTTCAAAACAATCTTTCAAAGTGCGCCGCTTTTCCCACTGCGGGAACAGAAGCCCAGCTTCGACACAACGTCCCCATTCTTTCAGCGCTACTTTCAAAAGATTGCAGGGTGTGTGTAGACACTCCCACGGGTTATTTCGAAAGAAGGCCGTCTTCTGAGCTTCATCTCGAATGTACTTGTTAGGGTAGACACGGCCTCTGTGAAAAAAACCACCTGAATTTACGGCTCAGTCCTGAAGGTGCTGAGAGCACACAGCTCCCACTGACTTCCGAGGGAAGTGAGGGCATTCAGTACTTTGCAGTCCTCAGTGCTTTTCTTAGTTAGGACTGAAAGATTATGTGTCTGGTTCAAAGCCCATTGAAGTTAGCAGGAGTCTTTCTGCTCATTTGAATGGTCTTTGAATCAGAACCTACATAGACTAATTCTGTGTGTCAGATGACAAGCAGGTCACCAGTTAAAGTCCAGAAGATATTGTCTCTAGATCCTATAGTGCATTCATAGGGAGTTGTAAAACTTTTGTATGATATATCCAGTATTGGCCACCAATTTAAGAAAAGCAATTAGGGCAGGTGGACCTTTCCTGTATTCCTGGACTACAGTGCTTATTCTGTAAAGATTAAGTAAGGAAATGAGTATCCAAAAGTTAAAATGCTTAAGGTCTATCCATTTTTTCCAGCATTTACCTGGATTTCTTGAAGGAGCTCTTCTTCTGCAACGAGCGGCAACAGGAAAATTTAAAATCAATGACCTGGTAAATAATTGGATTGTACATAGCTGCCGACTTTGCAAGCAAGGTGGGTACGACTGAAACATGAATGGGCACTGAGTCTGGCTGTCCGAAAGCTGACCACACGGATACCACGGCATATGGAATCCAGGCAATTAGAAATCCTGCACAGATCAACATTGCCACCTTGTGAGAATAAAAAGAAAGGAGAGAAAAGTCACTTAACTGGTCATTTTACATCACACTGCACCATACACATATTTCCCAGTGCTGCAGAAAATGTTAGGGTGAATAGAACAGAATGGGAAAATGATCCTGTGTCAGATACAGTCTGCCATTAGAACCAATGCTGTAATTCATTTCACTTTTCCTTCTATCTCCAGCTGCACTTCTGCCTGACATATGTAGAACAAATAGGAATTCTGTTGGCCCAGATTGCTCCATGAGCTCATTAGGCCAGACTAAGAGTGAATAAACTGAACAAAATGCAAGTGAGTTCTGATTCTTTAACATTAAATGAAATGAGTAGTTACCACATACATATAAATATAGAGAGAGACATTAAAAAGGATATTTACCCATATCCTTTATCAAAAAAACAAACAAAAAAATCCAAAAAACAAAATAACAAAAAAAAAAACATTGTTCCTGGAAATTTAACACCAAGCAAAACTATTTGAAATGTCGAAGTCCTGGATAACATCAAAATGATTCAGATCTACATCAGTCTGCAATCTACAAAAACAGTCCATGGATATCCCCAGCCCTATTTTGTGGATTTGAAGAGTTCTAAACATGAGCTCCCACTGTGGCACTGTGGCTGAAAAAGCTAATGCAAGTCTGGAATGCATAAATAGGGGAATCTTGAGTATGAATAGATATGTTATTTTACCCCTAAATTTGACAAGGGTACAACTGAGCGTGGACCACTGTGTCCAGTTCTGGTGTCTACAATTCAAGACGGATGTTAATAAATTGAAGAGGATTCAGAGAAGAGTCACGTGAATAATTAAGAGATTGGAAAACAAATCTTACAGCGATATATTCAAAGAGCTCAATCAATGTATCTTAATGAACAGAAAGTTAAGGAGAGACAGGACCCCCTGACCAAATATTTAATAATTAGTTCTTTAGCCTAGCAGAGAAAAACACAACATAATCCAATGGCTGAAAATTGAAGCTAGATCAGTTCAACTGGAAATATGGCATATGTTTTTTTAACAAAGAGAGTAATTAATCTCTGAAATAATTTCCCAAGGATCATAGTGAAATCTCCATCACTGACAATTTTTAAATCAAGATTCTATGTTTTTTAAAGATTAGTTCTAGGAATTATTTTGGAGAAGTTGTGTGGCCTGACAGAAGGTCAGGCTAGGAAATCATAATGGTCCCTTCTTGCCTTAGGCTTTGGGAATCTATAAATCTATTATATGTATTGAAGCCACTTGTTTATTTCAGGTCTTTTCCAAACATGGACAGAAAATACTTATGTATTGTGCAGGTCTGTGTGTTACAAGCCCTCACCCCTACATTCATCCCCTCCAAATCCAAGTCACAGAAGATGTGATTCTAGTTCTGGAAATCTTAGCTCTTTGGCTATGTCTACACTACAGCATAAATTCAAATCTAAGGCACTTAACTCAATTATAAATTGTGGCTATAAAATGTCATTATTTCAAATTTAGGGAGCGCTACAGCCGATATTCTTACTCCAACACTCCAAGTGAGATTAATAGGAAGCTTGAATTTAAACATTTGGATTAATGGTACTGTGGAAACAGCTTCCATTTAAACCAGTTTTATTGGCCTCCAGAGGAGTCCCACATGTATCCCACAATGCCCCACAGTTGTCCGTTCTGGCTGGTTGCGTCTCTGATGATCTCCAGATGCGCAAGAAGTAAGGTAACAGAAGCCTACAAATTCAAGATTTTGGGGGCTGGCTGTTGCCATGGGAGAGACCCCCTTCTGAAAAAATGGCCATTTACTTCCTACAGGAGGGGAATGAAAGCAATGCAATGTAGGAAGATGACATTGCATACCCATACCCACTTGTGGGGTATTTTTTCCCATAAAGAACCAGTAAAAAAACCCAGAATGCTACAGGGCTGAGTGAACTGTGGAATAGCTCCCCACAATGTACTGCTACAACATCGATGTTTAGCAATTTAAAATGGCAGCACTAACTCAACTTTGTTGGGACTTTGTGGGGAGGTGAGGATACTCAAATTCAAATTTATAAAACCCAGAGTTACAAAACTGATTTTAATAAAATCAAATTGATCTCCTACTGTAGACATAGCCCAAGGACTCAAACTTTAGAGACTGATGCTTTTAGCTCTGGAAGTTCCAGTTCAATATTCTTGCACAAGATAATAGCTGTCATGCTTCCCAGACAGAAAAGCAAGACAATCAGGGAAAATGCTATTATATTGCCAAGGTTCTGGTTTCTTAAAGAAAAAAAAATAGCTAAATAGCTAAATAAGGTGAAGATAACCAAAATATGTGACAACAGGAGCTTTCTTGCTATTTTGTCTAGACCTTAATTTTCATGGTGACTCTTTAATATAAAGAAAATTATATGATCACCATATGTTTTTGTTTACATATCTTCTTTGATGGAAGAGTATAGTTTGACCATATTTTTATTTCATCAGCAACAAAACCCTTCTCTTCATCTATCTATTTTTATGTCCACCTTCAAACTAATTCCTGAGTGTCTCAGAAACATTTGTAAATTTATCTTCATGACTACGCCTGTGAAGAAGGGAAGTGTTATTATTCCTGTTTCACAGATGCAGAAACTGAGGCACAGAACAATTAAATGATTGGTCCAAAGTCACACCACTTTAAATTGTATCCATCTCTATTGCCATTGTCTAACTGTCTCAAACACAATATTATCCTTCTTTGAACTGTGCCACCTTCATCTTGTCTGATATATGGAGAATAAAGACTGCAACTAACATTGTAGGTCACCCCAGTCTTGTGCTTATGACACACAAGAACTATATTCTAAACCAATTATAGGTCCATGGTTCTCTCTGCCTGTTTTTATGGTCAAACGGTACCAAATTTTTTCGCAAATGTCTTCTACCTACCTTAGTCAATTTCATTTCCAGTACATGACTGCTTTGAACCCTGGTGTCGAAATGAGCAACTTCTTTGGCAGATGACTTGACTTTTGCAATGATCTTCACATAGGAAAACACAATCACGGCAGTGGGGAGCACAAGGCAGAAGAAAAGAATATTCAGAATAAATGCCTGTGCAGCCACTGACGACTGAGCCAGCCACCAATCCAGAGTGCACGAGGTTCCAAATGGCTCAGGAGCATAATTCCCCAAACCAGCAAATGGCACAGTGGCCCAGAACATAGCGTAGGCCCAGATTATCGTCAAGCAGATGAAGGCGTGATGTCTCTTCAGCCAGGTCCCTAGATATAATTCAACAATTATAATTGCAGATTATTTACATTTGGCTAAAGGTAACTTGAAATTCTACACCTGAAATTAAGAGCTGGTCAAACAATTTCTTGCAAACAATTTTTTGCATTTCTTACTCAGTTATTTTTTACCTGGGAATCGGGACCCTCTCTTGGTTTAGCAGGGAAGGGTAGAGAATGATCCAATGGCTGAAAGTTGAAGCTAGACAAATTCAGCCTGGACATAAGATATACTGTTTGTACAATGAGGTTAATTAATCATTGGAACAACATACCTTGTGAGGTAGCCCAATTCTACAACACTTAGACTGTGGCCACTCCACCCCTCCCTTTCAGAAGGGACATGCTAATAAGGGAGTTTGGAAGATGCTAATGAGGTGCTGATATGAATATGTAGTGTCTCATTAACATAATGGTGGCCATGCATGATTTGAAAGCACCAGCTTGGGAACGCAAGCCACCCATGTAGCTAGAGGCCTTTTGAGAGCTCCTTCTTCCTAAAATCAAACAGGAAAAAGGGGGTTTCAAAGTCTGAAGTGTCCTTTCAAATGGCCCCCAGCTACACGGGTGGCATGAGTTCTGAAAGCAGCACTTTCAAATTGCATGTGGCCACCATTATCCCAATGTGGCACTGCATATCCATATCAGCACCTCATTAGCATCTTCCGAACTGCCTTATTAACATGCCCCTTCCGAAAGGGAGGGGTAGTGTGGCCAGAGCCCTAGGGTGTCCACATTGCAACTGTGATATGCTTCCCAGCTCAGGGAGACAGACTCATGCCAGACTAAGCAGACATGGATGTTGCAGCATGGACAGTGATTTGGGTTAACCACTCCAGCCTGAACCCAGAAGTTGGCTTAGGCAGCCTTCTAATGCCACTATCTGCGTATCAACATCTCCGAGGCTATTTTTAGTATGCTAACCAATGGAGATCTAGTAGAAACCTGCCTGCACAACCTGAAAGGTGCACACTCCCCAATGCGGTGCAGACATACCCATGACGCCTTTAAAACAAGACTAGTTATATTCCTAAAAGGTGCATGCTAGCTCAACTGGAAGTTATAGGCTTGATGCAGAATGCACTTGCTGAAATTCAATGGCCTATGTTATACAAGGGGGCTGTGGCCACACTTGGCCAATTGAATATTCAGCACCTCATTAGCATTAGGACACTTCCAGCCACGGCACTTCGAAAGAGCCACTTTCAAACACTCGCGGCTTGGCGCGGCTACACAGGGGTCCTTTTCGAAAGGATCCTGCACATTTCAAAATCCCCTTATTCCCCGCCACTGAGTGGAATAAGGGGATTTCAAAATGTGTGGGGTCCTGTCGAAAAGGACTCCCTTGTAGCCTCCCTGAGCCACGAGTGTTCGAAAGCGACAATTTCGAAGTGCCACGACCAGAAGCGTGCTAATGCTAATGAGGCGCTGAATATTCAATTCAGCGCCTCAGTAGTAATTTTTGAAATGGCCATTTGCATGGCCATTTTGAAGTTTTGGCCCAGTGTGGCAACAGCTGGGGTCAGACGAGATGATCAGAATGGTCTGTTTAAACTTAAAAAAATCTCTGTTTCTCAGTTACTTCTCTCCATACCCTGAATGATTAAATGATTAATCTGAATGATTAAATCTAAATTATTTAATCTAAATGATTAAACTGAAATAACTATTAAAATCTAAATTCACTAATTTACTCATCATCATTTATATGATTTATTTTATTATAATCGTTACTTGAATTCTGAAAAAGGACTAACCAGAGTAGTCAGTTTTCTTCTTATTCTTGTTCACTTCCTGGGGGTGGGGTATTAGCCCCATGCTTTGGTGTTTGGGTTACAAACATTGCAAAAAAATTATTTAATGACTGATGTGTTTAAATGAACATGAAAGTATTTCTGCTGATGCTAGATTTTGTAAACTAAATTACTGTTTGGGCCTAACCTGCCCTCCAGAGACATTCCCATAAACATAATTTAAATACAATTCAGCTTTACGCTTCTAAACCAGTCTCCAGTGAAGATCATTTAGACCTTTTCCATCCCATGCTTTTCAGTCCATTGGGCTGCTCACTTTCTCTGATCACTTATCAGCTGTCATGTGACCTAAGTCCTCCCAGTTCAAATTAATTTTTTTATGTCACTGATAATCATAAGCTTCCAAGTCATCCCAGGTCTACCCCTCTTTCTTGTTGGATTTTCTGGGATTCAACTGGGAGCCATAATCAACAGTTGATTATGATCCATTCATAACACATGTCCTAGTCATTGCTGTTTTTTCTTACAAATTATTTGTGATACAGACCTCACCTTGGCCATTTTTTTTTAACCTCATGGTTCATTTTCCCCTCATTGCTTATATTCTCCACAAGCCCTCAAGATGAAATGCATCTAACTTCTGAATAGGTGTTTTCTTGGTTGCCAGTTTCACTGCCATAAGTTGCTATGGCTACAACGATGACTGAATAGATGATTAGTTTTCTATGTAAGGACACAGTCTTAAGTTTCCAAATGTTCCCAAGTTCACTGAAGTCTGCATTTGTGCTGTCAATCTTTATTTTTAGGAAGAGAAAATAGTGATCGTGTCACTCGGTGCAAATTTTCCTTCTTACCGTAAGTTAAGTGACAGATTTTCAGGTATCTGTCCAGGCTGACTGCTGTCATGGTGATCAGGCTCCCACAGCCAAAGAAGAAGCCAGCCCATCCATACCAGCGGCAGCCCATCCAGCCAAACACCCATCGGTGAGAGAAGAAAGAAATTATAGTGAACGGCTTTCCTACAACTACAAAGAGGGGGGAAAAGGGGTCGTTGGAAAAGCTGATGCTGTCAAAACAATTTTTTGAAAGAAGAAAATTACTTTTACTCAATGGGATACTGAAGGGAGATAAGTGATAATGTTGGCATCTTTAAACACAGATTAGAGCAATGGTTTGCAGCCAGGGGGGACACATACCTCTGGGAGCAGGCAGAGATCTTTCAAGGGGGTACAACAACTCATTTAGATTATTTGCCTATTTTTAGGCTGCATGAAAAGCGCTAGCAAAGCTAAAACTAATTAAACTTTCATACAAATAGCTTGCTTCCACTGCTCCGTATATTATGTATTTAAATGCAATCACAACATTTATAGTCTAATAATTATATGGTAAAAGGGGAAAGTCAGCAATTTTTCAGTAATAGTGTTCGGTGCCATTTTCTATAGTTCTTTATATCTTATTTTGTCAGCAAGTAGTTTTTAAGTGAGGTGAATCCTGGTGGTACAGAAGATAAATCAGACTCATAAATGGGGTAAAAACAAGAAGTCCTGTGGCACCTCATAGACTCTTTTAGTCTATAAGATGTTACAGGACTTCTTGTTGGTTTTGAAGATACAGACTAACACAGCTGCCTCCCTGATAAATGGCATAAAGGACTTTGGAAAGGTTGAGAAACAATTTTTAACCAGGAGTGTGAACAAATTTGCCAAAAGTTTCATAATTTCCAGTGAATAAACTGTTCATCAAGAAATTTCACCCTGCATTAATCGCAGCATCACATAAGCCGAAATATCACATTAATTCTTTGTTGCAAAGAATTCACTCAACACTACTTACAGATCTTTTGCACAAAGATAAACTGAGGCATAGGGAGATTAACTTGGTCCAACCCCATATACTGTATGTCTGAGAAGGCGAAATAGAACTTAGAAGTCCCGATCATAAGATGCACATGCTGGAGGTTCAGCAACAAAGGGTCCTGTGGCACCTTGTAGACTAACAGAAAAGTTTTGAGCATGAGCTTTCGTGAGCACAGACACTTCATCAGATGCTTAAAAATTTGTTGCTGTTACAGATCCAGACTAACACGGCTACCCCTCCGATACTTGATGCTGTAGGTTGTACATTACTAGCGCGCGTTATCCAGTAGGTGGCGTCAGAAATAAATGCATGTTCATGAAAACAATCCAAGGCACCAGCAAACTGATATTTTACTATTAAATGGATTGTATTCATAGGGCCTGACTCAAGTATGAGATAGGCAAGAAACAACTCCAACCTGGATTTCATTAGCTGCCTTTCTAAGTGCTACAGATGGAAAATATCTAGTGAATAATTCTAAGGGATTTATTCTGATCTAGAGCAGACATTTTTATGCTAACACTCTTACAAACAAACCCCAGCAAAAACTTATGTGTATATCCGTAGGCTGATCACTCAGACAGAATACATCCTCTTGCACAGCAACAAAGGGTCCTGTGGCGCCTTATAGACTAACAGAAAAGTTTTGAGCATGAGCTTTTGTGAGCACAGACTCACTTCATCAGATGCTGCACCTGATGAAGTGAGTCTGTGCTCACAAAAGCTCATGCTCGAAACTTTTCTGTTAGTCTATAAGGTGCCACAGGACCCTTTGTTGCTGTTACAGATCCAGACTAACACGGCTACCCCTCCGATACTTGACATCATCTTGCACAGATTCTCAGTCCCAAACACACCATTCCCTGGAAAGCATAACAACAGCAACTTTTCTTTATAAAGTGTATTAACAAATGAGAGATACCAGAACAGAGCTCTAACAAAGTTTTCACATGGGCTGTTCCTATACCACACTGATTTGTAGTCAGCTGAGTGAATGTCACGTGTGTCCCCCAGTGGATTCCCTTATGCCTCTGCAGGCCAAGTTGGTTTTTTTCAAAGTTCTTCTTTTTTTCAAAATTTCACAGTTCTTCTCCCCGTGTGTGTATAAGTCTCATGAGTTTAACAAAAATTCCACGAGCATCAGAGTAAACATGAAATATCACAAAGAGCTAGCCACCTCTGCAATTTTACACCTCTCCTAAATGATGTCTGTCCTCATCCCTGAGTATATTCCGATTCAGAGTTGGGCATATGGGTCTTTTCATAGATTGCTGCTTCTTTACAGGCTGCAAAAGACAGCAGAGCATGGCTTTTTACAGGAAGGGAAAGAGGTGGTGTCTCATTCTTAGAAGGGTAACAATGAGAAAACTGTCAGAGGCATAGGTGAGTTAGTCTGTGTCTTCAAAAACAACAAGTCCTGTGGCACCTTATAGACTAACAGATGCATGATGCATCTGATGAAACAGGTCTTTGTCCACGAAAACTTACGCTTCAAGATATGTGTTAGTGTATAAGGTGCCACAGGACTTCTTGGTGTATTAGAAAACTATTAGACATGAAGATCTCAGCACCCTTAACATTACCTCCCCCTCATGCTCTGGGGTTTGTTCAGTATGTGTTTTTTTCACTTGTATTACTTGGGAGAGCTAAACAGTATTCTTTAACTGTTTTGTATTGATCTCTCCAAATTGTATAACATGAGCCTTGGAGATTAGACCCTGCATTGATGTCAGTGAGATGGCTGCCTGATTTGGGAGTGCTGGAATAAGTCACATGTCTCTTCACTTTCATTCTCTTCCAGAGGATTTGCTTAGGTTGAATGGATAACAAGTGCAAAAAAAAATCAGGAGAGAGGTATGGGGTAATAGGTACCTATATAAGAAAATGTGCAAGTGTTGGGACAGCCCCTGTAAAAAATGGAATATCTGGTAACCCTAGTTTTGCTCCTCCCTAAAACTGCTCTCTAATACTCTTTCCTACCTTTTTTTATTTTCAGTGTGGAAGCAATTGAACAAAATCATTATGGGATGAATTCTGCGAACACAAGCACATCCAGGACTCCTAGAGTCACAACCTGGGGTGGGATTTGGCCTCCTGTATCATGGCCAAATTAATTAATTGATTGACTGATTGATTTGACCGTGACACGAGGCCAAATATTAATTAAATAATGAATTAATGGCAAGGAAAGTAAAAGAAGAAATAGAACACTGAATTACCTGAAATCCCGAAGTCACACACTGCTAAATTGACAGTCATTATCTCAGCAGGCCTTAGCTTCTTTTTCCGTTTCAAGGACATGAAAATAACATAGCCGTTTCCAATAGCTGAAAGAACCCCTGTAATAAAAACATCAAAACAAACCACATGTAAAGAAAATTCCTCAGAAATGCTTCCACACAATTCTTTGGCACAAAAGTGTCTTTATTTTCATTCTGAGCTTCACCGTACCAGAGAAAAGTCAACAAGCTAGAAGGAATTCAGAGAAGAGTAACAAAGATGAGTACAGTCTGCGTGGATGGAATTAAGGAACAATAATATGGAAGGCTGTAAATCAAAGAAACAGAAACACTGCGTGACAGTGAGTTAAAATTGACAGGTTGGAATTAGGTATGGGAAAATTTAGACGCAACATCCAAAAAAAGTGTCCTGTGAGATGATAGGCTACGGAAAAGTGAGGTGCTACCTCATGTAAATCTTCACAGAACAAATTCTGAAGATATACCGTGCTCACTTCAATCCTATTTGGGGAATTGCTGTGATAGGAGGAAAAATCATGCTTTGGGGAAGAGAGGCACTATTTGAACTACTGGTCTATCCAGTGGGTGGAGGAATGAGGAGGAAAATGGCAGCTATCCATTGGAACATGGAACATCTGAACATGGTGGGCAACTGGAAAATTAGAGCTGCTTCGGAAGGAGATGGAGAGATACCGATGTGATACACTTGGACAGGTAGAGATGCATTGGATGGCATTGGGAGAGATATGTGGTTGTGAAGCTATTTGGTCGGGTAACAAAATGACACATGAGGCAGGAATCAGATTCTTTCTTAGCAAAAGAGCTAGAGAAGCATTATTAGCATACAAACCAGTGAGTGCAAGAATGATGGTAGCAAGAGTCAAAGCAAAACCGTTCAACATCTCAGTCATTCAGATTTTTGCAACCATGTCAAACAGTACAGAGGAAGAGATTGAGTTATTCTATAAAGACTTGACAAAGACACTGGAGAAAATACTGAAGAGAGGTGTGTTCATCAGAGGAGATTGGAAAGAGAAGGTTGGAAAAGATAATGAAGGTTGGGAGAGAATCATGGGAAGGTTTGGATACAGAGAAAGAAATGAATGAGGTGAGAAACTACTAGAGTTTGCTATGGCTCTTGAGATGGTGATCTGCAATACAAGATTCTAACAAAAGGAATGTTGGAAGTAGAAATGGTGATTGAATGATGGGAAGTCCAAGACCATGACAGATATAATTTTGATAAGAAGAAGATGGTTAACAGTACAGCAGTGCCAAACCTTACATGGAGCGGATATAGTCTCAGACCACAGTCTCATGATCACATACATCAAAATAAAACTCAAGAGAAAGTGTAAGACAAGGTTTAAGAAGAGAAGAGACACAACAAGGCAAGGCGAGGAAGAAATAGGAAATGCATACAGAGCAGTGCTTGAAAAGAAGATTAGGAAGCAGCCACAGAGAAAGACCTAGATAAGAGAGTCGAAGGGACAGCCACAGCAATAGAAGAAGCAATTGAGCAGACTGTTCCAGAAGAAGAGAAGATGAATAAGAAGTGGATTACACAGAAGACACTGAAGTTGGTCCAAGAGAAGAGAGCATTGAAGATCAGAAGGGATGTTTCTGAGAGGGTGGAACACCAATATAGGGTGAAATGCAATGAGGTAAGGAAAGCAGTCAGAAAGGATAAGGCAAAATGGTAAGAGGAGCAGTGTGAAGCTATAGAGAGGTATTACAGTGAATGTAAGACCAGAGAGGTGTACAAAATGACTAGGAATATTAATAGGAAGTGGCAACAAAAGCAGATGGAGATCAAAGACAAGAATGAAGAGCTGCTCATGAACAATGAGAAAATTGTGCAACAATGGACAAGATATTGCACCAATCTACACAAATCACAGTTGGACCCCAGTGTCTCAGAGAGACTAATCGAAGAACTGAAAGAGATATCTCCACTAAGCATTGAGAGTGAGACCGATATTTCAAAGGAGGCAGTAGAAAGAGCAGTGAAATGACAAAAGAACAAGAGCCCTGGAAATGATAAGATCACAGGAGAGATGATCAAATACAGTGGAGAAAGTGTGACTCAGGAAAAACACTGACTATGTAATATAGCATGCAAAGAAGGGAAGGCACCTCAGGAACAGACAATATTCGTGCTAGTCACCTTTTACATGAAAGTAACAGAGAAGGAGCTATGTTCGTCTATATACTATAAAAACAAAAAAGCAGTCAAGTAGCAGTTTAAAGACTAACAAAAGAATTTATTAGGTAAGCTTTCAAGGGACAGATCCTGAAGAAATGGGTCTGTCCCACGAAAGCTCACCTAATAAATTCTTATGTTAGTTTTTAAAGTGCTACTTGACTGCTTTTTTTGTTTCAATATAGATGAAAGGAAGTATATTAGAGTGCAAGAACTACAAAACACTTGCCCTAACAAGTGATCTAGTCAAAGTGCTGATGATGATACTGATGGAGAGACTAAGATCGCAGATAGAAGAACATCTAGCAGACAGATAAGCAGGGTTCAGGAAAGAAGGAAGCACCATACAGCAGATATTGGAACTAAGATTGACAGCGGAGAAAGCATGATGAACAAACAAGACTATCTCCACTTGCTTCATCAATTTTCAGAAGGCATTTGAGAGCATAGATCAGGAAGTGACTTGGGCAGTGCTGTACTGGTGTGGAGTGGATAGCAGACTGATACTATCATTGAAGGATATCAATAGCAACGCAGAGGCAGCAGTGAGAATGTGTGGGGAGATGGGAAGTTGGTTTAGAATGAGTAGAGGTATGAGACAAGGAGATCAGCTACCGCTGGGTATCTTCATCATGCCTCTAGAGAGAACAATGGACAAAATCAAGGAAGAAGTAGAGGGATATCTGTTCATGGGTAAAGAATTAACAACATGAGGTGCACAGATGATATACTTATCATTGAGGAAGATGAGGAGAAGCTAGCGAAAATGGTGCAGTGCTAAATGAGGAAGGGAAACAGTACAGACTGATTATGAACATCGGTAAAACAAAAATAATGGTATTTGGAGATAAGGAAATAGGAAGGAAGATCAATGTAGATGGGATTGAACAAGAGAACGTAAAGAAGTTTATATATCTGAGGAGCAACATAACTTATGATCTAGACTGTAAGAAGGAAATAAAGACTAGAATAGCGAAAGCAAGACCAAGTTTGAAGGTGGTGGATAAGATCTGGAAAAGTAAAGTGATTAGCTTAGGAACGAAGCTGAGCATCTTCAAAATGTGTGTATTCAGCAGCGTGTTGTATGGATGTGAGACATGGGTGATAATGAAAGAGTCAAAGAGAAGAATATTGGCGTTTGAGAGGAGTTGTTATAGAAAGATCCTGAGAATAGGATGGATGCAGAAGGTCACCAATGAGGAACTATATAGGAAGATACAGCCAAAGCAGAACCTGCTGCAGAAGGTTATACAATACAAGTTACAGCTATTCAGGCATATTTGAAGAAAGAATGACAAACGAAAAATCAAGACCTTGGTATCTGGTATAAAGGATGGTTTGAATAAGAGAGGCAGACCCCACAGATAATGGGTAGATGATATAGTAGCTTGATGCAGAGTACTTTACTCTCTGTATCTGGGTCTGGTCCTACTTCCCTACCCCAGTTGTCCTGGACTAAGTGCCCTTCTCTAACCCTCCTGCTCAAGTAATTTAGTCTCTGACAATGGCAAGCAATTGAGACTATGGGCTGGTGGTTATGGCACTCATCTAGTCACAACATAAGAACGGCCAACCCGGGTCAGAACAGTGGCCGAGCTAGCCTGGTATCCTGCCTTCTGACAGAGGTCACTGCCAGAAGATTTGGAGGGAATGGACCAGAGATGCAAATAGGCCAGTGCAGTGCTTCACTAAAAGGTGGCTGCCGGACCAGTCTGTACATGGCCCTGATGGTTGGGGTCCAGTTTCACTGCTGTGGCAGCGCTTCACTGCGGGGGCAAAAAGAGAAGCAACATTAAAGCACTGCCATGGCAACCCTGCCAAGACCTAACTAGCAGGACTGCCCAGAGGGGAGAAGCAAAAGGGGCGGCTGCCATGGGGTGTGGGGATTTAAAAAGCTCAGGACCTCCAGCTGCCAGAGCAGCAGCTGGAAGCCCTGGGCCCTTCAAATTGCTACTGGAACCCGAGGGCTCGCAGCTTCCATTGCTGCAGCCCCAGGCCATAAAATACTGACTTGGGAGGGGGGGTCTACCACAGCCCAGCCCTTTCCACACAGGCTGAGCCTCTCCCAGGGGCCTAGAACCAACAGCCCCTTGCTTAGGGCACCAGGCTCAGTGCAGAGCACTCTGCTAATTCCCAGAATCTACTTTCTTCCCTGAAATGGACAGAACAGGGCAACGAATGAGTGCTCAACTCCTTGTTCCACTGGCTGTTAAATTATTTATATGAAGTGGATCAGCTTCAAGAAGAGAAATGACAAGGGCTCCATCCAAGAGGATCACATAATCCGGGAGCTAGGTCAGCACCCTGCAATATGGGAAACCCAAGTTTGCTTTAGATGGAAGAATTGAATCCCAGTGTCCGCTTAGCACAGTTGTGTGCCCTAACCAATGGGCTAACAGTTATAGGGAAGGCTACCTCATGTCCCTTCCTCCAGTGCTGCCTAAAAAATCCATTTAAGATTAAATAAAATATGGTTCATTTGACCCCAAATGAATTTTTGACTCACTGACATTTTTCAGGTTTTGGATTTGGTTTGACTCCAGTCAATTTTTTTTTTCAGAACTGCCAGTGAACCAGCTCTCCCCACCTCCCCACAGACTCAAAAAAAAAAAAAAGAGCAATTAATTCCACAACTCTGGTCTATATAATTTGCTTATGTAGATAAAACCAGAGATAGGAATCCCTTCCCTCACATTGGATGGAACACCTCTGGGCAGATGTCAACTATCAATAGCATTTGAGCCTCACTATGGCTGTGTCTACATTACCACCCCTTCCTTCAAAGGAAGGATGGTAATGAGGCTGGTTGGAGTTTACTAAGGAAGCGCTGCCGTGCATAGGCAGCACTTCATTAAGCAAATTGCCCCTCGCGGCTACTCCAAAGTTTTAAACTTCGAAGTACCTGCACACATCTAGCTGCAGCGCACCCTGTATCTTGAAGTGCCGGGGTATCTTCAAAGTCCCCTTACTTCTCAAAACTTCGAGGTACTGGTGGGTGCACCGCAGCTAGCTGTGTGCCGGTACTTCGAAGTTTAAAACTTTGGAGTTGCCGTGGGGGGCAATTTGCTTAATGAAGTGCTGCCTATGTACAGCAGCACTTCATTAGTAAACTCCGAACAGCCTCATTACCATCCTTTCCTTCAAAGGAAGGTGGTAATGTAGACACAGCCTATAAATTGTTAGAATAACAATTTAGTTCAGGCAATAAGTCTTTCCTTTCTCTTCATCCTTTAATCCTTGCTACCCCTTTTCTCCTGCGGGTGTGTGTGCAACATACTAATGACATTCATTGTCCTTGTCTCAACCACAAAGAATGTAACTAGAACTTTGTTTAATTTCACTAAACACCATAATAGTAAGAGTTAGGGGAATATGTCTCTGAAATTACATCAGTTACTTAATATCACATGAGGGAAAGTCCTGTGGTGACCTTTAGATCTATTTTATTGTGTATGACTGACAAAGCGCAGAATCTAATTACAATTTTCCTCTGGGGTTTGCTCAGTGAGTGGGATCTTATACTATTCATAAAAGCTATTTTTGTCTTTCTCTGCTCACCAGCTGATCACACTAGGGCCTTGGGATGGAGCTGCTGCCCTACCATCATCTTAATTCCACTGTTATTCATAGCTGCGGGGGAAGGTGATCTCTTACATGGGAGGCCTCTAGCTAATCTTTCAGAGAGATGGACTGTACACCTCCTCTGACAGAAGATCATGAAAGAAGAAACCTTACATGCTGGTTTCACAAAACCACCAAGAAGTTTCACAAACTTGTACCATTTTCATGAACAAAGCACAAAGAGTTCAACAGTCCTCAACTAAAGAGACAGCAAAGTCTAGCAGACCATAAGTAGCTTTGCATGCCCAAAGTGTCTCCATTCAGTCACAGAATACAGCACCTCTGGCGGTGAGGAATTGCAATCTTGTTTCACCAATAGAATCTCTCACATCTGAGATGGCTTCTGTAGCCAACCAGGCTCGGGTTCCCCAGAGACGAGGCTGCACCCAGAAGGCGAGTGCTATATTTGGTTTATTGAAAGTGCGTGACACCCGCGACGGGAGCCCCGGAGACGCCGCAGTCACCTGTGGGGGAAAACCCGACGCGCCGGAGCTTCGCTTGGGGAGAGGCTCCATAACAGGCCTCCTAACACTAGCTGATAAAGCTCAACTCATTAACATAAGATTGCCTAAAATTGCCTATGCATTTCTTATCACTATCTCTTGTGGCCTACTGCCAGCGTAGCCTTGAAATCTTGG
This sequence comes from Carettochelys insculpta, assembly GCF_033958435.1. Lineage (NCBI taxonomy): Eukaryota > Metazoa > Chordata > Testudines > Carettochelyidae > Carettochelys > Carettochelys insculpta. The sequence goes on from NC_134139.1 coordinate 195,097,110, forward strand.
CAAGCGCGGCTTGTTCTGCAGCTGTTCCCATGGGAGTTAGTTTTGCAGCTTTCACCTTGCACAGAGTGGTCTGTTTAGATTCTCCTGAGGATTCACAGAGGGGTCGATCTGCTCTCATGAGACCATTACAAACTCTTCCCGCACCCTACAGCTTCATGGGCCATCAAAGGTAACAAGCCAGTCACAGAACCAGAATCACATTGCCCATCTGCCAAAATCTGGCCCATTCAAGGAAACAAAAGCCATTCAAACACCAACAGGAACCAGAATCACCCTCTTCATTCTGATTCTTGCCTCTCCTGTGCAGTAGAAGAATTAAAAACAACAGAGATAGTACTAATAGAGACTATCAGCATGTCTTGTATAGAGAGGAACCTGCCACACTCCCTAAAAACATACAGTAGTCCCACCAGCACTAAAGAGACCAATCACTGATGCTAGAAACCTCACAATGTATTATCCTGTATCTAGCTACCCTTTTCTAAGTAATCCGATTTAAAAGCTAGCAAGATGCAAATAGCCTCCAATGCTACCTGTGAACTGTTCATTTCCTCTCCCAGAATCCATGATCTCCCATGATACTTACATTCAACATGAACAAAGAAACAATCAACCAACAGAGATCAAGTGTGCTGGAACAATTTATATAATGGGCATGTTGAGAGCCATTGAACTACAGAATCACAGAATCATAGGGCTGGAAGGGACCTCAGGAGGTCATCTAGTCCAGCGCCCTGCTTCAAGCAGGATCAACCCCTACTAAGTCATCCCAGCCAGGACCTTGCCTAGCCAGGACTTAAAAACCTCAAAGGACGGAGAATCCACCACCTCTAGAAGTTTCCGGATCACGGGCTCTCATTATCATGAGGGACTTCAGTTACCCTGACATCTGTTGGGAGACCAATATGGCGGTACACAAGCAGTCCAGGAAATTTCTGAAGAAAGTTGGGGATCACTTCTTAGTACAAGTGCTGAAGGACCCGACCAGAGGTTGTGCGTGGCTCGACCTGCTGCTTACAAACAGGGAGGAACTAATAGAGAAGGTAGAGGTGGGTGACAACCTGGGAAGCAGTGATCGTGAGATTGTAGACTTCAGGATCCTGACCAAAGGAAGGAAAGAGAGCAGCAAATTATACACTTGGACTTCAAAAAAGCAGACTGACTCCTTCAGGAACCTGAAGGGCAGAATCCCCTGGGATGCTACCATGAAGGGAAAAGGAGTCCAGGAAAATTGTCAGTATTTTAAGGAAGCCCTATTGAAGGTGCAGAAAGAAAGCGTCCTGATGTGCAGCAAGAAAAGTAAATATGGTAGGAGACCAGACTGGCTTAACGGGGAAATCCTTGGAAAAATTAAGCACACAAAGGGAGCTTACAAAAAGTGGAAACTTGGACAGATGTCTACGGTGGGATATAAAGGTATAGCTCAAGAACGTAGGGCCGTTATCAGGAAGACAAAAGCGCAACTGGAATTGTGACTCATGGGGAATGTGAAGGATAACAAGAAAAGTTTCTACAGGCATGTTAACAAAAAGAAGGTGATCAGAGAGGGTGTGGGGCCCCTAGTGGATGAGGGAGGTAACCCAGTGACAGCTGACGTAGAGAAAGCTGAAGCACTTAATGCTTTCTTTGCCTCTGTCTTCACAAACAAGGACAGCTCCTGGACTAATGTGATAAGTGATGCATTGTGGGATGAAGATGGACAGCCTTTGGTGGGGAAAGAACAGGTTAGGAGCAATCTAAAAAAGCTAAACGTACACAAATCCATGGGCCTGGACCTAATTCATCCTAGGGTTCTGAGGGAGTTGGCGTATGTTGTTGATGAGCCCTTGGCCTTGAAAAGTCGTGGAGATCAGGCCAGATCCCGGATGACTGGAAAAAGGCAAATGCAGTGCCCATCTTTAAAAAAGGGAAGAAGGATGATCCAAGCAACTATAGGCCGGTCAGTCCTACATCAGTCTCTAGAAAAATCATGGAGGGGCTCCTCAAGGAAGTCATTTTGAGGTACATGGAGGAGGGGAGAGTGATCAGGAATAGCCAGCATGGATTCATGAAGGGCAAGTCATGCCTGACCAATCTGATTAGTTTCTACGATGAGATAACTGGCTCTGTGGATAGGGGGAAATCAATGAATGTGATTTATCTTGACTCTAGCGAAACTTTTGATATGGTCTCCCACAATATTCTTGTCAGCAAGTTGAAGGAATGTGGATTGGATAAATGGATGGTAAGATGGATAGAAAGCTGGCTTGAAGGTTGGGCCCAGAGGGTAGTGATCAACGGCTCAATGTCGGGATGGTGGTCGGTTTCTAGTGGAGTGCCCCAAGGTTTGGTTCTGGGTCCTGTTCTGTTTAACATATTTATCAATGACCTGGATGAGGGGTTGGATTGCACCCTCGGCAAGTTTGCGGATGACACTAACCTAGGGGGAGAGGTAGAGACACTGGAGGGTAGGCATAGGGTCCAGAGTGACTTAGACAAATCAGAAGACTGGGCTGCAGGAAATCTCATGAGGTTCAATAAGGACTAGTGCAGAGTCCTGCACTTGGGCCAGAAGAATCCCAAGCATTGTTACAGGCTGGGGTCCGACTGGCTCAGTAGTAGTTCTGCAGAAAAGGACCTGGGAGTTGTCGTGGACAAGAAGCTGGACATGAGTTAACAGTGTGCCATTGTAGCCAAGAAAGCTAATGGCATATTAGGTTGCATCAAGAGGAGCATTGCCAGTAGATCCAAAGAAGTGATTGTTCCTCTTTATTTGGCTTTGGTGAGGCCGCATCTGGAGTAATGTGTCCAGCTCTGGGCCCCCAGTTGTAGGAAGAATGTGGATACACTGGAGAGGATCCAGAAGAGGGCAACCAAAATAATTAGGGGGCTGGAGTGTATGACTTATGAAGAATGGTTGAGGGAATTGGGACTGTTTAGTCTGCAGAAGAGAAGAGAAGAGAAGACTGAGGGGGGACTTGATAACAGCCTTCAATTTACTGAAGGGAGGTTGCAAAGAGGCTGGAGAGAGACTGTTCACAGTGGTCAAGGATGGCAGAACATGGAACAATGGTCTCAAGTTGCAGTTGGGAAGGTCCAGGTTGAACAGTAGGGAAAACTTTTTCACTAGGAGGGTGGTGAAGCATTGGAATGGTCTACCCAGGGAAGTAGTGGAGTCTCCATCCCTGGAGGTGTTTAAGCCTCACCTTGACAAAGCCCTGGCTGGGCTGATCTGATGGGTTTGGTCCTGCTCAGAGCAGGGGGCTGGACTCAATGGCTTTTCTAGGTCTCTTTTAGCTCTATTGTTCTATGATTCTATGGTTGTAGGACTTTGAAGACTAACAAAATGATTGATTAGGTGATGAGATTTCATGGAACAGACCCACTTCTTTAGATCTGGAATTCTGTTAAAAGTAAACTGACATGACGAGAATTTAACAGAAAGACAGAAATGAAATGAAAACCAACAAATCAGCTACACAGGACAGAAGGAAAAGGGGAAGAGGGAGAAGAAATTACTTACTGCAAGTGTCTATTAAGTTAAGTGAGTTGCCTGACATCACTTCATAGATCTTCATTGAGACCAAGCCATGAAATGTCAAACCCAAGAATAAACTCCAATTCAGACGTCTCCCTGTGCAATCTTGTTCTAAAGTCTCTTTGTTCTAGGATGCAGGCCCTCAGGTCCCGGATGCTATGGCCTGCTCCATTGAAATGCCCACCGATAGGCCATGTGCATTCAGATTCCCAGTGTCTGATTTGTATCCATTCATTCCCAAGCAAAGTGACCATCCAGCCAAGTGTTTCTTGCTTAATATCCCAATTATCAGGTGACGTGGTTACTTTAGTATCAGTAATTCCCTACAGATACTGAAGATACAGTGCTCTGCTTCTTCATGGAGGCCACTTATAAAGACTCCCTCACTTCTCTTGGCCTCTATACATCTTGGTAAGAGTGCACCCACTCATGTATGATGTGCAAAGGCCAAATTTGTGGGGACCCACTTTCAGGGGATCTACTGAAGTTTTATTTGTAGAGGATTAGGGTTTGTGGGACTGGAGGTGGGAAAATTCTGGTTATGTGGCCTGATTTATTTTTTTTTCAATGAAAGTTTGCTACTGCTTTTCTTTCTGTTCATTGTATTGTATTTTTCAATTATTTCTCAAAGCTTCTTAGAGCCTGCAAGAGATCTTCCTTCTAAAGATTATAGATTGAAGTTTACATTAAATACAATAATTTTAAAAAGGTTAGGCAATGTCTTTTGGAAGGAATACTTTCAACTACTCCTACATGGTTGCTGGGATCTCACTAAATATAACTTACTCGAGAAAAAGAACTGAGGGCAATTTTGGACAACTCAGTAAGCACATCTGTTTACGTAGCATTAGAAAAAAAAAGTGCATGAGGAAGGAAAGAAACAAACAAATCACTAAAGCCAACTTCGAAATCCCCTTATTCCTCTCAGCAGATAGGAGTAAGGGGATTTCGAAGTTCCCAGCATCCTTTCAAAAAGGAGCCCTGTCTGAATGAGCCGCGTGGCAGAAAAAGTGGCAATTTCAAAGAGCCACGGCAGGTGGCATGCTAGTGAGATGCCAAATATGTATTTGAAGGCCTCATTAGCAATCTTCAAAATGGCCATTTGCATGGCAATTTCAAAGATTTGGGCTAGTACAGATGTAACCTAGGATACATAGGCCGCCTCTACACGTGCACGCTACTTCAAAGTAGCGGCGCCAACTTCGAAATAGTGCCCGTCACATCTACACGTGGCGAGCGCTATTTCGAAGTTGAAATCGACGTTAGGCGGTGAGACGTCAAAGTCGCTAACCCCATGAGGGGATGGGAATAGCGCCCTACTTCGAAGTTGAACGTCGAAGTAAGGCACGTGTAGCCAATCTGCGTCCTGCAACATCGAAATAGCGGGGTCCGCCATGGCAGCCATCAGCTGAGAGGTTGAGAGACGCTCCCTCTCCAGCCCCTGCGGGGCTCTATGGTCACCGTGTGCAGCAGCCCTTAGCCCAGGGCTTCTGGCTGCTGCTGCCGCAGCTGGGGATCCATGCTGCATGCACAGGGTCTGCAACCAGTTGTCAGCTCTGTGGATCTTGTGTTGTTTAGTGCAACTGTGTCTGGGAGGGGCCCTTTAAGGGAGCGGCTCGCTGTTGAGTCCGCCCTGTGACCCTGTCTGCAGCTGTTCCTGGCACCCTTATTTCGATGTGTGCTACTTTGGTGTGTAGACGTTCCCTCGCAGCGCCTATTTCGATGTGGTGCTGCCCAACGTCGAAGTTGAATGTCGACGTTGCCAGCCCTGGAGGACGTGTAGACGTTATTCATCAAAATAGCTTATTTCGATGTAGCGTGCATGTGTAGACATAGCCATAGAGTGGAAAAAGACTGCTGCCAAAAGTGCAATATCACAGTGTAAATCCATGGTGTATTCTTCCTGGTTCAGATGGGTTTATTTACTGAAACCAATAGACCTGTCTTGAGCACAGTACTCCATGTGAGCATACTCTCCTATAGTAACATTGTAGTAGTAACAACATGAAGAAGGGGACCCAAGAAAGGCAACAACTGTTACTCAGATCTTGAAGAGATTTTCATGACAGAAGAAATTGAAATATCAAGATTGTTTTGGGAGAAGACAAATAGGAGTGGGTCTGAAAAGGTATATGAAACTGTGAATGGTTATAAAGAAGGTGAAGTGGGAGCTCCTTGTTTTATGTGCAATACTAAATAGAAAAATGGAATATAGAATCATAGAATAGGAAGAGGCCTTGAGAGATCATCAAGTCCAATCTCCTGTCCTCTTGGCAGAACCACACACCTTCCAGATCTTCCCTGGCAGATGGGGGTCCTACCTCTCTTAAATATTTCCACTGATGGAGATTCCACAACCTCCATAGGCAACTTATTCCGGTATTTAACCATCCTGATAGTTAGGAAGTAGCTATGAAAGACAATAGGTGGAAAACCCATATGTGTATGAATGTAATTCCTCAACACATGGAATTCTTTGACATGCTGTACACTGTGGCCCAGAGCAAAGGAAGTCTGAAATATGATTGGGTGTTTGTGCCTATTTTAATTATTTATATAGTTATATTAGATAGACTTTTTAAAAAATAAAAAGCGTATAAACTCCCTATACCTTATGGTCATAAGCTAGCCATTAACTGTCCCAGAAGTATGATCAGTTTACCAAATAATTGTCCTTTAAGGGCTCTTCTACTTTCCTCTGACACATCTGGTGTTGATCACTGTCACAGATAGGATACTGGACTAGATGGATCTGTGTGGCACTACCTAAGTTTCTATGATTTAAGTTCCCCACCACGTCCTTCTTTGTATTATCTGGCGCACCACAAACATGACTGGTTGCAGTCTTCTTGGTGGGTGCCTGAGAGATCATTTAGTGACTTGCAACACCATTATAATAAGATAATTAAAGAGCCTTACCAATTACTGTTAAATAAAATCCAGCTACTAAGTCAGCTTCCCTAGACAGTTTTGAGGCAAAGGGGTCTTCATCCTGCAGGTAATGACGAAGACGGTCATCTTGGGGCAAAGTGCTGTGATTTGATTCCATGCCACTCACGTACAGATAAATAGTGTCTGCAAAGTAAAACAATAGAGACCATAATAGATTACAATTGCCACTAACTATCACAATGGTTTTTCGTGCATGTACAGAACTGTACAACCACATCACCCCATCCCATCATTGGTCTATCAGCTTTCATTTTAGGAGCCAGTTCAAAATTGTTCTCCTTGCTTTCAAAGCCTCCCCTCCCTCAATGTTTTGCTTCAGGTTACAACATGGCTTTCTCTATAAATGTAGACACTTACCAGGTTCTCAGACCGTAGTATACCTGAGCAATGTCTTTACTCTCCAACCCCTCTGTTCACATGGTAATAGACTCTTGTCTGCCCCTTCAGCCACTCACAACTCTTGGTGCAACGACTTTAACATAGGAAGTTTTTATAAATATATATATTTAGATAAATATATAGATATACATAAACCATAGTACTGATTCTACTTACACATCATATTTAGTAAGAAGTACAGGTTGAATTTCTCTAGTCCAGCACTCTCTCATCTGGCAACATCAGTAATCTACATTTTAGTTAGCTGGATGTCCAAGTTTCCTGTGGTCCCCAAAAGTTTGTTTCCAGCCACCAGTCCTGGTTCTCAGTGTTCCATGATGTTATTTAGCTGTAATTTACCTCTGATTGTCTGCTTAGTGTCCAGTCAACAGTGGAAGCATTGGTAATACTACAGGACAACACTGACCTCCTGTGGTTCAGAAAAGTCTCTCATCTGGCACTGGTCACATTCCAAGGGTGCCAAAGTAGAGAGGTGCACTTGGCATTCGTTCATCCATACATCTAAGAGTTCTTTCCTAAGCTGGGTTTGCATTATTGTCCTCTATTCACACATTAGGGCACAGAGTGGCTGTCATAAGGAGTGACTGATGTAGGCTCAGAATACAGATGCAATACAACATAAAATGAAACGCAATATAAAGTGGTATCAGCTTTATTCTGAAAGTCAGATTGGACTGGATTTCTGCCCCCACTTGATGTTCATCAAAACCATTTCAGGATAAGAGAGCAGGAGTATTCCTGCTAATAAAGCTTATACGGACAACTTTCCAGCTTGGAATTAGACTAATCACCCCTCTGAGATTATACATTCCCTACTCCTGACACCCAAAGGGTTACAGTGTCCAATTGAAGTTCCTGGCTCTAGATATTAGAGTCCTTAATGGGCTGGAATCAAGATACTTCAGAGTTGGCCTGTGCACTGCAATCTCCCCAAACTACTGCATTCTTCATTGCCACAAAGATGGTCAGTGCCTCTTGGAGCTACACGCACCACCTTCTTAAGTGCCAGATTCTTAGCTGTGAATGCTCACCCTACCTAAGAAAAGCAGAAATATGCTTGAGAACCTGGACATCTGTAGGGTACAGTCCCAAACTACCTAATCACAAAAGCCAATACACTGAAATAGAACTGAAGGAGAAATGAAAGAAAGAGATTCAAATGGAAAATTCCAGGAAATCAAGTGCTTAACACACTAATTTATCAGATCATTTCTGGAGGAAAGGTTGCTTGGGATCACGGGGTCCCATGGGGAACACGGGGCTGACCAGGAAGTCTTGTCACCTGGACTGACAGATGGTAACATGTGACATGCCTGACAGCAATGACTGGCTGATCATGGGGTCAGTCTGCCTATTTTATTTTCACCATCTCAGTGATCAGTGTCCAGAGTCTGCCGTGAGTTATGAGCAAATAGGCCAGGACAGCATATTTTGCAAAACTGATCAGAAGATAAAGAAACTGGGATCATTTCATAGCTCCAGAAGCACAAGGTCAATCTACTAAATCAGTTTCACAGCCAAATCGTAATGTGAGATAGGAACGGTTTCTATTAATTTCTTGACTTAAAAATATTTTTAAAGTTTTGAAATCACAATTCTTATTATATTGGCTTTTTCAAAAACTGGTTTTCCAGTTCAAAAATACTTTTTATTTTGAAATTTAAGCTACTTATAATAAAACAATTAAAAAGTAAATAGTAAGTTGAAATCCATCTCCCAGCCAGCTCTATTATGAAGAAGGAATCTCCTGAACACACAGTGGTTTCTGAAATATGTTCGGAACAAGTTGCTTCCTTCTTGGACAGAAATGGCTAATGACCAGTAAAATGGGAGCAGAATAATAAATAATTTACCTACCTGCACTAATTCATTAATGATTACAGGGCCATTTAAGATACTTAGTTAGAAGTGCAATGTCTGAGGGTATATTTAGAATTGCAGTTTGGAAAAGTGTGCAGATGAAATGGATGACTTTGGTGATGTGTTTGTGGCAAATATCTGAGGGTTGTCCACTATCTTGTAAATATATGAGGGAGGCAGCAAGGTTGTCACTGAAATGGGAGGTTACACCTGTGGTGGCAAAGATGCTGTTCTGAGGGAGGCTGTTCATATAGGGTGCATCTACACTAGCCAGCTACTTTGAAGTAGCTAGCCCAATGTCGAAATAGTACCCGTTGCGTCTACAGGTGCCACGTGCTATTTCAACGTTGAAATTGACGTTAGGCAGTGAGACGTCAAAGTCGCTATTCCCATCCGAAGATGGGAATAGCACCCTACTTCAACGTTGAACGTCGAAGTAGAGTGTGTGTAGATGATCTGCGTCCCACAACTTCGAAATAGCAGCCATCAGCTGAGGAGTTGAGAGACGCTCTGTCCAACCCCTGCAGGGTTCTATGGTCCCCATGCGCAGCAGCCTTTAAAGCACCACGGACCCGGATTTCCTGTGGCAGGAAGCTGAGCGTGTGCAGGCAGCAGCACACGCATGTGCTGGCCCTGCACACCCTCTCCGGACCCCGACTCAAGCACCCAGCACCATGGCATCCAGCCAGCCCCCAGAGTGCCCCCAGAAGCCAAGCAGGAGGCCAAAAAGAGGTGGGGTCCCTCCTGGTCAGAGGCTGAGCTCCGAGACCTACTGGGGCTCTGGGATGAAGAGGAGGTGCTCCACGTGATGGGGAGCAAGCGGCAGAATGCAGAAGCATTCTCCCGACTGGTCGAGGGCCTGGCCACCCGGGGTCACCCTTCCCGCACTCCAGATCACGTCCGGAGTAAGGTGAAGGAGCTGCTGCAGGGGTATGCCCAGGCCCGGGACTCGGCCAGCCGGTCTGGGGCTGCCCCTGCCACTTGCCCCTATTACAGGGAGCTCAGGGCCATCCTGGGCCCCTGGGACACCTCCTCCCCCCCGGCCACCCTTGACACCACGGCCAACGAGCCCCAGCAGGCCTCAGAGCCGGAGTCCGGCCTGGAGGCCAGCCCCGCACCCCAGGGCCCACCCGAGGAGCCCCCCCTTGGGACAGTGAAGGAGGGGTCCAGCAGCAATGGGGGGGGGCGAGCTCCTCATTGGCCTCCCCTCCCAGAGCACCAGCCGGGCGTCCGCCCACCGGGCTTCCCCCAACCGCAGCAATGGACGGTCAGGTACGTACCCCACAGAGCACACACCCATGGGCCACAGGGCGGGGGCACCAAACACGACCAGGAGCCTCACACACCCCCCAGCGGACCCCAACCTGCAAACGCCCAGCCACAGTATGGTCCCAGGACGGCGGCACGGCCATCAGCGCCCACACCCATGGACAGCACTCAGCCTTAACCCCAGGGGCGGGGGGACAATGCCATGGTGACAGCCAACAGGGACATCAAACCCACAGATGGGGACGGAGATCCAGCACCCAAGAGGGGGCAGGGGGAACGGGCCACAGGCCAGGGCACTGTACTAACAGCCTTCCCCTCTCTCTCTCCCTCTCTCCAGCTGCAGCATCCGATGGCCCAGACAGCCAGGCACCATTGGTCGTCCCCGACAGCCCGCCGGATGTCAGCCACCGCCAGTGGCCGGAGACACCCCCAAGGGCAGCGGGACGGTCCCGCCACTGCCGGACTCTGGGGATGGCCCCTGTGGACCCACAGCTCCTGGCAGCTCTCCGGCAGCAGACAGAGGTGGCGGAGGAGAGACTGTAGTTTGAGTGGGAGGAGTCCACCCGGCAGTGGGCAGCATGGGAGGACTTTGTGGGGTCTTTCGGGACATAGCCAGGTTGATCCGGGAGGCTGTCACCCAGCTCCCGCCCCCCTGCTGCCCCCTGGGCCGCCCTCCCTGTTGCTCCACCTGAGGCCCCCCACAGCACTGCCTACTGCCCCACCTGCTGCCCCACCTGCCACCCCACCCGCCTTGCCACCTGCAAGCTCCACAGAGCCCACTGGGGCTGAAGACTGGCCAGTGGAGGCATCCCGGCCATACCTGCTGGCCTCCCAGCCCCCAGCCAGCCACGCCGGGGACCGCAGACACAACGGGGGGGAGGCGTTGTAAGCTGTACCTGGCAGGGGTCGCACCCCTCTACACCCACCCCGGACCGATGGGTTAATGGCTGAGCCATCCGCCAGGCCCCCATGTGCATAGTTGTCCCCCATGTATATAGTTGTCCCCTTTTTGTATATTTGTTGCAGTTTCTGTTTTGAACAAAACAAGTTTTGAGGTTTCAGAAAAAAAAAAGGTTTTTTTTTCCAAAAAGCAGGAGGCGTGTGCTTGTTGGGGGGGTGATGTGTGGGTGTTGGGGGCGGTGTGCCGGCTGTGTGTGTGGGGGGTCTTCTGGGGAAGGCCAGGGAGGTGCTCAGGGACACCCGCAGGGCCTTGTGGACCCGTACCCCCTCATGGTGGGCCTGGTGGCTCGGTGCGGCAGTCAGTTGGGGGAAGCCCATGCCGGCGCCGACCTCCCAACCCTGGATGAAAGCCTCCCCCTTGCTCTCAACGATGTTGTGGAGTGTGCAGCACGCGCCCACAACCTGGGGGATGTTTTGGAGGCTGACGTCCAGTTGGGCAAGGAGGCACCACCAGTAGCCCTTCAGACGGCTGAATGTCCTCTCCACCACCTGGCGGGTGTGGTTCAGGTGGGCATTTAACCGCGCCTGGCTGGCGTTGAGGTTACCAGTGTACGGGCGCATGAGCCAGCGCTGGAGGTGGTAGGCCACATCCGCCATGAGGCAGAGGGGCACGGTGGTACCCCCAGAGGGATCCTCCTCTGAGGGACATAGGTCCCTGCCTCCAGCCGGCGGCACAGACCCGAGTTCCTAAAAACACGGGCATCATGTGTGCAGCTGGGCCAGCCCACGTACATGTCCTGGAAGCGGCCCCGACTGTCCACCATGGCCTGCAGGACCACGGAGTGGTAGCCCCTGTGGTTTATGTGTCTTCCTCAGCTGTGTTCTGGGGAGCGGATGGGGATGTGGGTCCCATCCAGGGCCCCGAAGCAGTTTGGGAACCCCATGGAGGTGAATCCGGCGACAGCTGCGTCCAGGTCCCTGAGTTGGATGACCCTCTGGAGCAACATGGCATTAAGCGCACGGACCACCTGTGGGGAGGGAACACAGGAGCCCATGAGACTGTGCAGGGTGCCCCAGGGCCCTTCCCCTAGGCCCCCCTCCCAGGCACCTTCCCAGGTACCCCACCTGCCCAGCCCCTCCCTCCCTGGTGCCTCTCCCTCCCCAGCTCCACACCTGTTCCCTTCCACCCTCCCCAGCCCATACCTGGCCCCTCCATCCCTCCCTCCCCCAACAACCGGCCCCCCCCAGCCCCCAGTGGGTGCATGCCCGGGCCTCCTTACCTCCATGACGATGGCCCCGACTGTGGCCTTTCCCACTCCAAACTGGTGTCCCACAGACCGATAGCTGTCTGGAGTGGCCAGCTTCCAGACGGCTATTGTGACCCTCCTCTCGACAGGGAGGGCACATTGCATCTGGGTGTCGTGGTGCCTCAGCGCTGGGGTGAGCCACTGGCAGAGCTCGAGAAAGGTCTGCCGGTGCATGTGGAAGTTCTGGAGCCACATATCGTCGTCCCACTCCCGCATGATGAGCTGCTCCCACCACTCGGAGCTGGTGGGGTAGCTCCAGAGCTGGGGGAGCAGCCGGTGAGGAGGAAGAGGGGAACCCAGTGGTCAGGGGCATCCCCGTCTGCCTCCGGGGAGGGCTCCTCTGGCAGGAACCACTGGGCAGCCTCCCAGGCAGCATCTAGCAGGGTGCTTGCCCCCTGAATGACTACCTGGAGGGCCTCCGCTTCCTGCTGCTGCTGCTGCACATATCTGCTGTGACTTGGTCTGCGAGAGAGTGGCTACTGCTCTGCAGCCCTTGTGCTGTGCAGGCCGGGTGTGTCTGGGAGGGCCCCTTTAAAGGAGCAGCTCGCTGTTGCCCCGGAAGGGCTAGTCCAGCCTGTGACCTGGTCCACGGGCTTTCCTGGCCCCTTATTTCGAACCAGGGTGCTTGTGTGTGTGGACGCTCTGCACTCCCTTCCAGGGCGGCTCCTTTCGATGTTCCCTGTTGCTACTTCGATGTTGAACGTCGACGGCACCAGCCCTGGAGGACGTGCAGATGATATGCGTCGAAGTAGCCTATTTCGATGTTCTTACTTCGAAGTAGGCTACTTTGACGTAGTGTGCTAGTGTAGACGTCGCCATAGTGAAGTTTCTGGAGGAAACTGTTTTTGTCCTAGAGAATGCTTTGTATGGTAAGTGGCTTAAGGACAGTTTCTGTGAATCCCAATATTCCTTCAGTAAGTATGCTGATGTCAGAGATCATAGGTCTGCCTGTGTTTCTTGTTTGTATATCGAGGGAAGCATGTGGAAGGTCCCTAGGATGGGCTCAAAGGTAATAAAATGTAAAATTTCACAAGGAATTGTTTGATGATACCATTAAATTCCTTCATAAATTGTGGCATGGGGTTGTCTTTGCTTGGTATAAGCATCAGGGTTGAGGACTATGAGGGTGGACTCTAACCTGGGATCTCGGCACATGAGCATCTACAGTTTGAGCTAAGAGCCAGCTGGCCATCAGCTAAGGCTGTAGAAGGACTCATTCTGACCTAGGTGCCACTACATGGGACAGTGACACATACCCAGTAGGTGTGTTGGTTACAATGGTATTTCCTTTGTCTGCTTTTTGGTAGCTAAATTTCAGACATGTCTGACTAACATTTCAGCAGTGGAGAGATTGTGGTAGATGTGATGTTTGTTAAGAAGTTTGTGCTCATTTTTGTGATTCCATCATCCACTCCAATTGTTGTCTTCCTTATGTTTGTTGGTGAAAATGTGGTAATGGGAGATGTTGTTATCATTGTGTAAGAACTGTTAGAGGCAGAGTTGGTGAAAGAATTCTTCTAGTTTTCTTCATGTTAATACAGCATCAGGGTCTGTAAGAGGCAAATGCTCAGTCTCGGAGATACAGATAACTCACTTCTTGCTAGGGGTATTATAATGGGATGTGCTAGGCCCAAAGGCCCACTGCTGGAGCCCTCAGGATTCTGCCACACCCATCCCAGGAAAAGAGTAGTGGAGAGATCCTCCAAGTGGCCTGGAGTGGTTGTGAGCAAGAAACCAAACAGAGGAGATGCTGGAACTGCCAGTCAGGACCCTATAAAAGAAGCTGCAGAACAGAACAATAGTTAGGTGCTATTTGGAACTAGAGGAGAAATGACTATGTCTAGAAGGCTGGAAGAGCAGCATGAGAAGCGAGGATCTGGCTGCTAGGACTGAATTTACTAATAAAGAGGTCAGACCAATGAAGGAACTCTTGGCTAGTAACTGTGACTGAGTAAGGACTGAGCACAGGGAAGGCCACAGGCAAATAGTGTCTCTGATGAAGAAGCCCTGAGGATCTGGCCTAGACCAGGACCAGGACCACATTGAGACTGAACCCAAAGAGAGACAGAGGCACCACAAGATGGGTACTGAGAAAGGACCTGGTGGACTGTATACCTTGGAAAGGGTCTTTTCTGGTTCACGAGCAAAGAATGTGAGAGATTTGGCCAGAGGCCAGAATTGCTGTAAAAGACGTCTATGAGAACCGCTAAAGGAGGCAACCAGAACTAAAAGCATGCAGCCACATTCAACCAGAGAGGGCACTAGCGTGAGATGGGTGCCAATCCTGGTACAGGTACTCTTAATAGATTGATGATGTTTGGGTACCATGCAGTGTCCAAATGGTGGGTCCTGGTGTCATGGTTTCTCCTGGAAGTGGTGTTATATAGATGGTGAAGTTGTTGTAGTTGGTTTCACTTTTTGTTTTTGTGTTAGCTGGCAGTCATCGGGGGGTTTTCATAGCTGTTTTGGGTTTCCTATATGATTTCCAGATAAATTTCCTGATTTTTTTTCTTTTGGCTTGTTGGAGCCTGTGAACACTTCTTTTCTGAGGTGGTCTTTTCTGGAGTATATGATATGCAGTAAGCGGTTCCTTTATTTTTGGAAGACCTTTTGCAGAACTGTTCAGCATTTTGGGAGTTGTATGTTATAATCAGAAAGTCACAAATGGCGAGACCCTTTGGGATCATGTTTTGTGTCGTAGATTTGCTCAGGAAGTAGAGGTCACTGTTAAGTTTTGCTTTCTTTTCTTCCACATTCAGAAGTTTCCTTTTGGAGAGCAATATTCAATATCTTCCATTGTTTGAGACAGCACTGTAATAGCCATCCTGGTTACAGGATATTAGACAGACAAAGTGGATGATGTAATATCTTTTATTGGACCTTTTGTGGGGGAGACAGACAAGCTCTTAAGCGTACACAGAGCTCATCTTCAGCTCTGGGAAATAGACAGTCATAGCTAATTATGAGATGGAATAGCTTGTTTAGCATAAATAGTAAATTCATAGTTCAAGGAGCCACTGCAGATGAAGTGGCAGTTCTCTCTCCAATCATAGTAGGTGAAAGGGAAAAATAGCAAGGGAATGGTGATTTAAGTAGATTATAGATTATAGATGGTTGTAATAATCCATACATCCTGTGTCTCTAGCCAGTCCATGTTTTATATCAGTGCAACGTGATAGGTGTTCATTACTGAGTCATACATGTTTCCATAGTGTAGACAGGACCTAAACTGTTTCCTTTTAATTCACAGTCAATTCCTTGGGAAGTACTTACTGTATGTGCTATACACAAACATCACACAGAAATATGTTTTGTTACCTCGCCTATTCACACACTCTTCTGCCTCTCCCTCAACAGCCACATGCAGTGGGAAAAGTGTACTAGACAAATAAAATGACAACGGACTTCCCTTAACTTCTGGGCAACTGGCATCCCATTCTCTAACTGCTCCACACACATAAAAGACAGATCCGTTCAAATAAAACCAGACAGCAGGAGAACACACTGTTTATTGTATATTGCTAAAACCTTATTCATACAGTAATTACATATTGGCTGTGTCTACACGTGCCCCAGACTTCGAAATGGCCATGCAAATGGCCATTTCGAAGTTTACTAATGAAGCGCTGAAATGCATATTCAGCGCTTCATTAGCATGCGGGCGGCAGCGGCGCTTCGAAATTGACTAGCCTTGCCGCTGCGCGGCGCGTCCAGACGGGGCTCCTTTTCGAAAGGACGCCACCTTCTTCGAAGTCCCCTTATTCCCATGAGGTCATGGGAATAAGGGGACTTCGAAGTAGGCGGGGCCCTTTCGAAAAGGAGCCCCGTCTGGACGCGCCGCGCAGCGGCAAGGCTAGTCAATTTCGAAGCGCCGCTGCTGCCCGCATGCTAATGAAGCGCTGAATATGCATTTCAGCGCTTCATTAGTAAACTTCGAAATGGCCATTTGCATGGCCATTTCGAAGTTTGGGGCACGTGTAGACACAGCCATTCTCTCCCTGGGAGATAGAAGAAAGAATGTGTTGGTATGCATTTACCAAAGCAAAAGAAGTGCCACATTCCATGGTGAATAAGTCGTTTGGCAGGGAAGCCCCAAACTATTCTTTTGAGTAAAGATGTTTATTCTGTCCTGTCCTGTAACGTAGGCCGAGTCTACACTTGGGAAAAACTTTGAAATGGCCATGCTAATGGCCAAATCAGTGCCTCATTAGCATGCTGCTGGTCATAGCACTTCAAAAGTGCTGCATTTCGCTCACGCATGGTGTGAGGTAAACAGGATGGAGTTTAATAAAGACAAATGCAAAGTGCTCCACTTGGGAAGGAAAATCCATTTCACACATACAGAATGGGAAGCCACTGTCCAGGAAGGAGTAGGGCAGAAAGGGATCTAGAGGTTATAGTGAACCACAAGCTAAATATGAGTCAACATTGTGATGCTGTTGCAAAAAAAGCAAATATGATTCTGGGATGCATTAACAGGTGTGTTGTGAGCAAGACACAAGATGTCATGCTTCCACTCTACTCTGCACTGGTTAGGCCTCAGTTGGAGTAGTGTCCAGGTCTGGGCGCTGCATTTCAAGAAAGATGTAGAGAAATTGGAGAGAGTCCAGAAAAATGCAACAAGAATGATCAAAGGTCTAGAAAACATGACCTATGAAGGAAGGCTGAAAGAATTGGGCTTATTTAGTCTGGAAAAGAGAAGATTGAAAGGGGAACACAATAATGGTTTTCAGGTATCTAAAAGGGTTTCATAAGGAGGAGGGATAAAACTTGTTCTTCTTGGCCTCTGAGGATAGAACAAGAAGCAATGGGCTTAAACTGCAGCAAGGGAGGTTTAGGTTGGACATTAGGAAAAAGTTCCTAACTGTCAGGGCTATCAAACACTGAAATAAATTGCCTAGAGAGGTTGTGGAATCTCCATCTCATGAAATATTTAAGAACAGGTTACATAAATGTCTGTCAAGGATGGCTTAGGCGGTACTTGGTCCTGCCATTGGGGCAGGTGGCTGGACTCGATGGCCTCTTGAGGTCCCTTCCAGTCCTAGTGTTCTATGATTCTATGATTAAACCAAAAAATCAT
Source organism: Carettochelys insculpta (assembly GCF_033958435.1). Classification (NCBI taxonomy): domain Eukaryota; kingdom Metazoa; phylum Chordata; order Testudines; family Carettochelyidae; genus Carettochelys; species Carettochelys insculpta. Next base: position 195,114,394 of record NC_134139.1, read on the forward strand.
GCCTTTTACTTCTAAAACGTGAGCCGTTTAGAGAATCTATTCAAGAAGCACACCTCTTTCTTTCAGAACATTAGAAACATGAGCAGAACAGATTAGTGAGTTTTCTGTTCCTCTTATTGTTCAAAATCAATAGGTGTTGCAATCCCATAAGTAAACAGGAGTTTACCAGACCAGGGAGGCCCTGCCACCAGCCCCCAAGCAAGCAGCAAACACCCTGCCTCTCTCTCTTTGCTGTACTGGGCTTCTCACCCTGCTGCTGCAGAAGTGGCTGGACTCTGGCTTCTGCTGTAGGGGTCCAGCCCTGTGCTCCTGGAGGTTGCTGCATTCCTGGCCCATGCTGTTGCACGGCTGCCGAGGCATTCTGGCTCCAACCCCAGCCCCACACTCCCAGGGCTACCACATAGCTCCAGCCTCGGTCCAGCATTGTCTACAGCCGGGCTTCTGTGGCTGTTGCCTCTGACCTCAGCTGGCCCTTCTGCCCTTAGGCTCACAACCTCTCTGCTCCAGAAGAACCTGTGGTCCTACCAGACTATGGATGTTGAGAGACCAGAGAGTGCCAGTTTTAGCAGGTGCAACATGTATTTCCCACTCAATGCTGGGAGAAAAAAAAAAGGATGAAGATGGTTTTACAATATTAAAATTAGGCCAGGATTAGAATTTTTCAATTTCTGCTAACATCTGTGCCTCCAACTCTTGGTACTCCAATTTTTTAAAAGAAATAATGGCATAAATAAAGAGTGGTGCAAAGTATCTTTGGTATTCCATCAAAGAACCACAGTACCGAAAACTACATATTTCCATCCTCCAACCTGTTTGGTTCTGAAATCCCTACAAATGATGAACTGGTGGGGAAAAAACAACAACTTTACCTGTGTTCTGTTTACTACAATAGCTGATCTGCAAAGCCAAGATGAGAATGAAATAGTATCAGAGGCTATTAACACAATTAAAATAATGCCCGCAGAATTTCACATACTCTTCGTTGCAGTTTTGTACAAGGTTTTTGACAGCCCTCTAAAAACTGCCATGTCCCAGGCACCATGTCTGATGCAATCACTTAAGCACATGAGCAATTTTATTCATGCGAGTAGCCACAATGATGTCAGCAGGACTATTCATGCCTTAAATTCATTCCTTTGTAGAAAGTCAGCCCAAGGCCTTCTCACCCCATGTGAGTAAAGCTACCCATGCAGCTTTCACCAGGAATAACACAGAAGGGCAAAGGAAAGAGGTGAACTGAAAGACAGTTAATGTTCCACTTTTCCCTCCCCATAGAGCCCCCAGATTTAGATACAAAAACTACAGTGAAAACTATGAAAACTATGGCACTAACATGCCGTTTGCTGGCCATCACACTGCTTCCTCTGCTCATGTGTTATAACCCTTTCAGGGCCTCCACTACCAATAAGCAAAGTATGCTGTCAGTTGGGGCACCACAAAATTTGGAGCACCAAACTGCCCCAAATTCCACAGTGGCCTGGTCGGCTGCATGCTGCATGTGTGATGTTGCTGGTTCCAGCAGCCAACTCCATCCATGGCCACGTCTTCCCCATCTCCATTAGGCCATCCCTGGAGGTCAGTGCAGGACCCAGGATTAGCCCACCTCGCACTCTGGCCCAGCCTAGACCTATTCCACTTCTTCTCCAGAGCAACATGCCCCAGGGGACTAGCTGGGAAGCCTGGTGCCCCCTCACTCACTGCACAAATGAAGAATAAGAGATACTACCTGCCCCTTGCAAAGGGGAGGCATGAGAGAAGGAATCTATCAATACACTCTGCCAGCTCCCAGACATGTTGCTTGACTTTATGCGACACTGGTGAGAGCAGAAGGTGGTCCCACCCTTTCCACAAGTCCCTTTTCCTGAGTGATGTGACTGGGAGGAGGGGAAGCAAAGTGAGCTGGTGCTGGTTCACACCCCTTCCCATCATCAGAGAGTGTTGGGGTAGGTTCAACCCCTGCTCCTTCTCACTTCCCCTGCAGCTCCTCCCACACAGCCTGGAACACACGCCTGCCCCCCTACAGAGAAGCCAACCCCAGTCTGCCCCCAAAGGTCTACCCTCCTGCATGTAAGGAGCTGCATGGGGTATTAAAGTTTCTAGAGTCACCCCTGAACCCTTTTCTCCCAAATCTCAGCCTAGCTCTTCTATTGAGATTGCAAACTGTTTAGGTCTGAGAGTATCTTTTATTCTGTGCTTGTGCAGTGCTTAGCAAAAAGGGTTCACAATCTTGGATAATGTCCCAAAGTACTTGGAGACTTGGAAAGATCTGTGATTTCATCAATGTGGATAGTCTTGACACTGATGCAGATCACAACTGTTCCACACCATCCTGTTTTTCATGACTCTCATCCATATCCATCCATGAGTCCTCCATAAAGGATCCATCCATCATACTAGAGGCCTTTCTCTTATTCTTTTCACATCTTGTAGATACCACTGGAGTATATGCACTGTCCATCCACTGTCTCTCTGTCTCAAAGTATGACCAGATCATCTCTTTTTCTGGTTATACATATCTTGGATGATATTCTTCACACCATTTCTCACAAGCAAATCATCAATAGGTTCATCGGGGATGGTGACACAAACCCTGAGGTAACTGGGGAGGGAATACGCAACAACAAAGTAGGATTCCTGGGTGAAGAGGAAAAAGTGGGACAATCAGCTACTTCTCTAAGGTGCTTGTATACAAATGCAAGTAGTCAGGGAAACAAACAGGATGAATCAGAGGTCCTGGCAGTCAAAGAAGTACAAGGTGGTTGGAATAACGGAGACAAGGTGGGATGATTTGCATAACTGGAGCATAGTCATAGAAGGGTATAAATTATTTAGGAAGGACGGACAGGGGAGAAAAGGAGGAGGAGTTAGTTGTGCTCTGTGTGAGGGAGCAGTGTGATTGCTCAGAGCTCCAGTATAAGGAGGGACAAAAGCCAGTTGAGTGTCTTTGAGTTAAGCTTAGAGGCAAAAGTGATAAAGGTGATGTTGTAGTTGGTGTCTGCTATAGACCGCCAGATCAGGGAGATGAGGTAGATGAGGATTTCTTCAGACAGCTGTGATAAGCTTCCAAATCACAGGCCCTGGTTCTCAAGGAGGACTTCAATCATCCAAACATTTGCTGGGGGAACAATACGGCAGCACACAGACAATATAGGAAGCTTTTGGAGAATGTTGGTGATAACTTCTTGGTACAAGTGCTGAAGGAACCGCCAGGGACCATGTACAACTTGACTTGCTGCTGACAAACAGGGAAGAACAAGTAGGAAAAACAGAAGTGGGTGGCAACCTGGTGTAGCCAGACAAAGTCTCCCCCTTACAAGCCAGCTTGCTTGCTGCCCCCCTGCCCCCACTGAGGAGCACACAGGGCACGGAAACGGCTGCTGACAGCACAGTCTTTGATGCCCTCATTGAGGCCCAGATGTGCTAGCTCATCGTGACCCTGAGAAACAGAAAGTACAGATAAAAGGCTAACAGGCCAAACTGTCAACAAGGGGGGGGGACCCTCAGGAAATCACTCCAGCTGGCATTGATGAATTTGATGACCACACAACCATCCCAGAAGGGGAAGTCCCCGCCCACACAAAAAGACTGTCCTGTACTCCTAAATTGCTTATCTCCTGTCTTACAAGTGCAAATTAAGTAAGAAATGCCCTTGTAACAAACTGGCGTCACAAAAGACAGACCACTGTGATCTGGCACCTTAGATAAGAAAGAGAATACGTAACCCAAAAAGGGGTATAAAAGATGGGTCCAGCAGAACTCTAACTTTGAGTGCATTCCACCACCTGCTGGTTGGGTCAGGTGATTGCCTCCCGAGGTCCGCAACTGGGAACGCCCAGCCTCGTATTCGTCTTTCCGCGGAATTGAGTGACCGATCCGGCTTGGCTACACTGGTATCGAGAGATGCAGAGAGGGTAAGATATACCCATGCTAGGTCTCCGTTTTTTTGTGCACAGCTAAAGAATTAGAGCTCTGTAACTAGACGTCGTTGTATCAAGATATCATTGTGTTAGATGGTAACAGATATCTTTGTATTGGATTGTAATGTAACTTGTTAACACCTGTACTTTGCTAGCATATAAGAAGTAGACAATAGCCTTTTGTAACCACATGCTTATAACTGTAGCTTAATAAACTTGTAACTAGTTAAGATCCAAGCCTGACCCTGTCATCCTTTTGTCACTACAACACAGCCGGCACAACAAAAGAACTGTAACCGTTTGGTTGCTACAGCCTGGCCGTGGGTGAGAGTGCCAGCAGCTCCCTGCTCTAACAGTAAAAAACTGGGTTGCTTAGGACCCAGGGGAATCTGTCAGCCTGTCTTGGCTGCTTGCAGCGACGAGCTCCCTGCTCTTGCAGTTTTAAACTCGGATGATAACAAGGGCATAGTTGGTACCTTACCGCACATTACCCGGCCACCGGCTAACACCTGGGCTGCAGTAACACTGAGATTATAGATTTCAGGATCCTGACAAAATGAAGAAAGGTGAGCAGTAAAATGTAGACCCTGGATTTCAAAAGAGCAGACTTCAACTCCCTGAGAGAACTGAAGGGCAAGATCCCCTGGGAAATGAAGATGAAGCGGAAGAGAGTTCAGAAGAAGTGGCAGTATTTTAAAGAAATCATACTGAAGGCACAGGAACAAACCAGCCTGCTGCATAGTCAGAAACGCAATTATGGTAGGCAACAAGCTTGGCTTAACAGGGAAAATCTTGATCAGCTTAAACTCAAAAAGGTTGTGTATAAGAAGGGGAAACATGGTCATTTGACTAAGGAGGAGGATAAATATATGGCTGGAGAATGCTGTGGAGTAATCAGGAAAGTGTAATCACAGTTGGAACTGCAACTGGCAAAGGATGTGAAGGGTAACAAAAAGGGTTTCTACAGGCATATTAACAATAAAAGGGTTATCAGGGAAGGTGTGGGACCGTTACTGGATGAGAGAGCTAACCTAGTGACAGATGATGTAAGAAAAGCTGAAGTACTCAATGCTTTTTTTTTTTGCCTCAGTCTTCATGGGCAAGGACACCTCCAAAAATATAGTGCTAGACAATGAAGTATGGGAAGCTGGAGGGCAGCCCTTGGCAGGGAAGAAATGAGTTAAGAGTTACTTAGAAAAACTAGATGTACACAAATCCATGGGTCTGGATTTAATACACCCAAGAGTACTGAGGGAATTGGCAGATGTCATTGTCGAGCCTTTGGCCATTATCTTTGAAGGCTCTTGGAGACCGTGAGAGATCCCAGATGATTGGAAAATGGTAAATGTTGTGGCCATCTTTAAAAAAGGAAAGAAGAAAAATCCAGGGAACTATAGACCAGTCAGCCCTCCCTCAGTCCCTGGGAAAATAATGGAGGGGATCCTCAAGGAATCCATCTTGGAGCACTTGGAAGAGGGGAAAGTGATCCAAAGTAGAAAACATGGATTCACCAAGGGCAAGTCCTGCCTGACCAATCTGATTAGCTTCTATGACGAGGTATCAGGCTCTGTGGATATGGTGAAGTCAGTGGATGGGATATACCTTGACTTCAGCAAGGCTTTCGATACAGTCTCCCACAGCATTCTTGCCCATAAGTTAAGGCTGTGTGGATTGGGTACATGGACTATACGATGGATAGAAAGCCAGCTTGACAGCTGGGCCCAAAGGGTAGTGGTCAATGGCTCAATATCTGGATGGCGGTCAGTGTCAATGGAGTGCTGCAAGGCTCGGTTCTGGGGCCGGTGTTGATCAACAACTTTATTAATGACCTGACTGGGTTGCACCCTCAGCAAGTTTGCAGATGATACCAAGCTATAGGGAGAGGTAGATATGTTGGAGGGTAGAGATAGGATACAGAGTGACCTGGATAAATTGGAGGGCTGGGCCAAAAGAAATCTGATGCAGCTCAACAAGGAGAAGTGTAGAGTCCTTGACTTGGGACAGAAGAATCCCCAGCATTGTTATAGGCAGGGGACCGACTTGCTAAGCAGCAGTACAGGGATTATGGTGGATGAAAGGTTGTACATGAGTAAACAATGTACTCTTGTAGACAAGAAGGCTAATGGCATATTGGGGTGCATTAGGAGGAGCATAGCAAGCAGATCTGGAGAAGTTGTTGTTCTTCTCTGTTTGGCCTGGTGAGGCCACCTCTGGAGTATTACATGCAGTTTTGGAACCCCGGTAGAGGAAGGATGTGGAAGTGCTGAAGCAGGTTCAGTGGAGGGGAACAAAAATGATTAAGGAGCTGAAGCCCATGAGCTATGAGGAGAGGCTGAGGGATTTGGGCTTATTTAGTTTGCAGAAGAAAAGACTGAGGCTTGATTTAATAGCAGCCTTCAACTTCCTGAACAGGAGCTCTACAGAGGATGGAGAAAAACTGTTCTCAGTGGTGACAGATGGCAGAACAAGGAACAATGGTCTGAAGTTACAAAAGGAGAGGAGTAGGCTGGATATCAGGAAAAACTACTTCACCAGTAGGGTGGTGAAGTACTGGAATGCATTGCCTAGAGAGGTGATGGAATCTCCATCCCTAGAGGTTTTTAAGTCCCGGCTTGACAAAGTCCTGGCTGGGATGACTTAGTTGGGGTTGGTCCTGCTTGAAGCAGGGGGCTGGACTCAATGACCTCTTGAGGTCCCTTCCAGGCCTATGATTCTATGAATAGTAATATGCTGTAACCTACTTACACCAACCATGCATCTTTCTATTGCTCTGTGGGTGGTTTGCAGCTTTAATTCTTCTGTAAGCATTATGTTCCATGTTTTGCAGCAATACAGCATTACCAAAAGCATAGTGGTGTTAAAGAGATGGGCTTTTGCAGTAGCAGAAAGTTTGGAGTTTACAAAGACACTGCGCAGATTCCCAAAGGCAATCCAACCTGACCTCCTCCTGTTCAACTCCAGGCCTAACTCATTGTCCATCAATGGACTGTCCATCCAGCAGTATGACTAACTCTGAACAATATATGACTTTCCTCTACTTTGCTTTTCCAGTGTGGATGCTCACACCAATCTCCTTCATGTCCTTACCAATGTCTTACTTCTTTCCTCTTATCAATGTCATAGGGGAGGATTTGCAATGTTTCAGGTTTCAACATAATTAGAATGACGTTACCTGTGAAAAAGAGCATCTGAAGAATCTTGCTATCAATCAGAAATCCTTCTTTCACTTTGATTCTCCGTAGGACATCTTCCACGATGCTGGTGAACAACTTTGGTAAATAAACTTCCCCATTTTACACCTGGCTTAACTTTGATGCTCAAGGGATCATCAAAAAGCATGATTTCCACAGCAGCATCCATCACAGAGTCTTGAATTATTTTAATATATACTGAGTAGATGTCCTGCCAAAGGAGAACATTTAGACCTCCATTTTTTTCCACCAAGTCAAAGACTATTTTTAAAGTCAATGAACAGCAAGCACAGTGGGATCTTGACCTAGCTACACTTTTCAGTCATCTGTGTGACGACAAAAATGTGGTCTACCGTGCAGAATCCCCTGTGAAAACCTGCCTGTTCCCTTCTCATGTTTTCCTCAAGGATACCCTTGAAATGGGCATAGATCATTCTCATAAACACCTTATAAAGATAGGAAAGTGAGCAGATCGGTCAATAGTTCTGAATGTCTTCTCACCTTTTTTGGCAGAAGAACAGTTCACTATCCAATCTTTTGGAATTCTCTCCTCTTTAATGTATCTTAAGAATCTCCCACTAAGTGCTTTTAGAAGCACAAACCATCCACTGGTGGCCAACCTGCTGATGATGAACCTCACCATACTTTTCTAGGCTAGTCATTGGATAGTGGGGACACTGTCCACCACCAGGACTGCACTGGAAACCTTTTCAGCTTGGTAGAGACTACTAGAGCTTATGTGCCACTTGCATAGCCTTCAAGAGCTCAGGGTCACCTCCACACCATGATGAACAACAGAGTACGACTTTGTAGAGGAAGTCATGGCAAAATGCAAGGATGCATCACAAGTTATCCCAAGTCACTAGGGTTGTATTTACAACAGTAACCTAATGTGAGTACATGGCAGGATAGGCTGTGACACAAAGACAGACAGGAGAAGGACATTGATAATACAGGTAGAGAATTTAGATTGACCTTAGTCACTTGTTCCATCTTTGACAATGTTGGAATTTCACGTTAACATCTTACGTTGAATATATGCTGCTCCAATTGCTGTTATTATGAAGGAGGGACAAATCTGCTTATTTTAAGACATAAAGGAGATGAAGGCAAGAATGCCAACGTTCACCAATTTTATTTAATACTGTTCTTGACCCAAAACAACAAGACAAAAGCCGTGTCTACATGAATGAACTGACAGCTGCACAGCTGTACCAGTGCAACTGCACTGCTGTAAGAGAGCTCACATACCCATTTTTTTCAAACAGGAGAGTGTTCTCCCACTGACGTAATAAAACCACTTCAATGAGTGCTGGTAGGTGTGTTGGTGGGAGAAATTCGCCTGTGAACACAAGCTGTCAAACTTGTGTCTCTCAAGGGAGTGGTTTTCTTCACACCCTGAATGACATAAGCTTTATTGGCATAAGTAATAGTGTAGGCAAATTCTAAGGCCCTAATTCAGGAAGGCACGTAGTCCTGTTGAAGTCAGTAAGACTGCTCACATAAAGTTGAGCACATACTTCTTGAACTGGGACTTTAATGAAGTCATCAAGGGTCACTAGTTTGCCGAGCTCCTAGTTTGCTTTTGTTCTTCGTACAGCTGATATGCTCCTATAACAAGGAGGTTCAGTTAAACATTTTACTAACACACTGGGGCAAAACATCTCTGGAAAAACATCTCTGGATTTAAAATAAAGACAAATAAATGCTCAGTATGAATAGGGGGGAAAGGTAAAGAAAGCAATTAGTCACGGCCTTTTTCAGGGTGCACCTCCACAGCAGGTGAGAGAGAGGCTTCCAGATTGGGCAGAAACCAGCATACAAACCTGTTCAAGCTCATGCCTCAAAATAGCTTCCTGTCATCAGCAGCATGGTTTCAAGCTATTAAGAACACCATATGCCATGCTAACACAGCTGCAAAATGAAGGACATTAAATCAGTGGTGTCAGCTTGCCGCTTAAGTCCCTAGCCCTGGAATTGGTGGGGCTGTATTTGCATGGGAGTGGATTTGCGCAGCTAACCTGATCCATCATCCACAGCCTGTGCTGCTATGGTCACTCTGATTTATCCAAGCTGGGAATCACCTTCCCAGATACTGTGTAGATACACCCTAATAGTACCAAAAAAAAAAAAAAAAAGCTATACAGGTCTTATTTAAAGTTTATTGACTTAAGTCTTTCAATTGACCTCATAAATTTTGGGTCAGGCTCTAAGTAATTAGATACCAGTGGAGAACATATTTACCATAAACATCTTACTGGAGCAAATTATGAAGAATTTTTTTAAATGGCTTATTCTGTTAGTGTGAAATTCACACGAATGCAAAGGGCCAGCACAGAGCTAAGGCTCTGCTAAATCAGCTCACACATATTCCAGACAAGCTCACAAAATAAAGTGGATTTGCCCTTTGTACAGGACTATATTGTATCCTTCATTTGGCAATTTGGAAGAATTATAGTAGTGAAAATGGTGAAATAGCAAACAGTGATAGCCCTCTTCAGAATTAAAGCTGCAATATAATCTTCACCTGTAATGGTAACAGACCAAAGTTAAATTGGACCTTTATGTTAAAATTAAGAGGAAAAAAATGATCTGATCTTATCCAAAATGTGCTCTTTGGCCTCCCCGCCCAATATCCTTGACAAAGTGGTACAACAGCCCTGGTAATGGTAGCCGAATGCATGCTTCTGGGGGGTTCCTCATTTTGAAGGACACCATTCCTCTTTGTCCTAAAGTTATGTATGTTCCACACAAATTTGGCATCCTCTCCACTTCTGTTTTCATCAGAAATAAAGAACTGTGACTCTAAGGCTATTGGAAGACTGAGTTATACTCACAACATTTTAAGTGTTCTAATGTTCTTCATTTTGGGACTTTGTTAGCATGACACATAGGCTACCTCTACATGAGCCCCAAACTTCGAAATGGCCACGCAAATGGCCATTTCGAAGTTTACTAATGAAGCACTGAAATGCACATTCAGTGCTTCATTAGCATGTGGGCGGCAGCGGCACTTCGAAATTGACGTGGCTTGCCGCCGCGCATCTCGTCCAGACGGGGCTCCTTTTTGAAAGGACCCTGCCTACTTCGAAGTCCCCTTATTCCCATCAGCTCATGGGAATAAGGGAACTTCGAAGCAGGCGGGGTCCTTTCGAAAAGGAGCCCCGTCGGCATGAGCCGTGCGGTGGTGAGCCATGTCAATTTCGAAGTGCTGCTGCCTCCCGAATGCTAATGAAGCGCTGAATATGCATTTCAGCGCTTCATTAGTAAACTTCGAAATGGCCATTTGCGTTGCCATTTCGAAGTTTGGGGCTCGTGTGGACACGGCCATAGTGTCTTTAATAGCTTGAAACCTATGTCCAAATGCAGAGGCATAAAACGCTATCAAAAATGACAATATCTCCAAGATGATAGACAGAAACTAGAAAAAAGGCACCAGAGGAACAACTTTTTGCAATGGTTTCTGTAACTGTTGGATTAAGATTTGTTCCTTTCCTAGAAAACCTCAAAAATCAGAAGAACAAACTTCAACTATTTGATAAAGATCAATTTGCTACTTTGCAACAGATGAAAAATATCAAAGAAATTGAACTAGATCAGTTTCAATTTTACAAATAAAAGAGTCTGCTAGAAAATCACATTGAAAGACCCAGTTCAGAGAACATTAAAAATGTGAACAAAGTTTGTGTAACAATTTACTGACCACGGTCCCAACGCTGCAAAGAGATGTAGCACATGGAAATTTTACTTATCCAAGGAGTTCCATTGAATTCAGTGAAACTTGGTAAGATTTGGGTCAAAAAGGGTGTAACAGGTGTGGCAAGACAGAAAGCATTTTCATTTCATCAAACATTTCCTATGTCCAATGTGGAATGAAAATTAAATCTTTCAAAGTTAGAGATTAGTTAAAGTAACAATGCCTTATGTGCTCTACTGTTGTCGCTCTATCAAAATGAATGGAATTATACCAGCAGAATCCAACCTGCTGAATCCATAAGAAAAATATCTGTACAGTGCAAAAACCTGGACTCCCTTTTCTTGTTAAAATAAACAACACAATGTTTCCCCAGTACAGGATGCTCTAAGGTCTGTATGTATGTATGTTCTTTGCCAATTCAGATTATTTTAACAGGATTCAGTACGTTTTACCTTGAAAAATGCAGCCGATTGGAAATTAGTACTATTGTCCTGTTTCAGCAAGGTACTTGACCCTGTGACTTGAAGATAATGAGATTGCTGTGACAGTTTTGTTCACCATTTTTATAAGACTCTGATAAATTTTGCACAAAGTATATCTTATGAGGTTTCATTTGAAAACTCAACCTTCTAAGCATTATTGTCCTTTTGAGTTATGTGTAGCCACGTTGTCTATGAAGTTATAAGATTCTACTAGATGAATGTTCCTTAAGCATGCTGTAATTATGGATAATACCAGTTTTTCAAAGACAAAGACATATTGGTTCCAGCTGGTAAAACAGTCATCAAAATACTTAGGTCCAGCTGAAGGAAGGTATAAACAAAAAATTCACATTTATCACAGGGACTGTGCAAATCTCACATTCTATGACTGTGACCTAATGGGGAAGGGTCCCAGGCTGAAAGGAGAACTTGTGCTACACAGTGAGCAGACTGGGCAGTACAAGGTGCACATTTCTGCGGGAAAAGTCTGGTATTAGAGAACATGTTTGTGTTGCTCTGGAGCTTAATCCATGTGAGACTAGCTAGTAGCACTCAGTATGGTAAAACTAGGAGTAAGTTACAAACTGAACGCTGTGTCTTATCTGATCTCATGGTAACGCAGTGTAAGAGACTCCCATGGTGGGAGAAGTAGAGGACACAGTTGTTCAATGGACCAGATTGTACCCAGGAGAATGTCACTACACACACACTTAAAGTTGTACACATCTTGCTGAATCAAAGGCTATATTATAAAACAACAATGAATTAGGCTACAGAGTATTTCACTGGCTGTTTATGCATTTTTTCGTTTTTGAAATGTTTATGTTTATGTATTTTTCTTTCACATGGTCACTTATTAAAGTTAACTTAATTTTTCCACAGAATTGATCAGTAGTCTTACCTATCTAATGCCATACCCCTCTTCTGCTTTTTGGCTAAAGGAGACATTTCTGATGTTTGGACTAGCTCAGTAGTCTAGCTGATGAAGTGACCACTGCAGTCAATTCAAAGCTCTTGATCAATGTAAACTGGCACTGAGTCAGAACCAAATAAAATAATCTGTCATAAAATTACTTGAGAAGGTAACAACAAAGGATAGTAATTGGGTCAAATGAAGAAAGGTGAATTGCTTAGTATGTGTTAGGAAGAGATCAGCAAGATTAAATGGGAAAGTCTATGAAACAGCAGTCCATTCACTTGTAATGTATGGTGCTGAGCATTGGGCAACAGGAAGAGAAAGGAGTTAAGGATCTGCTCCACAGAAAAGCTAATGTTGAGAGGGAGGAGTAGGGTAAACAAGAAAGGCCACTTATGGACCATGTTTGATACTTCCCCAAAAGTGCTACACGACTGCTGTTTTGTTTTGTTACCCGTACATTCAAAAATGAGGGAGTGCAGGATCAGGCAGTCGGTCATGTTGTAATATTGGAGGTTTTTCAGGGCACAGCTGAGAGGGCCAAATCAGGGCAAATTGTTTAAAGTAGGGCTACATACAGTCCAAGACTGTCACGCAGAGCAATTCTGTTGCCACACTGATTAGCAAGATGTCACACAAGTAATTCCCTCAAACACTCCAGCTTCCCTGGTGCCACAACCATACCCTGCTTACACAGGTGAGAGGTTATATAAACCAATCTCACCAAATCCGAACAGCTTCTTCAAGTCCCAACAGACCAGCCACATTCATAGGTCAAAGTGTATGTTAGATCTTCCCCAAAAGAGCACACTGTGCCAACCCTTTAGAATCTAAAATCTAAAGGTTTAGTAATGAAAAGAAAGAAGAGGTCAAGAGTAAAGTTGTTAAAACAACCAAATTTCATACATCAATCACAAAGTTCTTGATGCAGGCTTGCAGCAATGGTAGAGTAGGATGCTATCTTAAAAGTCTCTGGAGTACATCCTTTGTTAGCATGGGTCAGCGATAGTTCTGGGCTCAGTTCATAGCAGAGTTGCTCCTGAAGTGATGATCTGGATTGAAAACCAAAATGGAGGAACTCTTAGGGTCCTCTTACACCCTTGCCCATGTGGAAGAAAATCCATTGTTTTTCTCTGTTTGAAAGCATGCCCAAAAGGGAGCCTGTCACATGAGCAGTTCACCTGTCCATGTCATTTTTGGGCAATCCGCCATTGCCTGTCTTGGTTCACACATCCACTGCCAGATTCCTCAGGTGTGGATTGGAATCTGATAAGGCCCTTTCTCTGTTAAGTATGGCTTCACCTGACTAGGAACCCTCTCACAACAGGTTGCCATGCCTCCTATTGCAGACTCCCAGAAACTAAAATTTCAAATACAAGCACAGAGCCAATGCTCATGGCTCCCCATATAAAAATGATACAAATATATAAACAGCATAATGAGATTTCATGACTCTGCAGCTTTCAGTAGACACCTCACTTGGCCTACTTGGTGCAAGTTTTTGTGCACAACTAGGTCAGTGGTTGCAATAATGTTTTGCCCATTCATCTTAAAACCCAATAACAGCACACATGTAAAGCACAGTTCTGACAATGAGGTGAGAAAGAGAACCCTAAAGATCATATTTTAAGGAAAAAAAAACAGAGAGGCCATCGGAAGAAGTAGTGGTGGAATGACATAAATAAGGCATTTTAGCACATGGCGTGACAGAGGATATGGCTAGCGCCCTGCTCAGATATAAAAATGTGGATCCACAGCCAATCCACATCTGCTGGAAACAACATGCATCTCATCTGCCACCTATTCCCCTCCTTACGTGTACATCTGCAGTTGCACCTTGACAGCTAACAGTCTCTCGGGGGAGCATCTGTATGGATGGGTAGGTGTCCTAGGGGTGTTTATCCTGGTCCCCTCCCCCAGTGCACTCCTACCAGGGAGCAGAGTCAGGGCACTCCTGTGGAGGAGCCTGGTCAGAGTGTTTGTCCTGCCCCATTCCCATCAGGTGCTCCTCCACTGAAGCATCCTAACCCCTCTCCCAAATAAGAGAGCCTGGCTGGGCATAGAAGGACAAGCATCCTGCCCTGACCACACTCCTCCGCAGGAGTGTCCTGCCCCTACTCCCTGGTAAGCACCATACAAAGCTCTTTGTGTGGCACCCAAATCCACTCCAATATCCACAAAAAATGAATGGTGGACAAGGAGCATATATCCGCAGATTTGCAGGGCTCTAAATATGGCATTGAAAAGAGCTCTTTGGTGGAAAACGACTCACGGAGCAAACTCCATTTAAAGGATAACCGAGGAAGAAGCAGCAGCTGATAACAAACATTACCAAATATCCCCTAAGATAATTTCCACAACTACATCTAACAATAATTGTGCAGCACAGAATCACTGCAAATATTTTGCTTTAAATAATTTTGATGATTTATATAGGGGATTTAAATTTTACAGGCAAAGATTTAAAACATAATCGTACATTCATTATCAAGTGATAAGCTACTCCAGCTGTTGTCTTGGATATTTAGGATGTTCAGGCCAGAGAGTTCCCAATTACAAATATATTTTGCAAACCCCAGCGGCTCTTTCCTCAACTGTCCCAGTGCTGCATTCTAGGCTTTTGTGGTTTGACAAAGATGCAGATAACTGATAAGCTACCTCAAACTCATGTTTTGAAGCTATGTATTATAAAATCATTAAGAAAGGGAGTCTAAGCCACACACAGGGCTCCTGCCTACCAAGTGCTGACCACCACCAAATCTCATCTGGAGTTATGGGAAGTCCATGCTTGATAGAATGTTCAGTCCTTGCTAGTTCAAGCCACTCCATTCTCATGGCACTTCTGTGTATGATTCTGCACTCAGACCCATTGCTTGGGTATGGGGAATCAGGGCAATCACCCCAACCCTGCACTTTGGGGGGGGGCATGCTCGGGGGCCTGACCACCCACCAGCGGTTCCCCCCTCCAGAATATCTCCCTGCTCCCACACCTTCTGCCCAGCAGCCCCTCCAGTCATCACCTTCCCCATCCCTCTCAGCGCCCACCACTGTGGACCAGCTGTTTTGTGTCATCAAGAGGCACCTGGGGGGAGGAGAAAGGAGCAATGGCACAGAGCACTCGAGAGAAGGCGTAACTGAATAGGGGAGAGGCCAGACAAGGTGCAAAGAGATGGGGAAGGGGCAGAGCAGGGGTAGAAAGAGGCAAGGTGAGGCCTCAGGCGAAGAGGTGGCGGAGGCTGGGCAGTGCCAAGGGGAGCACCCTCGACAGATTAGAAATTCAGCACCTACGTGCCAGGCCCTGCACCCCTTAGAGACAGTCCTGCCTACCCTCCAGCGATTGCATCCCTCGCTCACTTGCATGTAGTGACCTTCGCTTTTGTCAGGACTGCCATGTCTCTTGTCGTTCAAAAGACAATGCGCCTGTGATGGTATAACAGTATCGTCTGTGTCCTCCTGCACCTCCCTTTCCTGACTGTTAAATCCAAAATGGACTTGTGTAAGAGTCCAGCATGCATCATGACAATCAGGCCCATCTCCCATAATCACCTGCTTTTCTTCATTCAACAATTTTCCCCAGTTAACACTACTTTCTCTAAGTTGGTTTTTCCTAGAGGAATACGTCCTTCATCACACATTTCTCTGATAGACCCAGTAGTAGCTGCTTTTGGGAAGCTGAATCAGAAAACATATAAATTATGATGATGGTCTCTTTGAGGCCATCATTACAATGATGTAGGAGTTAGAGCAGTCTGAATTTACAATATATTTGGGTTTCCTGCCTATGATGCAGAAAAGAACATCAAAAAATATGCTTTGCAGAGTGATCCCAGACAATGAACTGTGGCATGAATTGGGCATTTTGTTGTATTTGGAAAAAATAATTTAAAAATATAAATAAAAATAAAAGAGGTGGCGAGAATGTTTGTCCCCCGTGAGTCAGACTCTGAATAGCATGCGATAATATCCCAGCTGTGGATGCCTCTGTTCCAGAAATAATATGCCTCAGAAAGGACAACATGAATTTAATAGCAGCCTTCACAACAGAGCCACTGTCTATTTGCAAAATAATAAAAGCTACAAATATTTACTATTAGTTTGCTATAGTGGGTAATCTACAGTACTTCAATAGCACTATTCATGGTAGTAACAAGCTACGCCCAGAAGCAAGTGTTTGCAGAACACATCTCTAAATCAATTAAAATGAGCAAATACAAGGAAAAATCAAAGCAATAGCAATCAAGTGATGACTGGTGCCTCAATAGCAGGCTTACTAATACACAAACGGTGAAGGTTGCCCAGACCGGAAGGTGAATATTTGGGCACAAAAATGACCACAAAATTAGTGCTCTAATTTCAGAAGCCCCAGAAATCGGATTAAAGACAGAGTAACAGCAAATTAGCAATTTGCACAATTCCAAGGAGGTAACACTCAATTACTACTATGATACTGTGTTGTACCTCCCTAGATGAGAAAAACAAGCAGAAACATCTATGTGAAGAAAAACAAAACAAAAATCAATAAAACTGTAAAGAAATTCAAGTCCACATGACAAAGTATTATCTATAATTATTTAGCTCAGCCAGCCTTTTACTATTTAGGATTAGTATGCCAAATATCCTACAACTCTTTCAGATAGAGGGCTCTTATTAATGGCTGATCCAGCTTGGACGAGTGAATTCAAAAAGATACAGAGTGTTATGTTGACATAACTGTACTGCATATAATTATCCATAGCAAGTTCTACATGACAAAGTGAACGAAGTGTAAACTAGCCTATCAGATCAAATGCATTCACATCTCACATAGAACAATGAAGGCTTTCAAAAGCCTTACATGAGTGAAGTATTTATGTAACTATTTTACAACGTATAAAGTTAATTACTCAACTGTTTAGTGACTGTAATCTAAGAATACTGGTATCCATTCCTCTGCTCTCCCCACTAGACAACTTATTTCTCTTGTTGCAGGATACAGATACAGTGCATGTTACAAGTCTCTCTCTGCTGCATGCTGGCCACTAAAACACAACTGTTCAACTTTCCAAATTTGTACAATATGTGTACATCAAAATGAGTACTCCAGAAAAACAAAAACAATCTCATTACTTTGAAGCATGAGTATTCTTGTCCTGATACACCATTCCTAACAAACACTTTGGTATTATTCCTTAATAAAAATGGGATCTTAAAAATTACGATAAGGATTTCAGTCAGGCTTTTACATTTACTTTATACAAGGGCCAGCTTCTCAGCTGGCATAAACAATCTCTCCCATTTGAAGTCAAGAACACAAGGGCATTTTATGCCTGTTGAGGATCTGTCCCTGGGTGTATCAAAGCACCTATAAGACATCATTGTGGCAAAACAGATATTCTGGAGGAAGGGATTTTTGTTTCTTCAAGATCATAAAAGCAAAATCTTTAGTAAGCACATGAAATGTATACCAAGTATCCCTGCCATTGTCGCTGTTGTGACATACTCACTATTTCTTACTTTGAAAACTGTCAGTCAGTATTTCACATCTCTAATGTTGCCCAGTGAAGGAATTACTCACTCATCACACACATGCAAGGCAGGCATGACACTAGCTAACGTGGGAGGTGAGGAGAGACACCAACATAATGACTATCTATCAAAACTTTCATTTAAAACCATAGCTTGGAACATATAAGATCCCTTTTAAGGGGCAGATTCCGACAGCCTTATTCATGCTTGCTTTGTGGGATGACCCACGGACATTGTTGGGGCTTCTTTTCTAATAAAGAATTGCTCAAAATGAGCAACTGTAATCTAAATTTGGAGCTAAGCCAACCATATATACGTGCATAAAAGAAAGGTGGGTGAAGAGTAGAGCTGCATACGCACATGGAGATAATACCCGACAGTGTATGTGCAGACATTGCGCGCGCACACACACACACACACGCACACACACACACTTTTATTATTCAATTTTCTTCTTGACAAGAGCGATAAAAGAAGATGACAATACCTTGTTCTTGAGCTCTGAAAGGTGCATTCCCTCCTGAGATCCAATATTCCCCTTTATGTCAACGTCAGGATCAAAGCAATCTTCCAGCACCCATAAATCCTCAGCAGATTCTGTGTTGCTTAATGTGTCCCAAGTTTTAGAACTCAGGGGGAGGGTGTTTATCTGTAAAAATAATCACGCTCTCCTCCCCTTTCTGAGTTCTTAGACTAATGGAAGAACATGTTGCACTATTTCCTCTCTCTCTCTCTCTCTCTCTCTCTCTCTCTCTCTCATGTGGTGCTGCTGTATCAAATAGATCTTATCACATGAAACGCTCATCTTCTAGAGCATCCAACCCCCCCTTTCCACCAGCAACACCCTTTGACCCCATTCTTCCCCAATCAGCTTGCTAAAGGGCCAGTGTGACATCTTCACAAAAAAAGAACCCTTCTACACTTATGAATGAATGAGGAGTGTGACTCAAAGACTTGCAGGAGCTGATCGAACTAGATAGAACAGCAACAGCAAAATCACATGCTGGGAATGACAAAGTCCCTCCTTTATAAATCAGAGACCATAATCCTACAAAAACTAAGAACACTTTTAAAGTTTAAAGATTAAAGATTTTTCTCCTCAACGTGTAACACGTACCCCAATGGCTGGAAAACAGCCTAAATCCTAAGAGGCTTTTCATTGTTATTATTAATAGAAATATCTGTTGTTCTTTTGTTTCACTGATGTTTTCTCCTTCCACTGATTTGCAAATTTGTGCAGAGCTTTAAAATTCAGGACTCAGCCCTCTGCACATGTACACATGGTTCTTTGTGTAGACTAATGGAGCAATGATTATTTATAGCAGTGAGGACCTGGCCCTCATAAACCACTAAAGAAAATTTTAAAATGAAGTATCTGTGAAAGAAATGTAAAATCATGAAATTTCAGTGTCAACTCCAGGCTTCCATCAGAACAGAGATGGATTTTTCAGGAGTCTGCATAGCCCAACCTGCAAAATCACATCACTTTAGCCACTGTGAGTTCACGTCTAAAAACAGCAAATTGTCTGTGATCCAGTATGAAGAACCTGACTCTACATACAGGAAGGATAATAACCACAAGAAATATTTCCGTATGCAATGTAACCTTGGACTAATTATGTCACCTGTCAGCAAGAAGATAGGAATTAAGATACTGCAGAAGTAACAGAGTTTTTCATGAAATACAAACTCAGTGTGTTGATTTACACTGCTGTCCATTTTTCCTATTTCTGTATCATACAGGCTTTTTCTTTTTTCCCTTGTTTTTGAAAAGAAAACTCATATTTCGTGAGCCCCTTGCTCATCTGATCTGATGTAGGAAAGGCTGTATCATGTAGGCAGGAAGATACAAAGCCTGGAAGATGAAAAGGAAGAACAAAGCTGGCAAATGATGTTCTGACATTAGGACAGCTGCTCTTCTTAGCCTGCAGCAGAGATGGAGAGTAGATTTCGGTTCTGGATGGTATTTCTTGATGGCTAAATAATCAGAGAAATAAAAAAGGGGCGTGTTTAAGACAATATCATCAGAAAAACAAGACAACTGAAATAGGAAAGTATGCCCTGAGGATGTCATACACCTTACACAGCACTGAAAGTTTAACACTAAAGCTGCGTCCACATTAGCCGGCTATTTCGAAATAGCCGTGCCAACTTCAAAATAGTGCCCGCCGCATCTACACGTGCCAAGCGTTATTTCGAAGTTGAAATCGACGCAAGGTGGGGAGACATCGAAGTCGCTATCCTCATCAGGAGATGGGAATAGCACCCTACTTCGATGTTGAACGGCGAAGGAGGGCACGTGTAGACGATCCGTGTCCCACAACATCAAAATAGCGGGGTCCTCCATGGTGGCCATCAGCTGAGGGGTTGAGAGACGCTCTCTCCAGCCCCTGAGCTCTATGGTCACCGTGTGCAACAGCCCCTTAAAGCTCCCTGCCCCCTGAGTTCCTGTGCAGGAAGCTGAGAGCACGTGCAGGCATCAGCACAGCCACATGCACAGCCTGCATGTCCTCCCAGAGCCCCAACCCACCACCCAGCACCCATGGCATCCAGCCAGCCCCCCAAGCGCCCACAGGGCACCCCCCCCAAGGGGACCCGGGGCTCACAGCCTGCCAGCCAGTGAGGGAAGAGGCAGAGGGGCCCCTCCTGGATGGAGGCCGAGATCCGGGACCTGCTGGGGCTCTGGGGCAAGGAGGAGGTGCTCCAGGTCATGGGGAGCAAGAGGCGGAATGCGGATGCATTCGCTCGGCTGGCCGAGGGCCTGGCTGCCCGGGGTCACCCTGCCCGCACTCCTGACCATGTCAGGAGTAAGGTGAAGGAGCTGCGGTAGGGTTACGCCTGGGCCCAGGACACGGCCAGCTGATCTGGGGCCGCCCCCGCCACTTGCCCCTTTTACATGGAGCTCAGGGCCATCCTGGGCCCCCGGTACACTTCCTCCCCCCAGCCACCCTTGACACCTTGGGCAATGAGCCCCAGCAGGCCCCGGAGATGGAGTCCACCCCAGAGGCCAGCCCTGTACCCCAGGGACTCCCCCAGAAGCCCACCCCTGGGACACTGGAGGAGGAGGAGGAGTCCTCCAGCAACGGGGGCCTCCAAATCACCCTCCTCTCCCGCAGCTCCAGCAGGGCATCCACCTGATGGATGTCCCCTGACCGTGGGAGCGGACCATCAGGTATGTACCCCACTGGTGCACAGCCCTGTGGTTAAGGGGCGGGGACAAGAGACATGACCAGGGCCCTCCACACACCCAGATGACCATGGCCCCGAGGACAGCAGTGGCATGTCCCTCAGAAGAGTCCATCAGCCCCTGCCCCCCAGCAGGACAGCGCCATGCACCATCCCTAGGGATGGGAGGGAGCGGAACCTAGGGTCCCCCGTGGGGGGGCGTTGGACACCCATCATCATCATCAGCATCTCCGGGGGACGGTGATGGGGAACCAGCAGCAGAGGGGTCGGGGGACAAGGGCCACGGGTCAGGGCCCAGACTAAAGGCTGTCTCCACTCTTCTTCCACCCCTCTGTTACACAGCTGCACCATCGGAGGGCCCAGAGAGCACCGGCACAGCATCAGTGGTCCCGAACAGCCCACCGGGACCATCCCACCAGGCCAGTCCCTCGGCGGAGCACGGACCATCCCCAGGATAAGCCCGACAGCAGCGGAGCTGTCCGCGGGTGTCCACGGACCCCCAGCTGCTCACCACCCTCCAGTGTCAGCTGGAGGTGTCCAAGCGGTGCCTGCAGGTGGAGGAGCGGCAGCTAAATCTCCAGGAGCGAGTGCTGGCCTGGAGCCAGGAGGCTTGGGGGAACTTCATGCGCACCTTTCAGGACATGGCGCGGCACTTGGCCCCCACCGCCGCTCAACCCGCTGCTCCACCTGCCACTCTGCCTGCCATCCCTCCACCATCCGCTGTCCTGGGGCCTGCCGCTGAGGGGAACCATGGGCCTCTGGACACCGCCCGGCCCCATCTGCTGGTTCGCCCGGGCCCCACCCAGCCTCGACAGGGCCTCCGGCTGAGACGTGGGTTGCACCCTCCCCCACACCAGGCGGAGGACAATAGGGGGTGTGTTGCCAAGGACATTGCCCCCCAAGGCCCCCTCCTTTGGACATATTCCCCCCATCCTTGTAAATAGCTTTTGTTCTACCCCTGTTTTGTACCTGTCCCCCCATGTACATAGTTCCCCCCTTCTTCTTTTAATAATTAGCACAGGTTGCACGGTTTTGTTTAAAAAAAAAATCCATTTATTGCACAGAAGTGGGGGGGGGTGTGCTCTCGGGTTCTCTGTGGTGTGGGCGTGGGGGCAGGGAGTATTGTGGAGGATGAGGGGTGCAGTGGGTGGCTCACCCGCAGCTGGCCCTGCCAGCGTTCACCCCGCAGCCTGGTCAAAATGGGCCCGCAGGGCCTCTCGGACACAGATCCCCTCAGGGTCGACCTGGTGACTGGGGGCAGCGGGTGGCTGGATGTTGGCCCTGCCAGCCTCTGCAGACCAGCCCTGGAAGAAGGCTTCTCCCTTGCTCTCCACCAGGTTGTGGAGTGCTCTGCACGTGCCCACAACCTGGGGGATGTTGGTGAGGCCTCCATCCAGGAGGGTGAGGAGACACCTCCAGCGCCCTTGGAGGCGGCCAAAAGTGCACTCGACCACCTGGCACGCATGGTTCAAGCGCATGTTGAACCACTCCTGGCTGGCTGTGACATGGCCCATGTAGGGGTGCATGAGCCAGGGCCAGAGGGGGTACGCCGCATCTGCGATGAGGCAGAGGGGCATGGTGGTGTCCCCCACAGGGATCTCCCACTGGGGGATGTAGGTCCCCGCCTCCAGTGAGCGGCACAGGCCCGAATTTCTGAACACCCGGGCGTCGTGGGTGCTGCCAGGCCAGCCAACATAAATGTCCAAGAGGTGGCCCCGGCTGTCCACCAAGGCCTGGAGGACCACGGAATGGTATCCCTTCCTATTGAGGAAGCGTCCTCCGCTGTGCTCTGGGGCACAGATGGGGATATGGGTCCCATCCAGAGCCCCAAAGCAATTTGGGAAGCCCAGGCTGGCAAACCCCGCGATGGCAGCTTCTGGGTCCCCAAGCCACACGAGCCTGTGGAGGAGCAGGGCATTGATTGTGCGGACGACCTGCAGGGGAAGGACATGAGACAGCACCGGTGAGGGGTGTGCAGGGTGTGTCTGGCCCTCCCCCCGGGCTCCCCCACCTCCCCCCCGGGCTCCCCCCGTCCACGTGGGTCCTCTTACCTCCATGAGGACAGCCCTGACGGTGGCCTTGCCCACGCCAAACTGCTGCCCTATGGATCAGTACCTGTCTGGAGTGGCCAGCTTCCAGACAGTGATGCCGACCCGCTTCTCTACGGTGAGGGCACGTCGCATGGGGGTGTCCTGGTGCCATAAGGCAGGGGTGAGCCGCTGGCAGAGCTCCAGGAATGTCTGCCGGCTCATTTGGAAGTTCCAGAGCCAGCGGTTGTCCCACTCACCGAGCACCAGCCGTTCCCACCAGTCCATGCTCATGGGGTATCTCCACAGCCAGCGGTGTGTGCGGCAGGGGGGGCTGGGAGGGCAGCAAGGTCTGGGGCTGCTTCCTCCTTCCCTGGGGGCAGCTCATCTTCCTCAAATAAAAGATGGTCAGCTGCCTCCTGCATGGCACTGAGCAGGGCAGCCACTGGTCCTCCAGGGGCAGGTGTGTGGGTCTCTGGCTGCTGCTGCTGCTGCTGCTGGGGGTCCATGGTGCTTCACGGGGTGTGCGTGCCTGTGGCTCTGCAGACCGCATGCTGTGCAGGCTGAATGTGTCTGGGAAGGGTCCTTTAAGGGAGTGGCTAGCTGTTGCCCTGAAAGTGCTAGTCCGCCCTGTGACCCTGTCTGCAGCCGTTCCTGGCACCCTGATTTCGATTTGGGCCACTTTTGTGTGTAGATACTCCCCTGCGGTGCCTATTTCGATGTAGTGCTGTCCAACATTGACATTGAACGTCGACGGCACCAGTCCTGGAGGATGTGTGGACGCTATTCGTCAAAATAGCTTATTTTGATTTCACTACATCGAAATAAGCTATGTCGATGTAGCATCCCAGTGTAGATGTAGCTTAAGACACTGCTTTTCAGCTGTAGAATTTGTATTGTTTTACAGAAAAAGATATCCTTATCCCTATATTTACAGGTATAGAAACTGAAGCACACAGGCACCAACCTTTTCAAAAAGAGCCACTAAGTCTGAATGCCATTAGCCAGCTTCAGACTCCTTAAGTCAGTGGTTCCCAAACTTTTAGGCATTGACTCCTTTTTGATGTTTGAGAAACCTTCACGCCCCCCCCCACCTCTTCTTCACCACAATCCAATTCCCCCTTTTAAGAAAAAATGCAGTTTGTAATTTAAAATTAAAAATAAATGCAACGACTCACTATAAAATTTTATTTAAAATTAAAACTAAGCACAAATAGATTTCCCTGGCCCAAAAATTTAATAAAAATGTAATTTAACAGCAGAAACAAAATTAAATTAATGTAAAGGATGATGTTGCGTTTTCTTCATGAGTTGGGAAATCCTCCATTTGAAAGATGAAAGTGCACACCACTAATCTTTTCGACATCCAATTGATTTCTTTGTTTCATTTTTAATGTGACTAAACTTGAGAAGCTTTTCTCACAGGGGTATGTTGATGAAAATGGAAGAATAATACATAGTGCTTCTTCTCCAACTTTTGAGTACATTGGGAAATGTTTAATCTAAAATTCCTCCAAGCCTGAGTTTTTGAAATTACCTTTCTCACTTGACTCATTTTATTTCAAATGCTTGTTCTTGCAACACTTCTGCCAATGAATCGACATCAACATTGAATGGGTTGTGTACTAATCTGTGAATAGAGTTGCCATAACAGTTGTCTGGAAGAATAGCAGATGAATTCATCAGCAAAGCAGTCCAGATGAAACACAATTTTGTTCTTTACATCTTCTTTACAAAGTTCATGGAAACCTTCATTTTCAGCAAGTGATGAAAACGTCAGAAAAGACAGAAAGTTAGACATCTGAGTTTGTGTTTGACATTTCCAAAGATTTTTTCTCTGTACTTTGATGTCATTGTGGTGCGCTATAACGTTTACACTGTTGTTTCCTTGCAGCTGCAAATTGAGCTTGTTCAAAGATTCAAGTATCAGAGGGGTAGCCGTGTTAGTCTGGATCTGCAAAAGCAACGAGGGGTCCTGTGGCACCTTACAGACTAACAGAAATGTATGAGCATAAGCTTTCTTGAGCAAAGACCCACTTCGTCAGATGCAGGTAGTGGAAATTTGCAGAGGCAAGTATAAATAAGCAGGCCAGAGCAAGGCTGGAGATAACAAGATTAACTCAGTCAGGGAGGGTAAGGCCTACTACCAGCAGTTGATCTGGAGGTGTGAACACCAAGAGAGGAGAAACTGCTCTTGTATTTAGCAAGCCATTCACATTCTTTGTTTAATCCTGAGCTGAGGGTGTCAAATTTGCAGATGTAATGCAGCTCAGCAGTTTCTCTTTGGAATCTGGTTTTAAAATTTTTTTACTGTAGGATAGCTGCTTTTAAATCTGTTACTGTGTGCCCTGAGAGATTGAAGTGCTCTCCTACAGGCTTTTGTACATTGCCATTTCTGATATCCGACTTGTGTGCATTTATTCTTTTCCATAGGGACTGTCCAGTTTGTCCAATGTATATGGGAGAGGGGCACTGCTGGTACATGATGGCATATATTACATTGGTAGATGTGCAGATGAATGAAGCTGTGATGGTGTGACTGACCTGGTTAGGTCCTGTAATGGCATTGCTGGTGTAGATATGTGGGCAGAGCTGGCACCGAGGTTTGTTGCATGAGTAGGTTCCTGAGTTAGAGTTGCTGTGGTGTGGTGTATAGTTGCTGGTGAGAATTTGCTTTAGGTTGGCAGGTTGCCTGTGGGCAAGGACTGGCCTGCCTCCCAAGGCCTGTGAAAGTTGGGGATCATTGTCCAGGATGGGTTGTAAATCACTGATGGTGCACTGGAGGGGTTTAAGCTGAGAACTGTAGGTGATGGCCAGTGGTGTTCTGTTGGTTTCTTTCTTGGGCTTGTCCTGTAGTAGAAATTTTCTGGCTACATGTCTGGTTCTGTTGATCTGTTGTCTTACTTCCTCGGATGGATATTGTAGTTTCAAGAGTGCTTGGTAAAGATCCTGTAGGTGTTTGTCTCTGTCAGAGGGGTTGGAGCAAATGCGGTTGTATCTTAGTGCTTGGCTGTAGGCAATGGATCATGTGGTGTGTCTGGGATGGAAGCTGGAGGCATGAAGGTAGGCGTAGTGGTCAGTGGGTTTACAGTATAGGGTGGTGTTTATGCAGCTGTCGTGTATTTGCACCATGGTGTCCAGGAAGTATGGTCTCCTGTGTAGACTGGTCCAGGCTGAGGTTGATGGCATCTTCATCATCTGAAACCATGGGAAGGAGACTCTGGAGGAATTCCACCAGGATTTTAACAATGTCCACCCCACCATCAACCTCAATACCTGCCCGAGGAAGTAAGGAAACAGATCAACAGAGCCAGACATGTACCCAGAAGACTCTTACTACAAGATAAGCCCAAGAAAGAAACCAACAGAACACCACTGGCCGTCACCTACAGTCCTCAGCTTAAACCCCTCCAGTGCATCATCAGTGATTTACAAGCCATCCTGGACAATGATCCCCAACTTTCACAGGCCTTAGAAGGCAGACCAGTCCTTGCCCACAGACAACCTGCCAACCTGAAGCAAATTCTCACCAGCAACTATACACCACACCACAGCAACTCCAAAATCCAAGATGTCCAAAATTCACCAAACCCTATTTTAAACATGTTCCAATTGTCCAGCTAACCTGTTCCTCTACCTCAAACTGGCAAAATAGTGGGGTGGTAATGTCTTCCATTGCAAAGTACAAGTCTTGTTTAATTGCTAGAGGGATGGCCACAGAGTTGCCTCACTCAAAGACTGTATTACTCTAAAAACCAAGCACTCCTATAGTAAAGTAAGGACTAACAATTTTCAAATTGTTAGTCTTTAAGGTTCAACAACACCGCCTGCGTTTTTTGTGAAGTTGCAGACGAACATGGTTACCCCTCTATCACACCACAGAGAGCTTTTTTTCAAAGAACTTAACTAAATCCTTTCATGAAATATAGCAAAGACCATTCATTGCCTCAATAGAAGCATTATGTGGTATTTGGAGTTCCACAGATATGACTGATTTAAAGTAAACATCACGCACTAGAGGTAGAAAAGTGCACTATGCAAAAGATGCATGTAAAATATGTTCATTCACAAAGTCACATGAAAAACTGCAATGGCTTGTTGTTTAACACACACCCAACAGCTAGGATTGCGCATACTGATTGTACAATTATACAGTTTCACTACACAGCACGATTATCTTTGGAGCAACAGCCTTATCCACAAACAATCTCACATACATGTCGTCAGTGCTTTTCTTGTGCAGGTACTTGCCAGTACTGAGCACTGGCACCTCAGCAGCCCCAGCCATGGGATTGGATGAAGGAGGAGGAAGGGGAGCCAGCTGAGTACTGGCTCTTTTTTTTTTTAAAGGCACCATGTGTTGCTTTTATTGCAAACCCACCATCTCTCATTCAGAAATATATGCCAGAATTTGTTATACAGCATGCACAGGGTAAGGTCATAGCAACCACAAAATGGTACATCGTGTTGAGTGACAGACAATGACAGCCCTATACTTAGACTGCTCTGTTCTTGGTCTTCTCTGTGCCATATCTTACATCAGGAAAAACCTGTTAACTGGGTCATGAATTCTCCTACTGTCTAATGGTGTTATTTCAGAAAACATTTTAGTCATTAATACTTTATTTTCTCCACACATTAGAAAGGAAAGCTGATTTCCCCGAGGAAGCACTTTGGACATGTTCCCAAGCTGCTCTGCCACTATTTTGGGTGAATCATCCAGGAAAAAGTGTTGTTGATTATTTGCCTGGATGGCCTCTAAGACCTCCTTTCTCTGTCACTTTGGGATGAGGGTTGTATCCTCCAGGGCCACAACTGCCTAAAATAGTTAACTTTATTTACTAAATGCACATCTTATGTACAATACCTGATTTTGCCTTCTCCCCACCTTTATCTTGCAGGGAGAGGGATTTCAGCGAAGTGCTGAACTTGCAAAGCAAAGAAAACACACACTCTCCAGAGGACTTATAGATGATGCTCACCTAAGAGAGTTTTAGTAAAAGCAGGAGAAAATAAGGCTTTGAAGTGCTTAGATTTATAGCGTAATGCACATCTCCCCATGGCTAATATGTGTCTGTCATGGTCTCTGGAATGGCTCAGAACTGTGAAAGCTTTCCTCAGGGCACACTGTCCAAAGCAGGGCAGATATCCCAAGCTTGTGATGTGCTCTATAGATTTCACCCAGCCAGGAACAAATGCAAACTCCTGGATCGCTACACCAGTCTTGTCCTGGAGTCACAAACACCAGCCAAAACTGGACATTGTGATAGAAGGCCACTCAAACCTACATTCACACCATATCAGGCTTCTTCCAGTCCCAAGGGATCAGGCACTTCCCCGAAATCAATGGTACTCCAGCTCTTCCACCAAAGGCAATGCAGGCAGCCAATCCTAAGTAACCTAACTACAGATTTATTAGCTAAGAAACAAAAGAAAGAGAGTTAGGTTGAAGCTGGCAAAATATATGCACAGGTGAATCATAATTTGTAACCCCAAATGGTGGCAGTGATGTGATAAACTGTCAGTTTCCCAGAAGTCTATTCAGGATGTCCAGATTCATAGACTCCTAGGACTGGTAGAGATGCCAGGAGGTCATCGAATCCAGCCCCCTGCCCAAAGCAGGATCAACCCGACCTAAATCATCCCAGTCATGACATTGTCAAGCTGAGACTTAAAAACTCTAGGAATGGGGATTCTAGGTAATGTATTCACATATTCCAATGCTTCACCACCCTCCTAGTGACCCTGGAAAGCCTTGGCAGAAGTTAAGCAGTGTTTCCAGGAAACAATGCTCTTAGAAGCAACTGTGAATGTTGTCAAGAAAATTTATCTCCAGATTCCATTCTGAGGTGACATGTTCCATCACTGTAGTTGACATTCCTATAGTTGCATCCCCATTATTATTGGGTTTTCTGTTTTTGTAATTGTCCTGCACATTTCACAACCACCACCACCCTGGTAAGCTTGTAATTCCAGCATGCAATTTCTATGCTTAGAGATTCTTTGGTAATCTTTGATTCACTTAAGATTCTTCTATATTAGAGTCTATGCTTTAGTGCATGAGTCTCCATGGCCATGTCTACACTAGCCCAAAACTTAGAAAAGGACCCCCATCTGGACGAACCACGCAACAGCGAGACGCGGCTATTTCAAAGTGCTGCAGCCACCCACATGCTAATGAGGAGCTGAATATGTATTTCAGCACTTCACTAGTAATAGTCGAAATGGCCATTTACATGGCCATTTCGAAGTTTTGGGCTAGTGTAGACATAGTCCATGTGAGAGCGAAGTCCAGAGAGATAGCATGACTTTAAAAGGGCTTTTTCACAAATCTGAAAACAGCTAGAAGCCCAATGACATTGGAAGGTGTGGGGAGAGAGAATTTGATCAGGAGCATGTGAGTAATAATTGAAAATTAAGAACACTTTATTAGATACCCAAAATGTCATGATCTGGTCGTGAAGGAAGAAGGCTGTATTGGTTAAACAGCTTGTCTGCATTAGAGTACAGGCAGATGTAAATAATAAAACATGACTAATACAAGAAGCAGGGAGCTAGCAGTCATGAATATCAGTCAGAAGCTAAAATTGTTAATGGAAATACAAGGAGAAATCTATGACCTACAGAGCAAAGGACAATTAAAAGGAGGGTGGTTACTTATATAGGGGTCACAAAGAATCCTAACAAGGCTGCTGGTCATTAGTAGATGAAGATAATACAATGTAGAAAATACAATTGTTCAGTAAATATTTTTGTTAATGTTTGGCGTAAAACTGGAGTTGTAGGTTAACATTCTTGGACTATGTCTACACTTGCATTCCTCTTTCAAAAGCTAAAACTAAAACTAAAAAGGCAGTGTAGACGGGACTTTTTTGAAATTAAAACCCACCTCCAAAAGAACCATTCTTCCTATTTTGTTTCGAAAGAGGAATGCAAGTGTTGACATAGCCTTGAATTTCCTCAAGTATCTCAAAAAGATGTTGAGCTACACTTAGACATGTTCCTATATTTTGTGTGAGCGTTTTAAAAAGTTAGCTCAGGTGATTGCTGGACTGTAAATGTATATTTTTAATACGTCTTGGAACACCAAGGAAGTTCCAAAAAATTAGAAAAAAATGACTAATTTTATGCCAATGTTTCAAAAGAATAAACAGGATGTCCTGGCTCCAACAGGATGTCCTGGCTACCCATGCCAGTAAATAACTCTCTAAATTGAAGTTCTAATTCCAGTGTTTCATAATCCTGAGTAGTGTGAATTAGATCCATTAGATTTAGTGTTGAACTTGTTTCTAAACCTACCTAAACCATAACTGCTATATATCATGTTTTCTAAATTCTCTGAATACGATTTATAATTCAGAAATACACATAAAAGGAATTTTATCAGCCCTATAATGATTGTGAATTTGTTCTCTCACCACGTTTTATTTTTAGACATTTTGTAATTTCTTCTAAATTATATTAGCTTGTGCATCTGTACCTATTAGATGTGAAATGTTCCATTAGTATATCATATAACTATCCAGTCCTCCTTGTAGTTCACAGAGTGACTTTTTCAAAATAACCAAAAACTAATTTTCTTCAACTGTAATGTCAGCTCTTTGTTATTTATTTGATGTCTTCTAATACAGGTTGAATCTCATTAGTCTAGAACCCTCCGGATCTGACCGGTGCTGAATGAGAGAATTTTGCCAGACCATGGGACCATGTCTAGCAGCATAACCAGCACTTGCACTGCTTACTCAGCTCTTAGAAGACATTTCTGGTTAAATTGCAGCTAAATAACAGCACAAAACACTGACAGCCAGGACTGGTGGCTGCAAGCAAACTTTATGGAACCACAGGAAACTTGGCCATACCTGTGATAAGTGGTTTCCTGTCTTACTGATTACATACATGCTGGATTACAGATGTTGCCTGACAAGAGAGTGCCAGACTACAGAGGTTCAACCTGTGCTTGAATTTTGAACTAAACATATATTTTTAAAATTTTTCAGACTTTTGCTAAATGATTCTGTTTCTTGTCATTGTAACACATTTGACCATATGTTGGATGTTGTCTAGGTTGATGCTTCTTTCCAGATCTTCATTTCTTCATATTCTAATACAGGCGTGTCCAACCTGCGGCCCACGGGCTGCATGCGGCCCTGGACAGCTAGTAATGCGGCCCCACAAGATCATAAACTTTAAACATTATTATGCGATTTATATACATTAACTATATTATATATTTTATATGCAGCCCAAGACAATTCCTCTTCACTCAATGAGGCCCAGGCAAGCCAAAAGGTTGGACACCCATGTTCTAATATGTTTTATCTTTAGTACTTTCACTGTTTTCCTCTGTTTTTCTTTCTTTTTTCAGTTTTTCTGAATTAAGTCAATATTTACATCAATTTGTTTTCTTCCTAAAGTATGCAACCATTGATTAAATTTAGCAGTTGCACTTTTTTTTTTCTAGACTATCTGGCATTTCTAACAGTCTTTTTTCTTATACTGCCCTTTTAAATCCATCACTATTTGACCTTGTATCATTCACTCAGATTATGGAAATTACAAGCCTGGCTTCTCGTGACATTCTCCAGCATACAATCTGAAGTAAGGGGATGGTGGTGCCCCTTAACTCTATAGATGGAGTGCCTTATATACTGCTTTGCTGTCAGAACAGCTTACCTGGCTTGCTAACATATAGCCTCTAGCATGCAAAATCCTCCCAGCTATATTACAGAAATGTTCTTCCAGCCATTTATTAGTTACATACAGTGCAACATATTATTCATTCCCAGCCTTGTTCCCAAGATATGTGTCTTGCATTTCTCAGTACCCTCCAGGACAGTGTAAATGCATGGTAAATCTCTCATTCCAACACTGGATAATAATTACACAACAGCTTTGTATTCTCAGATAGGGATCTCCCACACACTGGTTTAAATAAAATAAGTTTATTAACCACAAAAAGATAAATTTTAAATATTACAGGTATAAATGCATATAAATCAGAAGTGGTTACAAAAGAAATAAAAAGATTAAAATGAAAGCTAATACCTAAATGAAATTAAAATCAAAATGGTATTCTGACCATAAATTGTACTACATTTCACAGTTTGTGTCTTTCCAGCCTGAGACCATACCCCTTGGAGAATCATTGCTACCGTGAGTAGAGATGGAAGGAGGAGAAGTCAAGTGTTTTCCTTCCCCTTTGTAATTACATTTCTTGTGCTGGAAACATCCTTGCTGAGCTTTGATGATGTGTAGTCCCTGGGGGACACAAGGTTAGAAATGTTTCTGTGATGCAATGTAAATGTCTTATTTATACCTTTTCCCCTGTTGATGAATGGACTGTTAAGAAGGGGATGGCTTTTTAACACCTTGCTCACATACTAGTGTGTCTTTGTCTCAGAGAAAATGGTTTTTGGATGTTACCCAGAATTATGATATATTTCACTGCAAAGGAGTGACCAGTTCTAGCAGTTGAAGTCTCGGATGGTGTGAGTTCTCAGTGGTGAGTGAATCCCATTTTCCTTCCCCCTCTTTGGTTCTTGAATGAGCCGCTATACATCCGTTGCCTGACTGAACCCAATCTCAGCCATAAATGGCAGGCTCGTGGTAAGGGCTCCTGTGACTTCAGTGGACTCCTCTTGTGTGTTGTCTTTTTCCCTACTCATATCCCACTAAATAAGTGTATTGTTATCGGGTCAGGTAGTCATCTCGGCGAAGGAGATCATGGGCTGATGCCTGGGCAGTGCAAATCCCCTGATATTCTTCCTGTATTGGGAAAAATAGGTACTGAACAGACAAAGGAGATTCCACCCCACAAAGGGACTCCAGCATACTATATGTTTGTACATTAGTCTCCTAAGACTTGCAAGTTTCTGGACAAATGCAATTTTTATACTAGGGACAATCAGTCTAAGCAGTTTCCTCTTGAAGGTACCTTTGACTTAAATCAAATAGTGCACTTGAGGGGTGCCTTGGAATCCAGAGGATCTAAGGTACCCCAAGCTCAATGGGATGCCTTTTTCCTCTGGTATGAGGAGGCATCCAAAAGAAAGACTGAGTCTCAAACTAGACGTCTAAAGGACTCACAGGAAAAACTTCAATTACAATTAAAGCAAATGCAAGAGAAATTGGCTGTTCCCTTAAAATCTACCCCTTGCCCACTGTATCCCATCATTCCAAAGGATCAATGGCCACCTGAATCCCTGGATGACTTTCAAGACACTGGCCTCCACCCACCTCCCCATCATGCCCCCATTGGCCCAGACCCTTTAGGGGCCAAGGTCTCATCTCCTCCACTTCCAGACTCCTCTACTGAGTCCGGTAGGTCTCGTTATAATCTGAGATCAGGCTTACAATCAGGTCCAGACTCGACTATTTATCCCAGCTGGTCCCCTGACAGTGAGAAATTTAAAGAGCGCCTCTCTAAATGGGTATAATCTTCCCCATGGACCTCGACCCCTGATTCTCTTTGCAAGAACCACTTCCCTTTAAATGCTCCTTTAAGGCAATTTCCTGGTAATAATCCACCCTCTAATGTTGTTACTGTTCATGCACCATGGAGCCCGACAGACCTATACAACCTCATCCAAAGGTTCCCAAAAATATGTGAGGAACCTGTAAAATTTAAGGAAGAGCTAGAAACTGTTATTAGTTGTTATAACCCCACCTGAGCTGATTTAAATCAGCTTTTAAAGGCCATCTTGCCCCGTGAAACATTGAACTGCTTGCTTACATCCGCCCAATGGCCAAACGCTGAACCTGCCACCCACACTGCACTAAAAACCCTCCATGAAAATTTAGTAAAAGCAGTGCTGGACGTCTGCCCCAAAAAGGCTGATTGGACTAAAATTTATGCTTGCAAGCAAATTAAGGATGAAACCCCTGCAGATTATTTAGAGAGGCTAAAACAGGTTTTTGAAAGACATGCAGGAATGAATGACCCTATTGCGAATGCACAACAGGCTATAGCCACCGTGTTCATGCAAGGGCTAGACCCAAAGATTTCTAAAAATATTCAAATCCAGAATCATGATCATGAATATTCTGAAAAGTAGACTTTACAGGATCGACTAATTTTAATGTCAGTGAGTCATCCTTGCTGATCTACCAAGGTCTGCATCAAGACATGCCCTTCCTGTTTATGTGCTTAGATTAAATAAGGGGATCAAAGAAATAGAACACGTAACATGTCTATAGTACAAATACAGTTAGAGAGGTCCCATTGCTGGAAGCTATCTATGGTCTCCTATATAGTGCTCAGCCTGATCACCACATACAGTAGGACATGTTATCAAGAGCTGCTAGGCAGTCAATCAAATGTACCCTCTGTTTTTCATTTTCCCAACCCAAATTTAATCCTCAGTAACTGGAAGCAATGTGGAGTTGCAGACTTCTAGGTTGCCGTCACCACTTGTTTCGCTACAAAAAGAAGAGCTCTCATACCATTGATCCTGCATTACAGTGGTTTGATCAGCACACACATCCAGGAATGTTGCCTTCTGCATCACAAAGCTCTGAAGCCATGGCTAGTCATCCCAGGTCTGCATAATAAACCAGTTCCACCATTCTGTGTTTGTTAGACGAGCCCTGAAACATTCATCCAAACAACGTCATTATGGAAATAGATCAATTGTACCCACTTTCATCCCATGGGAGTTTGTTGAATCGGTCTTCCTTCCTGATTCCCCGATGTAACAATGGACAAGAGTGCTGAATTCTTCTGTGCCTCATTCATGTTGGTTGTGAGCAACCTCAAAGTGGCATAAGGGAATGAAAGATTATGGATAAAGGAATCCTGAACATTTGACCCCAACTCCCATGATCTACTACAGTGCCAGCAGGTATGCCACAATACACTGCAAAAGTTTTCCCCCTGGCAGAGTGCCCACAAGCAGTGCAGAGGACACATATAAGTACTCGCAGCCTACCATGCTTTTAGAAATATAACATGCTGATACAGGTTGAACCTCTCTAATCTGGAACTCTCTCAGCCAACAACTTCTGTAATCTGGCATGATTTCAGTTAGCCATACGGCTGCTTATCATGAATGTGGCCAAGTGTCCCATGGTTTCATAAAGTTTGTTTACAGCCACCAGTCATGGCTCTCATTGTTTTGTGCTGTTATTTAGCGGTAATTTACCCTTAAATGTTTTCTAAGAGACCAGTAAGCAGATAAAGTGTTGAAAATGCTGCTAGACAATATTGATTTCCCATGGTCAGGCAATTCTGTCATCCAACACCAGTCAGCTCCTGAGGGTGCCAGACAAAGGAGGTTCAACCTGTACAACATAAAACATTGGAGAGAAATTCCCAGTAGAGGCGCATGTGAAGTAAGCTTGTTTCCCCCTTGTATCTACAAGGGGGAAACCAGCTATCTCTGATTCTTAAC
Source organism: Carettochelys insculpta (assembly GCF_033958435.1). Classification (NCBI taxonomy): domain Eukaryota; kingdom Metazoa; phylum Chordata; order Testudines; family Carettochelyidae; genus Carettochelys; species Carettochelys insculpta. The sequence goes on from NC_134139.1 coordinate 195,149,704, forward strand.
CTAAGGTAATTCCAGAACAACTCCCCACTCAGCTTGCATTTTTAGGGCTGTATTACCTAAAGATCTTAGCACTGATTAAAAAGTTTGATCCCTGACTAAAGTTGTAGTGAACTAAAACCAGTTTACTCCTAGAGCATTCACAATGAGGACCTGACTTAACTTTGACTCATAGGCTACGTCTACACGTGTATGCTACATCGAAAAAGCTTATTTCGATGTAGCGACATCAAAATAGGCTATTTCGATGAATAACGTCTACACGTCCTCCAGGGCTGCTGCTGCCGACGTTCAGCGTCGACGTTGGGCAGCACCACATCGAAGTAGGTGCTGCGAGGGAACGTCTACACCCCAAAGTAGCACACATCGAAATAAGGGTGCCAGGCACAGCTGCAGACAGGGTCACAGGGCGGACTAGCGCTTCTGGGGCAACAGCTAGCCGCTCCCTTAAAGGGGCCCTCCCAGACACACTCAGCCTGCATAGCATGCGGTCTGCAGAGCCATAGGCACGCACACCTCGAGCGACGCAGTCATGGACCCCCAGCAGCAGCAGCAGCAGCAGCAGCAGCCAGAGGTCCACACAGCTGCCCCTGTAGGAGCAGTGCTCGCCCTGCTACATGCCATGCAGAAGGCAGCTGATCACATCCTAGCCACAGACGAGGAGCTGCTTGCAGGGGAGGAGGAAGCAACCCCAAACCCTGCAGCACCCAACCCCACCCCCCCGCCTCACACGCAGCTGGCTGTGGAGCTACCCCATGAGCACCGACTGGTGGGAGCGGATGGTGCTCGGAGAGTGGGACGACGACCGCTGGCTCAGGAACTTTCGCATGAGCCAGCAGACATTTCTGGAGCTATGCCAGTGGCTCACCCCCGCACTGAGGCACCAGGACACCTTTATGCGGTGTGCCCTCAGTGTGGAGAAATGGGTCGGCATCGCTGTCTGGAAGCTGGCCACTCCAGACAGCTACCCATCCGTGGGCCAGCAGTTTGGCATCAGCAAGGCCACCGTTGGGGCTGTCCTCATGGAGGTAAGAGGAACCACGGGGGGAGGGGGAGGCAGCCCTGGCAGGGGAGGGGAGCCCTGGCAGGGAAGGGGAGGGGGGCCCTGTGAGGGGAGGAGAGGAGAGGGGAGGGGATCCCTGGCAGGGGAGGGCCACACACACCCTGCACACCCCTCACTGGTGCTCTCCCATGTGCTTCCCCTGCAGGTCGTCCACGCCATCAACACCCTGCTCCTCCACAGGCTTGTGAGGCTTGGGGACCCGGATGCCGCCATCACGGGCTTTGCTACCCTGGGCTTCCCCAATTGCTTCGGGGCTCTGGATGGGACCCACATCCCCATCCGCACCCCGGAGCACAGTGGAGGACGCTACCTAAACCGGAAGGGCTACCACTCAGTAGTCCTCCAGGCCTTGGTGGACAGCCGGGGCCGCTTCCTGGACATATATGTGGGCTGGCCTGGCAGCACCCACGACGCCCGGGTATTCCGGAACTTGGGCCTGTGCCGCCGGCTGGAGGCGGGGACCTTCATCCCCCAGTGGGAGATCCCTGTGGGAGACACCATGATGCCCCTCTGCATCATCGCAGACGCGGCATACCCTCTCCAGCCCTGGCTCATGCACCCTTACACGGGCCACCTGTCAGCCAGCCAGGAGCGCTTCAACATGTGCCTGAACCACGCGCGCCAGGTGGCGGAGTGCACATTTGGCCACCTCAAGGGGCGCTGGAGGTGTCTCCTCACCCGCCTTGATGCGGGCCCCACCAACATCCCCCAGATTGTGGGCGCGTGCAGTGCCCTCCACAACCTCATGGAGAGCAAGGGGGAGGCTTTCTTTCAGGGCTGGGCTGTGGAGGCCGGCAGGGCCGATGTGCAGCCACCCGCTGCCCCCAGCGGCCAGGTGGACCCCAAAGGCACCCGGGTCTGGGAGGTCTTGTGGGCCCAGTTTGATGAGGCCGCAGGGTGAACGCTGACAGGCCCCCCACTGCACTCCCCCCATCCTCCGCAACACTCCCTGCCCCTACGCCCACACCACAGAGCACCCAAGAGCACACACCCCCACTTTTCTTGTGAATAAAAACAGACATGTTTGTCGTGAAACCAGAATATATATCTTGAACTTTTCTTCTTATATTATAACTATGTACAGCCAAAATAAATATTATATATATATATATACGTATTATAAAATGAAAGGAAAAAAAGGGGACGACAAGAAAGGGGAGAACTATTTACATGGGGGGGGCAGGTATCATCATAACATAACAGAACAGGGGTCTAATACAAACTATTTACAAAACATAGGTGAGGGGGATATATACAAAGGGGGAGGGGGAGACACGTCCTGGGCCCCACACCCCCTAATGTCCAGCGCTGGGGGTGGGCGGCCACGACCCGCGCCTCGGCCGCAGCCCACGCCGGGGCTGGCTGGGGGCCAGGTGGACTGGGAGATAAGGCTGATGGGTGTCAGCTGGCCCCAGGTCCCCCTCGGCAGATGGGCCCTCGGTGGCAGACGGTGGTGCGACGGTGTTTGGAGCAGTGGGTGGAGCGGGCAGAGCGGCGGCCGGTGCAGCACGGGGGCCAGGTAGTCTGTGATGCACTCAAAAGTGCGCATAAAGGCCCCCCATGCCTCCTGGTGCCAGGCCAGCGCCCGCTCTTGGAGCTGGAGGCGCCGCTCCTCCACCCGCAGACACTGCTCGGAGACCTCCAGCTGCCGACGAAGGATGGCCAGCAGCTGGGGGTCCGTCGCCATCCAGTGGTGGTGCTGGCTCCACCGTCATCCCTGCCCTGGGGCCAGTCGGTGCTCCGCCGAGGGGCTGGCCTGGAGTGATGGCCTCAGTGGGCTCTTCGGGACCACTGACGCCTCACCAATGCTCTCCAGTCCTTCCAATGGTTCAGGTGCGGAACACAGCAGGGGAAGAAGAGTGGAGACAGCCATTAGTGTGGGCCCCGAGCCGTGGCCCTTGTCCCCCCACCCCTCTGCTGCTGGTTCCCCATCCCCGTCCCCGGCAGATGCTGCTGCTGCTGCTGATGGGTGTCCCACCCCCTCCCCCCGGGGGGACCCTAGGTTCTGCTCCCCCCATCCCCAGGGATGGGGCATGGCACTGTCGTGCTGGGGGGCCAGGGGTTGATGCACTCTTCTGAAGGACATGCCACTGCTGTCTTGGGGCCATGGTCATCTGGGCATGGGGAGGGCCCTGGTCATATCTATTGCCCCTGCCCCTCAACCCGAGGGGTGTGCACCGGGGGGCGGTACATACCTGATGGTCCACTCCCACGGTCGGGGGACACCCAGTGGGCGGACGCCCTGCTGGAGCTCCGGGATGGGATGTGGATCCGGAGCCCTGCGTCACTGGAGGAGGACTCCCCCTCCTCCTCCTCCTCCGGTGCCCCAGGGGTGGGCTCCTGGGTGGGCCGCTGTGGTGCGGGGCTTACCTCCGGGGTGGACTTCACCTCCGGGGCCTGCTGGGCTCATCGGCCGAGGTATCAAGAGTGGGAGGAGGTGTGCCGGGGGCCCAGGATGTCCCTGAGCTCCCTGTAAAAGGGGCAAGTGACGGGGGCGGCCCCAGATCGGCTGGCCGCATCCCAGGCCCGGGCGTAACCCTGATGCAGCTCCTTGACCTTACTTCTGACATGGTCAGGAGTGCGGGCAGGGTGACACCGGGCAGCCAGGCCCTCGGCCAGCCGAGTGAATGCATCCACGTTCTGCCTCTTGCTCCCCATTACCTGGAGCACATCCTCCTCACTCCAGAGCCCCAGCAGGTCCCGAAGCTTGGCCACCATCCAGGAGGGGCCCTGCTGCCACTTCCCAGCCTGGCTGGCAGGCTGGGAGCCCTGGCTCCCCTTGGGGGAGGGTGCCCTGGGGGAGCTTAGGGGGCTGGGGGGGTGGCCATCACAGTGCTGGGGGGTTCTTGTGGTGGCAGAGGAGTGTGCAGGCTGGCCGCATGGCTGTGCTGCCACCTGCACGCTCTCTCAGCTTCCTGCACAGGAAGGCAGGGGGCGGGGACCTTTAAGGGGCCGCTGCACACGGCGACCATCGAGCTCAGGGGCTGGAGAGAGCGTCTTTCAACCCCTCAGCTGATGGCCGCCATGGCGGACCCCACTATTTTGATGTTGCGGGAAGCGCAACGGCTACACGTTCCCTACTTTGACGCTGAACGTCGAAGTAGGGCGCTATTCCTATCTCCTGATGGGGATAGCGACTTCGACGTCTCGCCACCTTAAGTCGATGTCAACTTCGAAATAGAGCCCGCCACGTGTAGCCGTGACGGGCGCTATTTCGAAGTTGGCGAGGCTACTTCGAAGTAGCCGGCACGTGTAGACGCGGCCATAGATGACATATGTTCTATGCCAAGTACAAAGGTTAAGTAGCAGTCGTAGTCTCAAGGTTCCCCTTGTAAGTATGCTGCATTTGTTGTTGATTTTTCTATGGGAGTACACAGATACTACTCTGTGTATGGCTTTCAAAGTTAGCAAAGTAGTTTTAAACTAGATCTTGGATTTAAACTGAAGGTTGTTGGGGCTGAGAGTGGTGGGAAGATGCAGTCTGATTGAATGCCTTTGCCTACTTGCACTGGGTGTTCTCCACTTCAGAGCTGGGTCTACAGGAACATTCACATTGACTGATCCATTGTGAGAAAGTATGGAATAAGCTATTGAAATTGTGCCTTTAGCCCATTCTCAGAAGATGTAACACAAGTGACTATTGGATTCCTGGGTGCATCCCTTCTGAATTTGACATCATTTACCCCACAGCAATTTTGACAACTATTTTGTCTTCTAATTGCCAGAAAGTGCAGCAGCCTCTGGCTGTCTCTCATTTCCCCTGAAACACAAACAGCTTTCAAGTGAAGCTTCTCTGTGCTTAACTGCAAAACCCTTTGATGGCATTTTGAGGAAGAAGGAGAACTGACTGTTTATTTTTCCCAGCTAGGGCTCTACTATACCAGGGTTCTGTATAAACAGAGCTGCTGGTGAGGAGAGATGGGGGGATAAAGGCAGCAGTTGCCACAGAGCCTGGTGTTTTAAAAAGTCCTGGGCCCTTTAAATCAATGCCAGAGTCCTGTGCAGTGCTGTGCAGGCAGCAACGAGAGCTGGGGGAGGGAGGTACAGTGCAGTCCAGACAATGCAAAGGGCCAGCGCAGCTAGCCCCGTCCCTTCCACCCAAGTACTTAGCCCTTCCAAGAAGGCCTGGAGCCAATTGCCTTCCACATTGACTAGTGCTTACCAAAGTCTATCACCAGGTCAGCATACAAAAACTAAAACAAAAATCACCGCCATGATGAAGAGCTCAAAGTGTATGATTAAACTCTCAAGAGCCTTCTCCTCCCTAAACAGCCGTTTCCTTTTCAAGATAAAAGGACATTTGTTCTATTTGTCCAAGTGATTATAGAATCATAGATTCATAGAATACTAGGACTGGAAGGGACCTTGAGAGGTCATCAAGCCCAGCCCTCTGCCCTCATGGCAGGACCAAGTACTGTCTAGACCATCCCTAATAGATATTTATCTAACCTGTTCTTAAATATCTCCAGCAATGGAGATTCCACAACCTCCCTAGGCAATTTATTCCACTGTTTGACCATTCGGACAGTTAGGAACTTTTTCCTAATGTCCAACCTAAACATCCCGTGCTGCGGTTTAAGCCCATTGCTTCTTTCTCTATCCTCAGAGGCCAAGAAGAACAAGTTTTTTCCCTCCTTCTTATGAAACCCTTTTAGATACCTGAAAACTGCTATCATGTCCCCCCTTAATCTTCTTTTTTCCAAACTAAACAAGCCCAATTCTTTCAGCCTTTCTTCCTAAGTCATGTTCTCTAGACCTTTGATCATTCTTGTTGCTCTTTTCTGGACCCTTTCCAATTTCTCCACATCTTTCTTGAAATGCAGTACCCAGAACTGGACACAATACTCCAGATGAGGCCTAACCAGTGCAGAGTAGAGCAGAAGAATGACTAGTCATGTCTTGCTCACAACACACCTGTTAATGCATCCCAGAATCATGTTTGCTTTCTTGAAACAGCATCACACTGCTGACTCATATTTAACATGTGGTCCACTATATCTCTTTCTGCTATACTCCTTCCTAGACAGTGGCTTCCCATTCTGTATGTGTGAAACTGATTGTTCCTTCCTAAGTGGAGCACTTTGCATTCGTCTTTATTAAACTTCATCCTGTTTACCTCAGACCATTTCTCCATTTTTTCCAGATCATTTTTAATTATGACCCTATCCTCCAGAGCAGTTGAAATCCCTCTCAGCTTGGTATCATCTGCAAACTTAATAAGTGGACTTTCTATGCCAATATCTAAATCATAGATGAAGGTATTGAACAGAACCGGTCCCAAAACAGACCCGTGAGGAACCCCACTTGTTATACCTTTCCAGCAGGATTCAGAACCATTAATAACTACACTCTGAGTACAGTTAGCCAGCCAGTTTTGCACCCATCTTATAGTAGTCCCATCTAAGTTGCATTTGCCTAGTTTATTGATAAGAATATCATGCAAGACCATAACAAATGCCTTACTAAAGTTTAGGTATACCATATCCACTGCTTCTCACTTATCCACAAGGCACATTAGCCTACCAAAGAAAGCAATCAAATTGGTTTGACATGATTTGTTCTTTACAAATCCATGCTGGCTGTTCCCTATCACCTTACCACCTTCCAAGTGTTTGCAGGTGATTTCCTTAATTAATTGCTCCATTATCTTTCCTGGCACTGAAGTTAAACTGACTGGTCTCTGGTTTCCTGCGTTGTTCTTATTCCCCTTTTTATAGATGGGCAATATATTCCCCTTTTCCAGTCTTCTGGAATCTCTCCTGTCTCCCACGATTTTCTAAAGATGATAGCTAAAGGATCAGATACCCCCTCTATCAGCTCCTTGAATATTCTAGGATGCATTTCATCAGGCCCTGGTGACTTGCAGACATCTAACTTTTCTAAGTATTTTTAACTTGTTCTTTTTTTTTATTTTATCTCCTAAACATCCACCTTTTCCATTACCATTTACTATGTTAGGCATTCTGTCTTCAGACTTCTTGGTGAAGACCAAAACAAAGAAGTCGTTAAGCATCTTTGTCATTTTCAAGTTTCCTGTTACTGTTTCTCCCTTCCCACTGAGCAACAGGCTTACCCTGTCCTTGGTCTTCCTCTAGCTTCTTATGTATTTATAAAAAGCCTTCTTCTTTCCCTTTATGCCTGTAGCTAGTTTGAGCTCACTTTGTGCCATTGCCTTTCTAATCTTGTCCCTGCATTCCTGTGTTGTTTTCTATATTCATGTTTCATAATTTGTCCGAGTTTCCATGTTTTATATGATTCCTTTTTTATTTTGAGATCATGCAAGATCTCCTGGTTAAGCCAAGGTGGTCTTTTGCCATATTTTCTATCTTTTCTACTCATCAGAATAGCTTGCTTTTGGGCCCTAAATAATGTCCCTTTGAAAAACTGCCAACTCTCCTCAGTTGTTTTTCCCCTCAGTCTTGCTTCCCTTGGGACCTTACCTACCAGCTCTCTGAGTTTACCAGAATCCACCTTCCTGAAATCCATTGTCTCTATTTTGCTGTTCTGTCTTCTACCCTTCCTTAGAATTGTACTCTGTATGATTTCATGATCACTTTCACCCAAGCTTCCTTCTACTTTCAGATTCTCAATCAGTTACTCCCTATTTGTTAAAATCAAATCTAGAACAGTTTCTCCCTGGTAGGTTTTTCAACCTTCTGAAATAAAAATTTGTCTCAAATGCAGTCCAAGAACTTATTGGATAATCTGTGTCTCTCTGTGTTAGTTTCCCAAAATATATCTGGACACTTGAAGTCTCCCATCACCACCAAATCCTGGGCCCTGGATGATTTTGTTAGTTGTTTAAAAAAAAGCCTCATCCACCTCTTCCACCTGGGTAGGTGGCCTAGCAGGACATCACCCTTGTTTTTTTCCCTTTTAGCCTAACCCAGAGACTCTCAACACATCCATTTCCTATGTCCATCTCCACCTCAGTCCAAGTGTGTACATTTTTAATATATAAGGCAACACGTCCTCCCTTTTCCCCCATCTATCCTTCCTTAGCAAGCTGTACCCTTCCATACCAACATTCCAATTATGTGTATTATCCCAAAAAGTGTCTGTGATGCCAACAATGTCAGAGTTGTATTTATTTATTAGCACTTCCAGTTCTTCCTGCTTATTACCCATACTTCTTGCATTTGTATATAGGCATCTAAAATATAGATTTGCTTTTGCCTCCCAGTTTTGCCCTGACCCTCCTTTTACTCTGCCATTATAGCCCGTGTTCCATTCCACTTCCGAGCCATCTCCCAGGTCTCCATGTTCTCCACCTACCCGTGGGCTTTGCTCCCCTGTTCCCGTCAAACCTAGTTTAAATCCCAGCTCACTAGGTTAGCCAGTCTGTGTCCAGATAAGGTCTTCCCTCTCCTCGAAAGGTGAATGTCATCTCTGCCTAGCAGTCCTTCCTGGAATAGCATCCCGTGGTTGAAGAAGCCAAAGCCTTCCTGGTGACACCATTTTCGCAGCCAGGCATTCACCTCCAGACTGCTCCTCTCTCTGCCTGGCCCCTACCTTTGGGAGGAAGGATTGAAGAGAATACCACCTGCGCCCCAAACTCCCTCACCTGTATTCCCAGAGCCCTGTAGTCACTCTTGATCCACTCAGTGTCACACCTCACGGTATCATTAGTGCCCACATGGATAAGTAGCATAGGTTAGTAGTCAGAGGGCCAGATAATCCTCAACAACATCTCCATAATGTCTCAGATACAGGCCCCTGGCAGGCAGTTTACCTCTTGATATGAAATGTCAGGGCAATAGATGGGCATCTCTGTCCCCTCCAGAAGAGAATCTCTGAACACCACTGCTCTATGTTTCCTCCTCACAGTGGTGGCAGCTGACCTCCCAGCTTTGGGGGTATGAGGCTTCTCCGCTGCTGTACAGGGTGATTCCTTGTCTACTGTATCAAGTAGAGCATAATGGTTTCCTTGTACCACAGTAGGAGGGTTTGGAGCAGAGGTGGAGCACTACCGACTGCCAGAAGTAACCAGCTGCCAGTGTCCACCCTGAGCCATCTCCTCCTCCACCAGTGGTGTGTCTGCAGTCCTGTGTACTGGGACAGCTACCTTAACTGTCTCCACATGAACACTGTCCAGGAATTGCTTGTGGATTCAGATACTTTTCAACCTAGCCACCTAGCTTGCTGGGAATGTGAAGTTTCTTTAGGCTGCTGTGATCCATACATTAGACGCTCTTCACATTTCCAAACCATAGCAGGAATCTGTGGGAAAAACACCCCTGCAGCAGCCCAGGTTAACTGACTTGAGCTGGCAAGGCTCACGCTATGGGGCTAAAAATAGCAGGACAGAAATTCCCACATTGGCTGGAGCTTGTGGTTAGAGACCATCCACACTTGCTGAATCTCAGAACCTGGGTTCCAGCCAGTGTGGGAACAATGTTCTCATGGCTGCTCCAGTGTCAAACTTTGTACACATGTCCTGGCATAAAAGAGGGCAGAAGAGAACCTGGGACAATATAAAAACACCACACCACCAAGCAGTATATTCTGAGTGCTTGATCCCTGGCTACAATATTAGCAAGAAGTGTTGAAATAGCACATAAACGATCCAGCAAGGGAGAACCCTCCATCCACTTAATGGGAACTCATGTGATATTTTTTAAAAACCCTGATATCATTCACAAGCACTCTGACTTTAAGACGGAGTGCCCACATTTTGAAAAGCCCACTTTGACTGTCAGCCCTGTCTTCATTTTTAGTGTGTCCTGATAAACACTCAAATTACTCTGGCCTTCAGACACTATTAGAGGAGCACCTGACAACTATTAAAAGGCATTCCAAAGATAGCTCCTTTGAATACACTGTGTGTCGACAGAAGCTTTTTTATTTCATGTTTGAGCAGAGTGTACAGTCTCCAATGAGCACAATCCTTGATACCACATCAAGTTAATTATGTCTGCAAATCAGGCAAACAAAAAGTTGCTGTCCTCTTTCACATGTACATACAGAAACATGACCTCACATCGCCCATATCCTCATACAATCAACACGGGATTCAGATTCATTTCAAGATTAGCCCTAGTCAGAAAAACCATGACGTGATGGGGCAGAAGTCCTATTTAGGTTTCAGCTCTCAGAAGTTTAGCTCTTAGAAAGATATAAGAGAGGTATTACAAAAGGCCACTTGACGAAGTCCATGGAAATTTCTGGGCACAATATGGATTGGCAATGACTGGGAATAAGGAGAACTGGGTGATTGCCATAGATGTTTCTGAAAACATGCACTCAGTGTGCAGCAGCATTCAAAAAAAGCAAATGTTAGGAATCAAAAAAAGGGTAGAGTATAAGACAGAGACCATCTTATTGCCTCTATATAAATCCATGATGTGCCCATATCTTGAATACTGTGTACAGGTGTGGTTGGCTCTTCTCAAAAGAGATATATTAACATTGGAAAAGGCTCAGAAAAGGGCAAAAAATGACTAGAGGTTTGGGTCAGGTGTCACATGAAAAATAATTGAAAAGACTGGGACTTTTAAGCCTGGAAAAGAAGAGAATGAGGGGGTAACATGATAGAGGTCTATGAAATCATGACAGGTATTCAAAAGATTAAAAAGTTACTTATTTGTTCCCACAACATAAGAACTAGGGATCACCAAACAAAATTAAGGGGTAACAGGTTTAAAACTAACAAAAGGAAGTCTTTCTTCATGCAACGCATAGGAGGCCTGTAGAACTTCTTGCCATAGGAAGTTGTGAATACCAAGAATTTAACAGGGTTCAAAAAAGAACTAGATAAATTTATGGAGCTTAGGTCCATCGATGGCTATTAGATGGGATAAGAAGAAATGGTGTCCCTAACTTCTGTTTGTCAAAGGCTGGAATTGGATGACAAAAGAGGGATCACTTAATGACCACCTGTTCTGTTCACTCTCTCTGGGTCATATGGCATTGGCCACTGTCAGAAGACAGGATACTGGGCTAGGTGGACCTTTGGTCTGATCCAGAGAGGCATTTCTTACTTTCTTACATTCATCTTGATTGAACTCAAGCCTTCAAAAAACCATGAAGGGGTTCAAATTCAGAGCCAGACTCTCAAATTGAGAGAGAGAAAGAGAGAGAGGGTGTGCACCATCTTATCCTTCTTGCAACTTGATCACACAGAGAAGGACTTAGGGGAGTACTGAATATATTTTTACGTGACTTTTTGTGATTGAGTAATTGAAAACAAGGAGGGACAGTACCCCACGAGATGCATGTCTCCAAATATGACAGGGGACCATAGTTTAGGAATCTCTCTTTTCTTTGCTACATCTACAAAGGTCAATATCACAGCTTGTCTGTAATCTGCAATGTCTGTGAAACCCTGATAATGTTTCTAGGAGCAGTGGATTTGTTTGCATTCTTTCACAGCATGCAAAGATGTAGTTTAGACGGCTCACAGAAAATGTGATTTCATAGAATCATGGGGGTGGAAGGGACCTCAGGAGGTCATCTAGTCCAGGCCCCTGCTTCAAGCAGGATCAACCCCCACCAAGTTATCCCAGCCAGGATCTTGTCAATCCAGGACTTAAAAACCTCAAGGGATGGAGAATCCACCACCTCTCTAAGCAACACATTCCAATGCTTCACCACCCTCCTGGTGAAGTAGTCTTTCCTAATATCCAACCTATACCTCTCCCTCTTCAACTTCTGACCACTGCTCCTTCCTCTGCCATCTGACGCCACTAAAAACAGTTTCTCACCCTCCTCTTTAGAGTTTCCCTTCAGAAAGTTGAAGCCTGTTGTTAAATCACCCCTAAGTCTTCTCTTCTGTAAACTAAACAAGTCCAAATCCCTCAATCTATCCTCATAGTCTTGTCCTCTAGCCCCTTAATCATTTTTGTTGCCCTCCACTGAACGTGCTGCAGCACATCCACATCCTGCTTATACTGGGGGCATCAAAACTGGACACCATATTCCAGATGTGGCCTCACCAGCGCCGAATAAAGGGGACTTCTCTAGATCTGCTCGAAATGCTCCTCCTAATGCACCCTAGTATGCCATTAGCCTCCTTGGCTACAAGGGCACACCGTTAATTTATATCCAACCTTTCATCCACCATAACCCCTAGGTCCCTTTCCACTGTACTGCTGCTGAGCCAATCAGTCCCCAGACTATAACAATGACTGGGATTCTTCCACCCCAGGTGCAGGACTCTACATTTCTCCTTGTTGAACTGCATCAGATTTCTTTTGGCCCAATCCTCCAATGTATCCAGGTCACTCAAGATTCTCTCTCTACCTTCCAATGTATCTCCCCCATAGTTTTGTGTCATCTGCAAACTTGCTGAGGGTGCAAGCCAGTCCCTCATCCAGGTCATTAATAAAGATGTTGAACAACACGGGCCCCAGAGTCAAGCCTTGCGGCACTCCGCTTGAAACAGGCTGCCATCTAGATATTGAACCACTGACTACAACCCATTTGGCCTGACCATCAAGCCAGCTTTCCATCCATCTTATAATCCAAGGATCGAATCCATATTTCCTTAACTTATGTGCAAGAATGTTGTGGGAGACAGTATCAAAAGCTTTGCTGAAGTCAAAGTATATCACATCCACTGACTTTCCCATGTCCACAGAGCCTGTTCCCTCATCATAGAAGCTAATCAGATTGGTCAGGCAGAACTTGTCCCTGGTGAATCCATGTTGGCTACTTTTGATCACTTTCTCCTCTTCCAAGTGCTCCAGAATAGATTTCTTGAGGATCCCTTCCATTATTTTCCCAAGGACTGAGGTAAGGTTGACCAGTTTATAGTTCCCTGGATTGTCCTTCTCTCCTTTTTTAAAGATGGAAATTACATTTGGTTTTTTACGGTCATCTGGGATCTCTCCTGATCTCCAAGAGTCTTCAAAGATAATGGTCAAAGGTTCAGCAATGACATCTGCCTATTCCCTCAGTACTCTTGGGTGTATTAAATCCAGACCCATGGATGTGTGTACCTCTAGTTTTTCTATCGGAGATGTAGCCCTGTTAGTCTGTAGCTTCAAGAACAGCAAGAAGTCTTGTGGCACCTTATAGACTAACAGAGATTTTGGAGCATAAGCTTTTGTGGACAAAGACCCGCTTCATCAACCGCATTTGCTATGATCCATCAGCCAGAGACAAACATCTACAAGACCTTTACCAAGCTTTCCTCAAACTACAACACCCACCTAAGGAAGTGAGGAAACAGATTGATAGAGCCAGATGGGTACCCAGAAGCCACCTGCTACAAGACAGGCCTTTCAAGGAAAACAAGAGAACACCACTGACCATCACATACAGCCCTCACCTAAGGCCTCTCCAGTGCATCATCAGTGATCTATAACCCATCCTGAACAATGAACTTTCACTCTCACAGACCTTGGGAGGCAGGCTTGTCCTCACCTATAGACAGCCTGCCAACCTTAAACAAATCCTCACCAGCCACTACAAATCACAAACCAGTGACTCTAGGCCTGGAACCAGCCCCTGCAACAGTCCTCACTGCCGACTCTGCTCACATATCAATACCAGTGACATCATCACAGGACCTAACACCAACTATGCCATCAGGGGCTCCTTTACCTGCCCATCTACTAATATGATATATACCATCATGTGCCAGCAATGCCCCACTGCAATTTACATTGGCCAAACTGGACAGTCTCTCCATAAAAGAATAAATGGACATAAATCAGACATCAGGAACGGTAATGTACAGAAGCCTGTGGGGGAACACTTCAGTCTTCCTGGACACTCAGTAGCAGATTTAAGGGTGACAGTTCTGAAACAAAAAAATTTCAAAAATCAAATGGAGAGAGAAATCTCTGAGCTGCAATTTATTTGCAAATTTGACTCCATCAACCATGGATTAAACAGAGATTGGGAGTGGCTTGCAGTTTACAAAAGCAATTTCTCTGCTCTGGGTGCTAATGTCTCCTCATTAGACTCTGACAAAGGCTCACATCCCCCTGTCTGATCTGACTTGTTTTTTCCTCTTTTGATAAGTACTGTTGATACTGGGCCATTTCCATCTTGCTGAATAGACCTTGTCAGCTCTGGCCCTCCCTTTTACTGGGACCCCACTCTTTAAATACCCCTCTGAAACCACGCCCCCACTCATGCATCTGATGAAGAGGGTCTTTGCCCACAAAAGCTTATGCTCCAAAATATCTGTTAGTCTATAAGGTGCCACAAGACTTCTTGTTGCTCTAGTTTTTCTAGATAGCTCAGAACTTGTTCCTTCCCTGCAAATGGCTGCCCTCCACCTTCCCGTATTGCATTGTCTAAGACCGTGGCGTAGGAGTTGACTTTGACCATGAAGACTGAGGCAAAAAAAGTGTTGAGTACTTCAGCTTTTCCTACATCATCTGTCACTAGCTTACCTCCCTCGTCCAGTAATGGTCCCACACCTTCTCTGATAACCCATGTTAACATGCCTGTAGGGACCCTTCTTGTTACTTTCCACATCCGTTGCCAGCTGCAGTTCCAATTGTGCTTTCACTTTCCTGATTACTCCCCAGCATTCTCCAGCCATATGTTTATACTTCTCCTTGGTCAACTGTCCATGTTTCCATTTCTTGTACCCATCCTTTTAGAGTTTAAGCTGACTAAGTATTTCCCTGTTAAGCCAAGCTGATTGCCTACCATGTTTGCATGTCTTATTATGCAGCAGGATGGTTTGTTCCTGTGCCTTCAGTAAGACTTCTCTTGAATTCTTTTCCCCTTCATCTTCATTTCCCAAGGGATCCTGCCCATCAGTTCTCTCAGGGAGCTGAAGTCTGCTCTTTTGAATTCAAGGGTCTGTATGTTACTGGTGATCCCTCTTCCTTTTGTCCAGATCCTGAAAATTACCATCTCATGGTCACTGCAGCCCATGTTTCCACCCACTTCTATTTTTCCTACTCATTCTTCCCTGTTTGTGAGCAGCAGGTTGAGTTGTGCATGGCCCTTGGTTGGTTCCTTCAGCACTTGTACCAAGCAGTTATTGCCAACAGTCTCCAAAAACTTCCTGGGTTGTCTGTGTGCTGTTGTATTGGTCTCCCAACAAATATCTGGATGATTAAAGTCTCCCATGAGAACCAGGGCCTGTGACTTGGAAGCTTCACTTTGCTGGCTAAAGAAATTCCCATCTACCTCATCTCCCTGATCTGGCGGTCTATAACAGACACCAACTACAACATCACCTCTGTTTCTTCCACCTCTAAGCTTAACCCAAAGACACTCAAGTGAATTTTCTCCCTCCTTATACTGGAGCTCTGAGCAATCATACAGAGTGCAACTCCTCCTCCTTTTCTCCGGTCTGTCTTTCCTAAACAGTTTATAACCTTCCACAACCGTGCTCCAGTTATGCGAATCGTCCCACCAAGTCTCCATGATTCCAACCACCTCATACTTCTTTGACTGTGCCAGGGCCTCTAATTCTTCCTGTTTGGTTGCTAGGCTTCTGGCATTTGTGTACAAGCATCTTAGAGAAGTGGCTGATGGCCCACTTTCTCCTCTTCACCCAGGAAACCTACTTGATTGTTCCCTCCTCCTTCTCCACTTACCTCAGGGTTTGTGTCATCATCCCCTGATGAACCTAGTTTAAAGGCCTCTTCACTAGGTTTGCAAGCCTGCCCACAAAGATGTTCTTTCCTCTCTTTGTTAGGTGGATCCCATCTCTTCCCAGCAATCCCTGTTCACGAAAGAGAATCCCATGGTCAAAGAAACCAAAACCTTCTCTGCTACACCACCTATGCAGCCACACATTTACCTCTGTGATTTAACAATCCATACCCAGACACCTTCCTTCCACAGGGAGAGTAGACAAGACCACCACTTGTGCTCCGTATTCCTTGATCTTCCTTCCTAGGGTTACATAATCTGCCATGATCTTGTCAAAGTTGCTCTTAGCTGTATCATTGGTTCCTACATGGAAGAATAGGAAGGGGTAATAGATTTAATAGCATTTGCCAAATGCAATTGATTCTGATGACCTTGTGGCTCAGTTTGCTATTGGAATCCCAGAGGTGTTCACTTCACTAGCAGGAGTATTGCAGTATTGTCTTTTCAAGTGGCAACATTAAGCAAACTACCATAAGCTCTGGTTTTCAGAAAATGAAATTCACCCACTAAGGTTTTGTCTACTCTACAAAGTTAGCTCAATGTAAAGCAGCATTCATAGGCCTAATTTAATCAGTGGTTGCTCATCAATGGCAGCACGTCTGTAGTGAGTGCCCTGTCTAAACTAACATACTAACTCCACCTCCATGATAAGTGTAGGGTTTATGTTGTAATTAGAGTGACACAGAATCTGTCTAGTCCAGGCGTCGGCAACAAAAGGAGCAAGAAAAACCACTTTTTTCAAATTTGTTAAAAACTCAATAGTTCAAGAGCCGCAATGCATGTGAATATGAGATGGTCCTTAATAAACGTCAACCTCCATTTTAAGAGCAGCACATACATGTATCAAATAATGCACTGCACATATCAAAGGGGGAATAATTTAACATTTTGAGATCCCATATTTGCTATTTAGATATGAGTTGTTCATTGTTGGACTTTTAGATGTTCACTGAAATATTGAAAATAATCAGGAAGGTTTTTGTTTACTTTGCAATTACATCATTGGGAACCCTCAAAGAAGTCCTTAAAGAGCCACAGGTTGCAGAACCCTGGTCTAGACACCACCTTATCAAACAGCCAGTGTGAGTGATGTTCTTGTCAAATTCACAAGAATGCCATGGGAGGGAGGGTAGCTCCTCATGGGGAGCCTGGCTGCCATCCAAAAGCTCCCCAGCCCTTGGCTCTCTCAGCTCCCAGCCACTAGGATGCTGACTATCAGCTCCATGCTCCCTGCCAGAGCTGGGCTCCCACCAGACAGCCTGAAATTTCAGCCTCCCACACTGCCCCTCTTTAAGTTGGTGGACATGCTTCTGGTAGGGATGCACATACCCAACAGAATGAAGGTAGTGTGGACATGAGCCACTGCAGTAATTACTGTGGTGGTTGTAAGTTGACCTTATGTAGGCTGACTTACCTTTGTAGAGTAGACATGCCCTCAGTGTAGAACAAGGATGACCCTTATGTTGGGTTGTTAAGTAGGAGGTTGTGATCAGAGGTTACAGGGGGCTCCTGCCTAGAGGTCACAGCTCCATATGGCAGCCTTCCAGCAATAGTTCACAGTGGCCCAAGTCCCACTCAGAGGCTGCCACCCAGGTGAGAGGAGGGGAATCTAGGTTGATCCTTCTCCAGCAGGTTCCAACCCAGGGCCCTGTGAGACAGACCCAGATGGTCACTTGTCTTCACATGGTGCTTGTCTTCCTGTTTGCTTCCCTGGGTCACTTCTTACTCTGGTCCACTTCCCATCTGGCTGGTGTCTGACTTCACAAAATGCCTGGTACATGCTGCTTTGCATGGGTGAGTGTTGTGGCTCCTTTCTTTCACCAAATCTATGCTGACTCCACACTAATTATAATTGGATCCTCCCAAGGTGCATTCTGCTCCCTGGCTTGCCGGTCGCAAACTGAGCTGCCATACTGGCTTTTAAACCCTTGCTCTGGTCTCAGTAAGGGCATATGGCAGTGCCTCTAAAGCCTATAAGTTTTTCTTAGCTGCGGGAGAAGGAGAGACACATGGAGTTTCTGCTTAGTAAAGGGTTCATGTATTCCATGACAAGGACCATGCATTGAAGCGTGACTGGTATTACTAAGATTTTCTTCCCTTGTAGGAAGCTGAGGACCTGAAACCCTGTGTCACCAGACTGGTATGAGGTTTAGGCTACAATGGTCCAGGCTTTGCTAATAAAAAGCAAAGTCAAACTGTGAGCAAGAGTGAAGCTCTGCTAACAGCATAGTGCACAAACAAGGTTAATGATGTAGAACATTAAATGGCAGTAGGCAGAGGCTAGGAGCACATTCCAGAGGGCTCAGAACAGAACACCTCTTGAAGAACCATCTTGGTACCAACACACTCCTAACAAATAACAGGTTCAGGGTGGGGGTCTAAACTGACAGCGTGATAGTGATCAAACCTCCATGTACAAGGTAATAGGTAGTATCCAGGTAATGTCAGAGGATGGCAACCTGATACCTCAGAAGTGATTTGTTTGTATTGATGTATGAAAATGTGCTCTCAGGGGATGTCTTTGGCCAAGGGAGCAATGAAGGATCCTGTCATAGGCTTAGCTGGTCCATTGTCAGGGGGTACATATAGTGGCTCAGTAGAGTCAACTAACTATTACTGTACTTTATTTAACAATAAAGCTGGCCTGGTACCTTCAATCCTTAACTGATTTTGAGGTCTCTGGAGGCTACAAATGAGTCTGCTGGCTTGGCTACATGTGCAAAGCCTTTGCAGCAAACAGGAGAAGCACACAGCTGAAAGGTTACAATTATTGGACAGAACAAGAGACCTGTCAGGACACCATACTGGTGATTTCTGACAACCACTTCCCTCCCCGTGCCATTCTATTACAGTCCGCTATTGCGGGAGACTTTAAAATACAGAGCATCAGCATGACAAAGGAAAAAAATTCATGTTTTGTAGGGTTGCACCATACACAAAGAAAAGAGGCGAGAAAAGAACAGACAAAGCAGAATAAAGAAAAGAGGATACATTTTAAAAGAGTAAACCCCATTAAAAAGGAGCAAGAGAAAAATGGAGACTGCAGGCAAATGGATACTAAGAAAACAGTAAAAAGGAAAGAAAGAAAAAGAGGAAAGAAGGTATGAAAACCAACTGGCTAAAAGTACTGTTCAAATTTAAGGAAGTTAATTGTGGCTAGCATGAGGCAAATGATTTGGGCTTTCCTGCTGGGTTTCCTTCAGGAAAAGGATGAACTTTTCCCCGTTATGATTCCTTTATTCTGTCTCCAGCTGCTGATTTGATATTGATTGCCTCTTGCTCTTTGCACTTCCTTCTTCTGATGGAGGTGACCAGGCAGTGCAGCTTCAAGGAACAAATCACACATTTTAGCCTTTGGACCAAAATATCTGCCTCTCCCTAGTCCCATAGGAATCCAATTGCAGTCTTTACTTATTTAAGAAGAAAGAAAATGTAACGACTTCTCTTTTGCGCTACAGAAATGAGAGCACCATTGTAAGCCTACAAGAGAAAGCTGAGAAAATATGTTTTTGTTGTAGAATTAAAAGTATATTCTACAGGGCTGTGTCTACACTACAGCTCCATTTTGCAAGGATGGCTTTTGGAACTAAACGTTGAAAGATGGCCTTCGGAAAAGGAGTGTCCACACAGGCAAATGGGGAGTGAAGGTCTGGCCCACCCTTTTGAATGGCCCCCACCACATTTTGAAAAGAGAGTGTCCACATGTCTCAGGGCTCTCTTTCAAAAGTACAGGGACAGGAAGTGCCATGGGCAGGGTCACATTATGGATGAGCCCTTCCCGGGCCACTGCCTGACATCCCTTTAAAGGGCCCCCCCACTCCAAGCTCCCGCCTGCACACACTGAGGTCCAGCTACGTGTCCCTAGGCAAGCAGCAGGGGAGTGAGCAGAGGCGGCACCCAAGAACCTCATGGACCCCAAGCAGCTCCCCCCTGCCATTGAGGCCATGGCCAGCACACTCTGGGTGGCCACCTTGTTACCCTCTCTCCTGGAGGCTGCCTTCAGGGCACAATGCCCCCACCTGGTCCTCCAGGTCACTTGCCGCCTGTGAGGCTTCCCCACAAGCAGCTACTGGCAGGACTGGCTGGTGCTGGAGGACTGGGGCAATGACTGGTGGCTACAGAACTTCAGGATGGCCAAGGGACACTGGCTCACCCCAGCCCTCCAGCATCGAGACACCCCCATGAGGCTGGTGTTCTCACTCCAGAAAAGCGTGACTACTGACCTATGGAAACTGGACACCCCAGGCAATTACCGATCCATTGGCCACCAGTTTGTGGCGGGCAGGGCGACTGTCAGGGCCACCCTCAATGAGGTAAGCCAGGCCCAGGTCACACCTAGACTGCATGTGGGGGGTCGGGGCACCCCCACAAGGGGCACAGTTGAGGACTGGGGAGGGCAGGGGCGGGGTGGGATGGGCAGGCACATGAGGACAGAGGGCAAATGCCCTGAGGAGGCCTGCCTTGCATGGGACAGGGACAGGAGTGCACACTGCACCCCACCCCACATTCACAAGCACCTCACCCTGCAGGTCGTCCGGACCATCAACAGGGTTCTCCTGTGGCAGCTGATCTGTGCTGGGGACCTGGGACTTCAAGGACTTGGGCTTCCCAAACTGCTTCGGAGCACTGGATGGCAGACGCTCCACAATCTGGGACCCGGAGCACAGCGGCAGGGCCTATGCGAATGGAAAGGGCAACCACTCCGTGGTCCCACAGGTGCTCGTCGATACCAATGGTTTCTTCCAGGACATCTCTGTGGGCTGGGCTGGCCATTTCCACAACTCTGGGGTGTTCTGAAACATGGGGCTGGGCTGCTGTATGGCCAAGCGGACCTTCATCCCCTGGCAAGAGCTCCCCGGTGGGGACCCAGAAATGCTGCCCTGCATTGTGGTGGGCACAGCCCACCCTCTGCAGGCCTGGATGATGAGGCCATACACGGAACACTCACAGCCTAGCCAGCATGTTTTTAATGAGTGGCGCACCTGGGCCCACAATACTGCTGAGTGGGCATTCAGCCACTTGAAGGGGCAATTCAGATGCCTCCTTACCAGGCTGGAGGTGGGCCTCCACAGCATCCTGGAAGTGGCTGGGGGCTGCTGTACCCTGCACAACCTCATGGAGGTGAAACATTAGCTGGTCATGCAGCGGGGGGGTCACTGAAGCGGGGTGCAGGTACGAGCAGCCCCCTGCCACCCTATGCTGCCAGGCTCAGCAGGACGAGGTGCAGGTATGGGAGGCCACAGTGACCCCCCCCCACCCTGCACACACACACCCCAACCCATGCACAAGGGACAAGGGGTTAACCAGAACAATAAACAGTTTATTGGAACGTTGTAACTGTCTTCCTCTGCATAGTGGAGGGAACTATATACAGGTGGGTGTGGGAAACAGCTAACAGAGAGCTGGGGGTTACAATTTACAGGTGGGTGGGAGAACGGCTAAAGTGGGGCTGGGAAGAACTATATACAGGCAAAACAAAAAAGCAGTCCAGTAGCACTTTAAAGACTAACAACATAATTTATAAGGTGATGAGCTTTCATGGGACAGACCCACTTCTTCAGACCATAGCCATACCAGAACAGACTCAATATTTAAGGCACAGAGCATATTGAGTCTGTTCTGGTATGGTTATGATCTGAAGAAGTGGATCTGTCCCACGAAAGCTCATCACCTTATAAATTATTTGGTTAGTCTTTAAAGGGCTACTGAACTGCTTTTTTGTTTTGATGGTATATAGACTAGCATGGCTATCTATCTGTTACTATGTACAGCCAGGAGAGCGAACAGTTAATGGGGCTGGTGGGGGGGAATAATGTACAGGGGTGTGGCAGCCCAGGGCAGGTACCCTGCAAGCCCCAGGGGGATGGGGTTGAGGTGGGGGGTCTTTACCCGTTGATGGGGTTCGATGGCCTGGATCCCCATCACCCACTCCTGCCCCTTCCCTCCCACATCCAGGTGCACCACCAGGACTGGTCTGGGGCCGGGCCAGGGCCGGCGGCACGGGGAGGTGGGAAGTGGAGGGGGCAGGGCCTCCACCTCTTTCTCCCCGCCCTAGTGGCACCAGCAGACAGCCCAGTGGTGGCTCCACACTGTCCCTGTTTGGGGTCCAGACCTCTCCCTCTCATCTTCAGTGGTCGGGCTCCCTGGGCCTGTGACAGGGCTGGTCTGGCTGCCAGCTGCTGGAGCTGTGGAGACAGAAGAGGGGAAAGGAATGGGGCATTAGTCCCAAGTGATAGCCCTTGTGAACCCCTACCTCTCCTCCCCTCCCTGTCACAGAGGCACAGTGAGGACTGCATCCCATGGTTCCCTGTATGGGTGCCATGATCACGTGCTCCCCTCCCCTCCCCAATCCCTCCACGGCCAGGAGGCCCATAGGGCTGTCCCAGCCATGTGGTAGTGAGTGCTGCACATCAGCCTTCTGAGGCCAGGGGAGCAGGACCATCCAGCCTACATGTTCCTCAGGGCCAACAGCCATGTGGGTGGGCTATGGCTGCCCTGGGTGGAAATGAGTGCCTCCTCCATGACCCCTATGGTGACTGGCATGCACAGCACATACCTCGGGGTACCTCCAGGAACTTGGGCAAAGCACGGTTGAAGGGGGCCCGGCTAGTTGGGCTAGATGGGACACAAATGACGAGGGCCCCCTCGCTTGAGCCCTCGTTATCACTGATGCTCTGCAGCAGCCTGACCATCCCTGGGTGCCTTGTGCCACCTGCTGGGCCCAGGCAATCCTCTTCTTCTGTCCCTGTCTCAACCTCCAGTTCCATGTCGGGGTCTGCAGCATCGACAACCATGGCTAAGGCTCCCGCCATGTCGGGTCCAAGGAGGGGGGGGTCCAGTTTTTTAAAGTAGGGGCAGCTGGTGAGCACTGCCCCTGACTACCTGGACTTGTCCTGAGCCCTGCAATAGCCCTGCCAGAGCTTCTTCACCTTGGACTTCACCTTGTCTGGGGTAGCGGTGGGGTGACCGTGGCTGGTGAGGCTCATGGAGAGGTCCTCAAATGCAATGACATTGCAGTGCCGTACCCCCATCTGGTGCAGGACTTCCTCTTCTTCCCAGAGGACTAGAAGGTCCTGCAGCTTGGCCTCTGTCCACGAAGGGCCTGGTGCTTTGGGGCCAGGTTCCCCTCCTGAGAGGAATTCCCCATGTCCTTGGGGGATCCTGGCATGGGCAGGGGTCTGGGGTGCTGGCCAAGGTGCCAGGGAGCAAGGTGGGCAGGCTGGGGCCTCTTAGCTGGAAGCACAGTTGAGAGCAGCATGGGATCTCAGCTTCTTGCCTGGGGGTTTGTGAGTGCCTGCGTCCTTAAACGCGGATGGACATCAGAGCCATAGAGCTCCGCTTCTGCTGTGAAAGGTGCCACTGCTTGCCAGCTGATCGTGGCCATGGAAGACTCCCTCTTTTGAAATAGCCACCCACTTAGTGTCTACATTTGCTTTCTTTTGAAACAGTCTTTTGAAAGGTAGCACTATTCCCACCATGGGAACAGAGGACCAACTTTGACTGCATGGTCCTGTTCTTTCTAAGTTAATTTCAAAAGATCGTGGAATGTGTGTAGACAATCCACGGGTTATTTCAAAAGAAGGCCATCTTCTGACTTTGATTTTGAATGTACTTACCTAGAGTAGACGCACTACAGATGTGTGCTATAAAGAAGAATCAATTGTTTCTCCAGAGCTGCAGCAAGTACTTTTGCAAACACTTTGGTCAAATGACCAAAATTGGATTTTTGCATGCAATCATGATAGGTAACCAGAGATGCAGATTTTGCACAGGCAAATTCAAACACTTCTTGTAAAAGCATTGGCATTTCAGCGAGGGGCAGTTTCCTAGCTGACTTTTTTCAAATTGAGCTCATTGTTCTTCAAGACACCCAGAGCAGCCATGCCTTTCTGTGCCTTCCTGGGCCCAGCATTCAAGCTGGCTGAAAATCTGCTCTTTTCATCTAAAAAAAGGATTATAAGAATGTTTAATTGTAGGTATTAAAAAGTTGCTCTAGCCCATTGACCCATGTTGAAACACTTGAGACAGTAGATAAGTTGAAGCAGAGACATTAGCAATGGAACTACTTTTAGGGTGGTGGTGCAGAGCTGCCCCTTCCACCCCAAAAAAAACCAAAAAAAAACCAACCTTTTTTGCACCTCTCAGTGCCCCAGGCTGGGGTCACACCTAGAGTTGCTAACTCTCCTGGATCGGACACTATTGTTGTTAATGGTGTCCAGTTTGGGAAAGTTGGCAACTCAGCCACAGCTGGAGGTGACTGCAGAGCAGCTGGCAGCATGACCCAGAGTGGCAGCGCAGCCTCTAGGGCTGATGATCTGGACCCCATGAACAGTGGGCTGTGGTGCCTGCAGGGCTGGCAGATGGTAGAACCCCAAGGAACACTCCTCTCCCCTCCCCTCCCTCCTTTTTCATTTTTTATATTTAGCTGATTCCTCCGTTTTCTCTCCATTTTCCTCTCATTTCTGACCCAGAAACTGAAGACGTGGATTAGTCTTTAAGGTGCTACAGGACTGCTTGCTCTGTTTAATTTAATATTGTTTTGATGAGTTTCAAGTTTTATTGATTAAATATATGACAACACTGTTAGCTTTGACTTCTGTAAGGCTTGGCACCGGACCATAGAAAAGCAATATGGAATTCATTAAATGGATTAAAAACTGACAGGTATTAAAATGTAATTATGAATGAGATATCATCAAGCAGCTGTGTATTTAGCCTTAGCCTATTTTTATCAATAACCAGAAGGAAACTCAAAATCCACCATTGATCAAGTGTACAAAAGAGAAAGACCAGAGAAATGGTAAATAATGAAGAGAGTAGATCACTGGTACAGAGTGTTCTGAATAACCTGGAAAGCTTTGGTGAAAATAA
The DNA here is from genome assembly GCF_033958435.1 of Carettochelys insculpta. Classification (NCBI taxonomy): domain Eukaryota; kingdom Metazoa; phylum Chordata; order Testudines; family Carettochelyidae; genus Carettochelys; species Carettochelys insculpta. The sequence goes on from NC_134139.1 coordinate 195,174,203, forward strand.
ACAATATCTATGTCAACACAGTCAAAGATACAAGGTCATAGATCTATGAATAAAGAATGTAGGGGCCATACTTAGAGAATTGTAGTTACTCTGTAGTTACTCTGAAAAAGTTTTGGGTCACAGTGGATAATCAACTCACCATAAGCTTCTGGTGTGATGTTATGGTCAAAAGAGCTAAAATGATCCCAGCATGTATAAATGAGGAAATATGGAATAGAGTGGTTATTTTACCTCTGTATCTGGCATTGGTGAGATCACTATTAGAATACTGTGTCAATGCTGGTGCTCACAGTTGAAGAAAGTGGTTGATAGAGAGTTCAAAGCATAGTCACCAGAATGATTAAAGAATTGGAAAATAAGCCTTATTGTGATTGATCTCATTGAACCTATCTCTTGAAAGAAAGGTCATGGGGTAATTTGGTTCCAGGCTAACAGTACACTTTCATTGGGAGCAGAAATTTTCTAATGAAGCATTCTTCATGTAGCATAACAAGATCTAATGACTGGAAGCTGATGCCAGCCAAATTCAGAGTGGAAAAAAGATGTAAAGGTTGTGATGGTTTCTACCTAGCAGGCTATGTCTGCACTAGTCCCTTCCTTTTGGAAGGGGCATGGTAATGCGTGAGTTGGGAAGATGCTAGAGGCACTGCCATGAATGTGCAGCACCTCATCAGCATAATTGCACACCACCCATGCAGATGGGGGCCTTTCAAAAGCCCCTTCTTCCTAAAACCAAATAGGAAGAAGGGGCTTTCAAAGTCCAGGGGGTCCTTCGAAAGGCCCCCATCTACACCGGCAGCACGCAATTCGAAAGTGGTGCTTTTGAATCATGAACAGCTGCCATTATGCTAATGAGGCACTGCATATTCATGGAAAGCACCTCATTAGCATCTTTCCAGCTCACTCATTACCACGCCCCTTCTGAAAGAAAGGGGCTAGTGTAGACTTAGCTGTGATATTTAAATATAGATTAGACAGGTTTTTTTCTAATAAAGATGCTCTAATTCAAGCATCAGAGGGGTAGCCGTGTTAGTCTGGATCTGCAAAAGCAATGAGGGATCCTGTAGCACCTTATAGACTAACAGAAATGTATGAGCATAAGCTTTCATGGGCAAAGTGGGTCTTTGCCCACGAAAGCTTATGCTCATACATTTCTGTTAGTCTATAAGGTGCCACAGGACCCCCTCATTGCTAGTTCAAGCAGGAATTCATGCTCAAAAATACCCATTAGTCTATAAGGTGCTGCAGGACTTCTCCTTGTTGTTACATTGGATTTATACCACAACAAATCTGTTGCATTCTGTCATTAATCCTGATGTGTACAGGTGTAACCAAGAGGAGAATCAGGCCCCCAGCATCCATATAACAAGTTCTTAGGACATACCAAATGTATAATATTGGGTTATTTATTTGCCTCTGTAAAGCCACTTTTTCTGCAGTAGAGACGGTCCATTAGGTAACAGGACTGTTAAATGCAATCTGTGTTTTTTGTGACTGGAGTGAAAGAGTTCACACACTGTTTACTGGAGCTGACTAGACAGTTGGCTTGCAGGCTTTGACGATGGAAGGCTGATTTCTTCTTTAGCTCCTGTGTTACAAAAAATATTATCATAATCTCTACTGACTCATATTTCCTAAGGCATCAATATTTCCAGTTGTGTAAGTACATTGTCATGGGTAAAGCTCTCACTGACTTGGACTGCACCACTGGTAACTGAAGTTGCAAATACCACTGTGTGTAGCAGGAATGGGGGTCTCAAAGGAAATTGAGAAGCTATAACTTAACTGCGTGATAGAGAAAAGGCTGCAGACAATAATTTATTCCAACGATGTACACCAAGAGGATTTTTTGTCCAGCAATGAGCCATTGAAATCTCACGTACAGTTTTTTTGTTCATCTCTCAGAGTTGGAATGTATGTGGAGTAAATATGTTACTACAAGACATAAAAGAGATGCTGCTTAATTTTTACCAAAATCAAAAGCACTTGTGAAGTAGCTATAGTATAAAAGTTTGTAAAGTGGTAATAGAGGCCAAATGATCACCGCCCTAGTGGCTGCATGGCTCTGTGACTGCTCAGCAGAGCAAAGAGTTGCAGTATGCCAACAGAAGCACGCTTTGGTGTCTGCAGTGCAAGAGGTGAGCAAAGTAACTCAACCTGAATGAATTTAAGACTTTTTGCTTTACCATGAATACCATGGGGCCTGCAAGTGATCTTAATGTACATGGTGGTCAGACAAAATGATCGGGTGCCAGCAAGCAGATGTTTGAGTACTTTGAGCTTCTTATAAGGTGCCAGAGAAAGTTGATAATGTGCTTTATGGAAATGAAAGACTGGAGGAGAAGGAGGAGGCTTTGAATAAACAAGGCAGTCAGGGTTTTGAGTCTGTATACAAAAATTTGTTAATGATGATGTTAGTCATTAAAAGAAACTGCCTGTATTCTGTACTGAAGCATGATATCCTGCTTTGGTTAAAAATAAATCTAAAATAGCAATTAACAAATAATAAAAACAATTGCTTCTCTTCAGAGTTAAATATAAGAATGAACAAATCAGCCCCTTACAGCCCCTACTTTTTTCTAAAAGTGGTCTATATTTTTCTAGAGAACTCCACATTTTTCAATTCTGCTCTTTTACAAACTTCATGGGTCTAAGAATCTTTATGTTTTGTCAGTCTGGAGTATGATTAGGTTTATTGCCCCCAGCTGGGTGCTGGTAGAGCAAGGGACTTTGCAGGTTGGCTTCCTATAGGAGGAAAAATCCACAAGTCGTGGAGTTTGACATATTCTTAGTGTCACTTCTTTATTTGACATGATATACACCAGTCATGGGACAGAGGTGGTTACAAACAGTGTGCAGGGCAGTCCTCTCTTCTAGGGATTTAAAACCAACACCAATGTCAGATTTTAGGGAAAACTGTACAGCAAAAGTAGACTGTAGTTAGAAAGATTAAGGGTAAGGGTAAGTGTCTTTGCAGCTTGCAGATCCTACACAACAGCCAACACAGCTTTTTCATCTAAAACTAAAAACTTGCTTGCACGCTAAGTGGAGGAACTTGTAAAATGGGGTAACAGCACCATCTAGTGATCATAACATCCTTACTTGGTCCTATTTTGACTGTCTATTATAGTACTTAAACTGATAGCATTGACATTGTGCATCCCAAACAGAGATGTTTGTCTAATGAAGGAAGTGGGGTGCAGTTGTCTGAGCAAAGGTCATTGGGAACCAGGTAGTCCAGGTGCTGGAATCCTAGAGCTAACACACACTCTGTAATGATCAGTAGGCATTTGGGGGGAGGGGGAGAATGTTTATACAGTTATTAGAATGCTGAGTCTAGTCAGAATTCTGGAAATAACTACCTCACACTGGGCATGTTCAGAGGATTAGCAGAGCCATTGGTCTTACTATTGGCCATTGAGTCCTATAGTAGTATGGGTCAAAAGTTTCAAACCCAAATTCATCTGTTTATGCTCTTAAATCCATATTTAGGCGACTGGTGTTCAGAGGTCATAAGAACCCAAAATTCTCACTGAAACCAAGGAGAAATCAGGACACTTATTTAGATGACATAAATTGGATTTAGAAGCCTGTTTTTTAAAAGTCTTGGCCCTGGCAAAATCTTCTATGATCTTAGTGAGACCACTTTTACACTCTCATTTCTATTTTCCTATCTGTAACACACACCTCATGTAGAATCATACAGAATCATAGAACACTAGAACTGGAAGGAACCTCAAGAGGTCATCCAGCCCAGTCCTGTCTCACCAGCTCTCCTTGAGTTCAGTGGGATTTTTGGGTTCTTATAATCTTTCAACATCAGATGCCTAAGTATGGTTTTAGGAGCCAAAATAAATGAATTTGAGTTTGAAAATTTTGAACCATACTACTACAGGAATAACAAGGCCTATGGCTCTGTTAATCTTCTGAACATGTACAGTGTGAGCTAGATATTTCCAGAATTCTGAATAGATACCTCATTTTAGTCTGCATTTTAATGTGACCTCTTTGGGGGCAGAGGCTGTCTTTTCATTTTGTTTGTGCAGTGCATACTACCATTGGGTTCTGGACCATGGGTGGGGCTTCCAGATGCTGCCACTACATAAACAATTTGACAGACACTGACTATTTTTCTGTTACAGTTTTCTATTTTTAATTACATTATGTAATTTGGTCAAATATGACCTTTAGGTAGGATGAGTATGAATTCCAAAAGCCCTTCCCAATATGTCACTTATTATAAAAGTAAAGGTGTAATCTCCTATGTTGTTCCAAAAAGGAGTGATATGACATACAAAGCTCAGTTTAGTAGCGTAGTATGCAGTAACCTACTACCAGCAAGAAAGCAGGTGACTGAAGTCTTGCTAAGGGAAAAGAGCACTGATAGGTTCATTATCAATTTTTCTGAGGCAATGAAAAAGACTGTGTAATACAGGCAGTTTGAGTCATGTGTTTTAGAAAGGGATATAGCTACAAAACTCAGATTATGTCCATCTGGTGAATCTAGTGTATGAACAGAAGATGATTAATATGATTGAAATAATTAAATCATTGTTCCCAGGAAATGAAAATAACTAACATGGCTCAGTGACTGGTCTTATGATAAGAAATATAGAAGCAAATATTTGGAATCAGCTTCTTGAATTATTTTGGGTCATCCCATGACTTCTTCAATATGCACATATCCTCTAGAGGGACCTTAGTGTCGATTCATCCCTTGTGAACAACATTCAATACACTTTTGTTTATTCTTCTCCACCACATCATATTTTAACTCAGAAGCAGTTGCACTCAAATGTCTCTGGTTATCCATTATTTTCAATGCCAGGAGACTTAAAGCAAAGCAAGAAGGTTGACAAACACCTTGCAGTTATTCGCAACAAACAACAGAACATGATGCATGAAGTTGAAAAAAGGGACTAAAGATTCTTGGTTGCTCAGTTTGGGACTCTGATTTTCAGGACAGGTGGTTTAGTGCATTCTGAAAATAGTACTCCTTTAAAGTGTGCTGAAATACAGTAGACGCTTGCTTTGCATGGACTCAAATTATGTGTTTTTTATATTAAGGCAAGTCAAGTCCAGGGGGACCCTACTTTCTGCTACCCCACCTCACTGCTTACCCCTGCACTACCAGCCAGCTCAGGGGCTACTTAGGAGGTTTGAATTTGCCAGTAGCTTGAACACTGAGCTACTGAGGGCTTGATTTACCTAAGCCTGCACTTCCAGGCTATTCAACTGTTCTGGGACTAGGGATCTGGGGACCACTGCTCCACAGAAGCCCCACCAACTTGGGGTTTCCTAGGTCAGACCTACAGATCTGGGAAGCCCTAGGAACCCCGCCTTGCATGGTCCATGGCTTTCAGCTCAACTGTGGATGATGCTGCCTGTCAGTCCTAGCATGGATGGGGTATGGAAAGCCTAGAAGCCCTCTTAAGTGGCCTGAACAAGGAGATTCAGAGCTTGGGATTCGATTATTTTGAAATATAGTTTCCTCTTCGAGTGGTCCCCATGGGTGCTCCATGTCAGGTGTCGGGCCCACCCTGGCTGTGCAGTTCAGACATTTTTTTTAAGCTGTCATTAGCCAAACCGCACATGTGCAGGTGCATGATGGGCTCTTTGTGTGCTTTTGGTCATGTGTGCAATCTGGTCCAAACCAGTTCCTCTCAACCACCAGCGGCTGCAGACGGATTTCGTTAACAATCGTTTATGGCTGTTAAGTTCTGTTAAATATTGTTTGATATTCAAAAAAAGGAAAGAAATAATAATACACACACACAAAGGACAGTAATGTTATCTATTCGTTTATGTGGAATTCTGAGGAGACATTGGGAAGGAACGCAGGCTGTAGTCATAAGCTGTGTCTACACGTGCATGCTACCTCGAAGTAGCAGCACTAACTTCGAAATAGCGCCCGTCGTGGCTACACGCGTCGGGCGCTATTTCGAAGTTAACTTCGACGTTAGGCGGCGAGACGTCGAAGTCGCTAACCTCATGAGGGGATCGGAATAGCGCCCTACTTCGATGTTCAACGTCGAAGTAGGGACCGTGTAGACGATCCGCGTCCTGCAACGTCGAAATTGTGGGGTCCTCCATGGCAGCCATCAGCTGGGGGGTTGAGAGATGCTGTCTCTCCAGCCCGTGCGGGGCTCTATGGTCACCGTGTGCAGCAGCCCTTAGCCCAGGGCTTCTGGCTGCTGCTGCTGCAGCAGGGGATTCATGCTGCATGCACAGGGTCTGCAACTCGTTGTCGGCTCTGTGGATCTTGTGGTGTTTAGTGCAAGTGTGTCTGGGAGGGGCCCTTTAAGGGAGTAGCTGGCTGTTGAGTCCGCCATGTGACCCTGTCTGCAGCTGTGCCTGGCACCCTTATTTCGATGTGTGCTACTGTGGCGTGTAGACGTTCCCTCGCTGCGCCTATTTCGATGTGGTGCTGCGCAACGTCGATGTTGAACATCGACGTTGCCAGCCCTGGAGGACGTGTAGACGTTATTCATCGAAATAGCCTATTTCGATGTCGCCACATCGAAATAGGCTACTTCGATGTAGGCTTCACGTGTAGACGTAGCCATAATGTCACAGCATCCTTAGAGAAAGTTGTATAAGGGAATTGCTGTTACTGTGGCCAACTCACTAACTCTAAGGGCCAATGTTTTAGCAAGAAGAAATCCTGACTGTAAGGTGAGTAAATGAAGCGACATGGTTGCTAGAGGTTCAAATAGTGGTCTAGACAGCATGTCCAACACCAGGTCCAAACTCCATGGAGGCGTTATTGGTTTACGAGGGGATATAAGTTCATGAGGCCTTTTAGGAACCGGGTCGTGATTGGATGGGCAAAAGCCGTTGACCCTTCTATAGTGTATCTAAAAGCCGATATGGCTGCCAGGTGGACCTTTAAGGATGGTAGTATAAATCCTCCTTGTCTGAGGTCCAATAAATAACCTAGAAGCATAGGCATGGGTATCTCCAGTGGGCATAATTGTCTGGAGGAGCATCAGGATGTAAACCATTTCCATTTATAGAGGCATGTCTTTCAAGTGGGAGTTGGTCTGCTACATATCAGTCCTTCCTTGACCTGCTCAGAGCATAGGTTCTCTGAGGTGTTGAACCAAAAATCAACCATGTCATAAGATGTAACATTTGTGTCTGAGGGTGCGTCAGAGTCCGTCAATTCTGTGTAAGAAGATCTGGAATAATGGGAAGGGGGCATGGAGGGCAAAACAACATTTGTTGTAGCAGTGGGAACTAGTGCTGACGGTCCCACACTAGTGCTTTGAGTATCGGATTGGTCTTCTCTAGCCTCTCCATTTTCAGGACTTTGTGAATAAGAACCAGTGGGCGGGAAGGTGTAGAGTAGGGGTTCTTTCCATGGTATAAGAAAAGCACACCCAAGTGAGTATGGGCCAAGGCCCACCCTGAAACAAAAACGAGGGCATTTTCTGTTGTTCTAGGTCAGAAATAGGTCTATTTGGGGGAAGCTCCAAATGCAGAAGATGCGGTGAAGTGTGTCCGGACTGACCTCCCACTCATGGTCCGGTGCAAATTGCCTGCTCAGTAGATTTGCCACAACATTGCTGATGACTGGTAAGTATGAGGCCCTCAAGACTGTCGTTTGCTATACACCAGTTCCATAGATGAACAGCTTCTGCACACAAAGTGTGAGACCTGGCTCCACCTTGTTGATTGACATAATACATTGTGGTAATGTTGTTGGTATTGATGCAGACAACTGTACCCCAAATATCCTGTACAGAGTGTTTGCAAGCATTGAACACCAACCTTAGCTCCAGCATGTTTATGTGTAAAACCATCTCCTGTTGTGACCAGTGTCCTTGTACTGATTTGTCCCCCATGTGCACTCCCCAGCCCATTCTGGAAGTGTCCATCGTTATAAAAACACAAGTTTGGGGTTGGTGAAAGGGGACCCCTGATAGCAGATTTTTTTGGTTTCATCCACCTCCACAAGGATTTTTGAACTTCTGTGGCTGGTGACACCCTCTTGTGAATAGTGTGCTTCATTTGTGTATATACTGACACTAGCCAATGAGGGAGACAAAGAAAATGCATCCTGGCATTTTTGGACCACTGATGTGGTGGCCGCCATGTGACCCAGAAGCTGGAGGCAAGTTATAACCTGTGTCATAGGACTGTGCATCAAGTTTTGTATTAGTGACTATATCACATCAAAACAAGGTGCCGTAGGTATACTTTTGCTGTAACAGAATCGAGGTGAGCCCCTACAAATTCTATGTCCTGCATGGGCATGGTGGTTGATTTTTGAAAATTGATGATAAAGCCCAGAGACTGAAATGTCCTTGTGGTAATGCTTATCATATGGAGGACATCTGCGCTGGAGCAGCCCTTCAAAAGGCAACTGTCTAGGTATGGAAATATTAAAACATCTAAGTGGTGTAGGTAAGCCACTACTACCAAGAGCACCTTTGTGAAGACTCTGGGCACTGATGACAGGCCAAATGGCAGAACTTTGTACTGAAAATGTTCTGTGACCACTATGAAGTGCAGAAAATGAATATGGGCAGGGTGGATAGTTATATGAAAGTAAGTGTCTTTCAGGGCGGGGCTGCAAACCTGTCCCCGTCTTCCAGTGCAGTAACTATGGAGGTAATTGTGTCCATCTTAAAATGTTGTTTGTGAAGATAACGATTGAGATCCCAAAAATCTAGGATTGTTCTCCACCCCCATTTTCTTGTCTGTGAGGAAGTAGTGGGAATAGAACCCTTTTCCCTTGAATTCGTCTGGTACCTTCTCAGCAACTCCTATGGAGAGGAGGTGGTCCACCTCGTGCTTTAACAACTTCTCATGAGAGGGGTTCCTGAAGAGGGACTGGGTGGGGGTGGCGCTTGGCGGAAGGGTGCGGAATGGAATGGTTTAACCCACAGAAATTATCTCCAGAGCCCATTTGTCTTCAGTGATGGTCCTCCACTGCTGGTGGAATGGTCTCAGGCGGTGATGGAACAGAAGGTGCGCTGGCTGTTTGCACTGGGTGATAAGTGTGGTGTTCCAGTCCTCCACGTAGTAGTCAAACCTGCTGCCTCATGGTTTGTGGTGCAGGGTTATGGCCTTGCATGTTATGCCGCCTTGGAGGTCTTAGTTGTTGTTGTTGATGCCTCGGGTCATAACCACATTGGTGATATTGGAGCCGCTGAGGTTGGTAATTGTAGCAGCTCTAATATGGGTAGTATCTTTTCCTCCTATACGGTGGGGGGTGAGGTGGGATGGGTGGGTATGCATACCCAGTGTTCACAAAGGAATTCTCGAGTGTTTACTAGAGTGTAAAGCTGTATCTGTAGACTCAGCAAACAATTCCAACTTATCAAAGGGAAGATCTTCCACCTTTGTTTGCAATTCTTAGATGTTTGTAGCCAGGCGACCTGGCTCATTACGACTGTGGAAGATAGTGCAGCTGTGTCCGCAAAATCTAGAGCAATTTGGACTCCCGTACATGAGGCAGTGTATCCTTCCTGGACTATCGATTTTAATATGTGTCTCTTTTCATCAGACAGATATTCCATTAGGGACGTAAGTTTTGTATAATTATCAAAATTATGATTGGAAAAGGTGTGTGGCATAATTCGCCATTTGTAACAACAGAGTAGAGGTTGAATAGACCTTTCTTTGCATTTATTTGCATCCTTATCTGGTACCGTAGATTTATATTGTGGTGTCTTCGATCTTTGTTTTGAGAACTCCACTACAAGACAGTTGGGTTGAGAGTGTCTGAATATGAATTCCATACCCTTCAAGGGAACTAAATACTTTTTGTCTGCTCTCTTATTGGTTGGTGGAATGGAGGCGGATGTCTGCCAAATATTATCCACAGCCTCTGCAATGGCATCATCTAACGGAATGACTGTCTTGGATGATGTCGGAGGTCTTAAATTCTTAAGAAGCCTACGCTGGTTTACTTGTACCTCTGCCACTTGTATGTCCTGTGTCTGTGTGTCTTAAAGAGAAATTGTCTAAGATTGTCAGGAGGAGATATATCACCTGGGATGACGGCCTCGTCTAGCAATGATGAGGAGACATCAGTTTGATATGACTCCATTTGCTCTTCCACGATTTCCTCTGGCTGCTCCTCTGTGGGTTCTGGGGGAGCAGGGAGCATTGGATATAGGTATTCTTTTGACGAGGAGTACCTATGCCTCTTTGGAGGTGGAGATATACAGTGTTTGTATGAGGGACAAGAGTCGGAGGATCTGTCCCTGGATCTATGAGAATAACATTCTCTGTAGTAGTTTTTGCAATGATATGGACATGAATAATAGTAGCATTGTGATCGCAGTGAGGCAGATTGGGAAGGTGAATGTCTCTTGTAGGTATGTTGGTGGAATGAGTAAGGTAGGTGAGACTTACTTAATGATGGAGGAAGTGCTGAGGATATCTGGCAAAAGTATTCATAGGACTGTCGTGGTTGTGAGGTAGGAGAGGGACGCCTGAGCTGAGGAGAAGGAGGCCTAACGATGGGAGGTTGAGGTCTGACGAATGGTGATAGAGGTGTTAGAGGTTGTTCTAGTACAATTGGTTCTATTGGAAAATTGGGGGATAGCGACAACGACATAATAACCAGGTCAGGAGAAGGGCTGAGGTGGCAAGTTTTTGTCTGCGCCTTTGCAGGTTGTTAGGCTGTATGGCTGCCTGAGATTGAAGTGTATGGTGCCGAGGGAACCAGTGTCAACATAGTTGGTACCATACACAGTGCCATTTGCCTCCGTGCAGAGTCTGTCAGTGCTAATTATTTCAATGTTGTGGGCCCTGACCTAGGTTACGATGTTTTCGGTGTGGGTGCCGGTTGTACCGAGATCTTAGGTGCCAAGGGAGGTTGTGAAATCTCCATCACTGGAGATTTAAGAGCAGGTTAAACAGACATCTATCAGGGATGGTCTAGATGGTGCTTGACCTGCCACGAGGGCAGGGGACTGGACTCTATGACCTCTCAAGGTCCTTTCCAGTTCTAGTGTTCTGTGATTCTAAGATCTTATACATGTCAGGCAGGATGACTGCATCCACAGAGGGGCTAAAGCAGAGCACAATTAAAAGTTGCAGCAATATACCATTTTAAAGCATTAAACTAGCAAATGGGGAATGTGTTGGCTCAGTTTTCCTGACAGACAACAAACGTTACCCAGTAAACAGCCCACAAGTACTGACAGAAGCAGAAGCGTGCAAAAAGGCAGATTAACAAGCAATGAGCATGTGGACCATGCTGTTTTCTAATATCTTATTAAGAATTGTTGTCAGGGCCACCGACAGTGGGGACAAAAGGGACAGCTGTCCCAGGTCCTGGAAATTTTAAAATGCCCAGGGCTCCTGGCCACTAACACTATCACAGGAGAGACAGCTCGGGCCAGGCAAGACTGAAGGGCTGGCTAGGGGAGGCTAAACCCCAGACCCATCCCTAGTCCCCATCCCTTCTGGTAGCCCAGAACTAGCCCACACACACACACACCTTGCCAAGGGGCCCAGCAATTCTATCAGTAGCCCTGATTGTTCTGTGTGGTCAACACTGCATAGGAACCATAAGAGTAGTGCCTCCTTGGACAACAGAACTGTTGTACATTCAGGACCCTAAATCCTGACTTTCTTGACAAAAATGTGGCTGAGTTTTATGCTTATTAGTAATTCACAGCCAACAGATTTATGGCAGAGAGAGCTGGATTCATAGAATCATAGAACACTAGGACTGGAAGGGACCTCGAGAGGCCATCGAGTCCAGCCCCTTGCCCCAATGGCAGGACCAAGTACTGTCTAAACCATCCCTGATAGACATCTATCTAACCTGTTCATAAATATCTCCAGCGATGGAGATTCCACAACCTCCCTTGGCAATTTATTCCACTGTTTGACCACCCTGACAGTTAGGAACTTTTTTCCTAATGTCCAACCTATACCTCCTTTGCTGCAGTTTAAGTCCATCACCTCTTGTTCTATCCTCAGAGGCCAACAACAAGAAGTTTTCTCTCTTCTCCTTATGACACCCTTTTACATACCTGAAAACTGCTATCATGTCTCCCCTCAGTTTTCTCTTTTCCAAACTAAAGAAGCCCAGTTCTTTCAGCCTTTCTTCATAGGTCACATTCTCTAGACCTTTAATCATTCTTGTCGCTCTTTTCTGGACCCTCTCTAATTTCTCCACATCTTTCTTGAAATGCAGTGCCCAGAACTGGACACAGTACTCCAGCTGAGGCCTAAACAATGCAGAGCAGAGTGGAAGAATGATTCTTGTGTCTTGTTGACAACACACCTGTTAATGCATCCCAGAATCATGTCTGCTTTTTTTGCAACAGCATCACACTGTTGACTCATATTTAGCTTGTGGTCCACTATAACCCCTAGATCCCTTTCTGCTGTAGTCATTCCTAGACAGTCTATCCCCATTCTGTATGTGTGAAACTGATTGTTCCTTCCTAAGTGGAGCACTTTACATTTGTCCTTATTAAACTTCATCCTGTTTACCTCAGACCATTTCTCCAATTTATCCAGATCATTTTGAATTATGACCCTATCCTCCAAAGTAGTCGCAACCCCTCCCAACTTGGTATCACCTGCAAACTTAATAAGCGTACTTTCTATGCCAATATCTAAATCATTGATGAAGACATTGAACAGAACCGGTCCTAACACAGACCCCTGCAGAACCCTACTTGTTATACTTTTCCAGCAGGATTGAGAATCATTAAGAACTACTCTCTGGGTACGGTTGTCCAGCCTGTTATGCACCCACCTTATAGTAGCCTCATCTAAGTTGTATTTGCCTAGTTTTTCAATAAGAATATCATGCAAGACCATATCAAATGCTTTACTAAAGTCTAGGTATACCACATGTACCACTTCTCCCCTGTCCACAAGGCTTGTTACTCTATCAAAGAAAGCTATCAGATTAGTTTGACAGGATTTGTTCTTTACAAATCCATGCTGGCTGTTCCCTATCATCTTACCGCCTTCCAAGTGCTTGCAGATGATTTCTTTAATTACCTGCTCCATTATCTTTCCTGGCACTGAAGTTAAGCTGTAGTTTCCTGGGTTACTTTTATTCCCCTTTTTATAGATGGGCACTATATTTGCCCTTTTCCAGTCTTCTGGAATCTTTCCTATCTCCTATGATTTTCCAAAGATGATAGCTAAAGGCTCAGATACCTCCTCTATCAGCTCCTTGAGTATTCTAGGGTGCATTTCATCAGGCCCTGGTGACTTGCAGACATCTAATTTTCCTAAGTGATTTTTAACTTGTTCTTTTTTTATTTCAACTTCTAACCCTACCCCTTTCCCACTAGCATTCACTATGTTGGGCATTCTTTCATCAGACTTCTCAGTGAAGACCGAAACAAAGAAGTCATTGAGCATCTCTGCCATTTGCAAGTTCCCTGTTACTGTTTCTCCCTCCTCCCTGAGCAGTGGCCCTACCCTATCCCTGGTCTTCCTCTTGTTTCTAATATATTTATAAAAAGCCTTCTTGTTTCCCTTTATGCCTGTAGCTAGTTTGAGCTCATTTTGTGCCTTAGCCCTTCTAATCTTGCTCCTTCATTCATGTGTTGTTTGCCTATATTCATCCTTTGTAATTTGTCCTTGTTTCCATTTTTTATATGACTCCTTTTTTATTTCATATCATGCAAGATCTCCTGGGTAAGCAAAGGTGGTCTTTTTCCACATTTTCTATCTTTCCTACACAGTGGGATAGCTTGCTTTTGGGCCCTTAATAATGTCCCTTTGAAAAACTGCCAACTCTCCTCAGGTGTTTTTCCCCTCAGTTTTGCTTCCCATGGGACCTTACCTAGCAGCTCTCTGAGTTTACCAAAATCTGCCCTCCTGAAATCCATTATCTCTATATCGCTGTTTTCCCTTTTACCCTTCCTTAGAATTGTGAACTCTATGATTTCATGATCACTTTCACCCAAGCTGCCTTCCACTTTCAAGTTCTCTACCCATTCCTCCTTATTTGTTAAAATCAAATCTAGAACAGCTTCCCCCAGTAGCTTTTTCAACCTTTTGGAATAAAAAGTTGTCTCAACTATAATCCAAGAACTTACTGGATAGTCTGTGATCTGCTGTATTAGTTTCCCAACATATGACTGGATAGTTGAAGTCCCCCATCACCACCAAATCCCGGGCCCTGCATGACTTTGTTAGTTGTTTAAAAAAAGCCTCATCCACCTCTTCCACCTGGGTAGGTGGCCTGTAGTAGACTTCTAGCAGGACATCACCCTTGTTTTTTACCCCTCTTAGTCTAACCCAGAGACTCTCAACACTTCCATCTCCTACGTCCATCTCCACCTCAGTCCAAGTGTGCACATTTTTAATAAATAAGGCAACACCTCCCCGCTTTCTTCCCTGTCTATACTTCCTAAGCAGACTGTACCCTTCAATACCAACATTCCAATCATGTGTATTATCCCACCAAGTTTCCGTGATGCCAAGGATGTCATAGTTATATTTATTTATTTGCACTTCCAGTTCTTCCTGCCTATTACCCATATTTCTTGCATTTGTATATAGGCGTCTAAAATATTGATTTGATCTTGCCTCCCTGTTTTGCCCTGACCCTCTTTTTACTCTGACATTGTTGCCCATGCTGCCTCCCATTTCTGACCCATATCCCAGGTTTCCATGTTCTCCACTTATGTGGGCTTTGCTCCTCTGCCCCCGTCGAACCTAGTTTAAAGCCTTCCTCACTAGGTTAGCCAGTCTGTGTCCAAATATGGTCTTTCCCCTCCTTGAAAGGTGAACGCCCTCTCTGCCTAGCAGTCCTTCCTGGAATAGCATCCCGTGGTCGAGAAAGCCAAAGCCTTCCTGGTGACACCATCTTTGAAGCCAGGCATTCACCTCTAGGATGCACCTGTCTCTGCCTGAGCTCCTACCACTGATAGGCAGGATCGAGGAAAATACCACCTGCGCCCCAAACTCCCTCACCCATGCCCCCAGAGCCCTGAAGTCACTCTTGACCTGGTCAGCATCACACCTCGCAGCATCGCATCATTAGTGCCCACACGGATGAGAAGCATGGGATAGTAGTCAGAGGGCCGGATAATCCTCAACAACACCTCCGTAACATCTCGGATACGGGCCCCCAGCAGGCAGCATGCCTCCCGAGATGAAATGTCAGGGCAACAGATGGGTGCCTCCATCCTCCTCAGAAGAGAGTCCCTGACCACCACTACACTACATTTCCTCCTCGCAGTGGTGGCAGCAGACTTCCCAGCCTTGGGGGTATGAGGCTTCTCCTCTGCTGTATGGGGCGATTCTTGTCTCCTCTATCAAGTACAGCATAACGGTTTCCTAGTACCACAGTGGGAAGGTTCTGAGCAGGGGTGGAACACTACCTACTGCCAGAAGTAACAAGCTGCCAGTGTCCACCCTGATCTATCAGCTGTCCTGTGTACTGGGACAGTTACCTCGGCTGTCTCCACATGAATACTGTCCAGGAACTGCTCATGGAGTCGGATACTCCTCAACTTGGCTACCTCCTCCTGTAGGTCTCCCACCTGCTGCCTGAGAGATTCCACCAGATTCATTAAAACAAAACAAAACACCTGTGACAGTTTAAGGGAATTGCACCTGTATTTCCTTTCTGTGGTCAAGCAGGAATACCCACTGTAGTCTCGCAGTCATGGGCTCTCTTTGGCAGAGACCAACATCTGGGCTTAAATTGCAGCAAGGGAGATGTAGGTTGGACGTTAGGTAAAACTTCCTGTCAGGGTGGTTAAGAACTCAAATAAAGTGCCTTGGGAGGTTGCGAAATCGCCATCATTTAAGATAATGAAGAGCAGGTTAGATAAATGTCTAATCAAGGATGATGATGGTCCGTGGTCCTGCCATGAGGGCAGAGGCCTGGTCTTGACCTCTTGAGGTCCCTTTCCTGTTCTAGCATTCTCTCTCTCTCCCTTTTCTGAATGGGCTTTTTCCAGGGTTCACTGTTCCCTGTCCACACTACATTGTTCCCAGCAAGCCAGATTGCCTAATCAGGACAGCGTCTGCACTTTGTGTACACTTCGAAGGTTTATGAACAGCAGTTATGAGTTACCACACAGCTCTTTCTAAGCAAGTTCGTTTATTCCTAAGGTGAAAACATAACAAAGGAAACATTGAAGAAAACAGTAAAAGAACTACTCACAGGCTGACCAGAAATCACCCCACCACCCAGCCACCTGCAGTAGATATTCTGGCGGGAGTCGGTCCTTCAAACACCACTGAGGGGGTTTTCTATCATTACAGGTTCATAACAGCCTCCGGTCAGAGCAAGCACACACAGGAGTGTGGTAGTCTTCCCTTAATTCAGCTTCAGTCTTTGATCTTCACGTTCCAGGAATATATAATCTGTACCCAGTGGTCCTTTTCTGACAAGGTAGCTTCAGTGGGATTTTTCAGAACTCAGTAAAGAATTTGCATTCACCTACCTCCCCAAGATATGTCCTAGGAAATCTACTCCATGCCCATTCTACCAAAGAACCATTTTTTTCTGCCCACATTGTTCAGTAGAGTCCTTTGATCCTCAAGGCCCACAGTAAAACACAACCTGTGCTTCTAGTTCAGAACAGTCCAAGGACAGTTAACCATAGTTCAGACAAGGTTGTTTTAAAGAACATTCACAGGAAATTGACATATCTCTCACAACACTCCAGAAGAGAGAGTGCTTTTGTGGAAGCCTCTTTGTTGAGTCTGTATTTGTGATCGATCAGATGTATAAACACATCGTCTATGTCTGCACTAAAACAAATCTCCGAAATAGCCATGCAAATGGCCATTTTGAAGATTATTAATAAAGCATTGAAGTGCATATTCAGCACCTCATTAGCATGTCGCCAGCCACAGCTCTTCAAAATTGCCACGTTTCGCTCCTGCCCAGCTTGTCCAGAAGGGGGTCCTTTTTGAAAGGACCACACCAACTTCAAAATCCCCTTATTCCAATCAGCATTCCTATCAGGGATTATGAAGTTGTCAAGGTCCTTTTGAAAAGGACCCCCATCTGGATGAGCCGCGCAGGAGCGAAACGCAGCAATTTCGAAGAGCTGTGGCCGGCGGCATGTTAATGAGGCACTGAATATGAATTTCATCGCCTCATTAGTAATCTTCGAAATAGCCATTTTAAAGTTTTGTGCTAGTGTAGACACAGCCTTCTTGTTTAAGGACTGTGGCTCTATTTATCATGACACGCCTCTTTGACCACTTTGAAGGTAAGAACTGGGAATATACAATTGTCACCAATGGCATTATTTGACCTTTATAACTGTCATCTATGTTGCTCACATACCCAATTAAAAGTTTGGGCTATACGAATGACCTTGATAAAGCAGTTTTTCTAGATCAAAGTCAATTTGCTCAGCATATTCACACATTCCGGTTCTTGACCAGACAGACACTGAAGGTGCAAATATAATGGAAGCTGTCATTTTACTGTAATGGATTTTTTCTCTCATCACAGTGTTTCTAATAACCCAGAGGGAATTTGAGGTGTTATCTCAGAGAACTTTCCTCATGAAATAGTTCTCATTTCATTTCAGCAGCCAAAACCATCTCCACACAAATTCCAAAAATTATTTTTATTACAAAGGTAGTATGTTAAAGAAATACAAATTTAAAGAAAATCCAGTTTTCTTTGTTGCCTATTAATCAATCACAGCTATTAAATATGTTAAGCATAGTTGTAGTAGGAGAGGCATCCACCTTTCATGAGTACCCCCTCTGGTTGAGGGGTGTGTCCATAACCTTTAAACCAGTCCCTGAGTGGCCTTTGGGCCATACCCCTAGAAGGCAATGGTTTTGCCCCATTTGACACTATCTTCAGCTGGGCCTCCTGAGAGTTCAGTCCCCTTCTGGGGGCTTACTACTGTCCAATCTGAGGCCCTTTCCCTTTGGCCTATGGGAGGACCTTGGCCCACACTCTGCTCTGAGCCCAGCCTTTACCAACATTTCACCTTTATGTCAGGGCTCTTCTAAGCTCAGATCCAGCAGCTAGCCATGAATCTCCCAAGCACCACTGGTCCTTATTAGCATTAGATTATTTGGTCCCAGTTTCATCAGCCAACTGCACATCCAAGCTCCTCCAGCTTTAATGATTAAGCATTATCACTGGCTCAATAGCTCCTTTAATTTGGCACTCCTGGCCCAATTGGCTGTTTTCCCTACAGTCACTTGAGCCTGCTTGGAGGAATTCTCCCCTGCACCTTTGCTGTGATGTGTGTTGCAGAATCCTGAGGCCCCTAGCAGTGGGACTTTGGGCCTAGCTCAACCCATCACACTCCTGTTGAGGAATATTATCTCTTCTATACATCATACTTATCACTGTGGGGGGGAATTACCAGAGTAATAGCAAAGGGGACTATATATCATTACCTCAGGAAATCAATTGCACATGAATAAGTGGGAACACCTCTTATGTGGAATAAAGCAGCATGTCAGGCTTGCAACATCCACCCCTACACACCACTGTTGCATTCCAGGCTTGGGACAGCCCAAGACTGGAAGCTCATCCCGTCCCCCACCCCCATACAATGCGCCATCCCAGGCTTGGGGCAAGTTCAAAGCTGCTCAGGGTCAAGGCTTAGGGCACCAGAGCTCAGGGTTTCATCCCCTCGGGGTCCAGTCAGGGCTTGGTGCTTCAACCCATATGGCTACAACCAGGTTCAGGGTCTCTTCTCTAGTGGCTTCTGATGGGAGTCAGGGTGACTGGGCTAGGGCTTCTGCCCCCTTGGGGATTCTTCTGGGGTGTTCATTTTTACAGGGGCTCCCAAATTGTCTAGGGGACTCTGCCTTAATCTGTTACTGGCCTGGACTAGCAGCTAGGAGCTCAAACTAGGGAGTTCCCAACAGCTTGAGGGAGATCATACCCACCTCCACCTCTGTGAGCCTCTTCTACCTGCAGGAAGTTCAGAGGTTTGTCCATGAAGATAGCACTAAAGCAAGGGTGGCAGTACTGGGCTGACCTTCCCTCCAACAACACTGCAACACTCCTCTGTCATGCTCTCATTTTGGATCAGGACCCCCATGTTTACAAAACTGAAATTTCAGATGCAAATATACATGTAAGGAATGTGCCAGCAGGAGCTCAATACTCCTGAAGGAGGTGGGGAATGTGTTCTGGAGAGATCATTTGCATGAAAATACAAAGGTGTGCACATGTAATGCCTTGTAAACAAAGCCTGATGGGAGCAGGCAAAGCAAGGAGTTTTGGTCTATTGTAAACAACATACTGTTGTAAAGTGACAATTTATGCTATCATCCAGTGTAAGAATTGTGGAGTCTCATCAATGCCTGAAGTTTTGTGGGGGTAGAGGACAGTCGTCACTACTGTGTAAGATATGGATTAGAGGGCTCCCCCTTCGAAGCACTGCGTGAGTGAAAATGGGGAGGTATAATGGTTGAACTAGCTGGTTGGAAGTGTTTTGGCTATGCAGCTGTAAGACTGAATTGACTAACTCTCCCCTTGTTGTTCACAAGTAGATTTAAAGACAGGTCTATAGCTATTCTGTGAGAATCCACCTTGGTGAATACTGAAATGCTGTGGCTAAGCCTAGAGCTGAATACCACTGAGAGCTGAAATCACAGGGTTTTGCCTACAGCAAAATCCACAAGACAGCAGTAGACAAAAGGGGCAGTAGGAGGAGCAGCAGATAGACAGATGGTGGGTCCAGCTGGTAGGAGGAGCAACAGATGGCATAAAAGGTGGCCAGCTACTAGAAGGAGCAGCAGGCAAACAGCAGGCATGGCCAGGTGGTAGGAGGACCAGTAGGCACATGGCAGGTGTGACTGGTGGATGGTTGGAGGGGCAGCTGGCAGGGAGCAAGCGGAACGCCAGACCAGCATAAAGGGGGCATTGCCTGAGGTTCAATGACAGAATGCATCAGGATGATGTGTAAGGGCCTGCACGGCCTGGACCAAGTTGTAAGTGGGGTATTTGAAAGTGGGGGTCTGAAGAAAGTTTGGGTGTGTGGATTGGCTGGTCACAGTATTGGACTGGTGAGCCTGAGAGGCAAGGGGCACTGCTCAATGCATTTGAGCTGGGACAGTTACTTGAGGATTGGTTATGAACTCTGGGTGTGGTATTTTCCCAGGCTTATGCCATATGACTTTTCTGCCTCTTTCATTAAAAGTTTCTTTTCTACACTCAGACTCTGTGCTTGTGAGTGGGGAAGCATCTCCTCTCTGAGGTGCCCGGGGGGGGTGTGAATTTCCCAGGCTACTGGGTGGGGGCTCCAGTCAGTTCTGTCTGATATGGACAAAAAGGGACCCCTAGATATTGAACCTGGCCCTGGTTGCTGCTGACTCCTTCCAGCAGAAGGGTTACATACAGAAAATTAAATTGACCAAATTTAAATCCCCTGGGCTATGAAATTAATCAGTAGACTATAAATTTGGTCGGGCACTCATCTGTCAATACTTCTCTAGTATCATTCATCAGCTTTGCCCTTTAAAACAGAAGGCCCTTTGAGAAGAACATCCTGTCAAATTATTTTTTCAGGTCCCTGGATTTTTCAAAACACCCTAATGAAAGATGTTTTAATATGTTCTTAAATAAGTTACTAAGGCTGACACCTCATTAGATCCTATTGAGAAACAAAATAGAGGATAACTAACCTACCAGATGGACAGTCATTTTAAAGAACAGTTACATGTTTGAATCTCTTATGTCTGTTATGACTGATAGGCCAGCTAAATATATAGGCCCTTGGTGTTACACAGCCATGCAATTTAAACTAAAATGTACTTGGAGTTGTCCTCTGTTGTCTTTAGAAACACAAGATGACGTGACTTTTCCTTTATGAGTAGTATCTTGCATAGTGGCGACAATGCCACTATGTATAAATTACGCTGACAGACTCCAGGCAGTAGCTTGAGCTTTTGTCAGAGTAACTGCCCACACGTAGTGATTGTCTTGAACTTTAACATTATTATTACTGGCACTTGCAAATTGTCCAATTAAATCAATTAAATTATGTAAAAAAGTTCTTGAAAATGACGTAGAGCCATGGAAAACCCCAGCAGAGAAATCTTTCATTGGACAAGGTAACTGCTTCCTTATAGTATTTCTAAAGGAAAATTTTATGGAAGTCTTGAAAACGTTTTAGCTCTACCACATACCAGAATGTAATCCAGACTGGAATGTGGCTGTGTCACCCTTGCCATACAACCTTGGATTCTTACAATACTTCACTGGTAGTACCTCACCTAGACCGCTCACATATAGCCTTCCAGCATGCAAGTCAAAGGGTGTGTGGGTGGGTGGGAAACTGTAACCTGCCAGTCACAGTAGATTATGCATTAGCTCTCACCAGCCTTATTATAATTCAGGGTGACCCCAATACACCCCATCCTGTATTTTCCCCAAAAATGTAACTCTTGTACTATCAATACCTCTTCTGAATAGATCAAAATATATTAAATCCTTCATTTCTTTAAGGGAAGAGTATGCACCAGTTTACCATTCTCATATGGAATTTCCCAGACACCTTAATTTACATACACTGGCTTGGATAAAACAACAAATCAAGTTTATGTACTACAAAGATATAGAATTAAAGTCTGAATAAGCACAGGCAATACAGTCAGGAAGGGTTACAAAAATAAAGATAAAATGCTCTCTCATGCTAAACTTCATGGCTACATCTACACGAGCAGCTTCTGTTGACAGAGGTTACTGTAGACAGAGAAACCTTGGCAATACCCTCTTGACAGATTGCATCTACCCATAAACACAGCTTGAAAGAGCAAGCCATGCTGTCAACAGAGAACAGCCAGATTGCCCTGCCCTCTGTTGACAGAACAGCTGACTGGAAGCTCTGCAAACAGGGCTGCCTGGGGAACTGGAAGCCCTCTCTTTTGACAGAACTGTCTACACAAGCACTTAGTTGACAAAAAAAACTGTTGAACGGGGGGTGGGGGGGGGTCATACCTGATTGGGGAAAGGTATAATAAGGCTGGCTGAACCGCTAAGTTTTGTCAACAGACTCTTAACAGGGCACCTTAATCATATAGGTGCTTGGTGAGTTTTGTCAACAAAAACCCACTTTTGTCAAAAGAGGCTGCCCATGCAGACATTGCCCATATATATCAGATTCAAGTAAGTTTTCTCAACACACACTTCCCCCACAGCATTCCTGACTAAACCTTTCCCCACAGTCTGACAGCTGGTTCCTTTGCCTTCTCAGGTGGGAAGAATGAAAAAGGCAGAGCGAGAGAGAGGTGTCTTTGGGTGTTCGCGCCTCCTTTTCTTATAGTTTAAGTCCCTCTTTGACAAGCATTTCTAGCTGAGAACCTAGAAACAGGGTGTCTGGTGAAGAAAGAAGATCTCATGCTGATTCTTTCTTAAGATTCAGATTTCTTTGCCCCTACAATCCTTCTTTGGCCAAAGAACAGACACATGCTAGGAAATGGCCCATTGGCTTTGGCCACAGCTGACTGAGGCCTCTGTTTTAACTTTATCTTTGAGAAACAGGTTTAGTAACTTCAGATACATATCTTGAAAAAACAATTTAGTTGTGATTTCAGCTTGTGTTCAAAATATTACACATAATGTTGCTGCATGCATTTTATCAGGGTATTATGGTTCAGCAAGTTATGAGTTTTTAAATGATCCCACACTAGGTATGTCCTGTACAAAGATTATTACAATTGTAACAGAGAGGCTGTGTCTACACGTGCCCCAAACTTCGAAATGGCCATGCAAATGGCCATTTCGAAGTTTACTAATGAAGCGCTGAAATGCATATTCAGCGCTTCATTAGCATGCGGGCGGCAGCCGCGCTTCGAAATTGACACTCCTTGCCGCCGCGTGGCACGTCCAGACGGGGCTCCTTTTCGAAAGGATGCCGCCTACTTCGAAGTCCCCTTATTCCCATGAGCTCATGGGAATAAGGGGACTTCGAAGTAGGCAGCGTCCTTTCGAAAAGGAGCCCCATCTGGACGCGCCACGCGGCGGCAAGGAGTGTCAATTTCGAAGCGCGGCTGCCGCCCGCATGCTAATGAAGCGCTGAATATGCATTTCAGCGCTTCATTAGTAAACTTCGAAATGGCCATTTGCATGGCCATTTCGAAGTTTGGGGCACGTGTAGACACAGCCAGAAGGAGCCGTGTACTATCAAAACAAAAAAGCAGTCAAGTAGCACTTTAAAGACTAACAAAATAATAAAAAAAAATAAAGTAAATTATTTTGTTAGTCTTTAAAGTGCTACTTGACTGCTTTTTTGTTTTGATATTACAATTGTGAATAAATACAGGGAAGCATTCCATTACAAGCTCTTCTTCATATATCTCCAAAAATAGACCTAAGGACCCAATGTTATAAAATGGACCCTGTCAAATAATTTTTAAGCCCAAAAATAATCTAAGTGGATTTTTATTAATTGAAACCCATGTTGAAGAATTTAAAAACTCCTCTTCTTTCCTGGGGTAACTAGGTGGATCTCACAGATAACACCATTATAAGCACAAATGGCTGCACAATTTGTATCTCACCACAGTCATTAATTTGATGAGTCTGATTTTCTGTTTGCAGAGGAAAATACCACATTTTCAGTGCATCGTCAAAACATGTTTGTGTGCAGACATCTGCTCAGGTGTGTGTGTGGGGGGGAAGGCAGAATCTTGGGACTTCAACCAGGTCTTTGTTGGGGCTATCACACACAGCTCCGTGACTGGAGCAGTGAGTGCAGTTATCCTTTCCAGTGGCATGTAAAATCAATTTGTGGATCATAATAAGATTCCTGGATTTGAGTCAGGAAACTGGCAGTGAATTAAGATTTTTGTGAACTGACTGTTTTGGAACAGCTAGGATATTAATGTACTCCTAGACCACAGCAGCACCTCTGCAGATGTTGGCTGGCATGGGGTCTACCAAAACTGGGAGCCACTGTATTAAATGTTGATTTTAGAGGACTGTTGACATGATTTCAGTGTCAATCTGATTAGTGTGGAAGCTGTTGCACCAAAATGTTGCCACTCCACTGCTGGCAAATCCAGCGCTTGTGCTGATGTTAGAAGTGTGTGGCATCACACGCACAGGATGTGCCAGCCAGGTTACTGAATGATGTTAACCCTTGTTATCATCATCTTTTTGGCATTGACAAGATGTCAGGGCCAGCTCAGAGTCCAACTGAGGGTAACTCCCAGGTGCCGTGGCTTGTGGACACACAACAAAGGCACCATCTCCATGGTGCTTCAAGGTCTGGTTAACCATCATGGTAAATTTACCAGAATAAATACAGAGCAGTTTGGAATGCTCTGTGATACTAGAATCTTTTGGAAATCAACTTTATTCACATTAATGGATAAAGGAAGTTTGCCCCAAGCATCACAATGATCATCAGTGGAGTGGAGATTGCTCTGGTCATCCTGGGAGACCTGGCATACCTGCTGCTTCCCTGGGCCATTCAAAGGTCATTTGGAAAGAAGGAAGGTGCTATTTACTATTACCCCGGGAGCTGCAGGATGGCAGTGTAGCGTGCCTTCTGCTAGCAGAAAAAATGTGCCACAGATTATGGCTGCATGTTGTATTTTGCACAATATTAGTGAGAGCAAAAGGAAAAAAGCTTATAGGTGTATGGGAAGGCTAAGCTCAGATGACTGAGTAGCCAACAAGGCAACCTATCCAAAATGGAAACCGCCAGAGAAATATTATCGGGAATGCTTATGACTCTTGTTTAGTGTTTTGTTTGGCTGATCATGTGTGAGTTATATAAACAGTGGAAGGAGGCAGTGCCCCTAATTTTTTTCCATCCATGGGTGGAATAAATTTTGTATGTACACCAAGGCACCTGTATGTGCACCACCAATAGAAACATGCTAACACCCATGGGTGGCTTTGGGAACTCTGCTAAACAGCTGGGCAGCCCCTGAATCTGCTTGGGTGGCTGCCCAGGAAACAGCTTAAAGGGAACACTGCTTCCAGGGGACACATTTACTAGGGGCTCATCTCAGCTCCCTCTCCATGGTCTTTCAGTCTTCTCCCTGCCCTGGCTTGGACAGGGATTGGTGCCTCCCAGGCTTCCCCTCCTGGAGACAGTGTACTTCATACAACACCATTCCAAACCCTAATCATTTTTGTTGCACTTTTCTGAACCTTTTCCAATGCCAAGATATCTCTTTTTAGATGAGGAAACTACATCTGTTTGCAGTATTCAAGATGTGGGAGTATCATGGATTTATAGAGTGGCACTAAGATATTCTCTGTCTTATCCTCTATTCCTTTTTTTCACAATCCCTAACATTCGATCAGCTATTTTGATTGTTGCTGCACACTGAGTGGATGTTTTCAGAGAACTATCCATAATGATTCCAAGATCTCTCGAGTGACTTACTTGACTTTAACTCTTGCTCTCTGAGTGGAATATAGGCAAGGCTTTTTTACCAGCGGAACACACTGGAATGGAGTTCCAGCACTTTTTTTCCCCAGCACTGCCATTTTGGAAGCCTTCTGAGCAGCTCCAAGCTACATGTGGCTCATTAAGGAGCCCTTTGTGGCTCCCGCGGCTGCTGCTGCTCATTCCTCCAGCTCCCTGCCTGCCGTGCTGAAAAACAGGACTTGCTTTAATTGGTTTAATGGCTGGAAGGAGGGATGTGGCTGTTAAATCAATTAAATCACATCCTACTCTTTCAGTGAGGCAAGGTGCTGGAAGCTGCCCATGCTGCACTGTACATGGGCAAAGCCAGAGGGCTGAGTGGGGAACCATGCAGCCATGGTGAAGAGGAGACAGTGGCCAGCAAAGGAACAATGGTAGGCAGCAGCAAGCAGAGCTCCTGGGTAAGTAAGTGAATCCTGAGAGGAGGCGGAGGAGTTTGGGGCTGTGAGGGGTTAAGCCTAGGCGTGTTTTGGGGTTGCAGGGGGTTAAGCCTGGGGATTGTTTGGAGCTGTGGGTGTTTAAGCCTGGGAGTGGGGAAGGCGGTTTGAGGCTGTGGGGAGTTCCAGCACTGTTTTTTTTTCCTAGGGGAAAAAAAGCACTGAACATAGGTCATCTACAAGTCTCCTCCACTTCACTGTGTCTTGGAACAAAAAGCTTATAGCTGACTCCAGCAGTACTCCAGTTGTTGTCCTTTAATCACATTCAATCTTCTCCATGTGGTTCAAGATCTTCCTCTTTTGCATTTTCTTTGTGGGTTCTATTTGAGAGCTTGACAGAATATGCTGGATGATGGTTTTCTAAGAGTGCAGTCTAGCCATCCCCACTTTCTTCTCTTGATTTGAATGTCAAGTGTTTTTTGTCCTGCTCTGTTCCAAAGCTTCTCATTTGTGACAAAGTCTTGCCATTTGGTGTGAAGGATGTACCTCAGGCATCTGTTTATGAATGTCTGTAGCTTGTGGTTTGAAGTTTTTTTTTTTTAGTACACCAGGTCTCACATCCATACAAGAGAACACTCTTCACATTTGTGTTGAAGATCTGCAGTTTCATCCTTGCAGATATTATTTGTGAATTCCATATGGGACGGAGAGTTTTGAATGCAGCTGTTGCTTTCACTATCCTGGCATTGATACCGTTATCGGCTCTTCTGTCTCTGCCCATAACATTCCCCAAGTAGGTGAGCTGCTCCACATCTTTCAGGTCATCCTCTCCAAGTGTAATGGTAGTGTTGCTGGACTGATTGATCCTCATTGTCTTGGTCTTTCCTTTATTAATGCTCAGTCCAGTCATTGAGGCAGTTTTGGGTAGTGTTCAGAGACACAGGCAGAAATTATCACAATGAAGACCTTTTCTTTCTTTGGAAAAAGAGTAATTATCATCATCTTCATGTCCAGGGACATTTTGCGTAAATATTTAATTATAAACTCCTGATAGCTTTGGCACTAACTGATTGATAAATGTCTGATAAAATTCTGCTGGAATGGTATCACAGCCAGGCTTTTTTCTCAAACAGAGCCCCATTGCCTGCTAAACTCTAGTAGAGAGAGATTGCTCTAAAATACTCAGATGCAAGTTGCAATACTGAATTTAGGGGTAGTCCATCCATAAATTGTACTCACCATAAAAAGTGTAAATGGATTGATATAAGTCTTTAAATTGTTGGGTTTTTTTAATCAGATCCTACCGCAGAAAAACCATTGTCCTGCAGCAGAGAGGCTATAATATTATTAAATGAAGCCAATTTAATTTTCCTCACTAGGAGCTTCCATGCTTTGTCCCTGCATTGACCTCCATTAAGCATGAATGCAATCTGAGTGGATGCACATTCATTGTATTTGTGTTTGAGGAACCCTCATGATCTCATATCCGAGGGTTTTCTGTTTGTTGGTTTTTTTTAATTAAGCTACCTTCTCTGCCATAGAAGTAAGTAACATACTCTTTTCTTCTTTTCACAAGCAAATTGTATGTATTCTCCCTTTAAGGTAGCCCTCAATGCTTACTATCAAATTGTAGTAGAGGAGGCGGTATTTGCATTTTCTCCTCAAAAAAGGTATCATGTTAGAAATGTGTAGTGATGTTTCACGGAATGCTTCAATCTACAAATATCCACTCATCCAATATCCAAAGGTTTTTTTTCTGATGGAATGCAGTGGAACACAGTTCCACCACATTTTTCCCCCAGGGCCACCATTTTTAAAAGGTGGCTAGGCATCTCTGAGAGCCACATGTGGCTCTTTGAGCAGCCACTTGCAGCTGAGGCTGCTTCACCTCCAGCTCCCTGCCTGTCAATGAAAGAGCAGAGCTCAATTTAATTTGTTTAAAGGCCGGTGCCAGCCATTAAACCAATTAAATTGAGCCTGTTCTTTCAGCATGGCAGGTCAGGGAACTGCCCCTGCTGCATTGTATGTGGGGTAGCTGGAGGACTGGGGGAAGACATGCAGCCATGCGGAAGAGAACATGGTGGCCAGCGATGGAACAGCAGCATGTGACACTCCTTTTGAAATGTAACTGAATCCTGGGTTTGGAAAGGAGGGTGACTGGGGGTAGGCGTGTTAAAGGCTGACAGTGGGTTGGAGCCATTGGGGGGGAATGCGGGGGTTAAAGCCTGGCTTTATGGGGGCAGGGGCTTAAAGCTGGCAGTGGATTGGGGCTGCAGTGAGGGGGACTGGGGTTAAAGCCTGGCAGTGGGTTGAGGCCATGGGGGAGGGTGTTAAATCCTGGCATTGGGGGGCACCTTTTTTCCTAGAAAAAAAGCACTGAAAATGTCCTTCCATAGGGGTAATGGATGGTTGCAAAGGCCTGAAACTTTCACTTAGAACATTGAGATTTTATGATATATCATCCATGACAGTGTATCTACCTCCTGGCACCATAGAGACACCAGCTAAGATGAAAACAGTGTCATTTATTTCCTCAATAAAGATGCATTAACTTCTCTGGAATTATACACATGCTCCAAAATTACTCTCTTAGGGAATGTCAACACAGCAGCCTTTTAATGAAATAAGCTATTTCAGAATGCTAATATGCATTTATACCAATTGAAGGAACAAAAAGGTAAACAGAGTGACAAACGATAATGTGTGAAAATAAATATAAAGACATTACCATAGACCTATTCTATATATAAAGTTTAAGTATGGGTAGAAAGGTAAAAATAAATATACAAGTGCCAATATAAAGTGATAAGGTCATCACAAAATAGCAGCAAGCAAATAGTTATGACTATGTTAGCATCATGTAATACTTGGTATGTGTTTGAATATATATGTTTTGTGGATAGGACATGAGACTTGATCTGATCTATTATCTAATCTTATATCACTCACATATATAAGAATATTCCAAGAATGTAAATGATTTCCAGAGTTCTTTAAATAGACGGCTATTCAAAATCTAGTTCCCTTTTGCAAGATTAAAACATGCATTTCATTCTATTGAACTCAGAGTCCAAAAATCTGCTCTTATCTGAAAAGGCAAGCAGCATTAGTATCACCCCTAGGTAGGAAATAAAAGTGGATCAGAAAAAGAAGAAAAGTGTGCCAACTGATTTGCTTGGACAGGGTTTCTTAGGGACCTGTGTTGGAATAGGCCTAGTGTTTCTGCTTACAACATGAGCCAGCAGCATGGCTTCCTGTTTTCCTGTAGATATTCCCCAAGTGCATTAGGCCCATTGGTCATCCTCCCACTACAGTACAGAAGATGCCAGAAGGGGAAAGCAGTGCAGCCTCCCAATACATATGGATTATGACCTTGGGAATTTAAAGACATCATTAATATGAGAGAAACAGGGTAGGTGAGGTAATATTTTTACTGTACCGATTTTTACTGGGGGAAAGGATAAGTTTTTGAGCTTCACAGTGCTCTACCACAGGTTCAGCCTCATCATCAATAACAATGGGCTCAGCGCCCGTTGGTGTCTGATGCCTATCTCACTATTTCCATCCATCTTTCCCTGTCCAGTGCGGTGTGGCTTAGTTTCTGTAGACTAGTTCCACACCAATCTACTATATCACCTATCCATTCTCTGTGGGGTCTGCCTCTCCTATTCGAACCGTCCATTAGACTGAATACTAACGTCTTGATTTTTTGTTCATCGTTCATTCTACAAATATGCCCAAATAGTTGCAGCTTCCTTTTTAAAACCTTCTGCAGCAGGTTCTCTTGTGGCTGTATCTTTCTATGTTATTTCTCGCTGGTGATCTTCTGCATCCATTCTATTCTCAGAATCTTTCTACAACTCATCCTTTTGAATGCCAATATTCTTTTCAGATATTTCGTTATCACCCATGTAGGTAGGTAAGGTCCCATGGGAAACAAAGCTGAGTGGAAAAACAGCTAAAGAGAGTTGGGAGTTTTTCAAAGGGACATTATTAAGGGCCCAAAAGCAAGCTATCCCGCTGTGTAGGAAAGATAGAAAATATGGAAAAAGACTGCCTTGGCTTAACCAGGAGATCTTGCACGATCTCAAAATAAAAAGGAATTGTATAAAAAATGGAAACAAGGACAAAGGATGAATATAGGCAAACAACACAAGAATGCAGGAGAAATATTATAAAGGCTAAGGCACAAAATGAGCTCAAACTAGCTACAGGCATAAAGGGAAACAAGAAGGCTTTTTATAAATATATTAGAAACAAGAGGAAGACCAGGGACAGGGTAGGGCCATTGCTCAGTGAGGAGGGAGAAACAGTAACAGGGAACTTGGAAATGGCAGAGATGCTCAATGACTTCTTTGTTTTGGTCTTCACTGAGAAGTCTGATGAAAGAATGCCCAACATAGTGAATGCTAGTGGGAAAGGGGTAGGGTTAGCAGTTGAAATAAAAAAAGAACAAGTTAAAAATCACTTAGGAAAATTAGATGTCTGCAGGTCACCAGGGCCTGATGAAATGTACCCAAGATTACTCAAGGAGATGATAGAGGAGGTATCTGAGCCTTTAACTATCATCTTTGGAAAATCATGGGAGACAGGAGAGATTCCAGAAGACTGGAAAAGGGCAAATATAGTGCCCATCTATAAAAAGGGGAATAAAAGTAACCCAGGAAACTACAGCTTAACTTCAGTGCCAGGAAAGATAATGGAGCAGGTAATTAAAGAAATCATCTGCAAGCACTTGGAAGGCGGTAAGATGATAGGGAACAGCCAGCATGGATTTGTAAAGAACAAATCCTGTCAAACTAATCTGATAGCTTTCTTTGATAGGGTAACAAGCCTTGTGGGTAGGGGAGAAGCGGTAGATGTGGTCTACCTAGACTTTAGTCAAGCATTTGATATGGTTTTGCATGATATTCTTATTAAAAAACTAGGCAAATACAACTTGGACGAGGCTACTATAAGGTGGGTGCATAACTGGCTGGATAACCATACCCAGAGAGTAGTTCTTAATGGTTCTCAATCCTGCTGGAAAAGTATAACAAGTGGGGTTCTGCAGGGGTCTGTGTTAGGACCGGTTCTGTTCAATGTCTTCATCAATGATTTAGATATTGGCATAGAAAGTACACTTATTAAGTTTGCAGGTGATACCACGTTGGGAGGGGTTGCGACTACTTTGGAGGATAGGGTCATAATTCAAAATGATCTGGATAAATTGGAGAAATGGTCTGAGGTAAACAGGATGAAGTTTAATAAGGACAAATGTAAAGTGCTCCACTTAGGAAGGAACAATCAGTTTCACACATACAGAATGGGGATAGACTGTCTAGGAATGACTACAGCAGAAAGGGATCTAGGGGTTGTAGTGGACCACAAGCTAAATATGAGTCAGTGTGATGCTGTTGCAAAAAAAGCAGACATGATTCTGGGATGCATTAACAGGTGTGTTGTCAACAAGACACAAAAGTCATTCTTCCACTCTGCTCTGCATTGTTTAGGCCTCAGCTGGAGTATTGTGTCCAGTTCTGGGCACTGCATTTCAAGAAAGATGTGGAGAAATTAGAGAGGGTCCAGAAAAGAGCGACAAGAATGGTTAAAGGTCTAGAGAATGTGACCTATGAAGAAAGGCTGAAAGAATTGGGCTTCTTTGGTTTGGAAAAGAGAAAACTGAGGGGAGACATGATAGCAGTTTTCAGGTATGTAAAGGGGTGTCATAAGGAGGAGGGAGAAAACTTCTTGTTGTTGGCCTCTGAGGATAGAACAAGAGGAGGTATAGGTTGGACATTCGGAAAAAGTTCCTAACTGTCAGGGTGGTCAAGCAGTGGCATAAATTTCCAAGGGAGGTTGTGGAATCTCCATCGCTGGAGATATTTAAGAACAGGTTAGATAGATGTCTATCAGGGATGGGTCAGTGGGCTGGACTCAATGGCCTCTCGAGGTCCCTTCCAGTCCTAGTGTTCTATGATTCTATGTCTCACATCTATGCAACATACTGCTGAATACACACATTTTCAAGACGCTCAGCTTCATTCCTAAGATAATTGCTTTGCTTTCCCAGATCTTATCCATTGCCTTCAAACTCACTCTTGCTTTCACTATTCTAGTTGCTATTTCCTTCTTACAGTCTAGATCATACGTTATGTTGCTTCCCAGATATGGGAACTTCTCTACATTTTCTAGTTCAATACCATCTACGCTGATTTTCCTTGTCTCCAAATACCATTGCTTTTATAGATGTTCACAATCAGTCCATACCACTTCCCTTCTTTGTTTAGCACCTGCAACGTTTTCACTAACTTCCCCTCATCTTCCTTAATGATAACTATATCATCCGCAAACCTCAAATTGTTAATTTTTTTCCCCATGCAGATATCCCTTCTACTTCTTCCTTGATCTTGTCCATTGCTCTTTCCAGATGCGTGATGAAGATACTTGATGATATTGGATCTCCCTGTTTCCTACCTCTACTTGTTTTAAACCAACTTCCCAACTCCCCGCATGTTCTCACCGCTGCCTCCGCATTCTCATCAATATCCTTCAACAATTGTATCAGTCTGCTACCCATGTCGTATGACTGCAACACCGCCCAAGTCACTTTCTAATCTATACTGTCAAATGCCTTTTGAAAGTCAATGAAGCAAGTGTATACATTCTTGTTCTTTCATCGAGCTTTCTCCGGTATCAGTCTTTCTGCCAATATCTGCTGTTGGGAGAAGGAAACCACAGTGGCATAGCTCAATACAAGCTTGGACAGATTAAGTATATGGGTGTCATACATGCAGCAGATCAGTGTGTCCTAAACTCTGACAGCATGGAACACCAAACTATTTTTTTTAAATGCATAACTCCTCTGAAAATTTTCTTGAGACCAAATTGTCAGGGGGCAAAAAAAAACAGCTACATATACAGCAAAAACAAAATGAAGTAATTGAATCAGGAATCATAGCAATGAAGAAGTAACAAGCTTTCATAACAGAAAATATACACATGTGCCTCATGTCATTATTAGTTGCTATGCCACTACAGCACACCAGTGTTCCACAAACATAGCTTAAGAAACACTGCTGTAGATCACATAAAATGACAGACAATTAAGGATTAGTACGCAGTAAAGCATGTTACAAAACTGCTGGAATAAGCCACAAAAAGTCGGGGGTGGCCTCTGTTGAGCCTTTTTTAAGTGGCGAGGGGAAGGTCCAGCACTGTTTTGAATTTAAGTTCCCAGACTCATCTTTTGAAGGAGTTGTGCAGCTTTCCTTGGAGGACAAGTAGTGAGCTATCACATATGGAGTGGTCATGAAGGGGAAAAGAGTTGAAGAGAACTGGCAGTATTTTAAAGAAGTCTTACTGAAGGTACAGGAACAAACAATCCCGTTGCGTAGTAAGAAATGCAAACATGGTAGGCAACCAGCTTGGCTTAACAAGGAAATCCTTAGTCAGCTTAAATTCAAAAAGGATGCATACAAGAAATGGAAACATGGACAGTTGACTAAGGAGGAGTATAAACATACGGCTGGAGAATGCTGGGCAGTAATCAGGAAAGCGAAAGCACAATTGTAACTGCAGCTGGCAAGGGATGTGAAGAGTAACATGAAGGGTTTCTACAGGCATGTGAACAATAAACGGGTTATCAGAGAAGGTGTGGGGCCATTACTGGATGAGGGAGGTGACCTAGTGACGGATGATGCAGGAAAAGCTGAAGTAATCAATGCTTTTTTTGCCTCAGTCTTCACGGACAAAGTCAACTTCCCCAGGACAGTCCTAGATGATGCAGTATGGGAAGGTGGAGGGCAGCCATCTGTGGGGAAGGAACAAGTTCTGAGCTATCTAGAAAAACTAGATGTGCACAAGTCCATGGGTCTAGATTTAATGCACCCCAGGGTACTGAGGGAATTGGCAGAGGTCATTGCTGAACCTTTGGCCATTATTCTTGATGACTCCTGGAGATCAGGGAAGACACTGGATGACTGGAAGAAGGCAAACGCAGTGCCCATCTTTAAAAAAGGAAAGAAGGACAATCCAGAGAACTATAGACCCGTCAGCCTTAGCTCAGTCCCTGGGCAAATAATGGAGGGAATCCTTAAGGAACCCATTTTGAAGCACTTGGAAGAGGGGAAAGTGATCAAAAGTACCCAACGTGGATTCACCAGGGGCAAGTCCTGCCTCACCAATCTGATCAGCTTCCATGATGACGTAACAAGCTCTGTGGACATGGGGAAGTCAGTGGATGTGATATACCTTGACTTCAGCAAGGCTTTTGATACCGTCTCCCACAACATTCTTGTCCATAAGTTAAGGAAATATGGATTGGATCCTTGGACTATAAGATGGATAGAAAGCTGGTTTGATGGTCGGGCCCAACAGGTAGTGGTCAATGGCTCAATATCTGGATGACGCTCTGTTTCAAGCGGAGTGCCGCAAGGCTCGGTTCTGGGGCCGGTGTTATTCAACATCTTTATTAATGACCTGGATGAGGGACTGGGTTGCACCCTCAGCAAGTTTGCGGATGACACAACACTAGGGGGAGAGGTAGATACGTTGGAGGGTAGAAAGAGAATCCAGAGTGACCTGGATAAATTGGAGGACTGGGCCAAAAGAAATCTGATGCGGTTCAATAAAAGTGTAGAGTCCTGCACGTGGGGCAGAAGAATCCCAAACATTGTTACAGGCTGGGGACCGACTGGCTCAGCAGCAGTATGATCGAAAGGGACCTAGGGGTTATGGTGGATGAAAGGCTGGATAAGAGTTAACAGTGTGCCCTTGTAGCAAGAAAGCTAACGGCATACTGGGGTGCATTAGGAGGAGCATTTAGAGCAGATCTAGAGAAGTAGTTATGCCTCTTTATTCAGCACTGGTGAGGCCACTTATGGAATATTGTGTTCAGTTTTGGGACCCCCAGTATAAAAAAAGATGTGGATTTGCTGGAGCAGGTTCAGCGAAGGGCAACAAAAATGATTAAGGGTCTGGAGCACAAGACCTATGAAGATAGGCTGAGGGATTTGGGCTTGTTTAGTTTACAGAAGAGAAGACTTAGAGGTGATTTAATAGCAGCCTTCAACTTTCTGAAGGGGAGCTCTAAAAAGGAGGGTGAGAAACTTTTCTCACTGGTGTCAGATGGCAGAGCAAGGAGCAATGGTCTGAAGTTGAAGAGGGAAAGGTGTAGGTTAGATATTAGGAAAAACTGCTTCAGCAGGCGGATGGTGAAGCATTGGAATGTGTTGCCTAGAGAGGTGGTGGATTCTCCATCCCTCGAGGTTTTTAAGTCCTGGCTGGACAAGTTCCTGGCTGGAATGACTTAGTAGGGGTTGGTCCTGCTTGAAGCAGGGGGCTGGACTAGATGACCTCCTGAGGTCCCTTCCAGCCCTGTGATTCTGTGATTCTGCAAACTGTTTGCCTACTGTTTAATATGGTGTTTTTGTCTTAAGTGTAGTGATCACCTACCATGTGTGAACGTCCTACAGAATGTGTGAACTCATTTGCTTAACAATCTGTCTCAACTTGTACTTACCTTAGACACGCTGGCTACTTCCTGAAATGAAGACAACCTCTGTCGTACTCAACAGCTTATTTCTTCCACCAACAGAAGTTGGTCCAATAAAGGATATTACCTCACTACCTTATCCCTGGTCTTCTGGGACTAACACTTCCACGTCAACTCTACAAACATCCATCAACATGGACAAGTATCGGAGGGGTAGCTGTGTTAGTCTGGATCTGTAACAGCAACGAAGGGTCCTGTGGCACCTTATAGACTAACAGAAAAGTCTACAATCATAGACTGGCAATCATATTTCAGGAGAGAGTCTTAGGATGTCCCAGAGGTGTGGCAGAAACAAATGCTTGATTGTCACATACCTTCATTACTTTCTGTTTATGGTAGATTAATACATATTGACAAATCTGTGTGTTTGCCTCAATTTTCCTTCTTGTTTCGTGCTCACCCGCACACCCACACATGCACGCACATATACACACACACAAAGCTATTAACATATAGTATTATATCATCATATAATGTCATTTTATGGTATTCTCCTGACCTCCTCTTGGAATTTGCCCATGAGGATTGATGTCAAACCTGTACATAGGTGCGTGGTCATAAGAAAAGACCCTAAATTAATTTTGCCCTTCAAATCTGGACAGTCCAGAATTCTAAAAGGGTGAGTGCCTAATTTAGCATGGGTATTTAAGCACAGTAACAAAAGCAGCTTATATAACACCTTGCTGTACATGGTAAGGGTGTGAGTCCCGCACCCAAGGCAGAACGGACTCATGTTTTCTGGAGCACATCTCCTTCTTTCTACGTTTATCTTGATAGCAGTTCTTCTCAGTCTTTAAGATCTCTCTACTCTGACTTACTGTTGTCACATCTCTCCTCACTGTCTGTGTAGTGGAGCTCCAAGAACTCTGAGGAGGTGGTGAGTAGCATACTCCCTTTTAGTTTAAATATAAACCTTTAGTGCAGTTACTAAAGCGAGCTGTATTAGAAGAGTATCTAACTTTGAAATCCGATATTTACTTGGACACCATTAAGTTTGTGTGTTTTATGCTTACTAAATACCACCATGCATCAAAATAAATCAACTGTAAGTGCTGCTAACGGTGTTGCCTGTGTAATCACTGGGGGTCTCGAGAACCAGCTTGAATCCAGAGCATCTCTCTGGCCTAGAGTTGACCAAGGGAAAGATGTGAACATGTAATCTTTAAGTCAGATTGGTGAGCCTACCCAAACCAATAATGCCATCATCAGTCAATCCGGTCAACACCCTGAACTGGGATGAGCTAGAACTCAACTCCAACCACCTGGGGAAGCACAGAGGCTCCAGTTGGGGCCAAAACTGAGGGGTTAAAGATGCAAAAGGGGGCATTGGTGTGGGGTAAGAGCTTGGTGTGGAGAAAGGGGCTCCAGGCTGGAGTAAGGGGGTTGCAGTACAGGATTGGTTCAGAGCCGGGGCAGGGGGTTGTGGTGTGGGAGAGCGTGCTGATCTGGGGCAGAGGCTTGGGGCAGTGTTAGGCGTTCAGAGCCTGGAAGAGAGAGACTGCGTGGAAGGGGGTTCCGACTTGGGGGTGAAGGTTCAGGGTGCAACCTCCAGCCAGGCCGCACTCACTTCGGCACTTCCCAGTTAGTGGTGCAGCAGAACTAAGACAGCCTCCCTCTTTGCTCTGATTCCACTGCTCTCAGAAGCAGGTGTTATGTATGGACTGTACCAACAGGGCCAGGTAGCTCTGCATGGTGCTTGTTGCCCTTCAATTCCCATGGGCCCTGGTTCCCAACCAAAGGGAGTTGCAGAGC
This sequence comes from Carettochelys insculpta, assembly GCF_033958435.1. NCBI lineage: Eukaryota > Metazoa > Chordata > Testudines > Carettochelyidae > Carettochelys > Carettochelys insculpta. Next base: position 195,211,207 of record NC_134139.1, read on the forward strand.
TGGCACTAGGGCAGTGCAACACACAATACTTCCCTGATGGCCTCTTGCGCAAAGTATGGAGATTTGTCACAGGCTCGATGACACTAAAGGGTGAGCTGAAGGCTGTCCACCATTGACTTACAGAATAAAACAAACTATTTTTAAAGATACTGTAACTTAAAATGGCACAGGGCACTTTTTGTTTATTATCTCAGTCTTCTGCAGATCAAATTAGTTCAGCTACAAGTCAAAAGACTATTTATTCCCAACTGCCAGCCAGATAAGTCCAAAGGGAAAATTAAAGCTAGATTTTGCACTGGCATCACTATACACCAGAAAATGACTGGCCTTTGGCCTGTTGTACACTTAAAATGCAGGTTAACATAGGTATACTGCTCAAGAATGTGAAAATAAAATATACTCCCTCGTAAAATAGTCATGCTGACTGATCCGCTGATGCAGCTAGGTCAATGGAAGAATGTTTTCATTAACCCAACTACCACAGCGTGGGGAGGTGGCATACCTACACAAATGGAAAAACTCCTTCCATTAACACAGGCTCAATTTATAGTTCAGCATTATGTACCAGTGTCGCTGCAGTGTCAGTAGTGTAGATATGGCCTTCAGGGTTAATTGTATTGTTGAAGTAGAACAACCCAGCTTGGTTGTTTGCAGCCAGGATCTGGAGTCCCCTTAGGGGACCACATGAAGGTTTTAGGGGGTCTGCCAAGCTTGGCCAGTGTTAGACTCACTGAGCCTCAGGCTAGAAAGCCAAGGCCCCATGGCAAGAGCCTGAGGCAATGAGTCCTACCACCTGGGACTCAAGCGAAAGGCTGAGCAACTTAGCTTCCTCAGCACCTTTGTGACGTGGGGCCCCAGGTATCTGCCTTGCTTGCTACCCTCTAATGCTGGCCTTGGCTTCTATAAGCAGAAAACCAGTGTGTCACAGGTGGGCTGTGGAGCTTTCATAGTTTATTCTGGTGGCGGGGGGGGCTTAAAGAAAAAGGGTGACAACTGCTGATCCAGCTTACCTTTTCTCGAGTGCCTTTCGTACAATCATAGAATGTTAGGGTAGGAAGGAACTCAGGAGGTCATTGAGTCCAATACCCTGCTCAAAGCAGGACCAACTTCAAATAAATCATCCCAGCTAGGACTTTGTCAAGCTGGGACATAAAAACCTCTGAGGATGAAGGTTTCACCATGTCTCTAGGTAACCCATTTACCACCCTCCTGGTGAAACAGTTTTTCTAATATCCAACCTAGATCTCCCACATCACAATGTGGATCCATGGCTCCGTGTTCTGTCATCTACCACCACTAAAAACAGCTCTCTCCATCTCCTTTGGAACCCTCCTTCAGGCAGTTGAAGATTGCTATCAAATCTCCCCTCACTCTTCTCTTCTGCAAACTAAATAAGCCCCAGCTCCCATATCTTTTTGTTTCCTTCCACTAGACACTCTCCAATTTGTATACATCCTTTCTGTAGTGGGGCAGGGGGGGCGCACAAAACTGGACACCGTATTCCAGATGTGGTCTTGCTAGTGCCAGATAAAAGGGGAATAATTACTTCCGTCAGTCTGCTGACAATGCTCCTACTAATGCGCAGCCCAATATGCCATTGTACCCTTGTTGCCAAGAAGGCTACTCTTCACTCATGTCCAGCTTTCTTGCCCACTGTAATTCCCAGGTTCTGCAGAACTGCTGCTCAGCCAATCAATCACCAGCCTGTAGCGGTGTATGGGATTCTTCCATCCCTTGTTGAACCTCTTCAGATTTATTTGGGCCCAATCCTCCAATTTGTCTAAGTCACTCTGGACCCTATCCCTTCCCTCCAGCATATCTACCTCTCCCTATAGTTTATTGTTGTCTGAAAGCTTGCTGAGGGTGCAGTACATTTCCTCATCCAGATCATTTATTTTGAACAAAAACTGGCCCCAGAACCAGCCCATGTGGTACTCCACTTTATACCAGCAGCCAACTACACATGGAGACATTGATCACTACCCACTGAGCACAACAATCTAGCCAGGTCTCTAGCACCCTTTTGGTCCATTTGTCCAAGCCATACTTCAAATTTTTGGCTAGAATATTGTGGGAAACAATCAAAAGCTTTACTGAAGTAAAGAAATATCACATCCACTGCCTTCCCCATGTCCCTGCTATATAAACGTGGATTCTGTTTTTCTACTCCATTATCTGATGAAGTGAGTTGCACCCATGAAAGCTCATAATCTAATACATTTGTTGGTCTCTGAGGTGACCAAAGACTGCTTGTTTTTAGTGATTCTTAGGCGATTCTTATTTCTACCACAGCAGTGCCAATCCAAGAGATCCAGAAAGAACACACTATTTTCCTAGATGCTGTACAAGCACTCAGTAAGAGCTAGTTCTGCTCCTGAGTAGCTTGCAATCTAAATTGACAAGGCAGATAGGGAGACAAAGGCAGAGAGAGGTGGAAAGTGACTTACCCAAGGTCATGCACCAGACTGGTGGCACACCCAGGATTGGAAATAAGAGCTCCTGAAGCTCAGCCACTACACTAGCCACAGGACCATGCTAGCTGCCTGCTTTGGTGTAATTACACCTGCATAATAACTTTCCTCAGAGACACAGTTTTGGTTGTTCAATTCACACAACATGCGATAGGATTAGAGTTCTCTTCCCTTCCATGATTGAACTTCCCATTGTGCTTTTTTCCCCCTACGTAGCATACACCTCATCTTAGGTAACAACTGGGGCGTTACTGAGGAGTCACATCTCTCCAGAGCTTTCAACTAGCTCAGCTAACAATAATTTGAGTAACTCAAGATATTCAGCTCTCCAGTTTACACGCATGTGGAGAGCTGAAAAGAAATCATTACTCTAGTTACAGGGCATGCACAAAGGGAGAGCAAACCACTGAGTAATACACCCCCAGCTTAAAGGGTTTTTGTCTCACTGCTAATTTTTTGACATTGAAAATGAGATTTCATACAACTCAATTAACATATGCCTGAGTAAGGGATTACACCTCATTATTTCTAAAATAAATCATATCAGAGAAGTCCAGGTGCATAACAATTGCCCTGTTATTCTGCACCTTACATAAGACTCCATGAGAGACTGAAAATGAATGATAGCAGAACAGGGTTCTGCACGACTTTTAGTAATGACAGATTAGAAAATTTTCTAATCAGGCCTTGGTAACACATTTGTAATAGGGGATAAATCATCCTCTAATTCCCCATTGCAAAGATAGAGCAGACTTTCCTCTTTCCAAATTACCTTGGCAACAGAAGCTCCTTCCCTTGAGGTTTCAAAAGGAGGCTGGAGAGCCATCTGTCGTGGATGGGTTAGACACAACCAATTCTGACTCCTGGCAGGAGCTTAGACTATGACCCTGGTAGTCCCAGCTAACCCTGTACGTTTTCCATGATTCTAGTTGCAGCAACTGAGTAGAACTCACGAGAAAGGTCCAGCTCCTGGAGCTGCTGTAATGTTCCTGTTGTGCATGCCTGAGCACATGATACTGGTCTTAAGAAAATCTTCAGGGACTGTGAAAGACAGTTTAATAAATAGATCCCAGGACTGGACCTTGACAGACCTGGGTTCAACCCTGTCTCAGCTGCAGACTGCCTGCATGACCCTGGACAAGTCACCTAGCTTATGCTCCGCTGCCTTTCTGTAAATCAGGAATAGCACTTACTTACTGCTCAATCATGATACAAGGACAAAGTCTGTTTATTGGGGGCATGGGTCCCATATACCTAGATGGACAGAACTACTATAAACACAGAAGCAAAGATGCCATTGTCCCCATCCAGCTGAATGCTGGTGATGCACACACTTATCACAGCTCGACAGAGCATTATCTGTCCTGAAAAGGGGCCTGAGATCATTTCTTGCTGTCCAGGAAGTTATAGGATCGTTTATAAATTCCAGTCTCTCCACGTTGCACTTTCTGTAATGAGATATTTTAGTACAACCACCCCAAACCCACTACGTAGCAGCTTCCCATTGTATTAGGCATAGAAGCAAACAAAAATGCCTCTAAGCAGCAGTGTGACAGCAAGGACAACTGCAGGCAGTAGTTTCAACAAATGTGTGAAACAACATCCATGCAGCGCCACCAGTTCTACCCTGGAGTTACTGTAGCATGGACTCAGAACAGCTCCCTTTACCACCTCTGACACCAGGTGCAGGGCATGTTCTTGTATGACCCTTTCTGTGGGACAATGCTGTCTGGGCCCCACGCTGGGCTGCCACTGGGGTTCTCGCCCATCATGCTTGTTTGTTTGCTCAAGGCTTGTGCTGTCACCTGTTCTCTTCCTACCTTGTCCTCTTCCTACCTTGTCCTCTGCCACTGGAGAGATTTTACTGAAGTTAGTCACAGGAACTGTCATGCCAGCTCAGATGCAGAGCTCATCTAACTCAGTATCCAGTCTCCTACGTAGACCAGCATTGGACACTTCAACAGAAAATGCAAGGAGCCATGCAATAGGCAGCCATGGGATATCCTGCCCCCCAGGGAAGTCTGTTTGAATGCTCAATAATGAGGAATTGACTTAAATCCAAAAATGAATGCTGATGTCCTACCTTTATTTTTAAAAGTATTTGCCATTATAATGTTGACTTTTGTAATTCATCTCATGATCTCATCCCTCTGACCCCTATACTAAGTTCTAGTACACACTGTAGCCTCCTATGTAATCATTTGGTGCATAAATCAGATGTGGCAAACTGTCCCGACCTTTGACTAAGCAGGCTCTGTATTTATACCCAAGATTTCAAGAGGGTGACAAATTTTTCCTTACAGTAGAAAAGTTACGACTGAACTATTTCATTTGCAAGGGTGCAAGGCCACCCTCCACACCCTAGTGAATATACAAGCAGTGCCTCCCATTTTGTTTTGCACCATACCACTCATTGAATGCCCTTTAGCAGTTCTTAATTTATCGCTTAAATGTCCCACATCCATATCTTGTGCATACAAGAGCTGTTACGCTAAAATGGGTGGGCAAATTCCAGCTTTCCTGGGGATCATTACCTTTCCCTTGAAGCATTCAACGTGGAATCTTATCAGATGATTTTGCTTTCAAACTGGCTACACCCTTTTGTCCCTGTTCTTGAGACCATATATCATGTGTTGGAGGGAAACTAAGGCAACTTTTAAATTGTTACCTACATTAGAGTTCATGGAGGAGTCTCCTCCAGGGGACAGGGTATAGGACCAGCAGTCACGGCAATGGGTTCTATTCCCAGCAGTAATAAAAATCCACTTCTGTGAACCTGAGCCAGTCATTTCACCTGCTTGTGCACCTCTAAAAAGCAAGACTGATAACCTATCGGGGCTGAAGTGAGACTTAGTCTTTATAAGGGGCTGGGTTTACCTTATAGTCATGAATCTGGTGTTTCTTTTAAAACACCCTTCCTGAAAGTGGTGTAGGTCCTCTTTGTTCTCAGTGCAGATCATGTCAGTCTACACACCAGTTCAAAGCCCTTTTGGCTCTTTTCATTCAGCTCTCTTCTATGCCAGGGGTGCACTAAGTGGGAGGTGGATCCCGTTGGGGGGTGTGAAATTTCATAAGGGGAGTGAAGCATGATCGGCTGCTGTGTTTCAGGCTCCTCCATCTCATTAAAAAATGTTGAAATATATGACTTTTTATGTGTGTGTATTCACATTTATATACCCATTAATAAAGTTTTTACTTTTTCCCATACTTATTTTCTTACACTTGCCAAAAGGGGTTTTATTTTTATATGAATATAAACAAAATTTCATCGGTTTGAATTACATTAGACAGGTGGGGGGTGGAGGGCAGCTGATCATAGAATCATAGAACAATAGAGCTGTAAGAGACCTAAAAAAGCCATTGAGTCCAGCCCCCTGCTCTAAGCAGGATCAAACCCATCAGATCAGCCCACTACTCCACTACTTCCCTGGGTAGACCATTCCAACGCTTCATCACCCTCCTAGTGAAAAAGTTTTTCCTAATGTTCAACCTAAACCTTTCCAACTGCAACTTGAGACCATTGTTCTGTGTTCTGCCATCCGTGACCACTGTGAACACCCTCTTTGCAGGCTCCCTTCAGTAAGTTGAAGGCTGTTATCAAGTCCCCCTCAGTCTTCTCTTCTGCAGACTGAACAGTCCCAATTTCCTCAACCTTTCTTCATAAGTCATATGCTCCAGCCCCCTAATTATCTTGGTCGCCCTCCTCTGGACCCTCTCCAGCGTATCCACATCCTTCCTATAAATGGGGCCCAGAACTGGACACAGTACTCCAGATGCGGCCTCACCAAAGCCGAATAAAGAGGAATAATCACTTCTCTGGATCTACTGGCAACGCTCCTCTTGATGCAACCTAATATGCCATTAGCTTTCTTGGCTACAATAGCACACTGTTGACTCATGTCCAGCTTCTCATCCACTACAACTCCCAGGTCCTTTTCTGCAAAACTCTTACCAAGCCAGTCGGACCCCAGACTGTAACAATGCTTGAGATTCTTCTGGCCCAAGGGCAGGACTCTGCACTTGTCCTTATTGAACCTCATCAGATTTCTTGAAGCCCAGTCTTCCAATTTGTCTAAGTCAGCCTGGACCCTGTCCCTACCCTCCAGCGTATCTACCTCTCCCCCTAGTTTAGTGTCATCCGCAAACTTGCTGAGGGTGCAATCCAACCCTTCATCCAGGTCATTGATAAATATGTTAAACAGAACAGGACCCAGAACCAAACCTTGGGGCACTCCACTAGAAACCAACCGCCATCCCAACATCGAGCCGTTGATCACTACCCGCTGGTCCCGACCTTCGAGCCAGCTTTCTATCCATTTTACCAGCCATTTACCTAATCCACAGTCCTTTAACTTGCTGACAAAAATATTGTGGGAGACCGTATCAAAGGCTTTGCTAAGGTCAAGATAAATCATATCCATTGATTTCCCCCTATCCAGAGGGCCAGTTATCTCATCGTAGAAACTAAAAAGATTGGTGAGGCATGACTTGCCCTGATAGCAGGGACAAAAAGTGGAGCCCAACATAAAAAGTTTGCTCACACCTGTTTTACACTTCACCTTGCTTGAAATTCCATTCATGTGTCTGGGCCACATGGCAAATCCCTTTAAGGATCTGATTTACCAGGAAGATCCTCTGGAAAAGGAAGCACACACCACTACATAATGTCTATCCAACAAATGATGATTAGTTATAAAGTTGAACTTCATAATTTTTGGTCTTCCTATTATTACCCAGGGCACAGAGGCAACTAAGGAAGAGAGTGAGTGGGAAAGGGGAAAGGTAAAGCAGCCCATTTGAAAAGATGTAGGAACCCCTCTCTTCCTGTATCTATCACCAGGTGGATAATCCTGGTGTTGCATAAATAATTAAACACTTTAAGTAAATGTATAAATTGTATTAGGAAGTTAAATTGCAATAACTAGAAAGATGGAACAAAATTTAAAAATCAGACAGTAATACTCATTTGATCATAAACATACAACTAATAACTGTGCTGGAATTACACATGAAGGCATAAAGCCAAGGACCTTGAAGAAAAAGGAGAGAAAGTCTATAGTTGAGGTGGTACGTAGCCGAAGCCTGGGACCTATAACCCCTGAGCTAATCTGAAGCTCTCAGGGAGTGGCTCTAGGAAGATCCCAGCAAAGGTGCTTTGTCTCCTCCTCTTTGATGCTACAGTTCCAATGGCCTGGCAGATAGGTGTGCAGATGGAAGCAGCCACACCCAAATGCCTCTCAGATGGAAAAAGGGCCCGTTCATTTGATGGACGGGTGTTATATATAGGCTCTGGGCTGTGTACAATAGTTTTAGCGTCATGGGCACAAATTGGTGCCAAGTGCAACAGTTTTAGTGCCGTGTGCACACAAAGGTGGTACTGTGTGCAGCATCCTGAGGTGATGGAATTCTCAGTTCAGTTTTGGCAGGAAAATCCGGCCAGCACCGGCTTTGTTCTTAACCCTGAATTTCAAGATGGAGTCTCTCCCTCATAACCTTAACACATTTAACAAGCATAATATCCCTCAACACTATTTTACATAAAATATCCTGATTTTTTAACACTAGAAATGGCCCCAATGCGGGTCTAAATGAAAAAGGGCTGTACCCATTGATTTATAAGACAATTTTAGTCTCTGTCTCTACTTCTGTAACTTTCACTTTCCACATGTCCCCTGGCCTGGGATGGAATGTCTCACTGAAAGGAAAAGCAAAAGGTCAGTGTTATTCAGTGGAATTCACACAGTAAGAGGAATTTAAAATGCTTTGTATTATGGAACTGGAAGGGACCTCAAGAGGTTATGAAGTCCAGTCCCCTGCCCTCACAGCAGTATATAACAACATCATTCCTGACTCTTGAAAGGCCCCCTTCAAAGATTAAACTCATAACCATGGGGTTACAAGGCCACTCCTCTAACCATTGAGCTATTCCTCGCACTCACCCTGCTCCAGCAGCATGTATTGATTAAACAATAGCTAAGGTGGTAACCATTAATAAGTGCTGCAGTAACTGCCCATGAGACAGAAGGAATCGGTAGGAATGTGCACGATGAACACGACTTGTGGTAAATGAAGTAAAATTTAGTGTGAACAACACCTACTAACCATGTGCAAACAGACTGAAATAGTATCCCAAAGGAGGTTGTGAAGGTCCCCAGCCCTTACACAAGTTATTTAATAGTAAATAAGACAAAGTGCAGGTAACACACCACAGAGAACAATCTGCTTGGGCATTAACAAGATGGATTTGAGGTCCCACTGGAACTTTACCATTTCCAGTTCCTAATATTTCTGTGGCTACCATCAAACTTGTGGAATGGTTAATTGCCCTAGTTTTCTTTCTGATATCCCCCCAATTAGCTACAGCCTCAGTATCACAGACATGACCAGCCTTATTTACCCTTAAGCTTCTTAGCCAGCAAGACTTTCCTTTGACTTTAAAAATATCACCCAGTTCTGTGCCTAGTGTTGAGTGTTACCTACTGCTTCCAAGTTTTGCTTGGGCACACAATGTGTCCCACAACTCTTGGCAAAGGAATCTGTCTAGCCAGTAAAGAAGGCTCATTCTTTCTGACAAATTCTCACACACTTGAATGCTGCATGTGAAGCAAATGGATTGTACCAGTAGACCACGTTGGATCAGGTGATGGGCTCTAAGTTGGTGAAACAAATTGGAGTAGCACATCATCAGATTTTTACAGCAAGTTCCAATATGAGCATTGGAACATAACATACTTCCAAGCTTCCAGGAGGCAAACAACAGACAAAATCCACTGAATGACCTAGTACAAAATATTTAAAAGCACGCCTGATTTGAGATGTGGGCTGAAAAAGCAGACGTTCTAGCCTCAATTTAGTATATAGAAGGCAGCCTTAAAATCTGCATTTTCAGATGTAAATTGGATATTTAGAATTTAACTGGAACAATAAGACATCACAAATGTCCTAAGCGTATTTCCTGTGGGATACTGCAGACTACTTCAATTGCAATACAGTAAACCCTCAATTTAATGGACTAATCGGGGGGAGGGGTGTCTGCTATTCTTGAAAGTCCATTAAATCCAAGGGTTTACTGCCCACCCACCCCCACTAGGCTCCCCCAGCACCAGCACCCCCTCCTCACCAAAAAAAAAAGCAACCATGCCATTCAACAGAGATGCTGCCACTGGGAGAGCTACTGGACCCTACTGCGTGGCTGGGCCTTGCTACATGCAGCTCAGCACACCCCACCTCTGGAGCTCCTCCCACCAGGGGTAGGGCACATACACCAGTGCCAGTCTGTCTGTGTACATGTCCCACCCCTGGTGGGAGGAGTGCGTGGTGGCCTTGATGGAGGAGGTGGTGGCTCCTCCAAGCACAGTAGTGGTAAGTCGCAACTTTTCGATGGGGGCGGGGTGGGGCTTACAGACTCCAGTGGATTTCGGGAACAAGAGGGAGGATGTCATTGGTCCGGAAGTCCACTAAACCGGGGTCCATAAAATTGAGGGTTTACTGTATATCACGAAGGGTGTGGCAATTTCCTGGATCAGCTTACAGGATTAGGCACCAAGAGTAGAATCAGTCTGAAAAGAGCCAGTTTAATGCAAGGTGAAGTGATCTTCTCCAACTTACTGATCTTTTCAAAAGTGAGCGAAAAAAGCCTCAGCTCCTCGGAAAAGGCCAAAAATAAAACCAACCTGTTCACTACGACCCTCCAAGAGGGTCTATATGGCTCTGAGCTTTGGGAAAGCAAAATTGATGACTTGGGAGCAGTGGACAGCTTCAGAAGTTCTTGCTTTGGAATGAATGTGCTCCCCGTGACATTGCTGTTGGAGTTGTGCAACCCCATGGAAAAAGCAAAGCTCTTCCCTGCAGTATTTTTGTCAACATTGGAGCTTTTGTATAAATGAAGCATATGGTACAGAGTTGTTTAGAACCCATTTGCCAGCATACAGTTTCACTGATTCCTGTAATATGGAACACAGGGATTTTTGTCCCTTACCAAAGCCCAGTTTGGAATGGGGGAGCTTGACAGCCTCCTATAACTGCCAAACACACAAAAAAACCCTCCAATATTCTTCCTGCTGAAAGCCTGATGAGATTTGGAAGTCAGTCCAGAGCATAAAGATCCACCTAACAGAGTGGTATGACAGTACACCCCTCTTTCATGTGCTTTAACAATGTTGTGGGCAACGAACCATATACATTCATTTGTGATGCCTGTGTTTATGGGGAAAAAAAGGGAGACGTGTTATGAGAGCAGTTATTAGAGAACATGGCATTACCACCATTGTACTGGTCCCATAAACCACTGAGCTCTCTGTTGAGTTGAACTTGTGAAAAGCATAACTCTCTAGCAGAGGTGTCAAGGCTGATTCCCACTCTGACACTGAGTGTGTAAGGTACAGCACTAAAACACCATAAAATACTATTAATATAATTGGGTGACCTCTAGGTCTTGTGGTATGTGAAAGGGTAAATAACTCTCGCATTCACTTTCTCTGCACCATTCATTTTATAGACCTCTATCATATTCTCTTCCCCTTAGCAATCTGTTTTCCAAGATAAGAAGCCCCAATCCTTTTAATCCTTCCTCCTATGGAAGCTGTTCCACAAGCTTACTCATTTTTGTTGCCTTTCTCTGTACCTTTCTTTGTACCTTTCCCAATTCTAATACTTTGCTTTTGAGATGGGGCAACCAAAACTGCGCACAGTATTCAAAGTGTGGGCATACCATGGATTTAGAGAGTCATCATGGAATTTTGTGGCTTACATAAATGAAGCCGAGAAGAATGAGAGCTCTAATGAGACATATAGTGTTTAATGCACTAGGCATGCATTTTACATTCAGGAGGCCTAAGTTCTCATCCTAACCCTGACAATGACCTAGTAACAAATCACAAATTTCTGTTTCATCATCTGTAAATAAGTAATAATCAAATTTATTCACCTCTTTTTAAAGTACTTCCAAACCTATAACTGAAAGGGCACTATTTAAATGAGCAAGGAGGATCTTGTGAGGAAAGCACTAGATATATCGGAAGTAGATGATCTAATTTCTCACTTTCTTCCACCCGCCTAACATATGCATTCTAAGCAAGAAAAGTGCTCAGAGGTAAACTGATTTAAATAGGATTTTCGACCTTAGAAGACAGATGTTCATTAGCCTTAAAATCAGGATCACAGATTTAAAAACAAAACCCCTCAAAACACACAAAAAAAAAAACCAAAAACCCACAAACACAGAGTGGAGCAAATATTGGCTTTATGGGATCAGGAACAATAGATATCACTGAAGAGATCAGCTTTTCTGACAGTTCTTAACATTTTAACTCTGTTCTTGTCTGGGAATTCTATTTAAAACTTACAGTGAAGGAGAGAACAACACTACTTTGTTGTGCCATTATTTGTTTCTTTATTTGGTTCACAGTCCCTAAAATAACTCCATGTTACTTTTTCCCAATGTGGTGAAATCTGAGATGTGGCCAACTTATCTGAAATATATACAGATAATGCTTGGCCTATATCTGAAATGTACTTATCAGATTCAAAGAGGTAGCCATGTTAGTCTGTATCTTCACAAAACAAAAAGCAGTCCTGTAGCACTTTAGAGGTTAACACTGCATTAGCTCAAAAAAGCAGTCCAGTAGCACTTTAAAGACTAACAAAATAATTTATCAGGCAATGAGCTTTTGTGAGACAGACCCACTTCTTCAGATCAAAGCCATACTAACAAAATAATATCTTAGGTGATGGGCTTTTGTGGGACAGACCCACTTCTTCAGATCTGGAAAATCTTGAAGGAATCCTGATCAGGACTTCTCAGATCTGAAGAACTGCATGTGTCCACAAAAGCTCATCAGCTCATCACCTAATAAATTAGATCGTTAGTCTCTGAAGTGCGACAGGACTCTTTTGTGTTTAATCAATTCAGTTATCTGATTCATCACAGAAACAACAAAATCTAACAACATAGCAAGAACACAAGGAAGTAACAGGAATCACTTTTCTATGCAGTATAACTACCCAGATTCAGGAGTAGAAACTGAACATCCTCTTAACTCTTCCATGAGGAAGATAACAGCTTTGCTTCACATAAGCAAAAGAGGGAATTATACCTCCTTAAATTCCTCTAAGGTAGGATTCATTATTGGCAAAAGGCATCTACATATGTTCTAGGGCTGGTCAGTAAGTATTTATTGTATCTCCACAGAAAAAAGTCAACTTTTTTGTCACAAAATCAAAAGCTGAGAATTTCAGTTCATAAAGGAAAGATACAGTAGATAGCAATACCTAGGGAAATACAACCTAGATGGAGCTGTGAAGAGTAGGTGCATAACTGGTTGGAAACCCATTCCCAGAGAGTAGTCAGTGGTTCGCTGTCACACTGGAAAGACACACGAAGTAGGGTCCAGCATGTGTAAATTCTGGATCCAGTTCTGTTCAATATCTTCACCAAAGATTTAGAAAATAGTATAAAGAATAATCTTACAAAGCTTATGGACAATACAATACCACACTGGGAGAGATGGAAGTGATTTGGAGGATAGGACTACAATTCAAAATTATCTGGATAATCTGGAGAAATGGTCTAAAGGAAGCACTATGGAATTCAACAAGGACAAATGTGAAGTACTCCACTTGGGAAGGAACAATAAATTTCAAACATATAAAACAGGAAATTACAGCCTAGGAAGGAGTACTGCAGAAAGGGATCTGGGGTCATTGTGGCTCACAAGCTAAATATGATTTAACAGTGTTACACTGTTGCAAAAAAGCAAACAGAAGGTAATTTCCTTATTTGACAACTCTTTTCAAGCTTCTGCTGTAATACATTTAAGACAAAATTCAAAATTTCCTTGTAGAACAACAAAAAAGCAAACATCAACTGTGCTTTGTTTTGTTTTATTTGCTGGAGTTTTGGTAGCATGCATGACTTTTACAGCACCTGTAAACAAGTCAGTGAAGCATAATGCTTTAAGGAACTTGCATTTTGTGGAACTTCTGTATAAACATTACCCTTTCCACCTCCACTGTATTACTTAATACTCATCATAGACAAGACGTATCCAGTTGACGTTTTTATGGCTAAAAACACTCATAGCAGCGACTTTTAGAAGATGATTTTTTATTAAATCAAGTCATTGCACTTGCTCAATTATTGCTACAGCAAAAAAGGCCATTCACATATTATAACACCTTTCAATGTTTGATTCATCTGATTGTCTTGTTCTGCTCATCTGCTACAAGCTTAAGTGCAGACAGGAAAATCATCAAACAGCAACCTGTCTAGAACTTGTTTTATACTGTGGTCACAGTGAAGAGATTATAAAATAGACTCCTATTTCATTAAACTTGTTTCTTGCTTTGCATCAGACTTAGGTAAAGAGGTAAAAGAGTTCTAAATGCAAAGTTTAGTGTCTGATAGAAAGCACTACTGCTGCCCATTATTCCTGGATACAAAGTTCTGGGTTGAGTCTTCATTTTTGATGCATCAAGGCAATTAAAAAGTTAATATTGAACCAGCTTGTTAGCACTGTCTGTCAGAAAGATATCCTAAAATTCGCATATTTACTAATGAGATTTTATGAAAAATGTAATCACATAATTCACTCTAGATGTTTGCCATTTATAATGCACCAAATATGGAAAAGTGTTCTCATGATTTATTAAACATTTTTGCTTTACTTCATGAATCTACATTACTATTCCTATGGTACTTGTGGACAGAAATCTAAATGGTGTTTTACAAGCCAAGATAATTCATTGGTGAGCTTGGCAAACTAGGGAGCTTGCTATATGCTGCTAGGTCAATCAGAGACGGGGATGGTTTTTGCTTAATTGAAGCAATGTATTTTAACTGCTGTTTCTATTTAAAAACCTGGAAGTATTGTCAATTTGTATCAACTATAGATACCATAAATAAAACATGAATTATGGAGAGGAAAAAAGTGAGGAACAGTTTTTCAGTAATTATTACCTGGATGTTTGCATGACACCCAGGAGTTAGGTACAATGTGACCTGCAAGTTTTCAACCTTTTTCCATGGAGAATACATGAAAGACATTGCGTTGGAGATCAGCACAATGATTCATCCAAAGCTGTTCCAATCTATCTTGTAAAAATACATATTTCTTTAAAATGTCATTAAATTTTGATTTACATAATGTACTGAGATACATAATGAACTGAGAGCTTACAGTTTATGGCATAAGTAATACTCTTTTTAAAATGTCTTAATATTTACATAAGAGCCCAAAGTGATTTTTCTGGGGCCATCAGTGTTTGTCAGGAAATACAACCTAATTTTAAAGACTGTATTAAAGTGTTTGTATATGCATATGGCTGACTGAAGACTCTGAAAGTTGCAATTCATATGAAGGAAGCTTTTAAAATGTTCTTTTTTAATACTACTATTACTGTAAAAAAGAAACAAACCAATGACAATTGATGAGCTAGATCTAAATTTAATAAAACAAAAAAATCCAGAGTTAAAGCTGATTTTGCATGTTGTATGCAGTGACATCTAGGCACTACAGGTTTAGCTTAGGATAGATATTGTTGTAACTCTGGATTTTTTTTCTCCTCTTTTTAACAATTACCTTTGTTCTACTATAGTTTCATGGTTGAATCCTAAATACCCTTTTACGAATCTTATAGTGCACATGACAAAATGTTTTCCATTTAAGAAACTATTTTGATTAGATCCTTAATTATAGTGCGCATAGGTGATTAATCTGCCACATCGCATTACCAAGTTCTTGTCTCATCTCTCAAATTATAAAACAGCATATTACTAATACTCTCACTGCAGACAGGCACAACAGTGTAATCCTGGGGGAGAATGCTAAAATTAAAAAAATATACAAATATTATTATTCCCTTTTGTGTGTTTGGGAAAAGTTGACGACAGATACTATTAGGCTACTATCTCCCGCCCAATCGACTATCTTACAGATTACTTGTAAAGATATATCACCCTATTTATAGTATAGATCTCTTCAAAAATTACACTACAAGTATTCAATAAAAATCTATTAAGAACTCCCTCTTCTTTTTATACAGATTCAGTAGTATTTTCAAGCAAACCAGAAAAATAAAGGTCTGCAATTTTCCAGCACGATAAGAAATAAGGCCTCTTTTATATTGGCAAAAAAAATTACATCATTCTTTTTCTCTCTTATTTCTCTGAGTACAAGACTATATTACTCTTTTCCCCCTGACCCCCAAGCCCATTGAACACCAGCATTCATTATTCTGAAGTAAAAAAAAAGGAAAAAAAAAAAAAGTCAGTTCTATTTGTATCATGACTTGGAATTCCTGAAGGTTGACTCATGTGGACATGACTACTTTCTTCAGTTTTTCTATTTCAGCCTGCAAAAAAAGACATCATGAAAATAATGAACTGCCCAATATTGCCATAATCTGTATTTTAATTCACATGACACTTCACAAAAATCTTAATCTTTCCGTTGAATTTTTCTTTGCAATGTATGCTAAACAGTTATTAAAAATGCATGCATTTAACAACATACTACTAAGCAGCCATTTAAAATACACATTGCCTATTAATATGGTAAACTGGATTGAATAAATTGGTTATGATTAAAGTATCCCACAGAACAAGTTTGTTCTCTGAATTCAATTGTTTAATAACTCCTGCATAACGTGACTGTGGCTGTGCCTACACTACAAACTTAGTTCGAAGTTAACTTCTAAGTAAGATGCTACTTACATGCAGGGCATCTACACACACTTTTCCTTACTTCGAAGTAAGGGAGGCTAACTTTGAAGTCATTAGTTCATTCCTGGGAATGAAGCAGTGGCTTACTTTGAAATTTAACTTCAAAGTAAAAGTGTGTGTAGATGCTCTGCACTCCTTACTTCAACGTAAGCAGTCTGCCAACGAAGCAGCACCCCCTGGAGGACAGACAGTCTAGCCAGCCCAGGCAGGGCTCTATGGTCCCTGCCAGCCGCCATAAGGACTCAGCTCCCTGGCAATCCCAGGCAGGAAGCTGAGACTGTGCCACAAGCAGGGGCAGCACGAGCTCCCACTTGGACAGCCCGTTTGATGCAGCACCCAGTCTCCACACGCCCTGGCCACCACAGCAGGATGCCAGGATCCCTCCTGCCTCCCCCCGGGGGCTTCGGACAAGGAGTCCAAGGGCTCACAGTGCCCAGACAAGAGCCGTGCCAAGAGGGGACCCCCTTGGACCAAGGACAAGCTGAAGGACCTCCTTGCTCTGTAGAAGGAGGAGGTCCTTCACCAGACCAGCCTCCAGCAGAGAAACACCAAGGTCTCTAACCAGCTGGCCAGAGGCCTCACTGCCCAGGGCCACCCCGACCACACTGGCAGCAGCATCAGGATCAAAGTAAAAGAACTGCGGCGCACATACATCAAGGCCTACGATGCTGCCAGCCAGTTGGGAGCATGACCCGTGCACTGTTCCCATTATAGGGAGCTGCACAAGCTGCTGAGACCGAGGGAGGTGGCCACCCCGGAATACCTGGTCAACTCAGCAGGTCCCCCCCTCACCCCAGAGGGCAGTGACGAGAAGATGGGCTCCTCTGGCACCATGAGTCCCCAGCACGGGGAGTGGCCTGCTGAGACCGAGGGCAATGACGAGGCCTCCAGCAACAGGACCCTCATTCATCACCCTTCCCTTCGGGACACCCAGCAGAGCCTCACTGAGCCCAAGCCCCAGGAGGTTGCAGCCAGTACGTATGGGGTGAATAGGATGTTGCAAGGGCTGGGGACAGGGCCTCCCCTGGAACAGCCCTACAGCTCACACGCCTGGGGTCAGGGGAGGGGAGGGAACACAGGCCCACCTTTGCCAGGCAGGAACCTCTGGGAACCCGGGATACCACAGGGCTCATGGGCCGTCAGGTGGGCCAGTGCAGCAGGGGCCCTGCCCCCCGGGGTTCAGACCCAGCACTCACAGGCCATCCCCCTGTCCCCTTCTATCTCCACAGGTCCATCATCGGGAAGCTACCGCATCCCACTAGAGCAGGCCGCAGTGGGCCGGGAGGCCACCCGATTGCCCCAACCTGCATCCCCCCCGCAGCAGGGCCTCCCAGAGACTACGCTGAAGGGATGAGAAGACAGCTGCGAACCGGGTGGTTGTATGGGAGATGACCGGGGTGCTCTGGGACTGGCTGGTCGGCAGCCTGCACACTTGTTTGCCTGCCTAGCCCAACTTACTGCCCCCTCACGAGCATGGCCTGCAGCACTCCCCGCCCTACCTTCAGGCAGATGCCCAATGCATGGCAGACCTGTCACCAGCCGCCTGTGTCGAGCTGGCTCAGTGGCTGCTGTCCAAGGCAGGTGCACCTGCCCCAGCAACTGCCCCATACACCCTGCGGAGGCCAAGCCCATGGCACACCCATGCAGAGGACCCCAGGCCCAGGGTGGTAGGGGCAGCCATGGCTGACATGGCTCCCAGCCCCCCATGCCTCCAGGAGACTAACCGTTCTCCCATCCTAGCCCTTCTCCCAGTTCAGCCCACCCACCTAGGCCCCGGCCTACCCCGTGGACTGTTCCCCCCGTGCAATGTAAATAGTTTCAAACATTGTTCTGTTTTGTTTTCTCAAATACATTTATTACCCAAAACAAAGTTTATTGTTCCCACCCTAACCCCATGTCCCTGATGCTCAGTGGGAGAGGGTGAGTGAGGGTGAGTAAGGGGTGGAAGAGTGGGGAGGCCCATCGCACCCACAACGTCTGGGTGTTCCGAAATTTATGACTGGGGTGCCGAATGCAGAAGAGCATGTCGTGGTGCAGAGTGTGGCTGGGAGGCACAGGGCAGGCCCTGCATAAAGGTCTGGCACAATGCTTCCTGGACCCTGATCCCATCCCTCTGGGCCTTACAGCACAGGGCAGTGGGCAGCTGTTCGTAGCTGGCCCCTGGGTCAACAGCCCAGTCCTGGATAAAGGACTCCTGCCGACCCTCCACAACGTTGTTGAGAGCACAGCAGGTGGTGATGACCGTGCGGACGTTTGGGAGGCTGACATCCAGCCTGGTGAGGAGGCTGCAAAACCTTCCCTTCAGCCTCCCAAACGCCACTCGACCGTGCCCTGGCATGGTTGAGGCGACTGTTAAAGGTGTCCTGAGCCGCCGTGGTGCATCCGGTATAGGGCCGCATAAGCCAAGGGTGCAGCAGGCATGCGGCATCAGCCACAATGCAGAAGGGCATCGTGATGTCCCCAGGCAGGAGCTCCTGAGGGGGGATGTACTTGCCCTCTTGCATCTGGCACCCCCACCATGAATTCCTTAACACCCGGACATGATGGGCCCTGCCCAGCCACCCCACACACGTCCAGGAAACAGCCCCTTGTGTCCAGCAGGGCCTGGAGTACCATCGAGTGATATTCTTTCCTGTTAATGTAGGTGCCCCCAATGTGGTCCAGAGCCCGGATTGCCACGTACGTCCCATCCAGGGCAACCAAAACAAATGGGGAAGCCCAGGTCTGCAAACTCGGCGAGGGCAGCATTCAGGTCCCTCAGGGCCACGACGCATCACAGGAGCACCCTGTTGATGGCTCAGACAACCTGCTGGGGTGGGGGGCGGTGACACATCCATGACTGACGGTCTGGGAGGCCCCCCTGTCTCCTGCCCCCTTCCCAGTATCCCTCTTCCCGGGTGGGTCTGTGGTGGGAGCCAGACTTACCTCAAGCATCACCACTCCAACGGTGGCCTTGCCAACTCCAAACTGGTGGCCAACGGACCAGAGGCTGTCGGGGGTGGCCAACCTCTTCTGCACCAGGAGCGCTGGCTGCATCCCGGTGTCCCAGTGCTGGAGGACAGGGGCGAGCCAGTGGCAGAGGTCTTCAAATGTCTGGTGGGTCATGTGAGTTCCTCAGCCACTGCTCATCGTCCCAGTCCTCCAGCACCAGGTGGTCCCACGACTTGGTGCTGGAGGCGAAGGCCCACCGGCACCAGATGGCAGGGCCTCAGGGGAGAGGCAGCAGGGGCAGGGACAGTGCCTGAAGGCTGGGTCCCATGTGGGCGACTCGGCCATGCCACTGAAAAAGCAGGACAACCAGTATAGCCAGCAGGCTGGCCAGAGTAGAAAGGACATCGTCCTCAGGGAGGCTGTGAGCAGGCATGGTCTCTGGCTCTTCTCCCCAGCACGTTCTCTGCTGCTGTCTGCAGCCTCAATCGTGACCATGTGCAGGGTGGGGGTGCTGGAAGGGGCCCTCTAAGGGATCAGCTGGCTGCAAGCCCGGAAGGGTTTGTCAGCCATGCAACCCCATGCCTGCATCATTTCCTGGCCCCTTACTTTGAAGAGGGGGCTAATTGAGTGTAGATGTTTTACTTCAAAGTAGGGGGAAGCCTACTTCGAAGTAAGAGGGGGTGCATTTTGTGCATAAACGCTCTACTTCAAGTTATTCTGTAGTGTAGACACTGCCTGACAGTTGAGGAAGTGGGTTCCAGCCCATGAAAGAGCTTTATGCCCAAATACATTTGTTAGTCTTTAAAGTGCCATAGGACTCCCTTGTTGCTTTTGCTTTAACAGATTAGCATGGCTACCTCTATGAAGCAGGACTGTATGCGCTGGTGCATCATCTTAGACTTTCTTCCTAAAATGGATCATGTACAAAATTTCTTACCAACCCTAAAGAATAATGTGGAATATATAGATCTTAGTTACACTGCTATTAATCTGACAGAACTCTACTGGTTACAATGGAGATACTCTAGTAAAAAATCACTTGTAATGGAATATGATCCATGGTTTCTTCACATTTGTGAAACTGCACCATTTGCAATGCTGAATGATATTTTTACATAGGGTCCCTTTTGTAACTGCCTAAAAATAAGATTGTATATAAAGGTTCACCTAGGATGAGGTAAACCCATCATATCAACTACGCTGTGCAGGTCATATTCAGAAGTGATATGTACTCAGAATGTCTCCCTGCAAAAGGCTATGTTTTCCTGCACAGCTTGAAGAAAAAACAAATCTTAAAAGCTCACTGTACTGTATGGCTACAGTTACACTAGCTGGTCTTGCCAGCAAAACTCTAGTTTTGTCAGCAAAACTCGTGGAGCATGCACACATAAAAGGTGTTTTGTTAACAGTAACTGGACAAAACACAACACTTTTGCTGGTAGCACTCTGCCTCAAAGCTCTGAAGCACAAAGCTGCTGCTGCCACCCGATTCTGTTGACCAAAAAGCTGTGTGGCTTCTCTGGGAGGGCCTTCTCTCAGACAGGGCATCCACAACAGTGGGCAGCTCTATCTGCTGTGCTTCCTGGTGCCTGTTTTGTTGAGAAAGCAGCCAGGCAGTCCGGCTGCTTTCTCGACAGAGTGGAGTGCTCCCCTAATTGGCTTTTGTGTGTGGCCTCACTCTGTCAACAAAAGTTTTGTTGAGAAAATTCTCCCAACAGTGCCTTCTGTTGACAGAGTACTGTAGTGTAACCATAGACCATATTTAGCTACATGCCAACAGCATGTTATTTTGATTTACTGACTTCTAGAATATTTAAAAACAGCTGATCTATTCCTTGAAATTTAAAAAAAAAAAATCTGAAGAACATCGACATTTTCAAAAGTTCGCCCCCATTTTTTAAAAAACAGATGTTTCAGATTTTGACTTCTCACTATCCTCAGCTGTCATATTTGTGATTTTCAACATTGCTTAAAAGAGGTTTCATGATAGGTTAACAGAAGCCTCTTAAAGCTGCCTTCTTCAGGAGCTCAAGGACAAAGAAAAAGTCTATTGTGCATATTACTAAACTCTACTCCAAACCTACACGCATGACTAACCTCTATTTTGCAAATGGGAGTATTGGGTTTTTCTCATTTTGAATCTTCCACGTATAAAATCTAATTCCTCATACCAACTTCTGCTTTACTAGGCAATCATTCAGATTCATGCTAATAAGGCAGATCAAACAGGACTGTTAAAGGGTTTCATCAGCTCTCCAGTGTTATTAGAATATTGCAGTGTTTCCTAATTTTATTTGGCCACACAACACTTTTAAACTCAAAAGAATTTTGTGGAAGCCCTAACAAAGACAAGTTACTCACGTGTAGTAACGATGGTTCTTGGAGATGTGTCCCCGTGGGTGCTCCACAATAGGTGTCGGGCTCGCCCAGCACCACAGATCGGAAATCTTCCAGCAGTTTCTCCTGGATCGCGCATGCGCCAGTGCGCGCCACCCCCCTGTACACCCCCAGCCGCGTGCACGATCCGGTCCCCGCCAGTTCCTTGACCAACCGCCTCGGATGCTCCTGAAAAACACTAGACAGAGATCCGAAGCGGGGAGGATGGGCAGGTGGTGGAGCACCCACGGGGACACATCTCGAAGAACCATCGTTACTACAGGTGAGTAACTTATCTTTCTTCTTCGAGTGGTCCCCGTGGGTGCTCCACAATAGGTGACTACCCAGCAGTAACCCAAGTAAGGAGGTGGGTAATCGGTTTATGTGCAGCTTGCTCCCGAGAGGACTGCTGTCGACAGACGGGTATCCTCTTAGAATACCTGAGGCAGGGCATAATGCTTGGCGAAGGTGTCATAGGATGACCAGGTCGCCGCTCTACAGATGTCTGTTAACGCAATGCCCTTGAAGAAGGCTGTTGATGCCGCCACCGCCCTGGTGGACTGAGCCCTGGGCGGGGCCAGCAAAGGAGTCTTTTGAAGTTCGAAGCACATTTTTATACAGGACACAATGTGCTTTGAGATTCTCCGGGAAGAGAGACCTTCTCCTTTTGACCCGGGAGCGAGAGAGACTAGAAGCCTGTCCGTTTTCCGGAAGGACTTAGTTCTGTCTGTGTAGAAGGCCAACGCCCTCCTCACATCTAGGAGATGCAGGTGTGCCTCCTTGCTGGAGCTGTGAGGCTTCAGGTAAAACGAGGGTAAAACTATTGGCTCGTTAAGATTGGACTCCGAAGAGACTTTTGGAACAAAGGCTGGGCACAGCCTTAAGGTTACCACCTCCTTTGAGAATACTGTGCAGTGCAGTGTTGCCATCACTGCAGCGAGCTCACTCACCCTGCGGGCTGACGTAGTTGCAAGGAGGAAGGCTGTTTTTATCGTAAAGAGACGTATGGAAACTGTGGCTAATGGTTCAAAAGGTGGACCTGATAGCGTGCTGAGCACCAAGTCCAAATTCCACGATAGTGGAAGCGGTTTCCAAGGGGGGGTACAGGTTTACCAGCCCCTTCAAGAACCTGGTAACGATAGGATGGGCGAATACCGTGGGCCCTTCCTCTGTATGCCGAAAGGCTGATATAGCAGCGAGGTGGACCTTTAACGAGGATAGAGAAAGCCCGCCTCTCTTGAGGTCCAATAAGTATTCTAGTGTTACAGGTATAGGAACGTCAAGGGGAGCTAACTGCTTGGCGGAACACCAGGCTGTGAATCAAGTCCATTTCTGCTTGTAAGTCCTCCTGGTGGAGGTCCTTCGGCTACATTCCAGGACTTGTGCTCCCTCCGTACATGTGCTCTTTAAGGAGCTGAGCCATGGATTAGCCATGCTTGTAGGTGCAGACCCTGAGGGTGCGGGTGCAGTATGGACCCTTGAGCCCGGGTGAGTAAGTCCGGCGCCACCGGTAGAGGTAGTGGTGGGCAGTCCGACATGCGCAGAAGCAAGGGAAACCATTGCTGCCGATCCCACGTTGGGACTACTAGTATCATGTGAGCGCTCTCCCTTCTGGCTTTGTGCAAGACCTTGCGGATAAGCGCTGCACGGGAAATGCGTAAAGTAGGGAGCCCTTCCATGAAACATGAATGCGTCCTGCTCTGGAGCAGTGCTGGGGACACTTTTTTTTTTTTTTTTGGTTGCTGCACTGGGTGGCAAACAGATCGATCTGGGGAAAACCCCCATGTACGAAAAATGCACTGTAGCAGATGGGAGCGGATCTGCCATTCGTGCGTGATTGCGAAGCGCCTGCTCAGCTGATCTGCATTCACGTTGTGAGCGCCCAGCAAGTACGAGGCTTTCAACGTTATGTTGTTGGCGATGCACCGATTCCACAATTGGAGTGCTTCCGCACATAGGGCAGGGGATCGTGCTCCCCCTTGTCGACTGATGTAGAAACATAGTGGAGGTATTGTCGGTATTGAATCCCGACTACTGTGCCATGTAGGTAATCTCGAAAATGTCTGCAGGCTTTGAACACTGCTCTGAGCTCCAGTATAGATATGTGCAGTGTCTGTTCCGCAGGGGACCATAGCCCTTGCGTTACCTTGTCGCCGATGTGCGCTCCCCATCCCATGTGGGAGGCGTCAGTAGTAAGAAAAATAGAAATTTGTGGTTGGTGAAAAGGCACCCCCACTACCAGATTCTCAGGGTTTTCCCACCACGCCAGGGATCTGCGCACCTCTGTTGTGGGCGACAACAACCTGTGGACAGTGTGGGATGCCGGTTTGTAAACGCTCACCAGCCAATGCTACAGGCTTGACATGTGCGACCTGGCATTCTGTACCACAAACGTCGCTGCCGCCATGTGGCCCAGCAGCTGTAGGCATGTTAAAGACCGGCACCATGGGGCTGTATGTAATGACTTGCACCAGCAAACTGATTGCGCGGAAGCGGGCGTCGGGTAGGTACACCCTTGCTGTGATAGAGTTTATGCGTGCCCCTATGAACTCTATATGTTGTGTGGGTTTGGACTTTGACTTTGCGAGGTTGATGACTAGGTCCAACGAAGAAACGTGTCCGCTGTGGCGCATATCATGCATGAGACCTCTGCCTTCAAGGTCCCTTTTAGCAGGCAGTCGCCCAGATATGGGAAAAATAAACACCCCCTGTCTGTGCAGGTAGGCTGACACCACTGCCAGGGTTTTGGTAAAGACTCTGGGGGCCGAGGAGAGGCCAAATGGAAGAACCCTGTGCTGGAAGCGCTCCTGGCCGACTGTGAAGCGGAGGAAGCGTCTGTGTGCTGGGTGGATTGTTATATGAAAGTAAGCATCTCGTAAGTCGAGTGCTGCAACACAGTCTCCATCGTCCAGTGCCGTGAGTATCAAGGCAACTGTGATCATTCGAAACCGTTGCTTGTGCAAGTAACGGTTGAGGCCCCGAGATCTAAGATGGGCCTCCAGTGTCCTGTTTTCTTCCCTGGTAGGAAGTAGCGTGAATAAAAACCTTCCCCTGGAATTATTCCGGCACTCTTTCCACCGCCCTTATGAACATAAGGTGAGTCACCCTCTGCTTGAGCCTCGCCTCGTGGCAGCGTCCCTGAGGTGAGGCCTGGTGGGAAGCTTCGTCGGTGGAAGCGACTGGGAGGGGATCGCGTAACCCGTGGCTATGACCTCCAGCACCCATATGTCTGTGGTGATCTTTTGCCATTGGGAGTGGAACGGTCTGAGGCGATGATAGAACATGAGATGAGAGTGGCATTGAGCGGGGGTATTGATAGTGCAGCCCCCCGACATACCCATCAAACTTGTTGCCTTTGGGCCTGACCCGAGGGCGTACGGCTTTGTTGAGAACGTCGCCTAGGAGTTCTGCACTGTTGCCGCTATTGATAGCGCCCTGGGCCGTAGACCCGTTGATATTGCGCACGCTGTGGTTGTAAGCGTAGCGTCCTTGCTGAGGATAAAATTTTTCCTTCCTGTATGAGGCAGTATAAATGCCCGAGGTTCTAAGTGTAGCTCTCGAGTCCTTACTGGAGTGAGGGACCGAGTTGGTTGAGTCTGCAAACGGCTTTTGTGTATCAAAGGGAAGGTCCACGATCTTCGCCTGTAGGTCCCTCGAGATACGTGACGTCTGGGGCCAGGATTCTCTACGCATGACCACCGCTGTAGCCGTTGAACGTGCCGCCATGTCCGCCACGTCCAGGGCAATCTGGACTCCTGTCTGCGATGCTGCGTAGCCCTCTTGAACAATCGCCTTTAACACTGGCTTTTTATCTTCCGGAAGTGGATCCATGAGGGGAGTAAGCCCGGAGTAATTATCAAAATTATGGTTTGCTAGGTGTGCCCATAATTTGCCACTCTCAATAGCAGGATAGGAGAGGAATATACCTTCCTGCCAAACAGCTCTAGCTTCTTAGCATCTTTGTCCGATCCCCCCAATTTGTACTGAGAAGCCTTTGACCTCTGCTGGGACTACCCGACCACCAAAGAATTTGGTTGTGGGTGACTGAAGAGGAACTCCATGCCCTTTGCCGGGACGAAGTATTTCTTATCCGCTCTCTTGTTCGTAGGCAGAACAGAGGCCGGAGTCTGACATATAGTAGCGGCTGACTCCAGAATGGCTCCGTCCAGCGGAATAGCCATTTTGGATGAAGCCGGGGGTCTCAAATTTTTCAGGAGTTTGTGATGTTTCTCCTGCACCTCTGCCGTTTGAATGTCTTGCGTGAAAGCCACCCTTTTAAACAGCTCCTGAAACTGTTTAAGGTCATCTGGGGGAGAGACATCCCCAAGGGCCATGGCCTCATCTGGGGAGGATGAGGAGGAACCACTAAGCCAAACCTCCCTCGAACCCTCGGGTTCCTGCAGTCGATGATACACTTGCTCGCTGGAGGATTGTGAAGGAAAGTCTCGGGGTTCTAAAATTAACTCCCCTTGAGACAACTGTGTTTCCGTCCCCGATCGGGAGCGCCCACGGAGGTATTGAGCGGCCGGAGGGGTGACCTGCCCCTGGGTGTAGGCATGTGGTTTGTCTGTGTCCAGCATGATAAGGACGACCATGGCAGCATGGGTGAAGGTGGCCCAAGCCATGGTGACATTGGTTGGAGGAACGGAGAAGGAGGTTTTTTTTTTTTCTTTTTTCTGAATGGGCCGGTGGAGACACAGGCCTTCGGTGCAGTGTGTGTATCACAGGGGGAGGGCTTGGTGCTAACAGCAGCGCAGCCCTGTCCAGAGATGGACTGCGGTGCCGGGTTTTTGATGTTGCCTTGCCCCTCCGCTGTGGGGTCGGCACCGCCCCCTCCCGTGCCAGGGATCTTGGCCCCACTGTCGGTGCCGTGCGGTTATCCTTCTCCGGTGCCTGCAAGCTCCGTGCCTGGCGCCCCTGCACCGCTGGTGCCGCAGGGGTCTGTGCCGCCTGTGGCAATGCCGCCGGTTCCGGCGCTTGCCTGGCTGACGCTCTAGGCGCCGCGCGTGCCGGCTGTTGTACAACCGGCGGCTCAGCCTCTGCCATGCGTGCTGCCGCTTGCCTGAGTATGCGGCTGGTGGCTGTGTGCTCCGCTCGTCCTGCTCGCTGCAAACGCACGGCAAGGATCAAGCCAGGGAGAGTTTCCTTCGTTTCTGCACTGAGGGGGTCAGAGAAAAACTACCCTCCTCTTATGCAATCCAGAGGGCCCTTCTGGGTGAGGCTTCTCTGGCAAGTCCGGCTGGAGAGCCTTATCGACAAGAGCATTTTACACCTCATCGCTCTGTCCTTCCTGGCCCTGACTGTGAGCTTAGCACAGTGAGAACACGTCCGGGTAGCCATAATTCCCCCAGGCATCGGATGCCTTCGCTATGCCCCATGGAGGCCGGCATAGCTTCACGGCATGACTCCTGGTTTGTAAAACCTGAAGAGGCCATTGCGGTGAGTCCTTTATTGTTAATAGGGTACTTAGCACTTAATCCGTGCCTTTCCACCCCAAATAGTGATCACCGGCCTGCGGCAGCGGGCGGCCTAAATGGCCTTCACGTCCGCTTTTCTCTTCTCCGCTCCTCTCTTTTTCCTTTTTTTTTTTGCTGATATTCTCTTTGTCTTTGCTTTCTCTCTCTTTTTTTTTTTTTTTGTTTAATAACCGAAAACAACAAATTACATGTGGAAAAAAACCACTAAGTAATCTGACTCTGGCCTTAGCCTGAGTGGATTCTGTCTGCAGCCGATGGCGGTTGAGAAGGAACTGGGGGGACCGGATCGTGCACACGGCCGGGGGCACACAGAGGGGCGGTGCGCGCTGGCGCATGCGCAATCCAGGAGAAACTGCTGGAAGATTTCCGATCTGCGGTGCCGGGCGAGCCAGACACCTATTGTGGAGCACCCACGGGGACCACTCGAAGAAGAACAATCATATATAAGGCTTAACCCCTCTTAGCCTCAAACCTGCTCCCCCCATCCCCAGGATTAACCTGCCTCAGCCCCGAACTGGCCCCCTGGAATAACCCTTCCACCCAAAGAGGCCTCTAGACTAACCCCACCTGAACAAACTCTGCCTGAGTCAGCTCCTCCCATGGCAGATGAACCTACCTTAGCCACCACTGCTCCTGATTCTAGTCCTGAGGGTCCAATTTCACTGACCGCCCTATGGTAACGTGAGGTCAGTCACAGCCAATGAAAGGGGAGGACAACACAGGAACCGCAGAACCTGTCTGCCTTCCCTTCCAGAGAGTCATTGGCTCCCCTTGCCCTGCCCCCGTTGCATGCACACCAGCTACTTTGCAAGTCAGGGGCTCTCTATGGCTCCCTGTCCTGCTGCTGTTGAAATAATGGCACTCAGTTCAATTGGTTTAAATGGCCAGATCCCTGCTGCTGCCCCGCTGGCCATTAAACCAATTAAGTTTAGGTCTACCGTTTCAGTGGCAGCAGGGCAGGAAGCCACAGAGGAGTCAGTAGTGGCAGCGTCCAGAGCCACAAATGAATCCTTGGAGTTACAGGTTGCCAACCCCAATCATTTTCTTGTGGAACCCTTATTTTCACTTTGTGGAACACCACTCGGGAAACACTGGAATATTGTATGCACATGTCAATCCACTTTCCTTATTACTAAAATTACCTCTAAGATACTTCGCATCTTCTTCTCTTCTTCCAAATCTTTTCTTAGCTTCTCCAGTTCTTTCCTATAAATTATAAACAAAATTACAATATTACTGGCAAGTGAACCCATGAACGTATATCTTATGGTGCCGGAAAATTTTCCAAGCAAGATTAGTCTCACAAACAATCTATGTAAAAAGCTGGGACAGTACTGCCACTTCAGAGGGTTGGTTTTTTTTACATGCATCTTGACCTGAATTTTGAAAAAGCATTTCTGACCCCTACTCTGTTACAAGAACTTCTATTTTTGTTTACAAGAAGATTAACTGTTCAAGGAATGCTAGTAACAGTGGTAAGTGGGAAAAATACAAAGGCTACAGTTACACTAGCGAGTTTTGCCAACAAAACTTATGGAGCTTGCATACATAAAATGTGTTTTGTGAACAGTTTGTCGACAAAACTCAGTACTTTTGCCAGCAGCCATAACGCATCTGCTGTTGACAGATTCTGTCAACAAAAAACCTGTGTGGACACTCTGTGGGGCCTTCTTTCGACAGACAGGGCATCCACAATAATGGACAGCTCTGTCTGCTGTGCTTCCGGGTGCCTGTTTTGTCGAGAGACCAGCCAGGCAGTCTGGCCAATCTGTTGCCAGAACAGCATGGTCCTTCAAGCTGCTTTTAGTGTGTGGCTCCACTCTATCAACAGAAGTTTTGCTGGGAAATCTCTTTTGGCAGCTACTTCTGTTGACAGAGTGCTGTAGTGTAACTGTAGCCAAAAGGAAAAGAAGGAGGTAGAATGCAACTTCAGCAACACTTCTCAATAACAATTAATATATATGCATTATATGAGCCTGCTAGACGAACTTCTGGAGCAAAGTGCTTAATGAAGTTCAAGAGCAATCTACATGAAAAACCTACCTTTGAAAAGAAAATTTTCAGCATACAATATTTGGAAGAGAAGCTAAGTATATTCAACTAAAGGATGAGAGGAATTAAATAATATTTACCCGTGGTCTTGTTTCAGTGCTTCTACTATACTCAACAACTCACTAATCTGAGCCCTGAGATCATCCACAGAATTTTTTTTCCCATCATCTATTTGGTCTTTAACAGGGATTTCTCCAGGAGCTGAACTGAGTATAACAGAATTTGGTCTCAGAGATGCAGACAGAGGTGAAGTGAACAGAGGTGGCTGAAAGAAATCAATTAAAATACAACAATGAATTCACTAAAAATTGGGAGAACATACATCTCACACAAATTGTTTCAACCCATCTTGTATACCATTTCATGGTAAACAGAACTATCCCACTTGCAAAAGGTTTTTGTAGAACATACTGCACATTTACTTACTCTGGGCATTTCAGGTTATATTTTGTTTTGTTTTGTTTTTTTTCCTTCACTAGGAGATGTGACAGGAACAGCACTCCATTTTACAAACCTGTACATATTTCTGACAGGTTATGTTCTGCCAGTAATGGATGCATAAGGGTAAGAAGCCTGTTTCATGTGCATCCCATGAGCTAGAATTACCACCTCAAGAAGTGACTGAAGTGACTCCAAAGTTCTTTTTAAGAAAAGATCATCTGTGAAGATGGGGAATATTTCTAGCATTGACCTCACACAATTGACTGGCTCCTAAACACTGAGGGTGGCTATGCTCAGTCCCCACAGCAGGACTCTTGTAAAGCACAGCTGAACACAGAACATGTGGGAAAGCACCATAGGGACCAGCAGACTCTCAATCCCTAAGTCCTGGGTGCACCAGGGATATTTGTCTTGTGTGGAACACACCCTGTGCTGGCCAGCCAATAAGTCTGGTCTATAATCATGCAGATCAAAGCCAATCAGAGGTCCTTTTTTAGTAGAGGGGATTGTCCAGACCAACATGTTGGTCATGGGAGATCCATTATTAAAGGTGCTATGCCAGGTTCAGTCTGTGACTGCTTCGTGTACAGTACCATTTGCTAAACCCTCCAGCTGCCTTGAGGAACTCATTCAATTAACAGAGTTGCCTCTTATATCACAAGTGTTACTTAGACTACATTGTTTGGAGTAGAAACATCTTTTTTTTCTCTGTTTGTGCAACACCTTGTCCATGACTGGGGCTCAGAGGCACTACCCCAATAAAAATATAATAATGAACAAGGCTGGGGAGCTGATGCAGGCTGCAGTATGAGAACATGGCCACAGAGTCTTAGTAACTTGAGTAACCTTACTCCAGGGGAGCAGCACACCTGACATTAAGAGCCCTCCCTTGCACAAAGCACTTCTTTTCATAATGCTGTCCCATGAGAGAGATGAGCCTGCTAGGGGTTAGAGATGCTGTCCCTGAGGTGAGGGAAGTGGTTGGCATCCCTCTTCAAATTGGGTTGCCCACTCAGTATGCTCCCCATCTTTCTGTAAATGCTCACTGGCAACCCTGGCCTCCTGTCATCAGATTCACTTTGGAAGTAAAATTCACAGAAGTTTTTACCAGCTATCTGAAAAATAATAATCTGTATGGCTGCATTTGTGTTTGCAGCTATCTGCAATCTGTATGGTTGCATTAATCAGCATGTGCACATACAATCAAAATGAATGGCTTTGCTAGCAGTCTGATATGCATATCTAATCATTTCAGCTTCGTACCTTTTTAACTTCAGATGGCTTTGGTTTGGCACTTTCCTCCTCCTCTTTATGCACCTTCATAATTTTTTCTATACTTTCATTTTGAGTTGGCTGGAAAACAAAAACCATGCACTGTAAAACAGAATATGTGGAGAACAGATTAAACAAGCTTACATTAACTAGTCAGTGGGGTGGAATACAACAGGGCAGTCAATAGGCGGATGCAGTTCCAAATCAAGACCTTTTTCAATGGATCCCATAATCTTTGAATGTACTTATTACCACCATTGTTATTTTTATTACTATTACTTCTCTAGGGTCTAGACTTTGACTTTATCTTGATAAAACTATAGACTCTCCCTAGAGTAATGAGCGCAGTAAGTGAAACATATTTTCAGAAATACTACTTATAGGGCTTGTCTACACTAGCTCCCTACTTCAAAGGGAGCATATTAATTGAGCAGGGTGTTGGGAGTTTATTAATGAAGTGCTTCGGTGCATAAGCAGCGCTTCATTAAGCAAATTCCGCCCCCAAAGTGTCGGCTCACATCTAGTCGTGGCTCACCTGCCGGTACTACGAAGTACCCTGGGAACTTTGAAGTACCGATGGGTGAGCCACGGCTAGACACAAGCCAGCACCTTGAAGTTCAACACTTCAAAGTTGCCGGGGGGGGTGTGATTTGCTTAATGAAACGCTGCATATTCACCGCAGCACTTCATTAATAAACTCCCAACACCCTACTTACCATGCTCCCTTCAAAGTAGGGAGCTAGTGTAGACAAGTCCATAATGTTAACTTGATTTCTAAAATATTAAACATTTATTTCTTTAACACTTCCCTCCTTGCCCACAAATGCTTGTTAAACTAGCTATCATTTCCAGGGAGCAGGAACTGTAGATGTTTCTGCAATGCTGAGCAAAATGAGACCCTGATGTTTACTGTGTTCTTTGGATAAAACCACAAGACAAACACATTTAAGAGTTAGAAGAGATTGAGGACTTGGATAATGGGACACTTCAAGGGGAAAAAAGAAAGGTTTAGATGTCTGTCAAGCAGTTAAATCAACTTATTTTGTTATAAGAATAGAATAGGTAAGGATCTTTTATGAAAACTTGCAATGCAATGAACTCAGTCATAAGATAAGCATAGAGGTTATAGTTATGAAAGTATGTGATTGTATAACAAAAATTGTAATTGTAACTAATGTCACTTCAGAGTCCCCTCACAACAGAGAAGCAAAGCAATGAAACAGGTTGAGATACTTCTCCACCCAGATGAGACTGCCTTCAAGCACACAGCCATTGTCCAAGCCCAGGGAAAACAATGAGGAACAATCAAAGCAAACCAGGAAGACCTCGAAACTGAAAAGAAAACTTCCGTGTTTGAAATATAAAGAGCCTCCAGAACTTGGGCAAAGTCTTGAGGTGAGGGCTTAACCATTAATGCTGGATCCCTCCTACTGTTAGGGGCGTAGGTGCCAACTTCCAGATTTCCCAGGGAGTGCTTGATGTCCTCCTCTCTCCTTAAGTCCACCCTCATTTCACCCCTTCCTCCAATGCCCAACCTCTTCCTGCTCCTCTTCTGTGGGTGTTCCATATCAACCAGTGCCTGCTTGTAGTGGGGGGAGCTGCATGTTCTACAGAGCAGATCATTTCCTCCTCCCAAGGCTATCCTGGGACCAGCACACTCTCCCCTGCCCCATGGTACCCGCTGGGGATACTTTGTCTTCTCACCATGCCTATCCCTCCCCCTGTACATTCTTCAGTTCTCCCTGGCGGGCAGGACCCGAGGCATGGAGCAGAGGGAGCTCTTTTCATGCCAGCCCCTCCCAGACTCTCCTACGCAGTCCTGCTCAGCAGTTGTCAGAGAGTCTGGCTGGGGAAGAGGTAATTGCCAAGACCTCGGCACCCGAGTCAGGACAGGGAATGGAAGTCGCCATCTCAGCCAGGTTCTCTCAGGCCTCTGGGCAGGACTGCAGAGCAGTGCCTCAGCAGCTGGAAGGGGATGGTCCCATCTCTTCTGCTCTCACCATGTGGGCGATTCATCACCAAGGACCCACCCCCACACCACCTCATTCTGCTCCTCTCCCTCCCCTCAGTGCCAGTGCCTGTCAGAATCATTTGTTTGGCAGCATACCAGAGGCACTGGAGGGGGCCAAGGATGAGTTAATAGGCGGGGCCAGCATTGGAGGTGGATTCTTACACTTTTAAAACTGTGTACACTGTAGGAGTTAAAATATAAAAGCCCCATTAAGAGAAATTTCTCTTCCTGATATACTACTGCAGTAGTCAGGGAAATGGGAAACAAATGTCAAAACAAAAGGATAAGAAACGCTAATATTTTTAACTGCAGGAGTAATATTGTTCTATTCAGTTACACCGATTTACATCCTTACTTTTCCACTTGTGGATACATGTTCCTATCAATACTCTTAGGCATTTGCTAATGAAATGACTTTCCTAGAGTGATGGAAAATAGATATCCTAAATTTATCTCTAGAAGAATACAGTCAATGTACTCACAGATTTATTGCCATTGAAACGAGTAGGCAGCCTCCTGCCAGGCATCTTCGGTCTGTTTGCAGTAGGATGTGACAGATTATCTGAGGTAGTTATTACATCATCAAAACTTAAAAGATCTAGAAGAAGGTGAGAACACAGGCTCCATTTAAATTCAGAAAGCTCTCAGGAAGTAAAGACAATTTAAACAAAAAACATCCAAGAGAAGAGACAGTTGCTCAGAACAACAGTACATTCATATGACTTTCAGCACACTATGCTCTCAAGTTGTGCAAGAAATAACTGCTGTATGCTTTTAGTAAGTCTAGAAAGTAATTTTTAAATGAAAAACTAGACAGAATTGGCATCTATTAGCTAATAAAACAGTTAAACAAGGAATTTCCAGCAGAACATGAGAGGGTCAATAGAAAAGATGGCATGAAGCAGACTGCAAACAAGTGTTGAGGACAATATATAGTAGTTGTTTTGGAATATATTTTTAAAGAAATTCAGGATACCATAATAATTTTGAGCAATTCAATTTAGTTACACTTAAGATTTTTACAGATAGTCTATTTTCCTAACTTGATGCCCTTGAAATTAAGCATGTGAACCAATGTAATATCGCCTTAACAGAAGAACCAACGTAGAATATCTTAAGTCACTGCTAAGGGTCTCAAGAAGAAGAATAAAATAGGTGACATATGTTCTCTCCTGTTAAACCTGCTTAAATATATCCATCTAATTGTAAAAATGGCTCCTGATAGTTCTCACCTACAATTCCAGCAGACTTTATATGTGCAATACGCTTTCACCAAATAAACAAGCTGCAAGCATCCAAGAAAATGTTAGTCAGACATTGTTAATGTTTCATTTATTTTCATTTTTCTGCTGATTTAGGATATCCTTTCATGTTAGGTGAAGGTTTGTCTGTGCTTGTTACTCTACATAAAAAGTCTCATAATTTACGTATTAGTTCCCCACAAAGCTAGCAATTGAGAGTGATTAAAAAATTAAAATAGTTAAAACTAGGTTACCTGCTGTTTGGCTATGAGTTAATTAACCTCTTTGTGCCTTAATTTACCCATCTGTATAATAGTTAACAACACTTACCAATCTAACAAGGGTATACTGAGGCTTAGATGTGTGTGTGTAAAGCACTTATATATCATTAAAGAATACTCAATATTATATGTCATGTATTATAAAAGAATAACTTAATTTGGAAGATAATTCAATAATATTTATTGACTTCCACTGTAGTTAAAAATTCTCATCTTTTAATGATTATCTCTCTCTACAGTCAAATCTTGATATGGACTCAA
Source organism: Carettochelys insculpta (assembly GCF_033958435.1). Classification (NCBI taxonomy): domain Eukaryota; kingdom Metazoa; phylum Chordata; order Testudines; family Carettochelyidae; genus Carettochelys; species Carettochelys insculpta. The sequence goes on from NC_134139.1 coordinate 195,245,741, forward strand.
ATGCAAGGAAAGAAACAGTGTTTTTGGCTCCACATCATACAAATTCTGCCAAATGCATTACGGTTTAACAATCAGCCCTTAATATTTAACCTCATTCCCTTATACACTATCCTTTCAAATTTCATCAGTCTCCAAGTTTTATCATAAAAATCAATGATAGAAAAGATATACTAGGGTCATCTGGTCAGTCCTTCCACGGTAAACTTTAGTGACTGAGAGATAGCCATGTTAGTCTGTATTCTCTCAAAACAAAAAAGCAATCACATAGCACTTGAAAGACTAACACGATAATTTATTATACGATGAGCTTTTGTGGGACAGACCCACTTCTTCAGATCATGGCCATACCAGAACAGACTCCATATACAAAGCACAGAGGTCCAAAAATTGTTATCAAGGTTGACAAATCAGAAGAGCAGAGGGACAGCAAGAGGGGACTGTGGGGTGGGGAAGTTAAGAGCTAGATAAAACAAAGTATGCAAAAGAGTCCTTTTAATGGGCCCAGTAATTGCTGTCCAGGTTCAAACCACGTGTTAATGTGTCAAATTTGAATATAAATGACAGTTCTGAGCATTCCCTCTGTAAATGGTTTTTAAAGTTCCTTTTCAGTAAAACACAGACTTTCAGGTCATTAACAGAATGGCCCACTCCATTAAAATGCTGGCTGATAGGTTTTGTGAGTTAGGAGTTTATTGATGTCCGTTTTGTGTCCATTCCTTCTTTGTTGAAGAGTGTTTGCAGTCTGTCCTATATACATGGTGTGTGGACATTGTTGGCACATGATGGCACATATGATGTTAGCTGAGGAACAGGTCCAGTGATAGTATCTCCAGAAAAGATGTGGACAAAGTTGGCAAAGGGGCTTGTTCCAAGGAAAAGTTCCAGGATTGATATTATTGTGGTATAGCCTGTGGTTGCTAGTGAGAATCCTCAAAAGATTGGGAGGTTGTCTATAGGAGAGAACAGGCCTGTCAACTAGGGCCTCCTGGAGTGTGGCATAGTAACTTAGGATAGGCTGTACGTCTTTAATGATGTGTTGCAGTGGTTTGAGTTGGGGGCTGCAGGCAATGACCAGTGGTGTTCTGTTACTGGCTTTTTTGGGCCTATCTTGGAGTTGTTGGTTTCTGGGTAAATCAACAGGGCCAGATGTAGCACATACTATAGTATGTTATGCACATACTACATAGTCCATAATATAATCAACATTATAGTACATAATATAATGGAAAAAGATTTAGTTGGGAAAATGGTAGACAACAATGTATCTGGCAATAGTTGGTGAATTTTGTTAGTAGCAACATCCAGTGGTTGGGTATATACTATTTCCATTTGTCTGAAGAACTATAGGGTGCAAGAAAATATGAGAGGTGAATGAAGAAGTGAATTAGTCTCCTGCAGTTGTCAGAGTCTAGCAGCTCTGTGCTACTGTGTATACTGTGCTACTATATGAAATAAGGGAAGCCAATGTTTATACTATAGCAAGAAGAGACAGCTGATTGTGTTATCTTTCACTCTTAAGACTGAACTTCACTTGCACAAAAGATTAGAAGGCAATCACGATATACTCCAAAATATTAAGAGTTCAACCATGCAAAAACAAGTATAAAGTTATTAACCATAATTATGAAGAAACAGTATGCTGTAAGTTATTATAAGTGAAACAAAGGGAAGATTTTTACACCTTATGGGAAGTAATTACAGACAGACTTTTTCACACAATATATTACAGTTTTATAGGCAAGAAGCCTACAGGGTAAATTATAAAGACTTTTTTCAAGATTTAACATACAAGAATTAAAAGAATATGAAACAAAAATCCATCAGTGTGCATAGCAGAATTGAAAGTCAGATGACATTTTGTGCTTGCAAAGATGCAGTAAAGAATCCAACAAGTCACCTCAGAAAGGGGACGTAACTTTATAAATAATACCATCACAAAAAACTACATTTGTGGCCACTCCTGACAGGTTAAATAACTGTGTGTAAATATCTGCACATTTTATGAAATCCCAAAATAAATTTAAAGGTAAATACTTCTTGTCTGCTAGTTAAGGAAAACCTGCATCCAAAACAAATACAACAGCTTTTTTAAAACAAAATTCAAATTTTCGTATACACAACTGCAAATTATAATTAATTCAGAGCTGCTAAAACAAAAAAGCAACGTGCATGTACAGGTATGACGCACAGTGTTTGGATTTCCTTATATAATGTTCTCTTACCAAAATGGAGAAGGGTAGGGTAATTTCCTGACACGTAAGAAGGGAAACATGGCAAACAGGATAGGAAACAAAATCTGGAAAGAAAAGTCAAGGAGAGGAATGTCTAGAAAAAAGATTCTGAACAAAAAAAAATTATTTTACAAAGCAGGAAAAAGAAACATTTGTAGAAGGAATAGATTTGTTTCACGTTTAGCATATCAGCATTATCTATATTGTACATTCATGCCTCCAACACAATCACAGTTTATTTTCAGTCTGTTACATTCTTGGTTTAACCCTCTCTAAATGGGAAAACGTTTATGGTCCTTTTCAAGTAAACCATCAACAAGTGGTGTTCAGAAGTCCTTGTAAATATGATCAATTTAGGATTTATTAATAGTCTAAAAGCAACAGGCATGATTTGCAGAGGCGCTGAACATCCTGAGGCCAGTACCTCTGGGAAAAAAAAAATCAGATCCAACAAATACCATTCATTTAAAATCATTAATCTGAGACCCTAAACAACCAGGAACGTGAGTGGTAGTTAAAATGGCTACAAACCACTTACAGAGATGCAAGGAAGATTAGTGATTTTGATAAAATGTGATCCTTTGTGCATTCACATCAACAATAACACACTACTTAAAAAAGCAAAGTTTTGGTTGTCTGAACTCAAGATAGGACATATTTTAGAGCTGTGAATGTATATATTGCACTTCCTGTTTTCCATGAAACTTACAACACTAAGAAAATCATCTTAAAATTGCCACAGAAATTGAATGGTTTGATGTTACACAGCCCCAGATTTTGTACTCCAGAGTAGCAAAATACAGACTGAAATTTTAGTGGTATGGTTAGATCTCACTGTCATGTGTTTGGGATGACTGCATTATATGCTAGTGGTAAAGCCATGAATGAATGATGCAGGTCATTCCAAGCAACCATTAAGCCACACTTTGCCACCATGCACTCTGACCACCACATTACATAAAACCTATTTTATGGATGTTTGAGAGAGTTTGGAAAATATTTAATGGGTCTAATTTTCCTGCTCCTGTCTGAGTAAAATCAAGTATCTTAGTTAATGAGTCGAAACATATTGGCCTACTAGAGTGAAGAGATGAATCCTTTCTGGTGTGCTTTCAGAAAGTAGCATATTTCCCACATGGTAAGAACATTCTCTCTTCCAAGAAATATGAGGAGAATCTGTGACACTTTTCTTGTTTGTTTTAATAAATGGCAGCTTTTTGAAGCTGTTCAAGAATTTACAAGTGGTGAAGGTGCTTCCACAGGGTTCAATAAGTAGAAAGCATATTATGTGGACCAAACAAAAGTATATAATATGTTTACCACATCACCTTGTAGTTTAGCATCTGGCTAACACTTCTGAACATAAGATCTTTAAGGGGATATGCTAAACTTCGGAGTTAACTATATATTTCTCTAGTAAAACTGGCGGGTGTTAAGGATCACTGTACGCACGTTTATAATATAAGATCCTGTTCCTGAACTGATTTCACGCAGGAAATTCCCCTGAACTCATAAGAAGGTTACTGAATTAGAAAGCTGGCAACCCTAGTTTCATGAGACACTAGTGATTACATAGGAAAAGTCTCAAATTATGTTTTCACTCTATTCTTACTCAAAATAGGCAATTAAATTTAAAAAAAAAAAACTTGTGCTCTGATTTCAATAAGCAAGCACAAAATGCCTTCACTCCAGCCTGTGAGTAGCCTTATCAAAAAAAAATTAACAGCACTCTGAACAAATTGTCTTCAGTCCACAAAACCAGAATTTGTTCAGCTCTCATACAACTTATTTTGCCAAATAAAAAAAAACTCTCAGATCCTTACCCAAATCCCATCATCTGTCCCAATTGGGTTTTATGGGAAACAATCAACTTCTTAAATTCCATGCAGAAACCAACAGGCACCCAATACAAATCCCTGAGTACTGGTGCTGTGTGCTCACCACCTTCTGCAGCAGCTTTAGTACCCACGTGCCGATACCCACAGAATGGACTGTAATTGCCTGAACTTCAAAAGTCCCAATGTGGGGGAAGGTCTACAACTTAATCAAAATACATTCTCCTTGCCTAAAGTCAACAAAGATATGCTCTTGGCCACACCTGCTACCTGCCCATGCAGGATGATCACAAGATCTAATAAAACCCCCAACATGGAACCTGAACTACAGCTTTCTGGAACCCTTTTAAATCAAAGGGGCTAATATCGCAGCCATTTCATCTTCCAACCTGCTAACATTAATTCTTCATCCTTGCCTGAAAAAAGCTTTGTTTAATTTATGTTTAAAGCTCCACTCTTAACCAGATGCTGATTAAGTCACTTCATTTTCACAACCCAAGTAAAACTTTAAAGCCATTCCACATCGTCTATTTTCTATAAAGAACCACAAGATAACGACCTTTAAACCTATGATCCAAAGCTGAACATTTTCCATCTCATCTGTCTGTTCAGGTCAATTTTGGTGAGAAGTTACACATTTTGGAAATGAAGTAGTTACTTCTGTTACACACCTCTAAAAACCATCGTGAGTGAAGGTTGTTGTCCAAGATGTCACCCTGGGTTAAAACCATGTGTGCTTAATGCATTAAAAAAGTTCACATTTTGAGGCCAGTGTTAAAAATTGGTATAAGTCAGATGTACAAAAGAATTGGGTGTTCTCACAAATATTCCCCTCTCCTGAAGGTTTGCACAAAATCACAAAAGTCATCCTCCAATTTAACATAACTGGCAATGTCTGAATAGGAGGCACATGCAAGACTGAGATCACAGTGATGTTACTGTCAAGAAAGGAGTATATTAGTTGCAAATATGCGGGCAGAGCTTGCATAGCCTCTGTCCAAAATGACGTTGGCTCTAGGCATAATAAAAAAAAAGCTCTCGTTAGAGATGTGTAGAATTCTAAACCAGATGTCAGAGTAGCATTAAGATGCAGCTAGCAGGAGTTAGTTCATTTTCATGAGCACAAAATACAAACCTCTTTCAAAATTGTAAAGCACCAATGAAGGGGCAAACTACAAATTTGTCAGCAAGATTCCATAAAACTATAAATGAATTTTAAAATTAGTGAAATATTTAAATGGGTTCATTAAAAGTTAATCTAGGTGTAAAAGCAGCAGAAATGTACACAGAAAATAAAAAGTAGTACTTTTAATTAAAAATTAGGGAGGTTGGGCAATGACAAAAAGAGCAAGATTTATACATATGCTCTTTTTTCCCCACCTAATCCAATACAAAGTAGGATGTTATCAGTTCTCTGAATATTAGTTTGACAAACACTGTATATTATTTTCCCAGTTACACAAAACCCTATCAGCAGTTACTATTTAAAAAATTATATCCTCTGCCTAATACATGCAAGTGCTCTTGTGCTAAATATTAGCATGTGTATACTCCAATAAAAGAGTTAATTCTAATACTATGAGGCTATCGCAACCTAAATAAAATAGGCTTAGAAAAGCTCTCCAATACAGTATTGTCATTTGTTTTTTCATCTTACCTGGTTCCTTAGAGCTCTTTTCTGCAATTGAATCTACCTCTACTGATTTTGGTCTAAGTGGTAAATGCTCAGAGTCTAACTTTGGCTTTATTAGTGGCTCATTTTCAGATTTTGGTCTCATGGAAACCGCTTCCCCATTAGATCTGTAAAGAAAAAAAACAGGCAGCCTGAGTTTGAAACAGGTCATAAATCAAACATTAAGAGTTAAAAGCAAAGAAGAAAATTTCAAAGTCTAGTGTTCTTTAAGAATTCACATTTAAAAATTCTTTCACAGACCGGCTTTAAACCATTATAGACAAAATAAATGATGTACTATTCATAAAACACATTTACTTCTGTTAGGACTCTTATGGCTAAAAGTTTGCCCTCCAAACATGTGAAGGGCTTTCAATGGGAGTTCTACGTGCACACTTCAAGATACCAATTTTACTAATTTATAGTCCACTTTGGCATACCATATAAACAAACCTATTCCTCCCCCTCCCCCAAATATATGCTAAAACACAGTGCAACAAAAGACAAGAATGCTGAATACCACCTTCAACAATAAGTCAACTTCAACAACATTCAGAGATGAAGTGAGAAGTGTCCCTTGCCCTCAATTATTTTTTTAATTAAAAAGATTGTTAATGTACTAGAGTAGGTGGTTACATATGTTAAATATCCTGAATAGACAGTCCTTATTCTAGCATTGGTTAGTCTCTATATCTTTTATTACTGCTCTCACAGTGAAAACACTCCTAGGCTACATCCACACTAGAACTGTCTGTCAGAAAAGATGTTCCGACAAAACTCCTGTTCACAGATTGCATTTACACATAACAGTGGATTGAACTTTTGATCCGCTCTGTCAACAAAAGCACCCCTGAGCATCTACATGGCTTTTTTGTTGACAGTTTCTGTTGACAAAACTTATTTGTGTGTAGACACGCCACAAGTTTTGTCGACAAAACTCTAGTGTAGATGTGGCCCTAGATTTTCCTGCATCCTGGAACCAAAAGTAAACAAATGAACCATTCCTTTACAGATCTTTGAGTGGCATCTTGCAGCTAAACAAAGTTACGGTGCTTAGGAAACTGTCTCAGCTGAACCATTTGAGAGATTAAATGTTGGCTACGAGTTCCATTTCCTCTAATAATGTATCTATATGCTCATTTCCCTACATGCAAATTATTATTATAGCAAGGTTGTTTTCTCTTTTCCCATCCCCTTTGTCTAGTGTTAAATAATGAACTGATGTAGATGTTTTCAGTCATAATGTTAAATAACTCCAGACACAATGTTATTATTTGGCAGTACATATATATCCCCCTTGGAATTCTGACCAATACTTTAACTGTCACCCAATCTGAAAAACATTTCTGTGGTATACTTCTCCATCTATAAAAAAGTACATCTTGAAGTGTGCTGAAGTACCAATATCTAGCCAAAAATGGATGGCACTCCATATTAACAGTATTGAGCTGTGCTCTTGGCATGTACATGGTTAATGTGTCTGCTGAATGAAAGCCAGAGCATTCAGGTAATCATTAAGGACCTGTACATGCAGTCTCACAGAATCAAACATTTGGCACAACATTACGTACATACCATGGCATACATGTTTGTTAATTTCTTCCACTTGGATTCTATAGCACAGAAGTGTGGTGAATGGGATCTACACGGATGATACCCTGAAAGAAATGATTACTAAAACTGGCTTGTACCCTTTCTTCAAAATCTCTATCCTTGAGAGATAAACTGCTACTGGGAGGAGATCGGTTTAAAGAGAACTAGATAAACAATGATTGTAGGCCTGCTGTCCTGAACTGGGCTTCAGTCCCTTTGATGTTCAAAGAAAATGACAATAACGCATTGAATTCCACACAGAAAGTTGTGAGTGACAAAAACAGGGTCAGAATAGAAGCTAAATGCAACTTTAGTACTGGTGGTTAGACACCAAGGATTAGAACAGAGGCTGCCATGCAACTTCAGCAATAGTGGCTGCTACTATTCTACTTAAATATGTACTACAAAGGAAAGACAGAGACTTCTAATTTACCCAGACAGTTGAAAAGAACTGAATAATCAGATCTCTGTGTTACCCCACTCATGTTCCCAATAGTTACGACTTTTCTACAGAACAATGACTTCAAGAGTTTACATATGCACTCCCCGAGTGAGGATTTACATTTGAAATACTCAAGTGAGAAATTAGATCATTCAGATGATGTGTGGCTTCTTATTATGGGGCCATAACTTGCACAGAATGCAGAAGCTTTAAAATGTGCTCTGCACTGTTTAATGATTCCAAAGTCCATAATTTTACATACAACCCAGTCACACTAAGAAATTCCCTCTTATCTGGATTCAAGTAAACTGTCACTTGACAATTAGAAAATTAACAAAAGGTAAAGCTGATCATGAACAAGAGAATTTCCAAAGGAATTGTGTATCCTTGATGTTTTCACCTTCAGATTATTAAGGTTTATAGTTTAGCAATGAAGTACACGCAAGAGTGAACCAATGACACCTATTTACTACCTTGGATTAAAATAAAATGAAAATATACTCACTTGGACACGGACAGTGGTAAGACTGGTTTATCGGGTCGTTTTGAATGCAGAAGCCCAGCTCTAAATAAATTATTAGTCTTGCTTGGAGGAACAGGTTTTTTGGGTGGTACTTGGGGAGCTACTGGCTTTGAAGGCTTCTGATCCGGAGCTGCTTTTTCATCTTATAAAATAAGGCACCAAAACGTTTTCAGATAAATTAACGTATCTAGGACACATTGTTCCTCTAATTATGACTGGCATTTCATCACAGTAGCTCCTATTAGAAATTATTTCCCTGAAGATTTACTGCTGCATCAATTTGAGACATACACACTTATGTCTTACTTTTATCAAACCACACAAACTATACATCTGAACACCTAATGCAACTTCTACAGTGATACCCCTGGTGATAGACCAGTGATTCATTAGTAAGTCAAATACAGGTACACAAGAGTTTCTGTTCCACCTCTAACTGCTCACATCAATACATTACATCTATTATTAAAAACAGACACTTATCACCGTTTCATTTATGCATATGTCAAGAGCAGGAATGATCTCTGTCTGGATGACAAATTCCTTGTGCATTTAAATTCAAATTCTGTAGGTTAAGGACCTTTCTTCTTATATACACACTGGTAATACTAACTGAATATAAAATAACTGTATTGTAAGTTGAACAGGACAACTAAACTTCCATTGTTCCATGTATCCATTTGCCCAGATTTTGTCAATTAATGGGGTAAAATACATAAATACCTTATGAAGTACTTGTATTTTAAAATTTACACTGTACAAGCATTAAACCAATACTCAATGTTCCTGTGAATTTAGGTAGTCATTATATGTTTGCAGTAGATGGCAAAAAAAAAGTCAGCAATATAGGGCACGTTTCCACTGTAATTGGACGTATAAATGCAGCGTATGCAAACAAACTAGCTAGTTTTAGCCTAGAAAGCTCAGGTACCAGTAGCAGTGCAGCAGGCTTCAGCCCAGGACTGCAAGCTGAGTAATTACCCAGGGTTCTGGACAGACTTGTGCAGCCCTGAAGCCTGCGTTGCTGTAGCATCACTGATATCAGTGGCTAATCAAGCTAGATTAAAACTAGCTCATGTCTACAGGAGCTGCAACCAAAACCTTAAGTGACTTGTTGATCTCCATACACAGGATAAAAGTTAGAGGAGCTCTTGATTCCTTCCATAAGACTGAATAACAGTAGGTTGGTAGAATAGAGGAATGTCTCTTGCTTTACATGTCACAAGTTCAAACCCTATTTAACATGGCTGAGAAAATAAGTTCTGTGGCTAAGATACTAGCCTAGGAAGTGAAAAATCCAGGGTTCAATTCCCTGCTGTGTCACAGGCTCCCCATGTGAGCATTGGCAAGTCTCTTAGCTCCATCTCAGCTCCTTAGTGATAACAGTGAGCCAGTAGTATTGAAGAACTGTAGTTCCTCAACAGGGTTGTGTGAAGATAAGCACATTAAAGATTGTGAAGTGTTTAGATGAGATGCCAGCTTGAAAAGAATCTTCCCTAAAAAACTGCCTTACTACATTTCTGAAGGCCAGAGATGCCAGAATTCAAAGATATGAAGAATATCAACAAAATCAGTGAAAAAGCTCAGTTTATTGGACTAGCATCTCAGCCGCTACATGTACACTGACTATGGAAGAACGACTGCTTAGATTTGATTTTCCAGGGCACTATTCCACGCATGAGTGAAACGGCACATTCCAGGGTCAATGTTGACCCTAGAACTCCTTGTGAGCTGCGAGGATTAAGGAAGATCAATGGGAGAAGCACTCCCATCAACGTTCTTCCATGAAGACAGCCGTGGAAGTCAACAGCTGTAAAGCTGATTTTTGGTATACAATTGGTGTACCAAAAATCGCATAGCAGCCATCAAACTTCCAGGTAAGTGAAGACATAGCCCAACAGTCCTTTTTTGGAGTGACTGATATAACAGGACAATACACAACATTGCCACTTGGTGGTGCTAAATGACAAACAATTATGTGATATAGTTTTTAGTAAAAACTCCGGTTACTTGATTTGTTTTTCTAGTTTATGTATACTGGCTGGTTAAACAATTTTAAATTTTTTAAAGAATTACAAGCATATGTGATACACTTGGAAAAAAAGACAGCAAAACACTGTGGTCAGCCAATACCAATCACCGAACTGGATGAATAATTTATATTTTAAAAAGATAAATCAATAGATAACATATGAAGTACTTTTAATAAAAAACAAATGTCAGAATAGCTATATGATCTTCTTCAACATCTCAAATGCTATCACCTGTATTTTCTTCCACAAAATAAACCTAAATATGAAGACGATCACAAACCAAGAAAATAAAAAAGTTACAAAACACTTTACTTATGACAAATTACAAGCACTACCCATTTTTTGTTAATTAAGGATAGACTAATTAGTCTTTTATAGTTTAAGTTTCTCATATTAGCCTTTGATAATGAGGGTTTACAACTCCTTATTACTGCTTGTGATGGAGTGGGGGATACCTGTGTGTATGTGAGTGACTCACAGAGGGTGTGGGTCACCTTGACAACCAGGTAACACCTTTGTACTGGAGACAAAGGAGGAGGTGGAGCCTGAGGGGTCTGAATCGGAACTGGGAGTTGGGAGGCAGTGAGTCTTGGCTGAGAGAGAGCAAGACCAAGGAGGGGGCAAGGCCCTGGCTCCGGGGGCCCCTCGGGGCCTCCTCTCCCCAACATGGATTTGACTGGCTGCACTGACTCCTCTGTACAATGCTGTGTCCTGTCAGCTAATAAACCCGCTGTTCTCCTGCTAAGTGAGAGTCACTCCTACCTGCAGACAGGATGCAGAGCTTGGGGGACCCCGAACCCCATCACACTGCTAGCTAATAATTTTAAGAGGACTAATTCTAGCGCCATGTAACATTTTATTAAAATGATTAGCACCAGTATACATGTTTTCAGTAGAGGCAGAAAATGTGACTATAAATAGAAGTTTATTTCACCATATTTATTTTAATAGATCTTAAGTTTAGAAGGGATCATATAATCTTCTAGGCTGTCTTCCATAACGCAGACCTTAAAATGTTACCTATTTTATACAGATCAAGAGAAAGGCACAGCACAGCACTTCCTTCCATTTTTAAAAAGGCAGAACTTCTCAAGATTTTATGTTATATATCGGAGTGAACAAAGTGGGGGGTGGGCCCTGTCGGGCCCAGGGGGGCAAGAAATTTCACAAGGGAGGTGCAGCATGACTGGCTGCGGGGTCTCAAGCTCATCCATCTCAGTAAAAATATTGAAATATGTTAGTTTTCATGTATGTGTATTCACATTTACATATCAATTAATAAGGGTTTTACATTTTCCATATTTATTTTCTTATACCTGCAGAAAGGTTCCCCCCCCATATGAACATTACTGAAATTTTCATCCATTTGGATTACATTAGACATGTTAGAGAGGGGGCCTGATAATTGTGGGGATGAAAAGTGGTGCCTGATGTAAAAAGTCTGCTCACCCCTGTTATACGTTATTTGCCTCTTGGCCTATTATACTGTAGCTATTAATCTGCTTACTTTAAAAGTGTTAATATTAATAAAACAGAACCAATACAAAATTATTTCAGATTTATTTTAGCAGCCAAATTAAGCAAATTCAGCCACGGTGTCAGTCTACTGATTCCATTTTAGTTGGAGAAGGAAGAATATTGTCCAATGAAGAGAAAAATATTTTGTTCTCTAATATTCAGAAGCAAGGTTACTCAATAACACACATGCATATGGATTATTCCAAGAAGATGTGCAGGAAAAAAACCTCAAATGGAGCTGGCTTACTCTTAACATTGCATTTGAAAATGCAATGCTGAACATATTCTATGACCAACGTTCATCAGCTGCATTACAAAGTGACTGTATGGCTAAATTGTTATAATATTAGCATTTTTTCTTTCAAATTCTATGAAGTGAATAAACTTCAAGAAAGAAATGGCAATGTGTCAGAAGTTCTCTTTATTGTAATAAAAGATTCTGAATGGATTGTTAGTTCCTTGCTCAATTTCTCCAAATACAGAGAGGAGCATTTTGGAATTATGACATTTGGTTCAGATCATTAACTACTACTTTTTTTTTTTTAAATAGTTCAGAGGCTTTCAGGTCTTCAAATGTAGTGTGAATAAATTAGCAATCTCCTCCACTATCAGTGAAAACGAAAACACAATGATAAAAATCTGGATGAAGACTGAATGGTTTAGATGTTTACAGGATAACTGAGTTTCAGTTCTTAAAGTTTAGAATCCCAGTATCTCTTCTACAAATGAGTAACATTTGTGCAATGTTGTAATACATTTTTGGAGTGGTTTCCAAAAAAGCTTTCAATTGAAGCTCACTCACACAGTTGGAGAAACATTCTTTATGAGGGCAGTAACGAACATTTCTAAAATACGTTTCTTATTATTCAGAATTACATCACAACATTTATTAAAAAACTGCATTTAAGGAAATTAATAAAACTGCAACTAGGTCATTATAAACTAAATACTGACAGCAATTCCAGTCTAAGAAAATAACTCAACAAAACCAATGCTATAATGTACTGTATGGAGATTTAAATACAAGCACACCAATCTTAAAAACCTTAACACTCCCAGTTTTACGAACAATTATGATAGTATACAGCAAGAAATAACTTTTCCCACACAGTTATTTTACTTACTGAAAACATAACTAAATATTGTATTTTTTTTAAAAGATCTCAGTTTAATTTTAATGTGAAGAAAACTGGTCTCACCTTTATCTTCAAGTCTAGAAGAAAGGAATTTCTTCTCTCCTATTGGAAGTTCAGGCTTTGGAGCTGAATATAAAAACAAAAACCAGACATTTCTCAAACAACTATAATTATCCTAGTCGTTCACTAAAAATATAACATATGATAATTCGTATTTATACTGTTCCTCCTAGACTAAAATTGCAATATAGGGTGTAACTATTCATTTAAGCTCACAGATGTGAGGAGGTATTAAAATACTTCTAAATTAAGATTTAGAGACAGGTCAAACAAAATACATAGTAGGATACATAGTGTCACTAGAATGAAATTGGGGTTGCAGTGCTGCTCAGAAACACAAAACTACTTGTGAGTTTAGAAAGTCATCTTAGACTCTTGCCATACCAGATCACCATGAATGTGGAGTACAACTCATCTTTTCACAGGTACAATAAAATCAGAGTATATTGCCAACACCACTGAATAAAATGAGTTGTTTCTAAATTCTCATTGCATTTATGAAGCTTCCACAGCAGTGATATTTGGTGCTTTTTATGCTCAAAGTCTGTCAGTACATTTACATACCGGGACTTTTAACAGGAGGTGGTGGCTTCTTTGGCTTCTGCAAAGATAAAGAGTCAATATATTTTGTAGAAAAAGACCAGTATCTGCCAATCAGCTTAGCATACTTTAAAAAGAAGTTTAGTGTCATTCCCATTTCACAGATGGAGAAACTGAAGCAGAAAAGCAATTAAGTGACTTGTCCAAGCTCACCCAGGATATCACCTGAGTCCCATTCCATTTGCTCATGAAATTACACAAAAGCCTTCTTGAATAGACAGCCAAAAAATAAAACAAATGAAAGTATGCACTTTATAGTGCCAAAGTAATTTACTTCTTTTAAGAATTGTAAATATATAACAGTGCTAATAAAGCTACATTGTACCAGGCAACATTAAAAGAATCTGATGCAACTTGGCCAAAGATTTACATTTTACAAAACAAATTATTTTTAAAAATAAGATAAAAGAAAAGTTTTGTTTTTTGCATCCCAATAAAAGGAGTCTTTTGGGGCACGAAGAACATGATGGGGTGTGTGCGGTAATGGTATTCTCTGGAGTGTTTGCACACGAAACAGCACAGCTTGGGAACTTGAAAAACTAAACCTAAAATGGCACATCTGCTTATGTACAAGCAGAGACAAGGGTACAAATTAACTCTAGCAGACTAAACACTGAGAAAGGAAACTTTTAAAAAATGATCTGTTTAAATATACTGCATCATCACAACACCACAGCCAAAGATTCTTCTTTTTAAGTGTCTGTTCATAAAGACCTTCTTCTCCAAAGGCAAAAAAACCCAGGAAAAAAGGTAATAGTTTCTTAGCTTACAGGCCCAAGCCTCTTTAGTCAATAGATATCAAAGTTCTCTCTTGCTTCTCCCAGCCTCACACAAGGCTCAGAGGCTACTGAAGTATTCAACACTAATAGAAACAAAAAACCTATCTGTGAGTGCTCTGCTAATGAGCTGGACAGCATTTGAATCTCTCCAGAGTGGCCACATAAGCGCACTGCTTAAATTGAGCACTGCGTATGGTATTTATGACTCTTGCAAAGTGGAGAGCCTATTAGAAAGGATGAGGGTGGATTTGATTTCATACATTTTAGCATTCATCAGATAATACCATCTAAACTGCCTGACCAACAACAGTCATCATCCAAGCAATGAAATGTAGGAAAGACACACGGTTATAGTTAAATTTAGCACAGAGGAGAACGTTACTAGAAAAGCTATTTTAAAATGTGGCTAACCACAATCACCAAGGTGTAATCATTCCCTGTTATTTTTATTACTCAGGGAGGAATATGGCAGAAAGGGATCTAGGGGTTATAGTGGACCACAAGTTAAATATGAGTCAACAGTGTGATGCCATTGTAAAAAAAGCAAACATGATTCTGGGATGCATTAACAGGTGTGTTGTGAACAAGACATGAGAAATCATTCCTCCACTCTACTCTGCACTGGTTAGGCCTCAGTTGGAGTATTGTGTCCAGTTCTGGGCGCTGCATTTCAAGAAAGATGTGGAGAAATTGGAAAGAGTCCAGAAAAGAGCAACAAGAATGATCAAAGGCCTAGAGAACATGACCTACGAAGAAAAGGCTGAAAGAACTGGGCTTGTTTAATTTGGGAAAAAGAAATTAAGGGGGGACATGATAGCGGTTTTCAGGTATCTAAAAGGGTGTCATAAGAAGGGGGAGAAAACTTGTTCTTCTTGGCCTCTGAGGATAGAAGCAGCAGTAATGGGCTTAAACTGCAGCAAGGTCAGTTTAGGTAGGACATTAGGAAAAAGTTCCTAACTGTGAGGGTGGTCAAACACTGGAATAAATTGCCTAGGGAGGCTGTGGAATCTCCACCTCTGGTGATACGTAAGAACAGGTTAGATAAATGTCTATCAGGGATGGTCTAGACCGTACTTGGTCCTGCTATGAGGGCAGGGGACTGGACTCAATGACCTCTCAAGGTCCCTTCCAGTCCTAGAATTCTATGATTCTGTGATCTGCTTTTTCTCTAGAAGCCCAAGTGCTGATTTTCTGTGATTAAGAGAGCAAATTCCCATAATATTTTTGAAGTCCCTATAGGACATGTAATATTTTCCTGGTTATGCTTATGTATGTTTGAACTATCAAGTTACACATCAACATAATAATGCACGTCAGCACAGCATGCAGAGGATGGTCAATTGAATTTAAGAGTTACAAGACTAGAAATAAACAAATGAAACTTTCAGAAAAGAAATTAATAAAATTACCACAAGATAATGGCACTAAGTATATATTCCTACAGGTAGCAAATTATTCTCAAACCCCCACAAATTATTCTCAAGCCCCCTCAAACCCAAAATCTACTGGAAGTCTCAGTCTAGAAAAAATTCCACTCAGTTAAATGGGTTCAAAACTGGAATAACTGCAGTACAGTTACTTACAGAAGTCACAGACGACAATAAAGACAGAAGAATCATAATGTATCAATGTCCTGTCTCCCTTCAAAGTGACAAGGATTCAATTCAGAAGCTGCTTAAACAGATGTGTAATTTTAAGCATG
The DNA here is from genome assembly GCF_033958435.1 of Carettochelys insculpta. Taxonomy (NCBI): domain Eukaryota; kingdom Metazoa; phylum Chordata; order Testudines; family Carettochelyidae; genus Carettochelys; species Carettochelys insculpta. Next base: position 195,261,865 of record NC_134139.1, read on the forward strand.
TGAATAATTTTCCTAAAGACAACAGAACTACAGACATGCTTAAATGCCTCTCTCATTCTGGGCCTAAATATCTATGGTCTCCATATAAAAACAGAAATATTATCTTCATGGGCTACGCCAGGTCCTGTGTGACCTTACATATATTGTAATCCTCAAAGCCCAAAGCTGTGGTCCTCAAAAGCACCTTGTTCAGAGAAACAGGTGCATGCATTCAGAATTGAGTGAGAGCTCCCAGAGCTGCATCATACAAATTTTAAATAGAAAGGTTTGAATCAGATTTGTTAGTGGAAGACTACACTTTGCAGGGGGAAGGAATCAATTCCCTCCCGCTGCTTCTCCTGCAGACGCAAGGTAGGAAGCAACAACTTAGGAGCCCTCTGAGCAGTTACCCAGCTGAAGATTTCCTAGCTCTGCTGCTCCATCACCCTCTTTCACACCCCACTGAGTGCCCCAAAGACAGCTGCATGGAACACTGAGTCGGGGAACACCCCATGGAGTGATACCCCTTGATCGACTGGCCAATCTAGGAGATAGAAAAAGACAAAGCTGAGATCCAACCACCAGTTTTATTTCCCTTATTTGCTACCCTTAGAAGCAATTGCAGCGCTGCCAATTCTACACACAGTGGCAACACTCTGTGCAAGGGGAATTCTTAACTAGGGATTTGCAAGTGCCAACTGAGATGCTCAAGCAGAGCAAAACAAGAAAGAATCTGTTCAAAATATTGACTGTAGCGTGTTGCCATTTTATAAAAATATGTTCTGAAAGAGTCAGAAAAGATTCTTCAACACATCCCAGCTAGCTGTGTGATTTCCTTGTATTCCCCTGACTATACCCATTGGCTGTCATTTGTCTTACACTTCAACTGTAAGCTGTTGGGGCAGGGACTTTGTTTTCTTCTTGTACAGCACCTAGCACACTGGTGCCTTGGTGCATGACTGTGACAACTACATGCTATGGTAACACAAATGAAAAACAACTATTAGCCTAGATATAAGAATGGAGGCTGTTCCTAACTCTGAACAAAAAACATTATGGTGGTTCTTTCAAAAGTTTATAACTAAGAAGTGACTTACTACAATCTTGCAACTTTACCATGAAGAAGAAAAATGCTGCTTACCAATCTTAATTTACATAAAACAAAAACAGTTTCTTCACCTTGTCAATTTTTAAAAAAAATCCCCCCCTTTTTTTATTTTTTTAAAGTAATTTACTTTAACACAGAACTGTGCAGTGCTTGCTTGCCATGGGCCACAACTAAGAAAGATGGGGCTGAATCCAACCCACAGACCACAGGATCCCAATCATTGACCTAGACCAGGGGTCAGCAACCCCCAGCACATGTACCATTCTCAGCATGCAAGCTGATTTAGAGTGACATGTGGTGGGAGCTCTAGCACTGCCTCCCTCCCCCATTGCATCATGGTAGTGGGGCAAGAGCATGGGGCTAGAACCAGAGCCCTTCTGAGAACGATCCCCACCATGGTACAGGGCTGGGGCCAGAGCCCCCACACGAGCCCCCGCCTGTAGCACAGGGATTATGGCGTAAACTAACAGGAGTGTCACTGATTGGCTTTATTTATTTATTAATCAATGAAGCTATTACAAGCAGAATGATTAGTGGCTTTATAAAGTATCACCTGCACTAAGTCCATATATAGAGGTAAAAAGGTCAAATTTCAGCATTCAGCTGTGGAAAGGTTACTGACCCCTGATCTAGACCACCCCTGACAGGTACTAGTCTAATCTAAAAACTGCCCAACTGACCAACTGTTTTTCCTAACAGACTTATTTTCCATGGGATCTTACCTACCAACTCTTTAAATTATTCTCATTTAGTTTTGACTCACAATGTTTCAAAATTATATAAACTAAACGTTTTAGAAAAGGTAATTTTAATGATTTACATTTTTACGGAATTTCTGTTCTGGGTAAATTTCAAATTCTCAACTTTTTGTCCTAATTCAGGACATGTTTCAAAATGTAGCATTTTCTCATGTGACAAAATTTTCATTTTTTAACCAGTGCTAATTTTTTAATATAAAACATTCGGTTTCTATTTTGATAGTACTTACAAGCTGAAAATGAATCAAGACAATCCCCATCTCAATAACTCAGAAGAGCTGTCCCACTTTCTAGAGAATGGAAACAAATCTGTTTGCTCATTCAAAACTATCTGCTGAAAGTGGGGCTGACATCACAAGATTGAGATACTATTTCTAAAAGAGAATAGGGAGGTACATATACCTCTTTTTAACCCAGAAGGATAAAATACCTACTTGTCTGAGTCACAACGATATATTTGGACGTTGAATAACTTCAGGTTTATATAGTAATATGAAATTTACCCACATCACCTAAAGCTTTGTCGCCAGTTCTTTGATAATCAGGCCTGGGAACCCCTTGCAGCAATTAAGTGTGCTGTGAAATAATGGTGGAGGGTGTAATGCAGAATGTTAAATTCACATATCTGTACAGTGAGACCAGAAATACAATATACAAATAAACTCCCCACTCTCCTTCCTAAAAAGGCCGTAGTCACCAAAGTTAAAAATATACATTATACATTAACGTAAACATACATTAGGGCTTTTTTTTTAAATGTGCATTTCTAGCAAAAGATCTGTGGCTTTTCTTTAGATTGTAAGAAAAGAAAAACATTAAAAACTTACTGGAAAGTCTTTATCTGACTCCTGTGTTAGAACAGTAAAGTAGTCTGGGAAGGTTCCTTCTTTACCATTAAGCTCTCCTTTCCACCATCCTTGTTCTCCAATATCCTATAATAAAAAATGCTACTTAGAACAACATCACTTAATTATTTACTCATTTTACGGAGCAAGCAGAACTTCAGAAATAAAGTATTTATTATATAGCATGAAAACCCATCTTCTTCATTTACCTGTGTTGTAAAGCATCATCTCAACCTAAAAAAAATGCAGTCTTTTTCAAGAGGAAGCCTTATAAAATAGTTAAATTATATTTGAGGAAAAATGTGAGTAGCTCAGGGTTTGACAGCAACAGAAAAAAAATTCGAAGATGTCCTAACTACCTAACTTTTTTTTATTTTTCGCTTTAAAAAAAGGATTAAAATAGATATGCATTTCTATTTGAAAGGGATCTGCGAATGGAAATGGAATAAAAAAATGTAGATATAAAAATCTCAGTTCATGACCCAACTGTAGCCAGAACCTTGGGAGACAAATTATTTCTCTTATGTTCACAGATCTTTTCCAAAAACATACATTTTTGTTTTGTATGTATGTTTCTCTTGTTTGAATTATTTAATTTTATGAAAACAACTAAAAGGATAAAGGCAAGAGAGAAAAGTAGTAGCACAATATGTATAGGTGGGGACAAGTTAAGAATACAGTCGAAAGAGCCAGAAAAAGGTGTTCTGTGAAACAAAAACGAAGCAACAGAAATGTAGTGTTTTAAAGACTAACAAAGTGATTTATTTGGTGAGGAGCTTTCATGGGACAGACCCACCTCATCAGATCAATCCGCAAACCACTCCCAGCTTACAAAGGAAGTTTCTCTGCTCTGGGTGCTAATATCTCCCCGTTAGACTCTGACAAAGGCTCACATCCCCGTCTGATCTGACTTGTTTTTAACTCTTTTGATAAGTACTGTTGATACTGGGCCATTTTCACCCTGCTGAATGGACCTTGTCAGCTCCGGCCCTCCCTCTTACTGGGACCCCACTCTTTAAACACCGCTCTGAAATCAGCCCCCCCCGACTCATGCATTTGATGAAGCGGGTCTTTGCCCACGAAAGCTTATGCTCCAAAATATCTGTTAGTCTATAAGGTTCCACAAGACTTCTTGTTGTTCTCGAAGCTACAGACTAACGGCTACCTCTTTGACACCTCTCTGCTGTTTCACAGAATTCAGTGTGAGCACATATTTTTCATAGAATCATAGAATACTAGGACTGGAAGGCACTGTGAGAGGTCATCGAGACCAGTCCACTGCCCTCATGGCAAGACCAAGCACTGTCTACACCATCTCTGATAGACATTTATTTAACCTGTTCTTAAATATCTACAGAGATGGAGATTCCACAACCTCCCTAGGCAATTTATTCCAGTGTTTGACCACCCTCACAGTTAGAAACTTCGTCCTAATGTCCAACCTAAACATCCCTTGCTGCAGTTTAAGTTCAGTGTTTCTTGTTCTATCCTTAGAGGCCAAGAAGAACAAGTTTCTCCCTCCTCCTCATGACACCCTTTTATATATCTGAAAAAAGCTATAGTGCCCCGCCTCAGTCTTCTCTTTTCCAAACTAAACAAGCCCAGTTCTTTCAGCATTCCTTCATAGGTCATGTTCTCTAGACCTTTGAACATTCTTGTCGCTCTTTTCTGGACCCTCTCCAATTTCTCCACATCTTTCTTGAAATGTGGCGCCCAGAACTGGACACAATACTCCAACTGAGGCCTAACCAGCACAGAGTAGAGCGGAAGAATGACTTCTCGTGTCTGGCTCACAACACACCTATTAATGCATCCCAGAATCATGTTTGCTTTTTTTGCAACAGCATCACACTGTTGACTCATATTTAGCTTGTGGTCCAATATAACCCCTAGATCCCTTTCTGCCATGCCCCTTCCTAGACAGATGCTTCTCATTCTGTATGAGTGAAACTGATTGTTCCTTCCTAAGTGGAGCACTTTGCATTTGTCTTTTATTAAACTTCATCCTGTTTACCTCAGACCATTTCTCCAATTTGTCCAGATAATTTTGAATTGTGGGGGAGGGATAGCTCAGTGGTTTGAGCACCGGCCTGCTAAACCCAGCATTATGAGCTCAATCCTTAAGGGTGCCATTTAGGAATCTGAGACAAATACATTTTTCAAATAGATGTCAGAGATGGTGTTTGGTCCTGCCAAGAGGGCAGAGGATTGGGCTAGATGACCTCCCAAGGTCCCTTCCAGTTCTAGGAGATGTGTACCTCCAATTATATTTGAGGGGAGGGATAGCTCAGTGGTTTGAGCACTGGCTTACTAAACCCAGGGTTGTGAGTTCAATCCTCGTGGAGGCCATTCAGGGATTGGGGCAAATAGATGACCCTGTCCTCCAAAGCAGCTGCAATGCCTCCCAGCTTGGCATCATCTGCAAACTTAATAAGCATACTTTGTATGCCAATATCCAAATCATTGATGAAGATATCAAATAGAACCAGACCCCAGCAAACCCCACTTATTTTATCTTTCCAGCAGGACTGAGAACCAATAACAACTGCTCTCTGAGTATAGTTATCCAGCCAGTTTTGCACCCACCTTATAGTAGCCCCATCTAAACTGTATTTGCCTCGTTTATTGACAAGACTATCATGCGAGACTGCATCAAATGCCTTACTAAAGTCTAGGTATACCACATCCACTGCTTCTCCCTTATCCACAATGCTCATTATTCTATCAAAGAAAGCCATCAGATTGGTTTGACATGATTTGTTCTTTACAAATCCATGCTGGCTGTTCCCTATCACCTCACCACCTTCCAAGTATTTGCAGATGATTTCCTTAATTACTTGCTCTATTATCTTTCCCAGCACAGAAGTTAAACTGACTGGTAGTTTCCTGCATTGTTCTTATTCCCCCTTTTTATAAATGGCCACTATTTTGCAGGATCAAGGTCTTGTTACATTCAACCCTTTCCACAGGGTACTGCAACTTCTTAATACACAGAATCGAGTTACTTAAAATTATTTTAGAGATTCAAATATAAAGCTTTTCTGCCAATATTAATAGCCATCACCACTTCATACAGGATAGCTACACTACCACTGAAATGTGCTACTTTTGACAACCGGTTCTTTCTATCAACAGAGTATTAGGTCTTAGCATGCATATCCAAATCAGCATTCAATTCATAAAAGAACAATTCAGATCACAGAACAAAAAAATTATAGACGCACTAAGCTAACTGAAGAATGCAGGAATGCAAAATTTAAATATAACACACCTGGCTTACAAGTCATTTAAATATAAGGGTGCACAAATTACTCCTAGATATCTTTCTGTATAGGTTTCCCTCAGCATCTACTTTTCACTATGTATTCTGAAGTCTAGAGCCTTACTAATTTCCCAAAAGAGAAAAAGAAAGCACTCTGCACTGCTTAGATGTTAATGTCCACTGCACATCTGCAACAGATAAAAAAGAGAAAGAGCAAGAATGCTCAAGACAAAATATTCAGAAGCAAAGATCTAATCGGAAAGAAATGAGACAAATGGAGACTAAAGATTTTAGAAAAAATAAATAGCGAACAAAGATAACAGAAAAAAAGTCAGTTACATTTTATTAATCTAGTAATATCCTATCCCAATATAAGTAAGAACAATGTTGTGCTTTGGGAAAAAGTGGTGTGATAACATATATATTACTGTTGCTGTGTCCGTCCGTCTGTCTGTCCAGGCAAGATTCTATCATGGTCCCCCACCTCACCCCTGCACTGTGCCAGCCCCAGTCCCTACCCAGTGTGAGGTCCAGCTCAGCCCTCCAATGGACACACACACACCCCTCCACCACACCGTGCCAGCTCCAGCCCCTCGCCCGGGCATGCCCCCCAACAGAGCCCCTCCCCCACCCAGCACAGGGTCCAGCCCAGTCCCCTAACCAATCCCACCCCAAACTGTGCCAGCCACAACCCCTCCCCAGCCAGCACAGGGCCCATCCAGTACCCCATCACAGACCTCCCTCACAATTCACCATGCCATCCCTAGCCCCTTCCCCAGCCCCCGCAACAGACTTCTTCCTGCACCATGCCAGCCCTGCTCTCCAGCCCCTCCCCCCCAATGAAGTCCCCCCACACTGTGCCAGCCCCTGCCCCTTCCCCAGCCAGCGCAGGACCTGGTCCATACACTTTGGATGTATATTACAAGTTTCTTTCTTGAACTTTCTTCCACTCCAACTTCCCTTTGCAAGTGAAGCTGCAACCAGGCCTCTAGTTTTGAAAACACTTTCCATACTGTGACACTGGCCAACTTTGGCATTGAAAAATATGCTTCTTCTGGGAGTCGCAATCTTCAAGTCAGCATTTTACAATTATTATAAACTACTTTAGGAAGCAGAGACAATCAGGCTCTCTGTAGAGTTTACCATTTCTAGAGTCAGAATAAAATCTTCCAATGCATAGTCAAATATTAGTGGATACTACAGGGCAAATGTTTGACAAATGAAAGTGGGCAAACTTATTCCATGTTTTTTATGAGAGTATGGCACAGTAGAAGGTTAACTTCCAGGACAAACTCTGATCTATTACTGAGATAAAACAAATGATCAGTACGCTAATCAGAACAGATTAACTGGAACAGATCCAGAAATAATAAAATCTACTTGTGCTAAGAGCAGGTCTACATAATAAATGTATGGTGGTGTAACTGTGCTGCAGAGGAGTGTAAAAAATTTACAATGCTGAGCAATGCAGTTATATCAACTTAACCCCAGGTATAAACAGTGCTATGTTGGTGTGACAGCTATTAACCCTCATGGAGGTGGATGAACCACCAATGGGGAAAGCTCTCCCATTGGCACAGTAGTGTTTTCACTTAAAATGTGGCATAATCCAAGTTGCAGGGTTTAAGTGCAGACCTGCCCATTTTTTCATACTTCAACTACATTCAGAGAAGAGCGTGATTAGAAAACACTTACCTTACTTGTTATCTGGATAACGTCGCCTTCTTTAAAGCCAAGTTCACCTTCATTTGAACCTTCAAAGGTCAATAAAGCCCTGCAATATTCCTTGGCTGAAACAAAAAAGCAAAATTGTTGTATTTGCACAATGTCCTAACCAGCTGTATAAATCCAGGTAAACAAATAAAAGCTCAGAACTGCTTTTTTTTTTAAATGGGTAACTAAAAAAAAAAAAATCACACTACCCCTACAATCATCTTTTGATCTTGTAAACACCTTCAGTATGTTTTGCAAATGTCCAGTAGATCACTCCAAATTTAGGATCGGAGTAAACCATTTATTCAGTTATGCCATTCCTGTGAGTCATTTTAGACACCAGAACTGAAGCTATGCCATGAGAGTTGAATATCTTGCCAGTTGTGGTTTTGCACATGTATATCCAGCAGAGATTTTTAAGTTACTTCCAACAGATTGTGCTCAAGCACACAAGGAACTTCAAGCTTTAATGACAAAAATGCAAGCAACATACATGCTTTGACCATTTTATGTTCATTTAACAATCATTGCTGGTCTCAAAGTCAATGTAGGGTATTTTTATTTCAAAATCTCAATTTAAATCTAGCATATTCTTCATAGGCTCCAATTCTAGAAACTCTTACACATATTTAAATTGTAGCAGTTCTTGTAAAGTTAAACAAATGCATTAGATTTGCAGGATTAGGGTCTTACAGTTTAGTCATAAAAATGTAAGCACAACCACGATCACTTGAGCATGTCATTTTTGTTTTACAAAAAGCATTTATGCCAGTAACCTTCAGTGTGGATTAGAATTTCCAGTCCGTAGCTGAAATAGATACATTTTGGAAATGAACAAGACTATTAACTTTCTATTGTTCAACTCTGGTAAAACAATGAGATTGCTCCCAGCATAGCCCTTAATTTAGAGATTTTATCCAGCAAAGCACCTGAGCGGTGGGTGGGCTGAACTTTCCCAGTGAAAGAGAAGCAGTTGAAGGGGGAACAAACCCTGCTCTTAGAAGAACCATTTGCTGTAAGCAAAAGAAACCCAGAAAAAAAGACAAAACACCTCCTGACACCTCCTCTACACTCACCAGGAGGACTGGTTGCGAGAGAGGAATGGGGAAGACGCAGAAGCTTTTGCCTCCCACAAGAACACTGACCAAACCCAAGGACTCAGCGAGGAGTAGGAGGGAGGGAATTGTTTTCAGGTGTTTCTTGTTTTGCCTCAGTCTGTCACTCTTTTGTGTGTCCAAAATGAGTGTATTTAAGTTCCTTTGCAAAATGTGTGTTCTTTTCATTAACTCTTGTGCTGTCCCTAATGAGTTGAACTCTAAACCAGTGACCATGGAGCCCGGGAATGAGGGCATATGTGACTAGAGAGACTTGAGATGTCCTATATGGATCTGAGGGCCTATGGCAGCTGGACTCCAAAGAAGGGAGCCAGACAAATTTTGCACCTACCCTAGAATCCCAGAGTTCACGCTCATGACTATGCTTAGCCAGCTTGAAAGCACACTGGCTCCAAAAATTTTGACCAAGTAACCAATTGTGGAGTGTGATCCAGTCAGAGCTAAAATACCATCTTTATGTAACCAAAGAACATTTTCATTTTGTATTTCACCATATTATTGTCGGAGCAAGAAAGTCCAAAAAGATGAGTTACAGGAAAAAATCTCAACGACATCTTCAGCACTTAATCTATTTTACAACTTATTAACAGTATATTTAATGAAGAAATAATTAAACAGGGATCAGGGTGTTTTAACCAGTCTTGCACCATGAGAAAACTGGTAGTAAATAAAGTTATTTTTAATGAAACTTCAATTTAAGATAGAAGATCAGCCACAGATTCAGTATGACAGTGCAGCAGCAATCCCAGATGTTGTCCTTTAAAGGTCTGGAATTTGATTATACTGAAAACAAAACTAAAATTGTGGCTTTGTTAGCAAAAATATGTTTGTATTAATGACCAAAACAAATTTCCAGAAGCAGAAGACAGACATTAAATGAAATTCTGGTCATATACATATCATAACAATATAAATTAATATCTTAAAAAGTTAACTAAATTTTGGTGGTTTTCTTGCAGGCCTGCCGGCCAGCCTACATACCTGCCTGCCTGCCTGCTTGCCTGCTCACTTACCCACCTACCTCTGCAAAAGGTATTATTCTTAATACATTTTTATTAAGGATGATTCTGTGCAAATTGAGATACAGTTGTGAAAACAAACGTAACTAAGCCCTTCTCACGGGATATCAGACAGTCTTATTTTGTCATGCAAGAGGCATCCACCTGGTTTTCATACTGCATTTATCACCTGGGTATCTGTGTGTCTACAATTTATCCCCGTACATTAGGGAAACCATCATTTTAAGTATTTAATACAAATAAATCAGATAAATCAGCATAGCTGCTGAAGATCTGATTAAAATTTGCATGCTTTTAAGCAAAGGTCTTTTTTCAAACAATGGAAAAGATCAAATAACCTTCAAGTAAAGATTTTAAGATCTTGATCTTCCATGTTGCTCGATTATTTCTGTATTTCAATGCATCATCTATAATTATAACATTCAAAATTTCTAGATATTATTATGGTGAAAATAGACATCAAAATGTAAACCACTACACTGCCAGCTTGCTGAGCCAAGACAGAATTGGATGCTTCTCTCCCTTACCATTCTAACAGAAGGTTAGTTAACTTTTCATAGATTTTTAATTTCCAAGGCCAGAAACCATTGTTGTTGTCTAGTTTGACTTCCTGCATAACACAAGACAAAGAACTTTCCCAAAACAGTTCCTAGAACATATCTTTTAGGGGGAAAAAAATCTTGACTGAAAAGTTAACAGTGAGAGAAAGGCCACTGTGACCCCGGTAAGTTGTTCTAATGATTAGCTACTCTCACTACTAAAAATTCCACCTTATTTCCAATCCAAATTTGTTTACTTTCGACTTCTACCTGTTAGTGTTATACCTTTTCTCACTTCAACTGATGAGCCCATCGTGAAATATTTGTTTCATATGTATTTACTGACTAGTCAAGTCACCCCTTACACTTCTCTTTCTTTCTTAAACTAAATACATTGAGCTTATTTAATCCTTTAGTTCTTCTCACTGCTCTTCTCTCAACCCTCTCCAATTTATCAACATCCTTCCTGAATTATGGACACCAGTACTAGACACAAGATTCCAGCAGCAGTCACACCAATACCAATATAAAAATAAAATAGGTTCACTATTCCTCTTCAAGATTTTGTTTATGTCTCCCAGAACAGCCTTACGGTTTATGTTCAGTTGATTAGCTACCACAACCCCCAAATCTTTTTCAGAGTCACTATTTCTGAGGATTAGTATCAGAGAGGTAGCCGTGTTAGTCTGTAGCTTCAAGAACAACAAAAAGTCTTGTGGCACCTTATAGATTAACAGATATTTTGGAGCATAAGCTTTCATGGGCAAAGATCCGCGTCTCGAGTCCCCAGCATGTAAGTATGGTTTGCACTCGCCTTCTACCTTAAACCTATGTTGGGGGAAGAGAGAAATCACCATGCTCTACACCAACATAACACTGTTGGTAAAACAGTAAGCATAGGCCAGACACAGTGGTTTATTTCCATTAGCTTATTTTTTTTTTCCAAAATTAAGTGAAACTAAGTATCAAAATAGAGGCAATTTTTCTCCATTTTAACTAAACTGATTTTAAAATGCGTCTAAGCAAACCAATGCCACATTTGTGTGTGGACAAGACCCTCAACAAAAGTCCAATGCCATATTAATATAAATTAATACAAACCCCTTGGTCAGTATTCTTACATCAGATAAACAGGCTATACTGGTACAGGAAAAACCTTAACATTTACTGATGCAAGCTAAATGTAAAGCAGCCAAGCTTACATTAATATGAAAGGGTCCAGGAAGGACTTTGAATCTTTACTTAAATCAGGACAACTGTGTGCATAAACGAAGCCTTGTATTTTTAGGGACAGTTCCTATGCTAACTGGATTTCACCTGTAATTCTATAATCTGAATACTCTGAATTTTTATACAGGCAGAAATACGGGAAGCTACACAACCTCTGACTTTAGTTTTCGCCTAGCTCTGCAGCATGGGTAAATCCAGCCTACTTCATACTGTAAGACACTTTGAAACTAAAAAAGCATTTTAAAAGTGCTAAGGTGTTCATTTACTTTGGAAAAAAAAAAAAAAAGAAGAGTAAGCTCCCAATCAGGACAAGTTATTTTACTATATACTTCTATAACTACATAATGCTATAAAACTGTGTGGACTACCACAACGTTTCTCAACCAGGGATGCGTGTACCCTTTGGGGGCGGGGGGGAGTACACTGAGGTCATCTAGGAGGTACATCAACCCATTATTTCCCTAGTTTTACAGCAGACCACATAAAAAACACCTGTGAAGTCAGTACAATCTAAAAGTTCATTCACACAATGACTTACTTCTGCTGCTTCATATGCCTTATGCTGCAATGTAATTACTATATTCTATTTCAATTCATAATTGATAATAAGATGGTAAAAAGTCAGCAAGTTTTCGATAGTAGTCTTATGTAACATTTTTGCATGTTTTTGTAAGTAGTTTTAAGTGAGGTGTAACTTGGTAGTATGCAAAACAAATCTAACTCCTGAAAAGGATACAGTAATCTGGAAAGGTTGACTGGCACTTGCTTCAGGATCCCACATTGCTTTAGAATTACCTTTCTCAACAAGTGGTGCACATATCCTTAGGGGTACATGAGAGAAATATGGGACTAGATGTCCTACCAAGGTTCCCTTTCAATTGTACGTTTCTATGATTCTGTGATCAAAAATTAAAACACTGGTAAATATGCATTAACCTTACCTTTTGGTTTGTTTTCTGTTTCTACTTTTATTAGCTCAGCTGCAGGTTCTGCTTTTGTTACACTAGGAAACTGAGCTGGTTTTGGTCCCACCGGAAAATTAGTTAATGGCTAAACAAAAGAAAAAGAAAAAGAAAAAGATATGAACAGTAACTTATTGGAAAGGAAGCAAGCAAAATCTTGAATATTTTGTTTTCACTAGATTATTAGATATCTTTTCATGAATTGACTGAAATGGTGACAGCTCTCTTTTACAATTAGGTAATTAATTCCTCATATTAAAGCTGTCATTCATTCTTTGAGACTATTGCAATATCTATTTAATTTAGTTAGTTCTATAGCTCCAGTACAGGTTAAAACTCTCTAATCTGGAATTCCCTTTTCTGGAAACATCCGTAATTGGGCATGTTTTTAGTGAGGGGGCTGATCATTTGTCAGGGTGAGGTCAAGTTTCCTGTAGCCCCACAAAGTTTGTTTACAGCCACCAGTCCTGGCTCTCAACGTTCTGTGCTGTTACTTAGCTGTAATTTACCCCTAGATCTCTTCTAAGAGCTGCATGCGCAGTGGAAGCGTTGGTAACGCTGTTAGACAATATTGACCCCCCGTGATCCAGTAAATTCTCTTGTCCGAAACCTGTCAGGTCCCAAGGGTGCTAGATGAGAGAGCTTCAACTTTATTAAGGACACTGATGTAATAGGAATTTTGTCAACAGATAAAGTAGAGTATTGCTTCTGATTTGGACATGATGTAGCAAACAGCAACTTCACTTTCTGCCACCAGGACCACTGTATCATGGGTGGGATTCAGCCCAAAAGAGGGCTTAGGTGTTTAGCAAGCAGACAAGGAGCTAATTATAGGACTGAACTGTTCACAGCAGCAGTTAAAGTGACAGAGATGCTAGTCCTGACTTCTGCTCACTCCTAGTATCTGTCACAGTATCCAATCAAAGCAGGAAAAAAACATTAGCTGAAGGTTTCTGCTAAAATGAAGTCCTCAGACACTTAATTTGCCATCCAGATTGTAAATTAATATCCCATTATGATAACAAACCAAATTTCTCCTATCCAAGACAGTTTTGGGAGGTTGACTGAGCCTGCAGAAATATTCTCACTGCTTAAATCCCTTTCAAACATTTTCTTCAAACTGAACTACATAGGAACAAAGAGGAAGCCGTGCTAGTCTATACACTATCAAAACAAAAAGCAGTCAAGTAGCACTTTAAAGACTAGCAAAAACATTGACAGAAATATTGAGTCTGTTCTGGTCTGGCTATGGTCTGAAGAAGTGGGTCTGTCAAATTAGCACTTTTTCAAAATCACATTTTACTTGATTGTTGACTCTCTGGGGCAGTCAACTAGACATAGCATTTTAACTAATCTTTTCCAAATCTGAGTTAAATAAAACCTCTCAGAATCTGTTTGCCCAAGATCTATTCAAATGATAAGCACAGATATTCTTCAGCCTTTCAGCATTTACGAACAGTGGTGGAAGTCTCAATCATATCACCCCCAGCCAGCTCCCTACCAAACAGGACTGAAAGCTAACAAGATCTGGCCCTTCCATGCATCTTCTCTCATAATACCAGGGAAAAAAGGAGGCCATAAGATACCTATCTCACAGAACTGGAAAGGACCTTCAGAGGTCTTGAGTACCATCCCCTGCACTCTCAGCAGCACCTATCGCCATCTCTGACAGATTTTTTGTTTGTTTTTGGTTTGTTTTTTTTTTTTTAATATATTGTTCCAGGTTTTTAAATGGCCCCCTCAAGAACTGAACTCACAACCCTAGGTTTAGCAGGCCAATGTTCAAACCACTGAGCACAATTCCAGTCATAAGCTTAAGATAAAGCTTAGTTATTCTACTTAAAAGGAATTAGGAAGACTGGATATTGGACTGGATCATTAGCTTGATCAGGTATATAAAGTTTTTATTTTATTTTTTTAATGAACAGCATTAAGGCTGCAATACCTGTAATGTAATGAGATGTAAAAAAGTTTGAATACAAAAAATAGTCGGGGAGCAAATATATATATATATATTTCCCATTGTACATTTCAATCAGATGTTTAGGCCAATCTTAACTGCAGATTTTTTCCCCTTTCAGTACACTACTCCCTGTTACTACAGTAAATCAAACCAAGCAAGATAGATGAATCTATCCTGGCCTCTAGTTGTTTCAAAATCAAGAGAATTCTTTTCAAAAAGTAGTATTTACAAGACTCACATACATCTGCAGTTCGTGACTGTATCAGAAGCAGAAGTACAAAGTATCATGAATAAGGATATTTTTTATTATTTCTACTACAGAAATCAGGAAGTCTCACAAAATAGCACATTCTTGAGAAAATACTTAATCAAAGGGGTTTAAATGAAGTACAATAAGCACCGAAACCCTTCACATTCACGCATGACTACTTGGGCAGAGTATACCATTCGTGGGGTAAATAAGAGAGCTCTGCACAGACACAAAAATTAGTACCTGCACCACATTTGCATCTGCAAAAATGACCTGTGAATATCTGCATCCACATTGGCACATCTGCATATTTGCAGGGCTCTACATATATTATGCTAATAAGATGAATTATTGCATCTCCTGAAATCATCTGGTTTAAGAGTTACTATTTTATTTCCTCTCTCCTGTTCCCTTGTGACAACCTAGAATTTTGAATGGATGGTGTCCATCACTGTTGTTCTGTGTCCATTGAAGTTTACTTGAAATAATAATAGTTTTCAAAAAGTACAAGACTGCTGGTGCATTCCCCTTTTCAGTTCTGCTATACACTGAGATAAAGAAAAGTATACAAACAATCAATTTCTCCTTTCTTGAACAGAGGATGTTAAACCACTAAAAGCAAATGTTCAGAGGTCTAATGCATTTTGAGATCCTAGGACAGAAGGTGCTCTAATTACCACACTTCTTTAAAAATAAAAATAAAGATATTAACAATACAGTTTTAATTTGGATTCTCAAACCAAAAGATGAATGCTCAAATATAGGCTACCACAAACCTTTTCTTGCTTTTTCTCCTCTGACTCAGTACTGGATAATCTCGTTTTAAGTTTCACTGAACCTTCTTTAAAGATATCTCCAAACCCAACTCCTCGGATTTTCTTTGGCTGTGCTATTGGTCCAGCTCCAGGTTCATTTCCATTCCCCGGAGAGGCCAAAGGTGAGGTAGAGCCAGTGAAAACAGACTCTAAAAATTGAGAGAAAATAGTTACTTTATGAATAGTAACACTGGCATTTATCATGCAGTCTAGTAATGAAATCAGGAACTTCTTTGAGCACACTTGCCTTCCCAAGTAGTCCTTAGAATTACAGTTCCATCCTTAAATTCAGACATTTTCTGCTAGCTGGATATTTAAATAAAACTCTACGGCTAACATGCATTTCAAGGCAGTTTACAATTACACTATTTCTGCACCAAATGTAACCTGCGAGCCTCTAACCACGGTCAAGAAATCAGACAACTGCTTTTTGGCCTGACTTCTCAAACACCATCCAGAAAGGCAATGAGACCTGTTATTGGCACTTTCCACCAGCTCTGATGAAATATGCTTCTGAATCTTTTTGACCCAGTATTTTTATTTCAGCGTGGTGTGTCAATTTTTGCATGTGTTATTGCTTTCCATAACTACATCTACTCAACTTGGAAATACTTCATGCTTGGATAACTAGAGCAAAAGGGTAATTTGGGCCTAATTAAACATTACAGAAAGGATATTTCCAACAAAGTTGTAAAATTAAACATTCCTCAGCCCTCAAACAACTGAAGAAAATAAATCAAATGCACTTTAATTGGCACTGTTATTCTTAGAGAGTTAATTATGAACAGGTTAAAAATATTTATTTTTATATTACTTTTCAGTAATATCATTCAGTTCACCAGAGGTTCTCCATTTAACAATACAATGGAAATGAGTCAAACTGTAAAGCCTTCTCTACATTATTGTTTGCAGAAACTAGATTAAGTCATTGCATTTTCTATAAGCCACACATTTGCTGGGAATTCCCATCAATATAAAGATGCTGTTCAGCTATCACAGTCTATAATTCAACACAACACCACGGTATGGCAATTCTGACTATGGAGTCGCATGCAGTTCTTGGAGCCTTTAATTGTGGTTCCTCTTAGAGCCACACACAGGGAGTACTGCCTGCCTGCTCTGTGCATGTGCCCCAACACTTGGTGGGAGAAACGCATGGTGGCAGCAGCTCTGGGGGCAGCTCAGGCTGCTCCCATTGCCACAAGGATGGATCAAGCTGCTCCAGGGGCTCTGGCAGCCCCAGCGGCTCGGGCCACTCTGATGGCTCTGGTGGCCCAGGCTGCTCCAGTGGGGCCCAGCAGCTCCAATGGCCACAGCTCAGGTCACTCCAGCAGCAGCAGCCCCAGCAGCTCCAGCTCGGACTGCTCTGGTGGCAGCAGTCCCAACCGTCCCAGCTCAGGACACTCCAGTGGCAGCAGTACTGGGGGCTCTGGTGAGTTGCTGGCATTGATTTAGAATGGGAGGCTGGGAGTGCCTGGCTCTGAGGGTGGGGGAGAGCAATTATTTGTGGGGAGGGGATGGAGCCTGGCTCTGGGGGAGGTGAAGACATTTGTTTATGGCAAATATGGAAGGAGGACAACCACACATGTGGTAATCTTTGAATTTTTATTGGACACCACTGGTCAATGTTTAGCAGGAGAGGAACCCTAACTGGGTCGGTCTTCCAGGGTTCAATTTCACCTACCCAGTGGAGATGCATGAAATCAAGCTATCAGGGCTCAACAGTTGACCCAATACTCCTCATTATTGCAAGGAATAAGGGAAGTCAACAGGAGAGTTTCTCCCTTCAACCTCCCTCTGTGAGGATGGCCAGATAATTCAATTCTAGATATGTGGATTCCAGATACACAATTGTCATAGCTGGATTTGCGTATCTAGGATCTACTGTCAGGTCTAGTGTATACCTGGCCGTCAGAATGGAGGGAGGAAAAAAACCAAAATTATTCTTGATATAAATTATGTTATGTCCCAATGGCTACATCTACACTAGCCCAAAACTTCGAAATGGCCATTTCGAAGTTTACTAATGAAGCTCTGAAGTACATATTCAGCACCTCATTAGCATGCCATCGGCCGCAGCTCTTTGAAATTGCCGTGGCTCGCTGTCGCGCAGCTCGTCCAGATGGGGCTCCTTTTCGAAAGGATCCCACCAACTTCGAAAGCCCCTTATTCCTAACAGAGCTTCATTAGTAAACTTCCAAATGGTCATTTGCATGGCCATTTCAAAGTTTTGGGCTAGTGTAGACACGGCCAATATAACATTGAACTCCAGGCACGTGAATACTGCTAATATCATTGAAGTTACACACTTTAGTAAACATTTGGAAGATCAAGACCTTCACCTTAATTTTGTGATTGGAAATAGGAGGGAAAAAAATGTGATGTAACCACATTTTTGTGGGATTCTCTCAAATTATTTCTGTATTGCCATAGTTCTACTTGTGTTAAAAAAGCATAGCCCCATATCTCTCACATCTTGCCAACTTTTCTTTCACTATTGTTCTAGTTTCCCAAAATTAAATTCCTGACATAAGTAACTATAAGAACACTCTAGTCTAAATAATATGATGGACTACATGATAGATTATTACCTGTGTCCTCCAGGACTTCTTGCGTTTCTCCATCATCTGTTAATTCTAATTCTTTTACAAAGTTTGAAGGAAATAATCCTGATTTGCCATTTAGCATTCCACTCCACCAGCCTTCTTCTACCTGTAAACAAAGAGTTATTGCCCATATTAGTAATAAAGCAGAAGGGAAATAAACTCACTGATATTGCAGAACTATAGCTAAGAGTAGGAATACAAAATTTATATCACAAGTCACTGTATGAAGCTAACAAATACTTGGAAAAACTTCAACAAAATTAAAAAAAAAGAAAATTATGAAGGACAGAACGTCAGCAACATCTCAAGAAATGTGTTTTATTACTACTTTTTTCAGCAAAGCAATTAGTCTACAGCATAAGAGGGAACCCACATCACTTCCTCCTATTTTGAATGGCAAAAGATGCACAACTGAAAGTAATTATCAATGGACAGATTTTTTTTTTCTCTGTCATCCCCAAGTAGCATTCTAGAGACATGCTGACTCTCAATAATCAAGTAATCCACATGTAAAGGGAAGGAAAGATATTAAACTGGCTAAAAATAACAGATAAACATTTCACTATTTTGCCACTGGAAAAAAACAGTCCTGCTTAGGGTTCCCATGGTGAACCTTAATGACCCCTAATCTTTGTGTTAGTTATTTCACAACACTTCAAAATTCAGCTGAGGTATCATTAAACCATTAAGAAGACAGTATCTAAAGTAATTTAAAGGAGAAATAAAAAACAGTCTGATATGCCTAAGTGATAACGAAAACACAAGCAAACTGGCCCTTTCCAACATTGCATAAAATACATGCTACCACGATAATTTTAAACATTTTCCAGAACCACTATGTAAAATAAACAATCCACTCTTTTTAAATGACAGCAGTTCAACATACTCTAAAAGTTAGTTTATTATTGTTTTGCTGTGGTTTCAACATTTGTTTTGTATACAGAGGATAAAATGTGACAGGAAAAAATACTGGTAACTTGTTTACGTGGTCTGTTTTAGTCTCATGTTTCAGGTTTCTGTGCCTGATCCTGTGCATGTCTTTTTAAATAAAAGCTCATTTTCTTCATTTATGTGGAAAGATTTACTTCTTGAATGTAAAGATCATGACTGCCCATTGAAGGGCATGTTTTTATAGGCCAGGAACATCTTCTAACCAAAGACATCCTAGTTCTTAAATAAGAATGTCTGATGAGATGGTGCATATTTATTTACCTTACTATAACTTGAGGATTTCAAGATATATGATCGTTATCCATATTCCAATGAGGATAAACACAAGCTGCAGGCACCTCGAGTAGAAGAAACCTTGGTCTGCGCCATGTCCCCTTGCTCTCTTTATATTGCCAACCAAGGAGATCTTCCAGATCTTCCCTTATGACCATGAGTCCAGGAATGATTCAAAGAAGAGAGGAAGCACAACAAGTAGAATACAGATAGGGACGTCACAGCTTGAAAGACCTATGATTATTAAAAGTAATTAATTTGCTCTTTTGCATGGAGTACTAATCTCTATGTATATTCCACTGTGGGTGACGGATCAGCAGTACTTAAGTAGAAGGAGAGAGCAGAGAAGATACAGGAAAACAGCAGTTTAAAGGATCACCATTCCAAAGGATGCATCTGTACTGAACTAAAGCATGTCTTGCAAACATGGCAAGAACGCCACAGAAGTGCTTTGCAAAATGTCAAGTAGAGTTATCTCCTTAAGCAAAGGCATTAATGCTGCCTGGTCTCTTGTAGAATAAGCCTGCACCCAATGAAGCAGAGAGAACTGACAGACTGAGATATCACTTGAGATCCACTTAGAGATTCTTAGAAGATAGAGATTAACCTCAAACTCTTTTGGCAATAAACAATTAGGGATAATTTCTGAAGGGATTTGTCTTTTGCAGGTAAAAGACTAAGGGTATGTCTGCAGTACAGAAAGTAAGTCGATTGCAGATATGCAATTCTAGCTATGGCAACTGTATAGCTAGAATCAATGTAACTGCAATCGACCACCCTTACTCCTTGGAAGATGCGGGGAGCACACGGGTCCACTGCCAAATCGATTTTGCACCTCCCTACCACACACACGAAATCAAACCTCAGAAGATCAACCCTGAGCGGGCTGATCTTCTGGGGTAGTGTAGATATAGCCTAAGGCTTGTCATGCTTCAAGGGAATGACATCCTTTCTTTTTCAGATTCTGTGGTTTTGCTTAAAAAAAACACACAGGTAATTGAACTGATTGGTTCAGGTGAAACAAACTACTTTGGGGATGAACTTAGAATGAAAATGCAATGAGACCTGAAATGTGGTATAAGGCAGATCTGTCATCAGTGTTCTGAGCTTGACCACCCTTGGGCCTAAGGTGATGGCTCCAAGCAATAAAATATTCACAGGCAGGAAAGGTGTGGAATAGCCAGTGATTAGAATGGTGTCTTTGTCAGCACTGAAAAAACAAGATTTAAGTCCCACTCAGGAGTAGGTTTCCTTATTGGTGGACAAATTCTGAGCAAACTTTCCAGACACTGTTAGTTAGTGGGTAAGCAAAAAATGAGTAACCATGCGGAATTGGGTGGTATAAACTAGTTGCTAACAGGTGGACCCACAAAGAGTAGAGGAGGGAAAAAAAAACCAAAACTTTGAGGGAAAGATAGTCCAAAATAAGGGGAATACCTGCAGGTTCTGGGAACATACACGTCTGGCATCTAGAAAGAAATACATCCCATTTGGCTAAGACGTGGTCCAGGGTAGAAAATTTGGTCGGCATAACTATATTGCTCAAGTGGTCGTAAAATCCATACCTGTGAGTGTCACAGTTAAGCAAACTCAAGTTCCTATGGACTTATCCTACCCTTGGACTATAAGATGCATAGAAAGCTGGCTTGATGGTTGGGCCCAACAGGTAGTGGTCAATGGATCAATACATGGATGGCGGTCGGTTTCAAGCGAAGTGCCACAAGGCTCGGTTCTGGGGCTGCTGTTATTCAACGTCTTTATTAATGACCTGGATGAGGGACTGGATTGCTCCCTCAGCAAGTTTGTGGATGACGCAAAACTAGGGGGAGAGACAGATATGTTGAAGGGTAGAGAGAGAATCCAGAGTGACCTGGATAAATTTTAGGACTGGGCCAAAAGAAATCTGATGCGGTTCAACTACGAGAAGTGTACAGTCCTGCAACTGGGGTGGAAGAATCCCAAGCATTGTTACAGGCTCAGGACCGCCTGGCTTAGTAGCAGGACAGCAGAAAGGGACCTAGGGATTATGGGGGATGAAAGGCTGGATATGAGTAAACAGTGTGCCCTTGTAGCCAAGAAGGCTAATGGCATAAGAGGGGGCATTAGGAGGAGCATTTCGAGCAGATCTAGAGAAGTGTTCCCCTCTATTCGGCACTGGTGAGGCCACATCTGGAATATTATGTCCAGTTTTGGGCCCCCCCTGTATAAAAAGGATGTGGATTTGCTGGAGCAGGTTCAGCAGAGGGCAACAAAAATGATTAAGGGGCTGGAGCACAAGACCTACGAGGATAGGCTGAGAGATTTGCGTTTGTTTAGTTTACAGAAGAGAAGACTTAGGGGTGACTTAACAGCAGCCTTCAATTTACTGAAGGGGAGCTCTAAAGAGGAGGGTGAGAAACTGTTCT
Organism: Carettochelys insculpta; assembly: GCF_033958435.1. Classification (NCBI taxonomy): domain Eukaryota; kingdom Metazoa; phylum Chordata; order Testudines; family Carettochelyidae; genus Carettochelys; species Carettochelys insculpta. The sequence goes on from NC_134139.1 coordinate 195,283,658, forward strand.
CAGAGGTGTCAGATGACAGAACAAGTAGTAATGGTCTGAAGTTGAAGAGGGAGAGGTCTAAGTTAGATATTAGGGAAAACTACTTCACCAGGAGGGTGGTGAAGCATTGGAATGCATTGCCCAGAGAGGTGGTGGATTACCTAGGTCAACAAAAGAAACCAGCATAGGAAAACATACACTGAAATGCTATTAGGTGGTATTCAACAACAGCAACAAAACACACTGGACTTTTGAAATTACATGAATGATTCTGGAAAGAAATTCAACTGCCAATTTGAATTCTGCCAGGTGAAAAAAATTCTGTTTGCTTTGATAAAATATGAAGTAGCTATGGACTTTGGTGTTAGCTAATCATAACTATTTTGCTGTTCAAGGTTCTGCCTTCTATTTCATATGATCTTTTTTGTTCTGAAATGAAATGCCCACATTTCAAAATTTCAACTCAATCATTGCATTTTGTAAATGATACATGAAACAGTTCACAAAACTGTTATATACAGTACAAATTTATTTTAAATAGGTATTATTTCTGACTATGTGGAACATTAGAAAAGCATTTTCCAAGGCAAAAAATATTTCACTAGATCATGAGAAAGAGACAGCCCTTTTCATTTATTCAGCTCCTTTCAGAATTTCATCTGAGATCCCTTACAAGAGGAGCTGTCCACAAATCCCAGAAAAGTTTGGAGGCACAAAAATGTTAACTCCACTCTTTACTTCCTGCTATGCTCCCCTCTTCCTTTCCTAGGTGACCACATAGCTGAGTAATGGGGTGGGTGACAACATCAACAGAATACTTTTCTTTCTTGCTTAAATTCCTGCCTCTGCCAGGTACAGAATTACTACTTAACCAGATGAGTAATTAAATCAAGTAGATGCTACAAGAACTATAGTCCTCAGAAGCTGAACCTTCCCTGTCCAAACATCTAACTTGTCAGCATATCTCCCAGACCTACTGAATCCACATAAATCGAGTCCCAATTATACAAGCTTTTATACATATATAACAATGATTTAGTTTTTTGGAATTCTAATCACCACACTTGCATGCAACAGGTTCAGTAGTGACCACAAGAGGGAGATGCCCTATTACTACATTCACTAAACTCCATCAGTACATAGTAGTTACTGGAGAAGTTGCCTGGAAACACTCAAACACAGCAACAGCTAATGGTTTTCAGGTTACCTAAATAGAGGAGAAACTGACCCAAGAAGCAGTTCATTCCCAACTTCAGTCAAAAAATCTAGTTGTGATGGGAATAAAACTTACAATTTTAAGCTTGAATACCGTTCAATATACTAATGTTATGTAATTTAAATCAAATGAACCACGGGCCACACATTTTTAAAATATCAGCTGTAAATGATAGATGAATGAGTCTGCTGTGCAAAGATGTTAGTATTTGTTATTTTGTAGGTCTCATACATGTGCTAGGTTTTTAACAGGTCATTAAAACCTTGACTAACAGCTGGATAAAGGGAATTTGATAGGGAAAGTTTTTATAGGGCAAAACTGAGGAAAAATTGTGCTGTGCTTTTGGCAAGTTGCTTTTTTTTTTTTTGGACTAAACCCATCTGTCTTCTCTTAAAGTAAACTCCTCAATGCAGGGAATGTTATGTGTATGTACACAACCTAGAGCAATAAGCTTCAACTATTGTTGGGAGCTGTAACTGTGGCTGCTGTAGAACATACATTATGTAGTAGTAGCAGTAGTAAATATAGCAGCCGGAGTACTACATATTACTACAAAGAAAGTCTTGGACAATTACTTTACCAGATCTAGTTAGGCTTAAATGGTAAGCAGTTTGTCAAGGGAATTATCTTTTTGTTTTGGGTTTATATGGAACCTAGCACAATGGGGTCATGGTACAAGACAAGGGCTCCTAAGTACAATGGTTATACAAATCAAATGATGATGAGCAGGGCGTAAGAAGCAGTAAGAAAAAGAAAAGATGAGGAAACAAAGGGCTTACACAGAAAGATTATACAGTCACTCAGGTCAGTCATATACATTTTAAATAGTAATGCTTTTTAAACTGAACTAATTACTGAAGTCCTTCTGACAGCCACTGGGAAGAAAGGTCTCCTCAAGGGATTCAATCTGGCATAGTTTACTTTTTCTGACACAGACCAGCATGTTCACAGAATTCTCTCTAGCCTCAGAGAGAAGGAAATTAAGTTATTGTCATTTATATAGCATCTTCTGTTACAAGATTTACCAAGGAACACTTGTCCCTCACTGAAATCAGCAGCCTGTAAGGTAAGACATGTTGGGCATGGTTTACATTTATGATGGTTTCCCGGCACTGTTCACATCCTGGTCTTACATGCAGTTTTGCATTAACTATCACCAATTCCCTCCTTTGTTGGCTTTATCCTAAATCACATTAGAATTATTACCAGGACTGCAGCTCTACAGAAACGTCCTGCTGCATGACTGGTGGAATGCAAATTACCAGCTACTCTAGAGTTTATCTAGATATTGAACTCCTGAGGATATCCAAAAATGAAAACTATCAAGGATATTATTAACATTAGTCCTTGCAATAGTCACAACATTCGCAGACATCTCCTCCCATTAGTTCAGATTCAGTAAGTCACTTGGAAACCTGATGAAGGACTGCAACAATGCCTGGAACTCTCTCAAACACACACACTACTACATACACCCCTGAAGGATGTTAGGAATGAAGACGATGAAGAATTGGGTAACTTGTTTAAATACTGTCTTTGATCTTTTATATTTGGTAAAGGCTGCTTAATTCATTTCCTGGCATGTGAAACCAAAAATTCAGATCTTAACATTAAAGGTTTGGGATGGCAATTTCTCAAACATTTTACCATTAATGTCAATGAAAACTGCCGGCTGAATGAGCAATAGTCTCTATTTCTGTTGACATAGACCTTACCAGTGTTTATATCTAAGCATTAACTATGCATTAAAAATATACTAAAGATTTGCCTAGAGGGGTAAAAGGCTACTTTTATATCGTGATTTTAGAAGTGATTGTTAAGCCACAAACTGTAAAGCCACTTGGTTCCATTTATTCAAAATTATTAAAACAAATATTACAGGTCAATGATACTTAACACTAAACATCTGAAATCATGAGTACTTCTCCGCACTCTGGGTATACAAGGCCCTCCCCATGCCCACAGCATCAGCTCCCGGACATACCTATCCGAATAACTGGAGACAGGTGAAACTGCTTATTTAAAATAAAAAATAAAATAAATTAAAATAAACTACTGGTTTCCACGAGGCTAATTATAAGCCGCCCATCCAAGCCTCCATATAATATAGTATCTGAGTGCCTACGGATTGCCTAAAAAAGAAAGTAAGATCGCCCTTCCCTCCTTCATAGTCTTTAGGAGAAACAACAAGAAAAGTATGCAGATCTGAGAAAGCTGAACTGGAGAATAAGTTTCACACCTAGCTCTGAAAATAGCTGCTTCTGTGGCCCTGCTTGCCTTTCCAGAGGTTCCATACTACCAATTCCTACAAAAGTTCCTTCTTCCACATTCACAAGCCACCTGACTACAAGTTGAAAGTATGACTGTTTGAGTAAAGCAGCTGTCTTGAGAGGATATGGCTGTGGTGTGAGCTTTGGGACAATGTCATGAAAGGGTTTCAATACCAGGACAATGCTCTCTAATTGTACTCTGCATTCAGTATGGCAATATAAAGAGAATGCAATGGTGTGGTATATCCATGATGATCTGTGTTACTAATCAAATGGCTACCAGAATTGATCTACTACACATCTGCTGGAACTTTGATTTGTTCCAAGTTCAATAATAAGAGAATACTTTGCAAGAAAAGGTAACCCTTGGTCCAGTAACGCAACTCTCATCCAAGCCTGGCTCTGAGAGAGAGAGCTCACAGGTGATCAGTCAAAAATAACATGAGTCCCTATAGTAGAACAACCTGCAAGCAAAGTATGTACAACCCAAAAAGAAATAGAAAATATTTTTAAGAAATTAATTTGTAACAGAACATGATTTACTATTGTAAATGTCATTCCCTGAATAGCTTAAGACACTAATTTTAATAAACACGAGGCCTTCGTTAATTTAACACTTCGCTATTCCTTTGACAGAAAACCTCTAAACCACACGTTTTAGAAACAGAAATTCTTACCTCTCTCACCACTTCTGCAACTCTTTAATCAAAAAAGGTTTCATTTGGGACAAACGTGAGGGGATTAGTTATGTAATACAACTTACCTCTTCATTAATGTCAATAACATCCCCCACCTTCAGCTCCAGTTCATCCTCGTTCTGTGGAATATACTCAAACAAGACTTTACACTGCCTCTTCTTTAACTCTGGTGGAAGGGACATTATAAAAACATAATTAAAGGGAAACTTCCTGGAATACTTGTATGCTTATTTTCCATATTCAACTCTTTCAAGGATCATATCTAAACAAGGCACCTCTAAATCATCCCAAGGAGCTACTACACTTCCTTGGATTCTAGTTTTCTAATTTTCCATTTACATGGTATACAACAAGCTAGCCCTGAGCTAGACAGACTTACACATATACTGACTGCTTTCATTTGTGAGCTTTACGCTCTGCCAATGAGAAAGGAGTAAACACACTGTACTACCAATTACCAGCCCACTGGTACAAAGCTTTATTGACATAAGTGAGTCACAGACTACCAGTTCAATTATTTTCAAGCTACCTCCTGTAAGACTGCAATAATCAAAGCAGCTGTCAGCTACCTTCTACGTAACAGCTTTGTTCTAACAGTAGGGAGTAATTCCAGTGCACATTTATTAATGTGAAATTTTATAAAGACAGAGTCTGGTGAATAACCATCCCTACAAAAATGTCAGATGATCAGCAGCGCAATGAAATGTTGACAGGCTTTGTTTGATATAAACATATATTCTTAGATATTAGTTCAGGATAATGATAATATTTGTTTTGCCTGAGCATTCAGAACCTGATAAAAAGGCACCTCTTTCATTAGACTCTGGAGAGTAAAAAAACATTTCCCAGATCCAGAATGTAAATCAGAATATGAAGCCTACCATTCAATCAATCAATATTAAGTGGCACAAAAGAAGGCAGGAAGAAAATGCAACACACTGATAGGATATTTCATAGACAAAAGATACAAGGTTATACAAATATTAAAGTCCAGGTGAGGTCATGGTAAGAAAAAGCTCAAGCAGCTTGCAGTAGCCCAAGAAGCCAAATCTGTACATGTCACAAGCAGAGTTCCTTGTAAACTGAGTCCTTTGGCAGCTACCTAGGAGAGATTCAGGTATTCCCAGCTGATTAGCAGAGTGCCCACAGCTACCCACAGTGGGCAGCCTGTGTTTCTATTGGTGAAGCACATCCACATGTCTTGATGCAAATAACTATTTTTTTCCATTTGTAGGTGGAATAAATTTTGAGGGAACACTGGTCACCAGGTTACTGTTTTCCAGAATAATACTGAAATGCCATTGCAGATGAGATGTCTTGATGGTTTCTTCTCTCTCACTAGATGCGGAACTTCTAGAAGAAATTTTGCATGTAATAGGCAGGTGGAAAACTTTCCATGACAATTTCCACCTTGAATGACTATTTTTATTCTGGGTGTATTAACAGAGGTACTGTACGTATGATACAGGAGGCAACTGTCTTTTTAAAAAAAAAAAAAAAGTATTGGTGATACCTCAGCTAGAGTACTGTGTCCAGGTTCAGGTATCACATTTAAAGAGCATGTGTACAAACTGAAGAGTGTAGCCAGGGAAGAGTAGATCCAGGGGAAACAAAAATAAGATGTTTAGAAAATCTGACCTATGAGAACGATTAAAAAAACTGAGCATGATTAGTCTAGAAAAAAAGACAACTAAGAGGGCATCCTTCAAAGATGTGAAGAGCTGTTATAAAGATGATCAGTTCTCTATATCCATTGAAATAGGACAAGTAGTAATAAGATTAATCAGTAGCAAAGGAGATTTAGACTATATATGGGGGGGAACCTTTCCCATTATAAGAGTAGTTAAATTCTGAAATAGGTCTGCGTTGGAGGGGGCCAGACTGTCCACTCGCCTCAGACCTGAACTGCCAGAGCTGCCCACTCAAGCCCTGCAGCGCTGGGGCCAGCCACCAGCCTGCCCACCAGCCACTGGAGCCAGCCGCCCACCCCAGCTGTGGCCAGCTGCCTAAGCCACCTGCCCAAGCCGCACACTGCCCCGGCCAGCCACCAGCCACCAGTCCGAACCACGTGAGCCCCACGTTGCTAGGGCCAGCCTCCCACCTACCCACCCAAGCCCCACACTGCTGGTGCCAACCATCCACTTGCTAGCCCAAGTCACCTGAGCCCTGCAATGCTGGGGCCAGCCACCCAAGCCCCATGAGTCCTGCAAGCCAGCTGGATGCCAGAGCTCAGCAAGCCCTGCAAGCTGCCCACCCAAACCCTTCCCCTCCCACAAAGCCAGGCACCACCAACCCTCTGTTCTTACTCCATTCCCACCCCCCTTACCTGAGCCAGGCACCCCAGCCCCCCATCTAACTACATCCTCCTCCTCCCACAAAACCCACACTCACTCTCTTAGCACATGGGTCTTTGCTGGCTGCCTGCTTTTTATAGTGGCTGCGCTGGGTCACCCATGTAAAGTGGCAGGGGCTGAAAAGCAAAGGGTGGGGGGAGTAATGGGGGAGGGGCTGGGTTGCCTCACCCCCCCCCAGAAATTCTGCATAACACCCCCGAGTTTGGGAAACCGTGATTTATTGCATCTATACTTGACACAAATAATCAACCCCTGCCAGACTGATTGCTGCCTGTCGACCTAGTGGATACTGAAGATGTGCCATGTGCACATCCACAGGATCCCAATTAGTTCTCTGTAGTTCTTCCTCTCAGACTGGGCTCTCCCAGATCTTTATGAGGCTCATGTGTTTATCAGGATACTATCTGCCCAATTAGTCCAATTCCCCGTGTCTGGGGCAGAACAGCTAATTATGTCACAAGTGGCACCCATTGAACAAGGCTCGCAAGCCCTAGGCCACCTTTTTGAAGTAATGTACTGTTCCCATAATAGAACATGCAGAATTGTCTAAGCTGGGAAAGCTCAGAAAAAAAGAAAGTTTGAGGTTTTTACACTCTCTGCAGTTGTCTAGTGCTGTTCTGGCCCCTCGTGCTGAAAAATCTGCCTGACATTCACAAAGTTTGGTGACATCAAGTTACTTTCCCAAACAAAAAAAAACTGATATTGAAGATGGAGCCTGATGAAGCAGTGTACAACAGAACAATAACTGCAGAGGGCTAGTGAATTGGAAAGTAAACTTTAATCTGCTGCCATTTCAGCTGAGTAAACTTTTGAGAAAAAAATAAAAGGTTAAAACTGCCTATTTGAGGAAAATTGACTTATTTGATAACTCAGTAAAGGACCAGCCCACCAAGTATATTATAGCTAACAGTAAAACTAGTTCGAAGACTATGTGCATTTTGCAGTTTATCCAAAACTTGAATTTCCAACCTGCTGCATAGTTAAAAGCTTGTACTGTATGCACCAACAAAATTTTCACCAAGTGTGGAAATTCTACAAAATCACCCACCATTAAAACCACTAATGACCTGAGATAATTTTCATTTTGTATATGAAACCAAAAACAAAATGAAAATTTCTGAATGCATGTCTGAATTAAGGAAATTAAAAGAGCATTGACAATGTAAGTGATGTTCTGATGGACCATTAGTGTGGGTATACAAAATGAAGTGATACAAAAACATCTACTGAGGCTAATTTGACCCTAAGAGGTTCACAAGAAATTACTTTTTCATTTGAGACAGCTACTAAAGAGGTCAGGAAGTTATGAGAGCATCATGTAATCTATGCCAGTGGGGGCTAACCTGTAACAGTCCAAGAGCTGAAAAGTACCCATGAGAGCTGCAAAGAACCACAAATATATATTTATTATACAATCTTAATGGTGCATATTTTATAGTACTAAATTACACAACTTCAATGGTTATTAACTCCTCAACCTTTACAATAACAACTAATTATTCAAAAGCTGTAAGTCAGACAAAAGTGGGTTTTTTTCCCCTTTACCACGTAAGATGCACTTTTTCATCTCAGTAGGATTTCTATCAAAGCTTAAGAATCCTCTTTAGCTCTGGCTTGTATTCAGCTGAGGCCACTCCAAATAATTCCTTCAGATGTATCAGTTATAACAGATCCAAACCTTGATTTCACATTTCAGCATTGAAAAAAAAAAAAACACTTAAAAACACATTTGACACTGGAATATTTATCCATCAGTACAGTTTTTCCAGAACTCAAGTGTGCCGTCTTCTAGAGAAGACTTCAGTCTGTCATCCTCAGAGAGTTCAACTATCTCAGGCTCTTTAGCTGCTTCATCTGTGACCAATGACCTTCAATCACCCAGACTCAGCAGTGAAAGGGTCAAAAAGGAATTTAATCTGAGGCCTTTAAAGCTGTAGATCATAAAATCTTTCCTCCAAAGCTCTCTCAAGTCTTTGAAGCAGTGATGCATGTTGCGCTGTGATGCTTTCCAAGGCCTCCAATGCTTGTGCACTTGTCTAACACTGAAGGAAAATGTGCTGCTTCCTACCCAGCTTTTACAATGTGTTTGGAACAGTGAGTTTTGTTTCCAAACCCAACCACACTTTTCAAAAGGTCAGGCAGCAACTTCAATTTACCTTGTAGATACAGGTCCAGTTTGTCCAAATGACACAGCACGTCCACAAAAAATGCCAGCTCCAAAACCCACTGATGGTTTGAAAGCTCAGGATCATACTTGCACTGCTTCTCCTCCATGAACAATTTCACTGCATCCAGCAGCTCAAGAAAACACACCACCACTTTACCTCTTGAAAGCCAGTACAGTGAAGTAGCAAGTCCTCAGGAAGGTCATCCTCAAGTTCATCAGTAATAACTCTTGGATGGATTGAATTTTCTTTTGAAATTTCTTATGTGCACCCCCAGTATAAACAAAAAACACAAGTATTCATTTTAAATAGCGCTCTGATGCCAGGAAAGGCTGGGGGCACTACCCTGGGGCAGGGAAAGGATGACATGGGGAAAATGGAAGGCTGCGCAGAGGCAAGAAGTGGCCACAGTGGGGGCTGATGTTCCTGGAACCCAGCTCCCTGGAAGGGGAGGCTGAGTGCGATATACACGGGGCGCCCAGCTCCCCAGAAAGAGCAGAGAGAGGGTTGAGGGAGACATGCTGGGAGCCCAGCCTGTAGATGGTGATATCATTTCCTGTTTCTACTCCTCCTCCTGTAAGGGAGGAGATTTTTTTTTTACGTGGCTTTGAGAGCCACATCTAGCAGATGTGCTGCAGCTTTGAGCGCGCTGCAGGGGGAAGATGATAAAAACTGTTGACCACTGCCAATTTATTCAATAAATTCACTGAGGATCAAAACACAACAATAGACAACACTACAAATGAAAATAAACCCCTCACTGATGTGGCCCCTGGCTGACACACTCTCTCTCTCACAGACAGAGACACAGAGAGAGAGAGAGAGAGAGAGAGAGAGAATGCTCCAGCCCCACAGGCTGAGGATTGGAAAAGGAGGGAATGCAGGTTCAGGGCTTTCCCCGTGCCAGATTAATTCTGCTGGGGGCCTGAGTTGGGAGCAAAAACGAGGGGGGGGGGGTTTCAGGATTCAATGTGCAGGAGAGGGCTGCCCAGGAGAAGGCATAGGGTCTGGATGGGAGGAAGGGTGCAGGAGCAGGCTGGGAATGTGGGAACTGGGTGGGAGGAATGGCGCAGGAGTGGGCTGAGGCTGGGTGTTTGAGGTGGGATGGGGAGGGGAGGGCCACTGAGTGAAGCCCTGATGAGGAGAAATGAGCTGCACTATTATTTACAAAGACAGGAAACTGGAAGCTGAAAGGGGGCTGCCGGGAAACTCTGCAGTCACTCCCCTAAGAGAAGCGTGCATTTGGGCCAGCAATTCAGCCAGGAAGAGTCAGCGCTCAGAGAAAGGCAGTAAGGTCCAAGGGGGAAACGGGCCTTGACTACTTGCTAAAGGATCCCTGAGCCAGAACCCAAAATTAAAAGTAGGCCTGGGTTCCCCTGCCAGCCACTGAGGAAGTGGCACTATGCATCAGTGACTGGAAAGACTGACTAGAATAGCTGAAGGAAGACTTCAATGCCCTAGCAGGGTAAAATGCATAGAGACTTGGCTGTAAGGTTGATTTACAAACGTGCAACATAAGTTTATGAAGAAGGGAAGGGCTTCATATCCAAAAACAGGAAGAGAGGGGATCCTCAAGGAATCCATTTTGGAGCACTTGGAAGAGGGAAAAGTGATCAAGAGTAGTCAACATGGATTCACCAAGGGCAAGTCATGCCTGACCAATCTGATTATCTTATATGATGAGGTAACTGGCTCTGGAGACATGGGGAAGTCAATGGATGTGATATACCTTGACTTCAGCAAAGCTTTTGATACAGTCTCCCACAACATACTTGCCTTTAAGTTAAGGAAGTATGGACTGGATACACGGACTGTAAGATGGCTTGAAAGATGGCTTGATGGACAGGCCCAATGAGTAGTGGTTAATGGCTCAATGTCTGGCTGGCAGCCAGTTTCAAGTGGAGTGCCCCACGCATGGGTCCTAAGGCCAGTGCTGTTTAAAATAACTTTATTAATGACCTGGCCAAGGGAATGGATTGCACCCTCAGCAAATCTGCAGATGGCACTAAGCTAGAGGGTCAGGTAGATACATTGAAGGGTAGGGATAGTGTCCAGAGTGAGCTAGACAAATTGGAGGATTGGGCCAAAAGAAATCTGATGAGGTTCAACAAGGAGAAGTGCAGAGTCCTGCACTTCGGGGGGAAGAATCCCAAGCACTATTACAGGCTGGGGACTGACTGACTAAGCAGCAGTGCAGCAGAAAAGGACCTGGGGATTGTAGTAGATGAGAGTCTAGATATGAGTCAACAGTGTGCCCTTATAGCCAAAAAGGCTGATGGCATATTGGTGTGAATTAGGGGAAGCATTTCCAGCAGACCTGAAAAGTTATTATTCGCCTCTATTTGGCACTGGTGAGGCCACATCTGGAGTACTGCGTCCAGTTCTGGGGCCGCCAGTATAGAAAGGATGTGGATGAATTGGAGAGGGTTCAGCGGAGGGCACCAAAAATGATCAGGGGGCTGGAACTCATGACCTATGGAGGAGAAGCTGAGAGATATGGGCTTATTTAGTTTGCAGAAGAGAAGACAGGGGCAATTTGATAGCAGCCTTCAATTTCCTGAAAGGGGGCTCTAAAGAGGATGGAGAGAGGCTGTTTTCAGTGGTGACAGATGAAAGAACAAGGAGCAATCATCTGAAGGTACAAAGGGAGAGGTGTAGGTTGGATATTAGGAAAAACTATTTCATCAGGAGGGCAGTGAAGCACTGGAATTTATTACCAAGACATGCGGTGGAATCTCCATCCCTAGAGGCTTTTAAGGCCTGGTTTGACATAGTCATGGCTGGAATGATTTAGTTGGGGGTAATCCTGCTTTAGGCAGGGGGATAAGAACATAAGAATGGCCATACTGGGTCAGACCAAAGGTCCATCCAGCCCAGTATCCCATCTGCCGACAGTGGCCAATGCCAGGTGCCCCAGAGAAGGAGAACAGAAGTGGACTAGATGACCTCCTGAAGTCCCTTCCAGCCCTAGAATTCTATGATTCTCAGATTCTATGAGACTGCATCCAATCGACAGAAATGCAGGGGATTGATTTTATGTGCCTTACTTAATGGTCGTGTAGTCGGCTGTGACCCTTTATTTTGAGTTATTAGGCAACAAAGACTCAAACAACAGGCTAGTGATTGGAAACAAGATGAAACTCAAGAGAAACTGTAACACACAGTTTAAGAAAAGATGTGGTGAGGCTAAGCAAGGAAGAAATAGAGAATGGGTACAGAGCAGCATTCGAAGAGATTAGGAAAGTGGACATAGAGAAAGACCTTAATAAGAGAGTGGAAGGGATAGCCAAGGCGATATAAGAGGCAATAGAGCAGACTGTTCCAGAAAAAAAGAGAAGATCAACAAGAAGTGGATTATGCATAAGACACTGAAGTTGGTCCAAGAGAAGAGAGCATTAAAGATCAGAAGGCATGTTTCCGAGAGGGCGGAATAAGAATAAGAATAAAGGGTGAAATGCAATGAGGTAACAAAAAAGTGTCCTGAAAGGATAAGGTGAAATGGTTAAAGAAGCAGTGTGAAAATATAGAGCAATATCACAGTGAATGTAATACCAGGGAAGTGTATAAAATGATGAAGAATACTAATAGAATGTTGTAGCCAAAGTAGGTGGCAATCTAAGACAAGAGTGCAAAGGTGCTCATGAGCAAGGAGAAGATTGTGCAGCAATGGATGAGATATTGCACCAGTCTATACAAAAGTACAGTTGGATGCAAGTGTCTCAGAGAGACTGATCAAAGACCTGAAAGAAAGATCGCCGCTGAGCATCAAGAGCAAAAATCAGTATTTTGAAGAAGAAAATAGAAAGAGCAGTGAAATGACTAAAGAACAAGAGCCCTGGAAATGATGAGATCAAGGGAGAGATGATTAAATACGGCAGAGAAAGTATGATTCAGGAAATACACCAACTATGTAACACAGCATGGAAAGAAAGGAAGGCACCTAAGGAATGGACAAGATCCATGCTAGTGACAATACACGAGAAAGAAAGTGCACTGGAGTGTAAGAACTACAGAATGATTGCCCTAATGAGTCATCTAGGCAATGAGCTTATGATAATACTGACGGAGAGACTAAGATCACAGACAGAAGAACATCTAACAGATGAGCAAGCAGGGTTCAGGAAAGATAGAAGTACCATACAGAAGATATTGGCACTACGATTCATTGCAGAGAAAGTGCAATGAAAAAACAAGAACATCTGCACTTGCTCCATCAATTAGAAAGAGACATTCGACAGTACAGCTAAGCAAGTGACTTGGGTGGTTTGGAGTCATACAGAGTGGATAGAAGACTGATACAATTGTTGAAGGATATCAGTGACAATATAGAGGCAACGATGAGAATGTTTGGAGAGTTGAGAAGTTGATTCAGAATGAGCAAAGGTACAAGACAAGATATCTGATATCACCAAATATTTTCACCACACATCTAGAGATAGCTATGGACAAGATCAAGGAAGAGGCAGAAGGGATATCTGTGCATGGGATAAGAACAAACAACTTGAGGTTCTCAGATGATACAGTCATTGATGAAGATGAGAAGCTAGCGACAACGGTGCAGGTGCTAAACGAGAAAGGGAAGCGGTACAGACTGATTATGAATATCAATAAAACAAAAACAATGGTATTTGGAGATAAGGAAATAGGAAGGAAAATCAGTGTAGAGGGGCCTGAACTAGAGAATGTAGAAAAGTTCACGTATCTCGGAAGCAACATAACGTATGACCTAGACTGTAAGAAGAAGACAGTGACCAGAATTGCAAAAGCAAGAGTGAGTTTGAAGGTGATGGATTAAGATCTGGAAGAACAAAGTGAATAGCTTAGGAACCAAGCTGAGCGTCTTGAAAGCATGCGTATTCACCAGCATGGTGTTTGGATGTGAGACAGAAGTGATAAATGATTCAATGAGAAGAATACTGGCGTTTGAGAGGAGGAGTTATAGAAAGATCCTGAGAACAGGATGGATGCAGAAGGTCACCAACAAGGAGTTATCCAGGAAGATACAGCTGAAAGAGAACCTCCTGCAGAAGGTTCTACAATGCAAGTTACAGCTATTCGGGCATATTTGCAGAATGAACAACAAACAAAAAATCAAGGCCCTGGTATTCTGCATAATGGACCGTTCAAATAGGAGAGGCAGACCCTACAGAGAATGGGTAGATGATCAAGTAGGTGGGCTTAGTTTCTGTAGATTAGCTCCGTGCCACTATGCACTGGCCAGGGGAAGATGGAAGGAAATAGTGAGAGGTGCATCAGACACCAATGGGCACTGAGCCCAGGGTTGATGGTGATAATGGTGAAATACATGCAGCCATATGTTCAGTGTTGCATCATAAGCAATGGAGCAGCAAGTGAGGGCTGGGGACTCAAACTCACACTTCATATCGGCTTCCAACCATCTCCAAACAAGTCAGTTGCAAAGTTCATGGAGCACAGTCTCTCAGAAATTCGCTCTGTCCAAAAGGTTCAGTTCTAATCACTAAAGCACTATAAACATTTATAAGGCCATACTGTCTTTTACACTACTCTGGCAATATAACGGAGCATTGAAACTTTCACACCAGTTATATATTCCTGGGAAATTTCAGAAATAATGGGAACAATTCACTTAGGAGACCAGGTGGTAGATTCTGCTTCTGCCTGGAAGCACAGAACCTTTCTGACACCTAACCTCCTTAGAGACACACCAGTGCCCTGCCCCTCCATGCTGAAAGTGTGTCTCTTTCTCTCTCTAGCTCACACACACGTACAAACACACACACAACTGTCAAAGCCCACCTCCACTTCTGCAGTGATTTGTGTGTCTATCAGCTTTTCCAGGGGCCCAACTTACCTGCCCGTACTACCAGCGATAAGCATGTGACCACTCTTGAAGCTTCCCTTTGCATCCCTCACCAGAAATCATTTTTCTGCAAAGAAACACAGAAATCTCCAGGGGGCATGAATGCTGCACATGTGCAGTGACAATTCCACAAGGAGTAACTATAACCCCCAGATCCTTTACAGCAGGAGATAGTTCAGTGGCTTGAGCACTGGCCTGCTAAACCCAGGCTTGTGAGCTCAATCCTTGCGGAGGCCATTTAGGGGTCTGAGGCAAATAAATTTAAAAAAAAAAAAAAATCTGTCAAAGATGGCACTGGTTTCTGCTAAGAGGGTAGGGAACTAGACGTGATGACTTCCCAAGGTCCCTTCCAGCTCTATGAGATGTGAGAACCATTTTTGAGTTGGGGGCACTTGACCCACTGAAAATTGGTCACTGGCCACACAGAGTTTGGAAGCAAAAAAAGAGCACAATACCACACACAAAAGAACCACAAAACACCCTTTTAGGGGGCTATTCTTTTTTTAATTTAATATTTTAGTGTGATGACTGAGTTTGCTTTTCCTTGATGAGCTTTGATATGCCTGCTGGAACTGATGATGTTGCTACTTGTAACTGGTTTTCCAGGTTTATGTCTATTAATTTGGCACACAGGCAGGTCTTCAGAAGAAAAAGCTTGGAAAAGCTGCTTACACAGAGTATGTAGTGCCAAATAATGATGCAATTTTCCACGCATGTCTCCACAAGTTTGGAACTTTATTAGCACCCACACAGTCTGTAGAATTCAGACTGTAGAATTCCAGCAAGGGTAGGTTGTGGTACTTAAACCACAAGTTCATCACTACTTTGCATTTTGATAAGTTCGTGCTGAAAGGCTTCAGGTGCATCAAGTAATTCTACATTTAACAGTGTGGAAAAAGTGTTTAATTCCAGTTCCTTCAATCTCAGGTCTTGAAATTGGACAAAAGGTTGTGAAGAAATTCACACATTTCATGGCGGGGTCTACTGATGACGCAGGCTTTTGTTTCTGATGTGTTGGAAAATGCAGCATATTGCCCTTTTCCAGTTATATTTGCCAAAGCTGTAAAGCTTCGAACATTTTGATGTTTGCAAGAATGGTGGAAAGAAGCTGTTTAGGCCCTTGCAATTTCATACTGAGTTCTGACAAGTGTTAAGTAAGGTCAACCATAAATGCAAGGTCACATGGCTACTTGGGGTAGATCAGCTCAGCCACAGGTTTTTACATCTTCTCCATGAAGAGTTTCACTTCATTCCTCAATTTATAAAATCACATCGGCACATTCACTTGGCTCAGTTACTGTACTTCACAATAATAAACTAAATCACCATACTCTGCTTCAATGTCTTTCAATAGCTCTTTAAATTGGTGGCTGTTTAATCCTGTCCTTTTGATGAAGTTGATTAACGATACTGTGATCAACATTACATTGTTCAGTCACATGGATTCTGCACACAGATTCTGTACCTTTTCCAGTTCCAATATATCTTTTTTAAGATGGGGCCACCACACCTACATACAGTATTCAGGACATGGGCATATCATATACAGACACAATATGATTTTTTGTCTTATCTATTCCTTCCTTACGTTAGCATTCAGTTAGCTTTGACTGCCACTGCACATTGAGTGAGTGTTTCAGACAACTATCTATGTTTCAAGATCCCTTTCTTGAGTAGTAACAGCTAATTTACACCCCATTGTCGTGTATGTACGGTTTGGGAGGTTTTCCAATGTACATTACTTTGCATTTACCAACACTGAATTTCATCTGCCACTTTGTTGTCAAGTCACCCAGTTTTATGAGACCATTTTGAAACTGTTCCCTGTCTGCTTGGGATTCAACCATTTTAGTAGCTTTATACCATCTGCAAATCTTGCCAACTCAGTGTTCACCTCTTTTTCCAGATCATTTATGAATATAATGAACAGGACTAGTTAAATTACAGGCCCCTGGAAACACTACTATTAACCTCTCTTCACTCTTAAACAACCATTTATTCCTACCTTTTGTCTCCTATCTTTTAAACCCTTACCAATCTACGAGAGGACCTTTAGCCTGTGACAGCTAACTTTGCTTAACAGCCTTTGGTGAAAGACCTTGTCAAAAACTTTTTGAAAATGTAAGTGCACTATATCCACTCAATCCACCTGGTCTACATGCGTGTTGACCTCCCTCATTCTACTAGATAGGTGAGGCATGATTTCCTTTTACAAAACCACATTGACCCTTCCTCAACAAATTCTCTTCATCTATGTGTCTAACAATTCTGTTCTTTACTATAACTTCTAATCAATTTGCCCAGTACTGAAGTCAGGCTTAAAGGGCTGTAACTGTCAGTATCAGCTCTGTAGCCCTTTTAAAAATTGGTACCACCGTAGCTCTCTCTCCAGTCATTTGGTACAGATATTGACTTAAATGACGGGTTACATATTACAGTTACCACTTGTGCAATATCATGTTTGAGTTCCTTCAGAACTATCAGGTGGATTCCACCTGGTCCTGGTGACATATTCCTCTTTAGTTTGTCAATCTGTCCCAAAACCACCTCTAATGACACCTCATATTAAAGCACCTGAAAAATTCTTCAAAACCAGGGAGGGAAATGGCTGAGATTAATTGTCCTGCCCACAAATTAGTTTTTGGGATTACTTAAAATTTTATAGGAATGCATGCTAGAAGAAAACGGGAAAGGAATTTTGCCATGTTATGTTATTAGGGTTGAGCTAATCAGCACAGGACTGTGTCTAGAACCCAGGGAATATGAAGTCAGAAGAAAAAGTCACACCTGCGCTATACAAAACCTTGTGGAATTTTTTACTATCAGAAAAAAAAAGGTTTCCTTAGACTTCTTAAGAGAAAGGACACTGTTGGATGTGTCTTCTGAACATGACAGCTCTTGGAAGATGACTAAACAGAAGAAATCTGAATGAACTGGAGGGTGACTGTTATCCTACCAGAAAGCCCCATATTCTCAATTAAGACTTGCCTTATCAAAAGAAATGACTATAGACCTTCTCTATAAAGCAGACTTCCAGGCCACCACAGCACTTCCAGCAAGCATTTTGGAGTTTGGTCAAGAGCAAAACACAATTTATGCTGGCTGCTATGGACACAACTATAAGCGTTTCCTCATGATCTAAATTACAGCTCATAAATATATCACCTTTGTAAGGAATTCCCCTTTCATTGTGGCAAGAGTCAAGCCTCTAGAACTACCTCAAGGTTTTACATATCCAGAAATGTATTAGGACTCTCTTGCAAGCAGTTTTAACCTTACTTTCCTCGGGTTTTTGGAGCAGATGCTCCACAGACCAGGAGGGCACATATTAGTCGTATCTGGCATTAACATTTGCATCCTTCCATAACAACTGCTGACCAGCATCTGACATTTGTTTCTTCTACCTTAGATTACAAACTCCTTATAGAAGGGAACATGACATGTTTGTACAGCACTGTGCAAACAAACAATGCTATAAAAATGATTTTTTGTACTACTCTACACATGACAAGGTGCACAAAACATTAAAAGAAAACAAAGATAACACTTCCACTCAACAGACATGTTTCCTTTGCTCAAGATAGGAAAATGAATTTGATTGATCAAACAGAACTGACCCTCTAACAAATGAGATGACATCACAAATTTGGAAGAGGAGTTCTGCTTCCTTTTGCAGGTAAGAGATCATAGTGCTCAATGTTCAAAATGGCTGAAAAAATGCAGTATGACCACCAACTGACCATACCAGTGAATCACTCTACCTTCCAGGTATTATACTGCTTCACTAACAGCCCCACCCAGGGAACTGCAAAACAGCAGAGCAAAGTCCATCCTTCTGCTGAACGAAAAGTAACATTCTGTTTGTTCTGGATTTTACAGTGGGCCAAATTCTGCTCTCTCAGTGCTTGGGGCTTCTACAGAATGCAATATAAACATTGTGCACATATCTTCAGGCAGAATTTGAGCAGGGACCCTAATTTATGAGAAGGACCTGGAAACCTGTCACTCCCTTCTTCCGACACCCCACTTCCTCCCCTGACTCTTGAAGTGATAGTTTGCAGGTATGATGATCATCAGTAGAGTACTGCTAACATTTGTGAAACCACAATGAAATCAGAGGGCCAAATTCTGCTCAGATATAAACCTACAGTCACTGCAGTGCAATGCCCCATCTATCCCCCAGGTTTTCATACGCCTTAAAAAATACATGCAATGCTGAGTGAAAACAGTGAGTAAACAAAAATTATAAGTCATCCATCTTAAGTTACTGGGCAGGAAAAGATGGAAGGAAACAGTGAGGGAGGCATAGAACACAAACAGGCACTGAGCCCATGATAATGATCTTAAGTACTTTACATAATGCCAGGAAAGGGGAGCTACGTACTCTTTTTCAAGCTTTTGGATTGAGGATGGGGTTGAAATCCTCCTGCTGGCAGACCATAGGTGCTCATACGCTGAACAAGGCTTGCTACAGTCCCATGCCTCTCTCTCTTGATTGGCAATTCATTGTCTTTAAGTTCTGGGTCCTTCTTAACCTCCTGGTAGAGAAAAGACAGCAAAACAGATTTACAAAACTGAGTTATTTAAGTAATGAAAAAATCATTGGGTTCTTTGAGAGATATCTTTGTGAGTCATTTGTAAACTCAATTACTTGTTCTATGGTGTAAAGGGTAGAGATCTGAAAAAGCAGTTTCCAGTTATACAACATCTGTCATCCAAGTATTTTAACATAAATGCTCCCTCAACCCTTGTAAATTGGATGTTATATCCAAATTGCAGATAAATAAACTGAGGCACACAGTGTCCAGAAACAGGTAAAGAGGTGTCCTGACTTCTGTTCAACAATTCCAACCATGAAAAAAAAAAAGCTGCACACACTGAAATATGGAGAAATCAATGTACAACTTGCATTACATGTGTGTGTCCACAGAAGTCAATATTTCAATGTAAATTGTGAAACAGATTATTAAAAAATATTTTCCATCTCATCCTTTCTTTTTGTCACTTGTATTATAATAGTTCCTACAGGCCTCAACCAGGGCCCCATACTGCAAGATATTTTATAAACCATGTAGTGAAAAAGAGTTCCTGCCCCAAAAAGCATGCAGTCGTAGTTAATGACAAGATGCAGCGATTTATAAAATACACAGAAGGAAAGAAAATGAGCTAACATTAATACAAGCATGTTTCTGCACAGATATTCTGAATATTTAGATCATGGGTCAGCAACCTTTCCAAGGCGGAGTGCTAAATTTTGACCGCTATGTACAGTCCAAGTGCTAGTGATACTTTTTAAAGTCACTAACAGTCATATTTACAACAGCTTCATTAATAAATACATTAAGATGCAGAGCTTTACCATTCAGGTGGTAGCTGGTAGCCTTAATTGGTCTTTTGTTAATCCATAGGTGGCTTAGCTTTGAGCAACCTGCCAGCTGCATGGGGGGAAGCGGGGCTGGGATGAGCTCCCACCTCGCATGCCAATGAAAATAGGTTTGTGTGTCACTCCTGGCACCCACACTGGGGGCTGCTGACCTCCGATATTATGCCAGCAACTGCTGAACATTAGTAACAGGTTTTATGCATTTATAACCTGGCTGCACAAGTTAACTACAGACATGGGTAGGCACCACCATTTTCCATGATGGACACTTGGCAAAATTACCAGACTTAGTGACCAACATTGTCAGGGGGTCATGTCATTCAGTCATCACTGAACCCGTAAAATAGACCTTAATTTTCCACAAAGAAAAATAAAAACAGTAATTTAGCTATGTGTCTAACAACAACAAACACAACTCACTTTAGTGTTTTTGAATGCACCTGAGTGCTGCAGTCAAATATTTTTTCATGGCACAGGGCATTGAAATACACCCTGATTCTAAAACCATAGATCCAATGTTTTGTTTTCATTACTTTTTATTATTCTTGTTTAAATAATATGGTTTATTGTGATTTCCTTCAAATAGGAAAGCCATTGGACATGAATTTCATGTTCGTATCAAGTGCTAATTTGTACTTGTAGACACCCTGCCACAAATTCAGTTCAGTCAGTGAAAGACCTGATCCTGCATCCACTGCTGTTAAGGGCAATATTCACTGAATTCAAGGGCTGTAGATGAGACCCTGAATAACAGTCTACTTGCACTGCATCAGCTCAAACACTGTGACATCTGCACTTTTCAACAAGTAACTGTTGAGCTTATAGGAGAAAATAAACCCCTAAACAATTAGGACAGCATTCAATCCTACATTGTGGTATACATTACTTACTGTCTCATCTGCAAATCAGTAGAGTTAATGTTTTAGATTAAAATAAAGCTTTCAGGCAGAAACAGCAACCGAAGTATTTGGACTATGAGTTCTTTCAATAATTTAGAGAAATAGTTGTCTGGAACTTAGTCTTTGGTTTCCTCTGTGAAGGTCAGGATCATTATCATCAATAACCATGGGCTCCGTGCCCGTTGCTATCTGATGCCTCTCTCACAATTTCTTTCCATCTTTCCCTGTCCAGTACGGAGCGGCTTAGTTTCTGTAGACTAGCTCCGCACCAATCTACTATAACATCTATCCATTCTCTATGGGGTCTGCCTCTCCTATTCGAACCGTTCATTAATGCCAAATACCAGGCTCTTGATTTTTCGTTCGTCGTTCATTCTACAAATATGCCCAGATAGCTGTAGCTTGCATTTTATAACCTTCTGCAGCTGGTTCTCTTTCAGCTGTATAATTCCTCACTGGTGACCTTCAGCATCCATTCTGTTCTCAGACTCTTTCTATAACAACTCCTTTCAAATATCAATATTCTTCTTTTCGAATCTTTTGTTATCACCCATGTTTCCCATCCATACAACATGCTGCTGAATACATTTTTTCAAGACACTCAGCTTCGCTCCTAAGCTAATCACTCTGCTTTTCCAGATCTTCTCCATTGCCTTCAAACTTCCTTTTGCTTTCACTATTTCATTCTTACAGTCTAGATCATACTTTTTATGTTTCTCCCAAGATATGTGAACTTCCCTATATTTTCTAGTTCAATACCATCTACACTGATCTTCCTTCCTACTTCATCATCTCCAAATACCATTGTTTTTGTTTTATCCATGTGCCTAATCAGTCCATACTACTTCCCTTCTTCGTTTAACACCTGCACTGTCTTCGCTAGCTTCTCCATCTTCCTCACAATGATAACTATATCATCCGCGAACCTCGAGTTGTTAATTCTTTTCCCGTGCACAGATATCCCTTCTACCTCTTCCTTGATCTTCTCCATCACTCTCTCCAGATGCGTGATGAAGATACTTCCCAATACTGGATTTCCTTGTCTCGTATCTCTATTTGTTTTAAACCAACTTCCCAACTCCCCACACGTTCTCACCACTGCCTCTGTATTATCATTAATATGCTTCAACAAACATATCAGTCTGCTGTCCACTCCGTATGACTCCAACACTACCCAAGTCACTTTCTGATCGATACTCTCAAATGCCTTTTGAAAATTTGACAAAACAAGTGTATACATTCTTGTTCTTTCGTTGAGCTTTCTCCGCTACCAGCCTTAGTGACAATATCTGCTGTATGGTACTTCTGTCGTTCCTGAACCCCACTTGCTCGTCTGCTATATGTTCTGCTATCTGCGATCTTAATCTCTCAGTCAGTATCATCATCAGCACCTTACCTAGATGACTCGTTAGGGCAATCGTTCTGTAGTTCTTGCACTACAATGTACTTCCTTTCTTGGGTATTGTCACTAGCATAGATCTTGTCCATTCCTTAGGTGCCTTCCCTTCTTTCCATGCTATATTACGTAGTCTGTGTATTTCCTGAATCATGCTTTCTCTGCCATATTTGATCATCTCTCCCGGGATCTTAACAGTTCCAGGACTCTTGCTGTTCTTGAGTCTTTGCACTGATTTTTCTACTCCCTCCTCCGAAATATCAGTCTCGCTCTTGATGCTTAGTGGAGATACCTCTTTCAGTTCTTCAATCAATCTCTCTGAGACACTCGAGTCTAACTGTGCTTTGTATAGATCGGTGCAATATCTCGTCCATTGCTGCACAATCCTCTCCCTTTTCATGAGCACATCTTCGTTCTCATCTTTGATCGTGATCTGCTTCAGATGCCATTTCCTATTAATATTCCTACTTGTCTTATATGCGCCGTAATACCTCTCTACATCTTCACTTTGCTCCTCTAACCATTTCTCCTTATCTTTTCTGGCTGCTTTCCTTACCTCATTGCATTTCACCCTATATTGCTGTTCTGCCATCTCAGGAACATCTCTTCTGATCTTCAACTCTCTCTTCTCTTGAGCCAACTTCAGTGTCTCCAGAGTAATCCATTTCTTATTCATCTTCTCTTCCGGAACAGTCTGCTCAATTGCCTCTTCTATAGCAGTTGATATCCCTGAGACTCTCTGTGGCAATATTCTTGGTCTTCTCTTCGAGCACTGCTCTGCATGCATTCCTGTTTCTTCCTCACATAACCTCGCCACATCTCTTCTTTTCTTAACACTGTGTCTTACACTTTCTTCTGCATTTTATCTTGATGTCTGTGATCACGAGACTGTGGTCTGAGTCTATCACCACTCCTTCGAAAGTTCGGCACTGCTGTACTGATGTTATCCATCTTCTTCTTATCAAAATCATATCTATCATGTTCTTGGACTTCCTGTCATTCAATCAGCATGTCCACTTCCTACAGTCCTTTTGTTGGAATCTCATGTTGCACATCACCATCTCATACTCTGTAACAAACTCTAGCAGTTTCTCACCTCGTTCATTTCTTTTTCCCTATCCAAACCTTCCCATGACTCTCTCCCAACCTTCCTTATCTGTACCAACCTTCACATTCCAATCTTCTCCGATGATCAACACATCTTTCTTCGGTATCCCCTCCACTGTCTTTGTCAAGTCTTTATAGAATAGCCCAATCTCTTCCTATGGACTGTCCGACATGGGTGCATACACCTGAATGACTGCGATGTTGAACGGTTTTGCTTCGAATCTCACTACCATCATTCTTGTACTCACCAGTTTGTATTCCAACAATGCTCTTCTAGCTGTTTTGCTAAGAAGGAATCCAACTCCTGCTTCATGCTTCGTTTCGTTTCCTGACCAAATGAGTTCGCAACCGCATCTCTCTCCTGATGTCGTTCAACCCATCTCTGCCAGTCCAAGTATATAGCATCAGTATCTCTACATCTCCTTCCAAAGCAGCTCTAATTTTCCAGTTGCCCACAGCGTTCAGACATTCCATGTTCCAATAGATAGCATATGTGTTAGGTGTAATTTCCTTTCAGTATCCAAATTATCAACCCAATCCCGATCACTTGATTGGTATCGCAGACCTTGTTTATCCAGGTGATGTCCAAGCTGGCATCTTTTAACATTTGGTTGTACTGGCATCAGATTTCATTCATCTTGTTGTTTGACGGTCAGTGCATCAACACACATCTGACCAACCCTTCCCCTTCATCCAGGCTTGGGACTGGCATGGAGCTCATGGTGGCTTCACGGTGGAGTTAAGTTCAGGATGCACTGAAGTAAATCAAGTTACCAATAAAGCTAAGACTGAATGTGGTTAGAGTGCATTTAAACTTTGGAGTAAGTTCTACTGAATTCATTCGCCTTTTTTTTTTTTTTTTTTTAAAAAGAGAGAGACAGAGACAAAACAAGTACAGTAAACCCTGGAAATGCGTGCTTTCAAGTTGTGCTTAACTCACATTAATGTGAGTTAAGCACAACTCAAAGTCCCGCTCCCTCCCCCGCCCTGCACAGCCCCAATTCAAACCCCCTGCAGCCTGGCTCACCAACCTCGCATGGCTCCAGCTCACAACCCTCCCCCACCCCAACCACAGCCCCCACTCACCCTCTGCCCCGCATACAACTTCTGCTCAAGCCCTCTGCTCCAGTTCAAACCCACGTGGCCCTGGCTTAACCCCCCAACTGTCCCCAGTTCAAACCCCCTGTGGCCTGGCTCACCACGCCCTCTCCAGTTCAACCCCCTCCATACCCCCACGGCCTGGCTCACCACCCCCGCACATGGCTTTGGCTCAACCCCTCATTGCCCAGCCCCAGCTCGCCACTCACCTGTGCCCAGCCCCAGCTAAACCTCCCCCTCCCCCCTGCAGCTCTGGGTCAACTCTCCCAAAAGACCACACAGCTGGGGCCCTGGCTTACACTCTTCCCCGCAGCCCTAACTTCTCTTTCCCCTTCCACAGCCCCAGATCACTGCCAGGTTTAACCCTCCCCAACTGCCCCCCCAACCCCAAGACCCACCTTTCAAAAGGAGCTCCAGGTGCTCCTGTTGCTTCCCCAGTTGCAAAACGTGCATTCCGCTGGGGAAAAAAGCCGCCCCCCCAAATTAGGTGACTTTCGAGTTTGAGAGGGTGCATGGCGATGTAACGCTCGTGTAACTTGAGGGATTACAGTACAGAATGGGGTTCCTTTGGAAAAGATGAATTAAGCTGAAGTGAAGAAGGGAATAGATTTACAGCATCACCATGATAGCCTGTGGCCAGGATGTTCCAAAACAAGCAACATGCATTATGTAATATAAAAAAAGAAAGTGACATTCAGTGGCAAATGGGAACTCTACATTTCTCTTATTTCATCCTTCTGTATTGTATACTTGAGTGATAAAGTCTAAATCTAGTTAACTGAACCATAGAATCATCGGGCTGGAAGGGACCTCAGGAGATCATTGAGTCCAGCCCCCTGCTTCAAGCAGGATCAACCCCGACTAAGTCATCCCAGACAGGATTTTGTCAAGCCAGGATTCAAAAACCTCTAGATTATTTGTTAGAAATAACATGAACTGTGTTTGAAGATGTCCTACTCATTATCAAGCGACCGTCAAGAGAAGAGTCACAATACCAGCAGTAAATACAACAGCTTAAACAGTGTATCAGTCTAATACGTAAATTAACTCCAAGCACTTCATCTATGGGTTTCACTGCCTTCTAGACACATCACTTCAGTTCCTTCTTGACCAGGAAGTTGAGGTTCCCAAATGTGGACACCCACAAATCTGTTAGGCTAAGACCAGAAGAGTTACCTATTTGTATTTATTATCCAAGGCAGGGTATTCATTTATTTCTTCTGATTTTTCAGCTAGGCACATAGCCCATAAATTAAAAACTACAAAATAAGCAAAAAGACTTCCCTAAAATATACTGCCCTTCTCAGCTTCTTTGGAGAAGATTAAAATAATGGGTCCTTACATTTAGGTAGACTATTTTACAGATATTTCTTTCCTCACTCAAGCCTTTCAAGAGGTGGGTCTGCTTCCTCAGATTTGTCTCATCCCAGAACCTTTGCATGAAACACTTCATATTGGGAGATGAAGAGTCAGCACATGCTTAAGCTGTGTCCTAAATTATTCATTATGTATGGTGGACCTAAAAAGGAAAGTGAGGCACCGTAAAGAGGTGGCTTGACTGAAGGCTCCTGAATGAACAAACTTAGACAAAGAGCCTCACATCACACCCTTGTTGAAGCAAGAAATTTAACTTCTGAACAGTTTCAAAACTTAAATATACACATTATGAGTCACATTTTCACCTCATTATTGGATGAGTTTAAAAAAATAAAAAACAATCTGCTAATCATACCGAGCATTGCTTAAATGACCCTCTACACAGTGCCACAATCATACAGCTCACATTATGTCTAATGCAACTGGTACATTAGATATTTTATAACTTTCGTGTTCCTAAGAAACATATAATCAGTTCAATAAACAGCAAACAAAACAAAAAAAGAAACAGAAGAAGTGGGAGGTCCATGACTTCTAGCTGATATTGATCAGCATACACAATACACAACAATACTCTGGTCAATACTCTGGTCAAGGTAAAGAGGATGATACTGGACTACTGTTACTTTGGTTTCACAACAGAAGAGAGCAAAGAGAAGATCTTCCTTTTCCAAATTATGAAGATTCATCTCCGGGCTGAAAGAATATATTAATAAGAAGGTATCAATGTGTGTGGAGTATCAAATGTTCAGCTACTGAAAAATCTTAAAACCTGGAAGCCTGTAACGCTTAAGCTCCTAAATCCTTCCCGCAGATTTTAGCAGCCCATCTCTCACGCTTTGCTAATTTTCAAGTCTTAATACCCTGAGGTCAAGTCTACATCAGCATACTACATCTCTCAGGGGTACAAATAATCCACATTCCCAAGAACTGTTGCTATGCCAACCTAACCCCAGCTGTAGACTGTTAGGTCAATGGAAGAATGCTTCCATTCACCTAGCTACCATCTCACAGGCAAGATAATTACCTATACCAACAGGAGAATCCCTAACAGCAGCATAGGTGGTGTCTTTACTGAAGTGCAATAGCTGTATCACTATCACATTTTAAGTGTAGACACACCCTTAAACAAGCATGTCGGTATACAGCTAAAGGGATTTACTTAATCAGGTTTTAGGAGCTCATGGTGAAAAAAAGAAACAAAAAATACTTCTCTCCCTGGCACACCACCACAAAAAAGTTTTTAGGAATCCTGCTCCTGCTTTAAAAACAGCTAGAGATTAACAAATTGTTAAAACAAAAAAGCAGTCAAGTAGCACTTTAAAGACTAACAAAATAATTTATTAGGTGAATTTTTGTGGGACAGACCCACTTCTTCAGACCGTAGCCATACCAGAACACACTCAATATTTAAGGCGCAGAGAACCAAAAACTTCTGTCCTCCTTGATTACTGTTTTTGATTAACAAATTGGTGTCTTACAATTACTGGCTATTTACCATTCGAGAAAGTAGTTAAGATCAGGTTGAAACTATGATTAAAAAAAGATGCTCCTGAGACTGATTTTAAAAAGGTATATTATATCTCATCCAAAGCATGGAGATGAGATGCTAATAGGAGGCTTTTGGGCATCTCTTATATTAAGCATGTCACAAACAAAGAAGTACGACATGGGATCAGGCATGTCATAGGCCCACATGACGACCTGCTCACTGTGGTGCAGAAGCGCAAGCTCAGATGGTACGGCCACGTCATCAGACCATCAGGCCTTTCAAAGACCATCTTGCAAGGCACAGTACCTGGTGGTAGAAGGAAAGGCAGGCAAAAGAAGAGATGGGAAGATAACATCAAAGAGTGGACAAACATGTAACCAACCAGGCTCGGGTTCCCCAGGAACGAGGCTGACCCCAGAAGGCGAGTGCTATATTTGGTTTATTGAAAGCGCGTGACACCTGCAACGGGAGCCCCAGAGACACCGCAGGTCACCAGTGGGGGAAAACCCGATGCGTCGGAGCTTTGCTCGGGGAGACGCTCTGTAACAGGCCTCCTAACACTAGCTGATAAAGCTCAACTCATTAACATAAGATTGCCTAAAGTTGCCTATGCATTCCTATCACTATCTCTTGTGGCCTACTGCCAGCGTAGCCTTGAAGTCTTGGCAAGCGCGCCTGGTTCTGCAGTAGTTCCCGTGGTAGTTATTTTGCAGCTTTTCACCTTGCACAGACTGGTCTGTTTAGATTCTCCTGAGGATTCACAGAGGGGTCGGACTGCACTCTCGACCGTTAGAATGTCTTCTCACACCCTACAAACCTGAATGTGAGCAAGTTACAGAGAGCTGCACAGGACAGGATGAGGTGGAGTGAGTTGATCAGGAAGTCATCTGCGGTGCCCCAATGACCCTCAAAAGGGGTTATGGGATAGAGATGAGATGATATTATATCTAAAAACATATCAGAGCTAGAACTGATTTACCTCAGCTTTGCAACTGCAAAGAAAAAATCTTACAATTTTTTAAAAATAATTTAAATTAAATTTTACATTTAAAACTGGAAAAAAAAATCTAATCACATTTTTTTATTTTGACTAATATGTTCTCAGACTTCCACACAAGGAAGCCTTTTTTATTTATTTAAAACTGTCTATGGAGAATACACCATGATCCTTGGTAAACTTCTCTAATATTTACCTTATTTTCAGTGTGAATTTACCTAGCTTCACCTTCAAGCCATTCTTATACCTTTCACAGCTAGACAGAAGAGCCCATTATTAAGTATTTGTTCTCCATGTGGATACTTACAGATTGCAAAAATGTCGCTCCTTAAATCTTCTCTTTGTTAAGTTAACTAGACTCTGATTTAAGTATAATTGTACAGCCAGTCCTATAATCACTCTCATGGCTCTTCTCTGTACCTTTTCCCATTTACCAACACCTTTCTTGAACAAAACGCACCAAAATTTGCATAAGAACATAGCTTTCTAGTAGCCTTTTAGCCAAATTCAGAAGTGAAATAACCTGCCTACTTCTACTTCAGTGCTCCTGTTTACACATTACAGGATTTCACAGGATCACGTTAGCTTTTTAGCAACAGTGCCACAGTGGAAACTCATACTCAGTTACCCACATAAAACAAAAAAGCAGTCATTTATTTCTGGATCTGAAGAAGTGGGTCTGGCCCATGAAAGCTCACCATCGGATGTACTATTTTGTTACTCTTTCAAGTGCTACATGACTGCTTTTTTGTTTTGTAAAGATACAGACTAACACCGCTACCTCTTTTTAACTATTATCCACATAACTCCTACATATTCATCCTGGGAAACAAAGACCAAGAAAAAGTCACCCAAGTCAGATACTCAGTTCAGGGCAACTGCACCTCAATTTCCCCTTAGTCATCTAGCAAAGGTGCCCCCACTCAAATTGCTGCCTACCTAATCAATGCTTTACTTGGTTGGAGACTCATATCTCACTCCCTTCCCTTGGCTAAGCTATTTTATTCCCAGCATAGACAGGCTGCCCCACACATTCTCTCGCTCTCTCTAGAGACTGTTAACAGTGTAATTGTGCCAAGTTATGGATACCATGTCACATCTTTCTTTTTATGCAAACTTTTTTTTTAATTGGAGATATACATCTTCTAAAGCTGAAAGGGACCTTGGGAGATCATCTAGTACAGTCCCCTGCCCTTTTGGCAGGACCAAGCACCATCCCTGACATCTATTTGCCCCAATCCCTAAATAGCCTCCTCGAGGATTGAACTCACAACCCCATGCTTAGCAAGCCAATGCTCAAACCACTGAGCGATCCCTCCCTGTCTAGAAGATGGGCCTGTGTGGGATCTGAACCCAGACCCGCTCACACCCAAAGCGAGAATCATACCCCTAGACCAACAGGCCACCTTGCTTAAGTTAAAAGCACCACAGAGCAGACAAAATAAAAACAATAAAAAGAACTTACTGTGCTAATAAGTTTAAACAGAGATCATGCCAAATCTAACACAGACTCTGGTAGGAGCAGTCCTTTAAAAATCCCACTCAAGAGGGTCTCCTTCTATGGTCACAAATTCATAAGAGCATCAAAACAGAAACAGCATCCAGTCTTATAAGGACCAAGAAAGCCAAGTCCTTCAACCCCTCCCAAAGAACTTGGGTCTTCCGTGGACCAGAGTCCTGTCCATTTGCTTAATTAGACAAAAAGGCACTGAGCCTATTCAAACTATGCTATTGGACCAAAACTTCCTCCTTCATCTGTTTATCCCGGGACAATAGTAAATTCGAAAGTCTCTAAGGGGTGGAAATGTTACAAACTGGGTGACTTTGCCTAATCACCACCTCATCATAATCAACAACCATGGGCTCAGCACCCGTTGGTGTCTGATGCCTCTCTTACTATTACATTCCATCAGTCCCTGTCCAGTGCGGAGTGGCTTAGTTTCTGTAGACTAGCTCTGCACCAATGTACTATATCGTCTATCCATTCTCTGTGGGGTCTGCCTCTCCTATTCAAACCATCCATTATGCCAAATACCAGGGTCTTGATTTTTTGTTCATTGTTCATTCTGCAAATATGCCCAAAGAGATGGAGCTTCCATTTAATAACCTTCTGCGGCAGGTTCTCTTTTGGCTGTATCTTTCTATATAATTCCCTCATTGATGACCTTCTGCATCCATCCTATTCTCAGAATCTTTCTATAACAGCTCCTTTCAAATATCAATATTCTTCTCTTCGAACCTTTCATTATCACCCATGTTTCACATCTGTACAACATGCTACTGAATACACATTTTCAAGACGCTCAGCTTCGTTCCTAAGCTAATCGCCTTGCTTTTCAGATCTTTTCCATTGCTCTCAAACTTGCTTTTGCTTTCACTATTTCCTTCTTACAGTCTAGATCATACATTATGTTGCTTCCCAGATATGTGAACTTCTCTACATTTTCTAGTTCAATACCATCTACACTGATCTTCCTTCCTATTTCCTTATCTCCCAACACCATTGTTTTTATTGATGTTCATAATCAGTCCATAACGCTTCCTTTCTTCATTTAGCACCTGCACCATTTTTCTTTGATCTTCTCCATCGCTCTCTCCAGAGGCGTGATGAAGAAACTTGGTGATATTGGATCTCCTTGTCTCGTACCTCTACTTGTGCCAACTTCCCAACTCCCCACATGTTCTCACCGCTGCCTCCGCATTGTCACTGATGTCCTTCAACAATAGTATAAGTCTGCTATCTACTCCATACCACAAAACCACCACCCAAGTCACCTTCAGACCTATACTGTCAAATGCCTTTTGAAAAATCAATGAGACAAGCATATACATTCTTGTTCTTTCGTCGAGCTTTCTCCGCTATCAGTCTTAGTTACAATATCTGCTGTACGGCACTTCTATCTTTTCTAAACCCCACTTGCCCGTCTGCTGTACGTTCTTCTATCTGCAGTCTTAGTCTCTCAGTCAGTATCATCAGCAGCACCTTGCCTAGATGATTTGTTAGGGCAATCATTCTCTAGTTCTTGCATTACAGTGTACTTCCTTTCTTGTGTATTGTCACTAACGCAGATCTTGTCCATTCCTTAGGTGCTCTCTCTTTTTTCCATGCTATATTACATAACCGGTGTATTTCCTGAATCATGCTTTCTCCGCCGTATTTGATCATCTCTCCCAGGATCTTATTTCCAGGGCTTTTGCTGTTCTTTAGTCATTTCACTGCCTTTTCTACTTCCTTCTTCGAAATATCAGTCTCACTCTCGATGCTCGGTGGAGATATCTCTTTCAGTTCTTCAATCAGTCTCTCTGAGACACTCTGGTCCAACTGTGCATTGTACAGATCAGTGCAGTATCTCTTCCATCACTGCACCATCCTCTCCCTGTTCATGAGCACTTCTTCATTCTCATCTTTGATCACCATCAGCTTCGGCTGCCATTTCCTATTAATATTCCTAATTATCTTATACACCTGCTTGGTCTTACATTTGCCATAATACCTCTCTATATCTTCACATTGCCCTCTAACCTTTTCTCCTTATCCTTTCTGGCTGCTTTCCTCAATGCACTGCATTATCACCCTATACTGCTGTTCCACCATCTCAGAAACATGTCTTCTGATCTTCAACGCTCTCTTCTCTTGAGCCAACTTCAGTGTCTCCTGAGTAATCCACTTCTTATTGATCTTCTCTTCTTCTGGAACAGTCTGCTCAACTGCCTCTTCTATCACCATGGCTATCCCTGAAACTCTATTATCCAGGTCTCTCTCTGTGGTGATATTCTTAATCTTCTCTTTTTTGTGTGTGATACTGATTGTTCCTTCCTAAGTGGAGTACTTTACATTTGTCCTCGTTGAACTTCATCGTATTTTCCTTAAATGGTCATTTTGATGTTGACTCTCATATCCATTTACGGCTGTAAAATCCCATTTAATTGGTTAACTGGTTAAACAGTTCTGATATTTCATGCTGAAAACTCACTACAAGAAAATAAATTGATGCCTTTTCTAAATGCAAGTTAAAAGAAATGCTAACATTAAGCTCCTAAAATCTTTATTTTACACCCACACCCCTTTACTCCTTTCTTTTCCCACTCATGGAAACT
The DNA here is from genome assembly GCF_033958435.1 of Carettochelys insculpta. NCBI lineage: Eukaryota > Metazoa > Chordata > Testudines > Carettochelyidae > Carettochelys > Carettochelys insculpta. Next base: position 195,316,029 of record NC_134139.1, read on the forward strand.
TGCAAGGGTCATAGCAGAGCCCATTGTCATTCCACCAATGAATACAGACTGGTGCAAGCTAGTTTTGCCAGCATTTACGTCTAATTTTCTCCTGACCATAAAAAGCCTCCATGAGGCTCCAGTGCTTTAACAAGACAAGAAGAGATAACACAGTTCAAGCCCACCAATCATGTTTGATAGGCTACAACTGGTCTGACATATATCCCGAATACATCTGCAAAGAGTATACATCACAGCCTATAATACACACACCTAGCCATGGAGTAAAATTATCATTTCCAAAATTTAATGACTTGCCATTGTTCCACTCACAAAAATTTCCTGAGGGCTCTAAACAGGAATCTTGTGAGGGTTTGTGACTTCACAGACAATGCTCTACCTCAAACTTCCTGTGTGACCCTGGCGAAGTCACTACACCTCTCTGTGCCCCAGTTCTCCATTTGTACAAACAGGGATAACGGTATTTGCTTTGCTCAAAAGGGCGTTATGAGATAAATTTAAGATTATGAGGCACTCAGATACTAGGACGATGGGGACCATATTAGTTCCCTAGGTATAAGCAAAATGCCACACATATTACACTAGGGAGAAAAAAGAAAAAGCAAGCAGCTTAGGACTAACTGAAGTTTTTAGTCCTGTGGCACCTTATAGACTAACAGACATTTTGGAGCATAAGCTGTTGTGGGCAAAGACCTGCTTTGTCTGCCCACAAAAGCTTATGGTCCAAAATGTCTGTTAGTCTATAAGGTACCACAGGACTTCTTGTTGTTCTCGAAGATACAGACTAACACGGCTACCTCTCTGATAAAGTTTTTAGGTTTAATATAAATGCATCTCACAAAGTCGGTGGCTTTGATTAAGCCCTTTCATTTTCAGTTTTAACTGATTTTTCCTGAAAAAATCCTTAGGTTTTACAAAAAGTATCATTCAAAGGTATTTCGTCCCTGATTTTCACCTTACTTTGGTATCAAATATATAAAAAAAAAAAATCACATTTTATTAGTAAAGTACAATATGCTGCAGGATATATATGTATTACAATAAGACATCATTCTGTATGCAGGTATAAAGCTGCCTGGTGAACTATGACAATGGACTAGTCCAGAAGATACACGCAAACAAATGGGCAGGTACACAAGCTCTGAAGTACATGCAAATCTGAAAGCACTGATGAATCTCCCACCTATCACGTACGCATTTCAAGCTCTTTAAAGACCTGATGTACTAAAACGCAAAGAAAATGAAATGATGCATCATAATACATTTCAGAACACAAAGAAGTATTTGATACTTTTTAAAAAGCAAACACAGGTCTGGCTCTGTTAAATGTGAATATTTATGATAATTCCAATTCTATAACAATTTTTTTATTCAAATGAAGTTTTATTTGGCAATTAGAAATATCTTGCTTTCTTAAACTCAGAGATAGCTTTGTGTTTGAGCTCTGTTTTAGTTTGGCAGCAAATCATACTGATGAACAGAATTCAAAGGACTAATCTACTCAGTACTTTTCTCCTATCTTTCTGCCACCAAAATAAACCCAAATAAAAGCTTTCTGTGCTAATTTCCACCTGTTTTTTGTTGTTGTGGTAATGACCACTGTTAAATTCCCAGGAAAAATGAAATAAAAGCTGAAAACAAAGTGCCCTAACTATGATAAATAGAAGAACAAAATAGAAGCTCTAATGTCCCTTGCAACACTAAACCATGGCGTGGAAGGGGAACTTTAAACATATACTCTCCATGTATGTTGTCATATAGATGTCACCTCAAAAATTTGTAATTGAAATTAGAAACTTGCTGTGCTCCTCTTATCACTTAGGAAAGCTCCCTTACTGTATATTTCCCCCACATCCCAAAATAAATTTTAAAAACATAAATAAATGAGGTTCTTTTTTCCTTCCTTTATATATTACAATCTTTGCAGAAAATGATAGTGCAAAAATTAAGAAATTTACATGACATATTGAGAAGACTTTTAAAAAAAAGTGTTTGCTCCAATATTTAATTTAGACATCCCTTTTTTAACTGGTTTGTTAGTGTACTCTGTTATTCTCTGTTCCATCATGTTCATAATCCCACTTGATCCAAGACTTCCTGTTTCAAACTCTGGGTAAATTCCATTTTCTATTTTTAAAGATGAGATTTACAGAGAAGACATAACGTTTGAAAACACTTCTCAGCTGAGACTTCTCTTTTGCTTTTACTAATAAGCATGCTTGTCATATTTAACAAGATACAAGACAAAAATAAAAGCAGTCCTGTAGCACCTTAAATTCTAACAATATTATTTATTAGGTGATGACCTTTTGTGGGACAGACTCACTTCAGATCTGGAGACGCCTGATAACTTGTAACAGAGGGAGAGAATTGAAAGAAAAAGATAGGAATAAAAACCTGATGAATTAGCTAGATAGGGAGGAAGGAAAGGGGAGGGAGAAAGGGAAGGGGGGAAAAAATCCTCTGTAAAAGTCTTAAGTGGGATGGCTCTTGTCACTGTAAATATCAAAAGGTGGGGAAACTGTCCTTGTCATGCCTGAGGTAACTGGTATCTTTGTTGAGTCCAAGATGGTAGGTATCAAACTTAAAAATAAATTCCAGTTCAGATGTCTCCCTTTGTAACCTGGTGTTAAAATTTCTTTGTTTTAAAATGCACAGTATTAAGATTTGAATGTTGTATGCTGCTAAACTGAAATGCTCACTGACCAGTTTATTTGTATTCAGATTCCTAGTGCCTGATTTATGTCCATTCACTCTTTGGTGAGCATACAAGAAAATCAACATTTAATTAAAATGCCACAAAACACAACATTTAAAAAAAACTGAAAGTCATGTGTTTCACCATTGTAACTCCAAGACGCTTTAAAAAAAAGGGAGGGGCGGGGGGAAGGGGAAATCAATATTTTTTTTGAAGAAAAAACCTTGTAAACTTCCAGATCACAAAATGAGAGGAAAATGTTATGTTTAACAAACCTTTTTAAATGAAACATCTTCCAGGCAGGTATTACCCTTCAGTAAAGTTCTTAAGCAACCAAAATACACTATAAAGAAAGTGAATTAACCGAATGTAAAATAAAATACAAAGAAACGTAACAGAGCAATACTTTTTAAATGAGCATCTCAGAACCAGGAAAAACATAAACACTTCCTAGGATCACAGTAAATATAGTATTTTCATAGCATACTAACTGAAAACAAATGTTTAAGTCTGAATGACAGCAAACCTACATAGTTAATCACTCCAGAAACTCACTAGAGGGAAAGTTTTCAAGTATTTCATTCTAAGAATACTGAGATAAAGAAATAAATAACCTTACCATTTCCAAAGACATATTTGCTTGAACACACCCAGTATTTGTTTTGTTTTGGGAGAGGAACAAATGCTGTGCAGAGCAAAGTTCATGCATTAACCTGAAAGGGCTCTGACTCAGTATTAAGTCTGTAAACGCAGCTGCAGGCACCTGTGCAAGAGGTGGAGGTGGAAAAAAAAAATCCTTTTCCCCAAAACAAGCTCTGCTCTAGATTTGTCTACCAGAGCAACATACTGAAGTAAATAGTACACACCGGAGACGTACAGCAAACCCTCCATTTACACAGGGGTTGTGTTCTTGCAACCCTCACATAACGCAAATTTTCACGCAAGTTGGGAGGGGCAGGAGGCAGGGACAGGAACCAGGTTGCAGCCTGGTTCCCAGCTCCCCTGAGCATGCAAGAGCCAGGAAACTGACCAGCTGACCATAAGGGCTGGTCAGTTTCCTGGCTCCCAGAGTCCCTGGGAGCTGGGAACCAGGGGAAAGCCTGGTTCCTGTCTCCCAGCTGCTTGCCAGAGCTGGGAAACTGACTCATCACGTGCTAGTCAGTTTCACAGTCTCACCAGTGCAGGGCAGCTGGGAACCAGGCTACTATTTGTTCCCATCTCCCCACCACTTGGGGGACCTGAGAAACTGACCAGCCATGAGATAGTCAGTTTTCCGGTCCCGCATATGGTGAAGAGCTGGGAAAAGGCAGCCTGGCTGCCAACTTCCTTCCCCTTGCAGAGCTAGAAAACAGACCAGGGTAGCAGACTGGCTGCCAGCTCCCCTCTCCTTGAAGAGCCAGGAAACTGACCAACACAGCACCCTTGCCCAGTTTCCTGGCTCCAGCCAGTGGAGGGGAGCCAGGAACCAGTGGTAGCATGGTTCCTGGCTCCCCTTCACTCCTTGGAGCCAGAAAACTGACCAGGGCTGCACTGCTCAGTTTCCTGGCACTGCAAGTGGAGGGGAGCCGAAAGCCAGGCTGCCACCTGGTCCCCAACTCCCCACCACTCCCAGGACCAGGAAACTGCTTCAGTCATGGGCAGCAGCCAAGTTAACCCGAGACATGTTCAACTCTGTTGCGCGTACCTCAGGGATTTACTGTACTTTAAAAGGTCATATGATTATATAGCCAAAGTATCACTTCGATCTATTCAGTAAGCTTGTCTACCTTAACTCTCGGAAAAAGACAGCTACCTGTTCTGCCATTGGTGTTCTTCGAGATGTGTTGCTCACGTCTATTCCAATTTGGGTGTGCACTGGCACATACCCGAGTCACTGGAAGCTTTTTGCCCTAGCCAGTAGCCATCAGGTCAGTGTGGCAGCCCCTGGACTGATGCCAATATGGCGACCAATATATACAATGCCTGATTCCCTTACCTCCCCTCCTGGGCCACCTGCCCCCACTCAGTTCCTTCTTGTCAGCTACTCCAACAGTGGGGAAAGCGGGAGGGTTTTGGAATGGATATGAGCAACACATCTCCAAGAACACCAGTTACAGAACACATAATTGTCTTTTCTTCTTCCAGTGATTGCTCATGTCCATTCCAAGTTGGGTGAATAGAAGCCAATACCGAGGAGGTGGGTTTGGAGCCCTGAAAGGAATGCAGGACAGCCCTGCCCACTTCAGCGTCTTCCCGTGCATGCTGCGTCAAAGTGTAATGTCCTGTAATTGTATGAATTGAGGACCAAGTGGCCGCCCTAGAGACTCCATGAACAGGCACCTACACCAAATATGCAACAGACAATGCCTGGGCTCTCATGGAGTGTGCCCTAATAGGCAGGGAAGGAACCCCTGAGATCTTGTACCACTCCTTGATGCACATGACTGCCCACAAGGAAATCTGCTGGGAGGAGACCAGAAAGCCCTCCATCCTATCAGCAACTGCCACAAAGAGTTGCTGCATTCTTCTGAAGGTAAACGTCCAAGTTAGGTAAACACTGCTCCCTCAGGGAGGCATGGGGGGTAGGGTAAAATACCGGTAGGGAAATGTCTTCGTTAACATGAAACAGAAACCACCTTAGGTAAAAATGCAGGGTGATGTTTCAGCCTAACCTTATCCTTGTGAAACACTGTACAAGGGGTCCACTGAAAGTACCCTCAACTCAGATACCCTCCTGATTAAGGTGATTGCCCCCAAAAACACTGTTTTGTAACTCAGAAACAGCAAGGAACAGGTAGCCAGGAGTTCAAAAGGGGCTCCCACCATCTTCGCTAACACCAAAATGAGATTCCATGGAGGCAGCGGTGCCTGAACCTGGGGCTTGATTCTTTCTAAACCTCTCAGAAACCTTTTGACTATGGGGTCTCAGAACACAGATGATGTTCCCTGACCCGGCTGAAAGGCTGAGGCAGCAGCTAAGTGCACCCCAAACGAGGATGGGACAAGCCCTCCTGTACCAAACCCCATAGGTAATCTAAAATCAGCAGGATGGGGGCTTGTGAGGGAGACAGCCCTCTGTGAGGCATCCAAACCAAAACCCTTTTCCACTTTGCCAAATAAGTCACCTTTGTGGAGGGTCTTCTACTATTTAACAATACTTCCTTCATGGGATCCGAACAGGCCGCCTCCCAGTCTCTCAGCCAAAGAGCATCCACGCTGTGAGGTGCAGTGACTGGAGACTGGGACATTGCAGTCTCCCCTCTTGCTGCGTCAGCAGGTCCGGCCATATGGGCAACTTCATCGGCTTGCGGATCGACAGGTGCAGGAGGGTCAAGTACCAGTGCTGGGGGGGGTCCATGCTGGTGCCACCAACATGATCAATCCTCCTTCTAAGCAAACCTTGAGGAGGACCCTGTGAACTAGTGGGATAAGGGGGAATGCATATATCAGCCTGCCCAGCCAGGAGACACTGAAGAAATCTGCCCAGGACCCTGGGCTCTGATTGCGGCAGGAGCAAAATATCTCACACTTTGAATTGAGGTGGGAGGCAAACAGATCCACCTGGGGATACCTCCAAGCTCCGAAAAATAGAACGAATGACCTCTGAGTGGAGAGACCACTCATGACCCGTAAAGGACTTGCTGAGTTCGTCTGCCAGTGAACTGTGCACACCTGGCAGGTAAGGGACCTGCAGCATGATGATGTGCTGTATGCAGAAGTCCCAGAGCATAATGGCCTCATGACAGGGGAGAGGAAAGTACACCCCCCTGTTTGTTGATATAGCACATTACGGTTGTTTTGTCTGTACTGACTGACATGCAATGTCCCGTTAGATCAGCCTTGAAAGTCAAACATGCTAGTCTGATGGCCCCGAGCTCCCTCACATTTATGTGGAACGAAAGGTCCGAGATGCTCCAAAGAGCCTGGGTTCATAGCTGACCCAGATGCATTCCCCACTCCAGGCCCGAAGAGTCCATTACTAGGGAAAGTGAGGGCTGCTGAGGGACAACAGGGACTCCTATGAGGATGACCCCCTTGTCTAACCACCAGTGCATACTCAACAAAGTTTGCGTCAGCACCGTAACCACCAAATCTAAACTCTCTTACAGGGTGATATGCCACTGACAGCCAAAGCTGCAGACGGTGCATCCTTTACCTGGTGTGCTGTACCACAAAGGTGCACGCTGCCATGTGACCCAGCAAACACAAGCAGCACATGGCAGTCATGGTGGGAAATGCCAGGGCATCTCAAATGATGGCCCCCAGTGGATCTGAATCTGTTGTCCGGCAGGAACGCCCTGGCACACTTGGCGTCCAGTCGTGCTCCTACATATACTATTGGTTGAGATGGGACCAACATCAACTTTGCCTCGTTGATCAAGAGACCATGGCTTACAAAGGTTTGACAGATCAACTATATATGCTAAATCACCTGCTCCCTGGAACAACCCTTGACTAGCCAGTTGTCCAGGTACAGGAACAGCTGCACCCCTTGCCTGCATAGGTGCATGGCTAATACCGCCATGCATTTGATCGAGACCCTTGGAGCTGCAGACAGGATCCGGACGAAAGGAAGAAGGGTGAGCAGACTTTGACTCCCTGAGAGACCGGATGAGCAGGATCCCTTGGGAAATGAAGATGAAGTGGAAAAGAGTTGAAGAGAACTGAAGTATTTTAAAGAAGTCTTACTGAAGGTACAGGAACAAACCATCCCGCTGTGTAGTAAGAAATGTAAACGTGGTAGGCAACCAGCTTGGCTTAACAGGGAAATCCTTCATCAGCTTAAATTCAAAAAGGATGCGTACAAGAAACGGAAATGTGGACAGTTGACGAAGGAGGCGTATAAACATACAGCTGGAGAATGCCGAGCAGTAATCAGGAAAGCGAAAGCACAATTGGAACTGCAGCTGGCAAGGGATGTGAAGAGTAACAAGAAGGGTTTCTACAGGCATGTGAACAATAAACGGGTTATCAGAGAAGGTGTGGGGCCATTACTGGATGAGGGAAGTAACCTAGTGACAGGTGATGCAGAAAAAGCTGAAGTGCTCAGTGCTTTTTTTGCCTCAGTCTTCACAGACAAAGTCAACTTCCCCAGGACGGTCCTAGATGATGCAGCAAGGGAAGGTGGAGGGCAGCCATCTGTGGGGAAGGAACAAGTTCTGAGCTATCTAGAAAAACTAGATGTGCACAAGTCCATGGGTCTGGATTTAATGCACCCCAGGGTACTGAGGGAATTGGCAGAGGTCATTGCTGAACCTTTGGCCATTATCCTTGAAGACTCTTGGAGATCGGGGGAGATACCGGATGACTGGAAGAAGGCAAACGTAGTGCCCATCTTTAAAAAAAGGAAAGAAGGACAACCCAACGAACTATAGACCTGTCAGCTTTACCTCAATCCCTGGGAAAATAATGGAGGGAATCCTCAAGGAATCCATTTTGAAGCACTTGGAAGAGGGGAAAGTGATCAAAAGTAGCCAACATGGATTCACCAGGGGCAAGTCCTGCCTCACCAATCTGATCAGCTTCTATGACAAGGTAACAAGCTCTGTGGACGTGATATACCTTGACTTCAGCAAGGCTTTTGATATGGTCTCCCACAACATTCTTGCCCATAAGTTAAGGAAATATGGATTGGATCCTTGGACTATAAGATGGATAGAAAGCTGGCTTGATGGTCGGGCCCAACAGGTAGCAGTCAATGGCTCAATATCTGGATGGCGCTCTGTTTCAAGTGGAGTGCCACAAGGCTCGGTCCTGGGGCCAGTGTTATTCAACATCTTTATTAATGACCTGCACCCTCAGCAAGTTTGCAGATGACACAGAACTAGGGGGAGATGTAGCTGTGTTGGAGGGTAGAGAGAGAATCCAGAGGGACCTCGATAAATTGGAGGACTGAGCCAAAATAAAGCTGATGCATTTCAATAAGGAGAAGCGTAGAGTCCTGCACCTGGGGTGGAAGAATCCCAAACATTGTTACACGTTGGGGACTGACTGGCTCAGCAGCAGTACGAAGGAAAGGGACCTAGGGGTTATGGTGGATGAAAGGCTGGATATGAGTAAACGGTGTGCCCTTGTAGCCAAGAAAGCTGACGGCATACTGGGGTGCATTAGGAGGAGCATTTCGAGCAGATCTAGAGAAGTAGTTATTCCTCTTTATTCGGCACTGGTGAGGCCACATCTGGAATATTGTGTCCAGTTTTGGGTTCCCCAGTATAAAAAGGTTGTGGATTTGCTGGAGCAGGTTCAGCAAAGGGCAACAAAAATGATTAAGGATCTGGAGCACAAGACCTATGAGGATAGGCTGAGAGATTTGGGCTTATTTAGTTTACAGAAGAGAAGACTTAGAGGTGATTTAACAGCAGACTTCAAGTTCCTGAAGGGGAGCTCTAAAAAGGAGGGTGAGAAACTGTTCTCAGTGGTGTCAGATGGCAGAACAAGGAGTAACGGTCTGAAGTTGAAGAGGGAAAGGTGTAGGTTAGATATTAGGAAAAACTACTTCAGCAGGCGGGTGGTGAAGCATTGGAATGTGTTGCCTAGAGAGGTGGTGGATTCTCCATCCCTTGAGGTTTTTAAGTCCTGGCTGGGCAAGGTCCTGGCTGGGATGACTTAATAGGGGTTGATCCTGCTTGAAGCAGGGGGCTAGACTAAATGACCTCCTGGGGTCCTTTCCAGACCTTTGATTCTGAGATTCTATGACTGTGAACTGATAATGGTTTCCATCTGCCATAAACCTGAGAAACTCCCTGTGAGAAGGGCAGATTGAAATACGCATCCTACAAGTTGAGAGACGCGAACTAATCCCCCTGCTCCAGCATCGGGATATCATACAAAATTTTATATTTTCCAGGAATTTCTTGAGACCGCTTACATCCAGGATGGGTCTGAAACCACGCTCTGGTTTCAGAATTAGAACTACCGGAAATAAAACCCCTGTCCCCTAAACCTGGGAGGAACTTCTTCTATGGCCCCAGAACCCAGAAGGGATGGCAATTCCTGCCGTAACAGGATCTCGTGAGAGGGGTCCCTGAAGAGGGACAGGGAGAGGGACATGAAGGGGGGGTAGGAAGAGAACTGAATGGTGTAACCCCTCTCTGCCATACTCCGAACCCACTGGTGTGTGGTGATGCTGCATCACATATGGTAAAAGGACAATAGGCGGAATGAAAAAAGTAGGGATACTTGAGTGGGTGAGATCGAATCGACGCTCCTGACCATGCCATCAAAACTGTGGCTTGGGCCCCTGTGGTCTCTTTTGATGGCCCTGAGGCTGTTGACTTGAACGTCATCTGCACATCCTGTTCCACCTTCTAGTACCATCCCGTTGTGGCTGCAGAAACTGTCTTTGCTGCAGACGGGGTTTAAAGTGCCTGCATTGGTTGGCACGCATATGAAGGCCCGATGAGCGCAGCGTGGCCCTGGAGTCTTTCAGACTATGCAGTCTTTGATTTGTCTTGTCAGAGAAAAGGGTAGGGCTGTCAAAGGGGAGGTCCTGTATTGTTTGTTGAACCTCATGGGGCAGGCCTGTCACCTGCCACCATGCCTCCCTGCGCATCGCCACTCTGGAAGTCATAACCCCCACGGCAGCATCCGTAGCATCTAGTATCCCCCGCAGGGCCGGCCTTGAGACCGGTTTGGTCTCCTCTACCTCTGCTGTGAAGTCCTGCTTGGCTTTGGGTGGTGCCAGTTCAGAGAACCTACACAGGGCACTGACTGTGTTATATGCCTACCTGATAACCAGGGCCTGCTGGTCAGCAATCCTCAGTTGTAACCCTCCCATTGAGTAAAACTTCCTCCCATAGATGGGCAGCATGGACTTGTTCTGTCAACTGACCCCCCACAAGAATTACAGGGTAACGGGAGGCACCGAGGGTGGAGCAGGCACTGGTACTGGTTGACCAGAAAAAACACCAAACAGGCGATACCAACGGTGTTTGTACCATGCCCTACACTTGAGCCAGCACCAGTGTCGGGGCTGGTGCGTGCCCAATTGGCACCGGAGGAACAATCATTGATTGCACTGGCACCATTGGGGCTCAGTCACGCTGCAACGGTGCCAACGACAGCGCCAACGTCAATGCCACTGAGACTGACACCAGTGGCTCTATAATGTTAGCAGCTTCCTCCTGATGTTCCAGCAGCAGGCGCCCAGCGACGCTGACCTTGCCAAGTGCGGGATCAGCAGGGCTCCTGGCATCACTGAAGTTACGCCCAGGAAGTCCAGAAGGGTCACTGATGCATCACCTGAGAAGCCAATGGCCAACCTGTATCATCCAAATGATGACTACAGTACCTGTGACGGCTATGGTGCGACGTTCTCAGGCTCCCACTGCACTGCGTCCAGAGCTCAAGTATAAACAAGTCCGACTCCGAGCCAATTCGGAAGTCGATGATCCGGGCAGGGCCACTGGAGTCGGTGCTGATGTCAAGCACACCGATGACAATGCCACAGCTGGAGCTAAGGGCACCGGAAAATCGCCCACAGTCACTCCCTCAAGGGTCAGCACCCGAGCACTCAGCACCCAGTACAGTGTTGGCATCGACATAAGCGCAGGGGTTGGCACTGGCATAACGTCCATACGCCCCAACCACTCAGCCTTGATGCTATAACGCCAGTCCTCTAGCAACAGGGAGGGACCCAGTACCATCATTTGAAGAAGGCCTTGCGCCACTCAAAATGCGTCCGGCGTTGAGGGCAAGTCCAGCACCAGCGGGTTTCCCCTCTGCACCAGCTGCAATGTACACATCTCCTGCCCTTCAACAGTGAGCACTGGAGCCTTGGACTTATGGCTCCCATGCTTGGACATCGGCTACCTATGCCTCTCACACCTCCTCTTCTTCTTCGGCACCGAGATGGCGACAGTGCCTGTGCCTGCTCCCGGTGCCAAGTCTCCTTGGACGGCACCATGGTAAACGGTGCCAGTGCACTTTGCACCAAAGAACCTCCACTCTCCGCCCCTGCTGAGGACTCCTGAGGTATAAGAGTCACAGAATCACAGGTCTGCAAGGGACCTCAGGGGGTCATCTAGTCCAGCCCCCTACTTCAAGCAGGATCAACCCCTATTAAGTCATCCCAGCCAGGACCTTGCCCAGCCAGGACTTAAAAACCTCAAGGGATGGAAAATCCACCACCTCTCTAGGCAACGCATTCCAATGCTTCACCGCCATCCTGGTGAAGTAGTTTTTCCAAATATCTAACCTACACTTCTCCCTCTTCAACTTCAGACCATTACTCCTTGTTCTGCCATCTGACACCACTGAGAACAGTATCTCACCCTCCTCTTTAGAGCTCCCCTTCAGGAAGTTGAAGGCTGCTATTAAATCACCCCTCAGTCTTCTCTTCTATAAACTAAACAAGCCCAAATCGGTCAGCCTATCCTCACAGGTCTTGTGCTCCAGACCCTTAAACATTTTTGTTGCCCTCCACTGAACCTGCTCTAGCACATCCACATCCTTTTTATACTGGGGGCCCCAAAATGACACCAGATTCCAGATGTGGCCTCACCAGTGCCGAACAGAGGGGAACAACTACTTCTCTAGATCGGGCAAAGTCACCTCCATAAGCAGGACTTTAAGGCACTGGGCCCTATCTTTTAAAGTGCTGGACTTAAAGGCCTTACAAATTGAGCAGGGGTCACACCAAGTGTCCTTCCCCCAAGCAAATCAGACAAGCTGAATGGGGGTCACTCTTGGGCATAAGTTTGCCACACTCTGAACAAGTCTTAAAGCCTGGGGAGCTAAGCATTCCTCAGGCCAAGGCAGACTGACAGCCTCGCCTCGCCTATTAATGAAGACACTAAAGACTAGCTATTAAACTCAAACTATTTACACTACAATAAGCTATTGGCTACTTAATTAGAAAGGAAAAAGCAAGAGCTCCAACAACCTGCAGCGCGGAGAGAAGGAACTGAGTGGGTGAGTTGGGCACTGCCTATATTGGTCGCCATATCGGTGCCAGTCCAGAGGGTGCCACACTGACACTGTGGCTACTGGCAAAGACAAAAAGGTTACAGCAACTGGCTGTGCGCCCACACACACCCAACCTGGAATGGACATGAGCAATCACTCATAGAAGAACTGCTCCTCCCTCAGACTACTTCCTTGAACAACTGATCAAACTAGTTCTACTATGAACCTATGAAAAGTAAAAATTATTCAATTCAGAGTTTAATAAGAAAAATCTGAGGCTTTTTATTCTGCTATAGGAAAACAGCTGTCTAATATAGTCAAAAGTTTTGTTGAAAAATAATCTTGCTGCTAGACAAGTGCAGAATTAACTAATAAAATGTCAAGAATTTTCAGAGGCCGGAAGGATCACAAGTTAAAAAAAATCAGTAATGTCTTATTTTAACCAACTATCGTTACGCTTAACACCTGAGATAACCACTGTGAGTAGATAAAGAAGATCATCCATCCAAATCTTCCACGTATGTGCCTCCATTTTTTTCCCCATGTATCATATTGTTAAATGCATGGTGTCACTTTTTCCCCTGTACAGTTAGTCTCTATTTGTGTTTTCTTGGGTCTTCAACAATGCCACTAGATTTTTTTTTAAACAAGAAATTGTCAAGCTAACACCCCCCCCCAAAAAAAAGTTGGGGTATATTGAGTATTTGATTTTAAAACATAACACAAGAGTCCAAAATGAGGATGCTCTAAGAGAAGTTTGTGGAGTTCTCAGTTTTAAATAACTATCATGCAAAAGGGCATGCCTGGATTAAAAGATAGACCCAATGGTCAAAAAGCAAACAAACAAACAAACAAACAACAATGTAACAATACCATGCTTAGGTATCGGAGGAGTAGCTGTGTTAGTCTGGATCTGTAACAGCAACGAAGGGTCCTGTGGCACCTTGTAGACGAACAGAAAAGTTTTGAGCATGAGCTTTCGGGAGCAAAGACTCACTTTGTCAGATGCATCTGATAAAGTGAGTCTGTGCTCCCGAAAGCTCATGCTCAAAACTTTTCTGTTCGTCTACAAGGCGCCACAGGACCCTTCGTTGCTGTTACAGATCCAGACTAACACAGCTACCCCTCCAATACTTAAAAGAATTACATAATTTCGTACACAAAGTACAGCCTATGTTAACAACATGAACAAGATGTGTATAAACCCTTCGTAGGATAGTTGAAGAATTATGGAACTGCACCTCATGTCTCATTACAAAAGGAAGTGAAGTATACCCAAACATCATGTTCACTGTACTTTGTGGAATACATCACTACTCCTTCATGGACAAGGAGCAAAAGAGTTATTTTTAAATCATCAGCCAAAATGTTTAGTAACTTCTACTTGCCACAATAAAGTAAATTTGGAACTAGATATCAACAAGTTAGTGATCCATTCATATTCTTCTCCAGTTCTAAGATGGTAGAATCATAGAAACTTACAGCTGGAAGGGACCATAGGGGGCGATCTAGTCTAGCCCCCAACCTAACGCAGGATCAACCCTATCTGAATGATCCAAGCCAGGACTATCAAGCTGGGATTTAAAAGCCTCTAAGGATAGAGATTCCACCACTTCCCTAAGTAAAGCATTCCAATGCTTCCCCACCCTCCTGGTGAAATAGTTTTTCCTAAAATCCAACCTACACCTCTTCCTCTGTAACTTCAGACCACTGCTTCTTGTTTTGCCAACCATCACCACTGAGAATAGCCTCTTGCTATTGTCATTAGAGCCTCCCCTTCAGGAAGTTGAAGGTTGCTATCAAATCACTCCTCACTCTTCTCTTCTGACAACTAAATAGCCCAAGTCCCTCAGCCTCTCCTCATGGGTCATGAGCTCCAGCCTCCTAATCATTTTCATTGCACCCCGCTGGATCCACTCCAATGCAACCATATCCTTTCTAGATGCAAAGTGGGGGAGAGGGTGGAACTGTATGCAATGCGCCAGATAGGCTTCACGAGTCCTGAAGAGGGGAATAACAACTCTTCTAGATCTGCTGGAAATGCTTTTCCTAATGCACCCCAATATGCCATCAGCCTTCCTGGCTACAAAGGCACACTCTCAACTCATATCCGGATTCTCATCCACCATAATCCCTAGATCACTAAGCCTCCCACCACATTTTAGTTCTCCTTTTAGCATCAACATTTGCCAAATCTCACAAGCTCCAAAACATTTTCCCTGATCAAACAGTCCTTTTTTGTCACACAAACATGTTTGCCTATATATCTTTTTTTTTTTAAAAATGTAGTACTGCATTGTTGGTGCACAGTTTTACTATATTACACTACACAGGCTCTGTAGACAGCCCAATTTCCTGCAACAGGGACAGCCTATCATCTTGTGCTCTCTTCCTTGTACAAAAAACAATGTTATGACATGGAAACAACATAGCACACAATGTAAAAGGAATCTGACCAAAAACAAGAGTCAATCTGCAAGGAAAGCCTATTAAGAGCTGGCAGTCAAGTGACCAAGCATTGCTGAATTCACTTGGACATCTGCCCTTCTTCAGGATGTTTTCCTGCATATGCAGAGAAACATCTATTAGTCTAAAACTCATACAAAACTACTATTCCATGAGTAGTTATATAGCAGTGAGTTTAAATACCCCACAAAAATATTAATCCAAACATTTCCCACGAGACTAACCAAATTAGTGTAATCTTTTGAGTTTTACTACTTACTACTACTTACACCCTTCTACTCCAAGTCTCCTCCACTTCACTCTGTCTTGAGACAAACTTCTAGCTGACTCCAGAAGTAACTGAGTTGTTCCTCGGTTTCAGTAGATTTTCTCCACATTGTTCGAGATCTTCCTCTTTTGCATTTTCCTTGCAAGATCCATTTAAGAACTTGACAGACTTTGCTGGATGATGGTCTTCTGAGAATGTGCCCCAGCCATCCCCACTTACTTCTCTTGATTTGAGCATCCAGTGTTTTTTTTTCTCCACTCTGTTCCAAAGCTCCTCATTTGGGACCAAGTCTTGCCACTTGATGTGAAGAATGTACCTCAGGCATCTGTTTATGAATGTCTGTAGCTTGTTATTTGATGACTTTTCAGTACGCCCTGTCTTGCATCCACAGAAGGACACACTCTTTTCACATTTCACACTGCTGAAGAGCCGCAGTTTTGTCTTTGCAGATCATAAATATGACTGATTGAGCCCACTTAAAAATTTTATAAAAATACAGTTCTTCAACAAGACCAAAATATTAAACACATTTATTTGCACCAAGCAGTATTTTCCACTAAATCAGTGAAGAAATTTTCAGAGATACTGTACAACTCCCAATATCACTTTTTCAGGACACTTGGTGAAGCTTTGATGTAAAAGCTGTTATGAGTCGAAAGAATTTGGACTATAGAAGATTAGTGACACATTTATTCCACTCCTAGCTCATAACAGAACATGGGTGGGGGCAGGACGGAACCCACTGGCTACAGCTACACACGAAACAACTCTCAACAGAAGTGACTGTCTGAAAGGATTTCCTGGCAAAACTTCTGTCAACAGATTGTGTCTACACACAAAAGCAGATTGAAAGAGCAATTCACTCTCTCGACAGAACAGCTGACCAGATGCTCTGAAACAGGGCTGCCTGGGGACACAGAAGCCTTTTCTGTTGACACAAGGGCCCCAGAGCATGGAAACGGCTGTTTTCTCAACAGGAAGCTGTCAAGAAAGGTGTTACAGCTGAACACAGAAAAGTATAACGTTGCCAGTGAACGTGCCAAGTCTTGTCAACAAACTGTCGACAAAGCACATTTTGCATGTAGATGCTCCATTGCTTTTTCCCAGCAAAAGCCCAGTTTTGCTGGGAAAAGCCTCTCATGTACACATAGCTGTTATCATTTGTTTCAGTTGTGATGCTGACAGCTGGGATCTGGGGCATCCAACACATCAAGGACGTATACATCATTATCTCCAATTCACATTTTGGTTGTCCTTCAGGAAGACAAGAAGCAGCTACCTGTTGCCTGGTGACAGCTGTGAACTATCCTTGAGTTTCAGTCAAACAGGGTTTTTTTCCCCCAACCCCTATTTAAAATGATTAAAAAGAGACAAGTTAAAAAACTGACCAAGCTGGCAATAACTATCACCCCTGACCTACATTCTGCCCCCAACCATCTTCTTCCACGACAGGTGAAGGGTTTTGGTAAACTATGCATAATTTGGCTCAAAGCCACAAAAGAATCTGAAAAGGTGCTAAAAAGCTATCTGTTTTTTTATGAAGCTCAACAGCTCTCATGTTACTTTATTTTACAATTTCTTATACAAGTCAGGTCTTCCACCTACTCTGTATACGGACAGTCCCCTTCCAGGTCCTTTTCCACATTTCTTGCAGCTGTCTTCCCACTCCCAAAAGGTCTCGTTAACAAACTGAGCTATTTACTTGCATTCTTATCTGATGATCAGATCACCCACAGTTTCTCACCTTTTTTAAGCCTCAAACATATTTTCAGTCACATAGAATGTTGCAAATTAGTCACAGTTTGGACTAAGGCCAGCTTCCTTCAAGGGCCATCCCACTCTGAGGCAGCACCATTGCTGATCATCTTCGTAAGGAGATGAAGGACAGCATGGGCCATGAAGACTACAACCCCCCTTCTAATCACCGAGCAGAATAGTCCCCTCCACGGGAGGAAGGCGAAAGAGAAGTTTGTGCAGCTCGTACCATACACATTCTGTGAATATACAGAAGGATTTATAAAAAGCAGCCTTGCTGAATCCCCTAGAACAGCATTTCCCAAAGTGTGGCCCGCAGCCCAGTACTGGTCCTTGCCGGGGGGGGGGGGGGAGAGGGGGGGGAAATATGCCCTTAGAAAATATACAATTATCACTATGTACTATTGTTACTGTTATTAGAAGAGAGGGTCCAGAAAAGAGCGACAAGAATGATTAAAGGTCTAGAGAATGTGACCTATGAAAAAGGGCTGAAAGAACTGGGCTTGTTTGGTTTGGAAAAGAGAAGACTAGGGGGAGACACAATAGTGGTTTTCAGGTATCTAAAAGGGTGTCCTAAGGAGGAGGGAGAAAACTTGTTCTTCTTGGCCTCTGAGGATAGAACAAGAGGCAATGGACTTAAACTGCAGCAAGGGAGGTTTAGGTTGGACTTTAGGAAAAAGTTCCTGTCAGAGTGGTCAAACAGTGGAATAAATTGCCAAGGGAGGTTGTGGAATCTCCATTGCTGGAGATATTTAAGAACAGGTTAGATAGATGTCTATAAGGGATGGTTTAGACAGTACTTGGTCCTGCCATTGGGGCAGGGGGCTGGACTTGACAGCCTCTCGAGGTCCCTTCCAGTCCTAGTGTTCTATGATTATTGTGAATAAATAATAAACAGTGAAAATGTATTCATTTTTCATTTTGTATATGTATTTATATCTTTGGACTGCAAAAAAAGGTACTTTAAAAAAAACGGTCCTAACAGTGGTTTGAGCACTGGTCGGCTAAACCCAGGGTTGCCAGTTCAATCCTTGAGAGGGCCATTTAGGGATCTGGAGCAAATACTAAACAAAAACAAACAAAAAAAATTCTGTCAGGGATGGCAATAGGTCCTGCAGGGGACTGAACCTGATGACCTCTGAAGGCCCTTTCCAGTTCTATAAGATAGGTATATCTCCATATTAACTACATAAAGTTTGGGAAACCCCGCCCAAGGAAACGAGAAGTTCACTATCTACAACATCCAGCCAAAATACCTGCATACATCACCAAAAAACAGAAAGCCAGGTTGGAAGGAGTTCCTCTGTTAATTTCCCTCCCACCTTGCCAAATACCCAAGATCTCCCACAGTGAAATCATAGCACTGAAACCCACTTCTAATTCAGAACAAACAGGCACCAGTTTAAGTTATATGTTTAAATATACAGAGCTAAAACTAATTAGATTAAAAAAAATCTGTTTCTAATCCAACAAAATCCAGCTAAAATATTGTTCAGTGGCCTAAAGCAGCAATATCAATATTTCATGGCAGAGGTACAGTGAACATTCTCAGAACAAATACTCCATCCACAAATCAAATGAAAACTAATGTACAGCCAGACCACATACACACAAAGGAATAAAAAAAAATAAACCTGTTGGTGTAACCATAGGCCCAAACCAACCCTCATTACCTCTGCTTTGCAGTTAGTCAGAATGATGGGCTTGTGGTTAAGCCACAAGACCGGTCAGAAACCTGGTTTCTATTCCAGTCTCTGCCACTGTCTTCCTGTATATAATTAGAGAAGTCACTCAAATACTTCATGAGCATAAAAACAAGTATAATACAGATTGAACGTCACAACTCCATCATTCTCAGGACCTGACTGGTCCCAAGCGAGAGAATTTGCCAGTCCAAGGTGAGGTCACCCTTTGCCAGACCAAAGTAGAGCACCCATAGCAGCTGCCTGGGCTCTACCCACAGAGGAAACTCATCTCTGATTCTTCCCTTCCCTCCCTGAGCTTGAATGCTGAAAATCAGCTGTTTGTGGCACTCCAGAAGCTCTGGGAGGCCAAGTAAGTAGTTGCTAAGCACAGCAGGAAGAGCAGAGGTGGGAGCTTGCCACTGTTTCTTCCCCCCACATGGGCACTACAGCCCCAGAGCACCCATAGGGTCGCCAAAGATGCCAAATTAGGAATGCTGCTGGAAGAGGGAATCCTGGATTACAGACGTTCAACCTGTTTCACAAAACCTCTACCGGAAGGAACAAAATAAACTCACTAATGTTTATTAAGTGCTGTAAATTCAAAGAACTGTATTATATAATAAAAACAAACTTCTCTGTTAAGTGACCATCTGTACTTCCAAAAAATATCCTGAGCCAAACTGACATCACAAATGGGAATTACACCTGTTCATTTCATTGTTGAGTATTTCTGCCTTTTACCTGCCAGGCCAGGCTGCTGCAGACGGAGGTGGTATCATGGGCAAGGATGATCCACCTTGGTCGGAGCAGCCCAGTCCCCAACACGCTGCGAGTGGGGTGCTCCAATCCAGCCAGAGCAACCTCTCCTGAGCTGCCACTCCCCCAAAGAGTGGTTTAAATCGATTAACTGGCTAAACCTAGCACATAACCTGTTAACCCACTAAACAGGATTTAACTTCCCTATCCTAGAGGCAGCCAAAAAGTAAAAACCAGCAGGCAGGTTAGTGAAACTTCAAATTTCAGAAGTGCATTATGAACTACCACACAAAGATCAAGATCACTACATGGTCATACTACTGGCAGTACAAAGTACTTTCTAAAAAACAAGCAGAAAACATTTGTGAATACAGTTAAAAATAAAACATTCCTCTTTTCCATTCAAGCCTAAAAATAAAAGTAAAGATTCTTTTGAAAAGCATTCACAGAAATATCGTTATGTTTTGTTTAAATACAGTATAGCAATGCCCCAAGTACAAATAACAGAAAAATGGGCAAAACTGGAAAAAAGAAAGAGAATGTAGTGTCAATATACACTAAAAATTACTGAAGTGAAAGTGAATAGAAAGCAGCACCATTACCACTTTAACTTCATTCTGAAACATTAAAAAACATTTTTAAAAACACTACAGAATTATATCAGTAAAATAATCCAAGTAAATGGCCACAGAAATGTACCTTGATACCATTTTAATATATTGTATAAACAATAAATGAGCTGCAATGTAACAACAGCAATACACTGAAGTTTGCATAAAACACTTACTTTAACAAAATTGTCAGGGAACATGCCCCTTTTTCCATTTAGCTCCCCTTCTAACCATCCTTCCTCTTCTAACTTTTTCACATTTGTGATGATTTCTCCAACTCGAATTGTTAACTCATCATCATGTATGGCATCATAGTCATACTCCACAATATAGTCAACTGAGAGAAGAAAGAAAAGAAACAGTTAATGTTTAACTCGGACATGTAGAAATATGAAACATCTTAAATTTTATGTATTGCACTGAGTGATTTATACATAAGCCAGGGAGTTTGTCACAGAAGTCTGGGACAACTATGACTGCAATTATTCCTGCTTCTTCTACCAGAGCAGCCCCTGGGCCAGCCACACTACCAGCTACTAAGGCAGTCTTCAGCCACTGCATCCACCTCCCCCACCAGTAGCAGGAAACTAGGTGTGGTGAGGGACTCAGGGCAGGACTTGGGTTACAGGAGGGGAATAAGTCTCTGAGTGGTGCTTACTTTGGGAAGCATCTCTGAAAGCAGCAACATATCCCTCCCCCAGCTCCTAGTTCCATGCACTACCTCTGCTCATAGGCACTTTCCCTGTAGCTCCACTGACCAGGAACCAAGGCCAATGAGGAGCTGCAAATAGGAGCTGAAGGAGGGACATCTTTCTGCTTCAGAGAAGCCAGGAAAGGAGGCTGCCAGCCCCACAAAACCACCCACTCCTCGGGCATCCTCTGTGCCACCTCCCCTGGGCCATCACCCAAAGATTCAGTTGGGCTATACAAGTCATGGACAGGTCACAGGCTGTGATTTTTTTGTTTACTGCCCTGTGACCGGTCCATGACTTTGATGTATAAATAAGGGTATGTTTTAGTTATGAGTATTTTTACTGAGAGACAACACAAGTTTAACTATTTTGAGGGGGAGGGGGCTAAAAAAGGGCCCAGTTTTTCAGAACCTCATTTCAAATGTTGTACCTGTGATTTTATGTACACTCATGTGAATGTTCAATTGCCTCCTATGCACAAGATTTTATTATGTTCCTGTAAAATCTATATGCAAAATTGACACTTCTTTGAAAGTTTGAGTCAAGAAACGTTAATCACAGAACAAGAATGTGGCTTTCCATAGCAAACTTGATTTGCATAAAAAACAAAACACACAATCCTTCTCATCTCCCTGCACACTGTGTGGCTGCCCAGCAGCCTGTCAAGCACAGGTGCCTCTCCCGCCAAGGCTCAACCTTGGGCCTTCCAAGGCCAGAGAGTGGCACCTCCGCCCCCACATCCCAGGTGCTGCTGCCAGGGGAGAATAAGCTGGGGTGGGGAGGAATCTCTCTCCCCACCACAATCTCAGAGCAGACTGCACACCAAACCCCTCATCCCTGCTCCCCAACCCATCAAAGCCCACACACCAACCCTCAGCTCCACCTCTACACCCTGAAGCTGTCATCCCTGACCCTACACCAGAACCCATGTCCCTAGATGACACCCTCACACACAACCCACAACCCAGCCCTCTGCCCCCTCCCACACACCAAACCCCTCCGCCCTAAGCATGCCACACACAACCTCCATATGGTGCACTTAAAATCCATTCCACATATGAATGGGAAAAATTAGAGAGAGCATTGCTCTCCATTAAGTTTAAAGTCTGCATAACGTGCATAGAAAAAACAGCTTTAACTTGGACACAGCAACGTTTAGTCATGTGAACCCTGCCAGTATGTCTGCATTCATCTGGTGCACAGAACTATGAGAGCTCCATATAAGTAATCTACATTTTGTCTGGCATAAGGCAGAGGCTATTATTTTTTGTCTAGAAGCTCTGCTTCATGTCTCTTGATTCCAGTAGCCTATACAAATCACATAACCTCATTCACTCATGTTCAGTCAGTCAAGCAGCCTTTTCATTGGCAAACAAGAGTATTTATATTAGTCCAGATTCACTATCTTCCATGGTTCAAAATACACATGCAGAAGTGAGGGGAGGTAGAAGTGTTTAAAAAATTAATATGGTGGTACTGTAAGGAACAATACATTTTCCATTTCATCCTCACCCCACCTAATGTGTAGCTTCACACTGGCCACAAACAAACACCCAAGGTATTGAATTTACAACTTAAATGTGTGCACCCAAATCCCTAATTATGCACATAAAAAGAATGCAATGCAAGTTGGGGGTGCACACCATTTGTGGGAGGGAAAAGAGTCAACGTTTATTTAGGTACCTTGATTTAAACATCCAAGTTTGAACACTTTAGCCAGGGCACTCAGCAGAATGAAACAATCTTCGATTTTAGTTCACAGTGTTCAGAGAGCCTACAAAGTCCCATGGCAAATACTCTCTTTGGCCCTTCTGACAAGACTTCAAACAATAGAATCAGGTACTCTGCTTAGTTGGTAAAAAATAAACACAAGCCCTCTAAAATGGCTAGAGCATCTCATTTGGCCAAAGCCAAATCACTAAGATTTTCAGCCACAAATGGGCTAGCTAAATTCTACTTAACGGTGTAGATGAAAAGTCCGCCATTTACTATTATTATTAACCCCTTTAAATCATGAAATCTTTAGCATGGGTAGCCAGGCACCCAGTTTTTGCCCAGAATGCAGAGTTGAAAAGGGACCTTGGTGGGTCTGGTCAGCCCTGCTGACCAAATCATTAAAAATCTAGTTAACACAGTGAGATGACAGGCCCTCTAGTTAATTCCCAGGAGTTGTGATGTGTCCCTCAGCTTCTAGGCAGAGGGATGGCCCTGGGTGCTCCACACACTGCCCCTACCCTGAGTATCAGCTCTGCAGCTCCCATTGCCTAGGAACCAACCACCCCCTCCCACACCCCAAGCCCCAACCTGAGCTCCTCTCCCACACTCAAACACCCTCCACAATGATATTTTGTCTTTGAGTATGTCCATGGAAAAATGAGTGGCATCCAGTATCTCACCAGCAGCATGAACTGAAGTTAAAACAAAGATTCAGTTTCTGTAGCACTGTTTTACCATAGCAAAGATGCTCTAAGCACAAAATAAGCAGATGTTGCCAGACGAAAGATTGCCAGACTAGAGAGCTTCAACCAGTACTGTGCTTGAATCACCCTAACTAAACAGCAGAAGCTAATTTGTTAAGGAAAATTCCCAAACTCTAAAAATATAAGATTCTGCCCAACTTTTTTAAATGTGAAAATTTTGTTTATGCATTCCATCACCGAAGTGTGATTTCTACACTGGAGCAAAGTAACGCACACATTCACTTGTATGCAGTTTAGTTTTTCATGAAATTTTAGCCTGCAGGTTGCCCACCGCTATTGTACACTCGCCAAGACCTTGTCTACACTATGCTGCAGATCAACACTGTGGCAATCGATTCACCAGCTGTCAATTAACTGCATCTGCTGCAGACTCATAAATCAATCAGAGTGTGCTCCTCTAGACATTAATACTCCACCATGATAAGAAGAGTAGCTGGCATTGACTGGACAGCAGCCCTCCTACACCCCAACTTTACCACTTATATGATGCCACAGTGAGTATGCGGACTTCCGCTTCAGCTATTTGCGTAGCTGAAGTAGCCTGACAGAACCTCAGTCTAGACAAGGGCTAAGGTGTCTTCCTAGCCTGTTCCATCCTTGTATATCAAATTGAAAATCTGTTTTAAAATTTTCTCATTAGTGTCCCTTTACCTCAGAACACATGGTATATTGACACACTCAAAATGAACAGCACATTCACTAGCAGCACAATAAATCATTGACACCAGTAGGATACTGATTGTATGCGATGGCTTCCTGTTATCCAAGACAAAATGCACAAACTTACCACTTTACACTTTTCAAGCTCTACTCTTCTTTGACCGTGCCTAGCATTTTATGCCTTTTAGTCCACAAGATCTATGAAGTAACAGCTTGACTATTGCCAACTTCCCATTTTGTTTAAATATTCTGATATACAATACGATCACATTGATATTATCTCCAAAAAGCAGGGGGAAGGGAATGAAAATCTAAGGTAAATTGTTATTTTTCCAATATTGTGGGGTACCTAAGGTGTAACATTTTATATCCCATCAGATATGTAAATTATGGAACCAGGCTACAGTTTAAGCACTATGCTCTTTTTTCAATTATTTTACAGTCTTATTGTAGACTTTTTATACTGTGCATTACTATATGTGACTTGATATATGTTTATTAACTCACTAGCATCAATACATTCCCTTTCAATGTTTGGACCCACTGTGATTCTGACAAGTGACCTAAATGATTCCATTAAAGCATTCAATGAAATTTCTCAAGTGTCTTGTTTTACATTTTCATGTGACATGCAGTTACGCAGTTGCTGGCCAAGTTTGTGGCAATTTAATGTTAACCACCAGATATTTCTCTCAAAAAACAACTTTCCATTGCTCACCCATCAGCACCCTGAAGAGTCAGTTCTCAGATGACATGATCCCTGGCCAAATCTATTCACCGACTTAGTGATAAGGCAGAATCAAGCTCTGCTTTTTTCAGTGTCTGCTACTCTTCCCCTGCTCTATCTGTATCTAGCTTGATACACTAACACATGCCC
The DNA here is from genome assembly GCF_033958435.1 of Carettochelys insculpta. NCBI lineage: Eukaryota > Metazoa > Chordata > Testudines > Carettochelyidae > Carettochelys > Carettochelys insculpta. Next base: position 195,340,862 of record NC_134139.1, read on the forward strand.
TACCACATGCATTCTTTGCTTACGCCAGCACTTCCTCTTTCAGTAACAGCCTGCCCTAAAAAGGAAAACAAAAACAAAAATAGAGGACTACCAGCCAAACAATTCAAACCAAGGCATCTTGAATTCAGTTGCTATAAAGCTGGCCCATCTGAAATCCACCCTGGATTTGTCCAGTAAAGTTTTAGATCACAAAGAAAGTATTAGTGACTTACCAATAAATGACTGAATTAAAATGAAATAGTAAGACAACACTAGGTCTAACAAGTGTTGAGAAATTCAGAAATGAGTAAGAAGATGGAGGAGATTGAACAATAATGTATCATAGTGTAGCCAGACAGAGAGGTCTAACACACAGACATAAAACTGCCTATATTAAAACAAAATATATGCTTTTCCCCCACATGATCTAAAACTGCCTGTCACGAAGCCCAGCACACATGGAAATTTTTTACTGAAGTAGCTATTTCAAATAGCAAATTTTCAACCAGGCTTCTGGACAGTTAGAAAGAAGATTTGTAATAGGAGAGAACTGAAACATATTTCAGAAGTGTGTGAAATGTTTATAAGCACCTTTACAGAGATAAAAACAAGGGTTTCCTCTATCCTACGGCTCTCGCAATTAATTTTGTAAAATATGCCTTTTATGTTCTATTGCCACATATACAATTTAAAACATACCAAAAAGAAAGTTAGCAATAAGAACTACAATACCATCTCTCAAAAGCAAACCACTTCGTAACAAACCATATCCTCAGCAAAAACTTAGCTAAACAGACACACCTTACAGCATGCTCTGACGGTAAACTCTCACCACAAACCATATGGGAAAGAGAGGTCTAGTTGAGCATTCCTCACTGGAGGCTTCAGCTAATTTCAACAACAGCCAGAATGTACCCTAGAAAATGCTTGTTGATCTCAACCCAAAACTTGAATTGTACTCAATGCTACCCAGAAGCCAGTGCTTATGCAGGAGAACCAAGATCAGACGTTGCACGTGAGAAATTATGCTAAGTAAGAGAGCTATTATGCAATTTCATCAGCTATAGAGCTCCATGCAAGTCACATGTGGAGGTGAAAGAAAGAGGAATCAATAACTATGAGGAAGGTCCAATGTGTGAGAAAACATCATAAACTCTATCAAATGAGGGTGGAAAATTAAATTTTTGTATCAAAAGAAAGCCAGTGACAGAGGGTCTCATAGGATTGCAAGCTGCACTGTCAAAAGATGGCTGTATCTCCTCAAATATAGGTTCAGATACTACAGTATACAGAGCTTCATGCCACCTCTAAATTTTATTTATCTGTCTGAAATCATTTTAGGTGGCTCTCAGAATTGCTTAAATGGAACTTTGGAGAATAAAAGAGTCAACATTTAGTGACAGTAAATCCAGAGTACTATAAAAATAAAAGTTCAAGTCACCCAGTCTCTGCTCATATTATGGTACTGCAGTAGCAACACTACGATTAACAGTTGAATGGTACTACCATACTAATATTAGTATTTTAAGCTGCATAAATTCTCAAAAAATAACTTTGAAACTGAAAGTTCTCTTGCTTAGTCTTAAGCAGAATGGAATATTTTTAGAGAGCTTTCTAAAAGTCTTTGGGGCTATTTAACCCCATTGGGTTCTCACCTTTTCCATACCATGACTCCGTATGAGCACAAAAAAAAGTTTCAGGGTTCCCACCAATAGTGTTAGGGCCTCCATCATCTATCAATAATAACTAAAAGAGTAATTAATAGTGACCCCAGAGCAAGAACCCAGGAGTTACACAAATATTAATTAAAAGTTCTTTCCTGTTAAAATGAATCTGGAAAGCTTCTTTCATCCTCTGAAAATACCACAACTGCTTTGATAGAAGATCTAAAATTTGGCATATACTTAATTCAGAAAAACAATTAGTACTTTTGCATTGCTTACAGAAATCTGGTGTTGATGCTTTAAATTTTCATAAATTCATTTCATATTGAACATGGGAAAAGTATTCTCTACATCTCCAAGGAAAATCATGCAATACCCTGAATGTTCCTAAGTTATTCACCTTTAAAAGATCCTAAAATACTATTTAATTGTGCAATCATTAATATAGGCAATGGTTTCTAAATAGGCTACACAGTCAACTGAGGGCATCACCTAGCTATTACATGTACCAGGTATGTTTTTAGTCAGGGTAGATTGCATCTCACACTTTCATTCCATGCTGTTTCACTTTTCAGTTTGTCCTTTGTGCAGTGGTTTATAAAAATTAAGTTAATGGTAAGAAAAAAAATCAAAACAATTCAGATGTTTAAGTGCTTGCTAGAAATCTCAAAATCATTTGGACCCCACTCTTACAAACACTTGCACACGTGAATTTACTGGGATTGTTCAATTATAAAGTTATCTATTTATGCCAAACAGAATCGTAGAAAGAAGTGTTTGCAGGTCCAGGGTCAATCATCCTGGCCTGTAGTATTCCACAGTTGCAGGTTGCCAGAGAAATGTCCGATGGTTATTAATTCTCATGTAATAGTGGTAGAATTGTACCTCATATCTCCTAAGATGTTTCGCCTGATGATCCAGTGGTAGGTTATATTATTTTATTATCTTAGCTAGGTACTAGATACCTGAACTTTAAAAACCAGCCCACATATAAATGGACAGGGATACCACAAGATAAACATTTATTTTTAGTTATGGCCAAAATTGTGAAGTTGATACAAGTCCTTTGACTCTGTGAGCCTGCATATTAGAACAGGACTTATGTTGTGTGTTCAGACATGAGATGATGCAATATACAATTACAGAAACAATTTCTATGAATTTTTAAAAAGTTCAAGATTCAAAGCATAAGACATCTACTGGACTAAAGAACAAAATCAAAGATCAGTGAGCCACACTCACAGGGATCCAAGGGAATTCTTCCATCAACCAAGCAGTGTCCACAACACTGGTCTTAAGTCAACTTAATTACACTGCATTGGACATGACATATTTTACAGCACTGAGCAATACAGATAAGTCAACTCACGTTTGTAGTGTAAGCCAACCCATATCTCCTTGCCTATAATCCACCACTGGGATAGAATAGCTCTTGTGTTTCAGACCTCTTGTACAAAATCCCACAACAGATTTTCAGAATGGATTCTGCACACACCCTCATTTACAGAGACACACTTGATTCTCGTGATTAAGGTATGCAGTGGTTTTCTGCACACAATGCAATAAGAGCAGCTGGCTTTATGCATGTGAAGCCTAACATTTGCTTTGGAGTTCATATTATTTCTCATTGAAGTAAAGATGTTTTATGGCTAAAAGTTTTTTTAAAATATTTAAAGTCTGAAGACCCTCTTCAAAAGGCAGAAATGTTCATTTCTCTCTCTTTTCATCTTACATTGAAACATGGTTAATACGGGCACCTTTGGCCTAAGGACAATAAGTGAATTAGCCTCCCTAAATTAGTGTTAAGGCACCTACCTTAGCAGAACCTGAACATCACCTAAAAGTAACAAGAGGTGAAATGTAAATTAAATTAAAAGTAAGGACCTTAAATTCTTAGCTCCATACTTTAAAGGTTTTGGACGCATCCAAGATGTGTCTTGACACAATATTAATTTTCAATAAATGTGGTTTTTGTTTGCTAAAACTATAGCCTGCCACAAAGGCATTTGTTATATTAAAGGAAATCTAAAAATCCCAATGTTTCAATGATATATTGCATATAGTTTTAGGCCTATATTTCACAAACAAAAGAACCTTAGAAATATCACCTGCTTCTCTGTTTAGCTGGGTTCTATTACAATATTTTATATAGAAAGTCTGCACCCAATACATTATTTGAATTCAGTATGGTAAATTTTTCAAGGCCTGTCTTTTGCTTCACAGGCATTTTCATTAATGCCTAAATTTTACTTATGTGCTGGCACCTACCCAAGGCATCAATTTATTTATTTAGATAAGAAATCAAAAGAATTACCAAGTTCAAAAGTTTAAAATCTCTTTACTTTTTTTTTTAATAAAGCAAAAACAGATTTTACAAAAAGTAGCTTTTCTCAAGGAGGAAAAATAGCTTCTTTCAATTCCTGAGTTTTCATGCAAACAGGGAGCTTACAAGAAGCTCTGTTTTCCTGCAAATTAAGCAGCACTAATTATATGTACTGGAGGACATAGAACCACATCTGCAAGCAAATGTAGGGACTGCAGCCTCAGTCTCATGCCTACACTGAAATTAAAAATCAGCAGCTGGACCAAGCAAGCTGACTGAAGCTTGTGCTTCAGGACTGTTAAAATGCAGTACAGACATTCAGTCTAGGACCCTTTAAAGCAGGAGGGTCCTAAAACTCCATCTCTAGCCCTAGGCTGAAGGTCTACATACAAGACTGAGCCTGAGGCAGCTGGCACAGGCCATATGTGGATGTCTAACTAAAGTGTAGCCCTACCACTGAGTACACACTTAACTTCACGTACGGCAAGAAGTTCCACTGATTGCAGTTACACTCTGGTGTCAAAGTAACATTTCTTCAAGGTACTGTTGTACCACAAACCCCACCATGGAAAGGAGGGGCCTCAGAGCAGGAGGGAGTCATGATATAATAGTACCTCTAAGAAATTTAAATGTGTGGTGGAGTGCAGGTAGATCAAGGCAAGGTGTTGCAGAGTGTCAGAGTGCAGGAGTCAAGGCTGGGGCTTGGCAGTATGTGTTCAGGACAGAAAGCTCGGCGGGCGTGGCACAGGGATGCAAAATTCCATTTAATTAGTTAAGCAGTTCAGGTTGTGGATGAGGAGGGACTTGGCAGGACTTACCCATAACTATTATATACAGGTTCATCCATTTGAAGAGAACATTTATTATTCATAATATTTCACTAAGATGGGAAACACCAAAATTTCTGGAAAGAGTAATCAAAGACATGTAGTGGATCCAAATCTGTGAGTCAACATTTAGACTGTGTCTGTGTTTCAAAATAATTAATACAATTCGTGCACTACAAACTGCTTAAATTATTTTGAAGTGCAGTACCTTATTCTGAACTGAGTGGTGTCCAAACGCCCCTGAAGCTCAGAATAAGCGGCTATTCAGAAAGTTCCATTACCCCTCTTATGAGGAGGGATAGTAGACTGGAATACTGCACTTGAGATTACAGTGTAGTAATCTCAAGTGCAGTATAATCCTGCATGTATAAAAGTTTATAATCCTGAGCATGTATAAAAGCTGTAGTATCGCTATTTAGGGATACCTCTGTATCCTGAAATAGCACCTGCAATCTAAACATAGTCTGAGAGATGACAAATACTTGTGTGGCTGCATTACACCTAATCAAAAAATTCTGATAGACATTTGGATTTTTTAAAAATGCTTCTCAGTTGTAAAAAAAAAAAAAAAAAAAAAAAAAAAGTGGTCACTTCAGCCAAATTTTAGAGTTGGAGTGCAGCATTTAACAAAGAAACTTGTGGTTAGCATTCACTGATTAAGGATAGAGGTTTGTGTCCTGGTAGATCCCACAGAAGTCTCTAGGAATCTGCTCAGACACAAGATTCCACCTTAACAGAACCCCTTCCAAATTGTGGCCTAATTATAAAACATCTGGTATTCTCTCATCTGTTATCTGAACTTAAGATGATCTTGAACAAGGCCTCTGGACATTGCCAAAACAAAAGTAAGAAATATATATTTAAAAGGCATTAATCCAGAATCACTTAAGTAAATCCTGAATTAAATTTCATTGCATCTAATTTGAATTTAAAACTAAGACAAAGCATTCCTATTACTACAGGTTGAACCTCTCTCATCTGGAATACTCTTGTCTGGCAACAGCCATAATCCAGCATGATTTTAGTTAGTCAGACAACCACTTACAGGCTTGGCCAAGTTTCCTGTGGTCTCGAAGTTTTTTCCAGCCATCAGTCCTGGCTCTCAGTGTTCTGAGCTGTTATTTAAATGTAATTTACCCCTAAATGTCTTCTAAAAGCCCAAGTATCAGAGACATATCCATGTTAGTCTGTATCTTCAAAAACAGCAAGAAGTCCTGTAGCATCTTATAGACTGACAGATATTTTGGAGCGTAAGCTTTTGTGGGCAAAGACCCGCTTGCCCATGAAAAACATCTGTTAGTCTATAGGGTGCCACAGGACTTCTTGTTGTTTTCTAAGAGCCCAGTAACCAGTGAAAGTTTTCGTAATGTACTAGACAACAGTTACCTTCTGTGGTCCAGCAAATTCTCTCATCTGGCACTGGTCAGGTCTCCAGGGTGCCAGAGGAAAGAGGTTAAACCTGTAGTCATGAGAAGGCAATTGAGGATATGAGGACAACTAAACTTCACTGTGCCCTTCCACATTACAGCTCTCTCTTCATAAACTGACACAACTTTCTTAATTAAAAATCAGTAGAAAATTTGATTTTGTTAAATCAGTGTAACCTTCTATCACTATAACTGCATATACACTGGGGATTACACTGATTCATCCCAGTCAGTTTTATATCATTGTAATCAATTAGTGCAAAAACTGAGCATAGACATCAGAATTTAAGGTCAGAAGGGAACACCAGATAATATAATTTGACTGCAGCAATAGGTAGCCTGGGTAGTCAGTTTAAGATAGGTTTATTTCATTTAACTTAAATAGGTAAGGAATCTCTTTAAGATAAAAACAAAATAAGCTAACAAACCAAAAGAGGTAACATATCAAAAGTGATACTAAACTTCAGAAAAGGAGATTTCAGGAAGATGAGGCAGCTAGTCAAGAAGCCATAAAGCCTAATGAACTGGAAGTAACATTTAGATTTGGCAAGAGATTATATTAAAAAAAAACCAAAATCTCAGAAAGTACACATACAGCTGAACACAAAAGGAACCACAAAGGCAAGAAGTACATCAATGTAACTAAGTGGCACTGTAATCTGAGCCACAGAGCCTTCAGAATTTGAAAGTTAACCCTACTGAAGACAATAAAGAACATAAATTACAGTGAGCAAAAAATCAGAATTGGTAAAATAAACTTCAAAGCACAAATAGCTAAAAGTATAAAAAAGAGAGACAATGTGTCAGAAGCCAGAAGTGTGCAAATCAATCAGTCCACAGTTAAAACAGCAATTAAGGAAGATAAAATTAACGCTGAGACATTATTCATATCTTAAGATAAACCAAAATGAACCCACATTTATGCTGATATTAATGCATCCACACAGACTTTTACATGTGTTTAACTAAATGGGGAGGAAGAAGGTTTTGTTAAACCAATGTATCTTTCTTATATAGTTCACAGTTTGTCTATACACCACTTTCCCTGACTAGCGTAGGTGGGGATTTCTTGCTTCCACTTCAACAAAGAATAGGAAAAAAATTATATAGGTTTGACTTGTGGCATTCTCAAAAGATTTCTTGACAAATTCAAGTAAATTATGCTACCAGTACTGAAAAGAAGTACAGACAGAGCAAAACTATAAGGACTTTGTGGTAAACGGATGTGTTTCTGCTGAGGCCATCCATCATCATCTAGACATGATTTTAGTTTCTGAATGTTCACTTTCAGGCTCCCATATACAGTTACAAAAATTGGAATTTAAAAAAAAAAGGGAAGGCAATTGAATCATTTCATAGTTTCCTTAGCCTAGAAAACTAGTACTGGAAACTTGGACCCTTTCTTAAATCTCATGTCAACCAAACTTCCAGAAAATTTAGTTAATTATTGCCTTGCTTAAAAGAAAAAAAAAAAAAAAAAAAAAAGCTAGTTATGGGATAATTGCACCTGTATCTTCCCTCTTGTTGTTTCTCCCCAACTCACCATCCTCTCCCCCAGTGCCCACTCAGATCTCAGCTTTCTAGCACTCGCCTTTCTGTGTGCTGGGCCCTTTACACTTCTAAATCCCCACCAAGACAAAGCACCTAACAGCTGTGCCTCTGCACTGTTTTCTCACGAAGGACTACAAACAGTGTACTGCCAGTACTTACAAATTACCACACCACTATTAAGAAGAAAATATATTTATTCTTAGGACAAAAACATTACAAGGAAAGCATATAAAAATAATCCAAGCTCCTATATGCATATTCAAAACGAAACAGAGGTCACCCATCAGCCTTGTAAGGCCCTGCTCTAAGATATGTGATCATATTTGTTTGCTAGATCAGAAAACAGCTGGGTGATCAGTCAGTATAAAGGCAGCATGTTGTATTGGAAACTTTTCCTTTTCTCGTTGGTCTCTGGAAAATTCAGCTTGAATCAATACATGGAACTTGCTCCAAGGGGCGGTATCTCTGGAGGCATTTACAATTTAAGTGACTCTTCTTGATCATCCTCCACTATTTTTGATTCCTATGGGATCAACAGTAAACTCCCACATCCCCCTATTTGTTAGCTACAACCACCAGTGACACACAAACCTCCTACAATATTTGCCAGATGACAATGGGGCTGCGATATTTGTCACAAAGTACCATTACGATCAAGCCACAAATCTATCCGTGTCAGATGAGACATTGTGAGAAAAGGGAGAGAAAGAGACTATTCAGTGTTTCTTAAAAACAATTTATTTATTAACAGCATTCAACATAACTATTGACAGAAAAGACAGCTTTATTCCCAGCAAGAAAGAGTGTTATGTTCACAGTTGTTTGTCACATTTAAGGGGACACTATCAAGTTAAAAAACAAACAAACAGTCATTTAAAAACAAGTATACATAGATGAACCACGCAAAATAAGCTTAACAAACATAGCAGAAACTTATTTACAAATTGTAGGGTCAATATGAGACCCATTTTTACAAAGTAAGATCCCAATCCTAAAACTGAATCGATGTGACCTATCTCCCAAATTTCTCTCCTGTGCCCAAAAGGAGACATCTGGTTTAAGATTAGGGTTCAAACTCAAGATGCAAGCTTATTCTCCAAATTACAAACACTACCATAGATAATATAAGTGTTCATTTAGCATACAAACTGGTATTCGTTATTTATACTATTTGTTCATGAGGGCACCAAGCAAGTCAGTTTTACGCTCCATTAACCTGTGCTTAAACTATCATACCCAAGTTTCAGGAAGGTGGCTTCTTGTACATTTTCAATACTTTTTCCACCTTGAATTCCAGCAGAATGTATCTCACATTTCTATGCATTAAAACAAAAAAGCAGTCCAGTAGCACTTTAAAGACTAACGAAA